>NW_027137556.1:0-4800000 GCF_004000055.1 Arthrobotrys flagrans
TCCTCTCCTTACTCTCACTTTCACCCTTACTCTTATCCTTACCCTTACTTTTATTTTTACCTTTACTTTTACCTTCACCCTCACCCTCACTCTTATTTTTACTCTTAATTCTTATCTTTATTTTTACTTTTAATTTTTATTTTTATCTTTATTTTTATTTTTATTTTTATTTTTATTTTTATTTTAATTTTAATTTTAATTCTATTTAATTCTATTTTATTTTATTTCATTCTATTTTATTCTATTTTATTTCTATTTTATTTCTATTTTATTTCTATTTTATTTCTATTTTATTTTAACTTTATTCTAACTTTATTTTTATTCTAATTTTATTTTTATTTTATTCTATTTCAACTTTAACTCTATTTTAACTTTAATTTTATTTTCTTTTATTTCAATTTCAATTTTATTTCAATTTTAACTTTCTTTTATTTTCATTATATTTTAATTTTAATTTAATTTAATTTATTCTATTCTAATTCTAATTTTTTATTTATTTTAATTTTAATTTATTTTAAATCTTATTCCACTCTACTCTACTCCACTCTATTATATTTTATTTTATTTTAATTCTATTTTTATTTTAACTTTAACTTTATTTTATTTTATTCTATTTAATTTTATTTTTATTTTAACTTCAATTTTATTTCATTTTATTCTATTTTACTCTATTCTTTTTAATTCTAATTTTAATTCTATTTTAATTTTAACTTTATCTTAATTTATTTCATTTTAATTTTAATTTTATTCTAATTTTAATTTCATTTTAATCTTTCTTTTATTTTAATCTATTTCATTTTTATTTTAATTCTATTTCAACTTAAACTTTATTTTATTTATTTTATTCTATTTATTTTTAATTTTATTTTATTTAATTTTAATTTTATTTTAATATATTCTATTTTAATTCCAATTTTTTATTTATTTTTAATTTATTTTAATTTTAATTTTATTCTAACTCTAACCCTATTCTATTTTCTTTTATTTTAATTTTATTCCAATTTAACTCTTATTTTATTTTAATTTTAATTTTATTTCATTTTTTTTATTTTATTTAATTTTCATTCTATTTTATTTAATTTTCATTCCATTTTATTTCATTTTAACTTTAACTCTATTCTACTCTAATTTTAATTTTAATTCTATTTTAATTTTCACTTTATTCTATTTTATTTTATTTATTTTATTTATTTTATTTATTTTATTTATTTTATTTATTTTATTTATTTTATTTATTTTATTTATTTTATTTATTTTATTTATTTTATTTATTTTATTTATTTTATTTATTTTATTTATTTTATTTATTTTATTTATTTTATTTATTTTATTTATTTTATTTATTTTATTTATTTTATTTATTTTATTTATTTTATTTATTTTATTTATTTTATTTATTTTATTTATTTTATTTATTTTATTTATTTTATTTATTTTATTTATTTTATTTATTTTATTTATTTTATTTATTTTATTTATTTTATTTATTTTATTTATTTTATTTATTTCTATTTCTAATTCTAATTTTATTTTTATTTTTATTTCTATTCATATTCATATTCATATTTTTAATTTTATTTCTATTTATTTCTATTTATTTCTATTTATTTCTATTTATTTCTATTTATTTCTATTTATTTCTATTTATTTCTATTTATTTCTATTTAATCTTTATTTTACTCTATTTTAATTCTAATTTTATTTTATTTTCTTTAATTTTAATTTTAATTCTAATTTTAATTCTATTTTATTTCTATTTTATTCTTATTTCTAATTTTATTTTTACTTTTATTCTTATTTTTATTCTCATTTTTATTTTTATACTTATTTTATTTCTATTTTATTCTATCTTATTCTATCTTAATTTTAATTTACTTTATTTTAATTTTAATTCTAATTTTATTTTAATTTTAATTTCAATTTTATTCTCTTTTATTTCATTTTATTATAATTTTAACTCCCATCATATTTTATTTTATTTTATTTTATTCTAACTTTAATTCTATTTTATCTTATTTTATTTTATTTTATTTTAACCCTAATTTTATTCTATTTTATTTTATTCCAAATTTATTTTATTTTATTTTATTATATTATATTTTTAATATTTAATATTTAATATTTAATTCTTAATTTATTTTTATTTCTATTTTTATTTTTAATTTATTTTTTTCTATTCTCTTCTAATTCTAATTTTTTATTTATTTTAATTTTAATTTATTTTAAATCTTATTCTATTCTACTATACTCTATTATATTTTAATTTCTTTTAATTCTATTTTTATTTTAACTTTAACTTTATTTTATTTTATCTTATTTTATTTTATTTTTATATCTAATTTCATTCTAATCTTAACTTTATTTTAATCTATTTTAATCTAATTTTAATTTTATTTTAATCTTAACTTTATTTTATTCTATTCTATTTTATTTTTAATTTTAATTTTATTCTAATTTTATTCTCATTTTATTTAATTCTATCTTAATTTTAATTTTAATCTTATTCTAATCTCAACTCTTTTTATTTTACTTTATTTTAATTCTAATTCTATTTTAATCTTTATTTTATTTTATTTTATTTTATTTTATTTTATTTTATTTTATTTTATTTTATTTTATTTTATTTTATTTTATTTTATTTTATTTTATTTTATTTTATTTTATTTTATTCTATTTTATTCTATTTTATTTTAATTTTAATTCTATTTTAATTCTAACTTTATTCTATTTTATTCTATTTTAATTCTAATTCTAATCTTATTTTATTTTCAATTTTATTTCTATTTTGTTCTAATTCCAATTTTATTTTATTTTTAATTTTATTTTAATTTACTCTATTTTAATTCCAACTTTATTTTTATTTTAATTTACTTTACTTTTATTTTTAATTTTAATTTTATCTCTATTTTTATTTCTATTTTTATCTCTATCTTTATCTTTATTTTATCTTTATTTTTATCCTTACTTTTATTTTTATTTTTATTTTTATTCTTATTTTTATTTCTATTTTTATTTTTACTTTTTATTTTTATTTTTATTCTTATTCCTATTTTTATTTCTCTTTTTATTTTTCTTTATCTTTTATTTTTTATTTTAATTTAACTCTAATCACAATTTTACCTTAACTCTATTTTAACTTTAACTTTATTCTATTTTATTCTATTTTATTTTATTTATTTCTATTTCTAATTCAAATTCTATTTTAATCTTTATTTTACTCTATTTTAATTCTAATTCTATTTTAATCTTAATTTTATTTTATTCTTTTTTATTCTAATTCTAATTTTATTTCTATTTTATTTCTATTTTATTTCTATTTTATTTCTATTTTATTTTTATTTTATTCTTATTTTATTTTTATTTTATTCTTATTTTATTTTTATTTTATTCTTATTTTATTTTTATTTTATTCTTATTTCTATTATTATTCTTATTTCTATTTCTATTTCTATTTTTATTTTTATTTTTATTCTTATTCTTATTCTTATTCTATTCTATTTTATTCTCTTTTATTCTATTTTAATTTTAATCTATTTCTTTTTCTTTTTATTCTATTTTAACTCTAATTCCATTTTAATTTCAACTTTATTCTACTTTATTTTAATTTAATTTTAATTTTATTCTAACTTTATTTTTATTCTATTTCATTTTCTTTCTTTTTATTTTATTCTAACTTTAATTTTATTCTAATTTTAATTTTATTAATTCTATTTTACTCTATTTTATTTTATTCTGATTCCAATTTTATTTTAAATTTATTTATATTTTAAATTTAATTTAATTTTAATATATTTCATTTTAATTTCAATTTCAATTTTATTTTATTTTAATTTCAATTTCATTTCAATTTTAACTTCATTTTATTTTCATTATATTTTTATTTTATTTCATTTTATTCTATTCCAATTCTAATTTTTTATTTATTTTAATTTTAATTTATTTTAAATTTTATTCTACACTGCTCTATTTTACTTTATTATATTTTAATTTATTTTAATTCTATTTGCATTTTAACTTTAACTTTATTTTATTTTATTCTATTTAATTTTAATTCTATTCTAATTTCAACTTTATTTTATTTTACTCTATTTTACTCTATTCTTTTTAATTCTAATTTTAATTCTATTTTAATCTTAATTTTATCTTAATCTATTTTATTCTAATTTTAATTTCATTTTAATCTTCAATTTATTTTAATATATTTCATTTTTATTTTAATTCTATTTCAACTTCAATTTTATTTTATTCTATTTTCTTTTATCTTAATCTTAATTTTATTCTAATTTTAATTTATTTTATTTTATTCTATTTTAACTTTATTATAATCTTAACTTTATTCTATTTTTTTCTACTTTAATTTTAATTTTAACTTATTTTTCTTTATTTTATCATAATTTTAATTTAATTTTAATTTATTCTAATTCTAATTCATTAATTTTATTTTACCTTAAATCTTATATTATATTATATTATTTTATTCTAATTTTATCCTCATTCTATTTTATTTTAATTTTACTTTTATTTTCATTCTAATTTAATTCTAACTTTATTCTATTTTATTCTATATTAATTCCAATTCCAACTTTATTTTAATTTTAATCTTAATTTTATTTCTATTTTATTTTAATTCCATCTTTACTTTATTTTTAATTTTATTTCAATTTATTCTATTTTAATACCAATTTTATTTTTATTTTAATTCCAATTTTATTTTTATTTTTATTTTAATTTATTTTAATTTTAATTTCATTTTCTTTCATTTCATTTCAATTTTAATTTTATTCTAATCTTAATTCTACTCTATTCTCTTTCATTTTATTTTAAATTTATTTTCACTTTAACTAATTTTATTTTAATTTTATTATTATTAATTCTATTTTGTTCTAATTCCAATTTTATTTTAAATTTATTTTTCTTTTAAATTTATTTTTCTTTTAAATTTATTTTTCTTTTAAATTTATTTTTCTTTTAAATTTATTTTTCTCTTAATTTATTTTATTTTAATTCCAATTTTAACTTTATTTTAACCTTAATTTTATTTTAACCTTAATTTTATTTAATTCCCATTTTAATTCTATTTTTATTTTTATTCTTATTCTTATTTCTATTCATATTTTTATTTTTATTTTTATTTTCTTTCTATTCTATTCTTATTCTTATTCTTATTTTTGTTCTTATTTTATTTCTATTTTATTTTTATTTTATTTCTATTTTATTTTTATTTTATTTCTATTTTATTGTATTTTATTCTATTTTAACTTTAACTTTATTTTAACTCTACTCTAATTCTATTTTATTTTATTCTATTTTAACTCTAATTCTATTTTAACTCTAATTCTATTTTAACTCTAATTCTATTTTAACTCTAATTCTATTTTAACTCTAATTCTATTTTAACTCTAATTCTATTTTAATTTCAATTTTATTCCTTTTTATTC
This sequence comes from Arthrobotrys flagrans, assembly GCF_004000055.1. Taxonomy (NCBI): domain Eukaryota; kingdom Fungi; phylum Ascomycota; class Orbiliomycetes; order Orbiliales; family Orbiliaceae; genus Arthrobotrys; species Arthrobotrys flagrans. Next base: position 5,439 of record NW_027137556.1, read on the forward strand.
TACTCTATTTTATTTCTAATTTTAATTCTATTTTAATCTATTTTAATTCTATTTTAATCTATTTTAATCTATTCTAATCTATTTTAATCTATTTTAATCTATTTTAATCTCTTTTACTTTACTTTAATTATTATTTTACTCTATTTTTTTTCTATTTCTATTTCTATATTAATTTTAACTTTAATCTATTTTAATCTATTTTAATTCTAATTTTAATTTCAACTTTACTCTCTTCTATTTAATTCATTTTAATTTTATTCCATTTCTATTTTAATTTAATTTATTTATTTCAATTTTAATTTAATTTTTTTCTATTTTATTTTATTATATTTCATTTTTAATAAACTTTATGCTATTCTCATCCTAATTTTTTATCTCTTTTAATTTTAATTTATTTTAAATCTTAATTTAATTTATTCTATTTTAATTTTATTCTATTTTATTCCATTTTATTCTAATTTATTCTATTTTATTCTATTTTATTCTATTTTTTTTTATTATTTTTATTTTTATTTTATTCCTTTTTATTTTCATTCCAATTTTAATTTTATTTTAATCTTAATTTTAATCTATTCTCTTTTATTTTATTTTATTTTATTTTATTTTTAATTCAACTTTAACTTTCTTATAATTTTAATTTACTATTAATTTTAATTTTAATTTACTATTAATTTTAATTTTATTCTAATTTTAATTTTAATTCTACTTTAACTTTATTCTAATATTAATTCTAATTCTAACTCTAAATCTACTGTAATTATTTTACTATTAATATTAATTCTAAATTTTCTTAAATTTTAAATTTAATTTTATTTCAATTTTAAATCTATTTTTTAATTTTCAATTTATTTACATTCTAAACTTATTATTTTCATTTTAAATTTACTCTCATTCTAAACTTATTTCAATTTTAAATTTATTTTAATTTTAATTAACCTTCATAATTCATTATTTTTTTTATTTTTATATTTAACTACGCTATATATATACTTTTTTAAATTTATTCTATATTTTTATCATACTTTTTTCTTTTATATTTTATTTCTATAACTATTTTATTTTTATTTTTTATTTAATATTATTCTACTCTAATTTTTATTTTTATTTTTATCTTTATTTTTATTTTTGCTCTATTTTTTACTAATTATTAATTTATATTAATATTAATTCATACTAACGCTAATCAATATCAATAATAACTTTTATTTTTATATTTTTATACTTCATTTTTTATATTTTATTTTCATTTTCATTTTTAATTATTAATTAATTTTAATTTTAATATTAATATTTTATTTCTAAACTTTAATTTCTCAATTTTAATTTTAATTTTAATTCTAATTTTAATTCTAATTCTAATTCTAATTTTAATTTCAATTTTAATTCTAATTCTAATTCTAATTCTAATTTTAATTTTATTTTTATTTTTAATTTTTAATTTTAACGTTAAAAAAATTATTTTATTTTAATTTTAATATTTAACGATTTCTATCGGGAAGCGGACTACATCGAGAAGAGGACCAACAAATTTTCATTTTTAAAAATTAATTATAAATTAAATATTACATAAAAAAATTTGAAAAAATTAAACAAGAAAGAAATTACTAGAACGAATAACATATTAAATTTTCAGAAATTTTCATGTAATATTCGAATTAATATTAATTTTTAAACCTCAAAACTGGGCGTTTTTATGAAATATGTTATTTACCATATTTTAGCGCCGCGTTGTAATTTAATTTAACCTCTCATTATTACTATCATCATTATTGCTATTCTTCTATATAATTATTACCCTCTGTACTATCCTCTACACTATCTTCTGTACTACTCTCTACACTGTCTTCTGCACTATCCTTTGCACTATTCTCCCTAGCATCCTCCCCAGTACCCTATGCACTACCCTTCCCAGCACCCTTTCGAAGGCGATTTTGAGGACGCTTAGTTTTATTACAATTTTTACTATACCCTTTACCACGGCTTTTATTACGGCTACTACTACTACTACGGGGACGATTACAGCTTTTTCTAGACTTTATACTATTAAGTTTTGTATTCTTAGTATTTAATTTAATAGCTTTGTTCTGCTATAGCTTACTAATCTCCTGATTATTTAGAATACGGGCACTAGTAAGCCTTAGTTTACTACGTCTAATTTGTAAGGCTTTTTTATTAATAGTACGTAATTAGGTATTAGTCTTTTGTAATATAATAATTTCACTTATGGTTCTCTCTGTCGCTTTACCTAATTAATGAATACTATTAATAATTAGTAAACTAAGTAGGTGGCCAGATCGTGTAAAAATTTCAGTAACAGCTTTGTGAATAGTTTGAAGATATGCTGATATTTCTATAATTAAATTCAGAATTTCAGTTTAAGTAGCCTTATTATATTATAATTTAGATAGAATTTTTTCTAAATTATATAGTATTAATCCCGCTTCTTACCATGCTGCCTTAATTAGATCTTCTGAAATAATGTTCTCTTTGGTTTTTGTTAATAGCTTAATAAATAACTACTTATCGATTTTAGTGATATTATTGCGTAAAGTATTATCCGCAGTATTGCTATATTGTTTATTATACACTGCATTGAATTTAACATCTAATAATTATAGACGATATGTATTATGCGCTAATAAACACAAAGTAATGATATTTTTTTGAATATAATAATTAATAAACTCTACGCTAATATAACTATCGTAACTATTTAATAGTAGTATGCGCGTGTAGTTATTAGAAGTCTTTGTTTTTAATTCGAATATTCGTTTTAATTATTAAACGTTTAAATCTCTATCCGTTTACTTATTAAGTAAAATTACAAATAACCAGTCCTTTGTTAATTAATTAATATTATTAATATATTAGTTGAATTAATGATAGATGCCTTTAAAAATAACGAATAAAGAAAGAATAATATCACGCATACTAATATATTTAATAATAATTGTTGCGATATACCGTATAAGGCGTAGTGCCGGGTCTATACGTACCGCTCTATAAATACAGGCGGATCTACGATGTGTTGGGATTTAGATAATCGATTATCAATCATACATATATAGACCTACATACTTTCCAGCGTACTTACGAGCTATAGAACTTTTAATATGTTATCAGTACGACTTTTTAATTCTAGAAAGAGTATCTACCAACTAAGTACAACGTGTTTTAGCTGTTTTCACGCTTTATTGTAGTATCTGTAGACTTTTATTGATCGTAATCTCAGAATCGTAAAGATTACCCCGCTTTTTAAATTTTTGATATAATGTTGTATAATATACTTCTTAAAACGTAATGTCTATATTTGTTACTTTTCTAAGCAGATTTATTTTGGCTGTAAATAGCCGTAATTACTAGGTCTAGCTCGATAAAATTAAGCAAGTGCTAAAATCGCATATGAAGTATGGTTATAAACTATTAAAGTTTATTATTAATACTCCTATAACGTTACTAGCTAATACCTTAAGACTTTTATAAGATGTTAGGAAACAAGCTGGGGCCTCCCCGTTTACTACTAAAACAGTAAATATTATAAACGTTGAATTATTAAATAAATATAAAGTAGCTAAGTTATTTGCTAGCGGTATTATATAAGAATTGGTTTATAATAATATATATAATATCTTTACCGGCTTATTACCTAAAGCTATAATAGATCTACTTAAGAAAAAGTATAGGCTTAATATTAAAAATGTTATAAATATACTTAAAAACTGTCTTTTCTTTTTTACTATATAGCTAAAGAAATATGATATGTATACAGTTATTTCGCGTTACTTCAAAGCAGTTATATAGATATAAAAGAAAAAAAGCGATATCTCACCTTTTACCTTTCTACAGTTAAATCTTATTAATGCTGTTAAAGGGATATTAGATGAAACTAGAGATCAATATTTTAATATTTATATAGTTATGTGGTTTCATACGACGAATGCTATTAATAAGACGATATATATAATCGAACGTTTAAAAAATCATATTCTTAAGTAAATAATCTTGTTTTATTATGGGCGTAATGCCCGTAGATGTAGAAAGTTAGAAAAGAAAAATGCTAAACCTCAAACTTTTTTTGCGTCTACGCTGCTACTAGCTATGGACGTTATTAGCTTAGCAGCACATAAGAGAAATAAACAGAAGTTTAAACGTACGATTAATTAGGATAATAGAATTAAGGAGGGTGGTGTAGAAAAAAAAGTTCGTTTTGATATTGAGGGAAACGCAGGTTTTGGTTTTAATACTAAAAGTATAACTTTTTAGAAGAAGAATAAGATAACCTATCTTCTATGCGGTACTTATAAAGGTATAAGCTACTTAGAAGAACGTTATTTTATTAAGTATTTAAAATTTAGATTTCTAAATTGGAGAATTAAGAAGAATGTTTCTTCCTATCTTATAGTTCTTGAATCTCGTAACGTAATAATGGTATACAAAGCTAATATCAAAAGAAATGCCTGTAAAAGTGCTTTTGGAGAATTATGGCATATAAACTTAGACGTAAGTGACTAGATTTATAAGGATTATGATTTATTTATACTTAAAACCTACGTTTCTTTCGATATAGAAAGAAAGATAAGATTAAAAAATAATTCAATTGTACCCGCTTAAGGATACGGAATTTTTATTATAGAAATTGATATTACTATCTTAAAGGTATATAATATGCTATACGCGCCCCAGATGGCTTTAAACCTATATTCTGTTAGGAAACTATAAAAAAGAGGGATAGGCGTATATTTTACGCCTTAAAGTAATATTCTTAAAAAAGACAATTTTGTTATAGCATAATTAATTTTCGATAAAAAAATAAGCCTCTATATACTGAAAAGTAGTAGTAAATACTATATGCCTGAGAAGGTACAAGACAGATCTTTTATTTTAAAGGTTATAACACTATTAGCATATCGAGTAATTATAGATTATACCTTCTTAATTAAAATTACAGAATTATTAAAATAGCACAGGAAACTGAGTTATGTTAATTAAAGAGTAGTTCGCAAAAGTATAGCTCGAGCTGGGGTTAAAGTACTCTTTGAGAAATAGGGGAATTTAACTTACGAGCTATGCCTTTTATCTAAAGCTAATATATACTTAAATTTAGATTCTGCTACTTCTAAGAAGTCATATCTTTTAGAGCGTATATATATAGATATAGTGGGGCTATTTGTAATAGCTTCATTATATAAACGTTATTTGGATTTTATAGCTAAGTTATATTAACAAGTAAGGTATGCGCTTGTAATTGTAGACGAAGCTATCTATTATAAATAAATAAGGTTTTTTACGAGTCGTTTAGAATATTAAGTATGTTTTATTTAATTTATAACGATAATAGAATATAAATACAGTTAATAATCTAGAGTAATGACTATACGCCTCAATAATGCAAAGGAGTTTATATAAAAGGAAGTATAGACTTTTTACACAGAATATGATATCGAAATTAAATTTTTTACTCTATACATATACGAGTAGAACAGTACAGCTAAAAGAGTAATACGGATGCTATGAAAACTTGCTACTACAATTCTAATAAAATCTAGCTTATTAGAAGTATTTTAATAAGAAGTTTTATCTACAGCTTATTTTATAAATAACAAACTAGTACCTCCTAAGTAAAAAGGAGAATAAACGCCTAAATCCTCAGAAGAATAGTTTAATAGAAACCTTGTCAATTATATTTGTATACACCTATTTAACTATCTGATATACGTTATAGTGCTTAAGGAGAAACGCAAAAAGATCCTTAGTTAACATAAAGTATAGAAAGGCATATTTCTAAGATATACTCGTATCTTAAAATAGTATAGAGTCTAGAATATCTTAAAGAAGTACGTCTTTATAATTAAAAACGTGGTATTCGTTGATAGCTCTGCTTCTATACGGGAAAGTTATAAAGTATATTTCTTAAATTCTAGCTATTAAAAGAAGTTATACGTTATTTTAACCTTATTAGTACCTATACTTCCTGATTTGTAGGATATAGAGCTATAGGATAAGCTTAATATCAGAGAGATATATGACGATAATTAACAGTATATCGGTACTATATTACTGGAAGGCCAATTTACTAGAAAGTTAAATTTTATAGTAATGGTTAATATTTTACCTACTTAACAACAAAGAAAGCCAGATAACTTAATAATTGTAAACGAAATAATCGACAATGAAACTGCTAAGGTTGAATAAATAGAAGAGCAAGCCGCGTTATAACGCAATAAAAGACTAAGAAAAATAAAGAAGGTACGTACGTTATATACTACAATTACTTAATTCTCTAAGGTCAGATATTTATAATATATAAAGGCTATCGAAGTTATTACTTTTATGACCGTAGAAGATACTTTAATTAACTTTGATCTACTACAATCTTATAATGAAGCTATAATTAGTAAAAAGAAAGAAGGCTGGCTAGCTATAATTTAAAGAGAAATAAAATCGCTTACCGATAACAAAATATAGACTATGCTTTTAGAGGTATTGTACAGTATTAAACTAATGAATACGCGCTAAATCTTTACTAGAAAGCGCATAGATTCGGGAATATTATATAAAGTTAGATTAATAATAAAAGGCTATAAATAGCGCTATAATATTTATTATACAAAAACGTATGCGCTAGTTATTAACTTACGTATCGTACGAGCCTTACTGATAATTACTATAATTTTAGACTTAGAAGTTTACTAGCTAAATATTAAAACAGTATTTCTGAATGCTTTTTTATTTTTATAAGAAAGAATATCTATTGTTCTATTAGCAGGTTATAAAACGTTAACTAGAGTTATAGTATTGTTTTTGTTAAAGTTATTGTATAACCTGAAACAAGCTCTATACCTGTGGAATGAAGATTTGAATAATACGCTTATAGATGAAGAGTTTCTATATAAAATAATAAGAAACGAAGTAGATGAATGTTTATACTTTTATAAAGATATAATTATAGTTATATATATTAATAACTTCCTAATCTTCTTAAAAGATATAATCATGATACAACAGACAAAAGCGTATTTGATGAAAATGTATAAAATTAAGGATATAAATAAAGTTAAACGATTTTTAAGCCTATGAATATGAAGGAATTATACTTCTAGAATATTATAAATAGATTAAGAAAAATACTGTAAAAGTATTCTAAATCGTTTTAGTATACTTAATAGTAAGTTAAGATAGACCCTTATGAATTCTGGTGTACGATTATCGAAGGATACTTCCTGGCTTACACTTAATAAAAAAAATCACGAAATCTACCGAAGTATAATTGGCTTGTTAAATTACGCCGTACAAAATAGCCGACCTGACTTAGCATATACAATTGCAAAATTAGGGCAGTATATTTATACGCCTACGGAGGAACATTAAAAAGCAGTAATATAAGCTTATTAATACTTATCTGCCACTTACAAACAGTCACTCTATTATAACAACAAAATAGTTAATAAGAAAGATCTACCTCTACTACTAAAGAAGTATAATAATTCAAATTAAGCACAAACCTATAAGCCAAAGGATATTACACAAAAATCAACGTCTAACTACATATACCTACTAAGAGGTAGTATTATTTTATAAAGCAGTAAACTACAATCAATTATTGCGAAATCTTTAATTAAAACAGAAGTAATAACTTCTAATTATACAAGAACTGAAGGAATTTAACTTCGGAAGTTATTATCTTTAATTTTTATATCGCTTTAACCGCAGATAACGCTCCCTTTACCCCCTACAATTCTATACATAGACAATACTACCGCCATAACCATAAACACAACAGGTGGTAACCAACAGAAGATAAAGTATTATAATCTACAATACTTCTAGATTAGAGAAAAGATAAAGAATAACATTTTCAGATTAAAGCATCGTAGCTCTAAGGAGTTACTAACAAATACGTTGACTAAGTCCCTATCAACCAACTCACACAACTATCATTTTACGCGCATAAGCTTACTTAATTAAAAAAATGAGAATATTATTTTGCTTTATATTACATAAAATCTCAAATAAAATGAACAGCCGCGCAGAATAAACAAACAAAAGATAAGGCCCTTAAGGCACTAAGGCGGAAAGGCTACGCCTCCAACGGCAGCGTCTTTCACTTGCACATAATTTTACATCCTAAATTTATTTTAAATTAGCTAACATACCGTCTAGGAACTAGAGCTATAACTTACGTATCCACACGGCTGCGTAAATAAGCCAATTCCGCCATCACATCCTACAAAGTAGGCAGGGGAGTTGCACCGCCTGGAATACCTTGTACCGCGTTAACTGCAGCGATGACCTAAGCATAAGTAGCATTTTCACCTACTGCTCTATTAGCTCTACCAGCTCCACCAGCTCCACCACCTGCACCTCCTCCGTGCGCTGCTAGAGCCGCATTAGCAGCAGCCAGTACTATATTAGAAGTAGTTAAGGCTGCATTAGCTATAATCACAGCTGCGTTAACTACAGCCAGTTGGTTCTGCAAGTCCCGTACGTCTAGGTTGGTAGGAAAGTGGGTAAACTAGGGCATAGGCATACCGTCTGCCAATATTAGCCCCCATACCGCTCCAGCGACAATACAGTCATTTGATAACAATGGAGGGCCACCAAGAGCTACGCTATGGAGGGCATTTGGCATATTAGCGCTGTGCCTGTGTGTCTGTGGAGCCATAGTTTAATACATGACAGGATCTCCGGGAATGATTATAAGCGTTAGCAGATTACAGACGATAAAACTACGTCCTGGCTTAGAAGCGCGAGGAGCCCTAATACTCTATACTTAATATAAATTAGCATCTACGCTCTCAAACGTATAAGATTACAGAACTTATATCACGTATATAAAGAATTTACTTTTGTACAGGAACTATACTTATTACTGCAGGTATTCGGAGATATAATATATAGATAACCGTCATCGAAGTACCGCTGACAAGGTATGGTATAAATATATAATGCCGGATTGGCGAGAATAGCGTTCGCACAAGCAAAGTGACTAGCAATAGCAGCAGACATAATAATGTTATAAGGCTGTAAAGATATAAAATAATATAATAGTAATAATGAAGTAAGCTGGGGCTATGAACGAAGCTAGGGATATAAAAGAATAAAAAGCAAATAAGGTGAATAATAGCCAGTTAAGTACTTCTCTTTCTTCAGAATAGCTCCAGATGTCTACACTAATTTTAGAGCCGTACAGCATGGCTCTAAGCTAGGGATGTGGCATGAAATCTGGTAAATTATATAATTATAATAGACGCTTCTATAGTTCTAGAGCTACGTACGTTCTAGATAATGATTCTAGAGTTATAAAGATTCTTATATGCAATAGCATATACGGTGATTTATAATTGTTTGCTGTAAAGCATAAATCTGCATTAATATAACAAGTGTTAGTAAGCGCACAGCTTAATTTAATATTTGTACGGAATAGTTGGTTTTATAGGCCATTATGACAATTATGTTATTATAAAACGTTAAAGCGTACTGCTGTAAATGTAACGATTTTATACTCTATAACTGAGAGATTACGCGTCTTTTATAACTAAGTGACTTCATACTACGAGCTGCGTAAGTATTACGATTAGATGAAACTATAACAGGTTAAATACAACGGAGCATTAAGGTTACTATAGTTTATGCCGTAGATCCTGCTGGATTATAATTATGTGAAGTTATAAGACACATCATAATACAGCGATTCTTACTGTCTATGCCCTATATATGAGCTGGGGTGTTGCGATATATTGTATAAGGCGTAGTGCTGGGTCTATACGTACCGCTTTATAAATACAGGCGGATCTACGATGTGTTGGGATCTAGACGATCGATTATCAATCATATATACACAGACCTACATACTTTCCAGCGTACTTACGAGCTGTAGAACCTTTAACAATAATAATTGATTCGCGATTATTATATTATTTTAAAAACCGACTTTTAAATTTTGATAAAATTACTATTTTTAACAATTAAACGATGCTTATAATAAATTCTTTTTCATCTATATTATATAATGTATTTTCTGTAATGTTATACTTCCGTTTAATCTCTATAAATAGTTAATAGAATTTATTAATAGAAGCTAGATTATTAGCTTTTACTCGAGCGTTATCTAATGCACGTGAGTAAATAGAACGTAGTTTTATATGTTATTATATAAATCTTTCTACTTAATATTCTCCAAGATCTCGATCAGTAAGCTTAGTAGTTATATTGCGTACTATATCTAATTACAGAGGGAATCTTCAGTTATATAATCAGGTAACTTAATATACTAATATTTTTTTATTCTCTATTATTATTGCTATTTATTATTAATGTGCCTTAGTTCGATTACTATCTTTACTATTAACCCTCCCTCTTAATATTATATATGGTATGCTATGTGCGCGTGCTGATGCGCGTATAAATGTAAAATCTCCTTTTTTATATACGCGTATTGCTATTCGTATGTTATTTTCAAAAATTGCCTAATTAATTCGATGGGACGTGTGCCAAATAAGCCGGTGATGATTTTGAGATCATCGCGCCATGCTAATAATGCTGATAGTGCTAGTGATGCTGGTAGTGCTGATAATGCTGATAGTGCTAATGATGCTGGTGTCATAATAGTCGTATCATGTCGTGTCGTATCGTGTTAGTTGTGTCGATGGTTAAATTGCAGCGCGGCGCTGAGATATAGTAAACAACACATTTCATAAAAACGCCCAGTTTTGAGATTTAAAAATTAATATTAATTCGAATATTACATGAAAACTTCTAAAAATTTAATATGTTATTCGTTCTAGTAATTTCTTTCTTGTTTAATTTTTTCAAATTTTTTTATATAATATTTAATTTATAATTAATTTTTAAAAATGAAATTTTGTTGGTCCTCTTCTCGATGTGGTCCGCTTCCCGATAGAAATCGTTATGACTACAACTTTATTTAACTATATTTATTTATTTATATTTACTTATTTTTACATTTCTTTATAACTTCTATAACTATTTATATTTATTACAATTTTTATATTTTAATTTTTATATCTACTTTAAATTTGACATTAAAAATATTATAATCATTTTTATTTTTACATTTCACTTTTTTTATTTTATATTTTTATTTTTATTTTTACATTTTATATTTTATATTTTATATTTTTATTGTTATTTTATATTTTTATTTTTATATCTTATTTTATATTTTTATTAACTATTATTTTTATATTTTATTAATATTTTATTAATATTTAACTAGCGATTAGCGATTACTCTAACTATTAATTATTAATAAATTAATAATCAGCGATTAGCGATTAATAATTAACTATTACTCTATTATTTAATAATAATATATTTACGTATATAATTATTAGTTTCAACTTTTAGATCAAATACTTATTACAATGATTTTTAAATATTTAAATATCTGTTTACTTATTAATTTCTTTATATATCTATATATTTATCAACTTATTTTTTCAATTGTCTATTTATCTGTCTATTTACTTGTCTGTTGATTAATTTATCTATTTATTCATTTGTTTATCTATTTATTTATTCATCTGTCTATTCGTTCGTCTATTTATCTATCTATTATCTGTTTATTTATATTTATTTATACATTTACTTACTTGTCTATCTATCTACCCATCTGTCTACTTGTTTGTCTGTTTGTCAATCTATTAGTTTACCTGTCTGTCTACTCGTCTGCCTGTCTGTTTATCTATTTGTTTGTTTACCTATCTATCTGTCTGTCCATCTCTCTATTTGTCCACCTGTCTGTCTATTTGTCCACCTGTCCACCTGTCCGTCCGTCCGTCCGTCCGTCCGTCTGTCTGTCTGTCTGTCTGTCTGTCTTTCCGTTTGTTTGTCCGTCTGTCCGTCCGTCTGTCCGTCTGTCTGTCAGTCTGTCTGTCAGTCTGTCATCTGTCTACCTGTATCTGTTTGTACGTTTGCTTACCTGTCTGTCTATCTACCTGTCTGTCTACTTGTCTGTCTGTTTGTCAATCTGTTAGTTCACCTGTCTGCTTACCCGTCTGTCTGTCTGTCTGTCCATTTGTCTGTTTACCTGTCTGTCTATCCATCTGTCTATTTGTCCACCTGTCTGTCTATTTGTCCACCTGTCTGTCTATTTGTCCACCTGTCCACCTGTCCGTCCGTCCGTCTGTCTGTCTGTCTGTCTGTCTGTCTGTCTGTCTGTCTGTCTTTCCGTTTGTCTGTCTTTCCGTTTGTCTGTCTTTCCGTCTGTTTGTCTGTCTTTCCGTCTGTTTGTCTGTCTTTCCGTCTGTCTTTCCGTCTGTCTGTCTGTCTTTCCGTCTGTCTGTCTGTCGTCTGTTTGTCCGTCTGTTTGTCCACCTGTTTGTCCACCTCGCAACACGCCCAACACAAATGTTTTTTTGTGGTGTTTGACAAGCGCGCTCGACCAATCAAAAAATTGGAACCAGGCCTGGTTCCAATTTCCAAAGTCTTGGGGTGTTTGTCATCGTTAAACCTTCCCGATCGGAGACCGAACCGCCCTTTCGACCAATTAGAAAATTGGTACCAGGCCTGGTACCGAATAAACCTACCGGTTAGATCGAAGACAGCCTGCGTCGTACGCTGAAAATTCCACTCTAACCAACATTCGGCCGTCTTCGTCCTTCATCGCTTGCATTTCTCGTTCCTCGATTATAACCGTCGATTTGCTTTTTTCGAAATGTCTTCCCGCTCTTCCGCTTTCTTGTACGTAATTGATTAAACTATACGGTAACTTAACGTGAATTGTTTCTATAATATTCGGATAATCTATGCCGCAGCCGAATGCCGTTGTCGCTATGAGAAACGTCTGTTCCGGCTTTTGCCATTCGTCGAGCGCTAATCGTCTAGCCTTTTCGTCCGCTTCTCCGTGATAAAATTGACAGTCGAGCATTTTCGGTCCCGCGAGCATCTCCGCCTCGTTTTTAAACCGAGTGTAAATTACGATTTTTTGTCCCGATGTTAGCGTTCTTTTTCGTTCCTTTGCCAGTTCTAACGCTGTCGTTATCATTCGTCCGTTGCCGCATTTTATCACATTTATACTGACGTTTGTTCGTAAGCTTTGTCCTCGTATGTAACGAACAGGACTGTCGGTTAACGCTAATGAATTTTCGAAAACTGTCTTCATTCGTGGCGGTAACGTTGCTGTTGTAAAAAGCATCGGTACGTTTAACGACCTGAGATGAAACATCTGACTCATCGCCGGTCGAAATCCGTCTTCGGTGACTATTGTGTGACACTCGTCGACTACTATTCTGTTAAGAAGCCCGTTGGCTTTGAGAACGGAAAGATATTGTAAAAAAGTCTGGTGCTGGTTGATGTCGTGCTGCGTTGAACCGACGGCGCTTTCCGTCACCGCTACTATTATTCGGCTGCCGTACGATTGGCAATCGGGACGCCAGTAATCTGCCTTCAAGTCGACTTCGCCGCATCGTTTGATAATATCGTTCGCGAGGCTGATATAAGGGACTATTACCGCCGTCGTACCTCGCTGGTCCGCGGCCGCCGGCAACATCCACAGTAAGGTCTTACCGCCCCCCGTGGGCAAAATCGCAACAGTTAACGGCCGTTTTTCAAGCATTGACACCGCGCCTTTCAGCTGTTCTTCTGATTTGAATTTGTTATGACCGAATTTATCTTTCAGTATTGCGTGAGCTGTGTCTTCCGAGTTCCCGAAGACGTGAACGTTGATATCTTTCGGTGTTTCGATTCGCGCGTCTCCGAGATCCGTGAACGACCGCTGTCTCTTTGCGATCAGAGGCCCGAGATTTCCCTCCTCTTGCTCGGTTGGAATATCGTTAGCTTGATTGTAAACTTCTCAGGGAAAATCTTTCACGTTTGCTTACCGTTCACCGAAGATTCTTGTCGACGGTGTTTTTTATCGTTCGATGACCGTTTCCCGTTTTCGTCATCGCCCAAACCTAAGAACCGATGCCACTCCTCGCTCACCCTCGTGAACAATTCCAGAGACTTGGACGTCAGTTTCGACGTCAGGTTAACCGCCTGCCCGTAGTGATTAAGCCTTTGTCGAACACCGTGTCCGGTCTGCTGAGCTGCGGTTATCTGTTCTGCGTCGTAATCTTCAGGCCCTTCCGCTTCGTCCAGCAGAGGGTCTTCGCTGCTGAAGTCCTTGAATTGTTCGGCCGTTGGCCTGCTTCGGTGGACCACGTCTCTGCTAAACGCGACGGCAATGTGACGATAGGAGCGGACGGTCAACTTTACCCCCAAACTTCTTTCGGTCGCTTCTTCGATCGCCTGCGTCATGCGGTTATTGCTCCAGCAGTCACCTTTACTGTTCTCCCACAGATAATCCGTCTCCGGTTTATCCTCGCGGTATATGGCGTCCAGGCTGTCGGTGAACGGTCTGACGTACCGAAGATATAGCGCTACTAAATCGCCGACGGCTTTCGGTAGAACCCTGGGTATGATTTTCAACCGATCCGCAATAACCATCCCTTTGTGATACTGCGAGATAAAGATCACCTTGCCACCGATCGTGAACAGGTTTCTGTCGACCGACGCGCCGTCTCGATACCGCGTGCAGCTGATCTCGGTGCCTCTGGCCGGTGCGCCGCCAGTAACGTGTACGAGAACGAATAAATTGTTCAAGAATTTGTCAACTGATCGTTCGTAGAACTTGAGCCCCGAATCTTTAAAAATTGACCGAGTGTTGGAATCGGTGACTGTAGTTGTACTTAGCATCCGTTCCCTGGCCTTGATGTTCTTGAATAATCTGTCCTGGATTAGTTTGACGCCGGCTGCGAGTTCTGTTGCTGTATTGAGGTTTAAGAAGGCACCGCTGGTGCTTCTCGTTCCCAGAGCTATGTTATCGTCGATATTCTTTAAATCTACGGCGAATCGCTGTTCGTCGTCTTCGGTGAATATTAAATCCCGCCACAGAGAATCGGTTGCTCCTTTTATCAGCTCTCGCACCATATTCTTTAGACTGTTAACAGTTATCGATTGTTTTTCGTACTTAAGCTCCGTCTTAATCTGCAGATTTATCTAAAGTATACGAGCTTAACTTGGAATAAGCGCCGATTTCTTCAATTTGTAAGCGAGATTATTCAGCATTAAGTTTATTAATATATAGCTACTGTTAACTAGCTATATTCGCCTATATTATTGAAAGTACTCGACCGTTCGATCGACTTGTTTATTTTTTATTAACTTTAAGCTTTTATCCTTCGAGATGCTTTTCTTTAATAAAATTAAATAATCTTATAATAATATTAACCGAGAATAATATATTAGTCTTGCTAAAATACTAGTGTAATCTTCAAGTTCCTTTAACTAATAAGTACGCTCGTCGATACTTAAAATCGCAGTGAAATAAACGAGTAGGTTTTTTTACCTTTTATTCAGAAACTTTCATTTTAAAATTATTACGTTGAAAGTAAAAACGTAATCCTTTAAAAATTCATTTCTTTAACAAGGTCTATTTTCGGTTGCAGCTAATAATCAAGCAAATAATTTAATATATTTTAACCATTCTTCCAAATCTTCTTCAAAGTCAATTTTATACCTACAAAGCCTTTTCAATTTAAAAAGATCGTAAACTCGTAAACAATAAACAATCAACCTCTACCAATAGCTAATATATCAGCCAAAACTAGCTATTAATCTAAGCACTTCTAATAGTCAATATAAGAACTCTTTAACTTTAAGACTTCTCCACCACTACCTCAAATCTCTGCTAATTTCGCCGAGATCGATCATCATCTCATCAAACATGACTCTGATAGCCGCGCATACTAATAGAAGTTCGTTTTCAATCGTCTTGCAGTTCAGTAAAACGCTAACCGCTATTAATTCGTTTAGTTCTAAATTTTTTAAATATTCCGCCTAACTGGTTAAGTTTATTTACAGCGTTAAGGTTTCTCGAGAATTTATAATCGTAACGTAAGTTTGATCTTCTTCCCTTCGTTTT
This sequence comes from Arthrobotrys flagrans, assembly GCF_004000055.1. Lineage (NCBI taxonomy): Eukaryota > Fungi > Ascomycota > Orbiliomycetes > Orbiliales > Orbiliaceae > Arthrobotrys > Arthrobotrys flagrans. Next base: position 21,364 of record NW_027137556.1, read on the forward strand.
GCGGCTTGAGCGAATAATTCGCTCATGCCCGTATACGTCATTTTTTCTGCCGAACTTTCGAGCGATAGAGTATTCCGATCTTCTGTATTCGCCAATAGTCGCTTATTTACTAAGAAATAATGATGATGCGGACTGGACGTTTCGAAAATAGATTGCATCTAATATTCACCGTCATCTATCTTCGCTTTTGTCGTTTCTCGCGGTCGTTCGGCCTGCTCTCTGATATTGTGTTCCTTAATGCGATGCACGCGTATCATTTTGGGCGAGGAGAATCTGGAATCGCAGTTTTGATATCGAAAACATTTTACGGTCTTCAATTCGCGTATTTCTTCTCGACCGTCCGGTTGCCGCGCTGCATCGTCAGGATTCGCGGTTTCTTTTTCAATATAATTTCGAACCCACGCGTTCCGAATCGTCGAGGGTATTTCGCTGTGGGCTTTGATATTTCGAAGATGATCGTTCAATCTGTTCGGTAAAACGGCGAAACAACAAACCCTGCATATTATTTGACGCAGCTCGGTATTATATTCAAAAGGACATTTCGTGTTTTCTTTGTCGTTCATAGCAGCCATTTTTCGATTCATTACGAGTTCATCGAATGACGTTTGCGGTGAAAAGTAACGAAAAAAAGGGGAAGGGGGAAGGGGGAAGAGAGAGAGACAATATTTAATTTTAATGTAATTAACTAATGTTTGTCAAATGATCGTTAACGAATTTCGTTGGCACAAAACCAACACATCAAACTATGTTAGATTTTTCAAACTCACAACACGCCCAACGCAAACGTTTTTAGGTGGTGTTTGACAAACACGTTTCGACTAATCAAAAAATTGGTACCACCGGTGGTACCAATTTTTCATTTCTTGGGGTGTTTGCCTTCGATTTTTACCGCACCGGGCGACCGAAACAGGCTTTCGGCCAATCAGAAAATCGGTACCACCGGTGGTTCCGATTAAAACTATGGGTTAGAAGAAGAAGAAGGAAAAAAACACATTTCCATCCTGCTCCATCCTGCCCATCCTAAGGCAAGATGGGCAAGATGGGCAGGATGGAAACCTGCCTTCCGGGTGGAGCCCTTCCATCCTAAGAAGCCCTTTCCATCCTAAGGAGCCCTTTTCATTCTAAGGAACCCTTTCCATCCTAAAAAGCCCGTTCCATCCTAAGAAGGGCTTGCATCAAATAGAGTAATTTTCATCCTAAAAAATAATTTACATCCTAAGGAATAATTTCCATCTCAAAAATAATCTCTATCAAACGCGTCTTATTCGGATCTACGAAAGCACTATATACAACCATCTAAAATAATAAAAATACAGTTAAAAAAATCACAATAAACATTAAACTTTTCAGTCGGATATCTCATAAAAATCAGATTGTACGTTTCGTAACGAGAAAAATATATATAAAACTATAATATTATTAAATAAATAAGAAATTAATGATTTAGTTAAGGGTATCAAGTTTAGAATAAAAAGAAAGGGGGGAAGATGTATCGGCTTTTTAAAAATCTTCAGTGGCATCCTCTAGATCTGTACGGGCTTCTTGTAAGTTATCGGCACTTTTCACTAATTTAATATTTTTTTTAATTTGTAAAACTAAAGCATCTTCCATATCTAATAATTCTTAAGTATTTTCTGAAATGCTAACGATATAATACTTGTCTTTGAAGACCCCGAACGCGTTTAGTTTCTGCTTGATTGATACTAATAGCATCGATATAATATTAGTTTAATATAATTCTCAACGAGTTCTTTAAAATTCTAAATAAATCATATATTAATTTAAAATAGCTCTACATCAGCCTCGTATCTCCATAAATAAGTGAATTTTATTTACATTGTTTATTTAAAGATTTTAAAATATAACTTAAATTGATAATACTAGTTTCGAGTCTTTTTAAAACCTCTTATAGAACTATAACAACTTAGGAGATAGTGATATTATTTACTTTTTGATATAACGTCAGATTTTTAACTTAATAATTATTAGAAATATTACAGAAATATCGAATCAGTACTTAGGGTATAACTGGAGAAGAGAATAGTAGTAGACTTAGCTTCTATTAAGATTAGTATAGAATTACTACGGCCTTAAATATTTAGTTAACTTATATCCTAGAAATCTTTCTTAAAAAAAAACCTATTTTTTTTTAGAAAATATTTAACTCGTTTTATTTAAACTAGTATAGAAAAAGAGAAAATATATTTAGATTTAATAATCTTTCAAATAACGTCTATTATATAACCTTAAAAACTTAAAAAAAACTATTTAATTTATACTTAAACTGATTTTAGAAAAAGGGCTGAAGTAAGATTATGAGAAGTAAATATTTATTTTTAAATATTCTGAATCTCTTTAGTATCCGGGAATAGATTTTTTGTAATATAATAGATATAGAGATTTATGTAAATAAAATTAAAATATTTGGTATATGTCGATAAAATATTTGTTATTTTAGTTTAATTTTTATAAGAACGATTTATGATTGAAACTGTCTTAAGTAATTCCGTATAACTTAATTAAGAAATAGATTAAAATAGTGTAATACTGGAGACTTTAGATGTTGTTTGGGTGGTTATTATCAGGTTTAAATCTACTTATATTAGTTTAGTACAAGCCTATATGAAAATAAAAGAATTATTTAAATATTAACTTATTTGACTTTTTTAATAAATGATGTCCCGTTTTTTTCTCTAATTAATATTATTGAAATGTCGGAATTGTGGGTAACTCTATTAAAATCTCTTGTAATTTTACTGGTTCTGCTAATTTTGCTATAGGCTCTGTATCTGCTTCTACCTGGCTTACTGGTTCTGCTGAAAGCTCCATATCCGCTTCTGCCGGATTATTCAAAATAACTTTAAAAAAAATTAGTTCTTATATAAAAGGTAAATAAAAAATAAAGACGGATCAGTACTCCGCTGGTCCCGGTTAGTAATAGGAACAAGCTGTTGTATTTTAAGAAGTAATCATATTAAATCTTCTCAAGATAAGTCTAAAAACTTTTTTATTTTTACTGTAGAGGATGTGTCGACTTCCAAAGTTTTTATATAAGTTACTAATAGTGCTGCTAATGCTGGTTCCCAATGTGTCGTTTTTATCTAAGCCTTGATTTGTTTTTTAGTAACTTTGGCATTTTTAATCTATAGTTTCCTAGACATAATAGAGGCTTATTCAGGTACTATACGTATTAACTAATAATAAAAACTAAATTTTGAAGATTTAATAAAATAATAAAAATATCTCGGTTCGATGTTGATGTGTAGTAGAATTTTACGAATATCCTAATAATTATTTAAAAAGAAATAGAAAAAGAGACTAGATATCTTAATTTAATATATAAAATATAATATATGATATCTTTTTTGAGTAAAATACTAAAGCGCTGTATAAATTCTAATCAGATAATAATATTTTCACTATTAAATTATTATCGCGAGCTTAGTATTCTATAAAAATACTATATATAAAAATATTAATTAATTGAATTATTAATTAGCGTAGTTCTGAAGTTCTTCCTAACTAAGCTATGTAAGTTTTAAATAGTTTTCATTCTAAATATATAAAATATATATATAGGGTTTAAAAATAATTTAATCTTTTAATATAATATAATTAAATAAAATCTAGGGTATTAAGTTAAGGTTAATGTATTAAAAATAGTAAATTAGTTTTATCAGCTCTATAAAGGACCACAACCAAATATACGGCCTTCAAATCTTAACAATGAATTAATCAAGTTAAAATATCTACATTAGTACACAAATATATATCAGCAAAAACTATATTAGTCTTTTTATTAACTATTATAATTATTATTATAGATTTATTTTTTAGTAAATTATATTCTATTATTTTATCTTTTATAAACTTCTAGACTAATCTTGGCTTTTTATTGACCTAAAGGAGATCATTAAAAAATAATTTCAAATTAGTTAAAGTTAACTGTTTAAATAAACCAGTGAACTTGGCGACGTCTACTATATTATATCGGAAATCTATTAAAGTAGTTAATAGATTTCCAGTAATTAAAATATTAAGATTAATATTTAGTTTGATTAATTAGTTTAGTATTAACCTTGGAGGGTTATAAATAATTTGGATTTATTTTTTAGCCTAATTTATAAACAAATTATATTAGTTTTAAATTTTAAAAAAAACTTAAGTAAGTAAGAAGGCCTAAATAAATTTTTAAAAGACTTATCAAGTTTTTCCTGGTTTAATTTCAAATTAACTAAAAATTCCAACTCTTTTTTCCTTACCCTTTTAAGGACTTTTTGATCTAAATAAAGCTAATCAAGCGCTTTAACCACTGCATCAAGGTCTATATTAGCACTATTAATAATAATATCCTCAATAGAAATTCTAGCCTTTAAAATCTTAGCTTTTTCTTTCGACTTTAGCTTTTTACCGAAGGCGGTTACCATCTCGTCAATAACACGAATTTTCGTCTTACAAATTCGTACAGCCGCTTTATAATCATCGTCATTATCTAGGTCAATAATAGCAAAAAGGGGGTTATTAAACTCTTTTATAATATAAACAAAATAAAGAAAAAAACAAACTTTTTCAAGAATTGTTAGTTAAACAATTCCAATACTAATTTTAGTTTTTATAAAGACAAACAGTATCTAACTTCTAAAAATCTATTCAACATCTTTACATAACACTAGTTATATTAAGTTAAAACTGGTTTTAGATATTAAAAGTTTAGTTTAAATTTAATTAACTGTCCATAATTATGAGGAGGTTTTAAATTTAACTATACGGGAACTATAATCTCTATTTACTATCTTATATAATCAAATAAAAAAAATTTTAATTTTAAAGTCTTAATTTAAAATTTAGGTAATTTTATAAATTACGATATAATTTTAATATAAAGATGTATAATTTCGGAAGAAAGATTTATAAAACTAACAAAATAAATTTTAGTATTTTAAAAAAAAAGCTTTAGTTTATTATATATAATTAAAAAAATCTGAATATTATTAATTATACATGTATATATTGTATATTACTTCAGAAATACAACTACGGGCTACTAAAACTATATACTATAGAACATAAAAATAATAGCTTATATTAAATCCTCAGGTTTTAAGAGGAGCTTATATAGTGCTATAAAAGCTCCCATACTGCTTCCTACCTGACAGAACGATTTTATATAGTATTCTTTAGCTTTATACTTCTAATTAAATTAAAAAATCTAAATTCTGTTAGTTATGCATACACACCCTGTATATTACTTCAGGGGTACAGCCACGGGCTGCTAGAGCTATATACTATAAAACATAAAAATAATAACTTATATTAAATCCTTAAGTTTTAAAAAAAGCTTATATAGTGTTATAAAAGCTCCCATACTACTTCTCGCCTAATAGAATAATCTCACGTAGTATCTCTTACCTTTATACTTCTAATTAAAAACTTAATTTTTTAGTTAAAGCAAATATTAATCTATAAAATAAATATATCTAAAGGCTTTATTAACTTACCTAAACTTAGGAATTCTTTTTTTAAACTTTTTAAAATCCTATATCAACCTCCTCCAGATTTTACAAATATACTAAAATAAAGATCGGAATGAATATTAAAAATTATATTATAATATTATATTTTAAAATTAATAAAAATCTATAATTAACCTATAATCACCGAATCTTTAGACCTCATATCTCACTATATTCGCCTTTTATAATAAATCAGTAATATTATGTTTTTAGACCTTAGGAAACTGGTTAAGATTTCTAATAATTTCTTTAAATATTATATCTACCTTTAAGCCCCATTTAGATCTTTTAAATAATATGAAAAATATATTAAAATAGAATATTAATTCTTTATTTTTATATTATTAAAAAGCAAAGTAAATCAAACTATTATCTTTTAAAAAATACTATTAATAAACGCGAATAATACTAAAGAAGACCTAGATCACTCAAAAACAACTTTAAAAAACCCTCTTATATAAAATAATAAAATATTAGAAAATTTAAATATTTAATAATCTAATCAACCAGAATCTTTTATTCCTAAGCTATTTTTTTTAGTTAAGGATATAAAAATCCTATTTAGTACCTTCTCAAATCCAATAATTATTTAAATAAAAAATAATTTATAATTCTTTTTTATTAACTTAGAGAATTTTAAATTAGTAAAATAATTTATTAAAAAAGATATTTCTTAAATAGTAATTAATTAGTATTTTAATTATAAAATAAGTTTAAGTGTTAGAAGTATTGATGTAAAGTTATTCGAATTTACTTATAATCTCTGTTAAATAATTTAGGAAATAAATAAAAATCTTAAAATAAATTTATTTAAATAAAATATATTTAATTTTAAAATTAAAAGCTATTTAAGATCGAAATATTTTTATCGAGATCTTATAAAAGTTATCGCGTATCTCTTATAACAATATTTATACGCGTAGAAAATACACTTTATATTTAAAAAAGTCTATAATAAATCTAAAGAAAGATAATATACAGAATTATAAACAATAAATTAATAATATAGTTAGCAAAAATCTTTATTATCTAATTATAGCCTTATATTAATCTTCTATACTTTTAATATAACTTATCTTACTAATTTCTTTGGTGATAAAAAGACTTAGTTAATTTATCTTTTAATTAGTAATATTAATTTAAAATATCGAAATTAGTTTTTTAAGAACGCCTGGATATTGCTTGCTTTACTACTGATACTGCTTAAGAAAGACCCGTTACGGTTATTAAAGAAACGATTAATTAATTTAAAAATATAAAATTTTATAAGTTAAATCTTAGAACCTTTGAATATGTATTCTACGGGCCTACTTATAGAATATAGAGATGGATATCAACGAATATGTTATTTTTATTTATGTAAATAATTAGTAAATCATATAGAATATATTAATTTTTTTAATATTATTTCTAAAGCCTGTCTTATCTGTATGATATCGACTACGGCTTTTTAAGATTTCGATTAAAGCCTAGAATATTTTATACAAAACTATAACTTTTATTTTAAACGATTAAATAATGGTGATAAAATTAAAAAAGCTTAATTACGTTTAGAAAAAGTAATAAATTCAGCAAAGGCTTTTTTAAATCTAAAAATTATTATAATAAACCTATATAAGCTAGATCTCTTATACTACATTTACTTAGGGATAATAAAATATCTTATAAAATAAATAATCAAATTTTTAAAAAAATATAAAAAGTTATAATTTTTTAATTAGTATTAAGTTTTTATATTAGCCTATCTCGGATTCTAATTGTTTTGTAGAAGCTATACATAGGTCTTTTAATAACAAAGAAAAAAAATAAGATTGGTTGTTAAGATTCTTATTATGATTTTAGTAAGCGCTTTAAAGGATTTATTGAGTTTTGAGAGACTTATTTTCGCTTAAGCGGTAAATTATGTGAATACTTTAATAAGTTTTATTCTATATGCAATTTATCTTTTATATATTGAATAAATTTTTATAAATATGTAAAACTAATTGTAAAGTTTTTATGATAAGAAAAATGTCTTTAGAGAATTTCGGAGAGCCCGAACAAAACTATAGTAGATAACTATAACTATAATAAGAGCGGTATTTAGCGATAAAACTCTAGGTGAAAGTAGTAAAGACTCTTTAGAGGTTTCTAAAAATGATAAACTTATTTAAAAGTGTTTTTAGCCCTCTTCTTCTCCTGATTAGGGCTCTCTAGGAACTAATCAGAGTTAATAGCTATAGGACATTTTAATTTTATTAAAATACATTTAATGACTTATTTTACTAATTCTATTAAAAAATTTGGTTAATTAAATGCTTGGTTAATAGAAGTAGAAGAGGCCTCGCATATTAAATAGCTTAAAGAGGAATAAATTTAATTTAATTATAAAGATATATACGTTTAAATAATAAAATATAGATATTAAAAATATTAATTTAAAATATGATTTTTTAATCTCGAATAATTAATAAAAAAAGGGGAGAAGATCAATAAGTTTAAAGAGGTTTATCTAAATTCGTTATTAATTAAAGAGCGGCGCGAATAGTATTGTAAGAATAGACTAGGAATTAATAATATGTTTATTAATATTTATTTTTTAATATTTTTAATCACGCTGACTTAGTTTTAGTTGGTCTTGTAAAGGCTTATGCAGAACCATATAGTACGCTATTAATTAAAGTTGTAAATTTAATTTAATTATAACTTAAAGTAGTTTTAAAATTTTTAGAAAATAGGAGTAAATAGGTTATAATAGATTAGATTAAGCGTAAATATGTTATACTGGATTTTAACTAGACGTTATATGCTTATTTGAGAATTTTACCGACTTCTTAGATATTTCTTTGATTAGATTTTTATCCTTTATCCTTAATAGACTTTAGAGTGTAAGTATATAAGACCTTCGCGGTTCTGATTGAGGACTTTTAGCATAGAAATGTTTTTACTAATTATGTTATTTGAATTAATTTAAACTAGTAAAAAAAGGGTTTTTGAAAGGACTTTATTATCTTCCAGAAGTCTCGTACAAGTTAATATGGAGATTTAAAAGGAAAGGCAGTAGTTAAGCTGAAATTGTTATTAATTGTTTATAATACAATTAGTAATAAGACTTTTTAACTAGCTTTTGTTACTGAGCTTAAGTTATACGCTAAAGGAATTATATAGAGCTTTTATAGTTTCATTCGCCTTATTAAGCATCCTTTAGTAAATTATAAAAAAAAAAACTATTAATTTTATCAAAATATCATTTTAATTCGAGTTATTTTAAGTCTGGTTTATTTAATCTCTTATGAAACTGATTCATATTTTCTTAATATTTATATCGATCTTAATACCTGAAATAAGATTTATTCTTATAATGATGAAAATATAGATTCAGATATTGATATTGATAATGAATCTGATATTGAAGAAGAGAAATATTATTTTAAAGTTTAAATAAAGGGTTTGTATAGGTCTATGTTAGTTTTGTTAAAGTGCCGGATGGCCCTATTAGGATGGAGCGCGATGGACTGGAATGAATCGCGATGGAGCGCGATAGACCGCGATAAAGCGCGATAGACCGCGATGGAGCGCGATGGAGCGCGATGGAAAAGTATTCCATCGAATGAAAGGGCTTCCATCCGATGGAATTAAGGAAATGTGTTTTTTTCCTGATGTAATTCTAATTTTAATCTTAATTTTAATTTTAATTTTATTTTTAATTTTTAATTTTTAATTTTAACGTTAAAAAAATTATTCCATTTTAATTTTAATATTTTTGACTACAACTTTATTTAACTATATGTATTTATTTATATTTACTTATTTTTACATTTCTTTATAACTTCTATAACTATTTATATTTATTACAATTTTTATATTTTAATTTTTATATCTTATTTTATATTTTTATTAACTATTATTTTTATATTTTATTAATATCTTTTTAATATTTAACTAGCGATTAGCGATTACTCTAACTATTAATTATTAATAAATTAATAATCAGCGATTAGCGGTTAATAATTAACTATTACTCTATTATTTAATAATAATATATTTACGTATATAATTATTAGTTTCAACTTTTAAATCAAATACTTATTACAATGATTTTTAAATATTTAAATATCTATTTACTTATTAATTTCTTTATATAACGATTTCTATCGGGAAGCGGACCACATCGAAAAAAAAACCAACAAATTTTCATTTTTAAAAATTAATTATAAATTAAATATTACATAAAAAAATTTAAAAAAATTAAACAAGAAAGAAATTACTAAAGCGAATAACATATTAAATTTTCAGAAATTTTCATGTAATATTCGAATTAATATTAATTTTTAAACCTCAAAACTGGGCGTTTTTATAAAATATATTATTTACTATATCTCAGCGCCGCGCTGCAATTTAACCTAACCTCTCATCACTATTATTATTACCACTGCTATTCTTCTACATAATTACTACCCTCTATACTATCCTCTACACTATTTTCTGCACTACCCTCTACACTGTCTTCTGCACTATCCTCTGTATTACCCTCCTCAGCGTCCTCCCCAGCATTCTGTGCACTACCCCCCCAGCACCCTTTCGAGGGCGATCTTAAGAACGTCTAGTTCTACCACAGCCCTTACCACACCTTCTATCATAGCCTCTACCACAGCCACTACTATTATTATAGGGACGACCACAGCCTCTTCTAAGCTCTATGCTATTAGATTCTATATTTTTAGCATCTAATTTAATAGCCTTATTCTGCTATAGCTTATTAATTTTCTGATTATTTAGAATACGGGTATTAGTAAGCCTCAGTTTACTACGTTTAATTTATAAGGCTTTTTTATTAGTAATATACAATTAGGTATTAACCTCTTATAATATAATAGTTTTACTTATAACTCTCTCTGTCGCTCTGCCCAATTAATAAATATTATTAATAGTTAATAAACTAAGTAAGTGACCAGATCGTGTAAAAATTTTAGTAACGGCTTTATAAACAGCTTAAAAACGTGCTAATATTTCTATAACTAAATTCAGAATTTCGGTTTAAGCAGCCTTATTATATTATAATTTAGATAGAACCTTCTCTAGATTATATGATACTAATTCTGCTTCTTGCTATATTATCTTAATTAGATCCTCCGAAATAGTATTTTTTCTAACCTCTGCTAATAGCTTGATAAATAACTGCTTGTCGATTTCAGTGATGTTATTATGTAAAGCATTATCTGTAGCATTGTTGTATTATTTACTATATACTATATTGAATCCAATATCTAATAGTTGCAGACGATGTATACTATGCGTTAATAAATATAAAGCAATAATATTCTTTTAAATACAATAACTAATAAACTCTGCGCTAATATAACTATCGTGACCATCTAATAGTAGTATACGCATGTGATTATCGAAAGTCTTTGTCTTTAATTTAAATACCCGTTTTAACTATTAAACGCCTAAGTCTCTGTCCGTCTACTCATTAGGTGAGATTGCGAATAACCAGTCCTTTATTAATTAATTAATATTGTTAGTATACTAGTTAAATTAATAATAGATGCCTTTAAAAATAACAAATAAAAAAAGAATAACACCGCGCGCGCTAATGCATTTAATAATAGTAACTAATTTACGATTATTATATTATTTTAAAAACCGACTTTTAGATTTTAATAAAATTACTATTTTTGACAATTAAACAATACTCATAATAAATCCTTTTTCATCTATATTATATAATATATTTTTTATAATATTATACTTCCGTTTAGTCTCCATAAATAGTTAATAGAATTTATTAATAGAAGCTAGATCATCAGCTCTTACTCGAACATTATTTAATACACATAAATAAGCAGAACGTAGTTTTATATATCATTACATAAATCTTTTTACCTAATATTCTCTAAGATCTCGACTAGTAAGCTTAGTAGCCATATTATGTACTATATCCAATTGCGAAAAGAACTTTTAGTTATATAATCAAATAACTTAATGTATTAATATCTTTTCACTCTTTATTATTATTATTATTTGCTGTTAATATATCTTAGTTCGATTATTATCTCTATTATTAACCCTTTTTCTTAATGTTGTATATAGTATACCATGTGCGCGTGCTAATATATATATAGATGTAAAGTCTCCTTTTTTGTATGCGCGTATTATTATTCGTATATTATTTTTAAAGATTGCTTGATCAATTCGGTAAAACGCGTGCTGAATAGGCCAGTGATGATTTTAAAATCGTTGTGTCATGTTGATAATGCTGGTAGTACTAATGATGCTGATAATACTAGTGATGTTAGTGTCGTAATAGTCGTGTTGTGTTGTATCGTATTATGTTAGTTATGTCGGTGGTTAAATTGCAGCGCAACGCTGAGATATAATAAACAACATATTTCATAAAAACATCCAGTTTTAAGGTTTAAAAATTAATATTAATTCAAATATTACATGAAAACTTCTAAAAATTTAATATGTTATTCATTCTAGTAATTTCTTTCTTGTTTAATTTTTTTAAATTTTTTTATATAATATTTAATTTATAATTAATTTTTAAAAATAAAAATTTGTTGGTCCTCTTTTTAATATAGTCCGCTTCCCGATAGAAATTGTTATTTATATATTTATCAACTTATTTTTTTAATTGTCTATTTATCTGTTTAACGTTTTCCACCGGGAAGTGAGACACACTGGGAAGTGAGACAGCAAATTTTGAATTTCGAAAAATTATAATAAATTTGTTTCTAATCAGAAAAATCTGAAAATTTCACATTATTTAGAAACTACTAAAAAGAATAAGATTTCAAATTTACAGAACTTTTCAAGCATTATTCGAATTAATATTAATTTTTAAAGCCAAAAATTTGGCGTTTTTGGCTGTTGTGTTGAATACCACACCAAAACAAAATTAAGCGAAAACCCAGCGCCGCGCTGCATTTTAACAAATCCCTTATTATCAACATCGACATCAATGTTAATAACATTAACAACGTCACTAGCGTTATCAGTATTACTCGCGTTATTAGTACCACCAATATTAATATTATAATTATAGTTCGACGATCTCAAAACCGTCGCTAACCTATCTAACGCACTTTCTCTCAAATCGACAAGGCTGCCTTTAAAAAGGACATACAAAATATTATTCGCGTATACAAGAAAGGGGATTTCTCTTCTATACATACATCTACGCGCGCATATAGCATATTATACGTAATATTAGTTCGAAAAATCAACGGCAGAAATAATAATCAAATTATAATATACTAACAACAGCTAGCAGTAATTATAAAAAGTGAAAAATCACTAGTATAATAAGTAATATAATTATATAATTAGGGATTTCCTCCACATATAAATATAATACATAGCATAACTACTAAACTAGCAGATCAAAATTTAAATATCAATTAAATAAAACAATTTATAAAACAATATATAAAGCTACATTCTGCATATTCACATACATTAAATAACGCCCAGGCTAAAGCCAACAATTTAGTTTCTATCAATCAATTCTATCAACTATTCATAGACATCAAATTAAAAAATAATATTATAAAAAATACGTTATATAACATAAATAAAAAGGGTTTCGTTATAAATAATATTCAGATATCAAAAATAATAATTCTAATATTGTTTAAAAGCCGATTTATAAAATAATACGATAATTGTAAATTAGTTATTATTATCGAATGTATTAACGCGCGCAGTAATATTCTTCTTTTACTTATTATTTTTAAAAGCAACTATCATCAATTCAATTAGTATATTAATAATATTAATATATTAATAAAGGACTGGCTATTCGTAATATCGCCCAATAAGTAGATAGACAGAGACTTAGATATTTAATAATTAAAACAGATATTCAAATTAAAAACAAAAACTTTCGATAACCGTACACGTATACTACTATTAGATAATTATGATAGTCATATCAATATAAAATTCATCAATTATTACGCTCAAAAGAATATTATTACTTTATATTTATCGGCGCATAATACACACCGTCTACAACCATTAGATGTTGGATTCAATACAGTATATAGTAAATAATATCACAATGCTGCAGACCATGCTATTCGTAATAGTATTACTGGAATCAACAAACAACTATTCATCAAGCTATTAGTAGAAGCCAAAAAGAACACTATTTCGGAAGACCTAATTAAGGCAGCATAGCGGAGAACAGGATTAATATTATACAATCCAGAAAAAGTTCTATCTAAATTACAATATAACAAAGTCGCTCAATTCGAAACTTTAAATTCAATTAATGCAACGACAGCAATATCAGTACGTCCGCAATCTGTTCATAAAACTATTAACAAAATTCTTACACAAGCTGGCTATTTACTTAATTCGCCAACTATCAATTATATTCATCAATTGGGCAGAGCGACAGAGAGAGCTATAAACGAAACTATTATATTATAAGAAACCAATACCCAATTGCGTACTACCAATAAGAAGGTTTCGCAAAATAGACGTGGTAAACCAAGACTTACTGGTGCCCGTGTTCTGAATGACCAGGAGATTAGTAAACTATAGCAGAACAAAGCTATTGAATTGAATGCCAGAGATGCAGAATCTAATAGTATAGAGATTAGAAGAGGCCGTGGTCATCCTCATAGTAGTAGTAGTGGTCGTGGTAGAGGATGTGGCAGAGGCCGCGGTGGAACTGGGCGTCCTCGAGGCCGCCCTCGAGGCCGCCCTCGAAAGAGCGCTGGGGGGGTGGCGCAGAGGGTAGTATGGAGGGTAATATTAAAGATAATATAAAGAATAGTGTAGAAAGCGATTTAGAGAATAGTTCAGAAGATAGTTTAGAAAGTGATTTAGAAGATAATAGTTATATAAAAGAATAGATATAACAATAATAGTGGTAATGGTGAGGAGGTTTGTCAGAGTGCAGCGCGGCGCTGAGTTTTCGCTTAATTTTGTTTTAGTATGGTATTCAACACAACAGCCAAAAACGCCAAATTTTTGGCTTTAAAAATTAATATTAATTCGAATAATGCTTGAAAAGTTCTGTAAATTTGAAATCTTATTCTTTTTAGTAGTTTCTAAATAATGTGAAATTTTCAGATTTTTCTGATTAGAAACAAATTTATTATAATTTTTCGAAATTCAAAATTTGCTGTCTCACTTCCCAGTGTGTCTCACTTCCCGGTGGAAAACGTTATTTACTTATTTGTTAATTAATTTATCTATTTATTTATTTGTTTATTTATTTATTTATTTATCTATCTATTTGTTTGTCTATTTATCTATCTATTATCTGTTTATTTGTAAGGTTATGATGTCTATTAAAGCCTGTCGAAAATATTCGAAGCGTAATACGATATATCTTAAATAATAAAATTAACTTAGTACTCAAATTAATACTTAGATTATCTAATACTAATTCGAGTCGTTACTAAAAAATAACTATATATACACATTCTATATATATAAAAAAGGACGTTTAAAGGACGTCCTTCTAAAATTATATCATAGTAATCTTATTCATTTTGTCAGAATATCTTACCCTTGATATGACCTTACTAGATACAGAGTAACTGGTTACCTTGTATGTGCCTACTACTTACCCTGTATATATCTACTACTTACCCTGTACATGATTAGCTTAGTTACCTTGTATGTGCTATTCCCTGTATATAAACTCTTCGACAGAATACTTTAGTCTAAGAGTACAAAATTAAGTACATATCACTCTATTTAATCTTTTAATAGGTTATGAGCCCGGTATAGCTACAATTTGCACTATGACAGAAACTAATTTTAATTTTATAACTATTTACGATGTTAGAATAAATTGATAATTTTAAAGAGTATAACTCTGTTACTTATTATAAGTGTAAATATAGAATCTATCTTTAACTTATTAATTCTAATTACTACGAATAGAAGAAATAGTTTATATGACTAATAAGTTATACTAACCTGCTTAAAACCGTAACTAGCGAAGATAAAGAATTAGAAAAATTAAAACAAGTCTTTAAACTATTATACATTAAAATCGCAAATTCTGTAAGTAAACCTACTAGATAAACTAGAAGATTGGTTAGTAAAGCTCTAATTATTAGAACCACAACTTCTAAAGCAACAACTTCTAAAGCGTTAGGCTTAAGGGCACTAGCTCAAGCCAATAGCTAGTTTGAAGACGAAAAAGACGACGAAATCTCAGATATAAAAGCTTAATTAAAATATTTAACTCGCATTTCAGGCTTATATACTATTGATAGTTATATAATCAAGAAGATAATCATACAACAAGATCTATATTATAGTTACCTTATGTCTATACTAAACGAAGACTATAAGAACTAGTAAAAACGAGAAAAAAAAATATTAGCTCTTCTCACCTATTATATTAATAACTCGTTATAGAGAATTTACTCCGAACTAGCTATTATAGCTCAACTATAGAAGGAGTTTAATAAAGCTTACGCCCTAATTTAGAACTTTAGTATGGCTTTTAGCTTGCATATTTCCTTTTTTAAGATAGAACTAATCTTAAATGAGAAATAGGCTGATTAGCTTAGAAGACTAAGAATTATTCAGATATAGTTTGTCAATACTAAGTATATAATAACTGATAATATACTCAGAGATACCTATCTCTTAAAGCTACTGGTCTTATATAAACTTATAATTAACATTATTTAGCTTATAATTAGGAACAATTTAGATATAACAACTTATTAAGTTTAGTAAATCATTTAGGAAGTTAAGACTTAAGAAATAGTATACTTTAATTGTATAAAAGATTCTACTGCCTAAGTTAATTACGCCAGAGGAACTTTTAAAGGCGCTTTTAAAAAATATAGAAATTCTAGCAAAGGTAGAAGCCGAAGAAAAAAGAATAAATAAAAAAGTAAGAATAATAAATGAAAAAATTACTAAAACTATTCTAATCAGAGAAATGGCGTAGGAAACGAAGATAATTATTATTATTATAACTAATATAAACACTTTAAACTTAACTATTCTATAAAGAAGAAAGCAGAGCAGCGTAGAAAGGATAGGGAAACTAAAAGAAGAGAAAGAGCTAAAGAAGCGCAAATAACAGAAACTTAAAAAAAATTATTAAGGAGGAGTAGGAGAAATTTGATCAGTACTTTGAAATTATAGACCGCTATAATTATATGGCTACTAAAGAAGGTAGGAGAGTCACAACCCTAAATAATGACTAACTAGTTAATTCCAACGTAATAGATACTTATACTATGAAAAAGATAAACCTAGTTAATTACTAAATGCTATCTCAACTACTGCCTATCCGTACAGTTAGTAAAACCTATATCTACGCACTTAAAAGAAGAATGGTATAGATTTAGCCAAATCTCCGTATACTTGCTTTATAAGTTCCTAAGATAGCTCGTAAGTTCCTATCCACACACACCTTTTAAAAGGCTGGTTATATGACAGTAATTAGAGACGTTATGTATATTATTAAACGTAAAACCAACAGACTTATAGCGTTAATAGAATAGAAAATTTTGCTAATTGCTATATTAACCAATTCAATTATTAACGAAGAAAATCCTAACTCAGAAGAGCTTAACATAAAGTTTAATATATTTAATCTTAATCTAACGCCAAATAAAGAAGTCACTCCTGAATCAGATAGCTAAACGACCTTAAGCGAAGACGTTAAGCAATTCATACTATGGCATAATAAGCTTGGCCATATTGGTTATTAGGCTCAGAAGAAATTAATGAAACGTCTAGCACCAAATGTCTGGGTTGGAGAGAAAAATCTACTAGCCTGTTGGGTCTACATCTAAGCTAAAATACGACAGATTTATAATTGTACTAAGGCCTAATTTAGGAGTTCTATTTTCTGGGAGAAGATTTACAGTAACTTATCGGGCAGATTACTGCAAACCGAAGGTGGTAAGAGCTACTTCGTAGTCTTTATTAAAGACTACTCTAGATAGGCGGAAGTTGAGACGCTAAAAAGAAAAATTAACGTCTGCGACAGCTTCAAATCCGTCATTATACATGTTGAAAAGAGAGAATGGCTAGGAAAACTTAGTAAAATCCTTAAGTTCCGCTGTAACAATAGAACGAGAAAGTATATTAACTAGAAGTTTTAAAGCTTATTAATCTAGAATAGGATTAAGCTTGAGATCTCTCCTTCCTAATATCAAGATTCTAATAGTGTAGCTGAAAGATGGATGGCCATTTTGGTGGCTATAGCTATTACTATACTTTACAAAGCAGACTTATTTATCTCTTTCTAAAGCGAAGCTATAGTTATAACTACTTATCTAAAGAACTGTTTACTATCTACAAGGCTACTCAATGAAAAATTATTATATAAAGTTTTAAACGGTTATTTACCAGACTTATCTTACCTAAAACTATTTAATTATCTAGCGTAGTATTGGGTATCTAAAGAAAAGAGATAAGGTAAGTTCGTTGCATATACTAGTTTATATTTATTTATAAAATATATTAAAGATAGTACTACTCTTTATAAGATCTAGAACAAAACAGGGTTTTATAACGAAAAGAATTTAAAATAGGAAGAGAATGTATTCCTAGATAAAAGTAGTTTAGCCAGAGAAATTATGTAATATGATTATTAGCTAAGAGATAACGTTAGTAATTAACCAGGCAACCAAATCTTTAGATTTAAACGCGTATATAAAGACTTAGCTTCGACTAAAAGTTATTTAAATAATACTATAAATCAAGGACTATTGTTAAAATTGAATATAAGTAAACTTATAAGTTTGTATATAAAGCTACCTGTGGTATAAGATTAAGGTGAAATAAAAAGTAGATAATTCCTTAATTATATTAAAATACCAACTTCAGCTAAATACTGTATAAAATTTGAGATTCTAAATAAATTACTATTTGGCCTAACTAATAATAATATTAATCTATAGAGAACAGAAATCCCAACGGCCAGTAAAAGAAATAAAAACTATTATAAAAATATTCGTAAGTTAAATAGTTCAGTTAAAAACTTAACTATAACTAGCAAACTTATGTACGCAATAAGCGAATACTTAAAGTTACCTAAATAAATTGTCTACAAATAATTATATAGTAGCGAGAAAGTACTTAGAAACGCCTAGAATAGTTTTTAGCTACATAATAGAAATAAACCTATTATAAGTATATATTTAAACGAATATACGTTAGGTTTCTCTAATAACGACTATACTAAATTACATAAAATTAAGCATATTAAGAGATATAAAGCTAATAAAAGATAGCTATTAGAAAATACAGTTTTTAACAAAGTAATCTAAAACAACTATGTTAATAACACAGTAAAAAAATAAACACTTATAATAACTTAAAATAAAATTACCTCTAACTAAAAGCTACAAAGCTATAAAGAAGCTATAAACTACATCGAAAAAAATCGATAACATAAGACAATCTAAAAAAAACTTGATTTATATAAAGCTAATAAATTTTTTATAATAACAAACCTACTTAAAGAACATAAGGCTCTCGTTTTAAAATAGGTATTTAAAATTAAAACTTAAGACGTACCTATATAATATAAAGTATAGTTAGTAATCTGAGGTGACTTGTAATCTAGAACTAATTTAGATACGTATATCCCCGTAGCCAAATTAGCAATATTCAGACTCTTTATAATTATAGTAGTTATACTTAATATAGAACTGCATTAACTGGATATTAAAACTACATTCTTAACTTCTAAGTTACTAGAAGAGGTTTATATAATAATCTTAAAAAACTACTATAAGTATATTTCTAAAAGGATTAAACAACTAGTTCTTTTACTAAAACGTGCGCTATATAGACTACGCTAAATACTTAGAACCTGGAATATAAACATCGATATCTTTCTAAAGACGCTAGGATTTATACTCTGCGATAATGATAAGAGCTTGTATATTAATAAAGTAGAAGGAATTCTAATTCTTCTATATGTAGATAACCTTCTTATAGCAACAAAGACTAAAGGCAAAATAGAGAAAATCAAGAAGGCCTTGAAAGCTAAGTATGAAATATCTGACGTAGAAGAAGCTAAAACTTTCTTAGGTATCCAAATTAAAAGAAACTGTTAAAGGAAAACAGTTACTTTATACTAATTCGTATTTATTAAAATAATTCTCACTTACTACGGAATAGACTAGTGTAATTTTACAAAAGTCTTTATAGAACGTAATTTAATTATCGACGATAAAGAACTTCTAACTAACGACGCGATCTGGTAGTACTAACAACTAAACGATTAATTTATGTACTTAATAGTTTGCACGAGATTAGACTTGGCCTATGTAGTAGAATAGCTAGCTAAATATAACTCTAGATTAATAACTGTATACGCCGAAGCGGCACGAAAAGTACTAAGGTACTTAAGTAAAACTAAGTCCTTAGGACTAACACTAGGCGAAAATTAAGAAGAAAACTAACAAAAGAATCTGCTACTTAACTACTTAGACTTAAACTTAGCAGGAGATCTAGATGATAGGAAGTTAATTAAAAAGCACCTGTAGTTTCTAAACAAGAGTCTGATTATATAAAAATCTAAGAAGTAAATTATTATAGCTAACAATATATAGCACGCTGAATATATAGCTGTATCCAAAGCAGCCAAAGACGCTATTTAGTTAAAACGATTGATTAAGATAGCAGAAATTCAACTTCAAAAGCCGTTAATCCTACGACTTGACTGCACGGCTACATAATTATTAATTATCAATTTTAAGCAGCATAACCGAACAAAACATGTGGATATTAAGTACTACTTAGTTAGAAATATATATATAAAAAAAAAACTTTAAATTAAAAGAATCTTATTCGCAGATAACCTAGCAGATAATCTAATTAAACCCTTAATAAAGCTTAAATACTAGGAGTATATAACTATAATAAGTTTAAAGCTTTTGTAAAATATACACTCTTTTCCTTATTTTAACAATTTTTATTTACGAAAGTGATTTTACAATTAAGAAAGATTTTTAATAAAATATGAATAGCTATGATTAATACAGAGATCTAAGCTTAGTTAAGTATATTCATAATTATAATTCTGCTCTTAAAATAGCGAAGGTTTAGCCTTAAAGCTGTTAAGACTAATTATTTAACTACGAAGATAGATATGTGCCTTAAAAGTATTTCTTTTATAGATTTTGCTATCTGGTAGGTTGCCTAAAGTGCGAGAGTAATAGCGTTTGTTGAAATGGTATTAAAAGTTATACTAGTTTAATACTAGTAGTAAGTAAATGTGACTAAGATATATATCTTATATTAAAAAACCTTATTTATATTGAATAGAGGTTTAGTAAAAGTGTTAAAATATCTTACCTTCGATATAACTTTATTAGATATAGAGTAACTAGTTACTTTATATATACTTACTATTTACTCTATATATGTCTATTACTTATTCTGTATATGACTAGCTTAGTTACTTTGTATGTGCTATTCTCTGTATATAAACTCTTCGACAGAACACTTTAGTCTAAGAGCACAAAATCAAGTACACATTACTCCACCTAATCTTCTAACACATTTAACTCGAAGTCTATCAAAGGTAGCCGTAGTTTATCATATATTATTATATAGTATTTTAGATATTATACTTTTATAATACTACTTTAAATAAATATTACAATTTTCTGATACTATACTTCGTAGGCTTAGGACGACTATCTCCTAACACTACTTTTATAAGCCTAAAGTAAATATCTAGGAAAGTATCTCTTAATATTTTTTTTTTATAGAATAAAGATTTTTTTAAGTCTTTTTTCTATTTATTAATATATATTAATATTATATAATCTATTTGTCAGCTTTTAAAAATTACCTATGTAATATAATTAACTCCGTAGCGTAATAACTTAACCAAGCTACTACGACATATAGCGCTAAGCTTTTTTAGACTAATTGTTTCGTTTAATATTATTATAATTTAGAATATCAACGTATATTCTTATCAAACAAAGAAAATAAATATAGCTATTTTATAGCTTGTTTATAATCGCGTGAATTTTACTTTTCTTATATTTAGTCAAGGAATTCTTCTTCGTAGATATTTAAAAATTTATAATTTTATAAATTCGTAGTTAAGGTAATTCCTCTTTTTGATAAATATCAAAGAGTAATTATTTTAAGACTTAAATATTTATACTATAATAATATACATCTTCTTATAAATATGAAGTTTGCTTTACAAGTAGCGGTATCACGACGAACAAAGAATTTATTTTATTATTAAAAGTTTTTATATTCTTTCGATAGGATATATTACTTTCTTCTCCTTCTAGAATATAAGAACTCTTCTTTTCCTTTTTTCTTTACTATTACGTTCTATTTTTATAAGATATTATAGAAACTTCCGTATATATATTACTTTTATCTATCGTCAACGTCTCTTACGTAGACTCAACTTCTCTTATACCCTTGCTTTTTTTCTTAAAGAAATAAAATCTCTTTTATAAATTCTTTTTATAAACCTTCAACTTTTATCGTGCCTACTTTCTATAAGTTCCTTTTGTTAACTTCCTTAAGTCAGTTAAAAAATCTTTAATCTCTAACTTCTTCGTTTTTTCCTCCTACAATACACCTCAAGATAATTAAATAAACTATATCAACCTAAAATTAATTAATTATAGTTATTAAAATTGCTATTATTAATAACAGTTTTTTACTAATAACACCTTACGCCAGCTATTGTCTAAATAATATAGTATATTACGTAGATAGTAATAGAAAGTATAATTATTATTCAACTAAAAAAGTTACTTATTAAAATAATTTTTTAAATATAGCTTCTATTTATATAGTTAAGATTTTAACTATAATATCTTAATATCTTACAAATGCCCTCTTTTTTTTTCTTAATAAAGTTATAGTTTCTTGATTAACTATATTCGTTCCGTATAGTATTACAATTCATATTTTTATAAATTAACATATCTTTTTTAAGCATAATTTTAATTCTACTAATAGAATTATTATTATTTTAGCAAGTATCTTTCCTTTAGTTATTATACTAAATTTATATGTTATTACTTTTATTATAAATATTGCTTCTTTTCCTTTTTTTTTTTTTCCAATCGCTTCTTCTGTCCTTTACTCTTACGCCGCTTAAATAATTGCGTTTAAGAATTTATTTTAAAATATTAATAACTCTTTAAACGCTTCTACGCTTAAAAATATTCTAAATTGATTTGTTATAATAGAGAAAAATCTGGTTTTTATTTTTATAGCTTTTTTTTTTTTGTAATTCTTCTTATGGTTTTTTCTATAGCTCTTACTAAAATTAATAAAGGTGTTAGTAGACCTTTATGTAGAAATATGTAAAAAAGTAAAGTTTTAACTTATCTTTATATTCTAAGTTATGCTAAAAAGTACTGCTATTATTAGTAGCTTTTCGTGAAAGTTCGGTATACGTCATAATTTCTAAATATTTTATAAGAGACAATTTTTAGACTTTTTATATTTAAAACTTGTATATTTTGAGTTTATTGTGTATACTTATTAGTTCGTTGTACATCTTATCGTAGTTTCTTGTGTATTTAATTAAATTTATAGACCTTTAAAGATCGTATTACTCAAAGAAATTCATAATTCTTTAAAATTTCTCGATAGTTTTTTTTGTATTTTGTAGATTTTTCTTAAATTTTTACAAATTGTTAGCTTCTGATTATTCTTTCTATTTAATAAGAAAGAATTTAGTCTTTTACTTTAATCTAGGTCTTTTTTCTACGCTCCTTCGGTTAGAATCTTTTTAACTACTTATTTTTCATGCTTTTCTATCTTAACACTAGACGGTTCAAAAGAGTTCGAGTGAAACTTATTAATTACATATAATCTTAATAATGATATATAAAAGATATTATGATTCCTTATTAAAATTAGTAGCTTAAGTTTATAGATTTAAAATCCTATAATTTTTATAATCTTATATACGCTAAAGTATCTCGTTTCTAACTTCTTTAATAAGTAATTAATTTTTATAAATTAACTTAATAAAAAAACTTTTTCTTTTACCTTATACATCAGGAAAAAAACACATTTCCTTAATTCCATCGGATAAAAGCCCTTTCATCCGATAGAATATTTTTCCATCGCGCTCCATCGCGCTCCATTATAGTCCATCCTAGTCTATTGTGTTCTATTCTAATAAGGCTACTTGGTATTCTAATAAAACTAACACGAGCCTATACAAACCTTTTATTTAAACTTCAAAATAATATTCCTTTTTTTTAATATCAGATTTATTATTAATATCGATATCTGAATCTATATTTTTATTGTTATAAGAATAAATCTTATTCTAGGTATTAAGATCGATATAGGTATTAAAAAGATATAAACTAATCTTATAGAAGATTAAATAAATTAAACCCAAAATAACTCGAATTAAAATAATATTTCGATAAGATTAATAGTTTTCTTTTTTATAATCCACTAAAAGATGCTTAGTAAGGTAAATAAAATTATAAGAGTTCTATATAATTCCCTTAGTGTATAACTTAAGTTTAATAACAAAAGCTAGTTGAAAGGTCTTATTACTAATTATATTATAGATAATTAATAATAATTTCAACTTAGTTACTGTTTTTCTTTTCAGATCTTTATATTAACTCGTATGAGACTTTTGAAAGATGATGAAGTTTTTTTGAAGACTCTTCTTTTACTAGTTTAAATTAATTTAAATAATATAATTAGTAAAAATATTTCTATATTAAAAGTCTTTAATCGGGATTGCGAGAGTCTTATATACTTACACTCTAAAGTCTATTAAGGATAAAGGATAAAAGTTTAATTAAAGAAATATTTAAAAGGCTAATAAGGTTTTTAAATAAGTATATAACGTTTAATTAAGGTTTGATATAATATATTTATACTTAATTTGATTTATTATAACCCATTTACTCTTATTTTCTAGAGATTTTAAGATTATTTTAGGTTGTAATTAAGTTAAATTTATAACTTTAATTAATAATATACTATATAGTTCCGTACGAGCCTTTATAAGGCCAACTAAAACTAAGTTAACGTAATTAGAAATATTAGAAAATAAATATTAATAAATATATTATTAATTCCTAGTTTATTCTTATAGTATTGTTTGCGTTGCTCTTTAGTTAGTAACGAATCTAAATAAACCTCTTTAAACTTATTAATCTTCTTTTTTTCTTTTACTAATTATTCAAGATTAAGAAATCGTATTTTAAATTGATGTTTTTGATATTTATATTCTATTATTTAAGCGTATGCATCTCTGTAATTAGATTAAGTTTATCCTTTTTTAAGCTATTTGACATATGAGGCTTCTTCTATTTCTGTTGACTAAGTATTTAATTGACTAAATTTTTTGATGGAATTAGTAAAATGGGTTATTAAATGTATTTTAATAAAATTAAAATATTCTATAATTATTAGTTTTGATTAGTTCTTAGAGAGCCCTGATTAAGAAAAGAAGAGAACTAAAGATACTTTTAAGTAAGCTTATTATTTTTAGAAATTTTTAAGGAGTCTTTACTATTTTTATCTAGAGTTTTATTACTAGATATTGTTCTTATTATACTTATAGCTATTTATTGTGGTCTCGTTTGAGCTTCTCGAAATTCTCTGAAGACATTTTTTTTATTATAAAAGCTTTGCAACTAGTTTTGCATATTTATAAGAGTTTATTTAGTATATAAAAGATAAGTTGTATATAGAATAAAACTTATTAAAGTATTTATATAGTTTACTGCTTGGGCGAAAATAGGCCTTTTAAAGCTTAATAGATTTTTTAAAGCGCTTGTTAAAGTTGCAATAAGAATTTTAATAATTGATTTCATTTCTTTTCCTTATTATTGGGAGACTTGTATATAGCTTCTACAGAACAATTAGAATCTAGGATAAACTAATATAAAAGTCTAGTATTAATTAAAAAATTATAACTTTTTATATTTTTTTAAAAATTTGATTATTTATTTTATAAGATGTTTTATTATCTTTAAGTAAATATAGTGTAGGAGATTTGGCTTATATAGGTTTGTTATAATAATTCTTAGATTTAAAAAGGCTTTTACTAAACTTATTACTTTTTTAAATATAATTAGGCTTTTCTAATTTTATTATTATTATTTAATTGTTTAAAATAAAAGTTGTAGTTTTGTATAGGATATCCCAGGCCTTGATCGAAATTTTGGAGAGCCATAATCAGTATTATATAAATAAGACAGGTTTTAAGAATAATATTAAAAAGATTAATATATTTTATATAATCTACTAACTATCTATATAAACGAAAATGATATATTTGTTAATATTTATCTTCGTATTTCATAAGTAGGCTTGTAGGATATATATTTAAAAATTCTAAGATTTAATTTATAAGATTCTATATTTTTAAATTAATTAATTATTTTTTTAACAACCGCAATAGGCTCTTCTTAGGCGGTATCGGTAGCAAAGCGAGTAATATTTAGGCGTTTTTAAAAGGCTAATTTCGATATTTTAAGTTGATATTATTAATTAAAAGATAAATTAACTAAGCCTTTTTATTATTAGAGAAATTAATGAGATAAGTCGTATTAAAAGTATAAAAAATCGGTATAAAGTTATAATCAGATAGTAAAGATTCCTACTAATTATATTATTAATTTACTGTTTATAATTCTGTATATTATCTTTCTCTAGATTTATTATAGACTTTTTTAGGTATAAAGTACATTTTTTATGTATATGAACATTACTATAAGAAATATGCGATGATTTTTATAAAATCTTAATAAAAATATTTCAATCCTAGATGACCTTTAATTTTAAAATTAAATATATCTTGTTTAAATAAATTTATTCTAAGACTTTTATTTATTTCCTGAATTATTTGACGGAAGTTATAAATAGACTTAAATGATTTTATATTAATACTTCTAATATCTAAACTTATTTTATGATTAAAATACTGATTAATTACTATTTAAGAAATATTTTCTTTAATAAATTATTTTATTAATTTAAAATTCTTTAAGTTAGTAAAAGGGAACTATGGATTATTTTTTATTTAAGTAATTATTAGATTTAAAAAGATATTAAATAGAATTTTTATATCCTTAATTAGGAGAGATAGTTTAGAAATAAAAGATTCTAATTAATTAAATTATTAAGTACTTAAATTTTTTAATATTTTATCATTTTGTATAAAAAAGCTCTCCGAAGTTGTTTTTGAGTGATTTAGGTTTTTTTCAATATTATTCGCGTTTATTAACGATATTTCTTAAAAGATAATAGTTTAATTTATTTTGCTTTTTAATAATATAAAAATGAAGGATTAATGTTCTATTTTAATATATTTTTCGTATTATTTAAAAGATTTAAATAGAGTTCGAAAGTAGATATAATATTTAAAGAGATTGTTAAGAGTCTTAGTTGGTTTCCTAAGGTCTAAAGACATAATGTTGTTGATTTATTATAAAAGACGAATATAGTAAAATATAAGGTTTAAAGATTTAATAATTACAGATTAATTATAGATTTTTATTAATCTTAAAATATAATACTATAATATAATTCTTAATATTTATTCCGATCTTTATTTTAGTATATTTATAAGATTTAGAGGAGGTTAATACAGAATTTTAAAAAGTTTGGAAAAAGAATTCTCAGGCCTGGGCAAGTTAATGAGGCCTTCAGATATATTTGCTTTATAGATTAATATTTACTTTAATTAGAAAATTAAGTTTTTAATTAGAAGTATAAAGGTAAAGAATACTACGTAAGATTGTTTTGTCGAGCGGGAAGCAGCATAAAAGCTTCTACAACACTATATAAGCTCTTTTTAAAATTTAAGAATTTAATATAAATTATTATTTTTATGTTCTATAGTATATAGCTCTAGTAGCCCGTAACTATACCCCTGAAGTAATATATAAAGTATATATGTATAACTAATAAAATTCAGATTTTTTAATTTAATTAGAAGTATAAAGTTAAGAAATATTATATAAAATCATTCTATTAGTTAGGAAATAGCATAAGAGCTTCTATAATGCTATATAAACTTTTTTTAAAATCTAAGGATTTAATATAAGCTATTATTTTCATATTTCACAGTATATAGCTCTAGCAGCCTATAACTATACCCCTAAAGTAATATACAATATATACATGCATAGTTAACAATATTCAGATTTTTTTAATTATATATGATAAATTAAAGTTTTTTTTTTAAAATATTAAAATTTATTTTATTAGTTTTATAAATTTCTTTTCTGAAATTATATATCTTTATACTAAAACTATATTGTAACTTATAAAATTACTTAGATTTTAAATTAAGATTTTAAAATTAAAGCCCCCCCTACCTAATTATATAAGATAGTAAATAGAGATTATAGTTTTTATACAGTTAAGTTTAAGGCCTCTTTGTAATTATAAATAATTAATTAAATTCGAACTAAACTTTTAATATTTAAAGTTAGCTTTAACCCAATATAACTAGCGTTATGCAAAAACATTAAACAAATTTTTAAAAGTTAAACACCGCCTATCTTCATAAAAACTAAAACTAGTATTAAAACTATTTAATTAATAATTCTTAAAAAAGTTCGTCTTCTTCTTTATTTTGTTTATATTATAAAAGAACTTAATAACCCCCTTCCCACTATTATTGACCTAGATAACGATGATGACTATAAAACGGCTGTATAAGCCCGCGAGACGAAGATTCGCACCATTAATAAAATAATAACCACCTTCAGCAAAAAGCTAAAGTTAAAAGAAAAAACTAAAATTTTAAAAGCTAAAGCTCCTATTAAAAATGTTATCACTAATAATACCAATACGAACCTTAACGTAGCAATTAAAACGCTTAATCAGCTTTATTTAAATCAAAAAATCTTTAAAAAAGCAAAGAAAAAAAAGTTAAAATTCTCAGTTAACCTAGAACCAAACCAAGAAGAACTTAGTAAGCCTTCTAGAAATTCGTTCAAGCCTTCCTACCTACTTAGATTTTTTTTAAAATCCAAAACTAATATAATTTATTTATAGACTGGGCTAAGAAACGGGTCTGAACTATTTACAACCCTCCAAAGTTAATACTAAACTAATTAATCAAATCAAATACTAATTTTAATATTTTAATTACCGGAAATCCACTAACTACTTTAGCAGATTTCCGATATAATATAGTAAACATCACTAAATTCATTAGTTTGCTTAAATAACTAACTTTGGCTAATTTAAAATCACTCTTCAATAATCTCTTTTAGATCGGTAAAAAGCCAAAATCAGTCTAGAAATTTACAGAGAATAGAATAATAGAATATAATCTATTAAAAAATAAACCTGTAGCAACGGTTATAACAATTAATAAAAGAACTAATATAGTTCTTGCTAATATGCATTTGTGTATTAATACAGATATTTTAACTTAGTTAATTCGTTGTCAAGATTTAAAAGCCACATATTTAATTGTAGTCCTTTACAGAGCTAGTAGAGCTGATTTACCACCCCTAGCGCGTCAACCCTAACTTAATGCCCCAGATTTTATTTGATTATATTGTATTAAAAGATTAAGTTATTTTTAAACCCTATATATATATTTTATATATTTAAAATAAAAACTACTCGAGGCCTACATAGCCCAGCTAGGAAGAACTTTAGAACTACACTAGTTAGTAATTTGATTAATTAACATTTCCATATATAGTATTTTTATAAAATACTAAACTCACAATAATAGTTTAATAGTGAAAACATTATTACTTGATTAAAATTTACACAGCGCTTTAATATCCTACTCAAAAAAAATATTATATATCACATTTTATATATTAAATTAAGATATTTAGCCTCTTTTTCTATTTCTTTTTAAATAATTATCAGAATATTCGTAAAGTTCTACTATATATTAATATCAAACTAAGACATCTTTATTATTTTATCAAATCTTTAAAATTTAATCTCTATTATTAGCCAGTACGTATAGTACCTGAACAAGCCTCTATCATACCTAGGAAGCCACAGACTAAAAGTACCAAAGTCACTAAAAAACAAATTAAGGCCCGGGCAAAAGCGATACATTAAGAATTAATACTAACAGCACTACTAGTAACTCGTATAAAAACTTTAGAAGTTAACACATTCTCTACAATAAAAACAAAAAAGTTTTTAAACTTATCTTAAAAAAATTTAATATAATTACTTCTTAAAATACAATAATTTGTTTCTATCACTAACTAGGACTAACAGAGTACTAATCCATCTTTATTCTCTATTCACCTTTTATATAAGAACTAATTTTTTTTAAAGCTATTTTAAATAATCTAGCAGAAGCGGATACGGAGCCTCCAGCAGAACCAACAAACTAAGTAAAAGCAGACATAAAGCCTATAACAAAACCAACAGAACCAACAAAACCACAAAAGACTTTAATAAAATCACCCACAATTCTGACATTTCAACAACATCAATTAAAGAAAAAGACGGAACATCATTTATTAGAAAAATCAAATAAATTAATATTTAAATAATTCTTTTATTTTCATATAGACCCATACTAAACTGATATAAGCAAATTCAAACCTAATAACAGCCATCTAAGTAATATCTAAGGTCTCCAGTATTACATTATCTCAATCTATTTCTCAATTAAATTATACAGAACTATTCGAGATAGTTTTAATTATAAATTATTTTCGTAAAAACCAAACTAAAACAACGAATATTTTATTAATATATATTAAATATTTTAATCTTATTTGCATAGATCTTTATATCTATTGTATTATAAAAAATCTATTCTTGAATACTAAAGAGGTTTAGAATATCTAAGAATAGATATTTATCTCTCGTAGTTTTACTTCGATTCTTTTTCTAAAATTAGTTCAAGTATAAATTAAACAGTTTCTTTTAAGTTTTTAAGATTATATAGCAGATACTATTTAGAAGATTATCGAATTCAAATATATTCTCTTCTTTTCTATATTGGTTCGAGTAAAACGAATTAAATATTTTCTAAAAAAAAATAAATTTTTTTTTAAAAAAAATTTCTAGAATATAAGTTAGTTAAATATTTAAGGTTGTAGTAATTTTGTATTAATCTTAGTAGAAGTCGAGTTTACCACTATTCTCTTCTCTAGTTATATCTTAAATACTAATTCGATATTTTTATAATACTTCTAATAATTATTAGGTCAAAAATCCGACGCTATATTAAAAAGTAAATAATATCACTATCTTCTAAATCGCTATAGTTCTATAGAAGGCTTTAAAAAGACTCGAAATTAGTACTATCAATTTAAGTTATACTTTAAAATTTTTAAATAGACAATGTAAGCAGAATCCACCTATTTATAGAGATACGAGGCTAACGCAGAGTTACTTTAGATTAATATATAATCTATTTAGAATTCTAGAGAACTCGTCGAAAATTATATTAAACTAATATTATATCGATGCTATTAGTACTAATTAAGTAGAAATTAGACGCGTTTAAAGTTTTTAAAGACAAGTATTATATTGTTAGTATTCTAAAAGATACCTAAGAATTATTAGATATGAAAAATACTTTAGTTTTATAAATTAAAAAAAATATTAAATCAATAAAAGGTGCTGATAACTTACGAAAGGTTTATACAGATCTAAAGAATACTACTGAAGACCTTTAAAAAGCCGATGTATTTTTCTTTCTTTCCTTTCATTCTAAACTTGATACTCTTAACTAAATTATTAATTTTTTGTTTATTTAATAATGTTATGGTTTTATATATATCTTTCCCGTCACGAAATGTGTAGTCTGATTCTTATAAAATATCCGACTGAAAAGTTTAATGTTTATTATGATTTTTTTAATTGTATTTTTATTATCTTAGATGGTCGTATATAATACCTCCGTAGATTCAAACAAGACGCGTTTGATGAAGATTATTTTTAAGATAGAAACCGTTCTTTAGGATGTAAACTATTTTTTAGGATGGAAACCACTCCATCTGATGCAAGCCCTTCTTAGGATGGAACGGGCTCCTTAGGATGGAAAGGGCTTCTTAGGATGGAAGGGCTCCACCCGGAAGGCAGGTTTCCATCCTGCCCATCTTGCCCATCTTGCCTTAGGATGGGCAGGATGGAGCAGGATGGAAATGTGTTTTTTTCCTGATGTACTCTGGCGTAATTTTTTGAGATTTGTCAATATATTTTACTTAGTTATTCTAGACTTGTAATATTTTTATTCGATAAATTTTATAAATCTTCGTTAAATATTCTAGCCTTTTTATTATCACAGGTACTTTAATTAATACAGTATAAATCGAATTACTTCGAACATCATATTTATACTTAGCTTTGAAAAATGATATTCTGATAGTGACTTAATAAATGTTATTATATGTAAAAACTATAAACGATAGTAAAAGCATCTAATTATTTTAAGAATAATTGCAGAAATTTTATAAGTACTATTCTAGTATACTATTTATTTTTTCTATCTGTTTATCTATCTCTAAGTAGTAAGCCGTACTTTATCGATTTTTAACGTTTAAAGCCTTATATAACGTTTTTGTAAACTTAATTATAAACTGTTTTTTATAATCCGAGACGAAATCCTTCGGAATTTCTTTTCTTATTAAATATTATATATAAAGTTTTGTTAATTTCTTTGTTAATAATTCTTCTATATATAGAATGAAGTAAACGTACTTAAGAAGTCAGTCTATTATAACTAAAATCGTATTATATTCTGGTAAATCTTTTTTTATAAATAAGTTTTTAGATTTTAGTAATTTTATAATAAAGTCGCATCAGGAAAAAACATGTTTCCATCCTGCCATCCTAGCAGGGGAGTTTCCATCGCGCTCCATCCTGTGCCATCTCAGTATTTTTAAGCTATATAATTGGTTTAAAATTCGCTTATTTTTGTTGTGGTTTTTCTTGAACCAATCACATAGCAGAAAAAACCGCGATGGAAACCCCCCTGCTAGGATGGGCAGGATGGAAAAATGTTTTTTTCCTGATGCGAAAGATATTGACTTTTATAAGACTTAAGAAAACTCTAATAATAAGAGCTTCTTTGTCTTTTATACTTAAACTATTTTATTTTATTAACACATATTATAGCTCGATATATATTAATAACGATTTCTATCGGGAAGCGGACCACATCAAGAAGAGGACCAACAAATTTTCATTTTTAAAAATTAATTATAAATTAAATATTACATAAAAAAATTTAAAAAAATTAAACAAGAAAGAAATTACTAAAACAAATAACATATTAAATTTTCAGAAATTTTCATATAATATTCGAATTAATATTAATTTTTAAACCTCAAAACTAGGCGTTTTTATAAAATGTATTATTTACCACATCTCAGCGCCACGCTGCAATTTAACCTAATTTCTCATCACCACCATCACTATTACTACTATTCTTCTACATAATCACTACCTTTTGTACTATCCTCTACACTATCCTCTGCACTACCCTCTACACTATCTTCTGTACTATCCTCTGTACTATCCTCTACACTACCCTCCCCAGCGTCCTCCCCAGCACCCTATACACTACCCCCCCAGCACCCTTTCGAGGGCGACCTCGAGGACGCCCAGTTCCACCACGGCCCTTATTACACCCTCTACCACGGCCTCTACCACGGCCACTACCACTACCACAGGGACGATCACGGCCTTTTTTAGGCTCCATGCTATTAAGTTCTATATTTCTAGCATCTAATTTAATAGCTTTATTCTACCACAGCTCACTAATCTCCTGATTATTTAGAACACGGGCACCAGTAAGCCTCGGTTTACCACGTCTAATTTGTAAGGCTTTCTTGTTAACAGCACGTAATTAGGTATTAGCCTCTTATAATATAATAGTTTTACTTATGGCTCTCTCTGTCGCTCTGCCCAATTAGTGAATACTATTAATGATTAGTAAACTAAGTAGGTGGCCAGATCGTGTAAGAATTTCGGTAACGGCTTTGTAAACGGCTTAAAAGCGTGCTAGTGTTTTTATGACTAAGTTCAGAATTTCGATTTAAACAGCCTCATTATATTGTAATTTAGATAAAACCTTCTCTAAGTTATATAATATTAATCCCGCTCTTTATTATGCTGCCTTGATTAGATCCTCCGAAACAGTATTCTCTCTAGCCTTTGTTAATAGCTTAATAAATAACTGCTTATCGATTTTAGTGATATTATTGCGCAAAGCATTATCTGTAGTATTACTGTATTATTTACTATATATTACATTGAATCTAACATCTAATAGTTGCAGACGATATATACTATATACTAGTAAATACAAAGCAATAATATTCTTCTAAATATAATAACTAATAAATTCTACATTAATATAACTGTCGTGATTATCTAATAGTAACATACGCGTATAATTATCGGAAGTCTTTGTCTTTAATTCAAATACTTATTCTAGTTATTAAACACTTAAATTTCTATCCATCCACCTATTAAATAAGGTTACGAATAACTAGTCTTTTATCGATTAATTAATATTGTTAGTATACTAATTGAATTGATAATAGATACCTTTAAAAATAATAAATAAAGGAAGAATAATACCGTATATGTTAATATATTCGATAATAGTAACTAATTCGCGATTATTATATTATTTTGAAAACTGACTTTTAGATTTTAATAAAATTACTATTTTTGATAATTGAACAGTATTTATAATAAATCCTTTTTTATCTATGTTATATAATATATTTTCTATAATGTTGTATTTTCGTTTAATCTCTATAAATAATTGATAAAATTTGTTAATAGAAGCTAGATTATCAGCTTTTGCTCGAGTGTTATCTAATGCATGTAAGTAAGCAGAACGTAGTTTTATATATCATTATATAAATCTTTCTACCTAATATTCTCTAAGATTTTGACTAGTAAGCTTAGTAACTATATTGCGTATTATATCTAATCGCGGAGAAAACCTTTAGCTATATAATCAAATAACTCAATATATTAATATCTTTTTATTCTCTATTATTATTGCTATTTACTATTGATGTGTTTTAGTTCGATTACTATCTTTACCACTAACCCTCCCTTTTAATATTGTATATAGTATATTATGTGCGCGTATTAATACGCGTATAAATGTAAAATCTCCTTTTTTATATACGCATATTACTATTCGTATATTATTTTTAAAAATTGCCTGATTAATTCAGTAAGATACGTATTGGGTAAGCCAGTAATAATTTTGAGATCGTCACGCCATGCTAATAATGTTGGTAGTGCTGGTGATGCTGATAATGCTGATAATGCTAATATCGTAATAATCGTGTTGTGTCATATCATATCGTGTTAGTTGTGTCGGTGATTAAATTGCAGCGCGGCGCTGAGATGTGGTAAACAACACATTTTATAAAAACGCCCAGTTTTGAGGTTTAAAAATTAATATTAATTCGAATATTACATGAAAACTTCTGAAAATTTAATATGTTATTCGTTCTAGTAATTTCTTTCTTGTTTAATTTTTTCAAATTTTTTTATATAATATTTAATTTATAATTAATTTTTAAAAATGAAATTTTGTTGGTCCTCTTCCCGATGTGGTCCGCTTCCCGATAGAAATCGTTATATAAAGGCGATATAACTTAGAAAATAATAATTTCTATTAAATAATTCTAAAATTCTAGTTTTATTAAAATAATTAGTAAATAATAAATCGTATATATTCTTTATAACCTTCTTTTTTAGTTTAAGATTATTTAAAATAATTAAACGATTTTTAAATATAAATATATTATCTTCTTAAAGCTTATATTTTTTAATATACTCTATTTTATCTTTTTTTAAGTCTTTTATAAGTTTTAAAATCTTAATATTTTATAGATATTTGTTTTTAATCGTTTAATAATAAATATAAAAACTATAATTATAAGTTCGATAGTTTCTGTCGAAACCTTTTAAATTATAACTATTAATTAACCTTTTTTTAATAATAAAGAAAGTAAATTTTCTTTTTCTTTTACTAATTTATAATTAGAATATTTTAAAAAGATATTTACTGCTATATTTTTTTTTTTTTAAATAATACTAGATTTTAAAATTAAGTTTTACTAATTCTTTTATTTAACGAGCCTGCCTAATACTAAGTTTCTTTAATATAGTAAAGTACGTTAAGCTTTTATAATTACTATAAATTATAATTTAGAATTAAGTCTTTTTAAAGTATAATGATTATTCTCGTAACGTTTTAATAATCGCTAAAAATTCTTAATCGAATATAAAATAATTCTTCTTTATTAATATTATTTTTTTATTATAGAAAGAAATTAGATACTATCGACTATTCTTATATTTTTATAAAAGATAAATTTTTATTCTTATACCTAAAACGTCGATCTCTATATAAGTCAATAAGTCAAATTAATAATACTTAAGTACTTTTTTTATTTTACAAATAAATATTTCTTAAATTAAATAAAAATATTTTATATTTTATTATTTTTATCTTAATCCTATTTCTATCTTTTCTTAATAACATTTAATAATAAGATAAAAATTATACTATATTAAAGAATAAATCTTCAATAAAAGTTCGTAAATTTTAAAAATTACTAAAATAATTTAACTTTTATTAAAGTTATTTAATTAATAATAATATTAACTTTCTTTTTTTCTATTAATAAACCTCGTATTAATATAGTAAATCCTAAAAAGTTTACTTTTTTTTTATAAAAGCTATACTTTTTAGCCTTTATATATAGAGATATTTTATAAAGCTTTTTTAATATTTACTTAATATACCTTTAATATTTTTTAAAATTCTTCGAGTAGATTAAGATATTGTTAAAATAAATTATTACAAATAGTTTTTTAAAATCTCATAATACTTCGTCTATTAACGCCTAGAAGAATGTTAATACGTTAATAAACCTAAATAATATTATTAAGTATTTAAATAATTTATACGACGTTTTAAACGCCGTTTTCTATTTCTCTCCCTTTATAATACGTATTAGATTATACGTATCACACAAATCTAGTTTGATAAATATCATAGCATATCGAAACATATCAACTAATTTGTTTATTCTTAATAACAAATATTAATTCTTAATAATAATATTATTAAGTCTTTTATAATTCACATACAATCACAATTTTTTGTCCTTTTTCTTTACGAATAAAATAAGTGCGTTAATAGATAACAAAAAGGTATAAATAAAATTTTTTGACCTTATTTCTTTAATATATTTCTTAAAGGCTACGTCTTCCTCTAGTAAAAATTTATATATAGGTTTAAATAAAGAAATTTAACCTATTTTAAAAGAAATTATATAATTTTATTTTTGATACTTAAGTAATTTATTAGTTTTCTTTAGCTTAAATAAGTTTATAAATTCCCTATAATATTAAAGAACTTTGTTTAGGTATACGGTTTTTGTTAAAAGTTATTATAAGGTTTCGAATATTTTTAATATTATAATATTTTTTTTAAGTTTTTTTTCAAGCTCTTTGCTGTTACGGCTTCGTCATACGCTTTAACCAAACTAGACAGAATAGCTTGGCGTGTTAAACATTAATTTCTTTTCATAAAATTCCCTCATAACTAGTTTGCTAATATGTTTGCAATTTTTACCTTACGTTTACTATTTATTTAAGTACTTTATGTACCTGTGATTTTACTAATATTTCTTGACTTCCTGTGTTAATTATAACACATGTTTGATTTCGCACACCTTTGTAATAGATATATCTTAGTAAGCGATTATGAGCGACTCGGACGATTGTTAAGAGTTGTTTAAAGCGTTCGAGACGCTTACTCGATTGTATTAAGATATCTACGCTTTATAAGAAAAGGTTTTATATATATAATACTCTTTAATTGATAATAATTCATAATTCTTTCTTGAATCTCATCAATTAACTTATTAACAAAAACTTTTATTAAACAGTTATATCTGACTATATTACATATTTTACTTATAATTCTATTTATTTATCTGAATATATAATTTCCTATATTGAGAGACCTAAATAAATAAAGTTAAAAAATTAATAAAGTATTAAGCTATTTTAGGAATCTTGTTAAGAAGACTTGGGATAAATATAATACTTTAATTAATCTAACTTTTACTGTTTAGAAGTATATATATATTAAAAACCCTCTCTAATTCGAATTACAAAGATATTGAAGAAATAAGTGAAATATAATTGTATAAAATAATATTTAGAAGATGAGTAATTGAAGAAATTAACTACCTAATACTTATTAAAGAATAGTCGATATAAATTAAACTAGTTGTTATAAAAGTAAGGCCAACTTTTTTACTAAAACTAACTATATTTTTTAAAATAGACTTAGTAAAAATGTAAAGGAAATAAGGAACCTTTAATAAAATTACTATATTTAATCTTAAAACGTAGGTAACTTTAAAGATTTTATTAATAGATAAACGTATATAATATATTAGAAAACTCAGTTAAGACATATTAATCAGCATAAAAAAAATGTTTAAGATAACTGTTAACTTTGAAAATAATAGAGAAGATAATTTGTAAAATTTACTTCTTTTTCTTAAATCCCTTTTTTAAGAAATTTAAATTCTTAAATAAGAAAAGAATAAAATTATCTTAAATACCTAAAAACAATTTAAAAAATTTAACAAAGTAATAAAAGGTAATAAAAAAGAATTTAATAAAATATTAAAAATTAGTAATTTTATTAAATTTAATAATACGCCTAGAAAACTTAATTATTTTCTTTAGTAACTTAATACTTACTTTATACTCTAAGCAAGATATTTTCTAAATAACAGAACTAAGATCCTTTTTGTAGAAATATATTTTAAAAAAATTATTTTTTAAATATATATTATTTATTAAAACTACTTCTTCAACAAAAAACCTGAAGAATAGAATATTAATATTATTAAAATAATAATTAATTATATTGCTTTTATCATTTTTCTCTAATAACAATACAATAAAGATAACAAAGTTTCAAAGACTAAAAAACAAATTAAAACTTTTAAATAAATTAACTCTACCTGGAACTACTTTTAAGAATTCAATAAGCTTATCATCTTTACTAAATAGAATAAAGATAACTTCTATTATTAAGCTCGCGAGGGATTAAAAACTAAACTTTAACGATATATCCTTGTCTAAGAAAAAGAATATAAGGACAAAGAACTCTTTTTAATAAATCGCATAAAAATATAATAATATACTATTAAAATTAACAATATTAATTTCAAAACTCGAGTAAACTACTTAACTAATACCTATAAAAACAATAGCTATAGAAAAGGAAAATTCTAAAAAGAATTTAATAATAACAATACGAAATAATAGAAAAAAGAGAATAACAAACGAATATACCTAAACAAGACCTTTAATTCTATTTTAATAGATCTTAACACGACATAACACAAATATTCACATAATAAGGGATCTAAAGGACCAAAATCTAACACTTTATTATACTAGACTTGCAATAAATCGGAATATTTCTCTAGAAATTACCTCGAAAACTAATAAAATAACACACGATAATACTAAAATTTCTGCTATATAATTTAAACCTCAAAAAATCTATTAATATTTAAGAAAATGGTTGATTTTAAAATAACACAACAATCCTCTCTAAAAAAGTTATTTAAGGAAATTTAGAAACGACTTTTTAAAGTATTTTATAAAACTATATCTTAAACTTTCTCGAGTAATCAAATAAACACTTCCAAATCTACTACTAAAGAGAATATTAAAAAAAAAATTATTATTAACTTTTCTAATATCTCTTACCTCTTTATTATTTAAGAATACTACTAGCTTTAGTAAAACCTAGTTAAAGGGCAATATATCTCTTATAAACAACGACTTAACAGAAAACTATTCTAAATATATTAAAATAAAGGACATTAGTATATACGTTTTATATAATCTAATTTAAAACTATAAAATATTAAAGTTTATTTAAGAGCTATAATTTATTAATCTTTATATACTATTTCTTTTCTTAAAGAGCTAGACGACTAAATTTGGTAAATAACTTTTATTCTTTTTAATCTCTCTAAAGTATATAAATAATTTCTTAACTTAGAATTTATTATCTCTTTATTTACTTCTGATTAAAATGATGATAATTATTTCTTTTTATCCTTTATAATAGAAGTATTCTTAGAAACTCTTCTATTTTAAAAAAGGTAAATCTATTGTATTAACTATTACCAACTAACCTCTATCTAGAAAGAAATATATAATAAAAGAAGCGAATATAAAAACACTAGATATTTTAATTATTACTATATATTTACTTTTAGATATACAAAATATAATCTTATTTAAAATAAAAAATAATTCGACTTTATTTTATATTAAGAAGTCTTTTATTATACTAATATAAACCTCTACAGAGAACTCTATACCAATTATTAAAAATAATATTATATAATAATTAACAATTAAAACCCTACTGACTATTTCAAAAAGTTAGACGAACTCCTTATTATGAAAAGAATTTGGAAAAACTAAATATTATACTACCTTTATTAAAAACGATAAACGGCAGAATATTCTCTCTACTTAAATAACCTCTATTTATATATTTTATACTATAACGACTGGTACGCATATACTAGTTACGTTATAGCCCTAGAAATTAAATAGTGTGATAAAGCTTAGAATCTTTAATACGCAAAATACCCAGAAAGACCCATCTTTAAAACTTAGATTTAAATAAAAAGATATTAAAATAAATATCTTTTTAATAATATCGACTATTATATTAATTACTAAGCTTATTTTTAAAATTACGAATATTATTAGAATATTGAATATCGTCTTATCATCCATAGATTTTTTCCTTATCAATAATAAAGATATAATATCTATAACGAACTAGTTTATATCTTATTCTATAAAAAACTATGCCTTTATACAGAATATGCGAAGAAATAAGTATAACATACAAGTTATTTTTATTATCTTAATCTAACTAGAAAAACAAGTAAAATCATTCAATCTTTCAGATAGATATATTCCGAATACCAATACTATACTTATAATTAAAAAAATTTTAAAAAATACTATCAACGAGAATATTTAAATAATAGTTATAAAACTAGTTTATTTTTTAAATATAATATTTAGAAAATACCTTTACTATCTCCTTCGGAAATAAGTAACTAAAATAAATAAATTAACATTTCAAATAAATATTTTGAAAATTTAAACTAAGGAAGTTTTAGAAATTAACGCTACTTAAAAGATCTAGTCTATACATCATAAAAATAAGATTAGAA
This sequence comes from Arthrobotrys flagrans, assembly GCF_004000055.1. NCBI lineage: Eukaryota > Fungi > Ascomycota > Orbiliomycetes > Orbiliales > Orbiliaceae > Arthrobotrys > Arthrobotrys flagrans. Next base: position 62,093 of record NW_027137556.1, read on the forward strand.
CCTATTCTTTTTTAATTTACTAAGCAATATCTTATTTTATTTACTTATGTTAACGGAATACTCGTCTATACATTGTTAGATAATAACGCTAAAAATTTATTTATTAATTTACGACTTATTAAAAGATTTAACTTATTAACTTTTAAAATAACTACTCATATTAATGTTTCTGTATTTGATAGTAGAATTTTTGAAATAATTATAGAACAAATTATTTTTAACCTTTTTATTAATAAATACTTCGAAACTATTATTTTTAATATCCTCGATACTGCTTATAATTTAGTACTAGAATATCTATAATTATAGAAACATAACTCTAATATTAATTGAATAAGAGGAATTTTAGACTTTTTATAATATCTTTATAGAATTATAGAATAGAGAAGGACATCTCTCTTACTATTACTTATATCTTAAACTTTATTTAAATTTAGAAAAGAAATACATCTTAATCTTACCCAGTATATATTTATTAAAAAACTTAATAATTAATTAAAAAATAAACTAAATTTTATATAACGAATTCTAATCAAAGTAAAAGACCTTATTTAAACGAATAATACAAAATTACTTTTATAGATTACCCTAGATAATAAAATTATTTTTTAATTACTTGAAGAAAATGCCTTATTATTTAAGGTTAATTAGTTTACATACTACATACCTTTAAAAAAAGGTATTTAATTAAAATCTCTATTTATTTATACTTGTATAAAGAAAGAAACTATCGCGCTTAAAGAATATATTGAAAAAAATTTAAAGAATAAATATATTTGATTTTTAAACTCTTTAGTAGAATATCCTATCCTTTTTATCTTAAAAGTAAATGAAAAGTTTTGAATTTATATTGATTATTAAAGCTTTAATACTATTATTATTAAGAATACTGGATTTCTACTGTTAATAAGCGAATTATTTGATTAGCTTATAAGAACCAGAATCTTTACTAAACTTAATATTATTAATGTTTATTATAATATAAGAATTAATTTGAGAGAAGAATGGAAAACTGTTTTTAAATATCGCTATAATTTATTTAAATATATAATTATGCTTTTTGAATTGATTAACGTACTAGTATCTTTTTAAGCATTCATGAACTATATTTTATGTAATTATATCGATATTATTTGCGTAGTATATCTAGACGATATTCTTATTTATAGCTATAATCTAGAAGAATATAAGAAGTATGTTAATCAAATTCTTACTATATTACGAGAATATAACTTGCAATATATACTAAAAAAGTCCGAATTCACTATTACAAAATATAAATTCTTAAAAGCTATAATTACTTTGAATAATATTAAAATAGACCTAAAGAAAATATAAGCCATTTAAAATTAGCTATTTTCTGAAGAAGTTAAAAATGTACAATTATTTCTAGAATTCTGCAATTACTATCGACGCTTTATTCGAAAATATAGCTTTATATTAACTACTCTAACAAAACTTATAAAAAAATAAGTTAAATTTAAAATGATTTTTAAGAAAATAACTATATTTGATATCTTTAAATAATCCTTTATATTAATATCTATTCTTAAAATCTATGATCTAAAGTTATTTACCAAAATCGAAACAGACGCTTCTGTTGCTGTTTTAAGAGTATATTTTTTATAATTACATCTTAATAAAAAATAGCACTTTGTTACCTATTTATTCTATAAATTTAATACTACCTAATTACAGTATACTATTTATGATAAAGAACTAATAGCTATTATAGAAACTTATTATAAGTAACGCGTCTACCTCTAAATTAAGGAATTATTCTTAGTCTTATCTAACTATAAAAACCTTACTTATTTCCTTATTACTAAAGAACTAAGTCGATAATAGATTCGCTAATAGGAACTCTTCTACAAATATAATATAAAGATTATTTATTTTAAAGAAAAAAAGAATATTCTTACTAATATTATTAATCGACGACCCAATCTAATAGCGAGAATAGAACTTAATAAAAATGCTATTTTAAAAAATTAAAGAAAATATATTACTATTAATAAATCTTTTAATCTTACTAAATACACCATAGAAGATGATTTTAGATTATAGTTATTAAAAAGTTATTAACACAACGCCGTCTTAAAACGACTATTAAAAAAACCCTAAGATCTATTATAATACTTTAAACTTTAGGACGAAATTATTCTATTTCGTAATACTTTTTATATCTTTTTAAAAAAGATATAAAAAGAAATAATTTTTAAATATTATAATTTTTTAGCTTATAGTTATCTAGAAATAGATCGTATTTAAAAATTAATCACCAAAATATATTACTAGCTTTAGATGCGAAAACATATAGAAGAATATATTAAGATTTATAATATATATTGCTAAAATAAGCCTAATTAATACAAACTATATAGAATTTTATAACCATATAACGTCTCCTATATACTATTTGAAGTTATTACTTATGACTTTATCTAAGGAATGTTATTAGCTAAAGATTTACTTATAAACACTATTTATAACAAAATTTTAATAATTACTTGCAAATTTTCTAAAGTTGCTATTTTTGTTTTATAGAAAGATAAATGAGGAGTTATCGAATTTTAACAGATATACTAATAGTATATCTTTTTTAAATACGAAATATAACAGAAATATATTTGTGATCGAGACGCCCTGTTCGCTAATAAATATTGGCAATCTATCATAAACTAAACAGGCATTAAGTTAAATATTACCACTAAAGCTTATCTGTAAACTAACGGAGTCTCTAAATGACTAATTTAAATATTAGAAATATATCTTTAAAGCTTCGCGAATTATATGCAAAATAATTAAATATCTTTGCTTTTTTCCGCCGAATTCGCATATAATACCTTTTAATATTCTATGATAAAACTATTACTTTATAAAGTCTTACGAGGATAGACTTCAAAAGCCTTCTTACTACCTCTTTTATTAAAAGAAATTGTACCACAAGCTGAAGATTATATAAAAAAATAAGAAAACTCTATAAGAACCTTAGAAAAGACCTCTAATTTTTTTAAGAATAAATAACATACTATTACAATCGAAACCATCTAAAGGCCCTATTATTAAAAGAAGGAAATAAAATATATCTATTTACACGAAACTTAAAAATAAAACGCCTTAAAAAACTCGATTTTCAGAAATACAGTCCCTACACAATTAAACGAAGACTAAAGAAATATTAATATAAACTAAACATATCTAATCCTTTAAAAATTCATTAAATTTTCTATATATTACTCCTTGAACTAGCCCCCCCGAAGTTATAGAAAGAATAAAATAATATAGAAATTAAATATAAAAACTATACTAAATACAACGTTGACAAAATCCTTGCCAAATTTAATAATGATAATAAATACCTTATTTAATAGTTTTTATTCTATAATCTAAAAGACGATTTTTAATAATTAAAGAAAAATATTTTTCTAGAATTTATTTAGTCCTATCTAGGGAAGACTAGGATACTTGCCCAACAAATTATTATAAAACTAAAGAAAAAACGCGGACGGCCTAAAAAGAACTAAGAAAAAGAATTTTAGCTATAATAATCTTAATATTAATAAAGATTTTTCTAAAAAAGATTTATTTTACTTATATTCTTTCCTATAAATATACTTTTTAATATACTATTAGTGTAATCGATCTAACCTCGCTTCCCTCGCTTTTTAGCGCAGGAAAAGTTCTTCTAGAATTTCCTACTAAATAAGTTACGCTAATAGAAAAATATATAACAAACGAATCCCTTTAGATAAAATTATAATTTTAGAAGTCAAAGACTCCGCGTACGATAAAAAGAACTTTTGATAAGACATTTTATTTTAAAAGAGGGTTATGAATATAAAGAAAAATTAAATAAGATTACTCTAAATATTTTTTTAAATATTCTTCAGGAAATCTTCTACTAAAAATTTTATATTATTCTAGAAGAACTTTTTTAATAAAGGACTACTTAGAAGATCCTAGATAAAGTTAACGAAATAATCATATAGTTTTATTTTTACTATAAGAACTTTATTTAGAATTTCCTTATCATTATTTACTTATTTAAAATCTAAGTTCTACGTATTACTTCTAAGATAATAATTTATTAGTTTTTTAATAATATTTGTTATCGCCTTTATCTTTTTTTTAGAATTTAGCGCGAAATTTCTTGCTATATTCTCTTTATATAATTTTTGATTTTTATGAATAAGATTCTCCTGATATCTTTTAAAGATGATAATAGCTTTTTTCTAACGACGTTTCAATTCTGATGTAATTTTCTAAAACTTTTTTAGTAAATCTGAAAGCTTAAATTGACTTTACATAACTAATTGTTGGTTTTCTTCGACACGTTTCTAAGCCTTTTTAAAGCGAACGAAAACTTCTTTTAACTTTTTAAACTTTCGATCTTAAACTTTAGAAATTCTCGCGATTATAAAAAAGTTAAAAACGTCTTCAAAAATAAAAGAATATTGGTTATTTATAAGGAATAGTATTATAATCTTTTCTTTCTTATTTAGCGTATATTAAATATCTAATGCCTTTTTTTAATATAATGCAAGAATATCTACTCTGAGTATAATAATCGTAAGCTTCTGTTGTTTTGATTTTTTTTGATTTAAATCGTTCTAAAAACTTTGCTTTTCAACGTTTTGACTGTAAACTGCTGCTTTGATTATTAAAAGATTTAGAAACTCAATTTTTGCTTATAATAAATATATATTATTTAGTTACGTCTTAAGAGAAAAGTTTACTAATTTAAGTTTTAATTTTATATTATCGATAAAATTTTGCTACTTTATAATTAAAACTAATTATGTAATTTATTTTCTTTTTTTATAATAAAACTATTTCTACATATTTACTTACGAGAATTTGTTTTTGTTAAAGGTTCTACAGCTCGTAAGTACGCTGGAAAGTATGTAGGTCTGTGTATGTATGATTGATGATCGATCGTCTAGATCCTAACACATCGTAGATCCGCTTGTATTTATAGAGCGGTATGTATAGACTCGGCACTACGCCTTATACGGTATATCGTAATACCCCAGCTCATATATGAGGCGTAGACGGTAAGAATCGCTATATCACAATATATCTTATAACTTCGTATAATTATAATCTAGCAAGATCTATAGCATAAATCGTAGTAACCTTAATACCCCGTTGTATTCAACCTGTTGTAGTTTCATCTAATCATAGTACTTGCGTAACTCGTAGTATAAAGCCACTTAGTTATAAAAGGCGCGTAATCTCTTAGTTATAAAGTATAGAATTGTTGCGTTTATAGTAATACGCTTCAACGTCTTATAATAGTATAACTGCCATAGTAGCCTATAAAACTAATTGTTTTGTATGAATGTTGGATTAGGCTGTACGCTTACTAGCGCTTGTTATATTAATACAGATTCATGCTTTACAGCGAACAATTATAAATTACCGTGCATGCTATTATATATAGAAATCTTTATAACTCTAGAATCATTATCTAGAACGTACGTAACTCTAAAGCTATAAAGACGTCTATTATAGTTATACAATTTACCAGATTTCATACCACATCTCTAGCTTAGAGCCATGCTGTATAGCTCTAAAATTAGTATAGACATCTGGAGCTATTCTAAAGAAAAAGAAGTACTTAATTAGCTATTATTTACTTTATTTACTTTTTATTTTTTTATATCTTCAGCTTCGTTCATAGCCCTAACTTACTTTATTATTACTATTATATTATTTTATATCTTTATAGCTTTATAATATCATTATGTTTGCTGCTGTTGCCAGTTACCTTACTCGTGCGAACGCTATTTTCGCTAATTTAATATTATATATTTATACTGTATCTTATTAGCAGTATTTTAATGACAGTTATCTGTGTATTATATCTCTAAATATCTGTAGTAATAAGTATAGTTCTTGTATAAAGGTAAACTCTTTATATATATAATATAAGTTCTATAATTCTATACGTTTAAGAGCGTAGATATTAATTTATATTAAGTACGGAGCGTTAGGGCTCCTCGCGCTTTTAGATTAGAATGTAGTTTTGTTGTCTATAATCCACTAGCGCTTATAATCGTTCCTGAAGATCTTGTCATATATTAGACTGCAGCTCTACAGGTATATAAGCATAGTGCTAATATGCCAAATGCCTTCCATAGCGTAGCTCTTGGTGGCCCTCCACTGTTATCAAATGACTGTATTATCGCTGGAGCAATATGGGGGCTAATATTAACAGACGGCACACCTATGCCCCAGCTTACCCACCTTCCTGCCAACCTAGACGTACGGGACCTGCAGAACCAGCTGGCTGCAGCCAACGCAGCTGTGACTATAGTTAATGCAGTCTTAACTGCTTCTAATACAGTACTGGCAGCTGCTAATGCGGCTCTAGCAGCGCACGGAGGAGGTGCAGGTAGTGGAGCTGATAGAGCTGGTGGAGTTGGTGGAGCTGGAGGAGTAGTAGGTGGGGGTGTTACCCATGTTTAGGTCATTGCTGCGGTTGATGCGGCACGAGGTATTCTGGGCGGTGCAGCTTCCTTGCTTACTTTACAAGATGTGATGACAGAATTGGCTTATTTACGCGGTTGTGCAGATGCGTAAATTATAGCTCTAATTTCTAAACAGTACGTCAACTAATTTAAAATAAATTTAGGATGTAAAATTATGTGTAAGTGAAAGACGTTGCCGTTGGAGGCGTAGCCTTTTTGCCTTAGTACCTTAAGGGCCTTATCCTTTATTTATTTATTCTGTGCGGCTGTTTGTTTTATCTAAGATTTTATACAATATAAAGTAAAATAATATTCTTATTCTTTTAATTGAGTAAGCTTATGCGCGTAAAATGATAGTTATACGAGCTAGCCGATAGGGACTTAATCAATGCATCCGCTAGTAACTCCTTAGAGCTACGATGCTCTAATTTAAAAGTGCTATTTCTTATCTTTTCTCTAATTCAGAAGTATTGCAGATCATAATGTTTTGTTTTCTATTAGTTGTTACCTGTTATATTTATAGTTATGGCAGTAATATTGTCCATGTATAGAACCGTAGAAGGTAAAAGAAGTATTATCTATAATTAAAGTAATATAAAGATTAAGAATAACAGCTTCCGAAGCCAAATTCCTTCAGTTCCTATATAATTAAAAGCTATTATTTCTGCTTCAGTTAAGAATTTCGCAATAACTGATTATAGTTTACTACTCCATAAAATAATGCTACTTTTTAGTAAATACACGTAATTAAACATTAACTTTCGTACAATATCCTCTAGTTTATAGATTTATACCCAATCTAAATTATTATACCCCTCTAGTAGTAGAGGTAGATCCTTCTCATCAACTATTTTACTATTATAATAGAATAACTGCTTGTAAGTAGTAGATAGGTATTAGTAAGCCTATATTACTGCTTTTTAATATTCTTTTGTAGGCGTATAAGTATACTGCCCTAACTTTGTAATTATATATGCTAAGTCAGGTCAACTATCTTATACGGCATAATTTAACAAGTTAATTATATTTCAGTAGATTTTGTAATTTTTTTTATTAAATACGGGCTAGGAAGTATCCTTCGATAATCGTACGCCAAAATTCATAGAAGTTTATCTTGACTTATTGTTAAGTATACTAAAACGATCTAGAATATTTTTACAATATTTTTTTTAGTCTATTTATAATATCCTAGAAGTACAATTCCTTCGTATTTGTAGGTCCAAAAATCGTTTAGCTTTACTTATATTCTTAATTTCGTATATTTTCATTAGGTACGCTTTCGTTTACTATATCATAGTTATATCTTTTGAAAAGATTAGGAAGTTATTAACGTATATGACTATAATCATATCTTTACAAAAATACAAGCATTCATCTACTTCGCTTTTTATCATTTTATATAGAAACTCTTCGCTTATAAGCGTATTATTCAAGTCTTCATTTCACAAGTATAAAGCCTGTTTTAAACCATACAATAACTTTAGCAAAAGCAGTATCACAACTTCAGCTAACGCTTTATAACCTATCAATAGAGCGATAGGTATTCTCTCCTATAAAGATAGAAAAACATTCAAAAACATTATTTTAATATTTAGTTAATAAACTTTTAAATCCAGAATCGCAGTAATCACCAGTAAGGCTCGTACAGTACGTAAGTTGACAACTAGCACATACATTTCTATATAATAAATACTATAATGCTATTCGTAGCCTTTTACCACCAATCTGACTTTATGTAATATTCCCAAATCTGTGCGTTTCCTAGTGAAGACTTAGCGCATATTCATTAATTTAATACTATACAGTATCTCTAAAAGCGCAGTCCATATCTTATTATTAATAAGCGATTCCATTTCTTTTTGAATTATAACTAGCCAGTTTTCTTTCTCTTTACTAGCTATAACTTTATTATAAGATTGTGGTAGATCGAGGTTAATTAAGGCATCTTCTGCAGTCACAAAAGCAGTAACCTTGATAACCCTTACGTACTATAAATATCTGACCTTAAAAGATTAAGCAATCGCAGTATGTAACATACGTGCCTTCTCTATCTCTCTTAATTTTCTACTACATCATAGCGCGGTTTGCTTTTCTACCTGTCCAGCCTTAGTAGTTTCATCGTCGATTATTTTGTCTACGATTATTAGGTTATCTGGCTTTTCTTACTATTAAGTAGGTAGGATATTAACCACTACTATAAAATTTAGTTTTTTAGTAAGTTGGCCTTCTAGTAATATAGTGCCAATATACTATTAATTATCGTCGTATATTTCTCTGACGTTAAGCTTATCCTGTAGCTCTATATTCTGCAGATTAGGAAGTATAGGTACTAATAGGGCTGAGGTAACATATAGCTTCTTCCAGTAGCTGGAATCTAGGAAGCATGCTTTATAACTTTCTCATACGGGAGCAGAACTATCAACGAATACTACGTCTCTAACTATAAAAATATACTTCTTTGAGATATTCCAGACTTTATACTATTTTAAGGTATGAGTATATCCTAGAAATATGCCTTTCTATGCTTTATACTAGCTGAGAATCTTCTTGCGTTTTTCTTTAAGTATTATAACATATACTAGACAGCTAAATAAGTACATACGGATATAATTAACAAAGTTTCTATTAAGCTGTTCTTTTAAGAATTTAGGCGTCTATTTTTCTTTTTTCTTAAAAAGTATCAGCCTATTGTTTGTAAAACAGGCCATAGATAGAACTTCTTGCTAGAATACTTTTAATAAGTTAGATTTTATTAAAATTACAACAGCAAGTTCTCGTAGCGTTTGTATTACTCTCTCAGCTATATTGTTCTACTCATATACGTATGAGACGGAAAATTCAATTTTGATATTATATTTTACATAGAAGGTTTGTATTTTCTCCTGTATGAACTTTTTTGTATTATTAAGGTGTATAGCTATTACTCTGAATTGTCGACTGTATTTGTGTTCTATTATTGTTACGAATTAAATAAAACGTATTTAGTATTCTAAATGATTTATAAAGAACCTTATTTATTTATAGTAGGTAGCTTCGTCTATAATTATAAGCGTATATTTTGCTTATTGATATAGCTTAGCTGTAGGATCTAAATGATGTTTATATAGTAAAGCTGTTACAAATAGTCCTACTATGTCTATGTGTATACGCTCTAAGGAATATAACTTTTTGGAGGTAGTAGGATCTGAATTTGAGCGTATATTAGCTTTAGATAAGAAATATGGTTTGTAAGTTAAATTCCTTTACTTTTTAGAGGGTATTTTAACCCTAGTTTGAGTTATACTTTTATAAACTGCTTTTTAACTGGTATGACTTAGTTTTCTGTGCTATTTTAATAATTCCGTAACTTTAGTTAAGAAAGTATAATCTGTAGTTACTTGATGCGTTAATAGTATTATAGCTTTTGAAATAAAGGATCTGTCTTGTGCCTTCTCAGGCACGTAGTATTCACTACTATTTTTTAGTATGTAGAGGCTTATTTCTTTATCGAAAATTAGTTATGCTATAATAAAATTATTTTTTTTAAGAATATTATTTTAAAGCGTAAAATATACGCTTATTTTTTTTTCCTACAGTTTTTTAACAAAATATAGGTTTAGAGTTATTTAGGGCACGTATAATATATCGTATATTTTTAGGATAATAATATCAGTTTCTATAATAAAAGTTTTGTATTCTTAAGTAGATATAATTAAATCATTTTCTAACTTTATCTTTTTTTCTATATTAAAAGAGACGTAGGTTTTAAATATAAATAAATCGTAATCCTTACAGATTTAGTCGCTTATACTTAAGTCTATATGCTATAATTCTCTAGAAGCACTTTTACAAGCATTTCTTTTAATATTGGCTTTATATATTGTTATTATGTCACGGGGTTTAGGAACTGTGAAATAGGAGGAAACGTTCTTCTTGATCTTCTAATTTAAAGATCTAAGTTCTAGATGTTTAATAAAGTAGTGTTTTTTTAGGTAACTTGTGCTTCTACAAGTGCCGCATAGAAGGTAGGTTATTTTATTTTTCTTTTGAGGGGTTATACCCCTAGCGCTAGAGCTAGAACCTATGTTTTTTTTAATATTAAAGCGAACTCTTTTCTTCGTATTACTTTTTTTAGTTTTATTATCTTGATTAATCGTGCGTTTAAATTTCTGTTTATTTTTCTTATGTGCTGCTAAACCGGTAGCGTCTGTAGTTAATAGCAACGTAGATGCAGAAGAGGTTTAAGGTTTAGCACTCTTCTTTTTTAACTTTCTATATCTACGGGTATTACGCCTATAATGAAATAAAGTTATTTACTTAAGAATATAATCTCTTAAATATTCGATTGTATATACCGTTTTATCGGTAACATTCGTTATATAAAACCACATAATTGTATAGATGTTAAGGTGCTAATCTCTGATTTCGTCTAATGCCCTTTTGGCAGTATTAATAAGACTTAACTGTAGGAAGGTAGAAGGTGAGATATCGCTTCTTTCTTTTTATATCTGTATAACTGCTTCGAAGTAACGCGAAATAGCCGTATGTATGTCATATTTCTCCAGCTATATAGTAAGAAAGAAAAGATAGTTTTCAAGCACATTTATAACGCCTTCGATATCAGGCCTATATCTCTCCTTAAGTAGATCTATTATAGCTTTAGGTGACAAGCTAGTGAAGATATTATATATATTGTCATGAACCGATTCTTGTATAATATTGCCAGCGAATAACTTAGCTACTTTGTACTTATCTAACAGTTTAGCGTCTGCAACATCTACTATTTTAGTAGTAGATAGAGAAGCCCTAGCTTATTCCCTAACATCTTATGAAGATCTTGAGGTACTAGCTAGTAACATTATAGAAGTATTGGCAATGAACTTTGACAGCTTATAGCCATACTTCATATGCGATTCTAGTACCTGCTTAATTTTATCAAGCTAGACCTGGTAGTTACGGCCATTTACAACTAAGGTAAATCTGCTTGGGAAGGTAACAAATGTAGACATTACGTTCTAAGAGATATATTATGCAGCGTTATATCAAGAATTTAAAAAGCAGAGTAATCTTTACAATTCTAAGATTACGATCGGTAAAAGTCTGCAGATACTGCGGTAAAGCGTAAAAACAGCTAAAGCACGTTATACTTAGTTAGTAGATACTCTTCCTAGGATCAAGAAGTCGTACTAATAACGTGTTAAAGGTTCTACAGCTCGTAAATACGCTGGAAAGTATATAGGTCTGTGTATGTATAATTGATGATCGATCGTCTAGATCCCAACACATCGTAGATCCGCCTGTATTTATAGAGCGGTACGTATAGACCCGGCACTACGCCTTATACGGTATATCGCAACAGTTTTATAAAATTTTCGTTTACAAAAAACTACCCCGAAGAAAAATCCCGTATAGAATAACGTTTACTTTATAACTTGTAGTACGTATATAAAAAAATCTCGTATATGAAATTTATTCTTGTGAATTTCTTGGAATAGAAAAAGAAGATAGTGTTACGATTTTATTATACGTTTTAATTAAACTAGGTGGAATAACTTGGCGTATTAAATATTAGTTTTTTTTTATAAAATTCCTTTATGATTAGTTTATTAATATATTTGTAATTCTTACTTTATGTTTATTATTTATTTAAATACTTTATGTATTTGTAATTTTACTAATATTTCTTGACTTTTTGTGTTAACTATAATACATATTTAATTTCGTATACTTCTGTAACAGACATATCTTGATGAGTGACTATGAGCGACTTGGGCGACTACTAAAAATCGTTTAAAATACTCGAGACGTTTACTCGATTATATTAAGATATTTACGCTTTGTAGAAAGAAATTTCGTGTATATAATATTCTTTAATCGATGATGATTTATAATTCTTTTTTAAATCCTATCGGTCAATTTATCAACGGAAACTTCTATTAAATAGTTATACTTAATTATATTATATATTCTACCCATAATTCTATTTATTTATTCGAATACATAATTTCCTACACTGAGAGACTTGAATAAATAGAGTTGAGAAATTAGTAAGGTGCTAAGCTGTTTTGAGAATCCCGCTAAGAAGACCTGGGACAGGTGTAACATTCGCTAGTTATTATACTTATTATTGTAATAGTAATCAGTTTAATTCGATAGAATATGAGTTACTCTATTATCTAGTTAATCATAGAATTATGCTTATACAACTAATTTAACTCTAGAATAATGTTGAATGACTTAATATTAACAATATTAAAAGTAATGTTTTTGAAATAATCTTTAATTAATATAATTATATTTTTAGTTATGTTCGAGATGTCTTGAATTAAAATAACTATATTGTTTATAAATTCTAATCGAATTAATTTTGCGAGTTGTATTATAGAAATTCGACTTTTATTAATAAGTCTTAAGGTTATAAAACAAAAAGAAGTTTTACTATTTATAAAAACTCTTACCCAAATCTTCTAGTCACCCTATCTTAAGCATACGTTTAAAACGAAATAACTCAGTAGACTTTAAGAAAAACCTAGATTATTAATTACTATTATTTGTTACACCTGTCCCAGGTCTCCTTGGAGGGATTCCCAAAACAGCTTAGCACCTTGCTAATTTCTCAACTCTATTTATTCAGGTCTCTCAGTGTAGGAAATTATGTATTCGGATGAATGAATAGAATTGTGGGTAAAATGTGTAACACAGTCAGGTATGACTGTTCAATAGAAGTTCTCGTTGATAAGTTAACCGATGGGGTTCAAGAAAGAATTATGAACCATCATCGATCAAAAAGTATTATATACACGAAACTTCTTCCTACAAAGCATAGGTATCTTAATACAATCGAGTAAGCATCTTAAACGCCTTAAGCGACTCTTGGCAGTCGCCCGAGTCGCTCGCAGTCGCTCGCCAGAGTATGTCTGTTACAGGAGTGTGCGAAATCAAACATGTGTTGTGGTCAACACAGAAAGTCAGGAAATGTTAGTAAAATCACAGGTACATGAAGTACTTAAATAAATAGCAAACGTAAGGTAGGAATTGCAAACATATTTGGCAAACCAGTCATGAGGAAATTTATGAGAAGAAACCAATGTTTGACACGCCAAGCCATTTCGCCTAGTTTGGTTAGGGCGTATGGCGAGGCCGTGACATTATTATAATATTTAATAACAAGTAAGTACTTTTAACTTAAAATAATTAAAGTTTTATTACTTCTACTCTTTTCCCTCTTCCTCCTCCTTCTTCTTATTATTCCTCTTATCCCTCTTCTTCTTATACTTACTAAAGCTATTTAGTGCGTGCGAATAATCCGCAATTTAATAGTCCTTACTACTATAGTTAAAATAAAGATTATTTTTAATATAATAAATTCTTTCAACTTCTCTTATACGTTTTACATAATCTATTTACATTATATCAAAGTTATTAACTATAATAAATAGCGTAGCTATATAAGATAATATTTCTTACTAAGTATTTCCATATCCGTTTATAAATTCTCGCCTACTATAGCCATCTATAAAGCTCTCATATTCCAAAACCTACTATACTAGTATTAAAAGAATTTTAAGTCAATTAATCTTAATACCCTATATACTAAGTAAGGCTCTTTAAACCTTCTCCGTTAACCCTCTATAATAAAATTAAACAAAGGTCTCTTCAACCCAGCCTAAAAGCTTATTACAAAAGATTAAAAATCAAATCATATAATCAAAAATCTTCTTAAATCTTTATTTAATCTCGAAAATTACTTTAACAACTCGTTCTTTCTCGTTAACCACTTCCTAATAATTAAACAAAGCTATTTCGAAGTTAAACCATATTATAAGTTCTTTAAAAATATCGAAGAGCCTTTCTTCTATCTTTACTATAATTCGTTTTTTTACAAAAGACTTCGCCTAGTCGTTAATCAAGTTTTTAAATTATATTAAAGTATAATCTACTTTTCTTTAGTTCATAACAAAAAAGCCTTTATTAACTATAAAATATAGTCTTATCTAGTATAAGAAGTTTTATAACGTCTAACTTTTTTTTTCGAACATTTTTAATAATCAACATAAGTTTACATATCTACTTACGAAAAACAGTAATTTATAGCTTTCTATAATTTATAAGTCTTTTACTAGCTATAGCTATAATATAAGTATTAAGTTAACTCAACCTTTTTCTTCTAAGTTCAAGTCTAGTTAACCCAAAATAAGGGTAAGCGTTTATTTAAACTTTATTATTTAGACTACTATTTAAGCAAGTTTTAACTACATTAATTCTTCTATTATTAGAAGTTAAAGAATAACCGTATGAAAGAAAAATACTAAAATATTAGAACCAGTAATAATTATATTTTTATAAATTATTATTCTTTATTCTCTTTCTTTTCTTCTCTACTATACGAATTATGCCTAGTTATTAATTAACAGCGCTTAGAACTCTTCCGGCGTTAAAAGAATATAAAATAAAAAATTTATTATCAATAAAATTCGATAAAAGTAAATAAGATACGACTCGCAACAGGCAACAAGTCAATATAAATAACTAAATAAAATATAAGGCTATAATATCTATCAAAACCTATTAAAGGTACTTAAAACATAATACGATATATCTTAAGTAATAAAGTTAACTTAATACTTAGATTAATACTTAGATTATCCAATGTCGATTCGAGTCGTTACTAGAGAATAACTATATATATATATTTTATATACATAAGAAAGGATGTTTAGAAGACGTCCTTCTGAGATTATATCATAGTAATCTTATTTATCCGGCTTAAGGTCTGTCGAAGGTAACTATAATTTATCGTATATTATCGTATAGTATTTCGGATATTATACTTTTATAATACTACTTTAAACGAATATTATAGTTTTTTAATATTATACTTTGTAAATCTAGGACGACTATCTCCTAACATTACTTCCGTAGGCCTAGGGCGAACGTCTAGGAGAGCGTCTCCTAATATTATTTATATTTATTTATATATTTACTTATTTGTCTATTTATCTACCCATCTGTCTATTTGTTTGTTTATTTGTCAATCTATTAGTTTACCTGTCTATCTACTCGTCTGTTTGTCTGTTTATCTATTTGTTTGTTTACCTATCTATCTGTCTGTCCATCTCTTTATTTGTCCATTTGTCTGTTTATTTGTCCACCTGTCTACCTGTCCGTCCGTCCGTCTGTCTGTCTGTCTGTCCGTCTGTCTGTTCGTCTGTCTGTCAGTCTGTCTGTCAGTCTGTCATCTGTCTACCTGTATCTGTTTGTACGTTTGCTTACCTGTCTGTCTACTTGTCTGTTTGTTTGTCAATCTGTTAGTTCACCTGTCTGCTTACCCGTCTGTCTGTCTGTCTGTCCATTTGTCTGTTTACCTGTCTGTCTATCCATCTGTCTATTTGTCCACCTGTCTGTCTATTTGTCCACCTGTCTGTCTATTTGTCCACCTGTCTGTTTATTTGTCCACCTGTCTGTCTGTTTTTCCACCTGTCTGTTTATCCACCCGTCTGTCTGTCTGTCTGTCTGTCCGTCCATCTGTCTGTCTGTCTGTCTGTCTGTCTGTCCGTCCATCTGTCTGTCTGTCTGTCTGTCTGTCTGTCTGTCTGTCTGTCTGTCTGTCTGTCTTTCCGTCTGTCTGTCTGTCTTTCCGTCTTTCCGTCTGTCTGTCTGTCGTCTGTTTGTCCGTCTGTTTGTCCACCTGTTTGTCCACCTCGCAACACGCCCAACACAAATGTTTTTTTGTGGTGTTTGACAAGCGCGCTTGACCAATTAAAAAATTAGAATTAGGTCTAATTCCAATTTCCAAAGTTTTAGAGTGTTTATTACCATTAAATCTTCCCGATCGAGGACCGAATTACCCTTTCGACTAATTAGAAAATTGGTACCAGGTTTAATACTGAATAAACCTACCAATTAGAGAAGAGGACCAATAAAATTTCATTTTTAAAAATTAATTATAAATTAAATATTATATAAAAAATTTTGAAAAAATTAAATAAGAAAGAAATTACTAAAACGAATAACATATTAAATTTTCAGAAGTTTTTATATAATATTCGAATTAATATTAATTTTTAAACCTTAAAACTGGGCGTTTTTATAAAATATATTATTTACCACATTTCAACGCCGCGCTGCAATTTAATTATCGACATAACTAATACGATACGACACGACACGATACGATACGATACAACTATTACGACATTAATATCATCAGCACTACCAATATTATTAGCATAGCGCGATAATCTTAAAATCATCACCAGTCTACTCGATACGCGTTCTACTAAATTAATCAGACAATCTTTAAAAATAACATACGAATAACAATACGCGTATATAAAAAAGAAGACTTTATATCTATACACATATTAACACGCGCATATAGTATACTATATATAATATTAAGAGGGAGAGTTAATAATAAAGATAATAATCGAACTAAGACATATTAATAACAAATAATAATAATAATAAAAAGTAAAAAAATATTAGTATATTAAATTACTTAATTATATAATTAGGGGTTTCTTCCGCGATTAAATATAATACGTAATATAACTATTAAGCTTACTAATCGAGATCTTGAAGAATATTAGATAAGAAGATTTATATAACGATATATAAAATTACATTTTATTTACTTACGTATATTAGATAATATTTAAGTAAAAGCCAATAATCTAGTTTCTATTAATAAATTTTATCAATTATTTATGGAGACTAAACGGAAGTATAATATTATAGAAAATATATTATATAATATAAATAAAAAAGAATTTATTATAAGCACTATTTAATTATTAAAAATAGTAATTTTATCAAAATCTAAAAGTTGGTTTTTAAAACAATATAGTAATTGCGAATTAATTACTATTATCGAATATATTAGCACGCGCGATATTATTCTTCTTTTATTTATTATTTTCAAAAGCATTTATTATTAATTTAACTAATATATTAATAATATCAATTAATCGATAAAGAACTAGTTATTCGTAACCTCATCTAATAGATAAACGAATAAAGATTTAGACATTTAATAGTTAGAATAGATATTCAAATTAAAGACAAAGATTTTCAATAATCATATGCGTATGCTGCTATTAGATAATTACGATAATCATATTAGCATAAAGTTTATTAGTTATTATATTTAAAAGAATATTATTACTTTGTGTTTATTAGCGTATAGTATACATCGTCTGTAACTATTAGATGTTGAATTTAATGCAGTGTATAATAAACAATACAGCAATACTGCGGATAATACTTTGCGTAATAGTATTACTGAAATCGATAAGTAGCTATTTATCAAGCTATTAGCAGAGGTTAGAAAAAACATTATTTCGAAGAATTTAATCAAGGCAGTATAGCGAAAAGCGAAATTAATACTATATAATCTAGAAAAGATTCTATCTAAATTATAATATAATAAGGCTGTTTAAACCGAAATTCTGAACTTAATTACAGAAATACTAGCACGTCCTTAAGCTGTTCATAAAGCTGTTACTAAAATTTTTACACGATTTGGCTACTTACTTAGTTCACCAACTATTAATAGTATTCACTAATTAGGTAGAGCGATAAAGAGAGTTATAAGTAAAACTATTATATTATAAAAAGTTAATACCTAATTACGTGCTACTAATAAGAAAGCCTTATAAATTAGACATGGTAAACTAAGGCTTACTAATACCCGTATTTTAAATAATTAAAAAATTAATAAGCTATAGTAAAACAAGACTATTAAATTAGATGCTAGGAGTATAGAACTTAATAGTATGAAGCTTAGAAAAGGCCGTGATTATCCTTGTAGTAGTAGTAGTAATTATAGTAGAGGCTATAGTAGAGGGTGTAGTAAGGGCTGTGGTAAAACTAGGCGTTCTTAAGGTCGCCCTCGAAAAAGTACTGGGGGGGATAGTGCATAGGGTGTTAAGGAGGACGCTAGGGAGGGTAGTGCAAAAGATAGTGCAGAAGATAATATAAAAGGTAATATAAAAGATAATATAAAGGATAGTATAAAGGGTAGTAATTATATAGAAGAATAGCAGTAGTAATAGTAATAATAATAATAAGAGGTTAAGTTAAATTATAACGCGGCGTTAAGATGTGGTAAATAATATATTTTATAAAAACGCCCAGTTTTAAAGTTTAAAAATTAATATTAATTCGAATATTATATAAAAATTTTTAAAAATTTAATATGTTATTCGTTTTAGTAATTTCTTTCTTGTTTAATTTTTTTAAATTTTTTTATATAATATTTAATTTATAATTAATTTTTAAAAATGAAAATTTGTTGGTTTTTTTCTTGATGTGATCCGTTTCCTGATAGAAATTGTTATATATATATATTTTTAAATTTACTCTATTTTATATTTTTATTATACTTTTTTTTTTTATATTTTATTTCTTTTATATTTTATTTTTATCTTTTATTTAATATTATTTTATTCTAATTTTTATTTCTATTTCTATTTTTATTTTCATTTCTGCTCTATTTTTTACTAATTATTAATTTATATTAATACTAATTCATACTAACACTAATTCATACTAACACTAATCAATATCAATAATAACTTTTATTTTTATATTTTTATACTTCATTTTTTATATTTTATATTTTATTTTCATTTTTAATTATTAATTAAAATTAATTTTAATATTAATATTTTATTTCTAAACTTTAAATTCTCAATTTTAATTCTAATTCTAATTCTAATTTTAATTTTAATCTTAATTTTATTTTTAATTTTTAATTTTAATTTTAACGTTAAACAAATTATTTTATCTTAATTTTAATATTTATGCCTACAACTTTATTTAATTATATTTATTTATTTATGTTTACTTATTTTTATATTTTTTTATAACTTTTATAACTATTTATATTTATTATAATCTTTATATTTTAATTTTTATATCTACTCTAAATTTGACATTAAAAATATTATAATCATTTTTATTTTTATATTTTACTTTTTTTATTTTATATTTATATTTTTATTTTTATTTTTTATTTTTTATATTTTCTATTTTTATTGTTATTTTTTATTTTTATTTTATTTTTATATCTTATTTTATATTTTTATTAACTATTATTTTTATATTTTATTAATATCTTTTTAATATTTAACTAGCGATTAGCGATTACTCTAACTATTAATTATTAATAAATTAATAATCAGCGGTTAGCGGTTAATAATTAACTATTACTCTATTATTTAATAATAATATATTTACGTATATAATTCTTAGTTTCAATTTTTAGATCAAATACTTATTATAATGATTTTTAAATATTTAAATATCTGTTTATTTATTTATTTGTTAATTTATTTATAACTATATTTATATATTTATCAACTTATTTTTTCAACTGTCTATTTACCTGTTTATTTACTTGTCTATTTATTAATCTATCTTTTTATTCATCTGTTTATCTATTTATTCATCTGTTTATCTATTTATTTATTCATCTGTCTATTCGTTCGTTTATTTATCTATTTATTATCTGTTTATTTATATCTATTTATATATTTGCTTACCTGTCTATCTATCTACCCGTCTATCTACTTGTTTGTCTGTTTGTCAATCTATTAGTTTACCTATCTGTCTACCCGTCTGCCTGTCTGTCTATCTATTTGTTTGTTTACCTGTCTATCTATCTATTCATCTCTCTATTTATCTATTTGTCTATTTATTTGTTCACTTGTCTATTTGTCCGTCCGTCCGTCCATCCGTCTGTCTGTCTGTCTACCTGTCTGTCTGTCTGTCTATCTATCTATCCGTCTATCTATTCGTTTATCTATCAGTCTGTCATCTGTCTACTTGTATTTGTTTATACGTTTGCTTATCTGTCTATCTATCTACCTGTCTGTCTACTTGTCTATCTATTTGTCAATCTGTTAGTTCACCTGTCTATCTACTCGTCTGTCTATCTGTCTATTCATCCGTCTGTTTATTCACTTATTTGTCCGTCTGTTTATCCACTTGTCTGTTTACCCGTCTGTCTGTCCGTCTGTTTGTTTATCTGTCTGTTCGTCTGTCCGTCTGTCCGTTATTTGTCTACCTGTATCTGTTTGTACGTTTGCTTACCTGTCTGTTTATCTATCTGTCTGTCTACTTGTTTGTCTGTTTGTCAATCTGTTAGTTCACCTGTCTGTCTATTTATTTGTTTGTCTACCTGTCCGTCCATCTGTCTGTCTGTCTGTTTGTACTAGCCTAGTTATGGGCCTGGTTATTAGCTGAACTAATTACTAACCTGTGTTTTAACAAATTCTCTTTGTTACGCAGCAATTCTATTTTCGCTTAATTTACTTAAAAGCGCAATGGAGTCAGTGCTTGAAATCAGTGCTGATTTTTTTGTCAAAACCACAACTCGTTTACACTATGCAGATTGAAATCAGATACTGACTTCAACAACTAATACTTCGTAGGTTAAAATTAGATACTAACTTCAACAATCAATACTTCGTAAATAAGTTATAAACTACATACGAAATAAACCATAGGTCATATAAAAGATAAGTCATAAATCATATATAAAATAACTAAGTTATATAAAGAATAAATTATAGGCTACATAAAAAGTAAATTGTAAGTCACATATAAAGTAAGTTATAGGTTATATACAAAATAAATCGTAGACTATATATAAGATAACTCGGCCACATAGAAAATAAACTCTAGATTACATAAAGAATAAGTTGTAAATTATATAGAAAATAAGTTCTAGGTCACATAAAGAGTAAACCGTAAGTCACATAGAAGGTAAGCCGTAGATTATATAGAAAGTAAATTATAAGTCATATATAAAATAAACCATAGGCCACATAGAAAATAAGTTGTAGGTTATATAAAAAGTAACTTGGTCACATAAAAGATAAGCCTTAGATTATATAGAGGGTAAGTTGTAAGTTACATAGAAGGTAAATCTTAAATCACATAAAGGGTAAATCGTAGATTATATATAAAATAAATAAGTTATATAAAAAATAAGCTGTAGGCTATATAAAGGGTAAGTCGTAGATTACATCGAGGGTAAATTATAAGCTACATATAAAATAAATCGTAAGTTATATAAAAAGTAAATAAGTTACATAAAAGGTAAGTTGTAGACTATATAAAAGGTAAGTTCTAGATTACATCAAGAGTAAGTCGTAGGTCACATACAGGGTAACTAAGTTATATACAAGGTAATTAGATTATATATAAGGTAATTAAGTCATATAAAAAGTAAATTGTAGTAGATTATAGAAAGTAAGCTGTAGGTTACATAGAGAATAAATCGTAGGCTATATAGAGGGTAAGTTATAGGTTATATACAGGATAAACTATAGGCCATATATAAGGTAACTGGGCTACATAGAGGGTAAGTCGTAGGCTACATAAAGGATAAGTCGTAGGTCATATACAGGGTAACTGGGCTATATAGAGGGTAAGCCGTAGACTATATAAAAGGTAAGTCGTAGGCCATATAGAGGGTAAGTTGTAGGTCACATACAGGGTAAGCCGTAGGCTATATACAGGGTAACTCGGCTATATAAAGGGTAAGCCCTAAGTTACATAGAGGGTAAGCCTTAGGTCATATAGAGGGTAAATCGTAAACTATATACAGGGTAAGCCGTAGGCTATATAGAGGGTAAGTCATAAGCTATATAGAAGGTAAGTCGTAGGTCACATATAAGGTAAGTTATAAGCTACATACAAAGTAAGTTGTAGGCTATATACAAGGTAACAAAGCCATATAGAGGGTAAGTCGTAGGTTATATATAGGGTAAGTTATAAGCTATATATAAGGTAAGTCGTAGACTACATAAAGTATAAATAAGTTATATAGAGAGTAAATTATTAGCTATATAAAATAAAAGATAATTAAGTTATATAGAAAGTAAGCCGTAGGTTATATAGAGGGTAAGTCTTAAGTCACATCGAGAGTAAACTGTAGGCTATATAAAGGGTAAGTTGTAAGCTATATATAGGGTAAGTTGTAAGCCACATAGAAGGTAAGTCGTAGGTTATATCGAGAGTAAATTGTAAGTTATATATAGTAGGTTACATATAGAGTAAGTCGTAGATTACATCAAAGGTAAGTTGTAGGCCACATAAAAGTTAAGTTATAAGTTATTAAGTCGTAGATTATATATAAAGTAAATAAATTATATAAAAAATAAGCTGTAGGCTATATAAAAGGTAAGTTGTAGATTACATCGAAGGTAAGCCGTAGGTTATATAAAGATGTCAGAATATCTTACCCTCGATATGACCTTACCAGATACAGGGTAACTGGTTACCCTGTATGTGCCTACTACTTACCCTGTATGTGCTTATTACTTACCCTGTACATGACTAGCTTAGTCACCCTGTATGTGCTACTCTCTGTATATAAACTCTTCGACAGAACACTTTAGTCTAAGAAGCATTTAATCAAGTATATATTACTCCACCTAATCTTCTAACAGGTTATGAGCCCGGTATAGCTATAATCTACACTATGATAGAAATTAATTTTAATTTTATAATTATTTATGATGTTAGAATAAATTGATAATTCTAAAGAGTATAATTTTGTTATTTATTATAAGTGTAAATACGGAATCTACTTTCGACTTACTAATTCTAATTATTATGAATAAAAGGAACAGTTTATGTGATTAATAAGCTATACTGACTTACTTAAAACTATAACTAGCGAAAACGAAGAACTGGAAAAATTAAAACGAGTCTTTAAATTATTATACATCAAGGTCGTAAATCTTGTAAATAAACCTATTAGATAAATCAGAAGATTGGTTAGTAAAGCTTTAACTATTAAAGCCACAACCTCTAAAGCAATAGCCTTTAAAGCGTCAGGCTTAAGGGCACTAGTTCAAGCCAATAGCTAGTCTAAAGACGAGGAAGATGACGAAATCTTAGATATAAAGACTTAATCGGAATATTTAACTCGTATTTTAGGCTTATATACTATTAACAGTTATATAATTAAGGGGATAGTCATACAATAAGATCTATATCGCAATTACCTTACGTCTGTATTAAATGAAAATTATAAGAACTGGTAGAAATAAGAAAGGAAGGTATTAGCCCTTCTTATCTATTATATTAGTAATTTGCTGTAGAGAATTTACTTCGAACTAGTTATTACAGTTTAATTGTGGGAGGAGCTTAATAAGGCTTACGTTTTAATTTAAAATTTCAGTATAGCTTCTAGCTTGCATATTTCCTTTTTTAAAATAAAACTAATCTTAAATAAGAAATAGGCTGATTGGCTTGAAAGATTAAGAATTATTTAGGTATAGTTCGTCAGTACTAAGTATATAATAGTTAACAATATGCTTAAGAATGTATATCTGCTAAGGTTATTGGCCTTATATAAACCTATAGTTGATATTATTTGGTTTATGATTAAGAATAATTTAGATATAATAACTTATTAAGTTTAATAAATTATTTAAGAAGTTGAGACTTGAGAAATAGTATACTTTAATTATATGAAAGATTTTATTACTTAAGCTAATTACGCTAGAAGAACTCCTAAAAACGCTTCTAAAAAATATAAGAATTTTAGTAAAAATAAAAGCTAAGGAAAAGGGAATAAATAAAGAAGTAAAAGTAGAAAATAAGGAAATTACTAAAATTATTTTAATTAGAGAAATGGCGTAGGAAACGAAGACAATTATTATTATTATAATTAATATAAATACTTTGAACTTAACTATCCTATAAAGGAGAAAGTAGAGCAGCATAGAAAGGATAAGGAAGCCAAGAGAAGAGGAAGAGTTAGGGAAGTGTAAATAATAGAAACTTAAAAGGAAATTACTAAGGAGGAGTAGGAGGAACTCGATCAGTACTTTGAAATTACAGACTATTATAGTTATATAGTTATTGAAGAAGGTGGGAGAGTCATAATCTTAGATAATAGCTAATTAATTGATTCCGGCGTAATAGACACCTATATTATGAAAAAGACAAACTTAGCTAGTTATTGAATACTACTTTAACTACTGCTTATTAGCACAGCCAGTGGAGCCTATATTTACGTACTTAAGAAAGGAATGGCATAAATTCAGCCAAATCTCCGCGTATTTGCTTTATGGGTTCCTAAAATAGCTCGTAAGTTTTTATCTATACACACCCTCTAAAAGGCTAGTTATATGACGGTGATTGGAGACGCTACGCATATTATTAAGCGCAAAATTAACAGATTTATAGCGTTAATAGAATGGAAAATTCTGCTAACCGCTATATTAACCAGTTCAACTATTAACGAAGAAAATCTTAATTCGGAGGAGCTTAATGTAGAATTTGATATATTTAATCTTAATCTAACGCCGAACGAGGAAGTTACTCCTGAATCAAACAGCTAAGCGACCTTAAGCGAAGACGTTAAGCAATTTATGCTATAGTATAATAGGCTTAGCCACATCGGTTACCAGGTTTAAAAAAAATTAATAAAACGTCTAGTATCGAATATCTGGGTTAGAGAGAAAAACCTACCAGCTTACCAAGTCTATATTTAAACTAAAATGCGATAGACCTACAACTGTACTAAGGCCTAACCTAGGAGCTCTACTTCCTAGAAGAAAGTCTACAGTAACTTATCGGGCAGACTATCGCAGACTAAAAACAACAAGAGCTATTTCATAGTCTTTATCGAAGACTATTTTAAATAGGCGGAAATTAAAACGTTAAAAAGAAAAATCAACGTCTGTGATAACTTCAAATCCGTTATTATACACGTTAAAAAGAGAGAATGATTAAGAAGATTTAGTAAAATCCTTAAATTCTACTATAATAATAGAACAAGAGAGTATATTAACTAGAAGTTTTAAAGCTTATTAATCCAGAACGGGATTAAACTTAAAACCTCTTCTCCCTAGTATTAAGATTCTAATAATGTAGTTAAAAAATAGATGGCTATTCTAGTGGCTATAGCTACTGCTATACTTCACAGAGTAGATTTACCTATCTTTTTCTAAAGCGAAGTTATAGTTATAGCTACCTACCTAAAGAACTGTTTACTATCTGCAGGGTTATTTGATGAAAAATCGCCGTACGAAGTCCTAAACAGTCATCTACAGAATCTATCCTACTTGAAACCGTTTGGTTATTTAGCGTGGTATTAAGTACCCAAAAAAAAGAAACAAAGTAAGTTTGTTGCATATGCCAGCCCATATTTATTTATGGGATATATCAAAGACAACACCACTTTCTATAAGATCTAGAACGAAACAGGGTTTCATAATGAAAAGAACTTAAAATAAGAAGAGAATGTATTCCCAGGCAAAAACGGCTTAGCTAGAGAAATTATGCAACATAACTATTAATTAAAAAACGGCGCTAGTAATCAATTAGGCAACCGAACCTCTAGATTTAAGCGCGTATATGAAGACCCAGCTCCGACCGAAAGTCGTTTGAGTAGTATCATAAATCAAGGACCGTTGCTAAAATTGAATACAAGTGAACCTGTAAGCTCGTATATAAAGCTACCTATAGTATAAGATTAAAATAAAATAAAAAGTAAATAATTCCTTAATTATATTAAAATACCAGTTTTAGTTAAACGCCGTATAAGATTTAAGATTCTAAACGAACCACTATCTAACCTAGCCAACAATAATATTAGTCTATAGAAAACAGAAATCTTAGCGACCAATAAGAGAAGTAAAAACCATTATAGAAATATTCGTAAATTAAGTAGTTTAACTAAAGACTTAACTATAATCAGTAAGCTTGCATGCGTAATAAGCGAATACTTGGAGCTATCTAAACAAGTTGTTCGCGAGTAACCACACAGTAGCGAGAAGGCACTTAAAAACGCCTAAAGTAATTTTCGGCTATATAACAAGAATAAACCTACCGTAGGTATATACCTAGACGAATATACGTTAAATTCCTTTAATAACGACTACATTGAATTACATAGAGTCAAGCACGTTAAGAGACGTAGAGTTAACAGAAGATAGTTGTTAAAGGATACAGCTCTTAACAAAGTAACTTAAAGCGACCGTATTAACGGCGCAGTAAGAAAATAGGCACTCATAACAACCTAAAGTAGAATTACCTTTGACTAAAAACCACAAAGCTATAAAAAAGCTATAAACTACATTAAAAAAAATCGATAACACAAGATAATTCAAGAAAAACTTAATTTACATAAAGTTAATGAATCTTTTGTAATAGCAGACCTGCCTAAAGAGCACAAAGCTCTCGCCTCAAAATAAGTGTTTAAAATCAAAACCTAGAACGTGCCTATACAGTACAAAGTACAGTTAATAATCCAAAGTAACTTGCAATCTAAAACTAACCTAAATACGTATGCCTTTATAACTAAACTAGCAATATTCAGACTCTTCATAATTATAGTAGTTATACTCAATATAGAACTGCACTAATTGGACGTTAAGACTACGTTCTTAACCTCTAAACTACTAGAAGAAGTCTATATAATAATTTCGAAAAACTACTATAAGTATATTTTCAAAAGAATCAAACGACTAATTCTTCTACTAAAACGTGCGTTATACAGACTACGTTAGATACTCAGAATCTAGAATACAGATATTGATACTTTTCTAAAAACGCTAAGATTTATACTCTACGATAACGATAAAAACTTATATATTAATGAAATAGAAAGAATTCTGATTTTTCTATACGTAGATAATCTTTTTATAGCGATAAAAACTAAAAGCAAAATAAAGAAAATCAAGAAAGCCTTAAAAACTAAGTATGAAATATTTAATGTAGGAGAAGCTAAAACCTTCCTAGGCATCTAGATTAAAAGAAACTGTCAAAGAGAAACAGTTACTTTATGCTAATCTGTATCTATTAAGACAATTCTTATCTACTACAGAATAAACTAATGTAATTCTACAAAAGTCCCTATGAAATGTAACTTAACTGTTGACGATAGAAAACATCTAACCAGCAACGTAATCTAATAATACCAATAATTAAACAGTTAATTTATATACTTAATAGTTTACACAAGACTAGACCTAGCCTATGTAGTAAGACAGCTAGCCAAATACAACTCCAGACCAACAACCGTACACGCCGAAGCAGCACGAAAAGTACTAAAGTACTTAAGCGGAACTAAGTCCTTAAGACTAACACTAAACAAAAATCAAGAAAGAAACTAACAAGAGAATCTACTATTTAGCTACTCAGACTCAGACCTAGTAGGAGACCTAGATAATAGAAAATTAACTAAAAGATATTTATAGTTTCTGAATAAAAGTCTAATCATATAAAAATCTAAAAAGCAAACTATTGTGGCCAACGGCATATGATACGCCGAATACATAACTACATCCGAAGCAGCTAAAGACGCTATTTAGTTAGAACGATTAATTAAGACAGCAGAAATCTAACTTCGAAAGCCGCCAATCCTATGACTTGATTGTATGGTTGTACAGTCATTAATTACCAACCCCAAGCAGCATAACCAAATAAAACATGTAGACATTAAGTACCACTTAGTTAGAGACATATATACGAAAAGGGAACTTCAGATCAAAAGAGTCCCATTCGCAGACAACTCAACAAACGATCTGACCAAACTTTTAGCGAAGCTTAAACACCAAGAGCACGCAACTATAATAGACTTAAAACTCTTATAGAACATGCACTCTTTTCCTTATCTTAACAGTTTCTACCCACGAAGATAGTTTTACGATTAAAAAAGATTTTTAATAAGACATAAATAACTACGATTAATACAGAGATCTAAACTTAGTTAAGCATATTCATAGTTACAGTTCTACTCTTAAAATAGCAAAAGTTTAGCTTTAAAATTATTAGAACTAACCACTTAACCACAAAGATAGACATATACCTTAAGAATACCCCTCCTATAAATCCTACTATCTGGTAAATTATTTAAAGTACAAGGGTAACAGCGTTTATTAAAACGATATCAAAAATTATACTAGTTTAGTATTGGCGATAAGTAAATGTGACTAAGATGTATATTTTATATTAAAAAACCTTATTTATACTGAACAGAGGTTTAGTAGGAGTATCAGAATATCTTACTTTCGATATAACCTTACTAGATACAGAGTAACTGGTTACCCTGTATATGCCTACTACTTACCCTATATGTGCCTACTACTTACCCTGTACATGACTAGCTTAGTCACCCTGTATGTGCTACTCCCTGTATATAAACTCTTCGACAGAACACTTTAGTCTAAGAAGCACTTAATCAAGTACACATCACTCCACCTAATCTTCTAACAAAAGAGTAAACTGTAGGCTACAGAAAAGGTAAATCGTAAGTTATATATAAAGTAAGCTGTTAATGACATAAAAGATAAATAAATTATATAAAAAATAAGTCGTAGGTTATATAAAAAATAAGTCTTAGGTTATATCAAGAGTAAGTTGTAGATTATATATAAGATAACTAAGTTACATATAGAGTAACTGGGTTATATACAAGGTAATTAAGTTATATAAAGGGTAAGTTGTAGTAGATCACATATAAGGTAAATTAGTTATATACAGAATAAGTCGTTACGTATAGGATAAGTCGGCTATATATAGGATAAATAATTTATCTTTTATTATATTTAAAACATTATTATATAAAATAATTAAAAATTTTATATTGGTCATATTTGCTTACCGTCAATACAAATTTAGTGTAATAAAATATGCAATTTTAGTAAATACTATGCTTCAGGCACTTTGAGTAATATAAAAAGTAATAGAATTTATAAGAAGGAAAGTTTTAAAGCTTTAGACCTAAAAATACCCCTTATAATTATAACAAAACTATATAAATTAAGATCTTTGTAATTAAGAAATTAGCATTACTCTTAATATAATATCTATAAAAATTTTTAAAAAAATTTATTGTAATTACGTTTGCTTATTGTTAATAGAAAAGTAGTGTACGAATTTACGCAGTTTTAATAAACGTTATTCATCGAGCACTTTAAGTAAGTTATTAGATCGTAGGATCTATAGAAATAAAAGAGCGAAGACCTCCGCTATTAAGTAATGCTTATAATTAAAGCAGAATTGTAAATCAAATCCCTGATAACAAGAAATAAATTAGCATGAAAGATAATAGAAGTTAATCTGATAAACAATTAAATTGATATAAATATCGATACTGAAAATAATCAAGCTAATATAAAAAATAATTAAGTAAGTATGGATATCGATATAAAATATAACCGAATCGATATAGAATATAGTTAACTTAATACGCTGACTAGATAGATAACGTAATCACAATAATATAAATTACAATATAAAAAGTAACTAAATTAGTTAGCTAGCTTAAAAATTACTTTAGAAACTAGTTTAATTTTCTTACTCGAAAAACCTACGCCTCAACATAGCGGGTAAGTTTAGTAATTACAAAACAAAGCTAAGATAGGTTCATGTATAAAGTATGCAAGGTGTTTAAACTAGTAACAACTGCGGCAGTTTTTAGAAAGCTTTGCATACTAATTTTAAATAAGGGAGTATCTAATATAAGAAGCCGTTAATTAGTACATAGTTACCAGCTATAATCTAGTATAAGTTTGAAAATTAACTTTAAGGCTTAGTTTAGAACACCCCGAACAGTTAATATTAGAATTAGAAACTTGTTTAATTTAAATATACTACGAGGCTAAAATCCGCTCAGCCCCAAACCAGCAACAGTTTAAAAAAGCAGAAAATTAATAGATGTCAGTTAAACCAATTACTTTATAACGGCTCAGCTGCTTCTTATTACTAACGAGTACGGTTAACAATTTATTATCAACCGCACTGCTTTTAAAGCGTAGGGCGCGATACGTAAAAAGCCTTTAGTTAGTACTTAGTTACTGATTATAGTTTAATAGATTATCTAGGGAATTAACTTCTATATACGCGTTAAAAGTACTAAGTAATTAATACTAAAGTTAGAAATTTGTTTAATTTAAACATACTACGGGGTTTTATTATTCGACTCTAAATTAGTAATAGTTTAAAAAAGCATATAATTAATCAGTATTAGTTTATTACTTTATAATATAACTATTTCTGATTATTCTAAATAAGAGAGTATTTAGTGTAAAAAGCTGCTAGTTAATACTTAGTTGCTAATTATAGTCTAGCATGAGCTTGGGAATTAACCTTAAAGCCTCGCTTAAAATATTTTAAATAATTAGTACTAGAGTTAAAAAGCTGTTTAATTTAAACGCGTTATAAGATTTTATAGTTCGATCTTAAATTAATAATGATTCGAAGAAGTATATAATTAATCGGTATTGATTAATTATTCTACAACTAAACTATTTTTAACTATTTTAAATAAGGAAGTATTTAGTGTAAGAAATCTTTAATTAGTACTTAGTTATTAATTATAATCTAGTATAAGTTTAAGAATCGACTTTAAAGTCTCGTTTAGTAATAATGAATTGTAAATTCTTCGTAATAAGCATATTTGTTAAATAGTAGTAAATATAATATTTCTAATTTATTTATACTTATATTTTTGGAGCATAATTATTCGCGCTATCAGTAATTAACTTAGTTAATTACTAGTTAGGGACTAAACTTTACTAGATTCTTTTAGAATATAGCTAACTGAGTCTAGTGTATAGACCGCGATTAGAACGTGGTCTAGATTAAGTTATAAAAAAGTAGTAAATCGGAATTAATAGAGATATAGCTCGTTAAGCTCGTTAAACAGATTATTAAAATCTTATTATTCTACTTTTTTTTAAAATAAAGAGTTTCTAGAAGTCTCGTACGTTTCAACGCGTAAAGTTGTAATAACACGCAATATAATTATTACTACAAGGACGTTTAGAAGGACTCGCACGCTTCAACGGGCGAAATTATAATAGCATATAATAGAATTATTGCTATAAAAGTTTCTAAAAGTCTCGGATGTTTTAACAGACAGGGTTGTAATAATACGCAATAGAATCATTACTATAATACGCTATTAGCAATTAACTAAGTTAGTTGTTAGCTAGAATTGCAATAGTACGTAATAGAATTATTACTATGCAGATTTCTAAGAGTCTCGAACGTTTTAATAAACGAAGTTATAACAACACGCAATAAAATTATTGCTATTAAAATTTTGAGAGTTTTATAAGTTTTGAAAATTGAATGAGAATACCTCTTTATTCCTCTTCTTCACCAGCTATCCCAACCAGCTAGTAGAAAGGAAATAAGAAAAAAATTAAAAAAAATAAAAAAAAATTAAAACGATTACTATAATTTAGCTAAGTTAATTAATTTTTGGTTTCTAATACTGAAGTTGCGCTGTAAAGTATAACAGATATTAAATTTGATTTAGATATTCTTGAGTAGAAAGCTAACCGCGCTCTATATAAATGGACGGATATAGCAGACCAATCGCGCGCTATATGGATAAACAGATTGAAAGTGGGAATATATATCTCCAAAGTGAATAAAAATAAATTAATAGCTATATAAATCTTTTATTAATTTTATATGTGCTGGGGCGCTGTTTAACAAGACCTTTCTCTCGCATAACCTGCGCTTTAATGTAGCGAGTAGGTCCAGTAGCTATTCCGTAGCGAAATAAAGACAGATTAATCGAAAGTAAATACTTTACTATATAAATAAGACGCTGGTAGATTACTTAAAAAAAATAATTTGTAATATAATAAATATCTCCTTGTGTAAGCAGGATGTTAATAAATAATTAACTATTAAAATATTACTAAGCGGCTTATAATGTGAATAATATAGCTGACTTTTAACGCGCAATAACGTAATATACGATAAAATAGCGAACTAAATACTAATATTAATAAAAAGAAGATTTTATCAAATAAAATAAAGATATTAAATTAATAAAAAGATTAAATATTCTGATTATTAATTATATATACTTATTTCTACTGATGCTTGTTTTTATAACTTCTGCTGCTAGTTGAACGGTATTGTAACTGCGTATACTTAAAAATATATAAGATTAGCCTAACTAATTCATAAACTTATTAGCATCTAGATTTTGAGTTTCTAATAAAAGCAGCTTATTATATTTTAATAACTAAAATATAGATTAATATAAAAATAATAATATATTTTTATATCGTTTAAAACAGGAGTTCTCATTTTTATTGTAAATTTTATTTAAAAAACAGTATTAGTAATAAAAATTATTTAATTTTAATTTAAAAAAAATATTTCTTAAATTTATAAAATTAAATTTTTACTTGTAAGTATCAAAATTATGGACCTCGCGTTTTCTTAAAAGTTATTTAAATAACAATTTATTAATGTAGTAAATAGCATATATACTTTTAAATTAAATAATACCTTTTTTAAAATTTTATAATTACTTCTGTTAAGTAGCTTTTTTTTTACATACTAAGTTAAATTTAATAGCGAGTTACTTCTAAATAACAGATTCTAAAGTCGAAAGTTCCTCAGTTATAACAGTCTTATATTAAATTATTTTTCTAATAAATAAGCTATTTTTGCGCGAATGTAGCAGATTATTCACGAATTAGATTAATTTGCAAACTAAAAATCTAACGTAGTTATCACAACTAATTTAATTAAATTCATCGAGGTTATAGCGTTCCATCATATTATCTATACTACTACTTAAAATTAAATACCTATAATTCTCAGAGGTTAGGAATTCTTTTAATAACGTTTAAAAAATATTCGCTTTAAATAAAAATTTAGGCTGCTAAATTATAGAAATTATAATAAGAATCATCGCTTATTTATCGTCTCTACTGCCCCTACCTATAACTTAAACGAGGTAGTAAATAAAACTAAGTAATTTTAACATTACTACATAATTAATATTACTTAAATTCACATCTTGATATAAAGTTACCGTTGTTATCATTATCTTATAACCCGATTCAGAATTTGCGCGCTACTTATCGAATATTTCTCTCTTATTTGTTATAATCGTATAATAATACAAATATCTTAAATTAAAGCCGAGTTCTTTAACTACTTTTATCTAGTTAACGAAATAAACTGCTTATTTATTATAGTGTTTATGACGTTTTATTTAGCTAATTAAAGCTTGTTTGATTAACATTTGACTTTTTTTTTAATTGCTATAAGTAGTATATTGGATTTTAAGATTAAATTAGCTGGTAGACGCTTTAATAATTTTAAGTTAATCTTTTTTAAAACTTAAAAGGCGACGGAATTGGAGTTCTTTAATTATTAAAAAAGTAACTGTTAAGTATATTATCTACACAGTATAAATCTACAATTAATTCAACATTAGTAACGTGGGTTAATAGCTTATATCTTTTGTTAAAGTTAAATAGTATTCGTTTAGAATTATTTGATTCAGAGCTTAGTTTGCCTGCAATTACTATAAAAAGGAATGAAAATTAGAGCCCTTGATATACTCCAAGCTAGCGAAAAT
Source organism: Arthrobotrys flagrans (assembly GCF_004000055.1). Classification (NCBI taxonomy): domain Eukaryota; kingdom Fungi; phylum Ascomycota; class Orbiliomycetes; order Orbiliales; family Orbiliaceae; genus Arthrobotrys; species Arthrobotrys flagrans. The sequence goes on from NW_027137556.1 coordinate 95,924, forward strand.
TAGATTGTGTATAAGTTAGTTTAATTTAATATTATTTTAAAGATTGTATTATATATTTAATTTCGAGGATTTTATTATGATGTTATTCTAAAGTACTTTAAATAAAATTATTATAACTATATGCTTAGTACGTTCTAAAAGAGTAGATAGCTAAAAGAGCAACAATTTGCCGTCTTTAATTGATAAAATCATTAGAATTTAGGTCGTGTTCATTATAATATATTCTAAAGCCAATTTCTGCTATAGGTTTTGATATTAAAAATCTTTGATTTTAAACAGATAGTATATGAGCATATCTACTATAGTTATAAACTAGCGAAATTATATAGTAAGGGTTTTGAGTGATTTTTTAGATTAACTATTAATTAATTTAGTTAATTCGTTTCTGATGTGTTTGTAACCGATTCTTAAAACATAAATTTTAGTGTTAGACGATTGGTGGTGTTAATTGACTTTTAACCATTTCTGCCAGGCTTTGCAGGCATTAATATATTTTATTAAAGATTTTTTATTTTTGGTATAACTTATATTTAACTGCACGTCGTAACGTTTATCAGCTACATCAGTAAAATGAGAGATAAGTTGATCTTAAAAATTTGACTCTTTAAAATTATTTATCTCGTCCTTATTATTTTTAAATTCGTCATTTTTAGGGTTTATGGCTGCGCTATGAGCTTTAAATAAGTAATTAGCAATAAATACATTAATTTATTATTAATTTTAAATAAAGAACTTAAGTAAACTATATATAATAGTTTTTTTGCAAAGTAAATTGCTTAATTCTAAACTTTACTACTTATCGTTTTATCTCGCCTAGAAATAAGTTAAAAAAAGAGTTTGGTTAACTTTAATCGTTATTTCTTACTTTGATCCTTCTGAATTTTACGTGCGAAATATTTATTAAAGAATTAGATAACATATTAATATTATAAAAATTAAAAAATTAGCTACTATCTAATCTAACTATAAAAGTAAATTGCAGTGAACATATCTAATTTTCATTAACTTTAAAAATTAAGTTTATTATATAGTTTAAAAAGACTTACCTTTATTACTAAGTTATATTCTAAGTTTTATAATAGCAAATACTTATTAAAATAATTCTCTCATAAACGAATAAATTTCGCAAATTTTAAGTATTCGAATAACGAGTAGTTAAAATTTCTAAACTACAGGTAAGTAGTCCAGCGCTAATATATATTAAAAAAAAATATCAAACCTAAAAATTTTTTAATTATTTATTTATAAACGATTATTTAAGCTAAAATAAATAGATTTTTATAATTCTCTTTATCAGTTAAATTCTTATTAAAAAACTTAGAAAAAAATTTTTACAAAAATTAATTTTTAATATTTATAACTTTACTACATACATTAATTAAATTATTATAAGCCGCGTTTTAATCTGATATATTTTCCAGAACCGTTTTATAATCTCTAAAATTAAAATTAAATATAGTTATATCAAAAACTAACTAATTCTAAACTTTTATTATTTATTTAATTAAAAATCGAACGAATTTTTTTAGTTCGTTAACTTCTAGTCTTATACCGTAGTATATAATAACATCGTTAGCAACTCAATACGTAGTTGATATTAAGAGTTTATTGCGACTAATATATATAATTAAAACTCGTTAACTTTATAGTTTATTTAATAGTATTCTAATATTGTTTAGTATATAATTTTCTTAAATGGTTTTAAGATTATTTAATATGTCTACGTCGTTTAGAGTAATAGTTTAAACATATCTAATAATTATTAGCTGATAATAATAAATTAACTTGTTAAAAAAGCTTAAAGCTTCTCTAGCTACTATGATAGAACCGCAAGATCTGAAATTTTTAAATACGCTAAATAAAAGTAATGGTAGTTTGAGAAAATTAAATTTATATATCTGTTTAATAAATAATAATATTAAAATAAAATAAGTTTAAGTTCTTAGATTATCGCGTATAAAATTTCTGATTTTAGTTAGATCGTTTAAAAATTGTTCTAAATAATCTAGCTCGTCGTCATATAAAGGTTCGTTTAATTGCAAACTAAGTTAATTAATAAGATCAGTTTAATTAGGAGTTAATTAAAATAAAGATTTAATACGATCGTTAAATAAAAAATTATATCTAGTTCGATAAATATAGTACAGAAATTGATTTTAAATATCAAAATAATTTTTAATAGTTTTAATTTAAATATATCTTAATAGTTTTAAACTTAATTTACTTGGTTCTGCGTTAACTAATAAATGGGAAATATAATTATTAAAAATTTAATATTTCTATTTTATTAATTTATTATAAGTAGTTGATTGTTTAATTATTTCTATATATATACAACTTAAATTACAAAATTAAGATAGTATAAGTTCGTTATTATCAAGATTTTGTTTAATAATAAGAAGTTTGAAAATTATAATTATTTTTAATTGATTTAAATTAATAACATATACAAGATAACTAATTCTATTATTTTAAGAATTAATATTAGATACGAATTAATCGTAAGTTATTAATTATTAACGTTTGATATAACTAGCATTTAATAAATTGTTAGCTATATTAAGTTAACTTTATTTAAATTTTTAATTAATAATTTCGTTGGTAAGTTAGTTAATAGTTTAATTAGTAGTTTAATTAATACGTCACTAAATCGAAGAAAAATCTTAAGTATACGTAGTTTAAACTTAATAAATATTATAATTATTTTTGAGAATATATGAATTATACGCAGTTTGTTTGTAATTATAATTTTGATAAAGATGTTTTTTGATGGCGTTAGAATAATGTTCTTTATAGAAATAATAACGACATACGTATTCAGTAGCTGTTTTAAAATATAATTAAGGTAGTAATAATTCTTTATTATTATTATATAGTTTGGGAAAAATAAAAATATTAAAAAAATTTACTTTTTGAAGTATTTCTTTGAGAATTTTTCGACTTTTAGGTGAAACGGAAATTTTATGATATTAACTATAATGTTTACCAATATTGATTGGTATATAAACTTATTAATAATTAATGCAGAATAAAACTTTCTATTGAATGATATATAGAAATTCGTTGATTATAGTAATAAATTTAAAGGTTAAAGTAAATATATTCTATTATTCATTGTAAATATAAAAAAAAGAATAAATTGTAGAATAAGTTATAAATAACAAAATGAATAAAAAAAAAAGTTTATATTAAATATTACCTTTGATTTTCAGAATCGTACATAGCAGTGAATAGCTAAATTTTAAATTTTAAAAAATTATTATAAATTTATTTCTAGTTGGAAAAAATTATAAAAAATATAATTAAAAAAAACGCGTTATAATTATTCCGACTTAAAATTTTATTTGGTTTTTATATAATATTCGAATTATTATTAATTTTTAAAGACAAAATTTTGGCGTTTTTTAATGTGGCGTTGAATATTAAATTAATTAAGCGAAAATTTAGCGTTCTGTTTGTTCATTTGTTTGTTCACTTTATAACACGTCTAATATAAATATTTTTGTGTGGTATTTGACAACCTTATGATATTATTTTAAGTAAGTTAAGCGAGTTAGATTAGTGACCTGGATTAGTGTTCTTTTATATGTTAAGATTACAACTTGTTTGTATGGTATTGAGTTGGATGAGTGTTTTATTTGGATAACTTATAACTCGTAGGGTGCTTGAAGCGTGATGCGATGTATCTTAGGTGGTAAAGTTAACTTGGTACTTAAACTGATACTTAGATTATCTAGTGCTGATTCGAGTTGTTACTGGAGGATGGCTATATATACATATTCTATATATATGAGGAAGGACGTTCGGAGAACGTTTTTTTGAGATTATACTATAGTGGTCTTATTTATTCAGCTCGAGACTTGCCGAAGGTAGTTGTGGTTTATTGTGTGTTATTGTATAGTATTTTAGATATTATACTTTTATAATACTACTTTAGACGAATATTATAGTTTTTTGATATTATACTTTGTATGTTTAAGACGACTGTCTTTTAATATTATTTTTGTAGATCTAGGGCGAATATCTAGGAGAGCGTTTCCTAACATTTCTTTTCTATAGGACGAAGATTTCTTTAAGTTCTTTTTCCATCTATCGATATATGTTAGCACTGCACGACTTGTTCGTCAGCTTCTAGAGGTTGCTTATGTAATATGGCTGACCTCGTAACATAGTGGCTTGGCTGAGCTGCCACGATATGTAGCGCTAAGCTTCTTTAGGCTAGTTGTCTTGTTTAGTGTTGTTGTAATCTAGGGTGTTAACACATATTCTTGTTAAACAAAGAAAATGAATATAGCTGTTCTATAGCTTATTTACAATCGCGTGAATTCTACTTTTCTTATATTTAGTCGAGGGACTCTTTTTTGTAAATATTTAAGAGTTTACGACTTTATAGATTCGTAGTTAAGGTGATTTCTCCTCTCGACGGATGTTGAGGGGTAATTGTTCTAAAGTTTAAGTATTTATATTATAGTAACATGTATTTTTCTGTAGATATAAAGTTTGCTTTACAGGTAGCAGTATTACGATAAATAAAGAATTTATTTTATTATTAAAAATTCTTGTATTTTTTTAATAGGGTATATTACTTTCTTTCTTTTTTAGAGTATAAGAACTCTTTTTTTCTTCTTTTTTTTATTATTACGTCCTGTTTTTATAAGATATTATAGAAATTTTTGTATATATACTGCTTTCGTTTGTCGTTAACGTTTCTTGCGTAAATTTAATTTTTCTTATGTTTTTACTCTTTTTCTTGAAGAAATAAAATTTTTTTTATAAATTCTTTTCGTAGGCTTTTAATTTTTATTGTGTTTATTTTTTATAAGTTTTTTTTGTTAATTTCTTTAAGTTGGTTAAAAAATCTTTAATCTTTAACTTCTTTGTTCCTTTTTCCTATAATATACTTCGAGATAGCTGGATAAGCTGTGTTAATCTGAAATTAATTAATTATAGTTGCTAAAGTTGCTATTATTAATAATAATTCTCTATTAATAATGTTTTGCGCTAGTTATCGTCTAAGTGGCATAGTATATTACGCGGATAGTAATAGAAAATATAATCGTTATTTGATTAAAAAAGTTATTTATTAAAATAGTTTTTCGAATATGGCTTTTGCCTATATAGTTGAGACTTTAACTGTGGTATCTTGATATCTTATGAGTGCCTCCTTTTCTTTTTTTAATAGGGCTGTAGTTTTTTGATTAATTGTGTTTGTTTTGTATAGCGTTACGATTCGTATCTCTGTAGATCAACATATCTTTTTTGAGTATAATCTTAATTTTACTAGTAGAGTTATTATTATTCTAGCGGGTGTCTTTCTTTTAGTTATCGTGTTAAATCTATATATTATTACTTTTGCCGTAGGTGTTGTTTTTTTTTTTCTTCTTTTTTTAGTTACTTCTTCTATCCCTTGCCCTTACGCTGCTTAAGTAGTCGCGTTTAAAAACTTGTTTTAAGGTGTTAATAGTTTTTTAAATGTTCCTATATCTAGAAACGTTTTAGATTAACTTGCTATAATAAAGGAAAATTTAGCTTTTGCTTTTGTAATTCTTCTTTTTCTTATAGTTTCTTCTATGGTTCTTCCTGTGGTCTTTACTAGGGTTAATAGAGGTATTAGCGGACTTTTATATAGGAATATATAAAGAGGTAGAGCTTTGATCTGTCTTTATATTCTAGATTATGCTGAGAAGTATTGCTATTATTAATAGCTTCTCGTAGAGGTTCAATGTGCGTTGTGGTTTTTAGATATTTTATAAAGAATAATTTTTGGACTTTTTATATTTAAAACTTGTATATTTTGAATTTATTATGTATACTTATTAGTTCGTTGTGCGTTTTGTTGTAGTTTTTTGTGTATTTAATTGAATTTATAAACCTTTAAAAATTGTATTACTTAAAAAGATTTATAATTCTTCGAAATTTTTTAATAGCTTTTTTTGTATTTTGTAGATTCTCCTCGGGTTTTTATGAATTATTAGCTTCTGATTATTTCTTTTATTTAATAAGAAAGAACTTAGTCTTTTGCTTTAACCTAGGTCCCTTTTTCTATACTTTTTTAATCAGAATTTTTTTAATTATTTATTTTTTGTGCTCTTTTACCTCGATATTAGGCGGTTCGAGGAAATTCGGGTAGAGTTTATTAATTACATATAGTCTTAATAACGATATATAAAAAATATTATAATTCTTTATTAAGGTTAGTAGCTTAAGTTTATAAGTTTGAGATTTTATAATTTCTGTAATCTTGTATATACTAAAGTATCTCGCTTCTAACTTCTTTAATAAGCGACTAGTTTCTATAAATTAATTTAATAGGAGAATTTTTTATTTTATTTTATACTTTAGCGTAGTTTCTTAAAACTTATTAGCATATTTTGCTTAGTTGTTTTAAGTTTATAATATTTTTATTTGATAAGCTTTGTGAATTTTTATTAAGTATTTTAACTTTTCCACTGCTGTAGGTACTTTAGTTGGTATAGTATAGGTCGAGTTGTTTCGGGCATTATATCTATGCTTAGCTTTAAAGAGTGATATTCTAATAGTAACTTGATAGGTGTTATTATATGCAAAGATTGTAAGCGATAGTAAAAGTATTTAATCATTTTAAAAGTAATTATAGAAATTTTATAAATATTATTTTAATATATTATTTATCTTTTTTATTTGCTTATTTGTCTTTGAGTGATAAGCCGTGCTTTATTAACCTTTAATGTTTAAAACTTTATATAATGCTTTTATAAACTTAACTATAAATTACCTTTTATAGTCTAAGACGAAATCTTTCAAGATTCCTTTTTTTATCAAATATTATATATAGAGTTTTATTAACTTCTTTACTAACAGTTTTCTTGTATATAAAATAAAGTAAGCATACTTAAAAAGTCGATTTACTACAATTAAAATCATATTGTATTCTAATAAGTCCTTTCCTATAAGTAAGTCTTTAAATTTCAATAATTTTATAATAAAATTAAGAGATATTGATTTTTATAAGGCTTAAAAAAACTTTAATAATAAAAGCTTCCCTATTTTCTATACTTAGACTATCTTATTCTATTAACATACGTCATAATTCAATATATATTGATGTATAAAAGTAATATAACCTGAAAAATAATAATTTCTGCTAAATAGTTTTAAGGTTTTAGTTTTACTAAAATAACTAGCAAGTAATGAATCGTGTATATTTTCTATAATCTTCTTCTTTAGCTCAAGATTATTTAGGATAACTAAATGATTTTTAAATATAAGTATATTATCTTCTTAGAGTTTATATTTTTTAATATATTTTGTTTTATCTTCTTTTAAGTTTTTTATAAGCTTTGAAATTTTGGCGTCTTGTAGATATTCGTTCTTAATTATTTTGATAATAAATATAAAAGCTGTAATTATAAGTTCGATAGTCTCCGTTGAAACCTCTCGAATCGTAGTTATTAATTAATCTTTTTTTAATAGTAAAAGAAGTAAATCCTTTTTCTTTCTTATTAATTCATAATTAAAACGTTTTAAAAAAATATTTATTGTTACATTTTCTTCTTTTAAATAGTACTAGATTTTGAAGTTAAGTTTTATTAGTTCCTCCGCCTAGCGAACCTGCCTAGTACTAAGTTTCTTTGACGTAGTAAAGTATGTTAGACTTTTATAATCACTATAAATTACAATTTAGAACTAAGTTTTTTTAAGATATAACGACTATTTTCGTAACACTTTAATAATCGCTAGAAATTCTTAGTTGAATATAAAGTAATTTTTTTCTATTAATATTATTTTCTTATTATAGAAAGAAATTAGGTATTATCGATCGTTCTTGTATTTTTATAAGAGATAAGCTTTTACTTTTATACCTAAGATATTAGTCTCTATATAGGTTAATAAGTCGAATCGGTAGTACTTAAGTACTCCTTTTATTTTATGAGTAAATATTTTCTTAAATTAAGTAAAGGTATCTTGTATTTTATTGTTTTTATCTTAATTTTATTTCTATCCTTTCTTAGTAAGATCTGATAATAGGGCAGAAATCGTGTTATATCAAGAGATAAATTTTTGATAGAAGTTTATAAATTCTAAAAATTATTAAAGTAGTTTAATTTCTGTTAGAGCTACTTAATTAATAATAATATTAACTTTTTCTTTTTCTATCGATAAACTTCATATTAATATAGTAAATTTCAAAAAATTTATTTCTTTTTTATAAAAGTTATACTTTTTAACCTTTATATATAGAGATATTTTACAGAGCTTTTCTAATATTTGCTTAATATACTTTCGATATTTCTCAAGATTCCTTAAATAAATTAAAATATTATCAAAATAAATTATTACAAATAGTTTTTTAAAATTTCGTAATACTTCGTTTACTAGCGTCTAAAAAAATATTAATACGTTAGTAAACCCGAATAACATTACTAAGTATTTAAATAATTTATACAATATTCTAAACGCTATTTTCTATTTCTCTCTCTTTATAATATATATTAGATTATACGCATCGCGCAAATCTAGTTTAGTAAATATTGTAGCATATCGAAGCATATCGACTAATCCGTTTATTTTTAGTAATAAATATCGATTCTTAATAGTAATATTATTAAGTTTTTTATAATTTATATATAATTATAACCCTCCGTCCTTTTTCTTTATAAATAAGATAGGTGTGCCGATAGATAATAAGAAAGCATAAATAAAGCCCTTTAACCTCATTTCCTTAATATACTTCTCAAAGGCTACGTTTTTCTTTAATAAAAGTTTATATATAAATTTAAATAGAAAGGTTTAACCTATTTTAAAAAAAATCATATAATCTTATTTTTAATACTTAAGTAGCTTATCAGTTTTCTTTAACTTAAATAAGTCCATAAATTCCTTATAATATTAAAGAACTTCGTCTAAGTACATAGTTTTCGTTAAAAGTTATTATAAAATTTCGAATATTCCTAACATCATAATACCTTCTTCAAGTTTCTCTTCGAGTTCTTCGCCAATTACCATGCTTATTATTGTAATAATAATCAACCCAGTTCGACAGAATACGAGCTGCTCTATTATTTAGTTAATTATAGAATTATACTTACGCAGCCAATTTAATCCTAGAATAACATCGAACGACTTAATATTAACAATATTAAAAATAATACTTTCGGAGTAATCTCTAATTAACATAGTTATATTTTCAATTATACTCGAGATACCTCGAGTTAAAATAGCTATACCGTCTATAAATTCTAATCAAATTAATTTCGCGAATTACACTACAGAAATTCGACTCTTATTAATAAATCTTGAAGCTATAAAATAAGAAAAAGCCCCACTATCTATAAAAACTCTTACCCGAATTTTCTAGTCACCTTATTTCAAACATATATTTAAGACGAAATAACTTAGTAAATCTTAGAAAAAACTTAGATTATTAATTATTATTATTATAACATCCGATAACAAGTAAATATCCTTAATCTAAGATAATTAAAGTTTTATTATCTTTACTCTTTTCCCTCTTTCTTTTTTTTTTCTTATTATTCTTTTTATTCCTCTTCTTCTTATACTTGCTAGAGTTATTTAGTACGTGCGAACAATCTGCAGCTCAGTAGTCCTTACCATTGTAGTTAAAACAAAGATTGTTTTTAATATAACGAGCCTTTTCAGCTTCCCCCATACGTTTCACGTAATCTATTTATATTATATCAGAATCATTAACTGCGACAAATAGCGTGGCTATATAAAACGATATTTCTTGCTAAATATTTCCGTGTCTATTCGTAGGTTTTTGCTTATTATAGCTATCTATAAAGCTCTCGTGTTTTAAAGCTTACTGTGCTAGTACTAAGAGAATCTTGAGTCAATTAATCTCGATATTTTACGTATTAAGTAAAGTTCTCTGAACTTTTTCTGTTAATCTTCTATAATAAAGTTAAACGAAGGTCTCTTTAGTCTAGCTTGAGAATTTATTACGAAGGATTAGAAATTAAGTCGTATAATCAAAAATTTTCTTAAATTTTTGTTTAATCTTGAAAATTACTTTAATAATTCGTTCTTTTTCGTTGATTATTCTCCAGTAGTTAAGCAAAGCTATTTCAAAGTTGAGCTATATCGTAAATTCTTTAAAGATATTAAAGAGCCCTCCTTCTACCTTTACTATAATTCATCTTTCTATAAGAGGCTTCGCTTAGTCACTAGCCAAGTCTTTAAATTACATTAAGGTATAATCCACCTTTCTTTAGTCCATAACGAAAAAGCCTTCATTAGCTGCAAAATATAATCTTATTTAGTATAAGAAGTTTTACAGCGTCTAACTCTTCCCTTTAAACGTTCCTGGTAATTAGCATAAGCTTGCATATCTGCTTATAAAAGGCAGTAATTCGTAGCTTTCCGTAACTTATAAATCCTTTGCTAACTGTAGTATAAATATCAAGTCAATTCGACCTCCTTCTCTTAGATTTAAGTCTAATTAATTTAAAATAAAAATAAACGTTTACTTAAACTCTACTATTTAGGCTACCATCTAGGCAAGTTCTAGCTACACCAGTTCTTCTATTATTAAAGGTTAAGAAATAGCCGTACGAAAAAAAGGTACTAAAATACTAGAATTAATAGTAATTATATTTTTATAGATTATTATTCTTTGTTCTCTTTCTTCCCTTCCTTATTATACGAATTATACCTGATTATCGGTTAATAGCGCTTGGAACTCTTCTAGCGTTAAAAGGGCATAAAATAAGGGATTTATTATTAATAAGATTCGATAAGAGTAGATAAGATATAACTCGCAACAAATAATAAGTTAATATAAATAACTAAATAAAATGTAAAGCTATAATATCTATTAAAACTTGTCGAGAATATTCGAAACATAATATAATATATCTTAAATAATAAAATTAATTTAATACTTAAATTGATACTTAGATTATCTAGTGCCGATTCGAATCGTTATTAAAAGGTGGCTATATATATATATTCTATATATATAAGGAAGGACGTTCAGAAAACATCCTTTCGAAATTATACTATAGTAATTTTATTTATTTGGCTCGAAATTTACTGAAGGTAGCCGTGGTTTATTATATGTTATTATGTAGTATTTTAAATATTATATTTTTATAATATTACTTTGGACGAATATTATGGTTTCCTGATATCACACTCTGTATGCTTAGGACGACTATCTCCTGACACCACCTCCGTAGGCCTAGGGCGAATGTCTAGGAGAGCGTCTCCTGACAATTCCAATTCTAATTCTATTTTTATTTTTATTTTTATTCTTATTTCTATTCATATTTTTATTTTTATTTTTATTTTCTTTCTATTCTATTCTTATTCTTATTTTTATTTTTGTTCTTATTTTATTTCTATTTTATTTTTATTTTATTTCAATTTTATTTTATTTTATTTCTATTTTATTTTTATTTTATTTCTATTTTATTTTTATTTTATTTCTATTTTATTGTATTTTATTCTATTTTAACTTTAACTTTATTTTAACTCTACTCTAATTCTATTTTATTTTATTCTATTTTAACTCTAATTCTATTTTAACTCTAATTCTATTTTAACTCTAATTCTATTTTAATTTCAATTTTATTCTTTTTTATTCTACTCTATTTTATTTCTAATTTTAATTCTATTTTAATCTATTTTAATTCTATTTTAATCTATTTTAATTCTATTTTAATCTATTTTAATTCTATTTTAATCTATTTTAATCTATTTTAATCTATTTTAATCTCTTTTACTTTATTTTAATTACTATTTTACTCTATTTTATTTCTATTTCTATTTCTATTTTAATTTTAACTTTAATCTATTTTAATCTATTTTAATTCTAATTTTAATTTCAACTTTACTCTCTTCTATTTAATTCATTTTAATTTTATTCCATTTCTATTTTAATTTAATTTATTTATTTTAATTTTAATTTAATTTTCTTCTATTTTATTTTATTATATTTCATTTTTAATAAACTTTATGCTATTCTCATTCTAATTTTTTATCTCTTTTAATTTTAATTTATTTTAAATCTTAATTTAATTTATTCTATTTTAATTTTATTCTATTTTATTCTATTTTATTCTATTTTATTCTATTTTATTCTATTTTATTCTATTTTATTCTATTTTATTCTACTTTATTCTATTTTATTCTATTTTATTCTATTTTATTCTATTTTATTCTATTTTTTTTATTATTTTTATTTTTTTTTTATTCCTTTTTATTTTCATTCCAATTTTAATTTTATTTTAATCTTAATTTTAATCTATTCTCTTTTATTTTATTTTATTTTATTTTATTTTTAATTCAATTTTAACTTTCTTATAATTTTAATTTCCTATTAATTTTAATTTTATTCTAATTTTAATTTTAATTTTTAATTTTAATTCTACTTTAACTTTATTTTAATATTAATTCTAATTCTAACTCTAAATCTACTGTAATTATTTTACTATTAATATTAATTCTAAATTTTCTTAAATTTTAAATTTAATTTTATTTCAATTTTAAATCTATTTTTTAATTTTCAATTTATTTACATTCTAAACTTATTATTTTCATTTTAAATTTACTCTCATTCTAAACTTATTTCAATTCTAAATTTATTTTAATTTTAATTAACCTTCATAATTCATTATTTTTTTTATTTTTATATTTAACTACGCTATATATATACTTTTTTAAATTTATTCTATATTTTTATTATACTTTTTTCTTTTATATTTTATTTCTATAACTATTTTATTTTTATCTTTTATTTAATATTATTCTACTCTAATTTTTATTTTTATTTTTATCTTTATTTTTATTTCTGCTCTATTTTTTACTAATTATTAATTTATATTAATATTAATTCATACTAACGCTAATCAATATCAATAATAACTTTTATTTTTATATTTTTATACTTCATTTTTTATATTTTATTTTCATTTTCATTTTTAATTATTAATTAATTTTAATTTTAATTCTAATTCTAATTCTAATTTTAATTCTAATTTTAATTTCAATTTTAATTCTAATTCTAATTCTAATTTTAATCTTAATTTTATTTTTAATTTTATTTTTAATTTTAATTTTAACGTTAAAAAAATTATTTCATTTTAATTTTAATATTTATGACTACAACTTTATTTAACTATATTTATTTATTTATATTTACTTATTTTTACATTTCTTTATAACTTCTATAACTATTTATATTTATTACAATTTTTATATTTTAATTTTTATATCTACTTTAAATTTGACATTAAAAATATTATAATCATTTTTATTTTTACATTTCACTTTTTTTATTTTATATTTTTATTTTTATTTTTACATTTTATATTTTATATTTTATATTTTTATTGTTATTTTATATTTTTATGATTTTTATATCTTATTTTATATTTTTATTAACTATTATTTTTATATTTTATTAATATTTTTTTAATATTTAACTAGCGATTAGCGATTACTCTAACTATTAATTATTAATAAATTAACATCAGGAAAAAAACACATTTCCATCCTGCTCCATCCTGTCCATCCTAAGGCAAGATGGGCAAGATGGGCAGGATGGAAACCTGCCTTCCGGGTGGAAGCCCTCCTTAGGATGGAGAGCCCTTCTTAGGATGGAGAGCCTTCCTTAGGATGGAAAACATTGGCAAAATCTTGGCATAAAATTTTTGCAATATAATAACAATAATAATATTAATCAAAATTAAAATTTGATAATAATAGTAATAATAATAATTTAATAATAATAATAATAATAAATTTTCTAGGTTATGTTTTTAATATTACAAAAACGGCAAATATTGCCAAAAGAGGCAAATTTCTAGAAATTGCAAATTTGCGAAATTGGAAGAAAAACAAATTTACGAAAATAATAATTTTACCAAAAACGTCAAACAACAACACAATAAAAAAAAGAAAAAACACAATAAAAACAACACAAATAAAAATAAAAATACAAAACAACACAAAAAAAAAAAATAAAAAACAACACAAATAAAAAACAACAAACAACAAACAACAAAAAAAATAAATTAAAAATTAAAAATTTAAAAATTAAAAAATTAAAAAATTAAAAAATTACTTAGAAAAAAATTACTTAGAAAAAATAAAAAAAAAAGTTGAATATTATTTCTAAGTAAAAAAATTTTTTTTTTTCTAAGTCAATTTTTTTTTTTTTTTTTTTTTTTTTGGTGGTGGTGGTGGTGGTGGTGGTGGTGAAGTGAAAAGAACTAAGTTTTTTTTTCAAAAAAATGGGGGGCATTGAATTATTTATAATAATTCTTTTGTTTATATTTGATTACTTATTTTAGAAAGTTAAATATCAAAAAATGACAAACATATTGTGTTGCAATATCAATACATTATTAATTTTGCAACACAATTATTTGATGTGGTTTTTGTTTGCTGCGATGGAGCGCGATGGACTGCGATAGAGTACTTTTTATTCGATGAAAAGCCTTCCATCCGATGCAGTTAAGGAACTATGTTTTTTTCCTGATGAATAATTAGCAATTAGTGATTAATAATTAATTATTACTCTATTATTTAATAATAATATATTTATGTATATAATTATTAGTTTTAACTTTTAGATCAAATACTTATTATAATGATTTTTAAATATTTAAATATCTGTTTACTTATTAATTTCTTTATATATCTATATATTTATTAACTTATTTTTTCAATTGTCTATTTATCTGTCTATTTACTTGTCTGTTGATTAATTTATCTATTTATTCATTTGTTTATCTATTTATTTATTCATCTGTCTATTCGTTCGTCTATTTATCTATCTATTATCTGTTTATTTATATTTATTTATACATTTACTTACCTGTCTATCTATCTACCCATCTGTCTACTTGTTTGTCTGTTTGTCAATCTATTAGTTTACCTGTCTGTCTACTCGTCTGCCTGTCTGTTTATCTATTTGTTTGTTTACCTATCTATCTGTCTGTCCATCTCTCTATTTGTCCACTTGTCTGTCTATTTGTCCACCTGTCCACCTGTCCGTCCGTCCGTCCGTCCGTCTGTCTGTCTGTCTGTCTGTTTTTCCGTTTGTTTGTCCGTCTGTCCGTCCGTCTGTCCGTCTGTCTGTCAGTCTGTCTGTCAGTCTGTCATCTGTCTACCTGTATCTGTTTGTACGTTTGCTTACCTGTCTGTCTATCTACCTGTCTGTCTACTTGTCTGTCTGTTTGTCAATCTGTTAGTTCACCTGTCTGCTTACCCGTCTGTCTGTCTGTCTGTCCATTTGTCTGTTTACCTGTCTGTCTATCCATCTGTCTATTTGTCCACCTGTCTGTCTATTTGTCCACCTGTCTGTCTATTTGTCCACCTGTCTGTCTATTTGTCCACCTGTCCACCTATCCGTCCGTCCGTCCGTCCGTCCGTCTGTCTGTCTGTCTGTCTGTCTGTCTGTCTTTCCGTTTGTCTGTCTGTCTTTCCGTTTGTCTGTCTTTCCGTCTGTTTGTCTGTCTTTCCGTCTGTCTTTCCGTCTGTCTGTCTGTCCTTCCGTCTGTCTGTCTGTCGTCTGTTTGTCCGTCTGTTTGTCCACCTGTTTGTCCACCTCGCAACACGCCCAACACAAATGTTTTTTTGTGATGTTTGACAAGCGCGCTCGACCAATCAAAAAATTGGAACCAGGCCTGGTTCCAATTTCCAAAGTCTTGGGGTGTTTGTCACCGTTAAACCTTCCCGATCGGGGACCGAACCGCCCTTTCGACCAATCAGAAAATTGGTATCAGGCCTGGTACCGAATAAACCTACCGGTTAGCGAATGCTTGCGTCGCTCTAATTCCGTATAATCTATTCGCTCGTTTTTGCCCCAACCACTCGCTATAATTAAATTTCGTCGATCAATTTGATATTTCGATGAATTCTTTCGTTCGCTGTCCGAATCCCGACTCTTTTTTTTGACCGTAAAGCGCTATCGTTATTATTGCTTATTTGTACGCGCAATTTTTACGTTCGTTTTTCGATTTGCCCGCTTTTTTGTATACTTCTTCTAGTAAACCACATGTCCAACAATAGCTTTAATTACTTAGCCACTTAATCGACTGATTAAACTCGATGATATTGTCGAAATCGAATCCCGCTTCTTGTCTACACTCGCATAACTTGTAACTGCTTGCGTCTTTCGCTTTATTCAGCAGACACGCCGTGTAATTGCTGTTTAACTATTCTAACGCATTTATAATTCGGTTTTTTCTTTTTCTTTTCTTTCGTGTTTTTATTTTTACTCTTTTTACTATTTTGCTTTCCGTCTTCTTTTTTTCTACTTTTCTATAATTATCGCATGAATTAGCTGATAATTTATCGCAGTTCTCTCCCTCGCCGCCGTTTAAAAATCTCGATATTGGTATTAATTTGCATTCTGCTGTTACAATCGTTGATCGAAGATAGCCTGCGTCGTACGTTAAAAATTCTACTTTAGCTAACATTCGGCTGTTTTCGTTTTTTATTGCTTATATTTCTTATTTTTTAATTATAATCGTTAATTTGTTTTTTTCGAAATGTTTTCCCGCTTTTCCGCTTTCTTGTATGTAATTAATTAAACTATACGATAACTTAACGTGAATTGTTTTTATAATATTTAGATAATCTATATCGCAGCCGAATATCGTTATCGCTGTGAAAAACGTTTGTTTCGACTTTTGTTATTTGTTGAGCGTTGATTGTCTAATCTTTTCGTTCGCTTCTCTGTGATAAAATTGATAGTTAAGTATTTTTGGTTTTGCGAGTATCTTTGTTTTGTTTTTAAATTGAGTGTAAATTATGATTTTTTGTTTCGATGTTAGTGTTTTTTTTTGTTTTTTTGCTAGTTTTAACGCTGTCGTTATTATTCGTTCGTTGTTATATTTTATTACGTTTATATTAACGTTTGTTCGTAAGCTTTGTTCTTGTATGTAACGAACAGGACTGTCGGTTAACGTTAATAAATTTTCAAAAATTGTTTTCATTCGTGACGGTAACGTTGCTGTTATAAAAAGCATCGGTACATTTAACGACTTAAAATAAAATATCTGACTTATTGTTAGTCGAAATTCGTCTTTAATAACTATTGTGTGATATTTGTCGATTATTATTCTGTTAAAAAGCCCGTTGGCTTTGAGAACGGAAAAATATTATAAAAAAGTTTAATGTTGGTTAATATCGTGCTGCGTTGAACCGATAGCGCTTTTCGTTACTGCTATTATTATTCGGCTATCGTACGATTGGTAATCGGGACGTTAGTAATCTGCCTTTAAGTCGACTTCGTCGTATCGTTTAATAATATCGTTTGTGAGGTTGATATAAGAGACTATTATCGCTGTTATATTTTATTAGTTTATAGCTGCTGGTAATATTCATAATAAAATTTTACTATCCCTTATAGGTAAAATTGTAATAATTAATAGTCGTTTTTTAAACATTAATATTGCGTTTTTTAACTATTCTTTTGATTTAAATTTGTTATGACTGAATTTATCTTTTAGTATTGCGTGAGCTGTGTCTTCCGAGTTCTTGAAAACGTGAACGTTGATATTTTTTGATATTTCGATTCGCGCGTTTTCGAGATCTGTAAATAACTATTGTTTTTTTGCGATTAGAAATCCGAAATTTCCCTTCTCTTGCTCGGTTAGAATATTGTTAGCTTAATTGTAAATTTTTTAGAGAAAATCTTTTACGTTTGCTTACTATTTATCGAAGATTTTTATCGATGATGTTTTTTATCGTTCGATAATTGTTTCTTATTTTCATTATCGCCTAAATTTAAGAATCGATGTTACTCCTCGCTTATCTTCGTAAACAATTCTAAAGATTTGGACGTCAGTTTTAACGTTAGGTTAACTGTCTGCTTATAGTAATTAAGCCTTTATCGAACACCGTGTTTAGTTTGCTGAGCTGCGGTTATCTGTTTTATATCGTAATCTTTAGGCTCTTTTGCTTCGTTTAGCAGAGGGTTTTCGCTGCTGAAGTCTTTGAATTGTTCGGCTGTTGGCCTGCTTCGGTAAATCATGTTTTTGCTAAATGTGATAGTAATGTGATGATAGGAATGAACGGTTAACTTTATTCTTAAACTTCTTTCAGTCGCTTTTTTGATCGCCTGCGTTATGCGGTTATTGCTTTAGTAATTATCTTTACTGTTTTTTTATAGATAATTTGTTTTCGGTTTATTTTCGCGATATATGGCGTTTAAGCTGTTAGTAAATAGTCTGACGTATTAAAGATATAGCGCTACTAAATCGCCGATAGTTTTCGATAGAACTTTGGGTATAATTTTTAACTGATTTATAATAACTATCTCTTTGTGATACTGCAAGATAAAGATTATTTTATTATTAATTGTAAATAGATTTTTGTCGATCGATGCGCTGTCTTGATACCGCGTGTAGCTGATCTTAATACTTCTAACTAATGCGCCGCTAGTAATATATATAAGAATGAATAAATTGTTTAAGAATTTGTTAACTAATTGTTTATAGAACTTAAATTTTGAATTTTTAAAAATTGACTGAGTGTTAGAATCGGTGATTGTAGTTATATTTAATATCCGTTCTCTAGCCTTAATATTCTTGAATAATTTGTTTTGAATTAGTTTAATGCTGACTGCGAGTTTTGTTGTTGTGTTAAAATTTAAAAAGGCACTGTTGGTGCTTTTTATTTTTAAAGCTATATTATTGTCAATATTTTTTAAATCTACGGCGAATCGCTATTTGTTATCTTCGGTAAATATTAAATCTCGTTATAAAAAATCGATTACTTCTTTTATTAGCTTTTATATTATATTTTTTAAATTATTAATAGTTATCGATTATTCTTCGTACTTAAGCTTTGTTTTGGTCTGCGGATCTACTTAAAGTATATAAATTTAACTTAAAACAAACGCCGATTTCTTTAATCCGTAAGCGAGATTATTTAGTATTAAGCTTATCAGTATGTAGCTACTATTAACCAGCTACATTCGCTTGTATTATTAAAAGTACTCGACTGTTTGATTAACTCGTTTATTTTTTGTTAATTTTAAGCTTTTATTCTTCGAGACGCTTTTCTCTAATAAAATTAAGTAATTTCGTAATAATATTAATCGAGAATAATATATTAGTTCTGCTAAAATATTAGTGTAATCTTCGAGTTCCTTTAACCGATAAATACGCTCGTTGATACCTAAAATCGCGGTAAAATAGACGAGTAGGTTTTTTTACTTTTTATTTAAAAACTTTCGCTTTAAAATTGTCGCGTTGAAAGTGAAAACGTGATCCTTTAAAAGTTCGTCTTTTTGGCGAGGTCTGCTTTCGGTTACAGCTGATAATTAAGCGAATAATTTAATATATTTCAACCATTCTTTCAAGTCTTTTTTAAAGTCGATTTTATGTCTACAAAGTCTTTCCGATTTAGAAAGATTGTAAATTCGTAAATAGTAAATAATCAGCCTTTGTTAATAACTAATATATCGGCTGAAACCGGCTATCAATCTAAGCGTTTCTAGTAGTTAATATGAGAATTTTTTGGTTTTAAGACTTCTCTATTATTACTTTAAATCTTTATTAATTTCGCCGAGATCGATTATCGTCTTGTTAAATATAACTCTGATAACCGCGTATATTAACAGAAGTTCGTTTTCGGTCGTCTTGCGGTTCGATAGAATATTAATCGTTATTAATTCGTTTAACTCTAAATCTTTTAAATATTTCGTTTAACTAATTAAATTTATCTACGATATTAAGGTTTCTCGAGAATTTGTAATTATAATGTAAACTCGATCTTTCTTTCTTCGTTTCGCGACTTAAGCGAATAATTCGCTTACACTCGTATATGTTGTTTCTTCTACCGAACTTTTGAATAACAGAGTATTTTGATCTTCTATATTCACTAATAACCGCTTATTTATTAAGAAATAATAATAATATAGACTAAACATTTTGAAAATAGATTATATTCAATATTTATTGTTATTTATCTTCGCTTTTATTGTTTTTTGTGATTATTTAGCTTATTCTCTGATATTATGTTCCTTAATACAATATATGTGTATTATTTTAGATAAGGAAAATCTGAAATTGTAGTTTTAATATTAAAAATATTTTACAGTCTTTAATCCGCGTATTTTTTTTTAATTATTTGATTACTATATTATATCGTCGAGATTTGCGGTTTCTTTTTTAATATAATTTCGAATCTATGTGTTCCGAATTATCGAGAGTATTTCGCTATAAGCTTTAATATTTCAAAGATGATTGTTTAATCTATTTAATAAAATGGTAAAACAATAAACTTTATATATTATTTAATATAGCTTGGTATTATATTCAAAAGAACATTCTATATTTTTTTTGTCGTTCATAGCAGCTATTTTTCGATTTATTATAAGTTCATCGAATAACGTTTACGGTGAAAAGTAACGAAAAAAAGGAGAAGGGAGAAGGAGGAAGAGAAAAAGACAATATTTAATTTTAATATAATTAACTAATATTTATTAAATAATCGTTAACGAATTTCGTTAACACAAAACTAATATATTAAATTATATTAAATTTTTTAAACTCACAATACGCTCAACGCAAATATTTTTAGGTAGTGTTTGATAAACACGTTTCGACTAATTAAAAAATTGATACTACCGGTAATACCAATTTTTTATTTCTTAAAATGTTTGCCTTTAATTTTTACTATATCGGGCGACTGAAACAGGCTTTCGGCCAATCAGAAAATCGGTACCACCGGTGGTTCCGATTAAAACTATAGATTAGTTAAGACAAACAGATAATTAAATTTAATAAAAGTTTGTACACTTAAGAGTTTAATTGGTTAGATTTTTCTTTAAATAAATACACGTTTAAGCGTTCTAGAATTTTACTAGGGTATTTTATTCTTAATATAATAATAATAATATTTTTAATATAGCTTCTAAACTGTAAAATATATAAGTAGCTATTTTATTAATATCTTAAACCTAAAACTATAGTATTTTGTTAAAATAAGAGTCGTAGTTGAATATTCCACAGTTTAGCGCCTATAATTATATTGATTATTAGTCTTTTTAAACGTTACTCTCTTGCCTAAATTTATAACTGAATCTGATTATAAATTTTGCTTAAACTTATAATTAAATCTGATTATGAATCTCGCTTTGTTACCTCCCTATTATATTATCGAATTACTATATGATTTTTATTTTCTAATATTATTGAAGAAAAACCTACGTTTCTATATTATTTTTAAAAAGCTTAGGTATTATATCAATCTTTAAAGAATAAAATTCGTACATATAACTTAGAAAGTAGACGTCGGAGTCTTGGTATTTAACGGTCAAACGTCGCAAATATATTTTAATATTTTTTTTAATATAAGCTTTTCTTATAGAAATATAATAGGTACGATTAGTACCTTAGTTTATTTAAAAATATAATATTTATAATAAATACTTATTAAAGAATACTGTTTTTCTTCGCTTTTTGTTTATATATTAATTAAATATATTTAATTACTGTAGTTTTTTATAAAATTTTTTTAGTCAGTTATGTTCTCCGAACTTTTTTATAATACTACGCCGAATACTACGCGATTTCTAGATAGAAATATAATATAATTCAATCTCGAGAATTTAGTAGTTCTTTAGAGTTAGATTATAATTAATTTAATAGCTTATTCTAGTTTATAATTATTATTAATAAAATTATTAATAACTTCTTTATATTGAGTTTAACTATCGCTTCGAATTTCTTGGTCTAAGTAAATGCCTGTTATTTAGACTCTATTTAAGCTGCTATAATAGTTTAAAATAAGCAGCTTGATTATTAAGATATTTATTAATGAATTAGGAAGTTTATGGCTGATTGACTGCATATATTAAGCGTAAATATAGTTTTATATAGTAAAACGGCGACGAAATAAACTATATATTAATTATATTATAGAATAGATCGAGTATTATAACTTTGTTATTTAGTATATAGGATTTGGGCCGGCAGTTGTTGAGTTATGAGAGGTAATAGTGTTAATAGTAGCGTAGATAGGAAGCTTATAAGCAGGCTGGGTAATTTATAAGTTAGAGTTTAGTAGCTAAATAGTTATTAAGTACTAGTTTGGGTATTAATTTGGGTAAGTTTAGGCTGGGTAGGCTAATAGGGCAACTAATCTCTGCTCTATAATTAAATTTAAGTAATTCGTTTGTTAGTATAATTCGCAAGTAAATAGGATACGTTAAATAGCTTATTTTTTTATATTAGAGTTTAAAAAATAATAATTATTTTATTTATAATTCTCGCTTGTATACGATATCTGTTTATTTTTAAAAATATTTTAGCGTTAATTTAGCGGATTATTCTACTTTAATAGTGTTATTTAATTTATTACTTACATAACCTAGGTAAGAATTTGTTTAACTTGTTATAATAATTATTAATTTTTAATCTAAAAGATATTATCTCGGATCGAAGTTTTATAAAGGATATGATCTAATAATAAGAGAGACATATTAAGTTTTTACTTTTATAAATTTTTTTTAAGTCTGATTTTCTAAAGATATTTATACTAATGAATTAATATAGACTAATAATGCTCTAAATATCTAGTTCTAAAAATGCGAAGTATTTCGTAAAGTATATAATAATACCAAGTTTAAGTCTACAATAGAGATTGATACGCCTCATAATAAACAGAAGTAGTATTAATATACATTTTCTTTTAGGTAGAGTTGAGTTCTTAAAACTAAATATATATAAAATTTTATAGTTTAATACTAATTATTATTCAAGATCTTTGTTGATGTTACTTATAATCTATTTATTTTACTTATAAAATATCTTATCTATTCTTAATTATTTATATTTAAGTATTTTAGTATTATTTTTAATATTATTTATTCTTTTTCTAATATAGTAATAATAAAATTTACTCGTCTCGTAGTTTACAGTTTCGGTATTCGCGATTGTTTATTTTATAATATCTATATTGCAGAGTAACTTTTTTTATTTTGAAGAAATAAATTTATTGATTAGACGCCCCATATCTATAATTATTATGAAATGTAATTTAAGAAAGAAGAATTAGGCACAGCTTTCTAACTTATCAGCAGGATAACCCTTAATACTGGTCTAGATAGGCTAATTTTAATTAATAAGAAAGGACTTACGCTTAAATAATGCGTTATTTTAGATCGTCTTATAAATTTGAGTGATTGTTATACTGAATTAGCAATAACTAACAAGGACGAAATATTGCAGACTTTTTTATAAAAGAATATTTTGATCGCTATCTTATTCTGTAATATTATTAAAGTAGGAAATATCGATACTACTATTGTCTATAATCTTTGCTATCTAGTTAGATAAGCACTAGAAGCTATAATTAATAAAATATCTAAATTAATAAAAAAAAATCTACCCTAATTAAAGATTAATATTTATTATAATATTTACGTGTTTGATATTGATTTAACGGATCCCGCTAAACCGATTCTAATTATTAAAAACTTAAAATCTAAAAGAATAGAGACTAGCCTATTATATAATTTATTAATTAAAATTACTAGGATAACGTAGAAAATCTTTGTTAGTAGTAATATCGAAGTTAATACTTATATCAGTATTCTGAACCTAAAAATTATTACGGAATATCTAGAAAAGTATAACATACTAAATAACAATAATTTTATTTAACTAAGAAAAATAGTTTTTATTAGAGGAATTAGCTTTTTCGCCTATAATTTTATTAGTATAGTTTTAGCAAGGACTAAAATTCTCGTACTTAATCTTTTGATAAAGAAAGTTGTGATTTATAAGAGGGTAGTTAAAATTTATTAGAGTTTAATAAAACTCTTCAATTATATAGATGGGATAATAAGTCTCTTACGCTATATTACTAATATAATAATGCAGGAAGGCTATAATTTTATTACATCTAAAATATTTTTATTTATTTAGTTTAAAATAAGCTATGATTTTTATCTAATATTTTTAGAAATAGTTTGTATTTTAACTGCGATAGCTGTTAATAAACTTCCGAGCGAAATTAAGCTTATAATTTCGATAATTAAACAGTTTAATCAATTAGCAACTGAAAACGAAAATCTTGTTATTAACCCATATGCGCTAATAAAGGTTAGTATATTTTACAAGTAATTATTTTTTTATATTTTTACTTTTGTAGTAGGCCTGAAACTTATAGAAGAGCGAGCCAAGCTTAAGAAGAAATACCTTCTTCTAATACAGGACATTTAGCACGGCTGGCGATTTATAAGTTATAACGCAATATATAATATTAAAGAAAATATAGAAGCTAGCCTACGCTATTATACTATTATCCGAGTTTTTATATTATATATTACAGCCGCTCCTCTAGATATATATTTGCTTATTACTTGTTTTTATAAACTGGGTGTTATTTTGTGAGTATATAGCGCGTATAAAAAAATATCTTAGTTACTAAAGAAAAAATAATTTATATTATTAAATTATTAAGCTAACTACCTAATAATTCCCCGAAGGTTAATAGCTATAATTAACGAATTAACCGCTAAGATCTTTAAGCAAACAAAAAAACTAAAGACCAAAAAAAAGGTTTATTATAAAGGCCGTTTCCTCCTCTCACAGTTCAGTAAATATATCCATATAATAAAGCTCGGGCTTTCAAGCCATAATGTCTTAAATAAAAAAGTACTCTGACATAAACAATAGCTTGATATAAACAGCTATCACGCTAGCCGCTAGTTTATACTCACTATGGTCAGTATAGCTAGCATAATTAAAAACATAGTTTTTTAAGACATTTCTAAGCTAGTTAACGAGTTTATAAGATATTATCAAGCTATTCTTCCGAAACGCCAAGACTTTATACGTCAAGTCAAGTTAATAAAAAAGCTAAATAATCAATTAATGCACTATATTAAATTTACGTGACTAATCGAAAAGGCTTATCCCGATAGCTTCATTAAGAAAATACAACAAAGAAGCGATATTAAAAAGCACAAAAAAATAATTACTAAAATTAAGAAAATAAAAGACAGAACGACCTAAATAACTCTCGCTTCATTTAATACGAAATTAACTAAGCAAAAATTTATTTTTATTAGTTTTAAAGACTTTAAAAAAATAACACCAGATTTCTCTTTTAATTAGATTAAAGCAATAAAAACTCTTTAAGTTAAAAGCTATAAAACGAAAACATTTACTTTAAATCAATAAAGCGAGAGCTATTTAAAGAAAACATCCAGATAAAAGAAATTAAAAAATATGAAATATCAAAAAGAAATATATACAAAAATATAATATATATATAAATTAAAATCTATAAAGATAAACAGCTTCAAATATAAAAGCCGTTACATCTAGCTTTAAAAAAGATATCTATTAAACAGCAAACTTAAACTTATCACTTAGATTTATCAAATATTAAATCAATTAATCAAAGAAATTAAAGCTATATATATTTTAAGACAGCCGATCCTACGAAGTATTAGTTGCGTTAATTCAACGCCAAATCAAGTCTTAAACACCATACAAATCGTATAATATCTTGGCAAAAAAGTCAGCGCTAAATCGCAGCGCTAAATCTTTTTACTTAATACATCTTAATCTCAACCTAAACTTAATAATTTATTTTTAAATAGTATCAAACCGCAGAGCTTCGCATACCTACGCAAAATACAGTAAGGTTAATACAAAAGCGTCGGCTTTATAAGCCCCATAGGTTCTAGTGCTAATAACGAGTTCCGACACTATAATCCGAAAGCTTCGGATCAAGACCTTAAATAACCTATTTAACGCTTTAATACGCAGCCTTATATTAAAGATTTTATATATATATAAAGATAGATTTTATTCTGTAAATAATTCTTTATTCAATAATTCCTAAATATATAGAAGATCACCTTTAACTCACAAGTCTATATATTTATACTCTTAACCGGTAGGTTTATTCGGTACCAGGCCTGGTACCAATTTTCTAATTGGTCGAAAGGGCGGTTCGGTCTCCGATCGGGAAGGTTTAACGATGACAAACACCCCAAGACTTTGGAAATTGGAACCAGGCCTGGTTCCAATTTTTTGATTGGTCGAGCGCGCTTGTCAAACACCACAAAAAAACATTTGTGTTGGGCGTGTTGCGAGGTGGACAAACAGGTGGACAAACAGACGGACAAACAGACGACAGACAGACAGACGGAAAGACAGACAGACAGACGGAAAGACAGACGGAAAGACAGACAAACAGACGGAAAGACAGACAAACAGACGGAAAGACAGACAAACGGAAAGACAGACAAACGGAAAGACAGACAGACAGACAGACAGACAGACGGACGGACGGACAGGTGGACAGGTGGACAAATAGACAGACAGGTGGACAAATAGACAGACAGGTGGACAAATAGACAGATGGATAGACAGACAGGTAAACAGACAAATGGACAGACAGACAGACAGACGGGTAAGCAGACAGGTGAACTAACAGATTGACAAACAGACAGACAAGTAGACAGACAGGTAGATAGACAGACAGGTAAGCAAACGTACAAACAGATACAGGTAGACAGATGACAGACTGACAGACAGACTGACAGACAGACGGACAGACGGACGGACAGACGGACAAACAAACAGAAAGACAGACAGACAGACAGACAGACAGACGGACGGACGGACGGACGGACGGACAGGTGGACAGGTGGACAAATAGACAGACAGGTGGACAAATAGAGAGATGGACAGACAGATAGATAGGTAAACAAACAAATAGATAAACAGACAGGCAGACGAGTAGACAGACAGGTAAACTAATAGATTGACAAACAGACAAACAAGTAGACAGATGGGTAGATAGATAGACAAGTAAGTAAATGTATAAATAAATATAAATAAACAGATAATAGATAGATAAATAGACGAACGAATAGACAGATGAATAAATAAATAGATAAACAAATGAATAAATAGATAAATTAATCAACAGACAAGTAAATAGACAGATAAATAGACAATTGAAAAAATAAGTTGATAAATATATAGATATATAAAGAAATTAATAAGTAAACAGATATTTAAATATTTAAAAATCATTGTAATAAGTATTTGATCTAAAAGTTGAAACTAATAATTATATACGTAAATATATTATTATTAAATAATAGAGTAATAGTTAATTATTAATCGCTAATCGCTGATTATTAATTTATTAATAATTAATAGTTAGAGTAATCGCTAATCGCTAGTTAAATATTAATAAAATATTAATAAAATATAAAAATAATAGTTAATAAAAATATAAAATAAGATATAAAAATAAAAATATAAAATAACAATAAAAATATAAAATATAAAATATAAAATGTAAAAATAAAAATAAAAATATAAAATAAAAAAAGTGAAATGTAAAAATAAAAATGATTATAATATTTTTAATGTCAAATTTAAAGTAGATATAAAAATTAAAATATAAAAATTGTAATAAATATAAATAGTTATAGAAGTTATAAAGAAATGTAAAAATAAGTAAATATAAATAAATAAATATAGTTAAATAAAGTTGTAGTCATAACGATTTCTATCGGGAAGCGGACCACATCAAAAAAAAGACCAACAAAATTTCATTTTTAAAAATTAATTATAAATTAAATATTATATAAAAAAATTTGAAAAAATTAAACAAGAAAGAAATTACTAGAACGAATAACATATTAAATTTTCAAAAGTTTTCATGTAATATTCGAATTAATATTAATTTTTAAACCTCAAAACTGGGCGTTTTTATGAAATATATTATTTACCACATCTCAGCGCCGCGCTACAATTTAATCACCGACACAACTAACACGACACGACACAACACGATACGATTATTACGACATCAGCATCATCAGTATTACCAGTATCACCAACACTACTAGCATCACTAGTACTACCAGCATTATTAGCATGGCGCGACGATCTCAAAATCATCACCGACTTACCCGACACACGTCCTACCGAATTAATCAGGCAATCTTTGAAAATAACATACGAATAATAATACGCGTATATAAAAAAGGAGATTTTACATCTATACGCGCATCAGTACGCGCACATAACATACCATATACAACATTAAGAGGAAGGGTTAATAGTAAAGATAGTAATCAAACTAAAACACATTAATAATAAATAACAATAATAATAGAGAATAAAAAAACATTAGTATATTAAGTTACTTAATTATATAACTAAAGATTCCCTCCACAATTAAATATAGTACGTAATATAATTATTAAGCTTACTAATCGAGATCTTAGAGAATATTAAGTAGAAAAATTTATACAACAACATACAAAACTACGTTCTATTTACTCACGTGCATTAGATAACGCTCGAGTAAAAGCTAATAATCCAGCTTCTATTAACAAATTCTATTAACTATTTATAGAGATCAAACGGAAGTATAACATTATAAAAAATACATTATATAATATAGATGAAAAAGAATTTATTATAAACATCGTTTAATCGTCAAAAATAGTAATTCTATCAAAATCTAAAAGTCAATTTTTAAAATAATATAATAATTGTGAATCAATTATTATTATTAAATATATTAGCGCGCGTGATATTATTCTTTCTTCATTCGTTATTTTCAAAGGCATCTATTATTAATTTAACTAATATACTAATAATATTAATTAATCAACAAAGGACTGGTTATTCGCAATTTCACTTAATAAGTAGACGGACAGAGATTTAAATGTTTAATAGTTAAAACGAATATTCGAATTAAAGATAAAGACTTCTAATAATTATACGCGCATACTACTATTAAATAGTTACGATAGTTATATTAGCGTAGAATTTATTAGTTATTATATTCAAAAAAATATCATTGCTTTATATTTATTAACGCATAATACACATCGTCTACAATTATTAGATGTTAAATTCAATGCAGTGTATAATAAACAATACAATAATGCTACAAATAATACTTTGCGCAATAATATTACTAAAATCGATAAATAGCTATTTATTAAGCTATTAATAAAAACTAGAGAGAATATTATTTCAAAAGATCTAATTAAGACAGCATAGTAAGGAGCGGGATTAGTACTATATAACCTAGAAAAAATTCTATCTAAATTATAATATAATAAGGCTACTCAAATTGAAATTCTGAACTTAATTATAGAAATATCAGCACATCTTTAAACTATTTATAAAGCCGTTACTGAAATTTTTACATAATCTGACTACCTACTTAGTTTACTAATTATTAATAGTATTTACTAATTAGGCAAAGCGACAAAGAGAATTATAAGTAAAACTATTATATTATAAGAAGTTAATACCTAATTACGTACTACTAACAAAAAAGCCTTACAAATTAGACGTAGTAAATTAAGGCTTACTAGTGCCTGTATTCTAAATAATCAGAAGATTAGTAAGCTGTAGTAGAACAAGGCTATTGAATTAAATGCTAAGAATATAGAACTTAATAACATAAAGTCTAGAAGAGGCCGTAATCGTCCCCATAATAGTGGTAGTAGCCGTGGTAAAGGCCGTGATAAAAGATGTGGTAGAAATTATAGTAGAATTAGACGTTCTCGAGATTGCCTTCGAAAGGGTGTTGGGGGGGGTAGTGCACAGGGTACTGGAGAAGATGCTGGAGAGAGTAGTGTAGAGGATAATACAAAAGACAGTATAGAGAGTAGTGCAGAGGATAATATAAAAAATAGTACAGAGGGTAATAATTATATAGAAGAATAGCAGTAATAATAATAGTAGTAATAAAAGGTTAAATTAAATTACAGCGCGACGCTGAGATGTGGTAAACAACACATTTCATAAAAACGCCCAGTTTTGAGGTTTAAAAATTAATATTAATTCGAATATTACATAAAAATTTCTGAAAATTTAATATGTTATTCGTTTTAGTAATTTCTTTCTTATTTAATTTTTTTAAATTTTTTTATGTAATATTTAATTTATAATTAATTTTTAAAAATGAAAATTTGTTGGTCCTCTTCTCGATGTAGTCCGCTTCCCGATAGAAATCGTTAAATATTAAAATTAAAATAAAATAATTTTTTTAACGTTAAAATTAAAAATTAAAAATAAAATTAAAATTAAAATTAGAATTAGAATTAGAATTAAAATTAGAATTAAAATTAAAATTAAA
This sequence comes from Arthrobotrys flagrans, assembly GCF_004000055.1. Lineage (NCBI taxonomy): Eukaryota > Fungi > Ascomycota > Orbiliomycetes > Orbiliales > Orbiliaceae > Arthrobotrys > Arthrobotrys flagrans. Next base: position 126,032 of record NW_027137556.1, read on the forward strand.
ATTGAGAAATTAAAGTTTAGAAATAAAATATTAATATTAAAATTAAAATTAATTAATAATTAAAAATGAAAATGAAAATAAAATATAAAAAATGAAGTATAAAAATATAAAAATAAAAGTTATTATTGATATTGATTAGCGTTAGTATGAATTAATATTAATATAAATTAATAATTAGTAAAAAATAGAGCAAAAATAAAAATAAAGATAAAAATAAAAATAAAAATTAGAGTAGAATAATATTAAATAAAAGATAAAAATAAAATAGTTATAGAAATAAAATATAAAAGAAAAAAGTATAATAAAAATATAGAATAAATTTAAAAAAGTATATATATAGCGTAGTTAAATATAAAAATAAAAAAAATAATGAATTATGAAGGTTAATTAAAATTAAAATAAATTTAAAATTGAAATAAGTTTAGAATGAGAGTAAATTTAAAATGAAAATAATAAGTTTAGAATGTAAATAAATTGAAAATTAAAAAATAGATTTAAAATTGAAATAAAATTAAATTTAAAATTTAAGAAAATTTAGAATTAATATTAATAGTAAAATAATTACAGTAGATTTAGAGTTAGAATTAGAATTAATATTAGAATAAAGTTAAAGTAGAATTAAAATTAAAAATTAAAATTAAAATTAGAATAAAATTAAAATTAATAGGAAATTAAAATTATAAGAAAGTTAAAATTGAATTAAAAATAAAATAAAATAAAATAAAATAAAAGAGAATAGATTAAAATTAAGATTAAAATAAAATTAAAATTGGAATGAAAATAAAAAGGAATAAAAAAAAAATAAAAATAATAAAAAAAAATAGAATAAAATAGAATAAAATAGAATAAAATAGAATAAAGTAGAATAAAATAGAATAAAATAGAATAAAATAGAATAAAATAGAATAAAATAGAATAAAATAGAATAAAATTAAAATAGAATAAATTAAATTAAGATTTAAAATAAATTAAAATTAAAAGAGATAAAAAATTAGAATGAGAATAGCATAAAGTTTATTAAAAATGAAATATAATAAAATAAAATAGAAGAAAATTAAATTAAAATTAAAATAAATAAATTAAATTAAAATAGAAATGGAATAAAATTAAAATGAATTAAATAGAAGAGAGTAAAGTTGAAATTAAAATTAGAATTAAAATAGATTAAAATAGATTAAAGTTAAAATTAAAATAGAAATAGAAATAGAAATAAAATAGAGTAAAATAGTAATTAAAATAAAGTAAAAGAGATTAAAATAGATTAAAATAGATTAAAATAGATTAAAATAGAATTAAAATAGATTAAAATAGAATTAAAATAGATTAAAATAGAATTAAAATTAGAAATAAAATAGAGTAGAATAAAAAAGAATAAAATTGAAATTAAAATAGAATTAGAGTTAAAATAGAATTAGAGTTAAAATAGAATTAGAGTTAAAATAGAATAAAATAAAATAGAATTAGAGTAGAGTTAAAATAAAGTTAAAGTTAAAATAGAATAAAATACAATAAAATAGAAATAAAATAAAAATAAAATAGAAATAAAATAAAAATAAAATAGAAATAAAATAAGAACAAAAATAAGAATAAGAATAAGAATAGAATAGAAAGAAAATAAAAATAAAAATAAAAATATGAATAGAAATAAGAATAAGAATAAAAATAAAAATAGAATTAGAATGGGAATTAAATAAAATTAAGGTTAAAATAAAATTAAGGTTAAAATAAAGTTAAAATTGGAATTAAAATAAAATAAATTAAGAGAAAAATAAATTTAAAAGAAAAATAAATTTAAAAGAAAAATAAATTTAAAAGAAAAATAAATTTAAAAGAAAAATAAATTTAAAATAAAATTGGAATTAGAACAAAATAGAATTAACGTTTTCCACCGGGAAGTGAGACACACTGGGAAGTGAGACAGTAAATTTTGAATTTCAAAAAATTATAATAAATTTATTTCTGATCAGAAAAGGTTGAAAATTTCACATGACTTAGAAGCTACTAAAGAGAATAAGATTTTAAAATTTCAGAAGTTTTCAAGCATTATTCGAATTAATATTAATTTTTAAAGCCAAAAATTTGGCGTTTTTGAGTGGTGTGTTGAATACCAAATCAAACCAAAATTAAGCGAAAACCCAGCGCCGCCCTGCACACCCCCCACCATTTAGAATACGAGAGACACTGAGCCTGGGTTTTACTATATCTATTTTGAGAGACCTTCTTGTTAGCAGCAATTAGGTATTAATTTCTTATAATATAATAGTTTCACTTGAAGCACAATCCGCAGCTTTATAATATTGTTTATTATACACAGCATTGAATCCAACATTTAATAATTGCAAACAGCGTGTACTATGCACTGATATGACTGTCGTGACCACCCAATAGCAGCATGCGTGTACGGTTGTTGTCTTAATTTTCGGGTCGAATACTCGTTATAAGCATTGAACGCCCAAGTGTCTGTCCACCCGTCTGTCCAACTGTCTGTCCAACTGTCTGTCCAACTGTCTGTCCAACCGTCTGTCCAACTGTCTGTCCGTCTGTCTGTCCGTCTGTCTGTCCACCTGTCTGTCCACCTGTTTGTCCACACGTCTGTCCGTCTGTCTGTCCACCTGTCTGTCCACCTGTTTGTCCAACCGTCTGTCCAACTGTCTGTCCGTCTGTCTGTCCACCTGTCTGTCCACCTGCCTGTCTACCTGTCTGTCCACACGTCTGTCCACCTGTCTGTCCACACGTCTGTCCACCTGTTTGTCCAACCGTCTGTCCAACTGTCTGTCCGTCTGTCTGTCCACCTGTCTGTCCACCTGTCTGTCCACACGTCTGTCCGTCTGTCTGTCCACCTGTCTGTCCACCTGTTTGTCCAACCGTCTGTCCAACTGTCTGTCCGTCTGTCTGTCCACCTGTCTGTCCACACGTCTGTCCGTCTGTCCGTCCGTCTGTCCACCTATCTGTCCGTCTGTCCACCTGTCTGTCCGTTTGTCTGTCCACACGTCTGTCCACCTGTCTGTCCACCTGTCTGTCCATCCATTACGTGATCTTGCGAATAGTCCTTTGTCGATTCATTAATATTGTAGGTATACTAGTTGGATTGATGGTAGGAAGAATAACGTCGTGTATATTAATACGCGTATAGAAGAGAACTGTTTTGGCTTTTATATATTGATAATACGCGTGCTAGGTAGGTTAATAGCGGTTTTGAGATTATTAAATTATGGCTATAATGCTCTAGGGCTATTGATACTAGTCTTAATAGTGCTAGTAGTGCTGGTGGTGCTGGTGATGCTGTCAGTACTGTCGACGCCGGTGATTGTTGATAATAAGGGGTTGTAGTCAGAGTGTAGCGCGATGCTGGGTTTTCGCTTAATTTTGATTTGATTTGGTATTCAACACATCACTCAAAAACGCCAAATTTTTGGCTTTAAAAATTAATATTAATTCGAATAATGCTTGAAAAGTTCTGTAAATTTGAAATCTTATTCTTTTTAGTAGTTTCTAAATAATGTGAAATTTTCAGATTTTTCTGATTAGAAACAAATTTATTATAATTTTTCGAAATTCAAAATTTGCTGTCTCACTTCCCAGTGTGTCTCACTTCCCGGTGGAAAACGTTAATAATAATAAAATTAAAATAAAATTAGTTAAAGTGAAAATAAATTTAAAATAAAATGAAAGAGAATAGAGTAGAATTAAGATTAGAATAAAATTAAAATTGAAATGAAATGAAAGAAAATGAAATTAAAATTAAAATAAATTAAAATAAAAATAAAAATAAAATTGGAATTAAAATAAAAATAAAATTGGTATTAAAATAGAATAAATTGAAATAAAATTAAAAATAAAGTAAAGATGGAATTAAAATAAAATAGAAATAAAATTAAGATTAAAATTAAAATAAAGTTGGAATTGGAATTAATATAGAATAAAATAGAATAAAGTTAGAATTAAATTAGAATGAAAATAAAAGTAAAATTAAAATAAAATAGAATGAGGATAAAATTAGAATAAAATAATATAATATAATATAAGATTTAAGGTAAAATAAAATTAATGAATTAGAATTAGAATAAATTAAAATTAAATTAAAATTATGATAAAATAAAGAAAAATAAGTTAAAATTAAAATTAAAGTAGAAAAAAATAGAATAAAGTTAAGATTATAATAAAGTTAAAATAGAATAAAATAAAATAAATTAAAATTAGAATAAAATTAAGATTAAAATAAAAGAAAATAGAATAAAATAAAATTGAAGTTGAAATAGAATTAAAATAAAAATGAAATATATTAAAATAAATTGAAGATTAAAATGAAATTAAAATTAGAATAAAATAGATTAAGATAAAATTAAGATTAAAATAGAATTAAAATTAGAATTAAAAAGAATAGAGTAAAATAGAGTAAAATAAAATAAAGTTGAAATTAGAATAGAATTAAAATTAAATAGAATAAAATAAAATAAAGTTAAAGTTAAAATGCAAATAGAATTAAAATAAATTAAAATATAATAAAGTAAAATGGAGCAGTGTAGAATAAAATTTAAAATAAATTAAAATTAAAATAAATAAAAAATTAGAATTGGAATAGAATAAAATGAAATAAAATAAAAATATAATGAAAATAAAATGAAGTTAAAATTGAAATGAAATTGAAATTAAAATAAAATAAAATTGAAATTGAAATTAAAATGAAATATATTAAAATTAAATTAAATTTAAAATATAAATAAATTTAAAATAAAATTGGAATTAGAATAAAATAAAATAGAGTAAAATAGAATTAAAATTAGAATAAAATTAAAGTTAGAATAAAATAAAAAGAAAGAAAATGAAATAGAATAAAAATAGAGTTAGAATAAAATTAAAATTAAATTAAAATAAGGTAGAATAAAGTTGAAATTAAAATGGAATTAGAGTTAAAATAGAATAAAAAGAAAAAGAAATAGATTAAAATTAAAATAGAATAAAATAGAATAAAATAGAATAGAATAAGAATAAGAATAAGAATAAAAATAAAAATAGAAATAGAAATAGAAATAGAAATAGAAATAAAAATAATAATAGAAATAAAAATAATAATAGAAATAAAAATAATAATAGAAATAAAAATAATAATAGAAATAAAAATAATAATAGAAATAAAAATAATAATAGAAATAAAAATAATAATAGAAATAAAAATAATAATAGAAATAAAAATAATAATAGAAATAAAAATAATAATAGAAATAAAAATAATAATAGAAATAAAAATAATAATAGAAATAAAAATAATAATAGAAATAAAAATAAAATAAAAATAAAATAAGAATAAAATAAAAATAAAATAGAAATAAAAATAATAATAGAAATAAAAATAATAATAGAAATAAAAATAATAATAGAAATAAAAATAATAATAGAAATAAAATAAAAATAAAATAAGAATAAAATAAAAATAAAATAGAAATAAAATAGAAATAAAATTAGAATTAGAATAAAAAAGAATAAAATTAAAATAAAATTAAAATAGAATTAGAATTAAAATAGAGTAAAATAAAGATTAAAATAGAATTTGAATTAGAAATAGAAATAAATGAAATAAAATAGAATTTGAATTAGAAATAGAAATAAATGAAATAAAATAAAATAAAATAGAATAAAGTTAAAGTTAAAATAGAGTTAAGGTAAAATTGTGATTAGAGTTAAATTAAAATAAAAAATAAAAGATAAAGAAAAATAAAAAGAGAAATAAAAATAGGAATAAGAATAAAAATAAAAATAAAAGTAAGGATAAAAATAAAGATAAAATAAAGATAAAGATAAAGATAAAAATAGAAATAAAAATGGAGATAAAAATAAAATTAAAAATAAAAGTAAAATAAATTAAAATAAAAATAAAGTTGGAATTAAAATAGAGTAAATTAAAATAAAATTAAAAATAAAATAAAATTGGAATTAGAATAAAATAGAAATAAAATTGAAAATAAAATAAGATTAGAATTAGAATTAAAATAGAATAAAATAGAATAAAGTTAGAATTAAAATAGAATTAAAATTAAAATAGAATAAAATAAAATAAAATAAAATAAAATAAAGATTAAAATAGAATTAGAATTAAAATAAAGTAAAATAAAAAGAGTTGAGATTAGAATAAGATTAAAATTAAAATTAAGATAGAATTAAATAAAATGAGAATAAAATTAGAATAAAATTAAAATTAAAAATAAAATAGAATAGAATAAAATAAAGTTAAGATTAAAATGAAATTAAAATTAGAATAAAATAGATTAAAATAAAGTTAAGATTAGAATGAAATTAAATATAGAAATAAAATAAAATAAGATAAAATAAAATAAAATAAGGTTAAAGTTAAAATAAAAATAGAATTAAAAGAAATTAAAATATAATAGAATATAGTAGAATAAAATAAGATTTAAAATAAATTAAAATTAAAATAAATAAAAAATTAGAATTAGAAGAGAACTAATCTATAGTTTTAATCGGAATCACCGGTGGTACCGATTTTCTGATTGGCCGAAAGCCTGTTTCGGTCGCCCGATGCGGTAAAAACCGAAGGCAAACACCCTAAAAAATGAAAAATTAATATTACCAATAATACTAATTTTTTAATTAATCGAACGTATTTATCAAATACTCTTTAAAAATATTTACGTTAAGCATATTATAAGTTTAAAAAAATCTAATATAGTTTAATATATTAATTTTATACTAACAAAATTCGTTAATAATTATTTAATAAATATTAATTATATTAAAATTAAATATTATTTCTCTCTTTTTCTTTTTCTCTTTTTTTTCGTTATTTTTCATTGTAAACATTATTCGATAAACTCATAATAAATCAAAAAATAGCTGCTATAAACGATAAAGAAAATATAAAATGTTCTTTTAAATATAATACCGAGCTGCGTTAAATAATATGCAGAGTTTGTTATTTCGCCATTTTATTAAACAGATTGAACGATTATCTTCGAAATATTAAAACTTATAACGAAATACTCTCGATAATTTAAAATATATAAATTCGAAATTATATTAAAAAAGAAACTACGAATCTCGACGATATAACGCGATAATTAAATAATTAAAAAAAAATATATAAATTAAAAATTATAAAATATTTTCAATATTAAAATTATAATTCTAGATTCTTCTCGCTTAAAATAATATGCATATATCGTATTAAAAAATATAATATCAGAGAATAAACTACATCAAAAAAAAAACACATTTTCTTAATTCCATCAAATAGAAGCCCTTTCATTCGATAAAATATTTTTTTATTACGCTTCATCGTATTTTATCGCGGTCTATTCTAATCTATCGCGCTTTATTCTAATAAAATTATTCAACACCCCAACAAAACTAATATAAATTTATATAAACTTCTTATTTAAACTTTAAAATAATATTCCTTTTCTTTAATATTAGATTTATTATTAATATCGATATTTAAATCTATATTTTCATTATTATAAGAATAAATCTTATTCTAAGTATTAAAATCGATATAAATATTAAAAAGATATAAACTAGTTTTATAAAAAATTAAATAAGTTAAATTTAAAATAGCTTGAATTAAAATAATATTTCGATAAGATTAATAATTTTCTTTTTTATAATCTATTAAAAGATGCTTAGTAAGGTAAACGAAATTATAAAGGCTTTATATAATTCCCTTAGCGTATAACTTAAGCTTAGTAATAAAAGCTAGTTAAAAAGTTTTATTACTAATTATATTATAAATAATTAATAATAATTTTAACTTAATTACTATCTTTCTTTTCAGATCTTTATATTAATTTATATAAGATTTCTAGAAGATAATAAAGTCTTTTTAAAAACCTTTCTTTTATTAATTTAAATTAGTTTAAATAATATAATTAGTAAAAACATTTCTATGCTAAAAGTCCTCAATCAAAATCGCGAAAATTTTATATACTTACGCTCTAAAGTTTACTAAAGATAAAAGATAAAAGTTTAATCAAAGAAATATCTAAAAAACTAATAAGATTCTTAAATAAATATATAATATCTAATTAAAATTCGATACAGCGTATTCATATTTAATCTAATCTATTATAACTTATTTACTCTTATTTTCTAGGGATTTTAAAACTACTTTAAATTATAATTAAGTTAAATTTATAACTTTAATTAATAGTATATTATATAATTCCGTACGAGCCTTTACAGGACCGGCTAAAACTAAATCAACGTAATTAAAAATATTAGAAAATAAATATTAATAAATATACTATTAATTCTTAGTTTATTCTTACAGTATTATTCGCGCCGTTTTTTAGCTAGTAATAAATCTGAATAAACCTTTTTAAACTTATTAATCTTCTCTCTTTCTTTTACTAATTATTCGAGATTAAGAAATCGTATTTTAAATTAATATTTTTAATATCTATGTTCTATTATTTAAACGTATATATCTCTGTAATTAGATTAAGCCCATTCTTCTTTAAGTTGTTTGATATATAAGGCCTTTTCTACTTCTATTAACTAAACATTTAATTAACCAAATTTTTTAATAAAATTAGTAAAATAGGTTATTAAATATATTTTAATAAAATTAAAATATTTTATAATTATTAATCCTAGTTAGTTTCTAAAAAGCCCTGATTAGAAGAAAAAGAAGGCTAAAAATACTTCTAAATAAGCTTACTATTTTCAAAAACTTTTAAAAAATCTTTATTATTTTTATTTAGAGTTTTATCGTTAGATATCGCTTTTACTATACTTATAACTACCTACTATAGTCTTATTTAAATTTTCTGAAATTCTCTAAAGATATTTTTTCTATTATGAAAGCTTTATAACTAGTTTTATATATCTATAAGAATTTATTTAGTATATAAAAGATACATCAGGAAAAAAACATGTTTCCATCCTGCCATCTTAGCAGGGGAGTTTCCATCGCGCTCCATCCTGTGCCATCTCAGTATTTTTAAGCTATATAATTGGTTTAAAATTCGCTTATTTTTGTTGTGGTTTTTCTTGAACCAATCACATAGCAGAAAAAACCGCGATGGAAACCCCCCTGCTAGGATGGCAGGATGGAAAAATGTTTTTTTCCTGATGTAAATTGCATATAAAATAAAACTTATTAAAGTATTTATATAATTTATTGTTTAAACGAAAATAGGCCTTTTAAGATTCGATAAATCCTTTAAAATACTTACTAAAATTGTAATAAGAATCTTAATAACTGATTTTATTTCTTTTTCTTGTTATTGAGAGATTTGTGTATAATTTTTATAAAATAATTAAAATTTAAAATAAGTTAGTGTAGAAGTTTAGCACTGATTAAAAAATTGTAACTTTTTATATTTTTTTAAAAATTTAATTATTTATTCTATAGGATCTTTTATTATTTTTAAGTAAATATAGTATAGAAGATTTAGTTTATATAAATTTGTTATAGTAATTCCTAAATTTAAGAAGGCTTTTGTTAAATTTATTATTCCTTTTAAATATAATTAAGCTTTTTTAATCTTATCATTATTATCTAATTGTTTAGAATAAGAGTTGTAGTTTTGTATAGAATATCTTAAGTTTTAATCGAAATCTTAGAGAGTTATAATCGATACTGTACAAATAAAACAAACTTTAAGAATAATATTAAGAAGATTAATATATTTTATATAATCTGCTAATTATCTATATAAACGAAAATGATATATTCGTTAATATTTATCTTTATATTTTATAAGTAAGCTTGTAAGATACATATTTAGAAGTTCTAAAATTTAACTTATAAAATTCTATATTTTTAAATTAATTAATTGCTTTTTTAATGGCCGCAACGGGTCTTTTCTAAGCAGTATTAATAATAAAGTAAATAATATCTAGACATTCTTAGAAGACTGATTTCGATATTTTAAGTTGATATTACTAATTAAAAGATAGATTAACCAGGCCTTTTTATTACTAGAGAAATTAGTAAGATAAATTGTATTAAAAATATAGAAGATTAATATAAGGTTATAATTAAATAGTAAAGATTTTTGTTAGTTATATTATTAATTTATTGTTTATAGTTTTATATATTATCTTTCTCTAGATTTATTATAGATTTTTTTAGATATGAAATGTATTTTTTACACGTATAAATGTTGTTGTAAGAGATATGTAATGATTTCTATAAAATTTTGATAAAAATATTTCGATTCTGAATGACTTTTAATTTTAAAATTAAATATATCTTGTTTAAATAAATTTATTTTAAGACTTTTATTTATTTTCTAAATTATTTAACGAAGGTTATAAGTAGATTCGAATGACTTTATATTAATATTTTTGATGTTTAAACTTATCTTGTGATTGAAATACCGATTAATTGTTGTTTAAGAAATATCTTTTTCGATAAACTATTTTGTTAATTTAAAATTCTCTAAATTAATAAAAGAGAATTATGGATTATTTTTTATTTAAGTAATTATCGAATTTAAAAAGATATTGAATAAAACTCTTATATTCTTAACCAGAAAAAATAGCTTAAAAACAAAAAATTTTAATTAATTAAATTATTAAGTACTTAAATTTTTTAATATTTTATTATTTTGTATAAGAGGGTTTTCTGAGATTGCTTTTAAGTAATCTAAGTTTTTTTTAGTATTATTCGCGTTTATTAATAGTGTTTTTTAAAAGATAATAATCTAATTTACCTCGCTTTTTAATAATGTAGAAATAAAGGATTGATGTTTTATTTTAATATATTTTTCGTACTATTTAAAAAATCTAAATAAAACTTAGAAGTAGATATAATATTTAAAAAAGCTATTAAAAGTCCTAATCAGTTTTCTAAAGTTTAAAAATATAATATTATTGATTTATTATAAAAAGCGAGTATGACGAGATATGAAGTCTAAAGATTTAGTAATTATAAAATTTTATTGATTTTAAAATATAATATTATAACACAATTCCTAATATTTATTCTAATCTTTATTTTAATATATTTATAAAATCTAGAAAAGGTTGATATAAGACCTTAAAAGATTTAAAAAAAAAATTTCTAAACCTAGATAAACTAGCAAAGCCTTTAGATATATTTACTCTATAAATTAATATTTACTTTAACTAGAAAACTAAGTTTTTAATTAAAAATATAAAAATAAGAAATACTACGTAAGATTGTTCTGTTAAATAAAAAACAGCATAGAAACTTCTATAGCGCTGTATAAATTTTTTTCAAAATCTGAGAATTCAACATAAGCTATTATTTCTATATTTTATAATATATAGCTTCAGCAGTTCGTGACTGTATTTCTGAAGCAATATACAGAATATACATGCATAATTAACAGAATTTAGATTTTTTAATTTAATTAAAAGCATAAAGCTAAGAAATACTATATAAGATTGTTTTGTCAGGCAGAAAGTAGTATAAAAGCTTCTATAACGCTATATAAGCTTCTTTTAAAATCTAAAAATTTAATATAAGTTATTATTTCCATATTTTATAATATATAATTTTAGCAGCTTGTGGTTGTATCTCTAAAGCAATATATAATATATACATACATAATTAATAATATTTAGATTTTTTTAATTATGTATGATAAATTGAAGCTTTTTTTTTAAAATATTAAAACTTATTTTATTAGTTTTATAAATTTTTTTTTTGAAATTATATATTTCTGTATTAAAACTATATCATAACTTGTAAAATTATTTAAATTTTAAATTAAAATTTTAAAATTAAAGCTTTTTTTACTTGATTATATAAGATAATAGATAGAGATTATAATTTTCGTATAATTAAGTTCAAAGCCTTCTTATAACTATAAATAGTTAATTAAATTTAAACTAAACTTTCAATATCTAAGACTAGCTTTAACTTAATATAACTAGTATTATATAAAAACGTTAAATAAATCCTTAGAAGTTAGATATTATTTATTTTTATAAAAACTAAAACTAATATTAAAATTATTTAATTAATAATTTTTGAAAAAATTTATCTTCTTCCTTATTTTATTTATATTATAAAAGAGTTTAATAACTTTTTTTTTACTATTATTAATCTAGATAACGATAATGACTATAAAACAATTATATAAGCCTACGAGATAAAGATTTACGCTATTAATAAAATAATAACTACTTTCAATAAAAAGCTAAAGTTAAAAGAAAAAGTTAAGATTTTAAAGATTAAAGCTCTTATTAAGAATACTATTACTAATAATACTAATATAAATCTTAACATAATAATTAAAACGCTTAATTAACTTTATCTAAATCAAAAAATCCTTAAAAAGATAAGGAAGAAAAAGTTAAAACTCTCAATTAATCTAAAACTAAACTAAAAAGAACTTAATAAATTTTTTAAAAATCTATTTAAGCTTTTTTATCTACTTAAATTTTTTTCAAAATCCAAAATTAATATAATTTATTTATAGACTAGGTTAAAAAATAAATCTAAACTATTTATAACCTTTTAAAATTAATACTAAGCTAATTAATTAAACTAAATACTAATCTTAGTGTTTTAATTATTAACTGTTTTAGCAAATTTCCGATATAATACAATAAATATTACTAAATTTACTAATTTACTTAAATAACCAACTTTAACTAATTTAAAATTATCACGGCCTCGCCATACGCCCTAACCAAACTAGGCGAAATAACTTAGCGTATCAAACATTAGTTTCTTCTCATAAAATTCCTCATAACTAGTTTACCAATATATTTGCAATTTCTATCTTACGTTTACTATTTATTTAAGTACTTTATATACCTATAATTCTACTAGTATTTCTTAACTTCTTATATTGATTATAATACATATTTAATTTCGCACACCCCTATAATAAACATACTTTAGCAAGTAACTACGAGCGATTCAGGCGACTACTAAGAATCGTTTAAGATGCTTAAGACACTTACTCAATTATATTAAAATATCTACGCGTTATAAGAAGAAATTTCATGTATATAATACTTTTTAATCAATAATAATTCATAATTCTTTCTTAAACTCTATCAGTTAATTTATTAACAAAAACTTTTATTAAATAGTTATATCTAACTATATTACATATTTTATTTACAATTCTATTTATTTATCTGAATATATAATTTCCTACACTAAAAGACCTAAATAAATAGAGTTAAAAAATTAGCAAAATACTAAACTATTTTAAGAATCCCGCCAAGGAAACCTGAGACAAATATAACAAAAATTACTTTTTAACGATCTCTTTTAAGTTAGTAAAAAGCCAAAGTTAGTCTAAAAATTTATAAAAAATAAAATAATAAAATATAATTTACTAGAAAATGAATTTGTGATAATAGCTATAATAGTTAATAGAAGAACTAATATAATTTCTGCTAATATATATTTACATATTAATATAAATATTTTAACTTAGTTAGTTCGTTGTTAAGATTTGAAGACTGTATATTTAATTATAGTCTTTTATAGAATTGATGGAACTAATTTATTATTTCTAACGCGTTAACTCTAGTTTGATGCCCCAGATTTTATTTAATTGTATTGTATTAAAAGATTAAGTTATTTTTAAACCCTATAATTATATATATTTTATATATTTAAAATAAAGACTGCTTGAGGTCTACATGGTTTAGCTAAGAAAAACTTCAGAACTACGCTAGTTAGCAGTTTAATTAATTAATATTTCTATATATAGTATTTTTGTAGAATACTAAGCTTGTAATAATAATTTAGTGATAAAAATATTATTATTCGATTAAAATCTGTATAACGCTCTAATATTCTACTTAAAAAAGATATCATATATTATATTTTACATATTAAATTAAAATATCTAGCCCTTTTTTTTATTTCTTTTTAAATAATTATCAGAATATTCGTAAAATTCCACTACACGTTGATATCAAACTAAGATATTTTTATTATTTTATTAAATCTTTAAAATTTAGTCTTTATTATTAGCTAATATATATAGTACTTGAACAAACCTCTATTATGCCTAAGAAACTATAGACTAAAAATACTAAAATTATTAAAAAATAAATTAAGGCTCGGGTAAAAACGATATATTAGAAATTAGCACCAGTAGTATTACTAGCAACTTGTATAAAAACCTCGAAAGTTAACATATCCTCTATAATAGAAACAAAGAAATTTTTAGACTTATTTTAAGAGGATTTAATATAATTACTTCTTAAAATATAATAGTTTATTTTTGTTACTGACTAGGACTAGCAGAGTACTAATTTATCTTCATTTTTTATTTACTTTTTATATAAGAACTAATTTTTTTTAAAACTATTTTAAATAATTTGGCAGAGGTGGATACGGAGCCTTTAATAGAATTAGTAAACTAAGTAAAAGCAGACATAAAGCTTATAATAAAACTAATAAAACTAGTAAAATTATAAGAGACTTTAATAAAGTTACTTATAATTCTAATATTTTAATAATATTAATTAAAGAAAAAGACAAAACGTTATTTATTAGAAAAGTTAAATAAATTAATATTTAAATAATTTTTTTATTTTTATATAACGTATTTCACCTAATGTGCGCGCACACCCAGTTATGACGCACCACATTTCGTTTTTGATTTTTTAAATTTTGAGTTTTAGTTCAAAACCATTTAAAATCTAAATATAGATTCTAAATTATGTTTTTTATCTTATTTAATTTTTTCAAATTTTTAAATTCAATACTGAATTTATTATAATTTTAAATACACTTTTTTTGTGTTTTTTTATTTGTATGTAAAACACATACAAATTTTTTTGTTGACAAAACTTTTTAAAATGAATAATACTCAAAATTTTGTATGCACATAGATATATAAAATTTCAACACATTTAAAAATAATGATTAATTATTAAAATTCTTCAAAAATTTTTGAATAATCTTAAAAAATGATAAAATTATTATAAAATTAGTTTTTCGAGATTTGTATGTAAAATAATACATTTTTACAAATTTCAAACCTTAATAACTCTTTTAATTTTTATTACTTTTCAAAATTTTTTGAATATTTTGAATATTATATATTAGAATTAAAACATATTTAAATTTCACAAAATCTAATAAAATAGAGTTTAAAATTTTTTTGTTTTATATAAAGTTACTCGCTCACAAAATTTGTATGTGTTTTATATACAAATAAAAAAACACAAAAAAAGTGTATTTAAAATTATAATAAATTCAGTATTGAATTTAAAAATTTGAAAAAATTAAATAAGATAAAAAACATAATTTAGAATCTATATTTAGATTTTAAATGGTTTTGAACTAAAACTCAAAATTTAAAAAATCAAAAACGAAATGTGGTGCGCTATAACTGAGTGTGCGCGCATACTAGGTGAAATACGTTAAGCTTGTATTGAATTGATATAAATAGATTTAAATCTGATAATAGTTATCTAAGCAGTATTTAAGGTTTTTAGTATTATACTATTTTAATTTATTTCTTAATCAGGTTATATGAAATTGTTCGAGATAGTTTTAATTATAAATCGTTTTTGTAAAAACTGAATTAAGGCGACGAATATTTTATTAATATATATTAAATATTTTAATTTTATTTATATAGATTTTTATATTTATTATATTACAAAAAATCTATTTTCGAATATTAGAGAAATTCGGGATATCTAAAAGCAAATATTTATTTTTTATAATCTTACTTTAGCTTTTTTTTAAAAATTAATTTAAGTATAAATTAAATAGTTTTTTTTAAATTTTCGAGGTTATATAGCAGATATTACTTGGAAGATTATTAAATCTAAATATATCTTTTTCTTCTCTATATTAGCTTAAATAGAATAAATTAAATATCTTTTAAAAAAAAACAAGTTTTTTTCTAAGAAAAATTTCTAAAATATAAGTTAGTTAAATATTTAAGGTTATAGCAATTCTATATTAACTTTAGTAGAAGCTAAATTTGTTATTATTCTCTTTTTTAGTTATACTCTAAATACTGATTTAATATTTCTATAATACTTTTAATAATTATTAGGTTAAAAATCTGACGCTATATTAAAAAGTAAATAATATTATTATCTTTTAGATTACTATAGTTTTATAGAGGGCTTTAAAAAAACTCGAAATTAATACTATCGATTTAAATTATACTTTAAAATCTTTACATAGATAATGTAAGTAGAATTTACCTATTTATAAAAATATAAAGCTAATGTAAGGTTACTTTAGACTACTATATAATTTATTTAGAATTCTAAAGAATTTATTGAGAATTATATTAAATTAATATTATATCAATATTATTAGTATTAATTAAGCAGAAACTAGACGCGTTCGGGGTTTTTAAAAATAAGTATTATATTATTAATATTCCAAAAGATATTCAAGAATTATTAGATATAGAAAATACTTTAATTTTATAAATTAAAAAAAATATTAAATTAATAAAAAGTATTAATAACTTATAAGAAGTTTATATAAATTTAAAAAATATTACTAAAAACTCTTAAGAAGTTAATATATCTTCCCCCCTTTCCTTTTATTCTAAACTTGATATCCTTAACTAAATTATTAATTTCTTGTTTATTTAATAATATTATAGTTTTATATATATCTTTTTTATTACGAAATGTGCAGTTTAGTTGTTATAAAATATTTAACTAAAAAGTTTAATATTTATTATAATTTTTTTAATCGTATTTTTATTATTTTAAATAGTCGTATACAGTACTTTTGTAAATTCGAATAAGACGCATCTAATAGAGATTATTTTTAAAATAGAAATTATTTTTTAAAATATAAATTATTTTTTAAAATAGAAATTACTTTATCTAATACAAGCTTTCCTTAGGATAAAACAAACTTTTTAAAATAAAAAGAGTTCCTTAAAATAAAAAAGACTTTTTAGAATAAAAAGGCTTTACCTAAAAAGTAGGTTTTTATTTTACTTATCTTACTCATCTTGCTTTAAAATAGGCAGGATAAAGTAAAATAGAAATATGTTTTTTTCCTAATATAAATAACTACGAAAAATAATAAAAACAAAAATAAATAATAGTAAATATTAAATATAATTTATTTTTAAAATATTTAATCCGTATTATTATTATTTTTTAATAAATAAGCAGCTATTGGTAAATATAGAAGATCGAAATATTTTATCATTTAAAAGTTCAGCAGAAGAAATAATGTATATAAATATAAGCGAATTATTTGTTTAAACTGTGAAATAAAAAGAGAAAAATCGAATTTATATTATAATTATAAATTCTCAAAAAACTTTAATATTGTAGATAAATTTAACTAATTAAGCGGAATATTTAAAAGATTTAAAATTAAATAAATTAATAGTAGTTAGCGTTTTACTGAATTGTAAAATGACTAAAAACGAACTTCTGTTAGTATACGCAGCTATTAAAATTATATTTAATAAAATAATAATTAATTTCAATAAAATTAATACAGATTTAAGGCAGTAATGGAGAAATCTTAAAGTTAAAAAATTCTTATATTAATTATTAAAAACATTTAGATTAATAGCTAATTTCAGTTAATATATTAGTTATTAATAAAGATTAATCGTTTATTATTTATAAGTTTATAATCTTTTTAAATTAGAAAGACTTTATAAATATAAAATTGACTTTAAAAAAGACTTAAAAGAATAATTTATTAGAAGATTAGATGAAGTAATGTGTACTTGATTAAGTGCTCTTAAACTAAAGTGTTCTGTCGAAGAGTTTATATACAGGGAGTAGCACATACAGGGTGACTAAGCTAGTTATGTACAGAGTAAGTAATAAGCACATATAGAGTAAGTAGTAAGTATATACAGAGTAACTAATTATCCTATATTTAGTAAGGTTATATCGAAGGTAAGATATTCTAACACTTCTACTAAACTTTTATTCAGTGTGAATAAAGTTTCTTAATACGAGATATACATTTTGGTTATATTTGCTTATTATTAATATTAAACTAGTATAACTTTTGATATTGTTTTAATAAACGCTGTTACCCTCGTATTTTGGGTAATTTACTAGATAATAGGATTTATAGGAGGAGTATTTTTAAAGCATATATCTATCTTTATAATTAAGTGATTAGTTTTAATAGCTTTAGGGCTAAACCTTTGTTATTCTAAGAGTAAAACTATAATTATAAATATGCTTAACTAAGCTTAGACCTTCGTATTAATTGTAGTTATTTATATTTTATTAAAAATCTTTTTTAATCGTAAAACCACTTTCATAGGTGGAAATTATTAAGATAAAAAAAAAAATATATATTTTATAAAAGCCTTAAGTTTATTATAGTTATATGCTTCTGGTATTTAAATTTCGTTAAGAATTTAATTAGATTGTCTACTAGATTATCTGTGGATAGAACTTTTTTAATCTGAAGTTTTTTTTTCATATATATGTTCTTAATTAAGTAGTACTTAATATCTACATGTTTTATTTAGTTATGTTGTTTGAGGTTGGTAATTAATAACTATACAGCTGTATAATTAAGCTGTAGGATTAGCGGCTTTTGAAGTTAAATTCCTGCTATCTTAATCAATTGTTCTAACTAAATAACGTTTTTGGCTGCTTCGGATATAGCTATATATTCGGCGTGTCATGTGCTATTAACTATAATAATTTGCTTCTTAAATTTCTATATAATCAGACTCTTATTTAGAAACTACAGGTGCCTTTTAGTTAACTTCCTGTTATCTAGGTCTCTTGTTAGGTTTAAGTTTGAGTAGTTAAGTAGTAAATTCCCTTATTAATTTTCTTCTTGATTTTTGCCTAGTATTAGTCCTAAGGACTTAGTTCCGCTTAGGTACTTTAGTACTTTTCATATCGCTTCGGTATGTATAGTTATTGATTTGAAGTTGTATTTAACTAATTATTCTACTACATAAGTCAGGTCTAGTCTTGTATAAATTATTAGGTATATAAATTAGCTATTTAGTTGTTAGTATTACCGAATCGCGTCGCTGATTAGAAATTCCTTATCGTCGATAGTTAAGTTATGTTCTATAGGGATTTTTGTAAAATTACACTAGTTCATTTTATAGCAAATAAAAATTGTCTTAATAAATGCGGATTAATATAAAATAACTATTTTCTTTTGACAATCTCTTTTGATCTAGATACCTAAAAAGGTTTTAACTTCTTTTATATTAGACATTTTATACTTAGCTTTCAGAGCTTTCTTGATTTTTTTCATTTTGTCTTTAGTTCTTATCGCTATAAAAAGGTTATCTACATATAGAAAAATCAGAATTCCTTCTACTTTATTAATATACAAGCTCTTATTATCATCGTAAGGTATAAATTTTAATGTCTTTAGGAAGGCATCAATATTTGTGTTTTAGATTCTGGATACCTAACGTAATTTATATAGCGCACGTTTTAATAAAAGAATTAGTCGTTTAATCCTTTTAAAAATATATTTATAATAGCCTTTCGAGATTATCATATAAACTTCTTTTAGTAGCCTAGAGGTTAAGAACGCAGTCTTAACATCTAATTAGTACAGTTCTATATTAAGTATGGCTACTATGGTTATGAAGAATCTGAATATTACTAGTTTAGCTATAAAAGCATACGTATCTAAATCGATTTCAGATTATAAGTCACCTTGAATTATCAACTGTGCTTTGTACTATACAAGCACGTTCTGAGTTTTGATTTTAAACACCCATTTTAAAACGAAAGCCTTATATTCTTTAAGTAGGTCTATTATTATAAAAGATTTATTAGCCTTATATAAATCAAGTTCTTCTTAGATTACCTTACGCTATCGATTTTTTTTAATATAGTTTATAACTTCTTTATAGCTTTATAGCTTCCAGTTAGAGGTAATTCTACCCTAAATTATTATAAATACCCATTTTCTTACTACGCCGTTAATATGGTCGCTTTAGATTACTTCGTTAAAAGCCGTACCTTCTAACAGCTATTCTTTATTAGCTCTACGTCTCTTAACATACTTAACTTTATGTAATTTAATATAATCGCTATCAAAGAAACCTGACGTATATTCATCTAGGTATACGCCTATAGTAGGTTTATTTTTATTATATAGCTAAGAACTACTCTAGACGTCCCTAAATACCTTCTTACTACTACGCGGTTATTTGTAGATAACTTATTTAAATAACTTTAAGCATTTGTTTACTGCGCATATAAGCTTACTAGTTATAATTAAGTCTTCAACTGAACTATTTAGCTTATAAGTATCTTTATAACAGCTTCTACTTTTTTTACTAGCTGTTAGGATTTCTGTTCTCTGCGAATTAATATTACTATTAGCTAGGCTAGATAGTAATTCGTTTAAGATTTTAAATCTTATATAGCGTTTAGCTGGAGCTAATATTTTAATATAGCTAAGGAATTGTCTACTTTTTACCTCATCTTAATCTTATATTATAAGTAGCTTTATATACGAGCTTATAGGTTTACTTATATTTAATTTTAACAATAGTCCTTGATTTATAGTATTACTTAAACGACTTTTGATCAGAGCTAGGTCTTTATATATGTACTTAAATTTAGAAGTTTGGTTGCCTAATTAGTTACCAGCGCCATTTTTTAGTTAATAGTCATGTTACATAATTTCTCTAATTAAATCGCTCTTACTTAAAAATATATCTTCTTCCTATTTCAAATTCTTTTCGTTGTAAAACTCTATTCCGTTCTAGATTTTATAAAAAGTAGTGCTATTTTTGATATATCCTATAAATAGACATAAGCTAGCATATACAATAAATTTGCTTTGTCTTTTCTCCTTAAGTACTTAATACCACGTTAAATAATTAAACAATTTTAAGTAGGACAGATTTAGTAGATGATTGTTTAAAACTTTATACAGCAATTTTTTATTAAGTAGCTTTATAGATAATAAACAGTTCTTTAAGTAAATAACTATAACTATAGCTTCGCCCCAAAAAAAAATAGGTAAATCTACTTTATAAAGTATAGTAGTAGCTATAGCTATTAAGATAACTATCTATTTTTTAACTACGCTATTAAAATCTTGATGTTAAAGAAAAAAGGTTTTAAGCTTAATCCCGTTTTAGATTAATAAGCTTTAAAACTTCTAGTTAATATATTCTCTTGTTCTATTATTATAGTAGAACTTAAAGATTTTGCTAAGTCTTCCTAATTATTCTCTCTTTTTAATATATATGATAACGGATTTAAAGTTATTGTAGATATCAATTTTTCTTTTTAACATCTTAATTTCCGTTTATCTAGAATAATCTTCGATAAAGACTACGAAGTAGCTTTTGCTGCCTTCGATCTACGATAATCTGCCTAATAAATTACTATGAACCTTCTTTTAGGAAGTAGAGCTCCTGAGTTAGACCTTAGTACAATTATAAGTTCGTCGCATTTTAACTTGGATATAGACCTAATAAGCTAGTAGATTTTTCTCTCTAACCTAAATATTTAGTATTAAGTGTTTTATTAATTTCTTCTAAATCTGATAACCGATATGGCTAAGCCTGTTATATTATAACATAAATTACTTAACGTCTTTACTTAAGATCGCTTAGCTGTCTAGTTCAGAAATGACTTCCTCATTTAATATTAAATTAAGATTAAACATATTAAACTCTATATTGAGCTCCTCCGAGTTAAAATTTTCTTTGTTAATAGTTAAACTAATTAACATAGTAGTTAATAGAATTTTCTATTTTATTAATATTATAAATTTATTAATTTTACGCTTAATAATATACATAGCGTCTTCAATCACCGTCATATATCTAGCCTTCTAAAGGGTGTGTATAAATAAAAGCTTGCGAGTTATCTTAGAAACCTATAAAATAGATACACAAAGATTTGGCTAAATCTGTACTATTTCTCTCCTAAGTGCGTGGATATAGGCTCCACTGGCTGTATAAATAGGCAGTAGTTAAGGTAACATTCGATAACCGGCTAGATTTGTTTTTTCTATAGTATAGGTATCCGTTACACCGAAATTAACTAGCTAGCTATTACCTAGGGTTGTGATTCTCCCACCTTCTTTGGTAGCTATGTAACTATAGTAGTCTGTAATTTCAAAGTACTAATTGAGTTCCTCCTGCTTTTCCTCAGTAATTTCCTTTTAAGTTTTCGTTATTTGCGCTTTTTTAGCTCTTTCTCTTCTCTTGGTTTTTCTATCTTTTCTGCGCTGCTCTGTTTTTTTCTTTATAGGACAGTTGAGTTTAAAGTACTTATATTAATTATAATAATAATAGTTGTCTTTATTTCCTGCGTTATTTCTCTGATTAAAATAATTTTAGTAATTTTTTTGTTCTCTACTTCTACTTCTCCATTTATTCCTTTTTTTTTAGCCTTTATTTTTGCTAGAATTTCTATATCCTTTAGAAGCGTCTTTAGAAGTTTCTCCGGCGTAATTAGCTTAGATAGTAAAATCTTTTATATAATTAAAGTATATTATTTTTTAAGTTTTAACTTCCTAAATAATTTACTAAATTTAATAAATTGTTATATCTAGATTATTTTTAATTATAAGCTAAATAATGTCAACTATGGGTTTATATAAGATCGGTAGTTTTAGCAGATAGACATCTTTAAGCACATTATTAACTATTATGTACTTAGTACTAACGAGCTATGCCTGAATAGTTCTTAGTTTTCCAAACTAATCAGTTTATTTCTTATTTAAAATTAATTCTATCTTAAAAAAGGAAATATATAAGCTAAAAGTTATATTAAAGTTTTAAATTAAAATGTAAGTCTTATTAAGCTCCTCTCATAATTAAGCTACAGTAACTAATTTAAAGTAAATTTTTTATAACAAGTCACTGATGTAATAGGTAAGAAGGGCTAATATCTTCCTTTTTTGTTTTTACTAGTTCTTATAGTTTTTATTTAATATAAATATAAGATAATTATGATGTAAGTCTTGTTATATAACTGTCCTCTTAATTATATAACTATTAATAGTATATAAGCTTGAATATTCTGATTGAGTTTTTATATCTGAGGTTTTATTGTCTTCTTTATCTTTAGACTAACTGTCGGCTTGAATTAGTGCCCTTAAGCTTGACGCTTTGAAGGCTGTTACTTTAGATGTTGTAGTTTTAGTAATTAAAGTTTTATTAATCGATCTTCTAGTTTGTCTAGTAGATTTACTTACAGAATTTGCGATCTTAATATACAACAGTTTAAAAACTCGTTTTAATTTCTTCAGTTCTTTGTCTTCGCTAGTTATATTTTTAAATAGGTTAATACGGCTTATTAGCCGTATAAACTATTCCTTTTATTTATAATAGTTAAAATTGATAAGTCGAAGATAGATTCCGTATTTACACTTATAATGAGTAATAGAACTATATTCTTTAAAATTATCGATTTATTCTAACATCGTGAATAATAAGTTGTAGAATTGAAATTAGTTTTTGTCGTAGTACAGATTATAGTTATACTAGGCTCATAACCTATTAGAAGATTAAGTAAAGTGATGTGTACTTGATTAAGTACTCTTAAACTAAAGTGTTCTGTCGAAGAGTTTATATACAGAGAGTAGCACATATAGAGTGACTAAGCTAGTCATGTACAGGGTAAGTAGTAGGCACATATAAGGTAAGTAGTAGGCACATACAGAGTAACTAGTTACCCTGTATCTGGTAAGGTCATATCGAGGGTAAGATATTCTAACAAAACCTTAAAAAAAATTTCCAATTCTCCCAAGAACGAATAGTATATTATTATAATCGAAACCATCTAAAAGTCTCATTATTAAAAGAAGGAGATAAAGCATATCTACTTACACGAAATTTAAAAACAAAGCGTCTTAAAAAACTCGATTTTCAAAAATACGATCCCTACATAATTAAACGAAGACTAAAAAAACATTAATATAAATTAAATATATCTAGTTCTTTAAAAATTCATCGAACTTTTTATATATTACTCCTCGAACTAGCCCTCCTAAAATTACGAAAAGAGCAGAACAATATAAAAATTAAATATAAAGACTATACTAAATATAATATCGACAAAATTTTTGCCAGATTTAATAATGATAATAAATATTTCATCTGATAGTCTCTATTCTATAACTTAGAGGATAATTTCTAGTAATTAAAAGAGAATATCTTTTCAGAACTTATCCAGTCTTATCTAAGAAAGATTAGGATACTCGTTTAGTAAAATACTACAAAATCAAAGAAAAAACACAAACGACTTAAAAAGAACTAAAAATAAAAAATTTTAATTATAATAATCTTAATACTAACAGAAATTTTTTTAAAAAAAACTTACTTTACTTATATCCCTCCTTATAAATATACTTTTTAATATACTATTAGTGTAATCGATTTAATCTTGTTTCTTTTGCTTTCTAGCGCAGAAGAAGTTCTCCTAGAACTTTTTATTAAATAAACTACGCTAATAAAAAGTATATAATAAATAAATCCCTTTAGATAAAATTATAATTTTAGAAGTCAAAGACTCCGTGTACAATAAAAGGAACTCTCGATAAAATATTTTATTTTAAAAAAAAGTTATAAATATAAAGAAAAATTAAGTAAAATTACTTTAAATATTTTTTTAAATATCCTTCAGGAAATTTTTTACTAAAAATTCTATATTATTCTAGAAGAACTTCTCTAACAAAAGATTACCTAAAAAATCTTAGATAGAATTAACGAAATAGTTATATAATTCTATTTTTATTATAAGAATTTTACTTAAAATCTTCTTATTATTATCTATTTACTTAGAACCTAAGTTCCATATATTACCTTTAAGATAATAATTTATTAATTTTTTAATAATATTTATTACTACCTTTATCTCCTTCTTAGAATTTAATGTAAAATCTTTTATTATATCTTTTTTATATAATTTTTAATCTTTATAAATAAAACTCTCTCGATATCTTTTAGAAATGATGATAGCTTTTTTTTAATAACGTTTTAACTCTGATATAACTTTCTAAAATTCCTTTAGTAAATCTAAAAGCCTGAGTTAACTCTATATAACTAATTATTAGTTCTCTTCGATATATTTTTAAGTCTTTTTAAAGCAAATAAAAGCTTCTTTTAACTCCTTAAATTTTTAATTTTAAACTTTAAAAATCTTCG
Source organism: Arthrobotrys flagrans (assembly GCF_004000055.1). Classification (NCBI taxonomy): domain Eukaryota; kingdom Fungi; phylum Ascomycota; class Orbiliomycetes; order Orbiliales; family Orbiliaceae; genus Arthrobotrys; species Arthrobotrys flagrans. The sequence continues at coordinate 151,069 of NW_027137556.1, forward strand.
CGACTACGAAAAAGTTAAAAACGCCCTCAAAAACGAAAAAATATTAATTACTTACGAAAAATAATATTACAATCTTTTCTTTTTTATTTAGTATATACTAAACATTTAACGCTTTTTTTTAATATAATACAAGAATATTTACCTCGAGTATAACAATTATAGATTTTTACTACCTTAATCTTTTTTGATTTAAATTGTTCTAAAAACTTTGCTTTTTAACGTTTTAACTACAAACTGCTGTCTTGATTATTAAAAGATTTGAAAACTTAATTTTTGCTTATAATAAATATATATTATTTAACTATGCCTTAAAAGAAAAGTTTACTAGTTTAAGTTTTAACTTTATATTATTGATAAAATCTTACTATTTTATAGTCAAAACTAATTATATAATCTGTCTTTTATTTACTTCTTTTATAATAAAACTATCCCTGCATATTTACTCTATTATACGAAAATCTATCCTGCAAAATTTTTTTTTACAAAAAACTATTTTAAGAAAAAATTTTATATAAAATAACGCCTGCTTTATAATTTACAGCACGTATATAAAAAAATTCCGTATACGAAATTTACTCTTATAAATTTCTTAGAACAAAAAAAGAAGATAGTATCATAGTCTCGTTATACGCTCTAATCAAATTAGGCGAAATAACTTAGCATATTAAATATTAATTTCTTTTTATAAATTCTCTTATAATTAATTTACTAATATGTTTGCAATTCTACTTTACGTTTGCTATTTATTTAAGTACTTTATATATCTATAATTCTACTAGTATTTCTTGACTTTTTATATTAACTATAATACATGTTTAATTTCGTATATTTCTGTAACAAACATACTTTAGCGAATGACTGTAAGTAACTCGAACGATTACTAAAAGTCGCTCAAGATACTTAAGACACTCACTCGATTATATTAAAATATCTACGTTTTATAGAAAGAAGTTTTATATATATAATACTCTTTAATTGATAATAGTTCATAATCTTTTCTTGAATTTTATCGGTTAATTTATTAATAAAAACTTTTATTAAACAGTTATACTTAATTATATTACATATTCTATCTATAATTTTATTCATTTATCTGAATACATAATTTCCTACACTGAGAGACCTGAATAAATAAAGTTGAGAAATTAGCAAGGTGCTAAGCTGTTTTGAGAATCCCTAATTTATAGTTTTAATCGGAACCACTAGTGGTACCGATTTTCTAATTAACCGAAAACCTATTTTAGTCACCCGGTATAGTAAAAATCGAAGGTAAACACCCTAAAAAATAAAAAATTAATACCACTAGTAATACTAATTTTTTAATTAATCAAAATGTGTTTATCAAATACTACCTAAAAACGTTTACATTAGGCGTATTATAAGTTTAAAAAATCTAATATAGTTTAATATATTGGTTTTATGCCAACGAAATTCGTTAATGATTATTTAACAAACATTAGTTAATTACATTAAAATTAAATATTATTTTTTTTTTTCTTTCTTTCCTCTTCCCCTTTTTTTCGTTACTTTTTATTGCAAACGTTATTCGATGAACTCGTAATAAATCGAAAAATAGCTGCTATAAATAATAAAGAAAACATAGAATATCCTTTTAAATATAATACTAAGCTACGTTAAATAATATGTAGGGTTTATTATTTCACCGTTTTACTAAACAGATTGAATAATTATTTTTGAAATATTAAAGTTTATAGCGAAATACCCTCGACGGTTTAAAACGCGTAAATTCGAAATTATATTAAAAAAAAAAATTACAAATCTTGACAATACAGCGCGGTAATTAAACAGTCAAAAAGAAATACGCGGGTTAAAGATTATAAAATATTTTTAATATCAAAACTATAATTCTAAATTTTCTTTATTTAAAATAATACGCGTGCATTGTATTAAGGAACATAATATTAGAAAATAGGCCAGATAATTGTGAAAAATGACAAAAACGAAGATAGATAACAGTAAATATTGGATATAATTTATTTTTAAAATGTTTAGTCTATATCATTATTATTTTTTAATAAATAAGTAACTATTAGTAAATACAGAAGATCGAAATACTCTATTACTTAAAAGTTCGGCAGAAGAAATAATATATATAGATATAAGCGAATTATTTACTTAAACTACGAAACGAAAGAAGGAAGATCGAACTCGCGTTACAATTACAAATTCTCAAAAAACCTTAACGCCGTAGATAAACTTAATCAATTAAACAAAACATTTAAAAAATTTAAAACTAAACAAATTAATAGCAACTAATATTCTACTAAACTACAAGACAACCGAAAACGAACTTCTGTTAATATACACAGCTATCAAAGTTATATTTAACAAGATAATGATTAATCTCGACAAAATTAATAAAGATTTAAGACAATAATAGAGAAGTTTTAAAGCCAAAAAATTCTTACATCAACTACTGAAAGCGTTTAGATTGATAGCTAGTTTCAGTTAATATATTAACTATTAGCAAAAGTTGATCGTTTATTATTTACAAATTTACAATTTTTCTAAATCAGAAAGGCTTTATAAGCATAAAATCAACTTTAAAGAAGACTTAAAAGAATAGTTAAAATATATTAAATTACTCGCTCGATCATTAACTGCAATCGAAAGCAGACTTCGTTAAAGAGATGAATTTTTAAAAGATCACGTTTTTACTTTTAACACGACAATTTTAAAACAAAAGTTTTTAAATAAAAAATAGAAAAATTTACTCATCCATTTTACTGTAATTTTAAGTATTAACAAACGTATTTATCAATTAAAGGAACCCGAAGATTACACTAGTATTTTAGCAAGACTAATATATTATTCTTAGTTAATATTATTATAAAATTACTCGATTTTGTTAAAAGAAAGCGTCTCAAAAAATAAAAGCTTAAAGTTAACAAAAAACGAATAAATTGATCGAATAATCAAATACTTTCAATAATACAGGCAAACGTAGCTAATCAATAATAACTACACATCAATAAACTTAATACTAAATAATCTCGCTTATAAGTTAAAAAAATTAGCGTTTGTTCTAGATCAAGCTCGTGTACTTTAAATAAATCTACAGACCAAAATAAAGCTTAAGTACAAAAGATAATCGATAACTATTAATAATCTAAAGAATATAGTATAAAAGTTAATAAAAAGAGTAACCAATTCTCTATAACAAGATTTAATATTTATCAAAGATAACAAACAGCGATTTACTGTAAATTTAAAAAATATTGATGATAATATAGCTTTAGAAATAAAAAATATCAGCGATATTTTCTTAAACCTTAATATAGCAATAAAACTCGCAGCTAATATTAAATTAATTTAGAACAGATTATTCAAGAATATTAAGGCTAGGAAATAGATACTAAATATAATTATAATTACTAATTTTAATACTTAGTTAATTTTTAAAAATTTAAAGTTTAAGTTTTATGAATGATTAATTAATAAATTCTTAAATAATTTATTTATTCTCGTATATGTTATTAACGGCGCACTGGTCAGAGACATCAAGATCAACTATATATAATATTAAAACAATATGTCAGTTAATAGAAACCTGTTTACGATTAATAGTAAAGTAATCTTTATTTTATAATATTATAAAAGAATAATTATTATAAATCAGTTAAAAATTATACCTAAAATTCTATTGAAAGTTATCGGCGATTTAATAGCGCTATATTTTTAATACGTTAAATTATTTATTAATAGCCTAAACGTCATATACTGCAAAGATAAACTAGAGACGGATTATCTGTAAAAGAATAGTAAAAGTAACTATTGAAGTAATAATTATATAATGTAGGTAATTGAAAAAATAACTAAAAAAAATTTAGAGATAAAATTGACTGTTCGCTTTTATTATTATATTGTTATTATGTTTAATAAAGACGTGGTCTATCGAAGTAGGTTAACGGCTAAATAATTCAAAGATTTCAGCAACGAAGACCCTTTGCTGGACGAAGCAAAAGAGTTTAAAGATTATGATATAGAACAAATAACTACAGCTTAGTAGACTGAATACAGTGTTTAATAAAGGTTTAATTACTACAGATAGGCGGTTAATTTAATGTTAAAACTGATGTTTAAGTTTTTGGAATTATTTACGAAAGTGAGCGAGAAGTAGTATTAATTTTTAGATTTAAACAATAATGAAAACAAAAAACGATTATCGAATAATAAAAAACATTGTTAATAAAAATCTTTGGTGAATAGTAAGTAAATGTGAAAAATTTTCCTTAAGAAGTTTATAATTAAATTAATAATATTTTAATCAAATAAAAGGAGGGAAATTTTGGGCTTTTAATTATAAAAAGATAGCGGTTATTTATAGATCTTAAAAATATGCGAATTAAAATACCGAAAGATATTAACGTTTATATCTTTGGGAACTCAGAAGATACAGCTTACGTAATACTAAAAAATAAATTTAGTTATAATAAATTTAAATTAAAAGAACAGTTGAAAAACGCAGTATTAATACTTAAAAAATAATTATTAACTATTACAATTTTACCTATGGGGGGCGATAAGACTTTACTATGGATATTACTAACAGCTACGAACTAATAAAATATAACGGCGATAATAATCCTTTATATTAATCTCATAAATAATATTATTAAATAATGTAGTAAAGTCAATTTAAAAATAGATTACTAGTATTCTAATTGCTAATCGTATAGTAACCAAATAATAATAGCAATAACAAAAAGCGCCGTCAGTTTAACACAGTACAATATTAACTAGTACTAGATTTTTTTATAATATCTTTTCATTTTTAAAGCCAACGGGCTTCTTAATAGAATAGTAGTTAACGAGTGTTATATAATAGTTACTGAAGATAGATTTCGACCGGTGATGAGTTAAATGTTTTATCTTAGATTATTAAATATACTAATATTTTTTATAATAATAACGTTATTGCTATGAATAAAGACAGTTTTCGAAAATTTATTAATATTAACTGATAATCTTATTTATTATATATGAAGATAAAACTTATAAATAAACGTTAGTATAAACGTGATAAAATGTAGTAATAAACGAATAATAACGACAGCATTAAAATTAATAAAAAAATAAAAAAGAACATTAATATCAAAATAAAAAATCATAATTTATACTCAGTTTAAAAATAAAACAGAGATACTCGCAAAATCAAAAATACTTGACTATTAATTTTATTACAGAGAAGTAAATGAAAAGACTAAACAATTAACACTTAATAAATAGTAAAAGTCAAAATAGATATTTCTTATAATAATAACGATATTCGGTTATAATATAAATTATCTAAATATTATAGAAATAATTTACATTAAATTATTATATAGTTTAATTAATTACGTATAAGAAAGCGGAAGAGCGGAAAAATATTTTAAAAAAACTAAATTAATAGTTATAATTAAAGAATAAAAAATATAAGCAATAAAGGACGAAGATAATTAAATATTAACTAAAATAAAATTTTTAGCATACAATGTAGGCTATCTTTGATTGACGATTATAATAGTAAAGTATAGATTAATACTAATATCAAGATTTTTAAACGGCAGTAAAAAGGAAAATTATGATAAATTATTAATTAATTTATATAATAATTATAGAAAAGTAGGAAAAAAGAAGACAAAAAGCGAAATAATAAAGACAGTAAAGATAAAAATATAAAAAAAAAAAAAAAGAAGAGACTAAATTATAGATACGTTAAAGTAATTAAGTAATAATTGTATAGCGTGTCTGCTGAATAAAATAAAAGACGTAAACAGTTATAAGTTATACAAATATAAGTAAGAAGTAGGATTCGATTTTAATAGTATCGTCGAGTTTAATCGATCGATTAAGTAACCGAGTAATTAAAACTATTATTAAACATATGATTTACTAGAAGAAGTATACAAAAAAGCGAACAAATCGAAAAACGAGCATAAAAATTACGCGTATAAATAAGTAATAATAACGATAGCGCTTTATGGTTAAAAAAAAGAATCGAGATTCAAATAGCGAATAAAAGAATTTATCGAAATATTAAATTAATCGACGAAATTTAATTATAGTGAGTGATTGGGATAAAAATGAGTGAATAGATTATACGAAATTAAAACGACGCAAGCATTCGCTATATTAGATTTATTTAGTAAAGAATTTTTTTAAAAGAAAATTATATTATAAAGTATTTTTAATTAAAAATATTATTATTATGAAATTAAAAAGAAAATAAAAATCATTATTAAAGTAATAATTAGTTAAATATATAATTAACTAATTGATTTAGTATTATTTACTAGTTAGTTATAGTTAATTAAAAGAGAAATTTAAAATTTTAAAAATAAAAAGATATTATTAGTATATAATTAGTTAAATAAAATTGCAATTAAAATAAAATTAAAATTAAGGAGAATAAAATAAAATAAAGATAATTAAAGATAAAATAAAAATAAAAATAGAATTAAAATAAAATAGACTAAAATAAATTAAGATTTAAAATAAATTAAAATTAAAAGAGATAAAAAATTAGAATTAGAATAGAATAAAGTTTATTAAAAATGAAAATATAATAAAATAAAATAGAAGAAAATTAAATTAAAATTGAAATGAATAAATTAAATTAGAATTAAAATAGATTAAATAGATTAAAGTTAAAATTAAAATAGAAATAGAAATAGAAATAAAATAGATTGAAATAAAATAAAGAAAAATAGTAATTAAAATAAAGTAAAATAGATTAAAATAGCATTAAAATTAGAAATAAGATAGAGTAGAATAAAAAAGAATAAAATTGAAATTAAAATAGAATTAGAGTTAAAATAGAATAGAATAAAATAGAATTAGAGTAGAGTTAAAATAAAGTTAAAGTTAAAATAAAATAGAATAGAATAAAATAGAAATAAAATAAAAATAAAATAGAAATAAAATAAGAATAAAATAGAAATTGTTACACCTGTCCTAGGTTTCCTTGGCAGGATTCCCAAAATAGCTTAGCACCTTGCTAATTTCTTAACTCTATTTATTTAGGTCTCTTAGTGTAGGAAATTATGTATTCGGATGAATAAATAGAATTGTAGATAGAATATATAATACAGTCAAATATGACTATTTAATAAAAGTTTCTATTAATAAGTTGACTAATAGGGTTTAAAAAAGAATTATAAACTATTATCAATTAAAAAGTATTATATATACAAAACTTCTTTCTACAAAGCGTAGATATCTTAATATAATCGAATAAGTGTCTTAAGCGCCTTAAACAATTCTTAGCAGTCGCCTAAGTCGCTCATAATCGCTCGCTAAGATATATTTGTTATAGAAGTATACAAAATCAAACATATGTTATAGTTAATACAAAAAGTTAGGAAATATTAATAAAATTACAGGTATATGAAATACTTAAATAAATAGTAAACGTAAAATAGGAATTGCAAACATATTTAATAAACTAATTATAAGGAAATTTATAAAAAAAAACTAATATTTAATACGCCAAGCTATTTCACCTAGTTTAGTTAGGGCATATAATAGAGTCGTAATACTATTTTCCCTTTTTATTCTAAGAAATTCACAGAGGTAAATTTCATATACGAGATTCTCCTATATACGTACTACAAATTATAAGGTAAGCGTTATTTTATACGGGATTTTCCTTCGGGGTAGTTTTTCATAAAAAAAAATTTTATAAAGCAGATTTTCATAAGCAAATATACAGAGATAGTTTTATTATAAAAGAAGGAGATAGATTACATAATTAATTTTAACTATAAAATAATAAGATTTTATCAATAATATAGGGTTAAAACTTAAATTAGTAAACCTTTCTTTTAAGACATAGCTAAACAATACATATTTATTATGAGTAAAAATCGAGTTTCTAAATCTTTTAATAATTAAGGCGGCAGTTTGCAGTTAAAGCGTCGGAAAACAAAGTTTTTAGAACGATTTAAATTAGAAAAAATTAAAGTAATAGAAGTTTACGATTATTATATTCAGGATAAATATTCTTGCATTATATTAAAAAGAAGCGTTAGGTATTTAATATACACTAAACAAGGGAGGAAAAATTATAATACTATTTTTCGTAAGTAATCAGTATTTTTTTGTTTCTAAAGGCGTTTCTAACTTTTTTGTAGTTACGAGGATTTCTAAAGTTTAAGATTAAAAGCTTAAAAAGTTAAAAGAAGTTTTCGTTCGCTTTAAAGAGGCTTAAAAACGTGTCAAAAAAGACTAGCAATCTATTACGTAGAGTTAACTCAGGCTTTCAGATTTATTAAAAGAGTTTCAGAAAATTATATTAAAATTAAAACGTCGTTAGAAGGAGGCTATCGTCGTCTCCAAAAAATATTAAAAAAGTCTTATTTATAAAAATTAAAAATTATATAAAAAAAATATAACAAGAGGTTTCGCGCTAAATTCTAAGAAAAAAATAAAAACAATAACAGATATTATTAAGAAATTAATAAATTATTATTTTAAAAATAATACATAGAACTTAGATCCTAAGTAGATAAATAATAATAAAAAGATTCTAAATAAGGTTCTTATAATAAGAATAAAACTATATAACTATTTCGTTAACCTTATCTAAAATCTTTCAGGTAGTCCTTTATCGAAGGAATTCTTCTAAAATAATATAAATTTTTTAATAAAAGATTTTCTAAAGGATATTTAAAAAAATATTTAAAGTAGTCTTGCTTAATTTTTCTTTATATTTATAATCTTTCTTTTAAAATAAAATACTTTGTCAAGAGTTTCTTTTATCGTACACAAAGTCTTTAACTCTTAAAATTATAATTTTGTCTAAAGGGATTTATTTATTACATGTCTTTTTATTAATATAATTTGTTTAATAGGAAGTTTTAGAAAAATTTCCCCTACACTAAAAAGTAAGGAAAACGAAGTTAAATCGATTATATTAATAATACATTAAAAAATATATTTATAAAGAGAGATATAAGTAAAATAAATCTTTTTTAGAAAAATTCTTATTAATATTAAAATTGTTATAACTAAAATTCTCTTTTTTAATTTTTTTTAAATTATTTGTGTTTTTTCTTTAACTTTATAATAGTCTGCTGGACGAGTATTTTAATCTTCTCTAGATAAAACTAGATGAGTTTTAAAAAAATATTCTCCTTTAATTACTAGGAATCGTCTTTTAAGCTGTAAAGTAAAGACTATCAAACAAAATACTTATTATTATCATTAAGTCTAACGAAAATTTTATTAATGTTATATTTAATATAGTCTTTGTATTTAATTTTTATATCGTCCTGCTCTTTCCATAACCCCGAAGGGGTCGGTTTGAAAAATAATATATAAAAAATTTAATAAATTTTTAAAAGATCTAGTATATCTAGTTTGTATTAATATTTCCCTAATCTTTATTTAATTGTATAGGGACCGTATTTCTAAAAATCGAGTTTTTTAAGACGCTTTATTTTTAAATTTTATATAAGTAGATATGTTTTATCTCCTTCTTTTAATAATAGGGCCTTTAAATAGTTTCGATCGTAATAGTATGCTATTCGTTCTTAAAAAAATTAAAAGTCTTTTTTAAAATTCTTATAGAATTTCTTTATTTTTTTCATGTAATCTTTAGCTTACAACACAACTTCTTTTAATAAAAAAAGTAGTAGAAAGGCTTTTAAAGTCCATTCTCGTAAAACTTTATAAAATAATAGTTTTATCATAAAATGTTAAAAGATATTATATACAAATTCGGCAGAAAAAAACAAAGATATTCAATTATTTTACATATAATTCGCAAAACTTCAAAAATATATTTCTAATATTTAAATTAGTTATTCAGAAACTCTGTTAATTTACAGATAAACTTTAATAATAATATTTAGCTTAGTATCTATTTAATTCATAACAAATTATCAATATTTACTAGCGAACAAGGTATCTCGATCGCAAATATATTTCTACTATATTCCATATTTAAAAAAGATATGTTGTTAATAGATCTGTTGAAATTTAATAGCTTCTCATTTATCTTTCTATAAGACAAAAATAATAACTTTAGAAAATTTACAAGTGATTACTAAGATTTTGTTATAAATAGTGTTTATAAATAAATCTCTAATTAATGGCATTTCTTGGACGAAGTTATAAGTAATAACTTTAAATAATATGTTAAAGATGTTATATAGTTACAGAGTTTCATATAGTTTATATCGATTAAGCTTATTTTAGTAATATATATTATAAGTCTTGATATATTCCTCTATATATTTTCGCATCTAAGACTAGTAATATATTTTAGTAATTAATTTTTAAGTACAATCTATTCCTAAATAGCTATAAGTTAAAGAATTATAATATTTAGAAATTATCTCTTTTTATATCTTTTTTAAAAAGATATAGAAGATATTGCAGAATAGAATAATTTTATCTTAAAATTTAAAGTATTATAATAAATCTTAAGATTTTTCTAATAATCGTTTTAAAACGGCGTTATATTGATAATTTTCTAATAACTGTAGTCTAAGGTCGTCTTCTATAGTATATTCAGTAAAATTGAAAGATTTATTAATAATAATATATTTTTCTTAATTTTTTAGAATAACGCCTTTATTAGATTCTATTTCTACTATTAGATCGAATCGTTAATTAATAGCATTAACAAAGGCATTCTCTTTTTTTTTAAAGTAAACAATCTTTATATTATATTCGCAGAGGAGTTCCTACCAGCGAACCTATCATCAACTTAATTCTTTAATAATAAAAAAGTAAGTAAAATTTTTATAATTAGATAAGACTAAGAATAATTCCTTAATTTAGAAATAAACGCGTTATTTATGATAAACTTTTACAATAATTATTAATTCTTTATTGTGAATAACGTACCGTAATTAAGTAGCGTCAAATTTATAGAATAAATAGGTAATAGAATACTATTCTTTATTAAAATATAATTATAAAAAGTATACCTCTAAAGCAGTAATAAAAACGTTTATTTCGATTTTAATAAATAACTTTAGATCGTAGATTTTAAGAATAAGTGCTGATATAAAGAATTGTTTAAAAATATTAAATACGGCTATTCTCTCAGAAGTTATTTCGAATTTAACTTGTTTTTTTATAAGTTCCATTAGGACGATTGATATAAAGCTATATTTTCAAATAAAGCATCGATAATAATTATAAAATTCTAAAAATAACTATACGTCTTTAACTTCTTTAGAAAGTAATCAATTCTAAATAATTTATATTTTCTTTAAATCCATTTTAATATTATTCGAAGTAATTATAGCTTCTAAAAATTCACATTCTATAACAGCAAATTCGGACTTTTTCAGCGTATATCGCAGATCGTATTCTTGTAACACAATAAGAATTTAATTAACATACTTCTTATATTTTTCTAGATTACGGCTATAAATAAGAATATCGTCTAAATATACTACACAAATAATGTCGATATAATTGCGTAGAATATAATTTATAAATGCTTAAAAAGATATTAGTACGTTGATTAGTCCGAAAAGCATAACTATATATTTAAATAAGCCGTAGCGACATCTAAAAGCGGTTTTCCATTCTTTTTTTAAGTTAATTTTTATATTATAATAAGTATTAATAATATCGAGTTTAGTGAAAACCTTGACTTTTACGAACTAGTCGAATAATTCGCTTATTAACGATAGAAATTTAGTGTTTTTAATAGTAATAGTATTAAGATTTCGATAATTAATATAGATTCGAAACTTTTCATTTGCTTTTAAAATAAAAAAGATAGAATGTCCTATTAGAAAATTCGAAAATTAGATATATCTATTCTTTAAATTTTCTTTAATGTATTTTTTAAATATGATAATTTCTTCTTCTATGCAAATATAAATAGATAAGGATTTTAATTAAGTACCTTTTTTTAAAAATATATAGTACGTAAACTGGTTGACCTTAAGTAGTAGAACATTTTTCTTAAATAATTAAAAAACAATTTTATTATTTAGAGTAATTTATAAAAATAATTTTATATCATTCGTTTAAATAAGGTTTTTTGTTTTGATTAAGATCCATCGCACAAAATTTAATTTATTTTTTAATTAATTATTAAATTCTTTAGTAAACATATGCTAGGTGAAATTAAGATATATTTCTTTTTTAAATTTAAATAAAGTCTAAAGTATAAATAATAACGAGAGAGATATTCTTCTCTATCTCATGATTTTATAAAAATATTATAAGAAGTCTAAAGTTCCTTTTGTCTAATCAATATTAGAGTTATATTTCTGTAATTACGAATATCCTAATACTAAATCGTAAGCAGTATCGAAGATATTAAAAATAATAGTTTCGAAGTATCTATTAATAAAAAAGTTAAAAGTAGTTTATTCTATAATTATTCCAAGAGTTCTATTATCAAATGCAGAAACGTTAATATAGGTAGTTATTTTAAAAGTTAGCAAGTTAAGCTTTTTAACAAATCATAAATTAATAAATGAATCTTTGGCGCTATTATCTAACAGCGCGTGGACGGGTATTCTGTTAATGTAAGCGAGTAAAATAAGATATTATTTAATAAGTTAAAAAAGAATAGATTTTAATCTTATTTTTATGATGTATAAGCTGGACTTTTTAGGTAATATTAGTTTTTGAAGCTTTTTTAGTTTAAATTTTTAAGATATTTCTTTGAAATGTTAATTTATTTATTTTAGTTATTTATTTCTGAAGGAGATGATGAAGGTGTTTTCTGAATATTATATTTAAAAAATAGATTAGTTTTACAGCTATCGTCCGAATATTTTCGTTAGTAATATTTTTTAAAACTTTTTTAATTATAAGTATAGTATTAGTATTCGGAATATATCTATTTAAAAGGTTGGATAATTTTATTTATTTTTCTAGTTAGATTAAGGCAGTAAGGATAATCTATATATTATATTTATTCCTTCGTATATTCTATGCAAAAGTATAGTTTTTTATAAAATAAGGTATAAGCTGGTCTGTTGCAGACGTTATATCTCTATTGTTAATAAGGAAGAAATTTATAAATAATAGAACGATATTTGGTATTTTAGTAATATCTGTAATTTTGAAAATAAGTTCGGTAATTAATATAATAGTTAATATTATTAAGGAGGCATTTATTTTAATATCTTTTTATTTAGATCTAAGTTTTAAAGATAAGTTTTTTTAAGTATTTCGCGTATTAAAGATCCTAAGTTTTGTCATATTATTTAATTTCTAGAGCTGTAACGTAATTAGTGTATGCGTACTAGTCGTCATAGCATAAGATGTATAAATAAAAGTTGTTTGAGTAGAAAAAATATTCTGCTGTCTGTTGTTTTTAGTAGAGATGATATAATATTTAGTTTTTTTAAATTCTTTCTATAATAGGGAGTTCGTCTAACTTTTTAAAATAATTAGTAAAGTTTTGATTATTAATTATTATGTAATATTATTTTTAATAATTGGTGTAAAATTCTTTATAAAAATTTATATTAATATAATAAAAAGCCTCTTGATGTAGAATAAAATAGAATTATTTTCTATCTTGAATAAAATTATATCTTATATATCTAGAAGTAAATATATAGTAATAGTTAAAATATTTAATGTTTTTATATTCACTTCTTTTATTATATATTTTCTTTTAAATGGAGGTTGGTTGGCGATAGTTAATGTAATAAATCTACTTTTTTTAAAGTAAAAAGGTTTTTAAGAGTACCTTTATTACAGAAGATAAGAAGAAATAACTATTATCGTCTTAATTAAAAATAGGTAGAGAGATAGTAGATTTTAAATTAAAAAATTATTCGTATACTTTAAAAAAATTAAGAAAGGTAAAGATTGTTTATTAAGTTTAGTTATCTAACTCCTTAAAAGAAGGAATAGTATATAGAGATTAGTAAGTTATAGTTCTTAGATAAACTTTAACGTTCTATAATTTTAGGTTAGATTATACGAAATATATATATTAATATCCTTTGTTTTAATATATTTAGAATAATTTTCTATTAAATTGTTGTTTATAAGAGATATATTGCCCTTCAGCTAAATTTTACTAGAGCTAGTAGTATTCTTGAATAGTAGAAAGGTAAGAAATATTAGAAGAGTTAGTAATAATCTTTTCTTCAATATCTTCTTTAGTAGTAAATTTAGAAGTATTTATCTAATTATTCGAGAAGATTTAAAATGTAGTTTTATAAAATATTTTGAGAAGTTATTTCTGGACTTTCTTAAACAACTCTTTTAGGAAAGATTATTATATTATTTTAAAATTAATTATTTTTTTAAATATTAATAAATTTTTTAAAGTTTAAGTTATATAGCGGAAATTTTGGTATTATCGTATATTATTTTATTAATTTCTAAAGTAATTCCTAGAGAAATGTCCCGATTTATTATAAGTTTAATATAGTAGAGTGTTAAATTTTGGTCCTTTAGGTTTTTTATTATATAGATATTTATATTGTGTCGTATTAAGATTTATTAAAATAGAATTGAAGATCTTGTTTAAGTGTATTTATTCGTTATTCTCTTTTTTTATTATTCCGTGTTATTATTATTAAATTTTTTTTAGAATTTTCTTTTTCCGTAATTATTATTTTTGTGGGTATTAATTGAGTAGTTTGCTTGAATTTTGAAATTAATATCGTTAATTTTAATAGCGTATTATTATATTTTTATACGATTTATTGAGAAGAGTTTCTTGTCCTTATATTCTTTTTCTTGGATAAGGATATATTGTTAAAGTTTAGTTTTTAGTTTCTTGCGAGCTTAATAGTAAAGGTTATTTTCGTTCTATTTAATAAAAACGGTAAACTTGTTAAATTCTTGAAAATAATTTCGAGTAGAATTAGTTTGTTTGAGAGTTTTAATTTACCTTCTAGCCTTTGAAATTTTGTCATCTTTACTACACTGTTATCAGAGAAAGGTGATAAAAGTAGTATAATTAGTTATTACTTTGATAATACCAATATCCTATTCTTTAAATTTTTTATTAAAGAGGTGGTTTTAATAGATAATATATATTTAGAAAATAATTCCTTTAAAGTATATTTTTATAAAAAAGATTTTAATTTTATTATTTGAAAAATGTCTTGCTTAGAGCGTGAAGTAGATATTGAGTTGTTAAAGAAAGTAATTAAGTTTTTTAGACATATTATTAAACTTGGTAGGGTTATTAATTTTTGGTGCCTTATTAAATTTTTTTTTGTTACTTTTTATTGCTTTATTAAGTTTTTTAAATTATTCTTAGGTATTTAGGATAATCTTATTCTTTTCTTATCTAAAAATTTAAATTTCTTAGAGAAGGGATTTAAGAGAAAAAGATAAGTTTTATAAGCTATTTTCTCTATTATTTTTGAAGTTAATGATTATTTTAGACATTTTTTCTATGCTAGTTAATATGTCTCGACTGAGTTTTCTAATATATTATACACGCTTATCTGTTAATAGAATTTTTAAGACTATCTGCGTTTTAAAGTTAAATATAGTAACTTTGTTAAAGGTTTCTTATTTCTTTTATGTTCTTACTAAGTTTATTTTAAAAGATATGGTTAATTCTAGTAGGAAGGTTAACCTTACCTCTATAATAATTAGTTTAATTTATATTAACTATTCTTTAATAGATATTGAGTAGTTAATTTCTTCGATTACTTGTCTTTTAAGTATTGTTTTATATAATTACGTTTCGCTTGTTTCTTCGATATCTTCGTAGTTCGAACTAAAGAGGGTTTCTGACATATATATACTTCTAAATAATAAGAGTTAAATTAGTTAAAGTATTATACTTGTCTTAGGTTTCTTTGGTAAGATTTTTAAAATAGCTTAGCATTTTGCTAATTTCTCAACTCTATTTATTTAAGTCTCTTAGTATAGGAAATTATGTATTCAGATGAATAAATAGAATTATGAGTAAAATATGTAATATAGTCAGATATAACTATTTAATAGAAGTTTTTATTAATAAGTTGATCGATAGAGTTTAAGAAAGAATTATGAACTATTATTAATTAAAAAGTATTATATATATAAAACTTCTTTCTATAAAGCGTAGATATCTTAATATAATCGAGTAAGTATCTTGAGTGTTTTAAGCGACTCTTGATAATCGCCCGAGTTACTCGTAGTCGTTCGCTAGAGTATGTCTGTTATAGAGGTGTGCGAAATCAAATATGTGTTGTGGTCAACACAGAAAGTCAAGAAATGTTAGTAAAATCATAGGTATATGAAGTACTTAAATAAATAGCAAACGTAAGGTAGGAATTACAAACATATTTAGCAAACCAGTTATGAGGAAATTTATGAGAAGAAACCAATGTTTGACACGCCAAGCCATTTCGCCTAGTTTGGTTAGGGCGTATGGCGGGGCCGTGACATTAAAGTTATTATTTATGATTTTGTTTAAGGAATGCTACTAGCTAGGGACTTACTTACAAATACTATTTATAACGAAATCTTAGTAATTACTTGTAAATTTTCTAAAGTTATTATTTTTGTCTTATGGAAAGATAAATGGGGAGTTATCGAATTTTAATAGATATATTAATAATATATCTTTTCTAAATATGGAATATAGTAGAAATATATTTGCAATTAAAACGCCTTATTCGCTAGTAAATACTAGTAATTTATTATAAACTAAATAAGTACTAAACTAAATATTGCTATTAAAGCTTATCCGCAAACCGACGGAGTCTCTGAATGACTAATTTAAACATTAGAAATATATCTTCGAAGCTTCGCAAATTATGCGTAAAATAATTAAATACTTTTACTTTCTTTTACTGAATTCGCATATAATACCTTTTAATATTTTGCGATAAAACTATTATCTTATAAAGTTTTACGAGGATGGACTTTAAAAGCCTTTTTATTATCTCTTTTATTAAAAGAAGTTGTGCTACAGACTGAAGATTACATAGAAAAAATAAGGAAACTTTATAAGAATTTTAGAAAAAACCTCTAATTTTCTTAAGAACGAATAGTATATTATTACAATCAAAACCATGTAAAGATCTTATTATTAAAAAAAGAAAATAAAGCATATTTACTTACACGAAATTTAAAAATAAAGCGTTCTAAAAAATTCGATTTTCAAAAATACAATCTCTATACAATTAAACGAAGACTAGGGAAATATTAATACAAACTAAACATATTTAATCTTTTAAAAATTTATTAAACTTTCTATATATTACTTCTCGAACTAATCTCTCCGAGGTTACGAGAAAAATAAGATAACATAGAAATTAAATACAAAAATTATACTAAATATAATATTAATAAAATTTTTGCCAAATTTAATAATAATAATAAGTACTTTATCTAATAGTCTTTACCCTATAGCTTAAAAAACAATTTCTGGTAATTAAAGAAGAACATTTCCCTAGAACTTATCTAGTCCTATCTAAAGAAGACTGGGATATTCGCTTAGCAGGCTACTACAAAGCCAAAGAAAAGACGCAGACGGCTTAAAAAGAACTAAGAAAGAAAATTTTAATTATAATAATCTTAATATTAATAAAGATTTTTCTAAAAAAGACTTACTTTACCTATATCCTTCCTTATAAATACACCCCTTGATATACTATTAATATAATTGATCTAATCTCGTTTTCCTCGCCTCCTAACGCAGGAGAAGTTCTTTTAGAACTTCTTATTAAGTAGACTACGTTAACAAAAAGGTATATAATAAACAAATCCTTTTAAATAAAATTATAATTTTAAAAGTCAAAGACTCTGTGTACGATAAAAGGAACTCTCAACAAGGCATTTTATTTTAAAAGAAAATTATAAATACAAAAAAAAAATTAAGTAAGACTACTTTAAATATTTCCTTAAATATCCTTCAGGAAATCTTCTACTAAAAATTTTATACTATTTTAGAAGAACTTCTTTAATAAAAAACTACCTAAAAAATCCTAGATAAAGTCAACGAAATAGTTATATAGTTTCATCTCCGCCATAAGAATTTTACTTAGAATCTCCTTATTATTATTTATTTATTTAGGACCTAAATTCTACATATTACCTTTAAGATAATAATTTACTAATTCTTTAATAATATCCGCTACCGCTTCTATTTCTTCTCTAAAATCTGACGCGAAACCTTCCGCTATATCTTTTTTATATAATTTTTAATCTTTATGAATAAAATTTTTCTAATATTTTTTAGAGACGACGATAACCTTTTTCTAACAATATTTTAACTTTGACATAATTTTCTAAAACTTCTTTAGTAAATCCGAAAGTTTAAGTTAACTTTATATAACTAATTACTAGTTTTTTTCAATATATTTTTAAGCCTTTTTAAAGCGAACGGAAACTTCTTCTAACTCCTTAAACTTTCGATCTCGAACTTTAGAAATCCTCGCGATTACAAAAAAATTAGGAACGCCTTCAAAAACAAAAGAATACTAGTTACTTACGAGAAATAGTATTATAACTTTTTTTTTTTTTGTTTAACGTATACTAAATATCTAATACTTTCTTTTAACATAATGTAAGAATATCTACTCCAAATATAACGATCGTAAATTTCTACTGCCTTAATTTTTTCTAATTTAAATCGTTCTAAAAACTTTACTTTCCGACGTTTTAATTGTAAACTACCGCCTTAATTATTGAAGGATTTAGAAACTCGATTTTTATTTATAATAAATATATATTATTCAACTACGCCCTAAGAGAAAGGTTTACTGATTTAAGTTTTAATTCTATATTATCAATAAAATCCTACTATTTTATAGTCAAAACTGATTATATAATTTATCTCTTATCTACTTCTTTTATAATAAAACTATCCCTGCATGTTTGCTTTATTATACGAGAATCTACCTTGTAAAATCTTCTTTTATGAAAAATTACCCCGAGGAAAAATCCTATACGGAATAACGTTTACCTTATAACCTGTAGTACGTACGTAAAAGAATCCCGTACACAAAATTCACCCCTGTGAATTTCTCAGAATAGAAAGGGAAGATAATATTACGACCTCGCCATACGCCTTAACCAAACTAGGCGAAATAGTTTAGCGTGTTAAACATTAGTTTCTTTTCATAAATTCATTTATAACTGGTTTGTTAATATGTTTGCAATTTCTACCTCTACGTTTACTATTTATTTAAGTACTTTATATATTTGTGATTTTATTAACATTTCTTGACTTCTTGTGTTGACTATAATATATGTTTGATTTCGTATATTTCTATAACAGACATACTTTAGCGAACGCTACGAGCGATTCGGATAATTATTAAGAGTTGCTCAAAGGCGCTTAAGACGCTTACTCGATTATATTAAGATACCTACGTCTTATAAAAAGAGGTTTCGTGTATATAATACTCTTTGATTAATGATAATTCATAATTTTTTCTTAAACTCTATTAGTTAACTTATTAACGGAAACTTCTATTGAATAGTTATATCTAACTGTGTTATATATTTTATCTACAATTCTATTCATTCATCCGAATACATAATTTCCTACACTGAGAGACCTGAATAAATAGAGTTGAGAAATTAGCAAGGTGCTAAGCTGTTTTGGGAATCCCGCTAAGGAGACCTGGGACAGGTGTAATATTTTCTTTTATCTTAATCTTAATTTTATTCTAATTTTAATCTATTTTATTATAATCTATTTTAATTTTATTATAATCTTAACTTTATTCAATTTTTTTCTACTTTAATTTTAATTTTAACATATTTTTCTTTATTTTATCATAATTTTAATTTAATTTTAATTTTAATTTTAATTTCATTGCTATTTTATTTTAATTCCATCTTTATTTTATTTTAAATTTTATTTTAATTTATTCTCTTTTAATTCCAATTTTATTTTTATTTTTATTTTTATTTTAATTTATTTTAATCTTAATTTTATTCTCTTTAATTCAATTTTATTTTACTATATTTATTCTATATTATTCTAATTTAATTTAATTTTTATTCTGCTTTATTTCATTTTATTTTAATTTTAATTTTAATTCTGTTTTAATCTTCACTTTATTACACTTTTTTCTATCTTAATTTTAATTTTCATTTAATTTATTTTAATTTATTTTAATTTATTTTAATTTATTTTAATTTATTCTATTTTATTTTAATTTATTCTATTTTATTTTAATTTTATTCTCATTTCATTTTATTTTATTTTAATTCTAATTTTAATTTTATTCTAATCTCAACTCTTTTTATTTTACTTTATTTTAATTCTAATTCTATTTTAATCTTTATTTTATTTTATTTTATTTTATTTTATTTTATTCTATTCTATTTTAATTTTAATTCTAATTTTATTCTACTTTATTCTATTTTAATTCTAATTCTAATCTTATTTTATTTTTAATTTTAATTCTATTTTATTCTAATTCCAATTTAATTTTATTTTTAATTTTATTTTAATTTATTCTATTTTAATTCTAACTTTATTTTTATTTTTAATCTTAATTTTATTTCTATTCTTATCTTTATCCCTACCTTTATTTTATTTTTATTTTTACTTTTAATTTAATTTTAATTTTAATTTTATCTTTATTTTTATCTTTATCTTTATCTTTATCTTTATCTTTATCTTTATTTTTATCTTTATCTTTATCTCTATTTCTAATTTTATTTCCATTTTATTTTTATTTCTATTTCTATTCTTATTTCTATTTTTATTCTCATTTCTATTTCTATTCTTATTTCTATTTTTATTCTCATTTCTATTTCTATTCTTATTTCTATTTTTATTCTTATTTCTATTTCTATTCTTATTTTTATTTTTATTTTTATTTTAATTCTATTTCAACTTTCTTCTATTTCATTCTAATTCAATTTTTATTTTAATTTTATTCTAACTTTAATTCTATTTTATTTTATTTTATTTTATTTCAATTTTATTTTAATATAATTTTATTTTATCATAATTTTAATTTATCATAATTTATTTTATTATAATTTTAATTTATCTTATTTTATTTTAATTCTAATTTTTTTAAATTTTATTTTTAAATTTAATTTATTCTCCTCATTCTAATTTTAATAATTTTTTTTTAAATCTTATTCTATTCTATTCTATTCTATTGTAATTTATTTCATTTTAATTTTAATTTTATTTCAACTTTATTTTAATCCCTTTTATTCTAATATTAATCTTATTTTAAATAAATCTTTATTTTAAATAAATCTTTATTTTATTTTAATTCTAATTCTAATTCTAATTCTAATTCTAATTCTAATTTTTTATTTATTTTAATTTTTATTTATTTTAAATCTTATTCTACTCTACTATACTCTATTATATTTTAATTTATTTTAATTCTATTTTTATTTTAACTTTAACTTTATTTTATTTTATTTTATTTAATTTTAATTCTATTCCAATTTCAACTTTATTTTATTTTATTCTATTCTATTTTAATTTTATTCTAATTTCAACTTTATTTTATTTTATTCTATTTTACTCTACTCTATTTTTTTTTAATTCTAATTTTAATTTCATTTTAATCTTCACTTTATTTTAATATATTTCATTTTTATTTTAATTCTATTTCAACTTTAACTTTATTTTTTATTTTTTTTCTTTTATCTTAATCTTAATTTTATACTAATTTTAACCTTATTTTATTTTATTTTATTTTATTTCTAATTCTAATTCTAACTCTATTTTAATCTTAATTTTAATTTAATTTTATTTTAATTTATTCTAATTCTAATTCTAATTCTAATTCTAATTCTATTTTAATGTTAATTTTAATCCTAATTCTAATTCTAATTTTAATTCTATTGTAATTCTATTTTATTTTATTCTATTTTATTTCATTTTTAATTCCATTCTAATCTTAACTTTTTTCTTTCCATTTTTATTTCTATTTTTACTTTTACTTTTACTTTTACTTTTATTTCTATTTTTTAATAACTAACTAAAATAATACTAATTCATAATACAATTAATATAAATATTACTCTAACTAACTATATTTATTTAATCATACTTATTTTTATATTTCTTTATAACTTTTATAATTAATATTTATATTTTAATTTTAATTTTAATTTTAAATTTATTTAAATTTTCATTAACTTTTATAATTCATTACTATTTTTATATTTAGCTATATTTAACTAACTATATTTTTATTTATTTATTTTTTTTTAAATTTACTCTATATTTTTATTATACTTTTTTTTATTACTTATATTGTATTTTTATCTTTTATTTAATATTATCTTACTCTAATTTTTTATTTTTTTTAATTTTTTTTTTATTTTTATTTTTTTTTTTATTTTTATTTTTTTTTTTATTTTTATTTTTTTTTAATTTTTTTTTTTTATTTTTTTATTTATTTCTACTTTATCTTTTATTTTTTATTAATTATTATTAAAACTAATCTGCTGTTTGTTTATCTGTTATTTGTATCTGTTTATCGTATTTATTTATACGTTTTATTTTCGATTATAATTTCGAAATATTTTATTATATTGTTTAAAATCTTTCGATGTTTTGTCGTCACTTTTTTTATTATTGCTTTCATCTTTTATATCAGTCGATGAAAATATTTTTATATTTCATCATTATCTTTCATCGTACTCGATAGAAGAATCTGAAATCTTCTATTACACTCGAATAATTTTAATATCTTTTTTTTTATTCTTTGAAATCTTCTAGCTCTTTATTATTATTATTTCTGTAATTACTTTAATCTTCTATAATACTCGGCGGAAATACTTTTATATTCTATCATTATCTTTTATCGTGCTTAGTAAAAGAATATAGAGATATTTTTCTACTTTTTATTACGCTCAGCTAATTTATATAATATTTTCTTCTTAATTCTTAAAGTTCTTTTTTACTTTTTCTTTTTTACTACACTCTTTATTTTTTATAGTTTTAGATCGTAAAAAATCACTTAAATCTTTAACTATCTTAGATTATAAAAAAATACTTAGATTTTTAATTGTTCTAGATTATTTTTCTCTTCGAAAAAACTTTCTTTTTCTGAAAAGCTGAAAATCTTTTTCTTTTTTAAAAAACTTCTCTCTCTCTTTTTTTTTATTGTTTATTATGGTTAGTAAAAAATTGAATACCCCCAAAGGTAATAAGCTTAATAATAAGAAAAAAACTAAGTCTTTTAAAGACTTATTTAAGAAAGTTATTATATCTTTTAGCTAGTTTAATAAGTTATTTTTTAATTATTCGCGTTTCTTAATCATTTTTATAAATCGCTAACGTATATTTTAAATTTTAGAGAATTTTAACAGTGATAACGAAGATTACCTACTTATTAATAATAATAGTAAACTTACTAGCAGCCTTTTTACTTTTCATATTAAGGGTACTTTTTAATATATACGTTAACGCAAGTTTACCTCCAACGTTAAGTTAGGTTTAGTTATTTAAAGTATTAGTATTAAAGCCTACTACAAATATAATTATTGTTCGATAAGTGATATATTTATTATATTTTTTTTTCAATCGTATATTCTATTATTTTTATAACAGTTGTTAACTTTATATAGTGATATTAATCTAATAAAGGTTTTTTTACTATTTACTATACTTAGAAGCCTTTAAACTCTAAATACAGTAACTACTCTTATAATAATTAGATCTGTTCTTCAAGCTAGTTTATTAGTCTTTTAATAAAAGTAAGCGGCTATAATTGTCGTACGGTTAATTACAATAAGACTACTAAAGTCAAATTGGTAGTAGATAATAGTAAAGAAGAAGAGAACAAAGACGAAGAAGAAAAGGAAAAAAAAAAAGACTATAAAAAATATAAAAAATAGAAAGATTTAAAGGAGAGGGTGAATAATATAGATCTCGATAATAATAATCTGAGAGATAGATTCGGTGGAGCGAAAAAACTACTTATAAGCGGTACTAATAAAACTGGTTTGAAGATTGCTATTTAAATAAGTTAAGTAAAAAATAAAAAAATAAGAAATTTTAAAAAATCCTTTCTTACTTTTATTGAAAAGCTCGATATTTCTATCTTTTGTTTTATTTTATTACGCTGCTTAAATTAACCGAGCTGAGTAAAAGATAGGAAAATAAGAAATTATAAAGAATTCTTTTTTGTTTTTATCAAAAAGCTCGATATTTCCATTTTTATTGCGAAAGAAAATTTAAGAACAAAAAAAAAAAATTTGTCATGCTTTATATTCAGTGTTTTTAGAATATTTGATTTAGAAATTTAGAATAAAATTAAAGATCAAACTTAAAATAAAATTTTAAAATAGAACTAATGCTAGAATAAAACAATTTAATTTACTTTAAAAATTTTAAATAATTATTATTCGTATCAATCGATTGATTTTTTCTCGTAACTTGTAACTCCTAAAAAACAAAATTAAGAATTCAGATAAATAATACTAAATAAATTAAAAAGAGTAAACGCATTAATTGTTTGAATATTATATAATGTTCTGTCGTTCTTTCTGCTTAACCAATCTGCGTAGTCAAAATCTTTTTAATCTGATATATTGATGAGTGTCTTTGTTCGTAGGCCGAATTTGTTTTTTAAACGATTGTAAGCGGTTATTATTACGATCAACTACTTATACTTGTATATATTTTAGTTTTTTCGTTTTTTTTTAACTTTTTCGTATATCTCTTTTAATAAAGCGTAAGTCTAACAATAGCTTTAATTTTTGGGCTATTTAATCGATCGACTAAATTACACGATTTTTTTAAAACTAAAGCCTTCTATTAGATTGTATTAGATAAATCTATGTTTTGAATCGTAAGCCCTTTTCGTATTGATTAATAAGTAAGCGGCGTAATTGTTGTTTAATTAATCTAACGTTTTATATATTTAATCGAGTCTTGTCGATATATTTTTAATTTTGCTTTTAATGACTTTGATTTTATTACTAACGATAACTTCGATTTTATTGCTATTAACGATAATTTTAAACTGTAATACGTCGACGATTCGATAGTTATTATATTCGTTAACTGATAATTCTGTGTAATTCTAACTCGATCTGCTGTTTAAAAATTTTGTAATTGTAAGTAGCTGATACTTTGTCGATTAAATTATTAGTCGAAAATATTTTCTGTTATAATTTTCAAATTTTAAATTCGTGATAAAATTGTATTACGATGTCGATGTTATTTCCCGATTTTCGAAAATTATTATTGATTAAACGTCTATAACTTTTTTATTCGCTCTGCTGCTCTTCTGCACGTAATTAATTATGCTGTAAAATAAATTAACGTGAATAACTAGAATTATATCGGGGTGATTTATACCGCAACTAAACATTATCGTTATTACTAGAAATGTTTATTTAAATTTTATTTATTTTTTTAAAGATTATTATCTCTTGTTGTCAATTATTTCCCTGTGATATTATTAATAATCAAGAAGTTTTAAACTTGTAAGTATAGATATCTAATTTTTTTACTGTGTATATAGAATGATCTTCTGTCCGAATTCTAATTTCTCGAAAATCTTTTTAGTTAATTCGACTACTACAATTAACGCTTAATTATTACCGTACTTTCTTATTATAACGCTGATATTCGACCTTAGATTCTACGCTTAAATATACTAAACTAGATATTTAGTAAGAGTTAATACCTCCTCGAAATTATTGACTATATAAGACGATAAAGTAGCCGTTGTGAATACTAACAGAACTTTTAAGAAATTAAAATAAAAGACTTGGCTTATAGCAGATCGAAAATTGTTTTTAATTACTATCGTATAATACTCGTCGATTATAATTTAATTAAAAGAATTATTAACTCTTAAAATAGATAAATATTAAAGGAAGGTTTGATAGTAAAATATATCTTTCGATACAGACTCTATAACATAATTAATTATCGCTATAATAATCTGATAGTCCTAAGATTAAAAGTATAGCTTTTACTATTCCGCTTTTAATCTAATCTCCGAATATTATTTGATGAGGTTAGTAGTTAAACTAATATAAAAAACTATTATTATTGTTATTTTACACTCGTTAACCATCGCTAAAAGTATTTAGAGAAGACTTTTACTGCCGTTAGTAAAAAGAATAATAATAATTATTAGTTATTTATTGAAAATATATAATGTTTTTTTAAGCTATTTTTGAGATTTAAAACCCGTATAGTTAAACTTGTTTTTGAGTAGTTGATAAGTTTTATTCTTAAGATCTTGGTTCTCTCTTTCAGAGACAGACGTCGACGTCGTCGACATCATTTAATTAAGATTAGTATGCGACTAAGATCTTTTTGCGGTCAGAACTTTTAAGCCATCGACTAATGAACAGACAGTATAAATCGATATAAATATATTAGCATACTTATAATATTAAGTACTGATTAGTTGAGAGTTTCGCTCTTTCTTACGTATTTTACTTTCAGTCGTTAGTAAAATTAATCGAAAACTTTTAATAATAATGCTTTTTATTATTAGATTTCTTTTCTTCTTTAATACTTAGGAACTAATGCCACTCTTCGCTTACTTACGCGAATAATTCCAGTAAGTTAAATATGAGCTTAGTCGTCAGATTTACAGCTTAACTATAATAGTTAAGTCTAGATCGTAGACTGTAACCGATCTACAGAACTACAATTATTTACACAGACTCGCTATTATTATTGTCATCAAGCTCTTAGTTATCTATATCTTTATTCAGCAGAGAATCTTTATTATAAAAATCTTTAAATCTTTTATTCGCAGATTAGTTTCAGTAAACAACATCCTAACTAAAAGTTACAGTAACGTATTAATAAGAACGTAAAATCAGCTTAACGTTTAAATATATCTTAATAACATTTTTTAATACTTGCGATATATAGTTAATATTTTAAAAATTCTTTTTATTTATCTTTTAAAGATAATTCGTCTTCGGTTTTTCTATCTTATAAATAACGTCCAGATCGTCGATAAATAAACGTACATATTAAAGATATAAAACGATTAAATCGCCTACGACTTTCAGTAACACTCTAGACACAACCTTCAATCTATTAATTATAATCAAATTCTTGTGATACTACGAGATAAAGATCATTTTACCTTTAATTATAAACAAGTTTCTATTAACTGATACGCTATCTTAGTATTGCAGACAATTAATCTTAAATTCTTTAATTAGCGCTTTACTCATAACGTGCACCAAAACAAACAATTAGCTTAGAAATCTATCAATCAACTTATGATATTATTTAAGACCCGAATTTTTGAATATTAATCGAAAATCGTCTTCAATAATCGCCTTCAAGTTAAGCATTTACTTTTTCGCTTTTAAGTTTACGAAAAAATTATATCGTACGAACTTAAAACCTACTGCCGTTTCTATTATTCGATTAAAATTTAAAAAAATATCGCTAATCGCTTTCGATTTCAAGGCTATATTATTATCAACAGTCGTAAGATTCACCGAGAAGCGTCTTTTATCATCTTCTAAAAAAAGCAAATCCCTCTAAAGTAAGTTAGTTATCTCTCGCAGCAGCTTATACATTATAAGTTTTAAATTGCTTTAAGTTATCAATCGTTCTTTGAACTTAAGTTCTATCTTAATATTAGAATTAACTTATAGAATATAAACTCTTTTTAATATGAAAGCTATTTTTTTTATCTTGTACGCGAGATTATTAAGCATTAGACTAACAGGCGTGAAACTACTGTTCATCAGTTACGTTCGTTAATATTCTTAAAAATATTTTATTATAAAATTAATTCAGTTGGCTTTTTTTAACTTAGGTCTTTATTCGATCTTAAAATTTAATATTTCAGAATACTTCCGCAGCAATATTAACCGAGAATAGTATATTAAACCTGCTAAAATAGTTGTATAATCTTTTAGTTTTTTCAACCAATTACTACGTTTGTTAATACCTAAAATAAAAGTAAAATAAACGAACAAGTTATTTTAATCTTAATCTAAAAACTTTTATTTTAGTATTACGATACTTAGATAAAAAACACGATTCTTAAAATTCTCTTCTTTCTAACAAAATTATTCCTCAGTTATCGTTCTAAATTAAATAATCTCTTTAACATATTAAATTTATTTTTTAATCTCTATATTAAATATAAGCTTATACTTAGCGTTTTTCTCGACTTTAAACAGCTCGTAAACCCTTTAATAGTATACGATCAATTTTTGCTAATACTCAATATAACAATTAAAAATAACCGTCGACTTAAACGTCTCCAGCAGTCAATAAAAGAACTTGTTTGATTTAAGACTTCTCTATTACTATCTCATATCTCTTCTTAATTAATTCAAGTCAACGTTAACTTTTACGAACATAAATCTTATGACTAAGTAGACTAACAAAAATTTCTCTTCAATCGACCTCTTTCTCGATAAAGCGCTCGCGATAATTAGCTCATTCAAGTTCAGGCCTTTTAAATATTCAACCCAACTGATTATCTTTATTTAAGAGGTTTAGATCTCTTTATCATCCACTATTATAGCATAGTTTTAGTCTTTCTCTCTTTATATTATGATTTTAGTAAATATCTCGCTAATTTTCTTCTACATTAACTTTCTCGTTACCGATCGATCGATTTAATTAGTAACGAGATTTTCAGAGATTTCATCATCCGCAATCTTAAATATAAATCGCTCGCGAACAAATTTTGCGTAATTAACTAAAAAGTAATAATAATAAAAACTACATATTCTAAATATTAATTATATTTAGAGCTTAAATCTATTATTACTATTATTCGATCTAACGAACGTTTTCTAAGATCGTCCGACTATCTCTTTAATGTTGTACTTCTTAAATTAGTAAACCCGTAAAATTTTGTTAAAGGAGAATCTTAAAACGTAGTCTTAATATCTAAAGTACTCGACAGTTTTAAGGCCGATTATCTTCTCACAACCATCCAGCTATTTTACTGTACGTTCAAATTTAGTTGTTTTTATATTTTTATAACTTTCAACCCACTTATGCTTTATTATTGACAATATTTTACTATGGACTTTAATCTCCCATAAATATTCGTTCAATCTATTCGATAAAACGGTAATGCCGTATATCTCACATATTATCTATAGTATTTTTTTATCGAATTGGAAAAGATAAGCCATATTTTTTTTTATACTATATTAAGTTTTACTAATAGATATTCACGCTCGATATAATTAACAATTAAAAATTTTAAAATCGAAAATAGAATTAAACGATATAATATATCGATTACTATTTATAATAACTTAAAAATATTTTTAAAGTTAATATGTATATATATATTATATATATATATTTATTTTCAGTTCCAGTTTAAATTAAATTTTCCCTTCTTTTTTTTTTTTTTTTTTTTTTTAATTTTCGAGAAATATTCGCCTGTCTTACCAAAGAAATGTTTTAGTAAATAATTCACCTCACCTCCTCATTTCATTCCGATTCTATTCTCTTTCTTAGCATTAACCGCGTTAGTAGTAAGGTCTTAGGATTTTCTAACAAACACCCCAACGCACGCTCTTCTCAATAGGGTTTATCAGGCAACCGAACGACCTTTTCGATTAATCAAAAAATTAGAACTAGGCCTAGTTCCAATTTCCAAAGTTTTGGGGTATTTATTATCGTTAAACCTTCCCGATCGGGGACCGAACCGCCCTTTCGACCAATCAGAAAATTGGTACCAGGCCTGGTACCGAATAAACCTACCGGTTAGGAACAAAAGAAACTCGGAATACAACCATTATTGCAATGGTCCCTGCTGGGGCTTCTGCGGTCTGATGATATGCGGCATGCAATGGGTGATGGGGATGATGCAGAAAGGAGAAGCGAGGAGCAAATATAATATGAAAGGATCCGGCTGTAGTGATTGCATGAGGCACTTCTGTTGTGGGGTGAGTTTCCCTGAAAGCTAAATGCTCTTGTGGATTCTAGCTTACTGATCTATTTGAAAACAAATAGTGCTGTTCGTTGATCTAGGAGGACAGGGAAGTAGAGACAAGAAAGCAACTACTGGTACCCGTGAATGTATTGGGGTATCAACCTGCCGTCGCAATGACTTATAATCAGATCAATGGGGTTGCCGGGCACAGGTGACTTTAAATTGACCGTTCTTGTTTTGTATCTTTTGGGTTCATATCTGGAGGGAGCATGGCGTTATGGGATTTGATACTCTGATTTCATTGATGTCCTTATATACATATTGTACATAGCAAACTCATGATGTTTTCAATGGTATTGTAATATTGATTATGCCCGCTCAATTCTCCAGATGACATTCTCCTCCACAACTCCTTTATCTAGCATACTCCCATATTGTAATGGCCTCACCCTCCGATCGAGTTCCTCGTCGTCTACTCTCTCAACTCTCCACCCACTGCATCACCACCACCACCGGTCCCATGTTGCCGCACTGGGAGACCCAAGCGTCCAAGAATGAGACGTCCCAGTCTCCCATCTTCCTGTTAACCTCCCCCATTCTTTGTACCTTTTCTGCACATCTTCACTACCCCAGTTCAAATCATTAGGATCCCCCGCCTCATACACCATTTCCTGCATTTCAAGTGCTCCTCGCTCAAGCATATCAAAAATCCTTCTCCCTGGCAACTGCACGTAGTTTCTGTCTGCTTCTTCATTGTTCCCCAACGGGGCCGAAATTGCTACAACTTTTACAGCAGGCAACCTGTTTAGTACAGCTAGTACCACATCAACATCCCACCCCCAGCCGGGGGTAACATTCGTCGTGT
The DNA here is from genome assembly GCF_004000055.1 of Arthrobotrys flagrans. Classification (NCBI taxonomy): domain Eukaryota; kingdom Fungi; phylum Ascomycota; class Orbiliomycetes; order Orbiliales; family Orbiliaceae; genus Arthrobotrys; species Arthrobotrys flagrans. The sequence goes on from NW_027137556.1 coordinate 181,684, forward strand.
AACCCTGCTTAAGAACTTGGCAGGTTACGCATCAAAAGTGCTTTTGTGGAAAACACTGACGTAGCCGAGTGGGGCTCGCCTAAAAGCGAAAGCTGACATCTATGGCGTTAGTGGAAGTTTGATGCCGAGGACACTGCAGGGTGGATTTGGCCTTAATACGAAGATTGGGATCTCAGGAGCACATGGTAGCTCTAGGGAGTGGTAGAGTAACCTTTGCTAGAACTGCTGGCGTGGTTGGCATTCATTGACTGAGCTATAGAGGCAGGGTCATATGCCGTCTTTTCGCGTCGCCGTGATTTGTTTCGATTGCGTTTCTCAATGGCGGTGGGTGTATTAAGTACCTATAAAATTTTATGTGTATGGTATAACTGAGGGATTGTAGAAGCTGGAGCAATGATGTAAATGTTTATTCAGAGGCACCGAAAATCGTGATCCTTTATGTAATCTATATTATTTCTATAGTTTGCGCCTATGTATTATTCTACATGGTCAAAGAGATTCCATAACATACAAATTTTTGAAGTAATGGAGTCGAGTCGAATCGTCCCTCTATTTCGTATCCAGGAAGAATATACAACCAAAGTGAACACCTTACTCATCATCAAGAATGATTGGTGATGGCTTTGTTGGTTCTGGAGTAGCACAGCCCTTGCCATCTATTTTTTTAAACAGGTGATACCTTGTAGGGACCCACACATCACAGCAATCTTCCGGGCAACTCGGTATAACTGTCTCAGTTCTCGTTGGAGCACCGACGCAATTGCAGTGGTAACCTACCAGCGGTTGGTCTACTGCACATCGGTTTTTATCAGGGCAAGGAGGCTTGTTCGGGTCGCAGCTTCGCGTGGCAGTAATTGTGACAGATGGAGGACACGTCGAGAAAGGGTCCTCTTCGACTTCGGTGACCGTCGGGGTAGGGTCGACGTCACATTTTGAAATGGTTTCTGTTTCGGTGACGATGGAAGTTTTGATTTTTGGTATGGGGCATTTAGGTTTATTGGGTGTCATAATCTTAACGACCGTAGTAGGTTTGTATTTTATGATTGTGGTTTTTTTCCAGACGGTTACGTATTCGGTGTTAGTCTTATAGACGGTTTTGGTCTTGTAGGTTGGGTAGTCGGTGGCGAAGACCGAAGGGACGATGCTAATTAATACGATTTAGGGTCAGTAGTCAAGGTATTAGGTTGCAACATTGCTGGGAATCATCATATTATACCTGGAAGCTAAAATGATGAAGGAAAGAAATCTGCTGGCGATTTGCATCTTGATAAATATATTCTCAGATGAAATTCAAATGAATGTGATGTAGATAAGTGAAAGTTTGGACGTCGCCTTTATAGGTATATAATACCGAAATCTTGAGATTTTAAGAATACTAAGAATGCCGTGAACACGAGGGAGCCGTAGTTATATCGTGAAATATTCGTTTCTTTCGTCCCATCTTTATACCCATTTCTCGAGTCACCGAAATACCTCATATTAAATTTACGAGTACAGGATCTGCATCGTATTTACTCTGTACAACATATGCAAACCGAGTTTGGGATGTATACGGCGAGACTAGGCTTATAGTTTCGAATCCCCAGATTTGTATTAGAGCATGGTTGAATCGAGTTGCTTTGTTTGTGAAGTTGGTAGTTTTACGTATAAGTTTTTCTAACCGAAAAGTGTTTGACTTGGTGTCACTTATTTAAATAATAGGCGGTGTTCTCCGTAGATTAGCCTGGATTCCCGCCTTTGCTTGTTAGAGCCTCCGAGATCTCAAACTTACCTAACGTAATCCACCCACCTGCGAGATGTACCCCAACGCGAGATGCTATTTTTCACCGAAAATTCAAAATTTAATGCCTCCGGGACCTCGAAAACGTGAAAATGGTAGTGAAAACTATTTTAATTAACTAATTTTACATTATTATTAAAAAAAATTAATAAATTATTTGTGAAATCGACGGTTTTCGTCGAAAAAAGTAAAAAAATGCAACAACACAACGCAATTCGTCCCGGCATTCTCATAACCCCCCCCCGGGTACTACTAATCCTTCAAGGTCCAGGTCCAAAACTGCTGAGTATAATCAAGCTGTCTGTTATCGGCACTACAAATTCGTAAAGATATCCCTAAAGATCGAGCAGTTATTTACTTTTTAGTTACCTTAACAGCTGTCTTAATTTCAATATCCGCTAATACTCTCGCTTTTAATAAATGAGTTTTATCTCTCTTTTTTTTATTTTATTTCGTTCTTAATACCTCAGTTAACTTTTTATTAGTTACTTCGAGAACTTTACGCTTGAGGAAAAATTCAGCTATAACTTTAATAATTTTGTTATATTACTATTATAGCGGAGAATTAAGATATAACGTAGTTAATATATTTACTACATTAATATAAATCTATAGCGTGCGTGAGTATTAAGACGTTAAAAACAGTTGGACACCAAACTCTTGCAGTAACTATAATTTATGCTTTAAAATGATTTCACGCAGTAATTCGATGTAGTCCCTTTTTTAAAATTTAAACAGTTTTTCTAAAACTCGTAAAGTGTTGAAAAGAATGAGTTCAGCTCTCTTTTAATTGCTAATAATATAGTATTTCGTGAACATTTTAGTACGCGTAATGTTAATAAGTTTCTTAAATTTAAGTTTTTTAATCGTTATATTTTTAAAATGTGAATATTCGTTTACCTCTTTTTTATAAGCGGTGGTATAATAGCTGAAGAGTCCGACATTAAGAGATTAAAGATAGTGCGTAAAATATAGCGAAAGATAGAGAAGTATAATTTTGTTTTTGAGATAGAAGTTAATAAAATCTATAATAACGTAAGATTTGTGATTATCGAGAATTAATAGTCGTTTTAAGCCTTCGACGATTTGAGTGATAGTAAATTGAAAGTAATTTTCTAATTAAGTTAAAGAAAGATGTTTGTTTATTATGTTTTTGTTATTAATGCTTTAGAGTTATTCTTTTTTTTTCTTATAATTGCGGTGTTAATTGAGAATGTGAATTTTGTTTGAATAAATAATGAGTGAAAGATAATATTCTTTTGTTATTAATATATACTCGATTATGATTATATTCTCTTGAGTAGCGTTATGAGTATAAAATCGCTATTTTTTGTAAAATATGAGTATTATAATGATTTTAAACTTTTTAAACTTAATTATGAACTTTTTTTTGTTTATATTCTATATGTTTTCGTTCAAAATCTTATAAGTTTTTACGATTTTGTTATAAAGATAGAATTAATGTAGTATTGATTCGATATTATTCGCTTTTTCACGTTTCGACTCTAATAAGCGACTGCGGATTGTTGTTAATTGAAAATGACGTGTTAGAAATTTATAATATTAATTTATGCTTACTAGTTTGCCTGCCATTTTCTCTGTTATAGCTTGAAGGATGTTGTAGTTGAAAAAGAATCCGGACTTTTATAAATCCTTTATATGTTTCGCTAAAACTGTTTCTTTGGCTTAAATAAATAGTTGTTTATATTGAAACTGGCGATTCTTTCAGATAATTCGGTCGGCAAATCGATATTTTAGTATCGATATTAATATGTTATAACTCTTTGCTGCATGCTTCAAAAATGATACCTTTTTTGCTTTTAACGTTTTTAATGTTAGACGAATTCTCTCTTCTTTTTTTAGATCGATATTATGACGTCGAATCGATGATATTTTCGATAAATTTAAAGAACCCACTCTTAGACTTTGAGTAAAAATTAATGAATTTCGATGGTAAATATAGAGAAGAACAAATTTACAGAAAGAAGATAGAAATTTCGGAGGGAATAAGAGGTTGACGAAGAGAACTACTCAATCTTAACACGGTTAGTATCTCGCGTTGGGGTACATCTCGCAGGTGGGTGGATTACGTTAGATTATAAAGTACCAATATTAGAATATAGTGAGCTCAAGCAATTTCTGCATGATCAGTTTTATCGCGTAAAGTGAATATCCGGGTCTGGAGTCCCAAGATAGCCAATACTCTAAGTACGTTATCTGAATAAGGTTAAATGCAAGGCCTTTGCATGAGGACGAAAGAAACATTGATTGAGCTTGTCAAATCTAAGCTTATATAATACGTGTTAGGTTGGAATTACGTAATAAGTATTCTATCCGATGCTTTTCAAAATAAAAGTTTCGATAATCGTTGAGGCGACATTTAGAGTTTTTAAGCGAAACCATTAGGGGTGTTTTCGCATCGGTACTCCTAGTTTAGGGTTAAATGAAAGGTATCTTTTCGTTGGCTACTGCAAAAGAAACGAGACAAACCATAGCAAATATCTACAATTCGACGCACAGATCACAAAAATCCCGTATGGGAATCTAGCGTATGCAGTAAGTGTTGTGACATTATCATTCCTGTCTATCACACATGGACGCGCTGGCACACACAATCATCTTATGTTACAGCCTTCTAACACATTTGTTAACAGATTTTGCCTTGCATGCCTTACAGGCCTTTTTATGAATCGCCTTCCTTCTCCTAATGCTCTCACAATAGGTTCTGTTAATTCAACTTTCCATTAGATGTTTGTACCTTATAATTTATAAGCATTTTCCTTATATAAAAATACATATCTATTGAACCATTAACATTAATAAACATTTATTAATTTAGATCCGCGATAACTTCAAGTTAAATCCATTTTTTTTTATTTTATAAACTATGTTATAACCTTACCGTTTTATAAACGCCGCCTTAAATTTTTAATTTAATGTTTGATAATAATTCCTTTGGTATAATATGAGTTCACAAAGTATATCATTTGGAATTTCATCATTGGTAGTAGGTTAATTAGTAAACTTGTTATAAATAATAAACTTAACAATTTCGAAACCAGTGCACTGGAACGGTTAGTCAGCTTTATGTTCTCTACTCCACTTTCTAAAGCTGGGTCTATAACAATAGACATTGATGCATTCGATATCCGTCTTAAAGCCCTTACAAAACTAGTTCAAACTTCTTACATGCTTTATGGATAAGGTCGTGATTTCAACGGGTCCCAAGCATACTAGTATATATCAGAAACCCTGCTTCCACAAGACACCGAAGGGTTTTGCACTTCAGAAGTGAAGAGTAAAGAATATTGCAAAAATTCATAAATATTAAAGATACCATCTATATACATCCAGCGGCTCCTTCCGACATATACATTAACATTACCTCATCATAGTTTCTAAAATATAGACCTAGCCACTGAACTCGGAGACTCCAGTTAGATATACTTTATTATTGTTCTGCTCAGGATATACGGGAGGCGTTTGGCTAGGGTAGATATACTGAGGACTCTGGCCAGGGTACACTGGCTCGGGGCTTTGATCAGGATACGTCGGCTGGGGACTCTGATCGGAGTATCTTTGGTGATAATCTCTTTCGGGGTTATACCCTTGTATTCCGCCGATTTCGTGCAGTTGTTCTTCTTTTTCGTGGTATTTTCTCTCTTTATTCGTCCTAAAAAACCAGATACCAAGTATTAATAGTGTCAACAGAGCAGCAGCCCCAACGATGATACCGGCGATTGCGGCAGCTCTCAGTCCCCCAGAACTAGAATTCGAGTTTAGATTCCCACCAGCTGTACCCGTTGTTAATCCTCCTATACCCGTCGATGTATCGGTCGAAGAAGACGAAGTTGTACTTCCGGGAGACGATGAAGATGTTGTGCTGGCGACAATGACTCTGGAATCCGGTGTATCCTGAGGCAATGCGATTTCGCCGCTAGGAAATGGTTGATTAAGGGGTCTGCAGCTGTCAAACCCCCGCTCAGTGCTAACGCCGCCTCGGGATCCTTGTGGGCAACAGAATGGGAAACCGCTGTTGTTATATAACCCCCATTCGTCGTTGGCGCAGACGTTGTAGGTGAGTAGTTGTTGAGAGCAGTCTGCCTCTGTAATACGAAATTTCAGACGTTAGAATCTACTAGCGACAACAAGCAACTGTGAGGGAACGGAATATTGGACATGCCAGTTGCACAGCAGGCAGTATTATCTTCGTATCCTAATATTGTGACGGGATTCCGACAGAATTGACCTTGTGGACAACATGCTCGGAATGGAGGTAATCGCGAGCCACAATCGACTTCGCCGGCTAGACAACTCCCTGGTGTTCTTGCTGCCCAACCCCCTACAAACATTGGATCTTGACCTGCCGTAAACGGAGTTGTAAGGATAAGAGAAATCAGAATTGGAGAGAATTTTGCTATTAACACCATCGTTACTGTATATCGACCGCGAATCGGCAGGCCCCAATTGAAAAGAAAGTTTAGTATGAATATCAGAGAAGGGTATTGCTTGGAGTGATGGATCAGTAGAAAAAATATTGGAACCTACAGCCGGTTGACATTATATAAAACAGGAACTACAAGGCGAGACGATCCGGATGTCAAACGACATAATATCCTTCCGTCTGGACCGCCCCTTTCAGCCTAGCTGAAGAAAATCTTAAATATTACCAATTCTGTCCCAAAGAAAAGGCAGGCACATTTCCAGTGCATGCAGGCATTATCGGAATCACCTTCCCTGCTAGAAGCTGACTTCATGATCTTCCGTTGTACAAAGACTAACCTAAATTTAGGCCGATCCCAGCTGTATTCTCTCTAGACTAGCTGTACGATGTCCCGACCGACACTACGTTGGACTAGGCCGACGAGTGACAAGCATCGAATATAACGGCGACTCCAGCGAGTGGTTTCAGAATCGGACATTTGCTCCGTAGGTTAGACTCATTATAGGGCTTAAAACGGGATTTATTGATATTGTAGGGCTGACTAGCATCGAAAGCTTACCATGAGCCAAGGCGGGCCAAGACATTTGAATCATCAAATATGATTCGATATCGCAATTTTGTGACAAGGGTGGAGAATTTGGACAGGCAAACAAATTGCAGGGTGAAAATTGCAACACCAAAGAAGATGTCGCTGGGCAGGACGAGGCATATTATGCAATTAATTGATTGCAACACGGAGGGAGGGGAATGGGCCCATTAATTGTCCCCATCTGACAAGTTTTTTACGCTTATATTCAAACTTTTGTGATGGTGAATCAAATGTGATTGGTGGTGTGGAAAGTGCTTTTAAGGAGGTACTCTTAGCTTTGTGGTTAAGAAATGGATACTACCAATGGATCTCGGAAGCGAAGATCCATTGGGGTTTTATTCCCTGGAACACCTGTTTCATTGATAGCTGATACCGCAACAGGGGCGAGGGATGAGATTATGACAATTAATTTGATGGGTACTGCTGTTGAACGAAGGCTGGGTAGCGATGTTGATGACCACTAGCAAAAGATATTTGAGGACTTGGATTCCGAAGATATTGAACCTGAAGGGTTGAAGCAAGATGTTATTGCGGAAGGCATGGAGTTCTGTATTGACGGGGGAGCGGATATGACTGCCTTGGAGAGGTTGATTACGAAGAGCAAGGTTTTTGTATAGACTCCGGATTGTTTTCAGACCCTCTTTTCCATCAGGTGTATATATGGTTTATATTTTAGGATGGAGTTAATAATTAGATACCCATTGTATTTCGTTTGAGAATTAAACATTTGAATGAATGCAATGCAGTCTTTAAGCGTAATTTTAATACTTGAAGAAAGCAGAACGGCTAATATTCCCAGTATTTTTAGCTCAGGTTTTCTCTATTTCAAGAGGACTGTCATGGTTTAGATGTTAGAAGGTTCAAGATTAAACTAGCAGTTGCAGTGATGTATATGGGCTTGACGAAATGTGGTATTTTGTTCAACGCAGATATTTGGGATGCAAGGCTGAGAAATTTATCAGGAGAATCCCTCGAGGCTCAAAGTTTCGCTGAGCCGTCGCCCATTTGCAAGGTTGGTTCTATTAGTCAATAAAATCCATAATGTGGCCAAGTATCATGTTTCGGAAGACGAGTTCTGCTGGAAATATTCTACATATCCGCAACAGTGCGTGAAGCGCGTTTTCTGACACTGGAACCTGCGGCCTTGAAAGATCCGGATCCTTGTTAGAAGGCTTTGATTTGGCTAAGGATTGCTGTGCCGCAGCCTTGCGTTCTGGCCGGTGCATCATGTGGTGAGTTTGCCAAAAACATCGCTGCCTAGCGGTATGCAATGCATACTCTCTTCGGGCTCTCCTTTCCATATCTCTCCAAACTAGATTCTCTTTCATGAACTTCAAATATCTTCGAGCGATACCGATAGCATGATTTTACTTTTGAACAAGGTGAGAATTTCAAGTATTCTTGTGGCTAAATGTTGGAAACGGGACTAACCAAGCGCGAGGCTGCATGTTTCCGACAAGTCCTGACTAGACAACAACCTTTCACAAACTTAAGCCACTTCGATCAGAGTGCTAAAGACTAGTCTCGAGTGCTAAAGACGGGAACCCCACCGGACAACGATACGACGACTCGGAGTTGATAAGATTGTTACATAAATACTGCTCAAGCGCGAGATCGGGATAGCATCAAGATCGACGAGGGCTCTAGGATCTAAATATCCCCTCCAAAATGTCTAAGAGGTATCGAGAAGACGAGGATTGCCGAGATGCGCCGACAACCGCCAATGTCCGTATAAGAAAAAAGATATACCTTGACGCCGAAGGAGAAGGTGCAAGACGACCGATTCGAACGGCTTTTAATAAGATACTTTCACACCATGACTATACAATTGGATGGGTGTGCGCTCTGCCTCTCGAGATGGCTGCAGCTGTAGCCATGTTGGACGAAATCCACACCAATCGCGGCCTGGTAAAACATCCCAATGATAACAACACATACACTGTTGGGGAGATAAACAACCACAATATTGCCATTGCATGCCTACCTTTTGGAGTGTACGGTACCACTTCCGCTGCAACAGTCGCAAGTCAGATGTCATCAACTTTTACATCAATAAGGCATTGGTTGATGGTAGGGATCGGTGGAGGGGCGCCCAGTGCAAAAGTTGATATTCGACTCGGAGATATCGTGGTTAGCAAGGGAGTGGTACAGCATGATTACGGAAAGACTGTCGGAGAAGGTCAATTCGAACGCACAGGGTTGTTGAATAAGCCGTCACAAACGCTTTTAACGGCTGTTGCTAAACTGCAAGCGGAACACGAGAGGGTGAAGAGCCGAATCCCAGAGTTCCTCTCTGAGATGCTGCAAAAAAATCCACATATGGCAACAAAGTATACATACCGCGGTCAAGAGCAAGATACATTATTCGAAGCGGAATACGAACATGTCAGCTCAAAAGATACTTGTGAAGGTTGCAACAAGACGAAACTAGTATCTCGAGCCCCTCGAGCCGAAAATTATCCTGTGGTTCACTACGGTCGAGTCGCTTCAGCGAACCAGGTAATGAAGCACGGGGCTACCAGAGATCGATTAGAACGAGAGCTTGATATCATTTGCTTCGAGATGGAAGCTGCTGGGTTGATGGACAACTTCCCCTGTTTGATTATCCGAGGAATTTGCGATTATTCTGATTCGCACAAAAATAAGCAGTGGCAAGAATATTCAGCAGCAACTGCTGCCGCATACGCTAAAGAGCTTTTATTCGCGATACCTGCAGCACGGGCTGTAGGAACGCCAAGGGCCACGGCCGTCGCCACGCCAGAACTCATAGAACAACGTCAGAGTTTTATGGAGGCATTAAAATTCGATCAAATCGACGCTCGACAGGCAACAATCAAGAGCGCTCATGCCAAAACCTGTAAATGGTTACTCACGAAGCCCGAATACCGTGACTGGCTCGACGTTAATCTAATTTCTGACCATCATGGCTTCTTGTGGATCAAAGGGAAACCCGGTACTGGAAAATCAACGATAATGAAGTTCGCCCTCAAACACGCCGAGGAAACGATAAAGAGTGACCTAATCATATCGTTTTTCTTCAACGCGAGGGGAGAGAACCTGGAAAAGTCAACAATTGGGATGTATCGATCCTTACTATACCAACTTTTGAAGAAGGGTCCCAAGTTTCAATTTGTTTTTGATTCTTGGGGATCGCTACTGACTTCAGGCAACAGCGACGCCTGGGGTATCGAGATGCTTCAAGAAACTTTCAGCCGCGCATTAGGAGAACTCGGTCAACGGCGCCTAATATGCTTCATTGATGCCCTAGACGAATGCGAAGAAGACCAAATTCGAGATATGATAGCTTTTTTCGAGGGTCTCGGCCAGTTTGCGGTCTCAGCGGGAATACAGCTACACGTTTGCTTCTCTAGCAGACACTATCCACATATTACCATCAACAAAGGACGAGAGCTCATTCTGGAAGGACAAGAAGGCCATAGCCACGATATAGCCAACTACCTAAATAGCGAGCTAAAGGCAGGGCGCAGCAAACGAATTGAGGAGATCAGAGCTGAGATACTGGAGAAGGCGTCCGGGATATTCCTCTGGGTTGTGCTAGTCGTACAGATACTCAATAAAGAGTACGATCGAGGCCGCCTACACGCACTTCGCAAGAGGTTAAAAGAGATACCCACCAAACTAAACGAGCTGTTCAAAGACATCTTGATGAGAGATGCCCAGAATATGGGAGAACTGTTACTCTGCATCCAGTGGATACTGTACGCAAAGCGACCATTGAAGCTTGTAGAGCTCTACTTTGCAATTATAGCCAGCGAATGTCCAGGCGAATTAGGTGTCTGGAATCCTGAGGAGATCACTGAAGAAAATATGGGAAATTTTATCTTAAGTTCCTCGAAGGGGCTCGCCGAAGTGACAAAATCGGCAGATCAGATTGTTCAATTCATTCACGAATCAGTGCGAGATTTTCTTCTCAAAGACAACGGACTTAGCGAACTGTGGACAAAGTTCGGTTCTCAAAACAGCCATGAACGGCTAAAACAGTGCTGCTATAACTACATCAAGATCGATATGTCCCAGGAGCTACCCCTGAAGAAAGAACTACCGGTCGCGTCAACCGCCAAAGCCACTAACCTACGCCGCCTAACATCAACAAAGTTTCCGTTTCTAGAATACGCAGTACGTAATGTACTTTATCACGCCGACCTCGCGGCCATCGGTGGGTCTCCTCAGGAAACCTTTATTGATAGCTTCCCTCTGAAAGACTGGATAATCCTGAGCAATCTTATCGAACGGTATCAGGTACGACGGTATACACCCAATGTGAGCCTACTGTACATATTTGCCGAACAAAATCTGCCACATCTCAGCAAGATCGAGCTAAAACGAACCTCCAATATGGACATTGAGGGAGAGCGTTATTGTTACCCGATACTTGCAGCCTTAGCTAATGGCAATGACGATGTTGTCAAGGCTCTCTTAATGCCAGATGTAGGCCTGCAGCATAGGAATTCTACGCCTGCAGATCCGTACACCCAGTACGAACAGGACATAGATGCACTCCTCAAAGAAGGGTGCGGTCTAAAAGTATCCAAAGGTCACACCCTTTTAACTCACGCGGCAGAACACGGTAAACAGGGTTTAGTAAACCTTTTGCTCGCAACTGGGAAGGTTGACATTGATGCGCCAGGCAAAGACGCTAGAACACCACTATCTTATGCTGCGGCCCATGGGCACGATGGAATCGTATCAGCGCTATTTGACAGAGGCGCCGTGTTGAAGTCTCGAGATAAGGGCGCCAGGACGCCATTATCGTATGCTGCAGAGGGAGGGCACGCAGCAACGGTCAAGCTCCTACTTGACCGGGGTGGTATGCCGGGTTCTAGTTATGGCACTGAAGCGATCTCCTATGCTGCGGCTAAAGGACACACGGCGGTCGTGAAGTTGTTACTCGATAAAGGTGCTAAAACGGACTATATGGAAGCCAATGTGCACAAAGCACCGCTGTACTCCGCCGCAAGTAACGGACACATCGCATTGGTAGAGATCCTGCTTGATAGAGGCGCGAACCCGGACGGTAGAATTAAGTTTAGTAGCAAGCCCGCGATTTGGAAAGCTGCAGAGGAAGGGCACGAGGAAGTAGTGAGACTGTTACTCGAGAGGGGGGCTGACCCGGAGTCTCGGTTTAGCGGCCGCACGTTGCTATCGCTCGTTGCAGAAGTTGGAAAGGAAACGGTAGCGAAGATGCTGCTTCAGAAGAATGTTGATCTGGAATCTAGATTTCACTATAGTGGCCTGACACCGCTATTGTATGCTGCGAGGGCGGGAAATACGGCTGTGGTGAAGTTGCTCCTCGAGAAGGGTGCTGACCTGGAGTCGAAGTCTAATAATGGCCAGACAGCGCTATCAGAAGCTGCGGGGGCGGGACATACGGCTGTGGTGAAGTTGCTCCTCGAAAAAGGTGCTGACCTGGAGTCTAAGTGCAATGATGGCCAGACAGCGCTGTCATATGCTGCCTGGATGGGGGAGCTAGAAACGGTGACGTTGCTTCTCGAGAAAGGTGCTGACCTGGAGTCGAAGTCTAACAATGGCCAGACAGCGCTATCAGAAGCTGCGGGGGCGGGACATACGGCTGTAGTGAAGTTACTCCTCGAGAAAGGTGCTGAGCTGGAGTCTAAGTCCAAAAATGGCCAGACAGCACTATCATATGCCGCACGGAAGGGACGTACGACCGTGGTAACGTTGCTCCTTGAGAAAAATGCCGAGCTAGAGACTAAATCCAACAATGGCCAGACAGCGCTATCATATGCCGCACAGGAAGGACATACGGCAGTAGCGGCACTACTTCTCGAGAAGGGTGCTATCGTGGATGCTAAAGATGGATGCGACAGGACACCATTGCACTTTGCTGCGATGCACTACGAACAAGGTTTCGATTTTTCAGAACGATTCCTACCTAATGACAAGACTGAGTCAGCGTTAGAATTAATGGATATCTCCACAACTGCAAAAACAGTGAAATTGTTCCTTGAGAGGGGTGCCAATCCAAGGGCTAAAGATATTGCAAGTAATACGCCGCTGCACTATGCCCAAAAAAATAGAAACTCCGCGGTAGTGCAACTACTAAAACACTGTATGAGAAAAGAGGCGCTACGGCACGTTGTCCCCGATGACGAGATCATAGTTATAGAATAAGGTTTGCGGTCTAGTGTCCTGTACTAAGAGCATCTATATACATATTCCTTGTCAGTTTCGTCCAAATATGTGGATACGGTATCTACAAAGAGCCCTAAATCGATGCAATCTGGTTTACGGTCAATATATATAGGGTCCACTGCTTTAATCAAGAATTTTAATTGCGAACTAATATGATAGTAGAGAATAATACAATTCCGCTTTATGGATGGCTTCGCATCGCTCAAAAGCAGTCGCTTCTATTGACTCAACCTCGCATGACCCATACCTCGTAAGGTACATGAGGGAAAGCTGTTAGTCCTAGTTTTTAATCCGATACCGAGAAAAACTCAGCATCGAACTATATATACTCGCCGCTAGCAACTTTTCCGAGCCCCCAGCGCCCTATAGACCCCCAAAGGCTGTCTTATTCTCCACATTAAACTCCTCCAAACTCTGCGGCTTCTTCTCTTCCGGATAAAACTGTTTTATACTTTCCTCAACACCCTCAATAGACTTCTCAACCGTGGGTCCAAAATACCCATAACCCGCTATCAACAACATATTCTCTAACACTTCTTGACCCAATTCCCCCGTCGACATAAATTTAATATACGTTTCCTACTCCAACTACACAAAATTCACCTTCTTCCCGTAACCTTCTTAAAAACCTTACAAACTTCAGTTCCGCTTTAGGAACTGCTGGCCTGAGAAATACTAACCGGCGTACCGCTAGTAGCCTTCTCGAAGGGCCTTAGAGTGGAGTAAAGCCCCTGTTACAAAGTTTCCGATATTCCTAGCAGGATTGAACCATGGGTATCTAACTTCTTTAGCGAGTGGCATGGCAAAAATGTAAGTTTCACCGCCTCCAGACTCGCTTATGTTACTTTTGAGATTCTGCATAAACATTCATGCTACGACATTTACGTGCGGGATAAGCAGGGAGGCAGTGTACTCCCCGATTTCGGCTTTTCCGTCGAAGCGGTGGACGTTGGGGTACTCGCCGCCGGATACTTAGTATAACTATATACATATATAAAATAATTTGGTTGTATTAATGTATAATTAGCACTTTATTATTTAGCTTTGGGATACATAATTCTGAGCAGAAACTTTGAGATTGAGAGATACCTTTTTGAGTATGGCGCTGATATTTATGTAGGGGGAACTTCTTGCAGTATGGATATTGAATGTGTGATCTACTACAGACGTTTAGATTGGGTGTTCTCTTCGTCCGGCATGATATTGGATGTCGTGATCTGGGTTACAGGAAGCTGAATATCGGGCAAAGTCAAAATTAGGAACTGGATAAGAGAGAAACGGATGCGTACAAATAAAGCCCCAGATATGAATACTAATTAGCTGGACACGGATGTCTGGGTGATGGGGATAGACTGAAGGTACATATACTAGTACTAAGGGCTCCTTCGATCTATTATTAGACTTATTGAATTTAGGTATACAATGTCTATTTATCTACGAAATTTATCGTCTTAGAATCCGGATGCTTATTATTCTCGGATGATAGAAAATTACTGGCAATTTATGTCATTACTTGATGGTTTAACTTGATGACTTAAAGCAATCCTCAATCTAGGAAAGTAGCAGGTACCGGCTCACTCCACACTGCTAAGCTTTCATCACCAGCTGGCTGTCTTCCCGTTGGTGTGTTTTCATTGACGAGGTCGCCATCGATATAATGTTCCACCATGAACCCGTTAGGATCCCACCAATAATCAAAAATCTGGCTGCCGAGTTTATGTCTGCCTAGACCCCATACTGGCTTATACCCTTTTTGTTTGAGCCAGTAGTGCCCCATGTTTTGGCTATCATAGTCATGGACCTCAAAGGAAGAATGATGGACATGCTGAGCTGCAGCGACCGAGAAAAAGAAAGCTAGCGATACCCGAGATGGTTAGGAGAAAGTTCTTAACGGTGAAGCGGTAAAAGAGACATATTCACAGTGATGGTCTACGTATTCTTTGCCTCTGTCAACGTGCAAAAAGGCCGCGACGTCAGACTTTTGCCCGGAATCATCTTGGGCGTAGAGGATGTCTGAGGGAACGAGATTGAAGTGGCTTGTGTACCATTGGAATTGGAGCTCGAAGTCGTGGATGGTGAGGCCGAAGTGACCGAGCTATGTACGCCCAGGATTTTAGTTGAAAGTCGCTTCCTTTTTACGAAGTAGGGGACTAATGGATATACTTTATGGACTGCGGCGGGCCCGGGCTGGAACCGCTGGAAGGCCCCTTTTCTGGGTTTCGAGAATTCATCGTTAACTTGAAGAGCTTCCGCCGGTTGTTTTGTAGGCTGTGGTCTAGGAGTCGCGCCGTAGACGAAATTCACCGGGAAGCCTTCCGGATCACGGACAGTCGTCAGGTGGCCTGGAACATTATCCTACCCGCTTAGCCCGTAAATACCAAAGGGATCTAGAATATATACCTCCGCCCGGCGCATCTTTTAACTCAATAATCTGACTGTTGCCCAATTTAGAGGCCCTGGTCCATATTTTGTCGTTTCACGTCAGCTTCGGCCCTCATATAATAACTAGGACCTGAATCGTCTAAACTACACCTCTCCAAGTCCTCCCAGCTCTCAACCTCCCACGACCCTCCTAAAAATTCTTTCTCCTCCCCGATTTCTGCATAGTAAACGTATTGATCTATGCCGTATCCTCCAAACCATATCGCTTTTTCAGTTCGTTTAACAACTTCCATTCCAAAATCCAACAAGAAAGTAATCAAGTCATCGATCCCAGACGATGGATGCCGGTAGCGCATATGTGAAACCTTGGTGATTTTTATTTTTGTAACTGAAGGGGAGTAGCTCCAGCGAGTCGGAGCGACGTGTTCGATATCCTCCATGGCGATCGGCGCTGGAACTGTACGACCAGAATTCGGGATTACATTGTGCCCGTCGGTCGGACGATCCTGCGTTGAGGATGTTGGAATCTGGTAATCCATTTCGGTGCAGCGCTGCGGCCAGATCTGCTACTAATAACTATCGCGAACAATTGTTTTCGAAATGTCGATGTCTGTTTAATGGTGTCGGAGGTTACGGTCGTAGGTGGCTCCGATAGATGCTTTCTGCTTTTGGAGCCTTAGGATGACGCCCCAGGTTTTCTCCACATTGTCGTCATCACTGGTCCAGGTACTGAAGCCCTGAACCGATGTTCGCTAGCAGCCACTTCGGCCCGAAAATCGCAAATGCAAAGTGTTAGGGGCTCACATTTGACATCGGCTTGCACCCGGGTTTCCAGGAAAAAAGAACATGCAAGGAATACAAAATTCACGAAGTTCTAATCCCCCAAACAGTTTCATGCCGGGTCCCGTTGTCAGACCGAGGCTCAGGCATTTGTGGGATGGAATTCGAATATTCCCGACACGACCCAAAAGTCAAGTTTCTCGTAAGGAAGATGTATGGATGTGCTGCTTTGCGGATGAAAATATTTTTTTTATCGACTAGAAATTACGGTGCGTGATGTTTCTCTTCGACGGTAGAAAGATTTAAAAACGCACATGACGAACCAATAACATAATCTGCTAATATATTCTTACTGTCAAGCCGTCGCTCTCAGGAGCTAGCTCGTTCGCGTAGGAAAGTGCATGCACAGTTGAGGAGTTTGGCGGATAGGGGAAGCCGTCAATCAGACCAAGGTCTACTAGTCGCTCGAAGGTGTTGATCAGTGGCCATCCACTCCTGGTATTGCTTCGTTGACCGCTTCACGAGCCTCACAGTCGCAGTCATAATGACTTCTGGATCCCCCGCATGAGTGTTCTTATGTTCGCTATATCTACTACCATCATATACCGTAGACTCATCAAGTACGATCTCCTGGTGAGTATCTGGTGGCAATCCCTCGCCTTCTATATAACCTTCTAAATTGATATTACCTCCAGTACTAGCATCGATGAAGTCCCGAACCGTTGTGGTTTCTGTGCACTCAAACGCCTGTAGATAGGTCCATCCGAGTGGCGAATTCGTTGATATCTCAATCTTCCAAGGCGGCTTGTCGTCGGGCCCCGTGGCCGGTTTTATCAAACGTTCGTCGAGGAAATAGCAGGTTGAAATATCCCAAGTATCTTGTAAATTCGGATTTTCCCACCAGCTCCCTCTTCGGAATCGAAGCCTGTAGCATTCTACAGCTCCATTTCTTACCACACAGCTGACCATACTAATGAGGTCGTAGATCATCATATGAATGAGAGGGAAGCCTGGGTTACTGGAGTGATCAGAATAATATCTGGTTGCTTGCAAATATTTGGTTTGAAGTAAGCTGCTCCAGAGTGGAAATGCTGCGGCGGCAGCGATTTGGTCAACAATTATGTCGAGATGGGAAAGGATTTCATGATGTATTTCCTTGGGAAGGTCGCTGAGGGGCATTATGTGCTCCAGTCAAGTACTTAAGTCGGAAAAAATAGATGTTTTAGATGGATTTGATCGGTGTGTAATTCCTGCCTGATACGTTGCTTTGCTCTATCACAGCTGTATTGTCTACGTAACCCCGCTTTTGTCTAGAATCTGAATTAGTGGTGCTAAGGCGCCTAGACTAAGGCCTTGGTGCTGTCGAGCCGGATCTCTTGTAAACAACTTTGTGATATCTCGGCACACTCTTGCAGGACGTTTCCAGACATGGCAGAAGCCATCGCGATCCAAAGTGTTAAGGGTTCTTCGACGGGAATGTGCGATCGTCGATTTGATACGGCGTCCGGATTCTGCCCGCGCTGTAGGTATGCATGTAGATGTTTCCTTTCGCGATGCAATTATAATCTAAGATAGTACTCTATACATGCGATCGCTAAACCGAAGGTCTAATTAATGCAATTCATTATCGCTAGCAAAACTTACCGCCTGCTCCTCCAGAATGTAAAAGCAACTTCATAATCGTCATTATCGTGATAACATCTTAGTCGTCTAGTTACCTTCATACGGCCATCCACATTCCGCCCAATTTCCACCATCTCGTGCCCACCGCAGACTGTCAACAAAGGCAGAAACTGTACACCGACCTTTCTCGTCTCTTTTGCATGCTTTTAGTTCCATTATTCTATCGTTAATGATCACCCTTACGAACTCCTCCTTTTTATTGTCTTTGCATTGTAACTTCTCCACGTACATTCTGCTAGCGAATGGGACTAGTTCTGCAGCATTGAATTTGCTGTCTTGTTCCATTTCAATGGTAGAAAGGTTTTGGATGCCTTGGAAGAGGTTCATGGCCGAAAAGATGGAAGTCATTGTGTTATCGTGCGAGAAGTCGGCGTAGAGTTTTCTCCCAAGCGGGAAGGTGGCCGAGTCGCTGTCGAGGGTGGCGTTGGTCGTCGTGGAGTCATTAACCGGGGTACCAGTTAACCGAGAGATGAGTTCATTGGTATAGCCGATACCTTGAGCTGGCCCTAACGGGTTGCCTGGGCCATACCCGTAAAACTTTCCTAGGGAAAGGTAGTAGTTATATGATTTGAATTCGTGCTTGCTAAATAGATCGCAGAATTCCGGGAGCGGGTCGCCGTTTGGCTCTGCGACGGTATAGAACGGACACAGAGACATTAGGTTGATGGTATCCTGGGGAGTTATGTCGACGCCAGATATTTCTTGCTTCAACCATTTGATAATCGGCTTCGTGAAGACAGAGGCATATCCGGTTTGAGCTGCTGATGCAACGTTGGAGAACTTTCCGGTCTCGAATTCACGGCAAGTGCCGTGGTCCATGGTATTGTTGAATGGGTAGCCTTCGTAAATTAAAACCGGGGGTGGAAACGGGATGACGGGTCCACCAGTTTGTTTCGTCTTTTCGTCAATGAAACCTTGTGTGAACTTTTCACCGGAGTCGATGACCCGCTGTTGGGCTGAGAATCGGAAGAAGGGATCATTATCCGACGCTAGTGATTTGTAACGACGGTAGAACCTGACACCCGAGTTGTACATCTCCTGCTCGCCGAATGTTGTGAGGGTGTCGGAGCTTAGTGTGTATTCGAAGGTCCTTATGAAGGAAGTTTTACGGGAATAAGAGGTCGCTTGGGATTGAAGTTTGTTGATGGTTGTTTTAATCCCCTCGCCAGCACCTTTCGTTGGATATCGAGCACCGTGTCGGGAGAGCACTACATAGTACGCAGTTAGATACCGTGATATAAGGAGATGGTTTGTGGGTGTGGATGAAAATACCGTTTGCGAAAGTGACTCGGCAATGGTGATACCTGTCTAAGTTTGCATCGTTGGTAGATTCCATCGAGAAGTAGGGCGAATATGGGCCCCACGAGCGACTGATATCCTTATGGCAGTGATAGCCATTATCCGGTGAGTCGCAGCGTCGTTGTCTCAAGATGGGTTTCCCAGTGGCCCTACATGATGCACATATTAGCATACGGGTTATAAACCACGACAAGCCCGTATGTGAGACTTACAATTCCGTCAACAGCACCATAGGTGTTACGAGGCCCAAGATGAACATATTTGCCGAGAATACGACCAAAGACACACAATCTTCGCGGCTGTAGAGGATTTTGTTATCCTCGTCCGTGTAGCTATAGCTCGATATACAGCTTCGTCTCCAGTTCGCGATTATGAACAAGAGAGCCAAGAGCAGGATAGTAGCTTTATACCATCGAACCCGCAGTTTTCCTAGTGGGAAGCTAGATTCGAGAAGGATACCCATGGTGCTGATGTAACGGAATGCGAGAGTTCGAGGTTATAATTGGCGGTTAATTTGTGTTGAGATGATCGTCGGCGACATGCGGACAATCTTTCATGCCATAGCTCCCAGCTATGAGACCAAAGTCACAATCAAATCGACTGCCCGAATTAGAATCGACCTGGGAAGTCTTCGCTGCCTTCCTGAGAAGGAAATACTGCGATCGATGATGGTCGGACGAGCTCAGGTCGGGGAGCTTGGAGGTTAAGTGAGGGCCTTAGTGATGTCGCGACGGAGGTGGCCTCCGAGCCTCTATGGAGCTATTCCAACAGCCCTTGGCCTTTCAGCAGCCGTTGAATCTCTTCAAGACACGATAACTATTGCCGGAACGGAACGGACGAATGTCGAAGACAGTATTCCAAAGAAACGCCAGAAACCGAGATCGTGGAGACTTTACGTGGGAGCTAAAGCGAACAGGCAGCCATCGTCGCCAGGTGTTTTGTTCCTGTGCGCTTGGCACCTTTCCGAACGTGACGAACCGGCGTCCGCTCATTGGATGAAGCTTTCGTAGTCTCGATGACACAAAAGGAAGTCCGAAGTTGAAGCACCAGGGTCCCTTTTGGTTAATTGAAAGAAGTCTGAAGCTCAATGCTTAGGACGCAACAGTCCCTTCCAATAAACATCTTAACCAGTCCTAACTATTGGGATTGTTTTGGAGCGCCCTAGCTAGATCCCCAACGAGCTAACGAAACCAAACCACTCGAGGGCGAGTCATTTCGAGCCATCACCTGGGCAGCCATCAATGTTAACTACAACCACCCCGAGCAACGCTACTCACGAACCGAGTACACGTGCAAGCAGCACGGACGCCTCCTCAATGCGACTGCCATCAAGCCTGTTAGCCAGGCTCGAGAACGTGCTCTCGGGACTTCGTATTAGACGTTGTCTTCACGACTTCGTTCAATTCGTCTATGTCGTGTGAGGCTTGCCTGCATTGGATTGGTACTGGCCCTCCGTGACTAATACATGTCGACTTGATTCGCTATTACTCACAGCTATCATACCATGAATTACGACCACGAGCGTTAAACTACAGGGTAGAATGCGATTTCGACGACTTCTGCGAAGCTGTATGCACTATAGCAGCCTAGGCTGCCATCGGAGACAGGCCTCCCCACGCCGTTGACCCAGAGAAAGCTTGACTCTCCCATCCGCACCAAGGGATCCACCCTACAATCTCAACGACAGCCTTGAGAGACACCGAGAATTTCGCTTTTAAAACTTGACAGCCGGTTCAATTTGATCGCGATCATGCCAGGTGAATTGACCAATTGAAACGCAACCCGGAGAAACGTTGCACAAGGGTTCGAAGTTCCATATCGTTCGGCTCGCATAAAAATTCCATGCAGGCGTACTATGGCATTGCAACTAGAGATGAATGCGCCTGCCCCACGCTTGAGCTTCCCTCTTTAATGGTTCAAGGCCAGGGTACTCAATATCGTCATCGTGTATTGGCACCGTTATCCTGGCGAGAAAGAAGGCAGCAGGACATACCGACAGCGTTCCAAGCTTTTAACCTTTGCTCCGCTTCTTAGCGAGATCGAAAGGTTTTGCCCCGGTTTACACAATTGCACAGCCCTTCCCAGCCCTCTCTTCTCTGATCTTTGAATCCCAAACATGTATACCATTTTCTTACCGGATCGAGAACTGGGTTGGTTCGGAAACAGTAGGGTCGTTGTCGTATTCCGAGCGAGCTGATCAGGCACTGGATATTCGACGGGACCTGCATGCATACATGACATGCAAGGAACCTCATTCGGTCTGTCTCGCTTTTTAGAATGTCTCAATCTAGGGTTGTCTCTGCAGCTTCTTGCGGCCGAGTTTTCCGAGAGAGAAGCTCGCAGCTGTGCAGCCTGGTGCCAATACTCTTGATTGACGAAAGAGCCGATACCTGGTAGTCTAGTGACGATCTATGGTAGCTTGCGTCGATGGCTACTTGTATAAAGCGTCATGATTACCCCAGTGCTACTGATTCTCCCTCTGTAGTTCCTCAACGGACTCAACCCTCCTTCTCCTCCCCAGCAGCTGCTAGAACGTTCGTCCCTCCGAATCAGCACAATGGTCAACTATAGGACCTTCTCCTATGCCCTTTTGGCAGCCAGCCATGTCACCGCTGTTCCCTTCACCAGGCGCGCGGAGCCCATCTCGGGATTCGTCAACCAGACAACCTGCAATGGCAAGACCTACACCTACCGCGCCTTAAATGGTTACGGTTTCGTACCTAGCAACGGCAGAGATAAATTTGGTGATACCGTCAGCATTGGCAGCAGTATAAAGATTTCTGGTTGGTCTTACGACAAAGCCACTGGAAGTTACACTGGTACCCTCTGGGGCTTGCCAGATCGTGGTTGGTATGTATTCAGACATACTTTCGTTTCGATCGTACAAATTTAATCGAGTATCTATAGGAACGTAGAGGGAACAACTAACTTCCAGCCAAGAGTTCACAAGTACACTTTCAAGTTTACTCCAAAGAGCTCATCCGCTACTCCCAATCTCGAGTTCAACTATCTCGACACAATCCTTCTCACGGACCCTAACGGGCAGCCCTTAACCGGCCTTGACCCCAACACTATCCACAAGGTATCGGGTTACCCAGATCTCCCGGCGAGCTCGTACACTGGCGACGGTTGGGGTGGTGAGGGCCCAGGTGGCATCCGTGTCGTCCTAGATGCCGAGGCCCTCGTTCTCTCCAGGGATGGCGGATTCTGGATCTCCGATGAGTACGGTCCGTACATCTACTCCTTCTCTCCGGAAGGTAAAGTCCGAAAGGTCATCCGTCCACCGAATGCCATCGTACCGCTTCGTAATGGCAAGGTCGACTTCTCCTCCAACAATCCACCCAGATACGACCCAAGCCTTATCCCAAACCCTGCGGACCCAACTCAAGGACGTTCGAACAACCAGGGCTTGGAAGGTATGACCGGATCCTTTGATGGTCGTAACCTTTATGCACTTCTGCAGTCCGCTGCGACGCAAGAAGGTGGTCTGGAAAAGACTACCAACCGCAATGCTCGTCTTTTGAAATACGACATCAGCGGCGTTGAGCCAAGATTTGCCGGTGAATGGGTCGTCCCACTCCCACAATTCTACGATGTAAGCTTTCCTTCTATCGCAGTGAGACACGGGTACCTTGAGCATTTCTAATGTCCTCTTCATAGCCCAACAAGTCCGCCAAGAACAACCCACGCACTGCTGCTCAGTCCGAGATCCAGTGGGTTGGTGATGACCAATTCTTGGTCATCGCCCGTGATGGTAACTACGGTGGCGGCGGCGTAGATGGTACTACTTCCTACTACCGCCAAGTAGATCTCTTCGATATTTCCGATGCTACCAACATCAAGGGCAAATACGATAACTTTAACGACAGCATCACTGCCACCTCCAGCTCCAAGGTTCTCAAGGATGGCATCACACCCGCTCAATACTGCCCGTTTATCGACATCAACTTAAACTCTGAGCTCGCCAAGTTCGGACTCCATAATGGCGGTGCTCGTGATTACGGTCTCTTGAACGAGAAGTGGGAGGGATTGGCACTTGTCCCTGCTGATGCTGACGTTGGCGACGATGATGAGTGGTACTTGTTTGTGTCGAGCGATAACGATTTTATTACTCAGGATGGATTTGCGGATGGTGGTGCCATAATTTTCAGCGATGCTAATGGTTGGAATTTGAACAACCAGGTCTTGGTCTTCAAGGTCAAACTCCCAGACCATTCGAGACCGTTTGCCAGGACTGGGGCTGGAAAGGGCGGATTGGCTGTCCCTTAGATTCCTTTAGCCCTGCCTTTTGATTTACATATTCCGGCTAATCCGAAGACTAGTTAGCCTTGTTCCGGTAGTTTTTAATGGGAACTAAAGTTTCCGCCTAATAAAGATTGATTGAATGTAATGATGACATAATGGTTAGATTCATGCGCGAAGTATGTTTACTATTTTCTGTGAATATACTATGCTGAAATAATAACTACATTCTTGTACATTCTTTTCTCTTCCCCAAATTCCTGCCATCGACATGTCACGGTCGCGAGATATCGGGATGTATGTTACCGCTCTTACCCGTCGACCGATCAATCAAATATCTGCGTACCACTGTGGGTGAGCGAGAATCTATCAAATCAAGAAAAGGCTACGTTAATATCTATCCCTCATATCATCACATATCTGCTGCTGATCCAAAGAAGTGCCATTGAAATCGTGGATGATAACTGCTTGTTTACAACGAGGACAGTTCGTATACGGTGCTTTGATAAATGGAACCTTAGAAAGATTCAAGTAGTAATCTTCAAAGCTGGCGATGCTGCCAACGTTATTGTAGAAACCACATTCGATAGGCTGTCCAGGATTCATCATAATGTACGGAGCCGGTCGAGAAGGAGTAGAGGACCAAACGGGCCTTGTGTTGTTCGCAAAAGTAGTATGATGGCCCTTTGAGGAGGTGCTATATGCTATATCGTCAACAAAAATGCCGGAGACGTGGATATCCTTTCCCGTGAAGTTGGCTCAGTTCTTGTAGGTCTGGGCCTGTGGCTTATATACCGACAGTAGTATATTTGTGGGGTTGCTATCCACGTAGCCGGTTAGTCCGGTGTTATCGAGACTGTTTGCGTAGCTGAGGACGGACTCGTTTGGGTAGCTGTAGAGGTCGCCGGGTCCACTATTGGAGTTTTACGATGATGTTGAATACTACAGATGGATTGAGGGTTATCGCTTGGAAGAAAGGGTGCCAGACACAAGAAGGAGCGGCGGCAGAGGAGGAGGAGCTGGAGGGGTATATGTAAAGTGGGAGACAACGGAGAGCTCTGGTAAATTTAGCCTCAAGAAGTATGGATATGTATATCAAAATTAAAATCCAAAATATTTGAGTACCTAGAAAGCTGTTTGAGGTTTTCGGTAAAGATTTGGAGAAGACTCTAAAAAGAACTAGCCCGAAGGGTTATGAGTTATGTGTTGACAACGTTGGAATTTTCCACGCTTCTTTTTGCCCCTGTCGAAGTGAATGTCACTCCATTCATCTCGATGGAATCGCCTCCCTTTATATGTCGACAGTACGGCACAGTCTATAAAAAAATAGAGGATCTCAAGGGGTTCCGGCCGACAAGCTCAGCAGTTCACAGAAAAGCTTCACAGGGCAAAATTTGCAACCATATCATAGAAAACATAGTCAGCGAACTTTTCGTAGTGTAACCACTATACGGGCAGGTGCAACGTCAGGATCAGTCATGGTTGTGGGGTGCCTAGGTCGGTTGTGAGATCTATAGGGATGCAGGTTGCCTGTCAAGGACCATGGCGAGATCGTTCTGGAAGGCAAAGTGGAAATACTATTCAAGCTTCCAACGTTAACGACGGCCGAATAAGGTTTTGGGGGTGGGGGGCCGTTAAATTCTTGTAGGGGTTTCATTTCGGGATATATACATTGTATAATTGTTAAATAGTTGACGATCAAGAGCTGGATTCCAGCCTGCTGCGGAATACCTAATTCAAATCGAAGGAGGGGTAGGAACCTGGGTCGTGAACTTCTAATTGCTCGCATTATGTGGCCCGTAGGATCTCGGGTTTCTGCAAGGACCCCATTCTAATTCAAATATCAGCAAGCGATTTGTAGCTTCTATAGGTAATCTATTGAAGTTCCAATGTTACATCGGTAATCGCTTCATTAATACAAAATTTGCAAAAGCAGATTGACTTGCCGGTCGCGCCTGGCAACATTTTCTATGGACTAGTTAATTAGTAGTCAAGCATGATACCCTTACTCACGATTCAAAACTTCCATTTTTGGTCAATACGGGCTTATGACCGCGAAGCTTATATTCGGATATCCATAACGTGAGGTTGACCTCAGTGTTTCCCGACTAAATTACCACACAACCTAGTAACAAGTGTGTTGTTACCATCGTATCGGCAGCCAATAGGAATGACTCCCGTATATGCGGATTGCTACTTTCGGTAACGGACAATGTTGGATATGCATCTATGGAGTGTGAATATGCACCTCAGGCTCGTTCTCCAAATTGGTCCAACATAGAGTCAAATTGGAACTCTAAAGTCATGAGTTTCGACCGAGGTCAGCCCAGCACGAAGGTTTAAAGCTGAAGATTTTGCATGTCGACTATGCTTGATTCCATTCTAATTTATTATAGCCCTTATCGAGGGATTTATTTCTTGATTCCAAATTGTAGCGCATTGGCTAGATTCTCACAGGTTTCCCATCCTAGACTCCTTAACAGTTTGCCCCTCCCTTTTCTCATCGACTCGTCATACTCTTCGTCCCCTAGGATCTTGGTCTGCCCGTTTGGTCCCCATACTACTACTACTTTCTCTCTAACGGTTTGTTCATTCTGTGAAATGAATCCCTCGCCGTATGCAAATCTAAAAAACCTTAGCGCCATATCTTCTCCCAACATTATTTCTTCATCGCTGAGGAGATGTCTATGGTTTTGTAGCAATAACGTAATGTCAAAAAGATGTGCAGCTAATCCTTTCCATTGAGAATCGAAATTGTTGGACTGATGGAAGTGGTATCGCGAAACTTTGGTTGAACTTTTGATATCGTCATAGAAGGTGTGTAGAATTGGGAGGTACCAGCGAAGGTCAGTGAGGAGCTCCACGCAGTCTACCAGTGATTTTCCGGCAGGATGGGGAGATGAAAGATCGTATGCTTTGATCACCGCGGACGCCGTAGTGGGCGCCAATGTCGATTTTATGCAATCTATGAAGTATTCTGCATTATTCGGGTGGTTGAGAACACGGGTTTTGAAGCAACTAGCCTATATTTGAGTTGCACAGGCAATAATTCAGTAAATGTAACGATTCAGCTACTGAGATAAAACTTACATCATGAAAGCAGTCTCCGATGACAAGCTCGTCGCACCAAGAGGGCCGTGTCTTCTCAGCGATTGTGTTCAAAGTAACCACATCATCTAGGAAACCAGGTTCTATACTGGGGCCAACATGAACTAGAGGTGGCAACTTCGAGATCACATCATCTGGAGAAAGCTCGTTCAATTTATTTCTCCTCTCCTCGGATGACTTTTTCTTCAGATCCAATGCTTGTATAACGTCGTTGTACAGTGCTTCTTGCTGGTGTTCGCCTTTGGAAGGGCGTAAAGTTGCACTACCAGACATTACTAATGCCCTGGTAAAGAGTGGCGTTGAGAGTTGAAGTAATGCGGAAAGTAGCACTGATTAGGTTACGTTAATATGCGCATAGATCCGAACCCCCGGTATTTAAGTATGGGTGAATCCTGCTTACTAGCACCCGCCGACTCTCCAAAGGCCGTTATATCGTTCGGGTCGCCACCAAACCCTTCAATATGCCTTTGCAGCCATTGGAAGCCGAGAACCTGGTCTTTCAACCCATAATTCCCAGTATTATTTAGTTCTTTACTTGCAAGGAGGCCGAGAATTCCAAGGCGATAACTATATGGTTGTTCCTTCGGTTAGTTTATGGTATACGTGAGCTCAGAAAATGCCAATAAGCCTAAAATTGTGGCATACTTAAAGGCGACACCTATTACTGGCTTCTCCTGTTTGACTGATAGATCAACAAGGTTCTGGAGATCTAATCGCTCGTTAGATATCCTGCGGAATCAAGACTGCAAATATGATCAGAGTAGAAAAATACCGTATTGCGGCCACGAGTTTCCGCCGACTACCCAGTAGCCGCTTTGATCAAAATCAGTCCTAGCCCTAGCTAATAATCCGCAAGTTCTATAATAGTAATCGGTAGAAGGCTTACCCATGGATCCTTACAGCCAGTATATCAGATTAGCAGTTAATAGGAGAGGGATGTTGGATAGTATAACAACATACCAAACGATGACTGGTAGTTTCTCTCCAGGCTTTAATTTCTTGGGAACTGTGATGACGACATTCAAGCCTTCTTCTTCATTCTGTTTATATTCGGCGTCATGAGGGAGTTCAACTCCAGAAAGTGCGAAGTCAAACTTGATACCGTTAGGTATCTGCGCGCAGAGAGGGCCCCATTGTGTCGCATCATAGGGTTCCTCCGTTGAAGAGATTGGGCCGTGATATAATGACGCCTTTTTGAAGCGTCCGTTGAAGTGGGCATATGGTAGTCCCCGGTACTGTGTGTTTGAGGGGAACGAGAGACCTCGTAGGGGTCCCAGTGTGGGGTGGTCCAGCGTTGACGACATATCTTCAAGTATATTGATATACGCGTATATGAGGAACGAAGGTGATTTCAACGCTCCCGTGAAACTGCGAGACTGTCAGCCGAAAGGCGGAAAACTGGCGACAAAGCCCTCGAGAATTCGTCCCCTTGCAACAAGAATTAGCACCTATCCGATTGTCGACGGTATACGACGCGACACCTCTCTGGAATTATTCTCTCTGATCAAGTCATGCAAAGCAAACCATACGCCCGGGCCTAGAATCCTGGAAACATGCGCACAGGCAACGGAGAATGCCCGTGTCATGTCGTTAACCCACTTCCCCCAATTCAACACAATTTACCCCGCAAAATGCAACAAGCCGGGTATTCTCCGCCTTCCGACACAACTAGCCGAAACCAAGCCCACAATTTGAAACTAGCTAAACCATATATTCTTTCGGATCGACAGAACTGACCGTGGGGCTTCGGTATTTGATGAACCGGGTGGCCAGAAGTCCGTATATTTTATACGTATTATCAAGAGCTTGCTCAGCAGGGGCGGGGCACTCAGCTGCGAAAGAAGACCAGAGTCATGTCATCCTTTGTCTTAGAGAACGAATCATTCGGGGGGTATGGAGATTATATAAGTTTCCAACGGCGTCGAGCTTTTTGTATCTTGTAATCTTATTACCCCAGATTTGTTCAACACACGTTGTGACATATTCCACTGTCAAAAATAGATCTAGACCAGAGGCTACAAAACAAGGAAAGTTGTACCGTAGCTAGACATCACAGGCACCATGGGTAAAGAAGAGAAATTAGACTACCAAAATATCTTCCACTGGGCGGAGACCCAAAAGAATGGCGATATCCCTTCTTTTGCTGTTCGAAAAAACGACCCATACAAGGTTGGTGGTAGTTGTGGTTATTCGTCGGCCCTGATATAATTATTTCAAAGTGACTCTGACCAAAGCGCATATAGTATCAAGCTGGGTTCAATAACCACTTCGAGTCAGAGGCGATTCCCGGAACCATTCCTCATGGACAAAATTCTCCACGCATGGTTCGGTGGGGCCTCTATGCCGAACAGATGACCGCCAGTGCATTTGTTGCCCCCCGACATTTGAACAAGAAGTCCTGGCTATACCGTGTCAAGCCAGCAATTGCGCACGACGGATTCGTAAATTTCTCGTTACCCCGGTTTTGAAGGAATACTAATTCGCTAACCAATACTTCTAATCGCAGAGCGATCTCCCAGACAACCCAGACACGGAGTCCTGCTTCCTTCCAATCAACCCCAAAGTGCATGTTTGCGCTACTCAGCTCGCTTGGCTTCCGCTCGATATCCCCAAAGATGGACAAGTTGATTTCGTTGATGGCCTAAAAACACTCGCTGGCAGTGGAGAACCCACCCTTCGAGAGGGTATTGCCATTCACATGTATATGTCCAACACCTCTATGACCAACAGAGCATTCGTCAACTCCGATGGCGACTTTTTGATCTGCCCGCAACAGGGTTCTTTAGATATTACAACGGAGTTTGGAAAGCTGTTTGTGCAGCCCGGTGAGATTTGTATTATTCAGAGAGGCCAGAAGTTTTCCGTAGACCTGCCAGATGGGCCATCCAGAGGCTATATCCAGGAAATCTGGGGAGCCAACTATGAGCTGCCGGAATTGGGTCCATTAGGTGCCAACGGTTTGGCGAACGCACGCGACTTCTTGCACCCCGTCGCCGACTTTGTCGTTGAGGATGAGCCATGGAAGATTGTTTATAAGCTTGGTGGGAAATTCTTTGAGTGCGCGCAGGATCATAACCCCTATAACGTCGTAGCGTGGCATGGAAACTATGTGGTAAGTTAATATTTCGTTTTTCTCTTGAATTGATAATATGTCTCTAATATTACCTGTTAGCCATACAAATACGACTTGACGAAGTTTGTCAACGTCGGCAGCATCTCGGTCGACCATATTGACCCCTCGATATTCTGCGTCCTCACGGCTAAATCCCGTGATCCTGCCGCACCACTCGCAGATTTCCTCATCTTCTCGCCTAGATGGGATGTAGCTTCGCACACATACAGACCACCATACTTCCATCGCAATGTCGCTTCCGAGTTCATGGGTTTGTTGTACGGTGAATACGGTGGCAGATCCGATGCCTTCCAACCCGGTGGTTGCTCTTTTGAGTGTGGAATGGTAAGATTTGTGTGAATTCTTTCTCTAGAGCCCTAAAGCTAACAAGTACCCGCCAGGTCCCACACGGTGTCGCATACGAAGAATACCACGCCGCATCGTCGCAACCACCACCAGAGATGCAGATTTCACCTAGATCCATCGCATTCATGTTTGAGTCCTCGCGGGCATTTACCATCACAGACTTCGCATGGAAGAGTGACAAACTCCATAAACACGATCCAACAATGTGGAAGTTTGAAGATAATTTGAGCAGACACAAAGCTGAAATCGAGAAGATTCTCCAAGCAAAAAGGAGTGCCGAAGGTGCGAATAGCGT
The DNA here is from genome assembly GCF_004000055.1 of Arthrobotrys flagrans. Classification (NCBI taxonomy): domain Eukaryota; kingdom Fungi; phylum Ascomycota; class Orbiliomycetes; order Orbiliales; family Orbiliaceae; genus Arthrobotrys; species Arthrobotrys flagrans. The sequence goes on from NW_027137556.1 coordinate 211,938, forward strand.
GAACGGACACTAATTCATGTATATACCACTGTCATCTTTGCTTTTTGTTAATAATATTTTCGCCTAGGCACATAATGAATTGATTTCTTCCCCGGGTCTTTCCATCTCTCACCAAGCGCGATGGCGTTGACTTTGTTGGATTCTGGAATAGCCGTTACGCTCCTTATTTTTGCGGATATTGCGAAATTTCACGCAAACGGTAGGAGCGGTAAGCTGAACTCCTTCATACATATATAAAGTGCACTATGCTCCCGTCCCGATGCAATGGATTCTAGTTTGTGTAACTTCATTGACATCGCGCTCGTATTCGGCACACGGCCCAGGAATCCTGATCACTCATCTGGTATCTCATGCAGGTAAGACTCTCGCGTAGGCACCAAGCCGGCAAGAGTGGGTCTTCTTTCCAGCTCACCAGTTATTACTCGAAGCTTTAGTATTCTAGACAGGGTGGTAGGTTGAATAGAGTTTCCTCTCGCAATTCTTGAAGGAAAGGCCGACAGCCAGCCTGTCGTTTTCGTACTACACATGCTCTAGGCGAAAACCTCTTATCTGGAAGGAGCACGAGCGGCGTTGATCGGGAAGGTCTTCCAGCATCATGCAGCCGACGTTCTGACGTACCTACATCATTTAGGCATCACGTACCTTTATATAAAATCCTCATTTCATGAGGCCAAGTGCGTGACCACCGCTTCGAAGATTTTTCCCGCCAAAGCCGGCTAAGATGTCAACGCCATCGTCTGCCAGCGACTTCGATGCCATTCGGCAAACTCAAGCTCCTCCCCGATCGCACTTTGGGTTCCTCCGACCGAGGATAACCCATGTTGATAAGTCATTCTCTTCCATTAACCTCCCCTTTCTCTCACAGCCGACATCATATCAGCATGTGGACATCGGAAGTCAGCGAAACAATGGCAGTCAGAGCCCTGAAGGAGATGGCCGGAGCTCTCGAACGAAAATTTCGATATTCAAGTCGGATGAGCATCGTTTGAAGCACTCGATTCTACGCGGGAGTAAGCAGAAGCGGAGAGGAGAAATCGTTTTCCACTTTGTAATCTCGCTGATTGCTGTTATCTTTCTGGTATTGCCAATTCTGTCCTACAACCTGGACGGAAAAGAGGTGGATGAGACTGGTGATTATGGAAAAAGAATTCTGAATCTCATCCAATATGTAAGCATCAAGCTAGCTCCCGAATATTAAAACCTTCGAGTTAAGACCATAATACAAAGGACTAACCTGTGAATTTGAAGGGGCCCACAATATTTCCGATCATCTTTGCCGCTATTACGGGCCACTTTCTCCGATCGATAGCGCTTCGCTTGGCTGAGCGCGGAACAACCTTGGAAATGTTGGAACAGCTCACTCGCAGCATCACAATCGCGAGCACTATCACTACACCCTACCTCCTCAACTCTTATAACTTCCTCAGCGCCGTCCTTCTCTGCCTTTGGGCCATTTCTCCGCTTGGAGGACAAGCGTCTCTCAGAATTCTTAAGACAGAATTTGTAGACGTTCAAACTGATATCATTGCCAACTATCTTGATCCCTTCAATCAATCGAGTTTCTTGGAGATTGGTGCAGATGTCGGTCTTAGTTTAACAGAATCGAACAACATATATGTATCTAGCCTCCTTAGCTCTGCAGAGGTTAAAAACAGTCCCGTAGACTCTTGGAGAAATGTCAAAATTCCTTTGCTTGAAAGCTTTGAAAGGAACTCGACAGCTATCCAGGGTGAGCGAGGATGGTATGATGTTCCATTGGGGAATGTCACGTATTCCTCTCTACTAGGGACGCCCATCAGCAATCGTACTGCGAACTTTACTACCATCATCCAATCAGGTTACGCTACCATCGAGTGCTCTTCCTTAGAAATCATCGACCCAGATCTGTGTAATGAAGGCCGCTCGACTCGTTGTTTCAACACTTCGAACCCTCGTATCGCAGACTGGGTTTTCCCAGCACATCCGATCGAGGGCGACGAAGGCGCAAATGCGCTCTATATCATTACTGGATTCAATCAAACGCAGACCCTTCTGAACATCACCTACGACAGAACTACACCTATGGATATAATTATCCAATCTCGCGGAGAAAGCGGAAACTCCGTCGGACACTGCGTTTTATCGCAAACTTTCGTCGAGGCCCAAGTCGACTGTCTTAGCTCTAATTGTAGAGCATCTAAAATAAGACGTCTTGAAACGGGCCCGAGACGACCGCCAGTGTTGGTGGACGCCCCAAACTTTGTCCTGTATAATTTCTTCTTGTGGTTCGCCAGAGTTACACCATCGGGACATGTTGGTTATAGCAACCCAAGCCAGCTCTATGTTCTATTTCCGGAAAACCCTTTGTCAATGCAAACTGAATGGCTAGATCTAGCAAAAGCTGGCACAGAACTTTTTGGCACGCGCATGACACAGCTCATCAATACCTTTATGTCGTCGACTTTTGGTGGTGGGTTGTACTTAGGTTCCATCCCAATTAAATTCAATAGCACGAAGCAGTTTGCACATCAACCAGTCAACTACAAAACTTCGAAGGCGGTGAAAACGGAGCTTAAGCACATCTACGTGGTGCAGAAACTATGGGCTAGCATAACCCTTCTTGCAAGCTTGTTGCTCTTATCCATGGGCATTGCAGCTGCCGCTATAGGCTTCTATACTCTAGCGCCGGATGTCTTGACAAGTTTGTCAGCTCTTGCAAACGAAAGCCCGTGGTTTGATACTTACAAAGAGGGTACCACTTTGGATGGCGATGATAAGGCCGTTGCTTTGAAGCGAAGGCTTGTTAGGCTCGGGGATGTGAAAAGGTTTGAGGAAGTTGGATACATTGCGTTGGGAACAGTGGATACCGAAGTCGTTAGTGTGGGACGATTAAGCACGGATAGAACCTACAGATGAAGAAAGAGCCGGTGGTATTAGGTCACTACATAGCCGTCTGTCTTCGCGTGTACGAATTTGATTTCAGGTGTCGAGGAGTCTAAGTTTTAGACAGGAAGGAGTTTTCATTTCTTGGAGCTACATGCATGAATAATGTTTAATTTTCGTCCCACAAGGAATCCTGATCACTATTCTAAATTTCATTAAAGCAATATTCCGCCTTCCTAGGCCTTTGTAGTTTCCAAAGCATCACATAGAAATGGTCGGAGACATGCCTGGAAGAGCTACCTCAATATTCGGTGTCTCATTTTCATGAGTAGAACTCTCTGTATCGGATACAGAGGTGATACTGGAAGCATTTGAGGTATTGAAAGTGCTAGATACACTTGATAATTCGGAATCCGACTGCTCCTGTTCGCTACTACTCTCAGGCCCTCCAGCTAGCTCTTGCATCGTCAAATCTCGACCTTTCCTCTCAATTGCTAGCGCTCTAATTTTCTTCAATCCATCGTGTCTTTGATCCCTCCACGCTATCAACGCACCGACTGTATTCCCTGTTGTGCAAAGTTGGCCAAGCGTTGCTGTATATAACTTTAACAAATCGATATCATATGGTGTCATTTTCTTGAGTACCTTGGGGTCATTGAGTTTGTTGTCCAGCTGCCTGTGGATTCCGAGAACGTCTTGCCGCAAATGGGGCCAAACACAGGCACGCAAGAGCTGTCTGGTCGTCTCCTGCTCGGAGGCATTTTTGGACGTAGGCCTGGGCTTTCTCGGCATCGCTCTGGGAGTCGTATATGTTTGGGCCCGTTAGATATAACGGGCTATCTTGCCACAAACGCTTGTGAGCCATCTTGAGATACATCATAGCGAGTGACCACACCTTCGCAGTCCGGGCCCAGCTTTCAATCGTTTCGTCAAGCTCTTCATCGCTCATGTCTATGAGATCGTGGAAAATATTCCATAGACCCAAAACAGCCAGCTTCATACAGTCTCCCCAGGGGTTTTTGGTGGCAAGCATTTCGGGGCGTTTCCCCAGTGATACCGTCATCATAAAAGTTGCCACCGCCGCTTGATTATCAGGTTCTCTTAACATCTCGCAGAGGTGGTAGTAGTATGAGCCACCGATCTTCTTCTTGTTGCGCAGCATTTTGGGGGCGTGGACATCGAAAATCTCGAGCATGCAGGCAATCACGTTGCTGTAGAGGACCTGCTCATAAGAGTAGGCAGAGGACTGTACCGCCAGTGTGCTAAGAACGCTGTAAGTATGGCAGCTGACGATCGAATCCGGGTTGAGGAGACGGTCCTGTTCCCATTGATCCAGTACACCCATCATAGGGATGGTATCGAAACGGCCGAGGCCGTCACTAATAGAGCATAACTCAAACTCATCCCCGTTGGGGGCATGTCGTATATGGTTTGGGTGTGTGCACTTTGATGGTAGAGGCCCTGTTACTGTGGGCGGGAGGCACGAGTTTCCACACATATGGTCAGGGATTCTTGATGTATAACGATACTTTGTAGGCTTTCCGAGGTATTTAAACGCTGAGGCGCGTTTTTCTACTGCTCCTACTACTTGTGATAGAGCTGGTGGCCCCGGAACTGGTAGAGGTATCGCTGATGGAACCTCAAATGTGGTTATTGGGATTGCTGGTACCGGCGTTTTTAGTACCAGCTCTACCTGCAAAGATGGCGAACAAGTCTCTAGTGACGGTGCATGATGATTTTGATACTGTTCAAGAGCTTCTTGACTTTGTTTTGTCAGTGGGAAAGCAGTCTTGGAGGGCCCGTGGTGGAAGTAATGGATGACTAGAGGAACGAATATACAGAGGAAGAGGACAAGTAAGCAGTTCATTAATGGAGTTGGCACGAAAATCCTCCGCGAAAGTACTTCAAAAGAGTTTCTTTGTTCTTTGAATTGTGATTCAAACCACATGTTAGCAACGGGGTGGGACGAAGCAATTCTTGTATGTCTGGAATTATTAGGAGGGGTGGGAGGGTGGTCTCTGATATAGACAGCCACAAACCTTTCGCAGAATACAACAGCTTTTAGCAGCCTACCCTGGCGTTTTGAAGAATCCCGAGACTACGAAGTTAATATCCCTTAGCGGTGGTTTTGAAAGATACAGTTGCTAGTTGGATGATTTCTGCTTCGCGAATATATGTTGGTAGTATTTTATAACCCTTGGAGCTTTGGGTGTACTGCATAAACAGGCAGCACGTTAATTTGGATTCTATTGAATAGTTTTCGGGGCAATATTCGAACCGGCATCCCTGTACATACTATTAGCCAGCATTAAAGATCGATCTGGACAACATATCATATTGCAGATATTAGTAGGTACGAAAGGCTTAAATGCTATGAATGATGGTTTGGCAACTTCGTCACGATCGCAGGTTCCAAACACATGCACATATATGAAACGCAAACAAGGGCAAAGACGGGGAGTTTAGTTGCTGAGCCTCTTCTGGCCTTCAGACTATTGAGCCTCTTCAACTTAGTATCAAAGTACAACACCCCTTCTGTGTCATAGATCGCAAAATAGTTGGGCCCCGTGAGTTCGCTGGGTCCAGGCCGAACGAATACCCAGGAGGACTGCTGCTAAATTTTATCTTCCAGCTTCTCATGGGGAATGATCAACTGTTAGCATGTTTACTGGCAGCATTATGAAACCATCATATGCAAGGTAAAGATGAATGTATAACATGGTATAACACGACCCAACATCAAAATACAACAGCCTGGTTTGATTTGCCCCGTGCCACATGTATATGCTGTGTAGAACCTAGCTTTCTTTCTTTTTGTGGGATTTAGACAAGAGTTCTAGCGGCGATACGATGCCCCAAATAAGATTGGACTGGGAAGTTTAGACGGTCCCTATGATCAAGTGAAACGACTCAGTAGCTATAGTTTTTAGTTGATATTTTGTGACGAAGAAAGCTTAGACAAGGGAGTTAGACAATGTTAAGAGTACCCCAGCCTTTTAGAGATCTAGAACGACAGGAAGGTTAGAAAGCAAGCACTCGAGTAATTGTGCTACAGATGTCATTAATCGACCTCATTGGCTCCTCTCGTTGCCTCATCCATCCTAATAAAAACTATCCCTACGCCGGCCAGGACTGGAATGCTTAACCACCAGTGTTCCACCACGATTGCCTAGCAATCTATCCAAACTACACCGATATAGAAGAGACAAATGGTGACAGCTGCGATTATCGCCCATCGTTGTGAAGTAGTCTGAACGATATCAAATCCGAGGTTCCAAACCCCTACGCCTGCACAGGCAACTAGAAATGAGAGGACAAAGAAGGATTGTATGTAACGAGAGAAGGGAGCTGTCTCAAGGGTGGGTGCGAACGAAGTGTCGGTGATTATTTCCGTGCCTGAAGTCGGTTTTTCACCAGATTTTGTAGTATGGTCGATGTTTTTGGAGTCGTTTGAATGGAGCGGACTTTTGATTGCAGCCTTCGAGGTTCCCATCTTTCTATGATGATTGTGATATATCGATCATGATATCTTCATGTAACCTGATTTTCTCAACTAGATCTGGGTACAAAGGGCGGGCCGCGCGGGTGAAAAGTCTATAGTGGGTCCTAGATAATAACTTCATATTGCGAGCCATTTGCGAATAGTTAGTATCGATAACCTGATTTATATATACAGTCGATCGGGCTTTAATACATTGAGTTATTTGACGATTTGAGACTTTAGGATTTTACCTTCGAGATGCGGCATGAATATACTTCGGATAGAAGATATAACACGGAGTCTTTCGGATCTTGAGATCTTGAGTCCACTTACAGGGGAAAGCTTGAGAGGGAGACATAAAGCGGTCCTGCAATAACGCCGAGGCTTTGTGCAACAATTGGAAGCGATTGCCTCTTACGAACGTCGCTCCAACCTCAACACATTTTTACAACTTCATGCGCATGTGCATGCGCATGCTTCATCCATGATCGCTGTGTTCACTCCTAGCATATCAAATCTTGAGAAAGATGTTGACTTGATGGTGTATTACAATTATTCTATTCTAGTACATAGTAGTGTACACGCCAAATCTGTGAATAGACAAAGCCCAACCGCACAAATAGAGCATATTATGCGCTCCCCCATAGCTAGCTAAACTCTAAAACTTTTATAATTCGTCATAGGGAGAGCACTTAGATGATGTTGACGATTCCAGCAGTGGTATCGAATTCAAGGGTCAAGCCAGCAGCGACATTGTTGTCATGGCGGGACCAGACGATAGCGGTGTCGCCTAAGATATTGTCAGCACAATTATCCAAGGATAGGTTAGGATATTGAAGATGAGCACTTACTTGACTTCTTCTGGATGGCGACAGTACCATCCTCACTATTTTCAACGTGATAATACGTAATAGTAACCTTGTTGTTGTTAGACAGGGTGACAGTAAAGTGGTAGTCGTTCTCCGTGCTATCGTATGCGCTGACAATGTACTCCAAAGTAATAGAGTCTCCAGAGATCTCGTAGTAGATGCCTTGAACCTTACCCCCATTGATGAAAAGGTCTGACCAGAATGGAAGGATGGCAACGTCAGGGAGCTCATCGGGGCCGAGTGGGAGAGGGCCACCATTGCTGTCATCATCGGTATGGTAGTACCAGTAGTTTCCTTGGGAGTACTCGTCGAGCCAGATCAAGCCGTTGACACTAGCGAAGACGAGGTTGGATTTGAGGCCGTAGACCTCGGCCTCAAATGGTATCTCAATGCGATAGTATGCATCGTCAACATCGAACGGAGCTGGAGAGTTGACATCACCTCTGCAGCAAACTGGGGTCGGGCTGGTAAGAACCAAGCTGGGAGCGGTGATTGTCGCAGTTTCAGTTGTAAGAATCCACTCGGTCACAGTCTCGGTCTCTGTCTCGCTCACACTGCTGGTCAAAGTTTCAGGCAGATCAGTAGCCGTGACAGTGAGAGTTGTGAGAGGGATTGTTAAGCAGTTGCAAGCGCTTGAAAGGCGAGATGGGTCGATCGAAGTAGAGAGGATGTATCCTGGCGTCGAGATAGACTTGGTGCTGGTGGTAGTGGTGCTGGTGCATCGCTTCTTAAGCTTTTCAAACTCAACGTCGGTTTCCGTGATCACAAAGGTCTCAGTGACCGTAGTGGTTCGGAATTCAGTAAGTGTCACGACAGCTGTGGCGGTCGGTGCGGGAGGCACGGTCTGGGTGACAGCTGGGAGGTCCAAGAACTGACTGCAGAATGCAATCGAGTCATCAAGACGCTGGGTCGCCCTCAAAAGACGGAGAACATTGTCGGCATTGCAGCCACTGCTTCCAGTCCTATCTTCCAAAAGAGGATGGGCCAATGAGGAGGCTCCGAGAGCGAGGAGAGATACTAATGACACCAACATCTTCCGAGATTGACTTGATCTATATCTATCGGCAGTCGACTAGAGGGTTAAAATGAAAAGGGCGGCGGGAGGATTAGATGAATATAAATACTTGAAATCTTGAGTACCAAACGAGTGAGTGAAAGTTTGCTCCTAATAAAGCGGCCAAGAGGAATGCAAATGGTGCCTCAATCTAGAATGAATTAACCTTCGAGACGATAGACTGATAAAGAATGACTGCAGGTTAGATCACGCATCTGCAAAAACGAAAATGGAAGCAGAGGAAGAGAGGCAAATCCAAATTCAGTGGTGGATGAGCTCTCATTTGTATGCCTTCAGCCAGGCTTCGCCTAACATCTGCAGTCAGTATGCAGCCAGTATCAAAGACAAGGAACCGCTGTTCAAGATTCCAAAGCCTCATCTCACCATCCCACCTTTAGCCTGCGCAAATGCTTCAAGACGGCCTGAGTTTTTGTGCGTTAAATTCCAGTTGGCCAGTTTCTTCGCTCATCCTAAACCTTCTTAACAGTGGCGTCTTAAGCAAGGTAGACTTGGGTGCCCCTGGCAGGATGTCTGGGTCCGGCTCCCCTTAATCTGATGCGCCAAGTTGCACAAGCTAAACCTCATTTCGCCAGAACCTTTACCTTAACCCAGCTGGAGCCGGTTACCCGGTGCCCTACTAGCCAACTTTCAAGTAAAAGACTGCTTACAGCGACAGGCCTTGAAAACGTGGTAATTTACAGGTCGCATGGGCCTCCAAGCTTCACATCCAAGACCGAAAAGGGGCAGAGAAAATTCTTCCGTTATTCGATACCGAGCAAGAGTGTAATGTACTCCATATGATCGAAGATCTTCTACAAAAGTTGACAGTGAAGATCACGGGGACCACAAGACTTAGGGCTCTTATCGATACTGCATGCCGCAAGATCTACCTTAACTAAACCCCACGCATATTGTCACGAAATGAGTTAAGTAGCGATGAAGAGTCTTGCGGCGTCCTGAAGGTTAACTTGCTCAAAAACCGCCCTGCTCTTTGCGACGGGATGTGCCGGAACTCCAACCTTTCAGCGGAAAACGTTAAACTGGGCAATTATGAGGCAGTGTCAAAGACACGATCACATACTTCGTGTCAAGCGGTAGCCAGCTTCGCCAAGACCATTTGTTGCTTTGGCCTGCAGCTAAACCACAAGCCGCGCTCGATTGATGCGAATCTTAATTGCTTTGCGGTAAGAATGCGGCCTTCCCCGAATCGCACCAAAGTATTGTCTCGTACCCAGACCTCGCTGGCCAAAGTAGTGGATACTGGAGTTACATAGAAAATTCAGTTGCCAATAACTCGTCTCGAATGGTACCGTCTACACTATTTTTCGACGCGATGCCGATGTTTGTGGTTTTGGTGATAAGATTCTTAGCAAATGTTAATGCAACTGAACAATCCCTACCAAAGTTTTCTTACAAGGAACAGAGCTAATGACCGAAATCCCTCACTTCACAAGGTTTGATACTTTGTATGCACAATATTACGGTGTATGTTATTACACCCTTTGTGATAGAACCGGCAGTTATTGTAACTTAATTTCGGGTTTTTCCCAATCCGACGCGCATAATCATCAATGAATGACACCACGATTGAAGGGACACGCCTAGATATTCTCTCGTATTAGACCCAAGATTTTTTTAGAAAGCCATGTCAACCGCGTGGCTGCCCCGTCATAGTTGAAATAGGAAAGAAATCTGGAACAAGCGGTTGCTCGGCACTCAGGTGGGTCCAAAATTAAAGCTGTGTTATCAGAACCTCTCTATACAATTTTAATTCCGACACAAAAAAAGATGACAAAACTACTGGGTTTTGGAGGTCTTTGCTATAAAGTGTTAATTAGGATATGAAGATATCTTAGCTATAAGGAGGCGAGATATTTGTAAGTTTAGACTAAGCTTGCGATCCTACAAAGTGGGGAGCTGCTTGATGGGACCAAGTAGGCTACCGCCTATATGTAGTTAACTATAGGTAAGTTGATATTGCCGTCCACCACTTGGACCACCCGACATTCTCAAGCAAGTCAAATAACTCTGGATAACGCTGGGCTTCCGCCAGAGTCGTGACCATTTTTGCCTTCCCGTCTCCAAAAACCTTCATTGGACCTGTCGCGATCTCTTGAAACGGCGCCCAAGGTTCCTCGCCGTTGGCGAAACTTATGAACGCCTCCTGCATCTCTCCACTGGTATTGGCTCCATGTTCATTCAGCCCATTCGAATTGTAGTTTCCCAATGCGACAGCGACATCGAGAATGTGGCTTACTTTCCCACCCCACATTCCATCCCAAGGATTACGATAATTGAAGTGATAGACGTATGATTTACCTGGGAATCCTGCAGCAAGGTAATGTGTTGGGGCCAGGAAGCCAATGTCGGAAGACATTTGGAGAAGCGTATCGAAGGCCTGGTCTGGCGGAGTATTTGCATCTATTTGATAGTGCTGTTTTATGAGTGCAAGATCTTCTGGGTCCGACAAAAATGACTTTTCAAAATGTGCAGGGAATGTTGCCGGAATCGATGCAACACGACCAGCAGCTAAAATCCCAAGACCCATAACAAGACCCTAGTCAAATTTAAAGTCAGCTCAGACGGTCTAAAACGTGGCTGCAGGGGCCCTCATATCGAAATTTACATCGTCTTTGTTATCCCCCAAAATCATGGTCTTGCACCATGTTTTTCCCGGGATCGAAAGATCTTCAGGATCTGATATGCAAAAAATTCCATGTGCCTTTGGTAGGAAGATTCGATCAATAGCAGGAAGTGCCGGTACAACTTGGAAAGTCTTCTTCACGAGTTCGTCAACGGGAATCGTACGAAGGGCCTCTTGCTGTTTGTCAAAAGGTTCTTCGGCCAGGCCAAGTAGACCCACCGCCTTTCTATAACTAAGTTAGCAGTAATTCGTCATACAGCAAATTTAAAAGGGCCGGAAAAGTATCCCATACTCGTAAATTGAATCATGGGCTTCTAGAGGAGCGGGGGGTATTAAACAACAGGAACCACCCATGGCAATTAGTTTGTTGAAAAGTGGCTCCTCTTGCCATAAAAGAGTTGTCACTGCAGCGGCGCCAGCGCTCTCCCCAAGTGCCGTGATGTTGTCAGGATTGCCTCCAAAACCGTGAATATACCGCTGGATCCACCCAAAGGCGGTCACAAGATCTTTGAACCCGTAGTTCCCCCCGTGGCCAGCCTCTGCCATTTCAGTGGACGTAAGGAAGCCGAGGACGCCAAGTCGATAGCTGGATCAGACCTGTTAGCAAAATATATTACCTGCTTAGGATCTCCAAGTGGATGCAAGATGTTCAACTGGAATCCCATACTTCACGCTGACACCAACAATCGGCTTCCCTAGCTCCGCCGATGTGTTCACAATGTGGGCTAAATCATACTGTGGCCAGGAACTTGCGCCAAGTTGGAAATTTCCTCCATGGACCCAAACCAAGACAGGGAGATCTGAATATTTGACATTTGTAGACGAAGGTACCGTGATATTGAGAGTCAAACAGTCCGATTCCGACATGGTGTTTACAACGTCATCAATAGGGAGAACTTGGCCAATGAGATCAAATTCCCCTGCACAAGTGTCAGCACCCTGAGGCGCCTGCGGTCCATAGTGAGTCGCATTCGCATCCTTTGGAATATGAGGAACTGCCTCGGAGAAGCGTTCGGGGATTTCTGCGTACTTGAGGCCTAGATATTGTCGGATGGTAGGCGACTTTTGGATTCCCGTGACCCTACCCAAATACGGATGCTCAAGTGTTATAGTATCCATGACTTGTGTACCATCCGTCGACGTCTCCTCGAGTTTCAGTGTTGTAGTCCGTATACGTGGGAATTTCGAGCACGATTGCTTGCTGTTAATGTTGGATCACAGCGCAGCCCTAAATGTTTTGTTTGATTGAACATTCGGCATATAGATAGAGTGGTATAGAAGGCGATGCTTGCTTGGCTTCAATTGCGGGCACGAACCAGGACTCCCGCCATATCATCACAAGACTATCTGGTGACGTCCTCCCAACAGCTTCCCGTTTGCGGGGTTGCGGGGTGGGGCTGTTTGTGGTTAGACCACTCATTGGCTTCCGATGATGTCGGGCCGAGAAAAGTCGCTTCTTGATCAACCTCAATTTTGCCACGCATTACACTCGGTTTGAACTGCCGCTAGCTCGAACCTGCTAGCCTTAAGTTCCAATCAGTTAAACCCACATACTTTCAGAACGAGTAACGTACTTGGCTAAGCAGTACGGAGTATCTACACCGGTGCCAGCGTCCGCGAACATGCCCGTATCGGTACCCGGCGCCCGGAGGCCAATCACTAGGTTTAAATGAACCTTCTTCTGTGGTTTTCTAATCGAGAAAGTTTTTGCCTGAAAGGTAATCCTGTAAGAAGCGCGACAAATCCATCGAAAAGGAACAACTAAGCTCAACACAAAAGAGCCTAGGAACGATGTCTTTGGAAATCGACGTCCTCATCTGTGTAAAGGCTGGGTCTAGAACTCACAACCAGACTGTTTGAATATACAGAATTCTACAGATACCTACATACTTTTGTGATGGAATGGTGTTTCTGAATTCCAAGCGAAGAAACTAATCTAGAGGTCATCGTTCGCGGCTCAGCTGCATGCATATGCTAAATGTTCGTTACTTAGCACTAAGTGTTGAATTTGTTGCATTATTTCGGGGGCGTTCTTAAAATAAATTTCGAGTTTCCACGATCTATGGATCTACTATCTCAAATGAAGGCGATGACCGGATAATTATCACTGATCAATTCGATTAAATACAGAGATTTGAGAGCGCATTGCGACCAGTACTGGCAAAGTACAAGACTATGCTGGGAAACGGTTAATTACAGATCCGTAAAACATTAAATTTAAATTAATGGAAGCCCGGCTGTTTTCTCAATTTGTGATCGTTTCGCAACAGATAGGGGGTTCGGCATACATATATACGTATGCGCGAAGAGGATCATTGATAGCTAGACTAAAGATTGGGAGAAGGTTGAGTGCGATGTGCGAGCCAGAAGAACATTTGTTCTAAATTTGGATGCAGGCAAAACATTACCTGCTGGCGAATATTCACAGAAGAGCATATTTGGAAGTCTATATAATACCACGATTAGCTCCCTCCGTTGAATTTCAGTAACAAAGAGATTGTTCAGATTATATACTCACCCGCTTACACAGTTCTTGACGTACGCACAACCGATTTGTTTAGTATTCTTCCAGACAACCGTCGTAAATGGCCTGCCTCACTAGAGAATTCAAGGTTATTAAAATTATACTTCAAAACCTCGTTATGCTACCTAATTGTAGCTATTTAGTAGTTGTTACCGACATTCGAATAGTAACAGAAATGGTGTGACTTACAAGGAAGCATAGTATGCTGGGTTAGGATGTTCCAGCAGCTATGTTCTCACCGTATTTATTGTTTGCTGTATGGGCGGAAACGCACTTCCGAGCCGACTTGAGGGCGGCTATGGCTAGAGTAGTATTCCACTTCAATGCCGGGGCACTATGATGAGCTCTCCAAGCGTTATGATATTGCAATATATCATTTCGAAGAGACATGCCGATGGTGCTGACAATGAATTTGTGCCCCGTTTATCTATCTCTGCCGTAGCATCAAGGCCAGCGCTACCATCGCCAATGTCTATATTTCTGTCAACATCGACCTCGAAGTTTTTTCCGCGCACAATCTCCCAGAGCACTAAGGTCAAGACCTACATCTTCCATTGTAGCGACATCTTTATATTTGCCTCCGCTAGCAGTGGGGGAACCCAAAGTGGTGGACAAGAACAAAGCAACAAGAGTAGTGTACGATAGTTTCGCCTTTAAGGTAAGATTTAGGATATATCGATAAGCTCGAGATCTGATTCTTGAAAGCTGTTTTTTAATGTTTATAAGTGAAAGCGCGCGCTGTATGTGCGATGTGAATGGTATTACTGGATTTATGCGATGCTAGACCGGGCTTATATGCACTTCCTTGAAGGCAAAGTTGACATGCGTTAGATGAAAGGGGGGGGTGCCGCAATCGAGAGATGGTAGCTTTGAGACAGTACCCAGGAGCAATGACAAATCTAAGGGGCGAAACGGCCTCAAGAGTATTTGAGGCTCCATGGATCCAACATGGGGCACACAATTTGGTTTTCTTCCTTTGACGAGAATATACCGCTTCATACAGATCAGACATGATAAACTTCTTATTTGAGAAGCGAAAATCATTTCCAATGCGCCCATCCAACCGTCGGCCCTTCGCCGTTTATTGTCTCTGAAAATTGAAAGAATTCCGGAAGCCTATAAAGCATTACCTATCTAGGAAGCATTTTCGTCTATATGTGTGAAGGTGCTGGATGTTAGCAAGACATCAAGTTTCACGAAAGCGTCTTCTTAGTACCTAAATTCTTGATCTGCAGCAATCTATACTGAAAGACCCCAATTCCGGGTTTCCAAAGAATATAATATTTTAACATCTTGGGATGCTAACCTCGATACTTTATGGTTGTGTTGAACTTTCGGGGTCTAGCGAACTGGGTCATCTCCTGGGGTTAAACCGAAAACGGTCGAGATGTCTCCGTCTCTCACTTCTGTATCGTTTACAGCATAAGCGTGATGCAAGGATGATGGCGAAACGGGCCTCTTTCGCTTAAGCTGTAGACCCTCACGTTTCAACATCAGTAGCTTGGCTATAGCGCTACATCGGGATGTTATCAAGACATGGATTCTCAAGACCCCTTGCGATATATCTTTATCTATAGCTTCGTCGGGTTTGGTAATTTCAACTCAGCAAGTTTGTGATGGCATACAAATGTCGACATGTTCGTCTCGCAAGTGCTTAGGAATATGCGCCGACCGTCATGAGTATGTACTATAATACCGATTGATCGAACTACGATGTGAATTGGTTGGGTTTATTCCGGGCATATTGAGTGACTAAAATCGCCACCCCTAGTTAGACTCTGTGCGATATCGATCTCAATAGAAAAGATTGATTGGATATAGTTATATTACAAGCTGTACAGTTGTGGGAAAACCATGTAAGTATGTGTAAGAAATGATACAAAATTGAGAACTTTAACGTCGCCCGGAGTGATAGGAAAATGAATGATGCGCCTTTTTAGAGCTATGTGGTGCTCTCCAGCTCTCTAGAAGTCCCTCTGAAACCTTTCAATTGTTGCTCCTTCGTCATCTGAGGGCTGTGGTGTATTTTCCTCACGGCTAGATTTAGGCAACCGGAAAAGCTCACGTTTGGCTTTAGAAATTGTCGCTTCCAGAGACTTCGACTGAAGTGGGGATCTCCCTTGGGTGCTTCCGAGGGTTCTTCGATTGTTACGTGTGTCATTTAGGTAATACTTAAGTTTTGTTCCTGGCGAATTCCGATTTTTGATCCCTGTCTCCGCCGCTGGATCTGAATATGCGAGGTTCAAGCTAAAGGATCGCTCAAGGAAGGGGCGGGGGACCTCATATGTGTCGTAGTGTTCAAGGTTATGAATACCTGACAAGTTGTCGTCGTGCAGCTCGGGGCTCGTGATCGATAACATCTCGCTTGCCTTACACAAGGGGTCTTCGGTTGAGGACTGAGGGGTTGGTGATTGGGCATGGGGCGGAATGTTTGATTCGAGTTCCGAACTCTGAATCGACCGTGATGGGCTAATAATGGTTGCTGATCGTGGAGATTGGCTTCGTGTGGGACAATTTGTCTGAGGGACGGCGAGTGGGGTCTGCGTCTCATTTTTGCTACAGCTGATCTGCTGACGACTAACCTCCAATTTCACCGCTTCTGGGAACTTGACTTTCATGGATTGTACTTCTGAGATTTGCCCTTTATCTATTTGGCCGCCCTGGGCCGCCCTGCGGCTATTTGAGGCTGTTACAATATCATCTTCACTGATTCCTTCTTGATCATAGAAAGAATTTTTATCTTGTATCGTGGTAGTTGGTTCGAGAAAGGGATCTCGGCGGTCTGACCTCATAGAGAGCTCATTTGTTAGCCCTGTTAATCTCCCTATTGATCGTACTTTTCGAATAGCCCAGGGTTCTGTCTCCGGAGAACTAGGCTCCATGGATGTGATATCGTTGGATTTATACAATCCTGCTCTGCCACACTCTAAAGTATTTAGGGAATAAACAGAATGCTGCGAAATTGGTGAGCTGATATTTTGATTCCGTTGCTGCTCAAGATTATCTTTTATAACCATATGCAAGATCGCTGATTTCCGTCGTTCTCGAATCCGTTGACAGAGAGTGGAGGTGGCGCTGGATTCTTGAAGGAGTTCTCTGTATTGTCGGTTGATCTTTCGTAATTGGAAATAAAGATAAGACACTAGCGCCAGAAGGCCAACGACAAGGATGGAGAAGACAGTGACTAGCACCCCGAGCAGGGTATCACCAGCTCCGTCATTTGGATTGTTAGGCATATTGGTGGTTGGACCGCGTGCACAAAGCTTCTTAGCCCTTTGAACACTTCATCAATAAGCAAAATGTCAAGCCGATCTTCTTATGAACAAAAGGAGGGAGGAAGGATATTTATGAATCAAGGCAATTGATATCATGAACACTAGTTGCTTGGTTCCTTTACTCAAAACAACTGGGAGAATGCAACTCATGTTATCGGGAATGCTAGGTGTGGAATGATATCAGCGTTGTTCTTGTTGTATGTTTCTCGAACAAGTGCCGTGAACGGCCCCGGAATGTCACCGTGAATTGAAAACTAGTCAGATCTCTAAATTTTGATTAATTCGTATGGTTGACATGATTAGAAAACTACCTAGGAAGATCTTGTGATGCGCCCGACCCGAAAAATATTGTAGAGGATTGATGAGAAGTAATTAATGAAAAAGCGGTTCGGAGCCAATGTAATTACCAGGATCTCATGGAACAATATGGTGGATACAGCATGAAGGTATGCCTGCGTGCATCCTGGCTTTGTTCCTTTGTATGTGATCTTTTCGTTGATACTATTGTTAGCATAATCTTTTTTCCCTTACAATGGGTCAAGTCAAGAGATACATACAACAAACTCCCTAAAGTCTCCAGGGCAAGTAAACTAGCGACTATTGATTCCGTGATAGCCTACGAGGCCATTCCGGATAGTCAATGGCCCTCTAGATGTGCTAGGCGCAGGATTGAACTTAAGTTCAGTGTCATCCTTTGGTCGCTCTGTGGTAAATGTCGCCTCTGGGCCGCCGTGTGGCAGATGCCACAGCTGCGAGACCCAGCAGGGATAGGGCTGGTAGACGGAAGAACATCTTTAGGCTGGAAAACTGAACAATAGAAATAGTTTCTTGCTAGAATAAAATTATATAACGTAGTGAAACCCTATAGATATAGTGGTCGACTGATCCAGAATAAAGTGTAATGTGGGCTGGTCTTGGTATTCTTGGGGAGGCGGGAAGGGCTGATTTATAGATTTCGAATTATGGACAATCCGCGCGAAACGATATACCCGTTTATCGTCAGACCCAAACGATACATTGAGAGGGCTTCAGCTCGTATGGAAGGTTCTCCGAGCAGCATATTTTTAGGGTTCAAGGATGGCGTTCAGGTTCTGCACTGCTAGCTTTATTGGGCGTTGCAGCTGAACTTTGGATCCTCCTATTTGTGTCACTGGCTGGGTTTCGCGTTACATTCGGCTAGATGATAGCATAAAAATCTTCAATGGATGAACACCGACAGCAGACTTCGGTCACTTTGCTGGCCGCGACCCAATGGGAAAATGAAATCAAGAATGAAGTCATCTAGCTATAGGGGCCGTTTTAGAGCTCAAGACAGTTTCTAGTTAGATGCGCATGTGCTCGAGTCTGCACGTCCGCTCCCATGTGTTTGCTTTATGCCTTGGGTAGTGTTAATATTCTGTGTAACGTTATAATCAATTTGTTTCTCAGATCTTGCGACATGATTTACTGCAAAGGACAAAAGGCGGCTAAACTATATTGATCCATAGTGGAACGTCAATACCACGATACCACTATTATAATTTGAACGTAACCTGCTCTATGGATATAACAATAAATTTGGGGTCAAAAGCCAAGCCAAGTGTATTTTCAAACAAATGTAAGTATGCAGGGAGTATGTAAGTATGTACAAGCTCTTCCCTCAGCTGATGAAATCTCTAGTCTTGGCCTGAGAAAGTCCTCAGCATAAGCACGGCAGATGCATGGTTAGGTAATTTGTACACGTTCCCGGTCCTGATGGAAGCTGTGAGCCAGTTTGCAGGTACACAACGTAGCTGTCCGTCCCTACAGGTCCGCACATTACATAGTTCAGCTGCCTTCCAAATTGAGATGATTGGGTGGTGATGATTGTGTCTCCCTCAAGTCCCCAGCCGTTGAAATTGGAAGTTGTCCCAAATGACAAAGCTTTGTACGAGGTGGTAGCCGTCGTATCGATATTGAGGTAAAGTCCTGTCCCGCTCATTTGGATTGTCCCACCAGAGATGATGAATTTTGCTTGGTTTGCTTCTGGGCCCAGGACGGCGTTTCCGTCCAAGTTTTGAAGATATTTATGGTAAACTGGGGCACTGACCCCTCGAATTGCTGTTCCACTTGGCGCTGGTCCGCTGGATGTTGTACTACTTCGCGTTGTTGTGGATAAAGTTGTTTGGGTGGTTGTTCGAGAGGAGGTCCAGGTGCTTGAGGTTTTAGGCATAGTCATTGTCTGGACAGGGGTGGTTGTGGTTGAGCTAGTTGGGGAATTTCCTGGCAAACATTGGGAATAGTCTGATACTGGAGATCAGCATCCATATATCCATAGAAATGGCCATAGGAAAAGCAGATTCGCGGAGAGTATAAAACCTACATGGATTTAAGACGGAACAGAAATATCCAGATATACAACTCGTTGCGCCAGTCCATCCTAGAGTAATATTTTGGAAAGGATTCTCAGTTAGCTTCCCTTAATATCTGGAGTGGGTAGTTGTTTGGACTAACCGACGCCGCCACACTGGCCCCACGCTCCACTCTGGGCCGCGACAAGTGAACACAAGGACAGCGCAATGAGAGACCGCATCTTCAAAACTTCAGTAGTTGTGGGATTCTCTGCTAAGGGCTAGTTTCGTGAACTATTAAATAGTGCTTAGAGAAAGCTTAAATTATCAATGGATGTATATCGATATTTGTTCCTTCTGAGTCAAATGCTGATGGTATCCCGCTCGCTTCCTTTTAAGGTCTTTCCAGACATGGTCATCTGGGATCAAGTTAAATATGCAAAGTCGGATCTTTAACCATTCTCCCGACAAATTTGGTGAACGGTCCGCCAACCCGCTGAGGCCCAGGTTATTATCAATTTCAACAGACAGCCGAGATCATTGATCCAACCAGGTCCAAATCCCTGGGGTTTATAACTTTGATCATCGATAGTATACATTAGTGGTGGATCACAAAGGTTCGTCTACTGTATTAATATAGTCCCCACAATAGTGCACGAGAATCCTGGGGCTCGGAAACTTGACTGATGCATGATCTCGTTTCGAAACCGACGATTATCCTCTGAAAATTTAAGATGGACATTGAATTCGAAAATTAGAATACTTCTAGAATTCTTTCCATCCAGATTGGTATTAATATCACATGTGCTAGCAAGGATATCTATTCGTTGTTGCGATATTTAACAGGGAACCATTTGGAAAGCGGGGTGAGAAAGGTGCCATATTTCTTTCCTTGTACAAGGTTGTAAAACAATTCATTACTACAATTCGGATATTGAACTTGCCAAAAACGCATTGCATAGTTATAGCGACGGTAGAACTTCTGCAAACCTTAGTCAAGAGTAAATAATGCTTCCTTGAAAGTTTGAAGATCCTGGGTGAGATCAAGCCGCTCTTGAGTCGTTGTTTGGGGTTCACCGGCCAAGCCATTGAGTTCCTCGTCAGAAATCCCGATGACCCATTTCGAATCATAGAGATCGAGCACTTGGCGCAAGACTTTACGTTCGAAAACCTGAACTATAATACCGTCCACGATTCTCCGTCTAGCAATTCTATAAAACGCGCGAAGGTCATCGTGAATGGTGATTATTTTGCTATTAGGAAGGTTGGTGTTTATGGAAGTGTGGACATTGCGGAGAACCTGGTTTCGGATCTCGGTCAGAGGGGGTGGGGTTTTGTTTGGCCGATCATCTTCCGGAACGGATTCGAGGATTGATATAAGTCTCCCACTCCGGAAAGATTGGACTGTTTGAAGGAAATCCGGATTCTCGGTCAACAGAATAGACGTTCTTTCAGCTTCGATCATGGCTTTAAGTTCTGCTGCCGCAGTTTCCATTATTTCACCGATACGCCTGGCGTGCCTGCTAGAAAGTCTTTGGCGCACTTGCTCATCAGAGCAGGTCTTGTCCATGATGGTGTTATGAAATTTCGTGACTATAGCGCGAAGTTGTTGGAAATAATATTCAGCAATTGGGTTCCAATTTTCAGTAATGTCCTGAAAGAGTCTTGAATGGATATATGCGCTCATGAGGCTCGGTAGTTCATATCCCCGAGAACTGGCTTCCACATGCTCGATCCATTGAAGAATCTCATGATCTTCCCGAGGCGTTGGGATAAAACGTCCGTTTGAATGGTACTCGCCTCCTTCCCCCTCCTCGTTAGCCCGCGAGTTGAGGGTGGAGGAGAATGCTCGATTATTGCCGTACTTGATGAATGCCTCGGAAAATTCTTTGTTCAGTGCTCTTGCATGCTGACGGAGCTTCAAGCTCTCACATTCCGTAAATATTTTTTTCTCGTAACGCCCATGAAACGCCTCGTCAGTTATTTCTCTCGCTTTGACCTCAACCTCTGTGACAAATAATTTTTGCTCGAGGGTAGATGTTCGAGGGTTTCCAATTTTCGTAAGGGACTCCTTTATCTTTTCGATGTGTTCCTCGATTTCTAATTGAAGTTGAGGAATATCGTTGCGGATTTGTTCATATATCAGCTTGCCTAAGAATTCTTTCAAGGATTTCACCCCCACCCTGTCTTTGGGTAGAGTATTCCACGGCGCTTCTTGGGTAAAGAAGCTACGTTCCAAGCTATCACGGCCTTCGCCTGAAAGTTCCATCTCGGAAGGACCTCTATTTCGTACCACAAAATATCCAAGACCAAGCCTGTAAGTCTGGTTCCTAGCTGTTCGGATAACCTACATAATGTTACAAAGTCAGTGCCATTCAGCATAATATAGTTCGATGGTTCTTAGCCTTACCTCTATTTCACCGCCAGCTTCCACTCTATCAGGTTTCGTAAGAATACCGAGTGTCTTTCTCCCTGTTTCCTCGATATCCTTGGCCAATTGTAAAACTTCTTGATTCGCAGCGTCTACATTGGCGCTCAGGACGGCACTTTATATACGTCAGATACTTCATCTTCGTAAACCGCATATAGGCTTACTTACAGGATGATACTTCTTTTGTCTTCGATGTATTTAAGGTTCATTCTTTTTATCAAATCGATGTCATCGCGTCGCTGTTGATTTGCCACGGATCTAAGGAAGGTGGTGAGACTCATTAGATATATGAATTCGAACCAATCTAGAGGGACAAGTATTGTTATATTTCGTACCTTATAAGACCAGGCAAATCGATGACCGAGAATTGGGCATGTTGGGGCCCGGAAAGCTCGAAAGACAATAAGTGATCTGAAAAGGCTCTTTGGCTTGGGACGATCTTGGCTGGTCGCTGACCTGGCCGTGGAACACGCATCACATCGCTCGCTTGGTTCAAAATTTCTAGAAACCTATCTGTTGTCAATTCTTCCTCCGGTATAACTTTCCTAAAGGCATCTATTTCTGCCTGTTCTTCTGAGCTTATCGAGCGACGACCAGCTGCTGGCTTAATCGTTATGATAACGGGTTTGCGATAAGGAGACCGACGAAGGCAGATTTCTGTCGCAA
The DNA here is from genome assembly GCF_004000055.1 of Arthrobotrys flagrans. Taxonomy (NCBI): domain Eukaryota; kingdom Fungi; phylum Ascomycota; class Orbiliomycetes; order Orbiliales; family Orbiliaceae; genus Arthrobotrys; species Arthrobotrys flagrans. Next base: position 234,053 of record NW_027137556.1, read on the forward strand.
AGCGTGTGCATAGGCCAGAGGAGCGAGGAAGAGGTAGCCCAGTTAGAGCTTCTAAAACCGATGATTTCCCCGAGCTTTGGTCTCCAGTAACTACAAGCTGCATCCCCTATTAGCGGTTATCAAATACGCTAAAAAGAACTTTGAAAATCTTACTTGAGGTAAAGCTAGAATTTTGTTTACACCCAGTGCCCTCAACTTGTCAATCTTGTCGAGGAGTTTTCTATGTTCTTCCGTTCCTATGGCTCCATCCAAAGAGATAACTTTCGACTCTGCATTGCGGTTGATCGGTGTCTATACCCATTGCGACATGGGATGTCAATATTGCATATGTACAGCATAGCGCTCGCACAACAAGAAAATCTCAAAGAATACCTTTTCCGGGGAGCTAAATTCTTCAGTCTCCAGTTGCGGTGTCGATATCGAACTTGATGATTCGTGAAAGCCTTCTTCATCGTTGCTCTCATCGCCTTGGCCCTCACTATTGTCCGACGAGGCGGGTGACTTGGTATCGGGCGGGGTACGTTCTTTTGCTACAGAGGAACGTGGAGTGCTAGGTACCTTACGTCGCGGGGATATATCGAAGAGACCTCCTCCAGAAACGGATTTTCTGCCGGTGGACATACTGTAGAATGTCTGAGGATGATTTTATTTATGTGTAGTTAAATAATTTAAATCTTGGGGAATAAAATAATTTAGCTTAATTATAAGCTTGTATGAAATTATCGATACAATAAAGCGACCAGGCCTTGGAACTCGAAATAAAAAGTAATTTTCTTGAAATTTGGGTGGACATGAAACTCAACGATAGGAGAATGGCCTAACGAGACCTTTAAATAAAAGTACTCAAGAAGACACACGATAGTCTACATAGACCCAAAAGCATCAAAACATCCACCTATTGTCCTTACAGCCGGGCCGTCCCAAACCCTTAATCAACGAGGCCACATGTGTGGGGAGTTTAGCCTTTTGTTTTAATGAAAGGGATTGTGTCGGTCCCAGAAAACGCGCGCTCGGTACATTTGGCCAATTATATGGCAGAAGTTCTGCAGAAATGTGGCACAGATACCCAGAATAGGAACTTCTGGGTGGAGCGAATTCTGATCTTGCACCTGAGCATCTTCAGGCTTCCCGTCTTTCATCAAGCCAATCGAGAATGAGAATCTAGCAACCCAAATTTATTAATCATGAAGCTGTTCTATAATAATAGATTATGGGCCCCGGTACCACCTTTGTAGAGGCTGAATAGACGACCCTAGGGTCTCGGTAGGCCGTTGCAAATTTCTGTAGACGTACTAACCGGACAACACTCGCTCTATGGAAGATTTTGTTCGGCATGCTCGAAGCGTTTTAAGAGCATATGATCATGAACCATACCTATAGGTCAATTTGAGGGGAAGGCTCTAAGAGCTTCGCGAATTAGCTACTCTGTTTTAATTGTTAGAGTTAGTATTCCCATGGCAGTGTTATCCATCTTGAACTGCTGTTGAACCTCAAAATAAACCTATCGGACCCACCCTGCAATGTTGTCTGATCCATCCTGTAATATGACTGTATTTACCCAACCCATAGTAAGTTAGATAGAGAATACCCCAAAATAGATTTCTAATCGCGCGCTTGAATAATTACGACCTCAATGATGTCGGACTCCTGAAGAACATCATTGGTGTTGAAATGTGGGCAACGCAAAATTGCCTAACTTCTATGACTATTCGAATCTGGCCAGACTTGGATACGGACCGATGTGATTTACGGGCCCACATCTCGCCCGAGTGTCAACACGAACTGTCAGCAGTATTTCGTTTTCAGGGCAAAAAAAATATAAGTTTGTGCGGGGATCTCTGTCAAAAGAGACAGAAAAATCATCTTAGTGACCTAGCTCCAGCTCACCAGGGATTAGTTGCAGAGTTCTGAGTTGAGGTTGTTGTTTTTTGTTGGCGAGGTTCGAAACAATCCAATAGAGGGCATTCGGCTGTTAATTTGAATGTGTTATACCTTAAGCCTGGACAAAACAAGACTCTGGCATCTCTTTCGGTATAGGGCAGACTCAATATAGACTACAGCATGCTTTTGGGTATATGGTTGTTGTCATCGGTATAATATAATTCTTCGTTGACATTCATATCTTACTATCTCTGCCCTAATCAAGCCTACCTCTACAAGGGTAACCCTTATCAAAATGACAGCTCGGAGATTTAGTCTTGACATCTATTCCTCAGATCGACATTAAAGATATGGACCGTTCGCATACGATTTTCTAGCCAGGAGAGAATTTCGACGACAATATACAATTCGTTCTAAATACGCCATACCCAAAATTGCAAAAACACATGAACTCCTAATAGACCTTCAGATATAACGCCTCTATAACAAACCAACTGCAAAAGACTGACTATATGGGACGCCATAAAAACCTCCAAAGCGGAAGCCGGATATAAACTATTAACGAGGAAGTGAAATGGGTACCAAACTCCGTGAAATGATTTCTGGTCCGGGCCGCAGGGGCGAAGATTAACCGAGATAAATCAAAGCTCCCACTTGCTTTTGTTAGGAAAATACTTTTCGAAGAAGCCTACAATGTTAACGTTGTTAGCTTTTCTGACCTTACAGAACATCGGAAACATTTTTTGTCCCCCTATGCATACCTTGAGCCCTCTCGGCAAATTTCTGTACTTCACCTGGTTCTTCAGAGAAAAAGTGATCGTTAAAGCACACTTCGGCAGGACGTTGGGCAATCCACTCCTCAGTTAGATTCTTCACAACATCTGGGTTTTCCATCATTCCGTAACGAGCATCAACTCTCGAAAATGTGTGTGAATATCGATATATAGATTGTAAAGAAATGCTCCTTTTTCTAGGCTTCGTGGAGAGGAAAGCGCCAAATCCCAATGGACCTGATTTTCGCAACAGTGCATTGATCATGCAGTCTCCACACCCACGATCCGTTCTCCTCCACTTATCAAAGATCAACTCCGTTGGGACATCACCGGACTTGATGTTGGCAAACTCAAAGCACTCTGGCTTCATCTCGCAAGGGGCCAGTTTCCGGGCCTCGTCGAATGTACGATTGTGAAGCAGGGCCTCATCAACTCTCTGGGCAAGATCTCTCTCGTTCTCTGCTGAAAGCCATACGGGACCATCTGCACTGCTCCACAAGAATTGCGATGCGAGATTTGGTTCGATATCCGCGTTTTCGTAGGCGGACTTTACTTTTTCTGACATCAACGAAGCTCGAGAGAATTCAGTTGACGTGTCGATTTCCAGTAATCCTTCGCGAAGGTCTTTGATATTCAGTGTTGTGGATCCATCCTCTTGAAGCTTTCCGAAGAGATAGCTCCAAATTAACGCCTCACGATGCCTTTCGATTACGTACCAATCGAAAAGAAACCAAAGATGGATCGAAGGACTCTCTCCTCGGAACCTCTGTGCACTGCTAAGTTCAAAAGCAGATGGGAATGTCGATCTGAGTTCCCGCATGATTGTTCTCGAGAGCGAGTGGACGGTATGTTTGTTGTAAGACCGGTATTCCCAGCCAAATCTTACGTGCAGGAGATACGCGCAAAAGTAGAGATACGGGTGCTCGCCGAACCGAAACTCGAGTGATCCAAAGGCAGGTGGGTAATCGATGGTATAATGAGGCCAAGCATATTCGAAGACAAATGGCAAGCCGTACAACGGAGAATAGATATCTGCAGCCGAATGTTGGTTCGAGAGAAACATGTCATCACTGAGAATCATTACTTTATCGTTATCGGATTGGAGTCGGTCAAGGCGAGCCTCGACAGCACAAGAGGAGAATGTTTCGGTGGCACAGGTGCCGGCTAGCATTGGCGACACTAGGGCCTCTTGGGGGATTATTTCCGGCGTCTCTGGATGGCTGATATTTAACCACAATGGTGTCTGGATATCTTGCGGCCCATCGCTATGTTGGGTGGTTATGATGCTAACCTTTCCTAAGACTTTTGGCATCCTCAACTCTCCATTTTCTTTTTTCTCAAGGAAAGTTTCGATACTCCGCACGCTATATCGTAGCTCATCCCAATCTCGATGACGGTTTAGAGTGTCCGACTTGTAGTCAGGGATGTCTATTAACCTGCTCCTTGCTTCCACAGCTTGCTTTGCTTCATGGAAGGCAGGCGAGCTTCCGTTGACCCACGTATACACCACATCAATAGGATGTGATTTCACTTTGATGTCATGATTGCTTAGCTGGCCGTCTGTAAGCCATTCGTTCAACCAAGAAACATCCTGTCCTTCGCCGTTATATTCAAGAGCCTCTTCGAAGGGAACAAAGATAACCTCCGGCAGAGACTTTGCGAAATTCTTTGCTGCATCGCAGTTCAGCCAATCAGTGGGTGGTTGGACATATTTTATTGTCGAGCCGGGTGGTTCTGGTGGCGGGGCAGGGATTTCTTTACTCCCAAATTGGAAAGTACTCCATTCGGATGAGGAGATGACATTTCCGACGGGATAATCCGGCCCAAGGAGCATAGAAACCTCCTTTCGTCCCCAAGTTGTCGCGCTGGGTAGAATATCTAGCCCATCGTATGCGTAAATCCCACACATTCCGACAGCAAGACCCCATGCTGATAAGAATATCAAGAGAACTAGCTTTCTATAGTCGGTGGGTGGAGACGCCTCGGAGGTGATATTCAACGAACGGGGTATCGGGACATAGCCTGATCGAAGTCGGATATTCATGTTGAAAAGGAAATTAACACCTTGCTGAGATTGGCGTACTAGAGATTTGTAGAAGTGCCGGAAATATCCCTTCATCCTCAACGAGGACGACCAACTTGACGACTCATCGTCGATTTTGCCGAACCCCGCCTCCGAGTCCATGATCGCAGAGCAGCCGAGCACCGTCGTTAGAGGAAATGTTCTGAGCGTACCCTATATGTCTAGTCAATTTAAGTGTCGGAGTCGGGGTATGTTTCGATCGTCTCATAAGAAATCGGAAAAAGGTCGCAAGTATATTCGGGATCCACTGAAGCTAGGGTGGAATAAACTGGTTGGATACCGGGCGATGGATGATGGACACTAGAATAATCGTGAGGGGCGCAGAAAGAAATAACGATAGATAGGAAACGACAGCCGAACGAAAAGAATATATCAACATGTGGAAGAAGTCTACCAGAGGTTAGCACACAGGTATTGGAGTGATATCGATTTGTAAAAAGAATTTCCCGCGCGAGGACCCCACCAGAATATAACGAAAACGCTAAGCTTTACCGTACTGTGTGCTTCGTACGCCCCGTTAGCAATCGGAAAGAACGAAAAGATCGCATTTTCCAGTTGCCGGTTTGGCGCTCCTACTTAAAGGATAGCTACCGCGTCTGCACCTTAAAGTGCTGTTCAGGAGAAGCAGTGATTGGGCACCGTGCATTCATCCTCCTCGACTTATCAGCCTAAGACTCTTGGATTTTGCTGAAACAGCATTGCGATTGTCGGCGTCGCGTGCCCCTTGGCCTGAAAAAGGAAATGATACTCCTGTAGGAAGCCGCCAAGATGTCATCCATATGGATCTCTTGCCGGCCGAAGTGGGGAACTAGACGTGGATTTTATGAGCCCCATCTTATACACCTTTCACTTCGGACACTCAAGTGAGAGAGAGAGAGAGCGGTATTTGATTGAATAGGAGATATTCATTTCACTAATATGGACAGAGATAACTGCTTTGAAGCACTGAGCTCGAAATTTCGATATTTAGTCGGAAAGATAACATCCGTATCCCCTAGAATTGAAGCTGGAATTCGAGAATGTCTATTCTGCACATGTATGTACTAATTTCCCGTTTTTTGTTCGGTTCTTAGGTTCCGGCTTGGCTGTTGTTCTGTGCCTTCTTGGCTTACCTCTTTTTTGCCTATCACAAACTGTGTTATGTGGCAGGGATTCCAAATTGAATTGCGTGTCGCACGACCCGCCCAAATCCTGACATTGCCGGCAACCGGTTATGAACTGCCGTCCCCTTCCAAAAAATATTGCGCATGCGCGATAATAACACTGGTAATTATCGAAATGGCAGCTATTTCAGAGAATTAGCAGTTGGATAGCTCGGATCGTCATTTCACCATATTAAATTTGTAGATCCGGCAGGCTCCATAACGAGACTGAAGTCCGAAGGCGACAGGTGTTCGACAGGCTAATTTAACAACCAAAGGAATCTCATAAGCCCAGGGATAATTAAGTCAGTAGATGCCTTCTACATCATTCCCTTTAGAATAACGTTATATATATCACAACACATCGACATGGCCAAGAACAATTCGGTCGGTCGTGTGGAGGAACCCTTAAGTCTGGCGTTGGGTCTGTACCTTATGGCTTTGTGTTGTAGATGTTGCATTTCTCGAACCGGTTGCAAGAGATTCGTCTTTTCTTGGCAGGAGTGGCTTCGGCAGCACCGGGCGTCAACGCAGATGGCTCTCTCAACGAGGATGACGAACGGAGCTTTTCAGTCCCTTCTGCAGCTGCTCCTCGAGGGGATGGAGTGCTATCCTTCAAGCTAGACTGTCCATCCCACGGTTGACCGACCTCCTGCTTTAGCTACTCCGCGACGACGCGATTCTCGAGTTCCCTTGTTACGTCTACGTATACCCCTCAATTAGATTCGACATCAGGTGTCAAGCATGGAGGTAGCAGCTTCTTCGTTCTCATCTCTGGGCTTCGAGACCCTAACGCCCCTCCTCTACTATTCCCCTGGGGAGTCAAAGACTCCAGCAGGGTCATCAGCTACAGCAGCAGAAGACACCCCTGAGGTCACACCAGATGGGGCACGATACGACCTCGTGATGATCTGGGGGTGGCTGAACGCGGCACCCCGCCATCTTCTCAAGTTCGTTCAGTTACACCGATCCCTGCAGCCAGGCGTGCCGATCGTCTTCGTAGGATCCACAACTGCTTCCTGGTTCGGTTACACAAACGCCCTCCGAATCTCACACCCCCTTGTCTTTGACCTCGTAAAGGCGCTTCCAGAAAACCCCAAGATCTTTGCTCATACTTTTTCCAATGGTGGGACTAGTGGCTTTTCGGACTTTCTGGCACATTACCGATACGAAGTTGGGAGTGCGATGCCTGTTTCTGCCATGATTATCGACTCTGCACCTGGTGGGACCAAGTTCCCCTCGGCTTTGACGAGAGGAGTGAATGCATTCATGGAGGTCGTTAGGAACCAGGTTGTCAAAACAATATTATACCCGGTGGTTTTCCTGCTGGTTACTATCGTATACCTTCCACCAATGATCATCGGTATGGAAGATCCGATCTCTAGAATGCGGCGGACGCTGAACGACGAGACTTTGGTATCAGAGGGTGGTGCACGGGGTTACATATACTGCAAGGGGGATGTTATGGTAGGATGGGAAGATATTCTTGAACATGCCAATGAAGCTGAGGAAAGAGGGTGGAAAGTTTCACGGCTGGGGTTCGAGGGTGGTAGCCATGTGAGTTGTTACCGCCACCATCCTCGTGAGTATGAGGAATTTGTCCGACAGATCAGGACTTCTTCTTCCGCCAGTTGATCAAGGAACGCATTTTTGAGGGTCATGGTGTTTTTTTTTTTTTTTTTAAATGAAGCATTATATTAGATTAAATTAAGATCATGTGCTAGATATTGGGAACTCATAACTATAGTACAGCTAGATCATGATAGTGCGCTTTAAAACAAATGTATCAAAATGACGCCTTTTTATAATGCGGTATTCATATGATCATAATTTCATTGTCCTTTAACATGGCAATGCGAATTTCAACTTGCGGTTCGAATCAGCGATTCCGAACCATTTCTCAACCTCGGGGTTCGCTTTTGGGGCGTCGAAAGCTGTGAACCAGAAGGCACTGACATCCGGCTTAGGCCACAACCAACAAGCAACGCTGGTATAGTAGTTCTTCAAGTTGGTGGTCGCTGGCGCTGCGCCGCCACCAGCTGGGTTAGGATAGTTGGGACCTCTAGTGGGCCAGCCTGTCTCTCCAACCCAAACCATGGCATTAGGATTGATCTGTTCCACGCGACGCTTGGTATCCCAGTATGACCACTGGAAGGTTTTTGCCTTGATGGCGTCCCTGATGGGGACACCCTGCCAGTAAGGGAATCCATTGGTGATGACCACGTCGGAGGCTCTGGTGACTTCGTCGTTTGCACCGTCAACCCAAGCGGTCCAGGTATCTGTGTGGCCGACCTAAATTCAATCCCGTGTTAGATAAATCAGACCAGAAAATATTGCAAGCTGCGAATAGTTCCCCCCAAGAATTCTTACCGGAATCTTCGCGTTTTGAGTCAAATAGCGGACCATTCCTCGGACGTCGTATATCTGGGTAGCGAGCTTTTGGGGCGTAATGTCCCTGCGGTAGAGATCCTCGGAGCCAACGCTAATACCAGCGATCCAATCCCAGCCGTGAGTCCTGATTGCAGCCTCGAGGGCTTGCTTCTCGTTGTTGAAATGGAGGTCATCGGTAGCCCAAACTCCAACGAGAATCTTGAAGCCGACATCTTTGGCGGCAGCGGCAGCTCTCATGATTGCTATCATGCAAAAATTCCGTTAGCAGGAAGCCCGACTCTCCAATTTTGCAGAACAACTGGATTTAAGCGCTTACTATTGCAATCGCTGCTGGCATACAAACGTGCAGCGTTAAATCCTTTACCCCAGCCCTTGATAGTCTGAAAATCTATCCTCCAATCCGTCTGTGTTTTACACCCTCCATCAGCTTTGTTGGCTCCCATGCTGAAGCCCTTGTATTGGCCAGCCAGTGTCTGTGCCGGAAGAAGCATCATGGCCGCAGCCAGAGTACCAATTGCGTTGAGAAGTTTCATGGCGAAAGAAAACTTGTCGAATCTTTTTTGAACGAGGGACAGGTACAGCTAAGAAACTGATGAATAAAGACTCGGAGGGTGCAGCGGCCTACTTATAAGGGTACGCGAATCCGACGAAGGAGGTTAGGTTTTGCCACCATTTGATTCGGCATGCAAGGGTTTTCGTTAGTAGAAAAACCCAGGTCGCAACGAACAATGCTAAATTTGGGATCGGTTGTGTTACATCGTGGGAAGGACCTGCCGGCCACCACGTGAGGACCCGCAAATTAAACGTCGAAATTTTCTGCGGGTTAGATTCCTAGGCTAGTATGGCCAGGGTGCGCCCATGGGCTGTGCAAGCCACGTTGGTTAGAATAATTTGAGATATATACGAGACCTGCCATTTAATCACAGCCTGAACTTACAAATGCTATACCAAGATTACTGATATCATGACGCTCCACTCCTCGTCATCGGTGAACTCGTCTGGATCGATCGCGCACAGCTCCGTTCCACCGCGCGGCAATAACTCGGCTAGCACTTCCAAGGTTTCACTAAATAAGAACTACCGCCGCGATGTGACAAGAACCCACAATGGACAGCTGTATAACTATAGACGTATGCTATCTACGGCAAGACCTTCGCATTGTCAAATCTCGAGGGAAACATGTCGACAGAGCAGGAAAGTGGTTATGATCACAATGCTCGCTAACCCATAATATAATGCGATTCATTGCATTGTCTTGAAAGCTACCCGATGCTGCCCAAAAACGAAACGTTTCAACCGACGGCTCGCTTAGACCAGGTCGACTTCTCGAAGCCATTGGGTTATTGGATCATCCTCACGCGATTCTTGGATGTGATTATTTTCAGCTTCGTAAGTTTATATAACAACCCAGAGCTCGATCGGTCAGTAAAACCAAAATTTACCAACCAATTTTTTTTATAGCACTCGAGATTCTTGTCAAAATTCATTATATTAGTCGAGCGCACCTTGATATACAGAGTATATCCCAAAATACCCCAGGATTTATTAATGATATTAATATCCGAAGTGTAGGGATTTCCCATGCTTTCAAATCATTTCCTAAGTACGGAGCTGAGTAGGCCCTTAGCTTAGCTTTCCTAGTTCCCCTGTCAATCTAATTCGAGCTTAAGCAAGCATGATAATTAGGCAGCTACCTAGGTACTTCCGAGGGATATATATATCGATCTTAGGTCTAGTCTCGCTACGTATCGTCTACCAACTTTTGAAGGAAAGCCTCCTATCATTGTATACCTACTTAAGTACTCAAGTAACTATACCAATATAATACACATATATCCCCAAGGCCCATCTCTTCCCCAAAGCTTTAAAGACACATATTACATAGATACCTACAGCTTCGCTTTTGGCCCCTCCTCCTCCTCCCCAAAAATATCCCCAACAAGATGCCCACCCCCATCAAGCGGAATAACCACTCCATTAACGTGCCCACTAGCCTTCGCCGCCAAAAACACCACCAAACCCGCAAAATCATCTTCGATGCCCACTCTCCCATTCAAATTCTTCTTTGCTAGGTGATCCAACCCGCCATAAATATCAATCAAAGCATTCGCCATCTTGGACGGAAAAAACCCGGGTGCGATGGAATTACAAAGGATACGTTGGGGGGCTAGGGCGACGGCAAGATGTTTTGTTAGGTGCATCACTGCGGCTTTGGAGGCTGAGTAGGAGAACGTGGCGTTTGCACCGGTTGAGAAGCCTTTGATTCCCGCGACTGAGGAGGTGGTGATAACGCGGGAGGGATCGGCGATTGTGGCGTTTTTGGCAAGGAGGGGGTCATCCTATATCTTGTCAGCTCAATCGCCATCGGAGAAGGATACGTACAGAACAAAAAAGTAGAACGTCGAGGGGAAAAGAGAGGGAGGGACATACTCCTGAACCAACAAAAACACACTAGTAACATTCAAATTCATAACCTTATCCCAATACTCCTTCTTCCAACTCCCATACGGAGCACCCCAAGTGGCCCCCGCATTCGCAACCAAAATATCAACATGATCCGTATCCTTCTCAAGTTCCTTCACAAACCGCGTGATCTCTTCTGGTTTTGAAATATCGGCTGGAACAGAGATAGCTTTGCCCTGAATGCCGTTTATGGCATTAAGCGCCTTGACAGCTTCCTCGCAAGCTGAAACTTTACGAGAGGTGATGTACACCTTCGAGCAGCCAGAGAGAAGTAGGCCGGTGGCAGCATGGAGACCTAGACCACGAGAGCCGCCGGTGACGACTGCGATCTTGCCGGGTGTGGAGAAGAGGGCTGGGATTGGAGATATGGAGGACATGGTGAACAAAGCGAAATTGCGATGGATGAATTAGGGAGGTATGAAGAAGGGAAGGAGGAGAATGAGCGGAGGGGTTATGTTATATCCCGCCATTGTCGCGCGGTCGTTAACTTGAGGAGGTTATCATACTGCCTCGGCTGGAATTCGGGCAGCCAATGCCAAGACTGGAGACGATGTTTCTGGTGTCAATTGAGCCGAGGCGTCGGCCTTGCCGAATCGACTGTTGCATTTTGTCCGTCCAACTCAAAATTAATCTTTAGATATTATCAAGCCCCCGTATCTTGATATTTAATAATCTCATGACCGTAATATATAAATATAAACATCCCGTAGAGATATACGATGTAGTATCGGACGAAAGTCTAGTATATAAGTCCAATATGTATATAATATATTCCCAGTAGCGCCAAATCATTAAAAATCAATCGCATTCTTCCAAACCTCCCATAGCCTCAATCAATCAATCCTCACACTCTCCCTCCAATCCACCACCCTCCCACTACTCGGCCTCGGCGTCAACGCCGCCGGCTGCTGCTCCTCCCCCTCCAGCGTATCCCAATGACTCAAATCCAACGAAGTCGTCGAAGAATTCACCCCACTTACTCCACCACACGCACTCTCAAAACTCGGCGTACTCGTCTTCAAACCCGGTCTCCCCTCTTCTACCCGTATCATAGGCATTGATCTCGGCGGCGGAGATGCCGGTCTTACGCCTCTTCTAAACTCCGTATCAGAACTAGAAGGACTGGATGTCGGACTGAACCTCGAGACCTGGTGGTTGAACTTCAGTCGCGATATTGATAAATGTCGGTTCCAGGGTTTCTGCGTTTTCCCTTCCACCTTTTTGTCGTCCTTACTAGGCCCGCTCCCTACTCCAGCAGCACGAGCCTCAACATCTCTCCTCTCACTCAACCCCCTCTTGAAATATGACCCCCTATCCACCGGACTCTCCATCTCCATCTCCTCCTCTACCCCCACAATCCGCCCATAATGTTCCCTTAACAACTTCCCATCCCTCTCTCCAACCCCCCTCCCAGTTTGCGATCTTCCCTGACTCCCAGCCTCCGAAAAAGAGCGTTTCGACGCCCCAGAAGCCTCCGTAGTAATCGACCTAAACGACGAAACCACTTTCCCCGTTATTCGTGCAACTTTGGTTTCATCCGATAATCCTCCAAAGAATTGTCTTGATGCGGGGACGCAAGCTGCTACTATTACTACTGTTCCTTCGAGGAGACAGCATATTGTTAGGTTTACGGATGCATCTGATATAATATTCATTAGCATTTCATGTATAATTTTTGAGGTTTTTGAAGGAGGTAATTTACTGGATTGATCCAGCTGCTCCACTATCGGTGCTAAATAAGTACACCTCGCAGCCGAAATGACACAAGCACTAAACGACTTCATTAGTCCCATCGTTCCCCAAAACCAAGATTAAAAAAAAGAATGAAAATACTGACCTCAACCCCAACGAAAACATCGCCAAAACCTCCACCTTCTTCCTAACCCCCAACCCCCTCAGCCCCCTCACCAACTTCACCGGCACAAGTACCGACGCAAAATCTAACGCCACCTGAAAAGCACTAATAACATAATAAATATAAACCGGCTTACACCCGGTCCTAAATTTCACATAAATATCCCAAGCCGCTTTAACATCCTCACACTGGAATGTATATGCAAAAACTGAAGCCACCCCAAAGACCACATTACACACTATCAACGTATCATTCAGGTATGCAAACGACCTTGACACTTCCCTGAATAATCTCCCTAGGAAGAATAATAGCGATAGACGGACCATGACGAGGGTGGAGGTGAATAACATTTCGTACACATATAGGAATTTATAGTCGATTAGCAATGAAGAAAGCTTCATATCATAGATATGATACCCCCATTGGAACCTATTAACCCCCACAAATACAATCATCCATTGTGCAACCATCATAAGGTATCCGACGGCAAGACAGTAGTCGTCCATGCTATATCGTCCTCCACATTGCTTCGTCCGAACATATATTCGTATTGAAATCATTGCAGTCGCAAGAATGGCGGTGGCAGCTGCAAAGCCATTGAGGAGGTCTTGATTATACCTTGGTGGAATGTAGTTTGGGTCGGTTAGTGCTGGTGGGATTGGTAATTTGTCCAGGGGGGCGCCGGAGAGGATGGCGAGGTCCATGAGGCCGACGATGTCTTCGGGTGTTTGGCCGGTTGAGTAGACCGTTAGGGATGGGGTGGGTGTTGTCATTGTGAGTGACGGGTTATCGTAAATGGAAATGTCATAATATAGTCGCCATAGTATTTTAATGTCGTGCTCTTGCAAAATGATTTGGTGTATCCTGACAGACAAAACCTAAGCTTCGAATCCTTGCCGGTCCAACCTAGGATTAAATGTAAACTCGGAATGAAGAATAGTCGATACAACGAGGACCGTCCCACGATAAACCAGATAATAAAGTTACAAAGTACTATACCCAGCAGGGTTTGTTAACAAAAGGAACCAAGTTAAAGTCCATGACGACTTTTTCCCAACTCAGGCACCGGCGATCCGAGATTTGATCTGACTCGCAACCCGCAGCCCCAGTCAATGGCGCTTTGACATCAGAATTGTGATGAGATTTTCCATCGGAACCCGCATGCAGATAAGAAACCACCCAAGGATTCCGGCGCATTCAGGTTAGTTTTTGAAAAAACGCCAAGTTTTTAAAGATTTTTGGTTACAATTTTTGAAGCAGTGGGAATGGAACTGTTGTGGGGAAAATTTAGAACAGATGGGTTCGAGATGCTAGCTCCATGGTGTTAGAGGCGTGTTTAGCTTGATATCTTGCACCACATTTTATTCTGCCATATCGTGATTCCTATATATTGATCACGACGGTACATTGCATTAGTGGCAAACCCATGAATCGCTCACTCGCTCAGAATGGCAAATTTCTAGCACTTCAGAGCCAAAGTTCGACAGTTGGAAAGAAATCTATATTTGCCCGGAATATTATCCTAAAGCATACACACGTTCTCCGGAATCTTATCGAATACCTTTTCTTTTTGAGAGGTGTGCAAACCCCGGAATCGAAGAACGGATGAAGAAGCATGCATGCAGGGGCCGTGCGGTCGACCATGGTTGAGGAGTGGGGAATTCCAGTGGTTCTCCTTCATATATAGTGGATCAAAATCCCAGCCGGCAGTTGCAGTTGCAAGTACTCTGTATTCTTCTCTGATCATGCGACTTTTAATCGAATCTGCAAGCTTGGTATGAATATTGTTGAGAGTTTGGCGTCCTGAGCGTTCATTCCAAGGGCATGCCGACTCAAACTGTAAAAAATCAAGTGTGGTCGGCACTACCGAGCATTTAGCACTGGTAATTCTTTCAAAGACCATCCTCCAGCTCCTAGCTTGTCAGCTAGCAGCCTGCCTGTTCAATTGCGAAATAGAGTTCGATTCGGTGGGTCGACTAGTTAGTGCTAGATACTAATACCGAGGTTCTCGTTTTAGACTTTGAGAGCCGAAAGAGCTAACCAAGCCACAGGTATGTAGGCTCTGACTCTGATGCCTGAAGATGGCCTTTACCCTAGTCGAGTCAAGTCAAGTCGCAATTTCGCTTGTGGGGAGACATTGGCACGCTGCCCAAATTCAAAGGGGAGAGTGGGAACGTGTAAGTGATGCCACTTCCACCAATTCTTCCCTCTAATTCCCACCAACCTCATGATTCCGCCCTGTATTATGCAGTCCCCCCACCCCAGCCAAAGAACACCTATTGACACAATACCTCACCACCCCCTTTCCCTCCACCTCCTCCTGCACCCCGACCCACTTCTCCCCGAAACACATGTCCCAAATGCCCACCACACTTCCCACAGACAACTTTTCTCTAAACTTGGATCCAAGCGAACCTCAAGAACCCATTTCCCAGATTCCTTCAATCTCCAGTCTGTTTTGGTCTTGATTGCTCCTAGGATGGCAGATGAAAACGATGGCCAACCGGTTCCTGATGCGAATTTTGTGGTGAATGGGAAGAGGGGAGATGAGCAGTTTGCACAGGCATATGCATATGAGGACATGTCCTGGTCTCGCGATAGTAGTGGAAGGGAAGAAGAGAACGGAGCTTCGGTCTGGCGTAGAATGAGAGAACGGTATTGAGTGATTGTGAGGTGGGAGTATGGTTCTGGAGCTGGCTTCGAGGCATCTTATGGGTCGCAGTCTAACTGGGTTGTGTTGGGTAGAAGTGAACTATTCCGACGACAACGCAATCGCTTTCGAAACACCAGTTGGGAGGTTATTCCATGCCAACGATGTAATAGTCAATGATGTCTTGTCCTTCAATAGATCGTAACATAGCCGCCCCCGTAGTTGGTTAAGTAAGTAGTAGATACACCGAAGAATTTCCCTTCTTCGCCTCATCATCTCATCCCCTTCTATCACCGGCGTGGTGATAACATTCCAGATCAGAGCACCAGAGCGAATTCGTTTACAGATGTGCCTAACACAGTTTGAATCCCCAATTCGGTACCCGCGACAATTTAGGCCTATTCAATATCATCTGACTTGCTACATATATACTATCTTTCTCTCAAGTTTGAGCTCATGTAAACTATTCCACTCACTACATCAACCATATCATCATTATAGCCCTCATTCAGGAATGCATAGGTAGAGTACTCATGTTACAATCCTCTCCTTCCACGGCGTTGGGCTTTATCCTGCTGGCTAGCCTTCACCCAAAAGGCACCAGAACTCACAGAACCCTCGGCCGTTTAATCTTCTGGATCTTCCTCTTCCCACTAGAACTAACTAGCTTCTTCCTCGTCCCCTACTTATTCTCTCATACGCCACGTGCTAATATAGCCTTGACGTCTTGGGATTGGGGCGCGCTCGCGACTGCTGTAGGTATTTGTAACTTTGAGACTATGTATTTACAGGTTAACTTTTAAAAAATGCATGCATATATATAGCATAATCAATATTATTGAGAACTGAAATTTAAACTGGGAGAGGCATCCAGAAGCACGCTACGGAGTATTGTAATTATCGATTACCAATTGCAAAGTTAAAATCCGGGCATTGCTATGGAATGGAATGGCGGCAACGACAAATGTTGCATTTTGCATCTTGGACAACAGTGCATGATGACACATTATCAACCTTGATCCGACTTTAACTTTAACATCGACATCAATATTACCACGGCCTCAATATCGATCGTTCCAACTAATTTAATATCCCAATCCTCTCTTAAATCCTATTCTCCCTGTGTATATATCAGCATTGTATATAATATATACAAATGAACACCCCCCAAAAATTAGCAATAGCCCAAGACGGCACCCTAATACTCACAACCTCCTCTTCCCATTCCCTCCATTCCAAACTCATTTATACAATCCTCCGTCTCTTTTATTCTCTTATATTTTTTCATTCCGTCCAAAATCCAATGGAATCCGGGCATCAACATATCGACCCCCCAAAATCTCTTTATAAGAAGTTTAACATCACAAAACGTGACTTTTACGACTTGACAGTCTATGACATATCCCCCAAATATCAAGATAAAAAGTTAGATGCCAAAGCTACAAATAGAAGAATGATGTACATCCCTGGCACAGGTTTCACAATCCCCACCTCATCCTCCCACTTCAAATTCATCTCCAAGGCCTTTATCTGGCCGGTCCACAACCGTAACAATCGTCCTCCACCCCCTCGCACCAAAGCACGCCATTTCATCAGTCTACCCAAAGCTCTTCGAACTCTACTCCCAACTTTTCAATTCCTTACCATCAGACAGAGAACTTGACATCAGCGGCGGCAGTTCAGGCGGAGGAATCTCTCTCTCAATGGTCTAACATCTAAAATCCCATAATCTACCCTTCCCAACCCGCTTGTTACTCATGGCACCAAGAATCGACTTCGTCCAACCTAAAGAAGAAGACATGAAAAAAGTGTCAACTCTAGATCCCCTCCAACGAGTCGACGAAAGCCACGGCGCTCATCTAAAATGGACAAACGGCGAGATGGAATTAGATGATCCAATTGTAAGCCCCATCCGTGGCGACTTCCACTATCTAAAATCCATAAAAGTCGTGGGTCTCGTAGAGACCTACGATATTTTGGAACCAGACTGCGTAAGACTCCGTCAAAAACTGAAAGATGAGGGGATAAAAGTGGAGTGGTTAGTTGGAGAAGATGGTACATTGTTGGCCGTTGATGCAGGCTTATGGAGTACCTGGAGGGAAGGGGGTGGTTGATTGGATTATTCGAAAAATGAAGTGGATAGTTCTATAAATATTTTATATATGTACAGATATATTGGAAATACGGGGAACATTGATATGGTGGATTACGACGTCATGTCCGTCATTTTGAGGGAGAGCGGCATGGATTAGGAAAGCCAAGCCAGAAACGAGAAAGCTTATCCCGAAAGCCAAGATAACCTCCCACCCTCCTCCTTTTGACGCGAATGATAGTCTCTAGAGGGGATATTGGTGTGAAAGGTACTTTTCGAACTCTGGCCCTTCAAGAATCAATATATTCTGTAAACAATCATTTTCTTCTAGTTATTCAGCCAGACACATCGAAAATACTTGTCCCTGGAGCAAAAGCACCCAGAATTGAGAGCTACCAATCAACATCACCATGTAACAAGCCATTCATATTTACCAGCGCACCCCCAAAATACTCAAACCTCCAGGCAAGTTTCCCCCAAAAAAAATCCAAAGAAAAAAAGGGAGGTCTACCCAGAGAAAAGGAAACCGACATCGATCTCGCAAGTACTTCTGTATGTATGTACTACAAACTCGGTACCCAACCAATCCAATCCACACCTTCCCACCGTGGCCTGGTTATAATTATGCAATGGTCTATTCGTCCGCTTGGAATTGGCCGATGCGATGAGCATCGATCGATCGTGGGACAATCCACCCCGGAGTGCGCGATGGCTGTAACTAAAATACGAGATTCCCAAAATTAATCTTCGACCTAGCTATTAGCATGAAGGCAAAAGAATTTCTGCTGCCTTCTTATCTCCTTTAAATTTTTTTTTCAAATCCTTTTTCTAATATTTCTTTGTGCTGGCAAGTGCAAGCCTGACACAATATCTCCTGACGCTCACATGACAGTAACTCACAATATCACCCTCCAGCCTTGCGAAGCATTTATATCGATTAAATTACTATGCATCGCCCTCTTGCCTCCTCCTTCTCCTTCTTGAAACACCCCCCAAAATATCCAAATCCCTCAATACCATTCTCTCGGAAGTAATATCTTGAAACAGCTGTTATTTGCCCCTACGGTTCTCAATGATGGTCCTGTCTAGCTCCCGTGTTACCCGGGCTGAGAACAGTAAATATGAACAAGGATGGGTGGGGTTCATGTGGGATGCTTGTGGTTGTACCCCGCCGACGTCATTCGCTTTTTGGAAACTGTTTGTATGTGGACCGTCCACCGCCCGCCGGTCCCGCCCGCAAGCGAACTTTGACTAGAAAGCTAGGCTGGACGAAACTCAAATACGTAAACGTTACTTTCGTGGGAATAATAATCGAATGAAAGAGGAGGTGTGCGTGGACAAGACAAGACAGGAGCTGAGCTGCGATTTTTAGGAGCTGTCCTGTGTGAAGTGAAGACCCCCGCTTGCTTTCTTGTCGTGTATAAAAGTTCGTTCCCCGGCTCTGCAGTGAAGATCGTGAGTTCTAATTCTATTGTATGCTCTAGCTCATATACCCTGTATATCATTCTGACAGTCTCTACTATACCGGAAACCAGCTTCTATCCTTCCTTCTGTAAGTTCAAATCCCTATTTTATCCCAGAACCCCAGAGATCCAGAACCTCAAGAATCGCATACTAAGAGTGATTACAGCCAATCTATCTAGTCCAAGGTGTATACCTAAGTAGGCATAATGGTCCACCTAAGCACCATTAGAAACGATGCAGAAACCGACACCCCCATGGCAAAGCTTATGCGGATGTCCCTCGCCGACGACGATACCCCCGGCGATACATTCTGCTCTTCCGTCTACGGTAGTCGATATGCGCTCGAAGCTCTCCCCACACTCGAGATGCCGGAGGAGGAGATGCCCAAGGATATTGCCTATCGTTTGATCAAGTATGCATACCTTTCTCTCATCACTAAATGACTCTTAATTTTAGTGGGATTCTGAGGCAATGGGTGGCTAACTTGGCGGAATGGATTGAAGGGATGATCTCTCGTTGGATGGGAATCCGATGTTGAAGTAAGCGCAACACAACTACCTCATATAGGTAAATGGGGACTGATAATGGTGATATAGCTTAGCCAGCTTCGTCACGACTTACATGGAAGACGAGGCCGAAAAGCTCATGCACGACGGCCTCAGTAAGAACTTGTACGCTAAACCCTCTTACAGAAACCCTCCTTCGTTCTATCTAACTCGGTCAAATTAGCATCGACTACGAGGAGTACCCCCAGAGTGCAGAAATAGTATGTATACATCCCTTTTCTCTGCGATATTTTAAAATGTATTAACTTGTGTATGTATAGCAAAACCGCTGCGTCAATATGGTACGAACGGTCATTCTCTGCCAAAGATACTGTTTGCGAATCAGTTCTTAATGCTATGGATCAAACAGATCGGAAAGCTCTTCCATGCCCCCACACACGAAGAGGAAGAACATTCTATCGGAACAAGCACCGTCGGCAGCTCAGAGGTATCTTGTCATTTATACACCTTTCAATCGAGTGAAATCTAAACATTCACTTAGGCAATTATGCTTGCAACTTTGGCAATGAAGAAGGTAAATATAGATCACTTCTAGATCTCTCAAGATATTTGGGCTAATTGTCGTAACAGAAATGGGCAAACGAAAGAAAAGCTGCCGGAAAGCCTTTCGACAAGCCAAATCTTGTCATGAACGCTGCGGTTCAGGGTTAGTCCGCAATAACTTTACGTATCCAACGAATATGGCTAATTCCGATTTAAATCCCATAAACAGTCTGCTGGGAGAAAGGTACACTAATTTACTCTTTTTTTTTTTTTAACAAATATATGGGATGCTAACAATGTCTATCCAGCTGCCCGTTACTTCGATGTCGAAGAACGTTTCGTCTACTGCACCCAAGAGCGCTACGTCATCGACCCCGTCCAAGCCGTCGACCTCGTCGACGAGAACACCATTGGTATCTGCGCAATCCTCGGTACCACCTACACCGGTGAATACGAGGACGTCAAAGCCATCAACGATCTTTTAGTCGAGAAAGGACTCAACACACCAATCCACGTTGATGCCGCCAGCGGCGGTTTCGTTGCGCCTTTCGTCAAGTACGTGATATGCTTTTCCACCTTAAGAAACCATACAAGAAAGACTAACGTTTAATTAATTTTAGACCAGACCTAGAATGGGACTTCCGTCTCCCCCGCGTCGCCAGCATCAACGTCTCAGGTCACAAATACGGCCTCGTCTACCCCGGCGTCGGCTGGATCGTCTGGCGTTCCCCCGAATACCTCCCTAAAGAACTCGTTTTCAATATAAACTACCTAGGAGCCGACCAAGCCTCCTTCACACTCAATTTCTCCAAGGGAGCAAGTCAAATCATCGGACAATACTATCAAATGATTCGACTGGGGAAGAGGGGGTATAGAAACATCATGACAAACTTAACAAGAATCGCGGATTACTTCTCCACCGTTTTGTCTAAACGGTTGGGGTTTATTATTATGTCTAAGGGGGGCGGTATGTTTCCCTCGATACAACTAAAATATAGAGCTACTCTAATAGATTACTTGTATAGGCGACGGTCTACCACTCGTTGCCTTCCGTCTCGACGCTTCCAAGAAGAAGCATTATGACGAGGTACCACCCATATCTTACCCCCCCTCTCAAAACAATCTACTGACACCTTATAGTTCGCAATCGCCCACCACCTCCGCGAGCGCGGCTGGATCATTCCCGCCTACACCATGGCCCCGCACAGCGAGCAACTAAAACTCATGCGCGTCGTCATCCGCGAGGACTTCACCAAACCCAGATGTGACCAACTGTAAGCCCTCATTCACAAACCCAACCACTACCCACCATTTCTTAACCTTTTTTCTCAAAAACAGTCTATTGGACATCAAACACGCAATCGACGCCCTCGACTCCATGGCACCCAAAGAAATTGAAAAACACGCGGAGTTAGTAAATAGAACCGTGACACGTACTGGACGTAGGAAGAGCCATAGTAGGCATTATAAGGGCGAGAAGCATTCTTTGGCGAAGCATGGGAAGTCGCAGGCTATTTGTTAGATGAATCCTTTCTTGTGTGGGATTGGAGACTTTGATGGAAGTTAAGGGTATGATTATGCATGCATGGATTGGTGTCTTTTGTAATTACTTTTAATTGCAGTATTGAGTTTTGCTGTTGATGTCTTTGAAGTTTTATTGTATCAAGTTGTATGTGAATAGCCGTGCTTTGAATATAGACAGTTGATTTAGTGAGCTACAGTACGTTCACAACTAGTATCGTCATAAGTACAATCGGTATATAAACATGTCTTCTCATTATCAACATCATAATCTGGGGTATATAAACTATCTGACAAAGCTATGCGTACAAGTACCCACCCTCAATCGGTGTAGGTAACAGTAAAGTTATACGAAAACAAATTGGTATCCTAATCATAACATAGTACATTCCAACATCCTACCTTTCCTCGATATATCAATATAATATTAATCTAAACCGCCGCCCGTCCTCTAACCTCCGTCTCAACAATCTTCGTAATCGACTCCTTATCTCTCGCCAACTTCATCAAAATCTCAAGCATATGCCCACCACACTGCAAAGTTCCATGCTGCGTCCTCGGCCCTCTATGTAAATACTCATCCACAGCCTCCAAAGCCTCACCACTCTCAATATCCGGGAAATCCACCATATAATTCTCAAAAGTATCCCTTTTCTTATTTTTCTTCAACGAAGTAATCTCCGGTTTATAACACGTCAACTCCGCACTCGACGCCCTCATCTGACAGATCTCCTTCGCTTTACAATCAGCATCACAGTCTTCAGACGTTCTGAAGTCAGCGATCTTGCGATCAAACCACGCTTGAAACGCATTATTATTCTTTTCGAATGCGATGGTGAGGTTATGCCAGAACGCCGGGGTAAGTGGGGCGTTTGCGGCGAGTGGTGGAGAAACTAGTGGTCCAAGTGTGGCCTTCGCATTATAAAGCTTCTTCCATTCTGGTTTTTTGGTAGATCCGTAGGGAATATTGGTTATGGAAGTGTAGTAGTGGTCGTAGTCTAGGACTTGGTAGGAGGATGGGTCTAGGGTGTAGACTCTAAATACGGGGTTGGCGCTTCGAGGGGTGACGCAAGAAGTTACGTAGGAGGTTATGACGGCGTTGCCGTGGGAGCGGGCGGTTTTGTCGTTGTAAGTGATTTCGAATTCGGCCTGGTCAGATCTATTAGTACTCTAGTGTGTATTGGGTGTAGGATTTTTTTTTTTTTTTTTTGGGGGGGTTATAACGTACGCTGTGAGTGTGCCCCCAGAACATGCCCTTGATTGTGTTGCTGTATCTGGTAACGATCTTATTGAAGTAGTTGGAGTAATCTGGTAAGGCGTCGACGATACCCTATATTCACCCACCACCGTCAGAATCCTCTTTTATGATATAACAGCTGATATGATATTGGGGTAAAATCAACTCACAGGCGGCATATGTCCAATAATAAAGGCGGATAAGCCCGCAGTTTCCGCAGCTTGAAGTTCTCCAGTAAGCCACTTAAAGACATTCCCTGGATCTCTAGCACGATCCATGCCATTGTTATCATAGACCCAGACGTTCAAGCCGTACCAGAAGTTTGTGCTGATGCTGATGATCTTGAGGTTTGTGCCTGGATGGACGACGGAGTAGCAGCCGTAATTTTCTTTAATGGATTTGGCCTAAATATACAGATTCACTATTAGTTTATAATCCCTCTAATGCATATAATAGAGCGAGGATGAATGGAAGACTTACAGCAGCAGCACCAATCCACTTCTGTAACTCCACGCTATTCTGTGTATAATATGGCGCAGCACTATCATAATCCAACTCCGGCTCCACAATCGGGAACAAATTTACCGGCGCAGTATCATGATTCCCAATAACCCCATATACTTTGGCTGAAATCCCGCTTTTTGAGATATCATCATACATACCCTTAATACCTTCAATAGTATGTTCCTGACTTTGCAACCACAAAGCAGCGTCCATGATATCACCAGTAAATATCATAAAATCCGCGTCACCTGCAAGGTCCTTAATAGCCTGGAACATACTCTGCTCCAACGAAACTGGAGTATCACAACCAACACTTCCAAATGGACCCGCCGGGTTTGAGGTTTTGCCAACATCGTCACCAGGGGTGTAAGGTCTACAACATATTGGTTTGTTGCATTTTGTGTTTGTTCCGTTTTTATATAATCTGTCGATGTGGGTATCGCTGATGTGAATAAATTTTAGTGGCTTTGTGGTAGAGACCTTTGGAGCAGCTTGGCGGTTTTGAGAGGGTGGTGGGATTGTGTAGGGGTATGGAAGGAGCTCGGGGGCTTCGCAGAGACCAAAGAGGGTCGCGCAGAGGACTTTGTTGGTTCGGCTGCCGATGGTTAGGCTTCGAAGGGTTTTGGCGATAACTGGGCCTTCGGTGCCGACGACGCCTGTGCAGACGTCTTTGTCCTGGACCTGTTTATACGATAATTGTTAGTATAATCTGCTGTGATTTGAGAATAATGATAGTGGGGGTAGCTGGCTGACCTTCAATCCAGAACAAATAGCAGTGACGACCTTAACAAAGACAGTATCACCGAGGTGAGCTACACCCTTAAGTGCAGTCGTTAATGCCTATTTCCCCCATTCTTTATATTAATTCTCGTGAAACGTTCTACAAATCCATTGCACTTTGGTTTCCGAAATACAAACCTCACATCCCACACAAGTAACAGTACTCTGAATCTTATCAATTATCCCATTCACGATATTCTCAATAATTCCCCTCTTCTCAAGTTCCTCCCAATCCGGTTCTGGGAAAGCCTTCCTAGGACTAATAGGAGCAGCTACAGAAGCGTCGACCGGCACAGCGGCCGTAGCCGTCGACGCCAGCAACGAAGCTGCTAGTAAAACAGAGGCGTTGAATTTCATCTTGTAGGAATATGAAGTTATAAAGAGGATATAGGAAAGCGCCTTGGTTTGTATATCTTATTTACAAGAATAAGAATATCAAAGAAATGTCCCACAAGGCGCTCCGGGCGGTCTGAGGCTATCGAAGAAAGAACCTCGGATACGAACATAAAACGAGGCGACGAAAGACAGGAGTATATATACATCCTTACATCAGGTAATGTAGATGGGGGGCATGTACCCTCCTTCTCTGTTAACTTCTTGCGTCGGCCGGCTGGCGCACATACATAGCTAGTTCATTGTAACGATGACCCTTGATGACAACCTCGATCCCCCAAAAAGCGTTTTGTAAAAAATATTATAAATTGTAAACCCATTTTAAAATACAGTTACGTCCGGTCAAAGCGCTAGCGCAATCCTTCCGAACCTACTATACTATACGTCGGGTTATTCATTTCCCCACCTGTGGTTCGATGTCATGTCCGACCTTACTATCAAAAGTCGCTGTAAGCCGACAGGGACACTTACCCTCCCTCCTGTACGGCATATCATCTTCTGGAAAAGGTAACACCTCAAGCACTACCTCATTTTCACTTCTAGGAAAAGCCAAATCACGAACTCCTCTAAAAGCCTGTAATTGGCTATGAAGCCGTATTTCTTTGCACCCTCCGATCAGAGACATATTAGCGAGATTCTAATGGAAGGGATTATACGTTATACGGCTCTGGGAAGTTGATATTAGAGATAGAGAGGTACCCCGCCCCGTGGCGCCTTGATGTGTTAGAATCATGGCAACTTTTTGAATTTCGGCCGGCGCGCAGCGATTGAGACAGCGGGTAGCAGGGGGGGTGTCAGGCAGCCAGTCCGTCGTTTGTGCGGGGTTGGCTTCGCTTGGGGCCTTGTTGTGCTTGGCTATAGTTAGCAACCGGAGCTCTATATTGAACTTCGTCGACCATTGTTGGTTGGGGTTGCGAAAGATTGACCTCAGAGCAGCGCAGCAACGACATCAAACACCAGAAAAACAGGTTGGTATGGCGTTGTTCCTCAGTTTAAACGCTTCTTAATGTTCCTGACAAGAGAGACATGCATTGCATGAAATGTTCCGGAAGAAAAAAACCTCAAGGTATCAAAAAGCGGGGTCATGATCAACTTGCATGTTGCATAAAACAGGCGAGAAGGTCTAGCTTCTAGCTTCGAATGTGAGTGAACATTGGCGAGTAGGTAAGACATCAGGATGCAATTCTATAGAAACTCTAGTGCAGTACACTCTGGACGAAACGGCGAAAGGATATGCATACACCCGTCGGCGGGCTCCATTTGCAATTGGCCATATTAGATCAATTAATATTGGAAAAGACAACAGGTCGTATCAACCGTTTGGATAAGACACACGTGCAACTTGTAGCAGGGAACTGCCCTGGCCGCGATATCAACACTCTTACCTATTCAGGCAGTTACAGACCTGATAGCAAGAAAGCCTCAACGGGGACTGCCTACGGAATGATAAAATAAAAAGTAAAATAAAAATAAAAAACACGTCGGCCTTTCATTCAAGGATACCAATCAACTAACTCAATCAACTGACGGGCCACCCTCCGAGCATGCCCCAGCATTACTCAAATCTACTCGTCTACACCCTCCATTAGCGAACAGCCACCAAAGATTCAAAATCAAATTGCCTTGGTAGCCACTCGAACACCTCTTGACTTAACTCCTCCCACCTTCCAAGTTCGCAATGAGTATTTGAGTTCAGATCAACATTTTGCTAGGGTGGCCCGGTATAGATATACGCATATCTTTAATGCGATAGTTAGATATCTAATATTGATAACCTTCTTTCCTGATCCACACCTAGCCACTGCGGTCATCACCTTTGGGGGACAATTTTACAAAGCAGATGCTTTGGCAATGTATTCAAAAGGAAACTTGATGAATGATCAATACGTCTAGATGTACGACTAAATGTCGTCTAGATTGATAGAGCCAGACTATGAGCAGGTTATTAAAATACCAAGCCAAATAGCTGCAAAGTATAATGCAAATAATACCCGTACCACAATGTAAGACTCTGGAAGTTGTTGGAATTCATCTTGCTGGTGCAATCCGATTTTAGCGATTTCCAAAGTGCGATTTCATGAATTTACCTTTAGGGTCGATAGAGAGACGTTAAACAACTAGATATGCCAAGTTATTCGAAGCTTTGAAGCCCCGTTCTATCACTTTATTAAAAGGAAGCTGCAATTAACGAAAGCAGACACGTCACAAAACCTGATTCTCAGAATCTATATATCGCAAATATTCCAGGTCGACTGGTTCTATCGACACGAGCCATCAACCAGGGACAAAAGGATAATCTTGCCATAATCACAGAACCGAAATTGTCCTGCTGATCTTTCACAAGAGAAAAAATTATGTTAAAATTGGTGATAGTTAGTTACAATCCTAGTCTTCTGATCGGTGAGCTAAAGTACCTAGGTATCTTGGAGTTGAACTGCGCCAGTTGCATTTTGAGGGAGTTTCGTTTCGTTCTGGACATGTGGTGTTTGATATCCTAATCGACACCGGCTTGGGAACCGCCAAGAACATGCACCCCCATAAATGGTAAGGTCATACGCGCTGTATTGTGGGTATAATATCATAAAGTATCATGATATATATATCATGTTACAGCTTCGTTCCGTCACATTGGTTCGGATGCAACACCGAATCTAGCCTGCCCCGCACCCGGCAAGGCAGAAGTTGACTAGTGAGACATTGTCAAGGGTGGAACAATGTCAAGAAAGATGCATGCATTGGTGTATCATATGAATTCAAGATAGTCTTTTAGCCCGGGTAGAATCGCGATAACATCGACAGACCTCCCCGGCTTACGAAAATACGTGCATCGTATTTGCCAATTTAAACCCGTTTTGGTTGTAAATTGCAAAGCTATAATCACCAGCTGAGCGAAACCCATGTCGCCGTGGCGCATATTGATATCTCTAAGCTGCGGTCTTACCTTCCTTAATGTCTACGAGCCGAGATCAGCTTCGTGCTTATCCTCTGTAATTTCAAAAGTCGCATCGGTGGGTGGAACAGCTAGAAACACGTTCATGCAAGGGACAGAGTATTATGATTGATCTTCTGAGACACTGCATGCAGACGGCACAGTCGACCAAATCATAAACATCCCCACGTGGCCGTCTTTGCAAATCGAAATGTCTTAATTATCTTAAGATTCCGCGTATGTACAAGCATAAACTTTAATAGTATGCTGCTGTAAGTCCCAGTCTTCTACCTTTGAGTCCAGATGTGCTGTTTCACTTCTGGCCTATTCTGCAAAATCTCCTCGATTTCTTCCATTATTTCATCCGTAAGTTTTGGAATAACCTCCAAGGCCTTACAGTTCTCCACAACCTGCTCAACCTTTGTCGCACCCAAGATGACTGTGGTAACATTCTTGTTCTTAGCACACCACGCGAGAGCCAAGGCCGCGGTTGTGGTTCCCAATCTTTCCGCAATAGTTGTTAGCTTTTTAACCTTTTCAATTTTTTCTAGTCCCTCTGGGCTTCGAAGGCGAGTGATGGTATCTTTGAAGAAATCTCCTTCTTTGGCGAAACGAGAGTCTTCGGGGATACCATCATTGTATTTCCCAGTCAGGATACCGTAGCTGAGGGGGGACCAGATAGTCGTGCCATACGAGAAGCTGGAGTACAGGGGTGCATATTCGTTCTCAAAACGCTCTCGAGCGAACATGTTGTACTGAGGCCTATATTTGGATCAGCTGACAACTTCTTAAATAGATATGACCTAATTCGATCCACTTACTGTTCCACAACTGGAGCGATCAAATTATACTTCTCCGCAATAGCGGTAGCCTCTTGAATTTGCGCCGCTGTCCATTCAGACTAGTTTTCCTAGGTTAGCTCGGACTTCTTAGACGTAAGAAGTTAAGATTATACATACAGTACCCCAGTAATACGAAAGGTTTAAGTTTCGAATGACTTGAGTGAAGCCTTCAACGATCTCTCTCATCGGAACATTTGGGTCCATTCGATGAGCGAAAACAATATCAACATAATCGAGTTGCAATCGCTTCAAAGATTGCTTGAGACCTTCAACAATATGCTTTTTAGAGAGACCACGACAATTTGGCTCTTTTCGGCCGGTTCCGAAGAAAATCTTCAAAGCGATAGTTAGAAGAGGCGAAGCGATGAGCGAAAGGTGCTATATGTGAGCCTCAAACCTTTGTCGAGATGACATATCTAAATGATCCTTAGTACTAAGATTCTTGTAGTAGACAAAATATATCGACTTACTCTTCTCTTGGCCAATCGAGCTCTTTCAAAGCTTGGCCCTACATAGTTACTCATCGTCAGCTTGATCCCCGAGATATGCACCTTCCCTCACCAGTTGAGATTTGGGGAATGGTTTGCCATACCATTGAGATTTCCGATTCTCCCTTGGAATAGGACTCGGCAGTATCGAAATAGTTGATGCCATGGTCCCAGGCTGCCTGGAGGCAATCCTTAACGGGATTTCCGGTAACATGCTTACCATATGTCATCCATCCGCCTACGTTTCGAATTCATAGATATATCAGCGACATCACCTTAAATGCTTAGCGGCCGTTTGGTAGAAGGGGAAGCGTTGTATTTTCCTGTTCCACAGTCAACGGATACATACCTAGCGAGAAGACCGAAACCTTAAGTCCAGTGGGTCCGAGGTATCGGAACTCCATATTCTTGGGGTCAAATTTCGAGACTGGAGATAGTGGAGAAGACATTGCGAATGTTTGTAGATTCACCAACGAAAGGCTCCAATTTCTAATTTGTTGTCGAAGAGGTGGTAGTTGGAAGGAAGTCTTAAAAATCGCTCGTCGAGTTTGAAGAATTAAATTCAGATGGTCACGTCACTTCAGATTTTGAAGTTCGACAATTTGAATTCAACATTAAATTTATAATCGTAGGTGGGGTACCGGCTGTCGGCTGTGCGCAGATGTGGTTTTAGTCAGCAACAACCGCAATGATATTCCTACGAACATGGCTTGTATGCGACATGGTAAATTATTTTCCCGTGGTTTTGACGCCATGGTGAGCTGGGGATAAGGACTTATATCCGATCCGGTCTCGTAAGCCAATCTGATCCGGATCGGTTTGACGGTTGTTGACAACGCATAGACATCTTATTGACAACACTTTTTTTGGTGAGTGGTCACAAACCACAACCCAGACCACGGTTCTTGGGAATAGAATGTTGGTTTTAAGCCGTGAGCGTTTCGCTGACAGATGCATCTCGATGGGGCTCCTGGTACGATTCGGTTGGGCACGGTTCCCCAACCTACTTAGTATCCAAAATTTTAATTTAATTCGATTGGACCAAAGTCCTATTCAT
Organism: Arthrobotrys flagrans; assembly: GCF_004000055.1. NCBI lineage: Eukaryota > Fungi > Ascomycota > Orbiliomycetes > Orbiliales > Orbiliaceae > Arthrobotrys > Arthrobotrys flagrans. Next base: position 263,647 of record NW_027137556.1, read on the forward strand.
GTACCTCATGTGTGTCGACCTAAGATCTATATCCGACATGCCTTCGGCGCCCGACGGTCTATCTCCGAGGTGCAGTTGCTTGGCCCCTGCCAAACTTTCGATCGGGAATAAAGACGCTAGTTAATTCTAGCGGGTCATGAAATGGCTACTTCGATAAAAACTTAGAAGAAGCTTCTTTCACGATCTGTGATCCACACACGATAATCCGACACCGCACCCTAAATAAAAATAACCATCTTAGAAACTTTCGAATCGCGGAGGGTTTTAATCGTTGTTACACAGAATCGGGTTTAATCAAACGTTATTTGCATATTTGAAGTCGATATTTGGAAAACCTCGGATTTTGTTTGTAAATTGATGTGAATGACTGATTGAGGCCGTAGATGGATAAAGGCCAGAAAAAATAGTTCCTTGCATCTATGTTTAAGCTCAAGCTGATTAATAGAAGTTGGGAGGTTGGGCAGGGATGTCCCGGAAAATCAGCCATGTGGTGCCATGCACCTTTATTTGGCAGAAAACGCTAGGTTCCTGCCATCTCGACCCGCGTGGCAGATGGGATGGAAGGAGCCTAGGGTAATGGAATTATCGGAAGGGGTCTGGTTGTAATTAAACATGGCTTTATTCGAAGTTTTGAAGATGATTTTAAGCTGGCCACTCCGTCTCAAAGAAGCTGGTGGATGTTAAACATGCGCGTGGGGGCCGTTTACACTTTGACGCTGGCGACTTGGGATTTCCCACTACACAATTACAATCGTAGATTGCCAAAATTCGATTTGGACATGCCCAACTCATAATCTGAGACTTTGTCCGAAGCTTGTGCATGGAGTTGACAGTGGGCAGAAACTTGGCTTGATATGAGCCTCAGCCCAGCCCTGTCAACAAATCTCGACCTCTTTATGCGTGATACGGGTAACGGTTGCAACATGACATCCACCATGTCAAAAGGTATATAGGAAAATGCCGGATACAAACTTTGCGCTCTCAGTAGATGTTGCCTGGTACCTGGCTCCGGCTTGAATGGCCGTACGACCAATACGCCACAAAATTTCAAGTATTTCGCAGAAAGTGCCAAATTTGGAATCAAATGCCCAATGGCGGTTTACGCTTCTTCGCTCAGATGAACAATTTTCTACGGCTGATATAAAGATGTTTTCCTCCCTTTGGCTCGGCATCCTGGGCGAGGTTACTCTTTGGTCCGGCCCCTAACGAATGCATGGATGTGCTGGTCCAGGGGCACATGTCGGCCTACAAGCAGATGCAGCCCCATAAACACGGCTTTGCGTTCTCCATGTCCCTCCCACTGACACAATCGCGCTTTAATTTGGTTATGGGAATGGCTTTTTTCGGAAAGCCCAAAGCCTTGGTCGACTCGCCAAGTGCGTTCATGCATCTAAAACCTGCCCTTTTCCATCACTTTTCGTTAGCCCGCTTTGTTGAACATCTTTCACCATTCACTCGCTCAAAGGTGGATTTGCCATCGGTGGAAGACAAAACAGCCAATTACCAACTGGTTGTTCATAGTTAACTTTTTTTTTTTTCTTTGGTCTGCGGCTGAAGTTTCTGTATAAACCTTCAGTACTCGCTGCCTTCCTTCCTTCCTTCCTTTCTTTCATATGCTGCCTTTTCTGATTTTCTAGGTTTTGGCTTGGGGCACTGCTGATCCGGTGGAAGCACACTATCTGCGCAAGCGGTTCTACACATCTCTGCAAGGTTGCAGTTGCACAAACATATCTTTGATATACAAACTTATATCGGACACGATCGTTACCGACCTCGGCCACTCGCTTTTTACTTTCCGCCTTTTTGGCGTCGATATCCAGCCAAGATGTTCTCGCTCAAGAGATTTGCCTTGCTGGCGACATGCCTTCTACCTTCCCTCGTCAATGCCGGCGGCGCGCCGACAGATACCTATCGAGATGCGGACGAAATGCAATCGAGCTATTTGGACAACCACAACATGGATCCAGCAATTGTAGGCAGTGCAGCATTTGGCATGCTGTGGTCGAAAACCTACAAACCCGGAGAAAAATTCTTTGCAAAGCCTCTCATCTTTACCTCTAGCAAAGGGCTCAATGGCAACAAGCCCGTTGTCATTCTATGTTCCGCGCTGAACAACATTTATGTTGAGGATGCAAAGAACGGAGGAAACATCGCCACTTTGAAGCAGCGAAATGTGGGTGCAGCATTCACACAAGCAGATGCCGATAATTGTCCCGATCTTGGAGGTCCAGCTGGTATCATTGGAACGCCGGTCCTCGAACCGAATTCAGAGATCATGTACTTCTTCAGCAAATCGTATGCCGATATTAGTGGTGCGACTCAAGGCACAGCCAACGGAAAATATCGATTCCACGCCGTCGACATTAACAGCCCCACGCTAGAGGATGTGCCTGGCTACCCGATTATGATTGATGGATCAGTTGCTGACAATGACCCGGGTATCCACTTCTTTGGTGGAGTGCACCTCCAGCGACCTTCTCTTCTCATGAAGAATGGTGTAGTTTATGGCGGCTTCGGATCGGTAAGTGGCATAATTGTTTAGTCTGGGGTTTGAGGAGTTAGATATTCCTGCACCGTCAGATGGTCTAATTTCGGACTTGACATGCCGAAACATTGCGCGTCGTTGGAGCGTAATGTAGGGGCCGAAATTTGACGCTGCAAGGGGTGCCATTTAGGCTGAAGTTTGGAACTCGAACTGAAGCTCTTGGTACAAAAGAGTTTCGCGCCTTGGCTCCCCAATGGGTCACTCTATATCCTCCTACCCACTTTGGAAATACTACTTCGGCAACACAGCTAGCCTCAGGCATTGGCTAACGATTTATCTCTAGCACTGCGACAAATGGAACTTCACTGGAGCCGTCATCGGCGTCGATGTAGCAGAAAAGCGCGTTGTGACATACTTCTCCACCGAAATCAGGCCATGGCTGTTAGCAGGTGGCCTCAACGACTGGACACAAAGCTCTGGACAGGGTGGTATCTGGATGGGTGGCTGTGGTCTATCTTCGGACAGTGGTAGCAGATTCTTCTTTACCACTGGTAACGGGAAGGGAAAGCAGGCCCAAAAGGGACAGAGTCTGGATGGAAAATCCGTCAAGCTTGCTACTTTGGGAGAAGCAGTCGTCAATCTTAGAATCGGCAGTGATGGCAAAGTCGAACTTCAGGATTGGTTTCAACCGTACGACTACGCACTATTCGACAACAATGACGAGGACTTGGGTTCTGCGGGCCTTATGTTGCTTGATACCAATACTTTCAAGGGCACTGGCGTTAGCAAGATGGCTATTACCTATGGCAAAAACGCATACGTGAGTATCATCCAGATATATCTGGCCGCTTTTGACTGGGCTTATATTGATTTGATTTTATAGATGTATGTTCTGAATGCCGACAATTTGGGTGGCTATGGTAATGGGCCTGGCGGCGGAGACGGCGTCATCCAGACCATAAACACCGGTGCTTCAACCTTTGGAGGATCTGGATCATATCCCCTTGATGGTGGCTACATCTACTTCGTTCCATCAACAACTCCCATTCAAGCGTACAAACTAGGCTTCAAGGCTGATGGCACACCCCAGTTTTCTTTCGCTGGTGCTAGCGCCGACAAAATCAGCGGACGTATTGGACCCCCAACTATCACTTCCTACAAAGGCCAGCCAGGTACTGGTATTGTCTGGGTCGCTGATAACAACGCCGGTTTGGTTGCCTTTAAGGCCGTCCCAGAGAATGGTGTCTTAGTTAAACTCAATATCCCGGCAACAGGCGGCCTGAACAAGTTCCAGCGTCCAGCTTTTGGAGATGGAACTGTCTACGTTTCTACCAGCGGTGGCAAGGTTATGTGTCTAGGAAGTCCAGTTAACCTGCCCTTGAACTGCACTGGAATCGATTTTGGAGATTCACCTTTCGGAACCACGGAGAGTGGAACCGTTACCTGCCAGACGACAACTAGTTTGAAGGTCAGCTATATTGTTCTCGGAGACGGTCCATACACAGCTAGCAACGATTCTCTACCAACAGCTCAACTTGCTGCTGGAGCATCGTTCTCCTTTCAAGTTACCTGGAACGTTCCAGCGGATACACCTGGAATTAGAACATCAACCGTTACCATTAACGTCACTCCATCTATTGCAAACCAGTTCACAAGTAATGTTCCTATTGGTCTCAGAGGCAACGTCGTGAGCGAAGGCGCATTTATTACAATCTCACCAGTCCATTATTCCTTCAATCCCATCATCGTCGGAACCCCCTCCGAACCAGAGGGCCAAGCCGGTACTTTCCAGCTCGGAAACGCTGGTCTCCAGCCGCTCCAAATTCTTGGCTACTACTACTCAGAAGATGGTGAAACGTATCACAATATCACTACCAACAGCACCAACTCAGATTACAAGATTGTAGGAACCGGGTTCAACGTAGAATCCTCTTCGTTGCCTTCAATCGGAAGTACCTTGTCACCAGGCTCTCAAACTACGATTGCCATGCATTTCTATGCGGTCAATGGACAATTATCGGATTATGGAACGGCATTCTTTATCTCCACGAACGGGGGAATCGGTCGTATCACATTATCAGGAACGGCTTCTGCTTCGCCAAAGGCTGAAGTCGCGGTTGCCACACCTGAAGGTTTCTGGAACCTAAATTGGCGTGATACACACGATTTCCATGAACTAGAAGCCATTCCAGGAAATGTTGCCATTCGTACTATGAGAGTCTGCAATAGAGGTGGTAGCCCTCTGGCAGTTACTAAATCTAAACCCGTCTCTACTACCTACCTTTACGCAGATATCGAGACAGTTTTCCCAGAGGGTTTGCAAATTGCACCGAACGACTGTGCATATGGAAATGTCAGCTTCACGCCCGGCATTGCTTACATTAACACTCAACCAAAAATAGTCACCGGCGCCTTCGTTCTTAACTTCAACGATGAAACCTGGGGAGGAGAAAACTTCGTCAACTTCCAGGGAACTATCATGCCGCGGCAGCTTGGGCCCCTCAATGGTGTCTTGGCTCTCTATCAATTCGCTGGTTGTTATAAAGATTCTACCTGCGGTGCTTCTGGAACTTCCCGTTGTTTCCAGCAAGCCGGTAGCTCCGACACAAACGACGCCGCCGAATGTATTGCAAAATGCCAAGCCCTCGGAAAGCCTATCGCCGCCACTCAGTATACGAGGGAGTGCTGGTGTGGAACTGCCATGCCACAACGATCTGCTCCAAGCTTCATCGATGACCTTGGTTTCCAATCCAAGTGCAACTATGTCTGCCCTGGAGATAGAACCAGCCCGCTTCAGTTCTGCGGTGGTACTGGAACACTCATGAATGTCTATTATGACATGACTAAGGTTTCCATAACTTCCTCAAGCACCACTACCACCATGAGCTCGACAACGTCATCTTCCCAGACTACAACTTCTTCAGTCATCACTATTACAACATCGCCAGTTGCCACTACGACGTCAGTCACCACTACCACAACATCTTCAGTCATTACCACAACTTCATCCACGACGACAACGACAACGACGACAGGTCCACCGCCACCAGTTTCGACTGTTCATAACCCTGGAAATGTTAACTATACTTGGATTGGTTGTGTCGCTGAGCCAACCACTGGACGTGCTATGGCTGGCGGTCAATTTCTTGGAAGCGAATCCTCTACCATGACCGTCGAGCGCTGTCTTGAGTTCTGTTGGCCCAAGGTGTGGGTGGGTCTACAGTATGCGGGAGAATGTTGGTGTTCTTCAGGCCCAGTTAATTTTGGAGTCACGCTCCCCGACTCTCAATGCAACTTGGTCTGTAAGGGAAATTCGACTGAGTACTGTGGTGCCGGCAAGAAGTTTGATCTTTACCAGTTAAGAGCCAACCTTACTTCAAGCTCCTCGACTACAACCACGACCACGACCACGACTCCTGTGGTTGTAACGACCCTTAGCACTACTGCATCTACTACCCTATCCACCACTCCCTCTACCACTCCCTCTACTACTCCTTCCACTACTCCTTCCACCACTCCTTCCACGGCACCGTCCACGACGCCGCCAACCACTCCGCCAACAACTGCCCCCAGTACGACATTCGTCTCAACCACCATTTCTTCGGTTTCCGCTTCTACGACTTATGCCTTTGGCTACTATTCTCTCGGTTGCTACACTGAATACCCCGCCCCGACTAAGCACGAGCTCCTCAAACTCGTGGCCAATGACACTATGAACGTCGAAGTCTGTCTCCAAGTCGCCAAGGCCAAGAATTACAACTACGCTGGTCTGGAATACGGCCGAGAGTGTTGGGCTACCAGCTTGACAACTACACCGCTGCTTACTCCTACCAGTGGAACGGCGGCTTGCACTATCAAGTGTTTGGGTAATACTACACAGTCTTGTGGTGGTCGGAATATGTTAAATCTGTACTATTCCCCTACCTCCACGGCTACCATGCTTAAAGCGAGACGCGCGCCAAGGCGGTATGGTGACTATGGAGTTGATGATTAGACAGTTTTCGTGATCGTCGATGTTTTGTTTTTCTTGGAGTTCAGGCTTTGGTGCTTTACCTCTCATATATCCATCCGCCTCATAGGGACATCATTATTTTGGATAGTTACTATCATATTAATTATTACTTTTACGGTCGTTCTTTGTCATTCATTTGGATATTTTTCAATGCTTTTTAATGAGTTTAGATGTTGTTAAAAGTGACTACATAGTCACTACGGTTTCAGTGCTCGCGCGACTTGGGCTAAGTTGATGGGGACGTCGCGAATTTAGTGATGGACATGTTATTAAAAACTATACTAATCATAACCTCCCAGTATAATCTCAATATCCACGCATAAATATAAAAGGTAACTGATCAAACGTAGTTTGGTGGGCTAGCACTAGTTTTGTCCCTAAAATACAATAGTAGATGCTATCGACAACAGGTCCAAACTCCACCATCAACAAACAGGCTATCCTCCAAATCCTGGCAGATTCGGGAGGAAGGGAAGCCCACCACCACCACTTCCTGTAATGATCCCTTCTAACCTCCAACAAGCCCTGCGGCAGCAAGCTCAGCAAGCAAGCTGACACATTGTTGTGCCCCTGTTGTTACGGATTAACATCATTTATCTTCCCCAGTGTTGCGAATAATTCTCTCGTTGCCTTTATCTTTCCGAATATGTCTTCAGTAGTATCCTGGGCTGGCCCATCAAACGTTCTCGGGGCAATGCCATTTTCAAGAATAAAATCGAGTTTCTATTAAATAAGCGATGCTAGTTAGCAAATCAGAGTTACAAAATTTATATAGAAAACATACCACGATTGAATCCTGCAGGTTCGTAACCATAATTTGGATACCACAGATCATAGCTAGTATCATACTGCCACCACAGACCGCGTCGCAAGTTTTAGTATCGGTATCAGCAAGGATAAAACAAACTTGCTTTCAATCTCTTTCAAAGTAAATGTTACCGCGGCATCAAGTTTGGAATAATTATCGTTAAACTCCTTCCAAGAAATTGGTGCTACACCGTTGGGCGCGGTTGCGTTAATGCCGGTGCGGAATCGAGGAAATCGAACGGAAAGCTGCCGAAAGCTTTCTATTATGAGATCGGAGAGGATATTGTCTTTGGCAGGACATATAGAGCCAGTTCCTTCTAGTTTATCGGTGACCATGGGAACACGTTCTGGAATGACCTTGTAGAGTTTAGCTTGGATCTGATGTCCTAGTTCATCATAGGCGGCTCGAACTAGAGTTAAGTCCTCGAGAGTACTGGGATAGAAAGGTGATACGGGGTCCTGGGTACGAGGCGATATCTGAACAGGATCCCCGAGCACTATTGCAGCGCCTAGTTGGAATAGAGTTATTCCGCTGACGGCAGAGCATTGAATGAGAGTTGTAACTTCATGTTGTGCTACAGATGTCAAGTGGGATATTATCGTAGATTCCGACAGTGGGTGGGAAAGGCAGTCACCAGTAAAACTGATTCGACAGGTTAGAATTGGTGGATTGAATCAGAGCTTTCATATGTCTGCAGATATATACCTGAAATATCACTGACAGGCCTAATTCTTGTGTATTCCAGATGCAGACAGGTGTATACTATGAAAGTCGGCCATTTCCATATGGTCAATACACAGAAAGTTTAAGAATGCCCATCCGTGAGCTCAGGTACTAGGTTAGCGGTATTTGGCCACAGTTGGGCGACCAATATTTGATCTGAGCTGAGATGATACCTGAATCAAATAACCGGGCTTTGTTCCACCAAGCTCCAGATTTTAGATTGCTAGAAATTTTTTTGATTTGACATTGACCGTCATGTGGTAATCTGAAAGCTGAGCAGCTCTTTAAGCTTACTGTCTAGATATCGGGTCCATGGTCTTTTGTGGCAAATCTTCGCCATTGAATTTAGTTGCCGTTATATTAGCAACAGGGGCGTCGAGATCTTTGTGCAATTGTTGGTTACGCGGGATATTGGGGATTAAAGATTGCGGTCGAGACCGTACCGTTTAGGTATCTGCGCAACATACCCATCGATCGATATCTAGTAGGTTATAATGTCCTGCTGTGAGCATTTGAGCTTAGCCCTACAACTGCCGTGGGATGCAAAATTAATTCTTGTTTCCTCATGATTATCTGATTCGGTTAAATTAGTCATCCGACAATACCATGGTGTGATAGCTATGTGTAGTTCCTTTAATTCTGCGAAATATAGATAGCTGCCAACAATACGATCTTACCACGATCTTACCACGATCTTATACCGTGAAAAAGTAATAAGGGAAATCTCACCCAGATCATAAGATCTCAGCGTCAACCAGCAGTCTTGCATGTACCCAACTCGGCGGGACTTGGTCAAGTTCCCAAGAGAAACAATTTGATTGCAAGTCCACTTTGTGTAACCAAGCTGGTCGGCGGGCTTGGTCGCACTAATACAGTCTTGCTGCTGTATACACCAATTAACTCCACAACACAATGTGTTGCTAATTTTCCAACACGTTGAAACATTCTCGCCACAAGACTCTCGCCCACAATGCCAGGCCACATTCATTTTACGTGATAGGGTGAGGATCCCAAGAAATCTGTGGGAAGGCCGGTTCATGACTAATAAAGATTCCTGAAAGTACATTCCGGGGTTCGGTATGTTCTCCTCATTCTAATATAAAACTATGACGACATACCTAGTCTTTCGTCGGAACGTTGACTTTGGACGAACCTGAAACGGCCCTCAGGAACATCGGCCCGTATTCAACACCAAGGCAGACCCTTGGCTTGTTCGGGGTATTTTCTGGTTGTCGATCTAATAATTTCATCTGGAATATCTCTAACCTAATTATACCACAATATTAGCCGTTTTAATATCATGCAAGCTTTCCTCCTTGTATCTGGGTTTCTAATAGCTAGGCGAATAATCACAAGACCGGCTCCCCCACTCGGTCCGTTCTCCGACTAGATATTAACTTCATCTAGGGCCAAGGTTCCTGGCGGAATCACGATCGAAGCACATGATGACCCCGTCTTATAGTCCTATCGAAGCAATTGAAGAGCTGCTGTTCTAGTCGCACAGTAGGCCGGCCCGATGATAGTGTGATTAGGGCACAGGATATGGGATTTGAGGGAGTTTTTGATACTTGCCAACTATCTTGGATCGAGCTTGGGAGAAACCGAGATTTAATACCTAGGCTAGGCGGGCAATGTGGCCAGGGAGGCATATCAAGCCCTTAGTCATGGTTTACTTGAAACGTGAAGCCCAGGTGGAAAAGTAATGGTTTAAATAAGCTGTCGTCGCCTTGAAGGAGAAGGACAGCTCGAGGGCAGTGTCCAAGAGAAGGAATCACGTAACGACTAGATTTGCAAGCTCGTTGTCGTTAATTGGGAAAATGCTGTCGTCGACTCTCTTACTGACGGCGCTGACCGTGCCGGCGGCCTTCGCCCAGTCTAATCTCAACTGGGATGCGGCCTACACGAAAGCTACGACAATGCTGGGGAAACTCACATTACAACAGAAGATCAATATAGTCACCGGCGTTGGCTGGCAGAAAGGTCCTTGTGTCGGAAACATTGCAGCTATTAGCAGCGCGGGCTTTCCAGGTAAGCAATCTGTTGTAGAATTGTACGGCAACGCAGAATCCGTTACTGATGTTCCTTCAATTCACCAGGATTGTGCCTGCAGGATGGACCTGTCGGAGTCAGATATGCAAGCGGCGTCACTGCTTTCCCGGCTGCTATCCATTTGGTTAGTCAAAGTTATATCAAATTTACTCCAACAACACTAACAAGGAAATATCGTAGGGTGCTACCTGGGATAAAGACCTTATGAGACAGCAAGGAGTTGCTATGGGCGAGGAGTTCCGAGGAAAAGGTGTCAATATTGCACTTGCACCAGTATCTGGCGCCTTGGGAAAGATCCCACAGGTATATTCCTTCGAATTCAACAGCTTTCGAGCTTGATTTTAACATGCAGGCTAGGCCGGAAGAAATTGGGAGGGTTACAGCAATGATCCGTACCACGCAGGTGTCGGTATGACAGAAGTTATCACTGGTATGCAAAGCGTCGGCGTCCAAGCTTGCGCAAAGCACTATATTGGAAATGAGCAGGAAAGAAACCGAGAAACTATGAGTAGCAATATCGACGACAGGACAATGCACGAGCTGTATCTTTGGCCTTTTGCGGATGCTGTCAAAGCAAATGTTGCGACTTTCATGTGCAGCTATAACAGACTTAACAGCAGCTGGGCTTGCGATAACGACTATGCTTTGAATACACTTCTTAAGGGAGAACTCGGTAAGTCTACACGTATTCGCTATGATATATTACATTATGCCATGGTTTCAGAACATAAATACATCGAACTAACCAAGAATCCAAATCTAGGTTTCAGAGGGCAGGTTCTGTCCGATTGGAATGCTAGAACCACCACCGGTGGTGCCACTCGTGGTCTCGACATGACCATGCCAGGCGATAACTTTGGAGACAACAACTTCGTTTGGGGTCAGAACCTATTAAACGCCGTCAACCAAGGCAGTGTATCTACTTCTCGCCTCGATGACATGGTAAAGCGTATCTTTGCCAGTTGGTATCTCGTCGGCCAGGACCAAAACTACCCATCCGTTAGCTTCAATTCGTGGAATAACAACGGAGGCGGCGACGTTTCTGGAAACCACAAGGATCTTGCCCGAACAGTTGCGGGTGATGGTATTATTCTACTGAAGAACGTCAATAATGCGCTTCCATTGAAAAACCCAGCCTCGTTAGCTATTATTGGAAGGGATGCGATTAACAACCCAGCCGGTATTAACTCTTGCAGCGACAGAGCTTGCAATGACGGTACCCTTGCAATGGTAGGCTAGTCTCATTATCCTCTCTAACAAAAACAGTTACTAAAGGCAGTTCTTAGGGATGGGGATCCGGAACTACCAACTTCCCTTATTTGATTGATCCGCTCACCGCTATCCGCGCTCAAGCCCAAGCTGATGGTACGACTGTTGTTACGTCGACCACAGACAATGCATCCCAGGGAGCTTCTGCTGCTCAATCCGCTTCTACGGCAATTGTATTTATTAACGCCAACTCTGGAGAAGGATATCTCACAGTGCAAGGGAACAACGGAGACAGAAACAACCTGGATCCCTGGAATGGTGGAAACGATCTCGTAAAAGCAGTTGCCGCAGTCAACTCTAAGACGATTGTCGTGATCCATTCCGTTGGACCAATCATTTTAGAACAGTTTGTCGACCTCCCGAATGTCATCGCTGTCGTTTGGGCCGGGCTTCCCGGACAAGAGAGTGGAAATGGTCTCGTCGATGTTCTTTATGGTAGCAAGGCCCCAGGTGGAAAGCTTCCATTCACCATCGCCAAGTCTCCAACCGATTATGGTACCAGCATCGTCAACGGCGACGACAACTTCCCAGAAGGTCTTTTCATTGATTACCGTCGATTCGATGCTCAAGGAATTACCCCACGATATGAGTTTGGCTTCGGTCTATGTAGGTGCATATAATATCCCGATACTCCAATCGATATAGCTAACTCAGGTAGCCTACACCACATTTTCATTCAGCAACCTTGTGATTTCTTATACCAGCACCACAACTGGGCCGGTCTCCTCAACTCAAAACGCCCCCGGTGGTTACCCAGCTCTCTATGAGCCTGTTGCGACAATCACAGCTCGCGTCACCAACACTGGTAGCGTCGCCGGTTCCGAAGTAGCCCAGCTTTATATTGGTCTTCCAGCAGGATCTCCCTCCACACCACCGAAGCAACTCCGCGGCTTCCAGAAGCTCAAGTTAGCTGCTGGTGCTTCCGGCACTGCCACCTTCGTTCTCAAGAGGAAAGATCTAGCATACTGGAACACCGCCTCTCAACGTTGGGTCGTACCCACTGGAAACTTCAACATCTTCATTGGTGCTAGCTCCCGAGATATTAGACTTCAGGGAACTATGGGCCCTAGCGGAAGCACTACAACCACAATCGGTGGCTCCACTTCCACCACTACGACTGCACAAACGACCACCCCAACGACTACTCGTGTCACCACTACACGTTCAACGACAGCACCCACTACCACGAGGACCACAACGGCAGCGATAACCACTACAACCGCGATTATCACCACCACTCCACCAGCCGAGGGCCCACTGCAGAGCAAATGGGGCCAATGTGGTGGAATAGGTTATACAGTAAGTTTAAGCCTTAAATTTTTGTTTCGAACAAATTCTAACAACAAACTTAATATAGGGCGCAAGCGTATGCTCTCCAACAGCTACTTGCTCAACTTTGAACCCATACTACGCACAATGCTTGTAGTATTTTAACATCAAGTAGTTTCTTGTATATATTTTTTATTTGGAATGGTGATGTACATACATAAAGATTTAGGAGGGTGTGTTTTGAATATACGAATTTCCGGCGACTCCAGTCTAACGTCTTACCGTTGGCCAAGTCTTCTCCATGTAGCTTTGTCTATACAGCTATACAGGACGTATAAATTGTGCTCTTAACCGAGGTTATGCTTATTTTTGTTAAATTTAATGGGCAGAGTTGACGAGATGATCGGCGCGAGGTTTAAATCTATGCGCTGGCATCTTTCTAGATCGCCTTTCTTCGCTGCAGCAATTAAATCCAGATGGAATTTAGGCATCGACTGCCACCCTGTATTGTGTGAAGTTTAGCAGTGCAAATTTCTCCCCTCAAAAGAATCACTCATCCGGTGCGACTAGTGATTAGGTACGGGGTTCTTACTTAGGCTGCCATCCCAGAGACGGGAATTCCGATCCGGATCTACTTGAGCGGAATCCGGTATCTGCCTATAGCCCATCTTTTGATTACTATTTCGTCGTCCGGGTTCAAATTCACTCCCATTCGTGTCACCAGAGCTGCTACAGCCGCTGGCAGTAAATTTGGATAGTTCCCCCTTCTAGGTTGGCGGCGTACGTGTACTTTGAGCTGTTGCATATTGTGAGGATTTGAAAAATATCTGCTGAGTATGAATATGGATTTGAAAGACAAGGAAGTCGTGCAAAATGGACACTGGCGGACCACCATAAAAAGCCGTCGGCGAAGTTAACCCATTGCAAGCAGGCCTATCAGCTAACCGTCACTTGCAGGGGTTGAGGACCGGTTGACTACCTCATCGATCGATTTGAGGCTGGCTACTAGCCATAAACCAACTATGCAGATGTGCCAGCCTAGTTTTGGAGCGTTAAGTAGTAATACACCATAGTGCATTATAGTATCCTAGGATAGATAGTAGATTCATTATGGATAAAACTCGAATGCACGGGTAGAAAGGGTACTCATTTTGCTTCTCGTAACCTTTACTGCTCGTCCTCGGGGCCTTGAATAAGGATTCCTGGGATAGCTACCAGTTTGCGTGCATATAAGCTATGTGTACAGGAGATAGTATCCCGAAATTTAATCCCACATGTGGGTTTCTCCGTTTATACGATGTTCAAGAATATAGGAAAGTAATAAAATTGAATTACGCAGCTTGAGTGTATATTAGTTATGCCTGTACTGACTTCCTGCAGATACGACTCACCCTTATACGGGAGCAAAAACTCCTCCACCCTCTGTAGAAGGCTGACCCATAGATGCACAGGTATTGTATTGCAGAGCATTGGAATTTCTGACTTCAATTTCCCAGAAGTAAAGTGGCGTCCCAACCACCGATCGAATTCGCTCCTGAGAGTCGAGCCGAGCACCGCAGCCTGCATGCCTACTTCCATGAAGCGATAACGCCCTTGTTTGACATGCCCAGCTATCCTCGCTTGGATAGCAGCAGGTTGACCACACACTTGCAGGACTCGGAGACTATACACTAAACCGATCATATTCTTTAGCTATCCTTAACTCCTGAACTTACTTACAGGGACGTAATCAGTCATTTACAGACTAGCTCTAATGAATCCTGGCTTTGGGTATTATTCCCCCCACGGAAGGGTCATGAGGATGTTTGGTTACGCCATTCACTTTCCGTAACTCCTTTTTCAACGTTTTTGATATGCCGATAGGGCTTTGCATTGAATTTCAGTCAGCTGGAGGATTGTCCCTTCGCTAGCTTCCAGTAAAATCTCGTATGTTAGAAACACGCCAGCCTTCCGTTAAGTTATATACAGGCTATCTCAACACAAAAATGCAACACTTCTGTTGCCTTTTGAGTGTCATGGCGGTTCGAATAAAAAGAATAAAAAGAATAATGTGTCCCGAATTCTCCCGAAAGAAAGATGGAAAGGGAAAGGGAAAGGGACGAAGAAGTAATATAAAGCAAGGTAATGTACCAAGTAGAAGCCGAGTTTCTATCCCAGAAAATGGAGAGGCTCAAGCAGGTTGGGTCGTGTTGGTTCCCGGTTGGTTGTTGTCGTTGCCTTTTCCACCACACCTCCCACCACCTCTCCCTCCACCCCTCCCACCTTGGTAGTAACTTTTCTTCCCCCATTTGTCACTATCGCCAGCACGACCAGTCTGACCCAGAGTTGGATGACCCAGTTCCTCGAGAACCTCGTCAATTGCATTGTCCGTAGCTTCGTTGACGGCTCCTTAGAAAGTTTCATCAGTTGCCTCGTCATCCGCATCATTCGAAACGTCTCCAGTTTGATTTTTGATCAAAGCATCGATCAAAATTTCGAACAACTGTTTAGTCTTTCTCCTATCCGCAGTTGTGGCAAGATCCATACGAACCCTGAGCTTTTGAATGGCAATGACCAACAAATCCTCTTCTCCCATTAGGAGGGATGCAATGGCCACCTTTTTGTCCAAGAGGGTACTCTCTTCATTGGCCTTCTCATCGAAACTATATGGAGTACCGGTATAGTTGCCGGTACAGACCCATTCAATGACGGGATTGAAGACCTCGGGCGCGAGGTTCCCATTGCTGCTGGGGACGATTTTGAATCGCTTGATCCTTCCGGCTGCGATAGGGATCCCGGTGGTGTTCTCGAGTTGAAAGGTGCCGCCACCAATGGTCGCAGTTTCGATGGTATCCGCGTTGGCGATGAAGATGGGAAACCTTTCGTGGTGAAGGAGGTAAACAACCTTCGGAAGTTCGAGCTTCGTAATGGATTCGAAGAGGATCGAAAGGGAGTTGTTACGCATCACCTTGCGAAAGGTTGTGGGATCGCTGGTGCTTTCTCAAGCTCGAACCAATCCTTGTACACGATTACCTTGAGGTCAGCCGTCTCGACATTGTATTGGGGGTACTTAGGAACCACGAGCCTGGCATAGCCCTTTTTAAGAACGTATCGGGATTCGCTCTTGATCTCTGTGAGCCGAGGAGCTCTCTCCATGGTGGTCATGTTGGAATGATAGTGATGGCGCTAGAAGACTAGTGAGAGAGAGAAGCTTCCGGAGCAACTGCGGCTACAGGGTAGTAGCTGATGAGGAGGAAAATTATGAGGTAGGTATTGAGTCAGGATGTAGGGAGGGAAGTCTCTTTCCGGAAGATGATTACTTTTGGCATATATACAGATGGAAAAGTCGATGAAGACGTGAGGAGCATCAGGGCTACCAGTGGCTCGAGCTCTGAAGGAGAAAAATAGGAGTCCAGTGACGTTAAAAAGATTGAAGGAGTGATGGTCTGAGAACTGCGTTCCGATGTTGCGGAATAATGATACAGGGACAGTAGGAACATTCATCGCCATAACCCCCCTCCCCCCAAAGTATACCTCGATATCAACATTCGGCTTCAATTTCAACCTCCTCAACAAGAATGAGAGGCTCGAGTTTCAGCTTATTGAGATGATCCAGCTCCCTCGCCTGAACACAGGACGCGCAGTCCTTCTCCTCCGGTATCTCGATCTCCTCCTGATATTCAGAGCAAAATGTTTCGACCAAGCCATCCGGTACCGATGCATCGTTGCTTTCGACTTGGG
This sequence comes from Arthrobotrys flagrans, assembly GCF_004000055.1. NCBI lineage: Eukaryota > Fungi > Ascomycota > Orbiliomycetes > Orbiliales > Orbiliaceae > Arthrobotrys > Arthrobotrys flagrans. The sequence continues at coordinate 279,982 of NW_027137556.1, forward strand.
TTTTGCAAGACGTGCGGCTGTGGACTACAGTATGGCCACAGGCATACACCAAATGCGTTCTTTCGCACATACTGTCGGCCCTCAGCTGACCAAAACGATAGGAAGAAATATAAGATAAGATAAAAAACTACCTGGTATCTACTTCGGATGTGGTAGGTCTCTGTGTCAAGTCTGGGGAACTATCCCAGATGTAGGTTGGATATTATGCAGGAACAAAAGTTGCTGGTAGATGGCCTTGACCCTTGCGTGCAGATGGTTACAAACGGAGGTTCAGTAGCCATCTGAGACAGAGTGAGGTTGAAATTAAATTGCCCTATAAGATACACGCGCCGCATTAGTCTCTCTGCTCAGCTTAATAAGCTTACACACTATACTACTCTAGAGCCTCATTTTTTTCCCTTTCAAGAATTCGAGGCATACCAGCCTATCAGAAGAAACCAGACTAGATGTTTCTCCTATGTCTTGTAGTTATGCATGTAAGTACTAACTATGAGCGTTTCACGGTTGCGCCCTAGTTAATGAAATTAGCTCCAATACAGACGTAAACCCTGGCTCACAGAACGGACTGGTGAGACGAATCAATGGTACGGGTTACCCAGACTCTGTCTTGCTCTGGCATTTGATACGAAACAAATGTTTGGACTAAAGCCTAATTAGAATTTCCAACTGGTCATTTCCAAATATATTCCTGCGTGAAGACCGTAACATTGCTTGTCAGTCAATACGAGGTTTCCAGGTTGCACAATCGACATAAATAATTCCCAATCTGACAGCCTGGAGACAAGTTATTCCCAGAAGGGAAGCGGATTGACGTAGCTCGACCATCAATTGCCACTGACATGACGTTTTCCCAACACACAAAATACCACACGCCCACTGCCAAAGTATCGTCAATGTATCAGTACTTCGGGCTTCGGCGACTTTGCCAACAACTAGCGTCTGTTTCACTTGGGTAATTTTGCTACTTTTCCTGCACGGGGAACGTAATATCAAAGACATCTTCAGGTTATTTTATTTCATTACCAATACATAAAAAAAAGGAGCTAAAAGCTATACACATGAATATTCCCTTTTTGTTTCGTTTCCCAAATAACATTATACCTCCCTATACCTTTCCGTTTCAATGAAAATAGCTAAATACTCTAGCAAATAAAACAATCAAATCGTGCGCCAGAAGGAGTGACTGTGATAGAAAAATGCTTTTTTGCCAAGCCCCAAAATGCATAAAACAGGGGTATAAGGGAGTGTGTGGTCGTGTCTCGTGGCCATTCGGCCATGCCAAAGAGTTAAGAAAGAAAAAAAGAAAAAATTACAATCGAGCCAAACCAACGGCTCAAATGATACTGATGAATTAGATTAAGAATTACCCGTCAAAAAGTAGATCGGAGAGAGAAGATGCGACCAAGGATATCATCAACTCGATCAGAAGAGAGCAGCCAAGGCAATGGCAACTGCGACGAAAGCTCCCGGAGCACTAGAAAGCTTGTTCGCAGCACCAGTGTAGGCTGGTGGAGGAGTGTAAGTTACAGATGGTGCAACGTATGTAGGAGTGGTTGTAGGAGTAGTCTCCTGTGGGACTGGGTATGGAGATGGCTGAGTGACGGTGTATGGAACTGGAGATGGGTATGGCTTCTCCTCAACAACGGTCTTGACAACAGTATCGACGCTGGTGACAGTGTATCCACGGACATCAGTGTAGGTGACTGGCTTCTCCTCAGTAACGGTCTTGTAGACCTTCTCATAGACTGGAGATGGGTATGGCTTCTCCTCAACAACGGTCTTGACAACGGTATCGACGCTAGTGACAGTGTATCCACGGACATCAGTGTAGGTGACTGGCTTCTCCTCAGTGACAGTCTTGTAGACCTTCTCATAAACTGGGTATGGGGATGGCTGGACGACAGTGTGGACCTTGGTTTCATAGACTGGGTAGGGAGACTGCTCAACAACGGTGTGGACCTTGGTGTGGTAGACTGGGTAGGCAGAAGACTCGGTGATAGTGTGGACCTTGGTCTCGACGTCGGTGACGGTGTACCCACGAACGTCAGTGTAGGTGACAGGGGTGACCTCGGTGATAGTCTTGTAGATAGTCTGGTAGTTGGTGATAGTGTCGACATCAGTGACAGTCTTGTAGATCTTCTCGTAGTCGGTGACAGTAGCAGTGTAGATCTCCTCAACAGTGAGGTACGCTATATCGCGTGTTAGCATTGTTAAAATATAGCACAGTGAAAAAAGTGACTATCTTACCAGTCTTGTGGATGTACTTAGTCTCGCCCTCAACTTCGGTGATGTAGTGGGTTGTTCCTGGAAGAGTGATGGTCTGAACCTCGTACTTCTTCTTCCAGATGGTGGTTGGAACGTATTCGGTCTGGACACCATAAACGTTGGAGTAGACGGTGGTTCTGTGTGCCTATTAGCCTGTACTCAAAATCCACTGTCAAATGGAGAAAAGCGAATACTTACGGGACTGGGATTTCAGTGGTGATAGTCTTGACAACGTTGTCATAGTCAGTGGTGGTGATGGTCTTGGTTTCATAGCAGGTGGTGGTGACGGGCTGGTAGAGAGTAGTGGTCCTGTACTTCTTGATGTAGACGGTAGTAGGAACGATTTGAGTCTCAGTGTAAGTAACACTGGCGCCAGCTTCGGTGATGGTCTTGACTTCGCCAGCTTCAGTGATGGTCTTGACTTCGCCAGCTTCAGTGATGGTCTTGACTTCACCAGCTTCGGTTACGGTCTTGACTTCACCAGCTTCGGTTACGGTCTTGACTTCACCGGCTTCGGTGACGGTCGTAACTTCACCGGCTTCGGTGATAGTCTTGATCTTCTTCTTGTAGATTGTCTGAGTTGGGCCCACGATCGAGATAGTCTCAGTGCCGCCTGGGAGGGTAATGGTTTCTCCTGGGAGCTCGACAGTCTCAGTCTCTCCTGGAAGAGTGACAGTTTCTCCTGGGAGTTTGACAGTTTCGGTACCCCCTGGAAGAGTCACAGTCTCCTCAATGGTTTCCGTGTTCACGATTGTCTCTGTGTTAACGACGGTTTCAGTTGGTCCGACGACGGTCTCTGTTGGTCCAACGATGGTCTCGGTATTAACAATGGTCTCGGTGTTGACGATAGTCTCGGTATCAACGACGGTCTCTGTAGGCCCAGGAATCTCAACGGTCTCTGTAGGTCCAGGAATGGTTTCCGTAGCAGTATGGGTGACAGTGCCTTCGATTTCAGTTAGCATATATCAATCTCTCGAGCGAAATTTTATAAAGAATAAAAATCAACTTACAGTAAGAAACCTCAACCTTAGTAGAAACATAAGTCTCAGTAATAGTTGTCGGTTGTCCCTCCACGGTCTTGGTATAACAGCTAGTGGTGGTAACTGTTACTGTTTGGTAGACCTATAATTGATATTAGAACTGAAGCCCCAATTGAAAGATGAGAAATATTTATACGAACCGGCGTGACTTCGGTGATAGTTACAGTCTGGGGGTGAGTGGCAGACACATAACCAGCTAGCACCGGTATGACCCAAAGGGACCGGGTAAGAGAGGAAATTGAAACCATATTCGCAAATGTGTAGAGTGTAGAGAAGTCTCTATAACGAATCTAGAGTCTTCGATATGGGTTTGAGCGAACGATGGACGTTTCTGAACGAGGCGAAACGTGCTTTGCTTGATGAAGAACGAATGATAGATATCAATATGCGTTCTTCTTCTTCCTCTCAGAAGCCAGACTAGCACAAATGAATGGCAAGTCAATTGAGTGTGGGAATGGAGTAGGAAGTGAGTGATGGAGGTCTTTGCAAGATGTAGCAAGATGTATCGTATTATATATCGATACAACCTCTTGGGAAATCTATTCCTGAAAAATGGGAGAGGTTGTGAGCTCGATCGGTGCTCTCCCTTGTTCCCTGACCTTGTCTATCCCGCCAGTTTTCGTTTGAGGGCAATGCAGTCATTGGGACCAAAGTGGTGTTCTGTGGGGACCACCGATTGCATCTTGCCCTTGCAATTCATGAGCTCGCTCCACAAGGCCATATGGGCTGGGAATCATCCTCGTGGACATGGGTGTGTGGACTGGCATGGCTACCTCCGTGTGACAACTTTGTATGGACAATATTTCCATAAAAATCACGAAATCGACACAACCAAAAAATGCGAGAGGTTGTATCCCGTTGGTGATGTTTGGGGGTGCGGGAGAGCTGGCCAAAGAGCACAACATTGTTGGAAAAGCAATAGCTGCACGTGCAGGGAACAAGGGTCTTGAACCCCACTTCTATGTCTTTCTTGAACCTCATTCAGCCCTCTTTTCTTCTTTCGTCTTTGAGCTTTGCAAATTTAAGGACTTTGGTTTGTGTAGATATCGGGGAACGATTGACGTGACAGCGCCGTCGTATCGCGGTAATGAGAAAATGTCGCTCAAAGGACATCAAAAGGAAAGAAATGCGATACAGAAACTAATAACACACGAGTACTCGTCCCGTGTCATGTCTCTCCTCGAACAGCGCCATGATCATTAGCAAATAGGTTGAACCCAAATTCACCATACGTACTATGTACAGTGTAGTACGATTCAGTTAGTACTAATCATGGCCTCTTTGCTTCTTTGCATCGATGATGTGGTAGCCGTGCATACGGCAACATGGGTTCGTTTGCCAATGGAGAAACTCCGTACCTGGTGTGACTATAATTGGCATTGATTCTCTTGGTACATAGACAATGCGAAAGATGCACTAAAAACCGAGTGGTTGACAAGGGATCGATGGCCGAGGTATGGGGACACAACAGCCACTCAAACCGCAGACCGCCACGAAGTCATTTGCAGGGAAAAAACTGCACCAGCCCATCTTTTACTCTCTTTGAACGAGCTTTTTTTTTTCCGTACATGGTCTACGGATCGGAAGAATCGCCGGCCTGAGACTTCGATTGGCAACCTAGAACTTGGACCAAAACTAACTATCGGAACTGACCTAAATAGAGCACCACCATGGCATTATGATACGATCATGAAAGTCTATGATACTGTTGAGTCGCTAGTACCCTCCTTCTAATTTCCCATGCACGCACGATGTGTTGATATTGCCGGGGTTCTTCCATGGCATCGATCAAACGATCGGTACCATCTTTCCGAGCCCGAAGTAAACCTTGCTTTCACAAGACAAGAGCTTCGGGATCGCGTTTCTTTCAAAACGAATGACAGGTCGCTGCGCGGCGCAGAAAGACAAAGAAAACTATGCCGACCGCAAGTTCGCATTGAACAGAATCAGAAACATATCTTGCATTTGCCGTCTGGTTGCAGTAAACTGATTGATTCTATTGAAGCTAACGCCTGTGGAGTGCCACGGCCAATTGCTAACGGTTTCTAACGTTTGCCAGCACAAAGAGACTCCACTAGGGCTTTCTCCCGCCCGGATTTTAGATGTCATTTGCATTGGCAGGTTGCTTCAAAAAGCGAATTTGCCGTGGGGCGCGGACACTTTGTGGACTGAACTAAAAAAGCATCGTTTTTTTCGCTGCATGATGCAATGGCTGCAATAACACTTCTATCTTTTGAACGTCGCCCTATCAGAACCCAAGATCTCAGACCATTAGCAGGAACGCGGGTAGGGAAGTGCATGCTTGGCGAGGTAACCTTAGAGTCTAGGCATGCATGGAAGACTGATTTTGTTTCTGGGGTCATGCAAAATGGTAGAGACACTTATCTCCATCAAGAGTCTATCGACGTGAAGGACAGAGGAGTCCCGGACGATAGTATTGGTCTAACAAGCTGCAAGGCTGTCTGACTTTTCTTTATTTTATTTTTTTGACCCCCGGACTTCACTGTTGTTGTAATCTCTTCTGCTTGAGACTTCTTGCTAAGTTGCCTTGACTTATCAACGTGGTCCCTGTTGTTATCTCCTACATACTAATCTAGTTTTTTCAACAAAAAACAGTTTTCCAACAACATCGCCACCGATGCTTTGAACCCGAAAGAAGGTGAAGGTCACCCGAGAAGGAAAACACCTCGACCCTTGTACCGTGCTTCTAAGCGAAGGCTGAAAACGAGATATCTATTGGCTGAATGCCAGCCTGAGGGAGTTATGCAAAAGGGCATCACACATATTCCCTTTCTAAGCGAGGTCTGTGAACCTCTGTATAACACATTTCCATCATTATGAGGAGACTGCATCTGGGGGACGGGAAATTCTGTTCAAGGCGTGCGCCGATGGAAACTGTGGAGATCCATTTTGGGATCTGTAGTTTTCATTAAACATCTGACTTGGCAACCTTTGAGGTAACAACGGCAGTTCTTTCTTACAACTTCCGGCCGTAGATGAAGAAGGTGTGCTTCGGCACTCAGTTTTTAGTCCCCCGAGCTATCGACGGTGACCTCATAAATATAATGTTACGGCCCAGCCCTCGGCCGGGCAGCTATACAAAGTCGGGTTGTATAGTGTCTGACTGATATAAGCGCGAGTCACCTAAATGGGTACATTCGGACTTGATATTGGCCGAAATACACAGTGCAACCACGGAATATTATTTTTGTGGTCTAACGTTATAGCCCGTGGGATGTGCGCTCCACTGCGAACGAACACGAGGTCTTTACAGCAAGCAAGGGTTCTTTTGGCAAAAAGTTAGCACGATCGTGGGAGCAAGCCATATGGCGCCATTAGGATCGCGCCCCTACCATGCGAACACACAAAATCCAACACGTTGGCCTGCAGTGCCTAGTACAAAATAACTATATCTATCGATTAAGCAAGGCACCGCCGTTCGAAAGTCGCCCTGGCATGAAAGTTGAACTGATTCATCAACAGGAGCACCAACATTCCTATGCATGCCGTCGACACAGGGTCGTTTTTAGGCGTCACTCCGCCCTTGATGTGGATAACTAGCAACTCTGTTATCTTCCAGATTCCTTCGCTTTTTTTGTTATAACATCGGATTTTCAGCCAAATATAAACCCAGCTAATCGACAGAGAATAAATTAATGTCCATCCATCTTTCGATAAATTAATAGGGTGGCGGGTTCTATTATTAACAACCAAGGTCCGATATTCGTAGGTTCTTGATCTAGATGTGTCCGTCTGCGATTCGGTCCCATCCAGCCAGTATAATCCACTCCAACAAGAGGGAGAGCTCCCCGACAAGTGCCGTGTATCGGTGAAATTTTATCCCTTGATATTTGCGCGACAGCTCAGCGCATGATTGTATGGACAATTCAACAAAAAGCGGAACAACACTACCCTTCATTGGACAATTTTGTGCCTGTGAGTAGATCTTTTCCGGACATGGCGCACCAATCCAAAAGGATTTAAAAGGTGATTCCGTGTTTCGAAACAAAAGTCAGGAATGCACTCATGACAAGTCACGATCGGACCGTCCCCTTGCAGGTGAATCCTCGTTGCATCTCATAGATTCCTTATTCGATTTCGCTGTATCAACTTTCGGAAGCAGCTGATTCTCCTGCCTTGGCTGTGAGCTAGCTAGCATCTGAGTTTGAATTCACAGTTTGAGTTCCATCAACCATTGTCGACTCGCAACGGCCGCTATGAACGCTTCGATTTGGGGTTGTCATTTGCTGTCAATTATCGCAACATCTGCACTCCATCCCTTCCGGAATTCCATGCCGGCCTCCGGCAATCGCCTCAGATCTTTAGAATAGATCACAACTATGCCTGCAACTCGAGGCTCACTTAGCCCAATTTTGAGTTTAAACGGCAGCGTGTGGCCCCGAAGATTACTAGTAGGAATCGATGACAGTTCGAGGGAGCTGGCGTTCAATGGCAGTATTGGATTTTGGGAAGCTATTGTGTTCGGGTATCGAAATATCCGGTCTCCAGGGCCTCGTGGAGGGTTCAGGGTGACCTCAAGTCGGCAACAAAGCTCGGTTCCTTCGTCGTAGGTACTGATGCCATGTCCTATGAATGACCCGGGTTTTGGGATTTCGATGGCTGCAGGCCACGGGTATGAAATGTATATCTTTTGGTGGATAGCTATCGATATATCCTGCCCGCGGAGTTGACCTTAGACCAGCATTTGGGTCGCGGCGGTTGGCTCTACCACATCAGTCAGCCCCGAGATGTCATGAGCTCTCATGACTACTCTGTCCTTCTCGTATCTTCCCAAGTATCGATATGAAAGTTTCCCCATCCGCGCAACTACCGCAGTTCCACCACTCCAGCTGACGTCTCTCCCACCTTACTTTTCTCGAAATGAAATAATCAAGATCGTAGACTCCTTGAAGGGTGTTTGGGTCCCTACGAACGTTTATTGAATCCTCCAAACGGACAATGCACTTTCTAGGAAATGGCCAAAAGTCGGCTTTGCAGGGTATCGTGAAGATGTAAGTATTGATATCGCGATCTGATAAAGTTGTAGTCGGTATTCAGAAGACTTTTTGTCAGCAAATTTACTCCGCAAATATGTTGATATCGATAGGCATCATGCGCATTGGTTGGACGCTAATGCAGGTCTTGCTGAACTGTCCAATTTAGTTGTGTTAGTCCCTCGCCGGACGTCGGACAAGGCTTCAAGGATTCAATGAAATCTGCTGCGGCTAGAACGCGTATACATTGACAGATGTCACTATATTGGTACCAGCTATAGACTGTAAAAGTAGGGTCGGATCTCTATATCAGTTATTATTTTTAACAAAACAAAGCCCAGTTACCTAATCCTCAGTTTCAATGCATTCCCCGCATTCGGAACGCCACAGATAACCAGACGTCCACAATACCACCCAAGAGGTCTCCGTCGATGCAATGAACTTTCTGCCAGAATTTGGTTTTCAATACTCGAGGGTCTACCGACATCTGATCTCAAGGCCTTCCCACTCCGCTCTAAATATCACCGCGAAATCGCTCTCCCGCTCATATTTCGCCATATCCGACTATCTCTTGCCTTTATTGACGGCCTTGAAGATAGGTATATTACGCACATTATATCTAATGTTCGGTTCGTAAACATCTTTACATATTTTAGACATATATAGGCGACTCGATATGATGCACGGATTATGTGACCTCCGTGTATTTTGTATTTCGTCATGCCTAGACCTAGATGCTACCCATAAAACTCTTCGCAATTAATTGGAAATATCCCGAGATTACTATACATGTATAACATGTTAACAGGGAACTCGACCTAAGATTTCCAAGCCCAAGATCAAAAGCTAACCTAGTACAATCCAAACTAGTCACATAACCTTCACCGACCTCTCCGCCTCCACCTTAACCTCCATGGTGGACCTGATTCGGGTTTACTACGAAGTCCTCTCCGTCTTCCCCTCCCTCAACAGCCTCACAATTTCCTTCCCTTGCTCCAAAGAAATCCGAAGCCACCTTCTCGCCGGCATATTCCACAAATCTCAACTTACGCATGGTATCCAAATTAATAATAGTCCTAAATTACATGCCCCACCACCGCGAGGAACCCGGCAGTGGTAAATTCAGCGAATTATATACATCCTGTTCAGAATCATCAGGGGAATTATTTTCGCAAACTTCGAGTCTTGAGGGAAATTATCACTATTCGCTATCTGATGCAACCGTAAACCTGACCCCTCCATCTCTCCAAAAAGTCGCGATCATCGCCGATCTCGTGGGTGCATATGCTCCCATCCTCCAGTCTTCAATCTCGACCCTCAAAACATTATATGTAGCCGCTCAAGCAATCTTAACCTCCTACCGCCATACACCCGCCGGATTCGCTCCAGGCGTCATACTACAAACTTACCCGACGGTAAAAGACCTATGGATCACATTCGACGGATCAACCGGTGTCCCGGCAGCAGGGTACGATGAAATTGCCCGACGATTTCCAAATGTTCAATATCTGAGGGTTGATGAAACAACTACTAATAGAGGCTGGGGGTAGCTCTTTCCTGTCCATATTTATGATTGTCTCAGAGAGTACCGTGACCAAGGGATAGTAGGGTATATAACCCAACGGGGTACCAAGATATGGAGAGCGTAGAGTTCGCGATTAAGAATTGCATCCAAGGTTGGGATGGTATTTCTCCTGTGGACGGGTGGTATGACCTAGAATATATAGATTTTGTAAGCAATCAATCGCGCGGGTGGAATAGGTATGGATCGAAAGGTGGTTGGCAGAGGAAAATTGTTAGACTAGAGAAGGATGAACTGACAACTGTCAAACGCAATGTGATCTGGGAAGAGTCAGATATTAGAAGAAATGCTGGGAGGTATGCAGTAATAGTTAAAGGAATGTATATTAGACCAGTATGGTTTTCTAGCTTGTATTATATCAATATTCATTACATGTCCGAGTCAGAAGCTTCAAAGATCCGAGATAGTAAACGACCTACTCTATACCTTCGACTTCGCCGACCCAAAAAGTACACTCTAGCGCGAACCTAGCCGTATCTTACATCCCGGTTGCCCTCACGAAACCAGTCATCCCCCCTCATCTCCTCCGCCGACGCATAGTTCACAATCGTGCTTTTGGTCTTTGAATATGCATAATATGCGTCGATTCCATTCTCGCTTCCCACACCACTAGGACCTTTCGTACCTCCCCACGGACTACTGGGATCATTCCTATGGTGGGTGTTAATCCACACAATCCCGGAATCAATCTCTTCTGATACTCTAAAAGCTTGACTCAGGTCCTGCGTCCATATCGCAGCGCCGAGTCCAAAATCGCTATCATTTGCAAGGCTGATAGCTTCTTGTTCATCCTTGAAACCCACCACTACTATGACGGGTCCGAATGCTTCTTTCATCCAGATCTGGGTTGATAAAATGGCGGCATTATCAGTAGCTGAAATGCCAGTAGGGACAAGGATCGTGGGTGGATAGAAGTATCCGTTGTCGTAATTAAACTCGTCCAGTGGGCTCTTGCCTTGCATCCTTTTACCTCCAATAACCGCCTCTGCTCTTCCACTGTCGACAGCCTCATCAACAAGTTTCGAAACATTCGACAATTGAGTAGAAGAGATCAAGGACCCCATCATCGACTCCGGATTTTTGGGGTCTCCCATCCGCTTCGTTATCGATGCCGCCTTTGCAACAAGAGCATCCTTGAACTTCTGCAAGATACTGTTTTCCACAATAATCCTAGTTGCTGCCACGCAAGTCTGCCCGCTTGCAACAAAGGCCCCAAACGAAACTCCGTTGACCGCTGCTGTGATATCTGCCTTCTCGAATACTATAACGGGTGCCTTGCCTCCAAGCTCGGCAGTATACTTTGCCAAGTTTCCACCCACGATCTGGCCGATGCTTCTTCCAGCTTCTGTTCCGCCTGTAACATCGACTTTGCGAACTAATCGGTTAGAGACGAGTGCTTTTCCAGTAATGGGACCGTACCCTGGAAGAACCGAAAAGACACCATCTGGAAGACCTGCCTCCTTCAAAATTTGACCAAGAAGCAGGGAGGTCAATGGCGTAAGCTCGCTCGGTTTCAAGATGACAGAATTACCAGCTGCCAGAGCCGGTGCTAGTTTCTTAACAGCGATAAGAAGTGGATGATTGAACGGTGTGATCTGGACAACCACCCCTAACGGCTTTCTATCGATCCAATTATGTAATTTTCCTGAAGTCGGAAGTACAGACCGTTCCTCGGTACGGAGGAGAGCGGCATAATATTTGAACCAACGGACAAGAGAGGGGACCTGAGCGTTCATTTCACGAATCGCGCGGCCAGTTTGATGAACTTCGATTGGGATAAGTTCCAGTAAATTTTTCGTAAGAAGCTCGGCTGCATTTTCGAGGACACCGGCACGTTCATGGCGTGACTTGCGGGACCAGATACCAGATTGGAAGGCATCATGGGCAACTTGGATTGTATCGGAGACGTCCTCAGGAGAAGCGGAATGGCACCTATCCTCCCGTTAGCTCAGTACTTTTTTTAAAAAAAAAGAGCGTCGTAGAGTGGGGCTGACTGTGCAAATATTTCGCCAGTAGACGGGTCTTCGATTGGAATACTGTTTCAAATTCAATGATGATGATGATGGCGATGTTAAATTAAAGCATCCACAGAGCTCGACTTTCATAAGAGATAAGTTAACCCACATGTCCCCTCTTCCATCCCTCACCGCACCACCGACCCACATCTTGTATGTTGATTCGGAAGCCATTGTGATTGCGAAGGTATTTGTTCATGCAATGGTGATGGTGACGCCGTGGTACAAGATATATACTTAAATAGATGGAGGTGCTATAGATATGGGGGGTTTCGAGACTAAGATATAGAGATGAAATTAAGAATAAAATCAGATTTGACCTGTGGTTGTCAGACGGCCGACTCCGCGCTCCGATGCGTCGTCATGGGCGCTAGTTGCTAGCTATTTCCCGGTCGTCAGACCGTTTTTCACGTGTTTATTATGATCATATTAATGGTGTTTAGGGTCTTCTGCGGATCTTGGTGGATCTAGAAGGTCGCTGTTGGAGTGACAGGGTGGAGGCCGACGTGGGGTTATCGCATCACCCAATCTTATCTCAGCTTCTCATTAACCTCAACCTCAACAACCTCCTCCAACATCATACATACACCTACGCGGCCACGCCAGCTTTTGGCAATGCCATGCAAAGGCCATGCCGTTTGGCTATGCGATTTTAGATTCTTCAGAATCTTTGACAGAACCTCGATGCATCTTGCCGCAGGAATTTCCAACGCATAGCAACTCGTTGGTCTGGCGTCGTAAAGAGTCGAACAACGGCGCCTTACTTTGACCGCTATATTCGAATCCTCCTGGAGTAAGCTTGGCCATGAGGATTTCTCTGGCACAGACGACGGGCAAGTGTTAGCTATTCCCACTATATTAATTTTTAGCAAACTCGGTCCTCTCAAATATAGAACCTTTGTAGATTATAAAAATCCTTCTTAATTATTCCTCTTGGTTTCCATCCTGTATGACCTTCCTGGCAGTCTTTGTGTAGATTGTATAGGGCCTGAAATGCCCAGGGACGACTATAAGTACTACCACTAGCCTTCAAATTCAGGCTCCAGGACACATCCATTGTTCTGACGAGCCAAACAGTAACCAAGATCAGGATGATGTGCAAAGGTACCACCGGCCCCCTGCGCAAACCCGCCCAAGAACTAGAGCCCTAGATTCTCGGCAAGCGCTGGGACTCCGTCGTTCGTCGACGCATATCCTCGCCTAACACCAAGCTATCTTGCTAAACATTTACAAAGCCCAGAGGGAACAATCTATCCTACCCGGTACAATACCCTTGATTGGACGGATTCAATCGCTCAACAAGTAGAATTTACCGAATAAATAGGGCGGCAAGAAATCCTTTCCATTGATACATTTCGCGACCGCATTATATCCGCAAGACCGCAGGTCGAACGAGGGAGAGCATCGCACTTGGCACTCCCAACTATCATAACGAGGGGGCTCAAAAGATAGCATGGGCAACTGACAACTGAGACTTTAAAAGGAGAACACACTACAGACTCTTCGCCCTCATAAGATGCCCTGCTGCAACCTAACCAACACCAAGCGTATCATATGTTACATCGAACGGAAATATCACGGTCGCGACATCCACCCTAAACATCTTTCAAAAAACTGGGACACCCGGGTTCATCACGCCCGATACCAGGACGCCCGCCGTACTCGTCGTCGCATCAGAATTCTTGAAAAGCTTAGCCTCGCGTTACCAACTTCAGGGAAACAGAATCACATACCTCTCATAGCCAGAATCCGAGCCCAGAACCCCGAAAGCTAAGGAGAGGTCGGAAGCATTACATTGTTTCATAGCCTCACAATGCCCTGCAAAGATGTTCGGGTAGCTACAGTGATGGCATGGTTAGCTAATAATCCCGGGTACGAGGGAACACCGGAGAGAATGGCTGGATTCTGGGACACTATTCGACAGATGGCGGCGAGCGGGTATCTTGAGCGATCTCCAGAGTCAGTCCAGCCTGACGAAGGATCAGAACAGCAAGCAGCTGCAGAGACCTTGACGCCGCTAATAAGCAGAATTCACAACCTCAACAAAGAACATGATCCGATATCCTTATAATCCATTATGGCATGATGCGGGGCCGAAATTCGAGTGCGCGAGTCAGCCGCAAATCAAAGAAATCCTTGGAGATGAGCGCATGAGCTCTCCTCACAGACGTTGCAAACACCAAGAAGGCTGACAGGAAGTATATTCGGGATCAACATCATGTCAGTGCTAGACCGATAACGCGCACGCTTCACAAACTATCGCGGTTGATTTCTGCTTCGAGCCGCATAAGAATGTCTCCGTTTTCCTGTCGGCCATATATAAATACACAACTTCATGTTGTAAGATGGGTACATAGTCGACTCATTGCGCATGCTCGATATTTATCGCATTCGGGTTTTCGACACCGAAACCTAGGCCGACATCTCCTCAACTAGCATTACATATTCTACCAAATCTGATTCGAACCTTCAAAAGCAAATCGCCCTACAATCCGAGGGAAATGCCGTGCAAAAGCTACCACAGCGACCTCATGCACCTTATGGGCGACGAATACACGTATCTTATCTTTAGCTTCCGTTCATCTCAACACGCTGGGACCAGCTGGTGAACGACCACCAACAGGAAGCCGACACCTTTCAGCCACTCACAGTAGTCCCGACCGATAAATCCCCTAAGAGGAGCAGCGTTCCATTAATAAATCGAATTCGCGCGCAGTCTAGAACTACTCCAAAACAGAGTTTCTGGAAACGATTCTCAATACCACGGTTGTAAACCCTTTCTATTCTTTTTGGATTATACTTCTTGTAAAACCGGAATATGCCTTGCAAAGGAGGCTACAGAGTCAACGTAATCCTCTACTTCATGGAAACGGAAGTTTCCCCCGAACTTTCCGAGCTCCCGCCAGCACAAATATCAAATCGCTGGGACAAAGTCTTTTATGCCTACTACGTTCGACCAAATATTCGTCTGGCAAGCTATTTGTCCAAGCGAACCCCGCACTCTATCATTGAGAGGATCCAACACCAGAACATATAAAACCAGCATTTGAGAGTAATATGGCCTGCGCAAACACATACTACGTTAGAGGAAGCCAACATACTGTGTTTGTCCTTACGTTCTCTGAGACTGCTCCGGCGAGGAAAATATCTAGAGCCTGGAATTTACACCATTGGTTTCATTGTCTCCAGCTCAAACCCGCGAGGGCCCTGGTTCAACATGTGGGAGGAGAGGGCGACGTATCTTTGATTGAGAAGATCCGAGCACAGAATAAATCGACCCGTTAGGATAGTAAAGGTTATGATATGGGAACCTTTGAAACCCAATATAATTCTGCCCATTTACGGATATCTTTTTTAGTTCTTTCCTGTTTGAATATGTATCTGCAGAGCGTTTCACAGCGTTTTGATTCTAGCTTATTTCTGTTTTGTTTTTCGAAATTTTCCTTCCTGCCCCAAGGCCTTGACCCATGGGAGCGGCGAATTTTTGAAGCGATTGGTAACAACGGGAGCTAAGGATTGTTGCTGCAAAATCTAGAACTCTCAGATGCAATCGAAACCCTCTTAAACACGACTTATCCATGCCGTGAACCGAAAACATAACCAGAGTCGTTTTGTCTATCCCGGAACTATCCTTATCTCGCAGTAATTAATCCAAACCCGCTTCCGTAAGGATATAATCAGGTTATAGCTGCTCATCACTCCATCAGAACACCCCTTTTCAGACCACAAACGTACGATTGAAGACCGCACAAACGTCCCAAGTATGACCTGCGAAGGCGAAGGCGACGTTACGACCACCAACGGGCAATTGGCCTAGAAATATCTTTCTTCTAACTTTCCACAAAGCCTGTCATCAAAGCGGCATCGACAATTCGTCACAATTCGCCATTTGGAACAGCATTCGAAGAACTAACTAACGAGCTATAGCTAGCTAACGATGGGGAACCGACGATGTTCTATCAGACACAATGGTATACGACCTAAACCAAAGGTTTCCCCGCGCGAATATTCTTGTCAACTTCCTTAGCTCAGGGTCAGCACATCACACATCACACAATTGTGCACAATGCCATGTGAAGGTACCAAGGACACGGACGCCCGAACGTTGCCGGCATACATGAAGAGGAATTTTCGAACACGACATCCTCCCCAGCGCGACCGCATTAGGATACGTATCGTATGGACATCTACGCAATCGAAGTCTCACCGAATCGAAGTCTCAGAGAATCACAATTAGAGAATGCGGAGAACAAAGCTTCATTGGTCAGAATGATCCATGCCAACCGTACGATGCCATGCCTGATTTTCTCTCGGCATCTATGGATTCAAATATCGATATACCCAGAATACTATGGCTTGAGGATATGGCCGCAAAATAATTTAGAGAGCAACCGAAATCTTCTCCCGCATAATCTTGGATCGAAACGCTCCGAAAGCCACAGATACCCAAGAGCCAAGCAACCAAGCTTGTGACTGGAACAAAGGCTCGAACTTAACCTCAAAACAGCAACACCTCGACAAGATCTAGCTAGGAAGCTCGAAAACATAGCTGCATTATGCTTCTGCATCATATACGTGGCATTACATAATTCGGATCGATATATTGAAAACGGAATATCTCTTCAAACGTACTAGATTTATCGAAGCAGGGTCTCCCCCGGAAAAAGACTCTAACATCTAGGTGGATCGATATATCCCAAGTCGCATATTTCATAGACGCAAGAGAGAAGAATGCCTTGTGGAGGGGATTTCACTAAAACATCCTTGAAGATATCTTCAAGTACGGGAAGATAAGACCGCAATACTTATCTATAACTTTAGATCGGATTGCTCGTAGATACATCACGTCGCTCAGCCGGATGCGACTTGAAAAGGCCGGTTTCGAAGAGGGGTCTAGGACCCATGACGATTCCAATATCTCATTCTTGCAGCGGATTCGGATCGCAAACAGTAATCAATCCTGGGCCACAACCTGGCCGAGATTAACTTCGGACGAGGTCAGGTTGTATCTTCCATGTCCATTCGCAGATTGACCAGGATAAAGTGGCTCGATGTCTACAAGGCCTTTGGTGCCCCACAGATCCAAACAGTCGTCAACGGTTGTAGCAGTACAAAACACCGCAAACAAGGGACCTCAGAAGCAAGACAACCTGACAAATTTCACTTTTCATCCAACCATTTACCCCTTGGACCTTTTCTTCTGTGCCTTTGCGCTGGAACTCACATGCGATATTCCCGTACAATTGCAACACTTTTGCATTCATCCGAAAAGGGCATGCAAACTTGCAAGCCTTTGTTGCAAGAAAATTTTTCTCAAAAACGCCAGAACCGACGACGGGGCATGGAGTCCATCACAAGACGGTATTTTATACCAGACAGGATGCCCCACCGACCATGGCTTTTGCGGCAGGATGGGACGGTTTTTGTAGAAAAAACACCGCAAGATGGCTTGAATTGCACAAGTGTGAAGCCCAAGAAATAACGGTTTGGGACGAGTGGAATACCCTTGATGAAAAAAATGTTCCAGCACAGACCGTCGACCTAAAAGATGACCGTACAAGGAAAGTTAAAACTTCTAGAAAAAAAGCGGTGGCGTGACATGTTTTGAATGCTTGAGGACATATTTAAGTATCTGTAAATTTACAAAATGTAGTTTTGTTTTTCAAAAATTATCCCCCGAAGGCTCTAAAGAAACCCTCCTGAAGAAAAGCGTTCTCTGTTAATTTTTATATTTCCAATTTTTTCTTTGCCCCCCAAAAAACAGCCGACGTTGAACGTCAGACGCAACTCGAAGGAACTCCGACCGGAAAAATGACATGTGCTAAAGCCTACCATAATATTGCAATGAATTGCATGACCAGCATATACACAAACGCCGATACGAAAGTTCCACCCAAGGAAGTTGCCGAAACATGGAACTGTTTTGTCAAAGAACATCGCTGTGCAGTTTCAAGGAGAGATTGGAAGGCCTTCGTCGATCTTCGAGCTAGAGAATCGCATAGCACCGGAATCCCACTGCTTGAGCGCATTCAGGCCAGCCAGAGACATTAGATGGGGGAGGGTTTCTTTCGAAGTCATGGCCAACCCGGAATCTTTTGAGCCTCGATTCTCGGCCATATGGGGTCTTTTCCAAATTCCATTTGCATTTGTTTTGTATTTTCCTTCTGTATATAGACCGATCCCTCGGGCTTCGTCCGCCATTCATCCTTCAGGGACATCCTTACATCCGACAGATATCTTGAATATTGGGCCGAAGCAAGGCACCAGAACGCAACAACTGTCTCCCAAAAAAATGTATATAGCATAGCACCGGCGTACCTTTTTCTATTAGAAGGATTCGGGTGCATTTGGGAGTTATTACTGGTGTATTGGTTTTATTATGAATATTTCTTCGTTTCACATTTCATTCAAATTTGAACTCTCTCTATAATCGCCAGTTATATTATCTTTCGGAATACAACTCATTATTCGGAGTATTGCCACACAAGATATTAAGCCACGGCCACATGGCCAAGTACCCACTAGCTGTTGACGAAGAACAGTACCATTTTCCGACGCTGAACCGATGCAATATAGCTCGCGTGCTCTTTAACCCAAGCAGGTTTCCATGCCATGCTGCAGCCCAGGCAATTTTGATGTCGATAAATTATATTCTATCCTGTGGCATTCGCAACGTTTATATTGCGTGTCCGCAGCTATCCCGCAGTTTTTAGAATGTCCTTGGGGACAATTGTAAGCTGGAAGGGTCACCAAGATTATCGTCAGGGGTGAGCGACCGACTCTGTGATTCCACTCTATATTTTCGTTGGTGTCTTTTCTTGCCATTAACTAGCCCAAGTTTTATTAGACCTGCCAACCCGAAAATCACACACCTGACGACCACGGGAATCAAAGCAAGACAACCCTCTTCCTCCCTTCCAATCAAGATGACTTGCAACGGCCTTCGCGACGCCGTCATCATGGAAAAATCCATTCTCTGGTACGGGTCGAGCTTTATCCACGAACCTGACAGCAGGGCCATTGGAGATATCTGGCACCATATGACACGTTGGGAGCGCCGTGTGGCGGCAAGAAGAGCAGAACTAGAGGCATTTCACAAACAACAGGACGGCGTCCAACCTCTCGATTTTGAGCAAGCCATAATCCCGCTGATCACCAGAATTGGGGAAGCAAATTCGACTTGTGAGCTTCACGCGCATAACCTAAATATCCGGACCGTCTAGCCAGTCGATAAATGGAATTTCTCTGGGAAACCGGCGGCGTAGCCTACATTAATTTTACATTTCCACCAACGCAATGCTTATATACTCTACCTCATAATCGATAGCATAATATCTATCGGCACGCCAATATTACTAAGAGCAACTCCCGATGGACCGCCACTTGACAGATTAAATTCTTGAAATGAATTTCAAATGGGAGATATCACGACAAATGGATATGGCGTCGCGAAGCACTACGGGCACAACCTACAAGTCAGCCAATACTCACATATGCATGCGCATGTCTGGGATCGGAGTTGTCTACGCCAAGCACATTCGATTTGCATGATCACATCCCGATCCAAGAATTCAGATAGTGATTTTCAATTCTTATCTCCCACAGACCGAGTCGATATCGGCATTTATTAACGAAGCCGTGCATTTAAAATCAGGACATTCATTGGATCATGCAGCCACTTTTCTCCAAACTAGAGCTAGCGGCCGCTTGTGCACCCCAATTACCTTATTGGACCAGAGTTGGGTCTTCTAGACCCTCAGAGCTAGAGGATATGAACCTGACAGCAGTTGCTGCGAAATATGAACAATTGTCATCGCTCGGGAAAAAAAAAAAAAAAAAAAAAAAAAAAAAAAAAAAAAAAAAGACACGTAGCAATGGGTATTCTATTCCAATTGTAGAGGGTTTTAGAACAATAGCCATGAGCATTGGAATCGAAACTGGAGGGTTTGATGCCTAGAACTCAGCTCGCTGCAATTTTTAGATCTCCAGCTTCACTAGGCCTCGTTGCTCGGCTACTTGCCCCATCATACCCCCATTCAAACACGGCTAACGGGGAGGGTTTCTCATTTTTGGTAATCTCAGCACCAGGGTCTCACGACCTTAACGACTTTCGTTATAGAACCAAGCCATCATGATAGGCCTGCATGGCAGCTTCAGTCCCTTGTGACCTCAGGCCGCGGAATTCTTATGCCCAAGAGCTTCATTTGTGTCTTAAAGTTTTGCTCAAGCAATCTTAGGTCGAGCCTTTTTCTAGCGGACCTAAGTAAAAAAAAACTTCCCTCTGTTTCCCCTCTTTTGAAGATTCGTTTCAAATAGCTGTATTCGGTCCCTTTTCAAAAGCAACTGCTCCATTCCGTCACGGTTTTCAGCCTAGTTCGCTGTGCTCAGGACGCCATTTTCGCTGGAATGTCTGGCCTCTCGGTGCTGCACATGATATAAGGAATGCATGGTCCTCATGCTGGCGTCATGATTATTATTGCATTGCATACCATCTCTTTTCATCCAAAGTCCCTTTATATATAACCAATTGATCGACTTCGAACCATGGTATCGACCTGATCACGTTTCTCTCAGCCAAATTCCTCCTCACTTCTCCAAATCATACCGAGTTCAAACATGGACCGAATTCAAACCCGTCCCGGTTGGGCACTTCCCAGCCGCCCAGATTCTCGAGCTTCAATGAAAGCGAAGAATAAACCAAAAGCCAACGCACAACACCGATACTCCGCACACCACCAGCATGCACGTTCCGTTTCCAGTGAGTCCCACTGGCTGCGGTTTGGCACTTTGGAGGACGCGGAGATAGAGAAAGCGGTCATTGCACAACCACCGAAGAAATCACCGAGGTTCGCACGGTCGGGTGGATGTTTTAAATTATTTGATGTGGTTGGGTGGAAGTTGAGAAGAGGTTTTTGGAGGTCAATGAGGCGTCGAAGCCAGGACTCAGGGAAAGGGGAAACCGAGCGGAGTTAACCATTGACGGATCAGCTGGGATGCAGGGTTGTCAATCGATCTGGCGCATTGCTACACTCCTCATAAATCTATTATCCGGCCGGCCAGGGCAAGAGAAGGCGAGCCGGCCGTACCTGACTGTTACCGAAGTAAGTAGTAACAACCGCAGCAGGGTTTGAATCGTCCTCAAACTAACAGAAACTCCTCTAGCTCTCACCCCTCGCCTCGAGACGCACATATATACATTCTTGCAATTCGTTCTTTCTTTCTTTTTTTTTTTCTATTTCACATCAGCTGATATTCGCTTTCAACAATCGTTTGGGGTAGTATTGGTGTTATCCGAGTTATTTTGGACTTTTGACTTTGGGGCTTGGGCGCACTTCGCTTTTAAGGACTACTGCGTAATACGACGATATGACTAACGACTCCTTCAATCTACATGTATATACTCTGAGATGATATTAATGCCAACAATTAAGGGGGAAACCCTTCAATATTTCCGTATTTTATTTGGAATTGTCACCTTACAGACTCTGGGGGTTCACAGAGCCGGTCTTTAACTCTGGGGCAATCTGCCACTCTCTAGCTCCCCGATTTCCCAGCTGACATTTTGCCTGGCCAAACTTTCCATATTTTCCATCTTCTCCCTAGCTCCTTCCAAGCTGCTTGTCAAGAAGATCTTGTCCCGTCCTAAAAAGCTTTTCAACACAGCCATTCTCCCATTTCTATAATCTGCGATTGAATAGTTGCTATACTCGCTTCTGATATTGTTGGCATAGGCGGTATATGTATCTCGAGAAGCAGCTAGGATTGCCAGGTCAAGGTCAAGGAAATACGACACCAGCGCAGGCGACAATGGGCCACCTAGGCTCGAAGCTAGAACAATATGGGAGATCGTGCAATGAATGAGTGAAGAAACTGGAATTTTATATGGTTCCTATTATATGCATTTAGTACGTAAAGATGTGCCCCGAGTGCGACGGACGAATAGGATGCCATACCAGGACGGAAGACGTCTGTGACACCTGATCCACAAAGTTTTCCCAAGCAGTCATACTTTGCAATTCGTTGTCTTTAGCCTGAGGATTGTAAACTTCACTTCACGTTAACTTCACAAGCTGACCCTATTAAAACTAATTGCATCCGAATATTTCACGAAGCTCAACAGAATCCAAATGAAATAAATTACCGACCGAAATCATGCCACCATACTGCGAACATAATACATCTCTGCTCCCAGTCACTCAGCTCAACGTTTCCGGTTCTCACATCCTCGGCAAGTTTATCTAGCATGAAGGTTATGTGGGCGGTGTTGTGATAAGCTCGGTGTGGTTCACGGTAAGCGTCTCCCATAGGCTGGGTGTACTGACCGGGGTCCGGGACACCACAGGATTGGAGGAATTCAAGGTAGCGGTGCAAGAAAGCGTATTTAGCTAGAAGGGACATGCTGTTTAGCCCTATGAAGAATGGTCTTTCAAAATAGAAAGGTGACTCCAAGGTGTTGACATCAACTAGTCCATTAGCCAGAGGTTGAAAAGGTTGGTGGAAATCAAGTCAATTCAAACTCTTTTGAGTCTTATTTAATCTTTCAGCTCCAGGTCGACCCGCCCGTACAGAATTGGCAAAAGGATCCAGGCCAGCGCCGGCCCAAAACTCACAATATCGCAATGGTCTCATACTCATGATCTTCGAGTCTATATTCTAGGGGATTTGTGAGAATACGTTCGCAAAGAGCGAAATTGTATTTACCGCTCGCCCTCCGCAGATAAGACACAGCGCACTAATTCATGCTCTCAGATGTGCGAGGGCCGCAAATTAACAAGCAGTGTTGGATTTTTATCAACAACGCAAGCTCGGCCCAAAACTTTGATTCTGTCGGGTTTGAATTGGCCATACTCCATGGATGGTTGGAAGGCCTGATGCAGTTAAACCCGTGGCATAAAGTACGTTAAGAGCCTGCGCCCAATCATTGCATCAGACTTAGGCAATTGCCTCTCTACAATCGCAACTTTCGGAGTAATTGGACAATCTGACTCCCAAACAAGCGAACCAATAGAAAGATAGCAATACTAGTTCCTATTGGTTTCGCAGGTCTCTAGAAATTTGAGCCTTTTGGCTTCTGTAGTGATCAAAAACCATCAAGTGATCAATTGATTACTAAGAATGTCACGGCCCCACATCCCAAACGGCAAACCGAGTACGTAAGTTTTTCCGCGAATTTGGTGATTCGAAGCTCACTGTTTTAAGCCCGTCACAGCGAATATGATAATCTCGAGCTTGGATGGCAGTTTACCCCAGAGTTTACCCTTTCACGAAAGATTTAGCCTAAATTGTCGGCTGATGGTACCGAGTTATTGGCACTCCTTGGGGAAAAGCTTGATGATCTCAAACGTATGGAGCTACTATGCTTAGTGAGCCGCTGCTCTCCCAAAATCTGGCTTAGGAGAGCAGTATACCCCATGCTAATTGATGGGAGCTAGCTTTACACCATTCCTCCAAGACCTTGTCGCACAATTATTTTTCCGTGGTAGACTTAAAGGTTCGTGAATTCGAGCTCCACCGAGGGACCATTCGTCGAAGATCCCGCCGTAACTTCCCCATCGTCTGGAAATTCTGGGGTTTACTTCCACCAAAAGCCCAATTGCTACTTGCATTATCCAATTTACAACTCATTTCCTTGTCCATAGACATCGTTTATAAGAATCCCAGTATACCCGACACTATGGATATGATCAGTCTCAGAAGCTGCGATTCAAGTCCCACACAGGAACTTATCTCTCACAATGCATCTGCTAGGTTCCTTCCGCGCAGCCGTGCTCTCTGCTATACTGGCTCAGGAAACACGAGCTCAAAATTTCGGGCCCCAAAACTCTGCATCTCATCCTTTACGTATCTGGACCACCTCAGCAGGGAGTTACTTTAATGATTCCTATCTTATCGGCAACGGTCGTATCGGCGCCGCACTCCCTGGCGGCGTCGCGTCCGAAGTCATTCGTGTCAATGAAGATTCCCTGTGGTCTGGTGGGAAGCTTTCGCGGGCCAACCCCGACGCGAATGATAAGATGGGTGATATACAATCCCTTCTTGCACAACAGAGAAACCCTAAGGCCACTAGATTGGCAGGATTCGCGTACGCTGGAACTCCAGTGTCCACCCGCCACTACGAACCACTCGGAGACACATGAATCACTCTGGCAGCGCTACAGGCTATGAAAGATGGCACGATCTCTCTGATTCATCAGCTGGAGTTTACTACACTGTTGGCGGAGTTAGCTACAAACGAGAATACATCGCCAGCAACCCAGACAATATAATTGCAATTCACATTACAGCCAGCAAGCCAGGCTCGGTATCATTTAATGTCCACCTGCGCAAGGGACAAAGTCTTAATAGATGGGAAGACTATACGTACAAAGTCGGAAGCGACACTACCGTTATAGGTGGTGAAAGTCAGGGAAAGAGTGGGGTCGAATTCTCCGCAGGTGCAAAGATCGTTGCTTCTGGTGGAAAGGTTTATACCCTCGGCGACCATGTCATTTGTGGCAATGCAGACGAAGCGACAATATTTTTCACTGCATGGACAGCCTACCGTCAATGAGACCCTGTCAATAAGGTTCTCTCAGACCTCGCCAGCATTGGCGCTAGGTCCTACTCTGATATCAGAGCTGCGCATGTTGCAGACTACCAGAAGTATTTTGGAAGAGTATCTCTGAACCTCGGCAGCTCATCCAATACCCAAAAGGCTTTGTCAACGCCAAAGAGATTAGCCGCAATTGCTACAGCGTTCGACCCTGAACTGGTTTCTCTGCACTTTCAGTTCGGTAGATATTGAACTTCGAGGACAATATCTTGTGTATCGCAGTCTGGCTTCGCTGTTATTATGCCGACCCAAGTAGCCAGGTAATATGTAATAAAGACTCGAGGCGGATAGGCCGGGGCAGGAGTAATAAAATCGGTTCACCATTACAGTCGTGATATATATTGTGGGAAGGACCGTGGTTGATCTGGTCCAAGGAAACCTGGTGTTGACTGGTCTCGTCCGCTCAACAATGTGTCCACAGTTCAGTGTCGGCTGATATTCTGTTTTTCCAAGTTAACAGAATACAGTGATCGAGTGCTGTTAGTGAGAGGCATTTATATAATCCATTGGTAACGGCGACTTTTTTCAATTTCCTTCAAAGATATAAGGTTCTAATACTGAGATCGAGAGATTTTGGCGCAACGCTTGCGAAAGAGGATAAATTTTGAGAGAGGATGGTAAGAACGCGCGCGCTGCACCGCTGACATTTATAGATTTGGACAATCCAATGCAAATACGCTCGCGATCCTAGCCATCATTGACACGGATTTAGATAATGTATTATCACCACGTACAGCTGTGGCACAGAATATCGACCCTCAGCTTTTCAGTACCCCAGACCAGCCAATGAAACAAAATTGATCAATACACTGGCCATTCATTCATAACTCATTTTTGAGAGTATTCTGGCTGCCCAGGTATGGCGCTTGACAATCCCGCAAAATTTAAGCGCCTTAATACTTGGCATATTGTTTGCTCAAAATGAGGCATTCAGGCAGGGTTTGGCGTCAATTTCGAATATTTCGAAGCGCTTGATGTGTTTTACAAGCATTTCCTATCCTTCAGTGTATCCTTACAATCATACAGTCCATAAGCCTACAAAGGATACGAGCTTTTCGCAATTGTAATATTATTTAGCTATAGAATCCTAATTGGGATCATGATACAAATGAAAAAAAAGGTTATAAAATATACAAAAATCCGCGGCATTGCGACTCTCGATACTCAAAACAACAATATATAAAGGAAAGAACTCGCTTATATTGGCACAAGGAACAAAAGGGAGATGCACAAAAGGAAGCAAGACATTGACCTAGTCATCTGAGGCCGATGCGGGGATTTCAACATATTCAGCGACAGATGTTGGCGCTTCGGTAGTGACCGCTTCAGAAGTTGGTTCCTCGGTGG
Source organism: Arthrobotrys flagrans (assembly GCF_004000055.1). NCBI lineage: Eukaryota > Fungi > Ascomycota > Orbiliomycetes > Orbiliales > Orbiliaceae > Arthrobotrys > Arthrobotrys flagrans. The sequence goes on from NW_027137556.1 coordinate 305,817, forward strand.
CAGAAGTGATCAAAGTGGTGGGCAGGTCGGTGGCATAGGCGGGTGCCTCGGTTGTGGTTGGAACAAGAGTCGTCGACGTGCTAGGGGTATCAGGGATCCCGACACTGTCTGGACCACCATCCTTGCCGATTCTTCGAGCGATCTCAGTGAGGAAGGTCCATTCTCCGTACTGGGTCCATGGAACCTCGTCAGTGGGCAAGGTAGTGTGCGAGATGGAAACAGAAACTTTCAACCCCAGAACATTGCGAGCTCTAACTGGTGCACCGGTAGAATCAGTTACTCTCCAGCGGAGGTTCCTGATGAGGAATGGAATTGCATGCTGTGGGTTCAAAGAAGAGAGGTTCGCGTTGCTAAAGGCATTGACCATGGCATCGGTAAGTGGGACACTTCCAGTGATTTCAGTATTGATTGTGGCTGGGTCAGTGCCGGGGGGCGCCTCCATAGAATGAGTAAAGACGACATAGTCACCGACAAACTCTGGTTGATTGGTCCACTGCCTATAGTCGCGGGAAGGCCTTCCAAGGAAGAAGTGAACGCTGTAGGTTCCATTCAAGGCTCCCCTATCAGCGGAGACGTCGACTCGCCATTCGTAGTACTTATTGTTGACGATTGAGTTATCAAGTCCTTTATTTTCTTCAGAGCTATAAAGGTCTCTCTTGCGTTTGGTTGCGGAAGAAACTCTACCGGAGTACAAATCACTGACCTCCTTCATAGCATATCTGCGGAGGCCAGTTGGGCTATTGGGGTACAGATGCTTTGGAACCGCAGCATATCCGTAACCAAAAGATCCAGTGTCTCTGACAGTGTCCGAATTGAGTCTCCAGCCGTTTCTGAGCCAAGGCTCCAATGGGGAAGTAACGGTATCTGTTGTCCGCCAGTCGACACCGTAAGTCCCACCACCGTTTTGCTGGGGTGTGACATAGCTTTTAGGGTTAATGGCCTGCCAGATGGCAAAGATACGATCAACATTGGTGTGGTGAAGGAAGAAGATGGGGTCAAAGGAGCTGTAAGGTACAGAGGTCATGTGGCCGTAGGTTCCACCGACCCAGACGTGGATACCATCATGGATAGATTCGGCAGAAGCGGCGTTATTGCCAACTCTGTTGCTGAAAGCACCCCATCGAGCGGGGTCGCTTGCGGTGTTGATTTTGTTTGGCTCGAGAATATTGGCATTGCTATCCTGAGGGAGTGAACGAAGCAGAAGCTCATGAACTTGCTGTCTGACATTGTTACCGTTCTGCCTGAGCTGATTCCGAGCCTCTCCAATGTTATCACCAACTCCGGGCTCTTGATTAGGTGGATGCCTGACGGTACGGAACAAATTATTGAACTTAGATTCCCCGAAGTTTGCATGGGCCGGATCGTTATATGTTCCGGACTGAAATTTGAAGGTGTAGAGAGGGTTCTCCCATTTGGGGGCCGTTGCTGGCGTTGCATTTGGGTAGAATCTGAATGTGTGCTGATTAGTGCTGACCTGGGGTGGAAGGTCGGCATTTTCCAGTCCCCAATCCCAGTATGGAAGACGGAACTGTTCGAGAGCAGCCTCCCATTGGGCCTTCTCGGCTGGTCTAGTCTCTTTTTGGATTTCCAAGTAGGCACTTGCCCAGAGAAGTTCTTCAACGTAGGCAAGGTAAGGGCGATGCCATGGGAGGAACTGTACCAGCAGCAGAAATATTAGAATAGAAGTTCCAAAGGGTCTGAGTGAACTCAAAGCAACAATCTCAGCTTACCAAAGTGGAGCCGTGTGTGCAGTAACCACTGTTTGTATACCCTTCCTGAAGATCCGAGCCTTTTGTACCTGGTCTCCTGTTATTCCATGGTAGGTACGGTCGACCGTGAACACCAGCAAGCTGCCACCAGCTGTTTTTGTCATTAGGGTTCCTATACATTGTCCTCCTCAAGGCAAGAATGTACAAGTCGTACACTCTTCCAGCCTGACTGTCGCCAGGAAGACGGTAGTCGTAGAGTTCTCGGATTTCTCGACGAATAACCATCTGAATGCCGTTGTTTCCGGCCTGGATCCCACCGGCCCAGCCATTGTTTGTGTCCGTCATCTGCTTTGATGCATCGATTGCTCGCTTCTTGAGAAATTTTTCGTGGAGATGCCCTACACCACGAACTTCGATAGGCCCAAAGTTGTCAACTTCCTGATCCGGTTCTGCAAGACTAGCGAGAGGAATAGCACATGTAATCTGCGCCGTTGTGGCTAACGCCACTGAAACCAAAGTCGAGAGCTTCATATTGTCGAAAATATAAACGATAGTAACTAGTTTTATTATATATTAAGAATAGAGAGTGCCGTCGGAAAGGTTGAAAAAAAGGATGAAGATATCCCCCCCCAATTACCACCCGATAACGAGTGTGAGTTAAACGAATGGCGCTGAAGGTGTGAAACGAAAGAGTTGAAGTCGTATTAGAGTATACTGGAAGGCATCGACTATATATAATCGAACAAGGGTTAATATTGAACGAATGACCTTAAGAAACGAATAGAAAAGCAAACAAATACAACCATGGATATGCAGATGTCACTGCATACGCCAAGATGTACTTATAGAAATTCAATGATGTTATTATAAAATAAAATAAAATCGAAGATATGATCATCATGGACAGGTGGGAATGATAATAAATATTGTGTACAAGCTGCCACTGGAGGCTTTAAGGGGAATCCATCCAGAGCGCGCTGCAAGATTGTCCGAGATAACAGGCCACTGCACGTCCGAGCCCTTGTCTTGTCTTTGGGCAGGGTGTGTTTTTCTGGGTAATTGCCATCGGTCAAACTCGTTCGGCAGCGCCAACGAATCAGAGCCCTGGGGCAAGGGTAGAAGCTGAACATGAGGTTACACTTTACCCACCTTGAATGATGTCGATGTCTTTCGCTTTACCTAATTCTTCAACGTGTCGGCTGATTTATTGTCGATGCAATGCGAACTAAAGTCCAAAAATAGAACTAATAGTGTAGTATTTGGCGACTAAGGGCGGGAGGGAAAGTCTGCGAACGATATTTTTTATGAAAAATATTTTTGAAAAGAAAAAATATAATACCGAAGAAATAAAAGAAGAAAAAAAAAGATCAAGTATCGAGAACCAAGAACCAAGAATACGGGAATCGATGCCTGAGAAAGGTAAGTGTCTATACTGAAAGGGACTTCGTAGATCAAGTCCCCTCGCTCGCACGACGATAGCGATGAAATTTATATCAAAAGAGTGACTATTAGTGAGCGACAAGAACAAAAAAGAGAGAAAGAAAGGAAAGAAAGAACCAAAACGTCTTCGGATCTTTACTTCCTTCAGAACTCGAATCTATCCGCAGGTAACGGGAGAATGAGAAAAAAAAAAAGATGGGAAAGAAGAGGAAGCATTTGGAGATATTCCAAGCCTTTTTGTTAAGTACTCCATCCTCACCACTCTTCTGTTCAAAGAACCCTCATTTCGCGCAATCGTGCCAGGGAGATTTCAGCCTACAGAAGGGAAATAGGGGGGCTCCACTCTCGAAAAGCTTGGTGCCAATTTGTGGAGTCTATCCCTGTCCTGTCAGAGCCACATGCTCTCACCAACCAATCTGAAGGCCTCAGCTTTTACGGACGATTGAACGGATAACTCGGATTCCCTGCAGTTTGATGCCCTGCACTTGTGCACACTCTCCAACAAAATTTGAATGTCGTCGTCATCAATATTGTCGAGATCACATCTTGAGTACGTAAAAGTTGGAGAACCATCAAGCGCTGTTTGTGTTGGTAAAAACGCCCACGCTAACGCTAACATTAACTAACATCCCTTTTGCTCATGCGTGCTTGACTAGGTGTGGATGTTAACATGTTTCTTCGGCGAAACAGGATGGGCAAGATCTGTGGGCTGGCCGGATGATGTTTCGAGCGGCATGCGTTTTTGGCACATCTTAAGTTAGAAGATACATCCAAGTACAAATACGTGCAATCTGTAATGTATGTATGTGCATGTCACACAAAGCTGAAGAGAACAAAGGTCTTTACCTAACAGACTTCATAATCCTGGGCAAATATGCATGCGGTTCTGCATCACCCATGTTTCTGTAACCTCAGTTCTTGACGCTTCCCTATCGAATTGGCTGCCATTCATAGGTAATCAGCGGGAAGAATAGAACCCCATGGTCTGACGATCGACCGATTAGTTAAAAAAACAACACAGGCGGCCCCACAGAGGTGACATGCCGCTGGGTGGACCAATTTAAGGGGTCAAATCATCACGCTTGCAAAGACGAAACAGAACCCACACAGCCTCACTCTCAAATCCGGCCCAAAGACATAATCACAAAACCTGAGGGCAAGGCGTCAATACATTGTATGCAGATACATACCATGGCTCGCAGGGCCAATGGTTTGGCGAGAACCTTGGAGTGGAAAGAAATTAACAACATTGTACACTTTTTCGTCCACAAAACTTTCTGGCGAAGTATTCTCCTTCTTCATCCCTTTCGCGACAACGTGAAAATGGGGGAAATTGCATTTTCCATTTGGTCAAAAAAAATTTTAAAAAAAATTAAAAAATTTTGGTGCCGAACCAAACCTAAAAATCAATTGTAATGTGTTTCTGGGCTGAGAGTAGTGCACTGCATGTTGCTATCGATATCGGAGGGCTTAACGCTAAGAGGGAAATCTTTCCCACCCTATAGACCTAACAGTACTATGCTAATATTGGTGATCAATCGCCGGGCTTTACACTAAGTACCGAATGGTGGATCCAGAACGTGTAGCAATCATTTGACATGTCGTACCTATGTCGTATTGAAAAACAAACGCCTCCAGACACCCCGGAAAATAGCTGGTGCCAAAAGTTCTCCTTCGCACTCGATTAACGAATGGAGGCATTTGTGCGCGCGGTTTGCAATTTTTGAAACTATGAACTTCCTGGCCCGTTATTAATCCTAATTAAAACTTCCGTCTTCCACCAAAAAGCAATGCAAAGCCCTACCCAAAATGCCAAGGTTTTCTAACAGGTACCGGCAAGCTTTTTCCGTGAGAAGAAATTAACCCCGAAAAAGGGTAAAAAAATAGCTTGAGCCCAGGCCTGGATGTTGTTGGTTCATGCAATGGAGCTTGAAGGAACTAGCTAACTAGCCTGTCAAGGGTTGAAGTGCTACCTATCTGACATTACTATGTAATAGCTACATTGAAACCGGCCTGATGTCATATATTCGATCTCAAAGCGCTCTCGGAGATCGTACCGATTGCAACAAGATATATTTTAACTCTGAACGACAATTAGATGGGACTGAATGCGTACTTTTCTGCAAGCCTCCTAAGTACTGTACTTACTATCAGCTATTTGCTACCCCTTGAATTGAAACCCACCAAACCTCGCTCGACTGTTGGCTGCTGCTGCTGTGCCTTCGGCATACATACAGTCGATCGATTCTCCGAACGACATGCAACATAGTTTTTAGCTAGCCGATATGCCGACATGCCGATAGTCCGGCCGAACATATATGTAAATGATACCAGCATGTTAATACCAATATTTCTTTAATTCATGCAAAATGGGTACGTTCGTGTCTATTCGCTTTATAGATACTAAATGGGTGTTTCATTTTGCGACATCCCACATTACGTCGGCGGCTCTCTTCTCGGCTCTCGGCTCTCCGTCTCTCGTCGCTCATTTGCGTAACCGCCTTTTATAATAGGATTTCTAGAGAATCGCGTCAGTATCTGCTTCCGTGATATTTAGGATGTATAGATCTTTTGAATAGCCATTGCGTACGTACCATGGCTTCCTTCTCATCTATCTCCTCATCCTCTCCGAAGTATCTACTTGGTGCGCCGTATACACCGTGCCCTACCTGCCCCCAACCTTATATAAATATTCCCGTGTCGGCAGCTTAGGTGGCTGAGTGACTAGTTGGCTGTTTGCATTAATATCTTCGATAGCCGCTTGCTGATTCGGAGGTTGAATAACATCTTCTATGATACTGAACTGGATAACAGTCGTCGAGCTTAGAGGCTCGTTTTTAAAATACTCAATCTTGGCAGGGGTATTACTTCGTCCACGGTCCGTATCTTTGTTAAAAATAGTGCTGACTCCTTTCTTTGGGATAGAGGCGACGAGGCTCCTTAATCTTCGCAGTGGCGATTTCGACCTTGCGAGTATCTGGTTCTGGCTCGGCTTCTTCCCGTGCTTGTTGGCCCTGTTGTCGGCGTGGTCGAGAGACCCCCTTCGGGAAATATGATTGATCGAGATTGGATATTGAAGCGAGATTAATTTCCGGCTTAGGTTTAGGTAGAAGCTCCTCGGCGGCCTTGAGATCAATCTGCGGGTTCTAAAGTAATTCTTCGACCGGCTCGAGGTTAGTTGGCGACTTAGGCTTAGAGAACATCTTCGACAGCCTTGAGCGTCAAGACCGACCCTCCGCCTTGGACATTATTCAAGCAGTCGACATTAGCCACAAACTTATTGACTTCGTCAGCTTCCCGTGTCGGCGCTCCGTCTTGGCTTACAGGTGAATCTTGGTTTTTGGCTGTGGTGGCTTGGAGTTGCGCTTAGATGTCTTCTCTAATAATGCATTCTTGCTCTTCCGTAAGTTCTTCGACGCCGTATAATTCCTCGTCATCGGATCGTACTGACTGTCTTGCGGGGTTTTCAGAGCCTCCCAGTACTAAGATGTGTTAGTCATCTTGTAGAAATAATATCATTAAATTACACTTCCCTTAAAAAAAACACAATCTCACTCAGGGACATAATGTATTCATTAAATCCATAGGAGCTAGCACCTGAGAGACACTCCAGGCCGTCTACAAGAGACCCTGGATCTGTATTGTCATCAAGATAAAAGGGTTCTTGCAACTTCATGGCCCGGTTGGATTACGGGGGAACATCTCTCGTAGAATCCTCCGTTATTGAGAATATACCCCATCCGTCGTCCGAATCGATCATACTTCGGAAGATCGGCTGGACGACGGTAAAGAGGGAAAACGAGAGGAGAAGGGACGAACTCAAGTTCGAGTTTAGGTAGTTTCATTGCGGGTCCTTTGTCACCTTGATCTTAGTCTTTTTGGGGTCCTTTATATTTTGACAAGTATTTAAGCAGCAGCATTTGGAGCTTAACGGGCGTCTCTGTCTTTTCTCGTTGATGTCGATGACGATGACCTTCCAGTCGGTCTCACCTTCGTCAAGGAGAGCCATGATGCCGAGGACTTTGACTTGCTTAACCTGGCCGGTGTAGCCGACGTTCTCACCGATTTCGCAGACGTCAAGCATTCAAACTCGCACTCGCACGCAAGCCAGAAGGTGGAAAGGGAAATGGTCTTCGAATAGTGGTTTCGTTCTTTGGTGTCTAGACCCGATCTAGAAGCAACAAAAGAGGTAGAAATTAGCATGTTGGTAATAATATCATTATCCACCGAGGAGCGGTTATTCATTATTTTTGTCCAGAGTAAAAAGAAGAAAAGGAGACCCTGCGAAGCTGTTAAGTAATAAGAAATCAAGGAAGAAAGAGTATTTCGGCGCGAGAGCGACTTTGAATTCGAATGACAAAGGACATATGAGCTTGTTCCACCAGGGCTTTGAGTTTTCCACCGGTACCTCATCATCACCGTCAAAATTGAAGGAAGCATATTCATATTCTGGCTCACCGGAGTTAGGCTCCACGTTGGGATTGATATTAGATGGTCTCTGGAGTTCTTCAATCCGTTCTGGTTCGATGATCTCTTCTTGTCCTCGGATGCTACTTCTATTTCGGCATACGGGTCAATAAAATTTGGACCGCTTTCTGAGGGCTCAAGATCAATATTGTCAAGGGCATGGGCCAGTCCAACTCCTCCAAAACTCGGGAGCTCGAAAATATCCTCACCATTCCCTCCCTCTTCTATATCCTGCTCCTTCTCTTCCTCAAATCTAGCCTGATCGAGATTCTGCTCATCCTGTTGACTGCTAGCATCCGACAATCTTAGGGTCTGAGGGTCACCACCCTCTTGATTCCCTCCATTTTCTGCGTCTCCCTCGTCTATTATCCTAATATTAAGAGCCTGGGGAATCACAATAGGTTTAGGAACAAAGGGGTTGTCCTGCATCTGTGTCTTGAATAAGTGTTTTTGGCCGTCGTATTTTACCACCGCTGGAAGACACGGGCCATAGCTAGGGTTGAGGATCCAATGGCCGTGAATAGCATAAACTTAGATCGCATGATAAAGATTTTGATAGTACAAATTTTCGTAGACTTTCGTAATGTCGTGTTGAAGTCCGGAAGGTTTCCCTGTGAGAGGAGTTTTCCTCGTGAGGATTGAAAACCACATGGTAGAACCATGAGTTTCGCATGGCAGAGTTATTTTGAACACACGTCTTGCCCAGTGATATAATACTGTAAACCTCAGAATAACTATTACAACGCAGGATGTGGGTATACCATGTGGTAATTTTATCGTGACTATTGCCATGAAGACTGAAGACGGCGCGCCACGACAATGTCGGGTACTATCTTCAAATACCAGTCTATCATAGTCCTGGTATTATTCGTATCAGTAGTAAAGCCATGGATGCCCAGATCACATTTCCTAGTGACGGGGGGAAGACAACTCGAGTTCAAACGTTTGAGCAATTATATACAAATGGGACGGAGAAATATCTCGGAACTCTTACTCACACAAATAAATGTATTGACATCTGGACGCCAGTAAATGTAAGTCATTGTTCTTTTCAAGTTTTATCTAAGTGAATTTTATACTAAACTTTCTGTTGTAATAGAAGCCAGTAAGTATATACGTAAAAACGAACCCGTATAGGTCGATCAGTCCACTAAAGATTCCTATCCTCAGTGTATCGACGCTCAGCACGAATCAGGCATCCGCCAGGCCGCCGATATGCATATATGTCCGACGAGCTGATAAAATACAGCTTCACTGAAGGTCCCACGTCCTTCATACTCTTCTTTTACAATGGCACAAATTGTAAAGGGCTTACCCCAAAACCCGGTGCGAAAGGGCAAGATGCCCTGTTTAATAAACGATTAAACGCGCCGCATGCAGTGTATGATTTATCTGGACTGTTGGGGACGACATTGAAGAAGCCGAGGAAAGTCCAAAGTTTTTATTGCGACGGATACACCGCGGTATTTGTATAAGGCTGCGAAGGGGAAATTTTTGATGAATATTGCCGATTCAACTTCAGTCGATTGTGAGATTTGAAACATATCAAGAAGGCGAAGTTATTTTATCGGCGGCCGTGTATCTAAACCATATCCTATATCTCTGAGCGAATCGCCTCTATCAGGAAGTCTAATGCTAAATTAATTAATCTAAACGTGAAAGCTGCCGGCTCTTTGTCTTTGAGCCCCTCCATGTCGCTCTTTATAATCCCTTGCGCTTTCAACCCTCGCAAGACCTGCTCCTGTCGCCATGCCGCCATTTCCTTCCGGCCTGCCTCCAAAACTTGCTAACACAACCGGATTATCTGCAGTCAACGCATCCATAGAGCTCAGTTCTGCCTCCGAGAACCATCGCTTAAAATACACCCATCTCAATGGGATGAGTGCACATATCAAAATAGGGAATCCGACGGCGGCAACCGTTTGTGAGATCGCAACACATATGGCGACGGATGTCAGTTGGAGGAAGATATAGAGTGCGATTTTCTTCGAAGGGACTTTGCGGAGTGGATCATCTTGAGGGCGGAATCGACTCTCGCTAAGCAGGTGGACGACTTTGTGGGTTATCCCATTACCTTCGATCGAGCCCCACTGGAGGATTTGTTAATTTCCTATCTATTTTGATAGAATGATCTGGGAAAGCTTACTCCAACTGTCAGGAAAACACCAGCAAAGATTGTTCGCGGCATAGTTCCCAAAACTACAAGTAATGGTCTAGACATCGTTCCAAACAGCAGTAACGCCATTGCAACGTGCGTAACTCTTTGTTCGACGACTTTCAATATCCGCACTTTCGGTCGTCGGATTTCCTCGCCTTCAACGTCTTCGGTTCTGATAACTTGTAGGTCGGTTTGATAGACACACAGAGAATCGGTGTGGACGGGTGCTTGCGGAACGAGGCCATTGGGGAGGGGAATTCCGATGACGGCGGAAACAAATGAGGTGCATCCGAGGAGGAAGAAGTCCCAGTGGAAACCGCCGGGTTTCTTTAATGGATATTGCTTGGCTTGAGCTGTTAAGCTGCTGACGTTCTATATCGAAGCTGTTAAAACATTGCAAAATTAATGAATGTAGGGATGGGCGCCTTTACGTGGTCGTAGTAGAATAGCAAGGTTATAAGAAACCCAAAGGGCATGGAAGCGAATACCCATTTAACATTAAGGTTCCAGAAATCGATCTAGGATGTATTATGTTAGCGAATGTCAAGGGTGGTGTGGGATAGAAAACCTACCACCCAATCTCGATCAGTGGAAGGTTTGAAGGCCTGAGTTATTGGGAGCAGCTGAACATGCGTATCCTTCAAAGTTCCAGGTATATGACAGAAGCCGACCCAGAATACTGTTGCGATCTTCGTATGTAGAATTCATATTAGTCAATATTTCAATATAGACATCCGGGGGCCCCTTACAGGGTATGCATAGTCTGCGACGAATCCTCGAACTGTCGGATTGAAGAAAAGACCGGTACCAAATTTCTCTAGAGTATAGACGGACCCGAAATAGAGCATCGCAACAACAATGCCCATAAAGCCCCCGGATGTATTTTCATCGAACTCGGCGACTAGTTCCTCGACACCCTTGACTTTTAAAAAAAACATTAATTTTTATCAACAATTGTAGGAGTACTATTCGAGTAACCGTACTAAGATATATGATTCCGACATACATTCCGAAAGTCTCGCTTGAGAAATCCGTCACATATCGCATATAATCGCAAAGATTGGTGATTGCTGTTAGCCAATGGAAAATGGCTGTCCAGATTCCGGTCCAAGCCATAAATTGCGGGTATATCGTCGCATCGTAGGGAGTTATGATTTTGTAGATAGTGTAATTGAATAGGGAAATAAGACCTGGTGCACGTTAATTCGGCCTCAAGGAGTCGACACCAAGTGAAATTTAGAGGAAGTTTGTGGAGGGTGTACCTGTTACTCTGGTTATGATCAAACATTAGTAATAGAACAGAGTAAGCATATAAAATGTCGACGGATAATACCAACCCAACGATTGTGAGAGGCTGCGCACTAAACAGGCCAAATACACCAGCCGCCAGTGCTGAGGCTAACAATCCTTCGTTGATACCATAGAAGTGACCCGTCCTCCGGTACATATCAAGGGTATAAGCTAATGCCGGTAGCAAGCTATAAAAAATTTAGCCATCATCCTCATCACACGTCAAAAAAAAAATAAAATTGGTGTAACCAACTTGACGAAATATATGCGAATCGTGCTCGCGACAGCCCTATACGTAAAGGCATCCGTGAAATCGCTCGGATAGTACGGTAACCGCCGTTTGATATCGTGATACACTCCTCGGAAGGGGCGCAGAGGCCTGTACTTCCGCCATCCTCGCGCCCCGACGTAAGTGTATGGATTCCTTGGCTCGTAGACACCCTCGTGGGTCTTCTTGTGGGTTATTTGATTGTTGTCGTTGCCATCGCCCTCTTCATTTCCACCTGTGCCTGCTCCATTGGCGATGTGTGCATGCGCATGGTTCTCCGATTTTCTCGAAACCGTCTTCTTGATCAGGTCTGGGTCAGCGGCGTTTGAATGTAAAGACTCAATCGAAATGGCATCGTCGTTTGCGGCAGTCGACGAGCCAGCGGTGTGTCGTTGACGGAACTTCTGGAGTTCTGATTCCATATTGCTGAGTCTTCGTTCCCTTCCACCGAAAAAACCAGGCAACGCGCGAAGAGGAAAACAAACAAGACACCAGAAAACTTTCTAAAACATCGCAATTGAGTTAAAATAGGCGGATACTCGAGCCTATCGCACTTTGAAGCCCTTCGCTGTGGATCGGGGGGAAAAAAAGTTGGAGATGGCAATTACTATCGATCCCGCGCCGTAGCAATGGTGAAATCGGTCGCAGAACGCCGCCATCGGGCTTGAGCTTTTCGTGTTCGAGCAGAAGCCGATCCTAACGAGCTCTGAATAGTCTAATCCCAAAGTGGTAAGGGCTGGAGCCAATCAAAAGAGTATCTCGGAGAAGCCTCGGGCGAATTAGTTGCACGACATTGCATTGTATGCGGTGGGTATGAATCGAAACCTGAAGCTGGATCTTATATTTCATCCATCTGGCAGGACATATCTTATCAGGTTGTTTCTATCTACATGGTCAAATCCCTCAATCATCGGTAACGCTCTCTGTATAAACTGTCATGATGTCCGCAATCTTGCCCGCAGCAACAGCCTTTAGCGCCTTGTGAGCATTGCATTCGGTGTCGTAGAAATTCATGTCCTCCAAACTTGGAAAAACAGTGATTGCGAAAAGGTTGAAGCCTTTGCTTCTGGGGTCATCTTTCGCGATAGTTTTCCCGGCGCTGACAGAGAGGATATATGGTTTGCCGTCCTAAAAGGCATCTGTTAGCATTTGGCAGACGACATGGATATATGCTAACGTGGAAACTGGTAGATACCTTCAAAGCGTTTTGCTTGACAGTTTTGTATTGTTCGAGAATGACATCCTGGTCGGTTTCGTTTGGGATCTTGAACAAAGTTACTCGCTTGATGGGGCTCATGGTTTACGTGTGCTAAGGGGTTATCAACGGGTATAAAAACCGAAAGGGTGAAATCAGATTGATATATGGACGAAAACTGTATGCCGAAGTTCGAAACTGGCCGATTCAATCTCAGTGGTATAGTAAAGTTTACAAAGTAGTTCCCCAGATTTTGTTTTGTAATGTTTTCGAGTAGACGTCAACGTTAACGTCAGCTCCGGCAGAGAAGTGCGATAGTATGCTACGAAAGGTCTTAGATCTAAATAAGCAGCTCGCAAATCCAAAGCCTTTTTATACTTGTGGCTACTACATGTTGGAAGAATTCCGCTTTTCACCAAGCGCAACTTAATCAATTGAGTGAATCACGGCTACCTTCGGCAGCACTCGTCGAGCTCAGTTTGCTTTATACTCAACACGAAATTTGCAACAAATCGTGCAAATACAACTCATTCTCGATACTTAATTGCGGCTGCGGCTGCGGCTGCCTTTAGAGTATGGAAGAGGTAAGATAAAGGAGAGAGTTTTCTATATACACGGGCCTAGGGTGTTAGAATCGAGCTTGTATCAATCGGGGGCCTCATATGTTGTGGTTGTGGGAGAGTAATTGTGACCGGAAGAATTCTACAGGTACAGGTACATGTACAGTCCTAGAGGACACTAATACTAGGTAGTCTTCCTAAAGGCGAATCTGGTATCTACAAAAGAGAAATATGCATATCGGTATGCTATTAAGTCCCTAGGGCCCTTTTATAGCACATTCATTCGATACGCTAACCAGTCTTGAGGCTAACCAAGGTTTTAAAGCTGTAAACTTCCTAGATTGGCCAATGCCTAGATCCTAGGTATTTGGTATGAAGAATGCTAAGCAAGATTGGAAGTTTCCAGTTTCACATTCATGATCTAATCTCGACCTTGCGTTCACACCTAGGTTCTTAACTAGTCTTTGGTAAATAATTGTGTAGCGCGTATACGCGTAATCGCCGCTTGGTTTGTAGCATAAAGGTGATACCAAATTCGAGACGTCCTTACTCGGTTGATATGTGGTGAGCGAGGCCAGCGAACAATGATGTCACAAAAAACCCTATATCAATCTTAACACATTTTTTGATCTAGAGTGTTTTTCGGGGTTTGCTTGTAGAACTTCAATATCTCCTATATCACCATTATAATACCCCCTATAGGCCCAATCATACCTTACGAAAGTAAACATGCCAATTTTCATTCCTCAAAACCGTCATCTTGAAGAGCATGCAGCCAAAATTAGTGAGCTAGCCACGTCTATCCAAACGGGAGAGCTATACCAAGACGTGGTATTAATGCGTCTCTTTCCATCTCTTCAGAGCAATATGTCCCCCTAGAATCGCGAGTTAACGTTCCTGTTGAAGCAATTACTTAGCATTAGCGCGTTTCTCCGCAATTACGTAGATGGGCCTGTAGAATATCCTGTTAAAGTAGAGGCACGAAATATGGGCTTTGTACTCTCTAAAGAAACTTGTTTATCTGCTCAAAACTTCTCTGCGGAGGAGGCGACAATGCTGGTTCTGACTGTACAGTCTTCGCCAACCGCGACATGTCCACAAACGTTCATTAGCCTCACCTTTACACTGCCCTCACTGGTTCGGGATACCCGACTAATGAATATTCACGGTGATGCTGATTATGATATTCAATTTATATTTTCCTATCTGCCTTATCTCGAAGAGGCGTCCGGTCCCGTCCTTGAAGTTAGTGTAGTGGTGGTTCAGAGACGAGATGTTGAGGAGGATGGCAAGGGCACGAGGTAGTTTTGAGGATATGGCACTAGAGATCGTGAGGGGCCCAACGAAGGATTTTGACGAAGCTGGAGAGTGCTGGGTGATTTCATTTAGTTTTGATATAAGATTTGCTCGACATATGCCTTTCCTGGTCGGCGTCGTGTCTTGAGTTGTCGGTACTTGGATGGATGATGATTTTTGTGTTGACCTTGCCTATTTGTGTTATTTCCTGTTTCGAAATTACCCCCTTTTTTGGTCCTTTGTTGCCCCGGTTCGACTCGGGTTCGGTCGTGTTCGAAGTATCTCGAATATTAAGAAATCAGATCTCGTTGAGTGGACAGGTAAATAAAAAAAATAACAAGGAAATCGGGCTTATGAGGAGCTTTTCATTGAGTCTAGAAACTTCCAAACAACTGTGTATTTCTTGGTTGTTTGTCGTTCATTAGTGATTAGCTATTAGGAGATTATGAGGTTGCATCTGTCCGCTCTCTGCGGTCGCTAAAGCAGGCGCGATCTGGCGTAGGCCCAACCGAGACAAAAGTGCACAATTCACAACGACGCACGCGTTAACTCTCACGAAAGAATAATTGATATATAAAGTCAAAGATGCAGATGTATAATTTATATATCCTTCTCCAAGGATTCATTTCATTGCCATTAAAATTAATTTCGTATAGACTTCCCAAGGGGAAAAAAGTCCTCAAAGTATGAACAAATGCCAGCCAAATGAGAGACAAGAAGTCCAAAAAAGATGAAAGGGTATATTTATGTACATGAAATTGTGAATAAAGGTGTTCGATTGAATGTCCCTTTCAAGCATGCACTAGGTGTATGTGCTTTTAGACCAATTCCCGTATAGTGATCAAGTGGTATCATGAAATTATGTGAGAAAGGAAAAAAACATTATCCGGTTGAACGTTGCGGAGGAGTTAATGTTGACTTAAGCAACAATGGCCATGATGGCGGCGATTGCACCTGCCAATGCGAAGCCAGAGGCAGGGAGGATGGAGCCAGCACCACTTCCGGGTCCGAGAGACTCGGTTGGAGCAGTGGTTGGGTATTCGGGAGTGCCACCAGTAGTGGTGGTGGCATTTCCTGGGAGGCTTGGAGTGTATGTTGGAACAGAGCCGCTGTCAGTTGTAGTGGCATTGCTGGGAGGAGTTGGCACAAGAGTAGTTGGATAACCAGTTGGTGCGCAGTCGGTACCAACAACGGTTTCAGTGACCCAGACGGTCTCTAAATATAACATTAGTGATCTGGCCAATTTGGGATATCATACAATATACGTACCCTGAGCGGCAGCAAGGGCAGCGAAGGAAAGGATGATGGCGGTGAATCGCATTTTGATAGATTTTTGAGTATTAAAGTTGAAGATTAACAACGGTGATTGATAGGCGGATCGTTGATAGGCGAATCGTTGATCGATACTGAGAGAATGACGAAGTCTTAGGAAAGAACGATTGTTTTCCTTTAGGGGGGGCTTGAGATTTAAAGCGATTGACTGGAGGCTAAATGCTCTCTTGGTTGTAATTCAAAGAGTGAGTATGTATGAGTTGAAGGATGAGAATATCTGTTGAACCATGTGCGGGAGGGCGATTGTTAAATACAGTTCTCGGAGCAAGCGCTGTTTCTTTGTTCCATAGCAAGAAATAGTCTTGTTCAGCGTGCCAGATGATTGCATACCGCACTTTTCTTCTTTCTGATCGCGACCGCCATAATGAATGGTTTGTGATATAACTCCGTGCTGCGACGTACAACAAACCCTTGTTCGAATTGCTTGTTGTTTTTTTGCCAAGGTCCACCCCATCGTTTGCAGCCAATGACATATAGGCGCTATACTTTTTTGGGGGGTTAGGAGAAGGTTCTGTCTATCGGGAAAACTGGGCCTATCAGAGCTTTTTTCGACTCGACTGACGCAGCCGATTCCAAGTTGTGGTCACTGAGGTGGCTTGAAAGGAAGAGTGATCTGCGAACAAGAATTTTCCAAGTTTCGATCTTGTTGACAGGCTTGTTCGGAATCATGTCCTTGATCCTCTTGTTTGATAACTTGGACAGATTATCCTAAAGATAGCCTTTTGCCCCAGGCTAGGATGAACGGAACTGACGTCGAAACCACAACATCTTTTCATTTTCGTGGCAAAGGTGATAGGCGTCAACAAGTCCCATGTCGTGCGTGCAGTCGACAGGAGCCATCATGCTAGCACAGTTGTTTTCTGTGCTATGATCCACAATTGCAACCGGCTGCTTTTGGTGTGGATTAGGCATAGCGAAAGAGACCTGTGCTCTTGTTTGACTTTATCCCCATGTGCTTGCGGTAATTGGCGAGCTTAAGTGATCATGGTCAAAGAGCCCCGTGGTGGAGAGGAAATTGGTTACTGAGTGCTATTATGTAGATCTCCTGATTCTTGCGTATCGCTGGATACTAACTGCGCAGTGCATAGCTGCACTCGATATTCTTTAGATCTTCGATAGTTCGATATACAAAGATTTTAAAGTACTCCTGTCCGACAAAGGACTTTACAACCCGAAAATTATCCGCATCGATGAGAAGAGATCAGTTCCTGCCACCCATGAAGATGCTTATCCTTTAAGATTTTTGTGGGCTATAGTCGCGGTTCTCTGATTCCCTTCTACTTTCAGCGGTCGGGCATTCCTGCTAGCCGTTGACGGCCGCTACGTAGCACGTATGCTAAGGCCAGGGGACGAGGCGATTCCGATATAAGAGCTGGAAGACTGAAAGAAACTACCCCATACTCGTGACCCTCAAAGCAATATTGTAGGAAGCCAAGTTTTCTTCCCCCTTTGACAAACAGCTTGAAATGAGCTTATCTGCTAGATGGCATCTGGGGTTTAGCCAAATGAACCGAATCGCGATCAATGCAGGTACCAATTTCATAAAATTTCTGTATTCCGACAACTAGCGGTCATGGCGCCTATAAACACTCATTTTGACACTTAACAGTCCCTCTTAAGACCATGCTTATTAAGTTTAATTTTTTTTTTTGGTGGAAATGACTTTGGATCCCGCCAGCGACACTATTCTTGGTACCGTTTGGCACCTTTTGGCTAAATGGTGTTTGATCATGAACTGTGCAAGCGGAGATGAAGGAACCGGGTTGGCCTTGCGTATTGTTGCATGCAGAGGAAAGATGAGCCGACGGATTGCATGGTTTTGTGTGGACTTCGACTCACTTTTTCCGTCTGTGGACTACCTGACTGAATGGTTCCATCACTGTGGAGAGCCTATCAAGGAGCATTCGGAAGTGAATTCATGAAATCTTTGCATTATCTCGGCGATTCCGTACTACATATATACACAAGAGGGGGCATCGTACAGTGCCTTCAGTGGACTGAGAAGCTTAATTAAACCATTATGCTTTCTGAACTTACATACATTTCAACAGGTCGATCTGTAGCGAAAAAGATATATATATATCACGAGAGCAGTTACAATTTAGATATCTATGTATACTGATAGGAGACTCGGTATAAGAGAATTGGGATAGATGTAATGCTCTCCTTCCTATATACAAAATTAATATGGTAGTTAACATGGAAGTATTGACAAATATCACAGTCTACACGCGTAAATGTTATTCGTGCTTCATATCTGGTGGCCAGTTGGTGTTAATTAATGTGGCTATTATTCGTGGAGGCTGTGTATCTAGGATGGTGACGAACCATAAGGCCTAATTTACATGCATGAACAGAACAACGCACGGTTTGCAACAGTATTAATATTTTTCTGGTTTAATAAGGAACCGCTTCGAAGTACTCTCGAGACCGTCCCGAAGGCGTCCAATTGTAGGATGTGGTGGCCAGTATCAAATTGTCAGATGCTTCGAGCCAACCTGAAACCGAGTACACGGAGGTTCTGCAGGTTAAATCGTAGCCGCTAAGTGCACAGCCTACCGACGAAAAGTTAGACCGCTTGGGAGTTGCATAGACGATTAGATCAGCCTCTGCCGCTTCCGGTGTGGTAAAGAAAAGCACGCGGGTCAGGCTCGTGGAGGGCTAAACGGCATTGCTTAGCTTCGTTCTCTATTCGGTACGGGATAATTTTAGTTCTTCGTTATCTGAGTTCAAATCGAATTCTAGGGCGTTGCTGTTTACGAAAGTTGGGCAAATGGGATCGGAAGGAGAGCCACCATTAGCTATACCGAGATATTCGCCTGGATGGCCGCTACCATTGCCTCTGAGTTGGAAAGAAATCTAGGCTGCGGTGGCAGTTGCAGTCCCAGATGTTGATGTTTCTGTCGAAGCCAGCGTCGTGGTGGTTATTGCGCTTTCGATGGAAAGCCCTGTAATTCCGGCTGTCGAAGTAGCGACGGCCTTTGTAGCCGTATACGTAACCGTAATAGTCATAGCAGGGATGGCGAAGCTAGCTAAGCAATTGCACGCGCTGGTAAAACTTGCGGAGTCTTCACAGTGATCATTGTACGGCTCAGGGACGGCAGTCTCAGTGGCGGCTGCCGATGTGAGACGAGTAGTAAGGTTTGCGGTAGTTGTTCCGAGAACGGTGGTTTGTACTGTTACCGTTACTGTTGCTGCTGGCCAGTCTGTGTCTGTCGATGTCTCTGTAGAGACAATTTCAAATTCGATAGCGGTTGTCCCTATAGTTGTGGTTGTGGTTACTGTTCCGAATATACGACATCAGCGGCTGCGTAACGATTGCTGAAGTAGATTGCAGCGAGCTTAGGTGGGCTTAATTAATATTCCTGGCCAATTTACGAGACAGGTACGTTTTCCTAGAAGCGTGTGCGAAAAGCAAAAAGGTCTTCATGATAGCTAATGGTCGCGAATTGATCATTCTACTTTTGCAACACTCCATAGGCAGTTGAATATTTTCTCGGGTTTAGAAGGGCGGTTTGAGAATCATTAAGAACTACGGCAGGCGTTCGCGGGCCTGTATATATGAAGATCTAAGTGAATATTCAGCTAGACGGGACCAACCTCGGCCTCAAGCGCCTCCCACGGATGGCGGGTCATTACGGTGTTCGCTTCCATAAGTCCATGTATATCAATAACAAAAGGCATCTTGAGATACGGTGCTACCTTTGCATTTGTTGATGCTCTCTACAAAGTACAGTATATGACGGGATTTAGTGCCATGGCCATGGGTAGCTTAAATTTATGTTCAAAGTAAGTTTAGAGCTCCTCACAACCTTAAACTCTATTTAAGGTCTTCTATATCACGTATTGTCTCGGAAAGGCAATATATATGCATTGGCGAACGTGCCAGCTCACAACGGCTCGCCCGGTCTCGAGGCTAGCGGCTCACAGTGGGCCGAAAGCCTCAGCTCGATGTCGTCGCTTAGGACTAAGGATTCCGATCATCGCCCCGCGTCCTGCGGATATTCCGAATCTCGATAACCACTGATCTCTTTCTCTCCTCTATGGGAGACTACTGTTCCTGCAGAGGGCGCAGTTAGATACCAAGTAACCCTGACTCTATTACATTAGCGTAACTGACTCAAGACTGCGATATCTCTATTTGATTCCCGACTTCGGCTAGCCTCATGCTTCGTGACTGAGCCTCTTTCACTAATCGAAGGGACTCATAGGATAGGGGGTCTTAGCATAGCTATATCCTTGCCCTCAGATTGATCATTTGATAACGCATAGCTAGATGCAGACTGAACAGTTTCTATTGGTCCATTTCTATGGAGTCCAGCCCGCCAAAATCTAATGAACTGAATGATGGGATTTTTTTTAGAACGAGGTTGGATTTACTGCGAATGCAGGGCCTAGGGTTTAGTTCGAATACCGGTTAACGAGTCTAGAGAATATCACAACGAACCGGCCCTTGTTTCACCGAAAGCTTTGTACACTTTGGGATACTGAAAAAGGCGAACTAAATGAATTTTGGCCTCAGCTGAGCAGGTGCATCAGTATAGCAAACCTAAACTTGGAAACTAGTCTGATCTATTGGATTCAACGGGTGCTCCTTGATTGTTTGAGAACTGAGACTTAATATATACATACTTGTAGCACTATAGACATCGGTTCCTAGGGTGGTCGTAGCCTCGACTCCAGGGTGTTCGCTCTACATTGACGTCAGAACATACATGCATACCACACGGCCGGATAGCGGAACATTGGGGGTGGGGGGGCACATGCGACCCGAAAATGAGACAGGGTAAGGAGTAATATTTTGTTACGTGTCACGATAGGTGCTCTGTAAAAACGAAGTGGGTGTTAGAAATTCTTGCACTATACGTAGACCAGAGACTAAAAGATGGTACCATAATAGGAGGTACTGGTGCTCCTTCTCCCTGTAGAATTGGAGTAAGTTGTTGGTTAACATTGTAATACGGTAGTTCAGCGAAACCCACATCTTCTCTATGGTAGGGACATATATCAATTGCCTCGAAGGACCCAATTCTTGCGAAAGATATGCCGCACATTCCTAAATGAGAATGTACATATACTTCGCTTCTAGCGACTTCGAAACTCTTGAGGTCTCTGAGATTAGATTTATCGCCGTATCTATTCTTCTCGTACGCAATCCTACGTTACAATTATCAGAAACTTTCAGCAGAGATGTCATCGTTTTTCTACTAGTACACTTACCCCTACACGGGTATATTGGTATAGTATAAAGTTTCTTGTTGGTGTTCCAGATGATGCACACAAAGTGGCATACGGCCTAACTCTGGTAGGTGGCCAATACTGTCCAGATTTTGGAAATTTGTTTTATAAGATGGATTAGTATAATAGCTGTAGCGCTAGAGGTTACACTTCAAACCTTAAAGCAGAATTAGGCACGCGCATGCCTATCTGTCCTCTGTTTTACTTCCTTTCATGATACGTAGCTACATAGTCCTACGGTTTTCTTAGTATAAACAGCATAGACCAAAATTTTCCATACAGAACATGAACAGTTGCCCATATCGTATGGGATGAGAGCCGGTATGTACATACTTAAGCAAGATGCTTTCTGAACTTAGTCAACGTGTTACCACATTTACCGTAACAACGAAAGTGGTACAGAGACTAAAGCAAGTATGCATATATTTACTACTTTATTCATCTGACGAAAATACTTTGGCAATTAGACATCAAATGAGATCCCATGGGGCCAGATATATGTATTCGTAAGCTGCCTTGGATTATATGAAAGTACCAGAAAGGAACTGGTGAGAAACTAACAAAAAACTAGCGAAGAACTATCAAAGGACCAGCCAAGAACTAGCGAGAAACCTGCCACTAACCTGTTGTCTATTAAACCGAGAACCTGCATGGAACTGGCTGGGAGCTGTGAACAGCCTTAGCACGAAACCTGCGCAACACAAATTGCCACACAAATCACAACACAAAGAATTTGGCCTTGGGCTAGTTTCGCGGCCAGCAGCCAAGACCTACTTTTAAAGGCAGCGAAATTAAAGATATTACCACGCAACAACACAAGAATTTCAATGGCTGGTTTTCCAGACTAACGCTAGATCTAATTTTATAGAACCTAGTGAAGTTTGACTATACAGTAAGGCCTCCTCTCCTTTCTTTGCTGGCAGCTGGTTTACAAAATATGGAATGGAGGGGTGAAAGGCGCTAGCAAATATTTTGCTATGCTTTACGGGATAGAGTTTGAGAGCTTCGAAGACCTTAATGCAGTCGACTTGGCTAACATAGTATTCTTTAGATGTGAATGTCTCTTCGCCGATTTGGGCAGCTTCTTTAAGCGTACTATTTAGATTAGTTGGGTCTGCTCCGCATACCCTTGTCTAATCATAGCTTATGCCGGTCAGGCCGCATACATCTCTCGTAATGAAGGAGCATACTCGAATCCGTTCTTCAACATAGTACAACCAGGTACCTTATGGTCAAGTCTGATCCTTTCAGTACTTGCTGCTATTGTTGCGTCCCAGGCCACAATAACGGCTACATTCCAGTTATTAACTCAAATTATGGCACTAAACTACTTCCCCAAGCTCAAAGTTATCCACACTAGCATAAAGATCCATGGGCAAGTTTATATTCATTTCGCGAACTGGTTATTGATGATTGATTGTGTCATAGTCACTGCAGTTTGTAACAACGTAAGTAACTTATGTAGGTTTGGGCTGGCAATTAGTTAACCCCGTAAACGACAAGCCTAGGCAGGCGTACGGTGTTTGCGTTTTCCTTGTAACACCCATCACGACCTGCTTAGTTAGTATGGTTGCTATCGTTGTCTGGCGCATCATCCTTATTGTGACACCCGTTTTCTTCATCTTTGCTTGCCTTGACGGACTTTTCTTGTCCGCAGCACTTACTAAAGTCCCTACTGGTGTTTGGTTCACTCTGTTAGTCGCAGCTGTTCTTGCATTGGTTATGCTTCTCTGGCGATTCGGAAAGCATAGACAATGGTCCGCTGAGAGGGACATGCAAATCCATGATATTGCGGTGGAAATAGGTGGTTGCAGTGTTCTGTTGCATTTTTGTTCTTAACGCATCTTGGCATTCTTGTTCTATAAATCATGTTACTGACGTTCTTTCCGCTAAACTTTCCTTTGTCGAACAGCTTTCCCTTTGTCCAACTAATTTCCTTTGTTATTCTAAGATCGCATCTTTGTCTTGTCATTTATATATATATATTATTATTCTCAGTCTCTCAGGTCTTTTTCTGCCTACACGTCCTATTCTCTGCATACTTCCTGCGTATAGCTGATGGGGCAGCCAGATTGCTGCTTGGCTCCCAGAGCCTACATGTTCACTTCCTCACAATATCATGATATGACTTTCCAAATTCCATTTAGAGAATCCTAGGAGAACTAGCAAAGAATGGAATTTCGAGAAATACTTGCATCCATGTTAACATCTCTATCTTAACTTTCCCAGGCTAAGCTAAGCAGACAACCATATTGAGACCCGTCCCACGGTGCTCCATGATCCTAACCACAGAACAACGCATTGCCGAGACTTTAACGATATCTGGGAGAAGCCTAATCTCATCGCCTGTTAGGACCCACCGTGATGCAACTCGCGGGAGCTTCATGGGTTTCATATTTATTCGGAGACCACCTTCGATTCTAAGAGTAGCCCTAATTTAGACGCAAGGCAGACTGCCCTTTTCATCGGAGACACGGTGAATTTCTGCAAATTTTGTCCGAACATTTAGCCACCCGGTCCTTGGCTCCACCGCGTTTTGTGGTAATTTAGCCTTTGATCCATGGTTTACATAGTAGACTTAGCCCTGAACCATGTAATACCAATACCTATTCCCCGCGGGAAAGTGAACCGATGAACATGCTAGCGGGGTATTACTAAGGCCATTGTAATATTGAAGGTTTGCCCTTGGCAGAATATTGGATTTCTCTGTTCCGAAAAAAAAGTTCTCAAATGCGTAGTTGAGGATATTGGTGGCTAGAACCTCGCCGAAAGCCCCTAAATACGATAACTTAGATACACGGAGTACTAAGCTTCAGCGGAACAGTTTTTTGATGTTCCGTGGTTCGATTGAGCATATGTACTCCTTATCTAGGCGCTCCTTGTCTCATGGATGGAGAGGGTATAAATAAGCAGTGAGAATCACCGTGACATGTTTTCTGTTCAAATTGAAAATCCTAAGAATCGATATATATACCATCGTGAATATATATACTGCCCCTTTCTCGAACTTAATCTCTACAAAATAGAAGTTTCTATATTTCGCAACTTAGGCGCTTTCCATCCGACAACATGCTTTCGACTGGTATTGTGTTACTTGCATCGGCCGCGGCTGTTGCGGCGCAGTGCCAACTGCCAACGTCATACAAGTGGTCATCCACTGGAGCTCTAGCTCAACCCAAGAATGGATGGGCATCTCTCAAGGACTTCACCTACGTCCCTTATAACGGCAAGCATCTCGTTTACGGAACCTATTACGGAACATCGTACGGATCCATGAACTTTGGCACCTTCTCAAGTTGGAGCGATATGGGATCTGTCAGCCAGAACGCGATGTCCGCGGCCGCCGTTGCGCCCACGTTGTTCTACTTCGCGCCCAAGAGCATTTGGGTCCTCGCCTATCAATGGGGAGCCACCGCGTTCTCCTACAAGACATCAGGCGATCCCACCAATCCTAATGGGTGGTCGTCTGCGCAACCACTATTCAGTGGAACTATTTCGGACTCCAGCACTGGCCCCATCGATCAAACTCTCATTGGTGACAGTCAGAACATGTATCTGTTCTTTGCGGGAGACAATGGCAAGATCTACCGTGCTAGCATGCCAATCGGAAACTTCCCAGGCAATTTCGGCAGCGCATCAACTATCATTATGAGCGATACTACAGCCAATTTGTTCGAGGCAGTGCAAGTTTATACGCTTAAGGGATTGAACAAATATCTCATGATTGTTGAAGCAATGGGTGCCAACGGAAGATATTTCCGTTCTTTCACAGCTACTAGTTTGTCTGGTACTTGGACAGCACAGGCAGCTACTGAGAGCAATCCGTTCGCCGGCAAGGCTAACAGCGGTGCGACTTGGACCAACGACATTAGCCACGGAGATTTGGTTCGTACCACTGCCGACCAGACCTTCACAGTTGACCCATGCAACCTCCAGCTTCTCTACCAAGGACGAAACCCGAACGACAATGGAGGCGGAGATTACAACAAGTTGCCCTATCGCCCAGGCTTGTTGACGTTGCTGAACCCGGGAACCAACACCGGCGGCACAACCACCACGACTACGAGAACAACCACAGCAGCTCAGACGACCATAGGATCTGGAAGTTGCTCACCTCTTTACGGTCAATGTGGTGGAGATGGGTTTACAGGACCAAAGTGCTGCTCTGTAGGAACTTGTGAGTATCAATCCTTTTGAATACCCTTTAGAAGTTGGGTAAAAATTAAAATATTTCGAACAAATTCGCTAACATCCATTGTAGGCAAGTTTAGCAATCAATGGTACTCGCAGTGCCTGAACTAAGTCTGCAGAGGAACTATGTTGGGCAACGGATATCGATGTACATAAAGTGGTGTAAGTTGTAAAGTTATGTAAATATGTGAAACCTGTATGTTGACGTGTCTTTGGAATATCATATATATTTTTTAGTCTCTTATATTCTAAGGCAAGGATATTATGTCCTATCCATTTACCATATGAACTAAAATTACGATTTCATAACTTAATGACCTGGTATTTCTCATTCTAAGGACGCTTGATCAAACCTAAAAACTAGATGGCGAACTCATAGATGCATCGGATTACGAGACGATGGATCCGGGAAGAAGGGATAATCCTTTGGCGAGATTATTAACTATAGAAGACAATTTATAATTTAGACATGGTAGGGCTAGTATCGATGGCAAGGTTACCAATATAGTGTGTAGTAAGCCTCCTATTGGAATTCGGGAACTCGTGATACCATTACGCTGCTAAGTGCGTACATATAACCACGTTTATGTAGCTGGCCGCCCTGCATATCTGGTATCCCAGCTTTACCGAGGCATCCTATAGCAATGTGATATCTATCACCCCGCTTTTATCTTCCTCGCCAGTTCAAAATCCGGTTAGTCGATTAGGATTCGACGAAGCGAGAAGCTAGGAAACTGGGGAAAATACTCCCAGTAACGGGGTGCCCGGGCATTAGCCTAAATGACTGGTATTTTAAAACGTATCGGACGGCCCTCTATGCCTAAAGTAGTCAGAGTTTTTCACATTCTTCACTGCCAAGAGTTTAAAAATGATACGTCTCTACACCTCTTTCTTCCGATTTGAAAAACATGGATTCCTGTTTTATAACATGTACAGAAGTCGATCCCCTAAGAGCTTGGAGTCTGCCTTGCCGCTTAGTCAGAACAGAAATCCCCGATGACAATAACTAACATTATTATTATACACCGTATGTTCGGATTAATGGGCTTCTTGCTTCCTAAAATCCATCGATCTCTTAACTTTTCGAACGTTTTACGGATTCGAAACGCGACGCGACCAATTACATTTTCACGTTTTAGTGTGAACTTACTCCTGTATCGTGAGATTGTCTATCATGATATGGAGATATGGGGCCGGACTAAAGAATTCATGTCCTGACAGCGTTATAAAATGTTAATCATATAGGGGATGAAGAAAATTTTGTCAAGGGCGGGCTGGGAAACTTCGAAGACAAGGGGTAGACTTGGCGTATATATAAAGCTCGGGAAGGAAGGTCCTTTTAGTTTCTGGATGTATGAAATTGAAAACCAACTGGAAACAGCAGCTCAAACTTCCTTCCATCGATCTATCCTGTTGTATCTGATATCCATTTCAAGTTAGCTAGAGCCATCATGTTTGGTGTTAATCGAACAATCTTCCTGACAGCGAGTCTAGTCCGCGGGGCTTCGCTGCAAAGTGTCACAGGCTGGGGGTCGAATCCATCTAATATTCAAGTGAGTATTTGCGTCCCAGGTCAATTGGCCAACAAGCTACCTGTCGTCGTCGCCGTAAGATAGATCAATCAAATATTGTAGTCGTGATTTATGTCAACAGCTTTGCTAATTGTCGCTCTAGTTACACGGCTGTGGAGGCAATGGCCAACAAATGCACTCCAGCTCTCGTTTCC
Source organism: Arthrobotrys flagrans (assembly GCF_004000055.1). Taxonomy (NCBI): domain Eukaryota; kingdom Fungi; phylum Ascomycota; class Orbiliomycetes; order Orbiliales; family Orbiliaceae; genus Arthrobotrys; species Arthrobotrys flagrans. The sequence goes on from NW_027137556.1 coordinate 332,687, forward strand.
AGACATACGCCGACTAATACGGATTCATCGTTATATATACCCAAGCAGCAACAGTAACCAAGGAATGGCATGTTGGGACAACCATAGCCCGCAGAGTCTGACTCACAATGGCGGTGGTGGCACCCAAGGAATTGTCCAACAAGTCTAATACACTCTGAATAAATACAACGGTGATACAAACCGAATTTATGTAGTCGGGTTCTCATCGGGCGCCATGATGACAAATAATCTTGCTGCTACATACCCAGATGTTTTTGAAGCTGAAGCGCTGTTTGCTAGTGTGCCCGCTGGGCGGTGCTAGTGGTTCAAACCCGTTGAACTCGAATACCTCCTGCCCGAATGCGGGAGTCACTAAATCAGCTCAAGATCGGGGAAATTATGCACGGAACGCATATTCTGGGTATAATGGCCGTCGAACTCGCATGCAAATCTGGCACGGTGCTTCTGACAACCTTGTTCTTCCTCAACTTCTGCAAGAGGAACTGAAGCAATGGAGTAATGTTCTCGGAGTTTCCTTGACGAGTACCAACTCCAATAACCCAGAAAGCGGGCATACTCAATACCTTTACGGTGATGGGAAGCAATTGGTGGGCTATCTCACCGCAGGTCTAGGCCATGGTGCTGTTCCTTATCATGAGTCGATGGTTCTTAGCTTCTTTGGCGTGCTTCCAACACCAGCTATTTCAACCATCACGGCCACTAGAACTACGACGGTAATCACGACTTCCGCTCCAATGACAACCCCAAGAACTACGCCGGTGATAACTACCACGACACCTAGAAATTCTGGCGGATCTCAGAGTATGTGGGGACAATGTGGTGGTATAGGTTGGACTGGATTTACAGCTTGCAGCCCCTCTGCAGCATGTTCAACTTTGAGCCCTTACTACGCACAATGTTTGTAGCTTGATTACTTAAGTACCCAGGCAGGTAAGCAGTTAATCAAACTGATTAGGTTTGTTCTGGCGGTGTATCTAATTGCACAAAGAAATATTTGTATTATTGCACTTCCTTGTTAACATTGGTTGTATTACCATTTTTAGATAGTGATGTCTACTTAGTTGTCTCAATGAATTTAAACGTTTGTGCGTCTCCCCACAACCGAGGAATAATATCTGCTCCTGGCCTCGGAACCGGTCATCCAGGCGACTGGGTATGAGAGATCGCAACACAAGATCCAAGGGAGCCTCGAACCCACAACGATAATGCAATGCAAAGCAGCCGAGTGTCCATGCCTCCGAGTATAAGATATTTGCCAGCTAGAATCCACCCTATAAGCCACCTTATAAACCACCTTATAAACCACCTCATGGTAGCAAATTTCGCCTACTAGATCTTTAAATCTGTTCCCTAATTGCATTAGTATCGTATAATTATAATTTCTGCATCGTAGTGATGGATATCCAGCTTTAAATTTACAATGAGGACTTACGCTTCTCCGTGTCGCACCGGAAATCGGGAATTCACGAGGTGAAGCCACAGCATCGTCTCCATATATTCAGAAGGGCCCTCAATCATTCAATACTCGGATCCTCTTCTCCATTGATGCATCTCGATCTCCAAGAGGCATTAGTCACCTCTCAGTCCCGGGTATCCCCGAAACATCCGCCCTTAAGTCCTCAGAATAAAAGCCAAGGGTCGGTAAAGTCTGAGAACTATTGGGCGAAAGTGAGGTATTTTGCTTTGTCTATCTATACTCATAGAATATTGTGTATATTTCGATGTTTCAGTAGCGCGTAAACCCTAGCCATTACTGTTAATTTATCTGGGTTATGTACAACTTTCTGGACTTTACCACACTCGACTGCCGTCCAAGACTATAGTGATATATACAAGAGAGCTAAAAGGGAAATCTTTTTCGATTTTTGGTGCTGTGGTGGACAGCAGCTCAAGAACGCCATTTCCCCGTACCGAAATAGAAAGAAACAAAACAATCGAACGTAAAATGTAAAAAAGCCTATCTAAGATGCAAAATGGTATCTAGAACGCTATGCCGCCGGAAAAGTGCAGTTAAATGCTGGGAATCATTAGAACAAAAAAAAGAAAGGGAAAGGAAAATAACTGAATAAAGCATTACCGGGCTCGTTAAGCCCAACTAAGACCGGGTAGATGGCTCGGAGACGACATGGGAATAAAGAAGGGCGGCGAAACTGCAAAGCGGTTGGAACTAAGATTAGTGAGACAAAGATTCATTGCTTTTCTCTCTTTCCAGATCCTTTTCTTCATCTCTCGACCTATGTGAACTTGTGGCGCTTGGTCGCCGGAATGTATCTAGCGGGATGAAGTTGCTAAAACTTAAGCGCTTCCCGTTCCCTCCCTTGTCTTTTGATCTGTGGGCCCCTTCGGCCTCAACTTTCTTTCGGATATCCTTGTCGATGGGGGCACTAATATCGTTCCGTACATTCCTTCTCCAGTAATCATCCCAATCAACTGGTTCAACGGAAAGCCTGTCTCTATTAGAAGAATTTATTGAGTCGTAGTTCCACTCTCGCTTTACTGTACGTGGCGATTCTGGGGTGGAAGGTCTGTCTGTGCTGTAAAGGTAGCCAGTGTTGGCAATATACGACTCAGAGCTTGAGTTCGAGAATACTCTGTTCGCGGTGGTAAATGTACTATTTTTGGTTGCACTATCCGTAACTTCCGGCTGACTATGAGCAAGTTCGTTGACAGTGACTAGCGACCGGTTGAAAATTCCCCAGAAGGAGAAATGTCGGGCTAAAATTGGTTTTATAGAAGACGCAGAGGCGCATAGTATGGCGACATCCACTTCTATAACAGACCAGATGATAGGTAGAGTAGAAGAGTCTATTGCGACGGGTTCGCATTAGTCACCGAAGAACCGATAACACACTCTAAATTTGACTTACAAGTGATATCGAAGTGCTTCAACCCATCCAAGTTAATGAAGCGCACAATAGAGGCGATACAAGCACTTGATTCTTGGTTAGCAAGATATGTATAACGCAATCCCACAGCTAGGTGGCATATATAGCAAGAACTTACAAAGTAGCAAGAGTGACTAAACTTGCGATCGCTAACTTTTCTCGCCTCGACATCTTCAGGTTCCATATCATCGGTATCGGTGCCGTCGCCAAAATAACATCCGTGGTAACATTAATGCCAGCCATCGTCTGAAGGAACACCATCAAGTTGATGCACTTAGCATCCTTAATTGTCCAATCCCAACTAGCCTCTATCGGTTTGCAGTGAAAGACAACGACGAACAGTGTCACGAGAAAAGATGCCACGAGAGTGAACCCGACACCGTAAAGAAAATATCTGAACCATTTCACTGGAAAAACTCTGATGTAAAGTGTTACGACGGAACACTTAACAAGGTTCAAAGAGAAGGAATAGAGCAGACCGGCCCCGTTATTTAAGATCTATAATCTGTCAGATCTGTAGAACGTACGCAAGTAAAGCATGTAATATGTACTATGAATACCAACTTGCACTTACTTTTGCAAATAGAGCAATGTTTTCTTTCAGACCTTCTATATCGGCAAGGTTTTGATTCCAGATATGGTGTCCAAGTCCGAGTCGGATGGCTAATTGGGTGCGAAAATAAGTATAAATTCATTGAACTATAAGATGGGAGGTGCATACAGTATATGATAATGCTAGAACAAGCAAGAGATACCAACTAAATATAAGGAATTAGTTTGATCGCACGGATAAAAAACCTCAAGTCAAAAGGTAGTAGGGCGTTAGAACTAAACATACTGTTGCAACAACCATCAAGGCTAGATATGACAATCCATTAGCGAATCGAGTCTTTCAAGTGTGAGTAAAATTTGAACAAAACAGAACCTACCATCGTCCATTTGGAACCTACTCGCCAGGCCAACTCTTGCGTATATCCTCGCGGCCATGAATAACACAATCAAGCCCATGAGTACCGAGTTGACAATAATTATAAGGTTAACATGGTTGCTCTTATCGTCGAAGTCGATCTCTGAAAGATCGGGAAGCTTGTATCCAAAACTTTCGGCGGCCGTTCCATTGATAACATCGTCCATATTGTTTTCCCTCTCCTCGGGCGAAAAATTTTCGATATCGATATTGAATGATAGTTTTGGGTCGTTCAGATTCCACCGGTCATTTACCACATTCTCTCCATTGTCGAATTCCGAGGCCGTTCCTTGTACTCGAAGCCGATCGTACTATAAAATAAAAATCGCTTCCTCCACAACGTATTCCAGATATTGAAGCGAAAGAAAGCAGCAGTAACACCTTTTAGACCAGATCAAACCCCTCAAAAAAGAAGAAAGCTTAGCAAACAATTATGCTGGAGAAGCTAGCAGATTATATTAAAAACGAGGATAAACGAACAAGTGGATCTCGAATTCTTCGACGTGGGTCCCTTAGAGCTAATAACACAACTCCACGGAACGCCCTTTAGGAAAAGGCAAATAACCTACTAGTAGGATTAAAGACCTTACCCTATATGATTATTATCAATTCAGGTCTGGAGTCGAATTTACCCAGTCCCTTCTGACTCTGTTACACTACCGGTCCATAATGGAGCGCGGGACATCTGCTAAGGGCAAGGCTTTGAAATTAAACAACGCATCTTTCGTTTCTTGGGTTGTCACTTTGGCAAGCCATCCCCATAGCAGAGCGCCATTGTTCCGTGATTGATGTATGGATAGATACCCTGTTTGCCATGTTAGAGATTCTGCAGAAGGGGGGGAAGACCCTATAGAACAGGCGCATTATAGCCTGTTCAAGGTCACGAGTTTAACAGGACCTTCTAAGATCAGGATCCACTTTTTCTGCTATTGCATGGAAGCCCTGGAATATTCCGAGTCTTTTGCCAGTTTGAGGAACCTAGTTCGTCATCTTTCGACTCGTCAAAGTATTCAACCAGAGTTTAGAAAGAGGTGTGGTCACACTCTACAAATTCCTGGTGTTAACTTCAGGAACAGGAAATTGACCATGCAGGTTTTAGTCGTGTGGCTTATGGGTTGGGTGTCGTTTTGCTGAAGGAGGGGTCTGTGCCAGCTATTAGGATATGTTTGGACACAGACACTTCACTGGTCTGTGCGATAAGAAACCCTAGCTCTGATAGACGAACGTGCAGCATAAACCATGTCGATTTTTGCTTATAACCCACAGTAATTGGGGCAAGATCTTCGGAAGAATGTCACTTTTCATTCTAGAAGGCACCCAGATATATCGATATCGAGGGACTTTTTCTCTACCAATTTGAGATATTCCGAACTCCGAGCGCTCGAGCGGACTTATCAGCTGCAGTGAGACTTTTGTGAGCCGAGTGTGCAAATATGGCGTTAATTTTTCTATACATATACATATATATATATATTTCGCATTGGGGCTTTCCAGCTATGATAGGGTAGAGTAGGGTATTTGAGAATCCAACTGTTCGTATATATGGTGTTTACTGAGCCGTGTCGACAGAGGCATGAATCTGAAACGGATGGCGGAAGCGAAAAGCTTATCGAAGGCTCGTAATTGGTGAGAATCTGACATCAGATTATTTCAACTTAGTACCTCCAAACTCCACCGCAAAGCAAATATCAACGTCTACAAACACGCTGCGACGCCTCGTCCATATAAAATCGAGGCTGAGTAAACCTTTTCAACTGCCCGTGGTGATATTTCGTTACTCATGAAACAAATTACACGAAGGCGAGAAATTGGGATCTTGAAAAAAGGGGAACCTGGAACGAAACAAAAGTCACGAGATGGCGGAAACAGTAATCGCCAAGCCTTTCGGTTCCTTTAGACGGCTATTTCGGACGAAAATTCCGATTATCCGACGACTCTGTTTCCTGTTGGTCAAAGCTTTGGCTCGTTCGTGCGCGGCCACTTGTTGCACGGTCACCTTAATTGCGTTCTAAAAAATGAACAGCATCTGTGCGGTTGGTCTGTGCTGGCACTGGATCTTCGTATCTTGCAACGTCTAATGCTGAAGGCTCGGAGAAACCCCACACTGTTACTCGTAGAGCTGCACCGAGATTTCAACCCAAATAGCCAAAGAATTCTAGAATTTCTTAAATCCGATTGTTAGAGTTACCCTGGCGCACTCCTCAAGCTGCTACGTATTAGATCGAAGGCTGAAACAATGCAACAATTTCCGAGACTTGCATACAGCCGGCGAACCGCCTAAAGCAAAAAAAAAAAAAGCTCACACATGAGCAAGGATATATTCACTTTTTAGAAATATCCCGCAAACCTCGATTTTATATCAATTTGCAGTCTCGGCACTAGATAGCCTGATCAATTTGCATGCAGCAAGCTTCTTTTTCAGCTGACAACAACAGTTCAATCCTGGGCTAGAATCAATCGATCTTGAGAAGCTACCGGAATACCAACTTTTGAGTGAACCCCACACGCACGTGTGAAGTGCAGTGGACCAAAAGCCGGCCTGCACCGGTCGGTGCGGCTTTTCGGTGTACGGAGTACATATTGTGTAATCCTTCTAGAAAAACCAGCCGCTTCCAATGCTAAGACATTCAGGGAAGACGATTCCTAGAGCCTCTCTCTCCACAAGAACCCCCCCTGGTATCAATGATCATAATGATGATATCCCAAAACTTTCAAAAGGATAAATCAAGTTACTCCGAATTTGATTTTGCAATGCCCTTTGCCGCTTTCGGTTTACTCTGGACCGTCATCTCGCTTCGTGCGGTTTTCCTTTGATTCTATTCTTCCGATTTCAAGGCAGCTCAAATCAGTCATGATCTTGATGAGCCTACACCTGCAGAGCTGGTGTGCTTTCACCTATTCGAGGCACAATACTTTCTATTGGGCTCTGTCATCGTATACTATGCAGTCGTAACCCCTCAGTCCGCCCTCGAAAGACTAGGGCCGTCGATAACATCCCAGGAAAACATTTGGCTGAAGGCTAGATTGGCCATCAGAGCGGTTTCTGCGTATTCACCGACTCCTACCTAAATGCTGATGAATACACATTCGCTTGGAACGCTTACTCCTTCAATTTTGGAAGTTGGGGTAAATGTATGCCCTTTGAAGATGAGAAGGCTACGGGTAGGTATGGCATTGGGCTGCTCTGGGTTATTCCGTACGTACCACCCCTCCTCTTCAAGCTGACCCCAAGTCCCGGGGCTGAACTTCTGGAACTTTGGGCTGACAATAGATGTATATTGGCTAAAATGCCAGGGTATATCTGTATTTCTGCTGTGGCTCAGTCTTAACCAGCGACGAGGTTGCCAGCTACCTTCGAAGCAAGTCCACCACGGTAACCGCTGGCTAAATCACGGTTCTAACGTGGATAGCCCAGCTTCTTCTCGATTTCGCCATTCAAACTGTTACAATGCGCACGAGCAATGCATATGCATTCGCAAAGACCTGTAGAGCACTGATGCTTTATGCCGGAGACCGATATAAGTATCCTATTTATAACCCCTTTTGCTTGGCTACTCTCACAACTATTTTATCCCTTCTCACATTGCATTCCGGACATGAGATGGGAATGGGTCGGTTCTGCTGAACGAGGCTATTCACAATGAAGTTCTAAGTTACAACTTTATGTTAGAACCTTTGCCATCATCGGGTATTGTGTATTGGGTGCGCTGGTTTCCTTTACGATGACTTTCGTTCTATTGGGAATTTCTGGAGGTTCATAGGCCAATATCCCTAGTTACATGGAACACGGGTCTGAACTGAAAGTCCGACATTGAATTTGGGAGACGAAATATATCCTGGTAATTTGCAAATTTGATAGAATGGCAACCCTCCGACTAAGGAGACCAAGAAACTTTAGAGATTAACTCGATGGAAACTCTGGGACGGCACAGATGCGGGGTTTATACTGATCTACGTATACTTCCCAGTATAAGGGTTAAACGCATTCCGAAGCGCCTCCTGCAGCCAATGTGGCCATCTACAAATCTCGTTAGTTTCGTCTCGGTGAAGGAATTCTTCCAAGGTTTTAGAATAAATGAATGGAAGAAGCAAGAACAGGAAGAAGTCTTACCCTCGTATCCCTGTCGCGAAGCCCAAATGATTCGGAATAACCAAAGTACCCCCATACCCGCTATATAACTGTCCCACTATCGGATCAATCGTTTCATCCAACTGCAACGTCGGCAACCCCAGGTCCTTCAAATCTGGTTCAAAATTTTTGATCAGAGGAGTATGAGTCCATAACGGATGGACAAGACTAGTTCGAACTTTGTCTGCTTTATAAATGTGTCGAAGCTCAAGTCGAAGAGCTTCATGTAAAGCACACAATCCAGATTTCGTAGCAGAGTAATCAGCTGCACCGGGTATTGGTATGTAGCTACTAAGACTCCCGAGTGACATGATATGACCGTGGTTGTTCTTAACCATGGCGGGCAGAAAGTCTTTGAGCAGTGCGAAGTGGCTTATGAGGTTTATATCAATCACTGCTCGGATCTTCGAGAAATCTTTACTGAGTATGGGGTTTTTATGGCATATCCCAGCATTGAGGACAAGGACGGTCGGGTCGCCATGTTCGGCCTTGATTTGTTCGGTGGTAGCAGCCAGAGCCTCCCAATCTGTAATATCAATTTGATAGTGGTGGACGTTTTTATCTGTCTCAATTAATAAATAGCCTAAGCGATACTTATGTATTCGTATTGAAGAATGCACCTACATGTTTGGAGCTGGGAGCCCAGGCCATTTTTATCTATCGTCACGACTTTCGTCCCCCTTGTAGCCAGCTTCGCTGCTATCTTTTCTCCAAAGCCACTGCTCGCCCCAGTAATCAATACCAGTTCTCTATCCCAGTCATATTTATCTTCAACCCAGTTGTTTTCAGCATTCCGTGAAAACCAACCACTAGCCCCGAGAACTGCCTTTACTACAGTGGTGATGGCAAAAGTGGATGCACAGAGTAAAAGAAGACGGGATAGAGTCTTATCCGAAAGATGAGGTGTAATGAGATCTAAGGCTGGTCGTCGCAGATGGGGTGGAGCAAACTTCGAGAAAGCGTATATAGAGCCCGTGAGCAGAGCCAGAGGTGTCGAAATCTTGGCCATCTTAAGATCTTAAGTAAGATTTCTTATGATATAATATGAGATTTGGGTAGAGGTATAGACCTATAGAGAAAATTTGTTTATAATATATGTCTGAGGACAAGGCCAAGTAGAGCTACTTCTCAAATTATGGGCCCCTTGTAGATATCTTCTCTGTACTTTATCGATACATCCCTAAACTAATCCAATAGCCAAGAGTGGCTGGCCTAGCCGGTATTTATAACCGTCAAATTCTGGAGGTATAATTTGAAAGTAGTAGTTACACTCGATAGACGAATACCCCGCATGTTCTGATATCGATAGCATTATGCATTATAACGCCTCCTTAGTACTTACATATTTAATACTCAATAGCCGAGACTGCTCAATATCGTCTACAGTACCCCCAAATTACAACACATTCCAAACTGATAACTACCTGCAGGCCGAGCTAGATGGGTTTCGTTGGTAGCAGGGGAAATAGGACCCGTTCGAATTGTTGTTAATTATGGCTAACAACCATATGTCCTACAACTTGTAAGTACATACGTACATATATACTCATTAACGATGAATTTTTGCACATTCACATTCCTAAAGCTCCGAAGTCGGGATATCGGTGAAGCTGGTTTGCCAGTAACTTGTAAAACCGAAGAAGGGTTTAAGGCATAGCTCGGACTCGAGTCAGACTTCTGACATCTGGCAGATATATTCCTCTTTCACTATAGCTAAAAGTGAATTCAAAGTAATATACCGATACAAATACACAGAAGCTACAAACTAAATCACACGAATACTGCAATTTTTGAGATAACCCTAATTTAATACAGTACGAGCCTATAGCTAGCGCCTATGACGGTTTATAATTAATCTAAAAAAAACAAGCATAGCTCACACCAGTGTCTATCATAGCTCAGTTAGGTAAAATCATGATACCCCTGCTTTTCTTTGAGCGTAGAATCATCCGAAATGTTGGATCCATAGAGGTATAACCTATTATTGCTAATCGCATACTGGCTCTGAGATAACACAGGCCTAGCGTAATTATGCTTGGACCTCCAACTAAGCCTAAAATATACACCGTGTACCCACGCAACTGCAGTAAACTCTCTCGTCATGCGAAGAGCGCCATCTAGGGACGGATCAAATGATGCAGCTTTACCCACAGGAAGGGGCACATTGTAGGCATTTATAATTTATACGATTCTTGCCCAAGATCAGAGATGAAAAAACTAAATTCTGAATTCTGGTGATATTCGCCTGTGGTGGGAATGTCAGAAGCGAATTGTTGGTTGTTTTTATCGCTGGACCACTTGTAGGTCACGCTGGGACGATATGTGGTTCGGGGCAAGCGAAGAAATCCCAACCGAACCAAGCCCACCCGGTTTCGTTCATGTACATATCAGCCTGGACTCGAGCTTGAAGTGGGTAATTGAGGTCAACCCCGCGATCATTTCCCGCCATCCAAGGTAGCCGCGGTTCTGGTATCTGTATACTTTAGACAAACTTAGATCGTAGGATATATTCCTGGAAATAGTGAAGTTGTTTATCGGAGCCCGCCCTCCAGGTATCACCTGTCCGCCAATCACGCTGTTGGTCGGCCTATGGATTGGGCGACAGACAGTTGAGGTGCCTGCGCCGTAGACGGTTTGTGCTGTCGTGCCATCCTTATTTCAATATCTTCTGTTAGTATCCGTCTTTGAGATAGGTATATTCCTTCAAAAAGAAGAGGGGATTCTCACCGCTGACATCGTGGTAGACACTGTACCAGTCCTCACTAGCAGTATTTGTATACTCGTGGGTGTCTGAAGCGTAGATATATAAGATAATTCATGTTTACGGCTATGGATATCGAAATACTATCAGTGGTGGTGTAGGAATAACTTGTCACCGTAGCAAGGACATTGTACGATGTGCTGGCGGTAGTCGTACTTGTAGAGGTATTAGTAGTCTCCGTACCATTTATGAGATTTGTTTCGTCTACCATGTACGTAAGTGATGTAGCCGAGACTCCACTGTTATTGTATAGAATTTGGAAGTATAAACTACATGCTGAAGCAACGATGTTACCATCGTAGGATCGAATATAGGTTGGGGCTAGAGCCGCATCTTGAATCCTCTCCGCAAGAGTGATGCCACGTGCATCTGAATCACGACGTCTTTTAGTGTAAGTCGTGAAGATTCCCGATGTAATCGGCGGGCTCTTCGTTGCGTAAGCCATGGTGTTAAGCGTCGTCACTGAAGTAGACGTGTATGCAGTCGTTGTAGTTGTACGGGCTGAGGTGAAGGATGTAGTACATGTAGCTGAAGAAGTTCAAATCACACTTCTGCTTGTGATGGTATAGTATACATTGAAGGGGGACGTGGCCTCGTGATGGCACATTGACGTGTCGAGGCGGTTGTGACTTGCTGAAGGACAATTGCACTATCGTCTACAACTGAAAGGATTTCAGTAACGACAGTTGTTTTTATAGAGACTATAGTAACTTCAGTTTCAGTAACAGTACTTGTGGCGTAAAGGCCGAGTTCCGAAGAACAAAAGTCGTAGTGCCCTCCCCCTAGAAGGATATCCCTCACAGCAGTAACTGCATTAGTCTCGTATAGTAAAACAGTAGCGGCGTTCGGCTCGATGTAAGTCAAAGTCGGAACCGCCCTTTGAGCGAGCATGGCGCCATTGTAGAGAGCCTGTTGCCTGGATAGACCGTCTAACAAGAACAAAGCGGGGTTGACGGCCGTACAACCGTCTTTGATGGGGCAGTCCAAGTGCGCGATCTCAAGATGTGAATCTTCGTCGCATACTAGGAAAAACCAATTCAAGAGAAGTAGACCAATATCGGGATCGGTAATAAATGGCCCAATGGTAGAACCCGCCGGGTAGGCGCCGTCGAGACTCTGTTTGAGCGTGATACGGTTCCCGTAGTAGATAGCGCGCTCATCAATCGAGTCTACAGTCCTGGCGGATATATTCGCATAAACGGTAAAGTTACCGCCGTAGAAAACCATTCGATCATCTGAAGTTAGTTGGAAACCATGGAATTCGGTGCCATTTCTATTCCGCATAACAAGCTGGAGACCATCGTTGACATATATGCTACCTTCGTCGAACGCGGCTATGGCGAAAACGGGGAAGGGGTCAGTAGTGCTGGTAAAGTCAGCCTTAGCAGCGGTGTTTGTCAAAGTGCCGGATGGTACATCCGGCATCAGATCCATCCCTGAGGTCATGGTTCCGCCCCCGGTTAGGGTACTTGTGGTGCTGATTGACGATGAGGTAACCAACAAAGTACTACAAGTAGCTACCCCACTAATCTGGCTCTTTTTCTTAAGGCCAGTAGAATAATACTGCGAGTAAGACGCCGTTGAGACGCTAGATACCGTTAGGTCGATGGCACTGCAGCCACCGGGAACATTGTCGCTAGCAGTATCGTAAACTGCAACATCGTTAGAGACTCAGTTAACCCAGCCGTAGGTAGAACCATTGCTGACAAGCTGCAGTAAGTTGCTATTAATAGAAAACCGTCCATAAGATTTGCCATCTGCGTCAGTAGCACGAGGGGAAATGTCGATACCCCCACCTCGGTCTCGACGACGGAGACTGCTTTGCGAAAGACAAAACCCAAGACTATAGGCGGTGTTTGTCGCGCTTGGGCGTTACTGTGTCTGAGAAGTCGGCAAAAATTTTCACGTTGGACCCGTACGAGGTTAACGTGCCATCCGCATTTAGAATAAATGCCGCAGTAAGACCCGATGATGGATTAGAGAGTATAGCTCCCCCAGATGAGGCGATATCAAAACTCTCAGTGTCAGTAGCACTAAAACGTGTAGATTTCCTTGGGTTGGAATAGTGCTAGTCGATGACGATCTTGTGTTAGTTGTAGTCGTGGTACTGTGGCTTGTGGTTGAAGATGAGGTTAAACTTGAAGTGGTTGGGTTTGAGGAAGTGCCGAAGGGGCTCCAGGTAGCCAAAATATTAGTACAAAATTGGAGAGAAATACTGCTACTGGTTCCATTGCACTGGTTGTTTATGGTGACGGTTGGGGTGAAGGTTAATGTCTCGATTTGTGTGACTGTCATAAAGCTTGTCACTGTGGAGCTCTGGGCATGGGCCAGAGGAAGTCCCAATAACAATAGAAATCGAGCCGCCATTTGTTCAAGAACATAACCCTGGTGATTATATTTAAGATTTGATCAAGGCAAAAAGTATACAATAATATCAAGGGTTTCGAGAAAGTGGATTGAGTATGGTTGCAAGATTAATTTCGAGACAAGAACTGGCCACTGAAAAGATTAAAGAGACGTCCTTGATCCCTTTAAACAACCGTCAAATGCACGGGAGGATCAATAATCAGAAATAGGTCATAGGGCGTAAAGTCTTGTCTTTAGTTATTGTGAATGTTGAAGATTGATTTCAACAAGACGCTATATTAAATATCTCTGCGGTCATCTATCATTTCGGTGACCTATTTATGAATGGAAAATAGGATAATCATTTGAATTCAATATTTAAAATGTAACATGCTTCAAAGCCAACCCCCCAAAAAAGCCACGGAAACTTCATCAAATTATCGCCCGATGGTATTTTGGTAATCATGTTTCGGGATTCGAAGATCCTAGGAGATATTTGCATGTTGAGGGTGTGGTATTCGAGATCTTGGCGTTCGCTTCCGAGCACAACACAGAATTCGGCTTCGCCTATTAGAAACAAGATGGATTGAAGATTGATTCCTAAGGATTTCGTTATGTTCGGAGATGTATGGAAAGCTTGATACGGTCTCAGCGGTTAGACAAAATTACTGCTTGTAGAGAGTAACGTCTTGTCTCCTGGTCGCAAAGTAACGTCTATATATTGTTAAATTTTTCAATGTCAATCTCGTTGCATTCATTCACATCTATCTTCTAGTTCGCTCTCTGCATCATATATGGTAATCGTGGCCAAGTGAGCTTTTAAAGATTCTACTTGCCCCCGTGTTAATTGTGGTATTTTGCGTAGTGGAGGCGCGATATTCTAAGTCCTGGTATTTTCTTTGGCCTCGACTTTAGCTTGGCATAAGATTCCAACTGCTTAGAGCTTATGTAGATCCGAGATCTGGCATAGAAGTTGTCTATGAGATCGAAGTATGTAAGTGGACCTTAGAATACTCCATATTCCCAAAAATGAAGCGACCCGACCAGGAGTACGAGCTCGAGAGGAAATATCCGCAGTTGCAAGGTTGGCTGGATTTTTTTATGAATTAACTCGTAGACAATCATAATTGTCTAGCAACCTCAATTGCAATTCACTGACTAGCCTCGCCAATTTTCTGAATTCACACAATCGCAAAGAAGAAACAGAGATAATACACACAAACTGAAAATACAATCCGATATCCTGACATCAATGATACTTCGTCGAGCGTCTTGGATTGTCGTCTTTCGAACAAATCCCGGATCCCTACCAAATCCGGTCGTATCCCCTTCGCAAACACCGACCCCAAAAACCCTCCACACCAAATACACCGCCCGTCGGCCAACATTTTCACCGATAACCCTTGTTCCAATTGGCACCAAAATGCAGGGCTTCGTCATCCAACACTGCATGGCACCTCTTACGGCGTTTTTCTCCCATGAAATTCATGTGTACACGGTCGGCCAAACGAATGGAAAGAAACCAAAAAAAAGGCAGCGTCGGCATAACGTAAGCCGTTTTTTACTTTCATGTGTGGATAGTGTAGATTACGTATGCTTCTCATACGATTTAAAACGGTTTAGAGCTTTGAGGTACAGAATATCGAGGGAAGGGGGAAAAAATGATAAATAGATAGATCCCCGACTGATTCGAAGTTCGTGATCTTCAAGATCTGCCCACAGCTCTTAGTTCCCAAAATACCACACTAAACAACACGGTTTTTGATAAATACCACTTTCTCGTCGATCAGCGTCAATTTATAGATCCATTCCACGGCAATCCATCCAATAAAATTAAAAATTAAAAATAAATTAATAAAAAGCATGTGCAACCACCACCGCCGCCAACAACGCCAAATCCTCGCCACCGCCCTCCTCAACACTCTCCAAGAATACAATCAATCCCGGCACCCCTCCTCCTCCTCCCCCTCCCGCTCATTCCAAGAACCAATGACCCAAGGCATAACCTACATCCCACCCCACTACAACTCCCCCGAATTTATCGATCCAAACCCGCCAGCTTATGAAGAAGCGACTACTCTAAATATTAACATCATCGACGAAAAACGTCAGTTATACCGTTTAAGCACCGACGAACAGGTTCCACCTCATGTTAATGAGGATTATAATCCAAATACCGGGTTAGATGATTCGAATCCAGCTCCACGGTTTATACCCCCAACTACAATCACACAAACAACAGTACCACCATTAATAACCCTCTCCCCGGCCACAACCACAACCTCTACACCCCCCTCCGACTCCCTCTCCCACCTCCTATCCTCCATAACCCACTACTTTGACACACAAATAAAACTCCACTCTTCACACCCCGCAACCGTGAGGAAATTGGAATATAAAAAGGCAAAGAAATTGTTAAAGGCAGAGAAGAAGTATAATGATTACTTGGCGAAGGGGAAGGATATGAAGTACGAGATTAAAATGGAGAGGAGAGCTGAGAAGATAGAGAAGTGGACGGAAGTGGTGGTGAAGAAGAGCGTGGGGAGACATGAGAAGCATGTTAGGAAGCATGGGAGGTGTTGTGATCATGTTGGTGTTAATCAACCGCAGGCCCAGACGGTGCAGCAATAGAAGGTTGGAGGTGGGGTAATGGTATAAATGGGTTCTTTTATCGGTATTTAGCTGGTTTATTTGTACTTCAGCGACTCGGAGTTTTTCTTGGAGTTTCTTTTGTTAATATCGGTGAACAGTGAGCTATTGTTTTTTCCATTTGAAGGATTCTGGGATGTCATGATATTCTTGAATATATCGATATGCCTTTTAGTTTCTGTACATATAGACTATAACCAAACTTCCATCTCCATTATAGCTTATACAATCACATCAAATCTCACACAGCACGTAAAAATATTGACCAGTAATATCAAAGAGTGAATTAAATTCCTTTCATAAATTATATTTGTCTTGTACCCAGACCCGGGTGGAAATTACATGCTTCCCAAATCCACTGACCTAAAACGCCACCGTTATATCCCCAATCTAAAACGAAACCCATCTACAACAAATTATCAACATCCTTATTAGGATTAACCTTTACCGACCCCTTCCCAAACACCAACCCATCCTCCGTAACCCCCTCCTTCCCCTCTCCCTCACTCTTCCCCTCAGCCTCCTTATCTGGATTAACCTTAACCGGCCCCTTCTCCCCCTTCAACACAGCCTCAACATCACACCCCTTCGGCACAACCCAACTAGTAGGAATAGCACAATCACAATCACTATCACACCTCGGTGTCACCGTCGTAGTTGTGGGCGGCTTTGTAAGGCAATCGCATTCGAAAGATTGGAGGTTCACCATTGCAGCGCAGAACATGGGGTCTTCGCAGGCGGGAGCCGTGCAGGAGCGGGTGGCGGTGACTGTTACGGAGTAGGGACATGTTGGGGTGGGGGTTTCTTGACGGGCGAGGTTGTGGTGGAGGGTAGGGGTCGGAAGTGGGGTTGAGAGGACGGTAGCGGCGAAGAGGACGATGGCGGTGAGGTATTTCATTTTGAGGTTTCGGTTTGGTTTAGATGTTTTTTTTTTTTTTTTTTGGATAGATGTTTTGAGAAAGGAGGGTTGATTGATGTTTATTGGCTTTTATTTGGCTTGTTCGAAGATATGTATTTCGAGAATGAAGTCGATTGATCGATTGCTTGAATGAATGGAAATGTTTTTCGAAAATCTTCAAAATCGTCCCGACGATTAAATGTAAACCGTATAGCAGAAGAGAACGGAAGGATAAGATATCAAGAAAAATCGTAAACGACTGAATTGAATCAAAACTGTCAACGGCAGGTGGTAAAGAAATAAGTTTTCTTGAAAAAAGATCGTGATGGAGAAGATATTGACTGATGATCTAAAAAAAAAGAAGATTAACAATAACAGCCGTCTGAATCCTCCTATATATACCAAATAATAGCCCGCATTGTATACTAAAAGACGCACAATGACGCCGCTTCAGATCTGAAATATTCCGTTCGACAATGATCCAACTACTTCATGCACGTCGTTTCAGCTTTTTTTTCCCTAACACGACACAAGTGGAGGGACCGGCCAAGATCTTGGTGGAAGCTTGGTGCTTCCCCTCTAGAACCATACTATACCTCGGTTGGATCCGACGGTTAGCCATGTCTGCGGAGAAAAAACCATTCTAGAACATCTTAGTCGAAAAGAGCATACACAGCCACAGCTAGGAGCTCTAGGGCCCGCTGAGAACGATACCATTTCTAGCATCCCAGACTGGCAGTTGACTGTTCTTTTGAAAATATAAAACTGTTCCGTTCAAAACCGGAGTGTCAGCATATGTCCGCCACAAGACGGTAGTGTCTTGAAACAAAGAAGGTACAAAGAAGGATAAGATCATCTTGGAAAAGGTTACATCTAGGGTATTCGTTACTAGCAACTATCCAGACGTTTTGGACGCTCTTGTTGAGACCTCCAGACTTTTGGCAGTGAGATTTGGGCTTGGTTGTGACGGAAATTTAGTATTGGCTAAAACGTCATGTGTAAGTTTATCATGTCTTGTATTCTGTTCTATCTCATTCGAATTCGATTCGGATCAAAGTAGTCTCGAGGCCAGGTTCCGGAACTATGATATTCTTGATAGGATATCTCCGACCTTTCAAATACTACTATGCCGGAAAGAGGCTGCTTATTGATGCGGCATTAATATGGTATTGAACACTACTTTCCTGGCAGTAGATAGTCCGAATTCATGAAATATATTGAAATTTCATTATCTTTTTCAAAATAAAGGAACCTATCATACAATACCAACATTATCATAACCATGCACCTTCACATGAACCCCCCAAAAAACGCCATAACACCCTTTACCCCCATCATAAAGAAACAATCGCGTATCGTGATCAAAGTTCTACACCAACTCCCTTCCCGTCACCGGTTTCCCCCCCGCCAACTCCAAGTTCGAAGCACTCCTTCCCTCCTCGCCATCATTGTACGGTCCCAAATACCCCTGCTGCTGTCCCTGATACCCATACCCCCCCTCCCCATACCCCTTATAAGGCTCCGGCCCACTCCCACCCTGTACCCTCAACGGTTCAAACCTTTCCTTCGTCGTCCCCACATTCTGATTTAACCCCTGATACTGTCTACCTCGGTGTCCATGATACATCAACGGACTTCCCGCTTCTTCATCTTCATTATTAATACTACCATTAGGGTTTAGTTCTATGCCGCCGGAGATGTCGGCACCTTCGTAGCTGGTTTGCCCGTTTTTGATGGCTTCGTGTTCAGCGATTAATCGTGGTCGAACTTTTCGCATTTGCCAGTAGATATAGCCGGCGGCTAGGATGGTGATGGCGAAGGTTATGCCTAGGATTATGTTTGAGACTAGGTGGCCGCCAGAGGGGTTGTTGATTATGACGCCGAGATATACCACTGTAAATTTTTTGTCAGTATATTTTTAGAGTGGGGTGAGGAGAAGGGGAACGTACCAACAAGCTGTTTTGGTAAACTGAGAAGCGTGGCGATGAAGAATACCCAAAAGCTGATACCACAGGTTGCGAATACCGCAGTTGTTAAATGTGCTGGAATGGCGGATAGACGGGCGATGAACACAAACTACCATCCCAAATCAGTACCTCCAAACCACCAACCCATACTAAAATCGAGAAAAAATACATACGATTATACCACCCTCCCTCGTCACCGTCGCCAAACAAGCATAATTCAAATTCCTCCGTTCCTCTTTCTCCGCCTTACCCCTCAAAACCCCCTTAAATGCAAAATAGGTTCCAATCTCACCGATAAATGTTCCGGCTGCCACGATTGCAAAACCTATCCAGAGACCGTAGACGATACCGCAGAGGATGGCGACTATTTCGTGGCCGAAGAGGGGCGGGAAGGAGATGATGAAGAGGATTACGATGGGGATTATCCACCCCCAGGAGAGGGAACGGATTTTTTGGGAGACGGGGGTTAGCCACTATTCAATATTATTAGCACATATTCCATAAGGGGCCAGTGATATGAAATGGGAGTACTTTGACGATTTGTTCATGGTAGACACTGATAAGGACGGTAATAACAATAATGACGATTAAGAGAATCCACCAGGCTATACATCAGGTTAGTAATCAAAATGAGAATGTGTTGCATATGCGATACATTCTTCCATGACAGAAGAGATAGAATGGAAGGCAAAGACATACGAATGTATCGCTTTCTTGTGAAGAACTTCTTCCAGTCGAAGGGTTCATAGGCCGGGATGATAGGAGCCCTGACCTTCTCGGCCTTGGGCGAGTCAGAGCGCGAGAACAACCCCATTCCTTTCTCTTATTCCTCCTCTTATTTTTCTTAGTAGATAGCTGCAGCTCTAACTGGAGTACTGTTTGAAGGTGATGATGAATTATGGCTGATGGAGAGTCGTGATGGAGGTGAAGGTGTAATTATATGTCGGCCGCAGAGATTAATTTGGAAAGAAGGAGGGAGTTAAGGTGGTGTTTGGTGGCAATTGAACATTAACGACGTAACACTGCAGCTTCTGGACTGTCTATATGTATCAAGAAGGCCCACGAAAGTAACCGGACTGTGCCAGAAACCACAACTTTATGACGGAGAAAAGAAGGAGAAGGAGAGTATATAGGAGTAGGTAGCGTAGAGGAGTAAATACCTTCTACTTCTCCGCTATTTATTATATGTATCCGGAGAATGAAAGCTGTGAAGAATGATGAAGAGGAGGAAAAGAAGCCCCTGTCCAAGAGAGAACAAGCATTTTCTTAGCCCAGCTCCAAGCCTTGGACCTCTTCGAAGCCAAGCCATCAACAATTCAAGCTGGCCATTCAGATTCGAGAAGGCAGTTTTCACGAGAAAGAATTGGAAGGGTACGTAATCGGGCTGGGATTCGTCGGTAGGTTTGCCGACGGGCACCAAGCTGCACTATTTTTTAGCTCAGCCCCAATTCAATAAAGTTAACTGTTACACCACGATAGGCTGGTATCTGCGATGACGCCGACGACTGGCGGGTCCGAGCAGGAAGGGGATAGTTTAGGTCGATTAAAGGAGCTGCCCTGTAAGGCGAATCAGTAATTAACGATCTTGAATATTTTTTCGGTCGGGTCGAGTTGACTTGATCTTGACAGGCAATGACAGGGGTTTAAAATATTTGTCAGATCTAGAGTAGACGGCGTATACATCTACCGGTTTCTGCCGTATACACGTATACATATCATCATGCGAGGAAGTCATATTAGACGCCTTGACGGTAATTGATGAGAGAATGCAGCTGGGGTTTGGAATTGTAACAAGCTACCCCGCCTCGGAGAAATATTAATTAATCTAAGACCATCTTATATACCATCAAATGCATAGGTATCAACTACGTCGCCTGAACCCTTATATGCGACCCGGATACAGAAGAATTAGAGGAAGAAGAAGAAGAAGTAAGTTCCCCCCACCTCTCCACCACCTCCCTCATAACATCAACCCCCCACATGAACTCCTGCCATCTCAAATCCGCCCACAAATCCGGATTCCCCTTCTTCTCCCCTCCCCTAGCCGCAACCGTACTCTCCCAAACCCTTCTATCCCGTTCCTCCTGCTCCCTTCCATCCTTCAAATGTAATATCCTCTGCGTATCCCTCGCCGACGCTTGTATCGCCTCCCCCCTCTCCTTTCTTATCACTTCATAAACTTTCAATGCGTCTTCAATTTTTTCAGTTGATTGAATTAGACTGAGAGCAATCGTGAGGACTCCGGCGTCTTCGATGGCGTTTGCGGCGCCTTGGGCGACATAGGGGAGCATGGGGTGGCAGGCGTCGCCGATTAATACGAAGCGACCTTCATGCCATGATTTTAGGGGGGCGTGGGAGTTTAATGTCCATTCCATTACTTCTCCGTCGTCTGGAACGTATGATAAAAGTTGTTTGACGGTGGAGTTCCATCCAGAATAGGTCTTTAACATTTCTGCCTTCGTTCCCGGTGATGTCCAGGATTCGTTGTCAACTTGGTGCGGGCGGATGGGGTGGATTAACACCATATTATACAATTTGTGCGAGCGGAGGGGGTATGCCATTATCTAGAATCCCATTAGTATATATCCATAGAGTAGAATATCGAGAAAGGAAACTTACATGCCCCCCCGGCCCCATCCACCTTACCCCGGTCTTCCCCTTCACCAACTCCCTAAATTTAGGATCACCCCTCATCCTCTCTTCATTGATCACGACTCTATACGCTGCGTCGCCGGTACTAACGGTTCCATCTTTCACTCCATTTTTCTTTGCGATTTCAGATCGTATAAAGCTTTTGATGCCGTCGGCTGCGATTATTAGGTCTGCGTGGATCCATTCTCCATTCGACAGTTTTATAGAAGGAGAGAAGTCTGATGATATGGTCGTTATTGGCGATGAAGTATATATTTTTACACCCAATGATTGTGCTCTGCTCAAGAGTATTCGTTGGAGGTCTGCGCGGTGGATTACTAGTAATGGTGCATTATACTTCTTCCCAACCTATAATCCCATCAATATCCCATCCTCAACCATGATCTAATATAAATGCTTACACCAGGCATCAACCCAACCCATCCAATCTCCCCATCATCCTCCCACCGTCTAAGACTATTCCTCTCCAACGAAATCCCATCCCTAACAACCTCCTCCAACACTCCAAACCTCTCTAATATTCTTGAAGCATTTGGAGCGATTTGGATGCCCGCTCCGACTTCTTTTATGGAGGAAACGGATTCGTAGATTGTGACGGAGTGACCGGTTAGAGAGAGTCCGATGGAGGCGGAGAGACCGGCTATACCCGCGCCGATTATTAAGATTTTCAGGGGAATAGGGGATTTAAATGAGGTGAGGTGGATGGGGTTTTGTGAGGGAGGAGAGATGATGGGGGCGGAGTTGGGTTTGTTGGATCTTGGGTGTGTTGTTGTGCTTCGGAGCGGCATCTTTGGACCATTTACAGGCGGTCAGTGACAGTCGACGGTTAGTTCGTTGAAACTCGACTGTCTATTTTATAGTATGATGTCTTCGATCTTCGTTTGGGGATCTTTTTTTTGGACTAAACTAATTCTTAGTTCTTCTTATATAACGTTCCGTGTACCCCCTTTCTAGAAGCTAGACTGGACGACTCCGCAGATAAGTACCGTCGTAACAATGATATGCCAATTCCAACAGGTCGTTTAAATCACCGGCATTGCTTTTCGGCAAACGAAGTTAGAAAGAAACTAGTTAAAACTTATACGGTGGTCCAGTGGAGATGAAAGGAACCGGGTCATCCGTTTAAGCCTTCGCTTCGGTTTATGACAGTTCACGACATGCCAGCGATTATACATATCCATCTTCCAAAGAAAAAGGAAGCAAAAGAAAAAAGAAAAGTTGATTTTTCTGATATCATCGTACAACTGTTAACATCATATTCCGAAAGAAGACCAGTGGTCCAAAGAAGTTCTAGCTCGTCATTGTGGTCGAGGTTGATCCTGACCCAACCGGTTCTCCCCACGGTTGAACCCGACCTAAACCAATTTCCCCAGACCCCGCAAATCACATAACCTCACCGAAATCTCGCACGACTCAAATAAAAGCGTTCACGAAAATTTCTTCAAAGGCCGGATCTCAATTCCATCATCATCATCAATATAAAAATCAGTGAGAGGAGAGCTCAGGAGGGGAACCCCATCGAAATCCATAGATATCTAAAAAAAAAATCCAATATCAAACATTCATATTAACACCCTGCATTCGTATGCAGATATCACCCACAGCTGTCATAATGCATTCCACAAACCAGGGTACCCTCTCTCACAAGTTAACAGCCCAGAGAAAAAGAGAGGACAGACGGTAATAAACTACGGCATATATCCAAACCCTCTGCTACTATAATAATGATCACGGGCCAGCGATAGCGCCATGGTTAGTCAATGCCTGCATACACCTGACGCTGCTTTTTTATTTCCGTTCTATCGCGCGAATATATTAATATCGGTTATTAACCTTAAAGGCCTGAACCACCAGCATGCAGCATGTTAGCAGGCATTCAAAACACCACCGAAAAAACAGCATTTTCGTATGATCATGATTATGACTCTCCCGTTTATAGTGTCATTCAATATCGTTTATAATTTCAACCGCACGGCACTGCGCAACGGAGTCGGCATGTCGGTCACAATCCCATAGCGAATTGTTAGCATCGGCTCATAAATCCGGCACTCAGCTGCCCAACATACAAAAACCTTGACGTCGAAAAACTCGTGGGGGCCAGACCCAGCGATATGGTAAGGTTAGGTCAATGCGTTCTTCTCTAAACCCTTTTCAAACTTTCTTTCTTTGCTGTACTGCCACCAGACTACTGTACTTCATGCATGTATGATTGTGGAGATCTTGGTGATACTAGTCTTGAAATCCCATTGGAATACGAAAAGTCCAGGGCAAGGGTTTGGAATGCCGATAGAAGAAGCCGAAACGAAACGAAACGTTGACTACGGAGTACCACAACCTCCCTCCACCACAACCAATGTTCATTTCTAACCGAATTCGAACCCGATTTTGAATTTTTTGTGGGATTTTTTAGGAGGCACGTGAATGCATAAACGGGTGAAAATGATACAGAAAAATCAATTAAACTTAACGGGTCGTGGTACATCCGTACGCAAGCTGCTTACTCATGCTCTAACTAGTCCCTGGATATTCCGCACGATAGTTAGCTTAAGGTTTTTATTTCCAACGACTGAAAATATCGGGATTTGTGATAATATTTTCGGTATGCAGCACTGACGGCGGATCTCGCCCGCGGAGGGTGGGAATATTGATAGTCCATGTGCGCAATTGTGGGGTTTAACGTTGTTTCCCATCAATTGATTATTTCTCATGGGTGTTCTCCGCATTTTTCTGTCTCTGTTTGCGATATAGGAGAAAAGCCCTCAACAAAGACAAAAATTCCTATACTATGGGGTCAATTAGATCGAGCTATTGGGTGCAAGTACCAACAACCATAGTTGTTTTTAGCGTCGTTTCGGCACAGGCTTACCGAGAGTTCGTGACGATATCTTGATCTTGATTTTATTTGAACGCACGGTCTTTGGAGTCTTTCGACATAAGAAATTGATTGCATAATTATATGCATATACCCAATGCTAGCTTAAAAATTCGTGAGATCTGCATATGTAACTGGTCTTGTAACACCGGTTGACGGCAATATCGTCGGACCTTTTTTTTGGTCTTAGATTCTGCCCTTTCGTCTTTTGAAACGATAATTGGCTAAGAATGTCTTGATCAACTGACTTTCGAATTTGTCCAAAAGATGAGGCCATTGAAGTCGATCGACCCTGCCGAGATGGTTTGAAGGATTTGAGCCCTGAGGATGTTATGTTCAAGTTAGACCATATGTACGTCTTGGTCTGGCGTACATCTATAGCTCTATCTACCTATTCATCGATGAACCAACCGACCACCATTTTCGAAATTTCATCTACCCCAGAATATAACCCCACATTTAGCCCACCTAGCCCAATATCCATCTCTATAGCACCATGTAGAACCCCGTAACTACTCTGCCCCCCCCACAATAACAACCAACTTCCTCGGCCCCCCATCATTCACGAACCCACTGTGGTCCCCACCCCCACTAGCCGCCACATCATCATAAGGATGCGCATACCCCTTCCCATCAACATTAACCTCATGCACTAATCTGGCATAATGATTCGTAACCCCCCTCGTATAAAACCCCCCTCTATCCTTCGCCGGAATCTCACAATCACAATTTAGTAGTACCGTTCTATTAAACTCTGCGTTTAAACGTGGGATTATTGCGTTCCGTAGAGGTGAAGGACCGGTTTGGAAGGGACCCGAGGACGCGTTGAAGATATCTGCTGTTGTGGGTTTTGTGAATGATTCTTTTTGGAAGGTGAAGGTTTGGGAAGTGAGACAAGTGGTGCCGGTGATTATGCCGAAGGCGCATTGGGTGTCGATTTTTAGTTCCCTAGAGGAGAAGTGGTTCCAGACTTCATCGATGTACGGTTCGAAGTATCCTTTAAACAGTGATCGGTTCAAAACGATCCCCTGGTTTGGGCTAAGCACTCTTAATAATCTCCCTTCTTTATCATTAACAATAAGATCCTTCCATCCTTGCCCATCATTCTCGCTTTGTTCGCGAAGCCCTTGGGCAATAACTTCCAACCCATCCTTCGGTAACCCAAGCACCTTCTTTTCCTCACCCGTAGACGTCACAAGCGTCAACGCAATCGGAAAAGCAATGAAATCAACATAACTGATATTCGCATAAAGTTGATCCGAATTAAACGTAAATTCCATAAACCCCCAATTTGTTTCATAATTCTTGTCAGTGGGATTTGTAACCGACGGCTCCACCAATGCCGGGCCGGGGTTTAATAGAAATACTAGGGGTTTGTCGATAGACAAATATATTCTACCACCGGCAATACGGGGTATTGTGACGGTAATTGATGTCCCCGGGGCGCCGAGTGGGATGGCATAGTTTTCGGATGGGGGTTGGAGGATTTGGGAGGGGGAGGAGGGGTAGTATGGGGTTTTCCCGTCGGATTGGAGGAGGAACCAGGAGTTGGAATGGTCAATTGCTAGGCCAGTGATTGTGGCGTAGACGATGGGGGAGGTGGTGTGGTTTGTTAGTTCGATTTTGAGGGTTTCGGGTGTCATTTTGTCTTGAATTAGTCGAGAATCTTATATTATCCCTGTTCTCTCCTGTGGATTGAAGGAGAGTGAAGTGAGAGGAAGGCTTGCGTTGAATTTGTGGTATTATGGAGTGGCTGCGGGGAATGGCTGGAATTGCAATTTGCAATTGAAGATGGGATGGAGTTTGGATGTTATAGATTTTGAGCTGGTGGCGTATAATATCGTCCTTTCGATATTATATCTTATCTCCGGAGTGATGCTGTGATTCCAGTCTCTGATTCGCTACCGTCGGCGCGGGCTGGCGGGGAGCTTGGAGGCGGGTGATGTCATGTAGAGCTCTGGCCATTTGCATTGACGAAAGCAGGGTTAGCCGCATATGCGTGCGTATGCACTCCAAGTACTAACCCCGAGACATAAAATTTATGGATCCAGAGATTTTTCCTTAAGAACAGGAAATATTTAGGCAACTACAATAATAGATTGTTTACAATTTCTTCCTTGCAATCGCTGACTTCGAACTATTTAAAAATGTCGTATATACAGTAGCGCTCCTGCAAGAACCCTTTTCCCTATCCAGTAGCCCCAAAATAACTTTACAAAAGAATCGAAAAATCTCCCCAAAAAGTTACTTTTCCAAAATCCTCGCTTACCGACAATTTAATCCCTTCAATTTAAGTATTCTTGGTAGCCATCTTGGCAGACCAATCGACAACAAACTTCTGCCACTGGGTAGTATCACTTGGATAGATAGAATACCCATCATCATAAGACTTACCCCAGTTAGGCACCGTAGTTCCAAACTGCCAGAACATATCACCAGCAATGTTATTCGCAAAGACAGTATCATGGTATTGCTGGTGATAAGTATCACGAAGACCAGAGTCACGAGTGACACCGTATTCTTCGAAAAGCATCGGCTTATTAAGCTTATTAGCGATGGCAGCGTGGTCCTTAATCCATTGGTTACCCCAGTCCCAAGTCTTACCCCATGGGATAGGATACATATGGAAAGTGCCGAAGTCGATGGAAGCAAGAGCTGTAAGAGCCTCGTTATCGATACCAGGGCCACCGTTGTAGACGTAGTCGCTACTGCCGGGGGTATTGATGAAACCTTCGTCACCAACGGCGACTAAATGGCAGGGATCGAGGGACTTGATGTATTCAGACATTTCCTTGGCCCAGGCGGTTGTGACGGCTGGAGTGCAAGATCCAGCGCCGAGTCTAGGGCCGGCGCATCGGATTTCGTTGGATAATTCCCATGCAAGGATTGCTGGACTGTTCTTATAACGGTTGACAATGGTCTTGACGTAGTTCTTGTAGATGTTCTTGATGGCGGTGTTGGTGTAGAAGTCGCCGTGGTTGCCGCTGCTGCCGAGGGTCTTTTCAACGTAGAGGTCGCTGAGGTGGGAGTTTAGTTTTGAGAGATTTGCTTGAGGTGATGAATTAAAGTTGGAGACTTACATGCCACCGTATTCAGCCCAGTTGTTGACGAATGGAAGGATAATCTTGATACCCCTAGACTCAGCTCCGGAGATGACACGGTCAAGACGTGGGAGACCACGCTCTTCGGTCTCGAGAATGGTTGGTGGAACGGAACTCCAGTCCTGAAAGACGGTTACATAGTCTTCTTGTGGGCCTGTTTTGTTATTTAGCACACTGGAGGCTCCTCATGTTGTAATTTGGGGCTGAAAAATAATAGAACATACCAGCAAAGTCAGCGAAACCCCAGGTTCGGAGAACCTTCAAGCCAGAGGCGGCGAATGCATCGAGAGAGGTATCGATGTCGAGGAAGTCGTTTGGCCCGTACACTTTTCATTATCAGTATGCACCCCTTTTACACAATTATACATCTATTCCAGAAGTTCTTACTGGGAATGTAGTAGGCATTGCTACCAGCGAAGTAGAACTTCTTGCCAGCGAGTCTGAACTCCTTTCCAGAGGTCGACACAAAGTCGGTCGAGCAGGATCCATTGGCAGTGGTGGTCCTGGTGGTTGTAGTGCTAGAAGTGGTGGTTCTAGCGGTGGTAGTGGGGGTAGTGGTGACTGGGGTAGTTGTTCGGATGGTTGTCACTGGAGTAGTAGTGGCCGCAGTGGTAGTGCGGGTGGTGGTACCAGCAGTAGTAGTAGCGCCGGGGATACCTAACTTCTATTTAGTATATATCTCTATCCACGAGATGCATCGTGATATATCTTACACTGATAGTAGTAAGCATTATAGCTAGTACAGGCTGCACCTGCGACACAGCGGCTATCCCCAGTCCAGCCTATATATCTTCATTAGTAAAAAAACCTCTTAAGCCATCCTTACATGCAAGGATACATATACATACCAATACCACCGCACTGTCCCCAGAGAGTTTGCTGGGCGGCCGCACCAGCGGCAAGAGCAGAACCGACAGCCAAGATCTTTGCCTTCATCTTGAATAATTTGATTATCAACCGAACTCGGGTACTAATCCAATGAAGTTGGTGAAAAAAAACCTGGAAGAGATTGAAGGCCGAAAGGGATCCTTATATATTCTTGGACTTCATTATGGGGTATATTACTAGAGCACGTCAAGTAAACCAATTGAACCAATTAACTTCGAAGTTATTCGGACAGATTGGGTCCGCATATGAACGGATCAGGTACAAAAGCCGTCAGTCACAGACTATCATGATTACCGACGGACTTGAAGCAGTTGGTTGCCGAGTCTCATAGAATAGCTGAAACCATCGGACGAAAATGGAACAATCTTCTGCATAGAATCGTACGCCCTGTCTGGTCGCCATCTGGGTCCGTCTGCATGGCTAGTCGGGTGTTCCCTTGGCTCTTTTGTGGAGAATGTGGATCCGAAAGGTAAAAGATGAAATATCATGGAGCTAGCAGACCCGGCTATATCGATAGGGCATGGAAGGAATCCAATCCAGGTGGATCTGTCGGCATTATTTTGCCAGGAAAAAGCTTGGATAGAATCTTAGAGCCACGGAGGCAGATAATCCGTCGGTTCGAACTTCTAGGCTAGACATATATGAGCAGATATGGCTGGTTATGCCTTAATATAATTTGATGCGCGCCACAATGCATTAGAACAAGATTATACGCGGACTGATCTTAAACTTTTGAGAACGTAGCAGATATATGCACTGGCCGAATGGTGGCCATGAAACGTCCCAACTGGGGCATTCAGGGTTGTGCCGAAGCTAAAGCAGGAACACCGGCCCGTTTGCGTGTGTTTTGGCCCAGGATCTTGGTCTGGGGTGGGACCGATGCTGCCGAACAGGCGAGCCCGTTTTTGCTGTCCCAATTTACAACATGCAACACTGACCGGGTTTCCGTTTGTGAACGGCTAGCCTCGACTCCAGATAAACGGCCTTCTCTATAGATGCAAATATGCATATATAAAATTGGGGTAGGTTCAAATTTGGTGTAAAGGCTACTTCAAATTAGGCATGCCTTGGTCCGTCGAAAATAGGCGTCGGAGCCATTCCTTGTAGCAGATCCTTAGGCCAAGAATATGGATTTATGGAAACGACCTTTGTCTTCCCAAGACTGGAACATATTACCTTGGAAGACTTGATTCCTTGTCTATGTGATGAGATATCGATAAATCATACAATTTCTTGGTAGATTTGAAAATATTAAATTATATGAATTCAGTGACCACTTCGTGGAGCAGGTACGAGCCCAATCCATAGTAAAATACTATGTACAGTTGAATAATTCGGGTGGTCGGTGCGTGTAATGTACGTCTAGTGCAACAACTCACCAATCAAGCTTAGGAACCTTCCTATTCCGCCCCACTCTGTGGAGCGGCCAAGGCTCCTCTGCTAGGTCTGGAAGTTCTGACTCTTTTATCTTCCATAGAGGCGTAACTTCATCGTCCTGTTGCCCGACTCCTTCCCACCATTCGTCAGGAACAAAATATTCCAAAACGTCGAGATCGGGCCAATTCGTATAACTATATATAGCACCATGGTCTGAATCAGTGCCGTGATTGAGACCGCGAAACCAATTTGGATGTTTTTGCTTCCATACCGACATCATATCTCTCAATACCTCTCCTGAGATATCGTCGTCATTTCCCTAGCGACCGTTGGCTAATTGTAGAGACTTTATTGCGAATGATATCTGCATCATGTCTAGCTCTAGCACCGTATTAGTTTGGTCCATAGACACGGACGTTGCATTGGGAGCCTCCGTCGCCGATAATGTAACATCAATCTCGTCGTTAGTGTCGTCCATCATATCATCCTCAAACACTGGCTTCTCAAACACCTCCTATCTTCAGTCGTCATCTCTCTTGATCTTCCAGACAACTGCCTTGACGAAATACCACATCTTTCCATGCTCTCAAATATCTCGAATCCATCTCATACCATCTAAATTATTCTCTCCGGCCCACCACATAGCCTCTATCTTTTGCATTGTGAGCTGTCGCTGAGAACTTCTTTCCATCTTTTCTCTCAAATTCCCATTTCCCCACCACCTGCTCTGCAATCTCATCAACCTGTCCCTTTTCCTTTCCAGACTCTCAAATTCTACTCTTATAATTATCGCTTCCACGGTATTCGGAAATCGACGTTTCCGCACCCAATCCCCGGTAACACGCAACTCCCTATCTCTTCTCTAACTAATAAATCCCGTATGACGAATTGTGATTGTTACAGTCTTCGGCTCAGCGTATTTTGTATCCAAAACATGCAAAAAAGCACTATTTTCTATATAAGATAGCCTTGCAAATATTTTAATATGCCTTATTGTTATATTCTCATGCATCTTGTGAATTGCCTTTAATAACTTCTCCTGTTGATAGAGTGTGTTGGCAGTGTTTGGAGGGCGATCGCCCCAGCCTCCGAGAAAGAAGCATATCTCCGATGTTACCTAGAGAAAGTGCCATGCCTCGGTGTATATACCTTTACAAGTGTGAAGGAGAGCAACATCGGACTTTTGCTCAGCCCAGTAGTCTAGCCGACGGTATCTGCTTGCGACTGGATACGGTCGAGCCAGGTCATTATATGGAGCAAGGGCGTACTCCCGGATCAAATCGCGGATCTCGCCAGGTAGCGTGAATAGAGGACAAAGACTTTGAGGCAAGATATTGGTGAATGAAAGAGGTGATTTGGCGTCTGCTGGCTTGTCTCGTCCCAGCCGTCGTCGTCGTCTTCCCACATTATCTCGTATATGTGGATTGGTTTTGAAGGTAGGGCTAGGTATAGATTTGAAATTGTCGTTGACGAAACGTATGTCTAGGGCTTCCTATATTCTAGGTTTCTACTCAATCTTGGATAACGAGACATGTCCTGCGTGAATGATGGAGAGAAGAAAGAAGGTTTCTCTCCTGTCGTTAGGAAATCCATTAAGTCTCAAGTAATTACCTATATATCTGATCTACTGATCTGCAACGCCTCACTACTGCTCACAATCTTCAGCATATTTTGACGTTCACACCAACCAGCTGCTGCTAGAAACTGTGGTTGATGTACTGCCCGAAAGGTACGGTGTAGATCTGAGTCTATAGGCATCTAGGCGTGACTCAGCCTTGCTTCTTGTATACATCCCGTTTGTTGATGGAGAGATAATGTATCGTGGCGGTGCCGGCCATGTTAGAGCTGGTCTCTCGTCAGAGCTATAGTCGAACTTTGAATGGAGGAAAAGTAGTTTTTACTATGAATTAGATAGTAGAATCTAAGCCCAAGAAGAACCTCGGGTGGTACGTACACCAGGATGTATAATGAGCCTCAAGTTATGGCGCACAGATGTTGGATTTTAGGACGCAACGCAAAAGTGAAATGACTCTTGTTGCAGCCTGAAGGCAGTTAGGGCTTCACCGCAGTCACGTGACTCCAACACAACATGAATGCCCGCCCTTCACATTCTTTCCCTCATCCTGTATCGTGTCTATTTAAGAACCACCT
This sequence comes from Arthrobotrys flagrans, assembly GCF_004000055.1. Taxonomy (NCBI): domain Eukaryota; kingdom Fungi; phylum Ascomycota; class Orbiliomycetes; order Orbiliales; family Orbiliaceae; genus Arthrobotrys; species Arthrobotrys flagrans. Next base: position 364,330 of record NW_027137556.1, read on the forward strand.
ATTTTCGTGTAGACTAGCATCCAATCAATCAATCAATCAATCCAAATTTACATTTCACTTCTCCAATTCTTGATCCCAATAAGGAAACTCTCTATTCCAATAACTTCAGAAAACAATCACGGAGCCATTAGGCCCCCACAACTCTTTCGTCTGGCCAACAAAACAAGAAGGGTCCCAAGACTACCTGAGTACTCTTGTGTTCACGAGACTGTTAATAGTTATAGAGCATAGAAGTGTGGTCTCGAGGGCGTGCGATAGCTAACTATTATTAATCGATTAATCGGTCAATATAACACAGGTGAAATATTTAGGGCTCAGTCTGCTTTGTGTGTACATAGAAGGATTTCTCATCTTAAGTCGGAGCTTTTGCTTGGTTGACTAACTACAGTACTATTTACGATTTGAAGGCCCACTTCAAATATGAGTAGAGGTCGAATTCTAACTCTCAGGCTGAACTTGAGTTTTCCTACTCCTTACAGTCTAAAGGATAGAGTAGGTCCCGAGACTACAGACAAAGCGAAGGAGAGGGACATCATTACACACGCACATGGGTTATCGGGTCACATGGACCTTCATTGAGACAAATATAAATCGGAGCAATATTCTTCATTTGGAGCCCGTAGGTCAAAATAAGAGTCTAAAATAGAATCTGTCGCCTACTGGTATGGGTACGAGACAAGCCGCCCACAAAAAAACCAAAATTTCTATTATACTTCAACCACCTCCTTCGTTGCTCATCACCAATATGAAGATCTTTGCCTCTAACATCCTCCCTCTTCATTTACTTTCTTTCCTCCTTCTTGCTGTAAGGGCGTTAGGATTACCTGCTGATTCTCACACAGATCTACACCCTACTCTCGAAGCGCGATTCATCCTTGAGAAAATGAAGCCGATTATACGGCTGGGGTCTCTGGATCAGAGATCAGGGCGAGGTACGTATTTGGCCAAATTATTCGCGTGTCTTCTTATATGCATATCGATCTCTTCTCCATTAATTTGGTTTTTTCCCCGCATTTAATATAGTCTCGAAAGAATTTACACAGAAGAGGGATGTGAAAATTGTGGTTCATATCACTTCGATCGTGCAGAGTTACCTTCAACTTCTGTCTCATGAAATGCGCCGACTAGAAACAGTTATCCGCTAGGGGAAAATAATTATTATTGTGGTGGTTTGGGGGCCGTCTTCGCCTCGAACCCAGTATTTCTCAGGGTTATGAATATCTCTGAGATCGAGTGTTGATACGAAACTTGCAAGGCAAATTTCCGAAGTGAATTTTCTTGGATACGAGCTACTATTTAAAGTACAGATGTTAACTGTAGTAAGATCTACCAGAATCCACCTACTTGAGCTACTCTTGCAACTTCCTTCCCAAGTACATCGTGCATCACAGTGTTTGGATGGTAAACGTCCGCCCAAAATAGCTGTTGGTTGTTCCCAGTACTCTTCGTATCCGAGCTCAACCCATACGCAGTCGGATTATTCAAAACCATGGTGAATTGTGCATTAGCATCAACGAAAAACGTGTTCACACCGGAGTGAGAACTCTTGAAATTCGAAATATAAGTTTGAAGTTTCGAGTTCCAAGTGGTAATAACAGCCTTTTCTTGGGTCGCCCAGCTTGACTGACTAGAAATCAGTGGAGAACGTTCCATAGGCGGGATATTGTGAAAGAGGAAGTTTCGCCCGCCGTTAGTATAGATCTTGTCCAATAGTCTGAACTCTGCGGTAAGAAGGGTGTCGATGAAAGTGTTGATATCGCTTCTCGAATAGGAGTTACCGATATCATTGATACCAATGAAGGCAGAAAACATGGTATTGTCAGATTGCCATGGTGCTGTTGCTGGCTTGGTAGAATATCGTGTCATCCATGTATTGACTTGATCGGTCATTGACGGAACGTTCAACGAATTGACGAGTGCGTTATCGATGGTTGCCCCTGCGATTTTTGATTGATGTCGTCTTAGCCAAAAGAAGTCTAATACACCATTATAAAAGGAAGAAATTTTTGATGAACGAACCTGATACGGCAAAATTATAAGTAAATGTTTGCGATTTGTTATATTTAACAGTGATGACATCGATCCAATTAGGGCCATTCGATGTAGTCTGGCCAGGGTAAGTTGGATTTCCGAGAGGATTTTGTGTAGAAGGTTGATTTCCGGTGGCAGAGAATCCCGTAGCTGTGTACGAGTCGCCACTATTGCGTCTGTCAATTGTATGCCCATTTTGAATACTCTAAGTCTAGATTTATGTCAATTTACTTACAAGCTAAACCAATATTTGAGCCCACTGGTTGGGGATGTCGTTGGTGACGATGTTTGTGTGGTCGTAGATAAAGTAGTTGAGATATGAGTAGTGGTAGTAATCGTGGTCGTAGTCGTACTAGAGCTGCTCCCTGGAAGACATTGAGAGTAATAAGGGTTTAAAACCGTGCAGGTATATCCCGATATACAATTAGTGATCCCAGTCCAACCAATGCCTCCACCTATGGTGTTCCAATTGACAGGGTTTTAGAACATAGTAACTTTTATAAATCGAAGTGTGCTTAGAAGGCTTACACTGAGACCATGCACCGCCTTGTGCTGTAACGCCGTCTAATGTCAGAAGGAAGATACTAAAGCTAGGAATTAACTTTAACTTCATAGTTTCGATTTTTTTCTAAAATGACAGTAGCAGATTTCGAAATGATCCTGTATTGTGGAATCCTGGACAAAATACGCTAGAGCTAGGACCCTCTTCATGGTTCTTCAATCACACATTTATACTCCTCGGGAGGTGCAAGGTCTCAGTCAATACTTGTCTAAAATAACAGCTTGTCGGATCTTGGATACTGATATCCTTAGAAAAGCTTCGGCTTTGGAAGCGATAAAATTCCGTAAGATCTCCTGAAGACAAAGTATACAAACGGTATCTAAAAGCATGGCACTCCGGGATATATATTATGTTACATTAAAAGAAAGAGGGATATTCCCGTCAGTATCACCAGGTATGCCGGGACAACCCCGAACTTCGATTGTCGATATTCCGGATGTTAGGAAACGACTCCAGACTTTCGCGTGGCGTTTTCACGTTTTTTAAATTCTACAGCATAGATTGAGCCTGGCTTTCCATTTGCCCGGCTGAAATATAGCCTGTTCGCAGGGATTCCGATTAGCCAACGAGTCGAGCAAAGTTGAGCCTATTTAGGCGGCATGGCTCGAATGCTACAGGACCTCGTGGAAAATAATTATAACTCTATTTTACTAGAGTATTTTAAGTACCTGAGATTCCAGATGAGGAATTCAAGAACAATCCCGTTCTGGGTGATATACAATCTATCGCAATCTTATCAGCCTATTTCAACAATTTAAGAGAGATCCACCGATAAATTGATGAGAAAAAGGCGTATTGATACAGTCGCTTCTCTAAGGATCAAATTTAAAAATTTGTTAGCATATATCGAGAGATCTATAGATCCGTGGCTAAGATTGCTATGAGTGCTCCAACGGCGCGGGCCGGTTAATGCTAGGCTAGAGAGTTGATAGCCACACAATTGTACAAGAGCAGCGAACTCGAAATAAAATTTTCAAAGCACTTATTCTATCGCAAGCCATCTATACCCCTGATCTTCATTTACACTTTATCCCAGAACGCTTTTAAGTTCTTTCTTTTTCGCTGATTATGTAATATTGATATATTGCCCTGACATTTTCGATGCGTACTGACGCCACGGCCGCAAGTGTGCAACTGTGTATCTACACGTTGTTCTTGTGATTTTCGTGCCGAGCCCAGGCCCACCCATAGCGAAACTTGGGCACGACATCTCTAGATCTTACACAAAATTTTTAATCGAATCCCTTCAAAATTGAGAGAATTGCTAGTGATATCGTGTTTGGCAAACCCCACAAGATATAATAGCCCTAAGCTTATGAAAACGTGTTTGCGAACGACATATGAATAGCAACGCTAGTCTAGAATCTTCACGATGGCCATGCACTGTACCGGACAAAAATTTACTGTGCGAGACGGTGGTTGACAATTTTGCCCCAAAATTGGGGACCTTCAGCGAAAACGTTCCAATCTACAAGTCAATGCTCTGTAGACGTCCAAGTCCGATTCCTGAATTTATTTCGGCCATTATCTCCCCAGAACTCCTTATCTTGTCAGAATCATTAATGCATCTTTTGAAGCTGATACCGTTAGCATAACTACGTGGTGCGGACGGACCATGCGACGCTGTGACGTCAAACTATTTGCCACTAGCTCTTGGTTAAGATCCAGATGCCTGAATCGACAGCCCCACAAATCAGTTAAAAAACGGGGAATACAAGCTTCCTAATATTCTTGGTGTTTCTTGGGACATAACTTTCAAGAGTTAAATTTTGAAACTATCGACCCATCAAAACATATTAACATTTATATCTAGGCAGCTGAAGAGCCGAAGCACTAAACAAAGTTTACAGTCTGGGCCACGTAATATAACGGCTATTGTATTAAGAAATCTGAATTTGCAAGGGAACTTGCTGACGTGATGAACTAGACTGCGCCTTTTGTAATACTGGAGATCGTTGAATACTTCTATCGGAGAACTCTAGAGGAGAGGAGTGCAGAGGATTTAACTCATTAGCTTATGCTTCGTTGTTCATATGTCTCACAGCCTAGAATTTCTTGCCTGCGCTAATCTTTGCCCGCACAATCTTATCCGGGATCTGCAATACCTTGAGATATTGTTACCAAATCGACGAAATTGATGGTATCAGGAGCCCAATATGTAGGGATTAGTACTCTGGGTACTGCATCCGAATTACCGTGACATCAACCAGGTACCAAACGAATCGAATCTTCTGTATCTCTTTCCAGGGTTTTGAGGATTATAGATTCGAAGCGATATTTAAATAGCCGATATCAGGGTGACTTTTCTAAAAGTCTCTGAAAATTTTCACAACCTTGTTGGTAGCTAGCTCTAGCCACGGGGGCCTTAAGTCCGAACTCTACGGTTATATATCTTGAAGTTCTTTCGCAAGTTGCGACACCGCCAGAACCATTAATTGCCTGAAGGGCAGAATAACACAACTATTTAGGGGAAATATTCATATTTGGCTTGTGTGAAAATCCTAGGGAAATTAACATGGCATTCTTTGGTAAATGGAGAGAAAGCGGGGGGTCTGATGTCGAAAAGGCATCGGCCGACCCATTAGAAGGGCAGGGACAAATGAGCCCAAAAGTTCTGGATCCTAATGCGGGAGAAACTGAGGGTCTCTCACAGGAGCAGGAGGAAGTTCTACACCGAAAGCTGAAGGGACGGCATATGCAAATGATTGCCATTGGAGGCTCTATAGGAACAGGGCTGTTCGTTGGTTCGGGCAGCGCTTTGCAATCTGGCGGTCCAGCGTCGCTAGTTATTGGTTAGTATCGTTAAGAAAAATTTACGATATCTACTAACTGTAGTTTTTTCTAGACTTCATTATTATCGGTGCCATGCTCTTCTTCACAGTCCATGCGTTAGGAGAATTAGCAGTTATGTATCCTGTGGCAGGTGCCTTCTATACGTATTCCTGCAGGTATGGCTAGTTCATTGTCATACGAAGGTATGGTCGTTACTAACGGCTATTGTTTAATCCTTTAGATTTATTGACCCAGCGTATGTAACACCGTACGAAGTCAATTAATACAGAGAGATTTGTGATCTGACTTTAAAAATTTGCGCTTTAGCTGGGGTTATGCAATGGGTATGAATTATGCGTTTGTAAGGAGCCAAACCTGATCTTATCCGATTCTACAAAGTGAAGCTAACATGATACAGAACTGGCTAGTTGTGCTACCCCTCGAACTTACTGCAGCCGGTACGATTTCTAGTACCTAATTTCCTGGCTATAGCATAAATATCTCACACGATAGCTTCGATAATAGGTATAACGTTACAGTTCTGGGAAGGAGCGAGAGACATACATATTTCTGTCTGGATCACAGTTTTTCTCGTCGTTGTAACAATAATCAACTTGTTCGGAGTTCGGGGTTACGGTGAAGTTGAATATATTCTTGGAATACTGAAAATTATAGCCGTCATTGGCTTCATAATTACGGTATAAACCGATCTTTCACTCCATGGATAAGCCGATTGGCTAACTTGGACTTATCGATATAACTAGGCGATAATAATCAACTGTGGCGGTGTCCCGACCGACAATAGAGGATATATCGGTGGAAGATACTGGCATACACCAGGCGCGTTTCGCAATGGGTTCAAAGGCTTCTGCTCCGTCTTTGTCACAGCCGGTTTCGCATTCGCCGGTACTGAGCTTGTTGGCCTTGCTGCTGCCGAAGCCGACAATCCACGGAGATCGTTGCCAAAGGCCACCAAACAGGTCTTCTGGCGAATTAGTTTGTTCTATATCGTTAGTTTGACTTTGATCGGTTTGATTGTACCCTCCGACGATAAACGCTTGCTCAATGCGTCTGGTGGAAATACTGCGGCTTCACCATTCGTGATTGCATTCCAATTGGCGAATATTGCCGTGCTCCCATCCATCTTCAACGTTGTTATAACACTTGCTGTTATATCTGTTGCCAATTCATGCACTTACGGATCCACAAGGACGCTCCACGGTATATTTTACCTCTTAATTCTAGTCAGTGCCCTGCTAATTAACTCAAAATTAGCACTTGCAGAACGACATATGCTTCCATCATGGTTCGGATATGTTGATAATCATGGTAGACCTATGTTTTCACTGATAATCGCCCTCCTTTTCGGATGCTTAGCCTACATCAATGAGGCAGCAGGTACGCAGCTCTCTATAATAGTTTAGAATTTACAGATGCTAACGTGAAGGCGCTTCCTGTAGCTGGCGAGGAAATTTTCAACTGGCTTCTCGCTCTTTCCGGTCTCTCGCAGTTCTTCACTTGGGCTAGTATAAACCTCGCCCACATTAGATTCCGCCATGCTTGGAAGCTTCAAGGCAACTCACTCGACGAAATACCATTCCGTGCCGCCGGAGGAATTATTGGATCATACATGGGATTCGGATTGAACTGTCTTGTTCTTATCGCTCAGTTTTATATTGCTATTTCGGTAAAAGCCCCCCTAATCCTCGAAAGCCTTCTTGGTACTACTGCTAACTCGGGTGTTCATTTAGCCTTTGGGGTCTCCAATGAGCGCCAAAAATGTAAGTCCACAGAAATGCTTTTATATGAGTTTATATTCTAACACAGTCTAAAGTTCTTCCAAAACTATCTCGCCGCATTTATCATTCTTTTGTTTTACATCGGATACAAAGTTTGGAAAAGAGATTGGAGCTGGTACATAAAACTCGAAAACATAGATCTAGTTACTGGGCGAAGGGAATTAAATCTCGGGGAAACTTTAAGGAAGGAACGGGAAGAAAGAGCAAGATGGCCAGCATGGAAGAAGGCTTGGAATTGGTTCTGCTAAACTCGGAAGCCTAAGTAGAATTTGTATATGGTTAGCACTATTGCGCTACATTTAAGATCCAGCCAAGTTATGAGATTATGTAACTATATGAATAGTATGATAGCGTTGCATTTTAAGAATTTAGCTAAGCCACTGTTCTAGGGGCTGTGATTATACTAGCTAGTACACCTAAGGGCACCTTAGCCGTCCGAGAGTTGCAAAGTTGCCTCCGAATTCCTCTGTACTGCGCCCCATTACGATAAGAACTTAACTCTTGTATCATCGTATTTTGTGTTTGCAATATAACAGCCCACAACAGCCCGCCCAGTAAAAAGGATTCCGGCCGCCACACCAATACCAATATCAACTTTACCCCCTGTCTGTAGCCCTCGCGACCCCTCCACTGATCTGCCAACTGTCCAAGGCTTGTCGTTAAATATTGTCGTAATGGTCGAATATATTATTGCTGTAAAGACACTAGCTGTGCTAGTGGCTACTGTACCAGTAATAACCATCGATGTAGCGTCAATATTAATATTGACTATATTCGTTTTCATCACCGTGAATTCCACGATCTCGGTAGCACCCGTAATTGTCTGCGTAATGACTTGGGAATCTACTTGAGTTACGGTTGGTGCAGCCGCGGTATCCTTCCCAGTGCAGTACTCTTGATACAAGCTAATAGCCGACGATATATCCCTGGTTTGACCTCCACGTGCGGCGGATACGCAATCATATAATGACTTTGCCGCTTCTGAGTGAAAGTCCCGTCGACACTAGCAGCTATCTAGATATGGCTCGTAATAGTCACATCCAAGAAAAATGCCAAGGTTGTCACAATTGTTGGCGGTGCAACATATGCAGGCCCTAACGCATGGTTGAGCTGACGAGAATTTAGGGAGAGAATATGTTGGCACCGTTTGCGAGACTGCAAGAGCAGTGAGGGTTGCCAAGATAAATAGAGTCGTGAATTTCTTAGTAAAATCCGTGTTTTTCGTCCCTATATTAAAGGTATTTCGCCGTTTTAGAGTTAATTTGTAGCTTCATAGGCCCCTGCCAGCGCTTTCTGGTCGTCTTGGCCTTAGTAGGTTTTAAAACAAAACCTGAATGCATGGGCCTATCATACATCTAGTTTTTGCAGATCTGAGACTTACAGGTTTGACAAAGTTCTAGCCCGGGATGCAAGCTCCCAAGAGTATACGTACGGTGTGTTTAAGGTCCTGTCGTCGGCTCGGCTTTAAAGTTCATTTGATTTCTATCCAAGGTTATATTCGAGAATTGAGTAGATTGTTCGAAGTGATCAAAATCGATTCCGCTGAATTCAACCTGCCCCAGATTTAGAGCAGCGAAATTTGTTTTAGCCGTAGAAGGCTTGCTGCTTTCCACAAACGGAATTAAACTTATGTAGGACCACAACATGCGGTTCAAAACTTCTAATACCAAACCCTTATAAATTTACTTGATTCTCGTACTAAATAATGCAGAATTGTGAGTGACCGAAATAGCGACATAATACTCTTCTTGTCGCGACCATAGAATATTAATATAATAAGAACTCTGACAGCCGAGTCTAGCACTTGCGATGTATCCACAAAATCCAACATACGACAAGGTCGACATCGCGACCCTTTTAAACTAGCTTTTCAGTGGAACCTGGCAAAATATCTGTTTGTTCGGCAGACTTCCCTCAGGCGAGATCCAAAATATCCCAAAATACATAGCTGCCAGGCCAAGTTGCCGAAATTTCTCTCTTCAAACCGATTTTATGTATAATTTACAAGTAAATCTCTTACGTTCTGAGCATATATAGATGTCCATGGAGGCTCGCTACATGTGTTGAAGCTGTGGTATAATACATTCATGGCAGTCAAAATGTTCTGGCACAATTGCACAATAACTTCTCGGGGACTCTAGAACTAAAGCCTCGTTAAAACATATTAAGTAGAATTTAGCGTATCCGGGGCTACTTATCTCTCGGCATCTTTTACCGATGTCCACCAGGCCCTGTCGGTTGCGCGAAGGGACCAGGTTTTCGCTGTTCAAACTGCAACAAATGACGAAATATTCGGTCAACCTGCAATTCCAAGGGTGGGTCGGTGACGTTTGCCAGGCATGCCGCCCCAACATGCAACACCATGGTACCGGTGGCCGGTTTAGAATGAAGGAAATAGACTTGAAATCTGTGGCGAATAGAGGCCTTGACTGAATAATAGTCTATATGATGCCCTATAATCATACATCATTGTGCCGTTGAGAAAACGTTGTGGGGTGTGTTATTTTTCATGGAGAAAGTGGAGGCTGACGTCAATGCCAACGGTCAGATATATTGAGGTGAATCTTGCTACTCTCGATGCTAGCGATTTCACTCTCGAATATTTTTTTAAGGCAGTAGTAAATTTTCTCGCAAGTTTTGATTGATAGTCAAGCGTACTAAAGTGGCTTTGCGCGAAAATATTGAAGTGGTATTAAGTGTCGAAGTAAGTAATCTTACCTTCTATATAGTCGAATCTACAATATTCGAACACACATGAATTCGGCTACAACAATGGATTTCCCGCTTGAATATTTGGGAGCGATAAATATCTGACGTGCTATTTATTTATAGTTTCTTGGTACGACAAAGGTGGTAGATATTAAGCTCGCAGTCGAATCCTCTCCGTTGAAGAACCATTCAGATATCGATACCCAGTCTTAAGATCTTTAAATCATCTTGAATCATATACGTCCGTGAGCGCGCTGGCTTCACACCAAACCTGCCAAAATGCCTATCCATGAACCTCGTTTCAACCAGGAGAAACTCACCATGTCTCCTCCAAGCATGAAACCGTGGAAAATGTCACCCTCAATACCAAACATGTTACTCCCCAACTTCTCCCCTCCACAATTCAAACTCCCCACTCTCTCAGCATCAATATATTTCCCCCCAGAAACATTATTCGAGGAGGATCTTGAATGTCCACCTTCTATTGCAAGGTTTTCATTAGATGATCCGACAGTTTGCGTTATTGGTGCTTATGCGGAGGATACGGAGGGAGATCCTGTGAATCCGCAGAACGCGATGAGGGAGAAAGGGAGGATCTATTTGGCTAGAGTTATGGATTTAGAAGGGGAGGTTAGAGGGGATGCGGCTTTTCCACCGGATCCACCTAGGAAGAAGATTATTCCTAATATGTAAAACGCCTATACCAATACTTATTGGCTGGTCAAAGCAATTGTTAAGCTAATATATTTCAAATTCTAGGATAATAGCAGACGACATCGAGACACCGGGAGGAATTGTCGACCTCTGCTGGTCAACCAGCGATCCAGACCTTCTTATCGCAACGACAACCACCAGTGAAGTTCTCATTCTTCAAGTCACAGTTGGAAATCGTCCGCGCTCCTCACGGATCGATATCCTTTCTTCCCATCGTATTTCTGACCGTAGTAATCTGGTCGTCTGCGTCGCTTTCTCGCCCGCCAAAAACGATATCATTGCAGCTGGCTTAAGCGACGGTTCAGTAGCTATATTCTCCCTCCCAGATGAATTGGAAGAAGATAACCAAATCAAAGTTATTCGTAACTTCCATCCCTACGGCGAAGATCCAATTCTTACTCTTTGTTTCTCAAATGACGGGAAAGAATTATATGTTGGAGATAACAAGGCAAAGGTGTCCTGCTGGAAGATCGGAAAGGCCGGGAATAAAAACCCAGAAATTCAATGGGGCGACGACTCAACTTTCAAAGACGGCGATTGTGTTACAAAGCTCATTGCATGGCCGACTGAGCGGTCGCCTAAGAATACCATACCACGTAGAAGACCACTTCTTCTTGTTGGCGGCCTGGATGGGAACCTTCGTATCACCGATTTGACCGAAAAGCAGGTCATTCCGCCACCACTAACTCAAGAGGAAAGTATTTTCGATCAAACTGAGAATGATCCTGATGGTGGTATCTGGGACTTAGCTCTTCTCCCACCGATACCTAGGAAATCGCAGTTGGAGAAAGTCGATGTCGGCGTGTTTACACCCGGGGACCATCCAGAAATCCCAACAGACCCTGATGAGAACGGTGTCCTGGTTTCGTGCATGGAAGCCGGTGCGAGGGTGTTCGTCCAGCGAGAGGAGTTCATGGAGGTATTTATTCGTGATTCTGAAAAGACAAAAGACAAAGATGAGGAGGAGTTGGACAACGAGAAGGGAGTTGAGAAGGATTGGTTTAATCGAGAAAGGCTATTCGAATGGTATAATGTAGTGCAGTTTAAGGAGCATAAGGGGAAATGCTATGCAAGTACGGCAGTGGCTTTTGTGGACTGGGATCCAATATTCAAGGAAAGCGGAGAGCAGAGGAAGAGAAGAGGCTGGAGGCTTATGACGACGAGTTTTGACGATCGGAAAGTTCATATTTGGCAGGTTTTTGCTGATTAATCTGTTTAATGTAAATAATCTTCTTTGAATTCTTTCTTGCAAGGAGTTTAAATTGGCCTGCATTGTTTTAATGTAAGTATAGTCTCGCAGCGTCAGCTTGCCCCGATGTAAGTATCTCAATAGCTGAATTCTCTTTACTGAACTACTCAATTCGTTTCAAACGATATCCTAAGTAGTGTTTGTTTTATACTAGCTATTTTTAATTTATTTTGTTTTTGTCCAACTTCTACCTCCTTAAATTCATTCACGGTGCTTGGTAGTGTCATATCCAGTGATATCTATTCAAAAGTTGAAATCCCCAAAAATCCATGTATACCCTTCGTATCCTTCATAATATCCTTGAAAGTCTCCAGAGTACTTACAGGACCCCATGAACCAACAAAATTATATCCTCCCGAATACTAACAACAGCATTTCTAATCCCCAATGCTATTTTACTCTCCTCGCCAATCGAAATCGTATTCTTAGCTCCAATACTTCCTTGATCCGTTAACCCAAAGTGTACGACAATAACATCTGCGCCCGCATTCGTCATTTCCACAGCCTGGTCTATAGTAAATACATATGGAATAGTTAAGGAGTCTAAGAAATGTGTTAGTTTAATCATTTCGACCTCTTTGGCGTATGGCATCCCCGTTTCTTTGAGGGCTTGACGAAAGTTCCCATCGATTAAACCAACAGTTGAGAAATTCTGGATACCGATAAAATCGAGGGGGAAGAAGACGGAGAGGTCTCAGAAGGGGTCAGTTGCGCATATCCTGGCGAAAACTGGGCGTAGTTTTATTTGCTGGAGAACGGTTGGGGCCTTTAACCTCTCCTTATGTTAACATGTATCACATATGTAACTCGACGAGGTATATAAATTTGCGGGGACGAACCATATTGCAGACTATTGCATTTGCGTCTCCATATGGCATTAATACTGCCAACGAGCCTAGCCCATGCATTCGATATAAACAGGAGCTGTAGAGGGCTATAAAGTCTGCGCTTCCTTCTTCGATCAGTTTTGCTGATATGCCAGCTCCTAAATTGTATACTAAGTTAGCTATTAAACTCATGCTGTAAGCTCCGTTTATTCAGTTGGCGATAGATACCTGTTCCCGATCTAATAATAATTTTCCTTCATTAAGAGTATTTCTAAACCTCTCTAAGGCTTCAGATCGACAGGTTGGTGGAGGCAGAATTAAATTCTTAGGCTAATAGCTCGTGCAATCATGTGTATTAGTGAAACCCAGATGTATTATCCGTTACAATACCAGGGAGAACCAATATCGCATCCAGGAGACGTCTATTTATACATGCTTAAGCTCGAACTGTACCAAATCCCAGTTTTGTGTGCGGCAGCCGGTTTTTAATTACGTATTTGTGTTACATTACCAAACTGTAAATATCATGATATCACATATCATTGATTATTCCCACTGGAGTACTACCTGTTTACAGAATTCAGCCCTTAGAAACACCTTAAACTGGTGAAACTCAGCGAAACTTGGCTGCGCGGATTGTCTACAACGTTAACTTTTGTTTGTCGTAGTTATTCTGAGAAACGGATATCTATGGTATCGTGATCGAAATAGCGGTCCTCCGAATTCACAGCCAAGGCTGAAAGATTGCTGGCCATCTTGCCGGCTGGGTTTGATGCGAGGAAATAATTTTAATTTGAAGCCTCACAGAAGCAAACATTCTGATCCTTGGGATTAACTGTGCCTTATGATACGAAACTGAAAAATGAGCAATCGACTTCCCAAGAGGTAAAGCAAGGCTATGTGTGGTGGACATGTAGTTTATAGTGGTTGCTAGATTTAACATTTCACCTTCAATGAATACATATTTGGCATTTTCTTGTAGTATGAAAAAAGGAATTGTATATGGGAATGGAAAGGGAAATGTGGCAGGAACTTTATATCTTCAAGGCAGAGTTGTAACCGTTAATGATCAATAAGACCCCGCAGCCTCTTGTTACACTTATAGTAACTGGGCTGCTATACGCATGAACCCATAAATACGAGATATTCTCTAAATTCTGATGATATAGGCCCGTGCTTTCGATCCATTTATGGAAATTCCTAGAAAGTGCAGTTAAAGCATTACTCGCTAGCTAACTGGAAGAATCGAGATATACCCCGGAGCTAGGTAAAGAAAAAGAGGATTTCTAGGACGGGAAATGCGCCCTAAAATAGGCTTCGAAGCAACTCAGACGCCTTAAAGACTTTATGCAACATGCTAGAATTCACAAGCGCCTCTAAAAGCTCTCTAAAATCCTTCTTGAGAACACAATATGGGATCCCAAGTCTATTAAACCCGGCCCCGTAGCCCGGTCCACAACTCCGCTTGCTTCTAGATTAGCGAAGAGGTAGTTTCGACATCCACCTATATTTTAGGAAATCAACAGTATATTATATACGGAACTGCCTCGCCGCCAGACATCTCAACTGTGTAGGGTAAGTTACAGAATAGCTTCTAGCACCTTTACGACCTGAGCTAACTCTTCCCAAATCTCACCAGTTTCACTTTTTACGCGTACAAACAGCCTCGCATTGATCGGAGGATGGGTGCATTCTATAGGTAAGCTACACCATGAACTAGTATCATCAAATATCTGTTAAGGCTACACCGAATTCTAACTTTAATTTCTAAAATCTATTTTATATCATCATATATATAGAGGTGATATCCCTCCGGAGCGACAGATGGTGCTCAATCTTGAGCACGGAACCGAAATTTTGATAGTGGACAAGCATCTTCTACTTGCTAAATGTTCTATGATTGTATCGGTCCTGGGTTTCCAGGACGCCATGTGGCCTCAGACAAATCGTTACCGACGTAGAAAACTACCACTTCCGAAAATTACACTGGTCGCAATGGAACTAGTCGTTGGCTGGATGTATGCTGGGATATTCAATCTTCCATATAAGTATCATACCGATGGCACGACCATTCAGGATACATACCAAGCAGCAATTTTACTTCAGCTCGGAGAATTTCTGGAAGAAATAGATCGTGTTATACGAGAGGGTGCCCGAAAGGATGACAAGCATAGGAAAATTTGGAGCTGGTTGAAGCTTAATGAAAAAGTTGGCAAGAAAGGTACCCAAAGCTTATATACTGAGGGCAAGGCTGACCTGGAATCCTCGATTCCGGAGATACAAGACTGGAATCCATTCTAAGCATATTGAACTTGAAAGTCAATACCTCGCTGTTTGGGCCCCTTAAAACTATAGTATCATTTGCGTCAAGAATTGCTTGTCCCTTTCCCGATTGTATCAAGAAATTCCCCCTCAGAACCAATACCCAGGCACCTGACTTCCTAGAGAGTCTCTCCAAATACCATCAACCTCATTTCCCCGACCATACAAAAAACTATTCTGGTTCGCAACCAATTGCTCCATCCATTGTTTACAAACCTCCTCACTATCAATCACAATATTAATCTCTTGACTATGAAACCAACTCTGAGTATCCTGATTTCCCGACCCCTGTATTCCAACTCTTTCATCCACAATCATAAGTTTAACTTCATAAAGAACCCCAAGTTAGCCCATCGAACATCCCTAAACTCCGCCTTCCCTAGATCCAATAACTTACTATGACAAGTCCTAAAATGCTTCGACGCATGAACCGGCCTCACCATATCTCGTCCAACATACCAATATATCTTCAACATGTTCCTCTCTTCTTCACTTAATTGCTTCATCATATGCGCAACAACCCATTCGTTATGACCACCTTGAGTTGGTAACATTTCGCCTAGGTCGTTATATCCTAGACAAAGTATAATAATAACTTCAACACCACATTTTACGGCTTCTAGCAATGCTGTGATTACTTGTGGGGCGTTTAGGTCGGGTGTTTGGATAAATATTTTGGATTTTGCGAAATGTATTGCTGAGAGCCAGGCGGCGTTTTGGGGGGTATTTAGGGAAACGTTTCCAAAGCCTATAATGTTGTTAGATCCGCGGATATGAGAAATAAAATTCGATATATGCGATAGGGATCTTTTAGCTTACTCGCATATGCGGCTCTTGGAGCAAGAACCATCGGGATGTCCTTTGTGTTTAAGCGAAGATGTGAACGGAACGGTACTTTTGCAATATCGTCGCCCGTTGCGTCTGGTAGGAACTGATTCATAACCGATCGGTCTATCCCTAAGCTTAGTAATCTCACGAAGACAATACACTATAAATCAGTGTCAAAAACTTACTTAAAATATTGGACACATCCTCAATTGCTCGTCTAGGCGGTGGATCATTAAGCGATGTAGAATTCACTGGAGCCACCACAGCGTTGGGGTCCGTTAAAGAGCCGCTGCCGCCTCCGTTCGCCGAAGAATGTTTCGACACCACTAGCAACCCCCACGTCCATATTGCATGATCCCATACCTCATCCACTATTGGACCCTCAAACTGGCACATCATCTCCAGATTGGAGTTATCTTGAATATTGCAACTATTGAGAACTGCGATTCTTCTATCAATGACCATGAATTTGGAGTGAAATGTTCCGATTGGGAAGTTATGATAATTTATGACCTCAAGATCAATATTTGGAGTATCTTGAGTAGGAGGTAGACCGAGGGTATTCCATTCGGCTTCTGTGACTAGAACTCGAGGCTGGAATAACTAGACTACCATGTTAGCCCTATTAATGAAGCGAGGGAGTGTAGAGGGTATTGGTTAGAATATGAAATGCGTCCTACATGCTTTACACTACCCCTATCGAACATAATTTTGACTGTTACGCAGGACCCATTGGTTTGACCGATTCTTTTAGAAAGCAGTTTCAAAGCATCTCCTATCCTTTGCGCCGCGTATGAATGTTTCCAGAAATTGGAAAATATCATAATTTCAGATTTTGCTTCAACAATCAAGTTATAGTAATGGTCTGCGATGTCCGGGACACTTTAGGTTCGTTAGTATTATAGTCATGACAAAAGCTTTGACAGGTATAATTTCAAAACTAACGTTGAAATAATAGTCAACGGAACTGTCCCAAGAGCTCCGGCTATCGGCTTAGACTGCTCGTTAGATGAAGCATGTTCCCCAGGATTTAGGATATTCAAATATATCTAGAATGTCAAAACCGTCAAAAATCAAAATTTCCATTATTCTCGAATCTGATCAGGGTACGAGACAACAATCTGATGCGCTAAGCTAACCTTCGAGAACAACTCCGACGGCTGTGTAACCCCAAAGCTGCTGCCTTCTGTGACAGCACGGAATTCGCCTTTACTTGGTGTATGAATCTTAAGGGAGATAGGTTCTCCACTCATTAACGACATCATAGTGTCGAAGATGCCTGGGTATTTCTTTGAATTGTGCTGCATGGTGGTGAATATGCAATCCGGCGGGTCCCGGTACCGTCTATTTTCAAGTGCTTTGCGCCTGTTAGATTGTAGCTTGATCTATAAAGTCTTCTAGCTGTAATTTCTGTGTGTCTACTAAGTAAGTACATTTAATAGATCATGGGCAGTTTATGTTAAGGTATATGAAGCCTAAGACAATACATTCCAATGCTACCTCATGACGTAGGGCGGCAAGTTGTTGTAGAATCATTGCGACAACACGACTACATCACTCTGCTGGAGATCATGAATTGACTCTGTATTGCTATACCATTACTCGAAAATGAACCCAGAAGAATCAAATCCTATAGTTCAATTGATGCCTCCACCCGCTTCCCTTGCAGCATCATTATCCGGCTTTAGTCCCGCATTAGCAGGTCCAAACACACATCTCCCCGTTGGAGCATCAAACCTACTCTCATGCACTTCGCACATCGTCAGCGAAACAATCCTTCCAAACTTTCCAACAAATCAAAAAAAGATATATATAAAACTTACAAGGACAATCAAACGTCTTCTCCATCGGATCCCACACCAAAACTCCATAAGCATGAGACAAAGTCCCGTAAACTGTCTCGTCTTCCCTTCCTCATCTTTATAGTGGCATTCCATATTGCGTTCTGTCCTTTGATATAATTACCCCTGTGCATGGTGGGAGATCTTCGATGTCTGTTGAGTAATCTCGCCTCTCTCGAGATTTGGCGATTAGTTCTTCCAAGTGAACCTTCTCGATGTCTTGGTCGAATAGTTGAGATTTCGGTTTTCTTGCTACGTCGTAGATGTTCTCCCAAGTATTATTGTTACCAGTGATTTGGTCACTTAATATCTTTGCACCTATAATTCCATAATTCAATCCACTTCCACAGTCCCCCGTTATCACAAAGATATTAGTATCAGGTTTCTCACGGCCAATGAATGCCAAGTGGTCGTTCGAGTCGACGACTTGACCTGACCATGAATACTCCGGTTCTGTGTTTGCGGTGGGGAAGTTTTCGAATACCCATTTCTTTAGTTTTGAGAAATGGAGTTCGTAGTCTTCGACGTCGATGTGGCCTGTTTTGTGTCTGCCGCCGGCTATGATGAGGTATTTTAGATTTGGGTTTGGGTGGGGTGTGATAGAGGCACTGAAACTGAGTATGTCTGTTGATCTTAGGATGATGTATTCTGGGGCCTCGGTTTGGGGAATTGTGGTTGCGATGTGATAGGTTCTATTTTGCCGTTAGCAATATTCTTCGCTGTGGGTTTTTATGCAGGTGGGCTCTTACCGATAGTAGCCATGTGCCATGATATAAGTTCGTGACCCTATTTTATTCCAGATATCAATGCCCTATCTCTTAGTGTACATCTATCGTCATTTTAACTTACGAACAGGCGCATTCATCGCCATCACAAAGTTCTTAGCCTTGATAGAAACATTCTTCCCATCTATGCCTTAACCCTTGTATGCGTATAGCACGAAAACAAATCCGAACAGCTATCATAAAGATGCCGTAATATACCATGTAAATATTTCGTAGGATGGAAGGTCGTATAGCTCATGGCTCTGAAGGTTTCTGAGTCTGATATCCCGTCGTCGACGAGGGCTTCTGCTGGTGCTTCATCGAGCCCGACTATATCACTATAAGCCTCTATTTCTTTGACAAGTTCTTCTTTGGTAGGTAGGGATATATGGCAAGGAAGTTGTATAAAGTCGCATTCGATATTTAATTCTTTTGTAATTTCTTGTACTCTCTTAATAGCGTATCGGTGGCTCTCGTATACTAATTTGGCGTTTTCAAAACCATGCACTTCAGCCGTTATTAGCTACGCACACTCACTCGATTACAGTTAGATACGAACGTTTAATAATATCATGCCACTTCATCCCCACTTCATCCCCCAGTATCCCATTACTCCTTCCAGATTCACCAGAAGCCACTTCCCCAGCATCGATAAGAACCACTTTAACACCCTTCTTGACTAGCTCGTATGCGGTCGAGATTCCAGTAACACCTACTCCGGCGATAATAGTATGGGTTTCTAGATTATCATTAAGCCTTTTAAAATGTGGCCATGAGGTATATGGATTGCTGTGGATCCAGACGGGATCATTGCGGCCAGATGTGAAGCTTAGGCCGGGGTTGGTGGAGAGGCTGTTGGTCGACACGATGCAACGCGGATCGTGGGTTAGGGGATGTTGTAATTTCGCGGCTAATAGGATATCTGGAGTGTTGAAAAACTAATAATTCTCTTATGTGTTAAGAATCTCCTCTAGAATCACCGAAGCCTGTAGACGGTGAAATAGGCCAGATGACTGCCAAGAGTAGACTAATTACATAGTCAGAAAACACATGATGTGCTAAAAGCATGACTTCCAATACGACTGATGACAGCTAGAGCCTAGTAGACCAATATTCCTTGGCTTATCCGTCGATTTTTCTAGAGCTATAGAAACAAGGAGATGTTTCGGAACAAATACGATAAGTTAACATCGTGGTATGCCTCCATCAGACTCCCTCACAAGAGGCTGTTGTTTTTTACTATGTACGAACGCAGGTTTAAGCAAGGGGGTCGAAACGAGAGTCAGATAACCGGTGGCTGGATCAATCGGAATGGATGGTCTGTTCTACTGCAGGTGCTATTGGCTTACTTGGGTATATCGATATCTATACGTTCGCCTACTGGTTGTGATAAGAGGGAGTTCCCGCAAGCTATAGTTTGTGCGACGCAGACCTTAGTATGAATGTGTCTTGAGGGTACATTTCTAGAATGATTCTACAAGAAAATAATCCTTTATGTACTCCGGGACAGAAAATTCTACCTCAAATGGTGAATTAAATCTATCTAGCCTTTGTTCATGTTCTCTGGCCTCAAGTATTCGTATCGAAGGTTTTGGGCTATTTCAAGATTCTAGCCGACTGATCGGACCCCGTCGTAGAACTATTTCTTTACTATGTTACAAATGATATCTTACATGTATAAAGCTTCATGATCACATAAAATCTCCAAACTAATTTATGCCAGACAGCGAGCTCGTGAACTACCGGCATATGCGCGAACTCGAAGAGAAGCCCGAAAATCGCATAGGCTAAGTTATAAGCTTCCGCCCACAATCCGTCGCTTCCATGGGTCCAGCACAGAACCAGACCACGAATAGAACTATCAAGGAATGAATGGCACAAATATAAGTACGACAGTGTAGAACACCAGCGAAGAAAGGTGTCTGCTGCCATGGCGCCAAGCCCACGAGAATTTGACAAACGTTGATCTTTCCTGGTTAGTGTTCCAATTAAAGTGTGAAACCGGTCGATGTTTTGTGGGCCTAAGATAAGATAATATCACTCGGGATAATTATCACGAATTATTAATTAGTTACATGGACTGGAATTTTCGTTGACATCGTATGCTGTAGTACTCTCAGTAGATGAGTACAGACTATTAATATCCTAGCCGATTAACTGGCAGCATAACGGCATCTCCTCATAACATTCTCAACGTTGAGATTCTAGCTTTGTGATACTTTACATGAGGCACTCATTGCAATAACATATTATATTACACCCAAGACTTTCCCAAGAAATCCAAGCATTTCCTTTAATGTGCCTCCACAGCCAAGTAAAATATCTCCGATTAGAAGTATTCAAACCCTCTCTCAAGAAAAGGAAGTATAGCGGTACTAGAATGTCTTGGTATATTTAATCCACTCGTCATTGGTTTCTTAGTCATGGAAACGTCGAAAGGGAGGCCAAACGATAACATCCCTTCTGCGATGTACAGCTAAGCGTTTCACCGTCCAGTTTAACATATTTTAGAGTCGCACAAGAAATTTGATGCCCGGCGCGGCAAAAATGAGGACCCCGATGCAATGATTGGAGAGAAGAGAGAGTGTGTGTAAGGCTTCCAATGCTTAGTTTTAGCTTCCATCTGATATTTTGATATTCAATTCCATCCAGCTCACGAGTTTTGCACAGCCTTCCGACAATCTTTCTTGGTCTTTTTGTGTATGTAAAGATTTAAATGGTAACGAGATAAACTCTAAAGCTTCCAAGACTTGTACGGCGAACCTTGAAGCTTAACGGCGTCTCTCTCGATAGATGTTGCCTAAGTATTTAATTACTGACTGACTCGACTCAAATATCCGAACCTAAAAAATGATAAAAAGCGATCCTGCTGTCCCCCCCGCCAAGTTGACCATCGGCGTAACTTTACACTGAATGCAGGCGGCTTCCAAGCCCTTCCCTAGCCCCCAGGCCGTCTTGGTAGATATCACAGAGTTAAAATTTTTAGTTTGTGAAATTCATGATACAGAATATTGATCTACATACATACATAATCATGACTAGGTTATCACACCTAGTAAATTGGCTGTCGTATCATTTCTTAGATTACATCTGGGTAGATACAGATATTTCTTGGAAATTTTCTTGGAGAATATTTTGTCTTGGAGATGTTATAGAAAGTATTTTAACCCCGAAATGCATGCCGTTTGCTGCTATTTGAATATGAAGAGGAAACATTTAAGAGTGGCATCTTTTAAATTTTTGGAGAGTTTGGTTTACTGTTTTCGATATTCAATTTCGACTTCACTAATATATATTCGAGTTCGATATCCAATCTATCTGAAGTTATATCACAGGAGCCTCTTTCAACACCTCAACGCATCTTCACTTGAAATCATCGACGAGATTCCTTCGAAACTCTTATCTTGAATTACAACTTCGCCTCCTCTTTCTATCAACAAAACCTCATCTCTACCTCCTCTCCACCGCTCCAAACCATCATTTCAAACCCATCAAAGAGCCTTTGGTCTTTTCTTCATTACTCTCCCCTTCAAACAAGATGTTTTTCCGTCAATTAAAGGTTGAGCGTGCCGCGGACCCATCAAATCAATCCCGGTGGATATCGATAGTTCGCCTATCGGTTCGCCTGCACCCCCTGCAAAGCTTAGCTGTGTGGCCCCAAACTCTTGACTTGACCTCCACATCTGCGCTGCACAACTAGAGCAGGAATGATTCAAGCGCTCTATTATATTGTACACGCGTACCAAAGACAACGATAACTGACGTAACCCTTTCCACAATAATAGTCTTCCGCGAGGTCGATGGCAACCTTCTCTGGATCGATAACTCCAGACAGCGTCGTTAGTCTGATTAGTCTTCGGATCATTATTATCTTTATTTATCGATTTATGGAGTTTCATTAAGGAGGTTGATTTTTCTTTTTTCTTGTGCATTGTTCTTTTGCATACTTCTTCATTTATAGTTCTTGTTTGCGGGCGCTCTAGGAAAAGTCTGCATTTGTTTTCCCATCTAGGTTTTTTTTGTCACTCTACATTTCGCTAGAGTTTTCCTGTATTGTATATGCGGTTCTGGCGTTCTTCGGTTTTATTTCATTATCTTCATCACTGCCATCGACCAGGCAATTGAATCAAAGGCGCTGACTACTGCGCTTTTTTCGTTTCTGGTATTAATTTTTTCATTTCCGTTTCCTCGAAAAGTCGTTTTATACAACATCCGATCATTCATAGCAGAAGTCATATCGACCCAGGGTTTCCTTTATCACAACAGAGTTCACGATAGAAGAAAAGTTTATTACAGGTTCAATTTAAATACTTATTTTTTTTATACTTCATCTCATAAATGCAGCATATGCTCGTAATTACAACTATCGTAAACTAAAGTATCAAGCTATCTAGAAAGTATTGTGCCTCCTCAAGCCTCCCCAGTTCTATTATCCTTCACCTCCTGCCCATTCCCCTCCACCCCCCTCCCCAACCGCCTCCTATTCTTCACCAACCAAAACAAATACGGCTCATCAACAACCTCTCCCTTCCTCTTCACATCCTCCAAACTCGCCCCCGTAATCTGCACATTCCCCAAAAAGCACGCCACAACCCCCGCAAGCGCAATAAGAGGAATAATAGAAACATAACTCCAAACAACAGCCTCCTTCGCCACTTCCTCCACCATCCTAAGTATCGGCTCCGGTAAAGCATGGATCTCATCTATACTCTGCGCTGATTTCCCCGTATCTTTCCCGTCTAAACCAGTGGTTCCCGCCCCAATTCTTCGGAATCCCGCGGCGAGTTCGTTGTTAAACACCGACCCCATCATTGTTAGACCCAGGGTTCCACCGAGCGGGAGGACGAAGCCCATTAGTGACACTACCTGTGCTATCCTCCTCGGCTCGATACCAACTGCGTGTAAAGTCCCAGGCATGAATCTAATCCCCGTCCCTACACCCGAAAGCGCAAGGAACCCGTTAACCATAGCCACATTCCTCACCGTCAGCGCATAGGTCAGCAACCCCAACCCAACAGGTTCAATCCAACTCCCAAGGAACATCGGCAACCAAGTTTGTTTCGGATAAACATTGCAAATAAACATAGCCATATAAGACCCCAACCCTAACCCGGGTGTATAATATAACAACTGAACACCAGCTTTCCAGGGAGGATATCCTTCGACTATCGTAAAATAAACGCTGACGAAATAGAAGGCGGAGAATAACGCCATTCCTGTTGTAAAGTTCAAAAAGCTTAAGACGCCGATGTCTCGCTTTTTGAGGAGCGTCCAGGGAAGCATGGCGGTTTGGTTGGGCAGGACCTTGGACATGTAGTTTCCTGGTTCCATTAGGTGTTCATAGAAGAAGAAGAGACATATGAGGATTACGCCGATGATTAAGGGGACTAGGACGGCGGCGGAGGCCCACGGGTAGTCGGCGCCGCCCCAGAGGAGGCCGAGGATGAACATACAGGTGCCAACGATGAATATAACAAGACCGCCGTAATCTATTACTGATAGTTTTTCAACGAAACTATGTCGTTCGATGGAAATCATGTTTCCGTGTTCGTCAGTTGTAATCTGAGCCTGTGGACCAAGTAGCTCCTTCTTTATAAAAAACAATGCAACATGCGAAAACGCGGCCATGGGGAGGTTAATCCAAAAACACCATCGCCAGTCAACATTCGTCAAATACCCGCCAATAACCGGGCCAACACCAAACGAAATACCATTTAGAATCACAAAAATGGTATTATTCGTTGAATTTTCTTTCAGCGAGACTTTGTCTGCCAGAATGATTCTGGTAAGGGTTGTGATGCCCGCGTATCCAAGACCTTGAATGGCCCGACCGAAGAGGAATAGACCGTATATTTTGGCGAGAGCGCATATTAACGATCCGATTAAGACGCAAAAGATGGCGAATTGGATCATGGAATGGCGGCCGAAGACGTCGCTGAATTGGCCGTATGTGGGGACGAAGGCGGTGGAGGTTAGGGTGAAGGCGTTGACAATCCATGAAAGTTGGCTGATGCGCTCTATTTCATCACATTGTTAGTCCTATGGGCCCTAAACAACAATAGATAGGATTTATATGCAGAAACCTACCAAAATCCGAAGCAATAAGCGGCACAGCCGTCGCAATAATCGTCAAATCCAATGAATTCATAAAACTCGGTAACAACAGCGTAAGAATCAGTTTCCACCTATACTTCCTTCTCCTTTTCGTCTCTTCTTTACATATTTCACACTCGGGGATAGCTGGTGTGGCGGCATCGTCCTCAGCGTTTCTCCCTTGTGCTCTGTCCCTATCTTCTTTCGAAGAGAATAGGTAGGATACGCCTTTTTTTGCGAATGACCGCGAGTTTACCCATTTGGCTACTCGCGGGATATCTGATTGTTTCTCAGATGTGGGGTCTAAAGGCTGTACGCCGCTATCGCGGGAGGGAGCGAGGAGTTCAATGTTGTCTCGCTGGTGTTCACAGGGTTCTTTCTGTTTCCCCATGGTGTGTGCTGTTATTGTTGGAGATTCGAGGTTCGGCCGAGATCGATGCCCTTGAAACCCGACGGAACGGAAAGTTCAAGAGAACAAAAAATGGTAATAAATTCAATGAAAAGGAGTATTTCGTAAAATATAATATTTAAATGATATTTCAATACCAACTTGGTGTCTTCAATGTTTGATTGTATCAATTTGATCTGGGATACTCCGCGAATCTTATATAATCACCAACGCAACAGCCTCTGATGAAATAATCGCCCAGATACGATCTAAAACGGTTTAGTCCTGATCAGAACGCGACCCAAAAGGTTCAGATAACAAGCCCAGTTAGCATGCATAGGCAGCCCGCTGAGCTTAGTATTGAGGCGCAAGTGCCGGCGTTTGAAGATTGCAGTTGCAGGTTGAGTTAAAGTTCCTCGAAGGGCTGGGTGGAGAGACTCGTTTCCGGGGGGGTTAATTTGCTAAATCGACGCCCTTCTGTAGTTTTTATTGGATCCGTGATGCTAGAATCTTCAGATAGATGACTAAGTTCCGAAGGCCGATTGTTTCGGGGCTTGGAAGCTTGTAATTTCGCATCTTAACGTTA
The DNA here is from genome assembly GCF_004000055.1 of Arthrobotrys flagrans. Taxonomy (NCBI): domain Eukaryota; kingdom Fungi; phylum Ascomycota; class Orbiliomycetes; order Orbiliales; family Orbiliaceae; genus Arthrobotrys; species Arthrobotrys flagrans. Next base: position 389,815 of record NW_027137556.1, read on the forward strand.
TTCTACTTTCAAAACAGATATGCGCATGGGCACAGATTGTCCGTTGGTTAGTGGCGCCAAACTCCTTGAGGGCGAGCTTGGGGATCGTCTTAGCTTGGACTTCAGGATCTCCATTTGTTTTTGCAATTTTGTGCTGGTGTTCCTGTAGGAGAGGTCTCTGTACATGGCCATATGGTCGACTGCGCCAGCGAGTTCCTTTACTTCTCATAACGTGATGAAAAGTGGCAGGGTTGAAATTCAATCCGATATACATACACCTGTTATTTCGACTCGTACCAATCATAATATTCTAATCAGCTTATAACCTTGGCGGAGTCGTCTGGTTTAGAAGCCTTGAAGAACGCCGGCTGACGAATGTCCCCGTTTCGTTTGGCCATGCATCCTTGTCGATTCGGATTGTGGGTCGAAATACGTCACATCCGACCGAACTAAGAAATACAACAGGTTCAACAACATACAATACGACAGTTGATATCGTCTGGCGACGAGACAAAGCTTTGGTATGGGAGTTTTATCATATCGGGATTAACGTTATAGGATGCATACATCCAGGTCCATTTTTTGGTATCAACATCGCAAAGGCTACCTGGAAATTTGCTCCATGATTCTATTCTACACTGCCACTTGAAAGATTTCGGTTAGGCTTGACTACTAATGGAACGAGTAATATAGAGATATCATTGTGAATAAATATATCGATCAGGAAATAATTCCTATGCCCCAGCTACTCCGAATTATTGGGAGGGAAGACTATCTTCTCGGTACAACTCAATTGCAAGCTCACACTACTTGCTCTTTGGATTTTTCCAATTCTTTTTCCGAAGGCTCGCCGTTTTCGCAGAAGCACCCAGTGCCTTCCATTTCTTAGCCAAAGCCTCGCCTAATTCTTTCTCCCCCTCTCCCCCTTGACCACCCTTTCGAGACAGCACCCGCTCTCTTGTCTTCCCTCTTCTTTCATCAGGCTGTAGAGGCTTAGATGGCCCTTTCGCTTCCCCTCCAACTCTGTTTTCATCCTTCAAAAGTTCAAACCTTCCGTCACCCTGCAAAAATGGCGTTTTCCCACGACAGGGTAACGCCAATTCAGTTATTAACTGAAACCGTTTCACACCAGTCCCTAATAATATCTCCGCCGCAATACTCCTATCGACAGGCTCTTTACATTCTAGACGCATCCATATTGCATCTGGATACATGATCGATGTAAAGCCGTCCTCAATTTTGTCCCGAAGAGAAAGTAATGATCTTAGAGCTGCTTCAGTCTCTAGCGTATTCTCGAAGGGTATTGAGCTTTTTTTGGCCCTGCCGACTTGTCCTCTGCGGTTTAAGCCGAAGTAAAATATTGGTTGGCATGGAGTTGGCATGCCATTTTTTAATTGTTTAATGGTGGTAGAAGTATAGACGTTTTCGATGAAGGCGGGCATAAGCTCTGTTTCCTTATTTCTCCATTCAATAGAGCAGACAGGAGCAAATTGAGATTTGGTTTCATTTGTTGTGGAAACCCAATCGGGAAATTCGACTTGTTTTTCTAGTAGGATTCTGCTATTTCCGAATCTGAGTTTGATGTCCTTGGTTTCGCAGGGGTTCCAGTGTCTTTGGATGCTGTCCCAGATTGAGATTGTGACTGTGGGGTTTGGGACTGGGAGGGGTTCTGAAAGGTTGAAACTGTAGTAGACAATGTTATCTTTGTCTGTTGGGTTAACCTGGTCTAGCGGGATATTAACCGTTGATATGTTGAAAGATCTTTTTAACGGCCTTGCTCTAATTGTCGCGAGTTTGAGCAGAGCCGATAGAGTCGGCCGACGGTAGATGGTGACCGGGAGCATCATTCGTTAAGGACTACTGGAGCTATGCCAGGCTGCCGAACTTTTCAACCTTGTTTTTCGAACTGCTACCAGCTGAGACTGTATTTTGACTCGTTAGCCACGTGCATGCGCCTTTCGAAGTTCAAAGTTGATGGCATACCAAGCAGTCTCATTTGCAGAATTTTCCAGTGGCTCCAGTGACTTTGTGTTGCGCAAGTGGTTTACAAAAGGATGAATTTCACATCGCCAACACAAGTTGACTAACTGATCCAGTTCGAGTTCCCGCCCTCTCTAGAACAGTTTCTTGACTAAGCTAAGGTTAAAGTTACAAAGAAAAGAATGAATAGGGGATTTGATTCGGCTGCGGGATAAATTGCTGATCCAATACTCTATCTCCTAATCACTCTCAGGATCTATATCCCCATACCTCAACCTCCACGTATCCCCCTTCATATCCACTTCCAACTTCGTCGCATCAACCTCAAAAGTAACCCTAATCTCGTCTCTCCGTCCAGGACTCATAACGTACCTCGTTCCCTCAAATACAACTACTTCCAATCTGCCTGCTTCATCTTGTATCCACCTATAAACCCATCCCGATAAATCAGCAGGATCAATCGACCCAGCGAACTCATATGCCGGCCATGGCATTGTTAAATCCGCCAGATGCTTTAATTTCCCAACCCCGTCGTACCGATTGTCTCTTTCGTGCTCTGGGCAGAGGTGGAAAGTATCCCTTTTTGATTGTTCGAGTTGGGATATTTCTAGAACTTCGAGGTCTGGGAATATTTGTGAGAGTGAATCGATTTCTTCCTTGCTTGGGGTCCCGTTGTTTAGATATTGGAGTACCGTGACTGAGTGGAAGGGATGGATGGAGTTTGGGTTAGGATATGGGTTTTCTTGATATTTCTTAAAGATTTCGAGAAGACTATCATTGGGATTAGACGGTTTAGTACGGTCTTCACTCTCTTTCATGGTTTCTATCTGTAGATGTTGTAAATTTGGTGCCAGCGTGAGGGGGATATAGTAAAAGGTGGATCCTTCCCAGGATGTTGACTTGGAAGTGATTAAAGGCGTGCGAAGACCATTCACCGAGATTCTTGCCTCAGTTAAGGATGATAGTTTCAGTGCTTTCGTTCGAATAAGCTCGTCTATTTCGTCATTTGCGATTTTTGTACCCAAAAATTCCTGGTTTTCTAGTGATAATTCCGAAAAGGTGTCTTCATATTGTGGATGAACATCAGAATCTGGCGGGCAGCCAATATCCTTGTCCTTATAGATCTGAAACTCTAGGCTCTCGAGAGCATTGTAGAATGGTTGAGTTGCAATGGAACTGAATATCGCGGTATAAATATTATTCTCTACCGCTGGTGGTATGATATAAGAGACATAAAGCTCTCGAGTGTTGGGGAAGAGGTTCAGAGTATTTGTCCAGACCCGAAGCCGGGTAATGATTTGTTCGGCGGAAATACCACAGTCTGCAGCTGGTTGATAATATTTGTTCCCCGCGGCGACCTTTTCCCAAACCCATGGTTTGGAAAAGTGTACGGATCTAAATGTAATCAATATAATTTCCATCAAGGGTCATGATAAATTTATAAAACATTATTTTCTCACATACCGAATACCATCTCGGTATTCCTCGCAGATACCACCGTCCTGGAATAGCTTGATTGATTCTTCGGTTAGAGTAATTGTGCTCGCGTCGAACCGTAGTGGGAAGCATAACAAGTAACATAGTCTCGAGCACCGCGAAAGGCTGTAGAGGTCGTTCCTTCCGAGGCCTTTGATTATCAGGATATTGAGTTCAGCGGGGAACTTCTGGAAGGGATCGCGGCGGCTTCCAGTCTGGAAGTTTTGAACGTTTCTGTTTTGTTGCATCGCGCGAGTTTCATGTACCAATATCGGGGAAAGGTTCTCGTGTCAAGATGCAAGATCTGGATCTAAACTGTTTGTGACTTCGAGACAGATTGAAGCGCTTCGCAAGCTGTATTTATATAATTACGACAACAAAAAAAAAAAAGTTAAAATTATACTTAAAATCAAAACCAAAATGAGATTGAGGCTAAACCATAAACGCAAGATTTAAGTTTATGATTTCTCCGTGAGTCGGACCTTCACCCTGCAAAACTTCATGATGGGTTACTAAAGAGTGAACGAGCTGGTGAGGTCATATCCGTAATAGGAAATATAGGGACAAACGGATGAATTGCAACACCTCAACACATCCACCTAGCTGCCCAATTGGGAGGTCTCAGAAACCTCTCTGAAAATAAAATCGGGACCAGTTTCAAGCCCGCAATCAGAATTCTAGAATCTGATACTGCACTTTTAAATTCAGAAAATATATTATCTCTCTTGGGTTTATTGATCCAGCCGTTGACGAAATGTTCTCAGGTTTGGGTGATTATCATAAAGATAAAAATCTAGAGAATGTCTGTTACAAAGGTTTGAGAGTGCTTATCGAGATCTCGTCGCGGCCCTCAAGAGGAGTTAGTCTCAGGATATTTCTCTAAGATACGAGGGGTCGACCTGATGTGTGCAATATCTTCAGCATCATAAGACTTCTGTGCTATGTAAGGAATATCTGAAGGATGGATTAGAAACATGCACTGCCGCTTCGTATAATATTCAACAGATCTATCGTCTTTACGGGCTTGCTAGGCTGACACTTATATAACAGGCCCAACAAGACTGAACGTAACATCTTGCTAGTAGTTTATTTTGACAGATAACTTCTTCAATATATTCCGGACTATATCAAAAACTTGAAACGGATTGAACGACACGCCCTAGTGGCTTTCCCTAACGAATCTTATACTTTCACTATCTTTGTAGCAAAAGTTCTAGCCATGCATTCAAAACTCTACACAATTATACCTTTTGTGCTTTTATTTTTTCATATCTCACTTATTTCCGGTGAAATTCTACCTATGAAACAGACTCCTCCTAGTGATGATCAGGACACTATCGCGGGGAAGCACCCCCCCCCCCAAGAGGTTCTGTGATCCCCTTAGGAGGCCCCATAACCTTCAGCTGACCCACGGGACCCGAAATCAACAGACCCAGACGTGTAGTCCAACTCGACAGTAACGAATTTCCATTCAAACCCTCCTTTCCACCCCTCCCAATCCTCGACCCCCAAAAAGCGACTTCATCCGCGGCGGCCTCGGCCCCATTCGCGTAGCCTCCCTCCCTTCCTCACAACATCTAACAATCGCCCCCATCGCCGGCCCCCTCCAACCCTCCAACCCTCCACCCGCCTCACCCAAACCGTCCAAATTAGTATAAAACCCATCGAACTCTCTCGTCTGTCGCCAACAGGAAGAATGGGAGGTAATTTATATTACCCCACTACCGGAGCCACCGACTACCTTTCCAATTTATATGTAGCCGACTTCTTGGACTATGTGGACGACATCGACGTGGATTAAAGGAGAAGAACGTTGGGGATTTGGTGGTTATTGAACCGGCACCGAGAAGGGAGCCTGGGTCGAGGATTGTTTATGATAGGTTTGGACCTGGGAGGAAGGGCCGGGGTGGAGGTATGCTAGTTCTACGATGGCAGTGGAGACTTTGCCACAATCTGCGGTACCGGCGGTTGAAGCGGCTAGGGGTTCTAATAGCAGTGTGGAAGTTGTGGTTATTGAATCCCCAAGGCCGCCAGTCCCTAAAGAAGAGTAGAACTTGGCTACGGAACCCGATTCTGAGGAAGCTTCCCAGAGTCATCAAAATATAGAAAAGTTACAGGTTTTTGAAGAGGAACTAGGACTTATTATAAAAAGAGGAGGAATGCAGAAAGGAAATCGTAGATATAGGGCGAGAAGAAACTAGATCTATAGAATTGGTTAATTTTCTTAGGATAGCGATACGAATGTATATCTAGTTTGTATTACGGTGGCTTGGGCCTTATATATTTGTATCTCAATGAGTGAAAGTATTGTAACAAGAAATGCGCTCGAATAGTATAGAGAAGACTGTCTATTTTTAGGCGCATCTAGTTACAGAATATAGGTGCAGAGAGATATATCAAAATCAAATACCTTTAAACTCCCTAGTAAATTTATCCAACTGATAACCCTGCCCTAGTCTCGTCCCTAGACTCCACGAAGTGGTCACACCCTACCCCATACAAAGTAAACAATTTATGCCTTCAACAAAGACTGCAGCTTTGGCTTCAGCTCCGGAGGATTCAAATCATCATGCCCCTCAATAACTTTCCCATTCCTAAACACCTTAATTGTAGGAATCGAAGTAATCTCATACTCCCTTCCAACATCAACAGCCCTTTCGATATGGGCCTTGACGAAATTTACCTTGGTAAATTCTCCAGCATATTTAGTAAATACCGGAGCGAAGGTTTTGCATGGAGGACACCAGGTGGTGTAGAAATCGACGGCGGTGAGTTTGTTTTGGTTGATTATCTCGTTGAATTCGGAGAGGTTTGCGACTTCGGAGGGTGGACTTCTCCTGTGGGGATTGGTTGGACTTCTACTTCTGCCATTTTGAAGAGGATGGTATGAATGTAGTTATTTAAGGATGTGAAGAGGAATAATTGTTTTGAAAGGATAGAGCTTTGGTGATATAGACCGAGTTCCTTAATTCCTTAGATTGGAGCTGATGGAGATTGAATAACTATGGTCGGAGGCCCCAGGAAGGGTATTTTATAGCCTCACAGCGGGTAAATGACTCTAAAAGAACATCCTTCCCAAGACGCTAAATGAATCCTTTCTGGCCTGCAGCTACATAAAGTAATAAGTTCGATAGAATGCCCACAGAAAGGATCTAACGGTACAGCCTTGTACAACTAGTGTAATATCTAGCATTCGTTAGCGCGGGATATACCTTTTCAGCCATATGCGGAATCCACGTACACCAACTATGAGCTCATCGCCTGCAATCAGGACCCTTGTCAAAAATCCAACAATTGTGGTATAAGTTGCGAATTATGATTGCAGCCCGTGGGTGGGCTCGTGGGGATGAGTTTAAATCTCATGTGATTACGTGTATTACATCGCGTGAAATAGCTAATTTGAGAATTTGTTGAAAATGTTTTCATTGAAGTATGGAGTTTGTTAATACATTTTGCTCATACATTCTACTCCTGTCGCTTCTATATTATACTGATCGACACATTAAGAATCTAGTCGAGAGACCTACCACGATCGCGATTGTTCTGAGTAATACAAGCAAGAAAAATACAGATTCAACTTCTTGCCCATCTCAAAGATTCCACCAACATTCTATCTTACACTTCTCTACGATACAAGACCACGCCGGAAACATCGCCCTCATCACAACCCGAATCTCATCACCAGGCTTCAACTCTCTGGCAAATTGCCCATTTGCAACATGACCATTCTCCCAAAATCTTACAATTCCATTCCACTTTACTTCATCCCTGTACTGTAAATCCCTTTCCTGCAAGGGAACGTTATCAACACTGGGCTCATCTACTCTCGAGTCCCAAACGATCTCATGATCCGTAAACTCGGGCTTTGCATGGACATTCCGCTGTAAAATCCATGTGCCAACTTTGTATTTATCACCGTCTTCTTCTCTGCGCTGGCTGTATCCGTGGTAGTAGTGCCAGCAATAGAAGGAGTCGGGATCATTACTTTCGTCGCCGTAGTCTTCATAAACTTGGTCAATAGTCTTTCCGTTATATGATTTCCCTTTTATGCTGAGTTTATCGGCTAGCGCAGCTAACATGGAGTCTGATATTTTTTCATCGGACTTATTCCTCCACAGCTCAACTTGAAGCCAGCTCCATCCAGCTTTATAAGTACCATGGCTTTCGGGGTAGCCACTACCTCCTTGGTCCCTGCTTCTGATATTCAAGACTACCTTGCTAATTCCCTTCTCGCTTTGTGTGTTTGGAATCATGGCAGTTAGGTAAACTTGTGATTCAAAGCTCCCCGCTATTGCTGTCTCTTCTCGCATGCCAATTGTGGTATGGTGAACATAACTCGCCATTTCCATTATTTCGAAGACCAACTCTGCTGGAAGCTTTTTGGCAAGGATCGAAATGACTTCCTCTACTTCATCTTCTCTCATTGTTCTTCTTTCGTCTTCGGGTCCTTTGGCGCCAGGTGGAAGCTAATGCTTTTCGACTCCGGACGGTTTCGATAGTTGAAGCGGCGTCCTCGGAAAAGCGTTGGTTTCTTGGGATGACATACGATGCAGTATAGAACAAAAGCTTGATCGTTTGGAGGATTTTATAGTAGTAATAGGCAGCGCTTCTCGAGACTAAGAGTCGATCTCGTAGGTTGCCACGGGGTATGTATTGATTTCCTAAACAATCACGGACTCTTCAGGCCAATTATTCTGGCGCTTGTAATCAATGAACAAATTCATGTTGGGTCTAAAGCAAAAACTCAAGGTGGGATTGACCTATACATTATCCAATGTCTTATATAGACAAGATCCTCAACCCAACTGGTCTCACCTAACCGGTCGGGACTTCGCATGCTTCCGTTCACCAACGGACGGTTTGGCGGAAAGTGTGCATCTGTACGTCTTTTGATACACCGCCACGACACACAAAAAGCGGTTTGTGTGTGACTCCTTCCGCAGTCAATGTTTCAATTTGGAAAGTCGGCCTGCATAGAGTACTCACTTTGTGATCTTCCGTAAAGGCAACTTCCGCTATTCCATTAGACCAATTTCTTTTACTTGTGCCGTATTTTTGAACTTTTGCGGCTATCGATTTATCGAACTTCCAAAAAATTAGGTTGCGTTATGCGCCATGTTGCAGATTGCATATGTATGCTCTGCGTTGTTGAAATTTAACTGGCAAATTATTATCGTCGGCAAACAGTTCCAAGATTAAAAAAAGGAAGATTATGATAAAAGAAGTAGGTATTTGATTAAATGTAGTATAATTTAGTAGCGTGATATCGTAGATAGGGAGCTCTTTTTAGCAGCTATTAACTGGTTAAAGTCGAAATGTGAACTCGGAATTTGTGTTCAAATTTAACAAGTGGATGGAATACAAAAATAAAAACTCCGGACCGAAACTCTAACTGAAATTGCAACATGTCCTAACCAGAAGACAGTGACAGTGTGTCTATAAAGGAAAAAAGAGAATTTATGCATGTAAATGCCATATTACGCCATTAACACCAGTCCCCGTCTGCAACTACAGCCTCGAAGGTCAATTCCTTATCTTGTTTCCATATCCTATCTCTTTCGCTCGAAAACCTATCCGCCATACCCTCTGGAACATTTTTTGTTGGTTCCCATGACGGATACCATATAACCTTCTGTGCCCCTTGCCATTCATTCGATCTTCCAGAATACCTCGGCTTATATCTATGAGTCTCTTGTAGGACACTTTGTTCCCGATAGCTCATACATGTAGGTTCCCAGATAACCAGACACAAATCTATTATTTCTTTCCCTTCTCGCATCCGGCGGAATCTACTTACGACCTGTTTTATCGACGAAGCTCCACCGTGTTCTGATGCAAATGGCGGCTTTGCATAATCGTCGTCAAATACCGCCAATGATAAGAGAAGCGAATTGCGTAATTGGTTCATGACTGCGTACGGTCTGTCCGGCCATTGGTCTCTAAAGATGTTGAAAAGGTCTAGTAGGAGCTCGCTCTCACGGCACATCCGTCCTCTGGAATTTTGCTTAATATCGAGTGATGGTAGGATGATAGAGCTAACCCGCTGGACTGGTCGGGTACCTTGCGATTCAGCAGGGGTTGTTGGTCGCCGTTGGAGTCCTCGGAATAGTGGCTTTGGGGGTGGTGGAGGCCCGTTACGTAGTGTGGTGGAGCGGCGGAGTATTGGTGGAGGACTTAAGGACTCGGCACGAACGTTGGGCATACTGAATAGTCTATTAGACCGGGGTTGGGGCTGCTGGGGGGATTGTAATGGGGATTGCATTGGGGATTTCAATTGGGGCGCTTCAGTCGTCGAATGGGAGAAAATACTAGTGCTTGCCCTTCGAATACGTCTATATCAAAATGGGGAAATTAGGCTGATTCTATATCACCAATTCTTCTATATAGATATTTAAGGTTCTTACGGTGGCATTCGATCTTTTGTCGATAGTTTCCCATCCATAGCGGGACCCTTTGGTGGAATATCAAGCTTTACTCGTTTGGCAGGGTCCACGGTGGTTGCCTGAGTTTCCTCCGACATTGTCTTGGTCAAACTCTCTGGTTTATCGACATCCATTGCTGAATGAGAATCTGATTTAGTTATAGAATTGACATTGTCTGCAGCCACGCCGTTCTGGTTCTTCCTCTTGCTCAATGGGTCTACTGCGGAGCTGGGCCGTGAAGGAGCCATTGCTTTCGCCGCCTCAGCCTCTGGTTCTGTAAAATCCGATTCGGCCTCTTCGTCGATAAATACCAATTCTGGCGCCAAGAGTATCGGTTTTTTCTCGAACTTCGTTTGAAACGGATTAATGAAAACTTGAGTTGCCGCCATCGTGAGGGGTTATAATTTATGATTTTCTAAAAACATGCGACTTCTGGCTATCGAGATGCGGCTTGCGAAGCTTTACCCACTTCCTTATATATTTGATGACCTGGATGCCGAAGTTGCAGTAAATATTCCAAGAAAAAGCCGATAAAAACAATCATTAGAAAATTTCGATTTCCCGCAAAGGTTTAAGCCTCTTTAGTCCCATCGATATGCATATATGCACGAGGGCCAGCATTTTACAGCATCGCAGTGCGTCGACTTTGCTGTTATATTCCAGACATGCGCTGAATGGCGCTGGCAGGGCGTGCGTTGTCTCGTTTTGCACGCAGACACGTGGCGCGGGGGACACGATTCGAATTGCGAATACTCTCTAGTAGCCTTTCCTTTAGCCTGTTGCAGTGCAGTGGGAAAATGGGTCAACGGTAGTCATATAGCCTTGAAATATCAGTTTGGGGTTGGTGCGGATATTCTGCATATGCAAGGCTGTCACATCGCTGCTGGAACAAGTGTATTGGTTGTTGGCACGCTCGGTTGGCAGCCGGCGGGGTTCGGTCAGACCAAACCCTCCCCAATAGTTGGGATGGGTTCCTGCACCCGAGAATTCGAGTTCGAAGCGGAAGCTAGCGAGATGTGAAATTTCTATAGATTTAACGGTGGAATGGGATAGTAGAAACGGTATAGAGTGATATAAAAATTTGTTCCTGCATTTGCTCTCTAATATAATGATATCGAAGCATAATGTAATGCGCTCGCTCCCTGATGATATGTGTAAATGGCAAACGTTGCAAGAAGTCCATGAAACGAAACAAGCAAGCAATTGCAAAAGGACGTGATTACTCTAAACAAATATTTGGGGGCTATTAGTGTAGCGCTTGCATTTGGGGACATTCTTGACAAGGAGGGGCAGCGGCGGTGATAAACGCAAGGAGCAGAAAAAACATATCTATATTACCACCCCGATGAGAAGTCTAAGAAATGACATAACCCAATGAAGACCCTAAACGCCGTGTCTAGAAGAAAAATTGTTATAGAAAAAAAGGAAAACAAAAGACCAGGTTGCAAGGGTAGACCCGTTGTCGGGCTGAGAAATTCGAAATTCGAAGAAGAAAACCTCCTCAAGATCATCAGTCGAAAGGATGCAAGTCACAGCAACAGTACGGCCCTGCATCATAACTTCCAACGCCAATCTCAAAATTAGGAACATCGTCGCCAATAGCCCTTGCACCCTTTACGTGTGCTGAAAACTCATCCAAGCCTTGAAGATGCCTTGGAAGATTCTTGCCCGGCTCCCAAGAAGCGCACCACCTAATCCTAACAATATCCAATTTCTCATCAGGGCCACAAATTTCTTTGACTCTATATCGATGTGTATCGCGAAGATGTGCTTTCTCTCGTCCACTGATATACATCTCTTTCCAAAGTACGAGGCAAAGGTCGATTGGTGTTTTTCCGGGCCTATGACGTTGAAACCGTCCGACGACTCGGTGAATACTTTTTCCGCCGTTGAAAACAGAAGCATAGTAGGCTCTTCGTTCATCCCAGACTGCGATCGTTGTAATAAGAGAGGTTTTGAGATGTTCCATAGCCGGATGTGAGGTTTTCCATTGTTCACGAATGCTATCGAGAGTGTCGAGTAGAAGATCACACTCAGACTTTCCCTTTCCATTCTACTCAATTTCGATGCAAGGGAGAGAAAGTTTTCTTGAGTCATCAAGTGTAGTATCTCTCTGTTGTCGTAGGGCGGTAGTCGTTGTTTCTGTGCTTGCTGGACTGTAGGGGGGTAGTGACGAATTATTTGTGTCCGTTTGTTTGGAGGGATCGAGATGGACCAAGGCTTTTTCCTCAGGGTCCACTTGGGAATCCTGTACACCCGTTTGTGGGTAATCCTGGAGACTCATCGCACTTAAGTTTCTAGCCAGATCTGCAGAGGCCATGAGGCCCTAGCTTACGTGTTAATATGTTCGGTGTGAGGTGTTTCTCGACGCTTTGGGGGATCAGCGCTATTGTAATTAGCTCTCACAGCCCGAAGGTATAGCGGAAGGGTATAGGTCCAAAGCGTGAAGATGTTGGCTTTGAAGCCGATTCCGCTTTTGACTTGCGAGGGTTTGTTCTTAGGTTTATGTAAATTTGTTTGGTTCACCTTGGTTAATAATTCTCGAGAAGGTTCGGGCGTTATAATGGATTGTATGAAGAAATATATATACATATATGCATACCAGCCTCGAGGCGAGTCCCAAGCCTAACATTATAGAACTAATGGGTCTGGATCTCACAGAGCGGCTGTTACTCATTCCAAAAGCCCCTGGTTATTCCTGCCGCAAATACTCAAGGGTGATACCGTTTTCCTGCAAGCCGCAGGTTAGATTGCTTGTTTTGTCCCGCAGCATTTCATAAGTCCCGGTACATATCGCGTAGGTTTCGTAGAGGAGGGTAATACAAAGGCCCAAAGGCTAGGGCCTGCACATTCCACACGTGCTAGCGGTGCTTAATGCTGTAACACAATAAACTGATCCGACGGGCAGTGTAGGATAAAAATTTTTGATTATTAACTAATTTTTTTCCCATCGTGAGACTTATTCGGGCATCGATCATGAAAGCAGGAGAGAGCTCGCTCCTGGCCAAACACAGTCGAACTATTACAATGGTGCTTTGTTGGACTTTTTGCGTTGTCCTTGCCTGGCTAAAGCCGCCAAGGCGGGCTGGTTCATAGATTTTGCAGACCCGTTGAAACCTTTGATTTCTCCTTTCAATTTTCTCCAACTTCATATATACTGACAAAGACAAGCAAGAAAAAATGCCACTTCTAGCTACTCAAATTATTTTTTAATGGCGGTACGTTACTATCCTAAAGGAAATATTTATAAAAAGCAAACTTTATGCTAACAATCTACCTGCACACACTAGGACAAACCAGCAAAAGCGCGAATCCGCGACAACCAACGTCGCTCTCGCGCAAACAAAAAGGAGTATGTAGCCTCCTTGGAACAAAAGCTCGCAGAATACAATGCGCGGGGTATTCAAGCAACCATAGAGATGCAAACCGCCGCAAGGGCTGTTGCTCTTGAGAATGAACGTCTACGAAAGCTTTTGGATGAAGTTGGGGTACCACTAGAGAGAGTAAATTCATATTTACAATCTTTCAGTGTATCTCCAGAACCTCAAAATCGGAAGCAGAAGCTCAAACCTCCACTCTGTGGAAACGGTTTAGGGGCTACGGGATCTTGCGTGGGTCCATGTGGTGGCTCAAGAAAACCGACTGACGAGAGGGTGTTGCCTCCACCTCCACCTCACATTCCCGAACCTCGCATGCCTGAACCCGAGGTACTCGAAGTAAGGCCAGGGGAAACATTCGAAACTGGGCGGAGTTTGTGTTCAGAATTCGGTGGGGACCCAACTCTTGGAACCCCATGTGAAGCAGCAGCGAGTATAATTCTTCAGATGAAATGCCATGAAGACAGGAACGCGCTATACACGAAATTCGGCTGCAAGAAAGGTTCCATTGGGAGCTGTACAATCAGAAATACGGATCTCTTTTGGATCATGGATGAGGAGTAGTAAAGGCTTTCGCCGAGGCTACCCGAACCCAGTCGCATATGCGCAAGGACGTGTGGAAGATCCGCAAACCTTACAGGTATCCTCCCAGCTGAATACAAACAAGAGAGGCACGCGAAAAGTATTTTTTAACAATTCGATTGCTAGTTTAGACGGTGCCGTTGATATCCATAAGTTGCAAAGAAAGTATTGTACCGTGCCACCGGCTGGCCGATAAAATACTTTTTGGCAACATGCAACAAGGCTATGAACATCAGCATGGTAGCAGCACTGCCTCTCCTGTCCCGAATTGAATTTCGAAATGGGGCCAAACTGCCCAAACAAAAGCCTAACCTCAAAAACGAAAAGTGAAATTTGTTCTTATTTGCCACCATAAGCGCAACACGCTAGTCCATAGTGAACTCCGGAATCAAAGTTTCTTTGAACGCTTTTTTAATTCTATTCCGCCATCATAAATAGTGCTATGCAAGCTCTAAATAACATTAACTGTGTTCATAATAGATAGACAACATATTGGCTTCTCCGCCCATTAATCATATCTCACAATAACCAGTGTTCCGCTTGGCCCACCACTACACCCCGTGGGCATCGGCGAGGCATTAATAACATAAACAATATAATTCCCACTATCCCCAACTTTAATATGGTGGATATTTCCTTTCGGTAGAACCTCCAATCCCGACACTTTAACCGTAGGTTTCTCCGCTACCGCCTGCAAATTTTCCCCTTTGCCCCAAAACATACTCATGAAACCGCTTCGTCTTTTTCCAAATCGAATAGTCCGAGGATGTGGTCGCTCGCAAAGTAACTTTGTGTCACGGTTTACTCTCAAAAGCACCCTTTCTTGTCTTCTTGCAAGTTTGAGCAAGCTAGGTTGCTCTCTCTCAGGTTTCCATTTCCCTCTCTCCACTGGTCCAACGATTTCTCGATATTCGTCGCCTTCCACTACTATTTCCTGATTGTTAATAGTTAACCATCGAGGCCTTGTTTTATGTGTATCCCGTCTTGCAAAAACCATTTGTGGCATCTGTACCGCCAGTACTAGGTGCGCTTCGAAACAATGTATGACGCCGGCTAGGTTTGTGTTCAAGGCCGTTTGTAATTGCATGATCTTACTTGGGTATATTCCTTCAGGATTCTCCCAACACGAAAACTTCCTATTCTCCTCAGAGCCCCATTCTGGTGTATCCTCTTTAGAATCCTGAAACCCGGCCCTTCGGTTTAACATCTGAGAAGAATATTTCCCCACGCCTTTCCTCGTGAGAGGAATTTCCCACGCAACCAAAAAATCCGGCCTCTGCCACACTGGTACTTCCGACCAAGTTCGTTCGAAGGGTATTTCGCCCTGGCCTACCCGAACAACGTAATTGTACGCTCTAACAATGGTGAACATTTCATCGTCACCATCCCCTCCGCCATAAACTTTGCCAGGTATGAAGCTCTTCCAGATCCTTGGTACCGAAGGAGCAATCAACTTCTTCCCCCAATTAGATCTACCTTCAGTGCGAGCCCACATCCCTTCTCGCCACGATCCTACTCTTTTTACCTCTTCTTTGTCTAAATCCTCATCAGGAAGTATATATATTCGCATAGCATTTTTCTGCCTCCACCAGAAAGTTTTTACAGCGCTTAATCCGCCGTGCTGGCTTATCCTTGCGATATCAAATACCGTAACCCCTGCGCCCGTAATTATGAAAACCAGTTCACCTGCTCTATCGGGTTGTATATGGATGTCCATGTTGTTGGCAAACATCACTCCACGCTCTGTGCGAAGTTCCGACAATCCCATCTTTGCCAGGTCTATTAATACCACTGCAGGAAGATAATCCTGTAATTTCCAAAAGACCTGTGACCCGTGATAATCCTTCTTCGCACAGTTGATTGCACAAACAGTGTCCATATCATCTCTTACATATCTTAGAAATGCAAACTGCTGGGTTGTTGGTACGACCCCTGCGATGTAATATTTGTTCAAGACGTATTCCGCGTATGGAAATTTATTCAATGGGAGTGAAAACGCAGCGATAGGATGTCCAAACCTTTCAGACTTCAGAGAAATAACCAAGCCAAGGCTCTTAGTCCCCGCGACAATCGGATACCATGTCCTTTCATTTTCTGATGGTAATGGTGTATGTGCTGCAGATAACAAAGTAATTCTAAAAATATATCAGCCTGCGGTCTTCTGATCTCAAGTAAGAGATACTCACACGTCATACGGTGCCGTTGCTTTCTCGTCCTTAATCCACGAAAGCTCCACAAATAACACTTCCGCGCCAAAGTCGCTATGAACGTTGACTTCAAACTTCTTCAGGCCGATTCCTTCATCCTTGAACGACTCTGCCGTCCACCAACCCCCCGATATCCGCTCCTTGATGCGTCCCCCCCCAAAAACAGCCACGCCTGCACCACTCTTATTATATTCCGCCAGTGGCTGTGTCGTAAACTCCCACGTCTCCGTAATCAGCAAAACCGAAGAATTTGAAGGATTCGAAAGATCAAGGAGAGCCAAATCGCCAGCATTTGTACGATAGGCTACTACTCCATCCCGATTCAAATTATCACCACTACTTTGGTATGCATGACTTGTCGTGAAATATGGTGCATCGAGATTCGTCATTCTCAGACCATCTACGATTGTTGCTCTTGTTGGAGTTCCTTTCTTGATTCTAGTGCGAGGCGGGAAATAGCGATCGAATTCGCCTTTTGCGGTATCCTGTGATTCTGGGACAATTCCGTGACGAGAGAGATAGTGGGAACATATTGCCGGCGAAGTAAATAGGTCATACGATGCATGAGAGAGGATCCGCAATTTTGAAATGTCGGAAGGTGAAAGATGATTCAGGAGAAGAGCGTGAATATCGAGGGGTAGAGACAAGAGAGAGGGGCGAGGATCAGTAAGTGGCGATGGGGCAGGCATTGAATAATTTTATGCAATATCGTAACAGCGAAAGTCTTTTCTCAATTTTTCTTAAATATATATGTTTCCTTTGGTTTGTCAAAAGCCTGTCTGAGGCAGTGGTGGTAAGCGGGGTTGTTGTATATTGTGCGTTTCTTATGCCCAGGGCGAAGGCGAAGCGAAATGTAAACAGGGTATGATCGAGCGAACCGGATGACATGCACATGCAGCCGTCAGAGGAAAGCAATCCAATACTAATACTCCGATAGATATATAGATCCCGTTGGTTTGATGCTCTTATATTACGCCAACAACATCCACAACGACGATGCTTTCCTCAGCTCAGGACCATCTAGTTGACGATAACGACCGGATCAGAGCATTGCGTTCTAAGGTGACGTTTCGCTCTCAGCCGTAACGCACCAATTGTCAATGGATCACAAAAGGATCTGAACGACAGGTGCTAACTATTTTTAGACCTTGAGCTGCAGCTGGCAGTTCCCGAACGCGAACTGCATTTATAGAAAGTCGTGTGTGAGATTCCTACCCGAGACGTTTATTCTAAAATTTAAAAATAAACTATTAAATACTTATATATATCCTGAAATCCGGGGGCACCGGCATTAAGCCCAATTTATGGGTCTTCTCTACCTTCTTTTCTCGTACGCTGGTTAGGGACGTATTTTTGATTGTGAAAATGTTGCTCATCCTTGTCTCAAACTTTTTTTTCTGGTCAAAGCAAAGTTTAGTCTATTTTGAATTACTATCTTCCCAAAAAGAATTATTATCGAACGGATTCAAGGTGAACTCGACACGAGACTAGGTGGACTCGTACAGAAGAGATGTCATATAAAACCACGAACTGAAAAATTTGCGGCGATGATAGAACGTTTTCCCAGGCTGCTACTCCTGTACCGGCGGGCAGGGTCGACCGAAACAGCAAACAACCCTACTGCTCCGAGGGTTGCTAATCGCCTACGACAACTAATTCCCCTTCCTCCATCGCCCAATTATATGCCTCCTCCAGATTCATTTCTCTAAACCCTTCTTCCTCTCCTTTCCCAAAAACAGAATCACCGTCACATTCTCTCAACGCCTCCTTTGTAATATCTTTAAACCTCCTTTCCACCGGATGATCCAATCTCAATCTATAATCACTCGACAAAAGAGTCAAAGGCCAGGCACTATAAGCCAGTTCCTTTAAATACATCACATCCAATGCATCTACCTCTTCCTTAGTAAGATTTTTAGCAAGTGCATCCTGACGGCTAGTAGGATGCAAAAAAGACGGGTGTATCTCAATATCAAAGTATGCATTCCTCCCATCCGAAACAGTACTACTCAGCCTAGCTCGCACGGAAGGCATTAGTATTGACATAACAGACTTCCGCCACTTTGCATCCCTGGGTAAAGTATCATCGTCGATAGGTTCTCCGGTGGTAGGGTCTTGTGGTCCAAATGCTGTGACTAGGAGATCGTATATCGCTATTTTCGCGCGACGCACAAGATGTTGATACCGTGGTGATGGGATTTGTATGATTTCTTCCTTTGTGATTCTTTTGAAAGGGTAAGCACCGTGTGATATGTCGGTGTAGTATTGGACGTTGGAACTAGATTTATAGAAATAGATAATCAAAACTCGCAATTTTCGGGATCAGTAAACGATATCTTTATCGCAATATATCCATGTATATAATATAGAAGTCAAAGTGAGTAGTGGCTTCCTGCTCTTTTCCAAATGTTCGGCGATACTGTATTTCCTCCCAAAGTGTTTTATACATATCCGAAAAATGAGGATCCCAATGCTCGTTTTGCAAAAGTCGGTCCCGGCAATTTGGATTCTGATGGGGAAGATATTATGGGAGTAGAGGACTTAAGAAACTTCATCGTGAATCTGTTTGTTCACCCGGAGGATCGAGAGATTAAGACATGGCGTGTTAGAATCGAGCCAATAACTCCCTTCGTATGGAGGGTCTGGAACGGGGCTGATATTGAAGATGACTAGATAACTATAAATTTGCTTACAGATTTCGAGAGGAACGGCAAGAAACGGACTAGCCATTTCGACGACCGTTTTTTTGAATGAGCGGAATTTGAGAGTCCCATATACCCACAGTATAGGAGCTGTATCTTACGCGAGGATACAAGTATAGCAGTAAAAGAATAAGGCCAAAACGACGAATAAATTCCGTCGGGGACGCGATACGCAAAGATAAAAGAACGACAATATAGTCTTAAATGAGGGTAGTTGAGTAATCTTCTGATAGACTAACAAGAAAGCAGCGGTCAGGATGCCGTTATGTGGTTCCGAAACTGGTGGTTAACTTCGCCAGACTGGTCGTCTCCCCGTCTTTATATACATTTCCCACAACCGCGCTCGCCGATATCGCTATCACCGTACCACATTCGCTCCAACATATCTCTCCCATTCAAATATCAAAAAGCCATCCTCCAAGCGACCACCATCCCCTTACGGCCTCTCCACGCGAACATACCTTTCCACACTGCTGTCACACAGGCATCGGCAGTTATCCAATCTACCGCAATGTAACCATAAACTTCTATATCTCATTGGACCTAAGTTTCCCCCATCGCGCCTATTCATCCCCATCTTGAGTTCAAGATCCTCGGGGAACACTTAAACTTTCAGCGCTGCAGCCTCTGTTGGATTATTTTGTGTTGTCCTAACCGACCTGGCTGTCAAGACTTTGGGTTGAGATACTGGCTGTATCATTAGTTCTGGTTTAAGCTTAATCCCTTCGGAAACTAGGTGGGGCGGCTGGGTCTGGGTACAAGGCAACGGGCGGGGGGCGAAAGGCGAGCTAGTTCTATCTAATAAAAGCAGGGGTAGGGTTAAAACCTCGCAGATGGGATATTTAGATCGAGTTTGAATTGCCTAATTTTTCAGAAAAGAAAATGTCTTTTGAGAATTCAATCTTATTGATGCTATCATATAATTTTGCATTGGAATATATAGAACCACAAAGAAATGCTAAATTAACGCCTGTATGAATGCTAAGAATAGTCTGCAGCCTCTTAACCAAAGGGGAAGATGGGGGAGAACAGTGAAGTAAACGGGAGATAAAGGTATAAACAAAGAATTTTAAGAAGCCCAGATAACCATCAGTCTAAATGCAATGCTATGTTAACCCTCCCATCACATTTCAATCGTGGCTGTCATAACACATTAAACCCGTTATTTCTCCACTTGCTAGACCACCTCCTAATAAACCGCTCCTCTATCTCCTTTCAATAGTACCTCCAGACTCCTCTTCCCCGGTGGTACCTTTCCAAATTCTGCTTCTTCAATGATTCTTTCGTTCCCATCAGGTCCTGTAGTTAACCAGTACCACCCACCGCCCACTTTCTTCTTCAATTCCATGCCCATTAGCGCACCACATCTCTTTCTGTACTCTTCGTCATTTAGATATCGTTCCCGAACGCTTGAATGCATAAATTCCCTCGTAAGCCCCGGTACAGAATACCTTCCCGGCGTTCTATCCTTCGCAGGTAAAAATTGCCACCACCCATTCCTGCTATCGTAAATAGTACCCATTCCCCACCCACTCTTCCTCTTGAAGCTCTGCGGTGTAATAGAAGCAGTCTCGTCTCCATCCAAAACATTTCCATATTCATCATAAATCATGGTTGGAATCTCTGTGTTCGCACAAATGGGCTCGAGATAAGACCAATCGAACCTTAACCATGGAGAAGTCTTATCGATCATCCATGCCAGCGAGATATCTGCTAGTTCGTGATCGGAGTATCCGCCACCGACTGAGGAATGTGCACCAGGCATCCAGACCTGTTGGAGATTGATTTCTATATCTGGAGATCTTCGGTCTGGTAATGTATTTGTGCGGGGTAACTTCATTTTACAGCCTATTTCGCCTAGCTTCGGAGGGTCTAGGAACCATAATGTAGGCGAGAAGTTTGATCTCCGTTCGTCGAGGGCGAGGACTTGGAAGGCGTTTTCGACGGCCGGAGAGAGTTTGGTGTCATAGAAGCCGAAGGAGGCGTTAAGACCTAGTTGTCTTGTGATCCAAGAATCTGGGAAGCCGACGGAACCAACAGTATCAAATACACCAACGACTTTGATGATGATGTTACGTTGGGTTTCCCAGGGTATCCCATCAACATTAGCGGCGATCCTTCGCTGTGTAAAAGCGGCGAAGGAATCTGGACCCTTTTTATACTCTTGATAGATGAGCGCAAAATCATCCATGCCTCGTTTTGTGAGTAGACCGATTTCTGAAACGAAAGCAGCGAGAGCACGGACCGTATATGCACCACGAGAGAAACCAAATAGGTATATCTCATCAGCGGGTTGGTCTTCATATGAGTCTTGGTAGTTGGCTGCTAAGAAGGCATATGCTTCGCGAACTGCACTGTCGAGACCGAATCCGATGCTACCAGCCGCTAACCATTGAAGCTTCGTGAGCTCTCCGGATCCAAGACCGGACTGGTAGAATACTATTTGCTGGATTTCGATACCCGGGGTGGTATATCTATCGACACAGTCCAGAGAACGAGCAAACCGTGTGACATTAGAAGGGATTGAAGGGGGGCCCTGGTCAGAGGACTTCCAGGTACCATCACAACAACAGATTAGGCGTTTGATAGTTTTATCCGGGTGAGGTACAGATCGTGGATTTGGAGTTCGAGGATCCTGTGCGAGGGGATAGTGACCAGCTGGTGGCCATGTTGTATGGTGTGAAGGGCGTTTGATATCAGGCGAAACCTCAGGACTACCCTCATGGGCTGTTCTGACATCTGGCCAGGTGGTTGATTGTGATGGGCCTCGTAGAAGAGGCGTCGACTCCGTGGTCTTAAGTTGAGGCCGGCTCCTTGACATGATTGATAAATGTTGGTGAGGTTTGATTTGATATCAGATAAAAATTATTTGGGCGTAAAGTCGCCCGTCTAAAGTTATTTGTGCGAGGCTGACAGTGCTTGTGTTGCGGCGACGTGAGGGGTCTCGAGTATGCTCAAATTTAGTGCGGTTCGATATAAAACTCTAGTCGGCTCGTCGAACTTCTCAAGAATTTCAATTTCCGAATGAGTGAATGAATGCTTTACTGGGTAATGTATACTTTCTATCCGACCAGCCGAAAAACTTTACGATAGATGCGGGGATACCCAACCTCCCTTTTATATAGACCACCTGTCCGAGCTGACGTTTGGCAGGACCCAGCGCCGGAGTCCGGCAACCACTTGAAACGCAAGCTGATGCGCCCAAATGCAAGACCTCGTTGGCGCAGCTGCATCTAATTCGTCCTATAAACGGTGGCTCCAGGATCCAAGTCCAGCTTGGTCCACAATGACTGTGCAGCTGTGCCGCTTTTTTTTCTCTTGTGCCGTCGACGAGAATGGACCTTTGTGCGAGAGACCATACGTATGATGAGATCCATAGCGGATGGATTTTCGTGCGGAATGTCCTATTTTTTGAAGGATCTAGATTATGTTAATGGGTTCATTTGATTTCTATTTCCGCGACATGATCATGAATGGTGGCGGGTCTGGTGAAGGCCTATCGCTATGCTATCGCAATTAATTACGGAAGGGGCCCGTGTGGTTGCACAGGCGTGTGGTAATAATTAGGCCGTCCCAGCGGCCCATGAATAGTACCCGTTCAAAGAGCCTCAGATGTGAAACCCTTTCCAAATAGATCTGGCAGGCACAGCCTTGCTGGGTAGACATATTCCTGGAGAAAACTAGCTTGGCTTAGCTAGAAGTACCGATGTCATAGTTCCCCGATATGCTAAATAGCACAGCCATCTTTGACGAGATCTTTGACGATGATTTTGCGGAGAAAACGTAGCTATGAACGACATTAGTCAGGATGATTGCCTCCGCTCCGTCGACGGATTCTTTTGCCATACTCGGTGATTTTCGTTCGTTTGTCAAGGACCCTCGTGTCTCGGACTTACTAACCGTAGATGGTCAGGCGTGGACAAACGAACTATTTTCTCACCTCAGCGTTTTTCAGTCGCAATTCATATATCAGATGAATCACGGGTACAAATTTAAACATCACCCTAGCTATACTCTCTTCCAATCTCTCTAAAACGTGGGGCTATAGGACACCAGATCTATGGATTTCTTTTCTTGAGAAGTTTCGAATGTTTCTAAAAGAAAAAGAAAATGGCACAGACGAATTTAATATTTGAAGCGGCGAACAGAGAACCGCGCAAGGCCGTTTGACGATCTGTTATAAGACGGATAATATTAATCAGAAATATCAAAGCCCGACAGGTGCCTTTCTTAAAATTTGGATCTAGGATCAACGATTTACGATGTTAATCAAGTTCGATGATTACGATTTGCTCATGTGCAGTCTCTATCAATATTCGTGTCCTACAAAGCGAAACGTCGAACCAGGCAACGACTTCCATACCCTGGCCTAGATATTTCGGCTAACTACGGATAGCCTAACAAGGAGGCCTCGTCATTCCCACAAAGCACAATATTAGAGACGTCAAACTTGATATCCCATAGTCCGAATATTTTTCTAAATTGCGATCGCATTACAATCTTAACCACGATATTAACTTGACCTGTACATGTACTCGAAAGGGCCTATGGGCTGTGGATGTCTTGTGCGACTAGATAGCTATATAGCTATGTTGAGTAACAAATGATCTAGATGTCGCACCCATCATGACTTTTTTCTCACCAGATCGTAGGAGGACATAAATTATTACCAATGAAATTAAGATTTGTGCGCTTGACATCGCAAAGGATCAGTATCTATAGCAGCTTAGACTCTCAGGCTTTAGAGTCATATGTCTTAGATAGTCTCGAGGCCAGATGCCGCAGCATAAAATGACGTCACTAGCAATCTAAAATCGTTTCCGACCGGCTTCTTTAAGTCTTTTAGGATTTAATATTGTGGACGCTAGTATTGAGATGTACTCCAAGAAGTTATTAGCTATAGCCAGTACCGATATAAAATTGGCACCGACATAACGTTGTCGCTCATATTCCGTTGCAGAGGAGATATCCACGGCTGTGTGTAACATAAAGGGGAACAAGGGAGGACCTAAGTCGGACCCTGCAAAAGAATGATACCCCATGTTTGCTAGCCCACAGATCTGTGGGCCCTGTCCCACGCTTCCAGACAACAAGGGCCCCCCAGATATCGATCGAGATGTTCATCATGGAGACCACTTCATGAAACAACCGCTACAACGCAACTGGCATGTTGCATTATTTCCCGGCGCCCGTCGGCCGAGACCTTCATTGTTCTCAGCCGTAGGGCTTCAGACTTTGCGAGGCCGGCAATTGCAACACGATATTGTGCAAATCTAAGTAGCCTTTGCTAGATATATTCCACAGTGCCACTTATGATTGGTGGATCTAGTTTTTTGAAGACGCAATCGGAATGCATGCCGTGTCGGAAAACTAGATAAGACCTCTAACGGTAGTTGGGTATAGTGCTGACCTACACCCCCGCATCGTAGTTGACAGCACCGCGAATATAAATACATCGACTTAAAACGGGTTCAATATCAATCCAAACCTCCACCCAAGTTTCGCACTTGTATCCCATATTATCATATGTGCATATCAAGTACCACAAACCAGATAACAACTAGGTAGTTGGGCGATTGGTTACTTCGCGATAATGGCCCCTCCCGGCGGCAGCACTCTCATAAACTACAACTTCTGCACCCGCTCCGTCTTCCTCTTTATCCCAGCCTACTTTCTCACCCTCCTCATAACCTCCACCCTTCTAATCTCCACACCAAAGGGTTCCCTCCCCCGCTACGCCTCCCTCCCCATAATCGCCTACCTCTGCCTCCGAACCTTCAACCACGGCGCCGCCGCATTCCCACACAACGTCGTCGGTCTAATCGATTGGGCCGGCAGTGCCTACAATGTTTTCTTAATATCAAGTACCCTCCTCCATCTCGAGGGGATCGATGCGACTGATCCTGTTATTTCAAAATCTGTTAATGGTCGTCCACCTAGTTACTTCACACGTCTTTGGAGGGGGTTAAGTTACTGCGTTAATGTCCGTGGGATTAATACTCCATATCAAATTAAGAATGTTCCAGCATTTGATTCTAAAAGACAAGGGTGGGTTCCTTCGCGACGAAGGTTTTTGACTACGAATGTAGCATGGCTCGTATTCCTCTTCCTCGCGCAGGATTTCTTTTATTCTCAGGAACTGACTAAGGAGGATGAAATTAAATTCTTGGGTATCAACCGTGAGAATTTATTTTGGAGACATCCGGAAGATGGCCCTGTTACACGCGATGAAATAGTGTATAGAATTGGGGTTACAAGTCTAATGTGGTCGATACTTATCCCCCTTTCTATACATTTACAATACACCTTTCTCTCAGTTCTAGCCGTAGGAACTGGTATTTCGGAACCAAAGAATTGGCCACCACCGTTTGGAAGCCCGAAGGATAGTTATACCCTCCGGCTGTTTTGGGGGAAGTTTTGGCACCAAACTTTGAGATGGCACTTCAGCAAACCAGCACAATTTGTAACGCACAGGGTACTCCAACTGCCCAAGACCGGTTTATTGCAGCGATACGTAAATACCTACGCCGTATTCTTCATCAGCGGTATCTGGCACGCAGGACAATCATGGTTTATGCTTCGCCCACAAGGCCCAGAAATCCAAAAAGCAGGTTGGAATCGAGAATTATTATTCTTCATGGTCATGGCAACCGGGATAATGATAGAAGACGGAGTACAGTGGTTGTTCCGAAGTCAAAGGGTTAGAAATAATGAAGAAAAAGAAGGATTGGTGATTTGGAAACGGGTTGTTGGGTATATTTGGGTATGGGGCTTGGTAGTACTTGTCGCTCCATTTATCGATTACCCAAAGTTTAGAGCTAGGCTGGCGACTTTCTTACCAGCTCATCCATTAATTGTTTTTGATCTAGGGTGGAGGAGTTCGAGATAACGTGCCCTCCAGCCGGTCGGCCGAGAGTTGAGATACCGCTTAGCACTTGTATATCTTGAGGGGTAACTAGCGGACTTTACGGAGTTATAAAGTTATCGAAATAGATCCATGTAATGATATCATGTATTATCTTACCGGTCGGAAAGCACCAAAGGATCCCTCCACGCTCGTACTACTAAACAATTATCAAAGGGCGAAATTAATTCCCAGCATTCTAGTCGGGATCGCGGAGGCATTTTATCTTCCGAACCCAAGCCGGCACATTCTCGTGGCCGACATTGAAGCTTTTATATTTTGGCCCTCTGCGCTAACTCGGTAACTAAACTCACAACCAACCTGCAACTATTCCTTTGAATAGATACAAAGTAACCTGAATACGAACTTATCTACCGTTTACATATCTCTAAAAAAGGTGAAAATCCATATACCCGCTTTAATTTGTCAAATCGAGTATAGTCTAGAGCCGACTCCAAAAGTCCGCCTAAATTCCGAGCTCGTCTCAAGACCCCAGAAAAACAGGTAACACAAAACTAATAACAGGTTATATTTAAGAGCCCCCCATTTCCAAAAAATTAAAATAAACCCAACCAACAAGATGAAAGTAATCGTTACCGGCGGCACTGGCTTCCTCGGCACAGAAATCCTTCGACAATGTGTTGCAAACCCTCGAATAACTTCAATAATCGCCCTCGCCCGTCGTGATCTCGCTCCAGAATGGCAAGCCGAAAAGAAAATCACTACCTTAAAAGTCACAGATTTCGGCACCTATTCACCAGAAGACCTAAAGGTTCTAGAAGGAGCTGAAGGGTGTTTTTGGTAATATATTTATATTCACCTCAATGATATCGTTAAAAAAGTTAGTTGGGATAAAAGCTAACGTTTGTCAGGGCTCTGGGAACCACACCAGATAGAGGCAGACATATGACCAACGAAGAGTTGAAAACCGTGAATGAAGATTGGCCAACAAATGCAGCAAAGGCGTGGAGTCAATGGCCACTCCCTGATGGCGACGTGTTCCGCTTTGTCTTCACAAGCGGGTCTTTGGTTCCCGATCCCGCGAATCTCGACCAGAAATTATGGTTCGGAGAGTCTATGAGGAAAGGAAGAGTATGTTTCCTAACTGTCCAGGTCGTCGTTATAATACCACCAATCTTTAAATTTATGGTGAAAACTAAGCAGGTTTGTAATTTATAGGCATACACAGAGCAAAACCTCCTCGAACTCGCAAAAGCGGGTAAACTAGACGCTTACATCACTAAACCCGGGTTCATCACAACCGGCGAACCGCTTCTGTGGAAGTTGGCATTTGGAAAGGGGTATGTGAGTAAGGAGGCCGTAACTGCTTGCTATTTAGACCTGTTGTTCAATGGGAATGAGAAGAAGGTTCTGTGGAATCCAGATTTGAGGAGTGTTGGAGCTGAGGCTTTGAAGAAGCTTGCGGCGGAGAAATGAGTTATGGCTTTGGAATTTTATATGGCTTAAGGTTGTAGTAAATGACTCTTAGGGTATTGTTATAAATTGAAACGGAGTTTTGGATTGTATTCGTTTTATACTATGCTTCTAGGATACGTACTATTTGGGTTTGAGGACCTTATAGCTTAATTGTTGGAGGCCATGCAGACTAGTTTATGAAGAGGTCCTATATTGGTATAAAACGACGACGCCGGAATTTGTCGATTTACAATTCTTGAATTCACTGTAGATCGTCGTGTCTCCTGATTTACTAAGTTTCCGACAGAGTTTTTTTTAAATGCATATGCTATTTTCATTAATTGATGCCTATGCTAGAAACTAAAATCAGAGATAGCGTACCGAGACTGCCAAAAGAGAAGCACTAGCATGAAAACTTCAGATATGGTAGAAGAGAGATTAGGGTATCATGGACAAATAAATATAAATGGTGAAGCAACCAGTACAGTAGAAACTCAAACCAAAACCCAAAACTCCAAGCCTTTCCAGAACGCCAAAAGAGTGTATATCGCCTTTGCAATTGCCAAAATCGGATGATCCTAAAAGTCTAAAAAGAGTAAAAAAAATTTAAAAATTTAAAAATTTCCTGAAACGAATGTATACTCCACCCCCTCCTCCGCAAAAATCAAATCAAGAGTAAGAATGCGGTGCGCAAACCCAAACCTCTCGTCCTCCCATAATCAAAACCCTCAAAATTCTGCTTGAATAAAACACCCCCAAAGATATACTGATTCCCACTAATTGGCTGTATGGTTCCAAAGCAATAGGAGACACCGCCAATAGTACCCAGACTGCCGCCATAGATAACATTTGCACCACTGACACTGGCCAGATTTGATCCTATACTGAAGTAGAATGCTGGAAGTGAAGAACCGTTGGCCCAGGGTAGGATGTAACCTCTGACTTGGCTGTTGGCTTGAGCCCCGGAAACATTCTTGTAGTAATTCTTTGCTGCTCCGGAGCTGACGAGTAGTGCCAGTGTCTGCGATGCCTGTGGCGGTGGTCGGGTTAGAGTATGTTGTTCCTCCGACTTTGTGATTCCTGCTAGGGAATTCCCATCATCCGCTTGTGGTCGAAATCGGGGTATACTTGATAGTTCCGGATGCTCTGTATGATCAATATATCCAGAATCGTAAAACCCAGCTCTATTGCGGTAGAGAGTGGCTGCTTGTGGAAATGCGAGGGGATCGGCTCGGTTTATTACTACGGAAGTTAATTAAGCTAACGAAGGCCGCACTTCGAAAGGTTGGGTTCCAGACATTCTGCCTTGGCCTTCTTTCGTCGACAGGTGGGCAAGTCATTACCAGACTCGAACTAATAATGATTCTAGGCTTCAACAGCTTTCGTGAAGATCTATCAGTAATATCAGCCATGTAAAAAAATTGAACTTCGGATTTCAATTTCCCGTGAAAATGTATAGCAAAGTACGTAGTGAAGAAGTTGGATCATAACTTCTACGAACTACAAGCAGTTACAAAGCCGAATTCTCTCACAAGCGCAACTCGCTTTGAGTAAGGCTGAAACTTAAATCAATATTCGAATGACATCACCAAAAAGGAGCTTCAGTTGTTGTTGGGGGAAGCCTGAAGCTCACTGGCCAATCAGGAGAGTCGGCTTGATTATTCATCCGTTCCTGCGCCTTCTCATGTGACTACGCGCACAGATTTAGTGCCAACTGGTCATGGAAAAGGGAATTTAGAGGTTTTCGCCCAGATCGTAGCACGCTCTGGGCCGCCAACTGAAGCTCCAAAAGGTCTAGTCGGAGGAATTAATGCTTCCCCCCGAGAGTCATTGGAATGCAACTTGCTATCCAGCTGAAGCGTTCAAGATGCTCTATAAAACAAGCTCCTGGGCGTACAAATCCTCTGTGTTCTTCTCTCCCCTACAGTCTTCAGGCATTCCTCGAACACTGCTTGAATTCAAGGACCGTTCTATCAACAACAATCTTGTCCATTGGATGCACATACTACCACTGCTATACCTTCACCAATACAAACGCAAACATGTCTGATCCCAACTGTCCAACCGGAGATTACAAGCCAGAATTGCCCACACCTGTAAGAAACTTACCTCTAAACCTTATTCCAAGGCGTTTATTCCTGCCAAAAGTTAACTTTTTCACCCACCACAGCTCGGCTTCTGTTGGGTCGAAATCCCAGTCACCGACATGGAACGTGCCTTAAAATTCTACGGTGATGCGTTTGGATGGACTGGCAAGGCACACGGCATGCCATCATACCAAATCGTTGAAAATGAGTTCAAGAACCTCAACGGTGCTCTCCGTCTTGTGACAAAAGAAGAGCATGTGGCTGGCACTGCGGCTCGCCATACTACGAAGCCGTTCATCGGTCTTCGTAGCGTCAAGGAGCCATTGGCTAAAGTGAAAGATGCTGGAGGAGAGATTATCAAGTAAGTCCTAAGATTCTAGATCCTCGAACTACTATAAGCTTTCGATTTGAACAGATGCTGACCATAATATCTTCTGTTCGTCATGATGTTTAGTGCTGGTGAGGAGATCCCTGGAGATATGGGGTTCTTCGGCGAGTTTTATGACTCCGAGCGCAATGTTGTTGGGATTTGGGCCATGAAGATGTCACTGGACGAGAAGAAGGAATAAAAATTTTTTGATAGCAAGGCCCAACTAAAGGGACCAGGCCCAGCTCTATTCTAGTGCCACAAGACTGACCAGGCCTAGTCTCGCTGGCGAAAAATCCAACACACACACAAAAAGAAAAAAAAATTTGCTAGGAAAAACCACTGAGCTTTCCTTCCTTGATGGGCTTTCATGATCTGAAACATCACCAAAAAATTTTCTAAAAATACAAAAGAGAAGATCACTTCTATATCGAAGCGATGGTCGTCATAGAAGCCCGATGCGGGGATCGAACCCGCAACCTTCAGATTGCCTGGCTACGGAGCTGGATACTCCGTTGCTAAGAGTCTGACGCTACTACCGGTTGATAGACGATTGGTGCTACAAAGTCCTTACCAACTTTTCTTTACTACCATCAATAACATCTCTTAACTAACTCTCGTGTTGAGACTAAGCCTCGTTGGACTGAATAAATTCCATCGTATTGGGGCTGCGGAGATATATCCGAATCTAGTCCGTTTTAAATTTGTATTTTGACTTCAATTCAGACCGAAAATATTGCGGGCCGAGTCCTGGCAGTCCAGAGTCCGAGAATTAAATATTCTAACTACGCACCTTATGATATGACTAATTTGAAGTGAAGATATCGTAAGCATATGTAGGGGTAGTCTAGGGGAGTACCATAGCAAGTTCCGTAGGTCGTTTATAGGCGCAGGCGGCCACCTTCGTAGATATATATTGCTGGATTCAATTACCAGGATTCGAAGGGTTATTGTGTAATGAAACGAATTTAACTTATCTGTCCGTTAAAATACTACGCCAAGAAAATCCGTAAATAGGTACCTAGATACAAACGACTTGCAAGATGAGGGTTTTTGAATACCTATGCGATGCATATGAGATATCTGATAGGCTTGGTTCCTACGTGCTTTGGCCAAAAATACGCAACATGGTGTCTTGTGGGGCGCCCTAATGCAATGCAATGTCGGAAAAACTATGCATTTCGCATACAAGTACCATATACCCCGCACACTTGTACAAAACGACCCAGCGTCACGAATTATAAATCTACTAGCTGTAGCCCAGCAACATTCTCATGGACTGCATTCTCTTTATTTAAATCGTACTTTCGTTTAGAAGGAATATCCGGCGAATACTACCTAAATGGGGGGGGGCAACGCCGCCTCTGCCGTGAAGATTATACAGCAGGATGGATATGCCTCCTCCCGATCGAAACTGCTGCGGCTCAAGAGATGCTGGACAAAGAACATGAACGGTTCTATAATAATGCTCACGATTTTAATATATACACACTTGGTCGGATCGGTAAGCATAATGTTGTTATCGCCTGTTTCCTGGAGGGACATATAGGAACGCACTCAGCTACAGCAGTCGCCATTCAAATGAAATCAGCCTTCACATTAATACAATTCGGGTTAATGATAGGTATCGGCGGTGGTTGCCCCAAATCCGGCAACAGATATACGACTTGGAGATGTGGTTATTAGTAAACTACAAAACATTCATGGCGGGGTATTACAATACCAGTTTGGAAAGGACACTCCAGATGGATTTGAACGAACGGGGTTTCTCAACGCTCCCTCAACGGTTTTACTTAATGCGGTTGCAAATCTACGAGCCAACCATTTTAGAGGAAAGAGCAGATTACCGGAATATATCTCTCGGCTGAACAGTTTGCTATATTTTCTACGCGAAAATGCGGGTCCAGACATCTTATTTGATGCAGGATACAAGCATGTCGGTGGTCGTGGAGAAGGATGTGAACGGTGCGATAAGAAATGGGTGATACCACGGCCTTCCCGTCACAATCAAGAGATTACGGCACGATAGCGTCGGGGAATGAACTCATGCGGGATGGTCGGACAAGACACAGAATAAGCCAGGAGTTGGAAGGTGTCCTATGCTTCGAGATGGAGGCGGCGGAGCTTATGAACATCTTTCCGTGCCTTGTTATTAGGGGTGTATGTGACTATGCTGATTCTCACAAGAACAAAAGATGGTAAGCATATGCAACGGCAGCAGCGGCAGCCTGTGCAAAGGAAATACTATCGCTGATACCAATTTGTTCTTATCACCTAGCTACGGTAAATATTGGTCCAGAAGGTAGCTCTCCGAAACGACCAACCATCTTATTTACTGCCATGACGCCATTTTCAACACAGCGTCAATGAAATACTTGCAGTAGAGCAAAATTATTGACGGAGGCTCTTAGGCGATGCCACATTGAACGAAGAGCTACGCGAAGATATCGGTATGTCGCCCGCGCATAGAGGTATGTACTATCAGTCAGACTATATTTTCCTTATTTGAATTAAGGCTACTAATCAAGGCCCTTGGACGTAAGTAATAGGCGATATCACTCACGCGTTGGGGGGCTGCCTCCTAGTAGATGTTATAATACCCGTCCCTACCCTTTCTACTTGCCTGTTTTACCCACCCTTGTAACCATATCCTGATTAACTAGCTCCATTTAGTTTGACCACGGCGAAACTAATATCTACAACCATAGAAAGAGGATCACAGGGTATCCCGTTCGCTCTGCCTTCCTTAAGCCTCTTATCGGGCGTCTAGTAGTCTCGTCGGTGATGAGAGGCGAATCGCGTTTGTTGTAGATTCATTTTGGTGCTCATTCATTTTTTTCTCGCATCGATATCGATGGTGCGAGCACTCGAGCCAGTCTGGACGGACCCCCACTGATGAGCTCAAAATATTACACTTCCGACTCAATATAATTTTTTGACACATTATTTTAAATAAGGGATATTTTAGTCCTGTCGACCGTAAAATATTCTTTCCCACTGAAGAAAAATTTGGAAAGTCTCAAGGGATAGCTATTCCGTGTCGAAAATTTTGCAGGGTTCAAAATATCACATCTTATCTGCGTTGGGCTTGGCGGGACGCTGTTGGTCACCGCCAAAGCAGTATGTCACTGGCGGCCTTCCATTGGTCAGCAATACTACCCGTTCAACATTACCAATTTCAAGGATTCTGGGTCTTCTCCCGGCTCAAACTTGGGACGCTAGGACTGTGGTATCATAGTGTTACGTATTACCGGATGTACACGGTGTCGAACATTTAATTTCATTTGTCAATATTGTAATGGATCATGGGCAATGAAGACTCGAAACCATGTATTTATAAAAACCCTCTAGCCGGTTGATTCTGGATTCATAGCTACCCCGCGATTACTTCATTCGTTTTTTCGACTGCTGTCGATATTCTTCACTCGCTCCATGGATCCTAACACGATTTACCATCATGTGCAAAGCCGCTATGGTTCCATAGCAAGGGCCGAAAATCCCCAATATAGTAGTACCGTTGCCAAAGCTTTTGGGTACTCGCAGGAGGACCTCAATAGCATACCGAAGGACGCAAATCTTGGATTGAGCTGTGGAAATCCTTTAGCAATTGCCAGCCTCCGCCCTGTAAGTTCCACTTGTGATTTATGATTCTTTGATTTGTAATGTAACGGCTCCGTACGTATAGGGTGAAACAGTTGTAGACTTGGGCTGCGGCGGGGGGTTCGACGTTTTTCTAGCAGCGAAACAGGTTGGACAGCACGGGCGTGTCATTGGTATTGATATGAACAAGGTAGTGCCCTGCCTAAGTACTATTCTTTAGGTCGTATATGATAAACGAGAAAATTTTAGGATATGCTCTCTAGGGCTCGCAAGAATCTCACTGAATCCACAGATATAAACAATGCGATATTTAAGGAAGGAATTATCACGTCTATCCCATTAGAGGATGCTACTGCGGACTGCATTATCTCTAACTGTGTGGTTAATCTTGTTCCTGCAGCCGAAAAGGCACTGGTCTTTGTCGAAATAGCCCGTATTCTCAAACCCGGTGGTAGAGTCGCGATATCAGACATTTTGGCGAAAAAGGAACTTCCCGCCTCGATTAAAGAGGATGTAGCAATGTATACCGGCTGTATTGCCGGGGCAGCCACGATCGGAGAGTACGAGAAATATCTGGAAGATACAGGTTTCTCTGGTAAATTTAGCAGGCTCTTCGTCCCGAAATACAGCCTTCGCAGGCGCTAACCAGTCCCAGAGATCCTAATTGTCGACACGAAAAGTGACCTTAATGTATACATTAACAGCACTGATCTCTCAAACGATGGGGATACGAGCGCGGGTTGCTGCATGAAGCCGATTGAGGCCATGAATGAGGGAGATGTTGCGTCATGTTGCGTGTCGTCTCCCAAAGCTGAGAGAGTGGTTTGTGATGGTACGGCTGTTGAAGTCGCAAATTCGGGTTCAGGACGACGCTGTATTAATTTGAACGATTGGGTTGGTGAGTACAAGTTATTCATTTAAATTTTGGATCCTGGCTACAGGATACCAAGTAAGCTAACCCCAAGCTTGTTGCTGTTAGGGTCATTCAAAGTCTTTGCTGTAAAACTATAGGTTGGATTCCCAAACAAATTGGGCTATTGCCAGTATGTTTTACCACAGCAGGGGAAAAAAGAAGAAGAAAAAGAAAAAGAAAGAGAGTGTAGCAGGGTGTTCAATTTACCTACAGTATCTAGACTATTGGTCACTGTACTTACTAACTTTCTTTGGGATTGACGCATCGTTTATGGGTTCTTCAGCCTTAGTATTAGGATCTTCTCTCTCTCTCTTTTTTTCTTATAACAAATACAGTCCAGTCTCCGAGAATTACAGCTAATAGTAGCCAACCTTCTGATATGGCCATCCTATCAAAGCTATGTGCTAACTTAACTTGCTTACAGACTTGCCTCTCAGTCATTACATATATATGGCAAGTTCCGTGTATCTCTTGGGCGCCGCGTATATTAGGCAAAATTTTACATGGGAAAAGAAAACACAAAAATGCCTCTTCACAAATGTTGCAAAATGTCACCTTCTCGACCGTGACACAGGATCATTACCCCTGTCAAAGAAAAAAACCATCGCTACGGCTTTCTCCATTAGACCTTTCGGCTAACAATCTGCGTAACCATAATCTTCCATGGCGGGGAGGCTAGGTTAAACCTCTGGTACCTTTTTCTCTTGGAAGATCGATAAGACAGACTTTTTATTAGGAGGTCTTAATTCGCTAAAGCTATAGAAGCTTCTCGTCGTCCAAAACGGGAATTGCGTTATGACCCATGAGCTTTTTACCCCGGAAATATATGCGCGCAGGGCCCCTGCAGCATCTTTTTCAGCCCCGTAGTTCAGGCAGTACGCAGAATAGAAAAGAAAGATTGCACAAGTTGAGATAACTTTCATCTCATTTTTTTTTACGCTAATAATTCTGTAGGCGATTTTCAGATAGCGATATATGTACATGTACACGCAATCCTCCAGCTAGTAGAAGGCAATCCTCGAGACCTTATTTTCGCTCTCAGGTACCAGTGCAATGTTATTTTCTGACGAGCAGGCGGATGCCTCACCCGTCGAAACCCGTCGAAACCCGCCACCAAAAGCGCCACCTGCAAATATGACTGGCTTATCACCGAGTCCTCAGGTTTAAACAGTTTTATTGAGATATATTACTATAAGCTTGAGCTTAATGCCCTGCATACCGCATGCATGGAGCAAATATTATGTCACACAAACAACAAGTTGTGCAGCTGCTTAGTATTCAGCTAGGTATGACATGTCGTACAATAATTCGCAGTCAAAGCAGAGGAAGAATTCGTCTAGAGAGGTAGAATAAATTTGAATAACTGCGGTCTTGAGCTCTCCGAAGGAATTCCAAGATGCAGCGCAAGTTGTCCGAAATGAGAAAGATTTTTCCAAGGAACCGATGGCCTAAGACACTGACCTTAAGCAGATATTTTAGGAGCAATAAATGCTATAACAATAGGTCTCGTAGCTACAGTGCTATACAAGATATATATCACAAATATATGTACATATTGCCTGTAGTGGAACAGAAACCAAATTAGTCCCTAATTGGTTCCGAATTTCGCCCCTACATATCCCGCAGCTCGATTCGATATTAACCTTGACGGGCCTTCTATTAGCCCATGTTAAACTCGATATCCAACAGCATTCTTGTCAACAAGGCCTTATAATTGCCACTTCCAAGTTCTTGTGTGCGCACAACAGCTTACTGTATCTGGGCTTAAAGATAGGAGTTGCCATTAAACTTGAGATGCACTGTTCATCCACGGGCCGCATCACCGTCTCCCCTCTCATTCCTCATACGTCGCAATTCCGCAAAACTTGTGAAGATAAATAGTGAGCTCACAAACCGTCAAACTCTTTTAATGATCATATGGAGCTTCTCACCCCGAAACCCCCCCTCTACATCACCACCCCAATCAATGTCGTGATACAAACCCCTAGCATCCTTCAGCTACCACCCAACAGTTTGGAATTTATCCATTGCTTACTAGGGTAGTTACATAGCCAATAGTTAGACCGAATATGTTACACCCTTAGCTTACCCATAGCAGCCTTCCAGGTTCAATCACCCGACGTTGTGGTCGCCTAGTACCGAGTTCGGCTGACGATCTAGATGAACGGGTTTGCTTTCGCTAGCTGAAACTTCCATGGGTATACATCAATCAAACTATTCCCCTTGTATTATTATTGATTGAGAAAAAGCTGGGATTGGAAGTTCATGAATGTACGGCCGTCTATAAATATCGAAGCAGGAACCCTTCTTCCCTCCTTCTTTCTCCATCAAAGGCAACGATCAGCAAGAGTTCCAGGCAATACTGCGAGGGAAACACCAAACATGAAGTTGAATAATGCTTTGCTCGCAGTTTTAGCTGCTGGTAAGTCTCGTTCTTCATATACTTAAATTTATTCGAATTTGGTATACTAACCTGAAGACTTCGAAATAGGCAATGCTTTCGCTGCCGTGGCGACTACTCTAGCCACTGTGACCGCCAGTCCGGCAACATCTGTTCCAAGCACGACCTCTCCAGTCTCGAGCCCAGTATCAACCACTGGAACTCCAACTTCTGAGACTATTGAGCCTCCAACCGAGCCATCCTACCCACCAGCGACCGGTACTCCAGGACCAATTGATCAACAAATTGATTCTGTTGTTTCCGAGTTGAGGGCCAATGTTGTCGGCATTAACGCTAGATACAGTATGTAGTAATAATCTGTCAACATATAGTGTATCTATTTCTAACAATCGTATAGATGCGACTTGCGCAAGCTCTTGCAATGCCGGCCATATCCAAGCTTGGGGTGACGAACACGCCAAAGTTGCCGATGTCGCTTTGGCTAAGCTCAGAGCCATCCCCGTTGGATACGTCTACTGGTGGTACCCAAGACTGTAAGTTCCACCCCCTATATCAGCCTCCTATACTTTTTTGGGCAACGCATCTAACCTCTAGCGATCGATAAGGGTCTGGAACCTTGGTTGGATCTGGATCGAGATCTACTATACTCTTTACTTCATCTGGTTCCGTGCCGGACTTAGTAAGTTCTCCTTCACATATTTTCCCAAAAGAGGAAACATACTTATCGATATTTGTAGTCTGGGAATTGATCTACTTCAACCGTTATCTCTGGAACTTCTATGTCTCATGGAGAGCTCTCTTCTGGTACTTTGGTCGATTCGGTGGATAGTAAGTCATACTTTCTTGAATGCACCTCTCAACGCCTCTAGAGCTTAGACGCTAACGTCGTTACCGTGCAGCTGCTTCTGGCCATACTGGTACGGATGGTTCTACCGCTACTACTGGGGATGGGGATGGATTTGGTGGAGTTGGTGGAGAATCTTCTGGTGGTGGTAAATGCATTACCCCTGCTTGGGGCCTGGTGGTAAAGGGCTTTGGACTAAGCTGCTTTAGATACCAACAACAGTTAGCCAGGTTCTTCAAGCTTACGAGCATGTGATTCGTCGTGTAGTTGTCAGAAGAGGATCCAAATCAAAAGCAATATACCTACTTACCCCCATAATGATCCATCTGGCTAGACTGTAGTTCCAAAGTCAGGATATGAGCTAGTTTATATAGCTGCGGTGCCTGCCACTAGAAAGAGTTGGGTGGTTTGTACCATATGAACCTCCGTATATTGCCGAATGAAGTAACAGTACCCCGTCGCTCCAGAGCAGTTTTAAGGCAGGTTATGCGAAGTGATCAGCTAGTCTCATACCACGAAGGAATCCCAAAGACGTCTGCCAGTAACCTCAGCCCAACACGAATCTCCTGTTGCATTTTTTTGTTGCAGCTTTGAACTCAGTCCAATAAGCACATGATAGAGCCTTGTGATGCTTTGGTGTAGAGGAACTTTTCTTGGAAGAGCCTTTCTTAGATATATTGAAATTCCTGGTTAAAGGGCAAGTTAGCATTTGAAGCTCAGCAAATTAAAGGATATGTCTGTGTATGCAACGCTGTGGTGTACCTGATCCATCAAGTTGGCTCTGTATCATGTCTGCGCCTCTGTTATAATCTCGATGGTACCTGGATAGAATTGCTGCCGGTTTTGGGACCTCGGCTAGGGAACTGAATTGTTTGATTCCAAAGCTGATTGAGAGTGACTTCCATGGGAATGTGTAGTGTAGATAGATCTGTAGGAGAGTGATTGGCAGTCTAGAAAGCAGAATCAGTAGTAGTATGGCTTATATGGGGTGTTGGCTGGCAGCTTTTATTCCATAATGAACAGCGAGCAGTCAGAGCGGTGCCAACTATCACACGCTTTCATTTCAGCAGCAAATATTTGCCCTCAGTCAACCCTCCTCCACTCTCACCACCTTCACCAGCAATCACCGTCCCATCTCACCAGCCTCACACTGCAGCAACGTCACCAGCCTGCCTCTCTTGAAACTGAAATTCGTTTCATCCAAGTCTAGTCGACTGAAATCAAGATGTCTCAATCTGTTCCTTGTTCTCCTGTTCCTTTCTGGAAAGCTAGACATCCAGCTAGCAGACCTCCATCTCCACGACCCCCCAAACGTCAAATATCTGTCGTTTTGGATGCCCCTACTTCTCTTGCTTCTCTCGCTTCTCTCATATCCCTCTCAGACACTGAGTTTCCTTCATAGGAATCAAAACAATCTTCAATAGCAGTTTGTGTTCCCGAAAACTTCAACTGCTTCTGGGATATGGTTGCTGATGGTCTCAAATGGGATCCAGCCGAACCCACCATGCCTCCAGCCATCCAAACTCAATGCCTCAGCCTCATCCAAGCCAATCGAAAGTCCCAAGACAATATCCGTGTCGATGCTTGGGTCCGAAGTCTTCTTAAAGAACACTTTGCTGATATCAACGAGCACTGTGATGACATCGCGTCCGGAAGGATCACAAAACCAATAGGCAACAACTTTGTTCTGTCGCTCGCTGAACCATCAACACTTGGGTTCCGACGATTCTGGATCGATTGTGTCATCGGTAACCAAGAGAAGCATAACCTTGCTCGTCGGCCCGTCGATCAGTTTGTGAACATAGTCGTCCTGCGCTCCCATTCTCCCAAAGGAGGTCCCCTCCCAAATATCAACGCTCCAATCACTGGCTTGCCCATGTACAGGAAGGTCTCTGAGAAGATCAGCGGGAAGCTAGATGAGCTCATCTGTTTGGGTCGATATATGGCTGGGATGGTCAAAGATATCGAAACCATTGTCCTCCAGTTGGGTATGAGGTACAAACCACCCACCAGGAGGGAGCACGAGATTGTCGACGAGGTTATCTGGTGGGCATCTCCGAGGACGACCAACGACAAGTGGCTGGCAACCTTCCCTTTCCCTCTTATTCTCCCTCTTCTTCTATCTCTGGCCCACGGAAGGGCACCAGAAGGCGCTCTTGATCAGGCACATATACCTCATCGAGCGTCACGTGAGTGCTCTTCTTGGCCATCGAGCTTTGCTTCGATGTCCAGTTGGCTTGCTACCAGTGGTACCACGTGATGCAAGATAGGTACCATCAGACTGTCCGCAAGATCAAGGACACCAGGCGCAGGCCCGATATGCACCTGTATATCGGGATGAAGGAGCTGCGAGCTGGGAAGAGGTTAAGCAGGTGGAGGGTCCTACTCGAGTAGGAGAAGAGGGGTGAGGAGGTGAGAAGGAGGAAGAGGAAGGTGAGTGATCCCCCACGTCGTCACCAGTTATTTTGATCCTATCGGTCCCAATGCTTTTGAATTTTTAAACCCCGTAGCACGTAGACACCCAAGTAAGATACACTCTCACGTAAGGACATGTGACGAATATTAATACGTTACAGCATCGCCTTAAGCTCCTTAAATTCGCCCTCCGCCTGTCCTGTAAACCTCCCCTCCGCATAACTCCAATTGATAATATTCCAAATATTCTCTACATACGCCGCCTTCCCATTCAAATACTGAAGATAATAAGCATGTTCCCACATATCCACTCCAAAGATAGCAGTAGTCCCCTCGGGAACAGTATCTTGATCTTTCGTCGTCACGATCTCCAACTTCCCACCCTTCACAATAAGCCAACCCCATCCGCTCCCTTGAATACCCAAAAGAGCGGTATTGAATTTAGTCTTAAAGTCAGCGAAGGAACCGAATTCTTTCTCGATGGCTTGAATCAAGGATGGAGCGGCTGATTGTTTTGCATCTTCGGAAGATGCGGGTGTGAGGTTGTTCCAGAAGATGGAGTGGTTAATGTGTCCTCCACCGTTGAAGTGGATGAGGGATTGAGTATTTGCGGCCTTGGGAGAGGAGATGGCCTTGTTGAGGTTTGCAATGTATGTTGCATGGTGCTTGGAGTGGTGAAGTTCCATGATCTGTGAGGAGATATATGGTTCTAATGCCTATAAAATAGTCATCGGATTATTTAGCAAGGGCTTCAAGCACCCTGCAGGGCCGCCAGGCCACCTTGGCAGGCATGGAATTACTTACATTATAAGCATAGGGCAAGGGAGGGAGGATATATATTTCTGCCATTTTGATCGTGATCTGAAATAATAGTCCAGTCTCCACAAACGTATCGAACGCAGTACTCTTTAAAATTTACGAAAATCGTATGATGCCAGCGACAAGTTCGAAGGAGTCGAAAGAGGGGTATTCAGATTTGAGGAGAAGAAAGAAAGCTAAAGAACAGACGAAAATACCGGCCACTAAATATACCTTCCAGCTATCAACCACCAGACATTTGCCATCCCTCCCCTCGTCAGCCTAGATCAATCACGTCATATTTGCGCATTTTATTACCAATCACCATCCATCTCTTCCTCCCTAGTTAGCAATCATAAATAGCGTCTGACTTAGGGGAAACCTCTCTGCGAAAAAAGTATCAATGCAAGCTGGAGGTCGGAACTAGCTGGACAACGCTTTGCAAATGCAACCTGTGTTAGCGTGGTACACACCCCTGTTGAATCCTCGAAATCTGATTCGTAGTCGACCCAAAACCTGAGCAAGTTTGAGCTCTTAGGTGTGGGGCTTGGGTGGAACCAAATTACTGAACATGCATTAGCGGCAGCAGTTCGGAAGTTGGAGTTTGTTCTGGTATGTGGATGTGAGCGAGTTTTTCTTGCGAAGTGGACAAGTGTACGAGGCAGATGCATGACCTTGTGAGAGGTGCCACATGGGATTGTGTTAAGAGTTGGAAGGCAGAAATATTCGAAATTAGGGGGGGATGGTCTTCAAGTATAGAGCTGAGATGAATGGGGTTAAATAGGAAGCGTTGGACACGATCTTGCAAATCTTGATGCTCGTTCTTTTGTAAACTAATGAGGCGAAAACAATCCACCCGCCTTAAACCCCAGAATATCGAACTCCAACCATAGATATCCTCCAACAAAACTTAGATACAAGAATTGTATTTCATAATACCGAATACACTTCTCTTGCCGATTCAAATATGTGTCACGGCCATTCCTCCAGACAGAGTGAAGGTGGAGCTATCGCTATCCTTCGAGGTCAGGGAAGGCAAAGCGGCACCCTTTTCAACGCCAAAATCACATTAAAAAATCCCGAAGAAGACATTCCGACGCAAGCAACTTTCTTATTCGAAAAGGCAAACAGAATACCGTCGCTAGGC
The DNA here is from genome assembly GCF_004000055.1 of Arthrobotrys flagrans. Lineage (NCBI taxonomy): Eukaryota > Fungi > Ascomycota > Orbiliomycetes > Orbiliales > Orbiliaceae > Arthrobotrys > Arthrobotrys flagrans. The sequence goes on from NW_027137556.1 coordinate 431,432, forward strand.
TCTTGCACCCTCATAATCCAGTAAGTATCAATTCAAATTCAGATCCTCGCAGAGGCGGTGCGCTAACATTGATATCAGCCAAGACGGAAATCTAAACTATGAAGACACCAGCCGAGAGCCATTGCATCACATTCCATTCGACTTATATGAAGACCACGTGTGTGAAGTGTCGTTGCCTTCACGGCTAGACCTCGGAGTTGGCGGTCAGGGTGTCATCGGTCGGAAAATGTCCCTGATGAACAGCAGGCAAGTGATTGCACAGGGTATTATTGGTTGGAATTAGATGCGGACTTTGTATACTATTCATATGGTCCCGGTTGTTTTGGTGGGCGTTCTTGGAGTTTAATGTGGCCCACGGTTGAGGCGTTTTTTTGTGCTTCTTTGGATTGCTTTTGGGTTTCGCTTGGTTGTAATTTATGGGGTTTCGGTCCGCATAACATTTCCTACGACAGGTTCCTTCCATGTAGCGGTTGCTTTCCATGTCATATATAAATTTATATAGGGTTGAAGTCTAAAAATTTGCTAGAGTCTCGAACCTTGGTATCGCAATACTTTGATGAGTGACTTAAGAGAGTAATATGTCCGGAGTAAAACTAGACGCTTGACCTTCCGGTCCCTCTCTACCCCCATTCCTCAAGTCACTCCAAAACTTCGAGCATTCTCTCAGCTCATCATCGATAAGATCCTCCCACTTCTTTATAAACCATGGCTGTGCTTCCCAACTTCTTGGATTCCATGGTTCACCACCGTGTTTGCCCTGCCCGCTACCCCAGCACATAAGTGCAGATCTGCCCAGATCAGCGCAAAACTCAATCTCGTTGAGGAGGCCTTTACTTCCTGCCTCGATAACCTTTTCCCTGAAACCAGGAAACGGGAATACGTCAATATAAGCTTTATGCGGCGTCCGACATTGCAGTGCAGAAGGCTTTAGCGACTCTGATACGTTTGCGTATTTTTCTTTGACCTTTTCCACTGACTGATCGTTCATGAAGTACGCCTGTACAAAAGGTGATTTGTAGGGATCTTTGAAGTCCTCCGGCATAGGATTCCATAGCCCTATAATTTTGGCATTGATGACGACTGCTTTGAAGGTCGTGATCTCGTGAAGATTCATGTGAGTTCGACAGGGTGATGGTATGTAAATAAGTAATTCTTTGAGGGCCTTCGTGCCGATATCTTCGATAGACGCCTCCCGTTGTTCTTTATCCCGCATTCGTTGGCTTCGTGATAATCGAATGTCGAGTGTGTAATCTTTGGACGCCAAAGCCTCTAATCCAGCTTCAATAATATCCTGCAGACTGTATCCTCCACTCGCCTGCTCTACCGGAGTTGGTGCAAAAAAACCTGTTGGGTGGGCGAGTGATTGGGGTCGCTGTATCTCAATGACATCATCGCCAGGATCAGGAAGGGGATCAAATGAGGCTTCTCTAACTCCTCTAGGTGGCGGATCCTCAGGCTGCCTAGAACTTTCCCCATTGTCAAGATCGATGAGAACTTGTGACCCACTCCCCGTTGCATTAGAATTATGGATGTTTAAACCAGCTGTTGTAGTATCATAAATCCCAGGAATGGTATCAGGTGTCGGAGCAGGATCATTAGGATCGTTCAGCAGCCAGTGAAGACTGATCAAGCGAGGTACAGATAAATTCCGCCCCGCTTGCTTTTCCCGGGCATAATCGACATCGTAGTTGTAAAGTTGTCTTGCAGCTTCGTTTAACTCTTGTTCGCTACTGATTTTTGTAGGTATCTCAAAGTGCACGCTGGCATTTGTGTGCCCGGTTGGGCTAGCCTCGACTGGAAGTTCAATTGAATGGTGGACTGGATTAGGATGGTCCACGGATGAACTCAATCGACGATTCCAATATTCTGGATCTGTGGATTGTTGAAGGGCCTGGAAGACCTTCTTTCTTTTTCGCTCGCCTATATCGAATCAGACAATCCGCCGAGTCAGCCAATCTATGTATACCGATTGGAACATCATCCATAGTATATATATCGATGATCAACACCACTTTGAGGGGATGTGTAGAGAATTAAAGTTACATACGAAACAATCTTTGAGCCTCGCGATTCTGTGCTCTTCGTTTCTCCGTTAACTTCCTCTTCTTCCTCGGTTGTGAAGTTGTGGCAACGGCGGAGATCTCGCTGGCTGGGTTCGACATTGCAAGGGACGGTACTGCGCGCTCGGGTACCGTGGGTGGAAGGAACTCGAACTTATGCTTAACCGCCTCGCATACACGCGCGCGCGCTACTTATACACAAGCTGATTTAAGAATCTAATGACAAAGATATGGATTACTTCCTGGGAAAACTACAGAGTGCTTGGAGAAAGTGTCGTTCGATGTGGAGAAGATTAATGTCGGGCGGCTTCACGAATTCACTCGACTTGGCTTTGGGCCGACTGGGATGGGTGGCAGGGAAGTAAGCCGCTTGACAAGGTTCAGAGGCCTCGGCCGACACAGTCACTAACTGGATCCGGTCTAGTCTTTTATTCGAATTCCAACATTGCAACACACGCTCTAGATAATCTAGTTCTATCCGTCCTGCAGGCCGAAGTAATTTTAGATACATTTTCGACAGAGAGCTCAGCCTTTTAGCTCAGGGTATTCTATTTATTTTTCCCCGAATCGTTAATAACATCCGAAAGGCTTGAGCCCGTACCCGAAAATATAGACCGTCGAGGAGGAGAGTAGTTTCGAGAACTCGGGATATATCCAGGGTTAAGCAAACTACGAGCTGATGGACTTACATCTGTTGAGAGCAATTTCAAATGTTCCACGTTATCAATAGGGTCAGAACTCTCTCGCACCAATTGTACCTCCTGTTGAGATTCCGAATCGGCTTCAGGGTCCCTCAAGTCGAGAGATATCAGTATGATGTTGATTAGATCCTCAAAGGCCCTATCTGTACGATCCGTCAGTTCCGGTTCCAATCCACTTAATCCCTCTCGAAACATGGCTTCTCGAGTGTTCTGCTCTTGTGGCGCCTGTAAGAGCCCTCCAAGGCTAGTATTCTGGTTCATCGGGCTAGCCATGGTCTCGATATAGGATAATCTCATATACTTGGGTGCTGGCTCAGGATAGAATGTGAGATCTTTAGCTACTTGGGCGGGCAGCTCGGTGGCTGGAAGCTGGGGAACTTCCAAAACTCTCAAAATTTCTGCCATTGCCCCAAAACCCTTAATCAAATATTGGGACATATAGGTTAGATCGATGATCAGGTCCTTCAGAACTTGTCACTTTTAGAATAAGGGAGTCTGCTTCTTTTGGGCAAGGTTCTTCTCCGGCTCCACCGTCCCCTAAATCAAACTCAAGCTTTGTGAAATCGTTAGTCTTTTTCTTTGCTTTAGTACCCCGAGCTTTCTCTTCTGCAGCTTTCTCCTGTTCTTTGATAGTTTTGTTCACACCCGCAATTCTGGAGTCCAGAGATCCCACCTCGTTCAGGATATCCCAAGCCCGTCCCAACCCTTCAGCCATCATGTGCGATAACCTGTCCCTGAGCTTCGGCAAGGCCTTCCTCATTCGAGTCATTTTATTAGGATCGACGAAGACAGTGACCAGCCTATGTTCAAGTGAAACATCGGAATCGCTAACCACAGACTAGAATTCATGCGTCTGCGCATCCTCTCTCGCATCTGCTGAAACCTCCACAGCATTGAGTAGATACCTCGCAACCCGTTCGTATCTGGACTTAATGTGAGAGCCATGCTTATTATCTGGATCTCAAGGACCTTTAAATCGAGGCGTGAAGAGTAAATGTAGATAATCTGCCGTCATTCGAGATACAGGAAAGTCTTGGAATTTAATAGCATCTCTGAAGTTCTCTAGGAAATCCCTGTTGAGTATTGCAACTGTGTACGAAAACTCCATAGTAACGTCGTCCGGATCTACTGCACCGACATTGTAGAATAAGTTGTCCCTCGTTCTCATAACGACCTCGAACAGTGTATTCGCCATGTTATGGTCATATTATGGAACCATATAGCTGGGCCTTGTCGTTTACTCGCTGCCCGGTAAGTCTCCGATAAGGATTCCATTAACCTGCCCACTCTCTTTGTGAAACATGGTGATCGGACGTTATAGTTATAAGGCTCTTCTCCAGGTAGGCTATAAAATAAACTCTCCCATTCTCTATCCCCCTTCTTGTAAAATTTGAGGAAGGCTTCGATTAACCCATTATAATTTACTACTTGGCAAAGTTTCGCCGTCGATCGGGATGCGGTATTCGCTTGTGTCGCCGGTGGTTAAAGTAGGCTCATTAGAAGATTTCGGATGTTGGTGAAATAGTCTAAGCTTAATGCTCGCTGTAGGAAGCAGGGGGTGGTGAGATATCGAAGTCGCATGGTTGCCACACCCAGCTTGCATTCATTATCAGCTTGATACCAATCGAATCCATTTTACAGCACTTCTCTTATTGCCAACTCGCCGACTTTCGATATTCCAGTCAAAGTGAAAGCTCTCAGCATATTTATAACCATATTCTTTACCGGCGTTCTCGTTCTTCCCCACAACTCACCTGGACGCTCACACTAGCCCTGCCCGCAGGGAAAACATTACTTGCAAAGACAACTCATATACACCTCCCTGTTGCGACGTAGATATCGCTGCCTACGGGGTTTACTGTGGCCCAGGTAGGCTAAATTTTACATATTCGGCAATAATAGTATAGCTATCATCAACTGTCGACGAAGTCAAACCCGACCCGGCTCATCCCAATTTGTACAACTACAGAGAAAATAAAGCTGTTCAGTGTTGTAATCGGATCGTAGGTTAACTAGGCTAATTAGCATTAGCATGTTTTTAACATGCACGCCTATGGAGTGGTTCTGACTTCTTGTAGAATGGAAATATCGGTTCGTACTCTGTCTCAGGTGTTACAATACGCGTTTTCCTCAGGCCTCCCAACAGTACGGTGGGTGGTGACTATTATAGTAGGTTCGCTTCCACCACAACAGGACGCCTATTCCTATATAAACATATATATCGGTATTGTAGGTACGTACAGTAATTATAACACTAACTAGTGGCGAAATCCAAAATTATCGCTTTGGGCAGCACTCGTTTATAAACTTGATATTCATCTGGATATCTCCATAGCATCTAATTAGATGTGTCAATGTATCTCCAACAAGGCAGCTATGGGTCTTGAGGATAGCATCCGTGGATTTGCCCGAGCTCGTGAGCTCATGAGTGCAAGCCCAAAACTCAAACATTTAAAACGTATTTCGTTAGGATGCGGATATACACAGTCATACTCCTCACGTCACTCTTGTCTCAAGTAGCTAGCTGTTATTTTGGGTCTCGATTGAGCAACACAGTTTTGGCCTGAATGACACATAAAATGCAAGCGCCTCAGCTGGCTTCGAAGTCTAACCACAAGTCTAATTAATTAATTCAAGTAGTACCTGAGGAAATACGACCCAGGTTTTTAGCTAGATAGTTATCTCATAGGAGTGGGAAGTCGTAGAAGCCTAAAACCTTCACCTAATTAGAACATCTTAATTAAGACTACTATTTTCTTAGTGTCGGCAGTGGGAAAGCTATCAATTAATCAACAAGTCGACACACGCCAACCCCGGGCCCCGATCCAGCTCAATGTCCCATCGGACGCTACGCAAATGTTTGCAACTAGTAAGCCGTGAAAGTGCTACTGATACCATCGATCGAGTTCTATGTTCCATTCACTGAACCAATGGAGCTAACTCATATGGTCTAGAAGTGTACTCACGGATTTAAAATTTTTTTTAACCCCGTTGATTTCACCCCACGGACCGCAGGTCTCGGCATTCCGGCACCGACGGGCATGAAAATCAAAGTAAAATCCATGAACTCACCATAGCTACGATGGCTCTCGCAAGCATTGACCGTCAGCTATAAATCAACTGTCATTAGTACCGAATTTCGAATCGAAACGCCCCCTAACTGCCAATTTGTTCTTGATATATACGTAAAATACAATATATTATATTGGCTCTCTTAGCTTCGAAAAAATGGCAACTACACCTTCCCAAGCATGTCTATGTACCCCGTCGATCCTATTGGAAGGATATGCTGCTAAAGGAGCGTTTCGTGAAACTGACGTGCTGAAGTTATGTAAGTAGCTTCATAGTCTATCTCTTATTCTAAGCGCCCATGGTAGTTTTAGGACAGCAGACTAATATAATTTCATGATCTAAAAAGATGTTACTGGCCCTTCAAATTCAAAGTCCGCTATCGTTTTTATATACGATGCCTATGGGTACTCAGATCAAGTTCTTGTTGCAGCCGATCTGCTTTCTGGACTTTCTGGGGCGCTTGTAATAATTCCCGACATACTGGGCGACGCCGCTATCCCGCCAAAGTATCACTCTCTTGACCAGGTGCCTGAAAAAGTAAAGAACGCCCTCCTCGCAAAATTCATGGGGAAAATAAATGAATTTCGTGACTTTCCGGGTCAAATTCTTGAGGATATGGAAAAATGGGGGGTATTGTGGCCGTCGGTGGGGAAATGGGGGATCTTTGGACTCTGCTTTGGTGGCAAAGTGGTCGCTCTGATGTCACGAAAAGACACGCCGTATCTTGTATCTGGGCAAACACATCCTTCGTACGTACTCCCTCAAGATCCGATCTACGATTGAGGATTGAACTAACAGTCATTGCCAGATTTATTACAAACGAAGATCCCGAACTCATTACTATTCCCCACATCTGCCTTGCTTCAAAAGATGAAGACCCAGAGAAGATAGCAAACTACAAAACTGTACTAGGAGAACGGGGTTACATCGATACATATCCTGAGAATATACATGGTTGGATGGGTACTAAAGCTGATTTAGAAGACGTAGAGAAAAGGGCTTCCTTCCACAAAGGGTAAGTTATTGTGATGATCATGCATTCAGCAAGTGTCTTCACGGACTGGGACTAATTTCGAAACTCTGTACTACAGGTACCAAAAAGTCTCGAATTTCTTTCGAAAATATCTCTGAGTGTTATATATACCGAATTCATCGCTATCTAGTCAAGTTAAGATGCTGTAGAATTTTGAGAATACAAATTTGCATTATTAAGGTTATCATCGTCAAGCTGTTATTCAGACCAAATTTGCATCACTGTAAGCCATTAAATTCTGGACAAGATTTCCTGTGGACCTAAAGATGTTCGAAGTCGCCTACTTATACGCAGAGGCCGGCGGCCGATATTGCGAAGTATAAAAGTTCGCCGGCCGGTTGGGGCCGGTTGGGGCCTTTTAAAGGAATATGGCACTGCAGGGTATAATTGGAGCCTTTGCAAACTCTATGGCCCATGTAGCAACCGTCACGAGCAATGTTATACTATTAGAGCTACCTGTGGGAGACTGGGAATGGCCCGCTTCAATGACAAGAATGGTCGCCGCAGCCACCAATACTAACGGCAACATAAAAAGTACAACAAAGTGCATAAAGGTGTTAAATTAACGAAGTTATGCATAATCCAACTTCAAAAGCAGTCTCGTGACCAAATTGTGTTCACAAGCTGTGAATTTAAAATATGGTAGCTCGAAGATGTAGCATGAAGATTTAAAATAATTTCGTCCGTAATATTATGTACATTGTGCGAACAATATATATATTTACATATCAGGGAACTTCATCCGCTAGCGCGCTCTTCAAGCAGGGATACACTGGGAATAGTATGCGTTCTGGGCGGAACATTTATATCCACTCACACATGCCGTGGCTCCAGCCCAGCCAATACCGCCGCACTGTGACCATCCGGCAGCTATTCCACCTCCTGATGATGCGTTTGTGGTAGTGGTGGTTGTGGTGGTTGTCGTCATTCTGGCCGTCGTAGCAGCCGTCGTAGCAGCCGTAGTAGTAGCCGCTTTGCTGGTGGTGGTAACAGTTGTGAGAGTAGTCTTAGGAGTTGTCGTAGCTGTTGTAGTGGTTGGGTTGCTTCCTCCGCAGGTAAATGGTCGAGGGCCAGGGATAACATAGCTAGCGAGAGGTGGGTAGTAACTAAAATACGAGTTAGCATAAGAATAAGGAAGAGTCATGCCTTTAGTCTATAGCACTTACATGTTGACTAGAACACCAGGGTCGTTTTGTGCATATGCACCAGGGAAAGAGACAGTCGGTGGGCTAGCAGTGCCTCCACCAACAATGTTAATCTGGGCGCATTCCATATAGAACTGCGCGCCGAGATTTGAACCTGCACCGTGAAGGGCGAGAAGCTCTCCTCGAAGGAAGTAGTTTCCAGGAGGAATACAATCCGGAAGCTTGAAGCTCACCAAACCTTTAGCAGCATAGAGTTTATCAACAGCCCAGGTGTTAGTGGCAGGATCCCAGCCATCTTCATAAACTTTAAACCACTTGAGTCCAGTAACAGACTCTTGAAGGGCGCTCGGAACAGCAGCCAAGTAGGCCATGATTGGCCCCTTGTGGCCTGGATCCACAGGGTCGGCAGTATCGCTGGCATCTCGACCAGCTAGAGTATGGTGCCACTCTAGGCCGACCGTGGCACCCGAGGGGACTTGGATGATTGTTGATGGATAAGGTTTGTTCAACGGGTTGGGGCTAGGATATCATTGTCAATAACTTAATATACACCAAAGCTGCCTTAAAGGAATGCCTACCCTCCGTTACAAATTATATCGTTGCTCGTAACGTCATTAATAGGACCATCGTATGATGGTACTCTAATACCGACGGTGTGTCCCTGTGCAACACCATTGACCCAGAGTTCTTGGAAGATAGTGTGAGCAGAGGCAGCTCCGACTGCTAGAACAGCAGATGTCAGCTTGCTAAACACAACCATTTTGATATGCCCTCTGATATTAATTTCAAAAGGTTTAATTCCAAGAACAGTTCTGGATGGTTCTTCTGGGGACAGGAGTTGGGTATCCGTTCTTACGCTGGATATAGTGATCTCTTATATATTTATTCCTGTGGTTCGTGGAACCCCGAATGATTACGGTTTATACCCATGGACCCAGTCTGTTCTGGATCAACTGCTAGGATCTTGACAGATTGGGATTCCTTAATGACGACGGCAAATATGACGACCAGCTATTTTCTGGTTCAAAATGCCTATACTATCAATGCGTTCTGCAATTCATGACCGGGATATTCAGTCAACGGATGAACGGATATTAAAAATACCACGCCTAAGCTCGAGCCAATAGTACTCATCATGAAAGTCAACCACGGAGGACCTGCGTCCGAAACTAATGTCTAGACAAGCTTTGTTAGAATGCAAACCAAGACGCCTTGTCCCGTTCTTGTGATCAATTTCTAAAGCTTGTTTTCGAAACATCGAAACAACTCGGAACCGTGGAATGACTTCCAACGCAGGGGTGTTGCAGGATTGACGGTTAAATAGTCCGAGGTTCGAAATTGTGGGTTAAAAACGGCCCGAGATCCGAATTTTAAGGGCAAACATCAGGTGTTATCTACAAGTAGTATTAATTTTTCTTCAGAAATACTAGGAATGTAGCCTCTCGCGTCAACATGCTGCAGTTCTAGAATGCAGTCTCGTTAACTCAACTAGCTGATTTAATGGCTGACAGGCGCGTGGAAGCCCGCATATCTTTATACACATTTTAGGATAACTCGGATTTGCAAATTTGGAGCAACAAATCCAATTCAGCAGGGAAACTATATTGAGCTAGTCGATATGTTCCGGCGTTAGCTAGCTACCGTTATAACCGCTTTTCCGCCCTTAGCCTCGTAGAGTACCTCTATTATATACATTAATTATGTTGTCGAAGTTGGTCAGTGACAATCCACGTCCTTCAAGTGGACTGTGAAGAGTGTTTAAAAAATGCCAAGAGAATTAAAAGATAATACAATGAAATACAGCCCTTAGTATTATAAATTAAAGAAAAGAAATGTTAAAGGACTAAAGATGCAAAAAACTCTTTGGCGGTTTATCCGGCCAGGTTCTTGCCCCAGAAACATCCTTCGAACTCGAGCTAGTACTTGGAGCTTCCTCTCTACTTTCTCTTAGCGACTCGATATCAACACTGACCTCATGCTTGATTACAACAGCAATTGGTTCTAAAGTCTGCATCGCCCCGATTTCATCGTCTTCAGAATCTGGATCTCTTCTTGCGGCTCGACCCACTCGGTTTGTACCCGCTTTACTCGTCATATCAGAAGAGCTTCCCTCAGGCTGCCCATGAAAGGCTCGGATGGCCCGTCTTCTTTTATGTCCAGTCGCCCAGAGTATCAGCCATTTAATGCTTGGAGCACAAACAACTATTAGCCCGCAGGTTATTTCCCCAGAATCCCAAGTGAGAAGATCGTGGTAGGTAAATGATTTAGCGGAGAGGACGATGGCTGTTCGAGCAACGGTGCAACATATAGTCAGAAGTCCCAGGGCAAACATTAAAGTTAAGCCCCACTTTTCGGCGGTCGGTAGCATAATATGTGGAAGGATGAAAAAGGGAATGATGAAAACTATATTATGAAATTAATATTGTTGAGGGTGACTAGGAGGGAAATTTAACTCACTGATGATGTCTGTGAGAAGGTGTAGCGTAGTAAGGTATATAACACCGGCCTTCCGACTGAAAGAAAAGCAAAATTCTCCAGGGTTGGTACTCCAGTTTGCAGCAACATTTCCGCAGGAGAAGACATTAGTGGCGATAAATCCGATGTAGCTTAGGAGAACGAGGATGCTTGTCGCATGAATAGACCATCTTAGTCCGTTAAGCCATGGGGGCACGAGGTAGGTGTATAAGGCCATAAATGCCGCTTTGATTACCCAAAATATTGTAAACGTTACGAACGATGAGAAAAAAAGTAACTATAGAAAGGTTAGTTTCAGAGATTTTCAGTCGGGTCCAGGCTCAGATAGGTCTCACCCTTAGCATTATCGATAGCTTATCTTTGTCCTTGGTATTTTTCAACAGATCAGGGTATCCATTTACACTGAAATTTGCGACTGGCATATTGAAAAAGTCTAGCCTATGTAGTTCGATAGCAATGACTTCCTCAGCTAGATAGAGGGCTACGCATAGTGCAACGAAGATATCCGTCCACCCGAATTTTGTCTGGAGCCACCATCTTACTGCTTGCTTCAGAGCGACTACAACAACGGCTAGGACGAAGAGAAATAACTTCAATCCCTAGTAATTCAAGGATGTTAGCCGGGAACACATCGCGGTAGCACTATAGCCTTAAGCAAAGATATCTAGCAAGGGTATGGAGTGATTCTTGGAAGTTTTAGCTAATACTTACTATTGCCTGTGAAGCTGTCAGCATTTTAAGTGTCGACCAAGCGTGAACATACACTATGCTTTCGACCGCGAGTGTGAATGTCGTTAGTCGTCAAAAACAAATCCCAATACTCACTTCAACAGTAAATTTAGAAGTGATGCCTCAGGTTACCAGTGGAATGGGTGTAAGAATTCTGTCCTTCCATTCCCAGCAAGTGGTATACGCATGCAACGGCAGGGTCCATACTTTATAGCTTCCAGAATTTCATGCCTGTGCCATGTGGTTCGGGACTGTCTATCATTAAGCGAGATAATAGTTCGATTAAAGCAGCAAGACCAAGCAGGCAAGACAGTAGCTATATATTTCAAACATTTGGATAACGATTCTTTGCGAGAGAAGTTTCAGCGGGTATACCTCGAGGTGGGTACTGAGGAGATGTGGCGTCGGCGCCGCAGCCCACAAAAGTTAGGCTCCGATACTCCGAATCGAAAGACGTCATAGAAAAGGAGTATTCCATGCCGTCCCAAAATACTCTGTGCCACAGGAAACTAGTTCTTGCAATACAAACAGAGTGGTTTCTCATAAGGGACTTTGGCAAACAAAAATCACGTAAATGAAAAAGTCCCCGAGTGCAATGGGAAGTGAAGAGCGGTCTGTGTTGCCACTGTTGGAGAACGCCGAAATTCGGATTATCACGAATCAAGAACTCCCACGCGAAATCACCATTCAGCCACCTGCCTAGTTGAGGTAGAACCCGAACTATAGACAGCATGAAACAAGGGATCGGGCTCAAATGTGGGACCTGGGTTGCGCCATATTAATGAAAATTCACTTACCTGCGAGGCCACCTATACGCGGATGGCCGATGGTTCCGACCTTAAATCACAATCAGCTTGAGCCTCAACCATTCACCCTTTCACATGTGAAGTCGAGGCATAGCAGACTGTATTGAATTTTGCCCATAGAATCTACGGAGTACTCAGATCTCGAGTTGATATACTCTTTCACCTCTACCACAACATACAACAAGTGCGTCTAGTTTCTTTTGAATTCGGTTCATGACATTTATTTAGACAATTAGGATCCCAAAAGTTAAAATAGACAAAGGAGAGACTGGCCGCATGATTGCAATGACATTTACATATGCTATTCCAGGAACTGGGTCGGGAATCATGCAGGATGCTAGCTAAAGGGATATAGTGGAGTAATAAAGACTAGTTGAATCAACGTTGCAGCTATGGTAATGTGAGGTTGTGATATGGGCTCTGGGAGCCGAGCAGCAGTCTAGCTGCCCCATCAGCAGGAAGTATGCAGAGAATAGAACGTGTAGACAGAGAAAGATTTGAGAGACTGAAAAGAATAATTATAAACGACAAGATAAAGATGCGATAGAATAAGTGTATGATTAGAAACAAAGGAAATTGGTTGGACAAAGGGAAATCGTTGGACAAAGGAAAGTTTTTTTTTGGAAAGAACGTCAGCAAGAACATGATTTATAGAACAAGAATGCCAAGATGCGTTAAGAATAAAAACGCAACAGAACACTGCGACCACCTATTTCCACCACAGTAATATGCCTACGCCTTGTATGTAATGGGATCTTAGTGACTATTCCTCTCTTTTATTAATAGTGTGCCCTTTTTACAGTTTTGCTCGTTTTCACTTTTTTTAATTGGTTACATTTTGTATAGTCTATTGTCTGGATGGTAATGTAATTAACCCGACCTTGGGTTAATTGTGCGTTACACCGATCATGATATCATGACGTTATTTAGTGGTATTCCTATGGATGTTTAGTAATGCATTGAAGTGCTAATGCAATATTTGTGCAGATTTCCTAATGACATCCTTTATACCAACAAGTCGATAAGTTATACGCTCAAACTTTAATTTTATTACCCAACTGTAAACTATGAAATGCTTTTAAAAGAGTTTCAATTTTTATTTATTTAAAGATCTAGAAGCTATATTATCTACGAGCGGCTGAACCCCTAAAGATTATCTATCCTCAGTTTGCCATAAAGAAACTCTAGCTTTATTCATTTTACTGCTGGTGTTATCTTCGCTCAAGAAAGTTGCCTATGACAGTTCACTGACGATTTAACGTCTTTTAATGTTGGTTAAAATCCAATTTTCACCTTTGAATATATCAATGTGGATTACTCATGAGTGGACTTTGTAGGGTCTATATTACATAAGCATACGAATAAAACTTTATTCTGAGTGTATCTTTCCGCAGACGGGGATATAAATATAGACTGCTTTCTAGTGAGGACACCCCGGGTCTGTGATTGAGTTAGTAAAAAATAAGAGTAATGATGTTTTGATTAAGTGAGATCTCGATCTAAGCCTTCTGATATACAACTCTGATAAGTGTCTTCAGGTTGTTCCATTGCCGACTCTTCGACAAAGGCGTCCATCAAAGTTGATAGCTCTAAAGATAGCTGATCTTCCAGCATCGAGTGTGCATAGGGTGTCTGCATGTTTGGGGATGCCCCCCAGCTGGATTCCCAATCTGTCCCTCCAATTGCAATAGCGGTTGGCGGCACTCTAGGAGATTTTATCCCAGGTGTCGAATCCCAGCCATCTAAATCGTTTAAAATCCCATCGTAACCAATTACATGCAGTCCAATCTGTCCAACTTCCTGAGAGGGGCCGCTACCTCTGGGAAAAGGTTGCAATGGGGTCCGAACCATGGTAGGGTCTCCTTGCGAAGAGTTACGAGATTGCGACGGTGCACCAGTTTCAATAGCTTTCGGGTGCGGCCTGGAAACTGCATCGCTCGTTATTTGGATTTTCTTGAAAGCACACGTACAGGCCTCGCCCTCCATACACCTACACTTACACCGCTTTCCTGAATAAGAGTTGGGTAAGCTCAATTCTCATAACTGTGTATATTCGTTGTTAGCGTAGAATCCTTACCATTCACCTCTGAGACGCCATTTCGAGCCATAAGTTCACATTTGCATCTAGTATGAAGAGAACGCGAGTGGCGTAAAGAACGGCAGTGGTGGCATTGCGATACTGGCCGGCCTTTCCTACCGAGCGGCTGAAGTGGACGTTCTATATGGAACATGTGTTAGTTACAACTATGCGGTAGCTATACCATGGTAGCTAAAGCGAGCCCTTTGGATACTATACCGATATGCTGGCAATTTGCGGTACGATGGCCACGAATACAGGTTTCGCAAGCCCATGTTACACCGTCTATAATCATTATTCAATGCGCTTATGTGGAGTAACGCGTGAAGGTTAGAAGTCAAATTTTTATCAGACGCTTGTGTATTTGCAGCCATGTGGTTGATACTCCTATTTTCCGGCCGCGGCCCCAAAGATTAAGTTATCTGCACGCTTGCGCAAGGGGTACCAGGCTATGGAATTCTTTTAGGTTCAGGTGGCGACCATGAGGCGTAGTAGTGAGAAAGCTGAAGCCTCGGAACCAACTGGTTATATGAGTGGCGAAACTCGTGGAATCGTACAGAGTAGTTAAAGATGCTATAGATAGGTGCAGAAAGGATGTAACATTGCAGCCCCTAGTCTAGGTCGGCTGTCGGATTCCTAGCTTTGTTGGACTATAACGTCGACAACGCACAAATCACTCTCCAAACTTCACGCATCCGTCGTTTTGCAGGGGGTTGCGCTATTGGTGCGGGAAGTCGCACAAATCCCTCGCCCTATTCAGGACTGCTTTCAAAACATCAACATGATATGTACCTTTTCATCAGATACCCTATAGCAATTGATATCTTCCCAACACGAGATTTATCATATCACATACCTAGCTTCGAAACTAATCACATACAACTTTGCCAGCACAAAGACCGAATTGATGATATATTACACTGCAATAAGAATCATTGAAATACCCGTTACTTCGAAAGCAGTCTCCAAATAAACTTTAAAATTCCCGATTTCTAGTTTCATTGTCTGATACCCTTGACGACTCGCAACTCTTGCCGACCCAGCCATGACAATTTCGTACAATCCCTTGTACCGAAATTTACGATTCGAACAATATCCTTCCTGCCGTAAATAGAGCCTTTGAACCAAGGATCTATCATTGAGAACGCCCACGTCAAATGTATGTCCGAAGTCGATGCCGTACCTTTTCTTGCCTTCTTTTGTCGGTCGTCGGAGCTGTCCCGGATCTCGTCATTGGAATTGTATATATCTTATCATGGGCCCTACAGCTAGAATTTCGTTCTGTTACTGGAGCTTTCCACTCCATCGGCGTTAATGCGGACGATACTCCGCGATAATCCCAATGGGCTTAGGGTCTCGGCTCTTATTAAACAATTATTGCGACCGTGTTTCCAGGACAAAGGGTCGCAAAGTTGAATAACCCTAAGGTGCCAAAGAGAAATAAGACGCAAAGCTTTTAGCCGTAGTGCGCCCGGAAGAACGATTGTACAATTGTGGCTATGGTTGGTGACGGGGTGAACGATTCTGCCGCATTAAATAATGTGGATGTGAGCCTTACTGTTGTTACGGGCTCTGACGTCGCTATCTCTGTTACTGAAATCTTCGCTATAAAGACCGGCCTGAAAGATTTACTGACCTTGGTTAGTGTTAACCGCGCTATGTTCAAGATGTAAAATTCAACCTATTTAAAAATAAATAGATGAGGTACTCGCCTTGAAATCATTGGGGCAAGCTTAGCATAACAATGAGTAGCGTAAGTGCCATTCGCAGCAGCCTCTTATAAGAACAAATTCACCGATTTGTAGTTTTCGAGCTGGTTGTGATAGTGAGATTAGGCAAGGTGAAGTAGAGACGGGGGAAGAGAACAGTAAGCGGCCCACTGCCCGCTCCTCCCCGCTCTACTCCACCATCCCTAACCTCACCAGTCGTAGCGAGGCCCAAGAATATCCAGAATATATGGCATCTAAGAAAATATAATTTAGCGGGAAACCAGCGAGATTGCGCTTCACCGTGCCAGTTGTCCGTTTCCTTGCCGGGCGTTTCAATAGTTGATTGTAAAACTGCATTGCTAAATTGCGAATACAAATTTGTTACCTAGCATAGTGTTAGTTTCTGCATGATTTCGTCAAAGTAGAATAACGGAAATATGATGTTTTAAAAATAAAAATGCTAAATTTATAAACATAAAACTAGGAATTTGAAATAGTTTATAGTATGCGTAATGAGACTAATTACAAGGTCGAGGAAACGGGATTTAAGCATATATCGACATTTTATATGCTACTCGTATCATATGAAGCTGCTTTACTGAGCTGACCGTCATCACTGTGGGAACTCGTAGGGTAACGGTCCTAAAAAGTTCACATTAGGCTAAGCCTAATCGCCCAGACGCTGAGAATCCTTATCGCTGCAATGATTCATATGTCTGGATGCTTGGTCTCACTTTCCAAGCTCTTGAACGAAGATGGTGACATCTGGGCTAAGTATAGGTACATAAACCCCTCGGTATTATTGTATATGTATTGGCACAAAGCCGGAGGTACCTATTTTCAGGACGTTTGGATTGGGTGTTTCGTAGATTGGCGAGCCCTGCCAGGCTAGATATCTTAGCTCTCTACTTTGACAACTGTGGTGCTCTCAAGTGACGAAACTTTCCTCTAAACGCGAAAACCTATCCCATTCTTGTTTGGCTAAAAACACTGATGAACATCTGATCATTGAAATGGGGTGGCAGGTGAGCGCTTGCATGTTCGCACTGTTGGGGTCATTGTATTACTTCAGACGCCTCACAAGAAAAATATATCTATCAGTTCATCAGAAATAACGAAATCAAAGGTATGCATGTAGACGAAGCTTGTACTGTGTAGTGTGCATCTTTATGCATGCACACTGAACAAGCTCAAAAAGAACATCCTTGTCTAATAATGCTTCCTCAACAAATCGGAAGCATTTCTTGGAGGCGAGCGTGCAGGGGTTACCACCGTGCCATCCCCTAACAATATCTCGTATCCACAGCCTTTTTTTCTTTCTCGGTCGACAACCTTCTCCCAGCTGGTCCTTGAACTAAAATTGTATCAAACTCCAGAAGCCATGGATGCATATCACCATTTGCAACAATGCGGCTGAGGAATGATAATTCCAGAACGAGTTGGTCGAGCGTTTTTGTGACAATTTTGAAGGATTGTAACAGCTTGGCCTGGGGGAACTACTGCGTATACGAGAGACAACCCTATTCCGTAGCATGTCGAGAAATTTTCGAGAGATAAGGAAGATAAGGCTCCTTCAGATATCCTTTTTGGAGCGTAAGCAAACCGAGAAACTAGGATTCTGACTGCCGAAACCCCTTATTTCCCAGCTTTCCGTTTGGGTAAACACGGCCTTGGTTCTCTTCCAGATATTCCATGTGCTCAATGCAAAAAAGTGGAGGCACAAGCCGAAGAAGCTCTGGTAGCATTATAACATCATATCAACCGCCAGCCTTGAGTATCTTGGAAACTCGGCTATTCGCCGTTATTAGCTTTGAGCTTCTTAGAAAACTGTAGAGCTCAAGCCATCGGTATTTCTCGTGTCATTCTAGGGATTTCTCATCAATGCGAAAGCGCCACTGCACCGTAGCCAAGACACGGGTTAAGATATCCAACTTTTGGGCCGTTGAATGGACCCAGAAGCGGTGACATTGTCAGCCCACAGCTTGGCTGTCTTGTTCTACTTGGCGGATGTGTGCATCTTAATCTTGTCGTAATCCCAAGACAAGCGCAAACCAAGCCGAAGAATGTCCCAAAACGGACAGCTCGGTCCAATCAGAAACCAACAACCGTTTTAAATTTCTCCAGGATTTAGAATCAGTTCAATCGAATTGCTAGAGGATATTGACTCTAAGCAAAAGCAAAAGCGAGGTGCTAGCAGCACGAGCTTCTGGCTAACTTGATGAGTAAAACTCCACATGGTGTACTTGACCTACCACTACCATAAGCATCTTCAAGCTGGGATGGAGCCCGTCAGCTCGTTCGAAATATAAAAGACGACTGGGGAAGAAGCCCTGAGGGAGTTTCTTGTCTTTTGTTTACCTGTTCAAGCTTTTTGTCGCGGTCACTGAAAAAAAAATCTCAGAATCAGACCCGCCGCTTTGGCAGATAACGGATTAATCGACCATGTCGTCAACTATCACATCGGCAGCCGCTGCGGCCACAACATCTGCAGTCGCAAAGGTCGCGGACCAGACTGGTATCATCGGTGGAGCAAACCCACAGCATTATAACAAAAACGACCCGATCGTGGTGTTCATTGTTCAAGTAAGATACCTCGTTGAATCCCAAAGCTATGAGAAAATTCCGATGCCCTATATCGATGTCGCGTGCCGCATCCACGACGAGACTTTATTGACAGAACTTGTATAGGTCTTCATAATTGTCACGCTATGTCGGCTTCTTCATCTGCCGTTATCCAAAATTCGGCAACCGCGTGTTATTGCGGAGGTCATCGGTGGGATCATTCTTGGTCCCACAGTGATGGGCCGAGTCCCGAATTTTACCACCACAATTTTCCCACAGGACGCGATGCCAAACCTTAATCTTGTCGCTAATCTTGGCCTCGTGCTGTTCTTGTTTTTGATTGGTCTGGAAGTGGATTTCCGCATTATGGTGGAGAACTGGAGGATCGCCTTGGGAGTCGGTTCCATGGGTATCGCACTTCCATTTGGCTTGGGTTAGTAGACCGCTGAACCCTTTACACTAATTTTCCAGGCATCGATATCTGGTGCAAGCCACTGTCTTCATACTAACATTTGTACTTCACAAGGTGCCGCTATTTCCTATGGGTTGTATAATGAGTTTGGTAACGACGCTGGTGTTAATGACCAAGTCAACTTTGGAGTCTTCTTGCTTTTCGTCGGTGTGGCGTTCAGTATTACGGTGAGCCTTCCTCAGATTTCCCGGGTCAAAATTTCAATTGCAATTGGACCCTGTGGGCAGCATCTCGAAACCTTCTCATAGATTCTAATGCTGTTTCTATTTAGGCCTTCCCGGTCCTTTGTCGTATTCTTACCGAATTAAGACTTCTTGGAACCAACGTCGGCGTAATTGTCTTAGCAGCAGGTAGCGGAGATGATGTTGTAGGCTGGATTCTTCTGGCTCTGACAGTCGCTCTCGTGAATGCTGGCACTGGAATTACAGCCCTTTACGTTTTACTTGTTGCCGTAGGGTACATTTTGTTCCTCTTCCTTGCTATCAAACCCGCCTTCCACTGGTACCTCCGAAAAACCGGCAACTTAAAGGACCCCAGTCAAGGCGCTCTCACCGTAACTCTTCTATTGTGCCTGGCTTCAGCGTGGTTTGCAAACGTTATCGGTATTCACGCAATCTTCGGCGGCTTCGTTGTCGGACTTGTAAGTCCTGCCTCCACACCATGTGGTGTTTCTCCAAATTGCTGGATTGTCGTAAATATAAAGCCTGTAATACTAACCTGCGGTGTTACTTTAGATCTGCCCTCGTGATGGAGGTTTCGCACCTGCAGTCGCAGAAAAAATTGAAGATCTAGTGACTGTGCTGTTCTTGCCACTATACTTTACCTTGTCCGGTCTTCGAACAAACATCGGGCTTTTGGACAGCGGCATTGTCTGGGGCTACGTCTTCGGCGTCTTATTGGTTGCTTTTTTTGCGAAACTTACCGGCGCCGCTTTGGCAGCTAGACTTTTCAAACTGCAATGGAGAGAGTCCTTGGCGGTTGGTGCTCTGATGCAGTGCAAGGGATTGGTCGAATTAATTGTCCTCAATATCGGCTTAACTGCCGGAATTATTTCTCAAAGAGTGTTCACAATTTTCGTCGTCATGGCGCTCGTTACCACCTTTGCGACTACCCCGCTCGTCAGTTTCTTATACCCAGAGTGGTATCAGAAGAAGTGTCTCGCGTGGAGAGCGGGAAAAATTAACTGGGATGGTACACCAACAGGCGCCTCCGATGACACTGATACCCAAGAGCCTAAAGTCAAGACTACCGTCAACAAGCTCACAGCTCTTCTTCGTCTTGAGAGCTTGCCAAGTTTGATGGCATTGATCTTACTCCTAAAGGGTGAAAAAGAGACCCTTACTCCAGCCGTTCATAGATCCAAATATTCCAAGACAGGAAAGGATGCCTCTGAGTCGGCCCAGAAAGATGATGAACCTGTTATTAAGGCTCACCCTCTTGCTCCGCGATTTGAAGTCCACGGCCTTCGCCTTCGAGAACTAGATGAACGTACCTCCGCCGTCATTCGTGTGACCGAGGACACCGAACCCGCACGAGACCCTGTTATTAACTTCTTCAAGGCTTTTGGAAGAATGAACAGTATGGCCTGTGTCACAAACCTCGCTGTTATTCCAGGAGATTCGTTCTCGAGTGCCTTGTCTGACCGCGCCAAAGACGCTTCGTCTGATCTTGTCGTTGTTCCATGGAGCGAAACTGGAAACCTCAGCGACGATTACGCCTACGAAGAAACTCCAGACAATAGGAACCAACGTTTTGAATCCAGCCCATACGTCAACTTTGTCTCCTCTCTTCTCCGAGACACCGCTTCTAGCGTTGCTATCTTTATCAATCGCGGATTCGGCGGTGTTGGAGGTGCAGATGTCAGTGAGAAGCGTCCCAAGCGCCGTGGTAGCATCACCTCTGGGGCTATTTCTCGTATGAAGTCTGGTATCGAAGAGCCTACATTGCCAATTCTTGATCTTAGCCATCACGTCTTCTTCCCATTTATCGGTGGCGCAGACGACCGCGCTGCCCTCCGCTTCGTTCTCCAGCTCATAAACAACAATATCAATGTCACCGCTACCATCGTCCAAATCGTTCAAAACAGTGCATCCGGAGAATCCAAGACAGCCACTTCAGCTCAGACCACTGCATCTTCCAGTACAAGCTCCCAGGATGATGGGACGTTCTACCTCCAAATTGCCGCTTCCCTCCCAGACGAGGTCGCCGCTCGTGTTGTGTTCGAAACTCTGGAGACCGAACAGCCCATCCAGACTATTATTACTCGCGCTAAGCAGGAGGTTGGTGTCGTTCCAGATGCAGGAGATCTTGTTGTGGTCGGCCGAAGCCATGTTGAAAATTACGACTCTCAACTCGCCGGTGTCGCGGTTGAAAACGCTCCCAGCGTGTCGATCGATGCCAGGAAAACAGTTGGCCCCGTTGCAGCCAGTATCCTTATTTCACAAGTTAAGGCGTCCGTTTTGGTTTATCGTTCTTCTCAATCTGGTACCACCCTTTAATTGTTTTTATGATCGCTTGGGTCAGAACTCATGTATGAGTTCATATTTTTCCTTGATACATACGTTTTTAATGTCTGGTTGGGCTATGTCGTCAGGATCAGGACGTGATATGACATTCGCTGGCGCTTTGGATTACGTCAGAGTATAGTGCTTCTTAAAAGCTTTTAGTACCTCACGGATTAATCAATATGGATAACTTGAAACCTATAACAATTTTTTCCCGCGAGGATTTCTGCAAGTAAACTAGTGTAAATGTCGCGAAGGTGGCCGACCCCCCCTCTCAGTGGTATATTGTATTTCGACCTGTTCAAGCTAACTAGGTTACGAGGTTAGTTAATTTTTACCTACTAACTCGCATTACTTCGAGGTTAATTTGGGCTAGCTAGAATTCTTTTCCGTATTTTGCGCACAGGAACCTAATAATTACATAAAGTAATATTGACTAGCGGGATCATCCTCGAAGCTACAGTAATATTGCATATACTATAAGCAGTAGTCATGGTAGCGGTAATAGTAATCACACCTAGCCGCCGACGCACTGTCAGATGGCCCGAAGATCCGAACTCGTTAACTCAGATTAGGAGTCGATTCAGGGTTCGAGCGCGGAGTCCGTGACGCCATGACCAATCCTACTATATAGCTGGCCTCGAGACCAGTCACAAATATATTACTTCCGCCGAAGAGTTGCTAGCCAGCAGATAAAATAAATACTATATAAATTCATCTCCATGGATGCCTTACGGAGCTAAGAACTTCAAAGGTTCGCTGGTACATAATAGGTAATGCCTCTATCAAGCATTAGCGTATGTACTCAGCTCCCATAGGCCTAGCTTGTGCTACCAACCAGACAATGTGAACAACGCACATAATCCAACAAAGTTAGCTTATGATGATCGTGTGACTCTCATGGCATCTTCGAATCTTTCTAAAAATAAAAAAATAAAGAAAGCAATAAAAAGTAGACCGCAGCCCTCTATTTAACCTACAAAGCTTCGGAGAGTCAGCTAAACTTTAAAAAAGTCTCCCAATTAATTACCACAGGCAAAGTAGCTCTAGGGCTTCGGAGGCGAAATACTGTCCATATGGGAGTACAAGCCCATTCCACAGATATAGTAGCAAGTCTGATCAACGGACCCAAGATGCTGCTATAATTACATACGTCAAAGCTCAAGCTTTCGAGTGTTGGTACACGACGGAACGGCTGGGGTTGAAAGCAAGGAAATAGCTGATTGATTCGATCTAAGCTGAGTTCTTGACCAACGCTAGTTAAAACCAAATTGAACGACACTCCGATCGACAGAAGTATGGGGTTAGTGAAAACGGTAATGTAATTAATGTACGGGACTACATAATATCGTCGAAAGAAGTGGTACTGCTATGACCCAATGCACCTACTCACCTAGTTACAGAGTAGTATTATCAATCGTAATATCATGTCTTGTTGACATGTAAAGTAAACTTTGGCATTCGAGTTTGTGAGCTTGATCATTTGACTGGCAATACACCTACATGCATACTTACATACACGTTTGCATCCGGGCATAACCAATTGGTCGAATGAAAAGCAACCCCGAGACTAAGGAGGGGATTCGTATTCATCATTGTGTCTTATTGAGTTATATTTCTAGGTTAGACTTAGCAAGCCAATTTTTGTGCAGGAATAAAAAAATTTTCATTGGCCTGATATCAATGGACTACACCACTTTCGTTCTGTCTTGGGTCTGCGATGAAAGCCGGAGAACACTGTGGATTCAAACAGGTAAGTGTATGCGCCTCCTAAACTTCAATGGGTCACCAGTAACCCTTAGTTAGGAAAGAGACCTCCAAGCCATTCCACTTTCGATGGCCTAAGTCAAATGCATCCGGATTAGCTCGTTCAAATAAGAACTCTCCGCGGCCGGATTACCCCCAGGTCTAGCCCACCCGGTGTTTTACTCACTGGAGGGGAAATGTGTTGACGTTGGACGGCTCTCTTACAAGGATCCCTTGCCAGCCTCATTCAACCAAGCGACGGCTCGCTTGGGCGCGAGCATTTCGAGCCCCAGTCAGCGTCCAGAGATGGAGGGAACCGAGCGATATCGTGCATTGATGTTTCAAGCTAACGTATCTATCAATCGTTGTTTCTGGATTTGCTAGTACTATCACGGATCGATAGTTCACTATAACAGTACCGTGATCATTAACATTGAAATTGGTCCTGGAGGTGCAAGACAAGGTCCTGGACCTGAAACATACAGGTACGATTGCACCTAGGCCTACGTACGTACACCCCCCCCCCTCCCCAAAGAGCCATCAAGCAGATGTCTAAAGTTATGGTTATAACGAGCGGATATCTATCTCTCCGGGTCTCAGTCTATGACTCTGGTTGATTGCCCCAAGATGCTTGTTATTGTATACATGTGCACTAATATCAAGTTTTTGTGTCCACCATAGGTCTAGACGAATCGATCTCCAGGATCTTACTAGAGAAAGCTAATATTCATTATTAACAACATATTGTTAAGTCAATTTTGCGGAGTGCTTCGATCGGATCTGAGCAGCTCCGAAAGCAAAGCCGTAATGTATGCATGGTCCCTGCGTTTTATAGGACTGCTTGTTAAGGAGATGGGGCCAGATCCATCATAGTACTATAGTAGGGAGCGTCTATTGCCTCGGCCTACGTCTGCTGTCGGAAGCAGGTTTCCGATATGTGGGTTCCAAGCGATGAAAGCTTGGAGCTCCGCCCCCACTAAATACCCTCTGCGGTGGCTTGTTATGTTGATTTTTCAATGATGAAACTCGCCACGATATCCAAGCATATCGATTTTTGGCTAGTGATTACTCTAAATGACAATAACAAGTAAGCTAAGAGTAACTAAGAGAAAGACAGCCACAATATGTTATGCTTTAAGTTTTTTTTGGTTTCCTGAAAAGGTAGAGGCGTATAAGATGCATTCTCCTCATTTTTCCTCTTTTCGGATAGGTTTTACAGCGTCTTCCGTCTATGGCGGGTGAGAATCGAGACGCTAGACAGAGATCACAATCGCACCTGTATGCGGGGGAAAAATTACTACATAATTTTAATTGATTTTGCCGCATGAAGAGCTAGACATCAAGAACTTTAAGGTCTTGAGACATTAGCTATCGATTGAATGAACCAAGCCTCCGAGACATCAAGAATCGGATCATGGCGTTATCTACTAGCGAGGCTATAGGCTTGCACGGCACGAGGGCCGCTTGTACCAAAACCACCAGATAGACACTCGGCGCTATGCATGCGCATCTCTATCGACGGGGGGCTATGATGATTATAGCATTTCTTTAGGGATTTAGGAGGACATGAGAGCTAGCACTTCACCGTCTATAAATCATGGTCTCTCCTCTCTCCGATCTACTACTCCTTTCATCATCATCAGCAGCAGCAGGATCAATCCTCTCTACAGCTTCCAGCTTAGACATCGCATTCGATCTTCTCCTGAGAATCATCTTTAAGCTTAACAGCCTCTCTCAAGCTATCGGCGAATCTTATATATATTCACTCGAATAAATATTCAAGATGTTGAACCTTCTCCCAACCCTTCTTACCGTTGCGAGCATCGCCACCAGCGCTCTCGCAGTCCCAGTTTTCAAGGTTGCCAACTCAGATGTCGCTTCAGCGATTCCTAATCAATATATCGTCGTCTTTAAGGATGGAGTCACGGACTCTGCCACCGATGCCCATACTCGCCGCATCAGCTCGTTCCATTCGACAATTGAAGCGAGAGATCCCAAAGGAAGGAAGGGCAGGAAGACCCGTGGCCTTCGCAAGAAGATCAATGTCTCTGGAAAGTCGAAATTCAGAGGTTATACCGGAGAGTTCGACAAGGAAACACTTCAGGAGATTCTAAACTCCCCAGAAGTTGACTACGTTGAGCAGGATGCTGTTGTCAAAGTTAACCTTGTTGATATCCCTGAAGAGGCCGATGACCAGCTTGAGAAGCGTGTCTACCGATCCTCTTCTACCTGGGGTCTCGACCGTATCTCTCACCTGAACCATAAGGCACCATATCGGTATTACTACAATGATGCCTGGGCTGGTGAGGGTGTTACTGTCTATGTTATCGACACAGGAATCAAGAGGGAACATAGCGTAAGTATCTCAAATCTAAGCAGACAAAGTTTTTCTAGTTAGTTAATGACTTTCTTAGCAATTCGCCGACATGTATACCGGAAAGACTAGGGTCCGATGGGGAACCAACACTATCGACACTGATAACACCGACGGAGCTGGACATGGAACCCACTGTGCTGGTACCATTGGTGGCTTGACCTATGGTGTTACCAGAAAAGTCAGCCTCGTTGCAGTCAAGGTCCTTGATAAGGACGGATATGGATCTTGGTCTAGTGTTATCGAAGGAATCACCTGGGTCGCTAAGGACGCCAAGTCAGGATACGCCGTCGCTAGCTTGTCCCTGGGTGGTGGAAAATCCAATGCTGTTAACCAAGCCACTAATGCTTTACACGATGCTGGCGTTACTGTTGTCGTTGCTGCTGGCAATGAGAATGATGATGCCTCGAAGTATTCTCCAGCTTCTGCCAAAAATGCTATCACCGTCGGTGCCATCGACGAAAATAGCAAAGTCGTCGACTTCTCTAACTACGGAAGCACCGTCGATCTCCTCGCTCCCGGCGTCAACGTTCTCAGCTCAGTCATCGAGTCTAACACCGCCTCTGATTACTATTCCGGTACTTCGATGGCTACTCCTCACGTTGCTGGTCTTGCAGCATACTTCATTAGCAAATCGATTAGCGAAAATAACAAGGGTGTTAGCCCAACCGATATGAAGCAAATTCTCATCGAGAACTCTTGGGCTGCTACAGACGCAGAACTTGGCCGCTACCGCCGCGGTGCCGCTGCCAGAATTGCCGGAAACAACTACTGCCACGCCGGCTACACTTGCGACACTTAGTAATCACTAAACCGAAGATTCTCCAATATTCACGGGGTAGTTTGATTTATGTGTCCAGCATAATTTAAAATGAAGTTTGGAAGTTTTATTTGAAGGACTTTGATTTTACTGGAGTTAGGATCTTTTCTTTTCTTTAATCTCGGAGGTGATTCGTATTTTCCTATTTAATTTCAACTAATACCCTCATTTAGTTCGTGGATTCTATATAGTTGAATCTATCACCAATGGCCAAGTCAGAGGCCCAGTGGCAAATATGCTGCTGCAGAGATCTTGTATCTCTTGTATTTGTATTTTTAATTTCTTACGCATGCATCGGAAGGTTGGGGGGCAGCCAGTCTACTGGATTGGGTTTTACATGGTTGCAGGTTTTGATCTTACGGTTTCCTAGTTGTCATGTGTCCTACGAAATACAGAAACACGCATCTTTTAAAACACCTAGCATCTCAAAATCTATAGCTAGAAAACGAATCTGTGCAATATTGACTTTTGATTCCATAGTGGCTGCTAACTCGACTACCTCACCACGAAAAGAGCCCAATTATTTTTTGGCGCAAGAAATAAACATCATTCGTGGTCTCGATCATACTGATTTTATTTTTCGGTCACAGATTGTCGATTTTTAGGAACTTATGAACTCGTCATAGTGAAAAGAATGCGTTACCGCGTTGTACTATGTTATTTTGACCTAGCTTAAATGACAAAAGGAAGGTGTCCCAAATTTACAGGAAAGCAGAACTCCTTGAAATCCAGACAATGGTAAATACGTGCAAAAATATAAAAGCGAAAAGCCTATTTCGTGAAGACAAAAAAAAAAAAAAAAAAAACCGCAAAACCGCAATTTATTTGCCAGCAGTGGCTCCCCCACAGAGCCTGTGCACATAACGAACCGAGATCTAACCGAGATCTCGATATATTTCAAGTTGACACCCTTGTGATTTAGGATCCCAACTCGCAAAAGAGCAAGGATAACGGGCCGTCTACGGACAAGGTTACCTAAAAGAAGACACAGTGATTACTAATGGAATCGGGGGTAAAATTGTATACGTAAACACACATACGTACTCTTCTATCATAATAAATCACCGATTCAGAAACTAGAAGGTACGAAGCTGTACAATTCCATTGTGCATTGTTCCATTAGCTATTTCAGCATTGCGTCACCTTAATTGACGGAAACTGATATAAATACACAAGTACGAAGCACAACGCTCAAGCACCAGCACAGCGCCGCAACTTCACTTTTTTTGCAAACCCGACACCACCCCAATCAAGAACAAAATGTCTTCTAAACCATCTGACCTCCCCAAAATGAAGTATCGCTACCTCGGTCGTAGCGGACTTCAAGTCTCTGCCATTTCCCTCGGAGGTTGGTTGACATATGGCGGATACGCTGAAAACGAGAAGACATTCGCGTGTATGAAGGCCGCTTACGATAGCGGTATCAACTTTTTCGATTGCGCAGAAGGTTATGCGGGCGGTGAAAGTGAAAGGGTAATGGGAGAAGCGATTAAAAAGTTTGGATGGAAGAGAAATGATCTAGTTATATCAACGAAGATTTATTGGGGAGAAGCTAATGGGGAGATGCCGGTCAATAATGCGGGGCTAAGCAGAAAGCACATCATTGAGGGCGTCGATCTGAGTTTGGAGAGGTTGCAATTAGATTACGGTATTTAGGAATCTTCCTCGAAAAGCCAGAAGGCAGAGCATTCAGCAAGCTAATGCATTTGTTAGTCGATCTTATCTATGCCCACCGACCAGACAGGAACACCCCACTTGAGGAGACTGTCCGCGCCTTCAACCATGTCATTAATACTGGGAAAGCATTTTACTGGGGGACAAGTGAGTGGAATGCCGACGAAATTGCTAGTGCACATCGGATTGCCGACAGACTAGGTCTCATTGGGCCGGTCATGGAACAGCCAGAGTATAATCTGCTAAAGAGGAATCGTGTGGAAGGCGACTACACTCTATTGTACGAACACTGTGGCCTCGGATTGACTACATTCAGTCCATTGGCTGGAGGTGTTTTGACAGGAAAGTACCTCGATGGAATTCCTGAGGGCTCAAGAATTGGAACAAGTGATGATCCTTATATCCAATATCTCAAATCCGGCGTCGGGGCGGATGAATGGCAGGAGAAGATGAATAAAGTCAGGAAGTTAAAGGTACGCAGCTTATCACGCGGATATAATCTATTATGGCGGGGCCGTACTTATAATAATAATAATGTTCAAATAGGAAATTGCGGACAAGCTTGGTTGTAATTTGGCACAACTAGCTCTCGCCTGGGTTCTTAAGAACGACCACGTTAGTTCTGCGATCACTGGCGCTTCTCGGCCAGAGCAAATTTACGACAGTGTAAAGGCTTTGGCTATTGTGCCAAAACTTAGCGATGCACTTCTTGGAGAAATTGACGAGATTTGGCAGAATAGACCCCCTGTTCTGGAAAGAGTATTTTACTAGGAAGTGGCCAGAGGCTGGATATTTGTATGGACATCTTTTAGGTAGCTAACTGGTTCTTAAGTTGCTACACGCAGAGTGATATTTACAGCGAAGAGAACAATATAAGAAGCGATATCAGGGCGATATCGCTACTCCAGCCCCCAACCGAATCCTGTCATGACTCTCTAAAACTTTGCTGAGGAAATTGAGGTGTATGTCCCGCATTCACGCAATAAACATTGTTATTTGTCATATCAATGCTCCAGTCCTTATTGCGCCAAAAACCAATATTTGGGCCTGCACTCGTCCCTGCATTCGTCCCTGCACTCTGCTGCCGTTGTAGTTTCTTGTCCCGCAATGCTCTTCTTCAGTTGAAAAAACCCAAATATCCTTCTCCAGCCAGATCTTCCACCAGGAGGTTTTTGCGGCGCTAGGCCGAACTCGTTAAGTCTTCCTCCCGGTATAAATATTGAGTGTTTTCGAAAATTTCCAGAGCCTCGAGGAGTTATCAGAGAGTCGGAGCCTGATGCTGCAAACGTTGAATCCCCATTTTCTATATTTGACGGCTCTTTCATGTTCGTCGTACAGAGCGTTCCGCTCGTTCTATTCCCTTGAGCGCGATAATGACCATTTCGTTGTGTTAACTTCGCCATAAGGCCCGGGCACCACCTACCCACCAAAGGTTTGAGGGCAGGGCAGCAAGTAGCCATGACAGAGAAATTCCACTCCACGACCAACGTCACGCTCACGCTGAACTGGTCCCCTACGTTTAACCATTGAATAGCCAGATGCTTCTACATGCGCATACATAATCAACGAGAATATGAGATCCGACTCACATAATGGATCTGGTGATTCGTTCAAAATCTTAAATGCCGGGATCCGCGCAATTGAAGCAGCACAAGCCCTAGAAAGGTATAAATATTAGTTTAGGATGGACCCTATGAGTAGCATGAGCGCGCCTCGAGGATCGTAGAACTAACATGAACCCAATTCCAAAAATGGCAATAACCATAGTTCCCTCTTTTGGGGAAATCCGAAGAGCTGAGAACGATAAGAGCCTCTCGCCGTAAGATTTAACAAACCACTGTCGATATTATCAAAACGTACCCATAAGCATTTTCAGCGGCAGTATTAGAACCCAGCAATCACAAAAGATTGCAAAAAGGGACCAAGCCCAACCAAGCGCCCATCTATTCAAGAAATATTTATCATAAATTCTCGTATATGACCGTTAAATCCCATATTTTCCAAGGCGGCGTGCACTCCAACTCGAAAACCAATAATAGTACGATAAAAATCAGCTACGTTATTCTCATCGACCAGTGTACAACCTTTCTAAAGGGTAGGTCCGCGCTGAGGCGGGGATAAAATGCCAACATTGATATTCGAATCGTTTGCAGGGCAAGAGCGTAGATTGGATCCGTGATTTATTTCAACTATTAAGGTGCACGAAATAGGATAATTAGCATAACTGGTAACATCGAATTGCAGTATTGCCGAAATTTGAAACCTTTGAAACCGGTTATTGAAGACCAACTTTTAAAGTTGTTACAAGAACTTTAGGTTTAATACAGTATATCCGGACAAAACAGACTGACAACTGGTGGATCGATAACTAGAAGTTAGAAAATGTCTTGTTGACTCTACATGTGTGCGAAGCGATGAGAAAAGCTAATGATTTTCAATTTCTTAATGGTAGCGCTCGGGCTTCATACTGAGGGTATTCGTCTACGGGGACTCCCATCGTGGTATTCCTACCCAGTATTCCCAAATCCGGCTAATATCTACGAATCTGGGCCGGGAGGTACATCATTTCCATGTGGACTGAACCTAAGCTGCTAAGTGAATATCGATACCATGGATTGGAACAAATTGTTATATAGATATAGATTTGATAACCAACTGAATATACACACTATCTAGCACTGTTTCACAAACTTAAGAATCTGTCTAACCTCACCACCCTTGCTAACTGGCCATGTCTCTTCAAAATTTCCACCTTCAATATACTGAAACCCACACTTTTCCAACACCTTCTGGCTACCTAAGTTTGCAACTTCAGCCTCGGCGTCGAATATCGCTCCAGGGAATTTCTTCAGGACTTCAGTAACGACGGTAGGCATGATCCCTTTACCCCTAAACTCTGGAGCGAGGAAATATCCAAGCTTAAAATGATGTCCCGATTGTCCGGGTACAGGATGGGTTCCGCAGATACCAACCAAGATCCCGTTATGCGGCTTAGAGCGGATTACCCAGGCCTCCTGGGTTTCTGGATAACTTGGAAATCGGGTGTGAGCTCGATTGTCATTGAACCATTGAGCGTCATCGAACGTGTAGGGATATGGGGGACTGAGTAAGATAAAGGCAAGATCAGAGTTATAAAGTTCGACGAGGCGAGGAAAATCCGAAGGTTTCAGTGACGATAGAAAGTAGTCGTCGAATGGGAGAGGAAGAGCAGTTTCTGGAATAGGCTCAAGCGGGCTGCGTGGTCCGTCTTTGGGCATGTTCTCCATCTTGGATATATTGATCATGATGCTAATCAGTGCAGTTTTGCGCTGCTGTATACTCTAGATACTCAATTATTGAAATCTTAAAACTCGAAATGAGGTTAAGTGCCTGCCCCCGATATTAATATATTTGTAGATTCCAAACTTTATAACTGCGCCGTGATGTTGAATCATGTTTGCAATTATGAGTCAAGGCCTTTAGTCTGTTGCGAAGCCAAGAACTCGCTTGTAAGCTTGTTACAATAAATCGAAACTACATTGTATCGGGAAGCTGCACGGGATGCGCACCTGATGACTATCGTTCGAAGTCTCATATTTCGATCAATTGATCAAATTTGATTTTTGCTAGAGATATCTATATCAATATCGAAACGTCAATGAATGATGTCGAGATGTCATAACTTCGTTGCATTGTCGTTGATTTCAGCCCTATTGGGAATATGAATCCCAGCCTAGGGTACCGGGGTAGAATCGAACGGGCAAAAAGATTTTATTTGCTCAGAGGAGCTCTTTCCGCTGCATTTGTATTCAATGAAACCATGAGGTCATTGTAAAAAATAGTATACCTGAAGAGTTCGTAGACACAACCGAGTTCAGATGAAAGAAGCTAGGAGATTGGTTATATGCGGCTTTGACCCTTGCGGAGAATTTTGCAACAAATTATCGCCAATGTTTTGTTGCATATGCAGGATGCTGGAAAGGAAGCAGCCGAGATCATGCGACGGAAGTCCGATTGCACTTGTTGCCGGAGTCCGAGGGCTCCGGGCCGAATATCGTTATAAGTTCCCTCCCTGGCCTGGTTTTCACGCTGGGCTGTTGTGCATGCCAGGGCAGCAAACCCAACCGCCCGTAGTTTCCCGATACATTTTTTCAATGAGGGGCAAGCATTTGCAGGCTCACAAAGAAGACAAAATTACCTTACGAACCAAAAGACGAAGTATCTAAAATAGGGAAAAAATGAGGGACAAAAGTCTCCGAAAACTTGGACAAAGGTCGTCTCTCAGGCTCCAACCGCGGCAGTTACGGTGCCAGATCACCGCGAACGCAAACACCAATGGTGTTAAAAGCCAACGGAGTATCTCATTGTGATTCATCTCCGATGTGGGTTGACTTCAGAATCAGGTTCGTGGTGTTAGCGGACTTAGTAATCCGGCGTCTCTGTTTGGTGATTTCCAAATTAGAGTTCGGTAGATAACCTTAAGTCCTGCCGTCATCACGGAGGTATCGCTACTCGGAGGCCAAAATGACCTCCGCGCCGCCAGTGCACGGTGCTTGGCGTAAGGATTGTATTCCTATTCAGGAGCAGCTTGCTGACATTGTAAACAAGGGGATATCGTCAGCTCTCACGCATTTTAATCGTAATCCACCCTTTGATCCACGTTGCTGTTTCGGTCATGCCTATCAAGTGATACGGAGAATGGAGTGCTAAAATTCCATATCTGATGGAGGTGACGGCGGCATCATTTGACCCATGCAGACATGTGGAACTATCACTTGAAATATTGAGCAAATGTCAGCATCTTGCAATGTAGCGTAAACATTCAACGTTAAGCCGGACTAGTTTACTTTGTACGTGCAAGTGGTACAATTCTTCGTTATTACCCAAGTATCTGGGAATTTTTTCCAAAGAAGTTTGGGTTGCAACGTATGCAAACGAGCTTTGTTGCTAACTCAGCCTGTGATACATCTTGGGTTGAAGAAGCATTTTTCCTTGTAGGCCAAGAAGCCCTTGTCACCCTGAGTCATCAAATCCCAAGTCCGAGGAACCCCCTTAAAGATGGTATTTTTCACAAGGGCAAGCTGGTCGGATCGGAAAATGTCGCCCAGACCGAGATTTTTTTCCCCCTTTGGGTAGTCTCGGCGTATCCAGCACGAATGGTGCCACCTCTCGGAGCAAATTGACCTCCAGACTAGATAGAAGGATTGATGTGATTGGCTAACAAAGAATATTTTGGGCTTTTCTTGCGGTGAAAATACGGAAGAAGCAATGTGCTGCGCCGTTTCCGTCTGTATCAAAGTAATTTTGGAGCAGAGAATCGGGGTGGACTGCATGGAGCCACAAAGTTAGAAAGCTGGAAGAAAATATATAACACTCGGATTTTTCTCTGTCGTTATTCCACGTTTCTCATCCCCAGTACTCTATAGCATCATCGCAGTTGTAAAGCGCGACCCGCTTGAAAGTTAGCTGTAACTTGGAGGCCGCTCGCTTTATACATTCCTTCCCCTAGGATCTCTCCATTCATAGTATACTTACCTCAACAATGGGTGCCCAGGAACTAGCTGTTCCTCCACAAGACGACATGAATCCTGGAACAGAAACATCAACTTTGGCAGCTCCGTCTGCTAATGCGTCTGTTGTCGATGCTGACGAAAAGATCGACCGAGGCTCAACGACGAGCCATTCAAACAAGTTGAAAGCTGTTGACGAGGCCCCTATCGACGACGATAGAAACGAGTTGGAAAAGACACAAACCATGGAATCCCTGCACGAATACCCGACAGCATGGAAGTTGGCTGTTATCTCGATTGCGCTCTGTCTTTCCGTCTTTTGTATGGCTTTGGGTAGGTTAATATTCATTCGATGAAGGTCGCGATATCGACAACGCGCAACGCCTTTTTTTTACCACATCTTGGCTTTGAGATTCTGGATGCTAATATCATGACCCCTGTCTTATAGATAATACTATCATTGCTACCGCTATTCCAAAGATCACTGACCACTTCAAGTCCCTGAACGACGTCGGTTGGTATGGTAGTGCTTACATGTTAACAACATGTGCCTTCCAATTGCTATTCGGAAAGTTCTATACATTCTACTCTGTTAAATGGGTCTATCTTATCGCGCTCTTGATCTTCGAAGTCGGTTCGATTGTCTGTGCTGCTGCCCCAACATCTGAGGCTCTTATCATTGGGCGTGCTATTGCTGGCGTCGGATCTGCTGGTATCTTTGCTGGTGCCTTGCTTATTGTCGCTCAGACTGTTCCGCTTGAGAAGAGGCCAACATACACTGGTATGATCGGTTCCATGTACGGTCTTGCATCTGTTGCTGGTCCCCTTCTCGGTGGTGTTTTCACCGACAGCGAGAAACTCGTAAGTCGTGCCTACTTAACCTTTCGTATACACTTAAGTCTTACTAACGTCTACAAATTAGACTTGGAGATGGTGTTTCTGGATTAACTTGCCATTCGGCGCCGTCACTGCCTTGTTCATTGTTTTCTTCTATACCGATATCCGTAAAGTCAAGGAGACCAATCTTACCTGGAAGGATCGTCTCGAGCAGTTCGATATCCACGGAACAGTTATCTTTATGCCAGCTATCATCTGTTTATTGCTTGCTCTTCAGTGGGGTGGGTCGAAGTACGCATGGGGTAACGGTCGCATCATCGCTCTCCTCGTTCTTGCAGGTGTTCTTCTCTCGATTTTCATCGGCATCCAAATCTGGAAGCAGGATAAGGCTACCGTTCCACCAAGGATTCTCAAACAACGCTCCGTCGCCAGCTCCGCTTGGTTCGCTGCCATGCTTGGCTCTGCTTTCTTCGTTATGGTCTATTTCGTACCAATCTGGTTCCAGGCTATTAAATCCGTCTCTGCTACGAAGTCCGGTATCATGAACTTGCCCATGATTCTTACTTTGGTCATCATGTCTATCGTCGCTGGTGGATCCGTCACCGCAACCGGTTACTACAACCCATTCGTCATTGCATCCAGCATCCTCGGAACAGTCGGTGCAGGCCTTATGTCTACTTGGGAGGTCGATACTGCGCATCCAAAGTGGATTGGTTACCAAGCTATCTTCGGTCTCGGTATTGGTATGGGTATGCAACAGCCCCTCATTGCAGTTCAAGCCGTTTTAAAGCATCGCGACATTGCTACCGGTACTGCCATCATCATCTTCTCTCAAACCCTCGGCGGTGCTCTTTCCATCTCGATTGCCCAGAACGTCTTCAACAACCAGCTTATCAAGAACTTGGGAAGTGAGGTTCCAAATCTCGACCCCTCCATTGTCTTGGTCACCGGTGCTACCAGCTTAAAGGACGTCCTTCCTTCTGAATTCCTCGCTGGTGTTTTGAGAGCGTACAACCTCAGTTTGACGCAGACGTTCTACATTGCCGTTGCCTTCATGGGATTAAGTACTGTTGGCGCCCTCGCTCTTGAATGGAGGAGTATCAAGGGCAAGAAGATCGAGATGGGCGGTGCCGCATAAACGGAAGCCACCTCAAACCCTTGGCCTTATCACACATTTTCTTATTCTTTTCGCTAGATAGACCATCTCCACATACCCGTCTTTTATTTTTGTATCAAAATTCACTGATAGACGCGTACGTTGCGCACTGATAGAACTTATTAATAATCTGGCCTTGCATGAAGATTAGCTGGAGTTTTGGCGTTCTTTTTTTTTTTTACAACTCAAAATTCAATAGTCATGTTCATATGTTCAAAACAGTAGTATAGCAATCATAATTATACTCATTATAGACATACGTACTCCATCGATGCTCCTTAACGATAATCTGGTGAATAAGGTCGAATCGCTTTTGTTCCGAATACGAGGCCATGGATTTGATACCAAATACTGATTGCCGAGTCCTTACTCGATTTGCGCGGAGCTATAGGTTCCTGTCAGTGGGATTGTGGAGAATGACAGTTATTAAGTAGCAGCCTAAAACTAAACAACCTAGTACTTATGCTGGGAGTTTACATAGTAGTGATCTACTACCCATACTGGTCTAGCTTTGCTTAAATATACCGATGTCTTATTATTCAACCGGATTTGAGACAATTCTTCGCCGTTGCTTTTTCAGTCGATTAGACGCACTGTCTTATGTCGTCCCGACTAGCCTCTTCAACTATTTCTGAATGAATAGGTTATATTTCATCTACCGAGTTTCCACTAAGTGGAAACTCGGTACATAAAACTGAAATCTCGAGATCCACTCGAACCAACATCGGAATAACTTGAAATTCAGGGCGGAGTTAACCACAAGTCCATCAGCCTAGTTTGTTAAATTCTCCATAATTTAACATGTCCCGAGGAAGCCGACTCACCTAAAGTTAAAGGGCTTAGGAAACGATGGGGATGTTATATATCCCGCAGAAGTTGCCTCGAGATCCCCTTTAGTCTCGTATGCATAGACACGCAACGGTGGCCGAATTAAACATTTTCGTTCCTTGGAGTACATAACCCCTTAGATATTTGTACTATGTTATTTCAATATTATAATGCCAACGATCTCTCTCCGCGGATCTGGGGCTTTTGGTACAACCCTCCTTGAGGTTAAAATTATAAGACTTCAAGCATGCGCAAGGGTCTTTTGGTATAGCTAGTAGGCCTTAAATTACTTGATGTACTATTTAAACCATAAGCGTGGTGTTGAATTTACAAGAAATTAATTATTGCTAAATATGACACGCATGATCGGGACGACGTGTGTCAATTGATCAAGATTTCCGGAGAAGATCTCAGTGGATCTATACTTAGATCGCGCTAACCATTTTGGAGATTCGGAGCTACCCGCTAACTAACCACTCAACCATCTGCTCTCTTGATGTCAGTATTCATTCGATGCTAGTTATATTGGGTCTGTGAAACTCCCCCTACAGCATAAAGCAAAAGTCGCTAGAGCTATTAGCGAAGCTTATTTTGGATTCCCCGCCCTTTGAAATGAACAAACTGGGGTCCTGTGTCCCGTTTCGGCCCTAGGTTCCTCCAAAACATCCATTGGGCCAGCTACTACCGCGCTTGGTCTCGAAGGAATACTATTTGCATGTAATACCTATGTTGCTTCCTGATATACCCCAAAGATGATATCTCGATATTTTGTCGCGGTCGAAATATGGTCCTGGCTGCTGCCTTCATGTATCCCGTCCCACAGTCCACTCCCTAGGCTCGAATTTATCCTGAATGGACCGGACCTACCGCTCTCCCCGCAGGTAGATTCTCGACTGAGAGGGATGCATCTGCAAGGTGACCCAATTTTAACTTTATCGATAGATGGCAAACCTTTAAGGAAGGGCTATGTCAGTGGGTCAGCAAGTGAGTGCTTTGCGTCCAGGCAATAGATACGCGGTTGGGAGACGGCTCTCTACTTCCCAACTTGATGGCCGCAATTAGATACATCAATCGATGAGGATCAAAGGGCGGGATAGAATATAAAAGGAAGACAATCTGCTGTTGATGAACTGACTTTTCTCTTCATCTAGCACAGGCGTCCCAAATGGTCGGCAACATCGAACTTTTGACAGCGAAATCCATGGCTCTCCAAGCGCCAGCCAAGTCCATCCCTATCGTCAATGGTCCCCTCATCGCAATTGACCTGGGACCTTTCCCATTACTGGGTTTACCGAAATCATCACGATTACAACCACTGCAGTCGCTCAGATGCAGGGTAGAGCTCTCATTACCAATCCTACCGACGCCGAGGCTGTTGCTGATGCTTTCCGAAAGGCAAGGGGCTAACCCCCCTCCATAGTCATCCGTTTTTATGGATTCATTCCAATAATCCCGGCAGATAGTTCGCCAAAGTCCACCAAGACTTTTTTAACATCCTCATTGGGAAGGCTGGACTCGTTACTGTTGTTCCAATCATTGGTTCACCTGTTGCAGCTGTGATCCGATCTCTTGAGGCTATTGCCGATGTGAGTCACTAAGGATCCGAACCAACCGTAAGATATAGATATGATCGGATAATCTAACACGAAATATATAGACTGTTGCTTTCGGAATCATTGATACAGTCGAAGTCGCAGTTCACAAAGCTTCGATTACATCTGATGCGAACACCCTCCACGGAACCACTGAGGTCTCCATTACCGCCTACGTTAGTCTCATTCCTCTCAAGAAGCATCACGCTCGTGATTTTACCATGATCGACGCTTAAAGGGTCTCTAGTCCGATATTGCAGCTATATGAATGCAATTGAGTCCTGGGGATCACTCAATTAGGCTGTTTTGTAGTCCCGGGACTCTTCCGGTGTTGGGCTGTCTTGGAGATAATTCATTTCTTTTGAAATTTTTGTGGAGGTTAAATGCTATTTACCTGTTGGGATATATCTGATACTATCTGAAATGATAATATTTTTATCGAGCCGTATATGCTTAAGTATTCTCACAATTCTTGGGCCTAACTATGGGTTTCGTCCGTACATCTCTCATTTACCTTGGAATTAAACAAATGAGTCAGATTAGTATGCATTGTGATGAACTTTAGGAAATATTCAAGTATCAAATATGCATGCCTTTAAATTAAATAATATTATGCGCTTATGATTGCTATCCTCTATCGGTTCTGGATCTGGTCTGTACAGCTGCAAGTACGGAAATTACTTTAGAGATCTCTTCAACGTGGTCGCATTCTCATTTCGCGATTGTATTAAGGCTAAATCTTAATGATCATATCCGTCGGCTATATTAGCCTCGTATTAACCTACCTAATTATTATAAGTCAGATATGGTCTCACGTAGATACGAACTCGCATCCAAAGCTGGCGGGTTCGAGGGTTGTAATATTGCGTTGTCTGTGTTGTATAATAGGTCCCATCTGAGATCTCGAGACCGCTCATGTTGCAGTTTCGCAGCCTGTCTAGTTAGACCATTTCTAAAATTATTTCAAAATGAAAAACTTTAGAAAGTACTAGTGAATATCGATCTTTTGAAGCGTTTCATATGCTATACATGTAGGGGTGTTCCTCTACCAAACCTCATGCATATGCAGCAAGAAGAGCGCCACAGGAGAACAAGCCTTTCCCCAAATCTTGAGGCTCGTGCTCTGGAACCGGAATATGTCGTGGTAGTTAGTAGCGAAAACGATCAAGATATCGATTCTAGTTAATTAAATATCGAAATTCAAGTGTGTAACCAATATCATATAAAACATCAACCAGCCATAGATCTCAAGTTTCGAATGCAGCGGACCCCAGCGGTGCAAATCCCCCCGACATTCCAGAAGATGCACCGGCGCTAGTCTCGCTACGGTTCTAGCCGTTGAAAACCTTCTTCTTTTGTGCAACCCTAGACTCTAGAAGTCCAGCCTAGCCGGCTAAGCAGCTGTCTAAGAAAAACTGCTAGCTTTCTCCGCATGATCAGAGTGAACTACCTGTAGATATT
The DNA here is from genome assembly GCF_004000055.1 of Arthrobotrys flagrans. Classification (NCBI taxonomy): domain Eukaryota; kingdom Fungi; phylum Ascomycota; class Orbiliomycetes; order Orbiliales; family Orbiliaceae; genus Arthrobotrys; species Arthrobotrys flagrans. The sequence continues at coordinate 470,754 of NW_027137556.1, forward strand.
ATGGCTGGTGGTGCATAATTTGCGGCTAAGGGGAGAGTGGATCGTGGAACAAAAATATTGAAATTCGGGCCGTGAAAATAGTTTTCTCAGGAACAATTACCGTAGATTGAGCCTGGGTAACACATACTATTGCTGAGGAGGGAAAGAGCAAGCATTAGCCAAAATACCTCAAGCTCGTTCAGTCTGCTATGCATGTCATTGCCACCTGTAACGCTGTGGCATCCCTGGTTTCGCAGTCGGGAAATTTTATTTTTTTGAAGCTATAGAGTTCAATTTGGGGCGTGGAAATGATCAATGTTGACAGGAACTTTCTTCTTTTAAAGCCTCGCAATCAAGTTATAAAGGGATCACGAGAGACCAGCTATCGAGTCTTTTTTTCATCATCAGCAGCATCACTTTCCAAGCAATCTTACATTCTTAACAATCTCACAAACAATTCAAGCCACTCCTTCAACCAACTACTTTTGAAACAAAGCTTTTTCTAATATTTTATCCAAACACCAAATACAATTCAAAATGAAGGCCACTTTCATCATCGCTTTCTTCGTTGCCGCCGCCGCCGCCGCCCCAGCTACTGACCTCGCCAGCACTCCAAAGGTAGATACATCTACCCGATTCCCTATATCTAGACGGTAGATCCAAATCTAACATTCTTCTGATAATAGCCCCCAGCCGGTTTCAAGCAATGTGGCGGAAAGACTGGCAAGACCTGCGCTTCCAGCGAAATATGTGCCGGCGAGAAGGTTATCAAGGGAGGAGCTGGCATTTGCGTTTCTGGTGCCTTCGAGAACCAATGCGCCAATGCTCTCGGAAGCCGCTGTCCATTCGCTACCGACTACTGCATCGAAGATCCCCGCAATGCTGACTGCCCACCCGGAGTTATGGACTGCGGTAACGGTCTCTGCGTTCGCGATGCTTGGGCCAAGTATGCTGGCTTGAAGAACTAGATGGTTTCTATCTGATCCCTGGTGGACGATAGAGAATTATATAATAGACGGAGAGTTAATGCCGAGAAGACTCCTATACGATAAAGATTAGTTAATAGATTGAATTCAGAATATCATCTCAATTTCATAGTTCAAACGATATCTAGGCAAAGGTGAAGCGACCAGTTAAAGGTGCTAAAACATAGAAGTGAACAGCATAGCCAGGGGCGGATTTGTATATAAGATATGGGCACCCAAAGATCCTCAAAAGATAAACGTTAATTGCATATTAATTGTAAACCGGTACGGTGGTCCTGATTCGGATATCGTCTACCAGGTAGTAAAGTTCTGTATAATACATGAATTTAAACATATTGCAATGGTTTTGCCCCGCCTCGCTCTGAAAGTGACTCTCGAACCTATTCTCAGATTTGTCCCTCATGAAATTCCTCCTTTAGAATATCCAACCAGTAACTAGATCGAGAAACTAGTTTCTTCTCAACGACCTTTTCGGAAAGCATTTCGTTGAAAAGAATATCGACCCAGGATTTCCTTTCGAATTGCCCCGAATCGACAAAGTCCACTCCGACATCGATTAGACTTTCATAGCTCGTAATATTCGGCTCGACGATGGAGGAGGCCGACAACAGGATCAATTGTCCAGGGCAAGGATCATCGAGGATGTGAAATTCGGAAGCTGGAGTCCCGGGGCGTGGCCCTGTTTCCGACATGGGGGCAGCAGGCACCGAGATTTTAGAATCAGGACTTGCTATTAGAAAATTAACCGCTGTTGGGACCTCTTCTCCATGTGATTCTGGGCGAACCGGCGGATCTGGGACTCCAGATTGCTCTGGAACGTTGTCTGGATTTGGTTCAGGGGGAGGGGTTTTGTCATCCTGTTTTGGCTTTCTATTTGGGTCCCTCAGGATCTTGAGTAGCGTTTCTGAGTCGATTCTTATTAAAAACTACAGTTGAAGCTTTGGTCAGCCAAACTACTCCAGATCTTCATCTCAAACCCCACAGAAACTACTGGTATATAGTGAAACAATTAATGTCACCTACGTCATTTGCTACAACTCCTCGCCTCAACTTTCCCACAGGATCGAAACTATCACGGAATTGCAATCCAGGAGCCAGATTCCCACATCTGAGATTCCCGAGCTCACATTTGGCGAAGAAGTCGGCATTGATTTGACGACCCTTTGGACATCGCATATAAAGGGCATCGCGCCTTTCGGGAGTGTCAGCTCCTGCACGAGGTTTAATAACCCTCCAAGGAGAGTTTGCGGCCTTCGACTTCAGCTCGAACTGATTTCCAGAGAATCAAAGTTAGATTTCTCCGTTCTTATAACCACCCAGCAGTACGTCATCGGCAGGAGAAACTGGAAGAAGAAAGATGATATACCTTTGGCAACGAGGTGGAGAGTAGCCAAACCGAAGCATTCTCTTCTCCATCTCCGCATCTATAGTAGACAACAGACTTATGAAGTTCCGTGTACTTCAAACGACCAACGGAGGACTTGTTGGCAGGGAAAGTAATGCAAAAGCTAGACCTCTCCTTTCCTTGCTCTACTTCTTCCTGCCCAGCAATTTCAATCGTCAGAAAGATGGAGTCATTTCCATAATCTGTGGATGTGTCCCCCTGGGCCAGCTTTTGGTGGGTAGCCATGTGTTTCATGACATCGTATGGCATCAAGAGGATCTCGAATCCTCGAGCAGTTGCTTTGATGCTAGTAAGCGGAGTAGGCATTTTGAATGTCGCGTGTCTTATAGTAGGACGGTGGTGTCTAGTTGTAGGACGGTGATGTTTAGGTTGCGCGGAATGGAAGTGGTTGGTTGATGTGACACGGAAAGGTGCGTAGGTTGAAGTTCCACGATACCTTGGAGAAGCGTAGGTGAGTTGTTATAACATTGTCTGGGGGTCATGACCTTGTTTTGATAACATGCGTTGCTACAGACACCATGCTTCTGCTCAGCTAGCATCAGCTTCAACTACGGGCTTCCTGACTTCTATAGGAACCTCTTAGGAACTGACCATGGAAGCTCATATCAGATTTGAATGAACTGAAACGAATCTATTAAATTTAAATCTAAAGGGTATTATATGTACACCGATATAACCATAAAACTAAAGTATGTAAAAGAAACCCAGAACTATGCATTAACCGCAAACAAAACCCAACATGTCATTATAAAGAAAGATACTCATGCCCATAGATATAAATGGTGATGGCTTAGCAGCACCAGTCGTAGGCCTTCTTAGCAGTTGACCATTGGGCTTTCTCTTCGTTCTCTTGTCTGATAATCTCAGAGATATCAAGATCCCTTCGTCCAGCGTCGAGATCAACCTCCATCAAGTTAACGCCAAATTTCCAGTTGCGGGTGAAAGCCTTGTATCCGAAGAACATAATGAGGACGACTGGGGCGGCGAGATAGCTCTGGAAGAAAGCTTCAGGGTCTGGTTTACCACCGATAGGCTATAGATGATTTTTGTTAGCGTTGTTAAACAGGATGGGTACTATGTGCTGACGGTAGAGTGGGTACTTACGAAAAGCGCAACGTAGAACTGCGCGATCAAGCAGAGAATGTTAAGGCTGAGACCAATGTACGAGCCCCAGACTCCGAAACCGGCCTTGAATGGGAGTTCATCCAAAGAGCGGCCTTGCATCTTCCATGCACGGCGGAATTGGATGTGGGCAAAGTTGATAGAACCCCAGGAGAAGAAGTTGGACAATCCGGACAAGGCAAGGAGCCAGAAGAAGATGGTCTCTCCGTTTGGTGCAAGTACAATGAATCCAAGGAAACCGAAAGCTATTGTCACCGATGATGTCAGAGAAATATTTCATGATATTGGGGAAAGCCTGACAGCGGTGAACCAACCGAGAGCAAGCAAAAGAGCGTAGATTGGTCGACCCTTAGAATCAATCTTAGCGAAGATCTTAGGGGCGTGTCCACGCATGGCCAAAGCTTGAAGGGTACGAGTGGATCCATATGAACAGGTGTTTGCGACAGAGATGACGGAAATCAAAATGACGGCATTGAAGATACTGGGCAAAACTGGGATACCGGCGAGAGTCATGGCACGAACGAATGGAGAAAACTTAGTTTGGGCACCGCTAGCGTTGGCGAGTAAAGGATCGTTTGATGGAACAACGAGACCGAGGAGGAATAGCGAGATGACGTAGAAGATCATGATACGCCAGAGCACTTGCTTGGTGGCCTTAGGGAGGGTTTTGCGAGGGTTCTCGGTCTCAGCCGCCGACAAACCGACAAGCTCAGTTCCACCGAAGGCGAAAGAAGCAGTGACGAACACACTGCAGAAACCCTTGAATCCATTGCGGAAGGCACCGGGGTCACTGGTGTACTTTGTTAGTTACAGTCCACATTCTTCTTTGTCCAGCGTTAAACATACCTCCAGTACTTAGCTCCAATATAACCTCTATTATCCGTGGGGACACCGCCGACATTAATAACAATAGCCAAGATGATGAACCCAAGGATAGCGATAACTTTGATTGTGCCGAGAATGAATTCGACTTCGCCATAGCCTTTAACGCCGAAAATGTTGATAATAATGACACCGACAAGGAATATCGCGATGAATATACCCTGATTGGGTAATTTGTCACTCCAAAACTGTAGTGTAATCGAGGAGGCGACCAGTTCGAACGGTAAGACGATAAGCCAGTTGAATGCGTAGTTCCAGCCCATGGCAAAACCCCATGCGGGGTCGATAAAACGAACCGAGTAAGTATAGAAAGCGCCATTGATAGGATAAAGAACTGCTAATTCGCCAAGAGCATGGACCGTGAAGAGCAACATGATACCAATAATTGTGAAATCAATAACCAGGGAAGCGGGGCCACCAGCGGAAAGAGAGCTACCAGATCCGACGAAGAGACCAGCACCGATCGAGCCACCGATGGCAATCATCTGCATGTGCCGGTTCTTTAAGCTTCTTTTCAGCTCATTTGCTGGGGCAGAAGTGCCCAGCTCTGTGTCGCTAATGACGGCATCTCCAATAGGAGGTTTCGACTCCGGAAAATGCATTTTGGAGTGTGTGGTGAGGTGTCCACGTGTTGTATGTGTGGTATTTTCCCACCCTCTTCTCAAACGGGATGTCTACCCGCACGAGCTTTAAACGTTTTGAAGTTGGAAAGATAAAAATATAAATTCCACAAACCCACGCCTAAGAGTAATGAAAGAAAAGAAAGAAATAGAGTATGAAGGTATAATAGTGTCGACAAGCGACTGCTTTATGAGGAAGATGAGAGTTCAGATATCATGGAAGGCGGGTCCTCGGCTCCTTTTAATCCCCATCACACGCAGAATCGAGAGTAATTCCTTACCACCAACCTAGGAGATAGATCGTCCGGAAGGCAGCCCTTGATGCTTGGGTTCGTACAACATGCAACATCCTGTCCCCAATGGCGCGCCCGAAGATACGGTCATCATTTCGCAACCTTCCAAATTCATGAGCTTCCAGGGGATCTCGAATACCTGCTTGCATTGTCTCGCTTGCGGTCGTACATTTACAGCCGAAAGGCTTCATTTTCTTCATTTCTCGAAACTTTGGTACACCATATACGACATGAGTTGAGGAAACACGCTGCATGGAAAACCGTAGATTTCTGGAAACCGAAATTTGGTACCCTGCATGGCTGCAAGTATTGACTTTGGGTCCGTGATTGGGGAGCGGTGATGTTTGATCTTGAACTTTGTAGGGAACTAGCTCAAAGTGCTATCAGTTGAGCATGCGACCTATTGCCAGTCTTGAAAACGGGTTCGAGAATGATGCCAATGCTGGACTATTTCTGCTTCGAATTGCTTAATCCGACTTCATCCTCTTCTCTACCTTTAGGCGGCAGGAAGGGAACATAGTGGCATGAAATCAGGCAGCTGCAACACCCCTGCCTTTCAGGTCCATATCGGGACCCTAGCTCTCGGAAAATAACCAATCGTTGCGCTGCCGCAAATCTCGAAATGCAAGTCTGGGTTAGAAACAGCGGCTTGAGCCAAGACAGGCTTCATCGTAGAAACTCCCGATTTCATGTTCGGTGATATCGAACAAAATCGGTTGGGCATTAGTACTTCTCGGCATCGTAAGATTTCATTAGCCCCCTTCTCCGTTTTAGGGCAAGTGGTAATGGGTTTTGCAAACTTTGCAATTTCTGTTCGCATGTTCCATACGCCTACGAATATGTATTCTATTGAGAACTTAAGTTATGGTGCAAGGCCCTTGTTGTTCCGCGATACTCAATTCTGGCACACGACATCATATTAAATTAGAGTCATTTGCTCGGCCTCACAATTCTCGCATAGATATGACAGTTTTGTCTAACAGTCCGGCCGACTTCTAGACCGCCAATGGTCAAATATTTCACCTGAATATCAAGGTAGGAATTCGAAAAAAAAAAAAGAAACATTTTTTTTTTGCGGCATATGCAACACAGACAAACTATCTGCAAGGATGGGTTCTTAAAAATAGTGTCCAACTTCCCTATCCAGAGAGAGAAGGTTGTGGAAGGCTTATGCTTTATCAAAGGGAGTTGCATACCAAGCTGAATGTCAACTTCGGTTTTGAGATTCGCTATCTCCTAAAAGTTCTGTGTGATATCAATTTTCGCAAATACCGCGCCCAGCTTTAGCCTTGGATAGCTGGGCCAGGGCAGATCTTGGAAGCCTGGATATAACAGACTTTTGTGACAAATGTTCGAAGTTCCTATACTTACCTAGACCTCTGGGCAAACCATAGTTGTGGTTAAAGGATATCCCGGTGTTAGTGACGAATTAATAGTATTGGTATTCTTGTCTACGGAGTCTATCATAAACTAGCTAGTGTGCTTCTATGGCATTAGTAATCAATTTGATACCTAGAGATCAAGATGTTGGAATGCTAAGGGTTTTCAGAATAGGCACACTCTAATCCCCAGTATTTGACAAGATTTCAGACGAAAAGCTTGTTCAAACGTCATCCAACCAACCTGCATAACTTGAGACTCCTGGGGCTCTTTAGAAGCCTTGAGGAATAACTGTTGTTTGGGCTTCAAGGCAACAGTCTGAAACCTCGAGAACCGAGGCCAAGAAAATCACAGCTCCCGTGTATCAATATGTCGCTCGACCAAGGAAGCCATGGATCCTACTGTATGTTGCGAGCCAAGAGAATAGCTTGTCGCCAATACCACGGGATTGATAAAGGTTCGGTGGGAATCGTGACCACAAGAAAAAGCCAAGTAAGTGTCACATACAAGCTGCCTCTTTAACCCAATCTCCGGCAGGCCCAGAAAATCGGACTGCCCATCCATTTTCCGTATTAATTGTCCCACCTACAATTCCAGCCTATCCCGCCCACGTGTTGGCTTGAGGGTAGTAAGTCCTATGTTCGGTATATAACAGTTCCGCTGAAATGTGCCTTCCAAAGTGTTGGGATTAAGTTTTCTTGAGATTGAACTCGAATATCCAGATCTATTAAGCCAAAAGCCTAAATACTATTTCTATCTTTGATCTTAGTAAACCGGGGTAACTAAACCAACTTAGCCCACATACAAACGCACTGGTTTGGTCACTAACCCAATTGCATTCTAACTCGAGGCGGCAGCTACGGGCTACGGATACGGAGCGGATGTTAACATGTTAAGTTATAACCCTATGAAGGTATGCATAATCTATTGACTTACTTGGTATTTAATTTTGTGGGGAGGTATTTGTCTTTTAGGTAGAGTATTTAGTCGGGTAATGATTTAACGACTGGTTTGCCAGTTAGCTTTGCTACTAGTACTACAACTTCACGGAACTAACTTGAGAATTTAGGCCCATTCCAGCGCCATTATAGACCATTAAATATATCTACAAAATGCAGGATGAACTCTTGTATAATTGCTAATTCAAAAATATAGAAAAAATTATAAATGTATTTCACCAACGGCTACACTAGATAGATATAAGAGAAAATATTTTGCAGGAAGAGGGGTTAACATTCGGGCCGGAAGCTTACAACTTTCAACATTTACACTTCAACAGGGACGCTCCTTTACACCCTTCCTGCTACCCGTTCCGCAATCCTGTTCGCTGAAAGTTCGATCCCCGGGAATACATTTACTCCCTTCTCTTGATCACTGCCGATTGAGGACGATAGTGTAACCAGGAAACGGCTGACGAGCTCGGGTGTGACCCACCAGGGTCTCGCAAGCTCACCCGTATTTGGGTCTAGCGCTGCCCTAGATTCGACCCGTTTTGTTCTAGAAATTCCCGGTTTTTTTGCGGCCCGATCTGTGTTGGCGGTTGGCCTCGAGACTACCCGAACTAGTTGCATGTCAAAGGAACTGATTAAGTTGCAGGTCTGATCGAATATGGAGTATGGCCCTTAATATTTGCAAACTGCTAGAAATGATTAACTTTGCTAGTGTATCTTCCCGTGATATTAAGACCATCTAATCGATCTGACCAGGAAAAAAAAAAGAATTCAACTTGATGCCAGAGCAATACAATCCCTCATGATTCCTACAATTTATAACCAATCTGTATACTAATTCCGACTAGCGCGACTGCTGAGGTTTTGCTCTCCATTGTCAACCTAGAACCGAAAAGTCAACAAAATAAAACTGTTCCCCATAAGCTTATTAAACTGGTATAAGAATCTAATATCATTCGGCTGAATTTTGGTAAATGAGCCCTGGTACGCGTCATTACTGACTTTGCACGATGCATAGATCCCATAAACTTTCACTTGTTACACAGTTGTGGGCTGTGTAGAGCTTAGTTTGAAGGTCTGTATGTAGTGAAATTGAAAAGGTTTACAGAAGAGTCCCTAAGCCATGCCAAGTACCGAACTAGCGCACAAGCTTCAAGTCTTCAGGATCTGTTTTCCAAAAGACGGCATAGATCTCATCGTAACATCAGCCCACTGCGACACTAGCCGAGTCGGTTCTATGCAACCGAAGCTAACCTTTCAGTTCCAGAAGCTGAATGTCGAACTTCAAAATGTTTCTACTTCTGTAGTACGCCACGTTTTCCAATCTTCTCGACTTCTCATGATGCATGGGTTCAGTAGAGATTAGAGTCCTAGGAAATTGTATCGCGAAAGGTGTAACAGACACCGGCTCCTTGACGGAGTTATTTATTACCACAATAGGCACAGAGATCCCATAATATAACAGGTTGCACGACTCTTCTGGCTAAAATGGATATTCGCTGTCAAAATAATACTGATCATGAATCGAAGTTGGATGAGAAGTTCCAGCCACCCCGCTAGTTCGATCTGACATTTTTCTATTGATTAGTCGGAATGGTTAACCAAAGGGGAACAAGTTACAAGGAATAACCTGTTGCCAATGTTCAGCTGAACTCATGAATTAAGTTTCAGCATCTACAAAGTGGAATGGTTCTCTTTTACATCATTATTTTCCTCCGCTGGCCTCGATAGATTTAGCAGCAAGGCCTCACGAACCAGATTGACTACGATTTCGAATTCGCTATCTTGTTGGGCTGACATGCAACTTCAGTTACCTTAACACACTAGACATCAATATATAAAGACCTGTATTCCGGATATTCCGGTGTATAAAACTAATCTTGAACCAAGCAGAACATCGATCAAGTCAGTCTCCTTTCCCACGCCAAGACGCGCCTTTTAATATCTACAGCATTAGCCTTTTCAATTGCGGCCGCGGTCTCAACCACCATAGCCCCAGGCATACAGGAGTTGGGGCCGAAACTATCAGCTGGTGCCAGTATTGTGTTGTCTTCCTCTGGTGCACCAAGGTGGTCACGATATGAAGCGCCTCGCGCACAAATAGTTGTTAATGTTGGCTCAGAAAAAGATGTCGCAGAAAAAGTGAGTTCTTTTGAGGTTATAAAATGATGTTCTACTTCGGAGGTAGGTCTAACAGAGTCAGGTCAAATACTGCAATGAGAACCGGCTTGGGTTCCTGGCCCAGACAAGCGGCCACGGCTGGGCGAACACTTGGACCCTAGACAAAGGAGACGTTATCATCAACATGCGAGCTTTAAACACTGTGAAAGTTGATAAGGCCAAAAAGACAGCTAGGATTGGTGGAGGTGCAATAATCAAAGAAATTGTCGACGAGGTTTATAAAAACCAGCTGCATGTTGTATCTGGAGGATGCGATTGTGTTGGCATTGGCTTCATGCTTGGAGGAGGATTGGGTACGTAGTAGCCTTCAAATTCAAACCTACACGGCCCTCGGGCCATAAATACTGATATAAACAATACGATATTTCCAAGGCGTTTGATGGGAGAGTATGGCCTGGCAATTGACAACCTGCTTTCCTTGGATCTTGTCACAGCAGACGGAAACACAATTACTGCATCAGCTAGCAGCGGCGATTTATAGTGGGCTCTTCGGGGTGCAGGACACAACTTCGGTATTGTGAATTCTTACGTCGGCGCACCCATGAATTAACAACGGTACCCATTGGAGCGGAAATCTCGTGTTTACTGGCGACCAAGTTGAAACTGTCACCAAAACTATCGACAAGCTCGTCTTCCAGAAGGCCATGTCGGTTCATTTCTACTTTATGGTCGACCCAGCTTCTGGGAAACCCGTGATCATTGTCAATCCATTCTATGCTGGCTAAGTCGATGATGCAAGAAAGGCCTTTAAGCCTATATTAGATCTCGAATTTATCGCAGACACCACAGGAACAATTGCTTGGAACGATTTGAACACCAGCGGTGACTTTTTCTGTGAAAAGGGTAGTCGCAAACCGGCATATAGTACGAGGTTGAAGAAGCTAGATCCCAAGGTTTTCAAGAATATTTGGAATGCCTACGTTCAGTTCCTAAATAAAAATGGGATCGATAAAGTCGGGGGAAGTGCTGTGCTGGTCGAGTGTTATTCTTATGTAACGGCTCGAGCTATCGACAGGACCTCTACAGCCTACCCTCATCGAGACGTTAACTTCCAGGCGCTTGTGTTGGGATGGTACGATGACAAAGCTTTAGATAAAGAAGCTGAAAAGTTGGGGAAATATGTTAGGGGACAATGGCTTGCTACCTCAGGTTTCCACCGAAATCATACGTAAGCTATCATTATTTTATATATCTATTTGATTTGTGTACGTGTCTAATCTCAGCGCTTCTGGCCAAAAATATAGGTACATCAACTTCGCACGGGGTGATGAACCACTTGGCAATATTTATGGCGAGGGTTGGAGAATTCGCAAGCTAACTACATTGAAGAAGAAATGGGATCCGCGAGGGCGCTTCAGCCAATATTTCCCAATCCCTGTCGGCTGCTAGAGGGGCTAACATTATCGAGACCCAGGATTGGATTTCATGTTAGTTAGCAAAGGAGGGTGGATCTATGCGACTTGTAGCGCGGGAACTATAAACCACTAAATAACCTTCTAGTAGTATGCATTCTAGTAGGTAATATTTCTTAGAGGCTAGTATATTTTCGAAGTTTCGGATACTCAGGCACGAATTTAATGTCCCTACGTTGTACCTAGTTGCCTAGGTGGTTTAACATCAATCCGATGGCGTTGAAAACTTCTCCATATGTAGTCCAGAATTTTTATTGAGACCTAGCCCTTTATAACAGTCTCTACAAAGTGGTCACTCATACGGGGATTGGTACCTACTAATTGTCTCGTTCCGCTTAAAATTCCACGGAGACGTCGAGGCCATACCCATGGTTATGAGACCAGTAGTCTAGACAGCTTGTGTTGGCATGGTCTCATGTAACACAAACAACGCAAAAGATACAATACGGTGTGCCAATGGCTTTGTGTTGTCTGCCCGAAACGTCGGCCCATATGCCTAGAGTCGACTTCAAACCATTTCGACTAGCAGACGGCAGACTAAACAAGACGACTTAAATTGGATTTCCCCCTGTGATTTCTATACCTCCCAAAAGTGATGCCTGGCAAATCTCGCATAAAATGATGAGATTCCGGGTGAATTTCATCTAGATTGTATGTAGATGCAATTCAAAGGAAGCAGAAACAACTCCCCATCTGGGCCTCAAGCGATTACCAAATCGAACCGTTCGACCGTTGAAACATCTGCCAACGAGTGCGCCATCAAATAAAGTATTCTAGAAAGGGGTGTAGTTCCGAATATTTTCAGACTTTAAGTTTTCGTGGGAAAATATTTTCAAGAAGGGTAGAATCATTGGATGGTGCAGGAGATTCTTTCCTAGTCATAAACCCCAGACATGCGGCAACTTGTGCATGAACTGACATTCTAGAGGAAGATCACCAGGTATTCGTTTGACGGATTGAAATTGCCGCCGAATAGGACTAGTTTAATGGATCTGTGCCTGCATTAGTGGACCCGCTCTTACATATTATATTACCTGTAGCGTGAGAATAATCCCCGCTTCCACATTCTGCAAAAGGTTTCCTGATTGTATTGCAACTATATCAGACGTTTAGGCGCCTTCAGCTTGGGCTTGATCGTGTTACAACACCGCATCGGAATTGCCTTGTAGCCTACTTTGGCATGAACAACTCGATATGGCCTGGCAGCATCAGTGGTCTGGCTTCAATTTCACGGACGCTAGATATATTCTAGCCGCGACCCCGTAAATCCAAAAGCAGTCCAGGAGTACAACAACCACCGATTGTTCAGCCAGGCTGCCCCATCTCCATATGGGTCCCTCGCCATAAGTACGCGGATACGACCCACATTTAACACCACAGGTAGCAAAGGTTCCGACTAGAGGATTGTGTATACTAGGAAAATGTTACATGCCCACATGGCTTCAACAAATGCAGCGATAGCGTCATGGACTCTAGGATATTGTGTAGTAGTGGCTGTCGTCGCCTTGAAGCTATACACCCGCATACGATATGTTAAGGGCCTAGAGGTGGATGATTATATTGCGATGTTCACCCTGGTGTGTGCGCCCGTATCCATTAAGATGACAGTGTATCGAGAGCAACCGGCTAATAAGACAAAAATAGGCAATTTTAACGGCCGGCATGGGAGTAATCTATACGATGCTGGTACTTGGTCTTCAGGAAGACGAATCGCGTTGGTTATTTCTATCTAGGGAAAAGCTCGAACTGATGTTTAAATGGTAAATATTATACATCCAGATAGTCAACCTCGGTGCAATACTGACATTCAGGATTTAGTTATTTCATTTCGGTTTAGCTTTATACCTTCGGCATCCTATTCTGTAAACTGAGCATCATATTTTTATATAAACGGGTCGCGAAGCTTTCACAAACTTTACCTCGGCTGAACTGCTTCCTGAACGTTCTTGTGTGGATATGCGTCATATTCACACTCCTAGGTTCCGTCCTAAACTTCTTCTGGTGCAAGCCACTTTATGCCTTTTGGACTGCAATGCCCTTCCCAATGATGGAAAGGTATTGCGATACGGACCTGGTGGAAGGAAGCGTGTATATGTATTCCGCATACAACATCTTGACCGACCTGTGTAGTAAGTACTAGTTACAAACTTGTGGGAGATTTCATCCAATACTGACCTGTGGAAGTCATGGTTGTCCCATACTTTTTACTATCTAGGGTCAGTATCCAGAGTCGGGGAAAACGAGTCGCTTTGTTTGGCCTCTTCGGAATCGACACGTTTGTCATCATTTCCACCATAGTGAAAATAGTCGCAATAGCACAACCCAAAAGCTTCCACCCTCCTGAACTAGTGTTATGGAGCTTCGTGGAAGCATGCGTCGCCGTTGTCGTGGTTTGTCTGCCGTCTCTACCTCCCTTAATCTAGAAGAATTCCAGGTTTCGAGACGTGTCGGCGGGAGGAATTTCAGCGCCCGGATGGGATGATGCTAGAGGATCTAATTTTTGACTTGATGAAACGAATTCCAGGTTTGACCCGGGACGGTCGACCGACAAAAGTCCCTCAAGATTATCGACGGCGAACTCGAAATCCTGGGATCTGCCTACAACAATAAATGAAGGAACAAGGGCTCTAGTTCATCAATTTCAAATGCAAAAAGCAGCAAATTGACCCTATCAGACACTTCAACGTCATACCAAAGATAGGTCACTTTTTCACCAGCAAGGGCTGGTCAACGTCCAGCACATGCTATTGGAAGGCGGGCTTATTGGTTTTGAGCCAACCAAATGCAATTAAAAAGAAAAGAAAACAGTTGCATACCGGCGAAATGACCCGTATGTCTGCAAGGCATCTAGATGCATACAGAACATAAGGAATTTCGGACATAAGGTCTTGGATTTAGAAGAGAGCTTCGACGTTGATAATTGCAACTCGTCCCGAACAGAATGCAACAGGTTTGAGAGGGACCCTGCACATGACCAAGGGAAAATCAATGAAAGGGGACTTCCGACGTAAAAGGAGAACATCTGCGAGAGATATCAGTTTTCTAGCTTCATACAATAAAAATATTCCGGTGCAGAATCCTGGAATTTTGGGCAGGGATCGAAAACAACGGAAGTAATTGCTGCCAGTCAGCAGAATGTGCTGATCAGTTGTACAACAGATCTTGGGAGTTCTTCACAGATCTTGCGTCACATTGATTTTGTATTAAGCCCATCCCGAGGGCGCATATGAGGAGGTCATGTTACTGCCAGAATAAGAAAACTTAACCGAGATTTTATCTTAGGGCCTTGCATTGGACCCTGAGGGGGGGGGAAGTGATTGAAAATACTTGAGTATGGATCATTAACTATTCTACAAGTTGTAATATATATATGTCCTTGAGTCGCGACGAAACGACACGAGTCTGAACTTTAATGCCAAAATCAGTTAAAGTTTTGATTTCTAGCCGATGCTAGTTCGGTACGTCTTCCGGCAGTTAAAGTTTAGATACGACTGCCTCAACTCGGCCATTTTTTTTTTTCGCTATGTTAGGGCTGGTCATTCCGGTAATTTTAGACATCTAAATTTCCAAAGAGAGCAAAATTCCTTCAATTTAAAGGTAAAGCCGCGGTATCCGTTCGGGTTGTCTTGCCCTGGTTCCAGCTAGCTGCAGGCACAACTGCATTCCCAACCTCGTCACGAGCGAGCACCAGCGCCGTTGCACCAAAAACCGGAATTTTGAGACCAGTTATGGAATCCTAATGTAGGACAAACTCGTGCACGTTGAAGACGCACGCCAGAACTTCGAGCAAGCGCCTTGAGGATCAATACAATTGTTAACTCAGGCGTCTTCAACCAGAAAGACGTCAGAGAACGACACACTGATCTTATCACTAAATCTCCCATATGTTAGGCCACGGCTAGCACCAGAAATGGCGCAGGTCTCCGGACTTGATTGTGGAATGTTCCATATCCTTCTTCGTCTTGCTAGTTCGATTGATGTGACGTTTATTGGCTGTCAAATAATCAACAGACCAGCTAGTATAGTCACGGCTCGAGGACCGGAAATTCTATACCCGGAATATTTTGTTCTAGAAGTTGGATTAATGTCAACTTTGAGTGAGACAGCGTGGGTGATAGCTACATAGCCTTTGGCCGGCCTTAGTTTAATAGGTCCGGGATATCATATCTGATCAGATCAATTACTGGCCTGGTTAGACTTGGTGAAGGCCCGTCGAAGATGGTTATAAAACCAAGAAATATCCGCCTTGACGATCAAGGCTTCATTAGTACTCTCTATTATATTTCCAGTATTCACTCCTCACGATAGAATTAAAGATTATTTATTCCGAATCCAATCTGCACCCCCAAGTTTATTCATAGTGCATAATCTTTTTATCATCTCGCCTTTGTTCGCAAGTCAGAAACTGGCTATTCCTCTCTCATCTACTGGAAGGCTCCAAGAATTCGATGGCGGCTTCTCGATACCAATTGTTCACTGCCCTTCCCAAAAGAAAGACCCGCTTTACGCCATACATCACGCCTACCAGAGATACGGTGACGGAATAAAAATACCAAAGTTCTGAGCTATACCAAGCACCTCGAAGTAAAACGGCAAAACCAGTATCACGAACGGGACGTCGACGATAGTACAGCAATCGTATCACCTGCACTCACCGATCTCGACATCGAATACTAGCGTCCAATGAAGATCAGGAAGAACAGACTCAACCTGAATTCCGACACAGGCAGCAATGCGCTCTGGGGCTCTGGGTCTTCTCTTCAGCCACTCCAGCAGACTAGAGGGGGTCTCATAACCTCTACCTCCCCGGAACGTCGTCTCTCAAGAAAAATGGCTACTTCTGGGCGTCTCCTACGCTGATGATTCCAAAGCGTCTGGCACTGTTTTCATGGATACTGTGCAATTCGGGTCCGTAACTGTCACCAGCCAGGCAATCCAAGCTGCGACAACCGTCACTGAAAACTTTGTCAAAAATTCTGCTGTTGACTGTCTTTTTGGTCTCGACTATGCAAAATATAACAGCATTTTACCTGAGAGAACGGAAACTTGGTTCGCTAATGCCATGAAAACCCTGAAATCAGGGGTTTTTACAGCAGACTTGAGGCCTGGTGCCTGTCAGCGCCTATACATTCGGATCCATAACCTACCAGCCTCTCCACAGCACCTCAGAATCAAAGGGTTGGTGGATAGTCGACGCTGCAAAGGGTTACAAGATTGGTGATGAGTTCAGCGATGTTGAAGGATCTGGTAACGGTGCTGTTCTAGATACTGGCACTACACTTCTCTCGATGAGTGAGGAAATCGTCGAGAATTACTAGAGGAAAGTGAATGGTTTCAAACATGACTCAGACCACGGTGGCTGGGTCTTTCCATGCTCGTCGACCGTCCCGATCTCCAAGTCCCCTTTAGCAACGCTTTTGCTAGCATCCCATCGAAATACATGTTTTATACAACCGTGGATTCCGGATCCTAGGAGGCATTATGATTTGGTAGTCTCCAGAACCCGGGAACAACAAGGAAACATCTCCCATACATTTATGGAGATATCTTCTTCAAAGCCAACCATGTCATCTTTGATATGAAGAACGCAAAAGCCAGATTTGCAACCAAACAGGATTAGCTTAGAGATTCCTTTCCATTATTCCTCTAACTTTCTGAATGAATGATCTAGAATACCCTTTATATCAAAGTCAATCCTCCCAAACTTTCCTGTACAATATACTAATATTTTTAGCGGGTACTGGTATTATCCTCGTTTTCATTCTATCATATCTTGTGTTATTTTGTAAATTTGAAATGTTGGGCAAAACCATAGAAATGTATGTTTAGCAAGGACTCCAGAGGTGGTCATAAAGTCTATATGTATATTATTTAGAATAGATAATACAGAATATTGTTTGGAGCTTTTGAATCATAAAAATTTAGAGAAATACTCACATCAATTACTATTAGGAGATCATCTACATTTGTGTCACATACAGTAAAAGATACCGTGGGTTATTTCGACATTTGACCACAAGTATGGAACATTCCTTTCTATCTTTCTTTCTCTAATCTCGGAAATTGGTTTGCGGGCGGTTCGACCTATTAACAGCGAGATAAGCTTACTAAAAGAACAAGCCAAACTTCTGCTTCTTAATTGATGCTACAATCAACTTGACCTCACAGTACCAGTATCCATTCCCCCGAAAGCTTTGATGGGAAGTACCTGAGAATGAGTCGATCATCTATCAATATAATATATTATGAGAAATATTCTCGAAGGTCTTCCACCATAAGTTTGTGAACCGAACCGTTAATCAATTGCAACCCAGCTAGAAATTAATATACGTTGTTTCAAGCCCGAAGACATATACGTCATCGCGATATCGATCGATCGATCAAAATTTTTTGGCTCTTGGTGAGAAAACGGAAGCGACATCACCTCATTAACTATAAGCTGGTAGCTTTAAACAGAATGGTAATCCGCGCATAGTGAACTGGCCTCCTGCTGGCGGGCCGAGGTACGTATACAGAAACCTGATATTACAAAAATGTGACCGCGCAACGCACAATCCAACACACACAAGTTCCCGCCGCAAATAAGGCGTTGCGTTTTTTGCGTTGTATTCGACGCTAGCCTTGAGCGATGGCCTGTTTCTTGAGCCAAGCCGTGGTCTGACCTGCTGAGCCGCGTCATGTCAACACTGCATTCCTGATGACGATGTCAGCCTCATTTGCGCTCTCCTTCTCCAACCAAGTCTTGAAGCTAGCAAGAAATGTCTATAGAGATACTCCCCACCGAGATATTAATACAGGTCCTCGACGACCCTAGCCTTGAAATCGGGGATCTCGCCATCATCTCTAAAGTGTCGCATCGGTGGCATTCGGCTGTCGTTCCCGTCCTGTACAGACGCTTCACATTCCGATACTATCCTTCTCTCAAACCAGAGGACCACAAAAGGCTGGAAAGCTTCAGCAAATATGGCCACCATGTGAAGTAGGTCAAACTGCGCCAAACTCCCTACAATTTATACAACAGAACGCTGGAATTGATATATAACTATCGAATTACTAGATACCTGAGCTTGCATATTAAAGATTGGAGTTATGGGTATGACTTGGAGGTCGATAGCGAGTCTGAACCCGTTCCTGATATCGCCACATACCTTGGGATACTTGGCCCTTTTAGCGAGGTCACACATATCGAACATTACGATATCGATATCCGTGGAATAAGCTGGCCAATTTTCTGGGCTATATTGAATTATCTAGTATCTGACAAACGACAGCTTATTTCCTTGACTGTCCGGCGAAATCTCCATTGGGGCGTAGATCCGCCCTCGGACCAGGACATAGATCCTGAAACGCTATTGCCGACGCCGCGCCTCTCGAATTTGACGTCCTTCAACCTTCAAGTGAATAGCAAGCGCTCCGGCTCTGATAGTATCAAATCTTTCCCTTACTTTGTAAATAACCTTGTATTAGCTCTCGGGGACTCTTGTCGGAATGTTTCAAAACTCCAGCTCTATTTGAAAATGGTCGAGGACACCAACACGGAAGAACTGGCGGCCCTATGGAAGTCTGATTTCCCACCACTGCCAGTAGAGCACATAAAGGACTTAAGATACGTGGTGTCACCCGGACTTATACCACCCTCGCGCTTATTGGACACGGAATTCGAGGATACCAAAGTTTTAACCGCACCAAGTTGGGTTTGTGGGCGTTGGCTGAACTCGGCTTGGGAACAGGTTGGTACCGTTCTCACATCAAATTACTATTCCGCTTAGAACTGAATAGAGGAAACGAGGACAAATGCTGACTAGAATGCTCCATTGTTAAGGTACCACCCGGAGAATCATTAAACTATTTCAAGAATCTAGAAATCCTCCGCATCACAGATGTATTGCAAACAGATGAGGGAAACGGCCTTGAACAAAATCTCAATTTTGTGACAAAGCATCTCCCAAAACTCGAGTCGCTCATATTAGATGACGATGAAAGGCAATTCTCGATATCCCGCAAGCCAGACGGGTCTCCGATTTGGGAAGAAGTGCCATTTGTGGTTTGATGTCACAAAAATAAGTCTGAAAAGGAACCCGAAGTTTACGGCATGAATAATCAGGGTTTCTTGCTCTCAAAATGTTATTTGTTCTATATGTACACTGAGAAATATATGATGGGACTTTTCTAACAAAACAAAATCGCAAGGGTATACTATTTACAGGGTATGGTGTATGAGAAAAACATCAAAAACGAGGCTGCTAAATGAAACAACAAAAACTGGAAAGATAATACATGGTGCGCTGCTAGGAGCTTGCGCCGCTTGCTATATCAATAATAGCAGATATTATACACTAATATTGGTGCTCGGTCCATAGGGAGGGAGCGTTTAAGCCCAAATGAAGTTAGGGGATTCCCAGCGTTCGTAGTCACGGCCAGTGTTCTTGCGGCCAGTCATCTTGAGAGCACGGTAGACAAGCTTGTAGGTACCAGCTGGGACTCTGATGGATGGGTCACCCTCCTTCTTGACAATGCGGCCAGTGAATGTAACACGGTTGATATCATCAGGTCCAAGCGGGGTCCTTGGGTTCCAGTAGTTTGGAAAGCCTGGGAGAGAACCAATGGTGTTATCAGTGAAAACAGGGACATCGTTGGCTTCCTTGTTAGAGACAGAAACGACATCGATGCGGACAACAGCGGAACCAAGAGCGAGTGCCCACTCGAGAATTGGTCGGGATACAGTGCTGTTAGCTGGGGCAGTCTCGCTCTTGAAGTTGCGGAGAACTGGGTAGCCCTCCTCGAAGTTGGTGACGGTAGCCTTCTTCATGGCAGTGGCGACACCCATGTATGGGATTCGGAGGCGGTCGACACCATTGCTGGAAATCTCGATCCAGCCACCATAGACTGGGATTCTGGCGGCATCAAGTCCAGCTGGGCGGGTGAGGCGGACGACAACTCTCTTGGACTGGCCTGGCTTGATGTTAAGAACATTTGGAGATATCTTAACATCGGCATAGGACTCAAGCATGGTTGGTGGGAAAGCCTGGGCAAGAGTGGAACCCTCCTTGGTGGTATAAGCAGTGGCACCGGGGATTTCAGTGAGCTTGTAGGTAGCCTGCTTGTCCCCGTTATTGGTGATCTTGAAGCTCATGGATTCGCGGAAGTGCTGGGTATCGTTGAACTCAAGGAGTTCAGTGTCAACAGAAGTCTTGGAATGGAGGAACTTGTAAGCATCAACGATACCACCACCCTGTTGGGCAACTGGGGCGAGGAAAGTGGAGTTCTTAGCACCATCGTTGAAGACCAATGGTCTACCGGTGGTGGTGAGACCGACACGGAGTTCAGCAGGAGTAACCTTGCGGCCCTCAGCCTTAGCCTTCTGGAGGTAGAGGCCGATGACACCAGCAACATATGGAGTGGCCATGGAAGTGCCAGAGAGAACAGCATATCCACCGAAGATGAGTGGGTAGGTAGAGAGGATGTTACCACCAGGGGCGGAGATGTGTGGGCGTTGGTACATTTCGTTGGTAGGACCCCAGGAAGAGAAGACGGACATGGTGCCTCCGCTGAGTGGGTTAGGGACAGCGGTGATGATACCGGCTGCCTCTTCATTGAAAGAGGCAGAGATGGTTCCCTTCTCAACAACAATCTTCAACCATTCAGCACCAGTCTCAGGGGTGACCATACCGACGCTGACGCCAGGAGCAGTGACAGTGACATCGACGGCACCAGGAACGTTGTTGACGAGCATGACATTCAAGGCACCTTTGGCGGCAGCGGCAGAGGCCTTAGCCTCGAAAGTGCAAGTACCACGAAGGATGACGACCATCTTATCCTTCAAGTCACCAACATCAGCTGGGAGGCCAGCGCAGGCATCAGTGATTTGGCCATCGACGACAGGGACGTAGAGCTCATAGGACTTGGTTCCGAAGCTTCCAGTTCCAGGGGTGTATCCGAACTCCTTGTCTTTGATATCGCCAGAGGAGAACTTAGCAGCAGTGAGAACGACAGGGGAGTTGAGGTTGTTGACGGAACCGACACCGATGGCGCCAATAGCATCAGCAGCACCAGAGGCATAGAAGAGACCTTCAGCACCCTCATTACCCGCAGCGATGCTGCATGGGGTACCAGCGTTGACAATACGAGTAACGACCTTTGCCCATGGATCCTCAGTCCAGCCGCTTGGGCCACCGATAGAGGCAGTGATCAAGTCAGCGCCATCAGCCTGGGCCTGGAGGAAGGCAGAGATGAGGACGTCGTTTCCGACGGAAACGCTAGGGCAACCGAAGACTTTGTAGGCACCAAGAATAACTTCTGGGGCGACACCGATGAAGTCCTTGTCGACAGCAGCGATGATACCAGCGACGTGAGTACCGTGACCGGCGCAGTCAATTGGGTCATCATCTGGAACTGGAGTGTTATTCCCGTTATATCTATCACCGACCAAATCGGTACCGAATGCAACCTTGTTTCCAGGGCCGAACTTGCCACCGAGAGATGGATGGGTGTAGTCGATACCAGTGTCGATAACAGCGATCTTGATGCCCTTTCCGCTCAATCCTTCAGCGTGGAGTCTGTCAACCCCACCTTGAACGTGGGGTGGGTAGTTATCAAGGGGGCCACCAGCGCGCTTGCTGATGAGTTTAGCGACATCTCGAGTGACCTGCTTGGCGACCGGGGCGGCAGCATCGTACAGTCGAACTGGAGAGAGCTCAACGACCTCACCCCAGGAGTTGATCTTCGCACGATTTTCAGGTGTATCGTCCTCAAGGTCAAAAGAAACACCATTGAAGATGCTGGTTTCCTGGTTGAGGGTCATACGATGACGGATCTTTACACCGTTGGTTCTGGCCTTGCTCAAAAAGCCATTGGTGTTCTGTATTCGAGAGAATGTCAGTTATCGGACTTATCTATTTTATATTTCCAAGACGGCAAAGTGCTTACAGTTCCCTTGATTTCCGCAATGTATGCACCCGGAACAATGCGCTGGGCGAGCGCTGGGGACAAGAGTCCCACGAAGGTAAGGAAGGTCTTCAAATGCATGGTTCCGCTCAATATTTATTGAATCGTCAAAAACCAGTAGAATGAATAACTTGCAGCCAGCCGATAGTCCCTAGCAGACTCCCAGTCGAGATTCAAGAGGTTGAGAGGTGGGAATTTTTATGAGATATAAGAAATTCCGTTGTGAAAAGGGATGATGAATAAAAATCTCGACTAGCGATCTTGGGACCTTTAATATAGGTTTCTAGCTCCTATAGAGGCTCTGGTATACATGAGGCCGAGGCGATATCAAACCATGCTGGTCGGCCGGGCGGTAAGGGTATTGCACGATCATTGCCCTTTCTTGATAACAGCAGCTAAAGCATGAGTGGTAGTAGACTCCACAAGAAGGGAGGAGCTATATGGTAGCCATGCTACTACTAGACCACTTACATTCGCATGTATCTAATGGCTGGGGAGCACCAGATACCAGTTCACGAAAGCCTAAACCGTGATATTCAACGTCAAATCCGATGAGTAGGCCAATCCCAACCTGGGAAGTAGTAGCAATAAACCAACCAGATTGGTACACAAATTTGGAAGTCGCGATTGCGCGTGATGGAGATATGGAAACCTTGTTAGGCCGCCATTCCCGTGCGAGGTGTGCCCATCGTATTATTGCGGCGCCGAATTCCATCTCCTACGCAAGGGAGACTAGGGCGATAATGCAGAAGGTTTAAGCATGTGCCCTGTTGTCCCCACATTGCCAAAGATATCAAATGCTTGTCATGTCCTTGAGGGCGCGCAGTGCCCCTGACATCAATTTTGCCCGGGTTGGGCCAGGGGTCCGCAAACGCGAGCTGCCTCTTTCGGACCACCACTCTCCGAAACCGGGAAGCACAGCAAGGAACGGTGCGTATCGACAAACTAATGTCTTTGGAGATTATCAATTGAAACAGAAGGTATAGATGTCTACTAGAGGCCAAAGGTGTCTCATCATTGAAGCATCAACATTCGCCATCACTCGCATTAGAAATCCGCCGGAGTCATTCCCCCCAACTCGCAATACTCAATTACTATTCAGCTATTGCATATGTATAATATAATTAAGCAGTAAAGTAAGGTTGCAAGCACTTGATTCATGAATTCATATGATTGATATCGGTCAGTTGGCCGACCCCTTATATCTTTTCTTAACCACTTTACTTGTTTCTCCAGTGAATGCCGTCAATAACTATTAATAGTCCATGTGCATGGGTTATAATATTGATCATGAATATCTCATAAGGTTTCACAAGGTCTAAGGTACCTGGGCGTCCTACTTTTGAGAAACATTTCCCTGATGTTTTGCTTAGACTTCTGCCAGATTATCAAGCGAACAGACTTAACGGCGCTTCGCCAGTTAGTTATTGTCACCCTTTCGTGGCTGCCGTGCGGGGAAAGCTCTATGGAGAAATAGCGGCATGGTTGCAGACGCATGCATATGCGAAATTGCCCGCTCCCAAGTAATCGCTTTGGCCTTCCAAGAGAGGCCGCTTGGCTACGTTCTCTTTGATATTTCAAACGAATTTCCGTATTTATGCTCTTTCTTTCGTTATCAAATCAAAGCTAGAACATAATTTCCGTGAGTTCCCATTATCCCTATATTTCGTTTCCAGTAGCACAAAAATCGGGAGGAAATTGAAAACTCATGGAATGATATTACTGGATCACGAAGATATCTATCCCGTCTATTGATTGCTGTTGTGTTGCAAGGATATATTACCAAGCATTCTTGCCAGGCCAGGATCATATGTAGACAGCGATACAGGGTGGGCCTCGAGTTGGGCCTGGGTGTTCTGTATAACCCCACCACGTTACGGCTGCGCAATCCTGGCATCTACGAGTTCCTTACAGAGTGCTCTGTGCGTACTAGCGGCGCGCTATAGCACTCAATGTTTTCCAGGTGTTTGTTCAACTACTTTGCAAGGGAATGCTGGACCATATAAATGCTCACGAGGACAATATTGTAACAGAGAGCTTCCTAAATTCGACAAGAATCAACACCTAACATTTCCAGAAGGTCTTTGTCTTCGATAACCCCGGTCTAGCGTACCATCCCCTAAAATTCTCGCCACTCTTTCCTAACAATTGATACGGGTTCTCGGTTCCACGAATTCCACCGGTCTTTGGCCCTGATAACTTAAGGGTTCCAAGACATGTATTGTCACACCCGCCTGCTGTATCAAGGTATATCACTCGTGCAGTGTCTAAGGACCCCACGCCACGACTAACTAGCTAAGCCCAAAGGTATTCTGTAATCTATGATATCTATGTCGCAATTGATATCATTCGGGGCAACATTGAATTCTAGCTTGTCAACTAGCTCGCCCAGTATGTATCCGCAAAGAAGGTGTTTCTTCGGCTGTTTGCGTGAAACATATTCACTATCACTCATTCTCTTGGATTTGTATTGCGATATCGGAGATGATTATGATGGATTCAATTATAATTTAGTAACACCTCATAACTTTAGAGTATATCGAATTGAGCTCGAGGTCATTGTGGCCATGATCCACCTAGAAAGTGGTATTATATGCCTCGTGAACCAAAGTTAACCTCGTAATCTAGTATAACTCGGCATTCACCGATAATCACATAAGCTTTCCGCCGAATTTCACGGCACTAGTCTCCGCGAATTTCATATGCTTGATCGATCGATCAAATAGCCAGCAGTTCGGATACTGTCACAATCGCGTGCGTCCGTAAATGTTCTTCTTGAACATCATGGAATACCCACTTTCCTAATTCGTCAAATCGTGATATGTCCGTGCGCAACCCACCACCATGCTGTGGATCAAGTATCGTACAAATCCAATAGAGGGTAACTGCTGCCTACAAATGTCGGTAGTTACCAGGGGTGATGATGATATGCGCTATATCATCTCGAATCTAAAGGGATTGAGAACTTTTCATATAGCATTTGTACTTTGGGTTTGACTCCAAAGCGTGATTTGATTCGTGGTTCATGCTCAAAACAGAAGTTATTCTTGAACCAGAATACGATGTGAAGATCTAGAATACGGATATACCCTGAACCAGTAGTAGCCACATATCTATCGGAAGTCAAAAAACGAGCCCAAGCAATGGGATAAATGATCGCCAGGACTTAGTCGTTCGTGGAACGTCCATGACGGCAAATAAAGTTAAGTGTGATCATCATTAAAACCCAGAAATTTGGGTACCATCTGAGAAATGTGAAGGCTTCTGATAGCATTCCGCCACGTTAATGACACTTGATGCCGCTTCGAATTGTAGCTTCTATCAATACGGCCTGGTAGAGTTAGAAATAATATTGACTAAATTATATCTAAGAGTCTTGACCGATCAATTGGAGAACCCCCTTGCTTTGTGTGATGTAGACCCACGTCGTATTTCGATGCATGCCGATTTAAGACTTGGATCTTACTTAATTATCAGATAGTTTAACTTCCATAAGACCCTTTACATGCAGGTATCCTTCTACTCTCTTTCCAAATTCATTGACGGATTACCCTGAGTTTACCAATCCAAATGGTCTGTTTTCTTGTAGCCCCGAATCGAGGCTATGCAGATTCTAAAGTACGACGTTTTTATGCTGGAGAAATATAAGACTATGTACTCACACCCTAACGCCGAAGAAAAGGGTCCCGAGATATGCAAAATGCAGCCCGCCACCTTGCAGGAAACTTACCGCGCGATCGTCGGAATCTCTAGATGAAAGCTTTCTGCAGGGACCCGTCAGGTTTCACCTTATTCCATTCCCTTGCCGTAAAGCGATTTGGATCAATTGATCATCCTCGGCCCTGTGGCTGAAAGTATACAAACTTTGAGATACTGTGGTGCCATCTAAAGCCAAATGCCTTCAACTGCCTATTTCCATTCATAAGGAGTAAGTAATAAACTCGGAAGGTAGTACTAATAGCGTGATCGGAGCCTTTCAAGGACCGCACGGCCGGGTCCTAAGGTTCTTCCGGGATATAGATACATTTATGTATCCCGGTGTTTCTATATCGAACTAAAGGACGGAAGACTGACCGAGTCGGTCTTAGTATTGGAGTGGAGCTGCTTAGATCCCGGAAAATAATAGTGTAGACCAGTTGTGCCTGCATATCAGGCATTACAAATGCATAGTAACCGCACTTTCTTCACTTGCCGGATTACGATCAGTTCTTCCCCACCCTTCAACATCGCGAACATGGTACTTTTAGAGTAGGTGCAAAGAGCCACGATGTCGAGAAGACTGCCAGATTGCGCTTTTATCGATAGCTCGATCCTTCATGGAAACGAAGTTATCAGCCAGGACCGATCTCGTTTTTGTTGAAACTAGTAGGACGGTCTTAGGTTTCATCGAGAAGCTGGGCGGTAATGCCAGTCAGGTTGTAGTGTACGTAATGGTTGTCTCGGACTGCCACCAAGCAATTCAACAGTCGCCCGCCACTTCTAAATTTCTTTGGATTGGTATATTCGCAGCTGCGCAGCTGCGCAGCAAGTGCGGCGTAACTTAATCCACCAACACCATGGCAAATATATCGCGATGTCAAATGAAACCTAGTACCTCCAAATATGTCGAAATCCCAATAAATACGAGTAGAATGTCGAAAGGGTTAATTTGAATTGAAGAGCTCCTGGAGAGCAGCCCCCAAAGCTCGAGAGCTCTATCGACTACATAAGTGAAAAGTCTCTAGATTGCCAGTCAACGCTGCTGGCCTTAGATGCGCTCGACTGTTATCAACTTAAAAGTCGATATCATAACGTATGAAACGAACATCAATATCGGAAAACCGTTCCCTCAAAAAGGTGCTGCATGTTATATGGTATCCGTCTTCTCACCTTTTAAGAACCTTCGGCTTCATCACAGGATTACTAATACACATGGTTTGTCCTTGCTTGCCTCGTTTTTACATAATCTGCCTTCCCATATCTGGTTAGACCAAACACTTTACGGATGAAAAAATCCCCCCAACTCCGAATTTTTATCGTTGTACTCTGTAGCCACACATCCTGAATAAGCTTTTCTACCTACAAGAAGATGCAGCTTTTCTACATATTGGTATTGTAATCATCTGTCAATGTATTATCATTAAGCTTGATAATTAGTTTGGAAATAATTGAAGTATTAGCAAGCTTAGGATCAGTAGAATGAGCATCGATAGGAATTTAATATTTAAAGAGACGTATTTGCCAATTGATCAAGTTTTCTCTCCATCATTAGCATCAACAGCATCAGCTTCCTAGCCTTTCGTTTCTCCATAGTTCTCACAAAACGAGCAAGTTTAGTCTCAACTTTCCCGCTTAATCAAAATATCACATAAACGACACAAACCCACCCAAATAAAACCTACTGCAAAAACCACTTAGTTACTATAAATCCAATGGCGCTCGGAAAGTCCTCTACCAAATCCATCGCTGTTATCATCAGCTCAATTCGTCCTGGACGAAACGGTCCTAAAATGGCCAACTTCATAATCGATACCATCAAAAAGAATGTTCCGCAAGACGTTTCTCTTAAGATTGTCGACCTCGCGGAACGGAAACTGCCAACATCCGAACAATCAGAGATTCCACTCACCATTCAAAGTCCTGAACTCTACTCCAATGAACTCGCCACTAGATGGAGTCGTGAGATTTCCAGCCATGATGGATACATCTTTCTAGTTCCAGGTTAGTCAGTTAAATTCCCCAAGATATTTGACTTGGAAGGAAGGTTCTAACACACCCCTCTAATAGAATACAATGGCTCTTACGCTGGATCTCTCAAGAGCGCCTTCGACTACCTCTACAATGAGTGGTCCGGAAAGGCAGCCATGATTGTTAGCTACGGCGCGCGCCCCGTAGAGATGCTCAATGGTGGCAAGCACTTCAGCGATATCCTCAGTCAACTACAAATGAAGCTTCCCAGTGTCCTCCTAAAGATTAGTGTTTCTACAATGGACCGCGAGAAAACAGCCTCTGGTGAGAGTTTGGTGTTTTACGAAAAAGCAGTTGAAGATCAGGTCCGATCCGACATCTCTAATGCTTGGGAAGGCGTTTTGAAGGGCTTACAGGTTTCGAATGTTTCACCCGCCAGTGCTTAGATGGCATTCAACCCAGCAAAATACAAAGAGACTAGAGTATATTTTCCTTTTTGTTTGTGTCACTACAATAGAAAGCGTTCACATTTTTTTGACATTTTTTCGAAAAAAAAAATTTTCAGTTCATTTGGCATAGCTATGGCATTGGGATTTTGTATATAATTACACTCGGACATAAGAAGTGCCCGACTATTTCATGAATGGCACGTCTTATCCACAAAAAATCGTTATCAACGTTCAATCTCCAATTAAGTCTACCACCCATAGATTGCGTGATCCCCGGGCCTCATTACGGCACAACGTGTGTGCTAACTTTCGGCAAAAGCACACAATTACGATACTCCTTCCACACACGGGACACAATGCCACAGAAAAATACAAAGATTTAAAAGAAAAAAAGCTAAAATGAAACCGAGATGAAGTCGACGACCTGGGTCGAACAGGTGACCTTAGGATATTAGTAGACTGCAATCCTCTGCTCGTACCACTGAGCTACGCCGACTTTTCTGGCAGGAAGTTGAGTCGCGAAGTTGCTCTTGTACAGTAGAATGGAACCGGACAAACCTAGTAGAATGTGGATGTGTTGCCCGGCAAAAATTGTTTCAGTGAACGCTCCCCATATCCTAGTCGTTAAAGTGGTTGGTGTGTATCTAGTAGCGCAATACCAAGAAATTTTGTATTGAGGATTGATTCTATCTTTCAGCTGGTGGCTCCAGTGGCTTTTAAGGCCTGCCGGTCATGGCTTCTTGAAGTCTTTAGGCTAGATACGTATCGATACTGAAATAGCAAGATGGGACATATGGCGTTCTAGAGTAGGTATGCGCCTCCTGCGGACTGGGGATCGATATCGAAGTTATCAAGGCAATAGACTTCAAAAAAAGTTGAAGACGGCACGTACTAGGCACCAACAAGTCCATCTATATAAACTGAACAAAAGCGATGATGATACCCTTGACAAATTATGCCTACTATCGATCGAGAACCTCACCAGATGGCAACCTACTGCAGTTCGTGGAGGAGGATCCTGACGTGGACGGTCCGGCTGAATTACCTACTGAGCCTCAGGATTTTAATATTTTCCCTTTGAAAAAAAAATTGCCACCGCCTACTGTTTCTCTACTGATGCCTAGTAAGTGGGGGGCTTGAAGCCCAGAGGATTGAGGATTTAGACGAATCAATTGTCACAAATATGCTTCGCATGAACTTGAAGGCGCTTAGGTGACCAGAATTGGTGTTGTCGATGGTTATAAAAAAGACACACACAACACAATCTGGATGTATGCCGCTAAGGATTTGACTAGCCGTTTCCAAGGTTGGGATCAGTGGATTGAGATCGGGAGAAAGGATATTGTATTGGGGTATGATTTTGCTATGTTACGCTATACTACTTTAATCCAGAAAATGGAAAAAAAGAAAGAAAAACAAAAACCTGGTAACTAATGCTGTCAGAGTAGCTCACCTTGAGCTAGTTGCCAGCTAGCTGCAGCAGATGCGTTGATATCATGTGTTCGAAACCCAAAGTCCAGATTAACCCACCGGAAGAAATGAAATTACATGTATACGTTTAAATGCTAGCAAATAAATCCATAGATATGGGAAGGATAAATGGGGGGGGGATACTGAAAGTAGGTAAAGAAAATTTAAAAGATCTTCAAAACAAAAAAACAAAGAAAGAACGGCCGTTAAGACGTAATACCAACCTGAACATTAAACACCTCGGAAGATTATTAGATGCAAAACTCCGGTAAACCCAGACAGTAAAAAAATATGAAAACCAAAGCCAGGCCCAAAAGTTAAATGTCAAGGTATTCGTTGTGGCTCCATGCGCCGATATATGCCATGTCAAGGGTGCTTCCTTGCCCCGTCGCCAAAGTGACCTCGGTATTATATTCATGGAGGTCGACTCCAGAATCCACGCTAGCGCTGGATACGCCAATAGCAATGTCCAAGGCTTCAATATAATCTGGGTACCCTTGGAACATCTTTGGTATAGGCGCGGTGAGCGGCCACGATGCCCTCTGTGTGATTGGAACGTGACGTGCATATGTTGGATGATAGTAATGGTGGTCATCGTCAACAAACTGCTTTGCTTTTCTGATTCGTTCGAGTTTTAATGAAACCTCAGAGGAGGTACTCGCTAAGGATTGATTGGAGGAAGTACTTGAAGTGCGGGCTCTACAATGTCGTTTTGGTGATCTTATTTGTGTCGTAGGGCTAGCACCACTGTCAGAGATGGGGTCTGATCGCTCCGAGATTGGTTTGCTAGCTGCACGTTTGCGGTAGCTTAGAGGGAAGGATAATTCATCATGGTGAGATGATATAGTGGTATGCGGATGAGGGCAGTATGTGGTAGGTATGTATGGTTCTTCGTGGCCGCTTGGTGTTTGATCCTCGGAATTGTAGGTTCTGTGCTCGTCTTCATCGATTCCTCGAGCTAATCGACTTGGAGTATTGTTGCTTGAGTTCTGCATACTGCGAGAGAGCTTTAGTTCTAGATCCATCAATTTCTTGATATTGATTATTCGGGTTCCCCGAGATTAAGCTTCGAGCCAGAGAAGAATAAAGAATAAAAAGAACAATACTAAAATTATAGCCGGTACCGTCTCGTTAGATTAAACTAACTCCTTGAACTAAATTATTACTAGCTTAGGAACAAATTTGGAGGCAGCGAGATACTTATAAAATATTTTTCTGTGCATTCGGCTCTTCTTTTTTTTTTTTTTCCGATGAGTTTCTCCCGAGGATGCTATGCATACACCCTTTGGAAACGCCTTAGTTTGCTACCGAAACACCGCTTCAGGAAAAAACCAAAATGGACTGCGGGTCGCACAAGCAAACAGGCTTTTTTACAGCACACAGGCGTGTGGGTCTAGATAAGAAGCCATCTTATTGGTAGAAAGAAAAGTCGAATTTCCCATTCCAGCGAGTTTCTAGGTCGCATGCACTGCCGGTGCCAAGAGAGCGAAAGCCGAATGTCCCAAAGAATAAGAAAATGAACTTTTTCCTGCGTGGCCTTCTATTTCCAAGTATTTTATCTGAGGCACAAGGCACAGGGGAGGGTCGACCTGGTTCCCTTTGAGGTGAATAGACTTTTTTCCCCGTACAAAATTGAAATGGTACTCTGTATTCACCGATAATATCACGATCATGATTGTCCACTTTTTTTTTTTTGAAAAAGAAAGAAAAACAAATATACTCCAAATGGATGCAGGACAAGTTTTCTTTGCAATTCCAAGACATCTTTCACGCTCTAATCTCAGAATATCCGCAAGGTACCCATGAAGGTAATTAAGTACAGAGTAGTCGATATCCGATTAGGATACGAATTGAAAAGTGAACTTTTCCTTGTGTGTTGCAGCTGGGAAAGGGTATTGAATATCCAGCAGGAGCCAGCGAAGAGTCCTTAGGAACCAAGCTACAAGCTAACGAAGTTCGCTCCACAACATCCATACATCGGTTTTTTTTTAAAAAAAGAGGCATACAATATCGAGAACTTCGTCTGTTCCCTTTCACTTTCCTCAGCTATGGCAAGCTTCCCTGCGCTTCTAGAATTCCTTTTCCTAATGTTGTCCTTGTCCTCCAATCAGCATTATAATACGTCCGCAATGCATGGGAGCCTTAGCTCTAGACCTCGCATCTCCAATGCACAGTTATGGCCAACGGCCGGCCACCCGCAGGAAGAACCGATGTCGTCCTGTGATTAAAAAACTGAAAATGTTAAATCATATAATCAGAGAGATTACGCAAGCTTGTCGGCCCCTCGACATTGATCCAACTCTTGTTTGTCACTGATTGCTGCAACTATTCTACAAACTCGTGATCCAGAAACTCGCAAGGCTGCTTTCCGTGCCACTCGGATCGGATCCTTCCACCGACAAATTTTTGACATTGCACATTATACAACAAACGAAATGCTCCGAGCTTCGTGCATGCGACAAGCATTCCCGATCAAGTCTACGGGCTTCGGAACTCAAGCCTAAGTTTTTTTTGGCTAACCCAATTTCACTTTTCCTGCAAACCGTAGTGGTGGCTATCAAGTTCTGGCAGGCTGGGTTCAGGCCAGGATGTTGGTACTTGGTTCATCCATCTGCGAACCCAACCTCTAATTACACCGAAAGTTGGCCGTGGATCGTGCAGTCATAGGTGAGTCGCTGCTAATTCTAGGCCTGCAAAGTCGCGAGGCACAGACAGAAAGAAGGAAACAACCTTCAACCTGATTCGCTGCAAATTTAATAGATATATAATGATGCCTTCAATATTAAAAGAGATTTCGTGAGATCACTGAAGGTGAAGTACTGGTTGAAGTTTTCGCTTAAATCCTACCTCTAGACATATTCGGCCGGTGATAAGCAGCGGTTTTACAAGGTATCTGCGGGATCTCCGAGCTATCCTTGCTTCTTATCAAGTCTAGGCTCTCGACTTGTCTCGTCCGCACCTCGAGGCCTCGCCTGTTTAGACTTTACTAGGTTTCATGTAAGTATTTACTATCCTAGATTAAACTTGGCCTGTATCTAGTCGAAATTAAGCCTTAATCGGCATATATTCACGGAATGTAAGTACACAGATTTAAATTATCAAATTGTATATATGTATATATCATGACATCTAAGCCTAGCTATTACAAGTTTTCTGTCGAGTATCCTTCTCAAGATCTCATCGATCTCCCCGTAGCTTCGTCAAATTCAACCCGAGGCTCAGAACCAGCGAAATCCAACAAAACACGAATCAAAGTGCGCTTATTCATCATACCTAGGAGTCACAAAGGGAATGGTCACTTCATTGGTCTTTTCTTTGTCAATCTAGACCACCAGCCCTGATTACCCTTCTCGTCTCCTCTTCTTAACTTTCCCATGCGCTCCTCCTCTAACCTTTGCTTCCTACATTGCCGGCAGTTTGAGAATCTTCCTTCATAAACCTTGTCCGCCTCCTCGCAGGAACAAGGCATGGGGTCGATAATATCATGCCCACAATCTGTATCAACATGCCGATGTCTGTGCAGAGAAGGCTTTTCCCAAGGTAAGTGTGTTGGAAACTATCTCCTTAAAGGCGAAGGGTTAAACCCTCTCAGACTAGACCCCGGAGTTGGGCTTGGAAACCGGTATGAATATTCTGGCTCCGGGGACGGATCTCGATCTTGCTCTTGGTTATATTTCTGTCGTCGAGGATATCTATCCAGTGGATTGTAGTATTTATAAGGACTTGATTGATCTAAGGAAAGGCCTGCCATTTCTTCCTCCCAATCTGTACAACGAGGCAAGCGATATATTCTCCATTGGTTACGGGCATCTATGATCGGTGTCTCATCTCTTTGTCCGAAAACTATAACTTGATCTTCGCTAGAAAATGAAACACGCTGTTTGGGTTTTGGTCTTCTAGGTTGGGCATCTAACGACCTTAAGATCGGCTGAAGTGGTTGAGAAGATGTCGTTGTAGGGATGGATTCAAGTGAATCGGCTGCAGAATCAGATGTCCTTCTAGGAGGCGATGCTGCAGAACTGGTTGGTATTAATGAGCGTAGACTTGTAGTATTCCCTGAGCTGTGTGCTCTGATTCTAGTGGCGGCTTTTACACGCTTGCGTGTAGACGGACGCCCCTGGGTATCTGCGTCTAGTAATGAAGCATATTTGCGGTCTAGACTGGGTCTTTTCTTCGCATTATCGCAGGCTTTTTCTTGGGATTTCTTTGCGCTAGAGGACTTAGTACCTAGGACCCCAAACCATAGATTCCTGGCTAGCAGCAATACGTTTAACATCTTCTTCAGTCCAAGTTGGCTTTTCGGTGTACCGATGGTCGAAAGGTGATGGTGATCGAGAGCCAAAATCCGAATGCTCCTTAGACCGTCTTCTGGGCATTGTATTGATTTTATTGTGAGCAAGAAAATTCTGTACTTCAGGTGTTAAACACTGCTCGCAATTTTCGGATCTAGGGATATTTTGAAGGGGTGTTGGTGAGGTTCTTGGCGATTGATAGCTTTCGGATGAACGAAGGTGGGCGAAAAGTTCTTGCTCTGGGCCGCGGAATGGCATGAGCGTTGCCGCCATCTTTCCTTTCTCTTTGTTTGTGATTCGGGATAGTAATTTTAATGATATCGTGTGGATTTGAAATTGTCTGAACAATTTGAACTTCGACTAATTTGAGAGTCGAGCTTGGGGGTTATGTATAACCGCGAGTTTGAGTATACGTCAGGAAACCTTCAGGCCTGGAATGTAGTATTCTATTCAACACCCTTCACCACCCATTGTTTACCTCTGCAAAAGCAACAAAAGACGTATATGACTGTTTTCGTTAGTATATCGATACGTGATATAGAACAAAGAAAGCGAATGTCGTTTCGGAGCCTCCGCAGAAGCCGGCCTTGGCGGACTTTACTAAACTCCGAATATAGAGGAAACCCTCAAAAAAAGGAGCGTATATCCTCCCACTATTTCCACTTTTCCACCTATCTCCTTATCTTCATTATTATCAAATAGTATATCGGCAGTTGGTTTAATCCGTTCCGACGTTGCGACTGAACCAACTTGCTGGCCTGTCGAGACAACCGCGGTTATGCTCGATGATTCGTAGGTTTTATGACCGCACAAAGATGGCTTGGAAGTGACACTGAAGAGATGATATGACAGCTCGGCAGTATGCAGTGCAGCTGTAAACATGAAATCCTTTTATTTCCTTGATAAAATAGAGACGGGATTGTTGCTCCCGTTCACATGTATGACAAGCTGAGGTCATTTGTGGGATCTTCGATAGGGTGGGTTCTATAATTAGGATACCAGTCGCAATCATAGAATGAAAGGAACAATTTTAACAGTGATTCTGGTATTACGGATATGGTAGATTGCGTATTCTTATGACAGGAAATGGTGCTGCATGCACCACTTATCGCAATGGGTCGAGTAATTGGGTTGAATATTCAGGAAACCTGATCGGGACGGATGTGTTGTTTCTAATATCCAATAAGATAAGCATAACGGCAGACGTTCAAAGACTGGCACGCAAGCCAGATTGTTCCTGACGGTTTAGTCCCGTGTTCAAACTAGAATGATATTCACTCTAGGATGCCATAATCCTACCGATCATGAATCCGCCGTATTTTCAAGATTGTAACGGTCGGGCCTCAACCGCGAACCCTTTGGAATTTTCTGTTCATAACTATAACATTGCATTGACGCCGGAAATCGACAAGTCTGTCTCTAGTCGTTCCAAGCCCCAGGCCTCCCATATTATTTTAGCTGTGACGGCATGCTAAAGATCTCATCTGACCTTTGAGTCAGCGAGTGAGTGAGTGTGGCGGCCGGCGGGCTATGATTGTTGGAAAATTTCGTGTTGTTGCAAGCCCAGCGCCAGTTATTCTGGGTATCGAGACCTAGAGAAATCCGTGCCACCTGTAGACGTCGAAGGGTATCCATGATATCTGGAATACAATATGTGTACTTGCAGATTTTATAACTGACATAGATGGCTATATTTAGTAGCGCGTTTCTGGGATACTACGACTTGGCTTTCTACAACCCCGACCATTGCCTTGGATCTGTCACAATTAGTGACGTGCTCTGAGCTCGCGGCCCGCTCAGTCTAGATATTAAAGTCTTTTGTCAGTTATATATTTCAGTACGAGTGGATTATTTTTGAGCATTTTTTGGGAGACCGATGTGACGTAAGGCCGTCTATTCGCTAGTCGTGCTAGTTACCTATAGTATAGAGACATGTCGATATGAGCTGCATTACATCTATCACGCTATTGTACCACGTTCGTGATCCAGCCCGTAGATCGGGTTTAAACGTGACTGACTGCCCTTGGTCGGCTGGGACTTTTTTTTTTTCTCGGCTAATATTGTTAACCAGATAATAGTATTCAGCATTGCTCACCTTAAACTTCGTGTTATCGCGGGATCTCGGGTTAGAGTTTAAAGTTTTTTCGTGGTCTCTCCAGCGCATCATTCGAATTCAATTGTTTCTTTTCCCTGTTTTCCCGTCAACCGTGAGGGCTGAACTTTCATACTCAGACCTTCAAAATATTTTGATAAGACAATCACATTTCTAAAGGTTTTCCGTGTCCCCAAAAAAAACTCGCAATCCACAATTCGAGGCCTGTATTTTCGTGCCTCGGAAATTAAGACAATTGAATCCTGTTAGCCAACTTGCGCAAACGGTGGCCGATCGCCAAAGGCAGGCGAAAACTTCGCGTAATAAGTTGAGGAAGGAAGCGGTCTCGCCAAGAAGTGCCATGATAACTTGCTTTCGCCAGTCGGGAATGTTGACTGCTCACGAACATCCAGCTGAGACGCTAAGCGTTGCCTTGACGCACACGACGATCACAGCACCCGGAAAAAAAAAAGGCTGGATAGATCATGATCGTGGCTAGTTATATTGCAGCAAGTTTCCGTCATCGATACATCATGATGGAACAGTAAATTTCTATTGTTTTGCATCCCCACAGACAGGGGAAGTTGGGAGAGTTCCCCACATTCAGATCCCTGGAAGCCTCGTCCAAACACAATCTTGGCGATTGGATGCCATGAAGGACAAGAGACATGCATGCAACAGATAACAGCTTCCTGTTATTTTTGGTTTATGGCACGGAGTTTCGAGACGCTTGATGGCACATAGAACTTTTGCATGACCGCCTCTGAAATGTTGCACAACAGGTTCTTGCCCTCCAATGCACCACCCAAATTAAATATTTCCCTGAGCCCTTATGTCAAACGCCAATGGAATGATCACCTTCGTTTCCATTGCTGGCAGGGACATATAGGGCAGCTGTATGGAGACCCAAGGTAGTTAAAAACTCTTCCCATGCTCTCACACATAACTGCCGTTCAAGGGCAAGAAATTTCACTGCGCTAACGACCAAACATTCGCTCGCGTCTGACCACCAGCTGTTCGCAACTCCACAACCAAAAGTTTGTGTTCACTGGGAAACATCCCAAGCTCCTTATTCGTGCACGAGGCCAGCAATCAAATTTCACCTGGACCTCCTATATACTGAGAAGAGAAAGGAGACAACAGTTCGACTTCTTTGGCATTCGGAGTCCGAAGGCTAAAACCTTAGCGGTTTTCAGTGGAGATTACAAGAAATCAGTTGATGGTGGGACTAGAAGAATCCCTCCGTCAGTCTTCGCTGGTTGTCGACCGTAGATGGGGAGAGGATCAGGTGCCTGACTAGCCACTTTGATTGGTCCAGACCCCCAATTAAGGCCTAGCAATCTCCGGACTTTGGACCAACTCAGCCAATTATCCACTTGGTCCAGCATCACTGATCCTTCGATGGGGACACAAAAACAAAAATAAAATCCGCATTTGTTGTGAGACCTAAAATTCCTAACTACATAGCGAGGAGCAGCCAATGCTTCGAGTGTGTCGAGAACCTGCATCTTGCAGGTCTGACCAATTAATTCACGCATGGTGCTGCCATAAACCTGCTCGAGGAGGTGTAAGGCCTGGCTAAAATACTTAGCTACGAACGATCCCAGCCCGCCAATTTATGGTCCGTATGTGCATGCATGAATCCCCAGAGGTATTGATTGGACACTAAGCCAAGCAGGGGCCGTGGTGTCGCAGTGACAGCGCAGTCTTGGAAGTCCTCCCACACCTGAAGAAAAAGGAAATCGGACAGAGAATTCTGTGGGATAGCACAACCACGATGCGAACGCATATGTAATATATAAACCAGCCATGTTCCGCCCTCCACACTTTCGCTTCTCATCTTTCACTCTCATCCTCCACAGGTAGTACTTCAAGGACATTCGTTTCGATCAATCGATCTTACATTCGTTACTAGTCGTTTCAAAAGACTCAACTAAGCCACACAAGCTCTACGCTTTTTATATAACCAACAAACTCAATCGATCAAAATGAAGACCTCTGGTATTCTCACTGTTGCTGCCGGCGCTGCTCTTGCTGCTGCCCAGCTTGATCAGATTCCAACCTGCGCCCTCACCTGCGCTATTACCTCTCTCTCTGGTACCGGGTGCGCCCAGACTGACATCGCCTGCATTTGCGAGGCTTCCTCCTTCTTGACTGGCATCCTCTCCTGCATCCAGGGCTCTTGCAACGCTGAGGAAATCGAACAGACCCTCGGAGCCGCCCAGGTTCTCTGCGCCAGTGCTGGTGTCACCATCAGTGTCCCCGGTTCTGAGCCAACCACTACTGCTCCAGAGCCAGAGCCAACCACTGCTGCTCCAGAGCCAGAGCCAACCACTGCTGCTCCAGAGCCAGAACCAACCACTGCTGCTCCAGAGCCAGAACCAACCACCACTGAGGCTCCATATGAGCCCACTACCTCTGAGGCTCCCCCGACCTATGAAACCACCAGCGATGTTGTTACCTTGACCACCACAACCACCATCTGCCCAAGCAGCACACACGAGGTCCCAACTTACGTTCCACCACCGGCACAGAACACCACTGTCGCTGTTCCACCGCCAGCCTACACTGGCGCTGCCGGAACAATTGCTGCTAATGCTGGTACCGTCCTCATCGGTGCCGCTTTGGCCATGTTCTTCGCTTAAATGATCAAATATTAAAAGCAAAAGAACAGATTCTGAACTCCTTCGCATTTTGGGTGGTGTAAGATATACGGTTTTGGCGATGTTTTAATTTTGCACCATTTGGGATTTTTCTTATTTCAATTTTCATTGATGTTGATACATACCTTGCGTGTAGTGGAGTAGCTGCTACGAGAATACATAAGTAATCCTAATGACCAAAAGTTTTTGCCTTTGGTTCCTCAATCCACAAGACCTTATCGTCCATATTCCATCTGTGATATGCTTAAATCCCGATCCGTGCTTTATATCTCATGAATTTTGGTCTTGTCAGCGCTTTTTCCGTATCCATCTATCAAGTTCCTCCACATTCTCTTTCCTGTAT
The DNA here is from genome assembly GCF_004000055.1 of Arthrobotrys flagrans. Lineage (NCBI taxonomy): Eukaryota > Fungi > Ascomycota > Orbiliomycetes > Orbiliales > Orbiliaceae > Arthrobotrys > Arthrobotrys flagrans. The sequence goes on from NW_027137556.1 coordinate 509,884, forward strand.
CGCCCATTCCATCTGCGAAGCCGGCATCCTTAAGATATTCGACACCATGTTGCAACACCATTCTCGCTCGCTCAACTTGTCCCTCCTTCCCCAGGCTTCCATGCAGCGTCACTCTTTTTTTAGTATCATACTCTGCACGGTGCAGTATGTCATTCTCATAAAATACCGCCTGATTAGGTTTTAAAACTACCCTGATTTCATCCTTCAATGGCGCTTTCTCATTTTCTTTTAGTGTTGCGACCTCTTCGTCCGTTTTCGGTCGTCTGTGCGAGCCTGGAACAACAATAAGGCACGCATCGTCGTATAATGCCAGATTATACTGTGTGCCAGTACGAGGCCGGGCCAACAACTTTGCCTCCTCCGGAGGAGGAGTTGGAGCAGGAATAGTATCCCTGTGGTATGGTAGAGAGAATGGAGTTGTATGTGGGTTAATTAGAAGATTGAAGAGCTCTAATTGAAGAGATTCGGCCGAAGGCAACGACAGAATGGCGCAAGCTATAGAAAGGAGTTTGGGATCGGTATATATTTGTTTGAAAATAGGAAGTTTGAGATCCTAGCATGAGAAAGGGGGTTGTTAGTGAATCGAAGTTGGATTCATGTTTGCTGGAGGTACTCACAGGATGCATTAGATGTTGGATTCCCCAAATATCAGGACCCGACGGCGGCCATGGAGGAAAGGCCTTGCCGACGGTTCGCCTATTGACACAAGACCGTTAGTAAATTTGGGTGTAACTCGGCATGGCGTCGAATATCTATTCCCGCCCCGCCTATAGCACAACTGTACTGGTAGGCTGTGTTGCTTCGATGTTGTGTTGGAATGCCATCAAGATGTCGCAGGTCGAGCCCCACAGCCACACAGATGTACAGATCATGTAACGAACTGCTCGCTGTTGACTAACGCTAGGATTCAGCTTACCTGTGCGGCCATTCTTCCTTTCTACCCTTCTCAACCGCTATATGGCAGGCCTCTTTGGCGGCCTCGAACAGGTCCTGGGGAAGGACGTCATCGATAACGACCAACCCATCCCGTTCGAAGGCTGCGAGATCGATTCCGGCCGATAGCTCATGGGGTTTCCCACTAGAATCCATAGTTTAACTTAATCAATTAAATGGAGTTTAGGTGCGATATGGTAGATATATAGAATAGTTCTTCCAAGAGAGAATTCGTTGACGCCGCCACCGTGAGAGAAAAATATCGCTATATCTGATCCTCCCAAGTCTGGTTGTTCGGGGCAACTCTTTTCTAATGAAAATTCTTAGAGCGATGCCCACCCAGAATGATACGGTAACACCAGAACAAATGATACCCAAAGAGAGAATGTACTCGCGAAAAGATAAATTTCGAGTTTCCCATTTTCCACTTCTGATTAGATCAATCTCTCAAACAAGGCTCGGTCAAAGGCCTGAACTCTACATTACAACACACAAGCCCGGCTTAAGATCCCATGGTTTGAGTATTCAATTTTAGCTTTTGATATCGAGCGCGGGGCTAAAATAAATGATGAACCTATGGTGCGTATATGAAAATATAGAACTATATTGATGATTTAATATTTACGGCAATTTCCCATAGCTCATCGAGGGGGTCATAGGTTCTCAAATCGCTGCCTTTGATTTTTGCGCATATATAGGAGAATATTGAGCAGTTTAAGTATATGCTTTCTGCGTTTTCATTGTAAGGTGCCCGAAATGGACATCAACTGGCCAATGTATATAATGGCAGGATCGAATGTACCAACGGGGCCAACGAGATTCCCACATTTTCGGGTCTCGCCTGCCGCCTCTGCGAATGTATAGCTTCTGAAACCGGAAAGTTGTGAGAACATCGTTGTTATATATCTATTTAGCCTCGAGTAAAGCCTATAGACCTATAGGAATAGATATTTTGAAAAAAACCCTCTAGCACGAGAATCGACCTGCAATATGCTGCAACATCGTGGCACGCATGAGGTCTAGCGGTCAACAGGTTGATAGCAGTAGGTAAACGATTATGATGACTTAATTTTGGAGAAATATATTTGCCAAAAACGACCCTGTAGGACTTGAACGGCCAGGATATCCACCCCCAAAGAAGCTTGCTAGTCGACCAAGCGCTGATATACTATAATACTACTTGATGGTATTCCATTGCAAGCCATTTAACACCGTCAAATCTATCCTGCTGAATTTGCAGGTCTATTCGATTAACTATCTTTAATACGTATATTCATACTAATATACTCCATATACTCCTACCTGATCTCGTACCCTGACATCACTCCGTACCCACAATATACCTAAGTTTAACGACGGAAAAGCCCCAGACACAATCACCATGGAAACCTCACCTTCTCCCACCCCACACCCAAATATCATGCGTGCATTCCGCTTAGGCCCAGTAATCGGCGATATCGTCGCGGGTCTACTCGGACTAGTTCTGGTAGTTGGACTAGCTCTCTCCCTAAACAGGAGGTTTAGACGAAAGAAGTCCACCAAGGACCTCGAAGCCGATGAGGACGGCGGCGAATCCACACATCTCCCACTCAGCACCTGTACCTACATCGCGGATGATAAGGGGGACGCAGATACACTCTATAGTCCGAACGAGACTTCGCCAGCACTGCGCCCCTTGCGCGGAAAGCTTAGCAAAGCAGAGCTCGAGCTTGCCGAAAAAGAGACGGAACGCACTATGGAGCAAGGCACCCTTCCACCACCATTCCCTGTCTATAAAGAGATGTCACTTTAGTTCATTCGTAATTTGAACCTGGTTGGGGCCTTATGCGGTGTCGGTTGGAGGTCTAATTAGTGCGGTTAAAATCTTACCTTTTATTATATATTAGTCACATGGCGTATTATTCGGACTGGGCGGTCGACTTGTATAGGAGATGCGTGCTGCGGGATCGATTTCTCTCTGCTTCTATTCTGATTAAAAACTTTGTACTTTTGATTTGTATTGCTCTATATGCTCGGACACATTGTATCATTTTGTTAAAAATATCCATTCTGGGACACTTTAATCGCAAGAAACTCTAATCTTAAGGTATGTCAGGATGCGAGGTTCCTATTCGTAAGCTTCTGCCATTGGCCCATTGCTGTACTTCCTAGGCGCTGGGCACTGTGTTGCTTGTTAGAATTTCAAAAAAGTTGTATCCAAAAGTTGTATCGGGCGAGAGAGGAAGGTGCCCCGCAAGGGAAATATCGAAGCGCTTCAACTGCAGTCGAAACCTAAGGTTATAAACCTAAACTGTTGTGCAGACTGGAAGCATCGCATCGAAGGCAGTTTTCTTGGGCCAAAATGGTTGAATTTCTATTCCTGTCAGCGGGTAAGCGCCAATATCGACTCCAGACCTTATTTTAGTCTGCCAAGCCCAGGCGAGAAGGGGCCAGGGTATCTCGGTTATGTACGCTGAGCCCTCCAAACCCCTCTTACTCAACATGAGCAGCGGAGTTATTACCATGCACATGCATGCTGTACCATCTATGCCACCAGAATTCTCACCTAAGCCCTGCAGTTGGGCGCTGTTTCGTCCTCCAATCTTGATCATGACAAGTTCCTTAGTGTAACTGTGCCACCGAAATGACAGTGTTCGACCTTGTCGAACGGTACGAAGAGATACAAGAAACAATGCAGTTATCCTGCACTGAGCCGCACGAAACTTCCACCTGGGCCGTTTCAAGAACTAGGGTAACATTAAGCGTTTATCCAAGCCTTCGAGTGGTACCCACTATCTAAAACTTATAACATCGACCACGTCTCGCTCCATTGTCACAGCAATTGTTGAATCTAGATTCACGGCCCAGCACAAAGGTCTTTACCACTCCGAATCCTTCCCAGGATACTATTCTCATTGCCACGTCAAGTTGCTGTTGGAGGCAATTCGAGGTCTTCATTTCAGGAATGTGCATTAAATTAATTATTTCGTCGTGCAACTTTTAATACTTTACTCCGCCTCTATATCGTCGAAACGGATCCTTACATTTGACATTCGCACGAATTGAAACCGACTCACTGCGCAGCCTTCGTCTAAGAAATATACAAGACATATATCCGATGGATAATATCGGAAAAATCCTCGGCCCGGCCTTCGGTGTCGTTTTCCTAATTTTTATCATGGTGGCGATAATATACCTTTGGCGCCAAGGGTATCAATCTGAAAGAGAAATGGAGAAAGAAAGAGCGAACCTAGAACAAGGAAATGCTCCCATTCGAGCAGAGGAGGGAGATGCTACGTTCAAATCAGTTCCCTTTGATAGCCTCTCTCAAGATGGTTCTCCGCCACCGTACACCAGACACGCACTACCGAGAGTACCAGAGCCGGCCGTTGTTCGGGTAACCTCATAAATAGGAGGAAATTCAAAGCCCCTCAATACTGGGGCTGCTCTCCCTTTATTGAATTTAAACTATTAAAACACTCCCGAAGCGGTATCGTTCGAAATAATATAATATGCACCTTTTCTACGACCTCGATCGGCCCGGGCCGGCGATACCACTTGCGCTGCACCACAAGCTCTTCGGGTTCTGTCCTTATAATATCCTGCCAATTAAGTCGGAATTCATACCTAGTTCAATCTTACACGAGCTTAAGCGTTTAGCAAGCGATTCATCACGTCAAAAATTTGTTCAACAGACTAGTCCTTCGCACAGCAATAGTTTTCTTTCACATCGGCGTTTGGAGGCACACGCTTTTACCATATTGCATCTTTATCTACGATCTTAATTAAAACGAACTCTTCTATTCAAGTGCTCGACAGCGCGTACTGCTTTGCGCATAAATCCCGAAGTTACTGGGGTATTCTTTGGCCAGATCTCAAGGCCTCCAACTGGTCTACGCTAGAAACGCCGACATTTGGCGCTTAGATTTTGTATAGGCGACGTCACGTCAATCCATACTTTTTACTTTATTTATAATATATCATTAGCAAGTTTGCGAGGGCAACTTATTGAAATTGATGTTGAGTGTACATATTCAAACATTTGAGCCCCCGAAATTTCGAAATTTAAAACGTATACCTGGCCAGTGCCACCGTGATGAGGCCAAAGTTCCGCAATCATGAATAATAATTTCTCTGATTCATTTGGCGCTAATCTTCTAATTTCCTTTGTACCCTGAAGCCCTAATTACTTCAATTGGATCCGCAGTAAAACATATTGATCATTGGACCGTCGGTTGACCGGGCTTTGTAAGGCTGCGGAGAATGCAACATCAAATCTCACGTGGTTTTGATAGCGCACGTCTAATGGATCGTATCTGCAGCTGTAATTGCCTTGGAATATTCAAGCACCCGGTTCGCGGCGCAAGTTCGTACATCTGATACAGTGCTGTGCGGCTGTCATGCCATGATGGTTAGTAGAAGTACCCAAATACGGTGTTATCTTACAGCTTCGACATCACGGCCTTTGCATGCTTGGGATCCTAATTTTGTAAATTCAGAGATCGACCTACAGCCAAATAAGAGATAACCATGATTTAGGGGGGGGGGGGTACATAAGCCCCCTCCGCCCCCTGTCTTCTCCCTCTCTTCCTTCCTTTCTTCCCCTCCCTCCATAGACAGATTTCGCCTATAATACGCAGTAATTACTATCGACTTAACAGCTTTGATCGAAACCAATTAATTGACAACTTATGGACAATACATATACCTTGACTATCGCATCAACCTCGGTTGGAGCCCTTTAGTCGTCGATTCGTTTCGAACTAAGAGTTATTCGACTTTTACTTCGTCCTCTTACAGAGTGATCTTTCGCTGTTTTCTTCAAGCCTACGACATGTTACAGAATACTTCCGTCTTTCTCCCTCTCTAAGCTTTACAGCTTGCCCCCTTTTACTCACTTCGAGTATACAGTATCACCAATCCAATAGTGATATATATCTTCACTTCTTCTCAAGATATATATTTTCCAGTTGCACCACTTCACGATGGCCAATACTGTTCATGAAGAAGAGTGCTGCACCGGCCTTTCCAAGGGCTTGCGTAGACAGGCCCGCACCTTTTGGGAGGCGGCCTTCGAATTTCGCAATCACAAAGAAATTGACCTCGCTTATTCCAAGTGCGATCCTCATCCGTTCCCTCATCCAGAGAGCGGCCGTCTTGAACATTGCTATAAATATGGCAAGGGTTCCGGGAAATTCTTTCCTGTTCTCCTTGAGCAAAAGCTCGGAGACTACGTCGCCAAAGCTAAGCTTGGCCACGGCAACTTCGCATCTGTCTGGCAATGTGTCCTCGATGAAGGAAAGGAAAGAGATTTTCCTTATGAGCCAGTCGCTGTCAAAGTCTGCACCAACAGCAAGAAGGACAACCAGGACGACATCACCGAAGTCAAAGTCCTCATGAAGCTTGGCAAGCGATCTGATGGACAAGGTGACTTTGGAAAGAAGCATGTCCAGAAAGTTGATGAGTGCTTCCGGATCCCTGGTTACTTCGGTGATCATTTTTGCATTGTCGGAGAAGCCACTGGACATTCTCTCGACTACTACCTCAACTTGGTCCAGAAGCAAGGTCATGGACATTTCGACACGGAGGTTTCCAAGAAGGTCACCTTCCAGCTTCTTTCGTCGGTCACCTGGCTTCACAAGGCCGGATATGGACATGGCGATATCCCACAACATCCTCATGAAAGAGAAGGGATTCAAGGCTGGCACCAACGCCAAGCGACCAATTCGTATTCAGAACACCAAGCCTGAGGATGTTCCATACATGCCTCCATATCTCGTCTCATGCATTGATGATGACTTGACTGTCCGCACTCCATTGACAGTTGAGAACTGCGACGCCAGATTGGCAGATTTTGGTCAGACCTTCAAGAAGAACCACCCACGTCAACTTTACAAGATGACCTCGCCCAAGGGCAACAGATCTCCCGAGTGGGTTCTTAAGCATACCCCATCACTATTGGCATCGACATCTGGTCCATCGCCTGCATTGCCTACAGAATGACCACTAGCAAGCACCTCATGTTCGTCGAGGAGCGTTACAAGGATGAAGGAAAATATACTCAAAAGAGAACCAGAGCAGATATCGACGACGACCATATGCCAATGATGGCTGAGCTCCTTGGAACTCCTCCTGCTTGGATGATCAAGAAGTGGGATATCTCCAGTCTCCCAAATATGGATTGGAAGTCTGTTACTCCTGAGGGCAACCTTCATGAGCGTATCATGCAAGACCGCCCTGCCAGCATGTCCAATGCAAAGGCCGCTCTCTTCGAGGATTTCATGAGGCAGGCTTTGACTTGGGATTATCGATATCGAGCCACTGCTACCGAACTTGTTCAGCATGCTTGGTTCCAATCCATTCTTTCCGAAAAGGACAGGCTTCATCTCGCGCAGTTGGCCAAATCTACTTCTCACTGCTCAGAAACATTCACCCAACTCACGAATGAATTGAATTCCTGGCTAACCAGGTTCATGAGCCCTTGGATCAAAAAGAAAGAGTTGGAAGCACAACCAACTACTGAAGTCAAGGTTCTCGGTTCAATCCTTGATGTTGAAGCTTGGGAGATCTAAGAGGGTCCAGGGCATGGATTTCCTTTGTCTTTCTTTTATCTTTCTTTGGAACATGAATTCACAGATCGAAACCTTTTTCTTTTTCTTTTTCTTCTTTTTATTATTATTGAACGGGAAGTGGGATCCCTGAGACAAGAGATTGGTTTTGATGGACTTTAGGGTATTATTATCAAATTGGTTTGGTTTCTACATCAAATTGGTTTCTTTTCATTAAATTGGTGGGTTTCCATCATGGCTAATGTGATCTCTTCGTAATATGTTCATCTGAGTCTTAGCAAGTCGTCTGCTACTAACATTTAAACCAGCCCTTACGATTGTATTGTTCTAACTGACTTCTCCTTCTGATTCTTCTTTTCTTCGATCCCATTATACAAATTTCTCAAGGGTGCCTGCTGACCTTCTTCTATGGACATAATATAGATTTACAATTCACAAAGTTTACTAGCTAAGTAGAGGCCAGGCAAGGTATCACAGTCCAAGCTTTCTACATGGTTGATATCTTTGACTTCATATATGACGGGAAAGTACTTTCAACAAGCGCCTATTCTGCCCAACTTACTTACGACAACCAAAAGTGGGACCCCTGGCTGCCAGCTAGGAAACCAACACCCCACCAAAAGTTCCCCCTTCAAAGTGCGGGGGGAGGCGTCGGGGGAACGGGATGCCAGAAATAGAACGATAACAAATGCTCGATCATTCAGCGAGTTACCAATGATCGGACGGATGCTACCGTTGCAATCTCATTTTAAATATTTTATTTTTGTAGTTTGGTGTTACGATCAAATTAATTCGCGATTTAGGGTTTTAAACTTTGGAGTGATCATCTAATATATATGGCCACAATATACTTGGGTATATGGGCGTAGATCGCCATCAATCGTTTAAAGATTTGCGTTGTATTGTTGTATTTTGGTAACCTACTTCAGATCGACTGGGGTCTCCATATTTTCTGTGATTTGGCTAAATCAATTTTATCCGTATTCTTAGCTTATAAGGTATGAAGATTAGAAATACATCTTTCAAGAAGTTTCAAAACTTCAAAAGCTGACAATCTTGAGCCGTAAATGCCAGCCCGATTCCCACAATCGAAGTTCAATTTGCGTTGTAAGCATATGTATTTCCAAAGGGGTTTGGGAGCTGTCAAACAAGCCGCGAGTCGACGTCTTAATTAGATCCCGAGAGGCAAAAGCGAATGGTGCTGTGTCGACACTTCTGAAGAAAGGTCACGGACGCATGCAGCAGGCCTATGTCTGCAGACTACAACATAGACTCCACTTTTCGAAGCTTCCACCGTCCTTCTGGCCCTTGCCTGGTGCCTTGCCCTAGCTCCTACCTCCACTTTCCTAGCTAACGGAAAAATGGGATTGCAAACCGAACACCATATGATACCATGTTCAAGACTGAATGAAGCTCTATTGACCAAACTCCCCATGGTAAAATCACTTCTTCCGCTGAATCCGAATACGAGGCCGGAAGTGGGCCTCGTATTTTGCTTCCGTGAAATAATATATACTTAAAACAAGCTCTCCCCCGCATCCATAACTTAATTGTTCCTTAAGTTTACTTTACAACCTCGATATTCGCCGGTCGAACCACGAGAGTCAATTGGCGTTGAGATATGGTTTTGGTTTCATGAATGCAACGAAATTACTTAAAACATAAATTTTTAGAAGAAGAAGCGCTTAGGCGACTATAAAGAGCGGGAAACATGGATCTCGGCGTTATTATTGCTCTTATGTTCCTTTGTGCCGGCCTGGCGATTCTCTTCGTCACTGCTCGTGCTTATTTCTCCCACCAAGCTTCCAAACACGATGTTGCATTATCCACTTTCCACAACCGCCGACGAGACCGCAACACCCCAGAGTCGAAAATTGTATCACCACGGCCCTATGTTGGATTCGGGTGGAGGTGGGAAAAGAAATTTACGAAGAAGCAGGATGAGGTGAAACAGATGCTGGAGAGGAAGCTGAAGTTGTTGCATATCATGGCAACGGTGAAATATCAAGATAAAGAAACGAACGGGATTTTAGATAGTTGGAAGGATATCTCGACATATACGGCAGATAACCCGATAGTATGGTTCCTTGGGTCGAATATATTTATTTTGGCCTTCGAGAAACCCGTTTAGCTTACGAAATTATATTGGACAGTGCACCTCTAAACTACCGTCTCAGCCGCCAATTATCCAACGTCGTCTCTTGTGAGTATCGTATGGACCGATATGAAAATAAGTTCAAATCTGACAGAAAATTCAGCATGTTTGACACCGTTCGGTATCTCCGGCAAGCCAAAAGTAGAGTCTCGGGCAATGGGATGCAGGAATGGTACACTGAATTCGAAAGTGTGTTCTTATTGGGAGTTCTACGTGTCGACTCTTGGAAGGTCTTTCTTGATAACTGCAGGCGACTGGCGCTGGGTAAGTTCTACGTGCTCTTCACACTAAAGACACCATGCTGTGCATACTTGCTAATATATAGCTTGACATCCTAGCGGCCCCCTGGTTGAAGGTCTGGAACTATCGACCCCGGGAGCATCTTGACTTTTTATTCATGCCACTTGTTACACCAGATAATGGTAAACTTGGAAGTATGTGATCCTTTCCCAGTCCCTAGTATCATACTCCCTTAGTTAGAAGAACAAGAACTGATATGTATGATTGCAGTGATGGGCCGGTTCGTCATCTCTTTCGCAGATGTCACACTCGTCGAAACTCCCCAAACGCCCGGCGGCCCATCGCCTTGGACAAAATGGTGGCCCTTCAGCAGCCCCTGGAGGCGTTCTTTGGATTGGGTCGACCTTGCCATTGACCATAAAAAATACTGCGAGTCGGCCCCACCAAACATCCCTAGCGAGCAACTCTTGCTCGACAATTCATCTATCGCGGTGACACGAGTACTATGTCACAAAAAGCTGATCGTGATGGACGTCTGTAAGCCATCCGACGAAACGGACATGACGTTCGATATCACTTCATCAGATTTGAAAATTCATTTGTCGTTATTACCACTACTCCATGCTCCAAAACATGCGCCTATTCCAATAGAGCTAGTGCTCGTATTATTCAAAAAGTCCATGCAGTCATGGAGTCAGTTTAGGGATGCTTTTGTAGAGCATATTGTTTCATTAGTGAGTATTTGAGATCCATCTCTCCCCGAATCCCATATTCAATCAGCTAATAACCCTCTTCGCTAGAAATCATACATTTACGACAACCGTGCCCAAAAGGCTATGATAAACACGATCATGTCTTCACTAAAACTTACACATAGCCTCGGTACAGTTTCAGAGCACAACATAATCATCCTTCAAAAGTTCCTTAGTACGAGCACGAAGACCATTGATGGAAACATATCCGCCTTTTGGAGCTGGGATACACATCCTCCAACATTGAGAGAGGCACACCCTAACATTGCCGATGAGTTAGCGAAGGTGATGGAATTCTTCGAGTCAGCAAATGCGGAGGCTAAAGACTGGGATAAAGAATTAAGAGATATGATGCAAATGGTGTTTAGTCTAGTATCGATCGATGAAGCATATCGATCGAGGGAGCAAGCTCAAAGTTTGAAGCGGTTGAGTTGGATTACGGTGAGTTTTATTCAAATTCAGCTTCGTCAATTGTCGATTGAATAATGCTAAACAACTATACAGTTCATTTTTCTCCCACTCTTATTCGCAGCGTCGCTGTTTGGAATGAACGTCGACATTTTAGAAGATAACCCATCGTGGACATGGTATCTCGTAGTCTGTGTTCCATCTCTTCTCATAGTATGGGTTGTATGGCTCGCCTACAGGTTAAGTGACCGAAGGAGGGAGATATCAGAGGAAATACCGTTCAAGTCTGCTTAAGTGCCGTTGGAGGCTTTGCTGGGTTCGATTCTTGTACATTTATAGTTTAAAGATACCCTTGAAACTAGTGTTTATGTATTTTATGGGCACACGAATTGAATAAAGTGAATTGAAATGAATATATACAAGCAATTGATGTCCCTAACCCATCTTCTATCATGAATTTTATTGTTTCAAGTGCGTAAACTGAATGCCGTCCTGCTAATAAAAGAAACTCTTTGTCCAGATATTAACTAGTTTAGTAATACTCCGTCTTCCCCGCTCCTCGTAGAACATTTCTATTCTGCGTTAACTTCGTCACGCTATAGCGCTACTATTCTCAACAAAATTGTAACCAGCTACGCAACTATTTAGACCTCAGCGGTCCTAACTTGCACGCCATTCTTCACTTCTTTCCCCCCACTAACATCTCCATCCTTCTCAGTGGTATGAGGAGCCTCCAGCTCATTCATCTGATCCTCCATACTATTCAATCCTCTAAGCTTCCACCAGAACAACTATCCACTAACAAACGCCGCAACAGCAATCCCCACATACATCCACAAGATCGTTGAATCACCAGCAATCGGGCTTAGGGCTTCATTAATCGCTGCTCTAAATGCATAAGCCAATAAGAACATGGCCTGGACAAAACTTCTCATTGATTCATGTATCAGCATTCCAGACTAGTGACACTAGCCATAATTTCTGAGATACCAATAAGAACATATGCTGGTGCTTGAACCGAAATATGAACCTTATTGCCTTGGGCCACGCCGTTGACCTCAGATGCTGAGCAGAGTGGAGACCTGTAACATGGACCGGCAGAGTATATCAAATGCTGGACGATAGCGGCGTAAGCCATTGCCAAGGAATCAATGGTAAAACCCAAGTTTGCACGATTAATTGGTGGGAATTGGATACGGGCCCTGTGAAGAAGTGGATAAATAATCCGGTCAAGAGTAGGGACAAAGACGATAATGGCAATAGGATCGAAGTTTTGCATGAGATCGTTGGGTATGCCGTGAGTATCCATTTGACCGGTTTCGCGCAGGTATTCCGTTAGCCAATGAAACTATTCAGCTATCGTAGGGAGGAGAAAACTTACCCTAGGAGACAAAGTTCGTCGAGAACTAGTTGTATACTACTCAGAAAATTGGAAACACCGCAAACACTTTGCATGCAACCAAAGCTCGCTTCAGCTCTTCAATAAAGTGGTCACCCCACGGCAGATTCGTCAAACCACCTTCTTTCTGAGCCTGCAAGGACGGCTTTGGTGCGTTCGTATTGCTGTTCTTAGCTATAATCTAGAGAGCCTTGAAAGCGTCTGTAATGATAGATCCCTTTGGTGGTCGGTCCACATATGTCTTCCTCCCCAAAACGAGGGCAACAAACCCGACGAAGAACATACAAAGACATAGTAGGTATGCACTCGAGAATGACCATGAAAGCTTATACTGCATGTAAGGTGTCGCTAGGACTGATAGTGAGCCGACATTCACTGACAAGTAGAAACCCATATAAATTCTCTGGATTGTCAACTCCGAGTCGTGAATGACTCTTTCGCCGGATGGGAGGGTCTTGACAGCCATTTTATTCCGAGTGTATTGCTCTGCGATCAATGGACTGGCGTTGGCTTTGATCCCGCCAGTTCCAAGACCGATCAGAATGATAGCACAGATAAATCCTCCCAGACCGGAACCCGCTTGAAGGCTTAAGGGGAGAGAAGTAACGAAGAGAACGATCAACCCAACGATGTAAACCATGCAGAAGTAGACAATGGTTTTGTATTTTCCGAGATATTGGTCCGCGACAATGGCTCCGAAGATTGGTGTTACTATAGAGGCATCGTTTTAGCCAAAGTAGTCTAATATGAGCCTCCCTTAGGAACCGTGGTTTACCGTAACACCAAAACTGGAAGAACGTCCCCAAATCAGTGGCACCGTGTTGACCCAACCCCAGGGCACCCGGTCCTTCTCGTCCGTTATATGGTCTTTGTATGAAGTTTTGAAACAATCCTTGACAACCGTAATATGAGAACCTTTCGCAAAGTTCAATAATGGCAACAAGCCATGCTGAAAGTGGTGGATTCTCCGCTACATATCGTCGCGTCGCCTTTTCCTCCACGGTAAGTTCGGGGTAATCTTCAGATTCTGTTTCGACTTCGACTTCTAGTTTTTCTGATTCTGGAGGAAGTAAAGCGACGTCATCTAAATGATATGATAATTAGTATCAATTCAGTGAGCAGTAATATGGTCCTGTTATCCCCATACCCGAACCCGGATTGGATGGTGTCCCGCTCGCACTTGTAGACTGGGGACAGTGCAAGTCCTCCTTAGTCCTAAAGAATCATCGTCAGAAGTCTGAATCCATACAAGGTATCCATTGTGTCTAGAACTATTCTTATTCAACGATCTGACTGAGGTGATCGGCCATACTTCTCAAGATCTATCTCCTTCTAATTCGCAGTCGGTAATTGGAGATGATACTCGGGCGATAAAGACAGATATAAAAGAATTAAATTTAACCTGTGAGATCGGAAGAACCATTCATCTTCTTCTCAGAGCATATTAATTTCGCCAGTGCCTTTGATATCCGTCATTCCGCCTTAGAAAAGAACGTGGGCGCCGGGAGCGCAGATTTTTTCTTCCAGGGCGTATTATCATTGTATTTGTTTGACTTTTTTTCTGGGGGGTGTCTCTAAGCTATCTCTACTATATTGGAATGATCTCAGTCTGCCTTCTATAAAGAACCTTTTTCCCTCATCCAATGTCTTGGATCATCTGAAGTTTATTATAGAGACAACGTTTCCCGGCCATAGTTGGGAGAGCTCATCAAATTACAACAGCAGTAAATGTGTTGTAGACGCTTTGGACTTGTTTGTGTTACCAGAGCTCAGAGACTGCAATGTTCCGCCCATTCCGGAAATCGTCCCAGAATGTGCAAGTGCGCATGTATGTGTCCAAAAAAGGTTCTTCAGGACCCAGGTTTCGGTTTTGAAGGGTAGTTTATTGAACCTCAATTGTCCGAAGAATATAAAGATAGAATGCTAATAAAAGTTTCAAAAAAGTCGTAACATCATCCAATCAGAGCTCCAGCTAACCCTTTGTCTACCCATGCAAAAACCAATCAGAATGCAATGCAACAGAAACGACCGAAAGACTCGCAAGCGTATGTCCAAATAATATAAAAAATCGCGAAACCTATTCCATCAGCTTCGCCAAACCCCTATTAACGTCTTCACTTTCACCCAGCTTTTCACACATATCCTTGACCCACTCTTTAACCCCCCACTCACACGCCATTCTTAAGAACCGAAGTATCTGGAACGTCCCTAGGAAGTTCCTTGATTGTCCGATTAGGAAAGGGCCTAGCACATGTCTGGTACCAGTAAAATCCCTAATATCATCCGTATACACTACGTTATAATACCAATTGGCGCCGATGACGGATAGAGTGAGAACTAGCGGCGAAGGTTTTATCTCCACAGTGGCGTCTTCATCCAATACTTCGGTGGGCGCCAAATCATCTGTCTGCATCATGCTACTGTTAAGATTTACAGTATTGGCGGTAGCAGACGCCGTTGTTGCACTAGCAGAAGACCAGGAGGCCAGCATGGCGGATGCGCAGAGCGTGGTCTCATATTCCGCAGCTAGAGAACTGCCAGTTTCATCTTTGACTTTGACCGGAATGAGAGGAAAAGGAATAGAATGAGTGAAGGCTGTCGGCGCACGAGTTCGACACACGGCTTCGAGGTCTTTGAGGAACTCTGCGACTACAGGATCTGTTTTGTCGAGGCCTATAGTAATGTCGACCTTAGCCGGAGTAGTGTCATATTGTCCTGTATCACTTTCGGTGGCTGAGGATATGGAGTTCTTGCGGGGTCTTGTGGTGGATGTTTGCAAGCGGGGTGGCGCCGACAATCGACCCATGTCAATTGGTAGAAGAGCCGGTTCAAGGTCAACTGTAGTCCTGATAAGGCGTTAGTGCAAGCCGGCGCTCTCGTGAAGGGTCGTGATGAACTTACGCCACCAGAACAGATACTGTAGATTCGTACGATTTGAATGCATGTTCTAATAGCAACTTTGCGTGCATCACCCATTCGGTCTCCGTACTTGATGCTACATGCAATTTCTCTGAATTTTGCACACTCCGTGTGACAAAATCCAACTCGGATCCCAAATCTCGTTCAGTCCAGTCGTCCGCAAAGCCTCCATATACGAGATCGGGAAGATAGGTAAAAGGGTCAAGTCTTTCGATGTCGTCCTAGAAAGTCTCCAATTAGTCCTAAATCGTCATCCCACTGCGCGGGGTATATCTCTACCCTAAAGCTCGTCGGAATACACCCTTGAGCAGAGCACCACCCGCTCAATCGTTTTAAGAAGCCCCCAACACCCACTCCGATCGTTCTCGTCGCCCTTGAAAACTTCCCGGCCCCCCACTACAACCCAAAAACCGAAAACTCGGTCTTGTACGATCCAAACTTTCCCTCTTCATTCTCATTAACGTATTCGGACTATGGACAACTGGAGTCGTAGGTCTTTGGGTTATTGTTTTTTCTGTAAGTTGTGCTTGAGACTTGGACTCGAGGTTAAGTCGTCCTAGACTGATTCTTGAAGCCGTCCCCTCCCGATCTCTAAGTCCCACCATGCCATGTTGGTGGTGACTAGGCCGTAAATCCTTGCTACTGCTTTTCCGACGGAGTCTATGCCTCGAACTAGTATCTCCTGGGGTGCGGTTGTCGCGGTCGGCGCGGTGTTCTTTGGCTGTAGCTCGTAGACTCTCACTTTTGCTGCTCTATAATTGAATCCAAAGGAAAAGTCCCCCAAGGAAAGATGGACACGTCAGAACGGAAACGACGGATTTATTCTTGACTTTAAAAACTCTGGTGTGATTTTTTGCATTTGCCATGTTTGCATTGCAGGAAGAGGGGCAAAACCATTGGATTGATATCGAAAGACAGTACGATAAGTGAAGTCTTTCGATGTGCGAACCCAACTGGTTGGGGTGGGAAGTGGGTATCGTTTCTCGCATTGGGCAAGACAGAAAAAAAAAAAGTCTTGGGACTTTAGATAACTATTTTTTTTGTTTTCGTTCGAAGGCGGAAGCTACCTTTGATTTTTGCAGTACCTTTCTCTTCTTTGGCACTGGCGGGATTGTCTGTGGCGGATTGTGCGATTGAACGTCGGCTTGCCAGTCTGATATTCGACGCTTGAATGAACGGGTCAGAAAGTCGGCTGTAGGAGATGGTTGTTCTCCGGCTCCGTCCATTGCGCCGCCTGTCGTGAATATATCTGCACTTCCTTTGAAATTTCCTCTGTCCGTCTGACTGATATTTGAAGGGTACCTCGGACTGTCTGGGGTATGAGCAATAGCGAGAGAATGATGTGGTTGGTCTCACGAGAGAGGATAGTGGGGAAAGAATAAGTTGCTAGAGCAGAGTCCGTGCTCTAAAATCTCTCTTCAACGAGCCCACGTTGTCTCCGTATGTAGTGTTCAGGAGCCCCGTATTAATGCGGTGAGCTGGTATCCTGTGCTGCCAACTGTTCAAGGTTTTTTTTTTTTTTTTTTTTTTTTCCTGCTTGCTTCAGATTGCCTCCCTTTGCTCGGTTATGACACCAATCTGTCGCTATTCCCGCTTCCCCGTGCCTTTTTGTTATTGCGCAATACCCGCTGCCAAACTGGAAAGGTGGAAGTGAAAAGGTTGATCTTATGCGGAATTCAGGGGCAAGGAAGGTGTATTGTATCGCGGTCGACCATTCACTGATAACAAGACATCCTCTTTCAAAGCGACCTCAAAGAGCAAATGTTGGCGGATAATTATCTGCTCCTTCTCATTATACGCGTTCTCCTGTGATCTCGTGTTACTTCACTTGTTTTCCTTTCTCATTCTTGGGGCTTGTTTGCCGGATTTGGTTGGGCTCCTTCGGTGACATTCGTTAGAGCGAAAGTTTTGCTTTTTCAAAGACAGTCTATGGCCCTGAAATTAAGATTCTCCTTCTTCAACCATCTGTTTGGCTACAAACCGCATCGACCATGCAGTGGTCATATGAACACTCGCCTCGTAGATGCATCTCGATATCTCATTCGACTCGTAGACGACAAGGAACTGCTGCATGGATCGTAGGTCTAAAAACCGAAATCGAATGCGATCGAATGCTTGCATATGCAAGAGATTTTCAGGCCGAATCGAACACGAGGGTCGGCGGGGAAATATGCCACACGTCAAACTATCTACTGACAGTTCCAGTTCTTGGATCCGAACGCGAATTGGCTTCGAATCCGGCATTCACTCCAATCGGCCAGTACGGGCTGGTTATTCGGCATTTGTTGGGTCGCGCCGGGACTTTCATATGGGCTATTAAGCGCCGACGATAAGCTGAGAGGGGTCGGTCTTAATATCGCAAACTCTTTGGGTTTTCTGCAGCTGTTAAAATCGGATCTGAAGCAAGGCCTGAAGTCAGCATTTCCAGGGTCAATCACTCTTTAACCCGACCGCTTGATGCGCCGAGATTTAATTGGGCATTTTCTATCTAAGATATCTAAGTTCGAAATTCTTTCACCAGCATAGTCACAGTCGTCCCGTCGTCGAGTATTTCCGATCGCTCCACAAGTTCATATGTCCCTTTTGCAGGCAAATAGACCGTCCAAATATACCAATACGACCCTGCCACGAAGAACACTAAAACTGTGGCAACCGCATACGTCCCATACCAGAACCTTACATCTCCCTTCCCACCCTCCGGCCGAATAAATGGTGCAACTAGAAGAGCCACACAGGTCGCAATTCTAACAACTACTGCGGCCGATGGTGCTTTATACGGTCGTTTTAAGTCCGGTTGCTTCCGACGTAGAAGTACCAACCCAATGACGACCGCCAAAGCTACAAACTGTTGTGCATACGACTGTACATCTAGAATGAAGGCATAGATGTCCGCTGGAGGTGTGAAAGTTATGATGAAGAATGCCTGAATAAAATTTATGGAAAGAGCTGCTAGCGGCGCACTAAAGGGTTTCGAAGAAGCAAAGAACTTGCTGAAGGGTATAACGCCTTGTCGGGCGACTTCCTGGTTAAGACGAGACTATCCAGAGCAATTAGGTGAAATGCAACCTCGACGAGAATGAGCTAAACTTACTTGTGAGAACAGCCCGACCATCACATTACCAGCTGTCGAAATTGCAACTGCCAGAGACAGTACTCGCCGACCGACGTTATAACCGAAAACCCTTTCGAAGAAGAGTCCGGCAATAAGCTCTCCGCTATTTCTGATGTCCTCGCCGTCAACGACAGAGAAGTACGCCATATTGACGAAAAAGTACATTAGGCACACTGTAGCAAGTGCAGCTTTTGTCGCGGTCTTCAAAGTCCGAACTGGGTTCTTGATTTCGTTCATGACATCATTTGCAGATGCAAACCCCATGTAGGCATAGGTTATTTTGAGAACAGCGGTTGACATGCTACCCCATCCCCAAATACTCCCTTCAAATAGCGAACCGTGATCATTGGTGCCATTACCTCGAGCAATGACAACCAGGGCCGTTAGAGTTATTAATCCCATCAAAATTATTTTGAGGTAGCCCAAGCCAGTTTGAATAGCGATGCCGGTACGTAAGAAACAGCCATGGATGAGAACCGTCCACGTTAGTAGGAGCAATGCGAACCCTCTGTTCGCTAGCTTGGTAGATGGGAGGCCTAGGGCGAATGTCAAGTATTCGCCAAAAACAATACAGTTGCTTGCCACTGAGTATAAGAATATGGTGTAAAAGGTGAAGAGAATGCTCGCCAAGTATTTTGGCTTCGAATAGGTGAACTCCAGATACACCTGTCAAGTGACCATTAGTTAGCACAGAGAACTCTTATCCATCCGTTGTAGTGCGTCATAAGGCGTATCATGTATACCTTATCGCCTCCACTTCTAGGCAGCATACACCCGTACTCCAAGCTAACCGTGAGAGCACATACTGCAATTGCAGCTCCAACAACCCAGAGTATTAGTGACAAACCAACACTTCCGACGGAACGATAGATACTCCCAGGCGTCGCGAAGATACCCGATCCGATGATTCTTGAGATGACCAGGCTGTAAACATGGAACCAGCCTAGATTCCTCCCAAAAATTGCAGTCTCTGGCAGCGTCCGAGAAACATTGGACGCTTCAGATGCAAAAGGATCAAGGGTGGGGGATACAGCGATGGCGGCGCCTAAAGGCCCGTCGTATGCAGCAGCTTCCCCCTCTCTGCCGTGCGGGTCTTCCTGAAGGAGTGGAACATGGTCGCCTTGTCCATCATGCGAGGACATTGTTCGAACAAAAGCGAGGCTGGTTGATGTTGGGATTAACGTTGGAAATGCATTTTGTGACCGTTCTGGAATGACAGTTAATACATCCGAGAAAACAAGTGAAACTATTTGCACTGGCTTCTAAGTTTCTTCGACTGAGCCGTCAAACGCTCCCGCTTTCTAGATCCCCCATATCACAAAATATTTCGTCCCCACCTAGATATCCACAACGAGGATGAATATATCTTTGGACCCAATTAATTCCATATATCAATTTCGTAACGTATTGAAAGAACTGCACCAGCTGGTCCACGATTTTAAAAGTCTTGACAGGTGAGGTTTCAGCCTCGAGTCGTAATTCCGATATGAGCACGCGCACAAATGTCCAAGCTTCGATTCGTGCTTCAGACCTCGCGTTTAGTCATTTCGCGGAGGTCCAAGAAGTCTCACTCACTCAGATAATATTAGGGCCCGAGAGAGAAACGGAGTGATAATATCAGAAGCCTCTGTCAAAGCGAACTTGAAGCTTTTTTCCCCCGGGATCAAACGATGCATCCAACGACTGCACACATGCATGAATTCCAGAAATGGAGGCAGGGTAAATGAAGCGATGCAAGGCTGGTGATTTCGATGCCGAACGAAGGCTCATACTCAAGATCCCGAATTCAAAGCAGTTCTTGAACTGCGGGGCTGGCTAGCACTAACTCACTCCATAGTCGCCTATTCACCTGCAGCTAAGACCCAGGGTGTACCTTCCCGCCTGTTTTGTTTCGACGTTTTCCTATTTCTCGATGATTCCTACAATTCGACTACGTAAAAGTAAATGCAAGGACCCGCTTGTTCTTCTTTTGTGATCTTCAGAGACAAGTTAACCAGCTTTTTGTCGCCTGTGGCCTAGTTTGCAAGGGCGCAAGTTACTAGGGGCGATCCGTCGGCTCCAGCTTCTTATCTTCAGCGGCATACGTATCCTATAACGAAACTGAATACCTACATTCCTCTGGAAGCTCGTGCACACCTGGAGACCCGTTTGCAAGTTACGGAGAACAGAAATCCACAGCACCCCTCCTCCCCGAGTTAACATCTCCAAAATCAAACCCCTTCGCATGTTAGTGCCCAAGCCGACAAACCTCGAGGGCAGAGCAATTTGCGCACGCGAGCCAAACCGCCAAAATGGCGACGGCGGTTATGATAGATAACGGCCTTTCACTCGGCTGGGAGACGAGCCAGTGCCAAAGCTACAAATATTTTCTCCAAATCGTTACATTCGAGCAACCAAAATTTCCGACGCCGCGGGAGCGAGGTAAAAACATCGAAAGACTGTTTTATCCAAAATCAGATGTCCAAACGGTCTTTATGCAAGATGGGGTGCTTAGAGATATCGTTTGCTGCACGACTTGTAAAGGGTGTAGGTTATTCCGAGGACCCGAGACGACCGCAGGAAATAAGTTAGAAGAGAGTCTTATTATCAATAGCATTATCGATCCGGAGCGGCCGCGGTTCATCCTACTAGCGATACTTGTGTGTATGGGGCAGTCGTATCTCATAAGGTACTTGAATCCGGAGAGGTTTTCAGACAATAACCTCGATAATATTACGAACGAGATGGTGATGCGGAGGGGACATTTGGAAGAACTTTTACCTCGGACGTTAAGTGTGGAACATTTCTGGGACCGGTTCCAGATGTTAAGACGAAGATTCGATTTGAAGACGTTTGATCAATTCGGCAAGGGAAGGCGACTGGAATTTGACGAAGAAGACATTCTACCTTTCAGTGTCGACGAAGAACATAGTTCAAGCACCTACGGAATCATCCATAGGTTTGAGATATATCCTTGCTATAACAATATCACAAGAAATGGAATCAAAGTAAGGCTGGGCTTATCGTGAGGTAGATCCTAGTAAGTGATAGTCTGCTAATCCACTAGAAACTAGGTCCCGAAGTTCGCCCGAAAAATATTACGTGCAGAAATCGCAGAAACGGATTTCCGATACGAACGCGATAACTTAGCTTTCGTTAACAGCCTAAACAACCCTAATATTATCGAAATGTTCTGCTGGTATACGAGGAAGAAGCCCGGTGATAAAAAGGAATTCACCTACGTATTTCCTTTTATGGAGGCCAGCCTGCATGACGTTCTCTCTGGCAAGCCTAACACCCCGCCAGATCTCAAAAACCACCAAACGACGTCCTTATACAATAGTCCGATGTGGCAGCAGATGGTAGACGTAACTTCAGGCCTTGTAGCGATTCACAACCCCGACCCAAATTTACTAAGGAAACAAGGACTACAACCAGCGCCAGGTGGATGGCTAGGATATCACTTCGACTTCAAGCCTAGTAACATCCTTGTAGACTCCGATGGAAAATTTCTTATAACAGATTTTGGTCTATCAGTTTTCAAGCGACGAGGGACAGACGGCACTGCCACTTCGACTAGAGGCGAAGAAAGTGAGATGTTGTACGACCCTTTAGGCACCCCGGCCTATCAACCCCCAGGTATCCAGCCTGCCCCGGGAATCCTACCCATTGGAGACGCCCCGTACGATATTCCTAGAATGCGCCGCACGTACGATGTCTGGTCGCTTGCTTGTGTGATGACTGAAGTCATTACTTACATTCTCGGCTACGACGGCGAGAAAGGCGCAGCTGCTGTTACCCGGTTCAAGGAAATGCGTATGGCAGATTCAACGCGGGATAGTTCTCCGGCATGGCATTGCAGATCAAGTGCCGCAAATAACGAACCTCGTCTGAAACCTAGTGTTGAAGACTGGTTTAAGTATATGAAAATCGTAGCGAGTACAAATGACCCATATCTCAGTACTATTTTAGACTTGCTGGAGGAAATGTTTGGGATTTATTCACGATCAAACTCGAAGGATGCCGAGCAGAGACTGAGGGCTGCAAATCAAAGAGAAAAAGAAAGACTGGAGTCGATATTCCGAGGATCTACTGGTATACCAACAGAAGAAGTCCCATTCTCAGTAGCACAATGGATCAAAGCAAGAGGGAAGGAAAATCTCATTTACGACAGCGAACTTCAGGCGAAATATATCATGTTCGTTCAGGACTACTAGTAAGTATCAAAGCCGGCCAAATTTGCCTATATCTGCTAGCTTTGGTGCTAATTAAAACCTAAAGCCATGACCATTCAAGCATTGATTCCCGAGGAGATAGACTCAAACTTCGACCTTGGGTTGAAGTACAGGCCCTGAAAGTATTCCAAAGCGAGCATACCAAGTCACGCTTCCGAGTAGTTATAACATTCAAAGAGCAGAACCGACTTGTCGCAGAGTCCGAAGGCTGTAAGTGCACTCTCTTATTTAATATTTTCTGAATCTGAGCTAACATCGCTCAACATTAATAGCCATCTATAGTACGGAACAGTTCATCCCCTTATATCACTATGAAGACCTAAATGAAGATTTCGCCAATTCTTGTGCCTTCCGAAACACCTTTGTGGATAGGCTCATCGGCTTTGAAGACTTTTCAGACTTACGTCAATTTCAAGAGGCGATTCTGGGGTACAGAATCAAATCAAATTCAGACCAGAACATCCGCTTCTGTTTCACAGACAAGGAAGACTCGAAGTGGAAATCTGAGATTGACGGCGCACGAGTTGAGATTTGGACCACACATGGTTTATTGGTAAGTTAACTTTAATGCCTCTATAGCTCTAAATAAATATGAAGTTTAACTCACTTTTCGTCGGATAACTAGAAACCACCCCAGCTATATAATGGTGGTCAAAAGGGTATTGGTCTACCGATGCTCAATCGAGCCAATAGTGGTCAAGTTTCAACATTGACTCCACCGCACACCCCTCGAGAAGGGTCGATTATCACACAAGCGTCACCTGCGCCTGGAAAGAGCCATGATTCTTCAGTGGTTATATTCCGCCCTTCTCACAGAGACATTCTGGTAATCCCTGCCCTCCAGCACAAAACACGACTGTGTGGCGGCTGTCCCGGGAATTGGAGTGATCCGAATTCAATAAGCTTTATTGTAAACCCACCGCACGACAAGTTTGCAGTGTTGAGATTCAAATCAGATTTTCTAGGGCCACGGTTAGATCTATTAGATCCAATCTCGGGCGTCCCTGGGATGCCACTTGAACTTAAGGAAGCCGTACTACGCTCTAGAGACGATGTAAACAAGAAAACTGTTTTCAATCAAACTTGCGTCAGTCTAAGATTCAAGAGTGAAAAGCGTAAGACGTCTCCTTTCATTACATAGTAGCTTCATTTCACGACCATTCTAATATAATAAATTTGTGAACAGACTGTCTCGATTTTATCAGTGCTTTCTCTAGAGCATTCCCTTGGAAACATTTGTATGAAACCGGATTTTTTAATGCATTCTTCGGTAACAACCGAAATCCAACACTGGAGGTACCGATATGAGATGAATCAATTCGTGGTTTTGAACGAATCTGATCACATTAATATTAAATCAGGCTCTCCACAGCGCCGTCCCATGAAATCAGCTTTCCCCATTTCCCAGCTACTAATCTTTGCAATTTTACTTGTTCCCGTTACCCAACCGCAGGAGTTATTTGATACCATTTGATCATGATAGCGAATTAGCAAGAATCGATATCGTTTATTCCTACAATCCATTTTGTATAACGCTTTAGCTTCTCTTTTATGTATATTTTAACATTATAATTGTTTGTAAATCTCTTTTACCCTGAGAAGACCTCAATTTCGTCATAGCCTACCTCCCTCTGATAGTACATTAATTTAATATAGATAGACGACCGATGAGTAATTCTTTGCCGAGCCGCATCTGTATAGTAGTCGCATTAATATCAGCATCGCACCCCGAGTTTTCCCGGCTGTTCCTCCTGTTTTCGCCGTCCTGATTTGCTGCATGCAGCATGCAATCCTAATATCCGTATGTTGGCCGCGCGTTGGGCGTGTGGTATCGACGCCACATTATATCAACTGCAGGATCGAGCGGCTCAGGGCTGAAATTGCGGTCAGCGTCAAAACTCAGATCCAGAGGTCTCTTCAAGCAGATACTTATAAATTTTAACAGTAGGAGAACTTCCTAATCAAGCCACCCAATTTGTTATGAAGGATTTTAATTTTACAAGAACAACATTATAGCATATTCTCTGGCACCTTTGACATCTGTGTTCGCGATACTTCATTGATCCTTTAGGTCAGCCGTTCTACGCATGAAACTCTTCTTGTGCAGAAGAGAAACTCGCTATGCATTCCAGGCTAGTTTAGAAATTCCGAACATACATGTCCCCGGCAAATACTTCCGAGTTTATTGATTCCCTTTTTTCTGTTAGCAAGGACTGTAGTTAGAGTATAAATTTAGTTACTCGCTGCCTAGAGAGATTAATCGATACCTCGATCTACCTTAAAGTTATCCAAACCAAGAACAATTACACAGCCTAAGCTATGACAATCTGGTTAAAACTTAATCGTAAACCGTAGGCATACTTCAACGGATATGTGTCAACTGTAATGTGGGTCCAAGCCTTTTTGACTTCAAGATTCTTTGATCGTGCCCAGGTTGCAGGCCAAGGGCCTTGGTCGCAAGTGCTAGCGTAGAGCAGCATGTTTCTTGAATGTCGTTATGAACCAGCCCCTGCCCGCTGTCGCACGACCAAAAGTTAGAGAAAGATAAAAGCCTCGACGGCGCTATCACCAGGCAGCACTCGGTGGATCTCTGAGCACGACTCCCAAACCTTTAAGTATTAAGCCGGTGATCGTTGAACGCAAGAAAACGTGGGGTTTCAAGCCAGGCTACTGACATTTCTCGCCTAAGTTTCCCCACTTTCGTGAGGCTGCACCATGCAGCTACAACTACACAACAACCTTTGGCAAATTCCGTCTTTTAGCTAGCTTGAGTTTTGAAGCCTAGAAAGGGATTCTATAGGCTGATATCATACTTGAAGAAAGAGGTGGACCTCATGACCTTGGGCATCTTGTACATAGCATCAAAATGTGGTGGCGTTTGCGTTTTTAGGCTTCCAAGCCTAGACCTGCAGCTGCAGTTAGATATGGTGGAGCTTGATCCCTCAATTCGCGAAATCTTGGAGCCTTCTTTAGCACAAGCTTTTGGCTGCATAAAAAATGAGGCTCAAAATTTTCGGGTTGAAGGTTCAATTTCAAGGCGAGAGGTCTGTTCAGCGAAAAGTGGACCAGGCACACGTATATATGGCTTATTAATACCGTGAACCGGAATCCGCATGCGCGCCCGCGCCCAATGTCTCTATCAAAGTGCTCGGCTGAGAATAATTGAGTACACCTGCAGCCTAGTATAAAGGGTTCAGCTGTCTGCTTTTGAGTCCTTTGGCGTATGGAATGAAAATAATTGTTCCTTGTAGTTTAAACCCTTCACAAACCGCATACTCGGAGCTAGCTTCGCGCATCAATCCTATCGGCCCGCGTGCTCATAACGATACCGTGGAGAAGTTTCGAAGGCCCTATTGCAGTGTAGTCCATTTATTGATTGATATATTTCCTTTCTTGTGAGAAGCCTGGGCTTCGATTGGAAGCACCAGCTAGAATCATAGCATTATTTTAAGGCCGTATTCACAATATTGACAGAAACTAATATACCTAGTCGGATCGATCGATCAATCGAGTCAGAGCTCGGGATCATTTTGGGCACCATGGCGCAGGCATTTGGAGATATTTCGGGCTTCTCTGAAGATGAAAATGGATTAGGTCGTCCTAGACTACGCCCTCGCCGTGGGGCATCAGTGAGATCGGCTACGTCGTCCGGCCCCGAAAGACCTCGAAGATCCTCAGTACATTCTTCAAACTTCGTATCCAATGAACTCCCTCCGATAGCTCCAAGCCCCGTATCATATACGGAAACACAGGCTGCAGAGCCAGCAACAGCCAGATCTTTGGCCAACCTAATTCCGCCTATAGTCGAGGCACCACAGATTACGCCTGTATCCCAGATATCCCAGGCGCCGCAAAGTCTCAATGAGGCTAGATATTCGATATCAAATCATAGCCAGATAGAAAATCGGCGGGCTTCTGTGGTTTCTGGGGAACCCAACTCAGGATCGAGTCCTGCCGAGTCTCAGCCCATACGCCGTACAGCGGATCCAGCAGAACGAGGAACCCGAGAGAAGCCTCCGATGCTGAAAAGACAGGAGCGAACCCCTGGTATTCGGCCAGGAAGTGCTGGTTCAACCTCGCAAGGGTCATTGCAAAAACCTGACATGGATGCGCTGATTGTTGGAGGCCGTCCAGCAAGGAAGCTAGGGACAATAGAAGTTGCTTCACTTATTATAAACAAGATGGTATGTGGAAACTGAAATTATTCGCATCCCGGTTTTTCTAACTAATGCCGTGGGCATAGATTGGAAGTGGGATTGTAACCGGGCCCGCCCAGGTCCTTCTATACACTGGGCGGAAGGACTATGCGTTGCTCCTCTGGGGGCTAGGGTTTCTCTATACCCTAGTTTCTGTAGTCATATTCGTAGAATTTGGCTACAAGTTTAGAGTAACTGGTGGGGAGTTAGTTTATGTAAGTTTAATCTTACAGGACTCGCCTTACCAATCTTCACACTAATCAATGCCTTCCCTTCTCGTAGCTTGACGAGATATTCAAAAAGCCAAAACTTCTATTTGTGACAATTTTTGCCGGACAGTTTATTCTATTCTGGAACACAGCAACAAACTGTGCTCAAGCAGCTCGTCAAATTATTGCCTGTGCAGACAAGTCGCTAAACACGGACAATGTCTACGAGGGTCAAGATACTCGGCTTATAGCTTTCATTGCAATTGTCATATCGTCCGCCGTCTGCCTTCTCCACTACTTTTCTACGGCAGCTGGAAGAGTAACAAATGTCGGATTCGCCGTTTTCAAGGTCGTTATGCTCCTCATCCTTCTTGGGCGCGGCGCTTGGTTTTCAGAGTCGTTTAAAGGAGGTGGGGATTGGAGTTCTCAACCGAATCCAATTGAATGGAAATCTTTCACATACGCTACATTCATCGTCCTATTTGCCTTCCAAGGTTGGGAAAATGCTTCATTCGTGGCCGGCGAAGTCGACGTTGCGAAAACAAGAGCTCTGAGGAATGGATACTACATTGCCGTGTTGCTTGTTGGATTTCTATATCTCTTTGTCAATGTTGCTTTCCTCACAGCTTTCGATTTCGTTGTAGGGGGTACTCCAGACGGAATTGCAGCTATCCTAAGAAGTGGTAAGGTCCCAATAGAGGTCCTCGCCAGTAACGGCTATGCAGCTCGATATTGGGGCAGTACCCCTGGCGCAGTAAGAACATGGACTGTGCTCCTGACCCTATCTATTCTCGGAAACGTCCTAGTTGTGACCTATACATGCGGTCGAGGTAAGTGAAATGTCTCCAGAGGTACCAGTACAAATGTCATTGTAACGGTACAAGTTCTGATAACCTCAAAGTCAAGCAGATGATTGGCCAGGCGTATGTTTTCCCCTGGTCTCGACTATGGGCGCGGGAATCAAGGTTTAACACCCCGTCTGGAGGACTTCTTCTCCACTGGGTCTGTACCTGCATCCTCATTCTCATTGCAGTCAGAATTCCGAATTCGAAGGGAATTCAGCTTCCAGGATCTCTGCAAGCCTATTCACATGCGGCTGTTGCTCGTAAGTAGAATTCATAATAGCGTGACTAGATGCTCCGGCTCGGACTATAGCTAACCCACATTCTCTATCAGTTGCGGTCACGGTTGCGTTTTGCTTCTTTACAGCGCCACTAGTAGATGGTCAAGAAACTTACCAATGGTCTTGGTTGAAATTCAAACGAATTTCCTGGCCAATAACAGCTGTTTCTATTCTAATGAACCTTACCATGATCTGTCTTCCTATTAAGTCCGCCGTCCCAGACTCCTCCGTTCCCGGCTGGGTCTTTGCCGCAAGCTGTTTCTTAGCGGTTATAAGCAGTATATTGTATTACTTCATTCTTTTCCCAGTTGAGGATTACATGGAGTCATCCAACAGATGGAAAAAGTGGAGCATTCTGAGGCTGGTTGGAGTCAGCTGGAGTATTCGTCTCGTTGAAGAAGACATATATAACGAAAGATGGGAAAGATTCCAAAGAACCTCCAGACATTTTGAGGGTTCGACCTCCAAAGTGGGGTATCAAGACGAACAGATAAAGCAGTTTGGCGAACGGAAAATGGTTTACTATACGGTAAGTGAAACCCCCAAAGCTGCGGAGGTGTTGAACCCAGGATTACAAGAAAAAATTATGTCAAGCTAACATAATATACTTCACTATGCAGCTCGACCCAGTCATGGTTGGTAATCAGGCGCATCAGCCGAGCACCAGCAGGAGGTTGGTGTTCTGGTTTTTCGGTGGAAGCTTCAATAATAAGACCTACAAGAGCCCTTGGACTGAGTGGGCCCTAAAAAGGCCAAAGTTCCAAGGCGCAAATTTTCTCTCCATATTTAGACAGAAGGAATCTGTGCCATCCGGTCTGAGTATGCAGGATGTTCAGTAACCAAGCTGATTTCGCTCAGGATTCGTGGGAGACTTATATCTCTCATGGAAAAGCTCCCTACCCAATTTACATCCCTAACACATGAAGTTTTCCACGATTTCCCATGATGATTATTTAGAATTGTACATAGATTGTTCTCACTAGTAATGTGATATCCAGACTTCATGAATGTTAATTAATTTGAAAATATCATTTACTCGACATCGATGTCGACGCCTTAGTTCCTAGATATCGTAATATCCAAGGTGTGCTACGAGGGCTTTTGGCCGACTTAGAGCTGAATCTACACTTCCGAGGCTTTACAATTTTGCGGCCTCAGCTCGTTAAAAAACACCTTCGACAACTTAACTACGGTAGATAAGCAACTACAGGTACGTAGACGCATGCGGGTAATTCAAAGGTCTTTTACATAGCCTGGTCAGCCGGACTGTTTCTCGTAGAATTGACCTTATTTGGGCAGAAATCTACCATAGACCCATAGACGCATAAACGATGGCAAGGCATTTGGGCCTATCACATCTAGCGATATTCTGATTACAAATTCTACTATGAATAAGGCAGGAAATCTTTCTAGCCTAGATGGAGATAGCTTGTTTTTTTTTTTAATTCTCAATTTGTTTGAGATCTTTGAGATTGTAGATAGTTCTGAACTAAGTACAAACTCGAATGCTAGGTACATGCAAATCCAATACGGTTAAGCCAAAATGCATTCAGTCGTAAGGAGCGTAAGTAGCTGGTAATCGTCATAAAATCATTAAATGACAATGACAAATGAACAAGAGATTATTTACTCTCTGAGGTATTTGGGTATATCAAGATGAGATATAGGAAAGAAAAGTGGAGATATTTGAAACCATTTACTGACGAGCAGCAGCTGGGACGGACTCAACGGACTGAGCACCCTTGGTCTGGCTCATGTATGGAGTGGACTCGCTGTCAGCTGGCTTAGAGCGCTTGCGGAAGGCGAAGAAGACAGCGACACCGATAATGGCGGAGGCACCAAGGATGGAGCCAACGGCAATACCAGCCTTTGCGCCGGTGGAAAGACCATTGTCAGAGGAAGTGCTCTGCTCTGGAGTGACCTGGATGACGGTCTCAGTTGACTGTGGGGCTTCGAACTCAGAGGCGGTAACGTTGAAGCATGGGATGGTTTCGGTGAATGCGGTAGCACCAACGAGAGTCTATTTCATGTTAATTTTAACTGCGGCCAGTTGACAAAGGAAACTGGAATCCAGAGTCACTTACGATATCGGCGCAAGCAAAGAAGGACTCGTCCTTGCCAGAGTCGTTGGACCAGTATTCCATCTGGATGGTGGCATTGGTTCCCTCAGCAACATTAGCGATAGTTGGTGCCTTATAGCACTGGTGACCAGGCTCGATCGCATCAACTCTTGCAGGGACGAAAGTATTGAATGCACTCTGGGTGGTTGGGTCTATTCACTCTTTTTAGGATCTTTGCGATCGACGTTATATGTAGGATGTGTAACTTACTGTTTCCGTAGGCAATACGGAAAACTACGTTCCACGCATCGTCGGCGATGGAAAGAGCAACGGCTCCACCGACTGAATATCCAGATAAGTTAGTTGCATGTCTTCATGAAACTTTGTTACGCTTCCATCGAAGTCTTCAAGGAACCTATCTTACCAAGTGGGAAGTCGGCTCGGGCAGTTGGACCGCTGGCGGAACCGCAAGGAGCCTTGTTGTCTTCAGAGGCGGACCATGGACGATCTGCGGGCCAGAGGAAAGCAACTGGTCCCATAGAAGAGCCCTGCTCTCCTTCACCGTGTGCCTGAGCGGCAGCTGGAGCTGCAATAGCGGAAAAAGCCGCTGCGAGATACAAGGCGTTGCGAAGCATCTTGAAATATATATTAATTAATTAATCGAATCCTTTTAGGATCTATATATTTTATAATGCAGGTGGAAGGGGCAAGAGGCCGTATTAGGAACGGATCAATATAAGAGGAGATGGAGAGGGTGAGGTGAGGAAGAAAAAGATACAAGAGGTACTGTAGATGAGGAGAAACCGCTGGTTAATATATTGCTCACGGAGAGGCCCTCGACAACATACAACAACCAATTTGAGCATTCTCTTTACCTACAAGGAGATAGCGTTGGATTGTCCCGGTCCGGCATGTAGCCCAGTGCTTTCGAGGGCATCCCCTGCCGCTTCCTTCGCACATGGCCACAGTTCGATATATTATGACGAGGTGACCAGCCTGACAGACCAACCAGCCCACCTGCCCTCGTCTTCCGAGAAGCTACTTGGCGGGGAGGCGCCTCGGCCTTCGCCCACAACTTTAGAGTTTTTTGCCTTTTCATACAGCTATCATAATTATCGCTGATTATACCTCGGTGTAGCGCGGTATGTAGTACAGTTGTCTCTGGGAAAAACAAGAATGTTTCTCAGGTGGAGAATGGCGGCCCATTCATGCATACAACCATGCAAGAGACATACACAAACTTGGCCATTGGTGGGATGGTCGTGAATAAGACACCGCGCACCCAGCCGTACCATCCTAGGGCCCAAGAGAGAGTGCACATTGGCCATTGGCTATTTCCGAATGTCCAATTCGAAATGGCATGGTTTCTGTGTTGCTAGTGTTATACTCGTACAGGCCGTTTTTTTCTTGTTCACAAGTCCGAGAAAAGTGGCAATGACACCTGCCTTCTCCCATCTAATCTGATCAACCGATTAGATAATTGATTGGTGATACCCCGAAATATTTCTTGCAGCCGGGTGGGGTACTTTTGATCATGGAAAACTTTTGCAGGCGCTTTAGGCACGCCACACTAGAAAATTTTCACTTTCCGGCTTTTGCCAAGTTGCCCAATGCCCTTGCTAGTCCACATCTTTGCCTGCCACTCGTTATCAGATCGAGGGAACTCCTCTAAAAAAATGTGACTTGGGTGGAGGTACTTTGTAATCCCACCATCAACCCTAGAAATCTAATCTGATCCGGCTGACACGGAATAATACCAAGACCGCCAAGTCGCTAGCAGAATCAGACCATCTTATCAGATCCGTTAAGAAGAAGCAAAGGAACGTTGGAATTGGTGCGGACAACACCGCAAAAGTTGGAAATCCAGCCAGCGCTAGCCAGCCAAGATCCCAGGGTCGCTTCAAAGTTTGTGACCTCCCACGTTTGGACTACAGGTGGGTCCTGTCGATGGCTGGTTTAGCAAATTGAGTAGGGTTTCCCACTCTTTTCCAAAGGCACCGCTCGGGTGGGTTATCGTCCGACTGGTCCAGCGAGTCTTGGAAGCTGTCAATGCATGCATGCAATGCGATAATAACTAAAATGTCTTGGGTATGACACAAAAGTTGGAGACTTCGCTCTCTTTGGGTCCCGACGGGCCCCCAATTTCCGACATCGCTCCTTCCTTCATTTCAGCGTTCAAAATTTATGTCGGGTTAAAGGGTAAAACATACATGCGCTTCCATGCAGGGGCCTGGTCTGGCGCGCTGGACACGATGTGTAGCAGTACTTCGGGGAAGTTATAAGTCGAGTCTTGCGACCTCACTATACCTACTTCTAGATTCTTTCCCCCCTCACTCCAGAATCACATTCACTCGCTATCGCAATCGTAGCTACACTTTTAGCAAGATTTCCGCTCGTTAATCGCAGATTTCGATCTATTATCAACCTTCCTAAAAGTTATCTAGTATTCTACTGCTGCCTTGCGCCAATATAGTCATCATGCTTAATGCTCAGTTGATCCTCCTTGGCGCTCTCGCCCTTCAGGGTGTCGCTGGTGTCGCTATCATGGATGATGAATGGCACTTGAAGCTCCTCAAGCGTCAGGCTCCTGGTACTCCAGCTTACAACTGTCACGATAACTGCGGTAAGGACTATAGTCTTGGCCTCTTGTGTAACACTAGTATACTGACTCATTGTTTCTGTATTCAGGTCAAGCTATTACTGCATCCCGCCGTGATAACCACTGCGAGGACAATGTTTTCAATAACAACTATGCCAACTGCTTGCAGTGCTCTGGTCCTGACAACTACAACATCTGGAGATACTACGGCTTCACTTTGACTGTTGCCGGTGAGGCATGTGGTCTTTCGACCACCCCTCTCTCTGGACCGCAACCGGACGTTCCACCAGCTCTCTCGGCTGGCGGTGAGATCCCAAGTGGTGTTGAAACTACTGCCCCACCTGCAACCACCACTACTGAGCCTGAACCAACTGAGGATCCTGAACCCACCACCACTGAGCCTCCAACTACCACCGATGAGCCAACAGCTCCTCCTACTGAGGAGCCAACTGCTGAACCAACTGAAGAGCCAACTGCTGAACCAACTGAAGAGCCAACTGCTGAACCAACTGAAGAGCCAACCGCTGAGCCAACTGAAGAGCCAACTGTTGAACCAACTGAAGAGCCAACCGCTGAGCCAACTGAAGAGCCAACCGCTGAACCAACCGAGGAACCCACTGCTGAGCCCACTGAGGAGCCCACTGCTGAACCTACTGGTGAGTCTTCGACAACAGAGTCGACTGTTGAACCAACCTACAACCCCCCTACCTACAACCCCACAGTTCCTACCTACAACCCCACCACAGCTCCAACAAGTAAGTCTTCGACATGTGAAACCACTGTTGAATCTACATACAATCCTGAGCACCCAACCTATGCGCACTCATCCTCCAAGCCTTCGTCTCACCCAACCTATGCTCCATCGTCCTACGAGCCCCCACATCAACCTTCGTACGAGCCATCGTATGAGCACACCACAATCAAGACGACTACTGGTGTATATCCGACTTATTCGTCGGTTGTTGTCACTTATACCAGTACGCCTTGAATCTGGATGCGCGTTTCCCACTGAATGTCGAACGTAGGCTAATATATGTAACTCAAATATAGGTGTCACAACCAGCTATGTCGCTCCAACTGAAACTTCCGTCGAGGGCCCCACTCCTACTTACGGATCCGGCAATCAGACTTCCGCTGCTGTAAGTTCTCCCATTAATTTATATAGATATAATTATGAACTAACGTCCTATGCAGCCACCACCACCAGAGTATACCGGTGCCGCCAACTCCCTCGTTTCCAGTGGATTCGCTATCTTCGGTGCTGCTGCTATTGCCGCTCTCGCTGCTTTGTAAATTTGAGTTTTCCGGAGTCTATGAGGCGGGGATTTATTGGTATATATATAAACGGATGACGGCAGGGTACAGTTTTTTATTTCTCACATAGCATTAATGCGCATATAATCATGATTCTCATGTTTAATTAATTACATAATGCATATTTTACACCCGAAAACTTCTTCTTTTGGAAATCATGTGATAGTTATTTAATACTTTGGCGACTTTTGTCATTGACTTAGAATCTGCTGCATGGTGGCCATCCAACCTGCAAAGCTACTGCCCGGCATTGATATTGTTCGAAGAGATTGTTGGATTTTGAGAAATCTTTGCATTGCATACAGGCTGCGGCCGTAGACAAATCGCTAGTCCCGACTTGGACTATTTCGACTCGAGTCAACGTTACACAAGAAGGGTCTCAAGACTAGCTACTAGACTCTAGCCTTACACTTAACTTTGACATTCTCGTAACCAACTGCGTTCTTTCATGAAATGCCATAACCAAGAGCACATCACAGTCTTGTAACCAAAGCAGATCATACCTTAACGTTGAGACCGTGCAAGACGCTTCTGTATAGACCAGGCAGATCAGATATATTGAGAGACGTAGGTATTAACACCGACCATGAATATAGAATTAAAAATGACAACTTATTTAACATTAAGATAAAATCCAACATATTAATTAATATAATCGCGGTCCCAAACACCAAACATTGAATCATAACATTTAAACATAACATCAAATCACGCAACTATTCGGGCTTGAATCCATGCAGAATGATATTAACCCTTCAAGAAACTCGACAGCCTGACCATAACTTCCAGTACTTGTCCCAAAAATGCCCGCTGCCGCCGACCGTAGTTTGAATGGTAATGTAAGGGAGGAAGTCTATTCTGTACCCAGAAGCTAGCACCAACTGCTCTCTAGATAAAAGCGTGCCGTTTACGGCCCGCCGCCGCCGCCGCCGTGAGACTTTCATCTTCTAGATCTGCGCTCCTTCTCCGTCAAAACCCCACAGACACAGATTACCCATTTATCCCACTCATTACCGATATCTGGATTTCGTTTGATCTGGTAAGTTCCGGCCCTTCGCCACGTCTTGAATCCGTCGTTGAGGTACGTCGCCATTATTTCGCCAGTTTCGACATCAGTAAGCTTGAGACTTAGCATGCTTGTCCTTCGGCCTCCGAGAGCTTCGGCTTCTTTTCCGTAGATTCGTTCGAACTTGTATTTCTTTTCGCTGTCGGGGGGCGACCATGTAGTTGTCAAAGAGACCCAGTTTTTCAACTTCAATTCAGTGTATCGAGAACTAACAGTCGGGTCACCAAAGCATATCTCATGACAATTTCCAACGATGTTACTCCGAGATGCAAACACTGTTGGACCGGTATTGTCCCCGCCTTCATGTACTATAACGTCTGGTTTCCCGCCACGAAATGCGGATGGGAAGGCCTTGTTATCGACGTATAGCATAGGTCTATCCATTTCATCTTTGATGAGATAGTCCATGTGAAAACTACCCTTTGCGAACTCGACGGTGTATGTCGAATAGCCCGGTACCTGGGGAATGCCCGTTGTGCTTTCGGCGTCCTGAAAATCTTCCTTAACGTCGACAGGATATTCGTTTTGGGAAGTTGAGGGCCTCGAGGCACTAGGGCCAGTGGGGTCGTGATAGCTCGGTGGAGGAGCAGCCCACGCGTACTGATCCTCGGTGTTCATCGTATCTTTTGTTAATTAAAATATAATATGCGTTGCGTACTCTAGTATTTAGTTCAATTGATCAAGTGTAGATGTGGACCAGAGCCTTGGTGTTCTGTAATTAATGGGAATTACAGATGAACATTTAGACAGGGGAGGCATAATTTATAGAAGTTCTACCGGCTGCCACGCCGTGCTAGTGGGCCATAGTCTTAGCTGTGATATGCCTTCACCGCTCTGCATAACGTTGTACGGTTTGAACATCTCAAGAAGTTTCAAGCCGCTAAGCCGCGCGAGTAATCACTAATTACCGACGCTAAGCTTTAGAGTGAACCCTTCCGACTCACCAAAAAAACAAGTTCCATCGGGGATTTTGCGGCTTAGCTAATCTAGGCCCTTTATTGTTGGTTGCCGCTTGATTGATCTAGCTCTGCCGATCGAGTCGACCAAACAAAGGTATACGCGGTAACCTGTATGGTTGGGACGAAGTCAATGCAATCAGCCTCGCAGGTTCCCTACCCATGCTGTGCCTCACAGGCGATTTTATCGGCGGCCATGGGATCGTAGACTGAAGCAAGAAAACATTGCTTCTTAGGTTAATGATTTACGCTCTGATATTTCCAGCAAGAAAACAGTGGTAAGTGCCATAGTACACTAATAGGCTGAGCTCGCGGGCAGGTCGTCAATTCCGATGTTATGCCCGCTCCGTACGGCGTGAAGATTGCGCTTGAGGCGCAGCCAAGGTCGGAATTCTTAACACCGACCAGTTCATAACGTTATCACCACTTCAAACTTTCGACCTCGCCTCGAATTCTTCTCAAACCAAGCCATTGTCGATTGCTTGGCGGAGCTCGATCATTGTATCGTTATATATCCCTTATGATTTTTCTTCACCTTTGCAGGTTCAGTCCTATAGTGAGTTCAACTACATTTGATCTCAGGCTGGGACTTATAATGCGCAGCCGCAGCACGAATTCGAGGCTCTATAAGCCTATATTTCTATCAGATACCGCACATCCAATTTTCCACACCACAGCCACTTAAATAACTATCGTAATTAAGGCGATATTAGATACCAATGAGTACGATATATCTCAGGATAGGTTTTCTAAGAAGCTTCGAGTTTGTATATTTCATCATAAATTCATAAGGGTTGGCCGTACGGCTATGCCATCCCAGCAAGAGATCTATATAGTACAGAAAGAAAGTTTTGAGTAATCTAGTTAATAAAACCAACGCTACTTGAGGTCTGACTCCGAGTCTTTGAGACTAACCATTCCGTTTCAGAAATTTAAAGGATCTCGATGTCAAATTCGTTGACAGCAACACCTCTCTGGCTTTTATCCTCAACGTCATCTGCTTCGGATTCAATGCTGCGCTTCTTAGCCGAAGTAGATTCTAATTCCGATATCTTTTCGATCGTTTCTTCGGTAGCCTCTTCGGTACCATCTTCGGTTGACATCTTTCTTGTGACTTCCGTTGTAACTTTTGTGGTCACTTTTGTAACAACTTCTGTGGTTATTTCCGTTGTCTCTTCAAGGACCTCTTTCGTTTCCTTTGGCTCTCCCTTTTTCTCTCCTTCCTCCATTACTACTGGCACCTCTTCCAAATCCTCGGGCTTGAATTTTTGTTCCTCTTCTGGCATCTCCCCAATATTTTCGGGCATGCTAGCGCCAGTTGACGGTAAACTAAGAGTAATCGATCAGTTTTATAGATCAATACCATATGGACGTAGGGGCTTAACTTACCACTCGCATCTTACACTCCACAAACCAGTCTCCTTTTTATGGAAAACCGCCAATCTCTCCTCAGGATCAAATCCATAGATATATTCTTCATCCATCTTCCTCTCCTTTCTAAAAGCAAAGTCACAAGCAGGGTCTTTTCTAGCACCCCTGAGACTTTTCAAGTCCACACCAACGCGGATTACATCTGATGCATCACTGTCCAAGTCCAAAGTACGGGAGAATTTCACTGAGCTCGCAGGAACGCCTGAATTATTTTTGGAAATGTCTTGTTAATGCCCGTTTTTTGACGGAAAGGGCTGATACACGACAGAAACATACCGATTTCCCCGTGATAAACCTCCGAAAGTGTTAACGGGATATCCACAAAGAGTCGATCAGCGTGGTCAGCAGCATCACTGAGAGCCTTCTGAGAACCATTCATAGTCGACCGGCTTATCATAATCTGTTAGTGTTATGCTAGTATTATAACCTGTGAATACTAGGGACTTACCGACTGATGCGAGATGGAGCCGCAAAGGTAGTGGCGACACACAAAGACAAAACGCTGGCAGTAATGAAATGCATTATGAAAATATTAAAAGAATAAAAGAATAAAAACACCGATATCCAAATACGTATATACCGTTAATTAAGAAATCGTTTTATTAAGTTGGAAGTGAAGTGAAGTGAAGTGGATGATACGGAAACCAGTTCCTTGGTAAAAGATAAAGCTGCTCCAGGCAAGAAAGGCGTGAAAGATGCGATGTCCTAATAAAAAGTCTACAAGAGACTGAAGCCCGACTATATATACCATCTCGCGATAATTCTTTATTCATAGAAACTAAAGCGCCGTCAAGAAGCCAATGAAACAACAGAATAAAGGAAGCATAAATTAACTAAGTTGGGGTCTGAAACGGCCGCAGGTGGTTAGAGACTGGCACTAAACACCACGTTAGGTTAGTCTATCCGTGGCCATGCGTGGTCAACGCAGCGAATGGCAGTCCCGTCTGAGAAGTCGAGAGACTGGCGCCACATACACATGCGCACACGTGAGTAGCGCCATAGTCAATCCAAAACGGGGTCTCCAACATTTCATGACTTCATCATTTCCTGGACACTAGCTCAGGTCCTAGATTCAAGAAAATTCTATCATCACTTTTCTTAGTAAGTACAAGCAGTGAAACCTCATAAAATCACATCTTTGGTAATTTTTGACGTGCAGAAGGGTTTCTTAACTTTGTTTCACGCCTAAAAAAGTTCCATGGAGGCAATTGTTTCCACAACATGTACAGAGAAGCAAGTCGAGGCGACATAAACAAATATTTCGGGCTTGAGCTTTTGTTTCAGAGCCTAATAATTATTTTCCACATGCTAAGCCTCCTCCAAAATATCACGACTTTATAAAAATAATCAGACTTAGCTTGGATGATCTCATGAATCAAACTTCAACGAGTGGCGCGGGTCTAGGTAGTACTCATACGTACTATGGTGCCAATGCAAAGATCTAGGTTGGGGAAACACTAGTTACGATAAATACCTAAGTAATTGGCTTTTTACCACTTAAGTCTATAAAGACTATGGTGCGGGCTTCGCAATGTAATGTAAAGCATTCATATAACTTTATGGGTACCATGTACATCAGATATTGAATTCATGAAAACGAGCATCATTCTTTAACGAGACTTCCAAGGAATACCAAAAATACTGTACGCATGTGCAACAGCAGCACAGAGCATCAATTCCCCTCCCCTATAACCAAGAACGGCGTTATATGAGAAAAATATCGTAGCGCCGCCGCTAAAATTTCCAACAACCATATCAGCACCAAAGCTTAGGCGTGACTTCCTTCCCTGTTCCATTTCCAATTTTGTAAAATTATTTGCATGGGCGGCAAGTCTGTTGGCAGCATGAGTAGCAGGCATCGGTGGCGCGGCCAGTCCTCTTGCATTCATTCCAGCACGACTGCCAGACGGACCAGGATGGACAGGTAGCGCGCTCTATGATTCGAGATAGCTTTTAGTATCCTTCAAAGATATATGTTTATCTGGATAATCCAAGTCTCTGCAAACCTTCAATGGCATCGGCTGGGGCTGGGGCTGGGACCGCGGCAGCGAGGATAGTTGGCAAAGCTGCGAGGACGAAAAGGAAGGCTTTCATCTTGTCGAAATGAGAGATTCGGTAAGTGAGAAGAGTTAGGGAGCTAGTATCTCAAAATAATTGCGAGTATAGTTATTAAGTTTGCTGGATTGTCTCGTGATGATTTGGAATGCTGATATATACATTCCATATGGCAGAACCTCGCTGTATTTATACACTTTGCCATTGCTGAAGTAATGATCGACTTCAAATAACAACGTAAGAGATTCCTCCTGAAGATCAGTTTCGATGAACTCCCAAAGTCACACATTCGACGGCCCGGCGGGGCGATACACCGCAGAAATGATGTAGACATGTGCATTTTCAGCTTCTTTCGAATTATTTATCGTATGACTCTCGCCTTTGATGCCGTTCAATCTTGCTGCAGAAGGCCACAGCCTCGTGCAAATAGACCATCGAGGTGCTCCCCTTGCCCGCAACACTCCTTGTTCGCATGATCGATCATATAGCCTGAGGTTTGGCTCAGGATTAATCTGTTGATTATAATGCCCGCGATGTAATAGTAAATGCCAAACCAGAGAATAATACTGAATATCCTGGTAAACCCCGAAACTCGGAAACTCGGGCTCTGGTTATAAAATAACTGCACTGTAACAGTATATGACCGACAGCAAGTTGATATCATCGCCGGTCAGCTTGCACCGTTGGTCCAGAAAGCGCCACAGCTCTCGGAAATATTCGCCTAGTTTTAGGATACCCCACCAGGCATGGTACTATGCAGTATCGCCTTCCCCTGTCGAGGGTTTCCTATGGGCTTGGTTGGGTTAAAATTGATATGCTGGTTATAGCAGCCCATCGAATTTTCGAGTGTGCTCTGGTTCCCATTTCGGCGGTCAAAAACGTCCCCTCACGCTTAGCGAGTTTTCAACCGCCTTAGCTGGGATGTGCACCAAAAGCCAGCACTCCAGAAGGAGGAAAAAGGGAGCGATGTGTGGTCCGGGAAGATTGAAAATAGCCTCCTTCAAGTCGTATTGGATAATAGAATTCGGTGTTAAACAGGTGAGGTAGTGGCAAACTCTTTCCAGAAGATTGCCACAAGACGGAACTCGTCTTTCTTTCCCCGCCCTAACGTTAAAGAGTTAACTTCAAGGTCCTCTGCTGCAGCTTTGAAAGGGAACATTCGAACCTGCAGAAAGCCACTTGTGGTATTAAATCCACAACAATCTATATGTCCACAACCGCAGTAGTACCAACGCTGGACGACTTGCCATCGTAGCTCTATCCCCCCCAGTAATTTCTCCTTTAAGCTTGAATATGACGAGAACTCAATCGGAGTTTCCACTTTTTCTCGACCACTTTGATGGGTGTAGTTATTGCGATGTATCGGGATAGAGTCTAACAGCCACCTACGAGGTCATGCAATAAAATACCGTATCCGTATCCGTTTCTACTATGTAGTCTCTCGCATGGTGAGGCCACTCTCAATGTCTCGGTTTTCGCCTAGAATCCACAATTTCCCTCGGCCTCTCAGCCACCGATGAAGCCTCCAACACTACTCACTGTGAAATACCATACCAGTATACACGATACTACCAGCGTAGTCGATTCAATTGGATTCCTCTTCATAAAACAAAGATATGAAGTATGGGTCAGAACAAAAATGGGATTTGTTTTAATTTTAACGTAAATGTTTTGGCCGTGTCTTTATTTTAAGACCCGGGGATTCTGTAGTCGAGTAGGAAATTTAAGTAGCAACTACGATATATAGACTTTACTCCAACGATAATATCGTTATCCCTTCGCTGGATGGCGTTTTACAACATCTATGTAGCGTCTGTATATGTTTTGGAGTCGTCGCCAAAAGTTTGACATTTCTACAGGTGGGTCCAAAAGTAGCATCGATAGGCATTGGCTTCGCGAGTTCGGCCCACTCTCGGCCTGCGAGCCGAAGCCAGTGCACACCTGGACATTATTGTCACAGTCTCAAATTTACCACGATAAATTGAGTTTTGTTGGCCAAAGCTCTGGTGAATGAGAAGGGCGCATGGCTCGCACTAATGAACATGAAGCCCAAACATCCAGCATCCAGCATCTCAAAGTTCACGAATACTTAAAATAGATAGACATCGCTCTCAAAATCGAAAGGAACGGTTACAACTATACTACGACCAGGCAAGCAGTCATTCGAATTCAGATTGGATCGTCAGCAGCGCGTGACCGCAAACTCCGCAAGATGACGCGCAAATACCGTGTCTTTTGAAGAAACTTTCTCTCGGATAAATTACAGGTTTCGAACAGGCCCAAGGCCTGAAGGGAAATGTTGGCTCACTTGGCCATGATAGTTTTCCAGGGACTGCTGGTTCACCCGAAATTGATCCTACTCAAAAAAAAACCCCCCCATTTACATACAGGTGTATAGTAAGTTTCTCAGGTGAATTGCTGAGCTGTCTACAGAAATGGTGTGCTGGATCCTCAGGGGCGTGAGTGGGTTTCATCCTGAAGAATTGTATTTAGCCAGTTATCAAACCCTTGTCGACAGTCCAAATCCCAACACACCATCTCGATATCAGTGGACTAACCTTGCAGTGGTCTGCTAGTTGACAAGGATTATGGAATATTCGATCAAACTTTCGAAAGGCCAAGGATTCTGCAGAACTTTGAGGCTTTGATTTTCATAGGCGCTCGTTCAGAAGCCCAATCCTCAATTGGTTGACAATGAAGAATAACTCTTCCTGATTAGCTTCCATATTCGCTTGTTCGACCCACCGGATAAACTCCCTGTCAAAGATGAACCTCTGACGTGGGACAGGCTGCTCCGATAACTATTGCGATTTCCAGGTACCAGTCAAATTCAGGACGACATCCCTGTTCGATTCTTCAACACCACACACCAGGCTGGAAACTTGACTCTATATCGATGAATTATTATGCCCTTGATCGAAAGCGATTTAATATGAAATTCCGAACTTTACTCTACTTGAGGACCTGATTATGGTCCTGGAAGCGAAGAGTAGCCTGGTTGAAATTATTACTGGGTCGACAGGCGATTTAAGAGAGGATCCACTTTCCTCTCCAAGCCCGATGCCGTTCATATACTATGGGACCGCTTGACAGCTGACCTTCGAACTTTTGTATTTTTCCGAACCTAAAGCCTTACCACAAACTCTGAGATTCTTGACTTCATCGCCAGGGGCTTTCACGTCTAAGAATTCACATCTTCCTTCATCCCTTTCTCTTTTCGGGTCCGTCAACATCGAGATATGGATCTGACTTATTGATTCGACGTCTTGGATTCCTGCCGGCTCGATCATATATCAACAGCATCAAGTTTAGAGGGCACTCAGGTCGCGCAATAGGAAGCGAACTATTCTTTGTCACCACAGTGTTGAGGGTAGAACTAGCTTTGCCGCCAAAATTCAAAACTCACGTCACGGAAATAAATGTATTCAACCCGAGCAGCGGTAGAAAGATGGCAAGAACGAAATACCGGGTATTCACATGATACATCAGGGCACTCGATAGCTCTCGAGACAATCCAAATCAAGCCTGAGGTCGTGGAATCTCGCGTAGCGCTAGGAAAAGGCGGCTACCGAAAACTATTTTCTCCGGAGACGTTACAATGCCTTATAGCCATTGTGATCGAGATCTTGATTATTCTTCTGATCGTTCTATTCAACTTGGTTGAAGTCACGCTGACGATGCCTGGGGTATTCCCGAACGACTCAAGAGCATTATACGTTTGTGGGACAACGATATTTATTACTGCCATCACAGCCTTCGTATCGAGGCAAATCAGATTGCAGTGGATACATTACATCGAGATCAGGAGGTTAAGAAAATCCGACATCCTTCAAAGTTCAAGAAGAATAGAGAGTCTACTCGGAGTTGGGACTTATAGTGACTATTTCTACTATTGGGGGACAACAATCACACTCCTATTCGCATCACTAAGCACAGCGGCAATAGTAGCCGCTATTACACCCTCGATAGGTTTCAAGACCTTTGGAACGACCGTTCAACTTACACCAGGAGCTCTGAATTGCACCACAATATCCGACGACCCAGTTCCCACTGCGCTTAGTTGGAGGCTAGAAAATGGAACCTACATAAATTTCAGATCAAAGGGCAATACTTGCCTTGCAAACCCTGCATTTTCCATCGTCAATGCGATATCCAACTCTGCGATCGATAAGGATGGATATGCATATGCCGTCTCAGGTGTTGGTATCACACGTTCTAGTATAGGCGTGCCATACGACGCCCATAACGGCCCTGCGGGTTTCGACAAGGTCTTTTGGGCTATGGGAATAAACCAACAGGA
The DNA here is from genome assembly GCF_004000055.1 of Arthrobotrys flagrans. NCBI lineage: Eukaryota > Fungi > Ascomycota > Orbiliomycetes > Orbiliales > Orbiliaceae > Arthrobotrys > Arthrobotrys flagrans. Next base: position 553,873 of record NW_027137556.1, read on the forward strand.
CAGAAATATTCTCCAAGACTCTACTCAGTGTTTGCCTGTTTTTATCGCCAACCCGGCAAAATGTCGACGTGCAGGGACGATTATCAAGGCGAAAAACAACCTCACTGTCCAGCTGGATGAAGATTGTAGTGCATCGACACCAATATTTGGTGCTGACTTGGAAAGTGATGGGGCATCGGCATCCGGGTACTGTACCAACAGTAAATCCGTGGGCAAGATAACCTACTTGATCGGGTCCATCAATTCTCACGCAGGATTACTTGCAGCAGCTGTATCGGACTTCCCTGCAGTAAACTCCAAATCATATTCCGTGGCATGCGAGGTTGATATTGTATCTGCCGTTGGATTCCGCGACACCACAATTTCTAGAAACTACAAACCACCTCACGAATCAAGTATCAACCGCGAAAACGAAAACCTCAAAACTCTTGCCGAATATACAATATCTTCTCCAGTTAAACAAAGGGCATCGTCAAGTTGCTCAAACACATCATACGTTCCAATATGGAATCCCGAAAACAAAGCTGGCGTCGTTTTAACACCCGGAGCCTTGGCTGTTGGTGCTGGTGCAGCATATCCGTTGTTTATGCAGAACAGATACAACGACGGCTGGTGGGATACTCTCTCTAGAGCGGTGAAAGATAGAGGTCCAAGTTCATATGCCTTCGAGGATTCTAAAAACGCACTCGAGGATGTGCTAGGGTTGGTGGTTGGAGTCAGTATGGGACAATACATAGGCTCGGCGCAACCACTAGCATCGTTACGAGATGCGCCTATGCTCGTGAATCGAGGGGGTACCGCACGAGTAATTGGGTATAGAATTGGTTCTGGGAGCAGGTGGGGTCTCATCTTCATCGCCCCTCAAGTTTGGGTCATATTAGTTCTTTCTGTTCTTTTGGTTAAGCGGCTACGGTTGTAAATTTTATTTCCTCCATTTTTGTTTTCCGTCTCTCTACACTACTGGATTCACGATTATTATTATTAATTTTGATTTTAGACTCTGGGGATCATTCATTCAATCGGTGTTTTTATCACTCCTTATTGTCTTTTCTTCGATGGCCAGCAGCGGAAATTTCAAAGAAGGCGTCTGTCTTGTCTCTACTTAATTCTTTTTATTGGCTGTTATATATGTGCATAATTATCATGGAAATGGGTCCCAGAGTTCCTAGTTCCTTTTACAATTACCCGATCTTTGTTTGCTCACCATGCATTCGGAGCATGTTTTCCTCCACATGCATTTTTATTCTGGAGAGGCTTCTTGTTCTTTTCAACTTTGCACATAGCATAATGTCAGATATAGTCCTTGTAAATATATCGGAGAATTGTTCCTCCCGCCTGTTATAAAAAAGCATTTCCAACTACCCTCCCGTGGGGTATTTGAGTTTAGAATCCTTGGTCACTGGGGTTCCAAGCAAGCATCATTTTTATGAAACATATTCCTAGGTATCGATGCAACAGTGAACAAACCTGACCTTGACTAGGATGCCCTTTATATAATTTAAGTTTCTCACATGAGGTGATTTATTAGAGCCTTGAGCTACCATAGAATCTTAGGCCTACGCGGCCTTCTGTAGAACATTAGGAAGCGATAGATATGAGGTGACCACAAAAGAAGGGTTCCATCAACCTGGGCGTCGAGTAGTAAAGCAGGTACATTAATATTGAGAAAGATGTTTCGAAATTTCTGGGACTCAAAACACTAGTTAATGTAGTAGTTACTTGGCTCGAGACCAGGCGATAGAAACCTTACACTTGAAGGCGAGATAAAGCAAATTCAGAGATTGAAAAGTGATATCCTTGATACGAACGTAACACCGTATACCCTCGCGCCGGCACGCGGCGCTCTACTGAAGGTCGAATCCCCCCCTTTTTTTTTTTTCCTGATAAAAGGGAATGAAAAATTCAATGAACCCTAGTTACATGAGTTAAATCCTGTTGAAATTAATAGAATACCGAAGTCGTGTGAACCCATTCTTCCTGAAATCAAGATCGCAGATTACATTAGTCTTTAGAGTTTCTTCTCAAAAACCATTGCCGTTGCACAAGCAGAGACTAGGCCTAGGAGTAACATCTATCTTGTTTTAGGGAGTCCTAGCCTCATCAGCATAAAGCAAAGAGATACGTTTTAGAGACCGGTCCTTAGTTGAATAGCCGACAATGCCCCAGGGAAGGGATCCAAGATATTCCATTGCAAAAGATGGGCTGTCTGGACAGCTAGGTTTAGGATCATCGAACTTGTGACCTTGTGGATAAAATTTACGGCTGTATATGGACTCGGAAGTAGTATTCAATTTCCCATGTTCTACAGCGGCATATTGAAAGCCGTTGGTAGCCAAGCAGGCACGAAGAAGCTTTGCAGTCACGATATCGATGTTGGCCGTTGGAGGGGCTTGATTATTCGCGCAATGGTTGCTTCTGCAACGTTAACTTCGGGTATCCCTGGTAAAGGGACGCCTCAGAAGTTGAGTATTGGATGGTGGAAGTATGGATGTTTGTCAGATTGGATGGATGCTAGCTACACAATTGGCTCCTGTTTAAATAGAGGGAAAGTTTTCAGAGTGCGGCATTCATGATGTGTTGTGGTCACGTGACCACAACGAAGTCCTAGAATAATCCAACAACTGTGGTCTATGCTGCGCAGTTATTCCGTCGGCAGACGGAATCATGGAGCCCCGCTCGGGCTAGCTCTGGTGGCCATATATATAAAATCTAGAACTCCGTTACTGCTTCCAACACTCTGACAAATATCCGTGCCGTACCGCCCGAGTCATACCCGTAAAATACATCGTCGCGTCGGCGCTCATGTTCACCGGTTCCGGTACCTTGTGATCAGATCTACCCACATTTCCCTTTCCAAGGAAACCTAAAGGCTTCATTCGGTCAAGCATTTTCCGACTTCGCGAACCCCGTGCGAGCTTAATTCGACGGTTCAGGGATTATCGTACGTTTTCTTACATAACCCGAGTTTCAGGGCCTTTCGGGTTGGATTTTTGTTGCAACCGTTGCCGAATTATCCGTTGTGCGGCTGTGCCGTCTCTGTCGCCGTAGGCAATTGGTATGTATAAATCATTAATCTGTTATTGCCTTGCGATATATCGTTGCAAGCATAAAATCATAGACGGTCAATTGAAAAAAGAATGTTAGGAGGAATTAGAATTACTAGATTACAGCAATTGGCTGGACCTTGTTCTCAACATTATTCCCCACTACTCCTCGATCAACTTGGGCTGCGCAATATGTCCACGACAACAAAGGAACCGTATCTATTGAACGTTGACGAGGAGGCTTCGAAGAGGTAAAGATGAATTTACTTCATATAATCTTTATAGTGGACTTAGGGTGCTAAAGAGCGGGATTATTCTATTAACACCCCGGTTCTCCTAGGTTAAACCTGCAGCATGATATTTTAACTCAAATGCTCTATGGGAAGCTTATCCCTGAACCTGTGATTAAACGTCTCACATCAGTACAAGAGGCAGCGAGAGCAATGTCCTATGACCGGCCGGCGTCTAAGCAAGTTAAGTATCTTAAGATCGCAGATTTGGCGACAGGAACTGGGTAGGTATAATGTGCACTCCTGATTGACAATGTTAAATATAGGATATATCGATATAAGCAGCCGGTATTCCTAACTTCCACAATCATAAATTTAGTATATGGCTCTATTCTATACGCAAGCAACTTGAAGAACTCGACCTTAAAGCAGAGCTCCACGGCTACGACCTGCACGACAACCAGTTTCCACCGGAAGGAAAGAGAGAGGATGTTGGATTTCATATGTTGAACATTCTGGATACGCTGAAATTCCAGGAGATAGGCCCGACCTATCACTATATCCATGCAAGGTTACTTACGAGCGTGCTCACAAGAGAGGAATGGAAGGTTGCAATTGACAATTGTTTGGAAATTCTAAGTATAACTCCACATTTCACATGTTTCGACGACACGGGAAACGAATTGTCCTTATTAATCTCTTCTACCGGATGAATTTTTTTATTTTTTTTTTCGGTATTGCAGAACCCGGAGGCTTTTTACATTTCGAAGAAATCCCGTTCGGAGAACTATCGATGGAAAAAGACGGTGCTCCTGCATCCGGTGGCGTACTTGAGAAGCTGCAAGCGAGCATGAAGCTTTTGAAACGTGATTTAGAGTAAGGTTTATTCCCGAAAGCCGACAACCCTTTTTAATTTCATATCGATTGTTATTCGTTTCAGGACTAATAATTTAACTGGGAGGCTGTGTATAAATATAGCTGCGGGAACAATATTTACAACTACCTTGAAGAACTCGAATTATGGGAGACCGAGCATCGCAAGATCGATTTACGTACTTGCGACGAGGAGACAAAACAAATGCAGAATGTCAATGCTCGACTTGGGCTTGAAGAGTTTATTACCAATGCCATAGCACGAGGCCCAGAAGCCCTCAAGCGGCTTGGCTTCGAAAGCAAGGAAGCAGCGCTGGAAAAGATGGCGAGTTTGGGGAAGGATCCTGGAACCCAAGCATTCTTTGTTCTGCATAGTATCCTAGGCAGAAAACCTGGCGGGTCATATACGATGCAACTTTCCAGCGGATCAGCTGCACCCAAAGACAGCGAACTTGAAGAGGCGAGGGATGAACCTAAACAAATACCTAAACCTATCTTTGATGGGGCCCTGGAAAGAGCACCTGAGGATACAGAAGAAGAACCTCAGCCCACTTTTGTTGTGCCACGGCGGGGACGCTTCCAAGTGTCATACGCCGTAACTTCGCAGAATCCAGATACCAAATAAAGGAGCGCATGAAGTCCGTTCAATTTCGTCTGTTTTTGTAAAATTATAATTTATCGATAGTTGAGGGTCTCGACGCCATAGTCTAACTAGTCGGTCAGATGATAGATATATATATGTGTGAATAAGAGAGGGGGAACCGTGTCCCTCATTTCTTCGTTTGTAGTTAGATTGGTGCCCTAACAAGTATCTTCATACGAAATCGTTATCTCGGTTCGGGTATTCCCTCCGAAAAAGTCTACTAAATCGAAAAGAAACAATCCCAAGATCTCTATCGTAGACAGCCTGGTTGTTGGAAGAGCTCATTGTTGGCCCAAGTACGTGTTGTGGCGTCCTTGTCTCAGACGTCAATGCGACACTAGTTTGCGAACGATGCGGCATGAATTTCATATGAAGTTTGTGGAAATGAAATGTCGCTGCGTGCAGATACATATGAACGCATGCGCACAGGACGCATGACATGGAAAAACCCTACAGGACGAGAAGTTTTGATTCCGGCCACAGAAGCCTCGAAAGATCCAGAATCGAATGTTAAGAAGGACACGGGATCTTAATAACTTAGTACCGGAACTAGTGTCTGTGAGATGTTTCCCCTTTTTTCAGCTACTGCATGCGGTAGCGAAATTTAGCCCTGTCAACCACACCTCCCCGTATTCACAGCCGGGCTTCACCGAATGGCTTCAGCATGAATATGGTGGTGCGACTGACGCCTCTGTTAATTGAAGATCACGTCGACAGCTGCGTGTGGACATTCCATATGCGGATACACGCGATGGCTTCAATGAAGGCGGGTGAACAATGTCCTAGCTGCCTTCGTCAATCTCAAACAACTCTATTCTTAGAGCGTCTTGTTCTCTGGCTAAAAAAACCCAACAATTGGCGCCTCGCAAGAGATCTCTATCGTACTGTTGGATTAGTCCGGATTCCGGAACTCTCGGCATCCTCGTTCAGGAAAAACTACCAAACAACCAAAAAAGCCTCCATGCGAATTCGAGAGTCAGCCATGGAAAAACCGGCCTTTGGGCATTATGCGATGGGCGTTTCCCGCCTTTCACGAGACGCAGTGTCCTTACCTGCTTTTTTCCGACTGCTGAAACAACTGTCTGGCCCAATGGCTTTTCCAGATGGCTCTGCTGCGACAAATGTCGTCCGCAGACTGGACACGAAATTTTTCTTCCATCGTACGAGCGGGCTCAAAGAGAGTAGGATGGTCCGGTAATGCCATAACATCTTGCCGCAGGGATTCAATACAGGAGTACTCCTGTGAGCATTAGTGCGAGGGTGTGGGTTCTTAAGTTACCCAACTCTGAAGACATCCCTGACTCTCAAATTTCGACGGTGCTGATCGAATTCTTTACCAAAGAAACATGTACGCCGATTCGCAAATTTTAATATTGATTTTTAAATTTTAAGATTGAGGGTGCTCGAGCTTCGAGAGTCATGTCGACGGGGCAGCCGGCAGACGTATATAATGTCAAAGATGCTGCAAACAGCCTGACATGCAGGAGGAGAAGGAAAGCCTCCACCAAGCAAGCTGTCATCTGCGATTACTTGACAGGCTTCAAATTCAGCATGTGCAGCTAGCAGCTTGCGGCGTTTAGTCTCACAGCACATTTGAGTCCTGACCAATCGGACAGTGGCACCCCTATTCACAATTGGCGTGCCCAGCAAATTTTCAACCAACGGGAACCCTGTGCTCCGCCTCCAAGGACGGATGTCTAAAACTGGGTACAGACCACCTCTAACCGCCCCACCAACACTTTTTCGAGCTAACCTTATGAGACTTCCTTCTGATACCCATCATTGCTTGTGAGCCAGGAACAAAGAAAAGGTAACGATGACACGTTAATACCTCGTTAAAGCAGGTTTGATTGGGCCGCTGTCTGGGGCCATGGGGATGATATGATCTCCCCACAGAGGTTCATATTCGCTAGCATGGCTAACGGGGTTTCATTGGGTTTCATTATACCCCTTCGCTGACCTTATTAGGACTTTTGATAGTCAAATAAGAAATTTATGATGGGCCCCTATCCAGTGAGGGCAGTGAGGCATGGATGCGCTCTCGTGGATGACCGTGGTGCTCGAAACCACAGTGCATATGATCTGCCATTCATTGCGCTGGCAACACTGCTGCGCTGTATATTAAGAGAAGAGCCGCCGCCCATGTTTCTTGGAGTATTCTTTCTTTGGTATGCCAGTTGGCTTCTAAAACAACAACTTTTCTTTCCCTCCTTTCTCTTTTCCTTTTAGTTATTCAGTATCTCTTATCGACGCAGTGCTTACAATTAGTAGCACTACGCCGAAGTCACTCTTTACTGTCCTGTTGTTTCATGCGACTGTTGAACATTTTTTGCAACATCGCCAATAATCTTTAAACCTCGATTCTTTTTGACGAACAAGTTCGGTGAACTTTTATTATAATTGCTACAACTGCATTACATATATCCGTTTCATTGATCTTGAAAGGAAAACATCTTTACAGTGATTAGTTGTCCTTGTGCCTTTCGATTCATATCCATACTTTTTTTTTGTTTTTATTGCTTAGCCTTGGAAGATCTCAAGACGCCCTTTCTTATATAAGATAGCAACAATGGTTCGCATATCGACACTCATTACTGCTGCGGCAGTCGGATTCAGCTACGTCGACGCTTTACCGACAAACCCATTTGGGCTTTCCGGACTTGGAGGAGGCGTAAGGGGAGAAATTGCTAAGAGAGAAGTTGTTCTATCGACACTACCAGATGGTATTAAGGCAGTCACTGGCAATGGAGCTGTTCCACTCCGACTGGACTTCAACGACTTCATCAAGGATGATACTCGAAAAAACCTTTACCTTTTGGCGCTCTCTAGAATGATGCAAACGTCCCAATCGGATCCAACTTCGCATTATCAGATTGCCGGCATTCACGGACGACCATACGTCGCCTGGGACGGAGTCAGAGGAGGAAACAACGACGGTGGATACTGCACACACGCCGACATCTTGTTCCTTTCTTGGCATAGACCTTATCTCGCACTTTATGAAGGTTCTCTGCACGCTCATGTTCAAAAAATTGCCAAAGAATTCAAAGCTGGAACAGAAGACTCGACAAAGGCCTTAGCTGCCGCCCAAGATTGGAGGTGAGTTTTAATTTATATTTCTAAATTCGGCTGCGTCCGATTACTCGCATTGGCGGTTTGCGTGTTTGGCTTGTCGCTCGCTTCCCCTGTCACATCTGGCAGGCAAGCAGCACCCAATTACCACGTTTTGAACGTCCCGCAACGCAAAATGGCTAGATTTCCTCCGCGGTGGGTCCACGATGATAGACTAACTCTCCACTCTCCTTCTCGAATAGGATGCCATATTGGGACTGGGCTACTAATGCTACCATCCCAGAGCTCATCGGAAACACTCCCCGAGTCACTGTTCGAATGCCAAATGGACAAGATGAAACAATTGATAATCCATTATACAGCTACAAGTATAACTTTGCAAACGCACAAACGCAGAAGAATGAGTTACCCAGTCAGCCATTCAGCACTGCAAAGCAGACTACCCGTGTTTCTATCGATACTTTGAATGCACAGCTTGCAAACATTGGTAGCAATCTTAGAGATCGTGTGTATAACTTGTTGGCGGATACCGGTTATGCCAACTTTGCCAGGTTCTCCAACAAGGGAACAACTACGGCTGTGAATGGCAAGCTCGACTCTTTGGAATCCGTTCACGATGTCATTCACGCCACTGTTGGTGGTGGAAATGGTGAAATGGGTTGGGTAGACTATGCTGCCCACGACCCATTGTTCTTCTTGCATCATGTAAGTCTCCTATCTGGAGAAATACCTACAGTATTCGGTGCTAATATTATAATTGAAACCAGACCAACATCGACAGAATCTTCGCCATGTGGCAAGCAGTTAATCGGGATAATGCCGATGCTTACCTTAAGCCAAACGACGATTTCACTAGTACTTATGGCACCTACGCCATTCAGCGTGGTAGCAAAATCAATTCTAACACCCCCCTTCCACCTTTCCGCAAGGCTAGCGGCGCCAACTACTACAGCTCTGAAGATGTCAAATCGACCAAGTCTTTTGGATATGCCTACCCAGAGACTATGGATTGGGAAAGAGACGCAGGTGACTTCGTTGCCTGGGCTAAAGAACAAGTGAATATCAAGTACGGCAAAGGCGCCCCACCCGGTGTCCTTACTTCTGTTTCTTCTGCCACAAATAGCATGTCCAGCACTTCTAGCAGCAGGACCACTACCACCTCCAGCCGTGTGACTACTACTTCTCGAACTACCACTACAAGCTCACGACCTACCACTACTTCTATCAGGCCAAGCACCACTCCTGCTAGGACTACTACAACTTCTGCCCGCGCCACAACCACATCTGCTCGCCCAACAACCACACCCTCCACCACCTCTGCTAGACCAGCTACTACTTCTTCTACTACTACCACTACTAGCCGTACTACTAGTTCCACGGCTGCACCTGCGCCCCCAGCCCCAACAACCACTAGACCAGCAACTACCAGACCAGCAACCACATCTTCCGCCGCTCCTGTTCCATCATCTCCAGTTCAAGGAGGAACCCGTCCCCCACGTGGTCAACGCACTTGCTCCAACACCCCATGGTACCTCTGGTTCTGGTCCGGGCTCTGGGACTGCTTCTTCGAGGCCCGTCGTCAACACCAGAACCAGCACCAGAACCAGCACCAAAAGCGCTTCGACTTGGGCGATATCGCCGACATCGCCGGCGACGTCGTCAACACCGTCGCCACAGTCGTTGAAAACGCCATCGACAGAATTCCCGACGTCAAAGACCTCATCGACCACGCTTCATCCCTCATCAGCGGTGACCAATATACCGAGTACGTCGCTCAAATCAAGGCTGAAAACAACGCTTTGGATGGAACTTTCACCGTCTATGTCTTCATCGGCGATTATGATAAAGATCCAAAGACTTGGCCGCTTTCTAAGAACCTTGTCGGTCAACACTCTGCTTTCACAAATATTGGTGGTGGACACCACTTCACTGGCGCTGGAACTGTTCCTTTGACTTCTGCCATTATCAACCTTGTTGCTAATGAGAAGGTTGCTAATCTTGGTCGTGCGGCTGTTGTTCCTTATCTTAGGGATAACCTTCACTGGGAGGTTGCCACTGCTAATGGTGAAGCCGTTCCAAGCAAGGATGTTGAAAACCTTAAGGTTGGCATCTTCTCTTCTGATGTCAAGTTGCCATGTGTCGATGGTTCCCTTCCATTGTGGGGAAACACAAAGCCTGAGTACGAGATCACACAGGGTAGACCTGGTGGTCTCTGCCAGGGTGAGAACATTGTCTAAAAAAAACCAATTATGTAAGAGCATCTTGATTTGTCTTCTTCATTTGCGATACCCCATTCAATCATCGTCCATGTTTTTTTTTTTTTTGTCATTATGCATTTTTAGCCCGGATAAGTAGCCTACTTAGTAAGTACGCTTACTTTTTGTACAGTATTATTTTCTTTTGTTTTTTCTTTTATTTTTCTCATAATGAGCCGGTTTGGAAAGGAATTTTGAAAGAAAGGATCTAGGATCTATATATATCTTCAAAGCTTTTCATGTTCTCGATTTCGTTTCCTATGTCACTCCCTCGTCTCTTTTTGCATCTTTTGTATTTTTATGCTCCCTTTCACTTCTTATAGACCGCTGGAGAGGACGGGAATAGCTTTGAATAATAATTAATTCAGAAAGATTTTAATATTTTCCATTCTACACATTCAAGTAATAACTGTAGTGTTGGCTCCAATCCTAAAACGATATCGATGCCCTCCATAACCGCAAGGGACAATGATCAATAGTCTGCTCCGTAAGGAGCCTTCAACCTCAGTACCCGGTCACGTCCGAACGGCCGGTAAAGAAAGAAAAATAAAAGGCGGAGAGAAAAAAAAGAGTCATTCACTGCAGGGATTAAAAATATCCAAAAATATATTTAATCTACAACAATGGGGATTCGCGTATCATCTCCGACTGCACTACTAGCCCATCGATACGAAGCTTGAGTAAGGCAGAGCGGACGGGATACCCTATCTTTCTTCGTTCTATGGTCGTAGATATCAGCGTTTGATCGTTATAGGTATTTGTGGTCTTGAAGAGCTCATCAGAGGGTTTAGGGTTCTTGTCAAGCTAAGCGGATTGGAATCGGGAAAAAAAGTAGTTCAAAGTTAGTCTCAAGGAAGCCAAAGAAAAATGAATCGAATCGGGTGGTATAACCGAAATACAACCTGCAAACCCCGGAAACCAGGAAAATCAGCCTTGTTTGAAAATATTTTAGTAGATGCTTTTTAAATGGAGGTAAATATTCGGCGCGTTCCATGAAGAATCGCAGTTTGAAAATTGATACATTCAACTCTTTTGGTAGTTGCTCGCTTGACAAGGTCTATTACACCCCAACACCTGAAGTTGGCTACAACGGCTTTATATGGAAGGCCTGAACGTCGAGAGTTCCTACATTACAACATTACTAATTACTATTTTAACATCAAAAGGTTCGTGTATAGAACAATCAGATTATTCGATAAATGTGTTCTGTGGTAACGAGGGATGTAATAAATACCCGGGTAATATTTGGACTATAGCATTCTCGAAAGCCCGACCGGCGTTAGCTTACGGGGACGCCAATTGATTTATGCACGGTAACATGTTTCAAACTGCGCAGCTGAAATCTTGACGGTGCAGTGCGCCTATGTTCTAGAAACCGAATAATTTAAATTCTAGGCGTAAACTGGGTGGTGATTGGTCTATACCAAAAATCAACAAAAGTCTGTGCCATTTCCTAATTGAAAGACCGCAAGAAAATTTCCTTTACGGGTAGGTGAACATATTCCTGGCAGAAAACCCAACAAGTTTCGGGACAAAGCTAGCCGTAGGGTACAGGATTGAGCAAAGCAAAGCAATAATTTTATAGTATTAGCTCGTATAATCTTGAATTAGAGACGTACTTTGAGGTAAAGCGGCGGTGTTCTGAAATTCATGCTTTCGGTCCTCAATGCAATTACGACGACATAGGTCCCGCAATCAAGGATTGCTGCATCGGTCGTTCCTGATCGACGTACAAACGTTGGCACCTCTCTAGAATTAATTAATCTTATTCCACCATATCCAGATATGGGATATGCTCTGAATAAACTAGGAGTTGAAAACATGTGCGCATGCATAAGATGCAGTATTGCGAGACATGCCTCACGTCCGATATGCGAGTTGAGAAAGAAACTACTCCAACAGTTGTAGTAGGGGCAATGTTGTATCCAGGCCTTGGTGGGTGTGGGAATCGCACTATTGAAATATTTGCGTAGCAAGAGAGAATCTACACCATACCTCAAAATTTGCCGCTGCCAAAGGTTATATATTCATATTAGCTATGGGTCTAGATGACTGCTTAGGTAAACTATACTCCCAATCTTGGTAAAATATACTATACAATCTTAACAAATCTGGGTCTAGCGATTAGAGAGGGGACCCATAAATTGCGTTAATACGAATATTCGGTAAAAATACCTTAGGCTCTGCTTGTAATCTTCGGCCGCTTCTAGAAACCTTTCAATTTCATCACAAGAGATTTAATTTCATTATATCGTACCGCCAATGGTATCGCCCTTGATGATGCCGTCGGAACGCCTTTCAGGTCGAAAAGGAGAATAGTAATTAACCTAGCTCTACCCACCGGCTGGGCCGTCCGAGTTTCAAAGGTCCTGGGCTTGCTGTTATGCGGCAGTCTGCTACTCTAACGGAGATGGCCCTATGTATGACCTCGGTGTATCCTAATGTGCTAATATACAGGAAGGAGTTGTTTTCCGTGGCCGGAGACTGCACTTGCCCATTTGTCCCAGAACAGTTTCGCTAGCTCTGCAAGGCCACCTCCGAAGAGAATGCACACCGATTCCATGAGACCCGCAGCAGAGATTGAGGTACTTTTCCATATGTAATAAGATTTGGCAGGATAAATGCGGCAAACTCTGTTTCTTAGATCCTCGCCTCCTATTGAAACTATCTCCATAGTTAGTTGTAACGAAGTGCAGTTTATATGCGGGTGTTCAGGGACGCAAGCTAGATTAGAAGAAGTTTCTGTGTAGTAGAAGCCCTTACACCAAGCTCAGTTAGAGGTATTTCACCGGCGCAGTTTCTACCAATCACAAAACTGTACTGCGGACAATGAGGTAAATGAATTTTACCTCGTCGTAGACAACAATCCAAAGTATATCAGGTGCGTAGGAAATACAATATCATGCGGCAGGCCGTTGGTTTGGAGAGCTAACAAAGGAAATCATGGGGGTTCCTAGTTTGGAGACTTGTCTTTTCTGACGGTTAGATCCCTAGAGTGCATCATACCTAGAAGAACTAGTATAGTTGTTTCGTGAATAGCTAGATTATAAATACGTGGCTATTTACAACCTTGGTGCAACGTTTTTAATTATGTTGTATGCAAATAAATAAACGAACACAAACGATCAAACTTAATTTCCGTAGTATACGTATTATCACTACATGTTATATTGGTATATTGGGATGAATGAGATGGCACTGTATCCTGGCACGGTTCGGTAACTAGCTACCTGGGTATGTTGCAATTGTTGGATTTATATTAGCCAGCCAATGCTAACGGAAGTTCCTTTTGCACGCCGCAGCAATGCCACAATTGATATTTGTTTCATCTGATGAAAAAGTGGGAAACATTACTAATCTCTGTGCCGTGATCGTGGCCTTTGGAATCAGGAAAGTGGAGGTGGTTACGTACGCCCTACGCTTGGCATTCGACGTCCGACATCATATGGCATGGATTAAGTATGGAATCCGCGAAATGCATTCATGCTGATTGGATTAAAGTTATAAAATAGGGTGGGTCCAAGCTGAGCTTTTTGAGAGTGCTTCAATACGCATTGAAATCAAATGTTTATCTGTTAGAAAAACCGACTGTCGTAACACTATCGCAATTCTCATGGCCCCAGTTCGTATTTACTGCACGAGATGGCTCTTGTCGGCCGTAACAGCAAGAAGAATGCGTGTCTAATGCATCGCTGCATAGAAGGTCGCGAAAATGGAGTTAACATGGGATGCTTTGGCGTCCATTGTGTTTAAATTTCTCGTCGCATGGCGTCTACAATTAAACGAATGCTGTTTACTGCGCCCCTCGGTGATCGTAGGCTAAGATTGTCACCAAGATAGCTTCCTAAGGGACACAACAACACAAGTGAAATTACAGGTACCGCCTCGTTGTCATCCTGTCGCCAGCAGCAATAACAACGCGTAGCCGGTCTGGCACTCCACCCATCGATTAATTGATACCTGATCAAGGTTATTCCATGCCTCCAGTGCCAACTCACGTCGTCGTTATCCTAGGAGAGTGACTAACGTGTGCCTTGGTGGCCTGCTAGGCATTTTCAATAGGTGCTGGGTCAGGAGACTGGCTGCACTGTCTGCATGTGTTATTTTTTCGATGTGTTGAAAGTTTATTTTGTTGCTCCGGTACTTCCTTGCAATCGCTTCGTCGGAAGTGGATCCACAAGAGGAAACAAGCTGCTTACTTCACTGGTAGTCACCCTTGGCGCCAAGTCTTTGAATACGAGAAACCGGCAATTGCAATTACATAGTGCCCATTCAATGCAGAAGCTGAACTGAACAATCGTTGATACAACCTAAATCTAAATATGGGCTGTTTGCAATGGCTCTTGGACGCGTCACCTTCCGGACTCTATGGCTAACGGAATATAACGATGGAAGGAGCTCGATTTTTTTGATTTGAGAGACTTAATTTGTTGCAAGGTGCGGATATAGTTGAAACGGTCTTTATAACAAGGTCAAGGATACTTTGTAAAATAAAGATTGGATGTTTAACGTTCGGATAAGGTATTAGCTGGGTACTCCATATAAGAGCCTCTTGTTCTGCGGTCATCGTGTTTGTTAATTATATAAAATCCCCGTTTCTTCGCACAAGTCCGAATCTTTGAGGGATCACATTAACATTCCGGCACCAAAGAATCTCCAGGATCGAATTACATAAGGGCCAAATATTGATCATCCAACCAGTTTTAGGGATCCATTCAGAACAGGGCTTAAAACGAGAGGGGGCAAAGCGAGAGCTTTGTATGCGAGTAACACCGGCCCTGGTTTTTGTTCGCTTTGAATCCGCATGAGCCCCACTACACGGTTGCATAACAATCTCAGACCATTAACCAGACGGCTCGGATAATTCCTCCTCGGCTGTGCGCTAACTGGTCCTCATTCCTTTATAGTCTCTTGCCCTGCGCGCGGCTCTATATTTTTTTTCCGGTCTTACATTCCTTCTTCCTGAATTACCAGGGATTATTTTCTTTCTTTCCTAAAATTTTGTGAATCTGCATTGCATTGCTGTCGTCGCAAGTCGGACGGGTCTTCAAGATGTTGGTCTGACAGGATCCTTGGACCGGTTTGGCATCAACGCACACTTCCTCACTTTACAACAGCTCCCCTGAAACAACAACTCAACACTCGCTGAATGTTCGAGATCTAAGGGTCTTTTCTTCTCACAATCAATCAAGATGGAGGAGAAATCCGGAGCCCCCAGGGCCCGGAGGGCACGATGGGCATACACACCCGCCAAATCGTTGCTCTCTGTCACAAGAATCTCAAGCTTTTCCTTCGACGACCACTGGTTATGCTCATCAGAGTTCTTCTCGCTCCCATCATCATCACTCTCTTGGTAACGGAGTTCAAACATATCGGGACTTCAGTTGGATTTGGGAATGACGATAGTGGCATATCCGATCTCAGACCGATCAAAACGATAGCTCAAGCGCTTGAAGGCCACGAAGATACTAAGTTCGTGTTTGCACGAAACGGATTCGGCAGCCGGGTCGACCCAGTCATTGACAGATTTGCTGCACGAAACCCAGCAGCAGATGTCATCAAAGTCGACAATGCAGCTGACATTCTTAAGGAATGTAGGGTGACGCTTGCCGGAGCAAGTGATTGTTTCACAGCAGTTATCTTTCACAAAGTCAATGAAACATACTTCGATTATATTTTGAGCGTCAATCCTTCCGATTTCAGTGGTAATTCGGATTGGAGATCACACAAGTCCACGATACAAGATCGTGTTTGGCCTGTGCAATTTGCACTTGACGCGGCTATTGCAGAGTTCCCAGAGACCACCATCGTCAACGAACAAAGCTACGATGAGGACCGGTCTAACTATCACAGTTATTTTAATGACTTGTCCCCCGGTGGAGATAGCAACGACGATGAAGAGACATCTACTGGGGAAAAGGCTGTGGCCAATCCTAATGGATATTACTACTTTATCATCTACTTCCTGGCGCCTTTCTTTTTCATGATCTTCATCGAGATGGTTTTCCACGTTTGCGGTTTTCTCACCCGTGAAAGAGAAAGTGGTGTTACGGAACTTCTCACCACCCAAGGTTGCAGACAAACTTCCCAGATTGTCTCTTACTTCTCCTCCTTCTGGCTACTATACTTTGCTACTTGGATCATTACCGGTATCATCTTGGGAGTGGTTCTCTTCACCACTACAAACACCGGATACCTGATTTTATTCCAGATACTGGCCGGTACTGCGACTCTCTGCATGTGCATCTTCCTCTCGACACTGTTCACCAAAGGCCACTTCTCCAGCCCGGTCTCCGCCATCATCACTCTTGCTTTAGCCATGATCATCTTCAACTATCTTTTCAAGAAAAACCCCAGCACGACAGAGATAAGCGCCTTAGCAGCTGTATTACCACCATTCGCCTACTCTTCACTTATCGCAGATATCGCCCGTCTCGAGTCCGTAACAAGACCATTTAATCTATCTAGATCTGCGGCAGATATCAAGATCCTAACTTTATTCCCGTCCTTTTCTCCATACCTCTACATTATCTTTTTTCTCATCCAGATTCCATTGTACCTCGGTCTCGCCGTTGGCTCCCACTTCACAATCTGGCATGTTCCTTATATTGTTACAAAGGTAGCACCTGAAAGCAGTCTAGCCATGAAGACTACTGGGTTGAGCAAGACGTTCAAGAAGTCAAAGGGTAAAGCTGTCAACGACCTTAGCGTCGAAGTGCGCAGCGGACAAGTCGTATCGCTATTAGGTCCAAACGGAGCTGGAAAAACCACGGCGCTGAAGTGTATCGGTGGCGTCGTGAAGGCTGATAAAGGCAGTCAGATCGAACTCGGCTGCGAAAGGACCGAATTAGGATACTGTCCACAGCACAACGTCATCTGGCCACAACTTACCGTCCGCGAACATGTTCAAATCTGGCTCGAAATCAAAGGAAGAAAGATGTCAAAAACGGAACAAGACGCTGCGATCGAAGCGATGATTCGTGAATGCGATCTTTTCGAGAAGCGAGATGCCCAGGCAAGAACACTTAGCGGTGGTCAAAAGCGAAAACTTCAATTGGCTATTGCTTTCATCGGTGGATCTCAAATCATTTGTATTGATGAAGCTAGCAGCGGCGTCGACCCTCTTTCACGACAGAATATTTGGCAAATCATCCAACAGGGAGTTGCGCACCGTACTATTCTCTTGACGACTCACTTCCTCGATGAAGCCGATATCCTATCTGACTATATTATCATCATGTCGAAAGGCAAACTCGTCGTTGAAGGATCTAGTACCGCACTCAAGGCTGCCTATGGCGACGGATATTCCATCTACTCAGACCATACTATGACCAACAAGCTCGCCCATACCAAAACATCAGAAGAAGCTTCCCAGAAACTTGAAGAATGGGCTAGGGAAGACGCAGCAGTTGTTGGTAAATACGAAGTCGCATTCCCTACTCTTGAACAAGTCTTCCTCAAGGTCGCCGCCGGGGATGCTCTCGACGAAGAAAGCGAGAACCCCGACGAAAGCGGCGAAGAAGCCACAGCCGCTGCCGCCCGTGAGAACCCAGCTCAAAACCTCGACCAAGGCCGCCGGATCAGCAAGTTCCGTCAAATCTGGGTTCTCTTTAAGAAGCGTTATAGCGTCATCCCACATAACTGGCTAGCTCTTGTCATAACCCTCGCTATTCCAATCGCTGTCGCCGCGGCTGTCATGAACGTCACTGGGGACGATAGTGACGACGGTCTTCAAAACTGCGCCGCTAATATTGAGAAATTCGCCAACCGCACGAATGCCTTACGAACAAGCGCTGCCCTTTCAGCTTCTGAGTCTGCTCGTTTAGCTACTGCTACTAAGACAACTGCAACCACCACGAATAGTTTATACTCCTATCGCACTTATGGTCCAGCCGACCACCAACCATACTACGACTCAATCGATGAATCGAGCTATCCAACAATGTACGGGCAGAAATTGGTCCTCGGCCCAGAAAGCGCCTTCAGGCCCGGAACGGAAGGATACAAACTCGTCGAGGACATTTTCCCAGAAGTGTACGCTTATGACAATAGTGCAAAACCAATATCCGAGAGCATCATCTACGTCAACAACGTCGATAACTACACCAGAACCCTGCCCACTTCCCTACCAATGGTTGATTACTACAGCTACAGCATCAAATCCGGTGGAATCTGGTTCCCCCAGGGCGAAAACCCACGAATCGCCATGCATAATCAAGTCTCCTCATACGATTCATTTTTCCAGGTTGACACCCTTGCCACCGTCGACAATATCCTCAGTGATGCCAATAATGGACCGGTTATCCGTACCAGCGTCCGAAGCCTACGCCGGATCGAGTCATCGTATGGTTTCCTCGCCGTCCCATTCTCTCTGTTCATCACCATGGCAGTAATCGCCGGATTCACAGCTGCGATTATATACCCTACCTACGAAAGAGTTCAAAAGACAAGATCACTACAATACAGCAATGGTGTCAGCCCGCTGAGTTTATGGACTGCATACTTCCTCTTTGAATTACAACTGATTCTCAGCGTCGCAGTTATCATGTATGCGCTTATGTCCGTCGGTGAATTTACAAAACTCTTCTTCGGACTTGGCTACATATTTGGCGCTATACTACTAACCGGTATAGCAACTGTCTTGGGATGTTATATTCTCTCCCTCTACTTCTCCGCAAAACTAGCTTATTTCATGGCAATCCTCATCCACCTCGTTCTCCTACTTCTCTACTTCGTCGGCGCGGTATTGGCAGGAACGTACGCCCCACCTCTTCATCGATACGAGGTCCAAAACCAACTCGCCGCTGGACTGGGTCTTACCTCCCCAGCTGCAAATCTAGCCAGGGCATTAATGATAGGAACAAATTCCTACTCCATGCTCTGCGGAAAATACGGTGAAATCACCAACCCTTCGAACGCATTTGCATTCAACCTCTTCGGCGGCGTATACTTCAACTTAATCCTTCAAATCCTCTTCCTTTTCGGTCTCCTAATGGCAATCGAATACTCCCTCTTCTCAAGAATCTACTACCGCTTCTGTCGTCCCGCTGCACAAAAATCCAGGGATAGCATGGAACTCGAACTCGCCGGAGTATCAGGAACAACAGCTAGAAAATCCGCAACAGACACAGTCATCCCAGATGACAAGCCCCTCCTCGAATGCTTCTCCCTTCACAAATCCTTCAAAGGCACCGAAGCCGTTCACGATGTCACCTTCTCCGTTTCTTCAAACGAAACAATGGCCCTCTTAGGTCCCAACGGTGCCGGGAAATCCACAACAATCAACATGATTCGAGGACAATTCAAACCCGATAGCGGCGATATCTTCGTCCGTGATAAATCCGTATTATCCCAACTCGTCGATGCCCGCGCCGAAACCGGCGTTTGTCCACAAGAAGACGCAGTAGACGATTTAACCGTCTTCTCGACTCTGAAGTTCTACGCTGAAATAAGGGGCGTCCCTGATCCTGCCCGAAACGCACAGTTGGTAATGGAAGCTCTGGGGATTCAAGATTTTAAGAGTAAACGGGTTAGTAAACTTAGCGGTGGTACGAAGCGGAAGTTATCGGTTGCTATTGCGTTACTAGGTAATCCGCCTGTGTTATTGTTGGATGAACCTAGTACTGGACTTGACGCTGTTTCGAAACGAACGTTATGGAAGACTTTGAGGGCGTTAGGAAAGGATAGGGCTACACTGTTAACGACGCATAGTATGGAGGAAGTTGAAGCGTTAGCTACTTCCGTTTCTATCATTGCGGTTAGACTGTTGGCTTCCGGTACTACATCAGGTCTAAGGGACCAATACGGTGGATTCTGGCACGTTAGAGTTGTGGTTAAGCCCGAGAACTCAGGTGAGGTGGAGAAGGGGGTTAAATCGGTGTTTGGATCTAGTTTGGAGGAGTTGGTGGTACATGGTGGGAATTTACAGATTAGGTTCGGAGTTAAGAAGAGCGGTGGTGCCGAAGGGTGGAGTTTTATGAAGGTTATGAGAGAGATGGAGGGTATGAAGAGGGATGGAAGGATTGTGGAGTATAGTTTGAACGGAACGACACTTCAGGAGGTGTTTTTGAATGTTTGTTCTCAGGAGAAGTCGACGAATTAATATAATGGGGAGATTAATGGTTTTAGAGTAGCATAATATTTGGTTTCTTTGCATCGAGGCGTTACGAAGGATTTCTTTTTAAAAAAGAGCTCGATCTAGTGTGAGGAAGTGAACATGTAGGCTCTGGGAGCCAAGCAGCAAAAGTACTACCCCATCAGCTATACGCAAGAAGTATGCAGAGAATAGGACGTGTAGGCAGAGAGAGACCTGAGAGACTGAAAAGAATAATAATAATATATATATATATATATATAAATGACAAGACAAAGATGCAATCTTAGAATAACAAAGGAAATTGGTCGGATAAAGGGAATTCGTTGGACAAAGGAAAGTTTAGCGGAAAGAACGTCAATAACATGATTTATAGAACAAGAATGCCAAGATGCGTTAAGAATAAAAATGCAACAGAACACAGTGACCATCTATTTCCACCACACTAGTAGAATAGTATATAATGTCTTATAGCTGTTTACGATAGGCTTTTATAATACCGAAACTTACGTTCGATTTTTCGTATGATTCCGACATCACCAACCTTTGATGTGTAGAAACGCTACGACTAAAAGTAGAATATGATCTCTACCGGGACGCTCATCCGTTGAATTACCCAGACCTAATCATACACCCCAGTCCAAGTACAGAAAAGCATACCCAGGAACGAAAAAAGTAGTGAATACCCATAAACACCATACCCATAACTACCACCAAAGAGACACCCATTTAAAAGTAACACTACATGCATAAAATAAACAAAATAGAATAGACACCAATACAAAGAAAGACATAAAGCATAAACCCCATAATTCATAAAAATCCATAACCCCATAAATCGTGATCAATCCATAAACATGCCTCAAAAAGTTATTGCCACCTAAACTATTCTCCTGCGACATGGCGGTGATGCGAGCGTCGATAATGATACCCTCGGCCGCCAACGATAGTTCCATGGTTACGGGAAGACGTTGTAAGAGTAGTAACATCAGGGACCGGATCGACCGTGTTGGTGAAAGAAGTCTGTGTTGGGGGCTGGGCATCGAAGAAAGTACGAGTGACCGTGGCAATACGCGTGATTGTGACGGTATTGGTGTGTCTATGGGGGATACGGTGGCGCATGGTTGGTGGTTTTGGAGGACCAGTGACGTAGACGGTCTGGATGACCTGTTGGGTTACGGTTTTGGTGAGGACGCGGGTGTGGGTTTCGGACTCCGGGGGTAGGATGGATGTGATCCAGTAGGTTGAGGTAGATGTCGTGGGTATATTGACCGTGTGTGTTTTGGTGACGAAACGGGTAGTCTCCGAGGAGGTGGGCCAAGGGATGGTGGCAAAGCCGTCGGGGAGTGTTTGATCCTGCTGTGGGACTTTGACGGGATGCTGGGCTTTGTCGCTACCATCGTTGAAAACAGCTGGTCCTGGAATTGGGCCGTAGTCTGAGTAGTCGGTACGTTCGAGGTGCCAGATGTTGTAACGGAGACCGGGCATATTCATGTTTGCGTAGTCACCGCTCGGAATTGGGACGGTAACTGGCTTGATGAATGGTGCTTCCGAGTTCTTCAGAGTTACTTGGGCACAACTGATAAGAGTTTGGTGTTAGCGTGATATAATCCTTCTTGCAGCAAAATTTGAGCCGAGAAGAATACCTACCCAACATACCACTGAGGCTGCCAATTCGGTTTCCCAGCGTTATTCAAAGTAATAGTCTCAGCACGAATGAGGTAATCCCCATTCTCGAGATGCTTAGGAACAACACCAGTAAATAATCCACCGTTAAGCCTCATTCTCGAGGTACAAAACATTCCGTCTTGATCAACCCCGTCTTCCCAAATCTTGAACCAATTTGGCTTGCGAGGATCTTCAGCGATGGCCGTGACTGAATCAGAGACTTTGCGCATGTATATTGCGCAGGGACCTTTGTGAGAGACATCGGTTACACCTTCGGGGCTGGAGACAGAGGCACTCCAGTCGGTGTGCCATTCGAACGTTATGTTTGAGCCAGCTGTTGATAGGCTGTTAGTCGGTTTTAGAGGGGATTTAGGAGGAAGTAGAACGATACTTACGCTGAACAACTGCCTTATCTGTCCCTTTAATCCCTTGTCCGTTGCCAATTGGGAAGCCACAAGCAAGATGCTTGTCGTTGGGGTTGATGATCGGGTTTAACGTCCCCGGTTGACGAATGACGTTGTTGTGGCGGACATTGTCCACAAAGAAGTGGGTGATTACATGGTGGGCCATGGAAACCGACACCAAGAGAGAGACGAGGAAGAATGTGATTATGTTCATCTCGTTTGTGAGTTTGACAGTAATATATATATATGTATATCGATGTTGGTGATGAGGAGGTGATTGGTTAGCTGTTTTTGGAGAGGAGAAAGAGGAGGTTGATGAAGAGGAAAGGAAGGGAGGAAACTATTAGGAATGAAGAGTACCTTGGGATTGTTTATTCGATCGTAGAAGGTGTAAGACGTGTTTGTTTTGCTGATGAATAGGAACGATGTGATATGAAACAGGGAGGGAGTGAGAAGGACCTTCGACGGTTGGAGCAAGGAGGTTTTGTGAATAGGATTTCAAAAAATGTGTTGTTGTGCGGTCCCGGTTGGTGTTATTTCCATATTTGGAAGAAGAGTTGCCGATCTCATGATGCAAACCTTCCGATTCCAGTAGTTCTGTTATGTCAAACGATCTTTTTCCAACATCACCTCGCAACACGCGGACACTTGAAGTTCTAGGTACTTGTTTTCACGCTTCTGGGTCGGTGCATGTCTTCTACACTACCCCCATATTACGGAAATTGACTAGATACTACATGAATTCTCATTCTAAGCGGGTAGGTAATTATTTCGCCTGGACTCGAGGCTAGTAACTATTATCACTCGAGATCTAGTAGGAGGTGTACTGTATACAAATTTGATGCAGAGGTTTGGGAGGATCTGAAGAGAAAATGCTTTTATCTAATATGCTTCGCCGGTATCTTACAAGTAAAATGTTCCCTGGGAATAGAAATTATTTCATCTCTTCATCCTCTCCTATGCCACCCCATTCTTCATCTTCATCTTCATTGGCGTCCTCGTCCTCCTCGTCCTCCTCTTCACTGTCACTATCGCTATCACTATCGCTATCGTCATCTTCAGCTTCTTCCTCGTCACCGTCCTTCACGATACCAGCCGCACTGTCTTCGACTTCTGCGGTTGTTAGACAGGTTATTCGCCTGTTGGTGTCATACTCTCCAGCCATAACTGCGAGCCCGTCTGCCTTGACATCGACAACGACCTCCGTTTCGGCTTCTTTCTCGCCCGTCTTTTGCTTTTTAGCGGCCTCGATTTGTATCCGAGCGAAGTCAAGAGAATAAACGCGGATGATACCCTCGCTATTTGCTGTTGTTAGGAAGTATTTCGACTTTTGGTCGGTAGAAGGGTGAGGGAGGATGTCGAAGTCCTTTATTCTTATTTTATCAGAGGTTGTAGGCGTGATTGTTGCGAGGAGGATTGGTTTAATATCTTCTGACTTCTCTTCGTCTTCTTTCTCCTTCTCTTTTTCTTTCTCTTCGGAGATCGGTTTACTCTCGTCTGACTTGGGTATTAGGTAAACCACGACTCTTCCGTCTTCTGTCGCTAGAAAGCACAATTCCTGCTCTTCACCGCCTTCACCGAGTGGTACCTCCAAAAACTTGATCTGATGGACCTTCGACACTGGAGTGGTGGTAAAGCTCCCATGAACGACACTATCAACCCCGAACAGCACAACCCCTCTTTCGAACATGACAGCATATCCTTCCTTCCCGCCGGGTCTCCAAACAACCTTAAGTCCTTCACCACTAACACCAGTCACCAACCTCGGTATCGACTTCGGGAACACCAAAACACCCGCTTTCCTTCCCGTCATCAAATTCCACATTCTAACCGACTTCTCATGACGACTTACACTCAAAGCGAGTTTGCCAGACGGATGAACAGCAATAGAGTTTACTCCTCCACCGGATAATATCTGACCTGGTTTTGGTTTTGGAGCAGGACAGTGAAGACTGCTGAGGAGAGACCAATCTCGAGTTTTGAAGATATGTATGTATCCGGCTTCGTCTGTGGATATTAAGGTGGATTTTGAAGGGAAGACGAGAGAAGTTGTTGGGGATGCCGAGGGAGGCGCGAGGGTACCCAGGTTCGTACGGGTGTGTAAGTGGTAGAGATTTATTTTTGTATCTGGAGAAGAGGTTGCGAGGATTCTTTTACTCGTGGTACTACTGCTGTTGCCGTCAGAAGGAGGAGAGACGGCGAGACAACGGATGGAAGCGGCGTGGGCAGTGAAGAGGAAGAGCGGAGTGAAAGAAGTTCCTGTTTCTGTGGAGTCGTCGGTATTGGTGGTGGCAACAGAGGAGGGGATGGCTACTCGGAGGCCGTGGAGGACTCGGTCGTAGCTACCGGCAATGATTTGGAAGGATGTTGAAGTTGAAGGCTTGAGCGAAAGCTTGGACAGGTTGTCGGCCACTGCGACGGGGGCATCTCTCTTCCGTTTCTGGCCCATATTTATATTTTCTGTATTAATAATCACTAACAGCTCTGTCTCTTAGGTATTTGAAGATCTATTGTCGTTGTTGAAAGAAGCTCCTGCTGCTGCTGTCGAAGTGGGACTGCTGGAGTGGTAGGGAATATGAAGCTGCGACAGAAGAATTTAATTTTTTATTGTCGTCTTGGAAAATAAAATAAATTTGGTGTCTGAAAAGGGCAACAGAAACGAGATATTGCCAAGACTATTAGCCGTTACCAGTACATAGTGACAGAGCTGAATATCAATAATAATACAGTTGGTTAATAGCCTGATTGGGAAGCCATTAAGTCTTGGCAGCCCAAGCTCTCCAAACTTCCTCAGATTTCTTCTCATCGCAGCTTTCGGCAACACTTTTCAATCTTTCCTTCTTTCACTTCACTTCCTCTTTCCATCAACACCTTTGACCTTTCAACCATCTCGGATTCGACACTTTCCATCAACCACCCACGAACCACCACCGCTTCCATCACGAACTCTGACAGTCTTCAAGAGGTCGCTGTTAAGCCGGCTGCACTTCTTCGGACTTGTTCGACTGTATTCTCGTTCTCAAACCGTCCCGAGGTCGATATACCCGACGACCGACTTTTTTTTAAATTTGTATTCTGGGTTTACACTATTAAGTTTTTAATTTAATGGTTTGATGGAAGTTGGAATTAGCCTATCGGGACTCTGGAGTGATCATACCCTTCCACCAAAAGATGGCGTCGACGGAGACACTGGTTCGTCTCACGAAGAAACGCGAAGCATTGGAGTTCGTTCAATCCGTCCTAATCCAATTTCCCATTGGTTGATGGTTTTGTCTTGTCGGTCGGATGGACAGAGAGACTGAAAGAGAAAAGGGAAAGAGGTTGGCGATGTTATGTCATTGTGCTTTGCAGAACTGCGTCTGCAGATGTACATATGCATCCGCATCCAAAATACCCAAAAACACCATGATCTCTCAAAGAAATCCGCCGATAACAGAATCTATCCCTATAAAATCCGTTTAGATACCCAAGTAAACTAATCTGCTGTGTTTCCCCCGTTCCTTTTTGCCCGTTTTTATAGTAAACTCGTATCCAATCGAAAACGAAAACTACAAGAGCTATACCGAATCGTCAATCATGTCCAGCTCTCGTGCGCTACTCCCCGACGTCCTGGAGGTTCCGCTGGTAGACTCGCAACCTACGATGAGGAAGGCGAAAGGGTGTTCTTGGAAAGCACAGATATCAACTTGTCAGTACTATCGCCGTTCACGTACGACTCGCAGAGTGGAATTACTGATGTCGTCGACTGCATAAACAGAGGGAAGGCCTTTAACGCGAATGAGATGCTACCGAAATCCATATTGGTTGTACCCGACATTCCAAGAGAAGCTTTAAAACCTATTGTTCCGTCTGCTGCACAGAATGGAGATGCTGTCCCTGTCCCGGTTGTTCCTTCCAAGACAGAGAAGCAGCCGCCGTCAAGGGATATCAGTAGTACCGATATAAGACCATCCGATAATCTGGTTATTCCACGTCCCAACGGCGCGACTTCAAGGGCTACCACTCCCAAATTATCCAATGATACCGATGAATCCGGTGTGAAGACGCCAGCTCGAAGAAATGTCAGGCAGAATCAGGAGGAAGCACCACCATTATCTGCATCTGTACCCGCCACGGAAAGTGTCCAACCAAAGGAAGCTTCAAATGTTACAGAAAAGGATGTATTTATGGATATTGCTCCTGTTTCTCAGGTTCCGGATGAATCTATTGAGGTAGTCGACCCTCGAGCGTCATCCGCTCAAGCTCCCATTACACAACCCCGCGCAAAGTCACCTACCCCGCCACCACTGGAACGAACCACATCACATAAGTCAGAGCAACCTAATCTCGCGATATCTACACAGGCTACACAATCCCCGCAAGACCAGGTACCGAGACCGTTTCCGACCCCGACAACTGCCACCGAGACCGAACCGTCTATTCTGCCACCGACTTCTGCTCCGAGAAAATCAATTACCCCGCCCAGTCCCGCCGAATCTGTTGCTGGTCCAGACACAATTCCAGATGAGCTCCCCCACGAACCATCGAGTGACGCGATCTTTGACGATGCTGCGAGTCAAGTTGATGGGGCGGAAGCGATGTCCGAGGTCGACCCGGAATCCGCCAAGGAGAAGGATGCATCTGACGAAATCGTGCTCGCAACCGAATCATCAGTAGAGAAGCCGATGTCGGACGAGGTTATGGGTGAAGTTGAGAAACAATTGCAGGTTGAAACGGCTCTTTCGAAACAGCAAGATGAGACTCCTTCTGTCGAGCAAAAGGTCGAAAATTCGCAAACGGAACTGAACTCGGATCATTCAGCAACTAAAGCACAAGTCCCGCTTACCGAACCATCAGCTGACGTTGAAATGGTGGATGTTCCGGAAGAAGAAGCAGCGCACGCACCGTCCGATCAGCCTGAAAAGACAGAGACGGCTTTAGGAGGGTCCTCGACAGCCGAGCCACCTACCGTCGAACCAACAGCCTCATCGACCATGGGTCATATTCCGGGCCCAGAAGTGGCTTCTGAAGGAACAGAAATGGCTGCCGATAAACACGAAGACAAGGTTAAGGACAAACTGCAAGAGACGCCTCAATCTCCAGTATTGCCAATCAAACGGGAAGAAAAAACGCCATTTGAATCTCTTGAGCCCCCTCAGCTACATCTACGGGAATTGGCACCTCTGCAACACCTGCTGGATTCCCTCAAACTCCTCGGAACCTTCCACATGACCATGATACGGTTGACACCTCTGCCATAGCCGAGACCCCTATGTCCGTTGATGAATCTGCAGCTCACTTCACCTCACCAAAGGCTACTCAGCCGCTCACCACCGCTGCTCTTGAATCTATTAACACTACGGTTTCCACACCAGCAACAAGGGCCTCCTCCCGTCGTGAGAAGCGTCCTTCGGTCAGCAGTGGCCTACAGCTAGCCAAAATAGTCTTCCATGGACGTAGCACAGCCGCCACCTCGACGTCTAGGCCCGAAGCCTCAAATGAATTGTCACCCTCAGCTGCTCCAGTCCTACCAAGGGTCGGGACACGCTCCGGCAGTATCAGTACCCCTGCGCGTATGAACTCGCGATCACTGGAGGCACAAAGGATATCATCTTTGGCCGAGCTTAGGGAGCAACATCAAGCGCAAATACGGCAGCAAGCGGCTAATGGCCGTAAGCGGGACGACAAATCTCGGCTTGACGTGTTCGACTATCTTACTGCTGTTACGGCTTCAGAGCCTTTACAGAATTCGCTGGCTACAAGCCACAAGACACTATCTACGGCGGCATTCCAACTTCTTAGGCGCGAAAAGCAGGCCATACAGGCCTTGACTGAAATACAGGACCTACAGAAAGCTGGTAAATGGAGCCTCACGCAACCTGCGAGGGCGATAGAGCCGGCCAAACAACTTGTTCACCGAGACTACTTGCTCATGGAAGTGAAATGGATGTCGAAGGACTTCAAAGAAGATCGCAAATGGAACCATGTCAAAGCAAAGAAACTCGCAGATGCCTGTATCGCCTGGCATGCTGCTACACCCGAGCAAAGGAAGGCAATGTGCATCCGTACAACCAGAGATACAGTGCCATCGAGAAACCGCCATGTAACGCAAGTCCCGACGCCTGATTTAATGCCCAGCGACGAGCACTCTGACGACGACGACGCAATGAGAGATGATGACGACGGAGATGACCACATGCGGGACGACTTTGTGCATAGATTACATGAAGTTGAGAATCCTGGGAATTTGTTCGCTCTGGGAACTGATGACATTATTTTTGAGATTCTGCATAATTCGATGACGGATCGGATGTTGGGTGAGTTACCCATATTCGAAGCGCCGAAGGTTACAGATGTGAAGGGCCAACCTATATTCTTTGATGGGTGGAAAAATAATGAGCCGCTTGGGCCTGGTGCTGGACTTAAGAGGACGCTTTGGGAGGCACCGGTTGAAGAAGGGCCACCAAGCAAGAAGAGTCGATTCTCTTACGATCCGGAGTACAGGCTTTTGGACTCGGATGATGAAGACGATGACAACAAGGAGTCTGTTCAGAAGACCCCAGGAAGCGTTAAGGGAGTTACAAGGAGCGGTAGCCCCGTTCTACAGCCGCAGAATAACTGTGTGGCTTTGTTTAACCCAGACTTCCAGCCGGTACTTCAGAGACTGCATAATGCTCATCCGTTCCGACCTCCTCAGGAGATGCCACCCGCGACGTTTTTCGAGTACAGATCGCCTAGCCAGTGGACTGCTGAGGAGGATAAGGAACTGGTTGCAGCTGTTCGAAAATACAACCACAACTGGTGGTTGGTTTCGCAGGTTATGCAACCTAAGAGCTTTTTGCAATCTGGAGCCGATCGCAGGAGTCTGTGGGAATGCTTTGAACGGTGGTTTATGCTTGATCCGCAGAATCAGGAACTTATTAAGGGTCCTTTCTTCAAGCCCGTCCAGCAGAGGTTAGATCTTGCTGCCAGAGCGCCAACGCACGCCAATGCCGCTGCTCAACAAGCCGCTGCTGCCGCGGCCGCTACACCGGGAGGATCTAATGCTGCGGCCGTAACACCTGGCCAGCCGCCGAAGAGACGAACGAGCCAGCCGATGCGCGTGGACCGCAAGAGGAACACTAGGACGCTGAATATGATTGAACAGATGCGGAAACTCGCAAAGAAACGCGAAGTTCAAGCCAGCAAACAAGCACAATCAGCCAACATTGCTATCAAGAAACAACAAGAACAATCAGCACAACAATCATCTGCACCAAAGTCAGAACAGTATACGCCGGCGCAAGTTAGTAGGATGAAGCACGAACGAGAGGTATTGCATCGACAGCAGGCGCAGATGGCGCAGATGGCGCAGCTGCAGAGGGTACGTTTGTCTATAATATTTTGTTTGAATCGCTCCTCACGTCTGAGGCTAACTTCATAATTTTTTTATATAGCGACAAGCTCAGGCTCAAGCTGCATCTCAGCAACAGCAACCTTCTCAGTCAGGAACAGCAGCCACGGCTTCGTCAACTGCTTCTGCTACTCCTGCAGCATCTACTGCGACAACAGCTACTGCGAACGGACAAACTACCAATAACATCCCAGTCCAGTCCAGGAACAGTCTCCAAGTTCCTAGCGTGCAAGTTAACCCTGCTGCCGCCGTGCCAACAACAGCACAGCAATCTCTCCTCGCCGCCCAACAGCAACGTACCCTCATGGCAGCTGCTAATAACACAGCAGCTATCCAAGCTGCCACCCATCAAGTCAACCAACATCTTCGAGCTCAAGGCCACACTATTTCTAGAGATGGGCAAAATACGCCAACCAGCCTCACACCGGAACAATATAAGATGTTGATCCAAGCCAGAATGCAGGCGAACGCAGTTAAGCTCCAGCAAGCCAACTTGTCACAGGCTCAAGCACAAGCACAGGCTGCCGCTCATGGTGGTAACACCCAAGTCGCGTCTGCGACTGCTAGCCACATACACGCGATGCAGCAGGCTGTTGCTGCCGCGAGAGCTCACAATAACATCGCCCAAAACGGCCAGGCCGCTGGATCTCCAGCTACATCCAACACTCCAGCTGGAAACACTGTCATCAGTGCTCAACAAGCGATGCTGCGGATCAAGCAACACTTCCCCACTATTGGCGATGAATACGTGCAGCGTATGATCCTGCAGCATCAGGCCCAAGCGAAACTCCAAGGACGAGAGTTGACATACACCTACATCAGGGACCTAATCGCAAATCTAGCCCACCAGTACCAAGGAGCCTCCGCACAAGCCCAGGTAGCACAGCAAGCTGCCCACACGCAACAACAGCAAGCCCAACAAACCCAACAGCAACAGCAACAACATGCCGCTGCAACTGCTGCCGCAGCCACCGCGCATCATCAAGCGGGGCAAAGTCAATCACCGCCTCATCATGCAGTTGTAGGTGTCAGTCACGTCGGTGCTGGGGGAATCCATCATCCACATCCTCCTATCAGCCGGGCTGGCGGTAGTGCTAGTACGCAGCAAATGCTGAATCAGCTCATGATGTCGCAGACTAGGGCACCTAGCTCAAGTCCCATGATGGGGAACGCTACTCCGATTATGAATAATGCAGGAATCGCGAGTAGAGGAAGCAGTGCCACGCCTATGCAAAGGGGTGGTAGTTATCATACTCCGACGCCTGGACCAAATGGCGCGACTAGTGGTGGGATGCAACAAGGGAGCCCAAGGGTTGGGCAGAGTCAGATGGGTGGTGGCAGTGGGCAATAATGTGGGATGGATGGAGTCGGGGCTCTTTCGAGATGCTAGGATCTGAATATTTTCTCCAGTTTTGCTTTGTTTTTCTGTCTGAAGGGCCTTCGTACCCCCGTCAATTAGGGGATCAGGATAACAGTAGAGATCTTACTACAAGTCTATCTCAGCTAATCTATGATTCTGGGCCTCTCTTCTTGTATTCTTATTAGCTATTGTTCTCAGTTTCCGTTCTCCCAATTGGTCGTTATTATCAACGCTTCTACTTGTTCTTACCTAACTTGTTCTTACCTATTTACTTCCTCTCTGTTTCCTTCGGTCCGGGGGTTAAATGCTTTACGGCTTTCTTTTGGAGTGGGTGGTGTTCCGGCTTTTCTTTCCCTTCTTCTTCTTCGATTCATGTTGTGTTACTATTACATCATTATCTCTTTTATTGACTGGAACGTTTTGAAAAATGAAAATAAATATGAGGCGTTTAGTCTCAGTGCCAGAGCAACCCTGAGGCGTTATGTTTCTTCTTTTTTTTATAACTAAATCAATTTTATAACCAAACCAATATCTCCGAATCGTAGAATAGTACGGACTCAAGAGTGATCGAGTAGTTGAGTCACGCAATGATTTAGGCACTTTGTATGCCTTTTCATTGCTTTCACGCTTCGATAGAGCGAATAAAATATGCTATCTGTAAAACAGCTCGGCTTCTATCTTCCAAAAAAAAAGTTCACCTATATCCAATCCAACTCATAGATCCTCATCCATCTTCTCCTCCTTCGTATCTCCCTCATCTTCATCATCCTCCTCAAGCGCCTTCTTAGCCTCTCTACTAGCCTCTTCCAACAATTCTTTCGGTACCTCTTCATGTACCCAACTGTTCCAAACCATACCTTTGCTACCCGTTGCAGCGGCAGTAGCGGATTTACTATCCTTCGTAACCCAAGTCATTTCTATTTCGAATTCTTTGTCTTTATTGTCGTCGTGGGCTACGTAGATTATTCGCGCGGCTTCTTTGATTCCTTGGAGGAGGGTTAATTCTGTCGGGTTTAGTTTTTCGATTTCAGATTTTGCGGCTTGTCGGCCTTTGCCGGTTGCTGCGCCGAAGTAGCCCTGTTATATACTATTAGTAACCCGCCATGATAAAGTGTGTATTTTGGAGGTGGGTATAGTGGAGAGCCTACCCAATACATCCCACTAGGCTCGATCATATACAACGCCGGACCGTCATCATCAGCACCACCGAGAATGGCAGTAACCCCGAATGGTCGTACAGAGGAGTATAGAGTATACGCTTGCGCATAACTACCCATACGATCTGCGAGAGAAGCAACAGGGACAGAGTCTTTGAAGTTTCTACGCCATGAGATTGCTTCTTCGCGGGCTCGGTTGATGAAGTGTTTTCCGTCGGGGACGAGGCCTGATGTTGCCTTTTGTTTTTTAATTATCAGTTAGTATTTTGTGAGAGGGGAGAGTTTTGAGATTGTGGGGGGGTTACAATTCCAACGTGACGGTCAACAGTGGAGATACGCTTGTTGCTACCCGGAACTAGGAGTTTGGAGGTTATGAGCTTTTCGCAGGCGAGGATTATGCCGTCTTTACAACGGAGACCGATGGTTGTTGGACCGTTTTCGACGGCTTTTTGGGCGTATTCGACCTATATTTTCCCCAACCAGCACTTAGTTAATGCCAGAGTATTGTATATAGGGCTTTTGATATAGATGGTATTGAAAATGAGGAGGAGGAGGTGTATGGCGGGGGAAGAAAATAACGGACTTGGAAGTTACGACCATCTGGCGAGAAGACGGAGTTGGAGAGATCGTAGCCGGTACCTATTGATGTCTGGAGATATATTCGTTAGTTACTTTCAATCCGAGGTATCAAGATTGGGAAATCATGGTGGTTGCGATGGGGGTAATCCGACGACGTGACGTACCATGGTGGGCCAGGTGAATCTGTTTGTGATTGGGGGAGTCGAAAATGATTATAGTTCCGAGACGTGTAGGGTATGCCCGTCTTTGGGTATTCTGGCGGAGGTATTGGAGAGGTCCAGGGGGTTTCGTGGATGAGAGAGATGGCGATGTTAGTGGTTTTGGTGGGATTGCGTGGACAAGCTTGAAGGTGAGGTTGGAGCTTGAAGCTTGAAAGTTGCCAAAAGCAAATACGCGTGTGCGTAGGGGCAACGCATTTTGGGTGTGGTATTTTGGGATATCGGTTTTCGAATTCGAAGCTCGAGGGTTTCCAAGGGAGGAGGGATAGGTGGATTATTAGATCTCTCTCTTAATAAAAACTATCAAGCTCGGGCACGATGTGTTTATTATATCGGGGGGATATATCGAAATGCTAAATTAACATTTTTACTGATTTTGTACAATTATGGTGTCGACCTCGCTACAAGTACTCCTAGGGATAGCGAGAGAGATGAGAAGTATATACATGGTGGATCGAGATATATCATCATATTGACTTTCTAGTTGCCTCGGGCACTACTTAGGGTTCTGGTCCTCGAGGATAAATTAGCATCTAGACTCACCTCTCCCACTTCGGGGGTCGCCTAATCAGCTAAAGGTCGGGCACAACCTTATAGCTCAAAGTCTATTACGTCCACGAGCGAACTAGCTTTAATTTTCCAATAGATTGGGATATCAATATACTAATAGGTACTCTGAGGCCGAATTATGTACATTAGGAAAGAGATTATGTAGATTATAGAGAATGATCTCTAGAAAAATGCCACATTCTTGGAGACTCTTCGCCCTCGCGGAAATTCTAAGTTTGATGAGACCCTGTAAGCCTAAGTATGAAAGGGTACCATCTTATAAAAAGCTTGTGTGATTGTAGTTGGTCATATTTTAATAGCATAATACGACGGTGGCGTCTTGGTACTTCTAATTCAGTGTGCTTCGCCAATGCGAGGAAACGACCGTACTGAAGATGACTACATGCATACAAGGGCCCCGAAATGGTATTATATTCATAAAAAAAAACACCGTGGAGGCTCGCGCAATGAGATTAATGAGAACCATTATCGCTTTCGTGGAGCTCGAGGCTAGTATATGAGGCTAGTGAAACTCGGGAACTTCTGCTACACGGTCCTGCATAGCTAACTCTTTAACAGTAGTTTTATGACAGTGAGGTGCCACCAGCCGTAGAAGCATGCCGAAACTTGTGGATACCCCGCCAGTAGAAACAAAAGTGGATATAATCTGAAGTCTGCCCATATAAATCCGGGAGTATAAAGCGGATGGCTTTAAAACCTGTTTTCATTTTCGAAATTTCGAAGAAAAAAGAAAGAAAAGAAGAGAAAGAAGAAGAAGAAAAAACATAATGATGTCGAAGAAAGGAGGTCTCAGCCAAGACTACTTCGTGGGCCCCGGTTTACGAAATCAAGCCTAGTTGGTATGCTCTCTTGATGCCTTAGCCGTAATTATCTTTATAACGATTTTCTAAAGAACCAGAGAGAATACCATTAGCATATAGGATTCAAACCCTCAAGTGATTTAATGAAATTACTGCGCGGGTTTTGGTGGAGTACCAATGCTAGCCCCGACCAGTATCCTTAGCCAACGCCGGTATGCCACTCTGTTGCGTAAGGATGGTTTACGAGCCCGCGTGGTTAGTGAAATGATCGATTTTTAAAGTATTTCTATATCTTGCGCCAGAGGCAAAAATCGGGACATATCGCAGTTGGATTGTCTGGTGAGGGGATAAGGTGCTTATATACCACTCAGACCAGATCTAATACAAAAAGCAAGTTTGGCAAAGACGGGGCTCAAACCCTCTTTTCTCAGGAAAAGAGTCAGAATCAAGGCCGGTTGCGTAAACATTCTAACGCCCCAGCTAACGTTGTCACCGGCTAGCTAGTTCTCGCGGGTCTTCTAGCTTCGAATTTTGCGGAATTAATCGTTTCCATAAAGCTTCATTCCACATACAAAGTGGGGTTGGAAAAAAACCAAGGTTTTGTCAAATCCCGTGTAACAAGGATGGTAGTATATCGGTGGATTTGTTGGTACAAAGAGAAGCTCTGGAAAATTAGGAAGAGTATCAAATGGTCTTACTTGCAAATGTGGGCACAACGTTTGTCGGCGCTCGCGACGATCTTAAAGCGATATACCACAAACTTGGGGACGTCGGCATTCAAATATCACATTTACAAGCTGATGGTGCTTTCGATTTTGGCTACAGCACTTGTGGTATTAAACTGGGACCTCCAGGAACAATGGGATCGGACGGAGTACCCATGGCCCAAGGAATCACTCTTAGCAAGGCAATGGGAAGCGTTGTATCTGGCGAAGTTATTGCCTACAGTCCTGGAAACGAACTTGCTCCCTTAGAATGGACCGTCGACCCACGAATCATTTTCGAAAGATGGCTTTACTCACAAGCCTATCCTACTGCTGACTGCGAAGTCCTACTACGATACTGTCAAGACAGCACCTCCCGTCTCGAGAAATCATTGAGAAGGATCGGCGTCATAACAAAACGTCATCCAAGAGCAATAATCGTCGTCTTATAGAAACCGCCAGCATGGATTATCGAAGAATTTGCCGTAAGACCCGAAGGAAATTAGGCCCACTTTATCACAATACCAGATATATCACCTGAGACTACAGCCTTCGGTTATTTCAACCCATCTATTAACGCGATAATGAATCGTCAGATAGAAACTCGATATATTCAAAGCCGGGATCCGTTAGCAAAGCAAGTTGTGGAATTGGCAAAGGGTGCTGCGCCGTTAGTCGGTGGGAATAATGACAAACTGGCGTCTACGGTGGTACCGCGTATGCGTAGTGCTCTGTCAATTGCGATGCTCGATAGCTCTGAGCAAGAAGTTGAAGCTGTTTTACTTGTTCTGCGTCGAAACGTGTACGATGATTGGAATCTGTTGTTTAGCCTTGTTTCTTTCTGAACAGTTTTGTTTCTTTTTCTTTCATGCTGGCGTATATAGTTCCTCAATATAGAATTACTTTCATTTAGAGACAGAGTTATATAGAAGAAAAAAACAAGAAATATCTACTTTATCTGCTACTATTTAGCACTGATTACAATCATTCCGGGTTTAATATACTAGATTTGTGCAAAATGCAACAACCTATAACCCGACCACAGTCCGATATCCTATGCCTCAACGGAACGTATATTCGAAAGTAAAAAATAAAATCAATTGTATATTCAATTATTCTGTCTCCCTTCTGTCAATCTAGCCGTGTCATCCCCATATAATCCAACAATCGCCCATAACCCCCACAATTACCCCCCCCATCCTTCTTCCCTCTCCTTCTCCTCAGGGTTGCCCTAATCGACGCAATTTATATACAAAAACAAAGGGGGACTATATTTGTTCTAAAAGCTATTCTATGATTGAGGAAAAAGATCAAGAAAAAAAAATGAAGGGAACAAAGTGTGGGGATTTGCAAGTTGTGGAGTTTGGTTATTGCATAGTGGAGAGAGGACGGTTAATATCAAATGTAGTGGAGGGGTATACCGGTATCGGTAGGTAGAAATATGAACAGGGTGAGAGAGGAGACGGGAAAAAATGGTATGAGTCAGAATGATCCGTTCGAAACCAACATATATGTGGTTGTATAGTATAGTATAGTAATGCAGGAAATATTGTCAGATCGCTGCTGGGAGACAATCGCGCAAGAGCAAGACAGTACTAGCAGATTTGGAAAAAATGGATGCAATTGCAAAGAGAGAACTAGAAAAGCTGTGATATTTAGTTCTTGGAGTAACAGTAGCTAGCGCAAACTTGGACGCGGGAAAAAAAAAGTCAATCAAAAGAATTTGTGAATGTAGGTTTCTTCATCTACGCGGCAAAAAAGTTATATGCGATGCGGATTAGTACAGCGAACGGGCTATCAAAAGAATAATTCTCAAGGTGAAAGCCAAAAGCAAGACAATTGCAGAACGAGGCCTCATAATGCCTGAGACAAGAAAGAATAAAACCGGCTGTAAAAGTGAGTAGAAACACATGGAAGGTAACTTGAAAACGATAACAAAAGCTGTAACAAGCAAGAGCATTGCGATGCATTCTTGAGAATCGTCAAAGGCTCAATATCGAGTACGAAAACATTCACAAAAGCAAATCGCGGAAAAATAGACGAGAATGACGCCGTAGAACTTTTTGATCATTAAAGGAAGAAAATTCGCTCATCCGTGCAAAAAACCCCATGATATCAAAAAAACATAAGATTGGAAGAGACGCAAAAGAAACGGAAAAGGCATCAACTTCATGACTTATCAAATGCGAAGGAATCATCTGCGCCAACCGAATACGAGCCCTAATCCAATAGCACTATTGCACTATTGAATGTAAAATCCTCAATTCATGTTCAAGAAGCTTCGATAAAAAAAATGCTTCGAGCCCAATGAACCTTACCCTTCGTCAATCTCGGACCTGCTCGCAGATGACTCACTTCAAGCCGTAAAGCCTGGCCAACTTCTCGTCCTCGTACCTCTCCTGCGCGGTGTCGACAACTCCCTTTAGAGCTTCATCTCGCTTCCTCTCCATTTTCCACTTATCAAGCTCCTCTAACCCCCGAGCGAGCTTGCCTCCTCGGGATCTCTCATTTAATTGTTCCATCTTGGCTAAAGCAGCCATCTGGAAGTCAATATCGCCTGATCTTTCGTGAACGTGCATTCCTTCCTCGACGTGATATTGTGTGAATGCTGCAACATGTTTCGCGTTGCTGCGCTTGCCTGGGTTCGCTGTTGGTGTTTCATCGGCTTCGGTTCCGATCTTTGGTGATTTAACGGCAACCCCCCCACCGCTGCCGCCCTGGTTAGACGACGATGTCTTTCGCGGCTTTTGCGGTCGTGCTAGTGCGTTTGAACTTCGCCGCCGCTGTCTATCTGTGGTGTTTGTGGCATCTCCTGTCTCCTCAGTCTGCTCCACCTCAGGTTGTTCTTGGATCTTCAATGCGGCAATCTCAGCCTCTGCAAGATCGTCTTCCCGCCGCCTGTCTTCCCGTTTCCGAGGGTTTTTTACTGTCTCTTGCGATTTCAAAGCCTTCTTCTTTTCAGCCTTAGCGGCTTTCTTAGCTTTCTTGCGAGCTTTGGATCGCTCTTCCGGTGTCAACATTTTCCGCTTGTCTTCGTCGTCATCTGATGGATAGGTTGGTTGGACACCGGGATTAACCGGAGGAGATTGGACGGTAGTTGAGGAAGTAAGACGGTGAGGAGCCTTCTTGCGAAGCGAACGTTCACGGGCGAATTCACGACCCGGGGATCGGAGGTCGCCGTGTGTTAGATAATTAAATTCAGAGGGCTCCATTGTGGCTGGTGAGTCCTCTCCTGAGTCGGAGATGTCTTCAGTAGCGGTAGATGAGCAAGAAGATGATGTTGGGGAAGGCGGTGGTTGTTCTGATGGAGAGTGTGTGATTTGGGGTAGTACTATAGGTGGTGGTACGGCCTCTGACATTGTTGGTGTATGAATATACGGTGAGAGAGGCAGGGTAGAAAAAAGGGAAGGGTAGAAGAAAAGAAGGGAGAAAAGGGAAAGGAGAGAAGAAGATAAAGAGACCGGGAGTGGTTATATGTGATAAGTAGCTAACTGCAGCTAGTTTGTATAGCAAGTGCTGTTGTGTATATGCGCTTATGATTCAGAGGGGACGTGGAGTACGTGCACCCTGCAGATGCAGAATCAGGCGGCAGCTGGCAGGATCGAAGCTCCAATCTGCAGCCCAGTTCCAGGTCTAGTTTAGGGGGCCGTCTGACTAAACTTGGTTCTCTCGTCGAGAAGAAGAAGCTTCCCCGTTTTTGGGAGACGAAAGGGAAGAGGCAGACTTGGAGGTGGACCGGCGGTGGTGCTGGAGGGATGTCTGACGGCAAGAATGGGTGTTTCCGCAGCCAATGGAAGCTGGCACAATCCTAATTTGGGAATCGTCTTTGGATGAGGCTGTGTACCTTCAATATAACAGAGTCCTTGAATAAGCACAAACTACGAAGCACTGGAGGTTTAATTAGTAGAGATCACGGGGGAGACGAATTGTGACGGCGGAGAAGCCGCGATGGTTGATAACGATGGTTGATTGAGGTGATGATAATAGTGGAGAGGAGAGATATTGATGTGGGGAGAATCTTGTGAAGGATCCAACCCAGCAATATTTTATTTTTATTTCTCGATGCTCACCTCCAAACTGCCACCCCAAATTACACCCTCAATCGAACTAATATGGAAGCAAAGGTACAAATATGAACCGACAAAAAATCGGCAGGAAGAAAGTAGCCGGGACAATTATTTCCCTCGTTCCCTGGCCCATTCAGAATTTTTTTTTTTTTTTTTTTTTTTCCACAGAAATCAAGCATATCGATGTCCATTTCAGCTAGCGCCTACCCGCTATGACGCTTGCTGATGCGAGGTGGGTACGCAACCTGATGCCAGCCCGCATTGGCAGCCTTGCGAAAGCCTCATCTGTGCCTGTCAGGTCGCGATTTTTTATTTTACTTTCTAGGTTAAAAAAAAAATAAAAAATTTCGCGACGGTCTGTCGTACAATTCTTCACAACCAAGGTTATACGAAATATTAATGGATTGGGCCTCGAGATACAAGTTTCCAATGTTACATGCAAATGCAGTCTGCGCGGCACCTTGGAAAGTCATCTGCTCCAGTTTCACTAGTCTGCGATATCTTGAAACTTATCCTGAAACCGTCTACAACCTAGTCTTTGTGGCCGTCGTGAATTGCGAATGCAGGAGATTGTTCTCATGATCACCCCAAGCGGAAATTAACTCGAACTATACAGGTGACTCATTGCTTCTATAACAGTTCGGATTTACCGTTACAAGGAATATTTCTCCATCCTGACTAAAACGTCAAGAGAAACTTCCAATTCATCTGCAGTCAACAAGACTGAACAGTATTATGGTAGTCGAAATTATTTGTCAACGCCGACAATTCCGCGAATAATGGTTTGGAGGCAATGGCATGTGGTCCATGTGCCCATTTCCCGCTAAAAAAAACAGAAAGCTTGAAAGCTTTAAAGCTGATCTTCGAGAAAGCATCGCCAAACCTTCATCATGGATTGTTGGGGGTTTTGAACTAAGCTTGACTCACTGACGTCGGCACATGCAAAAGAGTGGAGCAGCCAAGGGGAGGGTGAGAATTGTGCACCCGCTCAACAGCCACAAATAGCGCCTCACTTTCGATTATTCAGAATAAGCCTCAATGTATATTAGCGATACTATAGGCATGTGCACATATATGGGCATCAAGGAAAGGAAAGCATTGGTAGATGACGGCTTACCGATATTGAGATCCTATTTCAAAAAAATATGCAAGCAAGAGCCCTAACATTGTTGGATTCAAAAGAGCTGCACTCCCTTAGTACTCTATAGTATCATGACCAAGTCTCCGAACGAATCATGATCAAACTCCTACAGTTTAAGCATCCACTTGAGCCCAGTCTTTTCTTTCTTCTTCATTATCGTTTGCTAGAACCGATCTTAGGAATCAATGACTGATGGTCTTCATGCTGCCCTACGAAAGTCGAGCGAAAGTATGACTTGTGCGCTTTTGGCCACGACTGAAGGTCAACGGATCTGGAACCATCCAGAGCACAAGCGTCAGCTCAAACAATTCAAACCCTCTGCAGCAGGAACCCTTCATCCAAAGCTCTTACCATGAACTAACAAACGTTTAATTCTCGATGTCGTGCGCTTTCATGTTATAAAATGTTCAAGTCGATTCGAATTGCACAACCGATCGGATCGAGTTCGAGTTCAGCTCATTCTTACACACACTCATCCGATGTTGGGCGGTTATAGAGGCGGACAAGTATATCCAAGACGTCGCAGCGCATCGGCCGAAGTTTGAAAGGCACTCTCGCCCTCTCTCTCACCACCAGATTACAGATGCACAGCCGATACTTGTAATTACAGAAGTCGCTTGTTGAGATTAGGTATACTAAGATAGGACCTGAGATATTCTCACCAAGAGAAACGTCCAAGCTGACTTTCTGTAACCTAAGGATATCCACAATAGCTCAATCGTTAGCCCAAGTCAGTGCGTGGGTGGAATAGACAGTGTTGCCTTCCGTTAACAATTTCGAAGCGGCGAATGGGAAGCCCTAACTACCGAGATCTTGGCTTCGAACTTC
Source organism: Arthrobotrys flagrans (assembly GCF_004000055.1). Lineage (NCBI taxonomy): Eukaryota > Fungi > Ascomycota > Orbiliomycetes > Orbiliales > Orbiliaceae > Arthrobotrys > Arthrobotrys flagrans. Next base: position 594,951 of record NW_027137556.1, read on the forward strand.
TAGAAAAAGGGATGTTGAGATCAAAAACAGCCACCACCCGCGAGACAGCTGGGGGTACCGCTGCATCTTTAATCACAGATTGAAGGGGAGAACACTGGTCTCATCAAGATCGGCTTTCCAAGGATGGCGCAAACAAAAACCGTTGATAACTCGAGATGGATGGTGAGCCGTCGGCTGGGGTTCGGTGTCTTTGGGCAGATTTTTTTTTTTTTTTCCCTTGTCAAAAAAAGTTCGGGATCCGGCATCCCGCTCGGGTATCCCAGAGCACATGCTCTATCCCGCGGGTCAATTCGGGAACACGGAAAGATCCTGGGACCCGGTTAACATCCCCGGACAAGAGCTCTCAGCGAGGCACAGACGGAAGACCTTGACACAAAATTAATCCAAAGGAGCCGCTGACTTCATCATCTCTGCCTACAGATGCTAAGAAAAGTATGAAAGAACTTGTGTAGCTGCCGATTTGTGATCACTTGGGCAAAGAAACCTTATAAGTCAATATTTGGGTCGATACCGATCTCGTAATATATCTCGGAGTTAGTTAAAAGTAACTTAGTTTATGCAAATATGCGAGCCATGGATGGCTGTTGTCGAGTCGTGACAACCTCTGTAATATCCGCTTCTGCAGCCCGCACCTATCAAAAACTCCTTTCTTATTCCTCCCAGCTCGCGGGAGCGGGATACCCAGCCGTATGGAATTTCTCTTTCTTTCTTGCTCTCGAAACATGCAGAGAAACCTGGTAACAGTCACAAAGGGGACCCCAAAAAGAATGTCCCTAAAGAAAGAAAAATAAAAAATAAAAAAAACTCAATCTCTCCGGTGCATGAAAACAGTTTAAGCTGCCGCTCACGAAGGTCATCACGCACACTGGGATGCATCGATTCGATTGAGTACTGTGTTTAGAGAGCGAACAAACCCTGCAGCCGGGCAAGCGAAATGGCGTCGACGAATCGGTTCAATTGGGGCCGTTTGTTAGATCATCAGATGCCAATACTACCGCAAAGCTGGTTTGGAAGCTGTCGATGTTGGGACATACCGAGGTGCTATCCCGTAGGAAATGATAAAAGGGCTCATGACAACTCAGAGATATCATACCATTATAAATGCGGGACCGTCATTCGCAGCGGCTTGGCTTGAATACCTAGGTAGATGCGTAGTCTGGTGAGGCAGATAGTCTTGAGAGAGCTCATAATTAATAATCTGTCGAACGGAAAACTTTGCTCAGTCAAATGACCTCGAATACCACGTTCCGAACACACGATTATCTCGCGACACCTTCGTATCCTTCATGTAATATGACTTCCGAGTTCATCCTAAAAAGCTCGCATCTATGCGGCGGCGTTCGCCGCCAGATACTCTGTCCGGTAAGACCTTCGAACTGGGGCGGACGGTCAGGAAGTCTTGGCAAGACTAGCGCCCCCGTTATGTGTTAAACTGCACGTGGTATTTTGGGGGTGTGGGAGCAAGGGGAGAACCGCACACCCTTTTCCGATGGAGTCTCTTCTGTCTGGGATCCGATTCAGCTTGGGGTTAACCAGGTCCCGCCCTTGCCTCAGAGACGTTTATCACTCCTTTCGTGAATGAGCAGAACGCAAAACGAAGAGAAAAAAAAAAAAATTGAAAAAAATTAAAAAAACTAAAGAAGAATAGAAGAAGTTCAGTTAAATTCAAAAAAAAAAAAAAAAGAAAGCGAATTAAAGAAAACAAAAGAAAGCAAAAGAAAAAGGAGTTCGAATTCTTTCCTCGTTAATTCGAAGGACACAGGTTTCCACCCTCACTAACCACATCAACCTCGTGCCAGTTTTCGATTGGCCGTCCCCGGCCTCTCAGCCAGAAAAAAAAATTCCATTTCGGCGCTTCTTTTTTCGCTGCAAGATCTCTCATCTTAAAGATTCGTAACAAGGCGAGACAGAAATTACGTGCCTGTCCGCGGGACCGGTGCCTACTTACATACGAAATTTTCCGACCTGGACTGCTTTGGGGGAGGGTCCTCGCGCTCGCTCGTGGAGGGTGTAATCCATCCACCATTGGCAGTGCCAACCAGGGACGGCTCTGGCTCCCTCCAACTAGCCTCGTCCTTTATAGTTCCTTATAACCAGATCCCCTCAGTTAACCTTCTCTAACTTTTTATGGTTCGGACCTGATCCCTTTCACATTCGACATATCTTACATACCAAAAATATCACCGATCGAGTTTCCTCACCAGCATACCAATATAATTTGTTTTTTAAGACCCGAGGAGGATATCAATAGCGAGCCAGTATCGACAGATTATCGACTGATCTTTCGAACCACCACCAGCTACGCACCTTCCCACCACACACACCCTTTCCCTAACTATACCAATACACGCCACCCTGAATTTTTTTTTCCAGTCTGTCCTTGTTACGGTCTTTCTTTTCGCACGTCAAGATCTTCGCACCCAGTAACTAGCTATACACGCAACTTCGCGACAATATATTATTTGGGTGACAATGGCAAGCGGACGGACAGGCTACGGATACCTGTCTCCACAGTACAGTATGCAAAACGGTAAGCTCCCACGAAGGCCCAGTTTCCCTCGAACGCCCTTGAATTTCTCCCACCCAAATACCTCGTATAATAACATATACTCTCACCTCCTATAAACACATATACACACACACACACACACGTACACGCACACACACACGCATGTACACACTTGACTACACATGCCCTTTCCATAGCAAGACAGACACTCTCTCATATATCATTGGATTATAAACTTTATATCCTTTTTTATATATATTTATATTTATATCTACACACACTAACATCTACCGCTTCTTCTCTTCTGCTTTCTGGTCATTCTCAGCAGAAAGTAACGCCACAGGCATATCGATTGGAATAAACAACGGCCAAGACGAATATCCAGACGTCGACTTTGGCCAATGCTTCCTCGACCAACCATCATACACGCCATTTGGAGATGACCTTTCGCTTTTCCCCTGCAGCACACATCAATCAAACGTTCCCGGATTATCTGCTACAGTGTCTACACCCAGTGAGATGGCAGGTTTCGACTTCTCTTCCTTTTTAACTGGCGCCTCGCCGCCTTGCGCGCCTGCTATGGAGCAGGGCTTCCAACCTCCTTGCGGTGTTAACCCCAGTAGGCAATCCTCCTCTATGGGTAGCAACCTCAGCGGTGGCGCAATGAAGAGATCTCCTATGAGCCCATCCCTCGATTATGAAATCGAGGAGTTACCTCCAGCATTATGGACACTCCCGACGGAGAATATCAAAAACAGCATTGCTATATCCCACAACTCCCCGGACATGGGCGGCTCTTCATCTTCCACTTCATCCTTACCCATGAAAAAGGACAAGTCTGCCACAGGAGTGTCGAGTACCTCCTCAGCACAACATCCCAAACACATCACCTCCACCCGCAAACTGTCAAAACACGAGGCCCAGCAAGTAAAGAAAGCGGCCCACTCAACCGTTGAGAAACGTTACCGAGCAAACCTAAACACCAAGATCACGCATCTTCACGAAGAACTCGTCAAAGCATCCGAAGAAGATTCAGTATCCCTTTCCAGCGAGCTCCGCGGTTCCAAATCCAAAGGGTCGGTCGTCGGACCCCCGAAGACAAGAAAAGCCGATGTGTTGACGGACGCCCTAAACTTCGTCAACAGGACACAGAAAGAAAAGAAGATGATGAAGGAGGAAATCGACTTCCTCAAAATGCGTATTATGACATTGGAGAAGTTGGTCAAGTGCGAAGATTGTCTGCTATTAAAGCAGATGGATCAAATGAGGATGCCGAGCACACAGAGAAGAATCGTCAACTACTAATATCTCTCTTGCCTCGCTTTCTTTCCTCGTTTTTTTATTCATCATACCATTCCGTTTCATCTCCTTTCATCTCCTTTCATTTTCTTTCATTTCATTTCTCTATATATATCATATTTCCCTTTTTTTTTTATAACTTTTATCTAGGTGAACAAAAGAAGAGGTGGGACATCAAAGAGGGGAGTAATGGTGAGATCTTTGCATTCTGGATATTTCATCGTCGTTAAACCTGCAAACCAAAATTTGAGGGCGGATTTTATACGGGTATATATACTGTTTTGCTTTTAACAAATCATCTTGTATAGCTTGTTTTTCACATCGATATCATGTTGTTCTTTCCTTTATTTAACTGAAAGAATCCTTTGCTATCTCTCTTTTTTTTTTTTTTTAATCGGGAAGGGAGTTCTGGAGTTTATTTACGGGCATGTTACCACCAAATTAACGTACAGCTATTACTACTGTTTCGACGAAACGGACGAACGTTTAAACTACACGGAACTCTCCTTTCATTAACACAATTGTTTTCCTTGCTACTACTCCTACTAGTTGATTCTTTTGAATTTTTTTAATTTTTTTTTAGTACTATTACTGTTCAGGCCGATTTGTTAGTTATTTTTTCCTATTTTTTCCTTACTAAATTTTTTACTTGGCTGCTTTGGATATCGATATCATGATTGCATCATTTATCTGTTCAATATTATGGCTTATTAGCAAAAGAAAGAAACCGCTCTCACAAGAATCAGATTTCTTCGAATTTGGATATCCCCCATCAATATTTTCCGGGAAATCTCGTTTATCTCTCCATACACTGTAAATTTTTCGTTTTAATGCAGTGTGGATGTACAGGCATCCAACCAAGGTATCCAACCAAAAATATTGCTATACAGTCAAGAACTTAAACTTGTAGCTTAGTATCGTATGACGTTGTCCTCATTATCGTATCAGTTTAAACAGAAGCCAAAAGGGCTAATTTCTTTACTTTTTTCCCACAATCATTTTGCTTCCGTAATTAATACGCGGTAGGAAGAAGGTCCCGGCATGAAACGTATATATTACCAGAACGCCTTCTATTAGAGTTTTATATCTAACGCTCTTTGTTACGGAAAACTAGGTCCCCTTAATGCCCCATCTCTATCTCGTGGCTCCCTTGAAAAAAGACTTGAAAATGATGCAATAGCCATGCCACAAGGCTTTTTTTTTTTTTTTTGGAATCGATACACAGACACTTTTCTCTGGGGAGGATAGTCCCTCCATGCAACGATGGATTACCGCTTTCTACTCGGGACTTGAGATGATAAATCATACTTGTCCTCCTAGCTCAAAAGCCGCATGGCGCCCTCCCTATATTGGGACCATCCTTGATACAGGTCCGATATCCTAATAGATCTCAAAAAGGGATCCATGCGGCGAACTCCCAAGCTTTTCCTTCTCGTCTAAAACTGCCTTCTCCCAACTACGGAAGGAAAGATAGGAATTAAAAGGGAAGAAGGGAAAGTACAAAAAAAAGTAAACTGCTAAACAATTGTGAGACAGTATCGTTATAACATTTCTTACTCCTTGCTTACCCCGTTAAGCCTTACCGGTTACTACTTCCCATCCGACGGACACACCTCCTTCGATCCGGCAAACGAAAGCCGATAATATACCGGGTTACTTGACTCGCGCCGCATATGTATAACGGTAATTCAATTCACTCATTTCGGCTTCTTCTGAACATTTTTAGCCAGCCGAGAAAGACTAGAGAACTCGCCCCATTCGGCAAGGGATTTGTAGGGTTAAGCAAGAGGGTTATACAGATGGGTATTTCTGTAACAAACTTTGAACTTTCGTGAATTTGAATTTATGATATGTTATCCACTTCCCTAAATATGGCGAACAAGCTAGCCTTCAGCCTTGTAATAAGTTGTAAAATGTAATGGACGATCTCGTGAAAGCCACTTTTACGGAATATGGTATACTTTTCTAGTACGCCTCCTTCCATCACGTTACATTTTGGTCATGGGATATATTTGAATATTTTGCCATTCGCCTTCCTGCTTCCTGCTCCTCCTGCACCTCCTACCTGCATACTGCTTCACGTTCGCCACCAATTATCGTCTCCGCACGAGCACTTATTACGAAAAATTTTCTCCAGGTGTGCATGGAAGACCCTTCGAGCGTGCATATTCGTATACGTCCTAATAGATTGCCGATTTGATGACAAAGGAAGTGTGAATAATATCTGCAGAGAGAGAAGGGCGAGTTAGGGTAAAAATGGCCGATGACGTCCAAGGTCTGTTTCGTATTCTCGTAGACAGCCGTGTGTATCTTTTGCCTTCTCCTTCTCCTCCTCCTCGGCATGATAAGCGTCTTTTCGGGAATACTATTGCCATATTTCCATGTCCCATTTCCCCGCTTCCAACTGTTGGACAATCTTGAGGAATTAGATTCAGATCTTTGCCGCTGTCGTCGATCTAGACCTTCTTTTCCTGCATGCGTAAGTGATAGCTTTGACACCCTAGCCAGCTAGCCAGCTGGATGAAACGGCCAAAAAAAAAAAACTGTTGAGATGCGGACTATTATTCCTTTCAGATATATACATGGGTATGCGAATCTTCCCTCTCACACACCCGAATACTTCTTCTCCCCAGGGCCTTGCTGAACCAACTCTGGGGTGAAAAAGTATATATGAAGTTATAAGCGCCGGAAATCACTCCCTCCAATCGCAAGATTTTGTTGTAAAAAAGTAAAGTCCCCCCTACCCCGAGGCGAGTTCCTTTTCTTTCTTTCTTTCAAAAAAAAAAAAAAAAAACCCGAATATGCAATGCAACCAAGGGGGGTTGAGTAATAATGCAGGCAAGCTATATATATGTACAGTGATGATCATTATAAGAAAATGGAAATATGTGCTGGCTAGTATGGCAGATAACGGGAAGCCGAAGGGGGTCCCTCAAGTGAAACAATGACAATGGCTCAAGAGAAAAAAAACACCCATGAGGAACAAAAGCCGAAGAGCTGGAGATGGGGATCTGGATAAACGTAACGGCAATTCAAGAAAACCGTAAATTGGACCTTTGTACGGAATGATCGAAGGAAAAGGAAGTCAGTTGCTTCATTTTGCCTTTGAGAAAAATCCAAAAATCAAGTCGTGGACTGAACAACAATGCGATGGGGGTATCTTTCGAAACTAGAAATATGACCGAGGTAAAAAAGAGAAGGAGGAGGAGGAGGAAGGGAACCCCAACCATGCAGCAGAGTCCTGTTTCTTTCCTCTACCTGTTTCCCTTCCTCCTCCGTTAAACAACCATGACGATTTTGCACCGAACGTGAACACCTTTCTCCGCACCTGCCATCCAGGGAGGAAAAAGGTCAAGGCAAAAAAAGATTTCCCCCTTCGACCCCGGGGGAACTTTTTCCTCAAGGATTAAGAGATGCAGGGTAGAACGTGTCCACCGCCACACTCTTGAGGGTACCACCTAATCATGTCTCTCATCCACTGTGCTCTCCTATGGGACTCGGAAAACTGCGCGTTCTCGAGCTCCTTTTCGTGACCGATACCGTAGTTCTTTATCGCAGCGAATCTTTCATCGGATTTTCGTCGACGGACGACTTCAGATATTAAGGCGGTTTCGAAGTTGCTCGATGGCGCTAAGGATAAGTAATTGTAAATTAGAATCTGAGTTCGTGTTTCCGTTTCGATCGCGACTCTTCCTCTTTCAATTTTCTCTCTTATGTAAAACTTCGACAGGACATTGTAGATTGGTAAGACGTACTGTAAGCAAACTGGACCCAGTCTTCGATGGATCCTTCATCGATTGCTTCCTCGTCATCAGAACCCTCCATAACTTCATCTTCATCAACTTTCTTCTTCATGTCGTTTTGAACAAAACACCCTCTTCTTCTCCTCGTCGTCGGCGCGTTTCCCTTAGCTGCAGGGACTTGAATCGGCAACGACCTTGCCATTTTGGAAACCCCAGTTTCCTCGTGGTCGCAATCACAATCGTCACATCCGCAGTCGCTATCTGGATAAAACACCGGACTCTCGTACCCGCTAGCCGCGGAACTACCGCTTCCGCTGCTACTTGCGCTGCTCGAGTAATTTTCGTACGTTCTCGTCCTCCTCAATGGTGAGTGAAAGAATACTTCAGAAGAAGTACTACCCCTCCTACTTGCCGTTTGCATTGGATGGGCGTATTCGTAATTTGGCAGTTTGATGTCTGCGTCTTCAACGCCCTGTGTTTGCAAACGCGCAAGACAAATCGATGGACGACGAGATGTATCGGCTGCGGTGGGGATATCTAAGTGAATGGGTGCAATAAGAGCTGAGTTATCGTTTTCGAAATCTTCTGGGACCTCTTTTTGGGAAATTGTAATTGTTTCGTAAACGTTGGCGGGGAGGAACCAAGAGGAATCTGGGGTATCGATGTCTGATAGGTCTTCCTCAATGATCAGGGCGGAGATATGACGGGGAGGTAGGCCGTGAGTGTTCACTGTAGGCCTGAGGGGTGGGGATTGGAGGTATGCTTTAATTGGCATTTAATATGTTAAAGAGTAAATGATTTTACTCGTAGATGGTATATAGTTGTGTGAAGTTATTGAATACAGTGTTTGAATAACTGTATGTAAAAGGTATAGTTTGGGATATACAAGTTAGTATATCTAAAATATAAGTTCCGTATATGGGAGTGACTTGTGTAGTCGAATTAGGCTTTGGGTGTATAATATGCATTGAAATGCTTTAGGGCTGTGCCTGGCGGTGTACAGCCTTATATACAGAACCAAGGAATACAAGGTATCAGACCACAATCGGGACGGACCACGGGGTTCCAGACTATACTAAAGCTGATTTTACATAGTTTATGACCCGGGGACTGCCCAGCTGGCACTCCTCTCCCCCTACGCTGTTCGGGGAAATATGGAGAAGTAACGATGTCATACAGCTTGATGCTAGAATCATGTCATGGCGAGGTCATGCATGTGGCCGTCAGAGTGCTTCTAACTCCCCCCGTCCTTTCGGGGTATTAAGACCTCTGATTCAACCTAGATCCATGAATGTTCCATTGTTCTTTACCCTTTTGATGAAGTTATTAGGGCTTCGCATAGTTTACCGTATGAGCACTATCGGGATGAATCGCGACAAGAACAGTTTCGTTGTTGTAATTTACAGGATGCGCAGACCACAGGTCAAGGTGGCGTGATAAAGTCTACATGCGAGATCTGAACAAGGATTAAACGGAAGGGAAGAAGGGCAAATCCAGCCTATCGCGGATCGACGCGCGAATCCCTTTAAGATCGAATGGGACCACATGTCGGGTTTATACGAAGGCTTAGTGGAGGTCGGATGGTTCCGCCTGCAACAGACGCTAGGATTTACCAGAGGTTTGCCCATTGTGGTGTGATATTTGGGCTAAGCGGCAGTGGCGTGACAAGTTTTTGCGTTGTCTGCAACAGTGGAGGTTGCTAATGTACACAACGTACGATTCGTATGAGCGAGACTATATATCGGAACTCCCTTCCCGCCCTAGCCAGCACAGCGGTTTTGATAGGGGCTTCTTACATGTTAAGTGTTATACGTCTCATGATCACGACGAAATTTTTCTTTCCTGATACCCTTTCGTCGCTTTCTATAACCCACAACGGAGTTCTACCCTCTGCCGCGGTGGATTCATCCGTTATCTTGAGCCCGTGAGGCGTTTGGTCATGGCCATGGCATCTGCCTAAGATTCCTAGTTGAAGATATTTTTTCTTGGGAGGATTAGAAGTCACTATGATCAGATGTTCGACGATGAAAGAAATATTTCGAACGGAATAAATTCCTTTTGAGGAGACCAACCGCTTTGACGGAATCCGACCTTGCGAGTAGAATTCGATTGCATAATTCGATTCGGAGTCCGATAGATTCTTTTTTTTTTTTTTTCAAACCGTTTAAGCTTTTGTCATAATCTCGGATGCAATGTCACGGAACCCATTCGACACGAACTCGTCGACCCGACCCGACCCTGCCCTGCCCATCATCGAACTGCCGACTTGATTTGACTTGACTATGGAAAGTAGGGAGCTCTGGATATATTGTACGCCCGGTAGAATAGGTCCTGGGATACCGACTGTACATGCCAGAACCCGTCAATTTCTCTTTGGCTGCCGTTACAGATAGAAAAGATTTCAGGAGAAAAAAACAAGTGTATCCAACCACAGTCACCTTCCACAAACTGCCTGTCAATCAGTACTACTGCTACCGCAGTTAGCATAAGCATGCTTACAATCCGAATTCAATTTGAAATTGGGAAGGATCCGGGCAAGGGGATATTATGTTGGGATAATAAGAAAGGGGAGGAACAGGAGGTTATACAAGCTCCGGTGTGACAACAGGACGGATTGGATTATTGTTACACAGAAAAGGCTTCTCAGGGCCCATCCCGGCTCTAGGCTCTAGACTCGGTTGGTTGGCGGATGATTGGCAGCAATTTGTGTTGCCATGTCGTTGAACTCAACTCCGCCTGGAGATAAGACGTTCAAGGCCTGTGAAAAGATGTCTGAACCGATTCACTGCATGGTATCGATATATTATAATTATACCGTGAAAATTGTAGTGATGAGGGGAAAAAGATGTCTTCGAGTGATATCTGCATTTTACCCAATAAAGGGCAATTACATTGATATCGATATTAGGAACTTTGAGAGAGAAGAAGAAGAAAAAGTTGCTTGCTTATCGTTCGAAGTACCTTTTTGATAAACTCGAGTCAGAAGAAGCGGCGTTCTGGCGGTTCCCTGGATAAGGCCACCCACCCAACCGCAAACCCTCTCCTTCAAAGGCTTCAAATTCTCGATTATCGCCGACGAAAGGAATGCCTCCAAAAAATACCCCCCAGGAAAAACTCTAGAGCTGATACCCCCAAGCCAAGAACAGAGGCAGCGGTTCCTGTGACTCCCTCAATTAAATGCCCATCGAACAAAAAAAGAGAGACTCGTCCAAATTTTCCCTCGCCTTCAAATTGCAACATCTTGCAGGAAGTTTTTTGCTATGTACCGTGATAGTTCTGTGATCGCAGTTTTCGCATAACACCACATACATGATCCCTGTTTCCAAACACATCCAACCCCGCAAATCCCTCTCTGATAGGACCTCCGCAGAACAACATTTTAGCCCGTCACACCATGTGATACCCCAACCTTGACAATTTTTTTCAACCGACGTGAATTCGAACCACCAAAGGTAGCTGAGAAGCAGAAGATGCCTAGGCAATGCGTTCTCGTTAGCTTGAAGCGGTCGCGAGTAATGCAGAAACCTGCATGATCGTCCGTAGCTAACGCAGTTGATGGATTCGGTATGGATTTGAGGGTGGAGAAGGAAAAAACAGGATACTAGACTTGCAGACCATGCAATGAGAGGAGGCGGTCGTGATCACTTGCGCGACCCTCCAACATATCTAGTAGCTCACCGGATGCGGGGAAAGTTGCGATTTCCTCCCCTTCCTTTCCTTCCTTTACCCTTCCTTTCCCTGCTGGGCTTCAGTCCATGACGTCCACTTATATCAACCCTCATACCCCGTTCTCAGTTCATGTTCAACGAAAACATCTAGTCAATTCGTATAATTATCATTTCGACACTCAAATTTAATCTTAATCTTTAATACCTTCCGGATCCATCCTCACAACCTTTTCTCCCTCTCACAACTCTACCAAGCTTCATTCTTGCCTACCGTCAAAATCCAACATCACACAAAATGTTCTACATTCCAAAAACCACACCTTCCCGTCGAATGTCTCTAAAATCAAAAACCAACCAATCACCAGCCAGAACATTCCAAAATGCTAGCAAACGAGCTTTCGACTGTATGATCCAGTCTCTCGCCACAATTTCCCTTGCATACGGCCACTACCCAGTTATGCCACCACCCTGCCAACATCAACATCAACGCCAACCTGCAAGACCGAATACATCTTGCAGCGTCCATTCTGTTCCCGACAGGATTGCAAGAAACCACAATGAAAAAGAACGACAAAAAATTCAACTAGCTGCAAAACATCGACCGCAATCTGAGGTGATTTACATTAGGCACAATGAATTTCAAGATTCGATAGATTCACTAGCATATATGGGATATCGAGAAGTTCACGCTAGAGAATTCCTTTGAAAGGAATAATCTCGAGTTATATTTTCCTTTAGGTGATATATTATTTCCTTTTCTGTACACTAGTCTATTATTACGAGTAGAGAGAAGAAACGAGAGAAGGAAACAAGAGGGAGAAAAGAAGAACTTGATATCTAAAGAACGAACCCAGCAGTCAATTACAATCGGGGGAATTAGTGTGCCCGAGAACGAAGATCACCAGGTATGAAAAAAAAAAGCACCACTCAAAAAAGGCTATGAATAGGAAAGCAAACGTTCCACCCTAGTGGCCAATCACTAATGCTCTAGCTCCAGTCTGCTATAATCGCAAGAACGGAAGAACAAGCAAGTCTACAAAAGACAGACAGACCTTTCAACAACGAAAACCAAACATCCCGCAGCCATTACAACAACTGGTCTGTCTTCAATCCGTTCCCAAGTTTAATCTCAAAACTTCGCAATTTGCTCCCTTAATGTCGCCGCCGAAGACTCAATCTGTGCCCTCTCCTTATCATTAAGAGGGAGTGGGATTTGGGTGACGACTCCGTTTCGACCAACAACAGCTGGCAAGCTAATACAACATTGGTGCTCATCGTGCCAGCAGCTGAGAGGGTAAACAGGACGTTGATCGAAGAGGATGGCTTCGCAGATATTGGCAGCAGTAGCACCGATACCGTACGAGGTGAAGCCTTTCGCTTTAATTATTGCGTTAGCTTTCCCCGAAACTAGCTTGCCAATCTCAACTTTCTCTTCGTCGGAGATATCGTCGATAAGAGAGATATGGGCTCCAGAGACGGTGGCAGAGGACCAAGCGACCTAGATTTAACAGAAATGGGTTAATAAAAGGATTTCCCTTGACAGCATGTTGACTATCAATTGTAATATCTAAAAGGAGAAGAAAAAACAGAAATACTCGGAAAGAAAGTCAGAAGTGAAACTTACACATTGAGAGTCACCATGTTCACCAATAACGTAAGCATTGATTGAATTATCCGAGATCTGATTTTTTTTCGAAACAAGCAAGTTAGTATCTAGATCGATCTATGTCTAAAATAGGTCCGATCTGGATCAAGGGGTGCGGCTTACATTCAATCTCTGAGCAAGAAGCCCACGAAGACGGATGGAATCCAGCAAGGTTCCAGATCCCAGAACCTGGTTCTTGGGAAGTCCACTCATCTGCTGGGTGAAGTGGGTCAAGACATCCACGGGATTCGCAACCAGCAAGATGATAGCTAGCGGATTGATGGGGTGCAAGCCCTTAAGAACGCTTCCGAGGACCTTGTAATTCTTCTCGATCAGGTCCAACCGAGTCTCGCCGGGCTTTTGCTTGGCACCGGCCGTGATGACAATAATATCCGACTGTCCGGCCTCCTGGGGGGTGGCGTATTTGATACGAACGTTGGTAAGATAAGTGGCGTCCTGTAGATCCTGGACCTGAGCTTTGCAGAGGTCTTCAGCGATATCGACGAGACGAACTTCCGCGCAGACACGACGGAGCATAAGGGTGTGGGCAATTGTGCACCCCACGGACCCCGCACCGATGATAGCGACGCTGGTATAGCTGTTTGTAGTAGTGGCCATGACTGCCGGATTATCCTGGTGAGTGTGATTTTTTTACTCTTTGAAGGGTATGATATGCTGATGGTATGTGATATAGAGAGCGGTTGGCTTTCAATTGGTTATGATCAATAACGGTTGAAGTCGGTGAGGTTTATGTCTGGAGAGGAGTTCCAATCAGCAAAAACGAACCTTCCAAGAGGAGCCGCCTAAACACGGCCTTTAATACGGAGTACAAGGACTTACGTTCGACTCCAGGTGAGACGATTCGCAGTGCGGCTTAATTTCTGTGTTGATCTGTAGACGATATGCAACGCAAGAACTGGTAACGGACTGCCTATGCCCGTCGAACAGTACCTGACTTTTATATCTTTAGATTACTTAAGTGGCTATCTGTTTGAGCTCTTCGAATAGGACAGTATTCTTGGAGTTGAGGCTTCCAAGACTCCTTTCCCCTCGGAGCTTCGTCGGATAATCTTTCTGCCTTGTGACGGGCATGGCATTCCACGATGTTCCCAATTTTGGCTTACAATTTTGGAACTTGCAAACTCAATTTCGGTGCCAAATCGAACCATATTCATGACAAGTCCGGCATCACGAAAGCGGCGGCGCGGCTCTGACAATTGCATGTTCTCAGGTGCAACATGCCAAACAGAGTCTATAAACGGATCCACCGAAATGAATCCTCACAAGAAAAGATAAAAAAATTTTCCGCAGATTACGATAGCTAACTTGGGCCATGGTGCCAGCAGCTGCCTTGCATCTGATGCAAAGGCCGAGAAAAGCTGGCCATAGCTCAGCTCAGGATTTAGGACATCTCTAGGATCAGATTCGATCTCATGCGAATCTCGAGATTGTGTCGTTATACCGTTTCTAGGCTGGCGTCATTCTTCGCCAGCGATTTGCGCGGCGGTTCGCTGTCCCCTGCACAGAGAACCAGGTCCAAGATAGCTCCGGTGCCACAAAACCGTCCAGAGGGTGTCTCTCGGTAAGGTGGGGGGTTCCGGCCCACAGTGGACCCAAAACCACGCAGACCCTGGTCGCAGTTTTCCCAAGATGCAACCAAAGCAGTGAGGTCATGCGAAAGTGGCCTGACCATTGTCCGACAGTCGACCTGTGGCTGTTGCAAAAATTTTCAATTGTTAGCAAACAAGCAAAAACACACCACACCAAAAACTAATTTTGGCGAACAAACGGGGGGCGAGAGACTAGGGTGATGTCCACATCTTGGGGCTGTTCCTCGGAATGAACCGCCCGAGCGTGGGTCGTGCGCCCCATGCTGCGCAGCACGTTGGGGCGAGATGGTTCGGGGCGCTAATGCACGGGTAGCATGATATTTTACGATTCGCGAAACGGTTTTGCGAAGATGGGCTATCAAGCCTTGACCCAATGTAGGGCCTAACGGCGACAATCACTTGAGTGAGAACGATACGCTGCCTTTCTTGCGATTTTGGTGGCATTCTTTTAACCCGGCGGAGCCCGTTACAAGTAGCAAGCAGGCCAGGCAGGATTTTACTCGCCTTCCCTTGCAAAATATGTAGCTGCCACGACCGCCAATCTGTCAATCAGCTCTTATCTTGCAGGTAATTGTTGAGAGAACTGAAGCTGGAAGAGGCGCTCGACGTTCTAGACGTCAGAATACGAAAGTCACGGAATTCTTCAAATCCGTGTCCGACATTTAGCACTGCGTGGAGCTCTGACCCGCGGCTGGATATCCTTCTCCGGAATAATCCAGGCAGCTCGCTGTAAACTGCACAGCTAATCGCAAGCTGGCAGCTTACCATGCCGTGCCTTGACCACATCACAAAAAATTATTCACCGATCTGTGCTATCACGATTGCAACCGTTTTATTTTTATTTTTATTTTTTATTTTTTTTCTTGGATGATATCACGGGATTTGCAGATGGTTTTCTCATATATAAAGACGATTGGTTCCCGCCAAGAATGCATCTTCTACCACCAGCAGAACAGCAATCGAATAACATCTTTGTTACGTTCAAATCTAACTTTTACAATTTCATCTCTGGTTGAGTCCATTTGGACGAAACAAGCTTATCAAAATGCCAATGCATTTGCATATGCACATCAACTCAAAAGACCGAACAGCGGTCGCTTCGAATCCGGGTGCTCCAGATTCGGATGTTACAATAAATCCGGCTGATCTCGAGGGCATGGAAATATGCCATCACGTCGAGACACTAGACGTACGCAACTTCAATTTTTCAAGGTTTTGATTTTAACAATCGCTGACAGGTTAATAGGAGAAACAACGATTGAGAAAACTCGATTGGGGTTTAATACCATGGCTCTCTTTACTATATTTGCTGGCTTTCCTTACTCGTACGTTCAACATATCAAAATATCGACATCTTATGAACTCAACTAATGAGTGCTTTGTATAGGTACAAACATTGGAAATGCCAAACTCGCCGGTTTTACAACAGCCATCCATCTCGATTCGAGTGGTGAACAGTACAATCTCGCCCTCGCTCTATTCTTCATTTCCTACTCGCTTTTCGAACCCGCCTCCAATGTCCTCCTTAAGATGCTCAAGCCCAATCACTACTTGACGCTTCTTATGGTTCTCTGTGGTATCATTACAATTAGTACCGGTTTTGTTTCAAACGCCGGAGGCCTCTTCGCCGCTAGATTCTGCTTGGGTGTCGTCCAAGCCGGTGTTTTCCCAGGTGTCAACTACATTCTTTCTTGTTGGTACCGTCGTTCCGAACTTGGTTTCCGAAGTGCGATCTTCTTCTCCGCAGCTGCCATTTCCGGTTCCTTCGGTGGTCTGCTCGCCTACGGTTTACAACAAATGGACGGTGTCGCCGGAAGAGGTGGTTGGTCCTGGATCTTTATCATCGAGGGTATCATCGTCGTCCTTATCGGTATCATCTCTTGGTGGATGGTATTCAACTTCCCAGACGATTACGCCAACAAGCCCAACAACAAACGTGCGAAACTCATCAGATGTATCGAAGAAAACAGTCACAGAAGAGACTCAATCCCAGCCGATACACCACCAGAGCGACCATTCTCCCAAACACTCAAGCTTAGCTTGACAGATTGGAAGACATGGACTGGTATTATGATCTACGGTGGTGCCGCTGGTCCTCTCTTCGCCTTCTCGCTTTTCCTTCCTTCGATCATTGCGGATATGGGAACATACAGTCCGACAACTTCCCAGCTTCTTACAATCCCACCATACGTCGTCGGCTGTATCGCCACTCTTGTCATCGCATTGATCGCCGATAGAACCGCCCAACGTGGTCTTTGCAGTATTTTCACCTGTCTCTTCGCCATTCTCGGTTTCTTCCTTTTGTTGTTTGGCAAGAACGTCGCAATGAAGTACACCGGTACCTTCCTTGCTGCCATCGGTATCTACCCATGTATCCCCAACGCTGTAGCATGGAGTTCAAACAACATTATCGACCCTGGCAAGCGTGGGTTGTCTCTTGGTTTCGTCATCGGTCTTGGTAACTTGGCTGGTGTTGTCAACTGTTTCGTCTACAGACAGCAGGACAAGCCCGACTACAAGTTGGGACACGGCGTCGTTTTGGGTTTCTTGATTGTCCTGTTGTTGGGTGGTAGTTGTTTGCAGCATTTCTTGTTGGTTAGGGAGAACCAGAAGAAGAGAGAGCATTTGGCTTATATCGCCGACCGGGAGAAGAACGGTACTCAAGAGGAGCTTAAGAAGATTGAAGAAGAAAACAGGAAGAGAAGAGAAGACGGTAATGAGGATAGGTACGTTTCTTATTCCAAACTATCAAAATATGTTAAGGTTGAATTCAAGCTAATTGGCAACTTTCTAGTGACGACAACTTTGTCTACGTCGAGTGATTTCTTTCGATATTTCCAACATTCCTTTTTTTTTTTCCCTTTATTATCTTTTAATTTTCACTCCTTATGATTCACTTTTTACGTACATCTACGATATACCAATTTGTTGCATTTTAGCTACGGGTTTTAGACGGATTTTGTTTTTCAGTTGATGTTTCAAGACTCCATACGTTTAGATTTTTAGACCTGTCGATATTTCCTGTCATTTTAAATTTCGGGAGGGTTTTGTACAATAATTGTACCTGTCGATTCGGGCACTCACGCAGGCATACACTACTGCGGTCAAAAGCTGAAGGCCGGATAGAATGGCTTTATTAATGGTATTCTAATAACAAACACAAGCGCTCCGGCCCCTGATATAAAAGTGACGTCAGCTAGCCCAGCTAGCTTTGAGATATACTTTAATTTTTAGTTCTATATGATACACATATCAATTCCCCGCGCCTAGACTTCCGATTCCATACTTCCGCCAAAACATCTCACGAGCTTTCAGTTCTTTATCTTGGTGCAACTCCGACCTCCGTCTTTTCATCTCCTCTCGCTGCTCTGGAGTGGCATATACCTGTCCTTCATCGTCGTCTTCGTCTTCATCACCCTCTTCTAGAACAGTATTATTCGTATTTAGGGGTTGTGATTGTGGCAAGGGCTCCTCCTTTTGTACTTGCGCCACGATAGGGTGACCGCCATACCACGCTTGCTCGTTTTCTTGAACCGGCGGGTGAGCGTTCACATATTCCTGCGGTGGATCATCGTAAATTCCTTCTTCGACCTGTTGTTGGAGGTATATCCCGTTGTGATACATATTGTTATGCATATACATCCCACCAGCACCGGTATCCACCTCATCCATGAGAAACATTCCACTTTGTTGGCGTAGATGGAGGAGGTCGTTATATGTCCTTGCAATGTTTGAGAAATGGTCGGTTTGTTGGTGTAGGTCCATGTTATTTTCCATATGAGCATTTGAAGTCTCATCCTCTGCCTCTTCGGCGCCGTGATGTTGATAGAGTGCTTCACGAAAATTCATGAGTTCGGATAATATTAATGAACGGCGTTTCATTTCGTCTTGGATTGTGGGGGTTGGGGATTGGATTTGTAAATCTTCGGCTGGATGCTGGATAATTTGTGGAGCTTCTGCGAGAATTGAAGGTTCAGAGTTGACGATGCCATGTTGTACATGTTGGTCGGATGATGAAAGGGATAATGCATTGAATGCATCGGACAGAGGGTTCCAATCTGCGCCGTCATTAGTGGAGACGAGAAGATGTGTAGATGTGCACTGTTATAGTATAAAAAAATTAGATTCTTTTTTTTTTTTAAATGTCGATATGGTTTAAGTCAGGGGGTGAAAAGACATACGATATCACAGAAGAGACCGGCGTTTGAAGGGGGTGCTATGGATAAGGAAGCAGAAGCTCCGCATGAAGGGCAATATACTATCGAATGATGCTGTGTGGAAGCATCGTCCGGGGTATTTGATGCCATTGGATGGGTGTGGTCATATATCTCTGGCGGGGTTAACGTTGTGGAGGAAATGGGCGGCTGGGCGGCTGGGCGGCTAAGCTTTGAAGCTGAGTTTTGCAAGTGTTGGATTTGGTAAAAGATTTATTTTCGAAATTTTCTCTTAAGCTTCCTGCCTGAAAATATTTACTAAGGAACTATGAATCTTTGAGTCGAATCACAAGAAACAGATATAAAAATATACGTAGGAGGGAAAAGAAGTTTTCCAAGCTGCATGTGAGGTCCCGCTTTGACCTTTTTTGGACCAACGTATAATGCATCTAGATCGTGAATCTGGGTTGGGAGGCTGAACATACCAAAAGTGGGGTTACGCTATTCCACACTCGATACAAGACATGACCGGTTGCCAGATGAAGAAGTGTAGCCGGAGAAATGAAGCATGAAATGCTTTGCTCTATTTTAGATACATGATGCGACTATCCTCACGTGGGTTTAATACTAAGTATTAGCCTAGGACGACGAAAATAGCGCCGTCGAATAGGACGTCAACGGCATATTTTTCCGGGTCCAATCCTATACATGAAACCTTTGTCTCTGCGCTAATGAATGTTGTCAATTTACATATCCACCGCTTGAAAAGATCATACCGGAAACAGAGAAAAGCATTGTTCTAGAGACATTGGATTTAGATAGTCTCAGGTATGAGATCAATGCCAAAGTAGTCTACACTCTGGAAAACGATGATACGACCAAGATCACAATCTCAATCAACAAAGAACAGATTACATTCTACATCAACAAACTCCCAGGTAGTAGTTGAAGAGCTTTTGAGGTAAAACCAGACAAATAATGTATCGGAAGGGGTTCTTTGCTTGAGGAATTCCGAGTGACCTGTGGCGGTGGCGTAGTTTGGGTAATAACGAGCTTCGGTAAAGTACTTGGCTTCCAGAACTTCCGAGCTCGTTTCGGCCATGTTATCAGAGTTATTGGCGGGGAGATTTTGGTTGAGCTTTATAAGGTCGAGACGAATGTCACGAAGGGCTCGGGGGATTTCTATGGCTGCATACATGTCAACCATTTTGGACTATGAAGCCCGCACTATTAAACTTGGTACATGCGAGATTGTTCAACTCTGATAGTCTAATTCAAAGTAATCCAGCGTTTGAAATGTACTGCTGCGCAACAGTGAAGTATCGAAATGCTTTTCGATGTCACAAATGTTAATACGTACCGGGAAAACAATTGTTCCCCACGACGGTATATCCTTGGCTATTTCAAACGAGTTATAGATAATGAATATACTTAGGCTGTATCATTGGAAGTTCTAGAATTTGGTCTTGGAATTGATAATTATGGGCTTTAACAGCCGTTCAAATTGCATTTTTGACCCAAAAAGAGCAGGAATATCGGTACCTGTCTATCATAGCCACCTCCGACGTATCTAGTCCATCTCGTGGAATGATCGAAGTAGCAGTACTCGATATTGCAGTATATTCCGGAAGACTAATTGAAACGAAACGTCTCCTAACCAAGCTTCATGAACGAAATCGTAACCGAGCCACAATATGCAAGCCACGCTCCTGACGATCACAACCATGCATGGAGAAATACTTGCCTCGATGTGCATAGTATAACTGAATCCACACAAGTCAATTAGATCGCGATACGGAGGTACATACGTACTTAAAGTATACGTACTCAAAGTTCAAGTGGCTCGCGGACAACAATAACGTTACTTCCGTGTATTCGTCAGCGGACACAGTACGACGTTAGCCAAATTAACCCTCAGCACCGCCAAGCTTCTCACACCATCCCAACGCTGAAATAATAACCTCCGAAGGAGACATATTAGCAAAGAGTATTCGCATTCCTGAGGGCTGTGCGCAGTGCCGGTTTCACTCTTTCGAAGGCGAGGTTTGTGTGTTTGTTTGTGGGAAATCGACAGGGGGCCACGTAAGGCCACTTTAGCTGTGTGGTTTAAAGCTGTGGGAACAAACCACATGAGATTCTGTTCTTATATTAGCTCAGCTTCCTCGCTAGAACTAATTTCAAACTTCAACTTCATCGCTCATCCATCCACCATCTCACATCTCACGATACCGCTCATATCATTCCTGTCAACGGTCGCGCCACATCTTCTACTATCCCAGGAACTACCGAGTCGAGTTCAGGTACCAAAGCTAGTTTGATATTAAAAGCTAGTTGGAACTGAAACGCCACATCAAAAACCACACCATTGACAACCTCCTCCGCGATAACCAATTCTTTTGCTTCCTCTAGAATTCGAACCGATCAGAATCGAATACGTTCACGATGTCTTCCTTTCGGATACCCATTTCGTTGGTCACTGACCGTCTTTCCTCTGGCATGGCCAGATTCCAGGTACGTTGTGCAGCCTCGCGATACCCGTGCCGTCTACCCCTTTCCAACAGTTCCACTAACAGACATCTACCAACAGAACACCTCTCTCTCCGCCCGCTATAATACCCTCCGCCCTCTTTCCGAATTCTTCGACTTCCGGCGGATGTCCAAACCCGCCAACCTGGGCGAGGCTCAAACCCGTATATCCTACAACCTCGGCCAATTCTCGTCGAATTACCTCCTAGTCTTCGTGCTCCTCTCCATCTACGCGATCATTACCAACCTCCCACTTCTCTTTCTTATCGTCGTAATCGTAGCTGGCGTCTACGGTATCGGAAGACTCGAAGGAAGAGATTTGCAAATTGGGACCTTCCGAGCTACGACAAGTCAGCTTTGGGGGACTTTGGGAATTACGGGGTTCATTTTGGCGATTTTGTCGGCTCCGTTTGAGACTTTGTTCTGGCTGATTGGTGCTAGTGCTCTTACGATTTTGGGGCATGCTAGTTTCTTGGATAGACCGATTGAGAATGCCTTTGCTGAGGAGACCGTTTAAATCAGTCTCACATCACATATTAGTGCCGCGAAGGGAGGGGTAGCATAAACGGAAGGGATCTTGTTAATGGAAAGGTTATCGGTGCGACTGGTACGAGGCATGCATATGAAATGAACAAGAAAGGATACCGGAGTCGGTTGATATTTTGAGAAGGGGGGATGCAAGGACCGTGGATGTTCTATTCGATGTATCATGTTTTTATCCCTTTTACGGTTTTTGGTACAGAATAACTTTTGATAATTAGACGCGGCTATTGAGCTGCACATCATGACCTTTTTTTCCTTAATACACAGTATCATTTCCCCTTCCTTTACTCTTCTTTTTCTAAACTTTAGGGCTTCGATTGTGAAATAAAAAAGCCTTGGGTGGGCAGATTCCTAGCTATGGCAAGGAGGACCTTGAAACGATAAGCGAGGGTTTCAGAAGTATCGTGCCACCGGGCGCCACCCTTTGATTGTCGATGTGCCACTGGAACATCTGTAAGGCAGTCTCCAAACAATATTCTATATTAGTCTAGGATTAAGACAAGTGCCGAACCCGCTAGAACGAAATATGACTCTATATATACTCTCTTGGAGCATGATCTTAGGACGATATAAAAATACAACATTGGAATCACTGACGTGTTCTCCAGTGAGACGTCGTATACTACAACATTCAACAAGAAGCTACACGCTGCTAGCACGTAAATCGCATGGGAATTCTATGGCATTGGTGGCAACAATTAGGCCAGGGAAGAGAACACCGCCGCATGCGTTTTGTCATATGTAGAAGAACTATGGTATTTATGTACAATGCAAGGCCGGTAGGTACCACCTTACCACTTCTAATTAATAATTAGGAAACCCACTTTCCCCCCCTCAGTATTACAACCATATAATACCTGTAGAAAGTTTATCTGATTTGACTGAAAAAAATTATACCATCCTTTTTCCAACGAAATCCGGCAGTATACTATCATGCCAGTTGAGAACTCGATCAGAATACATATACCCGAATAACGGAGGAATTTATTCGAGATACTCGTCCAGAGGCTTAGATCAGTTATCCTTTATTGTACATCAAGATCTATCTCTGAATATTTGGAAATCATAGAATCGTCCATATCTTCAACATCGATAGGTGGCTACTAGGGCTCATATAGCCTACGCGATAGCACACTCCCCTTTATTATTCCAACTGTATTCATCACTGGGAGGCCACCTCTTGGCCCATGTAGAATGTGTTATCAATGCCCAACTGGGGACTTCTATAAAGATGAGCCCTCAGATTCAGAACGATTATATGCAATTTTATTTCGGGGATCAGGCGTGGCATACGGATCCCGAGAGTAGGGGAAAGTCGGATAGACCGTTTGTGGGGAAGGAGTACGAGAATTTGAAGCCGTTTTGTGTGGATGATGGGTGGAAGGAGTGGCCGAAAACTAAAAGGACGGGGTATTATGATCCTCCGTATGGTAGGGAAGAAGTCAGGTATCTCGATGTTAAGGTAAGCTTGAAATCAAAATCTTCAACTGGCTCTTTCGACGGGTAAAACGTTTTGATATATATCAAATAGCTTGCTAATCCTAGCGCATCATAAAAAAACCAGACAAAGAACGTGATATGCTGGTTTGAATGTCACGATATACGTGCAACATGGGGAGATCCAAAGGTCAGTCTGCCCTTCCCCTCCCCCTCCACCCAAGACTTCAACGGCAACCCAATTTAAAACCAAAACCTTTCGGCTTGTCAAAACAAGCAGCGTGACTATCACGGATCCTCAACGGGAAAAACTTCAAAAATGATGCCAATAGTTACGATTATAGTATCTCTAGCTGCCACGGACAGAAACGGTGGCGCAGATTAAGACTTTGACTGAATTTCCGACATCTACTGTTACTGAGACGGAAACTACGACGGCAACGTTAATTCTAACGAAGACTGTTACTGATATTCCGATTGGTTATACTCTTGTCCCTATGGACCAACTCTGACCAAGACGAAGCGGACAGGATGCAGTCTTCTATTAACCCTCTTTCCTTCTTAATTCTTCCTCGGCGGTTTTGCAAAGCATTTAGAATCCATTGTCCCATATGAAGCATAACATAAAGCTTGTGACCAACCGGCGTCTAGGTACGAGACTGAACGTAAAGTGTCAACTCGGTTTCAAAAAATTTTAATTGTCGGTAGAAAATGTTGGTCGTTAAGTGTATAGACCTATTTCCAAGGCAGCTACAGGAAGCACGCATCGGCTTGCCGGTCTTGTGAGAGGGTTAACAGTTGGTGTTAGAGTTGTGTTTGATATTGCGCTGCGCTACAGTTTCTGTTGGGACATCTGGCCTACCATGATGGTAAAATGCAATGTGTGTCGAAACCCCGTCATGAGCCGTGATAAACATATCCAACAACTGCCGCGCGCACCGGCCGGCGTCTCGAGCCCCTGAAAAGGTAATATAGTTATAGCCAAGGAGGTATAGATGTCAAATCCGCCGTGCACGCAAATGCATAACTTTCTGAATTGAAAGTTATTTCTGTTGGTGTCGTTGGACATTTGCGAGTTGGTGTCCGTTCGAATTAACTTGCTCTCCGGGGCAGGAGATGCGATATGGAAGAACATTTTGAGTATATTTAGGCTGTCACCACGAAAAGTCATTTGTACGCTTGCCATGCATGATGAAGCATATATATCGATACCGTTCGCCGGGGAAAATATTTTCTGTTCATAGCACACAATTTCTAACTACGCTGTAATAAGTCTTTCCTCCGTGTTTCCACTGCTCGCTTTAGAATCGCGGTTGTTATTCAGTCCCATAAGTTATAAGAGAGAGCGAAGCCATGCTTCTCTCGAAGTTCAAGTTTTCTTCCCTCTTACGTATACTAGCTCTTACGATTGCTCCTCTTTCCGTCGACGCGAGCACTTGCTTCGAGATCGCGGATTCCGACAACTTCAATACCGGAATATGTACCATCAAAACCACCTGGCAGAAAATAACCTATCACAAAGACGACGAAGTCAGCGGAGAACCCGCAATTCGGGACCGTATTGCATCCGAAATCTTCGATTCCAGGGGCACGAAAATCTCAGCTAAAAATATGGATGATTTCCAATGGTGCCGAGGTTACCAGGGGCAAGAATGCGAATGGCATTCTAGTTTGCCTTTTCTGGTTCTGGTTAGCCCGCAGCATCGAATAGAGTATTTACAGTTTTGGTTTGGAGATATAGGGTGGCATACCAACCCTAACCCGTCAGAGGGGCCAAAGTATTTGGGAGACGATGTGAAGGATAAGAGACCTTGGTGCGGGGTTTATACCGACTGGGAACCGATTCCGTCCGAGAATGGGAGGTTTTTGGGCGATCCCGGCATTCGTATCGTCGAGGTAAGGAGCAATCCTTTGAAATATATCAACCTATCGGTACGCGTACTACGATTAACTAGCTTCTTCATAAAGTCGAGATCGGTCGAGTGCTACTTTCCATGCGACCGGATCAATGTCAAAGTACAGGAATTCAAACCATGCGCACCGCCTGTACCACCAACGACAGTCACGGCTACAAAAACAAAGCTATATACATCGATGGAGACGAAGGTCAAAACTGTAACGCGGGTAGTACCTGTGCCCGTCGGTATGGCTACATCCGCACACCGTCCGAACTCGACGAGACCAAGGTTTGCGAGGGCGGTTCCCCCGGCCGATTTACATGAACGGCGGGAAGGGAATGAATTGGGGTATTTCTACTAGAAGTTCTCGGGCTCGGTGGAGGTTGATGCTTATACTTCAGCGGGTTGCTTTCGAAACTTGCGGTTTTAGTTTTGTATATATTTGTATCGCGTCTATACCGACCTGCAGGCTCGGTTGTTTTATACTTGAATATCAGTCTAGTTAAATTTAACAGGTGACGTATCGAAGGTTGAGATCGATCTCGACGAGAATGCTGCTGTTGCTTCGCAATAGGCATTTCGTTTACAAAATAAGATATGCTAGCAGATATTTCCTTCTGTATTAGGATCCTGTTTCTTCTTCCATTCGGCTACTTGCTTCTACACATACCGGACTTCGTGTGCACGCGTCACACCCCAACTGAAAACCTTTTTCCCATAAATACCCTCAATTTCTCTCACTCCTAACACAAAAGAAAGGTCTGGTAGTATAGTCGGTATACACCACGCTCTGGAAATGTCTCAAGACCTCAGCCTAGGTCCAGCGCCTGGAGCCGACCCCATCGGTTACACTCACGCTCTTGACAGCAGAGGAACCAGGGTGGGTAGAGAGGTGCAGAGTTAACATAGTACGGTAGCTCGCCAGTTCGATCCTGGACCCGACCATTAAGGGATGGTATCTCAAAACTATTTTTTTATATTTCATTTTCTGAGTTAACAAAGTACGGTAGCTCACCGGTTCGATCCTGGACCCGACCGTTAAGGGATGACGTCTCAAACCCATTTTCAATTATTTCTTTATTTATTTACCGACCTTCGTTCCCATTTCTAAAAACGCGTTGACGTTACATTTCCAAATCAGGCAACCACCCAAGCGAGCCCAAAAGAGGCGGCCCAAACGACCACCTTTACATCTAATTTCTCCACAGAAAGCTGCCTACATCCTTGGCCAAGGGGGGGTCCTTCCAGTCTTCAACCTCAACCTCACCTCAACATCACTTCCAACCCCATCAATTGCGATCGCATCGCCACCTCCCATCTAACCCTCCCGTTAAAACCCGAGATGAAGTTCGCAAATACGCTGCTGCTGCTGGGTGCAGCGGCAAGCTTGGTCGCCGCTTGGAGCAAAGAAGGTAAGATAGTCCTCCCTCAACTGAAGCTCCTAAGCTCCCGTCCTAACATACATCTATGAATACAGACCACGAAATCTTCCGTTTAAAAGATGAGGTCGAAGCCACCGAGGGCAAGATCAATTTCTACGGTATCCACTCCCACTCCATCCCATCCCGTCTACGATATAAAATACTAATTGAATATAAATCCAGAATTCCTAAACGCCCCCTCGATCTACGCCACCCAAGACGAACTCAACAAAGCCTACCGGAAAACTTCCCGGCAAATCCACCCGGACAAATTCACCCCTCCCTCAAAACTAAAAGCCGCGGGAAAAACCCCCACTTACTACCCTCCGAAATCAACCTACCTCCCACAAACCCGAAAAGCAGCTGACGAACGTTTCGCCCGTCTCGGTCTCGTCGCAAATATCCTTCGCGGTCCTGAACGAGAACGGTATGACCATTTCCTGAGAAATGGGTTCCCAAGGTGGAGGGGGACGGGATATTATTACTCTAGGTTCAGACCGGGGCTGTTTAGTGTGCTGCTGGGATTGTGGATTGTTATCGCCGGTGGAGCGCATTATTTGGTCATGAGGATGAATTACACCCAGCAGAGGAAATTTATGGAAGGCTACATCAGCGACGCCAGAACCGCCGCATGGGGTAACAGTAACGTCGGCGCCGGTCTAAACCTCGACATCCTCGGCGATAATGGCACGCCACCCCCCAGCGGACCGGCGGGAAACCGTAAACAACGCCGAGCAGCAAAAGCAAACGGAGGATCCGGTACCGCCACCCCAACTGCCGAAAAACCACAACACGTAGCTAAACGAAAAGTTACAAGTGAGAACGGAAAGGTGTTCATGGTTACCAGTCTTGGGGACGTGTCGTTGTTGGAAGAAGATGAGGACGGAGTTACGCAGGAGTATTTGTTGGATTTGGAGGAGATTCCGAGGGCGCAGTGGGGGAATACGGCGATGGTTACGGTGCCTAAGGGACTTGTCGGGTGGGTTTTGGGAAAAGTTGGGATCGGAGGGAAGGATGGGGTTAGGGATGCTTTGAAGGATGTGCCGGAGGTTACTATTGCGGAGGGAGAGAATGTGGGTGAATATTTGGAGAAGAAAGGATTGAAGAAGAGGAATAAGGGGCCCGGGAGGAGGTGATTGTTTCTTTCTTGCTTTCTTTTTGGCTGAGAGGGGATTGCTGGGAGAAGAATGTAGATACATTGCATTTTAGGGGAGATAATGAATGCGAAGACGTACATAATAGACTCGACAGGGCTTCATTGCATAGATGTGAAATAGCAAAAGCATTCTTTCTGTTCTTATTCCTCTTAGATATCAATACGAATTCTCAATGCAAAAAATACAACATCGTCACTTTATCGGGATTCACGGTAACATAGAAAGAAACGAATTAATATGAATAGAGGAAGGATATCTAATAAACCAAACGCTCCCCGCTCGCTCTCACACTCGCTCCTTTCAAAAAAAAACCTCCATGCAGACCGCAGATGTATACACACCCCGAAACCCTCGAAGAAACGCCTGCTTCGAACGTAATCCGGTATCATTCCCATTCCCATTTATACAAAAGAAAAGAGTAAACCACCTTGAAAAAAATCCACCCATCATCCCATTCGTATCATATCCCCATTCCCAAACCGGAGCAAGTTTACAAAATCATCCCCTCCACCCCCTCTCCGCGGTACGAAATCCGAATCCATCTCACGCTTGACCACCCTTTTCCTATAATAAGGGTGCGCCGGGAGTTTTCTCTTATCATCTCTGATATCCGGAAGTTCATTACCGGGGTTCAAACAAGGACAGGTTGGTTTTTTTTCCAATTCGATTTTTCTTCCGGGGTCTTCGTTTCTTTTTCCTGGTGGGCTGTTGGGAAGTTGCGGATGTGGTGATCGTTGGGGATTGATGTATGAAAGTAATCTATGAAATAAAGATTCCAACCGCCATAAAACCACCCCTTCCCGTTTTTTCAACTTCTTCTTTTCTGGTTGTGGTAGTGGTAGCGGCTCATTCGTCAACTGCATCTGCGAAGCAACAGAAGGACAAGGACAAGGTGTTATCCCCGGTGGTTCAAAGTATCTTGTCGGAGGTCTTAAAAACGACAATGAACTCGGTAATATCGATGGCGAAGGTGACGGTGACGGTGGAACCGTAGGTTTCGGAGTAACATTTGCATGAGTACCACTGCTACTGGTAGAATTTTTCTTCTTGGTGTTTAGAACTATTGTTGTCGTGGTTGTAGTTGTAGTAGTGATGGCGTTGAGCATTCTACTGTTTTCAAGGGATGCAGTAGCCGTAACCGTCACCATCTTCGTATTCGTCACAGTAGACCTCATCGATTTCGGAACTTTAATAGTCTCCACCCTCGTTTCGACGGGATACTCCGTTATCGTTACTACCTTCCTCTTCTGCAGCGTATTAACCGCCACTAGTGGTTGTCTACCCCGTGTCGTATCCCTTCCCGTGGTTATAGATATCATCCCCATAGAACTCGAGCTCGTCGTCGTTGGTGTATAATAAGAACTCGCCCTTCTTCCTCCACCTTTATTAATAATCCGTGTATTCCCGTTAGATGGTATATCCCGATCGATATACCTACTCCCCTCGCTTCTTCGTCTCCCCTTTTTGTAGTATCCGCGGTAGGGGGAGTAGTGAAGGACCGGGGTACGGACGGCGCCGGGTGAATAGTAGCGGAAGGGGAAGCCGAAGAAGGGGGTGCGGGGTCTTAGAGTCTTCCTTGTTAGAGGTAGAGGTGGAAGGGTGAGCTCCTTGAGGAGGGTTGGGGATGATGGGAGTGGTGGGGTCCACCGGAGTTTTCTGTATTATATATTTGTTAGTTTTTACATTCTTAGTTGGTGAGGGGGGGAGAGGGACTTACGGGATAGGAAGCCCGAAGGCCAGCGCCAGACACGACACGAGTATCCAGGCAATCTTCATGTGTAACCCTTTTTCTTTCTTGCTCTTTTTCCCCGCTTGCTCGCGGTTGGAAAAAAATGTTATACTCTGTATTTACTGTGTTTTACCTGAGTTTCTTGAATTTTTGAGGGGGTATACCGAGATCTATCTTCAAAATGCATACAAATCAGTAAGCCCTTCCGCAAATATATAGATGTATAAAAAGATAAAAAAACCCACCAAAGAAACACTGAGTATCCCCCTTTTGCCCGTTCCTTATACACCTTCCCTCCCAATAATATACTCTAGCTTTTATTCTTGCCTAAAATCTTTCCTCCTCCTCGAATGATAGTAAATCAAAGGACTCGGAAACGTTATAACACACATGTAAAAGAACCCACACAGAGCAAGTAGTCCCCCAGTGTATTCCCCTACACGATAAAATAATAAAAAGGAACTCTGTTCCGTTATTGTCGAGGAGAGAGAAATGCAGTCTTTGATTTCGTATCTCGTAACCGTGAGCCCGTCTCCTAGGAAGTGTTTCTTTTCTTTGCTTAATACCTTACCCAAAATCTAGTTACCCCCCGTCTGCTAGTGTAAGAATATGAAGTAAGAGGAAAAAGAACAAGGATGACAGTTACAAACGGAGTAGTTAATATCAAATTTAATGAAAGAAAGTGCAATGAGGGAAAAAACCAGTTCCTCCTCTTTCGATAGAAAGATTCTCGGTAGTTTTTTTTGAGGCGAGGAAAAAGGGAAAGCTTCGGCGGAAAAAAGGGGATGGAATCGGCTTTTGTTGTTTGGAGGTAGGTCCTATCGCCCGATCGACCGGTAAAAGGCGGTAAGGATGTGATGGTGAACGATAGGATTGTAGAAAGCGAGAGGCGAAGGGTGGGGCGAGGCGTGAGAGTTTTGCGTAACAGTCGTGAAGTGGACGCTGGTGGGATGGTTATAAGCAACGGTGAAGATAAGAAACGAACGAATCGAAAGTGATAGGAGAAAAACGAAGAGAAGAAGAGGAAGAAGAAAAGGTAGAAAAGAAAGACCAACCTTTTATCTTAAAAAAGAGAAATCCGAACAACAGTATTCAAAATGAGGAGGGGGGTAAATCCAAAGTTGTGGGGGGCGAAGACGGATAGTTGTAAAATCAATGAAGATACCAACCAACGCTTCAAAAAGTGGCTTGAATAGAACGAAAAAAGAAAAACTCGTAAAGTATCCACCTCCAACAAAAACCTGATTTTTCAATAGAGATTTGCCAGAGGAGTGAGCAGAAGCTAACGGTATGGAATAATACTCTTCGTCTTCGCTCATTTTTTCATCCAACTTGATGCTAATCAGCAGGAAAAAGCCTTTCACTCTGTTCCTCATGATAAACACCCTGTTTCGAAAGGAACCCATGATGAAAGGAAATATTGGTAAAAGATGGAAACGCTGACAAATCGATGGAGTAGAAGGAGAAACTTTTGCGTAAGCAGGAAAGGGGGGGCGTAATAAGAAGGGTGATGTTTTGGTTTAGGAGGAAGAATCGTCGACGCGTTGGAAGTTATACGGAGCTGTTGGGAAAGAATATACAGAATGTGTTGTTCTTGGTGCATTTTGGTATGGCTTGTGGATGTGTGGCTTGAATAGGTTTCAATGCGGGCAAACTCTAAATTAATGTTGACTTGGCACTACGCACAACACATTCACGTTTGTGGCACCGCAACTCCTGATTGTGGCGTCATGACGATATAATTAATCCTGGAAGCCTGATAAGTATCCACTAGTAGATCTTGTTGGGTCATGAGGCCAGAAGATAGTGCATGTTATCCTGTTTGGGCTGGTGCTATCGCTTCATGGAGGCTGGTACATCGTATACGAGACCATGGCAGAGTATATGGTATTTCTTACGTAGACACAATTGCAATTGCACGAGTCGAGGAGGACGATTCCATACCTCGAATCACTAGTATAAAGGTACCCGTATCTCGAGAATATATAATACTTTTCATATACCTCATCACCATGCAAATATTATATACAATACATGACGCCAAACAAAAATGCAAAGAAACGGCGCTACATCGCCAAACAGGTATCAAATCAAATCAAATCATACACATAAAAGGAATGAGACCGGAACGACTGGTCCAACGAACTACTCCTCATGTTGCCCCTTCATCTCCAACCCGTGACTTTTCCCCTCCGGATCATGATCCTTCAATTCCTTCATCACCTCCGGCCTCTTCATCCTCTGCCAACCCGTCTTGAACAACGGACTGGGGTTAAACTTCGGTAACGGATGGGCTTCAGTATTGAACACCACTTCTGTCAGTGGGAGGAGATCGTTCGGTGAGAATAGTAAATAGAAGTACTTTAGTGTTTCGGCCTGTATTAAATTAGCTTCATCTCACGGTACCGGTAGGTATAGTAGGTGGGGAGAAAATACGTACCAACCAAAAACTCTCCATATTATCCCTCTGCGCCGCCGGTACATTCAACACGCTATTCAAACTCGTAAACCCTCCCCCTTCAACGGCCGTATGCTTCACAAACGCCTTAAATATCTTCCACCCCCACTCTCTGTACACCTCATCCCCCGTCATCCTATACATCAAAAACAAACTCTCCACCGTCTCCGGTCGTTGTAAATTATGCGCATCCTGGGGCTTTATCACGATATCGTCGTTTCCTGATTCGTCCATATTAAAGAATGCTATTTCGGGGGCGAGACCGGTGGCTGTGACGTTATACATTTCGTAACAGGAACGCATTAGTTCTTTTGAGAGGGTTAGGTATTCTTCTTCTCTTTGACCCCAGGAGGGGGATTTTCGGGCTTCGGAAACCGTAGTGCCGTTTGTGGCGCCCAGGAGGATGTTGCCGGGCATGAAGCAGACCAGGTGGTCCATTTTGGGAGAGGCGGTGGTGCCGATTCCCATCGGTAGTTCGGCTATGAAGGTGAATCTCGATGGGTGGCTTTTTTTGACGAGATGTTTTTTGACGCCGGTCATGGCTTCGTGGTACATTTCTGCGTAGATTTCCTCGCCGGTTTGGAGATATTGTTTGAGGAGGTATTCGTAATAACTATCTCCTCTGCTACCCAGTCTTATTTCTCTCCCTCTAAATTTTCCGGTAGTGGCGTAGATGAAGATTGGGACTAAACCGTCGGTTGGGTGGTTGTCATCTATGATTTTTATAACCTTTTCTGCTCGCTGCCAGTATACTTTCTCGCCCATTAGTTTTGAAAGGTATTTCATTTCTAATTGGAGAGTTGAGGTTTCAGCTGTCGAGGAAGCACCACCGTCGGCGTGGGATTCGATACCCTTTGAGGTTTTCAAGTTTACTGAAGCAAAAGGCAGGCCGGAGTCTGAATTATACGCTCCGAGAAGACGGTCTGCCAGATCCGCCGCCTTTTCGAGGTATAAATCCGCTTCTTGTTTTACCCCTGGGTCTAGGTTATGAACAGTAGCGAGGTAATGCGCCGATAACAACCCCCCCAACATTCGAATCGTTGTTTCGAATGTATTAACTTCCTGGTCTTGATCGTACGTCAACGTAGTTTGTACCCATTCCCTAGCTTGAGCTAGTGGTTTTGTGAGACCCATCAACATCATCGTATCGAGGGCATCTATGATGATCCAGCCGAGACCCTTGGAGGCCATTTGTTTACCGGTTCGGGAGATGGGGTGGAATTCGTCGAAGCCCCAGGCGTAGGTTCTGTAGGCGTCCCAGGAGAGGAGGAAGGCGTCTTTGACGCGTTCGCGACGTTCAAGCCATACTTTTTCCGGGGTTGTCTTCTTTGGTTTTTCGGTGAACCAGCCAGATTCCTTTTTCGGGACCGGGATTTGGGTATCGTCGTTCGAAGACGTTAGGAGGTCCACATCCCCGTCGTCTTCACTTGTAGCGGAAGCAGGACCGAAGAACCAATACACAGCGCCAATAAATAATATAACAAAAACGGCGACTCGTTTTCTCAAAAACATGTCACGTTTCCGTCGGCGGTAGCCATATGTTGACGCCGTGGAGGAGTAATACGGTTTATCTTTATATAGGGGTAGGTCCGAAGTGGCGGATTTGAAGATGCCGCCTATACGGTTTTGGACACCTGTGGATTTGTGAACGGAGCCGGAGGATGCCCAGTAGGTATCTTCGTTTTGGCGCTGCGGGTTTGTGAAAGAGGGAACATTGCGGGGGATGGAGAAGGCCTGGATGAAATTTTCAGTTATGAGGGGGTTGAAGAGGGATATGGTGGCATATGCATACCATTGCGGAGGAGAGTTGAAGTCAGGAAGTCGCGCGGTGGTTGTGGTTAGATGCGCCGACCGGGGCTACCATTCAGCCATTGTCTGGGATTTATAATGAAGCCTTGACTGTATCTCCAAAATACCTACTTACTTGTATAAGCAGGTAATATATAAGTATAAGAGAAGGAGGAGTGAGGTTGAAGTTGAGAAACGAGGTGGAACTGTCCACGGTAGCTTTCAAGCGGTACGTCGGCCAGGGAGCTATTGGTTTGGCGGTGCTTGGACGGATTCGGCAG
Source organism: Arthrobotrys flagrans (assembly GCF_004000055.1). Lineage (NCBI taxonomy): Eukaryota > Fungi > Ascomycota > Orbiliomycetes > Orbiliales > Orbiliaceae > Arthrobotrys > Arthrobotrys flagrans. The sequence continues at coordinate 628,817 of NW_027137556.1, forward strand.
CAAAGACGGGACGACCAATCCAACCACCAAAACCACAACCTCTTCGCAACATCGCCATCGCACCCCTCATTCTCCACCGGTAGTACCCAAGTAGTTCGGATATAAAAAGGGCAAGATGGTGTTCCTTCACTCTATGATCATTGCGGAAGGCGTTCCCATATTCGTGCGTATCTCAATTCCCGTATAACGGCACGATCAGGACTAACGAGAGAAAAACTCTGCAGAACGCCCTCCAACGCTTCTACGGCATCGGCCCCAACATCGCCTCCCGGATCTGCGCAAAACTGACCATCTACCGAACCGCCAAACTCGGAGAATTAAGTCAAAAGCAATTGACGCAAGTCCAGCAAGAGTTGTCAAAATTAACGATCGAGAACGATTTACACAAGAGTATTGTGGATAATATCGCGAGATTGAAGGAGATGGGGACTTATAGAGGGAGGAGGCATGCTATGGGATTGCCGGTTAGAGGACAGGGGACCAGGACGCAGGCTAAGACGGCGAAGAAGTTGAATAGAGTCGAGAGAGGGTTTTCGGGGGCTAGGAGGCAGGGTTGATGTCACCACTACCACTGCTCTACCCTCACTTTTTCCGTTACGCTCTCTCCATAACTCCTTCCTCGGGTTCTGTTATACGGTAATGGTACATATCTCTGTGGATTGTATGGTGGAAATAGAGGCCATCTGTGAATATGTACATATTACTGGTATCTTTGGCGTTACAGGATAATAAAACTATACACTACCATTATATTCCTATTCTTCCTTTAATATAATAAGTAGTACAGACCCGAATACCGGGTTTGTATCAAAATCGAGGGAAGCAATATAATATATGGGAAGAAAGTAGTTTAGATGCGCAGTCTTGGCTTAACTAACAGAGTCGCGCGATAAAGACCACATCTCAGCTACGTCACCCCCACAAAATACCACCAAGACCCCAACCAACCTCGACTTCAAAAACCAAAACATACAAAATGACCGGAACATGAACTCTTTGTCTCTAATATAAAAGAATCGCGACTGCCGACCCTAAAGAAACAAAATGTGGATCCTCCCGCTCGTCGGCTACGTCGGCATCGTCTGCGGCTTCACCTTCCTCACCCTCGCTATCGGTACATCCACCCAACTTCACAAAAAAAAAAGAATGGAGATAAGAATCTGACTCTGGGATAAATATTGATAGCATCCGGCCTGTACTACCTCTCAGAACTAGTCGAAGAACACACCGTCCTCTCAAAACGTATCCTAACACGGCTAATACAAGCTATCATCGTTATCCACATCTGTCTATTCGTCGTCGACCGGTTCCCTTTTTTGCTTACTCTATTCAGCGGGGCGAGTCATGGCGTTTATGCTATGAATTTACGACGGTTTCCGATGGTGGCTTTGACGGATGGGTGGTTTATTGGGAGCTGCAGTACGACCTCCTCCTCTCCCATCATTATCTTTGTTAAATACTAATGACCATGATGATAGTATTGGTAGTATCGAACCACATCCTCTGGTTCCGTCACTTCTCCAAACCCCCAGAACCCTCATACGACTACTCCTCCTCCTCATCAGCCTACAACAGACACAGAAACACTTACAACACAACGGAATACAAACCCGTCCCATCGTTTAGTGAGATTTCGGCATTCTTTGGGTTATGTGTGTGGTTGGTTCCGTTTGCGCTGTTTGTGAGCTTGAGTGCTGGGGAGAATGTACTGCCTAGTTCGGTGGGAGGGGATAGCAGTGCTGGGGTCGTTGGCGACGGAAAGAAGAAGGGGAGGAAGGGACTGCTCAAGGGGGGTATTGATGGGATTTGGGAGTGGCTGGCGGAGAGTGGGCGGGCCTTGGGGGTTGGAGGGGGTGGGAGGAGGAGGAGTGCTTTTGACTGAATTAATACCATCAAATATTGCAGCCAACAGGCCAACAGACAGAAAGAGAGAGAGCCGTCAGGAATGAAATAGTTAATGAGCTTGCATCAATAGGGTATGTCTATACTTTTATTCAGTTACATTAATGGGACAGTACTTATTATGGTAATCGGACTGGTCTGTACAATACATACATTAACGCCTTGTACACTTTTTTTAATACTAATACCTACTTAGCACCCAGCCAGCGACTAAGTACTTTATTATATATTCACCGCTATATGGAAGATATCGGCGGTTAGAGAGAGGCTAGTGCCGGCCCGGGATTATATTCAGAGGATGGATGGAACAAACCCGGCCCGACCACAACACTCTGCAGCATCTCGGATCACTGGTCCCGGTTTGTAATGGACTGTAGGTACAAGTGGGGGTGAGTCCGGTTTATGCCTCAAACCCGAGAAAAGAATCAAGTCGCCGAAGCTAACGTTTGTTACCAGTTAGATCTTATCTGATCCCTTGTTCTGGTCTTGTCCTTGTCTTGTCCTTCTATTTCCAGCTGTCCTTCCGAAAAAAATCCAATCTGATAACTTTTGTCCGCTGCAAATTCTCTCTCTCTTCTCCCAATTATTCTTCCTTCTCTTCTCTCACTTCCCTTCATCCGCTTCACTCTCACCGACTCTCTCTCACTGTAATTAATTATATCTTTCCATCTCCTCCCCAGATAATATTTATTATCGTCATCATGATCTCCCGACGTGCTTTGCAGGTAACTTTCATTTCTTCCCCTCTTCCGGTTCATCTTCCCCCACGTGGGGCGCCGGCTCTCATCGATGCCAATCCAACACAGTACTAACTCTCGGTCCGAATCAATACAGACGGCTCTCCGTTCCGGCGTTAGACCCCAGGCCGCTGCCGTTCCTGCTGTCGCCGCTCGCAGTAAGTATTCTTTTAATATATATGCTTGTGTAATTATATTGATTGACTGAGCGAAATAGCATACGCCACCTACCCCACAACCGTCAATGAGGACCTTCTCAAGCCTACCAAGTACGGCGGCAAGTATGTCGTCACTTTAATACCAGGTATATAATATCCCTTCTATTATAAATTGTAATTTATATATCTAATTGAGTGGCAGGTGACGGTATTGGTATCGAAACCGCCGACGCTGTCAGAACCGTCTTCAAGGCCGACAACGTCCCCGTCGAATTCGAACAGATCGATGTCTCCGGTCTCGAAGAAGGCAAGAAGAATGCCGACGTTCTCTTCAAGGAGTGCATTGCCTCTCTGAAGAGGAACAAGGTCGGGCTTAAGGGTATTTCCCCTCTTCTTCCCCAATTAGTTTTATAAATTTATGATTAAATGGGTGATAGGTATCGTGTATACACCCGTCGACCGCACCGGCCACGCCTCCTTCAACGTCGCCCTCCGTCAAGAACTCGACATCTACGCCTCCGTCGTCCTCATCAAAAACATCCCAGGTCTCCAAACCCGTCACCAAAACATCGATTTCTGCCTCATCCGTGAAAACACCGAAGGTGAATACTCCGGTCTCGAACACCAATCCGTCCCCGGAGTCGTCGAATCCCTTAAAATCATCACTCGCGCAAAGTCAGAACGTATCGCTCGTTTCGCATTTAACTTTGCAAAGGCCAATGGAAGAAAGAAGGTCACCGTCATCCATAAAGCGAATATTATGAAACTCGGCGATGGTCTTTTCAGGTCTACTTTCCAGAGAGTGGCGGAGGAGTACCCTTCGCTTATTACTAACGATTTGATCGTTGATAATGCTTCCATGCAGGCGGTTTCCAAGCCTCAACAGTTTGATGTTTTGGTTATGCCGAACTTGTATGGTGGTATTTTGTCGAATATCGGTGCTGGACTTGTCGGTGGACCCGGTGTTGTTCCTGGATGTAATATGGGACGTGAACATGCTGTTTTCGAGCCAGGTTGCAGACACGTCGGTTTGGATATTAAGGGGCAGGGACGTGCCAACCCTACAGCTATGCTGTTGAGCGGTGCCATGATGTTGAGGCATTTGGGACTTGATCAGCATGCTGGAAGAATCTCGCAGGCTGTTTATAACGTTATCGCTGAGGGGTAAGTGAAACCAACATCAACAATAATTGAGCATTTGTAATGAGGCGTGCTAATCGGGAAATTTGGGGATACAGCAAAGTCAAGACCCACGACATGCACGGCACCAACAGCACCGGCGAATTCACAAACGAGGTTTTGCGCAAGATGGATGAGTTGGCTTAGGGAGGGTTAGACTTGAGTCCGTTCCCTGATCTCACGACCCTTAGTCCTCTTCGGTGCGCGATTTTGACGGGATGTAGAGGGACGATTAATACGGGGTGACTTATGATGTGGAAAGAAGGGAGCGAAGAGGTAGGGCAGCGATTTTATAAAAACCTGTGGAGATTGAGAGAGAGAAATATGTGCGAGTCTTGGTCTTGATGTTCTCTTGCCCCCTCTCTTCTGCCTTCCTTTCGATTCACATTTTGTGTTTTGTTCTTCATTTCATAGTGTAGATAGATATGGGCATGGCGGGGTGCTTTACTGGTACCATCCTGCTTTTTTTTTATGTGTCAATGGGATTCCACTTTTTTTTTTTTTGGTCGAGCTGGTCTTTCCTCATGAAGGTATTTGGAGATATGACGTCATTGTTTGGGAAAAGTACCTAGTAGAACACAATAGACTACCTCTGGTGGATTCTCAGTAACTATGCTCCTTTCATTCTCTTATTTTTCTTTTCCTTCCCTCCAACACGACGGTTTTCTGGGGAATATAAATATTCCTACCACCCCATACTTTCCACCTCCATCTCCCTACCCCCACGACGCGACAACTTTCCTCCCTTAGGTCTTCTTTCTTCTACCTATCACCAACTTCATCGTATATACCATCTATTACTTCTATCCCTTCATACCATCCATGCTATAATTAGTAACATCGAACGGTATATATATCATCTACCTACCGTCTGAGTCCTCTCATCAACCATGGATCCCTTTTTACTTTTCATACGGGGTTCCTCCTTCAAGACCTTCCTCTGATTGATCTATACACATCTATGAAGATAGTGAAACAATCCTATGAAAACGAGAGTCCACTTGCTTTCGTATGAATGGCAGGCCTGCATTACAAAGCTTCCGCTAGCTGTGGCCAAGCAGGCACCCAGGGACGGCACGATATATATTCATACCTCTGTGAAGATGAGGGTTGGGATATACCCTAATTAAAACATAAATACTGTTCCTATGTTTCAGCCTTTACAAGGTTTGCTTGCTACCAACCAAAACGGCCGTCTTCGGACAACAGGAGAGACAGTGTGGTGGAAATATGATATGCTCTTTTTATGTCTCAAACGTTACGAGGCTTAAATTATGAGGGATCTGCGGCAGCAAGGTTTTTCAACTTCCTATATTATCCTTTGCACGAAACCCTTCAGAATGCATACTAGCACAGCTGCTATAGGTCTTAGATCTATAGAGCAGAGATGACCAACCTCAGGATGTTCGCGGAGTTGAAGAGACTAAAGAAGGCTGCCTCGCTATGGTGTACCGGAAATAGATCGTGGCCCCTACCTTCACTATTCGGCCATGATCAAGTCGTGCGGCTCCTGCACCGGACGCAAGGCCAGGTGCAAATACTGTAAGTACAAAAATTCCTAATTACAACAGCAAAAATTACCGTATTAATCATTTCAAGCTTTCGAACCCTTCCATTCTTTGAGAATGCTGGGGATCCTACATCAAAAATGGACAATCAAACGGAATGATTTAAAACACTAGAAAAAAATAGTATAGCAGAAAGATTTCCAAAACCGAGTTTGACATCATTATGCTGGACGAATTCCATACTCCGAACACACCACCCTTGGAGATATGAAGAATGCACGTCTTCTACACCATTCGAATGGTAGGCGGAGAAGGAAAGATGGATTTCGTTGGTTTACGTTTGATATTACTGCATGCATACCTGATGATATATATACATCGTTCAGAATCTGGGAAGGCGACGTGTCCTGGAAAACGACGGCGGGAGTTTCTTCCATCCCTTCCGTCATCTCAGACATATATCTCCGTCGGATGGATCAGTCACAATGGGAACATTGAAAAGAAGAATGGAATCCTCTGTTTATTGAAGGACCCCCGTCGCTCAGGATGATACATATACGGTCCTGGAGATGGATGAATTCCTGGAAACGATGTGAGAGATCCTCCACTTCATGTTTTTCTTCTAGGAAAATTTGATTCTATAAACCTAGATGGAAATGCGGAATTCAAGACGGTTGGAGAAGCATGGCAATAGACATCACCAGGGTTATGAGAACTGTTTAATCAGATCGCACATTCAAAGTACGAGTTTAAACCCATCCCCGAGATCTCACCGCCCCCCAATGCAGCAGCTGATTTAACGCAGCTAATCTCTGGAGACGATATTGATAACAAATACGGATCTAGTGACGATGAGTTGAAAGCTGGTTCCACGAAGATCGAAAGCAAAGATTCTGCTATCATTGGTACCATCTGTCACCATTCCTCGTTACCTGAGTGCATGCTCTACCCTTTCTAGAAATTATCCCCATATGCTTGGTGGGGTTTGCAAAGTGGGAAGATCGGGAGACAAGCATGCATACTTCCTTAACTGTCTAGGAAATGACGGAGCATTCCGGCAAAATGGGAAACCCTCCTTCCTTCCTTCTTTTGCCCCTTCGTCCCGGGCTTTCATTCTAGCCGAAGCGAACATCGAACTTCATGATATATATATATATATATATATATAGGTGCAGACTGTGCCTTCTCTATCATTTAAAACCAACGTTGAGTTATGGATTTTCTTGTTATTCAAGGATTTCTGTTACCCATGGTTATATATATTGGCAGATAGAGGAAAAGACAACGCCGATGTGGCCAGGAGGTCAAGGCTGGGACCGCCATGATCTCTTTTAACGTCACTGATATATTATTCCTTATTATCTGGCGAGCAGGTAGAACCTTGGTCTTTCTTCTAATTTGTAGGAAACCCCTGGCACGGGGACCGGAATCGTACGGCATGATGGTTCCGAGATGAACGCCGTGCCGGACGATGACGAAGAAACTATAAAGCTCGGATCCAATGCCCTCGATTTGAACTTGTCTCAATTTATGGTATATTTACCTATCATATCTGCTGTTTGCTCCACTTCTCCAGAATGGACTCATCGTTCGCTCGAGGATTTTGGATGACATATGATTATTTTATATAAGTATACCGGGCTATTGACGAAATAACGACACATCTACCAACGACGGAAGAAATTCTTCTGTTTCCTTTCGTCGCAAGCTTCCCTTCTACCTCACAAGTACAAAATGGCTTCGCCTCACATGCTGCCTAGCAAAAGCACATTAGCTTATCCACGGACCAAGTTCTTCCAATCATTTTGTTTAAAATTGTTCTTCCATGGGAAGAGGAACTCAGCACCCAGCCCTGGTCTCGAGGAATCTCAATGCAGGATATATACATTACATACCCGTCATCTGAACGAACTCCTTGCTACCAACTTACTAGTCTATGTTGGAAGATCTGCGCTCCTATATATCATGACTCGCAAGATGTTGTTATTTTGGTTATTTTTGTGTTGGAGCCAGCGAAAAAATTGGATTCCGCTTGCTTTGAATTGCTACTCCTCTCTTTATAACATTGAATATACCTGGTAATAGTGACCACTTACTTACATATATGCACCTTCTGCGGACCGCCCTGCATTCGCAAATTCTCCGACGACAGCTACATACGATGTCCTCCAGTAAGTGCTACGTAAAATCTCCAAGGAGAGACCTAGCACCTCTTTAGATGCCCCTCCAGGTCTAACAAGCGTGTTCTATACTACTAGCCAAATTGCCCATTGTTGTCCTCAGCGGACCATCCGGTGCAGGAAAATCCACCCTCCTTAAGAAGCTATTTGCCAACCACCCTGATACCTTTGGATTCTCCGTATCACGTGCGTTCTACTCGGTGAAGGATTAATATCCAGGTCTCTCGGACCATGTCATCATAGCTAAGGCTGAATAATTTAACTACCACAGACACCAGCAGAAATCCCAGAGATGGTGAAGAGCACGGAAAGGCATATTGGTTCACCGATAAGGACGAATTCCGCAGATTAATTGGGGAGGGCAGGTTCATCGAAACCGCCGAGTTTTCTGGGAATCTATATGGCACGTCTATCCAAGCCGTGAAAGATGTCCAGGATCGCGGGAAGGTTTGCATATTGGATATTGAGATGGAAGTAAGCTCGCCCCACCTCCCGAAAGATCACAGCATTCTCAGATCCCGGGGCCTAGGGTGACTGATAACCACGAAAACAGGGTGTGAAACAAGTCAAGAACACAGATTTGAATGACACTTGCACTTTTATATTTGTGCGCCCGCCATCGATAGAGGCACTCAGAAAGCGACTCGAAGGAAGGAATACCGAGACACCGGAGAGCCTTGCAAATAGGTTGGCACAAGCAGAGAAGGAACTTGAGTTTGCTGAGACCCCCGGAGTTCACGACAGGATCATTGTCAACGATGACTTGGCGAAGGCCTACGATGAACTCGAAGGACACATCCTCAGCAAGATACGTGGGGGATTAGACCAAGCCCAGAATAGAATAGACTCACATGTTTCGACGTGTACTACAAAGCTTCGGATCTAACAAGGTCTCTAGAATTCTATAGATGGTATCTCCAAAGCTTTTTGGAACTATAGAAGAGTTTTCAATGTTTCGCTGTCTTGTTCAAAGCATTTGTTTGCATGAACGGGGTATCGGATACTTCGTAGCCAGCTCGATTTATTCGAAGATAAAAATTAAAATTTTTACATACCACCAGTTAATCTCCCTCCTCCCCCACATGAAAAAGAAACGGAAGCAGGGGTCAAAAGATCAATATTAAGAAACATGCAGGCCCGAATGGTCCTGTTGAGAAAATAGGGAAAGGGAAGCATCATGGAAAGGGGTGTAACAGAGAACCGAGCGCTATTCTACGTCAAACCAAAGTGTGTATGAAAGCTACTGAACAAAAAAAAAAAAAGTCAAGAAAGGGCTAGGCGCTCGGAACATGTGCTGGGTAATCCTAATATCCGCCACCGTTCATGGTCATCCTTTGGGAGTTGCGACTAGCACCAAGTTCTCGGTCAGCGGAGGGCGAGATTGGCCGACTTCCAGTGGTGGCACCACCCGCAGCGCTGCTCTCCTTCAAAGCAAGGAGTTGCTTGGCGCGGAAGGTCTCATAGTGTATCTGGGAAGTTGTCTCAATGAGATCTTGCAAATGGGTTCTGGTCAAGAAGTTTCGTAGATAAACGAATTCGCAGTGGTTCTCATCCTCAACTATCCGAGCATTAGTATCTTAAGAATCAACTGTTGTGCCGAGGGAGAAATTACCATTGATGACACCCCATCTGTTTTGGCGGCCACGAACTTGCTTTCCGTCAACAATGATGGACTTCTCTGAACCGACGACAGCGAATGGAATGATGTCCTAAATTTTGGTTAGTAAATTCGGACCAGCAATCTCATTTCAAACCTCTTACTTTGATCTGAGCGTTCAACGCGCGTTCTTCATCATCCAGTTCGTCATTGTCGTATGGGTACATTTTGAGGTTGTGGAAAGTAAACTCTTCCTTGATCTGTATTTCCGGTTAGCATGGGCGGGAGCACATGAGATGATCCGTAAAGCCAGCACGTACCCTCTCCTTAAAAGCGGCTCGTTCCTCCAGTGTCAAAGAGTCGGACTTGGCGATAACAGGAACGACGTTGACAACATCAGACAGCTTCTTGAGAACCACGATGTCGATAGGTTTCAAACTAAAATATGCCTCATCAGAATAAACCCTTCCCAAGTGAAACTTTACGAGTCCATTTCAACATACGCATGCCCGGATGGCTGGATGAAAAAGAGGCAGCAATGGATCCTGGTGTCCTGGATGTATCGCTCTCTTTGGGCTGTGAGCTCTTTCCTCAGGTAGGCCGAATGTTGGTCTTTGATGTATTTGACGATGGGGTCCCAGCTATTAAGATACATATGTATTAGTCCAAACCTATGAACTCTAATATAAATCGGACATGCATACCATCTATCATTGTTGACTTGGTCTCCATATCCCGGGGTGTCAACGATATTTAATCTAAGACGGACACCATTTTCCTCAATGACTATATAGATTGCACTCATGGTTAGTACACAGATCCCCCTCCGGGTCGTTTGCCGTAGCAGGATATCGGAACGATCCTGGGATAGTAAACATGGTACGCACTATGTGAAACTGTCTGGATTTCAGTGGTAGATCGAACTGGCTCATCTGGAGCGAGACGGCCCTTGCTGTCAATGAGGTGGGACGCGAAAATAGTATTGATGAGTGTGGATTTCCCGAGACCGGTTTGACCTATATTCGGGAAGGATGTTCAGCTCAATGGTACATTTGTATTTTGAGGGGAGCGATGAGCGCGCGCCGGGGGTCTACTAACCAACACAGATGACATTGAACTGGAAGCCGCGCTTCAGGAGCTTTCGCTCGATCTGTTGAGTGATGCTATCGAAACCGACATGGCTTCTGGGGTGGACGGATGCAACAGAGGCAGACATTGTGGATAAAAGTATGAAGGCGCGAGCTGGGTCTAGCGATTATGCTTGCAGTTGCACGCGAATCGGTCAATGGGTCGAAGGAACGGTCAATTAACCAGATATGATCGGAAATCCGTATCTGAGCGATGCTATTGATGAAGCCCTCGACGTGTTCGGGACTGTGGAGATGGCGATAAGGCTGATCGAGATGGTGATGGAAGGAGGAAGGAATGGGAAGGAGGTGGGAAGGAGGGAAGGGAGAAATCAGGGGAACTCAGAACCTCAGGAGAGCTAGTCGCTCGCTTGTCGCTCTCGCTTGTTACGCTAGAAAAAGCATTGAATCACGCTCAAATCAAAATACAACCACCACCAACACTGCACATTGCCATTGCATTCTCAACATCGATCAGACCGGTATGCCACCACCATGCTCACAATTCCCTCCTTTTGCGATTGCTTGCTCGCTGGGTTCTAGCTGACATCGTCGAACTCTAGATGGCGTCGATACTTCTCCGCCGTGGCGCCTTCTCCGCCGTTCCTGCACCAACATCACTTCTCTGGCGAACCCCGGCTTCTTCCTCGATATTATCCTTCCTGGCCCCCACTTTCGCCATCGGCCTGAGAATAAACGTCCCACCGATCATATCAGACCTATGGGAGTCCATCCTCAAAGCTGTCCCGAAAAAGAAACAGAGTCACTCTCGAAAACGTATGCGACAGTTAGCAGGGAAAGCTCTGCAGGATATCAAAGCTCTCAATGAATGTCCAGGATGCGGATCTCTTAAACGGTCCCACCACCTGTGCCCGACATGCGTGAATGATATCAAGCAAATGTGGAAGGATGGAGTGGGGGCGGGTAATTCCAGCACACCTGCACTATCGGAACCCTCTGTCGGCGACACCAGAGGTTCAAGCTAGCTGCTAGGCCCCCCGTTGCCCCTCCGTTATATTCATCACCATCATTTATGAAGTGTACTATTCCGCGCAACAAATATCGATGACGTCTCACCTTCATGGTCCAATATACGGATTTTGGTTCGGACGCCGGTTTGGAGGTTTTGGTGGGCCTTCATATCCTCACACAAGTATCTTTGTACGGCAGTGTCAGCAGAATACACCTTGTATATACCCAATATTTCGACCTAGTCCATTGGCTGGGTACTATGTATTATATTACGATGAGACAAAAACAAAACACGGTGTAGCTTTCTATTCTGACAACCTATACAAGTACCTAAGTACTTAGGTGCTGAATATCACGAGACTAGCAGACTCCACGGGGGAACTAGACACGGTCTGTTGGACCTTTGTCGGATATAAAAGGTCCAATTTGACTTTTCAAAGCCTGTTGAACTTTGAAGGCCAAGGGATTCCAAACCCAAAGTTTTCAATGCCTGCCTAGGTACCTAAGGCACTTGCTTTGGGAAATACCTGCCAGGGCGAACGAACTAAAATACGTAGCCTGGTACTTATCACCGATAAAATAAACCTTTGGTCAAGCATAACTAAAATGCAGTTGCATCTCGAATATTTCAAAAGTTATTGTTAATTACTCAATATCCCATTCGAGTCTTTAACCGAATGTAGAGACCGTATGTTCTGTCCACCATACATAAAACTCCAACTACGTATAGCTCCGATGCAACACTGGTGGTCCGCTAACTAACTACGACACACCACAACCGAGCCTAGTCAAACACCATGGTAGGATACATTTTCATATTATCAACATTCAATTCTTGATATCTGGATCGCTTGCTTATTCCCTGGCGGTCGTAAACATTAGTCTAAGCAATACCTCACGGCGCATACGATTGATAATGGTATAGCAGGCTTGATTTCCCTTAGAATTGGCACCCGAGCATATCGTGCTAACACTGCAATGTTGCTCAACTCACAGCCCACGAATCGTCGATTTATGCCCTGGGTGTAACTGCAGATTACACCTTAACAGGGTCCGGTTCTTCTGTGATTAAGCTTCATAGCACCAAAGATGCTGCGCATCCATTAGTGCACACTTTTACCGACGCTCACAAACTTGGCTGCCATCACATCGCCGCCAGTAAGACAGGAAAGCGCGCCATATCGGCAGGTTTCGAAGGTTCTCTCAAAATATGGGATCTTGAGAATCTCGAGGCGAACGGAGAAATCCCAGGTTTGTACCTGAAATTGCTGCTACTTCACCATGTTTGAAAATTCACAGCTAATATTCGGGATTCGGACCAAAGAAGCAAACAAGGACGGTCAAATATGGGCAATTGCACTATCTGCAGATGGAAGTCGCTGCTTGACCGGTTCTCATAATGGACGGATCAAGATTTGGGACTTGGATAAGGAGCCCTTCCTGCAACTAAGGGACTATGAAACGAAGAATATATTTACACTGTGTGTCGATTTGGTAAGGCCTAAATTTGCTTGGAGTGATGAAACTTTGAAGATATTGGATCTAACGGGTATCCCTTCGACAGAGTGCAGACGGAAAGCTCGCTGCATCCGGTCATGAGAATGGCGGTGTCTATATTTTCAACAATGAGACTGGAAGGATGCTACACTCGCTAACTGGTAAGGCTCCTGAGTATGATTGTGATACTTCACATCGTTGAGGTTGTAGGCTGAAATTATTCTCCTCCCAGGGCTCATGAAACCTGTGAGAGGGATCTCTTTCTCGCCTAGCGGCAAACTGTTAGCAGTTTGTGGTGATTTCCAAGTAGTCGCGATATATGACGTTCACTCCGGCGAACAAGTTTTCAATTTCACCGGGCATGCTAGTTGGATCTTCTCAATCGGGTGGAGCGAGACCGGGCAGTTTCTGGTTACCAGGTTCGTTTGAACTGTCTAATTTGGTATTGTATTGTCTACTAATACTCTTGATAACAATTCTTGCAGTTCATTCGATGGAAAGACAAAGATTTGGTCAATGGATTCTCGAACGTGCGTCACCACCCTTGGAGAATCCAACCAACCTATATTCTGCGCTTCATTCTTGCCCAAGATAGGAACCGGTGAGAACTTGGTGACGGTTGGGACTGCGATTACATATTATCGAGAAGCGTCTGGTGCAGGAACCGGCTAATTTGTAATCGTTCACATACGAAGCCATCTTGAGGCTCCTGAACCTTCTTTCGCCGGCATGTGTAGTCGAGATCAAGGTAGCTGTTACAATATAACATAATCCTTCAAAAAAAAAAAAAACGCCGCCGAAATGCTACCGGCCAATTAGGCGTAACCCGAGATGAAAAAAAAATAAACTCTCACAATCGTTCGATAATGGGTGTTCATGCCGGAGAGGTGACAATTCCAGAGTTGGCATCTCCGGTCGTTGTTGCAGGGCTGGTATTCTGGTCCGAATCGCTGCTCCTGCCGCTGCCGTATTTTTTCTCAAATCCGGCCACGAAATACTTCACCACTTGTTGAAACTCCTCCTTCCCATTCGTCCGGAACCGTGTAACCTTCTCAATGTTCTTCTTCGTTATGGGATGAACCGGTGTCCCCTCGTATGTATTCCGAGCCACTGCCTTAGCCGTCATGGCAAACCTCATATCTTTGGGACCATCTACCAGTTCGAGAATGGCTGAAGGTGCAGCGTCACCGTTGTATGGCTCAATGTGAAGCACTCTGGTATAACCGCCATCTCGATTGGCATACCTTTCTCGAATCTGACCGAACAGCTTGCTATTTAATTCGTGTGTCTGATTCGAACCGAGGCAGGCAGTTAGATTTCGTGATTCCTCTGCAGGTTTGGGGTTATCATACAAAGAGGTACTTCTTGGCTTCATTCTTCGATGCATCGGTGTTTTTTCTAGCCAATGTAATCAAGTTCTCTGCTACTTTTTGAGCCTCTTTCGCACGAGGATAAGTGGTTCGTATCGACTCGTGTTCGATTAAAGATTGAACCAAGTTTCGCAGCATCGCGACCCTGTGGGACGACTTCCGCCCGAGCATGCTACATTGCATCAGGTTCAGTCAAGCGTAAGAACTATCGTATGGGGAATCTCCAGGCTTACCGATGATGTATATGCGACATTTTGAGTATTGGTTGAGTCTAGACCAGATGTTCGTATACGTTCTGTTCGAGCGGCCAAAAGAAAGGTTTTCTTCGTTGTTGAGACTTTTTTCGGGCATCGGAATCTTCTCAGTCGTTATCGGCCGAATCACGCCAGGATAAATGAGATTTGACTTCATCGGCCCAGACCGAATCCTCATGCAAACAATCACACTCCGAAGCCCGTCGCTCTCTCCAACTACGAAAGGCCCATAGCCCACTTCCTCCAAATGGGACGCCTCAATGGCTTGGTACACGAACATGACAGCCGGATGCCCATAGTGAGGTCTATTACATATTGCTAACTGGGAAAACTAGGTAGGAGGATTCGTCCTCACCACTTCGGTGATGTATTTGACCGTCCGCCAGCACCAGGAACAGACCAAGCTATCCTCCCAGCTACTACGAGACTCCGACGAGGCACTCAATGCAATACTAGAGCCTCCACCGCCACCCAAGCCTCGTACCGCATATGTCGAAACGAGGCCCGATATCTTGGAAACCATGAAGGATAACTGGAACTCAGAGATCGAGGGAGTCGTCAGATGGGTGCAGAACGCCAACCCGACTAGTATATTCAACAGCATTGAGGATATGGCGAGAAGCGCCTTCTCCGAGTTAAAGCAGCTCAACGGGGGCTCGGAGGGCTCCGGGAAGTGAGAGGAATGGATATACCATTGGTTGCGCCTTCTTGAGATCTGAAAGAGACGATACTACGACAAGAAATGGTTACAGGGCGGATATTGCATGACAGTTCGTTCGCAGAGGTAGCTGAGTCCGTCAAGCACACATACCAGGAGCGTCGTTTCCAGCAGCACGCATCATATCTGAGCATGAGGTCGCCAATGAATACATCACCCTCGGAACATCTCTTCGGGTGCCGTATTTCTTTGTACATATATTTCAATATTTGGATTCCTATTCCGTTAAGGGTTGTTGGCTAACAGGAAGCTTTAATGCTGGTATTCCAAAAAGCGATAATATAACTAGATGGAAAACTTTTGATTCGGGGACGCTTTTCAATTTTATACAATGCACGGTATGCCGTATGTACACTGACACTCCTCCAAACAAGGGGAAAAATCCGACGTTGCAATGATTTATACCAATATATTACCCTCATCGACAACGAATGCTTCAAGGGCAGCTTCAAGGAAACAATATAGTTAGCTCCGTATCTTCGCCTGGACTTTACGAAATAGAGGCTTACCTATGGCAGCATACAACCTGTTCTCTGCTTCGTTAAACACAAGGGACCTTGGACTATAGAAGACTTCGTCGCTGACCTCCTCCGGCTTTCGGGGTAGGCAATGCATGAATTTCCAATCTGGTTTTGCACCACCCCTGGAGGCCAACTCGTTGGTGATCTGGAACCCAGCGAAGTCTTTTAGCCTCTTGATCTTTTCCTCTTCCTGACCCATGGATACCCATGTATCCGTAACGATAAAGTCTGCATTCTTGACTGCCAATTCAGGTTCATGAACAGTCTCAATCGAAGCACCAGTTTCATGACAAGAATCTTGGACCAGTTTCCAGATACCCTGGTCAACATCATAGCCGGCAGGGGTCGCGGCGCTGACATTGATACCAAGTTTCGAACATGCCAAAGCCAAGTCGTAGAGAACGTTGTTCGCATCTCCAACCCAAGCAACCTTTAAGCCAGCAAGGTTGCGGGAACCTTGGGCTTCAGTAATCGTAAGTATGTCCGCGATTGCTTGCATGGGATGGAATGCATCGGACAAGGCATTGATCACCGGGACGGAAGACGACTTGGCCAGTTCAGCAATATCTTTGTGCGGTCCTACTCGAGCGACGATACACGAAGTCATCGATGATATGACCTTGGAAGTGTCGTATAGAGACTCATTGACTCCCAGTTGTATATCCTCTTTTCCTAGAAACATTGGATGACCGCCCATGTAAACCACAGCACCCTCGGTTGAAATCCTCGTCCGAGTGCTTCGCTTGGAAAACATTATAGCGACTGTCTTGCCGGAAAGAGAGTTAAGGAGGTTCGAGGGCACCGAATTTCCATCCTTGATAGCATGTTTGGCCCTTTGAGCAGCTGTGACTAAAGCGACAAGTTCGCCTGGCGAAACGTCTGCGATAGAAAGAAAATGACGGGGCGAGGCCGCCGGGGTCGCCGCAGCTGTACCTGTATGCAGGAGCTGCCTGCGGGTCAAACGAGCATATTGGAATTCGGGTGCTCGAATTCGGGGGGTTCGAAAAGCTTGTGCAAGACTGCGACTTAGACCGGACATCATTTTTGCAATTGGTGAATCGAATGCTGTTTGTGAGTATGTTTGATTACCTAAGAAATGGGCAAAAGCTGGTTTCATTCATGACCATTTAACGAACCGCAGCACCATTCATCCTCGTCATCCGCTGTCCATCCAGGTTCCACCCAAGGCCTTCCGTACAAATCTTGACACATCTCAGGATCCCCATTTTTTCTGCCCGGCTTAGCACGAACGCCTTGCTATCGGATACTCCGAGATCCCGAGATCCCACTGGTTATCGCAGTACCTTTTGACTGACACCGGGATTTGCTCGTGCTTGCCTCTTTAGAGTACGTGCGGGTAGTCCAAGTGGTCTCTCGACGATCCCAACCATACCGTAGATGTTCGACTTCTCACACTAGATGACAGCCTCATCCCCACCGTTTCCCTCATATGGCGCGACGTCGCCAGTGCTCCCTACGCCGTGTCACGACGATAGCGATCAGACCCTCGCAAACACTCCGTTGTTGGGAACATCCGATGTCTCCATCCAAGCAGATGACGACTGCCGTGAAATTAGCCCCCAGCCCACCGAGCGAACTCTCCTGATACTCCCGACGGTAAATCGCCGCGGCAGCGATGGTAGCCTGGCATCTTCCGCTCGCTCCGATCACGAAAGGATAAAACGGTCCCCCAAATCCCCTCGTATCCTCATTATAACACTTGTCTCGCTATGTTTCGCCACCCTCTCGATCTTACTCCTCGGGTTTATGCTCCCCGAAGCCGTACAAGAGTATGCTAAGAAAGCTGCCGACGTTAAATTAGATAGTCTGTCGGTTGATTCGTTCACTGAAGATGGGATCCGGGTTCGAATCCAGGGCCGGGTTGTTTTAGATGCGGAGCGGGTGAAGGGTGTTCTCCTCAGAAACATGGGCGTTCTGGTTGGGTCTGTGGCTAGGAAAGTAAAAATCGGTTCCTCCAAAGCCCTGCTGTACCTGCCAGATTACCCCGAGGGTGTACTGGGTGCTGCTTCCTACCCCGAACTTGTCGTCAACTTGCGGAACGGGCAGGCTACGGATATAGACATTCTCTGCGACCTCAAGCCGGCTTCGCTCGAAGGAGTGAAACCGGCGATCGATGATTACCTCTCGGGAAAAATTCACGTTTTACGAGTCCAAGTGGAATCGGACATGCCACTTACATCCGGTATACTGCCATTGGGTACCCACAGAGTAATCCAGGAAGTTGTTCTCAAAGGTAAGGCCTCTCCTTGGTGTATTTATTAAGAACATATAATTCTAACTGACATCTATTAGACATCCCATCGCTTCCCGCATTAAAGCTTTCCCGTTTGAATCTTGCTGAGGTACATTTGCCCGAGCAAACCGCGCTCGGAGCTAATGTCACAGTTGACGTTGAGAACAAATATCCGATTAATTTCACCATCCCCCCTCTTGGTTTCTCGGTACTACTTCGTTCCTGCGACCAAGAATTTATCGAGGTGGCCGTAGCAAGAACCTCAGCGGTGGACATACAACCCTTCAGACCAATAGCGGTTGATGTCGCCGGGATTATCAGGTCGATTCCTTTCGCTTTGATAGAAGTTTGTCCTGGAACTGGAACATCGCCCCTTGATGATCTTCTAGGTCAATATGTCCACGGACGGACTGCAACCGCTTACGTCAGAGGTTTGCCCTCCGATGAGCAGGACCCTGGGCTACCTGCCTGGCTTGAGGAACTTTTGGGCTCGGTCACGCTTCCAGTCCCTGTGCCGGCTGGAAACGCCCTCAAGGACATTCTCAAATCCTTTTCCCTGAATGACGTCAAATTTCAGCTGCCGGATCCAGATGCCGAGCCCGATAGTCCGGAAGCATCACCTCGGCTTTCGGCCACAGTTCAGGCTATCGTCGCCCTACCCCGAGAAATGAATGCCCCTCTCGATGTATCGAAGGTCATTGCAAACGCTGATATATTTTACAAAGGCCGCAAACTCGGCGAGTTCCACGTTCCCGATTGGGCGTCCGCTACAACGGTTCAGCGAGAAGAAACCCACGATCTTGAGGTCAACGCTAGGGTTGAGAATGTTCCTTTGAAAATTACGGATACAGATGTATTCTCGGAGGTCGTGCAGAAGATAATCTTCGGGGGAGGCAGTGGAGTTAAGCTACAGGCTGATGGAACGGCGGATGTCAAAGTTGGAATCGCCAGTTTAGGGGCATTTGTTATCCGAGGTATACCCGCGAAAGGCGATATTGTGATCAAAGGAGGTATGTAGGGACTTCCACAAAACCAGATCCTCATTAGCAACGTATATGCAAAACCCTGGAAATGCTTTGAAGCCCATGCTTTAATTTATTTCGTCCTCGGTGCCACCCTCGAGAAAAAAGAGAAAGAAAGAAAGAAAACCTTGATCGCTTGGATTGGGTATTGGTTCGGGAGGCTTCCCATGAAGTTTTCAAGGTCCATTTTTAAGAAAGCCGGGAGCAACGGGGACCCAAGTATGGAGCTAGCAAGGGGCCGAGTTATTGAAACCAGAAAATCCTCGTACACCGTACGGAATTGCTCTAACCGGAACCCCCACAATCGCAGAAAAGCACACACTTCATGATATAAATCCAAGACCAAGAGACATTAGTATTTTATCTTCGACGAAGTCCTCAGTTAGAATGAGCGCCAAAGTAACATTCACCAACCCAACAAATTATACCGCCACGATTCCATATCTCAACATCCTGTTTACCAAGAACGGAACCATCTTGGGCAATGGGACAATTGTAAATGCCGCTGTAGGGCTGGGGGTAAATCAGGTCGCTGTTGAAGCCTTTTGGGCCCCTGCCGATTGTGGAGAAGAGGCTCGGGCGGTAGGAATGGCTCTGTTGGGTGAATATGTCTCTGGTTTGTAAACGCGCTCCTCCCCTTACCCCCGTTCTAATTGGCTCATCGGTGGAAACGCTAACTTTCGTCACCACAGGCGGAAACTCTACAATCACTGCTAGAGCCCATGAAAGGTCTATACCGTCTCTCCCGACTCTCTCGAAGGCACTAGAGTCTCTGGAATTTACTCTTCCGCTCCCGCCGCCTCCGCTCGGTAGCTCGCCTAACCCGCCAGATGCTGACCCTGCCGACCCCCCGCGGTTTGTCCAATCGGCCACGCTGCACGTTTTCACCTCAACTAGTTCGTTCGAACTTAGGAATCCGTTCCAAAAGGATACTATATTTATTTCGGACATAACCGGTGTTGCCACTCACAACGGTACGGTTCTAGGTAACTTGGATTATGAATATCAGATTGCCATCCCTCCCGGTCTCTCGGAGACCCCCAAGCTTCCGGTTCAATGGACCTTGAAAGGGGTGGGATACGACATTCTTGTGAAGGCTGCTGGCGGAGTCCTGAAAATTGATGCGAAAGCAGAATGCAACGTCAGGATAGGTCGGTGGCAAGAAAGATTAAAATTCTACGGGAGCGGAATCGGTGCTCACGTTCATTTGAATTAAACTTGGGGTATCTTTTTTAGAGGGTTTGGTTTTGGGGTGTTCTGGAACGGTGCTGGTCTCAATCACGGTGGTTTGAAAGTAGTTTCGGTGTATATTGGAAGGTTTCCCGGCGTGTCATGGTGCTTTTTTTTTCACATTTGGTTTTTGCTTTCGATACCCAAATCATGGTGACAATACTAAATAGCATCCATAATCTCCTCATCTCATACTTTAATGTACATGTATCGTGTTATCATACAGAAGATACAAATTGATATGAAGCAGGCTACGTAACATCGTAATCGTGTCCTAGACCTTCGAGCTGTTGAACTGGTTACGTTAGCCAGGAGGGAGACTGCTGATATCGACGACGTCAGCAGCGTCCTTCGGTGCCTCCGAATCCTCTTCGTAGCCCTCAAGAGGGGACCGTGGCAGTGCCATTAACCCAGTACGAGCCGATTCGAGAATCCCAAATGGTGCGATTAACTTCATGAAGGCATCAATTCTGGCGGGTTTGGCAGATCTGGATGGCGACGTGAGCTCGTGCTTTTTTTTTTTTTTGGATGAGAAGGGGGCGATGGGCTTACACTTCGACGATGACGTTGCTGGTGCTGATATCCAGGACCTTGCCGCCGAATTGATGGGTGAGATGCGTGACGGCGTCCAGATGCTCCATCTTATGCCTCAACGCCTGCGATGCTGGGAGTTTCGCCGGATGAAAATCGCCCGCTCCCTCCTGTCGGACACTGCCAGCCGGCTGTTCGGACGTCATCTCCCGATGGTG
This sequence comes from Arthrobotrys flagrans, assembly GCF_004000055.1. Classification (NCBI taxonomy): domain Eukaryota; kingdom Fungi; phylum Ascomycota; class Orbiliomycetes; order Orbiliales; family Orbiliaceae; genus Arthrobotrys; species Arthrobotrys flagrans. The sequence continues at coordinate 649,792 of NW_027137556.1, forward strand.
AGCACGGAGTTCTTCCACGTATTCGGGTCCGAGAATCGACACCTTGGCGAGAAGCAGCTCCCGTTGGACTAGAGTGGATTCATGAGCATAACGCACCCGATAAAGGCCGCAGGGTTGTACAGACCTAAAGGCGAGGTTGTGTAATCGAGGACGGCCCAAACGGGGACCAAGTCCTCGAGCTGCCTCCTCGCCTGCTCAACGACTCCGTCTTGACCACCCAGAACAATCGTCATCCGAGACAAGTCTTCAACCTCGGTATTGCAGACGACCAACGAGTCGATGTTGAAGCCGCGAGCGGCCAGAATCCCTGACACCCGCGACAGAACACCGGGTTCGTTCTGAACCAAGCAATTGAGAATATGGCGTTTGGGCGGGGCCGCACTAGGAAGTGGTGTTTCGTAGAGGATGGACGAAACGGCGGTGGAGGCATCCCATGGCGCTACCTCTGCGGTTGGCAACGGTGCTACTCTCCGGTGCAGAGCTTTATACGCAAGCGCCGATGTCGACGACGACGAGCTGGAATGGCGTGTAGTTCCGAGGCGGCGAGGGATCGCCAGAAGGGAACTCCTCCGCAATGCCGATGTTCGTAACGCTGTTGGAAGCATCTTTGTTTCCTTCCGGGCTCACAGAGGGTGCTTGTAGACGATGGGTTGGGATTCCTCCGCAATGAACCAGACGGGTAAGAAGTAATTTATTGCATGGGGTGACTAATTGACTAGACGGTATCTTACTCATCGACAAATGCTTGCGGTTTAGAGGCTTGCGCGCGGTGCTAAGGAACGGACAATTTTCATCCTTTTCGTTATCCGAACATCGGCCCTGGACACCAACAAGGTTTCGATACCACAGAACAGGCCGACGGCCTGCAGGTGATAACAAATGCGGGTACCCTTGCTCTCGCAAAATTCGGCAAGACCTCCTTTCTCGCTCTCGGATGAGTCTAGGCTCTACGATTTAATCACATACATCACGCATCTTCTACCATGACATCTTCGATTTACGAATTTCGCAAGGGAATCCCCACGGGTAATTTGGCCGTTGTTCATGCATTAAATACTTTTAAGTATGAGCGTCGTTAAAATCCATATAGTGGGAACAAATTCATACTGGTTACAGGCACTGGGGTGTTATTACAATCCGGGAGGTGGTTTAACGGCGTTGTAGCTCGAACCCGGTGGTGGTGGAGGGGGGTTTGATTGGGTCCCCGGGGCGCCCGCAGAACCAGGTGCCTGGGCGAGACCCTGCTGTTGCTGCTGTTGCTGCTGCGCAGCGGCGTAATATTGTGCATCTGCGACACGGAAGTCAAAATTAGAGATCGAGTGATTAAATACCACCGCTGGAACACAAGGGGACCAGACTTACAATAAGCGGCATACGCTTGATAGCCACCGTAAGCGGCATACGGGTCTGCTTGCCCATAAGCAGCGTATGGATTGTACTGCTGCGCTTGTGCATTGTAGTCCGTTGTCGAGGGAGCAGTTCCGAGGGTTGCGGTTGCAACTTGTGGAGAAGATGAATCCCCAGGGGGCGGAGGGGGCGGAGGTGGAGTGTCGCTACTTGGACCGGGTGGGGGCGGGGGCGGGGGCGACTGTAGAAGTTAGTTATAATTTCGATAACCTTGAGGGGAAACCACGTACCTGTTGCATATGGGACCCGTAGTTTTGATGTTGCCCGTAGTGGTGTTGTTGGCCTTGATGATTATGGTGGTTGTGATGATGATGACCACCCCCTCCGTGGCCACCCCCGTAATTACCGTACCTGGGTGGGGTCGGGTTGGCTTTGAATTGTTCGTATTGATCGGTGACACTTTTCACCAGATCCTCGCAAAGCTCTTTCGCGTGCTGTACCTCTTTCGGGTCAGGGCCGCTGTGAGACGTACGAAACCGTCAGCTCGCTATCATGGAGAGGTGAGGTACCTATCCTTCCCGACTTACGTGACATGGAGGTACATGGGTTCGTCGCTTTCTCGATTGGTTCCGTTTTCCATAAACCCCGAGCCACGACCTTTGATCTGAACCCGACAACGAGTTTCCTGTTGAATATGCTTTACATATGCTCCCTGATGGCCTACGACCGAGGCACGGAGGTTAAAGCCAGGGATCGGTTCGAGATTTATCGGAACTCGTTCTTCCGGCCATTTTCTCTGGTGATTTGTTCAGCACAGGATCCTCACAACCGTAGGATGATTGCGCTACAGAGGAACTTACCCGACCGAACTCGTCCCGTTCGACTTGCTCAACGGGCTCCCTTCGCCTAAACCTACGCTCGTCAACCAGCGATCCAAGTTCCTGCTTCATAAGCTCTTCGATCTTGGCGACGGCTTTGTCCAAGCCTTCCTTGGTAGTGCTTGTGATGTGTAAGTATAGGGGAGGGTTCTGGGCCGTTCGTCAGCACTGTACGGGATGGGGGGAGTACCGGAACTGGGGAAAAGGTACGACTTACTTGCGGAGTCGCCATGGCCTTGTCGGGGTAATAGGCTCCTCTTGTCGTGACGTCTTTGCATGTTTGACATATGTGAGCTATATGAACTTTCCAATACGAACAAAAGTCGAAACAGAGTGAGGAGGTGAGAATTACCCGCGCCAGTTTCTTCCTTAATCTATACAAAACCGGTTTAGGTTGTCAGCAGCGTCAACAAAGGATTGCGGTGGGTAGCTCGGAACTGCCATCAGATATAGTTCAGCTACAAAGTTCTCCTCAACCGTCCAAAGGCCCAAACGAGGAGCTTGAGCGTAACGCCATGGATGCCTAGGGATTATCAATTGCGGAAAAAGGTGTGTTACCATCTTTTGGGTCGAGCCTTTAGTTAACGTGTATCGGTTGCGCAAATCGTTGACTTCGATATCTTTTATGTAATCGCCATCCTGAATATGGATTTCGGTGTTCATTCCGGCCGTCGGGGTCGAAGGTTTGGGTCCGATGGGAGACTGCGTGGCGGACTACATCGCGATCGTCAACGGCACTCACTACCAAGGGAGAGGCAAGTGCAACGGAGGGGTTTTCACGGCCAGATGAGTACTAACCTTGAACGAAGACGTGTCGGTGGTGATACCTCGTTTGGCTTGAAGTTGGGCATTGATTCTGGCAGCGGCAGCGGCTACGAAATGTGTGAGTATAACTAAAATGAAACAAGATACCAGCCGGCCATACCTGCGGCGGCTGCCGGATCAATTGCAGCCTTTGAGGGTTCCGTCGACTGCGGTTTAGGAGATAACGCAGAAGCCCGGGAGGGACTTCTACTCCGACTTGGCCGAGAATTTGTGGAATGGCGGGGAGATCGCGACCTCCGGCTCGAAGCATCCCATCTCGATCTGTGACCAGATCTTTCGCTCTCACGTTCGCGATCCCGGTCGTATTCGCGGTCCCTGTCGCGGTCCCTGTCTCTGTCCCTATGAGAGCGATCGTGTCGGTCACTACGCTCCTTTTCGTCCCATTTGCTTCTCTTCCTGCGGTCGTCGTCCATGGTGTTTACGGGAAAGGCTAAGCAAGGCAGCCGAGTCGATCGATCGTTCAAGAGACCGGGTCCAAGGAATTCCTTTTATCACGTGTAAGCGGCGCCGGCGTAAAGATAGAGTAAAGACGTGCAGCAAGGCCGCAATTGGCCGGGTGAAAGGTGTTTACTGTGCGTGTTTACGGGTATCCGTGTAAGATGCTTGCAAGAAGGCTTCGCCAGCGATGAGGTCGGAGTTGGTGATACCTAGCACGGTTGAAACCATTGTCAAGATGACAGGCTCCGGAAAATATTGGTGTTCCGTTCCAAAAACATGTGTTGCGGAAACACGAATTACAACACCTTCAACACATAACGACACCCGGTCTTGGGCCAAACGAAACTTTTATGTGTTATGCACTGGGATTGCGGGGGAAAAAACATATAAAGCCTCCCAGGCTCTAGCTAGGTATCTAAGTCATTACAAGAACGTTAAGGATATTAAACATCGATATCTCTCCAAACAGCTTTCTACTCTATCCAACACATCGGATCGAGAGGTGTATTTTAGACTGGTTGTATTTATATAGCCATTCGTACACACGCCCGCACTCTCGTCTTCTTAAAGCTGCGATCCGATCCTCCAAGCCAAACCGGATGGAGAGGTGATGTGGGTTGTATCCCCATGCGGTGTACTTATCAGCACCTTGGAATTGGGTTTTTGACCAAGGATATCGATATTGGGCTTTTGATTCCGAGAACGGAGAATAATTAGCTAACATGCAAGGGAGCTTCGGGAGTTGGCAGGAATGGAAAACCTACAATATTCGACATCTCCTCGATGGAGGATTCCGAAATCTGGGGCATGACGAGAAGAACCGGTGCATCCGGCCGAGGTGGCGTGGTTTGGAAATTACATGTGAGTTGCATCGGTGTGAAGTTCTTCATCCTGTGAACCGGTGTTCTACGAACCGAGATATATGGTTAGCGAGATACGGTTCGAATTACCCAGCAGCCGCGCTTTTTATTCGCTAGACTTCATGTGGTTGCAGGGGTTTTACCTTGGATGCAGTCCCTCCGACTGGCTCCGAGACGATGATGCTCCACCTGAGAGGATGGATGGATAACGGGAAGCATTGGATTGATGAAGCTGGCGGACCTGTGGTGCTACGGCCTTCCAGGCAGTTGAAGCCAGTTTTCTCGAAGCGGACATGCTACGATATGATTAGATTGGACCCGATGGGCTTCCATGTTTCTCCATTGTAGCATATGCGAACCCATACCTCATTTTTCTTTCTTTCTCTTAGCTTAATTGGATGCTACTGGCTCAGTCGGAACGTGCGGTGCTCTGGCGAGGTCTTAAATTTATACCGAGGTATTCTAAGCTAAGATTCGGGGCTATATCCAATTGTAACTTCGAATAGAGGGGAAAAAAAGATGGCAAAAGAACAGGGCGCCTCGTACATGCGTCCGCTGGGTCTTTTATAGGCCAAACTTTGTCCGAATCACGCTGCCCGAGAAGGTCGATCCCTCTCTCCGAGATATGCACCTCGAGAATTAGGTTGATAGCTATAGCTGATTTCAACATCACATCAGTAACCTTCTCTCGCTTGTTACTTACAGCCAACACCGCGCCGCTTTCGGGCGGTTGGGCCAATCAAACACTGCATCCGGCTGCACACCAAATGAGAGCCCCCTGTTTTTGTTGAGCTTCAGCTATCATTCGTCTCCATCAACCCCAGACTTTCGGGCGCGGTGGCCTCCGAGCCCAGCTTTGTCGTGCACCGGTGTCTGTGATGCGTTTCAACTGTGATTACAATTTCAGGGGCCGTTTTGTTTTCTTTCTAGCCTCGGTTTCGAGGGCTACCGAAGAAGGAAGGACTCGATTAAGTTTCTCCCTATTTTCCTGAACCGCCAGAAAGGGTATCGCGCGGGAGCGGAACCTCTCGCTTGGTCCCTTGCTTGCTTCCCTATAGTACATTTCTTGGGTTTGTTTATGCTGCGAGAACGAATATGGACGACTTCAATGCCCGGTCTTACCAACCGCTGGTGGTTAACTACTGTTGCTGTTGCTTTCTATCTTTGTCTGACCATGCTTATCAGTTAAAGGATTGTTTCCTACGTGCACCGTCGTTCGATTAGGAACCCCCTGACGTTGCAAATTCCTCCTGTTGCTACTTCCCTATGTCCTCATATACTTGATTATCCTTTCGATCGTTCTCATTCGTATTCCTTCGTCTTCGTTCTCTTTTATACGAGTAGATCTAGCATTCACGAGCCCCGGCTGGCTGATTCGGACAAACATCCATCTCGCATTCATTTCCACGAACCGGCTGCACCAGACCACCTGAAATCCCCACCCCTGGCTTCGACCAATTTCGACCGGTTCCGGGTGGCATGCGTCTCATCGTCATAACCTGTTTTGTTATCTGCATAGATCAGATAAACGCATTTATTGCCTGGCGACCGAATACATCTGACTTTGATCCGAGCACCCTCCACTCGATCGAACCATCTTCCAATGCCGTCAGACGCCATGAGTTGAGAATAGCCCGTGCTAGTGCGAAATTCGAAAGAAGGACCGGCACCGGGAAGTCAACATCGTTTTCCCCTCTCGTCCGAAGAGAAGATAAAACTTCAGGGCCGGTCGATCTGTATTCCGATTCCGATGATATATGTCCGTTCCTCTGGTCCCATCCTCGTTATCCGTTCGCCAATTCGTACCGGACGGCCTGGCCAACTAGGTATATTTTTCTAACATGTTGAAATCATCTAGCATACTGGATCAATGTCAATTTTGGTTCTTCCGGGAAGTCCTTTCGTATGGTCGTAGACACGGGATCTGTAAGCCGTGAACCCAGCTCGGGAGTACCTGCGATTGTAACGTAAATCTAACACGAATACCGAATACTTAGGCAGACACGTGGATCCCCTCGGCTGAATGCGAATCCAAAAGCTGTCTTGCTCATCAGACGTTTGGCCCGGATGATAGCTCCACGTTGAGTGTGACGAGCGACAGGGAGTTCGCGATAGCGTACGCTAGTGGCAATGTCGAGGGCTCCATCGCAAAGGATTCCTTGACATTCGGTTCCGTTACAGTTGATGGGATGGAATTCGGGTTGGCCAACATGGTCTCCGATGACTTTACAAACTTCCCAGTAGACGGGATTCTCGGATTGGGCTTCCCATCGGCATCTATTCTGAAGGTGCCGACATTTCTTGAGAACTTGGTACGTCGACGGTCATAATCATAATTTAGAAAATGGTTTATTCTGATATCGCCGACTGCCAATAGATATCTCGGAATATCATCTCAAAACATATCTTCGGGGCGTATCTCCACCGAACGGCAGATAATAAGAACGGGGGAACTATTACCTTTGGAGGGATTGATGGTTCCAGAATCGAGGGTGGTGTCGAGGCCTTGAAATATTACGATGTTAACACAACTTCTTCTCTTTGGTCCATTCGAATGTCCGATGTCGTCCTTGACGGGAAAAACGCAGATTTTCAAGGGGGTCGTAGCGTCATCATCGATACAGGTATGCTGAGTTCTACTGCACTCACATAGCGCGGCTCTTTTTTTCTAACCTCCGGCGAACCTAGGAACCGCTCTGATATTGATACCCCCAGCGGACGCCCTCAAGCTCCACCAATTTATTCCCGGGACCAAGAGTAACGGTGAAACGTTCTATATTCGTATGTGGTTGTTTTTCCACCGGACCGGTCGCCTGTGATTCTAACGCTGTTGAATAGCCTGCAATACGGATATTTCTCTACATTTCCAGTTTGGGAGTGACAAATATCAGATATCAAACAAAGACTACGTCGGAGATCCTATAGATGCGGATCGAGAGCTTTGCATAAGTTTGATCGTTGGAAGAGTATGCATACCTTCGGTGCGGTCCCTCTTGGATACAAGCGCTAACCCCAAACTCTAGAGTGTCGTTCGCGATGGTGCGTGGCTTATCGGCGATGTCTTCTTGCGAAACGTGTACAGTGTTTTCGATATGGAAAATGGAAAGATCGGTTTCGGTCTTCCCGTGCCCGCCGTCAGGGCATCCCCCACGAGTATGGTGGCCTCCCCCTCATCGTCATCCGATGTCCTTTCTGATTCAATAAAAACGTCATCACCCCCCGTTACCACGTCCGCTGCTCATGATATTTCTACACTCTCTTCAGCTGCAGGGCCCACGCCCACTTCTACTTCCGCTTCGGAGCAAGCTAATATCGTCAACCCCACCGGCACAGACTTGCCTGACCGGATAGCAAATTCAACTTCATCGCCCATCCGTACTACCACCGCCCCTTCCCTTGCATCTTCGAACGATCCTACGGGATATCGTTATCAGGCATTGTTCGCATTTTCATTGTTCATCATGCATAGCGCCCTGGTGTTTGTATTCTAAGATACCTGATCACGGTTTTCCAACTTTTGTTTCTTACATAGCATGTGTATATAACTAAGCGGTCATGGGGTCTGCCATCCCTGTGAACACACTTATCTACCGAGTAGGGGTATTCTAAAAGATTTTTAGACCCTTCCCACCCAGTCCCTTTCGACAACCGTGACATCTTTGGCGAATAATCTCCCGTCCCTTTCGACGACCTCTTCGAATACAATGAGCCCCGGGTTGAGGTTCTGGGGGGCAATGAAAACCCGGTCAGAGTTTTACTAAAAACGTGACGGTTATACGGAGGGAGAACTTACATATAAAACCGAACTTGGGTGTATTCTCACCTCCTAGTGCCTAACATCAGCATAGATCCCACGTCCGACGCCTTGGTCACTAGTCATACGTACCAGAGACCCTTCGGTGGTTCGGAAAACCCCGTTGGAGATTCGGGAGGCGGAATTGTGTTGATAAACACTCGCGATGCATCGTGTGATTGTCACGGATGTCGCAAGTTCGCTCTTGGTTGTCTTGATCCTTCGATGTTGCAAGATGCGAAGCAGCTGATCCCTGATTTCGACCGCCTTGAGCAGTCGCTGCTCGCTCAACCCGTGCTTCCGACACCAATTTCCTCTGGCGGGTGCGGGTCCGGATTTGACGAAGCTCTCGTATATATTCAACCATGTGAGACTATCGCCTTCCTGGGCAACAAAAGGTTGGCTTTTTTCGTGATCAAAGTAGTCTCCCTTCGATAAGAGCACCGCGATCAGGGATATGATTTGATCGAAGCAGCCCTTTTCGAGCGACCTCAGCAGCACGGCTCCGTGAAGTGGCTTTAGAGGAAGCTGTGCCAGTTGTTCCCCGAAGGGTTTTGTTAGCTCTGCATTCCCATCCATGGCACCGATTGCGGCCAGTCTATCCAAGGCTTCAGCTATCATCGAAGACGGAGGAGGAGACAAGTAGTCGAAACGCAGGATGTTATCAACCCCGAGAGATTTCAGCTGGAGGATCGAGTGGTCCAAAGAGGTTCTCTGAATCTCCGGTGTCTCTGCCTTCTGGAGTTTATCGAATCGATCCTGAGGGTACAATCGATAGCACTTCCCCGGGGCGGATAAACCTGCAACTCGAGCCCTCTGGTTTGCGGTTTCCTGGCTGACCGGTTGGGTTCTAGCCAGGTTCGCAAAACCATGCCGGCCGTACCTCAACTCCTGGAATCCCGAGTCGATCGCTACGGTCACCGGTATGCGGCGGGCGACCAACCCCGCAGGAAGGGATGTAATAATGACACAGCTGGTGCTTTCGGCATTCTCGACGTCTTTCTCAAAACTCTCAAGCTCGAATGGAGTGTTGACGGACCGGACATTTGGGGGTTCACTGGAGGCCCATGAGGAGTCTTCGAGTCGTCTTTTTAACTCAAGCCCCTCTTTGCTTGGTAAAAACACCACAGTATTGCCCGAAGCCCCGGTGGTAGGAAGGGCCAAAACAGTCTCCAGCGCCGTGGTAATGTAATTGTCAGTGCTAACGGAAATACTATGCAAGTCCACAGCGTAAGTCGAAGTGTTCAAGGACAGGACTTTTGCATCCGGCAGATAATTCGACAAAACATCGAGAGATTCAGGGGTCGCCCCGGCCACGAGGACGTGGATATTTTCCCTCTTTTTCAGGATTTTTTTCAATAGTCCGAGAACCAGATCACTGTTCTCGAGGTTTGGAAAATCAGCCTCTATCCTTAAAATAGGACGGATGGTGGTAACCCAACATTTCGAGCGTCCGCAAGTGATAATCGTTCACGATGACGATTGAATAGCGATCCAGGAGAGGGTCGACAAGTGCTTCTTGAATCACAAGACGTGCACTTGTGTGTATGATTTTAGTTTTTGAAGACGACGATGTTTCGAATAGGATGGAATATGCTGCACGGAAACCGCATTTAGTCGTAAACGTTTGTTAAAAGTTCTCTGGAGAAATGTGAACTGCCTTCTCCTTCGGGGGGATTGCTCACGCACCGGCGACCGAATTCGCAGACCCGATGTCGAACTGGTTCCCGAGGATGTAAATATCAACAAGGGACGATACGTTGGCAGTAAATCAATCATAGGTGGGCACTAGTACCTCAGCAGCCTGCTTCGCGTCCGCGTCGGTTGGCTTTTTCGGGGTAGGCATTAGAATTCGATCGGTGCATGTTGATACGGGACGATTCTTACATGAACACAACATATCAACTTCCCGGAATCCCCCCACCCAGCGTCCAAGAGATAATTGGGCAGTGCTCTCGTTGATTCGCGAGTGGTGTTAATCCATATCGTAACTCTATGGTCATCAACGGCCTTCTGGACGGGTTCGTCCATCTTCGGTCTATTGTGTGATACGGTAGTGCTATAGCTTGGGTATTGCTCTGTTGGGAATTGTGGTTTTATAGGTCGGCTACGTGTTGCATTTTTCCTAAACTCAAACGACACGGAAGGCGGCCTTGTCTAAATGAACACCCGACAACCTAAATGAAAAAATTTTTCATACGATGAATGGAGATACTATTGATTAAAAATGGCCGGCGAGGCCGCGTTTGGTAATCATGATCCCAGGATCGCTATTTATGTGACACCTAGTTCCTCAGCTGTATAAACATTTTCGGCTGGTAGCTCTGCCTAGGCGGTTTATGACCAACTTCCGATTCAAGTGGTTTTATATTTCCGAGCTCTATCCATGAATAATTGGTATACAAGCCACCCGCTTCCTAGCTCAGATGGCTTATAATCCGAAATACAACGTTTTCGGTTCGGTGTGTGCTAGCATCGTCAAAGCCTTATAGATACCATCCTATACAACTTCCAAAGTTAATATTCCTTAAGGGGCCGTCGGGATGAAGGCTATTCGTATCACGTTTGTCGTCTCGGAGACAGGACACCAGCTGAAAACCCTATTTCACTGATACCTGTCATCGTCCTCGAAGAAGACTGCATCGTATTAGACCTCTGCTGCTCGCCTAGGGCGAGCTGGACACCGGGTGCAAGGAATGGAACGGTAGCCTGCGCTGCCGGACCGAGCACCGCGGAGAGAGGGGTACTGGGCACCGCGGAGAACGGTGCCGGGCTAAGGGGTTGGAAGTGCACCGGGACGTTGTTCATGGTAGCACTCGCCGGGACGGGATGTGAAGGGTCGTTCAAGCTTCTGAAACTGGAGTTATGCAAAAGAACTGTCACCTCTTTGGTTAATCTAGCAACCGGGGAAAATCCTCCCAGGACTTGTTTCGGAAACCCGAATTCGGACGACGCCGCCTTTAGTAATTCCCCGATCGACATGACCGACTGAGTTGGGGAAAACGTTAGCCCTGGGTCTGGATTGGATAACATGGATTGTTTGGGTGCTTACGGTCACAAACCGGGTGATATCTTCGAAGAATCGCCTTCTCTCCACCCAGTCCGCATCTCTGATCGAATCGAGTCGAGCCTTAAGGCGTTTGGCTACATCGGAACCATTGTTACAAATTTTGTCCAACTCTCGGAGCTTTTGCAATGTCGACTGCTGGACATTCTGCTGCGAGGCAGTTTTTTTAATGGCATCCGATAAGAGAACGATAAGTTGCATTGTCGCTGTGACCGTGGTTCCGAGCCTATCAAACAGGATCTCGTCGGGGTTTTCCAGCGGGTTCTCAAGAACCGTTCCCGGAGTTGGGGGTAGGAAACCGGCTTCTTGCACAGGCCTTTGGTTCGCTATAATGTTCGAGACGCTCAAGGGAGAAGGGAACGGCAGCTTGGCCCTGATGGCGTTTCCGGAACGCGTGTTACTCGGAGGCGGGATACATTTTCGAAGGACCGTCCAAGCCTGTTGTAACTCCACCAACGATCCAAATATTGCGAGAAGGATCGTGCGAGTATAACGCACTTCTATCTGACTTGTCGCACTGTGAATAACCTGTTGCAATTGATTGAGGACATGTTTAAAAGTGAGAATGGCAGCGTGAGATGTGTTAAGCAAACCATCCAGTGAACTCTGGTCATCCCTTGCTTCGCAAGCTTCTAGCGACTGTATTAGCGAGCTGATGTTAAGATTTGCGGCCGGAAGAACACGATCGATGCCTGTCGTTTGCAACCGGTTGCGCTCTTTGATGAGGCCGACGTAGGAGTCGATCGCAGGTTGGACTTTATATATCGAATACAGGATGCTCCTAGCGGTTTCCAATATTGTAGAGCTGATGGCGGCGTCGATGGCCCCGGGCTGCTTTGATGTTCCTTGTATGCGACGGAAGTAGGGGTCAGCCGAGCGTGTGTCATCGTGGGGAGCGGCCCTAGAGAGTGAAGATGCAACATCTCCGTTGTTCGGAACATTGCTAGCTCTCTGGGCAGCTTCGTTCATGCTGGAATCGTACGAGATCCCACGGACGTGATGTTTTATAGTCCTGACTTCATCGACTGTTCCCAAGACGTTATTTTGGCCGATATAGCCCATTCGTTTCGTCGCCCTGTTCGCGGGCCCGCCCTCGCTATTGCTCCTTGACCGTTCTGCGACTTGCCCCGCAACAGGTAAGGCAGGTGTCGCTGAGGAACCGGAAGATTGGGGCCCATTCCCGGCGAGTTTACGCTGGAGATTTTTAGACGGTATCGCCGGTGCACCCGTCGGGTCATCAGGTGCCGACGATTCGAGAGCGAGGGTTCGCGATCGGGTAAATTCTTCAAACCCCGTCGGCGTGGGTTCTCTGTCCAATTTATTATTCGGAATTGCGAGTTTTCCGATAGTGGAATAATCCGTATCATTTTCTCCATCACTGCGACACAATCATGAGCATGGTTAAAGGGAAAGAGAGGGGGTGAAAGCTACTTCGTGCGAGTGAGGCTTGCCTGGAATTCGAGTATTCGGTCTCGTTCGAAGCGGATTGTCTTTCCATATTCTGTCTGAGATGGGCTTTGAGTTTCTCAAGCCAGCCTTCTTTATCCGCATACCCATCATCTTCGAGCTCATACAATTCCCGCGGCAGATCTGCAATGGGGTTGCGATCGATCCTAAGAATTTTCAATTCATCCATCTGACAAATATAGTTGGGCAGGGTGCGTAATTTGTTTTTTGATAGAGATAACACTTTAAGTCTGATCAGAAAGCCGAAGTCCGTTGGGAGCTCTCTAATCCTATTTCGACTGATGTCGAGGATTTCTAGCGATGCCATTTTACAGAGCTATATATCTAGTTAACAATTTGGTGCTTTGCTCAGCCCGAGTTCCCGTGGTTGCTTAGCTTACGATGGCAGGGAAGTCTCTAAAGAAATTAGACCTCACATTGAGGTATCTTAGTCGGGAGCAAAGCCCAAATTCCGGATCAAAAGAGGATAACTGATTATGGCCTAATGCGAGCCTGAAGTATCAGCATGTTAGCATATCCAGAGACAGATAAGAGGCGCCTGGAGGTCTCGGGGTTTCCAACCTTTCGACATCATCTTTCACCATGGCCACAACTTCGCTGGGAATGGATCCTATTTTCCGGGAACTCAGATCCAAAGACAGCCCCGCGCCATCGTCCTTTCGCTCGGATGAGGCTTGTTGTAACGCGGATTCTACAAGGGCCACGCATGCGCTGGTTGTAATGGGAGTGCCCAGCTTTGCCTTGCGGTTCTCCATTTTTTCAAGTTGACGGCACACTAGGATTGTTCAAAACCTAGAGTTTATGTAAGTAGTCACGAAGCTAGAAGCTTGCGGCGGGTCGAAGTTGTAGGTGATGAGATTGAGGAAGCGGTTCAATACAATGCTGAGTTCAATTCAGCCAGTCGGTAAACCTCAAACCCCGGGGCCAAGCGAGATGCATGGTATAGGTGATACAGGGGTTGGAATTACAACCGAGAAATGTAGATTGCGACGACGGTTTATAACGTTATTCTCGTGAATGCGATATATATAAGGTAAAACAAGCTGGTGGGCCGAAAACATCCGTACCAGACCCCAATTATCAGGCCAAGTTTAAACGGCCACTGAAGCATTAGATATACATCGCTATATATCAGCAGCTCCTATCTTGTGCGTGTTGGCGACATCCGGCCCCTTTTTGTACTTTGTAATTTCCAACAATTCGCAACACATACAACTCCATTATCCGGATAGCACGACCATGACGTTCCTAACTCTAGGCAACCCGGGGGAAGTACTGCCATCGATCTTCCTTCGGCGCGTCAACCTGATGGAAGTGCTGTTTGCCTTGGGATATTTATGCCTAGGATCTTGCGCGCAGGATGCCTCTTCGACTCGATCTCGCATTTCGGTAACATTGACAGCGGCAGGTGCGCTGGGAACCTTCAATCCTCCATCGGACTGTTCAACGTTTTCGGCCTACTCTACACAGACTTTAGGTGCGGTCGCCGCGTTCCAGTGATCCCAAGAATTCATTTGCTATCCTCACCTTTACTAAACTCCCATATACGTATATATATATAATATAGTTTTCGGGGACGGGAACACACGGTCCTTCACTATAACGACGTTCAGGCAGGGTTGCCAGTACGGTGGTCCTCATACGACGTGTTGCCCACCAAACTACGAACTTCGCCAATACAATTCCCCCGGCGTATGCCCGGGTGGATATACGACGCTCGGGGATATCGAATTTGTTGCCGTAAGGAGGAGCACCCAGGGCTTTTGGATAACATATCCTGTGGTCGGAACCAAAACAGGGAAATTATGCTGTCCGAGGTGAGTTAAAAGTAACCCTGCGATGCTTCTCGATTTGAATTAGTCGGGTTCCTGTATTGATGAGCGGATAGTGCTGCCAATTCTATAAGTTATAAGGCGGACGGCCCCGTCCCGATCTGTCTAGCGACTTCGAAAGGCCCTACGATAACGGAGGAAAAGAGTGTCGTAAATCATGAGTCGGTGTATTTCGGCAGTGCGGTTGTCGTACTACCCCCGGGTCCAACTGACCCGTCTCTTTCCACGGTGACGGGAGTGGAGGGCACTGAAAGCCATACTTCCCGGCAAACATCACCACCGACAGCAGAGCAAACTACCTCCGAACCGCCTAACCAACAGGTCACCGGGGCGGCCTCGAGCACGAGCTCTGATTCGCAACCTCAGGAGCCGGGTGCACAGGAAAGTAACTCCTCCGGCCTGTCCGGAGGCGCTATTGCCGGAATTGCTGTTGGAGTGTCGGTGCCACTTATTCTGGCAGGCTTGTATGTTGCGTACCGTTTTGGGAGGCAAGCGAATCGGCAACCGGAACAGCACAGGAGCCAAGGATTTGAAGTTACCGCGCAAGAATATTCCGATACTGGTAGAGAAGGGGGTGTCTCGGCTTCGTCCGAAATAGGTGGGATCCAGTCCGATGGCAAATAATCAGTATTCAAAGCGTTCTTTAAACATGGTAGTTTCCACCTGAATAGTTAGTTCAGCTGATATCTCAAAAACGTATAACCTCTCATGATATCGAAACGGGGGCTTCTAGAGCCCAACGGCCCCAGAAATCTACGGCAGGGCTTTCGCGTAAATCGGCTTGGGGTCAAACAAAACAGCCCATTTCAAGCGGCGGCATTTCTTCTTCTTTTTCCCTATTGGGGTTTGGCCTGCTGCGGCTACATCTTATTAATCATAGAAAGATAATCCACGATATCTGAGCCCGGGTATCACTCACGTCGACACTACATACAAAAGCCACGCGCCTGTCCATCGCTCTGCGAGAAATAAATGGAGGTATTTGATCCGTCCGAACGATCCAGATGGAATATTTGATCTTCAATACAAAAGGTGTTCGGAAGTGCCGAGATAAGGATGACACAGGCAGATGACTCTTCGGAAACTGCACTGTGGGGCGTATTTTTTTTTTCTCCCCCTGTTTCGCGAGCAGGCTGATGGTAGAGATGTCATATCCGCCGTAGCCACCATGTAGTCGGGCGCGAAACCGTAGACTCCCGGCGCAAACGGTCGTGGATGGTTAAAATTCCGAGCCGAGCTTCCTTCAATCCCGGGATTCCTCGTCGTCCGTAATATCTACGTCCTCTAATTCACTTCCGAGTTCCTCTTCAGCGAGATTTCGAGAAGCGGTCCGCCGGTTTATATTCGACCCGGCGTCGGAGTCATCGGAATCAGATGCATCCGTGTGATCACTCCCTTCGCTATTCTCTTCGTAGTCGTCATCATCTTCGTCGTCGCTATCGTTTTGATCAACTCCTGCAATTTCGTTCTCGGCGGCCTGGAGCTCGCTTTTTGCCCCCGTGTTTTCTTTTATTAACGAAGATGGTATCTTCGCGCGCCGGGCTTCTGCCATACTCGCATCCTTGAGTTGATTCTTTCGAAGGAAATCGTCGATAGCAGGATGTTCGACTTGATCGATCATGGAGAATTCTATTTCTTTACCACCAAACTCGGCGGTGGTTTTGATCGTCAAACTAAAAGTACGCTGGGTGATACTCGAATAGCTGCTTGACTCGATCGAATCGAAAGCGAAACAAAACAGTGGCTTTTTGAACCCCCATATTATTGCGTTCTCCAAAAAGAAGAGAAAACCTTAGAGGTGTCAGCAGGGGGGGTATGATAGACGGTTGTTTTGAGGGGAGTTTGCACCTTCTTTGGTTCCGAGATGAGATTTAACATGGTACGAGTCCTCGTTTTTTCTGTATGAGTTCGCCGCAAGGGATCTGAAAACTTCCGGGGAGGGCTCTGTGACATTGATGGGAAGGATGCGGTTCAGGGTGGCCGTTATGGTTTGCCTCGTGTCGGTGCCTTCACCTGGCGCGCCGCCCTTCGGCGGAGTATCGGTTACTGTGAAGAGTAACGGATCCGTAGGGGCATCGCTAATTCCATGACTATTCTTCACAAATATGGCAAAGTTCCACTGTCTAAGAAAACGATCCTCGGATATTAGATCACAATCACCCCATTGAGCTGGTAGGGTATGTGCATATATATACTCACCTCGCGGCCTTTTCCGGAACAGGGACACAGGCTACGTAATCTATGTTGAAAATTTACCGTTAGACTTTAGATCGCGATGTAGCCACGTGAATACTACTTACCAACTTCATTTACATGCACACCAAACTCAACGGTGTCGTTGGGGCCGAAAGCCCCGAGAGCAGCGGCGGTTAAGACCAATGTGAATTTCTTCCGTTGTGGAATCGAGAAGGATATATCGGGTACACGGAGCAAGGTTGGCTGGGAGCTCAATTCAGCAACCAAGGTCGATTTACTTACGACCTCGATTTGAGAACCGGCATTGTTTTCAAGCTTCCGACGTTTGACAGCCGGGCCATCTCTGTCGTCAATGCTAGCCTGTTTGATGTTGATGATATAACGAGATATTTGATGGAGCAAATCCAAAGATTGGGGATTATTGGCTACAAGTTTCGAGTTAGAATCACGATTACGGTGGATATGAAGGATGGTTTGTATCAATTTGTAATATCAATTGATGTCTTTTAATAAAAATATACATGTGACATACAAACGTGTTTTAGTATTTCCTGACGCAACAGCGGGGCATCAGAGAATGCCTCTTCCAGGGCGGAGGCGGATGAAGGTGCAGACATGATGCTAAATCCAAGCTCGGGGTGATTACTTAAATAGTGGTGGTGGTGGTGGTGGTCGTCGTCGTCGTCGTGATGCGATTTCGAGATAGAGAAGTGCGTGTGGGCGTGGGTGTGGGCGCGTGTGCGTAATCCGTGGAGGTGAGTGAGTGAGCGAGAGTGTGTTGTTGTTTCCTTGCCCCCCTTCTTCCTGCCTTCCCAGCCGCATCGATCCCATAATTAACACAACAATCACTGCCATCCATCTCTCCGTCTCCGTCTTCCCCCAACCACCATCATCACCACTCCCACCTATCTACAGAAACCATCCCACGACGAAGAAGCAAGCTTCGAGACCGTTCACATTCACATTCACATTCACATTCACATTCACGTTCACATTCGCAGACAGACCGGCAGACACTCATACAAAGTAATTAACTGACTACTTAACTAGCTCACTTCATACGCATAAGACAAGGTCAGTACAAACAGATAGGTTGATATACACGCCGGTCATTCGTGCATTTTTGTTACCGCCTTGCCTGGACTTCATTCGTTTCTGTCTCTATCTCACTCCCTTCGTGCCTTGTCGAGGTACTTGCTACTGGTCGAGAAGCTGGCAGTACTTTTGCGCATGTTCCTTCTCCTGTTGCCAACATCGTCGTCATCGCCACGAAAGCCGTGCTCTAAACGTGCTTTCCCGTCCAAACTGGCAGGGCCGACGGACGGACAGACAGATAGGACGGGGCAGAACAGGCACTTCTTTGCCTCTTTCATCCATCAATTACTTCATCGAACTCTAGCCCTTCTCATTCTCGCTCCTTTCACGCGCTGCCATCCATCGTAGTTGGCTTCGGGCACTTGAGACTTTCTTTCGGCTCTCGTTTTCATTTTCACACGCCTCAGCATCAGCCTTTTTCTGCCTTAGCTGAACTGAACCCCCTAGCTTCTTTCTCGTCTTCCTCTTCTCTCTCTCTCCCCCCCTTCCCTTTCCTCTTCTTCTTCTCCCCCTTCCCTTTTCCAACTTGACTCTTACCTGCCTTGTCATACTTCCTTATTGTCTGCCTTTCTTTTTTTGTTGGTTATTCCAGAACTCGCCTTAGCAAACGCCTACGACCGTTCGGCTCAAACCCCTTACAAACAAACCATCACCATCGGCATCGCTATTGTTGTGGTTTCATATCCTCCCAAAACGTAGTCACATTTTCCCAATCACCCTCCCGACCCTGCCTCGTTTCGTTCCCCCTCTTTACCCTTCCCTCTACTCTTTTCAACGGGGAAGACTAGCAAGCAGCCGGAAAAACAAAGAAAAGGCGGAAAACAAAAAAGCACTAGAACTCCACCTGTTTCCCTAAGCAATTCTATATATTTCCTTGCAATATTCCTATCCCTTCGATATCCTGGTTCTTACAAACCGTCTACCCACACATTTAATACTGCACTTTCCTTTTGACCATTTTATCCACTCCCGCTTCTCCTCACGACACCTCCGACACAAATAGCTTACACACGCGACTAACCAATATCACTTCGAATTAATTTTTTCTAGATGGCTGATATCAGACGAAAGCTTGTTATCGTCGGTGACGGCGCCTGTGGCAAAACCTGTCTCTTGATGTGAGCACCCGAATACCCCTGTCCAAACGTGTAGAGCCGTTCAACTGACTCTTCTGGTTGCTTTCCCCAGTGTCTTTTCAAAGGGAACTTTCCCTGAGGTATGAGGACGAATTCGATGCGAGAAACCGGCCTCGATCTAACAGTCGATATAGGTCTACGTCCCTACAGTATTCGAAAACTACGTCGCCGATGTTGAAGTTGACGGAAAGCACGTTGAACTTGCTCTTTGGGATACGGCTGGACAGGAAGACTATGATAGGCTTCGACCACTCTCCTACCCAGATTCCCACGTGATCTTGATTTGCTTCGCTATTGATTCGCCTGACTCTCTTGACAACGTTCAAGAAAAGGTTAGCTATCGCCGTGCCGCGGAATTTGATGATATTTTGCTGACGCCTTTGTTTAGTGGATCTCCGAAGTTTTGCACTTCTGCCAAGGCCTCCCTATCATTTTGGTTGGGTGCAAGAAGGATCTGAGATTCGATTCAAAGACCCTCGAAGAACTTCGAAAGACATCGCAGAAGCCCGTTACCCCAGAAGAGGTGAGATCCTCAACGTGACACAAATTCTATCTTGCGGATATATCGCTAACCAAACGGTGGGTATTGATAGGGAGATGACGTCCGCAAGAAGATCGGTGCTTTCAAGTACTTGGAATGTTCCGCCAAGACAAATGAGGGCGTCCGTGAAGTCTTTGAGCACGCTACCCGCGCCGCCCTCCTCACTTCGAGGAAAAAGAAGAGCAAGGGCTGCAGCATCTTGTAAACAAATCAAACAGATGCGCACAGGGGCATTGGTTGCAGACAAGCGATCGAAATACGGGCAGGGAATGTGATCTTTTTCTCTTTCCATCTCAAGACAAAAAGTTTACGCCTTGAGCGCAAAATTTACTATTACGCTTGTGATAAACCTGGCACAGGAGGGTTTTTTTTATTCATTTATTTTTTTCCAGGGCGACTGTAATACTACTGTTGTGCACCATCTAGTCAACAGGAGCGAACCACCTGTACTTTGGAAACACCGGATAGCTTCTTTCACGCCGAGCATCCCCTTGAGGCCTGTACTTTAGAATCCCTTCCTGTCTCGGGCCGCTTTGCACTTTTCCGTTCGGCTTAATCACTGTCATAGATTGTAATGTTCTCCTTTCTCAAGATTCCTAATCGCTTTTGCTCTTGCTGTAGTTTTTTTATTTTTATTTTTATTTTTGGTTTTGGTTTTTTCGTTCTTGCTTCAGCCTTTTCAGTCGCTAGCATTTCGGTTCTCCCTTTCCGGTCCAATCGCCCGTCATATTCTTCCCGAGCACATTCAAATGAAATCCCCTTCCCTTTTTTTTTTTTTTTTTTTTTTTGAAAGTCCAAGAGCCAGCCGGTAGTAAATTATCAATTTCCCCGTATAGATATGGAAACGTAGCGTCGGGTAGACTATTCCTGAGGATGGACTTCTTTCCGAACCCCACCTGAATCATGGTAGGCCAACATATTCGTATCGCTGAATACACATCATAAACACACGAACCCTCCTCGCCAACAACTTGGAATCATAGAAATCGTTTGCTTCACATCGATTGCTCATTCACCAGACGGGCATGACTTCTATATCAAAGCCGCCCCGCTATCTCCGTCTCTCCGCCTTGAAGGCTTCTATCCTATTCTTCAACTCGACATCTTATAATAATATTATTAGCTCTACACAGCAAAATATCAGGCCTGGGAACAACCTACTGGGGATTACTTGCTCGATAGTAAGAGGCGAGCGGTTAAACGGGTCGGTGGGGTCGCTGAGGAGGTGTGCCTTGATAGTTGAAAGGTCTATGTTGGTTTTTGAAGTGGGGAGGGTCACGGGGTTTTCCATGAGGGTGAATAGTAAAGGGTCTAGGAATTTTGTCAGTGATGCTCCAGCCGAGAGCCAATACGACATACCTAAGAATTCGTCCGGAACATCTCCCAATTCTTCCTCTCCTTTCTCATCAGCTCTTTTAGCTTCCTCAGCAGCTTCCGCCATCGTTTTGAGTAACAAAAGCTCCTCGGGGGATTTTAATCCATATCTGGCAAGGATGCCGTAAGCCCTGGAGAACAAATCCGCGCTATACGAACGTCCATCCAAAGCGATTGCTTTCACGAATTCTGGTCGGGTCCCCAAATTTAAATATACATCGATCACCTCGGAGAGGAGGGCTCTGGCATCAAATCTGTATTTTTGGGGGTCCTTGACGCGCAGGTTGGAGCATTTCGGTCCAACCAATGCCACCAGATTATAGTTCAGCATCCCAGCCAAACGATGTACTAACTCGGGCGATACAAAGGCATCAGGGATAGCGGCTGTAAACCTTTTGACCATAAGTACTGTTTCGTTAGCAAGGCTCACGTACGTAGTAGCATGATGCTCGTTTGAGGATAATAGCCTTTCCTGCTCCGCCCTGGCCCTGGCATCGTTAGGCGCTTTTTCAAGCTCATCTTGTAAACGGCGGATTTCCGTAAGCTTAGTAAGAGATTCATCAAGGAGGAATGTAACGTCGTTCAGAAGGAGGGCGACAAATCTGACGAAGAAATCAGGGTTGACGCTGACATTTTGTTAGATTATATTCTCGGAGGAAAGATTTTTCAGAAGCAAGAGAGAAACTCACCGGCTTTCCTGTCCGAGTTTTTCTCGATAGGCTTGATTCCGCCAAATTGATTTTATGACTTGGGAGATATTGTAACGGATATTAAACTTGTCGTAAAATTGAGTATGTGCTCCCGTTTGTTCAACCTCTGGATTTGAATTAGCCGATGGGCAACCGATAGCTGAAGTACGGAACCCTACCGATGTAAAATGACATTAAAGAGTGCATGAGGTTGTCCAATGCAAACTCATGGCCGTTCAACAAATCTCCCAAGACCCCTCGATCGCCGCTACCGGGTCGGACGGGGAGAATGCCGATATACAGGGACTCTACCAACTTTGCCTTTAAGTATGGATTTTTAACATAACTCGCCATCCGAAGTAGTGTGATAGCTAAAACCATCACACCATCGCTTTGTTGCGCAGTGACCCTCGACGGATATGATCTAAATATCACCGTTACTATACCGAACTAGAAGCCGACAGTCTCCGAATGTACCGGACACTCACCGTACAACGTGGCAAAAAACCGCTGCGATGTCATCGATCATATACTCCGGCAAGTTTGAGAACTCGGGGGTGGCGCTAGCTGGAAGTGGAAGTTTGAATACTTTCTGGGGATATTCCATTTTCGGTGACATAAGTCGAAGGAGCCACACCGTCAGGTAGTTCATGAAAGATAAGGCTTGCAGCTGCGAATTTTCGTCGGCTAGGAGCCCATCGAGGGCAGCTTGGTAAGAATAGCCCTTTTGGAGCCTCTCTTTGAGCAGCTTCAGACTAGCGTCCAGTTGCGCGAGTTGAGGCGACTAAGAGCACAGTGAGTAATAATTCTATTATATTGTCTGGCAAAGAAATAAATAGATCTCACGTTGAGAAATCGTTCCCGTTCTTGTTCGAGCCTCTCAAGGTTTTTCTCCATATCCGAAAGATGATGTGACAAGTTGACGGCATTGTTGATGCAAGCGATATAGCCTACGTGATGCGCGGCCACGTTTAAGAAAAAGACCTCGGAGTTAAAATTCGCTTTCCCTTCGATTGTGCTTTCGTAAAACGCGTCGGAGGTGGCCTGATCAGCATATATCTTTGTCTCGTTCTTGATATCGACCCTGGGGCTCTGTCTGAAGTATCGTACGTCGATTTTGTCCACTTTGGAGTAGGTGGCGTCCATAAACGGATCACATAGTTTGTTAAGAACCGCTGTAATATTCAGTAAAAACCCATCCGACGAAACTGTGTTTTCCTGAACTTGGAGAGCTCGTCTCTTCGAGTTCGAGTTGAGAACACTGGCGAAAAAATCAAGGACCCTGCCTCGCGCTTCCGGTGATGCCCTGACAAGGTAATTGACGATAACCGACAGTTGGTCTTGGTAGGTTTTGATGGATATCCGAAGAGAACTGCTGGCTAGATTTAGTGCAGCAGGAGCTTGGGTCTTAGGACTCGGGAAGTACGTCTCGACAACCCGTCCTTGGAGGGGCGAGATTCTAAAGTACGGTCCAAGGAGTGTCTCAACTTCAAAATCAGGTGGGCGGAGGTTAGAAGGCAAGAAGCTAGGGCTGGCAGTAAAAAGGATAGCCATCGGCTTAATTGTGACGAGGCGATAAAGCGCATTCGTATATATTTGATAGTCGTCTACTAGCTCCAGGTGTTTCAATCCAGCGCTCATATCACCAAACGCCTTAAGGAAGACTCCCTCGAGATCGGGGTTTCCGGTGAATGTTTCGGCCAAATCATTGATTAGCTCGGATGAGATGGCAGGCTCGCCGTCGGATACTTTCAGCAGATCCTCCGCGAGATTAAAGGGGCGGGAAGAAGCACTGGAAAACAGGTAAGTTCGGTCACCTTGAAGGCATTCGTAGGAATGAAATTCGTAAAGAACTTACTCGAAAATATCTGGTTCTACTAGAGCATGACCACAGAAATCAACACAGATTCTTCGGAGCTCTGCGAGAAATTTCGTTTGATAGGCTACGTCCAACCGGGGATTTGGCGGCCTATGAGCCATCGATAGAATTCGTCTGTGGGAGTCTCGAAGAAAAGCGAAAGGCTGTGCAGCTATAGAAGCTGCCGATATGATTATCTGGTCGAGATCCTGGAGCCCCAATCTGAGCTCTAAAGGGATATGGCTGTTAATATTTATATTAAGTGGAATATCAGGTAGCTCGCAATCGTACCTCTTCCCTGAGCCTTGATCTCATCAGATAAATCGCTAAGATAGAGGTATCCCTCAGTGGAGGGTTGTTCCTAAACATACCGTGTCAGTTTAACTAACCAACGCTATGGGGTGGAGGATAAGAACTGGAACAAACTTGAACTGTCACACGGAAAGCCCGAGCGACCGTATCGTTCTCCCACTGCTCTAGGGATAGAGAAGGGGGCGCCCTAGGGTTGCTGTCTCGCTGGGAGGGTTTTCCACGGGCATGGTCGATAGGTTGTCCTGCGGAAGGGGAGACGGGTCGCTTGAGTGAAGGTAACGGTTGTACTGCGCTTGTCGTAGAGCTGTAGGTTGTTGGGCTTGCAGAGGGTGCTTGGGATTGTGGGCGTGAATCGCTAGACGTGGGAGACGCGGTACTTTCGGAAGCGCCTTTTAATGAGGCTCCAAGTCGGGCTAATCTTTTTAAGCGGATCTTTCCAAGGACAGATTAGCAGAGTATACGAACGACTTTGGATCCACGGAGCCGCTTACAGTCTCCGCATCAGGAGGGTTATCCATTTCAAGGGAGTTTTTAAAATCAAGGAGGGGTGTCGCGGTCTAGGTATCAGTATGGTGGGGTGATAGCCTCCTGGACGAATGAATAAGGACTGCCGATATACTCGGGTTCGGGCGTACTGTGAATGAAGTTCTCGGGCGAATGGTGAGTCTAGAAGATAGCTACCTCTTAAGTAAGATGTACTAACTTGGAAGCAATGAAGTAAGAGGTAGTGTCGTTATGGACAGGATCTCGTTGGTAAGAGCTGGATGGTCTTGGCTTAGCTTATATATAGCTGGATGTATATATAATAGCAAGTGGAGCCCGTGTTTGATTGCGCCGCGAAGTGTCTGTTTACGTAAGCAGACTCTGTGGCTACCGTGTTTATGTGGCTGGTATTTTGATGATGTGGCTGATGCTACTGACATTGGATTCTTCCAAAAAAAAAAAAATTTATGCGACAACATCAAATTGAATATTACTGACATCTCGAAGGTTTGCCAACATGACGTTCTCCGCGCTTCTCGACTCATTCGGCAGCACTCAAAAGAAGCAGTTATCCAAATCATCATCATCACACCCAGAGGAACCATTACAGAAGCGCCGAAAGCTTCATACCCCAGTTTCTGAAATCCCAGTTGAAACAACCGGCGATGACGGTCCCAACGACGGCTCTACACCACCTTTTGGCGATGAAACCAAGAATCCAATATCATACAAGACACATTTTGATGTAGAGGAAGCGCCTCGATCCTCTGTAGTCCTTTCAACAGTTGTTCATCCGGTATTAGGTAGAGTCACCGTATCGAATCCTCAATTGCTCTCGGAATGTGCCACCGACGGTTCGGGAAGATCTCAGGTAAACAAATTCAAATTTCGTACCCGTGGGACTATTCTAACCATACTGGTAACTCTACAGCCTGCTGAAGCATCTTCCTACCAATCCCAGTTATCCAGATACGTACGTAACTATGTGGATGTCGCCCTTGCAAACCCTTCAGGTGCGGATCGGGAGGCCTTTCGCCGACTTGTTTGTTCTCATGGTCTGGCCCATGTTCTAACGTACGACTGCTGCAATACACCAATATGCATATTTCAGAAGGAGTCTAACATGGTATGACACATAGCACCCGGCAAATAGTGCTTAAGAACAGCGCCAGGCTCGCGAAACGAAACACTTGTGATGACGATGAGACGGATGCCAGAAGAGATCAAGGGTTTACGAGACCTAAAGTTCTCTTCATTCTCCCGACAAGGAATTCCTGCTACGAGGTCGTCAACCATATAATCGGTCTCGCACAAGGCCATGACTGCGAAAACAAGCAACGGTTTAACGAGGAGTATGGTCCCGGCATCGCCAAGCCGTTCTCCGACACCAAACCTGATGACTTCAAGAATTTCTTTCGCGGAAACAGCGATGATATGTTTAGGATTGGCGTCAAGCTAACCCGTAAAACCGTCAAACTGTTCTCAAAATTTTATCACTCGGATATTATCTTAGCAAGCCCTCTCGGGCTAAAGTCGGTGATTTCATCAGCGGCAAAAGACGGCGGCGACGCTGATTTCATCAGCTCGATAGAAATTCTGTACTTGGATAGTGCGGATTCACTCCAAATGCAAAATTGGGATCACGTAGAGTCGATACTGGCAAGTATGAATCAAATGCCCAAGAACGCACATGATTGTGATTTCTCCCGAGTCAGGAACTGGTATTTAAGCGGGGATGCCGCTTCCTTCCGACAAACCATCGTATCAACCGCCTTTTTATTTCCAGAAACCAATTCTCTCCTGTCCAGATATAGCAAGAACCACAGCGGGTTGATTAAACTGCACCAAGTTTACCCTGGAGAGCTTAGCCCGTACATATCCCAGGTTTTTACGAAAATACAATCCACAAACCCCGCACTCGACCCCGACGTCCGATTCGAATACTTCACAAAGACCGTTATGCCATTCTGGAAGAATGGGGGGACGATAGATAAAGGAGGTCTGCTTGTTTTCTTATCATCATATCTGGACGCCATCCGGCTCCGAAATTACTTCAACAAGACCGGTCAGAGTTTTGGCGACATCAACGAATATACTTCGGCATCAGACGTAGCGCGTTCTCGCGCTTACTTTTCTTCAGGGAGATACAAGATCCTCATTTATACAGAGAGAGCGCATTATTTCAGACGGTATAACTTGAAGGGTGTGCAGAACGTCTTTCTGTATAGTATGCCTGGAAATGCGATATTCTACCGGGAGCTCGTCGGGTTTCTGCGAGAAAGTATTTCGGACGGTAAATCTCAGCTGGAAGACTCCAAGGTTCGGGCCCTTTTCACGCAGTGGGATGCCCTGAAGGTAGAGAGGATCGTGGGTAGCGCAGGATATGACGAGATGAAGAGGAACGATGGTGAGAGTGTGGATTTTGAATTCCCGTAGCTTAGTAGCCTAAGAAAGAATTGATATCCAATTCATCATGGTTGGGCGCGTTTCATGCCCGATAATTTATCCAATGAGACGAGAAATCTGTCCATTTAGAAGTTAGAAATCAGTTTATCTGCCCAAATACCCCGACGAAAGAAGTGAAACTTACCGCCATAACGATGCAACAAATACTAACATATGGGGATAGCCGTTCGCCTATCCGTGCCGCTTTCCAGAACCTTGATAGGAGAGAGGAGATTAGACAAGCTCGAGGGTACAGAGAGAGAGAGGATGGGAGCAGTTCCAAGACGCACACTCCCAGGAAACCATGTTTGTGCTTATCCATCAAGGCTGGGAAGACGCTTCGAGTGTATGCGCATGTGCAGATGAAGAGGAGAATCACCAGAAGGAGGGATTGGAAGTTGAAAAGCGCAGACTAATAGATCATGATGACTATTGTTAGTGCATATCCGAGACGGTCGTTAGAGGGAACTTGGCTACCATTTTGCTTCTATTTCGGGAGAAGATGGTGGGTGAAAATCGAACGCGGGTGCGAGATCATAATACTGTACCAGTTATGGTACCGGTGCGAGTGCCATTTATATGGCATGTGTGGCGCCGTGTCCTTCGGTGTTGTCGGAGGTTAGTTTGGCCTTGTTCACGTGACTGCTCGGGAGTGGCCTCATCGCCGCAATTTCAGATCTCCTGCCGGAGCGTAACTCAGCATACACCAACTGTTTTAATCGCCAGACCCGACTCCCCGAAATTCGCATTATGGAACCGAGAACCGAAGGCACTCGAAGGGGCCCACGGCCTCAAAGGCGCCAGCCTTTCTTCTCCAAGGATCGTACGGTTGCCCGTCCCCCGTCCCCCTCGCTTGAGATATTGATATTGATGCCCATAGACGATAGTGAAAGTTATCATGTACGCGTTTGGAGATGACTTTCAGCCGTTCACAGAGAGTGTCAATACCCTCGATGAAATCGTTACAGAGTAAGTTTGGCGAATCGTCTTGGACCCTTTTCTAACCGAATTCCAAGTAAAATTTCTATTCTTCTTTTAGATACATCATCGAAATGGTGGGTGATTAATTCGGAACTTCTGAGAGCCCAAACCCTTTGCTCACTCGATCGGTCTAGTGCCACGAAGCTGCGAAATCTGCATCGCATGCCCGGCGGAACAAAATCAAAGTAGACGACTTTAAATTCGCGCTCCGTCGGGATCCAAGAAAACTCGGAAGAGTCGAGGAATTGCTTGCTATGACCAAAGTAATTCAGGATGCGCGAAAGCAATTTGATGAAACAGGCACCACCATCAACCCAAAATAGAACGATGGGAGAATTGGTTATTAGGCTGGATTAATCACAGGCTTAGCTCGGTCCGCTCTTCGACAGGTACGGGCCCAGGTCCCGCGTCTCGATTAATATCGACACAAGGGTTCCTCTTTATTTTCAGAACTCTTTCCTCATCCTGGAAAGCCGATGCTCTACCTCGGATATCTCAGACCTATTCCCTCCTTGCTCCAGCCACCTCGTTTTCACCATCTCCCAGACTTCCTTTCCCTTTTTCTTTCCAGCGAGGATGACATGCGCTCGGAGACACCATAACGTTGCATCCCGATTGATGCGATAACTCCCGTTCATAAATGCGTCAAAAACTGCGTTTAGCCTCTGCAAAGTCCACGGAGTGTACCTGGCGTTTCCGTGCAAAGCGAACCCTTTGAATAGAGACTGGAGAATAGAGACCTCGGAGTTAATACCGCACTCCGAAAGATCATTCAAGAGAGATAGAATTTTTCCAAAGTCCGCCGTTTCTCTAGCATGATAATCAATAAATATCGCAAAAGATACCAGATCTGGAGCTAGAGGCGCCAGACCCAAATCCATATTCGGGTCAAATCCTTGCTGGGCCAAGATCCATCTTAGATTCCTGATATTCTTGTGAAGTTTCCGCATATTCCGTTTTTCCGTCGAAAGTCTCGGCTTCGATTTGGTAGGCGATTGTATAAGGTGTGTTAGAACATCTTCGGCAGCTTGCGGTTCCCCCGCGCTAATCAACGCTGTCATGATGGCGTTGAGGACGACGATATCCACGACCTCACCTGCTCGAATGAATTCCCGATACGCGTGCCGTATGCCTCGACCGTCCCCCTGCTTGCCATAGTACATTATAAGATTGACATAGCTGAATCTGTCCATTGGTATGTTTCGTCTTTTCATTTCTTTCAGGATCATCAAAGGGAGATGTGCCATGTTGGAATTTGTGGCAAGGTGAAAAAGAATGTTGAAGGTGGTAGCATCAGCCACTACCCCTGCAGACTTTTCCATTTCTTTCCATAGAAACAGACCTGATTGAAGATCATGGTCTGTCAGATGGCGATAGCACTTAGCAACAAAGCTGATCGCGGTGTTCCAGTGATACCTCGGAATCGGAACTTTGCCTGTTCTCATGTCATCAATGACGGTAAGATATTGTAGCATGGCGCTCTCATCGCCTTTTTTGATGATGGACATTTTCGAGAGCAGCCCATAGACCTGTTCTTGTGACAGGTACCGAAGTCGTGGAACGGGAAGTTGAAGGTAGGATTCGAATAGTTGGTTTGGTTTCGTGGCCTTGGAATTGAAGCTTCTCCAGAACGCAGCGAGCCGGCCGTCGTTCTGAGGGCCCGGCGGGCTGTCCTCATCCGTCTCCTTCGAATCCTTCGCCGATTCGGATTTGAAAGCAAGCGGAATCACGGAAGCGGCTTGGTTGGCGACCTGGCCTTCCCCATTTTCAGATCCACTGTCACCTCTCCGAAAATACGTGAATCTTCGGTACAAGGTCCCAGCTCTCAAGCCAGCAAATCGAAAGCATGGTGCTGATGGGAACTGAGTCCGGACGGGGAATCTCCCAGAGCCACTATAGACTTTCCATAAGGAAGAGGTCTGACGGCCTATCGCTTCGGTTCGAGATAGTATATGGGAACGCATACATCTTCCTTTTTATTTCGGTTGACCGCCGCAACCAGAGAGCGGGGTTTGAGAGAGCAGAGCCGGTGCTAGCTGCTGTTATATCACAGGCGTGGCAAGCGCCGTTGTTGTTTTTGTTTATAGATTATGAATGGTGGCCTAACGTGAAGGCATGTCGCGAAGTTTTGAATTTGAATTTTGAAGTCGAAATATTTTAATTTGTTGTTGAAAAAAAATATTCTATCGGGTTGAGTGTTGTCGTTTCGAAAAACGTTTAAACCAGCACCACGGCGGCTATTAGGTAGGGACTGTCTTGGATGCGAACCAAACCGCATACATCAGGACGGGGTTCTGGGGGCCATTCTATATCGAATCCTCCATCCACAGGGGTAAATACTGTCCCTTTCATACCAAGAAGTAAGTAAGCAAGCTCATATGCTCCTAGCCGGTTATCAAAGATCAATGCTGAAAGAATCTTCAATGCGAATTAAAGATACCATATACCTGGCACGCCCAATCTGCCGCAAAAAATAAAATGGCCCTTTCTCAAGGCGCGAGGCCACTCCGGGTCTACAAAGAAACAACCCAGCTACTCCGGCTGGGGATCCTAACAAAAGAGCCTCCTTGGTACCAAGTCGTTGCATCCGTTCCGCCATCAACCGTTTTGATCAGAACAACTCCAGTTGAATTCGACACCCCCCCACAAGGTGACGTCAAAGCCGTAAGTAGGAAGGTGAAGAAGAGCAAGAAGTTCTTCCGACCACGGTATATCCAATATCCGGAGGACGATCTTCGCAAAACGTTCTTCGCAGACCATCCTTGGGAATTGGCCCGTCCTAGGATACTGGTTGAAGATAGCGGAAACGACGGCTTGAATTACGACTGGAGCAGGTTACAGCAGCCTGGAAAGGCTCTTGACGGTGAGAGGTAAGTTGGTTAGGGTGAAGGATTGCTCCCATCGCTCTTCTTTCTTGACAGGTTTGCATCGGAATGAGCTAACATGGTAACTACGGTTATCTTCAGTGTTATCCAAAGGCAAATGTGGCTGATGGAGAATGAAAAGTTATCAAAGTCTGCAGCATATGACGTGGCAAGGAAGGAATTCTATAGGCTGCGAATGCGATCAGATATCGAAAGAAGAATCGCTGCGGAGGAGGCGAGGTCCGTTGGCGCATTCTTTGGCAAATCACACCTGCAAGTGGGGCTCGAACTGGAAGAGAAAGCATTATTGGCCTGGAAAGTCAAGGCACAAGAAGCGGTCGCAAGGAGACAACAAAGGATCGAGGCTATGGCCAACCCCGGAAGTATCGACACAGATGTTGGGGATGAAGACGCGACTACCGATACACCTGGATTGACCGGTGCCCCGGAAACGCCCACAAGCCCGACGGAGCCATCGAATGCGCAGGGGACTTGATCGAATGCTAATTTTTGAAACGGAGCTTTGCAATGTAGATAAAGAATATTTGTATTATATCATAAGGAATTATAGCCATCAGTTTTAAACAGCGCAAAGGCCAACCTCATTCAATGTTCGCATGTATTATCGATGGATGCGCGCGGCTCTTCCAATGTCAGATTGATTTGATATCACATGCAGGCCCGGTCAGTCGCGCGGGCTTAATAACCGATGTGTGGCGTTGGAGGAGATAAGTGCTTAAGTAATCAAGTGCTACAGATTGATTGCTTACTGATTACATGCTATCGAGACACTCGCTGAAACGGAGGCTACATGCTGCCCGGCTGCTTGATACACACACCACCTAACAAGCTCTCACAACAACGCCATTTGATAATACGCAAAACATCACCCGTGCACATATCCCACACCCCTTGGCCCTCATTCACCATGGAAGGTTCAAGCGCAGCAATACGAGATCAGCCATCATCATCAACGACTATAACTACGGAACAGGTACCCTTGGCAGGCTCGTCGGATGGGATTCTACGCCTGCGTGGTGCGCACGCGGAACGACGGCGAGTGACCTGGACGGAGGAAGTTGTTGACAACGAAGGGTTGGGTCGCAAAAAGACCAAAAGTAGTCCAAACCACCCGAGGTAGCATTCTGGTGCCTACCAGCTAATATGGATGTTCTACAGTATGTTGCATCTACAACAAACCACGGGAGTTTGGAGAATCATCGAGCGAAGAATCAGACTCATCAAGTTCATCCGAAGGAGGTGATGACCATCAACCGACAAGCGAGAGTAACCCATCAGGAAGCGGAGAACAGCGCAAAGGTCACTCGTGTCAAAACCATAAAGGCAGGGGCCAACGGCGGAAGAATGCCTACGAGAAAACCCCGAATCGACAGAAGCCGAGCTCTTGAAGGATCTGGGAAGCTTCCCGCGACAGCAGGATATCCACGGGTACTTCCGAGGTTCGGTTAATTATAAGAAGAAGGATTGCGGATAAATGAAAGACCATCAGGGTATCGCTCAAGCCGGAATCTAGCTAGCTTGCGGGCACCACATGCACCGAATATACAATTTTCTCAACCACAATTGCCAAGGCACTTCGCTGTCATTTGATATCATTTCATGTTGATTGCTGTCGTTTTCGCCTCTCTATCTTCAGACCGGTCTTGTTTGCTTTCAGACCCATTTCCTTGCTTCCATCAATATCAGGGGAGATGGGCGAGTAGTCTGCCTGTTTTCTTGGCCGGCTTAAATTCGATGACGCACGAAATATACCCATCGATCTCGGAGTGGTGGGGACGGGGGAGGCGTGGTATTTGTGATTTCTGCCGGATTGCAATTGGTTCTTGCGTGTTTTGACGAATTCACTCGCAATATTGCGCACTAAGATTGCACCATCATTGTCCGCGAGCCAGAGGATCATCGGAAACAGTCCGCTCCGGGTCAACAGGTCTTCCTGGTCTCCGTTTGCATCACAAATACTACGGACAATCCTGAGTAAACTCAGCCTCACCACGGCCTTCGGGTGAGTGAGCTTCTGCAAGACACGCTCGAAAAAGTCCGGATGCCCCATTGCGCGAGCAATCGGTCCACTTAATCGACATAGCTTCTGGAACGGCTCCAAGATGTTTTCAAAGGTGTTCGTTTTAGATCCGGTGAAACAGCTGACGAGGGCACGGGTTGCATTAGACTGAAGGAGCCTCTCCTCTATCTGTGCCGGTTCTTCGTGTAACCTATTTGCCAAAGATGTTTAGTAATGGGTTCGTAAGCTAGGCATCGATATAACCTACCACACGAGAATCGCCTCCAGCGAGGCAACTTGCCAATAAGGCTCGGAGAGCAACGATACGAAGAATTCCAAGCCATTATTCTGCCAAAGATATTTTCGGCCCAGCCTACCCGAGTGCGCCATGTCACAAAGTATCGGGAGCGCGAACTCCTTCAAAGGCCGATCGGTTCGCACAATCTTCTGCAAGACGGGAATGATTCCATTGATGGCAGCCTCCTCTTGTCTTGACTTGCTGTGTCTGCACAGATTAAACATAATACTGAGTATTTGATTCGATAGTTCCTATGAACGTATGCCCAAATCAGTTTCCTATAATTAAATAAATACCAGCTGGGGATGTGACGAACTTTAAATTGGGGCTTGTGTGTATTCTCGGAGAGCATCTCGATCAAAACCTCGATTGCGTTCGCGTTTTGCAATATATCGAGGGTCGTTGATAGCATCGACAGATTTTTCAAGAACTTGAGGAAGGTAATCTGACAGGTAAGCGGGAGGTCGGGGAGATCCTTTAATATCCCTGTGATAATGTGAGATGAGCTCAACCAAGACGCAAGGACTCCAGCACTCACTCTTCAATGTCACCCTGTCCGCGATAGCTTCCTTGACCTGGTTCTCCGCTTGCGAAAAGAGGTAAAAAAGGTTGACAATTTTTTCACAATAGACTTCGTATCTATCTTCCCTTTCTTTGCATATTTGGGAGAGAACTAGAGATAGTGGGCGCAAAACCATATTCCGGGAGAGGATCCGACAAAAATCGTTCTTCGGTGTAGAACCCTGGAGTTTGAAAACATCCACTACACCC
The DNA here is from genome assembly GCF_004000055.1 of Arthrobotrys flagrans. NCBI lineage: Eukaryota > Fungi > Ascomycota > Orbiliomycetes > Orbiliales > Orbiliaceae > Arthrobotrys > Arthrobotrys flagrans. Next base: position 683,362 of record NW_027137556.1, read on the forward strand.
TCGATGCCGGTGAGGACAAGCTCCTTGTGGGTGGAATAATCGTCCTCGATCAATTCTACAAGCACATTCAAGCCCCCGCAGCTGACAAACATCTGAAGAGTCAACTTTGACATATGGCAGATCTGACGTATGAATATCGCGGCTTCTAGTCGAATTTCTTTGTGATGGTGTTTCGTTGCGAATTTTGTAATTGTAGGTATACCCCCCACGAAGCAGAGATTCTCGAGCAATTCAATGTCATCAACAGTGAGCTATCCATACACTGTTAATACCTATAAGCGCCTTCAAGAAACCGAATAAACATGCTAGCTTACCGCGTTGATGACTCGGAGAAGTGTGATGTTGACTTCTCGGTTCCGGCCGGACTCTAGCACTTCAAGTATAGGGAGAAGCCCGTGAGAAGCAATAACTGCTGTTTTCGTTTCCGGGGAATCCAAGAGGATCCCGAGGAGTTTGGCCGTCGTATCCTCTAGAAAAATCCCCGTGTGCTGGGATTTCAGAGATTCGATATGACTGGAAACCTCAGTGCATAGGCGGGCATGTTGATCTCGAGCGATGTTGGCATCGAGATCTAGCTCTGTGAGGCCTTCTTCGAGTTCGGAAAAGGGATCGTCTTCTTCGTACTCATCGAACAGACCGATCTTTGGGTCAGTACCCTTGGGCGCCAAGACTAGGTTGCTCTTTCTTGAAGCTCCCTCGTGCTTCGGGCCAAGTGAGTCTGGTGCCCAAAATATATCCGAGAAATCTTCTTCTTCTTCCGCCTCTGTGTACTTGTGGATTTTTGCTGCCACTTTGAGCTCATCGAGTGAAGAGTCGTCTTTTGACCCTAGTTTCAGCAATCGACTATCCCCGGAAATACGAGAGTGTTCGGCTACCTCGTTAGAATGACTTCGCCGAAATTTATCTGTCGGCTTCCTTGAGGCCATCCTTGACAGACCCTGCTCCTGTTTTAAGGCAAACGGATTCTCTAGGTCATCTATATCAAAGTCTTCTACATCTTCGATACTCTCACTGGTCAGGCGGCCCGCAAACAAAGATGGGAATAGTGATTTCCCTCCTGGAGGATATGACTCCGATAAGGTTGCCGAAGCCGACGTATTCGGGCGAGATTTGTTCTTGCCTTGTTCGATATGTAGCGCTTTCAAGAGATTTGTTTTCTTGGGCTTGATCGTATCCATGTTGTCATCTTCTTGAGCAAAATATCCAAGATATGTCGCTAAAAGTTCTTCTCAGCGGCAGGGTCAAATCAGAAGGTGGTAGTGGGGTAGTCCGCCTACCTTGTTCGCCGCTTGGTTGGTTTCGGCAAACGGAATGGCCACCAAATGCATCGTGTGATTTCAAATGTGTAAGATCAAAGCTACTAGAATTTATAGAGGGGGTAAAATCATCGTCCCAGTTATCGTCAAAAGCTATAGCAATGGTGTAAGTCTCCTTGCCTGTATGTCAAAGTGCCGCTAACAAGAATTGGTTCATACAAGATTCTTGGAGGGCAGCAAATCCATCTTTGTTGGCCGGGTCCGCTTTGGACTGCGATACTAGAAAAAGATATCAGCTCTATACACGTTTCAACGCTCCGTGATAGTTTTGCTGCGAATTACCCTGCTGAGAAGGTGCTGGCTTGGAGCGGGCACCATGTGCGTCAAGAGGCATCTTCAATGCTTCGTTCCACTGCTGGACACTTCTCACGTCGTCCACGTATTTGGGATTCGGCTCCTTTGACACCGGCCTTGTCTTCACAATCCAGGGATGTCTGAGAAGCTTCCTCGCGGAAACCCTAAGGTTGGGATCTTTTTGAAAGCATTGCATTAAGAAGTCGCGAACGGCCTGATGCTCCAAGTTTGTATTAAGAAAAGGTTTCGGTCGGAGCTAGGAAGGGCTTTGCTTACTGGGGAAGCGCCTTCGGGCAAACTTGGATGGTCATCGCTTACGATGCGAAAAAGGGCTTGCATGGGACTCAGGTCGTAGTATGGAGGGTCACCGGTGAGAAGCTCAATAACTGTACAGCCTACACTCCTAGTATCTAGTATTAACAAAGGCCCACACAATATGACCAGTATTTATTTACCAAATGTCAGACGCTGTGGTTGCACCAACAAGCTCTATGACCTCTGGTGCCATCCAATAAGGTGTCCCAACGACCGTAGCATCGTTCGCTCGAGTAGCGACGCCAAAATCGGCCAGCTTTATGTGACCTTCTTTGGTAGTCAATATGTTGGCTCCTTTGATGTCTCTATGAATGACACCCTGTTCATGGAGATAGAAGAGACCGTCGAGGACCTGTCCGGTATACCTCCCAACGAGATGCTCCGGGAACTTTCCGAAGTTTTTGCAAATGCTATGGAGAGATCCGTTTTCACAAAACCTAAGGAGGCGTTAGTTCTAACACCGGGGGGACAAGCCTTATTTGTTGGGATTGGTATATACTCCAAGATGATATACAGAGAGTCGACCGATTTGACGAATCCGTGGTATTGAACGATGTGGGGATGCTAAATTCAGAGGATTTAGCGTTGAGCCCTTCACGGAAACGGATGTTTAACGCTGGGCAAAAGGGACGTACGTTTAGATTTTTTAGAAGATCAATTTCCCGCTAAATATCACGGCACCACATTAGCGATTTTGGCTAACGTATCAATGGTAACGATTGCACCTACCATAATAGCGCCCAGCTCGCTGTGTGGCAGATCTGAAAGCCGTATTTGCTTGATCGCAACAGTCTCTCCGGTAGTATAGTTAATGGCCCGATAGACCGACCCCGACGCGCCACGCCCAAGGCAATCCCCAAGCGTGTAATCCGAGAGGGAGGAGCTACCCCGCCGCCTCTTGCCTTCGTTCGAGGCGGCTTGAGATTTTGACGACCTGGACTCCGCCATTTCTGCTGCGTCAACCATATCGAAAGAGTAAAGGTACCTTGGCAGGCTCTTTTTTAAAAAAAAGTGCGGGTTTATAACTGATGCGTATACAGGACGGCTTAGGCGTAGAGTCGAGTCTGGCGACTGATCTGGCACCGAGTATATGACGTGTGCATGGCTTGTGACAACAAGAGCAGGAATGGTATATTGAAAATGGGTTTGCTGAAGTGTAGGCTTGTAGATTCTTCTTCTTCACATTGGTCCTTTAACAGCCGTTCGATGTCTGCGATGTATACGCTGCTCTATGACCGGCCTAGGCGGGGCGGATTGCGGTGATACCAAGTCAGTGCACAAAACGATAAGCGGAGTGAGGGGTTATGAAGGGTCCGGATATATGAAGTACTCGAGATTTATTCACTTACCCACGAGTCTGTCCAAAAACACAGCACAGACACCCATGCATTAATTAAGTGTGCATCGAACGGGTTTGACCCCGCAGTACAATTCCATGTTCGAATCTAAGGTCGAGGTCAAGCAATACTTCTGGCTTAAGCTGCATCCTACTGGTGGGATGAAGCGTTGGGCCCGCCAAGAGACCTCGCCCTGCACCATTCGACCCTCACACGAGCGACAGTTTAATTTTGCCATGTCGCTCACGTGTGAAACGGGTATTCACATACGGAATAGTTAAAGCAAGTAATCCGCCTACAAACCGGAGGTTGGAGTATTAATATGTGAAGCTTGAAGTGGTAAGAAGTAATTAAGTACTTATTTACATGTGCTCGGGAGCATTTCTTGGCCGGGTAAAATCCCATTCATCCATCCCCGGACTTCGGAGCGTCAAAACCTTTTGATGCAGAATCCTAGTAGTCGGAAATCCAACAAGAAAAAAAAAAACATCGATACGTCCCTTAGCTAGTACCTGTCTAAGTACTTACCTAGGTACCCACCTACTTCTTAGTACCTACCTACTTAAGAGGATACAATAATTAAAGTAAATACTGGAATAGATAAATTTATTTATTTATTTTTATTTCAAATCAAATCAAATCCCGACTCCATTCTCGCGACAAATAACCCGTTTCGAGGAAGGAAGGAAAGACGGAAGGGAAGAAAGAAAGAAAGAGAGAGAAAAGTGAAAAACAAAAAAGTGAAAAAAGAAAGGAAATAAAAGGTCCCATCTCGAAGATTGGGGGGATATTAGATCAATCAGCCCAGTTGGTAAGGCTATTATCCCAATGCATTCTGTTTTACCCAAAGTATCTATCAATATCTCAATCCGGAGTCTACCGATCTACGTAACTAAACGATACCTTTGCTAACCATACGACTATAGTTGTCGAATGGATGTTGCCAGCCAGAGCTCCATTCGCCATCCGCGCCTTGCGCAGGCCTCAGCTCTCTACCCACTGCTTTCCAATCTATACGATTCTCCCTAGCATCTCACGCTCTGGTTGTTTCGCTGGATTCAGAAACTTTCGGAATGCACCCTCGGCCACAAAGGCATTCTATATCACAATTCCGAGATCGAAGGCCCGAGCTGTCAGGCCCAAATGGGTACTCGCCGGCATCTCTTTGGCTGCCATTGTAATTGGTTCATATGTGTCAGAAAGTCCATACCATGCTGCAATGGCGCTTGAAAGGACCATGCGTGTGGCATCCGCGACCGCCAGGTGCATTCAAGAGTCAGTAGTACATCAGAAAAATCGTACGACATCATCTCAGAACGACTCACGTCTCATATCGCAGCTATCGGCATACCTTGGCTTTAGACAATGACTCGCCTGACTACGCATCCTCACTCAGCGCATGCCACCAGAGATGCGCTCAACGTGCGCTCAACGTGTAAGCCAACACTCCAACCCTCTTTCCGTTATGAAAAAGAGAAGAAGAAGAAGAAGAGTATTGTCGTAATGTTAAACAGTTTGTCGGACTAGGATGGAGAAGAATGGTTCAATATTTATCAAATTGGGCCAGCATCTTTCAAGTATGACATATCTATTGGTGAGCTCCCCTGAATTGGGCGATACAATCAACCTGTGCTAAAGCGCAATTTTTAGCCTATAGAATGGACGGTACGTGTGTTTCCTCTACACAATACGCTCCAATCCCAACAGCTAACGATACAAGTCTACGTTCATCCCTCTGCAAGACAGATGTCCGAAATCATCAATCGAAGACATAGACCGGATGATCCAACAAGATACAGGACGTACTATATCGGAACTTTTTAGCGAATTCGACGAGGATCCAATAGGCACCGGTAAGCCCGACTCACATACTCTCTGCGTGTCTATCGGATAGGGCTGATTTCCCTAAAAGCATCCTTGGCTCAGGTTCACAGGGCCCGGCTTCGGGAGAGTGGTGAAGAGCAAGTTACCCCCCCCCTTTAGTTTCCGCTGAAATATTGTTAGCTAAACTAGATGCAGGGTTGCAGTGAAGCTGCAGCATCCCTCGCTCGCCGAGTGGGTCCCTCTTGACCTTGCCTTAACACGGTTTGCTTTAACAAACATCAAGTTCTTTTTCCCGGAATACCCGATGGATTGGCTCAGCGAAGAAATGGAACTCTCGTAAGCTTTCTTCGAAATATGAACTTCAGGGTTTTTAAACGGTACTAAAAATTGTTTCAAAGCCTACCGGTGGAACTTGATTTCGAAGAAGAAGCGAAAAACATATATCGGGTGACGGAACATTTCAGAAATGTTCCCAATACAGCTCTCGTAGTCCCTAGGGGTGAGATTACTCTGGACCTCAGACTATGGACTGTTTTCTAATAATAAGTAACCACTTAGTTGTTTGGGCAAAAAAGCGAATATTGGTTCTAGAGTACCTACGTGGCTATCGTGTTGATGACCTAGCCTCGCTTGATCGAGCCGGTATATCTAGGGATGAAGTTTCGGCATCTCTCGCACATATCTTCAACGAGATGATTTTCGGAAACAATGCACCGTAAGCATCCTAATTCTCCACAACATCGTGAAATATGCTTTCTAATTTTTCGAATAGTTTGCATTGTGATCCGCACCATGGTAATTTGGCGATCCGGCCCAATAAAAGTCGAAAAGGTCACAATTTCGACATCATACTTTACGATCACGGCCTTTACCGAGAAATCCCGCTCGGTACGCGCCGGAGTTATGCCAAACTATGGTTAGCTGTTTTGGACGGAGACGAAGAACGCATGCGCGTTTACGCATCGGAAGTCGCGGGTATCACAGCGGAACAATTCCCGTTGTTCGCAAGTGCGATCACAGGGCGAGATTTCATCGCTGCGAAAGCGTCCGTGTCGACCGTTCGTTCTAAAACCGAAAAGGAGCACATTGCAGCCGCAATGACAGATGGGATGCTCTCCCAACTTATACAGCTACTCGCGAATGTACCCCGTATTATTTTACTGATTCTCAAAACAAACGACCTCAGTATGTCATCCTCGCACTTGAGTATAACAGTGGAAAACCGAAACAAGTGCTGACACGTATGACCTGAAGCCCGAAGCTTAGATGAGAGCTTACAGAGCAGTATCGGACCCGAACGGACTTTCCTAATCATGGCGGACTACTGTTCTCGCGCGGTCTTCGATGAAGAGAAGGAGATTATCGCCCACAACGGTGGGCTATTGAGACCCAGAAATATCGCACGAATGGTCAGTGCACTGCTCTTTTTCTACAAAATCAAACTCAAGCTTGTCGTGTATGAAATGTACATACACTGCTCGAAATATTCCAGTTGGATTTAGCAAAGAGGGGGGGATGGGATCAGATGAGGAAATATCTCTGCATGATGGCGGTGTTGGAAGCTATTTGGAGAAGCACCTTGGTTTAAATGTAATTCCAGCCCTAGATGCTTGCGGCCACAAGCGTATAGGTTGGTGGGATTCCCGCCAGGCTTTTCATTAAACCCAACTCCAGCGATAATTACAAAAAAAGTATACTAGAAGTTTAATGGCGATAAACTAAAGATAATGTACGTGTGTGGGGCTTGGGAACGCTAAGGATGTTTATCTGAGTGCGATGCTGAATATCATTACATCAGGCTATGCTTCAGCCTCTGAAAAGATTCATTTCCTAGAACAGATGAGCCCTGCATTTTGTTCCGAATGTTTAATCTCGTTCCCTCTGCTGTCGTTTATGATCCGTCTTCGGTGGTGCTGTGATAGTTCCTACCGCGCTAGCAAGTTTGTTGGAAAGATCGATTTGGGTTCGGATTGTATTTGCGAGGTAAGATACAAGCAAGACATCTTGCAGATGGGTGTTGAAGAGCTTCTCGAGCTCAGACGCATCGACTTTTGGAGCCAAGTTAAGGGTGTTTAACAACGCTTGTCCGATGGCAACCGAGGGAAGAGTTTCGCCAGCCTGCGAGGGATACGTTAGAGTCCGGTTTCTAACCAAGAGGCCGCACAGGAGTCACATACCAGGATTTGCGATACGTAGTTGCTCACCCGACCGACCATTTCCAAGAGCTCAACAATGCCGGCTTCCAAGCTATGTATATCGACGATGTTACTGACTTGTCGGTCCGGCGAAGACTTGCCCAACGACAATGATTCCACTAGGCGCAGTGACAATTTGTGAGCAAAGAGGGCAGCCACCAATTGCGGATAGAGACACTCACATGCATTACGCTCAGTCTCGGCATATTTGATCTCATAAGGGACCGGAACAAAGAGACAACTGTCTGCTGCTCTGTCGGCCGTGGTGCCAACGGAAGAAGATATATACGTGCGGCAGGTGATATCTTTTCCGGGGTTTGAAGATACTGTAAGATGTACTGCGGGGTATGGGTGGGTGCCATCACCGTTCGAAGCATAGAAGTTTTGGATGAGGGCGCTGAAGGTGTTTAGCTCTGGCGAAGTGGCGTACCTGTCACGGATAATAAGATGAGGTTATCTTGATTGGTCACAGCGAAGCTCTGATGGAAATGGAATGTACAACATACCACCCAACAAGAACTTCCTTTGGATTTGCCTTTAGATGTAAGTTGTACATCTGCTTATGGTAATCCATATCGACTTCGACCTATTACGCGAGGGATCAGTCCTCTAGTTTAGGAGCCAGGAAATATCAGAGTTTTTTGTTTGAGCGACCAACCTGCTCCTGGCTTTCATTGTGGCCAACCGCAAAACAGTTTCGTATTTCGATTTCGGAACCATCCTCAGACCTCACTCCCAGCAACGTTCCGATTACCCTTTCTTGATCGGGGCTTCGTCGTAAAGAATGGTCGAGAATTGCGAACAATGCCTAGGTGACGATATTTTAGAATCGACAGTCCACGAGACAAGTTTTAGAATAGGGTTTTCGGGGTACCTGTGCATAAATGACCACCTGAAGTGGGCTTGCCGTGGTGGAGCCAGCCGCTACGGGCTTCGTTAGATGTATGAATGATTCTCGGTCCATGGTCGGAGAGGGTTTCGTGGGTAGCAGGCGGGTGTGATATGGAGGTATGGTAGCGAAGAATCAATAATGATCCAATCCAATGTGGGAAAACCTTTTTTGGAACCCAACGTCTACCGGCCTGTGTGTTGTGCGCCAAGACCCGACGTTGAACGACAACTTTTGACCCAACACACCGTATCAGGATATTGTTTGTCGACTTCTGGGAGACCCTTACATAGATCTCGGTCTCACAACCAGAAGGAATGTGCGCTATACGGCTAGACCAAGTTTAGCGTTTACTTTCAGGCTTCTTGGGGAGCTAGGATACCCACTTGGTTATTGATATTATATGCAAAGATACTATCCAATTCAAAGATCATTGATGTGAGAATTCAAATCCCGCAATACAGGAGTGATCGCTTCGTATTTTAAACACTTGACTACTTGGGCATCAGGACTATCGTACACAAGTTCAAAGGTTCCGTTTGATAACGAACCTCCCAATGTTCTCCTCACATGACATCGCTCTCGGCCATATTTGCTTCCTCATCCTCTCTCTGCCTTACAAGTTCGGCGAGGTTCTCGTCGTTGTGGGCGGCTCCAGCTTTCGCCTGTAAGATACTGTTATGAAGAATCCTGGCTATGGCATTGTTCGTCATCAGGTCCAATCGCGAGAGTTTCTGGTCAACATCACGCTTCAAATCCCAGTTAGGTTTCTTTGGCTGCAGTGAGAGGAGGTCAATCGCCAGGCCCGCTTCTTCCTCGTCCTTCAATGCGATCCTAGCCTCGGCAGCTATGTTCTCTGCTCGAGACTCCAGAGTTTCCTGGTTATCAGAGGGCGCAGTATCGAAGCCGAGCCTGGGAGCTTTGGTCTGTACATCGTAGTTTCTGCCAGAGAGGACGATTGTTGACACTTCACCAGCCTCGGTTTCCTGCGCGGCTTCGGAACCGATAGCATCGTGTTCTTCTTGTTTCCGCTTGAGGCTGCGAAGTTTTGCTAGCCGATCTTTTCGCGCGAGAGCTTGCGATTCTAGGGCTGTGTCCATCTTGAGCCTTGGGATCTTGAGTTAATTCGTTCTCGGTTCGGGATGTGGTATGGTGTAGTAGAGGAGTTTGTGCTGGGGCGATTTCCTGCTATGCGACTTTTCCGACCTGGTTAATCAGGGTGGTATTTTGTACCTGCATACATGGATTTTTGGTTTAGGCCTTTGTTCGCTCTTTTTCTTTTTTTTTTATCTTTTAAATTATTATTCCACTTCTTCTTTTTTTGTTAAAAAAAAAAAAAAAAGCTCCCACCCAATTTACCGATTCTATGGGAACGTATCATCGATTATAATTACTTACCCAAGCAAACTCAGATAATGATCCCTTTCGAACTGCCCTAGGGCCCGGAATAATTCGCACTTATATGTATGCCGAGGTAGCCAGAGTACATGTACACCTACCCGCTACTTATCTCAGGCCCCCGCAAACTCGAAATTTTCATTGTTGCTCAGGTAGCTACCACTTCTTCTAAAATATTTACATGCCAATTTAACGTTATCCCAAGGACTATTTATACGCCCAGCCTGGGCCCCTCAGGCGGCAGACCTTGGACATTCTCCCATCAAGCAGGGCGATAATGGAAGCCTATGCAAAGCTACATATCATCCCCACCGATATACGCAAGTTACAAGGGCCGCGATTAAGGGGCCCAAACTGGAACCGCGCTGCGACCGAGAGCACCGGAAACAAGAAACAATCCAATACTTTGAGCATTGGAAGCCTTGTCAAAGAACACCTGTAGAATATCTCGTCGCTAGCCATAGGAGACGGCTGTGTGGTCAATTGTTGTCGGGAGGACACAATTCTGAGTCGATTGCGGTTCAATGGCGTGGGGGCTTGGATACGTTTCGACTACCCGTAGTAGGTGCATACCTTGCTTCCACGGGCAGAGATCGAATCCTACTCCGTGTCCTTGAAGGGTATTTGTCCGCTGCTGCTACTTCTCGGAAATGGCCCGTGGATTTGAATGCCAGCTCCAAGGTTCTGATCTGGTGCATTGAGAATATTCATAAACGTTTTCGTTCCAAGACCATTTCGTTTGCATCTTCGAGATCGCGAGCCGAACGCATCTTGGACATCCTCATACACATGTGCCGGTGTCGATTTGGGTATGGGTTTGATCCTATCAAGATTGGCGCCTCCAGGGCCAAGTTCCTCCTTCACCTCCTGTCTCCGGGATCTACCTTCCGTCTATACGATATTTTGCTGCTCAGCAAATCAGAGGTCCCGGATAGAATACTTCTCAGCATCCTACACACTCTCTCGGAAGCTGGAATGTTCGTCCAAGCTTTGCAGGTATTCCAGAAGCTTGCACTTTCCCCCGCAAGGAATGACAAATCTTTGATACTCCGGACATGGCAATTTCGGCGATTGTTTCTCAAACTGTACCGGGCCGGCATCCCGATACACAAATCGGACGTCATGGGATTCTTCTCTTCCTTCGGGCGGATGGATCCTCTTATATACAAACTCTTGGTATATTCAGCAGCTGGAGTCAACGACGCTAACAGCGTACACATGCTCACGAGAGACTACGAAAACCAAACCGGAGTTGCGCTGCCATTGGATGTGATCTCTGCGGTATTTCTGATGTACCATCGGCTCGGAGATAGTAGTAGGCTCGATATTACCTACAACGACGCTCATAAACGGGGTCTGCGTCCCCTGTCAAACAGCTTTTTCGTTACAGCTGTCATGCTGGTGGAAACCCACAAAGAAAACGCAAGCTATTGGGACCTCTGCAACCTCTACGGGCGTTTCTTTAAGCCTTTTGCGCTAAACCTTTTAGAATTACCTCTTCCCGCCCGGCGGGGTACGTCGACCTCTCAGAACGCGCTCCTCGAGCCAACAATCGGGACGTTGACAATCATGCTAAATTCTTATCTCAGAACGGTCGCAGGTAATTTGGAGGGTTCGAGGTATGCGTTAACCATCTACAGGAGATACATAGGTCTCCTCAGGAACAACGACCGCATACCGCAATTCCAGATCGCAAGCGAACACTTCATCGCCTGCATTGTGTCGGCGGTTGCCAGGTACAAGCCGAATCTGGGATTGGCTCTCGGAATCGTACAAGATATGATCGACTTTGATGACTTGCCCCACCCAACCAGCTTGACCTGGGACTCGCTGCTTCAGGCGTCAACTCTCCACGGCGACCTGGATACCTCCGAAAGGATCTGGGAGGCAATGTTGGAACACGGCATCCCTCCAACGACCCATACATACAGCGCGATGATCATGCTCTACGCTACCGTGGGCGACCGGGAGAAGTCGGATATCCTACGCGGCCGTATAGCACAGGAAGGGTGGGCCTTGAGCCCTCATCTCCAGAACGTCCTGGACATCGCTGAGAGAAAGCTTACGTACCGAGTGCTTCGGGGAATAAGGGCCACCGATAGCCAAACGCAAGCCCGTGAAAACTTCGGTACATGATACGATATAATATTAAAACCTATTCAACCGTTTCCCTGTCTTACTTCCCCGAAAAACATATCGCCGGTGTAATCTATCACACGAGATACAATTCTTTCAAACCAAACCAGCGCCCTATTCTGAACCGGGTATTTGATTAGAATTTCAGCACATTAGAATTATACTATTTCCACCACAGATATCATCACAGCGCATCCGGCCTAGCTTCCGTTTGTTGTTGTAGGAAGGATGCCCATAGTTCCGCAAGGTTCTATTAAGATATATTCGTGGTTAGCATGTAGTCACCGTGTCATATCGGACATAGCTACAAGGCCGCTAACCTCCCCGCTGTTGTTCCCGTCACGGGAATCGGTCAACTGCGCGAGCGTCACAGGCGATTGGAGATTCCGTGATGGAATCGATCCCGGATAGCCGGATCCTCCGGGGCGTGAGAGTCCTGCTGTCTCGCGGTCTTCATCGGTCCATTTCAAGTAATTTGCGATCAGCTGCAAAACTTCAAATCGCTTCGGGTCGCCTCTCGGAAGCCCCAGGAACGAAATAAACAAATTCGTGACGAGCTGACTAAGAGAGGAATTAATGATAGCGAGGACAAGCGGGATTCCTTCTACGTACCGGTCGACGTTGTCTTGCGGGTCACCGCGTTTGATCATCCGCAGCGCTTTGGTTAAGTGCTCATTAAGGATCACACCTAAATTTTACGGGCTGTTAGATGTAGCGCATTTGATATTTCGATATAAATATTGACCTTGGTGCCTGAGTTTTCCTATCAAAAGCGTTTTTTCTTTAACTTCACTCTCGAGGTGGGACATTCGTTGGATCTCCTCCGATAAATGGTTTGATCGGGCCTATTATGTGGTCAGAACATGTGGCATCGTACCCGTGGGATGCACCGACGTACCTCTGCGGCAGATAACTCCTCTCGTAACGAGGTTTTCTCGGAGACCAGTGCTTCGATTTGGGCCTGGGTGCTGTCTACTATTTCCCGGAGTTCTTCCTTGCGAGCTATTCACGGAATTGGTGAGGGACCGAGACAATCGATACGTGAGATTGGTACGTACTTTGTTGGATGTCATGAAGCGCCATTTGAAGATCGGATATTTTGGCCGCCTGTTGGTTTTTTATTGAGATCTCCTTCTCGAGCAGAGCTTTCTGGGATATGTATTGCTCTTCGATATCGCTAGCCCGTTCCTCGAGTGCTCTCCGAACCGAACTTTCCTCCATCGCTAGAACTTCCCAGTCTTGTCCTGCCTTCCTGGTGGTTTCCAATTCCTCCGTTAACCGTCGTTGTACAATATCGGCTTCTTCGCGCTCTTTCGACCAATTTTGCTGAGAGACAGAGAACCGTTGACGGAGATCCTGGACTTCTTGAGCTAATATCTTCTTTTCGGAGATTGTTTGTTTTAAGACGGCCTCCATGGCTTCCTTTTCGCTGAGGATCGCTCTGTTTTGCTCCTCTAACGTTTCAACCATGCCCTTCGTCTGTTGTAGTTCTTCCTGGTCGGGACCGAGAGATAAGTACTGTGAGCAAGGCGTCAAGGGTACTGTAAACTTACTGCATCTTTGTTGAGTCTATCCGTCAGCGTTGTCCGGATCGATGCCACTCTGCCTAGGAGGCCCTTGTATTTGTCGTCAAGTTGAGCATTTTCCGCCAGTGCTTGGGCAAGCTGAGCCTCCAATTGGGAAACTCGGTCTTTGTCGACATCTTTACCGGCGTCGGTATCCAATGCCGAGTGGGGTGTCGAAATGTCTACGTCTCTCGAGTGAATGGCGGCTGTGCTCCGCTCTGCGCCTGCAAACAAATCGTGATCGAATGTTAGTATCCACCCGAGGTTCCACTCCACACGATCCAAGACCGACCTTCTTCGAGGCTTTTCGGCGGCGTTTTTGGGCCTCCCTCCGGTTCTTCTTCTTCGGCTTCCTGGTTCCGTCCACGAATTAGCACACTGCGAAGTATTCAATGCATCGTTGTCGGTTACCACTGGAAGTGTAACGTCGTAAAATGGATCCAACCTCATCTTGTGATGTCAATTGCGATTTAGAAACTTCCTCGACCTGTTTTCTAGCTGCGGCCTTTCGTGCTTTCTTTCCTTTTTTTCTACCGATAGTACCTTTGCTCTATCTCGTTAGCAGGTCTGATCATCTCGAACAAGAGGCTGCAGTCTGTACCTCCAGATTCCGAGTCATCCATGTCGATATATTACAGGTCCATCAATTTCCAGAAAGGAGGGTCTGAAAAAAAGAGTCGCAGTGAGGACGGTAAAAAAAAAAAAAACAGCGTGGATAGGTGATTAAAGGAACGGCCAGCGTCACAGCACGGATTGGTGGGGAGACGTCGCAGAATAGAAGGCTGGGCAAGCGGAAGTCCGAAGCGAAACCGCGACAGAAGCTGCAATTAAGGGCGCGGATTGTGACCCAACACACCCATGAAATGTAACACGAGTTGGTAAGTAGGCACTTACCCAAGTACTTGGCTCGTATAAAGGATGTAGCCTACCTACTAGATAAGTACTTGGGCAGGTACTTACTTTAACGAGAAATCGTTGATGAAGTATTGGCGATGGATCGGGCGTGGAGAGGTGGAATTAATAATGCTTCACAGGTATGATGGGTTTAACTACAGATTTCATAGATGCGTACCTACTTGGGTAGGTACCTTTTAGCTTGGGGATGGTCCCGGCGGCGTGGAATAGATAAATAGACCGGACAAGTAGAACTCCCATATACAATTCATGAAATCAGCAGAGGGGACCTGTGGCGCATCGAATACGAGACTAAATCGTTGCTCTGGACTAGTGGTGGCTAAGCATGTTCATAGATATACCGGAAGACCTTTCACGTTTTGCGTACAGATACAATTGGACCTATCAAGAGGTAAATCGAGTCGTGTTCATTGAACTGGGCAATTTTCGATATCAGGCGGCAGACCATCTCCCTGACCCCCCATGTCTCCGAGTAGCTCGGCGGGAGGGGAACCGACAGCTTGCATCTATGTTTCATCGGAAGCAGGTTAGAAATAATCGTTTTGAAAGGCACGCAAAATCAATAGAAGCGGTGGACGTACCTTTTGCATCCTCTCTACAATGTACTCTCGATCTATTTCGCTGGAATCGGAAAAGGATGGTTGCTCGAACTTCACAACAATCTCCCGCACAAGCCTTGCCTGTTCCCTGAAATTGTTCATCTCCTCTGCTGAGTGTTTGCCTTCGTTTTCCACAAGCCACCCTGGGAACTTATCATCAAGTTCCTTCATCGGTTCGTAGAGTATTTCTTTGTTCGTGAGTTGCTCCATCATGCCCATTAACATTTTCGAAAAATCTTCATCGGAGCCTCCCTGTCCTGTCGTTGTCTGCATTTGCCGCAACATCTCAGCAAGGAAATCATCTGACTGCGAATCCGCCATTTCGGTATCTATTTCTGCCCCAGACTCTTTCATCCTTTCCATGGTCTTGGCGATAGTATCGTGAAACGATGAGGCTCCCTGCGCCACCTCGTCGTCGATTTCCGGTTGTCTTTCCGATGTGCCAGGAGTGATTACGGCCTCCTTCCCATTGCTGGTTTGCTTTGGAACCGGGTCAACTGATTTGTCTAGCTCTTGGACTAGAGAATCGAACTGGGCTTGGAATTCCGGCTACACGACATGACTGCGATTAATTCAGATACTAGGTTTTTGGTAGTCAACCAGGGATAGGTAACATCGGTGTCTTACTGATTCTTCCATCTCTTTTAAAAGATCCGCCATTCCCTGTTGAAGTTGTTTTGCAAAGTCATCGTCTAGACTGTCGAGTGAGGGTTGATTCATAGAAGCACCCTGGGCGGATGTTTCCCCATGCACATTCTTTGCTGGTTTGGATGAAGATCCGGCATTAAACTCGTCGAGGAGATCTATCGTATGGATTATGGTTAGCATGCACCTTTTTTTAAAAAAAAATATATATATATAAATAATAATAAAAAAGGCAAATCCAGGTGAACTGACCATCAAGCTCATCGAGATCGTCGTCTTCGTCTTCGTCTTCGTCGTCGCCACCATCGTCATAACCGCCCAAGTCGCCAACTTTCTGTGACTGAGAAGAAGCGCCGTTACTATCTTCGGGGCTTTCTACGGATGGCAAAGTACTTCGGTTTGAGCTCGTTGCGAGCTCAGCTGAAACCTCAGATTTCGACCCACTTGAAGAAGCATGAACATCTGATGCGGGGCTTCTTCGAAACGTCCTCTTCAATACCATTTTTCCCCTTTCTTTTTTTCGACAAAGTGTGTTACGAAGCGATGAGACCGAGATCGAGTTTTTCTGATATCGTCCTATGGAATGACGGTGGGTGTGGGATTTGTCTTGCGAAAGAAGAAGAAGAAGTGCTTGGAGGCTGCCCAAAGTTTCGCTGATACCTCGGTCATTCTGGTGGTCTTGGCTTTGGGAACTATACCCTGCACCTGAGGATCTGACTTAAAGACCTCGCGCTGCGCTGCGACTGAAGGACACCAAACCACCAACTACTTACCCAGATACCCATCCACCAGCATCAATCCACCGGGCCCAACGACAGGGTCCAATCACCTGGAATTGCAGCCCCGCGAAATCGATATACCTCTCATCATGTCGTCGCTTTGCCTTAACCGTCTACAAGAAGAGAGGTTGGTTCAAGCCTCCGTCCCCTGGCCCGCGTCCCACATTCTTTCGGAGATTGCTGAAACATAATATAGAAGACAGTGGCGTAAAAATCATCCATTCGGATTCTACGCGAGACCTCAACGCGGTCCCGATGGAATAGACCTTCGACAGTGGAGCTGTGGTATCCCTGGCAAGGAGAAAACTCTGTGGGAAGGAGGACTATTCAAGCTTGAGATGGTGTTTCCCGAAGGTACAATCATACCCCCCCGGTTGACTCATAATAACTCCAATGCTTACATTTTGCCATTCTTTCCACTGGTCAGAGTATCCGACAAAGCCGCCAAAGTGTAAGCCAAACTTCACCCCCCCTCTATCGACTTGATTAGGACCTGAACGAGTTACACTGACGCCATGCCAGGTAAATTTGTTCCGCCACTATTTCATCCCAACGTTTATCCTTCCGGCACAGTCTGCCTATCAATCCTTAATGAGGACGAAGGGTGGAAGCCTGCTATCACGATCAAACAGATACTCCTCGGTATCCAGGATCTTCTGGATGACCCAAATCCGGAATCTCCTGCGCAGGCTGAAGCCTACAACCTGTTCAAAAAAGATCGCACTGCTTACGACAAACGTATCCGAGCCCTTGTCAAGGAAAATCAAGCAACATAGCAGTTTGAAATCGACTGGGTTGTTTAAAGTCATGAGAAATTGAGCCGTATTTTCCTTTCAACTGCAACCGTTCGAGGAAGGCACCGGTGCTTATTTAGTCCTCATTCTTCACCCCTCCCACTCCGTCTGTGACACACTTTTTTTTTTTTTTTTGTTGCTGTTGGAGTTATCGGTGTATTGATACCCTTGGAATAAGCAGACACCTTACATACTCAACTCCACGAACTTGGTTACGAGGCCGCAGATAAGATGGAAGCTCGATACTTTTTTATTTTTTTTTTATTTCTTGCTTGCATCGGTACCTGATGTGATTAGAATATCGTTATCGTTTCCTAGTCCCCGACACGCAGAAAGATGTTACTGGGAAGTGAAAAGAAAGGAACAAGTTCCGATATCGAAAGGGGCCACTGTTTTATGCCATAGAAAATCCTGACTAGTCCACAGGGCGTGGAATCACAGGTATCGGTTTCGTATTAGGTTGCAGGCTCTTTGCTGCCATCTCATAGTCTGCGGTTCTAAATGCCCGTCCTTTTCATAATACATACACAACAGAAACGCCATAGATGGGTAGGAAACAAGGAATAAAGCAGCGGATTGACAATTGAAAGCAGAAGCTTCAACTTCTTGGCTTCTCTTTCTTTTCTTTCCACAATGCGGCTAGGGGTCAAATTAGTACGAGAATAGCCAAGGATGATCGATATGGATGACTTACAAAGGCCGACTCCGGAGACCTTCACGACCTTGAACCGAACACCAGGGATATCACCCTTGGCTTTACCCTTCCTACCAAATCCTGCCAAGAGAACTTCATCGTTCTCGTCTACGAAGTTCAAGCAACCGTCATTAGGAACTAGATGATGCGAGCGAGTAGTTAGCGGGGTGGTGGTTCCGTCGGGAAGGCTCTAGTAATGAAGACGAACCGAATGCCGTGACCTTCTTGCCGTTCTTGATAAGTTGGACCCTGACGCATTTACGGATGGCAGAGTTTGGCTGCTTGGCCTCGACGCCGACTTTCTCAAGAACGATTCCTTTGGCGTGTGATGAACCACCGAAGGGCGATGATTTGAAGGCTGTCCCCAGAAGGCGCTTCTTGAATCCCAGATCCGCCCATCGACTGTTTATCACGAATTAGCTTTCCGGAATTCGGTTATCCCAGGTTTCGAAGTAGGTAAGAATCGTACTTGTCTCGACGGTGGTTTCGTAGTTTGCGAGCGGAATTTAGACCTCTTGGCTTGCCTCTGCGGTTCGAAGACTGATTAGTTCCGAAATAACAAACGCGATGCCTGTCGGAGTATCCGCGAAGCTGATGCTTACTTTCCCATTTTGAAGACGTTGGCAGTAAATGCTTTGGATGGAATGAAGTTGGGTGAATCTAGCTTTGTGGTTGTCGCTTCAAGTTTTTGTGAGGTGTAGCGGAGTAGTTTTTTGTTGCTTTCTCGGGCCAAGAGCCTCAAACTAAGATTCTGGATCTAGACCTAATTAAAAAACGCAGTCACAAACGAGGTTGCACACATCAAACAACACAAGATTCACCGGTTAACAAGCGATACCTGCACCGAAGTATTCGGCTTCACTTCTTCATTTGTTCTTTCACATTTTCCCTTTCTGGAAGATTCTGGTTTTTCCGATGGGTACATTGAAAATACCTGGAGATGTCTCCTATCACCTAGCCAGAGGCCTCATAGGCATATACAATAACAACCACAAAGGAATTACAATAGATACTACCTAGTAATATTGCAACGATGAACACACGGAAATCTTCTTGGAAGTCATTATTTAAGCCCATCACGTATTCGATTGATAATGTAATTCGTACATCCTTAGTATTTATGTTGTCGAAAGTTATTCTTTATCCTTGCGGTGTCGCTTTTGACTATATTCTTTTATAAGCACCTAACCGCAGCTGTTATTTACTGTTTTGCGACATACTGATCGTTCAAGTTTATACGAAATCTACAAAACCATCCATTCCCCCAGCCTATTCGTGCGGAGTCTACGCAGATGTCAATGTAGCCTCATGCATAACCCAAGTATTCCAAACTCCTATTAAACTCCCAAGGTATCTAATATCCTCCGTTAAGTTGATATGAAATAAATTTCCCATAGCTAGTACCAGTGACGTATATCTCGTCTAGTGCTGGGCTTTGCGCCATATGACTCCAATAGCCCCACAATTTCAGTCCGCCCAAGGTAATTGGCATGATCGAGTGGCGTACCTCTCATTCCTTCCGCGTCAATGTTCGCCCCAGCGTCGATAAGATATTTAGCCACCTCATATCGGTCTTCCTCAGCGGCAAAGTGTAGAGGTGTTTCATACGTATCCCGTCTAGCCTCTTTATTTGCGCCACGTTCCACTAGCAGTTTTGCGATCTCAAGATGGTCAAATCTTGCCGCGAGGTGTAAGGGCGTTCGAGAAAACCCGTTACGGGCATCAATGTCTGCCCGCGCATCGAGCAACGCCGCTAGGCTACCGATATGGCCCCACATAGCAGCTACGTGTAACGGCATCGATTGGGCATGATCCGTTACGGGAACTTCGTACATGTCCCATCTGCGATCGAGGGGCGCACCGGTTCGGATTAGCTGCTTCAAAACGACGGTGTTCCCGAGTTTGGCCGCCCAGTGGAGTTTGAAGGAGGGTTTGGAGAGCAACGATGTATTGGTAGACACCAGCAGTGGATTTTTCCCCGGTCCGAACTCGCCCGTAACCCAACCCCCAAAATAGGCATAATCGTACTCAGGGCTAGCTGTCATGTGGAGCATCACAGCTATCGCTTTGCTAGGCCCTAAATCGTCGTCCGTCATGGCCAACTTGACTAATAAATTTACCAGGTCTCGGATCGTTAACTTTTCGGACCCCGGGCGATCGGTGAAAAGCCACTGATCATACACGGAGCAGACGAAGCAGCCAGACTCGGAGTCTTGTCGAGAGAAGGCGATGGACAGGTCCTTGATAATTGACGTACGGCCGTCATATTTTGCTTTAAGCGGAGCAGTAAGGTTAAACAACGGATCATCCAAAATACCCGGTCCCACGAGCTCGGTATCGCAGAGGGAATTATCTTGTCCATGTGGGCCATCTTCGCCCGCATTTTTGATGGCCACAGGGATAACTTGCCCATCCGGGGAAGTTTTGATCATTAGAGCTCGATCAAAGACGGGATCGAAGAGCTCATGACATGCTGGGGAGGAAAGGTTGTCAGGCCGGAACCGCTCTTCAATAAATGGTGCAGCTTGGAGGATATTTCGCCAGCGAGGGTAGGCTTGCATGCAGCGGAAGTGTGATTTCCATCATGGCCTATCGAGCCTGGAAAGAATATTGAGGTGATTTTTGTCTGGTAAGATATCCAGTCAACATTTTGACAAGGCCATTTTGAAGGGATGCGAATTAAATCGGTTATGACTGAGCCCGTGAAATTAGGAACGTTGGATCCTTTATAAAATCGATTTAAATGGGATGGGTAAACCCCGCCGGCCAACGGACCTATATATTTTTAACCCACCGTTTCCCTAGAAAAGATGGATACCTAAGGACTAGTTATCCACAGTTGGTTCGAAGGGCCTTGCACACCCCCTTCCCGGTGGGGTTACCCATATTATACCTGCTTTGGAGGAGGGCTGTGCAGCATTGAAGCTGTGAATATAAACAATAATTCTCAAAGGTACTGGAGGTTTACCATTTAATTTAAAATACGTTTAAAAAACGATTACACCAGTTGCTCCAAGCCCATCTATTGATAAAATTAAACAGTATTTTTAGAATTAAGCAGCTTGGGTTATTTGTCAAGCTACGGTGTACTGCGAGGTTTGTCGAGGGCGCGAAGGGCGAAGGGTCGTATCTTAGAATATAAAATCAACTTACATTATTTAGTACCAATTCATTGGAGGGTAGCTATATACACATATTATATATATATATATAATTAAGCGCCTGGAGGACGTCCTATTGTGAAAACTCTTTAATTCTGCTTGTGATTACTTATTTTGACATTTGCTTTAGCGGTCATGTTTTTATGCCTTCCCTAGGAAGATCGTGCGTTGTCGTGTGGTATTTCGGATACCGCACTGGGTTAGCATAGCTAGCTACTAGCAATTTGGAACATAAGCAGCTATCATGGCCGGTTGTAACCACCAGAATGGGCTTATACTTGGGTAAATCCATATTAGCAGAGGCTTTTATGTTAGGAGACGTTCGCCCAGACCCACGGAGTGCGGTATCCGAAATACCACACGACAACACACGATCTTCCTAGGGAAGTCGTAAGAATACGACCGCTAATACTAGTAGGTTTCAAAATAGGTAATTACAAGCAGAATTGGAGAGTTTTCGCGGTAGGACGTCCTCCAGACGTTCCACCCCATATATAATATATATATATATATATAACTACCCTTCAATAACGACGTGAATTGGTACTAGATAATCCAAGTTAATTTTATACTCTAAAATGCAACCTTTTACCCCTCAAATGTTTTCAATAAGCCTCGTAATACACCATAACTTAATATTTTATTTGGTTATTTATTTGCTTAAAGCCTATAATAGTTTACCTGCATGCAGTTGCGCACCGGATGTGCAATGCATAGTTGTAAGAGCTTCTGGCTACTCGAGTAGAGTGACAAGTTGGCCGATGAAATTCAGAACCAGAACCATCATCGTTTAAGCAGCCTTATGCCCAACTGCAAAGTCGGAGGTCTTCGGTAAACCTCACACCAATATGTTATAAGTTTTTCGAACAAACCAGTACATCCTAGTTTGAAGATCAACACAAGATTGGTACGCTGTTCTTTGAGCTTTCTGAATTGATCTGCTTTCATATTTTCTACTCTGTTCGTTTTGGCGTACTTATCATATCGGTCGAAGTCTGTCAAGCGGTGGAACCCATCCCCCTTGTACGGCCCCAAATCGATATCAAGGCCGATATCTGCGAGGAAAAGCACAGCGGCCTTGCTATCAGAGATCAGATCATTCATCCGTAAAGACGCGAGGTCCGTAGTTGCTGGAAGGTAGCGGTTGTGGAGGTTCTTCCGAAGGTAATAAAACAGCTCGTGCCATTCACTTTCGGTGAAGTTTGCAAAGTTGTTGTCCCTGTTATAAGCTTTTGAGAGCTGCAGGATGACAAGTTCCTTGTTGATGTCAAGATATTGGTTGATCTGGTCAACGATCTCGGCGATACTCTGACCGTTGCCTCCTTGCCAGCCTAAAACGCCAACGGTGCTGTAATGTCCTGTTTGAAGGGTCCCTCTGTGGATCACAGGCCTGATATCAAAGAACCGTGTACCGAGTCCAAGCTGATCGAAGACCGACCTAACCTGTGTCTTTGTATTCCAACCCGCCGCCAGTTCTGCTGTATCTCGAACGACGCCGATAGCAGCATCATGCGAGGACGGCATGCATATATGACGAAGGGTGCGATCACCGATCGGTGACAAGTCCTTCTGCATCCACCCGAGCTCAGAACGTTGGAAGAGGTGCATATCAAGTTATCAGGACCGTTGCCAGCCAAGATGAACGAAACGTATCCGTTGTGTTCCCGGCCAAAGGCTTATAGTGCTGCCTGTTGGCTGGCTAGAGGTAGCCATCTTTGTCATCACGACTTGGACACCGGTTTGCCGACGTAGCTTGATCGCGAACTCGCTTCTAATTCCGACCACCTCATATACCGTATCTCCTTTGGACTCATTCCTGTCAGGCGGCCAGTCACTCTGGTATTCCACGTAGATACGTTTGACTTCGCTTATTGACACGATATTATAAGTTTAAATGGTCATGATGAGGTAATCTGATACTAACGGGTGCTAGACTTTCAGGGAGTGACCATTGAGCCATCCGGATGGATGTATTTGAAAGACGCTTCCAGCGATATGTAGTTCCATTGGCAAGCCAAATGTAGCCGCCTTTTGGCCCATTTTGGAGATTTTAAGGTGAATGAACTTGATGATTTAGTACAAGAGCGGGCAGGAAATTCCCTGCTGTACTTGATTGTAAATTTCTATTATATATGAATTTTCTGGTCTCGGGAAAGACCATTACAGCTATTCTTATATTACCGCACGGGTTAAAGCTGTAATAGCAATGATGCGCAGGCGGAGCTGAGAACTCAAGTACTTGCAGTTGGCAATGTAGAATTGTCTAAAGAAGAGTCATTTAGAAATTCGTAAAAGCAAATAACGGAGATTGCAAGCTGAAGAAATTTGCTATCAGCAAGTTCTTGATTCCAAACAGAGAAAAAAAAAAGCTAGTAAGTTACGATTAGGACAGGAATTCAACCGTGATTGACTGTTTTTGTGTTGTATGTTGTGCTTCGTAGATTGGCTCCGAGTCCGATTGGGCTACCCCGACAGCAGCAGCATTTCAGAGTCAGTAAGCAGCTCAGAGAGTACCCTCTCAACGCTGATAAGCAGCAGCCCGTCGACTATACTTGTCAGTGTGACCAGCTACGAGACCGAAATTATCACCCTCCCGCCTCCATCATCAACCAGTTGAACCAGTCGTACCAACCACATTGGTCAAAAGTGGAATCGACATGGCTATGAGTTACCGCGATAATGATGTCAAATTCGGCAACAAGACCTCCCTCACCCTCATCGGGGGCAATTTCATCATACAGGATCTCAAAATCTCACCCGGCCAGGATCCTGAAAACAAGAACGTCGTCAAGCAGAAGAAAAAGATCGATGCCGACGGCAAGATGACTTTCCCCGTTGGCCGCCACGGCACAGACATCGTCGCCAACTGGTGGAAGGAACACATCTCTGCTCAGCACAGCACCTTCAACCACGATCCTAGCGACCTCAACTTTGCCTTTATCGGAAAGCTTACTCTCGTGCTCGATCTTGGAGATGGGGAGCTTGAGACTTACGTCTTCCCGGATATTGCCCTCGGTCAGGGACATTCTTCAAAATCGAACAACTGGTGGTTCGGGGGAAAGAGCCGCAACCATATTGGTGACAACAAGGTGACCTGCGAGGGAAAGAGCGCCGAGCACAAGCTGCTTGTGACTTTCCGCCGCGGCGGTAACTCCGTTGACGAGATCGAAATCGTGGAAGTTAAAGTTGTGGGTTGACTTGAAGTTAAAATTGTATTCAACCGATGTCGCCGAGATTGGAACCCAGAATATTTATTATTGGCAGTCATATCTTACAATCTTGTCATACTATTTTATCAAAAATCCTATCGATAGCCTTCAGTTTTGTTAAAGAAACCAACCAGTAGACAATAGCAAAATATTCCATTAGGGCTCTCCTCACTATGAGACTATCGATGATTACAGATATTCTTGCGGGATGTGCAATGAAATCGATTCTTTCTAAATGCTACCTCTGAAGTGGAGTTGAGGGAGATAGGCCTAGCAGCGCCAAAACCATCAATCTACATCCTTATTACTACCATACTATTATATAATGTAGTGAGCATAGCTCTTGTTTTTTTTTTTTTTTTTTGGTTTAAAATTCTAATAACAACGTTAAGGATAATGTCGAGCTACGGTAATATCGAGGGTTCTCGAAGGGGATCACAGTGCAATTTCAACGATCAAGTAGTTACTTGGATTATCCGGTGCCGATTCTACTCGTCACCGGTCGAGGGGACTATATACACATTTACTAGCCCGAGGCACGGCAACTTATTGCCTGTTGCGTAGCAGCGTACTGACTTTCTTATAGGGCGGCTCCTGTGTTGCCGTGTAGTATTCTGAACGTCTCGAGTCCTCTGCTTAATCCAGTCTAGGTTGTACCACAGCCAAACTGAAAACTTAGTAAAGAAAAAGATAAATAAAAAATAATTCAAGTTTAAATCAATTATTCTATTTATTTATTATAAAAACAAAAAAGATTAATTTTTTATAAAAAATTCAAAAGCTTGGCAAAGCTTGTTTTAGGTTGAAAGCCTTTTAAGCCTGAGCTTGCCATTAAACTGCCAAGAGCTCAAACCAAGCCCATTTGGGCTCAAGATGATCCGGGCTTTCGAACAAGACAGGCTCATGTAGAGGCCTAGGTATACATTGCACTATGTTACACATCTATCGGAAAAACCAGGGTCTTCTGTGAACGGAAAAAGCAGGAACCGACAAGCAAAGCCGCTACTTCGGAAGAATTTCCAGTCATGAATACTTATGCATTAAGCTCCGTACTTAAGGACTTCTTACTGATGAGGTAGGTTGGCTACTTGAATAACTCGAATAGAACTTGGAGACCAATACGAATACAGCTGTACATGCATATAAAAGAAAAGAAGAAAAGAAAGCCGTCATAACTAGCTAAAGTTTAATCCGCGACCCAGACGATGAAGCCTTTTCGGGACGAGAGCCTCCCAGGGATACCTGCTTACCGTCCCGGTCGATGACCGCGACGTCGGCTCTCTGGAGCGATTTCAAAATCCCAATGTTTTCATCAGCGCGGGTTCTTGTCCTAGATGGATCGGATACTTCTCGATTCTTTCGGCTCTTCTGCTTTGTTCTTCTACTCCTCTCCACCTCGGAAAGAGACATAGGGATCCCGGAAATTTTGACTACGCCGTCCCCTTGGTGTTCCTTGGATGACGGATTGTAAACCTCCTGCGGTGCTAATGCCGTTGACCTTGATCCGGAGAGGTGATTTGCATTCACCTGCACTTCTTCCATATCGAGTGTCCGAACATCCTGGACAACCGAAAGTGTCGATTGTGGTGTTTTCGGCGTAAAATGCCAGGAACTCAACATATCCAACTGGTTGCTCAGCGTGGAGAACAAGCTGCTTATTTCGAATCTGAGGGCGTCTAGTTTCACGTCTGCGCCTTTCGACTGGCTGGACGTCGTTTTTTCGAGGTGCTCCTGCTCGTATACCTCTGCCAACCCAATCTTCGACTTCGAATCTTCGAGCTCCACAGCAGACCGTCGGGATTTCTCGTGGTGCCCTAGGCTCCTTCGTAGTATTTCATCGAAACGCCCCGCCACAATCCTCCCTTTGATCATCTCCTCTAGCGTTGTCGTCGACTCTTGTGTGACAACGGGCACCGGTTTTCCAATTCTTTCAAAATCTAAATCCTCCTGCAAAAGAGAGTTGAACGGCCTCTGTTTTGAATTCGCTTCACCGGACAATGTCCATTCCCGTCGGTCGATGTTTTGTTTCTCCAACTCCCGTATGTGATCGCTAAGTCGGGTTTGGGTGTTCCTGTGCGAAGAGTGATCCATACCCTCCGAGGTCCAAGATACCGCGCTGTGTTGATCGGATGGCAGGTCGTCGAATAGATCTCGTTCGATTTCGTTCATAACCCCGCCGATACCATCGAAGGAACCGATTTCTTCGTCAGGCGGCCGTGGTGCGCTCGCATCTCCATCACCTACCCCACCCCGACTTTCGGGGTATTCAGGTGGCAGAAAAAAGTCTTTGTACATGAGGGTGCGATCTGTATCATCCGGGGAATCAGAGTCCGGGCCAGAACTATGAACATCGTCGTCTGGGTCCGCATTCCAATTAATCGTCGTGTCAAGCCCACCCAACGATTGCCCGACTTCATCCGCTCGCTCGAATTTTTCGGTTTCGAGATTGAATGCATCAATCGAGAAGAATCCATCGTCGAGTTCGTTCGGAGCCCTCCCGCGGAACTTAGCTTGAGTGTGGGTAGGTGTAAGGTCGTCGTGTGAAAGGGCACCATGATTCGCTTCAACCTCGGAACTACCGGATTCAGAAGACGAATCCCCGGTGCTCTGGGGGAGTTTGTGATCAACCTCCGTATCCTCATCGTATTCTGGGCCCGTCGACTCTTTCGCCTGAATTGTCTCATCACGCCTCGCGCGTTTCTTTGGCGGTCCACGGTCGGTATCGGTTTCAACCATACGAGGCAGGTATGCCGACTCCCGTATAGCCTCCAAAAGAACTTGGCTTTGAATCCATATTTGGTCGACATCGAAGCCTATGGTGTGGACGTTGTAGTTGACGCCCTCGGCCTCTGCAAGAGCATTGAGGTAAAACCGAGTGCATGAAACTGACCCATCGTAGATATCGCGGTTGGAATCAATATTACTCGATGGTTGATAAAGTAGCGAAGTGAGTAGCTGGTTCGCCATCTGGAGAAGAGTAGCGCTTGGGAAGAATTTGAAAAAGTCTGATGGTTTTTTTTTTTTTTTTTTTCGATGTTTGCGACAGGACTAAATTTAAGCTAACTCTTGGCAATATGACCTTTCGCCAAGTCTCAGAACAAACTTGTGTTGGCTATGTTGCCGCCACAGTTGCGGCTCTTGGCTCACATCCATACCCGCTTCATCACCATAACCCCCAACATCTATCTATCATCGTCGCCACCACGATGTCTCATTTACTGATAACCGTCCTTCTACTCGCAATCGGATGGCAGATGACAGGCGTCCTCGTTAGCTTGGCTCCTGCGGTGCGTGTGCACACTTGGATTTGATTCGGGATCCTTGCTGACGGACAGAAGATTTGGAGAGCCTACACACGAATCATACCATCGAGGGCGTCAGCCGATGCCGAAGCCCTTCGACGGCAGCAAACGGAGGTTTTGAAAATTCGGAAAGAGATGGCAACAACCAGCAGCCAAGATGAATTTGCAAAGTGGGCGAAACTGAGGCGAGAACATGATAAGAAGGTTGCCGAATTGGAAAAGCTGTGTACGTCCGGTATTCGGTTTACCCGCAAGTATACAAGCTTTGCTGATAATTTGGTGTCTAGCTGATATCGTGGCTGCTCACAAGACGAGATTCAGCCAGGCCATCTCGACGACCCGATGGCTACTCTTTTCAGCGTTGGGTTTCTTCATACAGATCTGGCACCGCAAGGAACCGGTGTTTTGGCTTCCGAGTGGATGGGTACCGGATTATGTGGAATGGGGCCTGTGTTTCCCACAAGCTCCCCGGGGTAGCGTGAGTGTAAACGTGTGGAGTGCTTGCACTGCCGTCGCAGCGGGTCTGGTGTCGGCGTGGTTAAAACCAAGTCCGCCGACCGGCAATCGCGTTGCATAGGGCTGGAAGATGAAACTATTTCGAGTTCTTTCTATTCGCTTCGATTGTTCATCGAGCGAGCTAATGTACATAAGGCTTCCTTCCTCCTCCTCCTCCTCAGCGGTGCTGCATTACAACTTCAGCTACCGAATCAGCCTAAAGAATAAGATATGCCCGCTGCCTCCCATCTTTTAGCTTTGCTCAGCCTCCGACTGTCCTCTTTTTTTTGAAGTTTATTCCAAACATCTGGGGGTCTCCTGCGTTCGTGCTTGAGTCGACGTAATTTGGTGAGCGGCGCAACTTTCCATTTCCTATTTGCGCCAATCCACATTTTCTCGTCGCACTCGGATTCCGCGAGTATCTTGCACTTTAATATGTGTCCGTAAAGGAGATAGTTGTTCATGGTCTCGGCCACAATGCGCGCAACCTCTGACGATGAGAATTGTATAAAAGCGTAGTGTTTCGATTTCCCGGTTGCTTTGTTTCGGCAAAGTCTAAGGCGATCTATCGTTCCGAACTGTGAAAAGTAGGCGCGCATTTCATCCTCGTAGAAACCGTGGGGTATGCGGCCAAGGTATACGACGCCAGGTATCTCATCTTTGGGTTTTTTCATTGTATCTTCTTCTTCTTCTTCTCCCGAGAGCTTTATGGTATTTGGAACCTCCTGCGTACAAATTAAATGTTGATTCGGACGGCCTAAGTTTAGCTGGAGAAGATTGACCAACCTTTGTATCCGTTTGAAGCCGAGGCCTCTTAATCGGGCGATCGTTTCGAACGGTAGCTGACATTTCTCTAGGTTTGTGGATTCAACTTGGGGGAAAGGTGTCGCCCAAGATGGTGTTTTACGATGATGGACAGCTCGCCCGATGAAACTTTCAAGATAAAAAAACTTTGGAACCGGATTTTTCACACGCAACACATTTGCAAACTCTTGGCATGAATTCGCTTATGGGGAAACGACCTTTCGACGCCAGAAGCTTACAGCGCAGATATTGATTGCGCATACATTTATATTTGCACTCTTGGAAGCCTAGTATTACATAGTTGCCTCTAATCTATGAGCATGCGACGGCACGCGGAGGACCTATTATTAAGAAAAAAAAAGTGTGTGAAGAAGAAGAAAAGGAAGTAGATGGCCATGGAGGGGAGTAATAGACGACAGCAAGCGAACGCATTGCGTGTGGGACACATCATGTTGTTTGATCCATTTTCTCCCGAGCAGGAGAAATTGATTTCCTCGCAAGGTCCTCTTCGTCACTCTGGTCGGAGTTTTCAGCGGACGGAGCTTTGGACCCACGGTTGCTGTTCGATCGTACCTGCATCTACAAATACAAATTAGTCTATCGGACGGGATTCGAGTCGGTGACAGCAACGGTGGTAATACCCAGGATCGAACGCCCCCTATCAGTCCTAGAGAGTATCCGGTTGCAAAATCGGTGTGCGGAGACGCAGAACGTCCGATGTCGATCTGGCCCACGCCGGAGCTGGCAGAGTTATCGGGGATCGAGAGCGCCGGGAGGTTCTGTGGCTGCGGGGACCAGAATTTTCCAATTTCGCCCCGTAGTTCTCTCCCAGTAGTTGTCCAATTTGTTTTGATGGAATCGCGGAGTTCGACCGCGTGTCGTTTTATGTCAAGCTCGTTTTTCTTCAGCCATGATACGTTGAGATCTTGCCGCGGTGTGCCTCTTCTCAGTTGCCTTGTGATATATTTGTCATAGTCTCGTACTATCCTGCACATCTCAGATATGTTAGCGAGAGGACCTGAGTACGCGCGGGGGATCCCGGAAGGTGTGACGGACTTTGTTATAATGTACGTGGTCGAGATCCCTTCCGTCCGCTGGGTGACCAGAAACTTTCCCGCCTCTTTGCAAGGTTTATATATGTCATCCGTGTCCGCCCCGGCGTAAGGTTCATCGTCATGCGCAACGTAATCGATGGCATGTTTTTCCAAGAAGTCGGGTGTTACTATCCAAGGGGCATCCTCGATGACTTCGTCCACCCATTTACAATGCCGCAAGGTCTCCGCTCTCTCCTTATCAGTAAGGACGGTGAGGCCTTTTCGTTTGTGAGTTTCTATATCGTTTGGGATCCCGACGAGGAGGTGGGTGTTCGCAAAGGCTTTCTTCGCCTGTTCGAGCTGTCGCATATGCCTATGTCGGTGTCAGGTCAACGAGACACTGAAATCGACGATGGCAAGGGTTTCATACTCACCCGAGGTGAAAAAGATCGAAAACACCATCGGCGTAGACTCGAACCGCACGGTCTGTCGGAGGGGGGTTCATGCTATAGCCCTTGGGAACCAGGCTCTGGCCATTCTGAGGCGGTGGGATCCCTTCTTTCTCCGAAGCCAACTTGGGTTTGGTGTCGGATCCCTCCGAGCCCAAGGTGTCCGGATTGTCTCCCTTGAACTTCTTTGCATCCGGTTCATCTGCACTGTCCCACCGCTCAGGTTCCTGCCGCTTCGATGGGCCATTCGGGTGCGCTGGGTCGGCCATTGCGTCGGGAGCCGGAAATACTGTCTGGTAAAGCAACCCACGCGAAGTTAGCAACCCGATTGGATGTTCCTATCACCGGTCACTGGGTATGAAGTTGGAAGAAGGTTGACCTGTGTAAGACTTACATGGCAATTGGAGTTCCTAACCAATGCACTCACTGGTGGTTTTTTTTTTTTTTTTTTTTTTTTTTGTCGAGCTGCTGGGCAACTCAAATCGGGTTTCTCAGCAGTGTTTTTTTCCCCTCATACATGTAGGGCCGGTTCTTCTTCCGACAAGCTAAGCTACGGTTATGACGACATGGCAAAAAGGACACGCTAACCCAATACTCCCGGCTTCGACCTGTCCATGCTCTTGATCAGGTCGGTAAGCGGCTGGGTGCTAAGAAGTAAGTGCCTTGTGTAAGTACTTAGCTGCTTTCTCACTGACTTTCAGCCAGCATCTTAAAGGAACGGAAGGAATATATTCAATCAAAGGGCCCGGGCAAGCGCAAGTGGTAGAAATGGTTTCATGGGCGACGTGAGTTACCCCTCCGGAGCGCGATACATACTTGGGTGCTTACTTGGTTACATCTCCTTCCCTAGAATCCAGACGACCGTATTCCTCTTCGGACCTATCCTCATTCCCAAACTCATCGCGATCGTCCGATCCGTGAACGTGCGGAAAACATCCACGCGAGCTGTTGACCCTCGGACGAGGTTCGGTCTGAACGTTCTCACCCTCGCCGTCTTTCTCGCACTTGCTTCTTCATCATCCTACTTCCAAAGCGAGAACATCATCACGGCGACCGGGGCTCGACTTCTTCTGACACCCAACGATGTCCTTCTGCGTAGGGTCGAAAATCTAAGATTACGGCAAGGACTGGAAGGTCTCTCGAGCAACGATGCGATGCTACTAAATACCCTCAGGACGAGGGAGGGTCGTCTTCTTTACGCTGCATACGGCCCGAAGGCCTTGATCGAATGCACCTGGTGCTCCATCTCGGATCCCTCCGGTTATCTGTATTACAGTGCACCGACAATTGCTGCTCCTCATGTTGCCAATATTGCTGTTCTCGGATTGGTCACATCCTCCTTGTCTTCTAGGGTGACGAGGTCGTTCCGTATCCCGGCGACCATGGCTGGGTTGGGTGTGGCTCTGGGGGAATTCATCTTGCTCTACAACCATGACCTTTTGCAGAATACGCAGGCTACCCTACCCACCGACATAAATTGGTACCATTGGCGTCTACTAACGTACAGAGGATTGGCAATCGCCATCGTCAACTGCCTGCTCGGAGTCATGGTGTACCTGTCTGCTACGGGGCGGTACGGTTTCAGCGGGGTTTCGGATTTGGAAAAGATCGAAGCCTTGTCGAAATCTCTAGACGTCGGACTGAGCCACGTCCGGACCAACCTTTTCGTGAAGAGTACAACCACGAGGAATGAATCGAGCCTGAATAACGTCTCCGAATTCTGGAGAGCAGAGGCTGCGAATCGCCGGAACGTTGCCATCCAGCTCGAAGATACAAAAAAACAGGTATTGGAACGTGTCAACCTCGACTCTATCAACGACGAAGCATTCAAGTTTACTTCGAACCTCATTGACGCCATCACCGCAACAAGAGGTCTTGTTCCCAATTCTAAAGAACTCCACGAAACCCATGACGAGTAGTTTTTGAAATCTTCCAAGCTTGATGAATTAGCTATCAACGTCAAGTTTCAGTACATGAACTAGGAATGCCGTTTCTTTTCTCAGGACATGTAATCTAGACGGTGCCTTCTGACTATCGATCGTTTTCACAGAGGAACTGCGCAGATTGTCAGTTATGTTTTGCCGCTCGAGGAACCACCTCCTTCCTTCGCTTGTTTTTCAGCCAATGCTGCCAACGCAGACGCAGATATTAGCACGAATCCGATGTGATATTTTTTTTAATCATGTTTTTTTGTCTAAAAGAAAAAAAAAAGGGCCAACCTTTAGCTTGCTTTTGGCGCATTATCTCTGCGGTAGCTTCCTTTTGACGCTGATACTCAGAACCGCTGACCTGTACCCTGTGTAAGTTTTACGATGTAGCGGGGAGGCGGCTTCGGCTTCTTCAGCCGGATCCGGGTCTATATTTTGGACTTACGGTGGTTTTCTTCTTCTGAATGGCAGGAACGAAGTTAGAGAAACTAGGTTGTAGGGCCGACAGATCGAGGTCATCTTACCTGGCCGGACTGTGCTTTGAGGTTCTTCTCCCGGGCTTTTTCTCTTTGATTTCCTCTGGTCATCCTTGCTGGGTTCTCAAGAATTATCCGAGACTGGACCAAGGTACTCAGGTACTTAGTATGTATGGAGGACTGTATCGTTTCGCAATGCAATGCAGTTGTTGGTGATGGATGGTGATGGATTGTCCTTTGTATATTTATAGCTCTGACTTGGCATCACGTGATCGAATGCCTGAGGTTTATCTGTTTGAAGGAATGACATCCATCCCATCCCATAAAAACTTCAGACGGAAACCTCAAATCAAAGGGGAGGAGACAAAAATCATGGCATGGCAGCTTCGCGATTTCGAATATGGCTGCCGAATTGCGGTTTTGCCCTTCCACCCCACGGAGCAGAAGCCCGAAACATACTGAACAAAGCTCTCTACCCGCCGTCGAGAATCCTCCCGTGCGGTCGCCACGCCCGATGCATCCATCGCCACGCCCCCTCCCACGAACAGCACCGCACCTCTGACTCCTCTGGCCAAAAGTCTCTTTACGATACCTTGGGGCTACCCCCGTATTCCAGTCCGCCCGAGATTAAGCGGTAGGTTGTCTCGGAAGCATGCTTCGCATCGAGAATACGCCGCTTGGGAGCCAGTTGGCTAATATTTGAGAAACGTAGCAAATACTACGAACTTTCGAAGCTCCATCATCCCGACCGAAATCAGGGCGACCCGACGGCAAACGATCGATTCGTTGAAATATCACATGCTTACAAGGTTCTTTCGGACTCGGTCTCCAAAGCATCCTATGATAGTTCCTTGAAAGGGTCTCAGCCCAAGGGCGATAAGCGCCGTCACGGCCAACGTGGACCGGTTGGCGGGCGTGAAGCGGGCGGGTTATCGAGGAGGCCGGTGACCCCGCAAGGTCCACCCCCGTCGTACTATCGCGACAGGCCCATCAGATCGGATGCCCAGGCCGATATACCTCATTCTTCTCGGTTCAATTGGGACGGAAAGTATCGGCAGCATTACGTCTACCAACAACGGTTTAGGAAAGGCCCGGGGACGCATAACAAGCACACCGGTAAGGCCGACTATTCAGACCTTTCGGACTTTTGTTTCAGGGCGGTTGCGGTTGGGACCTGTATCCTTTTGGTCGGCGTTCTCGGCAGGTGGTTCGTAACGCGGAGCGGCACCGGCCACGAAAATCGTGTATAATCGAGCCCGCAAATCGATCCGCTGCTGCCATCTAGCAACCGTACCGAGTACCCTCCTCCTGCTTTGTAATTTCGCCCCCTGATATCAGTGAGGGCATGCATATCTTCTAAGCGTAGAGGGCAGGACTCGGGGTCACCCGTGCGTTAGTATTCAACGGGACATTGGTCTTTTAATATTTTTCTACGGAAGGGAATGACACAATATTCAAACTCAGACTCTGAAACTTGTTTTCGAATTTCTTTTGGATTCTAGTAGACAAAGATGAGATTTTTCTAAGAGTGATTTTATAAAAATTTTTTAAGAATTTCCGCACGGTTCGCAATCCGGCAGGGATGGCTATATATCTCAACCTTCGAAGGTGAAAGATGCACCGAACTGCAGGTTCCCATGGTTGTTAGTCATCGGGGCGCCGTTCGGCTCCGCTCTGGTTTCGGGGGACCTACCTTGTGCGCAGACTCGTTGAGTCGTTGGGTATCGATCGAAACGCCCAAACCGATCGTAACCCCGGGTCTCAGGACCTGGTTGTAGGCCAGAGCCGCGATGCCTGTGTTGTTGATTTTCGCCTACGGCGGTGAAAGTATCAGTGCTGGCACAAAAACGCCGCGCCGTATGATTTACGAGGGTGGAGGGTTACCTTGACGAAAGCGAGAGAATCGAGCTTGTATTTGCTTCCGACCTCGAGGCCAACGGCGGAAGTGCCTTTCGCGTCCCATGTAGCCTTTGCGCCAGCCTCGACTTGGCTGTTCACCTTGTGATAATAGCTGGTAGAGAAGACGCTAAGGTTGTTGCTTGCGGTGATGGCGGCGGTGTATTCGGGCACGGAATACCCCAGGCCGGCCGCGTAGCGGGTGATTTTGGCGCTAGGGACATCGTATCCAACCTCGGCCCCAACGAGGAATCCTTCGTGGCCGACGGTAAGATCGCCATTAAAGGTAGGTCCTTTCAAAAGATCGAAAAAGGCTCTGCCATGGAAGTTCGGCTGGCGGAAGTGGAGGTTCAACTTTGCTCCGGTGTTCTTGGAAGCCGGGAGGAACTGGGTGAAGACCTCGGCCTTGAGACCGTTCGCGATGGTGTTGTCAAGTTCAACCTTTGTGTCAAGGGCATTGAAGGTGGTCCATGCTTGCGTCAAGGTGAGACCTGTGTCATCGAATTAATAGACCGTTCGATACGAGGGTATTCTCATGTCCATACCGGTTGGCTTATCTGTGTACTTGGCTTCGAGCTATTCGATTTTCAAATATACCTTAGCAACCAGAACGGGGATAAAGTCCTCCGGATCCGGATGTCAAACCTGTCCATTGATCCCGCTCTTGTGGTCGCTTTTTCCTTTGACGTTGAAGGCAACGCCGTTTGGCGCCTTCGATTTTACTTCGAGAGCGGCTACGGAAGATCAGGTGCGAATCAGTATCCGATCAAGAAGCGCAGGGCTTTCTATGCAGCGATTACCCGCAGCGGTATGGTAGAAATCCTTATTCAGGAGCTATATGAACCGATCAGTGGTACGCCTTTTGCCAAACGGGTTTTCGGTCGAACATACATCTGAACTTGGTTTGGCGATATCGGAGAAAGCAGGGGGAGCCATCTTTAGAAAAATGTGGTCGAAACGGTTGGGAACCTGACAATCGTCAACGTTATGATTAGGGAATCGATGCCTACGACGGGAGGATGAGATGAGGGAAACTCACTCGAGGGTATACGGATGGGATGGATCGATGGTAGAGCCGAGGGAGAAGAGGGTAAGGGAAGGTAAGGTAAGGTAAGGTACGGTGCAGAGGATGAAAGGGCAGGTGGGCTGATTGGTTGGTGGGGGTTGGTGGTTTCAATTTTCCCGGTCTCTTTTTCGTTTGGACCGCTGGGGGACCTTACCTGATTTGGTCATCCGGGTCATTTTTCCTTGTCTCCAACTTACAACATCGTGCACCGCTAGCAAGATCGATATACTAGGTATCAAGAGCCGGCTTCGATTGCATATAATCAAGCCTCATTGACGGTATTCGGAACAACAACGACATAGGTATTATGGTTAGAAACGGTGCTAGGCTTCGATCTCACCTTTGAACCATGCCTGACACTACAGCAGCACAGCAAGGTGCGCCAGGCACTCTCATGTCGAGTCCACGGACTGGATCTTCCCTCAACTTGGGCACTAAACTCTACGACCACGTTTACATGTTTAGGTGCCGGCGCCAGAGCCGTCGATGACCCGGAAGGATCTCTTTCCAAAGAACTTTCGAAAACCAAACTCGAAGAAGTCGAAGCTGAAGACAACGCTCCGGAATCAGAAGATGAAGCTGAAGAGCCGGTGGGTGTTGCTAACGGAGGAGGAGGTATGAAAACCGAATCGATCGGTCGCTTTGCTTGGTTCATGGTCCATATACCAAAGATATTATTGATATCACATACTTTTGTTTGTGCTTCGCTAATCAACGATTCACCCTATTGCAATCGAAGCAGACAGCGGTGCAACCGGGAAGAAGAAAAAGAAGAAGAAGAAGAAGTCCAAGAAGAAGGGCATCTCCGCCCCGACCACCCAATCCGATCCTCCTCGGGTCCCCCTCTCGAGCCTGTTCCCGAGTCGGGTATACCCCGAAGGTGAATGTGTAGAATACAAAGACGACAATTTATCCCGGACGACGAATGAAGAAAAACGACACCTCGATAGGATGAACAATGATATCCACCAAGATTTTCGACAGGGTGCCGAGATTCATCGTCAAGTTCGACAATATGCTAAAAAAATGATCAAACCCGGCATGACCCTAACGGAAATCGCGAATAACATTGAAGATTCGGTGAGGGCGCTTTCCGGGCACGATGGATTGACAGAAGGGGATGGCCTCGTTGCGGGTATGGGTTTCCCGACGGGATTGTCTATCAATAACTGCGCAGCCCATTATACGCCGAATGCTGGAAACAAAATGAGTAAGGACGATCCGTTAAGAATCATCCGAGGGGAGGTACAGCTAACGCCTCTTGTCAACAAGTCGTCGGAGAAAAGGATGTCATGAAGGTCGATTTTGGAGTCCACGTGAACGGAAGAATCGTCGATAGCGCATTTACCGTTGCGTTCGATCCCACTTACGATAATCTTTTGGCCGCCGTAAAGGACGCAACCGACACCGGAGTCAGAGTATGCCGAAGCCCCTTCCTTCTTGCTTTCCCTCTACCAGACAAGACTAACGTACCCTAGGAAGCTGGTATTGATGTGAGGGTCTGCGATATCGGATCCGCCATTCAAGAAGTCATGGAGAGTTACGAAGTCGAAATCGGAGGTGTAACATATCCTGTCAAAGCTATCCGAAATCTCAACGGACACAGTATCAACCCGTATCAAATACACGGCGGGAAAAGCGTACCGATCGTGAAAGGCGGCGACCAGACAAAGATGGAAGAAGGCGAGTTAACCGATCGCCCGCTCGTTTAAGGGTTATGAATTGATTTTAATCTCCGTACAGGCGAAGTGTTCGCAATCGAGACTTTCGGGTCCACAGGACGTGGTTTGGTCCATGACGATGTACGTTCAAGTCACGGGACGGACCCAAATATACTTTTCACA
Source organism: Arthrobotrys flagrans (assembly GCF_004000055.1). Lineage (NCBI taxonomy): Eukaryota > Fungi > Ascomycota > Orbiliomycetes > Orbiliales > Orbiliaceae > Arthrobotrys > Arthrobotrys flagrans. Next base: position 720,721 of record NW_027137556.1, read on the forward strand.
GCCAACGGCTATACTGACAGCAAGTGGATGTGTAGCTCGAGGTCTCACATTATGCGAAAAGATCAGATATTGACACCAGCACGGTTCCGTTGAGACTGCCGTCCGCAAAATCCTTGTTAAGCGTGATCAATAAGAACTTTGGCACTCTCCCGTTTTGCCGGAGATATCTCGATCGCCTCGGACAGGAACGCTACCTCCTCGGTCTGAATAACCTCGTCACGAGTGGTATCGTGGAAGCCTATCCCCCTCTTTGCGACATCAAGGGGTCGTACACAGCGCAGTACGAACACGTGAGTCCCCCCTCGTAGCACTCTTCTTTTGTTATATAAATGTATCATTCAAATTGCTAACCAAATTTTAGACGATCCTTCTGCGGCCGACTTGTAAAGAGGTGGTATCTCGTGGGAACGACTACTGAACAAAGCGGAAAGATGGATATTTGGCAGGTGTGCTGAACATGGCACTCGGATAGCAAAGGTTTTTTTTTTTTTTTTTGTCCATCTCCCCGAAAAAAAGTCTGGTGTGGCCTAATAAGCTTGGGATATGATCAAATCGCAGTTCGCGTAGCTTGTATTTAAACCCGATAGTTATACTAAAAATCGAGCTCTGCAAAAGTTAATCCGCAAGCTGATGTACGCACATTCTATGTAATACAACCTGCTGAGGTAAATCGGAAGAGGCAAGCAAGTACTCGAATACTTGGAAAAGTACCACTCGGGTCAGGTCGAGACCCAGACCTCGTGTCACAAAATAAGAACACGCTGCCAACGCTGCCAAGCCCATCATTTCTGGAGCTGGGATTTTGCTACCCGTAAAGCTCCTCCTGTTCAAATCAGGTCATGTAGCGACGAGGATGCGCCCACTCGAACACCAAAAGGCTACGTAGACCCAAGCTCGCACACCGGAAGACCGAGGACGCTACGAGAGCCGAATCGACATTTCCAGGTCAGCCAGCACATGCGCAAGATTCCAACGTTCCCTCCAGTACGCAACATCGAAACACCGGTTCTGTTTTCCCAAGAGGTTAGAAGCCACATCGCGGATCCGGACCGAGAAGTATTTATTCTCCAATTGGCCTGCAGCGTTGGAAAATCTAGAATGCTCATCAGCTACGAGAACGTGTAGACATCCGGACGGAGCTTCCGACTCATATAATAGGGGATTCATCATGCAAAAGACCGTCGTCGTATCGAGGAAGCCGAAAACTAGCAGCGCTGCTGGCCAAGTTCCAAGTCCGAGCCCTGACTCCGATGGGACCGATACCCAGCTTCACGACTGGCTGTGGACGTACCAGGAAGAACCCCACAGGACCCGTCGGCAATTGATCATCAAAGCCCACCCCGAGGTACGGTTCACCCTTCCGTCCGCTTCGTGATATGTACATGCTCCTAAGCCTTTAACTTCCAAGGTCACGAAACTATGCGGCCCCGAGCCTCTCACGAAATACGTCGTTGCCTTCGTGGTGACGATCCAATTCTTGAGCGCTTACCTGCTGAAGGATACACCGATGTTTTCTTGGAAGTTCCTCTTGACCGCTTATGCCGTCGGGGGTACGGCGAACCAGAATTTATTCCTGGCGATTCACGAAATATCCCATAACCTTGCGTTCAGAAAGCCGTTCGCGAATCGAATCCTCGCCATAATCGCCAATCTCCCCATCGGAATACCGTACAGTGCTTCATTTCGGGTGGGTCAAAGCTTGGTTACCAGAGAGCAACCCGCGCAGATGACTAACTACCTAGTGCCGTGTACTTAGCCATACCATCTCACCCATCACAAGTCGCTCGGGGTGGAGGGCCTCGACGTCGATTTGCCGACTACTTTGGAAGCCGTTTTCCTCAATTCGGTCCTGGGGAAGGCATTCTTTGCTACGTTTCAGATATTCTTCTACGCTTTACGGCCCATGGCCATATACCGAATCCCCTTCACTTGGATTCATCTCCTTAACATCGTCGTACAGATCGCCGTCGATGCAGCTTTCGTCAAGTTCGCGGGCTGGAACGTCCTATGGTACTTCCTTTGGAGCAGTTTTCTAGCAGGGAGCCTTCACCCGTGTGCCGGCCACTTTATTGCAGAACATGTGAGTTTCTATCCCATCGGCCCCAGCGGAGCCTTGAGCGAGCACTTGCTGCTTTTCTATTCGGACGCTGATGTTCACCGCATTTGTAGTATGTTTTCGAAAAGATTACCGAACCGTCCTCGAGGTCATCGCCATCCGATGTCCTACCCGTAGAAACATATAGCTACTACGGCGTCCTGAACTTTCTAACCTACAACGTGGGGCTCCATAACGAACACCATGATTTCCCAGCGATCCCCTGGACGCGCCTATGGAAGCTCCGGGATATAGCGACCGAGTTCTACGAGCCTTTGCCTCAGCACAAAAGTTGGACTTATGTCATTTGGCAATTCGTGTGGGACCCGAACGTCAGCCTCTGGAGCCGTGTCAAACGAGACCAAGCGGTGGGGAAGGGTCGAAAAGTCGGCGGCGGGTGGACAAAGGAAGAACTAGGACAGGACTGATCTCAATTCCCTCGGGCTATCGATTGCGTAAAATGATTGTCCGGAAGGCGGGTGATCCGTGCCCACCGGGTTGACCATAAGGCGCAATGAAGCTTCCGCGCTTTGATACCAAAACCGGATCCAACGTGTGCCGTATTCATACTGTATCTAGATTATAGATTTCATGCCGTTCAACTTGCCAATGCTGACTAGACCCTCAGCGGTCGATACTCATGCCGCAATTAAAGCATACTGCCTCCGTCGAAGATTCTAAAACCTCATCGCTTCCGCACCCCGGGCAGACCCGATGCGGTTGTCTGGAATCCGGGGACTGGTAGTGGCTGATGATTTCCTGGAGTTCCTGCTCCTCGACATCTGCCATCAACTCTGCCATTGTCATATCTGGATCTAAAATTCGTGGCCACGCACGACGGATACGTGACGGAGTTAGGGCGGCGGGTTGGAAAGTAAGGGTGGAACGGATGGTACAAAGTGGGCAATTCGTGCCCGGATCAGGATACGAACCTTGGTGGTCTGCAGGGGAAGTATCCATTGCGTGGGGCAATTCATAGTCATCACCGGCGGAATGTTTCCATGAAGATATCGCAAGTGCTACGCGTTCCTGGCCACTCTCCCATCGATTTTTCTCCGACAAATATATCAGACGTAGCATCTAACCATCAGCATCAACCTGTTGGGAGCAAAAAGGAAAGGATGTCTCACTTCATCTTCCCCGCCCCTTGCCTGCATTGCTCTGTTTTCCCGTTGCGTCCGGAGTTTCCTCAGAAGGAGGTTGCGCCGTCTCTCACGAGCATCCTCCGGTCTCTGCAGCAGCGGATTGGGGCGAAAAATGCGTTTCCCCTGATGGCCATCATTTCCAACGGATTCTCTCGAGGGGGGTTCGGATTGGTGCTGCTGCTGTCCCGGAAAACCACCGAAGTGAAATGGATTGCTCGAGCTGATGGGAGAGGTTGGTAGGGCAAAGTTTACGGATTGAATCTGAGTATGGAAGGATTCATGGGGGTGAGCATCGTCGGATGGATGGTGGGACATCGGAGCTTGTCACGGATGTTATACATAAGTATGCAACTTAAGCAAGTACCTAAGTACTAAGTCGAGGAAGGACTTGGGGTCGGCGGTTCCCACCGGAAAAGCAAATGGGAACGTGACGCGGCTGTTATGCGACGGTCGTGAACGTGGAGGTGGTGGAGGAGGAGGAAGAAAGGGTGGTGTTGATCGAGGTTGGAACCAAACAAAGCAACGCGAATGGAAGATGACCCCACACCCGCACACGCACAAGCACACACCCGCACACACCTGCAGGCTAACCACTCGAGCAGCTCGGAGATGTCGAGATGATCCCTGTGGGGGTGTCTGTTGGTTCGGTATGCACCCCGGATGCTGGTCCCCGCATTCCATCCTCCTCTCGCAAACGGCGACATGCATCTTGCATGGTGATTTTTATTAGTACTTTAGTGCTTAAAATGTACCCTCCGAAATACTTCTTTCTCTCTATAACTGCTTCCGACTTCACTTGTATGTACGCTTCTTATATTCCCCCACGTATGAGGCTTATTCTCACTTACTACCTAGGTACCGACCTACGGCTTCCATATTTATCGTCAATGCAATGAGACCACGCACCGCATCTATCATCTGTGCGAAGACGGCGAACGTCACCGGATCGAATGTGATGCATCGGGTCCTGGCCGTTGTGGGGGCATTCCGCTATACAAAGTACTCACCTGCTTCTTACCTGCTTGCCTACCATCTACCTGAGTACTTACTTGGGTAGTAAGACCTTTTTCGAGGTCCATTTAAAGGGTCCAATCCCGCTCCTTTGGACCTCAGCAAGCTTCCGGACCACTCTACTAACCCAAACAAGTACCCTGAGTAAGTAATCGCTTTCACTTATATTCTCTTCGAGAGCCAGACTAGAACAACGGGTACCCGGTCTGGTTTCGCCGGCTAGTCTCGATCTGGGCTGAATTCTTTTGCGAGCCGACGAACCATTTGCTCGACATTTCGAAACTGCTCCTGACTAGTATGTTCGTCTACTAAGTTGTCTCGAGCTTATCTACCTATCTATTATTTCACCGCCTCTGCTTTAATTTACCCGAACACTGAGCTCGCTCCTTTTTTGGCTACAATTGTCTTTTTTTTTTTTTTTTTCGCCTTCGAGCCATTTCCTTTTCACGCCAAATTTAATACTTAAAGACTCATTCGCGGCAGAAGTGGTTTCGTTTTCACTTCGTTCCACTCCTCCGTCGTTCCCATCGCAGCTATTATTACCCTTGCCTGTATCGGTATCGGCCCTACATCGGACACCAATTTGGCGATTGACTAACTCTCTCCAGTTCCGCGTTCGCAGCTGTCAAACTAAAAAGTCACAGTCGAGGTATATTACATTACATTCCTCCTCCAACAGCAACATATCCGACAGAGCTGCAGAGCTTCCCCAATCGAATAATTAAAACATGTGTGGAATTTTCGCCTGCCACAAGGTAACCCTCGAGCTTATTCGGTCTTCGGTCTTTGAACCACCCGCGAGGAAACTGACACATCTTCCCGAACCACAAAGCACCCCAATGTCCAAGGCTTCAAGCCGAAGGCCTTGCAGCTTTCCAAAGCGTAAGAATTCCCTCGTTTGCACCCATCGTCGCTTGTTATTAGGTTCTAACCTCTGGAGTAGAATTCGCCATCGTGGTCCCGATTGGAGTAGGTTCCCAAACGCTCTCCCAGACGACCACCGGAGCCTTGTTTTCTAATTTCTATCGTAGGTGGAAATGTAACTTCCAACAGCACGAGTACGTCCGGACCCCCCAGGAGACCGACTTTTTAACATCGGATCCCAAACTAATCCACCTCTAGTTCTTACCCACGAAAGGCTCAGCATTGTCGGCATCGGTACGTTCCTACTACTCCTCTCTCGCCCCACCTTGGGGATACCGGAATGTTTCCGTGGCTGAGATGGTCCCTTGCCCCGTAGACAGCGGCGCACAACCCTTGACTAGTGAAGATAATTCCTTGATCCTAGCGGTCAACGGCGAAATTTACAATCACAGGCTCATCCGAAAGAGCTTCGGCGACAAATACAAGTTCAAGACGCACTCGGATTGCGAGGTCATCCTCTATCTAGTACGTGCGCTACCACGCTTAACCCGTTCTTCTTCCCCTTTCCTCCCTTTCCAGGTATTGGAATGCAATCTCATGGCCGAATATAGTACGCCGAGCATGATATCGACGCTCCCAAAATGCTAGACGGGATGTTCTCGTTTGTCCTTTACGACTCGAAAAGAGATAGGGTCGTCGCAGCTCGAGACCCAATCGGCATCACTTCGTTTTACCAGGGGTGGAACTCGTCGCAGCCGGACGCCGTTTACTTCGCCTCGGAGCTTAAGTGCTTGCATCCTGTTTGCGATAAGATAATCTCCTTCCCTCCGGGCCATATCTACGACTCGGAGACCAAGAAAACCACCAGATATTTCCAACCGAGCTGGTGGGAACCAAGCCGGGTTCCCGCTACGCCCCTCGATTTGAAGTTAATCCGGGCCACGCTCGAAAAATCCGTGAGGAAGCGCTTGATGGCAGAAGTGCCGTACGGTGTTCTCCTATCCGGTGGCCTCGATTCCAGCCTCATTGCTTCCATAGCGGTCAGGGAGACTCGGGCTGGGTCCGATCTCAACGGGCACGACGCCTCCAATGGCAATAACGATCATCTCGTCGGGATCGACGACGAAGGTCACCTGAAGACGGTTCGCAAGTACGAGCGGCTGCGCTCCTTTTCTATCGGGCTTCCGGGCTCACCGGATGGGGTCGCAGCACAAAAGGTCGCCGACTTCCTCGGAACGGAGCACTACAACTATACGTTCACCATTCAGGAGGGCCTGGACGCACTACGGGATGTCATTTATCACCTCGAGACGTACGATGTTACAACCATCCGAGCATCGACCCCGATGTACCTCCTGAGCAGGAAGATTAAAGCCCTCGGGGTAAAGATGGTTTTAAGCGGAGAAGGTAGTGATGAAATATTCGGTGGATATTTGTATTTCCATGCTGCACCGGACAAAGCGGCATTCCACGATGAAACCGTGAGGCGGGTTAAGAACCTCCACCTTGCCGATTGCTTGAGGGCCAACAAATCAACATCAGCATGGGGACTGGAAGCTCGTGTGCCATTCCTTGACAAAGAGGTAAGTGAATTCCCGCACACTTACGGTCTTCGGGAGGAGGGGGGGATGCTAATTATGTATCAGTTCTTAGAGGTAGCGATGGGATTCGACCCCCAAGAAAAGATGATTGGGAACGGCCGGATTGAAAAATGGGTCCTGCGAGCGGCCTTTGACACGAGCTCCGAACCCGAAGCGGAACCATACCTTCCAAAGGATATCTTGTGGCGGCAGAAGGAGCAATTCAGCGATGGTGTCGGATACGGTTGGATCGACGCACTCAAGGTATGTCCGTGCTTCGTTCGAAGGTAAGGTCAAACTCACTGACCGCTATGACTAGGACACCGCAGCACACGTAGTAAGCGATGAGGATTTCGCAAAGCGCGGGGAGCTGTGGGATAGCGATGCCCCGGATACGAAGGAGGCGTACGTTTATTTGCGAACCTGCCCGAGCGCAAGTCCTTCGTCGAATCGCTAATTTGTGGAACAGGTACTGGTACCGTCAAATGTTTGACGAGCAATTCCCCAAGCAATGCGCATCCACCGTAATGCGCTGGACTCCCACATGGTCCAAGCAGTCGGACCCTAGCGGAAGGTATGCAAACAGCCGTAGACAAACGCTGGATTCTCGGATCAGGCTGACTTGGTGATGATAACGAATAGGGCCATATCTACTCATGTCGCAAAGTACGAGAGCGCATAATTTCGGTCTAATCGTATCGACATTTTTCTTTCTTGATATATAGTTGGCTACTCTTGCTTATGAGTAGCTGGGACGGCAGGATTACGTGTACGGTCGGTTGTACCTAACCAAGCCCGGCTCGTGGCTCGGGTACATGCCGCGGCCGTTCCAGATTTCGGTTTCAATGATGCCATGCGTATATCCTGGTTTATAATATCTATATCTATCAAGTACTCATATATCATTACCATCTGCAACCAATACATTATAGCGCACGGTGATGCTTTCGTGACGTCCTTCTTAGCTTGGTTAGGCCGGCCGGGCAGATGCTTGTTCCTGCATGTGCCCTGCTTTTTTTTGTGTTGGCTGAATCTTTCCCGGGTTGTCATTTTTAGAAACACAACCGCTGCAACGCCTCGCTCTTCTCTCTCCCTCCCTCTCTTTCCCTCCCTGCTAAACTACTTAAAGTACTACCGAGTACTTGGCCAAATGCTGCGCCCGGATCCAAATGCTCATCTCCAGTTGCCCGTGAGCATCGATATCCTCCGGATTCTTCGGACAATAGTATCTGTCAACCCTGCGTCCGCTCGCAAAGCAGGTAGCCTGTAAGCCGACCGATTTCAGTTCCAACACAATGAAACTCATCAAGTACGCAGCATCGGAGCCGCTGCTGTTATTGCTGGTCGCCATCCTCCTGTCATCGCGGCTCATCTCGAGTTCACTTTTGGATGACAGCCCCCGGAGGCGGCAAGTTTCCAACGCCGATGGAACAATTTCGTCACCACCGGATCCCGCACCGACCTCTTCTGACGACGACGATGCAGGAGGCCTTTCCGCCATACCCCCCTTCGGCAACTTTACCACCACAACATCTTCGCAGATCGAACCCTCTCAATCAGACGAACCCGATCTGACCAGCACGGTCACGCAGGTTCCCGTTCCGACAAAGGTGACGGTGACACGCACCATAACCGATGAATTCGGTCGAGAGTCGACAACAACCGATGTGGTTCCGACGACGACAATGATTTCGTCGGATGACCCTTCCCTGGCGAACGGAGGCGAATCCGGATCTCCATCCGGTGTTACTCCGCAGCAGAAAAAAATCATCATTGGAGTCGTTGTCAGCGTTGTCGGTATCCTGACCATCGTAGGCATCGCCGGAGTTATATGGCGGATTTGGTTCAGTCGGCGTGGGAGTGAAGAAGACCCCTCTCTCCACCGCAAGGACACCCCCCCACCGTTATCCGTGTCAAGCATACCGAGCGGCGACGGCACCGCTCGAACCGTCAGTGGAGGCGATCGCAGGAAAAAACCGGGATTCGGGAGCATGAACCCCTCCTCCAACTTCTGAGTCACTTTGTCTGAATTTTTGCTGTGCGATCTTAGCCCTCGATCTGTTTTTGTTCTACATACTACTTAATTAACTACAGTTTCGTCTATCATATACCTCTCCGGACTTTGTATTAGGAAAAATACGAAGAGGTACCTCGATGTTGGTGCCGAGCAAGGTTGACCTTTTAATCCCGTTCGTTTTGTTAAAGGCGTAGCTATCGAATGTAGTGTCTCCGATAGGGATGCTTACATACCATCGTATTATCGATGCAGGTTCCTCGACTCCAACGCTGTTTCATTCCAGGCCCTCGAGCAGTTTAAGCCTGCCGATTTCCCAATGTATAATCGCGAGACCTTGTAACAAGCAGTCCGCAAGATCATCTAGTTTTTCTCCCGTTTTCGTCTTGGTTTGACCGGACGCTTCGGAGAAGAGCGATGCAGCGTCTGCGGCAAGGGGGTTGTTCTTCTTGTATACCACATTATGCCCGTTTTCAAGCCACGATCGGACCAGCTTGACCTTCAAAGGTTTGGTGACCGTCCCTTTTCTGGCTCCGTCGGCCAAACCGTACCGGCCAAGCCAGTATCCGGTGGTTTTCTGGGGACAGATGCTATGAGTCGCGCCTTGTTCCCAAACGCCCTCCTCCTGTAGTACCCTCAGTGCGGCGTGAAGCATCGCTTCTAATTTGTTGACCCTCAACGTCCACTCCTGGACCGCGGCCGATCCCATGGTTCGGTACCTCTGCTTTTCGATGGCGATGATCGTGGGGTTGTGGGCCGTAATAAGTTGCCTTGCCAAAGCCGTGGCAAGCGGTGCTAACGAGGCAGATGCGAAATCCATGTCTTGGGCGACACCGCCCGGCTTATCCTCGCAATTGTGGTTGAGATTATTATGGTGGTCAAAAAGGGAGAATCTTTGCCAGCTGAGTATCTCCGGGATGACCGGTTCGCCAGAGAAAAGCTCCTGTCGAGGGACCTTCAGCAAGCACACGGCCATGTTTTTGATCCCCATGTCGAGACTCAATATCCGATGCTCGTCCGGCTGGTTCACCGCCGGTTCGAGAACGCCCGAACTCGATCTCCGAAAAGTCATCAGTTTCGACCGATGCAATTGGGCCTGTATCTCGTTGGTCATCACGGCCTTTGTGCCAGAAACAGGCCACCCGCATCGCTGAAGGATATCTTTCAGTTCTGCGTTTCGCAGCTGCGAGAGGCGCAGCAGCATCGTTGCAGGTTTCTAAAAGAATACCGGGCTGGGTTACCAGGAAGCTAGTGACCGGCGGTCTTAGCTTGGAATTCCACTGCGAATTGTAAGGTAACGTTAGCAGCAGATACATATTTGGGCCGGGCCGGGCCAGGTGGATCGATACATACACGCAATGCAAGCACGTAACTGCATACGATGGTTTCAATGACGGGCTCGATGCTTGTGCCACTGTTGGACCCGGTGTCGGAATGGTTGAGCAGGCATCGAGGCTGGCACTGGACATAGGATTCGGTAGTCGATTGCAGACCACATTTTACGACCGAGGACCTACTTAAGTAAGAACAGGTATAGCGTCGAGTCGCGGTTGTATTAATTATATCTTCTTGTTGATTAGCTAGCACCATCAATGTTTGTAATTTTCTGGTCCAGAAACAACAATTCGAATTTCCCAACACTCAATGATTAGGTACCTAACAAACCATCCCCGGGGTAAATAGTAGGTAAGTAAGTATGTAGTACTTGAGTGACTAACGAGTAAGGAGTAAAGTCCTTACATACGGTGTATGGGCAAGTAGTTCGTCCGATTCGACCAACCTTGATGTAGCAGCTTGCCAGCGGTCCAGACGAGTCTGATGTTTATTTGCATCCCGCTGTTAGTAATCCAGATCAAGCCTGCATGCTCACGCAATGCAGACGCGGGGCAGCCTGGGCTGCAAGCGGGGGTATTAATTTCCAATCCTCTTCGGGATACGTCGGAGAGCACGTAAATTCGTGGAAGTCTTTCTTTTATATAAACCTTGACGCCCAACAAAACATTCACAGGAAAGCTTCTTTCCGCTCCTATTCTCCCTCCCTCCCTCCCAGGTTGCTCCATCCCCCACCCCCGCCCGAACACCTCCAATTCCCTGCATATCATTACCGGCTCCCCGCCGAAAAACCGCGACCCTGTTGGCTTCTGCTTCTGTTCCCACCCGTCGCTTGCCTGCCGCGGCGTTACGGTTGTCCGCCGTAAGACGACAGTTCACCGGGATGGCCCCTATCTCCAAGTCCGAAGAATACGACTTCCTCGTCATTGGCGGGGGTAGTGGTGGCCTCGGGGCTGCTCGCAGAGCAGCGAGCAGGTACGGACAAAAAGTTGCAATCGTAGAAAAGAGCGGCCGACTCGGCGGTACATGTGTGAATGTTGGGTATGGATACCTCTTCCCTTGCGCGCGGCATCTATGTTTAACGTAATAAATTTTTTTTTACACTCTAACTAACGAACGATGGCTACTCAGTTGCGTCCCCAAAAAGGTGTGCTGGAATGCAGCGTCCATCGCAGAGACGATTCATGATGCTGCTGGGTACGGATTCAAACTGGAGCAGACAGCACCCTTCGACTGGACTTCGTTTAAGCATAAAAGAGATGCCTATATAAAACGTCTGAACGGTATTTACGAGCGAAATCTGGATAAGGACAGTGTCGAGTACATCTCCGCACATGCAAGCCTGGTCTCCCCAAATGAAGTCGCCCTGCGGGCGATCGATGGCTCCCAAGAGATCAAGACCGTCAAGGCGAAGAAAATATTAATAGCGACAGGTTTGAAAGCCCGTCCGTATATCATCACGAGGGAAGCTGCTAATGCTTTCGACCAAAGGAGGATACCCCATCATTCCGAGCAACATACCAGGCGCCGATCTCGGCATCACCAGCGATGGCTTTTTCGATTTGGAGACGCTCCCGAAGAGAGTGGCTTTGGTGGGCGCCGGATATATCGCGGTCGAGCTTGCTGGAATTTTCAATGCACTCGGCTCCGAAACCCACCTCTTCATTCGAGGAGAAACGATGTTGCGAAAATTCGATCCTATGATTCAGGAAGTTCTTACGAACCACTACGAAAAACTAGGCATCAAAATCCACAAGAACTCGAAACAATTTAAGAAAGTTGAAAAGTCAGCATCGGGAGAATCGTTGGTGCTTCATGGGGAAGATGGGGCCCAGTTGGATGTCGATACTCTCCTTTGGGCGATAGGAAGGGCGCCACTCGTCGACGGCTTGGGCCTTGACCAAATTGGCGTCGAGTCGGATGGCGATACTGGTTTTGTCCGAGTCGATGACTACCAGAATACTAACATCGAGAACATCTACGCATTGGGAGACGTATGCGGCAAAGTAGAGCTGACACCCGGTAAGATAGAAGTTGACGATACACCGGCAGTCAATGAAGTTTGGTTTGTTAACGATACATCCGCCGGCGTTTAAATGTCTAGTTGCGATTGCTGCGGGCCGGAGACTAGCTGAACGTCTGTTCGGACCACCGGAGTTCTCTACAAGGAAGCTAAATTACGAGAACGTCCCATCGGTCGTTTTCGCTCACCCTGAAATCGGGGCGATCGGTTTGTCTGAGCCGGAGGCTCGAGCGAAGTACGGGGATGAGAATGTTAAGGTTTACAAGACCTCCTTTATTGCCATGTACTACGCAATGCTGGAGAACAAGGGCCCGACCTCGTACAAACTGGTGTGCGTCGGGCCCGAGGAGAGAGTGGTCGGCCTTCACATCATCGGACTCGGGAGTGCGGAAATGCTCCAAGGGTTTGGTGTCGCTATGAAGATGGGGGCTACGAAGGCAGATTTCGACAACTGCGTAGCGATACATCCAACGAGCGCAGAAGAACTGGTGAGTGAACAACATCCTAATGTCCCTCTACACTATGCCATCGCTATCTATGGTGATACCGGAATATATGATTCCTCTGACAGCTTTTGGAAACGTGTAGGTAACGATGACCTGATGATATTCAATATTGATGCCTATAATATTATGTGTTGTTGTTGTCGTTGTCGTTGTTTTATGCCAAGAAGTGTGGTTTTTGATGTAGGTTGGTTAGGGTTTGGCTTAGGGCTTTGCGAAGAGAGTGAGCCCAGAACCTCAACCGATATCAAACACCGCACGAGAATGCAAAGCAAATATAAGGATATTCGTTAGATAGCCTTGACAAACAGCTCGGAAAGCCTGTAGAATTCTATTCTGTTCCATTCGATTTTATTTAGGCAATTGCCGTTATAGGTTAGAGACTCTTTTGCTAGTTTCCGTAAGAGTAATACCGCTTCGGGTAACCGGTGTAGTCGGTGTTGGCCATCCCACACAAATTCCAAACCCACCTTTAAGAAATTTATCACTTCTTCATATCACCATCATCACCATCTAAATTTGCAACCGACATCACTTGATAACCTCCCCGTAAGCCAACAAACCCGAGCTTTCCACGACCGCAAGCTTTACACGGCTGTTAATCAAACTGCTGCTGGAAACTAGATTCACATCTTCGCAATGGCTACATCCGAACTTGCCGTCTCCTACGCTGCCCTCATCCTGGCCGATGAGCAGATCGATATCACTGTCAGGACCCCCATCGACAATTCTTTTGCATACTTGAACCGACAACTAATCTGGAACCATCCTTCTAACAGGCCGATAAACTCAACACCCTCCTGAAGGCTGCTAGCGTCGAAGTTGAGCCGATCTGGACTTCGCTTTTCGCAAAGGTTCGCCGCTACGGTTTCCTTATGATCAAATGGGATGGTTCACTCATATCATACTCGCTATAGGCCCTGGAAGGAAAGGATGTCAAGGACCTATTATTAAACGTCGGCTCGGGTGGTGGTGCCGCTGCTGCCGCTGGCGCTACACCGGCTGCCGGTGGTGATGCAGCAGCGGAGGAAGCTAAGGAGGAAGAGAAAGAAGAGGAGAAGGAGGTAAGGCCGCTCGATGATGTCGTCTTTGGTGTAAATATAGTCGCTAACATGTTACTCGCACTCAGGAATCGGACGAAGACATGGGTTTCGGACTTTTCGACTAATGCACACATATCTTCTGTCTTGTTATTCCTTTTTACAATTTCATCCTCTCCGTTGCTGGTATTTTATTCATTCGTCAGTACCGCTCGGTGGCTTGCCTGGGTTTCGGGTTTGCTTAGATTCTCTGTAATTATGCCGCAATGATCAAGCTCTTTCTACAGCTATGTGAATTACCTGTATTGCAGCCATCATTGCTCGGGGACGCTCGTCATTCTTCTTAAGAATAAAACTTTAGGTATCCAAGTAGTAATACGCGAATCCTTCCCAAATATCTCATCCGTTTAGAATAACATTGTTGTCTAGGTTCTCTGGGAGGAAGCGGTCCCGGGTAAGAAAAATCTAGGGGGGAATATGAAGAAAGCAAATGTTGTTCCTTGTCCGAGAATCCTCCAAATCATGCTCCCTGTCTTGGACCTGTCCGGAGCCGCCCATAGTATACGAATTGTCCGAATATCACAAAATCTTGAACCAATGTGCCAATTGACCCCAGTAGCCACGGAGTATTCTTGAGCAAGTAGTTATGCTCCAGGGAAAAACTCAGAATCTACACTTTGTCAGACTACTACTACTTCTAATATTCGCTCTGGGGGGCTTTGACTTACGCTAGCGCCATATGTCAAGTTACCGACAGTTGACAATATGAAAAAAAGGATTGAAAGTCCACTACAAGATTGGCGTTTGGCGTTTGTATATATCTGTGGAAGACGTGCCCTACAATAACGTCAATACTGATGCTCTTTCCGCCGGTACTTATTCCTCGACTTACGTGAGGTAGAAGAAACTACTGGCATATCCGAGGACAAGGGCCCCTAAAGGAGCCTCTGTATCCGGGGTGTCTCCTTGGGGACCCCATGCTCCCGTCTTCCAGGCAACAAACCATCCTGAGGTTCCAACGAATAGAACCAAGAAGACAGAAATGGCATTCCTAATAGCTTCCTTGGGAGAGCTGCTATCCGAGAACGCTTCAGACAAACTGTCTCGGCGCCGGGACCCCGGATGTTTCGTCGTCCGTGAGGCTTCGGTGTCCGGAAGCAGAGGATCTGTCGAACTTGGCCCTGCGTGATCGGTCTGGCGATTTTGTAGAAGCCTGTATCGTTTCTTCGGGCGGTAGTGGTTATAATAGATGAGTTGGGCCAGCATAATGAAATCGACGAGGCAGAAATATATTCCCAGCGCGACCACGGTAGGTAGGAGACGAGCCCAAAGGGCACCTGGTCCACGACATCGAGTGAGAACGAGTCAGTCAGTGGTCACTTATATCCGGGAGGCGAGGTTCGCCTACGCACCTATTAAATTGCACACATCCCCAAATAGCCACATTATCAAGAATAAAGTGCTGAGGCCTTCGGCGGATTGGTTCCGGAAGTTCTCCCAAAGCTGGGGGACCTAGTGGAGATCGATCACGGATTAACACTCCCCGATTCTCGTTATCAGGTGGTATAAAATATATCATTGCATTTGCATACTATTAGGAATATCCATGATGCTAAAGAAATACTCCCGAAGATACCGCTGAAAGCCTCGTTGAGGGGAAGTTGCATCTTGAGTGGATGGTGGTGCCGCAAGGGTCTGTGGTTCTGTAGCTATGCGGTTTGAGTTGAAGCGGAATGCGAATGCGAGAAACATTTTAGAGCATGATAAGGATTCTCTAAATTCGACACTTTCCTTAAAAGGGAAACGCCAAGTGCCATGCCCTGCACATGCGATCATATGCACGATGCATGTTACGAGGACCCCCGGCGGAAGTATGATGACATCACTTGGACTTACACGTTAAGAGGCTCGAGGTATCAATTATGATGTCCAGAGAATTCATTCGAATTTCAAATCGGTGGCTGCTAAAGCATCGTATAGTATATAATAACCGAAAGCGCGCTTCATTCTCGATGTGTGGAATAGATATCGACACCATTCGTTTTATTACGAGTCCTCCACCTGACATCTAAGCCCATGACAAATCTCATAGCATTCTTCCAGCAGGCTGTTCACTGCAGCTTGCCCTTCGGGCTAAAATAGTGGCGGGGAGTGAGAAACATTGCAAACTGGGAAGGATTTGATCAAGAGCCGGGCTAACTTACTATTTCCTTTCCCACGTGAAATGCGCCATCCTTTGAATTCTACAAGCACAAGCGCTCCGTTAGCATTGGTCTCAATTTTGGTTCGTCAAAATACGTGGGAACGATACCCTCAGGTTATCGATCGAAGCGAGCTGTGCAGGGCAGGACTCTGTGTCAGCAATCCAAGGCAGTATACCTATAAACGCTCAAAGGGCGGGAGACTTATTAATTGAAAAGGGGAACAGTTCCCTCGTCGACGATACCCCTCCGGAACTTTGAACTTCTAACAAACATTTTTTCAATGTCGACAATTGGTTAAATATCGGCTGAAGCGATTCACTGATGGGCTTGGAGGAATGGAGCAATTCATATATTAAAGCGTATGATTTTCGTAGCAGATAGAGCAAAAACTTCAAAGGTTAGCGGGGAGTATTGGGGAGCGAGCAAGCGGCGAGCGCCTGGACGAACCTTTTGGCCTTCTTCCGGCGATGTCCCGTCCGTGCCCACAAAACGATCATCAACTCGAAGACCGTCGATTTTGCGAAGTTGTTGCAAAATATCGAACAAATCTGTTTCTCTCATTGACCAGGCTTGGGTCAGCATGATTTGCTCAAGCTTTCCCTTGATGCCTACTAGGTCATCGTGAAGACCAGAGAGGCTCGGGTCCACCCTGAGCGAGTTGGATAGTATCAAATCCGTCATAAAGTGGCATTTTTGTAGAAGATCGTTGACAAACTCTTGACCTTCAGGTATGCTACCATCGGGTGCGAGAAAGTTCCCAGCGACGCGTAAGTTTTCGACCTCGACGAGCTTCCCTTGTAGTTCTTTTATTTCTGATAGGACGACCTACCGATGCTTTAGATGTTAGATAAATCACAGGGATGACATAACGCAAGCATGGTGTCTTGATGATTCTCAGGGAGGGGGTTTACGACCTTGGGTCGAGATCCAACTGCGGTGATTTGTCGAATTAAGGACACTAGCTTCTCGTATAAAGGGTCGAGCTGATGAGGTAGGCCATCTAGGTTGTTTTTTACAGGAGCCAACGACTGCCTGCAATCCTCAAGCTGTGAACTGATGAATACAAACCACACCTGTCCGTACTTCTCCCTCCCATTTTCTATGACCCGGGCAATATCATCGAGTCTTGCTTCGAGAGCTTTCAGATCTTGACGGGAGTAGGCGCCGGCATTTTTTAAATGATAGAGCAGAGTTTTGATGACAACCAAAGTGGAATACCTATGCATACAAAACTGTTAAAACTGCGGGTGCAGGGAATGGGTGGGATGGGCGAGCCTTACACCGCGGGAAGTTCGTTGTTCTTACCAATTGTCATATACGACAATGACAGTAGCAACAAAACCTCTTCTAAAAGCTGGCTAACTAATATACGAGAGATTAATCGATATGTTCGTTGCGGGATTCCGTAAAAATCAAAGTTAACATGCCTGGCGACTTGTCCGTATCTTTCGTGGGCAGCAGATAGTTTCCACTTATGTTGTGCAAGTCTATTTCACGGACGTGGGCATCGGAGTCCAGAGAGAGGAAGAGGCCCTCGATATCTGCTGCCTTGATATAGTGGTCTCTGTCGTTCCTTAGCTGGTCTAACTGGGTCCGAATTCTCCGTAATTGTTCGATATCAGGGCCGGCATCCTGCAGCGCGGTTAAGATTTTGGTACTATCTTCCGTGCGGAGGTTTAACAAAATCGCACCTTTGTAGTTTTATTTTCTTCGGACATAATTGGCTAGGGCCTTCAAGGGCACCAGGAGGTAGGTTCGATGGGAACGATATATAGAAATGTGCGAACAATGGGCGTTGGTTTGATCTTGAAGTCCAGTCGACTCTGAGGCAAAACCAGTATATGGATGATGGAAACGTTAACGACCGAACACGAACAACACTGCACTGATATGTGCTCAAAGCAGGAACAAAGCCTAAATTCCAGAGATCTCGAACGGGTGCTTACGGCGTATTACTCAACTACTATACTTACTAAAGTACCTGGGTACGTCCTATAGGTACCACGCCTTTGCCTCTGACACGGGATATTTGGTTTTTTTTTTTTTTTGGGGGGGAAGGGCGCCTAGCAAGTATATGATGTACCTAAATGTGCACATAAGGACCAAAGCAAAGCAACTAAACAGAGAATGCCGATATCTTTCGATCGTAGGTTCCCATCCAGCGCAATATATCATTGGAATTCTCTCTGTCGCTGCCGTTGGCGCGCTCAAACCCTTCCTCCAAAGATCCGACGATTCCGGCTGCGAGATGCCTCAATGCAAGCCTTGAAGATGTGATTTCAAGGGGAGTGTCTATGACCCACTTTTCATCAAATAAAGCGGCGATTTTGCGCCACAGTGGCGATGGGTGGCTGCTTTCCTTGCCTCTGTCTGGGGCATCAGGAGGGTTGAAACAGAGATAGTTGCCTTCAACAATCACGATCCTCTGGGTGGTGAGAATGGAGATGTTTTTAGGGATAGGATCCTGTGCACGGGTATAATTAATACAATTTAACGAAACAACTCACGTCGTAATTAAGTACTCAGCAAAGTACTTAAGTACCTAGGTAGGTAGGTAGGTAGGCAGGTAGGTAGGTATATAAGTATGTAAGTACCTTGATGGCATGGTCGAAGCTCGGTGCGTATAACGTGGAGGATATAGGTTCCCGGAGTTGTTCGAGAAGCCGGTACAAGCCGTCAACGTCAAAAGTGAACGGCGCGCCTCGTCGTCGACGCGCTTCGTCAGGGTCGGAGAGTGATGCTAAATCTTTCCGGGAAAGATGATATCCATCCATCGGGATGGCACATGCCACTGCGACCCCGTGCTGGAGCTGGCTTAGTTCATTTATCTTGTGAACCACAGCGTTGGCGAAGGTCGTCTTCCCTATATATGTCAAAGTCTCTTTAGATCTGATGTTTTTCATCCAACGGATATTAACTTAAGTGCCATGCCCACCTGACCCCGGAACCCCTGATACCGATATTAGTAGCCGGCCTGGAGTCCGCAATTGGAGGTACCTGGTTAGGGCCAGATCCGCAAAGTCAGAAACCTCAATTGTTGTTTGCATTATATGTATTAGAGCTGAGTGGTGGTATGGTATATAGTACGGTACTGGAACGAGACCATTGCATCCGGAACTGAAAGCTGTCACCAAACAAAACCTCATCTGCACGCCAGTCGAGTCGCGTCTTCCACCGTCCAGCTGCCACAATGCAGCTCACCCGTCTGAGTTTCTTGGCCGTCGCGGCCATCTTCCACTTCTCGTATATATGGTCCATCTTCGACATATATTTTGTTTCGCCAATTGTCCATGGCATGCGGCATCACTCGAGCGGCATCAAACCACCTGCGAAACGTCTATTCTTCATCGTTGGTGTGTTTAACCTATAATCCATCTTTCCAAAATCCGGCTCTGACACGCCCCAATCCTCGCATGGGGCTTGCCACAGAACACCGACGTCTCACTTGGTGGTTATGGTTCTAATCATTTGACTTCGATGGTCGATCGAGATGGCTAGGGGACGGTTTTCGCGCCGATAAATGTTTCCAGGCCCACATCCCTCCCTTTCTCAAAGATGGCGAGGATCCGACTCCGCGCCCACTAGCTCCTTTCCTTCGATCAAGAGTACTCGAGGCTGGTAGTTTTGGTGTATCGCATACCCGAATGCCAACCGAATCTCGTCCGGGTCATGTAGCGTTGATAGCAGGACTTTACGAAGATGTTTCTGCTGTCACGACCGGATGGAAATTGAACCCCGTCAATTTCGATAGCGTCTTTAACCAGAGCAGTCACACGTGGAGTTGGGGCTCGCCGGATATCCTGCCTATGTTCAAAGAGGGTGCGGTTCCTGGCAGAGTTGACGCTTTCTCTTACTCGGAAGACGACGAGGACTTCACCGGAGACGCAACCAAGCTTGATACTTGGGTTTTTGACCATGTCAAGGACTTCTTCACCCAGGCTGTAGGAGATGACAAGCTTCGGGCCGCTGTGAATGGGGACAAAGTTGTCTTTTTCCTCCATTTGCTGGGATTGGATACCACCGGCCATGGGTTTCGGCCCTACTCTCAAGAGTATCTAAGGAATATACAGGTTGTGGACGCCGGAGTTCAAGAACTTGTTGATACTGTTGACAGGTTTTATGGAAATGATGGCAAAACGGCCTGGGTGTTTACTGCAGATCACGGGATGTCCGACTGGGGCTCGCACGGTGATGGCCACCCAGATAATACCAGGACTCCTCTGATTGCATGGGGGGCAGGTATCAGAGGACCGGATATTGTTGCCGACGGCTCGGTTGCTTCTGGCCACGATGAATTCTCCAGCGACTGGAACTTGGACCACGTTCGCCGAGTGGATGTTAATCAGGCCGACATTGCAGCTTTGATGGCTCATCTTATCGGTGTGGACTATCCCGCTAACTCCGTGGGCGTCCTCCCGCTTGAGTATCTTGATGCTAGCGATGAGGAAAAGGCGCGCTCCATTCTCGCAAACGCCCTCGAGATCTTGGAAATGTTCAAGGTTAAAGAAGGTAATCATCCGCCGCTGCATTCGGGCTCTACATGTATATTCTGCTGCTGACCCTCATATTTGAACGTAGCTAATAAGATGTCTACACAAATAAACTTTGTGCCCTTCGCGCCATTGCATGAGGGGGATCTTTCAAGCCAGCTACGGGTAGATAGGATCAAATCACTCATCCTATCTCAAGATTATGACACGGCAATTTCTCAGTGCAAAGACCTTATATCGACTTCTTTACAAGGTTTACGGTACATGCAAACGTATGTGGGCATTCTCTCAGATCAAAGTTGATTTTCGTTAATGTTATATCTTCAGTTATGACTGGCTGTTCTTACGAACGCTGGTGACTTTGGGATACTTAGGATGGGTTTTATTTGCCCTAGCCTTTGTCATCCAGCAGCACTTTTTGAGAAGCACTGCCACGGGAAAGTGGTCGCCCACTGCATTTGTGGGCTTCCTCAGTACCCTCACCGGGGTTTTTGCTATCATCTACGTACAACAAAGTCCCTGGACGTATTACATGTACGCTTTTGCGCCAGTATTCTTTTGGTGGCAGGTCTGGCTCTCCCGAGACGCCTTAACGGCCGGGCTCCCTCTTCTGGCACAAAGGCATGGTCCTCACCGCTATTTTGGTTTATTGGCGAAGGGGGTTGGGTTTTTAATCGTCCTGGAAGCCATTGTAAGCCAACCCTGGAATTTTACTTTGGTAACTGCTCA
This sequence comes from Arthrobotrys flagrans, assembly GCF_004000055.1. NCBI lineage: Eukaryota > Fungi > Ascomycota > Orbiliomycetes > Orbiliales > Orbiliaceae > Arthrobotrys > Arthrobotrys flagrans. The sequence goes on from NW_027137556.1 coordinate 741,751, forward strand.
TAATCGTGGACTAGGTATACGGGTATTTTCACCGCGAAGTCTTTACCGCATGCTTCATCCTAGGTTTAACCTGGCCCTGGTTTTATGGGGTGGAATTCATAAAGCGGAATACCGCCACCGTTTCATTCTGGAGTGTATCTTGCCTCGCAATGAGTGTTTTCACGTTGTTGCCTGTGATTAAAGTCGAGAGCCTTATCCAAATGTTCGTATCTACCTAGAATCGCTCGCGGTTGCCCTGTTCATGCTCTGACAGATTGAAGACATTCGGCAGGTGGCTTAATGCTTGCTGCGGGGATCGGGTACATCGCTTATGGGCATAGACTCTTCGATGATAGCGTTAAAAAGGTGTTTAATGGGAGATATACGCAATCCCTGCTTGGATTCCAGGTAAGGCCGCTCGGTGTTGACTTCAAGGCGGGGAAGAAGACTGACATGGAACCTTAGTGTGGCCTCATAGCACTGTCTATGGTCGTGACGCACAGTAGCGTCAAGGCAATACAAGCCAAACAAGGTCTACCTTTCGGGAACCAGGTTGTAGGGTGGTGCATTCTTGGTAAGGTGCTCGAATCGACATTCTTAAATTCACAACCTAACAACGTCTTTAGGACTATCATTGCTAGCGTTGCCAATGCACAGGCTAAACCCCCTTCGGCACTATCAACACCGGCTAATGGTCCTCTTTCTAACATTTTCGCCGACTTTCATAATTCTGACTATATCCTACGAGGGCCTCTTTTACGTATCGTTCTGTGCCATGCTAGCTGTCTGGGTGCAGATGGAGTACCTGGTTTACCAGCAGGTTAACAGCACTGAGGAAACTAGGGCGAAGAACAGCGGGGTGAGGACTCTGGATCTTGGTGATAATCGCATAGCGCTCTTCTTCTTCTTCTTTATCCAGGCTGGCTTCTTTGGAACGGGTAATGTTGCTTCCCTTAGCGCCTTCTCCTTGGAGTCAGTATGCAGGCTTATCCCGATCTTCAACCCTTTTTCCATGACTGCGCTTCTGATTTTCAAGCTCCTCATCCCCTTCGCAATTATTTCAGCAAACCTAGGGGTCCTCAATCGGATTATACAAGCCCCACCTTCGGCATTATTCATGATCGTCATGTCGATAACTGACGTTCTTACTTTGAACTTTTTCTATATGGTTAAAGACGAGGGTAGCTGGTTAGATATTGGGACGACGATAAGCCACTTTGTTATCGCCAGTCTCCTCTGTGTTTTTGTTGCGGCTCTCGAGCCCCTCAGTGGTCTCTTCGTCGGGGATTTAGATATCGAAGATGCGAAGGAGCCACGGAAAGAATGAGGTCCTTCTTCATTGCGACAAACTAGAGACACCTATACACTATACGTTGTAACTCCTCGGTAGGGATTTATTTACAGATCGTGACTTTTGTCACCTTTTTAACAAAATTTTATGTGGGAACAGCGTCCTGCTTATCGTGTATACTACTTTATGATACAACGTGGCTTTGGCGGATGGAAACAACATGGCAAAGGCGCCTAGGTTTAAATTAGCCGAGTCCAAAGTGACCAGTAGAATAATTTGTCGATTCAGGCTTCACAGACCTTTTCCAGGGTTATGCCAAGCGCCATAAAGGTAGAGGGTATCCTTCTACACGGTAATCTCGAGACACCACGAGTACATTAAGTACAAAAGATACCTCCGATGAACGGAGAAAATGGGTGACTTGAAGATAGGCGAGGAGAAAGTCCATTGCTCTCAACATCACCGCCGAATCGAAAGACTGGGAGTATTTCTCCTGTACCTATCCCTCGGAAGCATCTGTCTGTTTTATCCGCCTGCGACTCCTGGGGGCTTCGGAGCCATCTCCGTGTATCGTTATGCTATTCGAGGTCGCCGAGGTTGCCGGAATAGCTTCTTCACGTCGGGAAGAATTGGCCCCTTTGAAATCTGCGCTTTGAGGCCGCCGCCCGATATGGGACGTGAGCTCAATCAAGTCATTCGTTGTCCTGTTGACCCAGTTCGTCCTTGCACTCGCGGCAACCCTGCGCACAAAAGTCTCGATAGCTGCACCTACGACTTCGAGCCGTTCAAAAGTATCCGTCGATATATCATGAAGAGGCTGTTTATACTGGGGCTCGGCTACCGAACTATGGTCCTGGATTCGAGGTCTTGGCAAGATGCGGCCACCGGAGGGAGATGGAAAGTGGGAAAGCTTGGGCCGTGCTAATCTCACTATTTCCACAGGCCCTACGGGATCGATGTGTATAAATGAATGATGGCCATCTGATGTTTGCAGACCTGACACGGGGACGTTGTCGTTGTCGTTTCCGAAGGGATTTGACCGTTGCCGGCCGCTACCATTCCCCGCTTTACCATCCCCCACCTTAGTCTCGGGAGACTTCCCACGTTGTCCCCCCACTTCCTCAGGTGGAAGCGGAACCCCTTTCACAGCACATTCACCAACAGGGAGGTAAAGCTGTGAGCGCATCTGGATGCTGTCGTTTGGCCACAACCGATTCGCTTTTCGGAGGACACCGGGTTCGATATCGTAAGCTAGGAGGACACCTGCTAGTGTATCTGTCGGTTGGACCTTATGGATATACACCAAAACATACTCGCTATCTGGTTCCCGGGCTGTGGCTTCTTGTTCTTCCGAGGAAGAGGGCTGACTTTTTCGTTGGTCGTATGCCGTAGGTTCATCATTGGTCAAAAGGGCGGCCCTGAGGTTCTGATCGTTGGGCTCTTCGATGGAAGCTTGAGAACCAGATGGACCCCACTCGTCCGCAATACCATCCTTGTTACTATTAAGATATCGAGAGTTACAACGGGTGTGGTTTCGTTGTTTTCCTCGGCCGGGTCTCTGCTGACGAGGCATTATACGCTCGGAGGCCATCCCCTGAAATGTTGTAAAAGGACCATATTCGCCAGGTCGCGGAAAATACAAGTTTGAGAGGAGGCTGTGAGATTATCGCTCTTCAAAGCGGCCAAAGTGAGAAGGGCGGGAAGGTCGTGAGAATCCTGGCCGTCTTACCACCCCGGCATGCACGTGGATAGTGGTTGGTTGAGGAAGTTATCCTATCCAGATACTCTGAGAAGTAAGAACTTCAGGACCTAAATAAGGGTACTTGGTAAACTATGGGCTTTGGAGGGGTCCAAAGGACAGCTGTTGTTGGCTGTGCTTGGCTGCTTAGTTTGCTTTGGGTCCCCTGTTGCTTAGCTCCCTACCCACACCGCATCTTGGCAGCCTATCCGGATGCATCAGTCCAACATCTCGAATCAGCTGCGCACCCTGGTCATCACGAGCCCGAGATACCTGGTATCATTATATCACCGACAACAGCAACAGCTATATCATCATTGCCTCTGTCATCACCTTCGGTTTCGCTGTCAGTATGACTGTCATTAAGAAAAAGTCCAATGCGACTGCGCGTGCCACGGAGTCCGGGGTCAGGTTTCATTGCGATGTCTGCTCCGCCGATATCTCTTCGACTGTGCGTCTGCCATATATGCCATATCCTTCTCCTGATTGCTGCATGGCCTTCGATTGACTGATCCTTTTCAGGTCCGAATACGTTGCGCAGATGCGTCGTGCCCGGAATTCGATCTTTGCGTGTCTTGCTTCTCCGAAGGCAAAACTTGTGGCAACCACCGTCCCGCCAGCCATTCATACTGCGTTATAGAACAGCATTCGATCCCAATTTTTGACGAAGATTGGGGTGCCGATGAAGAATTACTCCTTCTTGAAGGAGCAGAGACGTACGGTCTCGGTTCTTGGGCAGATATTGCGGATCATATCGGAGGAGGAAGAGAGAAAGACGAAGTCCGTGATCATTACTACAAGACTTACATAGAATCATCGAAATTCCCTCTTCCCGAGCTTTCCGACCCCGCGGCTGCTGGCGGTTTGGAGAACATACCCCGAGAGGAGTTCCAAGCTCGCAAAAAGAGGCGTATTGAGGCACGAAAGGCAGCGGCAGCAAGCGCACTTCCTTTGGCACCCAAGAAGAAACCCACAGCCAGCGTGCCGGCGTGCCACGAGGTTCAAGGATACATGCCTGGTAGGATGGAATTTGAGGTTGAGTACGAGAACGAGGCCGAGACAACCGTAAAAGACATGTTCTTCGACCCGGGCGATGGCATAAACCCTGTGACCGGACAGATCGAACCCGAGATTGACCTCAAGCTCACCGTCATGGACATATACAATCACCGTCTCACGCAGAGAGTCGAGAGGAAGAAAGTTATATTCGAACATGCTTTGCTAGAGTACAAGAAGAACCAGGTAATTGAAAAACGTCGTAGTAAAGAGGAGAAGGAATTACTCAACAAAGCAAAACCCTTTGCGAGAATCATGAATCGCGCCGACTATACTTCATTCGCAGATGACCTACAGAAGGAGTTGAGTTTGCGGCAGGCTATTTTGACATTGCAGGAGTGGAGGAGATGTGGGATACGGAATTTGGAGAAGGGAGCGAAGTATGAACTAGAGAAGGCGCATAGGGTATGAAGTACACAGTTATGTTATTTTTCCTCTTTTGCTTTTCGCAATATCCACGGCATCACTTATCACGAACACCAAAGCCGAAAATCAGAAAAGAACGAAAGAAAAGACTTCAAATTAGACACTGGCAGACAACCCCCCCCCCCCCCCCTCCCCCCAATCCCCACACCACCACCACCACCACCACTTTTCTCTTCGACTCCCACGTTTCCGTTTTAACACGTAGTCATGGAATCATAGACAAACATCATGAAACAGCCGGGCACCCAGAACGACCGTGTCGGACACCGTGTTAACGCTAAGACCGCCGTTTCGCTGGAGGGTCCTGTACTCTCGTCGCCTCACCTCCTCCACCCAGGTACACTAAAGAGCCTTAACATTTCGATCTCCAATCCAACTTCGGCTCCGATATCCAGCAGCTCGCTCTCCCAGGTGGGCGACGACGCTGCGGATACCAAAGCAAACGGCGTCAATGCAAATCGGAAACCAAATGCGGCGAGCGTGGTCCTAAGTCAGCCAGCATCCTTCACGCCAGCTACGCTCAATAACGAAAACGCTCCGGACTTCCATCTGCTGACAGAGGAAGAGAGGCGGCTTTGTAATTTGATTGGCATGCATCCCAAGCCCTACCTTGTAACAAAGGATCTTCTCATGAAAGAAGCCATGCGACAGGGTGGAGTTTTGAAAAAGAAACAAGCCAAGGAGATATGCAAGATAGATGTTGCGAAGGTTTCAAAAATCCACGATTTCTTTGTGGCTTGTGGTTGGATTGGGAAGAATTAAATATGCGAAGATATAAATTGTACGTAAAAATGAAAGACTGTATTATATCGGAAATATGTTATGAAGGAACAGAAGAAGGAGAATGGTCCAAATTTTGATTTACGGGGAACCCCAAGTCCGTGTCTATGGTAGGCAGGCTATGTACATGGGTGACGATCGGCGAGAAAACCCAAAGTGATGTTTAAGCCCAGGGTTTTGTTTGATCGTCCTCGCTGAGAGTACTCGAATGGCCGAGGGTGTTTTTTTTTTGTTTTTAGAAAGGCTGTCGGGTTTTGTCAGCCAATGTAACGGGAGGAAGCCGGATATAAGAAATAAGACATACGTTGTCCGAGGGTGGGATTTCCCTGACCCAGTAGGAGCCGAAAACCGGAATCTTCTGCAAGATATCTCTCCTCACACGTGGGACGCCCTCAGCGAAGAAAATGGCAGCGAAAAGAGCTACGCCACCGAACGCACCGGTGGTAAAGCCACTAGAGAAAGAGGAGAAATATTATTAGGTCGGAGATGTTCAGAAGGGGTAAATATGAACATCAGGCATCGGAGGTTTTCTGTTGACATACAGGCGGGTGATAAGCCCAGGAGTCCAGGGACCGAAGTGCAGTCCGTTCTTGAGTCTGGTTATTAGAATTTATTGTCAGAGAGGGCGAGAATCCGATGGGGGTGCTGCGACAATGATAATGCCTTACTTGGGACCGTAGGGGCTCCGGTACTGCGAGAGAAAGGTTTGGATTAGCAGGCGACAATGTGACAGACAAATGAACGAATCCAAATTCAACGGACAGGTACTTACGACGTTCGGCATGATGGAGGATACGAATGGAAATGTTCTTATGGTATAGAGGCGCGGCGACGGCGGTGGTGGGGTGAGTGGTGAAGAGAGGTTTATGGTGTTTTGCAATTGAGGTGAGGTCGGCTCGGAAGGAAAACGATATGAAGGGCGTCCGATTGGTTCGGGTTCGGCCAATGACGACAAGGCTAATGTCTCTAACAAACCTCCATCCGGCATCATTCCATCCATCCATCCATCACATTCACATTCATCCTCCCTCCAGCCGGTCCTCTTTTATTTTAATTTTTTTCAACGGCTTCAACAGTAACAGCTCCAGCAGCAACAGCACCACTTGCAGTAGCAGCAGCAGCAGTAGCAGTAGTAGAGGCAGTCAGTAGTCAAAGGATATGGCTTGGTCTCGAATTCGCGGCTCGGACAGTTAAAGACCCTCCCGATCCATCAACGTCCGACTCATCACATCATCTTCATCTTCATCGCTAGCGACCAGATTCCCCAATCCGATATAGCCTACCGGGGCCAAGGGAAGACGTACAAGGTCTATCGATACAAATAGCGGATATACAGGCAAAGGCAAAGGCAAATGCGCATGCCATGCCCTCGAATCGACCTTTTCTTGCCGGTCTCTTTGTGGCATTCCGGGCTCACTCGGCCCTGCAAAAACCGTCGGCACCTGTCTCTACGGCATCTACTTCGGCTGCTACCGGCAGCAGCACGATAGTATCCCCGACCAGGTCAACCCTTCCGTGCTCGACGACTACCCAGCACGGAACTACAACAACACCCCAGCAAAGTCCTCCGCAGTCCATCGCCAACACCCGACAGCATTCGCCGACACGACGGCGAAGGAGCTCATCGAGCTCGACGGATGGCGTTACGAACGGTGGGACGGGAGAGAAGTGGTGGATCGGTGGGAGAGCGGGAGATGGACAGGCACGGTTCTACCAGCTGCAGCCCGTGTAGGTTGACACTTGCATATTTTTGATCCTCATTATTATCCTCATTATTATTTAATACACCACTTGAAACCGAAGCTGACTTGGACTGATAAATACTTGCTTATCTCCGGAACAGGCGCCACAGATCTCTCGACCGGCTGAGCTTAGATCGCATGTCCTTGTAGCCTATATATACTTAATATAAGTACTCAAGTACTTACTTATCCACTCATCCGTCCGTCCGTCTGTCCATCTGTCCATATTGGTATTTCTTCATTAAATTGATTGATTGATTGATCGATCGATTGATCACTTGATTGGTTGGTTTGGCTGTAGCAGGTTAAGAAGGAAGTACATACTTGAGTAAGTATTAAGTACTTACCTATCTACTATCTACTTCCCAATGAGGCATTAGATCTGATGCTATCCAACAACTGTGTGTTGTGTGTTGTGTGTTGTGTGTTGTGTGTTGTGTGTTGTGTTGTCCAACAACAGCCCCTTTCCCTTCGTTTCTCTTCCTTTCCCTTCTCTTCCCGACCCACTCACCACTCACCACTTGCCACTCTCACCCATTCAACCCGTCCTATCCTCCCTGTCCTCCCTCCCTTCCTCTTCCTCACCACCACCACCATCGCCATATACTTCCTCACCTGTTTCTTTATTAATTTTGGCTCGACATCACAATACTTCTAACTGGCTTTCTGTGGTCATCGGATCCTCTCCAAGGCTGTCAACGTTTGTTCCTTGCCATCGCTTCCCGTCTTTCCTCCGTACTTTTACGTCAGCCTGCCGCTGTCAACTTTGGAACTCCCACTACCACTACCACCACCATCACCTCTACCCACCACCAACTACCTCTACTACCGCTACTCCCCTCATTCCCGCCCGCCGCTCTTGCTTAGACTTGTATCATATATCAAATGATATCTTATATCAAAATCCATCCCGTAACCATCTCTTAACCAGCCGTCTAAGAAGTTCCCCCACCCCCCCCGGGGCTCGATAGCTCTCTTCTCTACTGTCCTTCTCTATATCTATTTCTACCCTGAGCCGTACATATTATTTCAGGAATCTTCTGTGGCTAGCTATCGATCCCAAATCAGGAATATCGCATCTTCTTCTTTCCGATATCATATTTTCACCATCCTCGTGTTCTGGATGCCTAGGGCCTAGATCGGCTTCGTCATCTCTTCTCATATCCGACCAAGTACCCACTTCTGTTGTAGCACTCGAGAACCTCGTCAGAGGTTTGCCGACCCCCCACAAGCACCTCTGGACTCTCCGCGCCAACCACTTGGTGCGATGGGCCAGGGCGCCTCATCGACGCGATGTCCAGCCCCCGGAGCTTTACAGCCACAGCCGTCTTCGGCCAGTCACGACATGGCACCCTCCGGTGTTGGGGACATCGAGCCGTCCTACTCGTCGGCCGCTGCCAGTAGTACTTTTCCTCACTCACGCCGTCGCTCGTTCTCACCCGATCCTGACAGCGTTGACTCCCGGAGAAGCAGCCGGATCCGACGGCGTATCTCGAGATTCGTATCCTCTAGCATTTCTATCGATCATGTTTCTCCCAGGGACAGCACCCCTTCACCAAATACGCTTAACGACGACTCGCCCTCCGAAAACTCCACAGGGCCCCTCCCACGCGTGAGGCTTCCCCGCATACGACCCGGTCTTCTTCACAGGCGGAGATCCATCAATACCAACCCTGCTGAAAGTACCAGGCGTGATAGACCCTTTTCAATGATCGGATCGCGAATAGGGTCCGTCCCATTCTCCCCACTGCGGCAGACGGGATCCCTTGACCTTTCCCATTCTCATTCAGTGCGGCCACAGGAAGCGTTAGAGTCAGACCTCGATGTGGTACAAGAACCCCCACCAAACCATCGGATACCTGCTGCGAATGTGGATGGTTTGTCTCCATCCGAAGACCGTCCCAGCGGAAGGAACATGTTTGATGAGATGTACGATTCGAGACGAAACATAGTCGGTGCTCGTCACCTGAGACCTCGCAGGACCAACGCCGAAACGGACGATATCGAAGCTATGGCCTCAGAGAATCCCCCGCTATCCGAACCAATCAATTCCTTCCATTTTCCAAGCTCAAGCCATCCCCGACAAAACCTTCACAGAAGCCCCCGCGATTCCCGTGGGAGCAGTTCATCCAATTCTTCACGCCTCGGCCGATCAGGAGAGGATCAGGCCGCCGTGCTTTCGAGATTGCTTTCAGTCGCTGCAGCGGCGACTGCCGCATCTTTGGTTGGTAGCAATAGCAACGCTTTCTCGGATGCTAGGGATGTTTCCGGTGGTGATAGCATGGATGGTAGCTTTGAATCCTTCCTTCGGGCTCTACAAAACGGCCGTCTGGCCTCGGCACTTAGAAACGGGGGTGGTTCAACAGATTCATCGGGGACGGATACCTCGGACGATATCATATCAACCGGATCTATCGGTCCTCTGAATTTCTTTAGGATGTTTCGCTTCGGACCTACTTCGGATACGCCTACCTCTCCCACAACCCCTACAGATCAAACAACCCGAATGATCCCCGTGATCATCGTAGGAATAAGATCGGTCAACCCTCGCGAAGCTATCACACGCGAAGGTCGCCCTTCGCCACCGTTCCTGGACGCGTTATCATCACCTTCGTTCGGGGACGACATTGCTCCCCTGCATAGAAGGATCGGGAGCCAACCTCGTACAACCCCGTCGGTCGAAAACACCAGCGAAAATGATAATTTGGTCGCCGGTTTAACGGCTCCTTCCACAACCCCTTCTGCTTCGCATGCTGATACACCCGAACCACTCAGTCGCAGAGACTCTCGGTCCTTGCGACAGCAAGAACTCCTCAACAACCCCCTCTTCGATTTGTCTACCACGGCCAGCGAAGGCTCCGAATGGACCACGAACAGCGCATCGTCCGGCGAATCCCAGCGATCTTCCCCTTCACAGCTTTCCAATCACAATTCCCGATCGACGAGTCCCGATTCATCTCGTCACCAAAGCGAGGGGACCCGGAGCTGGATAATATATGTTTTGGGCGGAAGCTACCCGGAGAATCATCCTATCCTCACAACACCATCGTTGTTCACTGATGTAAGACCCCACCTTCACTTTTACACTTCATGGGAATAACAACATGTCTGACCTTGAAAACTAGACTCCGACTTATGAGGACATGATGCTACTCTCGTCCTTGATCGCACCCGTGAAGCCCCCGGTTGCTTCTCGAGAGGATGTCGAATCAGCCGGAGGGCTTTTCGCCGTGCGTCTCGAAGGGACAGTAATTGGCCATAACGGCGATAGCGCCACAGTTATTCAGCTGAACCCTGGCGAACGATGCCTGGTTTGCCTGAGTGATTTCGAAAACGATGAGATTTGTCGGCAATTGGCCAAATGCCACCATGTGTTTCACAAGGATTGTATTGACGAGGTACGTCGGCTGATCCAAGATCAAATAGGGGCTAGCAATGCTCCTTCCCTCGCCCCCTGTAGCTTGTTGCTGACAAATTATTTCTATAGTGGCTTACCACAGGACGCAATTCCTGTCCCCTGTGTCGCAGTAAAGGCGTGGAGGAGGGCACAAACGGCCCTGAGGTGTCTGGGGAGGAATCGGCCGCCAGCGCCGCATAACCAGCATGACAAAACTTTCTCTTATTCGGCGGCTTTATAAAATGATCTGTCTTACGTTGAATTAAGCCTTATAAGTTGATACCCTTTTTACGCTAGATCTATACATTTTTGCCGTATTGACAGCATTCTCTTTCCTTTTTTTCTTTTGTTTTCTTTTTTTGTTTTCCTTTTTCTTTCGTCTTTATGTAGCTTTCCTTTGTTCGGATGGTTCTATGGGATTCAGCTTTGCTTTGCGAGGGCGATGAGACAGGTTGGGCACTTGATAACGGTTGCTGCGTATCTTTTTTATTTTTTTATTTTTTTATTTTTTATTTTTATTTTTATTTTTATTTTTATTTTTTTTATTTTTCCATTCCTCTTTCGTTGGATCATGAGCGCCATTGAATCCAGGCGAGTATTTGAGAGAAACCTTTAAGCCCTGGAATCCAGAGTATATACTACCGAAACTAATATCTATTACCACTACGAACCCTGGGGATACCCCGCTTGGCTATTTTCCAGGGTCGTGAAGCTAACCGTGGTACAATAGCTGTTACATAGCATACACTTACTTAAGTATTTATTACTTAAGCAGGACTGGTATATAGCATATAGTAGGTAAAATATAGTATGTTTTATATAGTATCTCCGGTGGTGTGCCCGGATTGGCTCCGATTTGGGGGGGCTGAGTGAACAAGGGTGACTGACTATACCTTATTTTGCGAGCTAAGATGGGTGCTGGCGATCCAAGCATACTAGCTTGAGTGTAAGCGTTCTATTCAGGGTTTGCTGCTGCTTGCTTCCTCCTCGCAACGGTCGCCACCTAATTATAGTAAACCCCCGACCTAACGTTTGAAGGCATGCAGGCCCTGTACCTTTACTTGGACATTACTTGTAATGTACCTGCACCACTAGCCTCCCAATCCCCTCTCTACCGGGGTTTGTGGGTTCGATGACATCAATCAACATCAATATCCCCCAGGCACGAAAACCCACGAGCCGACATGGCATGGCGTGGTAATTACCTCTTATGCATTTGGCATCAACAATCGAGGTTTTGCTAAACACCAATGTCTCCTCACCCAGCTATCTAGGATCGGTCGGTTCTGCGCGTACCTATCTAAGTACCTACCTCCTGAAAGTAAGCACTCGAGTACCTAAAGCATCTCCTTCAAGGGTACAGTTTCTTATAGAACACTCCCTCCAGAACAATCTCTCTCTCTCTCTCGGTTCGAGCGGTGCAGACGCGACCTAGTTACTATATCCAAACGGCGTCGACCGAATGGACGCTTGCCCTATCTGTATCTCGCTTACAGCACTGTGGCGTATTTCCATAATTATCACCACCCCCGGCGGTGCCAGTAAATTCCCGTTCAAGAAGGATTCTGCGACCCATGGAGGAAAAAATAAACCACGCTTGCCTGCTCTGGGAATAGAGCCCAATTAGCCGATTCGGGGGCCCTACTGCACAGGAAAGAGTGGTCGTGGATTTTTCTGGAATGCACGGCTGCACTGCCCATCAATCTGGTACCTACATATCCATGTACCGGTACACGGAAGACATTGGCTGGGAAACACAACTGCGGGCCTGCAACGTTCCTGAGCAGGTTTAGACGTCAGACCCTTGTTTCCCATCCCGTCTGGCAAGTACTTTGTCCTGAAGAAGCTCTGTGCTATTGTTACACCGAGCTTTAGTACGCTGCCAAAATCGTCCCCGCATCGACGCCGCTGCCTTAACGACGCCGCTGACGCCGCAACATGTCTCAATCACGAGCTATGACGATTCCAGCTCGTGTGGAACCATGCATCTACCCATCAGCATACTTACCTCTTACTTGCTTCTTAAGTACTTACTTGGGTAAATACTTAACATACTTCCGTATGTATTCTTATGATATATAAGTATCCGGTCCCCTCACAGTTAGGTTGGCATCATCAGCATCACTATCATTCGCTAACACAGAACATCGGGCCCAAGCTAAACTAAGCTACTGGTTTCACTTTCGTTCATACAATAGACCATAGACCCTTGGCCCTTCTTTCTTTTGGATATTGATCTTTCTTTCTTTCTTTTGAATATCGATCTTCTTTCTTTCTTCTGGATCCGCCATACACAATCGTTCGCTAATACACAATCCGACTCTATCCCGCAGATGTGGATATCTCTGGTCGATAGTTAAACGCACAGCTCGATTTTTATTTTTTTATTTATTTTTTTTTGTTTCCTATTTCCCTTCGTGAGCCTAGTTTAACTAATCAGAGGATGCCGGAAACCGTTGCATGCTACCCGTTTTTCACGCAGCCGGCGCAATCTGGTTCTCGATTCCACACGCTTTCAAATTACTCAACAATCATCTACGATCAAGAAACATTTACCATGGATCATATGAATTCGAGCTCCGGACAGAGGTGGCAGAAATCCGAGATGAGACTGGACCTTGGTGGAGCCACCGAACAGATCAAACACCGTCGGACAAGATCGGGCTGTTTCACTTGTCGTGCCCGCCGTGTAAAGGTTAGAGCAGCTCCATTGAAGCTGGACTGGTATCTTGTACTGACGTCGGATGAAACAACATCACAGTGCGATGAAACAAGGCCCATTTGTGAACGTAAGCCCAACCCGACTCTGATCCAGTGTCGTAGCTTATCTTAAAGATACAACCGACGTCTTGCTTCCAAAATAATAACTTACATTTTCTCTCGTAACAGGCTGCTCGAAAGGAGGTCGAAAATGCACTTTTCCGGACACATCGACACCGAAGAGCACAAGGACCAAAAGAAAACAGTCAAACACCTCCAGCTCCGCCCAAGTACCAGAGAAGAGTCCGTCTCCCGAAGATCCCGAGTCGGATGCCTACTTCTCCGATATTCACTCAGTCGACTTCCGTTTTCTAAGTGCATACCCGCTGAATTCCCCAAACCTCGCTCAGTCAGCTCCTGGCTCAACCCGGTCACAAAGAAGCCTGAGCCCTGTCGGCGTAGCATACAGCGGGGAGAGCCACTCGGAGCCCCGTTATCCTCTATATAGCCATGATTCCCGCTCCGATTCTATGATTTCAAGTTTACCAATCGAAAGAACACTGTCGGAATTGGCCCAAACTGAACCTTCCCCGAATAAATTTGACATAAATTTCTGGCTCCAGTACCATCGCCAAAATATCAATTTCCGCCATTATTTACTAAAAAGTGACTCGTCAAATTTCTTCAGCGACGTATTGTTGTCATATGCATTGCAGAATAATGCGCTCCTTTACTCGGTCGTCGCATTCTCTGCGCTTCACTATTTTATCCACGAGGCACGCACCACTGGAACAGATCAAACGTCGTCAGCAGAGATCTTCTTCGGGCTGCATGACAGAGCAATTGTTTCCCTACGAGAATCATTCCAGGAAAACCTACCTCCAGATGTGTTCACCCTTCTTACAGTCCTTCAACTGGCGACTCTCGAAGAATATCTTGGGGATTGGGCAAATTTGATTGAACATCGCAAGGGGGCATATATGATTCTGGAATCCCTATTTTCGCCACAGTCGATCCTTGATACATCAGAAGGGTACCCTATTTTCTCATGGTTCACTCGGATCGACCTCGGTGTTTCCATGATTGCCGGGCTTTCCACAATTCTCGATACCGAGTGGTACGACGCAGCTTACAATTCGTGCCGAATCCAGCTTGCCCAACATCCCGACAACCTCTATTGGTTAGCATTGAGCGCCGAATCTTCTTGCCGTCGGATCACCATGCAAGTCGTAAATGTCTTGCATGCGCGGTTCAACGGGCTTTGCGACTACGGATCTTACGAACAAGCGATGGTTCTCGCGTCGAAGGATATCGAGTCGTTTTGGGACCAGTTCTCCGACTTGGGGGCTACCGCCCAACCGATATCTCCTACGATTCAAGCTCAAATGAACTACGTGTTCGCAGAAATACACGCCGTGGGAATGCTCATACATCACCAGCGCAGTGTATTATATGGTTTCGACGAAGAGTACATGGCCGGGCGATGCGCCGCAATATGTGATCTCGTAGCGGCAACGACAGCTCCTTACGAATCTGATAGCCCGCAGACGTCACTATTACCTTTCCAACTGGCCCTAGGGATGGCAGCGGCATTCAATACTGTGGATAATTTAAGAATGTTCCTTCGGGCACGATTCCACGACATAGAGCAGCTAGGGTATGTTCTGAATCCAAAATGCTTACTTGTCCATGTACATTTGAATTTGAATCGGATCAATGCTAACTTCACGCCGTATTTGCTATAGATTTTTATACCCGATCCCGTTTCGGACATTTCTTTCAAAGCTTTGGGAAGATGAAACGGTTCGGGCGGAGTGGGTGCCCGGACTGCAAATGAGCGACAACCGAGATAAATTCCGACCGTTGACGAATATTCTCTCTGCAATCAAGGCGCTAGCGGAGGACAGAAACGAGGAAATAAGTTTCACAAATAACATCCAAAGCGCACAATTGATGCGAAATCTCTTTTCTTTTGCGGATCTTCAGGCCTGAAGGGCTATGAGCTATGACTGTTTCACGTACGACTTTCCTTTGTCATGGTATTGGGTTGTAAAATATGCATATTTTTGGGGTACGGAGTTTGGTCTCTAATTTATTTTTCCCTTTTAACTCTCCCCCTTTCTCCCTCTTTTTCTTTCTTTCTTTCTTTCTTTTGTTTGAAGGATGGATGTATTTGCTGTTGGGATAGCGTTGGCGTTATGGGATTTTGCGGAGAAAAACGAATACACTTACTGATTTATACCTATGTTCATACCTTTTGTTCCTGATGGTTATTATGGGCGTATGAAATATGAACAGGTGGACCGTAATTAATTACTTAATATAATACATGATACTGGCCAGCAGCGCAGCAATCATATGTACGGTAACGGTCTCTACAAGCGACAACAGATTTTTCTATTGCTCTAAAACCTCAGCGGGGAGCACCTACATGAGTGCTTGGTAAGGATGTTGTTGGTGGTAGAATATTGTTAATGATCTATATGGTTATTTGAGAATGGGAAGTCAACAATCGCGGGCCATATGGCGCAATGGTAGCGCGTTGCTCTCCTACTGTCTGATGACAGTCAGTAAAGCAGAGGTTGCAGATTCGAGTTCTGCTATGGTCGTTCATCTCTTTTTTTATATATATTTTTTAATACCGTTTATAGTGCTCGATCGGGCATAGAACCAGTTCGCTAATTTCGATATAGTTCTAGCTTTTACCTCCATTCGTTTTACGTTTCTCCATAGCAGCGCGGTAGCTAGTGACCTTACCATCTAATTTGTAAGTTCCGCGTTGATATACCCTTCTTGTAGTGCAGCCATTCGAGCTAATGGTAAGGTTTTACATCTTTTCTTTTTTATACCTTTTACGCTAATGCTTCCCCTCCAAGTCTTGTCTATATAACCTAACAAAATCAACTGGACATTTATAGCAAAATGGATATCGATCTCCTGAAACGTATCGAGGACTGGTGTCAGGACGTACTGGCGACATCTGTAGCTGCGAAAAAGAGACACCGACGATGCAAACACAGGACATCTGAGGAGATCCGGTTTCTGACGCCACCGGGTAGTATCGAAATGGACGTTCCCATCGATACCGACGAGACTCCTCGCCAGAAACGCAGGCGTGGGAATTCCATCTCTAGGAGGAGCCAGAGGTCGTCGGCGTTGAGTTCTGGCTATGGATCAGAAAGCGGCATCGAGAAAGCAAGTGCGGGAGGGGCGAGAGCAGACCTCGCCAGCAAAGGCAGAACCGTACCGGTCAGATGGATAAATCGCAGTCTTCTCGAACACCCACTCTACGAGCCCCCGGAGTACGTCGGCCGCATCGTACGCCAGTTCAGCGAGAGCAACCTCAACAGCACCTTTATCCCGATGCAGCTGAAGGAAAGACTGCGCCGGAAGGCCAAGTTCGAAGAGTTCGGCGACCATGTATTCGACAACGCGAGCACGGACCCCACCAACGCGGAGCGCCTGTTCACAGAAGTGGAATTAGTCATTGCACTGGCAGAGAATGCATTCAGATCATCAGACGACGAGAGCTCTTGGTATCTAGCTGTTCAGAGAGTGCTCTCCTTCGATGGGATGGGCAACAACACACCGCAAGTGGTGTGTACTACAGCGTATGTGGACTAATTCTACTCCCGTCAGTATTTTGATATCGAAGTAATTTTACTCCCATCGGTAGTCCGTAGGAGTAATCTTACTCCAAAAATGACTTGAGAAATTCGGCACTAACCCTCTTAGGATCACGAAGCTGATACGGGCACACCTGTTCCCGGAGGGTGGCGAAACAAGAAAAGTAGACTATATACTGGAATTCGACGACATGAACCAAGCGTGGGCGCAATTCTACGAGAGGTGGAGCATACACACACGCAACGACGATATCAAAATGTCTCCCTTCTCGGACGAGACATCTACAGACTGAATACAGTGCTGTATGATAGAAGTCAAGAGTCCCGCGACGACATATTACGAGGCCCAAGTACAAGCAACAGAAGCCACAGTCGCTACGATCAACAACTTGCTAGACGTGCAAAAGCAGATAATGAAGAGGGGCGTGAAATACGACGGTATAGACATGCTACCGTTCCCATTCATTACCGTCGTTGGACACGAATGGTCCCTGCACTGGATATATCAT
Source organism: Arthrobotrys flagrans (assembly GCF_004000055.1). Taxonomy (NCBI): domain Eukaryota; kingdom Fungi; phylum Ascomycota; class Orbiliomycetes; order Orbiliales; family Orbiliaceae; genus Arthrobotrys; species Arthrobotrys flagrans. The sequence continues at coordinate 758,995 of NW_027137556.1, forward strand.
CGAGACAGCCGAGACGGCGGTCGCCCGAAAATGGTGAGTCGACACGCCGCAAATTGCCAGGCACGACTGACAGGCGATAGGATGTAATCGGGCCATGTAGCTTGGGTGGCACGCAAGACCGGACAAATGCGTTCAAGCCGATGAACAGCATACAGAAGCTGAAGACTTGGATGGGAAGTGAATACTCGGGCTGGGTGAAACGCTGGTACGGATGGAGGGATGGTAGCTTTGGGGTCAATGAGGTACAGGATGTTTAATTTATTATATTTACATGATATCTATCTACCCGTATTCCAACCGAGTCCGGCCGTTGGTACTGACATAAAGGGGGGCGAGAGCACCGAGAGCACCGAGAGATTCTGAAAATATAATACAAAACAGCCCAGTGACATCTGTTCCGACATAATTGTGATCGAAACACAATTACTCATGTTCGTATCTGCCGTGAAGTCCCAGGCTCTCACCGGGATCGAGCCGCCCGGGATTGTTAGGATGATACAATCCCGGAGCAAGCTGTCACCCCTCGTGACGTTTTTCTTGTAAATTCACATATCATCGTTGCTGCCCCGGGTTTTCGAGCAGACTCTTCTCTAACGCCTCACAATTTATATACGGCGTTTTGATCCGCGAAAATTATTCTTGCTGATTCTCAACAAATTCAAAATGTTGCCAAGGTCGATCCGGAGACACATTGCCCATTTTTTGGGTTTTATTTATGACGGCGGGCGAGCCGTGGTCCAAGGCTCAATGCCAACGATTGAAAACGACCGAGAAGTCGCAACGGCTACGTTCTTCGTGGTGTAAAAGAACACCTCGTGGTGGTATGGTAAATAATAAATTTGATTTTACTAATAATGTTTATATCGGTTGTGACTAAATACTGTAGATGATGGGTAGTATACCTACAAGAAACTCGGATTTTTATAAATAATAATTATTTTTAGACAATATGGTAAAATTTTAGTAATCCTAAGCAGCTATCATAGAAAAAAGAAATAATTTGAAACCGATCGTATGATAGTACATCGATCAGTTGTGGAGTTATTGTATACGTGCGGCCAAAGTAAGCAGCATACACTTGCCTTTTCTAACCTACTTTCGCAGGCTCATGGAATAGATACCGAAAGTATGTACCTGTATGCATTGGTGATTGTTAATATACTGAGATTTACACGTCCGGCTGCTGTATGTATACACGTACATCCTCATGTTGCCTACATGCACTTACACCGAGTTATGATATGATCCATAGCTAAGCGTATGCAATTAATTCGAGAGCGAGAGTCTGAGTGAGACAGCCCAAAGTACCAGAGCGATTGATTTCTGTGTTGTTTGTTGTTGGTTGATTGGTTGAGGGAGCTTCCTCCTCTCCACCTTTCGGCAGCACCATTATGTGCATTGCCCCCCTCAACCTTCAACCCTCCACATCCATCCAGCCACCCATCCACCACCTTCTCACAGTTCACCTTCACCGTCACCATCTCCGTACTTAAAGGACTTACCTATAACGCTGCCCTGCCTTGACCGTGGGCCGAGAATCGAATCCACCTCGTCTTCTCCTACTGCTGCCTGTTCATACCCCGTAACACCCACTTTGATCCCATTACGGACGCCATCTACTTACCTACTTGCTCCCATTTACCTGGTACTGAGTATATAACAAGGTATGTACATCCTCCTACCTACCTACGTACTTGCTTCTTAACCGCGTCCGTTCCAATACCCACCTGCTGGTTAGTGTGTGCATACCTTGGCTCACTGCTGTCGCTGTTAGGCATTGTCGGCTCCACCCTATTCCGCTATCAGCCATGTCGTGGAAGCTCACCAAGAGTAAGTCGAAAATGCTCGCTCCCCATCTCCGCCTTGTTTGGAAACTTCGAGTCAGGGGTTCGAGCACGCTTCCTACCCCGGGTTAATGCTCCTCCTTTGGTGGCCTCTCCTCCCTTTCTCTCTCTCCTCCTCCTGAGCCCCTTGCCCCTTTCTCATCCCTGTCCCTTCTCTATTCTGCTACATATATATACTCAAGTATATATCCTTCGCCGTGGCTCTTATTTTTTTCCCCTTTTGTTACTTTGATGATTCCCTACTTTGCCCTATAGTCAAATCCACTGATCTTTTGATTCCCTCCTACCGCCCCGTAGAACTAAAGGAGACACACCTCTCCACCCCATCTCCGAGCTCAACAGCTTCGCGATCCTCGTCAACATCTACAATTACTCCGGCATCACTCAAAACATCACCGACACCCTCTTCTACCGACTCTATGATGACAGGAAGCACCCATGTTACCTCGACGGTTAAGCCGGGGCTGCTTGTATTCACACTTTACGAGGCCAAAGGCCTGACGTTGCCCAATATCCCAACCACTCAGACCGGTCTCCTCTCCGGCTCGGTTGGTTCGTTCAATTCGATGCGCCCCGCATCATCGCAGGCACGGATGGCGAGCTACGTCACTCCCGGCTCCCGACCAGGTACTTCGTCATCTCGTCCGGGCACGGGCTATAGCCATGGTGGCGGAATCCATCCCCGATACCTACCCTATTGTGTCGTGGAATTCGACAAGTGTGAAGTCTTCTTGACGGCCTCTCCGAAATCGTCTGCCCCGAACGCTCCAATCTACGACTCGCCTGCAAACCAATACAAATTCGACGTGTCCAGAGAGACCGATCTCACCGTGCAGCTTTATCTGAGGAACCCATCGAGTACCGGCAACAATAGAGAAAATGATTTCTTCCTGGGTAGTTGTAAAGTACAACCCCGCTTTGAGGAAACGGCCGCCCAGCAGACAACTCCACCCAAATCTAAATCTTCCGCACCAGCGGCTCCCAAACCCGGTCATGCGGGCATCGACTGGGTAACTCTAGGATTCGGCAGCGGAAGCGTTCGTATCGGGTTGGACTTTGTTGCGAATCCGGTGCGTATTTATCTTTTCTTCTCCCTTCTCGTCCTACGGCATAGTATGCTAATAGTACGATTAGAGCAAACCCCTCACTATCGAAGATTTTGACTTGCTCAAGGTTGTTGGGAAGGGGAGTTTCGGAAAAGTCATGCAGGTCAGGTAAGAATACAACTTGCTAGGAAATAACTTGGTGAAGACACCTTTTTAAAACTGAAGGAACAGAAAGAAGGACACATCACGTATATACGCCCTTAAAACGATCCGGAAGGCCCATATAATAAGCAGGGCCGAAGTTACACACACCCTCGCCGAGAGGACCGTCCTAGCTCAGATCGACAACCCTTTCATCGTCCCGTTGAAATTCTCCTTTCAATCTCCGGAAAAGCTTTATCTGGTGTTGGCATTTGTGAACGGCGGAGAGTTGTTCCATCATCTCCAGCGGGAGGGCCGGTTTGACATCAACCGCTCGAGGTTTTACACTGCCGAGCTCCTCTGCGCGTTGGAATGCTTGCACGGATTCAACGTTATTTACAGGGATCTCAAACCGGAAAACATCTTGCTTGATTATACCGGTCATATCGCGTTGTGTGATTTCGGATTGTGTAAACTCAACATGAAGGAGGACGACAAGACGAACAGTAAGCTCTTTGTTGGAATTGACGACTTGTTCGCTTGTGGCTTACCAAACTTCGGTTATAGCATTCTGCGGTACCCCGGAATATATTGCGCCGGAACTTCTTCTGTCCCAAGGATACACCAAAACAGTTGATTGGTGGACACTCGGTGTGCTGCTCTATGAGATGTTGACGGGATTGCCGCCCTTCTACGACGAAAATACCAATGAGATGTATCGTAAGATCCTTACGGACCCGTTGCTATTCCACGGACCGGAGATCGTACCCCAGGATGCCAGAGACCTGTTGGAGAAGCTGCTGAACAGGGACCCGACCAAAAGGTTAGGTGCGAACGGGGCAGCGGAGATCAAAAACCACAAGTTTTTCGACAGTATCGACTGGAAGAGGCTCGTCCAAAAGAAGATACAGCCTACCTTCAAGCCAGCCGTTGTAAGTAACCATTGCGCAAGTCGGGGTTTTTTTTCCTTTTCTGTTTGTTCGTGTTCGCTGAGCTTGCTGTAGGAAAACGCGCTTGACACCACCAATTTTTCGCCGGAGTTCACCGGCGAAGCTCCAGCGGACAGCGTCATCGAAGGGGATGCTCGTCTGTCCGAAAGTGACCAAATTCAGTTCGAAGGTTGGAGTTATCACGGAAGTCGTCTGCAGGGCACAGGCGAGGGGAATATGAGCGTTAAGGATCCTTACCTCGGCAATGGCAGCATACAGAATTAGCGAAAGTCTAGATTTTGATCGTTTCGTGCTTTGATGTTTGTTGGTCGTCCCTATACAGCTATTTATGTGTGCAACCCCCCATTTCTTTGATTTTCACTGTAGCATTGGCACATTTGGACCCTCGATCCACTTATGGAGCAGCAACTTTCGCAATACCAGCGCGTGTGCGGGTGCGATGTACCCTCTTTCCCCTCGTGTGCGGGTCTGAAAATAAAGACCGGCTTTCGGTCCCGAGCTTGTCTGATAAAATGGTGTGCTGTACATTACACGTATATATACGCAAGCAAGTGAGACGGGAATATTTACAGGCATCGTTGGATATATACACTCAAAAACATCGCTTATAGACCGGGCCTGCTGTTGTCTTTCAGGAAATCGAGCAGGGAGACCAGCCTCTGGTCCATCTCGCCCGGCTGGTCCACCGACTTGCCCCGTCCGTCCTTTAGCGGGGTGGTCGGGGAAGTAGAGGTGTTCTTGTAGGAATCGAATTCGTCCTTGTTCTCGCCGAGTTTGATCTTCTCGGCGCTCTTTCCGACAAGATCCTGGTAGAGTTGGATGGGGGCGAATCGGTCCAATTCGATGCTGATCCTGCCCTGGTGGTCGAGCTCAGCAGCGAGAGGTGTAACTCTGATGACCTGGGAAATCGAGTACGATGTCTGCTCGTTCGTGGGCGAGCTCTCATGTTGGGCGTATTGGACGATACCTCCGATGACGTAGAAGGTCCGCTTTCGATAGGTGTCGATGGTCTTGCTATCCAACTTGTGAATCAACCGAGCCCGGATCTCTTTGTTGCGATTCGGACCGTATTCCGGATGGTTCTCTAGGTACGAAGTATCGAGGATGTAGTGCATGCCCGCAGAAGGGTGTATCGCCATGGGCACTTCCCGAAGAGGTATTTGGAGAAATTCGCGGACGGCATTGTAGGCCTTTGTGGAGTCAAATCTAGCTGTTTTTAAAGCAGGACTGAGGGAGTCTGTGCTGAAGTTCGGCAGCACAACGGATTCCGAGGTTCCCGAGGCTGCTGCTGCTACTGCTGATGATGATGATGATTCGGAGCTGGTCTCGGTTTGAGGAAGCGTGGAAGACGGCTCGGATGGACCTGTCGATAGAGAGGGAGGGTTGAACCACAGATCTGCAAATGCCTCAAACTCCCTTCTGCGTGGGACCAATTTCTTGTTTACAAAGTTCTTCAGTTGACCCGGAGTCATATGCTGGACGAATTTCTTCCTATAACCCCAGATTGGCTGGGCGCTGTCGGGTTGACCCTCCGGCGGGGGAGTATTCTCGAAGTAAAAGGCAGAGGTAAAACTCCTAGCGCGTTGGTCCCGAAGCTGCAAGGGAATATCCATCTCCTGCCATTTCTTCAAGGTCATGACGGTATCATGGGCGGATTCGATCTTTGTCATGTGTTCCATGGTGTCGATGTCGTTGTATTTGATGTATGTGCTTTCGACCTTACGTGGAATGGAACGTTTCAGACCCCAATCCCCTCTGGCCCGAGAAGATTCCGGGGTGGTGATGGCTTGATGGGTAGGGTAAGGAGCCCGGAAGAGCTGGGAGTCGGAGAGGGTATGGGTCAAGGGCTGCGGCATGGCCATGAGACGCGAATTGCGGATCAAGTTGGCGGTGGGGCCTAAGCTTTTGGAAGACATCGTGGCTGACCGGGGAGCCCGTCCCGTGGGGCGGAGAGGGGAAGGAGGGGCGAAGAGGTGGTCAAGTGGAGGGGTGTTATCGAACCATTCAAGATCGAGATGAGCTTGAGTCGAGGAGAGGTTCTAATTGAAAAAACTGACTGCGCCATATTTGCGGGATATGTGTGGCGCAGATGTGGCGTATTAGACAGCAAGCGACAACACAAGCAGCAACGCAGCAACAGGGGGCACAGACCCCTGTTGTCAGCTCTGGATTTAGAAACACAGGGTGCATGTATTTGGGCGCATACCCCGTTGTAGCAAGGCCAAGCCAAGGATCTTAGTGCCTATGCCCGTACGTGTTCGGGCGTCGGAAGCTGGCTTGTCTCCTTTTCCCAATTCCCAAACTCTCATTCTCATTCCCCATCATCATCATCATCATCATCGTCATCACCACCACCACCACCACCATAACCATCGACTCATCGTGCCTCAAAATTAATACTACTACTACTACGTAGCTGCCATCCGCTGGCGTGCCTGCGCCCGCCATGAACTCCAACAACAACTGGCAGAAGGACTTCACCGTCCGGTATGACAGCCTTCGAGATAACATCTCTGGCCTGAAACCTTGGAACAGAAGGCTCCTCTTCCTGCTGCCTCCTCTTCTAATCTTCTCCTGGGCAATATTTCTCTTCAACCCTCTCGATGCTAACCCTGGCTCTATCGACACCGAAATCGTCGATGCTCCTCCCTCAGCCCCGCCAACCGTAACCTCCAGTTTCGACGACATCTTGTCCTCGTCGGTTATTCCGAATATTCCAAAGCCAACCTCGGATATTGCGGTCGGCGATGTGCCATCACCAACCATCGTCGAGCAGAAGTCCGAAATCCTCAACTTCAACAAGACCAAAGTCGCCCTGTTGATAGAAGATCGTCCCCTCGGACAACTCGCTCCTCTCATGCTGCACATGATGAACGTGGTCCCACCCGACTGGTCTTTCCGATTTTATGGCTCCCAAAAGTCGATAGATCACCTCAACCACTCGCTTCCGATCCAAATGTGGGAAAGATTAGGAAAGTTAACCATGGAATTGGTTCCTAGCAACCTAACCCTCCATGGCCAGCAGGAGCTCAGCAGGACCTTCACGAATCTTTGGTTTTACGAAACTCTTTTGGCTCCTGCGGAATATCTTCTCGTGTTCCAGACGGACAGTATTATGTGCGCAAACAGTGGCATGAATCTGAATGATTGGTTGCATTTTGACTGGGTCGGCGCACCATGGTAAGCCCCCTTCCCCGAAGAAACGTTAAAAGCGACTTTAAAAAAGAACAAGATCATATTTGCGAGAGTACGTACGAGCTGTCTAACACCACATACAGGACTAAAGATTCCGCTTACGGTGGCAACGGAGGCCTTTCCCTACGAAGAGTTAAACCTATCATCGAACTTTTGAGGAGGGAGTCTAGGCCTGATGGCCATCCTGAACTGGAGGATCTTTGGCTTTGCAACCGTCTGGCCAAAATGCCTGGCGTCAACATGGCCAATGGCACGATAGAAGCGCAGTTTTCCGTTGAGGCCGTTTGGCACGAACGACCCATGGGGTACGTTATTCTCCAAAATATATAGAAACCTTTTTTTTTTTTTTTTTTTTTTTTTTTTCCGCTTAAACGGCCGCTAACTCGTGTTTTCCTAGTTATCACACCGGCTGGTCCGGAGCACGTCTTCCAGGCGATGTCTGGGGAACGGCTGAAAAACGAAAGTACATATATGACTATTGCCCCGAGATGAAGATGACCGTTGCCATGAAGTTAGAACGGGAAGGGTGTGATGACAAGCGCAAGCGAGATGAGGACTCGGTCTTTAATGAGATTGCTGCCTTTTGAATATGAAACGAACCTTCTTCCTCTTTCATGTTTAAAATTTTTATTTATTAATCTTTTGGCTTAAAATTTCTTTCACCTCTCATGATGATATATTGGCTTTGGAAGGACCCTGATATAAATATGTTTTTCTTAATTCTTTCTCCTTTCTCCCGTTTCCATTTTCCTTTTTCCTTTTTCCCTTTTTTCTCTCCTCGAGTTCTCTGTCATGTTATTGGTCGGCGGCTGGGCGAAATGTTGTTTCTGTTTTAGTCGAAATGGTTTGTTGGAAGAGCACAAAAGAACTGCTTTCTGCCCCCCTCAGATTGGCCTCCTCAAATTTCGTCTGTACGATACTCTAATATTATATTAAATGTGATTTTACCCTCCATCTTAACTCCCACCCAATCGCACCGCTGTCCGTCAGGGTCTCGGCTCCTGTACCAATAGTGAGTTTTAAAGGGCGCAGGAGAACCCGTCCGCGCTATTGGCTTGGCTTCCTAACTTCGGCCAATTTCACTGCGCAGTGACATCATCGCAACCACCAGAGACACTCAAGCGGCGGGCCTAGAATCAGCCTCGATATCTCTCTCCAGGGCCCCAGAGACGGCACGGAAATTGTGGTCGAGGCCAGCTGGGTACCTAGCTGTTGGATCTGAAGATGTCAGTGGCTTGCTTGACCACAGGCCAGCCAGTGTTGACATTTAAATACACCATCATGACCTCCCGGCTGCCAGACCGCAGGTGTACAGCCAGAGCTTATGCACGATGCCTTCGAACTTTTCATCGTCACCATCATCATCACACAATACGGCCTTTACGATGGGTGCTAGCGCAGCGGGAATAGGCCCCCCTTCCGGGTCCATGCCATCGATGGAGAAAACTTTTATAACCATGCATGATCTAAGCTCTGGTTCGTCCTCCCCTGTTTTTCCCCAAATAGAATATATATATATAAGTACATATGCGTGAGTACGATTGAGTTTTCCGTAAAGTTAACCTGTTTCGGATTCATCCGTTTAGAGGCTCGCATCGTATACGCCTCCGACTCCGTAGCAGATGTCCTGGGCTACCCTCCCGAAGAAGTAATCGGGCTCTCCTGCTTCGACTTTTTCCATCCCGATGAACTTCCCTTCGCCAGAAAAATCCACAACCGGGGTATCCATTTAGACAAGGCTGCTGTACTTGCGTACTGTCGTGTAAAGCACAAAAATGGCGGGTTTATCCACTGCGAGACCATCTTCAGCGTGGTATATGATGTCTTCGTCGCCGCAACCACCTTACATGTCAAAACAAGCAAAAGCCAAGGTGAGGATGACCTCTCGTCGACCAGGCTGAACCAAAGGCACCAGCAGCGTACTGAGCCCATGCTTTTAACCAGGCCGTGCATTGACCGCACCGGTGATTCGAAGAGTTTTCTCATCATCGCCGAACGATCCTCGATACCACATGCTTACGCATCTTTCCGCCAAATTCCACATGGGAAATCCGGAGGATCAAGACGCTCACGAACCTCGAGTTGCTTTGATATTGAATCGATTTACAAGAACGCTCACGGTCCTCTACGCTTCGCACGCAAGTTCATCGATCTTCGGAATCACTCCGACTCAGCTAACCGGGAAAAGTTTCTTCGAATGCATCCACGAGGATTGTCTTCAAGAGGCGGTCGACGCACTGGAACGAGCAAAGGAGAATGATTCTATCGCATATTTACGCTTTCGGTGGAGGGATCCGATAAACAATACGGGGGCTGAAGAGGCGCAGAGACAACCTGCCACGGTTGACCGTCCTTTAAGGAGGTCGCGGCGGATAAGCTCAAAGAGTAAGCGGAAACTGGACAGCGACGACCGGGATGAGGCAGACGGGTCGTCCGGTAGAACATCAAAACGCAGGGCGGTCGGGCCTCAAGGTGAAGATGCATCGGCTCGGCGGGGGGAGTCTTCGAGATCTGGGCCGTTAGCTCGGGACGCTAGCCCGCCTGTCGCAGAGGCTCCGGTCGGGCCGGTAGTCGGGAACGGCACGGGTCCTGATACGGTAGCGACCCCTGCTACCCCCAGAGAGGTGGAAGCTGTGGTGTCGTGTACATCTGATGGGCTTGTGGTCATACTGCGACAGGCGAGGCCTCTAATCCCGAAACCACTTCACAATGTTCCAAATGGAATTTTCGCATCTCCTTGGGCACCTATATCATTGGCCCCGAGGATCGAGCACTTGCCCGACAAGAATCGAGAGGCCAGTCTGATGGAAGCTATTCAAGAAGTCGCTGTTTTTGCTTGGAGTTTACGGCAGCTCGGAGGCGAAATCATTACCAGTTCGGGGAGTGAAAAGACTACGGGCACGGGCAAAGGCAATGAGGGAGACGATAATAGTAACAATCGGAGAGACAATGATAACAAGGTGGAAGGAGGTGGGTTAATCAGCGGCGGTGCCGACGAAGGAAGCGTGGTTTCCTCGGAATCAAAAGCTCAGCAAAAGGCTGTGGCGGCTGGTACCGAAGCGGTTGATGGACCCATAAATCAAGAGCAAGAGCAAGAGCAAGAGCCGGGCCGCTCCAGAAACAATACCCGGAAACCGCCCCGGCGATAGCACGCCTTTTATACTATTAAATAAATTAAAAGTACATACTCTGCAATGCTTGCTTACTTAGAACTCAAGTAGTTGGTGGAATCGAGTGGATATGCTTGCACTCAAGGGCTTTCAGTGTATATACTTAATTCTGGCATGTGAATCTATCCCCGGTCTGTTTGGCGGGGAGCACCCGAATGGGACAAAAAAGTACGGACACATGAAAGAGAGGAAGGAAGCCGGGGCCCCATGTCGCCAGCCCCTGCTCGGAGAATCATGCTGGTTTGGTTGTGGGGAAGCCGGTTTGGGGCCAAAGCCGAGGCACAAATGCAAACCTGCATGCAGACGACATATGCTTTGAACCGAATCTGCTTTAAATACTGAATCGAATCCGATGTCAGCTGGGATGCCACAAAACACCATCTCCATCTAACTAACTAACGTAACGTGGACGTGATATATTCCGTTCTCTGCATCTTTCCTTCTGCTTTTATATACATATTTCTGCTCTCTCTTTTTTTGTCTGCTATAACTAAAATAAACACCCGCGATGGCTGGCAAGGAACTTCGTTTCGACAACAAAGTCGTTGTCGTCACGGGCGCCGGCGGTGGCCTCGGAAAGGCGTATGCTCTGTTCTTTGCTTCTCGCGGCGCTAGTGTCGTTGTCAACGACCTGGGAGGCTCTTTCAAGGGCGAGGGCGCATCGTCGAAGGTATATATATCATTTCGATTTTTTACGATCATCGTTACTCTTTTGATTAAATTGCAACTAACTGATTTCATTTCTAGGCAGCCGACCTCGTCGTAAAAGAAATTAAAGCTGTCGGCGGCAAGGCCGTCGCCAATTATGACTCCGTCGAAAATGGAGATAAAATCATTGATACAGCAGTAAAGGCGTTCGGGACCGTCCACGTCTTGATTAACAATGCCGGTATCCTCCGCGACATCTCCTTCAAGAATATGAAGGATGCCGACTGGGATCTTATTATGAAAGTGCATGTGGATGGTTCTTACAAAGTATGTACTACCTTCATTTCCCCCCATCAAGCCGAGACGCTAGCTAACCGGTTGCAGTGTGCCAAAGCCGCATGGCCTCACTTCAGAAAACAGAAGTACGGAAGAATAATAAATACATCATCTGCCGCCGGCCTCTTCGGAAGCTTTGGCCAGTGCAACTATTCCGGTAACTCTACCTATTTAACACCTCTTTGACGACTGTATTAACAAAATCTTTTTCTTTTTTCAATAGCTGCCAAGCTCGCCTTGGTTGGTTTCAGTGAAACCCTGGCCAAAGAAGGTGCCAAGTACAACATCTTCTGCAATGCGATAGCCCCGGTCGCTGCGTCGCGTATGACGCAGACCGTGATGCCAGAGGAAGTTCTTGCAAACCTAAAGCCTGACTGGATTGTGCCAATTGTGGCTTATCTCGTACACGACTCCAACCAAACCGAAAATGGAGGCATCTTCGAAGCTGGTGCAGGTCACGTCGCAAAACTCAGATGGGAGCGCTCCAAGGGTGCTGTTTACAAGACAGACGGCACCTTGACCCCTGGAGCCGTCTTGAAGAAGTGGGAGCAGGTCACGGATTACTCGGCTCCATCTTATCCTGATGGCCCAGCGGACTTCATGGACCTTCTCGAGCAATCCAAGTCAGTTGGTCCGAACCCCCAAGGTCCAGCTATCAACTTCAAGGACAAGGTTGTTTTGGTGACCGGGGCCGGTGGTGGGTAAGTAACTACGATGTCAACCCGTTATATATTCGTATAGCACTTTGATCCTAATGCTCTCGGCTTTTAGTCTTGGTCGGGCCTATGCTCTTCTCTTCAGCAAACTCGGCGCCAAAGTCGTGGTTAATGATCTCATAAACCCAGATGACACCGTTAATGAAATCCGTGCTGCTGGAGGTACCGCCGTCGGAAACAAGGCTTCGGTGGAAGACGGTGAGGCCGTTGTTAAATCCTGCGTCGATGCCTTCGGCGCCGTCCACATCATTATCAACAATGCCGGTATCCTCCGCGACAAGTCGTTCCAGGGTATGACGGATGAACAGTGGAAGATCGTCATGGACGTCCATCTCCGTGGAACCTACAAAGTTACAAAGGCGGCTTGGCCTATCATGCTTGCCCAGAAGTACGGTAGAATCGTCAATACGACATCGACTAGCGGTATCTACGGCAATTTCGGCCAAGCAAATTACGCTGCAGCAAAGTTGGGTATTTTGGGATTCTCCCGTGCCCTGGCTAGAGAAGGACAAAAGTACAACATCTTTGTCAATACCATTGCTCCCAACGCCGGTACGAACATGACCCGCACGGTTATGCCGGAGGAAATCGTCCAGGCCCTCAAGCCCGATTATATTGCCCCGCTGGTTGCCCTCCTCTCATCCGATCACTGCCCCGATCCGACTGGAGGCCTGTATGAGGTCGGGTCAGGTTGGGTCGGAAAGACCAGATGGCAGAGGAGCGGTGGCCATGGATTCCCCATCGACAAGACTCTCACTCCAGAAGATGTTGCTGCTCAATGGGAGAGAATCTCTAGTTTCGAGGATGGCCGTGCGGACCACCCCGAATCCGCCCAGGATGCCTTGAGCTCGATCATGAAGAACTTGTCCAACAAGTCTGGCTCTGAGGGCGGATCAGGAGATTCTGACTACTTGAAGAACATCGAGGCAGCCAAGGCAGCCAAGGCCGCCGGTTCCGAGTTTGTCTTCGATGATAGAGACGTGATCCTCTACAACCTCGGCCTCGGGGCAAAGAGGACCGATCTCAACTTGGTATTCGAGAGTGCCGACAATTTTGAAGTCCTCCCCACCTTTGGCGTTATCCCTCCATTCAATGCTGCGACACCATACAGCTTTGATGAAATCGTCCCTAACTTTTCCCCGATGATGCTTCTTCACGGCGAGCAGTACCTTGAAATCAAGAAGTACCCGATCCCAACATCGGGTACATTCGTTAACTATCCCAAGCTCGTCGAGGTTATTGATAAGGGAGCTGCCGCTGTCGTTGTCGCCGGTGTCACTACCAAGGATGCCGCCACCGGTGAGGACGTCTTCTACAACGAATCCTCCATCTTCATCAGGGGCTCCGGTGGCTTCGGAGGTAACTCCAAGGGGTCCGATCGTGGAGCCGCCACCGCAGCAAACAAGCCACCTGCGAGGAAACCGGACTTCGTGGTCGAGGAAAAGACCACCGAAGAACAGGCTGCTCTGTATAGATTGTCGGGCGACCGAAACCCTCTACATATCGATCCCGAATTCTCCAAGGTTGGCGGATTCAAGACCCCGATTTTGCACGGCCTCTGCTTCTTCGGAATCTCCGGAAAGCACGTATATAACAAGTTCGGACCGTTCAAGAACATTAAAGTCAGGTTCGCCGGAACGGTTCTTCCGGGACAGACTCTCAGGACGGAGATGTGGAAGGAGGGCAACAAGGTCATCTACCAAGTTGTCGTTGTCGAGACTGGAAAATTGGCCATCTCGAGTGCTGCCGTTGAGCTCGTCGGCTCGTCTCAAAGCAAATTGTAAAAGTATATCAAGGTATTTTTAGGGTGCTCTGGGTGGAGCGTATATTAATTTGATTTGGGTTACGAGCTAGTCTTGTTGATATCCTTGGAATTCCATTGGTTAATACGAATTTAATGTTTTCTCAACCTCGAATTAAGCTGCTTTGTCAATAATTTGTAAATATATTTAACATGTGGTGACATCTAATCATTAGTATTTCCGTGCGTAGACCCATTGTAAGGATGAGTAAAAGCTACAGTTCTAAACTCGATAAACCTCTCGAGCGCCTGGGAAAATATTTGTTCTAGAATATCCTTGATCGATTGCGACTGATCTCTCAATGCCTGTACCGCAGTTGTAGAATCCCCTCTGTTAGCCTTCAAAGTATATCCTGCGATCACCTGACGTTGCGGAGGCTTCCAGCCAGCGACCCCAGGATTCTTGGACAACCACTCGGCCTGTGCCTGCTCGCCCGCCAACTTTAAAACCAGGGACTCATCTTCTTGGACATAAAGGTCACACTTGTCACACTCGGCGCAGGGTGTACCCGGAACTTGACGGAAATGTTGACAAAAGTGTTTATATCCAACGCTTTTGATGTCTGCTCTGCACACATAGCACATGACGTATCCGCATACGCACGTTAGCTTATTGCATCCATCCGATTTCACAAAAGAAGTACCGCATGTTGGACACTAGCTCGCACGCCGCGCCCTTCCCTTTAGCTTCATATACGCTATAATTGAGGTTATGAAGTGTACTTACCGTGCGTTTGATAGCAGCAGCCATTGCATTCTCGACACATATTCTGAGGGCTTCTTCCTCGTTCTCAAAACATTTATGAAACGCCTTCCACTCTTTCCCGCAGTTTCGGCAACTTTTCCTCCCGCATATTTCTGAGTCATTTCTACACTGAAACATCTGTCCGCGCAGTTTCTCATGCTTTTGCTTAACGGCCCGATTTATCAGCTTTGATACAACTTGTTCAAAGTAGAGGGCATTTGGAGCCGAAACGGCTTCGAGCAGATAAATGTAACTCAAAGCGAACAGCACTGCAAGAGCAGGGAGTAGGACCAATAGGAAGTTTGCGGATGCTACGAACAATGCCAGAGCTATCATTGTGTACGCGGCCCCCTTGCGAACCGTCCAATCGGGTACTTCGTCCGTCTCCGCGTACATGCAGAAGGGACACCTAGCGATAGGAAGACCGCAATGTATTATGTCATCCTCTGTGAACTTATCCTCCATAGCACGTAGGATATCTGCCGGCAGAGCCTGCGAAACTAGATCCAAAGGCACGTGCCCATCGCACGGTGGATCTGCTATGGAGGAAAGGCACCGTATCGTGCCCTTTTCCCGCATCAAGCTGGTTGTTTGGCCGTATATGCCTTCCTTTGCAGCGTTTAAGATGCAGCTGTGGCAAAATAAATGTCCATGGCAGCAAGCTACCATGGTTTCAAAGGTATAGTCGCCAAAGCAGCATTCGCATTCGAGCAAAGCACCGAATTCCTCGTATTCCTTTTCATTCATAGCCAGGGCAAGGGCAAAATCTGAAGCGGTTTGCTCCTTCCGGCTCGGTGCACATAGCTCCCATAGCTCTTCGTCGAGCTCTTTGCACCCGGTGGGACCAAGCTTGGGTATGGCTCTCGGTTCTTCTGACTTGGGACGAAGGAAGATCCAAGACGTTATTTTGTGTCTCCATGACTTCCTATGTATATCGATGAGTACCGTCCGTGATTTAGTAAAGTGGTTGTTATTTTCCGCCATCACGCCGAGAATCGTCGATCTAGAAAGACTCTTAAACTCTTTCCGCCTGTTCGGAGAAGCGGCCGTTAGTGATGGCACAAGGCATATTTCTGTAAATGTCAAACATACAGGTGGTGTTCGACGGCCTTGACATATTCATTGCTTCGAAACATTTCCCAAGGCTGAAGAGTTTCACTATTTCCAATCCGTTTCTTCAACTTGCGGCCCATCTGGGACTGTTCGAGCAACATTTTGAGCTGTTCCGAAAGTTCGGCGTGTTCTTGGAATTTGGAGTTGATACGGTAGCGTAGATCCCCGACGTCGGCTTCCGGGAATAGTTCGTGGAGGGCATCAAGGCATTGATTTCGCAACTGCAGGGGATCGGTGCGAGTTTTTGTGGGAGGCATCGCTGTTCTCGAACCGGACCGAAGCAGCGGATGGCAGAGGAATCAAGGTCGTTCGGGGAGGTGTGATTTGTGATGGATGGGACTACATTTATGATGTTCGGTCTGCTATAGGATGCCGTGGTAAGGCTGTCATCGTTTCTTTTTTTCTTTTTGGAATGCGGCTGCGGGGGGTGGGATGTAAGAACGGGCCGCGACGTCCAGCGTCGAAAGTAGTTACTTAGTAAGATGGTAAGCAAGGCGGTGGGAGCGAGCTGAAAGAAGGATAGTTACAACGCTAACGGAGTTCCCCAAACAACAAGGACAACACACAAAACAGAATTCAGAATTATTTCAATTTCAATATCAGGGTTCATGACGACTGGAGGGACTGCATCAGCTGCAGATAGAAATCGACCCCTCGGGTTCTCTTGAAGTTCATCTCGTCTCGGAATATGGGCGGCAGGACAGCTATCAGCCGCTCGTCTCGGCCTCTTTCCAGCATGGGGTTGTAAGTAAAGTAAGGGCCATCATCATCAACTTCATCCTCATCATCCTCAGCGTCAAGCTGCAATTTGAAGTGCAAGGCTGCCAGAGAAATCGGGTTTAGAAAGCTTGCTATATCTGGAATGTAAGATTGTCAGGAGCTCAAACCTACCTCCATTTTTACCGGTTGAAAGGCAGTCGTATTCGATGCCGCCGTCTTCGTCGCTCTTGACGTTGACCACAATCAGGCCACAAAGGTCAGAGTACAGGTTTTCTCGGTGCTGTGAAAATTCCTTTGAGGCGCCGCTAGGAGCGATTGCTTTTGAATTATTAGATGGTGTTTTCCCAATGTTTCGAGCGGTCTCTAGTTTGGCACTGAGTACCGCGTGATCCTGCAGCAGTCGTCCGATCTTGTCTTCCATCAGGGAGTTCTGCTTTTCGAGCTCTTGGATCCGTCTATCCTTTTCTTGGAGCTGCTGAAGCGATATCGACCTCGACTTGAGTTCGGCCTTGAGGTTCTCGATTATGCGCTGCGATGCTGGCCCTACAAGTTAGCCTATTTTTTATTTTTATTTATTTATTTTGATAAATAAGAGCCGGTATGGTATGGCCGACCAACCCTTGTCGCGTTCCTCCAAAGTTTTGATCTGTTCTGCGTGTATCGCGTCGGCATCATCGGTTTGGAGGCGCCGTAGTTTTTCGTATTTGAGTTTTAACTGCGCCAATTCATCGGCTAGTCCATCGGGATCGGTTTTGCCTGATGCCTTTGATATCTTTCCTGCCTTTGACTTTTTGTTTTTCTCCTTATTTGGAGGAGAATCCTCTTCCTCATCCTGAGATATATCCATACCTTCATCCTCTGATTCCGAAATCTCTCCACAGGCAGCTTGCGTCTCAGGTATCTCCAGCCTCTGCTCTACTGCCTTTTTGCGATTTGGGACCGCTTTGGTTGGATTTGTGGGCTTATCTTTTGTTGATATATCTTCCCCACCTGTTCCTACTTCTTCCCCTTTCCCTTTCCCCTTTTCTTTCCCTTTCCTTTTCCCTTTCTCCTTCTCTTTCGCTTTCTGTTCAACGACGGGTTTCTTCGTTTCTAGGGGTATTTCTACTTGAGAGGCTAGCGCCAGGCTGTCGTCTGGATCTTCTGGTATTCCAGATGCTACTGTCGGCTGCTTGCGAGGCCTTCCTCTACTTTTTTTGATTGCTGAAGATTCTACGAACATTCGACTGTTCGCAGTTGGTTTTCTGTCTGTACCGATGTCAGCTATGGTAGGCGTGTGATTAGGTACCGAATGGAGGGTATGTATATGCACGAACCGGTGGAAGGTACCAACGAAGCATCTTCACTGTCGTCTGATGATGTAAGAGTCACCTTGGACTTCTTTGGGGGCATTTTCTACGTGTGGAGCAGGTGGGTAGGTAGTTATTAAGGGGTTTGGATTGGATATCAGGATAGGGTAAAGGAATGTCGAAGAGAAAAGAGAGAAGGGTTTTTGTTGTTTGTTGTGTTGTGGTGATTGAGCTGGAGTTGGAGTTGGAGTTGGAGTTGGAGGGGCGACATGACAATCGTTATCAGCAGTCGATTGGTAGCTGGGGGTTAACTCAATGCAAGACAATAATGCCTCCACGACGTCCTGCATACTTCTTACGAAGTAAGTCCTTAATAAGCACTTACGGGCTGGTATTTCAGTTCACGACCACGATATTGCCTAGGTATCTAGGTAAGGATCCAAATACCTAGGTAACTTAGCAACATTTAATAGTATTAGTACCTCCTTATATGCTATTAATTAGCACGTAGAGGCAAAGTAGAGAAGCAGCTGAGACAGAGAAAGGGCGGGGGAAACGGAGATCCGAGTGGTGTGTGTGTGTGTGTAGGCCCCGGCTACTAGGTATATAGGCTTATAGGCTGTCTCGATGTAAGGAATACGTATACCCTCTGCACTGCACGGCAACTGCTACTGCACTCAACTGCCAGGCACCATCCACCCATCCCATCCATCCTTCATCACCACCACCACCACCATCTCAGTTTCATCCCATCTTTCAAACCACCATCACCACTGTCATTGTCATCATCATCACCACCGCTAATACTAATACTACCGCCTCCACCATTCAAGCTGACGCCTCCGACATCATACCCTCTACGACTACTAGTAAATACATGACTGGAAGGTAGCAAAAAAAAACAAGCGCCTTCGACACCGCACCTCCTCCTCGCTCGTTCGGATACCGCCATCATGTCGGCCGGACCGCCCTACACCGTCTGCGCCCTCTACGACTACAGCTCCCCTCACGAAGACGACCTCAACTTCACTACCGGTCAGAAAATCAGGGTCACCGAAGAAGAAGGTACCGATTGGTTGCACGGTCAGTACCACGACAACCAAGGCACTTTGCACCAGGGCATATTTCCCAAGAACTACGTCGAACGGGTGGAAGAGCCCGAGCCGCCAAAGCTCCCTCCCGTCCCTGTGCGCCCTCAACATGACGACTCTAAGAAAGCGGCCCCTCCCGCGGCCCCCGCCGACGAACCGCTGAAGTCACCCCCCAAGCAGGCTGCTACTCCTACCGCTGCCGCTGCCACCCCCGTTGAGCAAAATCCACCTCCTAAGGAGCAGCAACAACCTACCAATCGGAAAAGCTTCATAGCCCCCAGAACCAAGTCAGAAACCCCGAAGCCACCTCTCTCGCCAACTTCTACCGAAGAGGACGATAAACCGGTGGGATCCTTTCGAGATAGAATCGCTGCTTTCAACAGGTCGACTGCTACCCCTCTCGCTCCCACCCATAGCCAACCTAGGTCTTCCGGTTTTATAAAAAAGCCATTTGTCCCACCGCCTCCGTCCAAAAATGCTTTCATCCCGCCCGTCCAGCAACATGTGGAACCCCGTCGGGATACTGAAACACGACCACCAGTGCCAAAGGAACCTCCTGTTAACAGACAGGATGAACCTGCCCAGCAAGAGGAGGCCCCCAAGGTCTCAAGCTTGAAAGATCGAATCGCCATGCTCCAAAGCGTTCAACTTAATCCTGCAATGGGAGGGAAGCCAAAGAAGCCTCCAAAGCCGCCACCAAAAAAGAAGGAGGAGTCGGTCCCCAAACCCGAGACTCAAGAAGCACCTCAGCTTCCCGAGCTTACTTCCGACGGAGATAGTAGCTGTAAGACACCCCCCTCAAATATTTTATCGTTTTTCCTTTCTCTCTCTCTCCCTCTCTCTCCATTTCATCTGCCGATTATCGAATTTTGAAAATTTCGGGCTCACTAAACAATGACACATCTTCTGCAACTATAGTGCCAAGGACTAGCTTGGAAACACCTAGGGATAGCAATGAAGCTGCCGGGGAGAGTCAGAACGCCGCTCGGGAAGCTGCCCATGATACGGAGGGTACGCAAGAATCACAACCCGTACCTAACCAACAAGATGGTGTCAACCCCGAAGGTGCAAAGCTTAGTGAAGGTGCGGGAGACGCAAGAAAAGCGGAAGGCGAGGATGATGAGGCTGAAGGTGGGGAAGAGGAGGGGGAAGAGGAGGAAGAGGAGGAGGTTGATCCTGAAATTGCCCGTCGGCTTGCTATTAGGGAACGTATTATGAAGATGTCTATATCCGGCGGCATGGGGGGCATGGGCGGTATGTATGGCGGAATCCCGATGATGGGGGGTCCGGCAGCGTATAGACCGCCTCCAAAAACTCCAAAAATGGAGCCATCAACTGTGGAACCTGAGCCATCGTCTTCATCTGGCCCTCCTCCGGAACAATTTAGGATGATACCAATCCTTCCCATGGGAAGAGCTCCAGTCCCTCCCCTGCCGGCACAAGCGACCGCCGACTCCGATGCGGACGACCATTCCATCCGCTCGCCACGGCCGAAACATGAATCAGACACAGATTCGCCGGTAAAGGACGCTCCAACTGAAGACGAAAGCACCGTTCCTGAACTTTCAGCTAAGAAAGCTTCTCGGCCATCTCTTGAAAGTGAAGGTGGGTGTACATGAGTATTACTTATATCACGTAAAAAGCACCGCTCTAACTAACGCTCCAGCTGACGACGAACCGACTTCCCCCCTCAAACCAACTTGTACGCAGCCCTCTCCGAAACTCCAACATAAACATTGAAACTAACAAGCTTCTCCTGATAGCTCGCGATTCTCGACCGCCTCCGCCTCCGCCTCCCAGCGCACTTCCACCAGCTAAGAGTTCGGCTGGGGGTGCTAATGCTACGGAAGGGTCGGAGAGTGACGATGAGATGTCTGGGGACGACCCGAAGACTAGTGTAGCAAGCCCCGTAGTCCAAGAACCTCCTAGTGTCCCACGGCGACCATCAATGGGAATTGCTCCCCGCCCCCCTCAGCATCCCGACGCTCTCGATACTAACGCCGCAAAGCGAACATCCATCGTTGGTTCACCCCCACTACTGCCAGATAGTCCGTCCACTCCGTTAAATATTAAACGGGCGAGCTATATCAGCAAAGGTGGCCAGATGCCACCGATTCCCCTATCGGCTGCTCCTGTACCGGCCCCGCCGACAAGTTCAGCTGTTCGTGGCCCACCTCCGCCTCCACCAGCAGCACCCCCAGTAAGACGCTCTGCCGAAGAAACTCGACAAAACCATAATGACGATGACGAGGATGAAGAAATCACTGAGTATGAAGGGGATATCGATACCGAACTTGATGATAGTAAAAAACCTTTCAAAGGCTCGCTAGGGCCTCATGGAAGCGCAAGACAAAACGAGGAAGATGCTGAGGAGAGCGACGAGACCCCTTTGCCGTCTCCTCAGCTTCAAACCGCGCCGCCACCACCCCGACAAGCGCCAGGGCTCCCTCCACCACCACCCCCACCACCCCCTGCTCCGGCATCTGTTTTCCCTCCTATAGTAGACATTCTACCCAGTATTCCGCCACCGCCGCTTCCTCCAACTAGTCCTCCGATCACTAGAAGGGAGCTTCCTGAACGGACACGACCGATTTCATACATCAAAGTACCACCTACTTTCCCGGAAGACGAAGAAGACGGGTTTGGTGATGCTAGCGATAACCAGGGAACGTCGATACGACAAGAGAAGAGCCACGCGCGACCATCCGAAGACCGCCCGAGGGCTTCGATGTCCAGTTCTAGACGATCAGCAGATCTGAGCCGCAGCCTTCATGATAATTCTTTCCAGGCGCGCGATGAGGACCTTGGGGCTACGACGAACTGGTGGACCCAGGAAGCGACCCCTCCCCCCGCATTTCAAAACCGCGAGAAGGATCTCTATTATGAAATTGAAGATGCTATTACGAGCAAACGGGGAGGAAGAGCTCACGTAACACGTGATGTATATGTTCTTTTTTCGGATTATTCGCAGACAATTGTCACTGCACGGTTCGATCGAGACACCCCAGCAAATGTCAGTTTGGAGCAGCGACACGAACCTCCACCGCAGCCGCTTAGACAGGATAAACTTGAGGAAGCGTGGAACAACTTTGGGAAAACAATATTGGATGGGGCAAAATTACTGGAAAATAAGGTGGTCGGTGATGGAAATCCTTCGGCTCTCCCTGGGGAATTAATTAAAGAGGCATCCGGAGCGCTGGCGCCTATAGGGAACAAGGCCTACGGAGTGACGGTGTATCAAAATCTCGGAAACGCTACGATACAGCAACTTGACGAGATCCGTGGCGGGGATATTATAACGTTCCGAAATGCGAAATTCCAGGGACACAAGGGAGGGCTTCATCAGAAGTACAATCTTGATCTCTCGAAAACGGATCACGTAGGAGTAGTGTATGACTGGGACGGGACGAAGAAGAAGATCCGGATCTTCGAGCAAGGACGTGAGAGTAAGAAGGTGAAGCTGGAAAGTTTCAGGATCGGGGATCTTAGAAGTGGGGAGGTGAAGATCTGGCGGGTGGTAGGCAGAAGCTGGGTGAACTGGTAGTAGTATCCTTAGTCTTTCCCTCCCCTTCCCTCCCCTTCTCTCTTTCTCTCTCTCTCCTTTTTTTTTTTTTATCTTTTAAACTTGACTATCTTAGGCTTCCTATCTGTAGAGTAGTAAGCTAGTAGTAGTATAGTAGTAGTAGTAAGTAGTATGTATTTCGAAGTAGCGGGCAGTGTGGTACCATGGTATATATACGTTGTCCTTACAATTTACACGTTCGTTGAATTGGAGCCTAGCCCAGCCAGCCACGCATTTGAATATAAATTCATAATGCCTCCTCTTCTTCTTCTTCTTCTTTTTTTTTAAAAAAAAAAATCCTCTATTAATATACATTCCGAGGAATTACTTAAGTACTTGAATATGAAGTATCGATCTATACCATGACCATGGTCAATAATGCTTCTAAACACAGTTTTGGAGATTGTTCCGGAGCAGGAGAGGTTGTTTGTAGAAGTCGCTTGCTTCACTTTGGGACTCCAAACTGGGATGCATTACTGCCTCCTCGGGGGTTAATGTTTTGAGTTCGGTTCGGGTTTTGCCAAGCTTTCCCATTTACTACTAACGTATTATTGATTTCTTTTATAATTATTTGGTTTTAAATTTGAATAGTTATACATTAATATTTATTTAAAATTTTGATTCGGGTTCTGTGCGTCATATTGGGTACCCAGGGTCTGTGTAGGCTGTCAAGAAACACGTCGACCTCTAGTTGGGAACGCCGGTTTCAGACTGCTGACTAGATAGAAATATATAATAATGAATATATTAGACAACTTAAACCATCCCCAAATGTTGACGGCCCCCAAATCCGCTTGCAAACCTACTACCAGCAGCTCTCGTAAGCGCAATGATGAGAGCTAGCTCAGGAATTTCATTTGCCTTTGAAGGGTTACAAGCCTGACCACCATCCGTGGGCATCGCCATGCCACCTCACCATTAAGCTCAACTTGAGCACTCTGCGCCGAGTTTCTCAGTCATCGCGCTTCCCTATTATTAACTACTTGGGAAATCAGTTGCATGCTCATCTTCGTCGCCCTTATCCAGCATTGAATCAAAAGCTGGAATTGGCCGATCAGACCGGGCTGACTATGCAGGTGGCCAGAATCTTCCTATTAACAGCTTTGATATCGATTTTCGATTGGCAACTGGTTCATTAACAACTGGCAGCAGCGTTACCAGCTTATAATCCCAGGCGCATCATAGACCACAACTAACCCCAGGGGGGGTGCTACAGCAAAACCAACGAGATATTGACATTGCGTGCATGGCCACTGAAAATTTACCATTACAATTGATGGCCATCTAGCAAGCCTGCAAGCCAATCTATTTAGCTGTGTTGTTATATCTTACATCAAGGCTGTTAAAGCATAACCCACAGCTCCTAGAAAATTCTACATACTGTAATATTTAGCCATCTAGGATTCACGACTGGAAATGCTTCCAGGCCTGTCATAATATCATTTTCAATCATACGGTCAACCTGGGGCTCATAATGGCTAGTTCTTATGCTCCAGTCTCTACCTTCTGTCAAATATAGGCTTTAAGTCCAGAACATTATCAGCGATACGTCCAACACATTTAACGGAAAAAGTGGAAGAACAAACTATGGGAATCAAAGATGAAGCTGGTGGATTTCCAGGCATGGATACCTCTAAACATCGGTTGGGAAGTTATCCCGGAGCGAAGAAGCTCACTTCGTTTAAAAGCGTGTTCGGGACCAAACCCAAACCAGATCTAGAATACGCTAGTTCGCTCAAAAAACCACAACATAAAACTATTGCAAAAATCCGCTGCGTTGTTATAACAGGGTCGAATGAATCAGTCTCCTTGATATTATACTCAGTATTCAAAAACCAGCACACTTGATGCATCCAGTTACAAATGCCATGTGGTTTGGGACAACAATCGATTTGTCATCTGTCTGTAATTGTCGAGCTCAGATAATATATGATATCATTTTTAAGTTAAATGTTGCGTAGAATCCACAAGGAGGGTCCTGCGGACCACAAATCGTTACCCAATCTCTTCAAGCCCATATATATCCGCATCAAAAGGTGGGCTCGACTGGAAGGGCTGTAATTGGCCACCGGTGTCACCGTACGGTCAGCCGACTTTTGGGACAGCAATTGTAATTGGTGCACGACGACCTTGCGGCACAGCAAGGTTAGTGCATCGCTCTTGAATTCCCGCATATCATGCCTGAATTACTACTACCTATACTACGCCGCGGGTCGCAGAACGAGTGACAACGAAACATTAGAGCTCAAACCCCGCAGTTGTGCAAGGAAGGTCCCATCGATCCTGTTGAAGTACATAATTATAAATTGCCTCCAATTGTTACAAAGGTCCTAAATTTGAAAGAACACAGTGCACTCATGAAAAGTATATAAGTATAAATATGGTTGTTTCTTCGTCTCTTCATACGATGGCAAATCGGAATAGTGATACCACGATCAGGTATACCTGGTCTCAGCTCCTGAACTTACACGGCGACACCGATGATGATTACGATGACTACAATTATTGCTACATCTTCGGTGGCCACGACGGTAGCGGCGGAAACGTAATTCCAATTCTCCCAGAGAAAGAATTTCCCGGGACATTATACCGAGTTCATTATTCTGAGTCCGTTACACAGTATTCCCACGAAGAAGGATTCCTCGCAAACGATCAATACTCGTTAGGTCCAGTCAGACTTAAGGAATTCCATAACCATCTCAATTGGCGCTCAAGAACTCCCAGCAGATTTATCTCCACGTTTTCAGACAGATCACACGCTTTTGCGTGGGCTAGAAATTGGCAGCAAAAACACCCAGACGGCTGGTATTTTATAATGACAATCAAGCCACGCAAAACGGATAAAATATACCATATGGAAACAGTCATAGATCGTTCAGAAGTCGGGATACCATCCGATTGCCCCTTCCGAATAACACAGTCGGACGAGTACCTCTTTTTCCGCCAAATCCCCGAGGATCGTATTGTCGAGCTTTTCGACCCTGATATGAAGGAACCACTAAATTCATGGAGTTTGGTCCATGAGCTCAGCGTCGCTCCATATCGTCGAGTAGAGGAAAGAGCCGGGCGAGACCTATCTTCCGGTAAGCCACTTTTAATTATGCGTTCAATTAGACCTTCGAGCTAGAAGCCGGCATGCACATGCTAAAAAATTAAACTCTTTCAGATGGCTTCCTACTTGCTATGAGGTCGCTGTCAATAGCGAGTGGTTGGTAGTAACTGAAACTAGTGATTACCTGCCGAGGTATTGAAACCATCACCAACATCGATCTAAAATTCAGTTGCATACGCGCATGGGTGTGCTTGACAAACTCCCAAGCAACGGGCTCGCAGGCTAGGAGTTGCCCCAAGCAAGACGATGATGCAGCGTCTATTGAATCACAACAATCTTGTTCCACTAGCGCTAGCATTGAGTTGTTGCGCATACCGCCGCATGGCTATAGTCATATCTATACCCCCAGACTAACCTGTACCGATACCCAGCGCTCGACGGTGTATAGGAACACCGCTCCCAAACCTGTAGATACCACTATTATCAATACAACTTACTTTCTTCATACCATACCTTTACCCTTCATACATAAACTTTTGAGCAACGTGGATAATAATCATAGGCTACTTATATAAAACAGCTACCAATATAGGCTACTATCCTCCACAAAGCCCCTATGCTACACAAAACCCACCGGCATTTCTAACCTACAGTTATCTAAAGACAGCAATAGGGCACAAGCTAGGCTACATATGCTAGAGCATTTTTAGTCCGCCAAAACAACTTTTGGGTAGACATCATGTTTACATGGACTAAAAGACTGCAAGGAAAGGATCAAGAGGCAATAGTGCGATTCGCCCTAATAAATAAATTCAATATTAATGCTATAGTTCCGTCATACTGCTGGCGTAAATGATGGCTCCCCATACTCTGAACATCAAGTCGTCTCGGGTTCGCCTGTGGGTGATCAGGTGATAAACTAAATGGGTAATTTCTCTGCCTTCTTACCACAAGTTATTCCGATCTTAAATGTCCCAAAGCGCAGCGTCTACGGTATCCGTAATATAAATATGAAGACGATGTGAAAAGTAAAACAAGGCGAATATATGCTGCTATTGCCAGTTAATTGAACATCAACTCTCGAGGAAGGAAATTTGTGTTGTTTAGAGGTACTTCCAACAGAAAAACAGGGAGTTTCTGTAAACGGGAAAAACAAACTGACAAACTATGAAGCCTGGGGAAACAGCATTATATACTAAATTATGAGGGGACGGCGGACACACCTGCTTCGCTGTTCTGCCTTGCCTTGCCTTGCCTTGACCGACCACCAAAGTAGTTAGAAGGATGGTAAGTAGTTAGTTAGGACGACACCAAACCCATCTGACAAAATAATACCCAGACTGTGCATGCGTGCCCTCATCTGATCAAAGGAAACCTAATCAAATAAAATAAATCAAAACAACCATTCGAATCGCGCCCGCTGACATTTCTCATCGACTGCTGCATTCATCGCCTGTGCGTATTCAGTGTTTATCCTCTCTGGCCTCCAAGTGGCATATTCAAATGGTCGGATCGAACTGGCCAACTAACGTTCCCCTGATGCCCATCTCGGTACATAAGTGCTTAAAGTACTTGATTTTAGGACACGCTCCCCATTTAATCCGAATCGAATTCGAACCCCACCACAAGCTCAAAGCATGAATCGGCCCAGTACGTCCCCTTAGCTTCGACGAGACAGGTCGAGATCTTAAGCATTCGCCATTTGCACAGTGCTGGCTGATCGTGGACTTATCAGGCTCCCAAACCAGGCATGCTGGCTTCCCCCCGCAGCCGTCGTCAGGTCTCCGAAACTCGTCCGGCGCCTCCAGTAACCTGATATCAAGAATGCCGCCGAACGGCAAGCTAGGTTCGAAAAAACTACCGCTGCTCCAGTTGCTACCTTCATCTCCCGGTTCTGCATTCATTAACCGGCTGACCTTGGCTATTTTCTGGGAGTAAAGCATCGACAGGTTGGGCTTTTCCACCAACACAGCAGGCGCAAAATTCGTCCATATCCGCCTTTGGTCAACCGCTCGCGAACTCGTCGCAACCTGCTACGCCCTTTGATATCTCGTATGTACCGAATCTTTTGTCTAGCGACCAATCGACACGTTTACCTCTCCTCATTTTCACGTTCGGATGTGCTGTATTGCGGTTCTTGTTAGCTGATATAAATGCTGGCACCGTGGATTGGACGCAGGGAGTTTCCCGTATTAGGCACGGGCAGTGCTCACCAGAATTCTAACCAAGGATGGGGACGGGCGAGCACCCAGTCTCCGAGTCAAGGTCAAGGGCGACAGGCGCAGGACGAGCTGTATCAGAACAGCCATGTAATGGATGATTTTGGTATACAGAGAGTAGGAGGACAAGTTCAAGGTAGCGGAGGACCGAGCGGTAGAAACCCGCGGCTGGGGAGTAACGAAGACTTCCCGGCTCTACCCAGCTCGAGTTCTCTGGTTGGTGATGGTTTGAATGAGCGAAAGGGCAGCTTTCTTCTAGGTGGACAGACCTTACAGGGCCTTGATATGTTATCGCAGTCGGATTCCCAGCGACAATCGTTCCTCAACGGTGGACTATCATCTTCAGGACTGCAGACGAGCTTAGGACGACAGCAGCAGCAGCAAGGCGCCAGCAGCGGGAGGAATCAAAACTTAAACGGTGGGTGTGCGTCGCATCGCATCGATCATTGCATTTCGTTGCACTTGGAGACACTTTGAAGTCTATTTTAGACAATTTGTTGTCACCACTGTTGTCTGTTATATTCATTCATCTTTCTATTTTGTTCGTTGACTGTTGGTGAGAATGAGATTGATTGAAATAACAACTGATTGGGTTCGAAACGTTGCAGCCAGCCAGCAGCAGCAGCCAATGCGTCTGTCGCCCATCATGATGGACCATCACCAACCTCACCATTCATCGCTTTCCCATCAACAACAACCGCAAACGTCCTCTTCTTCCACAGCCGCTGAAATATCACCCGACAGCAATCGAAAGGTTGGTCGAATTAGCCACATACACACTTTCACTTAAACACACACGCGCTTCACGCTTTGTCCTTCCTCCCTACCTCTCCAGAACCTCTTCCTATAACAAAAGGGAAAAAAGAGAAAGAGAGAAAAGAAGAGAAGAGAAAGAAAAGAAGAAAAAAAAACTCACATGTGCTAACTATAAACTCGTCGCCGGCATTTTCGTCGAATTAAAAAAAGACAAAGACTTCTTCGAGCTCAGGATCAATCGCACCTCCTCCCGGTACCGTCGCAGCTGCCGTAGCCACATCAACTTCGATGCCACAGAGCACGAACGGTCGTCCATTGGCGCAACAGCCCTCGAATTCTTCGTCAATAACAGGCATCCCGTCCCAACCGGACCCTCAATCGGATCAGCCACCACAGAGATACTCCTCGACTCCACCGGATACCGAGCCGAGCGAGTCGTCGGCCCCGAGCGAGATCGATAGATTTGGACTCAACGGCCTCCTCCCTCTGATACGGAATGAAGATCTCGACATGGCACTTCTCGCGCTAGGAACCGATTTGACCCAACTGGGCCTGGAATTGAATCAACCCGAGTACGGCTCGATCTTTCTTAACACAGCTGATCATCTGAAGCAAGGCTCCCGAAGTCCTTCTTGGCTTCTCTGATTGTGGCCTTCTAGTTGAAACGCAATCAACGACCCGAAGCTAACTTAGCGTGCACTCTTCTCGCAGACAACCCCTCAGCGCCACATTTGCGTCTCCGTGGTCCGACCAGCAAGTCCGTGCTGCAGAGCCAGATTTCAAGCTCCCACAGTGTTACGCGGTCCTGAACACCCAGCCGTTGCAGTCAAAAGTGCGAAATTTTTCCGATGAAACCCTGTTCTATATCTTTTACACCATGCCAAAGGATGTCATGCAGGAAATCGTGGCCCAGGAACTGTACGTACCAGACAAACTGCTTTTCAAGGTTAATTGGTCGTCGCATTAACACGATTATCGCAGGACTCAACGTAATTGGAGGTATCATAAAGAACTCCAGGTTTGGCTGACGAAGGTTCCGGGTAACGAGCCTTCGCAGATAGTGCAAGGCCGGTTTGAAAAGGGCGTCTACGTCTTCTTCGAGCCAACATTATGGGAACGGCAACAGGTTCGCGTTCTCCCTCCCATGCCGTTTCCCTCCCACGTCTCGCTAACGAATGACTATAATCCTTTAGAAAGAGTTCATCCTCGAGTACGCCGCGTTAGATCAAAGCCGGATGTCGCTCTCTTGATTCGAATGAACGTGGATGGTACTCTGTTTTCTCCGCTCGCTCCTTCGAATTATTCGCATCTGTAGGCTACAAATCGGCCGGCCGGGGTGTTTGGTTCTGACGGTCAATACTTCTTTTTTTGCATTGTTCGCCCATTTTTTGTAGCGAATTTCCTTCTCCTCGATCTAGCAACGAATAGGAACCCAAGTCGCGCGGCCTGATTCTCAAGTTATTTATCTTCAAGCATATTGGTAGATTCTCGATTCCGTCGTAGTTGGTTTTCTGTCTCCCTGGTAGTGTACCAGGTATATTATATACTTTTTATACATAGGTACTTGAGTAGGTATGGGTATTCATGCCGCCAGGCAAGGGCCCAGATACGTCGGTGTTGATAGGAAGCGAAATTGTCCGGTAGCATTTGAGCTCTCCCCTGCCAGCTACCTTCCAGCCTTTTCATAGGCGATAGAGAGAGTTCATGTATGTAAGTACCCGAGCCAGGCTGGGTTCTTTCTTGAGTACCTCTTAAGTACCCACCGACCTGCATCCTTCGGGATGTCATGCATCGATATAAAAAAAACAGCCAGCTTCCATCTTTATCGCACAAAAGCCTCGCATCCGAGCTCGAGTTCCGATGCAATCGGATACCGCCTACGCCGCTGTCCATGAGCGAAAGCAGCCATCTCCTCAAAATGCACGATTACTAGAAGAATCGGAGCAGATATAGCCTCTGCGGCTATTGCCGCGGTCGCCGTCGCGCCGGTACGTTTGCCCACCAACCTCGAATGATTCGGCCCGGTGAATTGATGTTTTACTGACCTCGATCACAGGCAATTCGTATGATTGGCAAGTAAGGCTATAAATATCCTTATCCTTTAAGTCATGAGTGAAACATCCTAAACCGCTCGGAACATACCTCTCTTGAAGAAGCATGGTAGAAAATGCGAGCGGTAAACGAAGATTGGCGGCATCCATTAGCCTTTTAACTGTGGATTTACAACTCTCTATATCACGGCCATGTCGACTAACGCAGGTCTGTTCTTTTGCTAGAGATTATATTACCCAACTGGTGACCAGACCCCAGACATTCTTCCTGTCGAGGTCATTCGGTTTAGTTGCTGTACGCGAATGTCACTTGCTCCCCGGAAGCAGAACACTCCTGACAGGCTCTATGGTATATGCTAGCACATACATCGTTGCCAATACGACCGACACCTTGCTATCACATAAGAAAGGCAATGAAGATATTACCAAAGTTACAGCCGGCACAGCGATGTTTGCTGGGACCTCAAGGTACTCCAATCCATCCACAACGAAACTCACGTTCCTCTACGAGACCGGACCTCTGATAAAGGATGAATAACACAGCACGAATATCCTTCTGACGCTTGTTAAGGAACGAAAATTTGCTCGAATGTTTGGGACCGGGGCCTCGAAGCCCATTCCAGGGACTGAGTTCGCTGTCCACCGCACAGATCCTGGCAGCAGGCAAGTTGTGCCCAAATCTCGGTCGCGTGACATAATTATATTCCAGAATGCCGATTCGGAAATGAATAGCTGTCGAATTGTACCTGCATTCGAATTGGGGGGTGCCTTGAACTCGAAATTCAGGTATCACACGATGAGGAATATCGAAGAGAGGATGAGGAGCGAGTAGCGCTGAGCTAGCCTATAGCTAGGATGAATGGCCAATGGCCAAATGATGGAGCCGGTTTTCCAAGGAGGACCCATGCGCGAGCGTGCATTGGGAGCAGTTCAATCTATAAAGCGAATCGCCAATGCAATATATGCATCGGAGGAAGATAGGCGATGTCAAGGGGGGGTGAACGGACCACGTATATATATACATATGATACAGAGATGCATCTCAACATTTTGCAACAAAGCAGGGCTCGAAACCGTTTCAGGGGAGGTGTCAATGTTGGCTAGCAGTCGATTGCGGTATATAAAAAAAAAACCTCAATCTCAACAAGCTGTCTATCTCCGAGATAGCTTTGGCGAGTCCGCAGGGTTCTAACTTGGGGGTATGTGAACAACTAAACATACATACGTGCAAGAGGAAGAGGAGGGTTCAATCAAGCTTTGGCCCACAGCTTCTAGAAAGAATTTGGACGGATCCACAGGGTGCAGGGACCACCGTGCATATTATTTGTATGTACAGATATGCAGGGCTCTCCGAGCTCCTTCACATGTCGACAGGGATGAAATGATGCGACTGCTCGGTTTCAGATGTGGATATATCGCTCGGAGGGAGTGTCTTCGAGGGCTCTCATCCATGGATCAAGGACTGAGAGGAATTAACATCGAAGCCGGGGTGTGCGAAATTCCCCGAGCGTGCGATTATCTCGCAGCACCCATTTACTTTATCCTCGGTTTATCCGCATACATGTTATATTGGTCCGTTCTTCTGGTCCAAGTACATACATGTGAGGTACCTA
Source organism: Arthrobotrys flagrans (assembly GCF_004000055.1). Taxonomy (NCBI): domain Eukaryota; kingdom Fungi; phylum Ascomycota; class Orbiliomycetes; order Orbiliales; family Orbiliaceae; genus Arthrobotrys; species Arthrobotrys flagrans. The sequence goes on from NW_027137556.1 coordinate 791,053, forward strand.
GGCAAAGTCTGGGGAGACGAGACGAGTGATGCTTACTAGTGGTTAGTGTATGTTCGAAGGCCACAAAGCACAGACACAGACGAGATTGCCTCCCGGAAAAACTAAACCCCTTCTATCGAATCGAGGAGTTTTTCCGAGCTTCAGGAAATTCATCCGGCTAAAGGGAACCGGCTAAAGGGCAGCAAACACCACAACACATCTGCTGCTGGACCGATTTCCGGGCCGAAATCCCATCGCCTAACAACCAGAGCTGTGTCTGTGCCCGACTGCATGTAATCAATCTGCTTTATTTGGGTAGTCATTTAGCTCCGGCCGCTCCTGCTGAGGCTCATGCCACAGCAGTAGCGTGGGGGGACCACCTCCACAACTGCATTGCATTGCAATGCAATTCCACCTTCATACTTCGTATCGCCAATCTCAAGCTGCCGCGAAACTCGACCAAGGTATCACCAGCCTAAAAGGATGCCCGCTTTACGTGGGCCTTCCCCAAGAGGAGCCACCAATCTGAAATCCGAGCCCATGGCTATTTCTCTAAAAGGTGTCCATGGAATTCAACCGCGCACGTGCTTGCTGGTTGGTCATTTTCATATTTTATGGATGATATCACGACATCGGTCTGGTGGCATCCCTCAGGCTGAAACCAACAGGAAGTACAGATTCCAAACAACGATCGTGCAATACGAATTACCACCCTCGCTGATCGCAAACAGAGCATTCTGATTAATCCAGGCCTTGCCTACCCCGCAGTTTCGAAATTATTGGTCTCTGAATCGAAAGAGAGGGAAAACGGGATGATGAGAAAGGTCAACGAGATTGGGGAAGAAAAAGAAACAATGGGGGCAGCGGGTAAGCTTAATCTGATTTTAAGCGGCAAATTAAGTCCCCAGACCAACCAAATCGATGGAACATGCCAAGTTTATGGGGAAATAAACTGGTGTGTGTCCTCAAAGATATGTACGACAATGGGCAGATGGGCTTCGGAAGGAGTCGCAAGAAGCGAGTGGGGGTTCACTGGAGGTTCTGGGCGTTGCGATAGTCTCTATGCCTTCTTCAAAGAGACGATGTTCGATTTAAGTGGACGGCTTGGGCAAGATAAAGGAAACAAACTGATGCGGAGCGAAATCCAGGCGCCCCAAAAATGACCCTGGTCCCGCTTCTACCACACCTGCTTTTTTTATAGCTCCATACATCACAATGCTCTTCTGATTCGTTTGCTTCTCGATGAAGGAGGTTAAAAGCGGAGGGTGATGCAACGAGCACACGAACGTGTGGGGTGAAAAACGACTTCTCGTTACCCTATTTTATCTTTAGGGGGGCGGTAGTTTCGAAAGACGTGCTCGTTGGACCCTGATATCACCATCACCATCATTATAATCATCATTCCGCCCGTCCCTCCGCCCCCTCACGTACCTCCACTACGGATGTCACACATATGTAAGTACATATGCGCCTGTGGAATGGAGCGTAAGGATAGGGTTGATAGACGGATTGGAATGGTTGCCTCGCTTGTCGACAAGGAGGAAGAGTTCTGGCCAGGATCTGTTCGCGCCAAAGAGTGGGGTTGTGATTCCTTCCGCCGCCGATGCTTAATGGATATCTGTGGATATCTGTGGATATACAGAGTATGCGCAGACGTACTTGCAGTATCCTATGGAGGATGTAGTACACAGAAAATACAGATATTGCGGAAGAGGGGGGCAAAGCAAAGATGGATGGATAACCTCGGGCGCCAGCATGCCGCCGGGGGGAGGGGGTCGAACAGTTTCCCCACACCTCAGCTCGGTGGAATTTTGGGAGATCCGAAGGCTTGAACAGCAAAGAAAAGAAAAGAAAAAGGGCCCTTTGCCGGCTGGAGCACGGGCACGCAAGGCATGAGCATGTGTGTGAATGTGTGGATGGATGGAAGGATGCGACCCCCAACCTTGAACTGCTGTTCTTGGGAACTCCGCGAACGAAGTTTCAATCGATTTTCGTGGCCTCCGATCCATCCTCGTCCTTGTCCTTCCCCACCCTAGTTCACAGCACCTTCGTCCTCTTGTCTTGCCTTTCCCTCATCGTCCGTCCCCTTTCGATGACGGTGCCCCAACTTTAAATAAGAAAAAGAAAGGAAATAAAAAAACCCGACGAGGCCCCAGACGGGCACCAGAACCAAAAAAAAGAAGAGGAAGAGGGAGAAGAAAAAAGAAAAGCAAGGGAGAAATGTTCTGTCCAGGACGTGGTACCCCCATATTTTCCTTACTGGCATTTTTCTATTTTTTATTTTCCACCCACACCATTCTGCCTTCTCCAACATAAGCTCCCACACACTCTCTCTCACCGCTCCCTCTTAAACTCCCCTCTCCCCTCCTGCTCTTCCATCGACACCTTTTTGCTGTCTGCCGTCACTTCTATAAAAGTCCGCCCTTCTTCCCCAGTTTCTCACACCCCTTCCTACCTCTATTTTCTTTTTCCTTCCCTTCCCGACTCCATCCTTGTCGTCAGTGGTAAAAAAAAAAAAGATACTCGATACTTATATATATCTACATATCTATAGAGATATCCAGTCAATCCGACATTGTTTGGATTTTCTTTCTTTTCTTTCCTTGTCTCTTGAAGGTCAACCGACATTCTGAAGCTTGGGAACCAAAACATAGCTAGATCGGATACAGCACAACCTCGGGTAGTACAGAAAAATTGTAGAATTCTCGGACGAGAGAATCCTATTCACAGCATCTACTTCATAAAGACGCCATGGCCACCGCCGGAGCGTCATTATTCACACCGATTATTGAAACCGGGGTCACAGCCCAACCCAGCAGCCGAGTCTCCAACCTCGCCCAGATCATGGAGGACCACGATGTATCGAGACCTCAGACCGAGGAAATGCCTCGACCTTACAAATGTCCAATCTGCAGCCGCTGCTTCCACCGCCTCGAGCATCAAACCCGCCATATCAGAACCCATACCGGGGAAAAGCCACACGCCTGCACATTCCCGGGCTGCTCGAAACGATTCAGCCGTTCTGACGAATTGACTCGACATTCCAGAATTCACAATAACCCAAACTCGAGGAGAAGTAACAAGAACGGTGCTCAACATCATCCCTCGTTGGCTCAGCAGCAGCTTGAGTCTAGGACATCACCAAACGCCATGACTCCATCCGCTATGATGCCTCCTCCTCCAAGGCATGGCTCGAAATCCGCGCCTTCTTCAATTGTTGCATCGCCAAATGTTTCTCCTCCTCATTCTCACTTTTCTCACCACAGCTCGCCCATTGGAAATCTTCCGGGGTTCGGAAGAGTTTCCGGTGGCAATTCCCAGGGTCCGTTGGACATGAGCTTGTTGGCCGCCGCTGCCTCGAGGGAATTGGAGAGGGAGAGGTTTGGCTCGAATTCGTACCTCGCACCGCATCTCTATAGCCACTCGAGATTGGCACCTCTTGCACCGATTTCCCAGCAAATGGACACCACATCATCGATGTCCAGGTCGCACTCTCATGATGACGAAAACCCATATCTTGCCCACCGGGCAGCCAAGCGATCCCGACCTACTTCTCCCATTTCTACTGCACCATCTTCTCCAACTTTCTCTCACGACTCTTGCTCTCCTACCCCCGAACACACTCCTCTCGCAACTCCAGCTCATTCGCCGAGGCTCTATCCACGAGAGCTCGAATATGGATCCGGATTACAACTTCCTAGCATTCGTCTCCTCTCCCTGAGACCTATGCCGGCGCTTGCTCCGATGGATATTGCTGATCCTTACTCTGCAACAAATACGCCATCGATAACACCGACCACATCCGCTCTCCGTTTAACTGATATTATGAGCAAGAGCGAGGGGGCTCAGAGAAAACTTCCAATACCATCTGTTCCGAGGGTCACCGTTCACGATCTTCTGAACGGTAACGGCAGCGGTTTCTCGTCTGGTAATTCATCTGCGGCTGGATCCGTTGCCGGAGGCGATCTTTCCGACCGTCTATGATGATATTTACTTTCTCTCCCCCGTCCTAATATCCTTTATCCTTCAAACCCCACCTTATTTTTTATTTTTTTCTATCATTATTCCCGATATTTTTAGACGATATTCCTTGTTACAGCCATCGAGCTTTTTATATCTTTATTTGTACTATTTGGGAAGGCATTTGCATATATATATCTCTTTTCTCGGTGTTCTTGTTTTTATCCGTCATACTTCCCTCCTCCTCTACACTTGAGGAATTATTACATTATTACATTTCTAGCTTTTCGGAGGCGTACCTTTCTAGTCATTTTTTTGCGGATTCATTCAGTTTATTTTGGGGTACCGGGAATTGCCATTGGGTTCATTCAATTTATAGATGGAGGGAGCCGTCATTTTATTTATCATTATTCATTCTCATGCTTCAAATGTTCGTTCCTGGGATTTGCTTCGCTATGATAGAAGATAACACACATGTACCGGCGCTTTGATCGTGTTTCTTTGGACATTCGTATCATAATACCACTCTTCTTAACCCTTCTGTTACATTTTGTGGTTCACACCCACGACCATTCTTAATAAAGGCGGCTTCACTAGTCTTCTCCACATGCAAATTGTTAGAGAACCCTTTTTTCTTCTTTCTTTTTCCTTTTTTCTTCTTCTAATTACATCAGTGGTACAAAACCATATATGTACTGTATAACTAGTATTTTAAGCTAGCATCATTACCCCAGATATCGGATAACTGGAGTGACCAATTCGATCTTCCTTTTGGGGCCCGACGAAAGATTGAAGAGCGCCAGAGCTCTCGTGCCAACTTTTTGGTAGTTGCTAATCGAGTACGTAACGAAAAAAAAAAAAAAAAAAGATGGGGAAAGGAAAAAAGGGAACCCCAAGAAAAGCACATGTTCGAGAAACCAACTGGTATAGTACCAACCTGCTCGTTGTTCGCTGTTTCACGACAGTTGGGTGTCGTATGGCGTTAACCCGGGTTCTTTCCCTTTTGGAAAAAAAAGAGAGAGCCTACTGTTTTGGGTCCTTAAATTCGACATGTATCCCCACGATTCCGCGATAAAAAATACAGATATCGTGATGGAATGGACAGGGAAGAAAGAAGCTTGTTTAGCAAAGCACCCCGCTTTCGAATGTAAAATATACTCTATAAGGAAAGAAAAGAAAATTCATGTGCCCCGAAAAAGTCGGAAAGTGGAGAGAACGGGCAAGCCCACTATGTCTTTCCCTTTTTTTATGGTAATGGTTTGCATATCGATTTGTGCAAATTTAGTAAACTCATTCTCCTCTGTATCTTTTTTTTTTTTGTCTTAAACTATGTTGGTTTTAACCAAGAGATAAGGAAAAAAACAGAAGTTTAAAGACCGGTCGACAGCTGCATGCGTCAAGTACTTACATAGTACATACATGAGTATGTATGTACATCCCGAAATTACAGACAGACCGACAGATATAACTTCTTTTTTTTTTTTTCTATTTCTTTTTATACAAAGTATCAAGTGTTCAAGTATTTTTTACGAGATAGCCGCCGAACGGCGGATCCTCCACTTCAGAACTGCAAATCGAAGGGAGAGGGAGAAAGGGAAAAAAAAAAAACAAAAAAGGAGAATATGTGAAAGAAGAAGGAGAAAAAAGGTGTGTACAAAGTGGGCCACTATCATGAGATATTTGTCTTCAGCTATTCGGCCTCAACAAGGCGACTCGGGATTGGGATCGATGTACAAAGTCGGACCACTTGGGTGCTGAAATCGAAGATCCTCCTCCACAGTAAAGAAGGTTCCCAAGCGAGAATCTGGGGCCCCCGCACTGCATGGCGTGCGAGTCGGGATTATACAATAATAAAGAGAAAAGAAGGAAAGGAAAAAGAAAGGGGGGTGACAGAACAAACAAGGCGAGAGCTGGAAGGGGATCCTCAGATAGCACCTAAGTGCTTGCATGCCTACCTACTTCATCCCAGGCGAGATAAAACTAGAAATAAAATTATTCATCTAATTGCGCTGTGCAAATACGTAGCTTTAGCTTATCAGCTCAAAGGTTTCCTGCAGTCCAAAGCAGCATATCTCGTAATCTGCTGACGGTTCGAGAAGGTGTACCCGTGGGATACATGAGATTTTTTTCTGCTTACGTCTAATAAAGACATGCTTTGAAGAGAGCTCTACAGCTCATCTCAACCGGGGTGTTTTTCAGCTCTTGTACACAGTGAGACTAAAACTCGTTCAGGCTAAAATCAATCTTATCTACATACGAAATAAATTGACAATGGTGTGATGCTCTCGCAATAGACTGAGAAATGGTGACATACACCCTCGAGTTGGCTCTGAGATTTCGTGCGAGTCTTGAAAACGAAAAGATAAGCCCAAGATGCCAGCTCGGTAACTTTTTAGGAGGCCCCGTTCTTTTTGCCTGTTGCCGCCAACTCTGTCTGTTTCTCCGTCGAATCGGCTTTGGTCTCGGGGCTATGGAGCTACTTCGGCACATGCGTATGCTTTGAGCTTGTGGTTCCAGCCCAAAGAATTCGAAACGCTTTGCCGGTGGGTGGCCCCGAGACGACTACCCGCCCGACAAAGAGAAATTAGAGCATGGAGAAACTAGAATGGGAAAGTCAAAGACAGCAAGATTGATCCATCCTTCGAACCGAAAGCTTAAGAAGAGGAATCTCGGAATTCGGGATGTACTAGCACATACCCAACGAACATTTCTCGGAACCATGATGGTGGCGATTTACCACTTCACATATCTGTCGGCTAACAGGCAATGTGCTGTGAAAAACTCGGGGGTATCTTGTGAAAAAGTGCACAAGCTTCTTTTTTCGCCTGGAACCCGGTAGAGTCCTCCTTATAGTACGTCATCGTCGCTTTCACCGTCCGAGTCAGGCACGATAGTTCTACCGAATTTCTGGGGAATCACCGGCTCCAACGTTTTTGCTTCAAAAATTTCCGCAGCCTCGTAAAGACGACTGTCTCGCGCCTGGCTCAATATTGGGAACGATTCAGTCAAAGCTGCTGGGACAGGCACCAAATCAACCGTATCTGATGAATAATCATCGTCGACTTTTTCACTTGGGGCATCGTTTGTGACATTGGCGCCTGAATTCCCATGAGATTCCGAGTCGCTAGCGGCATCACTGCTACGCTTCCGTTTCAGGTGCCCTCCAGGCAAGGGAGTTACTTCCGGTTCTTCGTCGCTGTCAGAGAACCCGATACCGTAGTGTTCTTCCGAGTTCTCTCCCGATGTAGCAAAGGACTCGGCCATTGAAATTGCACCAGTTAGTGCCTCGAAAATCTGCTGTTTCTCATCTTCGACACCATTCTACTCCTAGTTAGCGCAAGGGATACCCCAAATTTTCCGCACGGTCTATCCGAAAATTTTAGTGCGAAATTGCTACGGAGTACTGACTTTGTTAACCTTAATCACAAAGAATTGGTCTGGCCGGCTTAGATTTGTGTTTTGGATATCCACCCCCAACGACTTCAGCACGAAAATAAATCGCAGATGTCTCTTATCCGCCCGCGGATCCGTTTTCGGTACATGCTTTCTGAGGAGCAGTATCCTATGGTGGAATGCATGTGCCCAGTTATGGGTTGCGGAATCTAGCTCACCAGTTGTCAATCTAAGATTCTCGATTCCCATATACAAACTTGGCGGGGTAGCTCACGGACGGATGGCGCCAGCTCCAGAGGGCCGCCTCCCCTTACGGCCTTTGTCGCTAGCTGATTTAGAACGACGACCTGTTGCATTATACTATCGTCAACAAAGCCCCCTAGGTCCTCGTCTCCGAGATATAATCATGGAGAACATACCGCCGCCACCCTGGATGCGGAGAAACGCTGAAGGCGATTCGCGATATCCGCTACGAGCCTCCCACGCTTATCCAGTTGTTTCTCGTGACCTTTGTTTGGTAAAGCCTGAGGCTGTGGCACATCCGATGCTGGCGGGAATTCTTTCGTAAACAGCAATGATATGTCGTCAATGATAACCAGTGATATTTCCATAGAAGAATTTGTTAGATAGGCCATGATGGCGAAGAAGTGTGCCAAGGACGTGATTTGGTATCGAAGGATCGATGGCGCCTTGGACACCAGATTCCTTTCTGCTAAAATATCCTCAAGTCGCGAGATTGGGCATTGTGATAAAGTATCTACACGCCATCCATAGAAAGCTTTAGTTTTCTATTTTCTCGAATGCTTGAATGAAAACGTTGATAACATCCTCACCTATCCAGCAAACTTGTTCGCCTTTGGAAACTGCATCTGCCACCAGCTGGAGCCTGAGATTCCGGTGAAATCAGATCATTGGGTTTATCGTGAAAGTCACGAGAGAACGTACGCGATCGCGGTCTTCCCAGAGCCTGGAGGACCGCAGATTTCTACCAATTTGCCTCTTTCAAGGCCGGTACCTCCCCATGAATTGTCGAGAGCTTCGCTCCCAGTCGCGAAGCTTCCATATTCTTGATCAAGCTGCGTAGCTAGGGTAGCAGCAGCAGACTGTGTAGGTAACCTGTCTGCATGTATACACGCGTTAACCAGTTAGTATAATTAATTGATAACACAGACGTGGGTACAAACGCCGGTTATAATCCACCGAGCTAGGTGGATCCATATCAAAAATCGGTCCGGCCATGTATTCGCTGCTTTGCCAAAGCAACTTAAGGCTGTCTCTGGTGGAAAAGACTGATTGGACTATGGTGTGTGGTTATATGTGGACAAGATACAACACGATGTTGTATCTTGAATGCGGGAGAAATCCCAAAGGCTCTAGCACGTAATGGCAGCTCGAAAGTGACGAAATTGCGAGATCTGAAAATGATGATTGATTCATGATTGTTTTCGCTACGCCTACGGCAATTCTGAGCTACTGCGGAACAGGTCCCTGGAAGTGTCACCGCCCAATTCAAGGGAAGGGCCTACACATGATCCACCGAGTATTGTTTCGGGATGTTCAATACACCCAATTGCTCTGGTTTAGAATAATGTCTACTGCGGGTAATTTTGCTAGCGACTTTTAGGGTTGTATCTCTACCACATAGCCCCCACCACACACCAGATTCCTCCCTCCCTACAAATTATTCTTGATCCAAGAGTCGAAAGGAGTGACAGAAAATAAAGAAAATAGAGAAAAGAAAAAACAGATATTATCAATGCATGCGAGGGTACAAGTGAAAGTTGGTTAAAGGGAGTGGAGACACATATCCGACGACGACATTCCGCCGAGTTAAAAACTAAACTTAGGAGTACTGATGCCGGAGGTCGATGCAGCACGGGGTGTGACGTTCTTTCTTCTATACCAGTTTGTGAAATCTTGAAGCTGGTACCTCACCTTTTTTGCGTCTCTGGAGATTATAGATCTGTAGATCTCAGGATTAGTGTTTGTATACTTGGTAGCCTGAGAAATTACTTACTGTTGAAAATTTGTCAAAAATTTTTGTCTCTCCTGTTCAGAAACCGAGCCAGGGGGTAGCTGGTTGACCGTCTTGGAAACCCAGCCAATGGTGTCTTCGGGGAGCAATTCGATTAGAGTCATCAAGACTCCCGAACTATCTGGAACGCAATCTCGTGGGAATGAATACATGAGGCCACTCAAGATCCGGATGGTGAGTACATCTCCCTGGGCTCTAGTGATATTGACAACAGCAGATCTAATCTCAGGAGGATTCTCCGGAGAATCATAGCGAGATGTTGGAGGCGTCGGAGTGCCGTACACAAGGAGGTCGCGAAGGAAATGGAGCACCGCAATGAGAGGTTCGTTTTGTTCTAGAACCAAGCAGGCTAGGGCTGCTTTAAGGCTGGGTTCTAGGAGCTGGGATGGTATTATTCGCATAGGGTGAAACATTATGGCATCTTGCATGAGTCTGAAAAAGTCTTCAACCACTAAGCGGCGAAATATTGTTAGTTAGGGTATTAGGTTGAGGGTTTCATGGTCCAGCTGTGCACTTACGATCTGGGATATTCTTGGGTTGCTCTTCCGAAAGAATTTTGAACATCGACCAACATTGCTGTTGAAGGAATTGGTAGATAGCCTCTCTCGTGTTTTGGTCTACGAACTCCTCGTCGTTGAATTCTCGAATGACAGAGCCGGTAACCCATAGAAAGCATCCTTGCTTTGATTTCTGGAAACATGTGGCTAATTTGTCGGCTAGAACTGGCAACAGCGGAAGCATCGCTGTCCTGTATGAGATCAAAAGAGTACGATAGAACTTGGATACCCGTTCACAAATTGCGGGGTAGGCGATAAAGGTCTCCAGGATAGTTGTAACCACTGGGAAAACGTCTGTCCAGAAACGAACCATTGGGTTCTCTTTGTCAGGTTCGACGTTCGGTCGAACGATTGCTGCGAATGTGGTGAGAAGGGAGACGATTTCTTTTAAAAGTTAGCTAGTATTCGAGAATTAGAAATAGCAAGATAATGCGTACCTGAGAGTTCTCGAACGGATTCTTTGTCCCTTGCTTGATTTGCTTTATCCATCAACCTCTTGGTAATCGGTTCGCAGAAAAGCCTCAGTGCGTCGTATATCTTTTCAATTGGTTGTGCGGCAACCACGTGGGCAACCCCGTCCGTGACCTCCTCTAGACTTTGGGTAGGCAAATTTGCGCTGACTTGCTCGTAAAATGTATGCAACTGGGTGATATGGCCGACTAGCAGCTGATGACAGTCTTGACAAAAATATCGTAGGGCCATAGCGGCAGCGCGCATAACATCCTTGTCGCTATGGGCAAATCCATTGGTGATATATGTGAGCTGAGCCTCCAAGTATTCTGGGTGCTTCGCGGTCCACTCCGTGTATCTTCCCAATACCAACGTAGCCGCAAATCGCACTTTCGGATGCTCTGGGAGCTGGATAAGGAGGCTCATGATCCTCGGAAGAACTTCAGCCTCGTCGCTCGGGACCATGCGCCCCATTGCACGCATGCTGAACAGGGGAGCTTCCAAAGCCTGCCAGTTCGGGACAGGGTTCTGTGCTGATGGAGTTCCAGCGACATAGGACCTCATGTACTGTTCAACGAGGGTATAGGCCTTCGCCAAGCAATCTCGAGCTCCCAAAACTTCACAACAATCCTTCAAAACATCACCCATCTTGTGTCGGAATTCTCTAAATCTTTCTTCTTGTTCCCGATCCCCGTCGAAGAGGTCCGACTCGTCGCTAGACTCAGGAATTGGGTATTTTAGATGGCCGATCATAACATCCACCAGACTAGCAAAAAGGTCGGCCAATTGGACTCTAGCTTCGATATAATTTTCCAACACAAGGTAGTTCTTGAGGTCGAACCAGAAGTTGAATGTAAGGCCGATAACCTCCTGTTCCCTATCTCTCGCAGAACATTCTAAGATCGCTTCGACGAGAGGCCGAAACTCCGTAGGCATTCTAGCAATCAGGATGACCCACGCTTCCCCAGCCTCTGCAAACAGTTTCGTGTATCCTCGAAGTTGTTCGATGTCATTTTCCGCCGCGTTGGCGATTCTCGGTTGCAGTTTCATGACCTCTGGGACCAAGATGTTTATGGTATCCAAACATTCGTCCACATCCCGGGTTTCAGCGAACATTGCACAGAGGCAATCGACTGCGGAGTCAAAGGCTGCTTCCGATGACAACGCTTTGATTGTGCTCGCGAGGAGAGGGGAGCTTGCGATCGTGAGAACAGGGATTTCCCGCAACCAGGAGGTGAGACAAGATGTGAGGAGTGGTTCTTCGGAAGCCGTGGGGACGGATTGCGAATAGGATATCAGTAGATTCATGACTTGTTCTGTATTGTCCTCAAGAAGCTCTTTCGCCCGAGCATCTAGTTCTTCGTCCTGGTAGTAAAGATGGTTTAGCTATGGTTCATGCAAAGCGTTATAGGGAATGGGATAACATACCGTCATGCGAATCCTGCGTCCTTCTGTGACTTCTTCCGGGAGAACTTTAAGAAATTCGAGGAGGCAAACGCTGCCGTCGGCATCCGTTCCTAGTTTTTCGATAACAGAATCCAGGACGTTTTTCCATTCTGTCATTTGAATTGCAAGAATTGCAAGGCAGACATTGAGTTGGGTTCTGATAATTCTGTTTTTTTTCTCAGATCTGAACTCTTGAAGTAGACCAAGAAGAGAATCCCTAAGCTCTCCGAGAGCGTGTCGGGGAAGCTGAGGAACATCATAGATTATCTAGAAAATACAATGTTTGATGTTAGCTGTTAGTGCCTCCGCAAGGCATATGTTGGAAAAGAGCTCTTACCTTTCCCTTGAGAGTAGTGGCCGCGAACAGTTTGACATCTAGTGGCAATTCCGCCGATTTCAACATAGAGAAGGTGAAGCTCCATGCTTCAGGCTGTTGAGTAGAAAAACGACCACCAAAACCAGCGGAATCGTTGAATCAGTCTCCGATCTTCATTGTAGTAGTAGTAGTAGTGACGAGTTGAATATCCGTAGCCCGTCCAGAAATTTGATTTGACATATATGAACCATGACAGATGTTCAAGTATAGCTTGCGGAACGGCTGGTTCTTTCTCTCAAACCGGCGAGCTGAAGATATCTACTTGCGGGAGCAAGACACGAGAAGGGTGTTTGAGAAAAAGCAGAGGGACGAGGAGGATATTGAGCCAGGAAACATGAACTGCGCGAACTGCTGGTGGCGGAACTTCAACGACTATGATTCATCTGTTCATCATATATCCTTTTCTGAAATGACAATGCAGACGCCAAGGGCAAATTGTTTCGAATGGGTACTGATCAGGATGGCTCGTCTGGACTGGACGGGACGGGGTTGTAGAGCAGAGGAGAGGTTGTGCGAAAGGACCCACCGATTTCTGAAATGCCTCGAGATATTCGTTGGCTTGGTACTTCTGTACTCGATCGGCATGGCCCTGCATGGTAGCCAGGGCCTGAAGGATTGGAGCGAGATCCGGGCTCGTTGTAGCCATGATTACCGTTTAGAAGATGTGTCTTCCCAGTCAAGGACGACGGAGGATTCCGATGATGCGAGTATGGGAAACTCTGGTGACGATTTTGGGTAGCCTCTTTTAGCTCCTTTCCTTTATGCAGAGCTTAGGTCCACCGCGCCTTTATCGTTATCAAAATAGCTCTCTCTGTTAAGCAGCGTCAAGCGACTGTTCTTCCTCTGCGGGCAAGTACTTTCGGAAGCTTCAAAGAGCAGTTAAGTAATAGACAAGTGTGTATGGTGGCGATGAAAAGAAGGTTGGAATAGTTAATGGCAAATAGGCGGATGATGGGAGGTCGAGGTCAGGATCAGGTGTTCGATAGACGAGATGAAGTCAGAGGTCCCTCACTTTAGCTTGCTTGTGGTGGGGGCAAAGAAAAAAGTGTGTTGCGGGTGGAAAGCCAAGACTGACTTGTTAGGCTAGCTTGACTTCACCACTTTCGTTCGTCTATTCATCCATCATCAATCAACATCATCGTTGTCGTCGCCGTCGCAAATTCCAGGTCTTCAACGACGATAGCCGCTTCTGCCACTACTACAATAACCGGTACTCTCATTAGTTATCACTACCGGTGCTCTTGTTCCGCGCCATTGCCATCCAGGTAGCTCCTCGGCAAGTTTAGTCGATAGTGTCTGTGCAGAAAAGAACTATATCCCAACGCGACGACTGCGATTATCAACCCACGTCCTCTACTACACGAAACTTTCTTTAGTATAACCCAACATCAATATGACCGGTAGAGGTGGCGGTGGAGGTGGAGGCCGAAGAGTCCTGCTACCTCCTATCAACTTCATTTTCAAGCTTCTTCAGACCCACGCGACCGTTCAGATTTGTACGCGAGCCTGACCTTCATCCTCCTCCTTGGAATTATAGTCAACTAATGGGACGTTTTTATTGGTGCAGGGCTGTATGAACAGCTTCAAACACGTATCGAAGGAAAGATCAGAGTTAGTTTCCTTAATATACGTCTATGAACAAAATCAAAGAGTGTACTAAACTATTTTTTTAAAAAAAAACAAAATCAGGGATTCGATGAGTTCATGAACTTGGTCATCGACGAGGCCGTTGAAATCAGGTTACCATCTAAAACCGAGGATGAAACCCGTCGGGAGCTAGGTTCGTAATTGTGTGTCCATGCATGGCTCGTAATATACTAAACCATATCCTCAAATTAGGGCGGATATTACTCAAGGGCGACAACGTCACGTGTATCGCATGCGCTTCGCTTCCGTAAAACTAGTCGAAGCTTTGGATTGGATATTTGGAACGCCATCAGCTTAGATACGAGGTGTTTGATATGGCGTATATATCATGGCAGCATGTAGGATATGAAATACATCACGACGAGAGCTTGCATTCTGGACGGATTTTGCCCAATCTAAACGAAGGACGTTGTCATGACTTATTGTCATAATAAATGCGGTCTGGATTGTGTCCTCTCGGTCCATAACATCACCGACGAATCACTTTGCCATCTCCGACAATGATCGTGTCTAGGGACCAGTCTTTGTCGCCGACAGGAACACTTGCCGGAGGATCTAGGAACTGGTCTTTCAACGCGACTCCGACTATCAATGATGGAATGTTAGCATCATCCTTGAAATGGGAAAGCTTGATCTTACGAACCTGTGAAGGGCACTTTCCCATCGGCTTCCTCGCTATATCTTCTCAGAAAGTAATCATAGTACCCCTTCCCGTGACCCAGACGCCTGCATTCGCCGTCAAATGCTACACCAGGCATAACGATCAAATCTAAACCGGCCTTGCCAGCCTTTACTTCATCTATACAGTTCTCTCGGGTTTCCAGGGATTTCTTCGTTGGAGTCGGGATCCCCCAATTGTTCCTTTTGAGTCCTTGGTAATCTTCGAGCGACTCTAGTGACACCATATCCATGATCGAAGGTTTTTGGTCTTCACCCTGTGTGGGAGCAGGCATGGCTTTGTGCGTAAATGGTATAAAGACTCGTTTCCCTTAAGAACCCTGTATTATCAGCGCGATGTGGTATATCTTTGAGAGAGAAGGCTGGAACGACTACCGGCATACCTCGTTCGAGTGCGTCTTGGACCATTGCCGTCGTGTCTATTTCGCCGGTTGGCATGGACAGGTATATGCTGACTCGCCGGGCTTGCCGGTACTCAGGTAAGCTAGTTAAGAGGGCAAGCACCGCCTGAGCTGGCAAATGAGAAGCTGTTAGCTACTTAGTGCTATATTAATATACGACGCCACCGGAAGTCTAATCGAATGGAGTTGAACGCTAACATTGCTCTCGAACGGATTCTGCGTCCAATGCATCTAGTCGTTTTGCAACTGCGGCTCGTAATTCTCGTTTAGCATTTCGTAGCGTTTCATTTGTAGACATCCTTCTTATAATCGTGAGGGGTGACACTGTCATGGCACCAAATCGCCGACGTAATAAAATAAAGTAAAAGCAAGTTAAGTTTGATGAGATGCGTATGAGCTTTCTGGTGGTAAGCCAAGCCGGGAACTTAACGGTACCTGGCAGAAGCATTCTGTAACGAACGAGCTTGCTATCTTTAGCGTCAACCAATGTCCCGGGGGGCTGGAGCACGTTGACTGTCCGGCTGTTTCTTGGCAATATCTCTGCCTGCTGCGATTCTAAACCTCGATGCAACCTCAGATTCTACCCATATCCTCCCTGCTCAACATCGACAATCCAAGTAAAAAGAGAGGGGAATTCGACGGGTATTACCTTTCGAGGATCATTTATATCTACGGCATTCTATAGTCTTTTCAATCGTTTTTCAGATACAATGCGAGTAGATCTAGCGGCGACGTTAATATTACTTGCCTCCTCGATCCAGTACACAACCGCAGCAAATGTTACATCTCTTGAGGGCACATGGACATCAAAGTCGGAGACGGTCGTGACCGGGCCGGTATGTGGAATACAAAATTGATTTCCTTCCTTCCTTTTTCTCTTGCTAACTAGTTTGTATCTAGGATATATATGATCCGGTTGGAGAACGGCTTATCGAGCCCAGACTACCAGGAACAGCGTTTTCCTTCACAAATGACGGGTATTATGAAGAAGCTATATATGTCGTTGTTGGAAATCGTACGTCTAATTGAATTTCATAAAGCAATTTGTGGACGAGTACCTGACATCTGTTGTATGAACAGCTACGACTCCAGAATGCCCGAGTGCTGTCATACTCTGGCAGCATGGAAAGTATACCCTCTACGATAACGGCTCCATGATTTTGTTCCCATTCGATTCCGACGGAAGGAAGCTATGGTCCGACCCTTGCAAGCAAAAGAAATCAATTTATACTAGATATAATCAGACAGAGCTGTACAGGGTAGGATTCCAAACACGACCTGGTAGATTACAGCCACGCTGACGAGATAATGCGACTGGCAGTCTTGGGATATTGTTAAAGATGACTACCGAGGCCAGTTCCGACTCAATCTGTATAAATTCGACGGTGCACCAATGAATCCATTGTACGTAGCTTTGTTATTAGAAGCATGGGGAAAACATGGATTCCTAACATACGATAGGTATTTAACATACAAGCCGCCCCAAATGCTCCCAACTACGACGCTCAACCCCTTCCCGACGGCTGCTCCCACACCGGCTGCTTCCACACCGGCTGCTAAAATCAAGCGATCAATTGAGATGTTCCAAAGCGCGCTTCCGGACGGGGCACCTGGGCTCGACCTTTGGTGGTGGATTGCTTTGGCGATGACACTGGTGGGTGGCTTGGGCGTCTACTTCGCCCGGCCCCAACCCTCTTAATTCATCATAGATTCGTATTTTCTGGGATATATAGAACGGCACTGGTTTAAGTTGGCGTGGCGATTTCGGTACTTTGTTTTCGTTCCCCGGAACCGAGTCCTCTGCAGCTAATAACTCTACTAAAGGTTATCCTCAATAGTCTCGCTGGGGACTCTTCGCTTCGATGGACTCGGGTTCCAAGGTCACTTGCGCGTCGGCTATCTTCATGTTATGAGGTTCCTTGGCATTTTTGGGTTTGATGTAGCGTATATGCTGGGAGGTTTCTTCCTTTGTTGTGCAGCGGTCACATCTTTTCTTTACGACATATCTGCTATTTATGAATATGATTTTTGTGAAACCTAGATATGCAATCCTTCACCGTCGTAAATTCACACATCATCTATATTTCATCCCTCTACCCTTAGAAGGCGATTCATTGTTGCGCTCGTCTTCTTCATACTCGTCATAGTCACTTTCCCCGAGCGCAGGTGACGGAAAACCAACCCTTGGGGTTTCTAGGCTCACGGCACGATCATCTCTAAATTGTTGAGGTGTGAATGGCGGGCTTAGTGCGACCCTTGGTCGAGACTTAAACGGATCCGCCTCAAGTTCCTCCTTCGACCTAGCGGGATTCGGGAGTAACCGCTGCGTCCGGTTTGGTGCAGGAGTGTCAGCCGAAGTAGCAATTTGTGTGATCATCTAGCGGGTTGTTAAACTTGTTATCTAGGGTTTTGAAATTTTCCGGACGGGGGGTATTGTACCTTCTCTACCATGTATTCGTCTACGGAATCATCTTCCCCGAAACGATGGGATCTGCCTCTTCGTGGGGGAGGCTCAACGATATGGGGGATATCACTCGGGCTTTCTGGAGAAGAAGGATCCTGCATGACGGTATCCTCCGGGCTATCTTCTGGATCATCACTCGGTTCGATTGGTTTAGGCGGAGGTGGAGGGCTTCGCAATCTAGGCTTTGGGGATGGCTTTGGGGATGGTTTTGGTTGTACCAATTCAGGCGTTGAAGCTCGGGGTGGTACCGTAGTCATTGGTGAGTGTTTGGTCAAGTTGTACCCTGTATTTACGGCTGCTGGTTCCGGCTGCGGCCTGGAGGCGGCATCCGTGGGCAGGTGGGAGGTTAGCAGCTTCAATGCCTCTTCTTCCGTCATGTCCTTTGAAGGAGAGGGTTCTTTTTGCTCGTCCGATGCTACGGATTCCTCATCCCCTGCTTCATCATACGTCGAAGCATATGACAAAGTGCCGAGTTTACGTCTAGACACCCGGATAGTTTGTAATTCCTTCCGCATGCTGTTGAAGAGTTTTCCAAACTCATCGTCCGTTGATGGGATTGGAAGTTGCGTCCCCTCTTGCAGTGTGAAGGCGCTGGCATGGAGATTCTACCCAAATGTTAACCTCAGATATTGTAAGTAAGACTGTCTATTCTTACTTGATGCTTGTTAAAGTCCACGCCGAGACCGCCTCCCACATCGGCCGCGAAGCTGACTTTCTTTCCAGGCAAGGATTTCTTAGATCCTGACCTTTCTTTGAGGAATTGATGATTGTACTCCGTCCAGCGCGCTAATCGGCTTTCGTGGACCTTTAAGGCGTCTTCCATTGTCTTTACGGCAGAGCTATTGCCATCGGGCGCGCCAGTCTTGCTGAAGGACCCAGTCTGCAATAATCTTTTAAACGAGGCATTTGACCATAATTCCCGTTCCAGAGCATCGTCGCAGTCTGGCAGTAGTAGCTTATAGATGCTTTGATCGCCGACCCAATTCTTTTCCCATACAGAAGTGATGTCGCTCTCTTTGACATCAAGTTTCTTCCTTGATTTGCGGGCAATCGCCGTCGCCTGTTCCTTTTCGGAAACTACCCTGTCCTGTTCTTCAAGTCTCCTCGAAGCTAAAAACCATTTCTTCTTGTCGACAAAGCGGTGCTGAAGCGTGTTTCGAAGAGAATTCTGGTATGCAATATTGAGGACATTGATCGTATCTAGATCTGGGTGTGTACTCAGAGCTTCATCGAGGGCTGGTTTTATCTCATGGTAAGCGTTATGGATGCCATAAAACGACAATAAGGCGCACCTATAGAGCTTCCAGCGTGATCCTTGTGTTCCCTCTCCACGACCTTCCTCAACGCCATGGTCGATAGGAACAGCAAAAGCTCTTCATATCGGTCACCTTGGCACTCATCGAACATACTCTTACGAATGATAATCGCATTATGTAAAGCCCCGGCTTTTTTGAGGTCACTCAACCAATTGATGACGGCGGCACGAAAGTTCTTCGACTGAGCAGGTTCGTATATCGGCCAGTTCCCTGCAAACCTCTGGAAATTAGAGAATTAATGGAGTTTCGACGCAGTTGTCTGCGATTCCAAGAGATACCATACAGATTTAGATTCGACCGGGTCATATCGATCGAAGATGTGGTGGGCGATAAGCTCGAACGCCTTGCTCTTGTTCTTTCCCAGGGAGAAAGTCTCGTCGTTAATTGGTGGGTCTTGGTAGACGGGGAGGTCGAGCAGACGAAGATTGGTGAGCAGGAGGGCGACGGGTGTGAGTTCCGCCGCGTGTTTCATTGCGATGGCTTCTTCCCGGAATATTTATACGGGCACGTTCGCGTGGAGGGGCCTCCTTTGGGAACGGAATGGAGTCGTGAATGTTAATGTTGGGCGTTGGATGATGTTGTTTGTTGTTGGCGAGGTCTGTCGCTTGGGAGATCCTGGTCTGCAGGAACTACTATGGCGCGAAATTTGGACCCCCCCGGCTCCAAAAATAAAAAATTCTCAAAATCTCAAAAATCAAATCGAAACAACAAAAACAATATTTTCGTAACTTCATAAAATTTTGGATTTTATAAATTTTACAACGTTTATAGGCTTCATAGATTTTGCAGATTTAAATAATAGGTAAATTTAGTTATATATATGTATTTCGAACTACCGTAGAATATATGGATAATAATGAAAATTAAGAAAACAAAGAAAACGGACTCAACGTAGTCTTATGGCCAAGTATAATAAATAGGAATGTCATCTACTATAGCACTAACAATAGCAACAGTGTTAGAAGTAAGAACTTAAGAAATCTGTTAAATTATAAATTTAGTAAAGTTAAATAAATCCGCGCTATCTTAACGAATATAAAAAATGGTAAAAAAAAAGAGGTCATTAATCCAAGTAACAAAAAAACTTTAAGTATAATAATTAAAAATATACATTTCATTTTTGAAGATATTACTTTTAATTAGTTTACTGACGAGATAATCCAAAGTCTTAAAGCTATTTGTTTATTTAACGACTTTACTTTCAAAATTGATAACGAGATATGCCATACGTTAGCGGATTGGTTTAACTTAAGCAAAAAGCTAGAACGCGGGAACAAAATAGTCTTGATTATAACCGAACAGATGTCGAAAGAGAAGATTAAGATTTAATTAGACCCAATATTTCTAAGTTCTACAAGTATTTACGTCTGTACTAATAGTATAAATATTTTCTTCAGTTCGAGGGATTAAGATTACATTTCTTTCGTTTACGATAAATTAAGTACCTGCTGAAGTATTTTTTAATTACTAGCAAACGATTTCAAAAATACATTTAATAAACTCGCGTTTATTAAAATCTTTTTTAATTTTAACTTAGTTGCGGTAAATTATTTTTTCGCGAAAATTATAGACCCCTTTATAAAAAGGAATAGTGATACTAAGATGAATTTTAACAACAATAAACTGTTAGTTATTATTAAGGGACTGTTGTAAGCGGGATTCGATAATATTAAAATTATAAATGCTAATAATGATTTGATTGAGAGTGTGACTGTTGTTTATAATATAAACAGTATTGTAAATAGCTGTTAAGTTGGCAGTATTCTTATTATAGCTTACTTTGAAGTCGGAGGTGGCCATTGCGGTATTATTATGAGTTATAAAAAGGTTAGAATAAGCAGAGTAAATTACATAAGTAAGATCGATTAAAGTCCAAGTAATAGCGCCTACAAGAAAAGAATTTATGTTAAAGCTGAAGAAGAAATTGGAAATATAGAAGGTTTTATTAATTATATTAATTTAAGAAATTGTAAAGCTTTAATTGATATAAGAAACGAACAATAAAAAAAAGAGAAAAAATAAATAACATAAAGTAAAAAACAGAGTTTATATAGATAAATAGAAGACTTCATAATATACTTATATCATTATTATTTTTTATATTTCGATATAGAGCTAGCATTATTTTATTATGTTTTTATAGTTAGAATATATTATATAGAATTATGAATTCGCAGTTTTGTATATAAAGTTATATATATGAAAAAAACACTCATTCAAAATAATATAATAGGGATCCTTAATAGTAAAACTTCTGTACCACATAAAAATATTACAGAATAAAAGGTTCATATATTATTATAAGATACCATACATACTTTTAAACAAATTGTTTATAAAAAAAAAGATGCTTATAATTTAGGACGGGATAATTATAAACATAATATAAAAATCATATATAAATATTATAATATTATATAATTTATATTAATTCTCTAGAATATTTTTTGAAGTTATAATTATTTGAATAACTCTGGGGTCCTCAAGGTTAGGTTTTTTAAAATCTTAATTTCCTAGAACGAAGCGGTTAACTTAACCCCTAGTATAGTATATAAAGTATATAAAATATATAAGATATATAAAGTATATAAAATACTTTATAGTTGTTAAGTGGACTATTTTAGATAATCGAAATATAAAGCTGCTAGTAATAAGTTTACGATGTTTAAACATATATCATAAGCCCATAACATGTTTTCTATAAAAGTGTTGTTTTTGTTATAAAATATGCTATAAAAATTTAAAGAATTAGCTTCATAGAATTTTATACCCATAGATTTACACATATTTTTCGCCTTCGACGACATTTCAAATAAAATATTGCTATCCTCGAAAAAAAGGGAAGTTATACTTCCTTATTCTTTTTACAATTATCAAAACTTAGCCTGTCGTTTTAATTATCAAAAAAGAATAGCCGCGAGAGTCGTCGACTTAAAAGTCAACAGTAGCACAGTTACTTTACTAATAATAGACAAAAACTATTTGTTTCCTTGTTAGAAAATAAGGTTCTCATTATCGTTGAAATAAAGCCCAGATATCATCTCAGATATCATAAATCCTAACCTATTTAATAGTAATACTAAACATATAAGAAAAACTATCGTAGAAAATTGCAGAGACAAGGGTCGTAAAATTACAGCAGAAAAACTTTCAGAGTTATCCTATAACATTAATACTAATTATCTAACAAAGCTTAACAAACTTACTATTCCACTTTCTTTCATAGTCCATTAGCGGCAGATCTTCTACATTTTCTTAAACATCGACAGAGAATTCGTGCTCTTTAAAACCAGAAACTCTAATCCAATTAATCACAATTTCATGCTCCTATTTCAGCAGGACTCCCTCGTAGACTTAACAAACTTTTAATTACAAAAGAACCTCCGCGATACAGCTATCTAAAAAAAACAAAATCTCTGAAAGATGAAAGAACCGATCAATTAAATAAATAATATCTATATCAAATCTCCCGTATTATTTAATATTTTCAAAAAAACAAATCCAATTCCATCTCACATCCAAATTCCAGAAAGAGATATAACTAAAGAAGACTTAATAAAAGTTTTAAAATTGTACAAGACCAAAAGCACCCTCTTCATTATTATTATTCCAGTCATTCGAGCTAAAGATCTCAAACCTGCTTAAACGAAACCTAAAACAACTGCCACTACCACCATTATTAAACCTCGACCAGTACCCACAAACAAAGAAGCCTCCCCAAAAAAAGATATCCAGCTCAACTTAGAATCAATAACTCCCAAATCTTCTATTCGCCTACCTCCTCGAAAAGCAAGCGTTAAAATTGCGTCAGCTATCGATATCATAGATTTGAGCTCGAACAAAAAACCCACCCACATTCCTTCTAAAAAAGAAACCAATATCAAAAAACTCCAAGCCATGCTTATAAAATACTATAGTAGCAACCCACCGCCAAAAATAAAACTATTATTACAACCTCAAAAAGCCCTCCCTATCAAAAAATACAAAAGAATATTAGAAGGTATTATAACCAACACCGATGTTTACAACCAAGTTCTTACAAATACTAAAAAAATCGAAGAAATTATCTCAAAGAACGATAATACTAAAAAAGAAAATAATTCTAGTAGAACTATACACAGATCCACCCACCCTCACAAACCAATCAATCTCCACTATCCATAGGCAGTTGCCTAACAGGATTCCGACAAATTTTTAACCCCTATTCCCTCTTTCCACTTTTAAATTCTATTTGCTTATATTATTTATTTATTTATTTCTGTATTACATAGTCGCGCATCCTGTAATTTGCTTGCAACATCATACGTCTTTCTATCTTTATTTCGTTCTAAAGGCCAGACCTTCTTTCTTTATCACGAGCGATCCACTCGTATAAACCTTCAGAAGAACGAATATCCTCAAAAAATCTATATCTTCGCTCATATCTTTCTAAATATTCCCATAGAAGTAAATAAACTATCGTATAAGTATTATTTCGTATACTTACACTCTCAATAATACCCGAAAGACCGTTCTAGACAAGAGTATTATAATAAAATACCTTAATTTCTGAAGTAAGATATTATTCGTAATTCCAACTTTATATTTTATCTTATAATCGCTGCAAAAGCTGCTTATCCGGCTTTTTTAAATAATTAAAGGTATTCGAACTTCTTTATAAATAAACTAGCTTTTTAATAGGAAGGTAAGGTCTATTCCGCTGGCTTCTGATAATATAAACATTCCAGGCTTCTTAAATTTCTCGAAATGCCTTTTGTATAATAGGCATATAAACGTACTAAAAAGCGCATATATTTTATCAATTCTTTTTCCTAAACCAACCCTTTTAATAATATCCTTCAAAAAAGCTAATCTATTGATCTGATTGAATTCGCCTTAGAAAGCTCTACTAACCTTTAATTTTCACATTATAAATATTCGCTCTATATATATAATAATCGCCGACGCTTAAGTTTCTTTTATTACCTGCTTCTCGAAATTGACCTTAATATTCTACTATAAAGAGGGTCTTAACTCCCATATTAATTCGAGTAAATTTAAGATAACTATAAAAAATTACGGTTATTAAATAATATTTTTGAATAATTACAGATATATAAACATCGTAATTAATAAATAATTTAATTATAAAGTAAAAATAGATGTCTATAATACTATAAACTTGTATACTATAAGGTTAAAGTTTATCGTAAACATCAGCTAACCATATCTAGCCAGGTCCGTGGGCTTCTAATTCTTTGCGAATTCTAATTTGTTTGCAGCATCAAAATTCAACGCCTTTAGGATCAATATCTTTGATAGCTGCTTTTATAGCCGGCCCTAAAATAAAGCAGTCTGCTCGTGCTTTAACCCAGGCGACTGATATATTGTCTCCGAAGTCAGCTGTAATTCTAGACTCGAGCCCTTCGGCCACTATCGCGCGGGCCTCCGCAGCCATGGCTTCCTTATAAATAGCCAGTGTCCGAAGTACTATCCCGTAAGCGTACCTTACGTGTTTAAAGCCACTTTCAGTAAGATCCGGCCATCCCTTACTTCGTAAGATATTCAAGATTTTGACACCGTCGAGGCCTTACTTGATTAAAGACCGAATTTGGGCTACTAGAACTTTATCAGCCGCCAGACTTTCACTAGAAACATCTTTTTGGCGATCAACACGGGCTTCGTGGCCCCCGTATCCTTCAATATCTAAATTAATACCCCATTTCGTAAGACGGGTGCGAATTGTATTAACAGAGGGCACTTTGGTAATTTTAATGCTTTAACGTCGACATAATACGTAACGTATATTCTTAATTAGAATTTTCTTTTGTAAATATAAATAAATAATATAATTTTGATTGTTATCAAGACGAGAATCTCGTAATCGAAGCATTATAAAATAATAATCCAAAATTTTATGAAGTTACGAAAGTGTTGTTTTTGTTGTTTCGATTTGATTTTTGAGATTTTGAGAAATTTTTATTTTTGGAGCCGGGGGGGTCCAAATTTCGCGCCATAACTACCCAGTAACTAAGTACAGGGGCACAGTGACGTACAGAATAAATTAGCTTTCGATTCGTCCCATCTTCCCATCCTTTATTTATTAGGTATTCTGTTCCCCTTATAAAGAATAATAAAAATAATATAATTATAAAATGCTCGCAAGGACTCTTCTTCCCCGGCTCTTCTCATCAAACGTCCGCTTATTCTCGACAACCGCGGTGTCTCTCAAGTCGGGCATTGGTGGTAAGTACATGTACCTTTCAACATCAAATCAACATGCAGAATCTTCAAATGCAACGTTTGCGGCTAAAATCTTGGATATCTAGCGATCAACGGCAAGGACGCATGGTCCGTCTCCAAAGGCAAGTTTCAAGCTAATATAGCTCCCTTCATGGCTAAAAACGATATCGCTAACCGTACCATAGTTCTAAATCCATTGCCCACGCCTCCTACCAGCTCATCATCTTCGCCAATCGCATTTCTACATGTCATAGAAAGGTTAAAAACCAATGCCCGTGAAGGGTGGAAAAGGCATGGCATCGTTGGAGGTACCAACTGTTTCTATCGAACCGGTATAAGGATATGTCATTGCTAAAAGCTAGCCGTTATATCCTTGTAGAAAGCATAGCGGACCATATGTATCGCATGTCAGTCATTACGATGCTCTGCCCTGATCCAACAATTCAAAAGGACAAGTGCGTCAAGATGGCCATTATCCACGATATGGCAGAGTGCCTGGTGGGCGACATAACACCGCTCGACGGTGTTGAAAAATGTTGGTCTCTCCAGGTGTATTGGCTTTGATATTATAATAAACAACTGACAGTCCGTCTATCTATCTAGCTGAAAAGCATCGTCGCGAACTGGAGTCTATGGAGTATCTGACCCAAACACTTCTTGCCCCGATATCCAAGTCAATGGCTGGCGAATTTATGGACCTCTGGGAGGAATACGAGCAGGGGCAGAGCCCTGAAGCAATATTTGTCAAAGATGGTAAGGGTTGGCGCTGCCACTATAGGTGCATAACGGAGCTTGCTAACATGCACGTATTTCCAGTCGACCGCTACGAACTCATTCTTCAAACAATAGAATACGAAAGGGCTCACAATCTCAAGCTCGACGAATTCTTCCACGTGGCCGAGCGTGTTCAGACACCGTTCATGAAGGACTGGGTCGCTGAAGCCCTAGAAAAGAGGGCCAAGGAGCTCAAACTTACCGTCGGGGGAGCAGCCAACTAGTGGAGGCGTCCCTATCATTCTTATACCAGCATTTTCAAAAAATGGTACCGGCGTAACACTCTATTCTTTGCGGCTACTGATATCCTTTTCTTTGCTCTGCTATTAACGGGATTCATTCTGGGTCATCCTGGGCGAAAAGATAAGGATAGATATCCTTGACGAACAGGCGCTTGCGTGCATTAGTTTGTTTAGATACATGGAGACAATCATGACCATCGGCGTTTGGGAACTCTAGATTTTTTTTTTTTGCGATTGAAGTCTTTTTGGTTTTTGGTTTTGTTTTTTCTCTCTCGGGCATTGTGTTTTCTCTTGTACTATTAAAATCGCAAGAGAATCCACTGCATGCAAGGAATTGGCCTCTATCGGGCTTAATTTCCAAGCTGATCTCCACCCTGCTTCATTCTCATGACCACCCAGAACTTTGCCAACCATTCAGTCGATGGATAAACCCCATAAAACAACGTTAGGGACGTATTTCCAAGCCCATTCGAGCTGCATAGACCTAGTTATGGGATAAGGGTTGTGTATATATATACGTGTGGTTGTCGCATTACATGATACTCAGGCTCCGCCATTTGCTTCATTCTTTAGTTTTTCCTGCTCTTGTTTCTTCACAAGAACCTCAAACCTTGCCAGTCTCCATTTATGCCCCCATCGTCTTTCCATCTCAAGCAAAGGGAAACAGAAGAGGCATATCAAGCCCCAAAAAGTGAACGTCCAGCCCACCCCTAATTTGGTGATCATTATCTCGATAACACTGGTTGAGACGGCGCCAACCATGCAACGGCAGAGGTTTCCGGATGCCGTTGCTGTTGCAGGCGCGGCCGGATAGAGATCGACCAAGAAGACCGAAATAATCTTTATCGTTTTAAGATTTTCGAGGTTAGCCAAACCCTGATGGGTATGCTTGGAAGGCACCTACATTCATGACGCTGACATTCGATGCACCGATGATGAACTGGAGGACCAGAGGAGCCGCCACGTGCTATCATACACCACGAAGTTAGACGGAAAGCCGGTGCGAGTTTACATTCATATTGCCAAGGGACAACTGACCGGTTTCCGGGATAAAGCCCACCCGTACGATATTACGGCCGCGATGCATAACCCCATCGCATACCAAATACTCTTCAACCTCGCCTTCTCTAATGGAAACTTGCTCATATCCTCCAATTTCTTTCGATCAACTTTTATCCCCGATTTATCCGCCACCGACCGGAAATCTCTATCTATGATTTTCCCTGTCACGATACTGCTAAGGATACCACCTGTTCCGAACGCAAGATAACACAATCCAACCTGTAGCTCGTTGTATCCATAAATCTCCGAGAAAAGCTTTGGTATGCTGGCCATTACGGCATAGAATGCTGCGTAGAATATACTCATCACTAGGAGTATGATACTGACATCTTTGTTGAATATTATTAAAACGCTGCGGAAAGGATTCGGAACCATATCCCTAAGCGTTCTCTTTCTCCCGTTTGAAGCGCCTCCATCCCTGGAAGCCCAGCTCTCTTTGGGACTTACCAATTTCTCCAAAATCACTCTATTCAAAGCCGGGGGTCGAATGCTTCCGTCCCCGACAACCTTACGATTTGTCTCCGGGAAGGCAAGGAACATAAGGGCAAGTGCGAGCGAGGCGAATATTACGAGAAACCAGAATATCCACCTCCAGCCGGCAGCTTCTGCTATTGCGCCTCCGATGACGGGGCCTAGGGCAGGCGAGGAGAGGGGAAACGAGTTCATAAAACCCATATACGAGCCTCTCTCCGCTGGAGTCGTAAAGTCAGCCAGCGTGCCAAAGGCGATAGCGACGGTACCTAAATAAACCCTTTAGTAACGTGACATCCTTAATATCATGTAACATAGGATGTACCTGAGCTGCCGCTACTTTGCAACATTCTCAATATCAACAGAGCGGCCAAACTTTTCTGAACCGCGAGCCCGGCGCATGCGGCTACGTATATAATGAAAGTAAGGAGATAGACAGGGCGTCGACCTAGTGTATCGGATAGTTCCCCCGAAAGGGTTGGAGCAATAGCCTGAAATATCAAGTAGGTTGTGAGGGACAGATTAACTTGCGTCGTAGTTATTCCCAGTTCTTGTTGAACCGGTAGGAGGGCGGGGAGATAAACTGTTGAACTGAAAGGGGAGAAGAAGGCGGATAGTGTCAGGAGGAATACAATCCATTTCTTCTGAGCTGATGTGAAGACCGAGTATGGCTTCTCCGCGACAGGTGCATCTTTTATTGACTCTGTTGGGATGCGATCTTGACCTGCCTCCTCACGTTTATCCTGCTCGATTTCGGCATTTTGGTGATATGTCGCCACAGCCATGGAGATATCTTCTTATATGCGTTGATTATGTGGTATTCCGAACACCCTTTGATTCGAGAGATATATCTCTCTTGAAAAATGAAATACCAAGAAATCGAAAAGGAAAAGAGAAGGAAGAGATCGCGATTTAGGGGATTTCATGCGCTACGCAAGTCTTTTATTCACAAAAATTCGGATAATCGGCCGGAGTTTAGCTCAGATTATCGCCGCTCGAATCCTCACAGGCCGTTCTCATTCGTTCGTGCTCAAAAGTCTTGGCATTTCGTCGGTTTGATGTTTCGATGCTTTCCAACACGGGAAGGTTAGCTCGAGCTACCCTACTTACGCAACAACATCAACCTTGAGGGATCGCTTGCGATGGCTGCACCGTCGTCATATAAGGATAGGAACTTTCTGGGGGTCATTGGAGATGAGGTGGGGTTCTATTCTCGGAGGGGTGGTTTGCGTGCCGACTGACGGTGTTGATTGTAGGATACAGTAACCGGGCTTTTGCTGGCTGGCATCGGTGTACGTTTCGCCCGCCTGTTTTAAATGCGTCCATCTACCTGGCCGGCGGAATTCTGATATTATAGCAGCACGTAACGACGGGCGCGAATGCTACTCGCAACTTCCTCGTCGTGGACCCGAAGACTGAAATCGACAAGATCGAAAAGGCGTTCGACGAGATGACGAGTCGTAAGGATATCGGAATTTTGCTCATTAACCAGCACGTACGTCATTGCACATGTCCCTTTCAGAAGGAACCGGTATTTTAAAAGCAAGCTTGTGGGGAGGCTGGCTAAATTTTGGGATCACGGGTGGGTGTTTTAGGTTGCGGAGAGAATACGATATAAAATCGACATGTACACCGCTGCGTTCCCCGCGGTCCTAGAAATTCCGTCGAAAGATCACCCGTACGACCCGGAGAAGGATAGTGTCTTGAAGAGGGTTAAGAAGTTATTCGGAGAATAGGATGTTATCGGTTATAACGGTGTGCTCGGCATACCGATGTTTTCCTCGTTAGCTACTTTATATTCAGCCGCTCGTTGCATAGACACCTGGCTCTCGTATTGTGATGAAGCATCTAGCGTAAATGACATGCCTAAGCTCCCCATCGGCCACGGAGCAGGTAGATCTCCCCATGTGGGTGGATTGTAGTTGTAACAAGGCGTGCATTATCATTCCATATCTCTGACGAACTTGTAAAACTGATATCATGCGTATGTTTCCCTTTAAAGTTGCACCAAGATTCAATCTCAACAGACCTTCTACATGCCAATTAAAAACCAAGCACAAAAGCATAAGATACTCCGACAAGCAATACAACTATTGTTGTACACCGCAAACTTTAGGATTTAACAAACAAAAAACAAAAGAAAGCCCATGCAATCTGATTAGCCTCAAATTAAATATGCGCGGATGCCATGAATAGGGTACGTTGGGCGCTACGATCACAGCAAAATGATTGATGGAAAGACCACCAAACTCGCGGGAAGCGCACGCTATTTCGCATATAGCCAACGAAAGAGTCCCGCGGAGGTGCCTTTATTTTCGGGCAAAGGTCACCTCTGCGTGCAAACAAGTGATAAGGTCGCCGTCATCTTGTGCAGTGTAGAGTTCTGCAGTAACCTTGAATTTACCCTGTACAATATGTCAGTCTGAGATATAATAATAATAATAATAATAACGAAAACAGAAATAACCGAGTTATCATCGACATACCGGTGGGATTTCCTTTGGAAGGTCCTGGTCCTTGATGACCTTCAACGGACCTGGTTCGATTGGGCAGTTGACGGTAGTGTTGGCCTTTTCGAGGTTGGAGCAGAAATCGAGTGTCTGCTTGATAAGGGTGATATAGCCAAGTTTAACCTCCACTTTCATTATAGCGCCTTCTTCGATGCGTCTCTTGACTTCACCGGATGCTTCCAAATGTAATGTTTTGCCACTATCATTTAATGTTAGCATGGGAATTTTGAATCCGAACGAATGATTCGCTGAGGGAGCACTAACACAGCAGGCGGGTTGGGGTTGATGTAAATCCTGTCGATTTTTACCAGGTCTGTGGCTGGGTTGGAGCAGTGGACGATTGGAGAGCCGCCGGGGATGGTGGTGTCCCAACTGACAGGCTCATCGAAACTCCCGATGGGAGACTGTCCAAGGTCGATAGCAAAGGCCGAAGCGGAGGTGGCAGCGGCCAACAGAGTGACGACGTTCGAGAACTTCATGGTGGTGAGGATCTAGGGTAGCGATTTCGGAGTGACGCCGGTCTGTTTACGACAGGAAGCGCTCGAAGCCTGGGAACAGGTCAAACGACACAGGAACGAAAAGAAAAAGAAAGGCCAAATCTTATGCAGTTGCTATTGCTATCTTCCGTGATGGCTTCCCTCCAAAGAACACGAAGTAGGAGAATACTCAAGAGGGAGTCTTAAAGTATGCCCGAGGAGGAGAGAGTAAGAAGGGAAAGATGGAAAGCGAGGAGGTTCTAGTTTTGGCTGGCCTGGCGATGATGAAATAGCACAGCGCTGGCTGAGATTACCAGCCATTTTTGAGGGGCGCGGGCGGGCAAACAGGAGAATGTGACCAACCAGCAGGCATTATTCCGGACTAACTTGGACCAGAGCTCGACTCATTCTTCAGATATAAAACTACAGTTTCCCAGTATTACAAGCGTTACCCAAGACAATACGGTCAGTTATATAAGGCATGGTCAGAGGTCATGCTGCCCAACCGGCTCAACATTTTTGGCAGTGCAATACACAATACAGTAGCATGGAGGACTGACACGATTCCAGGCTGATGTTGTCTGGAAATTATTTGCAGACGGTACTTACATATACCCGTCAGTCGGTCAAGATTATTACTGCAGCATCCCCCTCGGAATATTCTTTCAATAATTTTTTATTTTTTATTATTATTATTTTTTTTATTTTTTTTTCAACTGGATATCGGATGCTAAGACAGCTTCGCGACTCCCCCATCATTCAACAAGGACCCCATTTGCATCCCGACTGTTCTGCCCCAAACAACAAGGGAATATGCAAGGATTGGGATCTTTTCTTGCATTGCACCAATCTGGAAACGGCTTGGTCCCATGCACGTCCTCGAGATGCTTTTGTCAAAAAGAGGGCCTTGGGCTTATCGGTCTTCCTTCCCACTGCGACATAAATGATGACTACACCAATCCCAATCCCCACATGTCGGTTGCATTTCTAGGGGAAGCGGTAGCGCATACACATGTCCTATGTATGCCTGGTGAAGCAGAGGCAGCAGCAGATGGAACGGATGCACGGTAAAATCAGTCTCGAAAGCTGAAAAACGGAACCTGGACAATCCAAGTAACCACCCGACGCTGTGCAGCCTTAACCGCCCCAATTCTCCGGGCCATCTCTCGGTCTCTCTGTTTCTCTGTTTCTCTGTTTCTCTTTCTCTGTACAGAACAGCACATTACACTCATACTCTGGACGACAGATGGGCAGAGTAAGAGAGCGAAGTGGTGACGGGCCGATTGAGAGCGGATTTTACGCAAGAAAGTCCAAGAACAAAAAATAAAAAAAAAGGTTTTTTACTCTTACTCTCGCACACATTTTTTTTTTTTTTCTCTCTCGATGCTCCTCTGGTATGTTCCAACAAAAGGAAGAGAGGAATGGGATGCTACTACTGCATACTTTATATATTACTATTACAGAGCTCATAAAGAGGATGTGACGGCAGAAGCAGCAGAACCCACCGCCGGCACATTCGAAGCACACATCCCTTCAGAGAACATACTAAAAATACCCATCTCGAGATGGCGGGTCTGCGGTGTGCATGTCGTCCACCGAGTGGGGACGGTGATGGGAAATGTGTTGTCGGGCTCAACACAACGCACCATTACGCAACACTCTACAACACAACAACGCATTTTGCAGCCTGACAAACGTCGCTCTCTCTTTCTGTCCGTCTGTTCTGTTCTGTCCGGTCTGTCCGTTCTGTCTGGCTGGCTCCCCTTCTAATGATTCCCTCCTTCCTCTCTTTCTCCCTCAGAAGCTTCTTTCTTCCATCACCACCACCACCACCACCTATTCCCATCTTCACTTCCTGCCACTTGCTACTGTCCGTCCATCCATCATTTCGCCCTTCAGAAATCTCTGCTCGAAATCCATTTTGTCGCCGCTGAAACCAATCTCAATTCTTGCCATCCTTCTCTCCGTCTCGCCTCCTGCTCTTGCTGCTGGTCTGTCCTTCCATCCTCATCCCCCCCCGCGACTGTTTTTGTTTCCTTTCGATCTCGACACCTTCGCCGCTTCGAAATCGGTCTCACCTTCATTCTCTCCTCGGTCTCCTTTCCTATTTTTATACTGACTCTCGCTCCTCTTGGTTGTTATCTAGACTCTATTCTCCATTGGATCCATCGTCTGCTCCTTATCGCCTCAGCCGTCTCTTTGTTTTGGTTCGAGTCAACATTCATCTTTTTCGGCGACTCTACGCACAGACATCCCGAAATCTCCTTACATAAAAGGAAGCGCAAAATACCAGTCGGGAAGGAGAGCTCTGTCAACTTTGTCTTTGGGTACCCTTCGACTCTGGATAACGCTAGGAATTCTTCTTCTCGTGATAAGCAAAAGCCGACCCAACCGATAGACATCATCGACCCCCTAGCCAAAGAGGGAGAGGGAGAGAGAGAAAACATAAGCCACAGGGAGTCAAAGGCGGAATCTTCTCCTCTCGATCCGTCACTTCTCTCCCTTATTCTCTCTCTTTTTTTTATCGCTCGCACCCTATTCATCTCCCACACTGAGGATGATCATCCGGTTGATACAATCCTGAACAACTTCTGCTCTTCTCTTCTTACTGTGTTTCCTACGAAGAGGACTTCATTTAAGCTAGAATGAATGAGGTTCTCACAAATGGCTCGCGTCCATCTCCTACCCCGTCGAATCCGCCTTCTACCGTCCGAAATTCCGTCTCCGTCTCCGATCTTCCAAATGTCAACACGGAAAGCGAGATCCGTTGTTTCTGTGGCTACGATTCGGACGATGGTTTCACGATCCAATGCGAGAGATGCCTTCACTGGCAGCACGGGCGTTGTGTCAATATAAAGCCGAACAACGTCCCGGACACCTTCATCTGCTATTATTGCGAAGTCCGGGATCTGACGCAGGCCGACGTTACAAAGGCGAGGGAATCTCAGTTGAAGGAAATCGGCGGGGGATCGAAGAAGACGCAAGCCCAGGCCAAACGGGGAACCGGAGCCCCCCATCGAAGACGGGACACTAACGGTGCCGGCCATTCGAGAAGCTATTCGGAAAGCACATCACACAAACTCCAAACCTCTAAAGACCACCCGGCCGGAAAATCGAGAGGAAGGCAGAGGCCAATATCCACACAACCACACAACAACCTACCGGATACATCCGCCTCTCCCGACGAGCACTCGCCCACAGGGAAGAGCCCAAGCATGGAACGGGAACTTGGTTCTGATTCTGAGGTCCCACCGTCAGTATACACCAAGGAATACAGTCCTATCACATGTAACACCATAGTTTCTCCCGAGGTTGACCACAAAATCAAGACCTGGACCCACGATGCTGCCCATAGCCGTACCAAAACCGCGATAGGCCCGATCGATGCGTCGCTCCCTTGCACCCCTCGAAGATATTCGAGTTCCGAGTTCCACGAACTGATACCTTCCGGGCACACCGTGAGATATGTATCGTCACCGGAAGAACTATCCTCCATCGGCCTTCCCCTCATCCGAATCGTCGCCGATACACCTTCCAAAGCGGACCAATTCGTCATCGAATACGTCGGCGAAATCGGATCGAAAACCAGTTACATTCAGGATACTCTCAACCAGTACGGAAGGATACGCCATCCTAAGGCTTTCGTTCTATTTCACCCTCAACTCCCGATCTATATCGACGCAAGGCGATGCGGTTCTGAAGCCCGATTCATACGGAGGAGCTGCCGGCCTAACCTGAAGTTCGAGACCATGGTCATCGACGGTACCGATTTGAAATTCGCTCTGTACACGAGCCAACCCATAGAGCGTGGTACCGAACTCACCATCGGCTGGGAGTGGGATAATACGTTCCCATTCGCGAGGTTATCGGAAGCCAACACCGTGATCGACGACTTGGACCCTGAGTCGGTACAAAAGATGAAGGCGTGGGCCGAGACGGTCACTGCTACTGTCGGCGAATGCGCCTGTCCGGATAGTGATCTCTGTCTAATGGCACGGCTGAAAGGGGAAGCCCCGGTCGGAAAATCGAAAAAGGCGTCCAAGTCAGGGACTAAGCGTCGCTGGCGGGAGATGCACGAATACAATTCCACCGGTCGGGAATTGAGCCCTGAGAAGCACGACCCTGAAACAAAATACAAACGGCGCTCGTCTAGCACATCGTCGCACCGCAAATCCGAGAGTCGCGACAGATCCCCGACTTATATCACTGCTGATATCACCCAGAGCAGCGTGATAACGGATCAGAATTCGTCCGCCAGGGAAGCTCGGAAAATGAAGGATACAATCAATCTCATCGAGAAACTAACCAATCCAGAGTCATCGCATAACAGGGGGAAGCGAGTAAAACGCTCTGGGCCGCCACCTTCGACCCAATCAGCTTCTACGTCAGATCTTCCGGAGAAATTACCCAAACCCGTTGCGGAGCCGGGGCCGATAACAACCCCTTCGGCTGTTGGACAGACCACAGGGCCTCACAGAACACTTCACTCGACCCAGAGCAGTCCCGGCAAGCAGGTTAACGGAACATCACCACCCCGGGCTAACCCAAAAGCATCTTACGTAGATGGCGGTGTACAAACCGATGCCGACGTCACCACCCGTGCTCCCGCCCACTCGCTGCCAACAAGTCGAAAAATGAGGATTTTAGCTCAGTTCCGGGCACAAAGTGCGCAGCGGGAGAGCGCCTTGAAGAGTCAACTTTCTATCGTCAAGGAAGAAGAGTTTTCACCTAAAGGGGCCACTGCTTTTACCGATGGAGATGTTGTGATGGCGGACGTTGAAACCACTGTCCAGTCGAACACATCCCTTCAACCCCCGGCTCTCGAACTAAAACCTGAGCCTCTCAGCAATATGGAAATGGATGTCGATGTCACCGCCAAGCCGCTTGCGGACAATGACATAGGTGGTGACAATAGTGTGTCTCCCAATATTGTCCCGACCGTCGTATCGGCACCGAAAACCACCCTCTCTGTTCAGCTACCGCCAACGCCACCGCTTCCCGGTGTCAACATCGTTCCCCAGAACGCTGCAAACCAGGCGTTGTCGACTCCCTCCGCCTCCTCAACTTCACCGATATCCCCTTTCCAACCTCAGACGCCCAGCCTTCCGGTGCCTGCAAATACGGCCCAGTCTACTTTGCCAACGCCTCCAGCGCCTTCGACTGGTCGCAAGAAGATGAGCCTGAGCGACTACACAAGGAAGAAGGCCGAGTCCCTCGAGAAAGACAAGATCGGCCCCACGACGAATCATTTACCCACTGTTGTAGATAACGAACTGGAAGTTAATGGTGCTCGCTCGTCTACTCCCGGGGAGTCTACGACAGGAATGGACCTCGACCCTACAAA
The DNA here is from genome assembly GCF_004000055.1 of Arthrobotrys flagrans. Classification (NCBI taxonomy): domain Eukaryota; kingdom Fungi; phylum Ascomycota; class Orbiliomycetes; order Orbiliales; family Orbiliaceae; genus Arthrobotrys; species Arthrobotrys flagrans. The sequence continues at coordinate 826,856 of NW_027137556.1, forward strand.
CGCTAGTACTTTATCAAATGGGGTTCGGGGATCTTGAAACGCTCCAGCCGAAGAAGTGACGCACCGAAATGGGTCTGATGGAACATTTGTCTTCCCTATTACCGTCTATTATTTATTGCCCACGAACTTAGATACCTTTCTCCGGTGGCTTGGAGTTTTTTTTTCTTTTTTTCTTCTTTTTTCTTTCGGAGTTTCATTACTTTTTGGGCGGTTGTTTTTCCTGATATCCTCGTTTGGGTCCTTCAAGAGCTCCTTTGATTTACGAAGCTCTTCTTTTCCTTATTACTTGTAGTATCCCCTTGCTCGGTCGGTTTGGAGGTGGTTTCGGTTCACTACCAGATAACACTGCCTCCTCAGGGACCTCTCCAACTCCGTAAACACTTTTACTCTTTCCTTTCAAGGTCTCTGCATATGTCTTTACGGTTGGGCGTCAAAAAACGAAAAGCTCAGGTCTTATGTTTTCAAACTACCTTTCTTTTATTCTGTTTACATTACACCACCTTACTATTATTTCTTGTAAATTCCTTGTCTTCTCCCATTCTTCTTCTTCTTCTTTTTTTTTTTCCCTTTTTTCTTTTTTTCACACGAGTGCCTGGAAAGACCACTGCGTTCATACCTGGCTGACAATGAAAGATGCCTACGTCTAGAGATGCGGGCGATTGTGATGTTAACCCATGGCCTTTCCTTCTATCATTATTTCTCTTTGTGTGTTATACTCAGACATGACGTGAAATGTCCATAAATGAGCGAGCGGTATTGGATTGAATGTATACCTTTCTCATGGAGCCTCTGTGTTATAGAAGATACCCTTAAACAAAAAAAGCATGTCGTAGAGATCCGGCATACAATTTTATACTTTTTATAAACGACTCTTCGATAATAATTATGATTTCATTTCCTATAGCATTTATCCACCCTTTCAAGCCCTCAGTGATACATAGAATAATAGACCGCAGAAAGAATGAGACGAGATTACCATCTTTGTGTTCATACCAGCAAAAAAAAAGAGCGACAGAGAAACCACAAAGAATATTACAAACAAACAAAAAAAAAGGTCCATCAAAGTATAAATATCATGACACCATAGCAAATCACAGTGAAACGGGAAAGGGACAATAACGATGAATACCGAGCATTAAAAGGCCACGCGAAAGGAAGAGGGGTCAAGCAAACAAAGAAAGAAAGAGGTATCCATCTATTCCCTCAGCTCGGTTTAGTTGCCTGCCTTCTTGTATGCCGCGTCGATCTCAGTCTTGTAATGGTCGGTCAAACCCCTTCTGTTCAGTTTCATGGCAGCAGTAACGAGGCCCTATATTTATCGTTAGCATTGTTTCCAGTAAAATAATGCTATTTGGGTAATGTTACATACGCTCTGTGGTGTCCATTCATCGTCGGCAATAACGACACCATCAATGAGTTCGATACCAGCAAGACCTCCTCTCCTTCCGACGGTAAGCAAGTCCTTCAAGACAGCAGATTGAATCTTATTATTGTGGACAATAGTCTCGATTTCACCTGCAACACCGAGGTCGGCGGCGAGTTTCTTGATGTTGACCTCATGAGGTTGAATGAGAGCGACTGGCTTGGCTTTTTGGGTATCTGCGTAGACGCAGATGTTCTGAACGTACGAGCAGGATCTGTAAACGGACTCAAGCTAGATTTTTTCGGAATGAGTTAGAAATAGTTTTTTCAGACGAATCGTTTTAGGGGAGGGGTTGTTACCTTCTCGAGAGCAATGTACTCTCCGTGGAGTGTCTTGACGAGATTCTTCTTTCTGTCGATGATCTTCAAGTGGCCGTTTGGGGTCCACTCCCCGACATCACCGGTCTTGAACCAACCGTCGTCGGAGTAGGCTTCGCTTGTCTCCTTCTCATTATTGTAGTACTTTTCGGCAACGGCTGGTCCACGGATCCAGATTTCACCCTGTGGTGGGTTGCTCGCGGTGGAGTATCCGGCATCTAGGTAATCAACAAGCTTTATTTCAACGGCACCGACAGGCGCACCCAATGTCGTGTTGGTCCATTGGTAAGGGTTCATGATACAACCGTTTGCGCAAGTCTCAGTCAAACCGTAACCAATGATCATTGGTGCGATGGCCATGGAGATGAAGTGTTGAGTTTCCTTGGACAAAGGACCGCCACCGTTGAAGCAGACCTTGAGCCTACCGCCAGTAGCCTCGCGAATCTTGCTGAAAACAACGGCATCAAGAAGGCTAGTACCTGGCAAACCGGAATTCAACAGGAACGACTTGGCAGACATGGCACCCCAAAAAAGTTTCTGCCTAAGAGCTGGTTGCTGCTTAACCCTGATTTCAACTCCCTTCTTGACTGTTTCCCAGACCTGTGGTACACCAACAAGGACGGTGGGCTTCAATTCGCGGATGTCACCGGCGCAATTTTTCATGGAGGCATCGGTCAAGGTTCTGATGGAACCGTAACCCAAAGTACCACCCCAGTAAAGGACGACATTCTCGAATGCGAATTCGAGGATATGGGCAAGTGGGAGGTAAGCAAGGAGGGTATCTTCCCCACCAACAAAATCGCCAACGGCGGTGTGAATGCCGGCAACTACATTATATAATCAGCGCCTGAATCCTTCTTTGGACGAAGCGGTTTTAGTACTTACTGGCGGCGACAACATTAGATTGCTTGATGTAGACACCCTTGGGGGTACCGGTGGACCCAGATGTGTACATGATGCAGGCAAGGTCTGAGGATTCGGAGGGGTTGGGTTCAACTGGGTGTTCCTTGCCCTTGGCTTTGACGGACTCCCACGAAGTGATAGTAAGGTGGGGGTGAGCGCTTTGGAGCTTCTCCACATGTTCTGGATTTGGAGCAGCATCGGCGTCATTGTAGATGATGAGGGAAACCTCCTTTGCGGTCTTGAGAGGCTCGACAAGGTTGTTCAAGAGGTGTGCATCAACGACGATAGCCTTAGCACCGGTTTCTACAAGAGCGTGGGTAAGACCGCTTTGGCCGAGAGTATCGTAGGCAGTCGTGATGGCCATTCCCTGGGACATGGCGGCTGAAGAGATAATATATTAGTTTCGAGCCCACTGAATTCACAACAGATGATTATTGGACGTACCGTGAGCACTTGACAACCATTGTACGCTACAGAATTACAAAAAACGTCAGCTCCTTTTTCCGATTTTATTTAATTTTTTTTAAAAATAAAGTGCATTCAGTAGGATGTTTTACCTTGTAGCAGCGTAAATCTGTATTCTATCACCCCTCTTCAAGCCGAGAGCAACCAAACCGCTGGCAAGGTCCTTGCAGAGTTCGTGGTATTGCGAGTAAGTAATGAATTCAAATGGCGATTTCTCAAAGTAAGACCATTCCTTTGGAACTTCGGTCTCCTTTCCATCGACGAACTTCTTGATCATTTTGGTCTCCTTGTGCATTTGGACCAGCTTTCTCCAGCCGACGCAGCGAATGTCGCCGTACTTTTGTGAGCTGCGGACGACGATATCCCAAACGGTATTGACATCGTCTGAAGGACGTTCCCATATACCGTCTTTGGCAGCAGGATGTCTACGCGGGATGCCTTCACCGTCGATCTTTGTGGCGCCGGGAACCTCCACGGAGAATGGTGGCTTAGCCGACATGACCGGATATAGATGTACAGGCTTCATTATGGCGGTGATTTGAGAGACGAGGAACGAATGCTAAAGTATGCTTTCAAAAAAAGGGAGCGAAGAGCTGATGATGGATTCCTGCGGGAAGAACGGTAGCCAGAGAGTTAGCAGGAGTTTCAGGTACACGGACGCACGATAATAAATTAGGGTGTTAATGGCAGCAATAGTACACGCGAAAACGAGGAACGACAGGCAGCCGGGCAGACAAACAGGCATACAAGCAAGCACCCAAGCACCCAAGCACCCAAGCACCCACACAAACACGCAAGCCCAAGCAGACCCAGATGACGTCGACTGCCGGCAATTATAAGGAAGGAGAGTACCAGCACCTTTTCTTCTTCTATTTTTTGAATCCGATAACGCTAAGACAGGTGATGCTGGGGAAAGCAGGGGTTGTACTTATTACTATTATCGATGGCTGAGGGAAGGGAGGGGAGAGGAAAAGGAGAGGAAGGGAGAGTGGAGAGAAGATGAGTTATAGTTCTGGGCTTGGGGGAACTGTACTGTTTTGTTGGGAGATGCAGAGTCGGTATTTCGCTATGAGCAAGCTAAGGACTTAGGTATTGCGGCTGCCACTGCCACTGCCACTGCTCCTTCCAGGTGACTAACTGACTGACTGGCAGTTCAGGATCGAAAAAAAAAAAAGACTATTCTGAGGGAATGCAGCTGCTGAGAACGTGCCCACGGCGCAGAAAGAAGCAGGTCAACGGCTCGTTGGCTTTACATAAGCAGGGCTACTTCTTTCTCGACGCTCCAGGTATGAACAATCCGGGGTAATGAACGGGGTGGAGACAACAGACAAACAACCGACTGGGGGTTTGGCTTGTGCACAAACAGATAACAAGAACTTGACAGAACTCAAAGAAAAGGGACAGCGACTCAATTCACTCACCCGCAAAGATCGATGTAAACCTCTGATCCCGGTCTCGTACAAAAAGTATATACGGTTCTACAAAATGATGGGGGAATATATATATAATCGAACGGAGGGGGAAGGGAAAGGGGAAAAAAAGGGTGGGACACGATGGCTGTTTAAAGGGCCTCTCGTCCTTGTTTCCCACAAGCACGCACAGCGAACAAACGGGGTGGATGGCTGGGGTTCAGATCAAATCGCGGCCAAGGAACCTGGTCACTCTCCCGCTTTGTCTGGGCTCAAAGCCTGCTGATATCGCACCTGTCACTTTTCTAGCTTCGGGCTCTTCTTTGATCCCGCAGTCGCGATACCACAGGCACGATACGTTATGTATCTTGCTGGCTTGGGTTCTGCGGAAATAGCCTTTAGCTAAGAGACAAATTCTTGGCGAGACGGTTTATATCGAGATATCGACCCTAGGCGTTTCTTGGGCCTGTCCTGGGCGTTGGTTCCAATGAGATGTCGAGGGTCAGGCGACTTTTCAGCTGATAATTCGACGATAGGATCGTAAACGTAAAACGGTTCGAATGGCAAGAAAAATTGGGGGAAAGAGGGGGGGGAAGGGACCATGGAGGATCACGGCAGCCCAGCTCGTATAAAAACCTCCAGCCATGCATGGCATTCCGACGATATTGTTATTTCCAATTTGCATCTGCATTGCAATATTGGCAAAACCGAGGCTGAACGGTTTTACCTCATCTTCCTGAAGCAGTGAATGTGATTGATTCCTTCCGCTTTGATATCGGACACAGTTGCATTGCAAAGAAGCTTGCTGGGCAGATTGTTCGAGAAAGCCTGCGGTGGCCGTAGACCATTCCATCTCTGGTTCAAATGATGTCGGGAATTATTCAATCAAATTTGCAAAGGACTAGGCAATTTCATGCATCTGATAGAACCTTCGAACGGGGCATACCGAGGCTCAAACATCTTGACAATTTACCCAGATTAGCTAATTGTCTAGCAACGGAAAAGTCTGCGGTTGTTCTAACGCTGTCTCTCGCCTAATTTTCGCTTCTAAGCAGGTGGATAACTTTTGGCTAAGAAATCCCATCCCATCGGCCGCCCCGCCACGCAGATGGTACATGTACACGTACATTTACATTACATCCATCCATACATCCGCTGGCTTATAGTTAGTCCCTTGCTTTTTGAAGATTAATTACCATAGCAGGCGCCGGCGCCTTGACGTCAGTTTCTCTCTGTCGCATTGTGCCATTAGCAGCTCACTTCAACGCAAACTATTACCTATGTCGGACTTGGTCTCAAGCCTCGACGACGAATTCGAAGTCCAGGACCCTGAAGAAGGTTTGTGCCCATTTTGACGTTTAAGGCAGGAAGTTTGCATGCATTTGATTCAAATTCGATATCTGACCCTTTGTTTCTAGAATGCTTCCTCCTCTTCTTAAACAAGCCGGATAACAGGGTAAGACAAACCAAGCCGAGTAAAAAGAAATACTAGTAATGATAAATATATCTACTATCTTCGAGTGAAGAAAAAAAATTTTTTTTTATGATATTAATACAAGCTAAACTGCTCCAGGACTTAGGTTTTGTCAATCGTACCGAATCCACCGTCTCGGTATCGATCAACTCCCAGGATCTCACGATCCACCAGTCCCCGTCGTTGCTTACCTCGACCAGGGAGACGGGCACAACAGGGGCTGTCCTTTGGAAAGTTACGCCTCTACTCGCCAGTTGGCTCACCCATCCATGTAACACCGTCTCCCGACGGATCTTGAAGCCACATTACACGGTCATCGAACTGGGGGCTGGAACGTCAGGTGTTCTCGCAGTATCTTTTGCGCCGTTCGTAGGGGCCTACTATGCGACGGACCAAGAGTACTGTCTCAAACTGCTGCGGAAGAACATATCAGAGAATTATAAAGAAAACTTGGGGAATCCTTCAAAATCGAAAGAGAAATATTCGAATAAACGAACCAAAAGAGGCACGGAAACGTCATCCCAGACTAGCACAGGGAATGCGACTGTCCTGCCCCTCGATTGGCAACTAACAGAAGTATCCTCGATCCCGGAATTCAAAGCGAAAAAAATCGACGTGATCATTGCGGCAGACTGTATATACAATGAATTTCTGGTTGAACCGCTGGTAGACACCATGGCCGATCTAAGCAAGTTGAACAGGGACGAAACCGCAACTGGCGAAACCGATCACAATGTAACACTAGTCATAGTCGCACAGGAACTAAGATCCCCTGGTGTGTTAGAAGCATTCATGAAAGCCTTCTGTGCAAAATTCCGAGTGTGGCGCCTCCCGGACAAGCTCTACAAAGGCTGTGGCGATGGAGGAAAGGGACTGATGGAAGATGGTGGATATGTTGTGCATGTTGGTATTTTGAAATAGCACAACCTATCTCCGACAATTATCATAAAGCTTCCGGTTGCCATCCACCGGTGATATTAGAGCCGAATGCATGTAGACTTGACAAACATGGCGATGATTTCTTGTGCGCCACCGCCCGCTAGTCGTCCGAAATCCGTTCTGCTCCCTCGGGCCCGGAATCCGGGGTAGCTCTAAATTCAGCCGTAGTTACCCGCACTTGCTGCCGGAGTTTGCATGAAGCTTCGGGATGTCAATACTCCAAAGCTAGTTAACTAGCCCAGAGCCTTTTTAGCCATCCTACGATACTAATATTTAGAAAGACAACAAAGGCATAGACAATACCATCCGGCCAAGCATCTTCAATTCATCATGAGGAGATCCTTGTCCACCATTGCCTCGTCCCGTAACCCAATAGGAACTCGACTGCAAGTTGCCCCTCGAAGCGGGATCCTTCGGTACATTAGATACCAGAGCACCGTACCGGCCAAGCCGTCCCCTCTCGCCGGAGTTCGGGTCCTCGACCTCACCCGAGTGCTCGCTGGGGTATGTGAGCTCCCCGAGCTTACCAAAATCCTACCACAATTTCAACACATAGGTTTTGCTAACCTTCTATAGCCTTATTGTACGCAGATATTAGGGGATTTAGGGTACGACCCTGTTTTCCCATAGCTCATGGGTCCTTTTCTTTCTTTCTATTCTGATACTATTCGGTTTGTAGCGCGGGTGTCATCAAAGTAGAGCATGCCACCAGGGGTGACGATACTCGAGCTTGGGGGCCGCCATATGCGCCACGGAAGGACGGAAAACCCGGACCTGGGGAGAGTGCATACTTTCTTGCGGTTAGTATACTACACACGAAACTTCTAAGCTAATATTATGCTAAAATTTTCTTTTCAAAAATAGGTTAATAGGTTTGTTTTTCCATAATGGAAATAATGAGCTGTGATCTAACCCCGAAACCAGGAATAAACGATCGCTCGCCTTGGACTTTAAGGCAGCCGAAGGACAAGCTATCGTCAAAGCCCTCGCAAGAACAAGCGATGTACTCGTGGAAAACTACCTCCCTGGAACTCTAGCCAAATACGGTCTTGACTATGAAACCCTGAAAGCGGAGAATAAAGGTCTGATATACGCAAGCATCACGGGGTATGGACAAACGGGCCCTTACAGTGATAGAGCTGGATACGACGTCATGGTCGAAGCGTAGGTTCTTCACACTCACTTGAAAAAAAACTTAGAGCCAGAACGATATTAAAACTACAGGTAGTGAAATGGGTCTCATGCATATTACAGGGGAGCGCGACGGTTCGCCCGTTAAAGTAGGTGTCGCAGTAACAGATCTAACGACGGGTTTATACACCTCCAACGCCATTCTAGCCGCCCTTTTATCTCGCGCCTCCACCTCCCAGGGTCAACATATCGACATGTCGCTTTCGGATTGCCAGGTTGCCACATTGGCTAACATCGCATCTTCGGTTCTGGTATCTGGGAAACGGGATGGGGGTAGATGGGGTACAGCACATCCTAGCATCGTACCTTACGAGGCCTTTCCTACATCCGATGGGAGTATTTTGTTAGGAGGAGGGAACGACAGGCTATTCGGAATTTTGTGCACTAAGATTGGGTATCCGGAGTGGGCTTCCGATGAAAGGTTTGTGACAAATGAGAAGAGAGTAGAGCATCGATACATTCTTGTTCCGATGATTGGGGAGGAAACAAGGAGGAAGACTACGCAGGTATTTTAAATCGGCTACCCATTCGGAAGCTGTAACGCTGATAAACTGGGGTAATAGGAGTGGCTAGAGATATTCGAGGGTAGTGGGATGCCGTACGCGGCCGTCAATGATGTTTACGACACGCTACATCATGACCATGGTGAATCACCCCTCATCACCAGTTTCCGAAGTGTCACCCTGTAGTGCTAACCATCTCGAAAGTCCTTGCTCGGGGCATGGTGAAGGAAGTCGACCATGAAGCCTGCGGTCCGATCAAGCTCGTCAATACCCCATTCAAATTCTCAAATGCCGAGGTGTCAATCCGCCACGCCCCACCGACATTGGGCGAAGACACCAATGATATTTTGAAAGAATTGGGATTTACATCAGATCAAATCGACAGTCTCAAGGCTGAAGGGGTTATTGCATGAGTATCGATAAAGTATTTCTTTTTGCACAGGTACTCTTATCTGGATTTGAGATGCGCAAAAAGGGTCCCGAGACTAAATTCTAGACCAGTCACGTTGTGGGCCAACAATATTTGCGTCTCGTGTATTCACATGACTACCCCCTACACAAGTAGTTTATAGCCAGCATTGTATGTATGTACATTTTAAGGATCCGAAAGCCGGGTTCCCCCGGAAATTTTTCGTCATCCGCAAAGAAATCACCATCATCAGGTGGTGAATACTCCTCCTCAAATAATTGCTCCTCCGGAACTACCTGGTCCCAACCTTGAATATTGATCAGCCTTCCTAATTCTCCTTCAAAATTTATCTTCTGATTTTGATCTTTTGGGAAAACCTCGTTGTTATTTTGTGCTACGCCTTGACCGTATCCTGCAAACTGAGTCTCAATACCTAGATTGTCCATTTGATCCCCATAAACCTGAGCTTTATAAATCTCCAACAACACCCTGGGATAATTTTCTTGCATAACCGGTACAACCCATTGATCCAGCTGGTCGTCTGTAGCCTAACTTGCGGTAATGGCTGACTCTGTGGAACCCAGAAGCTGTTATAATATGGACTCTGACATACCGGCTCAGGTATCAGCGGTCCCCATCCGGCCCTATACGGATCCCCTCCTGCCCAAGGTTGCGGTTGTAGACTTTGACCTCGCGAGGTCATATTCATCATAAGGTTCTCCGTTTGATGTTGCTCACCGCCATCATATGACCACCCGTGATCGTTATTCCTCGACGGTGTTTCCTGCATATTATTCCTTCCCTCCAACTAACGATATAATCCGGCGTTTCAGCGGACAACCCGATTCTCTCCATGATGCTATTCCTCCCATGTTTTGTCTTGTATTCGCGGGTATACTCTGAAATTATGCTAGGGTTTCGGTTCCTCCTTTGAGTGGACGGGAAAATCTAATAAAAATATGAGACCAATTAACATCGCCGGTACCGTCGCTCCGGTGCGATGTTATTCGACTTCACAGGGCGATTGTAGGATTGTTGGAAAATGTGCGTTGTTAATCTGCTAAACGGATCTTGAATCAAGGTGAATGCGCAAATGGTATATTCTCTGAAATGAATTGGATGTTAAAGCCGTAGCAATAGTAACCTCGTTACAAGACGCCAATCCCCAAAGTGTAAGCTGTGTGGTCCCGAGACTGTAAGCTGTGGTAATCGATAACAAAAGAACGGCAGTATATAAAACGCCCGCTAACAGATATGACCCCCAATGAAAACCATGGTATAAGAGGTATGTATATCCTACAGATCCACCATCTCTTCCATCTTGATTCCCCGTAATAGCACAACAGTATTCCCATCCCCACAGGCATCTCCAATCTTCTCTCCAAAGCTCAATAGCCTACCACTCTCCACATGGAAAACCCTCAGCTTCTTTTCATCATCCGCGGACTGGTTGTTCAGATTGGGGATCTGTAAGTTTTTCGCCGTGATATCCATAACTCTACCCACGCTCCATTCTTTATTATAGAAGAACGTTCCTTCTGGTATCTTGGCCGACGTCGATTTGCCTTCCGCCTGCGCATAGAGGTAAACTCTTTTGTCATGTGCTATCTTGTCGTCTCCCTTCGCCTCCTTTTTCAACTTATTCATCTCCACCATTCTTGCCGCCACACTTTTCTGTTTTTGTGTAATCGGCGTCGCTTTCAAGTCCTTCAACTTCGAACTGCCACTGCTAGCCCACAGCTTAAATTTACTTAAAGCGGTCTGCTTCTTCTCCTGTAACGTTGCAGCGGCAGGGGTAACAACAGGTTTACAGTCATGTTGAGCAGGTAATCTATGCGGCAGACAGAACTGTTTTCGACAGGCCGGACAAGCGACACCGATCATCTTCGGTGTGTTTACGATTGTTTTACATGCTTCATTGGCGCAAGGACCCGGGGTTGATGAGGAACCGAGACGGATACCGGCGCCGGAGATGAGTGATGTTGGTTTGCTATTTAGAGAGTTTTGGCGGCGCTTTTGGGCCCAGAGGCCTTCTTTGGGACATGTGTGGGATGTTTCCGTGCGGTGGTCGAGGCAGAATGTACTATGTATATCCAAAATATTAGAATACATCAATAAAACCCCTGGTTTGCGCTTTTGTGAGTTAAGAAAGAGAGAGAAAACATACCCTTCGCAACTACCGCATTTGAAGGGTAAGAAGTCCAGCTGATGACATGTGGGCACGTCGCAGTGCTGGCCTATCGCTGTAACGTCGCCCGTGGAATCCATGATGGGTGAAGAGCTGTCGTTCTCGTCGGTGGGGACAAGCTTGCCCTTACCTTTGGGTTCTGTGGTGAACATGGTGGAATAGAATATACTAAGGAGCCCTTTATAACTGGAAGGATAGTACGATACGAGGCCGCGTAATTTGGCTTTGTAATGGGGATGATGGATAGTTTGATCGAAGGAGTCGAGGTTGTGTCTCGAGCTGCGCTCTGGGGAAAGGATGGCTTGCGCTTTCTTGAGAGGATGTAAGTAACGTGAACATTCGACAGCCTTCTGGAACGCATGACTGACTGACTTTACACAACGCAGGCGCCGCATCCACACTAACTACAACTAGCTTGCTTGGTTCCCCATAATCCAGCTCCATAATTAGACTTATTCGGGATTTCTTCGGATCACGAACCGAACTGCTAGAGTCCACCCTTGGACTCTCGTAATCGAGGCATGGATGGATATAATTGGGATAGACTTGAAATAAACGGTTTTGGGAATAGGTCGTCATCCAGCCGGGATAGTTCAGTGGTAGAATTCTCGCTTCGGGTTTGCCCCAGCACGAGCAAAACGTGCCTGAAGTGTGAGAGGTCCTGGGTTCAACTCCCAGTTTCGGCCCTTCTTTTTGCATTTTTCAGCATCCAACCTTTTTGGGTTTCTTTTTTGCTGCTCAGGAACCAGCATTTACCCTGTCGATGCTAGCTGGAAGAAGGAGGGGAAGAATGTTGATGCAGATTGATTGGATGGATATTCATTGGTGTATCCGGAAAAGATTATAATACAAGCACGCAAAATAACAAGCTGAAAAAGCACTTTTCACGCCAAAACTCCGTCTAGGTCTTATCGTACATTTCGTTCAAATTCATGACAAACTCGAGCTCGAGCCATCCAGGGTTTCACCCGCCGCAAAGTCGATTGCTCTCATGCCGTCGGGCGTCACTCGGACGGCGCCAGCCTTGACGAGCTGTAGAAGCAAACATATCAGCGGGGTGTTATACGCATTTGTTAGAAGGAAGGGTTAATTGGTGCTTACCGCTGTCTGCAGGTCGTTAATCAAGTCCTCGCTGTCTTCAATACCTACGCACAATCTGATCAAGTCTTCACTCAGATTACGCTCTTTGCGTGTCTTCGCATCAATCGAAGCATGCGACATGCGCGTGGGCACTATCAATAAAGTTAGCACCTTCTCCGGATATATAGATCGGAGCAATGTACGTACTGCTGATAAGACTGTTCACACATCCAAAGCTCACACTGATAGCCCATAGCCTTGTAGCTTCCACAATCTTCTCACTGACATCTACATCTCCGGTCTCAAAGCTTAGGACGGCACCAGCACCCCGAGCCATACTCCAGTGCAAGTCATATTGAGGGTGGCTCCTGAGTCCAGGGTACCTGACTTTGAAACCGGTGTCTTCCAAAAAGGTTGCAATGCGCATGGCATTTGACTGCTGCTTTTCCATACGGACACCCAAGGTCTTGACGCCTCGCATGAGCAGCCATGAGTCGAAGGGACTGAGGCCACAGCCGCTGGCGTTGATTGTGAAGTATAGCTTCTCCCCAAGGGGCAAATTGTTCACTGCGATGACACCAGCCATGAGGTCGTGATGACCTGAAAGGTACTTTGTACCTGATTCGTAGACAATGTCGGCACCGAGGTCGAGAGGGTTTTGGAGCATGGGAGAAAGCATGGTGTTGTCGACGGCGACAAGAGCATCAGGGTTGATCTCATGGGTTATCCGAGCTATCGTCGGGATATCGACAATCTTGATCAGAGGGTTTGTAGGGGACTCGAGAAGGACGAGCTTTGTTTTATCATTGAGGTAAGGTCTGACGTTTTCGGGGTCGGTGTGATCGATATGATGGACGATAATGTCGCCATGGGTGCTTAGGTATTTGAGAAGACGGTTGGTGCCGCCGTAGATGTCGTCGCCGGCTACGACTTCGTCTCCGGGCCTGAGGAGTCTGGAGATGACATCCATGGCAGCCATGCCGGAGGAGACGGTGAGACAGCGATTGGCGGACATGATCTTGGCGAGGTGTTTCTCGAGATGGGATCGGGTAGGATTTCCGGAGCGAGTGTAGTCATACTCGGAGCCTCCGGAGCCAGAGGACTGCTTGAAGGTCGCCGTCTATTCTCACACCCTCTCTCCAAGCATTAGACATCGTGCTGTATGATAAATATACATACTTGAATACATATAGCATAAAATATATTCATGGTGTGTATATGTGGAAAAGAAGAGCGAAGTACCTGATAGATGGGCATGGAGGAGGCATTGTACTGGTCGCCATGCTCTGTGTAGACGAGCTCGGTGGCAAGAGCGTACTTTCTGCCGTTTCGCGGGGTGGAAGGGGCGGGAGAAGGCGGGAGATTGTTCCCGTCGATGTCCAGCTTGGCCAGGGCCTTCAGGTCGGTTGGGTTCGACATGATTTCTTTTCTTTTCTTCCGCCGGTAGTTTTTCAAATCTAGAGGACAATGTTAATCGATGATTCCGATGACAATTATGACGATGGCTTACCTGGTATTGGTTACTCCCGGAGGAAGAATGAGAGAAGAGAATGATAGTGATGATGATGATGATGATGATGAGAGAAAGAATGGTGTGCTTGGTCGTATTAATTGAACGAGACCGACGTCGGATAAAAGGCAATGACAACCCCGGAGTTATTGGACTCACTCATTTCCAGAGCTCGAGAGCACGCAATGCGGCAAAATAAGAAACCAACAGAATTAATCATCTTCTCCACATTGTAGTCCCGATCATAATACAGCATGGTATAGCATGGGTATTAATGTTTAGATCTGTTCGCGTTCGGAGCCTGTGGAGAGAGAAAGAAGCTCCGGTCGAGAGACACCATCGTGGCCTCATCGTCCAATAACGCCTCTCCATTCCACCACTCATTCATTCTAACCTCAACTGAGATGACGAGGAGGCTATTCTCAAAACTGCTCTCGCCATCATGAGACCCTCTCGCCCTTCCTTCTTTTCTTCTTCTTCTTCTTCTTTCTATCTTTCTTGGTATTATTTATTACTACCTGCGTCGCCGTATCGTCGTCGTCCGACGACTTCAAGCTCGCCACTTACTCCCCTGGCGATGCCGTCCCCATATCCTGCCTCAACCGCACCCTGTACGTTTCATACCCCCCGCCCTCCTTAAATGCTATGCATTTCCTTTTGGTCAATTACTTGTTTATGAGAACAATATGGCTAATGATTGTTCCGAATGATATTAACAGTGAATCCGGCGAACACGTAACCGACGAGCATGGCATCCTCCAATACGTCCCCTTCCTCACCTGCGCCGAGACCGGTCGCCCTCTCGAACTCAAATACCTCTCCGAAGACCCCCTAAACTGCACCGTCAAGGCGATCTCAGACGATACCTTCCACCTCTGGGAGTTTTATATTCACAACGACTCCCCTCTATCTTGTCGCGTCCCCGCCCGTCCCCAGTCCGGCGACAGACACATCACCGGCGACGTTGGCGTCGAGGATGGCGAGTGGATCCCTTTTGGTATATACTATATCTGCTTTCTATATTCCTAGGTATTGAGCACTGACTGACTTGGTGTAAAGTAATATCCCTCACCGGCAAGCTGGACCTAACCCACCTTCACATCTCCACTACAATAAACGTAATCCTCCACACCGGCGTCTTTTCCCATGACGCCACCGAACTCCTCTACCCGGGAACGATAGACTCCGCAACCGCCTACTCCGTCTCCCCAAACGTCGATTCAACCCGTATAATCATCGGCGATGATCTACCCCTCCGCTTCAACATCAGATGGTACACAGGCACGGACCTTCCCTTATCCGACTCCGCTATCAACGATTGGGGTAAAAACAGATGCTACGGTGAACATGTTACCTTGTCAACTTTCATGTACTGCATATTAACGGCCATATGCACTTCTGTCGCCTGCACTGCTTGGTTCTTGGGCTTCGAGTTCCCGAAACGGTTACGGAGGGTTAGGATCGGAAGCGTAGCCGG
Organism: Arthrobotrys flagrans; assembly: GCF_004000055.1. Taxonomy (NCBI): domain Eukaryota; kingdom Fungi; phylum Ascomycota; class Orbiliomycetes; order Orbiliales; family Orbiliaceae; genus Arthrobotrys; species Arthrobotrys flagrans. The sequence goes on from NW_027137556.1 coordinate 842,144, forward strand.
TAGTGGCTATGCTTTGAATTCTAATAACGGTGGTGGTGGTGGTGGTGGTGGTGGTGGAAAGAGCGGTTACGCTACTCCCAATGGCTCATCCGGTGCTGGTGGAGGCTGGTACACCAAGAAGGATTGATATCCCCATTGAATCATTGCGTTATTGTACGATACCTCGTTTTGTCATCCCATAATTGAAGGCCAATGATATTTATTTTAAACCCCGTATCCCAAAACACCCGCTCGTAAAAGACATTGTAAAAAACCGTAACCTCCAAATGCATCGTAGACATCAAGTCATAACATCAAAAGAAACTAAAAAAAAAAAAAAAAACCAGAGCCAAATCGTGGTAAATCCGTTTCACCCCTAGACTTCCTGCTCTGAGCGGTAAATGAAGAAAAGGAAAGGTAGAAAGCAGAAAGAAAACCATCAAGGCATCCAAAAAAGAAGGGTCAAAGGCATCAAAATTTCAATCTGTTGAGAGATCTCTCCTTCAAGGGTGACTCTCCATTCGCTCGTTTTCTCTTCAACGCTTGAACCTCGTTTCTTAACGAGCTATTCTCAGCCTCAAGCTCACGAATATACTCTTCAATTTCCATATCTCGTGCACGATCGTTCTCATCGTTGGTTTCTAGAAAAAAAAAAGGTTAGTTATTTAGAGATGATTTAAAGATTTGGCTATGAGGATATAGCAATGAGGATATATTTCTTACCCATCAGTGTCCGCTTCAGAATATCTAATTTGTGATCAACATGCATTTCCTCCTTCTCAGCTTGATCCTGAAGCTTGAGAAGCATCCTTTTCTCCATCATACTTATCCTGCGCTCCATATCACCGGTAACTTCCTCCCTAACCTGCATCTCAATCTCCAAACACCTAGCATCCGCCTCCTCCGCCTTCTTTTCAGCCGCCTTGACCTTCTCATCCGCCTCTCTCAACTGTCGCTGTAACAAAACAATCATATTCATCATATCCTGCGACAACATCGCCCTACCAGACACAGCCGATAGAGCAGACAAAGCAGAATCCGGCCTCTCCTCCGTGCTCCCGCTCACCGCGCTAAAGTGGCTGAACAGGCTAGCACCACTAGCACTCCTTCCGCTCATCCCCGTAGGCGGCCTGGGGTTAATCGAACTCTTGGCAAGGGCAGAGTACTTTAACATTTGGCTGGTCGCATTGAAATCCCCAGCCGGATTCGCCGTAACCACAATAGCTGCAATCTGCCGCTCTGCCGCTGGATTATAGCTATTCGTAAACAGCAGTTCCGTCAACTTGGACTGTCGATACGGTACCTTTGGGGCATGACCCAAAGACTGCGTCGATAGTTCCAAGCATTGTCCGAGAAACATCAGCGACTTGTTGATATGTCCACCCTCTGCGAGTCTATCCCCAGCGGTCTTTGCATTCCTAGCTCGCTCCGAACCGGCAAGATCGACGATCGTAAACGTTGATTCCTTAATATTCGTCGAATCGTCGAGTCTGCTCTTCTTAAGTTTCTTCAGTTCGAGTGAGATGAAGCAGTGAGATCGGGAGCTTTTGTCATTACTGCCAGTTTCGCCATGAGAACGTTGGTACTGTCCTACACTCAAGACCTGCAGGGCATCATATAAATCCGTAACCATGACCTTCCGTAGTCCAGTAACGACCTTCCGGTCACCACTCGACTTTGTGCTCTTGAAAAGCAATGCTTTCCTTCTAGCGGCGTTAGATGGCGCCAGCAGATCGAATATCTTGTCATTGTACACCTCATAGATGGACATGAGAATGGCGTATTTGGTGCTTGCCGGGCCGGGACATTGGACTACGTAGGGGTCGACGGAAGGTTTTGTCGGGAAGGTATTCGGTTTGGGGATCTGCTGAGGTTCGATGACAGATGTGACTTTTGTCATAAAGGCCTCGGCGTCCGTGACTTCTGCATCGGCGTCGTTGCATTGCTCGATTTGCGATTCAGATAACTATACGACCATTTAGCTTTGACTTCATAATAAAAAAAAAAGCTATAGTACCCTTGATATCCTATCGCCTAAAGACCTGAAGAGCAGATCCAACGACATCTGCGTCATCCCTCTCGCCTGCCTGTTCCCCAGAATCGTATGCGTCTTCCCACTCCCCGTAACACCAAGCGTGGCCAACATCCCATCCCTCCCATCCTTCAGTACTCCATCCAATATAGGCGCCACAATCCTTCCAAATACATCGGCTTGTCCGCAAGTTTCCTCGAAGACCTCTGTGAAGCTAAACGTCTCGATCTTCTGAGATCTATGATTCGACGGTGGATGGATTGTGACCTGGGTCTTGGTCCCGTACTCGATGTCCTCATCCGAAGCTGTCGGTACCGGTGGGAGAACGGTCAAGAAGGTCTCATCGGACCTTGTCGGCGATTGATGGTATGGCGGTCGCAGGCGAAGGTACACCTGGAAAGCATGCGGTTGACCCTCCATTGTTCTTTCTTTGATGCCGGTGATGTCGTAGCCTGTGTGCGTCTGTGCGTCTGTGAATGTCGATAGCCAGTAAGGATGAGGAGAAGAGGTTGGTGGGGCCGCAGCTCGATGCTGTTATTATTATTATTATATTTTATAAATATATCGATCAATCAATTAGACGACAAGCCCGTGTTGACATTTTTTCGGTTTAGCGTCGTTCTGCCGATGCTCTCGAGGGTTGGCATGGCGCGGTTGAAGGTATGCCTGAGAGTCTACAGTCGTACCCCCGCGTTGTCGTGTTGTAACCACAGCAACTAGTTCTGTTGTTAATTACTTGTCCTAATACGGCAATTTTGGAGCGACAAACGCACCTAGCTCAGCTCGAACTCAACGACATCAACACAGCCATCCAATCAAACTTCCTTTCCGGACCTCAAAAGGCTCTCAAACGGCTTTCCAGGATGCTTGCGACAGTTACCCGAGATGGCGTCAGAACCCGGTGACAAGAGGCTGGCCAAACCGTCGTCGTATACTATTCCTGTCAGCACCGGTCATGAGGACCTCTTGCACGGCGTTGCATATGGTTACTACCTATCCTCCAAATAACTCCCTTCTGCTTCATTGTCAGTCAACAAGCTCCTAACGTACCGATGATAATATATTAGACTTCTACGGCCAAAGGATAGCAACCTGCTCCTCCGACCAGCGTATCAAAGTCTTCGATGCCACCGACGCCGGCGAATGGAAAGAAAACGACGCATGGCGTGCCCACGATGCCAACATTTCCAAAATCGCCTGGGCGCACCCATCATTCGGGCAGATCCTAGCATCATGCTCTTTCGACAGAACTGTCAAGATCTTTGAAGAGCAGGAAGCAGAACCCAAAAGTAGCGGGAGGAGGTGGAGACAGATGTTTAGAATGATCGGAGATACCAGAGGTGCCATCTGTGATATCTCATTTGCGCCTGCAAATGTGGGGTTGAAGTTGGCGTATATCTCGTCGGATGGGGTGGTGCAGGTTCAGGAAGCAATTGAAACCCACACGGTATCGCGGTGGACGTCGGTGGACGAGTTTAGAGTGGTCCCCTCTGCTCCTCCTAGGGAGGCAGAAACATCATTCTGTCTGAATTACTCCCCGGGTAGATGGGGCGGGGAACAGCTGTTAGTTGGCGCGATGGATACGGTCAGGATTTACAGGCATGATAGTAATGGGAAATTTAAACCTGCGGAGGAGTTGAGAGGCCACAAGGGTCTCGTGAGGGATGTGAGCTGGGCTCCTAATCTGGGTCGAAGCTATCATCTTATCGCCACGGCGTGCAAGGATGGGCACGTCAGGATTTTCAGACTGACCGACCCACGAATGACATTCTCGCCAAAGTCTTCGCGTCCGGGATCACAATCAAAGGACAGGAACAACGAGGACTTGGGGGCCGAGAAGTCACACTTCAGCGGACTAACGCGGGACATCTCCAATCTCTCGGTTAGTGGACAGTCTGGAGGCGGGGGTGGGAGTCGTGGGCTGAACGCCACTGCGTTTCCGGGAAGCAGCGGGGTATCCCTTTCACAAGCGAACTCGTTTGAAAAACCAGAGGATGCCCTTGGAGTATTAACGGTAGAAGAGCAAGAAAGTCGCGAGCTTTCCGGATTCCATGTTGAGGAAATCGCGGCTTTTAATGATCACGGAAGGGAGGTCTGGCGCGTGGAATGGAACCCGACGGGTACAGTCCTCAGCAGCGCGGGTGACGATGGGAAGATACGCCTGTGGAGAGCTGATCGGACGATGAGGTGGAAATGCATGTCCGTGATGGGATCCGGCTGGAAGCCGACAAAGAGACGAGAGGACGACGACGACGATTAGATTATTTTTTTTCTTCTTTTCTTTTGAGAACACGCGCGGGGTGATTGTAGATATTTCCTCAAGTTTATATGCCATGCCAGGACCTTTTTGGTAACCACCACCGCGTCCCGTTTTCGGGAATTCCTATTCACCAAAGCCAGGGAACCGGTCCTCCATGAGAAAACCAAAAAAAAAAACAGGGTCGATTATATAAGTATTATCGCCAGCGTTGGCGATGTGTCTACATTCCATTTCAGCCATCGATACAGGAACAAAGAGAAAAGAGAATGATAAAGTGAAAACTTGGTGATTTTTTGGGTGAGAAAAACTGATAATGAGATGGGTTCAAGCTACTTCTTGGCGGCAGTTGGAGCTGGAGCAGCCTTGCCATCATCTTCGGGATCGTCCTCTTCCTCCTCCGGTTCAGCATCTTCGTCATCTTCACCTTCACCCTCCTCATCAAGGTCTTCTTCCTCTCCCTCGACTTCCTCCTCCTCTTCTTCCTCTTCTTCAGGTAATTCACCTTCAGCTTCCTCATCGCCGTTCTGCTCGGTTTTCTGTCGCTTTACTTTCGGGACATCGGCGGGCTCGCTAAGGGTGTTCATTATTACGCGTTAGCATGGGTTTTTCCAATCGATAACCTAGCGGGCTCCAGGGGCGAGCACTAGCACGAAATGGGAACCCAGCCTTGCAACTTGCGACTGGCAGGCTCAGCAAACCCGCACGTGCGTCTGGGCCAGAATACCATGTGGGGGGGGAAAACGGAATTCAAGACTGCAAGCAAGCAGTTACAAGCAACAAGGGAACAATCGGGAAAAGAAACTAACCCTTCCTCATCGTCTTCTTCTTCCTCTTCTTCTTCCCTGTTCAGACACACACCCAGCCCAACAGGTTAGCAAGCACACCCCAAAAAACAATATCCACCTGGTTCAAGCTGGGAGGTAGCCGGAATGCGGTGAAAATTAAATCCAGCAGCTGGGAGACGGGGGTTTTTCCGTACTCATCGTCGTACTCCTCGCTCCCTTCGTCTGTCGAGACATATCTAATGAAAAGAAAGAACGCGAACAATATATGATTAGCATTTGCATTTCACGAATTTCGTCAAGTGCTCTTCCTTCTTCTCAAACAAGCTGATTAATGGCAGAAAAGAGGTAGTCTGGTGTTGCAACAGCTGCAGCGTCCGGACTGGAACTTGGGCGAATGGGAAGGGCGAAAATTCCTCATTTGGCAAGGATCCAGCTCGAGCGAAGTAGCTGGGCTGGGCTGGGCTATTACCGCACTTGCTGGTGCAATTGCTTCTGTGCCTTCCATCCTTCCATATTTCCATGGGGTGGAAGGAAAGAAGAAAGCAAAGAGGGAAAGGACAGAATGATAGAATGACAATTGTAATGGTGATGCGCAAGCAATTGAATCTACGTGCAAAAAAAAAAAAAAAAACGACGATGGCGATGGCGATGGCGATGAACTTACTCTTCTTCCTCTTCACTATCATCAGATGGAAGGGCAACAAGTTCCTCCTCCTCTTCACCTTCTTCCTGCTTTCTCTTACGGGAAGACATGATTACTTTTTATGACGTGAGAGTTTCTTGGTAGAAAAAATAGGTTGTCTGTTAATATTCAGGCGAGAAAAGCGCAGTTGAGGCAAGGCTGCAGCAAGTTGCGAAGGGGTGTTTGCCTACTTCTCACAGTCCTTCTATAGCAAAAAAACGGGCGGTCGACGAGGAAGAGAAAAGAGCGAGAAAAAGGACAAAGGTTATTTGGGAAGAAAATCCAGCCGTCTAATATAATAAACTGGTAAATCTCGCGAGTGCCGGTGGAATTTACTTATTTATATATTGAGAGAAAAGGAAGAGAAGAGAAAAAAGAGAAAAAAAAAGAGGCGTCTGGGCCGGGTAATATAAATTTCCTGGGAGGATCGAAGGGAAATCGATCAAATCATGGGCGGGACCCGGGCATCTTTTATATCTACTACCAATTCTCATACTACTTGACTACTTAAACTAATGAATGCACACATATAAGGAATTGCTTCCGTCGCATACACACAATTGCAAAAACAGCCCGCCGCGGCGGCAGCGGTGGATGTGGTGCTGGTGGATGGAGTGGTGGGTGGCCCCTTCGATCCTTCCTGTTACCATGCCCTGCCTAGTCTTTTCCCTTTCCCTTTCCTGCCCTCCCTCCTTCTTTTGTCTTCTGTCCTTGTCCCGTCATTGTAATATTGTAATGTTGGAGGGAGACAGCTTCCATCCAGTTAGTCCATGCCATCCATTGCATCTGCCGCGGCTGTCCGCAGCCTGTTCCCTCTTTCTTTCTCGTCCTACACCCATAAGTTGCTCGCCAGGCACTCTAAACTAACTAACGGACTTTCTCCTTGAATCGTGTGTGTATGTCCGAGTCATTGATTACTTACTTTACGCTATTGCCCTGTTCTGTTCCTTCTATACGTACAGCGCTGCGGGGTATCCGTATCATAGTATCCGCCAGAAAGATGCATCAATTCTTCTGGACTCAACTCATTGAAATAAAGTATTGTACACCATTGTCACGTAAACTCGAGGACTCTTACGTGTATGCATAAGTATGTACGGTACATACTATATAGTACCATGTATTGCATTTCTATGACCATAGGAAACACCGAAAGAAAAGGGGGCCCCAACCAATCGCCGGGCGTGTATTAATCCGGTCCTATCCCATCACGTTCCAGCGAAACCCAGCTGGATCGATGTTATGTAAGTGTAGCGCAATGCTGCATAAGCTAACCTCCGAGAACGCAGCCTCTAAAAATACAACATTCCAACACACACGAATAATTAGACAGATACAAAAACAGAACTCATATAAAGTCATACAGTTGCCATATCACGGGTTCTCCGTAATACCCACACCACACCACCCGAGGCATCTCAGATGCACTCGATATCGCTTCTTCTTCTAAATGATGTCGTCGGCATCGATGTCTATGCCGATGCTTCTTACGGTGTTTGCGGTGATGCCTTCTCCCTGTCACACTTTCAACTTCTACATACGGGGAACTCGGTGTCAGATCTCTCCTCCGTCTCATCTCTTCCTTTGAAACCCTGTGTGGCTTGTGGCGATGACATTTTTTTCCATGTTCGCGTGTATGGTGATGACGTGAAGGCTCGTTATGTTTCTCCATTTTCGTTTTCTTCCTGAGGTGCGCGTGTTTCCTTGAAGATACCGAATTTTTGTCATGAGGCCCTGGTCTCAGTGCTGCCGGTAGAAACTCCCCCAGTCTCTGGAATTTTGCCGAAAAGAAGGGATCTTGTTGTCCATTGAGTCCTTTCACCTCCGGCTCGACTGGGATTGCGTCATATCTATAATTTCTAGTATGGGATGGGATCTTTGGTGGCACGATTGGTCGCGTCTCCTCCAAGGCCTTTGCATCCCGATTCGCTGGTCGCGGGATTGAATGAACAGAGCCTTTAGCTGGACCCGACGTTGTCGGAGGATTTGGTCTACTAAAATTAATCGGAATCTTCGGTGGTATCCGCGGCGGCGGAACCGGCTTCCTCGTCGGAACATCAACTTCTTCCAAAACTGGGCTTTCCCGCGTTCTCACCGTCCTAGTTCTCCAATTATCATCTGTGGGCTTGGGCAAATACCCACCAGACTTCCTCCCCCCCTCCTCCGTTCTTTCGGAAGATCTGAAATCGGAGTACTTGCCCTCACAGGCGTAGACACCGATCTCGTAGGCAATCCATCTTGTCCCTCCCTTTTCTTCCTCTCCTTCTCCTTCTCTTCTTCCTTCTCCGTTGCTCTTTTCTCCGCCTCCTCCTTTTGCTGCTCTGTCCAATCCCTCAACCTAGGAAATATCGGTAACTTATCCCCCTCAGGCGCCTTTGTCTGCTCTTCACTACTAATGATCGAACCAAGATCAGGCAGTTTAGCCTCTGACCCATCTTCTTCCCTTTCTTCTCCGCCGCTTGGTTTCTTCTTCCCACGGAGAGGAAAACACAGGACGTTTTTGATAACCGTACGGATCGGTTTCCGGTCCAACGGTGGTGGAGAATGTGAGCGTTGCGAACTGGTTATGCGGCGGAAGTAGGGACGGACAGTAGAAAACGGCGACGACATAAAACGTGTGTCCGTACGTGGGGAGCTTATATATTTCTATGTATGGAATATAATAATAGAGTCAAGAGAAAGCAGTTGTAGCTTATAATGCTTCAATATTCGTGTCGAAAGAATGGTCATATACGACAGCAGGAAAAAAAAAATTTGGAGATGCTGATGAACGTGAACGATATTTCTAGCTTACCCTGACGAACACTTAAGGTCTTATAGACCGGCGTCATATAATTTGATTTACGATCATAAATGAACGCACGCATCTGTTTTTTCTCTCAAACTCGCGGAGTTCCACGCATACAAAAAAAACGTGGCTTTTGATTCGAATGAATATGGTAATTTCGTAGGTAAAAAACAGGTTCCCAATATTAAGACATTCCAATAACACCCCCAAAACAGGTAATAATGGACACAGCGGCAAATTATTCTAGAAATCACAAGGGGAAAGACAAGAAAAAAGGTGAACAAAATACTACCAATCAAGCTTGCCTCCTCTCCTGCCAGCCTGAGGTACCTTCACAGCTTCAATCTTAACCGGTCCTTTCCTATACTTGGCCATATAGCCGGCACCCTCCAACCACGGATACAGCTCCGATCGCTTCGATTCGTACCTAACAATCTTATCTTCGTGCTGCATTGTCAAACCAATATCGTCGAACCCGTTTACCAGGCAGTGTTTCCTGAACTCCTCAACTTCAAACTTTGTGATAACTTCTCCATCTTCTGTCTTGATCTCTTGGTTGATCAAGTCTACCTCGATTTCCTTGTTATCTGCAGCAAGGTCCGCTATTCTCTCGATGACAGACTGGTTATCGATGGGGATTGGGAGCATGCCGTTCTTGAAAGTATTGTTGAAGAAGATGTCTGCGAAACTAGGTGCGATAATGCACTTGATACCGAAATCAAGGAGGGCCCATGGAGCATGCTCTCGGCTGGATCCGCAACCAAAGTTTGGTCCTGTAACGACAAGAATCTTTGCATTTCTGTAAGGTTCCTGGTTCAGGACGAACTCTGGGTTCTCGGCGTGATCGGTGTTTGGGAGGTATCTCCACTGATCAAAGAGAGCGACGCCAAGGCCGGTTCGTTTGATAGTCTTGAGGTACTGCTTGGGAATAATAGCGTCGGTGTCGACGTTCGCGCGAGCGAGTGGAGCTACAACTCCCTTGAGAACGGTAAAGGGAGGGAATCCTGCAGCGGATCCACTTGAGCCACCCTCGGCATGCAGGTTCTCGCCTGTGGGTATATCCGAAATCTTGTCATCGTAATCCTGGTTTGTGGCGGCATCCTGCTCATGATCCGATCCGACGCTGACCTGCGGCTTATCTGGTGGCGCAGCAGATGCATCGAACCCGTCGAGTTTTCTGATGTCGGCAAGATGTCCAGTGATGGCTGCAGCTGCAGCCATGACAGGAGACATGAGATGCGTCCGACCGCCTGCACCTTGCCGTCCCTCGAAGTTTCGGTTGCTCGTACTGGCGCACCTTTCCTTTGGAGACAAGATGTCAGGGTTCATTCCGAGACACATGCTGCACCCTGCCTCTCTCCACTCGAAACCAGCTTCGCTAAATATCTGGTCGAGACCTTCGGCCTCGGCCTTCTTCTTGATCAACCCGGATCCGGGGACTACCATAGCCCGCTTAACGTTTGATGCAATTTTCTTGCCCTTGACTATCCTAGCAGCAGCTCTCAAATCCTCAATTCTGGAGTTTGTGCAAGAACCGATGAAGACTTTATCGATTTGAATATCCTCCATCGGAGTATTAGCCTCAAGACCCATGTATTCCAGGGCCCTTTCGATTCCAGCCCGTTTTGCGGCATCTTCGTAGTCTTTTGGATCTGGGACCTTTCCAGTGATGGCCACCACATCCTGCGGCGAGGTACCCCAGGAAACTGTCGGTGCGATATCTTTGCTATCGATGTAGACTTCAATATCGAACTGTGCGCCAGGATCGGTCTTCAAGCCCTTCCAGTACCTAACTGCGGCTTCCCATTCCGGCGAGTCGACCTTTGGCGCCAGTGGCTTGTTCTTGAGATATTCAAACGTAATCTCGTCGGGGGCGATCATTCCAGCTCTGGCACCACCTTCAATGGACATGTTGCAAACCGACATCCTAGCTTCCATACTCCAACTCCTGACTGTCGAGCCGCAGAACTCGATGACACATCCGTTACCACCGGCAGTTCCGATCTTTCCAATGGCGTGCAAGATGGCGTCTTTGGAGGTAACACCGGGTTGTAAAGGGCCATCGATCTGGATCTTCATGTTTTTGGACTTCTTGGTGATAATTGTCTGTGTGGCGAGGACGTGCTCGACCTCAGAGGTTCCAATACCGAAGGCGAGGGCTCCGAATGCACCATGGGTAGAAGTATGCGAGTCACCACAGACGACTGTGGTACCGGGAAGGGTGAAACCCTGTTCGGGTCCGATGACATGGACTATACCCTGACGGTCATCGCCGAGACCAAAATAGGTAAGATTGAAGGCTTTGATGTTGTCTTCGAGGGTTGTGCATTGCAGACGGGAGTCCTCTTCTTCGATGAAGGTCGAAACGGTTTTGTAGCTGTGGAGGAACCAGTTAGCCAACGCATTCTAGTGTTGTAGGAAGAAGGAGAATCGGCAGGGAGTTTACCTTTTTCTACTCGATGTTGGAACATTCTGGATGGTGGGGTATACTGGTTAGGATTGATTTGAGGTTGAAGCGGGGGTTATCAGAGTAGTGGTACATACGTGGTCTACGGTAGCAAGGGTGCAGTCCGGTCTCCTGACCGATCGGTTCGCATTTCTCAGGCCCTCAAAAGCTTGCTATTTCAGGTTAGCATAATTTTTCCTTTTCTCTTTTCTCCAATTATTTTTGAAGATAGAAAAAAAAATTTAAAATAAGAATGAATGAATATTAATACATACTGGAGAGGTAACCTCGTGGACAAGATGTCTGTCGATGTAAAGGGTTGTGGACTTGCCATCGTTGAAGACGACATGGTCGTCGAAGACCTGTGGACGGGTATTTTACGTCAGCGGCGGGGAATTCCTTTTTTAAAACACATATGAATTCACGGGAAAATGCTGATGGGGATATAATGCATGTGCATGTTTGTTCGCACCTTGTCGTAGAGGGTTCTGGGGCTAGCCATGTAGATTCTAATTGTAATGTAATGTAAGGTAGATGTATGCCAGAGTGGGATGGGTGAAGGTAAAAATAGAGATGAGATGAGATATATCTAAAGATAGATAAAGATAGATGATGATGATGGAAAGAATAAGAACCAAGAATTAGAGGCAGGATCCAGCGGCGTTAAGTATGCCTCTGCTTTCGTCGATTGAGCATCCGAACTTCGGCCATTCCTCGCACTTACTCACACCCCCCTCCAACTCATTCAGACTCACTCTCCGTATCGTACCTGCAGTTTTTCGCATGTAGATTCACCGATCTATTCTAGTCCGCCCCGGTCTGGCTTATGAATTGCGGTGCTAGGATTGGTTCTGGCGCTAGACTGGTGCGCCGACCTTCCCTGCCGACATCGGCGGTCTCAGAGAGCTGATTAGTCTGGGCACAGACTTGATATCTGGGGTAGCATCCAGATCCGGATTAGTCCATCCGACGACATGTCCAACGCAAAAGCAATGCAACAGCCAGTTCGAGATGACGGAAGGTCCGATTGTGATTATGCATTGCCCTAGGTCGGTACCTCACGCTTAGATTTTCTGCATTGCGGTTGGGGTCGGGGGCCGAGCCGGTTGGGAGACTGCGAAGCTCGGTTGTTCAAGGCATTTAGAATCGCCGTTGCTATAATTATATAAAAATGATATAAGATGCGAAAATACTCTCGCCATCTGACGGAGATGCGATCTCGGAGGACCTGGTTCCTCATCTCGGATCGATCTCTCTTGTCGTGGACATGAGAAATTTTAGAAAAACTGGCACTAGAATGCGTCTTATTTCGTCGCGAGGTAAAAATAGAACCACTAGTTCTACAGGTACTGTGACTATACGGAATATTCGAATTGAGGCTTGAAAGCGAAGAAAGCAGGATTGAAGGAAACGAAGGACCAAAGCCAGTAGCATATTACAGTACGTATTTTTAAAACAGCTAGTTGAGAACGGGCATGTACCAAAGTGAAAAAGTTAAAGGAACAATGATAAGGATAAGGAAGTACTTAGTAGTGTTGTAGACTAGGAAATACACAATGCCGAAGAACGGAGGAGCAGGCAAGCAAGCCTGAATTGTTGCAATTGCAAGTAAAGGGGGGGCGAAAGTACAGAAAAGGAAGGGAAAAGAGTCAGAAGGTGAAGAAAATAAGGCGAAGAAGAAAAATACAAATCCGAGTATCCCGAAAAGCGCCCAATGCATCTTTGAAAGCCGTAATTTTTGTTTATCCCATTGTTGTGTATGCAAGTCGTTAGGTATCATCAATCAAATCCAAGGGGTGGGGACAGATAAGCTCTCTCCATAAGGCATTAAACAACTGCCAGAAAACAGGCTGGAGAGAGAAGGGGAGGGAGGAAGGAAACCGAGGCCGTCGCGAAAACGTATTACCATGCTAATACACCATGAATTCCAAAAGTAAACTTGAAGGAACATTAAAAACGCCAGCAACAGAAGTGCCGGGCTAAGTATTTTCTCACCCGTCGCTAAAAGTGTAAATACAACGGTGATGTCGAAGCAAACTATTCTCCGAGGGACTACCAGTCCCGAGAATCAGCTTGAAGAGAACGAAAAAGAAGGAAATAGGAAGAACATCAACATCCCATACTTCCTTGTTAAAGAGTCGGCAAGCTAGGGTAATGTTGGGAGGAGGATTCCGTAGAGTAGAGCTTGTCACTAATAGGGTTGCGTTGATACTCAACTCTTGGGGCATCTCGAGGCCAGCTGAGACTGTTGTACATTCCCTCGTTCTTAACGCGGGAGCGGCCGTTGCTGGGGATGTACCCGTAAGTTGAGTCCCCGTATGTACTGCAGCTTATACCGACGGGCTGGTAGCCTTTGAAGGTGTCGTGAGCACCCCCAGAGATGTAGTAGCCGTTGAATGGGGCGTGATTTGGGCGGTTGTCATAGGGATTGTTTAATGCTTGAGGGTAGTACGAGTAGGAGGGTTGGTCACCCTCGCTAGGTAATGGGTGACCATAATGCTCATGGTCTGCTCCCACTCCAGGTTGTGCCGCTTTGGCATAGTACGAGTGATGGTCCGCCGGGAGACCAATACCGGGGGCATACGCGGTTGCTGGAGTAGATGGCTGAGTTCCAGATCCTTTCCCGTCTGGCCCAGCGCTTGTGGGTCGGTTGTGCTTCCGCTCGTCTACGTAGTGACCGGGACTCCGGCCACGGACCACCATAGGAGCAGAAATCCTCTTGGCAACGAGAACATACGAATTATCTGACTCTCCGTTTGTCGAGGCGATTTCGGCATAGAGCTCCACGACGAGATGGTAATATTGTTGCGCCGCACGGCGCTTACCATTGTTGGCGGTAGCGGATTTGAATTGTATACGGTCGTAAACGGCCTGGTTTAAGGGCTGGTGGGGTAAATGAGAATGAGGATAGTTATAGTCATACTCCGATCCATGTTTCAGGACGTTTCCTGAAAGTGGGCCACCGAATTGGTTCCCGCTTGCGGACTGTGGGATTAATTTGATAATGCCAGGTTGCATCTGCGGTCCTTTGTCGCGTTTAGGCGTATGCTGGACGAGCTCCACTGGTTTACCACCAGCACCTTCTACTGCGGCGCTAATCTTTACGGCGAAGCCGGCTACGGGGTCGACTGCTTGGTGGCTCTGAAGATATACACCTCCGCTTGGCTGAGGGTACAGAGAGTAAGAGCACCCCACCGAGAAGTAGTTTCTGCGATAGCAAGTCCAGTCATTATCGGATAGAAAGAAGCCTTTATCTATCCTAGCGTGTATTTCAGGGCGTATAATGTGGCCGTCGGGGGTGACGAGTTTTTGTAGTACTTCTGTGTCTAGGAGCGGTGGCCCAGTTGCCTGGTGGCCGCTTGATGATGATGAATCCATCGCCAAGGGTGGTAAGAGATGAATCGATCCTTCGCTAGAATCGGACAATGGAGGAGATCTTGCGCCAGACGGGGAGCGAGATGATCTGTGTCTCGCGAGGCCTGGGATAGTTGGTAGGGTGGGAAGAGTGGAATGGTCGATAGAAGAACGATGATGGTGGTGGTGATGATGATGATGATGATGGTGGTGACTCTCTAGATGCGAGACGTCGGGTCTATTGAATGAAGGTGATGCGGGTAATCCCATTGGCCGTGGAATTGCGGGATCCATCTGTGTAGCAGCAGGTGGGCTGAAATTATATAAGATTCTGTGGGTCAGCGAACTCTGGTCCTTCGAACGATGGTAACCATCCTCGAAGCTTCAATGCCTAATCGTGACAGGATTGTAGTCTAAATTTCGACCAGCTATGAAGGGCCAGAGGAAATATTCGAATATGGACTTCTGGTTCAGATACAAGGATCGGGATAAAAAGACGTACCTCAGCGGCCTCCCTGCGTCATTCGTATGACCGTACGGCATAACTATTTGTGATAGGGCGGGTAATGTATTCGACACAATGCCAGCATGAGAAGCTGAGCTCGAAGACGGGGAAATCGATGTGTGCGTATGGGATTTCCCGTGGATACTCAAGGTTTCTTGCTCGGGATGCTTGATATCAGAAAGGAGCACTGCTGAATGAACAGGACTAGCAGCCTTGGTGCTACCAGAAGTCAAGTGCTCTTGGTTGCTAGGGTTCGGTATTTGGATTTCACTTGGTTCGGATCGTGGTCTGCTTAGAGAGAGTTCCGAAGAGTATGTTAGTGAGTTGAAATCGAGAGACTCGAACTTTAAATGATGGTCCAAAGAGGTAAAGCTGGTCTGCTTGTGTCTGACAACTTTTATAGACGGAGGAATCGGACTGTCCTTGCTAATTGTTGGCGCACAAACCATGGAATCGACGTAGCATTATTATTCCTTGTCTAGTCCTGAGTCCGGAAGGCTGCTCTGCTACATATGCGATCCAAGAAAGTGGGAAAGGTGTGACAATCAAGCAGCTCGGAGGAGGAAATAGTATTCAAGCGTCCGCCTGTCTGCCAGATTTCAAAAGAAATAAAAGGCTAAACGCGATCGAAAGCAGTGATAGCTAGCTGGAAGTAAGAAAGTATTGTAGAAACAAAATCGGCTCCAGAAGCAATTTAGAAAAAAGAAAGAAAAAAAAAAAACAAAGGTGAAGAAAAGGTTGACGATGAACGCGAACTCGAAAGGGAAAATGATGACTGCACAGACGGGAGTCAACTAGTAAAAGAAGAAGGGAAGCAAACGGCCGACAAGCAAGTAATAGAAGGGCGAGGGGAAAAAAAGGAAAGAATATGAACCCTAGAAAGTTTTGCGTACCTCTCTTCATGCAGCTGCCCGCTCGGGGGCGTGGTTGTTTCGTCGGCTAGGGAAATCTTTTCGATAAGGGCTGGAGGATGGTCGACAAGGGATTGTCCGGGCGGGACGCCCGTGTCTCGAGCTTCGGCAGGCACTACCGGGGGCGGAGGGGGCGATATGCCCTCGCCTTCAGATGGGGGAACAGCATCGACTGGATTTGGGGCAACAGCCGTATCTTGAGGATTGGTGCCGACGGTAGTGGCCGGGTGAGCGATCCCGTCCGTTGATGATACAACTATCGGTTCCATTTCGTTTCCTGACGCAGTATTCAAGGCCTGGGTCGAGCCACTTTCGTCCAGGCCGGTCATCATCGATGACAAAGAGTGTAGTGCCCACTGAGGTAAGTGTTTGGCAGTTGCTGTCGACTAATGCAAGAAACGATGCGCGATATGCAGCTTAACCTAGCAAAGTCATATACCTTTTCCGCAGCCTCTCAACCCGATCGATATAAAGTATTCCTAGATGGATAGAAAGTGCCCGCTTATGG
This sequence comes from Arthrobotrys flagrans, assembly GCF_004000055.1. Taxonomy (NCBI): domain Eukaryota; kingdom Fungi; phylum Ascomycota; class Orbiliomycetes; order Orbiliales; family Orbiliaceae; genus Arthrobotrys; species Arthrobotrys flagrans. The sequence continues at coordinate 858,394 of NW_027137556.1, forward strand.
AATATCAAACAAAACACAATTCCTTCCAAAACGCCTAAAAGCAAGTTGGGGATTTCGAATGATTCCTGCCAAGTCCACTGCCCTATCCGTATTTTAACTTTGGTATCGGTGAGGAATCAATAGGGAACTTTTAAAACCATTCATTAGCCATCGGGATCCTGACACATGTTCAAACAACGGGAAACAAGCTGGTAAATATCGCTAAGATTAATTAAAATGCAAAACCTCCGCCGAGAGTGTGCCCTGTGAGAGCCAGAAATTTTATTTTTTTTGGACTGAGATGATGCTATATTCCACGACTGGCTCTTGGGCGCAGAGTGACTTGGCCTTGCATGAATCGGTGAAGATGAATTAAGATAAGAGGGAATAAATGCTGTTCTTTGGGGTAATTGGGGACCCGGAAGGTCACGAGATGGCAAGCCCTTTCGACCTAGGAGTTGCCAGGCTTCAACAACAGGCAAGCTATGCAAAACCGGGGGGGGGTATGAGTTCATGAGGCGGGTTTCTGATGACTTGGCTGTGCGGCCCTTGCCTCCCAAGCCTGAAGCAAACGGAACACAAAAGGCTGCATTTTGCATAGGTAGGCCACTTGATTGATTGCGCAGGGCATCATCGTAGTTAATTTAATTTCGTGGCTAGCCCTGTCAAAACCGGATGTACGCATGTATGTACTGCCGTAATGCAAGCATTTCCTCAGCCCAGGAATCCCGGAGTCTCAATTCGTTGAAATCGTTGATCAGATCTCGTTTAGTGGGACTGAAGAATTCTCGAAAGACGGTGGGCTTGATAGGTTTGCCCATCGAATATTCCATCCAAGCTGTCTTTATCGCCGGAACAAGCAGGAAGCAATATTCGAGGGGGTTTGAAATGCCGGCGTCCAGGCGACCCAGGCACTGAAGAAGCGCTCGGCTTGGGGTTCTGCTGGAGCCACCCGACCTTTTCCAACGGAAGTTGAATTTTGGTGACACAGGTTGAACGAAACCAAGCAATCCGGAACGAACACGCGAGCCCAGGCACGTTTTGGCCTTTGTTCACAAGAGATTTTGAGAAGAGGATTCCAGGATAGAATGTCAATGTGTCGACAATAGCGCAGTAAGCAACATACCTTGAAGGTTGATGTTTTGTTCTAGGTCGAAGTTGCACCACGTGACTTTTTGGTGAGATGACAACTTTAAATGGCAGTTTTATATGTCTATATGTATAATCGCGCGATGAGCCGAACAGTCGTGGCGAATGGCTCCGGAAGCCAAGACAAGGCAACGAAATCCCGATACGAAAGGTTGCAGAGAACAGTCAGATGGCCTCGACGATATTACCCAGTTGGTAAGAGAAGCAGGCCGGTCCAGGCTAGGTACATGTAAGCAAGGTCAGGTAGGTAGGATGGCTGCAGGCCGGCAGGCTGGTTGGAGGTTAGGTGCAGCGGTGGAGGGCTGGGAATGCTGTTTCGAGGGGTAGCGGTAGCAATGCTCAGCAAACGAAAAAAATTCAAGGGTAACAGGTAACCCAGGGGCTTCGAGGTGCCAGAGATGCAGCCGGGGTCGTGAAGAGGTGGTGCCAGCGACAGTATACTGGCAGCAAGAGCAAGAGTATTCTATATAATTGGATGAAGCGATGTTGATCGGTAAAGTCGAAGATATCCGACTGATTGGCTAGCCTGGGGGTTAATTGATTGATCAGGAGAGACTAAACAGGTGTTAGGGATTGCTTGGTGGAGCCTGTTTTTGAGTTGCCGAACTCCGATGTCTCTTCGATTTACTCGAACCATGTCACTGCTCGCTTATAATCACTTCTCATTCTCATTATTGATTAATGTACATGTAGAACGACCGAAGAGACGATAATTAAAAAACTAGGGTTAATGGTTTCAATATTAAAAGACAGTCCGGTTCTAATATGCAACAATGCCTGGATATTCGATAACCCAAATGATAACTATCTGTCCACGGCCGTTGGTATGCAAGCAAGTACTTGCTTACTGGCTTAGTTAATGTCGGGGACTCCGGATTGAATGCCTGACATTATCACCGAGGAGCTCGCCAGTTCGGACCGGCCTGTACAAAGCAATATACCTATGATATGACTGCCTGAATACTCAAATCCGAAGTACCCAATATTGCAATGTCGAGCGTGCTCGGGAAGTATTATATGTACTTACACATGTATATGGATGGTGCATTAATAATTACTGCTTCATTACTTACTTGTCAGCTTCGGGACCGACAATTCTCGTTCTATTCGTATCGAATCCATGACCCCCGTCGATTCAGTAATAACATATGGTAAGTATTTGGGAAAGAGGGTGTCCGCCTCGGATCACGGATACCACACTAACATCTCGAAGATAGCCCCCGTTCCAGACTGACCCCTATTAATACTCCCACCGAATAAAATGTATGGGTGTGTCAGTAAGTATAACCGGCAGCGTGGTTTATAGCTGTGGTGCTGCGCTGTGAAGAGCTACGTCAAGCTAAGTTAATCAGATTGCTTCGGTCGTCGACGAGGTCCTGATTGGGGACAGGCCTTGTGTAACATCCAATTGATCCAATCTAGTAACAACCTCATTTCGATTTGCTGTTCGGCCGCAATTTCAACATCATCCAGACTACCCCGGGGACATCAATTCCACTTATTGACTTAATCCCCCGGTGTGTGTGAGCGATTTATGGGACGCCAATCCAACCAGTCGAAGTTTTTATCCTCGAATCTAGAACCACTTCGTTTATATCATGTACGTATATTCTTACTTACATTGCCTACTTTGACTTTTGTTTCCAAGAAGAAAAAAAATCTTTGCGCTATTTTTGGTCTCAAAAAAAATAAAAATAAAAATAAAAATAAAAATAAAATAAAAAGTGCCAAAATGCCAGTTCCAAAGGAGTTCTAGATCCCGCTTGCTAACTTCGCTTTTCATTAAACCGTGCATGACGTTTCAGAGAAAGCTCTGACGAATCGGGAGCTAGGATGTCGATGTCGGCTTGTTTTAGGCCATCCGAGAAATTTTTTTTATTTTTTTTTCATGTCTCTCGACTATTATGTGGAGAATGCTGGGACATGGGCTGCATGCCAGTGCAGCACTCTGTATAGTGGCGATGCCAAAAACAACACGGAAGACTGCCGCTGTGTCCGAGCGTCCCGGCTCGGCCTGCCTGTGTGCTCCATGGTACCGTTTGAGGCATGGCATGGCTGGCCGGCGTGCAAATACACTTACATGCAGCAAACCAGTCCATATATGTACATGTACATATATGGAATATGGACATGTATGTCCTGGTCCTGCTGCGGCGCTCTCGCGAGGAACGGAGGACAGCCCAGGAGAACTCTCCATCCTGCATCTACTTTTACCGAAATACGGTGATGATCAACTAGAATAACGCAAGGCGAAGCTGCCGCTATGCGTGATTGGTGGGCTGAGTCCCGGGACTTTTATTACTCTGCATCCGCTCAAACCATCATAACGTGTGGGATCGTTGAAAAATACGTATGTTTACCACCCCCGCTGCCTATCGACTATCTCTCGAACCTTCTTCTCGCTGCCTGAGGTCTGGATGCCATGCTGATATTTTCAGTTGAAAATCCAGGAAAATCAATCTGTCATCCGTTTACACCTTCCCCTGGTTAGTACAACAGCGATCTTCCTAAGGAGGCCCCAGAAATTTAAACCTTCGGGGAATTTATATGTTTCTCTCTCTCAAAATCTACTCGCAAGATAGAAACCAATCTATTTTGACATGTTTCACGACTTGGATTTTGTAAAACCATACGCAAAACTCTAAAACATATTTGCCGTTTATATGATGGCGGCTATGAAACATAACTCTCATAGGGTGCACACCAGCCATTAATATTCTAAAAGATCTGCGCGATACCCACCCCTTCTTTCCTATAGTACAGATACTTTTAAGGTTGTGGCTTGTTCCCGAATACTTCTCGAGAGCTGACGTTACCCTCCCCCAGTCCAGCATTGTAGAAACCAAATCATTGTTGCCGTCAATATGTTGACATCGCTCCTGAACGAAGATGTTCAACTTTCAAGACGAAAGTCACAAGATCGGACACATGTTCCTGCATTATTGCAAAGCCCACCAATTGCACTAGCTCGAGAGATATATCCCCTAATAGCTTCTCCTCGACTTACATCTTTCTGTCGGACGCTAAGCGTTTTACAACGCCATCGATTTTTTTTTTTTTCCAAAAAATAAAAAGTAAAGAAAAAAGAATTAAATTATCATAGCTAGAAAAACCCCTCAGATTCCGCATTGCATCTTGATATCTCAGGAGCCATGTGGTTGCTATCCATTCGCTTGCTAATGTCCTCTGCAGCAGCCCAAAGATCAGGGTATGGAGATTTGCGGAGTACATACCCCCCTCCTTGATTTCGCGTGCCTCAGCCCGCATATCTCATGTGATCGCAAACCTCGTTTGGCGGATAAGATGAAGCCTGCTGCCGGCAGGTATGGGAGCCATGGCCAAGCATGCATACTCATACCCAAGTTAGTTCTCAACCTCAGTACACATCCCGACTAAACGAAAAGCCGCTACTTTCATCTTGTCTCCATCATTCCTTCTACAGTCAGTGCGATGAACGAAGTTGATAAGACTGCAAAGATCGATATTTTTTCAACATGGAACTTCCTGGGCCGATTCTCAACCTGGACCCCGTGGCCACCTAAGCCATTTTCCGAGTTCCCCGCTGCGAGACAGCTGCATGAAACTTGCATATATATGGTTTATTTTAGGTATTTTAAGCACCCGCGCTACCCTTGCTATCGGTGTTGAAGTCTTAGGAGCTTGAGCCAATCTCAACGTCGACAAGGCGTGAGTGAATGGCGGCTCATGGATTTCATAATCCTGGAAGGGGCTTTTCGTGTATCGAAAAGCCGTGGTCAAGACGGAGCGCAGAATGAAATGGGACCCGGCCGCATCATATAGTACCGGGGTGGGTTTCCCAGGTACCAAACAACGGCTCTCCATTATATGCCTAGTTAGATACATACCAAGGTACTGTATGCATGCATAAATGCCACTTTCGTACAATCTGCTTTGACGAGCTCTTCTCGTGCGACCAAACCTGGGATACAACTAGACATCTTGTGTTGCAATTTGAAGGTGCCTATGAACATTCCTCGGGAGACTGCAGCTTCGAAACGCTCAACTCTGCGGCTTCCCGTCAAGTGTTCTACGGGATGGCAAACTCTTCGAAGCTCCTTCGGAAATGATTTCCAGAAGCAGCCTTTTACCAACCCTTCGGGTCCCAAAGGAAAATCAGATTTTAGAAGGATCGGATTAGATAAGGGATCCCAAACGCAAATTAGATACACGATTGCACAAACTTAAGTCAGAATTGGACCAGCCTCAAGCCTGTCAACGGTTCAGTCGTACCCTTTTTAGACCGATGCACACCTCTTGGCTGTTGCGGATATTCTCTTCTCAAAAACAAACCTGGGGCTTCGACAACGTAAGAACCCGCAAGTTATCCCTCCTTGATTCATGTTCTCGATCTAAACGAATGCAAATGGAAACCGCTAGCCAGGCGGCTGCATCAAAGACGGCAAAAGTTAACAATGACATGAAGATCAACGTCAGATTTTGACTCCGGCTAGACGATACGTCTTGGGGTTGATCAATATTCGGTACGCCATGCAGAAGTCCGTGCCCGAAACTCCTCCAAAATCATGAAGAGTTCCTCGAATACATACTGTCGAGACCTTGTCCCTTGTTGACCTGTCCATGTTCATGCTCACATGGCGAATCAAGTCAGATGTTATCGGCTGCGGACCCTACTGCGCGGACCATTCCGTTCCGTTTTGCTCTAATCGTGCGCTGTAAATACGTCTATTTTGGGACAGCTATTATATCGAGCTCGAGCGCTCCTTATCCAGGTCCCACCATATTCCGCCATTCAAATATCTTAGGCTACGTGTGCTGCAGACAACGTTACCATGGGAGGCTATAGCATTCTTGTCTGGGATTCTAGATATCAACTTGAACACTTCGAGCCCGCAGACTGGCCGCTGTATGCCGCGTGTATGATAGATGGGGTACACAAATGCAAGCCCAAGGTTCCCTCTTTATGCAATGCGAGAAACGTGTGCTTTCGATCGCCTTGGTTCTTTCTCTTCAATGACTTCCACCCCCAGGCCCGACAGTTCGGGTCTATAACTTGCTGTACGAGGCAAACAGAAATGAGCGAAAATTATCCTACCTCCCCTCCTTACGATTCAATGTCCCTCCTTCGTTTTCTTGTTCTCCTTTGAACTGATGTACAAACAAGATTTGCCATTCTGCATAATCGATCACGTGGTGCGCTCCTCTCTTCATAAGAAAAAAAAGAAAGAAAACGCCATTGCCGGTCGAAATGCAATCTGATACCGGTCCTGCATCCCTTACTTTCCTAGTCGACTGTTTTGGTCCCAACCGACGGGTCCAACTGGCGGTTACCTTTGTACAGAGTACCTGTGTTATCGTGGGTATTTGGATTCCCATTTTATGTCCCATGCCCGTTCCTTTTAGAGATTCGAAACCTGAAACTGGGTACCGTGAACCTGTTTCCTTTTTACCCAAGGCATGTGGTTGACAGTTACAATACTTTCCTTTCGTAGCTTATATCAAACCGTGACCGATATACTACCTTGTGGGAAGACCCTTATTCGGTACCAGGAATAGTCAAATATACTAGCTACATATAACTATCAAGGTACGGCAGAGAATATCACCAGTACTTGTGCACATCCCAGCTGTCATGACACCTCGCCTCCCCGCCCCCTTTCAATTACCTCACCCTCTCTACGACTGAAACTTGATCTCACATATTCGTTTGATGTCGTGCTAGCACCTCTAGGCACACGTAGCATCCGGAAACCTTGTATTCGAGTGCTTTGCACGCCTGTGAAATTCTGACGATAGATTTATCTCACAGAGCTCTCAAATGGCACCATTTGTCATTGGACGGTTGGTATATCCCAAAACTCCCCTATATCGGCATTGTAAGAGGAACAAAGAAAAGAAAAGAAAGGAATGCAAGATCGGTTTGGTTGTAACCACATGGTGTCCTGTCAAATTAAGAAGAAGTAAAAAAGTTATCACCCCGGATGTAGTGCCGATTCATGATCCATCTCCACTATTTTGCCAACATTCGACACCCTCCCTGGAGACCCCGTGATCGATCAACGATAATTATTCTTGTCGTTGAGGCCAAAAAAAAAAAAGGGATACAGTTATACATATCCGACTTCTTCCACTCCTCATGTGAAAATATCCTCTCAATGGTCAGCCCAGCCTCCTCATCTGCATCATTACTATCTTCCCCGCAAGTCCCTAACGTCCCTCTCTTCGCCACCACGGCTGTCGGCGAAATCGCAGACCCGATACTTTCTACTTGTGAAAACTTACTTTCACCACCATTCCCATTACCATTGCCATTCCCATACGCCTCTGGCATCCTAGAGCTCGGATCGATCGAAATTCTATTATACGCTCTCCTGGGCCTCTGCGGTAAGTTATGCTCAACACTTGGGTCTAAGCAATAATCGTTCTGGTCAAGCTGCTAGTCCCTTATATGATGAATTTCCGCAGGCCCGCTAGAATCGCTACCATGACTACCTGCAAAGACACGTGTTGTACGTGTGTTCCCGCTGGCGTTCTTGGGGAAAGCAGTCTGTGTGGGCAGGACCCTTATTGTATCCAGAAGGGCTGATTCTCGATGCGAGCGGGATGCAGGCGCCTGTTGTCTCAGTTGATTTGCATGCCAGCTTTCAACTGGTGTCTTTTTGTTCTTTTTTTTGGTTTAAAATTCATTAATTTTCTTTGCGAGATTAATGCAAAGTCGAATGGCTTTATGCAAGTAAAATGAAACAGAATAATTAGACAATACGCAAGAACAAAAGAGGTAAACTTACGGTATGATAACTCGTATTCCCAGTCTGATTAGCACTTCTTCGACCCTTACTAACGACCGACCCTCCAGACGATATGATCTTCTTCACAACCTCGGAAATAACAAACCCGTGCTTTTTTTTCCGTTATCTGCCAATGGCCCCGCGTCTTTGGCTGACTCGTGGCATCCGTCGTAATCCCAGCTGAAGTTGAAGAGACCTTCGACTTCTTAACTCCAGATGAACCGTTCGATTCGCCGCCGCCGCCGCCACCTCCCGTTCATTTCCACCACCTTTTGAAAAAATCCATGTATTTGAAGATAAATTTGACCCAACGGTACTCCGTACAACCCGTAGTGTCTTCCCGAGTAGAGGTTTAAGAGCCGGTGCAATGCAGCTATAATCTCCAGATTATTTTGAACCGCAGCGCAAACGGCAAGGAGCCATGATCTCCCTATAATATAGCAAACCAATCGGATTAGTGAGACTACTATAATTTTATATGCAAGGTTTATCCGATTGGCAAGAAAAAGGGCTGAAGTTGAAAAGAAAATAAGAAAAAAAAAATCTTGCATGTTTTATCCGGGTCGTTGATGGCCAATGGAAGTTCTGCTAATGCGAGGATCGAAGCTATGGCCGCACTCTATGTCGTAAAAAATACAACAATTAGTTGTCAGTATGTGTTGGGTTGGATTTTAAGAGTGGGGACTGGCATTAAACCACAGCCGGAGATGCTGAGAACCATGATCTTTTGTTTCCGATCGACTTTCAATGTTATTTTATAATCACCCTCATAAGTTAGCTGGTTTTTATTTGCCGGTTATTAAATTATTGCATCACAAAAAGAAGAAAATTCCGCATCAAAGGAGCATTAGAGTTAAATCAAGAGATATCGTAGAGAAGGAAGTTGTATTAGAAATTTGTGCCTTGAGGATATATATTAAATCTTTATCTTCTACGTAGTTGACGTGACTTCCTTCTCTAAATGTCCCTATACAAAATGATAAATCAATGACCCATAAATACTCAAGTTTGACCGATATGATACTTACCCGCAACCTATAACATCGTCCCAGCAATATTGCTCGCCTTAAACCCCCCAATAACGTTAGGTATTTATCTCAATATAATACGAGTTCCAAGGCTGCAAGAATGAAAGATTTTTGAACACACCAAAGCTCCCAAATCCACCAACCATCCATCCCAAAGAACTTCACGGTCCGCGCCCTCGTCCAAACCCACCACCACGATCGAAAACGCCAGCAATACCGGCGGAACAGTCAGGATATCGATTTATTACCATTAGATATATGGCCTGGATGCACCTGAATATACAGATATCCTCGACGTGCTGCCTGTTAGCCATGAAGCCATATTTATTAATACTAATGTTACCTGGAGGGAGGTGAACTTTGGGGGAGAGGGTGGGATAGTAGCTACATACGTATATGATCGGTGGGCGATGCCGCTAGTTAGTTCGCTTGGATATCATTGGGTGACGCCCCGACCATTACCTCTGTCATATCCAGAACCATTTAAATATTATAAAATGAAGAAAATAGATGGCAAGGCGAACTGATATGTTCCAAGGGATCAGGAACACTGATTATATTAAAATCGAGGAGGCAAAAAAGTCTGTTAATCTAGAACCTTGTCCAGAGATTCAGACCTAAAAGAGGCGTAAGGCGAAACAGGAAGTCGGCTAAAGACGCAAAGATGCACGGATCGTACCGTGGAATTGGCGGGCAGGAAGAATATGGAAATCACCTAGATCCAAAATTCCACCCGTTATTCTCTAAACCCTGTTTCTCGGCAAGGGTGTGTAAAAGGGCTTCCGAAATGCTCTCAAGACAGTCGGGGCGGGGTCAGAGGCAATCGCTTGCCATTTAAACCCTATCCTGCAATCAGTATAGCTGCATGATGTTGCGCAGGGACTAAAAAATTGGGCTAGAATGTGGACGTCCGAATCTCAGGTCTGCTATTTCCGGTAGAGAGTGGTGCGCATGGCATGTGGTGTTTTCTCGGTATGGCACGTTCCAATCGCATGTATTTTTCAGAAAGCTGGTAATTATACATCAGCACTCGCCGATAATAAACCGGGTTAGTTCCTGTAGGTTCCTTAGAATTTAGACGGTCTTTCCGCTTGTATACATTGAGATATGGAGAGACGCTGCAAATGGAACAGTTTGTGAGACACCCTGCCAGCTGTTGGATAACTATCGATCGTGAGCGCTGCGTGGTATCACTTATGCCCCGGGCTGAAGGATAGTGCAAAAGTTTAACCTATTTCTTGATTCACACAAGGAATATTTGAAATATCACCTTCTAGTTTAGGCCGTTGAATGGATAGAGGACAAAGAGTAGAATTCGTTTTAGATACGACATGAGGGCACACTGAACCCACGCAAACATTGTAGAACGGATAACAACAAACGGCCTACATATACGGACCGAAGGATATTTCATAATAGCATTAGTAGTCGTATGGAGTCGAGGAAGTTGATGAATACTTAGGCGATCGCGCAAATAAACAGCTTTTCAAAGGCATCTCAGAGCCTGATAATATTCTTTCGTTGTCCGATGGCGATGACATTGCGGCCAGGTTCAGGTTTCTTATTCGTCACCTCGTTCGGTTCCTACTGTGAACGTTTTGCGAATTCAACCTTCAAGATCAAATGACCATAACCGACTAGAGATTGAAACCGAATGATTAGTCCATGTCTTCATACTTGAAACCTTTATTTCGTAATATTGCAACTCACAGCCATCCATCTTCTCGCAAGCTCGTTGCGCATCCAACCTGTCCTGATAGCTGACGAAGGCGAATCCCTTCGCTCTGCCTGTATCCCTGTCCTTTGCCAAGAATACTCTGGTAACTCTTCCGAATCTTTCAAACATGTCTCTGAGATCTTGTTCCTCTGCGAATTCGCTAAGATTTGTGACACGGAGGGTTGCCAGGTCGTCGCGTTCGCGGCCAGCGTTGAAGGGAGATGATCCAGTACCGACGTCCTTGCCCTTGTTTCTGAGATGTGGGGGAACATAGCTGCCACCAGTGGCACCTCCACCAGCGCCGAGATCTGGCGAATCTGGTCGGGATTCATCCGGAGCAGCTTCGCCGACAGGAGCGAGAGTGTCCTTGAAGGGGCATCTTGCTGTGAAGTGGTCTCCCTGACAGATACGGCAGGATACCTTCTTGTCTTTCAACTGGGTCTTCAGAGCGCCAGTCGCCTCTTCTTCCTTCTCAACGGCCTTCCATTGCAAGCTTGGCTTGAATACAATGTTCTCTCCAACGGTCGTTGTTGACAGATCTGGTCCTGCTGGGTGTCCTTGTTCCCTTCCAAACTTGGCCCATTCTCTCCTCTCAGCGACGCGTGGGTTGACTCTCTCCTTGACTACTGAAATCTTGATCTTTCGTGTCGTCTTGATTTTCTTTCCAGAGTCGGATAGTCTGTATGTGATGGTTGTCTTTGTTCCGTCTGGATTTGAGATGACCTGGTTCTGTGGGAGTGCATTTGGGTCATCGAATTCCTCGTCTTCGGCCCACTCTCTTCGTTGTGATCTGGCGATAGTAGCAGAATTAGCTGGAGCTGTTTTGGAGCTTCGTCCATTTTTCGAGGAACGAAGCAGAACTTACGCCATGTTGTGCTGTTGTTATATATGATCTTTGACAGATGGTAGAAGTTGATAATGAGGGGGCTTCAAAAGGGTCGATTCTTGTGATTGTGTAGTTGATGATGGTTGATGTAGATGGAGCTTTGATGTCGAAGTGGGATGCCCGGCTATCTATCTTATCGTCATCGTCGACTCATTCAACGTTGGAAATTTTTTTTGATTTTTGATTTTCAGTTGCCACACAAAGATTAGTCACATGATCTACACAGGGCGATCCCGACAACTCGACAACACATTTTGCTCATACAACCTCCAACGCACCTCGGTCTTGTGTCATTTGCATGTATGCGCATTACAGCAAGTTCATTGCCCCAGTGGACCCAAGCTTTTAGCAATCAGATCGATTTCTGGCTCATTCGAATGGACAGGTAATTCTATACATTAATGTCCTAGACTACCAGCTTCCAAATTTAAATATAAATGCACATCTTCTCCTTCATTTCGTGCTCATAGAAATGGCTCAATGGTTCATCCATGCACTTGCTCATACACCTCTATATTGCCATATCCATACACTAATTCCTCCAAATTGCGTCTGCCATCTTCGCGACTTTGGTCATCTCGTCGATGTCATGAACTCTGATGATGTCTACTCCTCCAGCTACAGATGCGGTTACAGCTGCACCGGTTCTAAATAATAATTAAAATGTTAGCGCACCTTTGTTATACTTTGGAAAGTTGTAAAATGAACTAAGTTCCTTACCCCCACTGTCTCTGAGAAGCATCAGGAACTCCAGTTATCTCCCCAATAAACTTCTTCCTACTAGGCCCTATTAACCAAGGAATACCAACAAGTCCTTTCCTTGCTTTTAGCTTGGCGAAATTCCTGAGTATCTCCAAATTATGCTCTGTAGTCTTCGCGAATCCCAGCCCGGGGTCGAGAATAATCTTCCACCGCTTCACACCCGCTTTTAGGGCAGCATCGAGTCTCTCCTCAAGCTCCCTGCCCACGGTTTCGATTACCCCGTCTGGATAATCTGCCAGTGAACTCATCGTTTGTGGTGTCCCTCTCATGTGCATTAACATTATTGGAACGTCGAGTTCGATGGCTGTTTTGATCATTTCCGGGTCGAGCACGCCACCTGAAATATCATTGATAATATCTGCGCCTGCGCTTACTGCTTCTCTGGCAACAGCCGCCCTAAAAGTGTCGATTGATATCGTAACCTTCTTTACAGCCGGGTCATTTGATGATCTAATAGCCTTGATTGCAGGTATAACCCGGTTGATCTCTTCTGTTTCAGAAATTTCGGCTGCGTTTGGTCGAGTTGACATCCCACCGAGGTCTACGATTGAGACACCCGCTTTCACTGCTTTCGAAACGGTTTCTTCGACGTTGGGGGTGCTATGCACCCCGCCATCTGAGAATGAGTCTGGTGTGAGGTTTATTATGGCCATTATGTGAGTAGGACGGGTTTTACTGGTTGGCTGAAGGGATGGGATAGATGAGGATAAGAGAACCCGGGGGTAGACTGTTGATTCTCCGGGCAAAGCTGACAAGTGAGAGGCGAAGGTGGTCGAAGTCTGCGGGTGTGGTAGATCCGGTGCAATATCGCATAGCGGTCTGAGGACGAACTCCCGCTCAAGCATGGATGCATGAGGAATTGTAAGCTCTGGCTCGTTGACAAGTTGTGTGTCGTAAAGTAGAATATCCAAGTCAATATTCCGCGGTCCCTTGTCAATAAGCTTGACTCTCCCGAAATGGTTCTCGATAGCTTGCAGTTCCCGTAGAAGTTCCATAGGGGCCAGTTTCGTCTGAACTTGGCAGACTCCATTTAGGAACAGATCTTGATCTTCAACATACATCGGCTTACTTTCGTAGAGGGAAGATGTTCTGATCACTCTGATGCCGCGTTTATTGAGCTCTGCTAGGGCGTTTCGTATTAAGACGAACTTGTCTCCAAGATTTGACCCGAATGCGATGAACGCGGTTCGGTATTCACCACCGGATTCGTTGCTGGATATCGTAGAAGATGCAAAGTAGGACTTGTGTCTGGTGACTTCCACTTCTGACGATCTAGCAAGAGCGAGAGCACTCGGTTTTTCGGCCCGAACGGTGACAGATTCGACACCACAGTCGATACACGCAACTCGTGCGATGCCTGTTACCAGGGCCTCGATAGTTCCATAGTCCGAGGCCTCAACAAAGTCGACAACGGCGTCCGAGATCTTTTTAACGTCATAGACGGGCACAAAAGACTTTTCAAGGACTTGCTCATTGTTTTTGGTTAATTCGGCCTGTGCCGAGGGTTTGTAAAGCGTGATGCTTACGAGTACCTGCTGCTTTTCAATTCTCTCACAGTTGTTTATGCCAATAATGGTAGCAATTCTCAGGTTCTTGATGTAAACCTTGTCCTGGGTTTCCTGAATCCCATCTTTCCTCCGAACTATTTCCAATGCAGCAGAGTCGGCTCTCAAAAGAGTTTTTGGCTGCTCGACTTTGACATACACCCATTGGCCTCGAAGTTCGTTTCCAAGAACTTTTGCGGCGAGTGTCTCCGCAAGATGCTCAAGAGATACGAATTGGGTTGTTTGGACTAATTCCAGGGCTTTCTTGCAGACAGTACCATAGTTGATGGAGTGAACCAGGTGATCTGTGGATCCGGCCAGGCTAACAGATGTCTTGATTCTTAGACTGACCAAAAGCGGCTGAAGCTTTGGTTTATGCCATGCATCCAGTCCAACAACGGCAGGCCTAGAAGAGCAGTTTAGTATATTATTTCCACTTATTGTTACTAATGTGTATAGTTTTGCACTTACAAACCCAATTCATTGATTGCGATGAAATCGGAAACGTTCTCCAGTTGAAAAGCCATTGTCTTCAAATCGATATAAGTCCTTCGTTGAACTTTTCCGAGTAAGAATACTCGTGGCAACAGACGACCCCACCAGATATTTATATTGAGGACGGATTTGGGGTACAGAATCTTGCGCCAGACTAGACTTGGTCTCTGCCAGAAACAGACGGAAACGGATCCAAACGACCTCGCAGCCGACATACGGCTTCCCACTTCTATGTAAAGCTAGGCCGACAAGAAAGAAAAGAAGAAAAAATGTACAAAACGGCGCGTGAACGGAGCGAGTTCAAGCTCGAGCAGCCTGCCTTCTGCCGTTTCGTGCAGGCTAGCTTTTTTTCGTACAAAACGATTGCCGTTGGATGTGGGATCAGTTTCATGTCTTTGATAGCGAGTTGTCCCATAAACATTTTTCGGTTTTTCCTGCTAAATTTGGAGGTGATGGCAACACAATTAGTGCAGGTGGGAGCGAAGTTGGCAGCGATGTCGCGATGTCGGTGCTCGGATAGGCATCATTGAAGATGACCTGCAGGTGAGGCTGGGGAGCTTGTTCAATACCGCCTCCGAGGAGGGGCGGTGAGGCTCAAAGAGGAAAAATTAGTGGATCCATTAGAAGCGTAGGCTATACAGGCACCAGAATGATTACGGCAAGTAGGCTTTTTTTTTTTTTTTTTTTTAAGGTTACCTAAGCTAAGGTCCCTGGAGGCTACTCTAGAACGGTACTCGATGAGCTCGAGGTATTGGTGTCTAGAAAGTGAGTCGTGAGTCGTAGGCGGTAGTGGCAAAGTCAAAGTACCATGTCAGATGGGACTGGATGATGTTCGGTAGAGTATACATGAACAGGTCTGTAACTTTATAACAGTAGACTCTCGACCTATCGATCCGCCGCGGCCTACTCCGTAGTAGAAAGCGGACGGCCGGCCTAGTTATGTATATATACTTCCAGCTTCATTGTGGAAATTTTTAATTTCGATTCTTCGGCAGCTGTCCTATCTGCTAAATTATCCAGAGTCAGGTGCTAACCGGTCTCGCTAGTGCAGTATATACTGTGGGAATGGGACAAAAGTCGTTTTCGGAAGCTGTCAAAGAAAAATCAAAATGCTCCCCAACATAACAGGGCCTGGCCTAATACTGTCATGAATAGGTAGTACTTGTTCAATATCAAAACTCGTAGACGTAGTGTATGTATATAGATAATTGTGAAGATCCAGCAGATAAGATCTGATTAGATTACCGGCCGGCTGTCCCGTTCAAAGGCCGTGGTCTGCCCGTCCTCCCCGCATGTTCGGCCTCGGGGCAATCCAGTCGCGTGTCGGTACAGTCGGCACTCCGTTATTTTATATTCGAGAATAGTCGAAATCCGGGGTTGATTCAACCTCGGTAATTAATTCGTTTTGGGGGTACCCGAATGGCAGCTGGCTCGGTTGGAGTACCGCTCTGCTCCCCCACCAGTTAAGCACGATCAACCAAGCTAGTAGTAGTACTTTGCCATGCAAAGCAAGATGCGTGCCCATGCGGAACCTGCATGGATGGACCATAGACAAGGAAGACTCTGGGGATGTCATGTTGAAGAGGGAAAAAAGACCGGGGCTGAACATGTGAGGTCGCCCAGCGCCAGATGCCTCGGCTTGTTGGCACCAGCTGAACAGGGAAAGTCGCGGTTGTCAACTCCAGTTTTGTTTTGCTGGGCCGAGACTTTGGCCAAAATCGCCGTCACCGAGTCCCGCTTTCATCCTTTCTCTATTCCCTTGTGACTTCTTAAATATCTCTCTGCAGCCGTTTCTCCTGTCCTTTTGACCTCCATCTTCTGTCTTTTATTCTACTACACTTCTCCTCCTCCTCTGATTATCTGATACCTGGTCTGCTCTTTGTAATATATACCCATATCATACCATACAAACTTCACATACACATACATTCAAGATGTCGACCATCTCTACTCCCATCACTAAGCTCTTCGGAGTCAGGCACCCAGGTAAGATTCTGAATACGTTTATTTGTACATCCGGCTGTGAACTTCAGCTGAATATTGAGATTTTTTCTAGTCCTTTTGGCTGGTATGAACGTTGCCGCTGGTCCAAAGCTCGCCGCCGCCGTTTCTAATGCTGGTGGTCTCGGTGTCATTGGTGGTGTCGGTTACTCGCCTGAAATGCTCCGCGAGCAAATCCACGAACTCAAGGGTTTCTTGAACAAGCCAGATCTTCCATTCGGTGTCGACTTGCTATTGCCCCAAGTCGGTGGCAATGCCCGAAAGACCAACTACGACTACACCAAGGGAAAGCTCGATGACTTGATCAACGTTGTTATCGAGGAGAAGGCCAGCTTGTTCGTCTCTGCTGTCGGTATCCCACCCAGGTTTGTCGTTGACAGGCTCCACAAGGCTGGAATCCCATACATGAAGTAAGTTCAGCCGCTTTACATTCCTGACGTTGTAACCGTCCATGTGTACCAACATTTGCTGACCGCTTTCGTAATTTAGCATGATCGGACACCCAAAGCACGTCCAGAAGTGCATTGATGCTGGTGTTGATATCATCTGCGCCCAGGGCGGTGAGGGAGGGTAAGCTTAAGAAATCTTTACTACCCTTATAGGTTATTATACTAATCATGACAAATCGTACTCAGTGGCCACACCGGAGATGTCCCCACTTCCATCCTCATCCCAACCGTCGTCGATCTCTGCAAGGGCAAGAAGTCCCCACTTACTGGCCAGGACGTCCTCGTCGTTGCCGCCGGTGGTATCTTCAACGGAAAGGGCCTCGCTGCCGTTCTCGCCATGGGTGCCTCCGCCGCCTGGGTTGGAACCCGCTTCATCCTCGCTGAGGAGGCTGGTGCACCAAAGGCTCACCAGGAAGCCGTCATCACATCCGGATACGAAGACAACGTCCGAACAATCATCTTCACCGGTCGTCCAATGCGTGTCAAGTTGAACCCTTACATCAAAAACTGGGAAGAGAACCGAAAGGACGAGATTACCAAGCTTACTAGCAAGGGTATCATCCCAGTTGAGTACGATATTGAGCAGCTCGACAAGGAAGATAAGTTGGACGATGAGACCATGGATTCTGCCAGGCCATGGTTGATGGGCAAGGTCGCTGCTGCCTGCAACGAGATCAAGCCCGCTAAGGCTATCATTGATGAGATGGTCGGTGAGGCTATCCAGCAGATCCAGAAGTCGTCGTCGATGGTTGCCAAGTTGTAGATAATCGCCTTTCTTTTCGGGTTTCCTTTGTCTGGTCTTGGTTTTCGGTTTTAGCATTGTCGGGAGCTTTTGAGTCAATCTTCTGATGCTTTTTTTTTTAATTTTCCCGGGAGAATCATCTGTATTATAAGAAGAAGCCATGAGATAATGGAATATGACGTCCTGAGGAACCTTTCTTGCAATATTGATCGTAATCTATCATAACTGTGACTGAGAACCGAACGTATACATGTACAAACCCGCGGTACCAAATACGGTATACCCGAGGATCTTGATATTGACCTTAAAGAGTTCTAGTTACCACGATTTCTTTTCAAATCTGCCAGTTGGGCCTCGATTTCTTTATCCTGTGGGCTATGACCCGGTTTGTCCACTGTAGATATCTTTGGGATCATATCCTTCAGTTTTTGTTTGTCTTGCTCCGTTGGAGTTAGACCAAAGGCATCCCCGACTCTGTCAGTCAGATAGTCGCCGACGAGTCCGTATGCTATCAAGCCGCCACCTAGCGCAAGCCTGGAAGTTTTTGACAACCTGGTGAACCACCTGATGTAACATATGATATTATATTAGCAAAGGGGGACTAGATCCGATATCGGGAGCCATTTAGGCACATACCGCCAGATTGCAGACATTTTTGCAGCGATATATATCAAGCAAATACAATTTGCAATGGAATGTCGTTGAAGTCCGAGGTCAGAAAGTTTGTGATATGATGTCGAAACACTGAACTGAGGGACGGGCTAGAAATGTGAACGTACAGACTGAAGTCAGTAAAGATACAACGAACGGGAGTAAAAGGAGGAGGAGAAGGAGAAGGAGAAGGAGTAGGAGAACTTAGTACATTTGCATTTCTCTCCGAAGTAATAATATCATACCAATCGATCTTGAAAATTTCCCTGTCGGGCAGAGCTTAGAATCTATGGATGGCATGGCTGGCCAAAATGAGGGTCGGATTTATGCCCAGAAAGGCCGACCGCAGCCAACAACGCTAACCTGTCCTCCTTAACTTACTACGGTAAACCACCACCAGATCCCTCTCGAGACTTACGCTACATCCACCCCAGGCGACATCTCTATTCCTCATCCATCGCCAGTACCCACAATCCAATCAATCGCATATCCATCATGGCCGCCCTCGCTGATAAGTCCGAGTCGCAGAAGATCTTTGAGAAGCTCAAGTCCAAGCCGGCCAACAAGGTACATGCTTCTTCTCATCAGCTTCCTTCGCTCGGATTCCATTAGCTAACACGCTGGCTCATTACAGGTCTGCTTCGACTGTGGCGGCAAAGCACCTACCTGGGCATCAGTTCCCTTTGGTATTTACCTCTGTCTAGATTGCTCTGCTGTTCACCGAAACCTCGGAGTTCACATCTCTTTCGTCCGATCCACTGTTCTTGACCGTACGTCCTTGTTACATTCGCCACCCCTGAGCTTCGATCCGCATAGACCTACTTACACGCGCGATATACAGAATGGACATGGGACCAACTTCGTCTTATGAAAGTTGGCGGGAACAAGGCTATCCAGGAGTTCTTCATCGATAACGGTGGTTCTGCGGCTCTGTCGGCTAAGGACGCGAAAGTCAAGTACCAGTCGAATGCTGCCACCAAGTATAAGGAGGAAATCAAAAAGCGGGCTGCTGAAGATGCTAAAATGTGCGTATATCTACGTTTTACTTGTAGTTTCATTTTTTTTTTTTTTTTTTTTTTTTTTTGGTTGCTTTTGAGTATAGCTAATGCGCGACCGCTCCCGAACAGCCATCCAGTATTCGACGTCGACGACGGAGCCGTTGTGGTAACTGCCGAAGAGGAAGAAGAAGATTTCTTCTCATCATGGGATAAACCAGCTATCAAACGACCATCACCCTCTCCTTCACGAACTAGCACCCCTGTCAGCCGAACCGCTTCTCCATTCTTGAACGCCAATGCTGCCGGTAACGGAACATCACGACCGAAATCACCACTCGCCTCTGGGGCAAAGGCTTCCACTCCAGCGGGTACCCCACCTGCCACTGTCGTCTCGAAAGTTGTCCCTGCCGCCGCCGCCGCCACAAGGGCAAAACCAACGGGTGCCGGTGCTGCAGGTGCTAAGCGTGGGGTGTTATCTGGAAAGAAGACGCAGAAGATCGGAGCTAAGAAGGTCGTTGCAGCCGATGTAGACTTCGAAGCAGCTGAGAAGAAGGCGAAGGAAGAAGCGGAGAGAATTGCGAAGCTAGGATACGACCCTGATGCCGACGAAGTCGATGAGAAACCTGCCAAGAGCAGCATCGCAAGCCCTACAATCTCGTCGTCCAGTAGGAGTGCGAATACAACCGCGGCGGATACAGAGAAAGCGACGGTACAGATGGCTAGGTTGGGATTCGGACAAGTTGCAAACAATAAACCTGCCCCAGCTCCCGCGAAGAAGATGGGCGGATTTGGATCTACAGGGACAAGACCGGTTGATGGTATGTTCCTTTCTTACAACTGGCGGCATGCCAGACTTTCGCTAACGGTACCCTACAGATGACTCGGAAAGATATGCTCGAGATAAATTCGGCACCCAAAAGGCCATTTCCTCCGATGAATTCTTCGGCAGGAACGCCTACGACCCCACGGCACAGGCTGAGGCCAAAACCCGTCTTCAAAACTTCGACGGCGCCACCGCCATCTCTTCTAACGCTTATTTCGGACGGGAGGAGGAAGATAACCGACCTACCAGTGGAGACTTCAGCAGTCTTGAGGGTACCGCCCGAGACATTGCCCGAAGGTTCGCTGGTACTGCGGGTGACGATTTGGAAAATATTTCCCAAATGGTGGGACAGGGTGTGGAGAAGGCTCAGGATCTTTTGAGGCAGTACATGCGGTGATCGCAAAGTTCACGGATTTGGATGCTTTAGACGGATAGGATAGTCCCTTGCTCTTTCTCTTTTATTGGTTTCACGATGTTTATGTATTCGATGTGAAAACGAAAGGTTGACGGTAATTCTGATTCCCAAGTTCGGTTTCACCCACACACGCACACCAAAAAAAAAAAAAGTGCGTACGCCGCTTTTCACTTCGTTATGTAAATTTTTTTTACCTTGAGTACTGCGTGCCGGTCCTTGTACAGCGCCTTTATGCTTTTTTTGGTGTGTTTCCCCCCGTCAACTTTCGTATTCGTAGGATGGTTTCTCTAGAGGCTATAAATTCTCCAAAAATCCTTCTTTGCAAGTTTGGTGATTTCTTCGATTTAGGCCAATCGGCGGCGAAAGCTACAATGATACTAGCTGGAAAACAACAGGACGAAGATGAAGAGATGAAGAAAAAGTCCAAAGCTCATTCGCTTTCCATTATAACCATGTGTTATTAGAGAAGAGACGGCCAAGTATTCCCAGAGTACAAGGTATCTACGACCTCTCGACGAAAAAAAAAAAACCATATTCAAAAAGACTCCTCTCCCAGCGATAATCGTGTCAACAGGTCATCAGACCTGTTTATCATCCTTGGGGCCTCCTTCCCCTCCACCGTCGCGTTCCTCCGGTTGGGGGACATCTGGCTGTCCCCTCCCGGGGTACGGGAAGAGTGGAGGGTAAACCTCATGGGCGGGACGCCCAACACCGTTCCTGTAGACGATGTGCGTGATGGATGGGGTTTCCGGATCCTCACGCCACAACCAATACCGCTGCGAAGCGGTAAGTTTGCGGCGTTTGGGTTCCGGAGGGTGGTCCCCATCGGGACCGTCCTCCTCTTCTGCAGATGAAGGAACCGACTCTTCTGCTTGACTGGATTCCTTATCCTTTGCTGCTTCGACGGCAGCCGCGGCCGAAGACTTACGCTTTTTGCCCTTGTTCCTTTCGTTCCGGGCGCGGGTGAACTCGACGAGCTTGTTCTCGATCCCCGAAGGGAAATCGAAATCGAAAGTTGCACCGTTTGATCTTAGGCGACAGATTAAGTCGACGAGGTCGTCGTGGGAGAGGGTTTCGAGGAAGAGCTTGTGCTGGGGAGTAGATTAGCCAGGATTCACAACAAATACAGAAGGATGAATGGATCAAGAGCGGGGAGTTAGCTTACTTGCTCGTCATCGAGACCTTTGATGGAATATTCCATGTTTTGGGATTCGATGGGATTGGCAAAGTTGGTAGTAGGTTGAGATTCTGCTTGTTCTCTTTGTTCAGCAGGGTAATAATCGTTCCCACCCCCCTCCTTCTCTTGACATTCATCTTCGTGATCTTCAGACGCCGTGTCTACCTCCCTAAGGTAGGCTCCGTCTTCTTCTTGCTCGGCTTGAATTTGATTAATAAGCTCGTTCCTCCTGTCAGCTTCCTCTCCTTCTTCATAATCCTCCATCTCCTCAAATAAATCCTCGTCCTCCTCTTCTTCTCCAGGAACCTTCGCACACTTGAAGCAAAACCAATTCTTCTCCAAGACTTCGATATACGACTGATCGATCTTCGGCCGGTGACACGTCTGATGGTATGGTTTCTCGCATCCATCACAAAAGACAATCTTATCGCCTTTCGGCTCGGAAGCTTTATGACACTTCACGCACCGGGCGTTGAGGATCGATAATCTTATTGCTTCTTCTTCACCTTGGTTGTTGGCAGGCTTGCGGCTGACACCGGTTGATTTTGAAGAAGTGGATGCCATTGTTTTGGATTTGAACTTTTTGGGAGGGGCATGTTTTGGTGGAGGTGGTGATGGTGACGGTTCTTTTCGAGTATTCGGGTTAACGACCGTTCGACCGGAGAGTGTTTTGAAGCCGGATTGGATATACTCCTCTGAGGAGGTTGAAGACTATGTCCGGCGATAGAAGACGGGTTTGTTAAGGCGTGTTTAGCAAAGATTGAGATAGCAAGTAAAACGATGAGCTCCGATACAATATGAGGTTGGAACAAGAGAACTGTGATGGCGGTATTGGGGTAAAGCGATGTTTGCAGTGGTGAGCAAGAGTTGTTCGCACTCACATCATATCTTCTATGGCTCGTTTTGGACTTCCTACGTTTCCTCTTTTTACGAACGGAGACGGTTGCTGCTATAGAACATATCATGTTTTAATATTAACTGAATTTATCAACCATCAGGACGATATCAGAACCTACCGACTTCTTCGAGTTCTTCTGGGTTCCGTTTTGGAGCTTTCAATATGATACGGATAGGTCGAAACGGAAGCACGGGTTCGGCGTTTAATACGGAGGCATCAAAATCTTCCGTGCGTCTATTGACGGCAGCAGGTGATATAGGGTACTCCGAATCAACATCGCCATCGTCGTCACCGGATGACTCGGGCTAGATTAAAGATACAGCGCCCGAGCGCGTCAACAACCAGAGTCCACGACTTCCTTTTTTAAATTCTCACAACGACACTAGTATAGGGGGTCAATACTTCTTCAGATTCCATTACGTCTCCGTCTTCATCGATTCCTCCATCCTGCTCCGTCGGCGGAGGAGGATACGCGCCAGCACTGAAGTGCAGCTTTATCCTAGGCGTCGGGGCCGCGGTTGTAGCCATGTTCGACTCCAAACAAATTTAAAAGGACGGAGGAAGTCAATAGTTTATATTCTACGACTGGAAAAGGCACGGTCCCCGACAAAAGAACACGGTATCGCGCGATACATCGCGAGAGAACTATAAAGGGAAAAGAATTGGTCTACGGGAAATTAATCTCGACAAGCACACTAGGAACTTGTTTTTTCGCATCCGCCGTGACGTTGTATTTTGCAAACGAGATTTGCGTTGTGATGTCGTTAGGCTTCCACGAGGCAACACCGAAATTACAACGGGTCTATGCTCTGGCTAGAATTCGACATGTGCATTTCAGGATTTCTTGGTTATATTTCATCCGGAGGGTGAAAACTTACCGAGTTTTCGTCTATTGGGAAGATTTAGACGTCTCTTTGACAACAATCGGAAACTAACTAGATTGAGCGTTCACCAGTGGTCCGATCGTTCATATTTATAGGGTGTATAAAATGGTTTGAATTTCTGACATATTATTCCAGCGTCTGGATTGCCCAGTTTTTAGAAGGAACATGACAAACCCGGGATTGAAAGCTAGGATTGAAAGAATACTAGGTGATATAACCCAGTTGATGCGTGCATGGATTCAAGCTCTTTGTTTGTCTTGCTACATAGAAAGGAGGTTATAGGTGCGGATCTCAATGACATTTCCCTCGTTCGAAATGCCCTACAATAATGCCACAGCATTGGATATTGACACTCCTAATGCCCTGGGGTACTCATGTGATGATATCCTGACATTATAAGACTAAATCCATCGGTGCCCATCGCGTAAGACCTGGAATTGCATTATTTATTTATTTATTTGAGTTCCTGATACTCCCTTGACTTCGAGCGAGAACCCATGGCCGGCTATGTATTCAATAATTCTTATTTGAGTTCTGTGAATATAACAAATCCATCGTCCGTTAAGGCTTATTGTCGATTTCGTCCGGACATACCGGGGTTGAGTTCAATCTCTTCGATTTGTAAGTTTGGTGCGATTGAACTCCATTTTCAAGTCAACCTATAGTCTGCCGGACATATTCGGCGAATCTCTCGGTTTTAGTAAAATATCGACCGCCAGCATCCTCCAAAGGTCGTTGATGCTCTGTTAAAATACAATATCACATGGCCAGCCACAGATGGCCCAGCCCGCGTGGTGTTGCGCGCAATTACCTGTGCGGAACTAAGCGAACTTAACAACGTCACCTTTAACTGTCGCCGAAGAACCACATTCGGACCCTTCAAGGCAACCGGCCATCCTTTCGACAAAAAAATCCACTTGCTCCTCTACACTCAGATGGTTCTCCGGTAGCGGACTACTTCGCAGCCTAGATGGCCAATATTTCCGACGTCTTCGACAAGCTGCTCGAGAGCCATGGTTCGGCGCCCATTCGAGGGCCCAGGTGGAATGTACCCGAGGATGGCTTCATCAAGGAAGCTTACACTATCGTGAATTCACCCTACGTATCTACTGTTACGGGGTTATGTTCGTTTGTACTAATGGGGTTTTGGTATAGAACTCTTCGATAATGAACCTCACCCGCTTCCTCCTGTCCGTCCGTCAAGCGTACCTCTCCACCGCCCGCCCACCCCGCCATACCTCCACGTTAACAGCCAAACAACCAGACCGCCGCTACTTCACCGACAAGGAGCGCGACGAAGTCGACTTTGAAGCGAAGACTATGATAAAACAATACCTTCAGGTCATCGCCAATCTCGAGAACGCAGAAAAGACCCGCGTGATGCTGGAAAAGAAGACGAGGGAGAAGAATCTGAATCTTAGGAAGTGGATACAAGAATTACGGCGGGGAGGTGAACCGGATGCGGAGGAGGAAAAGAGTAAATGGACGGCGCTGCATAGGGAGGGAGTATTGTGGCTCTTGAAGAACAGACTGGAGAAGCTGAGCGAGATTCAAAGGGAACAGCAGGAGACCAGAGTTATGAGGGCCGTTGAGAAGAATAAGAGTATACTGGAGAATGTGGCGTTTGATAAAACTGGGATGGCAATGGGGAGTGCTGCTGTTCAGGCGTCAAAGGCGGCGCAGATGGAAGCGCAGGCAAAGGCCTATAAGAGATCGCAAGCTGCTGCGGCTTTGGCAGACGAAGAAAGTAATGATATCGAGCAGGTGTTATCGGCGGATCAGCTACAGATCTTTGCGAAGGAGAATCAAGACATGATGAATTACTACCAGGATACGCTGGACCAAATCAGGTGGGGAACAAAACACCGGTTGCGAATAGCCCGTGAAGTACAATCTAACATGATGAATACAGGTCGGCCGAGAGATCTTTATTAGAGATATCCGAGCTTCAGAACCGGATAGTGATGGATATTGCAGCGCAGTCGGATCATATCGACCAACTGATGGCCGACTCCATCCAAACGGCGCAGAATATGGAGGCAGGCAATAAGCAGCTAAAACAGGCCGCCGAAAGAAGCTCCTCCGCTCGATACGTGTTCCAAGCGTCTGTTGGGTTCTGCGCGTTCCTGGTTTTAGCGGATTTATTAACATGAGTAATTGAGAATTCGGTGTACCGATAGTATATATTTCATAATCTGCGAATCTCGTACTCTGCCAAGAATGCTAGCACAGGGGTAGAGATCGAGATCCAGTTAGTTGCGACAACCAGCATTCAAATGCAGGTTACGTAGCTAGCTGCTCCCTCCTGACGATAACAATTAAAAACGTAGCATTCTACATATCGGCCATCAGACTTCGAAATGAGTGTGTCCATTTAGTCGTCATTACCAGGTAGCAACTGTACCGCCCGGTTGAAGCCTGAACGGAGGCACTTCAGAGGTCGGCGGTCAAAAAAATCCAACAACCAACGCGACCCGAATTGACCAAGATGCTGGTGCGACGGTCGCGGGTGGCTGTCGCATTCGTGCTGGCTTGTGCATTCTATCTATTCCACCGAGCCTTATCCTCAGGCTCGGGGCCCATGGGATCTGGTTTTGCGATCCCTCGTGACACCCGAATCCAATACCCGTTCAGAGAGAAAGGGATCAACGCAAGGGATGCAAAAAAGGCAGAAGCCGTCAAGGAGGTGATGAAGCGCACGTGGAAGCTTTATAAAGAGAAAGCATGGGGATTCGATGAAATCAAACCCGGTACCTATATCTCTCGCTTTGTATATGTCGAAGTCCGTTACGGGTATATTTTACTAATATTTTTTTGCCTGACTTCTTAGTTTCCGGGAAGTACAGAAACAGTAGAAACGGATGGGGTGCGACTATAATTGATTCTATGACTACAACTGCGATAATGGGCTTGACCGATGCGTAAGTACCACGATTTCGAATATCGTAAAGATCCAGCCTCTAAATATTGATACCGTAGTGTAGGTTTGCCGATCAGTACGATTGGGTAGTCAATCGTGTCGACTTTAACAAAGCGGAAGGTCTGGTTGACCCGTTCGAAACGTCAGTCCTCCAATCTAATTTCTTAAATTTTGGTAAGTAATTCTGACGTGGGCGATTCGAAACAGAACGATCAGATACCTCGGAGCCCTGGTTTCAACGGTAGATCTGCTCGAAGCGGGGATAATATCCCCCCCGAGCCCATCTTTCCGTCGGAATATCTTAAAACAAGCAAAGACTCTCGCGGATAACCTCGGGCCTGGGTTCGATACACCCACCGGCATGATATGGCCTAGGATCAACTTCACCGAAGCCCGCGGGATGGATATGTACGGAAGACGACACCAACATGCTATCGTCCACCTCGCCAGGGCGGGTAGCCATTGGCTTGAATATTCGACCTTGTCGCATTTGACGGGCGATAAAACATATCTGGACAACTCTACCAAAGCGTGGGATTGTTTGGTATCTAACAAGAGGGGTGTGCCGTGGCCCGGTATTTTGGAGTATGAAATCCCAGCATTCGCTGCGATCATGAAGTTCCAAACGGCTGACAAGGGTACGATGTATAGAAGTCCACGATCCATCTGGACCGGCCTCCCGGTTGGAACGACAAGAACGCTAGGAGCACCGGATGATAGTCACTACGAGGTATTGGATATACCCTACCCCCTTACGGCAGTTGCGTAAAATCTCATGATCGAAATACACAGTACCTCATAAAAGCCCACCTCCTAGCTCCCAAAAGCTCCACGAACAACTACGCAAGACGTTGGTACCAAGCCATGACATCCGCCCAAAAGCATCTCTCCTCCGCCGCAAAATCCCAAACCAACCCGCACACCTTTCTCCTCTCCTATTCCAAGGACCGCTACGAAAATAATATGGGTCACCTGACGTGCTTCATCGGTGGTAATATCCTGCTAGGCGCCAAGTACCTTTCGCAGTCGTCTTTGTTCTCTTTTGGCGAAGCATTGATCGAAGGTTGTCACCACTCTTACGCTTCCATGCCATCAAAAATCGGGCCGGAAAGTTGGAGCTGGATGCCTCGGGAATCCCATCTACGGCCACCGCATTTTCCAGGCCCTGTAACGCTTTCTCAGAGGGAAATGTATGAAAAGACAGGAATATGGGCTACGGCTACAAATTACAATTTACGACCCGAAGTCGTGGAAAGTTACTTTTACGGCTGGAGGATCACGGGAGAAGAGAAGTATAGACGGTGGGCGTGGGAAGCGTTTGAAGCTATCGTCAAAGCGACGGAGACGGAGTGGGGGTATTCGGAGGTGGACGATGTGACTCGTGTGAGGAAGGAGGGGAATTTGAGGGATACCAGTGAGAGTTTTTGGAGTGGTAAGTGTAGTCAAACTCACCATGAGAGCGCGGGTGCTAACATTGAGAGGATTATAGCTGAGACTTTGAAGTATCTGTATTTGATATTCGAAGATCCGGAGTTGTGTAGTTTGGACGAATGGGTCTTCAATACCGGTAAGAGTTATTCCCTAGTGGAAAGGTATACTTTGATATGATACCGAGGCTTATATATTTCAATAGAGGCACATCCGTTGAAACGACGTCTCTAGCGTACGAAGGAAACCAGCAATTGTATTTGTTCGGACGCTCCTCGCGAGATTAACGGCCGGGGTTGGCAGAACAGAGTAATTGGAGAGAAAATTGGGAGTAGCTAACGAACATCCATATATCTTTCATGAGGAGTAATATATCGAGAAGAAACTACCTGAAACCTGGAGAATAGTAACTCGTCCATCCTCAACCTCACACTTGGGTCGGTGAGTGAAATCCGAACGAAGGGAAAACTTCAAAAAGAAATCCGTGAAATAAAAGGGTAGGAAATAGAGAATTGGTATAAGAAAAATAAAATTCATTTAATTTACATGAACAAATTCGCAGAGGTCGACCATTGCCCGTCCCAGGTTATAAAAAAAGAGACAAGGAAACATTAACACATCGAAGGGTTTTTCGCATCAACAGCATTAAACACATCACCGAGGTTTGGGAGGAGGGCAGTAAAGACATATCGGCATAAGGAAACACCAGAAAGACGCCATTGAAGTGCTGGCCGAAAAACATAAAAATATACGGCCAAACCCCGAAAATGAAGAGAAGCCATCCGAAGAAGTATGGTATTTGGCTGCCCACAATAAGAAGTCGCTTTGTCGAAAAGTGATGCGGTGGTAGATCCCCATTCTGGTCCAAAGGAGAAGAAGAAGGTCTGAAGCTTAAAGAAAAAAGAAGAAAGCGAAGACCCATGAACTTTTAGGCACCCCACGATAAAGAAAAGAAGAAATAAAGAAATCGACAGCCATGAAAGGTCCCCATTGAAAAAAAAAGTGGTATAAAGAGAAAGGAAAACTTTGGACCAGAAGGTAGCAAAAACAACCACACGGAAAAGGTATCAGAGGTACATGCTCAGGGAAAAATATGTGCGGTGAGAAAAGAAAGCAGCAAGTAAAAACAAATCAAACTAGAATCACGATACCGACAGTACCAGCTTGGGGTTTCGTTTTATCGCGGTGCTGAGATCGTGGTCGCTCATGATGTCGTAGTATTCGCCTGTCTGCTCATCCCGGTATTGGATGCAGCTGAGCCTCGTCTCCAGCCTCTGCTCCAGTTTATCTTGGAGATGTGAGAGTGGGATATCGGCTGGCAAACGGATAGCGATCAAATCGTCCTGGTAGTGAACCTTGATCTTGATAAAGGCCCCACTAGCACTGCTGTTTCCAGACACGGCAGTAATCACGCTAAGGTTGCTATCCGCCCGAGCCATCTGGCTGGGCCTCATATCGGAGTTTGAGCGCATATGGATATCTCTGGGGTGACCATTTGTCGTGCCAGGTGATCTCATCGCTTGTGCGCCGGTGGCTCTTTGTGCCGGTGGGGGTGAAAGGATAGAGGGGTAAGATCCATTGCCCCGCATGTTTGTGTTCAAGTCTACCCGGGAACTTTGGCGGGAGGGAGCCGGGGATGAGTCGGACGAGACATTGGAAAGGTGAGAGTCTCGGTTTTGCATTGCAAGTGCCTGTTGCTGCGCAACATATGTGGAGCCGGAGTATGTCGAGCCACGGACGCTATCTGTAACATCGAGATCGCCTTGACGGGGAGCGAATAGTTGTCGAACCAGGTGGCACTCGGATATCTCATGATTTGCAGCCATAATCTTAAGCAGCTGCTTGATGTACTCATCTAAGCTCTTCCTTCGCTGGGATGACAAACTGTCGGTAACATATGCTACCGGCCCAGGCATGTAGGGCAGCGTTCTCTGCTCTCCGGTAGCGCCGGCTTCACGAGGAAATGCTTTAAGTAAAGCAATCTGGAAGTCGTAGAAGTCTTCGTAGTAGCGGCAGAGGTGCCATATCCGGCCATCCTCCATCTGGCACCTGACCAAGTACCAATATCTGCCCGATTCGAAGGCATAACTATCGACCGATGCAGAAATAGGAGCAAGGAGATATTCTTCCTCATGAATCGGCTGTTGGTGCGGCTATGCAAATTTGTGAGTACAAAACTTCACCTCATCGTCAAGGATGATTGACAACTTACCATTGGAGGTTCCGGGCCTGGAGATGTTGGCTGTGGTTCTCCGAATTCAAATTTTCCAAGAGAGATGCTACTATTCTTGTAATTTGCGGCCTGGCGCTTCCATTCTTCGACTTTGGGGACCTGGGCTTTAGCGATGGCTTCTTCTTGGTTCTCGACGGGTAATCCAGTTGCCATGTCTCTGATCTCTATGAAGGAGACTGGGATTAGACCCGGCCCACCCAAACGGCCAATTGGTTTGGCAAGAAACCATTCCGAGTTCGACTGGGCTATTACGATGATTGCCTCACCGGCAGTGGCTTGTAATTCGTCTTGTCGCTCCGCATGGAAGTCGTATACAACGATACCGTACAGAGGGCCGCCGGGTTTCGTCGAAATGCTCTTTCGCGGTTGGTGAGTTCGTTCCTTCATGGAGTCGCTGAGCGTGCTACTCCCCGAATAACCCGAGTCGTCGGTCTTGCGGTTGTCGCTGCCATTTGATCCCTGGCTGTCCCTCCCGTTCCCGCCCATGAGTTGGAAGTGGCTCACGGGAACCATTCCCTGAGTGTGAGTGATGGGGTTGTAGACTTCGTAGTAGTCGTCCTCGTGAGAAACAACGTGGAAGAAGTCGCCTTTGGAGAATGCGAGTTCGCCAGGGTTGACGGGTTTGTGGTCTCGGGTCGCCTTGATCACCTGCGTGCCAAAGGAAGCCTAAGATGATGATGGTATTGCGAGTCAGCTATCGATTCCTGCCCGGTCGAAGAAGGGACTTGAGGATTATAGAGTCGGTATTACATTTATCTTCTTTAGAGGCGGTGATTTTGGAGAGTTGCCGATATGCTGCACATTGGTTCCTTTGTCGCTTTTGAGCGACCTTCGAAGTCCCTAGGATGACAGTACGACGTCAACATGCATGGCTAGCGACGATTATTCGGCCGCGATAACCCACCTGGAACATATCGGACGGTATGAAGTGGCTGGCTTGGAGCAGCGAGGTCGGGAAGAGAGGATTTGAATCGGGATGGCGATGCGTTGATGAGGATGTTCTGGTAGGTGTTGGGCGGAGTTGAGAGTTTCGAACCTTCGCTTTCAATCTTATCCGCCGCAAGACAATGAATCCTGACGAGCTTAAAATCGGTGTCGCCGCCGCTGCTACCTATTATTCCGCTTCCTACGAAAAGCTTAATCGACAGATCCAGCTGAGACGATAGCGATGACGATGTGAATGTGAGAGCGACCGTGTCAGAGAACAGCGACAGAGTCCTCCTTTTTTTATTTTTATTTTTGTGCTTCCTGCAGCTCGCTCGATGGCGCCGTATACGAATCTGAACCCGATTTCCCGCCTGATCCTAGTTTTTCGGATAGATTCTTGTGCCCCAGGTTCGATAGCGTTTCAGATGGCGGTCAAAAGCCTCCGTTGGTCGAGAGTCTTGAAACGGGAACAGCGTGAGGATGTCGTCTAGACGAGGTTCGTCGACGTCGGTGGAGGGAAAAACTAGACAGAGTTCGGCCGGTCTGTCAGAGTGAGACTTTCGCTTTTGGGGACCCTGTTCGTTCGTCTTGTCCTTGTCCTCGTGGTGGGATGTTCTGGAAGTGGAGTGGAGTGGAGTGGAGGAGATGACCAGTTTGTCGGCTGTGAGTGAGTGGGAATCGAAAGGGCTGACTGCCGTACCGTACTGGGCTGGACGGGACAAGACAGACTCACATCCAGCTCGAATGCCCGGAATCCGATCAATCAATCTCCAGCGAGAGGCCGTTCGGGTGAAACTGAGCTGAGATCAAGGTCGAACGGAAAGCTGCGATTGCGACCAGTCGACTGGATTTATGATGTCGGTATATTATTGTATCGTCAGCGTATTCTATTATCGTCAGTTGTCGTCGCAGATGAAGACGGGTACATTCAGATGTATCCCACGACCGCTTGGTTATCGTTAGCCAGAAGAAGAGAAATAACAACAGAAAACTTGAACGGGAAGCAGGCTCAGGAAGTATTTTTTATCTTATTTTATTCGATTTATTTTATTTATTACTTTACTTCATGCTTCGATAATATGTTTTGATTGCACGGATGTCCTGCACGTTGGAAACCCTGCGGCAGGTTTAATCTTATTTTTAATTTTTCCTGTCAAACGAACATACAACCACATTCCAGTCACTCGCTCGACCGACTGACATGCAGGGAAGGGAGGCGGGCAGGGAGGCAGGCTAAGGTATCGAGCGAATCTAATCCAATCCAATCGAATCAGGTATGTCACGGTATGCTAATTGTCATCCCAGGTGTACTAAGTGGTAGTAAGCATTCATTCGGTCATTCATATGCATGCCGGTACAATATATAGTATCATGCCAAATGCAAAGAGCCATCATGTCCTCCTTCTCAGGATCAAAACTTCAAAAAAAAAACTTCCTGCTGCTCAACTTTGCGCTACCACACGGTCCCGCAATACAATCGCTTATTGAGATCATTTCGTGGCCACCTTCAATCTCTCCAATCAAAGTCTTTCTCACCGCTATGCATCGGTTTGGGAAGGTGGGGAAACAAGGAAAAAAAAAAAAAGTGGCCTTTGAATTCGAACCTCCTAAATCCTCTATCTGACGGACATCCACAGCACAGAATACTCGTCTGGACATGGATACATAAATACTTACATAACGTGGGTACAGACATACTTCCAACCGGTCTCACCCCGACGCTTTTGTGTCCTCTTGTGTCCCAAAAGAAAACGACTGTCTGTCTTCTGCCTGATGTTAAAAAATACCCTCGTCGGAATACAATGCAACAACATCTGTACTAAAATCGACCAGCAATGCAAAAATCTGCTGGGATGGAATTTGTTATTATCGACCAGGAATCCTACCGATCCATGCCTTTGCTGCTTGTCCACTTCCTGACATGCCCGATCTTCGGATTCACACCCCTTTCATCCTCCAGCCGTGTCTTCGTTTGACCCCTCCGACCTCCCAGCTAAATACATCGCTAGCCTGGGCGGTTGGAATCCCACTAACCCTGTTCAAATACCTTCTAGAAAACTCTCACGATCATCCTCAAACCCTGAATGGCTTGTCCTTGGGCTGACGGCTCAAAAAGCCATCGCATCCCAGTCACCCCGCCATATCGATAGACTGAGGCTCGCTTTTGCCCAATCACAGCCACTCTTACAGGGTTCCCACGTTTTTGGACTTTTCAACACAGACCAAGCTTCAAAATGTCTACCGGAGGCGAACTAACATCTTCGATTCGACGTTCAAAATATCGGATCCAGAAAGTCGAGAGGATTTAAGCGCCGGCACGGCAGCTATTAATAGTAGGAACTCCGGTGACTCGAAGTATCGTCACTATTTTTTCCTGCTACTTATGGTATATTCGGTATCGATAACGGGATGTGTATAGCCATCCTGCTGCAGGTTGTACCCCGCCATGCAGGTCGCCCCTTGTCTTACCGAGTGCTACGATGTTAAAAAACCACTAGGACGACGACTAGCGTAGGTACGATCTTATACATATATATCCACGCTTATTTCCACTCGAGAACGGAGATATTTAGTAGCGCTATTAATATAATACCAATGCTTGCAAAAATACGTCGTCTTATCAAGGTGTATCTAATAATCATTCGAAACCGCCCTTTCGTAAATTTTTAAACGCTTTGAGGCGGCGGCTATATGACGAACGTGTGCATGTATGTACACCTACAAAGCCGTGTATCCCGCTTCGCGAGTTCAACCGGATGCAAGAGGAACTCTAGTTTTCGATTCGCCCATCTTCAATCTCCACGACCCCTCTACGCCCCTCCTATTCCGAATCCTTACATCCATTTTTTCTTCTGGAGGTTCGATAACGGCTAATGCTCCAGTCAACAGCTTCGGCTCCTTCCATTGACCCTCGCTATAGACCGGGTCAACCTCGAACCTTAGCACCATCAACGCCGCGAAAAGTAGTATCTGCGTCGCTGCGAACTGTCTAGCAGGACACAACGTCGGCGCCGTACCCCACGCCAAAAATGCGTACGACGTTGACAATACGGACCTTCCAATCGGTAGACCTTTCTCGGATGTAAACCTCCTCGGGTCATACTCCTTTGCGTTTGCACTCCATATCTCAGGATGGTTGTGTATCATCTTATTTGGTATTATTAACATGCTTCCCTTTTTCAACCAGTGTCTTCCGTCAAATACTGCCTGGCGGACGTTTGCATGTCTAAATCTTGTTTGTTGAGTTTCTTCGTGGGCGGATAACAGTAGCGGACAACGGGACTTGAGAGCTTCGAGATCTAATTCGAAGGTTGGCCCTTTCTCGCCATCATACCCGGTAACAGCGACTCGCTCTAATTCTTCACGAATCTCAACGAGCAGCTGTGGTCTAGAGAAGATATCCCAGACTGTCCAGAAGACCGTCGGACTCAAGTTCCCGATAAGTCCTACGGTGAACAGCGCCTGTGAGCTGGCCATGTCTTGAACCGGTACTTGATCCCTGGTGAATAATCGCTCTCTTGCAAAAACAACCTCTCCGGCATCCGAGTGATCGTTTTGAAGATACCGGCTGAACGAACCGGGAAACTTATCCCGTGCCTTGGCCGACTCTTTCAACAAGAAGCTGGGGTATCCGGAAAGATGTTTCATCATATTCGGATACCACCCTCTGTATTATATTAGCTGTATAGTTTCCTAGAAAATATGGCTATATCGAAAATAATTACGAGAAAGCGTCCCAAATCTCAGGGTCTCTCATCGGATTCGCACTTCCATATATCCCATTTGTGGCCGCAATCATACCTCGTCCACTCGAAGAAATCCGTTACCGCACCTCCCTGCATTGAGATCCGTTCCGACAATTTCTCCATCTCGAACATCAGGGTATCTGCCCCTCGAACATTTTGACGATCGAGATCTTTCCCGGGTGTCCATGCCGCAAGCTGAATCCTTGTGATTTCATGAATGTGATCCGTATCGAATAGGTCGAGCGTATGCTTCGACGGACAGGTTAATGCGTCCGAGAATTGTTTTTGAAAAGGGGCGAAGGATAGCGATTTATTCCTTTGAACAGAGGGAATAAGATGACGAGAGTTTATAATATAGATGCGAAAATTGAAGAAGTTGATGGCGAAGATTTCTTCGGAGCGGCCGACGCTTTTTTCAAAATACAAAATGTTAATTCCACCGCTTTTCGTCTTGCATCCTTAGATCGACCGAATGGGAATTTAATATATATACCCGACCATCCGGTAGCATGCTTGGCGAAACCGATGAGATATCTAATAAGTGGGATTCTGGGAGCGAGAATTGGGGGCTCCTTGGGATCATAAGCTCGTCTGAACCATAAATCTAGCCCGAGGAGGACGCCCAATACACCAGCAACGCTGTAGATCATGATATTGGATTGAAAGGAAATATTGATCCTAGAGTTCACAGGTTTCACATGGATACGATACGGTTATGGAGATGCTGGGTTTATATACCCTCTCGCGCTGACAAATTTCCCGTCAGCCATCATTACTCTGGATGGGGAAAACTTGTTGGATTTCCATAGTTGAAATCGGTCTGGGCGAACTCTGGGCACATTGACCAGTATTCGGTAGTTATGTAAGGTGGAACGGAGAGTAAAATGCAACAATCGCCATTGGTTCAAAACCACCGAAGGCCTCTTAGAGCTTGCGTGGAAACGGACAATTCAATTGATACAATAGAATAGAATACAACGTGGGGATACATCTAAGATTATTCCGCCACGAAAGGATAATGTCAGCAGCTCACATGGTGATATTGGCGTCGGAATTATCCGCTCCTTCATCGTCAGCATCTTCACTGTTTGGACTAGCCGGATCTTCGGGGTACTTCTCCCTCATAGGACTGTCCTTCATCTCAACATCGCCTCCTTTATTTAGATCTTCCTTCGACGCCACTTCTTTGGTGTCCTTACCAGCCATGATCAACTTCGCCGCATTTTGTGTGTTCTGCGTGTTCTGTTTTCGTAGATATTAGCATTGCACTCCCCTCTCAGAATCCAACGTACTTACCCAAATAATCCTAAACATCGAATTGACCTTCTGCAGTACATCTTTCCTCAAAACTTTCGTCATTTTCCTCCCCAGATAATCATCGATCTTGCCGTGGGCAGCTGCTAATACAACGGAAGTATTCACCGGTGCAGCAGAGCTCTCACCCCCATCGACAAGATTATGCAACGACATCGGGTTCGTGCTGACCCCAAGCTTTGGACTTGCAGTATTAGTCGACCCAGAAAGCTTAGCGATCAGGTCCGGGACTACTTCTTGATACAGCAGAGAATATGTGTCGGTAAGTAAGTCGTCAATAATAGCCGTCTTCGTTTGCCCCGTATTCAGCTTCTTAAGGTCGTAAGTATCCTTAAGAATTTCAAACATCTTGCCCTTTTGGTTTTCCGGTTTCTCATAATGCTCTTCCATCTTTTGAGAATAGGTGTTAAATTCATCGTACGTAACGTTTTCATACACCGTTGTCTCCAAATTTTCACCAATGTCATTGACCTGGCGCAGGGTTTTGGCGTATGTGAGAACAACTTTGTCCCAGACTTCCGGCTGTTTCCAACACCCGCCAGTAGAGCCGGCCTTCTTGAGTTTCTTTACGAGCGCTTCCAACGTCGGCTTATCATTGATCTCTCCGAGTATCTGGGTCCAGAATAACAGGTATTGATGGACATAAACGTAATGCCGTCCGGGGCGTTCGTTCTCAGGCTTCCAGATTGTGTAGAGCTGATTCTTGTGGGAGAAGAACGCCGATATCTCTTTATGTGCCTTGTCGTGGTCCTCAATGTCGTCGTACATAATTCTTGCCATTCGATACGTCATACGGTGATGCCATTTTTGCTTATCTAGATTACGGATTTTGTTAAGAAGGTCGTGTATGCCCCTGGCAAAAGTTGTGAAAGAGACCGGGTCTTGAGCAAGATCCTTCAGGTTCTTCTGGAGCCATGGGCTCGCGTTGAGCTGCTCGTAGGCTTCTTGAATCTACTCATCTTCTTAATATATTAAAGAGTTAATGATATCAGGTAGGAGGACATACCGCGATCTCGCCAGATTTGGCATATTTGTAGACAGTTGCAACGAGCTTATAGTAAGGTTCAAGAACTTGTTCACCTCTGTCGCGAATAGGTGTTTGGTTGACAGCGTCCGAAAGATATGAAAGAATGACCTGTGGCTCTGCTTCAAGTTTCCCATAACACTTAGCGATCATGTAGTAGTTTTTCCAGTCGGTAGAGCCCTCCTTGATGGCTCGCTTGAAAAGCATGATGGCAAATTTCAGGGCGCTTTCGAGTGAGACGTCGCCGTGTATTCGTTGCATAAACACGCCCTCTGCGCCACTGCAGTACCGTTCATAGCCGTCTACTAAGAAGGCCTCGCGTTCGAGAGGCGGTCGGACGGCAGAGTATATCTGCATCGCGAAATCGATGTATAATTGACATCTGTTAGCTGCATCTTCCTCCGAGTCATCCTCTTCGTCGGAGATAAGACCAAGTGCCATCGCATAGCAATGCAATATTTTTCGCTCAAGGATAGCCAGTTCATCTCTCTTCGCATTGATCTTCTCGGCTCCGTAAGTGACGTCATCCTCGAATTGAAATTCGTATGATTGCCCGAGACGGTACCATGGCTCCCATCTCTGGAAATTCCCACAGACGAGGTTATACCGAAGATATTTAACCACATCGTCAACATCATCAACATCTTGGTTTTGGGCTTTCTTCGCGAATTTGTACCGGAGGAACAGTGACATGCCATATTCGAAGAAGAAGCCCTTCTCAGCAACCTTTGCGTAGTCAGATCGAATTGAAACGAAATTCGGGGTACTCCCGCCTCTGAATGAGGCATAAAAGGAAAGAGGGTTTATCGGAGAGCCGATATACTCGTCTAGCATCTTGGTGTTATATGTGACATCCTTGTCCCGATCGGAGGGTGTGCCAATGACATCAACCAATGTCTGCATCACCTCCTTCATAGCACCCTTGAGCCCAACTTGCGCAGACTTCTTCCTTTCGGCGAGAGTCATAACGAAAGGGAAAACCTTGAGAGCGGTATCGCGATCCAGTTTCAACGGGTCGCATTTGTGGTCTGCTACATCATAAAGGTCAAGGGCAACATCAAAGTTGTAGACACACTTCAGGCACTGGACAAGATCTGGCTCTGAACCTTGGATTTCGAAGTCGAGAATGTCTTTGAGAGCAATTTTGAGAAAGACGCGACTATGCAACTTGCACAAATTACGAATCCCAATTTCCGTGTGTATCGCCGAGGCAAGTCGGATACACTTTTCTTGCCAAAGTTGGACCGAGTCGTCTTCCGACGAAGTCTCGACTTTCCCTCGGTACATGAGGTACATCATCGACCAGCAATGGACCAGGAGTTTATTCATTGTTGTTGTTAACATTCTATATGAATGGAGAGTGGGTTTCGTGATTTCGCTTGAGACGACAGCATCTTCGAAGAAAACGTAGACATGCAATAGTCGAAGGACTTGGGGTATGATGGAGTATGCCATATTTTGGAGCTCTGGGCTGAGATTTGACAGCTTTCGAGGGTCTCCGATGATTTGTTCCGCCATACCAGGTAACGTTTCATTGAGCTATGATAATCAGTATTATACAACTTGGGCCGCAAGGAGACTAAAAGGACCTACCCAGAAAATAGCTCGCAGTAAAATAAATGTCCTATTCTCAACAGATTTCTCAGAATAGGCCGGGTCCATTAATTCTTTGATAATGATATTCATGCAAGCAATACGGCATCTCAGAACATTAGCATAGTCTCCGAGGCGGTTGTAGGCCTAAAGAAGGTTAGAAGTAGCGTTGGAAACTAGCTAATATGGTGACTTACATCTCGTAGCTTCTGCCAGAGAGAAACTTTCACTTGCACGCTCGAGGTCTCAAGGACTTTTGTCATTTCTTGGATGTTCTTAATTCCATCTTCGTCGATGTCATATTCCTCGATTTTTGGCTCGAGGATGATCTCGAGATCTTCGATCACTTCGAAGGGGTCCGTACTTTGAACTGCGGATGAGAATATATTCGCGAAGAAATCCATGGTTTTCGCTTTAGATATTTCTCTATCAGCCCGAGCGACTGATATTTCCGGGATAGAAGCGCTGAATAATAGGATTAGATAGGATCAAGCACGGTATAGGAGCGTGGCTAACTTACCTATTTGGAAGCTCAATTGTCGGATTACCTAGCCGTGCTAGGGTTTCCTTCAAATCATCATAGCATTCCAGCAGGAAATCCCGAGATGGGTTTGTGAAGGGAACAAGGACAGCATTTGCCCATAGATATCGCAGAGTTAGAGAATCCAAGTTGATGTTGCTATCTTCATCTCGGGATCGGAACCTCATGAGATCTCCTACTAATGTTCCCCACCGGACGGCCTTCAACTTTAGCGGGGATGCATCATTTGTTGAAAGTTCGGTCGAGTTTCTATCTCGCTCGCTAGACGAGAGGTTATCTAACGATAGCTCAAACAATGATTGAGCGACTTCAACTTCCCCATTAATAAAGTCCTCTGGAGCATTCCTTTCGCTTAAGTCGTCTCGAAGTTGCTGAAAGTAACGTTCAAAATCTTCATTCCGGGACTCGGCGAGGGTGCGAACCACTTCTTTCAATGTTTCAGACCACGAATAAGCAGAGTACTTTGCCGTCCCGCCATTACTGGAAGATAGTAAAGCACGAATGAAAGAA
This sequence comes from Arthrobotrys flagrans, assembly GCF_004000055.1. Classification (NCBI taxonomy): domain Eukaryota; kingdom Fungi; phylum Ascomycota; class Orbiliomycetes; order Orbiliales; family Orbiliaceae; genus Arthrobotrys; species Arthrobotrys flagrans. Next base: position 897,995 of record NW_027137556.1, read on the forward strand.
ACGCAAAGTTCGGGGATTTGGAGTCTCTGGCTATTCGTCTTCTGAATCCATCGCCTAAGGCCATCATCTGCGGGCAACGATGGTCTCTGTGATTGGGTTGCGCTCGGAGCAGCTTGCGTAAAACTTTGTAAACTTAAGATCTCCTCATCAGGCCTAAATAAAGTTAGCGTGAGTTCGCACATCTTAACAATACGGGGCTCATACTTTTTGATCCCTTCGCCATAAAGGGCAACATTGCCCTTCTCGTCATCCCATTCTACCAGTGTGCTTTTGAAGTCTTTGATAAAGATGTCGCTAACCGAAAAGCCGTTATCCTCATCGTCCTCTTTCTTAAGATCAGGCTTCAGCAAAGAGGATGGTCCCAAAGATATGGCCAGATCAGCAAACAATTCGTTTGCTGTTTTAAAGAGCCTATCTTCAAGCACTACTGATTCTCGAGGAGATATTTCCGTGACAGCCGCGGCTGCGGCTGCGGCTGCGTTAGACTCGCGGTTTCTGACTCTCTTGCTGGCCCTTGTACTCCCTTCAGCGTCGACTGGGACTGCAGAGCCTTTCCTCTTGGCATTTGTAGAAGTGCTTCTCCTCCGAGCGGCGATAGGGCGTTCGATTTCCTGGTCGTCTACCATAGGGACGTCGCCATCAGGTGATAATTTTATTGCTGTTTCTGTTACTGGAGTGGGGGCAGGTATCTCAAGCTCCAAAGGCTCTCCCTCTAGCTGTATAACCACGGCGCGGTCGGCCACTGCGTCTCCATCCTGCAAGCGGTCGAGTATTGCAACACCAACAGCGGTCCAATTCTTTTTCGAAACAGTGAGGACATCATATTGTCCTTCAGGATCTGTGGAGATGGCGATTTGGGAAGAAGGCTTGAGCCATGGGTAGACCTCTAGATAGACCTGATATTTTGGATTCAACGCTTTATTCCCAACCCTTTCGATGACTTTTGACTGCAGGCCGACATCGTCGGATGTTTCCTTGAGTGTCTAGGCTTCTCCATTAGCACTAAAATGAAACATACGACGTAGCGATATTATATCTGGGCATACATCTCTCAGAAGAAAGGTTGCGTAAAGTTCTTCTGGATTCAGCGGTGTGGACTGACTTAGGACCGAGTCCAGACCTCTAGAAACAACAGCCTCCAGCGCGAATCGAGTTAACCGTGACGACTTTAGCCGCTTAGCAAGCTTAGCAGTCTTGCGCCAAAGTGAGCCGTCGTCTGCATCTCTCGCCAGAGCTTCTCCGAACCATTCCAGCGCCTGTGCAATGATCTTATTTGCTTCTTCGTCAGAGTATTCGTTTACCCTTGCCTTCATAAGATCCAGCTTGAACTCCGCATACCCCCGATATGCCAGGTACAAGATATTTCGTAACCGTAGTGCCTAATTTTCAGCAAAAATTAACATCCTTTGAATGATTGTGTCCGACGGTAAGCCGGGTACCCACATCCTCCGTCTGATCCTGCTGGAAGATCTCGGAACGGAATAGTTCCTCGAAAGTTTCGCCAGCTGCCTTCCATTCCTTCTCGCTGTGAAGTTTCAATGCCTTCTGGTGTAACTTAAGGGCCTCTTCGATCTAGTTCGTCCGTCAGTTGGCATGCGCGGCTTCCTAGTTATGGTTATGGGGAGGTCGAACTTGGATTTCTTGTGTATTATCAGCAACTTCTTCGTCCTCCGAATCCTCGAGTATATTAAGGGCCGTCCAGGATGCCTATCGTGGCACGCTGTTAGCATTTGGTCCCGGAAATGAGGCGGAATTGATCATACCATGGTGAACGGATTGCCCTATAGATGGTGATGATGAGATAGATTACGGTGATGGTAATGATGGCAATACGGAATATATATAAATAAGAAACATTTCAAATTGATGAAGGACCAAGATACAGGAGCGATGGGATCTGGGCTTGTGATAGTATCTGGCGGGCGCTGGAAGCTGTTGGGTGCAAGCCCCAGCTGGATACAGGATCGCTTGGAATAGGCTCTGAAGCGGGAGACGCGTTTGAGGTGGTGTCCCCGGAAGCCCCGGGGCCTAGATATCACATGTCCAGTCCCGGGGAGCAGGGGTACCTGAAATTAGTTTACCTGGGGGTGCCCGTGGTGATGCCCAGCTCTGTGGCTTAATCTGACCGCCCGGAGTCGTTCAGCCAGCAAGTCCCCCACAGCTGTCAATCCTGTCAACTATCACCATCTTCCTCGTCAGCATCCTCATCACCGGCATCACTCCAGCCGACAGTTACCTACTAACTTGCTCAAAAGCTACTCTACCCACTTTTTCGCGAATACTTCGACTTCGTACCACCAAATTTCCACGATCATGGTTCAGCCCGCGGTGCCAGAGTAAGACACCTCTGTCCGCTATTGCGATTTCCGGGAGGGTATTCAGCAATACTAACAGCATATCGTCTCTAGGCTGGTCGAAGTCGACTTACAGGAGTCCCTAGAGGCGCGAACCGAGTCCTTGCTTACCCTGCGCCAATTGGGACCTCCTGATCTCGTTCACCTAATTAAGGTTCAACCAAAGGGAACCCACAAAGAGGTACTACTTTTCCAGCGATTGGAGCTACACCATAACTCAGACGGAGTATCATTATCTTACAATTCTGAGTTATACGACTATTAGATTGGAACATATCATCATGTCACAGGAATAGACGCTTCATCCTCAGCTTCTCTCGCTGCCTACATCAATACGCTCACCTACTCGATTGGTGAGAACCAGATATGGTTTGGAAAACCGCAGTCATGGAAGATTCAAGCAGGAACCTATTGGTAAAGGGCACTCATATGATTTAGTTGAAGGGTGATGCATACATTTACACGTTCTGACATTGTTTTGGCTCGTTAGCTGCTATAATGCCTTCTCTCGAGTCGATATGCGTGTCGAAGTCAGCTTCCCAGGAAGTGTAGACGCCTACGCAATAGATGACCGTGGCGAAAGACGGGTGGCGACAGAACCGCTATGGTTGGAAACATACCTTTGCTCCGTTCTGCGAGCTTACGCCTATGCCGAGGACAGCGTGCAAACGCGGATCGTCGGATGTCGTCGCTTCAACCCCATTATTTCAACTGAGAGCGAACACAGGTTCCTTGATGCAGCGGAAAGATTATTTGCGAAAGGTTGGCAGTTGGGTTCAGACCCGGAAGTCCAGGTTCCTAACCTTGTATCTAACCATCTGACTACCGGGGTCCTGAAATACATTCAGACAACTGGCCGGTTTGCAAGCGGTGTAAACCTGTTTGAGAAACTACGGATTAAGTACCCAGAGGTCGCTTCGCTTCTCGCCAAGGTGTTAATAAATGCAGATGAAGAGGTCAAGGCAGTGCAGCTCCTCTACGAAACAATAAAGGTATTGCCAATGGATCATGCTTTGCTTGGTGTTCAAGCAGACTTCTGTCAGAGCAAAGGAAGGAGTGATTTGGCTCTTGAATGCGCAAAGAGAGCCGTTAATTCCGCTCCTAGCGAATTCACAACATGGGCTAAGCTGGCGGAGATCTATATTGCCCTTGAACAGTATGAAATGGTATGTGAGATTTGGAGACAAGGTGCCATTCGGATTAGATACTGACAGGTAGAGTAGGCGTTATTAACATTAAACTCGTGTCCGATGTTTACATATCAAGAACGAGATTTCCCAAGAATGCCTCAACCTGCTAAAATGCACCTCCCAATACTCCCAGAGTCGATGATAGATGAGTCGCTTGATGAGTATGACGTTAAGCAGGATCCAGTAAGTAACAATTATGCTTCCTGATTTCAGACAAACGGCAGGGCTAATTTTATGTGTCAGCTGCCTGCTGCGTCCCTGAAAGGTACCTTTGCTACAGCATATAGGTTGTTAACTGAAATAGTAGCCCAAGTCGGCTGGGATACTCTTCTGAAATGTCGATCAAACGTCTTCGTCATGGAAGAAGAATACCGACATGAGAAGAACGCTAGTACAGTTACAAATGCCAGCACAACGGCGCTTCGAGGGAATAGTTCAGAGGCCGAACGGAAACCGGAAGAGCCCGAAAAACCAAATGGATCGGCGGAGAAGCCCAATGACGAAAACGAGGCTACAGAAGGCATTGCTACGATATCGATATCAGAATCCAATGCGGATACGGTAATAGAGAAGCCGGAGCAGTCAAAGGAAACTGACAACGACGAGGATGGCTCGGAAGATGATAGTAAAAACTATACTCAATTCCAGAACAAGCGTCTCTGCGAACGGTGGTTGGATAACCTTTTCATGGTTTTGTATGAAGATCTCCGGATATACACGATATGGCGTGGCGAAATCCAGAAGCAAAAGATGAAGAACCTGCCGGTAGAAAAGAGCGCAAGTGATTGGGAGATTCACGGGGAGCTCGCAGAGCGATTACATCATGTCGATGAAGCCATCGAGGCATACCGGAATTGCCTGAATATAAGATTCTCAAGCAAGGCCTTTAGAGGACTACTGGCCGCCCAAGAGAAGGCGCGAGATGTCAGAGGGGCCATGAACAGCATCATCAGGTTGACAGCATGGAACTACAGATGGTACTCTGAGGTAAGGCCTTTTCGATTCAATAGCAATAATACACAAATTGCTAACGTATGCTCTACATTTAGTTCTCACCAAACCTTCTTAATTCCGTCCGAAAATTAATCGCGGAAGAGGGAGCCATCAAATTTAGAAGTGTAGTACAGTCGACGAACCTCCCACAGTCGGCTCTGGACCTAACCCACCATTATTCTGAAATCTGCGTTGCGTTCCGAAGCAGCGGCAGTGAGATGTAAATAGTGATTTTATTGCTTTTCAGCGAGTAAAGGCCGACCCGACATATATTCTACTTTTGAGAAGTTGGGATTTAGGGCGGGGAGGGTCGGATAGAGCCCCGTATATTATATTGACCGGGACGGTAATGTTTCTTCTTTTTCTCTTTTACAGTCTAAGAATAAAAGCAATTGAGACAAGTACATACAAAACCAAAGCCCGAGCTCCCTTCTGCGCGATTCCACCGCCTTCCTGGCCGAGTGCTCGGTTGAAAGGTGGGCATGCACCGCTTTGCCCGAAAAGTGCTAGCGGGGCGGGTTCACAGTCGCTATCGATTGCCGAACCAAACGCATATAAATTTTTCTTTGCGTTGAATTTTTCACCTCTCCAAAATTTTCCTCCATCCCGCATCCATCCACCAAAACCCCCATCTCTTCACTTCCTCCGTAGACAGGAATTTTATCTCTCTTGCGAGAAGAATAAATTCTCTAACCTCGATCTCTTCGGAATCTTCTCTTGTTTCTGATTACCCTTTCTTTCTCCAGCGAAAGGCCTTTGGCACTCCCTCTTACCTCCCCCACCATCTTTACCGCTCACACAAAATGCTTGCCGCCAGAGCAGCGAGAGCAGTAAGTTTCTGCTTCCGGCTCCACATTAACTGTCATCAAGTACTGACGTGAATTGATTCATTAGCTCCCTCGAGGAGGCGCTGCCCGTCTATGGAACCAAACCTCGGTTCGTTCGTCCTTGAGCTCCGTATATGCCAGGCATCAGTCGACAGACCAGAAGGTCACCGGTGCCGTTGTTGGTATCGATCTCGGTAAGTCATTACACTTGGTGGCAACTACCTAGATTAGGTAGTTAGCTATCGACTTGATCCTATTGATCCAGGGTCCTAATTGTATCATCGATAGGCACAACCAACTCTGCCGTCTGTGTCATGGAGGGAAAGATCCCAAAGATCATTGAAAACTCCGAGGGTTCTAGAACAACACCATCCGTCGTTGGTTTCACTTCCGACGGTGAGCGATTGGTTGGTATTTCCGCTAAGCGTCAGAGCATTGTCAATTCTGATGCTACCGTATTTGCCACCAAGCGTCTCATCGGAAGAAAGTTCACGGATGCTGAAGTCCAGAAGGATATCAAGGAAGTCCCATTCAAGATTGTCCAGCACACCAACGGAGATGCCTGGGTTGAGGCCCGTGGCGAGAAGTACAGTCCTTCGCAGATTGGAGGTTTCGTTCTCGGAAAGATGAAGGAAACTGCTGAGGGCTACCTTAGCAAGCCCGTCAAGAACGCCGTTGTCACTGTCCCAGCTTACTTCAACGATTCCCAGCGTCAAGCTACCAAGGATGCCGGTCAGATCGCCGGTTTGAACGTTCTCCGTGTCGTTAACGAGCCAACTGCTGCTGCTTTGGCCTACGGTCTTGACAAGGATGCCGATAGAATCATTGCCGTCTACGATCTTGGTGGCGGTACCTTCGATGTCTCCATCCTCGAGATCCAAAAGGGTGTCTTCGAAGTCAAGTCTACCAACGGTGATACCCATCTCGGTGGTGAGGACTTCGATATCACTCTTGTTCGTCACTTGGTTGAGCAGTTCAAGAAGGAGCAGGGCATCGATCTGTCCAAGGATCGCATGGCCATCCAGAGAATTCGCGAGGCCGCCGAAAAGGCTAAGATTGAATTATCTTCCAGCCCTTCGACTGATATCAACCTTCCTTTCATCACTGCTGATGCCTCCGGTCCCAAGCACATTAACACCAAGCTTACTCGATCTCAATTCGAGAACCTTGTTGGCCCATTAGTCACCAAGACTATCGATCCAGTCCGAAAGGCCCTCAAGGATGCTGGCCTTCAAGCCAAGGAAATCCAAGAGGTCATCCTCGTTGGCGGTATGACTCGTATGCCAAAGGTTATCGAAACTGTCAAGAACTTGTTCGGTCGTGATCCTGCCAAGTCCGTCAACCCTGATGAGGCTGTCGCCATCGGTGCAGCTATCCAGGGTGCCGTCCTTGCCGGAGAGGTCACTGACCTCTTGTTGCTCGATGTTACTCCGTTGTCCCTCGGTATCGAAACCCTCGGAGGTGTCTTCACCCGTTTGATCAACCGAAACACCACCATCCCCACCAAGAAGTCCCAGGTCTTCTCCACTGCTGCCGATTTCCAAACCGCCGTCGAGATCAAGGTTTACCAGGGAGAGCGTGAGCTCGTCCGTGATAACAAGCTCTTGGGCAACTTCCAGTTGGTTGGAATCCCACCAGCCCACCGTGGTGTTCCCCAGATCGAAGTTACTTTCGACATCGATGCCGACTCCATTGTCCACGTTCACGCCAAGGACAAGTCCACTAACAAGGACCAGTCTATCACCATTGCTTCCGGCTCCGGTTTGAGCGACAGCGAAATCCAGTCCATGGTTGACGATGCTGAGCGATATGCTGAGACCGACAAGGCCCGCAAGAACCTCATTGAGACTGCTAACCGTGCCGATGGCGTCATCAACGATACCGAGAAGGCCATGAAGGAGTTTGAAGACAAGCTCGACAAGGCAGAGGCTGAGAAGATCAAGGAGAAGATCACTGCTCTCCGCGAATTGGTCGGCCAATCCCAAGGTGGCGAGAGCACCATCACTGGCGAAGAACTCAAGGCCAAGATGGACGATCTGCAGATGGCCAGCTTGACCCTCTTCGATAAGATGCACCAGGCCGCCCGCGAGAAGGAGGCCCCATCGGAAAGCAGCTCCAGCGGGTCTTCCGAGGGCCAGAACTCCAACACTGGACCTGGCGAGCAGAAGCAGTAAATACTGATTGATGCTTGATGCTTCCTTCCGTTTAGCCTGGCTTTTTCTCGCGCTATACCCGTTGCATCCTGTCGCAAACTACGCTTTTTTCTTCCATTGTATTTCTATTTCACCTACCGACTCATAATCGTCAAGAAAGGATCCGGCATCTCCTCCTCCCCCTCCTTCCGACCAGGTGTTCATACGGCATACCTCTCTTAAAACCAACCCCCACTCTCTCCCTCTTATTATCATCTACGCCCGTAGTATTGGGCAATATTATATTTTATCTGTATATAGAAATTGAAAAGTTTATGTTCTTTGGTGGTCGTGATTTTTTTCGACCACGGATTTCCGTCTATGGGAAGGAGTTCGAGAAAATGTTTATTACGAAATATGTGTATATGGTTGTTTACCCCTCTCTCTCTTTTCCTTCCATGTCGCCTGATGGGACGAAGTTCTGTCCCGGCGGCTTCTCCCTTCACGTCTTCTCATGTATAGACGGCATGCTCTTTACAGAAAGATTTTGTACAAAGTTGTTTGGTGATGGTGGAGTGTGGGTCTCTTTGGTTTGTTATAGTGTGATATAATAAATTCAGATATCTCCGCTCTGAGATTAATATGCTCTCAAATACCCAATCATTCTATATGTAATATTCGATATCGATAATCTGCAAAATACAGCGTTCCCTGTTGGAGGATGGCGCTTTTGACAGAAACACCACGCAAAAAGCCAAGGGTGTCCTTGCAGCAGCTAGCGTGTCCCCACCCTGCCATGGATTTCTTGCATTGGGCGACAGTCGGGGATTCGCCTGGGCTGAAAAAAGCACATGTACTTAAGTACCGACCATAATGGTATCACACGCAGAATCCTTTCCATTGCACTCCAACTGTGAGATAGACGTGTCGAACCTGGTGTGAAAGTGGGATATTAAGGCGCAGGTGCGTATGTCCCTCCACCCTGTCCCTCCTTTTCTCCTTCCCTTCTTCCATGGGTCCAGCTGGAGGAGTCGCATTTCGAGTTCCCTGTACGTACGCCATCCTACGGCTGCAGTACCGAGTGTTTTTAGGGAAAGACCAAGCCAGGACGGTCAGTAAGTACCCAGGAATGCAAATTGGGGATATCGGCCATCTCCAGAGCAAAGACCCGTTCCTCCGCATTCCGAAGAGTTCGTTCGAGTCTCCATGTGATATAACGGCCGTGGCTCTTAGGCAGGTCTTGAATCTGGTGTGACAATACAATATACCCTTTATTTTTCTTTCCTTCGAGGGTGGCAATACAATATCGTGCGGGTGCTTACATTTTGAGCAAGCTTTTTCAATTTTTTCTGCAGTCGAGGTGGAGTTGCAGTCAAGTTGCAGGACATGTGAGGACTTCCTCTTCTTCTTCTTCTTCCTCTCCAACCTGATCTAGGCCAGACCGCTTTTGCTTCGAACTCCCGTTCACCACTCTCGTCCTCGTGGATGGATTGCCCGGCTTCACCGGCCCCTCGCGATCCCGTATAACTGCTTTCCTCCAACCATGACTGTCACCGACCCGTATGTATTGTTACCGTGCCTCTTTTACTTACCTTGGCTACATACAACCCCCAGTGGAGACCTCCCATCTCGCTAACCGTCGGCTGGTGGCCACCACGAACAGGTCTGGGCGGGCGACCATCTCCTTCATCTCTCAAACGCCCTCCCCGGTCTTCTACAATGCCCCTGTGCCATACAAGTAAGCTTTTCACCAGAAGCAACTTTTCGTACAGAGTATTGGTGTTTTAATCGTTGCAAAATCACGTATATAGGCACTGGCAGCTTCGGTCACTACTCTGTTCGCCACTTCCTAATGTCTTGTACTACCCCGTCGACGCTCGAATATACTCCCTGAACACGGCCACCAAGGAACGAAAATTGATCACTTTCCTACCTTTCGAGCCAAGATGCATCAGCGCCAAGTATGGATGGATATGTACTGGCGGTGTGGAGCATGGACAGATCGCAATCATCAAAATCGGGGACAAGCCAGCCTCGACATCTGCTGGACAACAACCGAGGTCCGTACTCGATGATTCAGCAACCACAGATCCTGAGCAAAGTTGGTGCCAGACAGAGTATATTCGTTTAGCCGAGTTGGGTGGGACAATTGTCAATTCGATTACACTATATCGGCCGGCTGATTCAAAGAAAGACGGCGATGTAATCGCTGTTATCACGTATGACAGAACCCCACTTCGGACATACATATATTCGGTCCAGGTTCTAATGAGATTTCTTTGAAAATAGTAATAACGACAGGACAGTTCGATTGTTTTCTCTTTCTAAATTCCAGGTCATTACTACCCTTACTCTCGACTTCCCTACGAATCACGCCTCAATCTCACCAAACGGCAAATATCTCGTTGTCGTTGGCGATTCCCCGAAAGTTTTCTTCTACGACCTTGCGTCACTTACTTCGGAATCTAGCCCTGACTATTACTGGAAGCTTACTTCCAGCCCGTCATACAATGGCGGCGATGCGTTGATATCAACTGATTTCTCGCCGTGCTCGAAATTATGCGCTGTAGCCTCGCAAGATGGATCGATAACATTGTTTGACACCCGGCTGTTCGACGACGTAGATATTTCGCCAGTTGTACGCGTCATCCAATCTTCGCGGCCACAAACCCAAGCGGGTGCGGTTCGTTGTGTCGTCTTCAGCCCGAGTCCCTGGGATCTACTCGTATGGGCCGAACACACAGGTAGAATCACGATTACCGACATTCGACGGGAATTCTGCTCGGAAACAATTCGAGTCAACGTCGGTGGTGATAAGGTACAACAGACAGAATTATCGGGCGATCCGCTGTATCACGGGCGACCAGCTACGTTCGGTAGTACGGACGAAGCTGAACTTGCGTTTGCCGCCGAAGAGCAGGAAATTCACGACGAAATGTATGCTGCAGCTGCTTTAGATGAGGATGAGACTGCCCTTCCGACCCAGCCACAGATTAGACCTCGCGAAGGGACATCAGCTTCGAGTGCCGGGAGAAATAGCATATACCTCCCACCTTTGATACTATTCCACGATGGGCAGAGCTTTCCGGCCGATTCGGGCCTGCACCCTCCGAGGCGTTACTCCGGGGGTGATAACTCTAACTCCTCCGGCACCGGCACTAACGATGCGGCGACGTCCCCTACCGCAAGTCGCAGCAACAATACGTCGAGCTCCCTTACTTTGTCTCGGTTACAAGCCTCATCGAGTGCCTTGGCTCAACTTGAGGCTCAGTATCAGCGACTCGTGGCCCAACTCACTACGCCGCCACCTAGGCCACCTACTTCTGCTCCTTCGAATGTCAGTAATGATGGCAGCGAACAGAGTTCTAGTTCCTCTCCGGTTGCATCTCGAAGGCGATATCTTGCGTTACCAGCATCGGCTAATGCAACAACTACGGATTCTAATGTTGACAATATTCTTCAGTTTGAAAGTCGTTGGTATCGAACCCGCCAGAGGCAGTGGCGATTGGAGTACTTGCGAAGAAGAGCAAGGGAGGGCGGTGTGTCTAGCACCGATTCAGGATCAGAAAACACTCTTAATACGGTCGTGCGGAGTAGAAGAGGAGATGGTGAGTTGGATATCACTGGGTTAACCTGGAGTTGTGATGGCAGGAAACTGTAAGTCCATGCATACCTCGCCTCTATTGTGCCATATACCACTTAGTTACTAACTCCCTGCTATAGGTATGTCGCAACTACCAGCGGCATTGTGGAATACGCCGTGGCTCCCAGGAACGTCTTCCCCAAATTTGATTTCCGTTGAACATATTTTGCAACTACTTATCGTAGCTATGGGAAGCCTGTGTTTTTCTTTTTTTTTTTTTTCTTTCAATTTAGCGACCAAAACATTCTCATGTGTCTTATGATTTATTATCTTTTGACTGCTTGCTCTCTCTCTCTCTCTTTTTTTTTTTTTTTTTGTCAGGAGATGCCTTTTACCCGTTTGCTTCGTTTCCTCCTTTCAGGATATGTTTAGCTTCTTCGGCGGAATCATGTTGGGTGCATGCCGGTGTACGATTTTGGGATTTTGGAAAGGGCGAATGCGAATGCTTTTGTATGAACAAAATAGGCACTGGCGAAAAGGGAACCGATGACTGTTGCAATGGAATTTGACAATGACAATTACTATCTATCATTATTTATACCGTCGTTACCGATTCAGTACTTAAATATATATCGTGATGTGTGAGCCACTATCGGTTATGGCTAATATAGGAGTGCCATGTGGTTCCTTAGGGCCAAAAACACAAATGTGTTGTGCGTTTGTCGCTGGTGGTTATTTCCCCTAATTACAATCTTTCTCCCCATTTAACATTTCCTTCCCAGCCATTTCGCTCCCTTCCTTACTCATCATCTTCATCATCCGCACTAACAACAAACGACCTTCAGCATCTCACCAGGCCTGCCGACATCACCATCAGGTAAACATCGCTCACACATCATTTCAAGACAGCTTATTACTTTCACCATGACGACACCGCCCTGGAGAGCTGCTGGTGGAACGGCCGTTCAACGTAGGTCCCTGACAACCGCCCCAGAACCTCGCCTTCCCATCAGACAACGGCTGACCTCCCCAGGACCAAGCTTCCATCCCGTATCCGTCCGCAAAAATCTTGGGAAATCCAACAGCAGCAACACTTACTCAGTTCGTCATCCTAGCCATCGCCATCATCCGTATCCTCCAGTGAACACGAGAGACTCACATTACCATCACGCACAGACATCCCAGGCTCCACAACAACAACAACAACCAGCTCGTCGGACGCAGTTTCCCGATGCTCTCAAAGCATACGTGGCACGGACATTCGAGGACTGTCCTTCAGAGAACAAAGCCGAGGTCGAAGTGTCTCTCAAAAAGATTATAACAGATGCCTTTGAGAACGAGACGGTTTGGACCATCGACTGGGCCACACACCCGCTCCCGGCTGCCGCTCGCCGACAATCCACGACAACCTCCGACAAGATGGATATCTCTTCCGGTGACGATTCAAGCCCGGCCAGCAACACTCCAACCAAAAATCACAGTAGCAACGTATCGAAAGGAAGCAAACGCAAGCTGAGTAGTAGAATCGCAAGTGACAAGAATGAGTTTACAGTCACTCGACCTGATAAGAAATACAAGAAGACAAACGCCAGTGACTACTCTTATGAAGGTCCAGATGCCTTCAAGAGGCTGGACAAGCGTTATAAGAGACACCAAGCCAAGAATGTGTTCAGCCATTACAATGCTATGCATAACGCCCTTGATTCCCCGGCCTTTGCTCCCATTGTCGGCAGAGCCACTAACTTGGAAAAGCGGTATCTGAGGTTGACTTCGGCGCCAGATCCGGATACCGTCCGGCCTCTGCACGTGCTGGAGAAGACCTTGGAGTTGCTAAAGTCCAAGTGGAAGGCCGAAAATAACTACTCGTATATTTGTGATCAGTTCAAGTCCCTACGCCAAGATTTGACCGTCCAGCATATTAAAAACGACTTTACTATTAATGTTTACGAAATCCACGCGAGAATTGCGTTAGAGAAGGTATGTACGCCCTTACCCTACCCCCGTGCTACCAAGGCGCCAATACTAACGGATATGAAATAGGCGGATTTGGGTGAGTATAACCAATGTCAATCGCAGTTAGCCAATCTCTATTCCGAGAAGATCCCCGGCGGCCATCCACACGAGTTCAAGGCCTATCGAATTCTTTATCTCCTACACACTTGCAACAGAACCGACATGAATGACATATTAGCAAGCCTAACCCCAGCAGAGAAAGAAGACCGTGCCATATTGCATGCGCTAGCAGTCAGGAGTGCCGTCGCTGGTGGTAACTTCCATCGCTTCTTCAAGTTGTACCTCGATGCCCCAAACATGGGAGGATATCTTATGGATTCCTTCATCGATCGCGAACGACTTGCTGCCCTCGCTGCAATTTGTAGATCGTAGGTACTATCCGTACTGTTTTGATTCCCGAACAGATTGCTAATAGTCCCCGGACTAGGTACCGTCCTGACATCCCCTTCCGCCATATTACTGAGGAACTGGGATTTGAAAATGACGCCGAATGTGAAGCCTTCATCGTGAAACACAACGCTGGCAATTTTATCAAGACCAAGGAGAGTTCTAAGGACGACGGCACCAACAAGATTGTCCTTGAAACTGTCAAAGCTCTGCCGATCATCGAAGCCGCAAAGGCCGTCGCGTTTAAGAAAGTTGACATCAAGGGTCAAATCTGAGTGCTCTCTCCATCCTTACCACTCGCTTGATTACTTCTTTACCCCAGACACTTTTTTACGACAACCCCGACCCACGTGATAAGGTAACCATAACTAACACTCAACCGATTTCGCGCCTACGGCATTACGGCTCTCCCGACATATGTGGACTCGACTTTTCATTATTAGAGCTTAGCCTTTGGGTTCTCCTTTGGCTTTGCAAACACCTCCCAGTATTTCATATTCGGAAGGATATTCACCGAAACTCTTTTTTGTCAGATATAATTTCCTACCGACGTTTAAATTTCTTCTTTCTCTTTTCACCGCCCCTTCTTACCGTTTCCCCAACTTTGGATTGCTATCCGATAAAGACCACAATTCATCAATGGGTCTTCGGATATACCATCAAGCATCCTCAGTTCTTCTCTACACCACAAAAAGAATTACCGCGCCACCTGAACAAAGCTACAAGACCTTGCACCAAACCGACTTCACAAAACACGATTATAATGCAACATTATACGTCTTCAAAGAGTTGGATCATGAGACGGTTCCCAAACGTCTTGGTGGACTGGCGACTAGGTCTTCTTTTTAATTCTTCCCCCCCTTTGTTATCTATCTATCCAATCCCCCGAGCCCTTTATGATGTCCTACGCTCAACCACACCGAACTATCCTTCCGCAGAAATCAACCTGCAAATTGAACATACGTTAGCCCGTAATAAAATTCCTTCGGTTCTTTTGTTTCATTCCATCCTTCGGCGTTAACGGAGGTACTGTGTTCATATGCAGTTTCGTTGCTCCTTCCACCTTTTCCCACTCCTGCTTTGCTTGTCTACCGTTTTTCAGCCCGTTGCTTCTTTTTAGCCTTTCCGTTCGGACAAGAAATCAGAAAAAGTTCCATATATATTCGGATTTTCTCAAGTGATTTGTAGAGTTTAGATGTCTCGTAAACCAAGCTGTCCCTGCCTAGCTTACCATTTTGCTATCAGGGTGCGTGATTTGTCGACAAAAGCCTTAGTTCTCGTAAACATCCCCAGCCTCGCTCCCTAATATCTAGCTTGTTTTTTTGATTCCATTCTGTGATACACAATATGTAATACTTTTATTCTCCTATTTGGTATTTAATACTTCTCGAGCTCCCCGGCCCCTAGCTCTTTTGGCCTTTCGTAGGCATTTTCTCCTCCCCCCTCCTCACAATATTTGGCACGAGTTTTTCCACCTCCGCCTTCCCCTTCTTTCTCTCGTGAATAGGCAGATATATATACGTTCGAACTGGCACTAGAAAGAAATAAAAAGATGAACCAAAAGGGCAATCGGGCCGAAGAAAAAAAAAACCCCCTGAACAAAAGAAAGCCTTCCCTCCTCCTCCTCCTCCTCCACCCTCTTCTTCGTTTCCGTACGATTACAGAGAGCGATTGTATACACCCATCGTCAACCTTGGTATGCTTTCGTTTTTTTTCCCCTTGTTATTATGCGGAGGGCCGGCCAATTTTTACGTGGGCGAGGTCGACTTTGATAAACGGCAATCGTGGAGAGGAAGGGTAGGTCGGCATGACATAAACATTAAGATGTGAACAGGAAGAAATAATTAAAGGAACCGAGAGAGCACGCTCGCATCAGACCCAAGTTTTTCGGGAAGGGGGTACCATAAGAGGGACAAAAAAAAACACGAGAGTTCGATCAATGGCACAGAGTAATGCTTCCGCGGATATAGATAAAGAAAAAGAGACTAGGTACGAAAAAAAGCAGGCAAAGAGTAAAAGCAAAAGGGACAGCTAATAACAAGCATTTCGCTAGCGCAGCGCAGCCTTCCACTTTTTCCTTTCCACATTAAAATTCTTACAACCCTCCCTCTCCTCATCGTCGTCGTTAAAGCTAAGAAGTAATTTGGTATTTCCCTCCGGTCCCACCTCCCAGATCTAAATTTTCTTGAATAAAAAAAAGGAATAGAAATGGACTTTGGGTTCGTAAGAAAGGAAAATGGTTAAGGACGGACATTAATAACGTAAAAGGAAAATAGAAGACGAATTGAGAGGCCATCGCTGGACAGGACATAAGAGGGGTCATTTCTTTGGAGGGAGAATGCTCGAAAACAGACAAGGACAGCTCGGTCAGACTTATGGCTGTCGATATGAGAGAGGAAAAAAAAAAAAAAAAAAAAAAACTGTGGGGCTCAAAGAGTTGAGAAAAAGCGGGAGATGAATGAGGACTATGAACGGACGAGAAGGAGAATCGATGCGAGATGACAAAAACAGAACACCCGCGAACATGAATAAAGAACAGAGCTTTTGGGATGAGTAAAATTATTAGGATATTTCATCACCACAGGAGAAACTGTGGTGATATTCGCAGTATCAGAGTAATTGTAAATACTGCTCATATGAGTGGATACCGATGAGTTTAATCAGAAGGAATGGACTCGGTGGTGCAAGTGGCCAACCAAGAGGAGAAATGATGAAAGAAAGGCATTGTATTCACTCAAGGTTATACACTTCGTAATCACCTTAGATATCGATATTATCGGTAGCGAACATGCCGTCATCGTCGCCATTCCTCAGTCTCCCGTTGGCACCACCCTTTCCACGATGACTAAACCCTTCATCAAAATCATCGTCGTCATCGCTACCATCGTCCATTTTGTGATCCTCATGGCTATGATGTGACTGGACAGACTTCCCAAATTGCTCTTCAAGAGTCCGTTCATCAACAAACGTGAATCCACGGAAGGCATTCTGCATTCCCGGGCTAAGCGGTGTGCTTGCCACAATATCGTTTCTAACTGATCCTGGGATGGGCGCATTCGTAAATTCGGTGTCGAAGTTTTGGGTGTCTGTTTCAGATTTGAGGGTTGGCTTAAACGGTGGAATGGATTTCTTTTGTTTAAGCGCTTCCCAATCGACATCAGCGAAGAAAGGATGTTCTTTAAGTTCAGCTGCGTCACGTAGAGCGCCAAGTCGGTGTTTCGGGTTACGATTTAGGAGCTGCGAGAGCATCAGTATGAGTTGAAAATACAAACGTCGAGATACTACACTTACCCCTTTCACGAAATTTCTACCCTCGAGGCTCAGAGCATCCTTAGGGAACCTGACCTTACCAAAGGCGATGTTCTTGTACATCTGTTGGGTGTCTTCCGCGAAGAAAGGGCTCCAACCGCAGCACATCTCGAAAACGAGGACACCAAGGGACCAGAAGTCCACCATCTTGGTGTATCCTTGCTCATCTAACAGGACCTCTGGGGCGAGGTACTCCGTTGTTCCGCAGAAGGTATTGGTTGTCTCGTTCTTGCTAAGATTCGATTTCGAGAGGCCGAAGTCGCACAATGCGATATGCCCGTTCGCATCGAGCAGAATATTTTCCGGTTTTAGGTCGCGGTAGACGATGTCATGGTTGTGGAGGTGCTCAAGTGCGAGAATAAGTTCTGCAATGTAAAACTTGGCACGCTCTTCGCTGAAGCGTCCTTCTTGCTGCAGGTGCCAGAACAACTCGCCTCCGGACATATAATCAGTCACAAGGAAGAGGTCTGTGGGCGTTTGGAATGAAAATTTAAGGCCGACGATGAATGGGGAGTCAGTGGTCGCTGTTCGAACTAGGATATTACGTTCTCCTATGGTGTGCGCAACTTCCTTCTTCTGGACAATAACCTTCTTGGACAGCACTTTCATCGCATAGATACGATTCGTATCCTTCTTTCTGACTTGATAAACTTGTCCAAATGTGCCTATCTTATTGTTAGAAACCAACATTTTGGAAACATATAGAGAAAAGCACGCACCTCTACCAATCAACCTAAGGATTTGGAAGTCACTCGGACCGAAGTGTTTCTTCGCCGTCTTCTCATAAATCACTTGCAGTTGGATTTCGCCAGTTACGACAGATCGCTCCTCCTCAGATCTCGGCTGAAGCGGGAACCATTCATCGATAACAGTCCCTTCTTCCTTGAGAATGGGCCTTATACGAACCATCCCAACGAAAGTCTCTTGGTTTTCACGATCGTAGATAGTGACGACCATTTCCGAGTGATCCTGAACAACGTCACTGCGGATTATGTCAGAAGAACCTTCAAAAATCGAGCCTCCGGGGGTTGGATACATACAAAATAGCCTCGTGGTCCCAATTAGCTGTCGTGAATCCACCTTTCTCCTTGCCAAGCGTCTGCAAGTCTGTGCTAGAACTTGTTCTGCTCTTCATGGGGATAGAGATTCCTCGAAGCCCGGGGATTCCGATAGGCTTTCCTGATACATCATCTTTCTTACTAGGGCCTTTTGAAATGGACTCGTTGCTCTCAAATGTACACACTATGTAGGGATCCTTCGGTCCGTTGGGGCTGCTAGGGGTTGTTCGTAAATTACGTCCAGCTATAACTCTGACAGTAATTTTTCCTCTGGGAGGTCTTGTGACTGGGGATGTAGCTGAGCCTGAAGAGTCTGACCCTTTCTTTGCGATTTTAGTGTCGATGCTAGTCAGCGCCTTTCCTTCAGATGTTGTTCCTCGAGGCGTGGCCGGCGGTGTATCCTTGATACCAGCAATAGGCTTTGTTAGTTTAGTAGCTTCATCCCTCTGAACAGATGGAACGGCACTGATCGGTTGAGCTTCGGCACCTGGAGCGAAAGGCACTCCAGGGACTGACAAAATGTCCACTTCCCCTTTCTGCGGACAGGATGCCGAGCGAGGAAGTGGGATATGTGTCGGACGGGTCGAAGTGAGGGGTTGGACCACTCGATCGTCCGAAATGATGGCTTCCCCAGGAGCAAGAGGCTCTGTTGAAAGCTCACTCTGCAGCTGCGGAAGCGGGAAAACACTACCAAAGGTTCTACGAAGCGCCGTTGGAATATTCGGAATATGGGTCAAACAAACCTGCTGGAAACCGTGGAGGATGGCGGGGATACGTCTATCCTGAAAGTCTGGGCGAGGGGTTCGTTGGCCGGAGACTTCATCCTCGTTCTCCAACCTTAGTAAGCCGCTGTAAACCGAAAATCAAGTCAGTAACCGCACATATGATCCAAAAGGTTCATCGTCTAGGTAAAGAAGCTGATTTATAATCAAACATTGCCACGATCTTTCTAACAGTGGTAACGATAATGGTGCCAGCAATAGGAGAAGGACAGGTGTATATCGCTTGACCGGATCGAGAAAGAAAGAAGATAGAATGGATTATTACTGACTTTTGAGCCATGGCCATCTTGAGGAGGTCGGTTGCTGAGTTGGCCTGGGAGTCGGAGGATGTGTGAGTTCGGCGAGGCTTTTGTGGCGTAACCACCACAGCTGATACTGAAGTGGTGGCTGTTGTTAACGGTTCTGTCAATCCGGTGGGAGGACAAGTCGGTGAGGAAGCCAGAGGGGAATTGGTCCTAGATGTATAAGCGGAGGAGGTATTCAAGGTTGGGGTGGAGTCGGATCGACTTGAAAGCTTCGGCTTCTTGGCAGAGGAAGCTGCTGGGGCGGAAGCAGAAGCAGAGGAACTTTGTTTTGTAAGAGTGGCAAGCTGTAGGAAGGATGAAGATAGCGAAGAGAGGAGTCTGGATGGAGGTTTTTCAGACTGCTGCTGGTGAGAATCCGTCGGAAGTGGAGATGGTGGAAGAGAGTTTTTTGTGGGTTCGAGGTTGTCAGTGATGTTTGCGGTGGCGGATGGGGAGGAAGTGGAAGTTGGTGTCAGAGGAGGGGAAACAGAAGTGTTGCTGGCCGTGTTGCTGGCAGCCGCACCCGGTGTCGTCGTTAGTTTTCTGGCAGACAAGGAAGAATCCGAAGAAGTGCAAGAAGTAACAGAGGAAGAGGAAGAAGAAGAAGCATTCGTAATAGTATTAGCATTAGTATCAGTATTCTTCAGGCTAGTCGAAGTAGTGTTAATGGTGGTGCAGCCATTGGTGGCAGTGGCACTGGAACCAGTCCCGGACAAGGTTGTGCGATTAGCAGCTGGTGCTGTTGGTGCCGACGATCCTGCAGCTGCCATGCTAGACGACGACGACCTTGACGAGGTACTTTTGAAAAAGCCCAGGACCATTTTCGGAATCTTTGACCGGGCTGGGCTTGGTCACGGTTTGGGGGAACGGCTCATCAGGCCAAAAGCAATTTGGATTTTATTTTCGTTTTAAGTTTGGCTGTGATTTCACTCAGCAATATGTTATTGATATATGTCTGGCGTTTCGGTCGATTGCGACCAATTGCTTGAATGAGTCGTTTATCTGTTTGAAGGCCATTCGGTCAGCACGCTTCTTCTGGCCAAAAGAATCAGTTTCATCCGATGCTCCCTGTTGTTTTTGAAGAGCAAGAAAGAAAAAAAAAAAAAGAATTGCGCGTTTTTTCCCAGCATGTGCTAAACGTGAAGCTGCAGGAGGTTCCATACCATGCCAGTGCAGTTGGTTGTGCAAAGTGGAGCAGATGCCTGGGGAGGGTATGTCCGTAAGTATGCCGGTATAGCGAATATCTGTGGATATTGATTGAATGCTGCAGGCTGACCTTGTCCCAAGCTCTGGATCTAGGATGGCTGATGCAGAACTGCAACTGAACCCAACTGGATTCGTCGCAAAAGTGGATTCAAGTCGGACCGACGTCGAATCTGAAGCCCGAGACTTAATTTCCTGTCAATTGAATTTGGCTCGGGGTTCGATGAATTAAATCAAATTCGAATCCAAAGTCAAGGAAGGATATTTCTTTCCTTCTTCTTTCGTTCTTCTTCTTTCGTTTGTTCGGGTTGGTGAAGAGAAGAGAAAAAAAATGTTTATTAAAAAAATGTTTGTTTCCGAAGAAGCTCGTTCTCGAATTGGCCTCAGCAACACACGCCGCCCGAAGGTGGTATGCAAATGCACTCGCAATTGATCAGGTCGATTCGACTGGCTACTTGCCTGTCCTGTTCCTGTGCCTTTTTCTTGTTCCTGTTCCTGTTCCTGCAGCTGGAGGAGTCCCGTGCGTCTATCCAATAGACCGAGAAGAAGATGGTGTGGAAAGTGGCCTGAGAAGGCAGAGAAATAATAAAATATAAAAAGGGTAAGAGATGATGACAAGCAAGGGAAGAAAAAAAAAAAAAAAAAAAAAAAAAGGGCCCGCCGTTGCAATTGTGACTTTGATGAATGCAGTAGTGCGAACGATTATTTTACTTACTTCTTACCCACTGGTTATCCTAGACCTCAACTATGGTCCTAGTTGTTTCCTCCTTCCAGATTCAACCCGAACACCTTTGGAATTCGACACAAACAAGCGACTCTGGGCAGAGACTCAATTGCTCAAGGTCGTTAGATGTTAGATGAAGAGGGATTTTACACCACGGAATGCGGTTCTCTTGTCTTCCTGAACCGGGTGAATGGGAATGAGATTCGATATGGCCCTAGCCCAGGAAGGTCCGATTTTGTCGTGACAGAACTCTACTGCCTGAATTCGGAGAGCAACGGAAACAAAAGGTGTTTTCTTAGCGACTGATGATTGATGATTATTGTCGATGCTAATACACGGGGATAAAATATGAAGCTGAAAGAGGAAGATGAAAGAGTCAACGCCGGAAGCTAGTCTAAGCCTTGAAGGGAATAACTCTGTAATGTTAATGTTGGTTTGTTCGTTATGAGGCTGCACGATTTTGACATTCACGATGTTTCTTCCAACTCAGCTCTTTCTTTGCAGTCAATATTAATGCAAACCTCAATGCAATGCAGAAATCCAGCAAGCAATCGGGTTGAATTGGACTTTCGCTGCCTAGTAGCCCTCAAATATCAGAAGGTTGGCCTCCGGGAAATTAGAAAGAATTAAAGAATGCAGTCAAATCAGACAACCTGCGACGTGCCCGAATTCTTGTTGTTCTTCACGATGCGTCATTCGAATTCAAAGTCGCTCTCCGAAATACTCTTTCTTCCTTGATTTCTTATTACTTAACGGCTTCGCAGGGTCTCTTTTTCTTCTTTTTACTCTGGACAAAAATAATGAATAATCGTTCCTCGGTGGATAGCGATATTATTACCAAGCAAGGGTTTATCCTGTTCGCTTTAAAGCGTTTCCCCCAGCCGAAATAATTTTTGGCCCTATCAGTCTGCAACGTTGGGCTGGCAAAATCGGTCGCTCTGGCTTCAACTTGGTGGTCTGATCCGATAATTCAAAAAGCCACCCGATGGCCGGCGAACTTACTGTTTGCTTTGTCCCAAGAGGTCATCAGTATCTGGAGATAACAAACATCGGGCGGCGGGAGCCTGTCTGTATGTAATGTAAGTCCTATTGTTTATCAGCAGCTGCCGGCGCATTTGCATTTACAATTGATATCAAAACCAATCTTTCTCCGCCCCGGTTCCCCCCAGCCCAGCCCTCGACCACCCTCCATCTCGAAATTATTTGTTTTAGACTCCCAGGAAGGATTCACATGTTTTGCCCAACTCGCTAAAAAAAAAAAAAAAAAATCGATATCTACAAACCCAGGCGTCAGAGATTTTTTTTTTTATTTGTTTATTTTTATTTTTATTTTTATTTTTAAAAAAATTTTTCTTTTTCGATTGTTGGGCACAAACTAACGGGAACATGTAACCCGGCAGTACACAAGAAATCCAAGGTTCTTTTTTTTTCTCCTCTACCCTAACACATGCACAAACGAAATGTCCTGGGATCCATATTCGGTGAGGTCAGAAATTCTAGAATCCCGATTCCGCCGTGGCTAGTGAAGTGACTAAGAATAGTTCTCTTACAAGCCTGTCATGGCGCCATTCAAGATTGGCGCTTCTCTTCTCAGCCTTATTGTTCCAAACCCCAACGTTTACCAACGCCTCCTAACCCCCCAAAAGTTGATATTTAATGCTTCTTCCAATCCCCTTTGCCACCAGGACACATTAAAAAAAAAGACTCACAATCGCCTTCGCGATGATTGCATAACTCCGAGCTTAAAAAAAGCTTGGAACTTCCTTACTATTTCGAAACAGTTGCAATACTACTAAGCTAGCTTACTGCCGTACACCTACCTCTGTTTGATTCTCGTGTCACCATAATCTATAAGCGGGCCGAAATGATGCACCACACACCCTATAACACAAACCAGATATAGGCCCTCCCCTCCGATTGGTACGATCCGTACGATACAAGCGCACCACTCCTACTTACTAAAGGTAAGTCGATAGTCAGATTTGGGGAGGAATGCAAGTTCGTCATGTTTGGGGCAAATGGGTAATCCCGAACTTTTATATCTCTATTTGGGAACTCGGAGAGCCCGAGAGACTGTATTACATGCAGCTCGTATCGAAATGGGTTTGGGTTTTTCGTATATATATTTTAAATCTGGGGCTTGTGGAGGTATCAGTACTTCGTGGGGGTTTAGCGAATCCGACTTTGCCTGAGACCTTGGGGTGAATAACATGTCGACTCTGGGGTCACCGAGGGTTGAGGTTTTAATGGTTAGGTACTTCTTGAACACAAGACCTCTTCAATGCGATAGAAACTTCCCTGACCTTTTAAAATCGATAGATCTGAGAAGATTTTATCAATTGGCCTACTGGCCCAATGGCAAGGCGTCTGACTACGATCCAAATCGCTATCAGGAGATTGCAGGTTCGATCCCTGCGTAGGTCATATGAAAAAAAATTTTTTCTCATCTTGCTTCATCTGTAGATGCGAGCAAGCAGAGAGTTTTTTTTACTTTCGACGGCAACTGTATTGGGAAATGTTTGTCTCCTTCGGTCCGAAACTGCCAAAGGTCTAAAAGGACCGAGCAGCAAGACTTTTCCTGTACCTTCCGCAAACCGTCTAAATATTTGCTAATTGATGGCTTAATAGGCATTACAGTTTACTTTACATGGCCTGACATCCATTGTTATTTGGCAAATTGGATCATGGAAACGATGCAATGATGTCTTAAGAAAGGAATCATTCCGTACTTGTTGCATTTTTTCAAACACTCACCTTTTGCGAACCGTCTTAGAACCAACATTTCAAACGCAAAAACAGAAAGAGTAGGTGGACATGCTCAGTAGAGCTCACTATTAAAAATTTTTTCAATCAGTGCTCAAATTAAATTTCCCATTCCTCTTAACGAACCGTCCGATATTCAAAAAGATAAAAAAAATCATCTTTGACCTACGCAGGGATCGAACCTGCAATCTCCTGATAGCGATTTGGATCGTAGTCAGACGCCTTGCCATTGGGCCAGCAGGCCTACTGTTGTTGAAACCCGGCTTCGGAATTTGCAACCAGATACCTACATGGTCTGGCTTTACAATACGACACCTCTAAAATGCAGAGAATGCTCGCTTTGATAAACATACGTACGGCTACATCCGCTCATACCCACGCATTTTCTGTACTCTTTGTTGGGCTTGGCCGCCCTCTGATTACGCACTTTTTTCTTATTTTCATCTTCCAAAACCATGGTTGTTGTCGAAGCTGTCTTGGTGCGTTTTCAGCGCCTGGTGAGCCATACCAGTATGAACTTGCGGTTCGAGCATCTCGTCCCCCATACATATGGTTTTATCACTAGTGGTAGTGTAACACAACTCCCCGGGAAAGGCTTCAAAGGTGCTCTGTACCTTTAGATTTCCTTCGGTAGACCCCTTCTTGGTAGCATTAACCTGGATGGTTAGACGGGACCGGGTGCGAGATGATATTGATATATTCTAGTAGAGGACAGGCACAACGGTAACATTGACTCCATGCATGCTACATACTATCGATCTTTTAGGTCAGGGATTTGTTTCTTAAGATTTACACGGAGGTGTACTGAAAGGACAACATATCTAGTGATATTGAATCTTTGATATATCTTTCGAATAGATTGATGAAGAATATGTTATTTTATCAAATGACTTTCCAGCCTGGACTTCTATTGAAGTTCACACATGGCCCTTGTGTCATTTTTCTATGAGCTCAACTGTGTAATCTCAACGATCTAAAGTTCTTTCTGGTAGGACGATATGATGTTCCAAGGCTAGGCTGAAAACCTCAAATCCAGTCCTACAATATGGCACAAGGAACCGTAGAAAGGATGCATCTAAACATGATGTCATGACACATGTACCGAAGGATATAGACCGAAGGATATAGACCGGAGGATCCGACTTGGGATTCAAGCTCCCTCGGTATTGGTGGCGTTAACCGGCACAACGGTCATATCCGTGATAACAAGAATCATGTTCTCGCTACCATTCATCATCGCCGCCCTCTTCCCTCTCTTAACTCTCGAAACAGCCGCATCCCCGGCAAAGGTGATGATAACGGAGTGTTCTGCCTGTGCCGTAGAATTGGCACCCGACCCATCCAATACCAAGCTGTTGCCCAAAATACTCCCAGATGTAGTACCAGTAGCCGTGCTCGATGGTGCTGCTACAGCTGTACCCTCGGTTTTCATAACATTCTTCCCATCGCTTCCTTCTCCACTGCTAACAGCGGTAGCCTTACACTTCACCTGCGTACACACGTACCCCTCCAAAATACTCTCTCCTTCCTTGGAAGAACAGCAAAAGAAACTTAAAGATTGTAATCGTTTCCCAGATGGGATCGTAATCTCCCCGCCCGAAGGTGCAGTTTTAGGATCGATTATTGCTGCCGTCGTAGAAGATGTATCGGCAGTTGGGTGGAGTAAACCATTTACGTCGGCGAGAACCCCTTCGTTACCACCGGTACCTAGTGGTTGGTTGGCTATGGGGATCACTTCGAGGTTCTGGAATTTCACGCCCCCGAAGTCTCCTAGGGGAACTGGGGTGGTTTCGTTTGCTGGTATGACTAAATTTCGGAACTGTATTTTGAAAGAAAGAGTAAAAGGTTAGATATAGTATTTATTTAGGTGTGGTGTGGTGATTACTTACGTCCAATACCGAGCTGGCAGCTGATACGGCAGCAGCACCATGATAAAGAGCGTTCAGTGTGATATAGAACACGGTGAGTGATGACTTGAACTGCATGATGGGCAAATAAGAAAATAGTGAGTGTTGATACAGGTGGAGTTCAGCTCAACAGCCTGTGATATATGTAGATAAGGAAAGAAAGATTTATATCGAATATATCTACTAATAGGACTAGAAGAGAATGGAAGTCTGCCGTATCAAACGTGCACTGCAGAACGAAGTGTTAAAAAAAATCCAGTTACTTTTCCAGATTTACTATCGTTTATATACAGGTAGAAATACCCCGTAGAATATATCTCCGTCGGTGGAAGGAGACCAATATTTCAACCTGAGGTCCCTAAGCCTCCTTGCATAACGGCAGCGCGAGAAGATTCTCCCTCCAAAGAAAATCAAGCCCCCTAGATTTGGGAATCGCTAAGCTAAGGGGGTGGCGAGTTAAGTCTTAACCTACCGTGGTTATTATGTTTCGTTTTATACTTATTGGCTAACGGGAAGGGCTTGTTTTAGACTGTAACGGAATATGCATGGCTAGAATGCGCGCGAATGCAGGTGTTAGGATACCACATTTCCCGGATTTGGTTAGAAACCGGCACGGCAGTGGGGGAAAGGCTAGGCGGGGATGGGAATGGATGTACACGACTATGATGTATCGTCTACATATTTTCGTATCAGCCTTTCGAAGAATCCCGTGGGCTGGTGTTGATATCGATCTTTCGTGTACGCCACTAAAAGATCATTTTGGGAAGTTTCTGGTTCCAAACGGGATTTAGAGCATAGTGAAGGTATCGGTTTTAATTGGGTATCTATTAAGCATGATATAAAAATTATTTCCCACGCAACTCGTACCCGTTACATGAGGTAAAGTATAGTAAGCCTTACTTAACTCATATTGGAAAAACTAATCAAAAGCTAATTCGTAGATCCGCGTAGTAAAGACCAATCCGCTTGTCCCAACGACCTTATCCTGTAACTTGGGTTTCAAAATACCTCAGTCTTAGCTCGATTAAAAGTGGTATCGAAAAGGTCGGATTGGGCCGTGGAACTGAGAGGGCGCCCGCAGCTGCAGCCTTGGCGGGTGTACCTCCTAGGCAAACCGATTCCAACGCGTATAGGAGGGGGTAGAATTATAGGAAGTTCGAATAATTGTCGTCTCCTAAGGCTATTGATAGGTGCTGCTCGAAGCACAATACTCGTAACTCTCTCTAGGGGTTTCCCTCCTCTCTCCAAGCTGGTAACAGTGGCAACAATAGTAAAAAATATTCCCGATTATCCCGGGATCAGCAATAGCTGGAACGGCTGTAAATGATCTTTCAAATATTTTCTTCCCTCGCGCGTCCTTTCCAGTTAGGGAGATGGTGCACCGAGAAGAGTTCCGAGGGAGATGGTTTGAAAGTTTTGATGCTTTCCCAGATGAAACCAGCGTAGTTGATAAGGCCCAAGGTATTTCCAAGTGGGAGAGCGAGGTCTTGAAACTGTGGTGACAGTTACATTCATGCTTCTGACTACAGATGACGCGGTAGTGTGATTATATATATATCTTCTTTTGTATTTGGTTAAGGTATGGAAGTTGATAGTAGCAATCCCAATTTCTTATGCCTCCTGATAGTCATTTCTCCCTTGCTAAATTATTTATAAATCCATGGACACGTTGATCAGGTGCTTTAGCATGTTCGATCCTATCTCTCTGCTCATGACCAGTCCAACGATATTAAATCCAAAATTTAAAGTTTTTCCCCCCGTCGTTCTACAAAGAATCGTTATGGTGGCAATTTGAACCAATTTTTTCAATCCACTTTCTTCATCCAGCCGACAAGCCTTGCGAGTATAAAGTCTACGCGTGCTGAGACATATGAAACTTCCCACAGGCTGCCATGTAGCATGAAACTCAGCCGAGCCAAACGTTCACCCAAAGAAGCGCTGGAGTCACAAAATTTCTAC
The DNA here is from genome assembly GCF_004000055.1 of Arthrobotrys flagrans. Taxonomy (NCBI): domain Eukaryota; kingdom Fungi; phylum Ascomycota; class Orbiliomycetes; order Orbiliales; family Orbiliaceae; genus Arthrobotrys; species Arthrobotrys flagrans. The sequence goes on from NW_027137556.1 coordinate 925,463, forward strand.
GTATTGAAGAAAAAAAAAAAAAAGAAAAAAATTTCTACCCTAGAATATTTGAGGTAGCGCTACCCCATCGCTTGTGTAACTAAGATCGGGAAGATCGTTGTTGCATTGTGACACAGATCTCGTGTTGCACAACCACAACCACAATCGGCCCGGCCGTGTCAAGGTTGCATGAAGCAACGCCATTTCATTGGTTTGATAATCTGGCAAAAGGGAGACCCCGAGATTAGAGGCGAAGGGTGAATGATGATGGCTATAGAATTAGAATCGGCTTAAGTGGGAACAGAAGTTGAGAACAAGTCCGGAACCAACCAACATCGTTGCAACTGTCATGTTAGTGGTGATAGATATATCAATGCTTACACAGAATAGCCAAGCTTTCTGGTATACAAGCAAGGGTTCAAGAGGTACCGCAGGTGGGCATCCTGATCCGGGATCCGTCGGCTTATCTAGCAAGTTCCTTTGATGAGAGTGCTGGTTCTCAAACAGCATATTGTAGATATCACGATTGTATCAATTGGATCAGTAATTTTTTTCAATGAGCTCATGATATATAGAAAATTCCTAAGAATACACTGGAAGAACAGAAACTGCAAATAAAAAAGGACAATCCCCCAAAAGAAGACGTGAGAAGTTGACAAGTGTGGAAGACTCCGTTAATTAGTAGTTGAAAATTGTAGAAGCCGTTGATCCCTTTTTGTGTAATCGTTTATAGTCGTACAGTAACCGGAACAAACCTCGGGTCCTGAGAAAAGGCCCCGGTTGTGTAGATGTGGCGAAAGGTAAAAAGGCTATTAGACGTCCGATCATATCTGTCGTGTGGTTGTTTACAAGGCGAGATTGAGGTCGAGGTCGACGAGCAATCCGAGACCGAGGAGGCCATTGCTGGGGCTCTGGGAGCGGGACTTGTAGCTGTAGCGGCCACGGTTCTTCTTTTTAGTGTTGACATCAACATCGACGAGGTCGAGAAGTTCAATATCAATGATGATGGCGCTCAGGTCGATGCCAATAACTCCGAGATTGACGATACCATCAAGAGTTGCATCGATGTCAACTGGAGCCTTGCCATTTTGGCTGGACTTGGGAATATAGAATTCGTGGTCGTAAATCTTCTTTCCACCCTCTGGCTTGTTATAGCCGGTAAGCTTGATCCTGCAGTCGACGGGATCGCATATCTTGGAGATATCGGAGGCACAGCAAAGTGCCTTGAGACCGAGGATGTTGAATGGCTTTTGAGAAGAGTGGTGGATGCGGCCTGGCTTGTATTGGTCATATCCGCCAACGATGCCAACACCGTGACCATACTTAGTCTTCTTGCCGCCGCTGAGGAGGCTGCCTACTGTGGCGAGAATGTCGTGGACGAGATTGCCAGTGGCATCGAGAACCCCACCAAGGAGGTCGAAGTGCTCGAATTTGTAGCCGTGAGATTCGTAGAGTGGCTTGATCTCACCGGGATTGACATAGTTATCCGAGAAGTCGACGGGCCGGACGCCAGCGAGAGTTGCTGGAAGAGCGGCGGCAGTGAAAGCCAAAGCAGTAGAGATGGTTCCAAAGGCAACCATTTTGATAGCTTAGGGATTATTGATTAAAATGTAAAAGAGGATTCAAAAAGAATGCGTGGATATTGCAAATAGCAAAGTAAGACCGGAAAATGTGCTAAAAGAGCGATTAATTTGTTTGAATGAGTGAAAGTGCCTGAGGCTGTTTTCTTTGCTGTAGAAGGTTGATTGAATGATCGACTGTGCTGATGATGGTAGAAAAAATGTTCAACAGGCATCGGATCGACCTCTTTAAATATTCGAAAGGTCTACACCTTTTGCATAGTATCTCCAGCTTCAAGGTTCAGCTATTTCGGCCAGCCGAAGGGCAAGACTCCTGCCAATACAGGAGCTCAATGTGATCTCATAGCTAAGCGATTACTTCTTACCCTATCTAACAAGGTCCTCCTAGATACTCAACTTAGTTTGTCCAATTTTGCCTTTGGCTAATACAATATCCCTTCGAGACGGGTGTGTCAAATTAATACTAGCTAACCAATAGTTCTAATCGGGTCGACGAAGCAAGGAGACTATTTGTGGCTTTTTGTGTGCTGCTTCTCCTGCACGAGTTTAGGATGCGGCTAGCTAACTTCCGCTGCTGTGATCACATTTTCATTAGGATCTGGCGGACTGTATTATTTCAGACTTCTAGTCTTGGTAATTTAATTACACATGTGACGACGTTGGAAACTTCAGATTATATCGACCCCTTGCGTTCTTACTAGATACAAGACTACGTTCTTATCACAGGAGGTCCCCCAACACACCACTATGTTGGATATTATTGCCGTCGTGGAGTTGGGTCCATGGTTTAATTTATTTTTATGGCGCAGGAGTAGTCTGTTCAGGAGAATTAAAGGGACGAAATAGGTAGTGAAACTCTTTGCCATAGGTTGTTACACGCAAGGTCGTTTGTCTATTGGTTCACTATTACTAGGTCGACCGGTCGAACATGCAGGGCCAACATATGCAAAGTAACTACGTTGGTGATAATACTATACTCGACTTGGTAGATACCACGCGATGTATATTAGATTTGGCGGAGCAAAAGAACCTCCTCTGTTCAGGCTACCTTTACAGCCACACCTAGCGTATGGCTTAAGGCCATGGACGTTGCTAGACGTGATATGTGCCGACATGAAATTTGCGTAGAAGGGATATTCTCGGCCGGTCATTTGCGACTCTGACTTACCGAGGTTTGTTCCCAGGTGGAAGTATAGATATGGTTGATTGGAATGCGGGGTGGTTGTTTTTCGGGGGTATTCAGTTGTCCAGCTGTCTAGTTGGCCGTTTACCGACTACGAAAGGATATAACGGTTTTTGAGTACCTCCACATTCGGATCATGGCTGACTTCGCCCAAGCCAATTAGATATATACAAAATGGCTGTCGGCATTTCTGTAAATCTCATGCAAATTATTAGCTATTGCCTCTTAAACATCCGTGTGTCAGCGTGCCGATGTTCAAGTGCTGTAATTACTGGTATATTGAATCTAGTCTGGCAAGCAAGACGGGTATGAGTTTAGTGAAGTTTGTAAGGTGGAGTTTGTAGCACGGAGTTTCTAACGCTTGTGGCCAACCGACGTCTGGGCACAAGACTAGAGTTTCTATATGTATCGAGAATAATGGAATCCAAGTGATGGTACCATGGTGTACGAGGAGCCATGCAATAAAGTGAAGACGTCAGTCATAGATCTAGAGGAAAAACCTCAGGTCCACAGTTCTATCCTATAAGCTTACAGCCAGCTGTGATCATGGGCCAAATGAGCATCTATCTATGCAATTGAATAAGAAATACCAACGCTTTTCGACATCTGGCTCTTCAGCATTCCAAATAGTACATACAACGAGCATGAGGAATTCCTCTCTCTCTCTTATGCATGAATGCGCCTGACGTTAAGTTTAACTTCTGATTGATTGGGTCTTCGATTCTTCCATCTATGGATATGTAGGATATGTAGATACTATATTAGAGCTATAGATTCCATGATACGATTTGGGCCACATATAATATTATACGAACATATCGATATCTCTCTCTCTTAAACTGATCCAAGCATCCAAGAAGACCATTTTTATCCGTTTTGTGAAGGCATCCTGCTTTCGCAAAACACACGGCTTTAATACTAGCAGGACCGACTTTAAGCGTCGCCCCGCTAATACTCTTTATCGAACTCCCTATTGGTACGCGAGTAAGCCACATTGTCTTTTTACCACCTAGGAGGAGTTGGAGGACTAAATCTAGCAACCCGACTTTGGGACCGAATACATCGATGTTTGTGAATTCAAACCCATCTTGGGGTTTTGCGATTGCGGCGGTACCGGCTTTGACTTTTTGTTTGGAGGGGTCGAGGCCGCCGGTCACACCTCCTAGTAGATCGCCAGGGCCGAGGAGACCATCGAATAGACCCCAAGGAAGATCGTTAGTTATATATATCGTAAAAAAGACGTTATGAAAGTAAGTTCGAATCAAAATTTAATACGTACTCTAGGCTTTATAACCGCAGCCGAGGGGTTTGTAATTGGAATTGCGGTAACGGTAAGAGAGAATGTAGCGAGGAGAATTTGCATATTCGTGAATAGATAGCTTTATCGTCAAGGAAGATGTCATCGAAATCGGATTCTCCAAACCCTGAATATAAAATCTACGTAATCCTAGAAATGTTGATAAAAAGAGACAAGCTCTAGTATTTCCCTCAAGAAGGAAACTTCAAGCTCCTCTAAGGAATTTGAAAATATATATATATAAGACCTATCTGCAAATTTTTCAGCACGAGATAAAAGAGAATCGAGTAATGACTGCTTGCCCTTCTAGAGGTGCTTGCTGATGAAAAGAATGGTCTATCATGCCGAATATCTTGCATCTTTATACCTCTGTCACCCGCAAAGGGCTTATCGATACCAGCTCACCCTTTTGATAGTTAGTTTTATCGTCATCACGAACATTTTGGCTGCCTGATAATCATGATACGCAATCTTGCTACGATTGACGTCGTTGGTATGGTGCATTTTCCCGCATTCCTGTCAGATCGTCCCATGGACCACCACCAAAGCGTGGCTGTCATTTAGATCTAGATATCCCGGTCGCAGTATGAAGATCTCGCGCAGGTACGAGTATCCACTAATGCAAGGGGTGATCACAGTCTTAGGATGATTAGAAAAGGGAAGTAAAAAATCTCCATGATACCATGAACTGGGTTTAGTTGTTGAAGTTTTGTTTTTTGGAATAAAGCATTCCCAACCTGTGAAAATGCTCTCTCCCACTGAAGAATAGAATGCACTCGCTATAGCGCTAACAGTTTAAAGATATACATATAGAATAGAAGTATCAAGATATCAACCCATGGATGAACCGTCTGTCATCATTAAAAAAATTCAACAATCTGGCCCCTCCCATCTTCTTCCCACCAGCCCGTGATCTGGCCATTCACGTAATTCCAGTGTCAGAAGGATATGGAAACAGATTGGTAGATAAGCATTCCAGCTTCGAACTGCCCCGTCACCGCAGTTTGAAGCTCCGATAGCGCGTTCCCCCGTATATTCAACCAGGTAATCGCATTCCGTCCCTTGCAGGAATGCAGAAGTCACGTGTGCACTTAGCATAAAACCAGAAGGAAAATAGAATAATCATTAGAGAGAGAGAAAAGAGGTTCTCGCCTCGCCTCTTTTTTCTAGCCTTGATTGCTCCAGTACCTTTCCATTTTAGTTCTCATATCATACCACAGCCTCCTCATATCCTCCTCTCCAGCGGACCAGAACTTCTCGTGCAGGCTGGCAACGCCTCCCTTGAGGTCGGCGTGGTTTGGCCACGTCGCACTCCACTTGTAGTCCAGCCTCCCCCATGGCATGGTACCGCTGAGTCTGTGAGCGTAGTTCAACAGGCTTTGTTCCATCGTGTGCGGATTAAACCGTCTCCATCGATTCATGACGCTGTAATAGTAATCGAAGAGCTCAAAGCTTGGCGCTGCGACCCAGAATCCCGCCGAGAAGATATCTCCTTCCACGGGAGGGAAGGGGTGGCCTCGTTCACCGTTTAGAGCATTATCTGGCCGTGCTGAGAAGACATATTTCTTAGGCAATACCGCTTCATCAGATTTGAGCTCCTCTCTCTTGGATTCCAGGAGGGTCTCGGAGGGAAATTTGACGGCAGGATCCTCAAAGATGCCGTCTAGACTGCGAGTGAGCAATGTGTCGGCATCGATGAAGACAATTCTCTCGTATTCAACTAGTTCGAAGAGTCGTAGCTTTGTGAATTGGTCTTTCCACCTTGTCACCCCGGTTTTCACCCAGAAGGGTAAGGGGACGTCTTCAGCAAATATTACGGTTGCTCCATCACTTTCCAATGTCCTTCTCTTAGACTCCGAGACGGCAGATGTGACTAGGACGATGAAGGGTATCGAATTGTTCGTACGAGTCTCGGGATCGTGAAGGAGCTGGTAGGCTAGAACTCGGGCGGCAACGAAGTACATATCATCATTGTCCTTTTCGGTATCACCGGTACGTTTCGTATTCTCAGCGAGGAATGTGGCGTATGCGACTCTAGAATTGGCAGACAGGGTTCGGACTTCAGGGACACCGTCGGCTCCGTAGTGCTGCAGACGACCTAAGCGCAAGGCCGATGCTGGAGGATAGTAGGGAAGTGACGACCACAGGAAGCCGGTCCATATTATAATAAGGAGAGCAAGAGCGAAGATGGCCTGTCGAGGGGTGAGGGTTTTGGCCCGGGAGAAGTGGCGGATCGACTCCAAAAGGCGAAAGCGTAGGGACTCGTGAGCTCCCATGTGGCCGGTCTCTATTTTCCGAAATCCACTCCTTTCCCTCGTTTCAAGCTATTTTAACCGTTTGAAGCTAAACAAGAATTCAAAAGCCGAAGATGTTAAAAATGACGATGAGGAGGAAGGAGCGACTGAGTGAGTGAGCGAGAAAGTAATGATGGTGATGCTGCTGCTGATAGAGGGAGCAGAAGCAAATTAATATCAAACCAACTACCTGTCTGTCCCATAATCCGGACTAATACGCCATGCAATACGAGATGCAGCTGCGTCCAGAGAAAGTTGCAGGGAAAAGGGGGAACTAGAACCTCCAGTCGGCTCAATTCAATTCAATTCACAGACGACCCCAGCGCAAGCCATTTACGCACTCAGCCAGCCTTGCCGTGGAGGGCGTATATAATTTCCCTGAGCACTTTTGCAGTGCCCGCTACATCGTAGGCAAGATACTGTGAAAGTAAGCAAGTGCGAACGAGGAGAAGCTGCCTTCTTTATCGGGGCGTACAATCTCGGACCCACTTGGCGGGTCGAGTCGAGTCTGGTGGATCTGGATTTCGTTTCGTTCGGAACGCGACGGTTTGGAATAATAATAATGTGACTTCAACCACTGGCCAGGTCGCCCCACACTCTAACTCTCCCCCCTCTTTCACGATACCAACCGTCGAAATGGCCCCATTGTCGCCGTCGAGGAGGTCCATCCTCTTCTTCGTCGCCTTCATAGTCGTTGCCGTCTTTAGTCCGTTATGTCGCGCTTCAATCGGTGATGAACTGCCCGAGTTCAAGAACTGTGTTCAGGTAAGATAGACCCTCGATGTTATACACACCGGTCATTTTATGTGACTAACATTTTATACCAGACCTGCATCCAACAAGAATGCGACGTCGACTCTCCCAAACCCCTCCCTCTCCACCTCCGACTCCTCCTCTGGACTTGTCCCTCAGAATGCGACTACGTCTGTCAACGTCACGTAACCCACGACCGTATAGAAAAGAGCCGATCGATCGAACAATTCCACGGGAAATGGCCGTTTTATCGCGTCATAGGCGTTCAAGAGCCCTTCTCGGTCATATTCTCAATCCTCAACGGCATTCAATTCTACAGAGGCCTTCACCTCATCAAACGTGAATTTCCAAATACATACCCTCCGAAACCGATATACATATTCGGAGCATACGTGGGAATGGCAGCATGGTTCTTCAGCACTGTATTTCATACCCGTGATTCCATCCCGACCGAGAGATTAGACTACTTCGCAGCCGGCGGATTGGTCCTCTTCAACCTCTTCTACGCTCCCCTCGTAATCTTCCGACCATTTAATAGCACCCCAACAACGAGATCTGAACAAAAATTCGCATCCTGGGTATACATCTGGGGCACCATTTGCATGGTCGCATACCTATCCCACGTTTATTTCCTACAATTCGTTAGGTTCGATTATACTTATAACATGACTGCAAATATAGTCGTCGGTCTGTGTCAGAATTTATTGTGGGTGTATTATTCTATTACACGGTATGATCGGGAAAGAAGGCCTTGGGCATTTTGGCCGGGGTTTATCGTGGTGTGGATGACTTGTGCTATGAGTTTGGAGTTATTGGATTTTCCGCCGTTGTTCGATGCCCTGGATGCTCATGCGCTTTGGCATGCGGCGACGATTCCGGTGCCTATGTGGATGTATAGGTAATTATCCCCCATCCCACTCTCACTCTTTATAATGTCGAGAAGTTAACATGTGTCATATTGTAGGTTTCTCGTTAGAGAAGCAAAAGACGATATCTACGGAAAGCGCCTCAAGATGTAAATATCTTGAATATCTCAAAAAAAAAAAAAAAAAAAAAAACCAAATTTAAAATAATCGGAACGAAATAAAAAATATCTTCAAAAGCGATTATGGGTTTTAAAGCGCAGTTATAGTATATATGTCCACTTTGAGGCAGGGAGTTTTAGGCGTTTGAACGAACCGTCTTGCTATTATACCAACTTTTTTATATATATCTAACTTTAAGATCCAAACCCAACTTCAAAGCTTCGAGGCCGAGAACCGCGCTCTTCAGAGACGCTTATATATCAAAAAAGAAATATCCGCACGGACCATCCGGCATCTTTCCTACATACGCTATTCGCTACTCTACTTGAGCAGTGCCTTGACCTTCTGCGCCAACTCATCGGCTTCCGCCTTCGTCGCCGCCTCGGCGTACACTCTGACAACATTCTCCGTTCCGCTAGGTCTTACAAAACTCCTAGCCTGCACGTATTTCCCCACCAAAGCATCGATTTGCTCTTGCAATCCTTCTGGATGGGTGAGTTTCCTCTCCGCATCCGTAGTTTTATAAATATTCCGATCTGCGACCTCAGCCTTCTCCAGCTTATTTGGGAGGTCGGTATAACAGGCGTCCCAAAGATCCGGAGTCCAGTTTCTATGGGCCAGGATAACCTCAACGAGTAGAAGGTCCGATAGAGCATCACCGACAGTCTGGTTGATCAATTCGGTGATATTCCTCAAATCGGTCAACGCGCTATCTTGAGCTGGACTCTGGGGTTTGTGGGCGAAGATTCGCTGTAAAGCAGAGGGGGAGAAGAGAACTGTGCCGTGACCGTTGGCTTCAAAGTACACACCACAGTCATATGCCAGAGCGGCGTGATGGAGATGTTTTACACCAGTAGGGGTGCAGACGGTTGGAAGACCTTGTTTTTCAATATAAGCTGTCGAACTTCCGTTTGCATAAGCGGTTTGAACGACACCGATCGAGAAGTCGGTGATTCCGCTGTTGTGGATGAGGTCACCGATGAAAGAAGCGGCAAGGGTGGCAATTTTATCGCCGTCGAGGAGGTGGAAGACGGATTTATTGTCGACGTAGTAGTAGACAATACGGTCGGCGTCTCCGTCGAGAGAGGCATAGCGGGCGAGAGGTTGGGCGGATACAGATGGTGGAAGGCGTTGGTTTGTTTTAACATAGTCGGCACCACTTTGAGAATTGAGCTTCGAGAATGTCTCCGTGTCATCATTGGTGATGGTGATTTCGATGGAGTCGTTGAGGTACTTTTGGAGTTCTCGGAGCTTGGGGCCTCCGACGCCGTTTGCGCAATCGACGGTGACGGAGCCGTTGGATTTGTTAGTCACCAATCGATTGAAGGCCGTTGATAGCTTTTTGTAGTATCCTTCGAGAGTAGGTTCTCCGTATGCATCGTCCGTTCCTTGGGTATTCAAGCATCGGACGACGTAGTGCAGCTGAGGGGTGGTTACGGCACCGAAGCCCTTGGATTTGACACCGACGGCATCGAGGGCATCCTTGAGGGCTTGGACGAGTGCAGGGCTGGATTCTCTGGTGTCGGAGCCGTAGATGACCTGTGGGACGATGTCCTTGTTGATATTGAACTTTTGTTCAAGTTGGGTGTAGTAGTCGTAGACGGCCTGATCGGATTCTGCGTTCGCGAGGGCGGTGCCGTATGCTTCCCAGCTGGACTCCAGCATTTCGCCCTATTTTTATATCAGCTACGTTCCCCCCACAACATAACATACAATTTAAGAGATAAGAAAAGGAGAAATACCAAAGGATCGATAAGCTTGACACCATTATCGGCGGGTGGATTATGGGAAGCCGTGATCATGACACCGATAACCTGGCCATTCTTGTATCTGGACCTCAAAGCGGCGAGCAGACCGACGCGAAAGACGACAGACGGTAGCAATTCCCTGCATTTTTTTGGTCCTTGTCAATTGACTGAGGAATACAATCAAGTGTCTAAGTGGTAGAGGAGAATTACGCTTTCATACGAAACTGTCATTTTGTTTTACGGTCTGTTAGTGTCGACTATCTAGATTATTTGTAGTGAGACAGAACATACCCCTGCGGTGCCATACTGGAAGGTCTGGGCGGGCTTTGGGTAAGCTCCGGACGCGGCAATGACGGCCTCCTGGGACATATTGGGATTTCTTTCCTTGGATAAGTGGTCAATTTGTAAAATTGATATATCGAGAAGATGAGATATATAAGAAGTTCGTCTATCGTGAGAATTGTAATCAGAGCGGGAGATGAGGGAGAGGGAGAGCTAGGAGCTAGGAGCTAAGGCGGGGCAGTTCGAGTTCAGTTCTTTTTTACACTTTGAAACCCGCATTTATATGAGATCAGCTTGTCGGATGCGGAAAGCCAATCCACGTCCAACTAACGATTCCATGCACTCGAGGAATGTATGTACATGGCCACAGACATGATACGGATGTAGCATGCATGGTCTATTATTGGCCACTGACGTTGTAGTGTAATCGGGAAAGACATCCTCGGCACGTCTGAGATACGGCTTGGTCGGCAATCACGACATCTACTGACTTACCTGTGGACCCGCCCAACTTAATTAAAACCAATGCAATGGCATCTCCACCTCATCTTGACACTTACACTCCCCCTTGACCGTCGACACCCAAGGTACGGCAAGTTAGAATAAAGAAAAGAAGGAAGAAAGGAAGAAAAATGTCGGAAGTCCTCATCTTCGGTGCCGGTGCCGTCGGCGCCTTCTACGGCTCTCTCATCGCCAAAACAGGCACGCCCGTATCCGTCGTCTGCCGCTCAAACTACTCCGCCGTCAAAGCCAATGGCTTCTCCGTAACATCTCCTCAATACGGTTCCTTCAACTGGACGCCTACCCGTGTTTTCCCGTCTGCGGATGCAGCCAGGGAAGCCAAAGTCCACTGGTCGTACATTGTTGTCACAACGAAAGCTCTACCGGACGTGTCGGACGACTCGGCTTTACTCGAGGGGTTGGTATCATCGGGTACGGCTATCGTACTCATCCAGAATGGTCTGGGCGTGGAAGATCCATACTACTCCCGCTTCCCACAGGCGTCCATCCTCTCCGCCGTTACAATCGTCTCGGCATCCCAACCTTCTCACGGAAAGATAACCCACAACCGTTGGACGCGTATCAACGTCGGCCCATACCTTCCCGAAACCCACTCTTCGGAATCAACCGCCCAACGGGCAATTTCTAAAACGGAAGAATTTACCAGTTTACTCGTTTCGGGAGGGGTGAAAGATGCGGAAGCTTATACGTACCAGAAACTCCAGCAGGTCCGCTGGCATAAGATCGCGATTAACGCTTCCATGAATCCTTCGTCTGTTCTTTCCAACGGTTCTACAAACGCTGCGATGTCGCTGGATCCTGATTTATCTATTCATCTTAAGGGTGTGATGGAGGAAGTACTCACCACGGCTCCAAAGGTTCTTGGTGCACCTTTCCCAAAGGAGTTTGCGACCTCGGATCGAATTATCCGATCGACGCAGAAGAACGATAGCGGTAGTAGGCCGAGTATGTGGGGCGATTGGGAGAGCGGACGGCCCATGGAGTTAGAGGTCATATTAGGGAATCCGATAAGGATAGCAAGGGTGAAAGGGTACGAGATGCCGAGAATGCAGACGCTTTACGCGCTGTTGAAGATGGCGCAGGCCAATAGAGATAAGGCGAAGAGTAAACTATGAATCCTTTTTTATTTAAAAAAGGGTGAGCCACCTAAATACCCCTCTTTCCCCGTCTTTTATAGAGTGGATGTCTACGATGCTATTACATGATGATAAACGCTGGGGCCATATGAGATCTATTTCGTGTGGGAGATCATTGCTTCAAATACCAGCTAAATTAGAAAAACATTTGACCAAATTATGACCAATGTTCTGATACTGTCTCTTCGTTCTGCTCTGCTTTATTCTATATGAAATTCTTGGGAAAAAAGGGTTTTACTGACCGTATCAAGGATACATAGGGAATGACGACCGCCTATGCTGATAATTTCATTTGACGACTTTGTATACATTCTATGCGATACTTACATAATATGATACCCAAAGCATCCCCATGCTGCGACGACCGTTTCCACGCCTGCAGAGCAAGCTAGGCAGCTAAAACGAAGACATGATACCTTTGCCCTGCAGGTTATAGGAGGTCTAAAGAGAAAAGAAAAAGATATATTGAGAAAAACTATAGCTTGGAACTCGATTCCATTGGTTCCGGGGACATAGGCCCGATGATTACAGAAAAGGACTAAGAATCTTTTCCGTATCGAAAATGTAAAACAAAGAATAGGGCTAGATCGTTTACATAAGTCCTGACAGACCCCCTTAGGTTCTTTAAAACATGGTGAAAACTATCGTTTGTGAGAACCCGTAGCTTGGGATTGTTTGTCAGCTCTTACTCTCGTCCGGTGGTGACACTAGCGCTTGGTATATCAGGGTCTGTATAGTCTATTTTCATTCCAGACGGGCTGACTTCTTCATATATCGCGCTTGTTTTTATCGCTAGGGTTGTACAAAAGCCATCCTTGAGGTTTTGCATTATATATATTCTTGCAACGGCGTTTCAGTTTCAGATAACCCCCTCCTCACCGAAACTTCCAAGGGGAAAACCAGGAATCGAGTTTGGAAGCATCCAAAAACTCACCCCCCTCTTACCATACAACCGTCTTGTCAAATGTTTACATAACCCGCCCGGTTTAACCTATCCATGCATGATACCCACAAGGCAGAAAATAGATTAAACTTATCACCCCAGTCTGGCGAGAGCTTCTCTTTTTCCGAACCAACCGAAGTGGCTAATGGCTATTTCTAGGACTACTAAGCTTTTGATAAGCATCATTTTTGGACATGGGTAGGTATGTGAAGGTATGGGCGGAGCGACGAGGCTGGGGCAGAGCCTCGCTCGGCCGCCTGGATATAGTCACGTTGCAATATCAGGCAGCGGGAGGAATACGGGGCGCGGCGGTTGGGCAGCAATGCATTATTGTCCTGACGAATATTTATCTACGTAACGTTAAGGATCTTTGGCAGCCTCGTAGTCTAGATGGAATGATATAAATATATAAAACAGCACCGAACTTTACCATTCTTTTTATCGTTTATTTTTCAAAGTAGTATCTACCTTACCCCTCGATAACCCATACACCGAAATACCACATTTTCAACACCACCCTCCAAAAAATGCACTTCGCACTCCACAAACTCCCACCCACCTCGCACCCTTCCCACCGCCTCCTAAGAAACTACTACCTATCCTACACCTCCCTCCTCTGCCTCCTCCAGCTCTACCTCCTCCTCGCCATAACCTACCACAGCCGCCTGCTAGGCATGCCATTCGACCCGACTTTTGTCTTTCACATCTTTTTAACATGGATAACGACCATCGGAAGTATCGGGAGGTTTGTCGAACATGTTAGGGTGAAGGATTTTGAGGGGTATATGAAGCATATGAGGGAGGGGACGTTGTTTGGGAGGTTTGATGGGGTTTTTGCGGGTATATGGTAAGCCTTTCTTCTTCTCCTTTTTTTTTTTTTTTTTTCACTCTACTCGGGGATGGGATTAATGGGTATACGCAGGTTGCTACCGTATATTATGCTTCCATTCGCGATATTCGGAGATTTTAGGTATACGGGGTTGACATGGGGTATTCCCATTCCGATGGTGTACGTCCTTCCCCACTTCTTCAAGAACAAACTCTATTGTGAAAATAATACTGACGTCAGTATTTTTTTAGTCTTGGGTACACCGCTTCGCGCTGGCTGTACGGCCGCATCAATGCCACGTATCATACAGGTGAATATGCGAAATTGGCGACAGACGAGGAAGACGTGCTGGATAACGATGGGTTACCGGCTTATGAGGAGCACGAGAGGTCGCCATCTCCCCCTTTCCTTCCTACTTCTCATCCGGTTCTTGCTCCCGCTCCTATCGCTTCGGGGAACGGTCAGGAGCAGGTGTAAACTTGTGGATATTTTGGGTTTGGATTTTTCGTGATGACTTGGCGGAGCTGGTTTCTCTGCTCGAGTTTTCCATCATTTGTAACGACGGAACGATTATTTCCTTTATTTCTTTAACTTGTTTGATTTGGATATTACAAGGTTGCTTAGGTAAAAGAACAATGGAAGAGGAGGAGGATGATATTTACATCTCCTGATGAGTATGCTATAAAAATCAATAGAAATTGCACCCCATAATCCCGAACGAAGATAAGCCAGAACAAAAAACGGACGCAAACAAGTAGGCCAGGCCAGTAGGTAGTAAGGCTTCAAAAAAAAAGCTGGACGGTAAAAATAAGCATGTTATTTCGGGGAGAATAATCATGCAATAAAAGAAAAAAGAAGAGACAAAAGAGCCGTGTCAACTCGTACCACATGGTAGTGCTCTGAGAGCAGCTTTAAAAGGGTAGGAATTATTACAATTAATACTCATAAAGGAAAAAAAGCATTGATGCATAGAAAGCGAGGGGAGAAAATGAAAAACGCCAGTCATACGCCGTCCCGTGTGCTGTTTTGCTTATGATGCTTCCCATCGCGTCGATCCTCCCTGTTGATAAACGAAAAATTCAAAATGCTGGGTTTTGGTGTAATGCGTGTGTGCTTCGTTGGCACTTTTGAAAAAAAAAAAAAAAAAAAAAAGTCTATTTCCGGAATTTTCGGAGCTAGTGGTTTTTTCGTCGTAGCTTCGTAATTTTTGCCTGGCGGATAGCTTTTTAATAAAAAAGAAAGCTCGTCAGGCGTTTTTGATAGAAAGAGGTTTTTAGTCTTTCTTCTGGGATTCGCCCTGGAAGCTTGGGTCGCGGATCATGGGGTTGATGGCACGACGGGCGACTGGAGAAACAGCCGTGTCTGGTGGATTGTTAGTTATTTTGTCTTGTTTGAAGTGTAGGTGATAAGTTGGACATACGCATGCTTCGCCAATCTCCGCTGTCCGGGGAGGCGCATGGGTTACCAGCGAGAACACTGAGACCATGGAGAATGCCACTGAGACCTCCATCGCTAGCATCGCTGGGGTTTCGGCGATGAGAGTTGTTGGTAGGAGTGCGTGGATTGAATGGGTAGGGACGCATGTAGGTGGTAGGGCTGGAAGTGCTTGGAGGTTGGATGCCACCAGCGGTGGAGGACGAGGAGGCCGAGGTCGGGCGGACGATCTTGTAGAGCTCCTCCAGGACATCCTTTGGAGTACTAGATTTTGTCAGTTGGTATTGTTGTTCCGTTGGATAGACAGCAGATAGACCGAAGAAACGTACGTGAAGAGCTTGGAATCGAGACCCTCCTCTGGAATGCCAGTAGAGGCGACAGAGCTACGACGGGTGGAAGTCGAAGCTGAAGCTGCGGTGGCAGCAGCAGCTTGGGTGTTCTCCTTGGAGTCGACGGTCTCGGAGTCGTAGAGGAAGACCGGTCGGGAGAATTGAGGACGGTACATGGGAACCCTCATCGGACGAGGAGCGAAGACGGAAATTCCAGGAGAGGAAGGAGGACGGGGAGGAGGAGTTGGAGAGGTTGAAGCATGTGGGGAGGTCGGGGATGGAGAGGTGGCGATGATGGACGTGAAGTGAGCCTGGGGAGATGAAGAAGCCGTGAAGACAGGACGGGGAGAAGGACTGGAGGTAGTCGCCATGATGATGATGATGATGCTGTGGTGATATTTATGATGCTCGTGATGATGCCTCTTAATAGCGTAAGTCGGGCGGACGTGGTAGACGGGAGGTGGTTGAGGCAGATGACGGAGAGAAGCAGTTCTGAGAGAGCGAAGTGAGGTTTAAATATAGACAGAGCTCAGATCGGAACCTCACTCGGACCTGAGAAAGGGGCAAATTGGAGGCAGCCACAATTCGCAACAACAGATTTCATAAAATACAGTCCAGTCGGGAATGAACAGATCAGATCTAATTCCCACATTTCTTACAAACATTCAAGTATTCGTGCATTCTTCTATCAATGTATGTTTTAAAGATGATGCTGAAGAGGAAGAAACAACTGCCAGCGTGGAGATTATAACAGCAGGTGGCTTGAGAACCATGTAATACCGCCACGGCTAATGACCGGGTAGTTACGAGAATACGGGAACTATAACCCTCCAGGATGTTCTTTCATGTACCGATGCCAGGCCCGTTTTCCGACGTGCGACAGTCGTTGATAAATTAAATTTTTATAGTCAACCACCCTCGATCTTCATGATGCAATACACTGACACATATACACACACACGTACCATGTGTACATAGCCACATGGCTTCGGTTTCGGCTTTGAGTTCAACTTCGGCTTCGGGGAAATAGCCGGAATCAAACTTTCGAGGCGACCGTACAATGACGTCGTCGCCTGGCATTTCTCAGAACAAACCGACCCTTGAGCTTCTCAGGCACAGGCACGGTGCAGGAAAACCGTTTGACGATACCTTCATTACTAATCCAACCCCAACCTAATTAATTGCTAACTAGCCCGCAAACAAACATCAAGCGAGTCCTTTCTGCGCATACGACTTCATGCGATGAGAAAGTCGTGTGAGCCATGTGCGAGGCTAATGGAGCGGTCTTTGTGCGGTTGCGTCTTTTGTGCGTACTTTAGCGCCCTCTCCAACGAATCAGAGCCCTTTAAAAAAACTATAACACACCAAAACCATAGTTTGCGTTTCCATTTCGATTGTTAACGAGCCGGGTGTCTTTCCTTAGCTCTGTTTTTCCAGAATTATCGCGGGACTTGTGCGTGTTCTTTGATAATATTGTTCCATCGAGTCATGATCATATTGTACATATATGACGAGATGGAGTGGCGAGGTCGGCCCGTCTGCCGGTCTATAAGAACCTTGACCCCTTCCCGCCACAAAACCATTATATCACCTAGTAGCTAATCGGATTCAAGGATATTCTACATTCCATATACTCTACATCTACATCCACTGCAATCTACTCTACTCTAATTAATAATAAATATAATTAATACAGTTGATCCAGAAATCAAGTCCAAGATCTTGTCACACGCACCCGGCAGTTACAGTTATATAACGCTACAGATCTACCCGTTACTATTTGTCAATTCTTTGCTTTATCATTCCCGTCGCACCGTCGCACCGTTTCAAACGTTGTGGACTTTTAAACTTTCCAACTTGGTATGTGTACCTCTATCGTATTATGGAAGCTCCCGAGCCTTAAAGCTTAGCTCCATTTCGTATCACATTATTAATACTTCTGTTTCTTTCGAATTCTTCAGCCGGTGTCTTCTCGTCACACGGCGGGATTTCTTCAAATTGCTGCCTGGGTCCGCATCTCTTTATTTTGTTCGTTGGGTGGTATTAATTATTATCCCCCATTTTATATTCCTCTGCAGAATACACAACCAATTGCAACAAAAGGTATAAAGACACCTCGTCTCCACTCCCTTTCTCACGATGCAATCGCTAACCACCAATCTAATTACAAGATATCTACCACTCTCCAATCTGGCAGACACAAGCAAACACCATGGAGAAGGATGTGGAGAGACGGACGGGGAGTCTGGTCAAAACGACCCTCTTCATATCTAATATTCACTGTCCTACCTGCACCGACCTCATCCAATCCACTCTCGCCTCCCTCGCCCCTCCTCCAGCTTCTCATAATGCTTCCATCCTCTCAAACAGGGTCGAGGTCTTCCATTCTCCCCTCCTCCCTCCTCAAAAGATCATAAAGGCCCTCAGCCTTGTCGGCTTCGACATCGAATCATGCCTCTCAAGCTCCGGTGGTGACGAAGAGTCCCAGCGTGTCACTGTCCAGAGGTCTCCTTATCTCCTTGAAGGCTTCGGTGGTAACCTCATTCGAAAGATAGAATCCAAGAAGCGAAAACGCCATGAGGAACTCTGTGGCCAATGCCGCTCTGAAAAGACCGGTATCACCTCTCCATCTCCTAATGATTCAACGGAAGCTATCGTCCGCCCCATTCCACTGCACACTAAGCTGTACGGTGACGCCCATGCATCGAACACAGCTTCTGGTGCTGGTAGTCCTACGGTGGAAAGACGCCAAACTTTTGCTTCTCCACTTGATGCTGTCGTTGCTGAAGAACCGGACGACGAGAAGTGGCTTGCTACTTTAGCAATCCAAGGTATGACTTGCTCTGCCTGTGTCAATTCCATCCGTCAGAACCTTCGGTCCTTTGGCTTTATCCACAAAGCCGAGATAAGCGCTCTCACACATAGCGGGAACATTATCTTCTTCGGCAAACATAACATAGACACGGTTGTCGAGGCTATCGAGGACGGTGGCTATGATGTCGAGGTTATCGATCTCGCACCCTTCAATGCCAACGAATTCGAAACCCGCGAGCGAACCATGACCCTCCTTATCGATGGTCTGTACTGCCCAAGGTGTCCACCTAAGATCATGGAAGCCGTTGAGAACTTCGCATCGTCACAGGTAACGATCGTCAAGCCCATAACCTCCCCCAAGGTTCCCGAGATAACTATCAGGTACACCCCTCAACCCGATATCACGGCTCGAAAGCTCATCGAAAGGATCGAATCTGTCGATCCAGCTTTCAAAGCAACCGTAAAACCTTCCCAATCCTTGGAAGACCGCAGTGCTCTCGTCCATAAAGCTGAGGTCCGTCGTATCGGCGTTCGGCTCCTTCTGAGCGTCATCTGTGCCATCCCTGCTTTCATCATCGGTATTGTCTTCATGGCTCTTCTTCCCAAAGACAATAGATATCGAATATGGTCCGAGAAGCCGATTTGGAGCGGTACTGCGAATGTGGCAGAGTGGTCGTTGTTGATAATATCGACTCCCGTATACTTCTTTGCTGCCGATCTATTCCATGTCAGGGCCTACCAGGAACTGCGTGGACTGTGGAGCCGTAAGAACCCTAAGCCGGTTTGGAAGAGGTTTCTGAAATTTGGGAGTATGAACCTGCTGGTAAGTTAAAATCTTTGCTCGGGTTAGGAGAAATCAGCCTGCTGATTAACCTGATTTATAGATGTCGCTGGGGACGACCGTTGCGTACTTTTCGTCAATTGCGCTCTTAGCTATCAATGCTGCCCAACAGCCTGAAGCGGTAGATCTCGGCCATCACGGAATGCAAATGCAGGCCGAGATGAAGAAGAGCGAAATCGCTCATGCTACATATTTTGATGCCGTCGTATTTCTCACGATGTTCCTCCTTTTTGGTAAGCCATCCCGCTTTCACGTAGTACAAACACAGGGGTGCTAACGCTCTGAAGGCCGCCTGCTCGAATCTTATAGCAAGGCCAAGTCAGCCAACGCTGTCAGCCTCCTCGGCAACTTGCGTCCAAAGGAGGCCAGACTCTTGACCAACCCTTCTTCCACCGAAACCACAACCGTCCCCGTCGAACTCCTTGAAGTCGGCGACCATGTGGTCGTCGCTCACGGACAGTCCCCTCCGCTCGATGGCAAGATCGTCACAGGCTCCGGTCAGTTCGACGAGTCCGCTCTGACCGGCGAATCTCGTCTTGTCACGAAAACCACCGACGACGAAGTCTTTGCAGGAACGGTCAACCAGGGCCAGGCTATCACGGTCGAAATAAAGAGTATCTCCGGCAAATCCATGCTTGATAATATTGTTCGTATCGTTCGCGAGGGGCAAGTTCAGCGTGCACCTATCGAACGTGTTGCCGATCTTATCACGGGATACTTCGTCCCTGTCGTATCGTACCTAGCCGTCCTGACATGGATTATTTGGCTCTCGCTTGGTTATTCCGGTGCCATTCCTTCGGAGTGGGTTGAAGGGAACCAAGGAGGGTGGGCGGTATGGAGCATGAGCTTCGCCATCGCAGTGTTTGTTATCGCATGTCCCTGTGGCATTGGATTGGCGGCACCGACGGCGCTGTTCATCGGTACGGGACTTGCGGCACGACATGGAATTTTAGCAAAAGGTGGCGGCGAAGCGTTTCAGGAAGCCAGTTGGCTCGATGCTGTTGTGTTCGACAAGACAGGAACGCTAACACATGGAGGAGAACCGGAAGTTGGAGACGCTGTTGTTGTTGGATACGGCGAGGAAGAGAAAGAGTGGGCATGGGGCCGAACGGTTTTGGGCATTGCGGAGGGATTGGAAAGTGCCAGCGGTCACCCGCTGGCTAAGGCAGTGCTTAAGCATGTCAAGGCGGAGGGAGGGGAAAGCGTTGAACGACTGACCGTCGAAGAGATTCCCGGGCGTGGCGTCACCGGGACATTCAAGATTCATGGCGTGGAGATCGAGGCCTACATTGGCAATGAGGCATTCATGCATGAAGAAGGAGTTATCATCTCGCAGGGAGTCAAGAATAATTTGGAGAAATGGAAGCAGGAAGCCAAGTCTGTGATCATACTCGCCGCGGAGAGGAAGTTCGATGGCCCCGCACCTAACGGACTGGAAATCGGAGAAACACCAACGGTTCTGGCTTACTTTTCGGTTTCGGATCAAATCAGACCCGAAGCTGGGTATGTAATTTCAGAACTGGAAAAAATGGGAATCAACGTCTACATGATCACCGGCGATAACGCAATTACCGCTTCTGCGGTAGCAAAGACCGTGGGTATCCCAGCTGAAAATGTGATCGCTGGAGTCCTTCCCCACGAGAAGGCGGAACGGGTTAAGAATCTACAACAAACGGCACAATTACGACGACACACGGGCCTCGCAGCCTTCTTCCACAGGAAGAGAAGTGCAAACGATGCAAACACCCGACCTAGGGTCGCAATGGTCGGCGACGGTATCAACGACTCCCCCGCACTCGTTACCGCAGACGTAGGAATCGCCATCGGAAGCGGTAGCGACATCGCACTTAGCTCTGCAAGTTTTATTTTACTTAGTGAAGATCTAAGACAGGTTCTTGTACTCGTTGAGCTTGCAAGAAAAGTGATTAGGCGGGTTAAGTTTAATTTCTTTTGGGCGGCGGTTTATAATGTTATCGGGATTCCTATCGCGGCTGGAGTGCTTTATGGGTATAAGAGGACGAGGTTGGATCCTAGTTGGGCGGCTTTGGCGATGGCGGGGAGTAGTGTTAGCGTTGTGGGGAGTAGCTTGTTGTTGAGGAGCAGGATTAGGGGGTTGGGGTTTAGGATTAGAAGGGAGTGGAGGGGGAAGGAGTGATCGTCTTTTGAGGTCATGGCATGTATTTAGGACAGGAGCGAAAAATGGCGATGTTACGTTTTGGATCTTCATGGTGGTGAACAATTTTGCGTTGGGATGTTGCATTTCGGAGCAAGCTGGACTCGGAGCACTGGTTTTTTGTGCATAATTACGATCATGAACCGTATCAAGGCGTCCATCCTTGGAGTAACATAATTTATTGTTATCTCTCAAATTTTGTATTTTTTTCTTCTACCATTCTTAGTCACTTTTTGAACAAACAAGCCTATAATCCGAGTGGGTCAACTTCCCCGGCCACCCATCTTCGAAACCGTTAACCATCCGAGGGGGGCTAGAACCCCGCCCTTCCGAAGGAGATTACGGTATCGATACGATGGGGCCACCCATGTCGGCATTGAGAAGAGCAGACACACTTTAATTCATCCGGAATGAGTCATGGGGTGGGGGAAAGTTGGGGGTCTAGAACTTTGAGGTGGGGTTGATGATGATATTGAACAAGTTTATGCTTACATGGTTTACATTTCTTGGTTGTCAAGTTTGGTGAGTCGTAGAGTGAATCGGACCCGACGACTGGTTTTCAGCGGTAGCATGGATTGCTGCGGCAGCGTCCGGTTCGACTACGGTATTGGCAGCCAAAATGAGTGGAATAGGACGGCATACCTGGTTTGCGACTAACGGTGAGCTCGACTTTGGGTATTGGTACGCCCGAACCCCCTGTCAGATGAACCTCATATATCTGGGGTTTAAATCTTCTTCTTCTTTCTTATATGAGTTCCTGGGCAGGGAAGGATAATAGATCGGATACTTCCACCAAATAGCCTACGGCATCGCCTCATTCTTCCTCCGCATGACAATAGTATTCTTCTACATCCGCATCACCCCCCCGAACTCTTCATCACGGTATCAGCGGTACAATGTTCACCTGTGCGATCTGGGTATGATTTACGATATCGACTTCAAGTTGGAGAGAAATATAAATGTGTGGATCCGTTTGAATTAGTTACGGGGTTGACTATTGCTGGGATTACGACGGATCGTTTGTTGTTTTTGTTGCCGTTCAGTGTGGTTTGGAGGTTGGGAGGAAGGTTTTGGTCAGTGGGTTGGGGTGTTATACCTAATTGTATATGGTATGGATGTATGAGGGGGTTGAAATGTCAAAGGTGAGGCTAATTTGGAAGAATGGAGCGTGCGTAGTGTCCGGCATCCGATTGTACTATCTCAAGATCCCATACGCCTCATTCGACCGCACATACTACGCAATGCCAGTAAACGCGCTAGGACACATTGAAATCGCATTAAGCCTATTAACCGCATGTTTACCAATGATGCGACAGGCGATATCATTACTTCCTCGAGGATCATTCTATTCTCTGTTATTATCACGACTTAAGTTTCGATGGCGACGACGGCGACGGGATAGCCCTAGGAGGAGGGGGGATTGTTCTATTAAGGTTCAAAAGATTGATAGCAGGTCTGCTAGGATTACTATGGCGGATATTGTGGAAAGGGGGGATGGTGAGTCCAGGGTTTGAGGGAGATTGTGGTCCCTCCGGCTCCTACTATTCCTATATGTACAGCTGCGGAATGTGGGAATAGCGATACACCGAGTCTTAGAGGAGGAAGATCTAGGCCTAGTACGCGGGGAAGTAGTGGTGCAAATATAAGGAATAGTAGGCATGATAAGTTTGCGAGGAATATTGTGAGGGAAGCTTATAGGACTCAGAATTCTTCTGAGGACGTTGTGGAGATGGAGGATGGGCCGATGAGGGTGCCAATTCGGTACGAGTCGCCGGGCAGAGGTCTAAGGGGAAGGGTGTGGGATGAATCTTTTGGAGGTATATTTCGTACGTATAAGCTATCAATAATATAGATTTAGGAAACAATCGTAATAGTTGACAATTATATAACTCGCTGTTGCATGTTGAAGCACATCTACATACATACAAGGTACAAGAGGCCGGTATTGCATTGTACCCTGATGTCACAAGGCCAAGAAGCCCTCAGATTGCTCTTTTCGCCTCCAAATCGCCTATCCGTTGTCTCCCATGCACGCTGGCCGTCGATCTAGGCCAATGGCGGGTTGTATGTGGTGCAGCGTCCCAAATAGGCATTTTTCTGGGGTTGGTTAGTCAGTTCGCCAAGTTCCGTCATTTGTGTTACGTCGGCTTCGGGTGTAGCCAGCCGACGCACATTGTATTTTGGGAATAATTATGTGTTGCCAGGTTGTTGCATTCATGACCCACGGGTACTTCCTGGTTACGAGACAGGGATACTTCGTTGATACTATCTTGAATACTATCCGATGGATAGAAAAATGATACTAGTAGTAAGTAATTGTGTATACCAATAGGCTCAGACCAAATCCAAAGTGAGGTGTTAGTTTTCCCCGTATGTGCATTGCATTGCATGTCATGTCGAACGTTGGACAGGGCTGGCTGACGGCACGGAAAGGCTGCAGCACACATTTATATGGTGCCTGAATTCTAACCGCGTGTTCTAGTGGGCCCATATGGGAGGTATGAATTAATACTGTGGCACGACATATGTGGTTGCTCGTTGGTTTATTGAATCGTGGCATAACATTCGCTGGCAGTTGTTTATCGAATACATCATTGATACCGGTCGTAAATGTCGCAGAGCGGGGTTTCTAAGATTTTGTTTTAAAAGGTAAGGAACTAGGGGCGCTAAGGGCCAGAGGGTAAGATACCTGGGTACTTAGGCAGGCTGGGAAGTAACTTCAGGCACATTCTAGGTGGTGTCGTGATATCTAAGTACATTAGAGAAGTTGATAAGGGCCGCTGAGCTAGTATTGTATAAATTCCCTTCTACCAAATCTCTACGCTTTTCTTTTCACAACGAGACGGTTGCTCTCTCATCTTCCTTCTTCCTTTTCCATCTATCGACAAAATAGAATAACGCACACTCCCACGAGAGCGTCACTCCCCCTATCTCTACATACTTAAGCAGATACATCCTACTTGAGCACACAAACATTAGAATAGTGCCTGTCACGATGGATACCCCGGACACAACCTACGAATACCTTGAAAGAGTCTCCGAATGGTATGGATCGCTCCGACCGTTACTACTCGATTTGGTTGGCGATTATGCCGGACAGGAGCTCTTTTTCATAGAAGGCGACTCTCTCTGCCGTCACATTTTCAGTGACACAAGGATCTCAATACACAGTGAGCGGGCTTTGGAACCTTCCGGGGATAACTCATATAAACTAATTTGTTAAAAAATATAGATGGTCCTCAAGTTGTTACAGCTATTTATGTCCTCGAGAGATTTCTAGCTAATCTCCGACAACGAGGATGTAATTTTCATCTTGTATTCTTTGAAGGTAAGTCTTGCTGTAATATGGCTCAACCCTCATCCCACTATCAACAGGAAACATCTAAACATCGACCAGCGCACAAATTCCTGTGCTTCGACCAATCCAAGACCAACCGCAATCAAGCATGGAGATACGTCTTGGCCCGCGAGGTTGCCATCCGGCACTTAAAGGAAACTCTACCGCCGGACAACCCCGTCAAGGTTTTTCATTATTCTAGCTTGAACGATTTTAATTTTGAGAACTACCTTCAGGAGTGGAAACCGTACTTCGCACTAGCACACGACATGCCAAGTTTGGCCGGCCAAAGCAAAAAGCAGCACCTCATGCAATCGGGCATCCTTTGGAAGCTGCTAAGCCAGGGCTACAATGTAGCCCTACTAGACAAGGTGGAGTTTAAGAACTCAAAGGTACAGATAGGTAGTACTCTTCGATAGCTACTCAGGTGCCTTGGAAGCTAATGCGACATCTCGATCATACTGTAGATAATGACCTCGGTCGCCGAGGGCACTGGCCTAGGCCATTTCACGCCTGCCTTCATCAACAAGTGCAAGAGAGAGATGTCCATGGTAGCCACTTCCCTAAACGACAAGTATCAAATCAAAACAAAATTTGTCAAAGTCGACATCTTAGATGACGCTACTAAGTTAACCAAAAGTCCCCATGAGCTCCTAATTATTGGTACAATGGCAGGATTATTTAAGCAGGACGACAAATATCTGAAGCTCCTGGAGACATTCGGAGTTGGGTTGTTACGATCCACTCTCTTGATCCAAGCGCTTTCATTGAACCAACGATGCCTTCCCGATGTTCGATTCAGTAATGCAGCGACAGACAAACTGGACGGCTTCGTTAATGCCCTCTGCCGATATCTTGCGATATTTATCAGTGAGGGTAATTGCTTCGATATACAGCAGAACCACCCCCGTCAAAGCATGAATTTTTGCGAGCTTCTTGATATCCGTCTTTTCCGATACTGCCTTGCAGACCCTTCATTCGCGGAAGAAATGGTAACTGACGACCTCCAACGCTTGATGGAAGCATTCAGAGTCCAAAGTGGCATTACGCTCTGCTCGACTGATGTAGAGGCTCTTGGTGGAAGAATTGTTCCAAAGCCCTCGGATGAGCCTGCAAGAGTCAGTGTGCTCCCATTCAAACACAAAGCCTTTGATGGCCATTTAGCTACCATCAAGCTGGACATCGACAACACTGTATTTGAAGAACCAAAGCTTCTTCATCGTGCCGCGCAAGAGAAGACCCATTGGCACTCTACAAGCTCGTTGAAAGGTGAGATGAAGTTTTTGAACAAGTGGCAGCAAAATCGACGGAATCGCTCGGATCAGATGTTCCATACTCATATGCAGCGGTATGCAGCGTCTATTACTGGCCAAAGCGCCGGTATCCTCGAGCCAGAGTTGATCATTGTGGAAGAGAAGGAAGAGAAGCTTAGGAAGGGTGGTAAAGTTAGAAACCCCACAGCTGACGAGAATCCGACCGATGTGAAATCATCGAAGAACCAGAGGGGCGGTCAGAAAGCTCCCATAATGAAGAAGGCAGATGCTATCCGAGAAGCGAATATGAAGGCAAAGGGTAAGAAAACCGAGGACAAAACCAACGGAGTTTGGGGCAGAGTTCTTGATGAACATGTCACACTCTCCGAGAAGTCACGCACAAGGGCCGAAACACAGGATGCCGCCTTGGTAACTCTGGGGAGAATCAGCGAATTCCAGCGGGTAAAGCTAAAGGGCGAGTCATCAACCTACGTCTACTTGGAAACGAGGCTCTATAGGATGAAGGTTCTTCTGGGATTATGGGGGCAGGCGTGTAGTATTAGTGCGCGAGAGAAGGAAACCCACCAAAACCTCGCGGCCCTGATCTTCGACGAAGCACGACACATATTGACATCACCAGCTCTCACCAAGGTTGTCTCCATCATGGTTAAAAAGGTTTGGGCTGATATGGGTTTCGGTGAACCGATCACTACCCAGCCCAAAGGTACCAACAAGCTATCAACAACGCTCGAGAATCTTCGCGTCAAGCCGGAGATGCGGATTGGAGTATCACCGATTGAATTTCAACTAACGTACGGTGGACCATACATGGACCGCAGTTTTGGTTCGGCGCCAGACACCCGTGTCAGATTTCACCCCGACACTTGGCAGAGAGACGTTCTGGACCAGATAGATGCCAACAAGTCTGTATTCGTTGTCGCGCCTACATCTGCTGGTAAAACTTTTATTTCTTTCTACGCAATGGAGAAGGTTCTGAAAGGAAGTAATGACGGTATTCTCGTTTATGTCGCGCCTACAAAGGCTTTGGTAGGTTCCAAATATGCCAATAATTCTCGATGATATTAGTATTAACAGGAATGAAAACAGGTCAACCAAATCGCGGCTGAAGTTCTCGCTCGGTTTAACAAGAGATACCCTCACGACGGACAAAACGTCTGGGCTATCCATACCAGGGATTACCGTATCAACCATCCCGAAAAATGTCAAATCTTGATCACAGTCCCGCACATTCTCCAGATTCTACTTTTGGCGCCACATAATGCCTCAAAGTGGGCACCAAGGGTCAAGCGGATCATCTTCGATGAGATCCATTCTATTGGGCAAGCTGACGATGGTGTTATTTGGGAGCAGCTTCTTCTAATCGCACCTTGGTAGGTTGCATACTTTTCCATATAAAAATTTATTATTTTAACCATTATCTCTAGCCCCATCATTGCTCTTTCAGCCACAGTTGGTAATCCAGGAGAATTCAGAGACTGGCTAGTTGAAACTCAGAAAGCCGCAAATATCGATCTGAAGATGATCGAGCACAAACATCGTTTTTCGGACCTTCGAAAGTTCGTCTACCAACCTCCGGCCGATACCAGTTTCACTGGACTCGATCGAAAGCGATACTTCGAAGAGCTAGACGGCGAGCCAAGTTTTGTTCCGATCAACCCCATATCGACACTGATAGACGTAAAGAACCGTGCCCTACCAGCCGACTTGACTTTGGAGCCGAGAGATTGTTTGGAAATTTACAAGCTCATGAAGAAGCATCAAACCGATAGCTTCAGAATCAGCAGCACGTTGGAACCTACAAAATTCTTCCGTGGAGTAATTGGAAAAGCAGATGTTGTAAAATGGGAAGCAGCGCTAAAAAGGGAGTTAGAGATATGGATGGCGGACACCGTTTCTCCTTTCGATGCTGTCATGGAAGAAGTTACTCGTTCTCACAAGGACAAGGCGCCAGTCGATATCGTGAATAAGCGGGAAACCTCGTCGTCGTCAACTTTATCGCCTTCGAAGTCAAATTCACCTCCACCATCACAAGAGGGAGAAGCGAATGACGACGACGACGACGATGATGATGATGATGATGCTCACGACAACGACAGACTTTTGCAGGATACTACGTGCTCATTGCTTGCCCGTCTGCACAGCAAGAACGCCTTACCCGCGATTTTATTTTCATATGATCGAACTATGGTGGAGAAGATTGTGACCGCCATTCTCAAGCAATTGGAAGATGAAGAAGTGCGTTTCAAGAAGACTAATCGCGAGTATCTAGCAGACTTGGAACAGTATCACGAATATTTAAAGCAATCGAAATCGAAGGCCTCAGCTAAGCCGGACGAAAAGACGAAGAAGAAACAGGCTAAGAAAGGCAAGAATAAAGACGACGATATCGATGCGAGGAAGGATGAGCAGAATCGAGAGGAAAGAGACGAAGTCAGCAAATGGGCGATGTTCGATCCAGATGCGCCGCACGAGAAATTCCTCTTTACTGGGAAAGTCAACCATGATGTAGAAGAAGACTTCAAGGTTTTGAGGAACTCAAGCGTTCCAGAGGTCTTTATTTCAGCGCTACGAAGAGGAATCGGTATTCACCACGCAGGTTTGAGTCGTCGGTTACGTGAAGCGTATGTCCATTATTGAATCACCTCAAGATCACGAATCGGTTTCTAATAAATGCATACATAGTACGGAGACATTGTTTCGTATGGGCTATCTTCAGGCCGTCGTCGCTACCGGAACTTTGGCATTAGGCAAGGAATATATCTTCACACAGACAAATATCCCAGCTAACATATGTGATTAGGTATCAACATGCCCTGCAAGACTGTCGCCTTTGTCGGTGACAGTGTTTACCTCACAGCTCTTGCATACCGTCAATGTTCGGGTCGTGCGGGTCGCCGTGGTTTCGATTTGTTTGGAAATGTGGTCTTTCATGGTCTTTCGCAAGCTAAGGTGAATCGCCTTATAAGCTCCAGATTACCATCGTTACAGGGACATTTCCCAATCAGTACATCGCTGGTCCTCCGTATGTTTTCTCTCATTGATGGGTCACAGGAATCACTATATTCCCAGAAGGCGATCAATCAGCTGCTTTCGCAACCCAGGCTATTCTTGGGTGGTGATAGTTTCAAGGAACAAGTGCTGCACCATCTACGTTTCTCAATCGAGTATCTACGCCGCCAACATCTAATCGATGCAAGGGGAAGCCCGATTAACTTTGCAGGACTCGTCGGTCATCTGTATTATACGCAAAACGGTGCGTTTGCATTCCATGCTCTACTCAAACATGGGGTTCTACACACTATTTGCAAGAATATAGATAAGAAGCCACGAGGGACTACCTTGATGCTCATGTCTGTCATGGCGCATATTTTCGGACGGCGCCGATGCAAGGCTCCCGCGGAGTTGGGTAAAGCCAGGATGGAAATTATCAAGCATTCACCGAGCGACGTATACCTCCCTCCCTTACCTAAGATCGCTTCCGAGGCCCTTGAGGAGCACGACGAAGAGACACTCAAGACATTCACGGGATATGCTGCATCATTTGCGAAGGAATACTGTCAGAACATCCCGGATAATGTCCTTCCATTCACAAACAAGAGGATCGGGAGCTCCGTCATTAAGGAAGACGGAGACGATATCCATGTCAGGTCAACGTTTTTCAGAATATCTGGGGCAACGGATTCGTTCGCTTCGGTGGAAGATTTATCCACGTCCACCCGGAATGGTGTCTTTTTAGAGTCATCTGCAATCCCAATCGTTGATGTTCAAGATGGATATTGGAATGCTTATTTACTCGATTTTTATAAGCATGGAAGTTTACATCCATTGGTTGTTGCGAACGGCCTACGCAAAAACGATGTTTGGTTTATGTTAAACGATTTTTCGATGATCTTGGCGACCATTGTTACTTCTATCAAGAACTTTTTTGCGGAGAAGGATGTTGGTGGATCCGACGAGGATCTTTTGGAGCCATTGGCGATGGAAGAAGGGGAAGGAGTGGATATAGAGGAAGGGGAAGCTGGGTTTGGGAGTGAGGATGAAGGGGATGTTGATGTGGCCAGGGTCAACCACGCCGCATTCAAGGACCCGAACGGAATGTTGAAGGTATTCAAGGCCTTCATCCTTTTGAAGTCACTATTTGACCAGAAACTTGCGGCAATTGGCGCAACGAAGCGGCCGGAGAGGAAGAGAAAGGCCAGGAGGCCAAGATTGCGAGTTTATGGTTGAGAAATGAAGGAATCATGAGAGAGAGGAAGGTGCGTGATCGTTTTCGTTGATGTGTAGTGCAATGTCAGGGTCCTAGCGGGTTAGTGTGGAATTCAAAGAGGAGATCACAAAAACCAATGTATCTTAGCTTCGGGAAAATAAAATAGGCGACAATGCTTTTCGGTGCGGCATTTTCACAAGAAAACTCCAAGTTTCGTTGACCTGCAGGAAATATGCACAGCACAAGCCTTTGCAGCAGTGGGGGATCTTTTTCCATCTGAATTTCTTCTGCTGTTGGAATCGTGTAAGATGTGGAGTACATCCCTATCGATTGGACTGGATGCTTTGCAGCTCGACCACGCAAAGGGCCAGTAGGAGCTCCTCCTTTCTTATCCCAACCTTTCGAGCTTTCTCCTCCCAACCATCCCCGCATCTGTCCCTCCACAGCAGAACTCATTTGTAACCGGCAAACTCGTCTGAAAAAAACTTCAATTGCGGTGACATCCTCTCCTTCTCAAAAGGAAAGGTGGAGATGAGCTTTCCCCTAGTAATATCGATATGTAATTCCTGTCTAGTACTGCTAATGAGCGCTCTACATAGTACCATCATCCAACCGATCCAGTAAGAAAGTGTACAAGAAATCTCTTCCCCTGCCTTGCATAGCATATTCGCATGGTTTACCAATAGGTTTGTGAAAAATAGGCCATAGTGAAAGTTCTGGGCATCCGCCGACATGGTTCCGCCAGTTTTTTTTTCTTTCTGTCCATCAAATCACTGACGTATGTCTTCGAGATGCATCGATGGGTTTGGTCGGTTCGCCACCGGCACCAAAGGATACAGACATAGACGAGCAGTGAAAAGCCTAAAGAGTCTGCAGCTTGCCTCTCTGCGCTTCCATTTTTTCGGGATGCCACATCTTGAAATGGGTTCCATGACAAAACTTCTTCTTCCTTCCTTTCTTTTTCTTTTCTAGCATCCCTTCTCGATATAGTTTTTTAATTGCTAATTTAGTGGGAAAGAAATTGGGATCCGTGAGTCAAGAAAAGCTTCGTGGCCGGTAATTACAAAGCTTTGCCTTCGGAAAAATATTCAAACTTTTTTACGCTTTCGACGTCTTGAATCTAAGATTGTTTGAGTATAGCCTCAAGAGTTTGATCAGTACTTACGTGCGTGTACCTGATTGCTCGTTGATACATATTTCTGAGGAGTGCAAGGCTACATTGTACCACCTCAATGTAACAAGTTTATACCGTTACGTTTTGTCTTGGGCAACTGGCATCACAATTAATCCGACTCAGGATCGAAACAATAGCTCATAAAACTAGCCTTCCTTTTTTCCTTTTCTGTTTTCTTCTGAAGGCGTGATTGTCGAGAGACAAGTCAAAAAAGAGGCGCATGAGAATCAATAAAGAGGCTGGTCTTACGGAAAAACCTGGGTACTAAAACGTGACTGAGATGCGAGTACCTGCAGATTTGTCAAGCTTGCAAGCCTGCTTTACGAAAGCTGTCGTCGTGTTCGAATCCTACGGACCAGACGACGACGTGATCCTTTTTTGTTTTCCTTTCTACACAAGCGCTCGAGCCTGAACCTTTTACTGATTTTATTTACTTTTTGATATTCGATGCTGCAGGACATATGTCGGTGAATCCTTTGGACAGGTGCAGGTGCGAAATGGTCCCATTAGACCAGTAATTATTGTTGTCTATGCACGTCGTGAGTCAAAGAGGCCAGAGAAGATGGTGTTAGGGTCCACATTTCCGTGTGATATGCGCCATCATTGGGTCATGCCCTCTTCGCTCCGTCACAAACCGAAGAGCATATGCTTAAGGATGCTTTCGGTTGGTGTATTTCGTTCGAGAAGGTCGGAACCCTTTCCGTTGGGGGTTGTCTATAGTACGTACATATGTGGGAATAGGGAAATCATGCGTCGGTCTTTGCCCGGAACGACATTCTGTAAATGGGAAGGGTGTGCGGTTTGATTGAGGTTATTACTTGTTTCCGCGTAGGGCCGAATCGAAATGGCAAATGAGGAGGGGATGGCGACAGCTGTCAAAGGTATTCGGTCTGTGCAGGGTACCTTTCGTTTAAGCAATCGGATTCGAGATTTCGAATATAAAGGTGTAGTTGATACTCCGGTGTACGGAAGTCGGTATAGACGACTTGGTAGACGAGAATTAAGAGGGAAAGCAGATCCCTACTACGTCACGAGAAAAATCCATTACCCTATTCGACGGCTGGACCGTAAGGGAAACCCTTCAGCCCAGGCACCGATCCGAAGAGGCGACACCGTAGCGACGGGTAAAGGGTTCTTAGTCCGATATACGGAATATGCGAAGGGTATGGAGCGCCATATCTGACATGTGCAGCCTCCAACATCTACAGCGAGTAGTTTGATGCTGTATGATACCTATTCCTGTCCCTCGAATACCCGGTTTCTCCAATCTAAAGGCCAACGATGTCGTCGTCCTGCGGGACTTATGGTTCGTTTAACAATGTGAACCGAAGACAGGATGATTCCTCCCCCATACGGTTTTGGACGTCGAGGCACCAAAACATAGCTTCTCTGGCTACACAAAAGTCATGAAAGTTTTGTTTCTCCTGGTTTACGCATTTACCTCTTTGTGACGTTAGGCGAGAATTTTTAAAGACACAATTAAGAAAAGGTCTGCACATTATTAAGGAACGTTAAATGTCAAGACTGGAAACGGGATTTGACACCCGGAAGTGAAGCAAGGGAGGGGTTCTCGTGTGAGGTAGGGATATGTAGCGAGAGATCGCCGTGAAAAGGGAATAGCTGGAGGAAAGGAAGGGTCCATTATTTCTCTCAAAACGAAAAACTCATTGTAGAAATCGCTGGGTCCGATCAGAGACTTGCAGGGCTTGGCTGATCAGGAAAAATAAAATAAATAAAAAAAAGCCGCCGTTGCGGTGGATTCGATTCTGGTCTGATCAGCTTCTCTTTGGAATTTTGTAATGCTGCTGCATAAAGCGGGGGTATGGGCATATGATTGGCTGGGCGGGCGGTTGCAAAGCAGGTCCTCCAAAGGAAAGGGAAAAAATATGATATGATATTTTGGAAATATTTCTCTCAGACGTCGAAGCATTCATCCCTTTTCCGGGGTATTAGAAAAAGACGCTGCTAAAATTACGAACCGTCCTGCATTACCTATTCGGAGGGGATAAATATCAAAATACCCATTCCTTCGAAAATTTATCGAAAACAGCGCGGTTTGGTTATGGCAGTTCGGAGTCTTCGCGGCAGAACTCTGGAAGAGTGGCTGGGCTTGTTCCTGAAGATCCATCCATGGTCGATATCGATGACGGTCATATGGACATTGTTTTTTCTCACTTTCCGTCTAAGGAGAGACCAGGGCAGAGGCTGGCTAAGGGTTAAGGGTTCCCAGGCACTGATTGCGCCCCGTCAACGCAATAGTCGACCAGGTCATTATCTAAACGAAATTGCGCCCGATCCACGCCAAGCTGCGGCATCGATTTGTTTGAAAGTATCAAAATAGAGCTTCGATAATGAGAAATGCCGAAGGAGGCTTTTTGTTTTGGTTTGGTGAAGAATTGACGTCGATGTTCATGCGAAATTGAATCGGGAGCGGCCTGGAAAGCGCCATGTTGAGGAAGGCGAATCGAAGATGAGATCTCCAGCCGGTCGGGTGGTAGCATCGATACCGACGATGCGGTGGGGACAAGAAGAGCGATTAATCAGATTCTTGTACCTCTTTCTTTTCATTCAAGCCGTGGTTTCCGCCATGGCCAGCAAGGTTGTTTGCAGCATGTCGTTGAAAACAGTCCACCAACGCCATCTGCATTTCCCATGCCGCTGGGCTCACCTCCACACGCGCCAGTCGCCCAATTGTGGGAGGTCCACCTTCCGCCTGTCTATTTTGAACGTGAAACTAGCAAGGCCCCACTCATATCATATCGGGGATGGACAAGGCCAATAAGGGTTCTTGACACGGTTCAAATTCCGAGAAGCGAAGATGAACAACACATAGGGAAGAAAATCACATTAAACTTTCTCTGCATGAAAAGGGTTAAGGGATGAAGGGAAGAAAACTATTCAGATCGCACCGTAATGTGATCTTTTGTGTCCCAAAAGCAAGCCCTACACAGTAATTGTCTCTGGGTTAATTCATCGTCCATCGAAATAAAATATCAGGTCAGATGTACGAAAAGTACTGTCGTCTCGACATGTCTGCTCCACTTCCCCATTAACATGTGCGACACTAAGCCCGTAACAACCCTTATTGCTGTGGAAGCCAAAAAAAAAAAAAAAAAAAAAAAATCTATCTGAAAAGGTGACGAGCTCGCATGTTTTTTGACCAACCAGGTGCCTTGTCAGTTTCTTTTTTAGGTTGTCATCACCATGTCGACGAGTGGGAAAAAAAGCTGCTTCCCTGCTCACCCCATCCCTATTTTCTTTTTCTTTTCTGTTCTTTTGGTTCTGAATCTTGGTGAGAGGAAAAGGGCTGGCGAAAAAAATGGGTGGTCACTAAATCTGGAAAATTCGACGGCTAGGGTACCTTTGCTCGTATATATTGTAACCCCGGCAGCAAGGTATCGACGACTGGCAAGAACACCAATATGACATGCATGCATAGGACATGTGATGGCTAACAAGGCCTTGAATTGTTGTTCTTTGTTTCGTGAGGAATTCCTCGTTAACGATCCGGCTCTCTCAATATAAGAGCCGGACGCAATCTTGAATGGGCAAGATGCCGCCCAAATTTCTAAGATTTGATCAAATATCAGCGATGAGAGGAAGGTGTATCCGCCAATTTCAATTATGATTGACCGAGAGTGCTGCTTTTGTTTCTGGATATTTTCCCTTGGATACTGCGGTTCTTACTCGCTCGGAGGTGCTTTATCAGCACTGGCGGGCCCAATAGAAAGATAATATCGGGTGTTTATGTTTGCCAGCATCTGGACGCTCGACCAGTAGAAGCCGCAGCATTTTCATCGAACTTTACAGAACGCTGCATGCATTAGTAGTGACATCCATTACTTCACCAATGGGAGGCGAGTTTGTTGCATGGCTGGGTTAAACGTGGGGATGCTTTTTGCTCTGAACCCCTAGTTTCTAAGGTGGTTCGGTCGACCGGGGGATACCAGAGCCTACATATAATTTTGTTAGAGAGCGAGGTACCGCTTGCGTTGAAGGCGGAGCCGTTCCGAACATTCCTGTCCTTCTCGATCGGGGGCTATTTGATACTTGCAGAGCACTCTTTTGAGTTGTAGCGAGACTAAAGTTAGCTCAAAGATCTGAGTTAGGCTTCATTCTCTGAAAAGAGGAATGACTTTTTCTTCGTCAACAGGAGACTTTAAAATTTTTTCTTCTGTTGTTCTTTTGCCTCAGAAAAGGCAGACAAGAGGGGAAAGTAATGAAATATGATATCGTCGTCAGGTAGATGTCAGAAAACACGCAAGAGGGCAACGTTGCCCATCTTTGAACCCCCCTCATTTTTGGCTCCATCGCCTCCACCGTGGTCTGCCGGTTGGCTGTGGGACTGACAGACTGGGGCATGGCATGGCATCAGAACCCGACCTTCCCATCGATATAATGGATGTCGAGAAAGAATATCAGGATACAGAATACTGGTACTTGTAGCCATGAGGAAGTTTGTACCTGCAATAGAGGTGTGCAAGTTAATTATGGAGCCGGCCCAATCCTTTCAACGAGATCTCCCACGCAAAAGATGGGGTCGACGCCGTGATGATATGATGATTCGGGGCCTGACATCCTGTGGTTCTGACAGTATGCGTCTCCGCTCAGCTCGTTTGCTCATTCATACAGGCATATTACATCCATACCGTCCGATGTGTGTGAGGGTCACGGTCCTGTGTGTATGTATGTGATGTCCTGAAGCTAATCGAATCACAGGCCCGTCATTTCGTATTGATGGAGAAGGCCTTTGCTTCTTACTTTTGTTTCTTTTTGGTGAACCGACAAGATGGCTGCCGTCAAGATTTGGGGTGCAACCTCATTGCTTTTTCGGAGAGAGCAGAGAAGAGAAGAAGGATGTCTCTTAATTTGCTCGTTCTCATTTCTTATTCGTTTGCCTGCTGATTTTCTTGCATTAGCCAGCAGGCTTTGTCCTTTTTTAAAACAAGCAAGAACAGGGAAAAGTAGGAGAACCCACCACGCTAAGCAGGCTTGCTGGCTGCTGCGGTTGCGGTTCCTTAACCCTCTCGACGTGAAGGTGCTGTCACTCGTCTGTTCCCTGGCCTCTCCTGCACTTGCTCTCCCAGTAACCCTCTAGAGTTTTCCGTTCGTGCTGCAGTGAACTATCTAGGGTGAAACGGCGGCAGCATCCATCTTTCTCACACCTACACACCACCCACACCCACTCTGGCTCTCTCGCACTGTGTTCTTGATAGAGTAGTATAGTGCGGGAGCAGCAAATAAAAAAAGTAAGAGTAAGAGTCCCTGGGAGGGTGGTCAGTTAGTGCAGAGTTACTTGCAGCGGTGGGTGGTCCTGGTACTTACGCTTCCATGTACTAGCAGGTAGTTAGTGGTCGTTAGTGTTTTTGTTTGTGAGAATTCTCCTCCTCCAATCCTCTCCATCTCCCTAAAACCAAGACCCTTCCCTTTCCCTCACCTCCCTCTTCAACCTCACCCCATCCGTCAACCCCAAACCGCCTCTCCCTTTCTCCTCTCACTCCGTGCCTGTGTGTCACCTTGCTGTTGACTGCAAGCTACGACAAACCAAAACCTCAAAACGTTCTTAATCGCTCCTAGTTCTCCTCGACACGGCTTTGCGCTTTCCCTCGGTCCAATCTCGAAACGGTCTATTCTTGGTCGTTCGCGGGAAACAGTACAAGATCTAAAAAACAGTTTTAAAGGTCGAACCTCGAACTTGTTTATTGTCTTTACACCATCACCAATATCACACAAAGTCCCGGTCCCTTTGAGAACCCATTTACTTGGAGTACCAACTTGCTTGGGCGATTATACTCGACGCATTCACTGAGTGGAGGGAATTCGGCTTTCTCTTGTTTTTATTTGTTATCATCGGCATCGAATCGACCACCACTACATATATACGATTTTTCTATACAAACAAACACTACGGACGGGATCTTACACCAGGAGATTCTTCCCATTATCAACATTGGTTCTAGCATCACGGTTCTCCTCACGGCCACTCCGGTTCGGCAGATTCGGTTAAGCAAATTCTTATTTTTATTCTCATTATCACATTTCTTCGGTCGTTTTCCTTGCTGCTGCGAGGTCTTTTCACTATAATATTCTGCTCGGAAACCCACGCCATCCCCTAATCTATACTAATAACTCCTTGCAACCGCCGAACATCCCGCTGCTTGCTATTTCCCTAGTGGTACTGGACCTAGGATATTACCCTCGCAACTTCAAATCATTCTGATACCCCTGCCGTCTGCCGTCTGCTTCCAGTTTTTGTTTCTTTTTAGTGCATTTCTGTAAATCCGCTCTTGCTCATAAGGGCCAAAAAATATTTTTTTTTTTTACATCGAAACCGCGTACCTCTACCCCCTGGGATTGCGAACGGAACAGAAACCTCTCTCTTAACAGCATCTATCCTCTCAAACAAAAATCGAAATCCTCTCCCGAGCAGTGGAGCTTTTAACTAAGTATTTCCTCTCGGTCCAACCGCTTCACTCATCCATCCTTCGGATACCAGTTTCACGGACTTGAAAACAATCGTTCGACTGGATAGAATCTACCGAAACATCACAAGAACAAGTTGAGGTCTCGATAGATTGGAACAGAAACGATTACGTCTGCTCGTTTACCTAGGATATACTATCAGCGAAATATAACTGGATGCTCGGGCTACAGCACTAAGATTTTTTTCTTTTTCTTTCTTTCCCTTCCAACTGGCCGTTGGCCTGCCCCGGTCTAGTCGCCTCCCTCTCCGATACCATCTTCTAGTCCACCTTTTGCTTCAAAGAGCGGGTTTCTCTCACTGACCAGTCATCACCTACTCATCCACACTCTCTCGCTCTCACTCTACCCAATAAAAGCCTCTTGTTTTAACGGATATACCTTTTTGTGTGATTCCCTTGGTTACGGATCTGGTTCTATTATAGATTTGTGATTTGGTCATCTTTTGTATAGTCGGCTATTCTTTTTATTTGTGTCGGTTCTATTTGCTCGTGCATTCTTCGCCTTACGCCTAAAATTTACCCTTGGAAACAGTTTTCCTGGGTAATTTTTTCTGGAGTCAAATTAGGAACTGGTAAGTTGTTTTTTTTGCCCAACTCTGGTGGCGAGTTTTTGAAGATGGCTTCGCGGGTTGTGGCGTCTGGTGCTGCTCACAGCACACCAACCTCATCTTCCAACCATCATCATCTTTTCATCCCACAAGCAGCTCGGGCTAACCCATATTTCGCGACTTCCAGCAAAGGCGTGAACAGTATCCCGAACTGTTCACCTTCGGCTGTTCCTGTTCGGCTTCTACTTTCATCCATTATGCCATCCTTCTACGCTCGTCCCCCACCGGGGCTTCCCATCACCCCTCCGGAATCCATGTACTATCATCAGTATGCCATGTATGGCATGCATGATCAGAAATCTGGCTTCGACAGCTACAACCAAATGCAACAGTACCATCCAGGGTACCGACAGCAGAGCTTGCAGTTTCCACCTGGACTCGCTCATCCTTCTAACTGCAACACCCTTCCTCCTCTCAACGGCATGAAGTCCGGTGAGAATATGCAGTTGCCTTGGAACACACGCAACGATGCCAAGTCTGCTCCCGCTAAGGCTGAGGAAAAGCCAACCGGTGGCGTCGCCCAGGTGTTGGACTACGAAATTGAAGATATGGCTGAGTTCGTCACCTCTATGGCCATCGGAATGTATGTTATATCAATCTCTTACATGCGAATTGACGGAACTAACAAGGCTTTTAGAATTCTCCCGGGGTCTCAGAGCCAGCAAACTGTCTCGGCCTTCAAGAAGTTCGTCGTCACCATCTTGCAGTCAACTCGTTTGCCTTCCTCCACTGTGATCCTGTCGTTGGACTATTTGTCTCATAGAATGAATAACTGTCCTCCGACTACCCAGCATAAGGGATTGGCACATCTTTACCGAATGTGCACCATCTCTCTGCTCCTCGCGAGCAAGTTCTTGGATGATAACACCTTCCAGAACCGCTCGTGGGCAGACGTAACGGGACTTCAGGTCGCTGAACTTAATCAGTTGGAGGCCGACTGGTTGGCCGCTATTGGATGGCAACTCCACGTTGCTCGCCCTGGTTACACGGGATTCGATTCCTGGAAGGCGTCTTGGGACTCGTTTATTAGTCAGAAGCAAGTCCATCATGCCCCGGTTCTCTCCCCAATCAACACCAACATTATGAACAACCGCCGCCATACGATGTCATTCACCAATCAAACCTTTTCCCCTCAACAACAATACCCTCAAT
This sequence comes from Arthrobotrys flagrans, assembly GCF_004000055.1. Lineage (NCBI taxonomy): Eukaryota > Fungi > Ascomycota > Orbiliomycetes > Orbiliales > Orbiliaceae > Arthrobotrys > Arthrobotrys flagrans. Next base: position 964,859 of record NW_027137556.1, read on the forward strand.
CAGCTCTTCCCCATGGTTATATCGGCGATCACCTCCGCCAAATTCAGATGAACGATGGCCCTCTCTGGTGTCCCGATTTGACATCTTCCGCTCAAGCATCCCCTCCCTCATTGGCTTCATCTGGGCCCACCACTCCTGCTTGGGAGTACCCCATCAACAACTGGGGGCATCACTTTGGAGGCAAGCACCAGTTCCCAGCCAGAGTCTCACCATCACGAATCTCGCCCCCTCTCATGATGCAGGGATTCAAGGGAGCTTGCAACTGCGTGTCATGCTTCCACACCCGACTCCCTCAGCTGCCGACGCCATCGATGTACCCTAACTTCGCTGTCGGTTATGGCCATCAGATCGTTGCCTAAGATCATTCCTTTGACTACTCATCATAAACATCATTGCGGCGTTCCTATACTAACCAAAACAACTTGTTCACTTTCGGTTCACCATTCACGGGAGGAGATAAAAAGCCGGTTTTTATATAAAAGTATTTCGTTTTCTCTGGGGTTCTTATCTTCCACTATCGGAGTTTAATTCTTTCGTTCGGACGGAACGATTTGTTTAATTGCCTTTTTTTCTTTTTTCTCTGGGTCCCAAGCGCATTTCTCGTTCTAATATCCGATTTGCCTGAAACGACATACATCTAGACAGTGTGGCTGGATTGACTGAGAATCTGGATATCAGTATCGAGCGGGGGTTTTTTTTCAAGCCCTTTCTCCCCGGTTTTTTTCTTCTCTATGGTTATTCTTCTTGACTCTGTGCATGATTATGTTAGCGTTTCCTTTTTTTCTTTATTTCTGTTCCTGGTTCTTTTGTAACATTCTATGCGGCGTCCACAGCGATCTTCTATTTTCTCTTCTCACCCCGGGTTCGACGACTGATCATCTTGGACCATCGACTCATCCGGTTTTTATAGGGACTCTAGAATACGAGAACCCTACACTCTTTCGTTCCTTTCCTTGATTTCCGAAAACAAGCCCAAAAAAATACCGAAAATTCTTTCAAACGGTGGCGGCAAAGTTTCAATATTACCCAACTGTTTCTATCCCAATTCCCTAATGGCTTTACGAATCCCCTCTGTTTCGTTTATCTAAAATCTTGTTCTTTATTTCAAATTGTACTCCAAATTGCATCCCGATAAACCGATTGTTTCTTGTCGCTTTGGCATTCATGAGTGGCTTGCTTTTCCCCTTTTCCTTATTTCAGCCTTGTATATTCTGCATTTTACAGTTTAATCAGGTTTCGCTTATGTGCTTTTTCTTAGTTTATTATACCCATGCTCCTTCTGTTCGTCTCTTCCTATTTACTTCCCATTCTACCTTGTCGTATTGATTGTATGAAAGATTTTTCCTTTTTCTTTTTCTCTTTTCTCTTTTCTCTCTCTTTCCTTCTATTTTAGTGTTCGGGGCAAAACTGAAAAAAATTTCAAGGATTATCGGTGTCAAAAAATCTTTGCATTTTCGTGGGAAATTTCAAATCTGTTGTTTTTCTCTCCGCTTGAGACTTTGGTCGAAATATATACTCGAGTTTCTTCGAGCGTCCTTAGTGACACTTCTTCTTTTTCTTTCTCTTCATTGCTCGTTCATATTCCCCAATTCTTTTTTTCTTTTCTCGTTGGATCGGTTATATCTCTTGCATACATCATTGTTGTGCTTTATAGCGCAAATCAACTTGAGGGCGGACAAAAAAAGTCGGAAGTTTTTGGAGCCTGATTCCTTTTTTTTTTTTTGTGGATTGGAGGAGCATATTAAATTATTAAAGACAGTAACATGCCCTCGGTTAGGAGAGATAGCTATAGCAGCAATAATAAATACAAATGGAAAGCCTTTTGATCAGAAGCAGTTCTGATTCTAGGGGAATTAGATTCAACACTTTGAATATCGTTCATCTTAACTTTCGTAGACTTAAGATTCTTCGTAAAGTAGATTTTTCCTTGTTACAACAGGAACCATTTGTTGCATTTTGGCCCCAGCCGCGTGTTGCCAACAACGTTACCGAGGCTGGCAACGTTCCTGCATTGCATTGCATGCCCTTTTGTGCTAGGGAGGGATTCGATTTACTGGAATAGCTGGCATTGCATGTTATCGTGGACGGTACACATACCTCAAGTAGGTACTTGTGTATACAAATATGAAGAGTGTACGTGTAAATAAAGTAATGTATCTCCGTCTTCTATGCATCTAGAATACCATGGGTAGTGCACCATGGATAGTCGCCATAGATCAAATACTCGGTAGGATCCACATCTTAAGCTTGTGAATACCCCCCCTGCTTGGTATCTCCTCTGATCTGTGGGTTCTTTTCCTACAGTCACTCCTTCCGTCATGATGGATATAGGATCTGCACCGTTTACTCTACAACCTGGCGTAACTGTAACTTGTTCCGTTAACAAAGTCGCAGAGGCATATCGTTTTAGCGCCGAAACGGCGCACGATTATATTGAGGAGGGACATACATGATGGAGAATATTGACACGTATGAAAGCCTTAAACCTAGCTAGAATGACTTAAAAGTAATTATTTATGTATGGCTCGTTCTTATAACTATTGGAAGGTTGCGCTGTCGCCGATAGGCGGTAACGTGGAAACATTCTTGATCAAGCACAGGAGAGGATGGTATACCGATCTACGAGGAAACGGGGGCACGGGTCGGAGAATAGTATCCAATGGAGGGATCATACTCTAACCGTGTATATAAAAATGGGACGAGGTAGCTATGGGGGTTGGAACTGGTATTTATAATTCTCCGAAATCTGCATGAATCTAACCCCGTCTAAATCTCTAGTGTGCACACTAATCATACAATCTAATAACGCTAAAAAAAAGAGGTCCCATATGCATTGATGTTAGGGTGGAGCGAAGGATTTGTATATAATAGGAAAGTTGGGATAACATGCGGCTCCATACATGTTATTCGGATGTCATCCACGCGCACCGGCTCGATCCCTTGAAACAGTGATAGTAATGTGATAGCGAGCAGGAATGAAAGAAATAATGCCAGCCCTCTAAAAAAAAAAACCATGTCTCTAACTCCGTCGCTAAATGCATAAAAGAGAAAACGTGGTGGAAAAGGAAAAGTCCGGACTCCTAATCTACGGGTGGAATTAGCGTTTTCTGGTATCAAGGAAGCCAACCTATGGTGTCTTGATATCCTCGAACAAACTATCCAGCGCCGCGTAATTGATCTTCCTAGAAAAGGTTTTCTTCTTCATCATTTCTCTCGCCGCTTCCGCTGGACTAGCAGCAAGATCCTGAAAACTGCTATCTCTTGGTTTCGCTTTGCCTCGCTTCTTTCGCGCCTTCTTGCCAATGCCTGCCTTTTCGTCTGCTTCGGCTTTGAGCCTCTTTTGTTCTTGAGCGAGGAGGTATTCTCTGTTGTATTCATACCAGATCTTGGTCTTTAGAGCCACCTCCTCTGGACTCATCATGACTGATTCGATTTCGTCGTCGTCAACGTCTTCAAGGTTCTCAGGGTCGGCGGAGACGGTGGAAGATGGGAGTAATGCTTGTTGGCGTAAACGTTCGCGTCGGATATCTTCGACTGCAGTTTGCGTTTCTGGGTTGTTGATCAATGCGAGGATCTCTGCCTCAAGTGGGCTCTTTGGCCCTCCATTCGCTTCTCTATCCGTCGGCGAGCCTGAAGATTCGCCGTTAGGGGTACTTCCTGGTGATGTGGTTGGCGCCGAAGGAGGGGAGGTCGGACGTGGTGGGGCGGGGACAGTGGTGACCTCTTGGTATTGAGAAGGACTAGATGTAGTCGGGATAGCGGGTATGGCGAAGCCATCAGCGTCAACACGAGGACATTTGCGAGCTGGTCCATCGGCTGCATCACCGAAAGCCTTCTTTGCCTTTTCATTCGCAGCATTGGCCGCCGTGCCTGGTCCGACAAGTCGGCCATCCGGGCCGAGAAAGTTGCCGGCTGTAAGGTCGACAATAGGTGCACCAGCGGATTCGTCAGCCTCGTTCTCAATGACTTCGCCATCCTCGTTGACACTCTTCACCCATCTTCTTCTTCTCTTTTTTGTCTTATTCTCTCCGAAGCTCGGCGGGTCGTGATATTGTTCCAACCACATGTTACGGAATTCGCTGACAGTCAATTCACTGCTCTTTGTGTTCTTGAATTCTTCTAAACGTTTGTTGATGGTCATGCCGGCGACTTTGACAATGTAGACGACCTCGGTGACTGTTCTTCGAAAGTTGTTCATACGGGCGGCGATGATGATGGCAGCTCCACAGACACCAGCTGGTCTACGGCCTTCCATGATCCAATCTCGGTCCATACGCTGGACGATCTTGATGGCATCTCGGCAAACTTGCTGGGTTTTATCGCCGAACTCGAGATGTCTTGCGAAACGGCGAATCCACAATTCCGGGTCTAGTTGAGGAATGTTAAGGTTGAGAGTTTTAACCAGTTTCATATATGTGGCTCCAAGGGAGAACACGTTGAGCTGTAGGATATCCGAAAAGTCGATAAGCATGTGTGCACTCTTGTCTAAACGACAGGCAATGTATAAACAACAGGCAACTACATGTTGCGTCTTTCGTCCTTGGATAAAGTTATGTGTGACGGCGAGAGTAAAGTATCTAGCGGCGGTTTCGACAAATCGGTCATGGATGGTTAAGGCCGACGCTAGCTGATTCAGTTTCCGACGACCTGGTAACATCCGAATCGCGATTAGTTCGTGACCGCGGTTGCAAAAACACCAAAAACGGCACAAAACAAAAAAAAAAAAGTTTTCGCGCAGGATATAAAAAGGGTATAAAAAAGGTTCATTGTTACCCACCATTCGAGATGACCTGCTCTCGTGTTTCAGCGGTACCATGGCGACGGAATGGGCCTGAAGATCGAGCATGTTTTTGGTCGGCTCCAACATAGGAACCTTGGACGACGGCAGCACCGGATGAAGTTTCACCAAAGGTAATTTCTGAGACTATGAAAGACTCAGTGACGACGGTACCGCAGTTTGTACAGATTCGCTTGTCGTCGATGTCCTCGACGGACGGATTCGAGCAGGAGGGATTGGGGCAGGATGGACCCGCCATGGTGATTGTCGGAGGGGCACGAGTCGATTCTTTAGGGCAGGATGATAGCGTAGAGGCGAAATAAACAGATAGAGGACCAGTTGATGCTGTCGATTGATGGTTTGTAACGATGGCTGGTTGTCGGTGATGATGCTGTGAGGTTGGTTTGTTGATGAGATGAGTAGCTGATGCTGGGGAGAAAGTAGAAGTGTGGTTGAATGAAGGTTCGAACTGCACCGTCTAAATTCGGCTTGGCACGATGAGTCTTCAACACATTGCCAGACGAACGTTGTCAAACAAACCACCACACCAAACGTCTCCAGCAACACCCCAAGCCTGAAAACCCTTCCCGAGTAATTAAGGCCTCGTCTCTCTTCATTATTATTTAGTATAGCTGTGTCTTTATTAGCCTCGGAGCTATGGATCACGATGGTATGTAGCTAAAATGTAGAATTATATGCATGATTTGGGTTGAGCTTGATCATTCTGTGAAGCCGACTGAGTTTTGGTTATGATTTACATGACAGCTACTGAGTAACTTGCAAATTTTGTCTTGAACGGTTCACGATAGATCTATAATTTGGGCGTTGAGGTGCCAGGTTCAAAGTATAAAGTATCTAGCTATCTTCAAAAGTATAAAGTATCTAGCTATCCACACGCCCACATACCATAATCCTATACCTTGATTACAGGCACTCTGTAAAGATCTAGGTCTCTTGGCATACACGGTAAATCGGCTTCCCATCCTTCCTCTACTATCTTACTGATTAGAAGTGACCTCCGGTGAATTTTGTATAACGGAATCAAACAGTAACAGTATGTTGGAAAACATCTCTATGGGCCCCTAAAAGGCTAGGGGCAATGTACTATGGGCAAACCAATGAGTAGCTCTATGCGCATGAGATTATGATATCTACCATCTATCGCTACTGCATACGGGTGTCTTTTGCCAGCCAGTTGGCTCAAGGGATATAACCTTGCTACTAGTTGGGATAACATCCTTTCGCCAACGATCTATACCTACGATGTGGGATGAAGGTGTCATTGTATGTAGTGAGATATTGATAGAATGTGCCTGTCTAGATGTGTTGCATGTTGTATTTGTGGACCTTAACACAACGAGAAGACTCTAGACCGAAGGGGGATTGGGCGAGATGACATAACTATCAACTAGCTCGCTTAAGGATAGTTAAGGGTACTTAAATTGGAAACCTCTGTTTTTCTGATTGGTTTTGGGCCTGCCGTAGAAGCCGCAAATATAAAAGGATAAAGTACTTAGTATGTTCGAAACTGATATGACAATATCGAGCCGGGCGCCGAGGTTTTGTTACAGGTCAAACGGCTAAGCGGTCAGTTCCGTGGCTATATAGCTACCAAAGTACTCTCGGGTTCACCCTAGGTATCAACTTTCGAATTGCCCCACCAGTTTCAACTTCAGGCATCATTTAAATACGAATACTCGACGTGCAACGACTATCACCACGCCGACGCCTTCTATCATTGGTATTATATTAGTTAATTTGTCTATGGATTCGGCTTCCGAACATCAATATGACGGGCATAGGCTTCGTGATGCCTAGGCACGAGACCAGTCGAGGTCGACGGACTACTCGACTACGACGGGCACCACAATTAACACTCCGACGAGCTCGTCCTTCGAAGCAGAAACATTGCTTGGAAACCCCGATACTCGCCCACGACGTCGTCGTCCCAGTCCCAGTCCTAGTCTCAACCTAATACCTCAACCTCATGAATGCTCTTCTTGTAAACGTTTCCGCCTCATTGGAAGATTAATCCCCGCTGTTATTTGCGTCCTTGGTATCATCGACGCCCCCATCTTCGTATCCGTCTTCCAAAACACCAGTTGGAATAAGTTTAACCAAGGCATATTATCCGGCCTCGATTCACCTTGGCCAGGTTCGATGTACATTATCACTGAAGGAGATTCAACGAAAGCCCTCACGTACACGAATAACGACCGTAAAGACGTTAAATTATCTAAGTATCGGAACGGCGACGCCAATCAAATATGGACTTGTTATGAGGCCGACGGTTGGCTCACATTTGCTAACACCGCAACATACGGATCGCCGGTTTATCTAGGCTATAGACCCTGGCCTTCCGATGCCACATTACATTGCGACGCTCGGTCTGCACGCTTTAATGAACAGTTTGAGGCAAGGAGTCGACCTAATGGCGGGTTTCAATTGAGACTAAGGAATGGGCATGGATTAGAACCGCTCGGTTGGGATGGAGGAACATTATCAAGGGTTAGACGCGGGAGTCCAGAGGTCTGGTGGAGGTTTACGAAAGTCCAGCATCCGAACCTATGTCTTAGTGCATTGCTAGTGTTATGTCATATATTGCTAGTGATACGTGATGTATTTCTGGTAGTCGTCAAGGAGTGCTGGGAGTTCTTTCTTGTTTGAACTCGGATTCGTTCTCTAAAAGTTACTTGTATTTTGAGGCATATTCAGCTTCCTAACTACGATATAACGAAGCGTAGATGTACTCAAAATGCTTTGCGAGGTAGTTATAATTTCTGGGAAAAGGTTTTGGTGTCCTTTCTCGCGCAGTGCAGCATTTTATACGTCTCGGAAGCGAATCAAAATCGTGCCTGAAGTTGTTATATTTTCTTGTTGTTGCGGTGCCACACCTGTTGCTAACATGGCGTGCCATTGCCTATCAGCCTGTACCACGCGGCGGGGCTTCACATTTTCCGAACTTCCTGACCTCCATATCGCCACAAACAACCATACCGGAACCTTAGATCGCGGTTTTCATTCATCGGTTGTCTCGAAAATGGCTACTGGTTATAACTATGGGCAACCCGGAGGATGGGCTAGACCATCGAGGAATACAGAAAATAACCCGCTACTGAGTGGTGAAAACCCTCCTTCGTACACTAGTACCTGGTCTCCTCCTCATACGACTACTTTCTCCACCCCTCGACTAACCCCTCGATCAACCCCTCAACCCAGTCTTAATGAATCCTGTAAATGCGGGGCGCGCTACTCTTTCCTTAAGACCGTATGTTGGGCTACATCCATAGTAATCATTTCTACTTTTTGTCTTCTTCCTAGTATAATCACGGCATGGAAAGATACGCCCGGTAAGTCGCAGCGCCCAGCTCGTAAGCATATCCCCTCCATCCTTGTCTTGAACCATCAATATTCTAGTACTTTGGCATTCGAGGGTGCTAGTAGGTTAGACACATTATAACTAACCCAGCTGCGTTCTGTAGCCGTTCTCCCATATCCCACTATTACCACTACAACTACTTCTATTACTACTTTTTCTACTACTTTTTCTACCACTACCACTACAACTACCACTAACTCGCCGCCCACGGCACCACCAGTTCCAGAACCACCCTATCGGAGAGCCGGTCTGGGCGGCAATGATGTTCCGGAGCCAGGATCGGCGTACATCATCACCGAAGCAAATTCTTCCAAGGCACTCACCTATGATGGTAATGAAGGAGTCTATATGACGGACTATCACAAAAGTTCCATGGCTCAGCGATGGGGCTGCCATGAAGCGGACGGTTGGCTCGGATTCACGATTGAGACAGGCCATACGACCCTCTTCCTTGGGTATAGTCCCTGGCCCTCCCCGGCCACCTTGCGCTGCTCGGGCCGGACCATGCAGTACAGTGAGATGTTTATGGTCTCGAAACTACCAGAGCATGGTTTCAGTTTGATAATGAAGGATGGAACGGCGTTAAAGCCAGTAGGGAGGGATGGCTCTGGCGCGCTAGCCATGGTAGGAACGTCGAATGTTTGGTGGCGATTTACGAAAGTTTAATGAGAGTTGTATCGTTTCACTGTTTCGTCTTCATTATGGCAAGCGTTAGGAAGATATGGAAGCGTTTTTCTGGTAGGGCTGTTTATTCAGGTGTCATGAGATCTGTCCCTCAGCGCTGGGGACGATGATAGGAGCGAGATCAAGTTTTCGCCAAGGACGGGTAGTCTCAAGGCTCGGAAAGGGGTGCTTGTATTTGCTTTAGCTTCATAATCTTCATCTTCGTCATCATCTTCATCATCTTCTGTGTCCGGTTCGCCTGTGAGGTCGATTATAGGGTATAATTTCTCTCGGTAGAATGCATTTTTGCATTCTCGGCCTTGAGCGTCGTACTCCTAAATTCAATATTTTCAATCAGCATAAACTCTGCAGACGCTATATCAACCACGCACCTTCCAAAGTAATTCATATACGTTCTGGGGTTCCCGGCGGAAGAGGTCCCCGAGCTGTATCCTTTGCCCGAAGTGCCTGTTCTCAGTATTTATCTTTTGAAAAAGCGAGGACCCTTCATATTGTAAATCGAATGAAGACCCTTCTCTACGGGGAAGAATATTCTGGGTCTCATCGGTATCCTTCAATTCGTGTATCTGAGCTACCATGCGGTCATAGGGGAGCGGTAAAGTTAGCACAAAACCCGCAAAATACCTAATTCATAGGGATCTTGCCATATGTAGCAAGACGTGAAGCGTGCCACTCGGCCTCGCGGCGGGCAAGACATACCAATAACGCCGTACACCAACTCATCCACCGTCTCATCCTCACTAGCCGTAACGTTCGATATAACCCCATATTCTCCATTTACATTAGCGTATACTTTGAAAGTAAGTTCTTGAAACCTCCACCGCCCGACCAGCGGACGGGCTGGTTCGCCGAGCCGGTGCTCTTTAAGAGATTGACAATCGATGTAGTAAGCTGTCACCGGCGGTGTCTCCGGTGGTGTAGGATGGTACATAACGGTTTTAAAAATGTCGGGTTTGCCGTACCCGTGGGATTCGGTTATGTATCCTGAACCATAGGGTATTCGGGTTCGGGCTTTTCGTCTGCATTTGGTGATTGCGCTCGCTCTGACCATAATTTAGGGTAGCAGATAGAGGTTTTATATAATAAAGATTTAAGATCCTAGATTGTGGGTATTTATGTAGAGAACTGGACCAGGAGTAAAAATGATAAGACGGCCGGTGAATATATATACTCCCATATCTATCATCTGGTCGTGGTGAAATCGAAATGAAGTTGTAAAACGAGTACTCGAAGTATATATACCTCTTCCCCGCTTCAAGGCGAGTGCGAGAATCATCTAGCTATATTTTCTTGACAACATTTAGGATTTAGAGGTGTAAGGTTGTATACTAGAGACAGAAATTTCGAAACTTCTTTGTTCACTTAATTAACGGATTGGGGTCATGACTTGCGGATATTGAATAATGATTTAGACCATCATCTTTGGCTGTGGCACAGCGACCTCAGAAGGTTTTGGGGTACATGTACACAGGTACCCTCAAGCTTTTGGCTTCTGGGCATCGATAATTACAAAATACCACAAAGTGATGTGTTGTCTTGGCTTGGCTTCCCAGAACCCCTTTCAGATCTCTTTTCTTGTGACTACTCTCCGCGAAACACAAGATTATAAATTGGCTACAGCTAAGAGATAGCTATCACAGGGCCATGCCCTCACAATCAATATGTCATGGTTCAATCTTGGCCAAAGCTTCAACCCGCTTTTCGCACCAGCAACCTTGGCACCTAGGATTGATCCTAGAACAAACTGTTGACAAATGGACATGGAACCAGCGATGACCCCCTCGATCTCATACGATTCGTAAACAAAAGAGATCGCCTGACATCGGTCTCCGGATTAATCCGTCAAGGGCAAGAGGAAAAAAAGAGGAGGATACGGACAAGCGCAAGGCCAATATGGGTTTTTGTGCCCTGTACCAGCACGGCTCTCCGGCTTGCCAAGTTGCCGGTGTCCTTCCTCCCAAAGCTGTTTAGTTAACCTAGTAATCCGAGATCGCGATATTTACTCGTCTAGGGTCATGGAGTTTAAAACTCTCCATTGTCACCCGTCCCCTTATAATGGGGAAAGGATTTCTCTGTCACACTCTCTCTTCTCCCTCCCCTCTTTAGGGGATCCGTAGATATTAATCGGTAGACGAAATAGCGTCACAGCATTTTCAATAATGACGCTCTCCCCTCATGGTTATGCAAACGGCCCGCCGCCACCTCCCATCGGTGGCATTCAAGATGAGACGCCGTTGGGGGCAGGGATGTTGGATTCTTCACAACAACACTACCAGCCGCCGAATGCAAGCTATCCGGCCGATTCCTCCAAGAAGACATTCACATTTACTCGAAAGACAGTGATAATTATCGCGGTTGTAGTGGTGGTTGTCATCGGCGCGCTCGTGGGTGGATTAGTGGGTGGTTTGAAAAGTAAGAATAGTGGAAATAGTTCTCCAGATACCGCGGCGCAAACTTCGGACTCGAGTAATACTGGAGCATCTACTCCTGCTCGAACGTCTAGTTTTGGGGATACCTCTACTGCTACTACTCGTGGACCGGATGCAACAACCACTAGTGAGAATCGCCCAACTTCCACCGGCACCGTCTCAGAAATCGATACCCTACGGGGCACGGGTGGTTCCGAAAACGCATATCCCACAACTGCAACTTACTCCATAATCGGTGCCAGCGGAATCTCTGGTATCTCTCCGACTCCTTTCCCAGGATTTGACGAAACAATCTCCTCGTCCTCTTTACTCACAAACGGAGACTTTAAATCCGACGACTTTGACGGCTGGTCCAACGATGACGGTTGTTGGCAGGTGCAAACCGATCCTTCGACAGCTGGGTTCTCTCCGTTGGAAGAATCAACGACTGGGAACAATCTCATTGCTCGAAATACAGCAGACGATTTAAGTGGTGGGAAGAGTTGCAATCTTACACAGGTAGTGACAGGCTTACGGCCTGGGACGCTGGAACTTTCATTCCTTTGGGGACATTATCAAAGAGATGAGGTTGGTCGCTTCCCGTAGCTTTATGTATGACGTTTTACTAACAATCTTTGGGATGTATAGGATACATGGTTCTACGTCTCCGCCGGTTCTACTGGTCGGCCCTTGGTGATACTAGCAATGCAGGATACGCCAGGGTTTTCAAGAACGGTAGAATGGACGAAGTCGGCGTATAGTATCGAGTTCGAAGGTGGTGATTTTGTCGTTACTTTCTCGGCGCACTCGCAAGTAACTGCGCACGACGTTGCACAGGTTCAACTGATTCGGAAATAAAATATCAACACCTACCATCTAAGTGGTTCTAGGACTATCCACAAGTGTTTAAATTTTTTACGAGGTTGATGAGCGCGGTTGCCTGTACGCAAAGTTTTATTAACTTGGGGTGATTGTATCTAACTGAATACCCTCGAAGTACTACGTATATATGGAACTACGACGGCGATGCCCTTTAGGGTATTCATTGAATTCACGCCTAATGGATTTTGAAGAGCAAATTTTTTAATATCTTTTTTTAATATATATATTTTTTAAGGGTGCTTCGAGGTTAGCCAATCACTAGCTAGAGGTCAGGGCCGATTTGAATGAAAACGGGGTTGGAGTTTAGGGTAGGATGACATGGGGATTGGGTGAAGATATGACCTTGTATCGTTAGGGGTTGTGTGTATAGGCCACGCTCGAAGCAATAAAAGGAATTTTCATGAATCGTGGCTCATGTCATCGTGTAGGAAATACATGCATTAATTGAAGGATATTATGATGCGTTCAGAAAACATGTGTGTGTAGAGAATTGTGAAAACGCCATCGCGAGAAAAACAAAAAAAGAATAGGTGAAGTGGTTCTTTGTAGTGTGGAGGACTAGATGAGGTCAGAAGTAACCCAAGCATCATCTGAATCCTCCATCTCCTCCGCTCGACGCTTGCGTCCTCTACCCCCTTTGGATTTGACATCGAATTTGAGGTTGGTATCGGCCTCTGTCGCTTCCATTTCCATTTCTGTGTCGGTTTCGTTATTGTTCTTAGAAGGCTGCTCTTGAAATTGTTCGTCAATATGGTCCCAACCGCGGATAGGTTCATTGACGAGCAGCGCGTAGACCCGGTCTTCGCGACCGTAGTTGTTATGATATGTAATCCTGGGAAACATAACGGGGGGATCGGCGAAGGTATTCCTAAAAGAATGCAATGGGTGGGAAAAAGGGCGCGGTCCATCCTGAGACTAGTTGGATGGGAGCGGTTTGATCCCGATTTGGGCGAGATGTGCTTTTTCGGCCTCGACTTGGGCAATGATAGCATTCTTGATCTCAGGGAGTTGGTCTGCGTAGATCGATGGGTCGACGAACATGATACCCCGACCCTGTGCGTATTCACGAGCTGAGAGGGGCATGGAAACGGGAGGGGCCACCGTCAATTGCTCTATGGTGGCAGACGCGCCACGAGGGTACTTCCGCTTTTCAGCAGGAACGGATGGGTCAAGGAATTGATCGGGTGGCAGCATTGAATCCGAAATCTTCTCGAACTTGGCGGCCGTAGGCTGAAGAGTACCCGGGAAGTGCTTTTGGTTTGTGTGTGGCTCGTAGAGGCCAGTGAGAGTACGAGCAAGACGGTGCTCTGTAATGAGCTTGTTGTACTCGCTATAATATCTGGGTTAGTAATCCTGCGAAATTGAACATTGGTCGCACGAGTGAAGTACTTACGCGGTATTCTGGGCAACCTCGGCCATCCAATTATCTTCCGTGAGCTTCTTCTTTTTGTTGTTGACGGTGAGAAGACCTCCGGCACTCGAGGTCTTGTTTTCGATGATGGCAGGAGCGCTCTGGTGGTAGACGGCACTGGCTCCATGCCAGGCAACATATTGGTTCTGGTTGTATGGGACACCTGGTGGGGGGAGTCGGTCATCTGGGTCGGCGATTTCGCCTTCCTTGTCTCCACGCATTCTCGCGGCTTGTTCATAGTAGTCATCTGTGACCTTCTTGCCTCCGACGATCATGCGAGCCCCAAACTCACGAAAGACGGAGCGGGCTGTACAAACGCCGATAGCTCGACCTTTATACGAATGAGGAATGATATTCCTCTTGATGAGGTCAAACTTCTCTTCGTCATTACAAATGATCTTGTAAAGTTGTTTGTGTCGTTGGAAGAAGAGATAGGAATCACGGAATCCGGCACAACGGGCAGGCTCGGTGGACAACATGTATAGTTGGTCCCCACAGTTCATCATAGTGAACGTGCGGCAACGATATTGGCGGCCGCCTAGTAAGTTTCCATCCTTGTCGACCTTGAGTTCCCCAGCAGGGTCCTCGGGAAGGTCGATCTCGTTGTTCTTGACCTGCTGTTCGTTCCCGAACTTATCGCTTGGAACGCTGGTCGTGTGGGATGGCCCACCACGGGCTCCCCGGCTTCTCCCACCGAGGCCGGAGCTCGAGGGTCTACCTCTCCCTCGACGTCTTTGGGGCATGCTGGACGGCGAATCTGGTGCAGTAGGTGAACCTGGGCCTGGTGTCTCTGCCTCGTCAAAGTCGTCAATGGGTGGAGGCTCGACGATCGTAGCTTTCCTGGGAGGTCGGCCTCGACGTCTTGTAGGTTGTTCTACTACTGGTTCCTCGGAGGCGTCCGATTGCTCAGCAGGATCCTCCTCTTCGTCTGCTTCGTCGTTACTCGGAGATTCAGGGAGAGGAGCTACTCGACGGGCGAGAGGTTAGATTGGGACTTGAAAGAGATTTGATATGACGATGTGATGCCAAGTGGGAGTAGGGAAATGAAGGTGGTGATGGTGATGAGGAGAAAGATGATGGTGATGATGACAGTGGGGGGGGAGGTGAAAAGTGTCAATGGGGAGGTGGAAGCAAAGGCATAGAAGAGAGGAAGGAAGAAAGAAAGTGGACAGTCGGGTAGGTAGCTTCTGGGTTGTTGCGCAGTCTGCTCGTTCTCCTGGTGAACAAAGACGTCTTCCCATCAGCCCATCAATCAATCCATTCCATTCCATTGATCCAGCTATCCGGATTGAACTCATTCGACAGGTTCTTTCACTGCTAGCTATCCTCCCTCCCATCCTCCCCCCTTCAATCCGATCCCCGACTTGACGGCGAAGTGCCTCAAACGCGACGAGCCGAGGCCTTCTCTTCTCGGGTCCTCCCTTTCAACCAGTATCGAATTACCGATGTCAAAGAGACTCATATGACGGGAAGTTGAGACATACTTGGTTGCTTCTCCTTCTCCTTCTCCTTTTCTTTCTCCTCCCGCCGCGTCGAACGGCGGGGCCTGGTTGCTCCGCCCATCGCGCCTGTGGTTAAGGCGGTATCCCCTGCAAAATGGGTCCGCGGATTGGTCCTTCAGAGGACGTGTTCTCGGGTACCGAGGCTACTGGTACTGGCGATGGCCCGGGATTTGCTGATTTGGTGATGATGTCGATGGTGGAGATGATTTTGATGATGATGGGGAGGTTGGTGATGATGGAGAGGAAGAGGAAGAGGTTGATGGAGTGAAGCGAGGTCCAGCGGGTCAAATGAGGATGGTTTGCAGATGAGCCCGGCTGGAAAGCAACAGGGTTTGCGCTCTTTGGCGCGTTCCTTGCATACGGCCTGCCATGCCATTGGCCAAGCCGCCCCATCCCCGTGGCCCCAACCGGTTGCCACAAAGCGCCTCAGCTCAGCTAAGATTTAAAAGTTGTGTCCACAACTTTAGCTTAAGCTTCATGATATAGGGTCTATATAGCCCTATGTTCTAGAAGTGGAGGGGTTCGATTATATCGTTTGGCAATGAAATGGAGATGGCAAAAGTGTCTAGAACATGCGTCTGGCGCCTGTTAGGCCGTGGCTATACTCTGAGTCGCCTTTTACCCGGCCAATACGGAGTATGCCTGGTTAAATTTAAATGGCGATATTAATTTCTCGAATATTACTGTCAGATTGAGATTTATCCTGATGGTCCTAAAGTGGGTTGAATGACGACGGACACCCGCTTTAAAATCCCTTAAAATCTGCGGGATGTTGGGAAAGAAAGCTCGGTGGCTCGCCAGCCTTATACAAAACACGCTTGGACCGCTTCTTATACAATTGTTCCAAGTTTCTATCGAATCGCCGATAACAGGAGCCGATATCACTGAGAAGAATCCCAAATAGAGATCTAGATCAAGTTCCGATAGCGTGATCTCTTACCAATCGAAGCAAGGGGCAGTTTCTTCCAAAACCATGTGGCTTCTCGGCCAAGGACCTGGATTTCACGACCTGCGCAGGCCTGCATGCAGCGGAACAACTTGATGCGTCTATTGGTGAAAGGAAGCCTGCCACGCCGATCCCAGGCGCAACCCTCAATTTTAGGGAATTTGGCCGGCTAAATCCAAAGGTGCTCGATGTTGATATATTCCAGGCGAAAGAACTTATACCGGCATGCATGATATACTCCAAGCAAGAGTCCGGCCAACAGGCATCCTTTATTAACATCCTCGTGTTTGGAGTGTAGGTGCAAGGAGTCGATTTGAATTCGGCCTAAAATGCTAGGACTTGGTTCATTTTATACGTGTCTTGGAAGAGCGGTCCAGCCAATAGGTAGGTTTACCCATGCGAGGAATCGGAATAGAGTGAACTCCTTCACAAGAAATATACATAAAGCAAGGAGGCTAACCCACCTTCTGGTCTCCTGCCGCGTCGTTATTTCTCTTTTATTATAGAAACCTCGAACAGCAGATCTCCCGGAAACGTGGAAGGGGAGGAAGTGTATTTTATTTACATCTTTTTTGTTTTTCGCAATTTAAAAGCATCGCTCTCTGTTCTGTTAATCGTATCACGGTCCATTTACGTCATCACTTGGAGGGTGTCGCAAAACATTTTTTAGTGTCGCCTTGTGGTAGAAGATTTATAGTTGTCAATTTCTCATATCCAAAGAACGAGATTATTGTGCGATATGCTCTTCACTTCCGCTGCTGTTCTGGCATTGTCGCTGCTGCCAGGAGACTCAACCGCGGCGACAATCCGTTCTCGACAGGATGCATCTGCAACTTATTATGACTTTGTAAGTTCTTTCTTCTAATAAACTTCATGCCCATGTGCTCTGTCTGACTTATCATCCTTTGTGTCTCAGATAGTCGTAGGTGGCGGCACCGCTGGCCTTGCATTGGCAACAAGACTAGGACAGAAACTCCCAAATACAAAGGTCCTAGTTCTCGAAGCCGGTCCGGCACCCCCCACCAATGAACCAGGAATCAGCATTCCTGGGCTTAAAGGCTCTACTCTTTTCGGACCTTATGATTGGAAATTCCTCACAACCCCGCAAGAAAATATCGGCAATCGGGTGATCGGCCAGAGCAGGGGGCGTGTTCTCGGTGGCACATCTGCACTAAACTTCATGGTGTGGGATCGCGCTGCTAAAACCGAATATGATGCCTGGGGAGACCTTGGAAACCATGGATGGGGATGGGGCAATATGATCAAGTATATGTTGAAGGTCGAAAACTATGTTAAGACTAGCAATATTTTCGGATTGAATACCGGAGTTGGAAAGGGCGGCCCGATCCAGACGACAGTGGATCGGATACAACCTCCTCAGCAGCTACCGTTCATCCCCACCATGAACAATCTCGGGATCCCCACCAACTTGGAATCCTTGAATGGAAACCCAATGGGCGCGGTGTATCAGCCGAGTAATATTAGGGACTCAAACTACACAAGATCATGGGCCCCAGAGTATCTGTGGATTGCCGGTCCCAATGTCCATGTTGTTACAGATGCAACTGTACAGAAGATCAATTTGAAGTCTACCAGCAAGGGACAACAGGCAACCGGCGTCACACTCGAGAACGGTACTATCTACACCGCAACCAAGGAGGTTATTCTCTCTGCTGGAGCCTTCCAGTCACCTCAAATTCTCGAAACCTCGGGCATTGGTCAAAGTTCCATCCTCTCCAAAGCCGGGATCAAAACCATAATCAACCTTCCAGGCGTTGGTGAAAATCTTCAAGATCACGTCTACGTCAGTATCGCCTACCAGTTAAAACCAGGTTTCACCTCCTTTGACTCCCTAACCACAAACTCTACATATGCCGCCGAACAAATGGCCCTTTATCAATCCAATCAACCATCCGCTTTCGACTACAACGGCAGTAACTTTGCCTTCCTCAATTGGAAACAAATTCTTGGCTCAGATACCGTCATGAACCATCTCGCAGCCCTTTCTGCATCCCCGGGCAATGTTGTTGACCAAACTAAATTGCACCACCTTACTTGCGAGGCTGTTAAAGCCGGAATCCCTCAGCTTGAAGTTCTCTTCGCTGATGGCTACACTGGCACCAAAGGCTACCCCGCCGCAGGCTCTGCCGAGTACGGAAATCAATACGTCACTTTACTAGGTATCCTCCAGCATTCCTTTTCTAAGGGCAGTGTCCACATCGATACCGCAAACCCCTCCAACCCACCAGTGATCGATCCAAACTACCTCTCAAACTCCTATGATACCGAAGCAGTCAAGCAAATCATAAAATACCTTCGAAGAGTCGCAAGAACCGCTCCTCTAAAAGACATCCTTGTTAAAGAATACGAACCAGGCAGCCTTGTCTCCACGGACGCCCAAATCCTCGCTTATGCTAAGGATACGGTGTCGACATTGTGGCACCCTGTCGGTACTTGTGCTATGTTACCGAAGGCACAAAATGGAGTTGTAGATTGCAACCTAAAGGTTTATGGAACAACTAATCTGAGGATTGTTGATGCGTCTGTTATTCCTGTGCAAATCTCTGCGCATATTCAGACTGCGGTGTATGGTATTGCGGAGAGAGCGGCGGAGTTGATAGCAAATGGGTGGTGAATAACAGGAAACGACATAGATTGAGATGTATTTATTTTTAGCCCACATTCTAACATTTTTTTTTCTATTTCAAGTAACGTTAAGCCGACAAGAATACCCATTGTAATATTACATATAATGTCTATACTGCATTCTTAGGTCGAATCGAATCGAATCGTATTTTAAGCTGAACTAAGGCCTTTTAGCGTTACACAGGCATAAAGATACCACATGATTTCAGGGAAAGTTGCATTGGATCCATGGTAGCGCCCACAGCGTGAACTGGACCATTAGCTGTCCATCGGACAGGATAAAAAACCGCTCAGTATAGATGACCTATCCGAGCCTATTCATATTTTCGATAGGTAATAACTATTTCTCAAACGCTTCCTGACTATCGACTTTACAGATCTAGTGATAGCTCGATACTTTGTCAAATGCTGTTACGAGAGCCCTCGTGTCTAAGATTACTAAAAAAAAAAAAACTCCCTCCGATGACAGAAACATCAGTCATTGTCTTAAAAAAATGTCTCTACAGCTTTGCAAATGGGCATCCTTACTACTAGAAGTATGAAAGGGTATACGCAGAGGACATAGGTGGTGCTCACGCACTTACGTCGCCTCGAAGTCCAGCACCTATGGTTCGATTCAAATACAAGTCTTCGTGAAAAATTCGAAGGATAGAACAGGTTTTAGTGTGGAGTATTGCTGAAACTCATAAAGTTCTTAGGATATCAATACTAATTGGTAAGTCTAATTTTTTTATTGAAGAAATCGGGGAAATCGGGTATACGGAACTAACAGATGTCAAAGTTGGAGTGAGAGTGAAGATGGAGAAGAAAGCCAGATTTCAAAGCAAGGAAAATGAAGAGGGTCTCGGGCACAACGGGGGGCACTGGGCCAGGACCCTTCAGGGCGAGCAAGATCAACGGCCCGTAACTTGAAGTCACTTGATCTGTCATCAAGCGTGCAAGGCAAGTGTGTATTCCGATTTTCCCTTTTAATAATGGTAGAATTAATAAAACTACTCCATAAACATGGCCCACGAAGTTTTTTCTCCACACATCCCGCCATCTATCTCCATCGTCTAATCGCACGCATAGTGCTTCCAACTATATTTAATTCTCAAACTGGCGCGCTCTTCATCGGTCTCTTAGTATTATATACTTATCCTGCATTGTTTATTCTTTAATAATATCGAATTGGATATATATATCTGCTCCCCGTGACAACTTCACATCAAGTCTGTCCTCCTCAAAATAGATCTAACATAAACCGATTGCTGCCTTGCCAATACCTCCTTAAGGTTTGTGTCTTTGGAATGTGAACGGTAACCGAACGATAAGGCTAACTAGAGCATTTTGCAGACTTCGAGCGTAATGGAAGCTAATACTCTAATTAGTCTGCCAACCGTGTGCAAGGAGCAACCGCCTCTCCTCCTAAATTTTCCGGTGGAGATACACTACAACGTGTTAGAGTGTGCTGATGTTTCTCAATACTCCACTCTCCGACTTGTCTGCAAGAAGTGGTATAACTTCATCGAACACTCCCTTCCCCTCAGCAGATATGTCCCGGCCAAGATCGAGTTCAAAAATGCGCCGTTAGAGAGGCCTAAGGAACTTCCATCTCTCGGGTTATGCATGGACTCTTCCCTATGGCTCGTGCACCGAGGTGTCTTCATCTTCTCAAAATTCAGGATGGATCCGAAGCTCCTCAACTTGGACAGAATCACTACTGGTGTCGACTTCGTGAACTCTCCGGTCACAAACAGAATTAGGGAGCCTGAAGCCAGTGAAGAGGCCATAGATACTTCTCTGGCCAGGTGCTTCGTCGGATATAATGGGCCAGAGCCAGGTACTTCTCCAGGATTGTTCTGTGGCAACAGAAATATCTCCCACTATCTCTCCGATCCGGCCTACATCGTTGATCCAAGCCATCCGGAATATGGCAAGTACAACAGGCACGTGGAGGTATGGCAGTATTGGAAACTCGTCCCAGGTCCCCAAATGTATGACCTTGCTGCTCAACCGTGTGCAACACTCGGCAAGTAGATGGAGTTATTCCTTGATCGATACGATTGGGAAATATTTGACGCGTCTATGAGAGATTTCAGATCACAAGAGGGCGGGCTTTATACTTCATCTATCGAAATCGAAGCTCGAGTGGCCGTTCCGTGTCCTGGATATTGGAAGCAGATCAAAACAACGGAGGAAGAAGGGAAGAAGACTGGCGGATACTGCTTGGAGATTGTGACTAACGCCTTGGTTCTTGGATGTCGATTCCGGAACGGAGAGTCGTGGGCTGTTGCGCAACCTGGTTCTCCTTCTGGGTTTACGTTTGGTGAAGGCAATGAATAGGGGTGAAGGTTGACACATCTTTGGCCGTTAATGTTCCTTCTTCTTTTAATTTTTTTTCGAGGACACATCCCAGGTTTATCTACGAAGAGGGATTGATACAGATATATTTCTAACTTAGGTTTTCTTTCCAGCTAGTCTCCGTTAACTCCAAAACTTGTCTACGATATAATTAATGTCATGACAACGAAAAAGCTGGCTATACATCTATATATACTTCAGGTTAGTCTAGAGGCAGAGGCAGACGGGTGCAGCACCCGTCTTGTTTCTAGACTAACTTAAGGTTTCTCTTATCGTCCACGAAACCTTTTGGATGCCGAGAGCGTCAATTCCATATGGTTGTCCAACTGAAAAGGGGCCATAAATACACCGAGTCCTTTAGATCTGGCCTAGTCTCGTGTATCTGGCCTGGAAATCTGCTAAAAACGCGCACGGTACCTTTTATATAAATTAGAACCCTATCCCCGCATCTAAGATATCTTTTTTACAAAGTATCTAAAACAATATCTACAATCCCTGATTACCATCACCCTCTGGCTTCAACAGCCTTCAGCTTATTACCAGTAAGTTGTCAGAACCGATCATACCAATTTTGCGTCCAGGGCTCGACACTCTAAGTTCGGACTCAGACTCGCTCTTTGGAGGCGAATGAAGCTAAAACCACAGTCAGGGATTTCATCATATCAGCGTGCACTCCTGTGAACGGGTTCATAGTTACTGCAATCTCTCTCTCTCAGTTCAGGACCTCATCCTCAAGAATTTAGATGTCTCTGAACATCTAAAGCCCGAACTCATCTGCAAGCAATACATGAATAAGGCTACTATCAAAGCCTGGCCGTGTTGAGGGACAAATTCCCAAAAGGCGCAACAGAAAACTAGTTTGACAACCTATCCGGATTCGTTTCTAACCCTCACTACTCCACCCATACCTAGACTATTCTACGGCAACGAAGAAGGCGGAAGATTTGGCCGTGTCACCATTCAATTACACAACAAGAGAGTTAGTGAGTTCAAAGACTGAAAGCCTATCATGGATGCGGTGGTTAAAAACAAGCCATCGACAGCTCAATCCATCTCCCAAATTTTGTTACAGGTGTCGCGGAAGTATACCAGAGTTCGCTATACCGCTGTACAAGTTTCAGTTGTCAACAAGACAGTTGCGTTCGTATTAAGGCCCCGGCCTTTCCCAAAGTTCGAGTTGACCAAAAACCATTGCCTTATGGCTCATTCGGGCGTTGGCCCTTGGCTTCTATATAACTTGTTTCGCTGCCTCTGCCTTTGAGAACTCCATTTGTTACCTAGTTAGAATCGGTTGTTTTTAAATACATAATACCACCAAACCCCCGGTATCCGCAAACCGAACCACCTCCAGTTCATGCCTAGCCTTCATGTTAACTAAGGACACCTAATTACCAGACGCTCTAAAACTTCATCTACTTGGTCTGGATAAGATACCCAGCCAACCCAAATCGTTTATGTGCACTCAGGTACCCTCACAATACAACACGAACATGTGTTGCTATAATTAAGATCTCAGGATACATCGATACGTTCATCGAGTATCGGTACTAGCCATAGAAGCCTAACTCCTCTTCCGAGCTAACAGCTTTGATATATTCGAGCTATGATGTCGTCGTCGTCATAATCTATAGCTGATGTGATACAGTCACGTGAATGTAGTGAGCCCTGGTCTACTCTGTCTCCTGCTCGCTGCACACATTTCTTGTCTTGAGTTTAACGAACGTAGATGGATTTGGTCAAGAACTTTGCACGCTATATGAAAGTCGAGCACTGTTTTCTCTAAGCTAAGGGGCAATTGAAAATACCTTCTTTTTTCTTTCGAAGATGTCTATACGGTAAAATCACCTTTGGTTGGTTGTTAGATCTATAGACGTCGATCGATCGAGGCTTGGCTTACTAGTTTATGCATTGAATTGCATTGCGGCAAATTTGGTCGTACTAGAAGGGACTTCGGGGAGCATGAGGTCAAAAAAATGGAACAACGGGCTAATTCCGACCGGGTGTAAAGTCTGCTTTACGGAACTTGTCATCGACCCTAAGAATATATTAATACTGAAGTCTATAACGTTACATACGCCGATGTATAAATTCCATTCCCCAAGATGACCTGAAGAAACTAAGATGGTCTAATTCTCTATTCTAAATGAAGGAATGTATCCAACCATGGATTTTCTGTCGTGCTAACAACTCCCCTCTTGATATCAAAACGATGGCGAGTCTATTTGGCCGAATACCTTTGCACATGCAAGCTCTCATGAGACATCCAATCTCGGCCCCAGAGGACAGCTGTTCGGCATTGGCGTACACGGACCGCGGTGATATCGTTTTCAAGGGTAATTGCACAACCCCTTCCGTTTGGATCCACGAAACAGGGCATCAAATGGATGCTATGCTAAAGCTTAATGATGCTGAGAGCGGTATGTTGAAAAATCAAAAATTTATTTTACCATAAGCATGGTATTTTATCAACTTATACACCGATACGCGACTTATAGGATCTCAAGCTTGGAAGACAGCTCTGTCAGAGGGCTCCTGCGTTCTAGATAGCTATGTCAACGACAATGCTGTTGAGGACTTTGCTCAAGTCACCGCTCTTGCCTTGTTCAAAGTTATTGGAGGATTTATTCCCAAACCTTCAGATCCAGGCTGCTTCAACCATCAACTCAACAAAATCCTCGATAAATACAAGGACAAGTATCTGACCTACGGTCGTGTCTGTGAGGGTAAAGCCCCACCGTCGAAGTTTGTCAAGAAGGATGCACAAGATAGAGTAGCACTTGAAGAAGAAGATAGGGACAAAGTTGTAGCTCGCGGTGTTAAATTTGAGGACGAGTAAAAGGGTATGATGTAATTATATTGTTCATGTATATATGCGCATTTGGCTTCTTCCTTGTTGATATAATTTGCTGCTAGTTGTCGATAAAATATGGAAAATAGAAATCTTCAAACCATATGGCCGTTAATGGCCATTCGTTGATATCTTCGTGGCCACTGCCTGCGGCTTAGACACTGACATGCACGCTGTACACGAGCATTCGGTCCGGATATCGTGTTAAGGTGTTATCCTTGGTGGCACCCGGTTGCTGTGGTTCTACGGCCCCTGCCCATGGCCAGGTACACAGACGAAAGCCACACGTCTGTGGCGCTGTAGACAACACAAAGCGCTCCGAGAATACAACAAATAGTGGGTCCAGATGGCGCCATGATTATGTAGCCCCCCTTGTGAAAGTGATAAGGTTAGCGAGTTAACAGCTAGCAGCTGTCCAGACAGGCATGGACATGTTCGATAACCCCTATGTTTTTGAGAACTGCCAGCTTGTTCAAATTGCAAGGCCGAAGCGACAACTGTACGCCGGCCCGGCGTGGGCTTTTGTCCGGATGATCCGGTTCCCCCCGTATTTTCTTCGCCGTGTTTTTCAGTTTCAATCTTTCGCTTTTTCCGACCTTCGCTGCTTACTTAGCTCCTAAGATCCTTTAAAGAAATCCAATCCCGCAATTCTTAGCTCGTGCTTTGAAATAACAAGCAAAATGTGCGAATCTTTAGCTCCGGCATATGGCCACTTAACTTCAACGCTTCCTCTGGAGCTCCAATTCAAAATCCTCGAGGAGAGCGAATGGTTTCAGCATGGCCTCCTTTCACAAGTCTGCAAGGCTTGGAGAAATGAGTTATCAAGGCCATGCCATCGCCGCAAGCTCTACCAACCAATTCACAAGAGCAGATCTATAACAATCAGCTGGGACGACAAACATAAAAAACCCCTGATCCACAAAGCGCTAGTCTATCAGAACACCCTGCTCTGGGATGAAAATCTAAACAGGCTAACTTGGGCACATCTCGATATCAAGCATGATGAACAACCAGCATCGATAGATACATCTTCACGAATCCGCAAGAAGTTTCCTCACATGAAGGGACTCGGAAACCACTCCGCTTTCCAATGCTCCGAATCCGATACAGCAATAGTCATCGGTCTATTCACATCCAGATACCGAGGCTCTAATGGCACGTTTTTCATGCCAGAGAGACTCGTTGCCGGCGAGAAGATCTCCGTTATGAAGTTTCTCGATATGATGCGAGAATGGAGGAGCGGAGACCGAGAATACAGAATCAACTACCAGCGGCAGCCGACGAGGTGGATTCTATGCAATTATTTCGTAGAGAATTGCTTCAAGAATGCGACTGGGGAGATATCTATTTCGGTTTCGGTTGAGATGGACCAAGACCGGCCGGAGAAGCTGACAATCCCACTCAGACTTTTCGCACCGCGGCCGAATATGGATTTCGATGTCGGTTGCGTGTCCTCACGTGTTGCTAGAAACCCGGTGAGGTAGGCGGTCGTAGAATTTGGTTTATAAATTTAGGCTATGGTTGACGGTGAATGGATTTGAACCTTCGCTGATACCCGGGTAGGCGTTTCGAAACGTGAGAGATATACGGATTTGGTTTTGAAATAGAGTATAATAGAATGGAATGGAGCGGATATAATAGACTGCTATACAAACCTGTAATTTACTAATAACGGGATAGAGTACTCTACATGCATGCTAAATTAAACTTAGAGCCGCGCGTTGGAATGAAGATGGATCGAAAACGGGTTTAGACAATGCGGCAACAAAACTCTATCAGGTTAAGCACTACTAAGGCTCAATACCAAGATGGTCTCGTAGAGCGCAATATTTCGCATAGTAATCCATGCCTGGGTCGGATTGTAAACCGTAGAATACGACGAGCCGAGTTAAATGCGCCTCTGTAGACGGTTGTAAGTAAATGATACAAATTGGGAAATATGAATCTTACCCACCGTTCATTTTCATCATCGCGCCTACGGTTGTCGGGAATACAACCATATCTGGATAGTCGCCTTCATCATTAAGCAACGGGTAGATTCGCATATGATTCTTATGAAGGTTGACTTGCGAATTCTTGATATAGGCTTTTGTGTTGTGCGTTCTTTCAGCTTAAAGTCAGCCGCAATTGCAAGTTATCGTCGACCCGGTAAATGAAACCTAAATATACTCACATCGCATCTTTCCACCGACTAAACTGCGCCTTTAGCTCCTCTCTTTTGGTTTGCTCTTGATCGAGTAGTATCCTTAACCTCTCGATCTCATCCTGCAGCCCCTCGATCACATCAGAGGTAACTTCACCCCTCTCATACGCCCTTGGCGTTCTTCTCCCACCTCTATCAGGTCCACCAGATATCATGGCATGATTCCGATACGCTTCTGCGACTTCACTTAGACCTGTGTCGCCGTTCTCACTTGCCTGCGAAGGCGAAACGTATTTTTGATTCGCATCCCGGCTGTACTCATCTGTGGGTGACACAGCGCGACGCTGGTATCCGTATGAGTGATCGGAAGATAACGAGGGAACATAGTCGCGTGATGGCTTCTGCTGGGCGGTGTCTGGACCATCATCTGAAACGTCCGAGATGATAGACTCTGGGCGAGCTTGGGACGCTGCGATGTTGTATGCGGCGGACATGGTGAAGTTTGTCGCTGCGGACCCAACTGCTGTTTGAATTCGGGCAATAGAACGCCTAAGAGAAAGGCGCAGATGAAGTTAAAGATGGAGACGTCGAAGTCTTTTGTTTTACATGGATGCTATGAGCTTAAAAGGCCCCTTGGTTTCAACTTCGGTTGGAAAAAGAGGAGTCGGTAGATGGTAAGCTTAATTAACATCGGCCGAGGACGATACGGCTCGAGCTGGGGTTCAGTGGAGGCGCAGCTGGTGATTGGTCGACGCCGTGGGTCTAGAACAGGCGCCATCCTTGCCTCCATTCGGACATAGACACAGAACTGGCGATGGTTAAGTCATTGTGCATGTGTGAATGTTTTTCTTTCGTCCCATCTTTTCGAATTGTGGAGGGAGAGAATTCAATTTCGGCAGATCTTTCCCGAGGGCTAGGATAGTCTAGTAATCAAGCACCGGATCCCGAAGTACTTCATTCGGTCTTTGCGAAGATTGCTTCTCGAGAGCCACAGGTATTTAGTACTTGAATTAATTAGTGATAAAGTGGAGCTTGCCAGCTGCGCGCGGGGGCTAGTACATGTCCCGAGTACGCCCTAAACTGTGGAAATCAAGTTTCGCAAATTAGCAGACGGCTCGATATGCGTATGCAAGTCATTCTGGAATGCATGCACGGATTCGATTTCCATCAGCCTCGTTGACAGGATCTAGAGTCCCGTTCGGTTAGGACTAGTTGTGCTATATTCCCGGTCTCGGCCTGATAGAACGTAGTAAAATACAGTAAAGACAACATTCTATGTTGTGAAATGCGCCACGAGAGATATTCCGGTCTCGTTGTTATTTCTCTCCGGGTGCATCTGCAAAGCCATTTCATCTAAAGGGGATTTTATAGTTAATGTTAAGGCCATTATTGGGAGATTAGGGGATATATATATATGTATGTATGTATGTATGTATGTATGTAGGGAGTATTGAGAAGTTAAATTTCAACTTTCGAATAAAGATCCTAGCAGTTCACGGATAGGTGAGAAATAATATTAGCTGTCGAGATTGGGATTTTTAAGATGACATGTACCTGGCTTCAGAGAACCCTACGTATAATATCAGGCTACTCGCCAAGGTCTGGGGAAATTAGGGTCTCCAAGGATTCTACGTCGTGATATTAATATTAGAACCTAAGGGTCTGTAGACACAGTAAAGACACTAGTCAATATATTGCAATTATTCATTTCTAACGTATAACAGCTGTTTCTCCGGGCTACATGCCCATGTAATAACCCCCAGCCTTGCCCATGGGTACATACGTACGCACTTGTTGCACTGGCTATAGTATTCAGAGCTTTCCTGTACAAGTATCCTATAGACTGTTGTTACTAAGCAACAGGAGCTCGCCCTGTGAACAATCGGCAACCTAACTCTTAATCTCGCGAAAAATTACCTTGTAATTGCAGCTACTTTAGTTTCACAAACTTGCGGACAAAGGCCACTGTCTCATAATTTTCTTCAGTCTAAACTGGAAAGCCGCCAACATCTTAACCGTTAAGTGTCGTCTCACTTGTAGCGGAGTTTCATACAAAAATCCGACTTCTTCATTCACAACATTAACGTTAACATTTCTTCTAGCTATTAATACACCCGACCAAGGGAGAAGTGAACGTACGGAGATATCAAACCTCATATATCGCATCAATGGTTGCGCAACCTATGAGTTAGCTCCAACTACACACCTATAACCAACATTAATAAGCTTTGTCAAGGTGACGGTTCTGTATTATATTTGCAGCTCTAACGTCCTCACAGTGCAACACCAACTTTCCCAGACGATCCCAAAACCACGAAAGAAATGGCATGGTGCATCGACGATACTAATCTCACTAACGTATAACTGTCTCATAAGAGCTAGGGTGCACCCGAGTGTAGATCTGTAGAGCGCTATAAAGAAACTGGGGGTTTATAGTAGCTTATTGCCAAGTATAGACAATCGGCAATACCGGAAACCTTTCAGTGTTGGATAAGGGCAATACAACCTTTTGGGACAGTGAGTGATTTGATTATACCTCAATTGTTAAGTATCACCGTTGCAGTATAGACTATACAGTTTAAAGCTGTTGGTATAAGAACAACTACCGCATTTAAATACAGCATCGGTTTTAAGGCCCTGTATAGCGTACTGGTGCCTATGAGGCTTTGTGTTTTAAGATTCCGACTTACCAGGACATGGAACTTTAAAATCTGGAGTCATTGAGCAAAAGCCGTTGAACTAACTGCCACAGGGGTTTCCTTGCTAATTAAATTCATTGATGCTCATTTGCCACGCATTTATATTTTGTGTATACCCCAGTTGTTTGTTGCTCGCTGCTCTCCGCCGGCTACTAACAGGATAGTGATTGCCTTTTTAGCCTTTCGGGCCTTGGATGTGATAACTTCTGCTGTGGCGTTGAAAGGATATAACATCGCATGGAACAAGACAAACGTTTAAACCATGAGTAGTATTTTAGACTGTGTAGTTGTGAACTTGAGTTGTGCTCAGGCTGTCAATCGATCCATGCTCATGGTTCCTGTCGCCAACTATCATATACCTGCCATATATTAGGTTACAATTGTACAAACTTTCCCTCCAAACACAATGAATTTGTCTCCTATAGTTCGAGGTTTCAAGACTGATGTCGGCCATCAACAAATTTAACATATCTACAACGTTAACGACACTTTAATCTCGAGGACGGCCATCAGTTATTTCTATACGCTGAAAAGTGTATCATGATATCAACATTATAATAAGAATGAATGGGAACTCCTTCCTCATGATGAATCAGATCCGGTGCCCCGAGATTGTCACCCTCAAACCAAGCACTATAATTTTGTCTAATATTGCAATACTTGTACACTCGTCGTACTTACAGAAGCCATCTATCTATCTCTGGACCCTCTATAAAAGCCCCCCCCTCAATTGCAATCGAATCCCGGCTTCCGAAATATATCCTTTCTACGATTTCAAAGTCTTTCACACTGTTGACATAATCTGCAAGCTCCAACTAAATCGCAAATAACACGCATCACACTAGTTATCTCGAAAATCCACCTTGAAACAAAAAAAGATGTGCTACTACGCAGCTGTTCAATACGCTTGTGGCCATATTCGCTGCGAAACCACACAAGCTCCAGTCGTATACTGCGCCAACGCATATGGCCCTAACGCCCCACAACCTCAGATGCCAGAAGGCTTTCGATTTGGGTGTGGATTAGTAGAACCATTTCAACCAAGGACTATCCCGGCGAGCTACATGTGTTTTACCTGTCAAGGCGGGCCACCATGATTTTGGTGATCAATTAATGTTCCGGTCGAGCCTACGAGGCTGCTAAGAGATTAGGGATTGCAAAAGGCCTTCAAGACCTTAATCAGGCTTAAATTATTATCAGTTATAAACGAAATGAAAACAGGCCGAATAGATAGATAGATCGCTGAGATTTCCGAAATTAGGCGAAGTTACGAGTTGAACGATATACGGTTATGATAGATCGATTCCGTTAGAACTATACTAGCACAGCGGATTTCCTAGTTATATTATTTCCTAGAAATCATTCACCTTTGCTCCGCATAGTTTAACTACTTTTTGCTTAGTATTTTATCGAATTTCATGGCATCAGCTCCATTTCTAATATTTTCTTGACTATAATATATCTTGATAGAGATGACTCCCATTGCTCTCACAAAAATCAAGTGAAGAATAACTTGAAGTTTAACCGTCGTTCGGTCGATATATAGTATAGACATTCTATCAAAAGTGAAAAGGGACGTATGTACAAATTCAGAAAAGAGAACCATGTCTCCTTCTGACATATTCCTAAACCGAAGATCCTACAGTTCAACCATAAAATCAAAGGCATATATGTATGTACATCCGCAAATGCAAAACAAAATCAAGATATACACAATGGTGATTCTCAAGAATCAAAATTCCGTACAGGAGAATAGAAAATAGAGGGTCGTTGAATTTCCAATCAGGTCGAATGAGCCGTCAAAGCGTTTGTTGATATCTCTGTTGTTAATGCAAATGATTCTTTGCAGGTCTAATCCTTTCCAAATCCCCACCACCAACAATGAAGAATGGTATCAAAAGCTATCAATCTAAGCAGACATCGAAGACAATCTCTTCATGCCCCTCTTGCGCCTGGCCATCCTCTGCTTTATGGCAGCAGGACCATCAAAAGTCGAACCAATGGGTCCAAACCTAATCTTGGAATAAGTAACCGAAGAATCAGGAACCGAGGCCTCAACATCGGCCGGGTCCCCAGAGCTGGTATCGCAAGTTCCACGGGCAATGCCAGGCTTGGAAGGATCCTCATCAACAGGATAGCTAGAGTCGAGCCACAGCATGTTTGCATGGTGGTCATCCCAGAGGGACATGACGAGGACCATACCGTTCTTCATAGCATCACCCATAGCCTTGAGACCACCTTTATCCTGGAATCCAGTGTGATCGCCGAAAACGGATTTCTGAGCATCGCAGTAAGCGTCGGTGATGGAGTTTCCGGAGACACCGTCGATAGTGGATTGAGAGTTTTCAACAACGTTTCCGTCTTGAACATAGAACCGCTTGATTTCAGAGAGTTCGCCGCCCTCGGTGAGGAACTGAGTGACAACGGTGAATTTTTTGCCGGTGTCAATGGTCTTTCCAGGGCCGTAGAATTCAGTATTACCTTGGCGGTAGGAGTTGAAGTCGCAGCCGTCAGCGTCGCAAGTGCCAGCATAACGATCATTGGAGTAAGTGCCACCACAACTGTCGCCCTCGCAGCGGTGCTGTTCGTTGGTAGAGCAAGGATGAGGAGTGTATGCAGTCGAGATGGAGTTGGCTTCCCAGATATCCATTTCGGGGCAGCAGGATCCGTAACCACCAACACCGGCGTTTTCGTCATTGGAAGATGCTTCCCAGCCCTCGACATTGGCCTATTCCATTAATATCATATTAGGCCCATTATTTCGATTTAAAAATCGCTTTCAAATGAAAGATTTGTGAAGTGCAGCCCAGAAAAATAGTACTCACCTCACCGTTGATAAACTTGAGATCTCTTGGGCATTGAGCATCACAATATCCAGTTCCGTACTTGGCACCAGCCTTGTTTCCAGGATACTTGGACATACCACCATCTGAATCCATAGCCACGAAGTAGAGAGCACCGTTAAGGCCACATGGAAGGTTGGAGACGTCAACGTCGAACGTGAATTCGTTATCTAGGAGATCGAACATTTTGTAGCTGGATGGGGAGTCCATGAGGTATGTGCGGGATCCAATGTTGGTGCCCTCACCTTTTCCAATTGTTAGAGTTTCTGAATGACGAATTTAGATGTAGTGGGTTATAGCATACTCTTAGTGACGAACTTGAGCGACAATGCATCTCCGCTGGAAGTGATACCGTAAGTAGCCGCATAGTCGGCGCCGTCGATAGCGCAGTTCTCAGCGCAAGAAACGTTATCGGGGCAGAACTCCGAGTTCCATGTATTACCAGTATAGCAATTGGTGTACCCGTCTACAGAATAAGACACAATTTGTTAGATACGATTGCCCATATGTCACTTATTGTTGCATTCTTAAGATCTTTCGCAATGGCTGGGGAATTTGGTGATTCAAAACTCTTACCATTATTGTGAACCCAGCGCCAGTTGGAGTCAATCACAACTTCTCCAGACTGGGAAGTGCAGCCGCCAGAGCCATCGCAGGTCTCGAAGGACATGGAAGGGTGGGTTTCGGTCTTCTCAGTGCCGACATTTTGCGCAGCGGCCAACGACCAAAGGAAGGTCGAAGTGAAAGCGAGCTTTGATACAGAAACCATTTTTGCAACTTTTGCTATAGCAAATATAAGAAAAGTTCTCAAATTTTGGGTTTTTTGAGGGAGAAGAAGTAAAGCTAGGTACTATATAAGGTAAAAAATCTAAAAGGAAGATACACCTGATTCCTGATGAGCTTTCTGTGCTGATGATGATGAGAGAAAGGATATTTTGTCAGGAATACAGGAGGGTTTATATACTTTCGAGATCATATCTCATAAGCTATAAGGTAGACCTGCAACTTTATTCAGGATCATATCGACCCTTGGATATCAGATAGACTTTTCCTACATCTGAGATTTCAAAATATGCGACCTACGGAATGACGGGGCGGACAAAACGGCCTGTGACCTCCTTACCGACGACGATCCGGAGCGGCGGTTGAGGAATTCGCTCTCAAGTTCCTTCTTAACGTCTCAAAATTTCCGAGTTCAAAGCTCAGATGGCTGTCGAGGCATCGAAGTGGCCTGAGGAACGGTCACATCTGTCCTCAAATCTTTGCATGCTGTACAAGTTTAGATCTCGAGATAACTCCCCGAAAGTGTAGATCATCTAAGGAGCGGCTTCGACGGCTAACTCCTCCGAGTTCTGCGCAAGATATCTTAGAAAGTGAGAAGCGGGACGCGCAGTCCTGGCTTCAAAGCTTTGTTTCAAGTTTTAAGGTGTCCATTGTAAATTTCGGACGCAGACGAGGCGTTAACCTATTCGCCTTGCGGCTGTTTGCAAAAATACGGACATTGCAGACGCTCGCTTCAAATGTATATACTTTTTTTCTGCAACTTCAGACGAGGTACGCCTTATCATACAAAGTTTGGATTGTTTTTTTACTCTCAGTTTTTTTTAAACATAAACATTAGGGTTCGGTTTCCATAGACAGGATTCAGATCTCGCATCTTGCCTCTCGAAATGAAACAAAATATTTCGTCTTTCGATCCGACAATTCCTGGAATTCTACAGTCTACAAAGATCTTCATAAAAAAGATCCCTTGTTTTCAACAGCTTCACGTCTATCAGATCACAAACCCAACAACCTTGCAATGGAGGTATGTACCAGGCTCCCCTCCCTTCGGCTCTTTCTCGCCGAAACTAAGCTCGATCAAGCCAGCTAAGGGGTCTTACGAAGCGTCGTCATGCATTTTAACCACATAGACATTTTCCCACGGTCAACTCTGGAATTCGGAATACTAAAATTCCATGAATAATATGTCATCCAATCATATAAAGAGGCTCTTATCTATCCGGTATTATATAAAGTGTGGCGCTCCGCAGGCAGGCAAGGTACGAAACGAGGATCCCATCCGCTTCCAGAAATATATATGCATTTAGCCAGAAGCTATGCGGGCGAGCTAGCTAGGCTATAGGCTAGCTAGGCAAAAACTTGTCATCCGGGGGATTTTTTCCGCCCCCGCATTTTAGGGAAAGAAAAACATAGGGATATGTACAACTTCCTGTCAGGCTATGACGGGCCCTTTTATTAATGAAATATAGGCTTACAATTTCATTATAGGAGATTTTTTTTTTTAAAAAATATATAGCGAATATCGAAGTCGTAGGCTCCAAAATTCGCCTTCAAAATGCAACAAGAGAAAATGTGTTAACCACTTTCAAGCAAAGCTAGTACTACCCGCAGTGGGATCGGTCTATAATCGATATAGAGATCGATAATTTAGGCATGCCTTGACACTCTTCCAAGTTTTCCCGGCATGTCTACAACGATATGTGTACCTTCTGACCCTTTTGGCGCTCGTCAATTACTTTTATCATCAACAAACGCGAAGATCTCCACGTTTCGAATAGCCCAGAGGTCGGGCCGATCACTTGGCCATCCGACGGAATGTTCAAAAACCCCGCAAACAAAAAAAAAACTGCCATGGGGATTATTCTCAGAAAATGCGAACGTGTGTATTTCGGATCGCGGCATGAATTTTTGATAAAGGAGGTGACGACGAGTCAGGTCTAAGGTTCGCGGTACCTTTGAATATGCAGGTTTGGTTTCTTCCTTTCTTCCTTTTGTTTTTTCTAGCTAAGCGACATTGAATACGCTATAGGATATGGATACTAGGGATCCCGAAGTCGTAGAACTTCAGGGAAGAAAAAAATATATTCTCGGTGCTTGCATTCCACAATTACGACAAGAGTTGATTGTTGATAGAGTGGATACAAGAGCTAAGGAAGATAATAAAGCCATGTGATGGATGTTGTAAGAAAACGAGATTGACAACATAAATAACAGGAGCTGATGACAATGAGGGGGTATTCAAGGTTTTTATGAAGAAGACATTATTAAGCACCCTAAAGTCAGAAGGATAGTGACACCACAACCCCACCAAGGAAAGATGTTCCATAGCCTTAAATAGCTAAAAGGTATTGCGATTAGCCTCTTATTTCATTGGAAATTAATTCCTAGATCGATCTCACTTCCATCTAATGATTTCCACCAGTTCCGGCAAAACTATTCAAAATCAAGACAACCATAGCCAAGTGACCGAAATTTCCAGTCTTCCTAGCAGTGTCAATGAACTTGAGGCTCCAATCTTCTATTGAGATCTTGAAATCGTTTAGAAAGGTATGGTCGACATCCCTTCCGTGAGAGCTGGTGATGCTAAAGTTTTGCATCAGGTTGCTGATTTCATCGATAGAACCAGGCTCGGGTTGGCCTGCGACCGGTTAGTCATTGCTAATCACCGTGTTCAATTCGGCCATCGCACGCATATAGTTTGGCAATTTGATCGAGGCAGACAATCTGAGTTGAGGTTGGGCCGCTAGATTACCCGGCTCGGTCACCGGATGGATCTGAGTGGCGTCGTGGGCGGTTTGAGGTACTATTTTGTGGGATTTTCTCGTTGGATTCCATCTTTTCGATATTGGAGGGCGAATTTGAGGAGAATAGGAGATTTGAAGAAGATTCTGGATTTTTGGGGAAGGATCTTATGGTAATGGATTCGATTTCTCGATGAGAAGGAGGAGGAGATGAGGATGTATGATGTATGATGAGGCGAGGTTCGAGGTGAGTAGTATTGCGATGAAAGTTTTTGAAATTAATCTCCAAGGACAAAAACCATTACTTGCGCAAGAGTTGGGGAGAAAAGACCAACGGATACCAGAATGGAGTATCAAAAAAGAGTTTGAGAGGGATCAGGATAAGATAGACAGTTATGAGGCTGAAGTATATAGGAGTGATGAAGGCTCGATCTAAGTTGTCCATTGCACTAGCTGTCATGACATTTTGAGTGTACGTTTGGGGGCTTGAAGAGCGAGGATGCGAATTGATAGTTTATTTCAACATAGCTGAGCTGCTCTATCATTGCGCGCAGCTGCGTGCAGATTTACCCTACTACCTACTTAGATAAGTATATCTAAGGATCTTAGTAGTAATAAGTCTGGGCTAGCACCTGTCTTGCCTCTAGACTAGTAGTGGGTATCCACTGGCTCCCCCCTGTATACAATCTAGAGCTTCACAAGTACTTAAGTGTGTATGCCTGGAAAGTTTGAGGCCTATGGGAATGGGAATGGAAGCATCGTCGTTTTCGTTGTCCACCAAGGGCTTCGAGGACTCGGTGGACATCTTGCAAGCAATATGTAAACTGAAGGGCTTGGATAGCTCGGATATAACGATTAACCTAATTAAAATTTGGCTGAGCGTTGAAGCCAAGTTGACCTGGGATGTGGTTGACTGGCTGGCCAGTGATAGTCTAGGTTTTAGTGATATAGTTGGTAACAGATGGTTGGGTCTGAGTCTTGGTGATGGTGATAGCTTCTTTAGTATAGGCGACAAGCTATTGTCCTAGAGCTTTAATCCTTAAGACTAAAAAGCCATTACAATCAACCCCGCCATTAACTTTCCCCGTGTATACTTGCACCGAGGGACAAATATCCAGAGGCTGTTTTGTAGCAACCGCTACGACACCAGTCGAAGCATGATTTGCCCTACTTCATATGGACATATATACCTACGGTCATCTCTGTTAATACCTTTTGATAGACGTCGTAATTTCTAGAGGCTTACTTTGCCTCGTCCCAGGCACCCATCTAGAGAGACTTCGAATTCCAGATTTAAGAGCTCGGTTTAAGTACATGGCAGATGTTTTGCATGCCGTTTCTCGGAATGGGCGGCGTCGAAGAACCGATAGTCACCGAGGCCGAGACCGGCTCATTCATGAGTGTGCAAACCGGTGTACTCATCTTATGTATAGTAGATACTTATAAGTAGGTAGATAGGTAGATAGGTAAATAGAGAGGTATGTACGTAGGTAGATAGACTTACCAGGTAGATGGGTAAATATACTTAGGTAGGAGGTAGTTAAAGGTGGTTGTTCCATTCAGGGGTAGTGAAGTAGGTAGGTGAGTACCTGGGTAAGTAGCAGTTGGTTTATAGAAATAATCCAGCCGAATTATTCCTGTTTATTTGATACACCATTGTTGATATATTTCATTCAAAAGTAAGCTGTCAGGCAATGAGGGCCCCACAATTGGAGCTAGGGGCAAATATATAAGTTCGACCAGATCCGCACCAATTCTAGGCGCAATAATAAATACTATTGACATGCAACCTAAAACTCCAAAGGCAAAGCCCAGAAGCAAATCAGTCCTCATGCATCTCAAATCCTCCGCCCGATAAAATAATCTGAGAAAGAATCCCAACTCGTAAATGAATATAGAAATAGGTATTCTATTTAGGAAGTTAAATGAAAAAGCAAAGGGAAAAGAAGGATCAGTATGATTACCTAGTTAATTTTAGTTACAGGGTTGAGGCTAACAAGAAGCCTACTTACCTACCATGACGGTAAATTTAAATTCGACTTTTATGTTCGGCGGTCTCTTTAACTGGTAAAGGGCTCCAGACTGACCGTCAGAGGAAGCAGACTCGACTGGGTTATCTTGGGGATTCACTAACCTCGAGGGGTTCGTCTCTAAAACTAGATGTTCAGATGTGGAGTCCTTCGAGGCTACCCTCGAGTCGAAAGAGCTGCTCATAGTGGAAATTTCGAGATGGATGTTAATATGTTGTATTCTTTCGGTGTTAGATTTTAAAGGTCCATGGGAAAACGACTTTGATCGCCGCTGCCCAAAAAGCGCGCAATACCCACGTGTTATCGCGCTACTACAACTTCATGAGCTTAACGAACAAAGAGAAAGCCCCGATCTCTACCGGGCCGTGATTGCATGCATCTGCTTCACAAATCTGCCTGTATTCGATGTTATGTACAGGACTAGAATATTTTCGGATCCACCACCACTGCCACAAATACCACAAATCCTCCAGATTATGCGTAAAAGTTTACCTATAATCATATTAGCTCGAGAACCTACTACTGCTGCTACCACCACAGGAGAGTGGCAACTTACTGTTTGCTTCTTCTTGCTCTGAACCTCCGCTAAAGCATCGACATAGTTCTCATGTGTAATCTTCGACTTGCCTTCTCTCAGAGCAATCATACCAGCCTCAACGCAAACGCTCTTCAACATAGCACCGTTAAATTCATCTGTACTCCTCGCCAACTCCTGGAAGTTAACACCTTCATCAACAGTCATCTTTCTCGAGTGGATCTGCATGATATTTGCTCTGGCTTCCTCATTCGGCAACGGGAACTCAATCTTTCTGTCCAATCGGCCGGATCTCAACAGCGCGGGGTCAAGGACATCAACACGATTCGTCGCAGCAAGCACCTTAACTCTGTCGTCACTGGCGAAACCATCAAGTTGGTTCAACAGCTCCAACATGGTACGTTGCACCTCTCTGTCTCCAGACTTTTCAGAGTCGAAACGCTTGGTACCAACGGCGTCAAGCTCGTCGATGAAGATGATTGCTGGAGCCTTCTCCTTGGCGAGGGCGAATGCATCACGGACGAGTTTGGCACCGTCACCGATGAACATTTGAACGAGTTGGGGACCGGCGAGTTTAAGGAAGGTAGCGTTGGATTGAGCGGCGCAGGCTCTGGCAAGAAGCGTCTTTCCGGTTCCCGGAGGACCGTACATCAAAGCACCTGTAATATTTATAGATTTAGTAAAAACAATCAACATAATG
Organism: Arthrobotrys flagrans; assembly: GCF_004000055.1. Lineage (NCBI taxonomy): Eukaryota > Fungi > Ascomycota > Orbiliomycetes > Orbiliales > Orbiliaceae > Arthrobotrys > Arthrobotrys flagrans. Next base: position 1,003,159 of record NW_027137556.1, read on the forward strand.
AGGATGTCGAGCATAACGTACCCTTCGGCGCCTTGATGCCAATCTTCTTAAACCTCTCTGCCTCCTTCATCGGCGTAACTACAGCTTCTACGAGCTCCATAATCTGCTTATCCAATCCACCAATATCACCGTATCCTTCAGTTGGCTTTTCGTCCACCTCCATGGCTTTTACCCTGCTGTCGTATTCTGCAGGTAACGTATCCAAGACAAGGTAGCTATCCTTATTAACACCAATCAAATCACCTGGCTTTAGCTTTTCCGGATCAACAAGACCAATCAACGGTAGGAAGATGGTTTGCCTCGTCGAAGTCTTGATGACTGCCGACTTGCCCGTCCGTGTAGCATCAACATCGGTATTTGCCCCATCCTCCGGTAACTCGCTATTAGGATCCAAATCTAGCAGCTCAACAACGTTTCCAACGAGATATGGTAACATGCGGTTATTCTCTATCTTCTCAAGGTTTTCTTTGATCCGCGAGTTCATCGTGCCTTTTTCGTGGGTTAGGCGCTGGAATTCGGACCGCATGACGCGTAGGTCGTTCTCAAGCAGACGGCGACGGTTGATGATATCTTGAGTGGAGGCGGTAAGGATTTCGGGATCGATGCCAGAATCGGCTTCGCCCATCGAGGCATCGCCGTCCTTATCCTTAGGGCCGTCGGCATTAGTGGCTTGCTCTAGAGCTTCTAGATCTTCGAGGGTGGCCATGGCGGGTTATGATAGGGTATCGTATTGTATGATATTGGAGGAGGTGGTAGCTTTCAGACGCGTCGTTGGCTAGTAGGCAGGGTATCTGGGTTCCCTGGTAAGCTAGAATCGATGCGGAAGAGGTGGATTTGAGGTTGGCGGTGGAGGTGGTGGAGCAGTTGATAGAAGGTTGTCGTAATCCAGCGTCGTCTGCGTTGGAAAGCAAGGGAAGCTGTGAAGCTCTCTGCCTGACTAAGCAACACACAAACCCCAACAGCTGACAGCTGGATCCCGATTCAATATCATGACGCAATGACACCTCTATGAAATTTGATATTGATAGTTCACAGTTACGAGACGACAGATACTTTCTTTCGTCTTAAACCTGGAGATTACAGGCATAATTTTCATCGAATTTCCATTGTTTTTTGGATGAATACTAGTTCTATAAAAACGAGGGCTAAAGTTAGCTTCGAGCCCTAAAGCCATATATACGAAATTTCGAAAATGTTGAAGCCAAAGACGGACTTCAAAGCTCAAGCCAGACACCGACGAAGAGTATCAATATTGTATAAAGGTAAAGCATGGGTTAATCCTAACTCCGTGTTTTGAGGTTCCAAAGTCTTCCAGACGCCCGCTCAAAAGCAAATATCACAAAAATCACAAATCGTTTAGACAAAAAAACGATTACTTCTTCCCCCATACCTCCCAAATCTTCTCACTCAGGGCCCTTTTAATCTTCTTTCTGTCCACACACGTTGCCACATCCACAACGCCCATCATCATCGGTCTCCCCACAATCTCTGAAGATCGTTCATACTTTTCCAAAAGCTCCCTCGGTGTCTTGAAATGCCTTAGGATTTCAAGTGCCTTCTCGCCGCTTACTCCCTTCGTGGACATGAGCATTTTCAAAAACACGTCCCGGATCGTACTAGTCTTGCTCTTGCTCACCATTGCTGCAAGAGTACTGTAGCTGAGAAAATAATCCCTATGTGGCTCCTTCTCTTTCAAGTGCTTTTTTAAGTCCGCAAAGGTTGCAATCTGCACGAGATTTTCCGGATACATGTACAAATCCTTCCCTTCATAAAGTTGTCTTAGCAGCCTCGTAAACCTCGCTAGATACCTTACAGTATCATCCAATCTCGGACTTAATTTCATAAAGAATCCATTCACGACCTGTGTACTATAAATGGCTGTGGTGATCGCATCCGCCATCTGTGGTGTGTTGGCTGGGATCTTCCCGTTGGGTACTTCGATAATGTAAGTCACGTTCCCCACAAATCTTTTCAATCTGAACTTCTGTTCATGGAATCTGCCGTCCTTGATCGACGCTACCAGATCATCGAGCCGTTTTCGTTCGCAAACGTAGTCAAGTGATAGTTCTACCTCCTCGTTGGTCTCACGACCATCTTCGAAGAGCATCCCTCTTGCAACCCACATCACGTCACCCAGTTCCATTCCTCTTGTGACAGGGGGGCAGTCGGCGTTTTCGAACGACCGTTGAATATATTCCCGGTCGGTTTTCGAGGCGACTTCACGATTGTCGAGGACTAGGTGAATACTAAAGCTGCCAGCTTTAAGGTAGCGAGGGGTGAAGGGCGTTTTGACATCTGGTGGAGCGTTGTTCATGGGTTGGGCAGAGGCGGATCGGACTCGTGAGCGGGGTGGGAGTGCCTGGACGATAGATTGCGGATCCCTTTGAGTTCTTGATACTGGTGGCAATGCTTCGACAATATCGTCATCTTCATCTCCAAGACTAATCGGGGCACCGCCAAGTCTATGTTCCACCCCAGCAAATGCAGGACCAGCAGCAATGGCGCTTGCAACCGACGTATCCATAGTATGGTCGCTATGTACCCGCTCTTTTGCCTTCCCTCTCCTCCCCGTACCTCCAGTTGTGACCACAGTACTAGTACCGGCCTGTGGGCCTCCCGTTTGATCATCCACATCTCTCATAGCATCGGCGGCATTCCACCCATGATCTGTCAAACAAAATAGCGCCGGCCTCCCTCTTTGCGAAACATAATCGTGCTCTTTGATAGTCTTCATGGATGCCCATGCGGTATATTTGTACATTTCACCTTGGTTACCAGCAAGGGTGAAAGAAGAGTCGCAGTATGGCTGTGCACGGCGACAAAGTTCGTCCTTACCGATAGACTCGCCGTATTCTAGCTCTGATAAAGCCATCAATATAGCATAACCGCCTGAACGAGCACGCGGGATATATTGTTTCGTATTCCGAGGCTTTCGGATTCTCTTCGTCGGTGGAGGATTTTCAGCTTCGACTTCATCGTCATCGTGGTCTGCTGGCGCAGCTCTCGACGCAGCCGGTTTCTTCTTCTTCGGTGGTCGAGCCCGGTCCCATCGTCCCAATACCGGTTCTCCGCTATCGAACAACGACCCTCTGTCCTCGCCGGAAACCGCTGGCGCTCTTCTTACGTTGGATGTACCGCTTCCTTCCCCAGTGATATCTTCCAGTTCCTCACTCTTTCGTTTCTTAGACGCTTTCTGAGATTTTAGGCATGGTACCATTGGTGGTGGTGTTTCCCCTCTATCTTCTTTGTAATCGATGAAACTCTTTGTCAATCGTTCTGCGATTTTGTCGCCGATACCAATAAGATTTTTAGCTTCGGAAGGGTGGTCGAAGACCCGAGGGCAGGCTCGCATCGAGTCGGCTGCTTTACGATATGTTCGTTCTCGGTCCGTACCTCGAGCATCATCTGCCCATTGCAGGAGAAATTGGAGTAAAACTGGGTTCCCACATGGTAGCTGCTGCCTGGGAGGCATTGTGACAGTTAATTTCGGCCCGGCTGTGGTCGCTACTATGACGCAGTCGCGATGGTGTTCATTGAAGGTTTTGGTAATCTAAAGGTTCCAGCTGGAAGACGCGTTTTTGCGACCACAACAAATGTTGGAGGAGCCCCACTAGAGAGCCCTATAAAGGCATCGAGATATAAATATCAAAGACCAAATGACCATAGCCTCAAATAATGGTTAGGATTAATTCGAAAACTGCATGTTTTTGGTATCTAGACTTTATAAAACTCCAACAGCATATCGTACACGCCGCAATAGTTGTACACTACTGATCCTCCATCTCTTCGTCTTCATCTTCTTCCTCGCTGTCTTGCATCTCCTCGTCACTCCAGATATCTTCATCTCCACTCCACCCAGTTTCTTTCTCGAGATCATCGTCTTCCTCACCCTCCTTCTTGTCTTTACCCTTCTTCTTCTTGACATTCTCTTCCTGCACCCGTTTCCGTTCTGCTTTAACTCTCTCCTTCTCCTTTGCGTTCTTTTCTAATTGTCTCTCTTCTTCTCTGGTCTTCTTGACAAAGGAATGCCATAGAATTCTCCCATCATTCACTCCTTCCTCAATCTTAACCAGTTTTAACCTCATCCTTGGTCCTAATTCTTGTAGCTTTACAGCCTTCTTCTCCGCTCCACCTCCATCTTCACTAACTTTCTTCACCCGTCCTGCCTTCTGTATTCCAGGAACTGCAACTTCCACCTCAGCATCCGTGTCGACTTCACTTTCACTTGTATAGCCACCACCAGCCGCACTAGGATCCAGAAGATACTCTGAAATATCTCCCAGCCCACCTAGGTCGGGTATAGCTCCTCTGCTACCTTTCGCAGGCTGAGTAGCCCTGTTCAACTTCCTAATAGCCCTTGGAACCCCAGTCGGTCGTGTAGTTATCGAGTAATGTCTCAAATCCACAATATACTCTTCATCTTCCTTCAAGGTCTCCACATCCTTTATATCCGGTAACTCGCGATTGAGCAGTAGCACTCTCTTTACAGATTTTAGAGAAATGGTCTGTGCGGATATCGGCGGGAGCATGGATTGGAACATTGATTGGGTAAGGATTTCATGGTTGGCGGGTTTGCCCGTTGTAGGTGTAACGAGGTTGCTCATTACCAGCTGTGATTGCGCCATCGCGGGTTAGCCGTCGAACTGTCGTCGAACTCCGCTCTTGCTTAACAACACTACCTAATCTTTACTCCGGGAGAAAGTAAGAAAGAAAGAAATATAACATACCAAAGGAGGACTCAGATATTCCTTCCCAGTACTTTTGGCACCACCATGCCTCTGCCCCTTCGCAACATCCTTACATAGACTATAATTCTCAACCCTAAAATGCAATGTCGGACCTCTCGGTGTCCTTAAAATCCTCAATGTTACGTTCCCGTTTTCCGAGCGACTGAACATGAGGATTTGTGTGACACCCAAAGGACCAGCCATGGTTGTGAAGTCTTTGACTTTGTTCGATTTTCGTTCGCGAAGACGAGAGGCAGTATACGGCTCCATTACGCGACGTAGGTCGTGAACGAGAGTGGAAACTGAAGGTCCGACGGGAGAAGAGCCGGTACGTATAATCATTGTTTTAGGAGTCCTTGATGCGGTGGTAGAGAGGGGTGTCTTTGATGTCACCGCCGACGAAGCAGTTGGATTCTGCCGTGTCGGATCTGCGACATGAGTACGGCGTTTGGAGCGACGACGGGCCATTTTTTGAGATTCTAATGACTACTTTTAGAGCAGGCGACGCTAATTCGATGTTTTCCCAGGTGTTTTGACAAGCCGAAGGTCGATGCCAATTGGTGATGGTGAAGCTGAAGGAAGTTGGAGATGCGGCTCTGCTCGACCGCAAATTTTTTGGACAAAAAATGATCCATCGAAAGTTTTAGCCTTTCGAAAAGTTGAGGTTAAGCGAGCTCGCAACACATGAAACAACACATCCTTCGCAAAACGGGCAACCCCGAGACGCCGCATTTACCATGCAATGCGCTCCCGTGTTAAAGGCCGGAACGGACTCCAAAACTGCCCCGGATCAGGGATTCTCGACGACTGTTTCTAGATAGTTCTTCAAGGACTCGTCAGCGATTAATCAGGCGCAGGGTCTAGCTAGCACCGGCCGGGGCTACGCGTTTTGGTTCAATAATTCAGGCTGGAATCTGGGAAGCCTTGGGAGAACCTATATAAAGGGGTGGTCTGTTCTCCGCATGCAGTCTTGAAGTCGCAGAATAAACAGCATCGAAGTCCTGCAGAAGTCAGAAGAATCAATCTATCCACTACTATCTCAAATACCACTCGCCAAAATGGAAATTACAATCTCCCCAGATTTCGGGTATGCATATGCAATTAATTGGCAGTATTACATAGGCCGAGGTGGTGTCAAATAAGGCTGACATGGTGTCTGTAGATACGTCCTCCTCGTCGCCCTCGCCTCGACGTTTATCAACCAATGGCACGGTATTGTTGTCTCCGGCGCCAGAAATAAGGCCAAGGTTCCATGTACGACTTGATTCTTCCAATTGGCATAGCGAGGAGAAATCAGGGACTAAATGATCCTTTCTGAGAGTATAGATCCAAATGCCTACGCCTCGCACGCTGAAGCCCCCGCCGGATCCGATAAATACACCTTCAACTGCACACAACGTGCCCATCAGAACTACCTTGAGAATCTCCCGAACTGTAAGAATTCATTTTGATACATCCGATGTAGTTACCAAGAATTGGTGGGCTGATACGTTGGAATTGGTAGTGTATGTTCCAATGTTCATCTCAAGCCTCGTTTACCCCAAGTTCGCGGCTGGCACCGGAGCAGTCTACCTCGTAGGCAGAATTTTGTATACCATTGGATACAAGAACCCCCAGAAGGAGATGGGTAAAGGAAGATACCTTGGTGCACCAATGTATTTCCCAGCGCAGTTGGGACTGTGGGGTGCTGCTGGATATGTTTGTTACAGTGTGATCTTCGGAGCTTAAAACAAGCTAGCGAAATGGTAGAGTTTGGCAAAATACCGTGTGAATACTCGAACACGAGTTAGCTTTAATAGGCAGCCATTTGCACCTTGTATTTTTGGTAGTGAAACGGATAGATCTATCGAGAAAATTTAGCTTGTATTGATGCATCGCTAGCACTCTAGTCGCTACACCTAAGGAGCTACCAGGTCCCAAAGAAATTAGATCTTGTAGTTGTAATTCTGGCCTTCGTATTGTCCAATTATCTAATACGAAGGAGGGTTTACGTGTAGCCTTAATACGACTGCACACACCCGGTGCCCTCCGCTGCACTGCTGTTGATCCGATCCATGGCCATATTTGACGACCCATCAATGCGACCTTTTTGCAACAACTTTAGTCTTTTACCCTACCTCAGTCTCGTAATCTTAACGGTTATACTGGGCCATATTAGCTTTCCCTAGGCCATACATAGTAGCCAACCTAGCTAAATTTTACAATCGTAACCTCGAAAACTCGAGGCACGCAGCTAAGGTTCCGATGAAATTGCTAACGTGACGAATATCATAGGCTGGTTGTAGTCCCAAGCACCGGGTACTCAAACCCCCAGTGCGGCACGAACCATATCAATTACGAATCTAGCAGGAGGTACATCATGTCAAAGACAATATCAAGAAGGGAGGAAGTACCCCTCGCGGAGCTGGGATCGAGAAGCCTACCATTGAAAAACTCTGCTCCACAGACGAGTCCCAAGTATACAGCATATCAAGTTTCCGAGGACATGTTTATGCATAGCCGACCCGAAAACCCACCGTACATATGCGCATACAATCTAATATTGATCAGATGATGCTTCCTCATCTCCATCGATATCTCGGAATCCAACACAATCTTCACTAAACCATCGTTCTACACAGGGGACTACCCCGCTGCACGGTTTGACCCGCCATTCCCTGCTCCTTCCTCCCATTCTGCAAGGATCTACGATGTTTAGGGCATGAGGAATATACCTCTGCAGCGTCGAGGCCCAATAATAGACCCTCCTTCGGCCCTCGAAGGACAATTTCTCAGTGATTTGACGAGATTTTTTTTTCTCTCCGGAGTACCTTTGAACTTCTGGATTGCATTGAATACTAGAAGCTGACACTAAAAATATTAGCTCGATGCCCGGCTGCGACGTTGGACCCATATAATGCATCATATGGACCGATTCACCCTAGCCAATGGTTCGATGGGGTTATCCGCCCAAGCATCGATGACTTGCTTGAGCGAAAATATGCCTTTTTCACGCAAGGCAGAGAAAAAGAGAAAAAAAGAATACACACACGATAATATCGTCGGAGAAGGCTGTTGATTCCCTTTCTCACCCGTGTATTTTTATTTTTTTTCCTCTCTTCTTCTCTTCTTCTCCTTTTAAATTTTAAAAGGACAGACTGAAAGAACGAAGCTCTGTTTTCGTTCAGTCTTGTTTTGTTTACCCCTCGGCCCGCTCGACGATTATCGATAGAAGGAAGAGCCACAGTCTCTGCCCAGACAGGCCCCTCCGCCTCTTGCCATTAACGGAACGACAGACCATTTGTTTGACAATCTTACTGGCATCCAGTCGATCGCCTTTTCCTGCGTGTTCTCGGGTGATTTTCAAACTTGCTTTTTTGTTCCATCAGCTGTTTTCTAACTGACCGCCCAGCTGGCTTGTGCACTTTTTGCTTGCAGAAGACAAAACAGAGGTGCATTCGAGACAAGTTGTCCCAACGCACCCTCAATAAAACAGGCTTTTTGTCCCGCAATTTACAATTCTTAATTTCTGTTGTCTTTCTTACCTCATACCATGCCACGCCCTCGTCCTCTCACCCTTAATTTTGGATCTGGCAACGGCGGAGGACCCGGAGGACCACCTATAGACAGGATACCCCCCCCTCATATTCGAGAGCAGCCTCGCGTAGGTTCATCAAAAGGACCACCACATTTGGGAGGACCACCACACTTGGGAGGACCACCAGTTGTAGCTCCAAATTCTCCCAACTCTTCTCACGGAAACAGTGCAACTCCGATGCCTACACCACCACCTTCCCACGGCCACCGATCCCAGTCACAGGGAGACAGTGGCCCACCAGCTTTGTACGATCCATTTGGATTCAAACCAAGACTCCCACCGCAGGATATGCTTTCCCAAAAATGGGCTTATCAAGCCCGCCATTTGATCCGTGCGCAACAAGCGCTTATCGCAGCGCAAGGCGAAGTGCTTCGCATAGAGCAGGATCTAGTATGGACGGAGCGTGAAATGTTTGAAAAGGAACGCCGGATGGCTGAAGCCGGTGAATTACCTGAAGAAGACGATGTCGGCGGCGAAGGCGTTATGGTTGAGAAGTCTGAGAAGGGAGGCAAGCCTAACAGACAGACACAACCGCCCCGCCCCGCCAACGCCAACGCCCCAAGCAGAAAATACGCCGGTGATATGTACATGCCCGGTCAGTTCCCATCACCAACCGGCAACGGTCCACCTGGCGGCGGCCCCAACGAAAAGATGAGCAAATCACTCGTCCCGGTCAGCAGCAAGGAGAACGTCGAAGGCGGGCCCAGCGCCGGTGCCGCTGGTGGCAAGAATAAACCCCTCCCGTTGAGAATCGGGAGCGGCGGCCACGGAGGCAGCAGCGGTGGTCCGCACATGCGCCACAGCTACCATCCCGGTATGCCACCCATCCGATCCAGCAGCATGACCTCTGACTCGTCGCACGATTCCGATGCGAAGGCGGTCCATGCGGCGGAAAGAGAACGTATGCAGCATGCTAAGTATCGTCAAGAATACGAGAAGATCTATGGATCGAGGAGCAGTTCCCGGGGCCACAAGTTCGAGGAAATGAGAAAGACCCTTGGCGGCGACTTTGGAAGCCCAACCAGTGAAGATGAGGAAGAGGAAGATGAAGGGTACGGTGAAAGGTATGATCGATATTACCCAGGACAGTACACGGAGGCCTTGAACAGCTCGAAGAAAGAGAAGAGACGACCAGATATGTTGAACATGAAGAGCGGCGGCGGCGGCGGAGGTGGAGGTGGAGGCGGCGGTGGGTATGTCGACAAGTGGGTTCAGGGCTCCGGTGGTGGTGGTGGTGGCGGCGGCGGCGGCGGACGATCTGGCAACCGATGGTTGTAGGCGATGGCTATCTTCAAGATCGGTAAGTATGGATAAGGCGCATCTAGGTGATACCATGGGGCATTGCTGCGGGCAGGGTGCGTTTTCGAAAGTGTCTCTTTTGTTACATTGCTTGATATCCTCTTCATTGCTATCAGACGGAAATACCAAAAATATGTTTGTGATTTTACATGATTCAAACGCACTGCCAGTTATAGGTTTTCTATTTTTCTTCCATACATTTACTACTTATGATGATGATTTACCTTTTCGTCTTTTGTCATTTCCTCATTCGAAGTACTAATAGACCACTGCTGCACGTCGTTGTGTGCTATTATTACCATGCTCCTTACAGAAAAGAGTGCCATGTCCCTAGCAGAGAGATACGTACAGTACATTATTGTGCATTACATATATTCCGAACCTATCAATCGATTAATCTTAGTGCTGAATGGACCGTTGAACAAGCCCTGTCGAAGCCATAACTAATCCGGGCACACTAGTCTACTAGATGACGATGGTTGCACATTCCCAAGCCGTGTAACCACTACACCCAGAAGCTATGACCATAAACATTATCGATACATGATCCATATACGCAAAAGCCCATACCATGAACCAACAAACAAAAATAATCATCCATATTCCCAGCCTTGCAAGATTAAGCAACCTTAAGCACTCCTCTCCTTCTCAAGCCTCTCAAAAACCTCCATCGTCTTCTTCCAAACCTTCTCTCCAACTTTTTCATCACACCAACCTTTCTCCACGTACTTGTTCGCCGAACTCGATTCCTCATTCATACTATCCGTCAACCAACCTCCAGTCTTAAACTTCTCATTCGTCGTCAAATAAAAATGTCTCTGACCGCTCTCCTCCTTACTAATCATCCACGGCCTCGCCAGGGGTGTTAAAACTCTAGCCGCCAGTTTAAAAACCGAAGGGAAATTTGAGGCTTCGATAATGTTTGTTTCCACACCGCCTGGGAAAGCATGGATGAACCCAATATTTGGATGCTCTTTCGCCAAATACTTCGCAAGAGCTGAATTTGATGTCGTAGCCATTAATCCAGCGTTCCGCAACGAAAAGGTTTTCTTCAACTCAAAATCATCGAAATCAAGCTGCCCTTCTCCATTCCCCGCGGAAAGAACAGAAAGCACTCGAGCACCGAATGGAGAGGACGTAGCCGCCGCGGATAGCGAAGGGAGGAGATTCTGTATAAACCTCGCTCGAGAAAAATAGTTCAAAGCGAGTTTAGTATCCAACCCCTCAGCGGTTTCAACCCTCCCTTCCATCGTTAAAATCCCCTGTGACATAACGAGTACATTCAACTCTTTTTCCTTCTCGAGAAACTTCTTGGATACCTCGTCGACATTCTTGATTAGACTGGCGTCTGCTTGGATGAATTCGAGATGACCATCTGGGTTTAAGGGCTTAAGATCGGCGATTATACGGTCTGCGGAGGATTGGGAACGGCCGACGAAGTATACTCGTGGGGATGAGGCGGTTTGGTAGAAGGTGCGGAGTGTATGTTCGCCGATACCACTGGTTGCGCCAACTTTATCGGTGTAAGTTTACATGATTTCGAGTAGATTGAAATGGACAGAAGGATCGTGAAACTTACCAAAGAGCGCAACAAGTCCCGGCGGAAGTTTTGCCTTTACGGCAGCGTTGGAGGATTTAATTGCGTCTATCGCGACCATTGTGTTTTTTGTGACTGTAGGGTATCGAAGAAGTGAAGTTTGGAAGCAAGGGTATGACGTCGTGATGTGGACAAATGCCAAAAAGCTGTTTTAAATGGTTGGAATTCACCCTCTAAAGTTAAAAAACCACGCCGAAACTTTCTGTCATCTCTCGTGCGAGTACTTTATGGACAAGATGCAGGCAGAATCGATGAATATATAATTACTTAAGCTACTCTCCCTCCTTATTGTGAGATTACTTGGAATCACGATTCTAGTGGAGATACACCCCCCTCAATCCCTATTTCCGAAGCCATCAATAAAGGTTTAAACTCCTTTTAGGTTTTTGTGAAAACTATGGTGTCAGCAGGTTGCATATGCAAATGCAAGTTGATGACGAAGACACGCCATCTTCGGGGCATTGGCAAGCGGCAATTTAAGAAAGGCGGAAAATTATGGCTTCCGCTAGAACTGAAGTTTGAGAGATCGCGGAGGAAGGAATGAAGTTTTGAGGGATGGGCCGTACGGAGTTCGGTAGGGAAACAACAGACCGGATCCGATGTGTGTTGAGCACGTGAGGGTAGGAAGCGAATCTAGAAAGAGGTATAAAGAGCCGGAAAATCCATTCGGATATAACATAGAAAACCATATATGGTTGGAGAAGCTTGAGCAAGAGGCTGTCAGAGTGAAATGGTCGGGGGGAGGTAGGCATTTGGGGTGACTTTTTGCAAATGTGCAAAACCAGGGCTATATTCCGTGCAAGTATACTCCGTAAGCACATGTCTTTATTCTCCCCACAGAGGCATTTTCAGTCTATACTGAACAATTGGTTCTGTATACTATTGAGAAAACATAACCATGATGGGAACTAACCCGAGATTAGACGACAAAATGCCGTGGCTAGCATAACTTCGTATTGAGTTGTTAGTCAATTTAATCATATTAAAAGATAACTAGGGCAGCCAGTCCTGCCGATCTAGCTTTGAAGTTCCTGTATCATCCCACTCGATGATGTAAAGAGCAAGTATCGAGGAGACAGTCCCAATACCCTCTCAGAAAGTATACCGCAAGAACCCAAAATTAGAAATGTTAACGACAATGTCTATCGCGAGCAGAATAGACGCGATGCGACTGAATGACCCGGCGCTAAACACTTGCCAACGTTGGAAGAGTGGCAGTCATCGCAATATGCATCAGCTTTCCAGCGAGAAAAGAGAAAATATTTTCAGCGGTCTGTAAAGTTTGAGCTCCTCTGACCCGTTGAAGACGAGCAGCGATTGCACCGTGGATAGAGTGGCGAATGTTCCTAAGGCTACGGTTCCACCAACGATCAAGTTACGTGCTTTCTTGTACTCAGAGAACCGCCGTCGGAGAATGACCTCTGGTACGAGTCCGGTTATCTTGAAGGGGTCTTGTAGCGTGGTGATCGCAACCAACAGGAGACCATAATGAATAACGATATCTAACCCGAGCTTTCGGCGTCTCTCAGAGCGAGAAATAATGTCACCGGTATAGGCGTATAATTGTCGTAGCTCGGAATTCGACATCGGATATTAATTCGACGGAGTGGCTAGAACGATCAGTAACTGGATAACAACTCAGCTGAATACCCGAAGGGCAGAACAGATCTTCAACACCAAGATGTTATGTGCTGTGGCGGTTTTCGCAGTTGAGGAAATGATGCCTAGGAAGGCGGACATTTGCATCCGCAAAGACTTAGGTCCCAGGCTGCTGGTACAATCTTGAAGTTCATCTTCCACTGCTGGGTTCTGAATTTTATGGTACTCTTCCCGACAAATTCGATCGACTCTCCGTAACGATTTCCCACCAGGGTCGTCAAACTGTATGCAGCAGACGGTGCTTGATGCCGAAGGCCGATTTGTAACATCTTCAAAGGAACCATATAAACATTCAAAATCGGCTAAGTGATAGGAAGAAGGTACCGGACAGTTGATGTGGGGCCGTGTGAACCCGAGGTTTTCGCCGCATTCCTGGAGACTTTCAGATACACCGTAAGGGTCTACCGGCGTATAGGGGGTAGCGTCCGGCCCGTCGCTTATATTTAGACTTTGGATACATCCGGTAATGTTCCGGTAACCTTCAAAGCAGTTTAAAGATGCTTGACAATGTTCGGCAGCTAAAGGAAGGACAGTAATAGAATTAACAGCTTCATGGCCCCGTGCTACTTGCACCTATAGGCATATGCACCACTAGCCGCGTGGCTGCTTCTGGAGATATGTGTATACCGGTAACCTTACGGGCGTAGGCTTATGCATTGAGATCCGTGAAACCAATAGTCATGACATGAGCGTGCGCCTATAGAAAAACCTCAAAGCTGAACCTTCCACCTCCCACACGGCCCATTCCCCACCTGTCCCACCTCCACCAACCCATCCTTCGAAGGCTTGAACCTCAAATGATTATCATAACTACAGACATCCGTCAACCTCAGCCAACAAGTAGCCTGAAACGTTTCCGCATTTGCTCTGAAATAACTACCCGCACAATCATGTACACCTTGTGCGTTAACATGCTCATGACATTGTGCGCAACAGTCATAAGCAATTCGAGCGGGCACTGCAATATCACCTGGTAAAACGACAACGTCTACGCTTCCGGTTGGACCTTGGAAATGGTTATGCGGACCGCAGGCGAGGTAGGTTGTTATTCCTGGGACAAAGGCGGTGATTCTTTTTGTGACGGTTTTTGTTGAAGTTTTGGTTTTTGTGGTGGTGCGGGTTGATAGGCGAGTTATTGTCGTAGTTTTGGGTTTTTGTTGGTAGATTGTCTTTGTGATCCTTTTGGTTTGGTGGATGGTTCTTATTTTGGTCTTACCGGGTTTTGTGATGGTGGTTGTAGGTCTTTTGGCGGTGGTGGTGTGTTTGTATATTGTTTGAATCGTCTTGGTACATTTAACGGAGGCCGGGTAGGATGTTTTCTTACGCCTTTTTTCGAGATCGCGTTTCTCAGCCGTTAGTGTATATTGATTGTCAGGGTCGTCACCGGCACTAAGGAACCCAGGTGGAATAGGAACCGTCGTCGAATCCGGAGTAACAGTCGCAACGGTTATCGAAATTGTGACCGTTTTAGTTTTAGAAGTAGTTTTAGTCGCAGTCACGATACCTGTGGCATATACAGTTCGCGTACTACATTTTGAAGTTACGGTAGAAGTCTTAATATGCTTTTTGGTAACGGTCTTTGTTTTATCCTTCCGTGTGATATAGCGAGTGCTCGGTTTGGGAGTAATGGTGGTAGCGATTTTGGTCGTTTTGTGGATTGTATGCGTATAGGTTTGCGGCGGGCGGATGTTTTGACTGCAGTATTCTGCGGTGCAGCGTTGGATTATTATGATGGATTTGTGGTTATACCAGCCCGAGACTCCGGTGGTAAGAAGGGATACCACGAACAGGAAATTTGTGAATATAATAAACTTCATCGTGAATACTCAAGAGATTGTGAGCATCAAGAGGTCAATCAAGCGAATGATCAAGTAACAGAAGGAGCGAATGATCGAATAAGAAAGAAATGAACGTTCGGCCGACGAAATACCCAACAAGGCTACCAAATTTGATATAGTCGGACCGTCACGCATGTTGCAACAAGGGTCCTTGGGGAAACCTGGGGTTTTTATAAACCATTCCCCCAGGCCGTCGATATGGGAAAAGCACCCTCTCTCGCTTCCCCGGAAATTGCCTTTCGCAATATATTTCCAGGGGTTACACATCGCAGAAAGCTTGATTGCATGCATATATCTGCACATGATGCCACAATCAATTGATCGAATGGAATTCGAGGGTTTTCACGGACCGGTTATCGGATTTACGTAAATGGGTCGTACGACGCCGACGATATCAAGAACGGGTGCGTCGAATTTGTTTCGAACCGCACTCTCAACGTGACCTCTCCAAGCCTCAATAGAAAATGCACACACCCTTCAATATATAAACGCCACGAACGCTTCAAAGCAATTACATTACCAAATCACCCATCCCTTATCATCGGCAAATTGTCCTTCAATCGCAAACAGCGAGGCCTGAAGAGCCCAATGGCGAAGGGCCAAGCGCTTGTCGTGGGATTAGCATTGTCTTGGAAAATCCCGTCTGCCTAAGTTTGCCCGCAAACTCACCAAAAACTTTGTGCGACTATGGGTCCAGAACGCATTGGCATAGGGCTGAATACCAGGCTTGGTTTTTCGCGGCTGAAAAAAGTGCTTAGATGAGCTGGCGGGATTTTTGCCCGGCGAAGAAGCGAAGAGAGAGCTGTTCAGCTCCTCGAGCTCGGGGAATTTTGTATTTAAGAATGATCTCCAGGACGAGAAGGAGGATGGATCTTTTTTTGTCAAGCTTCTTCTTAGTCAGTAGCGCGCACTGCAAATCATTTCCCTACGCGTCGCGGTATAGCTCCCTTCCAACGAATCAAATAACATCTACCGACATGGGTGCAGAAGCTCAAACCACCCCCATCGAAATCACCAAAAAAGATCAAACAGACCCCTCGGAACAAGAACAAGAAAAACAATCCCCTCCCTTCGACTCCAAAGAAAACCAAACGAGAAACCTCCCCCAGACACCCGAAAAAACAGAAACCCAAGAAAGCGCAGAAGCACAATATGCTGAAGTACAAGATGCTGAAGCCCAACCGAGCGAATACGCCCACTCCCACCACCGCGGAAACAGCTGCTGTAAATGCGTATTCATCCTTCTTCTCATCTTCATCATTATCGCGGCGCTAGCGGGGGGTCTTATAACATACGGTTCCATGGGATGTTTTAAATCAGCGAATAAGAATAAAAAGAAATGCAGGCCGAAGGGACAGAAGTCTGATGCGGGTTTGGTTAGCGTCAGAGGTTCGTGGCAACCGTATATGGTTATGTTTTTGTTTGAGGTTATAATGTTTTTGATGTTTTGATGAGTGGGTTCTTTGGTCCGGGGGATATCGGATTTTTTGATGTCGGATTTGGCGTTGGTTGGAGTCATATCGGTCGACGAGATATACGTACTTCATATACATACAATGGGGTAACGAGTTTTCGCTTTGTTCAATAATTATTATTACAATAATTAACATCTTAATGTATTTATGTGCTATCGATCTTAATATAATGCAATGACTTGATCCTACCATATTATATTTCAAAGGATAACAATGTTTGCGGAAATTTAAGTTACGATCAGTAGTCTCTCCAAGTAGGATGTTCTTTAAAAATAAAATAAAAGCTTCAAGTATTGAAAGACGGAATACGGAGTATATACGTAAATTAAAAGTCTTGTAGAATGCTGTTGTGAAAAGAATCAACAGGGGGGGAAAAGCACGCACAAAACTCCAGTTGCGAGAAAGAAAGAAGCTTAAGCAATACAAGAGAGCAAGGGAGAGAAAGAAAGAGGCATCGGTCGTTACTGTCGTGATAAATACTCGAAATATAAATACAGAATCGGAAGGGAAAAAAAGAAACACCGCTAAAAATACATAACAGGGTTTTTGGTATAATAGTTTTCTAGAAGAAAAATGTAGTTTGCCCTTGTACGCCGCTGAGCATGCGAGAGATGAATAACGGAGAGACAAAGTGAACGATAAGGAAAGTAGCAGTCAGCGTGTGGAAGTGGGTATCGACTTTTAAAAATGAGGGGTTGTTCGCAGGTATTCCCAGGATAAAACGCCGGGAGGCCGAACAAAAAGAGAAAGAAAAAACAGCGAGAAGAAAGGAGAAACAAAAAAGAGAGAGAAAAATAAAGTCGAGTTGTACGAATCGAGTCTGGTGATCCGGTTGTTAGGAGGCGTAAAAAGTAGATGGTCCTGCGAATGAGTAATAATGACATAGGTAAGGCCTCTTGAATGAAGGAAAGAGGTCGGTCGGATCAAAACAAAGGATCAAAGAAGGTCAAGTCGACAAATCCAAAACATAGTCGACTCGAAAAATCAAGGCAGGGAGGGGGAAGTGCGAAGCTCCCCAACCGAGTCTTCATGCCGTTCTGTTTGGAAAAGTCTCAATCTTCTTCTTCGATGACGGTAACTTCCTAGTCCCCGCGTCGTCCGTAACCGTCTTGTCTAGAGAATATCCAGTCTGATTAGTATTATGTTATTTTCAAATAAGGTACTGTGTAGGTAAAATTAGTATACATACCCATCTGGTGGCCTGTAACCGTTGAATCGACTTCTACTCCCGCTGTCATGCGAAGATGTGGGCTCGACTTTGTAGTGGTGATTCGTATTTCCACGTCTCGCCGAGCGGTTGGTGCTACCGCCAGTGAAAATACGAAACATATCTTGCCAACCAGAGCCTCTACCATTGTGAGTGGTTGTGTGAACCGGGATACCATAGACTGGGACGGTTCCGGTGGTCTGGTATGCTGTCGGTTGAGGCTTGGTGAAGACTTTCTTGAATTTCATGAAACCGGAAGCAGGGACATGTGACGGGTAGCAGTTGGGACCATTAGAAATACCCACCTGCGGTGGGACATGATGGTGCTTATTGTGATGACGATGTCCATAGCGTTCGCTGTAGCTCTTTCTGCTATAATGAAATTCCTCCTCTGGGACTTTCTTTGATGAAATACGCTTGTACGCTCGGTCGTCGGAACCTCTGAAGATATCATCTCCCTCATAGGTATCGAGATCGATGCCGGGAGCGTATTTGTACCAATGGCCTTGAAGATCCTGAACGTAGTTTCGTGGAGTTTGCTGTTTGATGTAGCAGCTTGGGCAGGGGGTCGTGCTACTGACACTAGACGTTGTAGTTGACCCGCCCACGCTGCAGGCACAGCCTGGGGATCTGGTGGCAATGGCAATATGGGGTACCTTGTCGCTGAAGCTGTTTGGGGAGTGAACCGAATCAAGGGGAGTAACTTCTGACCCTTCTTCGTTAATAACTTCGGGGAGGTCACAGTCGGTCCGGACAGTAACCGCTCTGATGCTCTCGCGCTCGTCCTCGTGGTGGTGATGGTGATGTTTGATGTGAACGTGATGTTTTCCTGAAGTATTATCCTTCTTGTTTTGGTCTTTCTTACCTCCCTTTCCATTCTTTTCATTCCCACTCTTTTCAGTCTCATCGTCCGTTTTGTTCCCCTTCTTCCCTTTTTTGTTCTCATCTTGGTTCTTTCCATTTTTCCCTTTCTTGTCGTCCTTGTTGTCATTACCCCAACCGCCGTCGCTATTTACGGCTTTCTTCTCATCGTCCCAGGTCACCTTGTTACCTTTGTCATCGCCCCATCCATCATCGGACTTCTTCTTTTTCTTCTTCTTGTTGTCATCGTCGCCCCATCCGGAGTCCTTTTTGTTGTCATCTCCCCAGCCATTATTGCTATCGTTGCTCCATCCACCTCCGGACGAGTCTTTCTTATCATCTCCCCACCTAGCCGTCTTGTCGTCATTCCCCCAGCCTCCGCTGGTCTCCTTCTTCGAATCGTCACCCCACCCATCGTCGTTTTTCTTTTCCTTCTTATCTTTTTTGTCCCTCTTGTCCTTCTTAACCTTCTTATCCTTCTTTTCTTTCTTATCATCACCAGACTTCTCATGCTTGTTCTTCTTACTACTCTTCTTCGCATGTCCTTCAACACACCCACAAACGCCAACAAACCCTTCAACCGTTCCATTATCGCTCAAACAGCCCAATGGAACACCGGATCCATCTACAGGGGTAAGTTTGTGAACAGTCTTATGCCCCGCGGCAACTTGCCACAGATCGCTAGCAGTCATCGGACGTAATTTAGGAGTGTTGTTATTAGTCCTATAATGACCGACGTTGAGACGATTGGATGGTCGGCGGGAGGATTTTGACGGGTATCTGTATTTTCTATCCTTTTTGTTTTCTTTCTTTTTCTTCTTGTCGTCTAGTATTTCCGATGAACCTGACGAAGGAGAAGAAGAATCGGAGGAAGAAATAGAAGAGGAATCGGAGGAAGAACTGGATGATGTTGAAGAGCGAGAGCAATGAACAGGTTCACCAACAACGACGAAGGGGAATTTAACAAGTTCCTTCGAGCCTCGGGAACCAATAGTCGCAGGAACACTTGAAACCGGTGAGGCGTTCTTGTTCTTCTTCTGAGCTACACGAGCACCCGTAGCAACATCCACTTCGATTTCTCGCTTTTCAGTGAAAATCTCAAGATGTGGGATGCACATGTTTCAACAACAAAAAATCTGGAATGATATTTATGAGAGAGGGAGATCGAGGGGTTGAGAGAACGGATTTTTGTTGGGAAAGGTGATACTCCTGCTGCCGGATGGAACAACGCGCAGTAGAAGAATATGGTCCTCAGCAAGGTAGCAGCAAGGAGATCGATCTTTAACTTCTAGCTATAATTCATCACGAAATAAAATTTGTCAGCCAATCAGCCATCCAGAAGAGATGAAAACCGAGCAAGGAATGAAGAAGGGGGAATACATACCCTCTCGTCTTGTCGTAACCTTGATGATTGTCCGTATATAAGTATGCACCGTGAGGTCGTCCAGCTGCTTGCGAAAGGTTGACCAAATGGAGATCAAGCTTTGCATGAGGTTGATGGAATTGGGAATGGAAGGTTGATGCAAAAGCAAAATGGGTTGGCTGATGAAGAGGGGAGAGGAATGACGGTTGACGGTGAGTGAAGAGCGTCGTGAAGGAAGACGCTCTTCCACTTCACCAACACTGTGGTGAAAAATGTGTTGCCGACTGTCCACACCAAAAACCCCAATGTGAAGGTGTTATGTCGACGACGCTAAAATTACATTACTCGATTCCAAACTCCCCGCTGATATTCTGACTATTGAATGGAAAGTCATGAACAAAAAAAAAGACAATGTTCGTTTCGAAGTCAGATGTATTTCAGATCGTTAAAAATGTTCCAGGCACACGGTGACTCAGGTATGTGCAAGGCCAAAAGGTACTGAATTCAGAAAGTTCACAGAAGAATGGGGATAGGACGTTCCATGTTCCAGGCTTTATGGTAACGTAACTGTTAGCAAAGGAAGGGATAAAGGAGAAAAACTAAGAAGTTGTCAAAAAAGCAGGGCCATTCACGCGGTCAACATCAATTCAAGAAAGAAAGGGAACTTCAAAAAAGAAAGAAAGAAAGGTACGAAGCCAGGAGGGAAGAGGAGGAGAGATCTATCAACGATTCATTCGATAACTAACCGTCTAAAGGGCCGAGGAAGGGCTAATACTTGTTACGCTCCCTTGCAGTATGCAGGAACGACAAGCAGAGGGCAACAGTGACGGGCTTCGAATAGAACAGGTCCCCCAATATTAATCGATTTACGAGATTCTTTTTATTCTTATTTCATAGAGGGGACCCTAGGAATCACCTGGGTTTTCCTCAAGATATGACGATGGTACCCACTACTAGAACAGTTCTCTTAGCTCCAAGCCCTTGAAACTGGGACCCCGATAGACCACGGACGCCGCTCTGAAAAAATAAAACATAACTCGGAGGGAGGAGAAGTGATCAAGAGGCTCTATGTAAAGGTAGGGGTTAGGAAACGGTTTAGAAATTTCTTTTCTTCGAGAGGAAAGGGAGAAATTTGAAAGAAGAAAATCCCTTTAAATTTCACCGTTTTCCTTCCCGTTGCTAATTTGTATAAAGTATGCAAGCATTCTTCTTGAACATATTAATCCACATTTCACAGCAGTATTTCCGAGGAGCGAACAATCTTAAAAGCTCTGAACGGACATCGGTGCTGTTCAGGAACACAACCAAATTCGCACGGAACGGACGAACCAGCCAGCCCTGCAGCTTTTTTCGCATAACCACAATAGCATTCGGGGAAATACCACACCACGTTATGCCCCGAGGACGAACGGATGTTTCGAGATATCCTGCACACGAATTTGCATTTTCTCGATGCCTAGAAGGGAAGAAGATGTAGGTACTAAGAGAAAAAAAAAAATGTTCCCACGGCTGATATGTATGGCATGATCAGGTACATCCGGGAACCGGACCCTGAATGCTGACCGACCCTAGGATATCACATATATCACAAGAAAAAAGAGGACCCCGCTAATGCATTGGCGAAGTGAGGTAAAGAAATCCTATCACGCCCCCTGGCTGTTTAAAGTATCTCGTGATATTGAGGCGAAGCCTCAAATCCGAGCTGAGCCTCGTCTCCGGAACGCAAGGAACCGGAACTTATAGGATCTTTAGTATTATATGTACGAGGCTGCCATGCTCCCAACCCTGGGTGACAAGGTTGAGAATTGCGAACTTTTTGTGAACCGAACCGAATCACATAAATCCCGTAATAAAAAACAAAACAACTGGCACCGAAGCGAACGCGAGGGGTAGGAAATAAAAGCCAAACAGGGTCCTTCGTCTCCTCTCGGCGGCGCAAGAAGTCGATAAAAAAAGGATAGGGTAGGGCCACATAAACCAACCGTCTACAATCATACGGGTCGCATCTTGCATGGTCGTCTAGATCCGGGTCTTCCAAGCTAGCGCCGGCCTTCCCTTGGCCCCTGCGTTGTAGATCCGAGCAAAGTCTGGCATCGCGCATGGCACTTAACCTCTGCGAAGTATATACTTCGAATTCGGATTTAGACCAAAATGCTTACGCACGTAACCGAAGTTTCAGTAGACGGTTCATGGGAGCTCAATTGGGTGAGAATGAAACTTTATTTAGAGACTCGGTTTCCAAGATGTATTCCCTTGTGACCGTGATTCGCTTCTAGGCCAGCTCCTCCCCCTTCCGCATGCTGCAAGCTTGATGCACCTCAGCTTAACTTTTTGGCGTTTCCTTTCACGCAACGCATGTCGTCTCCTTCCGATCATCATGTCTTATTACCCAATCGAGCCAGTAGTTCAAAAATACAACATGCAACACGCACACTATCTCTTCCTTCTTCCTTCAAACGGAGGAGGGAAGGGAACTTCGGAGATAAAAGGTTAAAGGGATGTGGAAGGAAGGTTCTATAGTTCTTTTGTTTTGTTATCGAGATATGACGGATATGCTATGCTGTGCTCTGTAATGCATAACGAGTTATATCCTACCCCGCTGTATTTTGTTTATAATTCCCCTAAAACGTATTGTATATATAGACAACATATCATAATGACACGCTTTTATCGATAAGAATTCGAACGCCAAAATATATTAATTACCGCTAATTTCAATAATAACATCACAACCCTGCATTTTTACAGGAAAATTGCATATCACCACCGGAGATGATTCACACGATCTCCAGTGGGGGCTACAAATAAGTGTCTTAACATGCAACGCAAAACCCTCCGGGCCTGAAAGGACATCACAAGATTGAAAGAAATCAGCCTGACGTGGTCAAATTAGACAAATTGTGGGGTTCGACATCGGAAATCCACACTATGCGAGTTAGCAGAGTAGAATTGAGAATGTTAAATGTCAATGTTTTTTTTTCCAATTTATATCCAAGCTGGGGCTGGTCTCGTCGTTACCAGATTCACACAATTAAGGCATAGTATTTATTCATAAATTTAAGATGAATATGTAAAAGGCGGCGAAAATTCACATCAGGCAGTTCCGCCGTAAACAATACCATGTTCAATTTCCTTTCCTTCTCTGTTTTTTATTCACGTGTGGGGCGTTTGGAATCTTGAAGATTAATCCACCAGAGTTTCTCGAAATGAAAGTTTATGGCATAAAAAACATGCAGCCTCGCCTGATAACCGGTTAACCCTCGTTTGGCAAAAAGGCGGGGGGAAACTATCGGTCGAATCGATATAACACGGAGTTCCGTCGAGCTTTTCTCCAAATGCATCCATCTTGAGATAATTTTTTCGCATCGAATCTTCTTTTTTGACTTGATCATTAACGTTTCGCAGATGTGGATACTGTAAATCTTCGAATCATCCTCGAATTAATGTCAGCACCGAATTCGCAAAGTGACCGCCCGAGCCATATCGAATTGATCTCACAGCCGGGACCGGCCTCTACGGAAAAATCTAGAGAGATGCCCGTCCATGCGAGAAACGTTACGGATGAACACGCAGCCGGTGGTGCTGCGGAAAGCTTAGAGGGCCCGTAAACCTACCTCGAATTATATTATAATCTGGCGAGCCAAATTTGAAGGCGGGGGAAGGGGGCGCATGTCTTTTACAGAGCCTAATAACACCCATTAACCGTTTGAATGACATCGGCCCGTAGACTGTATTATACAATCGAACCGATGGCTCTCCCGAAAATTAAAACAAATTCCACGATCGAGTAACCGATAAAAACGATAATTCTAGCGTCTCCAGCCGTGTCATAACCACACCCGTCACCTTGAGAATATCAAATTATAGTTGACGTTTCTTACCCAGTCAAGTTATGATAGTGATCGTATATCGAGAGGTCGCTAGGAAAATCGGCAACCCCGTCGTAAAGCTTATAGCTGAAAACGACGGCATTTCAAGATTTACACCGTTTCATCTCAAGTTATATCGAGAAATTTACTACAGTTGCTGATCTAAATCGCATCCAATCCTCGCCCGAATCGAAAACGAGTCCTCGTTCCACTTCACATCTTCAATTGCTTCATGCGTACCTATATAAACACCTAAATATCTACCACCACACACTCAAGAGAAAACGGGGGGAATATTCTCCACTTAAGAAAACCAAAACCTTCAAGAAAAGAGAAAAATGGAAATAAGTAATAAGGAATTAAGGAACACACAATATCTAACGCCATGAAAACGAGACCCATAGTCAAAGACCCAAGAGGATAATAAATGTAACCCGTACAAAGAAAACACGAAGCCCTCGAGCCCGTCCAATAAAATAAAAAAAGAGAAAGGACGGAAAAACCAAAAGGGGTCGTCCATAACCACATCGTATCGTATCGTATCACATGCGTTCATTGTATTTTTTCTGGTCTTTTTGGTTCTAACAAAAAAATCTCTCCCAACAAAAAACCATAAACCATAAAAGAACCATCAAATCATAGACCCATACCGCCTCCGAACAAAGCACCACCACATCTACATCGGTAGTCATCCAGCATGCCAGAGACGTACGTATTCAAAGCTTCACCGCTAGAATTTCCATCTCCTCTAAACCTCGGACGGGTCGTGGCCCCCGCGAAAGGACCATACCACTCTTCCATTCGCTTACGTTTTCAATGTAAACATTCTTCCCGCCAACCCTCTTGCCATCGTCTTCGGCGTTCTTCTTAGCAATGCTCTTCAAGTGAACGCTCAACTTCATCCTCGTCTCACTTCCCGGTTTGACATATGTCTCGCAAAACTTCTTCATGTCGGATCGAGTAAGACTGCTAACGATCCTGACGTCCTCATCGACCTGTAAGAAGTCGTAGGCTTCGCTAGCGACATGCCACCAGAGTCGATTGGATTCCTGGTTGAGATTCTTCAAGCTTTCTTGCAGCCTGTTGAGTACGGACTGCTTGTGCTTTTCGAACGCTTCTTCTTCCATCTCCCAGTCTTGGTTGAGGAAGGCTTCGATACGTTCCTCCAGGTAAGCGCAGGATCGCTCGGATTGGATGAGGACACGGTATCCCATGGTCGTCGCTTGCATGAGACTTCCCGAGAAAACAACATAGCCAAGCTGCTCCTTGGTTCGGAGGGTGTCGAATGCTCGCCTGCAAATAACATTAGTTTTTGAAATTCTAGATAGGAGCAGCCAAGAACACTTACTCTTGCGACATCTGAGCCCACAACAACAGGCGGGCCTTCATCTGTCGATCCTCAATTGTGCCCAAGTGCAACATGTACTCAACCGCGTTGTTGACATTGTTGGGGTCTCTGAGATCTCTCTCGTAGACCAACTCTGTTCCCGGTGGAAACAGCACGCACCTGCGGACAAACCACTGCGATGTCGGCAGCGGCTGTGGCTTCAAGATTCCGATGATCAAGTCCGTCATTTTCAAGGCATCCTAAACCCTCATTAACAATCTTTAAAAATAACGATTAGACGAAGGGTGCGAGTACCTCTTTGTAAAGATTTCCGTGAATCAAGCCCTCGACGCTGAGGGCTCGAACGCCCTCCCACCACGCGAGGACCTCTTCGACTCCGGTGAGCACATCAAGCTCTGCCAAAACCTCCTCGTTTAGCCACTTCTTCTCCGCCAAAAGATGCCTAGTGAACTCAGGGACCATTTGGTATGGAGTTCCCAGCTCCCAGTTTTTATAAGCACGGACAAGCCTCTCCTTGATGACCTCGAATCGCCCTTCCTTTACCTTTAGATCCTTCATGGCATCCAGAACCTTAGTAAGGAGGACAACCATCTTGTCGTTGTAGCCTCCGATTTCCAGATCGAACCCTAGCATGTTAGGCGAAAGGCTGTACTCGAGCCCTGCCAGCTCGGCATCGTAGTAGTATTCATGGAGGGAGTCTTTGACTAGTTCGCAGAAGAAACGGGCGAGCGCATAGTCTCTAGGGGTAGAGTATGTTCGGGGTGTGCGAAGGGTGAAATAGATGTTTGCCTTGGGCGCCCAGAACGTATCGTCCTTCTTGAACCAGATCCTCGACTCCGGTGTGTTCCTGAGAAGGGTGGGGACCTTTTGCGGTGCCACGACTTCCTTACGAACAACATCAAAGTTAGTCGGGATGAAAGGATTGGGATGCGGGAGATGGAGACTATTCAGTTGTCCGCCGAGCGATGGCGGTGCCTCGCCGTTGTACGCCTTGGTGGCGATGTCCAAGACATCCTTTGGAATTTTTTGGAGCGTGTAATCCACTCCGTACCATCGTTCCTTGCTTTCCCATTGGAGTCCATCCGGTAACTCCGGAGTAGTGATCGCCAATCTAAAGTTGTCGGGCCTGAGGTAGGACAATCCCTTTTTGATCAAGCCCGCGTCGAACTTGCGGATCTTGTGCTCGGAAAGGAGGAACTCGCGTGGCATGTTGTTCTGCATGGTGCTGGCCATTTCGCTGACGAAGTTCGCGGCATTGGTGCTCTTCTGCTTGTACCTGAACTCGACTTCGGCCATGGACTGAAGCTCCTTGACAACCCATTCCTGCGGAGGGGTGGTGTTGAGAATATGGATGTAGCTGAAGAGGAGTGCGGTGATTTCCGGGATTTTCTTCAATCCGTTGACGGTTAGCCGTATATTAACGACGTACATTCCCGTGTCGTTGCAGATCCGCATGTGGCCGGCCGAGAGCGAGGTGGCGATGCCGGCTTCCTTGAGTACGGAAAGGATGGAACCGGGGCCTTCGTGACCGATGAGATGGCCGATATATCGGGAAGGCTGCGCTTCGTAGTACGGATTCTCGTCGAGATATGGGAACGTATAGGTGACAGCGCGTGTTTCCATAACCGGCTTCACGAAATACTGGGTCTATCGCATCGATTAGCGTGGATTTCTGGAGATATGGGGAAGGGTAGGAATCACCCCAAGTTCGTTTTCGGAGAGCGGAGCTCCCTGGAATGTCGGAGCTGGGAGGTCCTTGTTCTTGATGTCCGAGAAAAGCTCCACTACCCACTTTTCCATCTCGTCCAAGGATTCTAATCAAACGAATCAGTCAACAATCCCCACCGGAAAATTGGAGATCAGTTATCATACCCCTCCCTAGAATGCATAGCTTCATCAGGTTGCCCGAGTAGTACCTCTCGTGGAATTTGATGAATCGGTCCCGAACATCGACACCCTTGCTCCTAGGGCCGTCTCTGAGTGTTTCCAGATTTCCCGTCGTAAATTTGCTATACGGATGCTTTGGGTTGCTCAGGTATTTTCCCAACTGATAGCTTCTATAGTTGTCCTGCTGGAGGTTCTTCTTATGCTCCGAGTCGACGGCATTCAATTCGCGGTCGAGACCGTTCGGATCGAAAAGAGGGGAGATGAAGAATTGGGAGAACCTGTCCAGGGCATCGTAGATGTACTTGTGGGAGACTTCAAAGTAGTAGTTGGTGGATAGAGCAGAGGTATAGGCGTTGGATGAGCCGGCGTGGTTGGCTAGGAAGGACATGTAGTCATTTTCGCCCGGGTACTAACGTAAAAAATCGCGTGTGAGCTATATAAAATGCAAAACTTGAGGTTCGGAATATATAAAAATACCTTTTTGGTGCCCATGAAGAGGACGTGCTCGACAGCGTGAGCCTGACCGGGCAGTTCGTCGTCATCGCACATACTTCCCACCCGAACGTCCAACGCTGCGGAAGATTTGTCGGTGGTGTCATCGTGTACTAACAAAACCTCGACTTTGTTTGGGAGTTGGATGACCCGGTAGGTTCGATTATCCAGGAGGGGTTTTTCGAGGTTATCGGTTATCAAATGAGGCTCCATGGATTTCTTGGAGATGACAGGGTCGGCCATGGTGGCGGCTGTGGCTGGTGGGGAGGAGGGAGAGGCGAGGGCGGAGATATTTGTGGAGAAAGACCTGAATTGACCGAGGGCTTGGATGGAGGTAGAAGCGGCGGGAGGATGCAGAGGGTGAGAGACGGGAGGGAGGTTTGCAGCAGCGGAAACCGAGGGTAGGACGGAGAGGAAGAGAAAACCGAGGTTATTATTGTCGCGGAAGAGGGAAGGCCGATAACGACGGTGAGTACGACGACGACAACCACCGAATGAAGAAGAGGCGAAGGTAGCAACCGTGGGATTTCTCACGGAGCTGAGACCACGTGCTGCAAAACCAGACCGAGGTGATGGCGACGATGGTACCGATGGTGGTTGGGATGGTGGTTGTGGTTGTGGCAGTGGTGAAGAGGGGAGGAGGAGGGATGAGGTGTGGTATTTATAAAATGGGGAAGATGCAGATGGTGTTGTTAAGACCGGTCCAGACGATCGTGTCCGCGGTAGATGCTCTAACGGTCCACGAGGAGATATTAAAGAAGACGATAACGACAAGGACGATGATGATGACAGCAAAGAAGGAAGGTGGCGATGTGGAGAGGTAGTCGAAGTCGAGGTTGAGGTTGAGATAGCACGGTTGGCTGGTTGTATGCTCAGTTGCAGGAAGGCCCTGGAGAACCGAGACCGTGCAGACAGCCGACTGACGACGACGGGCATCCACAGCTTCTTCTTTAAGATTAATATCGATATCAGAACGTATACCGATACTGATACCGAAGCTGAGAGAAGCAAGGGCAAAGAGGGGTGTGATACAGCTGCAGACGAGGGATTCGATATGGATAGGGTTGGGGAGGTGGTAAATGTGGTTGTGGCCAATGTCGGCCGCAGCATCCTCGCCAGCTGAGCCAACCAGACAGTCGAGCCAACCAGCTGGCCTGCTAGCCAGCCACAGTTATACTCAATCAAACTTGCTTTTCTGGGTCAGATCGGATCTTGATCTGGATTGCCCCGGTCTTTGCCTTTCTTGTGCTGTCGGTCAGTCGGACTGTGAGCGGATGAGGATGAGGAGTGGAGTCGAAAAGCAGATAGAAAAGGGATCGATCGATCGATCGTGCGTGTGCTATTATTATCGGCAGCTGCGAGTCCCTTTTTATTTCCAATTCCAAAATATAGTAGTAGTTGGTAGACACAGGGTGGGTATGGTTACTTGGGTAAGTAAATGTCTATAGATGCGATATAATCTGTAAGATGTTGTAGATGTATAGACGTCGATGTAGAAGAAAGGATAGAGAAGGACGGTCCCCTCTTATTTACAAAATACCTTCACCCAAGCACCTCAACAGCTTACCATTAAGAGAAAGAACAAGTGGAATCGTAAATACAAGGATGTCTCGATTCAATTAGTCTTCTTTATCCATTATTTCCCAGTTCAAGTGTGCAGGCATTTTATCGCAAATGTTCAGGAGGTTTTGTTCAAATTCTCCCGAGGCAACTTCCCCTGTTAATACAATGTAGGACGGACAATATATTAACATCTCACATGGTCGCACCTGTCCTACCTTTTCTCCATTTGTTTTGTTTCGGTTCGATCCGTCTGAAATCCAGGCTAACTGTCTGTCGAGAATTGTTTACATCTGCTATCTACCTATTCTACTGCCTCATGGCAAGGTACTAGGTAAGAAGTTAGTAGGTAGCCGGCCGTTGGGAAAGGGGACGTGCTCATTCCCAGCAAATACCGTCCTGCATGACAATTCTAGAAAGATGCTAAGGAAGAATGCAATGTCAAAGAATGCGCATGCGCCTTTTATTACCATCTACCCCCAGTCGCATCGATCGAATATTAATCCAGGCACTCGAACAAAGAGGGATGCCAGTTGCCGTCAGGCGATTCGATTCGTATGTTATTTATTACCGGGAAATTTAATATTTAATATGGAAATTAATGGGGTTTCCCAATTGCCCATGTTTTTGCGCTGGCGCAATTGTTTGGTCATTTCCCTCTCCGCCAGGGGCACTCGCCACCGTTCTTGCGACCAGCCTATGCTCCCTCTAGTTAGATCGCGTCGCTTCGTTCTTCTATTGGTCGGATCGTACAATTACACCCTCCGAAAAAACCTCGTATCGTACATTATATTTCAAAAAGAAGTCAAGAAAGAGAGTTTATTGTCTATTTCTTGACTCTCTTGCGCCTCTTGTTCCCCTCATTTTCCCCTTCATCCTCACTATCATCGGTAACATCCCTCTTCGGCCGACTGCTCCCAATCCCATCATCCTCACTATCCTCCTCTTCTTCGTCATCATCCTCATCTTCGCTGTTTATCTCACTAACCGACATGTCGCTATCGATCTCCTCGTCGCCCGTAACAGTCTCCACTATTCCAAGATTAGTATCTCTGCCACCTCAAATGTTTATTTATATGGAGAATACTCACAGAAATACTTGATAGCATTTGGGTAAATATCATCCGCAATCGTCAAAGCCAGCTCATCTCCATGATTGAACAAATCATCCCCCTCCTCATCCTCATCCCCCTCCTCCTCCCCCTCCCCCTCCTCCCCCTCCCCCTCCTCCTTCTCCTTCCCCTCGAGCCCATACTCAGTCCCCTTTCCCATCCACGCAAACCACGTGAAGAAACTCGGCTGACCCCCCTTCAACCTCTCCTCCAAACTCGGTTTCTTTTCCTCCTCACCATTGCTAACAGCCTTCCCCTTCCCCTTCCCCTTAACAACCACCTTCTCTTTCCCTTTGCCCTTCCCTTCCCTCTCATCCTTCTTCGCCTTCCACTCCTCGTAGACCCGTTTGGTCTCCCCGTTACTCAAATCCTTATTATCCTTCCACCTAACCTCCACCGGCTCACTAACCAACCCACTCCACTTGCCCTCCACCGTCCTCCACCAAAACCTTTTCCTCAATATCTCATCCTCAAACAAGTCATTCCTTTCTTTATCGAACCCTATCTCTACGATAAAATCTCTAGGTTCATCGGGATTGGGGCGGATGATGTTTAAGGATGTAATCGCTGCGAAGGCGGGGACGTCCTGCGGTGTGACGTGTTGGTCGAAATCGGGCGTGGCTTCGAGGACCGTGGGCCAGAAACCGGGGATTCGGCTGGTGAGTGGGTTGCGACGTTCGTAGATTGGGGCGGTGATTTTGATTTGGTATTTTACTTTTCTCTCTCTCTTTCGATTAGATGGCCATTCGTATCAAACTAGGAAGAGCGGTGATAGCGATAGTAGGGGAGAAGGAGAAAGATCGCGTACAAACTTCAACCTCAGCCTTCTCGAACTCGAGCTCTAAATCTCCGAGCGCACCAAAGGCCTCGAACGGCTTCGAACCTACAAACACCAACTCTGGCGCCGGTGATGATGATCCGTCCGACATCTCTATATCCTTTCCTGCTTCTCCTCAATGGTAAAGTACCGTTCGATGGTAAGAATTGGTAAGAAAGGTTGGCGCAGAAAAAAAAGTTTGCTTGCTGATGGGAAAGAGAAGGAAAATTTTTGCGATAGGAAAAAAAAAAAAAGGTAGCTTGAAGAAACACGCGAAGGTTTAATCGATGGTGAAACAAGAAACAACCGCAACGCATCACTTTAGCCGTTTTGGGAGCCTCATATAAACCTCCAACTGATCCCAGTACCAGTATATAATACCAGTCGGCAATACCGTTTTAGCCCACCGATTGATTGCAAAGAACATCGTATTTCTAGTATATGTACACCATCTCCCTATCCTATACACAATTCCCCTTCCACCCTCTAATCCAGAATAACATACTCCCCATGACTCCCCTGTCCGTTCGCCACAATTGCTGCTTTGTTATGTATATGTGCCTACGATCCCATCGATTAGTATCCTCTTGCTCGTATTCAATAGAAGAATCGCATGGTGAAGGGGAAAGGGAGGGCATACAAACGGCAGTCCGCAGTACCCACAAGGCACAACCTCCGGCTTATCAACGTTGATATATATCTTTGGGTGACCCAGCGGTCCGCCGCCTATTATATATACCGTTAGCCTGACTCTCTATTAAAAAAATATATATCGTAGGGGAAAAAGGGACATACCACCATCGCAAACAACCACATGCTCATGTACAAACCGCACCGGCTCCTCATGAATCAACTCTATCGCCGCCATCGGTCGTGGCTATATCCCCAGACGTATATCAGCCTTTATCCCCACAATTCCCCATATAACATAAGAGGTAATAGGTACCTGCAGCGCCAAATCCGTCTGCTCAAACCTCGGCCCAACCATCGCTTCCCCCCTCGGCATCTGACTTCTCGCCCACGTCTGTTTCCTATTCGGCGCTTGGCTCGCTTGCAATTCCAATATATCGACCGTGGCATTCGCGGCCGAGGCACCGGTTGTAGTCGTGGCGGGGTCGACGGAGGTCTGGGTTTGTTTCGTAGGTGTGGAAGCAGAGGTCGAGGAAGCGCGGATGAGGAGGAGGGATGAGGGGTTTGAGGCCCGTAGGCGGAGGGTACGCGGGAGGTGGCGGAGCATCATTTTTGGTTATATTCAATCGGTGGTGTAGGTGCCCTCGTCGGCCGGGTTCGAGGTTGAAGGTTTGAAGGGGGAAGTTCGGAATCGGTGATATCAGCGGGTTTGGGAGTTTGGAACGAGTAACCTCTGATTGGCTGGGAAAATACCACGCAACACATCTTTTGACAATTCGTGCGGTGCGACAAACAATCTTGCGCATATAAACTGTTGCACGTTCACATCACTTCATCACCAACAGTCATTCACGCTCTTTTCTTCTTCTCTACCACGCTATTATCTTGACCCTTGCCATCACCGTCATCAATTATTTGCGACAGATATTACACGAAAATATTTTATAAAACTTCAGTCATGCGAAGTATTTTTACCAACAACATGATAAAAGTAGTTAAGGTCTGCGGACAAAAGCACCCGTGTATTACAAAAATATTTATTAGTTCTGAAGAGCGATGGCTGAACATCCGATGAAGAATGATAAAAAATATATTATCAATTACGACGGCGTTCTCATTTACGTCTATTTCAAGATGAACTCGAAGTTTGTATTCCGGGTTACAGTATATGACAATATCGAGCATCTCATGCCATGAATTCGGGTTTCTTGATATGTTTTTATCCGAGTATCAAGATCACCTTTTTATATAACAAACTTGCAAATTCTTTTTATCCGCAAGTTTACATCCCCCACGTTTCGTTTATTCCTCGCTAACCCCGTACAAGCCGGAAATAAATTATAAAGTCTAAGAATTAATACATGTTAGAGTGCTGGCCCGGGACCTTTCCCTCACGTTCCCGGTCCTGCTCCTTCCCATCACTGTTTACGCATAAACAAATACCCACGCATGAAAAGCGTCGAAGGATTCCGCAGAATCCGACCTTCATGAAATATATCGAATCATCCAAATTTTCACGAATACGCTAACGTTTAGGTTGTACGACAACGAATTATCAAATAAGAAAATAATGGGAACATGCAATTCACCAGTAATTATCCTCCAGGCGCTGACGCTCTATTATGTTACGGACGTATGAACAGCCCAACATAATTGTAAACAAACCCCAGAGCATCGAAATCGAATCGACGCAATGTTGGCTCCAAGCCGATTGGGGGTGCCCATTATTTGAGAGGATGGGCTTACGGTCAGACGACCGCATAAATATATCGCGAGACATGATGCCGCGAATAATATCAACCGTCTTTCCTCTGGAAGCCGAAGCCGAAACCGAAGCGAATTCAACATGATATCGGTATCTTCGGGTCAAAACCTCGCAATGTTGACACGGGAAATAGTTGATATGCAACAAATATTCCGGATCTATACTATCTTCAAAACGCAGCGAGCTTCACCGAATCATGAGGACAAGATGGATGCTTGGACGCTGCTAAGATTACCGTCTAGGAAACGGACCATGAGAGAAGCTGCACTGTAGGAAAAGTAAGTCTTAGATGTATCTATAGCACATCTACTAGTTTCTATACTCATGAGCACTCTACAATAGAATCGTCTTTATACCGGCACTCATACATCCAAGATGCACATAATCCTAACTCACGTGACACATTTGGGCCCCGGTCGTACAAAACTGCTCAGATTGGAACTCAGTATTCAAGTTTTTTGCCAAGCAAGCAAGCGAGGACAAAAATCTGCCACGCCTACGGCTCTAACGCTCAAAATAGTCACGTGGGCTTTATTTTGGGTTTCATCCTGATAGTTGGTGGTATCGAGGTAGTACGAACCGATGATGGCTTTGTTCTTCAAGCCAATGCTCACTTCGCCCTGTTCATAGTGCTCATACAAACCTAGATTCAGGAAATCCATCAAATTTCAGGATTCAGGATTCTTGTTCTGGCCTCGATATCATGTTGACCCTGTTGTATTCTGCGGATGCTGACTCAGCGAAAATACTAATCCCAATCCGGTAACATAATTTAGTTTATGCGACAACACGCGCCATCGAGATTCTTCAAAATCCTGTCAAGCAAAGCCCTCGTGCTCGTAACAAAAGCGAATACATCACCAGGGCGGACTCGCATAAAAATCGCCATCATGGCATCCACACCGTCGTCACAGGCTTCAAAACCTGTCTCATCCCGTCTGCTAAACATGAAAGTACGTCCCCCCGGCTCCCCACCAGGCCAATCTACAAAAAAAAGCTAACCTGCGAACCTCAACAGTTCATGCAAAAGCCACTCTCTTCGGGATCCTCCCCGACTACAAAAACGGCCCCCTCAAAACACCAATCTTCCCAGTCTACCCCGAAATCAACCCCCCGATCGAATAATGATAGCGTCTCCCGATCCGCCATCCTCGCAGCACAGGCACTCGAGTCCTCTAGGCGCGAAGCCGCCATAAACTCCTCAGCCTTTGGTGCTACCGAGAGATGGTCCCTTTCACTCCCAGCTTCCGAACGTGCTAACGAAGTCCGCGGTGGGGGGGAAATGGTCGGTGGTGTGAAAGTTTATATGGCAGGAAATACTCTGTGGAATAGCGAGCATACACATGCTCAAGACGACGACAGCAGCGACGATGAAGAGGAAGCGATACCGGCAGCACCCGTGAGACGGTACTTTGGCGGCCGTACGGCCCCGGTGTTAGAGAAAAAATCGACTGAAGATACGGATCCGGAGGATGGTTCGGACTCGGACGACGATACGGATGCCTCGGAATCCGAGGTTCTCCGTCGCGTAGAATCTAAACGTGCTGCTAAAGCTCTTAAGAAGGAGAAAGACGCAGATAGAGCTCTACGAAACTTAAAACAGATCGGTGGACGAGCTAAAACGACAAACGGTGGCGCTGAGAACATAGAATGTTTCGGCTGTGGCGAGACAGGGCATAGAAAGTCCGATTGTCCAAACACAGGCTCGAAGTGGAATAAAGGTAGGCCCTCGAAGCCAGGGCACAACGGCGTTAAAAGAGAATATGATTCTTTCGGTGGGCCGGCGATTAAAAAGCAGAGGAGGTATTGAGCTGCGTAAATATGTACGATAAGGGTGTATCTGATGGCATTTGCGTTTTTTTTTCAGGCTTGTATCAGCACGGCATGGCGTTCTTAAAAGGTTCATAGAAGGTATCTCTCTGTTAATCAAAAAGCATTTACTATCTTTATTTCAATACACTTTCTACTCGGGATTTCACGGGGATCAATTGGTCATTCTTGATCAGATATCCATGATTTGTATTTCGGAAAAAACCATAACAGTCATTGGGTATATGTGTATGCACGCTAAGAGAAACACAGCTCCCAGTGACGGGATATGTATGTACAGTGAGTAGATAAAACAAAGGAAAGAAAACTTGGAAAATAAACATTAAACGCCGTCGAAATGAAGATCTTGGCTTCCTACTATCAAAGTAGCAAGCCATGCAAGTAAAGCCCAGGGCACTGAACCGAAAAAATTATCATGTCCCCTGGCGTCGTCATATCCAAAAGAAGACCCCAAAAATAGACCCTAAATCCCATAATCGCTGGGAGATGCTGATACTTCGGTCATTTTGGCTTCCCCAGAACTTTCGCCTTATATCCCTGCCTCTGTAAGGTACAGCCGAGCTATGGCTGTGCAAAGAGAGCAATTGTTGAAGCAAATCCGTTCTGGTTCTCCGCCTGAGGCACAAGCTTCTTCTCGTTGACCTTCACCATGTTGCTGACGCCCACGGTGTTCAAGTTGTACAAGAAGAAGTTTTGCGTGCTACCCTCGATTGAGACCATATCGTCTTGGCAGGTTTGGGTCTCCAGGCATTCTTGTGTATAGTTCTCGAAGAAGCTGTACAGTCCGGCGCCGTAGACCAAAATATCCTTGGAATCCTTCACACGGAGACCGATGGCTTTGGCGCAGGTAGAACCTTGGGATTTATCAGGGCAA
Organism: Arthrobotrys flagrans; assembly: GCF_004000055.1. Classification (NCBI taxonomy): domain Eukaryota; kingdom Fungi; phylum Ascomycota; class Orbiliomycetes; order Orbiliales; family Orbiliaceae; genus Arthrobotrys; species Arthrobotrys flagrans. The sequence goes on from NW_027137556.1 coordinate 1,038,946, forward strand.
TCGTAGACAGGATCCTCAAATGCAGGGTTAACGTCGTATGGGAGGTAGACAGTCGGGTTGCTTTGGTAGTATGGGGTTTCGGTTTGGATCAGACCGAGGAAGACGTTCTTGGTATTCGTGAGCTGGTACTGATACATGACGTTGTGCTCAGAAGCGGTAGCATAGCCCCAGACCGGGCCCTCTTGTGTCTCAATCCACAATCCGCGTCCGCTGAAGATAGTGATCTGGCTGAAGTCATCACGGTCGAGTTCGTGATCGGAGGTCCAGATCCAGTTGTTCTCCATGTAAACGGAACCAGTCTTCCCAATATGCATGAGCATGAAAGCACTCTCGCAGTTGTGGTTGATTTGTGTGCCATCACCGGAGGGATCCTTCTTGCACAGGTCGGATTGGAGGTTGGTGCCGGCTGAACCACCGATACGAATGTGAACATCCCACATGCCATTTGTTCCCTTGGTGCCAGGAGCGTCAGCCACGTTCCACTGAAGAACGATAGCACCACCAGCTGGGCCAGCAGTTTCAAGGACAAGATCCGAAAGTTCGACGGATCCGACATCTCCCGGGTTTCCAACCTGAACAACAACCTTGGGGTTCTTGGAGTCGGCAAAGAAAGGACCTTCAGATATCAAAGTTGCCCAACATTCACCCACAATCTTGGTGTTCGGTGGGATGTAAAGAGTAGAAGTGAGCTTGTAAACACCGTGATCAAGGAAGATGACCTTGCCGACATTGTTGTGGATCAAGATCTGAAGAGCAGCGGTATCATCAGCGATTCCATCACCCTTGACACCGTTCGAGCGAGCGGATACGATCTGATCGGCCGGAACATCAGTGTACTGTGGGCGGGACCTCTCGAAGATGTAACCGTTGCCGTCGAGAAGGGCAGCCGGCTTCTGAGGCCTTGGCATGAGGTCTGCTTGAATACGGCTTCCTCCATCTGGAGAATAGACGCGGCCCTGGCCCCAACTCTCAACTTTGGTAGCAACTCCGGAACCGGCTAGGATGGCACCTCCATCGTCATTGGCGACGATAACCGGGACGTTGTTGGTTGAAAGATTGTCGATAACCAAAGTACCTCCGGTGATAGGTTGGCTAGTGGACGAGTGAACTGTCTTGATACCAATAGGGGTGTTCGAAATCTTGCTATCAAGGACAAGGACCGATCCGACGCTCTGAGCTTCAGCACCTCCAGCCGTCATGTCGATACCGACTTCACAATTCTTGATGTCAAGGCTCTTGAAAGTCCAAGCCCAGTTCCAGTTGAGAACTATTGCCGTTTTGACCCCCTCGAAGACAAAGTTTCGGGTAGTGAATTGCTGGTTACCGAGGAAAGCACCGAGTTTTCCGCCTCTGAAGACCAGATCGGACATGAAACCACCTGAGCCGTTGTCCATAAAAATACCCTGGCTGTCGGTATTGCCCTATAAAACAAATTAGCATCGTATTCAGCTATTAATTTGTGTTTTTATGCCAACTTGCCATCTCGAAGCGGATGTTGATGAGGGAAGATGCCTGGGCAACCTGCCAATGAATACCAGTTCCAGCTTGTGTCGCAGTCAAGTCGATGACAAAGTTGCGAATGGCACGGAAGAAGCTAGAAAAGTGTCAATATCAAAAAAAACTGCTATTTAGGAAGATTGATTACTTACTTGTTCTGGTTGGTATACCAGTTGGAGCCGTCACTTTCATATGGGTCGCTATCAAAGACTGCAATTCCAGAGAAAGAGCCTGCAGCCTTGATAACAGGGAGTGTAGCAGCGTCACCAACAAGCTGGCTGTAGTAAACAGCAATAATTGGTTTTGTCACGAGATAAGTGCCGCTTGGGAAGTAGATTAATCCAGGTTGGGTGGTCGAAGAGTCACATCCTTTCATACAACGATTGCCAGCTTGGATGGCAGCGTTGATAGCATCGGAATCATCAGTAACACCGTCACCTTTGGCACCGAAGTCCTTGACGTTTCTGAAGACTTGATAAGATTGTGGGTTGCTATTGAAGGCGGCAAGACCTTGATGTTGGACCTGGCCAAGCCAGTATGGAGAGGCTTGCCGAGGAGCCAACGAAGTTCTACGATAGGGTATTAGCAATGAAGGAGAAAATGGAGTTATAGAGAAGCATACCGTTGCCCAATTGGGACAGCAGAAGCAATTTGACCTAGGGCACACAGGGTGCCCAGGAGGCGAAGGAAATGCATTCTGATACTGAGTGAGCGAGTTGGATGGCAGCTAGAGCTATTATTGGTAATTGTCGACCTCGAGAATCGTTCCGATCAAGGAGGTTGAGGTAGCTTTGATGATGTTTTGTTTGATGAAGAGGAAGGAAGGAGGAAGTGGAAGGCAGGAAAAAATTTAAATGACAGAGAAGCTCAGTAAAGAATCAGTGATTGGGTGTCGACGTCTGGTACTATTTCAACGAGACCGCTGAGATGCAATTGTTGCAATATGACTTCAACTTCAGCGAAAGAATCACAAGAGATGACGTTCGACCTATTTCTGTCAGGATGTTTTAAAGATGGGAGACGTTTCTGTATCAAAAACCTAGAACTGAATCTGGTCTGTCGGCGAGGGGCTAGATGGTTGTCGCAGATTTTACTAGTATGGTGATTCCCAAGATCCGGTCGCCTGGACGTTTCCCACAAGATATCTCTTTCGTTTAGATAGTAATTTTTATAGAACTCTCTAGGAGACCTTGGATGATGAATGTTTGATAGATCGTACAACGATAAATCGAATGAATGTAATTGTACCTGGTGTCAAAGCAGATACCAAAATTTCAAAAAGAATGACAGGACAAGCCTGGGTTGTAAAAGAACAATCTACTCTGTAGAAAGGATGAAACGAAAAGAAAGAAGGGCGTCGACGGTAGAAAAGAACGTACTCTAGGTACCCCACAAAAGACAGAGACGAAACCGGATGTTTCTGTGCACCACGGGCTCACCGGCTTTATATATAATCTAGCTCAGAATGCCGGCCTCCTGATGCTGCAGTCATCAACAATAAAATAATGCACGTCGTCTCAAACAGAAAAAAAGGCGAGCGCATGCCATCAAAATTCTTCGGAACAGGGTACGTTTTCCCAAGACCCATGTATGTACTGTACTAGCACGGTACCTTGCGCGAGAGACACACAGGCTCGATTGGCTTGCATTCCGAAAAGTGCTATTTTTTGCTAGTTTCTTAGCTTTCGCCCTCCAATTAATTCTCCGCCGAATTCCTCGTCGTGTGGTGCTTTGGGTCAATGCGAGACCTCAGGGAAGCTTGGCCATTCGTTTCGGCGTCGATGCCTCGGTGCAATCTAGTTTGCACGACCACTCAAGCTGTGTAATCAGAATCTATCGATGCTATCCATGGCTTCCAAGCACTGGTTTCCCTTATTTCGTTGAGATTATTGGTAAATATTCTACCGCCAACTGAGGATCCGTTAGCAGTAGGCGCGGGGTCCAAGTTTAGGTACGCAATAACTATCTCGCCTCTTGGAAAATATCAGGCACTCGTCCCAGGCCCTGTTCAGTGCCCCATGTCCAGCGGTTTCTGGTGCACTAGCACAGGCCACTAAGTTGGGATGAAGCCCCTAATAGCCCCGGTTGCGTCCTTTGCTTCTTGCTCGGAACTTTACTTACCCTGGTCGGCAGAACCGGGTTTCTTGGCTCACCGTCGCACAATGTCAGCCAATCGCTCGTGTTCACATCCTTGTCACCGCTCAATTTGAGACGCATTGGGTATCTAAAACGACATTTTTGAAACGACTAGAATGACGAACGCACGTCAGAGGAAGGATAGGGCGGTCAAGTATGATTTTTGATATTTTTGAGGTTCAAAGTGGAGAGACTATCGCGAGCTTTGAATTTCTGTGGTGAGCCATGCACCGTGGATGGCTCCGTCTCCAGTAAAGGGGCCGCGAGGCAGCACTTTCCGGGAGGTCGGTGGGACTTCCCGAACAGCGAACGAATATGCCAGCAAACATGTCTTGTTCAAAGAATTCGGCGCCTGAGAAATGCACGCTCAAGTCAATTGACGTATCGCAGATTCATAGATCCAGAATTAATTCCGCATGTTCTCGTAGCCGCCCTTTCTAACCAGATGTCAATATCTGCATTCCAATGGACTCCTTTTGCGAGATATGAACCCTAACATATGGAACATCCATAACCCCTTCCATGCCGTGTGCCGTGGTGCCGTACTACCGAAGCCCTTTTGGTACCCTACTGCGGGGCAATTTCTACCGACTTGATATCTTTATCCGAAACCTGACAAATTACCTTCATAACTGTGCGGAGATGATCGATTAGGTTAATTCACCTATGCTTACAAGGTAGTTCGACACGTCTGGTTTGCTTAAAGGCAATAATCAAGAAACAAGATCTTAAGACACGGGATTTTGAAAATTGTTTTAGGATGCCGTATCGACCTGCCGGACCTTTTCCATTGCATTGCGATTTCGATTGAAACTAAAAGTACTCTTAAGATCTTTGCGATACCCGGAACCCTTAGTTAGCACCTGGTACTCAAGACGTCGACCACCTAGATAGGGACAACAGGACAACACATGCGAGTAAGATTGAGACGAGTATCGATAATTTACGACAAATATTAAATCAATACAATTTGGTAAAAATTGCAAAACACAATATAAAGACCACGGACGTATAAGACTGTATACTATGCTGTTTGCAATTTTTACGAATATAAACTCGTCTGTTGGTATTGAGGTATTGCTCCATACCTTAGCTAGGTCTGGAGGCTTAGTCTCGAGATTCCGCACAGTCTTGAGCCTACAGCCCTCGAAAATTCCAGAAATATGAGTTGCATGTTGCAACTTTCATTAGAATCGGAATGCCGCATCATGTCATACCATTTGCATTCAATTCCAATATCTCCTCATACTGCATTGGCTATTAAACTAGGGCGCTGAAATAGCTTGTCTACATCCTGCGGTACCTAATATTACTCACGATCGAATTCGCGATTCACAGCTTAGCTTCAAAGGTAGGTCAAATATGTCCGTCGGCATGAGTATACTCCGCCCACGCCTATGCGTCGGCAATACGATGGCACCTAGCTTGCATCTCCCAACTTGATTGGCTGCCAGTAGATCGAGATAATTCTGCATAAGGGAAGTCTTGGTCCAGAGCAACTTCAACAAAGCAGGATAGTGAGCCTTTAAAACCTATCTCCGATCAAGTAATCCGCCGGGTTCCGAAAAGAATTACTAAGGTTTGCATAGTAGAGTTCGAGTCGACGACGCAGCGTCTTCCTGAAGAGCAGCCTGGCAAGCTACAAGCCTCGGAATTACTATGAGGGTTCATACTTACTATCACGAGATTCTACATCTGGGGTTACCTTCAAGGAGGATACTATTACTACGAGCAAGAGGTATTTATATACCCGCGCTTTCACAAGCCGGCTTATCCTTTGATACCATTCTCTCTGAATCGACGGATCCTTGTCAGGCCGATTGGGCACAATTGCCGCATCAGGAATAAGCTCAAACGATATTACTAATGCCACCGGCTTAGTCATAAACAAGAGCACAACTCAAAGGACTACTCCAAAGACCGTATTTTGAAATTCTTCTGTCAGTCTGCTACATGATTCTTCCAAACGAGAAGACCTAGATCTTTTAACCCACATTAATATTCCTTGCGGTTTTTACATTTATTTTCTACTGCTGCATGCTTCGGTCGCATTTTCTCGTTTAGTGGATATTTCCCGAGTAATACGGCTTTTTCAGGCCATCATTGGGCACAATTCCAATCCAACATTGGCTTGAGTGAAACCGCGGGGTTGGTTTCCAGCTAGTAAAAAAAAAGATGGAGGAGGGCCTGGGCGACTTTGGGGACAGCCTGATGATGGACTTCGATAATAGGAACCCCATCTCGCTGTTACCGGAAGATTTCGATATCGATACATGGTTAACGTTATCGACTTTTACTGCTCCACCAGCCGAATCCGAGTTAATCCCTGAGATTCCAATATCCAACAATTTCAACTCAAACCTGGAACTAGATGTATCGAATACCCCGCAGCCCACATACGATTTCGGCCAAGCCGGCGTAGACGACTACACGCTGACTAAGGAGCAAAGTGACCTTCTATCCTTCATTGAAGCATTCCCATTTAATACACAAGAGGGATATCCTCTTCAATTACAAGAATTAGGAGACCCCCCTCCAGTATCCGAACCTTCCCCGTCTTCTCGTGCTTCGAATTCTCGACAGGAAATCCTAGAACCATCTGTCATCCTTGAGCGTTACGTTAACGCTTCATCTGAAGACGAGTCTGAGGCGCTGTTTTCTGCTATTGAGCGTCATATCTCCAATCATACCGCTATGAGCCCTCGCGCCACTAGTCCCGTGTCGCTAGAGGCAACCCGCTACGTAGGTTTCGAAGCGGGCCCCATGGTGGACTACGATGCAACAGATGGTTCATCCCTATGTTCAAACACCTCAAATGTTAGTCACGCGACTCGTGCGAATTGTCTACGTGAACTTGGACGTCTAGCGATCGATGCAGACTTCCCTACCACACCAAACCGCACACCGAGTATATGCTCTATCCGCTCCTCATCCTCCCTCGCATCAGATGCCTGTTCAATCCGCACCTCTACAACATCTACATCATCCCGTGCCCCCTCACGACGGAAACGTACGATGACAAATAACCACAAAACCTCTCGGCGAGCATCTAAATCCGAAAACCGGTTCTTCTGTACCTTTTGCGGCACAAGTTTTTCGACCAAATCGACCTGGAAGCGCCACGAAGAAAGCATCCACCTGATGTTGAAGACATGGACTTGCTCTCCGCATGGTATTGTAGTGTCAATGCAACCCGGGAACGTTCTGGGTGCCAATACCGCCAAAGCCCTGGAATGTGGATATAACACCTGCTGGTTTTGCAATATCGACAAGGATACCTCCAATATACCCTTCTCTTTCGGCCAAAACCACAATCTTCAAACCTCAAGAGACGTTCCAGACAGATTCACATCAATGACCTGCTTCTCTCTCGAGCAACACTGCTTCTCCCATCCAAACGCCCGAACGTGCCACGAAAACTCCGCAGCAGAAAAGACATTTATCCGGTTCGACCATTTCGCCCGTCATCTTCGGGATGCGCATAACATCGACGGTTTAAAAACCACATTTGAAGCGAATCACGAGAGTAGAGAAGATCCATTGCATGGCGTATTCCAGGTTCTTCAGGGACCGGCGAACTCGAGGTGTGGGTTTTGCGGCGAAACGTTTAGCACGTGGTCTGATCGTGTCCACCACATTTCCCACGAGTTTTGGTGGAAGAAGAGGAAGATGGAAGAGTGGACCGGTGATTGGGGGTTCGATCGGGAGTGGGTGGACCGACTTCAAGATGCGAGGTTGCCAGAAGATTTTACTAGCAGTGGACGTAGCGAGAGTCCAGAAGGCGTCATAACCGGAGATGATGGGGGACTGATGCTCGACGATATACCACGGCCAGGAACGCCGGCCTTGCTAATGGAGGTGGGGAAACCACCAAATTCGATACTGGACACAATCGAAGCCCGTCAGCTTGGGAATCTAGAGTCCGGCCCTCTGAGAGAATCCTCCCGAACCGGACGCTTCCCATGCATTGTGCCAGGGTGTCATAAATCGTTCTGCCTTCGAAAGGACCTACAAAGGCACCATAAAACCATCCACGCGACTAACAAACCGGAATTCTGCTGCCCCGTTCCGGAGTGCAAGAGGTTTGTTAATGGGTTTACCCGTAAAGATAATCTAAAATACCACATTATGCAATTACATATTGACCCCAACTCGCCATGCTTCAGCGCGATGCAAAAGATCTTGAGAGCGTTGTAGAGTGCAGATTGTATATATGTCGGGTCGAAACACCTGCGATGAGTAGATGAAGACTGTATTTTATTGTACATTAGCGAGCCGATAAATTATAACATACAATACATCGACGGTGTATATTCTAATATGAAAGTAATTCATGTGCACCTCTTCTCGCAAGCCGTCTCTTTCTCATCGATATTCCGACAAATCCTTAATTTCTCCCTGATCGTCTTCACGTAATCCTTCACCCCACGTTCAAACCCCGCTGCATTCCTCACGTCAAACCCTTGAAACTCTATAGACAATGCTGCTGCACCAGACTGCTGCCTAACCCTCGTCACCAATTTCGGATAGCCCGCACCCTTCTCCAACTCTAACATCCCCTCGTCTAATACCAAAGTATCAAGAGAAACTTCATTCCCCGTGAACTTCTCTCTATTCAACGCAAAGCTCGCCTCAACATAATCAACCACCCCGTTAAGACTAAGAATATCCACGACTCTGTAAAACGGAAACGTCGGAATACGCTTATACTCCGGTATCGTATCAGGTCCGACTTTTTTCATCTGTCGCTGGATTATCTCGACGTGGTAAGGTAGAATAAGGATCCTACCAGAGTCGATGGCGAGTTGTATTGCCAAGGCGATGAAATTTATAACTTGGTCTTTATCACCCGAGATACCGGAGACCATTAGATATCGTCCTCTAATGTTGGAATAGTACCCATTGTAATCCGACCATCCACCAAATAACTTCCCAAAGTAGGGACGAATGGATTTATCAATACACGTGAAATGTATGGCAGTCGTCCCTTGTATCAAGACATCGATCTGTGGCTCTGTCGCAAAATTCTGGGACTCCCAGGCCTGATAATCCGCCCAAGACTTAAAATCCTTCGCATCGAGCAAATGATACCGTAATGATAACCCACGAATCCCTTCTCGCAAGAGGTATGTCGCACTGACTCCCTTATTCTTGGGGTCTTTGAGCAGCGCTTCCGTAGCACGAAGGTATGCAAGCGTTCCCGCAGACGGCCTGGACATCCAAAATCCCGGATCGAGCTTATCGTTTTCTTCCATGAATTGAACATCCCAGGAGTCATCGATTTGCTTTAGAGTGCGCGAGAAGATATCGTGGGTGCCCGTGATGCAGATGTCGGAGTCAACGTGGAGGAACGAGTAGTTATTTTCTATAAGATAGAGTGCGAAGAGGATCTATTACACGTGGTATCAGCAAATGGTTAGGCTTTGAAACGTTCAATTGAGTCGAAAATAGCCTTACTAGAACGGTACCACGGCCGCCACGGACCATGCTAACGTCTATCCTCTTGATTCCACCGGCATTCATCTTCATACACGGTTCGTCCAGACAAAGGACAACATAATTCGAAGCTCGACCCCATGGTAGTAATTTTTCGCGTATGTTATGGAGATTGTCGAGTGAAAACTCGTCGGCAATGGTGAAAGTTATCGGACGAGCCTTGTTGAGCTTCTTTTTCACGAATTTAGCGACTGTGGGTGGTAAATCATCTCGCGGTTCGACAGGTATGGCAACTTTGGCGGCCGGAGATCGAAGGAAAAGGTACCAAGCGACGAATATGAAGATGGAAAGGAAGATGAAACGCTGAGCTGGGCGCATTGTGTGCGCAATGAGGAAGTGGGAGCCTCTCGGGACCGGGGTTAGGAAGGACGGGGTTGAGATCAAAGCTGAGTTGGCGATAGATGACGTCGCCCGTGATAATGGGGACTTCCGGGGCGGATATGTCTCGGGACCGGGGAGGTTCAATTTACAACAAAACACAACTACACAAAGCTTAAGCTGAATTCTTCAAGCTAAGGGCCACATCGAATTCGAATTCATAGCTCATGACATCCTAGTAGATTTCTGCACCAGAATTCTAAGGCTTCGGAGCTGCTATGCATAATTTCCCTCTACATTGAAGCTTTTCATTCGGACATGCTTATTCGGTGGCAGAATCTCTGTTTTATATCTTAATTTGACGAATGCCAACCCTTTCCCCATCAAAAATTTACACATTCACAATGCTTCGAACGTTGGAATTACGAAAGAAAAGTTCAATAGTATGTGCTTGAGATCATACTTTTCTTATCGGTTAGGAAGCTGAGTAGCATGAGTCCTAAGAACCCCAAACTTCAAGCTTGAAGCTCAGACATGACAAGGGCGGCGGTTCCTTTCTAGACCCACCAATTCTTCTTGAATGATACAATGCCCTGATATGATATGTCCAGGATGCTAGAAATTCTAGGGAATATTCTAGACCTTGTAAGTGTCAACCGCCGTCGCCAACCGTCGGCCCCATAATGCGCATATGCGCATAGAAAAAAAGTCTTGAACTTGAATGATACGACCTTCTACGCATCCACTAACGTCTAAAACTCGCTTGGGAACCCTCATTTCCAATTTCTTAGTTAGAAATACCAAGTCTATGGGAATTATGGGCCAGAGTCTCGGCCATTCTTGCGGAGCCGAATATGGAAGCTTAGCATTATGAGATATGGCTCGAAAGTACCCGTCCATCGGGTCGGACAATACCGATTTCTGTATGAGGATATGGTCATTGGGGTATATACAAGCATAGATTCCTTCTGATTTGAATGGCTACTCAAGATAAACAATCATTTACAGTATTCTACACTATCCATTCCCTCAAACTACTAAAGAAATTTATTGATCGAGTTGTTTGACTCTCCAACTTCACTCCTTTACTCCATTTCTATATACATATAACATCCTCTACAAATACAAGTCTCCCACAAGTACCCCAAAATCCACCAAAATGCTCTTCACCACCACCATCGCCCTTCTCCCTCTCCTCACCCTAGCCCTCGCCAAAATCGACCCCACAATCGACCAAGGCTTCACCGCCCCGTGGACCGGAAAAACCGGTCCAGTACCACGCTTCGAATGCATGTGCGACTGCGGATCCCCCGAAGCCTCCAAACAAGTCATAACCGAGCTCTGCGAAGGTGCCATCGAACTCGGCCGTAAGCGCGAAGTACGATTGATGGGGGACGGGTCCTATGCATTCTGGGGTCTGGATGTTAGCATGTTCCTAGAAGAGATTGGAAGCTCATGGGGTAAAGAAATTTGCACGGAGAAGGGATGTAACGATACTAGCACTTGCGACCTATATTGCCTGCTCCGGAGTTGAAAGGACAAAGTGGACTGCACCTGTTGCTGAGCAAGGCGAGGCTGAACAAGATGTTTAATGGTCAGGGCGGTGGAAATATTTTATTTTCAGGAGGTCAAATCCCGGGCCATTAGTAATTAATTTTTCTTATTATCTTTAATTTAAACCTATAGTACGATAGCACAGGTTCCGCGGAGGATTAGTTAAAGCAATGTCAGGATAAACGAGCAGTGTCAATTGTATGTTAATTAAATGTTAATAATTATTATATTAAGAGGCAATTCTATTAGCAACCCATTGATGTTCAAACCGCGATAATCGTTTTCGTCAGTCAATTAGTCCTTGTGTAGTTGTGTATTCGAATGCAATAATCCTTAACATAACTCGCCAATCTCTAAAACCGAAAAAGGGGAAGGAGAAGAAAACCCGACAGCGTAAAAACATGTTGACAGATCCATTTTGTCAAGAAGGTATAATCTTCAGGTAGAACCGGGGGGGATCAATGACACATTAGTTCTATTAAATGAAGGATTCTTAAACCCCCAAGTTTTGCACCTCCAATTGTCCCAGATAACAACGCTCAGATCCAAAGAAGATGCCGCGGGGTTTTTGATATCGTCAAGTTGAACCCACAGCAAGTTTCCTGAGTATGGCATTACCTCAAGACCTGCTCCACGCTTGGAAACTCTCTGGAAACCGATGCTTTGGTTGATGTATCGGCCTTCAACAAGATTTGACTTGTAGAATTCGGAGTGGGTATCGAAGATGCTGAGGTTGGCGGATGGCACGTCTCGATCAACGCAGACCCTACGCTTCAAGAACTCGCGGATATCGTTGATGTGTTCCTCTCGCTTTTGGCGATTGGTGGGAGTTCCGACAGCTTGAAACCAGTTTGGGACCAAAGCGGGAAAATCATGGAGAAGGGATGCGCTAGCGATCTCAATTTTGAAGTTGGGTTCAAACATAGCTTTGTACTCCCGTTAGCCTATCTATATCAACCTTTGATGCTGTCATGGATCTTCTGTTCAATTACCGGAATCGATATCACCCCTGGGGATTGTCTTCTCTTTGTCTTTATATATAGTTTCATCGATGGCAGATGCAATGGCTTCGTGTATGATCTTCTGAACGGCCATGACGTGAATGGACCCCCAGAAATCTCCGTTCCAAATGCCCATGACGCAACCCAACCACAAATTACGGTCCAGAGGTCTCTTGTGCTCGCAGCCCATGAGAACGAGGACCCAGAGTCTGTAGAGGGCTCGGACGAAGTTTTGCTTCTCATAAACTGTAGGCCAGACTTTGACCTTATTGGCCTTACTTGGTTGTTGGCTTGCAGACGTTCTGAGCGTTCGACGAACGGCACCGCCGTTTTCTGTAGCATCGCGTCTGTTCAATTCGTACCCGACCAAATGTCGGTAGAGCTTGAGAATGTATCGATGATTGGCGATCAACTTGTCTTGAATGCCATCAACCGGCATATCGTAGCAGCTGTCCCCTTTCTGCCATTCACCGGCCGGCATTCTTCTACCAGTAAGTTCGTAAGCGACATATTGATCGATCGCTCCTTTGACCTCTGCGGTGGGTGTGTCCCATCTGTTCAAGACCCCACGGTAATTGGCGATCCAGATGCTCTCACGGAGATAGGTATAGGAGTCTTGAAGAAGCCAATTAGGACTGATCTCCTTGAAACTTTCGATACGAGAATAATAGGTCCTTCGAAACTGGGGATAGACGTCACAAAAGTTCTCAATGGCGTCTATTTTTCCAAGGTGTGAGAGCAGGATATACTGCCCCTCCTCGGTGAGGTCGTTCAGGCGGTGAGCCATTGTGGATGTTGATCGATGAGGTCAGTGATGATTTAATATTAGTAGCCGATCGTGGGAGACCTATAAAAGGGGTGTGTAACTGTGTGTAAAAATAATAGTTTCCGGGGTTCTATAAGGAGGGCCGGGAGGTGACGATGGAGGTGAGAAGAAAGAGTTCAATCGGAACTCTGGTTACTTTGCTGCTCTCTACTTGTAAATACCATCATCGATAGGTCTACAACGCAACGTTAGTATCTAAATATACAAATTATTTGATAGATCTACGATTTACATAGCAACGTTGTCTATCGTTGGTACTACCACGGTCGGGTCGATTCGCAGATGAGTGATCAGTTACGCCTAGCGGGGCCTATCAAAGAGAACGTGGGAATAACGGCGACGTTCTGATCGGTTTTTTCGTAATCACTTAGAGGCTACATGAAGTAGGGTCTTAGGATAGGTAGCCTCAAGGCCATGCGGCGGAAAATCGGTGTCAGAATTCAAAATTCCACCGCGCTTCAATTTTTTTTAAAAAATGAGTCTATGGCGTCAGTAGCGGCTTTGTTTCAGTCAACCCCAGCATTCCTTGCCTCGAACTCTGGGGTAATGAGCCCATTCCGGCGAACGTGCAGGAGACGTTGTATTTTGAGACCTCTTGTGTTGTCATAACAAGTCTATTCCTATGACCTGAAACGAGTTCGTATACAGGACAATGAAATGAAATATTTTAAATCCAACCGTAATAATTACTATCCCTCGAAAGAGTCCTCTGATTTACAGAAAGTGGAATGGATCCCTCAGGTTCGTAACATGCTTCAACCTCAGCAACAAAAACCTCTTCAGACTTCCCTTTTCGTCCACAACCCAAAAGCAGTATAGTCGCACAAACAACCCCCTGCAACCTCCGCTTCCAACAACCTTCTCAACCACTGCTAACCATGTTCCACAGTGTCGTCTATACCCTCCCATTTTCCCGCAAAAACGTCAAATCCTGTACCTAAGCCCCACGTTAAACCATGTTCGCATGGTAATGCCATCTGTTACATAACTTGGTAATCGTATGCCCGCCCAGCCTTTAATTTGCTTATCCCTTCCTACTACAATCATTCATGTCGGATAGTATAAGAGATTGCGTAAAGTTATGGATCGGTGTAGCGTTGCATTTGTGCATATGGGTATATAAACTGGACTCCCCCAGTGGGCTGCTCTGCAGCCATCTTTCTTTCGTTTCCCCGTTGCACACCTAGCCGTTCGCTATAGATCTTTTTCGATTCATTCCTTTCTTCGACGAAATCGACATTCCTTTGCGACAATAACACTAGACGCTTCCATCCATTTTTTTAATTGCCGATTGAGTTTATTGGATATATATTTCGACATGAAGTTCTCCGCCGTCGCTGCTGCTGCTCTGGGTTTCGCTGGGTATGGAAGATTAGCCTCGAGTCTAGGCACTCATGGAAAAATATCTTTTACTAGTTCTCTTGGGCAAATGTATACAGCGGGAAAATACTGACATCAGAATCTGTATATGTACAGCTCCATCCTAGCCGCCCCGGCCCCAGAATGCAAGACACCGGCAGTTTTCACTGTCACAAAACGCCTTTCACCAGTCCATACTATCTATAAGGAAGTCATCAGAGAGGTCACCAGGGTTCCCTGCGGACCGGGTTGTAAACTCGAGATCCAGACTGTGACATCGACTCACAAACACGTAAGTCCAATTAAATATCCCGCTTTTTGTCTCTCAATTGAGTAGTTATGGAGCTATACTGATAAGATATGTAATACAGTGGAAGGGCAAAGTTACGGCAACTGTCACTCACAAGCAGCAACATACACTAGTACCTATGTGCGAGCTTATTGTTAGTTTTCCGGATTCTAAAGACGGAAAGGGTAAGAAGGACGATTAAGCCATAGATTGAAAGCATATGTAATAGGGTTATTTGCATAAAACCTTTATGGGATTGATAGATTTTGGGAACGACGGGAGCTTTATCATAAATCGACATGCACATGGCGTTAAATCTGGAGTTCTCTAGGGTTGTCTTTGTATCTATAAAACTATCAAATTTTTTCTCTACCTATAAGTTTGTTATTAAATTTATAGATCGGATAAACTACGAGACGGCAAAGTTATAAGTGTAAACCGATTGTATTCCTTGATGATAGCGATCCTCGCCTGACAAGAATGATAATACTCGGCGTTTGGGATATCGAAATCAATCCATCTCATATTCCTCCCAATCGAATTCCCAAAACCAGGTCAAGAGGGTAGGACGCCTGGTTATAGTAGAAAACAACTCTACAATCTCGCGCTGCTGAATAGGTTTCGTAGTGATACTGCACTGCCAACTGACCGAATACTTCCATACCCCAAAGCGAACTTCTTCCAGGGGAACCTTACCCTCCACCAAGATATTTGCAACCCAACTTTCAATGTCTAGCATATCAGAGCGCCTAACACGCCCTCCATCCACAGGATCATAGCACATGCACTGGTGTGATAAGTTTATGAAGGTTCCTCCTTGATGCCTTTCATAATCTGTCGATCGCACTACATTTGACCAGGGAATCGCAAGTTTCTTCAATCTCTTCAACTGCATGATCTGGTCGTCCAGCCAAGTTCTCGAAGTTGAATTTAGACTTAAGTTATAGTAAAATGTCTCGGGTACCCGCATGACAAAGCTCTCAAGGTTTGGGAACTCTTGAACGATAACTTTGGCTGATTCCGTAAAGTGATTGGTTGCCATTGTCGCTTCTAATGCGGTTAGGACGCCACAGAGAGGAAGCGCCGCTGACATGCGAACTGGGGTTATGTTCAAGTCGACTTCTCTGTCTTCCCATGTTCCAGACCCAAACTCTCCTGCCGTCAACACTTTTGCCTTTGGTGACAAGCAGAGTAATTTAGCAAAAGGACCGAGTCCGGCGATTGTCTGGCGTCCCCTATCGAGGTTTATCTCTTCTAGATTGGTGTCGGAGGAATAGTGCTACCGATGGTCGAATACAATCGACTATGACCAATCGGATTTCCCAAAACCCCAAGATCCTCCGCTGACATCTGTTGCCATACAGCGGTTGGATTGAGTCCGGCGAAGATTGGATCGACGTGGTCGCTGGAAAATTCGATTGACAGTCTTTTGAGCGTTTGGTAGAAAGGGGCTCTCGATACTTCGAGGAGTATCGCTAACGTCAGATTTATTCTGATTGGGACCGCGACGTCTAGAAATATTTCGAGGTATGTCACATAGGGGAAGTGCTCGAGACTGTCTAGGATTTTTGCTAGATCTTTTGTCTCGCTCTCAGAAAAGGCGACTTCGATAATGAGATCCCTGAAATTTTTTCAGCAGCATGCGATTGAGATATCAGCCATGGAAAAATGATACATGCCCGTTAAGGCGAGCGCCATGGCAGGGTTCAAAACCCTCAGGCTTCCCAAATCAAATCAACCAAAGTTCGCGACATAGAGGGGAGAAAAATACCGAGTATATTCGCGGAACTCCCTAAGCCTTTGGCCTTCATGAAATAATTCAAGGTATTGTTGTGGGAGTTGACCGTGCGGGCCAAGTAAGGCTGCGCTAGAGCATTGAACCGCCGTGAACATGCCGCGAAGTTTTTGATGGTTTTGACGAGTAAGAAGGAGAGGATACAGAGGTAGGGTTTGTTTGGGAGAGGCTCTTTGGATTCCACGGCCATTATAGAGGGGGTACTGCATGGATAGCGTTTTTCTGCGCGGTGTATTGGTTCTATCGTTTTGGGGATATACGGTGCTAGAGAAGGCCAATGGATGGGTAATGCATCAAGGTACGTAACCGGTTTGGGTGCTACAGTATTATTACGAATTTATAATTATAGGTATACCCACTTAATAGTACATATTTGAGATACCCGGGTCGAAGGGCAACACTAAGCTGGCCATGTGGTAGTCTGCCATGTGGCATCTGAACAAAGCCCTAAAGTTACCTCCCATAAGTTGGATCACACTCTTCCCAGATCGACTTCCTACCTCTATTCGGTCCACCGTACTTGTCAACAGTACAAGTAACCCATTTGCGTACGCTATGCCACTGTCCTACCGGTTTCCACCCATTAAACTGCACTTTTTCCAAAGGCAATTGACACTGTTGCCAGTACAAGACCCATTTTTCAAGTTCTTCAATCCCGAGCATCCTCATGTCGGAATCAGTTTGATCATCTGCCATCCACTTTCCAAGTGTTTTGCGGAATGTGTTCCGAAGAGGTGGAGGGCAGTTTGGGTCCTTCAATTTTGGCCAGGGAATGGATATGGCTTTTAGTTTTTTCATGCCCAGTAGTCCGTCGTATGTTTGGATGAAAGTATCTGGATTGATTACTGCAGTTCTATATCTTGTCTCATCGAGGACTAGATCAAGTTCCTCGAGGTCTGGGAAACATTCAGCGAGACGTTTGAGTTTTCTGCCAAATGGATAACCGGTGATTTTGATGGTGAGGGACTTCACGCCATAGAAGGGGGCGTTAGGGACTGTTGGCTCTATTATTGGTGTTGGTACACAAGAGTTCCATTTCCGTCCTTCCTCTTCGGCTTCGAAATCCTTGGGAAATGTAACAGCGTTGTTGATTACCAGTCTTTCCAACCTGTTGGCTTTGGATAGAAAGTGATAATACGGTAGTTGCTTTCCTATTCTCTGAGGAGAAATGCTAATGATCGCTTCTTGGAGGTTCAGAGGAGGGATGACATCAATGGCTTCTCCAGATTGCACCACTTCCTGAAGAAAGAGTTGGTCCCGTTGTTGGCACTTTGAGTACCAATCCTTTCGGTCTTGTGCCGAAATCTGAGTATCGCATATTTCAGTCTCTAGGAAGAGAGATCTGACATTGTGATAAAACGAGCATTGTGAAATCCACCTGAAAGCCGTCAGGAACAAAGTCCTCTCTGAGTCCCTATGAGCTACGAAAGTAACGGATAGTTTGTTGATAGCCGGGAAGAGATAGAGCTGCGTAAGAACTTCTACGAGGGCATCAGTGATCCCTGCCCGGATGGATTGTAGTTCAAGATGTAATCTGAGATGACTATTGCATTGTTTCGAGAGGAGAAACCCATTAATTCACCTCGTAAACGATATTTAATTGGGGAAGAGCTAAGACAACATGCAACAAGGATGGGATGCAACAATATACCGAAGATGTTGGGCTCGCTGACCGAGAAGGCCACCGTTTTTGAATAACTGAATGTTTTCATGGGACAATGTTGAAGAATGGAAGAGGGATGGAAGAGATACGTCATGAAAAAATAGTGAACATTGAGAGAAGGATTTGATTGTGGTTATGTCTAGATGTAGTAATATCGATGCGAAGAGCTCGGGAGGGAGAGTGGAGAGATGCGTTGGAAGTGACATTTTGTTTTGAAAGAAGGATGAAAGATGGAAGATGGAAGAGGAGTAAGTGATGAAGGAGAGAGATTTTGTAGGAAGTACAAAGGGGTTTTGTATGTAGAATTTTCGTTTTGACAAAAAGACAGAAAAGAAAAGAATCACAAAATCTTTAACACTTTAGCTTCGTGATGCAGGTTGGGTATTGCGAAAATCCGGGGAAGCTTACCCATGCATACTTACGGAGCTAAGGGGTACCCGCTTCGATACCAAGACAGCACTAGCTTCCTAGCCTAGAATAGGAGCTCGAGAAGAAGACTTGGCCCACAGAAATATCAAGGTGGAGTATACGAGCTTGTGCCCCGACTCAGGTTACCGATCCACAGCCAAGGCGCAGAGTTCCGAAAGAAGGTTATTATTACAAAGGGAAACGTACCCCAGATTCAGTGCTGCAGGGGACTAGCCCGTGTGCTGCGAGGGCATTGGATTGGGGAAGCTTGTTGCTGTGGGTCCGATTGACCGCCAGCTTCGTTCCAAGGACGCAGGAGAGTTCGAAATATTGAGACTCTGGCAAAGTTCCCTTGGGGTGAACAAGATAGCCGTCGAAGGTAGCCGTTTCTAATTTCATACCGGATTCATACCACTTCTCCAACATGTCATTCAATTCCTGCGGGCAGAGGCGGTAAATACCACTAAGGGTAATCATTTTAGATTTGTTCGGCCCTAGAGCGGCAGGACAAGGCATGACCAAACTCTTCAAGTTTTTCAACTTCATAATGCAATCCAAACTTTCCGGATGAACGCAACTGCCTTGAAGGGCGCATCGCCACCAGTCACCGAAGCTATCGAGCTGAAGGCTAACCAATCCTGGAAATTGCTCCGCGATTGTGTCGAGAACTACGGGGAGCGAAGCAAAGCCCTCTTTCAATCCAACTCGTAGACGCAGGAGGTTAGGAAACATGACCTGAGCTCTCCTCAAAGATGCCGTGGGAGGCATCCACGCTTCGATATCAAGATCGCGTAGGTTTGGTGCCATCGAAAGGAATTTGTAGTAAATTCTATCAGGACTTAGGCCTTCACTAACGTTGAGGGTAGCATTTTCGAGTGCTGGGGGAGGATCAAGCGAAGATCCGATCAGTTCGTTCGTCTGAGCCTTGGTGAGCGGGCTACCAAGGAACCCCTGTTGCTGTTTTGGAAGCACTCCATACCAGTTGGTGTATCCCCATGGTGGTCGTTCTTTGTATTGAAAGCTCAAAGTGAGATGAACCAACTTCCTGTAAAAGCGGCAGTGGGATAGTTCGCGGAGCGATGCAAAGATTGTGGTAGGTTCCAACCACTGATTTAAGATATAGTGCAACTCCAAGCTAGTCAAATTGAAGTATTCATTGATCTCGAAGAAAAAGTGGCGTGCCCAGCGCATATCGGTCATGCCAATCCTGATATTACTCAGAAGAATGTTAGCTGAGTACTTGGTCTGTGCGATTTCGGGAGAACCTGATTTCAGAACAAGGGAAGATACCTGAGGAATTTACGAGATGTGGACTTTCTCTTTTGAAGCCCTGAATCACGGCCGGCCCGATTGTGACGGATTTAAAGAGATACCCGGCTGACAAGAAACGGCTAGCTCGAGAGACGCGACTGAAATCCTTAAGGGACTTTCGTGGGAGATATGATAAAATCTTATCCCAGATGAGTTTATTCAACCCTCGAAGGGACACAAACTTGATTCCTTTGGCGGTAACGCATATTGGCCAGCGGGTATTTGCTGAAGGTCCCTCCCAGATGTCTAGTCTTGGTGCGTGCCAGTCACCGCGAGCTCGATCCATGTCGGTAGCTTTAGAGCTGTAGTGTCAGCTTCGGCGGAAACCAGATTTTTGGTCTTTAGGGGTGTTAGGCAGGGACGAGTTGTACTTAAATTGACCAAATTTGCTCTGATCAAGAGCTGGAGATGATACTGATCGACAGGCCATTTTTGAACGCGACTTCAATGGAATGAGAGCGACGAGTAAGTTTCTAGGAAGAATAAAATGGTAATTGAGGGTATTGAGAAAGCTGATGAATGATTGCCCGCGGAGAAGATGGAGAGCTGCTGACGGGAGCGGAATTTTGTGGCATTGTTGCATCTCGCAAGTAGGAGGTAGGAGGAGGTATTATCGCAGCTAAGCTACGTAAGATACTTTATATATCACTTGAACATTGTATAGTTTCTAGCTTCAACCACCTGCAGATGCTACTGCAAAGCTAACAACGACAGTAAGCTCATCTCTATTTTGATTTATTATAGCTTCTACCTTGACTCCTACCTAGGTACTTACGTAGTTAACAGGTATCCCTCGAAACATCGATTAACATCTAGCCTTGCCGTCTGTATGTAGTCTCGATGTGTGTAAATAAGTATTTAAATATAAAAGGGTTTGTTGCATTTTGAAGCGCACATACAAATCTATCAATTGGCATAGAAAAGAGGTCAACATCACCCCAATCCTTCGAATTGATCTCTAGCTTGCCTCTAGATAGCTATAGTGATTCCAAAATAACATTAGGGTGTCGAGATACTTGCGACGCCAAGGCAGACCGCAACATCATATTAAGAGGGCAAACAAGCAACAATGACAAGGGCACAGCTTTGCTGTGCAACTGATACTATAAGTAGCCAGTAAGGGTGCTAAGCCTTCATACTATTCCCTCACGATATATCGAGTAAGTAAATAACTATCTTTCTAACGCTGCAAAAGCCAACTCCGCTTATAACTACAAGAATAATATTTAAACCCAGTCAAAATTACTACGGGGATATTGTGCACTAGAGTACTGTATCTGGGGTCGGCGATGCATCATGATGGCGAGGACCAAGGGATTGGTTGAGAGCCATGAGATCCCGTGTGAGGTTTAAAATGCAGAAGGACTTCCTCACCGATCGAAGGGATCGCTCGTAATCCCTTTCTTTGAAGCTAAAACGGTTAGACATATAGTATCGCGTACTTACGAAGGACTATACACAAATATCCTTTCAACGCTCGTCTGTAGCGGTGCTCGAGATACAAAGGCGCCCTGATGACTTCCCCGCTCTATTCGAGATGGTTTATGTGTCATGATCCGACTTTTGCTTCATTGTGTGAACAAACTCTGAGTAAGTCCTAATTTCAAATTATATAACCCAATCCAAGTTGGAAAATAAACCGGTTATTGACTTTACTGTGTGAAATACTTACATTGATATTTGCATAGGGTGTTATTGTGCCCAGGCTTATAAACCCAACACCTCTCCCCGCCATCGGCGCCCAGGAGTCTCAAGACGCTATTAATCGAATTCAGAAACTCATCTCCGCCCAAAATCCGTCGTAGAAATACCATAATGGCCCAAGTCATCTTAACGGGGAGAAACCAGGGCCCGGAACTTAAGGAAACGGACACAGGTAAGTATTTCGGATATGCAAAAAATTTTAAACCTGGGCCCGGAAGAGTATCAGCGTCAGCAAGAAAGACAGTTGTTACTGGGAACGAAGGAGCCGTATTATTTAGAAAGGCCTGCTGAGCCGGGTGATTGGCGGTCTAATACGCGGGATGCGATGAATCGCGCGGGCGACTTTAATAATTAGGTGGTTATGGGAAGGGGTTTGTTAAAAGAAATAAAATGGGATCGTTCAAGAAACGGACGAGCGATTCAACTGGCATTTCGACAAATGGACTATATACACCTCCTAAGATCTAGGAAGACAGGAAGCTGGAGCCAAAACTATAAGGCCAGGGGATAATCATCGAGTGCTAGGGGCTAGCAAGTCAATTGACCTATTGCCACGAAATTTCCATTTTCAGGGTATACATGTATATAATAATTTTGCCACCCATTCCCCCCCAAAAGGAAGAGAGAGGCCAGGATAGATCGATTGCCAGGGGGCTACTCTCGTAAGCAGCAGCTTTCGGAGTTATACGAGCATCGCAGAGCTGGTCGGATTGGATCTTGGCTCGATTCTTAGTAAAATTTGGGGTGGCCATGATGCATGATGTCATTGATTGACTCCACGTACCTCGTCTGATCTTTGGCCTAGTTACGGGAGTACAGCTCCACTGCATAGTGACTGACTGCAGGCTACCAACCACGCCACAGACCACCAACACACCACCATTTCTACCTCCAGACAATCCCCAACCAACTCCAACAACTCCGACCTCTGACCAGGCCCCCATCCCATCTACACATCCTTACCACTGCTTCAAAGACATATTCCCTCCATATTGACAGGCTTCAATATTGCATTTTGATCGCTTAAATACTACACCAACTGCCCTACCGCTTTCTCCCGTATGAGCCCGTCAGCTGTGAAGAAATCGGTGCACCAACTACACCAACCAACTCCACCAGCCCCGCTATCAGCAGCCATGTCCCACTCCCCACCACCACTTCACGGACCCGAGGCTAAACGGCCTAAAAGTCTTTCTCCTCATCTTTTCATAGCTCAATCAAACACTAACATATCCTTTAGGCATCCTCAAGAACCCTTCCTTCCCCGAAACCCCTCCCGTTTCCACACCATCTCGCGAATCAGGCCCATCCCCCCACTCCGTGACTCTCCCAGAATCAGAACATCCCAACTCCGTCGACAAAGATCTCACCATCCAAAATACCCTCCAAAATGCCGGCCGTCGCCGTTCTTCATCCTTCCTCGGTCGCTCAAACTCCTCTTCCTCCCGTCGGCAATCCCTTCTATCGCGCTCAAACTCTACATCCGGCGACTCAATCGACTCCCCGCAGTTAAAATGGGACGAAGCAAACCTCTACCTCAACGAACAAGAAAAATCGTCTACCATGAAAATCACCGAACCAAAGACCCCCTATGCCAAAACTTACGACCCTCTGGAAGATGCGGCGGAAATTAAGCGAATCGAGGCTGAGGAGGCCGCTGGACGAGGAGAAGGTGCCATAGCAGAGGACGACATCCCTGTTCAGCTACTCGACGCCAGTAAGCTTGACGTTGACGAGTTAGATAAAGCTCAAGGAAAGGATCACTCTGGCGGATCTGGCCCGGAACTCATCGGTAAGAAGCCTAGAGGGCTCTTCCAAGATGACGAGATACCCGGGTTGGACATTGGTGAGCCAGAGGAGGATTTGGATACATTGAAACATAAAAACTTGGGTGGGAAGCAAGTCGTGCTAAAGGATGATGGAAAGCACGGAGGAGACGAAGATGAGGATGGAGAGGATGAAGGAGAAGGCGAGGAGTCAGAAGCCAAGAAACATAAGAAGTTTATGGAGATGAGGAAGAGACACTATGAAATGAAGGACGTCAAAGGATTACTCGGGTATGTTATAACAATGCCTCGACTTTGGTTGAAATGGCCGCTAATTATGAGATAGACACCCTGAGGATATAGACGTGGACGGTGAAGACGACGATGGTGACGTCAAACTAAAAGATGCCCCGGATGGCAGATAAACGATTCATTATTATTCCTTACTTTCGATGCGCTACTTTTTTTTCTTAAGATGTCCCTCGTACATCTTTCAGCTCAAGCACAGTGTCTTTTGCTCGCGCGAAATCCTGGTTCTAGTTAGAAACAAAAAACGACAGCAGTGCGGACCGACCGACCGGACGGGTGTCCTTTTTTAAATTTCTTATCTATCGGCTTGAGAGCATTTTTGCATTCGAATTGTTCCCTTCCCTAACTATTCTTCTTTCCTATGTATATTCTCTCTTACTCGCCTGGTTTATCCTATTGCGACTGGCTGGTCTTCTCTTCGCTTTTGCTTTGCACTTAATTTCATGTTCGTTTCTTTCAAATATTGAGGGGGAAAAAAACAGAAAAAAAACCTGGCAACATGTCGAATAGAGAATGAACTTTTATCTCTTGCGGCTGGTGTTCTCTTTTGAGAATTACAAAGAAAGCAATGGTGATTGGAGAGAGCGGGTGCATTCTCCTATCCGGTGGATTACAGCGCACGCGAGGCCATGAATCCCAAGTCTACCGTCGAGGGTGCACAGAGAAAATTTAGAACCCTAGGCCCACAGCTCAATGACGCGCTCATGGCTTTGAAGATTTATGGCTATCATGGAGATCCAAGCGAGTTTATTGATGCTGTCTTTCTGCCCATTCTGACGATTGCAGCAGCTGTTGAAAATATGGAGCGGATTGAAGACGTGGCTCAAGAGATAGAAGAAGCCAAAAGGAAGGCAATGATATTAGCTTCCATCACTCCTCTTCTTTTCCTAGTACCTCTCGCGGGACACGCTCTCGGCTCTGTTGCTGCTTGGCGCTGTTCTTACGATATTGGGCACTGTTGGCGGTGTAGCTTTCGAAATTTACAGTCGAGACTTGTGGATGACCCCCAAAAACGCGCCTCTAGTAATATTCAACATAATATTGGCACCTTTGGCTTTGGCTGATCTTGCTAAAGTCTCTCGAGCGGCAACCCTCATCAGAGGTATGAAGGCGGACGATGTGGTCAAACTTGGTGGTTCCCTCTCTAAGAGAATGCAGACCCGTCAGAGAGTCGGGAGCATCAAAATATAAACTTGCACCCCAGTAACTTAGGTAATAAGTATGTAATAAGCTTTGTATAAGATTCTCGGAACAGGGGTAACATGTAGTTCATATGAAGCCTTATAATTATCAGCCCCTTGAGACCAATGATGGGAATCAAATGTATGTGTCACCATGCATGCACACCCATATCTGGAGCTTAGATTCCGGTATACCGAGCAATCTACTGTACAATCCGGGATGACACAATATAGTCGGGCTAAAACATGCAGATTGCTGGGATCGAATATATATATATAATTATTAATGGCACGTACATACATACTGCGGAGCGCTGTCTTGAACGCTTCAAGGCTCGTTACATCGGCTACTATATCTTGCGAGCCCTGGGGGTTGAAGTTCTAATTTTGCAAGACAGGTGGTAAAAGAATCAGGTGTCCATATAGAAAGGTTCTTGGCCTTGTTTGTTGTATTGATAGAAGAATTTGATCAGCCAATCATTTGGAGTAGGAATTAAAGTGGCGGGCTGCGCATTGGAGCTCATGGAGATAATGCGGCACGGATGGTTAAGATAAACGAGCCGGTGATGAGAGCCTTGTTTTCAATGCAGGCAAGCTAGCCATCACGGTTGTGCCCCTGTAATTTCACTGAGCTCTCAGCGGATAGTTCTCCAACTGAATCGTAAGGCTGGGGAGGGGCCGTGTGAGTAGCACTTTAATGATCGTAAAATATCGTAGCCTCGAGACAAAATATGGCAGAAACTATAGAAAATTGTAGCATGATTGTAGAGAAGAATGATTACCTCCATATCAATACCTCAACTCAACACGAGGTATAAATAGAAGACCTTCTCCATACGGTCGAGAGCTTCTTCGACCATCCTGATATCGGACAGTTTCCAATTTACTAATTCTTTATAATCGGTTGAAGTTGGCGTGGAAAGAAAGTTATTTGGATAAACTGCTTGGCTTCACAAGCATTCACCACTTTACCAGGTGGAGACGTCAGATAAGATACCTTTCGCATCAAAACTCACCTAAATTATCTACAAATGGAGGGAACATCCCTTCTCACTCTTAATGATTCATCCGAGCCAGCGAAGCTGACTAAGAGCTCGCCTCACATCAAAGAGCTGACGCATCGGTCCAATCTTTGGCGCGTGATTCGGGGAGAAATAAGCTGGCGCTTCGTGAGTGCGCTCGTCTTCAGCGTACTCATAATGGTAACTCTTGAAAGGTTCGCGGGAATGGGACACCTCGACCGCTGGGAGAAGCGGGGCTTCAACGCCCTCGCAATCTTGCTATCGTCGCTTGTGAGTTTATCGTTAGGCTCGCTGTTACAATTATTGGGGAATATGATCCGGTGGCGGTTGCTGGCGAGGGAAGTTAATAAGCCCCAAGATGTAAAGTTTCAACTCCTGACCCGAGTGAGAAGAGATAATATACTGACCTGTATACGTATGTTACAAAGGTTGATTTGATACTAGGCATGGCTCAACCGACCGGGGCACTGAGGTTAATCTGGTATCACACCAAAAATGGACGATGGACGGTAACGACGATTGTAGTGGCGGGATTCCTGCTCATCAATATCATCGGTCGACTAAGTGTGGCTGCCTTTGGATTAACGTTTGATCTGAACGAGCTTCCAGGAATAGAGTATCCCGTCATGGTCACAGACTGGGGCTCAAAGGATTGGCTCGACCTACCCAGGGGCTCTCTTACGGGTGATTTCGAAAAAGATCGCGAGTTTTTATTCCCAGATTTCAGTCAGTAGTCGTCTTGTTCTTTTGGCTGGCCGTCGAGTGTTCGTAGCTGATAGACACAAATAGCGCAAGTAAACGGCCATGCAACAGTTGGACTAGTTACGGTTCCGATAGAGTTCAACCACACAGACCAAGGAAATTATAACGTGACAAACTTGGGCGGACAGGGAATCGACCGAAAGGTCGAAGGAGACACAATTACATATTCGTACTCCTTGAAAGAATACCAAGGGCTCGAGACTACTTCATCAAAGAATAAGGTCATCCATAGTTCATCAAGTTGTGTTGGAAGGACGTTTTATGAGAATGATGTCTACGAGGGCGGGGAGCTCGTTGGTAGCATCGGTAATTCGTTTGTGTGACTATAATCCTAGGAGCTGAATCGGGGCTGATCGATGGTCGACTAGAAAGCGTCAATGCCAATAGCGAAGGCTTCCTCCAAGTATTGCCGGGCATATTTAATTTCTCGAACTTGGTGACCGACTATTTGTGGGCAGCGCCGCTAAATTTTGGTAACCTCTCAGCTCCAGCGGGGTGTGCAACAACATGTAAGTGCAAAACTTCATATATATTACTCGATTCCGAAAGACTGACAGAGCCCTTCAAGATATATATATACAAAAACAATACCGGGGCGCTAGGAACCGAACTGGCACCTATTTCGAGTGCACAACTTGCCTAACTGATGAAAATAACAGGTTAGGTATCGGAACGGACCTCTTGCACGGCTTAGCCCCCGGAAATTCTTCATATACTGCTAATCTCCTCCTCTTCGTTGGTACTTTTGAAATATTCTATACATACAGCTGGGCCGCCAGCCTAGCGATGCGATTCTACTCAAGCTTAGGGAGGGCTCCAGGTTTCCTAAACAACCTCGATGTTAACCTTACCGGGGAGTTCCCGAGAGGCAAGGTCTCGAGTTATGCGGAACTATATGCTGCACACCTGGCAGCACGCCTACCCCTCCTTGCCATCATCGGCGCCGAGACTAAGTTACCAAAGGTGCCGCGGGATATGGGTGCGTCTGAGAGACCGTTTGTTAACGTTGTACTCGAAGTACGCTGGCCTAGGGCTATTGGTGTGCTCGCGGCAATTTCTGTGGGACAACTAGTGGTTATTGCGGTCGTAATATTCGCATGTAGGAAAGTCTTCATACGCGATCACGACAGCTATCTTTCGATCGCAAGGCTGATGAAAACCGCGATGGAAAAAGTAGAGGGAAATAGTACGGATACAGGGCGGGAGCTTGCTGAGCATTTGGGTAATAAGGAAGTCAGAATGAGATACGGTACTAGGTTAAAGGAGTCTGGAATTTATGAGGTGGACCTGTGGAATGATGTTGACAAGTCCTTCCCAAATGCAATGTATGGATGATGATAGAGATTCCAACAAGTTGTGGTGCGAGGGCTGTGTTGTACTGCTGAGGCTACCTCTAATTTTGTCTCCGCAATGCAATGCGATACAATAACCATCGGATATCAATTCGACCCCTCCACTCTTTCCCTGCATAGTCATTCATTAGTGTCGGTCCAGGAAACGTGGTACCAAATAACGGACTCGCGCAGTTATCTAACAGGGACGTCTGACCATTGCCAGGCTATTCCGGCATATGCATCATGACGCAACCTCCCTGCAACCACCGACCCAGGCTGGGCATGATCTGGGTACTGCTTAAACGAAGTTAAAGTACCCCGTAGGACACCCCAAATCATGGCATTGAAACAAATCCCTTTTGTATCCGAAATCCACGAGCCCAAAGCCTGCAAAGGAGTTATGCAGAGCCATATGGTCATGCGTCTCTGGATCGATACACCCTCAGTTGATCTGTATACAATGGCAGTAAAGTTACGGTGACCCCGCACCTTAGGTTTGACTGCCGGCTAACATCAGACTCTTCTTGTTATTATTCCTTTCAATCTGTTCCGACGGAGTAAGTGGGTTAGCTCGATGCCTTGGAACGCTTAAGTTCGCAAATAAGCGCCGTTACAGCCGTAGTCTTGTCAGACGGAGCAGGTCTCAACATCAACCTCAGGACTCTCAGCCCCGTCAATGTTATATTACAGCGTAGTCGCTCTCATACGCTTTAGAAATATCTTTTTTTAGAGTTCATCACTTTCATTCCCCCGATCGTCGACTCCGCTGGAGTATATTCACCTTCGCACTGCAGTACCCAGCCGGTTGGGGTCACTCGATCACCAACTTCGCTTCGGCTCCGCATCCCACCGTTCCGGCCGAGAGACAAAACCCAACAGACTCCTTATAGCATGTCTTCAAGAACAACATCCAATCCAACCGTGGCTAACCCCACAACCACCAAAATGCCATATCTCCCCCTCGAAATCGTAGAATCAATCCTCTTAGAAACCACGGCCCTAACAGTCCTAACCTCCTGCCGACAAGTCTGCAAAACCTGGAAATGTCTCATCGAAACCTCCCCAAAATTAAAATATTATTCGACAACAGGTCTAAAACTTAACAAATACAATCGTCAACCTGATATTCCGCCGCAAGTCACACCGATGGCTATGGACGTACTCTCGAAGTTTTGGGGAAAGATTGCGAAACATGGGTTTGCTGATGGTGGATCGAAGGGAACATGTTCGTTTGGGAATACGATATTGAGGATAAATTCGAATTCTAAAGGATTAAATTGGATCACGAAACCTATATCCGCTATTCGCAATACCCTCGGTCGCTGTCATAGTTATATATACATGTTAGGCTCCGACGCCGAAAACTACGCCACAACTCCTAAACCAGCAGCATGGAGACATTACCTCATGCTAACATTCTTCATCCTAACATTCCCCATAGCCCTAATCTTCTCCTTCACCCAATATTACATCACCAGAATAACCCACAACTCCCCATTCACAACCGTAAACCGTCATCGATCCAAAATTCGCAAGGAAACTCAAAAGTTACTAAAAATCTTCGAATCAACAATGAATAAAGTCCCCTTTACAACTGCGAAACTAGATGACGAGAAGAATATTTATACAATAGACATAAGCACTTCAACAAACTGGTCAAATGTAACGGATTACTTTGGTCCGATACTCGATAAATCACGGGAACCTACTATTCCAGCGATGTATTATAATACCATCTCATTACTTACCACCCCCGTGTTCTTTTATTTACCGTCAACGATAAAGCCCATTCCGATGCATTTCTTGAGGGGTGGGTATAATAGTAGTAACGGCGGGAGGATGATTCAACCGACTGATGCGGTTGTGTTGGTTGAGTTTGAGTATTTTAGGTATGGAGAGGAGAAGGGAGCCGAGAGGTTTGTGTTTAGAGGGAAGGATCCATTTGACGCGATGAGGGGGGAGGAGGGGGAATATGTGGGGATGACGCATTGGGGGCATTATCATCGGGTGCAAGTTTAAAATGGAGATGGAGATGGAGTTTACTTGGTCATCGATATGTTTTTGGGGAAGAGATTGTGTATTTCTATATTTGGACAGAGGGCACCTTTTTGTATTTTATTTTCTAGCGTCTTCTAGGAGGTTGATGCGTATCCTACAGCCTCTTCTTTCGGTGTATGTAGTTTATCTTTTTTGTCTCTATCTATGCCTTGTCTCGTGAACCAGACCCGTCTTTTGAGAACATGTATTCGCAAAACAAAGCCCGGCGGAACAAATGCTAGATGTTCTGGCTCTTGTGTCATCAGGTTCTCGTACAAATCGGGCCACAAAGGAGACACAACGGCAACATGGGTTAGGTCTTCGTTGAGTATTGCTCTTCAATTCCGGGCCACCGCCACCCCTCAAAAATTGCGATCGAGCAGTGCATATATACCACTTATTCAGAAGTGGGCTTAATAAGCAGCCTCGCCGGCCTAGCCTTGCCAACAAATGGGTTGATATTGTTGTAGTTTATGAGACAACACAGCGCAGGCACCAGTGCAAACGAGGCTGTTGGGCATCGGACCTGCAGAAAAAGGCAAGTATCTGGAAACATAGGGGTCAAACAGACTACCGGCGGTAGGTAAGGAGCTCGGTTCGGGCGAAGTCGGTCGTCGGAGTCCTGTGGACGTCGGGATGGTTTCTAGAAAAAGGGTCTCACAATCAGACATCGAACCAGGTTTCAGTTATGGCGAGTTTCATCGACGGTAACGTTACTTAATAGCATGTGAATCTTTATAAGCACAATGCAAGCCGCGTAAGCCCCAGCACAATCTCCAAGTAAAGTTCCATCATTTTTTTTCATAATTAACGTTTCTTTAAAGGATCCACAGCACCGTGTCTTCCCTCAAATTAATTTTAATTATATTCCCGTCTACTAATTATAACAATCGACTACCCTTCTTGGCATCCCATCGATCGTATAAGGAATTTAAGAAGAGTAATTTTTGGTTGTTCGTGGGTCTACGTAATCACCCGTCGCCAAGCCACAGTGGGTGCGCAACTGGTTAGTATGGTAACATCGCCCTAGCTTAACGGTCGAGAGGTGGTACTAAAGAAAAAGCTTATATCCTGGACGCTAGTCGTCGTGATTTTGAAGCCTCTTTCAATAACCCCTAGAATTTGGAGTCAAAGGATTACTTTTGAACAACAATAGACATAGTATATAATATTATTGTGGACATTGGGATTTTATACATCGACATTTCGTTTGAACGACTTTCATCACGATACAATTGAATACCCTCCTTTTCAATTCAAGATCTTGGGATACATCTATCATAATGCATAAGGTACGTCCTTCAAACCCAATCTTTGTTATACCATAGTTAAGATTTCAAAACCCTAACCTTAAATTTCCAGGTCGAAGCTCCAGAACCCTCTGTTTCAGCCAACCAACAAGGCTTCTACCAAATCCCTCTTCAACAACAAGTGGGAGTCGTCACCATTCAAAAACCTTTAGCACCAAATGATTGGATATACGGTACTTGCGGATGTTTCGGGGATTGTGATAAATGTAAGCCCCTCCTCTGTCCGTATTCTTCGTCGAATGGTTATAAACATAGAACAACTCTAATCAAAATACTTTTGTTACTAATCAGGCTGCATCGGCTTCTTCTGCCCATGTGTTACATATGGTGAAATCCACCACCGAATGCGGAACAAAAGTGTCTCGGACTACAACCGTTGTTGTAACGGTCCCTGCTGGGGATTCTGTGGTCTAATGATCTGTGGTGCACAATGGATTATGGGGATGATGCAGAGGGGAGAAGCGAGGAGTAAGTATAATATGAAGGGATCGGGATGTGGCGATTGTATAAGGCATTTTTTTTGTCAGGTGAGTTTTTCATTTCTGAAAAAAAAAATAATTACGATTAATTACTGACGGGTTCTGGAAATGTTATAGTGCTGCTCGTTGATTCAGGAGAATAGAGAAGTGGAGACGAGGAAGCAGTTATTGGTGCCGGCTAATGTGCTTGGGTATCAACCTGCTGTTGCGATGAATTATGGCCAGGTTAATGGGGTTGCGGGACGTTGATTTAAACAAGTAGTTTCTGCTTTCGCGATCGGTGTTTAGCATATTCGGAGGGTGTATGGTGCTATGTTATGCTGGGTTTGTACTACTACATGGCATTGATAAAGGGCATGGGCGTATATTGTATATAGCAACTTCATTATTTTCTAAAGCATTAATGGTATTATGTCGTTAATATCTGTTAACTCTCTAAATAGTCAAGCCATTAAATTTCTCGCACTGCATTACTCTCACCTCTCCCATATTCCCGTGCGCTTCATATAGGACCAGATACATCTAGAGTCGAGGGAATTATATCGCTATCCCGGTTCAATATTAGAACTCGTGTCTGACGCAGTACTCCTGCCGCCTCGAGTGCCTCTTGCTTTAGTATATCGAAGCTTCTCCATCCTAATCACCATCGGTAGTTCTTGCTCGTCGCTTCGTAGCGAAACTTCACTCATGAGCTCAATTTCGTTGAATTTGGTAATTCACGAAATTTCCTGGGTCGTATATCACCCTATCCAGGCAAGTCAACTTGAGATAGAATTGCGTTGCACCAGGTGCAGGTCCTATTCGACAAAATATCGTCAGTAAAAACGGAGTAGTATTGGTAAACAAAGATTTGGGACCAGTAAATAAGTGCATACCAGCGAAATTATACCAAACGTTTCCTTGAGAATCGAACCAACTTCTCTTAGGCTCGAATGGGGTTTCCTGCCATTCTTCCCCTCTAGCCCAGAAGACTTGGATTAATGGCTGAGCGACGTTTCCGCAGTTCATTTGTTTGGTCTGTTGAGCATAATCTTTGTATTAGTATTTTGGCCTTAAGTTTGTTGTATAAATATGATATATAGATGTTGAACTGACCCAAACTTGGCCGGAGAATTGGTCGTTTTCGTACTTGTATGTTCCCATCCATAGTTCTTTAGATTGAGATGGCCAGGGAGGGGTTATGACACCTGCGCTGACGGTGGCGAAGGGGAGGATGATGGCGCAAAGCCCGGTAAGAGTGAAGAATTTCATGGCTAGGGTATAAACAGGATCGATCAAAGAGCTTGGGTGACAGAACGGCTAGCTTAGTGAGATATTGAACGAAAGCCTCTAAGTACTACCTAGTATTGAAAAGCCAAAGGAATGATTGCTAAGGGGGGGAAGGACGTCACGATCATATATATATACTATCCATTCTGAAATGACCGTCGATATTTCAAAATTCTGCTACGGCCCACCAACACGTGCAATACAACATCTGGATACAACATCACAGAACTGGGACATAGCATCGATGCATCAAACTTCAATTTCGCATTACTACCGGCATTTCGGGGTGGCCAGAACCTTTAAACCCCCAGGCACCCTGGGAAAATGCTTTTAAAAACTACCTTATAAGGCTATCTCAAATACTAAAAAGGAAAGTAACGTAGAAGGTGAAAATTGAGCAGTTGAAAGAGATATAACAACTATCCAATATTTTGTTAGTCAAACTTGAGATTTCTGTCCAGGCTGACTTTCGGAAGGAAGGAGCTTTTACAATATCGGGATTGAACAAGCGTATGCCCCGAGTGGGTTGGAAGTGCCAAACTCGGACACGGCAATGCAGAGTGCACCCCGGCAAACGTTCGGGACATATATCAGGTCTGTTACAGAGTATACCTCATGTTGTCACATCAATTAGTACTAACATATCATCATATATCTATGCCAACCGGCTAGCTACCGCGTGTTACACACGATTCGGAAATTAGTCGAGCATTTAGGGCTGTAACTATGAGCAAAGAAGATCGCTCTCGATCCCTGCACACTACTGGACCCCATCGTCCAATTCTTGGTTGTTGATAGGCTCGAACCAGCAGGGATCTGGCCTTCCAACAAAAACAACACTTATTACTACTGCTACTAGAGGATTTCATGTACCAAGCTGTCTACTCGATGAAAAGGATTCTCGACAGCTGTTTTTGTAATGTGATACTGTCTATGGAAGATTCCCACATTGTATGATCAGCGTGCATTCCCGTGTGCAAAACAAAACTATTGTCCAAAAGTTTCCCTCGAGAAAACTATAAAAACGAACGCGTGTTACACCGACTTCATTCTATCTACACTCCAATTCTCATCACACTATTCCAACATAATGGTTAAGCAGAGGTAAGCAACGTGTTATCAGCAGTGACATATTGCGTGCATCCTATCGAGTTAACCACTCAATGTTAACCCGCACGAACAGCGCTACTTTGCCCGTCAGGGCTCTTTCCCTTGCACCAACCTATAACACCCCTTGCGATTGCAAAGGCAACGCTAAGGTTAAGAAGTGCTATCTCGCTAAAGTCCCCAATGAGATCATCATTCAAATCATGTCTCTTCTGCCTGTCGAAGCCCAACTCTGTGCTGCCAAGGCCTTCCCACGCTTCAGGGTTGTCATCTCCCTTCAGATCTTTAAAGAAGGAAGATACACCTGGGAAGGCCATCAACTATCATTCAAGGGAAAACATGGTCTCTTTTCCGTTGAAAATGGGTATCTCGAATGCACAGCTACATCTGGGATCGTCGAATCATGCCTCTTGAGACAAGACTCTCAGAATTACTATGTCAACGCCTCTGTCACCGCGGACCCAACGCCATTCTTGGAGGACGATGTTTTCACCGGATTGCCCATTGGATTCACTCATCGAGATTTGCACGACAGGTATAGATTCAGACCTTCCACTGATCCAAGGCTTGACTATCTAGAAGTGAGTATCTGGGTTTTCGACGAATGCGGCAACCCTGTGACCTATGAAAAACGGTGTGTCACTGATCTACTTAAACTCATCCCAGGAGGCGCCACTAGACCCTGCACCATTCGACAGCTCCTCAAAGGGATCGGATATGGAGTGGAAAACTTTCTAGGCAGGGGACTCCGGAAAAGAGCTCATTATGGCAAGAAGTGCGAATTTCAAGTATTCCAAGAGAAAGCAGATGGCAGTTTGCGTGTCGAGGCTCACCCGGTCTTGGACGAAATTTGGCCCTTCCCAACCAATGGAAAACCCTCAACTGGCCCGCCGGCGCTGCTCCGCACACACTCAAACCCGCTATACCGACGTAAATTTCGCTTCGATCTTACAAAACCTATCAGGCCACCAACTCCAGATGGACCGCCCGATGGATTTCGGGACAGGGATATCGATACTTATTATGATTATTATTCTGATTGAAGAAAAGAGTGTGTATCCAGCTCTATTGAAATCTTCATGCTTATGGCTAACATGCTCCTTCTCTAGGTACCGGGGCGAGGATTATGAAAAATCCCAATCATTTCTCTTCCATTGCGGTGACTTCGTATACGGGAGGTGGCTTTTTTCAACTACTAGTGGATCGGGCTGTTTTTTTTATATTGGAACTCGCTCCTATACATTATGCTTTATCGAGGGCGGATATTCGATAATTCACTTGCAAAACAACTTCTCTGGAACTTTATTACCATATAGCTCGGCAGTATTATCATAGTCTCCATAAGTTTCAATACACCTTTGCGAACTTGTCTATTCAAGTTATCTCTAATTCTAAGTTCATAATTTCGCTCCAACTGCAAATCCGTTCCTCCCAGTAACAACACCATATGAATTTCCTTTCTTCCCAAACATAGTTTTCAAGTCTTCGGCAAGCCACTCTGGTCTTTCGTGGGCGGCGAAGTGTCCTCCACTAGGATGTGCCTTCTCGAATACGGCCCTCCCGGTTGTTCTACCCCATGCGAGGGGCCAGTCGATAATATCAAGCGGGAAAACGCTAATACCAATTGGGACTGATGATTGGATTGGACGAAATACCGTAGTCCTTTAGTCGGCGGGCTGGTGCTCGCCCGTGTAATAGATACGTCCGGAGGCAGCCGGACCATCGTTTGAGGAGCCATACATCGAAACCCAGGTTAAGACTAACATACCGGATCAACAAGTTGACCCTTCAAAGGATTCCAAAGCGGCCAGAGCCAAGAGATATATGGAGGACTAGGGAGTACTCACTTTCATCATCAGTCCACATATAGCTATCGGATTGACATACGTTAGCTTCTATGCTCAAATATAGGGCGTTTATAACTCATCATACCCGTCACTCCAGTCATGCATCTTTTCATAAATCCAGGCCAATAATCCCACAGGGCTATCCCGTAATGCATATCCGATGGTTTGCGGCTTCGAGCTTTGAAGGTTATTGTAACCGATTCCCTCGTCGTAAAACCACTTTCGGCGTGCCAACCTCTCCTTATCGAGCTCGCCGTGTGACTGAAGACTATACTGTAGCCATAGAAATGGATTTTGGGTGACCTCTGGAGGAGATACCCACCACATGAAGTTGAAGTGGCACGATTCGCGGTGTGTAGGACCGTATTTAACGGCCATGAATTTGGAGATTACTGCACCTTGAAAAGGTCAGCTTTCACGTATATATGAGTGGCTTAACAATCTTCGAGATATTGTTACTCCAATCGCCTCCTTGAGTTACTATGGTGGTGTATATACTTGTTAGTTTCTCCGTTCCTCTATTCTCTTTTCGCATAATTATCCGGTTATCATACCATATTCATTATATCCAAGTTTCAACATCAACTTATGGTGGAACTCTGCATGCTTTTAAAGCGAGAGAAATTAGCCAGCTTCACATTTTAACAATGTAGACCTGGGGGGGAACGGTACTTTTGCCGAGTCGAAGCCAATCTTCTTAAGAGCATCAGAAAACCCGATATCTGCATTTAATGATTAGAGGCATCCG
Source organism: Arthrobotrys flagrans (assembly GCF_004000055.1). Classification (NCBI taxonomy): domain Eukaryota; kingdom Fungi; phylum Ascomycota; class Orbiliomycetes; order Orbiliales; family Orbiliaceae; genus Arthrobotrys; species Arthrobotrys flagrans. The sequence goes on from NW_027137556.1 coordinate 1,075,474, forward strand.
AGCTTGGTAGGAGGGGGGGTTTCCACCGAAGGCTACAAACCGGCTAGGGAAGGTGCAACAACGCTTAGACAAAGTTAGTATATTCTCAGTGTTACATCTTCGAAGTATCTTCAGCAAAAAGGTATTACTTAAAGTATGGGCCATTTGCACCCGCTGTAAGGAGCGGGATCAACTCCAAACTCTCGAGAAAACTCCCTAGCCATCCGTGAATGAAAATCAATGGAATTGCTTTGACTCTTAGTACTTTGCACTTGACATGGACAGAATGTATCGCCAAAGGTTCAAATCCGTCTACTTCGATCGTTGTCGTGAACTGGGGGACTTTATTCAGATGAGACTTAGCCGCCCGCCAGTCGGAGCTTCCCTTCTAGTATTTCGTAAGACGTTTGATTTCCGAGAGCGGTGTCCCCAAATCCCAATTCTATCTGCGGCAGGCAGTTAGGTTAAGAATAACAATATGCTTCGGGATGTATTGAGATTCGAATTCTCGAGTAGTTACCATCGGGGAAGTTGGCAAGATCAAGTTTTTGTTTGACTAAATCAATCCTTTCCTGGGGGATCGATAATTTGTAGGGTCTGATGCCGTCCATTGTGGGTCGGGTTTGTGTTTGGTGTGTGAGGTGGGAGATAATGTAATCGTCGGTGGGCTTTTCCGGAGAAACGTCGAAACGTTCGAAATTTTAGATTAATTGCAAGATTCGCGAATAATCTAGCTATCTAAAGAAGGCCGTTTTATAGCTTCCACCATGAACTCCGGGTAAGAGTTCCTCAACCCTTGTTCCTATTCAGCAAAGGAACGGTATTAATTCTCGTTGACAGAACCTCGATAGCGAGGCAGACGTGTTATTTAACAGTACGTCATTACATTCGAAATGGTAGAACATCACTATGGTTCATTTGCATTCCAGGCTTCCGGGCCCGAGATCGAAGATCCTCGACATGCGTCCCAGCCGACGGGTTCCGATTATTGCATTAAGGCTCCCGTTTGACGGGCTTGATATGATACGCGCTGCCAAGTGGCCAAGCTCTTTGATGACAAACCGACATCATAGTTCTCTCAGCCGTATTCAGATATCTGGTCCTGCATGTGGCACAAACGGTTTCGTTCCGCTATTCGGGCCACCATCACTGCATCGGTTAGGGTTGAAGGTCCTGGTCGGGTTATCCTTGCCAAATCCTCATACAAATCTGAGGCACACCTCCGACCTGGGTCGAGCAGGGTATATTCGCTAAGGCGGCCCAATTCGTACCCCCGGCCAACAATATCTCGATGTTTGCCGCCCAAAGATTCTCCACCAGGATCCATTAAGGAGAAAGAGGGGGGCTTCAAAGGCACAGAGCTTTACGGGCGAAACATTTCCCACACGTGTTTCAACTGCTTCACAGGTCCAGGAAACAGTCTAGGGATTCACAGGATGGAAGCAAGATGTCGCGCGTAAATAGTTCAGCTGAAGAGCGGGTCGGGTCTGTTCGCCCTTTATCGAGTACGTCGGTTTGGTATAAAGTCGAAATACTCCGCCCCTCGCAGGCTTTGAACTATTTCCTCCCACTAATTCATCCGAAATAATCCTCTGGCGTCGCGTTGTCATCTAGGCCGCTTCGTATTTGCTACTCCCGCAAACCGACCCCCGAAACCCTCTTTAGTGATCTTTTTAGTCGGCAGGAATCCGTTGATCGGTTCCATTTACTCTCTTTAAGCTAGACTATAGAACTTTATCGATATTACTAGACCGATAAACCTTTTTGGAATTCATAGACGGGTGCCCCTCTTTTAAAAGCTTTTAATTTATAAACTACATCTTTTCTTGGAAGCTCTTTCCATATCTGCATGCAAGCCACCCTTGCAGTGCCGGCGACATCGATACCTCACCGCTGAAAGCTACGGTCTATCCCCATAACATCGATTCGATACGGATTTGCTCCAAGAAAACCCCACACACGGAAAGATAAGCGAACCGACAGTAGCTACAGCCGGGAGGTTGGGCGTCTCGAGTGCGTATATCTACGGATCCTGATTCATACCCATCTTATATACCATAAACGTGTATAACATAAATATCTCTCTGCCTCCAGTGGCCGGCCGAAGTACCATCTCGATCGTCCCCCATAGCGACAACCTGATGGCAGCTCCGACGACTGTAGATACATCGTATTTCGACAAGTCTCATTCTTCTGGTACATACGCTGAATCCCCTGGCTCTGCCGTCCTAGTTACTCCTTCTGCAGCCACTATTTTCTCCGCGGATTCATCTCCAGCTACATCCATTGCAGGAGCGAGCTTGCAGAACATCCCAGAAGTACCAACTCCACAAATTCCCACATCACCTCCCCGGAATTCCAGCGTAGGCGCAAGATCCAGAAGAGTTTCACTTGCAAGACAAAGGATGAAAACTCTATCGAATCCGGTCGATTCGGCCATCATTGATACGATGCTCCAGTCTGTCAGACTGGACGTCCTTTCTGGATATGCTCCAGAAAAGCCTTTGGAAGTTAAGCAGCTCACCGCAGCTGTGAACCTGCTGGAGGGTAATAAGAAAGGATATCAGTTGCTTCGAGAACCTATTCTCAACAGAGGTATGTTGTTAATGATAGAAGCTGTTACTCGGGATTGGGCTAAGAGATCTCATAGGCACATCGACAAGCCCGAAGGACCGTCAGGAGCTAAACTTGACTGGGCTTCTGCCGCATGTCATGGAGACTCAGGATATTCAGTGCATGCGCGCCATGAAAATGATTCGTAGTCGACAAACGGGAATCGACAAGTACTTGTACCTCTCCACCCTCAAGTCCACAAACATCGATCTGTTTTACAGACTTTTGATGGATAATGCAAAGGTATGGTAGAACTATTGGGTATTCGTTTCTAGCCATTAGCTGATCCAGAGCTTCCAGGAACTTATGCCTATCGTCTATACCCCGACAATTGGTGACGTCTGCCTGCAATATAGCACTATTTTCACAAAGCCAGAGGCTCTCTATATTTCGATCAAGCAGCGTGCCAGCCTAACCACCATCCTAAAGAATTGGCCATACCCGCATCCTGAAATTTGCGTCGTCACTGACGGATCCAGAATCTTGGGTCTCGGTGATCTCGGAATTAATGGTGTTGGTATCCCAATCGGGAAGCTCGCTCTATACGTTGCTGCAGCTGGTATCGACCCTGAGAAGACCCTCCCCATTGTGCTCGATCTTGGAACCGAAAATGAGGATAACCTCCGCGATCCTCTCTACCTGGGTCTCCGTCAGAGACGTGTTCCCAAGCCAGAGGCTCTCGAGTTCATGGACGAGTTCATGACCGCCGCTGCCTCGGTTTACCCGGATATGATCATCCAGTTCGAGGACTTTGAGACCGACAAAGCTTTCCACTACCTTGAACGTTATCGACATGATTATAAGTCCTTCAACGATGACGTTCAGGGAACCGGTGCCGTCATTCTATCTGGATACATGAACGCCGTCCGTCTTTCAAACGTTCCTCTTCAGGACCAACGTCTCGTATTTATGGGTGCTGGTTCCGCTGGTGTTGGTGTCGCTAAACAAGTCATGGAGTACTATACCCGTCAAGGTCTCTCTGAGATGGAAGCCAAGTCCAAGTTCTACTTGGTGGATACTAAGGGTTTGGTTACATTGGACCGTGGTGACCGACTTGCTGAGCACAAGAAATTCTTCGCCCGAACAGACAATGCAGGTCACCAATTCAAGACTCTTGAAGATGTTATCGAATATGTTCGCCCAACTGCCCTCCTCGGTTTGGCCGCTACATTCGGTATCTTCACTGAGAGTGTTGTCCGCGCCTTGAAGGTTTCTGTTGATGCTGGTGGCATGAATCGTCGACCTATTCTCTTCCCTCTTAGCAACCCTTTGTCCAAGGCTGAGTGTACATTCCAGCAAGCCGTTGACTGGACTGAAGGCACAGTTATATTTGCTTCTGGTTCCCCATTCCCGTCTTATACCCCAGCTAATGGCGGTGGTGTCACTTACCAACCAGGCCAGGGTAACAATGTCTACATTTTCCCTGGTCTCGGTAAGGGTGCTATCCTTGCTAAAGCCACCAGGATCACCGACGAGATGGTTTATTCATCTGCTGTGGCATTGGCCAACTGCTTGAATGCCGAAGAAATTGCCGCCGGTTTGATCTACCCCAGGATTGAGCGTGTCCGAGACGCCAGTGTCGCGGTAGCCAGAGAAGTCATGAAGGCTGCACGGCGTGAAGGAGTCAGCAAGTTGGATGACAACTTGTGGAGAGAATGGAGTGAGGTGCGTATAAATGGTTAAATATTTTCCTTATCAAAAGGAATAGCATTGCTAACGTTTACATGTCGCTAAACTTAGTGGGGCGACGTCGTCATGGACCAGTGGATCCAATCCAACAGCTACGACCCAGATCTAAGCAAGCCAATTCAAATGAGGAATGGCAGTGGTGGGGCTTCCAAGGGACTATGGGGCGCTAAATAAACTAGAGGTCTTTTAACTTTTGGTGCGCGTTGAAACTAGCATGATCGTCTTGGGCTTTGATGAAATGCGATAGCAATGACCTTACGACGTAGATACATGAACTGGGGATTCTAACTTGGAGTCAGTCTGGTAGCTAGCGCTTATGGGTTTCCTCGGATTTTGTTTTTGGTAATCTCTTTTGTTAATTTCTAGTTTCATTAGCCGTTAATTTACTTTTACGGTGGGCGGAATACCTATATTCTCTGGAGTTGGCCTCTGACATTATTTCCTGAAAACATCTATAGATTAATGCTCTATTCAAGTCTCCCAATATCTCCCCTAATGATATATCGTGCGACCTAATACCTTAAGTCTTCGTAAAATCTGTACAGGATTTTATTTGTAACGAGATTTCTTACTTGTGAAACATTAATATAATTTCGATCTAATCGAATACTCTAGTGTCACAGGAGCACCGAACCTAGCCGCATGTGTGTGCATGCAGAAAAAAAGCCACGGATGCGAAAACTAAAATTCGTCTTTTCTGATTCACGGTACCCCCATAGATATAGATACAGATGTCGACTCCGACAAACCCCTCAGCATGTTTTGCCCACAAAAGATGCAAGCCAAGGCGAGATAATCAAGCGCTGGAGGCTGGATTACGAGCTTCCAGACCAATGGAAAATACGAAGAAGAGTGACTTTTTCTTCCATGCATGGTTCTGAATCACGAATGTTTCCATGCAGCCATGTGGTACAAAATCCCAACGGTGGGTGCCCGGTTCTTGGATTGGTTAGGCTTCTGAGACATGGTTCGGACCACAACTAGGAAACATTCGTGGGCTTAATAATATCTTTTGTTCCGATAGTTCCAGCGCTTGAGACAAATACTGGATGGAAGAAAATAGGAGATCAGCGATCGATTTACTTGATTTTCGAGGTATGCGCCGGGTACTATTCAGGTTTTCGAAGGAAAAAAGTATCGAGGTGATTTTCTTCGTTTTCGAAGGTGGGTACTGGCCATAGATTGATCCCTTTAGCCCTTTGGGTGGCCACCAAGAGTCTTGTGCAAGCGGTCCAAGAGTTCAGCCAGCCTGATTGGTGGGTCTAGCTAGTATCTAAGTATCAAGTACTGAAGTATCTAGGTGCTATACATCGAGAAACGAAAACCAAGGGCCGTCCATAGTCGAAGCAGGGGATCCTGACTTAGAGAACGGGATATAGTCGAAGGTTGTCAGCTTTGGCCGTGGAATTGGATATTTGGTCCGATGGATCGGTCCCGGCTACCAATGGCAAGCAGCGCAAATGACGAGTGCAGCCCTGCATAATTTGGACTCGAATGCAGTTCCAAAGTATCAGCCTCGGTCGCACCGCTGTCCTATCAATCGCTAACGTGGGAATGTTCCAAATTCCCAGACATTCAAGAAGCGAGGATAGACACTGAAGTAGAACGGATAGAGTTTGCGCACCCGAGTTGTAGGTTCACAATGGAAATTAGATGGGCTTCGTGAAGATAAAAGGAGATATAGTGCCGAAAGTATAGTATAGTCCCTTATATACTTTCAGCTGTCGCGTGCGATTTTCATTGTTTAGACTCATGGCAGAATCCAGGGTCCCCATCCTAGCTAGTTCATGCGAAAGACGAGTAAGATGATTTGAAGTTAACTCGATGATGGGAAGAGCTTGTCAAAATAAGTCGACATCATCTGTGAGATGGACGAGCCAATGGTAAAAGTGCCCGACCCATGCCTGGCCGGCAAGGTTTAGTGGCATGGTTGCCTTCGGTTGGTGAAATAGCGCTATCATGGATATGGAAATCAGCATTTCGGACCTTCCCAGTTGCGACTTCTCCACCATTGGTCGTGAATGATTCTGGAAAAAAGGGTTTCGGCAGTGATTCCTCGAAAGGTCGTCGGAGCATGGTACGGTACCTCGGAAATTCTTAATTCAAGGGGCATGAGAAACCACTCATGAGCCCAAGAGCTGAATTATAGATTTCAGATAACGTGAGACTTCAGATCCCAGGTCTGTGTTGCTGCCACAAGCTGGAGCTGCTTCTAGCTACTCTAACAGGATGTAATCTCGAGAAAAAACATTTTCAGTTGAGGTCTCGAAGGCAAAATTCACATTTCCGATATTGAGTTGGTGCTAGACCGGATGTTCGGCCTCTTGTCTGTGTCTCTTTTGGGACTTCAACGGTCAAGTCGCTGCAGGCAACAGCGCTGTGACAGCCAATCTTCTGCAAATAATGTTTCGATGCATGTTTCGATTCGATCGATTCTTATCTGATAATACTATTAAGTGTGGGCCTAGCAAGGACTCCACGTTGGGGAGATATGTAATTGTACCAGATATCGACGGATATGCATAGGGTATACTAGTTTTTGGCATGCAGCAGGAACCTGTGGCTGTTATTGAAACAGAATCACGCTACGTTTGAGCTGCTGGTGCATGCCATCATGGCCCCACACTTGCATAATTCGACAGGCATGGCTGTCTTCGCCGATTCCTCCAGGCTCCATATACCGCCACAGGCTCGTTTACAAGTACACATCGTCACCACCAAAAATACTAGAAATCATATTGGGAATTTCGTTCATGTCTTTTTCAGGGACCCCCACGCGGGTTACAGGGAATAGCAATCTGAATTTCCCCCTGCACTTTTTCCATGGATCTAGCTTTGGGCAGCTGCACATGCTGAGGTGGTACCTCGCGAGGCCGAAATTGGGGGAAGATTACGGTTAACTGCCATGCGGGCAGGAAGGACCTGGCCTGCATATGTTCAAGCCGAAACCTACGGGATGCTTTAAAAATCCGCCTGTGGAACCCTATGTTAGATATTCCTGGAGCGGAGTAAATATATTTTCATTGCTTTCTCGAGGCTACCACAAGTTCTCCTTCCAAAGTTGTGGACCGCGGTATCGGAATACGAGTTTCCCAATCCTATCGACTGCCTAAAACTGAATAGACAAAAAAAGATCAACGGCATAATGGCGACAATTACCAGCCTCGAAAGGCGTCAAGAATAAGCGTTTCCTTGGCTTTTTTTTCTATTGGAACGTGCTTCGGAAATTCGCAGGCTCCTTTTCAAAGAGATAATCTTTCGATCTTGATTAGAATACTCCCAGCTGTTTGGATTTATCTTTCGCCTTTTTATTATCTTCAGGATCTTGGGATTAGGATTTCATAATTGGATTTTGGGCAACACAGTTTATATAACATGGCATCGACCACAGATCTAGAGTTTCTGGCGTCGAGAACGGTGGATATTGCGATGGACACACCGACATCATGGCTAACTCCTGTTAGAATTAAGATGATGGTATGTTGAGAGGATTCGAAGTTCATTTCCTCGGGCGTAAACCCGTTTTCGTACGTTTTTACTTACAATCCTCGATTTTATAGAACGATATGTCCGCTATTCTCGCTGGCATATCGCTACTGCTTTGTCTATTATTACTCGGGTTCATATTCGTGCTATATCTTAATCAGGAATCAAGGAAATGCTTGGATCGTGTATCATTCAGACTGATATGCTATTCATTAATCTCAAAGTAGGTCGACAGACTACGAGTGCAAAGATTTTTGTAGGCCGCTAACAGGATATCTTGCATCTAGTTGCTTCTACTGTATCGGATATATAATATGTGTTGAAGTGAAGCCTGGATTCTTCTGCGTCGCTGGTGTTTGGTAAGACTAAATAGCTTGTTACTAGCAGGCTCTCCGAAATATTTTGGGAGATGTTATTCTGACTTTTATTTGATTCTTAGGATGATTCAATTTTGGCTCGGTATAACAAACTGGTTGATTACCTGTGTCGCATTAAATCTCGAGCTGGTACTTGTCCATTTGTGCAATGGTATATTTATGGAAAAGTATTATATCATCGGTACTATTGTCATCAACCTTGGGACGACGTTACCACCACTCATTAAAGGGAAATTCGGGTGGGATGATGTTATTGGTGTTTGCTGGTTGACTTCGGACAATAACGAAGATCGCTGTAAGTTACTTACTTATGCACCCTCAGTCCTTGAAAGAGAAACCCGACTAAACTTGGACTTCATAGTGAAATGGCAAATCTCGACTCAACTGCTTTGGATATTATTAGCTGTGCTGATAACTTGCACGTGCTGTTGTACAACAGTATTTCACCTCTACAAGCACAAGGTGAGCCAATAATGTTCACTCTAGTCCCTTATTTCAGTAGAGGGTAAAATGCTAAATCCGAGCTATAGTTTACTGCTCTCAATGTGCTTACGCAAAATAAGCCCTCTGGTAACACAAATGTTACGAACTCGACCGCCCGCTCCTCATCCCCTGAAAATCGGGAAAGCACAAACCTAAGTGCGACCCGGAATGCTCAGAAATCCCTTCTCTCGAACCAGGAGTTCCGCAGCATTATTCTTCGAATTTCACTTTATCCTGCCGTCATGATTATTCTAAACCTCGTCATCACCATTGCCGATATCCGGATCAGTATTCTCTCTGGTATCTATTCGCAAGGCGATTATGCTTTATATGCTGTTTACTACGCTCTATACGGCGCTCGTGGAATCTTCTATGCATTAATCGCGGTTATGGATCCATCTTTACAACGGGCGTACCATGTTTGGAGAGGAGAAAAGATGAACAGTACCACAAATGGCACTGCCATCGGAAATGGCACCATTCAAGACCCTAATGATCCAGAGGTCGGCGACCTAAATGGATTCCGACAAGACGTTCGAGAAAATCTCGACTTCGGCAAGGGTATCAATGTTCAGACGGAAATAGTAAGAGAGGTTGTAGAGACAAAGGGTCATGGGCCCGACTTTGCTGGAGGATCCGATATTCCTATGGCCGTCTTGTCGAATCCGCATGTTACGACGACCACGACCACGATTATCGAAGCGAATCATAAATTCGATGAAGATGGCCGCCAGACGTTTTTTTTGGATAGCAGAGCATCCCTCGACGAGAACGGCGAACCACAATCATCTTTACCAAATTACTCTGGTCCACTTAGACGTGATGACGGAAAACGTGCAACAACGGTCACGCACTGGACGGATTTACGCTCAGACTACGAATTAAGTATGAACGAGGCGGCAGATGACTCTGGGTCGGAGGCCAATCTTGCCCTTGGAGGAGTTGCAGCAGGCAAAAACGGCAGTGGTGAAAGCATTGATTATTTAAAGGGGGACGTGGAAGAAATCCGGCAGCGACAAAGGGTACGAGCCCAACGAAGGCGTTTACTCGAAAGAGAAATGAAGAGGCAAATATAGTCACTTGTGTATATTTTTACTACTGCTTGTTTTGAATTTTAGGGATCGCGCCTAGAAGATCCATTCGGATTTAGCATTGTTTGGGGGCTTGGGCATTTTGGTCATTCTGGAGTTTTATTGCGGGGCATTATACTATAGCATTTTATGATTCAGTTGTATATAGGTAACGATCTTGATGGATACCCGTTAGCAATATTTTGAATAGATTTTTTTGTAATATCCGTGTGAGAGAGACTTTGAATACTCAAAACAGTTGTTGCTAGATATATGTATATCTCGTGAACTAAGTATCCTTCCCCCCAAGGGATTGTGACGAAATCCCCGTACTGTTATTGTGAAATGACTTCTACACCACCCGCTATGCTCTTTTCTTCGAGCCTGGATGTGTTTTTGTGTATTAGTACTTTTCCATAATGTGACATTATCATACATTAACTCGAGATGTGGGGAAGTTTTAACATACCAACAACGTTCAAATTCTCTAAGTACCTGTATTCTTTTCTCTGCCATCTCTTTGCCCGTTTTTGTTTTCATCATTGTCCCTAATCTTAATAATTTCTCTTCAAAATGTTTCAGGACATTCTCCATTCCTGGTCCCCCACTTCCCTTTGCCCCAGCGAAGGTGAATGTTCTCCCAATCCCAACGGCACCAATAGCATCAAGGCGATCTGCGTCCTGAACCACCGCCTGTTCGTTCCAAGATTTATGATAGTTAGATATTTATTTACGAGGGGCACATTGCATTTGAGAATGCTTTACTAACCAGCTCAGGGTAAGATTCGATTAAATCCAGTACCCTCTGAGGATCTTTGATTTCTTTGGAGTAGCTAACACCGTTGACAATCGTTTGTACTCTCTCCCCCAGGGCTTCACTTGCACCGGAACCTACCAAAAATGTCTTCACGGGGGATTCGTCAACATCTTCCCCTTCCTTAATATACTTCCTATCACCGACGTCATGCAACAACGCTGCGAGTGTGACGATTGTGCTATCATATAATGGTGCCACTTTTGTCGTGGGAGGTGCAACTAAAGCCACCGATTGCAAATACTTTTGCTCCGTTTGGGAAATATGATGAGCTAAGTTGAGGACTCGGAGGACATGAGAAAAATCATGGGAAGAGTCGTATCGGGCCATATAGGCCTTCACGAACGCGTGTGTTTCGGGTAATAAGGTAGGAAGCAAAGCCTGGTCAGGCTCGGGCAACTGTCCAGCTGGAGTGGTACTTTGTGGATGCCCTGTTGCTGACATCTTGAAGATAGGGGAAGAGTGCCAAATCGTTATACTTGAGGATTAGAAGAGCTGATGGAATCAGGGTCGATATCGATCTTGATCTTGACTCGACACCGTTGGCCAATTGAATTCAAGAAGCTATACAAGCGAGTGAAGCTGCAAAGGTTCCAGCCTGCAGTTGCGTTGATTTCCGCACCAGGAAGCTTAAGCGAGATATTCCGAAAAGACACATGACAACACAAGTTCTGTATCATCATTCCTTCTCGTCTAAGCATCCCCGTATGCCGTGAAGCATCTTTAATTCTAAAAATTTTGAAAAGAGCCTCTACGCTCTAGGCGTTGATTTATTGAAAAGCTCTATCGCTCATGTATGCTTCGTTTCACAGGACTACATGTTTAATTCGACCACTGACCAGCGGGACCGCGACAGAACTAGTTTCTGATCATATAATTATCAAGCTTTCCCGGGAACAAGTCGCTTCATAATGCATAATAACATGATTTGTAATCATGACGGGTTTATGGCCAGGGGTTCCAAGATCAACATACTCCGTAAACTCTTGTGGATCAAGTTACTTGTGCGATCAAAAGTAGCTCGAGGAAGAACTCATCAAATGAGGGATTTCATGTACGTATGCTAGTGAATTACAACCTCTCATGTTGCACGTTGGAATTCTGCTGTCGAAGCTTTTAATTTACTTTCACCGCTCGCCCCATATTCCATAATATCTAGTACTCAGGGCTTATTCCGCGGTCTAGACGCCTACAACGCTACGGTATATTATACAGCAACGTCAAATTTCATAGACGTGCTATTGGATGCCTTTGGCGAATCGTATGAGGAACATGCGTATCGGCATAAAATTGATCGGTATTCTAATCACCTGGGCTATCTTGTTTCATTCACGTTTAGCATACTACACTTTGCACCTGCGCGAAGGTCGCCCAGATTGGTTCCATGACAAGTTCTGGAGCCAGCTAAATGGCCGATTAGGACAAAAAATACCTAGATATTGCTATCAATACAAGTCGATCATTGGAGTGGAAAATTCAGAGCATCTAGTAATACACAATTCCCCGGCGAGACTCCAGTATCGGCGATCGCATTTTCACGGAGTCGGCGTTGTCCTGAGGAAAAATATAGCCTCTCAGGAAGATTGGACCCGAACAATCTTGAGGGTATTCACTTAGTTAATGTTACTGCTCTTGGACTTGATGTTGGTCTCCATGAGGCGACTTTCGTGTCATTAAACCCAATTATTCCCAGCGGAGATCCTAATGAGCTTCCGAGGGATACAGCAAACGATCCCAAACCTGAAGTCTATGCGTGGTTGAAGAAAGGTGGTAAATTTCTTTATGAGAGGGAGAGGGTTTTCTTCCCAGGAACTGTCTACACCATTCCCGATCCCTTCAATACAAGGCGACGAATCGTGGTGGCAAATTATTTTACGGGAGTTTGAGAGACCTCGCTGAACGATACATTTTATCAAAACCTTCACCCGAAGAATACGAGGAATCGCAGTTCAACCCCAAAATGACAAGATATGAACAGAGTCTTCAGGAGTATATAAGCAACCTTCTCGCCGTAGGTGACACTAGGGACCAAGCTATAGCGGAAGGAAGAAGGCGGGCACCTCCAGCCCCGAAACCAAAGACCCAGGAAAGTAATGAACTTCTTGCCTACGTCCAGGATTTAGTGGGCACGTATGTGGAGCCAGATGCTCAACAGAACGATTTGGAAAGAGTCGGCCTACAAGTAGGAGACCAGCGTACCATTCATCAATTACAAAAGCTTGAAGAACTCATGGGGCCACTCGACGACGTATCGGAAAGCGAAGACTCGAGTACCAACAGTGAAGAGCAAGGAATTAGTTCTTCAGAGTAACCTGATGAAAATTTTCAGGAATATGACGCTGGGAACGTTTTTATGAGCAGCGATACGCAAGGACAAGAAATCCCATCTTTGGGGGATTTTTATCAGGCTGTTGTGCAGTATGACAGTGGAAACCACGATCAGATTTCGGGAAGTGAAACTCAAGAACAGGAAATTGGAATATCGGAAGATGTCAATGAGGTCTCTCAACAGAAAACAGTAGAAATCTCATCGATGAGCCCGCGGTAGACGTCACTGCTGAGAATCTACTATATGATATTGAAAGCCCGCAGTTATTCCTATATCCTGGCGAAAAGCTGCGGTTCGGGAATCCGTATTCATACGCCGCAACATCGACGAGGCGAGATACCGATTTAAGAAGCCGAATTCCCCTAACGGAGAATTCTTTCGCCGATCCCGACCCGTTGATGGCAGGACCAACAGAACAGCCACAAAATCGTCAAGTCGCAGCAGGACCTAACAATGGAGAGCAGTCTGAAGTTGGTCCCGGGTGCAGGAGAAGGTCTTCTCACCGCTCCGGCTCTGAAACATAAGCTCTTGTTGTTAATATTTGGGTCTGTCAGAAATTTTCCTTTAAAAGCATCATCCCATAGAATTGAAAATTTTGTCCAGTTTGATTCGTAATCCAGTATAGATATAGAGGTCGCAATCTTGAGCATTTTCCTTCATATGTAGAGGGAATTGGTAAAATGTTGAGGTTCATTGCGTCACTGCAGGATCACTATAGCTGAGGCTAAACATTCTCTCATAGTGGATTCGACCTCACGATTAGTTTAATAAACTGTATCGCCCTACGATATTGCACCATGTGAACCAGACTGCTCGAGTTTATGGCGAAGCTACTCTGCCACTAAAGTTATCTTGGTATGCGCATATGCCAACATAACATCAATGCATTTGTAACAACAGAATGGTTTCAAAGATCCGAGATATAGAATCTAGGATAACGAGCTCTATTTCTTCACCAAGTATAATTTTGCATTGAAGCATAGATTAGCTGTACCACATTGTAATGTTACTCGCTACTGGCTTCGTAGGTTTCAGGCTTTCATCTTCGATGAAGGGACCGGTAAAAGTTATCGGCACTGTGCATGTAGATTAGCGTGAGGCATAGTAAAATACAACATAACCGTGCTACACGAAGGTACAGCTACATGTATCTAAGTTTACTCGGCGAGAAATTTGTTATCTTAAAATGCGAACCCTCGATATTGCCAACATTGTAACATTAAATACTCGGATACGGGGTTTGATTCACGAGACAACCTCGGCATACTAGTTATTTCTGGATTTTATAACTGGCACTTGATAAATTACAAAGTTTGAGAGGCGGGGACAATGCTATCGTCTCCGAGACACGTTCCAACATGTATATATATATCCTGTGAATGCCCTTGCAAAGCGGAGACCCTTGAGGCCCAACTAAGGACATGGCGTATCAACTGACATTCCTTTTTCTGTTGCAGAGGGATTGAATTGCCCGAAAAATGGGCTAAGACTAGATATAATCTATCTAGGGCCCGGGCCTTGTCTTGTACTTAGACCCGGTCGCCAGACCCTAAATATCATCTCCATCAATGCCTGCCCATGCTATCTTACTGCCATCGCAATCTCATTTTTTAAATCGGAACAAATTAATTTGTTTCTACTCTATCATCAGTCTATCTTCAAACTTTCAAGCTTTAGGTAGACCATTTACCATTACTACATGGTTCATGTAGTATCAAAATACCCACAAATCTTTATAACTTTATTGAAGATATCGTTACACAAAAGTACGTACATCTATGTATTATTATTAATAGTACATATTACTAAGCCTAATCTTATTAAGTTATAGGTTTGTAGACGGCGAAACTTACTATATTTCTTTCAATATGCGCATTCTTGGGATTTATTCTAGCCAGCTAGTTTTAGTACTGGTTTTGGGCGTGGAAATTACCAGAACAACTCCAGTCGATCCTGCATTGAAAACCGATGTGGCGATCTCTAAGAAAGAACAACAGTCTCAAGAAGCTGAGCTTGATAATATATCTGAGACGGAAATTTTCTCGTTACCAGCCGCTGATAAAAACGAATTAAAACGTGCTCCTCCCCCCGGGGGTATTATGTTTATACGAAGCACATTTCGTGTGCTTCAGTAACGAGAGTTCGCGAGCTCTGGGACGCTATGGCCCGCAATCCTGTCCGAGATGCACAGAACTGGCGTGAACTTGACAATCAAATCGGAACAAATGCGGTCAACCAGATCATACATGATACGCAAAGGAGGGCATATGGTTGCATCTGTTCTCATCTCCCGCTGGTTGGGGGCGATGGCCCAGGGCTGAAGTTACGACCGGTACATACTTCTGAACATTGCAAAGATGATAGGGCTGCTAGGATGTATGAGAAGGTTTATGGTAAGTTCCTTATCGTACCGTCGTTATGGCAAACACTTCAAGTATCCTTTGATCGTTTTGCTAGCTGTCGACTTGAACTTGGAACAAAAGACAAAACATGAAGAAATTATTCAAAGACTGATATATTTGCTTTGTTGTAAGGCTGCGGATGCTTTGAACTGTATACACAACAAGGACCCGAGGCTGATGGTATCCCCACTGGAGAGGGAGGCGGTCTGGAAGGGTCGCTTCTTCTGGGAGGAATCCCTGACGGCATCCACGACAAAATGCGCACTACTCCGCTTAATGAGGAGTATTCGAGCTATCCCATGGCTCCGGGTGATCCTTTCACAGGGTTTCAGAATTTTCACTTGGGCGATTACGCGGCTGATAGACAATTACCTAATTCGGGTTGGGGTCGGGATTCAGTAAAGGGTCGAATGGGTGGCTTGGGTGGGCTAAAGGCGGGTGGACCCAGGTACAGGTTCGCTAAACGAGCAGGCAATGTGGAGCCTCACTCCCCTCCAACAGCTAACGCTAAATCTGACAAGCTTCCTGAGAATAACAACATTTGAAACTCATCCTTCTTCTTTCTTATGGAAGAGTCGCTCTCAGCCATAGGGACCCGGTTATAGATCGTCTAGGCCGAAGCCGTCTTGGAAGTGTATTCTTTTTCATACCAACTAGATAGGTAGTCGTCATTTCGATTTATGGAATTCGAATTTTATTGCACATTGTATTCGGTTTCGGTATTGGTATTGTGTCTGTATTGCAATTATAATTGATTGGCCACGGTTATCAGTAGTGTGAACGTGGAGTGCGATTCGTGATCCAAATCTAGGCCCTTTATTCTAATCAATCCGCAGCTTAACGTAATTAACTAGCGATGGAAAAATATTCTAGTCTCGAAGACATGCCATGTTCTAATATACAGAGCGGAATACATTAGAACCGATATATCCTAATATCTGAGTATGCGAATATCTGCCCAACAAAGTGGCCAGCCCGGCGGTGCCTTGCAATTTCCTCTGCAGGCTACTACAGAATCACTTCACCCTGTGCTACAAGATAGTATATACCCCTACCAATCGCCCACTAATTCTAAGAAACATTCGTGGCAAGAAATCCCTTGTCTTGAAGTTTAAATGGTAGGACTCCACCGGCCCCGCCGAACGAGAATTTTTTCAGTTGATGGGGCAAGTGTCATTCATTACCAAATCAGTCTAAGCTCAGTCAGCAGCATTCCTACTCCTTCGTGGGATGTCCTTAGCAAGACTACCGGTACCGGCGACGTTATGATTATCCTCGGCCTTGTGCTGTAACTTCTTTGATTGGTTTCGAACGTTTCTAGATCGAGTCGAATCGCTATGCTGCAGTACAAAATCTAGCTCCGTCAAAGTACATACTTCTTTTGGTTACACAAGCATCCAGCCAATCCCCAGCCAAGCCTGTGTTGTGGACCGTCGACTTGACGAGCGACCTCGGATCCGGGTTGGTGAGGTTTCACAAATTGGTGCTAGATACCTAGGTACCGACGCAAGTATCTAGGTTAGTCTTTAATACTATCTTAGTTGCGCCATTAGTTTAGACTGGAGGGTACCTTTCTAACAAAGCTATTTCGTCTGATGCAGCTACCCGGTTCCTCGATCTTGAACCGTTTCACCAACTTCGAGTCCGATATCCAACTTCTCTAATAATACCTAGGTATATATCGCAGGGCCGGCAGCCAGCAGCCTGCATATCTATCTCTTTATACACTAATATACCCCATAACTCCCATCAGTGCCCGTTTATAGTGTTACAGGGCCCTATATAAGCATATCAGGGAGGCTGGTGAACAATCTTGTCAGCTCATCAGCGGCACTATCGTCAAAGCTTTTCGATATTGATATTTTTTCAGCATGCCAGGAGCGGTCAGGGCAGCGGATGTGGCGGCTGACGAGAAAAAGCAGTCAAACGAATCATCGACATTTCGGGACGAATATTCCTCCTTGGAAAATGGAAATGCCCGAGATCCTGTTCTTGAAGCGGCTTTGGTTAGAAAACTAGACTTCCACATCATTCCTGTGGTCATGCTCCTATATTTGTGCTCCTTCCTTGACCGCATAAACATTGGAAATGCAAGGTTATACGGGTTAGAAGAAGACTTAGGAATCACGGGCACCTTGAAATATCAGACAGCGGTTTCATTGCTTTTCGTCACATACCTCCTATTCGAAGTCCCTAGCAACCTTGTAATAAAAAGGTTCCGGCCAAGTCGGTGGAGTAAGTTTCAAGTTAACTCTCTGCAGCAGATACATGAGCATTCATATTGACATGCTCGTTGGAATATAGTCGCTTTCATTACTACGGCGTGGGGTCTAGTCGCAACATTTACTGGGTTGACCCAGTCCTATGGAGGTCTCATCGCCTGCCGGCTTCTCCTTGGCTTATTTGAGGCTGGTCTTTTCCCAGGTCTCACAGTTTACTTGACTTTTTGGTATACCAGGAAAGAAATCGCCTTACGAATAGGCTATCTCTTTGTGTCGGCTGCCATTGCTGGCGCCTGCGGTGGTCTTCTCGCCTACGCGATCGGCTTCTTGGATGGAACTTCTGGGATGAGGGGTTGGCGATGGATCATGATTCTAGAGGGCATTCCAACAGTCCTTCTTGGTTTGATCACTCCATTTATTCTCTCGGACGAACCGTCAACCGCCAGCTTTCTCACACCCGACGAACGCATATTTATGGCAAAGCGTATGCAACTTCAGCACGGGGGCGCTGTGCGACCTGAAGAAAACTTGAAGAAGAAGGATGTCATAGCTTGTTTCAAGGACTGGAAATGCTATGCATACGCCGTGGGACTATGGGGTATGGATACTATGCTTTATGGCTATTCGACTTATCTTCCGACGATCATTAGAACACTCGGAAAGTGGCCAGCACCTGTGGTGCAAGCATTGACAATACCTTGTTATGCGCTTGGAGCCACGGTCTACTTATTGGTCGCATGGTGGAGTGACAAGCATCAAAAGAGGGGAATTCCGAGCTTAATATCTGCTCTGGTAAGCATTGTCGGTTATGTGCTCCTAATAACACCAGTTGGGGGGCCGGTTCGATATTTCGGGTGTTTCTTGATAGCCGGGGGACTATACGTACGAGTACCATAACATCGGAATCATAATGAGTGTTGGTATACTGATACAATTATATACAGGTCGCTGTCGGTCTCCCGCTTGCGTGGAATGTAGTGAACATCCCGCGTTATGGCAAAAAGGTGGCTGCAAGTGGCTTCCAACTAACAATGGGGAATGCGAGCGGAGTAATGTCCGCCTACTTATATCCTGCGAAAGATGGACCACGATTTGTGAAGGGCCATGCCGTCACGATTGCTATGCTATCCGTAGGAATAATGGCGTATGGGGCATTGTTGGTATGTCTCAATTATGGATAGTTTCTGACCCGGTAGCTTTAATGGTACTGATTTTCAATTCTAGACTTACTACATCTCGGAAAATAAGGCGAGAGATGCGGGTAAACGAGATCATTTAATCGAAGGAAAATCAGAAGAAGAGATTAACGAGATGGGTGACGACTCGTATGTTTTACAGTGTCCTGTCCCAACTGTTACTTTTGTCTGTTAACGAGCTAACAAATATTGCAGGCCCCGATTTAGATATGTCATTTAAAGCACAGGTGCTGCCAATAGATTTAAGCAAATTTATTACACTATTTGACAGTAAAGTGCCTGCTTTGGCCTGGTAACGTCTGCTTTACGATATCCAGCGCCTGAAAATTTGGGGATTTGTTCATCATAATCAGAGGCGGGCCAACGACGGAACTCTTTCTAAATCTAAAATCACAGAGCATGATAGACGTAGTCCTACCCAAGCTGCGCCTGCATATATCTAGCTCACGGCTATAGGGAATGCTAACTATGTGTTGCTTATGTTGTAGACGACTGACGGATTTAGTTGCGCGAGGCTGACGAGACAGCGAATCCTTAAGCTAGAATGTAATTGAATCCTTAATAATTCGATTAAGTATTCAAGCTTCCCGGGTTTGATGGAGGAACGCCTCAGATATGCATACGAATGTAAATGGAATTCACCCCATCAAAACCCTCCCATGACTCAACCATCGGTAGATTTCATCACAATTATACTGGATTACTTGAACGACACTACAGCAAGATACAGCATCGAAAATGACTACTGGATAACGCAGGATGACTTAAAAAGGATATGGCTGCCAACTCTAGGGCCGGTCGATAGGGGGGGGGGGGGGGGTGCTCAAAACCAGTTGAACGAAGCCATAAAGGACATATCGAGTTCAGGGGATGTATTTGGGATGATTGGAGGCTAAAAGAATTGGGGTTTAGGGAGCCAGGGAATCCTGAAGATAGTGAGGTTGGTATAGACTATCATGAAAGTTTTTTAATGTGGCTTAACGAGATTGTCGGTAACAAGTATAAGCTCCATTGGTCCTTGTGGGGCTTCCAGTTGCAGCTTAAATCGGTGCATCTAACTATCTAGCCTCGGCCACAATCAAGAAATATAACAACTGTCCAGCTCAAGAACTACTTTTTGTATAGCTCCTGAATTGAGCGAGAAAGTGAGCATTTTAGAGCCTTTAATTTATAGCCAGCCGTTCTCGTGGAATTCGAATGGGCGGCGATTAAGTCTCCCGGGTTTGAGCACGTTGCTAAACGGGAATATGGGAAACCGTACACGCGAGGACGACATGTAGTTAATCAATATATCTTGACTCTACTTAAAACATCAGGTTTGTAAGATAGCGAATATTTTCGAACAGCATCAAGATTGGAAGTTATCTGACGAAAATCCATTTCCACCTCCTGATCCCAACCTCTATAATCCAACAATGCTTTCGCTAGTTGCAGGCGTTAAAGCTCGAGAGAAAGCTGAAGAAGAGAATCGTTTGCAACAGCTAGAACAAAACACGCAAAACTTCTATAGCCAGTATCCCGATTTGTTCCCATAGTCACAAAATGCAATTCGACACGGCATTTAATACAGCATACAATGGACCTTTTAATACAGTACAAACTAGCCAAGTAGATGCGTTCGATTGGCCGCTTGATATCGTCTCCATCCCACAAGTCAATGCTGTATCCAATAAGCAAGTTGATACGACATACAAAAACCTCGGGTTGGCTGATATCGCCTCCACCGGTGGGGTAAATATGCAGGCAACCACCGGACCAGCCCATACGGCATCCGCTGGACGCGCCACCCCGTGGATTACTAGTTGCTGGAAGCCCGTGGTCGTCATTCGACTCTAATGCACCACCACCACCAACCAAGCAGTTTAGAACGCGCCCTGATAGGAACGCGGTCAGAAGGAATAGAAAGGCCACTTTGGCTGCTGGTGTCAATCCTGATTACAATTTTGTTAATGGTAATGTAGAGAATGGGAGGATAAGTAGGGTGAAACAAGTGGATACAACGCAGACGCAGACGCAGACGCAAGCGGTTAACCCGCCGAATAATATGAATTCGAACTCGAAGCGGCGATTGCAACTTAACTTTAAGGGGTAAGGAAGTGGCTTCGGACCTTATATTCATACCCTTAAGAAACTCTGTCCCTTGTATAGTTAAAATTACCTATTAAATACATCAATCGATGTACTTACAGAACAACATACGTCCATGCAAATATATATAAAAATGCCAACCACAGGATATAAAGTCTGTGACCTAGTTCGCTCAAAAAGATTGAGTAGAGAAATATTGAGCTAAATAGTCTCAACTTTGTCCTCATTGTCGTCGTCACTCTTAAATCCCCCATAATCCTCCGTAATTCTCCATAATCATCTTCTTCATCGCTGTAATTATCTCCTTCTCTTCCTTCAATTCCCATTTCCCCATCTCCGACTAAAATCCAAGGATGATACCTATCCCGTCTTCTCACGAGTTTCAAATCTGTGTGTATTGCGAACACTCTAAAACATAAATTTTCCGACGCTGGCCTGTCACCATTTATATCTTCTTCCTTCCAATGCATAGCCTTAATTCTACTTTCAATATCCTTCGGCTTCATATGCCATTCAACTTGTGCTGTCCCACACCAACCAGTCATATTAAGTTTCCGAGGTATTTCGAATTCCACTAATTCCAAAGCCGGCAGATATGATGCCACAGGGACAATGTCTCTCAAAACCCAGTCATCTCCTTTAATGTTCATAGTCTTCAACGCCTTGCATCCAGAGAGTATTTCGGCATCCTCCTGATATAAGCGGAAATTAAATGTTTGAGGCTATTCCTGTGCGCGGCGGCTACCAGTCGCCAGATATTCGACTTGAAGGTTTCTTTCTGTTGGTCGACGAGATTTTCTCCCCAACGTCTTCCATAACCTGTATACCCCCAGACGTCGCCTTCCTCATCATCAATGCCTTCTTTGTCTCTGGCGCACTGAACAAGAACTTCGAGAGATTCAAGTGAGTCAGTATATGATGCGAGATACTCGGTGACATTAGGATGGTATCCTTGTATGTTGAAATGGCGGGTCTTGATATTATTCCCCCTGAGAGCATCGACTATGGGATAATTTTTGGTTTTTGGAGTAATATTTTTGCGAGTGTAGTGCATGCAAATTCGATAGGAATCTCTTCACAAGATCCTGCGGAATAGGTATCGCAGTGCAATGTGCGGGCAGAGAAAGCGTCTGGAGGCTAAAAGGAGCCCTCTGGGCATCCAAAAAGTCTACGAAGTCGAATTTCCGTGGCGTACCAATTTGTGGCCTGTACTGGATTTGGAAGCTGAGGTTTTTTAGATGAGGGAAATAACTGAGATCTTTTATGTCGGCGGTGTCGTAGTAGTAGAGATCGAGGGAAGTCAATGAGGCAAAATCTTTAAATGTACTGCGGGAAACTGCATTTCATTTTCTCTTCATCGGGGTAACCTTCGTAGATATCACACCACTTCAAGATCACGTTTTGCGCATTTTCAAATAAAAGGCGAGGTACTCGGAGTTCAAGGATATAGGATATTTGATATGTAGAAGTTTCGAAGCTTGGGTCTGTAGACTCCTTGGAACATACGCAGCTAGAATTCCATATCCTCCTCCTCCATATTTCTTTTAAATTATAAAGAGATGGTACTTCATCGAGATATACTGGAGCGATAATAATGACGGGTTTGAAGAGGAGAGGGTCGACAGCGCCATGGAATCCGGGGTGGGCGAGGCGAAGGGACTTTAGACCTTCAAAGCTAACCTGGTGGTGCAATGTAAAGAAAATGATTAGATTGATGCGCTCAATTAAAACCATTTTATTATTAGTAGCAATGATATGAGCTTACATTGTGATGGAATATCAGCCTAAGAACGTCGTCAGAGAGGTCTGGTAATCTTATGGAGCTTTTGATCGCCATTGTAATTATAAATACGGTGCTGTTGTTGAATGCGCTTTTGGACGGTAGGGGAATTATTGTGCGTTCAATTTTAAGATATAGCAGTCGATTTACGCAAAATTAGAAGGGGGAATGATGCGAAATTTTCTCATTGAGTGGATCTTTACTATCATATTTCTTGTTCCAGGAACCTGTGTAGAAATGTAAAGACAATGTCTGGGTAGAAGCTGGCTCTAGAAGCTGGTCTCGTCCCTGGGGTAAGGAGAGCTAGGGAAGGTTAAAATGTAACACGGTGAATGTGTTGCGCTGAAATCGACTTCGCTTCACATCGGACTTTCCCTTCGGCTTTCACGCCGAACGAACCTCATCAACCACCTCGCCGACGTCCAGTGGCTATACCTTCACCTGGCCGCCAAAATGGAGGACTCCAAGTCCCGTCGCAAAAAGAAGGTCTTGCTGATGGTATTTCAACCTTTCATCTGTATATTGCCGCGGCCGAGCTAATGTCGTGCGACAGGGCAAATCCGGCTCCGGCAAGTCCTCCATGCGCTCCATCGTCTTCTCGAACTACGTCGCAAAAGATACCCGTCGACTGGGCGCTACTATCGATGTCGAACACAATCACGTCCGATTTCTTGGTGGCTTAACACTCAACTTGTGGGATTGTGGTGGACAGGATGCCTTCATCGACAACTATCTCAACAGTCAGCGAGACCATATCTTCAAGCACGTCGAGGTTCTGATTTATGTTTTCGATATTGAATCCCGAGAATTCGATCGCGATCTCATCACCTATGTCAACTGTGTCGAAGCACTACGAGATAACAGCCCTAATGCCCACATATTCTGCCTGATTCACAAAATGGACTTAGTACAGCTCGATTACCGCGACGCCGCCTTCCAGGAACGCTCGTCTCTCCTCCGGAAAAAGTCCCTGGGTATGGAAATCACGTGTTTCGCAACATCGATATGGGATGAGACGTTGTATAAGGCATGGGCTTCGATTGTGTACACGTTGATACCAAATGGGCCGATACTTGAACGGCATCTTACGGCATTCGCAGAAATCGCAGAGGCCGAAGAGGTCATCTTATTTGAACGAACAACATTCTTAGTCATTGCGCATGTTACAAGGGGGGGGGTGCAAAACCCGTTCCCGGATCGATTTGAGAAGATCAGTAATATCGTCAAGCAGTTCAAGCAGAGTTGCTCGTACGTATAAACATACCCCAAGCCACTTCTGACCGACCGGTGCGCTTTAAACTGATCCTATGGGGATGGGGGTGACTGACACGTAGGCTTCTTGACAGGAAAATGGCATCGAATTTCACGGCGTTCGAATTGAGGGCACATAAGTTTTCCGCCTTTATTGACATTCTGACCCCGAACACGTACATCCTGGTAGTTATGCCAGCGAATGCAGCAGAGAGCACAACAACGCTGATGAATATAGCAACGTGTAGGAAGCATTTTGAGAAGCTGGAGGTGATTGACAAGGCGGTGGGGAGGTAGCAGCTGGCTATGCATGTCCCTCTGGCATAACGCGAACAGGAGGAGCGGAGAATCCTTCGATGATGTGAAAGAATGGGAAAATAGATACGATCGGTCGGCGTTTAGGTTACAGCAAATTGGCATTCGTTTTAGCGATTGAGATATCCCTCCCGTGTATGCATACAATGTTGTTCTATCTTCGGTCACGTCTTTACTATTTGTGACGGTCCCTCAGTCCGCGCCCCATCAATTAATCCACTGTCTTAACCCACCGCCTGTTTCTAACCGACAATACTCCGTAGTGGCAGGTGTAATAGATGCATGTAACCTCGTGTATGAAACGCCGGCAGCCACTATCGAGCTGAGGCGCGATTAAACGGGTTTTCCCATAGGTTCTTCCTTCTCGCAACCTCTGTTCCTTCCCCCGAGCGAAACACCGTCTACTATAGTCGAAACGATATCGTGAAATAGATTGTATCTCTGTAGCAGGTGCAATACGACCAAGAGACAGATAACCTGTCCCCGACGGCCCTACCGCGAATGGGGGTGGAGCTGATGCTTGATGGAAGAAGAAGAGAAAAGAGAAGAGAAGAGAAGCGAGAGAGAAGAAAATACTCAAGAATAGGCGAAGAAATTTTTGATTGTGTTGTTTTGGAATGGACGACGTCTGATTGGCTGCGGCGAAGAGCCGAGGAAACGGCGAAACCATGAAATCATATGCCTCTTACCCGAGTTTATTCGATTCGAATCTTCCCTCTGCAACTTCAATTTGAACTTCACCACAATCAACCACTTCAATCACGGGATATCGCTCGTGAACGGAGATATCCATAATGCTGTCGACAAGAGTTCTCTCGCGGAGCCTCCTCAGGTGTACGTATACGTATCGCCAAGTTATATACTGTCACATGATTAGGCTAACTCTTTATTCCAGCTGCCCGGCCGAATAGCACCGCCTTCTTCACTCCTCGACGGTAAACACCATGCCCTTCGAAAAAGCTATCTAGAAAGTCGAGAATTAACTAATACTAATACATATACTGTAGAATGATAACTACTGAATCTATTTCCGCTTCATCCGCCAACTCAATTCTTGCCGCCCAGAGACTCGCTCGACCTGTCTCCCCCCACTTGTCAATCTACCAGCCTCAGCTAACATGGTACCTATCCATGACTACTCGTATCACTGGTGTCGCTCTTTCCGGCATCTTTTATTTATATACAATTGGATACGTCCTTGTCTCGCCGTTCGGAGTTGACATGTCGGTTGCAAATGCATCAAAGAAGTGGGGTGAATTGAACGGCGCCGTTAAAGCAGCGGTCAAGGTACCATTGGCTGCCTGCTTTAGCTTCCATTTCTGGAACGGAATTAGACATTTGGTCTGGGATACCGGTCGGGAGTTGACGGTTAGGGGCGTTTATAGGACAGGATATGGCGTTCTGGGATTGACCGCTTTGAGCACTTTGGGATTGGTTGTTGTTTAAATATAATGACTAAAAAGTGGGAAATACAGTGATAGAATCCTCATCGCTATATTTCAAGGAATGGTTGTGGATTATGAAGGGGGAGCAATGGTGGGGCGGGACCGCTTTTTGTGTATAAAACTAATTCAATCAGAATGGTACTATGCAGGCAGACATTCTCTCGCTATTCAAGTCAGTGATATACACACCGACAGCCATCTACGGAACCTTTGAAGCAGAGACGCTGCATATATGACTCCTAACAGCCGGAACTAGTTACCTTTAAGCACTGCCAGAACCAATTGAACGAGAACGTGAAGCTTGGGTGTATCATACAGCGGCCAGGCATTGGTGAACGTATAGGTATTTAGCAACCGGGGCCACGGATACTATAATCCAATATAGCTCATCATGTCTGCGGCCGTCGAATAGATTGGATACTCGAACTCCGTTACTCTGTATCCGTGATAGTCGTTTCAGTCTAGAACTTTCCCTAACAAAGTCGAACCCGAAGTGGAGCCTAAGTATTCCGTATCCACGAGCCGTATGCATAGACAAGAAAGCTCGTCTACAGACTTAAGAACTTACATAAGTATTCATTAGACCATGTGGACTTCCTTCTTGGATATTTGGAGAATCACCACTGAATTCATGAAGCGTACCCGTGAGATACATGCAAACCCGAAGGTGCATGTAGGCTGCGAGCTGTTGTATTTTAGCCACGAGGAAAGCAAAGAGCTTCCCACAATTTACCTGTCCGGACGAGCTCGTCTTTTTTTCTTGGACGCAGCCGCCGCCATTCCACACATCTACTTCCAAATTCTTTCCTTTCACGGACTTGATTCTCGATTGAGCTACCGTGAAAGAATCCCAACGCAACCCGTCCAGACGGGCACACCATGCATGGTCGAATGAATGTCCCCGACTGCGACTGTTGGAGTAATGCAGGACCGGATTGCACTAATGCCTTAGCTAACTAGCTCCAAGCTCCATCTGCGGGGCGTCGAATCAGAAATCTGATGAATTGGCTCATTTTGGGGACCAATTGCATGCTACCCCATGCATAATATATGTAGGTAGACGGCGAAAGTCTATTCAAGATATCTCGGGTAAATCCAGGAGGTGCGAAGAGGAAGGGCTTCCGCGACATCATGCGAAAAACGTGGAGGCCAGCGCTGGGATCTCTATATAACAGATCTACCTACCTGCAAGTTCAGTTTTAGATGGGCTACAGAGTAAACTCCAATCGTTAATCCCTCTAGCTATGAGGTTCTTCCACAAGCTGCCGGCGGGGCCCCTCGTCCTTGCCGGCTTTGTCTTCAGCCTACTGTCACCCTCAATTGCCCATCCTGACCACGAGAAGGAGGCGGAAAGTTGTCTCACAGGGCATATCAAATTGGCAGAGATAATATTCGGCAAGATCTCGCCATCTGATTTCGATACAGAAGCAGTAAGCCGACGGTTCTCGCTGCTAGAGAAGCGTACCAGTGACCAAAATGTCCCGATAATATTCTACAGCAGTTCCCAGCAAAACCGGCGCCCGATCATCACCATGGCTAACGATCGGCTATCTCCGGTCGAGGCTTTAGCTATCCACGATGGCAGGGTCATTGGCGTTGGTTCTCTTGCGACTGTACGCAAGTTAGCTGGTGAACGACGGGTATTCCATAATCTACACAAGCAAGTCATTCTACCGGGTTTTGTGGAGCCGCATCTGCATGTCATGCTTTCCGCCTTGCTCAAAGGCTACTTCCTTGATATTAGCCCTCTCCGAGCCCCAGGTTTCGAAGTTGCCACGGAGAGACTTAGAGAGGAGCTTAAAACTCTGAACCCTGGGGAATGGTTGATCGCATATGGATACGATCCGTCCCGTCTTAACTGGCATGACCTTTCAAAAGAAGATCTTGACAAAGAAGTTTCCTCAACAACCCCCATCATCGTCATAAATGCCTCTGGTCATTTAGCCTACGCCAATTCTCTCGCCTTCCAGGAAGTTGGGATTACAAAAGACACCCCTAACCCGGAAGGTGGTGAATATGCCAAAGACCCCAAAACCGGTGAACTCACCGGTGTTCTCGTCGAAAGCGGTGCAATTCTTCAATTCTCTAGGAAAGCAACACTCGCCAACTTGGGACGCACCGGAAGAGTCAAGGAAGGCCTTGCGAAAATTCTGGGACAATGGTTGGCAAAAGGCCTAACTACCGTCTTCGACGGTGGTTTGGGGGCCGTAACGCCTCAGGACTTGGAAACTGTCGCAAATCTCACCGAAGTATCGCCTATCCGAATTCGCGCTGCCGTCGCAGATTTAAAACCTGGTGATGCCGAAAAGACGCTCGGGACAGGGAATATGCCTCCCGGTGGCTTCAAGCAAAAAGGTCTGGTAGTCAAAACCATAAAACTCTGGTCCGACGGATCGACCCAAGGCTTTACTGCCGCTGTTAAGCAAAATTATCTATCAGAACATTTCCCAGCATACTTTGAGGGCAAGAAGAAAGGTGTTCTAGTCTGGCCTGATAGTGCGAATAGCGGAGAGTCAGCCTTTAACACCACGATGTACGACGAAATGCTCAAGTGGCTAAACCGTGGATATCAATTGATGATCCACGCGAACGGTGATCGAGCTTCTGATATCGTTCTCGGAAACTTCGAAAAGATATTTAAAAAGTATCCAAAGCACGACCCTAAGCGATCAGGCATCATTCATCGAATTGAGCACTTCACTGTTACTAAGACACCACAAGTTCAAAAGGCAAAGGATTTGGGCATAGCGGTTAGTCATACTATGGGGCATGTGCATTACTGGGGCGATGCTTTTAAGTTCGGAGTTCTTGGGAAGGAAAGGGCAGAGAGGATTGATCCGGTTAAGGACGGTGTCAAAACCGGAGCTATATATTCGTTTAACAGCGATAGCCCGGTTACAGATGCCGATCCACTTCTATGGGTTGGAACCGCTATTTCAAGACGAGTATACAAAAGTAATACTGTCTTGGGTAAAGCGCAAAGAGTCGGCCTTGAAGATGCACTCAAGGGGGTGACTAGTTATCCAGCCAAACAAATACTATGGGACAAAGAAGTTGGAAGCTTGGAACCTGGGAAGTTTGCTGACTTTGTAATTGTCAATAGGGATTTGCGGTGTTTCGATTGGGAACAGAAGAGTACAGATGAAATCAAGATACTTGAAACTTGGATTGGGGGAGTACGAAGGTATTCGGCTCTTGGATCGCTCTAGGGTGCTTAACCAGGCCCCACATCCTTATCTATATCAGCTATCATTTTTAAAGTCTTGTAGATAAGTATGTACCATGTTAAATCAAAATTTGATATATTCCTAGAACGCAATAATCCGTCTCTTGCAATGCGGAATCAATCAGAACGTATCGCTTTCAGGTATGGTCGTGAAGATCGTATACTCAAAGACGCGTACTTAGTTATAGATATTGATTGGTTCAAGGCATCTTCCAGTTTCCTCTCAGCTATCAGTATACCTAGGTTCTTCTTCGTCGCTTCCAAATATCCAGGCCACAGGTGTGATTCTGGGGGCTGAGATAGTGAAACCAGTCATAACCGACGAATCATCTTCCATCAGTGGCGAAAAAGCATGGTGTAAGCCCGCCCAATTATAGAACGTGAGTATTATTATTTGTGAAACCAAACCTAGGTATCCTTTTCAGCCTCATTTTATTGCGTCTTTGGCTGCTCTTGCAGATGCATGATCATATGACAGCTTTCTGTCTAATCGAGTACTTAATTATTATTTGTCGGTTGTTTCGTAGACCTTATTGAGAATATGAAACAGAAAGCAAGCTCGCGTACACCGGGTTAATCAAGTTTACCTTGCAAAAACTGCCCTTGGCGATATATTTTGAAGTTTCCAGCCTTCCTGCAGCTGTCACTTTCCTGCATGATGGTGGGACAATTACAACACGAAATTTACCACACCTGTGCCTCACTGTTGCATGTTCAGCCTGTAGTTATAGGCCGGCCGTCTTCATTACATTTCAGAAGGATTGAACGGCCAATCAGCTCATAGCAATGTACGCCACTCCCAGGATCCGTGTTACTAATGCTTGCAGGAAGGCCTGTCAATTTGTAACCCAGAACTTACCTTCAGTCTCTTGCTCGAAGAAAAGGTAGTCCATTATGTGGGTCTTGATGCAGCGAGGACCCCTTTGTGTGCCTCTGATGGTCAATAATTGGAGATAGACATGGGTGTCAGTGCTCAAGTTCTCATGTTGTGCATGTAGACACTTACATCTCGTACATAGTACGCAGTCAAACCATAGTTATTTCAAAAAAACTTAATCAGCCGTTTAATTCGGGTGGCTGTTGGGAAAACCCATTCTCTCGGATTTCTAACGGCTGGATCCTATTTATGCAGATTGTATATTAACTAGTAGCCCCCCGCATGCGCACTCAAGACTCTTGGTTTCTGTGCAGGCGGACGGATGTAACTGTCTCAATTTTAAACAGTACTTTTTGTTTATCATTTCCTGGGAACAACGTCTTTGCTCCCCCCAGTGGGGCTTAATACGAAGTTTACTGCTTTCAAGCTTTATACCCTATAGATCTCGGCCGCGGATATACTGACGAGTTTATCTTCGTACCCTTCTCCCTTCTAACCACCAAACTATACCCCCAGATACTTTCACCTAGAATATATACGCCAGGAATCGAATGACCCGCTTCATAGGATGGTTTCACTGTGGAAGTTTACTCCGGCGACCGCTCGTCTATACCTACATGTTACTTTAAGTCTGTTCATATCGATAGTCCAAGCACAGGTTAAAGTCTTACCATCAAACTTCGATCCTCAAAAAGGGATCTGTTTTAGATATGGCCATCAAAGTTAGTCAGTCAGTTTTATCTTGAAAATGCGAGGCGATAACAAATTTTAATGAATATCATCTTGGATATCTATAGCCGCCGTCATCGATAACCGGTTGTATGTAGATGGAGGAATCCTTCAAATTGACCGATCAAATCCCATGGCGCCTTGGGATAACGCAAACTATTCCAGTTCGTCCCCTTGACTCCTTATACCCTTCAAAGCTGCTCGGCCTTCTAAGATAAACCGGAAATGTAATAAACATCGTGATTTATAATTCTAGATCCAGATTTCTTCTACTTCGACCTGTCTACAACATACCGTGGACCCGTATATGTCGGACAACCGTCATTCATTACCAATATACTGCGGAAAAAACCTAGCGAAGTCCCATCTCTCGAAGGTGGCACACTTTGGGCCGATACTGTCAATAAAAGATTATTCCTCTATGGCGGCCAGTTTACGACATCGCCCCCTTCTCCGTTCAATATGTGGTCCTACGATGCTATATACGATACTTGGGCCGCTATAAACCAATCTAGGGACTCTTCTGGTATTCCAGTTGGTGTTGCACGGTTATACAATGGTGCTAGTGCCGTTGTAGAAGCCTCGGGAATGGCGTATTACTTTGGTGGGTGGATTTCGAGTGACAGCGAGTATGCATATGAAGGGAAAGAGGTTGCGGTTGCGGGTTTGTTGGTATATGATATGGTAAATAATAGTTGGAGAAATCAAACTTTTGATGGAACAGATGGTATTGATATTGGGAGGAGGGCAGAGGGTGTGATGTTATATGTTCCTTTAGGAGATTCTGGAATCTTAGTAGCTTTTGGGGGTATCAGGATGGACGAAGATGGAAGGAAGAGTGCGGTGAGTTCGTCCAGGTTGAAAAGAGAAAAGGTTCCCCGCTCAGTTTCTACCTTTGATCCAGTCCTATAATATAGAATTAGAGCAAAACAAGATTACACGTTTGAATCTAATCCATTTGTCAATATAGGTCCCAATGTCAGAGATAACCATATATAATATCGCGTCGAGACAGTGGTTCGTTCAAAAGGCAACGGGAGATATTCCGGAGTCGAGACGGCTATTCTGTGCAGGTGTAGCATCAGGAACCGCACCGGGAAAGAATTTGAATGAGACGCAGAGGCGGCCTCTTCATAACATGTATGTATGTTGCGTAGGAGCTACCTTTGTTATACAACTAATTGTTAACCTTCCATTCTACGAAGTTACCTTTACGGGGGCGCCTCCACATCTCCGGGGCCAGGATTTGACGATGTTTATATCCTTACACTCCCAAACTTTGTCTGGACAAAATTCTGGCCCGTTGATGACATCCCCCGCCACCCGCACCAAAGACTCACCTGCAATGTGATTCAAAATACACAAATGCTTATCCTCGGCGGGTATTTTCCTCTTGGTGGCGAATGCGACACACCCGACCAGTCTGCTATTCATAACCTTAACCTCAGTGGTTCGAATCCCGAGGGGACTATTTGGGGAGACTTTGAGGTGAGACTGCGAAACTACCAATATCGTGTTCCGACTGCGGTTGTCGATAATTTAAATTCGGCTGAGTAAGTCTTTCCGTCAATCACTATATAAATCCAAAGCTATATAGAAAAACTAATGGTAGCTTGCAATGTAATCTGATTGGGAGTAATAGGGCAGTTACTTTCAACCACCCGGACCTTGTTACTATCGTATCCAGAACAGCGCCTGAATCTTCAAGAACTCCAACCCGAGATGTATCAGGTCCTACGAATGGACTTTCAAAACGAGATAGAACTATAGTCCTCGCAACAACAATCCCAGGTGGGATATTGCTCGTTGCTCTCATATTTCTTTGCATCAGATGGTACAAACACCGAGCAAATACAACAGACGTTCCATCGCCTGCCCCACCGATGTATGACACACATCATACCAATGTCAGTCCTCCTATAGAAAAATAAACCCTTTAATATTCGCCTCAGATATAATAGAATTAACACCCAGAACTAGCAGATAAACCAGCTCCCTACGTCCCCGATAGTTCAACCTTCAGCACTATCTTTAGCACAACCCCCTTCAAGTGGGCATTCGACACCAGCGAGTCCACCTTTACCGATAGTACCAATCCAGCAGATACCTGTTGCGTATGTAGTCAACCCTACAGGTGGCCTTACACCGGTTTATAGTTCCGCTGGGCCCACGGCAGTTGGGGGCGTCAGTCCGCCAATGGAGTTACATCCACAATTCGTAACTAGTGAGGTCTCAGGAACCTCTCAGAGTTACAGCCAGGGCAATGCACAAAGCTATAATAATAATAGCACAGGAAAGCCACCAATAGAGCTACCGGCAGATCCGTCAAAACCATCTAGATCTTAAGGATTCAATTAATATTAATGCCATTATATATCTCTCTCTCCGATGGGTCTGCTCACGAACTTCTAAGCTAGCGTGTTTGGTCCACATATTTGAGACTTAAATACCCATTTACTGGTTGAATTATAAATATTAATTATAAAAACAAATATAGAAAGACCGTGTCCGAGGAAGAACTATGTACAGGAGAGTGCACTAGCCATGTCACATGGGAATCCATCTAGGTTTAATGATAAAAATAATATGAATAAATCACTCTACGGAATGCGTAGCTGCCATTTTGAGAGGTCTCATTTGTTTAATTCATGGACAGACATTAGAAACTCCATAATAAGCTTACATCGCTTCTCCTTGCCTACACTATAGCAGCCGCTAACAGTAGACTTTGGAGCAAAGGTATTAAAAGCGTTAGTTTTTACCCTTCTAAACAACCATCGAATAAACACTATGCACATAGGATAATAAGATTCGTCAGAAGCTTTGTATCATAAATGATTAATTTGCAATCCGCCCAGTTATTATTCCACTTGCTCCAACACCTCCCAAGCGCAGCCAGCTGCAAGCTCTTTCTGAGAAATTATCCTGTAGATACGCTTTGATTCTAGGGAAGACTGTATATTAGAGGCTTCTGCTAGTAGCTTCCTTGTTCTTGGAATTGTTAGTGGTGGTAAGATTGGCTCCGATCTCTCCTTTCACGGAACGGAGATTGCGTTTGCCTCCCCATAATCCACTTCATGTGGGAGTACTCTTCTCCTCGTCTTCCCTTAGAGCCCATCTTACCACTCTGGTCCACCATTGAGATAACGACGATCCCGTCAGTGCTCAATAATAAGATACCATTCGTAAATAAACACTGACATATTCCACCGCCAATTAATGTCGCTTCTATTATCCTAAATAGGAATAAGGCTCTTCAACAATATCTTTACCAACTTCAAGTCTCCCAACTTGAGAATTTCGCTTGCAGCAAGGGGACCGAGCCCGTCGACTAATGCCGTTCTCAATTCCTCCTCATTTTCACCATTTTCCTCCACCTCAATCTTCTTATTGTTTTTAAGCGTCGCCAAAGTTTCCACCAAGACCTTCAAACACTCCAAAGCCTCGGCTTTCCTCGGCCCATCACCCTGAATTTCATCGCGGATAAACTCTTCAAATAGCTTGACATTTGGGAGCAGCAGAACTCTAATAGAATCAGTGCCGCCCATGTTTGCGAGACCAAGAATAGAGCCGTAATGGGACCCGTATGACTGTTTGTTATCTAGAAATCGCTTAAGAAAACTGCGGCCAAGTCGGGAGCGAAGGGTGTGGGAGGATTCTCCGTAGTTGATAGCAAGTTTCCTCAAAATTGAGACCGCTTTACGTCGAAGGGGGAAGGTTGGTGTTTGATCTTGCGTATTAGGGCCGAGGTATTTGCCAACGGCGCACGTTAGAATTGGCGGACAAAGTTTCTCGACCTATAAAGATAAGTGAAGCTATTAGAGTAGGCTGCCAAAAGGAGAGTGAAATAGGGTCTACACACATATAGATCCATGAAGAGAGATTCGTTGTCGATCATAGCATCACAGATGTCCATCATCGACTCCATCAATTTGATGTCGACCTTCTGGTCATGGGTGACACGCTCGGTAACATAAGAGACGAAGTAAGGAAGCAGTTGGTGGATGGCTGGTTCGGTACGAAGGGCAGAAAGAGCAGCCGAACGGAGATCGTCTTTTTCGTAGTCTATTACAGAAGAAATGACCTTATCAAAAAACATCTGTAGCTCAACAGACAATATGTGCTTGGCTGCAGGTTTAACGGTCGCATT
Organism: Arthrobotrys flagrans; assembly: GCF_004000055.1. Classification (NCBI taxonomy): domain Eukaryota; kingdom Fungi; phylum Ascomycota; class Orbiliomycetes; order Orbiliales; family Orbiliaceae; genus Arthrobotrys; species Arthrobotrys flagrans. Next base: position 1,109,995 of record NW_027137556.1, read on the forward strand.
GTCGGAGTTACCAGCAGCACCAAGAGCATGCGCAGTCGTAGCTCCGCGAGGAACTAACTCATTCATACGTGCTTCAGCGGGGGAAGGGTTCATTGGAACTTGGGGCTGCACCCCTTCAATGGCAGTCCAGTGTGCTATCAATCATGTTAGTTAATATCTCCAGGCCAGGCTATGAAACTCAACATACCAGTCATGGTCACCTCTCTCGGTACTTTTGGTAACGATGCATTGATTATCTTCTCGAAATCAACTTCTTCGTCCTCAATGTAGAAGAGAGGCTGACCAGCACCCAGCGTGGCCTCGCCCCAGCGGAGACCAAGATTGCTTTGGTACCCAAGAGGCGGATCAATATCTAATAATTTGGCAGCCATCTCCAGATCTTTAGTGTAGAGAGTTGTTCGACCAGACTCTTTCATAACTTCGATAGAAGCAGCCATGATTTGACGGAGGCGGTACTCCACATCAGAAGCTAGAGCCTGGGCAACATCATCATCGAGCCGAACACCCATTGACTCTGAGTTATCTCGGACAGTATCAATCGAGACGAGAGACGCCATTTTGTATTAGATATTAAGATTAAAGGTTGTAGAAACGCTGCGGACAGATATTTGAGATGAGGCGGAGTGGTGGAAGCAGTTCGTCGTCGCAGAACCAGCGTGCGATAGACAGATTGATGCTCGTATCGGAGAAGGCGGTAAAAAGCAATGGAATTCAGCAGAAACCAACGCTGATGATAGGAAACAGTGGCACCGCTTTGGATTATGTCGTGGATGGGATACCTGTTGAAGCGCGATGAGGTGCGTAGTACAGCGGGTGGAAGCTTGGTGATGCGGTTGTTTGTGGAAGCACGATGCCAAGCTTTGGCGCCGGGTTTTGTAGCTGCACAACACACTTCCAAATATGGAATAACACACACCAACACAGAACCCGCCATACCTCAGACGTCAACTACCAGGCCTTACGAGACAAAAGAGTTCGAAGGATAATGGGTCCTGGCAGCCCCATGTATTCCATGTGGGCCAAAGAAAGTTTAAAATAATTATAGATCCAGGGCACGCTACCTATGTCGTGACAGCGAATACCATCATGCCCAACGCCAATTGGTATGTCATCTACTACCAGTTACTTTACGTATTTACTCAAAGAACGTTTTAATTTCATAAGTATAGGTGCAGTATTTGAGAGACAGGATCTTAAAATATAATATCAAGCCTCCATTTCTTTAATCAGTCTTATTTGTAACTACTTCAGTGGAAATGCCATCATTTACAAGTACATTTGCTAGCTCGAAGGACAGACGGCTAGGTCAGAACGATCCTCTAAAATCGTCACTCATGAATGATCGAGTGACCCAGAAATTTACCCTAGAACTACGTCAACTGTAAAAAAGTATATTGTAATTAAGCGGCCGCTTTAACCGTTTCCCTTAACCCGGTGCCCCAATCTCCAGATTCCTAAAGGTTTTTCCGAAGGTAGATCCACATTAGCAACAAGGAACCACGACCTTCATTTTCCTCCACCAATCAGAGCAACGCATATCCCAGATTCTTTCCTAATTTGGGGACAAGTGCGGACAAGTGCGGATAAGATTTATTAAGCTTCTGGAGAAATTTGTGGAGACTGGAGACGAGATTTATGGGTTCTTGGAGTTCAATGCCTGGGATCCAGGCTATTCGGGGTTGCCCCGGCCTGTAGATGCTTTTTACATACAGGATGTAGGGTGGGTTACACATTATAGATTTCAAACCATGGAGCCCAGTGCATCGTCCGTTGGATATACCTGGCAAGCCTGACGGTTAAAACTGAGCTATTAATTGAAGATCAAGAATTTGTCCGGGATATGGGCGGACTTTCTTGATATTCCTAGAACATCGAAGGTCAATTGTCTCTAGGGTTCTATAAAAATTCTAAGTGCACCCAGGCTTCGGGGCCCGGTATTAACTGGCAATAACAGTCTCACATTGTCTCTCCATCCCTGTAGTACTTATTACCTGTATACAATACCCCGACGAAATGCGTGTTTCAACCCTTGTCGGTAGCCTCGGCCTCCTGGTCGCTAGTTACGCAGCGCGCCTTGACCGTAGAACCAATAGTTTAACATTCAAGGGCAAGGAAATCACACATTTGTAAGTTATAGCAGGCAATAGTATTTAGGTACCAAAACGATGTATTGCTAACTCCTAGCCGTTGTTCGTTACAGTCTAGCATTCGGAGACTCATACACCTATATCGATGGAACATACGGACATCCCGAATATAGGTATATTTTGACCTTTGAATTTTGTCATCAAGGATTGGAGCTAAGCGTGACGTCCCCAAACAGCTTCATTGGCGATACGTTCCACACTGTTTATACTAAGGAGGAACTAGAGACAAGCGAGATCCAGCTGAATTCGGTGCGTTTATGTTACCTTTTCTATTATCCTTAATAATGTAAATGCTAATATCTATCGGAGTGAAGACGAGTTCCGGGGGCCCAAACTGGGTACGCAAATATAGATAATTTCTAATTCACTGAGAGAAAGCTCTGGCAAGGTGAAATCTGAGCTGATTAGACTGGCTTCTAGACCGAGTACTTGACAGGATGCTACAGTGGCCGTCCTAACGACTGTGACATTCCACTCTGGAACCTCGCATTCGCCGGAGCGGATACAACATCAGCTCTACTAATGCCCCACCATGACTACACTGTCAATCTCGAGGACCAAGTCATCAACTACTTGAATTCCGCCGATTCCGTTCTAGATCTTCCCCGCTCTTCCACATTAGTAGCCTTCTGGATCGGAATTAACGATGTCAACGATAGCAACAAGTGGAAGAACGTCACTTTCACCGACTTCTACCAAGCCGATATCGACTACCTATACGCTTCAGTTGAAAAAATGTATTCCGCAGGATACAAGAACTTCTTATTCATGAATGTCCCCGTCAGAACTGACGCATTGAAGAATAACACGGGAATCTGGAATACAATTCTCGAACATGAGCGACACAGTTTTAATAGACGGCATATAAAGGACCCAGAAGTGGAGACTTACAAGTACGATGTGGATAAGGAATTCAAGAAGATTTTGGAACATCCGACGAGGTATGGATTTGAGAATTGGACAGGATATTGTGCAAGCTATGCACAACCAGATATAATCTGGAACTATGCGAAGTATGGGTGCTTACCGATTGATAAGTACTTTTGGTTCAGTAAGCATCATGCCCTTAGCTTAAGTTGGTGGTAGACAAGAAACCATACTAAGAGTGCAAATAGACGGTGGCCATATCACATATAGAACACACCAGATCATTGCGGAGGATTTGAAGAAGGCAATGGCTTGATTTTTATCTCTGCTTAGAGATCTAAGCAACCAGCTTTTGGTGCATTTGTATCGTATGCTGCAGCCAGGCTAATACATAATAAAGCCACGATGTTATGAAGAAAAATTGAAGCAACCTGCAACCCTGTTCATCAGACTTTCCAAATAACGCCTAGACCTAGATTTAGGAAAGTGATCAGCCATCGTGCTACGAGAAATTCCTTACGTAACAACTGTTTAAGACGTACCTTTCCTAAGCCATAATGCGCCAACGTCTATCTAGCTATCTACCCCAAGATCTTCTCACGTTGCACGACTAGAACTTATCTATCCTTCCCCAACTCAGTACAAATAACAGTCGCTAAGCTCTTCGCCCCCTAGAATGTTCCCCTACCCCTTCTCCCGCCACACGTTCATAGGCACCATAGAGAATCGCAGGCATGAAGGTTGCAGCGAGGTGCTTGCGGTATCCAAAGTATCGGTTTCTGTTATGTTCGCAGACGAGATGGAGAACCCTTGGATAAACTTGACAGAGAGCGGCAACTGACAAAGTTGGAAGATACGATAGGATTTTCTTCGATGAGTCTGTCTGGGAGGGTCTCGAGGTCGGTGGGAGGCATGATATGACGCATAATCTCGTACTTAGGCATCTTGGAAGTTGGGTCTTAGTGTGGTACGGAAGGTAATGAGGTTTATCGATGGTTGTTAGAGCTAGAGCAATAACTTGTTGCTCTGATGTTAATATAATGGGAAGAACAGGATTTGAAATGGAGACGGCTAGGCTCGGTTCGAAGATTTGAAGGTGGTTCTGTGAACAATTTCTGTCCAAGGGGGTTGATGGTAGAGACGACTGTCCACGATGCGGTTTTGGATGACTTTGAAGGTCTCTAGCTGTGCATACCACGGAAAATTCAGCAATTAGTACCAGTTGTGCAGAAGTTGTCGAAATGTTGGTAGACGCCAACGCAACGTCGATGTTGGATTTTAGGAGTGTCCACTTCGCAGTCGTCTTGAACTTCAGTTTGCAGCCCCATTACGATTTCTAACAGTAGATATATATTCATCTCATGGTTATATAGTCCAAGCTGCTTGATAAAGATTGTAGACACCAGACAGTTGTCCACTTCATAACCGAAATAATTACGCTATTGATTAATCGCCAATTGGCAAATCAGGCACGCCTGAGGTTTGAACTTCGTGATCAAGTAGGATTGCCGTTACACCGTTTAACTTCCTCCGGCAAAATCCCTGAATAAGCACCGACCCTGAGCACTCTGCACAAATTATCGATCCTATGAATGATATTTACTACCGGCTGCGAAATAGAAAATTGTATGGTGAAGTAATAAGTGGGTCGGCAAGTAAGTTCTGGTATACAACATTACAACTGTAAAAGCGTATCATATCACACTCCATTCGTGCTACATCTATACAGGCATCCATGTTAGACCAACTAGTGTTTTATCACAACCATAAATACTTATTATAATCTCTTCAAATATGAAAATTCATCCGTAACTAGCACCCTCAATTTTATAAAAAGAAACAAATTTTGCGTTCGCTATACGTGAAAAGACGTCTCTATGACTCTGATATTCTCCAAAAATACCTAGTCCCTGACAAGAAGGTTAATAACGCAGATATAACAAAGCCGACCCCCTTAGTGCCACATACCTATTAAATGGTTTGAGGCTTTGTGCGTCAAGCTTGAAGGTACAGTTTGTGTTGGTCGTTAATTGGTAACTGCTTTACCTGTGAGGGGTCTCATCTTGTTAGTTTACAGAACATCTCAGTCGGCTTCTATAAAGACTTGCACTCAAGGTAATTGATGGGTCTAGAACTACAATTGTTTGCCATAATAACATGGCTTCACCCTTGACTTATATCTCACTTCCGATAGTGAGAAAATAATTAGGATGGGACCAAAGAGGGTTTAACTTGGCAAATGCTTGATGTTAGTCGCGTCATCGGAATGCGCGCATTCAAATATTTTTTCTAGATGCTGTGAGTCGAGACTTGAAGTTTTCTAAGAAGCTTCGCCTACCCGGCTATCCATGTAGAAATTTGGATCTGCGAAATACATAATATTCATTCCTAAACCGTCAAGAAAATCCTATGCGGCGCAAAATTAAATCTCGTCCAAGTTAATTTCTTAATAGCCACGGCATCTAGTCCTCTCATGCCTTACCTACTTGCGTGAGAGCGTAGTAGTGGGGGGGTAACCCCGCGTTTCGGTCCGGAAGCGTTGTTCGGATAGCCCTGAGTGAAGGACGTCATGTCAGCTTTCTAATGCTGTGTTACTGATGCTGACGCATCTTAGTAACCATTGCAACCACAAGAAACTATCAGGAAGGGAACTATTCTTGATTTTTTTCTCTTTAATATCTTTCTTGTGATAGGCTAGAATTAATTTACCAAGTTTTCCCCACAGACCTCGGCCCCGGATCGCGAATATCTGCGACTCGTTTTCAACCTTCAACACGAGATCTATAAAAGGTATTTTGCCTTCATTCGCAAATGCCAACATAAGAATAATAACTTTAGAGCTCATGATTCATGAAAGTTAACAAGAATATTAATTCTGCAGAACCTCAATCCAGGATTGCAAACCGTGCCTCTATAACTATACAAAACCGAAATCCTCATTCACAATGGATCCCTCAAAAATTACCATCCCACCAATGATGGACCTGACAGACGAGAACATCACATCCAACGTCAACATCATAAACTCCCAATCTCCCAACAAACGCCTACAATATCTCATAACCACACTTGTCACCCATCTTCACGATTTCGCTCGCGAAACCCGTCTTACAACCGAAGAATGGATGGCAGCCATCCAATTTTTAACCTCCGTGGGTCAGAAATGTGACGATATTAGACAGGAGTTTATATTACTATCAGACACACTGGGGCTATCGGTTCTGGTGGATGGGTTGAATCATCCTAAACCGCCCGGTGCAACTGAAGGAACGGTTTTGGGGCCATTTCACACACATGATGCACATCATTTTGAAATTGGGGAGGATATCTGCAGCCCAGGAAAGGGAGAGGCAATGCTAGTGCTATGTACTGTGAAGGATACAGCGGGAAACCCCTTGAAAGGCGTGACAGTCGATGTGTGGGAAACGGATGATACGGGACATTATGATACTCAATATCCTGGGCGGACTACACCGGATTGCAGAGGCGTTCTGGAGAGTAATGATGAAGGATTTTGGTTTAAGTGTGTAAAGCCGGTGCCGTAAGTTTCATATTCCGTCTTCTTGGGATTTCTTAGCACGAAGGTGTCTAACAATGCAATAGATATCCGATTCCCAGTGATGGTAAGAGTCACAATATTCCGAAGTGCATAACGTGTTTCAACAGCTGACAATATCAATGCGAGTTATAGGCCCCGTGGGTAAAATGCTATCCGCACTACACAGACATTGCTACAGACCTGCCCATTTACATTTCAAGTTCAAAAAAGATGGATATGACGAACTAGTAACGTAAGCCATCCTTTCAATTTCAGGCTAACTATCCTGGCTCCGATAGTTGCAGTCACCTAACTAACACCTTTATTCAGAGCGCTATACCCTCGGGGAGACCCATATGAGGCTTCGGACGCAGTATTCGGTGTTAAATCTAGCTTAATCGTCGATATTGAAACCATATCCGACTCCGCAATGTCAGAAAAATATGGTATGAAAGTCGGAAATCATTTGCTAAAGTGGGACTTCGTGCTTACGACAGATACGGAGAGCGAGGAATTGAAGAACGGGCTAGCCAAGCAGGCGTTGGAAAAGCTGGGAAGCACTGCGAAATTAGAGAACGGCGTTCCGGTTGCAAGCAAATAAACTGGTTCTCTATATGCACGATATCACGATATACAGCATCATTGCTTCTAGCATCTCTCTCCATCCCCCCATTTATTTTATTTTATTTTGCTGAGCTTCGAGCCTCAATATAATAATATCAAGACATGGCCATGAATTTGAAGCTCCCCAAGTTTGATCTATTTCTGTGTTGCTGCAGTGTTCCGGTGCCATCATCCGAAACTTGCAGCCGAAATAATCCACTTCCCGAACCAACCTTCCGGGCTAGCTTCGACAACCACACGTATCGGTAATCATGATGGCAATTTTCCGCTTCAAATTCACGATATCGATCCATTGTATAGCTTCATATGGACGATTGATACCAGGTGATTGAGTATCTCCACACTTCGTAAAATTCAAGATCACACCATAAACCTCCTGTAGCGACACACCCCTAGAAACAAGTGCGCAATGCCCCTCCCCCGCGGCCTCCCCGCGATCCTCGCAAAGCACCCTACAGACATAATTATCGCCTCGGCATTACGAACTCCAGTCACCAAAGCTCTCAAAGGCGGCCTCGCAGCCACCCACCCCGAAGAATTACTCTCCACCGTTCTTTCCGCCACTCTCAACCGTACCAAGATATCACCTTCAGAAGTCAAAGATGTCCTGGTCGGCTGTGTTTTACAAACACTAAGTGGACAAAAGGCATCAGCTGCAGCTGTTAAACATGTTGGGTTTCCGAGTACCACGACCATTGCGACAGTTAATCGGCAATGTAGCAGTTCTGCGTATGCGATGACATTACTCGCGAATACTATTCGTGCAAATATCGATACTGGATTGGAGGGTGGAACGGACTGTGCAATAGCAGCAGGCACGGAAAGCATGAGCTTAGATTACTTCCCACATAGGGGAATTCCATGGCGAGTTGCAGAGGGAGTGGGGAAGAGGAGTCTGATACAGGATGCGCGTGATGTGTTGATGCCCATGGGAATTACGAGTGAGAATGTAGCAAAGGAATTAGGAATTTCCAGGGGGGAGCAGGATATATTTGCTATGGAAAGTCATAGGAAAGCTACAGATGCATGGGAGAAAGGGTGGTTTGAGGATGAGGTGGTCGAGGTCAATGCGAGGAAATTAGTGAAGAAGGAGGGCGAGATTGACACCGACGGGAAAGAAATTGTGGAGGAAAGTTGGGAGACAGTCAAGAGGGATGATGGCGTGAGAAAGGGATTGAGTATGGAGAAACTTGGGAATTTGAAGCCGGCGTTCACTGAGGATGGGACCACAACAGCGGGGAATGTGAGTACCACGTCGAGCGTTATCAGGAATGCATCAACGATAATAACATTTACATAGTCTTCCCAAATATCTGATGGAGCTGCAGCCGTTCTACTCATGACTCGAGCTAAAGCAGAATCTTTAGGCATCAAGCCGATTGGCAAATACGTTTCAGGTACGGTCATGGGAGTCTCTCCCCGACTCATGGGCATTGCCCCCGCAGTAGCAGTACCTGAATTGCTCCGATTGACTGGCGTCGACAAATCGGAAGTTGATGTTTGGGAGTTTAATGAAGCCTTCGGATCGCAAAGTGTCTATTGTATCAGAGAATTGGGAATTGATTCGGAAAAGGTAAATCCGATGGGCGGAGCAATCGCTTTGGGGCACCCGCTTGGTGCCACAGGAGCGAGGATCGTTGCTACCCTGCTTAATGGGCTACAAAAGACGGGTGGGAAGGTCGGAGTTTTATCAATGTGCGCTTCCACAGGCCAGGGGTATGCCGGGATGGTCGTACGAGAGTAGGACTATTGATCGGGAGACGAACCGACACTAGTTTGAGGCGGGTAGGTGGTTATCGCATGTCGGAATGTGCATTCGGCATATTACAACGGAAAAACTAGTTTGAAACGAGGATAATTGGCACCGAAGTATGCAGGTAGTACGAGAATTTTTTATTGATATTAAGTTCTTTATTTTGTTTAGAGTAAAAGCTAGCTATAGAACTATCTAAGCAGGTATTGGTACATGTACATGTACAATGGTGTGACACGATTGTGTTCCCTTGTAACGTTATGACCCCTCTGTTTAAAGTTGGAGCACCTGAATCGATTGCTAACCAACACTGTCCCCTCCCAAACGATCTAGCCGGGGTTTTTTCTTATACCCTTGGCTAGAATCCTTCGAAACACCAACAAGTGCAAGTATCTATCAAATATAATGTACTAGTAGAAACCCCTTGATCCATTGAAAAAAATTTTAACTCCAACAAAATGCCAGAGTCTGAGCGTTATCACCTAATTGCATTACCGCATGTTCAGAATGAGCCGTTTGTGTTTCGCCTGTGGCCCGGCTTCCCTCAAAAACGGTCTTGATAGGCTAGAGAAGGTATACAGACATGTACAGTTAATTGTCTGCCACCTAGGCTCACACGAAACCATGTCGCCGCCCGATTATTGGCGGCCGTCTCTTCGTGGAACCAACCAGTCCGGTGAGGCTAATCAGCTAATAGTAGCATCCTCGACCCGGAAGGTCAAATCACAGGAACGTTTCATTCTGTTTCATGAAATGGAAACTCATAGAACTCGTCACCTTGTGAATGACTTTTCCAGTGTAAATGTAAAAGGAGATGCGCAATGCTTTTCCATATTCCATTCATGCGGGCGGTACTTGAGCTGTTTGTTCCGGCTTGGTGATCTTCAATTCTTCTGCTGAGGCCTGTGATGAGAGGTCATTTGGAACAACTCGTTGGGCAATAGTAATGTCGTCCGAAGAAGGTTGTTTATCCGGAAGAGACTCCCATGCATTTTCGGGTTGGTGCGTACCCGAGAACCTGAGAAAGGCCTTAGGCAGAATCTCATGCGGAGACCCGCTATCGCGTCGCTTAGGAGTAGCACGTCCAGCGGTCCACCATCCTTGACCGTGGATGGATTGCTGGCCGCTTTCGAGGTCGACTTGAGATTGAGGTGCAGGTTGTGCACCAAGGCCACGAAGGGCTGGAGCACAAACGACAATGATGCCACCGGCTTGTTCAACTGTCGACCAAACGCCGACAGTGGCAACGTTAACGGCAAGTCCAACTTCCACTACTCTTATGATGGTGAACATAATGCAGAGACCACCAAGAGCGAAGAGGGAACCAACTTCGACTCTCTTTCTAGGTGTGAGATTGAGAACCTTGAGAAGTGGGAATGGAAGAATGAGGACTAGAACTCTCAAGTTAGCATTCAGTTATCGCGAGTGTGTCGATGACGTGAAGACTTACGCATGAACTCCGTGAGGAGATGAAAGGCCGCAGTAACGAAGTAAGGCACATGGGCAGCAAAAGAAAAGCATGCATCATCCTTGTCGATGCTCCAATTCCGAGCAATAGGAACACACCAGAACATATTGAGGCAGAAGATGATAAAGAACGATACACCGACAACAAGAGATGTTATGTGTAACGCGAGCCGAAGAATCGGGATCGACTCAGGGATAAGCTTGTAATACAGCAGAAGCAAGGAAAGTTTGGTTCCCCACAGAGTCCCGTAGTATGGGATGGTGTTTGTGAAAGATATCTATGGCAGTTAGCTTAGCTAGTTCTATAGAGTCTGTACACCCTTATCATATTATCACACACCTTGAGGACTTTAACAAGATTCTCCTTGTTTAGAAAGTTATCCAACAAGCTTAGAGTATATGAATGTCGATCCTGAAAAAAACCCAGGCGATAAGTGGCATAGTCCTGAGATGTTCCAATGGCAAACAGGACCCATGTCAGAACGACAACGATGTCACTGGCCGAAGCATTGCGTGTAATCCAGCAGCGGGAGTACAACCGAAGGAGCACAAAAGGGACGGTCAATCCCAACATGGCCCATTCGAACCTATAAACGTAGGTGTCGTTAGCAAAGGTGGAGCTCCATGGTATATCATGACCCTGAATGTGACTGTGACTCGGGTAGAAGCAGATCTCGGCAGTCGACCTGCGTCAAAAGATAATTCTGTTGCTTACTTGATAGCTGCGACTCCGCTAATCATCTTGAATAGCTCTTAATTGTCGTTGAAGATTTCCCTTAAATGTCCCTGTCGGTATTTCCTAGTATCGTTCCCAGCTATTGGGATTCCCTACTTGCTTACGATGTCGAGATAGCGTAAACTCATAACGAACAAAGGGTCTGAGCTGCGACGGTTAAAAGATAGAATTGATAAGGGAGAAAATGGAAGAGGGTGGCTCTGGAGATATAAAGGAATCTGGAACCTGGGCCCTTCTTGCTCCAAAACCCTGGGACAGGGAGATCGGAGAGGGGAAAGGCTCACGTATGCAACCCCGACGATTTGGAAAAGGGAAAAAAAGAAACACGGACATGGGAGTATTCGAGTTGGAGGCCTCTTTGGGATAGTGGAATCCACAATCACGAAGAAGACTCATATTTGCTTTTCGATTCTGTCTCTGTGGAAGCCGTCAAGGTGACAAGAAAGAAGCCTCTTGGCATCCCGGTTGGTTCAATATCCTCCCGCTTCCCCCTAAACACCCGCCATTCCTCATACAGTTTAGGTATGGACATGGGTAAGACAAAGCGCTGATTGGGTTCCAAACTGTCGGGTCGAGAAATACTGGTTCCTGTACCTTGGAACCCTGAGGGTGTGTTGGTTCCTTTCCTCTGGGAATGTTCCCCATCATCGATGACACTGTGGTTGAAATCTAAGATAATTATTGGCGTCCTTCTGGTTTCATCCTAGATGCAGGTTCCAGCTCCCGGTTTCACTGCCTCGCAACCTGCCGTGATAAAACCAGAGAAGAAAGGCTGAAAGAGTACCGGTACATCCCCGAGAATATCTTTCATAAGACACCGGTTCCGTATGCAACCCTTTTTTGTCCTCACAAGCAAGCCCGGTCGTGCGACATTCCCGTGGGGCTACGAAGATCGTTCCGGAGCATTTCCAACGATGTCACGCTTCAATTTTGTACCTACTTCTAAAGCTAACGGTCCCGATTTCCATAATATCGAAAGAATTTTTCAATCGGATATCATTGAGGAAAAATTCGAAGCATCCCATTTGGCTACGGCCCTCGGCCTATCCGGATTGGCGGGTCGGAACGGCCCAACTTTCGGCGGTAGGGTCAGAAACCTCTCTGAGGGCGAGGTTTTCCCGTTGTTATCAAACAATCTAGGTCGGGGAACAACATCCGGTCCAATTCAAGTTAGAAACCTCCCGGTCCCAGTTGAGGGCTTGGCATAACAATTTCCCCTGATTCTCAAGAGTATTTTCTTTGCTACTATGAAGCTTTTGGTCAAGGCAGAACTCTCGTTCACTACTAGAATTGGGCTAAATTTCCAGGACACAAGGGACGATGATTGCCAATTGCGAAAGATTTTGAGGGCTTCCATCAGGCTATCATCAACTAGATAGTGTTAAAAGTCAACCCGAACTTGCGAGAGCGTGTCATTCCGTGGTCAATCAACTTTCCCGATCACAACCACTCACGTATTGACTGCAACGCCTTAATTTCACGAAAGAAACCTGCCCAGTCGGATCAGTCGACAAACGGGTGGGTGAAAGATTTTATCCCGCCCGTGACGGGAAACGGCTTGATAGTATTGCGTAGATTGATACATCCTTACCAATACCGACTCGGGATGCAATGCCAAGGGAAACTGGGAGAGGATGTTCATACTATGTAGATCATGGATTGTTCAAGTTTAAAATTGCTGCGCGTGGCAAGCAAGATTTGATGCCATCCTCTTTGTTTTCTATCGAATTTCACTGGTGGCCTACCATCGATTGATCGATCGATTTTGAGAGAGAGCTCACCATCAAGAGTTGAGTGATTTTGGCCGTGCCAGAGCCCAGTTCGCAGTACCGAATATCTGGATATGCCTTGCAATTGCTGCATGAGCTCGCCCGTCATCTCCTGGTTCAAGCAAAGAAAAAATTTTCTTGTCAATGCAAGATGGGGATTTTTTTTTTCTTGTCCCCCATTGTTCAAGCCGCCCTGCATACTCGCTTCGCTTTGTGCGATACGGAGCACGCAGATATTTAGGGAAAAGCCCCCACTCGCTTTTCAAGGTCTCCCGTGTTAATATCTTGAGAACGAGGTTGATTCACAAAGCTAAGGGCTAATTATAGCCAATCTTATAAGCCAGTTATCGACTAGAAACCCTCGGAAACACTTTCATTATTAATTGCGGGGTCATCATCTGTTGCCTGTGGTCATGGTCTATAGACCTCTAAATTCATACTACCCTATTATTCTCTCTGCAGTCAGGTAATAATAATTACATATTAACATCAATGCGAAACCAAATATTTGTATCTTGTAATGCGTCCGAGCTCAAAATAAGTCAGATGTATCGTAAATCATACCCTCCCCATATGTTTCCGATGATGCATCTGGAGCTCGCCTACAAGAGCGATACACTAAGCGATGAGATAGAAGGGTTCAACCTTGCAAAGAATCGTAGATAGCGTCTCCACCAATATGAGTTCCATCCAACTGGTGTCAGTGCGTCGGATAATGCCCCACGCGCACGGCCCCAGGCCGAATCGATATGGTGGGCTTCGTGTTTCTCTTTTAGAATAACTAAATAAAACAAAAAGGTCCTGGGAAGATGTTTCTTCACGCTTCATGCTATCGTCGCGTCCATGCTCGTTTCTGCCTGTTTGATGATATCACGACGAGTTTAGCCCTTTTGTTATATCGATAATCATAATTAAGGAAGCGGCTGAGGTTTAAACTGATCTTGCCGTTCTCAACAAACAGTCATTCTAAACTAGAGCCATAGACAGTCTCCAAAATTCAAAGTTCTTGAGGGCTTGTCAGAAAACCGGATTGCCTGACAAATTTGCTGAAGTACTATGAAAATTCGCGAAGTTGAAGCTGAAAGGCTTCATGAATTCAGAGACTGGAAGAGCACCCCCGTTACGACGCCCAGGCCATATCCGAAACCCGACCCGTCCGTTTGTGTGCAATGATGACGGAGAGACCTGCCAGATGCCAATGCTTCCTATTGGTCGGCCCTTCCTTGAAGCTTGGAATACTTCATGGTGCTCTTCGAGTGGGGGAAACGCCACCCTCGACAAATCCGCAAAGAATTGCGACTCTAATATTAATTTTGGAGGGTCCGTCTAAAGCGATTTGATGATCCTCGATCGTTCATCTAAGTAGCTGTGTGCAGTAGTTCTTCACGATTCGTTGATATTCGAGACTTGGGCTGAAAGATACTGCATGATGCATGGCGGTCAACATTCTTAACCCCTTGCGTGCCGTGTTTGTTGGATGTGCGGCATCAGGCGAATTTAACTATTATATCGAGATTGAGATGTACTATGTATGCCCGGTGTGGCAAACCGACCCTGAATTGATCGTGTACGAGTGCCACGAGCCACCCCCGACTGCGGTGATTGGAGAGGCCATGTTTTTGCCCGTGCGATTATTGCTACCAAGTGGGTGGTTCCGAATTTTGCGAAATCTTTGGTGCTGAAGTCGTGGGGGAGGTATTGGTACCAGCTTGGGTTGCGGCCGAATGAGCAACGTCGCATCGATCCCATCTGTCTTGTGCTACCAGATCTTAGGCCTATAGGACGTCACGACGCTGAGAAATTCAACAATTAGAATAGCTTTAGGACAGTTGTATGCATGTTAGTAAGTATTTTGCGAGGAACAAAAATCAAAACTATACAGTATTCAAATTCTCCTAGAGCCCGGCCGGTCGACGATATCTTGTGACCACTCTGTGCAGGCTAGCTAGTTTACGAGACCAAAACTGTCGGAAACCATATTCCCATTTTTTTCTCTTCTTAACAATAACAAACCCATTGCCATATATGAATGGCCAGTACCTATTCATCCTTCCAGCACCTTTGCGCCCATAGATGGCCCGAAGATACACATCTATCTATAATCTTAAAACAATCTAACAAAATATTAAATAACCCTCTTAGATAAATTCCATTGTCCTAGTACTACATGTATACAGCGCAGTGGGGTCTTCAACCAACTTCGCTCGATTCTAGTGCTAAAAAAAGGCTGGGACGGTTGGGCATGCATGTGGATGTTTAATATCTCCGGGGCTGAGTAGATTATACTGCCAACATGCTTAACTTACATTGTGTGGGTGGTCTGGTTCTTTCCGAATTACAAGTCGCACACAACTCCCTTCAACTGCTGAATATATCCAAAATGCGGTCGATCGACCTTCGGTTGAAGATGAGAGCTCGAGAGTCTCTATATACTCCGGTATCCGGCTCGAGTCCCCGGGACCCCTCGCGATTGGCCTAGCCTCAATATATCCGTGACATCTTTTATGTTATCAGGGAATGGATCGTCGCTTGTGTGACCATGGCTAACGGAAAACGAGACTGAAAATACACCAGACCAGTGAAATCGGGAAATAGAAGCGAGGTAGAGATTGCAACCCGAATACACTGCATGTACTTCTCCAATCGGAGATATATCAGGTAGCTCTGGCCCTTCTTTTTTTCAATATTTTGTTACACTGAATATATTAATATGTCACCGGCCCCTCAATATCTGTAGATCTAGGTTGTACCGACTGGTTAACCTCCCATGCGTGGGCGGACCCAATAAGAGAACTTTCCCCGAAAGCTGATAAGTTTCCCGCACCTTGGCTTTCACGATATCTTTGAAGGTGGTAGTACACGAAGTCGAGATCCCGATTGAAAATCCTAGCATGCATATGCAGCACCAACCACGAAGAATGCACATATGCAATGAACCCCGAAGAATGCTCGCTATAGGCCCTATCAAAATTGCCTGATTGTTATATTCTTAGCTTAGTGGTTGCGCGAAATGAGGCGATGATTCCACTTGATAGATGGATCCTGCGGTTCATCCCATCTGTACGAGTACGGGTTGTGGAAACTGTATCACATTCTATGTTCTCTACTCCTTGATATGTAGCGTTTTCGTGGATGGTACCCTAGGCCCTGAGGGTGTCATAATTCATTAGTGAACGTTCGAACGATCACTGTATCGGGTTATTCGAGTGAGTAAGTTAGAAATTACACAAAACCTCTCGGCTGTCTAGTTTTGAATATATACGGCCTAGAGCTATAAATCTATAGAAAAATTGGTGATGATTAAAAAATCGAGGTACCCCTAGTATTTATATTCTTAACTAAATTCTTATATCGATATATCTGGGTCCGTATGTCCGAGAGAGCTTCTAGCTCACTGGAAAGTTATATAAACCCATCCATCTTCCTCGATTCAAACTTTTGAAATCATCAGCAGCCTCCTTCATAACTTGAACTTCGGACCATACAATTATCTATTATATAGGCTCTCCCGAGCTAGAAGAAACCATCTAATCAAGATATTTATTGATTTACCTTTTTCTCCACTGCCACGATGTCTCCACATTCGATTGTCGACGAGGTGCCCCGTTGGTGAAGGACCCGGTTCTCGTTGGATCATGACCAACGAAGAGCGCGATAGCATTGCCCAAATGCTCAATATCGATAGTAAGTGGTCTCTAAATTCTTCGACCGAGAAATATACCGTCGGCTCAAGCATCACGTTCTTTTGATAAACCAATGTCATAAACTCATATCCCTATAGATACCAACGTCGCTAAAATGAAGGGCCACAACATGACCAGCGGGCGAATGACCTGCCAGACCTGCAGTAAGAGGAGCGGGGTCGATGATATAGTTCACTCTGCGCAAGCTTTGGGGATTCATGGCAAGGAATTCATGATCGACGTTTTGTTCAATGGACCGCATGGCCAGAACCCTGCCTACGCTTTTGATTGCTCAAAGTGTGGAACTACCTTTGAGGGCGTTTGCGCCTGGCTCGCCTACCCTCCTTGGCTCAGCGATTTTTAGATAGCCTCGGCTTGAAACTAAAATTTAGATCTATAGATGGAAGAGAGAGCGGTAGGATGCTAAACAAATGGATGGTATTGAATGTATGTTACAGAGTAACGACAATGAAACTGCAATTCCGGGGTGCCACTGCATGCGTTCTTTTATTCGGCCTCTAGCTGTTCTCTCAACTGTTTGATCTGCTTTTTGATTGTATTTGGGAATTTTGCCGCCCATTCATCGCCGCCGTCCTTGTTGTTTCTACGCCCGGCGAGGATTAGGAGGGTGCTCACGAAGGCTTCCTTCATGTAAGCGAATGAAAAGTCTTTCGTCAAGCCAGCAAGCTCTTCGACTAGATCGTCATTGAAATCGATTGGGGTATCCCCAAGTTTGTGACTGTAAGGCCGTTAGTAGTTTCAGGTAATAAATGCATTAAGATGTCCTTACCGCCAGTACTCGATGTATCTAACTCTCTCACTATCGGAAGGATTGTCGAATAGATACTTCCTATCGAACCTACTTGGGCGTTTGATGATACCAGGGTCCAATCTATCAAGATGGTTCGTAGTTCCGATGACAAGGATACCATTATTATCCTCTAATCCATCGAGCTCATTCAAGAAAAAACTACGATTCGAGTCGTTGATGATGCTGTCTAGATCTTCCCAGATGAGGAAGCATGGTGATTGCTCACGGGCTTTCTCGAAGATGGATCGGATAGAGAATTCTGGTGGGCCCCAGCCGGCGAGAGTTTTCACGTACAGAGATGGAATTGGGAGAGGGGGTATCGATTCTGTGGGCGTATAAAGGGCCTTCATAATAGCCTTGAGACTATAGGTGTGAGCTTGTTAGAATTGGGTCGAAGTAGTACGGAAGATCTGGAATGAACTTACGTGATGGTTTTCCCATTTCCTGGCGGTCCGTAAAATACAACTCCTCTCTTCCATGGAATTCTGAGTCCTCTATATGTCTCTTCGGCGGCATAAAATCCTAGAACGTCGTTCAAAACGTCTTCTTTCAAATCTTCGGGAAGAAT
Organism: Arthrobotrys flagrans; assembly: GCF_004000055.1. Taxonomy (NCBI): domain Eukaryota; kingdom Fungi; phylum Ascomycota; class Orbiliomycetes; order Orbiliales; family Orbiliaceae; genus Arthrobotrys; species Arthrobotrys flagrans. The sequence continues at coordinate 1,127,958 of NW_027137556.1, forward strand.
AATATCCGCCCAGTTTGCCTTCATCACTGATTGATACAGTGCTCCATCGAGTTGCCAGAAACCCTGATCGAATACCCAGATCTGTTCCTTGGGTGTAGAGGTCCATGTACCGCACTCCCGAACAAATTGTTCTACGGTGTCATCCCCGGTGGTGCCCAAATCGTGCACAATATAACCTCTTCGGAAAACATCGTACCCCTTCACCCATGCTGCAAAGTATATCGTCCATTTAATGTTTTTATACGTGATGACTCCAGCCTCGTATTGCGGCTTTTGCCCCATCTTGCCGCTAATTTCTCCAGATGCGGCGCGTTTGGGTGGTGGTGCAAAGAAGTAATGCGAGATACCCGTCCCATCTACAACGGACGTGAGCATCTTGAGTTCAGCATGACCAGTGAAGCAGAACCCGAAGACATCAAGATTCTGGATGTCGAGTGGGATTAAGCGTCCTCCAGGATGGGCAAGTCGTACGGAGGCAATTATTTGAGTATTGAGGTCGTCGAACTTTCCGTCTCCATGGCTAATAATGGAGGATACGACAGTACTTGGGTGCTTTGGTTTATGGGATGAACTTGAAGTAGCATCAAACGCGGCCTTGGAATACGATAAAACGCCTGGTTCAGGGTGGCCAACTTTCTGAGGGTTCCCATTCGGCTGGGCTTGAGCGGGAGGCACAGCGGACAACGTTTCCAAAGTCTTGCGATCTGAGACCAAGATCGTGTTGCTTGTTGCATTCTTTGTGTTGCTGACACCAGCCTCCAGGCTGGCGAGGTTGGCAGCGAGTCTTTGGGCTCGAACATTGCCGGAAGACCCGATTGCTTCGATCGTTGTAAGAAAAGACGGTAGATGGAATCCTCCATCTTGATGCTGCTTGCGTTTAGCTATAGCATCTTCATGAGATTGGAGAATTTCCGAAGTAGTTAGAATTGAAGCTGGAGACCTCGCGGGTTCTTGATGAGTTGCTGCCATATTGGGATTCGTATTCCTCTCGACTGTGCTGCTGGAGACCACCGAAGGAATGGGGAAATAGTTCTTCGTCATCTTTAAATTCCAAGAAACGGGTAATTCGAGATTTTGTAGGGTCTGAGACTATTTATTAAATCTTGGAAAGCTATAGGACTTTACCCGAGGCAAGGAAATTTGGCAGTGACTTACATAGTAGTGCGTCGATGCCCCAAATTTTCAATTCGAATGGCGGGATGATCAATGATGTCGGTACTTCTGGTCAGAGTGTGTGTTGATTCAAGAGCCCAGACTGCTGGTCGGGTTACTGGTCAGACTTAAGCAATCAGTCATCAATGGGTTAGACAATAACCCCTGTTAGCTTCGATGCTGGCCTCTTCGTACCGTCGTAGTCGCGATGCAGCGAGCTGCAGGAGGAGGTTACATGTATCAGCGCCCAGCCCGTCATGGTTGTTGATGACGCAGCTGCTCGGCTACGGCTTGCAGGTTCGTTCTACCGGCCTCCGTGCCTGAATTAAAATACAAAGGTACCCAATTGATATCTATGGCGCGAAATAGCTGGCTCTTGGGGAAAAAACAGTCTGGTAGAAGCTTAACGTGGAATTGGCTCTTTTTAATATCATCTGCTTCCTTGAAGCTTACATACCTTGATTGCATTGGTGTTCGCAATATTTGGCCTTGGCATGACTGGCTACACAGAAGGCCGTTTCGTAAGCGCATGTTCTATAGCTACGAAATCCGTCAGTCCGTATTGACAATCAGCTAGAGGTGTCTGTATAGGTAAGCTAGTTCGCATCATTGGGCGCTTAATGCTTTTCGTTTTCTCGCGCTGTGAGATAGATACACGACGGATAGCATGCAGACCGTCGACCTTTAAAGGGTTTGAATTAAGTTGCCTACTTTGAACGTTACCGCTCAATATATCTAAAAACTATTTATTTAATATTTATTTAATACCTAAGAATATAACAGAGATATCGGATAGCACACATATTGAAACTAAATAACGAATATAGAACATCAAATTTGCAAAGGGAATTGAAATATAAGTCGAGAAAGAAGCAGGGCTGGTAGAGAAACCACAACAGGAACACGAAGGAATGCGAATGTGATCTGCTCTGTCAACTTTTAGCAACAACAGCTCGCATATGCTTAACATTCGAATTATTTTGGTTTTGAACGATCTTTCTTTTACTCCTAGTAGTATTGTGTTTTTGAGGTATCATGGAGGGGACTATAGTGGTATTTGTCTGTCCATATCTTCTAGGTCTGGTGGATCACCATTTTTCAAGAAGCGGCTCCACAAACTACTTAGAACTTAAGCAATACAAGACCATCCACATTCTGTATTGGCAATATTCAATCAAATCCAACAACCATTATCAACCACAGATACAATTTAACCTTTATGAAACCCTCCTGTGTTCGTTTTAACACCATGGCGATGTGACTAGGCAACTGGAGCTCCAGCTGGAGCTTCGACCGGCCTTACATCCGGCCTCACATCCTGATGGCTTCTTTTGCGGCCATACCACCGCTTCTGTTCATGAGCCTGCGAGCTTGGTACAACTTCGGCGGCGCGGCGGCGGCGAAGGCGGTCGGCCAGATAAAATGACATGATCGCGGAGGACAGAAATAAGACACTATATATGATATCTTATAATTAGTACGACCACTTTTACCAACGGGGAAGGGAAGGACAATTAGGGTAGATACATTTGAAGAATAATTGCAGCAGCTGCTAGCCTAACAGTACCGCAGCTAGTGGACCCAACAGTTTCAATAATCCTTACGAATCTACTCGCGCTACATTTGGTGCTGAAGCTACTATAGACTACCGCGGAAGCGATATACCCCCCAAACAAAACTAGATCAAAAACACCCATGACGAATTGTGTACCCGCTGAATGAAATATATAGGTAATTGCTGCCATGGCCGAAATCCAAGTGGCGGCGACGGAGAAGCCAAGTGTAACGTCGATTCTGTAGAGGTTGTAGAAGCGGGCTTTGGCTAGTTCTTGATGAAGCCATGCGCAAACACCGATGAGGGAGGCGCCGAACACAAACTGAAAGAAGCGCAGGATGCCGAGGACAAACTTTATGTCTCCGGTGTCAGACATTTTGTTCTTGAAGATTTCGGACGGCTTTTCGTCGTGTGGTGGGGGAATATATAATATTTTCTGCGAGAAGTGAGATAGTTTGGTCAATACAAAAGGGTTTGAATATTCTGAGACGTTAAGTGAGCCTCTCGCGAATTCGATCAGCACCGACTGACGAAGAGGTCGAGGGTGGCTTTCGAGCCTTAAATACCGTCAATCAACCTACTAAACGGGATTGGATTTACAAGGAGATACCACGGCCGTTAGGCTTATAGGACTACTGCCCCTCTGAAACGCGAATAAGTATACGTATGTACATCGTTTACAAAGCTCCGCATCTCTGGGAACGGCTGAATCTACGAGACAAGAAACAGGCCACTTTGAATCCGACCAATTGGCGAATATGCTTATCCAAGCATTACATAAGTCCTTTGGAACATCTGCATACCGTATTATCTGGCAGACGACTTTCTATAGTAGTTGGTTGTCATTAAACACAGATGCCACGATAGACGAATTCCAAGTCGACTAGTAGCTAGTCTTTGAAGTCCAGCGCGATGTATTGTTCTCCACACCATTTGGTGAAAAGGCTAACCAAAAGCGGTGCCACAAAGTTGCCTCTTAAGTTAGTTATTATTAATGAAGTTGATGTTAGGATATTGGCGTATATCACCCATGGTAAGTTTACAGAATGGATTTGAGGCTAGACGCCGCGAGCGGCTGATACGTTTATATACAACCTGTGTTGTATGCAACAAATTATGTCATTGTTCAATTTGCATCGAAACCATACTGTCTCTGTAGACCTTTAGACAAGAGTCTCAGAACAAAAAGAAAAAAACAGAGTTAGCTGATTTGTCCACAACGAGTAGGTTTCACTTGAACAAGCTACTTTGTGAGCTTGGAAAAGTGTATGAAACATATACTTGTTATCATATGAGGACAAATTTTTTTCTGAGCTAATTAAAACCCAATGCAATGGCGTTTGAACCGTGCAAACAGCCGGCGTTTTTTATCTAGTCTCGAAGTCGAGGCATTTTAAGAGGACTCTGGACCTTTTTACATGTCAGCCAAAGTAAATATACCTATATATTGTTATACGCTTAATCACAAAACCTGATATGGTTGATCACGATTGTAACGTCCGATTATTATTCGCAACAAGGTGTTTTTACCCGATCCTTTCGACATTGGAATTCGCAACTGGAACCTATAATCACGAGTCGTTGGGGTCGAAGCTGAATATACACTTTCGGCTAGAGCATCTACCTATTTGGACAAAGCCACTTAAACAGACTAGATCCCGCTAATCCCGAAATAAATATCCTTCATAAACCTCCACCATTTCTGAAGTACGAAATCGCCTCTCTATTCAAACGTGGTGCCGTATATATGCGCCGTCAGATTGTAATAACGACGGATGGCTAAGTAGGTAATAAGGATCGATACATAACGTTATTTCCAGCATCGGTTTTAATCTTGTTCCGTTGCGTTTTCGTGGTGCCATTTTAGAGGAAGTATATTGGAAACAGTTGAACATCCGGTACCCCGTGGACTCCGTGATTTCTGGTCTATAAACTTACGAGATCCCGAGATCAAGATCAAGTAACCTCTCGTTGATTTAATTTCTAGACCGATATCAGATCTACATACGTCAATTGCAAGGGGGCATCCGGGATAAAGCAAATTCAAATACTGCATCTGAATCAAAATATTTCAACATCTAATCTGGCACGGAATATACGTACCTGAGCTTATCGCCAGATGTCAAATGGGGGCCCTCATCAGCACCAACCTGCAGCCTTTCTTCACTCTATTCTCTCTCAAGTCAATACCCTTCGACTATCGATGGCGATATTTCGCATTCACCCCCGGTTTCTGCTTGATTAATACCATGAAATATCTCCCATGGATCTTCTCATCAGCGTACCGTACCTACTACATCCCATCGACACATGGCGGACCCAATATCCGCGTCATAGTCTTCGAGCCAGTATATGGTCCTTTTTCACCAGCGAAGACAAAACCCCGCCCCCTTCATTTCACCGTCCACGGTGGCGCGTTTATGCCGGGTATCGCAGAGCAAAACGCAGATCTCGCACAGAGAGTATGCAAGAACACTGGTGCCGTAACAGTATCAGTTCAATACCGTGGTGCCCCGCGATTTATGTACCCAGCTGCCCATGACGATGTTAATGATGCTTTGGCATATTTCTTGTCACCGGAGGCTGTTCAGAAGTTTAATTTGGATTTAAATAATGTAACGGTCTCTGGTCTTTCAGCTGGTGCTAATCTTTCTCTGTCAGCATCGATGAATCATGTTGGTATGATTAAGGCAGCGTTGTCTTTTTGCGGCGTTGTCGACATTCGTGTGCCTCCATGGGAGAAACCAAAGCCGCCTGGGTTCCCGACTTCGAATCCGATAGCGTTTTTAGAACCAGTCTTCGATTCATATGCTGGACCGTTGAGGCCGAAGCATATCGCCGATCCAAGATTAAATATCATCATAGCACCAGCGAGCGAGCTGCCTAGAGATATACTGTTTATTATTCCGGAAATGGATATTTTGCTGCGCGAAGAGACGCAGCTGGTTGAAAGATTGAAGAAGGAGACGGAAGGAAGCGATCGAAGGATCGAGGCCGTGTTTTATGAAGGCGAACTTCATGGATTCCCAGAGCGTAAGTGAAAATTTAATACCCAGCTTTTCTTTACCATATGGAAGTTATGCTGAAATTAAATTTAGTACCTGGGATCGTGTCTGACCCGGTGAAGTGTGAAGATGCTTGGCAGAGGATGATAGAATTTTTGAGACATTCCAACGAGAAGGGAGGGTGGAAATGGACAGCTTGAATTTTGTCATGCAATATATATTACACGGAAGATATTATCAGCTTCGAAGCTACGTCTTCCTCCAGATCCAGACTCAAGTACCACGTAGTACCTCGGTGTCTTATACATTAAATTCAATGCTTCTAAGAGGACAACACAAATACTAGATGCTAAAATACCACAAACTGCTCCATTCAAAGTCACGAGAACAATTGCTCCTATGTACGACAAAGAGAACTTTACAATTCAAATACGGAAACTCGTCTGTTTGCAAGAAGAATCCAAGAATTCTTGAAAGTCCTGCGCTATCTGGAGCGCAATTACCGTCGTTGGAATCATTATTCTTATCATTGGGACGATAATATACAATAGTCTTGGCTTTACAGACCTTGATGTTAAAATAAAAGTATTTCAAATCTTGTTTCATTGCTAGACGCCTCGACTGTGTCCCGACCTAGGTGGTAGTCGACATCAAGAGGCTATTTAATGGCATCGCTTTTAAAAGATCAATCTAGAGTGCATTGTATTGACTTGAGTCTTTGACTAGGGAACTACAGGGAAAAGTCCCCCCGTAGCCACCTCAGCCTCTCCTTCTGCATCTAAACCACCTGACGACGATGCTGATCGTTCTCTAATCCTCTACGTCTACCACGAAAACCCCAAAGCCCGCGAAAACGCCATCTTCTTCATCCACCACGGCCTCCACTCAGCCGCAGACTTCATCTTCATCCTAAACGGCTATACAAACCTCACGCTACTAATACCCTCTGCCCCAAACATCCGAATCATACAACGGACGAATGCATGCTATGAGCTTGGAGCCTACGGAGAAGCCCTCACTGCTAACAAAATGATCCGATAAAGAAGTATAATAGATTTACCATGTTGAATGGGAGTATTCGTGGTCCGTTTTTACCGGCTCGGAGTAGAGAGTGCTGGAGTGATGCATATTTGGCGAAGGTTCCTGATAAAAAAATAAGGTATATTGTACACCCCCTTCTTTAAAATCTACCATTCGGTGCCTTGGCTCGTGAATCAGGCCCGAATATGCTATTAGATGTTCCGTGACGCTAATAAATCGAAACACCAGCTCGTCGGCATGACCTTCAACTGTGACCCAATCTACGGCGTCCGTCACCCCCAATCCATGATATTCGCCACAGACCGTATCGGCATCAACACCCTCCTTCCCGTAAAGAGTACCTGTTTCCTAAACTGGCTTTCAGCCGTATACGGTGAATCCAACAGTACCCGCGCAATCATCAACGCAGGCTATACAGTCTCAACAATGATGGCATCCTTCGCAAGTCAAGAGGAATATGCGGAAAAGTGTAAACACGGAGATATACTTTTAGACAGCGCTTATTTTGGTGATACCTTGCATCCTTACGAGACGATTTTTCAGAAAGCGAATCGAGATTTTTGGAGGGATGTGTTGAAGAAATTGACGGAGTGGACGGATTTGGCGGGTCATTCGAGTTGGGAAGTATGTGGGAAGAAAGAGGAGTTGAAGCCGTTGGGTGGATGGGGTAGATGGAAAGAAGCTAGTATGATGGGATATCCGTGAAAGTGATACCAAAGCATTAGGTTTGCTAGAAGGATTCAGGATTCTCTTTCATGAGAGATAGATAGTTATGGTGATCATTAAGTCGACAGCAATATATTCGATAGCTACACCATGAAATAATGGAAGGGTGTATCAAACACGCTTTTACAAGAACCCAACCGCAAAATCCTACCCTTAAAAGGGGCTGCCGTAATAGCCAGACCTTCCAAAGTTCTCTACATGCTATGTTTGAGTCGGTTCGGGTAACCTGACTTCGTACTCGCCTGTTTGTGTGATATATCGCACCCTGTGCCAAAAGGTTAATACCTATAACCACTGACATTTAAAAGGAGGGGAACCTACCAGGGTAAACTTGGATATTGCAACTTTGGCTCGATGATTTTCAAGTACCTGACTTGGATACCGCTGACTGTGAAGTAAGGGATCTCGAATTTGACACTAATCGGCCTCTTCTTCCTCTCTGGTTCTTGCTCCTTCACACTGGGCAGACCTAGCTCTGCTCTCATCAAAAACTCTTTGCCTCCTCCGAATTGTTTGATCTTCCAGACTATAGCACATTTTTCAGGGGCGTAATGTACTGAGCCGGTGTTAGTTCGAAAACGAGGGGTGTCGGCGTCTTCCGGAACGGGAACAATGATTTCGACATTGTTGGCTGTGGATCGGCGTTTGAATTGTGCTTTTGCCTGCATTCAGTTGGTTAAAAATGAGGACAGAATACTGCGAAGAGACAGAATTTACCTTTAGCATATATTCAATTCTGGTATTCGAGTGATTCTCCACAACACACTCGACCCAGATCAAAGGTTTGACTGCCGTATTCAATCGATAGCTCATAAGTTCAAACTCTCCATCAGGAGGGATGAAACTAATCGTTCTATCGTTTTCAAATCTTGACAGTCTAACACACTGATGAAACTTGACATCTTCCATCTCAATCTGCTTTCCTCTGCTAGTTCTTCCTGTACTCTCAAACATAACTTTATCGTTCAATCCTAATCGTAGTTCCGGCATACCAGAGAGATAACACTTCATCTTGATGGCACCTAGGATTTCCGATCGGAGAACGTTGCCATTGGAGTTTACGAGTAGGTTTACGGATTCGATGACGTCTAGGAAGACTTCGTTCTTGCGATATCTGATACCTTCGGAACGCCAGGATACAGCATTTGTCAGGGCGATTGGGGGTCTGGCTTGAACCTCGAGCTTGTGGGATTCTTGAGTAATGTATCTACGTCGGATTTGTCAGTATACCGTTTTATCCCGCGACCGCAGAGAGACCAGAGACTAGAGCGTGACCATACTCTTGTAAAATCTTTGTTTCTGTTGTCTGGGGGTATCCAAAGTCCATCATCTCGTCCAACAACTCGTATATGATGACAAAGTTGTCACGTATACTCTCTTCCTCGAGTTCTTTGAAATACTCGGTGAAGACAGCAACAACTTTATGCAGGAATAACAGTATTTCGGTGGCATTGCTGTTACGTTTGGTAAGGGCGAGGAGATAGAGGTTGTTATGCTTGATGTAGAGGTACTGGTTATCGACAAAGACCGGGGTTAGCTAACGTGGCCTAGTAAACGAGATATATATAAGCCACATAACGGCGGCCACAAAAGGAGCTTTCGCACATTGATTCCTTCGTGAGAGAAGCATGGAGGGACGGCAGAGCTTTCTTCTTCAGCCTCAAGGAGTAGAATCGGGAACTTTTCGACGGCAGACATGGGAATGTCGCCTCGGTAGTTTCGTGCAAGGAGGGTCTGTTGGCAGCACGAATTGTTAGCACAGTACGACATCCCGGATCCACCAATTCGGTAGGAGGAATACAGACCTTGCCCTTCAGGTCGAGGAAGAAGATTGCCGACGCCATGGCTAGATGTTGTAAACCGGAATCCCTGCGAGGCTGGCGGTGGTGAAGTCGTCGTGGCGTGGAGGAGAGCGAAAGGTGGTGCACTGGTGAGGGAGCTAGCAATGGAAGGTAGCTTTGGTGTACCTGCGGTTGTGTCCGTTTTGAGCCGCATTTCTTGGCGCCGCTGCAATTTAAAACCGACCCAAAATTTTCTTCACTTCTTTTTCTTCTTCTCTTTCTTTTTTTTCACCAAGCGTCATTATTAGACAGTGCGAATCAGTCGATTCTTTTTGTTAGAAACTTCCGTTGCTGCTTACGCGATTACTCGACGCTGAGAAGAAACATGTAGCTTCGGATCGCCTTTAATCTGGTTTTCTATCAGGTTTGGATCTGTGGGTTTACGATTGGGGGTTCCATTAAGAACTTGTCTGGGCTTTTTACCTCAGTGCCCGGAGAAGTGTCAGAGGAATCCGACATTTTTATTTTCACGATGGCTTTGGGTGCGATGGGCTGGCTAATAGCATCGTCTAGCTAGACGGCTGCTGGCTCACAGGTGGCTTTTGGGTATATGGACGAATGGGACCGGTGTATACTCGAAGATATCGACTACAATAGCGTCTTCAATCTTTCGACGGACTACTTCTAGCATAACGCACGGCGGCGACTTGTTGCATTCACCACATCGAATATTTTCGCAAACATCTTAGGGACCACCGTTGGAAGTAAACGTAAGGTCCGACGGGCGAATAGTGATGCTTCGATAAAGTCAGGTACCAGTCTATGGCCAGTCACGACCAAAGATAGTCGCAAAATTTTTTTTAAAGGGTAGATGAAGTAAATTTGCAAATTCTGGAGTGGTGTACCCATAATGTTCGAGCACCTTTGCTCAAAGACTCGTTCTGGGTGACTATATCAAGAGATTCTTACATGCTTAAAAACCCGGCTGGAGGTGCCCCGACCTTCATCAGCCATCTCCAATATACACCCTTCTCTTGTCTCGCAGCCTCCCATACTTTCTCATCCGCCATCAAGGGAGACTCTGCTATGCCTGTTGGGAAATACCTATTCTCACCCAACAGCCACGGCGCCGTCTCTTCCTCAAAATGGTCCACATTCGCGAAGTCGGTTGACCCATGAATTCTATATCTCCCCTTCCTTTCAACAACTTGATCTAGGGCCCACAAGATCCTTAACGAATCTTCAATCTCAGGTTCATGCTGCCCCCAGCCTGACTTGACAAGCCCCTTCCCGTTCTTCCAAGCTCTCATTCCTTTAACGAAACCATCGATCCCAGAGTTGCTTGTCCCCTCCATCGGTACTGGTTTCTTACCCAGACCACGCAGTGCTCTCATCATTTCCACATCCTCCCCTTGTACCACAGATCCTCTCCCTCCCTTAGAAAACTCGGGCTCTAGCCACCCTGTATTCCCGTGATCCCACGGCATAACAGCGGCTCTCAAATGCATAGGTTCAACCCGAACGTAACAGAAATTTGCCAGAAAGTCCACCATGGCTGCACATCTCCTCCTAACCGCTATTTCCAACAACCTACTTCCCCACCATTTCCCTTCATCACCGGCTATGAGATCAACCCAGAAAGATGGCATTCTAGTGGCGAGTGCTGAAATCAATTTGACCTTCTCCAATGTGAACGGCGGGTTCAGAAGTCGAATTTTTGGGAAAGGAATGGTCCGCAGATCAAGTTTTCCAAGAATCATCCTGCAGTCAAGCACAGGAACATAAATTCCAACCTTCTCGACTTCCCTCTCACTAACTTCCGTGGCATCTTCAATGCTTTCCATATCTACAAAAGTAAATTCCAGATGCCCCATATTCCGATCTTCCTCCACATTCTCTAGTCGATATCCCTGAGATGTAGCTGGCACAAGGGCCTCGAATTCTGCCTTGAAATATTTGTTCCATAACGCGGTCTCCAGATTCTCGAGGAATTGGAGTGTTAAAAACCGTCTAGTGAGGATGCTCGAAATAACTATTCTGTACTGTCGCGTTGAAAGTGCATCGTCGAGCACAGCAGAAGATGCGAACGTTTGTATCAAATATGGAGAAGAAAGTATCGATAGCAAGAATCGGTTTGTAAATGGAAGTTCCGTATTGTACGAGAACAGGAATATTCGCTGAAGCAGTTCCACGGGGAGACGTTCAAATGGAGTAGTCCGAAAGTTTGCAGTAGGCGTAAGATCGAGGAATTCCGATTGAGACGACATCACGGATGATGGTGGTTCTTTGGAGACGACAGCCGGCCTCGGACGACGATAGTGCTTGGAGCGTTTACCTAGTTCAAGGAAACCCATTGCTACGGTGGTTGTAGGGGTAAAGATAAGTACAGGGATGAATAGTAGAATACGGAAGGAAGGGGAAAGGGATTATTCGAGGCCTCCATTGCAGAATCGGTCCTACGATGCGATGTGCATGATGGGAACTAACCGGAGCAAGTGCAAGCGTCGGGAAAAGTTGAAGTTGGTTTAGCTGCCGCCCGAAGTGGATGTTGGATTTTCAAAGGCAACGCAAATTGTATGTATGTACAAAGACCAAGAATCCAATGCTGAACAATATAAAAGAATTGTATCATATATATCGATATATCTCGTAAAGTCATAGGTCATTAAGATTTCAGTCTAGCCTTGCCCCGTACCTAGATTTGCCAATCCAGAATACAATGGGTTAGGCTGCATTGTGTAGTAGTCCATCCCACCCGAAGCTTTCGCCAAGACCCTCATAGTCAGAAGAGCCTTTTGTGGTAGCGCTGGAGTCGATGTTAGCCGTTGGAAATGCTCGTTTGCGAAGCTTTCCATATTACTGTCACCCTTTGATAATTTTGCAGTAAACCTTTCGTGAACCTTCGCAGCCCTCGCTCGAATCACTTCCCAGAGAAGCAAAGGAGAAACAATTTCGGAGAGGGCATCGACCACGGGGACTAAGTTGGTAAAAATGACAGAATGAGTAAACTTGCAATGGATCTCCTCGTCATCCGCTGACATGGCTCTTGATTTTGGACATGGGATTTTAGTGATATCTTCACCGCTCTCCTTTAGGCGATCGAGGTTTACCCGAAGGCCAGCGAAATCACGAAGAAGAAGTCGCACTGGGTTTCGGGAAGCGTCGAGAACTAGGAGTGTGTTTTGTAGATGCGCCTCGAGCGCGATACCATGCTTCCAAACAAGTGGGAGTGCCGCGGATAGAAGCAGATCAGCATACTTGTCAACAAATTCCCGAGCGGCTAATTCATTACCACTGTTCTGTGCCAGACTGTTAACAAGTTCCACGACAAGAGGTTTTCCACTTATCGGAGATTTTGTAATTAAAGCGGTGCATCCAATAATGACCTCACCAGACTTGATATAGTCCGCCACATCATCTCTCAGCAGCATTGACAATCCTCGTTGACGTGAGTTTGTACAGTTGGTCTCAGGTGAAAAAGCGATACTCGCACGCTCCCCAATACATGACACCCGGGTTTCGCCTGACAGAAGGCGAGTGAGTAGTGCTGAGACGTACGGGCCGTTTCGAACACTCTCGTGGGATATCGTGCGACAAGTCGATGTAATCTGGACATCTATCGCTGTTTTGAACGATAATCGTTTGCCCTGAATCCCAGGTGTAACAGAAACGAGGGTTCGTGTTGACGATGTTGCGCGGCAGGCGATCGTCACTTCTGGGAGGGGCACTATGACACCGGAGCTAATCTCGCTCTTGTAAATCCGCGGGAGGACAGTCGCAAATTGGAAAGGATGTACGAGCACTAGCTCGAATTCATTGGGGTTCTTTCCGTCACGGCATAAGGCTGCCGAGGCAGCATCGTTGATAAACGGGTAGTGCTTTCGTAAGATATCTGAAAAACTTGGATCTGATAGAACTAACTGATCACGTTGTACTGCCACGATCTTTCCAGATATCGTAGTGCCAGAATCCGGAGCGAACGCAAGTGAATCCGATGGTGAGAATCGTAGTCTGGTTCTCCGGCAGGGATGGGTAGGGTGGCCTTCCGCATCAAAATCGTCAAGCTCTAGCGTGATATCGCTGGGAGAATATAAACCTAAAAGAACTGAGAGAAAGTCGTGGTCAGTAGTGCCAGCGCGTTCACGGAGTTGTTGCCCCCGCAGATTCACAAGAACCCTGGAGAGTGCGAGGTTTGTTGCCGAGTCTTCCAGCTCAAGTTTTAGCTGTTCCCATTCTGCTTTAACACCCCGAATAATTTCGGCATTATCTTGAACACCTTCGCGGGTTAATGAAGCTTGGTAATCCTCTTCGATTGACTGGCGAGCTCTAGGGAGTTGCTGTCGCCATAGCAGACATAACTTAGGTTCATTTTCAGACAAATACTCAAACATCGTCTGTTCCGAACGATTCCAGAAGGTTGAAGGGCTGGGGGGCTCGATCGGAGATACTCGAAGTGGATTCGGACCGTCAACGTAACGCTGATCGGTCACAGCACCGGCAAGACGCATGGAAAGTAGACATTTCCTACGCCATGGATTCTCAAGCAAGGCTTTGACATCCTCAAGAGCCTCCTTCGTACCCAGGTATAAGCCTGTCTGGCGAACTACACTGCGCACAACACCCCAGAGTTCTTCTTCAACCGTTATATTCTCCTTCGCCAAAGTAGCGATGACTTCAGCAAGATTGTTTCCAAAGAGCGGATAGAACAACTTGGCTCGAAGGACAGCAGTACCTTCATCTTCCGAAGAAGATGCGATGACAAGCCCAGTAGCAGAATCCAACTCAATTGAAAAGCCTTGTTTTGCAAGGCGAGAAGGCAGGATTCGTGCACCACCAAAATCTCGAACGTGCATGCGACATGGCCAGCCCTTCCGGAGAATAACCACCGTATTCTGAGGGTGTGGTTCTAGGGAAATGCCGTAACGTGATAGGAATATAAGGCATGGCGGTACGCAAACCTCGACCAATGCCCGTAGCCAAGCCGTAGGGGTAGTACCCAATTCTGCGATCAAATCAAGAAGAATTGGATTTCCAGTGAATGGAGACCGAGCAAACAAAGATGCGACTGGTAAAGCAACTTCGTCCTCGGCCATATCATTCTCAATATCGTCCCGTAAGATAGCCGCTAAACTTCTTTTGCTTGCTTTAAAAGCGACAGCAGCTAAAGCACGTTCAGGTATGAAGAGCTCATGGCCTGCGGAATCCGTTCGTTGGAGGTCGGTGTCGCCCGCGATAATAAGAGCCAGTAAACGAGACATCCGAGGAGCATTTCGGGCTGAGGCGGATGAAATGCCTCGTATGGCACCAGTGAGTTGGACCTCTAGGGCGGTTTTTATGTGTAGACCCTTACATTCGCGGCCCTTTACAGCAAAGGTTCTGTATGACATCAAAGGATGTGCAGTGAGAGAACTTTGTACGGGGATGACAGTCTTGCTCGCGAGAGCCTCGGCGTGCAACTTCGGAATTGCATTATCGAGTTGATGTGGATGAACAGGTATCATCACAAAATCATCCGGCTGTTTTCCCATTTGAATAAGTTCCCTTCGTAAGTCCTCGAAAGTGTCCTTGTAGCAATTGCTGAGAGCTCGATTAAATGCATCGACTCCAGTATCCTGTATTGGATTTACCCTCAAAATCTTGGATATTTCGCCACAGGTTCCATCCTCGGCTTCAACATAGTCCTTGGCGACAGCGACGAATCTGAGACCAAATTTGGAACCGAATTCTGGACCGTACCGAGCAGCATCGGCGGATGACATTCCGGTTCGTACTTTACCAGCTGGCGTAAGTGGGTGGCCGTCCACCACAAGTTGCTCAAAACCCCCCAACGCATGTTTCCCATAACCAGTCTCAGTCAGAGCTGTAACAAGAGACGAAAATGGAGTTCGGGCGTCAAATTTATGCTGGAAAAGAGAACGAAAATTCTCTGAACGGGATTGTTCTGCGCCGAGTGCTTGAGTTAAGTTATTTAGACTATTTTCAATTTCGTTCCGTGCAAGTGTCCAGCCGGCGTCGTTGTGCAGTACACCAGCTTTCTCGAGTTCGTCTAGTAGGTCAATGGGGTCGACAATTTGCTTGGTCTCTGTGGGGTTTCCAAATTCTGCATATACAGGGCCTGAAACTGTCACTCTTCCGCATAAGCTTGTTTGGATTGGTAAAGATATTCCAGCCTTTGTGAATTGCGATACATTCACAAGATTTTCTGCGATTAAGGCCCGCACGAGTCGTTCCAATATAGAGTGTTTTGCGGAGAGTGCTAAGGTCTGCCTGTCGACTCCTTCCTCGCCCACAGTGTTACAAAATGGAGCCATTCTGACAATTAATTCTCGCTCACTGAGGTCGAATTAGTTTCGTCTCTAAGATGAGCAAAATCGAGAAATTATGGCCTTCATCAAGATACATACCTTTTAGCTTTGTAGTGAAGCCCTCGAAGGCGTTAAAACTTAAGAAATCCACATCTATACAGCCTTGTTAAATATTCCAAGCTCTTGGAAGCTGAAATCGCTCATGCAAAGTTGTCGGAGAATATAATTGTTCGTACCGAGGGGCATCATTGCGACCCACGTAAAATCTGCGGTGTCTGCCCCCACTTACCTAATCAAATGGCCAATTATATGCACATCAGGCCCACGTCCGGTTTAGCGTTATTGTAGCTTGTATGGTGAGGGGTTGCGGTCTCCGCCCGGAGCTAAGTTTGAACTCCAGCGGGATGGGGCGTGCTCCCTGATAACTCTTCCAAAGGCAGCTGAAATTTCTTTCTGGCATGCATCGGCGTATCAAGAAGCTTGCTTTTGTGTTGAGTGTTATCAACTTTGTGGGCGTCTAATGCAGTATATCTTATCTGATCTTTGATCAAACATTGGCATCTCGATGTCGGCATAGTATTGTAGATGGTGTTGAAATATCAATATACTGGGTATACCCCTGCATGTATTAATATGGAACAAATATTTGCTCATGGGGGCAAGGTTCCCGCTTTCCAGAAAATTTCGGCATATTGACGATATTATATACTTGAAAAAAGGTTTCGGTCTCTAAGAAGACAGCAAAATTTTAGAAAATCCGAAGAAAAACCAACCTGAGATATACCGGCCATAAATAACATACTTGATCGACTAGAACATTGACTAGTTGAATGGGGGAAACCTGCAAAGTACGTAACCGTAGATACAGATATGAAGCCTTCGGTATGAGTCCGAACGAACTAACCATGCATATAATTTGAGGTATATTGTGATCCCTCAACATGCAACCGCTATTATCATTCAAAGAGATATAGAACATTTGGCCCAATGAATATAAATTCAAATATACATATAACAGGATAAACAAAACCGCCCATTGCTTCCACAATTTCTACTGCTACCGGAACAGCACCATGTCCATAGGGTATCTTGTAGTATATTGATCGCATGATCATAAAATATTTGACTGAAAAGCTGCAGGACGCCCGCGACGACAAAAAGAGGGTATAAAGAAACACATGTACGGACAACAACGCTTGCTAAGTAGAAAATATAGAAATAGGAAAGGATCTATAAAACTTGCGGGAAAGCGAAGAAAAGGAGGAAGGAAGGAAGGAAGGAAGGAAGGAAGGAAAAAAGAATCAACCGAGAAAAACATTGTTGAAAGAAGTCCAGGACGCCGGCGTGGAGAAATTTAGAAGGTACACGAAAGCCTGACCGAGAGCAATCGACTGGCAAAGCGAGAGGGTCCTGAATTAAGCGGTAAACCGTGAATACTGTTATGCACAGCTTTGAACACCGTGAATATGTTCATGTAGCAGTGTTGTGTCGTGTAGCTGGCCGCTTGAGAATAGTAAGCTAAAGAAGTCTCTATTGTGTGCTCGACTATTAGATGAATCTGACGGTAGGAAGACGATATTGTCGCCGAGGTCGCTATATTTACGAAAGATATTAGTAACGTTTGTTTCTAGATCGAGGCCCCCCTAAAACTTACATTGCTTTACGCCGCTTGCAATCAGATGCAGGAGTTTCACTTAAACATGGACCGAAAATATCGTAATCCTTCAGGTCCTCAGCTCGCCGCTTAGAGTGGTATTTCGGCTTCGGGGTAGAAAAGTCCAATGGTGGTGGTGACCCAGGTACAGACATATCATCTTCGCAGTATAAGTAGCTGTCCCGTCTACTTGTTTGAATTGGAGTAAGGTCGAGAACGTCGCCCAGAGTCATTGTGAGCTCGACAAGCCTTGGAAATGAATCGGGTGACTCGGAATTCAACTGCGCATTTGGTGTTGTAGGCATACTAATCATGGTCTTTGTGGGACTCGGTGGTGGTGCACGAGGCGGAGATGGCGGGTCCTGTCGGCTTCGGGACATAGGCTCCTGTTGGGCCGTCGATATGGAAGCGTATTTTTTAGTCTCGGGACTAGGTGGGGGTGGATTGGGTGGCCGAGGAGGCGACGGAGGGTCTATTCTCGAAACCTCAACTGGTGCCATATTGGATATACGTATATACAACTCGGTAAATGTCGAATTATTAGCTTCAGCACGGTGAAACTAATTTTTTTAGTATTATAAGCTTCTTATAATTATATAATTATGTACCGCTCGAAATTCGAAAGCTGCTGTTGCCGAAATTTCTGCGGTTTAACACAGAGGGCAGAGTCAAGAGGATTAGATTGTAGGTTCAGAAGATAAAGACTGTGTGAAAGAGAATCAAGTTTTGGCAAAGACGAAATGATTGGAAATGGTATGTTCTTTGAGGTCCGATAGCAAGTGATGAAGCCAAACTAATCCAGGCCTAGGAGATGCTGGACTTTATATATAGATCGAAGTCAGACATATTCACCAAACGGTTGCATGCCACCACTATGCCACCACCCCTCGAAATCTCCGCCGTATGGTGGACCAGCGGGATAAAATCGAGCTATAGCCCCTCATCCCAGCAGAAAAATTTCTAGAAACATTATGGAAAAGGTGGGGCGGGCTTTGTAGATTCCCAGTCCTTGGATTCGACTACTCATAGATATCTCCAAACGTTCTGAGCCGTTTCGCCGGTAGGAAGATATTAGTTATCAGGTCTGAGCAGAGCATTCCTGAGGTCTTGAGGCATATGATGAATTCGTTTCTGTTCAAGAGTTTTCTTTGTTTGGGAGCTGAGCTGCTCATCCAAAGGTCCAAAATACCAGCACATCAGGGTTTGCGATCCCTGCCCACGGATACAAGCCCGAACGGACCCGGCGATCGAGTAAGATTAAGCCCAAGTCCACGGTCGCGGTCAGGGGCTTACTTCAAACTTCTACTGATCCTTGCTTTTTAGCCGCCACTTTTCTGCCCACCCAAAGAACTGGTTTTGGCGAGACATGCTTTCTTTGAGAATCCACTCTCTCATCCCTCGAAATATCATGTTTCCGCCAAGAAATATTTGTTTCGCGAAGCTCATAAGGCGATGTCTGACCACGCTAGTCAGGAACACTTTCATTTCTTCATGTCTCTCAGTAATTTCGCCTCCAATGGCTGCGGAAAAATACCTAACTGGCAAGGTTGCAATTGAGATGCCGGGATAATGGAATACACCCCAACATTCATTTCCTCCCGCTTTCCGTACCCGTAGTTTGCTCGTGGCACGGGGCATGCTTATGCAGTTCCGTAGCGTCATGAATATCTCTTCTGCACCTCAAAATAGAATATTCGAATTTGATGATCCATCCATATTCAAATATCCCCTGGGCAAGAATTTCGAAGTTTTGATGATAAGAAACTGTCCCGACGCCGAAGGCCTCAATGCGCAGGTAAATTTTAGGATCAGTGATGAAATTGCCTCACTTGGTTAGACAGACAGTAAAGTCCGCAAAGTTTGATAATTTGTGACTCAGATTCCTCAGTTCGAAGGGTTGCGATATGCCGCAAAGCTAGTCCATTGGATGGTGGTAGGATGGAACCAGGGTATCGTGTCATTTCCACGTTCCAGACTCCGTCTTGAGTTGTAGACTTTCAGAAGACACTTTCGAATCCACCAGGGAAAAAATTGGTAATTTTCGAGGCTACTTTTGAATTGGGAATTCTGACGGAGTTAATCTAACTGTAGCCTTGCATAACGGGATTTGTTGACTGAAAATCGCAATTGAGGGACATTGCATTGGTGCGAAAATACAGGCGTCATGAGCACCACTTAATAAAGCAGACAAACACCATCAGGCAAGACGTAAACGGTAGCCGTGTTGCAAAAAAAGTTCTTGGATATCCGTTCTCCCCTCGGTGATAGCGAAAGCCACTGCATCCTCTGAAATTTGGCCGACTGATCCGACCGAGCTGTCTGGCCGAACCCCATAATCGAGTAGTAGCTTGACAACATCCTTTCTCCCATATTTTACTGCCGTGATCATAATCGGTTCTTTTGCTGGCGATCGTATTACACCTCCTGTCATTGTATCAACCCCGTGGGCAATAGGTTCCTCAGCTTTAAGACCTTGCGAAAGCATATATGCAACGATTTCAGTATCGCCAAAAATCGTCGCGACTAATGCAGCCTTTTGCATTGCTATCCGTTTTATCAGTCGAGCATCAGGCATTTCACCAAGGGCGTCCCAGAGAACTTTCAAGGTGTCTAAATCTCGTGTAAGACACATTGCTTCCTGAATTGAGAAACTCAAGTGTTTCCACCAGGGCTGGTCCCTAAGGGCTTGACGTAAAATTTCAGCATGTCCGGCGATTGCTAGCTGTCGGATGGTAGACAGCCCACCATGTATCGAATTAACGTTGTATGTGATCGAAGAACTGAAAACCTCACACCAGTGTGCCGCACGCATATACCCAGTCGACGTTTTCCCAAGATGTGGGAATTTGGTTTCTGTATGTTTCGCGATATCCAGCATTTCCCTTAATACGTCTCCATTTCCACGATATGCGGCGACCATTGTAGTAGCTACAATCATATTTTCGTAATTCGTAATACGCTCTCGTATACTTCGATACAACTGGATATCGCCTGTATACACCGCTAGGCCCATCGCAAGATCCGCAGACCGGCGAAGGTCCATTTCTTCATCTTTTCCGGACGCCTCTGTAGGCTTATACCCCCCTCGTTCGAATAGGTTCCAAAGCCATAGATCTTTGTCTATAATCGTCATAATCTCGGAAAGCAGCCTAGTATTGACATCGCGGTTGGGGAATTCCTCCTTGAAATTCCGCTCAATCCAATCGACCGCGTGTCGGATAGCAAGTGAAGCAGCATTTATGCCATATCGCGTTGATGACAAAGCCAATGTCTCTAGAATCGGGACGACATGCCAATGCGGAGGTCTTTGGAGCATGTGAGGAAAGCATCGGTGGTATGAGTTTTTGAGAGGGCGCTGGAGATCTGTACCACTACGGCCATAGTTTGAGAGAGGATCTAAAACTCCTTCAACGCAAATTGCCCGGAGTATAGCTGTATCCCACGTTCGGCTTACGCGCCTCAGGACGAGGGAGCTCCAAAGTCCTTCTCTATCGACTGCTTCATTAATAGTTTGTTGGAATATCTCTTGTGGAAGCCGTTCCATTATGGTGGATGTTTTGTATCGAGACAACTGACTTTGAAAGACGAGAGTTTCTATTTGGAAACTATTGATACGATGTGACTCTTTTTATGCAAGGTCTCGATGGAATGTGGGGCTCTGCAGGCGCAGACCATAGGCGCGGATAACAACATTCACCCGGTTTCGCGTTATAACCTGGGACTGAGATTCGATCACAACAACGCAAACTCATGTGGTATTTGACAAGGCGAGGATCTGGGAATATTTGTGCTGCGCAGTAATTCCAGCACTTAAGCTGGATTAACTCTTTAACTAGTGCTATATATCTAGGTCTATGGACAGGAATTGTAAAAATCATATTATATATTCATGTTCTAGTTGTTGAATAATTGTTGCGAACGATGCCTCCAACTTCGTTCCCAAACCCGATACCCGGGTCATTTCCTCCGCCAGGATATTCGTTGCCACCATATTCTTTGTCAAATGCGGAATGAGGTACCACGGGAACTGGTGGGTATATTCGTCTAGTCCCTAATCTGTAAGCAAGAAAGAGGGCCAATAATAATACAGGGACTCCGACGCCCACAGCTATGCCTGCGATCGCTGGAGTCCCTAAACCTTTGCTCCCAGTCGTAGGAGGGTCTAGCGGAGAATCTGGGTTACTAGTTGGCGAGCTGCTCTCGGTACTCAACGGTCTATCAACGTCATCCGTCGGTATAGCAGTGTCGGTGCTCTGGCCTGGCGTAGTGGTTGTGTGAGTTGATGAATGTTGTTCTACGGTCGTCAACGAATCGCTCGATTCTGAAGGTTCCCCAGACCCCGTCGTCGGTAGCCTCGAAGATGGGGATAAAGTCGGTGAGGGAGTGGGTGATGGGGAGGGACTAAGAGTTTGGGAAACTCCAGGGCTATCCGATGTCTGTACTGCAGCCGAAAGATCGAGGCTGGGACATGTGTATGCAGATCTGCACTCTGCTTGGTTCTCTGAGTTGCTGGAGTTCCCTACATAAATGCTACAGTTCAGATGATTTTCCCGGCTAGGTTTATGTTACAGGAAATCAAAGTAACTAGAATAATGGCAATTGCAAATGATTTAGGACATGTCGACGAATAAATTACAACATTGCAATATTGCTGGTATACGGTAGACGAAGAATGGATATCATTTAAACCTACCTGCAACACACTGTCTGATATATTCCTCACATATAAAGTACGCCAACGAGCCTTTATACAGCTCGTAGTCCGGCTGCAGAAAAGTCCCATCGCACTGGCATTCTACCACGAAATTTGAAAGGATGCATGTATTGAGCCTAGTGCTGCCCCCGCATAACGTTGAACAGACGTTTTCTTGGCTAGTGCACCATCCATCGCGGATTATTGGTGAAACAGAATGAGGATCTATCGTCTGAGCGGCTGAAAGTCTGGCTTGGCCCGCAATGCAAGCTTCGAATGCGACGAGGACTTGGAGGAACATTCCGAAATGTTTTGCGCAGCCGAGGCTTCTAGGCTCGAAGTCTCCTTGAAAAACGATGGGCCATTAGAGACGCTCGCCTCATTTGGTGTGGTTTAGGATCAGGAAGTCCATCGATTCACCACGATGTGTTTTTCGTTCAGCCCAAACAGAACTAAGCTGAGGCTGTTGACATCATGTGGGTCAGAAATCGCCACATGGCTTGGCGTCGCACTGCTGTATATCCGGTTCAACGTTCTTTCAAGCACCATTGTTTGAAGATAAATACACTATTATAAAATAATAATCCCTGAAAATTTAAAAGGAAGACATAGGATTAAAAATTACTCGAATAACTAATATGTAATTGTAAAACAGCTTAAATTAATCCTAGTATCTCCAGAATTCGAAGCGCCGCAACCATAAGAAATGTTTCAGCACTTTCAACGAAGGTAAATCCTGTATAATATCTATCACTTGCCCAAGGCAATAGCTCTGAGAAAGATTAATTTATCGATATAACCTGTGATATACAAGTTGTTGAACAATGATTTATAAATACAAAAGCCACAGGAAATGAGCTAAATTCTAGTAACATGTTAGCTACTAAAAAAAAGTCCAAGTACAAGAGAAACAATATTGAAAGTTGCACTCTGATGTTAAAATCCTAATATGTGATATACTCATAAAAGAAAGATTTTGAATAGAAATTCTCCAATACCTTTGTTACTTGACACAGAAGCTGACCTCTTAGTATTTACTATATCTGTAGCCCCACCCCTTGGCCTGAAAGGATTGTGAAGTTATACCCGGAGAGCCCATTGGTTGGACTTGACGGTTATAATCTGCAGTGCAAATGAAGTTGACACTGCATTGGGGATTGCCGGATATGTTCCCGAGCCGCCACCGCTAGTCCTGGCTGGTGTATAACTGGAACTTGACCCCGAGCTGTGGCCGTGATGAGAGCTATGGCCATGATGACTGTGTCCATGGCCATGGCTGTGGCTACTATGCCCGTGGCTAGATCCATGGCTTTTATGTCCATGACTAGATCCATAGCTTTTTTTGTGTCTGTGGCTAGATCCGTGGCTCTTGTGTCCATGGCTGGATCTATGATGTTTATGACTTGAACTACTACTGGAGCCGTGATTAAACCCATGGCCGGTCCCATTTCCGTTGGATGTTTGTGGGTACCATTAGACTTCTTGTAGTTTTTGGAAGTTGTACCTTTAGAAGTTTTCTTGCCGCCCGACGTCGTGTTCTTCTTGTCGCAAAGTCCCCAGTACCTGGAGATTGCCAATCATATGGGCCATATGGGTTGTAGCCCCATTCCGGATACCAGCCGCCCATGTTGACGATTTCTTAAATAACTATGAAGCATTGGAAAAGAAAGGTTCCTGTACCCGCTTTGTGAGCTTCTGGAACGATAGTATGAGAAAAGGCATTCGTTCTTAAATTTTGTAAGCGATGTTAATATTATAGTGTGATTCTGGTTTGATATGAGGGAATGGAGAACTGTTCGGATTGAACATTGGATGGTTTATCGACGGTTCTAACATGATTAAGATCTGAAGTAACCTTTCTCTTTATTAATTGAATAAGTCTATAAGGTCATGTTGCCACCGGAGTAAAATGTACATGTAACTTTCAACACAGCCCTCCCCATCGACTCGGAGCTGCGCGTCGCCTCCCCACACAACTGTCTCGAATCTTCAAACGGCGCGGCTTCAAGCGGATCTACCGTGGGATTGATGAAGAATATGCATATAAAACATTAGTCTCCGAAATTTCAATCTTGGGAAATAAGGACATCCGTGGTCATCCTAATATCGTCAAATTGGCGGGTATCTCCTAGGACATCATATCAGCTTTAGAATCTATCTGGCCAACCCTAGTTTTTCGGAAGTCAGACCACGGAGAATTGAAGCATTTCATGAGGTTTGGGACAGGGACTTCTATCGATTTCGCGACAAAAATGAAGCTCTGCGACGATATTGCAGTTGGTATTACAGCCTTGCACGACATAAATATTGTGAATGGGACATGCTGATACCAACTGGTGCTTGGCTGTAGCGAATTATGAGATATTGAAAGGGAAAGGTTGATTGTTGAGTTATGAGCATGCCGATACAATTGATGTAGGGGAAATATTAGAGAAGACTTAGTCTCGATAGAACCCATAAACGTTGACAGTTTTTCATGACTCAAAGTGCAAGAATCGATGTTCTTCGAGGGCAAGGGCAAGGTCTTGAAAACAGCGAGCAATGTATCCATAAGACAGTCTTTGAACGCCCTTTTGTCAAATATCTTATCGATATCGTACCCTTCCTCTAAAATCTAGGCTCTGAATTTCTGGCCTGAGACGAAGATATGGAATTGGTATTTCCAAATTAGATCAAATATTGCAAATATATCATTTCCCAAGAATGTTCCAGAAACCCCACTCGAATCAGTAGTAGAACGACATTACAGAGTATGTACTTCCCAAATATTCATTGCGATTTCGCCTTTCCTTCGAATATGCTCTTTGCAATTTCATCCCACTCACCCTCCCATCGCCTTTCAACCTCTTTCACAGCTCCTTCCTTCAAAATTTCTAATTCATTGCTGTCCCCAAATAATCTCACAAGTATCTCTCCGAGCTCTTCCCCTTTCGTCTGTCCTGGGTTTACGCCGGCCTCAAACACAACACCATTAACACCATCCTTGACCAACTCACCTATGGCCTCGAATTTGACGGCGGCAACTGGTATGCCGACACCGAACATATCCACAACCTTCATGGGTAGGTCCACACCCGAAGAGGATGTATGCAAGCATACGCCTAAATCTGCGCTTGCAAGGAGTTTTGGATATTCCTCAGCTGGTAGGAACTCTGTCCGAATGGTAACGCACGACTTCGACTCGTTCAATTCGTTTATTAATGGTTCGTAGTGTTTTAATAAAGGCCCCTTTCCAGTGATAACCGCAAGGATATTAGGCAATTTTGCTGATGAAGGGGATTTGTTCGCGGTGGTGGTGTAGTATTGGAGGGCAGCAAAGAGGATAGAAAAATCTTCATCAGGAGTCCAGGATGTTGATGAAATAAGTAGCTTTGTATTATCAAACGGTACATTTTGTGCTGTTAGACGATGAGTAGAGAGGAAAGCGTCACGTTGTTTTTGGTCAAGTGGCTGGAAGATAGTTGGGGGGCGGTCGTGGAGGGAGAGAATTGGCTTGCTATGCAATACACAGTGGTAAGATACATAGAACTAAAACTTTAAAAATGGGAACTCTAAGGAATTAACATACGTGATACCCCAGTCTTCTCGCAGCACTTTTCTCATTTTGTCTGTAACTGTAAAATTGGCGTACGCTGAATTTCCGAATTTTGTTTCATACCATTTCGATATTTTGACGAGTGGATGGTCATCTCCTAATTTTAGCGCCAGAATCGAATATCCAAAGTTATGCCAGTCAATTACCAGCCGCGAATTCCGAACAAATGCAGTGATACGAGCGACGATAAGCGTTGGTATTGAAGGCGGGTTCTGGACTAGTATATAAGATGGTGGACGGATGATATAGAAAAGAAGATAAAATAAAGCCGAAAGTTGAAAAAGAACTTTGAATGGAGAGATTATTGGGAATAGAGCTTTTGAGGATGTACCGAGCACAGGTGGTGGGGGCGGGAGGGGAATTATTCTAATGTTGGAAGACGATAAAATTTCTGGGCGAGGCGTAGACTCTAAATATGGTATTAGCGTCAATTGAAAACCCATATGTATCCTAAGAAATCAGAATCTTACTGACCGTCGTATCCGATTAAATCCACGGCCCAGCCGTTACTCGCAAGTGATAAGGCATGGTACTGCATGCGAGGACTTCGGCCAATATCACCAAGAACCAAGACAGCAACCCGACCCTTCTTGTCTTTCTCCTGGGTATGTGAAGGCGTGTATCGTGACGGAAGACATAATATAGCTGCAGTTAGGATTAAAGATATCAGAGTTATTAGTGGGAGAAGCGTGTCTACGGAGCCCATGATTGTGGTATCCCGGTTCGGTGACGTTGAGTGGGGGCGGGGTCTTAAACTACTGGAGGCTAAACAGCTAATAAAGGCCGCATGCTGGAGATAAGAGTCAAGACCTCGATAAAAGTTCGGTCTTTCGAAATAATGACGCGCCGTCCTCCGTTGAAGCAGACGGATAGTTGGAGTTGAAGTTGAAGTGGAGCTAAGGAAGGGAAAGGGAAGCCGCGTTGGATGTCGTGTGTCGTGGGTTATCAGCCACAGACGTGTTACACAAGCCACATAAGCCACACTTCTCTAAGCGAAAGTGCAACACACAACACATTCTGCAACAGGGCGTGTCTGAACATTGGCTTGGCAATACCAGCCTTTCTGTTATGTGAGGAGAAATACTGAGAAAAATCTGGATTTGAATGATTTAAAAGACCAGCTCAGGTCAAGTAGCCTAGAAGTAGTCTCGAGGCAACCTCAGAGTCAAACACTAACTAACACACTGATTACTTAAGTTGCTAACAAATGGTATCCTACACGCCGCTGCTAGCGCGCAACACAATATTTCACAGCTCAATCATGATTCTAGTCTCGCAACCAGAATTATTCATCTGATCAAGAACGCCGACTTCGCGAAAAAGCTGAGCCATTCGTTGGCAAAGTTTAAATGGGTTGGTGGCGCTTCAGCCCTGCAAGGGCTTCGGATCAGAATCCGATATAAACCAGTGGGATGTTTAAATAACAGCCAAATTTTATCTTTTATACACGTACGTAGTGTAGTGTCTGTCAAGCGCACAACCCGTTAACTAGGGATAACTCGAATCCAAACCAGGTATGAGCTTGACAGTTGGGATCGAAATCAGTATGCACAATTTAATCAACAAGAAAACCACTCAGCTTTAGCGTCAAAGTTTATTTCTTAGCATGCTCGTGTATGTGTAGTCCAATTTATATCCGCAGGGCCTTGGTGACAAACCTTCAAACTCGGCGGAGCCCTGCGCATGCTCACATGGCTGGCTATCAGTGGAATGATAGGCTTGTCAGCCGCTGGTAATTACTGAATCTAGCTGAGAAGAAGATGGTCTGACTAGGCTAAAATCTAGTGTGCAGGTTTAGTCCTAGAATATCGATTATATATATCCACGGGCCTAGATAGGGGCGGTTTGGCAAGCACATGTACAGGTACTTATAAAGAACCAGGTGCGTCAACTTGTTCCTACCAGCACGCGCAGTTCTCCACGATGATAGCCAAATACGTGTACTACCAAAACGATCGTGTGGCAAAAAAAAAAAAAAAAAAATTCAAACGACATGCTTCTTAGGTCTTTCGTCGTCGGATCGAGCCTTGTTGCTCTTGCATCAGCTAGATGTCTAGCTGATAATTGTCTGCGAGGTGTGAATACTCGTCCTCTGCGCAGCGCACCCTTTGGTGTGAATACGTTGGCTATATATTTATATATGCACATAGTCTATACGTATACAATTATATATTGTAGTTTCGCTAATATATTTGTCTCTACGATTAGCTGTCCGTGCGACTTCACGGCCCCCTTGGGCAACGACGGATCGCGCTTCGTTCTTTTCAATCCCCACTAGCGGTGAAGATAATCTAAGTGACATAACAAAGATGCTAATACTTTGGTGTAATACTTATACGGAAACATTGGGTTTCTCTGAAACATCTTTTTCTACGACTTTTATCACCAAGACGACCACTATTGAGCTTACAGCTACAACATCCATCGACACAACCACCACTACCACTCTTAACACAGCCCCTACCACAACTCTGACGGTCCAGGTTCCTTTGAGAAAGCGAGGCGAAGAAGCTCGAAGTATACCCGCATATGCGTCGCCGTGTTCTGGCGCCGTTAGGTTTTCAAGCGCCTGCCTATGCATTAGAATTGCGCCACCCACAAAGACCCTATCAACGACGGTCATCATTTCGACGACTTTATCCTTCTCAACCGCTCAAACCAGTATCGAAACTTCGACCAGTCATACTACAGTCTCCACTAAAACCCAAACAAATGTAGACATTGTAACAAACATCGTTGGCGGTGTGGCTACACAGACGATCAAACCATTCCAAATCGAGGTCACATTCCCTGGCAATTCAGTCAAGTACCTTAAACCTTTTGTGCGGTTCCCTTCCAATAACCCAGTTATATACACCGGGTTTGCAGATACTAGAGTCAATGCCCCATGCTGATATCTTGATGGTACTACCGCCGGAAGCCTTGCCGGTGATGTCCTGGATTGCCAAGAGGCCCTACATGGTCTTGAATATGGGCTCGTAATCATGACGGCGGTATTTGTGTCTGTTCAATCGACGGTAGGCGCAAATTGTCATGTACAGGGTCGGGTAATAGCATTTTTGTGGCATGGGACTAACGCCTATCAATTGCTGCGACGACAGATTCAGTGTGGGAAAGCTTTCAGTTTGTCACTCTCAAAGCAATCCAGTAGAATTGTAATCTTGTAATTCGTCGTTGACCAAACGGCTACTTCGCTTCACTTCGCTTGGTTTTCTATGGCGAAGGCACTAGTATAATTTATGTTAGCTTGATACCTCGACCTTTATATAATATATTAAAATATCTACCTAGAGTTCACTCGCCCGATCAAACGGGTTAAGACGTCTTAATAAAATTCACAATGCGATCAGCCATGGTTACCGTGCCACAGTTATTGCTGATCGGATCAGAAACGGTCAATCTGTAAATATCTCATAGCCGGTGGACGCCAGGACCGGATCCCTAGTCGATTAACAGATAATGCTGGTTCGTCCACCCCGTTCATAAATAATTTGCGTACTGCTTCGAGGTTAATTAACAATCTATATACATACTTATCCATAAACCAGAAATTGAGCAACTGGTTCCCAACCTTGACGCTTACGCATGCGAACTTCGACCAACCACCTCGTGGCTAGATACAACGGAATATTCCGGCATCTATATGCACCCCACTGTAGTCAGCAGTCTTTTACTACGCTACAGACGGATTCTGTCTCTCATCTTGCGCAGCTGCCGTTTTACCCGAAAATATGCAATTTGTGGCGCTTGTTAACAATATTTTATGTCGTTTATGTGTAACGTACATGTAAGTACGTCGCACGTTTCCCACCTTGTAATACAAACTATGCCGATTTAAACCCTTAGAATTCAGGGAGTTTACACTTCAAAAATTAGGATATCTAGGATGGGCCATGGGGCTCCCAATCGGGAGATTTTTGTCTAGGATGGATTTTTTGGTGTTTTCTTGACAAGCCGAAGTTTCTATATAGCTATGAGATGCTTCGTCTCTAGAAATGTATTTAAAACCACTATTTGTAAAATAGTCGAATTACCAAGTTTTTGGGTTCTCACATTCAAAGCAGCTTTTTATTTTCCCCTCTGAACGATCAAATGGGGCGGTGAAGCCAGAGGGTCGCCATTCGTTAACCAGGCCTCTTTTACGCTAGTACTATAGTGATCGCAATGTAAGACAGACATCCTGGTAGTATATAGGGTAGAGTTGGTTCCACAAAAATGCAACCCTTGAACCTTTAGGATGTTTCGGTAAATTAAGCTTATAACTTTCCGCTAATTCCTCCCCGTTTTGAATATGAGTGGCTCTACGGATCCATAGTTTTATAGATCGTCATATTAGTTTCTAACGTTTTTGAAGGAAAGATCATCGTATTATGATGTTAGACCCTAGACTGACTTAATTGACCAAGGTCTGACCTTGGCTGATTGGTCCAAGGCTCAGAAAACTTCAATACGGCCACGGGCATTTCAAGATTCGAGCTATGACCATTAATATTAGTATTCTCTGATATTCAAATTGTATTCCAAGCGTGTCACGCTTCGGCTAAGGCATTTGTCATGGGCTTCGACGTCGTCACTCAGTCTATCAACGCAATAGATTTAGAATATCTTTTTTAATAACCTCTAAATATTAGTATCTATATTATCAGCTGCCCTAATCAAGCCTATTTTGAGAAAGATTACTCAAAAATATGCATATTTGTATATATTATAGTCATAGTACCCACATTAGTCTGAGAAAATCGATCGCCATGACGCATGATCTTTAACAAAAAAAAAAAAAAAAACACTAGCTGATTGAATCCACCAGAGAAAAGAGGATAAAGGGGAACCAGTATGCCGATTATCGATTCGAAGCGAAACGGGACGGTACGGGGAGCTCTAGAGTGATTTTCATGGAAGATAACTGTATCAGGCATAGCAATTTCCATATTATAGCGGGACGAGTGCTCAATAAGTAATATCGTCGTTTAATCCAACAAAACTTTAACTCTTTGAGTGAGGCACAAGCACTTGGCTTTAACACCAGAGCAAGTTTAAAACATCATGTTCTCATTCCGACCCGCGGAAAACTGGTGCTTTGGCTTGATGCATCAACTGTATCCTGCATTGGTATGGCTGGGTGGCGTTTGCTTAGTGGGGCCTTTCGTCAGCGCCATGAAGACTGTCCCGTAAAGGTTGGTGGGGGCATTTGTTGATTCCAAAATACCACAATTCGCATGTGCTGTATGCTAGAAAATATTTAAAATTATAGGCCGATGGGTCAGAGTTTTGGTGGCTTACCAAATATCATTAAGCAGATCCGGGTATCCCTTATCAGGATGCTAAGCCATGGAGCGAAATGCATGCACAGGATGTAGTCTCGACTTGGCTTAAAGCACAATAATTGATCATCATACATGAGATACTTCTAATGTCTGGGCTATTATGCACCAGTAGCAATACGTTGATACTTTCCTCAAAAAAGAGCATTTATGGAGATAATAGTGCAGGAACAGATAGAATCGCTCACAGACGCCTAGGTTAATGCTCAAAACTTGAGGCATCAAAGGTATATATAAATACGTCGCCAGTTTTCCCAGTCTGTCTGATCGATTCAATATCTCACCAGGCAAATCTACTAGTATCTACTCATCAGCCTTAGGCTTGGGCTTAAAGTGGCCTATAGTACTATAGTTTGCATAACCTGTTCTGTACCGTTATATTAATTCTAATACTAGTATTAATATCATCGTCAAATTTCGAGATGAGGTACTCGTCGATTATCCTTGCTGCAGGTCTAGGCCTTGCCACGTCTGTCAGGGCTCAGGTCGAAACATCGCGAATTCCGGGCTGCCTTGACGATAACTGCCTTCGAGGTAATATTATTCCTCCCCTGATTGTATATGAATTTACAACGTCAAGGTGTTCATAACTAATATTTATTTTCGATCGATATAGCCCTTAAAAATACCCAGCGTCCCGGTCTCCAGGATTGTATTTCCTTCTCATCAGCTGTCTTGATTGACAACCCTGTGTGAGTTTATATATATATCCGAATATCTCAATAAAAGTGTATGAGGTTCTGATGATACCAATAGTACTGAGACTGTAACTTCGACGACTACTGAAGTGACCGCGACCATTACTCCAGGTGTCGGCCAAGAGAAGCGTGATTTTGTCTATTTCAACCGTCGGGATGTAGTCCTCCCAAGTTACGCACCTGAGAGATGCACAGGGGACGTTAGCTCTCGGTACTGGAGCGCCTGCTCCTGTATCATACGGTCTTCATCTCGCGCCGGGGTTACGACGGTTGATATCCCAACTGTTACCGTTACGGCAACTAGTTGGTCGATTATTCCAGCTACTGCCACGGCTCTTGCCCTCGATGATCCCCCCTTCAAAATATCCTTCGCGAACAATGATGGTATCGACCAATATTTATCTATTGAACCAGAGGAATCAGACCTGCTTCCATCGCAAGGCCAAGGAGCCATCTTTACACCGAACTCTGAGGACGCGGCAGAGCTTAAGGTGGTTGCTGGGGGAAATCTCGCTGAGGTTAACAGTGAGAAAATACTCCTCTGTGCCACGGCCGGCACTCCACAAGCTTTCCTTTGCGGGTTCTTTGGTGCTGATCTCATACCTTTGTCTGGTTTCGAGCCAATGAAGTGCGCCCGTACTGGGATTAGTGAACTACTATGCGGCATCCCAGATAGGAATTTCCCTGTATGGGCTATTTTTAACAGTGGGGAGACCCGTCGATCGCGACGCAGGCTTTGGAGGCGGGAAGACGCCAAAACCCACCTTGGCCTTATTGAAAGTGCAGAGGAATTGGATAAATTTACTGACGAGGGTATAAGCATTGGTGAAGCGCGTTTAAACAATATTGATGCTGCCAATCCTCCGAGTAACTCTACTACAACCTCGGGCGGATTTGTTAGTACTGCCACGACTACATCTCAGTCTGAGACTGCCACAACGGCCTCTGAGCCCGAGACCACTACGACGACGCCTCAATTTGAGACCACTACGACAGTGCCGCAATCCGTGAGTAGTACGACAGAGTCTGAGGAGCCCGAGGCCACTACTACAGCTCCCCAAACTACGACTTCTACTACGGAGCCTGAGGAGCCCGAGACCACTGCCACAGCTCCCCAAACCGCGACCACTACTATTGACGTGTTTGAGCCCGGGACTGCCGCGACGTAGTCTGAATTTGTGATTACTGCAGCCTTATTTAATATAGTTAGTTTAATTCCCTGTACCACAGACACGATGTTTATGTAGTAGGTTGTCTAAGATAGATAACCAGATATTCCGAATTTAATTAAATTTAAATACCGCAGCTAAAGCCATTTCAGAAACTTCAATGTAAGTTTATGCCTACCGTAGTGGCCGAAAGTTACGGGTTTAGGGAGAATATATATCAAAAACACAGACATATTGGTGGCTAGATTTAGAATTATAAGTCTTAATTTGCCAAAAGTTTGTCATAGCCGTATGTAAACTTTTATTATGGATTTTAACTTTTGTATGCGAAATAAATGGCCTGATATAATCTTACACTGCCAGTTGAAAAATAGACCATGGAAAACAACATAAATTAATACGGGGTTGATCATGAATCCATGGTATTTTGATGCTACAAGTACTAGAGGAAAAAATAGTGATTTCCTAGGACCCTTGGACCCTCGTTCTTGTAAAACTAATCCGAGTTCCCGAATTCGCCGCTCTATGTTACAGGACTTCTTGGAAGTGGTAATTAACGTGCCAAGGAATATTTATCTCAGTCTTTTCAGGGGGTTGAGTTCCTCTATTCTTCTTCTTCCTCTTCTTCCGCCGCTACGTTCTTTGCCGCCGGTTGGGAACAGTATGGTAGGTCTACAACTGTGCTCTGCCCGTAAACCACCCTAACGGGCTATGCGTCGTAAGGGGTAGTAACCGTTAGCGAAAGTTTTATAGGCGTACAGCTTAACTACTGTTATACTGGTATTAGGAAAATGATCAGACTTACTTTTCCAATCGTGATTGTCTTAACCGCAACATTGCAGGTAGACTTCCTACCACAGCTAATTGCAGTTGGCTTGGACCCTACTTTCTTGAACACTGTTTTTGTAGCTACTTTGCCAGTCCTACCGTAAGACTCTGTAATTGTGTATGTAAATGTACACTTTGCTGCGGCTCGTCGAGCGAGAGCACCAGGAGCGCTCGGAATATCGGCATCAGGGATGCGTAAAGCTAATGTAGTACTTAAGGGACGGGAAGGTCAGCACACTTCCGGTTTGAAAGATTAATAGCGGTGATATTATAGCTATATTCTTGGATTTTGAATCGTGGTGGACTAGTGGGTTTAGCTAACCTGGCCAAGCCGATGGCGGCTGTTAATGTTACTAGTAATTGCATCTTGGTATGTGAAATGACGTCTGTAAGATATCAAAATTTATTGGCAGTGGATCCCGTCTAGGTTTGACGTCGAAGATCAATACGAAAAGGAGCGACGGAGGTTAGGAACAACAGCGAACGACGGCACAATTTCAAAAACTAGAAGAGATGCACAACAAGGATAACAGAGCTGCCGGTTCTAAAGGGGAACTCGGCAAAAGGTGGAGTGTCTTATATATGACTGAGTTTCTTGGACAAAGCAAAAATTGTTTCTACACGGGTTCAAGTATTCACATACGGACTAGAAACGACATTGAAATAGGTTAATTAAGTCCGATTTGGTGTGTCCTGTTATGATTGCATAGGACTTCCTGGGACTGTTTTCATAAATGAGGACCATAATGGGCTGACTGGCCTCTTATGGCGGAGATGTCAAGTTTAGTGTTGAAATTGTTGTATGTTAGAAGAACAAATATTAAGGCACCATTGTGGCCGGCCGATGCGATTTCAACAACAAGGTAGGAAAGAGTTATCTCGGACCCCTTAATAGACGGCTAGGACAGCTATAAAGAGGGATCTGTCTCGGGTTTGGATTGATCTTCGAGCAAATACTTGCGGTGAAAATCCTTGGCACGACTGGGCAACGCATACAGCGGCAAGATACGTCGTGAATGCATCGAAGCTAGAGGGATTGCTAATGATCCAGTTGTACATGTTAACTTGAAACAACTTGTTCACACGAGGAGCCACAGACATGTAGATGCCGAAGAAGGTCGTTCTCAACGCCACTATTTGTGGCAGTGATACGATTGCACAAAGTGGCTGTTTGACAGACGCGTTCAGCTTGGATTTGAAACGCACAGGTACTGCATCGCATTCGGATATGCGCATGTGCCATTTGCCATGAGGGGTCCCTTAATCTCTAACTTTCCAACTCCGATCCGACGAATGGGATATATCCAGATATCTGTGATTACTTAATGCTTCAAAGCAGAAAAGAATATCTAACCAATCATAATCTAGCAGTTTGTCAGCCTTTGGTTTATCAAAGCTATAGCTACCTGACTCAGGTCTGAGACCTTCAAGTGAACGTATGATAACATGTCAAGATCATGTTCATGCTGCATGTTTGGGCACAATCACAGGTGACTTTGTTTGGCAGGTATTCCCACCGTAGATCCTTTTCAACACGCAAAAAATTATTCCTGATTGTGGCCTGATCCTTCTCAACTGCCCAAGGATAGCCCGGAAAAGGAAAAAAAAAAGCCACCATTGATCACTAAATACCTAAACCCTAGGTTTTGACAGCCAACTTGCTGAGAAATCTACCTAAATGAAAGCTCGCCAAATGGAGCCAAAATTATGTGATCGATTGGTACGCTCAGGTGACAGGGGTCGTGAAAGATATGATGTACGGCTAAGTATATTACAAATGCCAGTGGATTGCAAAAAGGGAACTTCGAATTCAGTAGAAAACTCTGGTTAATAGTGAAAGATGCAAGCTAAACTGAACCCTAGTTAGTATTCTGTCTGACAGGCTAACAATCCGCTGAGAAGAGCGTTAGTTTTCTTGAGAAGTGGTCACTCGCAGTCATTCGTTAATGGCCTGAGTGGTCTAGTGCTGGATACAAGGGTCCCAATTTAAGCATGAATGGCGTGCATATGGGCTTGCGAAAGCGATAACTGGATATATAAGACGTCGAAGGCCGCCCTTTTTTTTTTCTAAATCACCAGCTCTCCTCGGTTTTATTTGTAGATTTATTTATTATTTTTTTTTTTTGGAATCTCCACTTTGGCCGGTTGTAAATACCAAAAGTCTTCGATTTGAACCAAACATCTCCACTCCGTATTTTTATCCTCTACTCCCTCTCTCGAAATCCCAAGAGCTTGCGCAAACTTCGGTATCAAGCATATCGGTTTCAAATTATCCACGACTTCTGTCTGTCCTTATACCATACAAAATTCACGATTCTACGACGATTTCTTATCTGACGGAATAAAATCTATTGCGACGTCGCCTTCCCTTACAAATACCTCCCTCCATACTCTTCGGATTTCTGTCAGATATTCAGTGCTAGTTCACTAGAAAACACCACAACTAAATACAACATGGTTGCCGCACATTTTGTTCGCCAATTCTCACAATATGCCACACATGGCTACCGACCGGCTGCGAGATTATCCACCTCCACAATAATAATGTACGGTTATCTCCTGGGTGGGTTAACTGTACCGTTCGTGGCTCCTGCTGTTGCGGGAAGGAGCGATGCGCCGGAATCAGGGAGCACTTTGGGGGATTTTGCCGGGCACTGCTGCTCAAGGTAGACGATGCGCGTTAAAAATATCAAATTTGGAGGGTTCATATGATCATTACCGACCGCATTCCATTCTTCATCTTCTTTTTCCTTAGGGTGCTTGGATTTTAATACAGCTTGTTGGTTTTGGATCCATTCATTGGCGTCTATGGCGTGGGTTTTCCTGTCTAATTAGAGCAATTTAGGTTATACATATTTAATATGATTCATTGAGGAATATATTTTTATGGCTGAGTAAGATCAAGTAGCGTCAGTTCTCATAGATGTACAATCTTGTGCTGCCACTGAGTCTAAAGCGAACAAATAACGTCGCTGAATATCCAAACTACTCCCATTACCCTATTGCGTCTCGAGCCCAAACAAGCCAAGACCGCGATTCGGAATTTTATAGCCTAACTCAACTAAACCGGTCCCCTCTTCTTGCTTTATACGGCTGAGAAGCTTCAAATTTGCTTTTCAATGCCACTCTTTCTTCTTCGCTGTCCGGCGTGTGTCTCGTCGGTGCTGGTTCTTGTAATTCTGATAACTGGGCTGCAAGATGGTCGCGAGGGCTTTCAATTTGTGTAGAACCTGAACGGCCAATAGTTTCGAGCTCTTCGTTGCCTATAGGTATTGTCCCCGCTGGTCAGAGTATAGTAGGAAGAGTATGAGCTGCCGTTGGAGGATACTGACGTTTCTGAAGCATAATACGTTGCATATGTTTCTCTCGTCTGTCGGCGTCAATGGACTGTTTGGCGAAATAGTAGGCCGCCCCGCCGCCTATGTAATACCGTTAGTATAATCCGGACGAAGAAAGAAAAGGTATAGAGTGAATCCGTACCAACTACCAATGAGCCCCAGCCAATCCTATATACGAAGATCCCTTGTCAGTATTGAACCGTAGCCGGTGATCCGAATTTGTATTTGAATGGCATACCAGAAAGATTTTACCTAACCAACTGTTAACAACATGCCCGGGTAGACCGCTGGATTGAACTTACAGTATTCATTTTGAAGAGAGTGGCGATTGTGTCATGAAATGTGCATTTTTACAAGAGTGTGGAATATTGTCGGAGTTGGCCCGCAGAATCGGGCTGAAATTTAATTCACGGAAAAGGGTGCAGTGATGTCAGGCCACCATCGCACCAGCCACATAGTGCGGATCTGTGGCTGTGCGGATCCTGACCAATCGCTCTGTGGTTAAGCAATGGATCCTCCAAAACGCTAGTTAAAGCTTCCACCAAACGGCTCTCACCATCGCCATCGGCCTGCTCCAAGAACCTCAGGAACCTGCAAGCAACGATGGCGACCAAGCGTAAAGGCTCAATCAGTACGCATCTACCATGATCCGTCCAAGGCTTCTTCTTCTTTCCCTCAGGATCTATTGGGGCTAACCAAGCTACGTGACTTGCTATCTAGCCGAACTCGCAAAACCCGCGCCAGGGCCAAAACGAGCGAAGCCTGATGTCTCGAGTGACGAAGACGACGATGAACTCGACGAAGAAGTTCCAGATGAGGAGGAACAGGGTGCTATCACTCGTATGCAGCCTCTCACGCGATACCCGATATTTCAAGTTGATAGGTTGGGCCTGATGGTGTATGTCCTTCATAGGTGTCCTCGACAAGTTCTCTTTCGCTGGCGCTCGCGAACGTTCGGAGGTGCCGACAAGTGATGCAGTATCGCGTCTGTTCAAACGTGATGAATTGAGTTTCTTAAAGATGAAACCAGACCATGAGAGCCGGCCGATGTGGATTAATCCACGAAACGGAAAGATCATCTTGGAGAGCTTCTCGCCGTTAGCTCCCGCTGCCCAAGACTTTCTGACTGCTATCGCTGAACCGCTTTCGCGTCCCACTTATCTTCACGAATACCGGATTACACCACACTCGCTATATGCTGCCGTAAGCTAGCCTGGAGCTAAAGCGTGACCTGAATATGTTCTGATGGTGTTCCTTAGGTCTCCGTCGGGCTTGATCCTAAGGATATAGTTGCTGTCCTCGATCGCTTTTCCAAGATCCCTATTCCTGATGAAATCGTTCAATTTATCAATGGATGTACCGGATCTTACGGAAAGGTTAAGCTTGTCTTGAAGCATAACAGGTACTTTTTGGAATCATCAGATATGAAGATGCTTCAAATTCTACTACGAGACCAGGTCATCAGTGAACAGAGGGTATTTACGGATATAGGCGACGGGGATGGTATTACTAAGGAAAGCGCACCAAAAATGGGAGCATTGGTAATTCCAGGTACTAAGATTGCAGCTGGAGTTGCACAAGGACAACAAGTCGTGCAGCACAGTGGAGGAGAGGGCGAGGAGCAAAAACCGGAGAGTGCTGAAGAACTTTTTGCTGCCGTTACTGCGCTTAAAGAGGGCGAAGAA
This sequence comes from Arthrobotrys flagrans, assembly GCF_004000055.1. Taxonomy (NCBI): domain Eukaryota; kingdom Fungi; phylum Ascomycota; class Orbiliomycetes; order Orbiliales; family Orbiliaceae; genus Arthrobotrys; species Arthrobotrys flagrans. The sequence goes on from NW_027137556.1 coordinate 1,166,504, forward strand.
GACGATGATGATGAGGAAGCCGAGGCGGTTCATTCCTTCGAAGTCCGTGCCGAAGGTGTCGAAAAGGTACAGAAGCAATGCTTGACACTAGGATACCCTCTGCTCGAAGAGTATGACTTCAGAAACGACTCGCGAAATGCAAACCTTGATATGGATTTACGGCCACAGGCTCAAATTCGACACTATCAGGAGAAGAGTCTTAGTAAGATGTTTGGTAACGGAAGAGCGAAGAGTGGGATCATTGTCTTGCCCTGTGGCGCGGGTAAGACATTGGTGGGTATTACGGCAGCGTGTACAATCAAGAAGAGCGTGGTGGTTTTATGCACATCTTCGTAAGGCCCCAACCATCTGAGACATCGGTGTATCGAAGACTAAGGGTCGTCCAGTATGTCTGTCGTCCAGTGGAGAAATGAATTTTTGAAGTGGAGCACAATCAACCCCGATCAGATCGCCATCTTCACAGCTGAAAACAAAGAACGCTTCCGGGGAGATGCCGGTATTATCGTCACCACATACTCCATGGTCACTAACTCTCGGACACGTTCGCACGACTCTCAGAAGATGATGGACTTTTTGATGGGTAGAGAATGGGGACTTCTCCTCCTCGACGAGGTGCACGTCGTTCCCGCAAACATTTTCAGAAAAGTCATTCATTCCATTGCAACTCACGCCAAACTCGGACTTACAGCGACGCTACTTCGTGAAGATGACAAGATCCAGGATCTGAACTTTTTGATCGGGCCAAAGCTTTACGAAGCAAATTGGATGGAACTCTCGGAACAAGGTCATATTGCAAGAGTTCAGTGTGCTGAAGTTTGGTGCCCAATGACGACAGAGTTTTATCAAGAATACCTCAACGAGACTCCGAGAAAACGTGCCTTGTTCTACATCATGAACCCTCGAAAGTATGTTTATCCTTCGCCCTACCGCTTCCGCACACCGCCGTGCTAATGAAGAAATATAGGTTTCAGGCTTGCCAATTCCTCATTGACTACCATGAAAAACGTGGCGACAAGGTCATCGTGTTTTCCGACAACGTTTTTGCACTTGCGGCTTATGCACGCAAACTCAACAAGCCCTATATTTATGGTGGTACTCCACAACAAGAGCGTCTCAAGATTCTTCAAAATTTCCAACGTAACGAACTCATCAACACAGTTTTCCTTTCGAAAATTGGAGACACTAGCCTTGATCTCCCCGAGGCAACGTGTTTGATTCAAGTTTCGTCACATTACGGTTCTCGAAGACAGGAGGCACAGCGTCTTGGTAGAATTCTAAGAGCTAAGAGAAGAAACGATGAAGGCTTCAATGCCTTTTTCTACTCTTTAGTGAGTAAGGATACTGCCGAGATGTACTACTCCTCCAAAAGACAGGCATTTTTGGTGGACCAAGGGTATGCGTTCAAGGTTATTACGCACCTTCAGGGAATAGAAAACCTCCCTGGCCTGGCATACGCCACACCAGCGGAGAGAAGGGAGTTACTTCAATCCGTACTCTTGGAAAACAGTCAGAATGCCGACGTCAATTCTATTGAAAAGGAGAGCGATGGCGGTTTCTTTGACCGCACTCGTGGAGACTATAAACGGTTTGGTCCGGTAGTCAAACGAAATAACGCCAAACTCTCTGGCCTCTCGGGTGGCGACACTATGGCGTACGTGGAGCAAAACGCCAGTGCGAATAAGAGAATGAAGGTTCCACCCGGCCAACAGAATAAGTTTATGAAGAAGCTGAAGAGTGACGCGGTTAAAAGAGCACGAGGATAGAAATCTCATGATCTGGATACTGCCGCTTTTAAGGAGGCTGTCGCGAAGATAGATGAGCGTGAAAGTAATAAAGTGCAAGGTGACAATAGAAGGAAAACCCTCAGTGAGAGAGGTTGGGGGGCGGGAAGGTAAGAAATCATGTTCAAAGCATTTCTGGAGTTCTGTGTTGCTAGACTGGGATGTATACTATTGTCGTTTTCTATAACTATGTTTTTTTTTTTTTTTTTTTTTTAAATTTGATGGGAGACTGAGATAGCTAGAGGAGGCGATGGAAATGTCAATAAGAATGGTTAATAAGATTGAGTATTTGTGCCTTATCCAATTTGATTTCCGCATAATGGATTTTGGCAGTGATTATAAATTGCAGAATTAAGAATGCATTAATGAGCGAACTATGTCCATGGTCATATGGTCCATGTCCTTCGCAAAGGGACAATAAAGTGGTGCCCTACTACAATACATACATAGGAGCATCCGCTAACTACTACACCAGTAGGCGCGGGTCAGACGACCTTGGTTGTAATTTCGAAAACTCAGTGGTCTAACCAAGACTAATCCAATCCCCCATCGCACAACTTAAACTATTTTAAACTTTGATTAACCCCCATTGTTCCACTCAATACCTTAGCTAACCTTGGCTATTATGTGACCATCTGTAGTGTCCTCTCCCACACCCTTCCAGCTATTGTCTGTATCTCTCTGATATACTCCTCATCAATAGGAAAATTCACCGCCGCACCCCAACACTTATCCGTGAACGGGTATCTTACAAAATGAGGTCCTCCTTACTGGGTTTACCATGATGTTTTTACAACAGTGACAGATCTGATGGGGTGCCTCGGTCGTCATCATAGCGTAATAGTCTCTCTCGAATAATGATCGTAAGACGTTGATTTTAGTCGCGGGGTAGAGCCGGTGCCCATCAGTTTGACGCTGTTGTGGTCCCGGGAAACGTCGAGGGAGCAGATTCGGTCGCCATAGTGGTGGTGGTGCGATTGAACCAGGATATCTTGGTGGAGCATACAAAGGTACGCACCTGCGACAGCAGATACATAGTTGATTTGTCTTTAAATGCCAAAAGTAGACGGGATCGTTGTAAAGCTGTAGGCATACACTGCATTTCAAAAAGAATGGTCGTTTATCGACATCGATTTCGCGAATGTAGATTTATACTGCCTGGCGAGCGGTGAGACCGGGTCTATCTGGCCCAGTGCGGATTATTGGATCGCGCGGCGATAGTAAGGGGTTAAAAGTAGAGCGTCTTCCATTTAGGCTTTTCCAACTATTCCGCATCTGATGGATATTTCGGAGATCCCCACAGCGGCATAATATGCGGCGGAGCGTAAATCATCATCCATCGCCCACAGTAGGAAGTTGGGTGGGAGGCTAGAGAGTACAGCGTTAACGTTCGGCCTAGGTCTCGGCCGAGCTCGAGGTCGAGATGGTGGAGTAGCACTAAAAATCCCGTCGCCTGGGACAGTGAAGTAGTAAAAGTCGCAATATGGAGAAAACTCATTCTTGACATTCTCAAGACACCGGCTGCTCCCAGAATTAAACTGGCAACGTCTAGTATATCTACTAGGCAGCTGAGGGAGATCACAACGCGGTACACCCAAAGCCCGTCGTTAGTGCCAATAATTCCTGAAGCTGATTCCCAAGAATCATAGGTTCCCCGGCGGGAGGCGGCGTAGCGTGCTTTGAGGTTATCTAGAAATTTAGAACGGAAAATATCCTCGTCTTCCCATGGAGCTCCAGGATTATCAAACGTCATTACGCCTGCTGTAGGTGCTATACCATCTCCGTTTACAGATCCTGGGATTAAACTTAAAGGGTCATCCTCATTTCCATCAATTCCGAAATTATTGCGATATCCTTGGTAGTATCCGTTCCAGCGGTTGGTCTGACGGAGAGTCAGCGCGGATTTATTGAGGTTATATGCGTTATGGTTATAATTGGGCCCGCTGCCCCAGTGAGGGACTGAGTAGGGGACAAACATTTGAAGTGCCGAATAAAGATTGGTGAGATATCGCGCTATGCTTTTCGGAGGATGGAGTTATTGCGATTGTTCGGATTCATTATAGGTCGAATCTTAAGATCAAAACCCTTTGGTAGGGTAACGTATATTGCATTATATTAGTCGAATGACGCTAATTGAAGAGAAAGTACTAAGTTTAGGCTTGCAGTGCGGTAATTTGGTTTATTCAGGTAATATAGTATTGATCATTCCCATTTATTTTCAAAACCAAGGCAAGATATATCGATATTAATGGGAGATCTTCATAAGACAAATCCCGCGTGTAAGCGCATTTCTACAACTGCGTTGCTGGTTCAAAACGCAACATTCTACACTAATTTCGAATATTTTACAAATTAACATTAATGCAAATCCGGGTAGTTTATGAGTATATATATATATCGTAGACGGCGAGAGTGCATAGTGCGCAGTATGAATTGACACATGTCCAGCATGGTTTCATTCAATATTAAGTATTCGATCGTTGGGTTCAATATCATTTTTATATCTACGCTGTATAGTGTGTGTTTACCCAACTTGGTCTCGCGACTTAACCCAATTTTTCAGCTCAAGGAGCGCATTGGTATGTAATTTCGTCTATTCCTCGTAGACGGTTAATATCGAAATTGCGCAACAGAGATGATAAGGACAAATTTTGTTTCGTTCCTAGTATCTGACGTTGGATCCTGTGTCCGCGACCCGATGGCCAGACCTCAAAAATGTTCTCCGAGATGACAGAGCCTTAAAGGACAAAGTTTTCCAAGTACGGTCGAAGCTCCGCAGAATGGCTAGTGGCTGTCCTGCCAATCAAGCCTCGAGCTCACCGGTTCAACAAACTCTCAATCCATCGAATTCTCTCAATAGCCTTATTCAAGGAGCGATGCAAGTAACTAAGCATTTAGACAGCGCCATTACTTCAAATGATCCCTCGAAAGTTGGATTTGACAACATTGAGGATGTCGCAGCGGAAATGAGCGAAGCTTTACGTTTATCTCAATGGAGTTATTAAGTTCCAACGGAAATTCTTGGTCGCTGCGCTGAAATCATATCCGTTCTGGATACAGAATATCAATATGGCACAAAATTAGATTTATTATGCGACAGGTGACTGCTCGACTATGGTTATCTATGCTGCATCCGATGGACATTGACCGAAGAAGATCTTAATGAGGACTTAGATAGTAGTTAGATATTCTGATTAGCGTTAGTTAATTCTGAGGCCGTAGTCTAGAAGTGGTTCAGTCTTTTTATCTATTACGTACAGCCAGTCCTTATCTATATTGTCCTTCTGAATGAGTAATTGAAATACTATCCTATTTGGGATCATGAGTAATACATCCTGCCATAGACCCACAAAAATCCTTTTTATTTTCTATGATTGAAGATCTCGTCAATTACTGAATTAAAATTTGTTCGTTGGTGATAGAAATCCACCTGCAGCTTTCACTGGCCCAAGCGACCAAAGTCGACGAGTCTTTGCTCTACTAGTCTCAAATAAAAATCAACAAAAGGCTTCCAAAGGACATTTAAGATCACGGCTTGGCGCTGAAGTGCCGGCGTAAAGCTTAAATATGAGGATTTCGCTTCAACATGAAATTCGAAGTAATTGCAAACAAAGCACACGTAATATCGACAACCGGATAGCCGGTACGAATGATCCTCGCTCGGAAACACTGCCGACTTGTCGGCGAACCTTGCCAAGACGGCCAAGATATGCAGACATGCAAACCGGTGGATAGGCTTATGTCTTGACCTGGATGAGGTGGAAGTATACTAAAACGGTCTGTTTCTCGATATAGGAGGGTTATCCTGATGCTAAAGCCATAAAGTCCCATCTTGATATCATTATTATCGTCGTCACCCATGCAATTCGCTTAACAGAAGCCTTAACTTGTTCAAGGATTTCGGCATCTATCATGTAATTAACTCAAGCTTTCAAATGGAGTATGCCACAAGCCCACGGGAATATGCGATCCCTAGCTTAACAAACCACTGTCACCTTATTGCCTTTCTCGTTAAACGAAATGTTGCAGCACTTAAATCGAAACGCCATGTGCAACCGTTCAGGATAATTCAGAGCGAGGTTCCCTCTCCCAGATACAACATTGACTCCACCTTTACGATGAATTATCCAATAAGAACAGCATAATCAGCGGCTCTGGTAGCTTCAACGTCTCTAGGTGCCAAATGTGGGGTGTTCCTCCCGCCATAACCAATTTGGTTAGGTTCAGACGAAATTGTGGAGGTGCCAAACATTTCGCAGCGAAAATGTATATAACAGCCACCGCTATCCCTCTTGAGATCACGAAGAAGAAAAGAAAAACTAAAGGGTTTATATCGTAGGGTTTTTCCCCATCGACAATTTAAAGTTCTCCAGTTTTTTGGTAGACGTTCATTCATTCATCTAACCACTTCTCTCGTTTCTTGCCAATTGGTCGATGCTTTGAAAGCTTCCCAAGTCCACTCTCTAAATCACATTCATTTTACAACAAATCCAACACATTCACTATGGTTGCAATCAAAGTTTCTGCCCTTTTGGCACTTCTGCCACTCCTCGCCATGGCAGATGAGGCTCCTGGCTTCACTATGGACCAGAACCCAGGAAAATTGGTTCCTAAGATTCCATCCGGCTCCAAAGACGAGGCCTGTATCAAGGCCTACAAGGAGCGCCACATCGAATGTGTTCCAGAAATTATGCACCTGGTCACATTAGGCGACCCGAATGAGGTACCGACTGAAGTTCAGCTTGAGGAAGTCTGCACAAGTACTTGCCTTGCCAGTTTGCGACGGTGGATTCGTGGTAGCAGCGACTGTGGACCAGAGAAGTTCTTGAAATTCCTGAAGCTGTCGAACAGCACAACGACAGATGCTGGGTATAAGACCACGGATTTACAGCAGTTTTTCCTCAACGGTGTTTATTGGGATAAGTGTCTTGTGGATCTGTAAGGTTCAGCGTCTATTATTAAAACTCTCAAATAAGATACTAACGCTATAATTCGTAATATTAGTGTCAAGCCACAAAACGGCGGCAGCAAATGGTGTGTTCTCCAGTGGGAGGAAATCATCGCTGCAGAGACTAGCCATCCCCCCGATTTGTTCTCCGTCTCAGACCCAGATGATTTCTGCAAGGACCAAACTTGCGGCGCCCAATTCGCCTACCTTTCCGCACCTAAGAAGTACATCAGGAAACTTGATGATAAGAAGGGGCTTAAGGCTGGTGAAGAGCCAAAGATCAAGCTAATCACTCTCAAAGAGGCCTGCCCAAAGATCGATACTAGCAAATTTCCCAAGAGGGAAGAAAAAGTCACTGCTTCTGATTTGGGTGAACCAGTGGCAGAGGCCAAGAAAGCTGAGACTGATGATACGTCAACGAGCGAAAAGTCCACTTCAGAGAGTAGTACGAGTACCGGGGCTAAGCCAGAGGCTTCCGTCAATGGGGCCCAGGTGAAAATCTTCCAAGCCCGCTTTGCTGTCTCCGCACTTCTCGTAGCAGTCGGCGCCCTAATTTTGTAAATGCTGTTACTCTTTAACGGAAACTCGAGAAAAATAGCAATTATGACGAGGGAAACCCGTAAAGGTCAAAATCCTTCAGCGACGAATATCGAATGTATGAGTTCGCGACCGAAATGATCTTTTTTGGGAGTCTCGTTTGAAATTATTGGTTTAGTATTGAACAGTTATGCTGCATGGATTTTTTCCCTTGATGGACTGGGCATCTTTTGGAGTTATTTTGTTACTTAACTGTATCCTAGATTTCAGAATGAAATTGACCCAGAATATAACATTGGTGTTACTTCCTTTGCGGCTCCAATCACTATTTTCATAAATTGGCAAGGAGTATGATATTATGCAAAAAGAAAAGCGGAACTCTAGGTCGCTACTCAAGCCCAATGTGATTATCGTGATTTTCCGTGTTATAATTGGCGACCTATCTGCATTCAATAATCTGACGTAATTGCCTAAGATGCTAAGTGCTTGATAAAATTTAGAACATGCTTAAGGAGTGAAATTTCTAGTGCAGCTCTTTCAGGGCAAACCCTGTCGGCCGAAACACGGGTATTTGATTTGACCTTTCGACAATCGTCATCGAACCACAAAACTTTGCGTCTGTAGAACCAATCAATACTCTGCCGATGGAGACGTGGGAACATAATTTTAGTCACTAGTATAGCGCGATTCGAGATAACTACATTGTCTCTCAGAATTTTCAAGCATAAAGCCATGGCTACGACATAACTCTCTAAAAGTACCATCCATCAAGGCCATGCATTCCGGCCAGGATAGCTCGTATTAATGGTTACACATAGTCGAAATCGTGCTCCTGCTGTGCAACTGTAGTAGGATGTTGTTACACAAGCAGGAGTTTCAGAATAGGAAACAGCTAGCTTGGATAAATTTTTCCTTTGTAAGATAGAGTGATGACCATATGGTGTACATGAAAGAGAGGCTAGACTAGCAAATGTAAAAATTATGATTCATAAGTACCACTGAAATAATGTGATATAATCAGCATAGGACTACTATGCTATGGAGATTTTGTCAGTTACGTATCACAAACCTGTCAATAATGGAGCTCTTGAACTCTGGTAGTAAGGGAAAATATATAGCAGCTACCATTTCATGAAAATTTTGTCACATTCAAATGGGTTTCATCTAGCTTCCTAACGTCCATAGTAGTTCCAGTGAGCTCAAGGGTCGTGATATCGTGGGATATATGGCGGGATTTGATTCCTATCCACAATACAGCATTAGTATTAATTTTTGCAACTTGTTTACCCGGATTGCTGGCACGGCATTGTGGGCACCTCAAAATCCTTACTAGATCTCATATCCTTTAAGACCATTTTGATGGTCCTCCTTCTAACAAGCCTGTGCACACCCACGCTACAACTATGGACCATAGCCCGCTATGCCATTGGCTGCATGTCTTCACTCGGCCCACAAACGGGCTGCGAGGCAGGAAATATCCCCTGCTACTGCAACAACTCTACTAACCTCCAAATACTCAACGATTGTGTCACTACAAACTTTTCTAGGGGATTTGAAGGAGCAGACGGAGGCGGTTCATTTTTTGAGGACTTCATTTGCTCGAGTTTAAGTTCTAGAACGGCTTCTAGTCGTTTATTAACATCGACAGTAGGAACGAATGGGGAGGGGTAACAGGATTCAACAAAAACAGAACAAAACACAAAGGCCTACTACAGATTCACTGGCTACCTCAACGTCGCCACTACAACCTAGTTCGGCGCTATTGAGTGGCACTGACTCTAACTCAATATTTACAACCACCGCCTCCACGAACAACGACGCCTCTGCTACCCCCGTTGATACAACACCCCCCATCCCCCCAACAAGTACAGAAACTATGCCGCCATTCCCTAGCGAAACAAAGCCCGCAGCAGCAATCATTGGGGGCACAATTGAGGAAGGGAGCCAGAGCATCTGTAGTGGAGACCTTATCGTGAGTTTTATATCGGACGGTAGAAGGAGGGATACAGTTATGACGACTGGGTCAAGATTATAGCATTAGTTAGGGGGAGAAAAGACTAAGGACTAGCTGAAAGACTGAAATATTGTATTAAATTATGATCGATGAACTATAAGAATCAAATAGGGGGCCTACCTGTGGGAAGAGTCTCGCGGTTTTCATGAGTATTACGGATGATGGGTAGCTCAAAAGTCTTAGAGTGGTATTAGCCGAGGTTATGGTGCTTCACAGGTTTCTAGACGACTATTAGTAACTCTCTGATGCTTTAGATATATTATAATGGCGATAGTCTCACCGTCCATGGGGCGAAGAAACGATCCAAGTTTTACCCTTGTTTGAATACTTCTTACTACCCTTTTGATCATTGGCATTGGTGTCCTTTGGGATATACTTGGAGTTTAATTTCAGAGCCACAGACCTTTTCCCAGTTTTATCCGTGACAGGAACTTCTACCAAAATATCCTTCATTTCCAAAGCGTCATCAAACTTGTTGTCACTTGTTTCGTTGTCCCCAGCAGCGGAATTGGCAGTTCCCTTTGCTGCATCTTCATTTTTCATCATCATCTCTAATCGTCGATAATGGTATAAGGCTCGGAACAAGATGAAGCAAAAGAAATCCGTCGAAAGAAAGATTAAGATAATCTCCCATGGAGGCAAAATGCTAGGTGGCTGTGAAACACCACGTGGGGGACTGACAGCAGTTCCGAAGATTGTGAAAGTAGCGACGACGAAACCATTAGTTATAATGCTGAAAATGTGGGTGGATGTCGTCTCAGTTTGGGTTCCACCGCGATTCTTGAGATACTCATCTGAAGTGGTAATCGCAGTTCCTTGTTGCCTTTCGACTAAAGTATCTGCGATATTCCCAGCGGTGTGTTCTGGGTTGACATTTCGTTTGAATTGAGTGTGAGTGTGAGTGGAGGTCCAGGGGGTTGGAGTCTCGAGGTTCGTGTAGACTACACCTTCGAGGTTGACATTGACTTTTCCCATCGTGAGATTTGTATGAGATATATTTGAACTTAAAAGCTATGCTTTAAAAAGGGTTCTTCGAGGCTATTAGTGAACCTCAAGAGTTGGAAAGTGGGAGGTAGGAATCAATATAGAGGGAAAGATATGCGAATGGAGGAAGGAAGGAGAGCTAAACAGTTGAGAGAATTTTATACAGAGATTTTGGAGGGTGCAGAATACATAAGTATAATATACACTACCCTGTTGAAGCTGGGAGAGTGCAAGTAATAATAAACTAAGTTTAATAAAAGTGTAGCTTGATAGAATATTGTGAGTTGATGAATAGAGGGGTATGAGTGATGAATAGAATAGCATGAGTTGATGAATAGAATATTATGAATTGGTGAATGGATAAGGGTGTCAAGCCACCACAAGAAGTGACGAGACTGCACAAGAAGCTTATTGAAGCCTCAATGGGCTTCAAACTTCCAGGGCATTTATAACTAGACAATATCGTATGGGTCACGGTCAAATCCACTTATATGAACCTCCCATCCTTCGACATCCAGCATTTCATCACTGCCTTCTTCCTCGACTGTTTCTTCCCAAGCTCTGGGTAAGGTTTCAAGAAGCTTCTGTCTCATGAATGGAAGATAGCCCCTCTCGGTATTCGAATGGAAACAAGCAATGACACTAGTTCCACTCTCCTTAGCAGCAAGTGCCTCATGATGGCTCATCTCACCAGTGAAAAGCACGTCTGCCTTTACATCCCTGAAAACGCTTCCTCCAGATCCAGCACATATCCCAATTGTTCTGATATCCCGTTCTGTCGGCGCAACGGTATGGCGCTTAGCCAAAGCAACCTGTAGATAACTCATGCCCAGGAACCCCTTGACCCTTTCAACAATACTTTTGATATCTGTAGGCTCCTTTAGTGTTACTAATCGACCATATCCGGCACTTTCGTGTTCAGTTCCCTGAGCGGAGGCACACGGCTGGATTGCTGTTCTTGAAGCTTCATATTCTTCGCCCCCGGAAATTCCACTGGCCAGCCAGTCATTTATCCCTCCTCTAACGGCATCTACAGCAGTATGTGGACTGTATACGCTAATGCCAGCTTGAACCAACCGCAGTAATGTTGTTTGTTGGGCGTTATCGGTAGTCAAAGACTTCAAAGGGCGAAAGATGATAGGATGGTATGTGACCACCATAGCCGCGTTGAGGCTGATGGCTTCGGTGGCTACCGCCGTGGTCAAATCGACCGTAAGCAGGATTTTCGGGGCCCTGAGTGTCGAAGAGGATAGCGTGAGAGGTGGTGGGGAGAGCAACAGCCCGGTATTGTCCCAAGCTTTGTCCGCAAGGTGCTCAGGATAGAGCCGCCGGAGGGTAGTCAGGATCGTTCGGAGGATTGGAGACGATGGAGCAGACATGATGGAGTGTGGTATCTATTGTCGACGGGTACCTGTATGCGTATGTATACCTACGTAAGTATATGCACATATGCACACGAGCATGTAGAGATTTAGACTAATGTAAGTACATGTAGCGTCACGGGCGAGGCTTTATAAAGTGAGGTCTTAGCTAGAATTCCTAGCAACACATACCCGTTTTTTTTATTAATGCACCGAATTTAATAAATATTGAAGTAAATGCTACACATATTTTTTTGATAAATTTTATATAACAAAACTGGCAGATCTAACATAGTATCAATAAAATCGTGTTATTAGGAATTCTAGCCCAAACAGACAAAACTTTGGTTTACGACAGTCCACATCTTGCGCTGGACCATCCGCAAATACAAGACGAGAATAAACCAATTTACCACAAACTGCGTTCCTAGGTCTGTGTTGGCTTCGAAGTCTCAGCTCGGTCTAGAAAAGCTAAACTTTGGCCTTTAAAATCTCGAAACATTCTGAATATATACTATACAGACCCCCAAGGCCCCCGTAAATAGCTCCCCTAACCGTGCCAAGTCCACCCGCTGGTTTTCCTATGTCCCGCCGTGAGATAGCCTTCCCACCGCTAGACTTTTTACTACCAGATTTGCCTCCCCCAGATCTTCTACTGCCAGTTTGAGGTGCTTCGACTTTGAACAAAATGTGGAAATTTGGCATATCGTTGGGGGGCGGGTATGGGATTTCGTCGCCTGAGCCGTCTTCCGAGCCGCTATACGCGTCGTGGTCATCCTCAAATCGGAGAACTGTGGCCTGGGTGATTCGCTTCCCTCCGAGCCCGTTCGAATGGTCGTACAACATTCGGGAAATTGCCCGCCCGAAAACAGTCGCTAGTAAAGCATCAAAGGAATCTTGCAACTTGGGATTTTTAGATGATTCTTCGAAAATGAGATATTCAAGTACCCGGGAATTCTTATCCGTTCCAATTCTTTGTGCCTTCACAAAGGCTCTGTGGCGCTTGAATATATATCTAGCAACTGCTGTGAACCCTCGATTTATAATACTGTCCGCCCCAATATATTTGAGGTCAGTTAACCTGCCTCTTGGGTCAACAGGTTTCCGGTTAACCTCGTCGTACCATACGCGATATAGTATCTCTGAAAACCGTTGCTCTTTAGGGTACGCCCGGTCCTCTGATTTAAAGGCCATTTCAATAACGAGCAGCCCATCGCTACGAGAATGTGCTATGTCATACGCAAAACCGATGCTTTCTGTATCCTCGCTCGCGATATTCGTTTCCCCTTTGATGCTAGGAGTTTTGCCTGTTAAGATGTAATAAGGCAGGAAGGGTGTCTTGTCAGGCCTAATCGCATAACTTTTCGATTGATGCTGCACTTTATAACCGTTATCTGGGTTCATAATTATATCGGAACCTGCACGGGAAACATCCCTTGCCCGCATGAGCTTAGGGTTGGTTCGCATATTTTCACCTATTTTCACATGATCTTCATACTGCAGATGATCATTTGCCGGACTCTGTTCGAAGTCTTCTGGATCCCCGGGTGGGAAGGACCCAATTTTGTATAGCAGGTGATGGCTTTGCGTTCCATCCAGACCGACGCTTGAAAATAGCCGAACTTCTTCGATTCGTCTCATGCCAAGGGCTTCAGAATGATCCTGAAGCATTCTGGCAACTGCCTTGCCGCTTTCGCACCCTACGAGAGCTCTGAATGCTTTAGTAATCCTCGGGTCCTCGCGTCCATCGGTCCACTGCTTTAAATTTATTGTACGGGCAGTAAAATCAATTTGCATTGCCTCCTCACTGTCTGGGATATCGTTGATTTGCAATCTTCTCGAGCCAGTCTCGCCTGCCTTGACATCCGCAAAGATAGAAGTTACTGCATCGATAACCGATATCGTATTTGTATCTTTTGGGTTTTCGATGATAACACCACGTAGCTTTCTCATGCTCTCCGCTTTTTCGAACGGTGTCAGATTCGGGTCCTCTTGGGCTCTTTCAGTTACCCCAAACCATATTCGGTAAAATATTTCACTAATAGAGCTCTCAATTGGTGACCCCATATCATTTAACAGATTAATATCCCTCAGTACCAATACCCTAAGCGCGTGTGAGGCTTCAAAGTCGTAAATACGTTTGCCTGGCTCCAGTCCCCCGGACCATATGTTATTCACCGATATCCTATCAACAATCCTAGGGCTATGAAGTTTTAGGTCTCTCAATACCTCCGCTGACAAATACTTAGCAATGAGATAATTAGTAACCCCTCGCGGGTCGAGTGGAACGGCTCCCCCAAGTTCAAGCTTGTAGTTATTTTCTGCTTTCATAATAATTGTTGAGCCGCTTGTTGATGTATCGGGTTTATTAAGGATTTTTAGAAAGTTCTTCCCTAAGGTAGCGGCGAGCTGATAGGCGCCGTTACCACTAAATCCTGAGCTTGAAGTTGTGTCTGGACCCGTTTTGGAATCCGTATCCGCCCTTTTATGAAACTTTCGAAACCGGGTGCCTACACGAGAGTCAAACTGGTCCTTTTTCTCCGTTGAGACGTTATTGTGTTTAGATCCGACTGGCTGGGTGAGGATTTTGCCGGTGCCGTCGCCCAAGGATGTAGGCATCCAGGAACTCTGCTCAGTTTTATTATCACCATTACTCTGTTTCTTCCTGCGATCCTGAGCCGATGACCCCAACCTTAAGGAGTCCTATTTAATGTTAACGTTAGTAAAAAGATCACTACACATAAAGGGATTTTTTCTAGTGGCTAAATCAAATTCACTCTCTTACAAAATGAGAACCCGGGCGAGAGAAAGCCGGATCATATGGAAGCTGAGAAGGTTTCCAATTCTCCTTCGGCAATCTAAGAACCCCAATCCTGAAAAGTACACAAGGATTATCTCCACCCGTGCCATAGAAGAAAATCCTTATCTGAACTACTGTTTTCCCACCTAACACATGCGAATGTTGATTCAACAGATATGCTACCCCACGTCCATTTTCACTGCCGAGAATGGCATTAAAGGCTTCTTGTTCTACGATATTGTCTGAAACTGCTTTGAGAATTAATAAGAATCCAGGCTGAGTCCCAATTTTTTCATCGCCTCGCACTTGTCGTATCTTTTCCGGCAGCAGTTCTGCAACTCTGTCTATCGCCTTTTGTGTTCGTGTGTTTTCTACGTCCTCATGGATGATATACTTTAGATGCCCAAGCTTTCTTAAGCTGTGTGCATCTAAGGTATCAGGATTTCCAACCGATCCCCTGACCTCTTCGTACCAAACACGAAACATTATCTCTGAGAATAGCTCTTCCCTTGGATTTCCCGCATCCCTTTCTTTGTACGCAGAATGGACTATTAGAAGGCCAAGATCGGCTGAAAGGGAAAACCCGTACGGGAGAGCTTCTTGTCCGGGTTTTTTGCCTACGGGATTTTTAACAAACATGGATAATAGAGACCTAGGTGGCTCTCGCCCGAGTGCTAGGAACACATCCAGAAACGGCGCCCCGCTAATTATGTCTTTTGCAATCTTGACTGGATCGTCCCTAAGTGACTGGATATCGAGTTGGTAATTAGCTGCCGCATTGCTAATGAGCAAAGAACCGGTTTGGGAAAGATCGAAATTGGGAACTGGCATCACTCGAAGCCAGTATCCTTTTAAAGCTAGCTCTTGATACGCGCGATCGGCCTCTAGGCTTGAAGCGTCCTCCATTTTTACGTATTGTGATGAATCCAGGTTTGTACCCCCTAGGCCCCGCTTTCGCAGGTGATCCGCATGTTCTAGCTGACATTTTATATCTTGCTGGAATGGAGACGGCCATCCTACCGAATGATTGAAGATACCGTGTTCAAGGTGCTTGACGTCGCAAGCTTGCGGGATTGTTCGAGCGAGCGTCCAGATAGGGACCCATGGCTGCAAGAAGAAGCTGAAGAATAAGAGTAAATAGAGAAATAAAAACATTATGCTAGTAGTAAACCGAGTTTAGAGGATGTTGAGTGTGTAGTATAGTAGTTTCATTTAGATATAATTCGAAGTCTGGAAGGAGGGACTTCAAACCGCAAAGGACAGTCAGTAGACTTATTTATCGATTCATCAATGCACGAGTAGGCTTGAGAGATGGTCTTCCGTTGATCAAAAGTTCCTCCAGCGTAGCTAAGTCCCTCCTATCTACAATATACCGATACAGGTACCTGTATACCTAGTCTAAATCTCCTAAAAAATGTATGATTGTAGGTGTATGGAAGCTTATGTGGGATAGCACAAACTTAATATAAGCACTATTCCAAATTTTTACGAGATTTACAAATCTAGGCAGCTCTTCTTAAGTTTGAAGATGAGAGACTGTGCAACTGTGTAAACACTTGTGGGCCAAGACTTACTAACATGCTGTGCGAAAAACTGTGCCACGAAGTTTCATGCATGCGAGGCTAAAAAATAAAGCATTGTCGAATTCGCGAATACACTGTTATTTGTGGAAAGGAGTTTCAAGTCGTCTTTGGAATTCTTCCTCGAGCTCTACGCTAGTTGGCTTTGGCTGTTTCACTAGCCACTAAAAGTTGCGATTCGAAGCCGAGGCTATTCCACCGAGTATACGTAGTTATAAATGTCATCTAATTAAGTTGGCTTTGGCATATTGGCTGGCGAGACGTCTAAGCAGGTGAACATTGTTGGTAGTGTTGTATTTCCAGCTAACAGCACCCGCCCCAACTGCCCAGCACCACTGCGGACCTACGCAACATTATCTAGCCCCCAAGGATGAAAGAACAGCTTATAGCAGTGCAAGTTCGACGTAGAGATCTGACGCCTCCTAATGGCAAAGAGGTGCGCGAGAAACACGCCAAAATTTAAGACCCCAACATGCAATTTTATATTTTCCCATATTCATCTAGGAAACTTAACTTGCTTGCAATATTCAGTGCCCATGATCGATACAGAGCATGCAAGTATCACCGCCCAAGTACTTCGAAACAGAAGTTCTTACTGGGTCTGTGAGGATTTTATTCTAGAATACAGGTTTATATATAGCAGGTGGAAACATATTCTAGGGTATGCATAATAAGCCCGCAAAATACTAGACAAGAATTCTGAAGAAAGCGGCTGCACAGCTGCAAGGGAGAAGACTACGGTACTTCGGCGACATATCGTCTGTGCGACCAGGTCAGATGTTTGAAAAACAAGCATGCCAACTTACGACCGGTCAAGGCACGGAATTATATACGTGAGCTTTATTGCGACTTATATATCGAACCATGGTAATCCAAGCTTGAACGTCGGGATTATTGGCCCCGAGCCGGGCCTAGAAAGGGGGGAATACGTAAGCTTAGAAGACTTCCTAAACTACACAGTATAATCTCAATGGTGATTGAAGCCACGATCTTTGGAATAGATGACCCCTATATCGCGATATATCGCTATTAAAAATCACAAGCAAATTCTGCCATCACCGAAAAATTATGAAGCTTATTGAGACCCTAGTAAATCTAGTAAATTTGAAGTTTGAGAGTTGGAACAAGGCCCACTTCGTGGAGCCTTAAAAATTAGAACCTTGTTCTAAGAACTGGAGTGAACCTTTGAGTATCATGACACTGGTGTTCATATGTGCATATGTGTAGAACCTGATTCATGACCGGGTACCAGCTAGATCCAAGAACCATATCTAATACGATCTGATGTTCAATCCTGGCTTGCTTCGTCGGTCTTCTTCGATGTGAATGGTGGAGTATTTTTTCATCCCAACACAGCCTGGCCCGTGCTCGTCTATTGAAGACGATTCCTTAAGGGCCAGGATTCCCTAGTCGGAAAGATTCCATTTTGCAAGGGTTCTGATCGGATTCACGGTAGAACGCTTCTTCGGCCCGGCTTGGCGCAGGCTGCGGGGTCCCTAGGGCAGGCTGATTCAGGACTGAGACTTAGCTGCATCCAAAGATACCAGAATTCTCGCTCGCTTTGAAAATAATAGCCGAAAGGCGGAGGGTCCCTTAACGCGACCATCTTTCCTTGTCTCTTCATTTTCTTCTATAATTGCGACCAAAAATGGACGGTCTATATACGCTTTTTTGAATCATTCAACGGATGACCGCTCCGAAAGGGTAATCGTCGAAATGTCTCTAAGGTGGGGTGTAGAACGCGCATGATGTCGGCGCCAACGGAGATGCCAATATTTTTTCCAGAAAAACTAAATCGTGTTCGCGATCAATTGCGAAACACCAGTTCCCAGGGTAATAACGGCCGAAACCTCCGCCAAGGACCATGGTAATCATTATAAGGGAGTCCTAGCAACTAAGAGCGAGGAATATAAATGGAGTCGATATTCTCCAGATCTTAGTACCATACCAACTTATATCCACTTGTCAGAATTCCTGGCTCTCTCGATCCAAGGACTATAATATAATATTACTACTTCATAACGAGGGCTTACCTATCGGTTGGCAAATTCCTAATATTTTTGAAGATGCGTATCTCGAAACCCTTGGTTTGGGCCTTTTGCGTCCGTGTTACCTTCGCAGCTTTTGGTATTACAACATCAGGAAACAACTTCGAGGTTGATACTGGTGCAGGACTTATCTATCAAGTTAGCAAGTAAGTTCACCTAATCTTTCTATGATACTAAACTTTCAGATCTCAATTAACAACGATGTGTTAGGTCAACCGGAGACGTTGTCAGCTTGAAATACAATGGTGTAGAATATCAGGACAGCAGCAAGTACACACATATCAACTCTGGTCTTGGAACCTCGACGGTTTCTGGGTCTCTTGTTAGCGGATACACCAAAATCACTATACAATCCAGCGGTCTTCCTGTCACTCAATATATCGTCTCTAAGAGTGGCGATCCGACGCTATATCTTGCAACTTATATTACCGGAGAAGTCGACCCTGGTGAGCTTCGATGGATCGCCCGTTTGAAGAAGAGCGTACTTCCGACTGGTGTTCGACACCCAGTCTCTGATATTGTGGGTGGAACAGCCATTGAAGGTAGTGATGTCTTTCTTGTTAGTGGCCAGACTCGATGTAAATTCTACTCGAGTGAAAGATTTGTTGAGGACAATGTTCATGGAGTCACTGGTAGCGGTGTTGGTGTTTGGATGATCATTCCTCCACAAGCCTATGAGACTTCATCCGGTGGACCCTTCATGAGAGACATTAATAACCAAGGTGGTACGGTCCAAGAGTTATACTGGTATATGAACTCTGGCCATGTCAGAACCGAGCCATGGAGAATGGGGCTCAAAGGACCATACGCTATGACTTTCACGACCGGGTCGACTCCCTCCGCAAATATCGACACTTCTTTCTTCAGCTCCCTTTCTATCAACGGCTACGTCGCCCAAAGCGGACGTGGTCGCGTCTCTGGTACCGTCAGTGGAATCCCTAGCGGTTTTGAAGGCGTAGTTCATTGGTACAATAGCGACAATCAATACTGGGTTAAGTCTACAGGCTCTTTCACTTCTCCGTACATGAAGCCAGGAACATACACCATGAAACTGTACAAGGGTGAACTCGAAGTTGCTAGCTCCAGCGTATCCGTTACTGCAGGAGGAACAACTAGCAAGAGTATCGCATCAACCGAGGCTAGCCCATCTATCGTTTGGAGGATCGGGCAGTTTGATGGCCAGCCGTTCGAGCTCAAGAACGGTGACAAGTTCTTGCGAATGCATCCATCGGACTCTAGGATGTCCTCTTGGGGTGGTACCTACACCGTCGGTTCTTCGTCCGCTAGCGCATTCCCCATGGCTGTCTTTAAGAGCATCGGGGGCTCCGCTATCGTCAAGTTCACACTCTCCTCGAGTCAACTCGTTCAAATGACCCTCCGGATTGGTACCACTCTTTCCTTTGCTGGAGCTCGCCCCAGTGTTACCATCAACAACTGGAGCGGTAGTATCCCAGCTGCTCCTGTCAAGATCGATTCCCGCGGCGTAACTCGTGGTGCATATCGTGGTTATGGAGAGCAATACACCTGGACAGTTCCAGCCTCTGCTTTCGTTTCTGGCACCAATACTCTCACGATCGGTGTTGCCTCTGGATCGAGCGGAACCGATTATCTCAGCCCTAACTTCATTTTCGATGCTGTTGAACTCCAAGGGCCTTCTGGCAGCTCGGGCGGCACCACTACTACAACCACTACAACTAGGACCACTACTGCCGCAACTACGGCTGCGACCACCCCCACCACGACCGGCTCCTCTGGTGGCTGCACAGCAGCAATCTACGCACAATGCGGTGGCTTAGGCTTCACTGGCTGTACCAATTGCGTATCTGGTACAACTTGTAACTACAGCAATGACTGGTACTCTCAATGCTTGTAAAAAAATAAACAAAGATATCATGTAAATATTGCCTTCTGCCGCTTGAAATTCAATTCAAAGATGTAAGTATAAGAGGCCTGGCCGGGATGCATTTTCTTTGTATATATCTGAAGCTCCAAGTTATATCTCGTCATGGGAATAATTCGATTGTTTAATCATTCTACATTCAATTGATCAAGGATTATTTCATAAACTGGATTTTTACAACAGGGATATTTTGTTAGATTCCTATACCGATCATATCCGAGTACAAGGCCAATATCGATATGTTCTCAGATTAATATGCCAATGTAGCCTAGATACAGACAAAATATTTCCCCAAACTGAAACCGCTCAATTACTACCACTTCAGCTCCTTGCTCTCTTTCGAGAAAATCGATAAAGCTTATAAAGCGAGCGTTAACAACACAAAAACACCTTGTGTCATTTTGGATTCCGAAAATGGATGCCGAAGGATCGGCAAGGTGCCACGGCCCGAAGAACCACACAACGCAAAATCCGGGCGATCCGAATCAAGTTCCCACACACCCTCTGTCAATGGCTTCGACTGTGTGTCAGCCAATATAACTGGGCCTATTAAACACCTGCTTTCGATTTTGTACGGAGATCTCGAAAGATTGCAGAAGAAGCCTCTATGAATTTAATTTTAACACTTATTATCTCCAAGATATTGAATATTGAATCCCTTTCGAATTGTCCCGCAATACCAACATCGAGATACCACAAAAACTTCAAGCATCATGAATTTTATATACACAGCAAACCCATCCCGTGTAATATTCGGTAGCGGGACACTCTCAAAACTACCATCAGAACTTACTCGCCAAAGCCTCAAAGCCCCTCTGATCCTCTGCACCCCTCAGCAGATCGCTCAGGCAGAACATGTCGCTTCCCTCCTCCCCTCAGTGGCAGGCACCTTCACAGAAGCCACCATGCATACCCCAACTCATATCACGCAAAAGGCACTATTCTACTCTCAATCCATCAATTCTGATAGCATAATTTCCATCGGCGGCGGCTCCACAATCGGGTTAGGTAAAGCCCTCAGCATCCGCACAGGTCTCCCGCATATATGCATCCCAACGACTTACGCAGGTAGCGAAATGACTCCCATTCTCGGAGAAACCGAGGACGGCAGAAAAACTACACGGAGCGATCCGAAAATTCTGCCGGGGACTGTTATCTATGATGTTGATTTGACTATGGCGTTACCTGCCGGATTGAGTGCTACAAGCGGTGTGAATGCTATTGCACATGCAGGTGAGTCTTTTTTTATTTTTATTTTTTATTGCGAATAGATTTGGCTGTCTTTTTTCTCGCAATATAATTGACGGGAAATGGGGAAATACGTGTGCGTCACAAAAATGAAATATACCGTCATACCAAAAAGAAAAATACAACATGCAACCCAATCCAAGCCCCCTCGCAACGTCTTTCGCTTTTCTAACCGTATCACATAAATAATATACAGTCGAGGCCCTCTACTCTTCAACAGCGAATCCAATCACCAGCCTCCTCGCTCTCGAAGGGATAAAATCCCTCGCCCACAGCCTTCAAACGATCACGAAGGACCCATCGAACGCTGAAGCCCGTTCTCAGGCCCTCTATGGTGCATGGCTATGCGCATCCTGCCTGGGTACCGTCGGCATGGCGTTCCACCATAAGCTCTGTCACACATTGGGCGGTAGTTTTAACCTCCCTCATGCAGAGACACATACGATCGTCTTACCCCATGCTTTAGCTTATAACTCAAAAGCTATCCCAGCTGATATGCTGGCAAGATTAGCGGATTCACTACCGGAAAGCAACGGAGATGCGGTGAAAGGGTTGAATGTGCTATTGAATAAGCTGGGGGTTAAAAGAGCATTGAGGGATTATGGCATGAAAGAGGAGGATGTGGATAAAGCGGCTGAGATTGCGACAAGCAATCCATACTATAATCCAAGAAAGATCAAGAAAGATGAGGTACGCGAAGTGATTCGACGTGCCGTGGTTGGACAGGAAGCTAGAGCCGATATTTGAGTTTTTTTTCCTTAACTAAGAGAAAGCAAGAAGGAGTGAATAATAGGAGAAAATAGACGTAGCAACAACGTTGCGATAGGTTTTAGGGGGGTATGAAATTGATAGGCAGCTTGTAGAACCCGAGGCTATATATACAACGACTGCATTTAAAGCAAAAAAGACACCATCTTACCGTATCTTACATGAACTAAGACTAGCTCACATGCAGCTTGCTCACACTTAGACCAATTGGGATAATACCCACTATGCCTAGACTCGCCCCTCCTCGACAGACATCCGAACGAAATGCAGACTATACAAAAGCGTCAGTGCATATGTATGCAAAGCCAGGCGCTCCCCATACTCCCTTCCTCACCCGTCAACATCCATCCTAGCGAGGAGAGACGTTCCATCACCCTAATAGCACACATATGCAGCATGCGATAGAACCGAATCGAAAGAGATCGAAGATTGTCCTTTTTTCTCTTTCCCTTTCCCCAAGATTCTGACTGGAATTCATGAATCCTTAGCAATGTAGATTTCATCTCCCATCCCCCCTTGTAATGCATAAGACTAACATGACATTACATGGTCACTTTTCTCCTTTCTTTTTCTTTGACAGATATCCTAGTCCGCGCTTGCAGAAAGGTAAAAAAAGAGGGCTGGCTGGCCAAAAATGCCCCAACTTCAAATCAAAAGAAATGCCAGAAAGAGGAGCGTAAAATGTTTAACCCCATTTTTTCTATGACGTGGCAAAAATTAGGTCTCGCGTGTTATAGGCATAAGGAAAACAATCTTGCCGGACGCGGAAACGCGAAGCTTGGTGCCTGCAGGCGCGGTGTCCTGTGCTTCGACCTGCAATTGATTCGGCGTGGGGAGGTCCGTCGCAAACCGTTATGGGGTTTCCAATGGAAGATTAAACTGAATGGTCCAAAGTCGCCGGGTTTCTTGGTTTTGTGAGATGATTTACGCAATGGGAAGCATTGATTCCAAAGCTTCGTGGACGCCCTACCCACTTGGCTCAATGGGTTAAAAATTCTAGCAATCACGCTTTTTGAAGTTGAAATCACCGAGCTGAGATATCACCAAGCTGAGATATATGCAACCTGCAGGTATGTACCGAAGCGATCTGCCAAAAAATATTCCAGATACTTGTATCTCGACACCTGGAGATGTCGAATAGTTTCATAATAGCATAAACTACATGGTGGGCGACTTGCCACATGCATGAAAAGCCAAGTAAAAAAAGGAGTCATTTGCAAAGAAAGAAAGCAGAAAATATGTAGCTTGTTCTATTCAGTTGATCAACTAATTGCTGCAGGCTTGTAGGAATTTTGCTAGCCTTCAAGATGCAGAATAAACCGTAAAGCACGCTCCGCTATGATGACGATGATGATGATGATGGTGTGACATTGAAAAATCTCAGACAAGCAACGAAGAAAAGATATATTTAACAAAAAAAATACCTGCGAAAAAAGATTCTTAAATGCCAATTGGTGGATGAACTGGCGCTTTCACCGGTTCCAGAGAAAAACAATATTGAAAAACGTATCCACAGGAAGAGATTTCCATGAGAGAGGTATCAGGTCCATCCAGAGAGTGTCCATAGAGATCCAGGATCCATAAAAGCAGGAAAATCAAGGCCAAAGGAAATGTATCTTGCAAATTTCGATTCTTTCAACGTTGAAAAAAAAACTGTAAAACTTGAAATGAATTAATGAGATTCGTTAAATTTTTTGAAGTTTGAGTTTTTGTTTGGAAGGACAACTGAAATTAGACGGTGAACAGTAGGAGTGTTAGATTGACAAAAGGTTATATCGCTGTAATTGAACTTATCAAAATTAGTAGTTATATACCCATAAACGTTACTTTCAAGGACCATAAAATAGACAAAAACTTCCAAAGAAAAGGTAAAATGAATCTATCATGATCATGACGCTATGGCATAAGGATATCATTAAACGGTACGTCAAAGGAAATGCTACAAAGCAAATAAATATGCAAACAAACCAACAAACAAAAAACTTCAAATGTCATCCGGAATCCCATATCTGCGCAAAAATTACATAGAAATATGAAAAAAAAAAATAGAAGGGTATAAAAGGAGAATTTTTTTTACCACTCATCTCGCTGTCTGAGATACCTCTTAGCCAGCTCATCCTCGCGAGATGACAGCTCCATCCAGTGATGGGAAACACACAGTCTCAATGGGTCGCACTTCTCTGGGTCAACTCCTCGGGTAACTGTTGAGTCGTTGCGGAAGATATCTTTGGTCTTGCTCATCGGCATAGTGGCCAAGGGTAGCAATGCCGGATTAGTAAGATAAAAGATAGCAAGCTCACGCTGAGCAGTTGCATCTCCTTCCTTAGCGGTGATCAACCACATGCTAGCGGCGTCCTTCATGGAGTAACGGGCAATCCATTCGGAACCTTGCGGCGGTGGAGACTTGGACTTGAGATCTGGGTTCTTGTCGAACTTCTCCTTAGAAACAGCGGGTTGAGCAGCAGCGGACTCTGGGGTGCGCCTTTTGGTGTGGTAACCAACAACCTCATCAGCTACCTCCACCATTGTCTTCACAACGTCAAGCTTGAGGCGGAGAGCTGCATTGGCCATATCCCAGAAAGCCTTGCCTTGGGCAGTGAGGTCGAGCTGGTAGGATGGGATGAATGAGGCAACGAATTGAAGGTCCCGGAAGAGAGTGCGTGGGCGAATATCAGCCTGGCGGAAGAGTTCCTGCCAGACGTCGATGATGATTTCTGTGGAAGGGAGATTGGTTCCAACTGGGGTACGAGAGCCGGTTGGTGTCATGAAGGGAGAGCCAGAGAGACCGGCGTGGCGGCGCTCGTCCGCATGCGCGAGGCTTTCGTCAAGATTGGCGGGCTGGGTCATGAGATTGCTCATGCGAGCGCTCAACTCACGGGCAACAGGCTCAAATTCAGCGGATGGAGTGGTAGGGAAGGTTCCACGGCGAGTGAAAGTCTTGCCAGTGGTAGTTGTGAGGGAGGCGACAATGAGGATTTCGAGTTCGTAGAGGGCATTGAGCTTATCGAAGGGATTTGGGTGGGTAGAGAACTTTGTAAGAAGGCGGCGGAATGCAACGGCATATGGGAAGCTTTGGTAAGACCCCTTCTTGTTGCCTGAGGACGCGCCGGTGGCAGTAGTCGCGGACCGGGCAGTAGCATCGCTGCTGGAGGAGTTGTCTTCACCAGAGTGGGGTTCATGACCAACAGTCTCATAAGTAGCTACAGGAGCAGCTAGTTCACCCTTCTCACCGCGGCCAAGAGCCTCCAAGATACCATTAGCGTGAGAAACAGATCTTCTCAAGCTCTTGTTGCTCTTCTTGCGATTCAACAACTTCTTAGAGGCAACGGTGTTCAAGCTCTTCGAAGATACATTTCGCTCTTGGAGAGCACGTTCCTGGTCCTCGCGACGCTGCATGCACTCATCGGCGAGGCCGCCTGAGAACCAAGCATCAGTTTCACTACCTTGGCTCCAAACGTCAAGACCGAGATCACTCAAAAGCAGTCCGATAAGTGAGGTCTTGAGAGATGAGAGGAAGGCCTTCTTCTCTTGGTTCTCACCTTCCATAGACCTTGAGGTGCTCAAGGTTGGAAGGGCGGTGTTAGTCTTGCCGCGAGAAGGAGATCCTGCTAGTGGTGTCACGCTTCCGAATGGACTCCAGAAAGCAGACGTTGGGGCGGATTCCATGGACAACTGAGGGGTTGGGGTATTGAACAGGTCATTCTTATCCATGAACGACTCTGAAGCACTGCCTCTAGCTCGTGGGCGATTGCTTGGTGTCGTTGACAGGGAAGACAAGGTGCTGACGATGCTTTGAGACCTCGGGCGTCCAATACCAAGACCGAAGAGATCACTCGCGCTAGCCTTTGGTCTAAGTTTGTTAACCTTGTCACCGTCGGCATCAACATCATCCATAGTCATATTCAAGCCGCCGACGCCAGCAAGGTGGAATTCTCCCTTCTTACGAACATTGGCAAGTTCTCTCTCGTCTCTTGCAAACAACTCGCTAGACCAAAGAACAGGACCAGTGAGGATTTCCTTGCCCACGAGCTTGTTCACACACTTGTCAATCTCGCAGCAGAAACGATGGATCCTTTCTTCTCCAGTGCAGAAGTTTGTGACGGAGTAGCGTTTGAGCCAGGTACTAGTAATCTCGGCTTGCTCGTCGCTAAGTTTGTTCGGACCGCCGTTGTCGACGGGAGCGGCAAGAGTATCAATCAAGCTATCCCCTTTAAGGAGAGAGAAGCTGCTGGTTGACATGCGATGGGTGAGACCGGTCTTAGCGCGTTGTTGAGGGATAGGGCGACCATCCTTTGTCTTTAGTGGAATAGCCATTTTCTTGAGGGCCATGGCAACGTTGCGAGCGTCATCATAGGCGGCGGAGTTGCGGACATCTGTAACGTACCACATCTTCACGCGAAGCGCCTTAGTGAGTGCAAGCATTTCGTTGGTCGCAGAGTCGTGTCTTTCTTGCGCCATGGTTAACCAGACAAACCAAGCCTCAAGGTGCTCGATGCATGCTGCAGACTTTTCGATAGAAACACGGAAGCCGCGAGAGAGAATGTGAAGAAGAGGCGCAAACCCATTGCGAGTGAGAGAAGGCTCCAACTTGCGGAGGAGGATGGTAACGGCACGATGGAAGATCTGACCGTCAACATAAGCTCCGCGAGCCATGCATTGAGATTGAGCGGCGGACAACATAGTCAAGAGGACATCAGCGTTGCCCTCCTTGCCGGATTGACGAAGACGGTCATTGCTGTCACGTGGAAGGTCAAGTCGCTGACGTTCTCGGTCTGGGCTGCCATTGAAGAGAGCGCTCAAGCCACCGGTGGCTTGGTAGTACGGGTTCTGATCTTGAATGTAGCTGGTAACGGTAGAGGCAACCGGAGCGGCGTGCTTCCGGTTAGTCGCAACCGATGTCCTGTTGCTAAACTTCTTGGATTGGTTCTCGTCTTCTTCGATGAGTTCCTCCGGTACCTCATACTCTTCAATCAACTTCATAATAGCATGTTTGACTTGGTTGTAGTCCCTGGACACCTCACCCGGAGAATCATCATCACTATCATTGTCGCTGCTGCTATCGCTGTCATCCTCATCTTCATCTTCCCAATCAGTTTTCATACGAGCGGAAACATTCTTGCCATCAGCAGAGACAAACAAGACAGCCCACTTCTCAGCACATGGGTGTGTCCTTCCGGAGGTAGCCTCTGCGCCGAGTTTGCGAGTCATCTCGGTGATTGCCATCTTGACATCCATCATGAAGACTTCAAGTTCATCATCTGGCTCCGAGGTAATAGACTGAATCGAATAGATAGAAGCTTGAGAGGACTTGATATTTGGTGCAATGGTGAAAGAGTTTGGAGAGCCAACAAGAGACCCGGCGTATTTCTCATCCATGCTGCCATATTGATTCTCAAGCAATGGGGCATTCATGGTAGAGAGACCGCCATCGCTAGTAATGGAAGAGCTGCTCTTGAAAGATGCACTGGCATTTTCGAAGATGCTTGGAGGGCGCGAGACGGCTGAGCGACCGGTATTGATTGAGCGACTAAATTTCTTAGAGCCGAAGTCCTTCTCAGACGAGGAAGTACCTGGTCTTTGCGAAGCTTGGGGGAAGAGGGCGTGGAAAACGGTAACAACATCAGTCGGGCACAAAACCAGGTAAGGTTGGACTTCGATAGTTTCACGAGGAGAGGTGACAGCCTTGACTGGAAGAAGAATTGGGTTGCTATCCTTTGGACGAGGATTGCGGAATCGGGCCATGATGCTTTCAACATGGTTGCGAACGATGGGGTCAATGGGCCGACTCGATTTCCTATGATCAAGCTTGTTAGACTTTATAAATTATTGTATTAAACGTTCAAAAACTTACAGTTCAATAAAGCAGATGCCGAAGACGTCGGTGCACATCCTCTGGATTACCCGACGCAGGATCGCCTGACGAGCGTACTCACTGATGTAATGACCCACCATGATGCCATGATACTATATTCAGTATTAGCGAAAGTAATATTGAAAGCGAAATGCATATGCGCGACAACGTACTTCAGGATATTGAATGGCAGTATTGAGGTATCTACCAAAGAACCATTTTGCGACAATAAAGACCTCAGCAAACTTCTTCTTCTTAGGATCCTCGATCTTCTCCAGGATAGCGTGTCCAAGTTCCAGGATACCTTCGGGAATACCACCAGCGCATGGTTCGTCGTCCAAAGTCTGGAACAATGACCTAGATGCATTGACGTAGAACTCCTCTTCCTGCTTCCGGATAAGATCTTGTCGGACTTTGTCGTTGGAAGTATCCTCCTGTCGGCCCAGTTGCAACACTGCAGCGCCGTCTTGAAGCATCTTCATGAGGCAGACCTCAATGTTGTTCCTGGCGGGCCATTCTCTCATGGAAGACCATGAGTCCATAACAGCATACAAGAACTTTTCACCTCGCTTCTCATTAAGAAGTCGAGCACAAACAGTTGACCAAACATCAGTTCGTCGACGATCCTCCTCGGAATCCGGCCCGCTAGAGTTTGCAAAGATGGTGTGAATGAGGGTATGAAGAGGGTCAAGTCTATGGAAGGCCAGTAGCTTATCAACAGCCAGAGTCGGTACCGGAGCTATCGGGTTAGGAGTAACATTCTTTCTATTTGTAGGGAGCACTGATTCCTGGGTCTGTGTGATTTGATTCGACTTTGCGATTGTGTCGAGATCACTAGGAGAAAGCTTGCATAGTCTATCCGCAAGAAACTTTGGATTAGATCGCAATGTAGCAATGAAGGAGAGGATTGTGTCTCTTGTTTGTGGAGAGATATCTTGGAGGAAAGTATGTAAGGATTTAGGGCGCTCCGATTCCGAATCTCCATAAGAAATTTTTGTGACATCCAGTTCAGGCTGAAGCATGGCCAGTCGCTCGCAAGAGTCCTTAAGGTCGTGGACGGCATTGTATAACACGGCAAACTCCCTCTTCTTGTCGTCCTTAAAGTAATCGACCATATGGGTCCTAGCTAAAGCGCCACATCTTTCCAGGCGTGCTGAAATACCAGTAGATATTAATTGGCGATGCAACCGTATCCTGGATTGTGTGTGTTTAAGTTGTTGATAAGACTGAAGCCTAACAAGGTGGGCAAGCTCTGCCAGAGAAGTAGTGTTGCCTCCAAAGGTCCCGGACGGCGGCGGGGGGAGATGATAGGTCGCTGAACTAATCAATGGTTTTGTGTATGTCGCCGCGCGGGCAATGATTGCTGTTTGACTGTCGCTTCCACCAGTATTCTGCTTTTGCAATTGCAGCTTGCTGTCGCTATTACCAGTATCATGTTTTCGTATCCGGCTTTCCTTTGGCTCGCTATTTCCAGTTTGGTGCCGCGATAGTTTGGTCTCCTTTGGTTCGCTGTTACCAGTGTTATGACGAGCGAGAGCGCTTCTCGACTTGGACCTTGCCAGTCTTGTGCGAGACTTTGCCCTGGACTTAGCCTCTGGCTTGTGGCTATACTCATCCTGTGCTACACCCATCTTGGCAGCTGGTTGTGATACTGGATCAACTGGTTTAGCAGGCGGGACCAGGCTAGAGACGTTCACAGATAGAGAGGTGGCAGATGATGAACGTCGCAGACGAGAGGAAGGAGAAGAAGCTCGAGAAGAAGGTTGAGAAGTTGTAGAAGGGGGTGAGGGGGCTGTATTAGATGTCGAACGAGGGCCTGCTTCCAAGAAGTCAAGACCGAGAGACAGAAGCAGTTAGTTAGAACATTGATTGAAGTTTTTCAACTACAGTCAGGCCGGACTATGCAGGTGATATGTACGTATGTATGTCTAGATGTATGTATGTAAGGTATGGGGGTATGTGTATGTAAAATGCCAAAATAAAAAAGAATAAAATGCGAGTGATCGAGAGAGGTAAAATATGTTGAGGGAAATGCCCCAGACTAGAAGAAGATATGGAAATCTCAAGAGAGGATTCCTATGCAGAGGAAAAAGAATGGCGGGCGGGCAGGTGACTTGGGGAGGAGTAGTGGTATAGTAATATCAAATCGGACTCGATTTGAACTACTGTTTGGTTGCTGTGCAAGTTCAATGTGAACAACAGCTGGAAACACCACAGACACACGCACGAGGAGGACTAGTATAGTTCGGGTATCAAAGGAAAAGTAGATTTCGGGGGAGCGAGAAAGAAAGAGAGGAAGGGAGGGGAAGGGAGGGAAACGATATCAGACGATAGTTAGTATGTGGGAGGGTGTATGTAGGTATGTAGGTCAATGTATGATATGTGAGGTGTCTGCAGCGTGCTGTCGGTTGATGGTGGACAACACATCATGCAGCGGTGGTTGGCCAGTGAGGAAAGTCCCTCGGCCAGCGAAGCAGCATGCAGCCTGCTGGCTCTTCCTGACTATTCCTGACTTGGGTCCACCTTCAAGGCAGAGAACACCGAAAAGAATACTCCGCTGTCAGAGATAGCGCCCTCGTGCTGTGACATATAAGACGAACCAGCATAAGGGAACCCGAACAGAGCGAGAAGAGAGAAAAAAAACCATGCATGAACTCCAGAAAAGAAAAGAAAAGAAAAATCAGGATTTCCAATTCAAAAAATAAAAAAGCGAACGAATCGCCACTCAGCATGCATTAAGAAAAGGCAATCTCGCTTTGCTCGTCAGTGGGATAGTCGAGGGAGAGATGCAAGAGCAGCAGCGCAGCAGAGGAAGAGAGAAGAGCAGCAGAGCTAGGAGATGCAGCAGCAGCAGTCATCACGGGGTTGTGGACTTACGAGATGACAAGGGAGATGTTAATGATGTTGTCGATATCGTTTTCATCGATCCATCGGGTTTCTGACGGATAGCTGGATCCGGCCCACCTGTCCGTGACGATTTCTTTGGATTATCCAGTATGGCGACCTCGTCGAATTAATTCGATCTCACGATAGTTCTTTTGGGAGGTTGGAAATCCCAGCCGTAAATAGAAACAATTAATAGTCAACGGTTCCCCGCTAACTACTTTTTAACACGCTTGAGTTTTGTAACAACCGTCAATATATCAAAAAATTCCGAATTTCGCGGAGAAAAGAAAACCTCAGTGCTCAGGTTTCGTAATTTTGGCGCAAGAAGCGCAGGGCGATATAATATCGATGAAGCCGCTATAGTTCAAATGCGGGCAACAGCATCGAATCGCGACAAGGGGAAATCTGCGAGGGAAAAGCGTATACGTATGTGCTTAGATGGCTTCGAGAAACTGGAGAACCGCCTCTGGGGTAAAAGCGAGGGGATCCAATGGGATGGAATCGCCAACGTATGTATGAAATCGACTTTTGAGGCCTTTTGTATTTCTTTTTTTGTCAAAAAATCTCGGGATGACGATGGCCTGCCTTCTTGTGATGTTTTTCGATTATATTCGGAGCTAGACCTTGGCTACAGAAAATTCCTGCTCTTGTTGGTCAGAGGAGTCTTCAGCCTTTTTGGAGGTTGTGACCGTAATTATCCTATTCGACGATAAATATGGGGTAGATCTCAAGGAATCAATATCGTTGGCTGGCTATATACGGTCGAACGGCGTACGGCCTGAGAAAAATGTGCGACTACGAGAATCGAACGGAAACGGTAGCTCTTTTAGAATATCAATATCTCGTGTAGAATCGGGATTGGTTCGGTGAGTTGTCCGTGGGGCAAATCAGAGATATCCCACTGCCTTTCGCAGAGTCTGTAGATTTTCTTTCGCTCTCTTTCCCCTCCAGCTAGTTTTGTTGACTAACTCTCGTCAAGAAGAAAAAATCCTATACGGAGTACCGTGTCGTAGTTCGGGCAATAAAATTGTTTGTTGTCACTTGGGGCAAATTGGGGTGTTAAAAGTCCTAAGCCTTTGCTTTTCGCGTCAGTCTATCTGAGGATAGACTGGGATAGTAAAACTGAAGCGTGGACAACTCAGCAGAATGTGAAAGGTCTTGAAGGAGGAGGCGGCGACCCCGTTATAGCTAAAAGATGCCTGCTTCGTAGAATTTGAAGATCCTCGCCGTGCCTCAAATCGAATATGTCAACCCAGCCTGAAAGTTCCGAGGGACTCCTAGCTTCGACGAGGTTAGTAGGTAGCCTCTCTCTCTTTCTGCGACTGACGACGATTTCACTGCGACGGCGGCTTTGGGACTAAATGGCAGGCTGCAGATAGTAGCTTTGGTGAGATGTGAAAAAAGCTTGCATGAAGAAGGTACCGCAGCGACATGCACGATTTTGCAATAATGCACACAGACAGTCAAAACCAAGGGCTTCCACCTGCAGCCATATCTTTCCCCAATAAAAAGGGTACTGTTTGATTTCGCAAGAACTTCTTCCCATCTTGCCATGTGCTGGTATAGCCAGCATCAGTGGCGGAATGGGCCTATAATTTTGGTAAAAATCCCTGAGAGCCAGGGCAAGTCGTTGAAGGAAATTTTTGGGAGGGTGGTCGAGAAGGTCAAGGGTAGGTGCAGCGATGAGTTGTCACCGCTTGATTGGCCCTTCAAGCGAACCGTCTCACTTGAGCCCAAAAACTGGAAGAGCCCACCGAACTAACCTGAACGAATTGCTGGGAGAAAAACTTCGTCAGAGCCAATCATAAGAGCTTTGCGTCGTGGTTGGCTGTTCAAGATTCTATTCTTGTTTCTCCTGGCACGGTGGAAATAAGAACCACAGGCCCACCCGAGCCGACGGCTACCCATGAGATTTGGCCGCTGTTCCCGCGCGAGAACACTCGATCCCCAAGGTATGAAGGCATCTACAAGGCCAGAATCTTCAAGAATGGCAGAGTTCTCGAGTCAAAGTAGCAACAATCCTCGTGAGGAATCCGTGCTCCAATCACTTATCTCTGCTCAAAAGATACTAGCCGTTATCACTCCGTTTTTGCTACAGCAAAAGAGGGGAAAATACATCCACACCTCTGGTCATGTGACTTCAAGTTCATGCGAGCCATCCCGTCTAGTAGCCTTGGCGTGCAGATTGGCATGGATGACCCCACTTCCTAGCGAGCGTCTAGAGGGTTGTGAGAATTTGTGAGACTTCTGGTAACCTAGCTTAGATTGGTGGGGTGAGTATCAATGGTATCAGAGGGTGTTATCAAGTGGCCGTCTCTTCCGAACTGGCATCGAAGAGGGGCATTTCGGCTGGGATAGCTATTCAAGAAATAGTAAGTACTCACAGCAATTTATGATATCATTTGCTTGGTCTCGAATTTGCCCGTTAGATCGTGAGTCTATAAATTGGCTAATGCTTGTACAAGTACCTCCAAGACAATTGCCTCGCTGGCGTTGCAATTTGATGGCATATATGTGTTGGCGAGCAATACTTAACAAATCCTGTCATAGATAGTCTCGAGGCTAGGAGTGAGACCTTGGAACTAGCCCCTAGTGAAATTAAGAATGGAAAACGGGCTGAGTTTCTACCTTGCCTGGACTCAAGGCTAGGACGTCTCGAACATTGCAAAATTGCAACACCACCACGCGCACACCAAGGGAGGCTTTGCAATTGGTATTGGTACCAGGTACGAATGGATACAACCAACCCCTCAAATCCGCAAAAAGAACTCGGCCAAGATTCGATACATGTACATACATGTATCATACGACTAGAAACTTACTTTACCAAGTAATATTTTACCTAATAATCTTGGTTAAGAGGAAAGACCCGAATTCCAACTCCGATGACTTTGGCATGCGTGTCAAAAAAAAAGTAAAAAAATTGAACAACCATTGCATTAATGCGTCTATAGCTCGATATTTCATGTTGTACTGGTGACGATGTAGCCACAGCCATATGGTACCACGTCATACCTAGCCAACAGCATAATGGTCCTTCAATATTCCATAGATCTAGCCTGATCCGGAGAACTCCTATCTGCCACCGTACGATTGCTCATGCCGCCCGTACCAAGGTGGCAATGTTTGAATAAAATCGATTCGGAAGGCTGTGCACGTGCAGGAGAATCTGAAGATTAAATTATAACATATCAGGTTGCAACATCCCAAGGAGTTGCACCTATGCCAGATGCACCTGTGGCCTGGGTACTTGGGTATGAGGTAACGCCTGTGCGCGTCTAAAATAAAATCCAAAAATAACGTTGACCTCGGATCCGAGTTTCATGCTCAGTAATTCCTAGCTACGAAACACCTGTGGGGCTATTTTCGTGTTGAGCTCTGCCCTCGCAAAGGAATTGCAGATGGAATATACACATGTAATAGTACTGTTATCATTGTTGCATTGTATATAGCCTCGAATCCCATTGTATGTAACTCCATCAACATGCTGTATGAAACTTTGTTTGTTGGGTAGCATAACCCGCGTGTGAGTACAACTTGTGGCCAACCGGCGTCTAGGTACGAGACTAATATAATGAGCACATATACTACTCATGAAACGTTCGAACGTTCGAAACCAATCTCCAATTAAGGGTATACCAACTTTGTTATACCTATTATAAGGACTTCGAATTCATCAGCTAGAATTGATATCATAGGATATTTCGATGTCACTCCCACGCACGGTGGGATACATATATATATGTATATTGCCTCCGTGGCTAGAAACCGGACGGCAAGTCAGATACCTGACATCTGTGAATCTACATTTTGCCGGTCATTTATAACATTTACAATTTTAAATTACAGCAGATATTATCTTTTGTTCACAAACCTGCAACGATCGTTAACAAGAGCATGGAGATAATTCTAAGGTTTTGGAGAGTCCTAGTGCTCTCTTGCCTATTTCTAGTTATCCCAACCCTCCAGGACAAATTTAAGCCTCAAAGTCTCTACCCAAAAATTGGAACCCACGAGCAAAACTCCCACCTTTGCTTCATCATTCTTAAGAAGGAGTATCGAGCGGAGGGTACGCACCCAAAAGCACGCTCGGCCGGTAGCATCAAACTTGAAAATCTTCGCAAAGAGCTCTTAACCGCAGCGCTGCCCCCTCAGCGCCACAGTGTCTACAGTATTGGCAGTCGCCACCTTGGAGCTAGTACTAGTCGCGGAACATGGGGTCTCATTCTAGACCGTGCACCCGGCAAAGTAGCATGGGATAAATATAGAAAAGTCATTCGGAAATACGCAGTAATCGTATGTCTCATTCGTACCTGTTTATTGGAATAACGTATAGCTAGCCTGCATGTCTATAGGGACAACTTGTTAATCTCTCCGGCACATCGATCGTAAAACTAGATAAGAGCGTCAGGGTGCGCTGATTCACCGCAAATCCATTACGCTGGACTCAAACCGACGGCTGAAGATGAAGACAGTTTAAACAAACGAGGCCAGCCAGACACAAAGACAGCATTGAGTGGTGATGATGCATACGATGACGGTCTTCAAAGAAGATCCAATGGCAAAAGTCTATATACGAAGTCTAGATCTCGAAAACCTCGAGCCAAAAGGGCTCTTAAACCTAGAGCTACATATTCCGACGGGGTAGTCGTAGCTCAAAGCCCTGCTCCTCCCGAAATGGTCATGATTGCACAACCTAAGGATGTCCCATTTCCAGGGATGAAAGAGACATATTATACATATCCTAATCCAGGAAAGGGTGTCCTTACCTACGTCATAGACTCTGGCTGCGACTTTAATTCTCCTGTAAGTGAATGACATGCACGATTGACAATTCAAACTAGCCTGCGGCCCTGAGTTCCATAAATATTGTCCAACTATGACGCAAAATTCCTTTGGCTGGTGAAGCACGCTCGCAATTTATTATCTAACATATACAATTTGACCCTAACAGGATCTCACCCATATAGACGCGTCCTCTGTCGACTGGCTATTCTCTGGACCCCTTCCAAGCGATGAAAAGTCTGACGATGACGAACCCTCAAATCCTCGTGCATACGGACACTTCCCCACTGGCAATGAAGACCGCATAGGGTATCATGGCACCATAGTTGCAACGCACGTCGTTGGGAATACGAAGGGCACCGCAACGAGCGCTAGTTTGGTGGTCGTAAAACTACAAAGCGGCCGTAACACAGCTCACCACTTGACCGAAATTGATACTCTTCTTAAAATTTATGACCATATGTACGAAGACTATCAGAAGAGAAAAGACTCTTGGCCGGGCTTTGTAGTCGTCTATAGTCATGGCACTGAGGTATTAAACGATGAGACGGCCGCGGCTGCGCTCAAGGAACTTTATGAGGAATTATGTAAAGCTTTTGCAAAGCCTAAATTGAAAGGCTACATTGTCGTCCCAGCCGGGAACGAGAGGCCGGTAAGTTCACATATTTCACATTAATGCATTTGTATGTGATATAAACGGTAGTCTTGAGGGCTAAGCTACCGTATCTTGACTTAGGGCGTACCAATCAACGAAGTTCCAGCTATATATAAGGCCACCTCTAAGCCATCCCCAGCGAATTTGGTAGTAGTAGGAGGTGTTAGCACTAGAACCGGATTGAACAAATTCCAGACAGAAAAATATGCAAAACTTTATGCACCTGCCACCGATCTAAAGTTTGTGCTACCAAGCGGAGAAACTAGAATTCAAGCTGGTACTTCCTTTTGTAGGTCACTACCTCTCCAAGATTGTTCACGCGTGGATTCAAATATATTAGCCATCCAGCTGTCCGTGTGTATACTCTGTGGTGTGCTATATATTTTACGCGAGGGCGTCAGCTATCCTGTTAAACACGTCGATAAAACAAGAATGCTAAAGTATTTCGGGAACTCCTTCTACAGCCACTCCTTTAGTCGCCGGCCTCTTAGCGACTCTACTTGGCCGGGGGGTCAAAAATCCAGTGAAACAAATGGAGAAATGGGCATATCCACGAAATTCTAAAGGCCCTAAGGTTATTTGGAATGGGATCACGAAAGACATGTGGCCGAGTGAAGACTCAATGGAGAACATTGAATTCACAAACTAAAAGAATTAAACGGCGCTATGATATTCGAAATTAGGGTGACAATGATCCTAGACTGAGCAGAGGAGCAAAGCGAAAAAAGCAATGCTAATTCGATATTCTACTCCTAAATTGTAATATTTCGTTGATGTTCGGGAACCTAGCGTGTAAGAACTAAAACAGAGAAGGCTTGGATTGTATTTTAAAACTTCAATATCTATTGTCACGAGTATACTAGCAGAGGACGGGTCCGCAGAGTCAAATTAGTGTAACATTCAGTCGAACCTTACTTTCTCCCAGTTGCAGCTAAAGCAACCATCCTTAGCTTCCAACCACCCTCTGCGGTCTCTGGAACGCCATAGGCTTTAGCAGCTTCCATGAAAAGAGGACCCCACCTTGCCTTCTCTTCATCAGTCCATCCCTCAAATGCATCTTTCATAATAGGCAACAAAGCATCTACCGTCTCCGATGTAATAGACGTATAATCCTCAACCTCCCTAACTTCCACGTCCTTCCAACCCGCATTCGCCATCCTTTCCTTGACCCATTCATCCTCTTTAAACCCAGGCGGAGCTGGGAATTCCCATTCCTCCTGATTCGGTCTGACTTTCTTGATGACGTAGTTCGCCAATGGGAGCCATCCAACTACCTTCCAGGAGGTGATGACAGTCATCGACCCTGGAGCTGCGACACGGTACATCTCGCGGTACCCGGCTTCGTAATCTGGACAGAAGAAGACACCGAAAGCACAGATAACGTGAGAGAACGTATTTTCAACGAACTCAAGTTTCTGGGCATCCATGATCTGAGTTTCAATTTCGGGAAAGTCTTTGAAGATTTTTGAGACATGGTCAACCATGCCGGGTGAGAGATCGGTGGCATTGATTTTAGGAACGAATCCCTCTCCTTTGGTAGAATTGATAATGGCGGTAGTAACTGCACCAGATCCACAACAGTTGTCAAAAACCACGGATTCCGGGGTAATTGGAACGGGGAGGTTCGCAATGAGATTTTTAGCGACACGAGCAGGCCAGCCACCAGTCAGTTTTTCATAAACATCGGCAGCGGCAAATCGGTCGGAGAGAGGGTGATTTGGTTGTTCAGGCATTGTAGAATTGACGTTGTTGTAGATCGGTAGTATTAGGTGTGTTTGAGGAAACAGGACTGCTTGGGCAGTAATTGAAAAATGACTTCGTTGGATAGAACTCTGCTGAGCTTGATGGCTGGAAAGTAGCCCCGGATTTCGAAGGTCAGAATCAATGATCTAAATACTCTTTTTTTGGACTAACCTAACCCGAGATCAGCTGCCCTTCTGTTAAGAAAGCTTAACAGAAGACTTGGCCGTTCCCTGGGTGGAACGTTCGAAACATACAGCGATTCCCATGTATACCTGGCCACATCAATACTACGTAAATTAACCTGTATTGATAAGCAAACGACACCAGTCACTTGTCGTCTGAAATGAGATATTTATAAACCTATACATTAGGCTCCTCCAAACAATTTATATAAATTCCCCTTTAGCAAGCCGTCCGAAGTGACTGATACAAGCCTATTAGTCACTTCCGGCTCAACACTGTCAAAAATGCAACAGCCAATAACGCACCAGTGCGTTTTAGGTCTGATTTGGAATAAAATGGAACTCAGGCCCATATTTTCCACTGATCAATCGATGGCATGGAATATTTGAGCGTCCCACGCTATGATATTCCATCTGATAACGCCGACAGCGGAGCGTTGGATCTATGAGCGAGTTGTGCGCTTTCTGAGCGAGTTTGCGTTTCCGAAGCGCGAAGTCCTAGCCCAACCTCCGCCGGAGACTGTTATGGTGCACCCCGGTATAAAGCCGATGAGCATCAAGACGCTAGCCAACAATTTACTTAATTTATTTCTAGGTGGGACGGGCATCGTCGGGCCGACAAAATGGTTCGGAGAATGAATTTCGTGGTTCGCCGACGGCGCAGGCATATATTAATCTTTCGTAGAACGTTACGGTATTAAAGACCAGTTTAAAACCTTTCATTCGATCCAAGCCTCTCTTGCACCCAAACTGTATGTACGTCCGTCTGAAATCGAGACTATAGCTACCCTTCCCATGATAGTATTCTATGCAATTACAAAAATATTAACGTCAAAAGGATAATAATAACATTGAAGAAAATGATCCGGAACTCCAGCCATACACGAAAATACAACAACACTGCTATAGCATAGCTAAATAAATCGAATAAAGATGCACACTAGAGTCTTATAGCACATACTCTTCAGTGCACGATTTCCCCGAACAGCTTCTTCACATTCTCAATTTTACAATTACCAGCCCCGCAAAGTCTCACAAACTTATAATAGACCTTCGCGACAGTATCGCACCATTTCCTATTAAAAAGCTGGTCAGGATGAAATATATCCGCCTTTGGAAATTGCGATCTACACTGCGCCAATAAATCAACTTGGAATCTATCGTCGAGAAACTCCCTGTTTGGCGCAGTAAACCGATTCTGGTTCTTATAATTCCTGTATCCAAAATCATGACGATAACAGGAATTGAGGAACTCGTATCCATATGGGAAGTCTTTGTCGATTTTGAAAATCTTGGCGACTTCTGGAGGGACGGAACAGCCGTCTGAGTCGTAGATTAAGGGAGGAGAGTTTAAACCCTTATTTCGATAGTTTTCGATGAAATCGTCCAAATCGATCGAGAAGATGGCATTGTTAGTTTGACATTCGACATCGTTGCTACATGATGCGCCGCTAGCATCACGAGCTGCGTTCTTTGGAGTCCCGAGTAGGGATATGATAGAATCAAGGATCACACGAGCCTCGATGGTGGAGTCGGAGACCTTCCCACCGTCAACGTGAATATATGGCTCCTTCGCAGGGAAGGGATTCTGAGCTTTCAATTTGGCATATTTGGACTCTAGGTTTGACGGACTCGAGTTGGCTGGGAAGGCTTGTGAGAGGACCACAAGTGTCGCTGATGCGACTAGGAGAATGTTCTTGCAGAACATGACTAGCTATAATTAGAAGGACGTGTAATTATAAGATGATTGATTGATTGGAAGTAATGTAGTGATATTTGGATATCTTGGGGCATCCACGAGAATTTATAAATATCGCTACCGAAGATCGACTAGAATGAATGCAACTCTGATCTGAGAACGTGGGTCTCGACTGGTGAGAGACTAAGAAATCAAAAGGAGCTATAACTTCAAGCCTAAAATTTGCGGGTTAATACTGAGAAACTATTAACATATTCTTCCAGGGCCCAGTTTGCGGCAGGAAATTGGAGTCGGCTGTGGATTGGAATTCCGCGCATTCGTTTACCGTGAACCGTTAACCTGGCCGCATGTTCCAACGTCTGGATCCTGTTGTTGGAGGTGGATTATCGCTGCACATTCCAATCTTATGATATATCCCTTTCCCCACAATTTAAATTGGATCCGCTGAGTTATTGTGCAAATCAATTTAGGTAAAGGGTATGCCCATGGAATCCTTTTTAGGTGGAAGAAACTAGGAGTTGAAGACTTCCAGGGACGTTTCACGAATACTGTACCATATGCATGCAGAGCATCCTGCCATTCGGC
The DNA here is from genome assembly GCF_004000055.1 of Arthrobotrys flagrans. NCBI lineage: Eukaryota > Fungi > Ascomycota > Orbiliomycetes > Orbiliales > Orbiliaceae > Arthrobotrys > Arthrobotrys flagrans. Next base: position 1,206,859 of record NW_027137556.1, read on the forward strand.
GCAGAGTCGACAGAATCATATATACGCCTCTCACTGAGGACAACATCCGTTTCATGAAACTGCACAGCGCTAGTTAATATTATCGTCACAGATCAAAGAATTAGTAACCATTTTCTCGATGGCTGCTTGTAGGAACACCGCTAATCAGTTTTGCACCCTTGTCCCCTTCTCGTTACGAATCCAGATATTAATGATTAACCTGGATTTTGATGAAGATAAGGGAATGATCGCCGCAGAATCCGTTTTTCTCATTTCAAAACCCAAAGTCAGGAATCCATAGAGGTGCCAATCGGCGGTCGGAATGGTGGCTGGCTCGCCGTCTCCTTGCAGGGTGGCGGTTGGGCCCAACCTTGGTATACATGGTACTAATTGGTGGTGTGGGGCCTCGACAACCCATGGTGGCCACACTCCGAGTTTGTTCGATATTGCTATAGATTTGTCGGCTGGCCGTGATACTCGCGTATGTGGATTTACATTTGGATCCACCATATCCAGTTCCATATGAAAACCAATTACTTATAGCTCACGTTTTGTGAAAAATAGTTTATATACCGGCCTATATTCCCGCATCCAAGGCACATGTGATCGTCAGCAATCCACTATCACGAAGATAGATTGCAGATGAATATAATACTCCGCGAGACTTCGGACTATTTCATGATCCCTGGTATCTCGCTTAGACCTCATCCAACATCGCCTCCAACCTTGTGTTACCTCCCATGCTCCTCAACTTTGCCCCATTTCAGCAACATTGACAGATACTACGCTCCATATATATATATGCCACATACTCGAGCATAGGCTCATTGGCACAACTTCTACAAGGCTTAGAGGATTCAAGGGAAGTAGGATTCGTAAGGTTACATTCTTGTTACTACCTATGCATACGTTGCGAAGTTGGGGCCGACTGTTAACTGTTTGATAGTGTTACTCAAGAACCTTCTACGATCCCGAAACAATTATTTTGGCTCCTTCGCCCATCAATCAATTGATCAAGACTCAGGAATATATTCGCTTCTAGGCCCGACTTTTGCCCATGCTTCAGGGTGCCCAGTACTCCGAACCCAAAGTGGCTCATCTCCATTACTCTGCTCTTGATCTTCCGCCGCATCAACTGCCATCTCCGCGATCTTTAAGTATAAGTCTGTTCCAACCTCAAATCCTTTGGTAGTGTTGTAGTGTTGCGAGACCTTCTCCGCGTTTACTAAAGCCCGCACTGTCTTACTCACATGCCCATCATCCTTCAAACAAGTAACCCTGGCGGCAACATCAACCCATTGGTTGTCTTTTTCCTTCGCTTTGTAACTCTTCACCTGATCGAAGTTAATATCCGCACAGCCCCTCGAGACATACATATTAACCACCATCCAGCCAAAATAGTTTATCAAAACCGATTTCTCCGCGTTTCCCAGCCACTTCTGCCGGATCCAAACGTCCAAGAATACGCTGCTAGTGACGGTATGCATGAGGAAGAAGTCGAATTTGACCTTCTTATCCAATCGAGGAGTTGCAGAACAAATAAATGCTGCGGCAGATGCCAATTCCGCTGACGCTCTGGCGATGACTTCATCACTAGCCGTCGGTGGTATATACCACTTTGATGCAAGTGCGACCATTTCATCGAAAGCGTTGGCATAAACGGCTTTATTCTTTTGCGGGTCAGACCATTTTGTGGATTTTCTGAGCTTTTCGGAACCGGATGCCTCATCGAAGAGTGATACTATCGTTGTGTTGTTTCCGTATTCCCGGTTCTTGGATGCAGCGGCGGTTGCTGCCGCCATACAAGCCTTCAAGTACCTCCCCGGCCAGTCGTCGTGCACTGCTGTCTGTGCAAGTCCTTCAGCGATAATTGCTGGTTGCTCGAATTCGATTCCATAACCAAGATGAATCCAAGGATGGAGAAAGCCGGCTACAAGGCGCTCAGGCATACCATCATTCACCGCCTTCTCAGAGAAAATATATTTCTTGATCGTCTCCTGCCATCCAACAATTTTGATAGAATCCTGAAAATACTGAAGAAAAGTCGCATAATTTTCGGCGTCCGCTAAGTACTTTCCCCAATCATCCGAGTTAGAAACATCTCGAAGTACAGGAGGTTTTGTGTCCCCGATGGGGATCTGGGTCTTGACATTGGTGTCATATGCGAATTGAAGTTCTTCTGCACTGGCACCGAGGGCATATACTGCGAGAAGGTGATGGGCAACGTGGTTATGCAGACGGTCTTCAAAGTCCCAGAAGATATGGAAGTTATCGTGGTTTTGCTGTAGCAATTCGTTCGCCTTCTTTGTGCTTTCCTCCGTAGGACTTCGAAGCGCTGCCCCAGAATCTGGCGGCCCGGCCAGCGCGATCTTCGATGGGGATGACGATGACATTTTTGATAAATTCAAGTGCTGTAGGAATTGCCGAAATGAGAATATGGTTTAAGGCCGGTTTATTTGCAGTTGTATATAAAGTTCTTTCCAGTGGAAATATTCTGGTAGCTACAGCCGATACGTAATGTAATGTCAATATAAATGCCGAATATAGCATAAATTTCCGGACATCGTTCGAGGATCAATAATCTCGACGCTGGTAGATAGTAAGGACGATTACTAAGTTAACGTTAAGTTACTTGTTATCTTATAGCCCAGTTTCCGCCACCAGCCGCATTTATATACCATCGTATATGAAGAATCATCTGAATGGTTCTTCGGTCGACTAAAACACGAAATTGAAACAAGATCGAAAGTAGCTGTATAACCCGAGGGGAAGCGCTGGGATGCTTAGTAATTAGAATTGTGATAGATTTTATTAGAAAGCAGAAGGAAAAACATAACGGCCTCTCAATTCTAGACAAGCCTTAAGTTTCAACGTTTTCTTCGAGACTAGCATAAGTGACGTCGACAGAGCACAATGTTTGCACAAACTATCTTCAATCGGCCGAATAGGGAAACCATTCTGGCTGGGAACTCGGTTATCCCCGACTAAACGGTGCAGGTGCCATGCCAATTACAACATTTGGTTTGTAAGCCGGCCGCCGGATCTAGCTCCTTGCAGAAAGTCAGTAAGGCCTCGACTTCTTGCAATCAAATATACCTTGCAATTGTAGGCACGACGTGCATGTTATGTCATCTTACCATAACAAACTGTCTGAGCCTTCGAAACACGAAATCTAGATATTCGGGTATATCCAACTAGATCACCAGTCCACCCGGAACAATGCCATGTAAAGGCATATACCACATCCCAACAGCGAATTCGCCGGTTCCAAATACCCAAATTTTGTTCGAGCATGGCCTCACGCCGGAACGACTAGAGAGGTTAAGAGCGGCTTTTCTAATCTACTTGCCTTTCCCCCAGAACCCAGAATTTGATTGGGATGGAGACTCGGTTACTGAATCTTCGGACGAAGAAGGGCCGGAAGAGCGGTGGAGAACAATTTGATACCGATATTTCTCGACTACTATGTTATCAAGGATTAAAGCCGAAGTTAGGGACCGGTTTCCCAAATGGTTCGAGGAAAACGTTGCCAAAACTGTAGAGCATGTATACATACATACATACATACATACATACATACATACATACACACATACATTGCACTTTGGTCGATCAAGTTGGCTGCAGCGCTACAGAAATATCACACCATCCTCCTCTTGCGTATAAGTCTTATCAACCAAACACGCAAAACCACCGACAACCAAATATGGTCAAACCAACAGCTGCTTGCCACAAATCTCCCTAGTGCCCTGCAAATCCACCTCAAGGGCCTTCTTCCCTTACCTCGATAATATCGAAGATCCAAGAGATCTCCCCAGACTCCTCGATAGAGCCCTTGCTTTTGAACGGCAAATTATAAAGATTGGGAAAGCCAAACACCCCCTTCAGCAGGAACAGGCTATTAGATATGGCCTGTGGATTTGGCAATCTAGGGTACTTCGGCGGCATATTCCGGGTTTCCAATCATAGGACTTTGTGGCTAACTTGATATTCCTTGTCAAGATACCGGATCTTCGGGGCTGGGGGGTATTGGGTTGAATAATCGCTTCAATGTGTTTTGAGGGACTGCAGGAACAGAAATTTGGACAATAACTATTGTTAAATACTTTCATAATGGGAGGTTGGATTGGAATACTGAGCTAATAGTGCAAATCGACCAAAGGGCCACCGTTTTTGCATATACTCGAAATTTTGGGATTTTGCAGGGTTAACTTACTTTATAAATTCTGTCTGCACCTCATGCTATTCAAAAATATTTTTCCCTTTGCCTTAATCTTATTCAATTGAAAGAGCATACTTACTTTACTAGTCCCAAAATCAGTCTCGTCACTACTTAACTCAAGCCCAACACACAAACTCCAACACCCTATTGGGTGAATGTGCAGTTAGTAATCCCAGATTGTCATGATGAAGTCGATAGCTAATTGGTTTCTGTTGCCTCTTGATTCGCGATTTACAAAATAATTTAGAGTATGAAAGGATATATTTAATAAAATCTAGATGTACATAGGAAATCTACAAAGTAGCAAAACCAAACAACGTCAAGCTTACTCCACCTTAGCCTCAGAGGAGGATCGCTTTCCATAATACGAGCCATAGTACTGCGGAGTAGGCTTGCTCTGAACGCGGTTGTATCCGTTTCCAGCATTGCGGTTTTGGCCGCTGACGTTATTGGACTTGGGTCCCCGGTTGTTCGAATTGCTTGGTCTGTAAGTGTAGGTGTAGGTATAAGTAATAGGTCTGCGGTTTTGAGTATTGCCGTTGTTTGGCCTTGGTGTAGATCCACCGTTGGCGTTTCCATTGCTTTGTGGGCGGTAGTAGTACCCGTTATTTGTCTGGTAGTAGCCGTTGTTATTTGTCTGGTAGTATCCATTGTTGTTTGGGACCGGGGTGTTATAGTTGTTCTTTGGGGCTGGAGTATTGTTGTTCTTGGAAGCGGGAGTATTGTAGTTGTTCTTGGGGGCCGTCGGTGCTCCATAGTTTGGCGAGGGAACGTTCTTCACAGCGCTTCTAGGGGCTGGAACATTGCTTTCAAATTGTCCCGAGACATTACCCTATTATAATGATGTTAGTTTATCTATATGACATCCTTGTGTATATGATATTATACTTACTGGGCGGCGGTAATTGCACTTAACATATGTACCCTGAGGACACTTCTTAACCGCACAACCGACCTCGGTTGTAGCTTTCCACACCATTTGGGTCATATGGCCAGTAGACATTGCGAAGCCCTGACGAGCGAAGTTGTAAAGCTTAAGTTCTTTGTCATACCACATGGTCTGAACCATGCTCTCGGGGCTTCCAGGACCGTACAGAATATTTTCACCGATTCCGTCTCTTCCTAGGGTGCGAGTATGCGCGAAGGCGCAAGTGGGGGTATTAGTCTGAGCATAGTTGACCATATCCTGAGACCACTTTAGCGCTGGAACGCCATGTGCTTCACGGCAGTTGTTGTGGACCTTGAGCATTGCGTCCCGATATTGGGATTCTGGAAGGAAGCTAGAAGTGTCTGCTGGTGGTCTGTAGCTGACTGGGTTGGATGGCTGTTGGTAATAGTTCCCAGGTGGAGCGGATCTCTTTACCATCTCCTCTGTGAATTGGAACGACGATGATTGGATCTCGATGGGTTCACCAACTAGGACTCCCTCCAATGATTTCTCTACTGGTGCTGCAAGAATTGCGGTCCCGGCTGTGAGGGCTGAGATGATCGCGGAAACCTTCATTTTGTTTTTTTCGGTATATGCCTGTAAATAAAGACGTATAATATTCTTGTAAAAGAAAATAACTGTATAGAAAGAACCTGGCCGGCAGGGACAGCGTATAAAGTCAATTGGTATAGAAAACGTCCTGTAAACGGGAAAAAACGAGAGTGACGGCTGAAATTCAGTAAGCAAATGTAAAAGAGTGTCTTATTTTTGATAGAGCTTGCCGGCAAGCTTGCAAGTTAAATGAACGTGGTGATCAAATTGCCCTGTGGGGAGTTGGTTGGTTGGCGATAATCAAGTGGGTCTATGGGCACCGAGGGGGATTTTATATTTTACATCTTTGGCAGACCTCTTAATTGCATAGCCGCGGTCTCCTGTCGCATTCTTGAAATTAATATGATTTACAAACTTCTATCGCGGTTCGACATCCTCCGAAGGGAATAGCAACGCCTTATACGCTAGGGTGTGCTGGTGTATTCAAAATTCCGAAACCACGGTTCGAAGGAGGTCCTGTCGACTTCCGCCACGCTTCCTGATGTCATGCAACCTTCCTCCAAAAGCATAAAATTCGGGATCGGGGAATTAAATATGCTTCCAACCGAATACCGGGTTACCGCCAAGCGTAGGCGGGCGTCTACCCAGGATTTCAAGTGTTGGGTTTTCTTCACGGACTCTTGCCTCATGTTGAGACAAGGGGGAACTGAACTTCCTCAAATGCGCATCTCGCTCCAGGAAATGCACAGGGGCACAATATCACACTCATACTTCGTGAGGCTGAAATGTCGAAATAAAAAAGTTTCGAGCCCCAGGGAGAGTTAACATTCTCCGTGTACGACTCTGATATATCGCCGGGACTCGACGATTTCTTGGACCATGGGTGTACTTTCTTCGTACTTACATGTCAATAAAAGTCGGGAAATGTGGTTTGAAACCCCACAATCTCAAGCCGCCTGCTACTTCCTCATGAATATTTCACTTTTGGATTGACAACTTCGACCAAACCACTTCCCCGCTTTGGAATCCAAGATCGCTTTAAATGCCATCAAACTGCGTACGATATTTACGAACTCAGTAACGGTGAATTGATTACTTGACCGATCGGAATGCCGTGCATAGGTCTCGAGCATCCCTTTCACATTGGGGAAACGACTTCCCTCGCTGCCCTCGCCTGATTTCATATCACACTCTCATATATCTTCTGCGCAGACAACTGAGAAGAGCACAGGAACTAAGTGCTCGAGGAATGCCGTTGATATTGAGGATCCACCAGGCGAATGGGATTGAGATACGAGAATGTGGGCCGATACCATGGTAAATTACTAATTCTCCGTTGGATCTGGAACATGGCCAGGCGTCAGATTCATGTTTTTGTTTGCTAAGCTCAGGCCTGCCGCATGATGCCGCGCTTTATTCAAAACCTCAAGCCGGGGCGTTTCTGGCACCTTAAACCCCCTGACATCTATGCCTATTCCAACCCACCACAACCTAGCCAACTGCTGGATTACATACCATGCCTTGCTCGATATCTCCACCACTTTTGAACCAACTCCCTCTACGGACTGAAAACGGCGTCCAGGTTGTTTCGAGAGACTATGGCGACCTCATAGAATCATACCGGAAATTGGAGGCGTTCAAGTACGAAATGTTGGTTGACCTTTTGGCGCATTATCAGAGGTCAACTTCCAGACCATGCCTTCTTCAAAGAATCCAGGCACAAAATCGCCGCGACTAGCATTCTGAATGCGATACTGCCTAAAGCTTTGGTCTAATTGCCGCAGCTAGTTTTCACGATGGCTTGATTCAATTCATACCGTCCTTGTCTAGCCTCACGCCTCAAGGCTAGTCCCTGTCGACTGTCGTCGAGTTCCTGAACAACACACGCGCACACAATATTCCCTTCATCTGAAAGATACAAAAGGCGGGCCAGTATTTTGTCCCAGAAAAGCATCCGTTCGCAGTGCGCAGGCATAGCGCTACATAGTATAGCGCCTACCTGGTATAGACCAATTGATAAATTCTGGCTTGGACCGGTGGCGGCTTGGTTGTCTTTTGAGATTACTGGCGGCGTTTTCGTCCAACATTCATTGGCTTCGCACTTCGAGATACGTTCAGCCGCACACATTATACAAAATTCAAACGCTCACATGCGGATGGGCTTTCAGTCCCTTAGGATTTGTTGAAGGGGAAAAAAACATACCATGTATTGTATATATTTCAGGTCCAACCCTCGTCTATTTTGGAATGGATATCGCCCACCTTTCGTTACACTCGTTTTTTGTCTAGGTCCAGACGTCAAACATCTGGGCGATTGGCATTTCTACCTACGCTTTATATTTTTATTAATTAATTCGCGAGCGTTACAAATCTCTCTCTCTCTTTCTTCTTCTTCTTCTTCTTCGATTGGCCCGGGTGTATAAACTGTCTAAAGAAAGATGGTCCGCAGATCTTTGTTATCGATTACGATCGCGGCCGGATTGGTACCTAGTTTCGCACTCGCCCAGTTAGATAAGATTCCCACTTGTGCTGTAAGAACACTAATGGTGTCTAGTTTAATTACCCAGATTGTGTAGTAGAATCCTAACTCTAAATGTATACGGCTCCGCCTACTACAACCTCTCCGGCGACAACGACAACTCCCACAACTACGACTACTATCACTACAACCCCTCCAATTACAACTACGACATCGACTACGACCACTACGTCTGAATGCCCGACAGTTTGTCTCGACTTCATTGACAATTGTGGATCTCTCTGGAGAACTTGCATTCCAAGCTGCATTGGCCAATGTATTCCAACATTCACACCTCCACCATATACTTTTCGAACGGCAACGTTAGTAACTTCATCCACAACTACTACCCCAACCACTAGGGAAACGACGAGATCTACAACTACACGCAAGACATCACCAACTACGAAGAAATCTTCAACCACGACTAAAAAGTCAAAAACCAAATATGTTCCAAAGCCTACACCCACAAAATGTAAAAATACTATCAAAAAAGTGACCACAAAGAAGACGACTACTAAAAAGACGACAAAAGCTTGTACAAAGAAAACATCTCCAACTGGAAACCCCTATAGGAAACCGCTGCCCGCTGAAAGGAAATAAATACGGGTATGGTTCCCGTGGCCGCAAGTATTGCGAGAAGTGAAATTGGTATAAATTTCACTGGTCAGAATCTCTAATTATACCACTAGATCTCTTCCTCTTGCCTCCAGTGCGGCCATGATTGAATTTTTTGTTCATATATATCTCATAGTTCTCCCGAAATAGATCGTCGGTTGAAGGTTTCAATGTTCATTAAAACCACCCCTAAGATCACCTTTTCGAATCGTAGCTTGAATTAATCCTCGTATCCTGCCACAGAGATCGAAGTAGCTTTGCAATATATTGTGTTGGGCAGTGTTGCATACAAATACAGCCTGCCCACTGGTCTGCCTGGACGACGGAGGCAGCGCCTAGATTGGCCAACATAGACCATAGATGACCAGTCTAGATCATAAACGACCTCTTATTGAAGGCACCGAGACTTGATTCTAGTCGGAATAGCATCGACTTCCAAAATAGTTCAATACGAGCACCCTGCATCTCAGCCCAGCTTAGTCGTCTACAACGAACCCTTATCCCAATATCAGCTGATAGAACTCCATTGCATTCAACGTTCGATAATGCCGTGCAAAGGCACACCCACGCGGACGGAGGTCAGCAATTGCCTCACAAAGGCTGACTGGTCCTTGATAATGCAACAACGAAGGATCCTTGAGAATCAATTGCAACGTAATATAATCTATAGCTAGATATACAACCTTGTCTACGAACCTGGGATATCGAAGAACGAAGCACAACGGCGGGTGGTAATTGTTTCCTGGTACGAACGAAGATTAGCAAATGTGTTAAAGCGACGTCGTCAAAAGTGAGGATATACCGTACTACAGTAGCCACGGCATTGCATATTGCTGTCTAACCTCGATGTCGAAGTAAGCGAGCGAACACCGTATCCATTCCATAGTGTTCGGGCTTGAAAGATATATGTTTCCCCCCTAAACTTCGATTCCATATGATGGAAGACACCATACTAATTTTGCGCTTGATTTTGACTTCGTAAGAGCCTTAATTCCCTCAACTGGCAGTAAAACTGTGCCACTTCTGATCGAACCCGTTCATCCGATGGAAGTGGACCGGACAGGAATACGATTCCGTTTGACGCCGACCTCAAAGCGATGCGACGTTTTATTCTTGTTATTTGGTCCCATAGGCCCTTCGATAGGTCTTCTTCGATTTCCCTCGTGCTGTCTAGTGGCTTGCAAGGCATTTTTATGCTAAGATATCGATATATAATAGAGACGTAGGAGTAAAGGAAGTTTGCAGGCTAGATTTAGATCGTATCGATATTGATTGGTGAGATTCGGGAGAATAGGCGGAAAGGTCAATATGTTTCACCAGTTGGTCAAACCGGAATATTATATACATGTAGATTGATGGTTCTCAAGAATTGGTAATCGGATGGGCTTACTCAGCCTAGGTTACGGCATATATTCTTGAGAAGTCTACAACTTTGTATATACTTATATTGGCGGATGAATTCCTTGGTTTATTGATTTTAAATCGGTAGCCTTTCAACAACCAATAGGGAATTTGGCCTTTGCAATGGAAGTTCGTAAAACCAACCGTCTCTAAGTTCGATAGTCGAAGTTATGTCGTATGCGAACCGAATAGCAGCTGCTGGAACCACACGCCGACACTAAATCAAACGGTATTTAAAAATGTGGGTGCGGGAGCCAAACGGAAACATCCCAATCAACCTACCCTAAGAACATTCGTTTAACTACAGCGTTAGCTTCCCGAATAATAGCTTCCCCACCAATCTTTGATATGGTTCTTGACGCGGCTATGAACCCACAGGCACCAAAATGACCGACTAATTTTCGAACCCAAAAGCCTCCTGCATCATGCCCTGCAAAGCTTCTACAGCGCCCTTTGATTTTAAAATCCAAGACAACACACCTCGAACCGTCTGGGATATGATAATCCGGAGAAAGAGAGAGCTCTCCTGGACGTGGGATCCTCTCACGGACACCAGGCTGGATCCATGGGTCGAGATGGGTATTTACAGAGCGCTCTATATGCAGAGTATGTGGCGGTGGAAGACCGGCTATGATAATTTCCGGCCTTGAGATCAATCTTCCCGTCGAAGTTTATGTTCAAGTAAAGCTACAGCTCCCTGCAGGGAAGAGTACAACCGACTATGGGGGCAGCTTGGGGGCGGAAACGACCATGGAGGTAATTGATGGAAATACGCATATATAGACTTTTAATATTGTATTACACAATCAGCTGAAATTCCGAAATGCTACCTGTAAACTAGGAAGTATTTCGCTCTTGTATTTCAGGCACCCGCCGCAGCAATTCCTCAAGATCTCGAAGGCCCTCTGCTACGGCAAGGTCGAGCACCGTTCGACCAAGCCTGTCCTGCCCATCAACAAGGGCCCCATTCTCTAACAATAACTCCGCCATTCTATAAAATTTCTCCTCGCCCTTCAGGCAGAAAAACAGTGGTGTCTGTCCCATGTTATCTCTCGCATTAACAGAAGCTCCTGCATCAATAAGTTGCTTCGCGATTGCATACTGTTCCCATCTCTACTGCGGGGAATAACACAGCAACCACGCTGACAACCGCTCCATGTTTTAATAAATATTCAACAATGTTATTGTCTCCCCTCTTCGTCGCAATATGAAGGGCAGTTTCTCCCTTCTCACTTCTTGCATTTATGTCGGCACCGCTATTGATGATTAACTTCAAGATATCAAGATATCCTTTTCCTAGCGCGGAGTGAAGTTCTCGGGTCTTCTTGGTGTCATCGACTATCGTCCGTTTCTTCAACACCAATTGAACCATACTCAGGCTTTCGGTCCTTATTGCCACTTGAATGACTGTACTCTTTGTGTATATCTGTTCCAGACGCTCTTCTGCGACTGGGTCCATTATATATTCGACAACTCCTTCATGTCGACCATTTATTGCCTCGTAAAGGCATATCCCTCTGTTATCCTCCTACCCCTCGGACTTCTCGATAGGAGGACCATTGTCTTTATGTTCGAATAGAAGTTTCAAGACTTGTAGATGTCCATGCTTTGCTGCTGAACGCGCCGCAGTTCGCCTGTGCTGGCGATCACGGGGTGTCCAAGGAGTTACAAAGACCTGTGCACCCTTCGTTAGAAGGATGGTGACCACACTTACATGGCCGGATCCGGAAGCCAGGTTCAGTGGGGTCCGACCGGCTGAATCTTGTTGTTCAGTATCCAATCCCTGATCGAGAAGAAACCGTACGATCTTCCCATCTCCACGGTTTGCGGCCATATGAAGGGCTGTCAGTTTCTTTAATGTTCTTCAGCAGCCATGTCGGCACCATGGGATAATAATAACTGCACGATCTCGAAATGACCTTCCATTGTTGCAAGATGCAAGGCTGTGCACCCATTCCGGTCCCGTCTGTCGATGTCAAGATACTGTTCTTTCAATAATAGTCGTACACATTCGATGAGCCCTTGCTTTGCTGCAAACATTAGGGGTGTCATATTCGTCAAGTTATCAGGCGTATTGATATTCAGTGTATTTTTTTTTATTAGAATTTCTAGAACACCCAGTAGCCCGTGCTCTGCCGCATACGATAGTAGCATCTTGCCATCCTTGTCTGATATATTTGTTTCGACGTTATGCTGTAGGAGCAGCATTGTCATTTCCGTATTTTCGTGAATTATGGCCCAGAATATCGCAGAGAGACCATCCAAATCGTCGCGAGCGTTCAGATTGACGTTTTTCTGACCAGCGAGGTATTTCATCATGACAAGATTGTTCCTCTTTGCCCAGTCGATGGGATTCAAGCTGACTTCTGGTGTATACCGGGGACTAGATCATCTCTTGCCCCGCTTGCTAGTAGTTGTTTCTTTTGATCATCGAGACCTCTTTCTTCTGCAATGCGGAGCCCAATCCATGCATATTCTCGAACCTTGAGTAAAATATCCGGATCCTTGTTTTCCTTCAACATTTTAGATATGCCGTTAAATCCAAGGTTGGAAATCGTCGTATCAAGCTCTCGCATCGCCGCGTAGTACAATTCTGCGAGTGCTTCAAGGGCGGTATAAGCCTCAACTACGACCGAAGTATTAGATAGCCATTGTAGAAGGCCTTCGGCACCCAGCCATTTGCCGTGGCGTTTGTAAGTCTCGCATTGTGTGAGAATAGCGTTGAGTATATCGCCCACGTTCGGCATGATGTTGAGGTGCTGAAGAACTGGGAAAATGCACATGTATGCATCTTCTCTAGATCCTAGGCCGCTTTTTTCGAATCGATCTGCTAATGATTCGACGGTGCTGTTTTGAAGGGCCATAGCGATAGAGTGTATTTCTGCCCGATCTCGAGTTTCTGTATTCCCCTTAATGTCGTCAATGTCCTGAAGAGCGGCGGATAAGAACAGGCCCGCATATTCCATATAGCCTTCTTTGAACCCAAACATGATACCAAATATTTGTTTTGACGAAGTCTTTGGTTAAAATTATTCGATGATTTAGGATTATTTCGTCTTCCTTTTTATCTCGAATGTCGTAGACCGTTATTGATAAGGCCCAAAGTCCGATTAGAGACTCTAACTGTGATAACCTGGCTTTCCATGATAAGCCATCACCTTTTTCGACGAATAGGGCGAATGTGTCGGATATCGGGATGCCTCCGGAGCCTTCTTGGAAACGGGCTCTTTGAGACAAACCAGAGAGCACAAAAGTCTCGCTCGTGTATCGGCGAGTACAAGCTCCACCCTCTGCAAGTGGATGTGAAAGAATTGTAGGCCGGTCCAGGCTCGAAATCGCAGTAGTATTCACGGTGACTTTCCATTTCAAGATTTCACTGGGTGGAACGGTAGACCCTTTGAGTGCGGTTAGAACCTCCATCACACCTTCAATAGTAGCCGCGAGCTGCTTGGCAGCAACTCTAACCTCTAAATCATCCCATGAAGGGCCCTTGACACTACTGGTGGTTTCGGTTAGTTGTTCACGAGCTTCCAGAGGCTGTGCGACATTCTCTGGGGAACCTCGACCAATGTCGAAATTGATTTCGAGACTGGTATTCCGCACACCTGATGATTTTCGTTTTTGTCTTGGGACGACTAGGCAGAGGGGGTCAGCTATTCCGGACCAATATTATGCGACTTGATGGGCGGAGTACACACCTTCCAATTGCGCGTCTTTATCAACGCTAATAGTCATCGTATCAGCTTGAAGAGATGTAAAGCAAGCAGATCCAACACATGTCCATGTAGAAGCCTTGGATTTTGCGAAAACGGACGTTTCCCTCCGTCCCGACTATCATAAGAACCCAATACATTCTGTATGCTATCCAATCGTTGAGTCCGCAACATAGCTCGTATGACCGCCATCAGTAGAGTGGCGCCAACTTGGAACAATATCACACTAGCATGCATAGCTCTCAATCCAACGAACTGGAGTATGAACCCCAGCACAGAAGTAATAACCGCAATCCATAACACAACGACATCTCCACCTCCCTGATCAGCTTTAATAGACCGAATATAATGTAACTTTTCGGAGTACCCGATGAAAGACCCGAATACTTGGTCCCCGATGTTCTGTCCACCGGGTTGTACCCAATATATCTTACATTTGTTTTTCGGGTCGGGATCACGTTGTTGGTAGTGGACCTCGTCGGCACTGCGTTCGATGATAAAGGCGCAAAGAAACATGCCGAAACAGACTAGAATTGTTCCGGAGAAAGTCATGGGAAAGGCGTATGGTTCTGCCGTGGCGGTTAAGAATTTGTCAGGGTATGTGTAAACTGTGAGAGCTGCAAATACTAGCATGCCTAATATCGTTTTATTAGTCGACAAGTACTAACGACCTCGATTTGTGTATTTATGCGGTACCTGATTGTAGAATCACGCCAACAACTGCAGCGCTATATGTTACCAACTTAGGCAACTGCGTGATCACCACATTGAGAGAAAGATTCGGCCGGTGATACCTCGACTTCAACTTCTTCTCAAGACCCATATGTCCAACACCGCCTCTTAACCTCAAAAGCAAATCTCTACTCGAAATCCCAACTTCTTTCCAAAACGGTCCGCGAACATCTGAAAACAAGCCAACCGTTAATGCCCCCGGACTATCATCCCTACCCTTCACCATAACTTCCAAAATTAGAGGTTCCCCAAAAACCCGGGCTATACCACCTTCATTGAATAACTCTGCAGTAGTCTCCGAAGTGCATGATAACAGCTCTACTTCAGCTGTACCGGGGCTCTCTTGGGCTCTTCCTATAAATGCACGCATGGATGGTGTGCCGCATACTCGAATTGCCGATACAACGGCGGTAAGTAGGCCCAGTGGGGCTATTGCAAATATTACATTGTCCCATGTGCTTAGTGATTCACTTAGGAATTGTTTGGATACTTGTTCACCGAAGAGGGTAATTAGGGGAGCCTTTTTTTTTTTTTTTTTGCTGTCAGCTCGACTCGGTCGTAATTGGAATTTTGTAGCTATACCAAGTCTGTGGCGAAATTGTTCGTAAACTCCTCCCAATCCAGTGCAGATACACAGGGTGCCACAAGGAGAAGAAGAGTTGATTGCGAACTTAAGGGTGTAGAGATTAATTGTGTTTAGTTCAAGCTGCTAGTTTGCGCACTCAGGATAGGTGTACTAACATATGTGTTGCATATTGTATTCCGAACCGTTGACAAAAATCCGGGGATCGCACAAGGGAGAAAAACTTCGTCTAAACTCAACTGAAGACCCACCCGTTTTCGACGATGCAAGGGTTCCTAGGCGTTCAGGATGCTATCGAAATCGATGCATGGTAGCTAAAGCGTCGAGATCCGATCAATGTTCTAGGGTAGTTGAACGGGGAAATTTCTTCATGGTCGCGCCTGCGATTCGACTTTTTGAATTTCGAGTTTCAAAACACTTGTGACCCCCTGCTAATTTTGTGGCCGCAGCTGTAGCCTCATGATGCGACCCATGCACATTCTAACGAACCACAGGCTGTCACGTTAGATTCTTATTCAAAAATTCATGAAGTTCTTTTAGTCTCTATCCTAGGCGGTCAAGAGTTTTGTTAACTCCGATTACTAGAAAATTTGTCAAGGATGTTTTCGATTCTTTGGTTCGCGTCACTCTTCGAATTTATATTTATAGACTCGCGGAAACGGGTAAGCAGTGTGCGGCGACCACAGCGTCGCCCAGAGCGAACCCGAAGAAGCCCTTTGAAATATCTCTTGATCGGCATCACAACTTTCTTCATATAAATATGCATGTTTCATTATATATTATAGCTTCCATCAAGGTACAAAATGTTGAGTTTGTTCAGGCTGTGTGATATTATCTGCATGCATGCGCTTTATGCTGAGCAATTAGCACGAGCAATCGAGACTGTTATGGGGAAGCTCGAGGTTAAGTGTAACATACCACCTATGACGCAAAGAATGGATCCGACTAGTTCCCTTTCCGATGATATATAAACCAAGCAGAGTTTCTTGTTTCCTTCGAAAATTGCTCACTGTTATTTCAACCTTTATTATTAACTTGAAATACATCCTGGAGTTATATCAACTCCTACTTCAGTAAGTTGACTTTGATAGTAGATTCGATTTTTGTGATTTTGTTTGAAATGTACCCTAGGAGTTGAACTCTGAAGTGTTTGTATTGGGCCTTATCCAGGCCTTGAATCCAAATCCCTATCTTCCTAAGAAGGTTGGTGCCTATGCACTAGCTATAGCCATTCACGCATGCTCTTCTGTAGAGCTTGCACTTTCGGGATCTACAGATCTGAAATCTGGGGTCCCGCATAATTATTAGTGCAAATCTGATTAGATAATCCAATACTTCAAAGGTAGAGACAGAGTATCGATACATACTTAACTTTTTCAACGTTAATTACGTTAGTCAACCACACAATGGAAACCCGAACCGCAAACGAGACGCAAATATCATCCCCATTGCCCAGTCTTACGCACCACATAACGGCCAACAATGAAGAAGGAAATGCCGTCATTCATTCCTCCACCCCGGCGACATGGATCCCCCTCCTCAATAACAAAATGGCCTTCAACGTCGTTTACACCAATACCGTTCCACCTCAACTCTCTACCACCGCTGATATCGAATCTTACACTTCATTGATGCAGAAGGGTGGACCGGGTCTTACAATTGAGGGAGGTACTGTCTGCCGGATTGTAGATTTTGGACCGGGAGTAGAACCGGTTATGCATCGAACTCAAAGTCTTGATTTTGGTGTCGTGTTAGAAGGGGAGATTGAATTAAGCTTGGATGGAGGGGAGAGTGAGAAGAGGGTTTTGAAACGAGGAGATGTGGCTATACAGAGGGGTACAAATCATGGTGAGTGAAACAAATCGATGATATTATATATCATGACTTGAATGGTAACTGATTTTGATAGCCTGGCGTAACGTTACACCGAATAACGGGTGGGGTAGGATGTTGTTTGTGCTTCAATCGTCGGAGGAAATCAAGATCGAAGGAAAGGTCCTACGAGAGGACGTTGAAGGTGCCAAAGAGGATGCGGGATGGCTTAAACAAAGATGAGATGGAAACGTTTGAAACTGAAGGGTCTAGCAATAATGGAATTTGATTTGCGGCGACTCGGGCCATATGCATGTGGAAAGCGACCCTGTGCTCGTCCTATGTTGAGTTGTACAATGATTGGGTTTGGTGTCTAGCGTAACTTGCTTTATAGTTTATCCTATCGAGACCAACGCTACTGTGACTAAAACATATCACAATTTTTCCTATTATGAACATACGGCCTCCTGATTGTGCGGATAGTACTACTGCGATGTCGTGCAAATATAAATTGACCGTCTAAATTTACAGCAGATAAGTATCTTTTAAATTTAGTTTATATACACTGCCTAATTCAGGAAAGTAATTTACACAATCATTTTTGTCATCAATCGAAGTCGTACCAGGAACAATAAGGAAAAACAATCACCTCTTTCATATTCCACCAACGTTGCAACTTCAATTATTCTGTCTCTTGCGGAGGACCCTAACCGCAGTCCGGCGAAGCAATCGAATCTCGGGTAAGGTACCCCATAAATCGCCGCAATCGGTTAGTTCTATCCCTCGTCTAGTTAAGGCATTGGGAATAGTAGGCATTTGAGGATTTACCTATAGATCCGAGAGTTAGTATTTATATAAGTAGTGAATGAAAAAGGCATCCATAAAACTTACAACTTCCAGTTGAACAACAGGTGGGGCCCGTCCAGCCAATCCCTCCACACTGCCCCCAAAGGGCGGAGCAGCTGCCGCTACCACCACCTCCATTATTACTTGGGGTGGTAGTTGGATTATTCCCAGTTCCAGTTCCGGTCCCAGTTCCACCGGTATTACTAATAGACTGCGAGGCCGATCCGCTACCGCTCCAACTCTCAACAGCAATAACCTGGAAATTCATAGTTCCAAGTTTCATACCCAAGTTCGCCCAGGCCTGGAAGTGGTTCTGAAGCGTCACAGTACCGCTGCTGCGTGCTCCATTCCTGACGGAGATGAACTGGGTGAAAGTCGATGTACCTTGGATGGAAGGTTGATTGACACGGGTGTTCGTGTAGATGGTGTACGTGCCCCCGTCGCTGGTGACAGAGCCCTTGACGGTTCCGAGGCCGCTGATGCCGACATTTGTCTCCATAACGTAATACTCGATGAGTGGGTTGGTAGTCCAGCCATAGACACCGAGACTCCCTAGTCCACTACTGACGGAGAAAGTGCCAGAATAGGTGATTGCACTGAAAAAAGTTAGTCTACTATACAATCCGTAGTAAAAGGTGGGTAGGGAATAGAAGAATAGTATTTCATACGCAGTGCTACCAGGATTCCAGCCAACTCCGACGACAAAGTCATTTTGAGTGTTCCAGTTGACCGAAAACCCATTGGTTCGTGGCGAAAAATTAACTGTCCCACCAGTGGTATAGTCTTGGTTATAATTAGTATTAGAGCGACGTGCCAGTGTCTCATTGCGACGAGCAATAGCTAGTGGATGGTCTGGTCCGAACAGGAAATTGAAGTCGCCACGTTTTTCGAGATTGTTCTCGTTGGTGGCTGTAGGGATGGCAAGAGCGAGCGCAATGCCTGAGAGCCCGAAGGCAAGGGTAGAGAACGCAACCATGATGACTATAGCTAGTAGTATAGGAAACAGAAGCTTGTCGATATAATGCCCAGAAGATCGGCCAAGCTCGCCAAGTAGGTCAAGCTTTATAGTTTTTGGAGACGATTCTGCGTGGCGTCCTTGGGAGGCATTTTAGCCTGAAAATCTAGGTTCTATTTTCATGAAGCCGGGGCAAAGGAAGCCATTGTTTCCGGTTATGATATATGTACATGTCATTCTCTATAATAACGAAGAAGAGGAATAGAGATTTCCAGGGTCTATTTAGGCATATATTTAATTGTTCTCCGTCGAGTTTCTTGAGAGGGAAGTAGCTGAAGAGCGTCCGGCGTCTAGAGATCGAGTCTGCCTTAGGGTCTAGACGTCTAGTTGCGTACGTACGCATCTGTATCGGAACAAAGGGATAGGAGCTTTTTTAACGACGTATGTTCAGATAATTTATTTCGTCGGCAAAATTTGGATTTCTCTTTAGCCTATAGAGTTATAAGATGAAACACTTGCGGGGTGCATTCGGTAAACCGGATCGCCGGGAAGTGTTTTGCAGCTGCTGATCAAGCTTTGCCCCGAGCCCATCGCTGCCTCATGTCCTGAACGAAAAAACATATGCATAGATTTCTATTTATTAGGGGCTTGCTTTCGACTATAGTTAGTAGCAAGAAAATATTGGTCGGGTACTTTTTGGATTATTGCTAAGCCCTGGTTTAGCTTTACCCAACCAACACTTTGGATCTAGAAAGAAACATAAGAAAGCTGCATTCCATCACGAAGATTACGTCCAATGAGCCGGCCATATTCCCATAGATATTTTCAGAGGAGACATTTATCCGCAGTCGTGGTTCGTATTTTCTGATTCTTTTGCTTATACAGCTTCTTAGATGTATTTAGCCTCAGAAATGGAATCCGGAAATATATGCCTGTATGTGCTGGCTCCAAATGCCGTCGAGAAGGATATTAGATGAACAAGACAGGAATACACCTGCCAGCCGTAGCCATCCATATATATTGCACCCAATGCTTTTAGGCTAAGAGAGGGTACTAGAAAAGCATCGGAGAGCGAAGAGAATGGCCTCGTGGAAATCTCAATCGACCGTCCTTGTCTCGTGTTGCCAGTGGGTATTGGTAATTTTTTCACTGTGTTGTTTTTGTTGGAAACTGTCACGTAGAATTGTGTTGTGCTGATCATGATCGGTGCGCCAGTCCACGCCGTACCAATTGAACTGCATCAACCATTCATATCTCATATCCTACGTACACACCTCAACCGCCGAAGTACCTGTTACCCTTTAAACCTTACAAAATGCCCTGCAAGATTTGGATTACTCCTGCAGACTATGTGGACTATGTGCCACCCAGCAAAGGCCTGACGGATAGAGTCTCTCGATTCCAGCTCGAAGAACGAAAAAGGGCTCATGCCCGTAGACCTCCATGGGAGGGTCTTAGTCCTACCGGGGCAATTAGTTTACTACAACGTATTGGTACCCGTAATGCGGTGGCCATATAGCTACTTTAGTAGCTATTTGGGTGTCATCAGTTGGTGCTGAGAATTGATCGAATTCGGTCCATCAAATTTGAAGAATTCGGCCTCTTAGTTCGTAACTTATTCAGTCAAAATCAGCCCTATCTGGGGCGCGGATTAGGGAAAGATATTGTCTCGTGCAGAGAGATATACTGTGTATATAGCGACAAATTTGCTGGGGGTAAACATTGAACTCTGCACTGCATGCATGCAGCCCAGAAGATTCCAATTTAGTTAAATTAATTTCCCGTTTGATATCAAAGGTGGACTGTCCAGCACTAGAGTCAATATTCATCATTTCCTAGGCCGTATTTCTTCCTTCAACTGATTTCGGATCCAGGAATCCAAGACTAGCGTTTCCCTTTGTATACTTATTAGTATTTAACGTATTCTGGAAATTTAACCATGCCCTGTGACCGGTATTCCTACCCGCTCTAATAAAACTGTCGACTCCTATGCTCAGACCGACCAAATAAACACCGAGTATCTCATAATTCTCGACGAGCTTCATAATTTGATGCTCTTGGTTGCAAAGCTCGATACACTCCTCGCACGCAATGAATCCATTATTAAAAGAATCCGAGCATCGAAACATCGGAGTTCGAATACATAGCTGAAAAGAAAACGAAAGCACACAGGCGTCGAAGAGACCGAGACGATCAAAGCGTCTGGTTTCTCGAGGGCTTAATTGAGGAGAATATTCAAATAACACTTTAAAGCTTTCAACAATCTAGCATCCTTAAGTATCGCATAGATTTACGCAATAAATTTGAAATATTAGTATTATGAGGTTCCTGCGTTCATACGAACTTGGATGAAGGCCTATCGTTAATATATGCACTTTTAGCCTTAATGCAGCCATGCAGCAAAACTCAGGTTTGTTTCGATGTGCATATGCGGGCAAAACTTGTGGGCACTTCTGACTAACATTTCTTCTCTTCAAGAAAGAGAGGATTAATCAAAGTTTAGTTTCGTCAACGTTGCCCTACGCCGCCAGGAGAACTACTAGGCTCACATATTTAGAGGGCGGGAAAGCTTCTGGCCTTCTCGCGCGGTCGGATTCACTCGCGCGCAAGATAGGGACTTAGTCGACTAGGTTCTCTAGATCTGGGCTAAGAAACATTTCAGGCTCACTTTCGAGCTTATCAACCGCAGGTAAGACGGTCCCCTAGATTATTTAATCATCATTTTGGCATCGAAAAATGAATTTGCTAAGAATTCAGTGTAGAACTTGTCATCGATTTCATGCCGTGCATACCCTATACAGGGGTATAAATTCGATTTTATTACAAATTCCGATCCGCTACAGGGCTAGGAGATTCGCATAGGTAACACTGTCCGACAGGTCACTTAAGAGTTTTATTCTCGTCCGGGAGCCACCACATGTTGCAGAGTTCGACCAAACCTCGCTGTTACGAAGGATATCAGGCCTGGTCAGCGCAAGAAATCACATCCTACAAGCGATTTTAGCAGGAGCTCGAGGTAGACCTATAGGTTTCAACATCCACAGTTCCAATCGGAACGATGCCTTGCGGGGTTTATGGGCTTGGCTGCCAGATTGCTTCCGGGAACTATTCGATGCAACGGCGACTTTCAAGCTGGGTAAAGCAGTCGCAAGTAGTTGGGATGTCCTGAAGGGTATGCGGTTTTGGTACCTCGAACGCTACTATGCGCTGCGTCTTTGGGAGGGATCACGTCAACCTGGGGCCTCGATCCTCGCAAGGATGCGAGATGCATAGACCCAAAAACCTATAGATTAAAAACCTGTATATATATAAATGGCATCGACGGAAGTATCCAAGCACAGACATTTGATTCTTCAAATGTGCATATGCACGTTCTGATGCACTGGCCTTTAGCTGCATTTTCCTAGGACGCCAAATTCATTTTCGGTCTAATGTATACTGTGGTAGCGCTACCGGTTGTCAATTTTTCCGAGCTGGTCCTTGCCCCGGATGCCCAATAACAACTGATCCTTCTTACTCATGACGGCGCAACCAGATCTCAGTCTAGGACTCTTCGATCGGCCTCTAGGTTCGGATACTTATCTAAGCTTTAAGAGCTTGAAATACAGGTCTTGAGTGCCGTTCGCAGTTAACTTACCTCTATACACCAATATTTTCACATAGTTTTGGGCGAGGTTTGCGTTCAGTCCGAGTATACCAACGCTGTGGACCACCTCGCTACAATTGGATCCCGACCGTGATAGTATAGATACCTACCGGAAAAATCTCAAATAGCACCTTTAGAAGCAGGACAAGTGGCCAGAATTACAAGAAGCCGGATTGGCCAACGAATGGAGTACGCGCAGTCGGAGTGACGTTTCAGGTGGCTTCTTCATTCCAATGGGAATCTTGATAGAAAATGCCATTGATAACAGCCTATCTCTCCCTTCAGCCTTTATTTTTCGGGTGCGACTAGTAGGTATATTAATTAACGGATGGTTCCTAATCGTATCTCGAATTTCGGATCGATCTGACTTTGCGCACCAAATGCAAAATGCCTTGCACTACGACCGCCTATCCGTTTTTTGATCTTTACGAAGAAAGTATTTTGGGATACCCACAATTTCAGCCTTCTCCAACATTTTGGTGGGCAAGATTGAAAGAAATGATCAATGAAGAATACGCTATCTTGAGAGTCGCTCAGATATATCAAATGGAGGCGAGGGAACCTGCAACGCTACGAAATCCAAGCGAGAACTGTGAACCGGAGCCATTGATTCAGAGATTACGCAGGGCATCCGAACCTAAGCTCTGAGCCAAGCATTTCCTCACGCGCATGATAGCACAACTCAGTACGCAATTTAATGTTGGTCTCTCGACTTCAATGCCTAACTGGATCCTGCAGGCCTGGCCGGATTTCCTCCCAATCAATACCTTCGTTTAAATTCAGGACTTCCATAGCTTCGTCAGCATCATTATATTGCCCGATATCTATAACCCCGCGAAATTTCGACGTCAGTACAAACACGGCGCACGGTAGACGGCCCACAAATAGGTCCACAGTGACCAACCAACCTCTTACGGTTCTATTCGACTAGTCCGTAGGCTAGCTTCCACGAAACTCGGTTCAGCTTCGCGACTTCTTTCGACTCTTCAACCGGGATATAACAGCGATTCGTCGAGTTTTGGCGAATCCAGGCATACAATCGCTTACTTCAATCGAATTCTAAAACTGTGCAGCTGCAATACCTGCACATAGAGCTATCAATTGCAATTGCAATTTCATCCTACAATATAAACTTCTTCATACAATACATAAAATGCCATGCAAAGCATATTCCGTCGAACTTCTACGATTTTACGACCACTCATACTATCGACACGAGTTCAGCCGCATCATCGAAGTTGAATTCCTCGTTCGACAGAGCGCAAGGAAAGAGGCAGAAATCGAAACAAGAGATAAGCTAGAGATATTATTGGCTCGGTTACCAATCATGCCTGCTTTCATAATACAGAGGATACGGCAGCAGCAGATCTAAATTACCGACTTATATAAAAATGGTACAGGGCGTTAGTTAGGTGGTAACATGATTTGAGTGTGGGATATGTATGTTATATATATTATATACCTTACCCCCTTCTTACACTGGATTTTGGGATTCTCTTGTTTTCTGGGGCTGAACCTGGGGTCTGCTACAGATATATGAACATCTGAATGTGTATAATTTTGAGGCTCCTCGAGTTTTAATTTGTGGATTTATCGCCGTACTCCGAAATATAATGATGATAAATACATGAACCAAACCCGAGCTTTCGGGAATAATTCGAGTCCCTAATAGAAAAGATTGAGCTAGACCTTTTGGTGGGGCCCGAATCCTATCACTGATATAAACTACTGCAGTGTATATGGTGTCGAAAACCAAAGGAGACGTCTATCGAATCCACAGGTCTATCTTTTGATGATACGAACATATTATCTGCTTCCGTTCGTCCCGATGCTAAATAACGCGGAGCCTGAACGTTCGAGTTTATATATAGAAACCCATCTATCCCTTTGCCAACTATAACGCCACCGTATCCGAACCCAATTTTTTTTATAGCCCCCGACGAAAGTAAAGATCGAATGTATAAAACTGTTTCAAAAAGTTTTCGTAAGGATATATTATTCGACTTCCAGGATCCCAATTGTCCTCGTGTTTGGGAATCGAAATTCGAAAGGATACAACAGCCACCAACTTTCCACCCAACCAACCAGACACAAAACCATATTTTTATTATTTTGCAGCTACAGCACGGTTTACGCCTGTATTCCCTCTGATCTTCTTGATAATGGGAATTCCGGTGGCCAACTTGTAATTCCAACTTTTGAAGATATTTCTCCTAGCCTCGGTTTCACGGTGTTCTGATATCCGACGACACCATCTGGACTCCGTTGCACATTTTGAGAATGCGACTTCTGTGCCGAGTGTTACTTCGTGGGTACGGTCGATGTACTCGAGGCATATTTCGGTCTCTTCGAGAGGCCAGGCGTGTGCTCTGCAAGGCATGGTTGATAGTTGTAGTTGCGGCGAGGTGTTGGATGAGATTTTAATATGAAAGCCTAAGAATCGAGTTTAGCATTATACCAGATGAGATTAGGAGTTTGGCAAAGGATTAGAACTAACCTATAGGGAAGAGGCAACGTTTCAGCAAGATTGTTTTGATTGACCCCGATATCCCTCGTCCAATAGTCAAGCAAAGGAGGTTCTCAGACTCCTGTTGATGGAATGTGATGTCGAGGATGGTGGGCTGAGCAATTGTGGGTTTCCAGAAGAGACTGATGTTAGGTATACGTTATAGGTCCACGGAAAGTGATGCATATGCTTGAACGTGGGGGAATCATCAACAATTATATAAACTCCTATTCGCAACCATATCTAGGTTGTACGCAGGCATGCTTTCG
Source organism: Arthrobotrys flagrans (assembly GCF_004000055.1). Taxonomy (NCBI): domain Eukaryota; kingdom Fungi; phylum Ascomycota; class Orbiliomycetes; order Orbiliales; family Orbiliaceae; genus Arthrobotrys; species Arthrobotrys flagrans. The sequence continues at coordinate 1,232,139 of NW_027137556.1, forward strand.
TGTGCTACATCCGTCAACGCCATACCAAATTAAGTCACACGGGTGGTATCGAGAAGGCTACTCCCGTCGCTGATACCTAAGCTAGAAGAATATGTAAGTACCTAGTCATGTCAAAATTCCAAAGAGACAAAAATCGTTCCTTGGGAGAAACCCGGGACTTAGCTCCACAACAAAGAAACAGTGAATCTTTTGAGCTATGTGCCAGGGACTAGGATTAACGTTGTTGGTTCCGCAACATCACGAAGAGGAGGGACGTTGCATTTTGTTTTGGTTGTTTCTCCTGCTTGGAGTGCCCGCGGCATTGCAATGTTAGGGTGCCATATCAACAGGCTAGGGTTCGCTTTCAGCCTCATAATATACTATCTTTGAAGCCGGAGGCATATGTATCCCGTTGGGATATACAGAAAGACATGTTTAAGAATCTAGTTCAAGTATATCAGTGTTCAAAGTTCTTTGTTAAATTATAGTTACCGCCTCGGTTCCAGTAAGTTAATTAAATTCGGGAAGCCAATCGATTCTTTCAAGCTTTCAGGCAGCGGTTTACCCCGCAACCTACAGGGTATAGTTAATTCGAGGTCTCGCGTGATTGGCTTAGTATCGATCCTGACAGCCTCTAATCTAGGGATGCCCCTGTATAATGTTGCGATTTGTCTTAGGACCTATCTTGCCGTGATCCACATCATTTCAACGACCTTTCCTGAGAAACAGGTTGGACTGGCATGGTTTCTAGTTCAGATCCGTCAATTACATTCAACATTCTTGACATTTCGGAATACCTTCAGGGTGAAATTTCTCATTGTCAACTAGACTCAAGGCGGCAGAGTGCTTTGACGGCAAGAAACCCTGTTTTGAAAGTAGTTCCAAATACGCATACGCTAGGGTGGTTGTTCTCAGTAACCACGATATATACTAGAGTCTAGTTCGTAAAGGCAATTCGGCGATCATTAAGCCTAACATCCAACATTCAACAAGTGAGAAAAATCAGATGCGAGCATCTTTGGTCGGGTCTTTATCGTCTTTTATAATCCTCAATTTTTAATTATTATCTTTAATCCTAGTACTACCTCGTATTTCATTATATTATATCTGTTGCATGTTGTTTTATATACATGCGGCGTATGTTTCTTTTTAGCTAATTAGCTAATTGCGCAGGGAATGCATGAATATTATATCATTGAAAACTCCCTTTATTATAAAACATGATCTGTGACGTAAATGGGCGCAATCAGGAGGTCTTCTGAAATCCTTTCGTTTGTTGGGGAAATCTATAGATTTAGAATCTTCCACTCTAATGTTGAAAATCGGGTTTGCTTCGTCCGGCGGGTAGGCTAGAACGAGACCCGGAGGGGAAACATGTCAGTTAGGAAGCTGGCGTTTCGAAAGCTTCTTGCGATAGTAGTGAAGGTGAGAATGGATTACATTTTATGGGGTCATGTAGACAGTTGCCTTAATAATAACCACTACTAGCTTCTGGGTTGAGCATGGTAGTACTACGCAGCCCAGAAAACCGAAGGGGTATATATATTCTTTGTGGAGACTTCAAAAGCATCGGTAGCCTAATCGTTGTTCACAACTGCCTCGCCACAAACAATTACCGTCTCTGAGTTCGAGGGGGGGGAGGGTAATTACACTCTCAGAACTAAGACCCGGATTCAACTCACTAGTCTACCGTCTTTTTTTTCCTTATTTGCGCCTTTTTTTTTTTTTTTGTTTTCTTACTCCGATATATAAGTAAATGCTGGAACCATGGAGGCCGGCTTGAAGCTCGAGTATCGATCCTGAAGATAGACCCCATGTATATCGCATATTAGTCTTGATTTTGTAGGTGTATTGGGTTTGTGGTATATTGGTCAACCTGGATCGTTACCAAACCACGGACTTGCTCTTAAGTGTCGGCATGACCGTTTCTAATATATATGACATGCATCTATATTTTAATTATTGAAGTGCCAACTGTGTAGCTTATTAGGGTTGTTCTGATCTCGTTTATCGAAGTATAGCTAGGTCTCTGCAACTCTGGGGGCTTATACATCTATACCGGTTGTTCTAGTACTAGCTTTCTAGAAGGCATCTTTCGGCTACCGGCACCTTTGACCTTCAAATCATTTGGTAGCAAAGGCCCTGTACAACATTGAAGTTCCATAGCCTTGATAACTATAACTATAGAAGAAGTTTATAAGGCCTTGCGGACTCTCATTATAATTGTAAAGCCAAATCAAAGTCGGGTTAAAATATAGATACATCCCAGTTCCCATACTCTATTAATATTTTGACAGGAAGCCAAAGATATATAAAGCTCACTGTTCCTGTCATTAGACTTATCGACGAAGCTGAAGACCTAGATTAGCCTGTTTTCCCGATGCGCTACCAAAGGAGTAACTCCTGTCCCTGATCCCCTGTAAAGTTTCCTTTTCGTCTCGACATTCTTGGTCCGCGCGTTTTCCTTTGGATCATTCGCAACAAGTTGCTTCGTTCAGCAGGCGGTTACAAGTTCATTGTCTCTTTTGTGGTATTTGCTTTCCCACCTTTCGATCGACGCTCTCTCAAACACACGACCTTGACTTTGCCTCTTCAACTATCCAGAGGATCGTAAAGATGCCTTGCAAAGCTCACCCACCGCCTTACCCCGCTCTAGATTCAGCCGCAGACTTCCTCGCCTTTGATGTGCACACGCAAATGAGATTATGGGAGTTTAGATGGACGCACTCGACACAACCTTATCAGCGCGTCGAGGGGCCATCTTGGCGAGCTGCGGACACAGAATCTCGTAACGCTAAAGAGGCAAATAGCTCTTTGATAGACAAGATCAGACGAGCGAAAGGTCGGGTTTGAGAGCTATCTTTGCGCCAAAACGCCCGGCCTCCCTTCTCAAATTCCTTCCCGATCACGGGATCGAAATAGTTTTCCCCGCACTAATCATCGAACTTCTGGCCTTTTGCCACTTCCTCGGATTAATGGTGGCGTTCGGCGCTGCCTGCAAGCTAGCCCAACGCACAATGCACAAGAGCCCCCACCATTGACAGCTGTCCTAGCTGTACCTCCGGATCAGCTGAACCCTGGATATTACAACTCCCCTAGGAAAGTGCGACACGAGGCCATGCCGAACGTTTTGGCCAGTAAGGGTTCTCTATGAAGCTGCATCCGATTGACCGCCATGTCAGACATTTGGAGCAGACTAACGAGTTTCTACTGGGCGGCTTGAGGAGTAGACAAGGTGACATTTCCGGGCTGGATTAGGAGATAAACGCTAGGGACCTTGAATGGAGAGACTTTAAATTCTGAGCATGGTCGCCATACTATGCAGCTTAGCCTAGTCCTCCAAATCCTCCTTATCGTCCTTAACGCTTTTATCTATCTCGCCGCTACGACGATACCAATTTTCTACTCCAAGCTACCCACCTTCGAAAATCAAAGCATTAAAAATGCCTTGCAAATCCCACCCACCGCCAGCGGCGAACCGAACCGCAGTTTCAGTACAAGACGAGGTTAGAAGATGGGAATTTACTTGGCAGTACGGGGTTATGAAGGCGAAGCTTCGGAGCCTTGTCTGGGGCTGGGGAGGGTCAGCATGGCATATCGGCCAAGTTGGCGACGGACTGCTCGATCGGATTAGAAGCATCAATCGGGATATATCCAAAGTCATCGCGCGCAGTTCAACGACTGTAGACCTCTAAATCACAGGAATCTCACGAATACCCACTATTTAATCGTTACACCTACCCCCAGGTATTCGATATGCACACCCCTTCGTTATATTGCCATGGTCAGTACACCAATTCCCCAGGAGGAATATGCTACCATGTCCCATCTTTACGTTTATTAATTGCGTCAAAGTCGAAACCGATACCCCCTTCCTCTTCACCCGGTGGACAATTATACTAGCATTCACATTTCCATATATTTCATAATTTCTGCGGCATACCTCCATCCCATAGATCGGCGTTGATAGTAATTTCCTAGTTCAATACTGCTCTCAATTTAATTATGACAACGCAAGAAGGCTTCTTTAAAGGGTTTTAATGATTTCACGAGGCCACTTTTTACCCGCTAACGTAATCCACCCACCTGCGAGATGTACCCCAACGCGAGATGCTAACCGTGTTGGGATTGAGTGGTTCTCTTCGTCAACCCCTTATCCCCTCCGAAATTTCTATCTTCTGTAGATTCGTTCTTCTCTGTATTTACCATCGAAATTCATTAATTTTTGCTCAAAGCCTAAGAGTGGGTTTTTTAAATTTATCGAAAATGCCACCGATTCGACGTCGTAACATCGATCCGAAGAAAGAAGAGAGAATTCGTCTAGCATTAAAAGCGTTGAAAGCGGGAAAGGTATCATTCCTGAAACATGCAGCAGAAAGTTATAGCGTGCCGGTATCGATACTGGGACACCGATTTGCCGGCCGAACCGCCTGGGGGAATCGCCAATTTCAGCATAAACAACTACTTACTCAGGCCAAAAAAACAGTTTTAGCGAAACATATGGAGAACTTATGGAAGTCCAGGTTTCCCTCCAACTACAACATCCTTCAAGCTATGGCAGGGAAAATGACAGGCAGGCTAGTGGGTATAAATTGGTATTATAAATTTCTAGCACGTCATTTTTAATTGACAACAGTCCATAGTCGCTTATTGGAGTCGAAACGTGGAAAGGCGAATAATGTCGAATCGATGCTGCATTAGTTCTGTCTTTATAACAAAATCGTGAAAACTCATAAGATTTTGAACGAAAACATATGGAATATGGACGAAAAAGAGTTCATAATTAGGTTTGGAAAGCCTGAAATCATTATAGTACCCACATCCTGCAGAAAGCAGCGATTCTGTGCTCATGACGCTACTCGAGAGAGTATGACCATAGTCAAGTGTATATCAGCGACGAGAGAATATTGTTCTTCACTCATTATTTATTCAGACAAGGTTCACATTCTCGATTAGCACCGCAATTATGAAAAGAGAGAAGAGTAGCTCTAGGGCACTAGTAACAAAAGCATAACAAACGAATATCTTTCTTTAATTTAATTAGAAAATTACTTTCAATCTACTACCGCTCGAATTACTAAAGGCTCAAAACGACTACTAATCCTCGACAGTCACGGATCTCACGTTACTACAGACTTTATCGACTTCTGTCTCAAAAACAAAATTATACTCCTCTATCTTCCGCCGCATTCTACGCACTATTTTCAACCTCTTGACATCGGACTCTTCAGCTATTACGCCACCGCTTATAAGAGAGAGGTGAACGAATATTCACGTTTTAAGGATATGGCGATTGGGAAATCTGAATTTAAGAAGCTTATTGGTATTGCGCGTACTAAAGTGTTCACGAAATGCTATATTATTGGCAGTTGGAAGAGAACTAAACTCGTCCCCTTCGACGCTTTACAAGTTTTAGAGAAACTGCCTGAATTTCAAAAGGGGGATCACATCAAATCGCTGCGTGAAATCATCCCAGAGCATGAATTACAGCTGCTGCAAGAGTCTGGTGTCCAGCCGTTTCCAACGCCCCAATGCTCACGCACGCTGCAGACTTACATCGATGCAGTAGATGCATTAACTGCGCTGCATCTTAGTTCTCCGCTACAACAGCAATATAACAAAATTATTAAAGTTGCAGCCGAATCCTTCCCCAGGCGTAAGGTTCTCGAAGTAACTAATGAAAAGTTAACTGAGGTATTGAGAACGAAACGGAATAAGAAGGAAAGGAATAAAACTTATTTATCAAAAGCAAGGGTATTAACGGATGCTGAAATTAAGGCAGCTATCAAGGCAACTAAAAAGCGAATAACTGCTCGATCTCTGGGGATATCTTTACGAACCCATAGCACCGATAACAGGCAGCTTAATTATACCCAGCAGTTTTGGACCTGGACCCTGAAGGATCAGTAGCACCCGAGGGGGGTTATGGGGGTGCCGAGACGAATTGCGTTGTGTTATTGCATTTTTTTACTTTTTTCGACGAAAACCGTCGATTTCACAAATAATTTATTAATTTTTTTTAATAATAATATAAAATTAGTTAATTAAAATAGTTTTCACCACCATTTTCACGTTTTCGAGGTCCCGGAGGCATTAAATTTTGAATTTTCGGTGAAAAATAGCATCTCGCGTTGGGGTACATCTCGCAGGTGGGTGGATTACGTTAGTTTGCAGAGAGGTCTAGATTCACAAATCTCAAGGTCATGAGGATGGAAGCGCTGAATACTACTTTAAATTTAGCTTGAGGTTTCTTATTTGGAATTGGAGGGCGTCTTAGGACATCTATCACAGCATTTCTTAATCAATTGAGCGCACAGATTTATATATAGGGTGCAATTTTGGAACGAACAATGTTTTTTTTTTTTTATAAAAAAAATAATTTATACGCTAATTTTCACCATCCTTCGAGGTCTATCTTCTCCTGACACCAGTCAAATTTAGTGAAATTTTACGTGGACATAAGAACTTCTCATCGATGACATTATAATGGGTTTCACCAATAAATATCTATAGTCAACCAAAATGAAAACGAGTGTCGAACTCAATCGCTGGGTGCAATTTTGCTCAACAAAATATTCGAGACCTCAGACATTGCGGAAGAAACCGGTAAGACTGGCGCGTCCGTTTCAAAGGTACGACGTCTAAACTAAGGCTGAACGAAAAACCATGTAACTCACTCACTTGCTTATCCACGCCGAATATACATCGTTGGAAACCCTAAGCCAACAATACGGGTGAGATTCCGCATATTGGTGTGGAGATAATTACGAACGAACCTCACGCTTGCTTTAATTGCGAACCATTCGCAACCTCCGGCCAACCATGCCCTGCAGTGCCTATTCCCCGTGGCTACCCGTCCCTTTAGGCCTACGGCTCCGCAAGGATGAAGTCTGGTACCGAGAACTCATGTATAAACATCTGCAAAGGGGCCCCGAACTCCTCGAGAGAAGGTGGAAAGAGTTCCATACTCCCAGAATTGACCCACCGGGGCAGGCCATAATCGAGCGCATTCGAAGTGCAAAAAACCACTAAACCCGCCTTCGATTCAAGCCATGATTGCCTCGGGTTTGAAAAACAATGGCGGTGAAGTGACGCTATACTGAATTCTCACCAAGTCACCGTCGGAATTGGTCTATCCTGCAAATTTACCCAACTGCCCTGCTCAGAGGTCTGCTTCCGAAGAGGAGAAGGTGATGCAACAGGGACAACACAATCGTCGAAAATAGGAAATTAGTCGTGCGACACCATTCCAGTTTTAGATCCGATTTTGCACGCAGGTAACGACCACCAGACTATTTGATTCCATCCACCAATATACAGTCTAGTATTACAATTATGCTTCCATCGGCGCTAAAAGGTATAAGGAATTGTCGGGCGGCCACGATGAACCTTTTGCTTACTTGGGGTTAGCAAAGACCAGCTCGGATGGCGGCGAGAGTTCCGAATTTCACATTTCAATTTTAAATGCGAAGATCTGGGGCAATTCTTCTGCTATATAAAGCTGGTATCAGTACGGTTGATAGCTGAGAAGAATAGTTGGTATTGCGCAGAATCATCATCTCTGCTCTAGAAGTCTTTCGGAAAATTCTGTAAAACTTCTTGAGTATCAATATCAAAGATGAAGTCCGCTTCAGTTCTCACTATTCTCTCGCTCCTCCCGGCTGGCAGTTTTGCCTCATGGGCCGGGAATCTTAATTACCTTTCCCCTTCTATGCACCATCCATCTCTTGGGATCTCTATCCGTCGTGTGGCCAAGCGACATGTCCCGGGTGCGGAATACACACCTCAACAGCTTAATTTCACACATGGAGTCGCAAGTGGTGACCCGCATGCTTCGTCTGTTATCCTCTGGACTCGAGCTGCGCCAATGATGCATTCCGTTAATGACGATGGAGCCGTTACTGGATTATCACCGATGTACTGGCATGGACCCGAAGTTACTTCTACGGCTCCAGTGTGTGTGGAGTGGAAGGTTGCGAAGGATAAAGCAATGAAGCAAGTAGTTTGCAATGGAAAGGCATATACAAGCTCTGATATCGACTTCACAGTCAAGGTAATGACAGATCCCCTACTATTTTCTAGAGCCCGTCTAGCTACAAAAGTGGGACCTGCTCGAGCTCGTGCTAATTTATACTTGTTGTCGACAAATAGGTTGAAGCCAAACATCTGAAACCATTCACCAACTACTACTACCAATTCAATATTTGCGACTCGAATGTTAAGAGCCCTGTTGGACGAACAAAAACCGCACCAGGGGAAAATGATCACGTCTCAAGAGCACGCTTCGCTGTTTACTCTTGTGCCTTCTATGGTGGGATTCCCATTTTCCTCAATGCTTAACGCTAAACAAAAATCACGGTTCTAGTTGTATCCCAATGCTAACTAGCGCTTCCTATAGCTTATGGCTACTTCAATGCCTACGGCCAATCCGCCAGAAAAGACTCTGTTGATTACGTCATCCATTTGGGTGATTATATCTACGAGTACGCACGATACGGTTATACAAATGAAGGTCCTGATATCGACCGTGTCCCCCAGCCTGAACACGAACTCTACACTCTCTATGATTATCGTGAGAGATATGCAACTCATAGGACTGATGAGGATCTCCTTTTGTCCCATCGAATGTTCCCTTGGATCCCAACCTGGGACGATCACGGTAATTAAATACAACCCCCCTCACTTATGTCGAGTAGACGTGATACTAATTATGAATTCACAGAGGTTGCAAATAACGCCTGGCGTGACGGTTACTCCAAGATGAACAATACTGAAAACAGTTTCATCGAGGATGACCCGGTTTCCGTCGATCAAAGGAAAATGAACGCTGTTCGTGCGTACTTTGAATGGATGCCTATCCGACAAGTCGATATGGATGGTAAGCTTTCCCCAGCTCTCTTTATATGGGTGCTGCTAGTTTCAAGTGCTAAAAGCTAGTTGATGAACCACAGACAATCTTCGAATTTGGAGATCGACCGCCTTCGGAAACCTCGTTGATCTAGTCATGTTGGATACCCGCCACTACGACCGCTCTATCACTACCCTTTTCTACAACGATGATTACATTGGAAAGATTGCCAATGAACCGAATAGATCTCAAATGGGCGGCCGCCAGGAAAACTGGTTCTTCCGCCAACTTTCTGAGTCTCATAAACGTGGGGCTACATGGAGACTTGTCGGCTCGCAAACCGGTACGATACCAAAATAACACCATGAGTAACTTTCGTTGAATTTTACTAACAGAGATTTTATAGTATTCTCCTATTTGAACGTCAGTGATCCTACATCTGATTGGGATATGACCTACAGATACGACGCATGGCAAGGCTACGTTGCTTCCCGTAACCGTACGCTTCACCACCTCTACAGCAACAACATCCCCAACAACATCGTCCTCGCCGGTGACTCCCATGCAAGCTGGGTCTCCGACCTCGTCTGGTTGAACTCTACAGACCCAGATCCAAAACCAGAGGATCATCCAGACTACGATCCAAGGACCGGACGCGGCGCCATCGGTGTCGAATTCGCTTCTACCTCAGTTACATCTCCTGGCGCCGGTGGTTGGGATCCAAAGGTTGATGAAACACAGGCGAAGTCTGATCTCTTTGTTAAGCAAAACCCTAGCTTGCAGTGGTCGGAGCAGTACCATCGTGGGTATTTGGAACTTGATATTTCGCATGAGAAGGTCAAGACGACTTATTTCGGTATTCCATCTGTTATGACTCGTAATCGCAATGAGATTCAGATGGGTCAGTTTGAGGTTTATAAGGATGAGAATAAGGTGCACAGGCCTGCCGGCGGATACAACGTTAAAACTGGATCCGCAAAGAAATACCTGAAGGCTTAATCAACTTCAGGATGTCGGAGGCGTGTGTCTATTATATTGCCAACACACTGCCTATATGGTTTTCTTTACGATACTCTAGCTACGATTTGTAATTATTTATAATTTAATATATTACCGATGAGATACACCGAGACTGGTCGACTATTATCAAGTAAATTATGTAGATACTGTTAGTTTTTCGAATTGAAGTAACCATAAAGTCTTATTGTCGTCCAAAAGTCTCAATAAAGCAACCTTAACGCCTCTGCTATGCTGTAACTAAGATATAATATAAACATGGGTCCCTCTGACATGGAAATATTCCTCCCTTAAGCTGGAGTTTCGTTTTGTGTGACACCATTACTAGCTTCTCCGTTTTCATCCGCCTTCGGCTTCTTTCTGGGCTGCAGCACATTAACTACTGGCTCTGGTTCCTTCTCTGGCTCCTTTAGCTTTTTTCGTGGCGGAAGGACATTGATAGTCACTGTTTCAGTGTTTGCGCCCCCATCTTCTTTTCTCCTTTGTTGGAGTAGATTCACCGTTAGGGCATCGCTGGCACCAGAACTCTCCGATTTCTTTCGAGGTTGCAAAACGTTAACCGGCACGTCTTCGCTTTTGGATTTTTTTCTTAGTGTTAAGACGTTGGTAGCCCCACTGCCCAGCTCCTCTTCGCTCTTCCTCTTCCTCATTGTCAAAATATTGACCTTCACTTCGTTCTCCTTGACGGGTACCGAAATACCATCTCTTTTGACGGCCTCGGGTAACTGCTCCTTCCCTGCCATTTGAATCCATAACTCCGAGCTTTCCTTTGCGCACTTCTTCCCTTGGAAATCGCTATCTAATAAACTGTGCATTAATCGGTCATAGTCCTTGTGACTCAGAACCCTGCCCCTTCTCCCGCGGTCGTTGGGAGATGCATCCGTGCTAGCGAAACTACTTGAGCGGCTGCTCAGTGTGCTCGACCGCCTTGCGATAAACTCTCTTGTTTTCGGATTTCGTAACAATGATGCGATAGTATAGGTGGATGCGGACTGGATGTCGTCCGGCAGCTTGACCTTCCTCCTCTTCGGTGTATTGTCCTTAAAATCTGAATTCGGTGAGTTCCGTTTCTTTAGAGCTGGTGGGCTTGGCGACTTTGTAGATTTCTTGCTTTCTTGACTGCCCTGGCTACTATTCAGGACATCTGCCTCCTTTCCTCCTCCATTCTTTGCAGGTTTTGAAGATTCAAAGATCAGACTTAAAAATCCCACACTTTTCCCCAGACTACACTCCTGTCGAAAGGACATCAGCTCCCAAAATTCCTTCATGTTCCTGCAGCCTTTCCATCCTTCCTCCTCCAGTTCGTTCAAAAACCGAGCCTTCGGGTCGTCTTCAAATTGAGGAATACATTCCCTAACGGGTTTCGAAGGATGCGAATAAGGATGTCCGTGAATCCATTCCTTAGACGGAATAACGTTTCTAAGGTCGGTCAATTCAAGACCAGGAACGAGGAGATAACTTTTTGGCGATTCCGAAAAGTGGCCAAGGTGTGAAATAGAGCTCATGAGGGGATCAAAAACCCGTGCCCACCAACGGATTAATTGAATATCAGAGAGGACATGTTTAGATTTGTTATTAACGGAGTTAGGGAAGAGGTATTGGTCCTGAGCTCGAGCGAATAGTGTTAAATGAGTTGGAATTCCAGGACGATTGTACTCGTTGATGAGGTATTCGAGAAAAGCTGTTGTGGTAGCGCGAATTGGAGATGCCGAACCCTTCGGCTTTGGAAGAAACCCTGTGCTATCGGCTTTCGAGACGAAGATAGTGGTTGAAGACCGAGTGGTGTAGATATGGACTTCGATCGCGTATACGATAATCGATGTGGAAACAGAAGATACGGCAAGAAAGTGGCGAGTTAGTCTCGTGGTTAATGCTTTCTGGCCACGGGGAGCAGAATAGAGTGGGTCGCAGATAGTGGGAGGATGGGAGACATGATGTATATTGAATTCTGAGGAGAGGAAGCCTGAGAGAGCAGACGCGAAAGCCGAAGGTTGCTGAGAGGAAGCTGCCTGAGGAGGGTCAATAACAGACGCTATTGCCGAGATGGAAGTACGGGTTGAAGCCATTGAAAATGGAGGAAGGATATGGATGAAGTATCTTGATGAGACGATGCTGAGGTTGGAATCGAAGCTTTAGCTGGGTCGCAGTTGAGGCAGTCGGCTTGCAGGCTCAAGCCTAAGTTCAGGAGACAGCAACAGGAATGTGTTGCTGGGCGTGTTGTCGGAGAATACACACGGGAAATAGAACTTGGTGTGCAATCGTGAATACTGATATCGAGCGAATTAAACCACAAAAAATACAAGATCCAAATAAGATAGATAGAGCATATGGACCCGGAGAGTAAAAGCCGGGTAAATGACTGAATTCACCATAATGCTCTAGCCATTCTCTTCAGCCTAACCATCCGCCTGTTCACTTTCTCCCACCACTGCTCAGACTCGCCGGCGGGAACATATTCGCCATTGACCCAGCGTATCTTATCTAGTAATGACGGCATGGTATCTTCTGGGCGGCGAGGAGCAGAATACAGACTGCGATACAGCCGGTCTATTTCTTCCTGGATTTCCATACGCCGTTGGGTCCGGACATGCTGACCCCAGAGGCGGGCATAACTATAGCCATACTTTGCATCTGCGGTTGGGACTGGTGATGGGAAGGCAGAGCAGGGCATTTCGAAGAATCGTCGTCGGTATGAATTGACCTTTCATACTATAGTTATTATCATCATAATCAAGATTATTTGCTGTGCTAATATTGTGTCCAACGGGCCTGCTAGCATGGTTAGTCCGGCGTGATCCGATTCAATCTAATCTAATCATATCTAGTTAGCGTGGTTGATCTAATCTAATCTAATCTCCGCCAAAACTCTTTCAACTCGCAAAATTCCACAACTTCAAAGCTTCAACTTCAACTTCAACCCAATTGACATTTTTTTTATATCTTCCAACAACTCCTCCAAACACCCACCAACCCGCCACTTGGAAGGCTTTCCAACCCTCGCAATGGCCTCTTCGCGGTCCTGTCTTCGTCCGATTCTCTCTTCTTCTCGCCAATCCCGTACAATCTGCGCCCAATGCTCCTCCAACCCACGTCCACATACCCTCCCCACCAATCATCAGCGGCCATCCCCCTCAAATAGCTTACCAACCCGCCAATTCCATGCTTCTGCATCGCCAGCGATCAACAGGCCTCTCCAACAGGTCCAGCAGCAACCTGTACCTCCTCAAATCAATACCCCACCTGCCGGATATCGCATGAACAAGATCACTCGTCCATTCGTTCCAGTCGCAACCCATATGCGAGTTCCGTTCGCCGTTAATACTTCATTGGATGTTCTTAACGACATGTACAACAAGCTTCTCGGAGAAGGTGGTGCGAATGCTCTTACAGACGACATAAAATGGCAGTGTGTAACACACAAAAGTTTCGACCACGGGTTGCAGCCTTATAACACCAAGCTTGCTTTCTATGGTTCGTATTTTATTCAATACAAATGACATTTGTGAAATAGAGATGCTGATTGAGTTGTTATATATAGGCCGTAGAGTAGCATACCTTCACACTACGCTTTCCATGATACATCAACCCGTCACCCCTACACCCCAACCTAACGCTATAATCGCCGGAAGAACAGAACCGGAAATATCGAACGATCCGTCATTGAAGCTACCTGTTATCGCTAAGAGAAATCCAGTCAACCGAGTTAGTTATATTTCGGTACAGAACCACCTCAACTCAACAAATCTCTACGGTATTGCGCAGGCATCGGGTATGGTTCCATGTCTGAGGTGGAAACCCAGAAATGTAAGTTCTGATTTTTCGGAACAATTCTGCTAGACGAAGAATAGCGCTAACAGTTCATAACTACCAGCCTGCGAATTTGACGGATTCCGGTGTTATCAAAGTAGCGGAGGACACAATCATGGCGATTATTGGTGCAGTGGCACTTCAGAAAGGTGGAGATGCGGCGAGAGTTGTCATGGAAGAACGGATATTATCCGCTGCTAGAACAGTGTCTAGGCTAACGGAAGAAAGGCGGTAAAGGGGAATCAATATTTTATTCTTCCTTAGGGTAGGCGGTTTATACTTCTACATGTATTATATTTCAAGGCGATAGAGTATTTTTTGTATAAAACCATATAACGGTATAATTGAGCTATTAAAAACAGCGGAGCAGCGGTCCTCATTCCCAATATCCCCAGTATAAATGCATTATATGCACAATGGCCATGTCCGTTTCAACAGCTGAATGTGACTAAGCTTTCTTGTTTCAATATTAACAAATGCAATTTAGGCAAACAGACAGTGCAATATCGCTCTGCATGAAGACATGCATCAGGCGAGACGCGAATTAATTCCAAAGAATTAATCGAATTTGGCGCAAGACCTTAATTCTCATGTAAAGGATATGCATAGCGCACTTTAGCCTAAGCCACACAGACACACTTGGACATGGAATTCTCCGCCTCCATTAGATGTAGACTTTCACCCATAGGCCTAACGGAAAGGTAAATAAATAGTAGAGGTAGAGTACAAGTGGAGAAATGTTAAAACTTGACGAATATATATACGGTAGTTGCTGCGCAGCTACGAGGTTGTCAGTTTTTCATAACATCTTGTTCGTTTTGTGCGAATATTTCACCAACTTTTTATACTCTGTGTTTACAACTTGCTCCAGTGCCGACTTGCTGCTGCGACATTCTAATGAATCGGCCCGGCGGATATTCCAGTCCGAAAGCGCCAGCGAAAGCGAGAATTTTGGCAAGGGTAGTTGAAGGCTGATGAAGCCTTGGCCTCGTCTAATATTGCTATTATCGTAACTCTTCCAAACAGGGTTCGTCTGTATGTTGAACAATTCGTTGTGTCATAATGCCCGGTATCGACTCAGAAGCTGGAAGAACAGGCGGGATGTATCATATCAGTCGATAGTGGTGACCGTGGTAGAGAATATTTGTAGGAGACAATACATAGTTTATCGATGCAAGGAGACGGCATAAAAGTATAAATTGAATGGCTTTCGTCTGATATAGACTCCATTCTGAACATTTCGGTAGGATCATTCCTTAGACTTTATTAGTATATCTTCTATCACCGAAGTAACATAGTGTACTATCGGCTCGATCAAAGCAAATAGAACAAATTATACTTATAACTTTGGAAACCTATATCGAGGCACGCAATTCAAACCCCACCTCACAATGGTTTCCGTCAAAATCATGGCCATGGCATCCGTCCTGCCAATCGCCTATGCGCAGACTCAGACACTCTGGGGTCAAGTAAGCATACAATCCCAAACCCATGGCTCTCCTAAGCCGATCACTAATTATTAATCCAATTTCAACTTCAAGTGCTCTGGTGTCACCTACGAAGGTCCAATCATCTGTGCCGATGGCGCCACCTGCACAGTCTACAACCCCTACTACGGCCAATGTATCCCCGCCCCCACCACCACCACCACTCCCCCACCAACAAAAACCACAACCACAGCAAGTTGCACATCATCCGTCTCCACTTGTACCACTACCGCTCTCCTAGGCGCCTGCGGTACGTCAACATACTGCTCAACCTACTGTGCTACTGCGGCGCCGCCTAGGATTACCGTCCCAGTTGAGGCCCTTGCGAAGAGATGTAGTCCTTTTACTTCGACTACTGGGTGTAGGACTACTACGTCTACTTGTACGACAGTCGCGTTACCTATACCGTGTGGGACGGGGCTTTTTACTTCGACGTATTGTTCTTCGTATTGTGCTAGTACCACAGCGCCGCCGAGGATTACGGTACCGGCTCTAGCTCTAGAGAAGAGGTGTAGTCCGCCTGTTACTACTAGTGTTTGATTTGAGTGTTGGAGGTTAAAGTTTGAGAAGTGGGACTTTCGGATAATTAAAAACCCGGGGAACAGACGTCCGTACATATGCATGCATCGAGACAAAATGATAAAACGGCCCATTCGACCGAGCTCGGTACTACCATTCTATGAGATTCTTTGTATACCATATTAATAGAATAAGTTTGCAAGAAAAAAAAGAAAGAAGAAGAAAGAAAGATATTGACGACCAGGTGTACACGTGTTCTGCCATGATATCCCGGTTCGAACCAGACATATAATAACTATTCGAGCCCACGTACAGGCATAGCCTACCATTCGAGGGCACAAATCGCATTTAGTAATATACTATTCGCCAACTGATAGCAGTGGTTATTTGAAACATTCGGGTGCTTCTAGGTGTCCAATGCTTCCCTTTATTCATAAACCTGACCTCTTGTTTTAACAGGACTGTGTTGTTTCTGTTGTATAATTTTGTCACTATCGGAAAGGTTTAAAATCTCATGCCGTACGTTGATACAATTCCTTTTGGCTTCTTTGTGATCGATATCTAAGTATGTTACTCTATTTCGGTCTCAACACTGAGCTAAAGTATTGTGGTGTTGGTCTCCAGAGCTCTGCTATGTAGACCAAATTCTATATCTCTAAAGAATTATGCCCAAGGGCATAGCATAAGATTTAACCATATCCTCGTTTAATTTGCGTAAAGACTAACTCGCCACAGAATTCCCTTTTAATAGTGGCTTTGTATATTAGCCAACGTAAGCGGCCTCAGTTACATACGGAGCCATAGGGTGTGTGTAACCCAAATGTCGGAGCCCTAGATCTCCGATTTCCAGCTATGCCAATCAGGGCCGCTTGCAGCACGGACTAAAGAAGTAACCAATAAGGCAGCTCCGTTTTCGCCAAGCTGAATATGAACCAATCAATGGAAACTTCGGAGAGGAAAATACCGAGAATGCGAACCAAAAAAAACATCGGTTAGAGTTAGCCAGGGGCTGTTCAAGCTACCTGTGCAACCTTCCTGGTGGTGAAGTCCGGAGAGTCGGCTTGAAGCTTCACATGTTTCGACAATTCTAGGCTTTGAGGAGAAAGTCTCGGGAAGCACATATAAGGAACGTCGTGCCTCAGTTGTCAAAATCTCTGACGTTCAACCTCACCGCAACACAATCGACAACACAGCTCGAGGCTACGGCTGGTACCACGCTGCCATTCTTCGGATCCACGAGGCTACGACACGACCCCGAGACTAAGTCAGTATAAAGTTAGCCGATTACTCTCAAGATGGGGCTCCCATCGAAACCCGTGGGAATCAAGACGATCCCAACATCGGACTACAAGACTCCTTTCACAGACTACTCTCGTTGGCGTCTAAAAGACGACCACGGTCGTCAGACATGGCACTATCTCTCCGAGGCTGAAGCTAAGAAGTGGAAGCAGTCAACTGCAGACAAATACTTTCTCGGACTAAACACCGTACGTTCCCATCTCCATAGTATCTTATAGAAGTCAATTGTCTCATTTGTGGGATTCAATGATAGGAACAACCCGATCTACCGCCTCCGAAAACCCCGTTAGGCGTCGCCCGTAATGGTCTTACTTTCTTTTCGAAACTCCAATTGCCCGGCGGTAACTGGGCATGCGACTACTCTGGCCCCATGTTCCAACTTGCTGGGATGGTTATGTGCTGGTATTCGACTGAAATCCCGTTCCCAGAGGATTGGGCTATTGAGATCATTCGATATCTATGTAATCGTGCCCATCCTGAAGATGGTGGTTGGGGTCTACATACCGAAGGCGAGAGCTCTGCATTCGGCACCACGATCAATTACACAACTCTCAGGCTTCTGGGAATGCCGGCAGATCATCCTGTCGCGGTAAAGGCGAGGCAGACGCTTCACAAGATGGGCGGAGCTCTGGGCGTTCCCCACTGGGGTAAAGCCTGGCTCGCAACGATCGGTTGCTTTGAGTGGCAAGGAATGAACCCTATTCCTCCAGAACTATGGTAAGACTGCCTATTTCTGTCTCTATATCACGGACGGTTCTAACATTAGTTCGCCAGGTTGCTTCCCGACTGGATTCCTCTCCACCCGTGGCGCTGGTGGATTCACACCCGTGCTGTCTACCTCCCAATGTCTTATATCTGGTCAAAACGTCACTCTCGCCCTTTGAACGATCTAACTCGTGCTCTTCGTGCGGAACTCTTCACTCAACCCTATTCGTCCATTAACTTCGCCGCTCACCGCAACACCGTCCGCGCCGAGGACATATACCACCCGCACACCCTCGCCCTCGACTTATTTAATACCGTCTGTACGTTCTGGGGTAAATACTTACTCCCCAATTGGTTGAAAAAATGGGCTGAGGACTATGTCTACTCCCTGGTTGTCCGAGAGGACGAAAACACTCTATACGTAAATCTTGGTCCTGTAAACAACCCACTCCAGATGTTGTGCCGTTACATGGCAGAAGGTCCAGATAGCCCCGCTGTTCTTGGCCACATGGATCGTCTCCGGGATTACCTTTGGGTTAACGAAGAGGGTATGTTGCTTAACGGTACAAACGGCGTGCAGGTTTGGGATACTTCGTTCGCGGTTCAATCCGTTGTAGAATGTGGCTTCTCGACTCAATCCGAATGGAAAGACATGCTCGACTCGGCACATAAGTTTTTGGAAGACCAACAAATCTCCCTGGAGATCAGTGATGAAAAACAGAAATGTTACCGACAACAACGAAAGGGTGCTTGGGCTTTCTCGACTCGTGATCAGGGTTATACCGTCTCGGATTGTACTGCAGAAGCTCTGAAGGCCGTTATTCAGATTCAAATGACACCAGGATTCCCAGAGCTTGTCTCGAACCAAAGAATGAGGGATGCCGTCGACGTCATGTTAGCATTGAGGAATCCAAGTGGAGGATTTGCCAGTTACGAAATTATCAGAGGCATCAAACAATTAGAATGGTTCAACGCGGCAGAGGTCTTCGGAAGAATCATGATTGAATACGAATACCCCGAATGCACAACGGCCGTTGTAACAGCATTGGTCTACTTCCAAAAAGTTGATAAAGTCTATCGCGCTGAGGAAATCAAACAGACTATCAAGAACGCTGTTGATTGGATTATATCCGCCCAAAGAAAAGATGGAAGCTGGGAGGGTTCATGGGGTATCTGCTTTTCTTACGCCATGATGTTTGCACTCGAATCTCTCCGTCTGGTTGGATACGACTATGAATCCTCAGACCGAGTTCGTCGGGCCTGTCAGTTTTTGGTAGACAAGCAGATGCCTGACGGAGGATGGGGTGAAAGTTATATGAGCTGTGTAAAGGGCCAGTGGATCGATCACGAGAAGAGTCAGGTCGTAAATACAAGTTGGGCTGTGATTGCTCTGCTTCACGCTGGGTATCCAGGGAAGGAGGTTATCAAGAGAGGTATTGATTTGTTGAAGAGTAGGCAGCAGAAGAATGGAGAGTGGCTACAGGAAGGAATTGAGGGTGTCTTTAATAGGAGCTGGTACGTATCTCCTCGAATATCTTTTTCTTAGGTAATGGTGTTCTAACTACGTCTTGAATAGCATGATTACGTATCCTAACTACAAATTTACGTTCCCGATCAAGGCTTTGGGAATGTATGCAGCCAAGTATGGCGACGAGAAGCTTTGGTAGATTTTTGGGGTATTGGTAACTTCAACCGGGGTTATTTGGCGTCCCTTGTTAAGTACCTAGAATGGTTAGATTTATCTATATACTAGGGCCCTTTTTATCAAATAAAAGTATTAATATGCTTAATTCCAATCGTCACAATGAAGTTCAAAACAATATGCCTGGTTGCAACTAACAAAGCATTATATGACATCGCCACAATCGATCAGAGACGTCGGCGCCCAAGACAACCTAAGTCTAACATTCGCAAGGCGCACACGAATCCAGCATTGAAAGAAGAGGCGCCACTGTCCGCAGCCGACCCCCACCCCGGCCTGATCCTACTGCATGTTACAGAGCAAAAATGAACTTGCAACCTGGCTATAGCTTACGGTTGCGCGCTTAAAAAGGAATATGGCAGCGATGTTAATATTGTAGATCAAATATTAAGATCTTAAGATCCTATATACGTATTATATCTTACAAGAGACTCTTAAGCTTTTGTTTTCCATAGCCATGAATTTGATATCGAGAAGTGCCACATCTTGATGGCAAGCTCAAGCTTTGTGCTAGAAGTAGGTATTATTAATAGCGCATGCAGGCGCGCCCCTCCCAGCTTCCAAATTGATTTGCGATCTTCGCCTCCACTATTAACTTGATTGGGCAAATGCTGGGACGATGACGGTCGTTAATTGGTTGGACTGGCCTCAGAAACTCGCCAAGGGTTGATGTAACACGGCACAAGCTCATAAGGGATAAGATTCGATAAGCCTCAGAGGCCTGTTTCAGGGAAAATCCTCAAAATCGGAAGTAGTGGATTTTCTTGGATTTGAATTCTCTCCATGTTTATACTCTTTTACTTTCCCTCGCGTCTACGATCTAGCCAAGTTTTTTGAGATTCGGTGTAATTCATATATTGCGAACATTTCAATCTTAAGAAATTGAAATCGCCATGAATATCAGCGCTCTCGATCCGAGATTTGATTTTTGTTCTGTTTGGAACCATGCCTGTAAGTCGAACGTTATCCAACGGCGCAGCTACAATGAATATTCATACCTTTCCATGGCACTCAAATCGAGATTTGCCATGCGCATGCATAGTCGCAAACATGTTAACGGGCCGGCTATGGATGCTTTATATGTATTCTCCGCTAACTAAAACGATACTCTTATGAAATAGCAATCATCTATAGAAATAAACTTTATATTATCCAGGGCAATGCGGCCTACAAAATCGGCGAATCAGCTACGGGCTCTAATCTCGTTGTCGAAGAAGGAAATAGTATGTCGAAAATCTCGTTGGTTTAAGATCATTTGCAATAAATTTAAATCTAAAATGGCACAGCTAACAAGAATCCCGGCGCGGAACCTCAATTCCAACAGACCCTTGGTTGCGTTATATTTCTCTCGATGACTCGTTTTCCGTCGGCGATATCGGAAACCGTATATCCTTCCTTGCTCCCGATGAAATAAATCTAAAACTCCCATCGCGAAAGAATCCGATACTTTGGGATATTGCGGGCCCCGCATGGTCGGACGGCGGGAATAGGGGACTTATTGTATACAGTTTAGGGCTCCCAATTGGCAATGTTACCAATACCGTGGGTAGTCGAAACTCCTTGTGGTACTCGATAGCTGGAAATGACACGAGCGGTCCGAACTTCGGTGCCTTTTCTTTCCCAAACGGCGCCATCACTATCGATTACCCCTACACGGACACCACGAAATATTATGCCTCCAGGAATAGTTATTTCGATTACGATGAAGGTATCGGGTACATTGTGGGTGGAATAGTAAACGACACACCCACATCTTCGTTCCTGACCTATGGTCCGGGCTCACAGGCATGGCGTAACAGCAGTTTGCCATGGGGTGTCACAGCTGGAGATGGCGCTATGGGGACTTTTAGAATCAACAACCGCACTGTTCACGTATATACCGGAGGCGAAGTGAACGGGGTGAATTCCAACTTCGACATAGCCCGCATCTTCGATTCACGCTCTAATATATGGTACGACCAACCTCTGACTGGGTTTCAGGGAAGAATACCATCGCCTCGCCGGGGTTCATGTACAACTGTGGTAGCAGCTCCGGACGGATCTAGTTACCAAATGCTTATGTTTGGTGGTGCCTCCGACGATGAAGGCTCATTACCTTTCTCTGAGTTATGGGCTTTGAATATACCCGCGTTTACTTGGGTCCTCCTGGATAACTCCGCGCCAAGGTCCGATGCTCCACATATTCCAGGTGGACGATTCGGTTCGACCTGTCATTTGATTCAGGGGAATAAATTGATGGTTTTCGGAGGGTCGAAAGTAAAAGTAGTGGAAAGATTTGCTGCGCCGTCGACTTGCGACCTCAAATCAAACGCAGGATTTATCATGGACCTAAGCAATGCCGCATGGCTAGAAAACTACGACGGCAAGAAAGCGAACTATACAGTACCTGAGAGAGTTCGGGCAGTAATTGGAGGTGATCCTACGGGTGGTGCAACTGTAGGACAACCTGTGGATGGCTTCGCAGACCCTACACTGTCAGAGATTCTCCGAGTACCCGTCAATACCGCTTCTTCCAGTCCAACATCAACAGAGTCTGGCAACTCGCCAATTCCGACATCTGGCTCCGGAGAGGGTGGTTTAGCTACCGGAGCTATAGTTGGAATCGCAATTGCCGCCGTAATCATCGCCATTGGGGGACTCTTCTTCTTATACCGATGGACAAAGAATAGGAAACGCCAGAAATTGGAAGGAAGCGACCCGGACAATCTCAATAGCAAATCCGAACTGCCTGGCCTTCCAAACAATCTTGGATACGACGAGCAAAAGAAAATATATAGAGACCATGCAGGCAATGTTATCGCGCGGCAGGAGTTAGGAGAGGACTCCGTCAACCGTACGGAACTCCCCGCCGGATATATGCAGGATCAAAATGTGATGGAGCTTCCTGCTAAAGATTCGACGCATCCCGTTGAACTCCCTGCCGATGTACCATACGCCGAACTTCCAGACGGACATTCTCGACAGCTTCCGGCGCCACCGGTTCCACCCAAGGCACCAGGAGTGTAATTTTAACATACTATTTATTTGATTCCAAGCGTTTATAATTACCTCGAGGATACCCTTTCAGCACTACTATATACCTACTTGAGTAATCCGAACATATAAATTACATTCACATATTCTTTAACGATTTTCATGATACCTGTTAATTATTAATTGATACCCCATTATTTATGAAATCCCAGCAGCTAGTGACTGTGCTATCACTCAGTTAAGAACATTCATGTTTTGCATTTATTCTCTAATTCCAATAAGACTCTCTAAATAACAAGTAACGAGCAATCTCGCCAAGGCGCCAACAAATGCGCATATTTGAACAAAAAAACATTAAGCAAGAGGTTTGGACCAATAATGCAACCTATAAACAACCAAAACGTAAAGAGGATGAGAAATAAAATGCATCACGGCTCCCCACACCGACATCGTATTCGCAGGTTATGTCACTGCAACCCTCCCATAGCTGTTAATTAGATATTGGATATGGCTACTTGCGAAGGAATTGACAGGGGCGACCTCCTCCTGACTGAGCCGATTTTTCCTGTCGCTCTAACTGAGCCGATTTCGCAGGTGGGGCGTCATTCCAGGATCAGTCATGAAGCTTTGTTCATAATCAACTTCTCCTTCGCTACCTGACTCTAGGATGGTGGGAGTTGGGGTTCGTCTTAGTGCTTGAGTTGAGCTTGCTTCGGGAGTACCGGTTTCCTTCTCGCCCTGGATAGTTGCTTTACCCTTCCCTTTATCCTCGCGGCGACGATGGTCAGTCTCATCGGTGTCGTCTCTCCCGATAGTGCCCTCTAATCCCTTAAGCTTGAAGCTTCCCCAAGGCAAAGAAGAAAGATCCTTCAGATCGACTCCCTCAAAGTCAATTTCACTACCTCGTTCCAGGTTGTAGCCCTGTTGGTTCAAAAGCTGAATAGCTTCTGAAATACCAGGGTCTGTAGCAATAATTGCCTCTGTGAGCTCCACTTTCCAAATGTCTTCATCTAACTGCTCCAAGAAAGGTCGAATCAGGCTTCCTCGATACCCAAGCTTCTTGAGAGTATCACGAAGGTGAAGTCGGCCTCTGAAAGCAATCCGTTGCTTGTGTTCGTCTTTCCCATTCATGCTGGGAATACTGACAGTAGGGTCAAGAAGTGGATCTTCGTCCAGACGGCGGAGGCTATCGAGGTTTTTGTGATAGATACTCTCCTTTTTTCGAAAATCTTGAATCAATGATTCAACGCGATCAGAATGATAGTGCTGGCTTTTGATCAATCCTTCCTTGGTGTTGTTGTCCTGTAGATATGATGAAGGGTTTTGACCGCGCTTGAGTTCCTTTGCGTCGACTTTGAGGTTTGTTCGGTAGTCCTTCATGGTGGATTCGATACGCTTGATGGAATTACAAAGGCTCTCAAGGGAATCAAGAGTTTCCTCAAGAGTAACTCCCGAGGGGGTGTGACCATGAGGATCTTGAGTGGAATCCATGGCTCCCGAGCCGAAAGCTTGTGGGTTGGCAACCTATAAATGAGATTAGTTGCTAAAGTACTTATAAGATCGTAAACACTAAAGGCACTGTACTTACCGGTTCAAGAGCCTTTTGGCCTGAACTAAGCTGAAGCAGCTCTCGAGAAGTGTTACCAGATTTTGTCGTAGATGCGTGGTTTTTCAAAGCTAGGGTTTTCTTCTGTTCTTTTACTGAGGCTGCCTTGATACTCTTTCCAACAAGCGGCGAGTTGTCTTGGAGATCTCGAAGGTCTTCGTCGCAATTACTCAACCCGGTGAGAGCTGACCTAAGGTTGCTCGCAGAGGCCTCCTTTAGTTGGAACCGTGCCCGTCGTGAAGTAGGGAGACTCTTCCGGATAACCGTAGAATCTGCTGGAGTTGTCCTTTCGGAGCTGCCCTTCGGTGTTTCCGCTGCAACCTTCCTCAGGGTGTCCCGAATGTTATGGGCAGTTCTCATACCAGGGAAAGGTGTCGTATGTTCTGGGGCCAGGAACGACAGTGGCATTTCTGTAGGTGGTACTGGACGTCTAGCAGGTCGAGGGCCGTGTGGAGTAGCCAAGGCTGCCGAGTTTCTGCTCCTTTGGGTCAAAGAAGATGAGCTTAGACGATCAAAGACCGACTGGGTCGTCGGGGGTGGAGCCGGTTGAGTGGAAGACCCTGCAGTTGGCCGGATGTCCACCATGAAGGGAAATTTTGAACTTCCACCGATAGGAGGAGAAACATATGTTGGAGAAATTCGGCGGCCCCCTCGTTGCTGCGTGGTAGGCCCAGCTTGCCCAAGACGTTGTCCAGTTGGCTGATCCATATGGGAATAAGAGACCGGCCCGATTGGTGGAGCAGTGCGTGGGCCACCGGTTCCCCTTGCCTGGATACCAGCTCGGAGAGGACCTGGAGTTCTTGAGAATTCCTGAGGAACACGTCTGGCGCTTCGGCGAGGCGCTGTTGGAGGCGGTGTAGGTCGAGGCGGTGGTGTGATTTGTCCAGGTGTCAAACCAGGTGTGATGACAGAACCATCTCGTTTCGGGTGAGGGGTGATAGCCTCCATTTCCGGAGCTGATACTTCCCTAGTTGGCGAAGACAGCACCAAAAACTTCGAAGGGTCAGCACTGGCTGGAGACAGTGGTAACGCGACGGAAGCTGGCTCTGGAGAGAGCAACCGCCTGTCAACGTGATCCAAAGGATCTGATGCCAGGAGACCCGAATGTTGCTTTCTTCTTAATCCAGGTGCTGATCCGAGAAGAATCACAGTTCTCAAGCTAGGGAACTGAGGGCCTGGCGTTGGCTTCGGTTGAGGTGTCCGTAGGAATCCCTCCGGTTCAGAGACACCAGTTGATGTCCCTGACTTTAACTCACGCTCTAGCTCGAGGGCACGAGTTCTCGAGTCAAAGACTCGAGGGGCGAAACGCTGCTCCATCTGCAGCATTCCCTGCCGGAACTCCTCCGTGCCTGCATTGGCCGGAGGCTTCGGCTGTACGTGGCGAAAGGGATTTAACTCCCTTTCGCCACGACGGCCTGCAGCCTCTTGCCGATGCTGCTGTTCCATCGCGTAGATTGTCAGAACTAAGTGTTACACTACCAAAGGAAGAGGAAAGAGATAGTTAAGTATCAAGTAACCAAAAACATCTAAGGACGCTAGCTGAAGGCAGATGACAAGGGACAGTGGATGAAGCAGGAAGGGTGGTGAGGTGGAGGTGGAGGTGGAGGTGATGGTAAGAACAAGAAGGAGAGCTCTTGTCAACTTACAGGCAAATAAAATATTTGTGGGCCGAGAGCCCTGAAGCAGGTGGAATCTTCCCGCCGTGCTTCCTGAGAGAAGGAAACAACGACTTCATGGGCGACATCAAAAGCCCTAAGCCCTGAAGACGCTGAGGTGGGCCGATTGGGCCACTTCTCTTCCTTCCCAAGAACCCCGGTGTTTTGTCAATCCCTCCATTATTTCTAGGAACGCCATCATGCGATGGCCAATTGGCCACGCAAAACATTCGAACGAAAGCAGGCCCACGCGGGGCCGCTCGGTGGAGAAGGCTGTGTGGGATGTCGTAGCAGTCGCACCAGGCACTAAGGGAGCGACCAAGGCTGTGGGCATCACTTCAGCTGGTTTATACACAAAATCACCTTCGCAAATGGGCGTGGCGGTCCTATTCAAAATCGGTGAGTTGGCTTTGCTATTGGAAGATCATATAATGCATCAGCAATTAACTAACAAAGAAAGTCGGCCTTCCATTCGGAGATCAAACAGGCTGCAGCTTAGTCCGTGACCAAAGGCTCTGATTCCCACGATGTGATGAGTTCAGCATAAATATTAGAATGCCAAGTTGCATTTCATCGAACCGGGTGATGTTCGTTAAGGAACAATGACTTCTGCTTTTAGGGACCATGCCTTCAGGGACATGTGCCAGCCTATTGAGGGATCGATGGGAGCGATATTACCTCTCACTAGCTTGGAAGCTTCGAAGCTATGAAACGTGGATCAAATGACGGGTGGTGATGATGGTGATGGTTATGATGATGAGAATAATGGACGCGGAGGTGGAGGTGGAAGCGGAGATGGGTGTGGGAATGGGATGGCGATAATTACCCAAGCATTGGGGTAGGTTTCTTAATCAAAGAAAAATATAGCAAACCTTTCTAGTCGGCACTTACCAAAAAGGCTCTCTACCGCATTATTCAGGGGAAACCATCCCAGGCCTTAATAGCCACTTAATCTTCGATGATAGCAAGGCTAACTTCGATAGTAGCAGAAGAGAGCGGCAGCCTTGTCTTATCGCAGTGATGAATGGGATGGTAGTTGGTGATGAATAATTGATAATAGATGGAGGAAAAATAAGTTAAATTTTGGTTCCCAGGAGCGTTTAAATACTGGCTACGATGGGGCTTCTAATTTCAAAATTTATATGATACTCGCCCCGCTCGGCCATCAATAGTGTTTACAATTCACTTTTGTTTATGTCACGGCCAACATGAACGTGCAAATTTTTTATCTTTTCGCCAGAGCTCTAACTTTAGTAAACATTCATTAACGTTATATTAAAAATCCAATTAACACTTTGATGAGATTGGTTGACGCTGAGGGCCTGTGTAACCTTGAGGATGTTGCATTTTCGAAATAGGATATAGCGTGGGTTCATATATCCTAAATCGAGTTCGTCGACAGCCAAATCTTGGCGCACAAACAGTCGCCAGCCTTAGCTTAGCTAAGCTAAGTCAATGAAGAATCGATCACTTGTGGCCTGAGCGGAACGGATAATTAAATTTCCGCACGTCTTTGATATCGGAGAAGCCGCATCTAGATCCGACTGCGAACTACATCTTTCAAAATCCAGCGGATCGGGTCCTCAGTATCAATCCGTGGAACCAAAACTATCGAGATCCGGGGATCCAGAAACAGCTCACAAAATATATTAAGGATCCTAGAAACCGGTCTTTTGATGCAAATCTATACTTCATTGGTACATATGGGGAACATCTACGATGCTGTGCAACTGCACTTAGGATTTTTCTAAGATATTTCAGGTTGTTTGGCTGTACATAGATTCTTGATATCTGACTCAGTTACCCTTTGGAGGCAGGCCTCCGCCACTATCCATGTCTATTGAAGGTCTCAGCCGTAGATTACAGCGGCCCTTGTTGGGTTGGTCCGAAAAAAAAAAAAAAAACAGTGCACTCCTGAGCTCCTGCATGTCGTCCCCAGGCTACCAGCCACTATTTTGAGCGAGGCAATGCATCGATGTCTCTTCAATAAATTCATTTACTTCGGTTTAGACGTACTAGTGGTAACCGAATGGTTAGTAAGTAAGTACCAACAGGCGTCACTAGTTATCAACCCCAGAGTTTTTGAATCTACAGTGGACCATGGTGGATACTACGCCTAAATTGCGCTCCTTGTTTTGTCCCGCAGAGGGCTCAACGGGTGTTGGTACGGAGTACGTTTTCTGAAACTTATTTTTCCCACCCACCTCTCCGACGTCTCTAAAGTCCGGCAGATAAGCTGTGCGTAGACTTTGCTGCTTTCCAAGAAAACCAAGTTTTTCATAACAAGTTTTAAGGAGACCGTTCTCCGAAGGAATTAGACCCTTTGAATGAAGACAAAAGGCCGGTTATCCGTCCAGCCTGGATGCATACGACCAGCAGGTTGGGTATTGTGGCGCTTAGTTGCGATAACATTTATGCACCCCAAAGTGGCGCTCTATCTAGGAAGAAAAGTTGGATTCGAGGCGGGCGAAGGCCAAGCCAACGGCAACTCAGTTCCTGCGAATTAAATCGAACTAAAAGATAACATCTCGAGAGGCTATCCCATAGCAATAATACATGGTATGTGATCGTATATACATGTATTAGTCGCTATGCGGGTCCGACCGGCACTTGTCAAAGTTTTCCGCTGCTAGCGTCCCGTCTCCGCCCGACATTCTCCAACATGCCAGAGCGCTCTACATCCAAGATTGTGGAGAGGCTTTCATGGCAGATAAACTCAAAATCTTGAAATGTCTCTAGTTGCGTGCATCTATATGGAGAGCTAGTAAGTTTGCAAATCAGCGTGGCTACACTCGGGATCCGATGACCAAGTGCTGATTATAGCTGCGCATGTTAATATGTGTACCAGAAATCTGATACCTTGGAAGATATTCCGTGAGAATGGCTGCATATGCCAAGGCTTTGGCATGCGAGTATCAAGCCACCAAGTGGAAAGATCTCAACCTCATTCAACGTGTTACATTTTTTTTGTTCATGAGCTGCTTCGTTTCAATGAAACTAGATGCCACACCATCCTACCTTTCCGTTCACCTCTTCGGCTCGTTTGGATGTAATAAACCACATAATTTATCTTCTACTGCAGCTAGAATCATGAGGGGAAATGTGGACCAAGACACTCACATCCCACACAAATCTGCTGTCATTCAATTAATTGCAGTTAATATATATGTATCTTTTCCGAGGCGCAATCTTAACGGTGTCACACAACAGCATAAGATTAGCGATCAATACATGCACCAAGATTAGTGAACCTGAGGCCATCCACGTTTGACCATTGATGGGATTTCTTGAACGATTATCAAAGTTGATATAGGATGCTTGGTGAGAGTATCACGATATACGAATAGCACTTTCAGTTCGTATAGGCACTTAACTTCGCATCATAATGGAGGTGAAGAAAACATTTCCTTCTTCCCCGGTTCCACTCTCGCTCTCTATATTGATGTACAGAGTATGAGACATGGGGAGAACACGGCTTGGGATGGAAATTCAAAGCGGGGAGGAAAATAGTCAGCTGCCGACCCCATCATGATTCTCCGATTATTCTAGTGGATGAAGAGCTAGCTTCGCTTCACAAAACCTGGATAAACCTAGGAGCGATTAATACATATTCTTTAAGGCAAATTTTTTCGTATAGATTCATCTATACCCTGTTTTTGCCCAAATTACGGACCTGGAGAAGATCTGGATGCTCTCTACTGAGCAAGGGGATCCGTATTATCGTCTCCACTTTGACTATTCTTTGGCTTTACCCAGCATTGAGACGGGCGATACCTGGGCTATATTGAGATCGGCGGTGCCAGACACCTCGTTTGCTCACATGTCCACCAGTAGCAGTAGAGCAGCCTTGGCCCATGCTGCAGAATACACCGTGCTTCAGGCTAAATCTGTGTTGTTGGGGACTTTCCTGCAAGCTGCAGGCTGGAACAACCCTAGTCCCTGACTTTGAATGGATTGCTTTTTTTCTCGAATTACGTCTCCCCTGATCCATGCTCAGGCCGGGTTGGAGCTGGAAAAAGTTAATTGCGGTCTTCGGATGAAATCCCCCTGTGACCGGTGTGATTTTCTTCAGAAGGGTCCAAGACCGAAAGCCGTGCAGAATTGTTCCTCATGAGGGATGGCGCGTGATTCTACAGGAATTTTTTCTACTTGTCATAAGCGGAAAACGGGTATTCCAGAGTCCAGTACGAACAGAATATGAACCTCCACAAACTAATCAGAACTCGAAACAAGTTTTTCCAAGTGATTCTGAAGTCAGTGCTCAGCTTCGTCATTTGCCAACAAGAAGCCCGAGCTCGATGCTCGACGGGATGAAAATCCCCACGTGGAGAAGGGACCCCAAGGATCGTTTTGGGAGTCTGAGCAGAGCACAAGTCCGTGCACGGGAAGGACGGATGCCGCGGCTCGGCCTAGTGGACTGGTCTTCCGTATAGTGGCCGAACTAAAGCTAGAACTTCAGCACAAGCGTCGAATACGCATTAGAATGTTAACTGAAACGTCGTACGTGGAGCATGAAGTGCAAACTCAATAGCAGAAACAAAGTTGAGGAAAGTTTTGCTGTGGCCTTCTTCCTGACCAATTTCGCTTCGTTGGAAACAAGCGAATCTGGATTGCGCACAGATGTGTGATAGTACATAGCTCTGAGGTGACAATGAACCTGAGCAGCGAGTTTTGTCCCGTGCTCACGGTACCGAGTTCGATAAAAAATGCAACACTATGACCCGAATCCCTGCCCTCGAACATTCTATGATATAAAATAATAGTTCCAAGGTCTGATCGACATTGCGAGGGCCGTCCCAGACCGAAATCAAACCCTTTATTTTACGGACATGCAACTATGAGGAATTCATCATGTAAAGCGTGGAGCGGATCCAAATTCATGGGCCGTACTGCATCTATTAAGATCCACGTCAAAATCGTGGTGTAGGTGAAACACGAAACTCTGAATAATGAACCCACCATGATAGCTCAGGATTTCAGAAACAAACTAAATTTCGAACTTTCGAAATTTCCTAAGATTCATCGATAGAAAAGGGGTGGTGTTTGTGAGAGTCATGGAGTCATGGATGCATTGAATTCTGGATTCGGGTATCTAAATATACATAAATATGATATAAACATGATAAATTATATACTGGAGGCGTCCTCCCCTTTGGTCTTTCCCCCGAGCTTCCACTCCCAGCTGACAAAAGCAATTGGGTGTGTGCAGAACGCCAACGGAACGAGTCCCCCCAGGAGATGGAATAATATTTTACAAATGCGCACTATTGTGAGAAGTAGAAGAAAAGTAAACACCCATTTTATGCGCCGCTAATGTTGAAAATGTTCGATCATATGATAAAAAGTATAAAAAAATTTTTGCATTATACGAAACTTGCCAATCTCCATCAGTAGAATAATTAAAGGTACCTGGGTTTCGAGGCTGGCCGAGCACCCTCGTACTTTTCAGCAAATTCAGCCGCTGCAGTTGGAAGAGGAGCAGCGTTGGCAACTGGAAGAGGGGCTGGTGCAGCAGCAGGGCTAGGAGACCTTCTGCGGTTCTTAGCGACAGGTCTGCACTGAGCATACCAACCGCCATCATCAGTGAAACAGCTTGCACCAGCTGGGCAAAGAGTAGGCGAGGTCCACGAGGAAACACTTCCGTTGACATAAGTGCTACCACCGCAACGACCATACTTTTCGAGACGTTAGCATTCACTCGTTTTCTGTTATATCGTAGATTTTACATACCAAAGTTTGAGTGCCGTCTCCAACAGTATTGCAAGCGCTAGTTGGGAGGTTGGGGATATTGTTACAGATACCATAGGAAGGATTGTAGGTGGTGCACTGGTATCCGCATGGGCAGTTTGAGGGACCGGTCCAGCTGATAGAGCTGCCAGCTGCGTTGACAGTGGAACCATAACATTGGCCATATGGTGTTTGAGTAGCTCCAGTAACTGGTGTGCAAGTTGGCGCTGAGGTCGCAACGAAATCGTAAGGAATTGGATAGCAAAGGTTGGTTTTCCAAGCACCCCCTGCTGGCGATGTCGAAGAGCAGAATGCATCATACCCAGGATTTGGATATGTCTTGGTCCAACATTTCATGTTACTTGGGCAGATACCATCGACTTTACCATTGGCCTTATAGCAGTGACCACCACATCGGTCGCTATTTTCACGATTACATATTAGCATTTGCTTCTCAAAATTGTACCATTCAGTGACTGAATGCAATTGAATGTTTAACATACCCTTGAGCAGTGGCATAGGAGTAGCTCTGAGAAGCACAGGCCCAGTATTGTAATGGGTTGACAGGGGTCTGCGACTGAGTGACTGGAATACACTGGCTGTACCAAAAGTTGAGAGGATTGCATCTGTAATTGACAGGGCAGAGTGTTTGCACATCCCAGGCTAAATATTTCTGTTAGTTCATCTCCTGTAAACTAAAGATTTTTGATAGGTAAACCACGAACCTTGAGTGATAACACCATCGACGTAACCACCGCACTGTTGGTAAGCAGTAGCCATGTTTGTGAGTGTGGTTTGCCAGTAGAATTCACATTGTGAACAAGTTGTCACTCCGGCGTATGGTGAACAGGTGGTAATTGAAGGAGGCCCAACGGTCGCTGTTGGAAGGCAGAGACTGCTAGTACCGCTATGGCAGTGGCAGTAGAACTCAAGAGGGCAGATAGTCTTTGTTGCTGTTCCTCCTATCGTTGTAGTTCCACCGCAAGATGAAAATGGTAAAGCGGCCCAGAAGGGGATCGGTGTCAAAGGGTAGATAGTTGCATATGGGTCGACTTGTCTGGGCAAAAGGTCGTTCTTCCCAATATCACCGAAGAAGTCTCTCTTCTTGGGACATCGATTGGCGACACAAAGGGGGAGACCAGCAGTAACGGCCTCGACATAAACCAACAAAGTGGCTGCGGCCACCGCAAGCATTTTGCCGCGAAGCATCTTGGAGATATAGATGTGATCGAATCGTCTTCGATAGACGTAAAATTAAGTGAGGATTGAGGTTCAAGATCTGACCAAGTCTGCAGAATCCAAAGATGAGATGAAATGGTCAACAGAGCTGATCCTGTACCTATTAAGGCCCCTGGACTTTTCTCGGCTCAGGGAGGTCTCTGTGTCTTATATACATTGACGATATGGAGCCGCTCCTCAGAATGAGCTAAGTTGTCTGCAGAATTATCTTTCGTCCCTTGCCCCTGTTTTCTGCGGGGAAATGACAATAAACCACGCAGAAGTTCCAGAGAAGGTGTGAAGAGACATTTTGCCTCGTAGTCTTTGTTAGCGTTCATCCTGTCGATTCTAAATTAATTATGAACCACTCTGCATTTCATCAGCCCGCATATCAGGAATCTGTTTCCGGGCGAGAATGCTCACCAGTGCTAGCGCACTGTCTATCGGTGTTCAAGGGGCCCTAGCCGTCCCTACTTTGCGCAAAAAGTGGCCTAGTATTTTTCTAGAAATGGGCCTGCTTCAGTCGATGGAGCCCTGCACATTTTACAGTGAGTAGTTTGGGTATCACAGCACCGGACCCACCCACCATTTCGGTGCTAAAATTTCTTTTCGCTTCCCCAGGCCAAGATCCCAGATCCCGTGCTCTCAGTGGCTGAAGATTTGCTTACGTTCTTTTTTCTCTTGTGGAGACTGTCCGACTGTGAAGTCCGGAGTAACTGTTTGGGGTTGCAGAGCTAGCCTCTTAGCAGAATGCTGGTGGATTTAGCGGATTTCTTCGCTGTCGATGTTGGCTAAGGATAATTTGGCATTGACCTTTACGGCGCAAACGTGGATCAGTGTACCGTATAACGGCCATGAATCGATCTCCTATGTACATGTGCGCAATGGTTGAATTATGACGGCTGGCAGATGGAATGCTCGCACACACCTTTGCCCTTGTGGTGGTTTGTGTGCGAAGTACACTAATCAATCGAGGAGATTAAACTTGAGATGAATGGAACCACCGTCAAGGTAGCGAGTTGGTACCGACTTCAGCACGTTACAAGTGCATTCACGTTGTGATACCATTTAGACGACCGCATGGCAAAATTACAATATCCATACATCTCTAACGATAATTTCGTCAAGTTGAACAGGCCATCAAGCAGAACGGGAAATCGGCATTCTGCACAAAAAGCAGGAACAAGAAATTTGACCCTGACCACGCCTATGCCCTGAGCGTTTTATGGGCGTGGCGCTTGTCGAGATTTTCTTCTTCGTCAGATTATTTCCTTTCCGTTCAGCTGGGCGAGCCGTTGTCATTACAAGAATTACCAGGCTCGAACGTGGCCGCGCAAAGACCAAACGTTTGAGCTTACATAAATCCTGAATTGGAAGGGACAAGAGGCTGTTGGACCTAAGCCTAAATCAACACGGTCAACCTAATCAGACTAATGACTGGCCACCAAATCTACACATTTCGTACGTGGAGCTGGTTTTTGCCGACATTGAGAAGAAGCTGCTCGATGCCCTGGAGCGCGTGATTAATCTATAATCGTGGAAGGCAAATCTGGACTCTGAAGCCTGATGGCTGAATTCGGGAAAAATTTTCCCGAGATCACTCCTGTATAGTGGGTTCTTTATTATATCCACACCTCTGGCACCCTTGCTCAATTCACGCCTGGGTCAACATTCTGAAAAAGATGTCGAGAAGCTGGCTTCTACGTTGAGAGGAGAAATTCCTCGTGTAGAAGGATTGTAACTTCAAATAGCTGGTATTCCCCCTTCATGCTCGATGAAGTTATCGAATTCAACCAGCAAAAAGAGATATTTTTTTCCTGCCCATAACTTCGTCGAATAGCTTAAACTTTAGATCACAGCATTATCCGACTAGTCCTTCGGCCTTCGTATTCCTCTGACCGTTTTGTCGTAGAGGCACACCAATAAGCCGTGCTCTGCTACGGTTCACGGTTGAAAACTATGTTGAGAAAAGGATGTGCGCTCAGGCGAAGTCTGTGCTCGTATGCAAGGACCATCTTCGTGTCCCAGTAGTTTCGTTTCAAGCAAAGGGATTCTTCTTCCTGTCGCGGTGGTCACAGCGCTCTCCTGGAAAAAGTCGAAAACAAAAAAAAAAAACTTTTGTGACAAGAGTTATGCTTTAACAGGGCATGGCTCCCTTGCTACTGCAGAACTTGGCGCATAGATTGTGACTTGACTGGGAAAAATGCTTTGGTCAGGCGGAAAGACGGCTTGTTCTCCCTTCTTGGCCCTTTGTCAGTATGTCGCTTGGCAGGTCATTGAAGCCCCTGCTACCCCGCTATTTATCCGGCGCCGGTCATGCGGGATTTTCGGCTGATGTTAACCAATCAGGTTCTCGAGTCTGTCGCTCCAAAGCTTCCAGAAGGAATCCCGGAGAAACCCAGTCTTCGGTGCTTTTGCAGTTCAGGCGGACATTGAAAATAAGCTAGCCTTCTGTGAACTAGGCTTGTTATACCCCGCCTTTTCCGTTCTGGAGGTTATGGCCTTACTGAAACAAGCATCCCACGGACGTATCAAAACCAGTTTAGCGATCATCATGTTCCATACTTCTGGCTCCTATTTTCTGGGGACAGTCGCAATCTGGTGGAGATTTTGGTCTCACTAAGGGAAAACCAAAACTCTTGTCCCGTCTCTGCTATGCAGGTTCTTTTTCTCAATGGGAATGGCTAGCAAGATGGCAAATGAAGCTTTTACCTTCGAGACGAGGTAAATGGTCATATAGAACAAGGCTGCGCGAAGGGAAGCTTTTATTGGGCCTGCGTTTCAGTTATTGCTGTGCCGCAAAGATGTCAGTCCAGGATTGTCTTATCGCTATGGAATTTTTTGTACCTGAGTATCGATACCAAGAAGGAGAAGCCCTTGGCCCTGTAATTCAAAGTACCATTGCAGCAGTTATTGGTAATAGAGCTTGTGCAATTATGCATGCTTAAGCATGTATAAAAGGTTTTAGATACGATTTAGGAGCCAGTCAGGTCACCAGGATTTCGCCAAGGGCCTAAAGATTATATCTGCCCCATTATATCGCGCCATCCACAATACTTGCCCTCAACGGGATACCGGCACCCACCCATATTTATATAGCTCGCCGCTCGAGTTGAGCAAAATTGTTCTTTTTTTCCTTAGGCCTCTCTTGTTCTTTATTCGCGACTACATATTTCAAGTCTTTGGGAGAGAGTTGATTATTGTAACCTCAAACCTCCCTCCAAACACACACACAGCTTCAACAAAGTTCCCTATTTTGACAGCAAAATGTCTTCTGACGAACCTTACGTCCCCACTGAGGTGGATATCCAAACAACTGGTTCACTATGTATGTTCTTTGCAGGAAACGCTGCTGCCAAATGGCAAAGCGTTCCGAGTGGCAACATCTTAGAGTGGTTGTCGAAGTACTACCTCACAACCGACACTCCAAGCCCGGCAGACGTTCTCGCGGAAACAGGCTGGAGTGAAGACTTCTATATGACATTCGAAGCAATGATGGGTAACATTAGCGACATCGCACCCGTCTATGCGGATATATTGACCTTGGCACCGCACCCAAGGGTCCATACCTTCATTATCCCTGTATTCGCTGCCTTCACCGCTGTTTCCACGATTGCTCTTGCTCTCAGAATTTGGTCCCGTATCTCAATCGCTGGAAAGCTGCAGGCATTCGATTGGGCGACCCTGTTTGCTTATGTTCTAATCGTCGCGTGGGGTGGACTCGCCGTACATGAGAGCACTGCTGGTAAGTCATTACTACCCATTTATAAACCTCAATCAATATGACACGGATTTTAACATGAAAATTTGTAGTTGGCGGCTGGGGATTCTACTGCGATCAAACTTTCGACCAAGCACGTGCTTATGAGAGAGCATGGGGTATCTTGACATTCACCTATCCGATTGCAGTCTTCGCCATCAAGGTTTCATTGCTCCTCTTCTATCACCAACTCTCTGCCTGGAGGCCGCTCCGCATCAGCGTCTACGTCACCGGATTCATCTGCTTCGCCAACGCCATGTGCGGTGTCTTCCTTTGGGTTTACCAATGCACTACTCCGAATCTCTGGGATCATATGGTCGATCTTTCTAACAACATGAGCTGTCCACTCGACCAAATGACTGTTCTCATGGCCGTGGGTGGAGTTGGCATTTTCACTGACGTCGTCATCTGGTTGATCCCAATCCCAATGGTTTGGCAACTCCAGTTGAACACTCGAGAACGTATCCTTGCTGTCTGCACATTCGGTGTTGGTTTGGTTGCCTGTGTCGGATCTATAATGAGGCTTATTTCAATCCGTCGATTCTTGTACTATGGAAACGAAGATGGAAACGACTCTCGTGACCCTATCAATGCTTGGGCTATGTAAGTGCATCTTATTCCCTTGCGGCATTCACGTTTCTACGATTTACTAACATTCTGTTCTAGTGTTGAAATGAACCTTGCCCTCATCTGCGCCTGTGTTCCTGCTCTTCGCGCACTTGTTGTCAAGCACATCCCAAGAATCATTTCGCGTACTTCCGATGGTACTGATGTCAGCAAAGGCTCCAAGGGTTCATCCAGCTATAAGGGACATGGAAAACCAAGCATTGTTAGCGAGGAGGAAGGAAACACCAATGCCTCTGAGCTTGGAGATTACCCAAGAAACTCCAATACTGAGAAGCCAGAGCCAAATGTTAAGGTTTGGAGCCCTATCACGAATTACAAAGGGGAGGAATATTCTAGGATGCAGGACTGATTTGCGAAACCTGTATGCTTGACCGCGTGTAGTTCTAAATTCTTACCCTCGGGCGATTTCCTTCTCACATTTGTTTTTGGGTCCACGGATTTGAATTTGGGATATTTGGGAGCTATACGGCTTGGGTTCCTTGCAAAGTATTTTCAGTTTTTATTTCTTTTTATGATTCCTCACCGAGAGCTAATGAGCCGTGCCATTGGCTCTTTTCATGACATAATTTTAATATTCAGTTGTATATATTCATAGCAAGGGGTTGGCGACATGGTGTGAACGAAGTTATGGTCTTTGTATACATAGATTGATACAAAAGCAGGAACGATTTCTGTTCAAACTCTGTTTCTCGTATTTAACCGACTATCAGTTGATATTGACGCCACGAGTTATCTCAATATTGTCATTGGTAAATCAGGTCATTGGCGACTTTTAGTTTTGTAGCCAGTTATCACATACGGGGATCCTAGTTCGTTTTGAGATAGGCGAGTCTCATATACGGAGTACTCAACCCTCGGATACTGTTAACTGCGGCCGCTATGCAATGTTGCATAGCATAAACTTTCGGCTCGGCCTAGATATCGGGATCTTGGTACTTGGGTGCTCCATTCTTTTTTTGTGCAAGACTTTTCTGGAAATTCACAGTTAAATTGAGTTGCTCGGCCTCTCATCGGATCCACTCCATCCGAAAGCAATTGAAGGATCCATTTAACAACACCAATTTGTCAAAGTTCTGTGTACTCGTATTTTACCATGGGTCGTATTCAGCTGCCGGGGTACGGTAAAGTATGGCCTGTGCTTTTGAACGCATTGATAACAGCACTTTTCTCGGGGGTTTGATAGCAAAAGCTTGGGTCACTTTCATTTGAGCTGAGCCGTCTTACTGCGTCCATTTCATCAAATGAAACTTTGACAATTATGGTGTATATCACACAGCAATTAATTCCTGCAGTTAAGTGTAGCGGCTTCGGCAAAATTTGCTATTGGAGGTTACATGTTCTCTCTCTCGTGACGTTAAGTGCGAATATCTAGACCAAAAGACGAATCCAAAAAGCCTCCCGCAAGGGGCACATTGCAGAATAAGCCTGGCGAGATTGGAACTTCCCGTGCCCAGAGACAATGCAAATGTGCCTGAGTATTGCTGTTCCTGGGACGGGTAGCCTGTAAATCCATACTTGTATTTAATATATTTTGACGTAAGACTCGCTAAACACCCAAGCGCAGCGCAGGAAATCCATAAACCGGATTATAGCCTAGGTAGATGCATCAATGGTATTTTGGCTATGTTGTTTAAATGTTTCATACCTTGGTAGACGTGGTAGGGGGCTGAAATTAAAACTCACTAAACCCCTCACCAACTTGTTCATGTCCTGTGCTTGTTTAGGGAGGCCTGACAATCGATTTAATTGCGTTGCCATTTTCAGATTTCAGAGCAAGGCTTCGAGAGAAAATCTAAGCACCCTATTCACGGAAGGGGTTGCCGGCCGCTATCGGATGCTGGTCAGAAACTTCTTGGTGTATCTTGGTGTAACATGTAGTTGATAGATGCATGCACAGGGTCTGCCACCTGGAACTTCCATACATGTAGCGGGTGCATATCAAAATGTCTCTCGCCTAAATTCACGAGAGAAATAAGTCATTCTGGCAACGCTTGAAGTATGTTTCCCAACATACAGACGGAGACCAAGCTGGCTGCCATGCATGCATGTAACATCGAAGTTGTCCAGCTATATTTCGCTTGAAAGCTCGGATCACAATAGCAATAGCTACCAGTTTCTTAAGTTGCATACATTGGGTGCATCCAACCTCTCCTATCTCCGAAGCTATGGATGGCGGTATTTTGTTGTATTTAAGCCCTAGGATATTTTATAGACTAAAACAGGCAGTGTGCGTATCATGATTCCACATCACCACCATACTTGCTCCGAATATCCCGATTGCTTGGACAGCGAGCATTCCAAGATTAATTGAAGGAAACCTGGCGCTTTGATATCGATAATTTTGGAAGAATGTGGAAAGTTTGATGACTAGACTGGCGCCATGCTATAGCGCTGGCACTGGATTCCAGTGAACGTTAAGACTTTTTTCCTGATACTATTCGAGTGCTCATTTACACAATTGCCTCACGGATAACGGCTGTCTTCATATCTAGTCTTTTGACTATTGGAATATACTTAGGTAATAGCATACGAAATCCTGTTTTAATTCATAGGTAATGGGGCAAAAATTTGCTACTGAATGGGGATGTGGATACGACGGTTTTTTGAGTCATCCCATTGTGGCGACCAGTCTGTTAGAATCACAGATTTAGATTTAGGAGAATTTTATTACTCCAGGATTAGACAGCTACTTATAATGTCGGGCCGAAACTAGGCATAATCGATTCCCTGGCAGTGCTTGTCTGCTTTCCATCTGTTGAACGGACATTCTACCCCTGATCTGGATCACATCCACATATTTGGCCCTATATTCAAATATTTTAATGTTGAAGCTCACATAGTAATTGAGGGCGAATCAATAAAATAATAATATGATAAAGTGACAAAGTCATTGTACTCTGTCAGTGGTTAATCCGTGAAAATGCGAGCGTCACGCGGACTATATTTTTTCCCGTTATCTTGGTCTGAGTGTCATACGGGGAAACCGCACAGGCCCGAATATTCAAACTAGTTTTGCCTGAGTTCTCCACCATTTCGATTTGATATCATTGCTTGCAAAGGGAAAACGTCTAGATTTCGGTTTTCATTCGAAGTCCGAGAACGGGTCAGATGAACATGAGCTATGCACGTTTAAACCCCTGTGGAAAAGATTTACAAATGGAGAGTCTGAAGCGCCAGTGCATGCTTACAGACCCTGCAGACGGATTCCTTCCCCAGAGTGGAGATTACCCGCTCTTCAGAGGAAAGATTTTCGCTTTGAACTACCCCGCACTCTCGCTTCGATGGAAGATATCTGTCGATCCTCACTGTAAATCCACAGTGGGTTTCAAGGGAGACATTGCTAGCAAGGGTATATAATCGAGCTAAGACGTAAAATGGGTCCTCGAGATGAAAAACTCCTCCAATATGTATGTGTGTATGTATGTGTGTATGTATGTATGTGTGTATGTATGTATGTGATGTATGTATGTGTGTATGTATGTATGTGTGTATGTATGTATGTATGTATGTATGTATGTATGTATGTATGTGTGCAAGAACACTGGTTAGTTGGGTTCATAGGACACCTGATGCAGCCCATCACAAATGCAGGCTTTTGAGGACGCAAGTAGAGATTTGGTTTAAAACGACGAGTGGGGCCATAGTTATAGGACTCCACTCTTGAGCTTTCCCCCTGATCCATCGTAGTTTTGAATCACTCAAAATCGCCTTCATCCTACCTCGACGAAGTAACATTACGCGATGTCGTCGCGTCGATGCACCAAGCGCATCAATGTCAAAACTGTCCATGGTGATGCGTTGTCAAGGTGGAAAATCTTGGAAATGAGGCCTCCACGCCACGCTTTTGCGTTTTGACAATTTTGACGGAACAAATCCCGACAACCACAATGGAACTTGTAAATTTGGAGCTAAGACTTATTCATGATACAAGATTCTTGCCTGCACTGGAATCTGCTGTCCGTGCTGTGCTGGGCGATGCATACGATTTCCAAAATCGATTGCGAACAGACAAACTATGTGGAGAAGCTTTGGCCAAGGCCTGAGCGTTATTCCAAAAAGCAGGTGACCATAACGTGGACTGGAACATTGTGTAGCGAATTGAGTCCGAAAGATCAAGAAACAAGTGTCTCTGAAAGAGCCCTCGATATTTATATATTAATACATCCGATATTTCAAAAATCGTATTATAAAATCATATGATAAGGAAAGTCTAGCTGTCCGTCAGCAAAAGGCCTCCATAGCTGCCTTTGGTTGAAAATCTCGTCTAAGTTTCAACCGCTGGCGGCCGAATAACTCCACTTAGCCTTTATAACACAAGAAGTGTCACATTTGTTTGAACAATGTCGACCTATCCCTGTTAAAAGCAGTAAAATTCTAATAGCGCCTCCGCCCCACCGGTGTGCCGGAGAGATTATGGAATACCAGTTGGACCCACAATAGAACATTTTGCTAAAATAGCACATACAGCATACCTGCATAACCATGCTTGATCCGTGCGGTGCTTCTAGTCCCGTGAAATCCGCATCTCCAGGGAAAACCTTGGCGGCGGGATTTTGGCTAAGGCACAACCCATTGCATTTGCAAATTTTTATTCAACCCTGTAATTTCATGGGTTTCCTTCAGCCGGCTGGGAAGCCGCTTTTCTTTGTCGGAGGAGCGTGGTGGCGGATGGTTTCCTTCGCGCAAGCCCGGATTAATCTGGAGTATCTTGTTACAAGCAAAAGCCGGATCTGT
Organism: Arthrobotrys flagrans; assembly: GCF_004000055.1. Lineage (NCBI taxonomy): Eukaryota > Fungi > Ascomycota > Orbiliomycetes > Orbiliales > Orbiliaceae > Arthrobotrys > Arthrobotrys flagrans. The sequence goes on from NW_027137556.1 coordinate 1,273,802, forward strand.
CTTCCCCATACCCCATATCCACCATCCGATTCCGCCCTCCCTTCCTCCAGAAAATATAAGTAACACATGCCACCTAAAACCGGGGATCGATCACATACACTCGTCCAATCGCTTTCTAGGCTTTACCATCCAAAAAATCATACCTCGGAAGGCCAGTCTCCTTACGGTCATATACGACCTACTATCCCAAATCTAAGTAAGTAAACTAACTAGTCAACCATACCAGTTATGAGCAAGGAAAAGGTTACTAATTCGCAGCTTCATAGATCTATAGCCACGCTCAAAAACACTTAACAAAATGGTTCTTCGTCGAAGATGGTCTATTTCATCCGGGTCCGCTCCGGATGTCACTGCGATTGCATCGTTCCGATACCAAGTTGCTATCTCGAATAGCATAATATCTTCCATCCACACTTGTCCCACCCCGGTTTCGAGCCCCATCGAGCTGCCGCGCAGTCGGTCAGGCAGCTCCAGCCTACAGAACCCTCTCCTCTTCTCACTTCTCCAAAGAGCCGCATGAGGAAGATGCCAATATGAAGGCTTCAAGTAAAATTTGGCGTGTTGGCTTGTTTTTTTTTGTTTGCATTTTACAGTAAGTTTAGAAAGCGAACTGCCCACTCGATATCTTAGCGCTAACGGCTTTGTAAAGTATAGAAGTGATACGTTTACATCAAAATCACATCATTAATATCACTGCATCGCTGAGCCGACATTGCAATATAAGGATATTTTCGAGTCGGCGTTAGGTATGGATGTTTGGGCTTGCTTAGCTTGTGGATGGGAGAGAATCAAAATACGGATTTTTGATTAATGCAATCAGCAGAATACTGACATTAATTACCCTGTATATAAATTAAAACATCGGTCTATATCATGACCCTGTACATATCTTAATGCATACTTGAATTGTTGGGACATACAATTTCATTGCTGCGAGCCCCTGTATATAACATGTGAACTGAGATTCTAAGAAATTTATATTACCCGGCCCCATAAAAGCCAGAAGCATGGAAGTTCTATGTAGGCTCACGCCGTACGCCAAGCTTAGATCTCACTACTGACTCTCACACAAAGCAGGGATTCAGCAACACTTTGGAAGTTGATTCTACGAGTGGCTGTTGTATTTTTTGCGTTGAACTCAGAGACCTTTGACAAATAACGATCAGAGGTGGCTAGCTGTTAGCTGGAATAGCATAGAATATAGTGGTATGTACGGAGACGAGAGCTGCGCTAAGGCATGTATGGTGCCAACAAGCTCCTGGTTGAAGACTGATTTGAGCTTGTATCTACGAAAGTGCCGAGTTGATGAGGAGAGTGTGCTAATTATGCCACAGCCTTGTTTGATGCGACTGACAACAGTGCTAGTTGTATAGGAATCATTTTGTGGAGACAATCATGATAGTGTTATGTATGTTCGAAAGAATTTCTAATAAACTTTTCTTCAGCTCTGACTGTTGGTTGGTTGAGATGTTGACATGCATGGGATGAATTTAACATAAAGCTTATGCAGCTTTCAATCGGTTCCGTGAACGGCTATCCAGATTCAATTCTATAAACTTTACGTTAAATTGGAATCTGAAAAGTTGATAGACCGTTTCAGAGAGTATTATCATCCCGCTTGTAACAATTCTATAGCATACCTACTGGTGTGAATAAAATATAACCTCTATATTTTCATCTTAGAGTGTATGTTTGTCTTGCCAGAAGGTCCTCCAGCTTATGGGTATATATACTTAAGTTGATAACCAATATTGCAATATCAAGTGCAGGGGTAATCAAGCCTTGTATAGCTTGGTAAATACTTAGGTAGTTAATACTTCAATCTAGTTTGAGAAAAAATTCAAGATTTGATCTCAGCTTTGCAGTAGGCACTTAGTTTACGAATTTATTTAGCACAGCTTCCTAGAACCTTCCTTTCATATCCTTGCTCTTTGATTTCGCAAATAGTCGACTTGAGCACTCGTGAGTAGAAACTGGTGCAGGTGGTGACTGTGTTGGAAAATGTGCGTTGCGCGGGCCCTTCCCTTTTAGGAGACGCGTAAATTGAAGGTCTTGGCAGGGACAGCTTAAGCCCACCAGCGCGCCTTCCTGTCACTGCAAGCAGTTTCGACGCTTCCAAAACAAATACCGTTTTTATCAACCACTCCAAATCACTATCTCCAAAATCTCCCCGCATCATCTCTCACGACCCCTCATCTACGACCTATTTTTATGACTTGGATTGGGCTATTATCTTCCTGTCCTTGATAGCCGTGGCTGTAGGTAGCTCCCCGATATAAAAATTCCTCAAGAGAGCGGTTCCTAACATCCCACGTGCGCAGCAGCAATAGCAAGCGACCTCTTCGTGCATTCTGTGGCAGCAGTAGCAGCGACAGCTGTCAGATCCTCCCTATCCTTTCGCAAAAATGACATCCGAGCCGGGCCAAGGTGATACGATGGCATCGATTCGTTACGCCATCGAACCGAGTAGTCCGCTTTCCTCTTGCCCTCCTTCACCTTCTCCTCCTCCCAGGAAACGCTCTGTCTCCCCGGCTCCCGTAAATTCTCCGCCTGACACTGAGGCCACCAAAAAGCTGTCTAATCTCGAGCTGGATGGGAAGAATGATCCACCAGCTAAGAAGAGAACGAAGCTAACGCCCGCTGAAAAGGCGGAGAAGGAAAAAGAGAAAGTGGAGAGAAAGCGAGGGAAGGAGGAAAAAGAGAGAGAGAAAGCCAAGATTGTAGGTCATAGCTTCTTGGTTTGGATTTTGGTTTTAGGTTGCTGATGTTCTCGTTATAGAAAGCGGAGAAGGAAGAACAGAAACGACTCAAGGATGAAGAGAAGGCGAAGAAAGATCTAGAAAAAGCGGCAGATAAGGCCAAGCGTGACGAGGAGAAAGCCAAGCGCGACGAAGAGAAGGCTAAGAAGGAGGCTGAAAAGGCAAAGAAGGAGGAAGAAAAAGCTAAGAAGGAGGAGGAGAAACAGAAGAAAGAGAGGGTAAGTTTATGGAATTCTTTTCAAAATAGCGAAATTGGATATCGTCAGAGAGCCATGGCGCTGACCAGATGAAATGACTAGGCCCAACTACGTATGGATAGCTTCTTTACGCGCAAAGCCGCTCCGGCTCCAGCTGCGGCTCCAGCTTCAGCTTCAACCGTTCCACCGCCGACAACCGCTCGTATAAAGACTAGTGACAACCCTACTCTGCAGCCCATCCCAGGCACTACCGCTCCCGATGTTGACATGATCGATGGCCCCGTTAGCTGTGATAACAAAAGTGACTACATTAAGACGTTTCAGCCATTCTTTGTTAGACCTGGGGTAACGCTCGCCAAAGTTGTCGTTGAGGACAGCTGCCAGGTGATGGATAGGGTTCTTTTCAACACTGGGTCTTCTGATGAGATGGATATTGACGGCCAGCCACGCACTGGTAATCGGATAATCGTGGATTCCACCATCCCAGACAAACCTTCGCCATCGGATTTCAAGGTCCTCTTTGGCTTCCCACCCTCAAAATGGAAGAAAGGAAGAATCCCGAAGTTTTCAACGAAACAAATCCTGGCTGGACTTAACCCTTCCCCCGTACCAGATATCTTTGGCACGAGGAAGGCGGACGATACAGATTACGTTGCAGAACTTCAGAGGCTCTCTCGAAAAATCCTAAAATACGCCGAAGACGTCCGCCCTGCTTACCGGGGCACATATACTAGAGTTCCTACCACCTCTGGCCTCCGCAAAGGTAGAAACCCGTTTCAAAGAAGTTTGCCTGGCGTTGAATATGATTATGATTCAGAGGCGGAGTGGGTCCAGGAGCCTGACGACGATGGCGAAGATATCATGAGTGAAGAAGACGAGGATCCCATGGAAACCGGTAGTGCCGATGAAATGGATGACTTTCTCGATGATGAAGATGAAGTTGTCAAGAAGAAAGTAAACATTGCAGGGCCCTTAATTCCTGCTGCGTCAGGGCTAATGTGGGATGGTGAATTCCCCCAATCTGATGAATTGGTGCACTACAAGATCGGGATTCTGATCGGTAAGTTGGCCTGTCTCAACCCCAGCCTACGCGACGGAGTCTACAGGGGATCTAATTTATATTAAGAGGGTGGAACAACACCCATTAACCCATTCTCCAAGGAGTACTGGACCGTAGACAAACGAAAGTTGGCGGCTCAGCCGAGGGCGGCACAAGTGGCGCCTGAGAAAGTGAGCACCTGGTGGAATGCGGCACCACGACAATCGCACGGCGCAACACCTTTAAAACCTGGTTCTACGTTGCAACCCGCAATGTCAGTCTCACAAAGGATTGGACCATCCCAAAATCCAGGTGGGCAAGTTATTCTCCAATATGGACAAAACCTTCCACGCACTCGAAATCCGACCTCCTATAATATGTACGATAGATCCCCTTATGCGACACATTATCGGGACGGAAAACCATATATCGAAAGCATAAAGGACCCAACAGCTAGAGCTGCCATGTTCAAACTCCAGGAGGATAAAGGTCCCGTCCCCCTTATTTCCCTAGCGGACGCCGAGTTTGCGCGAGCATTTGGAATTTCTCCTCAAGAGCACTACGTATTCTTTAGGGGTTACCACCACATCGATTACTGTGGTATATTCGAGTATGAATCACTGGAAAAGTGTCATAGTTTCATAGTAGGAAATGATGCTACCAAAGTAGCCATGCTTGAGGCCCTTAAAAAAATGTAGGTCGGAAGATCTTTTTTTTTTTTTTTTTTTTTGCTGGTCTGATTCTGTATCAGCCCCAAGACAAACTTTTTTCTAACCACAAAGAAACTCCCTCGATTATAGGTTCGCCGGTACAACGAAGCCCATGCTTAAAAACTTCATGGACAGCTACTGTAATCGCCTGGGTCCTCCTTCTGACAAGAAATGGGGATGTGTTTTTAGAAAGAATGGTGAGAATCTGCATACCTAGCCCGATGCCCTAGAATAATACTAAATGAATGACCCTTTTCAGAATTTTCCTACTGGGAACTCGATCCGGAAATTTGCAAAAGTATCCCACCCGGGCATCCCGTAGCTCCTGCACCTGCTGTAAACCAAGCAGGATCCTCACAACAACCATAACACCTCCTCCTAAACTACAATTGACGACCCGACCTTTTACTCGATTTTCTATTCACCAACCCAACTTCTCACGAACACTCGATCCCTAACTCGATACGAAAAAACAGCGAAAAAGTCACTTCGCATCCCCCTTACGAATCTCTTGTTCTAAGATTGACTAGAAAGCAGGCATTGCATGATAACCCGGCGTTTAGGTTTCGATTTCTTTTTTCAACTCCTTCTTAGCTAATATGCTATTTTCCTAGGCCTCCTATTCTCATTTGTATCCATCCATCTCTTGCTCGGGTTATGCTGTATGAAGATGGGTAGTTACTGTATTTCATGTTTACTTGTTTACCGTATCTATTCCCCCCTGTCTTACGCCTACCATTGTTACGAACCTCCCTCGAAAATTAAGACGTTGTACTTGTTATTATCATCCCATGATCTCCTCGGAGGTTGTACTGAACACTAGGCATTGTATCTTCTTTAGCGTTGGTATAGAGAACCGAATACTTATTTATCGATAGTCATGAAGGACTCGGCCGTATGCAAAAGCCCTGTTCTTAGATAGTTGGTCTTGAGGCTAAGATAAATCGACGTTAACGCTACCGTACATGAATGACCAAAGGCGGCATACCCCATATTCCGGGCCTGTAGAATTCTACCACCTTATATCTTGCAATATCAATATCTGGGACACACTATACTATGCTATACCGTTCGTTTGTATTCAAATCTAAACATGTCGATTGATCTATTCAAATATAAAAACAATGGTATTCGTTTTCGCCAACCCACCCCCACCCGCGCTAGATTGCTATGCGTCAAACAAACTGAATCCAAATGGTCCAAACCGCTATATATGCAAATCGACATTTAAAAAAAAAATAACATCCCAATCTGCAAAAAAAAAGATCTAATCGAAAGACAAAATTGTATATACCATCCCACCATTAAACCATTCAAAAATATTACTTCCCCGCCCCCTTCCCACTCCTCTCATAATCCCTCGCCGCATACGCCGCCTGATTTGATGGTCCAATCCCCGGACTATTCTGCACACCCCCCTGCCTCTGTAACCCCGCCGGACTCATCAACACCGCTCCAGTCCCTCTATACCCCGTCGCCGTAGCCCCACCACCACCATCCCTCTCAACCTCCATACTCCCCCTCCCCCCCGTCCTTGTCCTCCTCAGACTCAACCCTGCCATCCCTTCCACCGCTTCATCCGCCAAACTACTAGCATACTCTTCACTCCCATACTCCTCACCTTTCCTCTTCCCATCACCTTCCTCACTTTCGCTATAATCATCTTCATCGTCGTCATCGTCTCCATACCCGTTATTTGTAAGGTAACCTCTAAACCTCTCGGCTGCATTCCCACCCCCTCCACCACCACCCAACGTAGCATCACCGCCACCCGCTCCAGTCGGTGGTCTCTTTCTTTCAAAATCCTGCGCGTGGGCAGTAGTCATCAATGTATACGCCCTCAACAACGGTGTACGGTCAGGTAACATCTCCGCCGTTTGAGGTCTTCCACCAACAACCATGGGTGGTAAACCACCCGCTTCCATTGCACTGGGGCCGATCCCTGCTGCGGAGGTTTTACTGGTGGTACTAGGTCTTCTACCGGTGTGGAGGGGTGTGCCGCTTACTGCAGCGATTTCTTCTTCTACGCGGGCTTCTGCGCCTGTTACTCTTGCTTGGGCGGCTGAGATCCCTGGTGCTCTACCGGCGGCGGAGGAGGTACGGCGGTGGCGGGAGAGCATTGATGGGAGTGGGATATTGTAAGGTAATGGAACGTCGTCTTTGTAAGCTCGGAATTTGTTGACACTAAAATCAAGAAATAGATGTCAATTAGACAACCTTAAAAAAAAAAAAAAAATTTAAAGAGAGAGGAAAAGGGGGGGAAATCCATACTTCGCACAATGTTCATTCTCCATCCTAAAAAAACACCAAATAAACCGTCTCCCAACCTCCGCCAAACTAACCATAAAACTCAACAACGCCGAATGCTGCACCTGATTTGCAAATATCACGTAGAATATCCAACTAAACCTTACGATCGGATCAACAATCATGGCGAGGTAGTAGGCTATCGGTCTTCGGAAGGCTAGTTCTGTTCGTAATAGTCTGTTCGGAGCGTACCAATTCAGGAGGGACCAATCCATTAGGAGATCCCATGTTGCTTTAAGAAAAATATGGTTACTACCGGTACGCCAGAGGCTAGATGGTAAATGACACTCACAAGCATAAAAAGCATTCACCCCCGCAAAAATAATAAACGCCGCTTTAATACCATCATTCCCCTTATCTACCCTCCACATACTCAACGTCATATAATACAATATACCACACCCGTACTTCGCCGCGTTCGCCAAATGCGGGAATGCATTCCGGGTATCATGATAACGACGAAAACACTGTAGAAGACGCCATATCGATGGAAGTGCCGTGAAGAATCCTAGAAGTCTAGAGTGCGAGGAGTCGCATTGGCCAGGTGTATCCCAGTTTACGGACCAGAGACAGAAGAAGAGGGGAATGTTGCCCATGGTGTAGGTTAGGCTGCAGAAGATATCGCCGGACCAGAAGTCTCGGAATTCGACTGGGTAGTAGCCGGCCCAGAAGAGACGATACTGGTTTTTCATGTTAGCGGGGTAGCTATAGTATGTCCTGTGGGTGAAACTTACTAGTGTGTATAACAGCCACTTTCGGGTGTGAAAGTAACCAAATTTGAACGGATTAAAAAACACCACTAATACGAGTCCTACATATATCACCGGGAACCATATTCTATCGAATCCATCGCCCCAAAACGTTGAAAAACAGAACCACATCAGTAGCACCTGTGCGAAGGCGAACATGGCCGGAAGCTAGTATTCTCACAATCATTAGCAAACCCTACTCCACATGTGGCTGGGATAATAGGAAAGCCATACCTCCAATAACTCTCTCCAATCGAGTTTATTCCTAGTATCAAACTCGAAGATGAAGACATAGTTGATCCGAGCTCTCACCCACGCTCTACAGCACACACTAAACAGCAACATGAATATCGTCGGAAGCGCAAAGCCTGCCCATATCTGTAGCAAATAACTAACTTGCTCATCATGGCGCATGCCATATCTGTCTTCCAGTCTATAGAAGGCTTGGTATAACGCCTGTATCAGTAATGTTATTGACATGCCCAGATATAGCCCAGCCCGGAAAACAGCCCCCGAAGCAGGGAACCTTTGTTCTCGAGTCCTCAAACGTTCAACGGCATGTTTTCTTCTTCCTTTTTCGTAATGCGTAGCAAAGATATCCTCTGTTCGAGCGATTAACTTCTCGATCTCTTCCGAACTGGCAAAACTTGTCGGGTGCACTTTTTCTTCTAGGTATTTGCTGGCTATGTGCGTATGCGCCGTCTTGTCAAACTTCTTGAGGATCTTCCGGAACGCCTCTCGGTTTAGTAAGGAGTAGGATTTGAGAAGCTCGAGTGAATGATAATACTCGATTAGCGCAATCTTCAGCTTTCGTTTCGCGGTCTTATAGCGAACGTGTTGGGTCTGCGTGCGTCGAGCGTAATCATCCACCGAAGGATCAGTCGTCGCGCGATGGGCCGGTTGGGCTGGACCGGCTGCGCCTTCGAGGGCAGAACTGGCTAGCTTTGCGATTGTCGGACGACTAGCGGTATCATCTTCAGCCAAATTGGGATTTGATTTGAAAATGTTCCCTTTGGTATCCATTGATATTCGTTTCTTCACCGATGAAACGATCCCCTTCGGATGCTTCCAATCGAAATTAGGAGTCGCACTGAGTTCGGCTTGTGCACGTTGTTCCCTTTCCTTTTCTATAATACGATTTCGGGTCATTATGGAGACTTGGTGTTCTATACGCGCTAGACGATCTTTGGCTTCCGTTTCCTTTTCTATGTAAAATGCATTGATCTTTTGCAATTGCTCGGCTAGGTAGTTGAAGAACTCCCTTTGGGCGTCCTCTGTCATTTCGAGATATATCTGGGCGTTTCGGATGTTTGGTAGAGACGCCGGGCGTCGGTGAGAGTTAGAAACCCGGTTACGGAAGGTATCGAAGACATTCTTGAAAATCGGGTAGCTCTCGCTACGGGAGTTGGAAGGACGTTGAGGAGTAGAAGGTTTCAACCCATAATCATCCGTCGGGAGGACGGTATGAGGTTCTACATCCCCATCATGAATATCATGTACCACGAATCGCGGTGTCCGCTCGCCCTTCGGTGGACCGGTGCCAAGTGATGAAAGTGAAGAATCGTAGGTACGCGCCCGTCGTATGGACATAGACGTCCGGTCTTCCAACGGTCGTGCAGGTTCCGGGAGATCTAGGGCTGGCGGTAATGATGGTTTGCTGGGTATGCCGGTAAGGTTTGCTAGACGTAGAGTCGCAGGTCCGGGCGATATGCTGCCGTATCCACCACTTCCTGGAGGGCGCTGACCAGCCTCCGGCAAAGGATTGAGATGTCGGCGTTCATTTTCATCGCCTTCCTCGTTCTTTGCGGCCTTCCAGGCGGTGTCATCGGGTGTCATCGCACCCCGGCGAGATGCAGGCGCTCGTTCATCGTATTCGTCCTCCCCCTCGTCCTCCTGAATACTCAAAACCGACTGCTGGAGATGTTTCCGCTGGCCGGGAGTCAAGTTACCAACAACGGGAGAATGCACCAGTCCATTGTGAACCGGTGTAATCGGACTAGTTGCCGACTTTCTCGGTGTCGGGTGACTTCCATTCGTATCGTTTATCGGCGATGGTAAATGCTGCTTTAACGATGATGCTGCATTCTGCGAGGTCGAACCTGAGCGAAACCTTTGGGTTATACCGGCTGCGATACGAGGCGATGGATGCCCGATAGTAGATGCACTAGCATCTTCGGCATTTCGAATGGCGCGTTGTACGGTCTTGAGTTTCTTTTTTGCGCCCTTTTTTCGTTCACCAAAATTTGTCAGTACAGTAACGGCAGCACAGAGAACTTGGAGTAGATAGTAGGTACCTTGTAGTCGAGATACTTTATGCGCCACTCCGGCACAAGATTATTTTCCAATTGCCTGGATACGGAAGGTTAGAATTAATCGTTTGGCGACGACGACGGGATCTAGAGAAAAGAGCTTAGACTCTGTGCGAAAGACGTTACGTACTTTGCGAACTTCATTGCCGAAGTTTAGGATTAGATTTGCCCACAAGACGCACCCCTGACGGCGAACCTGGTGGCCGGTTTCTAGGTTATATCATTGGCTTCGCCGGTTATCGGTATGCAAACGTAAACATGAATTAATATCGACGGTTCTACGGAGTATATACGGAGTAGCCTGTCTGTGGCAAGACGATGGAAAATAAAAGAAGAAGAGTCAGAACAAGAGACTTCGCCTCGGTCGCTGGTTTCCTTCTTCAAGAGCTGCCTTTCAGCCGGACCCCGGCCAGAGCACCGATGATAGCGCCAACGCCACCGCTCTGCATGGCCAGACGGGTTATACTTAATCCTAGATCCAGTTAACTACTTACGTCTGGTTAATATTTAGCTAATGTCATAACCAGAATACGTAAATTCTTAGTCAAGATATCACACGTCCAGCTGGCCAAAAGCCACACTTCAGAATTCGATTAGAAAGTACCATGCAGCTGCCGTTTTGAAGAAACATTGAAGAAATTTCTGCTGTGAAACGAAGGGAAAAAAAAAAGACTGCCCTGGAAAAGGTTTCAGTCGCTGGTGGGACGGGAGCGGGCTACACAAGAAAATCCGGCACATGCAAAATGTTTATCGGCTGTTCCAATTGGCTCGCTTCTGAAACTTCAGCTTTTAACGGCGACAGCCATTTACAAGCTGTCCTGGGTGCCGCAGGCTCATGCTTTGTTCGACACCAGAACATATTTGTGTGCTATTCGATGGGACATTGGTTTGGGTCGGTTCGAAGTCCAGCGACAGCATTGCAAGCATTTGGACCTGCACTTGCTCAATATCCTACTAATGCGCAAAATCGAAATCCGTTCGATTTCGATTTCGATTCAATTCGACAAACGCGCACGGCTTAAGCGAAGTTGCAGTTGCATGGGCCGATGCAGAATTCTGGTTGGACAATGCAATGTCGACTTTAGGTGCAATGCCGCCTGTAGATAATCTAATAGATAGCATTGTATTTCTGTGCAACCTCGATTCCCTCCGCCAGATGATATCAGCTAGTGTTATATCAGGCGGTAGACAGAGATCATTATCATACGACCTACTATCGTGCTACTTATAAGCTGACTAAGTATGTAAGTACGCAAGTAACTCAGGTCGGTACTTGCCGATGATGTATGGCCGGTTAGGTAATGTCATCCGGACACCCATTCTCCTAGATTTGTCTCTAGCTTCGACTCGAGGCTAATTTGTTTCTAGCTCTGTTACATCCGTTGCACGCTGTATACAAGCCTTAATTATACAGCCATGTAAAACCACCCAAGTAGTCAGCTGGCAAAAAGCTAAGGCGTATAAAACTCGTCGACTGGCACGAGACCAGCCGTATAACACCACTGAAGTAGTTGTGGCTGTGTGCACGCGTTTCCATGTCGACATGTCCTCTCTACCGGACATTTCGGTTCATTAGCCAAAGGATGGGATTCAAACAACTGGCAAAAACCAGCCGTGTAGACCGATGTGCGCAAGCCAGGCCTGCATGTCGTTTTCTGATAATACCATCTGGACTAATCCGCTGTGAATCGAAATTCAACCTCCATATAGTAATGACGTCTAACCAATTACCAATGAAAACGATGATTCCCTCTGTAAGAACATCCCCTAGCAATTCCAAAACTACGCGTATACGGTAATTCTTCAAAGCAATTCAAAAGCTCCAGCATTTCCAGTATCTCTCATAATATTTCTTCAATCCGTAACGACCTCAAAATCAAATATAGTACTAGGACGGGTGCTGTCCCACCAAAACGAAATGTAAAAACTACATAAATTACGGAGGTTATATGTCGATATTTTAATTAATCACTAGGTAATAAGCATCTACATATACAAATTGTCTCATGAACCTTGAGCTGCCACCACATGAAGGGTTATCACGCCCGTGTTGTCCGTGTTATTTGGAGACCAAGCCAGCCCGCAACAGTGTTCAGCAACGCGGCATCGAAAAGGTTGCGAGGTCATGTGACTGGACCAAAATTGACAAAAGAGGTAGGCATAAGATGACAAACAAAGCAAACGAGGACGTTTGTGTTGTCCCGGGAAATCCACCAAGAAAACAACTCCTCGACTCAGCGAGCATCTCATATCCTCTGGAGATTAGGTATTAACGGCACAACGTTAGTTAAGCTGGCTACTAAAAATATATATATCTTGAAGTTGTAAACCGCACGACCCCTACTCAATCGATAGTTAAGCACCCACTTAGGTAAGCACTTAAGAACTCAAGTATGTAATGCACTTAATCCTGTTATAGTGCTGTTTTCAATTTTTTATATTCAATTATTTTATTCTATCGAGTCAAGTTGTTCACCGTATAGCGGGCTCCTTGTCTGAGATATCAAGCTTCTCGATTGCAACCCCAGCCGGTCCGTCCTTCTCTTTCCCCTCTTTCTTCTCTTCATGATGGCTCCCCTCATCCCTCAGAACATCTGCATTATCCTTCTGCTCCGTACCATCCTGCTCCTTCTCACCGCCTTCTTCGTCCCCAACCACTCCAACTCCACTTTCCAATCCCTCCGCAAAGTTCAAGACCCATTCCACCACATTACTCTTATCATTGACCTCAGCCTCATACACACAATCATGTCCAGCAGCATTCAACACTCCAGGATCGGCTCCAGCCGTCACCAGTGCCTTCACAGCCTGAATATGTCCATTCAAACAAGCCCAATGTAGCGGCGTATTCCCACTTTCGTTTGGGAAGTTCAATAGTGTATGTAGATACGGCGACGGAACCGTAATCGTTGTTCCATCCGATGTTATATTCGAAGTAGTAGTAATATTCGAAGACGAAACTTCAGGATGTGCAACCGGTGTGGACAACGGCGGTGGCTCTAATGATAATATGTACTCCACAACCTCGACATGGTTGTTCGCCGCTGCCATGTGTAGACATGTGTTCCTGCTGTAAGGGTCGACTGCTGAGGCGGGTATTTCGAGGGCATATCGGTTTAGGGATTTGGAGAGCTCGGATATGGTTTCTTTGAGGTCGGATAATTCGCCTGTACGGCTGAAGTAGAGGAGGTCGTCGATCGTGTCTTCGTCTAGAGTGGGTGGTGGGGGGGTGATAACTGGTTTGGCGGGGCCGCTTGAAGCAGATGTTGGAGCCATGGCTGTGGAATTTTTGAGAATTATCGATTGTCGGATGGTTATTACGAGAGACGATAGGCTGGTAGATAGGGCATAGGTATTGATTTGTGAAGGTGAAGCTCCTGCGCTTGATCTGGAATCTTGCCGGCTGAATATCAAATCGAAGGTTTCGAGCTTGTCGCACAGAATTTTTTACATTCCGCCGCACAAACAACACAACACATCTATAGAAACCGTCGATTTCTCTTAAAAGTCTCAAGATTAGATCCTCTTCTAAACTTCATTCGATTATAATACATGCGTGTGTAACGTTTCTAAGTCAAAATAACAAGTAGGTATCGGTCGTAGCACTAACAAAAAGGCAAGATCATAAAGAAGGATACAAGATATCTCTAATAATAATACGCCGTATCCTCTCTCCTCCTCCTCTCACGACTATGCTCACTCCTCCTCCTCGGCCCCTCAATCTCCCTGTGCCTACGCCTATGCCCTCCAACCTCAACCTCATCATCATACCCATCAGTTATCCCCTCATACCTCTCTCTATACATATCCTTAGTCTTCTCCCTAACTTCATCTCTGGTCTTCGATCTCGATCTATATTCATCCCACTTCTCTCTTCCTTTTGTTTCAATAAGCTTTTCGACTTCTGCGGCTGCGAATGCGGCTAGGAGTTCCTTTGCGAGAGCGTGGGAGACAGGTTTTCCTTGGGATTTTTGATGAGCTTCGAAGGCGTGGAAGGCGGCGAAGGCGGCGGCACCGGCTAGGAGTTCGTGGGAGCGGTTGCCTTTGTGTTCGTGGCGGTTATTTGAGTCTTTTGCTGTTTATCAGTAATAAATTTTTTAGGTAGATATATTCGAGGGGACGGGAATACCTTCGCTATGGTGATGATGATGATGATGGGAGCCCATAGTTTATAAGTTTGTAGTACTCTTCGAGTGTATGTGTCTAAAATCGACGTAGAAATTATTCGATTTTGAGCAAGTGTTTCTTAGATGTTGTTTGTAGCTCGGGTTTTAAGAATAAGCTGATAATAGCGTTTTAAAGAATATTCTTTCTTGTTCGACGATAGTAATCTTCGTAGGATATTTGATAGCTATTTCGTATCGTATATGGCAGTTTTAAATCGTAGTATAAATGTGTTTTACTCTGTTGTATTCCGAAAAAATGATGATATCGAAACTAAACCTCGACTCCCTTGCTCTTTATATACCTTTCCTTTCTCTATCAAAAAGCCCCTTATCTATCTATGACTCTTTCCAAGATTTAAGATTACCTATTTCAAATCCTAACTTACAAAGAAATATTAGGTACCCCGGATTATATGATCTCACACCCTCTCCAGAAACCGAAAGAACCAGGAGCTCAGTTCAAATCGAATATCCTCCGAATATCGCATCGATCTCAGAGTAAGGGGTACAAGCGCATGTATACGCCCCGAAGCCTTCTTTACTAATCCTTGGTCTGCTGGTCTATTCTGTCATTGCTTCGGTGGTCGGAGCTTATCTTTCTTGACTGAGTAGCTAGACCCTAGAACGGTATAGTCAAAAGCGCAGCTAGTTGATATCATGATGAAGCTAGAACGTTATAGGCCGGCAGTTTTTTTGTAAAAATCGATGCTAGAAGGACGTCACAGAAGCATTCGAAAGGGGTTAACTTAGATACCGGGTAGCGGGATGGCATTAAGGCTAACGGATGGATTATTCAGCGGTACATATTAAAGGGCGTAAAGATGTATAACGTTAGGTCTCTGTCCGAAGAATTGAAGCTTATCGGCCGGACTAGCTTGAGCTTGGCTGCAGCTGTCAGCTCTGAGACTTTTGGTTAGGAGCACATGCATAATGACATCATTGGTAATATCCTCATATTGGTACTTTTAGATCTAATTCTTTCTATCTCTCAGGGAATTCATTCTTTGGTCATATGACTTTCTTTAGATTAAGTCAAGTCCCCGGCGTCTTCCTCGGAAAATATCAAGTCATCCGGCCATAAAGCTAGGAGAGCTCTGGGGCTTAGTTACTCTGCGTTTTCTCTCTCGGATTCTTGCCGCAAGTTGGATAGCAGCGGAAAGACAAACCATTTTGGGATTACCGTCGACGCGACGGTTGATTGGTTAGGCTAGACGACAACCTTACCTTGATACTCCTACGGAGCAGGATCAAGACCGGTGTTGTTGAATATTTGAACTGATAATAACATGTAGCTTTTGAGAGTAATACGACAAAAAACAATGATAATCGAAAAACTGGAAGTGCGCGATGCGTAAGAATAAGGACGCCGAAAGGCTGAAATCAGAGAGGTCTATATGCTAACATCATAATGAAAAGACGGGAAGGCCGAAGGATACTGACAGAACACAATCGATAAAACAGAAGAAAATCAAACGAAACAAAGCAATGCGAGTGAACGATCATGGTGGAAGAAGGTGGAACAAATTAGCCAAATATTAAGCAATCGGAAACAGGACAGTCAAGAAGAAGACAATAAAATGTAGGAGAAAAGTGCAGCAATTACAAATGAAAACTTGTGCCCCTTTGCATTCCCTCTCTTGTGAAGTATATATACAATCTGGCTAAGTCTTAACCGATTGATCCGTCGTTTTTTATTTCTTCCATTTATTATGGAATTCGGTATATATGTATCTTTATTTCTTAAGATATTTATTTCTTCAGGTATCTCTCTGGTTTTCTTTTCTTTTCTCTTTCTCTTTATTTTCCCCCGTCGCTCTTTCGCGACTTCGGTTTCAACGCTTTCGTGGTCTTTTTCTAATCCAGTAACACAGCTATATATATGTACAGGCATCAGCACTTTGTGGCACCTGGTTTATAGTTTCGGAAGGGTGTTTCCCTCCCGGGGTCAGAAATATAATATAACTAAAGAAGTATCATACTTTTAAACCTAATAAAGCACAAAGCGCTATGCTCCTACTACCAGCTGCAGAGCATCGCGCCCGCGAGTTTGAAAATACCAGCGGAGGAATTGAGCAGGTCTATCCCATCCTACCAACTCGAGAACAGAAATACAGGCGCGGACAGGATGGATGTCGAGCCTATAATCGTACTCCTGGAGATGTGTTATGACATAAACCTCTTCTTGATCGCTCCGTAGCGGGAGAATGTTGAATTCTATGTTCATGAGAACCTTCAGCTTGGTAGAGAACGAGCCGAGTATTTTCGAAACGAGTCGATACCCCCAGCGGCAGAATCCGGCGGGGATGTCGAGGATAGATGTGAATAGCTTCCGAGCGTGCCCGGTCTCGGGTACCGCCGTGCTGCTGTTTGTTGCATTTATTTGGCAGGCTGGGTGGGTGACTGTCGCCGTCACTGTAATAATGCTGTTGGCGGATATAAGCGCCACTGGATTTGAACCTGGGGTGGCTACGGGATAGTCGACGCCTCGAGCTCGTTCCCAGACTACGGGATAAGTTTCTGCTAGTGTTGTAATTATCGGTTGACAAGATGCCTTCTGGGTGTCATAGTATAAGCTAAGCCCGAGGCAGACAATAATGCTACCAACACACGATATGCAAATTGCAAGGATAATATACATCGACAGACTAAAATTGTCTCGCTGGGCGTGCGGAAACATTTCGAAACCTTGGAGGTATAAATGATGTTAGTATTCTCGGTAAAGTACATGGGTATATAAGACGTTTTAGTTATTTGTTATGTAATATTGTATTGTAATATAAAGAGTATAAACTTTAGGTCACAGATTTAGATATCTGTTCACCAGAGGGAAAGGATTTAGGTTTGTGAAGATAAAATGGGAGACCAGCTTAAAGGTCTCAGACGGTTTGCCACACTTTATATACTATTGCCATTAGCGCAGTAGGCATGACTCCAATTTCAAGAGTTTCAAACATTCAACGTTTTTAATACAAAGTTCCGTGCTGACATGGCTCTGGTACACGTCAACAATGCAAAGGTGACGTGGCAGAGGTTCTCACTGACGTGGCATAGGCCCTTACTGATGTGATGTTGACGGTCGAGCTCGAGGAGGAGGAGCACCGACGTCGACGAGGAGCGCTACTTTCAAACATCGAGTCGCCGACGCAGAAGTTCGTTTTATGAAACCACCACAGAAATATTACCTCAAGAGGGCTCTTTACCCAAAATAAATCTTATATTTAATGGAGGGTTGACGTGGCCAGCAACCTATCCGCCATAAAGAAAAGGATTTCTAGAGTGTATAAACCCAGAGATGCCCCCAGACGAAATGCTCAATACTTCGAGGTCCGAACCGGAGCTCTATCAACCGCGAAGGAATAATAATATTATCTGAGGAAAAGTCCACAAGGGATATGAGTTTCTATTAGATTCTTAGGCATGCCTGGGCACTAAGTCAAACTTCTGTGGGTTGCAAGGCTGAAAGAGTTCATTTAAGCGCCCGCGATTTCCACTGAATACAGCTCTGAAACTGTTGTTTAGCGAAGGGTTTTAAAAGGAGGGATTCTGTTGAACCTTTGATATTTAAGATATTTGAAGCGTCAATATGAATATAATATCGAATTAGCTTGGGGAGAAATTTTGTGAAGAAAAAAGTTCACCAGCGGAGGGCGACGAGGCGAATTCACGAACATTCAAAACAGATCGACAGATACGACCAACGACACCGCTATCCCAAGAGCTCTCCTACATCTCCAAACCGCCCCGACATTCCCCCAAGCCCGTCCTTCTTGCATATCCCCTTACATCGCCGACGCACCTTTTCTCAAATATCCGGATGGACAACTCGCCCTTCCTGAGGTTATAATTATACACATGGACACGACTGATAAAACAGGCTCTTGGACCCGACTATCCCGACCTTTCAGAGAAGCGATATCGTAAAACAAATCGAAGACGACTTTCAACTTTTGTTTATTTACTTATTTTTTTCTTGAGAAGGGGCGCAGGGAACTCCGAATCGGCACAGATATTCGAATAGATTCTACGAGGTTCTTCGACAAGCGAGGTTGCGTTAACGCGGAAAAAAGCGATAGCAGAAAGGAAAATTTCAGGAAAAGGGCGAGAAAAGGAAATCGCCCCAATACACTTTTTGAAGGAAAAAAAAGGAATCGTTCGGGAGATGGTAAAGTGGAAGGACTTGGGGCTGCTTTGGCCTACGCAGAGAGTCCTATTTGTTTCTATTAAAAATCCAACGCTAATTCGCGTTGTTGTTGCTGTCTGCTGATCCATGGCCAAAATTCAAGCTACCAGACCAAATCCGAGCGAGGCTATTCTACGTAGTGCTGGGATCGAAATGTGAACCCCTAGCTGAGCTACTAAATCGAAAGCTAGCTTTACTTGTAATGTATTTGAATAAGCATCATTTAGTATACAGTCCGCCGCCCAGAGTGCGTATCCGAAAAGCCAATAAACCGATAACAATGCCGTGTACAATCGATAAACAAGAATATAATACACAAAGATGCCGCCCGAACCCATTTTGAAGCTTTTCCTAGTCTAGGCACCTTGCCCATTCAATTCGTTATCAAGGCTATAATATTTTCAGTGGAGAATCCTGAAGTTTCTACAGTCTAGTCGTCACTACCATCACCCTAGGAGTCCGTCGTTAGTACATTTCCCCTTACGATGAAGGTCGAATAGTTGCTTCGTCGTCACCAAGAGCTCTCTCATCGTCAGAATCGGACATGATGGCACTATCATCGCCATACTCATCGACTCGGTATATGAAGAACTGTACGAAAATCTACGCCATAGCTGTTAGCCCTAGCCGCGGGAAAAAAGTACCATATCAACTTACCACAAAATCCAAACCCAAAGTCCCCAGACTTCCCAAAAGCCAACTCGCATTCACGGCAATATACCTCCAATATCCTTCTCCGTCTTCCACCCTTCCAGGCTTGTAGGCCAAAATACTGATCACATACGTCACATTCCCCAAACATGCGAACAGGAAGAACAAAAATGCAACACCTTCGCACGACCTTCGCCGGTAGTTTAGAATGATCTGGGGAATTCGAGAACCGAGATAAAGTACTGCGCAGAGATATCCGAAAATCTGTCCGTAGAAGGAGAACTCGAGAGGTTTATGCTCGGGGATATGTGGATCCTTCGTATCTCCCTTCATAGGGGTGAGGTAGTACCCAGCTATTCCGGCGAGGATAACGAGCGAGATGGCGATAGCGTCGCGAAGAATTGACTTCCAAAATTTATTACCGTTCCGGGTTTCTTCACGGGCATTCCCCGTGCCATCAAGATCTTGGGTAGAGCTACTGCCAACCGGATACTCGCCATTGGTATAATTCTTATGTATACTCTCCGGACGGGATGGAGGAAGGCTGTGCAAAGGGTTTGCGGGCGACAAGTGGTAGGCATGGTCCGCTAGGATGGAGAGACTGCCGCGACGTTCTTCGACGCAGAAATCGGATATCGTACGAGAAAGAAGAGGTGATTCTTCTGTTGGGCCATGCTCTGAAGCTGCTGTACCAGGACGAGAGGGTTCGTGATGATACCCGTTGGCGACGAGTGATTCTGCCTGAGGTTGTCGGGCGTAGGCACGGTAGTAGAGGCATTGAATTAGAAGAACTATATCGGCAAATGTGTAGTATATCGCCAAGATAAGCTAGGGGTCGCTCAGTTAGCACATTCTACGATTAAGTTGGTGTACAACGGGGAATGATTCTATACCATGGTTGGTATAACACCCTGCATTATCCCACCGAGGACGTTGAAGATATCTCCAAGAAGCCATAGTATCAAAAATGTTAACGATAGACCTTCTGCTGAACCTCGCTTGAACTATGCGCATAAACTTTGTCAATAAAGATGTTCCGCAAGAAATATTGCGCGTACATGTCGCGCAAAAAGCAATGAAGTAGCATCCTGGGAGTCTATTCCAAACTCACATTCTCGACAATCTGCGGTGTAAAAACCACAAGCCAACAGGCAATCGATACCGATCTATTCCGCACCACAATCGAATCCCTCCCGTCAGCCAACAGAGATCCCCCGAAAGAAATGACAATTCCAAATCCACGTATTAATCCCGGCCGGAGATGTTATGTTACAACCCAGGGTTTTATATTTTCGCGGCAGAGGAATATAATATTATAGGCTGGGTGATGATTCGCTATTTGTGTTTTCCTACCCTGTAATCCCGCTGATTGCTTCGATGCTTAATGAAATGCTTTGCGAGGGAGGATATGTTGCCGCTGTGTAACCGTCCCCGGCCGGAGGTGCGTCGAAATGGTTATTTGGCATGAACATCGTGCCGACTATAGTACGTCCTCCGAGGGTATTTAGAGACCCCCGAGACGGAATCGGTTACGTCGAGACGTTCCTTCGCTGGTTCAACGAGTCGAATTAATCCCTGGTGTTGAGACTTTGGTGATGACGCCCGAGGCTCTGTCTGAAGAATCACAAAACAATTCTATATTTGATCGAGTTCGCAAATCCCACGTGGTTCTGTCGATAAGAGTACTCCGTAAACTATGTATTTTAATCGAAGCAATTATGCCTACGGAGGAAAAAAAGGTCCCCAAGAATGCTTGTGGTCGACGATGAAATCTGTTCCTGGCAATCAGCATGATTCCTAATTTTCTTTTCCGAAATTCGAAACCAATTGCGACTTGAAGGGGCTAATATGACGTCGTTTGTTACCTTGACCAAATCGAAAACACCACTGCAGTATTAAATTATCATAAAGATATCGATATCGCTTTCCTTTAGAAACGGCCTTCTTCGAAAAAAAGAAACGTAGATGGTATGGAGACTGAGCTCTAGTTGTACCACAAGTGAGTCTTTGGATTACTAAGTTGGCACAGGAAGAAAAAATTCAACTCCGTTCGCGCGCCAAATTTCAAATCGCCGAACTTCCACGCAAATCCTCGACCAGAGATAGTCTAAGACTACTACCAAGGCCCGAAAAAATAACGCTAGAGTAGCATGCTAACAATGCCCAAGCAAAACATTTCCACAGCTGAAATTCAAGGGGGTATGAAAATTTTTCTCTCTTCGCGATGGCAAACCACATAAACCAACTAGCTCGAGCCATCATGCGGTGACATCCACAAGAAATCCGGGGTAAAAGAAGAACCGGATCCAGTGCGAATGACCGCCCGATTCGGCCTTAGTCACAAAATGTATGCACTATTGTCCTAGCTTCTTCGTTCCAAACCTGCACAGAAGGCAAGGATTCCCCGCATCTCAAATTCATAACGCGCAGCTGTCATGCATCGTTCGGGGAATATGCTTGGACGACAGGCCGGCCGGCTGGTGGGGGTGTCACTTGAACGCGATGCCCAACCAACCATAGTTCGTTCTCACCGGAGAGGCGGATTCGGGTGTCTCTCGTTCGAAGTAAATTATATTATATTATCGGGGTACCCGAAAGGATTCAGTTCTTGCTTGAATGATATGATTTGGTATGGAATGTTGGTAATAATGGATAATTTAAATCGCTGGATCTCTACAGGATCATGCCACGAACCGCAATATAATATCCAGCAAATCACGATATCGTCTGCGCAGTATCAAATCAGTCTGCAACCGATATTGCAATCGCTCAGGCACTAATTTAACGACTGAGTTCTCGTCCGATTCAGAATTGCTTGGGGGGCTTGGTATGGTAAATGTATTCCTTAAGGCCTTCCCATTGATTTGTTATATTTTGTAGCGGTATACGTAGTTCGAAAGGAATGCCATCCCATTAAGCACAAAATTTTGCCTCCAGATCTCCCACGCATTAACTTTTGAACAATTCCATCCCATCCGGCTTGTATTTGTTGAAACTATTTTTGTTTTTTCTAGTCCGCCATGCAATCTTTTTAGAAAACAAAGGCTTTGCTCCTTGCTCCTTTCCCATAAAAGCAGAGATGAGACAAATGTACCGATACCGACATAAGAAAATAAAAGAATAAAACTAGAAAGGATAAAAAAAGAGTAGGAAGAAAAAGAAACAGGAGCAAGCGCTGTAAAATACAATCAACATCTCTCCAGAAATCCCTCTCGCTCGTAAATATAATGGATCTTTGCATGAATAGAAAGTGACGTAAAAAAAATTGCCTCAGAGAAACTGAGAGGCAAGCCATGAATCGAAAGCCGTAACGCTGGAAAAACAGAACTCCGGGTTCTCGCCCAGGTAGTTTGTGCAGTATCAAGGAAAGAAAGGAAGAGTAGATTAAACACCATAGTAAGAAAAAGAGTCGAGATGAGGTATTACAATAGCCTATGTAATAAGAAGTCTGTATTAGAAGACTGTACCGTCGGATAGTATCATTATTGGTGGCTCCCTAGTATTCGGCCGGGAGACTTCCGCAAGCTCTCGTCCTCCCTATTAACATCACAGTTAGACGGCTTTGTGCTAGAGTAAAATGTTTCGGCTCGGGATCTCACCTTCCAAGTTCCTCCTTCGAGCATCTGTGCCAGGGTCAAAGCTTCATGTCCTTGCAATCCTAGCATCTCGTTGACGTCCGGCAGCAGCTTGTCAAGCAACTGAACCGTGAGAGCCCTCCATTCAACGATGACATCGTCCTCAGCTGAAAACATGGGAACGACTTCCACGCTAGGCTGTCCTTCCTTTTTGCTATTGGCGTGATAGGCGTCAAGACCACGCTTCATATGCTGCGGTTTCAACGTAAGGAGACCAGTATCAATGAACAAGCCGCCATTCCTATACTCTGGAAGTCCCGTAAGAAGATGTTCGCCGACCCACTGGATACCCATCAGCTTAGACATTGGAACCATGAGGGAGTAAGTCAGCCATTGGGTGATTTTGTGGAAAGGAACTATTCGTTCCCAATATTGCCCAGGAGGCATTGTGCTGCATTGCCAGGCGTCGCCGAGCGAACAACCGTCGAGCTGTGTTCGAGACTGTGGCCAAATTGGAGTGAGGCCTTCGCAGAGCACTGTCCAGAGCGTGGGCACCAAAACATAAGGTTTCCCGTCAACATCCTTAGTTGTCGAGTGGTTCAAAAGGTAGTCTAAGTCAAGTGTTGTTAGTCTATCCGTTACATCAATCTACTCAAGACTAGTATCCTTACCAAGCATGTTCCCAGGTCTGTTATCTGGTCCAAAGTACTCTTTGTTATCCAAAGCTTGGCCTAACTTTCTTAGCAATCCTGCTCTTCCATGAAGGCCATCAATTGGGTTTGTTGCAGTTATTTGCAACCCCCTTGCCAGTGAATCCGGCATTAGAAGCTTCAGTGCCGACCCGTCTACTCTGTATGGATTATGTGGGTCGCTTGAGAATAAACCGTCCTTAAACATGTCCATGCTAGCAACGGCTAATCCTTCACTTCTCCGATAGAATCTTCCATTGTCTTTTGACTTGTAGGCCCATTTAGTCCCGGCACCAGCGTCGAGCAATACTGAAATCAAGAATAAGTCTATCAGACGCTTTGTTTTTTCAATAGCATCCACATCCGGCCCGAATGTCGTAATTAACAAGTCGACGCGTTTCCTCCCGCCGACTTCAAAATGTTGCCATCGCCCATGCGGCGGAATAGTGTGATAGTCTGGTGCATAGTCTCTCTACTCATCCACCAAAATGTCAACATTCAATTCTACGAAGGTCAAAGGCACAAACGAATGCCAATTTCTTCGGGGTTGCACGTAATGACGAGTATATGTTCACTTGAAATTTTGCATCATTAACAGAGTCTAAGAAATTGCGTACCTTGATAATTGATACCACGTAGCTGACTGTCTCTTCCCACTTCGTCTTATCGAAGGTGAAATTTGTCAATTGTTGTTTGATGGCTGCGTCCATAACGCACTTCGTTCGGTCTCGAACAGCGTAGAGACTTCGCAGGTAGGCTACTGGGTCTCCGTGAGGGTTTGGTGGTGAAGGCAGTGTCATAGATGCTGGGATCGTATCCAAGGCACCATTCCCATTGGCAAATCCTATTTTCGACCCAGGTGTTGTTGGAGATTTGACAGAAGAATTAACGGATGTAGAAGAGCCTTTTCTGTTAACATCAGGCGAGGAGAGGGAGTTCGATTTCGAACTGCTCCTTTTGCTAAAGAGACCCATTTTTCAAGTTGAATTTTAGAGCTGTGGTCCTCGGTTGACAGACTTCTTGAATATCGGCTCGGTTTGGCCAATTGTAAAATCCCAATTCGGCTGTCGTTCCTGGACTCGCTTTTCGTTGACAGACGTCGTGTTGTCTACAAAATCCGGATCTTCGAAAATGATATATTGAGTCTAAAGATGTCGTTCGATGCCTTAACCTTTTGTATCTATTTCACGGTTGTTCCAAGATGGGGCGTCAAAGCGAGAGGAAGGTGATCTGATATCGAGCAATCGCCCAACTTTCCAGTTAGGAAAGTAGAAACCGGGTCGCGTGGTGGTGGTCCCTCGCCTAAGCAGACTTGGATGCCTGGCTTGAATCACGAATCCAACCGGGGGGGTTTCTGTTTGTTCCTGTTGCAAAGGCTTAGCGCTGCAGCTAGATAAAGATCTCGTAAGTATAACTGAATCGTACAACAGGAGAACCCTGGATTTGAAATTTCGGAAAGAACGATATTAAGACTCAAGGGGAAAGGTCCATCTCTTCTGCCTGCCTAGAGGGCTGACGTCGTTAAGATGGTATACAAAAGTTGTAACCGTCTAACGAAGAGTTTATATTATGGATTCCTCTAAGCCGGTGAAAGGGGATTCAGCTTTGTCGACGTCGCACAGACCTCGACGAGCTAGCAAGGGTAAAGAATAAATGTGCGAACCGTCTTAAACCCGAAATGGCTCGGATGGTTCAGTGGAGTTTGGAGAAACTGAGTCTTCGATCAAACTAGGCTGTCTGAAAAAGAACCAGGTTCGGGGTTCGATAACGCCTTGAATGTTTGATATCAGGATCGACCGAGACCCGTCGACGTCGACAAGCTTGCATAATAAAGAGGCAGACAGGAATTGCAAACCAAGAAAGGGGTAGCTTACGGCTAACAATTGATTGAAGATGAAGGTGAAGGGAGACGGGGAGTTTGGAAAGGAGTTTGGAAAGGAGTTTGGAATGGGGATGGTGGATATGAGGATAGGAGGGAGGATGGATGGGATATGTCAGTCAAGCAGGAGGTATATGCGTAGCGGCTCGAGATTATGGCGGTGAAGGGAAAAGAAGCGTTGACCTGTTGTCGTCCAACATTCAACCATCCATCCATCCACCCACCCACCCATACACCACACTACACTCCACTCCACTCCACTCTGCTCTGCTCTGCTCCACAACCACGCAGCTAAAAGCGCAGTCATAAACGGCAGCTGCCAACGCCTAGAAATGACGGCTTCAAAGCTGCATCGATAGCTTCATGGTATCTATGCCTCAAGAATGAATTCGAGGCTAGGGAAATGTCTGATACCAGTGTCTGCTGCAGTCTCAAATTCGAAACAGCCAGCCAATTGGCCACAAAGAAGCAATACAGGCGACCAAAATTTTCTAACCTGCAAAAGCAACACCCACAGGTGGCATGCATCGAAGAAAGATGTATAAAAGGAGAAGCCGACAGGAGAAACAGCATATGCAATTCCCAAATCGGCACCAGATGAATCCAAAAAAATCATCTGACCGATGGAACTTACCCGAATACAAAACGTACACCTTGAAGTACTTTGGCCGGGCTAACGAGGTAGGCAGGATATCGGGACACTACGGAAATGTTGCTGAAAGACTGTTTGGATCCGCCGCGATTTACAAGAATGTTGGATGTTGATGTGGGCGAGTATAGAACCCACTTTAATGATGCCTTCGACACTCGTTGGGGCCAAGATGCACGTCGAAGGTCACAAGATATATTGTCGTCTGCGCCTCGGTTTGTTGGGCCGTTCCTATACAGCTCTTCTGGTTGCCAGCGATGAATTCGTTTCAAGATTGATTCAATTGTTGCCCAAAGTCGAAAAGGATATGCGATTGCAATCGCCTGCCCTGAAGAATAAAAAATTGACAAAGGGGAGAAGAGAGTGACCCGAACCCAAAATAAACAAATGAAGAAACAAATTTCGGCCCACTCACCAGGTCGCAGAAGAAGTGGATGTAGAACCAAAGGGAAGGAACCGAAAATTGAGGGCTCGAGAGCTTTTTTGTTCGTTAGCCCGCCTGTGCAATCGATAGCGAGGCCCCAAGCAAAGCAGCCTCCTTTTGTTCTGGTCTGTATTCAGTTTAGTACCGATCTAGCCGTCGCACCGGCTCCTGGGCACGATCCCGGTGGTGGCAGTGAGTCCAGCTCCTCTTCATATGCAGTACATCTGCTGGCTGGCATGTTCAATTTGAAGGGATCAGACAGTTCGTTCCAGGGCGCCCGAATGGCTCGGTTACATGGCTTACACTTACTGGGTGCCACGGCCGCTAACTGACCAGCTTGAATACCCAGGTTCCCAACAGCTAATGCTTGTGCAAAGCATATCGAGCGGGGCCTCGGCCTTCGTAGGCTTATACCATCAATCAATGAATTGTAACATTGTTAACTACCAAGTCAATTCATCGAACCTCTAATCCTAACTAACAGATCTATCAAACCCTTCTAGATCTAGATCGTTAGAACGAGCGGGACGCTCAATCAAACCCGAACAAACAAGAGGTCATTTTGACGGCCCAAGCAAACACTTAAACGTAAGTATGGGCGCAACTTGGCAGGCGACGAAGGCTTGCTGCAGAGCTGGTGCAAGGTTCCAGTGGCCCCATCGGTCTCCACTTTTGTGCTTGGGAAGTGGGCCACAAAAAAAACGGGTCGCCACTATCCACGGCTTCCTCTAAAAATTTCTGTCGTTCCCTATTTGATGCATCTAAGCTTGGCAAAAAAGGGACTATCAAGTTGATCGAGTTAGGGGCTTCCTTGTGAATAAAATCCTCCTGGTCTATTATCGGGAAGAGAAAATTTCTATACAGGGGTCCTCAAAGGGCCTAGCAGGCAATTGGGCTTCCAGTGGAAGGCAATTTGATTTCATTCTCGCTCAGATAAATGTGAGCCATTATCTTGAACGTTCAAAGGCCCCAAACGGCACCTGCAGATATTTCGGTACGGCTTAGTCACATTGAGGAACAGATAGTCAGGGTAATCAGAAAATGACATCTCCTGCGACATGACAAGCAAGCATGATAATATGGACTCGTTTGAAAGCGAAACGGAAAAGCAAAGGTTGAAGGGTTTTCATCATATTAAACTGTCGTTCCCCTCTTCCCGTCCCGGAGTCACGGTCACGGTTATAACAGCCCATTCCATTGGTGCATCTTTTGCATCACTTGCGGACACTACAACAGCCAGGCCTCGCAGATCCGGTGCTTTGGTACCATTCAACCATTGGGAAGAGGGATATTGGCTATGCTCGAGAAGGAATAGGGGCGCCCCATCTCCCCTCATAAGCACAATCTGAGTCCGGAAAAAGGAAGCGTCGGTCACATTGCTGAAGCGATGGCTTAAGCTAGAGAAGGGACGAGATGAAGAGCCCAGAAATTTTTGTCGATAACATCTTCCTTCAAAGTTTTCCTTTTTCTTCAGGACACTTCCCAATATCGCAATACCCTCCACACCTCGAGACGATATGTCAAGTGTGAGTTTAGGCCATCATCAACCCACTCCCAGGAACAGGGTCCAGGGATCCCGACAAGTTGCGGTTTGACAAGCAGGAGATATGCCGTTCTCCTTTTTCTACGGACCCTCGATCATTTAGCCCATGAGCGATAACTTAGCTTGTGGGCAGCCTCATCCTACAGCGCACGACCTCAAACGAGATGTTCTATGACTCCCCCAGCCATAACTATGCATGTAGCGATAGACGAGACCCAAGACAAGTCGACGATTTGTCGCAGGAGCGGTCTGTTCACTCTTCAGCCAGGTTTGCCCAAGACACTTTCTGAAACGCAGTGTCTAACTCGGTCCAACAGCAGCTCTTCTCTAGGTCCCGTTATGAATCACGTGGAGATACTTAACCTCACATCAATAGGATTGATTAGCAATATTAGAATCACTAGGTGTTGTATCCTGATATTTCCATGGATTTAGCAGATACTAAATACCCGCAGATTTTCACAATTCCTATTGACTATACTAGCAGTTGATCTGCTTATTATCTATGTTATCCGCTTTGTACTTGCGTCACAGCCGTATAGGGGAAACTACTTACTTCCCCAGCTTAGACGTGTCGATCATCTCTCTACATGGTAGAGAAAGACTCGAGGTTTGCGTATCCGCTGCTTGCAAGCTTGTTACCCCTCCTCGACTCTGGTTTCTTTGCCGCACCTTATTTACTAGAAGCACCTTTTCTCGAGGATCGGATGAGAGATCTTTCATTTCGGCCCTCGATCCGGGAGAGGACCAAGCGCATAATGCTTCTCTAAAGTCTTAATATCGAACAAAACTGTCAGCCGTCTTGATATTTATTACTTTCCCCAGCAGGAAACTACGTCCCGGGATGCTCAGACCCATTACTCCGTAACGACAAGATCATTCCTTCAGTGTTTCGCGGTGATGCCGGAATTTGACAGAAAGTCCAGAATTTTCCATTTTTCCAGAAGGCCGAATGGAAAACCTTCAGCTAATGCCTAGGTTCGCCGCAACCCAGGTCTTTCAACCCCACACCCGCTAAATGTGCGCACAAATGTTCAGACTAGCGAACCCAATACCTATCCTCTAACCAAATGTATTCACAGCAAAACAATTCCGTGGAATGAGCCGGCTAAAGAGACTCAGCCGCTCTAATCGAGTTGCGGAAGTTCCCGCCGTGCATCTGAATCCCAACCTTCATTTTCGTGTATGCACAACTTGGGCAATGATGCGTATACATATATGTAGGTAATCGGAATTTAACTCCGCTATCGTCGTCATTGGTGTTTGACATCCTCAAGGAGAAAATATATTTCACCCGCCTTCGGCTGACGAATTTACCGAAATGTTGTGCCGCCTCAGTCGATTGTTGTTCTTCCTCTAGCTTGCACTAAAAGGCACTTCCCATGGAACTGGTACCGCCTGTTAAATGTCTCGAATAAAAAAAATCCAACCGCCCCTGTGATCAAATTACCGGCACCAGAACAGAATTTTCATGATGAACATGATTTCTTTCTTGTGTTCTCGGTCCTGATACTTCGTGCTGGAAACTCCCAGGCCGCAAATTCTCTCATCCGTCCACTTTCCTTATTCTCCATTTGAAGATTAACCCCTCTCAGGAATAGCCAAACAGAACCTCGGTCGCCGTTTTTCCTCTCCCACCAGCGATCTTATACATTTATGATCCGTGATATTATAGGATTCGGTTCCTCGGTTCCTGTGAATGGCCAAAGCTTCTTCTCAAATTGCCGAACAATGTGATTCCCTTTCCCACTCTACAATTCTGTTGTGAATAACGATTCTTTGCAATTTCTCTTAAAACTGTGGGCACAAAGATGTAGTACACTCGTGCCCGAAACAATCGTGTTAGGAAGCGGATATGTAGCTGTGGGGATCAATGATTTCTTTCTTTCCTCTTCGTCTTTTCGGATTTGGGGGGATTTCCCGATTACCTTTATGGTGAGATTAATATTAATCGCGGCCCACTCGTTCACTCGATTTCCCTTGTGGAAGCATTACAACCTGCCGGGTGGAATTTAACCGAAGTCCAATACGGGAATGTGAACGGTACCTGCATATCCGACAAGGTTGGGGGTACTTTGTCCCTGATAGTGATAAACATGCCCATGCTATGTATGCTCCAGGGCAGAACCCCTTATTTCTTCTCATGAACTCTCCGCCTTGCTGACGTTTCGTCAGATCTCTTGACTTTTTTTTTTTAATTCAAAATTTTTTTCTTTGTGAGAGCAGTTCAAGATTAACAATTGGTGTGGAATTGGTTCACTTCGATTATCAATTGCGAAGGGTCTGAACAGTTTTAGCTGGGGCTAACAGAATCTACCGAAACTCCGCGCCGTTGAGCGATACATTCAACGGTCAAACCAAATACGAGCTTTGCGGGTGCCTGCCTTGTCGCGAGTTCGGAGATAGCCTGCAGAGTACATGTATGTAGTACGCGGTATTTTGCCCCTACTAGGTAGGTACACAGTACTCTTATATCCTATCCCTCACCCCATTGTCTCGCTGCGGAAAGATTCTGCAACTGTATATAGCTAGTCTGCCTAACATAATCATACATCTTCACTCGAGCCCACATAGAGTCATTGATATATCTAGGGACATCATCGTGTATATCGTCGGATCCGGAAAATAATATGAACTGGAATCTCGTCAGCGGACGGGATTAACAAAGTAATAGAACTCCTTGTATCTCTGGTTGCGGATCTGACCCGTATACACTCTGGATGAGCAAGTAAAACTCCTAGCTACAGTCACTCAACTATGTACCCAGGTACGCCTATATACAAATACATGGGAAGTACGGATCTCCCCCTGTCAAAAACCCGCACTATCCTAAAAGGCCATTTTAGGATAACGTTGCCTTTGACCCTCACATGGGTATCGACGTTCAACCTGTTACAAGTCACGACGAAAGCCATTAACAAGCCACAGAGACTAGGGGTGGATTCTCGTAAGGGCGTTAATTTCTACACTCTCTCCCGAGTTCCCCCCGTCTGTGTCGACGATTCACGGCGCTAGTTAATCGCTCCCTTATGAAGAATTACACCCTGTTTCCGCGGAAGGGGTCACGAGTAATTGCGAAGATTTTAGAGGGTGATAAAAGAAAACTTCCTAAAAGTGTGGAAGCCACAGAGGAAAAATCCAACGCCTGGAGATGAGCTCTAACATAACTTTCCCCACTAACTACCGCCTGTCGTATGATAAACGTCCGAGCATGAGGGTGCCGGGGACTGGCGAAATTCAATTTATGTTTTGCCACACTATATTTCGTCTTCATTCATATTGGGAGAGAAAAGAAGAAGAAAAGTAAGACAGATCAATACGAGGTGTGCTTCATTCATTATTTGAGGAACGAGAACACTTTTTTTTTCTAGCTCCCTCCATTTGCTACGAGAAGCCGCTTTCACTTTGCAGCAGATAGATGAACTGCGACCGGGGAACGTGACTCGGAGGCAAAAATTTCTTGTGGCTCCCGTTTATACCGATTGATGGGCGATCTTGGTACTGTCGGTACGTCGATACGGCTCGTCTCAGGCATGTACATGTACTATGTATACCATGCCCAAGGGGTTCCAAAGCTCTGGTGGCCGCAATGATGAGGCTTTTATAGGTTCTTGAGGCAAATATATGCAAAACACTTGGCTATATACACAGTATATTCGTTATACTCTGGGTTCGATCTCTTGATCGATACTACTGCAGCTAAGTATTATATACAAAAAACTCTCTTCAATTCAAACTGGTACAGTCAAGTAAGTCGAGACGTTTAGCTACGCCTTGCTGTAGTAGCAGACATTAGTGGGATATCAAAAACAAAACTGAAAAACATGCAAGGGATGATGTACAGAAACAGGGGGAAAAAAGTTGAACGCCCTCAGAAATGCTCGCAATGCCCTCATGTGGTATCTCAAACAAAGGAAATGGTGTATGTGTATGCCGATTGAAGGAAATGTTGCCGAACATGACTAGAAAATAAAATCGACGTATAAAAAATTTTTTTGTAAAAAAAATGATGTAGAAAGGACCCTTCTGCGTATCGCCTATACCTGACCCATGTCAACCCAAAACGCCATTCGTATATTCAGGTATATATGTAGATCTTGACATGGATCTTTCGAAGATATGAAATATTATTCGTTAACGTCGAGGACTCCCTCCGGTCTCTGTCGGGGTTCTGGAGTCGAAATCAACGTCTATCAACGCGTCCTCCCAGACAGAGTTCTCCCCTAAGGGACTAAGGCGCGGGCTCGTAACCGTCGGTGAGCCATGTGTACTCCTTCTTCTGCTAAAGGGTCGTCTTGAGAAATCGTAATCCCCCCAGTATGTAAAACTGTTATAATGATTCTCATGCGCCCCTTCGCCAACCTGCGTAGATAGTCTCGAGGTGCCATTGACAGTAAAGCTAAGGTCCGGGTCAATAGCTGATTCCAAGCTTACAAGGCTCTTGTTCCGACCTGCTGGTGAGGGTATTGAGAGGGAAGATGATGATGGTAGTCGTGATCGCGATGTTTCTATTGATAATTTGGGTGCCCGTGTGATTGGGTCTATCCGTAATTGTGATCCTTGGCTACTAGGTGTTGACGGTGTCCCAGGATGACTTCGAGGTTTGAAGTTTAAAGGTGGTGTTGTTGGTATTGGTACAATAGGGATTCGTGGTCGTAGTGGGTTTTTTCTTGGTATCATAGGTGGAACTGGGAAGTCTGCATGAGGGAATTCGTGAAGTGGTGAAGGAAGCAGTGAGCTGGGTTTTCGCATCATCCCAGAGACCTGCCTTTCTGTCCTTGGAGGAGATGGTGGAGATGGTGGTGGAGGAGGGGGCGGAGGCAGAGGCGGTAATGATTCATTTCGTCGTCCCGCCGGGGTCATAACGAACGGACGAAGCGCAGCAGCTTTCTCCAACTTGCGTTCTTCTCGCATCTTTTGATGACGCTTCTTAGACCGCCGATATAAGATAATACTAACTACGGAGAGGATAACCCCAAGAGCAATGACCAGCACCACGACGAAGATAAGAATTGGGCTAATCCCTTGGTCGGATTCGCTGTTTTGTGAAGCGGACGTATTGGTCGGTGTTCTAGATGCTCCGGACGCTGTAGTCCTAACTATGGTTGTCATAGATGACATTGTAGGTCGTGGTGAAGGAGTCGGTGCGGTATCCGTGAGAAGAGCCGTGAGGTTCATATCATTGTCATCGAAAGAAGGTCGAATCGTTTGCTCTGCAGGGATATTGGCAACTGTTATCTGACTTTTGACGACGACAGAACCAGACTCAGTGACGGTGGTTAACTGGGGTACAATCATGAACCCTGGGTTCGTATATGTAGTCGCCGAATCCATCACAACAGATCCTGGAACCAAAAAACTAGTGCCGTCATTTGAGGGGCTTGTGCTTGTCGAGGCCACCTCCTGTCGGGGCTCTAGTCGCGTGTGGGACAGATTCATGCCCGTTTTATTCGATACTTCTTCATAGTGTTGGTTTTGTTGTATATTTCCCCCTTCCCCTCTTCCAGTTTGATATCGCAAGAACATAATTAATGCATGTCGAAGAAAGCAATAAAAGACTAGGTCTATCGAAATTCGGGTTACTAAAGGTCTGGGCCGACCTAGACGATAGAAATAAGAATTTGAAGCCGAAATTTTCCTCCACTAATTTCCGACGTTGAGACAAAATTCAAAGTTAAGTTGTTGGAATCGTAGACAAATGTAAATCTCGAATATCGAATGTGTATAACGTTGGCGAAGAATTAAATTAAAAGTATGGTTCCAAAAAATCCAGGAACCGAGATCCTAAGTTTCAGGGCTGATATATATTAGACCTACTCCAAACCGAGACTATTCCAATGAAAAAGTAGTGAACAGCATGCTGCATTGCTAATGTGCATACGTTGTTCCGTAGATTGGTTTGCGTTAGTCACCACGAAAAGGTCTTGCTTCGAAACTCGGAGAGAATTTGTGCCAGAGGGTAACGAATCTGATGAGTATTAGACTTTACTCTTATTTCCCATCAATCTCATTCAAGTCTCTTTTGTCATTTGCAAGGGGGAATGTGGTAAAAAAAATAATAGATATATAATAAAACACAGGCCTTGGATCAAATTGCAAAAGATTTCCCAGCTGCGCAAGGCGAGGGGGGATGCAATATCCTTTATGAATCGGTAAAGCCCTTGCGCTCAAGCGCTGAGACCGAGGAGCATGCAAATAGACGTAATCTGGGCTTGATGAGAAAAGAAATAATTATGCTGACGAATCCACAGTTTCTTTTATGAGCTGCACTGGAAACTACCAACTGCGTGATACTACGATCTAATAGTTTGCCCAGGCCACAACAATCCCAAAGAGATAGCTGATATGCATGCTTCATGCACACCTCAAAACTCGACCGACACCTAAAGCAAGGTTCTCTGTGACAGACTCAAAAAATTGTCCATCTTTGGGTCCGCGCCGTTTTAGGGCAGAGTTGCGAGTAGGAGGATACCTGAATATGAGCCTGGAGCGGTTAAGGGTTCTGCATGATACAGCCTCGCCTAAAAGAAGGAGGCGTTGATGTCTTGCATCTTGTTGACAGGTCCGCCCCTGTTGTTCTACCTCGGCAGCAGGACCCCAGCGAAACCAGGGACCGAAGATTTCTTCCGCCCGAAAGGCTGGGACTTTTCGTTTGGAAGTTACGATCTCCAGGCTTCGTGATGCACGAGATGTAGCGGTGGAAACCCGGGCTTGTCATAACGGGACCTTTTTGCGCTTCGCACGGCTGCAGAGTGGAGTTGTTCGATGTTCAGCGATCTTTGTTTTGGTAAACGGACGACGGTCCATGGATCCAAAAACGTTTGAAGTTTGAGAATCACTGGTGCACCAAGCAAGAGCTAAAAGAACAAATTTACCTTAACATCCGCACTTTTCTTCGATACTAATGGCCTTTCGATTTTCGAACCCCGAAGGTTATGCTTTCAAGGACACACCTTTTTATGATATAAGCGGCTCTGCATATCGCTCTACCTCGGCGAAAGTGCCGTTCATCGTATATAAAATAGGTTACGATGTTGAAGTAGCCAACCGCCCGAAGATCTTTGCCCGATATCAATTGTATATGTAGGCCACAATGCACTAGGTAGCATGTTGACGCCTCTGACAGCATAGGAGCCTAACGGAGAATGGCCACTATGGAGTTTCCGCATATCTGTGATGCAAGCTGCGCGGTCGGGGCCTCTCGTAAACCAATTAATTGGCCGATAGAGATAGGAAAACGGCGAGTAGGCACTGGTTTACCTTTGCAATATCCTGCGCATAGATTCATGGGTGTACTGGGTTTACCTCGTTATATCCGAGTTGGCCCATGCACGTGGCATTATACTTACATACCTCGAAAAACTGGAGCATTTACAAGCATTGTCGAGTACCCATTGTGAGCGTCGACGACGGTGGAAAGCCTGAGGGTTGACCAATTGAATGTTTGAAGTCGGTGACGTGACAATGATTCCTTCCATATCTGTTGATCTTGTTGTTTGAGAGTCTGCAGGACTTCCTCCAAGCGGCTTCCAAGTGCCCCTTCTGAAAATACAGCCTCCATCGACCGTTCCGTTTTGGTGATGATATGGTTTCAGATTTATGCAGTTTGCAGGGCACGATTTCAGATCTTCCACAACACGGCACGAAAGTCCCAGTGTGTCCGCGATTGTAATGATTTCAGAGCCAGTAAAATCATAATCATTTGGCTCAAAGTACTATTGTTAGACCCAAAGATCTAGCCCGAGGAATCTTAATAGGCTTAATATGGTCTTTAGCTCGCAAGGAAGCCTGCGATACCCGAAGTACTTTACATATTAAGCGACTATTAATTCATGCGGGCCGAAGGTACGCCGTAACACAATGCAACGCTAGTATCCTCGATCGGCACCTATCCAAATATCTCAAGTCTAAGCCGGGCATGAAGACAGGCCTATACGTGATGGACCCTTTTCAATTTGCAGTAGATAACGAAATATATTGACTCTCTTTTTAACTACTTGAACCATATATTTTTTACGGTGGATGCTGCGCCCGTAATACATACGTTAATTCACGGCGAGAATCTAGTACGTAGGTACCCACACGGAAGTAACAATAGGATTTATTTATAAACATATTGGCATCCCTTCTAGTGAGATAGGATCAGAAAACTGGCATTTCTAGACGGAATTTGTAAGATTGAAGATTCAATGTTGTCTCGTACCCAGACCTGGATTTAATGTTGTAGTTTAGATCATATGTATATACCGATAGTATTCGCTGATATCTAGTCTATTCAGCCTGTCTAAAAATACAATACTCTGAGGAGTAATACTAGTGCAGTGTTAGCATGATTACTTAGGCGTCCAGAATAATGATATAAGTTCGGTGGGATATCACATTAAGATCTAGCGTCGACTCGACTCAGAGAGCCAACGTGTACCTGAGTACTAGTATGCTTACATACTCTTGACCTACTTGGAAGCTGATGATTATTTACACGTCTTCAGATACATCGACGATCTCCACCAATCGATTAGGGCGATGATAAACTCCGCCCCTCCCTATATTAATCTAACGATGTGTACCCTTGACTCCAATGTCTCGGGGTTTTCGCCAAAATTTTTCCTACAATATCATATATGAATATACACAGCTACTGCTGGAGCTCGGGGTACAATACGAGGCAATTGGCCTCAACCCGCATCTATATAGCCGGATCACTATCAACCGCGGTATTAAGATAACTACACGGAGCATCTTTCTACGCAGAGCGCGATATCTGCATCGTCTTTGCATACCTATAGCTCTTTCTTTATATATGACGTCTTACTAAATTTGGAGTCTTTCTCAGTGGCGCTGCTTGCCGATCTAGCCGGTCCATATATTTGACACAACATGAATGGCCTTGGTAAAAGGCAATTAGATCAAGCAACTTCCACTTCGATCAGTCGAACGAACTTGTTGAAATCCTCGTCTAGGCACTAGGGTAAAATCCGACCCCTCCCGGACCCGCCTTGGCCCATGCAAGTTTTCTTGGACAGGAAAGCTTAGCTCCACAGATATACCCCTGTTCGAAGATCCTCACAGGCAACTTCCGCCCAATAACAACCAACAGCGAGCTGAGAACCCCTCTTCGGATGCTGCCCTTGGGTAAGACAATCGATTCAATTATGGGACTAGGGTTGGAGGAAGTCTTTTGAACGCGCGTCCCGATATTATCCCCGCGATGTTGTTTTCTTGCAGCTGAGATGCAAAGATACTTTCCCCCTCACCAGTTTTGTCGTTCTGTCTGGCAATCCCGGCCGAACCAACACTGTGAACGTACGAAGGTTTGCATTTGGCCAGGGTGCTATGACGAAATGGATTACTTAACTAGGATGGCGACAACATGTATACTACCTCTGCTATGTCCGTACGAGCCGAGAACGGCGATATTATGCTTTTCAAAGCTGAGCTAGAGCTCGAGCGAGGTGTACTGTCGTGGGTTCGAAGATTAATATAAAAGGCCGGGGAAGTTGAGTGAATTGAAATCAAATCATCATTTTTTGCTCATTCACATCAATCAACTCACTCCAGAAATCCCCGTGTAACATAACCAACACATCATAACTTATTTCGGATATTTCCCAATTTGATCATATACTCGAACTTTCATTCCAAAATGACCAGCTACGGTGTGTATTTGGCTTAAATGTGGAGCCAATCTGAGCTATAAATATGCCTTTTCTGGGTCCCAGCTAAATCTTGTGTTATAGACGAAGCATACGATAGCTACAAACAAGTCCACCACGAAGGAAAACTCAGGTATGTGGCTCCCAGAACTTCCAAACGAGTTGAAATGCTCGTGGCTGTCTTTCCTTCACTTGTACTTCACAATATCAAGTATTATTACTAACCGCATTACGGAAAATTAGTCATGAACTTCTCGCCGGCGCCGCTAGTTTTGGGGCAATTCATGAGTGGGAAAAGAGACAGCGAGAGTCTGGCGAACCCGTAAAACATAGCCTCGCAAAGGAACTCATCGGAGGAATTGCCGCTGCAGAAGTTGAGAAATTAGTCGAAACCAAAGGATTAGACGCATGGGACAAGCACAAATTAAAGGAGAATGCTGAAGACAACGCCAAAAGACTCTATGATCAGCAGTATGGCAACCAACCACAGTACGATCCAAGCTATCCACCCAACGAACATGTTGAGCACCATCACCGACATCATCACGGAGGATGGTAAGCGTTCACGACAGGACCGTGATCACAAACAAGGAATGGCGTTTTGGCACCATAAACACAATAATAGAGGGCCCTTGGGGTTTATACCCAGTCCACTATACATACATGTACCCTGTATCTAGAATAAATAGACTACCTAGATATCGGTCGCTATTTTGTTGGGGTTAACTTGGATGAGGCCAATCAATATTTTATTAGCGCTAGCAGTTACTTTCTGACAGTTTATGCCACAACAGCTTAAGCCATTGTCATGTCTATCTCTCGTTATATTTGTGCCTAGTGTGACACTTTGTCAGCCTCAAGTGCTCAACCGCAAACTTTTACTCATGAATATTTACAAAAATTTCGCGTATGAGACCTGATTAACAATATTGCCACCGATTCTAACTTGATAATCACCAACTCAGGATCCTCGAGACCAGAATCGATGGCTGGGCACGCTAGTAGCCTTGTGGAACCTGAGGAAAACTTCGATGTCGGGGCTCACATTTGCAGGTGGCTTTTAAAAAGCCTTTTCGGAAATTTTGGCAGACTGCGGAATCTTCGAAACCCGGGGAAACGCAGGGAATAGGAACTTGATAAAAAGTTGGATCGGCTGGGCCTCGACATAAAAGTGGCCTGAGATCAGTATATTGGGCGGCGTAACTGAGCTCTACGGTTTCAACCTTTTAACCGCTGACCCATATTTCTCAGAGTTCTTCCCTTTCTCTTCGAGCTTTAATCCTGTCAAGGTAAGCTCGATCACGCGCGTCACGCCACTGCTGTGGACGTACTTGCCCGAGCTCGCAGGGCTTCTCACGACAAGTAGAATGCTGACGAACTTGGTCATAGGTTCTAGACAATATCTCGGGATAGATTTGAAATATAGGGTTGGGGTGGTATGATAATATGTCGGCCCGAGTCGGTAAATTTCCTATAAAATAGACCAACCCGCAGCCGCTCCCTGTAATACCCACCACACACAACACAAAATCAAATTAAATATCGAAAGAAAGATACAATCCTCCAATCGATAACTTATCTATATCGAAACATCCTCTTGAGTATCAGGATTTACCACTGCCAAAAACTTATACGTGACACTCGGTCGAATTGTTAGCTACTCAAACCCTTACCAAAATATCAGAAAGGCTATAAATCCGAATTATCAACAAAAAAAAAAAAAAAAAAAAACCCCCCAATCCCAGAGAACTAAACTTTAAGTGAAGTTTGAGAATAAATTCTAAATAAACCATGGGGCACCATCATAGTGAAGGTATGCATATTTGCGGCATGGCAAAGCTGATTATTTCGTTCCCTATGCGCCCAGAGTGCATATTTTTAAATGCAATAGTAGACTAACTTGTTTCATGGAAGACTCGGACAACGAGTCTACTGGGAGTGGCCATCACAAACACGACGCCAGGCTCAGGTATGGGACCCAATTGTTTAAATATAGGCATATATAGATAGCCTCGACCTACTTGTCAGGGATATTGATATCTTTGTCTCGGGGCTTTGCAACTAACAATTCTCGATCTTAATTTTTAGTCACGAACTTCTAGCAGGCGCAGCGGCCTTTGCCGCTTTCCGAGAGTTCCAGAAACACCAGCGCGAACAAGGACGTCCAGTATCCCACGCTTTAGCCAAAGAACTTCTTGCAGCATTCGCTGCCGCACAAGCGGATAAACTGATTGAAACTCGAGGCGTCGAAAAATGGGAAGAGTATAGAGAACGAGCAAGAGAAGAAGCAAGGGAGAAGAGTAAAGAGATGTATCAAGACCGCTACGAACACGAAGAAGACGGTGATGGTGAAGAGCACAGGCGCCGCCATCGCCACCACTTCCATCGAAGAGAGTCTTCAGATTAAAAGAACGAATGGCGTAAAGAGAAGAGGTTGATTTTCTAGGCATCAGATTTTGCGATAGGAGTTTGGAGGTTGATTTCCTTATTTCTTTCTTATTATATATATTCCTTTTTGGCACCACAGCCAAACCTTCTAATATGGCGCTTTGGAATGGACAGGGAGTTTTTGCAGTGCCATCAGTTTAATAGCTGGCTGATTCCTAGGCCCACCCCGACAACTTTTTTTGATATTGTGTTGGATGGCAAATTGAAACCTATTTTCGAGACCTCTCCCTCTCTCTTCCTTCTCCCTCTCTCTTCCTTCTCCCTCTCTCTTCCTTCTCCCTCTCACTTTTTCGTCTTTTCTCTTCCTTTCCTTTCTTTTTTATTTGGTTGGATTATTACAATAACGCTAGGACTGAGCATTGCGTGCGTTCAGATGTCGGGTGTGGGATATCGGTGTATCATCAAAGTATCGAATTATTGCGAGATATCTATTTAAGCTAATCTACCGAGGTTATTATATTACAAAATTTGCATGTTCCAGTATGAAACAGCGGGGTTATAGTTATTATATACATTTTTCTATGACATGGACATATATTCTTTCGAAATCTCAAAAAAATCAGCTACGCTTTCGCACCGGAATATCATGAATGAAAGTAACGGGGAAACAAGTATATATTACAAGTAGTTGGTACAAGATTAGACTTAAATATTAACGTAAAGTGCAGTATATAAAAGCTATCAAGGTATGAATATGAGTGTAAGGAAATCATTTGATGGCAGACTAGCGCCATGTTGTTTGTGATGACTGAAAGGGATTGCAGTAGATGCCAAAAACAAAGGAAATAAAGACTGAATAAATATATAACAAAGATTTATAACAAAGAGATACTGATATTCAATTCTCTGCTAGTATCTAAATCAAAGCATCTCGCTTTCTCTTCGCTTTCTCTTCGCTTACTCAAATGCTTCGCGCTTTGCGAGAACACCCCTCTCATTCGTTTACACAAGTCCCCTCTCTTGACCTCCCTCTCACATCTTTCACAATAGTCGTCGATCTCTTCCTTTTCAGCGTAGTAATGGCGCCAAGGCTCCTGCTTCTCCTCTTTTCACTTATGGAGCTGACATCAGAATCAACAGCATCACTTGCGATACTGCCCTCGATATCATTAGCACTGTTGTCCGAGTTTTCCAGTAAGCCACTCGACATGCTTTTATCAATATCCGAATCACGGAAGCTGGACATATCAAGAGTAGACAGTGTCCCTACGCTCATACTCCTGCCAAAGCCATGTGTGTCGAGCCTACTTCCAAACAAGCTGTTAACAGCAAGGCTTTTTAGCGATGGCTTTCCAAGTAGGACA
Organism: Arthrobotrys flagrans; assembly: GCF_004000055.1. Classification (NCBI taxonomy): domain Eukaryota; kingdom Fungi; phylum Ascomycota; class Orbiliomycetes; order Orbiliales; family Orbiliaceae; genus Arthrobotrys; species Arthrobotrys flagrans. Next base: position 1,315,033 of record NW_027137556.1, read on the forward strand.
GGTCCGGTTGCAAGACTTAGTGCGGAATTGAGGTCGCCGTAACTTTTATCCGGGTTGAAGCTTGGATAGCTACCCTGGCGCTTGAGTGCTGGGTGTATGTGCACTTGCGATAAATCCTCCTGGATTGAGGAATATATTTGTGGAGTGGGGATTGGGACGGCCGCATTTAACGGGATTGGTACCCCGATATCGGCGTCTAATGGAGAAGAATATGAAGCTTCGCTGCTGTTGGCGGTGGTGAAGCTTACGGGGCTTGTAGCTGATGTCAATGAACCTCCTGTGGGATTCGTAGATCCCGAGGTAAGTCCTAGTTCTTCGACATGGCTAGCTTCGAGTTGGGTGTTTGGGAAAGTATAAAATTGAGGTTGAGGGATACTGATGTTTGGAACAATGCTGTTTCTACGAGCCGCGATAGGTGAGTGGGTCGATGGGGGAGCGACTGTCGTGGAGTATCTGGTGGAATCTGATGAGTAGAAGTTATACATTGATAAAGTTGGAGAGTAAGTGCTCGAAATTACGGAGTTGGCCATATCGATATCGATGCTGTCAGTTGCGCTCTGAAGCTGGCTTGGGTGTCCACGACGGGACATATATCCTGAGGCCGTGGAATTGCTACGAGTGAAAGTAGCGGTAACATCCTCGATATCAGCACAAGTTTCCAAATCGATATCCTCTAGATGCATGTCGGTTGTCCGGATTGTGCTTCTAGATAGAATTCTAGAGTGAAGGCTTTCGGCACTGGATTTGAATTCAATGGTAGTCCTGCACGACCCAGAGGTTGAAGTTATACTGATGCAACGAGCAAACTGCGGCTCAGTATATTCAATCTCTCCCAATGATAGACGATTGTCGTTTCCGCCTTGAGGGGTCTGAAAGAAGGAATCTACAGCCTGCTCAGGACTCTGATGTGTAGCCTGAGAATCCGATTTTGGCATATAACTATTCCTACTGGAAGCGGCTATTGTACCCGAATCGTAAGTTTCACAGATTGGGGAGGCCGAAAACCTCGTATTTGCCTTCTCCTTAAGCTTCATTCCAAGGGATAACATTGACAGTGTGGTATTCGTGCTGTAGGAATGTGGCCTGGATCCCTTATTTGTGTTGGCGAAAGTAATTTGGCTCCAGGTTCCTAGAGGCATGGTATTGCGGGAACGTGATTCGTCTGTGACAGCTTCGTCTGTGCCGTCATTTTGTAGGCCCTCCTGTATTAGAGCAATTGTGGACGTTGGAGGTGTTGGCAGAGCTGGAGGAGGCGACCCCGAGGGTGGACGGGTAGGCTTGTAGCCGGTATTTCGGCGACGCATCCTACCCGGCGTCCCAGACTCTGTAGCGTCGGAAATATAGTCCTTGGTCGGGCATGGAGGGGAAGCTCCTGTCAACGACGACATGCTTGGTTTTATAGAATATCCTGGAGAAGTTGGTCTCAGAGGCAACTTCTCGGGTAGAGGTAAAGGCCCAGAGCTACGCTTGAATGTATCTAAGATAGAGCTGTTTGTTGTAGATACGCTCCTCATGGTACCGTCAATTGGGGACTCCGGGATGGCTATCTGAAGATTTCTGGACCTTCGTGAGGTTGGAAGAACCGGGAGAGCTTGGAGGTCAGGTGGTGGCCCACTTTCACCGTCTGCTCGAGCACGTGTGGGGCATGCCTTAGGGCTTTCGGCACCATTCATCCAAACAATTGGAATTTTGGAGGCATCTTCACGGAGGGTCTTGTAACTTGCTGCCCGTGAGATACCCGCCCGAGGTGTATTTGCGTTACTAGGCCCAGGGATATAAAGGCCAGCCAATTTCCCATTAGTGGAGTTGCTGGCTACAGACCCGTCGAGTGAGCCTTTCCTCTCCCCCTTTGGAAATATGGAGTATCTTTGGGATGATGTTGACGCCTGCCGGCTGAGATCAGAGGTTGGTGAGTGAGAAGGGGATCGAGAGGAAGAGAACATGTCAATATTTCGAGCAAGAGGAGCAAGTCCCTCTGGGCTCTTAATTGTATTCAACGTATAAGCTCTCCCTCGAGTGCTCCCATTAGGTTCCTGCGGCTTTTTATGTGTCTTGATGCTGCTCCTTCGTACTCCACAGTCACTTTGGGTTGGAGGAGCCATACTATATCTTCCTAGACCATTGTTGCCATAAGCAGTTCTAGGGTGGGTGAACCCGGGGACAGGCCTAGAAGATGTACTAAATGGTCGGAGCTCAATAGGAAGACTAGGCCGATGCCTTAGAGCTGGGTTCCTAATTTCAGTTGTTGGAGGCCGGATAGGAAGCTCTGGAAGTGGAGTATCCGTAGAGCTTGGACTAACAGCCCTGGTTGTACGGTCACATTGGTCTGAGTTAGGGACGAGATCACTCCCTAGATTTCTAGGAATATGCTGGTACGGCGGGTAGTGGACCTTCCCGTCTGGCTTCCAGTGCTCCTGAACATCATAGTGGTTAGATGAATATGCATTAACTGTGATAGTTCAGTAAACTTACGTCTTCGCTTCCTCCACCCTTTTCTCTGGTACTTGCGGTCCTGACCAACAGTTTTCTCCTGCTTTCAGAACTATTTTGGGATGCGCTTCTTTTCGCCCCCTTGCCAAAAACCACGGACTTTCTACCGGTTTCCTCTTCCTCGCCCTTTGCTGATTCTCTCCTTCTCCTATACCTACAGAAGAAGAAAAGCCCGACGAGCAAAACGATTGCTGAGGTTATACCAACAACTACGAGTCCCACCACAATACCTGCTACATGGTCATGACGTTGGTTTTCTGGCTTCGAATGTGCAGACGATTGGGTTTGGTGAACAATAGAAGTCGTAGGTGTACCTAGATGTACTCCTTGTTTTGAAGTTGGATATGAATGTAGAGAGGTAATCGACTGTGTGAAGCCGGTGATAACTATGGCTTTTGTGACTGGCTCAGCGAATGGGAGAGCCGGTCTACTCTCGGGTGGTTTTGCGGTTACGCTGGGTGTAGTCTCTACAAGGCCTTGTGGAGAGCTAGCAGGCTTTGCGCGAGGGACCGTTGAGAGTGTAGTTGCCTGTCGTATGGTATTGGTAATACCTACGATCAAGAAGTTTGTAAGCCGAAGCCGACTTTGAGGCTCTATATCTTGGATTATCACTTACCAGCAAGGTTCGCTGGGCCGACCCCATTTCTAGTAATCCTATCAAACTCATCTGAGTCGACGATGATGGTTTGGATAGGTTCCCGCTTCTCAATCATCTCTAGAAACCTATCCCCACCTTCTCGGTTCTGTAGTGCATTCATTGACAATCGAGTAACCAAGCGACGAAGCTGGATATAGGAGAAAAGGATCGGAAACTAGGACTCGTAACCTGATTAAGACTGATATCTGGAGTGAGCCGTCCACGAACTGACTCCTGGAGATCTACAATATCGGCCCTATAGTCGACAGTTCGAATTGGCACTGGTTCACAGTGAGCAATGCAGCCCGAATACCAAACTATACTACCCAAGCTGGCGGTATCGTAGATTTTTAATGAAGGAACTGAATCGAAAAGACAAAGAAAAGAAGAACGAGATCACAAAGTTACATTAATGAGAGGACGATGTTATTCATGCCATGAAAGATAAATAGGAAAATAATTGAGGATATTCAAGTTAGAACTGTCGGGGACTGTTGCAGATTATATTGCGGAATTGAACAGCCAGATATACAATAGACAATGTTATAATTATTTGCCATATTGAATAAATTCTAGGGACTATTAGAATGTATCGGTATTTTAGATTGGAATATGGCAGTAACAAATTATCAAGGCACTGTGCGGGCACGTGTGAGCATATAGTCTTTTCATCTTATCAACAAGTTTAAGCTGCATTTCAAAGAAAAGTCGCCAGCTACGTTTCGAATAAAAATATATAACGGTATGCGAAGATCAATGGTGTTCATTGCTGGATAAATTACCTATAGAACCTAAAATGCAGGGCTCAAAGGGATGGAATTTATTCCTAATACCGATATTTAACGCGTTGAAATTGTGGTATTTGAGGATTGACGATGCGGCATGTGTTCGGGTTCTGGCTGATAGCCACGCCCACTGTCGAAACATGTGGCTCATTCTTTCATATCGCCCTTTTTGGAAATATTCAAGAAAAGTCTGGTGCTTATTGTCAAAGAAACAGTTAACCCCGTTTACAATACCGCTGCAGGGATTGGTTTAATAGTGGAATGGCGACAGATGTGCAGAAAAGGCGACAATGGACAATGAGAATTGAACTGGTGACAAAGAATGAGGAATGCAGGTTGGAAGCCACATCTTAATAGCCACAACTGAAACTTAATACATATCAAGCTAACGATGTGGCTATGGCATGTGGTCAAGGTATCAAGAGTTTGGTTTTTAAGATAAGACCGCATACAGTCTAATGTTCGTGCTGCTGAGCTGACGAAACGGTTTGCTTGTTAAATCCGAACCGCAAGATCATATGCATACATGTACCATGCATGTTCTAAATGTTCATGTATCGAGGTTCTCAAGCCCAAATTAGTCTAAGTGCAGAGATTTAGGGCTGAACGGAAATTTTTATAATCAAAACTTTGGCCGTTTCTGATGAGATATTACATTTAGATGCTTGTTAAAGCCCTAGGACTAGCTAGATACACAATACTGGTACCCTGTCTGAGTTTACAGGTACAGGTACATTCGTCTCGACTCCTGTGTCGACGCTCATTCTCTAAGACATTATCGCTTCCCTTGTTTTAAAAATTTGTCAATTTTTCAAGACTAAGCCGCGCCTTACCTTTTAATGAGAAGGTCGGTGAATATACCGTATAACTTAGCTCAGCAAGGAAAACCACATAATGCGTTTTGGAGCATATTATTCTCACACCATTCTCACACCAAGCCTAGTACTCAATCACAAGCCTGTTTCGAAATTTCTAGCCATCATAATTACATAAAACTTCAACGAGCCGGACTCCCCGTAAGACCTACTAGTATCCCGTGTCTACGTTAACACAATACTACGAAACTTTATCTTCCGTATCCCGCCATACGGTATCCTCCTATGACAGTACTGTCGACGCACCATAAGAAATCAGATTTTTCCTATCAAATCCTCACCCGGTTGTAAGTTTAATCGGAGTATACAAGAACTAGGAACCCGTCAACTGTTACCAATTCGTGTTAATATAATGCGAAATATTTGTCGATATATGTCTCTAATATATTGATATAGTATTACTCTGCCCAATCAAACATGTGATGAGATTGGTGTATCCGTCAAAAAATTGATATCCTCACAAGGATTCTATAGCCATGCGGCACATCCTAGTACATGTATGGTATAGTCATCAGAGATCAAAGCGTCTATAGATCATGACAGGGTATTCATGCAACTTAATATACTTTCAATCCATTTAACATCAGCTACTCCTTGTCATATCTAACCATATGATCATTACTACGTATCAGGGAGTCAAGCTTAATTATATATAAAACTTAAAGGGTAAGCTTACATAAATCTATACCTGTAGTCCTACAAGATCCAGGGACGGCGAACAAAGTGATGCCACACAGCTAGGGTTATATACGTAATCCTTTTTTTTTACAAACCCCCTGTGATTACCAGGTCTCTGATGAGCAATTGATCCTTTTGTTGCTTTGTATTGATATCAGATCCTAGGACCCTAGTAGCTGGTGGTGTATATATTCCCCACCGCCCTTTCGCGTTGTACTGCGTTGTATTTTATATATGGACCGAAGATCTCGACATTTCGCCCTTGAACAATTAATAGTAATCGTCGAAAGGGTAGTTATCTTACGTTTTCAAAGTGACGGCGTATTCAAACTCATTGTAAATATTTTAACTACTAGTAAATCAAAATTTAATCTGCAAGAAAGTTTTCGAGCTTCAGATCTCAATCTAATAAAAAGAATAGCGGGCTAAGATCTTCACCTTGGCTTCGACAAAAGTACAACCATCTACCGACATATACGTTCTCAGTAGCAGCGCAGCTCACAGCCAATAAAACATTTCAAACCCATCATTTATCTGACACTAGCTAATGTTACCGTCACAACCCCCCCCAAAAAAAAAAAAAAAAAAAAAAAAAAAAAAATGAAAAGAAAAGAAAAAGAAAAAAGAAAGACAGAAATCGATGGTAGCTTGTGTGCGGCAACGTTACAACGTACTACTTAGCCTAAGCGACGGACGCCCCATGGTCTAGTCAGATTGTCAAGACGGAGACCCGCATGAAGAATACCCTTAATCCAAGGAACTGAGAAATGCGCAAGGTGCGGCAGATGGCAGGACGGCTATCGGGAAGGGTTTTTATATATCTGTTATCGGGGTTTATTATTGTTTAGTATAGTGCGCTTCTCTTTCTTAGTTCTCAAGGAGATTTTTTTTAAAAAAAAGATTAGAAAGCCTTTGATTCGAAACACAAGTGGGGAAAATTCGAATTGAGGCTTCTGAAATTTGATACTCGGGTGGAATTATGTCATATGTTGAACGGAATCTTGAATGACGTCAGGGGCTGATTCTCGACTCTTTGATAAAGACGTCGAGGCCATAATTTTTCGACGACCACGAATTAATAACGGTACACTACTGCTCTTGTAACGTCATTCACATAATTTCAAGTTTTAAGCTGTCATGTCGTAAGTCAAATGGGGGGTTTTCTGGAACATATGGGTTTGCATATCTCACGATATAATCTTAATATTAATATCGCCAGCTGTTAAGCAACCACCTCATTTTCGATAAAATGGCAACCTCTTACCCTCTATTGAAAAAATATATATTTCGTCATGTGTACATCACCTTACATCGCCCCTCTTTCTGAAAAAAAGTTCCGAAATGACGGAAAAGAATATAGAAAAAAGAAACGTTAGTTAATGAGCCATTGGGTTCCGAGTTCCGAAACTTAAGCTTGATCAACCGCTTCAGGGTGTAAAAGGTCTCCCCATGCATGGATCATCCGAGTTCGCATTATATTATTATTTTCGATAACCGCGAAAGCTTCAGATCCACAAGTACCATCTTCGCTGCTGTCACTGACGAAGGGGTATTCTTGTGAGAGTAATACCCGCTCGATGATCACCAACGAAAAAAAGTGGGTACCTTACACAACTCGTCCACTTGACCTTTGTATATCGGAATCCGTTTACCGAGAGGAAAAGGCAGTTTTCCTTGCTTAAAGATGATTTAAAGATGATTTCCGTTTATCGCACCGGAAAGACTGTTTTTCCTTGCCGTCTTGATTTTCCAGAAACCTTTGATGAAATGCATTATACGTATGGATTTTGTTTACTTGTTTAAAATAGTCGCTGGGCCAGCCTGTCGGAAGCATCAAGAGGAAGAAAACGTGGCACGTGGGGCTACTAGCCACCGAAGATCCGTTCCAATCGCATTGGATTCTGTCAACAGAGAATGTCTTGCTAGCAAGGTGTTGTTTTCTTTCTGCAGTATCGTTTTTTACTGTTTTTCTTCTCAAAACTTCATCCAAAGAGTTCGATTGGGGCTGGGGTGAAGAATATGCACATGTTGCCGCCTATACATATGGCATAAACTGTGGAATCCCGTATGAGCGGTTACCGCCCAAGTCCTTTTTCCCCAGAGTTACACCGACCCAGAATCACCTTGGGGAAAGCTCGACGGAGAGAAGAGAAAGAAGAAAAAAAACCAAAAAAGATCGTCCGAGGACCAGCTGTCGAAGTCTAGAACCATGCAAGGCGATGACATCATGACTTTTGTGCTAAACTATCTCGAGTACTAGTCCACCCTCTGAAGCGAGGGGTGAAGAAAGAAAACTTTTTTTTTTTCTTTCCCATGCAGAAGTATGAGAAGCTATTGTGGATGCATTTGCATTTTGTCTCTTGTAGATCTGGACAGATCGTGAGAAGGAAAAAGGGTTTCTGTTGGGTCCGTAGGAAAAGGAGCAAGGGGAGCCTGGTCTGCATGGGCAGACTTCCAATCTTTCCGGTTCGCCGAATGGGAAGCAGTTGCTGTCGAAGGTGCATACTTTGGGAACACGAATTAGATGTGTTGTAGACGAATATGCAGTTAATTAGTTTTTTTTGCAGCAGTAGCGCGCGAGAGCTCTTTTCTAGGCCACTGCAATTGCGATCCCTGGGGAAATCTTTTTTTCCCCTTTCTTTCTTTCTCCGGATCTCCCAAGCTTCTGCGCTTTGAATTTATGATTACTAAAAAGAATAGAACTGCAGCTTCGGGTTGAAAAAGATGCGAATTTGAAAAGAAAGAAAAAATCGTGGTCAAAAATTTCCCTTCTTTCCGGCAGATTTGCAGTGGGTGATGACGGCCGGACCTTTTGAACGGCTAGCAGTAACTTGGGCCGATTAGCTTCGGGCTTTCATGTAGGTCTTCGACCGGAATGGGATGTTTACATAAGCCCCAAATTGTGAATACCCTCGTTTAGGATAACGCCGACCACTCTACACTTCATATGATCTATTTGAAACAAGATAAGATACGTACTCACGAGTTATACTATGTAATATCAAACGGGCTTGGTCAGCGTCAAGCTTATCACGGTGAAAGACGGGGCACCTTATCAATTTGTGGATCAAAAAAGGCCGGTCTCTCTTTTTTCCTTGTTTCTTTTCGCAGACGGACATCAAGAGCACAGATGATATCTTTCTCTCCCCACAACCGGCATTTCGTTTCATGCGTGCGGTCTGGTACGGTCTTTGCGAATGCGATCACCTAACCCAGCAGAGTTATTATTGTGCATGATCGCACCAAGTGGCGCTTTTGCGTGCTTAATACCCTTTTTTTTTTCCCCTTGAATCAAGCTCTAGGTTAAATTCTGTTGTGCCAGCTGTCAATGAAATGGATTCTAGCCTGAGGTTGGTGGAGATAGTCGAAATATGCAATTCATAGATGCTCTGCCGTATAATGGCGTTGATATCCCAGTACATATCGATGTGATGCTGCTGTAGAACAATGCAATTGCAATCCCAATGGAAAGCGCTGGGATGGGGTCTGGTCCAGCTAGCTTGGCTGCAAGAGTTAAGAGCTGCATTTGGCAGTTCGACGAGGTGGGAAGATTAATTGGTGCTCTCCACATTTGCAAAAGAGTGAGAGAATCTTCCGCGGACATTAGAAGCTTTCAAGAAATCTAAAAAAACAGAAGCAGAAGCAGAAGTACATGAGAAGGACTTTACTTTTCATGCAAATGCAGTCATTTTCACACAGGTCTGCTTGCATTCGATAGCTCCGATTAACGTTGACTAAATGGATATCTGGGGATCAAGCTTGCAAACTTGCTTGAATTGGGGGGTTTTAGGCTTCCAAATGTTCAGAGCGTACTCCGTAATCTTCTTGGTGCGGAGATTGTGAGGGTTGGTATTATAGGGTAGTGTAGTTAGCTAGCGGACACGATAGAGAACAAGCGGATTTGATTGGGAAAACAATTGCATTGGGAGAAATGACAATAGGACTGACAGGAGACTGGTTAGTTTTTGCCCCGCTTTCATCCCATCATCGTCCAGGTCTTGTTAAAGCTTGAGCCGTGGGTTCTTACCGAAGACAGGAAGAATAGCCTAAGAGAGAGTTCGACCGTGGAACAGGAAGTTGGAGATGTCAGGTTTATTGAGGCGAAAGTGGATAATTAATTACCATCAGCTTTTGTCGACAAGGCCAGGCAGGATATGAGCAGGCATATCCCTCGTCGGGCGCTTCTGGTCGTTCGGCCTTGGTTTATTGTAATTGCTATCTCTATGAGTGGTGTTTTATAGGGATTATAGAATTCCAACGTTAGCTCATCGGTGTAGACGTAGATGTAGTAGACATATGACATGTGTGTATTTAAGAGTGTAGAGCAAACTTGTAGTGTAGAGAAGAGGATAAGTATCCCTCGAGACTATACTCGTACCAGAGACTAGATACAAAAGTATCCAACAAAACCGCAGCGGGAATTCAAATCCTTTTGCATGAAAAACGCCTGGCCAAAAGCTCACGTTCAGCTGCTAATGAACGTTCGAACTAACTTAGCTTCGAAGCTTCATCAATTTGTCAATTCAGCCTCTTCTTCTTCTCTACTATGGTAGTCTCTGTCTCGCTAACAGAATAAGAAAGACATCCCACACGCCGCAGAAGGGCTCCTCCCACGCCTGTCCCGGCCTGGTCTCGCTTGCACACTTGCTTGCTTCTTGATCAATTCACGAAATCTTCCTAGAGATATAATTTTCCTTCAGATCATTGAATCGGTTAAAACTTAAGGAACTAACGATACGGTGCGGGTTTTACATGCTGTGCTGCATTGGCATTGGCATTGGCATTGCAATATTGGCAGCATCGTTGACGTCCTCCTCGTCGAGCTCCTGTCGGAGTACATAATACATACATACACCTAGTCAAGAAGCACCTACGGCTAAGTTAAGCTACGGCTCCCGCATACCAGGCATACATCCATACCATACACGCATACCGACAGAAAGAAAGGACAAGAGAGTACACACGTACGGCTGCAGAAGATACCGGGATCAGGCAGCTCAGCCTTCTCAGCCCTTTCGGCTAGTCCAGTCACCAAGAGGTTGTCCCACGATTCAATCATACAAATCCAAATACCATACGTCCTCGACACCCCGTCTACGATGCCTTGCATGCTTGGCCCTCCCACCATTTGCATTCCCCTTGACTGCAGTACTGGCTGGCTGGCTGACTACCCAAGGTAGACACTGACGGACTGACTCGATTAATCGATTGCTGTCTGCATATACGCAATTGTCCGACCAAATACGAACATCTTCGAACCTTCTGGATATCTCCTGATATCTCTGCTTCGCTTCCATCGAAAGGAACGGTGTTAGTGTCGGTGTTAGCATCATATAAGCACAGCTCATTTCGTCCCTGGCAGCTCCGAGCAGGCAAGCAAGCACCATACGGAGGAACTAGTTCGAGAGAGATATTTTACCAGGACAGCTAAGTCATTACAGTCCCTGTGCTTGCTGCTTGTTCGATCTTCGATCGCCTTCCTGGGCCGGACTTGCATTCGAACTGTGATTGGTAAGTGGCCGGGGTGCTCCCACTATGCCTGTCCGGGGCGTGATATGGCCTGATATGATCTGATACTCCAAGCGAACTTAGCAAGAAGGAGGCTGGATATCGTTCTCTCTCTGACCACCGCTTCCTGGTACAAAAACACTGGCGCTTTTCGTCATCGATCCGAGCTGGCGGAACCAGGTACTCCTGCCTGAGTACAAGTACCACTAAATACCCAGCTCGTGGTCTGTTGTGCCTTTAAGTACCTTATCACGCTGTGCGGCCGTTAAAAGTCTCATTTCTTCGCTGTCTTCGGCTTCGACACTCATCCCAGCAAAGAAGATATACAAAAAAAAAAAAAGAAAGAAAAATAAACAGAGGTAGAGATCCTTTAAATAAATAAAAAATCATCCTCACCTCTTCGACATTCTTCTGATTCTGCCGGCCAATCTACTTATTCGACCGACCAATTTCTGAGTGCGAATTGCTTCATCTGCCGACCACCACTTGTCCAGTCTCACATCTTCCCTTACCGACCGTTCAGATCTCTCCGACCGCTCCTGCCAAAAGAACTCACACCAGCCGTCCTTTCCTTAATTCAATGAGATGACTACAGTAGTCGATTATCACTATACTGCCCCCTCAGCCTACGCCTTCCCCGCCCGACACCCACCTCACCATCATCCTCCCGCCATGATAAAGCACTATCCTCAGCCTCTAAACCTGAGTAGTGCTATACCTCGCGGTCTCCCGACACCTTACCTCTCGGCATCGATTCCTTCGCCGTCGTCACAATCAAGATCTGCATCGACAGGGTACACTCCATCAAACCGCCGAACAAACTCTACCGGTTCCTCTTCTCTCCATCGTTCTACATCTAATGGTTCCTCCGGCAGTTCAAATGCCTACGTTACCACTTTACGAAAGCAAAAGGCGACTGTATGGTGTGACCGTGCTCAACGGGAAGATTCCCGTTTCCTCGCAGCCCAGAAGGCTGCAAAGGCAAAAGCAGCCCTCGAGGTTGCCCGTGCAGCGGCCCAACAAAGCCATCATAGAACGAGTGAGAGCGGCAGCTCCATGCACCGTGGGAAGATAAGTCACCATCGCGGTGGTCGGAAGAGCAACAGTGTAGATCACGAGTTCAGTACAAACAGAAGTTTGGTTGCAGGCGTGCCTGCTAGGTTGGACATTGACGACGACACGTCAGGTGATGAGCAGCCTGGTAGTGGCAACGGCAGCGTGTATGGCGGTATCGCACGACGGACAAACTCTGGACGGAGTTCGATAAATTCCACAGGCCAGAGACGGTTCACGGCTACGACTACGTCGTCAGGTGGTGATAGAACCAGTGTGCCGGGAACGCCGCAGCTACAACTTCGGGTTCACGATTTACAAAATTACAATGGTTATAACGCAACTCACTCTTCGAGCCCGTCGACATACTCTCGGACATCGAGTATAATAGATACAGCGTTACCAGATGTTCCAGAGACAGCAGAAACCGCTGGCGCCGTGGCAGATATCAGGAGAAACAACAGCGGGGGCAGTGGTGGCCTTCGACATGAATACCTCCCGGCACACAGGAAATCCGGCAGTATCAACAGGCAACACCCGAGCCCAAATCAATCTGATGCTATGCTCCAATCGCACCAACAGGGCTACCCGAGCGAGGGCTACCCGCCTGGCTTTTCAGAGGGATCCGCTCATCCGCGACCAGCTGCAGTTACTAGGGCGATTAGTTCAAGAGAACCCGCGGACCTGAGACGGAAAGGTAGTATCGACGATAGTAGGACGTCGACTATGGGGCGTGTCCGCTTGTTCGTAGCGAACCCGGATCAGTAAACCGTGGGGTTAATATATCACCAAGCACGGGAGGGGTTAATTAGAATCTGGGATTCTTCTTTTCCCAATCGACTCATACTTTCCACCTTTTTCACGAAGAAACGGACGTCGGAGGTGTTCCTTCACCATTCTCCAGAACCTGACCGCATTCCCCGCGTAATCGCATTCGTTTTGACTGCGACATTCCAAATCTCTCATTTTTTTTTTTTTCAATTACCGCCCTAAATACGCAATGCATGCGGCTTTCGCTTTTTTCTTTCTTCCTTCCTGTTCCTCGATTCTGTTTTCATATGAGTTTCACGTCTGTTTTTCGTTCCGGAAGGCATTGCCTACGAGTACCACGACACGATCGTTCTTCATGCCAAATTACACCATTGTCGTTTCACCGACCACGACCATCGTTACCTCCATCACCGGGCATGGAATCCCATTGTATATAGTCTTCGCTTCTCTCTTTCATTCTTATTCAACCCAGCGGGACAGGAGCAATAGTGCCTACCGGCGCACATTCGAAGGGTCGGTTTTTTTTAAGGACCCACGATCTCTTTTTCTTTCTCTTTCTTCTCTTTCGCTTTTTGTTATATTCATTGCGACCAGCAGCAGCAGCAGCAAGAGACTGCGTTTTAATACCCCGAGAGTCACTCTTGTTTTTTTCTTCCTTTTCTTCCTTTCGCTTTATATATAATTCCACCAGCCTCTCTGTTGATATCTCTTTCTCATCTACTTTTTTATTTATTTTTACCCTGTACAAGTACAAAACACCCGTATACCATCGTTCTCTTTTTCTTCTTCCATTTAGCCTTCCTTATACCACACAAAAGGGTCTTCTATTCTTGCTTTTTTGGGGGGATTTGGGTTTTTATTTTGATGACATTCGCTTTTTTTTCTCATGGCGTATATACCTCTTTTTCGTTACTTTCTTTTCCGTATCTGAGGAATATTTTATGGAGAATACTATGGCGTTTATTTTCTACCTTTTTGAGAAAAAATTAAATTCGGGTTTGATTTTTTAATATATATACTTAAGTACTTAGTAGTTTGGATTGATGAACTCGTAGAGATATAGTAGTATACGGTGTCGTAGTAGTAGTATAGGTATATACGGTACCGTGAGGTCGTGTTCTATCACAGCACGAATTTAAACGACTATTTTTGTATGAAGAAAAGTTAAGGTTATATATTCGATGCAAGACGCCTTAGTCAATGCAATGGTACTTATAGGCTTTTTCTTGATGAGAGAATTAGGTTCTCATGGTGGATGAGGGAGGAGAAGAAGAAATAGACAAGATATCAACAGCCAGGGAGTTGGAACAATATACGCATCACTGGAGCCGCACAAAAACAGAATAAAACAAAAACGCCGCGTTATCGACAAATGGCTAATGGTCCCTCTTCATTTTCCTCTCTTCTAAAGAGCTTGGCAGTTCGGTTTTTTTTACCATTTCTTCGCCTCCATCCCATCTGGCGGACTCGTCTCCACCTTCCCACGCCCCACTTCACCCCAGTTTGTGCTCAACGCCGTTCCATTACTCTCCACGTAACTCTTCATCATTGCACGACGGGTATCTGGATCTGCGTCTTTATAAAGCTTCTTGAAGAAACCATTGACAGGGTCGGATGAGAATTCATCGTCATTAATATCTGCGTAGTCGATTGTATCGTCATCTTGATCTTCCTTATCCCCATCAGCGCCTTTTGCCGTCTTTGACTTCTTCGAGGACTGCGCGAGGTCATCGACGACTTTATCCCAATTCTTAGGACCAGTTTTAGAAGAAGTTGGGTAAACGGGTGGTTTATCTTCTTTCTTCGCGGCAGAAGAAGCTGATGTAGAAGCTCCCGGGGTTGGTTCAGTGGTAGATTCTAGAGTAGCCCATTTCTTGCCCGTTTCGACCTTTTGAAGGGTGAATTCTACTTTTGTACCCAGGATTTTGTAGTATGATGTTGAAGGGTTGATATCGGCGAATAGGGGGTCGAGAGTGAAGCTAAAGTCGGAGCCGGAGGGTAATGGGAAGGTTATTGATAAAGAGTTACTTTCGAGTTCGACGGTGGTGGATTCTTTGGGGACACCCTTGACGAAGAGGGAGACGGTGACGGAGTTGGCTGTTTGGTACCATTCGTGACGGATTTTGTCCGCTGGAGTGCTGACGCCGGCTGGGACAGTAGGTTTTGGTGGTTCGACGGCGGCGGGTTTTGGTTCAGTTTTCTTTGGTTCTTTGTAGTCGTCTGGGAGTTCTTCGACTCTGCCGCTGTCTCCTGGTGATTTGAAAGAAGAAGCTGCAGCTTTAGATGTAGCTGGTTTTGAAGGTTTAGGAACCTCCCTATCAGGGATTTCCTTCACCGTAACCTCCCTCCTAACATCATCATCCAAAATTTTCGACAGATCAACTTCCAACTTCTTCTGCCAAAACGGAATACTCTTATCCTTCTCATTAAGCTTCTCAGCCCATCCGAAACATGCACCGGCATCACCATACTGCTGCATTAAGAGTAATGCTATACCCCGTCGCAGCTGGGATGTAGACAGTTGTTCCCGGTTACCCTTACGTTGTGCCAGGATTACGGCTATCTCGGCGTCTGAGAGAGCATCTGAGTAGGATGAGGCCCGTTGGTGGGCGGTGGACCGTTTGATATAGTAGTCTACGGAGGTTGGGATGCCCTCGATTGCTTGGGTATAGTAGGAGATGGCGGCGGGGTAGTCTTGTGAGGAGAGAGCAGCGGCGCCCTTGGCTGCTAGGTTTGCTGGGTCGGCGGACATAATGCATCTATGTATCTAGCTAGCTAGCTAAGTACCTATGAGGCTGGAGGTGGGGGAGGCGATGGTGGTTATAGTTATAGTGGCGATGGTGGTGATAGTAGGTGGTAGATGTCGAGATGAGATGGATATATAAGACCAGTCCGACGGATGACCATGGAAGGACAACATGACTTCGAATTCGAAGGTCATGGAAGGATCGATGCCCGAATTGGACGGCATTCCATTTCCAGAACAAGGATTCTGTGCGACATAACACAACACACTTTTGTCCTCACTGTCTTTTACCAGAGTCACTGCTATTGATCCAGCCTTGATTGACCGACCAACTTAAAATCGACATGTTGGATACTAAAAGCCTAATTTCTAGTCTCTTTGTTTCATGGCATATTACTCTGTAAAAAGTGTATGTTATGTTGCAACTTGCAAGGCAGCGGTAGGCTAGATATGGTGGCGCGGGTGCAGAAAATAAGAGTTTCGGCTGCCATTTTTGGTAACAAAATCCTGGATCCTCAGGCTGGGCACTGCCCATGGGTCGCCGTAACGTTGATTTGACATTCTAATGGTATGGTATTACGGGATTATTGTTGGATTCATCAGCCGTATATAATATGACCTTTTTGTTTGTTTATATATTTATGAATTACTCAGTTACAGATACTTACTATTCCTTCCTTCGTAGCTTAGTTCAAGACTTCTAGAAAAAGATCACATTTCCCACTTTTACTATATCGTATTTTAACTAATTCGATTCATTCACGATGGGCTTATTCAAGAAGAAAGACAAGACAGTCCGTACCAACCCGGCACCGGGAGTACCAGATACAACCGTCGCTCATACCCAGCCCGCAAAGAATCTATCCGCGTACTCCCCTCCCCCTACGAGTTACGTATCTCAACCAGCATATACCGAACCGACTTCATACGGTCGTCGGAATAACGAACCTACAACCTACGGTGGATCTGTCTATAACCAAAAACCTACAGAGCTGACTACATACGGCGGACCCCGTTCATCTTATGGTAGTACGACACCAGAGCCAGAGCCACCCTCGTACGGTGCCACTGTCTATAGCAATAACAGCCGCCCGAGTAATTTAAATTCTAGTAACCCGTACGGTGCTTCCGTTTACAGCAATAACAACCGCCAGAGTAATGTACCTCCTGGTAACCCATACGGGGCTGCGGCACCTAGTGCGCCTGCAAACTCATATGGTCGTCCAAAACACCAACCTGATAACGACCCTGATCCGGAAGACACCTACACATCAGGTCGAGGAGGCTACCACTACGGTGGTAATAGTTACCAAGACTCCTACTCCTCCTCCTACCAAACCACCGCTCTCGCGGATGACGAACAAGATCCCGAACTCATCAAACAAGAGATCAAATACACAAAATACGCATCCCACGCATCAACCGTAAACGCCCTACACGCCGCCGCCCGCGCCGAACAAGCCGGACAATCTACCCTCCTGAATCTGGAACAACAGGGTGAATCACTGTATAATACCCAATTAAACCTTAAGATCGCAAAGACCCACGGTGATATCGCGGCACATCAGGCGAAGGACTTGAAAGTGGCGAATAGACCGTTGTTTATGCCACACGTTAAAAACCCGTTTTCATCAGGTCAGGAGAAAGTTATTAACGAACAGGTTGAGCTTGAAAGACAGAGGAGGCAACGTGCTGATAGGAGTTCTGGCGCGAAGCTTACGCATGAGGAGAAAATGAGGAAGATGGGTTTGGCACCGGTGGGGGCTCCGAAGCCCATGCCACTAGAAGAGAAAGCTGCAAGAGAGAGACAGCGATCGATGTATCAATTCGAGGCGGATGAGGAAGATGAGCAGTTAGAAAGGGATATTGATACTAATTTGGACTTGTTGTCTGACGCATCGAAGAGGTTGAGGGGTATTGCTGGGGATATTCATCAGAAGGTTGATGAACAGAATAGGCTGATTATGGATATCAATAGCCAGGTGAGTTTTTAATAGAGTATTTGGGTTGATATTGTGGGTCCTTTACTAACGGGATTGGCGCTTATCAGGCTCACGAAGTCGAGGATGGATTGGCACGGGCTGGGCATAAGTTGAGGCCATATGGTTATTAATTGATTTTTAGAGCTTAAAATATTTGTATCTGGTAATTATCTAGTTGGTTATAATTGGGAAAGGCACTTTGTACCTAATTCGCAATACTTGTTTATGTAATCTAACGTTTAATGCGGAACGGCTGAAATCCATCACTTAACCTAGGTACTAATGCTTCATTTTATTCGAGTTTAAGCCGTACTGTGTAGTTAAAAGTGAGGTCTAAGACAAGGTGTAGCTAGTGAAACAATCAATTGCGGGCTGGCGGGTCAAGTTAGCGAGGTCAACTACCATGGCCGTGGTAAAGTATCTAATCGAAGAGAATGATAAGCAGGCTGCATGATTTGTCAATTGGGTCTTGTGAAGTGGCTATCGCGCATAGGGTGATCGGATATCTTGCATGTGACTTCGGCGATACCAGGGGTCCACGTATATCCCGGGCTCAACCGGCCTGACAACCCCTCTTTTTGGAAGATTGGTTGGTTTTTGTGGCTGTTGACAGGATATCTCGTGGTAAACATGGCGGAATATATGGGTTCTAGTAATTGTTTTGATGGAATGACGGGTTTATCGCTTTTAATTTCTAGAGAATGCACCTTCACTCTTCAACTTGTGAAGGGTAGCTATCACTTTGAATTGGCTCAAGTAGGCAAGAATGTTACCATCCATTAGGCCAGCAGGAATAAATATCTGGAGAGTGAGGTGTTATCGCAGTCGATTCATATGATATGACTCTACCAAATCTTACCAGGTGTCTTGCATCATTAGAACAGCCATGCAATGGCAGCTGGTCTCTGCGCTATCCTCAATTAACAATCGAAGTTCGTGATATCACGATAATTCTGCGGCCGGAGTATATCCTCTAAGGTAAGGAACAGTTCATAATCAATTAAATCGACAAATAGGTAAATTTAGGAAATACGCCATACTTTAATCTCGATCGAGAACATTCGATCTAGCCTGAGAGCTTAAGCTTCTGATAGAAAATCTGGAAGGCTAGTTAGCAACATGCCGCCATATGCACCGATCGACGTTTATAGGTCGCATTGGGACTACGGCTGGAAGATGGACTGTGCTGGCGGCTAGGGGGGAACCTTTTCCATGGACTAGAAGACGGCAGAACCGGCGTCATGGGTGACAAGGATATAGACAAAGGGAAAGTATATGCGGGGCGTGCACGTGACAATATTGAATTCGAGGTTTATATTAGGCTTATTTGGGTGGTAGAATGTATGGACGTGCTCCAAGTCTTATAATATATCCTGTGAAGAGGTCTATAGTTGTCTTAAGATTGTCATGTCAGCGCATATACATGACCTCGATATTGTTGGTGTATTTAGGCAATGACTGGAGAAAGTGCCTAAATTTGACGAACGTTTTTTTAAAAACAGGAACCAGTCTGGCCAATTTACAGATATCGTTACCAGTTCTGGCGCTGAAACCGCGGGTACCATACTAAAGGGGCTGCTACAAAGTCGGGAAGCCAAGCAGCGTCGGTCGACTTAACACAATCAGGTTAAATTGCCGCTTTCGTCCATCTCCAAAATACCACGCTCAATTTTTGTGTTGCCGGGAAAACCTTCCATCTTGGCATTACACTTCTTCAATCACAAGCCTGTCAACGTGGAGGGATCACATGCCAAAGTCAAATTTTTTCCCCCCATGCCTTGTCTTTCCTGTGAGAGCGCCGTAGCGAACGATACCCTAGCAGGCTTAGTCTGGTAGTGGTATTATAGCATGATAATAGAGACCTGTGTAATGTATGCACATGTCGGTGGCATGTTTGAATGGGGAAGCTGTGGATGAGCGGAGAAACCGAGTTCCATGGATGAGTAAAAAGATTTGGTGTTCTTTCGTAGACGGTTGATAAATGTTGAGACGTTTCATAGTATGTGTCCTAGCCCGTGGTAGATAACTATATATTTTATTTTTTTTGTAAACCGCAAAAATTTTAATTTAATAATAAAAACTTCGTGCGGAGAAAGGTTGGATATGAGCTATATTGGTGGGGAATAATCGGACGGGGATGTCAAGTCAATCTGAAAGGATTCCTTCTCGCACGGGCTTTCCCCAGATGAACGACATTACGAGCGCATGCACGGCGTTTCCACTTCGTACTTCTCACACCCCATTGTTTTTTCGATCGCAGGGAGATGACATCGGCATTCACATTCCTTTAACTCGTACTCTGTACATAGATCCAAATCAGAGTATCTGTTCGGTCGGTAGCGGGGTTTCCGAGCTAGAATTCCGAACTTTATCAGCCCTTGGTCGAACTCCAAGAAGCAGCTTCCTCTTTTTATATAGTTTTTCTCCGTTCCCAACGAATTTATTTATACTCTTTCGCTTGCCCTTGTCCGCTTTGTATCTTATAACCATATCTGAGTTGTTATTGAATCTTGTGATTCGGGAACCTCGTTTGTCACAAGCTAATCCAATTCGCCTGATCACAACCGTCCCACCGCACTTATCTGTGCTGCTGCTCGAGTCTCTAGTCCCTTTACTACTCTACTGCTCGTTCCTTTTTATTCGATTCGACTAATACTATACAACTCGGCTCGTCTTGACTCTCTAACTTTTAACTAGATCTACCAATTTAAATTTATTTCAGGAGTTTTAAGAACCGTTTTTAATTTCGACGCCTTGTCACTACATGTCGTCTGTTTGAGTAATGGCGACACGCCTTCGTTCACAATCCACCACCCCCAAACCCCCCTCCCCTGACAAGGCCTCTCCACTTTCCTCGACAACATCTCCGCAGACTTCGAATTCATCGTCTTTGGCTTCATCTACGGTGGTTTTCAACACCACCATGCTCGCCTCTGCCCCCACAGCAGTGCGCGGCCCTTTACCCGCCATCCTTCCTCACGAGCCATCTCCAGATGTCGCACAAGCACAGACACAACAGATACAAGCACAAGACCCCTCGCACGCCTCACCCGTTGCCGCATCCGCTGCTCCGACGTATTCCTCCGTTCCTCCTCCCGCCGTTGTCGACTACTATTCTCACCATTCCGCCATATCTAATAACTCTGGAATTCCTATATCAACCGCCCGCAGCATGTCCATCCAATCTCTCGTTTCTACAAATTCCTCAGCAACTATAACCGACGACGATGCCTCGTCTATAATTTCGCATACCACCACGCGCAACACCGAGGACTCGGCTTCGGTTGATGGAGATCTCAGTGTAGATATCGACGATCCAGATGTTCGTATGGCCGCAGAGGCGCTTGGTGATTTACGTGCAGATTTTGTGTCAAGTCCCAAAAGCGTACCGAATAGCCCACCGCAAAAGAACGAGAAGAGGGAGGAAAGAAAGGAATCTATGATGGAGATGATTCAAGGACAAAATACATTTTTGGGAACAGCGGTTAGGGCGGGGAGAAGTGTTTATAAAGGTGGGAAACGATATAGTCCGCGGTTCAAGTATGGTGCCGAAATAGTATGTCCTCCCTTCCTGTTTTATATAATCAATCACATTCCTTCCATTCCTCGCCAATATATTATTTCATGCATAACCCCCCAATAAAATTACATCCGCTAACACATGTGATTGAAAGGTTGAGCGCGCCGCTGCACCGATGACCTCGGTCGTCTCTTATGCCGCCCGAACAACCGGGGTCGAATCTGTCCTCCGTCGCAACCTCGAAGCCCGTCGTCTATCGTCCTCAGGCACATCCTCACAGTCATCCCCTTCACACTCACAACCATCATCACTGACGGGCTCACACGTCACAAAGCGTCGGAAAACAGCATTCGAAGAAGGACATAACGGTAGTGGTGGAGCAATGGAAGTCGATTCTACTAGTTCTTCCACGGGGGAAAGAGATGGTAGAGATAATGAGTTGACGCATAAACCTGCCACCGATGTTGTATCGTTGAACTGGCAGAGGAGGTTAATGCTTTCAACTGCCGGAGTGGGTGTCGCACTTAGCGAAGAATCGCTTAAGAGTCTAAAGTACTGCCTCGCATGGCTTCGCTGGGCCAACGATCATCTTGATAAAGTCATCATGGCCCTTCGCGGGGTAATA
Organism: Arthrobotrys flagrans; assembly: GCF_004000055.1. Lineage (NCBI taxonomy): Eukaryota > Fungi > Ascomycota > Orbiliomycetes > Orbiliales > Orbiliaceae > Arthrobotrys > Arthrobotrys flagrans. The sequence goes on from NW_027137556.1 coordinate 1,336,703, forward strand.
AGGGAGTACGATTCGGATAAATCCCGCGCCAACGGCACGAGCGGGAAAGATGGAGGCACCGACGAAGGAGACGACGAGAGAAGTGCACAGTTACAAAATAAAATTGAAACGTTGAGAAAAGATGTTATCGGAACTTTGAAGAGGGTGGTGGATGTCGTTAGCACTTATGCTGGTGGAGCACTACCTGAGAATGCAAGGGTAGTGGTCAAGGCATGCATCACGAATTTACCCAGGAGATGGGCGCTAGCTGCGAAAGACGACAATGCTGGCGCGAATGCTTCTGGGAACAATATGGCGGTGGTGGTTAGAAGGGAAGAAGCAGGGAAGAGAGTGCTTGTTCTGGCAAGGGAAGGACTTGAAATGCTGCACCAAGTTTCGGCAATTGTACAATTGACACTGGAAAGAGCAGAAGAATGGTGTGAAAGGCTGGGAAGGAAGAGGCCAGAGGAAGGGGACTATGGCAAAGTTGGCTGGGACGTTGATATGGAACTCGACGGGGTAGGAGAAGAAGCCAGGAAAGATCGGTGATGTACCAGTATCCCTTGAGTCCTTTCTTCTTTCTTCGTTTCCTCTTTTCTTTGCTCTTTCCATTTATATGTTCTTGATATCCTTATTATTTTTTTGACATCTTTATTCCTTTTTTCAACTGTATCTTTGGGATTTGCTTTGGAAGAAAAAAAACAAAACAAAATTATTCGGGCTCAAAAAGCATATATAGTGTATACTGATTTTATATCAAGGCAGGATGGGGGCTGGGAATAATCGCGGATTGTATGAGCTTTTGCACTTGACTGTTGGATATTATTATATTCTGTTTGGGAGCTTGTATTATTCAATTTGATTTATCCTGTATGCTCGGTGGATATTGATATTGATGTTGCTGTACTAGTATCATTTCTTCTTTATTATTCCTCTCATCTTCGCCAGATAATCACTTCATGAAACGATGATTTCTTCTTACCTATTTCAGTAGTCTCGTGGGACCTTATTATATATCGAATTGTGACGTCATTGGTGCACCACCGCTCAAAAAACAAGTCGCACTTTAAAAAGCGAAAATATAAATACAGCGCACTTTATTCGACTCGGATTTGATTCAATCTATAGCCACTGTTGTCAAGAACATAAATTGCTTAGCTTCATCGCTCATCGCTAGCCTTTCTAAAAGAAACATCGTCTACGATTCGCGAATCTAGATCTCAAGACACTCAACCAAACATCGATATCGATACTATACTTCCCAAATAACTGAAAAGACTACAAAAGAACGAAACAAAAGGCGTAAAAGACTAAGAAGTCGATATCGTCACAATGATTTCTGTCACATTCTCCGTCGAAAACTTCATCTCTGCCATCTTTGGCATTTTCCGCAACGTCATCGACTCAATATTTGCCGTCTTCACGTCGATCCTTGCGCTCTTCCAGACCGCTGTTGTCAGTGTATTTGACCTAGCCAAGAGTCTCTTGAACTTCCTGTTGTGTGAGTATACAAAAACAGCCTCATCGACGTCATTTAACTTCGCGCAAAAAAACAAAGGCTAATGATGAGCTGTGAATATTTTTCTAGTAAACATATTTGTTCTGTCCGTTATTGCGATTGGATTTATTCTCTACACTGCTGCTTTGCAGAAGAACGGAGCTGCGCCAAATGCTGGTGTCACTGGGAAGAAGAAGGCTGTTTCTTAAATGTTGCTTTGTTAAGGAAGGATGCTTAGCTTCCCCAAAGGATCGAGAGCTTTTGCGGCACAGCCATTCTTTAGTTATGATCTGGTGGTTTTTGCTTGTTAGAGGGCTTTCGTTCGTAACAAGTAAACTTCTATACAACTTTATAGCTTTTTGGTCTGTTTTCTGAAGAAAGGCGTCTTTTATGATGGCGCATGAGGATGTCGAAGGTCTGCCCGTGACAACCTTTACCAGCTACCCTCATTTTGCCTTATGAGATTCGAACTCTCGAATTCTGGACATAGATACATCCCGAAGACTCGCTCGCACAAATCTACATTTTACCTTATGCCACTCCCAAACGTTGAAACCGAACTCGCAACCACATTACTTGCGATCGATAGAAACTGGTTACGGATGATAATGATGCACGCCGATATCGCATTGGTCTGATTGCTACCCAACACCTTGCCATTAGTTTAGGGTCCTTGCATAGAACATAAGATATTCTGTGTGGTTGTTTCCGGGCACTTGGGCCGAGATCCAACAAGCCAATATAACTCCCAAGCCCACCACCATAACGATCGAAATATATCCTAAGGACTCCCCTCTATTTTGAGAGGGAGGAGGCATGAGAACAACTCCAATCTGGTTTTTTTGTTTGTGCCATCTAAACCACTTTGCTGTGCTGCCACAGATTGGTTTCATACTTTGAATTCTCAAACAAGATTGGGTTATTTTTCAGAAATAGAACGACAATATCGGATTATATACAACGTTGTCGTTACGGGATGGTAGATGTTAATATTTACTGTTTGCCTTTCCTTTTTATGAGCGAGAATATCAATGGATACACCGCTTGTAACGGAAGTATGTGGCCTAACTCTTGTTCCTGCGATAGGGCGAATCTACTTCACAATCCCCGATGCTCGGTAATTGCACATCCATCCCCATTATCTATCTTCGCCGACATCACAAGCCCCCACAGGAAAATGGTCATCCAGTATGTTTCTGAAGGCAGCCACAAATCTTTTTTGCGTAACCATGCCCCAAGACGAATTTATATGCAATCACGCAACTCCTATTCAGTCCCAATACTTTGGATCAAGCTACAATAATATCATTTATCATATGCTAGAACGGAGTGCCTATCAGTCTTCACGTGAGGTGCCATATAGCATTGCCACCGTTCGACCGTTCCATACCCAGCTAGGCAAGGACATTGACTATCTGTATTTGGATGCCTATATCTAAACTGCATGCCTAGGGAAACACAATCCCGAGGTTTAGACAGGCCTGGATGGTATAGTTCTGTCCACCTACGCAGCAGTTGCTATCCAGACCAGGCCCTGCCGCCTATGCCATTAAATTATGTTCGAGTAAGGTGTTACGGTACCCTACCCTGGCCAGAACGCACTCTCGCAAGAAGCCCTACAAGCTGTTTTATTAACTTCGATCGTGAATAGGGCACGTGGGTGCAGGGGACGAGGTATTCCAACATGACAGACAACTCTTTAACTGGGCTAGGGTTTCGAAGAATCTCATGCTTCTGGATCGCATAGGAATCAAACTTGATTTTTTCTTCCTGACTCACGGTATCCTTTTTTCTCCGACGCGGGCGCGGGTTCTATTAGCATCTTGTACGTAAATAAAGATTCTAGCCTCGGGCATAGTTTCAAACTTCGAACGATATAACTTGCATATGCCTTTGCATAATTCTAAAAGGACTTACAAGAAAAGTATTTCTAGAAGCTGGCTAGAGAAACAATTACTGTTGGCAGGTATTTTCTTTTTTTTTTTAGGAGACTAGCAAGAGATTGGTTTGTCGAGGTAATTTGATAATGTATAGACAAGCATCAGGGAGTAACGAGTAACATTTACACTAGTAACATACCTTGCTAGCGCCATTGGTACCATGGTACCAAAGTGGCGTAAAGGCGTTCCTCCGGCCATTGTATCTATTCATTCTCCCCCACATGTCTGACTTTTGATTTTGCGAATACGCATGATGTGCTAGCTAGCAAACATCTTCGCTGCGCACAAAGCTGTTATCGACGAGATGTACGTGAAATAATCCAACTTAGTAACGGGTTGTTGGACCGCGGCAAGTGGAAATATCCTTGATACTTAACTGTTTAGATCTACAGGGTCTATTTAGCTGTTTCCAAAACAAGGCTGGGTGGGGTGTAGCGAATTGTGGGACTGAAAGTTTGTGGCGACAGCTATTTCGATTTAGATGTTTTTGTTGTACGTTTTGCTATAATTGTGAGCTCCTGCGGCCTGGTGAATTGTGGGTGATTTAGATGGGTTATGAGGGCGTGTGTGGTATATATATATGGATGGAAGAATGGGACCGAGCGGCGAGGGTATGTTGACACTTTTTTATTTTCTTTGTATTAACTGTTTTGCATGGGGCTGTGGACCTTTATTTCTGAAACTCGCGGATTTCTAGTTTCTTACACTTATTTGTACAACGGTGAAGATACCATTCGGATCTATTACGTGCATTATTGTCTACGCCTCTTTGTTCATTTCTATATCTCTGTCAAGACCTTGCCTTGCACGGTTATCGATTATCAGGTATAATATATACAACAGAATCCTTCCGCCATGAGCGAAGCATTTGGCATTCAGTTAACCTTCATTCCAGTGGATAGTCCAGAGAAGACTTTACGAGCTACCGATATGACCGCTGCCACTATCAAATCAACACCAACCCGGGCCTCTTCAAGCTCGGCCAGAGACACCTCACTATGCGAGAACTTTTACAAATTCGACCTTCAACCAAAAGTATCCACAACATGGTCTAAAGGTTATAAACACCCCGTTCAGGAATGGGAGTTCTGTCCGTTACAACAGGGACATTCGGTTCATCCGTCCGTGGCGTTCACACGTAATGGTCGTCCTCGCCCTACAATTGAAATTCCTCCACATGGGAAGAGCCTGTCGCTGTCGATGAGGGCTTCTCATCGGGAACTTGGTTCGAGGAAAAGTAGTGCAGTGCAATCGTATTCCTGTGCACGTGCCATGTCGGATTCAAAGGCTCGTGGTTCTATTGTCTTGTCTCCGGGTCTGTGGCAGAGGAAACGTTCAGCTACACAACCGTTGAATTACGATAAGAATCGGCCTCTTCCACCTTTACCCTTGATAATTAAGAAGAGCGAAGGGGAAGGATTGAAACCCAGTCTCAGCTTCAGGAGGAAAAGAGAGAATATGAAGCGTCGACAGTTGCAGCAGCAAATGGAACTTGCAAGTATTCAAACAAATATTAGGCCTGCTCCTATCAAGTTACCGCTAAAATATACCGAAGAGGGATCACCGAAGACCGAGGCTATAACACTGGGAATGGGGGATGCAGAAGTTGTCACGATTGGCTTTGAAGGCTATGCACCTCCAGTCCCTGCGGTTCCTCAGCATCAATTTTCCAATCAAAGTATACGTACCTTTGAGGATAACCAGGATGATGAGTTATCATTATTTGACTTTAGTTTTGTTCCAATTGCCAGTGTTGAACAAGTGCTAGGTGCAGCTGAGGAACCTATTTCACCCTTCGACTTGAAAGGAACAATCGATGAAAGCCTCGATTCGGATCTTCCCATCAAAGCGAAGAGGTTTGGTTGCCTGCCAATGAAACTACGACTTGAGATCCCTGAAAGTACAAACTCTGGGACGTCTCCGACTGTATCATGCCTCCAGGACGATGAGGCTGCCGAGATGGATAAAATGAGAGAGCAAGCCGGTTCAAGATGCATTGGTCGAGAGGAAACTGTTTACAATGAAGATGGCGTCGAAGAACGACGGTACGTCTACTATCCAACCCAACTATCGATGGACCTTCAACGGTCGTCGTCTATTATCCAGCAAAAGAGGGCCTCTGTGAATCGACAGCCTCCCTATTATACCAACTTCCCACCACCACATCCCGAAAAAAATACTCGCGAACATCAAAAGAAATCGTCAATCTCTTCGTCGAGGTCGCAGATGACTTTCTCAACCTTAGGTGGCGGCCACAACACTAAGTATGATCAGGAGAGCCAGGCGACTGACTGTGAGGACTATGAAGCCGACGAAGATGAAGACGTTAATGGAAACTATACCTGTGCTTCATCATTTGTGAGCGCCAGTTCATATCCGGATTCTGAGTTATCCGCTGGCGAAGAGGGTTGCTTCACTCCAGTCCCACAGAGGCTTTCAGCTGCGTCAAGGAGAGCAAACAAGAGTGAGAAGTGCTCATTTAGAGCAACTACGATTGAGACGGAGGCCACACAGGTTCTTCCCCTACCCATACCTACACCAGTAGGACTCGACTCTTCTGTCCCAGTTTTCCAGTCCGTAACACCAAAGTCGTCGTACGATATCATCACCTCAGCAGCTACACCTCATGTTAGCTTTGGTCTTCCTCCTACTCCCACTGAACACAAGAATCCTAGGAAGAGCGCTAGTGCGTCTCATCTTCCTGCCTCTGGTAGATCGGAATCTACCCAATCACTCAATTCTGCGCCTCGATTAAGTTCCCACTCGTGCAGCAATCTCAAGGCCGTTTTAGACCAAAGCGTGCCGCCAGTACCGCCAGTCCCCTCTGTAGAAATTAATCGTGCAGTAAGCTCAGAGGGAACTACTTTTCATAATAGTGGCGAGGGCCCAGGAGCCCAAAGCCTTCATTCACCTGGCCATAAACTGTTAGGCCACCGAAGCATCATCCCAATTCCATCGATGTTTAGAAACGGTGATGAAGGAAGTAATAGCAAACTCCGTGTTATCGAAGAAGAACCTCACCAGCAACGACCGAGCACTGCCCCCGCTGCACCGGAGTATCAAAACTCTCGGTCGTTCTTTGAAGACTATGATGACGCAGAAGATGTAGAAAGTGGACTCTCGAAAGTAAAGAGGTTTCTGGCTAGATGCTTGAGTGTGAAATCACGCCCTCTATCGGCTGTCCACGAAAGTGAAGCTACGTCGGGGAAGAAGGCTGAGAAGAAGAAGAAGGCGAAGAAGGTCGAGGGAGTACAAGAGGCAGTGGAGAAGAGTAAAGACGAGAAACAGGAAGAAAGGTCAGCAACACCGCCCAGAACATCTTCAAGATTTTCGAGGATCTCTAGGATCTCGAAATTAGGAAGAGGAAGCGGCAAGTGGAGATGGAGTTATGCAATGATGGGGGCTACATTCTCATAAAATATTTTCCTTGAGTCAGGTCGAACTTTAATAGATTACATATGGCGTTTGTGTGGTATGTTTTTATTGGGTATTTTACCTGTACACTCTTTTGTTTGAACGTGCATGGTCTATAGAATCTTGGAGTTTGAGTGTCTTCTTATTTTCTTTTATTTCTTCCTCTTATTATTGACATATCAGGCGTTTCTGATGTCCATTGGGACTAAAGGCTTCGACAGAATCGCTGGGATCGATTCTGAATCCTGTCGCTCGTTAATTATCACTTTTCCTTTGCTAAAGATCGCAAATGTTGCTGTCCCACAGGCTGCGGGCGCAGGCTTTTGTTTGAACTTAACTCTGATTAATTGAACACAATTACATTGCATTGCACAAGTAGTTAGTTTAAATTTCTGTGTCAACTCTGGAATTCAAATATATTACAGGAACTTAGCATTGTATGGCCATTTTTAGAACGCCATCTCGAATATCGTCTAATGTAAACGTATCTGCATATAGACCCGTTTTAGTCGTACTTGTGGAGGGCGATATCGATTCATGATATCGACTTTAGCGGGTGAAATTCATCTGTTATATTCTTTTTGTCGAAAACGATGGCGAGCTACACAAGCGAAATATCGTGAGCTCTAAGGCTTCGGGACCAGTCTGGTCTCGACACCTAAGCACTATTGAACGGTAGTCAATTTGAAATCAATCAATCCTCGATTTCAGTTTCAGCAGAGTTGGTTTTTCGAAAGTTCTACGTCTACCCCTGGTCTATATCTGTCTGATGTTTTTTAATCTCAGCCGCAGGACTCCATGCACTGAACTGATCAGAAAACCATGTCGTCTCATTTTAACCTAAGCAGAACATGAGGTATTTTACCAGGCGGGCCCGGGATATCAATATGATCGTAAAATGATGGTAAACATTTCATCGATTTCAAGAAGATAAAGGACAAAAACGCCACTATCGCAATTGGTTATCGAACCGCGAAGGTGCCAGTTGAAGCCTTCAGATGCAACGCAATACCACCTTAACCAATTCGGACTTGGACCTGGTAGACCACAACTGGATTCTCGAGGGAATCATGTCATTGAGATCACACAAATCTGGCCATACAATGATTGTTTAATTCTCACAAACCATTTGAACCAAGCAAAGCTTACCACGCTTGCACGACCTGAGCTATTGGGTTTTTTTCCCCCCCCGATAATAACTTCAGCCCTAAAGTAAGTCCGAGGATTTATAGTTGGTGGGGTTTATGTAATATTCGGAGGACCTGGCGAAAGATAAGACGAGCGCTTTGTTGGCAGATGTGGATTCATGCTACATTCTACCGCTGACGACCTGTCGCAAATCCGGGATGATCCGAGATAAAAACAAGAAGACATCTTGACATGTAGGCGCAAGGAAAGGAAAAAGTTGTAGCTATAGAATCCCATGCAGATGCAAGCGGTTTTCAGGTCCACATGCATAACCTGCAAGCTTTGAGATTATAATTTTCTGGGCGCCAAAATGGCAACTGGCTTCATGGAATGTGGTTTATTTTCAAAAGTGGGGGTAGACATGCATAGACTTACATTCCGCTACCGCTGGCTGCTAAGCTAGGAGACTTGATATGATATCGGACTAGTCAATGGAGATATCTACAATGCGGTCATATCAGGCAACTAAACGTTATAACGTCTATACAACTTACTACTAACGGATACTATGTACATGTAGAGACGGGAAACGCTGAGAATTCTACCACGGGATCTCTCGCGCCTTATTCCCATAACGTTGTTTTCTAGATCGACAGGTACGTCCGGGATCTATGTCGCCCTAACAGGAACCGATTGCATTGGCTGCGCGGTGCGGAAACCTAACCGGATTTTCTCGCCGCTTTGAGTCAGCCGCATGAAATCTAGATGGGCCATCCCAGTCGTTGACGTTCAATCTAATCTTATGCCACCACTACATGCCTTCCCGCCAGGGTCGTTTCGCCGAAATAGTACTCCTTTTGGTTACCAAGACACATAAAAAAAACATCGGGGCCGCGATAACTATAGCGCAAATAGGTAGAAACATGCAGAGGCTTTTCTGTGCGCTCGAGCTCGAGCTCGCCTCCTTATCATACATGTAAGTATATACATGTAGAAAACATACCTACCTGGCCGTTTTCTGAGCCACAATAGGGGTGCCAACATGTACACCCAGCCTTGCTAACAAGAGAGATGACAGAATTAGATCCCGTTGTTATAATGTATAGGAGTAATGACTCTATGCCACACACGCACTGGAACCTAGATTGGAAGTACACGAGAATGTATATACACCCTGAAGGTAATATAAATATGTGTCCCCGCCCCACACGAGGTAGCACGAAGATCACTACGGCTTTCATCCAGATTCTCCAGCAAGTCCTCCTCGACATTTACTTGCCATCACACGGTCCACATTCGTTTATCTGATAACGAGCGGAGGACGTTGATAGTACTTTATATTCCTTAATTGGTTATATATCGATCTCTCTAATATACTTACTCTCGTTTGGTATTTTATATATATCGAGATGAAGACATCAATTATCCTTGCAGCACTCGCTGCTACTGCCTTAAGTGCTCCGGCGCCGGCACCGCGCCCGCAGGATGTTGACTTCTCTAGTCTTCCATTCTTATCGGATGACTTGTCCACTGGTCCAGAATCTGGGATGACCAAAGAGCCTGTCCCTGTCTCCAAGCCCCCAACCAGCGATATCGTTGATGACATCAAGGAAGACCCAGCTACTCCTATCAAGAAACTTCGTCGCGGTATCAATGCTCTTCTTAAGCGTGTACCTGGAGATTGCGCCCCTCAACCTATCAACAATGGCCCGCAATTCATTAACCTCGAGCCCACCCCGTGGCAAGAAGCCGTCGAAGCTGCCTACCCTCCTACTAACCCCTCAACTCTCGGTCCCTATAAAAAGGTATTCGACGGCCTTAGGGGTAGCGTAAGCCAGATCGGTTATCATGGACTCACCACTTTGCACGCCTACGATATCAACGCTTGCAAGACCCTTTGTGAAAAAAAGGCCCAATGCCTTGGCTTCAACTTCTACGTCGAGCGAGACCCATCTCTTGATCCTGGCAATTTATGCCCTAATCCTTCTATTATCACAAACTACAAGTGTACCCTTTGGTCTTTCCCCTTCCTTGCTGGTGCAGCCGATAACATTGGTCAAACTCGAAGAGAATTCAAAGTTGTTATTGCAGCATCTGTTGGATATGTTAAACCATATGCCGCTAGCAACCTGGCCAACTTCACAAGTTACGGACAAGATCTCTACGGATCTATTAATGCTCCTCTTTTGAATGGCGATAGCACTTATTTGGGTGTGAAGAGTTATCCAAACACAGATGTGAATGTGGATTACTTTGAACCCGCTGTTTGTGCTGCTGCTTGTGATGCCCAGACGGCATACAATTCAAGACATCATGCTAGCACTCCATGTCAATATAAGGCTTGCGTAAGTGTATTCATACCGTTTAATATCTTAATGTTGGATTGTGGAATGCTAATAATATTCTGTAACTGTAGAACTTCTTTGACGCATATGTTGTGTTAAAGGACGGAAAGGCGCAGGGTTTGACTTGTACCCTTTACACTTGGACTTGGGATGACAGCTACGCTGTGAACGGTGGTCAGACCAGGTCTGATGGTGTTTACAAGGTTGCGAATTCATATACCTATACGAACTCGCGACTTCCTGCCCCTCCTTATACCAATACCTGCCCAATCTAAAACCAGGCGGCAATGTCTACAGTTGTCATGTTGTCATTGTACAGACGATAGAAGGTAGATATGTTGTCGTTATCATCCGATGGATTTCGTGCGGGGCATAATATCTAATAGTAAATGTAATAAGAAAAATAATATAAAATCCTATGGCTATATCGAAAAAGAATGTCCAGAATTTTTAGGCACCTTTATTGCACAATTACTGGTACTTATAGATATCAATCTCGCGGACTCTTCATATCACTCCGAGTGGTAGAGCTGGCTATGCGCTAGTCCTCGATCAGCAGTTAGTACTAGTGTATCTCTTCGATTCCATATCTATAGACGTTCGGCCCCTGAGGATCCTCGCTAACACATGATATGATTCCGCAATCGATATTAGATGTGGAGTTTCCGGTTGTGTGACGAGATATGCAGGTCCTCTTTCCTTCTTCAGACAAGCGGGATGGATCTTGCATAGGCAGGTATGTAACGGACCACGGCATATAGGAGCTAATGCGCAATGATATATATCTTGTTCCGTTCTTAAATCTCAGATCTCTTGATCTTGATGGCATTCCATTCCTGTTCTTTTCTTCATTCTCTTTGCTAGGCGAAATCAAAATGAGAGCAGGATTCATTGCTACTACCATCGCAGCATTTGCGTCGGTGTCACTGGTGCTAGGCGAGGAGAGGTTTCCGCGATACCAACCCGCCTTCCAGCCACCAGGATTACGCAGACGACATGAAGAAGCTCTAAAAGTTGAACTCGAAAAGTATGGAATTAATTTGAACAACCAAATCCCTTAATTACATAAACACATATCTAACTTGCTATATTCCCCTTACCAATTAGACGGGCTCTAGATGGTTCTTCGAATCCCAATGCCATACCATACTCCCAACTTTGGTTCCCCCAAAAGGTCGACCACTTCGATCCTTCCAACAACAACACATTTCAACAACGATATTGGATATCCACCCATTTCTACAAGCCTGGTGGACCCGTTTTTGTTCTCGAAGGCGGGGAAACAAGTGGTGCAGGTCGTATCGAATATATGCAAACAGGCATTGGGCGATACATCACAGAATACCTTGGCGGAATTGGAATTATTCTAGAACACAGATACTACGGCAAAAGCTATGTAACTCCAAATCTAACAGTTGAAAACCTGAAATGGTTGAATACTGCGCAGAGTTTGAAGGATAATGCGTATTTTGCAGAGAACTTGTGGAAAGAGCTTCCTGCAAATTTATCTCACATTCGGCCTGATACCACGCCGTTCATTAGCTATGGTGGGTCTTATGCTGGAGCTAAGTCGGCGTTTTTACAAGTGGAGTACCCGGAGGCATACTACGGGTCTTTAGCGTCAAGCGCAGTGACTTGGGCTGGGGAGAACTTTTGGGAGTATAATGAACCAGTGAGAAAGGTTGGAGATCCTACCTGTATTGCGATCTTGGAAGAGACGGCGAGGAGAATAGATACATACAGCGCGGTGGGAGGATCGGTATGGTCGGACTTCAAGCAGTTGTTTGGGGTGAAAAGGTTGGAGGATCGGGATGCTGCAAACTTTATATTTGGTATTCTCGGAATCTGGCAGGGTGGGAATTGGGATAAGAACCAAAGCGGGGCGAAGGACTGGGATAGGTTTTGCGGGAATATCACAGAGGGTTTGGGTCAGGACTACAGTGTACCAGATTGTCCAGAAAAAGTCTTGAGTGAGAGGTCAGATTTTGATCTAGAAGAAGGAATCTATAACTTTGCGAGGTGGACGAGGGCATCGCTAGGGAGTAGTTGCGGCGACGAGGACCTGGTGAAGTGTGCAGGGACGTGGAATTTGAACGGATACGAAGGCGAGTCTTTGAATGATAGTTGGAAGCTATGGACGTGGCAAGTTTGCACAGAGGTACTACTCCTTCCATTGCTATGCGCTGGTTATGATACTGATGACGATGATATAGTGGGGATATCTTATCCCAGGAGCTCCTGCCGGTTTCCCGACTTTGATACCACGAATCGTAGACCTCAAGTATCTTCGTCGAATATGTCAAAATTCTTTCAAGATGCGTAGGTTTTACCTTGGTCCTAGTTTGCATTGATTGCCATTCTATTGCTGATAGCTCGTAGCCCCGGATTTTGTCATAGATACATCCAAAGTTCTAAAATACGGCGGCTACAATCTCACTGCCCCACGACTTATGTATATCGACGGAACTCACGACCCTTGGCTCTACGCTACACCACACAGTCTACACTCACCACAGAAGGACAGAAGTGACCGACTTAGCATTTTGATTCAAGAGGCATGGCACCATAATGATGAAAATGGTTTGGGAGATATCTCAAAGGAGCCAATGAGGATCCAGGATGTGCATTATCAAGAAATCGAGGTTGTTAGAGATTGGGTTCTAGAGTTCCATGAGAATAAAGGGAACAAGTGGGAGCCCCCGAAGAAGATTTGAGTGCCGAAGCACTGTTTGGTTTACGAGACAAACCCCATTTCTCCTTCAGCCCTCGACGCACGGAGGTAAGTAGAATTCGAAGGGTTGGCCACGTTGGTTGGACCCCGGTAGCTTAATAGCGCAATTAAGAAAGAAGAGGTGGGGTTATTAGAGTAGAAGTTATACCCTTGCACGTATCTTGCTCAAGAAAGGCAGCCCGGAAGTTAGGAGGTTAGCTGCTCCAACATCTGTCATCTATTTAGCTCTCGTTGTCCTTCACGCTGTAATATTATAATGGAGATATAGGTGCGGTGTCAGCACTCTACACATGAGCCAATCGCGTATTCCTCCTAAAAAACAAGCTTTTTCGCAACCTAGGCCTGGGTACGAGACCAACCTAGGCTGTCATTCCAGATGACCTCTGGATTAGTAGTCACAGGGTACAAAACAGAAAGAACCAAAGATGAAAGACCGGGATTCGGTTCCTACGGCAAACGTCTCTACATCTTCAAAGGCGTGGTCCTTCAGGGGCCGCTAGCACACTTCACATTCGTGCTGCCTGTAGCATGTAGTTCCATAACTAGCTTGTCCTTGTCGGAACATATTCCCGGGTGGAGAATATCTTCAACTGTGAAACGGGCGCAAGTTGCACAATCCGCAAAAAGGTCTGTGGCTTGAAACCCCGCACCTTAAGTTGACAGCTATCGACGGTCTCGGCTTGCCTGTGGCCTGACCCTCGCCCTTGACCACATGGGTATCCTTCTCACACATACAGCGCATAGCGCTTTTATCATCACTTAGTCAGGTATCATAATGTGTGAGTTATGCAATGTTTATGATAAACTGGCAGATCACAGAAACCTATTCGCATATTGCGCTCTTAGTTTTTTGGGTGGCGTGAGAGCTCAAGAGACTTTTCTACGTCACAGTATATTCGGATTTCATGCCGCCTAACGAGTGTTGCAATATATATTACCCTTGTATGTGATGTATTTCCAAGGCTTCGGGGTTATATAGACCGGCTAAACCGGCATAAGATCACAAGCATGGTACTTTCAACCCTTGTTGGGCTAGATCTAATCTGGTGTGGATGAATATATGGGAGAGATTTACATGGATTTGGAACGACTTCGATTTGGCACTCCGGAGCAGGCAATGCGAAAGATACTCTTGCATACTTACATTAACAACTTAGGGAACTTGTTCGATATAGGGGTCCCAATTCAAGAGTGGTTCCGATCATACTATACAGTTTCAGAGTCAGGTATCATATTTTCAGTCAATACCAGACAACAAGTTAAATGCAAGTGAACTTACGTTGTGGTCATGTTTCTACTCCTCTCAAATACTATGATGTTGGCAGAAGATTTATGTAAGGGACTAATTTATGTATATACTAGCTCAATCATTCGTATTTTAAACTCTAAGGATTCAATACAAATGTTGAACTCCAAAACAAAAATCAGGTAACTCCATAAACGACCAGGCCCGATGCAAAACTAACGAAACAGGTATATATCATTGATGTAAATCATCGAAACTCATAACAAAATAATTATCGGGGTATCTTTAGTCTCTTTGTGTCCTCCTCAACTTTATCAGAATTCTGAAAATGGAATTAGCCCCATCCAAACTGCTCACAGTGAAGAGAGATGCTTGGTCCATTGGGCGTGATCGCTGAAGCTGCCGCATTTCTGGCGCATCTCATGAGCTCAGTAGGGCCACAGGCTCCGACCGCAACAAGATCGTTTTGGGTCGCATTTCTAATAGCATCTTGTACGATCATGTCCATCTCTGGTCGGCCATATTCGAAGATATCTCGTCTAAGGCTTCTGTCAGAACCAATCCTGTTAACTTGTCGGACCCTGGTGTCAATGACAAGTTCCAGGGCCTTCTCAGGAATAGTAAGAAGGTCGGTTGAATTCGCAACTGAAGGGCCAGGTTTCTCATCGAAGGTTAAACCAGAGTCTGTGCTATCCTGAACTGGAAGAGAACCTTGAAGGTCCTCTGCTGTTGCATTTGTTGGGGACTCTGGATGTGTGTTGATGAGATCTGAAGGCTTGCGGGTGACGAAGATGCGTAGGTTCACGATGGGGCAGTTCTGTAGCTCCTCGAGTTCCTTTTCAAACCATTTTGTATGAGCTACCAGGATGTGATTATTAGTCTCAAGATTAATTTCCTTGATAGATTAATAGGTCGGGGTTCAACTTACATCTTTCACGAATAACCCAAACGAACTCAATGCTTTCGACGGAGCACCGGCTCAGGTTGCGGGCAATATCCGTAGCAATAGCAAAAGAAAATGACCCACCGCTACCGCCGGCGAACAAGACCAGACGGTTCATCCTTCGATAGTCTGGAATGTTGCCATATGGGCCGTCGAAGTAACACCCAAGGGATTCACCAGGGTTCAGAACGGCCCTGTCGTATAGCTTGCGAGTGAATCCTCTCTGAGCACGGATGATGAACTCGAGGGAGTCCGCCGAAGAAATAGTAAAGGGGTGACTCTGGAAAAGTTTGATGGACGGAATGTTGATGAATCCATGAGATGCAGGCTGGAAAGTTGCAGTTTTGTTAAGAACAACCTTAACGCAGTCGCCAGGAAGTGGGTAAATAGTTGCTTTGGTTCCCTTGCTATAGTGGAATCCACGGGAGAGTCTAACAAGCCGATCAAAAATCCACATGGCAGAGGCTAGATATAAGGCTGCCCCATATGTCTTTGGTTGGTGGAAACCGAGCGCTGCAACAGCGCCAAGAGCGCAGATGATGTGAACGATATAGAACCATTCATATGCTCTTCTGCGAATGAATGCGAAGGAGGACAAGAAGAGGACAGTAAAGAAGATCCAGGCTATCAAGCCCGCTCGATATGCCGGATCTCCTTGCCTAAGGCGGGATAGGAGGCTTCCGCTCTTAGTCCAACTATATATGTAGAGGCTGTTCCCAATGTTAATTAATATATTCTGTCATTTTTATGGTGTAGGGGACATACATGACGTGGATAGAACCTTGGATCCAACAGAACCTCCCAGCCCACCTGTGGAGGACGTTTAGTCTTTCATGAGAGTACCCTGTAATGAAGGTAAAAGGATTGTTCTTCATGGCCAAAAGAAAGACCAACGCCAAATTGACAAGAGAGAGCCTAGGTAATGTAAAATCAGGTAAAGGGTTAATATAATTTATTCCCTGTGATATATTCAAGAACTGGATTGGGTCTTACCATCCACATCTCTTCGAGATGAAACTAGTTCCATACTTGCCTCCCCATCCCATTTTATAAACCGCAAAGAAGATATTGATGCCTGTATATACAGCTATCAAACCAAAATGCCCGTTTGAAGTGAATTTGGGCATCTTTCGCAAAGCAATTTTTCGAAATACTCTATACGCAACAAAACATCAGTCATCCTAACGTCGATAAGTTTAAAACCTTTATGGAATCGCATACCGGAAGGGTGATGCAGCCATTCTTCCCATAACGCCTCGACGACCTTGAAGGTGCATAAATGTTCTTGAAACGTGAAAGAAGATGAATAGGAAGATTATTGCGCCTAGACTCAGCCCGTACCATTTCGCCATTTCGCCATTCATGACTGACATCCA
Organism: Arthrobotrys flagrans; assembly: GCF_004000055.1. Classification (NCBI taxonomy): domain Eukaryota; kingdom Fungi; phylum Ascomycota; class Orbiliomycetes; order Orbiliales; family Orbiliaceae; genus Arthrobotrys; species Arthrobotrys flagrans. The sequence goes on from NW_027137556.1 coordinate 1,353,303, forward strand.
GTGGCGGAATGCACGAAGTTCCTCCTCGGTCATTTGGCCATTGCTGCTACCGCCTGTAGAATTATTTCCTCCATGGCCGCCTGCCGAGTGCCCGCCAGAGCCAGCGTTGGCACGAGCCCAAATTTCTTGAATCATTGAAGCCATTGTGATAATATGATACACCAAGTGAAAAGATCTTGGATATACCTATGACCTTGGGCCAAACTGTTGATGAAATATGCTATAGTGCTGGGTAGCTATAGATATCCGTTCAGACGGCGGGTAGGGACGTCAAGTCTTTATAATTCTCCACCCACCGCGGCAACTGGTGCACTTTCCAAGTTGTCTTAATCAACCCAAGCTCTGCATGGGTGTAGATTGATAAGATCCCAATATGGGATCTCATACTATTTTCTCCTTCGCTTTTGTTTTTTGATTTTTCTGTGCCTTGTGCATTTGGTCATAGGCCCAAGCAAGGATAGGAGCTAGTCGCAATACCATTCCGGTGCTTGAAGACGTGAACGGGCGGAAGCACTCTGCGGAGTCTAGTTACAGGATGGAACTTGCCACTAGCATCTACATGATAAAAAGAAATTTTTGACAAGAGGGGGGTTCCTTGTGGGTACCCCTTCTGGGCGCCCATGGGGCATTGTGTCACCGCGGATACTTACAACCTTTAAATATGGGGTTCATCCAGGTACGGGCCTCCCGGGCCAACTTCGCGTTAACTTCAAGAGACAAGAAAAAAAAAATTAAGGTTTTTGCATACGAATGCTACACAACTAATCGGTGAAAAGTTCTCATATTGGAATAGACAGAGATAATTATGTTTCAGCATATAGAAACGACCGATCCGCGAATCTACCAAGACGGAATACTAGGTGCATAATTTGCGTGTATCAATGGCAAGAGAAGCTGCAGTGCTCCTCTTTTCTGCATGAAGAGGCTGGGCAAATGTAATTTCTTTTTGAATATTCGAATGTGTTGGAGATATAGCATTACCAAGTTCTTAGATAATCTCCGTGCCTGCAAACTATTGAAATATCGCGGCGAGGTGGCCGTTGAGCCACGGGGAATTGTATATGTGTACGGAACTGATAAACTAAGATAAAAGTATTCTTATTTCCCCTTAGAATTTTCTAGGGAATATTCCATTTGACCTTTTTAAATTTTGAGTTTGCTCCAGTCCGCCATGGTATTTGCTTAACACAGGTATATGCTTGTCTCGGGACTTTATATTGAAAATGAGGCAGCTAACTACCATGAAACTACTGAAATCTTCGAAGGAATCCCATTTGTACCATGAAAAAATTGACCAGTTACGTTACATACCTCGGCAACTTTCCCCCAGGATACATTCCTTGAAAAGGATTTTCAACTCACAGTCTAAATTGGCAGTGGGTATAGTGCTTTCTGGATCGATCTAGATGGCAATCCCTGAAAGTTTTTGATTTATGATGGCTCTGATTTATGACAGCTGCAGACCGGCCCCAGGGTTCCCGGTTATCGGAGAACAACCACCTGTGAGCAAAATACAACAACGTTACTTTCCCACACGGATAGGTGCTCTGGTGGCCGACATTTGGCAACAGGTACGGTGCAGGCCGTCTGCATGATTGCCATGCTCACGAGGTTCGCTATCAGGGTTTGATTATATAATAGGAAAAAAAACTAGTCAATCTAACGACCCGGTGCAAGAAAGCGAATCGCAGTCTCCGGCCTGCCGCCCCATGGTCCATATTCACAAAAACATAAAATAAAATAAAATAAAATAAAATAAAAATAAAATAAAAAGATCACACAATACAAAGCGAAGATTAATGATCTCTGCAGCCAGCCAAACCTTAGGTATCCTATGATAATCTTTCAATTTCGAAAGCTCGACCAGTCCGATCAGGCAAGCAGCCAACTTAGACGACCAGGCACTCTTCCCGGAAAACTTTGGCTCCGAGACGTAATAAGCCCGGTGGACAACATTGGCATTTCCTGGGCCCATAGTTCACTATACCTGAGGTTGAGAGAGCTATTTTATCTTCAACACTGGGGGGACGCCATTCGTCCCGTCAAACTTTTCGCCCATGAAATACATTTGCAAAATGGCATCATCTATTTGAAGCTACTGTCTTTGGGTAAATGTGTTGGGATGGTATCTCCAACAGTCGCTTGTCGGATATCAACCTTCCAAATCCAACAGCTGCAGCCTACCCTGTTAGTGGGGGTATTCCACATGTAGCGAGAACTTCGTCCTGTTAGTGAGAATATGCCAATACCTACCGAATGCATAGGTGGGACCTCAGGTCGTGCTCTCAGAGAAAATTATTATAGCCCAAAGTTACAAGTCCCGAGTTTGCAAGTTAACTTTGTGCTAGGTTACCCTCGACTACCACAGCGTCTTTTTGTCTGAGAAGCTCGAGAAGGGCAGTTCGCCTTGTAAGTTGTAATAGAACGAAGCATGGGCATTGGCAGCCAGCGATGGTAATCAACAATACACAATCCGATTGTAAGCATTCCATAAGCATCCCATAATCCAGCGACACCACTAGAACGAAGAACCCGTCTTGTCTACGGATGAGGCTATCTGTCGTCTACCGGACTATGCCTTGTAATTGGAGAGGCGGCTTTTCGGTGCCTCGGTTCGACGGTCGAACTTTCCGACTTGCAGGCCTTTGCTTTTTTAGCCTCCTTACCGCAAGGTTCCACAATGCCAAAGCGTGCCACACTTTAAAACCCCAATATATCTTGCATCCACTTTTCTTCTTCAACCCATGAAAATATGGAAACAACTTTTTCTTTAAAACTGGATAAAATGATTGTAAGTGTTTCACGGACATGGGACTGGGAAAAGACGTCACAGAGGGGTCCTGACCTATAGTGCAGTGGTGTTGGCGGTCGCATGAAACCTCTGAACTCGATTTCGAAATATCCGCATGAACTACCACAATGCAGCTAGAATCTTCAGCCCGCGGAATATTAACATGCCTGGATCGAAATCGAATTTACGAAGGTTTGAAGGGAATAAAAGGCGCATGTGATTATGTCACCCGCTTTGACAAGGTTATTTTCTTTCCCGGCTGTTCTTCGTCCAATACTCTGTAAAACTCGAGCCTTTTCGGGAGAAAAGAGATATCTAGACCATGCGGACTTGGGAATATACGTATATCCTTGTATGCATCCCAAAGCAAGATATGATATGATTAGATCCTGCAACCCCACTGGATCAAGATAAAGAAGCTGCAATTAATTATCAAAAATTTTGATCATGGTCCCACGGAAATAAAAGTCTGCGTTCGACGATGCTTTGCAGCTGCAGTTGTTGTGTATGTTCCATGGCCATGCATTACTGACAGCATTACCTCCCTAAAGCTAACTCGCACACCATACACAGACTGATGATCAGGATGAGGTCGTGTCGTATCATATCAAGATTAGATCCTTCGAGATCTCGTGTCCTGATTATCTCCTCGGCATGATACGGTAAGATTTCCGCTGATCTGCCATTTCTACGTTTCGAGCGTTTCCTGTTAACGGAGGGATTTTGACAACATATGCGCATGCGCATGTGGGCAGCTGCATAAAGGGATCCAATCTGCAGCCTGGATACCCGCGTTCTCGTCACCATATCCTGCACACTAGAAAGACCCCACTCTATATTCGAGGAATTGGAACATGATCGCCTATTTCACCTACCACTTATAGACGGTACAAACGGGAACTCGAAGTCTAAATCACCTAGCTCCATGGAACGATAATTTTTAATCAAATCAGATGCGATCTAATCAGCATGATTAGGCCTGATAAGACAACTACAAATATTTCTATCAACGGAATCCTCCAGAGCTCGCGCGAAATTTTTGAAAAACGTCGTCAAAAATTACACATCCCGCTTACCTCCCCGATCTCGGAAGATGATCATTAGTTTTCTGTTAACATCCCACCCACCTAGGCTGCAGATGGCTTTGAAGCTAAGCTTTTTTCTTCGAATTTAGTTTCTAAATATGCCATTTTGACATCTGATAATTTGCATATCTCCAGGATCTAATCTACTAATCTGATCAATCTCCACCTTCTTCCTGCGTGGACCCTGTCACTTTTGACCGTTTCGGGAAGGCGTCTACATAGTCTAACGGAACTTCAACAACCAAGTAGGCTTGAGCGAAAGCTTCTGTTGAGTTAAGCATTTCTGGATCACTCAAAAACTCTTGACGTGCATACGTCGGGTTCAGCCGTTTCAATTAAAAGGGTTTCCTCTTGCTCAACCCTTGAAATAGTTTCTTGTTCAAATGTTTATATTTGGAAAAAAAGACCCGAGAAGGCCGACACAGAAGACATCGTTAGCGTCGAATTCACGAAGACCGGCAGAAAATTTCTCTCGTATGGGATACTAGCTAACTCGAAGGCGTAGAGGCATTACGATGTGGCCTGATATTTCATGTTAACCCACGAGATTCGAATTTATGAAGTCGGAGATCAGGAAATACATGAGATATAGCTTCCGAATTTGACAGGGCCGTGGGATCTTAGTCACAAGCGTGAATACCTAGGTATATATACATGTACCGCGCCGAGGACGATATACTTTTAGAATGCCCATGCACCGCGTGTTTGCCCGAAGCATTTAGGATACAGACTCTCTATCTACTATGATTGGGGATAACTCGATAACTTATCAGGATGTCAGGTTTTCCTTCCTCCCTGAGGCCTTGTAGCCGCTCCGGTGGGCTTGATTTCCCCGTGGTAAGAATCTACGGTTACCCCCAGTCCGCCACGGATCGATCTGACCTTCTGGAGCGATGTTATAGAGTCGGAGATATTAGCTAATGCATTAAATATGATACACGTAATACTACACTTAGGAATGTACGAAATACAATGACCTATACTTTTGGATTCTAAAGACATGCCTGCCGTAAAACGCCGATAGAACATCAAAACAGGGATATTTTGATCGGGAAACTTTCATCCTAAATAAATACTCCTGAAGACTCTTTGGCATTCAGCAAGATCGCTGCCCGCCCAAGTCTCAGCGCTCTTCGCCCTCTCCCCAATAACCGCCAACATCACACCTGCAAAGCAAAACCCTGCCATATCCTTCTTCAGCTCATCAAGGTGTCTGTCGTTCATGACACCAACTTCCCCCCACCCCATCCATCCATCTAGTACTTTGCAAATCCTGCTTGCGAACTCTTCTTCAAAAAGCATCTTGTACAGCATACCCTCGCATACCTGCTGCACGTTAACCGACGTCGGCACATAGCCTTCCTTCTTAAGATATTCCATACAGGCAGCAGATACAACAGCCTGTGTGACCCGATGACTTGTCAAAGCGAGTTCTTTCTTCCTGAACTCCTCTTCCTGCCGCTCCCTTTGTTCATCCCTTTGTTTTTGTAACATCGCCTGCGCATTTGCCATTTGCCGTGAACGCTGTGCTTGTAGACGCATTGCCTCTGGCATGTTCTTCTCCAACTCTCGCTGTCTTATCCCTTCCAGGAATTCCTGGTGTCTCTGTTCATGGAATGCTTTGACCTTAGCCTCTTTTCGAGCCACCATCATCGGGGTCTCCTCTTCCTCTAAAAGTCCCAGCCAGACGAGGGCACCGTGCGGCATTGTGTCCTTTTGCGCAAACCTCATAACATCCATTGGAATAGAATACTTCCACAGGCCCTTATGGTATTCTCCCAAAGTTGTTACAGCGCCAGCGGCAAACCAGATGTTCATATTGCTTGTGCCGCCAGGGTATTGAAACTTGAGATGCTCGATGCGGAATGAACCGTAGACGTCTGACCCGTCCAGTGTCTCGATTTTTGCATCCTCAAGCCCGGTGGTACCTAGGAAAAGTCGGACCGGGAGTCGGGATGTCGAATCTTCAGCACTCCAGTGGGCTGGTGTATTAATCGCTGGGAAAGGAGGTGGTGGAATCTCTTTCTCGGTGGTAGAAGGGTCTGCTTTGATATCGCCAGCCTTTTCGCTGGATTCGCCAGCGGTATCTGGAACCTCTGCCGGCCCTTCTCCTGCAGTTGGCTCTGGAGCCTTCTCGAGCTGCAATTCACTGCCTTGGAGCCTTGCCCAGTAAGGAGGTAAGCTGCCTTCGTTCCTTGAGCCGAGTTCATCGGCCCAGAAGAGACTCAGACTTAGATGTCCTTCTGCCTCTTCAGGATTGCTGACGACGAGTACACTCCTCTTCGCTGGCCCGGATGTAGTTAAGAGTCTCGTCATCCTAGGTGTTTGTAGACCCATTGTCTTCAACATCCTGACACCCTCAGCATCCGGTACCGCTCCTCGGTCCAGTAAAAATGTTACCAATTTTTCGAAATCGATCTCAGCCTGGGGCTGTACCATCCTTTCCCTTAGACGCAAATGATAATGGACTCTTCCTGTAATGATTTTGTGCCAATTGAAAATTGTCCAGCTTCCTCCGCGAATTCCGGATCTCTCATCGGATTTTTTCCAGTACTCTACGTCATCTCTTTGTAAAGGTTGTATCGAGTACCGAGGATGTTCGACCTCAACGGTACCAGACATGAGAGATGTACGGGTAACCGCTTTAATGTAATTACGACGAAGTTCCCGACGGATATGATGCTGGGTAATTATAGCGACAAGAAATGTGTAGAGAACAGGCATAACACCTAGGACGGCAAGGGGAACACCGATGTAGGTGATAATATCGGAGGCGCTCGTTCCATCATCACTGTTGCCCATTTTTGTAGATTTCCAGCCGGAGATGTCGGTACAACCAAGGGTATTCTGAATTCTAGACGATTGAGTATTGAAACTATTGGATCACTCAAATATCAGATCGAGATATAAACGATGGTTTGCGAAGGCCTTCGTAGAGTCATAGTTAGTCATACTCGTTCCATGATGCCGAACTATCGGCTATCGATTCAGGGGAAGACTCGTCGACTGCCTTACCGATTCTCTAAGGCACCTTCGACATCCAAAAGCGCAATCCACCCAGGCCAAAATTCGGCTTCGCGACAGACAATTTGCACCAGTGCCGACGACAAGGGTGCAATGTTAAAATGTCGGATTTCAACCCTCTGCCTATGGGTATTGTAAATGTAAAGTCGAGAAACCCATTTCGACAATAGGAGACGGTCGCGACACGATTCCGCAAGATCTAAGATTGAGAATCAAAACATCAGTTCAAAACGCCTGGACCCGCATCGAACTTAAGCGGTGACCCTTAATCTCGCCAAGGCCTGTTCCTGAATCTGCGTCTTAGGCACGAACAGGGTCTATGCGAACAAACGAAGGCCAGCTCACGTGGCCATACAAAAATAGATCTCAAAATATCTTGGGATAAATATCGATATCGATTTATATCAAGAGAAATGAAATGATACATGATATTATTCATTCATATTTCGAAAATATCCCTTTGGTGTTTCGAAAATCCTGGCAACTTGATCAGTTATCTGATCACGATCCCCTGGCGGACAAGGACATATTCTCGGCCCTGCAGAGCATGTCCAAGACAGTTCAGTGATAAGTCTGATAACCAGGGATATTATAATACAGGCTTGTAGTAAACCTATAAAATGGGACAAGATGCATGAGCCTCCGTAGACATCAGCGACACGGAATTTTCCTGGAAAGTCACATGCAGAAATGTAAGCGTCAGCGGGAATCAGCCACCATTAGAACAGTGTTGCGTAGATTTTTCTTGGCTGGGATGGACCTGACGCTTCGCTTCAACGGCCAACTATCCTCATATACTCGTCCTCAATGGATTCATTTTTTCAAAAAATATTTGCAATAGAGAAGCCAAGATATCGTTGACACTATTTACGCAATACTACGATGAGGCCATTTTTGGAACTAGCAGATATGAAAAATTGTCGGCTGCTTATTCGAGCAATCCCAATCACCATCCGTCTGATCATCAACGGGAAGCCTCCTGTCTATCTTCTAGGCGGTTGAAACGAACTGTTCCTGCTTACTACAAGATGGGGTTCTCGACCTCTAAATCCTAAGTGTGAGAAGATATCTCCCTCCGATTTTAGACGGATTCTAGCCCGTGGAATGCAGGTTCAGGTAGGCGAAAATGGCTTCAGCAGCATGCCGAAAAATCTGAAACCAGCCCGACCTCGATCGAATACATGCCATCAAACACATGCAAAGTCCGCAAGTGACTATTTGGGACGTTGGAAGTACCCGTCGACCACTTGTGCCGATGCTTATTGCTAGCTCCCGTAGCTCTCTGCCGTGCCACTTCATCCAATTTCCCAGAAATGAGGTTTGAATAGATTCATTTCTCCTCATGAGCTCACAGATGCATTGCATATCGCATTATATTATCGAAGTTCTCCAGTCACTTAACACGAACGAGCTTTCGTTGGACAGTTGGTGAAATGCCAGCAAGCGAGAGGATGGGGCGCCGCCACGATCTCGTTCAAATTTGATCAAATCCACACTGGTGTCTGCCGTTCCCCACCATCTTTCTCATGCCACGATTCGACGGAACCGCAGGCCCAGAAACAATATCGGGGTAGGGTAGCCTAGACACAGCTGTTTTAAGCTCCATAGTTCCAAGACAAAGAAACCCCATAGGCCAAGCCAGAAACCCAGTCACTAGCTGGGAAATAAGACCCAGGGATCAGCCAAAGTGTCGAACAGTGATCCAATCACCAGCGAAATGCCACCTTTGGAAATCAACCCCTCCGACAGGCGCAGAGGCGGTACGCTGTGAAGTGCCTGTCGTTGGCTCGTGGTTTCACAAGGACAAAAGAGGAGCGAATGGGAATCTCTTTCTGTTTTGTCGCATTCGCTTTAGATGATTCCCCCTTGTTCAAATTGACAGGTTCTGAAGAGTGTCGATACTTTGCGTTTTTAAGAAGATCGAGTGAGAATTCGGCAGCCTATCTATTCTGGGAAACAGTTCTATTTCTTCCTCCCCAACCACATTTTCCCTTTATTTTATTATTCTATTATGGTTATCAAAAAGATTAGACGAAGGGTGGTACGAAGCTAAGCAAAGGTAGTCAATGCCGTCATTCATTCCCTAACTTCATGCGCTTGCAATCCCTGTTGTAGATGTTTTGGGAAGGGTCCATCCTTTGGGAACAGCTCCAAGCGAAACGACCACAGACACACCTTTCGACAGTTGTTGAGTCCGCTAACTATCTTTTTTGACAGTTTCCGACTTAAAAGTAGTCTGCGATCTTTTCTTTTGATATTTTACATCCTTAAACAAAACCTGCAGTATTATCTTTCCCAACGGGTTGGAATTGCTGGTCCGGCTTATTCTTCTACTTCTTTCTTTTCGACGCTTTTGCACCCACACATTCCTTTTGGTCATTTCTTGCTTGGATTTTCGGAACTCGAACGACAGGTCGTTGGCTCGTTTTCTCTTTATTCCTTCGGAGGCGTTTCCAATCAAGCCCGTCTTCCTTTGTACTGGCTTTGCAGCTCATATTCGACGGCAGTCTCTCCAGGTTTTCCTTTTCGTTGCCACCAACATTATTGCTTCGACTATACTAGTATCATGTCGAGGTAGTTAGGGAGAAATATTTCCAACATTTACACCGACTATATAGGCTTGACGTGTACCCTCCGGCAAACTCCTAGAGGAAGGGAAGGGAAGGAAGGAGAGAGGGGTGTTCAACGACGCCATGGATAGAGCATATACACTCTCCGAAGTAGCGCAATGGCCGAAGGCGAATTATGTCAACCCGGAATTGTATGGAACCTATCTACCTCCCGTGGAAGGTTTATTACTTGCATTGTCCTCGACGGCGGTGATATTAAGAGTAGTAACGAGGGGAGTTGTAACAAGAAGCCTGGGTATCGATGATATAATCATTCTTCCGGCTTGGGTAATACTTCCCTACAATCTAGGATCTATGGAAGCAATGTGTAAAGTACTGACAAAGTATGACTGCTATAGGGTTTCGCAATCGCCGATTCGATCTCTCACTTCAAAACTCTCAAATATGGCTGGGGAAGGCACATGTGGGATATCGACTGGCGGAATGCGCAGGATATTCTCTTTTGGCAATGGATTAATGGTTGGGCATTCTCATTCAGCGTTATGTTCACCAAAGTCTCGATTCTCTGCTTCTACTTGCGCGTTGCAAGTCAGAAGGGGTTTAGATGGGCAATCTACATCGTCCTAGCGTTCTTCTTAGCATGGAGTTTGGGACTGGCTATTCCGATGATCTTTCAATGTCAACCAGTACAATCGACATGGCAATTGCTGGGGCAAGGTATCTCGAAAAGGTCGTGCATTCCTTACGAGGCCTTCAAGCACTTGAACATGGCACAGGGAGGACTCAACTTGGTGAGCGACATAATTCTGTTTTTCTTGCCATTAACAACAGTTATGGCAATGAAGAGGCCAAGGAAGGAGAGAGCTGCGTTGGTTGGGCTGTTTTCTCTGGGTTTACTGTCAGTTCCCCTTTACATCTATTCGAATTGATATCTAGAGGAAATAAACTAACGGGAATCAGCGTTTGTATATTTGCAGGGTTGAGGCTGAAGGCTTTGCACAAGACCTTCGAAGGTGATCATACATGTATGTTCTATCAATATTCTCGGAGGCCTCATCAAGAAGTCATACACTAACAATGTCACAGGGTATGGTTACGAACTCTGGCTCTGGGTCAGTCTGGAAGTCCACATCGGCATCATAATTGCCAGCCTGCCCGGAATTCGGCTATCTTTTATCATGCTGTTCCGCCAAGTTCCCCTCTTCACAGCCCATGACCAAGTCGAAAGCACACTCTTTTCTAATCCGGATTTGAAATTGACGGCAAACCCTCTAGCGACCACTAATGGCCGCTACTTCGATGATAATACAACGATTACCACAATCTCAGCAGTCGACGGAAGCGGTGGCGGCTCAGGGTTTCACGGAAACGGCGTGGTAAAACATAGCCCTTCGCTTCTACAGCGTCTGAAACTCGCTGGAGGAGGGCACAAGTCGAATAAATCAATAACCGATGAAAAGGACTTTGATTTCAATTCACAGATCGGAAGATCTAGGAGTGCAACTTTACAATCGACACTGGGTGCTGGCGACGACTTTGAAGAAATCGCAGTGCCACCACCGACATTTGGAGGCTTCTTGGTATACAAAAGTACCGAGATCACAGTGACGAGTGAGTCCGCTGAGGGGCCGAATGCAAATGGAAGGCCAAGGAGCCCTCTGGCTCATGACTCTCCGCTCGAGAAGGAGTTTTTATGATTTTGAGTTTTTATGCTATACCTCGATTGCGGTCTCGCTTTTTTCTTATTTGACCGTGTATGTCGACGGACACGAAACAAAATCATATACCCAATTTCGCCACGAATTGTTTCTATTTCTGTGTATTTTACTTGTATTTTCGATTACGCCCGGATTTTTTAGTGGAGTTATTCTTTGAGTTTGATTATATATGCGGCGATAATGAGGCTAACAGGGACATTTTGGATGAATTTACGGAAGGAAAGGTGCCGCTATGATATCTAACCCAACCAAATTATGTATATATGACGATAAAGATTTATTAGAAATTCGAAATCCCACTGACATCTCCAGTACTCGCGCTGAATTTTCTATCCCTCCATACTCGCACATGTAGGGTCTAGAGGCACATGCAGAGAGACGCAACTAGCCTACGGGCCGCCATCTGATACCGCGATAGATGTAATACTATGCAGATACCCGGATATACCACATAAACGAAATATCCTTGTTAAAATTAAAGTTCATATGAATTCAATGTCAACATTCCGTTTAGAAGTGGAGTGTTATGACAGTAGCCATATGTCCTGCAATATCCCAGGTTGCTATATTTGTATGTAAGATCGATCTGCGCGGTCTTCATATATTCGCCAAATTCACGTGCACAATATCCTTCAAATTTGTGACCGAAATGTAATTTATGAAAGAACTGCAGGACGGGAATTTACAGGCATGAAGTTTCTACAAATCTGCGCACCAGATGAGGGGATTGGTGGCATTATCAGTGTGAATTTGTCAGTGGATGAAAGCCGACAGGGTATGTTCGTATGAGGCATTGCCTTCCGATAGTTCGATATGTATAGCATGATCATATGAGACCGGGTAGACTGGCTTGATTGATCAACAATGGCCTGATGAAACTACGTAGCTACATAGTATATTAAGTACCAGACTAGAGGAGTACTCTAGATTGTCGATGAAGCTATGATGCACCAAAGGTCCATATCATTATCATGAGCTCCTTGTGGTGTTTGGAATGTAAAGGTCTGTAGTGTGGTAAGTTTTGTGTTGGTGTCACAGATGTCTCGGCTTCACTGTCACTCGAACAACACAGCGCGACAACCGTCAATAGCTTTTACATGCAGAAACCGCCGTCATAAATTTATCTTCAATCTAATCTACCAAACCATTCATCATCTAATCAGCCTCTGAACAGGCAGTAGGTGCTTATACTTCATATCGAACGACCAGATACCAACTATTATTTGCACCTCTCTCCGGCTTCCGTCTACCAATCAGGTACATCAATTTAGGCGTCACCAGAAGCTGTGGCGCAAGAGCTCCGTTAACGACTATTCACCGCCACTCCTCGACGAATCGGGGAAGTCTAAACTTGGCTGACATTAAGGCCTTCTGTGGCGGATTACCCCTCCTTCTGCAGGAAATTCAAGCACACGCTAATACTGGAAACCTCGTACGTGCCAGCGAACAAACCCCCCAATTGTCAAAGTCAAAAAAAAGTGTCATCGGCAAACTTGAATTCCATCTTGTCTAGCGAAACGGCGGTCTCTATCAAGATCCGGTGGTTGTTGACGTCGATTAGGAACTGTGAGGATTATATCCCTTTTCCCCCAAGCTTGCCGTGACGAAGCTTTGTCGCTTATACCGAGTTGGTTACCTTGTTAGTGGTTCAACGATTTGGTAATTTTGCAGCCACTTGAGAGATTCGAGCCTTTCCTAGGCATTAGGATTAAGATTATTTGCCGCTTCGATTTGCCCCCTGCTCGACCTGCACAAGACTTGCTCAAACAATCTCCACCTACTTGGCTGTCGGCGACTCTACTCTTTCCTTAGTATCAACTTCATCCTTTTGCTTCTAAGGGCATCTTCCTGGGGTAGTTGAGTGTCAGGATTCGTTTGTTAAGCACTATCTTTCAGCAGCCTCCTATTCTAACGTCAGCAGTAGCTCACTCCTCTCAACTTCTACCACTTGCATCTCGATCACAGCCGCCCCACGAAAGCATCGGAAACTTCATCACAACGAAACTAAACACTCTTGAATTGGGAAACTAGCTCATATCTACGATATTCATCATGGCGGACGCAGCAGCTTTGGCGAAAGAGAATACGGCGAAAATCGAGGCGGCCATCAAAGCGGTTCAGGAGAAGAAGCCCGTCCCTGAGATCGACTTTACTCTGCATACTATGGAAGATGGAACTACGGTTAGCACACAAGAGAGAGTCATCAAAGGTACATAAAGCTTCAAAATACTCTCGATATTCCAATATCGACCGGCTGCTCCTCATTTCCCATCGGCCTTCGCCGCTACCACATACGGAGCTTAACTGATATACGGGATTATGTAGATGTTCAAGCTCCTGCTACCCAAAAACCGACGGATGAGCAATTCTACGACCCGAATGACCCTACCAAACCTAATCTTACATTCCTGAAGCAGCACTTCTACCGAGAAGGCCGTTTGACGGAAGAGCAGGCTCTCTTCATCATCCAAAGAGGAACAGAAATTCTTAGGAAGGAACCGAATTTGTTGGAGATGGATGCCCCCATCACAGTATGCGGTGATGTCCATGGTCAATACTACGATTTGATGAAACTCTTCGAAGTTGGTGGCAATCCTGAGGAGACCAGATATCTGTTCTTGGGAGATTACGTCGACAGAGGCTACTTTAGCATTGAAGTAAGTTTGGCGATCCCTGGGTTCCATTGAAGGTCAGATAGGAGTATGCTAACGGCTGGAACAGTGTGTTTTGTATCTTTGGGCCCTCAAAATCCATTACCCGGATACCCTTTGGCTACTTCGCGGAAACCATGAGTGCAGGCATCTCACAGACTACTTTACCTTTAAGCTTGAATGTATGACGTCATCAAGATGGCTTTTGAGAGGATATGCAGCTGATGAATCTTTTTGTGAAAAGGCAAGCACAAGTATACTGAGAGAGTTTATGATGCATGCACAGAATCTTTCTGCTCCTTACCCTTGGCTGCTGTTATGAACAAGCAGTTCCTTTGTATCCACGGCGGCCTCAGTCCGGAATTACATACCCTCGACGACATCCGAGCTGTAAGTTGGTGGTTTGGGATCGGCTATAGTTGTGATTGCTAACTTCGCGTGGTAGATTGACCGATTCCGCGAGCCACCCACGCAAGGCCTCATGTGCGACATCTTGTGGTCCGACCCATTGGAAGAGTTTGGTCAGGAGAAGACGAACGACTTCTTCACGCACAACCATGTTCGTGGATGTTCCTACTTCTTCTCATATCCCGCCGCTTGCAATTTCCTTGAAAAGAACAACCTTCTTTCGATTATTCGAGCCCACGAAGCGCAGGATGCCGGTTACCGTATGTATAGGAAAACAAAAACGACCGGCTTTCCTAGCGTTATGACCATCTTCTCGGCACCAAACTATCTGGATGTCTATAACAACAAGGCTGCCGTACTGAAATATGAGAATAATGTTATGAATATCAGACAATTTAGTGAGTGAAAGGCTTATGGAATCGTGATGCGGGATTAGGATTGCTAATCGGCTCTAGATTGCACACCCCACCCGTACTGGCTACCTAACTTTATGGATGTCTTTACCTGGTCGCTTCCCTTCGTCGGCGAGAAGAGTTAGTATCCAGTCCCTATCTGAGCTATTTTATATATATTCTGACAATCCTCTAGTCACCGATATGCTTATTGCTATCCTCAATACCTGTTCTAAGGACGAACTTGAAACCGAAACACCCCTCTCTGCTGAACCTTCATCGCCTCCAATTAGTGAATCAGGTGGAGACCCCGAAAACCTCGAAGCGAAACGCCGTGCCATCAAGAACAAGATTTTGGCCATTGGTCGTCTTTCGCGTGTCTTCCAGGTCCTCCGTGAGGAATCAGAAAGCATCACAGAGCTTAAAACGGCTGCCGGTGGTAAGCTGCCGGCTGGTACATTGATGTTGGGCGCTGAAGGTATCAAGAATGCGATTCACGGATTTGAGGATGCTAGAAAGGTCGACTTGCAGAATGAGAGGTTGCCACCTACCGCCGAGGAAGTTAATACCAAAGAGGAGGAGTCGAGAAAGGAGGCGATTCAGAAGGCAGTCCAGAGCGCTGACAAGGACCCGCAACTGAACAAAATTGCTAGGAGGATCAGCGTGTAAGTTTCTCCCAGCGAGGCCAGCATGAATGATTGGATGCTAATGACTTGTTTCAATAGATCTCGAAAGGGCGACTGAGGAGTAATTGGATTGTGTCCTATTCCTTCTGTTTTCAACGCTTTTTAACAAGACCAGCGACCTCGTTTTGCAATTTACTTGCTAGATGTATCCTATTACCCATGCCGATTCTCCAATTAAGACACCTTTCTATCCTAAAGATACCTCTTTTTCAAAGCCTGTATACGGAGGATCTGGTCGATTCCCTCCCTTGTCCCTTTGGTGCACTGCTTTTTTGTTTTATGGGAAAGCTATTCTTAAACTATTGAAATGGAAGAAGTTCTCACCCTTTTTTATTTTGGTCTTTTAATATAGGAAACGAAAGTATATACGATAACAATGGAAGCGTGCTATGAGATGGCTAGATGCCGAGATACCTGATACTTGGCCCCAAGCCTACAAGCAAGAACCTGTAGACCATAAATATTTCTTAGTTATTTTATTTTACTTTTTTGTTTGCTCTACCTCCGATAAATATTCTATATGAATTTCAGCATGAAAAACAATATGCAGCCTGCTGCAATCTGCTGCGCCTGCACAGGGCGCGAGCAGCGTTACCCCACACAAATTGACCTGTGCTTATGCGGCCAAAGATACAAACCTTATGCAACGCTCGAGCCTGGCACAGGTATAAATGAGACTTTTTAATGACAGCTCACATTAGCTCCTGCAATGTCAAGATGTTACCAAGGATCAATGACGTTTGAACGCAGTCTGGGAAGTTTGAAGCGGTTTCTTTCTGGTCTGCTGCATACATAGCACATGTAACTGTAGTGCAGCACAAACAAACCATAAACGCCGCAAGCGTTCCAGCTGGACAAGGATGGATTGCTCATGAAGGACTTCTTCGAAGGATATTGGTGCAAGCTTAGTTGACACGCTAAATAGCCCACCTAGCGAAGAATTGATGTATGATTGGATGTTAGCATTTCCTTGGTTGCTCTGGATCTATGCATTTACTTTCGCCTCTAGGGGGCTCGCAAAACGGATAGATGGTGTCGACCCGGGTTAAATTCATTTTTGATTTTTGACGTCAATATATCATCTGACACCTGTACAGTATACAAAGGATGTAGACGTTCGGTATATGCCTAGCTGCATAGCGACACCTTCTTTTTGACGGTTGTACCCGTTTATAAATTATTTTAACCTTTGATTGGTATATATCACATATAATTTCTCATAGAGCAAGAGGGGTAGAACGGCTGGCATTAGGCGTTCGTCGCTAGCTGGATGCTCGCTGTCTAGGATTCGAGTTAGGTTGAGACGGAGTTGCCGATGGAACATCATGCAGCTCGGATCACCCGTACATGATCCCACAGCAAAAAATCCCCTCAGGGATATGAAGCGGCGCCTTGGGACGAGGAATTACCCATTCAGCCAGCTTGAGGGTGGCTCAGGGCCCCGGGGTTGCTCTAATCCATTAATATCTTTTTTCTCTCGGGCTGTATTGCATTTGGGGATGAGGGGTCAATTTGTTGTAAAAATAAGTAGAAACTAGTTGGCCCGGCGCGAAAACTACTTACAACAAGCCGCAACGGGGTTGCTGAAAACGAGGTATTAAGGTCGAGATCTGGGTGTGGGGACGAAGCTCGGCTACATATGCCCGGCATCAGTTCGAAGGAACTGGAGGGCGTCGACACCAGGAGGTGTTTCGAGCAGGTCTATTTTCGAGGCCCATCCACCTTCAACAATATACACAACAGGGTCTGCGACCGGATGAAAAACTCGGTATATTCTTTTTTGTTTTTTCTTTTCTATTCTATTTTAGATTAATTTAGTACCGAGCTGGGGTTAAGGATGGAAGAGGCACAATACGACTCCGAGGCTAGAGCTTGAAATACGAAGTTGACCGATCGGGATAAATTTAAATTTTTGAGGGTTTGATATGGATGAGCTTTGGAGCGGGGCTCACCACCCTTTGTATTCTAGTTCTGGTGTGTGTAATACCTTCGATATCGAAATCATGGATCTGAGCTCACATAAACTATTTTTGGTAGTTTTTCGGCCAGATTACATACGTATTTACACATTTAGTGGTGAGGATATGGTGATAGAAACATTTTAAGCTAAGTTGACAATATGCCCAAGTATCTTTGTTCTTAATTTTTTTATTTATTTGTGATATTCTCAAGCCACCGTGATATTATCCAAATAGGCACTTTTGTGCTACATCGGGAATGTAAGCTTCACTCCTCATATGCATATGCTTGCGCTTGTGACTGAGCTGTGAATCCAGATGCTACTCCCAGTCACGCCGAAAAGGTATAAAGCCGAAAATCATAAACCGGGGCCGGCTTTTCTTAGGCAATGTATAGATCCAGAGATCGATCGTTCGTACATAGATACGGCAAGGGGGGAAAAACTTGAGAGGATAGATATGTGAGCGGAGAGCATTAGAATACTTTGTTGGCGGCCGGACCTTTGCGGATCGGGTTCCCTTTGAGTAACTTGAGTGTGGATCCACCGCTTAGTGGATGAAGTTCCTCGATGACGAGGGGTTTCGATCAAAGGCCTAGATCATGGAATGTATCTAAAACCCACAACCGCTAGTTCAACTGTATATGGGTCATGATATAGGTGATAACTTCCGCCTCCTGCCATCAAAATTGGCCACAAAGTGGGATCCAGCTCTGCGAAGCCTAATATGTTAACAGCTAAAATAGTAACTTGACTTTATTGTTGAGTTTGGGAGTTGTCTTCAGTCAGTATGGATTCATTGGGCCTGATAATAACTGGTCCTAGGGATATATCGATCGCGGATGTCCGATCGAGTTCTTAGTCCGAAATAGTGAATATCTGGAGAAGCTTGTAAAGAGAAAAGCGATTCTTCTTGTAAGGTTATTAGCACAAATGATATCTTGAAAAATACTTCGAACTTAGAGCTTCCTATACAACATCTGCTTCGCAAGCAATTTGTCTATAGAATAGGTACAAGACCCGACGTTGAGATATTAGATAGGAACTTTAATGAGAGAAATCCAAGGATGTGGTATTTTTTCTGTGTTGTTGTCTTCGTCGGGATTCTCGAATTCTCGAGATCGATTTCTAGCACAAGAAATCCGTGGGACTCGTGAGAGTGACGTGACATGGCTTGCGCTCGGGGAACGGGATAAAAGGAATCGATCCTGAAATCGGTCTCAGCTACCCATAGCGAAAGTATTCCACCTGGAATAGCATCTCCATCCTCCCAGAATAGACCAGCACCTGAGCTCTCAAGCTGCAAGAGTTAATACCTCAGCTCAGGGGTGGCGCTAAGTGTTGGAAAACTTTTTGGTAACGAATGAAATCTTCACGGCTTGAGTGGCAAGTGGATCATGAATACGAATATAACCGGGTGGGTTATGCGCTAACCGACCAAGAAATGTGAGGCTGGATGGCGTGTGCGCCGCGAGAGACCTATATCACACGATGCATGAGCATTAACACCGGTGGAAATTTATGCCGGCTCTGGGGCCTCGGGGGTCCGTGGGGGCAGCACATCAGCGGGGCCTTCTCCGGGCTGCGCTTATGCCTTTTTTTCTTGGGGAATTTGACGAATGTTGGATTGTTCATGCACAGTTCACGGACTTTGCCATTCGCGGTTTGCTTAGGATTGCCAGTCTCTCGGGCAAGTAGCACACCATTTCAGCTTCGTAAATGTTTGCTTGGAGGCCTTGGGAACAACAAACCAAATTCCGAATCCTTAAGGTGAAAACTTGTATTGGTGTAGTTTATGATGCATTGGGCTGCTAGGTCGGTGGAATATTCCCTCCTTTGATATTAAACCCGGGTGGTCGTGGATTCAATTTCTATTCTTAAAAGAGCTATTCTATATGGTTGGCTTTATTCAGAAGGTAGTTGATTCAAGGCAACTGAACAGTTAACTGTGTTCCGAGGCCTCATCATTCACACCATTTTAAACAGCTCAGTCAATCTCAAGCTCAAGTGTAATTACTTTTCACTACTTAGAGTGTATGTACGAGGGTATCCACACTTGATGATAGTCTTCGCTGTCGGAATCTACCAGAAATAATTTTATGGATATCATATTCTCCTTGGTGCGAAATTGAAACGCTTAGATGCCGTGATGAGAAATTCTAGAAGTATACTTGACAAATGTCTTTGAATGTGTAGACTCAAAACTTGTGACTTATATGCTGCTACTCTCGTCGCCACAGGCTCCAGACCATACAATAATTATTAAATTACATGTGACCCCTTCCAAATCAAAGGTCAACCGTGTTTAGTCCCATCACTATTACAAATGGCTCAGGAGTAATATATTTCTTCACACCACTACGAGTAGACCTAGGCTCTTGAACCTCAGGTAGGACGAGAAAATCCAGCTACTGCCCACCCTTTTTGACTCAATTCATTTTCGCTTCGAGGAACAGACCCCTTCCGTTCTCGCCCACCATGTGTTCGGCATGTCGGCTTTCAACAGTTCCGTTCCTTGAGTAATGAGTTTCTTGTCATTATTTTAAATATTGATCTTGCATATCTTAGGTTGCTAAATTTATGGATCTCATGTCGGCCCCTAAGGTAGGCGGGTAGGTGTTGCTTTCCATTGTTTGATGTTCTCAACATGCAATCGGTTAAGCCCTTCCACTCATCAGCGAGCCGCCGGATAGTTTTGGTCTTTGTAAGACTACCTTTCTGACCACTAAGTTCGATACTGAGGAAAAGGTGGAAAACATCAACCAAACATTGTGTTCAATGATGGAGTGCCCTTGACTTTGAGGTCTGGATGCAGCGAATTATGGCGGCATCAAGTTGCAACATTGTATAATCAACGATGTAATTTTTGAAGTTATAAGTTAGATTCTATGACGGTGGAGAGGACGATAGTAAGTTGATTCAATGGCGTCGTTACGCTATGCACAATTTTCATTAGTCAACGTAATACAGATATCCGACGTGGAAACTCATCATGAGGACCCGGCGTCTCGTCAATGTTGTAATTCCGACTTCGGGAAAGACCGTAGGGAGCATAAATAGATACCGTTTCCAAATATTCTAATAGATACGAACATTAAGTTAGCCATATCACTGTAGTTTGGCTGAATAGCTCCCTATAATTGCATTGCCCTGTACATGTGCTGTTCACATTCTCGAGGCTAGCCGGCGGCGGTCATCACTTCAAGATCCCTGAGAAAAATGTCGACTTATGTAACCCTTTCTCTAGAATTGGTTTTCTCTTACAGAAAATTTAGGTTAGGTATTACAGATGATCAAGACCCATAGTCCCTGTCCCTGACATCTGCATCCGATGATTGAGATGTTGCGATTTCGGGTCTGCTCTCAATCGAGTTGTAGCACGTGCGCATAACTCTGCAACAGGCAACCAAGATGTCATTTTTTGCTCAAAGAGATCCTGCAGACTATTAACTCCGCTCCCATACGTATTCATATTATATACATTAAAAGAATATATGCATCTCGAGGACAGTTTTTCACATTAAGCCTTGACGCGGGGCTTGGCAAAGACTTTGAGTTGACCTTGGTGTTCATTCTTGTTGGAATAACAGAGTATGCTTTCGTAGAAGTCCACGGACCCAACTTTGTAGTGGCGCTAACTCCTGCGATTTATTGTTGCATGCAGACAACTTTGCATCTCGTTGGGGCCATGGATTGAAGACGAAGACTTAGGCAAGGGGGTCAAACCACGAGTCAAAACTAAAAGTCGGTGCCTGGTTTACAAGTTGTTTGCTCTTGTGAAATATGGACCAAGGTGGTTCCATTTCAGTATTCTGCTAGTGCCCAGGACTTCCACGAGGCGTTGCCCCCGAACATCCAACTCCAAGTGCATACTCTCAAAATTTCAGTCTAGACTAAGTCTACGAAAGGGGCTTGTGAAAGTTGAGGAGCTCTATCGAAGACCCATTCGATCGATCACAAATTGTGGTATGAGCATCGATATCCAGATTTCGCCAAGGCTGCAAAGGAAAACTCGGATCGAGTGGTCCCTTCAGCTTCGGAACATCCCTTTAACGGGCTTCGCACTGCTCATCGTTTTAAGACCAAGGAATGTGCCAAGAACATGTGCATTGGGCAAGCTCACGATGCAAAGAAAAACTTCAGGCACATTTTGGTTTGCAAATTTAGTAACCCAATCGGACTAGAACCTCAGATGTATGGTGTGTCTTCATTACCTGGTAACTGCCTGTTTTAGGTGGGGCGATCCAAAAATGGTGGTGGTCGAGATATTAGTGGATTCGTCAGTTGAACTGGTGGTTTGACCGTTAATATGTTTGATCCAGTTTTAAATATTTGATCTAAGACAACAAGCTATGAGCAAAGCCTAGACGGATCTAACTCTTTCATAACATCCAACATAGGATACTTAGACTTCAGCAATTAGATTCGGGTCGTTGAGGGTATAAACTTACGAGTGCTCGAGTTTTATAGCGTATATAACGGGAACTCTGTTATTTTGGGGTTCTGTCGGTGTCTTGTAATAATTTGTGCTATCAGCTGTTTCCATATGCGCTGAGGGCCGGCGGGCGCCGGGGACTCGTTTTCAAGATGGGTAGTTATTCCAACGAAATATTTACACATACTGTGGATTTCTTCAGAACCCATGCGACAGTTTAACATTGTAGCGTTTGTTGCCGGTATATGTTACAATATTATTGTAACTGAGCAGACAAAGTGATTGATATTTTGGTTTACAACCCTTTTGAACCAACCTTCATTGCCGAGGAGCTCATCGTAGTTTTTTCACTTTTGGAAATCTTATCAACGTCTTAACAATGCGAGGCCAGGTCATCACGAGAGAGAGGGAAATTTCCGAAACCCAAATATCCCAACACTTCTGCATCTATATACGAGAATTCGCAAGTTATGACAAAATGAGTTTAAACCAGACTCTAAAAGTTGTAGCATCGGCCACTATTGGTTGGCTAGTTTCTTGGTTGTTGGAATTTGGCCAGGGTCCATCGTTCTTGAGAAGCCATTCCATAGTGTCTACACAGCATGAGACGCAATTGGCCGAACTGGCGAAATTAGATCATAGCTGCTGGGTCATTCGAGGATCTGACTACAAATTGGATTTTGTTCCGGATAGATTGACGTCTTGTTGAGGATTTTGTAGAGAAAACCATATGAACTAAATGCAAATGTGACCGAAAACTCGGCTGGGAAATAAGGGGTGGACTTGAAAATCGACAGGCAACATTTCCAATTAGTAGAATACTCGGAGATAGAAGGCATCCGGGTGGAATAATACCCCGGCAATGAGAGTACGATTGTCTTTCGTTGGCGTATCGTATATACTGGAGTATGAGGCTGCGAGGCTTCATTCCATTCCAGTTAGAAGATCCCACGGGTGCGCGTACGTCGCTATGAAATATGCGGTTCGGCATGCTTTAAACGGCTGTATATCTGCCCATGGAAATTTCTTCGATGGAAATGTCTCTCATGAAAATGTCTCGCTGCGGAGAACGACATTGGAATCCGGCTATATAGTTTGGAAATAGATGCATCTGATTCGAATACCTCTCATGATTTTTTTTTTTTTTTTTTTTTGGCAAGTTTACGTTGTGATCCCGGCCCCTAGAATCCTTGTGTTACACGGATTTGCGCACGGACTGCCTGGGGCTTCCCTGGGTGGGAGACCGCAGAGCTAAGCGCAGTTTTCCGGCGGGCAACAACAGAAGTTTCCCCCGTCTCTTATGCCTACCGTGCAGTATGGCCTCGGGCCATTTCCAGACTATGGTCTCGGATGCGTTCCCCCAGCTCTGTTTAATATCATGAGTGACAAGACAAACTTGACATTTAGGAGAGCTGAATCAAATAGAAACCCGAATCTTGAAGGGTTTGGGTATTAAAATTCACCGGATATGGCAAGCGAATACTTGCGTGGTTATCGGGTAATACATTTCGTGATTGGCTTGTCCGCCTACCCGCTACAACGGTTCGGCCGCCCTCTCATGGATTTCATCCTGAACAAGGAGAATTTCCCACCTAACTTAAGTTTGCAGCTCCATGCTGCGAAAAAAAGAAGCAAATTTTGGAGAGGGAAAGAAAACTAATACGCTGCAATATTTGAACACGCGAATCTACCACTACAGGCCCCCATCCTAAATTCATATTTTTTTTGCTCTTCAGTGCATGAAGTGGATGCTGAGGGATTCTGCAGACTGAGACACAAGGTGATAAACGAGAATGAACGGGTGAAAATACGACGTGATTCATATTAGCCGGCGGAGGTTGTGGAGACCGTGAATGCCAGCAGACCCATGTTCATGCAGGCTCACTGCATTCCTTTTCGGCAGCAGAAAGACGCATCTCAGCGGCACGGCGTCTCCAGGTGTCCATGAACCCCGTGCTGTGAAGATAGGTTACCGAAAAAACCTTTTAACGCAGGTTCCCACGAAGAGAGCTAGCTCCTGGAGTTTTTGGAATTGCACGCGCGGGAAATGAGCACGGCCGGTTGATGGGGTAGAATTGTCTTGCAAGCTTCATGTCCTTAAACTCTTCATTTAGGCAGCTGCTAAAATTCTGAAATGATTTGACGTTTATGTGGACAGGCATGCATACTGTGCCAGGCCTGTGTTTGGCAGGTAAAGGATATTCAAGAGGTGCGCTGCGGCGGCAAAGTCATGTAAGATGCATACGCGCCTGCTTCGTCATACTGGACTGAAAATGGTGCTCTGCTCAAACTGGGGACCTCGTATAATATTTGAGGTCGATTCATTGCATCGATTGTCAAAGGCTTCATCATCAGTATTGTAATTTGCAGCAATTGGAAGAAAGATTGCCAAGAATTTATTGCGACAGTGTCACTGGATACAGCTTCGGCGCAGATTGGTAACGTATGCGTAGCCTGAGCTGATGTTCTAATAGGGATATACTTACATCTGTCAATGCAATAGTTTCCCGACATGTCTCCGAATGTTTCCCTGAATTAAGAAAATTAGTCCATCATGTGTACAGAGTAGACATGTATATGTCTTCTGTGTGGATGTTAGTTATACGGTCCTAAATTACCAGGAGCCAGGATACCACTCTACTGAAGGGGATCCGAGCTGTACATTGCTCGTGTCAGGGTGAACATATTCTAAGACTTTACACCCTACCAAGGGCGAGATTCTTTTCGAATTGCGTAGCAAAAGAGACGAAGACATCACATCAGCACGGTTAAAGAGTTTCAGTTGCAGATGCGCCCCACGAACATACCCTAACTCTCAGTCCAGTCTTGAGGACATCCGGAGCGGATGTTTGATTGTGGTCCGATTGACGAAATGATTCAGTACAGACGGCTGTTTACGAACCACTCTGCAAACCCTAGGTCTCTAAATTCGAAGCGCATTAAAATACGAGGGATTGCAGTTATGTCCAATATATACTATATTTATATTACCCCGCGATGAAATACTCAAAATTCCATGTTTGCGGAGGTTTTGATGCATACTATAGGCTATAGAATCACATACCTGCTTCGATATCTGGCTCAGGAATGTCGGCAGAAGAATCGGCCGGGCCGATATCGCTAAAATATCGATATGCACGGATTCTAGAGGTTCCATTGAACTCAAAAATCATATGATGCTCGATTCGCTCGTCTGGAGCTTTAGCTTTAAACAGTGCATTGAATCCTTTCAAACTATAAGTTGATGGAACGCACAGCAGCTGGTTGTCTAAATATGATACAAGTAGCTTGATTCCAGACCAAAGGTGGTCTTATAGCAAGGCTTATACCTGTGTTGGAATGTATAGCCCTTTTGATGCAGGTTCGCGGCACAGAATTGAGAGGAAAAGCTGGGCTCGGAACAACTCTACTCTAGATCTGACCAATTGGCCAGCCTGCATCCAGTGGAATGCTAAAAGATGCCTTACAAAAATGTCAGCCCGATCATTAAAGCACAAACTTAAGCACATGGTATTGATATGAACCAGCATCGATTTACGAATCTAATTATCTGCATTGAAATTCTAAACCAGATAGAAGCGTTGACCGGCACAAAGAGGAAGGTTACAAAAAACAAAAAAGTATCTCAGGCCAGCAAAAGACACAAGGATAACACTTGCGAAAGGTCTTTCTATTTGAAAGGCCTTAATGGGTATCTTACTATACGAGCAGCTAAGCGGAAATTAAAAGAGTGGAAAGGCATGTTCAAAAAATCCAGCACCACCGAGTTGCAACGTTGAACAGGGGCGTTGGAACTAGGGTAGGTCGGTAACAGGGCAAAGAAGAGATTCTCATAAACAAGAACACCACTTCGAGACGAACATCTGTATGAAAGAAAAATGTAGAATCCAGAATGAAATGAATCAAAAAAAAGCGTAGAGGGGAAAAAACATATAAAAAAATAAGAATAAAAAAAAAAAAAAAAATAGATAAAATAAGATAAAAAAGATTTTTCCTGCCGAAAACAGCCGATTGAGCGCACCACTGCGGTCCAAAGATGAGAGATACCTAGACAAATTAAAGCAAGAACAATTCATAAAACCAGAAGCGCTTCGAAGCGAATTAACCTCCAGAAAAACAGGAACTGAAAACCCCCCCATGCAGAATTTAAGTACAACCAGAAACAAAAAATCCAGTCCCAATAATATTTTCACTGTAAATGCAAAGTGAAGCAGCCTATTTACAATACAAGAGAGAGGAATGCCGTCACCGTCGCGCGACGGGGCAAGATGATCCGTGAAAAGAGGAATTTTTGAACGATGCATAGACTCATAAAAGAAGGCGAATATGTACTCCAAGGAGAGCGAGCGAGTGTCTCCATGAGTTGAAAAAATAAGATGATAAGAACGATATTAAAGAGATAGAGCCTTAGTGGCGTAGGATCTTTGAAGAATGTAAAGAGAAATCAATTCTGCCGCACCCTTGAACCAAGGAAACTCGTAACAAGGAAACTCGTGAAGCTCGAGGGTTCGAGACTTTGATTTTGAAACGTGATGTTGGAAATCGAAGATATAGCGTTGGAGATACTGTTAGAGGCCAGGCAAAGAACTTTTGGGAGAAAAAAACCTAGAAAACAGATAGATTGTTGGATGGTGGTGGTGGTTGTTAGATTAAGAGACTTGCGACAGCCATAGGATTCTTATTTGTGGGACGGAACGGTGTGACGCTGATTTTTTCTCTTCCAGTTCGGTGTAGAGTTTCAACTCGATCCTGCCATCGAATAATGTTGGTGTCCCTTTGGTTGCCTCGATCAGCAAGTCCCCACAAGCTTTTAAATGGTGGAAGTATATTGGATTTGATCTTAAGGTCCTCTGACGGGCGTCGGGAGGCCTGGGCTTCGAAATCAAAGCCTTCAAAGGGGCTTGTTGGTGTAGATGTATGGGAGGAAGGCGGCGGGGCGATGCTAGAAGTATCATACCCATCAACGTCTGAGATTGAATTCTGATCGAAACTGTCTCCAGTGGAAGAGTCGCTATCAGAGTCGTTCGTAGGGTTCTCCTCAATCTCTATGCATTTTGGCTCCTCGAACGCAGTTTGCATAACCTTCGAGAGATGAGATACCATGCCGGTTTCCTTAGAGTGCTCAACAATCGATCGTCGGGTAAGTTTACGTTGTCGTCGACCTTCTCTCTGGGCTTCACGCCTTAATCGTCGGATATTTTGCTTCTGAAGCATCTTAACCTTTTCCGGTGTCGCGCCATTAACTTGGTCGACGATGTCAGGTCTATCACCATAAACCCACCAATAACGACGAGTGGTTGCTTTAAGGAGACCAATGTCGGGGTTCGGGGCTGAGGAGCGACGCCCATGTGACTTGTCAATTCCAAGCATCCGGTAGTAGTGAGACTGAAGGCCGGAAATTGTTCTCGGTCCCCATCTTTTGCCAGTACGAGCATCAAAAAGTAGGTTCCATAGTTCGACAACCTTCTTCCAGGGTAGCCCAACGCTATCGCGTAAATATAAGATAGCATCAGCTTCCTCTTGCGAGTACATAGGCCGATGGTCCCTTGGCGTCCTTTTGGCAGGTTTGATAACTTGTCGCCGAGGGCTGCCACGGCCGGGTGCCATATGAGATATCGATTGAGGAGATGTAGTTGGCCGAAGGTAAGCGGGTGGATAAGAGAATTCTGCTGCCGACAGTAACGACTGTATACCGTCCACATCTTTAACGCTTGACATATAGTACTGTGTGTTCGTTGCCACCTTGGGGCATTCAATATCTTCTGGTTTGACTAAAGGGGACATTCCTGCTAATGTAACCCTCTGCAGAGAAGTCTCCCGTTCTTTCTTGTGAGAGATACGTGCTAAGTTTGAATTCATAACCATGATCTAACTTAAGGTTAAGGCTTGTCTCTGTGGAGTTCTTGCCTATACAGTAGACTGTGGCCCGGTATTCGAGGGGGGAGCTTATATAAATTAAACAAGGGTCCTAATGGTTTGTATTATCAGAAAAGAAGGTGGCACGGCTGATCGAAGACGATTTCTATTCCGTCTTCGAGTAGCGAGTTCTTAGGGAAAAGGAAGAAAAGTGGTGATGTTAAAACTCGTAAAGTGCTGTCAAGCTTTCTCGAATATCGTTTTTCGAGTGCTGTGTGGTATCAATTGAAGAAGCACTTCTGTCAAAGTGGAACAGCCCAGGTTGTTATATAATCTGGACGCCGGACACGACACCTGCACCAAATGCAATGGAGGGTCCTAAGCTGATTAGCCTTCTTAGCAGGGCTCATCACTTTTCTCCCACTTTTGCTTTTTGTTCCCATGTGTAGATGCGGCTACAACGCTACTACGAGAACTTGCTATTGAAACATTCAAACGGCTTTTGGTGGAGCCCAGTTCCCATGGATGGCATCATGCGATACGGGTGGCCGAAAAGAAGGTGGGCACGACCAAACATTTGGGGACACCTACCTGCGGCGGGTTTCGCATACTAGTTCGAGGCCAGAGCTTTGTTGCCCGATTTTCGCTCACGCTCGTAGCCGCCAATTATTTGACGCAGCCCACTCACCCCTTCAAAAAATGGACGAGTGCTATATTTCGACTAGTTCCAACGACCAACTTTTTTTATTTTGAAGTAGCCTATAGGTCAGGTTTTGATAGGATCTTCGAATCCATGTTGGAATGCGTATCCTCAATACCCTGCTCGCAGGAGAAGTGCTTCTGAGGGCCTCGAGAAGAAGGGGGTGTGGTGGTCGAAAAGTGCCTCGCGACTATGCAATCCCCGCTCGAGGTTTTGCTTCTTCAAACTTATCACGGGCCGGGGAGCTCCCTGTAAAGGAGTGGAGGTCTCGGGAGGCATCCCTTGGTCCACCGAGCCTGTCACGGGCAGGAAGGTGCGCTAATGTCTAGCCTGACCAAGCATCGCAGGCATGTTGGCGCAAAACTCGCACGGAGTCACCTTGGCTGCCAAACATGTACACGATATCCTTGCATTGAGCAGGCGGATATAGCCTCTGGCGGTCCACAAGCCGTGGAAGGGCCGAAAAAGTGATGACACGCTCGCACTCTTCGCCTTACCTTCTGTGCCTCATCGATACATGTTCCTAAAGGCTTTGGTTTCACGAATCTGATTCCCCACTTTGCAAGTCCAGAAACACTTCGTTGATAGTATCCTGACTGGATGAAAATCCATTGTACTAGAGATCAACGATTGCAACACCATGTCTATGGACAAATGGTTTAAAATCCTAGAAAATTTTAGGTTCAAGAGAACATATTTCTCAGATTTACGTATATCACACAGGGGCCTAGTCTGAAATGTCTAACTTCGACTGATAAGACTTAAGGACTTCCCTGATTTCGATTTCCATGATCTGAGTCGGATTCCGCAGCTCGGCTCAATTCATTTCGCTAGCTCCCAAGTTACTCGCTCCGATTTCCCCAATCAAGCTTGCAAGTTGCATGTCACTCGACCGCGGTTTCTGCGTCTCGGAACGAAATTGGCAGAGCAACCCCCAAGCCGCCATGCCGCAAGCAGTATCGTTCGAAAACGAATGAATACCCGACAGTTTGGTCGCATAATTTTAGTTGGCAGCATCCTCGAGCGCGATTAGTTCAAAAACCCGTGCTCAGGTGGAGGTCATTCTAGCCTATTTTTGGAGACACAGGTCAAGTGCAAACAAACCATTCCAACCAAGATAATAACATCTTTGAACCTTTTGGATGCCCCACACACCGAGTATTCGAATTTTTTGTGAGAAAGATGTGCCCGCTGCTGCCGCGGACACGTCTATGCCGGCCTATTTTCGTCAAAGGTGCAGGAGGTGACGGAATGGTTCGTAGACACACCCTAAACTCAAAGACCAATCACAATTTCTAAATCGGATTTCTACGACCATACAATGTAATACGATACACTCTGCCAGAACAATCGTTCTTTGTCAATATTCTTCCCATCCCTACACATATATTATGCACATAGGACTAAAATTAACAGATCGAGTGCCGGCTACTAGAACACGTGATAGAATTTCAGGCTCGAAGTGATTAGCGCCAACGCCGAACGTTTAACACAATCGCAAGCGAACTCAAACATCCCATCAATTTCTAGATGTCATGATGCTGTCGCTGTCAAAATTTAGTTCGTACCTTGCAGGTTTAGAAACACAGAATTATCTTTGAACGTTTCATAGTTTGCCTGTTTGTCCAAATATAGTTGACGTCGATAGTTACCTTTGGAAGCCGAGTTGCTCTCTCTAAGCTGGGTCCGGCCCGCCGACACATGTATCACGGTGGTATTTTGGAGAAGGGGTTTGTTGGGATAACCAAACGGGGGACAACCTTCCATCAGAGATTCGAAGATAAAAAAAATAAATAAAAATATCTCAACCCAGAAAGTTGGTACCCTGGGCCTTAGAAATTATATCGGGAAAGATTTCCTGCGCCCCAAACCGAAAATCAATTAAGATCTTACCCCGGAACTAACATATAAACAATGGGGCGTTTTATCAAGGTCAATCTGTTCTTTGAGACTACTTTGAAGAGATTTTCCAACAAGACGGCAGAAATCCAACTGCACAACATTCGCGACCCTCGCTACCATCTCCTTGACGTTGGATACCTCAAACAATATGAGATTCGGATAACCTTGTAGACATGTGGTCGTACGCATGACTTCTAGTATAGGATTAAGTGAAAAAAAAATAATTTTTTCTCTCGAAATTTCAATGTTCGACACCGTTTACCCTCAGAAAATTTAACGAAAAAGTGACTATCTACCCAATTGCCAAAAATTCCTGCGAGTTTTATGCAATGTTACCGCGTAGAAAGTAAAAATAAATCAACAGCAGGAATATAAAAAAGAGCACATGATTCGATTGGCACTAAGCCTCTGAGGCATGAGATGCTCATGTTTCACGTTGGCCCGAAACCGTGGTTCGAATGTTTATGATATGTAATTAAGCGCTGAAAACACCGTTTCATACCATACACTCCAACACGATGAATATGCCCGCCGAGATATCACTAAACCGTGATTTGCCTTGACGACAGCCCGTACCGCAGCAGTATTCGAATTATCCCTGCTTTAGAAAAAAAAACTTTTTTCGTATGAGTACTAACGTAACTGCGCGGAGGCGGGGTGCTCGTTTTTCAGTACCTTGCATGGCGTGCCCGCATTGTGATATAACATTGCTGACGGCCCATTGTCTTAGAGTCACGAGGTACCCCGAATAATTAGGTCTTAGGATTGACGGGTATGGCGATATCGGTAGATTAGGTGCAGGGGCAGTCCCCATGGGTATTATTTGCAATCTCATACTTTATCCCGTTATCTTTGACACATTTATTGGAGAAGCGCGGCAGCAATCCTCGGGTGAATTCCGTACATCGCCTCGCCCCGCCTCATCCGAGACTTTAGACTAGTTTCGCAATTACTTGACGAGTGAGCCTGTTCCGAACTTAAGATTAACTACACCGCATCTTTCAAGTTCCGATTGTGTGGCGAGGTGGGCCCTAGGCCATAGGCGCAGCATTTTCCATGCACTCGTGCCACACTTGTGGTGGGATTGTCATCCGGAACTACTTCGTGAAAATATCAAGGTAGTCCATATCGAGCCCTGGAATACCTAGAAACGGTATGCGGTTACCGTTCGACGTCTACGGTCGAATTAGGCAGTAGATGGACAACGGGAAGTTAATGCAGGGAGGTGGCGACTTTTTCTTCCGTTATGCCTGTTAGAACCTTAGTCATGTGCACTTCGACGGTAGCGAGCTGTCAAGGGAAGCCAACCTTTCGATGTTAAATTATATTTGACATTGCAACAGAGCTGGGGTGGCAACTGTTAAGGGACGGCATGTAGTCTCGACATCGCGAACGAGTGCAACATTGTTGGGCCCCAACTCATACCAGATCTAGCGGCAGAAATCGCACAAATATGACGGTAAAGTTTCGGGCGACCTAGCTAGGTACAGTTAGACTCGATTGTATCTTTGCCATGTGTTTTGATAACATGTATCACGTAGGGGCTAGGGGTGCATGAGATATCAAACGTTTGTACGTACTAGGGGTAGAGAGAGATCGAAAAATCGGTCCGTCGGTGGTTTTTTTCTTTGTCAAGTAATTTTATGATATGCGAGATTTCACCTTTCCCTGCACCCCTCCTTTGTCCAGATAACATAATTTACAATTAATTGTTATTATTCAGCCACAGACACAACCATGACTGTGGGGGTTCTGCCCAACCTTACGTTTCGTAGATGCATATGAGTGATATCTTCCACTGACAAAATTGACAGATATTTGATAAATTTACATGAGGCAAAGTAAGTTTCTTAAGAAATACGAAGCTTAGAGCTCTCTGCTGAAGAGCGATGTACCCCGTGAAACTGTGGCCATAACGCCCCCTAACGGTTGTGCAGCTAGCTGTAAATTGCGCACCGTGAGCAAGATTCTTTTGCTCTCAAGGTAGACATGTCGAAATCGAACCCACCACCGTTGAAAACGGCCTCTGCGGGGTAATCTAGGTTAATCTGTACAGCTGTGGACGTGGCATATAATCCATTTGAGGGCAAACTCATTTTGATCGGGTGGTCATAACGTGAGTGGATAGTTTTGTTGGAGAGCCAAAGAGTTGGCACCCTTCACTATAAGCCGGATCGCGGTCGTTCCATTTCTAGGCTCCGAATTCGTATCTATTAGGCATCTCGATCGGTTCGTACTCCAGTGTGTGTGCCTGATTTATCGATATCGATACTATTTTCGAAATACCCCGCATCGCTATCACATCAGTATCAACGGTCTCACAACGGCCTGCAACTGGGAGCGCTTGAATAATTTGGTCTTTTGGTGTGCATGGCAATGTGGGGTGGTAGCATTCCCGATAAATCCAGTTTAGGAGGGTAAGCTCGCGCCGGCAGTCGCATGCGCATATATGGCAATTATGCCTTCAATGTGAGGGTGTGGATGGCATGACGATATTTGGCTTGGAAACCACCAACCCAACTGCATATAGCAAATGCACTGACCCCATCTGCTTTTTCTCTTCTTTTGCCCATAGATGTCTACGAGGCCGCAAGGTCAGAATCTCCCAAAACTAGATGACAATTCTTTTAACCAGATGTTAGACGACGGGTTCCACCATCTGATAAATGCTCCAGCTTATCCAATTCATGTAAAATACTTGTTTTTCAACATCATTTGCCGTTTTTGAAACGTCCCCTTGCTGCATATGATGTTGTAGGTGTCCACTACACACCATCTAAATCTGTAGGTCAACCCAGCCCCGTGAGCGCATGAGCCAATTAGGAAAAAAAAAAAAAACACCTTAAACAGTAGATATATCTAACAAACATACCAGTGATCCGGAATATATTTCAAAAGGAATTATATATTCTGTTGGCCGTCCGAAGCAGTGTTAAGGGCTGTAACTGGAGTATCAAAGCGGTATGATTTTGAAGGCATGAATGCGAGAATCTATTCTTGGTTTCGCAACATTACTTTTCAGCCTTATATCGAAGCGCATTCGATCGAAAGTTATACATCAGTTTTTCGCATCCGAGAAAAGAGTTATATAAAGTACCTGGCAGTATGGAGGGCCGAAATCGAGAGATCGAATGGTGACAGTTCTCTGGCTTCGATCTGGCCAGTGTTTATCATATACTAGCTCCTTGTTGTCGTTGAACCAGCTCCACTGCGATCGTGTTTTGTCGATTTGTCATATTTCACACAGCTTTACAATCTTCCAGAGTTCACAAGTTATGTGCCCAACTTAGGCAAATCTGAAATCTGTCTGATTTCTGTACTGCGGAACAAATTCGAGTTGTTAAGGTGCGATACATACGTGTTGAGGACGTTGCATTTCTGTTTTTAGCTCGAATCAAAAGCAGCAGAGCAGTTGCCGCCTATCCCCGAGATGATTCAGGTCGGCTTGGCTGAAGCGGATTAACCAATCGGACGGCCATTCCGACGCCGCGACCAAGCCAGCGAACGAGATGCTTGTTTGGCTTGTCCATGCTTGAATGACGTACCCCACATTCTCAATCCGCGACAAAGGCAGCACAAACGTGAAGAAACTAGCAGGGAATAAGAGGCGAATTGCTCAATGCAATCGCGATGGCGGATTTAACTTTTTTTGGGGGCGAGATATTTAGTGTTCTCGCAGGTTTCTGCCCGTTTCCCGCCTTTTTTCTTTCGGAATGTTGAATTCTTTCACATCTAACATATACATTCTCGAACTTTGGACAGTCGTTTCTTGCATTTCGGTCGTTTTCGATGTCGATAATATTACAGGCATAATTTAGTCACTCGCTGTTGCTGGATCGATCTTTTCAAGTCTCATTAATATAGTATTTGGCTTGCCACCGTTCGTTTGGTTGGGCTGCTTCGACAGACTTTTGGTGCCCCTAATTCCATATAACAACACGTCTCCAGCGATTCACTTCAACCGGAGCATCTCGACGACTTCAAGTTAACGCTTTCGGCGCCGGTAGCCGTTATTCTCTCTGGAGAGAAGATACGGATATATAAACTCGCTGGATCTGGAAACCTCAGTCGATTTTACTCACCTCTCGATCGTTGTTTGACCTTCAACTTGACCCAACCTCGACTCGCGTGTCATTGCGATATCACCACATTCGAGTCAAGATGAAGGCAATTGGTCTCTCAATCCTTGCTGCTGGTATTCTGGCAGCAAGTTCGCTCGCTCTCGAACCAATTACCATCAAAGGTTCCAAATTCTTCCATGCGGATGGTTCTCAATACTTCATGAAAGGTGGTTTTAGTCTCAGCCTGCCTAGCCAAGGATCTTTGTTCCCGTAAAAGGGAGAATATGTATTGATGTTGTCGTTTATGAATAGGAATTGCGTACCAACGCTCTCCATTTGACCCGCTTCTAGACAAGAAGCAATGTCAATTGGATGCCGACCTCATGAAACAGCTTGGTGCGAACGCAATCCGTGTTTACCATGTCGACCCAGATGGGAACCACGATGACTGTATGAATATATTCGAGGATATTGGCGTTTATGCCTTTATCGATCTTGATACCTTCCATACCTACATCGAACAGGTTAGAATACCACGATATTTATTATACTCGGAACGGACACTTACGGTATAAGAAAATAGGACGGACCGCCACACTGGAATGAAACCCAATTGACCGAATACACCAAAGTTTTGGATAACCTCGCTGGTTATCCAAACCTCGGAGGTGTTTTCGTTGGTAACGAGATCATCACCAGGTCTAATGGATCTTTTGCTGCCCCGTATATCAAGGCTGCCGTGCGAGATATCAAAGCGTACATGGAGGATAAAAAGTTCGCTCGCAAAATCCCTACTGGGTATTCAGCAGCCGACATTGCCGAGTTGGTATGTTTTCCTATACATGTACACAATATATCAAAAGGTTTAGGAGTGTCGTTAACAAAGGTTTTTAATACAGCGTCCAAACCTCCAGAACTACCTTGCTTGTGGAGAGGACTCCTCTGTCAATGTCGACTTCTTCGGTCTCAACGCCTATGAATGGTGTGGCGAAGCTACTGACTACCATATCTCCGGCTATGACATGCTCAACAAGAACGCTACCGACTACCCCGTCCCCATTTTCTTCTCCGAGACTGGCTGCAATGTTCCGACTCCAAGAGACTTCAAAGACCAGTTTGCAATCTTTGGTCCCGAAATGCGAGATGTCTGGTCCGGCGCTATAATCTACGAATGGATTCAAGAAGACAATAACTACGTTAGTATTCCACTTAATGTGTGATCGAGAAACCGTATAACTAACTTCAATCAGGGTCTCGTCGACTACGGCCGAGCAGACCCCAAAACCGCAATCGGCGGTGACACCTGGGCTCGCGGCGGAAAACCCACCCCTCTCCTAGACTTCACCGTCCTCAAATCCGTCTGGTCCTCCGTTATCCCATCCGGAATCTCAAAGGACAAATACACCTCCACCAACGGCCCGATCTCTTGTCCTGCATCTACATCCGGTATCTGGAACGTCGACCCTTCTTCGGCATTGCCAACGTTGGGACAGACAGCTGTTTTGGCCGAAGCCTCTGGAGATCCGGTGGAGAGGGATGGTAGCGCGACTACTACTGGAGCTCCGGCGGAGGCTTCGAAGCCTAGCGCCGCGGGTAAGGTGGTGGTCGTTTTGAACGGTTGTTTTGCGGCTGCGGTTCTCGCTATGGCTATATTGCTATAAGATAATCGGGTGATGTTTGGAGGTTTGTTTTGATGGGTGGCATGATATATGAAATTTTAATAATGTCTTTTGTCTTTTGCCTTTTGCTTTTATTGTTTCTTGTTTTCATTACAGAAGAGATGAGACTATTCGATGAGAATCCCACAACCCTGCGAGCTCCACACCTTGGTCCTTTTCATTTCACGCCGTAGTTCATTATTTTTGTTGGCTTTTTGGGAGTTTTGGTCTGTTGGTACATACGTTGGTGATGGAAATATACATCTGGTTGCATTATATCTCGTTTGGTTCCTCATCGATTAGCACCCGCCTTCATCTTCCCGATACGACATTTAGCTTTACTTCTGGCTATATTGTCTTAGCAGCGAATTTTGATATTTTAAGAGAAAACTTTCATAGATTCATCCAGCTAGACTACATACAGTTATTTAATATTGGAATGTATCTTTTGTTCTTTTATACAAAATACGAATGAACCGTTAAAATATACGCTAAGAATGCCCCATTACGCAGTAGAAAAGAAAGGAAATTTAACAATAAGACAAGAAACTTCAAAGAACGGAGTCCTCGATTAAGATCATTCGAAAACCACAGCTTCATAAACACCACCATCAGTTTAGTTATTTTCCTAGCTTATTTCCTTCTATTACCGCCATTCTGTAGGATAAAAACCATCCTGATAAAGATATTGAGGAAATCCAACTCGAGCGAAATAGACTCGTTGACTGTATCTCTCTTCATCAAGCCAGCCTCGGACATCCGGCCGTGGTACAGAACCTTCTGGATATCGTATAGTGTGAAGCCGCCGAAGACCGCAAGACCGCCATAGAGCCAGAGGTTCTCAGTGAAAGCTAGGGTACGAGCGGCGGTAGCGGGAACAACGAATGGCGCGAGACCGGAGAGGGCGACGACAGTAAGACCGGCGAGGAGAGGGCCACCGAGGTAGAGGTATTGGTCAGTCTACAAGGGTGTTCTGTAAGCATCTGTATATATTATACGATATATTATTAGGGTTAAAGACAATATACCTTTGCTGTAGCACCGACATAAGAAATAGCACCCATCATTCCGACAGTGTACAATCCGGCCCTGGCGAGAATAGCTGGGTTGTAGAACAATATAGGGCTCAGGGTAGCTGCCTGAGTGACGTTGAAGGCCGACCATAGAGCATGCTTGGCAACATAGTTCTCAGGTGGACATGCCCATGTCGCCATCATAGTTCCGATACCACCGATTAAAGAAATACCAACGAACGCCCATGGATTCATAGCCATCAACCTGTAACTCCACCCCATATTGTGAAGACTTTTCGCCACAACACCGATCATACCGACACCGAGACCGGTGTACATGAACGTCTCATGAAGATATTCTCGTTGGTAAGCTGGAATAGGTCCTTCACGAGTCTCCCGGTTGAAGATGAAGTTGATAGCAAATGCTGTACCACCGAAGACAGCGACGGCATAGAGACCTTTGTACAGAGCGGATTCATTCGGACGGGCTACTGCGGGTTCAGTGGCGAACGAGGAATTGCGAGATTGTTGGAAACGGGAGAACGGATTCGATGACTTGGAGAACTTGGAGAAAGTCGTAAGAACAGACTGGCGGGATGCAGCGGGCCGTGACGAGGAGAACGCAGCGGTGAATGTTCGCGGTTTGAGGAAGGTGGCAGTCCGTTGTTTCGCAATAGGTGTGACGGCGACAGCTGGCCTAGCAGCGCAGCCGGCGAGAGGACGTCGTAGAGAAATCATACTGGAGATTATTTTTGTACTGTGCTGTATTGTATTGTCCAGTGAAGTGTATCGGTGAAGCTGACGAAGCCGTCCGGGATGATGAAAAGTTTAAAAATGGCGATGGAGTTGGATGGTGGGGTGGACGACGATTATGTCACCGTCCACAACACAAAGCCGACATCGAATGTTGTAGAAAGAAGACGTCGGACTTAACCTTCCTAACCCCGGTTTCACATGCTCTAACTGATATTAGAACGACTCCGAACGTCATGAAATGACGTATCGCCTCGAAACAGAAAGGAGCTTAGTCATCGATGGCACTAGAAAATGTGCATATCCGACAAGACGACCACCATACCGAACTCTGTTAAATCCAACAACGGTGAAGCTATGGTGAACCTTCAATGAAGGTTTCCACTGTCGCCAGGAAATCCATGTCTGGAAGCCGCCCAGCCCCAATGTCACAAGTCCAAAAATCAGTGCAATGATAACGGCGACAATAGTCGCGATATTGGCGTGTCCGGCACCCTTGCGTTTGGCCCATCGAGATATCAGCCCTCGAGGTGTTGGGTTCTCTAACTCGTCATATATATCGGCAAGTATTGCACCGAAGTAGAGGTACCGAGTATTAGTATTGCAGACGCCTCGAATCGAAGACAGTCTTCGTCGGATCCCTTCTCTATGACGAGTTGTTGAAGTAAGGTGACGGCTGATGGATCAGAAAGCGGGAATAATCTTCTGGATGAAGCCGAGAGCTTCAAGAGCAAGCTGACGAAGGAATGCACCTCTAATTTGATAATAAGCTTCTCTACAATTCGGGAGGTAAGATATACTGACAAACGAAGACTTCCCTCTATACCCATTACCCCTTTAAGAAATCTTGTAATCTGAAGGTTCTTTTTCAAGAAAGCGGTGTGATGACAGATTTCTATGACTCCAGTCTTTCTATTGAGTTTGAGGTGATTGCTAAGGCCTTCTATAGGTGCAAACGACAACCCTCCTCTTCGAATAAGTTTACTACAAGTTATACTGCTTTTTATCTCCCAAAGTGAAGCAGAAGCATCTTCACCAAATCCAGGATGGCCTATCATCGGAAATAACCCTCAAGAAAAGCATGGAAAGGAATATCCTTTAACCAATTAGGTGATACCAGGTCTCCATTATCATGTTCCGCATTTTGATTAAGCCAGTGGGTAGAGCATACCATTGTAAGAGCCTTGACAGCTAATCCAATAACATGTTCTTGCTCAGATTCTATTCCCATATTAGTAGGGTTTCCAAATACTTGAGCCTCGGGTTATATTGGGCTGCTTCTTGAAAATTCTGATAAGATCGAACATCTCTTCGTGAAAACTCACGATAGCATCCTTTCTATGATGCTCGAGATCGTGACTATATGATGAAGCGAGTTTTGTATAATTCCCAAAGTACCTTTCTAGAGAAGACGTTCGATTTCCAGGACATGTTACGAGGGTGCAGATTCCGGTATATCTACAACCGTCACAGAAACTTCACCTCATAACGCTTTGTAGAGCTCATTACGGTTGTCATCTGTTGTGTTCGCCAAAGAAGAAGTTGACGGTGTACGAAGAGCTTGGAGAGATATTGCAGCGATAGGTATCCCCGCCATGGTTGAAAGTTGCAAGCAAGTGAATTGAATCTTATGGCCCAAACTTCAAAGCGGTGGTGGGGTAAATACGAGGGCAAACTCTAGAACTCCTTTAGCAAATTTACTGCCCTAATTGGCTTGCGAATTGCAGGATTCTGCATGCTGTACCATGCTTATGCAAGGTTCGAGGTGGAGTATAATCCACAACGCGGCACGGCCTACATAGATCTGAGGAGTGAATTCTTCCCTCAATCAATTTTATCAGCCTCGAATCAAGTCCCCTACTACACACAAAGCTCTGTATCTAGATCAAGCCAATCTAGGGAACAGGGATGGAGTCTGGAAATCTGATGCATTCCCTAAAAACCTTTGGCCGCCTACAAAGCTACGCCGGCCTCACTAGACATACCATCGTCACAGCCACTGGCGCCGCTAGACAAGTCGATATCCTAGACGCCTACCCTCCGACCTGATAGCCGGGTCTACGTCAGCGAATTCGCCGAATACTGTCAAAGGTTCAATCTACAACGTCTAATATACCGGCACAATGAGGTGGCTATCCCGAATGTGGTGGATCTACGCTCTGATACTACAGTCTACATTGAAGACATATTCTATAGCGCATCACCGTGGAAGGAAATGCATCCGTTTGGAGAGCACGCAAACCAACTTGCTAGTCGGGAAGCGCTTCGAAATTTGGCCATTTATCACCAGCGGCTTCTTTTTGAAGAGCCAGAGTATGCGAAGCTTAAGCTCGTAAAGCCTACTGCTGTCATCAACGAGGCGACAATCGACAAAAGCTACTTGAGATGCTGCTTCCCAAGATTGTAGGGACTACGCGAGAGAGAGCTAAGCCGATATAAACAATAGCAATGGTTGCGGGCACAGTAGAAACAAAGTCTGCAAATGAACCCAAAGCTAAAGCAAGAAGCCATGAATTCAGCATAGTACAAGAGCAAGATATACCCGCAGCCGTACGACTGAAAGAGTGGTTCGTGGCCGCCAGAAAACGACACCCTGCGGAAACCATCGGCGCCCTGCTTAATAAACAATGTGATCTAGAAGACGAAATGAACGACGCAAGGTATGCGCGGGAATCCATACAAAAAGAGATCCAAGAAGCGGAAGATGTCTTGCGCCAAACTTCTATTGAGCGAGACCAAGTGTTGGACGAGAGAAAAGTTCTAGTGCGCAAAATAGAAATTCTAGAGAAGAGGCTTGCGGTGGCGAAACTGAAGATAAAAAAGGAGCGTAGTAGCTATGTGAAGTCTAACAGCCCGTCTATGATGTTAAGCCAGATATCGGGAGTACGAGACCAATGATCAATACTAGATATGATGCTAGGTGCCTATCGGGCATGAGGTACCCTGCGAAAGAATCAATTTTAGAGAGTACTCCGGAAAACATTGCACGGGGAAGTGCACAAGAGTTATGCGCCAACACAGAATTAATAAAGTATTAAAGGTGTCCCCAAGCCTTGAAGCGATACAATTAATGCAATTAATATGTAAGTACTTACATATACGTAGATGAATATTGATTTCCAAAGCTATGTTAGACGGCTCTATGCACAGCTGCTGGATTTTATTTGCCCCAGTCCCAGGATCTCTTTAGGTTTCATGTTGTCGTGGGGATGGGATTTGAGGCTGGCTCGATGCCCAGCCTCGACTCGAGCCCCTTGAATCGGGCTGGTCCCTGCCTGCATGCGCATGTCGTGGAACCATGGTTCTGGCCGCTCTACCGATATCCGTATCGACACTGCCACCAGCTCTTCCGCATACCTTATCTATTTTGCATCCCAAGCTAATGAAAATGCTTGCTTCGGACACACATCCCATCTCAACAGCCGGATCCCCTTTGGGGTCCCAAGCATCATTATCTGCTAGTCAAATCCCAACATTAGAAATGCGTGTTATCGCGCTAGAGACCAAACTTCGTCACCACAAACCAGAGCATCCATGCGATTGTAAATACGAGCTTTCACTCCTCGAAGAGAAATTGGGAGGACTTGACGAACATCCTTGGGAACTTCGAATTTCAGAGGTAGAACAGAAACAACGACGCGATGCAAAGGATGTATCCAGGCTTTGGAAGGAACTACGCGAATGTCAGGATCGGACGGAGACCTTGATGGCGGAACATCATTGGGTTTCTAGTCAGGAGAAAGGAGTTGATCGGGTTAAATCAACGAATACACTATATCTGATGGAACAAACAATCGAAAAACTACGAGAATTCGAAAGGTCCCAGGAGGAGCTTGCGGCCTGCCTGGTGGGTTTGAAAAAGCGTTGTGACGAAATGGAAGGCGATATTCGACGCGTTCAACCCTGGATGATTAACCAGATGGTGGAGAAGCAAGAGAATGTTGCAGATAAGATCGCTCGGTTGAACGGTAACGCGAAGACGTTGGAAAACCGAGTGGGCGAACTGATGGCATTGAAGGGAGTTATTTCAAAACAGCTCGACACAATATCAGACACTGTGGATTCAAAGGGAAGCGAGGAAGCGAGAACCATTGCGAATATCGCCAGTGAAAACCAGAACACAGGGGTCACAGAAGATGATTTATTGTCTGGAGCGCAATTTGAAACACAAGCACCACGGGCTACCGGAAGTCAAATACTTTATTACGGAAACAATTCTGAGCGGAGTATATGGGTGCCGCCCACATCAGGAGAGCCAACTCACACGCCATACACGCATGGGATTCCGACGGTTCTGGAACAACCGGAAGGATGGGGAGATGTTCGTGCTGAGATATGTCGCCAGTTAGAGGAGAGTCAGAAGGCTTATTTCTCTTCACAACCGGAACTGGAAACAAAAGAGAAATCCGAAGCCACAGACGGCGAAGTTGTTGAAATATCCTTGGCTCGGTCTCCAGAGGAAGTCTCGCAGAGCGAGCCGGATATATCGAAAAAGAAGAGGAAGAGAGTAAGAAAGCGATCAAAGAGCAAAAGCCCCACTTTCAATGCTATAAACGAAGAAAATAAGCCGGTACTTAAAGTTGAGAGTGAACAGGCAGACGAAAACGTGGAGTCTGAGACAATAGTCCTCAGCGAATATCTCCACCCTTCGGACTCGTGCCACCCTACCGTTTCTGCTGTGGAGTATGGCCACAGCACAAGAAATACTGATGCAGATGCGAGGTTTTTCAAGCTCTTCGCGAAATCACTCTCCTCCAAAAAGTCACGGCCATCGCTGCGGAAATCGAAATCGAAGACTATCGTCAAGAGCAATTGCAAGGATAAAACAAAATCTATTCCTGTGAGCGAACTTTTCAAGCAAGATAAGGGAATTAATAATGGTAAAAGCGCCAGTAAAACTATACTGGAAAGCGGGACAATACCTGGTCTTGAAGTTCTAATGTTACGATAATCATATGAGTGGATGTCATATCTCTGGCGTTTCAATAGTGTTTCGAGGGGGGGTTGGGAATATTTCAACGAGGCTTGCGAGGTATACTGCCCTTTAGCATGCTAGGT
Source organism: Arthrobotrys flagrans (assembly GCF_004000055.1). NCBI lineage: Eukaryota > Fungi > Ascomycota > Orbiliomycetes > Orbiliales > Orbiliaceae > Arthrobotrys > Arthrobotrys flagrans. The sequence continues at coordinate 1,396,021 of NW_027137556.1, forward strand.
CTTGTATTTTAGATACTCTATCCCTATTAGCGTTCATTTAGCCCTTAAACTTAGCGCATCAATGCATATATTTGAGATAATAGCCCCATTCCATTAGGAGCCCAGCGTTGTTCTTGTGGTATTTCAGAAACTCGCTCAAAAGGGCAAAGTCCAAGCCAAGATCTTGCCGAACCCCGACAGGATTCGAGCCACCAACGACGCGTCCAATCTTGATTTGATTTCATCAGCGCGAGGATACACGAAGAAGGGGATCATGATAACATTCCTTCTCTTGTCTCCTTCTCTTCCCTTCACTATTCACCAGCGGCCCTTTGAGTACTATCCCCCTTGATATCCCCGTCTACTTCGAATCGCTCCTTCGGCTTCGATATATCCTTCGGGACTTTGTGAGTCCCCACATTATCTCAAACAGGCATTTTTTTCTCCGACGAGAAGGACAGTTTGTTAACAAGTTGTGTCACCAGAACCCTTTCTGGAACAACAGCTCTTCTCCGACATATCGAGTTTTTGCAATTTTCTTGAAGAGAAGGATGGAGAATCCAATTGAACAAGTCATGGAGGGGTCGACTGGAAGAGGAAGGCGGGCATCAAGCCGAATCCAAAAGCTCGTCGAAGAGCCTATACTCCCAAGCACTCGAGAGGAATCTTCCGAAGTGGTTGAAGATGTTTCGAATGCTGAGAATACGTTGGATGAACCTTCAGAACCAAAACCGGTTCTTCCGTCGGAAGATTCTTCCATGGAGACTAGTCCTTATTTCGCAGAGGCGACACCACAGACAACTACTCGGCGCCTTAGACCCAGGACATTTCGCAGTCCAATAAAGGTATCACCATTACTACTTAGCAAGAGAGTCACACGTAGCGCTTCGACAACCACCCCTCGCGCGCGAAAACAAGACGAAATGGTGGAAGAATACGAAGAAACGCCTGAAAAGTCGAAAAACGATAAGTCATCGAAAACCCCCAAGACCGCTTCTTCGAAGAAGACCCCTAAAGAGAAATCTGGAAAGACTCCAAAGGACGCTGCGAAGGAGGCCTCGAAGGACACTGCAAAGCCATCGTCGAAGACACCATCGAAAACACCATCGAAGAAACCATCAAAGACGCCATCAAAGACACCCTCGAAGCCGACGTCGTCTGAGAACCCTTCCAAAGGTTCTGCCCGCAAGACAAATGCTCCTACCACCACTGATACCAACGAGTCCGATCTGGTCTTGAAGTACGGAGAGAATTTCGACTGGGGAGAGTATGCTAGTTTTTGTATGAGAAGAACTAGGTTACCTACAGATCCTTCAGTCACTACTGTCATCGAAAATATCAAGCTCTACGGAAACTGGAAAGGAGAAAATCGAACATCATCGGGTAAGGCCTCTGGTGTTTCAAAGAAGAAACAAAGTGCCACAGAAACATCCGCTATAGCAACTAATGAGCCTAAGGAGGAGAAAAAGCGGACCAAGGAGGAAAGAAAGATTGAAAGGGAGCTGAAGAAGCAGCGCAAGGAGGAGCGAAGACGGAGGAAGGAAGAAAAGAAACAAAAGAAAGAGCGTGATGGGGAAACGAAAAAGAAGCATAAGCATAAGAAGAAATCCAAGGAGGGGGAAGAGAAGGAAGCAGGGACGGATACTTCATCTGAAGGCGCTACTCCAAGGGAACAGCAGTCCTCATCCAGCCCTGAGGCTAGTGGGAATACAACTTCCGACTCCACCCAGCCAACGAGATCTAGAAAGCGGAAGTCAGACGACTCAGAGACTCCGAAGCCCAAGAAAGCCAAGAAATCCACTACTGACGTCGAAAACGCGAGTACCGTAGAGGAACCCAAATCCATTACCAAGCAGAGGAAATCTCCAGCCAAGCAAGACGTCCCAAGTACGGCGCTAGAAACAGTCTCCGAAAGTGTATTGAACCTTGGTTCAAACTCACCTTCTAAACGAGTCCCAGCAGGCACCTCAGTCATCGTTCCACCGCCCGTCGATGCAGAGCGCTTCGGATTAATTCAAGAAGAGGTCTGCCACAATCCTGTGGGTACCGCCTCTTGATCACCCCAAATTTCTCACAGGGGGCCTCCTACATATATATATGGCCAAAAAAAATGGTCTAACATTTTCCTTTGTTTTGGGTAGTACTATCTTTTAATCGCAACTGTTTTCCTCCAAAAGACTAAGGCTTCTTCAGCCATCCCAGTTTTCCGAGAGTTTCTTAGGCGCTGGCCTACCCCCCAAGATCTTCTCGCCAGTTCCATGGATCAAGTAAAAGCAATGTTCAACCCCCTCGGTTTACATACGGTTAGGGCGAAGACTGTATGGATGATGGCACATCATTTCCATTTGCTAGATCCCTACAAAAAGCCCCGTGGTCTCCAGTCTTGGAAAGTTAGAGCGGATTATAAACCGGAAGACCCAACGGGTCTTAACAGAAAGTGGGGCTGCATCATCGGAGACGTATACGGATGTGGTATGTATGCCATCGATAGCTGGCGGATATTCTGCATGAAACCTGGGGAAGGAGGGTTCATTGATGGTACCACGGTGGGAAAGCCTCAGAAACGTAAAACGGTTGATGATGACACGCTTGCTTTACCTGCGGTTATGTATCCGAGCGACTTTACCCCTGGGGACGAGGAATGGCGGAAAATATCCCCAGATCGTGAAGTACTTGATAAGGAGCTGCAAGCATACATACGGTGGATGCATGCGAAAGATGCGGCTGGGTTTGGCACTGTGATAGTCAAGCCATGAGTTATTTTCTGTGGCTTTTTGCGCCTCTCATCTTTCTTTTATTTGCACTTTCCTTCATGCCTTCAGTCATTTCTGGATCCGTATTACATTCCTTAACTTCTATGTCTACCTTTATGGGAAGTCTTATTCTTGTTTGTGCAACTCCGCTTTCCTTCTCATTCTCATATGACCATTATCATTAGTCATCTCGATCATTTGTATTTTCATCTCACTTTCATTTGCGGTTGTGAGTTCATCTCATAGCGGCCTCATTCGCCAGGCCCTCCGTTCGCATCTTCTTCCTTTTTCTCCTTCCCCAAGTTTATTCTTATCACCGGTTGGTTATCTGTTTTTGGTGCTATCGTGAGAGTACATTTGTTGGGAATAAATATATCATTATTGATTATCATGCATGCTATCTGGAAAATTATAACACGTACACGTCTATCAGCAGCTTCCTTGCTCATACCTTTCTAGTGATCCTGGATCCCAACCATAATCCTTCTACGTGGTACAAGTGCATGGATCGGATTCTTAGAGACGGCTTCCAGCAACCAGAAACTGGTTGACCAGCCTCGAAGTCCCGGTTGACGCAAAGGCGGGCGACCGGGAATGCATGTCGAGACCCGATTGAACGAACATTTGGGACATAATCGGCACCGATTCTTAACTTATCGTTAGCTACGGCCTAAACGACGAAGTTAAGTGCCCATTTAAAGATTAGGTCAAGCCTGGACCTCTACGAACAAGTAGTGCAGTGCCAACAGAATTGATACACACAATATCTCCACTCTAATTGATTTGACTAGTATTGCAAAATATGACATTTGCGAACTGTGAAAGATCTCCCAGCTAGTCTAGATGATAAGACTGTTTACGATCGCTTAAGCTACCGGCAGCTTACCGACGGAGAAACCTTGTTGCACGGTTAGAACTGTACTGTACAAAGTTTTTCAAACTAATACTGAAACATTAAGGCCTGGACCAAGACGGAAGATCTATGGCAGCTTAGCTCTGCAGCTAAAGCTCAGATCCTTGCCAGCTTCGGACTCACTCCTTCGCACCTCTCACCACAAGGTACGTATGAACCTCCCGGGCTTACGAATGCTTTATCGTGGCCGGCCGTGTTGCGTTGGATATAATTTCCAAGAATTGTCCAAGAATCATCCAAGACGGATATTCGACCACCATCCCTCGACAGTCTCTGGGCTCCTTCGTTGCCGAAATCCGGTCGCGGCGAAATCTTAACTTCTCTTCGCATTTTCTTGGAGTTTCTTGGCTTCATGGAACCGGGAACCTGCAGATACAACGCACAATCTCTCGGATTCCAACAATGTAGTGAAGGGTCATACATAACTGATAGACGTCTATACGGCTACAGTCTCGAACAGAGGTTCTATGTAGCTGCATCTTTGTAAGCGCTTTGTTTTTGCCCGCGAAGCACCTTGAACGAATGTCTACTCTAGCATGTCTCAAACTTTTTAACAACTAGTCGAGTATTTTCTATCTTCGAAAATCATGAAGTTTGCTCTAATTGTGAAACCAATGCTCCTTAACGCAAGATGATGGAGAACATACGATAAGGTTAGGAGGAACGCTAAACTAGTCCAGCCACATCGGACCGCTTCTCCATACACAATACCTAAGGTGGGGGTACTTTCGGAGAATCTTTGGCTTTTACAGTAGTTCCCTCCGAAGCTTGCGCCCAAAGCCTTCAGAATCCAGTCAATCCACAAGTGAATCATGGGGATAGTATCATGAGCCAATCGATTGACAAGACGGTGTGGTAACTAGCGTTGTATGATATAAGATCCCCATCACTCCAAAGCGTACGAAGTCGTTCGTTTTGGATGGAATTTTGTTCCCCCGAGGTCATAGCTTTTTTTGTCGATATTGCCAAGAGCATCCTACCCCAGGATCTTGCGCCCTCGGGACAGACCGCAACGGTAGCTGTGATTTCCACCAATTAAAGACGCCGTGGCAAGCCAGGGCTTTGCCAGGAGGTGCTTGTTCTGAACAAGATTTCTTGTGCATACTTAGAAATTCTTGAGGGGTATCGATAACGGCAGGGGTCTTTATCCGAAATGTACCCCGGGATCCGACCAGGCCAATGCTCTCCGGAATGTAGCTCTTCAACTTCCAAATTACTACCGCTCGAAAGCATCCCTGCCAATTTCATGGGCGCAAGTAGTACTGATGCGAACTTTGGAGTATATTCGGTCGATGGGATCTACGATATTGTAGGGGTTTACTGTAAGTACTTACCACTGGAGCGCGTGGAAACCCCATGGTTGGCGAAATTGTTTTGGATAACAATATTACGGAGAAAATAGCAGCCGTGCCCCGCAAAGTTCATCTATCCACCGCGATATGTGGAGAATCTTTCAATCTCATTCACATTTACTGAGATGGCCCTCGCTATCTTGATAATCAGCCACCTCGGCTTGCCATGATATAAATATGCTGTCAACTCCCTGAAACATCGACGGTTCCCTCCGATTCAGAGATCAGCTCAGTTCGCTCCTCAATCCAGACGGTATAGCTCCACTGACCCTCCTTGAAACGCAAAGATGAAGTTCTCTCGATTTGCAGCCCTTGCTGGTGTTATCACCACTGCGCTCGCAGCGGCTCTCCCAGAATACGCCGACCTCGATGCTCTCGACGACTCTCTTGAGCTAGAAAAGAGGACCACCAAGACCAAGGAATATCTTGAGAGATTTCCTAACTCTCTAATCGTCAATCGTGGAAAGGACAAGCATTGGGTTAAATATACTAGGCCACATTTCTCTCACAGAAAGAAGGTCTACATCCGTGCTTCTCAGAACGAGACGGATGATGTCTCCGCTGAATTCCTGCAGGGTTTGAAGGATGCGAATAACGGTGGCACTCTCGTTCTTGAGCGAGAGACCACCTACGTTATTGGAAAGAAACTCGACTTGACATTCTTGAACAATGTTCATGTCGAGCTTCTTGGTGAGATTTTGTTCACCAATAATGTTACCTACTGGCAGAACGATTACTTCTACCACCCATTCCAGAAGTCAATTACGTTCTGGAAATGGGGAGGGAAAGACATCCTCATCTATGGAAATGGTATCCTGAACGGTAACGGTCAGGCATGGTATGATGGTTTCGCGGGTCTTGAGATTCTGGTATGTATAAACTGTTGCATTTTAACGTCTACAACGCAAAACTAACAGTTTCCCAGGATCCCACTAACACCTACCTCCGCCCGATTCTGTTCTACGCCGAAAATGCTACCAATCTCCGTATCGAGGGTATCGAATTCAGGAATTCTCCATGCTGGACTAACTTTGTCGTCACATCCAAGAATGTTGAGTACGACAATGTCATTATCGACAACCAGTCCAAGAACCAGAATCTCCCTAAGAACACCGATGGCTTCGACTCACTTAACCTCGACGGAATTTCCTTCACAAACTCATACGTTAACATTGGTGACGATTGCTTCTCGCCAAAGCCAAATACGTCTAACATCTTTGTCAAGAACCTTTGGTGCAATGGTACTCATGGTATTTCCATGGGATCAATTGGTCAATATGCTGGTGTCAAGGATTACATTGAGAATGTCCATGTCGAGGATATTATCATGTTGAACGCACAATGCGGTGCTAGGTATGATACTACAATTTACCCCTCAATGAAAACGCAAATGCTGATATAGAATATGAAAAATGTAGACTCAAAGCTTGGGCCGGTCGATCAGCAGGATACGGTTACATCCGCAACGTCACCTTCAAGAACTTCTACAACTACAATACCGACGAGCCAATTGTTCTTGATCAGTGCTACTTCAATATCAATGCTACCGAATGCTCCAGCTATCCATCCCGTGTCGATATCTCTAACATCAACTTTCTCAACTTCACCGGTTCCAGCTCCGGTAAGAAGGGCAAAGTTGTCGTTGACCTCAAGTGCTCTCCAGGTAAGGCAAAATCTTCTATCTTAAGCTTAGAGCATTTATACTAACGGAAAATATAGGTGCCGTCTGCGAGAAGATCCACCTTGAGGATATTGAAACAACCTCTCCAAATGGCAGCCCACCAGTGGCTGTTTGCCAGAACATCGTTGGCGATGTTGGCATCCCATGTACTCCAGAAGGGGCTCCAATATTGTAAACAGCCTATAGAAAAGAATATTGGAAATAAAGGAGATCTAGAAGAGTCCCTCTTATGGGGAAACTATGCCATGTAATGATGATTTCGATTGAGAATTTAAATGTATCATAGCAGCGATATTTTAGATTTTATAACACAGATGATTGTCTTTGAGCATCCAATATTGAAGATGTTTACAAATTAGATTGAGCCTGCAGAGACGCAGTGCGCTATTTACGTATTCTGACATATTGGCCTCACGAGAGCCGGTTTGCTCTTAAAGCGCAGCCTCCAATAGGATTTATGATGATGAGAAGAAACCTTGCAAACCGGTGCACATGAAAGCATTGATAGTAACCTCGTGCCTTTTAGGCTTTTACATAATTGTTTCAGAACCCAGAACCCCCACCGCAAGAAAACTTCTTCTTCTAGTATCCAGATTAAAATGACTAAATGAGCAGAAACGTTTTCAAACTAGCCGTCTCAAATTGTCCTCGCCCAGCAGATCTAGACAAACAGCATAGGCTTCTGGATGTGCACTTGAAACACTACCTTGAGTTCCTGGACTGGCGGGGGAAAATCGATATGTCTGATGAACTATCTCCAGTACACGATTAATCAAAGAAACCCCAGGGTCTATGTGGGATCCCGCAGCAAGCCACTAGATGAATTTGGCCGCAAATATGGGCTTGGGGAACGTGAAGAAGTTGGTCCGGATTATGACTTCATTAGGGATGTTAGAGTTAACATACGTCGACTTAAGCAAAGAGAAGGTTATTGGGACCATCCAGAGGATTTTGCAAAGCCGAATGCGAAGGGAATTGCCGAAATAGTGGACGGCTATGGCTGTAAGTCCATGGTTTACCAAAACAGACAAATCTGCCAACTGAAAGCAACGTGAGTTCACTTTCAAACTTCGACCCCGCCCCCCTCTCAAAATGAAGATAACCCCGCTCGCTTCTTCGACAAGTAGTGTTATTGATTCAGTGGCAACTAGCCACGGCGATATGCTCTAGCTCATAAATATAGTTCTGTAAACATCGTAAACAGAAACATCCACCAGTACGGAAGAAGTGATATCCAACCTGACCTAGGACGATACACGATGGTGGACGGGGTACATACAGGACTCCAAGATCGAGACTATCAAGTTATCGATAAATTATCGATGATCAGAGCCGCACATAATTCACTTCACTGGAGATTCTGCGCTTGCGGTATACCCAGGCTCTTACTTCGAGGAATTTCGAATGCTAGGGTATCAGCTCCTTTCTTACAGGTGAACATGTTCGTCCCCAATGGCGCGGACTGGAGGACATTATACGGTACGACCATTCATGGTCCTAGACCTGAACAGAGGGGGGTATGGAACCGTATAAGAGGCCCCACCACCGCGCCAGTTGGTCCAGAATGTTTCAATGACGTCTTGAAATCTCCGGAGTTTCCAGATTCTTGTAAACCGCTGTGGGATAATATTTTAAGGCCGGGTTTACAAAGCACTAATAAGCCGTGGAGCTATGAAAACCATAAATAGCGAAATGATCTGCCTTTATTCCGGGATTTGGAGCCAATACTAGTATGGCAGAGAGCAACCGAAGTTTCAGAGGGCGGAAATTTTCTCTCTTGATAAAATCCCCATTGTACTGGAACCGCCTCTGTCGTTAACAATCCAGGCTGATGAGGAGGATAGACAAAGGAGTGGGGCAGACGAAGAGGCCGTTGAACCCCAAGGCCAGCTAGCTACAGAATAAATTATCCCGTAAGCCACCAAGGTTGTAGTCGCTTCGGGTACTGCAATATCTAGCGATCGGTATGATATTCTCTTTCCTGACCTTTATTTGTATTCCTTTTACAAAAGATAGGTTATATAGGCATAAAATATTAGTTACGTTGAAGTTATATATACATGTGCCATTAATGCGAATTATATATATCGAATTGAAATAAGGTCTTGAACTTAAGATTTCGTTGGGCTGACATTGTTAAAGCACAAAGGGCTTTGTTAGTCAATGTAAGCCCTAATATTTATCTATATCTTACACGCACTGCGAATAGTCTATAAATTTCCGAGCATCATACTGTTAGTAAAATCTATCCACGTTAACGTCGTTAGAGTAGGGGTACACTTACAAGCATTCGAAACTTTGCAGGTGTATCCGTGGGGACAAGTCTTCGGACCACTATATCCTTGACCTCCACATTGTCCATAAGCATCTGCAGCAGCAGGGACAGGGGATGTTGCAGATGCATCTCCATAGAAGATACCGCGGCCGTTAGTTCCGATATAAACACGACCGTATGTTCGAGGATCTGCAGCGTAGATGTTGTTTCCTGGTGTACCAAAGCCGTTTAGATCGTCTGAAATAAGAGACCAGGTATAGCCGCCGCTATGGAGTGTTAGCATTATCAAAGAAAGAGGGAGTTTGTATATATATAGAAGTTTTAAGGGATTTTACATACTCGTCGCTTCTGTAGTGACCAGCCCAGCCCTGGATAGTAGCTGCGGCAAAGATGGCGGGGTATCCATTGCTTGTCGCAGACTTGCCTAGTTGAACGTGATAGGCATCCGTAGCAGGCCCAACCCTGCTAATGGTGTTGCCAGAGTCGATGCTATGCCAGATACCAGTATCGGTAGCAATCCAGACATCACCAGCTCTGAATGGGTTAACACCGATCTCTCTGATCCAACCAATTGAAGAGGTCTTCTTAGAATAGGTAGTACCCGCATCGGTTGAGACATAGAAGTTGCTAGTTTCAGCGGCATAGAAGAGACCATTGTTATTTCGGTCATTGGCGGTGGTATAGCTGCCAGATGGAATATCGGGGACCTTTTGGAACGGATACTCGTTGGTAGAGACATAAAGACCATTGTTAACGGCCCAAACGACGAGGTCACCGTTAGCGGAGAGTTGGGCACGGCCTCCATTCCAAGATCCGGCGTTGGCGTGAATGTGCCATGTGGCACCAGTATCGTTGGAAAGAACGAGGCCTCCTTCACCATCTCCGGAACGGACGACGATGTTTGGCTTGGAACCGGCATGATCGATGGATCGTGTAGTGCCCCAAGATGGAGTCAAGAATGCCTTGTTAGGAGCAACATCAAGATCATCATGTTTCCAACCGCCAACGTCGCCCACAACGGACAGAAGGTGTGGACCTTGTGGAGGTGAGGTAAGACCTAGCACTGCAGTTTCTTCCATTCCGTAGGACAAAGAGGACAATGTGAACTTTTCATTCTTATCCCAGTTGGTGAGTTTGTGGGAACCGAAAACAGTAGCACCGGTGCCGTAGAGGAAGTGATCAGAATCGAAAGGGTCAATTGCGATACTTCCCATCATCCACTAAAGTGTTCATAGATTAGAAGGCGGACTCTTTGAATTTTAGGTTTTTCAGCGTAAATTCTTACCCCAGTAGCTTTATCGCCAGTAACCTCTGGAAGCCAGTTTGCTTGGCTAACATCCCAATCATATCTTCTCTTAACTGGTGGCTCAACGCCGCTCCAGTCAAAATCCCAGATAGTCGTCCAGGTGGCACCACCATCCAAAGATCTGTATATGTTCCCATCAGGCCACCATTGGTGGTATGTAGTAACCATAACAGTTCCGTTCTTCTGGGGGTCCAAAGTAAGACCACCAAATCCGAAGCCGGTATCGTTGTCGTCAAGAATCTTGACCCAGGTCTTCGACTCTACGTAGTACTTGTACACATAACCGTCACCACCTCCGTATGTGTTAGCATTGTCAACGTAGCTGACGTACAATGCCTTCTCTGTTGGTGAGTATTTTCCGGTGTGTGAGAGGAAACCAGTTGGCTGGCCAGGAATTGCAGACCCTATGAACAAGGTTAGCTATATCTAAAATTCTTCCACCAGATCACTACCCGGGACTTACAAGTAGCACCGGAATCTTCGGACATGTAAACAGTTGCGGAAGAATCAGCGGTTCCAACAAAGATTCGCTTTGAAGCAGTTCCAGCAGTGCTACTAGTGCTATCAAAAGCAATGAAGGTAAGACCGATGATATCACCGTTTTGCCCAGTATCGCCAGGGTCCACAATGTGTGTTCCTAAATCCATCTATCGTTAATGTATAATTCTTCACAGACATGGATACCAGTAATTATAAGTAACCCACCGACAGCAGTATAGCTCGTAACCTTTGCCCACGTCTTTCCGTAATCGATACTCTTCCACAACCCATTTCCGCTCCTCGCACCAAAGTATAAGATGCTACCCTTATTAGGATCAACCGCTAGCCTCTCACCCATCTGTCTACCAGCCATGTTGCCACCGAACTTGAAGGGAAAGTACGCTCTATTCCATGTCTTTCCGTAGTCTGTAGACGACAGGATTTTGCCGTTATATGGATCCCAGGAGTTGGTGTAGAGACCGGCGGCAATGTAGACTCTAGCTGCATCATTGGGATCGAGAGCGACTGCGTCAACGCCGTGTTCGTTCCAGAGGGTAGTGTTGACGTAGTCTTGGAGAGGAGTCCATGAATCGTCGGAATTGAGACGGTAGAGACCGCCAATATCAGTTCTAGCGTAGGCGACGCCTCTTTGCTTTGGGCTGAAGACGATACCAGTAACAAAGCCTAATGCGATACAAGATGATGTTAAGAACCCTGTCTAGTTATATGTTGATAATCTCAATTGAGATCGAGTTTTAAGAACATACCACCGCTGGCACCGGTTCTAACGTTTTTCCATGTATAGTGCTGAGTATAGTTTACTGGGGCAGCAGCACGAACACCGGAGAGAGCGGCCAGGGCAATGCCCACCGCTGCCGTCTTTTTCATTTTAGAAGAAATTCGTGTTGCTGTAACAAAAATACCACAAAGTAACCCGCCGACACGCACGATCCAGAAGATGAAAAAGATGACAATGGCATGGCTCTCGATATATATTTTAATTTTGGATGGTCACTTGGTCATGATTTGTTCTTGAACGACGTGATATTGCCAAGATGATAGTCAGGTACAAAATCCGGGTCTGGGACCCTTGTAGATGACTGGGGTACTAGATTATCCGACGGTGCAGATTCCCGACAACCACAACTTTTATCCATCCGATATAACCGCTAGCGACAGTCGAGAGTTGTTGTACGTATCGTGAGACACGTGGGGTAATTGGTTTCATGGTTCTGTAATTCTGAACGATGGCTTCGATGTCGCAACGCAGGAGTTCACATGGTTCCGAATACGAGCTCTTTCTCCACGGGCTGTTTGGCCAAGTGGGGACGAGTGTTCTGGAAATCACATTGATAGTAGACCTTGCATAGCTATTGCATAATCGTAACATTGTTTCCGTATGCAATGCGAGTTTCTATTCCGTATAGGCTGTACAGTCGCGAACTTTAAGAGGTTCAATGTCGTGGATGAGCAGATTAGTTGGAGTACCTGCTTCATACAGATCCGCCACCCGAGACGCCATTATGGGGTTTAGGGCGGATTGTCGCTCCGCCAGTCCCGAGATGGCTATGGCTAAATTAATTGGCGAGTTTGTTTTATAACGTATTATAAATCGTGGAGGCGAGAATCGATTGAGGTTTGTATAATTGCTAAATTTGATAGAGATATATCGCTGAAATGCTCGATGCAAAAGAAGAAAATGCGTAGCCTGAATCCAAAAAATACGAGGTGCATCTTAAGATTCCAGGAAGATTCGAACCATGGAATTGCTCTGAGTAGACCTGGATTTCGAAAGCATGATCCGTAGGATTAGGTCTTTTCTTAAAAGGGATCGTCTGATGATGGCATGCATACACCCTGAAGGTGATGCGGACCGAGGACGGGATATCCCGGACATATCGACATCGAATCAAGCTTCGAGTTCAGAGAATCCTTCTGGAACTCCCTTCCTGCTCAATAGCCTTCTTGAGAAGAATCTGTAGCATGGAGTGTTAGCTTCAGTCTAGAGTAGAATTTGTAAGCATCAAATCACTTACTGCATTATAGGAAGCGCCTCCTTCGCGTCGTTCATCATACCATCACCCTCACGATCCCACTTCACCACTTGAACATCCTTGAAGAAGCTCTTGACCCTGTCCGCTGCCCTTGCCGTTAACAGCCCGTTCCTTCCACCGCAAATTATCACTGGTGTATTGCTCTTCTTCGCCACATCTGTCACCACAGTCTTGACCTCAGACCCGATGATACCGCCAATGCTGACCACTCCGCCAAATTCACTTGTCATACCCGTCAACTCGACTCCCTCGCGGCATAGATAGTCAAAAACACAGATAGCACCTTGTCCCCAGCCGAAGAAGAATATCTCTCTCGTCTTCCACCCATCAGTTAATAACTTCTCAACCACTGTTTTTAAAGTTTTAAAACCAGCTTTTGCAAATTTGACGTCAAGACTTAAATCTTGGCCCTGGAAGACGACGTCTTCACCCCATTGGTAACCCGGTAGGTTGAATGGTAGATTGTTCGGTGCGCATAGTGAGATGCAGGTAGTCTCTGGGAGATTTAGATTTCGGGCAAGATTTGCAAAGTTCTCTGGCCCGTCGCCGATAGAGTGGAGGAGAAGAAGGACATTGGCTGGTGAGTCTGTTTTGGGTGGAATCACCGTGTGGGATTTGAAGGTGGCAGATGTTGGTGGGGTGCCTGGCATGTTTATAGTCTAGTACCAGTGCTAGTACTGTATAGTATACAAGGTCCGACCGATTCTGGTTATAAATTCGGGGAAGCTCGATATAATCCTTTGCGATACTTAAATGAAATAAAGAGAGTAGTTTTCTTCGAGAAGTCGTGGAGTTTTTTACATTCCAGCTGTATACAGCTGTAGGGTAGTGGGATGTCGAAAATCCCAAGCCTTGCTATGTAAGCTACCCGGTAAATGTTCATAGGTCAGCAACACCACGCCCCAAACACCATCCTCAAACTCTCCCTCAACTTCAGCCTTCAAACCGCGGCGACCATGGCGGCAAAAGCAGCGCGCCGGCTTCTCTCCGAGTATCGCGAACTCATCAATAATGAAACCGACGGCATCTATGCCGGTCCTATCTCGGAGGACAATTTCATGCTCTGGGAGTGCCTCATCGCCGGTCCACCCGACACCCCCTTCGAAGGCGGAATGTTCAGCGCCACCCTCAAGTTCCCAGATGTATGAGAACATATCTTCACATCCGCCTACTAGATACTTCCACGGAGCCCCATGGCTTCTTTCATTTAGACGGTGTAGCTGATTTTTTTGTGTTCTAGGATTACCCTCTATCTCCACCAGAACTAAAATTTACATGTGAAATCCTCCACCCGAACGTCTACCCGGACGGCACAGTCTGCATCTCCATCCTACACCCTCCAGGCGACGACCCGAATATGTACGAGTCCGCCAGTGAGCGTTGGTCACCAATACAATCGGTAGAAAAGGTCCTGTTGAGCGTGATGAGCATGTTGGCAGAACCGAACGACGAGAGTGGCGCTAACGTCGACGCGAGCAAAATGTTTCGGGATGATAGAGCACGATATGAGAATATCGTGCGGCGGTGTGCTAGGAAAACAGTGGGGCTATAGTGTCCCTTGAAAAGTTTTCTATATCGAACTTTGGGGTATATTATCGGTCGGTACGTGGGTTTTCGGCTGTGATGATTGGTGCGAGGTAGATAATAGAATAAGTTTTTTCCCATTAGCATGGTGTCTTGGAGCAAGTTCTTTATTGTAGCACTCAATGCATTCCTTTTACGGTCTTTGTACACTATTAATGGTCGGGTTAAATACAGCCCATATACTGCCAGAGCTCAGCTTCGGGGTCTCTTAGACTAAGATGAAGGCTTCTCCCATTCTGGGAACTCGGATCGAAGGGATGGTGCTAGTTTTACTAGTAATCTCCTCGCCTCTGTGACCTCCCTGCGCACCAGTTCCAGCTCCCCCTTCTCCATTTTGTATCGTGTGAAATCCTGCTTAGGATTGGGTTTGGTATTGTCCATAAAATATATCTCCAAATCATTCAGGAATTCAACACCCATAGTCGCCAATTGGATCTCATAGGAGCCCCATAACGATTTTACCCCGGATCTGAATCTCCTTAGTGAAACTGCGGCGATGAGTGCGAAAAGAGATAGTGCAATAGCCGGGTCGATACTGTAATGTATCAAAAGTCCAGTAGCTACCGCTCCCCAGCCACATGAAGCAAAGAACTCCCGTCGACGATCTCGTACGTGCGGGCTCAATGATTCTCCAAGTTGGAAGATCCAGGATCTAAAATTACCGAAGACTGGAAGTTCTGGAGTCGGGGAGCTGCCTGAAGTTGGTTCGGCGCTGCCACTAGAGGGCACAGGAAGTTCACCTTTAATTAAGCGTCTATAGAGTTCCATAAATCCAACTTCTGAAGCGGATAAGTAGTTATTCTCTATGATCGCGCGCATCTTCCCTGTTTGAGATAGTATCGTAAATGGGTTTGGATCGGTTTTATTGATCTGTAAACCGTCAACTTGGCGCTGAATTTCCACTCGGCCATGGGCGATTAAATCATGGACCCATGCTCTTTTCTCCATTTCGAGGGTCCCGACATATTCATCGAAATCGGGAATTTCGGAAGTATCCGGTGCCTTGAAAAGGAGCGCGGCTAAGGAATCTCGAACATGGATGGGTATCTGATCGGTACCTTGATCCTCCCTCTTAGCAGCCTCTCGAAGCATATCTGGAATATCTAGAATTCCCGACTGGTTCCACATTTCCAAGGGTCGTTCATACCCTTGCTTATGAGTTCCTCGGTCAACCTCCTCTGCCATAATGTCCCTGGCGAGAAGTGCACGCTCAGTGCTAATTCGAAGCCTTTTATTATTTTCATTTTTCAGCGATTCTTTCTGAAAGACTTCAAAAGGGAGATCATGAATAACTTCGACGGGTGACCACCCCCTTCCATTCGAGAGGGTTATATTTGGCTTTGTATCATCGGAGTCCTTGCGAATCACAAAGGTCCGGTGAACTGGCCATGGTCCTAGCTCGGCCCCTTGCACAACTTTACCTAAAGGCAAAAGCGGATCTACAAGCTTTCCATCAGGAGAACGCAGGTCGCCGAGAAAGACATGTAGCGGGCGGCCGTCAACGTCGATACTAGAAACATACGGACGGGGAGTCAGCCGGTGCCCGTGTCAACTCAAAGAAAATATAGTAATACTTACGGCAGCACTGCACCCAGCATCGCAAGAAGCTCTGGATAGATGCCTGGTTCCCTACTGTCAGGGGGCCGAGTAACCGTGACGCCTTCTTTCGTTTCATTCAAGAACACATCATAGAATCGGTGAACAACCACTTTTCTCAAGAGTGAAGACACGTCCTTCGAAGCCAAAACTAATAGAGCCAGCAGAAAAATACATTCCTTAGCAAACTGGTTTTATTGACCCTTTTAGTCTTTCTGACGAGAGGAATCGGGGAGGCCAACGGGCAAGTCTGACGGGAGGGTCTTCCTGTTGGAGGTCATCCATGGCCAACCGTATCCTTTCTACAGGAAAATACGATTGCCGCAGATTGGAGTTACTGCCCAAGTTCTCGATAATCTTGTACAGCTTTCGACGGTCTGGAGACCTTTCGAGGATGCTGGCCTGGATTTTAGTGGACTGGTGGGGCACGGAGCCCGCGTCGTCGTCCTCCGAAGTTGGCTTGACATTGCTCGCCTGAATACGGAAAAGCCGTTGAGTGGTCGTATGAATTGGGCGACGGGAGGGAATGAAGTTCTTGAGAACACATTGTACTATACGATGGAGGCCGGGCTCTCGCATCGTGATCCGTGTTTTTGCCGCATCGATCGTGCGCAGGGGAGTGGTTGATGTCAAAGTTGATAGCATGCGCATGCCGTACATGAAACATCCTAGCACCGACCCACGTGATCATGCTAGTACGGGACAAGAACCCACGGTTCGAATTCTAGCTTAATTGAGGATATTATATCTATGAATTTATGGCCAAGCTCGTTGGTCTTCTCTTGCCGACCTTGACGTAACTATATCGGAGGGGCATGGTATATAGCTTAAGTATTTACGTATTCATGGCGAGAGAATTTTCCGGAGCACCAACTTCACAAGTCGGTTTCATCGTTTGTCCTTTCGTACTTTCCATTCACAGCACCACGAGACTACACAGCACCTATGTTTAGCCCGCAACACCAAAAATTACCACCAAGTTTCCCATTTCTGTCGAATATAGCAGCCGGATCAACCAAAGTGTGGAGTCTAAGCACGAGACCGGTAACCGAGCCATTACATGTTTTGATGTTGTAACCCCAAGGTAGTTTATAGAATAATACAATGATCTGAAATGGCAGTATCCGTAGGCTTAGAGTTTCATTCATACCATTATAAATTTATTAGCCTCAACCTCACAATCCCCAAAATAACGTAGACTTTCGTTCCTTTTTATTTAGCACCCTGCAGTTTTGCAATCACAGTTGGCAGAGCATTCTAGTTTGCGAGACAAAACCGTACTCAACTGATCGAGGAGATCGATCTATGGAATCTAAAGTAAACCTTATACTTATCACAATGGCAGCTGCAAAGTGAGCACGATAATAGCAAGCCTTGGATACCAACAATACCTATAGTCACAGAAACGAACACTGGGATTGAGGACGAAGTGATGTGGAGCCCCTCGATTGCGGATGGTTGGGTCATTAAGAATGTCCAAACCTCACAGGCCCGGTACTTGGTGATCAGTGCCATCCGGCGCCTTCCTCCCTTATATTTTTCTTCGAGTACATGGAATACTCATCGAAAGTCTCATGTACAAGAAGAGCCTGCTTTAATTTAGCTAAATTTAGCCATGTATTAATATATTTCGTATAAGCCTCCAGATTTTGCTTCGCGCTCTGAAAGTCCTAGATTGTGTCCTTCCCAAACCGCTGGAGCCTCACGAGTACTAAGTAAATGGAGCAAGTTTCCGTCCAATCCGAGGAGAGACATGGTAGAGATGTGTACAAGATAACTTCGTGTGGTTGGAAGCCGGTGGAGGAGATGCAAGAGCCATGGAGGCAAGCTTGGCGACTTTACTACCTTTGATTTCACAAATATTTAGGAGTATAGTATCGAATGCAACAAATTGAACCATCACAAATATTCCTACCTAAAATATCCCGTTATGTTAAACGATACCGGTTTCGTTACTAAGGAGCGTGTAGTTTGTGGTATTCTGAAGGTCGCATTGCATATTGCCCTCTGTCAGCGCAAGTTAAACTCTTTAAGTAAACCAGCCTTGGATAGCTTATAATCATACGACCGTGAAATTATAGTTGACTGGTACTGAACGTATACTAATCCAAATTTAGGGTTCCTCAGGACAACGGAAGTTGACGTTTTGCTATGACAGAAGAAAGGTATATAACTCGTAAAAACCATGAATATTTCTTGGTGGGTCCCTTGTCAGCTAATCTTCTCCTTGCTTTGTGATATGTCAGACTACCGATAGCGTTTTAAATGTCTCGAGACTCCGTCTGAGATGTCGGCTCGCTCGCTCGATACGGCTACTAATGTACTCAGGCTGCTTCCATTCACCTATCACATCGGCCCCTTCAAATGTTGCCGCGTAGTCTAACGCAAAATTGACGAATTTCTCATCGTCGTCGTCAAGTTTGCCCGTGCTTCGGAGAATAGCTAGAGCGAGGAAAGAGTAAATATCAATTGATCGCATGTAAAGATCGTCCAACCCCTTGAGATCTGTCAATTACGCGCCGTTAGCCCAAGCTTCCAAAGTTTCCCGAAGATGCGCATGTATAGCACGCTAAAACCAGCAAACTTACACTTGTCGGCATTGTTCTTTTTTATCTTATTAATGACGCCCCCGACGACAGCTAGACTAGTACCAGCAGCAAATCCGCCGAAACCCAAACTCTCCGCCACCAACATGCCCGCAAATTCTACGGCAAGAACGCCTCCAGCGGCGGGGCCATAGATAAAGATACCGAACCCGGCAACTATGATTATCCCACCTCCAGCAATACACGCAATAAGGTTGCCGAGATTGCGGTCGGATTCTTTCGTCGCTATCCCGCGAGCTTTCTGCAAGGCTCTAACTGATTGGGTCAATTTGTTGTTGATCTCCTGGACGGAGTTGTCGAGTTGGCTAATATCTAGGTTCTGCGTGGAGATGATAGCTGCGATTCAATTCCTAAGTTAAGGGTTCCCTGGTAGTATAATAGTAGAGCTGAATCGGAAGGCTACTTACGAAGGAGTTGTTGGAGTTTATTACACGCCTCTTCCATGGCCGCTCTAACTGTGGTGTCAGCCTCGACAAGCTCCGTTTGGATACCATTTTTATCGAGATCCCCTATGCCAGCGGTGCACTGATGGTCGTGTTTGTTAGCCACGTATTCTGAAGATCTAAGTAACCGAAAATCTGACCGATATGACAGAACGAAACTTACAGTGGCACGAAGTGCTGGTGCATATTTAGCCCCATGTTTAAGCATCTGCAACAAAATGGCTTCCTTGTTTGGAGCAGATGATTGACTCTGAGGCAGAATAACTTCAAGAGGAAGCAAACTAGCCAGTTTGTCGAAGAGATCGAGGAAGTCGCTGAGGAAAACGCCAACCTGAAGTCTACGTGTACCATGCATATCAGCCAAAGTGAGGGGTCTCAGGCATATTGGCAGCGTTCACTTACGGGCCTAGGAACCATTTTTGCCGGTTTCTCCCCGAGAAACTTTGGGCGTCAGCATCCATATCCTCGAAGAAGACATCCCCAACAGTAGACCGGAGAGCGAATAGAATGAAATGGCGGTTGAAGTGTTTCTGGAGGTCCGATTGACTAGAGGTGTAAGGCATGTATCGGATATTCTTGACGTTCTTTGACACTGCTTTTAGGGAGAGACAGCTCCTGTGATTACATAGGTCATCGGCTAGACTGCGGACTATAGCCGAGCAAACAGCGGCCGTCTCATAACTATCAGGAACGCTCATGGTGCGATGGGTGAAGACAATCTATACGTATATATACGGCAATAGGTAATGCCCGAGAGTATTAGCAACGCTGCCCTTGATACGTCGAGTACTAAAAGAGTCTAATCTCGTAAATTGAATCCATAATACCGTCTCGAGACGAGAGCTATAAGAGCAATATTCTCGGCGTCGAAACGTCGTTTAAAACGATCATGCATGGCCGAGAACTGTGGTCGACGTCGAAGTCATTGCAGTGATCAAAAGATAAAAGTAAAAAGACATCCTTCTCTTACTTCATGTTCTGAGGCACCGTTCACAACGTTAACAACTGATCTCCAGCCTGATGTTGTTACGAATAGCGCATCCAGTCGATCTTGGACGCTTTCAAAGTCAGCATGGCTGGTAAAGCCTGTCTCCACCACTAGCAACTTGATTTTTAGGGGGGGTAGTCCTTCTGGCATTGTGTTCGGAATCTAGTCAACCTTCTGAATTTCTCGATGTTCGGTAGGAGGATTCAATTTCCCCTCACGGCGCACCACTGAATTGTTTATATCCTGTCAATATAGACAGCCTTACCTCTCTTTCGCTTTCTCACTGCACGGCGCTTTGTGTACTGCATGTGCACGTGCGTGAATATGTGTTTGTCCGTTAAGCTTGGCGATAGCCTGTGCCCAGCACACCATAACCATACTCTGTACTAAACAGGGACTAGTCGCGTGGTACAAGTACATGTGCCTTGTGCAAACACCGCTGGTGAGGTTGCATACTTTGCCACATGGAGCATTGTGGCGGGACGTGTTCGGTTATTAAGAAGGCTGGATCATTTCCCGACCCGTAACATCCATCTTGCGACAAGTTGACAGCAACATAGACCTCCAGCAAAAAGCCCCCGATGGTTGATTTACAAGTGTCCTCGTGGACTAGCAGAGTTGGCCATGATAGCGCCGGCGCATTTCCTGGCGACTCGGTCCAAAACCTAGCGTTCAGGTTGGAAAATCGCTGGAGAGCCGCTCGTGAATATTTAAGCGACTACATCGATGCGAGCCAGGAGAATGAAGCCCGGTCTGTCTCTCCGGATTACATATTCTGGTTGATCAATTCTATATAATCTCTGTTGGATGTACTAACCACCGGACAGCCACCATAATAATCCGCCTACAACGGATGAAACCATATTAGGTATTTTAACCCACATCCTGCTTTGACGAATAAGTTAATATATTTGCTTTCCCTTATAGTTACCGCAAATCAGCCGTCAAGAAGCAATGGTGTTGCTGCCGCGCACGACCTTCTCCAACGGGAGCTCGTATTCTGCAAGGAGATACTTAGCACTGCTGAGAGAGTGTTCGGCGGGCCCCATCGAGGCCGGATAACCATTACAACAGTATTGTATGTTTTCTCGTCCTCTTCGTGAATCAAACTACAGCTAAAAGTAGCTAAACACAGAGCTTGCGCTAAGTGCATGGAAATCCTCACACCGCTTCGTGCCTGGAATCCACGAGCTTTAAAGATGGGCTCAATCATTCTTTGGAGCCTCCTGGTCACCTCCCTCTTTGTCACAGCTCTCAGCCCCCTTGGCGAATGGCTTGCTCGCCGTTGTAGCAACAGCATCAGCGAAATACAGGCGCTTCTTCGAACGCACGCGCTTGAAGAGAAACACAGATATTCCCTAACGGAGACAGCGTGGACAATGACATTTCAGCTTTTATCAATAGAAGCAACAATGTCACGTGGAAAGAGATATCTCCGAAGCCTTTTTAGATACCGGGAGGATTAGAATATCAGCATATAGCGAGGCATTTCCTTTCGTTGCTCGCCCTCGAAAACTGTGTTTTCTTGGTAACCCCTTGAGCAGATGGTATTTTATCGATATACATAATTGTGATATGTCCACCGGGGGTAGATATAATCATCAGGAAACGAGTTGACCACGATAACTATGCCTTAGCCAGACTTGGTCATATTTGTTCAAATATGAATCTGTTACAACATTTATAAATGGTAGCAAAAGCGAGACAGACGGGTATATATAGGACCAGGCCTAAATCAGGACCCAAAAGAGGGGCTTATGCGGCCTCATGTATTCCGGATCTTGTTTGATATTTCAACTAGGCTAGGTCGCTACCAGTATACCAGATTTTTGCTAGTATAGGAACGGTTTGGGATGTAAGGCCCGGGGAACAAAATTCGTTTGAATGGAAACAAACCCCTAAGCTAAATCTAGAGGGCGGAACGGACCCCCTCCCCCAGCAACAACCCGTCGAAATAAAGGATAACGTAGTCTCGAAGACCACTGCCCGGTGAACAAATGATGCAGAGTCACTCTTCCCGTTAGCGTGCATTAGGCGTGATCTGAGTATCAGCCATACATACTTCAACCCCATTTCACAACTACACTATCTGACAATAATACTTAAAGCATAAGGCCTGGCTTCTTAAGTAGTCGGGGAGTTAGTAAATCTGCATGCAAACATTCCATAGGAATTATAATGCAAGAGCCAATACTGTGGAGCTTCTGCTGCATGAACAAGGGCCTGATTTTAATGCGCCAAGAGGGAGTACAGCAGTACAATCCAGACGGCCTTAAGGGAGCCATCTTGGTGATGACAACCTCCGCTTTTAAGTTTCCTAAGTATAATACTCCCTGTGCTCCAGTTTTGTGCACCGAGGCAATCTCTTAGCACATTTGTAGATGATGGATCTTATTAATATTGATGAGCTTCTGATTTTTGAATTTAAAATTTCGTCATAGATATCCTAAATGTTTTAACATTAACAAGCACATGACGAGGTTAGGCGTAGACGTCACCTCCTGACTTTCAAATATACTGGATTTCATATTTAATATTAATTTATTATAGGAAAACATATAAAGTCTGATGTGAGACAGCTAGGTAGTATACAAACGTTAGAAGGCAAGAGAGATCTTCCCGTGTATAGATTAATGCTTAGGTCTCGAACGTAATCAAGTTATTCCTCGATTTCTAGAGATATTGCATGCTGCAAGGAATAAAGTAATTATATTATTATATGACCAAAGAATATATCGATACAAGAAATATAGCTTCAAATAATGGCACCCGTTCTTTCTTGAGTCACCACGTGGGTGCTTATAAAGGTTCTGAACTGTGCCATCATACATACAACATACAACTGCACAGCCTATAACAAGTACATCATATTGTCATGTAATCTACACCATTAAATACTCAAGTATATATGGTTTTTAGGATAGTATGATGATAAGTTATATACATGTACATGCATCAAGGTATCCTTGAATGAGAGCTTGACTTAATCGATGGGATGATTAATAGGGAAGCAGTGCGGTTGACTTGACAAAAATAAAACATATTGTTTGGGTTTGACATGCCTTGTGATTTCAAGAGAATGAGTGCGTCCCAAGTTAGAGTCTTGTGAGTCCTAAAATAAAGCGAGGAGCTTCTCCAAATAACCCTCTCGGCTCCGGAACAATCTCTAACAATATGTTTAGAAGAACTTAAGCAGCCGGTTGGTAAGGCTTTAAGCTGACTAAGCTCACGATTTCATTACAATAATGCAACATGGCCAACACAAGCACAAGACAAGGACAATCTGAATAAAGACAGAAAGAAAGAAAATAAATAAATAAAAAATAAAAAAGGAAGAATATTAGCAACAAATTCAGTATCTCTCCTCTACCTATCAGTATCTACCATACCTTCAATAATGATATCTCGATAGTCCTCACGCGGCCCCGCCCCCTGGTGGTCTGCGTCTTCTACGATGTGGATCCACATTGAAATTGCTGTACATTCCATAGTTTATAAAATTTCCTATTTGTTCAGGGTCGGTACGAAAAGCATTAGGGTTGATATTAAAAGGGTCCCGAAAAGGGCCAGTGTTGTCGTTACCGACGTCAGCCGTTTGACCCAACTGCAGTTCCGGGGGGTTTCTTCGCGGGCCATATAACCAAAAAGGTGGTTCTCCCAGATTGGCAATGTTCGTTCGGGGTTCAGCAGGGTCTCCCGGTCGTAATACCATTACCTCATCATCCGCGATCTCAGGAGGTACGGTCCAAGTCCATTCTTGATTCCGATCATCCAAAATTACAGCGTTGGGTATCCCATTGATCGCATGCTGAAAGTCATGCCTATGCACCGGGAAGTTTATATCCTGTAAAGTTGGATTACGTAACACTGCGGTGCAGGAGCAACCTGTCCGGCCAGCTATATTAGCTCCAATGCCCCGTTGCTCATCATTTTGAAATACGGTACCTATGTCCAACTTACCGTAAAGAAATTCACATCTAGCGGCTATATATCGGGAGCTACATAGCCGTTGCTCTCCCGGGAGCACGGCGGTATCCTCTATAATCACACCTATATCCTGGTCACACCTGCATTTGGTACGGCACCGACTTTGATTAGTCTGGATATAGCCAAATACGCTCCAGTCCTCGGAATCTTTCGAGAAAACTTCATTATACCGTTTTCTGGGCAGGATTAGAGCCGTTGCTAAATTTTCAGCGCTGATTCCAAACTGATTCGGGTCTACGGTGGTTGCACCTGTGGTGACCGGGATGAACATATGCTGAAGCACCCATGTTTTTGGCTTGCAGCGGACTTCCAATGGTCCATCGTAGAAAAAGTTAGGTGTCAAGGAATCGGCTCGCGGCTTGGCAGCTGAAGTTTCGATGATTGCAAGTGTTGAAGTACTAACGCTAGCCTTGGCTCGAGATGCTGTGGATCTGATATTGGCCGGTACAGCGGTAAAGTTAGCGCTAGATGTTATAGTAGTATGGTTCGCTATGGTAGCAAGAGTTGGTAGCGCAGCGGGTGTGGAAACCGTGGTAGTATTAAGACTGGTGGAGAGTGTCGACTTTGTGCTCGAGCTAACGGTCCCGCTGCTAGTTTTAATGACAGATGAAGCCACTTGCAGGATGCCTAGGTCCGGAAGAATGAACAGCAAGATCACATTGAGCAGGGATCGATAGGTGCCAAATAGGGAATGCCTGGGTGGCTGTTTTGAGGCAAGCGAGCAGCGTTTGGGTGGTACACATATCTGGCCGCTGGCCATTTTTCAAGTTTGATGAGAAGCTCTATTGGCTTTGGACTTCTGGGCTCCACGGCTACTGTGCTGCTAATTTAAAATGTTCCGTAAGGTCAAAATATCGAGGTAGGATGCATACGCATTTGGTTTACGAGATAAATGTACATAGGATATGACCTTGAGCAGCATTTTATCCTCGGATGTCTGGGTCGCCTGCCGTTCAGGTTAAGGAGGATGAAACCATAATGTAGAATTCTAGAACGGTATTTGCAACTAGTTAGGCACCTAATGTGCTGGAAAGATGGGAGCTATTAGCCTCGAGTCCAAGTGCTCTTGAGGCGGAGGAGTGTCATTAATCTGGTATTCATACATCTTTTCGTTGTACTGCCAGATTAATTAGTTATACTGTTGTTTTCAATGCGTATTGAAACAGTATTGAGGATGAAAATTTCCTTGTAATGCGCGGGATTAGAATAACATTCAAAATACCCTTCTTCCAGCACAGCCGGCCAGGTCTGGGTACGAGACAACAGCATAGCTTGTTGGACTAGGTTTGTCTCGTCGCTAGACTCCTCAACTGTGGGCACAGCAGGTAACTGTTAACTGAATTTATGAAACTCAGACTCGCTACATACTAACTTCCTGAAGTACGTAGGTTACGTAGGCGTGTAGTTTGAGTCTGCTATATCTATATTTGGTACAGGAACAATTGCAACCTAGGCAATTTACCGCGGAAGCAACCGCTTAGGTAAGTACTATTCACCGAACGATATCAATTAGATCTTAATCTCTGTGGAAAATCAGTTGTATAAACTTGATCGTGAGTAGTCCAGGTCCAGAACAGGTGCTGTCCCACCAAGCCGAAATACAGGTGTATAACTACACTTAATTTATATTAATTTAAATTCGAACTTCGAGTCGAAAGATTATAATCAATACTGTTAGCGTAGACTAAAGGCCAGATGCGATTTAAGTTGGGAATTTCTTTGCGGCAAAACTGTATACGTAACATGGAGCACTCTTTCGTGTTTGAGAGCTCACCTTCTGGAGCATATTCCGAATTCGAAACTGTAATATGCTGTGCACACATTTCTGGCTGATGTTGGCGGGCAAAGTTATGGACTTCGAGGCTGTGTGTAGTTAGTGTTGATATGTCCGCAGTTAACCCATAGTTCAAATTGATAAACATGTTTCCCGTATTGATACTCTGTGGTCATGGACGGATAAATGTATAGGTACCCATCCGCCGCAAACTTATATCATGCAAACATGATGAGATGGGATATATGCTCGAAATCCTTTAAACAGTCAACTTGCAAGCTTGCCTCGCTAACTCTTTTTTTGTTGTATTTTATCACACCAACACAGGCTGTCCAGGGTCGAGACTGCGTCCTCGGAACCGATCTTTAAACCATCCTTCTTATTCTCAGCATCGGTAGCATCCAAATTTGGGATATGTGGGTAGCAGTACCAGTTCATGTCAGAAACAGTGTGATAAAGCGTGATAAAAAACGCTAATTATAACCCTTTCAATTCCTCCTTAGGCATATATATAATGGAACATGTACAATGAGCATGTTAATTATACAACACTTTGAGTATACTACGTCTTGTATGCACATACCTAGTAGTCATATTAGTATGTATACCAAAGCCACGTGCTCAATTAATGGTTATATCTGAGCCAAAATGTTTGAGTCTGGCAGCACTAAGTTCTTCGGTATTTTAACATTCCTCCGGGTATGATTTAAAGTAGCAGCAGCTGGTGGACGTCCCACCTCTCTTAGAACCATGAACGCGTACGGTGAAAGAAATCCAGAAACAAAAGCAGTAGTTTGGACTTAAACAGAGTAGATTAAATGGCTAAGCTGAAACATAAAAGCCCCCCCAAAAAACAATAATACATCTATAATTCAGGGTATCTCGCAACTTGTATGCTCCTCCCAATGCGAATTCATTTCTTCAACTTCCTCGTATTTCACCATCAAAACACCATGTGTGAATAATTTCATGTGCTCGAAAACTCTCGGTCTACTTCTTCGTAGTGCTCGAAGAAGCCGGCAAAGATCTTGACGCCTAGACCGGGGTCCAAGCTGCCGACTGTGGCACGGATCGAGTGCATGGATAACTGTGCAATGCCCTGTGGTTTTGGTTACATTGTTAGTTATGACAACTCGGTTAAGTGGCGTAAGCAAAGACAGGATTTACATACCGCGTCAATGGCTCGAACTCCCATGGCAGATGACAACATGGGGCCGACGGTCCCTCCTGATCGTGAGTCGTTTCTGATCTGGAACGTTTGGAGGGCCGAATCCGATTTTTCGGCGATGGATTTGAGGATAGATGTAGACACAGCGCTGTAATTACATATTAGCGGGGAGTAAATAAAGATTTGTAAAAAGGAAGCTTACTCGGTGGTCATATGCCCATTACTGTCAGCAGCAATAGCTAAACCGACATTAAGATGCGGCTTATGGTTATCCAGATACACATATTCAAACTACGTGAATGTTAGAATTGTTATTTCTTGGGGAGATTACCGACTTGGGAGGGCTTACGTTGGGGTTAACAGCGTGGGTAACATCTGCGCTGAGCAGAAAGCTGTTTGCATACGTCCTGCCAATTGTGTTCTTTCCGGCGTTACCGAAACACTCTACGATCCGCTCGACGGTGATAGGCATATAGTTTCCTGCAGCACCCTGTCGCAATTTACTACCGATTTCCTCGTCATCGAAGAACCCAGCCAAAGAGATGGTGCTTCCTTCGGCGACGGATTCGGCAGCATAGATCAGCCCTTCCAAAGCAGCCCAGGAACAGATCTTATCGTCGATTCGACAAGCAGATAGTAGCTCCTGGTCCATACCGATGAGAGCTGCTGGTTGGCTGTCAAACAGCTCGAGCTCCCAATCTACGATATCGCTGGTATCTTTGATAGAGAGTCGTCTTGCAATCAATTCCAACAGCCGTGGTGGCTGAGTGGAGGCAAAGGAGTTGGCACGGGGAGCGAGTATATGCCCTTCCTTCGAGCCTAGCTTGCTAGCATCCTTTGTCAATTTTCTAGCCGCTCCCTCCAAGCCGATGATCGGTACCATCTGTGTTTCTTTGTTGAATGGTCCAGCCGAAGGAGCGCCAAAATGAGGAGCGAGAGTTGGAATCTTGGCGATAGGCCAGTCCAGCTTCACGAGTTGGCTGGTAGACTTTCCGGAGTCGGAATTCTTGACGATAACTCTACCGCCAATACTGAGGTCTCGGTCCCACCATGTACTGTTCAAAGCGCCAGCATAGGGGGCGACACCGAGTTGGACGTATCCGTCCCTGCCTGGCTTAGTGGAAACGGGCTTTACTGTATCCCCTCTGAATTAGCAAATGTCCGCTTCGACCAAGCTGTTTTTGGTGTACCTACACCTCGTGGTCAAAGCATCAATGTGGCCTGCACACAATGCAAACCCATTCCCAGCTCTATAGTCCTTGCCGATCACGAAAGCCATCATGCTGCTGCCATTTCTGGTCGTGAAGTACCGTCCACCAGCTTTAACCTTCTCGCTCCAATCTTCACGTTCGCTTAGTTCGGTGAAACCATTAGCCTTCAAACGTGCCGCAAACGCCTCTACAACGTGGAAAACAGTCGGATTATCGGTGATAAACTCTAGAAAGGGGTTGGTGTAGTCTTCCGGGCTGATGTCGGATGCAGTTGGTGCTTTGGCAGCTACTGGCGGTGCAGTATACATCACGGTTGTATACCCGGCTTGTGGAGGAGGCGGGGGGATGTATATGAGCCGGAAGCTGTATGAACTGTGATACCAGGGCCGAAAGGTGGTCGCCCCGAGTAGCTAGAGGTGCAGAAGGTGCATTCTGGGTCTTCAAAGGCACTCGAAGAGGCCGACATGTACCGAGAGCAAGTCGAGCAGCGCATTTGGCTGGTTTCAAGGGGTTCGAAGGCTCCGTGTTCGATGTTTAGACGGTATTGTCGGCCTGTGATGACACGAATGCTGCCGTTGTTGATATCCTTCATGGTCTTGCGCCGATTACGGTGAGGTGAGCTGAAGTGGAAGATGGGATGATGTAGGGGAAGGCGGCCTTACATAGGTCGAGATGGTGGTGTGGATCCGGTGTGGGATTAACCCAGCCATCGCCTTTTTCGGCCGACCAACCGACATTGGGCGGACAAACACCACTCACCTTAGGTCGCTTTAAGGCCAACCAAGCGGGAAGTTGCATGAGAAGGACGAAAAGCAAGGTCGGATTCTTGATTTTAAGTGGTGTGCCTGAGTAAGGACATGATATTATGGTATGTAAGGGAACCTGTGATCTCGTGCAGTTTTAGACTAATCAATAGCCATGATGAGAAGGTGTATCCGTTGGACCGCTAATATCGACGACCGGATTAACGATTTTAGTGTCGTCTTCTGGTATCACATGCATTATGTTGTACGACCAACTGTTTTGGATATTCTATTCGATTTGACCCGGTTTATTCTGCTAGATAATAGTTTGGATGCTGGGTTTGCAGGTTCATGATTGTTGAACATGTATTTTATATCCAGCTGCTTATATGCATGATCTTACGTCTACGGGACTAGTTGGATATAGTCATGTTAAGCTAAGTGGGAACTCGAAGTCCAACTTAACTAACAGTTGGGGATTTGCTATAGTGATAAGGAATATATCTTATTTAGATATCTATAGCTGCATTGGTGATTCTATCAATATCTAACTCTCTGGTGTATACTCTAGGATTCAACCAGTAGGCTTAATACTGCCCTACAATTTAAATATAATAATGGATTCTCAAGGACAGCAGTAGCCGCTACACTGATGTTAGCAAGAATTCATACAGCAGGGGAATCTGATTTGTATCAATAACTTACCCGTCGACAATAATATCAGAGCCGGTCATATAACTACCAGCATCTGATGCTAGCAGCAAATAAGCACCCTTCAGTTCATGAGTGTATCCTTCCCGTCTATAGATTGAGTTAATATTTATTAATGTTTTCTACTAGATCATGTAAAGTTGAAAACGTGGAGACAAACCTCATAGGGGTCTTTTCATGCCACTGCTTCTTCTGCTCTAACGGAACAAAGTTGCCGATTTCTGTGATGATATAACCTGGAGAAATACTATTCACTCGCGCGAATTCGGCCCATTCGACGGCAAGACTTCTGCAAAAGTGGACCACAGCTTATCATAACAGTTAGTTGATTTCTTTTATCATGTTTTTTTTTTTTTTTTTTTTAGAGCGAGACGACCTACCTGCTTTGGACATATTATAGACAGCTTGAAGCTGTGGTATGTTAACGATATGTCCACTCATGGAGGCCGTAGCAATAAATGATCCTCGAAATGAGGGGTCTTCGAGGTTTTGGCGTCTGAAATGGGTACCGGCTGCCCTTGCACTGTAAAAGACGCCGTCGACGTTCGTTTTGGTGATTCTTTCATAACATGATACGTCCGGTCTCGCATCGGGATTTGAAGGGTCAGTCTATTAGAAAGCATTAATTGGTTACCATGAACATTGTGGTAAGGTTGCATAGCTTTACGTACACCCAAGATTGGACCCTATGATATCAAGCAGTTAGTTGGTTAGTTATCGATGTATCACACTCCACGGTAGCATTGGGCAGTCTGTGGGTATCTGCATAACTGCAGGAACATGCACAACTTGCCTGCGTCCACGCCACCCCAGCATTTGCAACAAAGACATCCAGTTTGCCCCCAAACTCCTTAACCTGCTCGTCAACAGCATTTTTCACTTCTTGTTCGTCCGTAACTCCAACTTTATAAGCCTTGCATACGACACCATACTTGCTACTAATTTCAGCTGCTCTATCGACAGCTGCGCCATTGGTATTGTACCAAATCGCAACATTGGCACCTTGTTCTGCGAAGGCATGGGCTATGTCTAGGCCGATACCCTGGCCCGCTCCCGTAATGATTGCGAAACGACCTTTTAGGTCGAAAAGTTCCTTGACGGAAGTGCGGGTAGGTGTGGGAGACATGGTTCTTGGAGCTTTGTTGGGGTGAAATTTTTTTTTTTTTTTTTTTTTTTTGTGAATGAATAAAGATTAAAGGATCACACAACGGATCTCGCTCGACTGGTTCAAGCTATCGGTATGAGAGGATGCAGGAAATTCAACTTTTTTGGAGAGGTTGTGTGACTCGATTGGAGCTAATTATAAAGCCACGGGGATATGGTATCTATAGTAGCGGGAAGGTGTAGTTGCAGCTTTTTCGGCGTCGAGGTCAAAGGATCAGACGAGAGTATTTTGGGGGAACGGTGCAGGCTTTATGCAAGGTCCAAGCATTCCCGTCAACCTTCGCGGTTTACTAAATCCACCAATACAAATCTACTGTAGCTACCTACTGCAGCGGTAAAAGCTAGATCGAGAAGCTCACGAATTTCAACCCTTCGGGGAGAATCTCGGGTTCTAATGTGACAACTCAGCACTATGTCGGAATTATAACAAGAAGCTTATTTCTCTATAGGTGAAACATAGCAGGGTCTGGTGATTTATGAATGCTTTTTCCTTTATCTATGAACTGGAAACGTGATGTTGCAGGGTCCATTCAATTCATGGATCTTGGATATGGGTTAGACTGCCTTTGAGAGGGGTCCTACCTTAGCTACGGGATTGAGTTTCGGCTCAGAATTTTGACGTCAGTTGGTCTCATTCCCGCAACCACAAACAACATTCGATGCCCGAATTGGTGATACACTTGAGGCTGGAGGTATTTGTCATACTCCATAGCTATATCGCTACATGTGTTCCTGTTTCTATAAAGGTAAACTCCCTTTGTAGTTATCATTCCATCTGGTAGTTGTCATCCTTTTTGACAGCGATAACATGAATATCAAGCCTTTGCGAGATCGCAAACAACAAACGAACATTCGATGCAACAAAAAAAAATTGTAAGACTTAGCTAGCGCTAACTAGCTCCTAAGTCCAGAACAAAAGAACCGTACTAACCAAGGATCCAACGGGGCTATGAACAAGGGGCTTCTTTATCTGTCATGCTTGCAAGTCCTGCAGCCACCGTCGAAGTCAAGTGCTTCTTCCCCTGCAGATCCGAATCTAGGATCCTCCGCTTCGTGGTCTTGCTGAATAAGTGAAGGTTTGTGCAACCCTTCTAAGTGGATGCATAGTTCCAACGACCGAACTAATCCACCCCACCCATTCAGAAAACCGGGTTCTAGAACAAGAAGCGGCTACCCGCCGGGCCTGGTGGCTATCGACAGTACTTTTTCGCTTTCGACCCAATGTCTGGGGTGCGGAAGGGACGCGGGAACCCAAACATTTTCTGCTCACATGATATCAAAGGAGCCCCGTTCGCGATGAAATTGCAGCTACAGAGCATGCAAGGCTTTTGAAAAAAAATAAAATAAAATTTGACGGCCGCCAACATGTTTACATCGGATTCAGGCATCATATACAAGCACAGTGATTCGGCAATGTTCATCACGGCCCGAGCCAAGATGTAGCCCGGTTTCAACAATCGAGATGAGCACGCATGCAGCAGCCTTCCGCTCATACGCCCATTAGGTGTCTATACTAGTACTGCGTATAATGGAGATCTATATAAAGAGGACCTATCTCGCCGTTCTGCCTCCGATTCGCCATCAAAAGCCAAGAGTCCCAGTAAGCCTTAGCTTCGTCAGTGAAGAAGCTACTTATACACAGTAAATTAACAACCCCCACCATGGCAGATATTTTGTTCTAGTCCCAAACGAGGGCCGTCCCGCCTTCCGCCTGTGTTTGATTGGCACAGACCTCCCGCTTAGCGCTACACAGTACTAGCAGCGTGGGCCTGGCCAGGTTTGAGTTCGTCGTCCCGCCAACCCAACTCAACCAACCGAGTCTCAAATCCAAGCGGGAAGGCCTCACCACAACAGGCATCGTATGCAATCCAGACTTCAGACCTCTGTTGATTGATGCTTTGTTTTTAATAGAGGGGCCAACGCTACTACCACTACGGATTGTTACGGAGTATATACCTGATTGTCAGTCAGCTGATTTCGAGAGGTCAATTAACACGCCTTTTTTCCCACTTGATTCCTGCTTCTCCTTCTCCTTTCTATCTATTGTGTCGCCGTCGTTGTTTCCAAACCTCCTCCGTATAGCTCCCCTCCCCTGGCCTAGCCTGTCAGACTTTCCAGCTGTGTCTCTCGCCTGGTCGAGCCAAGATTGACCGTCTTACCATAGGTATGTTCGAAGCTTTTTCCAAACATTCTTGTTGGTTATCACCAAAGTGCACTCCGGCCTGACACTGGCGAAGAGCATTGGGTCCTGACTCGCTGGATAAAGCTAGCCCCAGTTTTTTCTAATTTTTCCCTTATTGGCCAAAGGTCCCTACTTCCTGTTTCGTCTGATGTTCGAGGCCTTGGTGATGCAAAAGACCGAACTAACCTAACGTACCCGGTGGTGACGACAGGCATATCAGTCTTGGCCTGAACGTCTAGCTAGAGCCTCAAATTCAAGGGAATCCCATTCATTGCTGGGAGGTTCCAGGGTCAAGTCAACTGGCTATTATCGTCGACATATCTTGATGTTGTTCAGCCGTGAGGAACAAATTGGTGCGCTTTTTGGTTCTTCAGCATCAGTAAGCCTCCTCTTCTTTCCCTTGTTCATTACCTACCTGCACCTCCAACAACCAATATATCACCACCCTCTTTAGATTCCTACAATTTCTCATCTACCCATCTATCAATCTTTAACTAACCTCTCTTCTCCCGGCTTGCCCTTTACTTCTTTTCATCAGTCTCTACCTCAAAGATATGTCATCGACCTCCAACTTCACCCTCCCGCAAGATTTGACTTTTCAAGAAGTCTTCCATGTGCTGAAAGAGAAATTCGGTTTCCCATTGCCTCCAGAGGAGATGAGCTTAGCTGCTTTGGGCCAAGAAAAATTCAACTTCTTTGCTCAAAGCAAATTCTTATTAACATACGCTAGACGCAACTTTGCAGCTGCCGTCCGAGAATTTGAAGCCTTTGCAAACCTCGACAATTTAGCTGAAGAGACATTGTCCAAGGCTTCTGGCATCCAGTCTACTAAACGAAGACAAGCCGCCATCCAAAAACGACGCATCCAGGCATTCAATCAAGAACTCGAGAAGCAATTGCGGCTTTTCAATCGCGACGGAGGTAGCATCGCTACCCAAGGAAATCAAAGAAATTCAATTCTCAGTGCTGGTAGACGAACTGTCACCGAGCGCTCTAACAGTCTTCTCAAAACGTCAGACGAGGCGAGACAAAAGGTTCTCCAGTGGCGGCTGAACAACATGGCTGCACGCAGCGGCGAGAGCAGCAACCCCACGTCGAGATTGGGCCTGCGCACGAGGGAGTCTTTTGACAACGAGATCAATGATGCCTTCCCATCCTTCTACGAGGAACCCACGGAGATTGATATTGAAACCGACGAGTCTGGAATGGTCAGTATCCATCTGAATATCTTCCATTCAATTATCTATTGGCAATTGACATAAGTACCCATGTGGTGGTATGTTGCGTACTAGATTCCTGTAGACTCTTTTCGTGCGGAAGCCCTCCCTGGGGTCCTTCCTGAGGTTGGTTTTGAGGATGCCCCCAGTAGAAATATCCTCAAAGCCCAGGAGCAGCCTCCGACTGCGCCTCCATCCTCAAAACCTCTGGATTCTCCTGTCCACTCTCCTCCTGCTAAACCCGTTAAGTCTGAGAACTGGAATTGGGGCACCTACAAGCCACCGCCAGGAACTTTAACATCGCGGCCTAACTTTACTCAGGTACCCAAACCTTCTACTGTACCCGCCCTGAATTCCAACCCTGCATCTAAATCAAATTCCTTTGTTCGGTTGGTTTCTTCTGATACCTCTACCCGACGCCTCCGTACGGAGGATACAAAGAAACGGAAGCAGAATCACTGCTCTCGTGATGTCATTGAACCTCCTTCTAAACGCCAGTCTCCCATTCCCCAGGACCGGCGGAACCCAATGAAGGTTCAAGCTCCCAGACCAGTCCCAGGAGCCTCGTCCTCCCGAGGTCCGATCCGGCAGGAGTCTTGGACCGAGAATCAAGTTCCAAATAGCTTCAAAACATCCAAAGCTCCTTACAGTTTTGAGACGGATACGACGGAAGAGTCTACCCCGGATTCCATGCTACGATCTCGGAACGAATATCAAGGCACCCAACCCACTTCCTTCAATAGTACGATGGAGGGAAAACTTGCCACGTCTGGAAGATATGACGACATCTCAGAGGACCTCATACCCCTACCCATGAGTCTCGGGGCGAGAGCCATATTGGCCCAGTTTATACTAGTCGAACAGCGTCGTCTAGTAGCACTGGTTCGACGAACGGATCACGACCAGTTATGCGTGGTGGGAGCGGGAACAGACCTGGTAAGCTAACATATACTCTATATTTCCTTTCACACGACATCGTTTATTGATATCTTCTAGCTTCGCCATCGACCCAACTCCACTGTGAAGAGGAACAAGCTTCTTCTAAGGGATCCTATAGTGTAGGCGGGTCAACAATTGAGGAATTGCGCAGTAAGTTCCAGATGCCTTTAATGAGCCTTACAAAATATTCTAATGCCGCATTTTAGTGCTGGGCCTTCCAAAGTCACGACGACAGTCACCACCTGCCGGTAGATCTGTCTATCACGCCCCCCTACAGAACCGTCCAACTTCTGTACCCCCAAACGGCGGATCCCCACAATGTCACGAATCTGCCCCCGAGTCAGCAGGCACTGCAGCCCAATCTCGGAATAATTTGTCCCGCTCGGTATCAAGCAAAAACTGTAAACTCCACTTCTACCAAACATTAGAAAAAGAACAATTTCCCGGGGACAATTATAAAGAAATGTTCAGCGAGTTAAAAACCCCTTTTTGGCTTCAATGGGAAACTGAAAGGATGATCTTAGCGACGAGCGCACGAAATACAGAAGCGAATAAAGTGCCGACGCGCTTGCACAACCTCCTCACGGCATTTGCGGATGAGCCGGATATGGGGTACGAAGCCGCTCAGGATCGGTTCAAAGAATTTTGGACTCAGTTCAATGAAGAGGAAAAGTACCGTATTCCCAATCTCAAAAGGGATTCCTATGCTGCTATCCTTCGAAGCGAAAACGGCTGGGATAATAGGATTCAGCTTTCCGCGGAACTGGTACTGGACAGAGACACAGACCCGAACAAAGCTAGCAGCGAAGTATTCCGGCCTACCCTGCGACCCCGTGCGTTGAATTTGCGGCCTACAAGCACCCGCTTCGACCGCAGGTTTGGCTCCCATAGGTTCATGTCGCTTCGTGTTCTGAAGGTTGGGCCAATAACCAAGGCACTGAACTCTGATATTTACTATGATGCTCTCGCGAGATACCTAAGCCAGGAAGGATTCGAATACCTAGGTCGCCGATGGCGCGCGATTTGCCATCGATCTTCCACAAAGGACGAAAGTGGAAAACGCATTAGCCTCGCCAAACAAGACAAGAATCTCCAGGTCATTGTCATCATGTTTGCAGAGGAAGGTCCAGGTATCGAAACGATAGATCAACGGTCTGCTGTAGAGTGGCTCCTTCCGATCAACCAAAACCTTGAGTCCCAACAATGTAAATTATACGCACGAATCGCCCTTGGTATGACTTAGTTCTAGATCCACTCAGACGGTCTCAACTTACTAACAAAGGATCGGATGGATAGGCTTTTCAACCACTACCCCTAGTGTAGTTTTCGAGAAAAATGAGATCGACTACACAATTCGTGATATCGAAGTACACGGCCTCAAACCCGATAGGGGTGGCAAACTACCCAAATACTCACTTACGGACGGATGCGGCCTCGCCAGTCCAGCGGTATTCCGGGCAGTTGCTCGACAGCTAGGCTTGCCGTATCCACCCAGCGCAGTGCAGGCTCGCATTGGTGCGGCAAAAGGGCTTTGGATAATGGACCCGTCAATCCCGCTGGACTCGGAAGAGATGCAAATTCGAATTCGACGTAAGCGCCCACAAGTTACCCTCATAGACCGAATTAGCTGACATTTTTTTATATACCTCGTTCAGCTGATCAAAACAAATTCAAGGGTATATCGTTGGCGCCAGAACATCGTACCCTCGACATTTGCAACACGTCAAAGCCCCTCAAGGTCTCCGCCTTGAACTTACAGTTCATAGTGATCTTGTTGCACAATGGCGTCTCCGAGGCTACGCTCGAGGAACTTCTCCGAGAGGATATCCGGAATGAAGTTACAGAACTCTTCAAGGATGGAAGACTGGATGACGGGGCATCTTTGCGCAAGTATCTAGAAAGGGTCAAGCTAAAAGGCTCTCGATACGATGGAAAGGCTACAGCGATGAAAGGGAGGGTTCCTTTGAGTCTCGCTGAACGGGCAGTTGATCTGATCAACGCTGGATTCACCCTGCAGAACCTAACTTTGAAAATGTGGTTTCAAACGGTTCTGGTCAGTCACTGCGAGTCCATCAAGGACAAGATGCGCATTCGAATAGCTCAGAGTTGCCAGCCGTATTGCGTGCCCGATCCTTCCGGCAAGCTTAAGAAAGGACAGGTATATTTGAGGTTCGGCCCCGAGTCGAAATTTATCGACCCAAAGACCATGATGGCAATGGATATCTTAAGAGGAGACGTCTTGGTCGGACGGAATCCGGCCCATTTTGCGTCGGATGTCCAAAAAGTTACGGCGGTTGATATCCCAGAGCTACGGTATTTGACAGATGTCATCGTCTTTCCTGCCGACCCTGAAAGCAACGATCGGAGCCTAGCAGATTATTTGTCAGGTGGTGACTATGATGGCGACAGGGTTTGGACATGTTGGGATCAGAGGCTGGTAAGAGAGTTCAAGGGCGAACTGATCCACGGGCCAAGCACTATCAACATTGACCAGTATTTTGTGCCCGATCGTAAGATGGTGTGGGATGACTTCGGGATGGAAAACGAGTCTCCTAATGCATTCTCAACTTTCATCCAACACCACCTCAGAGCTGCCATGAACGAAGAACTTTTAGGACAGTGCACATCCCTTTTCGAGAAATTTGTATACAAAGAGTATAACGATAAAAGAGGAGTTCTAAATCTAGAGGTAGCGAAGCAGCTGGGCGCAGCCTGCGGGAAGCTCGTCGACGCTCCGAAGCAGGGAGTCCAACTAAAGCCAGGGTATTGGGAGAATTGGAAGAAGACCCACGGAAGCCCGTGGCTGCCTTTTTACAAAATGTCGGAGAAAGAGTTGAGAAGGAGACAGTTATTCGATAGAGCTAAAACAAGCAGGCACCCAATCGACAGGTTGAAATTCCAAGTGGCTGAGGATGAAGTTTCGTCCCTTATTGCTCTGTTCGAGGAATCTTTCAAGGACGCCTCATCCAGGGATGAAGATCTACTCATTTATAGCCGTAAATTCTTTTCTCGCTGCGATACCGATATGGAAAGTCAAGACCCATTTCTGAAGGGAGCGGCAGAGGAACTGCTCAGGCAAAGAAACCACCTCAATCGCGAATTGGATTCACTCAAGAAAAAATGGGGGGCATACTGGACGGGTCGTGACTTCGAGTGGGGGGACGAGAAGGATTCCGAAACATCCGGAACTCTCGTCGAAGAGTGCGTGCGCATGTTCGACGATATCCTGCCACTGCCGTGCGAAGATAAAAATCCGATAGGAATGACTCTTGTTGCACAATGGAAGCTTGGTGAACGGGATCCATTTTCAGAGTGGAACCGAGTGAAAACCTCCCTCCTACACGAGAGGATGTCTTCATGGAAGGATTACCACCCCGCTATTCCTTGGTTTATCGCAGGGGACATGATGTGCTTTGAGAAATGGCGGGTGACATCGGAGGAATTTGGAAGACGAAGCGGTTTTGTCACTCAACCGATATCAAGTGCGTCCCGTATCAAGGCGTTGGCTCTTAAAAAATCAGTTGAGGATAGGGAATGGCTCTCCGGAGGCCCTGGTGGGGAGGATGATAACCAGGACGACTCCGACGATGAGTTTAGCAATTTTGACGACTAGTTGCGCCAGTCACGGTGGCACTCCGGCGAACATTCTCTTCCCGAGAATTCCGTAGGCACACTGGCTCTACAAAAACCTCCATCCTTTACTTCGCTTCTACCCCCGGTCCCTCCTCCGCACCTCCTCTTTTTCTTTTCGGATAGATTTCTTTTCGCATTTCATGATTTTGGTTTTTTGGAAGCTATCTCTATTCCGGCGTTTGTGTCTGGCATTTGTATCTGGCGTTTCAGTTTCAGCGTTTCAGGCGTTAAGCTTGATGATACGATGTTTATCCTTTCAATTCCATATACTGTCATGCCCTGTTATTATCCTTCCATTGATTTAATTCTGAAGCAGGCCTGTTCTCGTTGCATATTGATTAAGCGACCGTTAGATCCCGATATAATTTTTGTAGAAGACCAAATACAACATCTTTGCCGTGATATCAGTAGCCTCAGGACTATATATTTACAAAGCATGCTCCTCCGAAAGCTATATCTACATATTCGCAATAACCACCCCCCCTCGCTGAAAGGCTGTTCCACATCGATATCGCAATGTTGATATTCTAAAGGCACTGGGAATACCAATCATTGGAATATTTACAAGTGCTCCCTGAAGCACAAACGGTGCATCCGGTATAGCCTTGACCGCCGCACTAATATATTTGTTAGCGGTTCGTGTCCATGAGTAGCTGAGATGATGGTAAATTTAAACTTACCTGGCCGTAGAGAGTCTGAGTACACCCGCTTCCGGCAGCAGTCGTCGTCCTCGTAGTGGTGGTGGTGGTCCTTGTGGTGGTAGTTGTAGTACCGCTGCTAACGTTGTTCCAATAATCCATATCGATCCAAGAAGTGCTGCCAACAATCCCACCCAACGTAAGTGGGGAAGACAACTTTTTAGCCCAACTAACACGCGTGCCCTGCGATCCATCACCCGTATTCCCATATTCCGCGTAGTAAACATTGTCAAGCGCTACACTCCACGTCGACCAACCCTCCGGTCTGACAACCGAACTCATCGCCGTGTTTTGGAAAACAGTTCTTGCGTAAGCACGCCACGGACGGCCGAGGTATGTTTTTACGCTCGAGCTTACCCCGGATTTTAGGGATATGGAGGAGGAGTTTATGACGTAGTACGATGGGTTTGTGTCGCTGTCGCGGCCGTTGGCGGTTATGTAGCCGGTGCCGGAGATGGCGATTGTACATTTTTCGAACCAGGCTATCGCCTGTTGGCCGAAGATGAAGTCCGTGGCGCCTTCGATGTAGCATTTGTTAAAGACGTTCTGGTTCGATACGCTCGTGTTAGAAAGAAAGTGCATCTTTTTCCTTTGCGGAGAATCCCCTGAGGGGGAAGTTTTGGAGATGAAATTGACTTACCGTTCCCTTATTAGCCAACAAGGTATCCTGATACCCCAAAAGCTTACACCCATAATACCCCTGCTGAT
Source organism: Arthrobotrys flagrans (assembly GCF_004000055.1). Taxonomy (NCBI): domain Eukaryota; kingdom Fungi; phylum Ascomycota; class Orbiliomycetes; order Orbiliales; family Orbiliaceae; genus Arthrobotrys; species Arthrobotrys flagrans. Next base: position 1,436,166 of record NW_027137556.1, read on the forward strand.
TCCCCTGCGCGCTCAGCGCGATGGCCTGTACGCCACTACCCCTCGAATTCTGAATATTGATGTTATAAACTTTAAAGTCCGTAGTGTGAGCCCTCAATGTTCCCGAGGCGTCATTGTTACCTGCTACGTCAGCGCCGAGGGAGTTTACGAGGGTAACTTGGTTTTGGTTGTAATCTTGGTCGTTGGTGGTGTACCCGTATATCGTGATTTTGGCTTTGATGGTGTTGGGGATGTAGACTTGGCCATTGTAGGTCCCCGGTTGGATGAAGATCGTGAAGGAGGAGGTGGAGGAGGTGGGGATCGAGTTTATTGCCGATTGGAGCTGTCATGTACGCGGGGATTCAGTGAGTGGATCGGTTGGATGAGATTGGAGAGAAACTTACGTCGGTGTACTGTCCGCCGGATTTTGCGACTACGATCGCTCCGGATGGTGGTGATGTTCGAGATGCCGCCTGCGCCAGGGCGGTGAATATAGCGAGACAGGTGATGCTAACCTTCATTTTTTCTATCCTTTTCCCCCTCAATATTGTATTCGAACGCTGCCTGTTCGCAATTATGCCACGGGTGGAGAAGTTAACTACGGTTGGAAAACTTTTGGATTCTTGTTCTGGATCGGCGGGTCAAGGTACATTTTTTATACATGGCTCGAGCTCGGAGACAATGCTGTAATTACGGATCCGAGGGAGCCAAATCTTCGAACTCATCCCTGAAATAGAATCCGCCTTAGCTTGCGTTCTCGTAGCGATTCCAACGTAATTAGGTTTTCGAAGGGGTTTTAGGTTTCGCTCGCCGAAGGCAATAGCGAGATCTCGAGAACCCAGCGGACCGAAATCACCGTTTATACCACTGAACCATGGATGAGATGTGTGGAGTACAGGGATCATCGAGTCCGTGCAAGCTGCGGCCAAGAACACGATCCAGGGTTCGGGACCATCCAAAACACGTGCCAAGACGCCCACGATTTCTCCGTCTCGAGCATATTTGATGGGTTCCAGCGGGGAAATTTTAACCTTTTTTTTTGCATCGGAGAGGGGTGGTAGCCGTGGGTTTAAACCGCGGTTTCTGGAGTCGACGCAGGCGAGTTTTGCCTGAAAGCGTAGGCGATTCGGTCGAAGCTTTGCCGAATTTTGCTTGGGTCTGGAGAGTCAGTATCGTAGATGCGTAAATGCAGAGTTCCTTATTCGGCCTGGTACTTTAGACGATACTGCGGCGGTATTTCCGGATTTGATCTTAAGACCCTACGGATATAGACCGTTCGTGGCGAACCGTGGAATCATCGATTTTTGTTCCGGTTGTCAAATCTCGACCCGATGGGTCGTTCTATAGGCAAGGATCCCGAGGACCGCTAGAAAGTATCCTATGTGACATGATGATTTACGGAATAGGTCTTCCATCCCTAATCGCCTTCGCAGCTTCCGATTGAGCAACATTATCAGCATACCGTTTATACAACGGCAGATAATGTTCCTTATCCGACGTCGTATCCTTCAACGCCTGCAAACTTTCGATTGCTTTCGCATACCTCTCCCACCTCGCCCAAATCTCCCCATCCTTCGCAGTCGGCCAATCCCCACCGTTTCCCTTGAACTCATCGAACACCCAAGCTCTCTCCACCCACGGTGCGATGATAACATCCGGCAACGACGGCTCCTTTCCCAGCCAAAAGGGACCAACGGGATCAAGCTGCTCCGCAAACTTCTTAAGATTCGCAAGGTACTCTTCTTTCCCCCTTTTGGCATCCTCACCCTGAAATTGTAACCATCTATGAAAGGATGGGACTATATTACTTCCAACGAATTGAATCCATATTCTGGCCCTTGCCCGTTCGTAGGGATCTTCCGGGAGCAACCTAGGACCGTATTCGTCGGTGTCGGAGTAGACTTCGTCGAGGTACTCACAGATGACCGAGGATTCGATCAAGGGTTTTGGAGTACCGTCTGCGGAGGGGACTACGAGGGTTGGGACCAGGCCGCGGGGGTTGAGGTCCAGTAGGCTTTTCGGTTTATGGTAGGGGTTGACTTCGATATATTGGAATGGGATGTTTTTCAGGTGGAGGACGAGGAGGGCTCGTTGGACGAACCTACGTTGATAATAAAAGCGAACGGGTTAGAAAGTCGTAATGACATATTCGTCCACGGCTCAAGAAGCCATTTAGGAAAAGACTTACGGGCAAAACCATCCAGCGTATATCTTCAGCGGTTCTTCGGCTGCGTGCTTTGCGAAGTACTTAGCTGCCGGGCCGGTGGCCTCGGGATAGATTTCCGCATCTGGAATCGGCATGGTTGTGATTGGTTGGATGTCTTCTCGATGCAATTATCTCGACCGATAGTTGGTACAAGGCTCTTGCTTCCTCACTGCAAGCGTAGACTCCAGTATTTATACCCTCAAAGCTATCACTCAAACTTATCCTTAGTCCTCTTCGGAACTACAACTCTGATTTGTAATAAACCTGGCGACTTGACGTCACGAGATTGCGTGATGTGGGGAATATTGAAAAGGAAAATGTGTTGTCGATAGGTGTTGCATTTTTTGTGTTGTCGAGGGTTTTTTGTGTCACCTCAGATTCCCCGTTTGAACTTTTTTGACGTCAAGTTTCTGTCGCGACTCGTTTTCCTTCCCCCGACCCTGGCCTTTTCACCTTTCACCTTTCGTATCTTCGTTCGCATACCGGCACTGACGTCGCCAAGGTCGCGATAGGATTGCGCAGAATACCAGATCGACCCATCTCCTGCCGTTCTTTATAGAAAACAACAATGTCACAATCATCCCTGACGTTAATACGAACCCCACCGGACGTGAGCGAGCTTCCCACCCTCGCCGACCACCAATCCTCAACTCCCGCGTCATTCGCACAAGAAGTCCTACACTTCCGAACCGCAGGTGCAAAGATCACATTATCCTCCGACCAGAAGTTTTTACTACCGGCTTGGTTTCCGGATGCAGCTAGCAATGATATTTCGGTAGATGTTGTCGAAGAGGCGGCAGCGGCGCCGGCGAAGGAGAAAGCTACGGCTGAAGGGGAAGATGATGAGGATTGGGAGGATGAGGATGCCATTGTTGAGGATGTACATGTTGAGGATGTGACGGTTGTCGTTACTACCAAGTATGCTTCATTCGTATCGAGTATCGGTGCGATCCTATGCTGACCGATCGTCCAGACAGCTTACATTGTACTCGGATACGCATTCTGCCGGGTACGATATCCCATACCCTTCCATCTCATTACACGCCATAACATCGACACCTACGACCTCGGGTATCTTCATGCAAATAAACACCCACACCACACCCTTCGACGATCACGATTACTCCTCCCTCGAGTTGACAATATACCCCCGCAGACAACGGTAACGACAAGTGCAGAAGGCGGGAACGTAACCGGTAGCACAAAGGAACTTTTTGAAGCATTAGCACGGTGTAGCGATCTCCACCCGGACGTCAAACCCGGATTCTTCGGTGGCGGTGGAGACGACGAAGGGGATGACGACGACGCTGGTGCCATCTACTTCGATCATAACGCTACGGGAGATGTTGCCGGAGCAGGTGGGATTACATTCCTGGGCGGTGCGGATGAAGTCGGTGGGATTCCGGCGTTGGCGCCCGGAGGGTGGATTACGGCCGAGAATGTGGATACGATTCGGTGGACCATCGATGGACAGTCAGGGGTTGGGGATCCGAATGCTGCGAATTTGGGACCCGGGGCGGGGAGCGTTAGGAGGAGGGAGGATGAGGATGATACCGGTGGTGTCGGGCTTGAGGAAGGGGTTGAGACGAATGGGTCGGGGGCGAAGTGGCGGAGGACGGAGTCGTGAGGTTTTTTTTGAGAGTTTACGAGAGCAGGACTCGCATGATAGCAGATTTTACGTTTGATATTCTTGTAATCTTAAACTTGTACAACTTGATATCTAGTGTAGCAATAGATTGCTAGCTCGTGAAGGCGACTTTGTTAATGGTCCATCGAGTGGTCACTACCTAATACTAACGAATCTAGAATACGTATCAAAGATGCAAAGTCATCATCTAAGCCCCATTTATCTATCCGCTTCACCTTGGCTTTGTACCCAACTTAGATAAGCTTCGTGGGCCTTCTTTTGCGCCAACCATTGCTTCTTCAAAGTTTTACCCTTGCTTTTGGCTACCGGTTCTCCATCCTTATCCTTGGTTGGAATACCCTCTTCATCCCACTCGCTGAACTCCGAGCTGCCCTCTCCTTCCTTGAACATCACAAAGGGACTTAGCTTTCCTTTCTCTAACTTTTCACGTTCTGCTTTTTCTTTCTGCCGTCTGAGTTCCTCCTTGTTCCGCTCCCTTTCCGCTGCCTTCTCTTCCTTCTCACGCTTCTCGGCGAGAAGTTGTTCGGCGGATACGAACTTTACCAGGGCGGCGCCACCTTCTCTATCGTCGAGGGAGACCCCAAGGACGGGGAGGTCATCATTCCTGACTTTGTCGCAGAGTTGAAGCAATGCTTTACCCGTCGGAGTAACCTTCTCTTGCATAGCAATGGCGCGAACGCCATCACGGAAAGATGAAAGAACCCTAACGTACGGCATCGCAATGGTCTCCTTATCAGCTTCTCCGGTAGCTACGGATTCATCGCTCCATCCGATACGGGTTGAGGAGAAAGGTTGGCTGTCCAGACCGAAGGTGTGGACTTGTTTGGTAACCCAGCGGGCGATGGTGGATAAAGTGGCGACGGAGAGGTAACCCTCGCTGCTGCCAATGTAGATGTTTGCTTTGGAGACGATGTCGAGGATGGCGACTATGGCGTTTGCGGTGTTTATGCTGTCGCAGAGGGCGAGGTGGTAGTTCAGTTTGGCGTTGTCGAAGCTGCGGATCAGTTAGTATTACGATGTTTTGCAGTCGGGGAGGTGGGTTGTATACTCTTTGTACAGCGCACGTTCTCGTGCTGTGAATAATTGTTCGATGTTCTCGCCTTTCTTTTCTCTTTCTTGTTCTTCGGCTGCTAAGGATCTAACGTTTGTAAAGAACTTGCTGAGAGTTGCTTCGAATCCCTTCGCTTCGTTAATGTTGCCTTCGCGGATTTCGATGCCATCTTTCCAGCTACCCATCAAGAACACGATACGAAGCCTCCTGCTTGTCCATCCGCCCCCTCGGCTGAGAGCCTCACGTATGCTGACGAAATTCTTCAAACTCTTTGACATCTTCGCACCGGCGATCGAGAGATGACCCATGTGGAGGAAGTAATTGACCCATTGGTGTTTTTCTCCTCCTCCTGCGGCACCATCTGCAGCGGTGCATGGATCCCAATACGCCTCGCTCTGCGCGATTTCGTTGTCGTGGTGTGGGAAAGCCAGATCGATACCGCCGGAGTGGATGTCGACATTTGGACCCAGGACTTCAGAGCACATTACCGAGCACTCGATATGCCAACCGGGACGACCTTTACCCCATGGGCTGTCCCAACCTGGTTCGCCAGGCTTCGAAGATTTCCAAAGCGCGAAGTCTCCAGAGTTCTTTTTGCCTGCTTGGCTGGTCAATGCCCCTTCGCCGTCTTCCAGTAGAGAAGTGGAAGATGCGTCCCACGGCTTTAGCTTGGCGTAGTGGTGACCGGATGCTCTGTACGCCTGGACATCGAAATATACAGATCCGTCCGTAGTTGGGTATGCGAACCCCTTCTTGACCAGTTTATCCACGAAATCCACATTTTCGGGAACAAACTCGGACACACGGGTGGTAACTGTGGGCGGGAGGACGTTCAGCCGAGCCATGTCTTCGTTGAAATGACGTTCCCAGTAGGCAGCCGTCTCGCGGAAGATCTTTGGGTCGGTGACAGAGGCGCCATGGAGGGAATCGAGGTACGGCGCGAGGATGTCTCTTACGGTGGTGTAGAAAAGATCTGGGGTAGATGCCGGGGATGTAAGGGATACCGAAGCGGTGAAGAGGGTTTTAAGGTGCATTTTGACTTTGGCTTCTTTCTCTAGATCGTCGCCGGAGAGCTCCTCCAGGCTGTCATTGGAGATTACGGTGCCATCTGGGGCGATTAATTTGGGGTATGTGGTGGAGGCCCAGGCGATAAAGGTGCTCGGGGTGGCTTCCGAGTCCGGGAAGTTCTTGAGTAGGTATTTCTGCCAGGCCTCTGTGACTTCTTCGAGGACTTCTGGATCGATCGAAGGGTGTTCCTTTTGGTAGGTGCCGAAAAGATGGGACTGGCGGGCTCTGAGGATAATCTATGTTCGTTCGAACCATAACATGTCAACGGAAATGTCTTTCTTTCGTATCTCATCATGAATAACCGTGCTAGCCAGGGAACGACCAACCTTGTCATCAATATCCGTAACATTCTGCACAAACTGTACGTCGTACCCAAAATATCCCTCCAAAACTCTTCGGAGAACATCAGTGGTAACGTAGTTCCTCGCATGACCCAGATGACCCGCATCGTAAACGGTCGGACCGCAGCAGTACCAAGTAACCTTCTTCCCAACCCCATCAATCGGATAAAACGAAGTCTTCGTCCTGGTGAGGGAGTTATATAGCTTCAACTCAGCCTCAGGAGCAGCTATACGCATGGAATTTGCAGCGGGAGCCCTCCACGGTGGCTGCTCGACCTTCTGCTTTCCAGCGATCGTGGTGGACATTTTGCGGGGAAGTGGCGTTGTTGCGAATTTGAATGGTGGGGCTTGACGACGCGAATGGTAACAGCGGATGCCAGAGAAAGCAGCAATTCGAGATGAAGCTCTGGCAGTACCAATTGCGGTGTAGACGGCAGCGGTATTGAGGCCAGAGGAGAGCGTCGTCGTCGTCGGTGGTCGGAGGAAGAGGAAGGAGCTGGACATTCGCATTCAGCCGTCGGTTTTTATAGACGGTTGTTCGAAGAAGACAGCCTGTGCTATTATAGCGTTGACTCTTACCTTCAATTGCGTCTTCGCCTACAAAAATTTCAAACCCCAAACCACCACATCGTCGGAAAGACTCACCATCTTCCGCGCCGCCGACGATTGCCGCCATCAACACCACTCGATCGGGATAAAAATAGCACGGTTGCATTCGCTGGGTCCCTGCGATCATAGGGATCTAAGTTTCGTCACAAGTCATGGCTGCGGTTGTTCCACAGACGGGCTCCCAATCGGTGTCATCCGCGTCAACCTCGTCGACTACAGGGAAGACCATCACGTTTGCCGACAGCAGCTTCCTCCCCGGCCCGAACTCATCGTCGAAAATTGTCCCAAACTCTCGAGCAATCGCTCATCTCACCCGTGATGTCCTTCAATCGGTTCTAGTCCAGCCTACACCTTCGTCATCGTCGACATCTACTCCCGAGCCGGTTGCAAATCTAAAGCGAAAACAACCGTCCGGTTCATCTCTCAATACCCGTTTCGGCTCGTTTCCTCATCCTTCCCTTCTGGTTCCTGCTGGGAGTCAGGTACGGAGTGCATCCGGTACCGGCTTCATTCACATCCTCCGACCGACACCTGAGCTGTGGACGTTGAGTTTACCTCATAGAACTCAAGTCGTTTATACGCCTGATTCGTCATATATACTACATAGACTACGGGTACGTCCGGGGAGTCGCATAATAGAAGCTGGTGCCGGTAGCGGGAGCTTTACGCACGCATCGGCCAGAGCGGTTTACAACGGCATTCACGAAAGTCCAGTCACTCAAAATGTACCGACGGGACAGAAGGACGGAGCTATGAAGGGAGGTGAAGAAGGAGGCACAAGTAATGCGTCAGATCCCATACCTTCCGGTGGGAATACTCAAACCCCTGCCGTTTTGTCAGATTCACAAGGTCGCGTGCTCTCATTCGAGTTCCACGCCGACAGGGCCTCAATATTACGCCACGAACTCCGTCAACATGGTCTACACCAAATAGTCACCGTTACAAACCGGGATGTTTGCGCTTCTGGATTCTCACTCCCAGACCCGGAGCTTGATATCGGGGGGAATACATACGCCACGGCCGTTTTTCTGGATTTACCGGCACCCTGGCTGGCGATACCCCATCTCACGCGGGAGAATGGAAGTCTTTCCCAAACGAAGGCTGTGAGGATATGTTGTTTTAGTCCATGTTTGGAACAAGCTCTTAGGACGATTGCGGTGCTAAGAGAGCAAGGATGGGTTGAAGAGGATCTGGTGGAAGTTGCGCATAAACGGTTGGAAGTAAGAAGGATGGGCCCGAACGGAAGAGAGATCGGAGCTAAATCTCGATCACAAGGCGATGATGATATTAAAGTTGCCAGCGTCGAGGACTCCGTCAGCAAACTCAAGAAACAGCTATGGCACCGGAAGGCAAAGCAGGCGAGACAAAGGGAAAGACTGGCGAAAAGACGAAAGTTGGACGAAGATGGCAACGAAGAAGTTCAGGACGACGATAGTGATGTCGATATGGACGCCAATGATGACGAGGAAATCGAAGAAGCTCCTGGGACTGCGGAGGAGGAAAATGGGAACGGCAGATTACATTTATTCAACCAAGGCCGCGTCCTGGTAAGAACGGAGCCGGAATTGAAAACCCATACTTCGTATCTAGTATTTGCTGTCCTTCCGCTACCGTGGACGGAAGAGGATGAGATCGCGGCGAAAGCGAAGTATACTCTGCCACCAAGGCCAGCTCCTCAGGTCAATCCGAAGACGGGCAAAGATTACACGAGTGGAGCTAAAGCTCCAAAGCCATCGGCTGATGGGAAGTTGAGCAAGACCCAAGAAAAGAAACTTAGAAAGGCCCAAGAGAAGGCCGCCAAGTCAGCATCGGAGTCGAACCAGACCTCAAAGACGGAGGAAACGGATGTCTAAGGAACACCGCTTGTACTTGAGTAGCCGGTCACTTCTATGCTTGAGATGTAAGATAGGGCGCTTGTCGGTCCAGATTTGTACGATCTAGAATGATATAGAGGATATTTGTCATGAAGCGTGACAGACCTTCGAATGCAACAGGCTTTTAGTAGCAGTACGGGGGCACGCACTCTGTAAGTTTAGTGCAAATCGTAAATACCAAATCAAGTAATTTTGATTAGACACACCCTAATACAGTGAATACAACAGCATACAACAGCATCCAAACTTGTTAAACTTCGTGTTCAGCCTAGGCTTTGCGTGCAAACGTTCAAGTATTTACAACGCTTTCAAATGACAGACCACGAACCCCCCCACGACCCCCCCTCACCAATCCACAATAATCTTCCTCCACGGCCGCGGTGACTCTGGCAACAACGTCGCCCCATTCCTCCTCTACCCCCCCCTAAACTCCTCCTACACCTCCGCCTCCCTCAAAAACACAGAAATAACCCTCCGTCAACTCCTCCCACACACAAAATTCGTGTTCCCGACAGCATCAAGACGACGAATCCAACAGCTTAGAAATGAAGTTTTTTTCAACCAGTGGTTTGATATTGATAGTTCGAATATTACGGATTATGATGACGAGGGACAGTGCGAGGGGATTTTGGAGAGTACGGATTATGTTCATCGGTTGATAAGGGAGGAAGTTGAGGCTGGGATTCCAGAAGAGAAGATTGTGATTATGGGGCTTAGTCAGGGGTGTGCTACCGGTGCTATTGCTACCATGAGGTATCCTGGAAGACTTGGGGGGTTTGTGGGGATGAGTGGGTGGTTACCGTTTATCACGCAGGTTGAGAAGATACTGAATGAAGAAAATGGAAATGCTACGACGGTTTTGGAATACATCGGAAAGAGACTGGGAAGTGAGAGGGAAGTTAGAAGGGAGGATGTGAAGGAGATGGTCAAGACGCCGGTGTTTATCGGCCATGGGGTTCATGATGAGAAGATTTTGGTGAAGTGTGGAGAGAGGTTGAGGGATGTTATGAAGGGAGTGGGGTTTGAGGAGGTGGTGTGGGCGACGTATAGATCAGGGCATTGGCGGTGCGATGATGAACTCGTTCATATTGCTGCTTGGTTGGGGGTGAAGGGGTTCGGCGTGGAGGGGTTGGAGATGTTTATAGGGAATAATGTTGGGAGTTTGGGTGCGCAAGGTGTATCTTACTCGAAGAATTAAGATAGAGGCCATCGAGAACAGCATGGACTAAATTTATAAAAGGTTTAGGTCCTGCATTTTAGTTTGATCATGGGTTTCGCTTGCTACGGTTGTGGTCTGATATCAATATTGACAATCTATATTATAATATTCTGCGAGGACTTGCTTGAGCTTAGATGCCAATAAACCCCACTTAGCCTCGAGCGCCTGGATTCAAGGCCAAAAATCCTCCCCCCCCCCAACTTACTGAGGTTGGTTAAAAGGCTCGAAAGTTTTCCTATGCGACTCCAAATATTCTAAATAAATTCGGTAATGATAGATCCCAAGCCCGTTACGGGCCCCAGACAGTAAGATTAAAATGTCTTTAGCAAATAAATTTATTTGTAAAGGTTATAAACTTACCAACTGCGGTCAGAAACCCTGTTCTACTACACCACCGGAATTATTACCCACGGTAATATCGCTAGAAAAACGGTGACATTGGTATCAATCAATGTTGTACAACCTTTTGAATTCGAAATATCTACCGTAGGGGCAAGAGTGCATCTTCTGAGCCGGCTATAAATTGGGCTTGACAGCGATAAAGCCGTCTTAAAGGGCCTCGAGACGTCTTCGGGGCACGAGAGAATACTCAAAAACACACAAAACTCCCTATGGTATTATATACGTTCGAAGCTAAGGGGAAACATATGCATAATCTTGAAAAAACTTGCTTGAACAGAGCAGCGTTTTGGTACCACGTAGATACAGATATATATCAGTATCTTCAAGAGTTAAATCGAAAATAAACCTGGAAAACTTACAGATGCATGGTAAACAAATTCAACAGTGGGCATGTTCCGTTTGAGACTCTCTTCATTAACTCGGGTCAACATAGCTGCCCATATTGGAGCCGATGCAGATGTTCCGCCGATTAAGGCAGGCACGCCTCTAGTCTATACATTCCAAAGTTTGTGAGCCTGAATGGTGTATATATTTGGTTTTCTAAAAGCCGGGGATACTAACGATAACCGAAAGATTATATCCGAGCTAGGGGATGAAAATGACATAAATTCTGTTAGTTGGAGACCGTAAACTAAACAGTTTATATATAGTTATAGGTTTACTGCTACATCCGGATATTTTCTCCCACCGCGGTTATAGAGTCCTCCACCACTACCGATACTTTGATTAGGATCGGTTAAATCATAGCCACCAAATGATAATGTTGTCGACTCAAAGTAATTCGCCACAGCAGTATTTTGGTACGAGGGTTGCGCATGAACATTTGAAAACCCGCTGCCGGATCCGAAGGCTTGGGTTGCTCGTTATTTTCCGTTAGAGGTATGTTCTGTGCTACCGACGGATGAACAATCTATACATAATTCTATAGAATTCTCTTATCTATATTACTTTATGGAAGATCGGGATTAAAGATTGTGCCTGGACCTGATGTCTGTCCAGGCGGGCGAAGACAGCCATTTGGGCTGTCGTCTTCACCGCCGGCCGACACCAGAGGCAACGATGTGAGTGTAGCCTTGGAGAGCTAGTTTCGTAAACTCTGCGCATTGTCTATTTTAGGAACGGTTAGTCTCGGGATGTTTTCTTCTGTGTAAATGGACCGCTAGGAAGATAGGGTAACTTGCGGGTAAACCCAGATTATTCTGTGTAGGAACCTGGCCCTGTGGGTACATAATATGGTGGGATGCTTGAATGTCAAGATTCGATTCATCTCCAACCGGGTCAGTTAGTGAACCAGTCGAACCTCTGCCTCCATCGATACTTCGAAGCTCCGGATATCCTTGGCGATCAGGAGTTCTGGTAAATAAGATATTGAAAAAATCGACATCGTTCTTTGAATACAACTAACCGAGGCCCTAGAAAACACCCATTTTATTACCAGCATTGACCCATGTATTCGCCAGAAGCTGCGTGATATTATATAACCCACGAACGCATCTAGGTGCCACAGTTCGAGTATTGACCTCGCTGCAAGGAAGTAGAGCACTAAGAGTTTGGATGAACACCCGAATTTGAAACTATTCAGCTGCATATATAATTTATTTCTTGCTGCCTCTCGTTATTTATAATATGGTGAAAGTTACGCAGTAGTTCCTGAAAGTATATTCATGCATATATGCCTGAAATCGTGCCTGGAATAAAGGGACTGAAACCCGGATTAGGACAGGAGGGACGGGAGCAAAGCTGCAGAAGCGGATCGGGATATCCGAACACTGGAAAATAAACCGGTTTCATGATGAAGTTATCCGGGTTGGTTTCTGTGCGACCTAAGATAGGTGTGACTTGATAGGGATTCCGAATTTGGTTTCCAAATTCAATTATATATATGAGATTGCTCCACATTAAGTTTCTTGTAGCCTCGGATCGACGTCTAGGTGATTATATTATTGTGTACGTGCATTTGCTCTGAAGTCTTGAATCTAAAGCCAAGCTAGCTTCTTAAATTTATAAAGTATATTCGAATAAAAGCTTCTCGCCCAGAGTTGGGTACGAGACAAAAGTGCTACCTCGGACATACGTTCAGCTGAATTCAGATGCCTTTCAACAGCCCGACTAAGTTCGAAGGCTGATAACAAAACCAGCTATCCTAGTTATCACCCGACGTTAGACAAGCTTAATTCTCTGTGTAACTAATAAAAGTATAGATATACACCGTATGTATGCATATGCAGCGCGGGGGCGAACGCTCCATTTGATCCCACTTGTCTGCAGGCGTGCAACTGAAGTAGAGGTACAATTTGATACTCCGCACGATCTACAAGATTCAATGCACGAATGATTAAACTTACCTAGGTAAGCAATTCACCTCGAAAATGACGATCACGGAAGAGACGGCAATAAACCAGGGAAGAAATCTTGTTTAAAGATGCGTTCTTGTTAGTTTGTTGGAGTTGTACAGCTGCAAGGCAGGGCTAGGAATCGAATCCGATTCGGTTCCTCAGGTTGAGCGAATGGGATGTGGCGTTCATCATGCATGCCTATCTTTCGCTTGGTTGGCGTTACATTACTTGCCGAAATATGGCCTCGTTAACTTGATTGATTTTCATCATGCATACTGCGTAAGTGCCTATTCAGCCTCGATATCAGGTAAATAGTTAAAACGGTGATAATACACTCGGTATCTATTGGTTTAAAACATACTACCCTAGCTGGAAATTATTAACCAATGCGAAATCAATGTTAATAGTGTCGGAACCTGAACGCCTAAATTAAGACTTCGCTCGCAGACTAGACACTTGATAATTAATACAATTAATTCAATCTTGAGACTCACAATTGACCTGCCCGAGACCCGTTGGAAAATCCAACATAAGGCGGTGTTGTCACACTATCCATGCGAGCTCCATTCTCTTGAAAGTATCAAAAATGAGTAACAGATTGATCTATCACTCTATTTCTCTACCGGATTCTCCCTCTCCGTTTTGAGTTCAATTTAAGAATCGAAGTATCTTCCTTGGATCTTGGAGTCGTCGAGTCGTTCCCAACATCCGACACAAGGATCTTCAACATCACAGGATTTAATACCATCCCAGTAAGGTCTTCCGTCATTTTTATCCTCAGATTCCATAGTACCGGCTCTTCCTCTACTTTAATAAGAACCTTCACCGTCCAAGGATCTATACTACTAACCGCTTCCTCGATAGGTATAGTAGAATCCGAGCTCAAGTTTCCACCACCAAACCTCCTCGCGAGCAAAACTCCTGCCATGAGACCAAGAAATTGTATAGCCTCCGTGGAGAATGTATCACGGCTATACTCCCATAGTCTACGAACCCTGTCTGTCAAGTTGGAATTGTAGAATGCGAGGGCGTCAGCATGTGTATCCTTGATCTCTCGCATTCTGGAATGGCATCTTTGTCGGAAAAACTGGGATTCTGTGCTGTCGTTCGAAACGGAATGTATGAGATAGTTTTCTAGGATGTGGTACTTGGGCTCGTTTGAGCTATTGAGGTTGAAAAATGGGGCTATATACTGCTGAAGCCATTCGTCGACTTCTTCTTGGCTTGAGCGTTCGCAAAGATTTAAAACTGTACAGTAACGGTAAGTTCACAAATCTCAACTGAAATGACCATGTTGATTTACAATTATAAATAAAAATTTCCTTACCTCCTTCTATTAGCATGTCTTGTACAAACTTATCCATATCTTCTATACCACATCCACTCCTCACAAGCGTATGAACAACCACGCTCTCCCGCCAACTAACCCCCCTCCTCACCTCCTCCATTCGATAAACCCTCACATCCTCAAAACTCGGCCCTTTCGCCCCCTCAGAATCCCTAACCACCACCCCCCTACCCCCACAATACACCAAAGCATCTGGATTATTCGTCCAAACCACATCCACAACCCCTTCCTCCATCATATGAACGCACTCCACAACCGTATTCCCAGCAGCATGAAACCTAACCCCCAAATCCCCCAAGACTCTAAACCAAATATGCATCTTCCCATTAGCATGTGCATACCTATCCCCCATCTCACCCACATCCTCACGCTGTAACGGTGAAGGAAGTATTACATAAAACTCAATACCCAACGCAATGTAACCCATCAAACGGGTTAATACGTTGATTTCTCGATGGAAGAGACGGAGTTTTTGGGAGGGACTGTATTTTTTACACCATATTTGCGATCTTTCTTTTCTTTGGTGTTTTTTAAAAGCTTTACGTTGCGATCTTTGGATGGAACGTTCTTGGGTACGGGTTAGGCCGTAGTTCCAGGAGTCTTGGTCTAATGCTATACGGAGGGACCTCCCGTGGGTTTGGTAGTGGATCGTGGCGAGGTGGGCGAGAGGGGTGGGGTTTCCTTGGGATTTTAATTTTTGTGAGAATAGGGTCCAGAGGGCCAGTTCGGTTTTGGGGTTGCGGGTGCTCCAGCTTCGGGGGAGTTGAGTTGGGGCCATGGCTGTGTTGGATTTTTATTAGGACGTGTGACTGGGAGGCTTGATGATATTGACACTCGGATTGGAAGATGGTCAAGAATCTAGGTGTCCTAGGAATAGAGAAGATTCGGGGATCTTCTTTGCATGAGTTTTCTAGAATTCTAGCAAATATCGAGGATCTATATGGGAGTTTTGTTCATTCATTTTCACGCTGCTTGCATAAAATTTTGGAAAGGGGTTCGAAGATCTAGAGTGCTTCGGATTCAATACCAAGACCAGACCCACTCAAAGAGAACGGCTGTCAATTTCCCCCAACTACCGGTCCAAGCGGGGATGCGGCTCTGGAATATATCTGATCGATGATATGGCGTGGCAGCTATTCATTAAGCTTTTCTTTGTCAGTACATGACGTATATACAGAACCCAAGAGGTATCAAGAGAGGTGTTCAATTTTGCGGCCTTGAACATTCATTTTTCCCAAAGTGACGCCAAAAACACCAGATCCAGATCGAAAGCTAGCATAAGAAAAAAACGCCAGCTAATAAAATAAACTAGAAGAAGCATAGACATCACTCTCTATTCCTTCCCGGAATCCATCTTCTAAGCGCCACTTCTCTGATTTTATACTTCCCAAGAACCTTCTTCAACCCGTCTGCTTCGCAGCCCCAGCCTTTCACTTCATCGGCCGTCGGAACATCGACGTACACTAGCACAACAGTCTTTTTGACCTGGCTGTTAACACGAGTGATACTATGCAGCCAATACCATTCTTTCCCAACGTTCTCCTCTCGACCTTCCCAGCGGCTGTAGCTGGGTATTATCAAAATTGCAAACTCGGCATGCGAGAACACGGGCCCGCGTTTATAGAGGAGATAATCGACGGAAAACTTCACGCCGGATTTGACAACCCAACCCAGCGATCGGAAGTGATGATAGACCACATAATTGATCAGAAAGGAGTTGTCAGGGTTGAGGCTTGTCAGAGAGACCGAAGATTCGGGAAGTGGTGGGAATGTTGAGTAGCGAAGGAATAGTTTGAAAATTTCTGGGAGGGGTAGTGGGTTTGTAGAATCTGCTGTGGTCACAGAGAGTATACCCAGAACGTAGACGAGGAAGAATGCTTCTGAGAGCATTAATTGAAGGTGTTCCTGGTTTTGAACGGTAACCTTCTTTTGAACCGGGATCTCTTTTGTTGAGGTATTGTTATCGAAACGGACGACCTTTGCAAGTTGGACAGGTGGTGATTTAGAGGTGGGCGGAACTGATACGGGTAGAGTCTCGGACCCGATATTTACCATCGCCGTTTTTGATTCAGCATCGGAAATATTGAGCTCGTCGGATGACGGCGGAGGTGTGGGCAGGCCTAACTCCTCTGTTGGAATACTTGGCTGAGTAGACTCCGTGACAGTCTCATCAAGTCCACTGATCTCTGCCTCAATCCCCACAACGACTTTGGAATCCGCAATGATAAGTTTCCCATTCGCTGCAGATCCATCCTCCTTACTCTTCGCCTCCGCTTCTTTAATCTTTTGCAATTCCTCCTTCTCCTTCCTCGCCCTCTCCTTCTTCATCTCCTTCCTCTGATCCCGTCTACGTCTGGTAATTTCCTCCGACGTCTCTCCAACTTGCGTATCACCTAACCGTCGCAGCTCCCTGTTAAGCCATGTAGGCTCGCTCCTACTCAAATTACCTTTACCCCAAAATCCCTTATTCCATAGATCCAATACCGCCGTAGGATCCCTAACTTCAACAGACATCGTAACTGGAGAAAATACACCAATGTATACGACCTTGTGTGATTGGACCGGAGGGAAAAAATAGAGATAGAGATGGTGTAATAGAGATAGCGGATTATGAGGTATCAGCGGTGGAGAGTGGTACAGCACGACCGGTAGAGGGTCTGCGTGGATGACATTGTAATTAGGCCGTTTCGGTTTCGCCGAATGTGGAGGTTTAGTCGACGGGGTTGCAGTAGCAGCCGTCGCTGAACCATTGGCCGATGTGTCGGCCATGGTTATTCACCGGAAAATATCGGATTGATATCCTAAGGTTCTAGAAAAGGCTTTAGAATCGGTTAGTCGGAGGCTCTCTTAATCCTGATATTGATTTAACAAAAAAAGCTTCCAATAAAGAATTTAGGATATGGAGATAAATTTTCCTTGCAATCAGATACCGTTGTAGTCTATCTTGTAAAAGATGTAAGTCAAGCCAGCATGGTACATGACGGAGAAACTCGCGTCAATAATCTAGGCATTGAGAAAAAGATTGTCATCATAGCAGGAAGGGATAGTAATGGTTGAAGAGCGATTGGAGGGTGAATCACAGTACGGTGGGTGGTGCGACAAACCTATAAGCAGACCATTGTGGCTGCAACCACACCGAAAAAACTTCGGTGAGACAATATGGCAGAAATGCTGATTCCGCTTTTATGAAGACGGAACGGAAGGCTGCGATATGACGTCTACAGCGATGAGGGATATCTTTCCTGTAGACGGCTGTGGTAGTGGTGGTGGTGGTTATAGTTAGTGGTTGCAGTGGGGATATTTGTGTGTGGGTTGGAGGAAAGAAAATTTTGGCGAGCCGCCATTGAAAGTTCTTGGATTACAATCACACTAACCTTCTACGGCGCTGCAAGGTATACCACATACCATACTCATCTCAACCACGATAGATATCTCAATTGTACTTCTTGAAAGTAGTTATTCGCAGCATCAGATCCTTTGTAACAAATAAATTACGACTTCTTGTTAAATGCTTTCTGCTAGGAGATATCAATATCGTACATGCAATAAAAAATATGCCTCCACAAAACTCCTCTTCCTTATGCACATTCAGGACTAGCCTTTTAGGTCCTACCTTCTATATTTTTTGTCCGAAGCATTCGAAACCCATATTACCAGCCCTTCTTGATTCTTATCGTATTCGAAAATCGCAGACCGAGAGTCTACAATAACCCCTTCCTCGCCAATTCAATCTTCTTCGCGACACTATTCGGTTTCCCAGTCTTGCTAACACAAATCGCAGAACCATCCGAAAGCTCGAACTTGACTTCATTATTTGGAAAGGCGCAGGGACAATGGGTTGCTCTATCGACACAAGATAGGGTTCCAGGGCAGAGATACTTGCTGCAGTGAGCTAGACGCGAAGTATAGAATTAGCAATGACCCGGTAAGACTTGACTAGCGATACAGCAACAGATATATTACCTTGAGCATACACCTGCTGGTACCATGAGCTATCAGACCCTACATCCTGCTGCCTCTGCTGGTGGTGTCCTTCGTGGCCGCCTTGGAATAGATGTTCGAAGAATCCACCACCGAATTGAGCAGCGACGAGGAGTGGCGCTATAAGAAGCAGTAGTATCGATAGAACTGGCGAACGAGCCATTCTTTGTATCTGTGTCTGAAATTGAACCGACTTCTCGTTTTTATACGTAACTTAAGGCCAAATAAGAAAAAAAATGGTGAGGCCGTGGATTCTGTCGCGGAATTGAGTATCTGGGATTTCGGTTTCTTATGTCGCAGAGAGATGGATCGCAAAGTGGTTAATCAGAGGATCTGAATATAACAGCGAAGCTTGAGGCCAGGTTATCGAAGACCTGTAGCCATTATTAGTGCCAAGAAATACCCACAACCCCGCGTATTCCCAGTCCCTCTGCGCCAAAGCTTGTGCACCACCAAAACTTTCGCTGTCGAACTTCAAAACGACAAAAACGACGACGACGACGACAAGACAATTGACAACCGTCAACTGTCATTTACCACTCTTCAAGATGCCGCCGTCGTCCGTCACACCCGTTGTGGCGCGGTCGATATCATCCCTCCGATACTCTCTAACCCCAAAGCCGTCGCCGTCTTCAATCCTCAATCCGACCTGTACTCGATACCAATCGCCCATTCTTACATTCATCAGATATGCCACTCACAAGACTTCCGGTGCTGCGAACGGTCCTGGAGATTCTGCCGGTAGAAGATTGGGTGCTAAGAAGGCTGGAGGTATGTTACGTTCGCCCTTTTCATTACCTATTCAATTCAATGGGATATGGCTGATGGTTTTATAACTACAGGTGAAAAGGTCCGTAAAGGCATGATTCTATTCCGTCAACGAGGAACACAATGGTACCCCGGAGAAAACGTGGGAATGGGCCGTGATCACACTCTCTACGCACTATGCCCCGGCTTCGTTCGACACTACCTCGATCCCAAACAACCAAAGCGAAAGTTCATCGGTGTAGCAGTCGAAAAAAACCAAAAGCTTCCAAAACCGCCCAATGCCGCGAGAACTAGATTGTTAGGTTTAGTTCAGGTTAAGATGTCACCGGAAGAAGTTGCACATCTGGAGAGAAAGGCCGCTGGAGAAGAAAATTTAGATTTTACGACGGTGGAGAAACGGCCCGGAAGCTACTTTGTTAAACCTTCGGGTTGGCGTATTGGAAAGTACATTGAGGAGAATCCTGTTTCGATACCGAAGAGGAATAAGATGAGGTGGAGACGGTTGACAAGGTCGTTTGAAAGGAAGGTTGAGGCTAGATTCAAGAGATTGGCGGGTAGGGCGGCTAAGGGATCTAAGAAGCAGAAGAGGAAGTAAAGGAAACTTCCGCCGCCGTGAGGGTGTTCGTGTATATATTGAATTTGTGAGGAATGATATCTGTATAAAGAACAATTTAAGGACATAATCGCAATTAACAGGGACTTGCGAAATTCGAATCTGACAGTTAGGAAACAAAGCCACCGAGCTAAATCAAGTAAGGGCAAATACATTGAATCAGAACAGAACCCCGCTAAAACAAAAAAAAAAAGGACGTTGACTGTCGTAATATAATATTGTTCATATTTGAGTCATTAGATTCGTTAGCAAAATAACAAAACTGGGTGCTAACTCTTGCGAGACGAAAAGCATATAAAAGAAAAGGCCAGTGGAAGGAAATGGAAGAATGTAGGAAGAATAGGAGAGAAACCCTCTTGAGGAAAAATAATCAATTGGAAGGAGTAGGCGTAAAAGAAAACTCGTATTATTATTCGTGATAATATGTTTCCTGATAGGCACTCTTCTTGCGACGGTGACGGCCTTGTGCTTCGTGAAATTCGTCTCCCTCGGCCCCGTGGGCAGCCAACATCGCGGCATCCCTCTCGTCCTCTCCATCCATATAATCTCGGCCCGGAGACGAACTCCGAAAATGATACGGTCTAATGTTATCAGCTTTGTGTCTATCATAATAACCTTCCTCACGACGAGGATATACCGATGTTGTATATGCGTGCGGGCTCTCTTCTTCCTCTGTGTGACGAGAATGGTCGGATTCCCGGCGACTCCATTGATTTCGGTGGCGCTTCGGGTAATCCCAATGCTCTCTATGAGCAGCATGAGACATACTTGGGCCATATATTTCGTTATCGTGATATGAATCCTCCATACCTGGAGCAACAGGCAGGTCCCTTCGAGGGTGCGTTGCACGGTCGTGTTCAGAATACCAATCGTTAGAATATTCATGTGCAGAATGTTCCTCCTCGTGATATTGAGCAAGTTCTCCTTGAGCGTCCCTCACATAGCCCTCATGGCCATATTTGTAGTGGCGGCCATGACCACGAGAGCGGTCCTTTCGGCGCTTTTGTACTTCCGCCGTTGGTTCTTCTTCTTCTTCTTCTTCTGTTTCCCCCATCGACGATGGCAGATTGTTCTGAAGACCGATCCCGGTTCCACGCCTTAACAGGTCCTTTTGATTTTCGTTTGTTTGCTCTAAAATGATGTCTTCCGGCTCAAGCTTCCATTCGCTGATGTATAAATCCTCTAGTTTGAGGCTCTCTGGAATAGAGGGTGGGCTTGGTGTTTCCATGCTTTCCTCACGTGTGTTATGTCTGCGTAGAGAGGCGTGGATGCATTCTTCATGAGGCGGAGGCGACATCATCCTCACATCTCCATATGATGGCGGCCGATGGAACTCCTGGCCGGTGTGACGCCTTGGCAATCCTGAATGCCCACGTTGACTCCGATGCGAAATGATCTGCTCTTCGGGTGATCGAGAACTGTGGAGTACCATCTGCATCTGACTGGAATCCTGCTGCTCGGGTTCATCTCCCCATCTAGGATCCTCGTCGTTGTCACTTTCTCCCCATCTAGGATCCTCGTCGTTGTCACTTTCTCCCTCACTTTGGTATTCGTCGTCCGCCGGGTCAACATGGATTTCACCACGGGGCCAAAATCGAAAGTACGAATGCTGAAGTCGGGGTCTCTCGTACTCTACAGCAATGCGAATCCTAAGATAACAACCGGAGGGCAGCGTAGCTAGATGGATCTTAAATCAGTATATACTAACCGGCAATAAATTACAGGAAGGGATACGAACCATTCACCGGCTGATATGGAGTAGGATCAAAATTTTCCGGAGAGTGGCCTCGGGGCACATCCGTCTTCAACCAATCTCCGTCACCCACAAGGCTCGGTACAACCCACCAATGGTTGAGAGATCTTAGCCCCACCATCCCCCAAAATATCCCAACGGGGACGTCGAAGAAGCAAAGGTCATGATGGGCATCTGGGTCTTCGTTCGGGTCGAGTAAATCTGTGCGGTGGAGTAAATACTGAATTGGGTTTGGGCAACCTCTACCAGGTCTCCAGATGGGGCGTCCGGTTGGAGCGTTTGCCCCAAACCTCATCAAGATATGATGCGGTACCCGGCCGGCGTAGTCTCGAGGCTGGCTGGCGCGGTCATCTGGATACCATTTGAGATAGGACCAAGGAGTGGCACCCTCCGCCGAGGACTGTTTACCCTTGTATCTAAAGACACTTCCATTTGATGTAGGCCGTACAACCATTTTCATGATCGTGGAAGAAACAAATCGTAGTTCAGGAAGGCTACGGAGATGCTCATTTTTGAGCGTTTTCACACGGTAGTCCCTGAACCACATGTTATGTCCTAATGGATATTTGCCTTCAGGATGGCTCCTGATATCTCCTTCGGCATCTATAAGATGCCATGATATCAAATAGTTATTCTATAATTTGTTAGCTAGTTCCACAAGGTCCAAGTTGTGCCGATACACAGAATAAGAAGCAATACCATTGTATAATGTCAATGAAACGGTGGTCCGACAGAGCGAGGATGAAATTAACCACAGAGCTGGTTACAAAGGAATATGATTCTGATGATGACCCGAGAAGGAAGATTGAACGGTTTCAAGGGCCGTTTTTATAGACTCGCATTAGGCTCGCATCACCCCACAACTTCGTCTACCCAAGTGCTCAATCCGAACGCCGACAAACTCGCTCTCCCAAATCTTCGGAGCAACAGCAGCTAGAGCAGAGCCGCATGAATTCGCGATTTCATTGGCTGTAACAAGGTACATGTCCTTTTCTGCAGAGTTGGTCCACATCAGTTAGTTTGTGACACCACCTAACAAGGTCAAAGAACCGACACTTTTCAGACGAGACAAGTACAACGTGCCGACAGCATGCAAATAAAGGCAAGCAATATCTGGGAATACGCAAGAAGTATTCTATCCGCTGTTCCACACCATTTTAAGCTCGCTCAAGGGACCCCGATGTTACCCGTTACAAGACACTTCGTCCCGTACAGCTGCAACTTTTCGGTGACGTTAATATCCCTGTAATGCAATCCCAGAAGGTGGCAGCCGATTCCATGCCAAAAAAAACACGACATCTCCGAAGTTGGGATAGTGCTCACGATATAGCTCGTGTACGGCAACATCTGTCTTCTTCTTATTTGTCGGGAGATTGCCACATGTGATCATTGTTAACCGTATGCCGACGTCAAAGCTGAGGGACCAAAAAGGATTAGCCAACGATAATCGATAAGGTGCGTTTTCAAAGTGGGGGACGGTGAGGGGCTACCCGTGCACTTGGAGCGAGGAAGTAGTGACAAAGTTCGCTCGAAAGGATAGCTGCATGCACAAGTGCTACCAGGCGCGAGTGCGAAGAAAAGAAAGGCGTACTTGCATATAGGCATGGGCCGGTACAGACGATTATGAAGTACACCCCGGAAACTCAAAGCTAGGGGACTACCCCGCTGGGCATAGATGATGCTTTGTTGCAGGATTGACATTTGTACTCTGCAAATATAACGGGAATTCGGCCCGATGACTCGAAAATGATCCCATTTCCACAGGTATTGCTTCCTTTCCAAGAGCTAGATTACCTGCAGTCTGTTGGCATATCCTTGCTTGGAATGTATCGGAATGTTGTTGTACCGGTTCTTGGTGAGGTATTGCTGTAAGGGTGTGTGCCATTCTAACGGAGCACCGAACAAACTAGGGGTTTCTAGCGGAACTCTTCGTGCGATAACGCCTTCGAGATAGGACAAGGTTTCGGGTACCCCATGATCCACATTCCTCTACCGATATGCTTCCACAGCCAGGGATTTGGATGTCTGTGCTGGTTTCGAGTGTCGGAGTGGAAAGTATACCCGGCGTGCATTTGGCCAGTATTCGCAAAAATGCAGAGCCTCATTCAACATGTTGGATAAAACACTTTAGTGTGTTTTGGCAAGTGTCGACAATGCTGGGATTGACACGCCCGACTCTCCTAAATATTGGCAGTTATCAGCCCGAAGTCCTTCTTTATAGAAAATGGAATTTCTTCAAATCCGTTTTATAGATCGGAGAATTACCTATTTATACGGCCCCATTGAGATTTGATCCTAGTTCGAATAAATACCGGCTTCTTCGTCTTCAAAAGAAAAAAATTTTGGGGGTTAGGCCAACACCCAAACTATGGGCTGAAAGTCGGGTAGGCATTAGGCGGCCTGACAGTCGTGGTGTCAAGTTGGCTTGAATGATGGTTCGTTCGCAGACTATTACGGCCTGGCGCCTTTGCATCGAAGGGAGAAGTCCACACTTAAATACTTTGGCAGACCACCTCAGCCAAAGTAGAAGATAGCCTAGCAGAAGAGGGGTAACAATAAATCCAAGTAAAGTTTATCCCTTTCCACGTCACACACAGCTTGTGTTTTTTTTCCTTTGTTTTTAAACCCACTTAAGTACTTAGGCTCTGTGTATTAATGGTTAGAGTAGCGCAGCTTTCGCGGTCGCGGAGGCTATTATTCAGGCGAACCTGGCCTGCATAAAAACGCAAAAAAGAGGCTTCAAGAACCTAGCAGAGCCAGGGATTCTCTTCACATCAGCTTAGGTCTTCGTCAATTGCAGCACTCGGGGGGATGTATTCCATTCATCCAACAGCCAATATGCATTTCGGAAACATGATAATAGCATCAATGGTGCAGCGCAGCGACATTCGTTTATGTTGCACAGTAATGAACAACCCGATTCGCGGAGACACGATCGTCGATTTTGGAGCTTCTTCATGTGGCCGAAACGCGAGCTGGTAGTTAGTTTCACAATCCCTACACCAATGTGCAGCATATGATAGCAGCCAAACGAGTAGCTACCTAGACACCGATGGGATCGCTCGCTCAGTGTCCGATGGCGGCCTAGCAGCTTTCATATTGGGGAGACTTCCTTTTTTGGCTGATGCATCGAGGCGGAAGGAGGGTTCAAATTTCATGGAGTGTCTGTGGGATCAATCCCGTGCTATCCATGCTCAGATAGTTCCATCTGAAAGAACCACCCCGCCTACGACGGTCTCGCATTTCGGACCTCGCCGGGGGCAAGATATATTTAGCTCCCAGAGTGACGCCGGTTTCATAGCATATTCGGGACTTGTTTGCATTAATCGCTCTGCATGTTGACTGGGATTTAATCCGATATCAGTCGATACGGTACAAATGCCGGACCATCAGGTTCCAGAAGACCTTGCATTGTTCCAGAAGCTTAATTTCGAATCCAGCATTATATGCGAACTCAGAATGGTTGCGTCAACTTTCACATCCCTGATCGATCAATATTAATGTTAGAATAAGATTTTGAGGTTCCCCAGACTCGAGATATATCTTGATGTCAAAATCATGCTTTTGCTCGGTTTGTAAAGCTAGAGATGACGAACTCACATGTAAGTTCAAACTGGCTACCGAGTAATGTTTGCGACAAAGCCGTCGTACTTTACAGAATATTCAAGTCTGCACGAAGGGTCGGTGTGGAGGATGACTGATTCGATATCCTGGAGTTGGACTGGCGCTAGCTTTGAGACCAGTCTGAGGTTGCATGGGAATGGTAAGAGGACTTGTGGTGGTTAATGTGTTGGTGCATGTAGAGCTAAACGAAGCTGTATGTCTACCACAAAAATTTCTGCGTCGATAAAGCCTTTTCTCTTTCCACCTAACATCCATCAACGTCCAATATGACCACAGACACTCCCAACCAAACCTTGCCCTTAGATGAGGCTAATAAGCATGAAATCGATACTTTGATTCTTGATACCGGTCCAATCATCAAAAACGTTTGCTCACCTCAGTCCCTTCTCGCCAAAGCCGGCACCCTCGTCACTCTTCCATCAGTCATTTCTGAAGTTCGCGATACAGTTACTCGTTCTCGCTTCGAAACACTCTGGGCACCATTTTTACAATATCGTTCACCAAAACCGGAGAGCATAAAATATGTTTCTCAGTTTGCGAAGAAAACAGGCGACTACGGCGTTCTTGGCGCAACGGACTTGCAGGTGTTGGCATTGACATATGAGATCGAATGTGAGAAGATTGGTGGTGTCGAAGAATTTGAGAAACAGTTGAAAAAGAAAGAAGAAGAGAAAAATACCAATAAGAAGGAAGGTGCACAGAAGGGCAAACATCGAGGTGGCAGTGGGAGGGCATCGAATGGTGGCCAAACCGTGGGCCAAACCCAAGGCGAGACTGGAGGAGTACAAGGGGACGACGAAGAGGGATGGACGACGATACCGACATCTCGGAAGAATAAGAAACCAACTGGCCGTGCGCCCAGAAAAAAGACGCCAAAGGCAGCTGTTATCACGGAGCCCCAGCCTGCTACTGTCACAGAGCCTCGGCCTGCTCTAGCTGAAGAGGTCCCAGAAGAACCTATTGTCACTCAATCCTTGGAAGCCCTATCCATAGAATCGCAACCTGAACCAGAAACTGTCGAAGAAATAGAGCCAGAGATTGCGAGTGAATCTGAAGATGGCTGGATTACTCCGGACAACCTTGCTGTTCACCTTATTGCCGACGGCACCGTCTCAAACCCCACCAAAACGACGACTCAAATCATGGCAGCCTGCTGTACTACCGACTTTGCAATGCAGAATGTTCTCTTACAGCTTCATATCCATCTTTTCTCTCCAAAAACGATGAGCAGGATTACGTCGGTTAAATCGCATATTCTTCGCTGTCACGCTTGCTTCAAAGTTTCAAGAGAAATGTCACGGCAATTCTGCCCGTCGTGTGGCCAGCCTGCATTAACTAAAGTCACTTGTTCAACTAACGCTCAGGGAGTCTTTCAAATTCATCTGAAAAAGAACTGGCAGTGGAATAACAGAGGGAATGTTTACAGCATGGTCAAACCACAACATGGAACGGCAAGCATGAAGGGTGTGCGTGAGAATATTGTCCTTTCTGAAGACCAAAAGGAGTACGAGAAAGCTCTCAAGGATAGCAAAAGATTCAAGGAAAGAGACTTGATGGATATGGATTACCTGCCAGGCCTGCTTACTGGTGAGCGGCTTGGGCATGGTGGAAACCCCAAGGTCGGAGCAGGAAAGAATGTCAATGCTTCGAAGAGACGGGGGAAGTAAGGATTGGCCTTAATCTAGGTACCTCTATCTGGTACACCTCACAACATATATAAATTTAATGATGATACGATAGATACCCTCGAGTAAATAAAAGTTCTTGGTTTTGAAGGTCATGTGCATTATATACCTCTAGTATTTTAGATATTGAATGTGAACATGTGAAGAAAGCAGAAATGCACTTCCAATGAACAAAAAAATCTCCTCGAACGCCGTTATGTGCCATCGTGAATTGAAATGTCGAGAAGTAAAAAAGAAGCAGAAGAAAACGTCACCACCAAAAATCCGCTGTTCCAGCATATCCCTAAAGCATGGTGCTCCTACCGGAAACCAGCGAGTATCGTACATTGAATTGACCGTAAACCTCCTTAGCCGAAAGGTCCAGACTAGCCAAAAGGGTATTACATCGACTTCCAGTTTTCTATTAAACAAATCCGTTAGCATCGGTCTTCTGTAACCGTTGAGGTAGGGTGTATGAAGTCGTACCTTGCTGTGTCAACAGCATACCGAAACGTTTCTTCAGAGTCACACGGTGTCTACATTGGTCTTCCTATCAGCCACAGATCCAATAAATACTAGTTGTTTGACGTCGTTGATACCTTGAGTATTTGTCATCTGGCGAAAACCTTGCTGGGTGAGCGCTCTTGGTGACTTCTCCGTGCGAAACCTTCCTTAACGTATAGACGCGGTTGCCTTTCGAGTCGAGAGTGTACATCAGATGCATTTTGACGGTGGTTATGAATGTGAAGCCGTAAATATGGCGATGAAGGTGTACGTTATTAGATACGTGGGGTTCGAGATGGTGGTGACGTCGTGGTTGTGATGATGATCAATTGAAGCTATCAATGGAAATAAATTTTTTTTTGGCGGCGCAAATCACTGAACCCAAGGTCACGTGATCTTAATTCCGGCAACCACCAACCACGCTTTGGGAAGCAAGCAAGCAAGCATCTCTCTCTTCTCATCGCCATCGACCCACAACCATCCCTCTCTCAACCCCTAGTACGAACAGCTATGACGACTGGCACAACTTCATCCATTTCTCCACCGGACGAGCAGAATGGCTCTGAGGCCCCTAAATCACCTTCCAAACCGCTGGCTCGAACTCGATCTCCGACACCGCCCGTAGACGAGCCGTCACGAAAGAGACGGCGGCCCGAATCACCATCTCCCGAAGAACCACGTGGCCAAAATGTAGAAACTACTTCTGATACTTTAGAATCTAATGAAATTGATTCGAAAGTAAAAGATTCTGTTCTACCGACTGCTGAACAATCGTCAGGGGATGCCTCTAACGAGGACTCGGCCAAGGATCCAGTATCGGGCCAGGAAAATGAAGAAGAAGAGGCAGAAGAGGGCGAGCTTCCTCCTCTGCCACCTGGCCCGCCGCCGGAAGAACCACCATCGGATGGCTGGGAAGCTATTTGGGAACCAAATGTTGGACAGTATTACTTCTACAACCACCAGACTGGCGAAACGACGTGGACAAACCCTCGTGTCCCTCCAACAGAGGCCGAATCGGCCCCGGATGCAGAACCAAAAAGAACTACTCCCTATACAGGTTACGATCCTGCCATCCACGGCGACTATGATCCAACAGCTTCATATGCTCAACAACCAGAGAGAACCCCATCACCATCAATAGATCCATATGTCGCTCATGCTGCGTTTAATCGATTCACGGGCAAATTTCAAAACGGTCCTGGTGCCGAACAATACACCGACGAAAGCAGAGCTAAACGACAGATGGAGATCTATTTTGATGTCGATGCTGCAGCCAATTGCCATGATGGTAGAAGTTTGAAGGCAGAGCGGCAGGCGAAGAAGCTTACGAAGAAAGAAGTCAAGGCTTTCAGGGAGAAAACTAGATTGAAAAAGGAGGAGAAGAAGCGAGCATGGCTGAGAGATTGAATGATGTTCCTATTGTATTGCTTATTTCTGACTAACATCGACCCTGATATTGAAGATTGTGCGACTACGGCGATAGAACGATTGGGATGGAGTTTCTTTTCTTCTTTTTTTGTTTTTGTCGGAGATGTATCATTACTGCGATCGACGATTCTAGTTTCGCCATTCTTCCGTACCCCAAATCGAGGAAGCTAAAAGCTCTGGCAGGGCAAGCTGTCTCATGGTTTCTTCCATTCTTCCATTGTTTTGCATATACCGAGGCGTTTTTATATAGGATTCCGCTGGCTAGCATCGTGCATCGCTTGCACACACTTCATTCACGTTTTAATTGCTCCTTGTCGTTCCTTTTACTATACTATTAATATACATGTACAGTACGATATAAACCCTTTCCTATTATGTCTTCTCTCTCCACCTTCCCATCTGTCTTTTCTCCCGCTTCTGTCCCTGCGATGCCACGGCGGCCTAATCTCGAGGCCCGGCCACGATTCAAGGCAGTCAGTCGTCTGTGTGTTGGCAAACATCTGTGGATACAAGTGTGCTTAGCTGGCTGGAATGCTCTTGCAACCAACGTTCCATCCTTCACTTCATCCACTCCATTCCCTCTCATCGGTCATCGCGACATCATCTGGAACCCGATTTCGAGCTTCTGCTATCTTCGCT
This sequence comes from Arthrobotrys flagrans, assembly GCF_004000055.1. Classification (NCBI taxonomy): domain Eukaryota; kingdom Fungi; phylum Ascomycota; class Orbiliomycetes; order Orbiliales; family Orbiliaceae; genus Arthrobotrys; species Arthrobotrys flagrans. The sequence goes on from NW_027137556.1 coordinate 1,465,221, forward strand.
AGAATTGTTTCGGGTGCTACTGCTTACCACCATTCTTTCCAACAACGGGATCCGCGGCAATGGATGACCTTGCTGGTCTTAACTGGACTTCGTCCGCTAACCCTGCCACAAAGCAGTCCCCGTTCTCTGCCACGCCATCACTTGCACCTGGAAACTACACATCGTTCCGTTCGTCGCCTTCCCTTACACCTCAATCTACGACCCCAAGCAGGCCGGCATCTACTAAACCACTTACAGGTGGGAACCTCCGGGATGACAGTACTCGAACGTCGCCGCCTGTCGCAGGTGGCACCAACGGCATGGATAGCTTCTCATCTTTGGTCAGCTTTGGAGCTAAAAAATCTGGCAATACGGGGAGCATGAGCTTGTTGGAGCAACAGAAGAAGCTGCAGGAGGATCGATTAAAGGCAGACCATTTAAAGCAGCAGAAATTAGATCAACAGTTCAGTGGGTTGGATTCTCTTGGGTCCTTAGGCGGTGGTGTCCAAGGGCGGTCTGGTACTTCAACTCCAGCACGGATTGACCCTGAGGAAGCCGACCTGCTTGCTGGATTCTCAGCAGATACCAAGGTCAACAGGGCTAGCCATTTCCCTCCTCCTTCTGCTACACCACCAGCACAGACACCTTCACCGATGCCCAGCAAGCTTACTCCTAGTCCTCAACCTTACCGAAGCCAGCTAAACAATTCTACCGCCCTACCGATCAATGATGACGATCCTTTCAATCTAAATAGCTTTAGTAGTAATCTACCCTCTCAACGACCCCAGGCGCCTACCACCAACGATGACGACGATATCCTTGGGTTGTTGGGTAAGCCTGTATCAGAGGTTAGACGAAAATCGCCGTCGCCCCCTCCAACGCCGACACGCCCTTCGCGACGACCTGAAAATGTCGAGGAATTGCACAGTGTCGCTCGCACACCACCTCCTGGCAAAGACCCTCGAGATCCAGCGATAGCTGAACTGACAGACATGGGATTTTCGGTCGAAGATGCGAAACGAGCACTGGCACAAACCGATACGGGCCTTGATGTGCGTGGTGCAATCGACTATTTGTTGAACGAAGCGCATGGGAAACCAAAACTGAAGAACCAAGGCCCTAATCATAGAAGAATGGATGAAAATGAATTCACAGGTTCTAATCGACGACAGGCCCGAGAAAAGACGGGGAATTCGCGACCGGCGTGGCAGGGTCAGGGAGAAATGCAAGATGTCGCGGCTTTTGCACAGGAACTTGGTGGGAATATACTGAAATCTGCAGGGAGTCTATGGGCAACTAGCAAGAAGAAGGTTACACAGGCAATAAATGATTTCCAAGATGATAATCCTAATGACGGTACACCTAAATGGATGAGGGATGCTCAAAGGGAACAGCAAAGGGGCGGCGCCAGCAGCAGAAGGCAGGAGCCACCTCAAACAGATGAGGCCATGATGCTCGATATGGGAGATCCGAGGAAAGGGAAACCATCTACTCGTCTACATAGAGAACGTATGCCAATGTCTAAGGAAGAAGAGGAATTTGCTGAAGAGCAGCGTCGAAGACAGCAAGCACGGGAAGAGCGGGAAAGGCGGCTCGAATCCGAGCAGAAAACCGGTCCTCCGGTCGATACCAGAAGGTCCAGAATCACTCGGGAAGCTACAGAAAGCGAACAGGTGTACATTAGCCCTGCCCGACGGCGCAAGCCTGCGGCTGCACCAGCACCCCCGCCAAAACCACAGGTTGCCGAAGGAGATCTATTGTTCGGCAGATCGACGTCGCTGCCTACATCCTCTCAGCCTCCGCAAAATTCATCGCCATCTCGCTCAAGCAATCCATTTTCTCAGCCAAAGCCGAATCCAACGCCTCAGTCCAAGCCGACTCCGGCTCAGGCCCCTCATGCCAACCGGCAGATCCCATCACTATCCCAAGTAGCACTCGCGAACTCCACAAACTCGAGGACTGCTGGCACAGAAGCTTTCAAGCGTGGGGACTACCCATCAGCTCTAACTCATTATAATTCATCCTTGTCGCCCATTCCGCCGTCCCACCCCCTTTACTACCTAATTCTTACGAATCGCGCCATTGTGCATATTAAGCTCGGAGATTCGAAAGCGGCGCTCGAAGATTGTGATGCTGCTATCACGGGTATAGGCAGCGGTAAGGGAGTTGGAGAGACATTTGATATGGGAGACGGAACGACAAAAGATCTTAAGGAAACCTGGGGTAAAGCTGTCACTCGAAAGGCTGAAGCACTCGAGCATTTGGAAAGATGGTCAGATGCAGCTGCTGTCTGGGGTCTTGCTCTTGAGAATGGGGTTGGTGGAGCCTCTGCCAGCGCCGGAAAAGCAAGATGTGAAAAGGCTCTTGCTCCAAAGGCTCCTCCTAAACCCCGAGCAGCGCCGACGAAGAAACCACCACCGAGGCCTCAGCCATCGAAACCGGTTGCTGCACAGATTACACAAGCCGTAAAGCGTCTAAAAGACGCTAATGAAGCTGCAGAACGAGCGGATGCTGAGAAATTGGCACTTCACGATTCTGTAGAAGCGCGATTGTTGGCGTGGAAAGGTGGTAAAGAAACGAACCTGCGTGCTCTGATTGCAAGTCTGGATACCGTGCTATGGGAAGGCAGTGGGTGGAAGAAAGTGGGAATGCATGAGCTTGTGATGCCTAATAAGGTCAAAATTTCATATATGAAGGGTATTGCTAAAGTACACCCGGACAAGGTCAGAGCTTCTCATTAGGCTTTCTTTATATCGAATTATGCTAACTCCCTCGATATAGATCTCACAAGATGCCACAGTGGAGCAGACCATGCTTGCTGCAGCGGTATTTAGTACGCTCAACGAAGCGTGGGATGAATTTAAGAAGCAAAATAATCTATGATTCTAATTTAAGGTAAGGACGATTCGGTGGAATTGTTTCATTGTCGCATTCTAGCAGAGTTTACCCGAGCCTGGTTGTATATAGCTAGGGGGCGTATCTAAGAAAGCGATTGTTAGGGCATCCAATGGATGGAGGTTAGGTACGATGTACTTTATCTCGTACCCAGACCTGGTTGCACGAGACAACGAAATAATAGAAAAAGCTGATCAATTTCAGAACATTCGATATAGCACTGCACGTGCATAGCACCTACTTTTTTTACATGCTCCTAGTCGAGCACAAGTTCTTAAAGTTTTGCTCTAAGAGGCCAGTCGGTCTATTTGGCATAATAGGATTGGTTATACATTGCACAACAACTGTCGCCATACTCTATGACTTCTAGTTTAGTTGCATCGCCATAGGTACAGCTTAAGTATAAGTATCTGCCAAGAAGAACTAATTAGGTTTTCATCAGGAGTTCGCCTATATCGCTGTTCAAGGTATGAAACAATTCTCCACTTCTTGTGCTTGATAGTAGCTTGAACGGCTGTTCCTTCTGGTCCCTTTATATTCGGATCGGCGCCATGCTCCAAGGGCCACTTGAGCCCTTCTAGATTGTCTGTCACTGCTGCCATTTGGAGCGCATTTCCATTTTTTCCGCCGATGGTATGAATCGATGCCCCACGACTATGTAGCAGTTGTATCGTCCGAACACTATTTTGGCCAGCTAACAAATGTTTTCTCTCACACGTCCGGAGCTTCGTAAAAACCTCTTGGCGCAAGCGGCTCGCAGTAGCTTGAATGACGCTACCATACTGAGGGGATGAAAGATCTAGCTTGGCTCCGTGCTTTAGTAGAATGACAATTCGTTGGCGGTCATAGTAGTAAGCTGCTACACGGAGGGTGGCTCCAAATTTTCTACCGATTGCATTTACATTCGCTCCAGAAGCCGTCAATGACTCAGCTAGTGAGTGTTCATATCTGGCTGCGCATGCTGCTTGGAGCGGGCTATCATACTCATCGTCACCTTTGCCATTCGGATTAGCTCCAGCCTTTAACAACCCCAGTGCAAAATTCGGATTCCCATTTTTCAACGTGGATACCAGAACGGATGGGTGGCCTTCGACCTCCCTTGGATTTGAAACTTTCTCCATCAGCAACTTAAATATAGCTTTCCGGTTGTTTGAAAGGTTTGGGTCGCCCACGTCGTTATTAGAAACTGCAGCATGGAGCGGGCATCTATGCTCGCTCCTGACAAAGTCTGCGTCGGCTTAATGTCCAGGGAGAACTTGCAAAGTTCCAAACTAGCGCAGTATGCAGATTGCTGGAGTGCTGAGTCTAATGCCTTCTCCCGATGTTCCGATGGTACTCTTTTCAACAAATGGAGTAACATCTTCTCACCTCCTTGGACGACCTTCCGGAATGCGTACCCGTCCAAGTTCATAATATCTGCCCCGTTGTCTAATAGGAAGTCCACAAGCTCAAAGTTTCCATTTGGTGCGGCATTTGCGACATGTATACGAACATCTTCATCAACCCGGGAATCCTCAATTGACACAATGCGGGGAAATTTACCACTGAGTGCCTTTTCGATGTCAAGTTCTCGTCGGCTCGTCATTAGCAAGTTGACCTTCGATTCTAGTTTGTCAACAAAGACTCGAAAGAAACTCGATCGTTCTTGTTTTGGGCACTCGTCGATTGCATCCACGATGGCGAAAACTTTGCTGTTGAAGACGAGAGCCATAAAAACTTCGGACAATTCTTCATTTGCCGGTTTCTGGAGTCCGAGATGCTTTTCATAAAGAGTAGCTGCAACTTCGGGGACATCAGGGTTGATCGCAATAATCTGGTAGATTGCAGACCGAAGAAACCCGCCTAGTGCTTGTTTCTTTGTGTCTAAGAAGTCAAAATAGTAGTAAACTACCTTTGAACTCAGTTTCTTCGTATGTTCGATGATTGTCGAGCATCTAGATCACTGATGATGTTATTCGCTCTCTCTAAAGCGGGTACACTCCAGAGACTTCTGTATTTTTCGATATACTGGGATGCGAACTTGAGAGCGAGAGGTATTGTATGCCGACGAGCGGTTTTGATAGTCTCGGTTTCAAGCGGGGCAAATGTAATATTAGGTTAATTTGAAGTATCTCAGCCTTATATTCGACTGCAAGGCTACTGAAATTCGGTTCTATGAGCCAACATTGTAATATACATCACTGATGCAGGGTGTGACCATGAGGTCTGCCTCCTCACTGCACCTGGACTTGGAGGCGCCTTGGTCTCGCCACTTGCATTTTGTCTATGCACTTTTGGTCTTATCGGTGTAATATATCTTTCAATTGAGCCATCTACCTAAGCTTAGAGACATTAGCGGAACGACCCAGCCGTCAACACGGCGAACGGGTTTGCATTTTGGGGCACCTATTTCAGTAGATACTTAAATAAATAGCTAGGCTTGTATATTGACGAAAAGTGACATTGTTAATCTAGAAAAAATGCATGAATCCTACGGAACTGCATATTTCAACATATAAGAGCGCAACCCAAGAAATCCTCTACTCCAAGCCCGCCGCAGCAAGTGCATCCCCATCGTCCAATCTGCTTAAGTAATGCACAATACCACCCGCGGCACTAACACCTGATGCCATAGCAGTGGTTACATGTGTCATCTGAACCCCACTATCCCCGGCTGCAAAGAGGCCAGGGATGTTTGTGCCTTGGAATGGTGCAATAACCTTGACTGCATCTCCGTGTGGTGTTTTTTCCGTTTCCACTCCTAAGTCTTGGATTATATCCTGGCCGTTTAGTTCGGTTCGAGGCTTGTGCACGATGAATCCGAAGTGTACCTTTTCTTCTTGTCCATTTTCGTCTTTGAGCCGCACGTTTACTCCTTCTAGAGGCTCGGAGTCCTCTAGTGCAACAATTTTGCGCTGGTCGATTTTAACACCACGAGCCATAACGGCCTTCAACTGTCTTACAACAGATGGCTCGAAGTTTGCTGTTTCGAGGTTGAAAGGGCCGTCTGTTAGAATAGTGACTTTCGTTGATCCATCTTCGGCCCTCTCTTTGTCCATCCCAAGGGACATGCTAGCCATCATAGCTGGGACCATCCCGTTTCCGATTGGCGCTGCTAGCACAACCTTCTTGGTATTTCTCCTCTCCCACCCGTCGCAAAATAGACACTGATAGATATTCCGCGGCCAGTTCTCCTTATACCCCTCAATCTGCGGGAAAATATCCTTGACACCCATAGCCAGCACCAAAGTTTTCCCTAACCAACTCTGACCGCTCTTACTCCTAACCAAAAACCCCTTGTGGCCATTCCACTGCGGTAGTTCCTCTTGTTTTGCAGATACGACTTCATCTTCGGCATAAGACGTCGTTCCGTAACGATCTATTTGTTGACGAGCTTTGGCCCATATCTCTTGAGGGTGGGTATGGTCATGTCCGAGGACGGCATGTGATGCTTCTATACCGTCATTGCGGAAAACTTTGTGACTGATTACCAGACAGGTACGGGATTGACGGCAGAGGCCGAGTGCGGTGCTTAAACCACCTGGGCCGCCGCCGATTATGATTGTATCGAAGAGGGTTTTTGACGCCATGGTGGTGGGCGAGTTTGTGGTATTTATATGATTTATCGGTGGCGTACGGATGGTTTTCGGGGCGATTTTGATATTCAATGCTGTAGATCGGGGGTTACACTCTACGAGAGCTGTATTTATAGGGTAAGATAGTACCTATGTAGAGGATGTTTGTCGATATGGATCTTGCTGGCATTGGAACTTAATTTCCGAAGAAGTCTCCGAGGTGACAAATCCGGCTTATGGTAGTGGATACTGCTTACAAACACTTGCATCGGTAGTAAAGAGTCTATAGGTGTCTAGAATGGGGTGTAGACGTAGTATTTCGAAGAACGTTGGGGGAACTAGTCAGGAAGATGTGGGTTTTGTGACTCAAACATCCGAAGTGCGAAGGGGTGCCGAAGTTTCTGGATATTAGAGCTTTGAGTTTCGTGATATTAGAGTTGCAGTACTAACACTAGAGCCCACGTAAGAGGGTCACAGCTAAAGCGATAGGAATCCAGAGAGATGCACAATTATTATTATCATGGGCCTATAGACTGGGAATGGTATAAAGGAATAGATGTCGTAGCTAGCTAGCTGCCGAATGAATCTGTGCTTCGGCTAGACCCGTTATATCCACAGCATCGGTATTGCATTCATAATAATCAGCTCATACCAAGGACGGCGTTCGCAATTCGCGACACCGGCTGCGTATAACTTGGTAGTTTCTTAGACTTTCATGCCGATTTTGAGGTCTTGGTTGAGGGGTTTTAATTGCCAGGGTACTGCTGAGGACAAGGTTTACTCGACTTCTATCGGATCTTCCTTTGTTCCCGCTGTCCCACTTCCACCTTCGAGCTCTTCAATCCTTCCCTCTAACCAAGCGATTATTGGTCTCCATCCCACAGATATATCCCTATTGACGATTTCACCACAATAAATCCTCATTCTGTTGCACCACTCTAATTCCCATTGCTCTTTCGAGAGCTTCCCAATGTTCCCATCCCTCCCAGCAAGCGCTTCTTTCAACTTAGCTTGATCGATGGGGCATAAATAGAACGGCTGTCGTGTATCTTCCAGGATACTCGTGGTACCCTGCATCACACACGCATAATATGTGCAATGATCGAGTCCAAAACAATGAAGCAGCTCGTGGGATGCTGTTTTACATATTCGAGACAACCAGATACTTCTTTGGTACTCGTGATGCTTAACCACAGAGTTTTCTGATATGTGCGCTGCGATAGCTCTATACATCGGTGTATTCTCTGGAGAGTGGCCGGTTACTTTCGGGTCTTTGGTGATTTTCGTTTTCTGTTTTTCCCTAGACGGCTCCTCTGATCCCTGACACATCCGTTGAACGAACTCCGCACAATGGCTACCAGGCCAATCGTGCCCTTTGCCGCCGAATTCATCACAACCGACTCCGGCCAACTGTTCTGAGAAAGGATGATACCTTGCCGAACTTACAACGCATACTCTACTCCCACCAAAGGCCCGACCAATACAAAAATCATCTTCATCGCTTTCGTATAAATCATGATGTGTAAAAACAATCAATGTGTACGCATCCCCAGGTAGAATCTCGATTGCGAAGTCGAGAATATCAAGTAAGCTCAACTGATGGGTGTAACATGAAGATTCTGGTCCATCTGGGGAAGGTCTGGTACGGAGTTGAACGGCACTACGCGAAGAAGAAGTTGATAGAGCTAGGAATTTAGACTTTGAAGACCATTTTGAGATTGCGGTTATTGATGGGTATTCCACTAGCTCTAACGGATGGAAAAATGTCGAGAGATAATTTACTACGTCTTCCCATTCGGGACTTGGGGTTCCGCAAACTTGGGATTTTGTTTCCGGGTCGATTGGGATTGCCCAACGTTGGAAGTCGGGAGCATCCGAGGAGCGAACGGGGAGGTTCAGATAATAGATTTTGTTACGGATTGAAGTTATTGGATTCCGCTCTTTGAGACGTTTCCAGCTTAGGAGGGATTGTGGTGGGTATTTTGGGTCAATAGAGAGGTCGTCATTGGGGAGAACGAGAGGTGCTGGGAAAGTTGTGGGTTGGGGAATGGAAGCAGTTATCTTGCGGGCGGTTGTGGTGGCCTTGGAAAGAACTGAGGGGGCCGGGTGTGTGTAACCTGCTTCCGCGGCGTGGGGAGAGGTTGAGAGGTGGAGTTTTGTGTGTTGGCAACTTGTTTTGGGTGGCATTGTTGGATTTTGTGTGTTGTTTCGTAATGTCACACAAGAATTGGGCTAGCCGGGTCTGGATGGAGATTCGGTTCCAGCCTACCGAATCTTAACCGAAGTCTGGGATACTTTTTTTTTTTTTTTTTGGAAAATAATAGAATCGCAGAATTAGTGTAGAAGCTATTATGAATTCGGAGATTGTTAGAGATCCGAGGTTTCGAAATATCAAGGCAACGATGAATTGTGAAGTCCAGCAGTTTCGCCCAACGTATAATAAAGGTTAACTCCGATAGTAGAAGAGTGAGAAGTTGCTACAGAAAACCGAGATTAAACTGAAATAAACTCCAGGAACAGATATCAGCCATTGGTATGAGGTCAGAATGAGGCTTATATCCACGGACAGACCCATCATCATATCACTGCCTGCAGCAACAGCTGGACTGGGATCCTTTGCTAGCGCCTAGTTCAGATCGATAAGTCGTGTTGTGAGGCGCAACACACAACGTGGTTACATATGCGACCCAAAGCGGACATCGAGCGGTTGTTTCTGTGCCAACTGCCACGTCCCACAACAACACCGTCGTAATGCAGCCTGCCGACAGCCAAGCCAGGCCTACGACAGTAAACAATGCAAGGCAGGACGCTAATTCAGGGTAGATAATATGTATAGACCGGCAGGCAGGCAGTCCCATGCTGCTTGACGGATGCATCTGTCCTTCGCAAGGCTCGTTCCGAGAGGTTAGTATGTCCCTACTATGTATTCGTTCTTACTGCGGTCAGACCATAGATAGACTAACTCGACATTATCAACACCAGTTGCCTTTCTCGTTCTATTTACCATATCTTTTTAAGACTTCAACGCTGCATCAGGATATCGTGGGTTATAACTAAAGATACAGGTGCACACAGTTGATACATTTGATTGTGTTTCGGCTGCTGTGTAGCAGTATATAAACCTCAACAATGGGGTCCGATCCTACGCCTCGTAACTCCTTCTACAGCCCGCCGAAACATGTCCCGGGCTTTTCAGCGGATTTCAATCCAAAGGCGGTGCAGGAAGCCGCTCAAAACCCACCTCCAAAGAAGAGGCCGATCAGTGGCCAATACATCGAATCTGTACCGGCGGGGAGATATCATGTTCCAGCTGGCATGTCGATGGAAAAACACCTCAGGCGACAGGCCAATATCCAAATGGCAAAACGCACGATCATTGCTTTAAAGGCCTCGAGATGGATCATGCTAGTTGCGAGACTGTTGCAGCTGGTAGCCGCCATTGGCTTGGTTGTTCTTTTGATCACTCTAAGGGGAATGGATACAATCAATGGGTGGATTATGAGAATACCGGTAGGTCTTAATGCCTCCAAGATATACCCTATTTTTCGCAGAATCTAACCACATTCGCTAGCCTGGTGTGGCAATTCTACATATCGTCTACTCGATATACCACAATGCAAGAGATCCAAAGGAACGGGCACCACTGTCATCTGCTGGTTATGCTCTTTTCGCGGTTGGGTCGGATTGTTGTATTATACCTTTCTACGTTTTCATCGGTCTGTGGACTTGGCAGCAGCGTGCGCAAATGATCGCAAATCCCGATAATCCGGATAACTGGGTCAGCGTTTTCAATAAGGATAATTCTGAATTCAGTCAGCTCATGGTTTTTATCTCCTTTATCACGGCTTGTGCCGGAGGGTAAGTAACTTCACTCCCGCATCTAGTCTACGTGTCAATTAACTAATTCAATCAGCGGTCTGATGGTTATCACTGTCATGTTGGGACTCTTCATTGCCATAACCTTCCGCCGTATCTCCCGTCTGCCACCAGATATGAACCCACTCGATGATACTACTTATACATCTTTGACGGCAAGACCATCCAGCAAACGTTTCTCCAAATCGTCAATCTCATCCGGCGAATCATTTGAGAAATCAGCTTCTCGTGATGTCTCTCCGAAACGTGCTGTTCCATTCCTCGAAATCCGTACAAAGAACGGTTCTCTTAACTGGGAATTTACAAAGGATTCGGATTCTTATACCAAGAGTGCACTGGATCTCTCTGGCGCCCCAAATATTACTAGCAATGCACCTCTCCTACCACCACCTCACAAGTTTGGGGAATATGGAGATACTCGACGAAGGTCCCAGGATCAATCGAAATCCGCTCCAAATTCGCCAGGACACCGCAAGAACAAGAGCATGGGATATTACTCCGATCATGATAATAACGGCCCAAGTACTCCACCACGCCCACCACGCCAAACATACAAGCAAAGACCAGCCGAATGGTGGACAGCCTCGAATCTCCAGTCAAACTTTGGTAATGCCTTCCCTAGCTTCAACAACAGTGGCCAGAACTCCAGGTACAGCGCTGTTTCCCAAAGTGACAACGATGCCCATAGCACATCTACCTTTGGCAGTGACCCACATGTCTCTCGTAACACTTTTGGCCGTGCGCCATCTCATACCACTGGACAGCCGGATCAGCCCCCTCAAATCTCCTCTTACGCAGGCAGTATCTCAACCGCCACTGCCCCATCCGTTGTGTCAAGTATGCCACAGTCCAATCCTAACCGTAACAGCTTTGGCCTCAATCCCCACCATATGTCTACTCCCCCCGGTGTTGTCCCGACTTTGGGTTCCCTAGGTACACTCGGAACTTTCGCCACTGATCTTACCCCTCGTCCACTGTCTTTCCCTACCAATAGTTTTGCACCTGGCTCCCCAACGAAGAATAGCCCCAATCATCAACACAGAAACTCTGTTGGTCGCATCCCATACGCTAGGCCAAATGCGGGTGGATCGCCTGGTCACTCCCCTACGAAGTCCGTGAATGGTGTTCTTGGAAGTTACGCTCGTCCTCCGCCACAAACTAGTCTGACACCACCGCAAATGAGCCCCACGAAAACTGGCGTATCCGGCACAAGGATGGCCGATAACTTTGGTCCTAGCTCTTATACCAAAGGTGGAAACGCTCAGAATAACGGATTAATGACACCGATTAACTCTACACCTTCATCACCTACGAAAGGCACACCTCCAAACTCTACCGCTGCCAGTAAGAAGAAGAAGTATGATACACTCTCGCAGAACTCTCCTGGTAGGAGCACCAGCTGGGAAAAGAAACAACAGCAGATTCAAGCTCAATTAGCTAGGAGTCAGCAAGGAGGGTATAGCTCTGGAGAAGATCGGCCTAGAATTAAGAAGATGGATAAGGGTAGAAGAAAGAGTTTGAGAGAGTTGCGTGATGAGAGGGAGAAGGAGAGGGAACGGGAGAAGGAAGGTAAGACTAGGGTTGTTAGCAATTCGGGCGCAGACTTCGGGCATATGTTTGGAAATGGGAATGGGGTTAGAGGACGTGTTATTAGTGGTAGTCAAGTTGTGTAAATGGGATCTCCGGGAAAAGTAAGTATCTCCTTTTTGCTGTTTCCCTTTTTTTCCCTTCCGTTGAAACGTGCGAAGGAGGATATGCGATGGATAATGTACACATTTTGTTTCGAAAGTCTTTGGATTTGATTGAGCGAATGGGACCTGATACCTACCCACCTTACCATATGCAAGCTCATGTATATTTATGTCGTTTTTTTTGTTTCTCTTCTCTTTTCTTTTGCTTTGACGCCTTACCATCGAGCACATAATGTATAGCTACGTTTTTATGTTGGGTATGCTAGAAATGGAATAATGTCTACCTTCTATATTGTCTCGAGTCTCATATAAATCGCTGTGTTTGAGCCTCCTGTAACATAAACAGTAATACCCAAGGTGTCAGCGTTCATATAATCGGAAGCCCCTCTTTTTTAGAATCTAATCAAAGAAGAATTTATAGCAAAACCAGTAAGAATTAAAAGGGTTTAAATACTAAAAGTAACCAATAACGAAACAAATGTAAATAAACACACTATCCTCAGGACAGATCAGGACAGCCCCGCGCACAGATTTATAAATATCAAGCAAAATATCACAAAAATATAATCGAGGATTTAGAGATATTCCAGGATGAGTATAAATACTCTCTCGACTATATCGCCAAACATCTGAAGAACGTGCCAGATTTCGAGTAATACTGATGCTTGGATTCCTTTTTTCTTTCTTCTCCCTTTTTTCCCTTCATTTTTGCCATCGTCTTCGTCCTTGTTTTTGTTGCCATTGCCAGTAATCTCTTCGGTGCCATGTCCTTGTTCGTTAGTGTGAACTTTGCCTTCCCGTCCGCTTTCTGTTAGCTACCGCGTCGTAGGCGGTTTATCCATCACTTCGACGCCATCGAGGTAGAACGTTCCTTTTGTGACGCCATCGATACAACTAGTCTTGAAACCGAGAATTCTGGGTTTTTGCCTTTTGATGATGGGGACCTGGTGCGAAGGCGGTGGATTCAAAGCCGGAGGTTTGGATGTGGTTTTTTGAGGGGGAAATTGGAGTACATTCTGGGGCGGTAGTAGTGATACTTGGGGTGATTGATGAGGGAGGGGAAGAGGTCTTTCTACTAATTTGAGCAGCCAGCGTGTGGGGCCGCGGATCAATAATGTGCGCAAGAGGTCCCCTTAGCAAAATGCTTCAAGAAAATACACTTCCCACACGGCCTAAAAGTCCAAGTTAGGTTGGGTTGCAGGCGCGGCCCACGCTGGCGGAGGCCGGAAGGGTTATGAGACTTGCAACACAGCTTGAAACCTTAATGTGTTGTATTTTATGTTAGACCGATTTAGGAAATGTCCTGATTAGGACTAGCCTATCTCCCATGTTCGCAGGATTCGCAGGACTCGAAGCTTATGTTCACAACGGGTGACGGCGGCTTGAGCTTAAGCTCGATTGTGAGGCATAAGTTACCAACTGTCGATTGAAATATGGCCATCATAAGCTATCCGCTCCGCCAGCTTTCAATAGTTTAAATAACAGTCGGTCTAAACATCCCTCTCCTCAAATTATGGGAGTTCCGTTATGCAGCGCTGAATGTCACTGCACTGTATCATTATATATCCATCGTCGAATTCTAGAACCTGCAAAATGTATCTACTGTGCTTCTAGGCCTGTGCCTTTTTTTCCGTCATTGTGCGTAAACTATAGGATGTTTCCAAAATCGGTTGGAGTTGTAGTTGGAACTAATATATAATGAGGCATCATATATAAGCTAAGTACTTCAGTGCCACAAACATTGAACCAACGGACTATCATTCCGAAACGTGGACGTTAGATTTCACCATGATACTAACACGTTTACAAGAAATAAACGTATGCTAGAGTTTGTACTGCGGTATACATTCGTATGCTCTGAAGCTCAGGAGGGCTCAGTGAGTAGTTTTAAGAACTCTGGGTTTCCTTTGCTGTGCATTGTTCAAAATTTTCTGGTCATTATCACTTTTTCTCCGTATATAATCAAGTTCTAGACCCACACTTACCCCAACCCAATAGTTTGTCTACTCATTCTACACGGCTGCAAGAGGCATTTTTACTATCTTTTGCGTGATAGATGCTTGTGACATTTATGCGAGTACTAGGTACTAATATTATTATATGAGCGAATTTTAGGTTAGAATTCTCCCTGAAATTTGTATTACATATATATGATCACAAAGTTTAGAGCTCATCATGAAGCTTAAATATTGGATTTTGGGCCTACTTGTGTTCGCAGAATCGGCCCTATCCGAGAGCCAGAAAGTGAGTTCTGCATTATTATATCATAGGAGGGGTAAAGTCTAGATACAGCTATTCTAATGAAGGTATAAACACTTGTAATAGACTTCTACTACCTCGGCCGCTCTAGCTCGGGCCACAAATCCCATTGGTGATTTTAATCGCGCTTTGGACCCATCTGCAGCTAGTCCGTACAATCCGAATCAACGGTTGAAGCTCGACGTTTGGAGACGAAGCACCATTGCCCCTCGCCAAGATGACGACCCAGCCCCCACTGACCCCAAATTTGACCGCTGGCTCCGGCCTCCAGAAGGACCCCATCAAATCTACGGGTGCATAAACAAGAAAAACATGGAGGGTTTGTCAACGACGGTTATGAAACAGACTGGACGTTACATGATGTGGCAGTTGGAAAATAGTTTTTTGGCGTTCAAATCTCAATCAACTGATCCTGAGAATCCATGCTTTCCGGTGTTTTGTTACGAAGAATTTAATGCCACCGTTGCGATGTGTAACAAACGGCAGGATATGGCGAAAACGGTCGTCATCCATGGCTACGAAGTCGGAAGGATGGTGTGGGAGATGGGCGTAGCTGTAGGCTTTGATGCCCTGCAGCTTATCCAACCTTGGGAAGGTTCAAAACGGGTATGCCAAAATCCAGAATCGGAAGAGAACGGGAATCTGCTTTCTGGGAGCTACGTCGCTTGGACCGGTTGGTCGGAGGATCAATGGGAGATTACTGTTTCTAGGGAAGCGGATGGGTGTGGAAAGTGGCGTGGGAATCCAAACTGGGTGACTACTGGGAAAGGATTGATTCCAGAGAGTTACCCTTTGGATATTTTTTAACTACGAACTTCAATTCCCCTCAATGCTAAGCAAGGGTAATCTGGAGGTTCAGTGGGTGTACGCAGCTATATGTATATTCCGAGGTGCACTGGCCATGCATGCTGCATCTGTGTATCGATCCCTGCTTCAATATGTACATGTACGCTTGCATGATAAAACGTCTGATGTTGTCAAATTTTCATTGTATTTCGCTTGGTTTAATATGATACACGTGGGTGCGCACATCTAAAATTGCATTTAAATATAGCTGCATAACGGGAGATTTCTGAAAACGTGAATGCACATACGCTCTACGTTATGCTGTGTGAATTGTCTTCGGAAATTTTATATGCGTTGATGTTGGAATCTTGGTTCGGGGTTGGCGTGAAGGGATTGGGCCTCCAAAAGAATTTTGACGAGCTCCCTCACATGGCCCCGAAAGTCCGATATTCTAGCCGGTGGGTAATGGGAGTTGAGTGTCGTGTGTCAAATTTTCAAAATCGGTTGGAGGGGTGGCGGGATAAATGCATCTATGACAAACCGCTTTGAACATCGTGCAACGTCTGGTTGCCAACTGTCAAAGGATGAACTGGCCAACTGCTAAGAGGTTATATCAAATTCCGGATTTGCCCGGCATCGGCATTCTCATGCGTCCATACCAGTCTGATCTTAGTTTCAAGATAGGCTATTTTCGTGATCCATGCTTCACACCGTTTATTTTTCTTTTCTTTCTGTAGACGGTTCGTCAAAGTTTTAATATCTTTGAGCTACCTAGGAAGGCGGGACCTGTCTTGGTTTCGGCGCTAGCCTTACACTCAGAATTCCCGATCCTCTGCCAGCTGCAAGCCCGGCAGGATAACGCTTCCGTGCAGTCACGGCTGCCGTAGGGCCTTTTTTTCAAACTGGTTCCAATTGTCCAATTTCATCACGAGATTGTGGTGTGGAAAGCATGATTGGTTAAGAGTTTCGTTGTTTTTCCGATGCCCCACGCCCAGGAAGGAGAAGGATATGAGGCAATTCAAAAGCTGCGAAGCTGAGATTTGGGAGGTGCCTCGTCGGCAACAGCCTCGATTTTTTTCTCTCCTCCCTTTTAGCGAGGGGTTGTAGGGAAATGAAGTTTATCTGCATCAAAAATGTGCGATAGACCTGCAGGTTTGCTGATTGCAGGAACGAATGGTTGGAATTTTGTGCCGAATGATTGGGTACATATGATCGAACTATCAATCTGGTTCCTGGTACAAAATTCGAGAAGTGGGGATCTTTAGACGCGGCCTAGACAATAGATGCCTGTCAAGTGAAAGTCTTTTTGCAACCTCGAGCCGAATTTGCCATCTGATTTTATAGTAACCCGAGCTGAAGGGCTGATCCCGATACCCGATCGATACGCCGGCCAGTGGCCAGATCGTGAGTCTCCAGGCGTCGCATCTCCCTTGAAGAATTGGAACCAGAACCTGTTTCTATAGGGGTATAGGGGTACAGAATCCTCACAGCCCTCCCGTGCACACTGATGAATAGCTGATAAGTTGTATTATATATGTCACCGGAGTGTGGAAACGGAATTGATCAGCCATAAAGCGGTAATGAGATGCCGTCGACATCCACCATTTTCAGCGAGGGTTGGGGGAAACAATGTCGCTTGTTGCAAGCCGAGAAAGCTGAGAAAGCCCCGAACTTCGACTGGGCGTCACTTAATTTGGACCAGGGTTATCACATCACCCGATTGCACACTTTCCCTTGTGCGGGATCGTGGGGACTGCGATTGAGATTGTAAGGCAGGAGAGAGAGGAAGCGAGAGAGATTTTCTTTAATTCTCGTCTCTCCGAGCCCTGTTCACGCCATCTACTAACTAGCACTTAGTTATATTAAAAATGCGTCCGTCAGATGTGAGCTCTCTAACCGTCCTTTTCTCCGTTGTCGTCCCGTCTTTCCTGTGCTCCGTGCTGGTAATAACCGTCTTATACTGGTCGTGGATGCTTCTCCTTCCCTTTGCTGGGCTGGAGGAAACCAAACTGCCGTTGAACGACGCCGACACGCCAGTTCCTAAGGACAACAACAGGAAGAAGAACGACGGCAATATGACGACAGCTCAACACAACAACACTTTTGTCCCAGAGCCAGTCAGCCATTGTGCTGCCCCTTCATCTTTGAGTATCAATTCTGCCCCTTCGACGATAGCTCTCAAGTCGAATAAGTCTCCATCAAATACTCTTCAAGTGCCCTCCCCTTCAAATGGCACTCGTGGAAATGCTACCCCAACTGACAGTCCAAGAAGTGCCTCCCGGTCGAACGGGGACAATGTGGAGGTGTTCTTTAAGATGATTCCCATGGGTGGGAAGGACCGACAGACCTTTTCGAAATACAGACGGACTTCCTCGATCTTGGACTGGACTCAATCATCCTTTGGGAAGGCATATGGCAAAAGGCCATCGGTATACTCTCTCGTTGGCCAGGAGGATAACACCGACAACGACACAGCGAGTTCGTCGTCCCGTCCACGATACTCTAAATCGGAAACTTTGTCTGCCTTATACGGATTGAATTATGCACGAAGCGATGTTGGGTCGGACTCCGAGTCGGAGGGGGGCTATGACCTTGGTCAAAGACTCAGCCAGATCTATGCTGCCTTGGGGAATAGCGAGAATGCCACAGCATGCGAAGAAATTAGGAACCAACAAATCCAAATGATTGAACAGCTACGACAAGAAATTGCAAGTTTACGTTCGGAAATGGAGGAAACCAGGCAGTCGGTTTCACACAAGGAACACGAGTGTGCTAGGTATTTGATCGAACATTACAATCTGGTTCGAGGGGATCTTGGGGAACAGGATATGGAGGAGGTAGAGGAACTCAAGAACGAAGAAGATATCGATCACTCGGTCTTGTCCCAAAAGCTACAACCTCTCTATGAGATCCTCAGACGCCAACTCCTCGAGCTTAGAGAGAAATATCAGAATTACGATACTTTAGTTCACAACCTTAAAGCTAGGGAGCAGTCACAGGATACATCGATCTCGAACCTGGAGGCCCTTGTTACCGAGCTTAGAGAAAAGCATCAAGTCGAAATCGACAAACTCCAGAGAGCCGCAGATGAATTTGCGGAAGACCTCCAAAGGCAAGTTAGCAGTGGTATTGAAGAGCAGGATAAATTGAAGGCGAGCATTACCCGACTTAACGAACTTCACTCCACCGATTCCATAAAAGCTCAAAACGAGATCTCGGAAAGAGACGAACTTATTAGAGCCCTTCGAGAGGCTACGAAACAAGAGATCGAATCTCTTAAAGCGGAGTTTGAGACGAGCAAAGCCGAGGCGGATAGACTGTATAAATCTCTGCGCGCTGAATCTGAGGCCGAAATCAAGGGTCTCAAGTCTAGCCTTGAAGATAGCCGAGGGGAAACGAACGATCTCAGAGACAGACTTCAAGCGGCTGCCACAATCGCCGACGCCTTGAAGGCACAATACTTACAAACCCAAGACGACTTGAAAAACCAAATAAGCAACGCCGAAGCCAACATTCTCAACCTGAAGACCGAAAACAAGCAACACATTGATAATTTAACGAAGCAGGTACAGAAACATTCAAGTCACATCGATGAGTTGACTTCGCAACGACAGAAGGACGCCGAATCCCATGAAGAACAACTTCGGAATAAAGATGCTGTTATTGCAAAACTACGAGGTGAAATACAAGAAGAAACCTCGAAACTCAGGGAACTTGAAAGAGAACTAAGGAAGAAGGCGGACGAACTTGAAGGTCGAGAGCGTCATCTTAAGGAGGAGTTCGAGGCCTTGCTTCAAAGGGAGTCCGAGGGCCAGGAAGAAGCTGGCTCGCTCCAATCTTTGAGACAAACATTGTTGGACAGGGAGACCTCTTTAGTTGAACGCGAGGCCTCTTGTCGAGCACAAGAATCAGACTTGGAAGGTCGGCGACGCGCTATCGAGAAGCATGAAAACAAAGTTGCCGAGTCATTGGCTGCTGTTTCCGATCGTGAAAAGTTTTTGGATGAGCGAGATACGGCCTTGACCGAGAGTGCCGCCGTCATATCCAGCCGCGAAGCCCATGCTCTCCAGCAACAGTCTGAACTCCAGGGACGGTTGGAATCCTTGGCCGCCCGAGAACACGAATTGAGTCAACGAGATACCGAAATCCAAGGAACCTCCACGCTGCTACAGACACGAGAAATATCTTTGACAACCCTCGAGGCCACGATTACTAACCGGTCTAAGGAGATCTCATCACTCGAAAAGGATATCGAGTCTAAACAGACATTGCTCAGCGAGAGAGAAAAGGAGCTTATTCAACAACAAGAAACCCTCTCCCACCGTGTGGAGCGCTTGGCTGTGGAGGAGTCGAGGATCGATGAGAAAGAGTCGGCATTAGCGTCTCAAGAAGAATCACTTGTCTCCCGAGCCGACGAGCTAAAGGCGAAGGAGAGTGCTCTCCTGATAAATGAATCAGATTTCACCGGTCGCGTGGCAGAGTTTGAACAGTCCAAGCAAAAACTAGAGTCAGAGCAGTCAAATCTAAAGGCCACTGCTGCCGAATTGGACTCGTCGCGAGAAGAACTCTCGAAGAGTCTCGCGTCACTCTCTATCCGTGAAGACGAATCTAAAGCTCAGCAAAACAAGCTTGTTGAGGAAGCTGAACAACTGGAGAAGCGAAGTGATGAGCTCAAGAAACAAGAAATTGAACTAAAAGAGCACCTGGCTACAGAAAATAAAAATCTGGAATCACGCCAACACGACATCGATAACCAATCTCGGGACCTTTCTCGGCTACAAAAGAATCTTGACGAGGAAAAGCAAAACCTGCAGCAGGAGAGGAGCGTCCTTGAACAGCAAAAACTAGAAGTGGACGAGGCCAAACAAAGGCTCGCGCAAGAGCAGGAAGCTATCACAACTAAGAATCAAACTGTTGATGAACTACGACGGGATCTTGAACAGCAACTCCAATCCCTGGAAGCTAGAAAGCAGGAACTCGAGCAACAAGAAAAGCTTCTCTTCCAAGGAAAGCAGGATCTTGATAATGATAAATATGACCTTGCCACTCAGAAGGAAACCTTTGAGCAAGAACGAAAGAAGTTCGAAAAACTCAAGCAAGACGTTGAGAGACAAGAAAGCCACCTCGATAAGCAAAAACGAGCTCTTGAAGAAAAGATTACTGCAACCGAATCGAAGAATCAAGATCTCATTGAGAGGGAGCGACTGCTTGAAGAGAAGATCACTTTCGAGACTGCTCAGCTACAGTTGCAGAACCAAACATTACGCGAGCAACAGACCTTGTTTGGGCAGCAACAAGAAGCCCTATCCACCAAGAAGAGCGACCTCGCAAAGCGGACGCAAGATCTGGAGTCAGAAAATAGAGGCTTAATTTCTCAGAAGGCAGAGCTAGAGTCACAGAAGCAGACCCTGCGCTCTAGGGAAGAAGAACTTAAGGGTCGCACCTCAGAGCACGAACAGAAAGTCCAAGATCAACAAACGGCTCTCGATTCCAAGGAAGCAATCTTGAAGGAGCTTGAGGATGCCTTGGCTGGTCGTAAATCCGAACTTGACCAACTAAAGTCTGAGCAAGAGTCAAGTTTCACCGAGAGAGTTTCGTCTTTGATCAAACTTGAGGAGGACCTCAAAGTTCGGATCCGCGAACACGAGGATGATGTTGGACAGCAGCAGTCTCAATTGAAGGCCCGAGAAGGGGATCTCAATAGCCTGGAGAATACTCTCCGTACAAGGCAGGATGATGTTGCGGCTAAGGAATATCAACTCAAAGAGCTTGATGATACCCTCAACCAGCGTGCTGCTGACTACGAAACTACTTCTAAAGAACGCGACAATACCTTTCAACAGCAACAGCGAGATATCGCCTCTAAAAATTCCCAACTTAAGGAACTCGAAGACGACCTTAAGAAACGTATCTCAGAGCACGAAATCGGTGTCGATCTCAAACAAAAGGAGCTTGAGGCGAGGGGAAAGGATATCGTTAATAAATTTCAGGAAGTAGAAGCTAAGACTGCTGAGCTCAACGAGCAAGAATCTGAAATGAAGGCCTTGGCTGCAGAGCTTACTACCCGCAGCGAGACTTTGAGTGCTCAAGAGGACCAATTCCAAAACCGGAGACAGGAGCTTGATACTAAGGAAAAGGAGATCCGTGGTGCGTCGGAGACGCTAAAATCAGAGAAGGACAACCTTGATACCAAGGCTAAGCGACTCAGCGAGCTGGAAGAAGAGCTAAACGCCAGCAGCCATAAGCTCAGGGAGTCAGAAAGGGCATATGAAGAAAAGATTGCGAAAGCATCAAAAAAAGCCGAAGATGAGGCTGCGGAACAAGAAGCTAGGCTGAGGGAGCTAAACCATCTCCAAGGTTGTCTCGATAAGCAGAAGCAGGACCAAGAGGCGGTTCAGGAAGAGATATCTGCAAAACAGAAAGAATTGGCCGAAAGGGAAAGTGAGATGAGACAAAAACAAACGGAGTTGGATGATCTTAAGGCTAAACTTATCCTTGCTATGGAAGAGATTCGAAAGGCAGAAAGTCGTCCTTCTACAGCAGGATACAGCCTAAGTGAGGCGCCGGATACTGCAAGTGTGGTAAGTCGATTTGCTGTCAAAATGATGCATTACTGCCAATGTCATGATACTAACAACCAACAGAACCTCACTGCTAGGAGCTCGAGATCCAACATCCAAGAAGACCGAAGCTCATCGGCAACCAAGGGCACCCCAGATCAACCTGGTGCTGCTCCAAACTCCCTCCCAGCGATTTCTGTGAAAGAACCGAAAGTCCGCTATGAAAACCAGAGCGCGGCCAGCAGTTCGGGTGGAGATATGACACGACCTTCTACTGGCGCATCCCATTTTTCGTACTCCCAGACGTCTGTGACGTCCTCCCGGAATGACCAAACGACGGCATCCGGTTCCGTCCGCCCTCCTTCCGCTTACAGTACTGTAACTTCCGTCATGGAAGACCCTCGTTATTGCCATGTGTGCCACATGATCCACGAGACACCACCAACAAAGGGGAAGCACAGCTATCGAAACAAGCTTCACAAAGCCCAACCAGTGAAACGATCTGTCTTTGAGGCTTTCAAAGAGACTAACAAGAGCCTCGGCATCAATGTCCAGAATGCTGAAGAAAAGAAGAAGAGAAAACATCGGAGTTTCCCAGCTTGGATAGATCAGGAAGTGCTCCGACATAATCATGAAGGGTCCTCGAAGAACAAGGCGAAATAAAAGTTTCTTAAAATCAATATTTCTTTTGTATCTTGAATTCCTATTGCCTGTTGCATATATGTGTATCCCATGGTGTCATCGCCATCTCATTCACTTGGTTGGGTATTTCAGGCGTTTGGTGGGTTTAGCATCGATACCATTGTAAGTAGTAATTCAATAATATGCATGATTCTGTAATTCAGAATCAAATTCATAATAACTCACCAACGAACTTTGGAAGTTCTCTCTCTTGTGACTCTGAAGCCGCAATTTCTTAATTGCTCCTAGATCTACCCGTTAAGCAGCCAGCAGACGTGTAGCAGTTTTCTTGTTTGTGCCCGCATTAATTGTAACCGTGCGTGTGGGGTAATCTAGCTTGAATCCGACTACCCTTTACACGATAAGATCTGCTCGCACGAAGCCGTCGGTTTGCCCTACGATATCGGAGGCTGGGTTCAAATACGGAGCGGTATTCCGACTAGCCAACAGAATGTCCAAACCCACCTTCTAGAAATCCATCCTGCAGATCGATGATGTTTACCCGTTTCTGCGGATGCCTTGGCAGGAATCATCCTCCTGGGCACCTGGCCTATTTCCTCTGTCACCAATGAGCCCTTTAGTTTCCTTTCTAGGACCTGGCGCAGGCTGAAGCAAGCCAGCCGCCGCTTTGAAACCCGCTTGCTTCAGAACGTCTGTCAACGCAATCGATCCCGCTAGAAGTCTAAGCTTCCGCTCTTAGCAGGTGGCGAGGCCCTGACAAGGGTATACGACGCCGATCCAGATATTGAGCGCTCTCCCTCTGCCAGTCAATATGAGCGCTCGGGTTTGAACGATCACGTACGTTCCGCTATCTTGATTTATCATTCGATCTTGAGTGGACTCCAGAATTGATTTTGACGAGTTTTAAAGTTCTTTCTAGCCACCCTAATTAATTATAGCTGCTGTGATTGCAACCCCAAATTCTGCTGTATCGATATTAGAAAAGGGGATTTTGCACGAGACCAGATTTTACTAGATACAACGATTGAGTTCAGGTGCATTGGTGTTGATTTAAGCGGGGTAAGCCACGGGGAAGCCGAAGCTTCAAGTGTGTCGGTATACTAGCGGTAACACTAGCTCCGGCTACTGATATGCGGTATCTATGGAAGTGAGAGTATTTCTCAAACAAACAACGATTCGGAATCCAACCTTAGGAGAGGCTGGTATACGCGTATACGTATACCAGAAAGATACAATTGCTAACATCCAGCTAGGAACAAAATAGTCTAACTATCACGAGCTCGCGGAATACAGCTCGGTTAGTTATAACGGCAAGACCGGTCGGTTTATGAATAAGTTACTAGTGCTATGCCCTTGTTCCTAGCTTCTGCTGCATGCTACTTTCCAGGTCTATTCACGATCGACAAATGGACTTAGAATAATTGTCAAACTTTTGCTAGTTAAATTGAGTCAATGGGATGTAAATACATTGTATTGATTGCCCGATACCAAGGAGGCCCCACCTCGCGGCCTCCATCCAAAGCTTATCACCTCGTTAACTGCCTGGGCAAGACATACGTTGGCATCCTTGCGGAATTAGGAAGGATGGAATGAGACTTGAGGTCTGTGGATCACCATTAGTTGTATATACCGCTCCTACTAGACTATGATACCACACTAGCATTCCCTGGACCCCCACAGACCCAAAACAGTTCGACCCTCCAACCGTCCAGACCATGAGAACGCTAAATGACGTGCGACAAGCCTTTGACTTTCTCCACACAGAAAGCTTGTCGCCTGACCCACCCGGGTTTGCGAATCTACGAATCAACTTCCAAGAATCTTGGCCATGGTCGCTTTCCGGTACTGTTTCATGACCATAGAGAGCGGCATGCGCCACCATGATTCAGGAAGCTGGCATCTTGCTCGTGATTGTTCATTAGCTGATGGCACTATCGCGAATATGTCATACAATTGCTTAGTTATTGCGACTTCGGAACCTACTTTGCCGTTTAGAGCGCCACTAGCGGTCGATGTTCTCTACGATGAAAATAAACTATATAAAGGGCCATATCGAGGTCCTTTTAAATCCCATCTCAAGCAGACCTCAATCATCAAGCCATCTACATCTTGGAGATCAAGCTACTCCTCTAGCTCTTTGTTTTCTTTATCATATCCATAAATTGAACTACTTTTTATTTGCCCTGGTTGGCAATTGCGACTTAGGAAGCTCATATCCTACCGTTCAATCGTCTATACTCTCAATCTAGAAGAGGCTATTTTATATATTACCATCAGGATGGTTGCCACAAAGTCCCTTCTCATCGCTGCCTCCGCTATTGGGGCGATGGCTATTCCAATCCTCCCACCACTCAACGTTTCTCCTGGTATCGACCTCAAGAATGGACCTGGACGATTCGGCCAAAGGAAGGGCGGAAATGACTTCAATGTCAAAGCAATCCCTAATCCGACCTACAAGCCAAACGGCAAGCGTGCGCTTCATAAAGTGCTCTCCAAATACAACTTGGAAATCCCCAGCGGGCTCCGCGATATCGTCCGACGAGATGACGGTACCGTCGAGGCTAAGCCCGGCGAATATGACATTCAATACGTCTGCCCTGTCACAATCGGTGGAAACCAAAAGCTTAACTTGAACTTCGATACCGGTAGCTCTGACTTGTGGGTCTTCTCGAACCTCATGCCAAAGGCCCAACAAAGCGGACATGAAATCTACACCCCTGGTTCGTCCGCAAAGCAAATTAAGGGCGCTACTTGGAAGATCCAGTATGGCGACGGATCCAGCGCCAGTGGAACTGTCGTCAAAGATTCCGTTGCAATTGGAAACACTGTCGTTAAGAGCCAAGCTGTCGAGCTCGCCAAGACTGTCTCTGAGAGCTTCTCTTCTGACTCTTTTGCCGACGGACTTGTTGGTCTGGCTTTTGGATCTATCAACACCGTTAAGCCTCAGCAGCAAAAGACTTTCTTCGAGAATGCTATGGACGGGTTGAGCAAAAGTGTTTTAACCGCAGATCTCCGCCATCAAGAAGCCGGATCGTATGACTTCGGAATCATCGATAACAAGAAATTCACTGGCCATATCCAATACGCTCCTGTTGATGGCTCTAACGGATTCTGGGAATTCGATGCAAACTCATACACCATCGGAAACACCACTCGCAAGGACCAAGCCACTGCTATTGCTGATACTGGCACCACTCTCCTCTTAGTTTCCAACCGGATTGCTAAGGAATACTACGCCACCGTTAAGGGATCCGAATTGGATGAGCAGCAGGGTGGATACACAATCCCATGTAGTGCCCAGCTCCCAGATATCACCATTGCGGTTGGTACTAAGAAAGCAACCGTTCCAGGGTCCTTGATCAACTATGCCCCAATCGAAGAAGGATCCAAGACTTGTTTCGGTGGGCTTCAGGGATACGACGGCAATATGTACATCTATGGAGATATTTTCTTCAAGGCCTTTTTTTCTGTCTTTGACTATGAGAATAAGCAGTTCGGATTTGCTTCCAAGGCACACTAAAGGCGCCATGGTTTCGACAAATCCTTGAGAACGTCGTCGGACAAGCCTCAATCTTCTTCTTTCAACACTTATATTTCGTCCAAGATACCACTGAAGTTTTTCTTTTTATGCCAATCTACACCTCTGGGCAGGATGTAGAATGCATTTATGTACCCGCTCAAGATACCCAAGGACCTATATATACCCGTGTACAAACGTTTGACTATTATTTGCTATTCTTCTATCAAATTACCAATACCATTGTTGTCTATATCCCCATTTTGCTCGTCACGTGATTCGATATTTTGTTTCTTGAGGTAAGCCATGATTGTGTGGGTTGTTTCCTTTGGATTGGAAGAGGTGAGTTAGAATTTGTCGTTTATTACTCGAGCGATTGTATACCTTGAGTTCATGAGGAATGGGCTGGCGGGTAGCCTGTGAATTCGTTGTATTTGAAGAGTGGGATGATAGAGGCTTGGAATCTGAAGCCGGTGTATTTGAGGGTATAGTGGCTGATGGATTCATCATCATCACCGTATGATGGTAAAATATTGTTGTTTGATGTCATTGAAGAGGAAGCAAGAGGAGTTCGGCGCTTTATAACGGCTGTGGGTTTTATTTAGGAATTATATATATATGGATCGCGAGTACTATACTCCGCTCTGTGGAACTGAAAAGCTTATAGATGCTAGTGCAACATAGGAACTAGATGGCAAAAACTGGTAGCTTATATAACCCTACGGGGCTTTCTAGATTTACCCATGCGCATAGTTTTAGTGACATCCACACCGTCTAGCCAGATCTGGTCTCCATGTTAACTCCTAGGCGAAAAGTCATGATATCATGACACACATGGCAATTCGGAAATACTATACTTGGAACAGCAGATTCATTCTAGAAATCGACATATCACCGTCGGGTTTCGCGGAGGGGTAAGTTGGACATGGTGGAGGCTTAGCAGGCCTGCGCAGGACCTAGTCTCGAGACCCCACCCAGCCAAGCCAAATTAGTGTAACTCGGCAGGTTGTTGCATTTTTTGTGTTGTTGAGGTTCGCTGTGTGCGAGGTCTGGCAAGACGATTTAGGCTATTATCTACAGCAAATCAACTTCGAATCCCCAGACTGCACAGCCGGTGATAACGAATACAAGTCGAATGGAATTTGGAGTACCGATGTAATTCATAAAAAATGGCGTTGTTGTACAATCGCGTTAACTACCGGATAGAATAGATATAGAGATCATGGCATGCATAGGCATATGGGGTCAAGCATCTATCGACATTCATAGCCACAACCGAGTGATTTTTTAGGTAAAACGGTTGAGTGAAACTAAATTTCACGATGGACGGTCCCAAATAATTGTTTACTGGCATTACCTTCACTGGGTTTGGTAATTTCTAGCAGTATACTGAGCTCGTTGCTCAGTTGTTTCATCATGGTATTGTCAACAGGTTCTCAAATTGATATGGCTATCGATACAACAATGGCGATGAACGAATCTTCAAGGGAAAAACACCAAAACATATTCATTCTGAGCTTTCGTCAACGCTGTCAGTTAAGTTAATCGAATCAGACGGCTCTTTCCATAAACCGGCGGCCAAGAATTTAGGTAATCGAAATTTCATGGTGTCCTCGAGAACTTGGCGCATGTTCTCCATGACCGTCTTCATGCTATCATGGGTTGGCATAAGTGGGTGTAATTGATTTCCAAACGCTGGCATGGGCTGGGGTATCGCAAAACCTGCCGTATTATGAGGAGGGGCGTCATTATTGCTGGTTTTATTAACGAAGTCACGAGTCGTGGATAGTATCTCCTCGGCATAGGCGAGAAAGTGCGCTTGAACAACCTCCTACAGTGTCAAACGTCAGTAACCAGTAATCGTCATTTTAAATCCCTTGTTCTGCTGAGGAAATGGGGAGGCTTGTCGACATACATCCCACAAACCAGAGTACGCCAGCCAGTCAGCCATAGCGAGACGCATACTATTGAGTTGGACGTTTTGATTGTATGATTTAGACGCCTTAGGGGCGAACATTTGTTCGTAACCGGGTTCGTTGTAGTATGGCTCTGCACAGAGGATCATGCCTTGAATTGAGACCAAGACTTGGAGTAGAGTCGAGGTCTTGGGCTGCCACTGTTCAGAGGCGGAACCGCCCCAGGTTCCAAGGATTGACAAACAAACTATAGGAAAGATGGGTTAGTGATTAGACGTGGAATTAATACAAGTCAAGAGTACCTTTCCCAGTTTCATAGAGGTTGGGGTTAAATCGGACGCGGGCCCCTCCTGTCGTCTTAAACGTAACCAACGGAGGGGTGTTTGGGTAATCGGGCGGAATAGTGAAGTCAAACTCATACAGGCCCAGGTGGTATGGTGATGACTCAGGGCCGACGATAATGGCCTTGAAAAAGTCGAGACGATCTTCTTGCACCCGGATGTAAATCCCAGGAGGGAGACCGGTAGCCAAGACAGTTAACTCTTTGGCAAGCCGTCTCATGCAACCAATTGTGGCGCTGGAGTGCCCAGGATTATTACCGTAGAAGATAGTATGGGGGTTGGCACTGCTGTGGGTATCTATAACTTTATATGAATAATTGAATTGTAGGTAGCCAGATAATGCATGTCTGCACTCTTGTTGTACAGTAGCGGAAACGCCGAACGGATTGGATTTCTGAGCGCTAGTCGAGGAGAAGGGACCTCGAGACGAAGAAAAGATAGGGTGCGCCAGGCTATCCGGAGAGAAAGATGCCGGGTGCGAGTTCTTGTATGGTGGCGACGGCCTCGCCTTATCTTTCTTCTCCCTCAATTCCTGTGCTCGCTTGTCGAGCTCGATCGCTGTTGTCTCAACATTATCACATAACGACAAAAGTCTTTTGGTCTCCTCGTCTTGATATAGGAGTCGGGACGCATTGTTCATAAATGCTTGACATTGTTTGGCTAGCCTTGGGAGAGAATGCACGATGGATTGGCCGATGCCGTCGAATCCTTCTGCGAGCACAAATTCTACGGGATTTAGAGTTGCTAGAACCCCCATACGCTTCTTGTTCGGCGCAAATCCTTTCAACTGATCGAGGTTGGGCATTTTGATTAGGTTTGCGATCCCCGGAGAGGACTTTTTCTCTTGGGGGCCGGTGACCAGAAACTCTAGTAGCGGCTCATATGCTGAGAAGAATTGAAGCAAATTCAGGCACATTGAATACATCTCCCAGGTGTTATGGATGTCAATATCCATGATGGAATCGTTGCATACTAGGCTTCCTATAAGCTCTGGTAGATAACTGACTTTGATGATAGAGACGAGCAAATCCTTCCTCTCCTCGAGAAGGGTAGTCATGGACAATTCGCCCGCGCCGTCCGCTGTTAGTCTCACCAGACGGCCCAAGAGGCCTGTGAGATAGTTGTTGTCTTCGGACTCTTGTTTTATTTTTGCCGCAGTCTTTACAATCTTTCTCGATGCGGATTTCCTCCCACCTACCTGACCTGTTCCGTATCCTGTCCCAGCCCGTGATTTTGAAGGTGGAGTTAAGGATACATGCTGAAGAGGTGGCAGTGTTTTAGTTTGGATAGAAGTTGAAGCCATGGCTGAGGCCGACGCGTTAACTTTCTTCTGAGGAGCGAGACTCCGAGAGCTAAATTCTCTCAGCTGCCAGCGAGCATCAATTTTTGCCAGAACAAGGACAAAGGACAAGAGATAGGCGTCAATGCAGCGATGCGAGATATCGCTGAAAGGGACTCTAAGTTTCCCGACTTTCGAGCCACAACCAGCACATACTATCATCTTACACTCGGGGCACTTGAAGAAACAGGTCTTTCCATGGTGGTTGTAAGGTAGATTAGCCCCTTTCTTTCTGTCGACGGACTTTATAACATCGAATATCGAGGACAGAGCCGAGGGTCCGTGTGGACATGGTAAAGTAACTGACCGCTCCTCTCCTAGGAATTGGGCGAAGAAAGTCTGGATCTTCTGGAAGTCAGCGGGGACATCAGGGGATAAGACGGCCGATGCCTTTCGTCTCAATCCTACGCCAGCTGGAATCAAAAATTAATTAATAAGTATCCCCCACCCTTTTTTCCAAGGGAAGTTGCAAGCTTACGAGAGCGAGAAGATTCGATACAGGGGTCCATAGGTTTGCCTGGCGGGACAGCCATCGTAGGGGGAAATGGCACGTATGCTGGTGGTTGATCAAGATCGACTATGTTTTTAGAATCAGAGCCTGGGATTGGATATGAGAGATGGTTTGATGGCAGAGGTTGGTATGGATTAATGAGAAGATTACCACCCCAGATATTGGTCGTAGGTTGATTATCAAATGTACCAGGGGGGAAAAAACTTAGGTCCTCATTAGCACTCGGTGGGGTGGGCTTGAAGCTATATGTCCTTGTCTCTTTGAGTTCTTGATATTGGTATTGGTGGCCCGAAGGTACAGTCATCCCTCTTGGAGGTGGAGCTGGATCTACGAGGAAGAAGCTACCCTCACCCTCCGTTGCCCCCGCACACTCCGATTTCCTCTTTATATTGCATAATTTTGCATCCTCGGGATTCTGGGTATACAGTCGAGGGCTTTTCATCCGGTGGCACTTATAGGCAGTCGACAGCGACTCTTCCTGATAAACTATATCGTCGTTGTCTGATCCTAGTACGATTGGATTTAATTGGCTACCCAGCCCTACGTTCGAAGCCATCTTTCTGGTATAGATTCCGGGGGGCATGGGGTCTTGATTTGGATATGAATATCGAGGGTAGAAAGTCGTAGGAGATTTCTCCCCTAGATTTGAATTTCTGACTGCTGGATCGGTCATTAAATGTCCTGAGAGCAAATATTTTCTCGGCCGGCACAAGCCATGGAAAGGCTGGTTGGGGAGTGAATCGTCCTGGTCGATACTAGAATAGAATATGTGGTAGGGGTTCATTAGGTATTTTGCTACAGCAATAATTTGCGTAGGCGGAATGAGTAGAACACTGCTATCCTGTTGTTCATAGAGTTTTGCCTGTAGAAATTTGAGATTTGATTTGAATATCAGCCGCTGACCAGAAAGTTTTAGCGTAAGGTTCGAGGAATTAAATAAGGATATGTACGAATGCGCGGCCAACATGGCGAAAGGATTCCAACTCGATAGTTTCGAAAGTGGAATATGGCGGCCCCTCCTAGGATCCGTTGAATTGTGCACGACTTTGGCTCAAATTCCGGTAGAGTAGCCACGATACTACTTTCGTACCGGTATGATACCTTTACAACCATTACTGTATACATACCTCTCGTGGCAAATCTTTTCGCGTCCATGAGTTGGCTTGCAATTGTCTGGGCGAGAACGATGAATGAACGGGGGAAGATCAATCTCGGAGCCGGAATAACTAGTACCTAAGAATACATATTACGTACGGTGCTTAGTTTGATTGAATCTATTCGTTGGCGCGCAGAAAGCTGTGATGTTGGATCCTTATCGAGTCAAATCGTGGTAAATGTTTATCGAATTGACAAAGATATAGCTGATCTGATCTGACGTTAAATAAAGACTTAAAACTAGCTCCGCAACAGTTAGTCTGTCCTAGAATCTCCCACCCCGGCCATAGTGAGCGAGCCTCAAATACACTCGCGGAGAGCCCGTGGCCCCGTCTTTTTGTTCATGTGTAGGACCATATGCAAGGATTCTGCAGAATCAAGTTCGGGCTCGTAAATATTGAGTCTTAAATGCACCGATGCGTTGTCGCTTTCTGCATCATATCATTCATATCCGCCTCTCCATATGTATACCAAAGGGCTCACTATATATAACTAGCGGATCTATCGTTTAAAGGGCAATCATTATGGGAATCGATGCAATTACGACTTGGAAGGGCAAGCCAGAAATGAGGCATGCTTATGCTTTTGCGAGTTTTCTTTACTCTCACTCCATCAAGGTCATAGCTTCTGCACCATTATGGGCCCAGCCTGAGAGATACCTTGCATTAAATCACCCAATTAGGACCCGGATGCAGTGAAGCAGCATCCGACGACAAACCTCGCATCCAGGCCTTTGCCGTGTCTGGTTTAGAGCTTCTGCATTGTCTCGCTATCTCTGCGTCTGCTCTCCGGATACTATTCAAGTCCTCGGTCCGATGCAATCATTAATCATGAGAAACATTACCGGTCACTAGATCACCGCCGAAGTAGATATGGAAGGCAACGCAAAAATCCCAACAAAGTTGATAGGCTTACAATTTTCCCTGTCTCTCGCACGGATTTCTAAATTAGCTCGGTCTACCCTTCTAGGTTCTGCAGTCGTTTTTCGGAGTCGAAACAAAGGATAAGAATGGAGAGTTTTGACTTTGTGAAACTAGTTAGATCCTCATTTTGCAAATTTATCTTACCTACCAATACGAAATCATAAAACGTTTCCGATCTTGGAGCATACGATATTGTAACTCACACTCCGATTTTCCGACAAAGTTTAATCCGGTTTTCCAAGAGAAGACATAAGGCTTGTCTCGTACCCAGACCCGAGTGGTGCTGCGCAGAGACAAACACAAAGCATAATAAAGAACAATATTGAAACAATACTACTACTCCGAACCCTAACCTACTGCGTAGCTTTGCTTGGAACATGCTCATCATGTTCCGCCACCCCCTTTATTTCAGCAATCTCCCTATCCAACCGACTCGACGTATCCTTCTTCTTCCACGCCTTCCACCAACTACCCGAAAAGACGTCATCCATTTCCTCTAATGTTCGTCCTTTGGTCTCTTCAGCCGTAAAGAACATATGAATCAAAGCAGCACCGTTGAAAGATGCGAAAATGAAATACATTTTCCAGTTGATAGAACGCAACAACGGCGGGACTGCGAATGCTAATACACAATTCCAAAGCCAATTAGACATTGTGGAAAGAGATACAGCTTTTGCTCGGACTCGCATTGGGAAGATTTCGGCCGGGTAGGTCCAACTACAGGGGCCCCAAGTTGTAGCAAATGTTGCTACAAAGAGATAGGAGCAGGCGATGACGACGCGCGCCTGTGTTTCGTGGTTTACCATTACCCAGGTGGTAGCGGAATCCGGGTCATCGTTACGTTGGCCGTAGGCCGCTTGGACAGAGCCAGTGATGAACAGGAAGGTCATCATGAAGAAGGATCCTGCGAGAAGAAGTGGGCGACGACCTATCTTATCGATGAAGAGAATTGCGGGTAAAGTAAGGAGCACGTTAATGACGTATTGGATAGAAGCGGGTAGAAGAGGGTCGGTGATCCCCGCTCCTTGGAAGACATAGACAATGTAATACCTATGTGACCAGGTAAGTTAGTTTTCTTGCATCCTTCTATGTTTGAAAGTTGTCCTTTGAGGTGCTAGGGGCCTTCATACATCAAAACATTCATTCCGGTAAGCTGTGACCAAGCCTGAATAGCGATACCTAAGAGTACCCTCTTGCGAATCTTCGGCGCCACCAGATCCTGCCATGAAGTCGTTTGTTGCTCTCGCTCAAAACGAATAGCCTCTTCGATCTCAATATATTCTGCGGCAACCTTCGCATTGTTAAGATCTCCTTTCCCATGCAAATCGGCCAGGACCTGCTTCGCTTCCTCCCACCTATCTTGGGAAGCCAGCCAACGAGGTGAATAAGGACAGAAGAATAGTAACACAAATCTGTACCATTGTCAGCACCATATCTCCAGATAGTTGTAGCGCCACAAGCACTCACAGTATAACAGCAGGGAATATTTGAACCGCCCATGGGATTCTGAAGGCAGAGGTGCATTGATCCGGATTATGTGCCCCGCCACAAACAAACGATGAACCGTATTGGATAAAGTATTGAATCAGGATGCCCCATGTGATAGCCCACTGCTGAAGTGATACGACTCGACCGCGAATTTCCTTCGGCGCTATTTCGGATTGATAGACTGGAACCATTGAAGAGGCCATGCCAACAGAGAATCCGGCAATAATACGACCAGCAACCAACATTCCAACGTTGATAGAAGCCGCCTGGATACTACTCATAGTTGAAGCCATCAGTAATGATCCACCGCACTGGCATAAATGGAATAGAGACCCACATAGCACCGATAGTCCAGATTATGCAGGCGATTTGAAGGCATGTTCGTCGTGAAAATCTATCAGCGATAAAAGACGAACTAGCCGATCCCGCGAAAGACCCGGCTGGCATGGCGGCACTGATACCCCCTTGCTACATCATGTGGATATAATATTAGTACTTATTTTCTTGAGCATGCACGTCGTATTTGTGAAATGCGCCTACTCTGTAGCCCAGTGGATTATCGAAATATCGGATATAAGCTTGTGTTCCTAACACCCCTGACATCGAGCTAAACTTTTTGTTAGAAAGCGGAGAAACATTACATTAGGTTGAAGCGGCTTGGTACCTGATATCGAAGCCGAAGAGGCCACCGCCTATAGAGGCGATGAAACATATCCCGTACACTATGGCATAGGACAGTTAGCTACTAGATTCTTTCGCTATCAAGTCGCCATCCAAGAAAATATAGAGTTACTTACCATTTTTAATTCTCCGCATCGTGAAGGCAGATACAAGTAGATTGTAAGTTCAGGACAACGGGGCTCTAAGCTACAAGCTCGCATGCACTTAAGGTTTACAAGAGTTCAAATAACATACAGCTACCTCATAGGCTCTACACCTTGTATTTATATCGAAGGAATTCCGCCAGTATCTTGGCATTATTGCCATGGTTAACATCTCTTGTCCTACAGAACGATATCTACACTCATCATTCGAACCTGGATACCGAAATATGCAAACTTGTATCCATGCCCTGGAACAATCGCCCAGCATCTTGAGTTCCCGTCCTGTATAGTGCTCACATGTGACGTTTATATTTCACAAAATCCAGCAAATCACCCATAGTTTCTAGGTTTAACCTTGTAAATTTTGATCGACAAGTTCGAGGAGGGGTTGCGATTGCTGCCTTGGGACTCTTAAGCCAGACATATGCGCGTGCTATCTTGCAAGACAATCCACAAGCAAGGCTTGATACACACTTCGGAGGAAGCTTCTCCACGACCTTATCCTAATTTTTGATGTAACGCTGGTGGGGAAATGATTCTACGTAGTATACTAGTAATGGTACCGAGGGAATCCTCGGCTGGGATATATTTTTTCTGGGGTAGCGAAAGTTGAAGACGGGACACCCACGTCATAAAACCTGGATATTGCCATCGTGAAGCTTGTTTACAAGCCACACCCGTTAACAAGCAGGGGTATCGCTTGCTTACAGATTTCTCCGCTTCATACTTTTTTTTGCTTGTAAGAGCTAAGTCGACGCTTCTAATTGGCGGGGCTTCTAGCTCCGAGAAGATACAATAGGAACTTTGGTACAGGCTGAATACATCCCTGGCTTTTTGAACTCATTTTTTTTAAGCTCCACGTACTCGAGGTTGTTCTGTCGCGCGGCACATGTAATTGCGGTGGGCCAGTTAACTTCTCAAACAAGGTTTTCCCCCATTTCGTAACGACATCCACCTTGCTTTTCGAAAATATTCTAATGATCCGCTGCCTCTGTCTGAACTCTCCTTGTTCTTACGGCTCACCTACTTAACTTTTATCGACCTATCCGTTTGCCTAGGACGGCTCTGAATTTCAACTTGTCTCGTACCTTGTTCTGATCTTGGTAGCTACGTGTCATAGCTAGTCGCTGACTGTCACACTTAAATGTTGCCAACCCGTCACACTCTAGTCAGAGACTCAGAGACACAGCTGCAGGATAAAATAGCTTCTCAGAACGCCCCTTGTTCATCGACTCGGAAGGACTTATACCATGTTCGTATGGAAGTATTGGCTCCGAATTAGCTGCATGCAGGCGCCATCGCTGGAGTTGGCGTCAATCGCGTCCGAGCCAACGTTCCTGATTAGCATGTTCAATGGCAGGAAATATTAAATCACTAGCTGTTGTTGATGTTTTCTTCGACTTATTCGCTACGGAGGTGATATTGTGACTTTCTTTCAGAGGAGTAAGGCCGGCCGTGGGTCGAATATATCGCATCTATATGGGTACACATACGAGGCTTAAATTGACGGCGCGAGGCTACCAAAGTTCGAGTTCGGATCGAGATCGTGATTGCACAACCTAGTTTCGAATTCGCTGGCCACATAAGCTCAGAATTCAAGGATACACATACCCATACATTGCATTGCACCTCTGTGTCTATATGGTATCATCTAAGCTGATATTTTACGGGGCCCAATGCTGATAAGAGTTAAGAGACCGTGCCAGGCTAAGCATTTATGTTAACGAAATCTCAACGATTTGCCCCCCACACTCGAGCTCGACGTTCCGTGAATTTAATTGCATGAATTCAATTGCGAATGTACAGAATAGCGGACCCAATTCGAATAGGGCAATGCCAGGCCAAAGCAAATGTGTTGTCCCGGCATATAATTTTCCGCCCGTGTTACCTTGGATTCAGACAAACATTTCCTATTTCAGTCTCAGCACCAACACAGTTTCCGAGACATTTCGGCTCAAGCCGTGCTAATTACTACAAGTGCAACATGCAACAAAAGAATGCGTTGGCCGGGTGCTAGCGAAGATAACCGGCCTGCGAATCACCCGTCATGGCGAATCACTCAAATTGGGTTGTGGGGCACCGCTGCACCAGCTCTGACCTGTAAACCACCCCCACCTGCCTGCCGTCTACGCTGCCTACCGACACTATTACCCCCGTAGTTCTATAACATAGTCAACACACAAGCCGTAATGCAGTACAAATCACGCGTTCGCTACCTACCCATAGTAAAACAGTCTAACTTTACGAGTGAATATCACAACAACCAAACGATGTACCTTGAATTAATATACGTGGAAATAATAGAATAGGACTTTGGGATTATGGAACTATAATTGTTATATTTTTGTGATTTTTTTGGTGGTGATATTGCTGTTGTCGTCAGGCCACCTTTTGCCATAGTAATTTTGGTGTAGTTTCGCTTAGTGATTCGGGTTGCTGGTTTGATTCGTAGGCCGGCTATCCACGTTAGCCTCCACGATGTGGTCGCCCTGGCCATAAATATAAATTTATAAGATTTATAAAGCTCGGGGGATTGCGACTTAACCGGTCGTGGCATCACCAATATTCAATTTAAAGGTTGAGATTCGCTAGATTTTGCAGGGTTTTAGGGGAGACGGGGCGGGACAATTAGTGACAAAAAAAAGGTCGAGCTATGTAGTTTTATTGAATTCGAACCAGAAAACACGAAGTTTAGAGCTAGTTAATTGCTGTCGCTCGAGCCGTCGATATATTTTCCAAGAGAGCAATATGGCGTAAGGTGTACAGCTAAAAGTTCTTGGTATGACCAAGGCCAAGTACATGACCTCTTCGCAGTTCCCCCAAAACATTCTATTCGCTCAACACGGCGAGGGAACGTCGAGGAGACAGCCGCTGACCCAGATATCATCCCTGGATTCATCTAAGACCTAGGCGACAAATCCCGTTTGCTATTGTCTGCCGATACTGTTGCAATTGCGGGATTTAGATTCCTTGACAGCACGAGACAACCACAGCTCAACACGAAACTTTCCTCTGCACCTCCTTTAATTGGCAGGCGTTGAGCACCCACACCTTGAAGAGTTAGGAAGTCGCACATCAAATTAACCAAGACGGCCACCAAACCATGCTAAGCCTAGCCAAGGACGATCAAGCTTTAACAGTATTTCTTGATTGTTTTATAGCCGGGATTAGGATATTGGATTTTCGTCATTCTGCGATTGAAAGCTCCGATAACGCACGTCCATACCCCCTCAGGTATCCGAGATCATCGATCATGGAGCTTCATCGATATTACGTATTAGAATGGACAGTTAATAGGCTCCACTCACTGGCCCACACATCTCATTATCAGTTTTGGGTAGGTCCATTCTACTACTACCGCATTATAAGCTTCTGACCGTCGATGAGGGGCCGGTTTTAAATTAGTGTAGTGACTTCGTCAATGCGATTGATTCGTGGAACTGTAAGGTATGATCACATTGTCCATTGACCTCGCGATCATAGAACCTATGGAAGAGATATTCTATTCCAACTCCCTAATCTAGGACTAGGCTCGCACGATTAGGGAGTACACATTATAAAGCCAGCCCCCATAGAATCCATATAACCCTTCAGCAATTTTGAGGGAGGAAGTGTATAAATGGAATACACCTTTCCCTCCATTCGTTGCCTCTTTACTGTAGCTTTTCTGGGATAGAAGATTCGATCGCCTCGCTCTTGTACTACATCAACTAAAATGTATACCTCTAAACTTCTCCTCCTTCTCCCAGCTCTCTTGGCCAGC
Organism: Arthrobotrys flagrans; assembly: GCF_004000055.1. NCBI lineage: Eukaryota > Fungi > Ascomycota > Orbiliomycetes > Orbiliales > Orbiliaceae > Arthrobotrys > Arthrobotrys flagrans. The sequence continues at coordinate 1,503,240 of NW_027137556.1, forward strand.
ATTTCCGATGCCCACCCTCTCGCCCCGTATAGGACCTTTGAGACCATTCCCTCCGCTCCTCAAGGTTGGGAAGAGGTTTCTGACAAAGCTGTAGATCTTTCCACCCCTATCAAGCTGCGCATTCACTTGGTGCAGCAAAATGTCCCAGAGTTCGAAAGGGCCTTGATTGACATGAGCACTCCGGGGCATCCTTCGTATGGCAACCACATGAACCAAGCTCAAATCGATGATATACTACGCCCACACGAAGACACAGCTGCAGCTGTCAAGAGTTGGCTCGAGTCGAAAGGATTCGGGGACGACCTTAGTTTCAAGAACGACTGGATCGTTGTTCCTACCACTATCGGAAAAGCCGAATCGCTGCTCCAGGCCAAATACAAAGTTTTCCGAAACTCGGAAACCGGGAAGAATGTTGTTCGCACACTCTCATACAGCGTACCCCGCAACTTACATTCAAGTGTCGCATTGATCCAGCCAACTAATTTGTTCGGAAGCACAAGCGCTATGAAGAGTACAATCTTGAGAGTTGAGGATCCCAGCGTTCTTAAATCAGCTTTCATTTCGAAATCGAAGCTTGGAGGCATTGATGCAGCTTGTCAAAGTAGCATTACACCTGAATGCCTAGCAGACCTCTACAAATACAAGGACTACAAACCTATCCTGACAAATAATACGCTCGGAGTCAACGGTTTCCTTGAACAATACGCTCAGAACGACGATTTGTCTAAGTTCTTGAAAAAATATATCCCCAATGCGAAGAATGTCACATTCACCTGCACGCCCATCAATAGTGGTAAATGTACTCAGCATCCAAGCGAGGATTTTACTGAAGCGAATTTGGATATCCAATATACTATCGGCGCTAGCAATCCAATTCCTAACATTTACTACTCTACTGCTGGAACGCCACCGGTCGTGGATCTTGACCCTAATACCAATGAACCCTATCTCGAATGGCTGGAGTATATGCTAAAACTTTCCGACGAGGAATTACCCCAAACAATCACTACTTCCTATGGCGATAATGAACATACTGTCCCACAAACATATGCCATCAAAGTTTGCAACATGATCGGCCAGCTTGGAGCTCGAGGCGTCAGTGTTCTCTTCAGTTCTGGTGACTCCGGGCCGGGTGATGATTGTATCTCGAAAGACGGCAAGAAGAGATTTGTTCCTACGTTCCCAGCTACTTGCCCCTTCGTTACTTCTGTTGGTGGAACTGTCGGTGTTCAGCCTGAGAAAGCTGTATACTTCAGCTCTGGCGGTTTCTCGAACTATTTCTCACGTCGTGACTACCAAAATTCAGCAGTAAGCAGCTACTTGTCCTCTCAGGCCGATGCAACGACTTTCAAAAATTATTACAATGCCTCAGGACGAGCTTTCCCAGATATTTCGGCTCAGGGGTCTCGATTCCACGTCTTTGTCGGCGGGTATGACCAGCTAGTTTCAGGTACTTCGGCCAGCTCTCCAGCCTTTGCCGCCATCATCTCCCTAGTCAACAATGAGAGAATCAGCCGAGGCAAGAAGCCATTGGGTTTCCTCAACCCATGGCTATATACGGTTGCAACTGAAAAGAAGGGAATCGTTGATATTACGTCTGGGGCCAGCAGGGGATGCTCTGGAAGCATTCCTGGTGCCGGTTGGAAGGCGACGACAGGATGGGACCCTGTCACGGGTCTCGGTACCCCAGATTTCAGCATACTCAAAGATTTGTAAAGCTTTATGTCCATTGCCCTTGTATTTTCTTATTATCATTATTATTATACCCGTTACATAGATTGATAAATATTCTAGATACCTAATCATATCCCTGCTAAATAAACAGAATCTTAAAAAAATATATGAAAGACGATAGAGCCGTTGAGAAAACCTTTGCCGGAGCATTTGGCTGATCGAATCATGATATCAGTGCAAGTTAAGGAAGAATGTAAATCCACAAACTTTTCTATACAGCTACTCCAATCTCGATCTCCGATTCCGGCATGGTATCCAGAGTAGATCCTGTTACGAAGGGCCCCTGACTACGTCCTCCTCTAAAGTTACGCTGACGAGATCTTCTTCAAGAATTGGCCCAATTGGATCGTTGTAGAGGCTGAGGTCGAGAGATATCCCAATTGGGTCTTCATTTTTGTGTAGCGCCATTCCGACCGGATTCTCTGGCAGCGTTATCGTGAACGAATCTCATTAAAGATTCTTCCTCACTAGATTCACTATCCAGTTCCTCATCTTTCGAAGATTTCTTTGTCGCCTTCCTCTTCTTTGCTTTTTCTTCCCTCACTCTTCGTATTTCATCCTTATAGCTCTCGTCGAAAATAGACTGTACTAGGTCGAGAGAGACATCCCTAGTTTCCGGAAAGGCCTTCCAAATTATCAGAAATGGACCAACCCCGATAGGTAGGGTAGCGATCATGAGAAAATTCCTGGTTGAAAAGTGATCGGTGACATCGGCTAAACTTCGAACTATGAATTAGCTGTTAGAATTAAAGCGCAGAAAGAAATATACGGAGTGATGTAGCCTGCACGGGATATCGCCAGTATAAATGAAAGTAGAGAGCATTGGAGCGTAGGCGACTACGACCAGTTTGATGATGTCCAGGGATATTCACACTCGAGGAGTAGAATCCTAAAGACGATCACGTAAATATAGAATTATATTATACAACGAGGGAATCAAAGGGAATTGTCAGTTGTCGTTAGAAGCCCCTTGGACCGTTGTGATGCTAAATTTGAAAACTTTCCACGCCCTCAGAGCATAATCCTCTGGCGATCTCATGTGGCTGTATTATGAAATTTTTGAAAATGTTGGAACTTCGGATCCACAAGCTCATACACGAGCATGAACATTCAGTTAATGGGCTTTGTTACCATAAAATGTTCACAATAGCAATTTTGCGTTTTTTGATCAAGCTGTGACTCCTCAATAAAGAACTCTTCTGGCGTCCTTGACATAATTAGAATTATACACAGCCCTATACATTGTTGTATTTTATGTGTTGCCCGGATTGCGCAAGTGTCTGACTGTAAGCCATAAACCAAAGCGACATTAGTGTGCAACTTCTAGATTGCGGGAGGATTTCGGATCATAAACCGTAGATTTGGGAACGTGATATCGTATAATGTCCATTAGGATATTGTATAATAAAATGAAGTTATACATCCGGGTACTCACCACGAATTTCAGAAACCTTTCGGGATCATGGGGAAATTGGCTGTCTTGGATTTCAAAACAATTCTCCGTCAAAACCAAGACATTTAAATACAGTGAATGTTCGATATCCTGTTTCGAGAAGCTAACAGCTAGTTAGTTACACAATACCCGAAAGCCTACAAGGCCTATCGACGCGGCAGAACATAATATAAATTTAAAAACATTATTGCCATGTCATATTATTATTATTAATATATTATCGACGCTGTTTGTGAGCGTTTGTTACCCGTAAAACGCAAGATATATACTTCGGCGAAGAAATCCCTCCCAAAAAAACTCCGTCTAGCGCCTAGTATAAATATATGAATGCAATGTCATTGAAAGTGTCGTAGGTCTAATATTAATAGAGAAATTATCTTTTTTAGGGTATCAAGAAGGCCGAAAATACTCTTGACACTCAATCGTGGAAAAAAAAGAAGAAAAGGGAGAGAGAGAGCAATGTGCGAAGGGTAGGAACTCAGAGCCCACGTCGTAATAAGTTAGCAAAACCGAGTCCCGCCACAAGCAGATCGAGCTGATGACTGGGTCTCCCCGTAGTCACACCCCCCAGACAATCTCCCAGGCAAAATACGAACCCCTAACAAAGTAGGCAAACAAAAAATACAAATTGCTGGAAAAAGGCGTTGGTAATTCGTAAGGTCATACCCAGTGGGGCCATTTTGTAGCTCTCCGACCATTTAGATGGTGGGGAGAGTCGGAAAGTTTTACATCTTTCCAGTTTTCGCTACCCGATGTGAGTGGGGTCACAGAATCGGCATCTCTCTCCTTAAAGGCCGTCGTCACAAACTCAAGTGGTGCTGGTGCTTCAGTTCCTGTGCGGCGCTTCCTTCGAGCGGCGGATCGCCGTTTTTGGTGTAAGTCTGATTCTAAATCTCCAACAGCCCTGACAGTTGTTCTAGTGAATAGCGGCCGAAGTGCAGGGACCGATGCACAGACTATCCCAAGTGTGCATTCCAACGCGCTAGCAATATATAACCCAATACTATCCCCTATTTAATTCGCAATTTGAATTAGTCCCTATGAAGATCGATACGGGAGATGATATAGTACGTACAGGTCCAGTCATATAGACTATCATGGAACACAAGTTTTGTGAAGTAGATCCTGATGACCCCGGCAAAGCATACACTAGTATTGCGGTTAGCGAAAACCAATGACTCGTGGGAATCATGTGCAAGGTACCTACATTGCACCTAAAGCAAAGCACGAGGCTACTATCCACTTGCCCCGCCTATCAACTCTAGTCAACCCGCATATCTCTCCCAGAGGCACAATCACACAGTAGAAGTCCGTTACACTGTTTATTATTGCTGTGGCGATATGGGCTGGGTAGGTCGGGTAACAATGGCCTTCCATGTTGTATATCCAAAAATGTTCGATAGGGTAGCACTGGAATATCGCCGCACCCAGGGTAGCCAACATTGCAAGAACTGTGATGGCCATTCCAGCATATATTAGACGGTGAAGGTGAACCGATACGACGCCGAGAGGAAATAATCGGAGGTAGAAAGTTAGAATTGAGAGCTTGGTCAAGTTGATGCTGACGGTAAATACAATCTCCATCGAGAATGCAAGCTAATAGTCCGTTAGTTTTTTTATTGTGGGTAACTAAGTAATATTTTGAACGGACGTAAATACCTTGCGAGCAGGCTCAAGGAATTTATCGGCTAGAGGGGCAAAATCCCAGAGATGGATACCCTAGAAGCAAAGATAGAGGTCAGAAAGGCTATAAAGGCGATAATATAGGCGAATAAGAGTCGCGTTATACCCATCCATATCTCGTCGATAGACATTGTAAAGTGATTAACACTGTCGTTAGAAACTTTAAATAAATGTCAGCTAATGTGCTTTACTGCCAAAGACGAGCATTAAAGCGATTGAAAAAAACTCGAGGTTTCTAACCGTCGACGTTATAATCAGCCAATCTTCCCTTCCAAGCCCATGCTTCGTATACATCCTCTTGGCATATATTCGTAGACCAACAATGAAAACTGTAATCGATAGAAGTGGTATCTCCCATGCTAATAGTTTCCATCCCTGATATTCTGGGTTTGTTGTGTTTGCCGGGGGCCATGCCTGCACGACCGCCAGTGGAGCGAGAACTATCGTCGAATTTGATCCTATCATTTGTATTGTCGTCGCAACGTAAATTCACCTTTGTCGAATGTTGAAATGCTTAATTATCGTCCATCGCAAATTCGGAACGGAACCACCAAGTGCTTCGCAAGACAGGTGGGAATTGCAATGGGTTTAAGCAATAGAAAAATCGTTGCGCCAAGGCAGATTCATGCAGCGGTTGCCTATCAATTGGTAGCTCTCGAACTAGAAGAAATAAGGGCTTCTTTCGCCAAAGGCATGCCCAGACGGTGTTGTTCTATCATGATTCAGACGGCATGGGAATTGTTCAACTCCCCACACCCGAATTCCATTTATTGGAGTTTGGATCTGCATATAATTTTCTGCAGAGCAACAAATATGGCAATGCGCGTATCAAGCTAGCGACGTAACAGAGATGTCTATTCTCCTAACATCGGGCTGTAGCAAGTTGCAAGCCCTTTGCGTCGTGATACTACACAGGGTCTTCGCCTTGCTGCAGTTCAAGCAGGAATATTGTATTCTCAGAACCGGCTTGGCTATTTTTGGTCTGGCTTCGAGCAACCGAACCTGCCCAAAATCGCCTAGACGAATGTGGCCGCGACCGCCAGTTTCAGGTGTAAGGGCTTCGAGCCTGTCAGGATTCTGACTGTTCGCCTGGACTATGCCTTTTCATGCACGGCAGGAAATTATTCGAATTCATGCGCAACACACAGTGGGGCTTGAGGGAGTTCTCGTGATATACTCCATCCTCAAATTGTTTATAGTGGTTTTCAATTCTTCCACAGTTACAAGAAACACCTGTGGTCAAGTGTTGCAAATTCTAAGCCTGAAGCTTATAAGCCACCACAGGACCTACCTTGCCAGCATGCTACAAGCATCTTTTATTTCGAAATTTCTGGAGTTTAAGCTTTCTCCACGCTACCGCCTGGCCAAACACTACCAGAATTCGGGATCACAATCCTAGGTCAACGGAAAGTTCCTCATCATTTGGTTGTGGAGCTGGCAAGCCGTTTCTCGGCTTCTAAGTGCGGTCTCGACGTATACGCGTAACTCTCTTGTCGTATAGTTGTATAGGGTCCTTGCAGAATTCCATAGATCCAGAAAAATTGACCACTAGAATCCACGAGGGGTTATTGCGAAAGTTTTTCCCCTGACGTAACCACTTAGCGCTTCGAAAAAAATATATTGTTCAAACGGTACCTGCATTGCCCAGAAGGTGAATCACGCATGCTGTGTTTCAGGTGGATGCATTATCCATCCGCCTAAGATCTCGCTGAAGGCGTCTATCGACCCACTATCAGCTCCCGAAAGTGCATTTATACGAGCATGAGCATGAAGTGATAATCATACCAAATTCATCCCTATAGCTTGTAATTTACTTGCCCAAAGCAGGCAAACGTTCGTGTAACATTTCGGTCGATCTGCGCTGCATTAGATGATTTGCGTGGTATTTCGTCGTCGCAACACGAAAGAGCCCCTAAAACATTCGACACCTTTACTTAAACTAGCCGTATAACTGGAATTCTAGAGCGCCTAAGTGCGTCGAGGGGAAAGAAAAAAAGTTCGACTGCATCAGTTTCATTCGTATCTCATGGACAAAAAGTTCCTCGAGATCTTGAAGATTCAAAGATCAAGTTTAGTGTTAACGTTACGAAGGTTTTAAGGATAGATATTGTGAATAATATTTTCTCTAGCCAGGCCGGCGGGGTATCGTGCATGAAAGTAAAAAAAAGTATATACATGAAATAAAATGGCACTGGGCCGTTCATCTTAGAGAATGTATGAGACCTAGCTCTGAGGTAAAAGAACAAAAACAAAAAGGAATTAATTCGAGCATTTAATGCCCACCACGACAACCATTAGGAGCAAGTGTCCAGCCCGTTAGACGGTTTGCAATGTCGCTGACATAGCAAGGGGTAGCACCATTTCCATTGCTCAAGTTGCCGTCTGGAGCTATGCTACCAGAGTTGTATGCTCGGAAAGCCTTGTAGTAGTTGCCATATTGGTTGATCAACTGAACAAGACCATCTCCGTAAGCTGTGCCCATGGTTCCGTCAACAATCATTTGCTTGATTGTTGTAACTGGTCGGAGGGGATCAAAGGCGACACCATTGTGAGACTGCATGAGGCCGGGGTTGGTAACGCCGTTGCTTGTAGTAGGGGCTCGGAGACAGCCAGCCGACTAAATGTGATAGTTAGCATATTTCGAGCATTCCTCGGAAATATGGTGGGATCTATTACATACCTCCTGCATAATCACAGCGAGAATAGCTCGCTGGTCAACTCGTGATGCGCGCGCAACCTGTTGGATGTAGGTCTTCATGTATCCAATTTGACGATCGGTGTTATCGGGTCCCCAGCCGTTCCAACCGCAGCTTTGCTTCATGAGTGGCATGTTGGCTTGAAACATAGCTTCGAAAGAAATCCAGTTCTTTGTGCTGGGGAAGTTTTCCGGCCCACCGTAGTAGTAGGTGTATGAGTCGGTACCATAGGCGACGCCGTCGTTTGTATTGACGTTGTTCCAGTAGGAAAGAGCCTTCGCAACCTTGATACCCAGACCATAAGCGACTACTGTCTGTCGAGGCTTGACCTCCTCCGATTTTTTGTGAAAGTGTAGATGTGAGAGCCTCTTGGCAAGATGGGAGTATTTATGAAGAGGAAGAGCGTCGCAGGTGCACAACAGCATCAAGCTGATGACGAGAAATCGGAAAATGGAAAACTACAATTCGTTTATTAGCACTAGATTCTATTTATCTTTTACATACGATACCCGTTCTACGTACTATAGAGGACGACATGTTGATTTAAATTTCAAAGCCTGTCAAAGATAAATGATAGATATAGATATGTAAAAGCTAGATATCAAACCTAGATGTTTACCAAGTGCTGTAAAACAAAAATGAATGTGGTCGCTACAAGGCGAGAATAATAAAAAAAGAATCTATGAAATTTGAAAGGAGTGTAATTGGAGAAATCTCCTACTTTGACGGCTGCACGCTGAACGATCCTCGAAAAGTCCGAGGGAAGACATCGTGACTTCTTATATACCTAAAAGAATATATTCAGTCTCCTAAATGGAGTGATTCTGCCTGACCGATGGAACCGGGCTTGCCGTTAGCAAACTAGCCTTGCACCCACACCTTTCGCAGGGAGAAAAAGGCGTTGCGCCGTCTTGAGCACCAGCTCAACCGATTCTGGGCTGTTTATTGGAAGATGGGTGAGATTGTGGTGGGTCTGGTGGCCCAGGACGCAGACAGACGAGCCAATAGCCGTACTAGACTCAACTCTAGACACACAACCACACGAGAGGAAAGTTCTACTTCTCAGTCCCTCCCTCGCGATCGGAGACGAAGGGTCAAGCCTTCAGATCAGCTTCTGGGCTGCTCATTCGAGGCCCTTCTTATTTCAGCAGAAACAATGAGATTTACCTTAAATCTCCTGAAGTTGTGGAGGGGTTTGTTCATTTTAGATCTGGTCAGTCAGAGGCTCCAACGGGAATCAAAGGTGACCCGGATACAGCTCGCAAAGGGGAACGTGGACCGACCCAGAATCGGGTCTGCATTGAGCGCAAGGCCTCGGGGCTGCTGGTTTGCACATGAAGTGCCTAACACAGCAAACTTTTCCGTGCCGTTGAAGACAGGCATCGATGCGTCAAGAGTCACATCGCATCAGAATCTGGTGTCAGCGCCGTTCTATCCGCCCATGGGAAACTCCATTTTTATCTCCAAGCTTTGCGAACAAAGCAGCAAACCGGCGCCTAAGCTAAAAGGCAGAGCTCCTTGCCCAACACTTGAGTAAGAGGACTATATCAGGTGGGAGTTGCTGCGATCGATTTGGCTGATAGGTATGCATGTCAGATAGCGAGGTGCAGCCGAGGATAGTTATCGAGTTCGCCGAAACCCTCCAGAGTTAACTACACCGAATCTTCCATCTTGCGTGCAACCAATTATTGGGCTTGGCGGTGCGCAGTTCCCTCTGACTATGCTCACGTCACTTCGGACAAATCCATAGGGAGTTTCAATGTTTTACACGGAAAATGCCCAAAATCCACCTCCCGTCGTAGACGCGAAGCTAATACAGGGGCAACCCGATGAGGCTACAGAAATGGCTGGATACATTTGCATATGGGGCTATCGAGAAGACATCGCAGCACAAAGAGCTGAATGAAACGTTGCAATGGGCGTATATGGAAGTCTATTAGGATTTATTTCCGGTCTTTCGATCTTAGAATATCACAGTTCACAATATTAATGTGTAAGCGCTGATATTATGTCTAGCAGCTAAAGTAAGAAGCAAGTACTTATATAGCAGCATCGATCCCTTAGCTCAGAAGCTTGGGCATATAGACGGTATTTGGATTCGGGCCTCGTGGCAACAGACACCAAAATTACCCGCCCCTAAATAGTCTACTAACGGGTAACCCGGCTGAGGCTAAATAGGCACTGCGGATTCGGAGCCCTTACGGTTATGGCAAAAACCACACAAGTCTGGTTGCGAGACTGGCGAAAACCAGCCTGGGCTTGACGACTGGAATTTTTTGTTGGGCAGCATTGTAGAGCCGTGGAGTTTCGAGACCGCATTGTTTTACTATTAACATTGTGGGTCGGAAATTCGAAAAGCTTCGAACAGGCAGCATTATATTGCACATTCATAATCGCACGACCAAGGCCTCTCAAGATACACTTAGAGGGCTTGATCATCTTCGATTGGTTGTTCATGTTGATTAAACTATAACTATGGATGAAGCTGGTTTAAATACTAATGCAATGCGGCCTGGCGTCAGCCAGCCGCCAGTTTTGTACATCTAAGGAATGTTCCACGGTCTCGAGACTTAATGCCCCATTTGTGAGGACGCAATGGTATTATATTGATGCATGATGCAACACCCAACCTTATCTTAACTACTGGCCGAATCGTCGATGAGGATTATGTTCGGGAAATTCAGCCTCAGCCGGGGCGAAAAAAGGTTATAGCGGGTATCTTGATCAATTGGTTCGATGTTCTGTACAGCCTCGGTAAGTCTTAAGTTGCGCAGTACCATGCAAATATATTTTTGCAAGCCTCCATGACCACAGCACCAAAGAAATCTCAAAAGATCGGACGAAAGGGGCTCGCAATTGGAGGATTTATTTTATCTTTCCCATCACCAACCCTGTTCTCTCCGTTCTTGGATTCATCAATACCAAGCAACTAACCTCCCCAAAGAGTACATTTCCCCCGTGTCTAGTGGGAAAACCGGTCCGGTACGCGAAGGCGTACGTAGGGCAAGCCGCAAGTTCCATGGGACAAAGAGCTAGCCGAACCAAACTTCCAACAACACCCTTGGAGATGTCAAAACGCACAGATCATGTCCCTTCTTTGAAATTGATATATCCCGCAAAATTCTATTAAGCTGGTATCGGCAAAAGCTTAAAGATATCTTAGAATCTCTTAGGATAACCCTTGCCCTCCGCATCCGAATTGGGCGAATTGCCTCTTTTAGTGAGTGTTAGCATCGGATGTATGCTCCCGAGGGATGCAAGTAGAGTGAGGCATGCTGGGTTCAAGGGCAATGAGATAACCTTCAATTGTTCCTTGAAACTCCGTCTATACACCGTAATAGTATTACAATCCGGCAAACCTTCCTCAATATTCCTATGATTCTGGGGTTCTCCTAGCTTAAAACGCTCAAGGAACCATGGTTCGAGTTCTAGTTTTAGATAATTAAAAAGAGTATAATAGTGCACCTGTTCCCACCGTTCTCATTAATCTAAGCAAGACATTTGATATCGATTTCGTCTCTCTACTTTCTTTTGAGGTTCAACAAAAATTTTCTAGTTATGTATACTAAGGGATTTATCTCAGGAGCTGTCCTTATCGGCGCAGCGGCCGCCCAACAGACGGCTTGGGGACAATGTGGTGGTATTGGATGGACTGGTACAAAACATTTTCCAAATCGTTCCATGGGACCAAAAACTAATGGCCCCGATTAAGGTCCTACTACATGCGTAAGCGGATATACTTGTACCTATTCAAATGGTAAGGCGTCTAATCCCTTAGATCATGGGGCTCTATAACTAACTAGGTCCGAATATTAGATTGGTACTCCCAGTGCATACCGGGAACCGCGGTGACCACGGCAAGCACTACGACTACGACGACTAGAGCTGCAACCACTACAACCGCCGCATCGAATCCGACACCTACGTTATATCTCTGCGGTGACTCTACAATGGCCAGGAATGGCGCTAACGATGGTTCCACTGACGGTACGTTGGGTCTTCAAGACCTTTTAGATTTGAAAGAGGGACCAGTGGGATCTAATATTTTAATAATGATATATAGGCTGGGGTAACCAAGTTGCCAAATATTTCACCGGAATAACAGTAAACAACCAGGCTATCGGTGGACGTAGCGCAAGAAGCTATACCCGCGAAGGCCGCTTCAATACCGTCATTGGCCTTGTCAAAGCCGGTGACTTTGTGGTGATTGAGTTCGGCCACAATGACGGCGGTAGTTTGAGTACCGATAATGGAAGAACAGATTGCCCAGGAACAGGTTCAGAGACTTGTCAGGTCACTTATAAGTAGGACTTGCCCGCTAAACCACGATGTTATAAATTAGATGCTATACTAACAGTCCAAAGTGGTATCGCCGAAACCGTCCTCACTTTCTCTGCATACCTCGAAAACGCAGCGAACGCCCTTAAAGCCAAAGGCGCCATCGTTATCTTATCCTCTCAGACTCCTAATAACCCATGGGAAGGTGTTACAACATTCCCAAGTACCAGCAACCCAGTTCGATTTGTTCCATATACCGAAACTTCGGCATCAAGAACTGGTACCACATATGTCAACCACTGGCTGTACTCTATGGATCTCTACAAGAGGCTCGGCGCTGCAGCTACCAATGCTGTTTATCCTAACGATCATACGCATACTAGTCCTACTGGCGCTGATCATATGGCGAGGTCGTTCATTAAGGGATTGCAATGTTCTTCGAATGCTTTGAAGAATAAGATCAATGCTAGCGCTGCTAGTGTTGTTACTGGAAGTTGTTTGTAAATATATAGGGTTGAAATTATCTTTGTGAATACAATTGAAGTTAGAGATACTTACGTGTTGCCGTTTTTACAAAATCATTGAACATCTGTTGGAATCTATGGTTTCTTATATTGCTTAGAGCTTGTCTGTCTTTTGTCGAAGGACTGCCTTCGGTCACTCTTTATATACATTTCCATAGAGCAAATATTTTACAGAGTTTTCGCTGCAGAGATTTCTTCACCAGACGAGCTCTGGTTTCTTGTGAAACTTCAAGGTGAGCTTCAAGGTCACGTGTGAGACGTTCGGTCAGCCACTGCCTATGGCGTTGACCTTGGATTCTGACAACATCCGCCATTTCATTAGCAGGCACGTCATTTACAAAAATCTGGTTCAAAGCCAATGTAGACCCATTACACACCCGAAAGCATCTAGCAATGTGCAGAAGATCCTCATCCGGCAGCTCATTATATATATCACTATGATAAATCTGCAAATACTCCAAATTCCCCGTCAACTTCGTAATAGCATCGTAATCCTCCAATCTCATCCTCCTATCCACAAGCTGTAATTGCTTAACCTTCGATATGTGCCCTCTATATGGCTCAAACGGAATACAAAGTGGATGATGGATTTTATCTTTCCTCCTATTAATCGTGGCGTGGCTTTCGATCTCCAGGGAGTTAAGATTAGGAAGGAGCAATAGCAGAGCTATATATTTCGCCGACTAACTACTGAGCTCCAATATAACGAACTGGTAGTCGGTATATTTATTTTCTAGGTGTGTAATTTGTCTTAGATTTGGACGATAATTTCTTGGCGTACCTATTAGCATGAAACCATAGAGCGCCTTCCTCCTTAGCCTCTAGTGATATATGTTTTGCAAGGAACTTTCTGTCGTTATAGAAATCTTCAGGGCTGTTATCAGAATCGTAAATATATTCTTTATTTTTGATTTCATCTTTGATATAAACTTTTTGTCATTTGGTCCCGGTCTAAGGCTTCTTCGGATCTGGTCAGCTCCTTCTTCGCTGGCGAACTATATACGAGCAATTAGTAAAGCTTCCACGGATCCAAGGTCTAGATCTTTCAAACGAGTGGTGAAGAATAAAATGAATGGAAGGAGAGTTTTTGAATTGACTCTTTCGAGCATGGCATCAAATGTTGCAGAGGATATATATGATCCCAGCTCTTCGCGGTAAAACTCGATTCGCGTTCGGTCTTCTTTTGTCTATTTCTATCACTTAGTGAATGTTTTCGGTTTATCTGCTCGGCGACGGGACTAACAGATGCTGAATTCCTAGATTTGAGTTGCGAAAGAGATGTCGTGTAGAAGGTTACTGCTTAGTTTCTAGAGACTTCTGCTCACACCATTGATCTCGATCTAAAAGTAGCGAAGCGGAACATCCTGACCGAGAACTCTCTATTTCCTGCAGACCTGTCGAATGTGGATGATATCTGCGTTGGCATTTCTGGATGGATAGGTCCAAGTCTCACCAACACGGTGGAAGATGTTTAGAAGAAGTTCGGAAGGGAGACTGGTAATTGGTGCCATTATGTATGTTTGATTTGTGGCTATGGCGATAGATAAATGCAAGGAAAACACAATTAGGATACTCTTGTCATAAGACTCGGACTGGCGGATCCGGAGTACTTCTAGTACGGTTCCCTTTGTCGAAGGGAAGGAATCGTGACAATTTATACAACAACTTCCAACAAACTAGAGCGTTGAATCACAGACCCAATTTAGTTAGCTTTAGACTTGGAAGGTCGCCCTCGACGAACTGTCCGCGAATTCTGACTAAAACTACGCCCTCGGTTACGACTTGGGGCTTGCTTTATTACTAAATATATACAAAAGCTTGCATGCAGGTGCAGATGCCAATTGATAAATGAGTGGAGAGAACACCCTCGCGAAGTTAATTCTGACAATAACATTAAAGACTCATTCGCACCATGAAACTCGAGTGCTTCAACTGTTTAAGCTTAAGCACTGAGCCAAGTCCCAGCCTTATTATTCTCCAACCATTCAGAAACAGGTGTAAGCTCAACGCCATACTTTTCAGCATTTCCGATCTCTGGATTGAATCCCATCTTGGAGATAATCTCGCAGGTAATATGGAATGGATTTGTCATCAATGCTTCCTTCAGATCCTCCTCAGGCCATTGATAAAGTGTGATAGGTTTTCCGCTTGCCTTGGACAGTTTGTCGACCACTTCTTGAGCAGTCAACGCTTCGGCACCGAAATTGATTTCTTTGGTGTGCAGACCCTCTGGGTTATTCACAGCGGCTGCTGCAAATTTCCCGGCGTCTGATCCATCAGCGTACCATTGTGGAATGCTATGGTTGAATGTTGATTTGAATTGGTGCTTCGTAGGAAGGTCTGGGTAGATGAAGGCGACTGTTTCAGGAAGGACATGGTTCTGAATGAATGATGGCGGGCGGATGATAGTCCAATATTGGACTCCAGAGTCCCGGGCGAGTTGATCGAGTTCAAGTTTGCGATTGAAATAGAGCTTAACCCGGTTGGTCGGTTCAAGAGAGTCATAGATGGTCTTGAACCCTTCTTCGGTGCCTGGATATGCCAAACTGCCGTAGATGAGCTGCTTGACACCCGCAGCTTTGACGGCAGCAATGATGTTCTTGGTTTGTCTGAGGTCACTGTCGCCACCTTGAAGGTCCGGGAAGGTGGTGAAGAAGACGGAATCGATCCCAACTGAGAGAGCTCGATCAAGGGATTCTTGGTCGTCGAAGTCACCTTTGAATACAGTGACTCCGTTGGATTTAAGGACCTCGGCCTTAGCAGAAGTAGGGTCGCGGGACAGGGCGTACAGCTGGTGCGGGCCATCTTTGAGAGCCTTCACCATACCACCGCCCATTTTGCCAGTAGCTCCGAGGATGAGAACCTTCATTTTGAATGATTGGTTTCTATTTGTGGTTGATTTGATATAAGAGAGTGTAGTGGATTTATAGATCTAGATACTGCTGTTTGCTGATGATTATTCTATTTCCGATCCATCACGACGGCGGAAACAGCAGATTTTATAGATCTGTCTGATCTCGCAAACAGACTCAAGATCCAACGGAATACCCATCGTGATACCAGGGGATGCGGCTTTCGGACGCAATTTTGATCATAAGGTGGTATTTGAAAATTTGTTGGAAGTCATCAACGGTCATCATATTGCGGGCCGAGAATGATGCATCCATGTCTACCTACGTAAGCGAGTTTGGTTCATTCACTTTGAGCGTTTATATTTTTATTGAAGCCTTACCTAATGCTACGACCACGAAAGGCTGTACAATGGAGCCTGTGGTTTTCTAGGCGTAGTTTAATTGTTTGAGAGCTACCACTACTTATGATTGAGAGATTCGGATGAGTGATATTCCGGCCAAAAAATTTCAAATGGATGTTAACATGTTCGAATTCGCTTGCAAGTACGGCTTGTCCACGCAAGCCCTCGACCTCGATGTTGTATCCTTTCCGAACAACGCGTAAATGCCCAGAGTCCAAGAATGCGCGATGGGAAGTGAATATACTTAAGTATGAAGTTAGAGATAACGTTAGATCTCATTAGATGCTCGTTCGCGGAACCAAAGACGAAGCCGAAGGGTCTGCTTGGACCCTCGTTTGATTGCGAGCCCCTTCGTCTAACAGTGTTGGGCAGACTCGGACATGACATGCCGGGCGAATACCAAATGCAATGTGGGTAGTTGGATATTCGTATCTGAGCCATTGAAACGACAGGGGATAGCGATTCGGAGTGTTAGCGCTCGGGATATGCTTGCAGGGAACCAATGAATGAGAGCGGGGTAGCTGCACGTAACAGCACAAATTTTGCTATCTACTGAAACTGAACGAAAAACTCTTTCATGATCATATGAACGAGGCATGGACGAAAGCCAGTAGCATTCAATTCTACTGGGATTCGTAATCTAGAATGCCCAAGGCAGGCCAAGTAAGATAGATTGAAGATGCAGCGTCTTGGAACAGACCTGTTCAGGGTTGATGTGGGGAACTTCGGCTGGCGAGCCAGTCGGTTTAGGGCCGTGCCGGCAGCCGCATGCTGCACAACGTCTTGGAGGGAGCTGAGCTCACACAACATCCCCCACCCGATTCACTTTCCATCCCAGACTCCTTCCTTCCAAGCCTTCATCACGATATCACTACATGCATCACAATTCACGAATTTGAGAGATTCCCAGTTACCAAAAATGTTCTCCCTGTCGCCAAACGTCGGCCTCTTGGCGTTGGTCATTCTCCTTGCCTACACTCGTCCCACTCTTGCCTTCGGTGCCGGTAACATCGCTGAAATCAGCAAAGCTGAGGGTGCTAGGTGTAAGTACCGATCTTTCCAACTTTAAGGTGCAAGTACGAGCATCTACTGATGGTGTTCTTGCAGGGCGTCATGGCGATATCGAAGATGTTCTCCTTACCATCCTTATGGCCCGAGGTGTGGGCGGGAAGAAGTTCAACAAACTAAACGTGTCTCGTGTCTACTTCGGCAACTGGCTTAGGGATTATTCTCAAGCCATCGACGTTGGAACTGTCAAGTCGGTCTCTGCTGAAGCTATCCGTCTTCTCCTCTCCGTTCTCGGATTTATGACATTCGGCTACGGTTCTCGAGAGTTCGAAGTGACGGCTGAACGTCTTGGATGCTACCGTCCTGAAGACCACATTGACAACCCCAAGAACTACGCCGATAATGTTGATGCCCGTCAATATGACAGAAGGCTCCGTGGTCCAATTGATGAGGAGGTCGAGCTGGCTATCGACCCTGAGACCGGAATGAAGAATTACATTGCCAACGAAGGAGCTGGAATCATGACCTCTGCTAAACACGTCCGAGCACTATTTTCCAGATGCATTGAGCTCGGTCGTAGAAGCTGTGGTGACGATTCCGACCTTCATGAAGCCCTTCGATTGCTCGGAACTGGTCTCCATTGTCTCGAGGACTACCTAGCCCATAGCAACTATACTGAGCTGGTTCTCATTGAGTTGGGCGAAAGAGATGTTTTCCCGCACGTTGGCCGCGATACCAGGATTTCTATTCCAGGCGCTCGCCGTCAAGTTTACCCAATCGTTACCGGCACCTTTGGTGGCGTTGATTTCCTTCACTCTGTCACCGGTGAGGTTTCAGACAAGCTTACCCAGAACGAAATTGAAGAGCTCGAGGGAGCTCTCGAGCATGCTGAGGCCAACAGCGAAGACAGCGTCCTCCAAGACGTCTTCAACATGATCCCCAATGGTGGCGATAAGAAGAACAAGATGAATGAAATCCAAGAAAACGCTCACAACAGCCAAATGGAGAATGCTTCCATTTCACCCCGCGACCCCGAAGAGTTTACACAGTACGCCCAGAACGTTTTCAGACAGATCATGCCTGCTATTGAATTTCATGACAATCTCATGAAAGACCTCAGCAAGTTTGTCGAGAGCATCCCTCTTCTTGGTAAGATTTTGGAGAGGTTTGAGCAAAGGATGTCGATGTGGGTCTTTACCATCATCGCACCTTTCGTCGTCCCGATCATTAGACAGGTCAAGAACGAGTTACACTCTGGCTCGAATGAAATTATCGAGAGCAGCAAGAGGGAACAACACATCGTCTTTGAGGACGACTACTCTACAGATCCTACCCATTCTATGTTGTCCAAGGATCACTTTTCTAACGTAAGTGTTTTGTCTACGCGCTACAGTCTGACCCAACCCATCCATTATTGACGCAATATCACGACAGGTTCTCAACGGCATTTCCGGCAAGACTGCTCAAGCAGTCGTCGCCTGGGTTGTTCCTCAGATCATGGAGGCATGGGACGACGATAGCATTGATGTCGACCGTCTCATGACTCGCATCGTCAACGGTGTTCTCCATCATCCCGCCCAACGTGATCAGGGCGAAGATGGCGCCGAAGAAGGTCGCCGCGTTATGTTCAGCTCCATCGAGGAATGGTGGAATAGCATGCCCGATGATGTGAAGGAAGAACATCGCCGATGGCTCTCTCGTGAAGGCGTTGAAAATGGAGAAAATCACCAAGGCGCACTTGACACCGGTCACGGATGCGCAGGGCCATTGAGCATGCACAACAACTTCGCCAAGGGTGGTTCTCTCGAGGATCGTATCGCCGGAAAAGTTGCTGACGCTCTCGTGGATAACCTCACCGGTGGGATATCGAGGTATGTTAAGCAACAAATAGGTGTAGATATCCCTGAGACTGGTGGTAGCGGTGATGGAGGTTATTCTGGTGGCGGTGGCTTCGGTGGATTTTTTAATTCCTTCCTTGGAAGCGTTTCTTCAGGAAACCAGGAATCGTCATCCTACAGCCGTCAAGAGGAGTCATATGAAAGTCGCAATGATGAATCAGAATCTTATAGCAGATACGAACGTCATGAAGTCCGTAGCGAGGACCACGGCGGTTATGAGCAGCGCACTGAGCGTTATGAAAGTCGAGAGGAAGGTTACGGAGTTGGATATGGTCGTCGCCACGATGACGAAGAACAAGAAGAGGATCAGGGATATCATCGTCGCCATGATTATCAGGAGGAAGGGTACTCAGGATATAGCCGTCGTCGCAATGATTATGAGGAGGAAGATGACTCAGGATATAACCGTCGTCGCCGTGGCGACGAAGAGGAAGAAGAGCAAGAAGAAGATAGTTACCGAAGGCACCGTCGGGGCGAAGATGAGGGTGGGTGGGGCTTTTAAACGAACACGCCAGAATGCGGCCGTTGTGCACCCGAAGCAAGACTTTCCGGACTAGTTGCGTTAACTAGTTGCAGAAATTTGTCACACGAGATAAGTATACGGAATGATGGGGGGGGGGGTTTTTTCCTATTTCTTTCTTCTCAACTAGCAAGTTCAATAAAACGTACAAGAGAATACAAGGACAAAGTCATCCCACTGTCATGAAATCGCGCACTTACGTGTTGCATTTTTCGCGTTGTAGACGAGAGATTTATTGATAAGGTGGGATGTGGAGGAGGGGATTGATTACGATAAATGCGGAGAGATCAGGGAGGTCGGAGCCTTTTTGGCAAATATAAAAGCGGGGCAGTTCCGACTTGGTCTGTGCTATGGAGATTTGAAATCCCATGAACCTGACGTCCAGAAACTTGACTTCCAGAAACTTGACTTAAGCACGAAATCACATCCCTCCCGGCGTACCAGTGTATATTCGGTACAGCAGCGATTCTTTTAAGACAAACAAAACACGATAGTGACGATCGAATCTTAACAACTATTTAACAGCATACAAAATGCCATTCGAAGCTAGAGATGATGACCCAGACGGTATGCGTATATGCCATAGTGTTGTTGACTCGTCGACCGATCTCTGTATCTGCCATTGGGGGAGCTGATCTAGAGCAATATATCTAGCAATTGGTAACCACTACCACGACGACGGTCTCTTATGGCAAACCAACTATGCCGCCGTAGAAGTTTTCGACTATCCCCATGCGACAATGCATATGGTATACCCACCATGGAACCGTGTTCCTCACTATTGAATACTAACCCTTCAAGAAAATATTTTGCCAAAGCTACTGGGGCGAACTCCACGACCTAACCTTCTCCTACAAACGCGGCAGCACCAAGGAACCCGAAGAGGAAAACGCCTGGAAAACCAAATTCCGCCAATCCCTCGCCCGACCTGGTACCGACGAAGCCGCAATGATGCATACCCCTCTCGCGGCGGTCGTACGATATGACACCGGTAACCCGACTACGCATTTATTTTATATTAGCACGGCATTTAAAATCAGGGAGGTGATTTGGAGGAATGGAAGTCAGACGAATGATTGTTTGGGGATTACGGTTTGTCCTACGAGTAGTCTTGCGGTTACGAAGTGGGGCGCGGGGAGTCAGACACATTTTAGGTATTGATATTGTGCTACCTTCTTTAAGCGTCCTGTTGCTATTTCTGTGTATGCTGACTTCCAGGGATGTATAGGTTATACTACCAATCCAGAGCTGGCACAATCGAAGAACACTGTCTTGATTGTAATGCTGGCACCTGGGCTAAAGGCGCAACTCTGAGCGGTCCTGTATCCGCTTACGACGATGATTCTCCACTCCGCGGTACATCTCTGTCATTTATCAATCTATCTCAAGATAAATCCGAACTCCGTGGATTCTTCCAAACAGCCAAAGGTTCTATCCGTGAGTTCGCATACAAGGGTACAAAATGGTTAATAAACAAAATAGGCCTCGAAGCAGCACCGTTTAGAACCCCACTAGCAGCTATCACAGTAGAAAAGAACAAAAAGGCGGCGTTATATTACATCGACGCCTATAATAGAGTGAATGAAGTGGTATGGAAAGGCGATTGGGAAGGTTCGGAGAGGGTAGACGGTGATAGTGTGGCGCCTGGTGCTAGGCTTGCGGTGGCGTCGTTGAAGTATATCGGCCATGATAAGATTCATATGTTTTCTTCTGGGTTGGTGAACGTGATTACACAGAGGGTTTGGACAAGGGAGAAAGGGACGTGGGGGATAAGTCGACTATTGTGGATTTTGAGGCGCCGACGCAGGTGGAGGTTGAAACGGGGTTTAACCCGGTGGTGCATTTGACGAGGCCTACGAGGGATGGGAGGGGGGTTTGAAGTCGAATTTAATTGAATATTATTAGAATGGGACTGTTTTTATGTGTGCTTCTAGGATATCCTTGCACGGTGGTCCATGGTCTTGTGCTGGAGTTGCACATTGGCATTGTTATTTTTTTGGTTTAAATCTGCACGGAATCGATTGTTACTAATGATTGCATCGAGCGACAAATTGAATTGATATCATGCATATTGGATTCTGTACGCAAACCTCTGACATTTGTCTGCAGCTGCAGCCTAAACCCAGCCAAGCAATTTGAAGCTCAAGCTCCTAGTTCTGACGAATCGCATTCACGATCTCGATCTCGTCAATCGACAGACTAAACCATTTTGCGTTAGACTTCACAACCAAGCATTTTTTAGACTCCGGCATGAAGCTTCTTCACGAAAGAGAAAGGTAATTGGGCGCGTGGGGATATCGGTCTCCCCACGGCACCTTGGCATCGGGGCAGTGCAATGTGCTTCCAACCCCGTCGGTAAACTTGGCAGCTGATGTCAAGGTTTGGATATATATCCCTCTCGTAGGAGATTTTTGTGAAACCCCAAAGTTCTCTCTCCAATCTTCGGCTTCAATTGATCAATTACAATTGACCCATAAACCATGACGTCAAATCACCAAAACAGCGTTGGTTCACACATTGGGGAATCAGAACCTCTGCTCCCTACAGCCTCTCGTCGATCAGCGATTGAAATCAACCCAGAAGGCGAAAGCGGCCGTAGCGGGTTCCATCCGGTCCATTTCTTCAAAGTCCTTTGGCGAAGTTCGAATAAAGTCTCTAGCGCCGTGAATTGGCTTTGGCCCCTCGTGCCAATTGCGATTCTGGTTCGCTATGTGTTCTCTGCAACGCCGCTCGCGGTGTTTACTACAACATATGTCGCTATGATCCCTGTTGCTAATTTACTAGGGTTTGCAGGACAGGAGTTTGCTAGGAAGTTACCAAAGGTTTCGGGGATTTTGATAGAAACGACGTTTGGGTCTATTGTTGAGATTATTTTGTTTTTGACGCTGCTTGCAAAACATGAGGTTGAGAAGGGGCATGCGGGGGATGCAAATATGATCCCTGTTATTCAGGCCGCTATTCTTGGTTCTATAATCACTAACCTACTGCTTTGTTTGGGAATGTGTTTCTTCGTTGGCGGTATCAAGATGCAAGTTCAGACTTTCCATTCCGCGGTCAGCGAGGTTGGAAGTGGTCTTCTCTTAGTAGCTGGGTTCGGCCTTCTCATCCCCAGTGCATTTTACTCCGCTCTTAAAGGGTCGGCGGTACCGGATCTGGACTCCTTCAAGGAACCAAAATATACCAGCGGCAGACTCCAACATGATGTTCTCAAAATTAGTCAAGCAACTTCAATCCTCCTTATTATCGCATTTACTATCTACATTTGGTTTAACGCTAGAACCCACCACAGCATCTTCGACGAAGTCATTGAAGGCGACGAGCATAGAGACCTCGATCGCCATGACGATGCGGAAAAACCGAAGTTTACGTTTACAGAGTGTATACTTGCTTTGACGGTATCTATTGCATTGGTTACACTTTTTGCAATTATTCTGGTGGAGAATATCGAGGATGTAGTTGAGGCTGGGATTCCAGATCAGTTTTTGGGTTTGATATTGCTGCCGTTGGTTGAGAAGGCGGCTGAACATTTGACGGCTGTGGATGAAGCTTGGGATGGGCAAATGGTATGTATATTCGAGACATTAATCGTTTGAGGAATTATGCTAATCATTTTTATTTAGAATCTTGCCATATTCCACTGCCTTGCGCCATCGATTCAAACTGCATTGTTTAATGCACCGTTGGTCGTCATTGTCGGCTGGATTATCAACAAACCTGTCGACCTGAACTTCGAAATATTCATGATCGCCCTGCTGGTTCTGTCGATTCTGGTGACAGGAAACTTCTTGAGGGATAATGAATGCAATTACTTGGAGGGGGCTCTGTTAGTGGTACGTTTATCTGACCTTTCCGTGTCTAGTTTTGGTATAAATATCAATTGATCCTGACGAAATGCATAGATCATATATCTCATTATGGCGGTGGCAGCTTGGTATTATCCAAACCCGGATGTTGTATCCTCTAATGGGAATGAACTTCTGAGGGTTTTCGAGGCCATGAAGGATGCTGGGTTGATGAACAGGGTTGAATTGTAGCCTATTGTCGGTAACCTGTATTGTTTGAGCCGTAAGTGTAAGATGTTGTGGCGATCTTGCGTCGATACTTTTTGAGTCCGGATTTTGTGAGTTGCTCGATGAGCTATCGTGCAGTGTGGTTTTGAGCTTGTTTTCATTGTATTATCACATGTCAATCTTGTATTCGCTCGAGGAATGTATTGATATTTATAGGTGGTGAAAGGTAGTATTAGTTGTGATCAATCGGTATTTCAGAAATTATGTCGCAGAGCTCGAGAGATTATCCATAAAGAAGTTCTAAAATACTTTATACCTGGTACATGACCGGAAGCATTCAGCCTTAGGCTGACGTATTCAAAGCCGAGTTTGTAGCCGCTGTGGCGCCGGACTAGTGCAGAACCGGGTGATACAGAGGCTGGGGTCCCTGTCTGTGCTGCCAGGCCATGGCTTGGCCTGGAGATTGGCTGTGTGACCAACACATTCCCTTGACAGCCCAACCCAACCCAACTCAACGGGGCCAAAACCACGACCTGCTAGATGGAGCAGCGGAGGGCTGCAATGGGAAGCTGCTACTCCCTCAGTACATTATCTATCATGATACTAAAATATTAAAATGTAATGTTTATCTGCACTTTTGGTCTCTAATCCTCAAGCTATAGCATAAATCGCCGTGAATGATACTGCTTATAGCATTTCGGGTGCGCGGTTTGTGTTGGACCCAGTTGTCGCTCGGAACTTCCCTTGTTGAATGATGGCGTCGTCAGAATACAGAATTACCCTGAGCAGCAGCACACGCAGCAAGGGGATACGTACAGCTGAACGAATGAACAACATCACGATCTTTGCCATTAATCTAAGAATACCCCGACAACCAGCCAATCACTATCTTCATGGACTTGCAGGGACCTCGTCACTGTTTTTTTTTTCCCAACCTTCTTCATCCCCGGCATGTATGACCTGGCAATTGTTATCCATCATAAAGAGCGATCGTCCGCCGCTAGTGATAAAGGGGAAGGTACCCATTTTTTCACGATACCATCTAACGTCAACCCGGCCTGCCCAGAATGCTTGATCCTGTTCAAGCTTTCTGATTCCCTACTCTTTTTGTCTATTTTCAGGCACCGAAGATGTCGATAGCTCATACTTGACATTTCCCGGATACGACGGATAAGGCGTTACCTTCCCGAACGGGCCCGTCCGTCGCGCACGATACTACCTAGCGCTCTTCACGTTCTGCTCGACGTATAAATATACGAGCGCAATGAGGTATATACCCCTTTATAACTGCATGCTCGAGCGCGAGTAGCCTTTGTTTCTATTTCATTGATTTTATTCTATTTTATTCTGTAATTATAGGCGGTTTTGGGGCTAATTGCAATTTTGTGTGCATTGCATATTGCCATTTTATTGTTATTTAGGTCAGAGGTTCCTCATACATCGCCTGCAAAGGTGACTCGGTTCGTCATTATGAAGGTCGCCTTTTTCACACTCCTTGGCTTTCTTTTCGCTACAGCGGCTCTGGCCTCTACGAGCTGGAACAAATCCCCGCAAGCTATTAAAAAGCTCTACGATGGATTGAGAGCAGAGGAGGCCAATCGGAATGAGGAACGGTATAATCCTCTGAAAGACCGAATCCTTCGCAAGAAGTCAAAGTATTGCAATAAAAAGACGAAAGGTATTGTTGCTTCTCTTCCTCTGCATTCCCTAGTTGTCTAAAAGTTCGTAATTTCAAAAACCTAAAGACTTCTGGGTCAATGGCACTCGCGGCGCAATCCCTGACGTCAACTTCGACATTCCGGAGTCTTACGCCGGCCTTCTCCCGATCTCCGCCTCCAAAAACGAGTCTAGAAAGCTTTGGTTTTGGTTCTTCCCAACCACTGGTGGTCCGGAGACGAAAGATGATTTGGTGGTTTGGCTCAACGGTGGCCCAGGATGCAGTTCTCTCGAAGGATTGTTACAGGAAAACGGCCCGTTTACATGGCAATACGGAACCTATCTACCGGTGCCGAACCAGTATACTTGGGTCAATTTGACGAATATGGCCTGGGTTGAGCAGCCTGTTGGTATGTTCGACTTTCGAATCTCGATATGATAAGATTTATGGCGTTAACAAAAGGGTTTAGGTACCGGTTTCACACAGGGAGAACCTAATATCAGAAACCAAGAAGAGCTAGCAGCGCAGTTTCTCGGCTTTTTGAAAAACTTTGTGGACAAATTTGGCCTCCATGGGAAGCGTATCTGGATTACTGGAGAGTCTTATGCCGGGTAAGCTTCTTTACTCTCGCCCTATCTTCTATAATTCAAGGCGGGTTTCTAATATGAGAGTAGAAAATACATTCCCTACATCGCCGACGCAATGTTAAACCGCACCGACACGAGATACTTCAACTTCAAAGGGTCTATGCTATACGACCCAAGTATTGATGAAGACCTTTATTTGGAAGAAGTTCCCGTCGTTCCATTCCTCGTACGCAACAATGTAATTTTCAACTTTCCGGACGAAGAAGTTGCCCAGCTCCAAAAAGCAGCTGATTCCTGCGGATTCACAGCTATTTATGAACAGGGCCTGACTTTCCCACCAACAGGACCGATCAATACTACTTTGATCCCAGGTAGATGTCAACTTTGGAATCGTGCGTGCAAGCAATTCTTATTCTTTCTTTTAGCGTCGAAAAAGCGCTAACTGTACAATGTAGAGGTCTTTAACCGTGCCGTAAGGATCAACCCTTGCTTTAACATCTACCATATCATGACAACCTGTCCAAACCTCTGGGACGTCCTTGGTTTCCCAGGATCATTCGGCTACCTCCCCGAAGGCGCCAAAATCTACTTCAACCGCCCCGAAGTCCAGAAAGCTATCAATGCTCCCCGTGTCGAATGGGAAGAATGTAGTTCACGAGACGTATTCGTCGGAGGTGATAGATCACCTTTCCCAGTTCCCGGCGGCGTCCTTTCCCGCGTTGTCGAAAAAAGCGTAAGAACCGTTGTTGCGCACGGATTGTTGGATTTTATATTAATAGCCGATGGGACCTTGATTTCTTTGAATAATATGGTTTGGAACGGTAAAAGAGGGTTTTCGAAGAAGCCGAGTAGGAAGTTTGTGGTGCCTTATGATGGGCAAGGAGAATTGGGAATTTGGCATGAAGAGAGGGGATTGACGTATATTGAGATCAAGTTGGCGGGACATATGGTGCCACAGTATCAGCCTGCGGCGGGGTATAGACACTTAGAGTATCTTTTGGGACGAATTAAGGATTTGTCGAAGTAAAAAAGGGACTCCCTTGTTGTTTATTAGATACTTGGGACTAGGTTATGGCCCGAGTGGGTATGCTGCCTAGAGTATACGTATTTGTATTTTCTTTTCTTGATTGGGGGTTTTGGGTCGGCATTGTATGACTATAGTGGTGTGTGGTGTATTGGCTTTTTGATACCTAGTTTGGATTAACCACCCGGAATGGAAAAAGTATCATTGATTGTCATTATATTACAGACTTTAAGATCATTGGGATACAACGGGATCACCGGCATTATTCGTATACGTATATACGTACGTCTATCTGCAGTATTCGTCATTGATCACCTTATCTATCGTAAACCTGGGGCCTCCTACTTTTGCTGACGTCTGGGAACGAGATTGGGCTGGGAGCCTGCAGATACCCCCTGACAAAAATCGTCTTAAAATCATGGCGGCGACCTAGTTTTGAGACTAGGTAGCGACATGATTCGTCTAAGAATTATAAAATTTTATGATGACGGGTTTGCGATTGGGGCTCGGTTATCGTATAGGTTAACCCATGAGGAGACGCTCATTCTTTAGAATACAATAATATCGAAGAAAAAAACAGTTAGCGAAAATGGAATCAACAGAAATAAATGGGAGGGATTGAGGTAATTATTCATTCCATTTTTCTAGGCAGTGTACACGATAGGAATGTAACAGAATTTGCGATAAAACAGACACCACGCATTACGCTTTATATAAATTTCTAGGATACGAAGAGCTGTACAAAATATAAACAAAAGGAAAATCAAGGAAATGGGGCTCAGAATAACAAAGGGAACCAAGGAAATCTACAAAAGGAAAGAGGGGCTTTGGGTTAAGTGCTCTTCACTTTCAGCTCAGAGCTAGCAAAGAGAATAGAAGGGAGTTTGGGGTGTAGAGCTATAGATAATCAAGCTATAGAATCGAGATTTCATAAATCCGACCCTATGCGAGTTCTCTATATGAACTAGTATCATCCACTGCCGCATGACGCTGAGGAACCAGGTACGAAGATCTATAGCTAAAAACAACCGGACAAAGAATCCGGGACGGAAGTATTAACAAATGAACCCGACAACAAGCAAAACCGACATTGCAATAATAATAAAAAAACACGAAGTTGTTTTTTGTGCCATCAATCGTGAGATATAGGGTTTTTCGGTATATATAGATGTAGTATCTCGAGGACAGGGCATTATCTACGAGAGCCGCCGTAGGGCTTTTGCTCTGCAAAGCTTCTGCTGGATAGAGCAGACTCGATATCGCCGCTGGAAGTCATAGCTTCTCTCTCTTGGGGTCGGTCTCTGGAGGTGCCAGGAAAAATGTTATGTTGGCTACTGCTCATAATCGCAACGAAGGGTAAAACAAAGCAAAGGGAAGAAAAAGGAAAGGGGGAAAGTTGTGCTTACCTCCTAGTCAATTCCAAATCGCCCAAGTCCTTTCTTCGCTTCCACTCATCGAAGAGGTCGCCATAAGGCTTGACAACCAAGTAAACAACGACAACAAAGAACATCAAAAGTGCGTCGAAGATGTAAAGGTAAGCTTCGTTCTTCATGAGAGGGCCGTCATGAGGCATGATATATTCGATAACCCTGAAGATGGATCGAACGAGGATAAGTCCGTTGGCGAAGTACATGGTGAGAAGGTATTTGCGGCCCTTGATCTTTTCATGAACATGGGATGGTGATTTGTTGAGACGATTGTGGAAGATGGTGGCGATGATGATGAACCCGCCGAAGAAGAAGATTTGGATGAAGAGACCGCCCATGATGATCTTTTGACCGCGGTCGGCACCTTCTGGATCACTTTTAGCCATCATACCACCTCCTGTTGTTATGAAGATATTGAGTTAGTATCGCTTCTTGTATCAAGTTAAAAGATCTTAAAATCCAGTAGTGAACGTACCTGCACTCTGTGCGAGGAAAGAAAGGACGTCGCCGGTAACAAAGAAAGTGGTAAGCCATCTAGCGCGAATGATAAGGAGGTTCTCGGCGTGCAAGGCAATTGCAAGACGACTAAGCGTCATATAGATCGATGCAGCAAAAAGAGCCGGGGCGAGCAGAATGAGAAGAGACTGCATGATGAACCAAGTAAGAGAGTAGAAATCATAGTGCGATCCGATACGTCCGACATAACCAACTGCTTGGACTGTCATTTGTTAAAAGATATACTAAGTTAGCTTTCGACTTGCGAAGAGTTGTAGATATCGATATGGATCCGTGGTTTTCCGACAGAGGTAGTAACATACAGATGACACCAATGATAAAGGGAATAAAGTACCATCCTTTGTACTTGAACAAACGGTAGATGTGAATGATGCCACAGACTGTGAAGAGGAGGACGAAAATTATGGCAGCTGGCAAGCTCGGCCAGTAGTAGTATGGAACCCAACCGCCATGGCCATTGCCAGGCGAAGTGTCGATAGCCGGTGCGCCCATCATGTGAATCTACGTTTATGCTTCGAAAAGTGGAGTCAATGTACGTAACCAAGCGGCTCAAAAATAACTTTTGAATTGACAGAAGCTAAACTAGTAGAAAGACCAAGGCGGTATAGGTGGAGAGTCTAATTTGTAATCGTTGGGATATAAATTTAAAATTGAATGACGACTTTTGAGGCTTTGATACTGATCAACGGATGAATGAAATATATCTATCGACGCGGCGAGTGCGAATGAAGTCCCAAAGTTACCAGCTAAAAATATTGGTAATGGGATAGCCTAGCAAGTAATATTTTGACGACGTAGATTTTGTTTGTAGGTTGGTAAATGTATTCAGGAGAACTCCAAGATCGATATCTGGCAAGGTACTTATAGAATCCGAGAATCGATAACGGTTGGTTGTCGACGAATATCCGAAATGGGAAATAGGTTATACGAAGACCGAAGACCGAAGTAAAACAAAGTAAAACGAAAGCGAAAGCCTACCCGCCACATGGGATTCGTAAGCTTTTATAGGAACTGGATTTAAAAATTAACTAGTTTTGGGAGCATGCACAGGCGAGAAATTTGCATATATATGAAAGAAGCCTTTCCGGATGCCTGATGTGCCGGTGTTCGATTGATTACATATGTGATCGGGGGCTACGGGGCACGTTTTGCGTCGGGTCCGCAGCAGTGAAATTGATGTTGAATGCGGCTTGGCCACAATCTGATCTATCTTAATTTCTTCCAATGGATAAAAATAGCTGCGGATGTAACTATGGTCCGGAAATTTAATTTCAGAGAAAATCCGGAGCTATGCCTGTTATCGTGGCAACTGTTTCTCGAATAGAACAGTGAGGGAACGAAGGGGCGGTTATACGCGTAAAGAATGTGTTGTAGCCTCTATACGGTCCCAAAGGGGAAATTCAGCACTTCGGAGTTATACGAGACAGGGATTTGGGCTAAAGCTTGGAGATTAGCATAACCTTCGACAGCAAAGCTTAAGGCTGAGCTTAAAACGGCCGCGACGAATTATTTAATCGACACGGCTTATTCCGTTCTTCGAATAATATCTCCCGAACGTAAGCAGTTGCGTAGGCGTTGGCTTGGCTATTTTGGTCTTCGATAGGTACCCAATGCGGGAGTCTTTGTGGCAACATTTATTCCAGCTTAGTCCACCGAATCCTGTCCAAACCTATTGTATTGTCAGCAAAAATCGCACCCCCAAGAAAATCTTCTTGCATTGCATCATTATTTTTTGCCATTCGATACCTCCTTCGTATATCGCATAGCGTTATTTTTTCTTCCTCTGTTTACTTAAGCTTTGCTTGTCTGACGCAGGAACACAATTTGTGGCTGGATTCCTGGTCTCGTTTCACAGTATTCAGGCAACCGCAAATCCGTTTCGCCCGGGAAGTGCCATTAGATAGGTAACGTGGTTAGTTATACGATATACGAGATTACCAAGAGCTATGCCGCTGGCAAGCCCTGCCGATAACACCGGATCTGTTGTACCTCGGACACGGCGCTTCCACAATAAGAGCCGCACCGGCTGCAGGGGGTGTAAAGAGAGGCGTATCAAGGTACCTAATTCCGATCCAGTCTTTCGAATTCCATCCTTTCATATTTTGGCCCCCCTTTCGCGAAGACATGTCGACAACACAAAAATGTGGCAGAGTGCAACAAAACGAAATATCGACAATCTTAATCACGGACAATCTCGACTTTAAATAAAAGCTTCTACGCCGAAAAAATTTCAAAGAATGAGATAAACCGGAGAAAATGACACTATGGCTAACACTTATGATTGTCGAATTGGCAGTGCGATGAGGGACGACCAATATGTTCGAACTGTATCCGTCGAAGCGCCAATTGTGAATACGAAAAACTAGCAGAGGAACCGACCGAGACGCTAACTCCGTCACCGGGCGAAAGCTCAAACACAAAATCCACAGGCCGATTAAGAAGATCTCGGCGGCGAAACGAACCAAACGTTCCCCCAAAGTTTACATTTGTAGACGTGAACAAATCGGTCGCTCGAAAAAGGAAACGTGATGGCTCTGACGATGCTGCCATCGAGACGACAGACACGAGCAAGGTGAATAGTCCGGCTACAACTGAAGACGCCGAGGTTATTGTGGGCGTGTTACCCATTCTTGCTAGTGCCGTCGAACATGCATTAGAAAGAGGACAGAGACTTGCGCAGATTTTGATTATTTCGAAACAATCATCTTTACTACGCAGCGAGAACGAGTATATTCTAAAACCGAACAGATCTTCTTCTATTCCTAGTGGGAATTCAGACTCCAGTAGCTTTGGAATTGGTGGATTCACATCTCACACTCCTGATTTCGGGTACGGTTCTCCGCAAGCACCTCCTTCGGGTTCGCCCCTAGGTTCGATTTCGCTGTGGCAGTCCTCGCCTTCTACAGGCTTACGACAAGCCGGTGTCAATGTGAAAATAAGCCTACAGGATTACAACCTGATCAACACGTACAGGACCTACACTTGTCACACCTTTCCTTACGTTACGCCTAGTCGTAATCCTTGGAAATCTTTGACTTTTGATTTACAATTTAAAGTATGTGGCAGCGTATAAGTACAGACGGGATTACCTTCAAGCAACTTGCGTTCATGAGATTTCGGTTGATAGCTAATATTCTATCCCTTTCCTTAGAATCCATATCTCTATCATATTACAATTGCGATTACTGCAGCCCACGTCCGATATTTACAAGGTGTCGCTACTCCTTCACTTTTGGAAGTTTCACACTATGTCAAAGGTTTAGCTTCCTACCGAGAATCCCTAACTTTGCATTCCACGGCCGCCGTCACAGTCTCCAAAACTGGCGAAATTCCCGTTGAATCCCAAGGACTATTCGCTACTTCCGCCTTACTTGGCGCCTATATGTGGGCAGCAGAGTTAACAGACATTCATAATTGGCTCATCGCAAAATTTTCAATGACTGTGGGAACACGGGAAATTATTCATGGTGTTTGGGAAGCGAATTTGTTCACAGAATTTCGAGAAGCGGTAGGGGATTCATTACAACAAGTAACAACGAAGTTATATGAAGTGGTTAAACTTGGCGTTGAGAGCCGTGTCAGACTTCCAGCGCTTGAGGCTTTGGCAACAGGCCAGGCAACGTCGCGGTTATTTCTCCCAGGCGCGGCGAAGGATCTTGAGGACATCGATGCCCCCGCTGAGGATGACAGAGATACAGCTGGTGCTTTAGGGTCGGAAATATACGACTCTGGATATGCTTGGGTAGATCGAGAAGGGTGTCCATTTTATCGAACTTCGAACGGCTCTATGGTGGTGGATATTGGTACCCTTCATCGCCTTGTCTGCATCATTACCACACTAGAGACCCCGGGAGGAATATCGGAGGGTACTATGACAGCAGTAGTAAGATTGATATTCATGTGGCCCGGCATATCTTGCCACGTCATTCTCGAAAAATTGAAAGAAAAAGATAAACGGGTATACCTACTGCTGGCATATTACTACGCAGCTGTAGTAAAGATGAAACAACTTAATTCGCCGTCCCTGGATGCTGTATTGGATGAAAAGGAATGGAAGCCGGCCCCAGATGAGGTAATGAGGTCTTGGTGGCTGATGAAAAACCCGAGACTTCTACTGAGAGGAATCATAGATTGGCTAGGAAGTGACTGGATCCAATGGTTAGAGTGGCCACTCAAGATTTTAAGGGAAGAAGAAGAGTCGGAACGTGAGAGAATCGAAGGGCTGTGGGAGCCGGCGATGGAGGGTATGAATTTTGTTTAGTTATCCAGATGCAAGGTCGCTCCCCAGCGAATATTTTTAGCGGAATATATGTATTTTAGTTTGATAAAGTTTTAAATTTGCTTTCATGTATATAATTTGAGGGCTAGAGATGGTGCCTTGATGGCATGTTCACATAAATATTTCTATTCGAGGACACTATTTAATTAAAAGGTATCACTAGGAAACCTTGCTCCACCTTGCTTTCGAATCTCATCCAAGATGCCCATAATCCTCTCTGTCTCTGCCAATGGTATAGTCTCATTCTCTTTTCTGCCATTTGCAACATCCGCTGCCACAGCATCGGCCTCCCAATAGAAGCCCCTCCCTGGTTTCTCGAACTCATATAGCTTTCCTTCGCCCTCCTCATCGTGCAACTTCAATGTAAAGCTCTCGGGCGATGAAGTAGGGCCGTGGATAGTGATGACACCCTTGCTACCCTCAACCCTCGCGAAGGTTCTGTCTGTCCTCACATTTGTCGTCGATGTCAATATCCCTTGCTTCCCTGTTGACGGATAGCTCAAGATCCAGCTGCTCAGCGTCTCAACACCATCTTGTAACGTTTGAGCTGCCAAAATCTTTGGATGCTCGCCTTCGCCGACATTTTCTTCCAGGGTTAAAACACCCCATGTAAGGCTATAGATACCAATATCAAGAAGTGATCCGGCTCCCATACTTAAATCCTTCAATCTGCTGCTATCGGGCAAGCTAGCCACATTGTAGGATAACCCAAAGTCGGCGAATGTACGCCAGACCTGTCCGATAGCTTTCTCTTCATACAAAAGTCGCCTCAGTTCTTTTACCAGAGGGTAGAATCTCGTCCACATTGCCTCCATCAGAAATACACCCTTCTCCCTCGCCAGAGCGGTAACCTCCTTCGCATCCGCTTGGGTTAACGTAAACGCCTTCTCGCAGAGAACGTTTTTCCCAGCGTTAATGGCGTCAATACAATTCTGTTTATGGAAACTATGTGGCGTCCCAATATAGACCACATCTACATCAGGATCGTTGTAGGCTTCTGCGTATGATGCGTATATTTTTGGAGTGACGCCGGAGTTGTTTGCGAGATTTGGATGGACGTATTCGTCATAGAATTTTTGGCCCTTGGAGATGGAAGATGAACCGATAGATTGGATTATGTGGTTTGCACGCTTGTTCGGCCAGGATGGGAGGAGGAGGTCGCTGACAAACCAGCTGGAGATCATGCCGGTTGCTTCTATTGTTAGTATAAACTTTGGAAGCTGGAGGGGCTATATTCGTAATTACCAACGATGCCCCAACGGACGGTAGGAAGTTCTTCTGTCATGTTGGAGGTATATGGAAAATATTTTGATAATGCGAAAGTAAAGATATCAGTCCGAGGGGATTCAAGTAATCGATATCGATATAGCAGAGTCTGTAGATGGTACGAGCAATGTGTGGGAAGTCGGGGTTCTAGTTATTGCCCTCTATATAGTGACCAATCATGATCTGATACCCCGCGCCATCCAGGGTTATTAGCAAGCACCCCGACACGGGCCTTCCACATCCGATCCGAGGCTCGAATACCAGGTTCGAAAGGGTCTAGCACATCAGCTGCGACACTCTGCGACCGGATAAACTTCGGGCAAAAAGCAGCTTGGCTTGTGGAGCTTAGTCAGCAGAAGATCTTAAAAATCACACAACGTACAACACAAATGTAATCTTGGCTATCAACAATGACAAGCGCTTCTTTGGCAGGGAAAGTTAATACAAGTCTGAGACAAATATTGGATAAAGATGTGCCATTCATACACTCAGTCGCATATAGCGGCTTATATCTCGGATTCTTTGGGCAGTTCTTTGATCATAATCGATTGTTTGTTTAAAAGGTATATTTGTTAAACCGTCGCGGCCGTAAGGGTACCGACATTGGTGTTGTGCTGCTTCATTACCTCAGTTAAAAGTATTCTGGCGCGCTTCTTATAAATCTAAAAACGCAAATGACGCACGTAAGTCGCCCGTGCCAAGTAAACAGCAAAAAGAATGGTATGCACCGTAGTCGCCAAACATGTAATAGTCTATAGACGTCTAGAGGGCCCCAGGTGGTAGATGTAACGCCTTTGTAGCTAAATTCCTCGATTGATCCTTAAGGACTTGAGTTGTACTAGTCTCGGGGAGTTGTGCTTACTTCAGAACTTTTCCTTCCAACATTTCCATCCCTTTATTCATCCGCTCATTAGGTCATTCATTTACTATTCCTTTTGCAAGAACTTCCAGGTTCTTGCGAAACCTTTATTTGTAGTCGCCATTTTCTGTTACTTCGTTGGATCCCTCAAACACATTTTTCCTCATTGTGTCAACATAGATAATAATGAATTAGAATTGTAGACTCACCATCGATTTATGTTTCGTAGTCATGATTCTGTAGTAGTATCTCCATTAAATAGTGGCATAGGCTTTTGTATTAACACATTGCGCACCAATCTCGGCATCGATATTTAAATCTGGAACCATGACCAAATAGATCCCCCCCTTCCCAATCATCTTCAGATCTTCCTACAAGGTTGAATCAATTGTACACCGTACCACAAAGATCTACATTTCTAATTCCAGACTCCACAACCTTCCCTACAGAACTTCAGTTCGGTCAAGATCGAGATCTAAACACGAATCTGCTTCCGGAACCTGCGCAAGGATATCACCGAAACATTTGTCCTACCAGTCCCCTCCGAATCCTCAAGTTATACATAAAATCCCGGTTTGAAAAAAAGGAAAAATGCAGTGGATTATCACAGTTATCAACTTCCTCCTCATTTTCATCCTCCTCGTCTTCATTGTGAATGTTCTCAAAGTATTGGGACTTTGGAGGCGTCGCTAAGATTTTGACCTCCGCCGTGAACATCAGATAGTCCATATGGATGATATATGTGAATCCTACCGCCTATTTGAAATATACGAGCCATCTATGGATCTTGGCTAAGTTTTGTTTCCGCTGTAGCTCTGCGGAAATTTAAAGCAAATGAAATTGATTTGGATATATTAATGCAGTGAGGGCGAAAGCAAACCAAGGTCTTTGATATGGATGTAAAATGCTGGATAGATAGGAGCTCAGAGATCATGTATACTATTTGTCCCTCTTCACGAAATACTTAAATCAGGGGACGGTAGATTAAATTTTGACTCCTGAAACCGAGATGGTCGGTAGGAAGAAATATATTTGGCTGCATACTTGGAGAATATCTCTGCTTCGCCGCCTTTAAGATCTTCGGGAAGTTCAAGTTAAAGCCCTAGCTTTAGGGCTATTATTTGAATATTATTCTACTATCGCCAGTTTTTGAGAACTCGGTATCGTTATACAAATGGCATCGGTGAAAGTGGTTGTAATAATTGAAATTGAGACGTCTCACTCGATCTAGAAATCCCCACTCTAGTAGAAACCGTCTTCAGGCATTAGGCTACATGTATTCTCGACCAAGTAATTCCCCGCGACACTAGGTATGCCCATTCTCTCTAGTACTTGGATATATTCTCTCGACTTTTATTACCTTCTAGTCGATTGTTTCGACGTCGGGTCTCAGCGCACGCCATCCGTTCCACTTTTTGAGACAGGGGTCACACGAGGGTGCAGGCTGTGCTACGAATACGATCTCGGTTTCAACTTCTTCACTACAAATGCACTTTCTTTTGGGGTGGTAGATTGGGAATCTTGTTTTACAATAGTCGTGGACGAAAACGAGGAAACACATGGTGGCTAGTTACTGATAGGTTATATGCGGGTATAAGAGTAAGCTTGTTGGATTTGGTTTATCTGTTCGATGGGGTGGTCTTATGACTTTGACGTCCGAAATTGTATTTAGAGATGTAGGAGAAGTGATATGTTGCAAGAATGTCTAGTGGATGTGTGATGAGGAGAGTGAAAGTGGTCGTAAGAGTCTTTGTCTGAGAATCAGCTTTATATTCCCCAAGTCGGTATGTCATTTCGAAACTAAATAGATACATACGGGAATGGACTTTGGGCTTGAAATTTGAAATCTTTGATGATCATATGATCGGGATCCCGACGAGACAACGGGATACCTGGAGCAGATTATGTAGCCGTTAGCTCATCATTACTTCTCGCAACTTCAAACTCGAAACTTGTATTCTCTTACCTAAATGCTCGAATTATTATTTGCATATAACGATAACTCGAGCTTGAATTTGTCAGAAATGTGATGCTGTCCGCAGCTCAGAAACATATTTCATCTTCCTAGCCGTTCCAAGAACGTCTTGATCAAATCCGTTGCCCGAACCTTGCCGTCCTTGTAGTCTCGAACTGCTTCTCTGAGCTCCTTTCGTATTCCGGGTGGAGTTTCATCTTTCAGTGGATCATCTGTGGCGGTTCCGGGCTTATACCCTCCGGCAAGAACACAAGACACGAGGCAAGCCTTGGCCTCAATTGTGTCAACTTCCTCGCTGCACTTGCAGTCCCCGAAGGAACCTGGGACTAGTTTTTCCCATTTGTTGAGGGTTTTCTTGCAATAGTGGAAGTACTTCCAGTGACACATATTGCTAACGTAGCTAACTTTCGCTTGGATTGTAGTACGATAGTATTGACAGGGCGAATAGGTAGTTTGGGTGGTGTAGTGATTGTTGAATGTCAAGGCAAAGGGCTAATACATGTTGAGGGTACTAGGATTGGTCCCGGGCAGGTGGGGCGTCAGGGCTGGGATTAATTGGGACGGTATGCTGAGCAAAGTATCCATATTGTCGATTCATAAGGATTAATTTCATACTCACCTCAGCGGGTTCTGGGTATATCCACACCTCCGAGCGACCAGGTTTAGGTACGATCCAAGCCTCTGGGTCTGAATCTATAGGTCTCAAGGGCTGGACAAACCGCCTTATGCATATAAAATTTCCAAAGTTTCCATCCAGCCAAGCACTGTATAAATATACCCAGGAATGTTACCAATTTTCAGATTTACTGGTTCTAAGAAGGCCTGTTACAATGGAAATATCGACAGCAATCCGTACAACCTAAGATCTCTAATTAGAAAGCTCTGTGGATATACACGTATGGCTTCCATAAAGCTTCAACTTCAGCTTTAAAGGTCTGTTGACATCTGCTCAACAAGATCTCTGACAATCATAATCTCAGCTCTAACGAAGAACCTAAATTTTATGTCTCCTACTCCTTAATCCTTTTTCTGGAATCCATAGAATCCATACCGTAATTTATCGATCTACCCTAGCGACGTGGCTATATGGTATATTCTTTAAATAGGAATTCTAGGATTTCGTTTAACCTACACGAGAATGCTCGAAGATCTTTGCATTAGCCCCGTAATATTAAACTTGCCAAGGCCATCCCTCCGCAGGCTTTGCAACCAACTTCGTCTCTTGATGAATAGGAAGGAACATAACACAGTCAACGGCACTGTAGAATCCGCAAGTTTGATCAAGTTATCTAGCGGAGCCCAAATCTTCCAACAGCAAACCCAGTTATCAATCCTACCAATGACGGACTCGATGATATCCCCGTGGTTGTTAATCCACCATTCAGGGAGTAGACTTGCGAAATTATAGTTTTGGTTATCAATATTAGCAGCAAACCGGTTCAAAACTTCCTGATCGACTGCAATTTGGCTGTCTAGGAGCTCTTTGAAACCTTCTATAATCCTCTTGAATAGCTCTCTGCCGTCCGTATCTACCTCTATCGTGGCTAGCTAGCAACTAAGTGATTGTGACTATAATAAAGAATTAGCATAGAACCCACTAACAAATTACGAATGTATCTTCGAGAGTGCATCTAGTCTCGCAACCTTGTCTATGGTATGCTTTATAATCAATTCCCGAGATGCCGCAGAATGTTTTCCCTTGTTATAGGTAATGGAGGAGAATACTCAGCACCATAAAAATGACAATTCCCGCCTATCAACTATACGAAAGTATTCTTAAACTCCGATTGGAATATCGAAGCAATTGGGGG
Source organism: Arthrobotrys flagrans (assembly GCF_004000055.1). Taxonomy (NCBI): domain Eukaryota; kingdom Fungi; phylum Ascomycota; class Orbiliomycetes; order Orbiliales; family Orbiliaceae; genus Arthrobotrys; species Arthrobotrys flagrans. The sequence goes on from NW_027137556.1 coordinate 1,541,698, forward strand.
TAGTGATATAGTAATGTGTAGTAATGTGTATACGGAAGGTAAAGCCGTTGTTATTTTATCCCTAGGTAATTTAATGGGAAATTTCGAAACCATTTTTTATTGTTTATCTTCGGAATAACGGTACAAAACGCCACTGAGTATACAATGCCTGATATCCTTTGTCCTTTTTAACTAACCGCCCGCCGTTTTATCTTTGAAAACGGCAGGATTCTAGAACCTCGGGTTAAAACTGACGTTATAAAAGAAATAGAGGGAATAGAAGGAAGCTTGAATAGGTAATTGGTTCGGGTTAAAGGAAGGAGAGTAATTTGTAGTTGTGTGAGTGTTAATAAGGACACGGTTTGCGTATTCATAAATCTCATTGAGTTGTATCCGGCATTTGTCGTTTCGGTTCCTAGTGACGTCTGTGACATGATAGGACATCGACGGCGTTTCCACGTACTCGAGTAATAAATAGCTAGATCCAGGCTCCATAGTCTAAATTGCCTGCTTTCTAAATACGAAAATGCTGTTGGAGGAAGGCGACAGGGGATGATTAGTCGTAATCCCAAAGGCCAGAACGGATTGAATTAGCGGAGTCATGCGTATCATCTTCTTCTTCAGCCGAATTGTAAGGTTCCGCGACGGCTCCATTGGGTTTAGATTCCGCCATAGCGTCAACAGTGTTGAGGTTTTCGGTTTCGCGGGCTCTAAACGGATTTGCGCCCTCTACGGGCGTGTATGTAGTCTCCTCCATTGAGATCAAGTCTTCTTCTTGTTGTTGTTCTCGTTCTCGCTCTCGTTCTCGTTCGGCCTCTAATTCCAGGGCTTCAACATCAGAGAGTGTCATACCCATATCATCGTCATTATCGCTCTCGCTAACAGGTTCAAAGAGTGGACTATCGGGTGGAATTCCTTCCCAGACGTCGACCAAGCGTTCAGGGGCGCCTTCGCGTGGTCGGCCATCCTCTTCGGATTGGAACGCCTCCCAAGCATTGATGAAGAATGAAAATATCTGACGGATGTAAGTGGTATCGTAGGTGGCAACATGTTTGTGTAGGACCGGGAATGTTGGGTTGTCAAAAGTCTTGAGATCGGCGAGGTGGTAGAAGAATTCGTAAAGGTTGAGAGGCATGTCGGGAAGGACTATCTTAATGAGTTTATAGCTACTCATGGTGATCAAACGAGGCGGTAGGGTGGTTTCTGGAAGAAGCTTTCGTAGGACATCGTAGGGTCGAAGATTACCGTCGTGGGTGAAGAGGATCTTGTGGCGAAAGTTGAAGGCTTTGAGATCGTTTTTCATTTGGTGGATCGTGCGACGTGGGACCTCGGTCGACCAGAAGTATCCTCGCATGTTGGAAATGGCTAATTGAATCCGTGCAACATCGTACCAACGACATGACATAGCACCGGTGCACTGGTAGTCTATAATAAGGTCGAGCCATTGGATCATCGATAGAACTTCTCTCCCATTGCGAGGGTCGAACATTGCAAGATTTGCCTGGTATATGATTTCGCTGCTATATTTCATCAAACAAACTTGGACAGGTGTTCTGGCGAAGCCGATTTCCAGATAGTCGCCGATGTGGGTGTATTTTATGTCGAAGAAGATAAATTCGTCCGTATTTTGGGTGGTGAGAGCGCCAAGAATACCATTATCGAGTTGTCCTTGATAGGCATGTCTCAGCTTGGCCTGTAAGACCTCCCATTCCATTTGAGGTTCGCGCTGTTCATCGGAGGAAAAGACATCTGCAGGAGGAAGGGGTGGTGTCGGGCTCCTGATAGCTTCTGAGAATGACCTAATACGATCACGGAAATTATCAGAACCAGTACTTGTGGTCAAAATTTCGAAGCGGTCGCTATCATCCTCAGTTGGTACTGAATTAATTGCTTGCAGGTACAATTGCTCAAGCCTGCTGGCAAGATCTTGACTAGTCGGACCTAAATCTGAGAATTCGCTGTTACCTGAGACCGCTGGTTCAGGAACCTCGGTGGGCCCCCGGTCAAACTCCTGAAAATGCTGGAAAATACGTTCCGGAAATATCTGACTGGCCAAACCTGAGGAAGCACGGCTAGGTGGCGACCCGTGAATGTGACCAGGCCGATGGATCCCCTCATGAACATCTTCATACTGGCCGAGGAATCCTCCAAATTCAAAATTGTGACCACCAGCCAATGTTGTAGATATTGGAGACTCCCCTTCTCCAATTGGTGAAGGCATCACAAAGGGCGACGGAGACCGTGCCTCATCAGGACTATGTTGAGGTAACGAAGACAAGGACATCAAGTCTTCCGAGCTAGTAACCGGGAGAATGTAGATTGCCTCTCGGTCAGACATACTAGCGGTGAAATGCGATTGGTGACCGTATAGCAACTCTTTTTATCGTATCAAGAACCCCAGATGAAGTTCTAGGACCAAGGCCAAGTAATAGGGCTTTCGAGGCTTTCAAGGAGAGAAGATCCTAGCCGAAGGTCGTTTAAGGAAAATAAGAAGCACCGTAGCAGGATGGCAACGATGAAGAGGAGATTTTAGAAAAGAAACGATGCCGAGGGTTGAAGACGTTGATGTAGTCAATAGTGGAGGGTGCTAGAAGGGACTATGTTTCCACTTTGATAAGATTTGCTGGTTGTGTAGCTGCATCTTCAACATCTTTAATAATTAAGAACTACCACCCAGCCATTCCACTCTACCATCTCAGCAACAATCGTACGACATTCCCAACTTCCAAGCCTCCTCTACCAAAAATCTGTGAAGGAATTCGCCCTTCCAAGACTAATCCAAGCTTTACATTCTCGAATTAGCCAGCAGCTTCTAAGCATGCGTGGTATTTTGCGTGTTGACCGACCTTCATAGCCTCAATCTTCTCCCCGTGTAGCGTGATGGTAACGCTGACCCCGGTGGCTAGATTCAATTGCTCCCCGAAGAACTCTTAGAAGTTGCAATGACGATACCACTTTTCGTGGACCCGTGACGAATATTGGGTCATCTGACTGGGTCACCGTCGCTGCCAGGTTGAAGATAACATAGCTTCACAATTCTGACTTGAGGCGAGCAAAGTTCGAAGTTACCACGGCTGCAGCGCTGGACGCCAACTGACGTCGAGGCTGGACATACTCGCCTTCGGATGACCGGTTACCATGGGAGCCTAAGAAATTCAAGTCGGATTCCGGGAGTTCATCATTATCGGCTTCAAAATTTCGGCATAGATATGTCCGATATCTGGCCAGCCGGAGCCTGCGGCAACCCTCGAAGGATGCTAGTACCACATCCTATAAACTTTAAATGGTCCTACCGCACGATTGACCCTTTCCCGAAAAGATTTCCAAAAGGTTTTCTTGGAAGATATGTTATTTTGTTTATGTATATTAAACTTATACAACATATTCTCAAGACAGATCGGTCCAATTTTAGGTTCGGAATATATTTCAACCACAGTTGAATCAAGATCACAAAAATGGCATGCATTTTAAAATCACGGCTAAATTAAACAAACAATGTGGTTTAGCATGGAAGCTGATATTATCTTAGTATCGATGAAGACTTTACCTATTGCTAGCTTCCTAAAGAGATTGTCTAGGTTGAGGTTGAAGCAGGAGCAGGCCTACGTCGTAAGTTACGATATCCTATCATGGACATCCCTAAATCTAGAATCGATATGAGACATCTCGGCTAGTTACTAGTATGCCTATGTCCACTGCCTATGTCTCGATCGTTTAAAGAATACTTAGGCCGAACAATCGGCACTAGCGAGAAATTCCATGTTTTACATACCGATCGATTTTACCCGAAAATTCCGAACAAGTCTGGACTCGACTGTTCCCCATGGTCGGATTCTTGCATCACGTTTAGGTCTTAAGCTTGTGTAATCATATTAATTGGTTCGATATAACTCGGAGGATTATCATTAAGTGTATACTAATATGTAAAAGTTAGGAAATTCGTGACCAGAGCCAACCTAGGAAACTATCAGTCCCCAAAGCTGACAGAAATAGCACATACAAAAAACATCTACAGGGCTCGATATAAACGAGAACATACAATGAGGCGCTATATACGGCTATGAGTCTTCGCAAAGTAAAAACCTTCACGCATTATCAATGTGCAGCGGACCTCCAAAGAATCCGTCTAGCAGGAATGATCAGGGCAGCCAACGTTAGTTCCGAGGGTATTACCGGAGATGTTGACGACCTGGAAGAGAGCGTTGATGACACCTCCAATGCCTTCACCAGCAATCAGACCAGCTGCGATGCTGAAACAATAGATCTCGAAGGTAAGAGGCCATTTCTTTTGCCAGAGGTAGGCGATGGTAGCACCAATGCACATGGCAGTGGAGTATTGGGTCTGCGGCAACAAAAAACCAAGACCGAGGACCATCATGTTTGGCATGAATTTCGCGGCCTTGGTGTGGCCAGTCGAGTTGAGGTAGTGTCGGCCGATGACAACGAGGACACCAACAATGGAAATGACGATGGCGAAAATTCCAGAGGAGGTGGGGATAGGGAAGCTTGGATCGGTCATGGCAACCGCGACCGCACGCCAGGCAGAGACTGATGGAGCCAGGAAGTCGCAAGAGTCTGAGAGCTCAAGGTCGACAATGCATGGATAGGCTAGCAAAAACGTGTTAGTATAACAGTTTTCGGGATTGATGGAAATGTTAGTATCTTACCCTTAGTGAAGAGGACGAAAATCGAAGGAGCAAGCCAAATGCTGACGAAGGAGCCAACACCTTGAGCGTACCACTGAACGCGTGGTGGGGTCCTGAGGAGGAAGCCAACTTTGAAGTCGTTGACCAAATCGGTGGACTGAGAAGCTGCACCAGCGGCAACTGCACCAGACATCAAATTGTAGAGCTGAGCAGTGTGTATGGCAGTACCTTGGCCCTTGGTAACACCACCCATGATGAGCTGGGAGGCTTTGGAAACGGTAGTTATGGGGGTGATATCGGTGGCTCCCGTGCACTGGATAGCAAGCAAGGCGAAGAATAGACCGAGGACAAGGGACAAAATGGAATATCCAACCGGGAACTCATATTGAAGGCCGAGAACGACACAGGTTAGGATGATGACACCGATGCATCCAATACCCCACATCCATGCGGGGACCTGGTCTTCTTTTGGTGAAGGGTCTTCCATAGTGTCGGCAGAGATTGGCTTAGCTGCCATCTTAGTAATGAACTTGTTGGATTTTCCGTGTCGTTCGAGGAAAGCATTCAAACGCTTAGCGCCCATAGTTGTGGCAGCACCAAAGGCCTTTCCAATGATCTTGTAGTTGACTGCGAGTTCGGCGAAGCTGACTGCCATCATGAGAAGGACACCAGGCCAAATCATCCAGTAACGTGGAGAAGGAGCGTTCTTAGGGTCGGCAAGACGAAGTCCATTGCAGTTCCACATATCAGGGTAGTTCTCGGACGCCCGTTGGCAGAAGGCAGCGTCGTACGCGACGAGGGTTGGTCCAATGATACCCCAGGCAATGATGGAACCGGCAAGGAAGGAGTAGGCAGCATTGAGACCGACAAGCATACCGCTGCCGATGAAGGCAGGAGTCCATTCGAGGTACCAACCCCAGTTGACCAAAGCGATAGCGCCCTTACCACCCCAGGTGTAGATCCACCAGAAGACGTGCCAGTCCCACAGGATACCAATGGCATACTGGGAGACGACTCTCTGGATAAATGCAAAGATGAAGGCAATAGAAAGACCCTTGATTCTCTTCTTAGCACTTTCAAGTCCACCAGTGCTCAAGTGCATGCTGCGGATTGTCAAGGCAGTGGCGGAGGCAGTCGGGTAAACCAAGTTCAATTCACGGGCAATGTGGATGATGAAGAACTTTCGCACTATGCATCATGTAAGCAGCCATCCAGAAACATGTATCGGTTTATGGTTTTCTTACATGGGACAGCGAAGGTAAATCCGAAATAGGCAGAGACGGCAGTAAAGGATATGAGCTTCCAGTAGTCGTCGGCGGGGTTTTTGGAAAGAAGATTCATTTGATACAGAGCGGGAACAGCGGAAACGAAGATTGTTCCGAGACCGCCAGCAGCTGTGGCAGCTGTCTGAACGATATTATTTTCCATAGGTCCGAAATAACCACCAATCCATGGGATTTTGGTGAGAGAGATGAGCTTGATGATAGCGAAACCACCCAAGGCTCCCAACATGTTGGCAGTAAAAGTCCATCCTATGTAAGATTGTCAGCAACTTATCGATCGAATGAAAAAATGTATATACATTTCGACATCGGTTTCAGCTTTATTGAAACTGTTCCAATTGTCGAGGAATCAAGTTCATCCGTACCTGTCTTCAGGCCTATTATATTACAGGGCGCCGTTAGCCTAACTGTGTTGTGGCGTCGTTGGGATAACGTTAACCAAGACCAAACTCACCAAGATAAACATTGCTTGCATTGACCAAAGCACCCAAAACACACCCCACAAACAAAGCTCGGATGGTCAGTATATTTCCTTCTTCTTTGGCATTTTCGTCGATTGGAAAGGGAGCATAGACGTCAATATGAGTCTGCTCAAGTTCTTCTTTGAGGTCCTCTGGTACACCCTCAGACGGCACGATCGAGTCGCGCTTCTCAATGGTAGGCTCGTTGACGGCACCGTCAATAGCCGGACCCGAATAGGTGGTTGGTAGGCGGCTTGCCTCGATATCTTCGACCTGCTTTTCCGACATGGCTGGCGATGTCCTATACGAAGTAATTGGAAAGGGAAGCACAATTGTCAGCTCAGGACAAGAGAACCAGAAATTTTCTCGCACGGCGAGCGGCGTCATTTTATGTTTCTCCCCTTCTCTTTTGTCTCTCCTCGAAGGGACCACAGACAAGACTCCCCGCGTGGAACAAGGTTCAAGAAGGGGTGTATTCTGTGCCTATCTTCCATCGAAAATAGGTGGTCGACAGTGACACCGAGTAATCAGACATACCTCTAGATCCCACCCCTGCATTCACTATCAAAGGTACTAGAACGAACGGTCGAAATTCATATGACAGCTATCGGCAGGGTATGTGCGAGGCAAAACGATCAGGCATCAGAACACAGAAACGAACTCAATACCTCGGGCTTGAGAATTGGGGCCGCCATTTAGTTGGTTGCAGATGACCATTTCGCGATGAGAATGATTGTCGCCCGCGCTCTAAACCTCCGCTCCTGGCTATTTTTCGATTAACCCTGTACTAAAATTATTACATACATGGTTCCCGAGCCATCCTAGCGCCTGTGGGTATCCACAGAGAATGCGAAAACCACCACCTTCCATATCAAGACGTTCCGTACTTTCGAGGATTATGGTGTGGTGAAATTTATTTTAGTCGAAGCATTTCGTATGGAGGATGTTACTCTACTTGCGGTCGACATTTGAAAATCAAGGCCCTGATCAAAATCAAACACCAATATCGCCAAGACGACTTGTCTGATATTTGCAGTATCTCCCGTGACTAGCCAGATAAGAAAAAGCCTGTTGTTCAAATTCACTAGTCTCATGAGATTGTGGCCCTAGTTGTCTTGAAAAAGGGTTTTAACTTTTTTCGATGGAGAGACATCTGACCCAAACAATGTTTCCAACCGTCAGAGTCTTTCCGATTCTCTGTAACGCCACATACCCGATGCGCTCCATCGGGAGCCTTTACCGCGGGAAACTTGTCAGCCAAGCGGTACCGAGAAAAAAAAACGCCAGTCCCAGGAACAATAACGTGCTTCGTTACTTTCTCTTTTCCTGTAAGTTTGGAGGGTTCGAGAAAGTGAAATGGAGATATCCAATCCAGCTCCAAAAAATCTTTGTCTGAACAAAATATATATATTTGTGGCTCGAGAAGCTAGCACGATTTATCGGTCTTGTTCAGGATGAAAGTCGAAGAATAGAGAACAGCATGATTCTTAGGTAATTCATCAATGGTCAGTCTACCGATCACCATTCTTGGATCCATATCCTATGCACTATTAACAAGCACCAAAGAAATATTCGAAATCTCGGCTCCCTCAGTAACTAGCGTTCACTGATGTTGAAGTTCGCAACTTCTCATTGCGGGCAAAAGTGGCGAGCAAGCCTCGGAGCTACGAAATCGAAAGGAATGTTCCATGGCCCGACGCTAACCTAGCTAACTTCCCCGCCTGCCACGAGATTAAACGAGCCTCATGCAAAGCTTCGGCGCAAGCCACTGCATGCGCCAAGTCGGGAGACATCTGCAAAACATTTGTAAGAACAAATCATCGGGCATCTCCATCAGAAAAAAAAAGGATGATGCGCAAGATAATATCAACTCATTCCTCCAATCATCTTCAGACCACTGGTTCTTGAATGGAATCGCCTATGGTCAGAATATCCTGTTTCCAGCAGGATTGAGACAGAACCGATCTCCACAGTTAGGCTGCTGCCTAATCTTGAGTTCGTCAACATCAAACCACAAGCAGCTTACCACGTCCTTGCAACAACACAACACGATTTAACTCGTGATTTAATATTTTATGACTTAATCTTCGAAACGATGGCGTTAGCTTTGTAACATCGTATTCGATTAGGTCCCCACAGGTAGGCGTTGTTCGGTGGGTCGTTAGAATTGCCTCACTATCTTTCAGTCTTACCACTGGTGATCGCCCTCTGCTATTGTGATCAGCTTTGGTTGCATACCTAGCACTGCAGATGCATATACAAAGGAAAATCGTAGCACCCTTGCAGGTTTTTCCGGGTGGACCAGGGCCTGTAGTGTAGTTCTTTCTCGGCCGCGCTAAGTGGGCCTTACCTTATTCTGACACCTTGCCTCTGCTCTAGAATTCCTTCAGTATTTAAGCCGAATTTCGAGCTTAGGAACTTTTTTTACATACTACCATAACCATGCAATGTTACCCTTGCGAGGCGGCTGCCTAAAGACCCTAATCTTTGAGTTATCCGAATCTTGAGTTTGACTAGGTATGGATAAATGGCATTATGTCTATACAGGTTTCACAAGAATGATAAGCTCCATCTTGTCGACAATATGGGTGGGGGTTGGCGAAATTCAAGCATTTCCTGCTTCGATAGATCCAGGACCGCTTGATCTTAGACACTGGCCCTTGAGAAGCCATATTATGAGAGATACCAAACAAAACCCATGAATCACTTAGACTTAGTCTCGTACATGCCCAGCTTAGACCCGCCGCTGGTATCAAGCTATCAGACTTGTGCTAATTACTCGGAGACAACCTCTTAATACCCGCTAGCATTTCAGCCAAGATATTCTCGTATCCGGTACATACATATTTTCACAAGAACGTGGCGTTCGGTTTAGCCCCAGGAGCTCTACACTGAGCTCAAATCATGTATAGGTACCGAATGCACGGCTGATGCCGGCCTTTTCCGTACCGATTACGATATTGGGAAGGTATATTTTGTCCTAAGCGCCACATTGAAAATGTTGATTATGAAATAATTACGGTAGTGGAATTTGCTAATATTGCGGGAGTGAACTGGGTAATCCGTGGATGAGGTGATGTCTAGCTCCGCCGTGGCCACCTAAATATCTTGATGCTAGAGTCTGAAGAAAGCACCTGCTCTCGTATAGTTGAATTCTTGCCCCTAATACTAGAGCTAGCTCCCGACGGTAGCCAAAAATCAGACGTTATCTTTGCACTTTTTCTCCACTAAGAAATGGTTCCATATCGTATGTGTTTGATGTGATCACCATATGGTCTAACGGGCCAACCGCCACAGGGTGGGATTTTCAGGTGTGGTAGCTTATAATATCAGAGTTGAGGTATCAATGTGCACGGCGGGTCTATACCCGGTCCTAACCGTTCCCATGGTATGGTCTAATTCGACGATTACCTCGGCTAGTTAACTCATCAACTACTATCTCGATTCTCCTGATCCTTCACTGCCGATGTGTCTTACTATTGGCCAGGAAAGCTTAAGCCCAATCTATTGGCCTACTCAATTGCCATCGAGGATCCTTATCAAGGTATCAAAGCATCTAAATATCGATAGCGAATTTCACCGCCTTGATCGACAAGTCGAGAGGCATGCCTAGATTATCTTAAGTACCATTAATATTTACCGATATATAGCTTATCGATGATAATATACATTGCAGGTGATATCGCGGCATCCCAAAGTTACCAAACAATCTATTTGAAAAGTTCTCCTCAAAGGTTCTACTAATCTTTGTCTTCAAGATGCTCACTCCAGATCTCGTTTATAAATCTTAAGACCGTAAATTTTGTAAAGATTCCATGTCGCACTACCGCTGGTGCATGCGATATTACCAATATTTCAGCCCGGTAATCGGGTTTATAACACTGTAGGTTGTATTCCCTCCGCCTATATTGTTGATAATATTCATAGTCGTCTAATGAGATACTCAGTTGTTAGTACAGTATCTAGGGTAATGAGACAGCATGGCAAAAACAGGCAGCAGCGAATATACTAGCTAGTTACCCCACAATTACTTCAGGGATGGTTTGGAGGGTACATACCACATGTTTCTGGGTTAACAGATTGCTATAATATGACAGCGGCATTTGATATTTGGGTGGATTCCCTGAGGCATTCGTGCTAGCGGATGTGGAATTGCTCGATGTTTGAACAGCTGTGCTAGTACTAGTGTCACGTGGCGGCAGAGGCGGCGGTTGGACACTGGTTTGGCTCACTGGTGCTGAATAATATTGCGGCAAAGCGGGCACCATTGCGGAGACACTTGATATTGCAGGCAGCAGCGATTTTGTAACCCTGGCATCGTATTCTTTCGAAACGATTCGTATCGCTTCGTCTTTCGTTCGCGTGGCACCATTTAATGAAGTTTCACATTCGGATTTGGCCGCCATTTCATTTTCTGGGGATTCCGATATCCGGTAGGCTAGATAAGCATTTATGTGTGCTCTTCTGAAATTTAGTAATCGCTCTTCCAGTTTCTGTCGTATATCGTAGTGGTGCTTTAGCGTGTCTGCGGCTTTCGTTCTTTCTTCGTGTTTCGCCTAGAATTGGCCTCTTGATTTTATCACATCCACCTCCGCTACCACTTTGGCGATAATAATATCACAAGCATACTTTTCAAGTGCTTGAGCCTTCTTTACAACAATTTCCACGTGCTTCAGCGTTTCCGTAAGTCGTTCGTATTTCGACCTTTGATGGTTAACCGCTTCTTCTCTTGCCACCTTGGAAAACCATCCTTCGCAGGCGCCCACATGTTGGTGGTTCCCATTCGCTCGTTCCTCATAGATCTCTTTTGCTGCCCACTGCTTATTCATTTCATCAACCAAATCTGATAAGTCTTTATAAGTCTCTTCGAGTTTGATCGTTAAATAGATCACAAAATCCAGAGTATCAATAAACTCCTCATCCGGAGTTTGATATCCCCACCCTCTACTTCCAGACCTAGCGGTATGTTGTGCAAAGTGTCTCGCCTCGCTTAGCATTTCACCAAAATCAGCAATTTTTCGTTCGTAAAACGACTTTTGTGGGTTATAGGATTCGTTCTCCCATGCTTCGTATTCTCAAGTGCTACCACATAGGAACGTATTATACGGAGGATTTCGGTGGGTATCTGTATATGCGGTGCAACGTTGATAGTAGGGGAGTAGTTCCGGATTTCCGAGAGGATCATTTAAAGTCATATTCAAAGGAAGTAAATTCGATAATGTTGTACCTGCAAGATCTTCTGGATCTATATTCGTTCCTGACCCAGTCATAGTACCGTATTTTCGACCCTTCCCAGGGATGATACGCAGGGTGATTATATTTCCATCATGGCCGCAAAAGCAGCTGCGACTTTGAGCTCGGCATGATTCGCACATGACAAATTCTCCATTAGGACATGTATTGCAGTGGTATACCGTGCCAGAAAAATTGTGAGATTTGCAAATATCGCAGATGTACTCAGAGTTTTCGTCGTAAAAGCCGGTTTGGTTCGATGATTGAGTCGTATTATTAGTTATTGTGCCATATTCCGATCGATATGTGCTATAGGCATTATAATCAACCTGGTATGGCATCCTGGTCGGCTAGGTCAACAAATGTATCTGAGATTCGAGAGTTGATAGAGTTTATGCTGATCGCGATCGAAACGGGATTTTTCAAGATTCTTGAAATACTAAAATCGACATTTCATTTTCGAGGAGCAGCTCTTTATATGATGGCCCTCAAGCATTCTCATCTTGAGTCTAAGTTTAGTCGTAGTCTTTATTACTTGGTTTGGCAATTTTATCCTGAGGGCTGTGCTCCTGCTGTGAAAGAGCCACAAGCTCGGAAGACCAACATTGAATGAATTAAAACAATAAAAACCCAGGCGTTCATAAGGCTTCTGGGAGAAGCTATGGAGACAATTTACGGTTAATACCCACCATCGATTTCTTGGTATTTTCCCATTAAGTCGGTACAAGGCTACATGGTATGCAGCGTCGACAGCTGTTGAGAATGCAACAAGGTCGTTGCGTTGTTCACACGCTTACATAACGAGATAAAATTATAAAAATACTTCTGTAGCTAGCACCCATCTCTTTTCCGGATTAATTGCGGAATTCGAGGCTAAAGTGGTTTGAAAGTAAGCTTCGTATTAGGCGTGGCGTCATGGGGGCCTAGCTTCCATTAGTTACTACTTCGACCTGGTCTCGCGGCCTCGTTCGTGTTGTCTTCGAATCGACGCAACTTCGGTTTTCGAGGGCACCGTGATAACGAATATTCAGCTTTTTGGGTACGGGTTACAAGATATCAGATAACTATTGCCATCGTATCCAGACAGTGGCCTTCGTACCAACAATCACAGAAGACGAGAAAGTTAAATATGGACATTTATAAGTATAACGAGGCCGGGCATGGTCTGTATGTTCATGTAATCAGAAGGGTACGGAATCGCCTCTTTCGTAAAAGTGCACTGATAAACGCCGTGTTAATCAAAATTCGGGGAGTTTATTAGGTATAGATTCCTATTTTAGTATTTCCATCATGGCCCAAAATCTAAGCGTTTCAACTGCATCAGCTATGAATACGGTACTGGCAACAAGGGTTCGCGAATTCGCCGCATATATTTCACGACTCGATAGCTATAGTGAAGCAATCCTCTGCAGCTCTAGAATAGCTAAAATTAATAGATAAATTACGTGTTCGTGAATTTGTCGGTCTACACTAGATATCCGCGATACTCCGCAATTTTTATTTTTTTTCGCAAATTTTTTTACTGAGAGAGATTTTGAATACCAAATGCGATTGTGGTTTTGGCTTACGCGACCCTGGTGTCATTAATATTATCTTAATCTCTCGGTTGATGCATGCCAGTATATCGACAGGGTATCTAGGGTGATGCATGCCAGTATATCGACAGGGTGTCTAGGGTGATGCTGAGAAACTCAACCGTCATGTTCCTTCATAAGACGGGTGGCTTTTAGGATTTGGCAGCATAGAAAGCCGGTATACATACGTCCATTGACACATCACAGATGGACAGGAGATGCAGTTATCCAACCACAAGGTCTTAGTTGAACCCACTTCCGTAAGAATCGGAAGACTCGGCATCTGAATTTCCGAATTCCGTGGCTATGGCTTCGAATGCTCAAGATAAAAGGGCACCGAGTCCTGGTGTTATTGATGTTCTTGCATTTCCTTTCAATTGACAGTTTCAAATCATCTGCTAACATTCAGCCATGCCATCACTACGTACTTTAGTGGCTGCTGCATTTTGCGCGTCAATTGCGCAGACGGTTATTGCTACTCCCAATCCAACAGCATGCCATGCTGACAATTGCCTGAGAGGTACATCAATTCGAAGTCACTTCTAGGTTCCAGTGCAATACTAACTTGTCTCATAGCATTGAGGGGTCTTGCAAGCAAAAGCTATAACCAGGTTTCGACTGATTGCTCAAACTACGTCTGGTCCACCGTGACGCAGTCTGTTGTGTAAGTAACCTAGTTTCTATCTTGCCTTGAGTACAACTCTAATGTCCATTCGATAGTACTGTTTCTGTAACATCGACCGCGATAACGACTCTCACAACCGAGATCGAAGTTACTGCAGGCGAGACGGTTATTGAAACTTCCTATGAAGTTGTGACGAAAACCGAGTCCGACAGTACTGTACTCGTCACTCAGACATATCCCGACCCTTTTAGCGGCGGTGTAACCGCCCGCGCCATTGCCGCGAGAAGCTGCAGTACTACGAGTCCTGTACCATCATACGCTTCTGCATGCACCAGTGGAGAGCGCTATGCTAGTGCTTGTTCGTGCTTTGGGGTCCTTGCAAGCGTGGCTACTACCGCTTCGACCACAACGGTTACAGAACATGTAACCGAAACCACTTATATTACCTCATCTATTGTTGTCACAACAGAGGAGGTGACGGAAACTGTTGTTGAACCTACAACGACGACCGTGAATGTCGAGTACACTGCTTTTGCCGTTGCTGTCACCAGTGCAGATGAGGGGTTCCCATACGAGATATTCGAACCCAGCCAAACGGCGTTGTACATAGACATGACCTATGGAGTGTGGGAAATTTGGGGCGGACGCGGAGGCTCAAGTATCCGTCAGCCTGGTGGGAAGGTATATTATCCAGATAATGGGGCGAGATGGTACCATTACTGCACACCAACCTATGAGGATGCCGGTGAAGTCTACCGAGCACCCACGGGTTCTATGTTCATAAACTCTTTCCCCGATGCTTCTACTTCTATTACAGGGCAGGAAGTCTACTGTAACTGGGGTTCCGACAACGTTCTCCACTGCAGCTGTACCGTTAGTGGAGTAGTCTACAACAAGATGACATACCACGCCGACTTTGGTAGTACCGAAAAGACCGAGCTTTTGTTCCGGAGTGGTCCTCTTCCTGCTACGGGTGAATGGGAAGTCTTTGCGAAAGCAATCACTACCAATCATTGTGCCGGGGATACCGGATTCCAGTGCAAGGGTTGGCACGATCCAAATGATGCTCCGATCTGGACTTCATGGAAGAATAGACGCTCATTGGGTCGAAAATCTAGATAGTCGATGCGCACCGCCGTCAAATCTTAATGTAATACAATGTATTATTCATGTATTTTCCAGGTTTCGGTAATCTCTCAGCGTCTTTTCAAAATCTATTCAAGTTAGTAAAAGATAGAATGGAGACGAGGGCTTGATGTATACCTTTCGAGAAACTTCTTCATACTTCTACCAGTAATATTTCCCTGAAATCAAGGGACATTTGTATCAATGCTTGCAATATCTTTCGGAAATTTTATTAAATAAATTAAGAAAAGGTCGATCTTCAAGTTCAAGGTTGATTTTTCCATTTTTCTACATACAGAGGCAGGATTTGTTCCCAAAGATTCATCGTTCGCTCGGTTATTTGGCGTTCTGACATATGTGACTTTTCTTCATAAATATTTGCAACAAGCAATAACAATTCAAATGTAATTTTTCTTCAATAAAGTCAATTTTTATACTCAGCTAATAAAGGTAATATTTTTTCAATATTGAATATTCTAAACAAATCATATCAGCTCTATGTGATAATTTAGGTTTTAACTTACGTTTTTGACTAACAAAGCTAAACACAGGTTTAACTCAATAAAAATTAAGAGCTCTATATCTAGATTCATTAAAAACAAATTCTAAATTACCATTCCCCTATAAACAATCCCCGCTGTCTTGCACATCTTGGCTCGCTTGGACGCCGTGTACTGTCGGAATCTTTCACCGTTTGGTTCCCAAAGATCAGCCTCGAGTCCAGGGAATTGAAAGTGCAAACCACTCAAGTAATTTTGCACGATTACAGTGGACCGATTATATATTTGCGGCCGTGAGCCTCAAGGTTTTAGCGTCAGCCCAACTCTAGACACTTTTTTTTTTTTAAATTCCGGCTCCGCTCGGGGTCGGTGTACAAGATCAGGTGTGGGGCTTATGGATACTGAATAGCTCGAAACCGGACCTCAAATATCGCTAACTTTGTATGAGCTCTTTAACACTGGTCCCCATTCAATAAACTTCTATATTCACATTCGAATTTTGCCTTCTCCGTTGTTATGGAGCAATTTTTTGGTGGGCCAGCAGCACCTTTTTACTTCTCGACTTGTCAGCACTAACTTGTGTTGTCTATGTCACAATACCATATGATAAACTCGTCTGCAATAAACGTTGGTTTTCTTAGTCTTGAGATTGATATTGAGTCATTTAGTTCTTGTGTATAGGGATAAAAAATCATGCGCCTATTTGCGCGCAATATAAACGTGGAAACTCTCAGAATCACATATCGGGAGCTAATCTGCAGGCTCAGCGACAGCATATCGAAGATAAGAAGCCAAAATCAAGGCTTGCAACTTATCTTCATTAAAAATCACCTTGCTTTTGTCTTAGGCATTTCTCAATGGAGAAATGTCAACGCCCGAAGGATCACAACTAAGCAGGTGCAGAAGGCGCCACCCGATGACATGGTGCTCGAACAAGATTACGAGATCACCGCAAATGATAGGACAATTAACACGAGCATACAACGTCGGACAGATACGTCGCTTGAATGGATGGACGATGGATGTATAAATCTGGAGGAATCTGGGGATGACCGGCCACTTGAAGAAATTACGTATAGCCCTGCAAGAGCAAATCGTAAGAGTCGACTAACACTGGCTTGCTATGTTGGGTCCATACGCTGATTTTAGGGATTACGACCCAATTTGTTAGCGTCCCATCCATACTTTCTTGCGGCAATATTTGTGTTCAACTAGTACTTTTGTAAAGGCATTTCTCTCCTGCTACGGCTGGGAGACTTTACCGACGAAAGAGATAGCGAGCCTAGAAGTCCAGGGATTAAACCTTGGGAGGACCCTCGAAATGGAGAGTTTGAAGAAGGGCATCAGATTGTAGCTAGCTTAAGCGGTCGACTCAACCTGGGCGGCGAACCTTTGAACTTCCATCTTGAAATTCCCGAATTGCCTCCTGATAAGGATGTCCTAGAAGGGCTCCGCACCTGGGTCAGAGAAAAATACACAGATTAGGATGAGTTTGAAAGAGAAACAGCTACTTGTTGGCATAAAGCTTCGACATGGCGTAGGAAACAGCATATTAAGGACCAATTTTCAACGCGAGTTACTTTAGAACAATATTCCTTTGCTTAGCAGGTTATCATATGTGTCCCAACATCTATTCTCAAGTAAGATTTATTAAATTTGAGGGATGATGTAGCTGTTCTCATGAGATATTTCGTCCCTGAATTGTGTATAGTTAGGTTTAGATGATAACATTGGGTCTCAGCTTCGTATGACAAGCCGTGTTGTAGGCGGTGGAAATGCCACAAATCCAGCACGAGCAGGGTTACTGAGACGAGGCAATGCCCATGTCACCCTTGCCAAATTGGCTTAGCCTTCCTCGATCCTACTGCAGCTGATTCTTACCACTGGTGTAACAATCACTCGCGTAGCACTTGCACTCTGGGGATTATCGCTGGTTTATAATAGTCTTGGGCCCATAATCTAAACTAAAACATGAAGGCCGAAGGCCGAGTTCGCGAAGGTCTACAAACAAGACGGTCCAAGGGTCGATGGGTGCATGGGCGGATAAGTTGATAAGGTTAGCTCAGACCGCGCGGCCTGCGCAAACAACAGATCCACTTTGCCAAATGCGTCTGGGGCCCGGGTTCATGTTGGATCGATGTTGGATCGAGGTAATGTTGCACAAAATCCCCGCATTAATCCAAACCCAAGATTCCCTTTCTTGAGACTTCATACCTCCTTAGTAGATACCTGTATATCCACTCTCGGAGATTATATTACAGACATCAGACCTTTCTCTATAACTTCAGCCCGCTCTATCACCCATAAAGCCGCCATTCTAAGGGAATAGCGAAGTTAGCGACGATATATGGCCTGCGTGCGAAAGTTTATCCAAGTGTATAACACTTAAAGTTCGATCGTTTGGGAGAGAGTTAAGATATATCAAAGGAGTGTCGGAGTAATTGACGGTACCGTGACATTTGAATCCTTTGATCGGGTACTACTATAGTATGGCGAACCGGCAACCACTCGAAATAACCAACCTCCGGCTTTCAAATACGTCAAATCTCTTAGGAGTCGACGATCCGGCGCCTCCAATTTCTTGGTGCTATTCCTCACCACACTCATCACACGGTTGGTGGCAGCAAACCTATGTACTATCGCTCCGCAGTTGGGATATAGGCGATACACCCGAAGTCGACTCGCTTAAACCAATTAGCATCCTCGGGCCAAGAACCTTGCGCAGTGAGAATATCCCATGGCCAAAGGCGTTTCCAAGGGTCGAGCCAGGACGAGTGTATGAACTTTCGGTTGTAGGGGTCTTAACTCGACATGATAAATGCGAGTATTTCACCTTGAAACTCAGGGATGGGTGGGAATTTGGGACACTAGAGGGAGATATACCGCGACCAGCAGATGTATCCCCACTAGCACTGGCAGAAGAGCTAGGAAAGCTAGAGAACGCAGCATTTGACACGGCCATGACGGCTGCTGTCTTGGTTTTTGAAGGTACACTTGTTGGTGGATTTGAAACTTGGTGTGAAAGAGCAGATGGTGTGATGCCTATATCTACGCCGTGGGATCTTGACGGTTGGGAAAAACCAAAACCCGTTTCTGTTTTCCGGACTTCTTTTACTGTGGGAACTTTAAGTGCCGCTCGCCTTCATGTCACCGCTTTTGGGGTTTATAAAATCTTCATCAACGGGAGGGCGATCAGTCAAAGCACTATGGACCCAGGGTGGACAGAGTACAAATTACGGATCTGCTATCAAACGTATGACGTGTACAAGTACTTTATACCGGGGGAGAATGTTGTTACGGTCTTTGTGGCCGACGGTTGGTATCGTGGCCGTCTAGCTAGTGGAGGTGAGGCGAGAAGAGGCATATTCGGGAAAGAGACCGGGTTCGTGTCTATCATCGAAATATATAAACCAAGCGGCGGTAAAGAAATAGTCAAAACGGGTTCTACTGCCTCCACTGGATGGAAATGTACAAGAAGATGTCCAATCCGACAGACAGAAATCTATGATGGAGAACAATACGATTCTCGTATCAACATCGACGACATATCCGATCAAGCGAATATCTGGGAAGATGTCAAAGTCATGACGGATATTTGGCAAACTAGCTCGACCCCTACTCTTCAGGCTTCTATAGCGCCACCTATTACATGCACTGAACTGCTTTCTGTACAGCAATATATCACCTCTCCCACGGGAAAAACAATCCTCGATTTCGGGCAGAATACTGCTGGAAGAGTAAGGATAAAAGGCTCTGCCCCTTCCGGTACTAGAGTCACGTTCGTTCACGTTGAAGTACTGGAACCTGATGGAACACCCTGCACTGGGCTCCTACGAGAGGCAAAGGCGACAGACTCCTATATTTTCAATGGCTCCGGTGTCGAAGAATGGGAACCAGAGTTCACTTTTCATGGTTTTCGTTACGTTCAGGTGGATCCTTGGATTGAGGGCCTGGAAGTCACGGCGAAAGTCTATGGTAGCAATCTTCCGACCGGGCTGATGAAGTTCAAGAGTAGCCACGGGGAGTTGAATAGGTTAGTGGAAAATATTCGATGGAGTGCTCGAGCGAACTTTTTGTCTATTTGCACAGACTGCCCCCAACGGGACGAAAGAATGGGATGGTGAGTATGAAAATAACCCGGCGCGCCAAATGGTTGTAGATCTAGCTAATCTTGTATGCCTTTAGGACTGGTGACATCAATGTAGGTGGTAAATTTGTATACCCTGCCAGCTAAATATAAAGCGTAACTTTGAATCTAATGGATCGAAAAATGTCAGGCATTTGGACCGACGGCTGTCTATATATTTGACTGCCAGACATTTCTACGTTCGTGGCTGCAGGGCCTAGTCGATGGTCAAAATTTGGGCGGCCGGAGTTGTCCTCCTTTAGTGTGAGTGATTTAGCCGCTGCTATAAAAATTAATTTTATGACAAAATGATAGCTAACTGCACCCTGAATAAAGTTCTCCAAATGCACTTTATATGCCTGGCTCGCATAGACCCACTGCGTTATGGCAAGACGTACTAGTTACCTTGCCTTGGTATCTTTACCAAACTTACGGAGACACAAGTCTTTTGAAAGAGCTTTATAGCTCCATGGTGGATTATCAAACGAAAGGCATTCCAAAAGATCCCAGGACTGGGTTGTGGGCAGCCAGCTTTCAGTTTGGAGATTGGCTCGATCCCACAGCTCCACCAGAGCGCCCAGATCTACCAGCCACCCATCCGATGTTCGTTGCGAACACTTGGTTGTGTAATATCACAAACACTCTCTGGAAAATCACAACCGTTCTCCAGGATCAAGATGGTATTCGCGAGTGGAAAGCAGCAGCTCTTAATCTGAAATCAAAATGGCAGGCACAATATATCCTTCCCATTGCCTCTAGGTTAACTGATTTGGGAATTACCGAGCCCCCAAAGATATTGACTCAAGATACTCAAACCGCATATTCTCTTGCCCTAAACTTCAGGCTACTTCCAAACGACCTCGTCAAACTAGCAATTAACCGCCTACACCATCTGGTTATAAATAACAATTGCCATCTTTCTACAGGCTTTGCTGGAACACCCGAACTCCTGCATGCTATATGTGCATCGCCCTCATCGCCCCTATCGCTTGAGGAAAACCTCGCTTCTATATCCTTGGCGTACAAAGTTCTCCTGGGCCCACGAACACCTCCTTCATGGTTATACCCAGTCACTATGGGTGCCACAACCATATGGGAGCGTTGGGACGCGGTCAAACCAGATGGGAGTGTCAATACTTCGGGAATGACAAGCTTAAATCATTACGCCTATGGTAGTGTTGGCCGATGGATCTTTGAAACCGTGGGCGGAATAAAGATGCGGTACAATGGAAATCAAGAAGAAGGGTTGACCTTCATTTTTAATCCGATACCGAACCTTGAGCATGGAATTACCTGGTCAGAGATGGTATATAACAGCCCCAAGGGAATAGTTGCATGTAATTGGAAGTACGAAAGTGACAGCCAGAAGATAGTCACAGAAATTGTGCTGCCAGGCAATTGCGATGGCGAGGTGATGGTATTGGGGCAGCCGTTGAAAAGAGTCGGCGCAGGGAAATGGATTTTAACGACATCGGTGAAAGATTCAGAATTACAACTACTTCAAAAGAAAATAGATGATTTGTCGGAGGGGTGGGTCATGGTATAAGCCTGGATTCATAATTCCCCCGGCGCTACCAAAAACAAACGCCATAATATTTGGATATTACAATATAAGAATAGCCTTATAGTTGGAAGTCAGACAGGGAATGTTTCATAACTAGTAGCATTGCCACTTAGCAGCGTTTACGAGGGAAACATTGACTGTTAAAACGTTGAACGACCGAGTTCAAAATTGACGGGGAAGTTTCAATATGGGCGCGCTTGGTATTTTTGTACCACTCTCTACGAGGATTTTCACGAGCAAAAAAAAAAAAAAAAGCTTAGGTCTCAATACCTTCAACTTTCATCAATATTGTAATATACGTATAACCAAACCCCGTGGTATAATACATCATATACATAAAGTCTAACACCCGCTACAAAAAAAGCAAAACCTCTTATATAAAATCGCAGTCCGAAGTATATGTGGGTACGAGACCAAAGTATATACATATTAAGTATGTAAACCACGACTCACAAAGCAGAATGTATCCCAAGTTTAGGAAACCCATTGCCATTAAACAAGATACCCAGATCCCTATTCCTTATTTCCTTAAAATCTGTTTTCCATATGCCAGACCAAAAATCACGAACCCCATAAATATCAGAGATCCACCAAACCAGCCCATTAAAGTCTGGATAAATGGGAGCTTGGATACGTAGGGCAAGCCATCCGATTGAGAGAAGTATCCAACGGTACGTCCAATTTCGGCCGCATTTAGTTCTGGAGGGGTTTCGAAAGACTGGTCGCGGATGAAAAGGTAAGGGGCCATTGTTGTAGTTTTTGAAGGGGTCACTGATTAAAAGAACCAGCGTTTGGTCTTAAAACTCCTTGAAAATTTTTATCTTTTAATCCGCCTGAGCGACCGCGAATGAGAGAAATGTTGTAGAAATATTGTAAAATATATATATATAACCAACCCTGACTAGTTATCGAGCTAAAGTGTCATTGATGTGAACCTGGTTGGAGCCATGTGTTGCAACTAGCGGGAGGTTTGTGTAACAGTGAAGGGAAGCGATTGTCTCGTGACGGAATCGGTAAGGACTGTCGAGGAGCTTCAGAGGCCAGGCCAAAGGTAAGGAGCCGCCAACATCGGCAATTATCTGCAGGAAAGAAAGGAGAAGCTTCGGATTTTTGAAAGAACCTCGCTACATTACAAGAAGAAGGCTACACTATTTAAATATACAAAATGATATTGGCACAGGCTCTCATTCAAATGGCAACTTCATGGTGATATCCCTCCAACTCACAAAAAGGCACAGTCAGGGCTCATAGCTGCATAGCTGTGCCACACCAATACAGAAAAGTCTGATGATGAAGCACGGCCAAGAATTCTAGAGAACCGGGCGGCTAGCTAGAACAGGGCAAGGATGAAAACAAACTGTTGTCTGCAATTGATCGGTTTTTGTGGATTTAAGCTTAAACCAGACCTGATCCATTGCCATTATCTTTTTGGTGTCATGGATTGCGAATTTGCTCCCTATTCTATGCCTTTTTTAACCCTCAATATTTCTTTCGTTAATTGCTACTAGATTCAAAATTCACACAAGTTAAAGACCAGAGTTCCAGAGTTCTAGCTACGATCATTTTTTTCAAGCAATCAGGGAAGCCGCAGTCATGTTCCTGTCCCACAAATGTCGCAAAACGGGGCGCACACCATTTGCAATGCATCCATCCTGGTGGGTGGAGTGACTAGGATTCGCTTCCAGCCGCTTGAGACATTTCCTGTTGCGGTTCAATGCACCATCATGCTGGAATTTGACACTGAAGCATATTTGGTGAAATTGTTTATTGGTTCCTAGAGCAAGGAAGGTTAGTCGTGCATTGTGGGGATGCGGCTACTTCTCAGAAAAAGAGTAATAATATGCGACCATAGTGTTTGATAGGTCTTCCCCCGCGCCAGTAAGGAGTCTGCAAATATATCCAAAAAAAGGCTATTTACGAAAATGCAGGTCCGCATATGTGTACTGCGCATGCAGTGAAGATTTGATAGGAAGTTCAAAATTTATTGGCGATAACTCAAGAACCTAACAATATATTCCTACGTACAAAGATATTTTTGTTGATTAGATCACGTTGTTTCGAAGCCAAAGTTGGATCAAATAAGTTCGCGGACGCTTGGTCGTTCTTGACGTGCCGCCTCCTATTGGTTTTGTTAATGAAATTTCCTCTAATAGACTTAGAGCTCCACATTGTTTAAACATTATAGATCTATAGAACGTATCTAAATGTGAGGTTTTCCCGGTCCGTAACTATGATGTAGATTCTGTCAGTATTGTGTGCTTGGGTCCGAATTCAATATGTTTGTATGGCGACATACGGTTCATCCACTCTACGTTGCTCATAGTTTCACTCTTATCATCTCCTGTGTTTTCTTTTTCAATGCGATCCCGGCGGCGGTTCTCGAAATCATAATAAAATCGAAGAGCCAGTGCAACTACCGCAGCAGCCCCTTGGGTTGCTAAAACTGTAACTTTTGCTAGGAAATAACTGTCGATATGCGGGAATCAGTTAGACATTCCTTCCGCCTTATAAAACGATACAAACTGGTCGTGGCCATAAACTTACCCAGGAGCGTCCTTGGCCTGGAATGTCATAGGACCAATAATGCTCCCGATCGAGAAGCTTCCAGATACCACTGCACTTGCAGCGATGCGTTTTATGTGGCCAGCGACGTTTGCCGCGAGCCAGGTGTAAATTAAAATGAGGGTTGTGGTGATTTACAAAATGGCCAGTATGATAGCTACATGATAGACGTAGAAATTGAGGCTGAGGTTGATACATACGACGTTTACTAGATAAATCCCGATAAGGTTTCCTACTTTCTGCCTATCGGATAGGAACGACATGAGGGCACCTCCCACAATCCCAGGAATACACAAACCGGCAATCCATAGAGATCTCGTGGAACTTTTCCCAGCAATAATACCAGATATCACAGTAGACAAAATTGATGCAATCCCTGAGGGCATATTGAGGAGAGCCATGAGTCTCGGTGTGTATCCAAAACTTCCGATTACCGTAGCTGAGTATGTCGTAATCACATCTGAAGAGATCGAGATCTAAAAAAGTAACAGAATTTGTCAGCATTTGTTGTAGTATTCCTGTTGTAGTATTCCTGTTGTTATACTGATCATGAATGGGTCATACAAGAATAGTAAAGAAAACGAGGGCCCATATCTGCGGATCTAAGGAGATCTCCTTGAGTTGATTCGGTTTAAATTCTGTGCTGCTAACGCCGGTTTAGTTTTTTTCCCACCTTCTCGAGAACCGCAAACCGTTCCTGTTCCGTGAGCCATGTAAAAGTCATCGGCGTATTAGGCAGCTTCTAAAGTGTCCGCCTAGGCTAGAGCTAGCTGTAAAGAAGACCTTTCCATGCGTTTTTAATAGGAAACAAATTTCCCGGGGCGGAGATTCAAGATTGCTTTTGGAAAGTGGTAGGCAAGGCACACGGCTCCATTTTGTCTCCCGTATTTAGTACAACCTCGTGCCACAGAGTTAAGTTGCGCATTGCGCGATGTATCGGTGCATAAATGGTAGGACAGAACATAGGGGGTGTAAACGCAATAGAGAACGAAATCTCGATCGATGATATGGACAACAATATTCGGCTTCGTCACTCTTTACAAATCTTTCACATTTGGAAAAATTGCAGGCCCACGAACTTCGTATACTTAATTCTTTGATCATCAAAGTGTGAATCTTATTTTCGTTTTCATTCGTTATAGTCAGCATACATCCATACCTAACCTAATACGGATTGCCGTAGTCGTCGTAGTAGCGAACCAGAAACATTAAAAAAAAACCATAGACATTAAGAAAACCATAACATTAGAGAACCATAACCATTAGAGGACCATGAGCGTTAAAGAATCAAAAGCGTTAAAGCACCATAGACATGAAGTCTACCGTGTGCATGGCTACATTGGCATCTGCTAACTCAGCCTGTACTTCTGGCATGGACATGGTAGCACTAATGCTCTAGCATGATATCTTCAGTCCCCAGCAGGCTCTTCATCGAGATACTCCTCATCAAGAAGATCCACCCAGTCCCCATCCTCTTTTTCGTCGGCGTTTCGTTTCTTTGACACCCTCCAGTAAACCATATACGCACCTTGCGCTCTACCCCTTGTTCGGAAGTTCCCGACAAGATTGACCTCTCGATCAAGAACACTATTAGGGGGCCGGATTCGTCGTCGTTGTGCACGGTTAAATATCTTGTACATAAACCCATAGGGTTTATTTTGCTCGTGCCTGCTTTGCCCGTTCTTCCTGTGTTCTATGACCTTTTTCAAAGCATTACGGATCTTGACCCTCGTCTTGCCATCTTCCAAAGTCGGTAGACCGAGCTTGAAACGGGCGATGTGGTTGAGCATGTACCCTGCTCCATAAGAAATTGTTTTGCAGACTTGGGTGCTAGTAGGTGGCTGTAAAAATCGTGGATAATATCTAGACATTTTTTAGCAAATCTTCATTATAAAGGAATGCTGAGGAGGGAGAACAATATATCAAACATACTGTTCAAATCCTCTGATTCTCGTATGTTGAGCCCTTACACTCGGCAACATCTCAAAAAGTCCTTGTTCTCTAAAAGCCTTCCTAAGAAGAAACTGCTTCTTCTGAGCCCAACTGCTCTGCCTGGGATGGAACTTGGCACTCGTATCCCTTTCTTCAGGCATCAACTTAAATTTCGCCCATTTCTCGACTCTAACTATAGGACGTCCCCTACGGGTACGCCGAAGCTGGCTCAGCGACTTCATACAAGATCTACGAGGAATCTTGTCCTTTCGAACAGGCGGCGGGATGGCAACCATTTCTCCCATGCGGTTGAATTTGCGTTCAGTCTTGACATAATTTGGATACTGGAGGGTTAGAGTGCAATCCATTTTTGCAAAGTGTCGGTTCGTGTCCATTGTGGGAATGTCAAGCTCTTCAGGGTCATAAGAAAGATCAACATTGCTTCCGTTAACAGAGTTGCAGGTAAGCATTAAGCGGTGATTGAGGAGTCTGCTAGACCATCCGATATCTGATTGATCTGAATCAGAATCGTCATCATCATCAATTCTAATATATTACAATACGTTAGAGAATTTCCCGTGATTTCAAAACGTCCTGGTGGAAACGGAACTTTACCTTGACATATACATCCCAGTTGGCGAGGCTTTCCAGTTATCCTCCAACCCCAAGATCTTGAAAGAGATGTCTTCATTGATATGCTCGTCGTCACTGCTTGTGGCCCTTAACCATATAGTCTTTGGCGCATCCGGTGCCTCTATTTCGGCTTGATTTTCACGATATGCGAATTTCGGAATTGCACCGGCCTGGATACATTCATACTTTCCATCATGGGATATCCATCCCTCCCCAACCGGTTTCCAGTCTAGTGTACAATGGAGATTTGGCCAAGGTCTATTCGGTACTGAGCCAGGGACTTGATCTTGCTGGCTGGCAGGTTCAATTCCGTCTTGAGCCTGTCGCTGTTGGTGCCTTTGCTTAGAACGAGCTTCTTCTTCATCAACCTGTGCCATAAATTTTTCCATGTCAATCTGGCCTTGGCTCATAAGTCGGAGAAATTCTTTCGCGCTTTCATCACCATGATCCCCTTTAGCTTCGACTAAGTTTTGAAAGCATGCCCTAATATCCCGCCCCCGATTTATTTCGATGAGTGCGGCTCCAGAACTCAGGAGATGCTCGTTCCAAGTACGCTTCCACGCCGTAATAGTATGACCCTTCTCCAAACCGGTAATATCCATACCGTTGATATACCGAGCAAAATTATCGCGTAGAGTCTTTAATTTCGCCTTTTTGCCTTTGGCTGCAAGCTGTTCCCCGAAAGAGAAGTTCCCAGACTTTTTTGTTGGCAGCGTGTATTTCGTGATAACGGCTCTGGCAGCCATCTCCTCAGCGCGAGCGATATCATGTTTGTCGAGAAGCTGAATGTAACGATCGGTCTCAAAATTGAGAAGCTTGGTTGGATGAGAATCTGG
This sequence comes from Arthrobotrys flagrans, assembly GCF_004000055.1. Classification (NCBI taxonomy): domain Eukaryota; kingdom Fungi; phylum Ascomycota; class Orbiliomycetes; order Orbiliales; family Orbiliaceae; genus Arthrobotrys; species Arthrobotrys flagrans. The sequence goes on from NW_027137556.1 coordinate 1,568,776, forward strand.
AGTATTCATATCCTCGGGGCTGGTTGGCGAGGATCCTGAAAGGAGTTCAGCTTCCGCTACACCAAGATCAGTGGCATATGCGTCAGCAAGCCCAACGACAAGATCTAGGCAGGAGTTCTCAGAAGCCCCGTCTTTTTCAGAGATCAAAGTGTGAACTATTCTCTCGGCCTCGGTATTGGCGGGCTCTAAACTTGGCATGGGTAAGCCGTTTGGCAAAGGAAGTTTATTGGATACAGTATGTTCTCCAACGCTAGAAGAGCCATCACCTGCACCACCGGTAGTTATTTCCATAGCTACGGACTGAAGAACATCGCTATCAAATTTAGGCGGAGAGTCTTGGTTATTTTGTGCCAAAGGGGCTATGGCCTTGTCGACATTTGTATCCGGATCACCGTTTTGCTGAACAAAGCTCTTGTTTATATTCTCAATTCGGAGGGCTTTTAGTTTAGCAGAGAGGGTAGTTAATCGAATTCCTTGTGGGTGTGTTTCTCTATCAACCGTTCGTTTTTGCGATGACTCTGGGGTTGAATTCGCGCTTGACTGGGCAGATGTACTTTTCCGGGATAGACTCCACCCAAAAGTCTTGAACGGCATCGCCTTGTCTGGATCTAATTGACTTTCGGGTCCCTGTGTCTCACTATTGCCAGTCAATTTTCGCTTATTAGGTACATATACATGCCTTTCCTTCAGGAGGACTGGAGAAGGAATCTCTTGGTTATTTAGTGTAAGAGTGACTCTCGGAGAGAAGATTCCCGTGGTTTCCCCTACCGGTGATTCTTCTGTTCCATAATAAAACAGGGCCTGTTCTCGCTCGGGAGTAGAGGTCACGTCCTTGATAATCCGAGGAAACCCCGAAGTATGCCTTTGGTAAGGAGTATTGGTGTTTGGATGTGGGGTTGCTGGCCGGGGAGGCGGAAACGTCGTTGCAGTAAGTATATGAGCATTATCTGTGCATCCAACAATTTTTATTAAGAAACTTATAAAAATTCATGTCGTTCTATAGAATCGAGAAACTTACCACCATCGTCCTTCTTTCTTTTTGGAGACCGAGCATCGATAACTACCACTCCTATCTTCCTTCGCAGGCTTCCTCCATCAGAGATTCCAATATCTTAATTCATGATAATCATGTAAGCTCCACGGTCCAGCCAAAATTCATTATTGGCTGCTGAAAGCATTAACTTACCGGTTGCCAATGCTCTAGGGTCCTGGTGAGAAGCCTCGTCTTCATTATCTCCATTGCTTACATTTCCAACAACTTCCTGCTGGCGATGCTCGATATCTACAGCGACCTCGCCATGGTTGCCAACGACACACTGCCCCCATTGACTGACAGCGAACTCGAACTCCCGTCTTCGAGCAGATGTGCTAAGACGGCGGGAAAATTCGCTTTTGCTTGGCGTAGTACTAGGCATTTCGGGTACCGGGTGATCGAATAAAGCCGTGACGATAACTAGAGTTGATCTGCAGCAAGAACGAGAGCAGGGCGCGGAGAGGTTTTCGCAGGCGAGATACTATGTTAGACTTGGTATCTTGATGAATCGAGATGTCCACAATGCAATGGTAAGGCAATGGCTCTAGATCGCGAGGTTCGGTCCGGTAGAATCGTTGATATCGATCGCGATTGAATATCATAGGGAAGTGGTGACTCGAAGCAGGAATTCACACTGGAAAGAAAGAAAAATTATCCCTTCTCGTTGACGGTTTAGCTATTATTTAGACAGATACTAGTTTTATATGGCATCGCGAAGGCGGAAGCTGCAGGTGCCATTGAAGCCTCGTGGGGCCCGGGGGTGTCTGCCAATCGTTGAAGGGGGATCCCGCGATGCCCCCTACCAAGACCCAAAGTGATAAGGGCTTGCTTTCAATTTGATAGCAATTCTACCTCAACTGCTTCCACACTCTCAGCAATCTATCAAATAGCTCGAGGATAATTTCACATCCAGAGGAAAGATGCTTTGAAATGACTTTCTCTTAGGCCAAGAATGACACATCCATGGATGAACGGTTCACCAACTGCCAGATGTTGGAGATTTTGCGTTGATTTTGTGGCAGTTACCACCCTTGTTCCACAGGAGCTGTTGTTCCGTGGCCACTCCGGCCGAATCCCGTTGATGATCTAACTTCTATTAGTTGGCAAATTACACAATAGATTTTGGTAGCCTTGTGCTGAGATATTGGTATGTTTCTGGAAGGCCCGGCCCATAAGACTAGCTAGAGTCCTGGATTCTACAATTAGCAGCTAGAGGCTACGTAACATTCACAAAATGCTTATGGGCAATGAATGCTTCAAAGGTATAATAATTTTTATATTCCACCAAATATCTACAAAAGAACTGAAAAGGTTTGGCCTTTCAACTAACTGTACAAAAAAAGAAACGCAAAATAAGACTTGCTACATCAGCTGTCATCCTCGAAAATAGCTATCGTACACGAAAAACTTTATGCGACAATTTGGTATGATCAAGTTCGATCACAGGCTTAAACTCTCGCGTTGCATCCGTTGAAGCCTTGGATGCAGACGTCACGCTTGAACTTCTCGCAGCTTCGGGTCTGCATGCCGCTGCGCTTGGCACGCTTCATGCATCCGACAAAGCTACGTTGGCATCTGATGAAGGCATCATCGCAGTCACGGCGGGTGAGTGCGTATTCGTAGCCGTTCAATGGAGTACCAGTACCGGTTGGCTCCTCAGCGGTGGCAGTGGTGGTTGGGACCTCTGGAGGCGCAACAGTGGTGAAACCAGGTCCCAATGGGAAAGTCGATGGCTTAGGATAGTCCGGTGTCTCTGTGGCAGGGTTAGGAGCGACAGTTGTCTGGGCTGGAACATTTCCTCCCTGGACAACTGTAACAGTCTTCTCAACAACGGTGGTATAGAGGCTAGTGACGACGCTGGTGGCGATGCTCGTGACGACGCTGGTCGAAATCTCCTTGGTGGTGACGGAAACGGTAACAGTCTTATCAGAGCAGGCGGCAACTGGGTCAACGGTTGGTTCTGGGACAAGGGTCTTGGCTCCAACTTCCGTGTCGTCCTGCTCGTCACAGCTAGGAGGAGTTGTGGTATAGGTTGCGGTCAGAGTGACAGATTGGCCGCCAATGGTGGTGACAAGAGTCGTAGTGAAAGCAGTTTCTTCTGGCTCCTCTTCATCCTCAGTCTCAGTCTCAGTAGGGGCTTCATAAGAACCAGTCTCAGTAGGGGCTTCATAAGCATCAGTCTCATTTGGCACTGGGGAGTCAGTAACACTTGGGGTTTGTTCAACTCCAGCGGTACCAGCTGGGTAATCACCAGTTGGGAAAACTCCGTCGGTTGCAGTAGGGACAAGAGTGGGGAAGGAGCTAACAGTGTCGATTGGTGCGGAGCTAACAGGGTCGACTGGTGCAGAGCTAGATGGAGCCTGAGGATTTGGGGAGGATGTGCCGTCCTCGGTGTAAACAGGTGGACCAGGAATGACATAGCTCTCAGGCTTTGGATAGTAGATATTGATGAAGATACCAGGATCGCTAGCAGAGTATGCACCAGGGATCTTGACAGTATCCGGAGTGTTCTCACCAGTAGCACCGGTGATCTCAATGTTTGTGCAAGAAGGATAAAATTGAGCACCCTTCTCCTCGTGGGCAGCGTGAAGGGCGATGATCTCGTGACGCAAGAGATACTGTCCGTTCTTGATCTTGCTCGGGAGGGTGAGAGTATAGGAGTTATTGTTCTGAATAACAGCATCGGCGGCCCATGTCCCGTCAGCAAGGAGCCCGGCCTCATCGATCTTGAACCAGTTCAGCTCAGAGCCAACGGCAGTAGTGCAGTCGCCTCCGCAATCAGCAAGGTAAGTGATGACTGGTCCCTTGTGTGATTCTGGCCATTCGGACCAGAAGAAAGTAACTTCACTACCGGCTGGGGCTGGAGCTACGAGCTTAGCTGCCTTGGCCCCTTTGTTGCAGGCAATGTCGGCGCTGGTAACATCGTCGATAAAGGAATTGCCGTTTTCCCAGAAGGCTTGAGTGATGCGGTCTGGTGCTGGGTTCCTATACTGATCCTGGAATGGCAAAGAACCAGTATATCGTTGGCCGCCGATGAGGAATTCTTGAACAATTCCGTGGCCCATAACTGTGGAAGCGGCGGAAAGGAGAGTAACCAAAGTGGTCTTCATTTTGAACAGTTATCAAAGGAGCGTTTTCGGGAAACTTCTGTAGATATCAGATATCCTGTGATAGAATATAGAAATATAGCTGCGCTGCAAACTGTGAACAACCTTGTCTTTCCTTTAAGAATGCTGAAGAGCACAAGACAGTGAAATCCAACTAGTGGAATTTCTTATATCTGAACGAATATCTACAAAACGAATATCAAATTCGTTTCGGTATGATACAAGCAGCTAGGCTATGTATCTCGAAGTGACGTTTGTTTTGGTGTAGCAAAGAGAGTGAATGGTCCTCTACAAGAGAACGTGTTGTATCTAACAACCAAAAGACGTTAAGAGAAAAAAAAAAGAGTGAATGAGTGTGGGCGTTCGTGAAGAACGAAAGGTAGGAACTGGGTAGTTTCAAAAGCACAACAGCCGCGGGCTGGAGATAAAAGAGTGTGGTCATGGAGTCTATTATATGTATGGTTTTCGAGGCACTGGTCTGTGGTCAATGTTGTACCTGTGGATCTCTCCACCTACTGCCCAGATCTCAATTGACATGGTTCAAGGGTCTTGATAATTAAGTTAGATTGCATGCTCCTGATAGCCACATTCTAACCCACCGGGTCTGCACCAAGGCGGCGTCTGGTAGGCTGATGGGGCTTGGTGGTGTATCTGACAGTGGGATGACAGGTGCCCCTTTCGGGATAGTTGTGAGACCTCATCAGTTCGAAACCGCCAAGTTGGGATTCTTTGATAGGAGCCCCGCTGCACTCGCTCTCGTCATTGCACAAGGACTTCAAGGGCGGCTTGTTCTTGCCGTTCGGTCAACTCGGCTGGTAAAGCTGATTTTTCTCAAGGATTTGATGCTGGCCCTGGTATAGTGGACCAGATGGACAAATCTCGAAGCAACCATAAACGCCAAAAGTGATTCGGAATCCGGAAGCAAGGCCGTCAGCGAATGGCCGTTGTACAACGTTCCCATACATGCAGTCAGCGCTACCGACAACGGATTGTTCTTGGGCGCGTGGTGGTGTAGAATCTAAAGATACCACCACTTTGCAGAAACACTGCGCATGCAATGCAATCATCTTCCCTTCTCGAATAGTCTACCAGTTTGGACCACGCAATGACGCTCGGTTTGCGCCCCATGGTATCGTTCGTCATTCGAAAAGGGGCACCAGCGTCGTCCGGAGGCCCATTTAATATCTCTAAAACTCGTGGTGCTTCAAAAATACGGACACGAAGAGGGGAAATTTCTTGGGAGCCAGGCTATTTGGAAGCTCGTCTCCCCCTTTCTTTGTCTATTAACGCTGGGTCTTGCCAGGCGTATGTATATATTGAAACCATGCGGGTTTGAAAAAGGCTAGGGTCCGATTTCGAGTCCTGACTAAATAACCCACCCATCAGAGAATTGGCGATGATGAAAGAGCTTTCCGTTTCCAAAACCTAGGCCGTCTACCGGAAATTTTGAAGGCGAGATTATTCAGGCTAACGGATTTTTTTTGAGTGTTACATGCCAGGGCCCTGTTGGAACCGCTCAATCTAATGTCGACGCGACGGTAGACTGCGTGTACATATAGAAGCGGAGTATTATATCCATAATATGTAGCTGATATAATCGCGGGCCGATCATCACGCTGGGTTCTGACCATGGTATAACCGATCTATCGATATTAAGGTCATGATCAATTGAAGATATTCGCATTTTGGTTCCCCCAAATCCATAGAAATATTCGAAATCTCCTGTAGCTAGACAACACAAAAACTCCGGATAAAATACCACACACAACACAGTGAGCAAACTTAAAGGAATTGGGCCACAAGTCGCCTCGAAGGCTGTCTGGTTTACGAGGCCATGCACTTCAAGTCCTCTCATAATCTCATCAAAAACAAATTACGTTACTTCAGTTGTTCTCTCGTGGGGGCACCTATTCCACGTTGAAAACCCAATACTGACATTGCGTAATTATCCAAACACGAATAGCATGCCGCCGTCTCAGGTCATGGTATTACGATGTAACAAAAAGCACTATTAAATATTAGTCGTAGCAATCTATATAGCTATATTACATCATGCTAAGAAGTGTGGAACCCGGAAAAATCATTTACTCGACTTCTCTTGCCCCGTTTCTTCATCAAGACTCCTACTTTCACCATAGATTACCACTTCCTCCGGTCCATTAAACGTTTTCCTTCCCCTAACCGCGTACCAAACCACACTTATACCTGCAAACCCCATGAAGACTACAGAAGCATAGTTCATGCCGGCGGCAGTGACAGGAATGCTGACAGGCATGCAGAATAGAACCACGCTCAATATGATCCAGGTTACTGTTACTATATTAATTGCGTAACCAAATTTTCCCAAGGAGAATGAGGAGTTCTTGACGGCAACACGACGATTGAGGATGTTGACAAGGATTGGGAAGCCGTACGATGTAGAGAGGCAGATTGTGGCGACGCCGACAAAAGATTGGAAAGCAGCTGTGGAGCCGAAGTAAATGAGGCCAAGGGCGCAGCAAATTGCGGACGACAAGAGTAGCCCGTTAAGTGGGACATTAAGTTGGTAGTTATATTGTGACCAGCTATTATACAGATTAGCTTTCCAATACCTACATAATAGAAGTGAAAATAAATCCGAAAGAGATTTGACTTACTATCTAGATCCAGGGATTGCTCCGTCCCGAGCGAACGCAAATGTGCATCGACTCGCAGCAGTGAGTGCACCAGTTCCCGCGAAAAGTGCAATAACAAGTACTAAATCCATCAGTCAATTTCTTCCTATCGATCACGAATTAAATGAGAGCAGATATACCCAATATTAGTAAACCCATTCCACCAGCCTTGCTTCCAGTGACAGTAGTAAAAATCATCCCAATCGGCTGACCGTTCGCCACATTGAGCACAGCTTTCACCTCAGGCAATACAAACAACAGAGGAACAAGATAAGCAACACCAGTCAGGCCTGCCATGAAGACGCTCAGCACCATTGCTTTAGGAACCTCCTTTTCCGGGTTCTGAACCTCTTCACATAGAGATGCGACCATGCCATATCCGGTTAATGTATATGCAGCTTGCAGAAGACCGACGAAGAAAGACCAGCCAGACGGATATCCTGAAGCAGTTGGGTCGTAATGAGCAAACACATACTCCGCTGTGTTTCGATGACGGGTGGTAGCTAGCAGCACAACAAGAATAATAAGGACTGCGGCTGCGGTCCAGATCATGCCTAATCCTCAGTTAGAATTATGTTTCCAATACAGATCTCTTTTATTTCTAGAAATTTCTTACATATCGTATTCAGCAGATTCAAATGTTTGCTAAAAAATGCATTGATGCCCGTACACACGGCCATTACACCCCAAAACATGAGGACAGTTTGCCATGTATTCGCGACAAAATCTTCATGAAAGATCGAAACACCAGAAAGGAACAGTTGGCCGGTCGAGAAAGCAATGGAAAGTGTTACCCTAGAGCCGCTGTTAGGATAGGACTTGAAGGTTATATGTGCCATATGGATTCATGAACTTACGTCCAATTGCCGACGAGAGTCAACCATCCCGTGATCCAGCTCGCCATTGCCCTGTATCTTGGAGTTGATAACATTGCTGACCACTATAGTTCTTGTTAGATTCCCCCCTCCAATGATCCGAGACAGCATTGATCGTAAAAGAGTGTACATACATAATAAACGCCACCGGCAGTCGGGTACACAGCACATATTTCTGCTAAGCTTGCCGCGATACCCATTGATATCAGTGAGACAAGAACCCAACCCCATATGACTGTTACGCTCTCCCCGTTTGTTAAACTAAGTGATAATGTCGTCGAAAGCCCGCATGGCACCGCTGTAATCGGGTAGATGTCTTATTAGCGACTGTACTTGAGTTGATACTGGGTGTAAATTTGACGACCAGTGCATATGTGCACATAGAGGGGCCGTACCCATAATCGCGAACGACCTTTATATTTTATTTACTATATTAGCACAGTCCCCAATCGCATCGACATTGAGCAATGCAGGAAATCTTACAATCCCATAATCGACACCATGCTCAAATTCTTTGGCAAGTCTTCCCGCTTATTCCCTGTGCTCAGGCGCTTGAGCACATTCCCGCCGTCTAACCCTCCAGGACTCGAAGTTCCTGACATTCTGTACTTCCGCAAACAAATGGCTTTAGTCTCTATGGAGTAATATTTGGTGTAAATATTTTCGAATATTTGGTATAACCGCGATATAATTAAGTCTCCGTCTGGTAAGGTTTAAATGGCGGTGTGTTGTAGGGTATATATCCAGGTCTAGTTGCCGCAGTCGTTACACGGAGAGTATGAACGGGTGACGTCTGAGTTCCTGGGATCACAGGTACCTAGGTTCGATTTAGAGTATATGGTATGGATATCAGCTTATTCGGCGACCCGGTATACCATCACCATAGCGGCCTGGAGTCTATCGAGAAATGGCCACACGGCACTGCCAGCTCTATCGTAGAAGTTACGTAAAAAACCAGTGTAAATAAAGAAAACTTTGAATTGAGCTAGGTCGAGAGCTCTAGAAAGAAAACTGTGGACTGTCGGGATAGTATAGGAGACGGACCGTCCCTTATCAAAGCATTCAGCCATCCACCTGCTTCGGATTCGCATGTCTCCAATTGCTCAATAACAGCCTCAACAATTTCCCTTCGTCCCAAAGCCTTAGGTTCTTGGTCGCCGTGTGGTCGTCGCATATTTCGGTGGGAACATCACAGCTTCTTGTTTTTGACAGACCCCAGTCGCAAAGTTTTCTAGTTTGGCATTGGCTTGAAAAAATCCTGGGACTATTGATACACTTTAAGAAAGTCCCCGCCGGTCCCCAGCAATGGAAGGGAGGCCCTGTTCTAGAAATGATCAAGATGCAAATCATAGTCGCTGCCTGCCTAATGCCAGTGCGGGCTTATGCACACCACTTGCCTGTCCTGTTTCAGGCAACTCGCCAGATCGGGAACAATACAAATTCTCCAACAAAATGCAAGCTTGGTTCTTCTAAATTCGAAACAACAGGTTACAATCTTCAAGCGAAATTTTCACGGCTTGTTAACTGGACAAACATTCGATATGAAAGAGTTAAACAAATTAAATTCAGTGTACAATCTATATTACCAACTCTCGGTACTCATTGTAACGCTACCATCCAGAGTTTTCGACAACTCAGGTGGACTTGCTTGCCAGCTATATCACCTCATGATTCTTGAGGTTAGTATCTTCCATCTATACTCACAATAGGCTGATAGAATTATATGTTACTTTACGAAATCGTGGACTTACTAGGAATAGTGCCCATAACTTAAGTTGTGATATCCTTGAAAAAACGTTTTATAATCTAGGATATTTGCTAAAAGAATCTATGATCCAATCCGAAGGTCCGTCTCCCCTCCGCTATAATCACGTTGACCAAATGCAAAGTCTCGGCTTAGGTCTGTTAATCCATAAGCCATCTAGATCAATTGAATTTCGTTAATAGTTCCATTCCCTGTCGTTGGGATATTTAACACTTTAGTGTTCCATACTTCATAAGTTTGAGCGATATTTATTTTCTGAATAAGTATCAATCGAGTATGCTAGAATGGTCACGAGACTGTCACGAATAGAACTCCTGAGAATTAACTGGGCTTCAAATACCTAAAATTAAAACTATATCAATGGGATATTTATGTACATGTAGATCCATGATAATATCGCCGGGTTTATACTGGACTCGAAACTATAGCTAGGTTACATGTGACGACAATTTTAAGTTTTAGTGGTAGATACTGGTACTTCTCACCAAACTAAGCGCAATAGTACCATGCAAGGATGGTTACTCTCCACAGAGTGCTCACCAGCATTAAATTCCGGCTTCTGTCCAGCCTAGTTCGGTCTCACTAGTCGACATCCTAATGGAGCTGGGCCGACATTTTGGCCATTTGGGACCAGGGTGACAACGCGAAAATTACAACACGTGGAAATATCTCCTCGCAAATCTGACGCCCAACCTATCGATATATCTGAAAATCTTTGGCGAAAGCACTAACCCAAGATCTCACGATAGTACTACATTTAGCTGTAGTCACCTTCGAAGAACAGAATGATATATACTCTCAATATATCCATGGTCTCTCGGTGAATGAGCTGTCGGATTCTTCGGATTAGGTTTGTAGTCGTGTGTATACATCTGCTGCCGTGAAAACGTCTGCCTCTTACTTGCGACTCCAAACAACGTCGAATCAGCAAACCTGGATGAAATATAGATACGACTCGGATGTTCCTTGGTAGGTATAAAAAAATATACAAAAAATCTGCTATGAGGATTGAACCTCCAGGTTTGGTTCCAAAGATTGTTGAGGATACGGATCTTGCCACTGGCTCCAAGGAAGTCAGATCCTTGGGGCCCTTCGCACAGTAGCTCGGAGGCTACTGTTGTGTTATATAAGAGGTATGAAACTTGGGCTTCATACCACTGCGCTGTAAGGCCCGGAGGCATGTCAGGCACTACTCTCCTTGGATATTTCAGGGCAACAATTTTTTCTACATGCACTAATATAGGCTCGGCGACACAAGAAGGGTCCCCGAGACTAGGCTCGCGCTCGGCGGTATATCAGATGCAACTCAATACCTCAATGCCTAAGCTTACTGACCAATTGATACCAAGTAGCCCGAGATATCTCAGGGGCGCTAGTAGCCTTAGGAGGACGAGGGAACCCCCGGAAGTCTGTTTCTCAGACCGATCCCACGAACAATTTGCAAATTTCTATGTATAGTTAGGTAAATCAAGAATCTATGTAACAGCTCCCCACACTGTCCACTATCTCTAGCTCATGAAAAGACCTCTACGCTTGCACCAAGCATATTTAACCGTGCTGCCAAATCCTCATAACCACGATTAATTACATAGACGTTTCTCAAAACTGACACTCCACTCGCCGCCAACATCCCTATGAGCAGTAAACTTGCTGGCCTGAGCGCCGGTGGACATGACATATTGGCCTTAATCAATTCACTAGGCCCTTGGACGTGTAATCGATGTTGATCTAGTAGCTCCACCTTAATACCCAGCTTGGATAATTCCGCATAGTACACTGCACGACGTTCGTAGATCCAATCGTGAATGAGTGTTCGTCCTGTTGCAACACCGGCTATAGGAACGAAATATGGCAAACTATCTGGATTCAAACCGGGCCAGATGTTGGGGTGTAGTTTGTCAGGGAGGGCAGAGAGTTTCCCTTCATGTCGATGAATTGTTAAGTCGGCTAAGTCGACATGACCATTTGCTGCTTTATAGGAAGACGACAGCGTATATCGTAGTCCCATTCTCTTTAACTTCGTTAATTCAAGTGAGATCCAGCGGAAGGGAACCCGTTTGATTGTGATTTCCGAGTCTGTTGTTACTGCAGCAGAAATGAAGAACATAGCTTCTATCGGATCTTCTGTCGGAGTATATTCGATATTCTGCTTGATCCTTGATAGGCCCCTAATATGAAGAAGTGGAGTCCCAATACCTTCTATCTCGACTCCAAATTTTTGCAAGAAGTAGCAGAGATCTTGAACCATATAGTCGCAACTCGCCGCTTGGATAAGAGTTCCCTCAGCCATGGATGCCGCTGCCAGAATTGTGTTGTTCGTGACAGTATTTCCACTTTCGTATAACGTCATTTCTCCTGGTGACTTTTTATCAACCTTCACGGTATATCGTTTATCAGTCGCGGTGATGCTGACGCCGAATTCTTCTAATGCGTATTGGTGTGGTTTTACTGTCCTTTCTCCTAATTTACAGCCCCCAGCATAGGGTATATCGAACTCCCCATGGCCGTGCATCAGTGGTCCGATAAGCATGAGGACTGATCGAGTTTTTCGGGCTGCATCTTCATCCAAATTTTCCAACCTGAGTTTCTTCGGTCGACAGAGCTCGAGGGTATTGTTATCCCTCCAGTTGATCTTGACGCCAATACTTTCCAAAACTTCGATCATGCGAGTAACTTCTTCGATTCGAGGGAAATTCAGAAACTTGGTGACACCATAATTTAACAGACTGGCGCAGAGGAGAGCGACTGCTGCGTTCTTGCTAGCCTTAAGTGTAACATCGCCATAGAGCCTGCGACCACCTTCGATTCGAAGGTGAACCTCCCTGTTGGCGGATTGGAGATCGAGCGGATTCGAGGTTAGGGGGTCTGTGTGGTGGGCGAATGGCCCGGGCTCCGAGTCTGAGCTTGGGATGTCAGGTATCATCATTAGATGATAAGAAATACGGAATGCATTCCAAGGCCAAAGCTAGTTGGTAGGCGTTGGAAATTGCCATTCGAAAATCTCCAAGGGACGCAATATATTAATATCTCGTGCTACATTGATTTGATTTTAGGATATATTCCTAACTATAGCCGGAAAATGTGTGTGCATGTGCGGTGTGCGTGAGATGTATGCAAGGAGGACTGCAAGTACTTAAGTCCTGAGCTAGCAATTGGGCGAAATGGCCGCCGGAGCTGAGGCACCTAATAGGGAAGATCTTGACATCTATTAGAACGCCGGGGGTTGGTATAAATTCCTCCGCTTTGTCCAGTTACACGCCGCGTGCACTGCGAGAGTACAACTAGGGTAGCAACTCTGGCTCTTGTTCTAATAAAACACCAAATCTGAGACGAACTACATGAATAATTCTATCCCTAAAAGTAAGAAGCTGTCGAGATGTCTTGGCCCCTCGATTGATCAAAACCAAAGGTTGATTCGCCCAAGTTGCTACTCCCATTTCTGTATCATGAAAATCTTTGAGCCCAGCCTCTTCTATAAGCCATGCGGCAGGGATCTTCACTTTCCCATCCCCAACGGGCCAATTAGGAAGGTTTGGGTGAGTTACTTGTAATCTTGTATATTCGCTTTCCTCGATGACTGGGTTGGCAAAAAAAGAACCACAGTTGGGCACTAGCATTGGATTGGGCAATTTGGCTTGACGAATGGCAATAACAGCATCCCTGATTGTATGAGGTGTAAAATTCACGATATCATGGTCCACCAAATAATTCTGAAGTGTGGGGTAAAAAGGATGTATAGGGTTCCCACGTCGAAGTTGGAGTGTTATCGCTGTGATATAAAACCTTCCTCGGTCCACGGTCTTGAACCGACTTGTCCGGTATCCAAATCCACAGTCCTCTTGCTTTATGACAACGAACTCTCCAGTCTCATTATCATATGCCTCGACGCTCACAAGCGTATCTCTAATCTCTTGGCCATACGCTCCAACGTTTTGTACAGGTGTCGCTCCGGCTGTGCCTGGTATTAGGCTGAGTGATTCAATACCAGACAGACCCTCTGAGACAGTGCGTTCGACGACCTTGTCCCAGTTCTCTCCAGCACCGACCTTGATGAGCATGGTATTATCGGTATTGTCGCCGGTTGGTTCTTCCTGGTAATGCGATATTCTGTTACATATGACCAATCCGTTGAATCCTGAGTCTTTCCAAATGATGTTGCTTCCTTGCCCAATCATGATAACTGGTAACCGATGTTGCTTTGCCCAAGTAATTGCTTCCTTCAGCTGTTCGCGGTCCGCGACTTCAGTTAGATAAGCTGCACGGCCCCCTAAACGCATAGTAGAGTGGCTTTCGAGATTGATGCTTTCGAGTATTTTCATATTTGGTGGGATATGATGTATGCGTGATTACGGCAGGGTCAGATCGATAAACGAGTGTCTGAGGAGGAATGTGGTGTCTTGGATTCTAGAACAGGGATCTTTTTGGTCTCCCGCCCAGACACGGTCGTTCAAAGATATATCTAGGGTCTAAGAACTTCCACCCAGGAAGAAAGCCTCGTCCTGTACGAATCGAAGTAGATATCATGGCTTATAAAAACGCATCAGGTATCAGCGACTACGAACAAGAAAGCCAGATACAAGATGTAGCATATCTAAACTTGTTTCTGATAGCATTTCAGAATTCACTGTGCCCCTTTCCGTATAATCCTAATTCAGAACGAATGGAAACTGATAGATCTTCCAGGAAGGCCACATCGTTGAAGTCGACTCGCCGTATCCATGTGCCAGTACGCTAAAGACCAACGCATGAATTTAGGTATATGTAGCGAAGCTGAGATATTAAAATTGATATCAGATCACGATAGGTGCCGACGGGATGAATAGCGCCACAACCGCATTCAAATCATATCCGCCGGCGTTCAGCGGTGGAAAGTTTGGTACGAGGTAGGGTATCTTGGACGTAACTTTCAAAAGAAACGCAAAATATGCATCGCAAATCAAAGACACAACCGCATGCCGCATGAATCTGTAATCCGACGAACTACCCGTACCAACCCCAGAAAACCGACTTAAAAAGAGTAAATTCTAAACAATAAAAGTCAATATGGAGAATGTTAGACCTGTAGCTGACTGAATTGAACATTAGATGCTTCCAAGAGCGATCGCGCCGCTTAGATTCTCCATTTGCTTGATAGGTTTTCGAGATGTCTTTGGGTCGGGATTCAGACGCAGGACCAGAAAGATCAGGATGATGTAAGCAAGGACTGATGTAATAGCGCACACGATAACCGTATTACCGCTAGTTCTGAATACCCGCTTTCCGCCAGTTCTTTGGGATGCCGGTAGTTCATTTTCTTCTTTGTCCTCGACAATATAGAACTGTCGATTGCTTTCGCTTCGCCGGTATGCAGATATAGCCATGATTATAGCGCCATAGCCTGCAAATAGGGCACCGATTGGATAAAATTCGAAGGTGAATACTTTGAGAATGATGAGCGAAAAGGTAAAGAGGGATATGGAAGTTCGGAAGTAAGCGCCTTCAAAAGTACGTTGGGAGGCCCGGATTTCAACCAGCTCTTCCTGACTCAGGTTGAGGTCTGGCCGGGAGGCACGAGGAGTGCGAATCTGGTGGACTGGCGCCGGCAGCTAAGAAAAACCACATAGACTGTAAGCATATATCTCAAACATCAGGGAGCGATTCGGAGGTAAAGAAGCACACACTCGGAACATTTTGGCTGGTCGGTTTTGAGTTAGAGCTTGCGATATCCGGTGATATCAATGTCAATATTGGTATTGAGGATGTAAGACCTATTACGCCTTGAACTTCGACTTCAACCCAATCCCAAACAAAACAGACAGTATAGCACCATCGAAGTTGTGGACCGTTGCTTTCGGAGACTAGGAGAATCTGCGATGTAAAAGTTGCCTCGTGATTGCATCAATTCTGCATTTGATGCGTGCGCGCTTGTCACCGAATCGGGTGAGTCGGCGTTTGTCTCTTATATCCGAGTATCGCAGCACCCTTGTCGATGGTCCACGCCTGCTCCCGAAGCAGCTCCAGCTCCAGCTCTCCGTCTACCGAGGACACGCGGCGTTCTTCTTCTCATCACAAGTAGCCGCTGCTACGGCCATTCGAGTATCCTTTATCGCTCCTGGAACCGTCGGTGGCTGTCTGTACTGCAATGGACGGCTCGACGTCTAAAGTCACCGTCACCTACTGGGACCCCTCATCTGTCTTTCCACTATTCTCACCAGATATCAAAGGAAGACTGCCTCTAAGGCACCTGCATTGGAAATCACCGTCAAGGCCTCTTAGGTCAATCAATTCACTCTATGTCGACTTTATACCCGCTATACAACCTCTGATAACTACGACCACAGCTACATCCTCCGAAGACCCTGCTACTTCCCCGTTCACAAGACAGTCGCCGTCGCTATACACCACTCCTTCAACTCTCCCAAGATCCGAAAGCACCGATGGAGCTGTATCTCCCGTATCTCCTCCTCTTCCTGCACCAAAGATTGTCGCAAATGCAGTCGGACGTAGGAGGTCATCTACTCCAAACCTCAATACCTTTATGCGTAGAACGACACTCGGGGATATCCCAATCAAAGAACGGCGTCATCAGATACCTGGTCTTCGTCAGACCTCCTACTTGAAGATATTCTTCCTCCGCTGCGATGATAACGATACCTATAGAAATACCGCCCGAAAGGAGTTGAAGGAATGGATTGCTACCCATTGTACTCCAACATCTTCAACATCAGGCTCAAGCTCGAGTTCGTCCAAAAATGACAATCACGATGCTTTCGAATGGATGATAGTGCATGTAGTACTGCCAGGGACACCTGCTGCCAGCCAGCCGCGCATGACAGGACAATCTACCTCTTCTCTTAATTCCAATGCCTCCAATCCAGAACCAAGCAATAAATCTCGTTTCCAGTTCAAATCTAGTACTACGATCCTCGAGAAGCTCAAGAGTGACTTCGGTTCGACATCGAAAAAATCCCTTCCGAGGATTGTCCAAATACGACTTTCCCATCCCCAACCTTCCCCGCCGCCAGGAGCTGCCGCAACTGCCACTCCAATTCCTACGCCAGCCGAAAAGGACGCCGACTATGGCCTTTTGATCTCGCATATGAAGTCGCTAATTCTTACAAGCTTCGACCTCCGAGTACAGCAATACGAAGATGATATATTAGCAAGGAGCAATCAGCAGCATCTACCAGGGTGGAACTTCTGCACATTCTTCGTGCTAAAAGAAGGACTAGCTGGGGCATTTGAAAGTGTAGGGCTAATAGAAGATGCTTGGGCGATATACCAGGAACTTGCCGTCGCGGGCGAAAGCATCATTGTGGGCGAGGAAGCGGATCGGGAGGGAGGGAAGACATTCCTTGGCTGGAGTGGCGAGGTCGTTAAAACACTCGTGGAAGAGGGAAGGAAATGGCACAATCACCAGGCCGAAAAACTGAAATCTAGTTCACAGGCCTCTCTAGCTGTCCCAGGGACGCCCCCACCAAGTGATCTTGACCAGGTTAATGAAAAGGAAGATTTCAATGACGCCAGCATCTTCTCATCTGCCCGCAAGCCGTACAGAGAACTCATCTTGTCTAATAATATCTCCGTTTTTGACTTTTTATCCTATTGTTTCGCCCGACAGGCTTCGCTTCTTCTTCGCCTAGCCGCAACAATACCTACTAACCGATCTAGTGTCGGATCTCATCCCGCCACAAACGATGCATCATATTCGTTCTTCGATCCTACTGCCGGGCTTGTAGAAGCCGCAGTAGGGGGTGCATTACCGAGGGACGGTGAAGCAGGCTACCTTACGGAGGTCGTCAAAAAAGGAATCGAATTCCTTCGAACAGGTTCAGCAGTCTTGCGGGCTGAATTATATCGTGGCTGGGAGAGTATGCAGGCGGATCTTGAGCAGATCAAAAAGTCAGAGGCAGCCTCTAGTGAAGAGGCAACCGTTACAGTCAGCACACCAGAAGAAACTAATGCTAGGCAAAAGATCCAACAAGACAAATTTGATCTCACGTTCCCAGCCGCAAAGGCATTTATCGATAACTATATCGCCTCCTTCGTCGTGAACGGGGTCATGCAACTTATTGACGCCACGGATCACAAAAGCGTCCCGCATCTTGATTGGAAGGATTTATTATTATTGGAGGCGAAAAGCCCACCGCCAACGCCTAGCATCACACAGGCGTGGATACCGGGCAGTACGACGAGTAATAAGGACATGCCGCCAGATTCGATTCCACCCAGAACCTCGACAATATACTCTACAGAAATTGAGGAAAAGAAAGGACCTACGGTCTCAGAAGGCTTGACTGCAACTGAAGAACTTGCTTTCTTTAGAGCTGAGGTGCTCATGCTAGCCCGTGGGGTGGTCGTTGAGATAGCTGGTAACCGGTGGCGTAGCTCACAGGAGAAGCTCCATCCGGCTCCAAAACACCAGGAAGCCAGTGCTCCTGACAATGGCAGTATGGTGGATGTCAATCTTAATGATACAGAAAGCGTAGCCTCGACTCATAAATCCGAAGGGATTCTGGAAAAGGATGATTGGGTTTGGTTATGGGGTATCAGGGCAGGTATGCTACGGCATGCTCTCCTTAGTGATACTGGGTTCCTGGCCGTCTACGAACGTATGACGGAAACCGCCGTGAAATTGTTCTCCCTTGCCAAACGTGTCAAGAGCACCGAACGGACCCTCGCTGAAATCGCGTGCATCAAGTACTACCGCAAAGATTTTGCGGCTGCGGCACATTACTTTTCGAAGCTAGCACCGTCGTATACATTACAACGGTGGGCAGTGGTCGAAGAGAATCTGCTAATGATGTACGCGGACTGTCTTAAGAAGATGGGGCGGGATGAGGAGTTTGGTAGAGTCATCTTGGTACTGCTAAGGAAGAGGGCAGAGCAGGAAAAACGGCGATGGAGAACCCAAAGGACTAGCATGTTATTCCTTAACGGGGTCATTAGGATTGATGGAGATGAAGGATTGGGTTTACTGCCTGGGATGCAGGAAGTCAGCAAAGTTGTTGAGCCCACTGATCTCAAATTCGATGAATTCTGGACGGATGTCGATGTGGAGACATGTCCAGAGTTCGAAGGCGAGGGACACGGAAATGGGGGCTTCAAATGGTCTGTGGCGGTGAACTGTAGGTGGCTGCTCACCCACAGCGTCACCATAAAGAGTGCCACTATGAGAATCTCCATCGCCGATGATAAGGCCAAAGCCATTGCAGGAATTGCAAAGGATATACAACTTGTGACTGAAGGAGAAACTATCATCAAGAGGGGCAAGAACAGAATCGTCTTTGTCGCCGACACCTTCTATGCCGGAACGTACGAGATCCTTTCCATGGATATCAACGTGAACAATTTGACCTTTAAGCACAAATTCAAGCTAGACCTGCCCCTACCCGGGGAAAGCATTTCTCCGTCAGCTTTGAGAAAACTGGAGCCACCCAAGATTATTCTTTTCCAGGCGCCAGAGACTTTCTATATCGGTCTAAACTCGCCAAAACTGATACAGTTGGACAAACTTCGAACAATCGAAGTAGAGATCAATTCCGGTAATACTGTTGTTGACAGGGTTGAAATGAAAATAAAGAGCTTAACAGCTGGGCTGAGGCTACTTGTCAGCGATATACAAGTGGTGAACAATGCTGATGGAGAACCGAACCTTGAAAATATTACGCTCGACCTAGATGAGGCTGGCCTAATCAAACTTGGAAGCAAGACTGAGGATAAGAAGCTTGGAAATGTTCTACTCCGGATTCCTTATAAAAGCGATGGGGATCTGAACGAGCTTTCCGTATGACCTCCCCAAATGCACCACACTTTTTTTCCGACGCTAATACATTTTCACGGATTGCAGGTTCGACTGGAAGCCAATCTCACGACTGACACTACGGAATACAAATACGTCGCGACTCCGTCTGTACCCGTCGCCCTACCGTTGAGTGTCAATGTTCAGGACATATTTAGCCGCGCAGCTCTCTTCAGCAAATTCCAAGTTTCCACCGTAAACCACCTCCCCTTACGAATCGTTCGAACGGAGCTCGAAGGCAGCAAAGCCTTTCGTACTTCGACAGGAATTGGGTGTCAAGATCTCAACGAAGGAATCGTGGTCTATATGAAGCAGCCTGCCGCATTTACTTTCAAGACAACGAGAATACCTGGAGGAGAACAATCTTCAGGTGACAATTTGTACTTGAGAGTGATGTGGAGAGGTATTGGTGGTGGTAAGATTTTCTCCATTTCCTTTCGCCTTCAGATTTTTGAAATACTAATATATGATCCGTAGAAATTATGGTGGCAGTCAATGCCGCCTTTGCCTCCCACCTTGACTCCGCAGGCTATGGCAGGTACCGGCGCCTTCTCACCCCGACTCTCGAGGAAATAATCAGGGAGTTAGAAAAATCGGACATCGAGCGCGCAGCTCTTCTCGGGGCCGTAAAACTTCCTCCGTTTGATGCTGAAATCTGGGCCGAGGCTTTCGCTGGTGTGCATTGCAAGAATTCCGAGAGGACAAAAGTTGCTCAAGTTGTCGAGAAATTCTTCGATAATTGGGGCAGAAGGAAAAGAATACCACTACTATCACCAATCAAGAATTTTGGAAAACAGGACGTCGAAGAGGACGAGGAAGAAAATAAACAACAAACGCAGCGGCTTGATAGTATTGCCAGGACAATCATTATCCCGGTTGAGATCCCAGCATTACAATGTCTTGCGACAGCGAAATTACAAATGCGTGATGTCAAAACCGGTGGTTCTAGTGGACCAAAGATGGTGAGAGTAGGAGAAGTCATCAAAGCAGTATTAAAAATAGGGATTAGTAGATGTTGGGATCTTGGAACCGATAGAGTGAGACGGAGTGCAAATGTTCCTGATACTTTGAGGTTCTATTACGAAATGAATACTGCGACAAACTCGGATCCTGGAAGTGGTAGGAGAGAGAGCAAGGGTGACGAGTGGCTGGTGAATGGGCGGAGAAGAGGTGTCTTTGAATATTCGTTCATGAAAGAGTGCGATGAAGAAGCGACAGAGACAGGAGATAAAGAGGTGGAGTTCGAGTTATTGCTTGTCCCACTTAAACCTGGCTTTTTGCTCGTCCCTAGCATTGAAGTTAGGGCTCTTCCGTATATACCTGTAAATCCAACAGGTGATGGCGACGAGGGAGAGAACTTCACTGTCACTTGCGAAACGGATTACAGGAGCGCAAGTGAAGGGGTCCTGGTAGTTAGTGAGGTTGAAGAGAAGGTAGTCAAAGTGGATGAAATCGGTACTATTGGAAGGATGGGAGCAGGGAGCATCAGGCGGCCAATCAGTGCTGGTGGAGCACCCAGTGAGGGACAGGCTGCTGCATAGTGGCAAGAACCTTGCAGCCATCGATCCGTGTATATACTAGCTTCTTCTATACAGTTATGGTCGAGCTTACCTCGGTATTTAGAAACAAACCCTGCGACTAGCTGCTGACCTATTGAACCCCATTGGACCTTATGACATTGTTTTGAAGCGAAAATTTGACTTCAAGCGAATGTATATTCGTGTCCATCACCATCTGTAGCAAGAAACTAGTAGGCAAGCCAGAAAGGATTGAAAAATAAGTTTGTTTATAAAATGACAAAAGCTAACCAAAGCTAATTTGGATAGAAGGGTTGAAAATATTCTACACTCAGAAGTGAAACAAAAGGGCTGATTTCCTGGCCGCTCAAAACCAACGAAAACTTACAAGCAAAGACCCACGAAGACTTTTCTAGACCGGGGCAGAGGGCGCATCAAAAAAAAAAAAACAGGATAAGACGGAGGAAAGAATCAACATTCGCGGCCATTATATACCAGGAAAATAGAAAGAAAGGATTCCCCAAACACATCAACTAAAAATCTCACCGAAAACAAAAGAGTCTCGAACGACTATACAAGTCGCATGTCAGGTTCGTTAACCGTAATCGCTTCAAACATCGAAAGAAAAGAAAAGCCAATTTGCTGAAGATCAGAAACTTTGTTGATTGCCTACTAGGTAGGAAGTGCTGGCGCGAAAGTGTTGGAATTAATATATTAGTATGAAAGGTAGGGCACACCGCTTGCAGCCTGAGGGTAACCCCGCGTGTCGGCTACACCTCGATGTTAAAATGGGATATCTGTGAGTAGTAGCTGCTAATAGCAAGTTCAAGAATATATGTCTCGTTGAAGACAGAATGTCCATCGAACCCCCCGATAACAAAAAGACGGCTATCATGTAAGGCCGCTCCATGGTAGCCTCTACCTGTTGGGGGGAGGCCATAGACCTTCCTCTTATCCCATTGCATCGTAACTATGAGTTCGACATCAGCGTTAATTCTTCTATCGAAGAACAAAAATACTAACCAAGGTTCAGGAGCAAAACTTCATTGCTATATTCAACGCCATCGTGACCACCGACGACAAATAGGTAACTCCCAATGAGCGTAGCGGTATGGCTCAGTCGAGGGTAACTGGTTTTGATTTCGACGTTTTTCCAAACAGACGTATCCACATCGAATACCCAAACATCTTTGAAGCAGTCAACCCCATCAGACCCTCCAAATATTATCAATTTATTCTGAACCATGTTCGCAGTATGGTAACCTCGCGCAGTTGGTTTCATCTTGACAACGGTATTGGAGTTCTTGCTCGAAGTAGGCGTAGTGGCACCTAGTTTGCGAAGGGGTTTAATGTTTATTATTTAGGATACAATTAGAGGTGAGCTCAATGTACTAACCTGCTGAGCCAGACAGCAAACTCGTCTGTGAAGCATTAGCAGTTTTGCTACTTCGTGTACCTGCTGTGCCTGCAGACGACGCCCCGCCGATCGTTGTGGCGCCACTCGCAGACGATATTTGTTTCCAACTCATCTTGCTCAAATCGCTAACATCGAGCCTCCATACATCATTCAGTGCACGAACACCATCTCCACCACCAAAGACGTAGAGGCCATTTTTATACAGGCATGCAGTATGGGCTCGTCGTTTGCTAGGTATTTGGCCGGAGATTTTCGGCTTAGTGTACCGGTGGGTCACGGTGTCCAAGACGTAGACATCGTTATAGTATGTAGGGCCGTCGCCACCCCCAAAAATAATAAGCTTCTTGTTGACAGCGGTAGTAGTCATAGCCCGGAGCGGGGGCGGGATATCACCCGAGACATCTGGCTTGGACCAGTACATCGAATCGGCGTCAAAGACATATAGGTCGTTGAAACAAGTTTTCGAATCACATCCTCCGAAGACGTAGATCGAGCTACCAATTAGTGTGCAGGTATGTGCTCGAAGGGCAACAGAAGGTAATCCGTGAGAAAAGGCTTTGTACCAGTACATCCCACTGGCGGGCGCAGGTTCCACTCTCGGAGCAAGTGGATCTGGAAGCGGCAATTCTAGAGACGGGGGATGTCTGCGGCCTGCTATGCTAGCATCCCGAGAGGATGTTAAAGTCATTTTGTTGTTGAGATGATTGCGGATGCTTTTGCTGCTTTTGCCATGGGAGATAGTGGAAAGCGCTTCGGAGGACGAGTTTGAGGATGATGACTTTGGGGGACCCTCTTCGCCAGCTAGCTCCCGCTGTCGTTTTATCGCTACTACTTGATTTAGGGAGGCAGCCCGTAAAGAAGCGGAAGTCGAGGATATCGACGAGGCAGCATCATCACGAGCAGACCTCGACGACGATGGTGTTTTCTGGTGAATGTCCGGGCGCGGTGATGTGGACCCAGACCGTGATATACCGTCTCCATCCGTCCTTGTGATCGTGGTTTCGGATATCGAAGGATGTGTATGTAGGAGGTCAAAATTACCCTCAACAATCTTTTTAGAGTTGATAACCTTGGCTGGACCCATGATAGGTGTGACATTCCCAACACCCTTTATACTCTTCCCACCACTGTCTGTTGTGTCTAGTGTAAGTCTACCACCACCAGCTCTCGAGGAAGCTGCGGAATTGGATCGACTTTTTATTTTGAGATCAGGTTCTGTGAAACCTAGACCCCTGCGAAACGTGTTATACCTTCCCGCTTCGCTCGAGGAACCCATGGCACCGCCATTACTACTTGCACCAATTTCTTCTCGTATCGGTGTTTGAGGTGTCATGATTCTTCTAGAAGCAGGTATCACCCTGGTCCCTGTCCGCTCATCCTGTTCCTCTTCTTCTTCATCAACCTCCAATGCATGATCGCTATCCCAACTTCCTTCGTATCCGGGGTTTCCATATGCCTCGGCGAGCCTTGAAGCTTTCATCCTCGTAGGATCACTTCTGGTCGAGAGCGGCGACTCGAGTCCTCCATACCCAGGAACAGTTGGGCTGTCACCGCCGACAGCCCGGTTCCCGTCATATGAAGGATTCATAGATGACAAAGACGACGACGCCGTAGAAGATAGTGTTGTGGTAGATTCAGACGCAATTGTCCTTGAGCTACTAATGTGAGTGGATGCTGTCGGCGTTTGCAGTGGTGTATTCTGTAAGGAGCTAATGCTAGGGGAGTGAGCACTCCCGCTCCTAGACCTACCACTACTGACCGTGCTGTGTGAGTATGTCGGTGCTGAGGGCGCGTGGGGATAAGTTGATGTTGGGGTTGGCCCAGCAGACGTCGGCGCCGGACTGGATTTTGACGAATGGTGGCTGCTCCGCGTCTGCAAGCTAGGTCTCCTTCTGTGAGGCGAAAAGTTTAAGATGTTAGCAAAAGACCCCGCAACCGGAAACGACGTTCTCTTTTTGAGTATTGACGAAGCAACAGGCGAAGATGGCCGGCTACTCTTGCTAGTCCCTCCTATTGCCCCTCCCGCCCCAGATCCTGCTAGTACGCCCCCGCTGTTGTAAAGATCGTTTGGTGTAATCGATCGTTCAACCAAATCCCCGTTACTTTTCCGAAGCCCTTCAAGCCCTTCAAGTGCTTTACGTTTGCTTTTCGAACGATATATACCGCCCTTGTTTTTGTCCTTCTCCCGCATTGTTCACTGAGTCAAGACCTTTCATTCCACCTTGGTCAAGCTGGGCCCTGCGGCCATAAGACTTCTGGGCACGACGTGTGAACGAGAGCCCTTTATTATTGACCTGCCCGGAAGCTTGGTCGATTAATATTCTGAAGCGTGCGTCGCTGGCGCCACAGCACGCCACTTGGGCTGGCAAGATTGTTGCAAAGCTCCGGTAACGTCAGGCTGATGGTTTGACGCAAGGTTTCAGTGATCCCGTACTACGAAGGTACAACAGACCCCAGAGAAAGGAATGTATCGGAGAATTCGAACGAATTCGGAAGTATCCGGGGATATTTGATTTTGGAGTTTAATGGTGGTCGCCGAAGGTATCCCGGCCAAAAGCCAGAGTTCGCTTTGAGATGCCGTTGAGATCGGGTGAAGTGAGGTAGCAAAGGCCAAAGCCGATTCGAATTGCTTGGTTCCTATGCCGCTGGCACAGATGGTACGCAAGAGAAGCCGGTGAATGTTCCAGATGGTGTGACAAAGTCCCACGAAACGTGCTCAGAATGCTATGGTGTGTAGAATGTGTGTTTCGAAGCAGGCATCACCAAGATATATGTGCATAGCAGGTAAGGGCTCCTCGGATTGGGAGCTAGAGGGGAACAATGGTCAGTGCCCTGAGGTAAGCTACTGATGGCCAAATAATGCCCTCCCGGTTCCTCGATGGAATATCCCTCTATGGCCTAGCAACATCCCATGTCGGTCGGCTTAGGAGAGGCGGGAAGTCAATGTCAAGGAAGAGCTCGAGCCACAAGCCTCGGGGAGATAGTCAAGTTCAGCCAAATGTTGCTTTATCCGTGAAAACTTGACCGGAACCCGGAGGATCTCAAGGAACTCTCCTTTTATGAGGCGTCTTCCAAAGCTACTTGTTCTTGATGGTCGGCTTCTTCTTTTGTTTTGTTTTTTGTCCTCTCGCCGTGATATCTTGTGACCGATATGAATTTCAATCCAGTACAGTAATTTCGCCTGTCACCTGTATCCAGGTCTCCATTTGGATGGCAGGAAAGCAGAGAACACCCTTCAGGATGTAATAAAGTTCGTTTCTGTCGGGCCAGCCGTTGTGATAGGTGGGACCAAGCAGGAGAGCAGATCTGAAACCGCAGAGAAGGCAAGCGAGGTAACTGAAGAGAGGCAAAAGGAGCGAGAAGGAAGGGAACGTCCGGAATATCTCGCTATCAAAGGGAGATAGTGGTAGACACGGGCATTAATGGCCTATAACTCTTGGGCAACAGGTAGAAAGGGAAAAGCGGTGCAATGCAGAATGTGTTCAGGGTATTTTGACGAGGGAGGTTAAAAAACGGGCTAACTATGACATACCTGGCATCAACTGTGCTGGCGACATGAAGGGCGTATTCACTCACAATCCCAGCCAGGGACTTCTTCTTCCTGCTCTTGTCTCTCCTTACGGAGAGGGAGTCCCTTGTCGGCTCTATGGCTGATGTTAGTCGAAGGATATCCTCGCGATCAGGTTCGCAGCTGGCTAATTCAGCTGTCGAAAAACCAAAAAACAAAAAAGAGACCCGATCGAGCTTATGGCTCCGTCGACGCCAACTGAGTGCTTAGAGGGTCAAAATGTACGACACCGGCCAGAACCGTGCAGTCGCCTAGTTGCAATTGTGGTGGGTGAGCAGAGCAAGGCGTCAGGCTTGCAGCGCGGCTTGCTCGTCCTTTGTAACGAAGGTGAGCACCGAGCCTTCCCCCGAGATAGCCTAGACCTTCGAGTGCCACCGATATAACGCAGAATGGGATATCCGAAAGCCCGATGTCTCGCGAGGCGATATGATTTGTTGGAGGAAGAGGCAAAAAGAGGGAGAAATGCTGAAGGAGAGCACAATAGGTCCCCTCGAGCCCAAGGAACAAACTCAAAAACGACCGAAGCAGATAGATCAACCGTGTGCAAGGGCAAGGAGACCAGGTGCCGCGGGAACGGAAAAGACGAAAGCGGGGTATTGGTTCCTGGAGGCGTGAAGCTGGCTTGCAGGTGTAGCGTCCCTAGCGCCTTTCGAGAATTTTCCAGTTATAAAACAGTAGTAATATGAGACCGACGTCCTGTCACTGGCTGTAGGTACAGTGTGATGGGAGAGTCTTGTGCTTTGGCTTGCAATGCTGGCTTGATCCAGCGGCCACCGCTCGCACGATCGGTTGCAAAGGTTTGTTTGTCGGTTCGTCCTTTGTCAGGCTCGCACGAAGAAGCAACTACAAAAACGGGGCTTCGTTTCAGATTTAACGCTAGTAGCTCCGAAGGGTTTAGCCTGGGTTGATGCTCCAGCGTCTCGTCATGGAGAATTTAACGTGGTCCAGAAGACTACTGCATCGAGCAAGCATGCAGGTGAGCCACGCTTCTGCAAAGTAGGAAGCAATGACGAGAAATTGTGGAGCTTGTCCTCTGGTGAACAATCGGTGATAAGATTGTAATTATTTCTGGTTGAGAGCCCTTTTAAGTTTTGGCTAAGACAGGTAGAATCGAGTCTGCTTCGGGCCACATCTCACTAGCCGTTGGCTGTTGTTAAGATGTCAATCGACCAGCAACATCAATACCAGTTGTGATAAGCTTTTTTAGTCAGCTCTAAACGGGGGACTATGTCGACGCTCGCCTAGAGTTAAACTCGTTCCAGAGGAAGCAGAGGAAGGATAGAATTCACACCTTGGAAGCATCAGTAGACCAATTGGCCACCTGACGTCAGAATAAGATTTCAGTCCCTAGGCCCACTCTAAACTAGCCAAACGGACCGTTTCCTCGATGGTGAAGAAATTTTCGCCAGTTTAGCATGCACATAGCCTCATTTTAGAAGGCGCCACTGACTCCGAAGCATGGTGGCTATAAAACCTACTGTGAAAACGATGCAGAAGGTATGCACAGAGTCGATGGTACGAAATCTAGATCTGTCGAACTGAGGGTGAATCTTATCTCGCAGGATGCTTCCTTCTAGGTCTTGATGCATCTTCAAGTTCGGTTTTCGCTAGGCAGGCTGCAGCAGGAACACCCACGTTTCCACCGTCGCCAGTAGAGTCGGGTCAAGCGAGCGAGGAGCTTCCTAATTTCTGCGTCGAACCGAGCTCGAGGAACGTCGATGCAAGGTCCGATACACCTCAGCCTGCAGTCGGATGTTCGTGGTTCTCGAAATTAGGGACTATATCGGACTAGGCTACCCCCAACTTCGAATGGCAAATAACATTTTTGTTGTTTAATAAAAATTACTGTTGCCAAAGTTGGAAATTTTCGCCCGCACTAGCTTCGACGCCACAGTCCAAGTCGAGTTCTGTGATCCGGTCGGTGCGACGTATCCTGCATCAGTCGCGTGTGTTAGTCGTCTTTGACCAAAGCTATTGTGCTTCAAGGTCAAATCATCGTAAACCCGGTCTTGTCTTGTCAAGAAGGGGGTTTTTTTTTTTCTCCATAAGATCGTCGTATTGCAGCTGCGCAGGTAGACATATACCGGCATAAAGGCTTCGATATCGCCGACCGGAAGGGGATGTCTGCCTTTACCGCGCCCGCGATGAAACACATTGAGGGACGGGATCTCTGGGCCAGCATTAATGAGCAGATCCCTCATAGTATTGTCCAGATGCGAGTTCTCGTTATCCAGTAAATCGGAGACGATGTAAAAATACTTTTCGAGTGCCTGAGAGGACTAGAACTGTTTTCCTTTTTTGAGGCTTGAAGGCTTGCCTTTAGCAGCATGCATATGCATCCTCCTGTCCCAGCCATTGAGTGCTGAGTTTTCCCAGGCTAATGAGGACTACAAAGAGATGCTGCACATAACCGTCTCAAACTAGTTTTTCTTGCCTTGCAAAGAGCTGAGCCAGCATTATCCTTGCCGATTACCTCACAGAAGCACCGCCTGCTGTTGAGTTGATCTCCTCTATGGATATAAATCAGCTTTAGGACACAGCTTTTGGTTTCTTTAATTCCAAGTAGCAAAGACAAATTACCTTTGGTTAGTCAAACATTAACGAAGCCTGGAGAAGCTAGTATATCCCGGTCCGTCCTATTTTGTAAAAAGCAACAAGAACAGCTTGTTCGGATAGGACTGCCTATTATTCGACAGGGAATACCAACTTGGTGGATTCTCGATACCATACTATCACAGTGAGCGGACCAACAATAATCTTGCGAATTTGAGACAAATCTTAGACCTGTTAGCCTCTAGGCCTGGAACAGGAGAACCTGGTACCTGCAGAACAGTAGGGCTTCTGTCAAATGTGTCAGGGTCGAAACGGGATTACAAAAGTGTACTATCCCCATTGAGAAGAGTCGAATCGTCGTTGCTCCGCTCGCACTCGAGAACCTAACTTAGTTTCTGTTCGAGGATAGAACAGGTCAAGACCGAAATTAGGGCGTCGATTCTGGGAGCAGGATACATATTGGGCATGGTCACCTGGCCCTTCCAGTGTATTGCCAACTAAGTAAGAAATCTGTCTTGCCGTTTGCCAGGTCGTCTTGCATTGCTCTCTTCGAGTAGCCTATCCGCACGAGACCCGTTCTGCAGGCCTGCCGCTTCGGAATTGTGATTGCCTTTTCTTGATGGTCTTCCCGTTCCCCGTGGTTGCATCACAAGTGGATTCGAGGTCGAGTTGGAGGTTCTTAAACAGTGTCTGAGAAGAGGCTAAGAGGCAGCTCAGCTTAGGTCCCCTCCAGACAGCTAACCTCACACCAACACGCACCACTCAGTCTTCTATTCTATACCTTTGAAGATATAAAGAAGGACATCCAATATCGACGGCTCTCTTATTATTATTACTACTGGCACCTCAACCCCAACCTTCTAGTCATCCAAATACCCTTTGAGAAACCAGTCATCATGTTGTCGTTTGACGAACTAGCAGGGACTTTGAGGTCAACTAAGGACCGGGTCCTCCAAGGAGTTGCCCGTTCCCCCACTGGTGAGTCTCACCCTCCAAACGACGAGGGCGGGGCTACCACTCCGCAAGGGACTGAAGCCGAGCCTGCCCCGCAGTCGTCAAGCAGAAGGGCTAATACTCATGGTCGCTTGACAGATGAGTCGAATGCCTCACATTCATCAACAGACAGGAGGACCCCTTCACCTCAGAATAGACAACAAGCCTCTAGCCACGACTCGATACTGTCTCCTATTCGTAAAATGGACCTATCTAAAGGCAGCCATGGGGGCGAAAATGCCTCGTAAGAATGGTTCTTAACTAGTTCGACTCTCGGAAAACCTACATATGCTACCAAATACCCTATAATTTGGTTTTATAATGTCGATATCTCTCCCCGATAGAGATATTCAACGCCGTGAAGGCTCCTACCGACACCTACATAATTTATCATGACTGTTCACCGACCCTCCGGTCACCCTCATTTGTCATTACGGCATAACCACCCGCAGTCGAATCTTTTCGCAAATACCACGCCACTCTCCAGACAGGACGACAAATTCTTTGAATCTTCCTCCCTGTTGCTGTCACAGAAAACCACACTGTCTAGGGTCCCCATTTCCCTCATTTGTGGATTAAATGTGCCGCTCAATCAATCTTCAGTCCCCCATATTCATTCAATCGATGACTTATCCATTTGCGTATGTTTCCACAAATCAATACCACTTTTTTTTTAAAAAAATTTTCTTGTAGTACAATCGTTGTAGTACAATCGTTCCTCTCATTCCTGTTCTTTTCCTTTCCTTTCCTTTATTTTCTTTTATTTTCTTTTTTTTCAAATTCCTTTACTTGGATACCTGAATCTGAGCCATTCCATTCACTGGGCTTATTGTCAGACACATGCATGAATTCTCCCTTATATCACGTTTATTGATTGCTACGTTTTCTTTATCACAATTACAAGTACCTGATTCATGTTGATCTCGCTGCTCTAGCTCTATATTCAGACATTCTTTCGTGACGACCTGAGCGTATAGACTTGTAGATGAGAAGCTGGAGTGTGGAGTTTTAGGAGTCTTAGGAGTCTCATTATATTCTTAAATGGCAATTAACGCATCGGACTATTTATTCTATGTTTTCAGTCTCAAAAATTTAATCTTAATGCTAGTATCCCGTAACCGCCCTGCTCTTTATCCACAAAAAATCGATCTCCAACTTGACACAAACTTCTTTGTTCTTTGCGTTGCTGACAAATCATGTAACATTTATATTATTTATATACTAATTATTGAGAATAGAAATAGGTAAGGCTTAATTAGTTCTTCCTAAAAATCCTAATCCCCTGGCAACTGTGGGGGCTATGAAATCTTTTTCCATCTAACTTCTTGAAACGGGAGTTTGCATTAACAACTATGTTTGGAAAACCGAGATGCATGCATGGTCTGATATCGATAACTCTCAGCTGACGGATATCTAGATATGGCCTTGTACATACATATGGCAACCGTTTTTGAATCAGAAGACTACTAATAATAACTCTAAAAGCAACCTCGATTGAGGTGGAATGTGACCTAAGGAGTCATGTATGTACAGATGTCCTGCATATTAAGCGTTTCAGCATATGCATACCATTCTGAACCCGCCTTCCGCGCCGGCAAGTCAAGTTAGCTATTTTTCCAAGCCCTCGGTCTCAAGTCTAGCAATTCTACGGTCCCCAGATCTGCAAACTGGCACCTCAAAACATCTTCGTCGAAATTTTCAGCCTCAGGGGACGCCAGATATTGGTCGATCACCTGGTCAATTTCGATATCATCCATATTGATATCTTCAAGCAGCTGGCCGTTTTGTTCCCATTCCGCTTCGAGTTTCCTTACCAGGGCTTGCCATTCTGGGTCGTCCTCTGAAATTTCGCTGTTGTCGAACTCCTCGGAGCTAGTCTCACTAATAGTATCACTTCCATCCGAAGAAGTTGCATATGCACTACTAGCGCAACTTTCATCTAAATTTCCGAGACTTCCAGTAGTACTGCCACCAGCGGCAGAGCTTTCCTTGGTTATTGGGACTAGATCTAGCGGGTGGGGGTCCGCCAGTGGCTGAATTGGATGCCACGGATCTATATACCCTAGATCCGATATAATGAATTGTACAGTGCGACAGTCGGCGTCTCCGTATATTTTTAAGATAGCTTCGTAGTCAAGACGGACACGGACATTAAAACTAGGTGCGTGTCGAAGTACTCGACCGCCGTATTGACTGTTGCATGCTGTGTCGATCATACTTGTTAACATCAGGATCCCCCAAACTTTCTGGAAAATGGCAGCGTACAAACTCGGATTGGATGCTCAAGCATTGTCATGCTAATGTCATCCGGGTTGTCGATGGGCTCGATTGTGTCCCCAACTTGAAGAGGATTTTCTGGTGTAACAACAAAGGGTTCGCCATTCCGCTGGACTTCAAATCTTTAGTAGGAATAAGTTATTTATAGGCCTCATCTCGAAAATATGGTATCAATATCACAAAAACTTACGATAACCGCCATTAGTATCCTTCTTCGGGATTGTAAGAACTCCGAAACATCATGGGTTTCCATGGATCTCAGTTATAGAATGGACTGCCAGCCCATGGAGCCCACGGCCTCGGCTCCTCGTATATACCCTGGGTGACAGGTCCGAACGGAAGCCCGAATACTTCGACCACAGTGCGGGGCGGTGTGTAGTCCGAGTCATCTTCCCGGGCCCTCCGCCCCAGAATTGATGATATTCCATCACATCTTTCTTGAAGAAGGATCACATTTTTCGCTTCTAATGGACGACATACTATGTTTCGAAAGTTCTTTATTAATATTATATTCTATACATAACCTTGAGATTAGAAGTCAATGAGAAGAAAAGAAGACGGGCACCAACTTACAATTCAAGTCATAGGTTCTGCCTCGTACAAAATCGTAATGCTTGACTTTAACGACAAGTCTGTAGATGCTTCTGACATAGAATAAGGATAATTTGGGTTGCAAGTGCTAATATAGGAACATCCTGCCGAAATCGAATTTGTAAAACGTTTACCACATTTCGTACGCATGGTCTCGATGTTTTTCCGAGGTTAGCTTATATTAGGCTCAAAACTCTCCGGATTCAATACACGCATGCGCTGCACTGGCATGGAATGAACCCGGAACCATTTGAGGGAGTTGGATTTATAGTTGCAAGTTGCGATGAGGGCACATCATGGCCACCATCAGTTTGTGTAACCAAGTTAACAACGCAGAAAATATCACATTTTTCGACCGGAGATCAGCACAAAACAACATGTAGCTACAGTATCTTCGTGAATTTGATATCTCCGGGATTTTAGGAAAGATATCGATCCTTTAGGCTGAAGATTGCATTTAATTGGGTGTATATTCAATGAGTTGAAAAAGTTTACAAAGGACAATTTCGGCGAACGGATGAAATTCCATCGCTAACGATGGGATATAGTTTGGTCTTGAAGGTTTAGCGAAGAAGCCTGCAGATACCGGCCAGCCGGCCTGGCCGTTTAAATACAAGATTTTACCCAGCGAGAAAGGATGATAAATAGCTCCTCTTTGCTCCCGTAAACGAATCGTTTTATCATCACAGTTAGGGAGATTTACAGCACACAATTGTATATCTAGGCGCTATATTAAATTTATCCTAATCCCGTACCCTAATCTCCACTTTTATTCAAATTAAGTATAAGTATAAGTGTGTGTTTTTTGTTCCGAGAGCTGAAGAGAGCATAAATAACCTACGCCTAGTCTCATACTACCTTAGAGCCGGCGCGGAATTTAATTTTTCATCATGTTATCGACAGCAGCTGTTGGTATAACTTCGGAACGGACACACCCATAGACTCCGAATCCCGCTCATGCATATGGCATTTTCCCTCTAGCGTACGTAACCGCGCCCCAGCTAACGTTATGGTAAACAACATGAACGCGTATTCATACAATCCCAAAAGTCGATTATATCCTTATTTTCAGGTTCGCAAAAGATTCGGATTGGTTTTTAATGCGCTTATCTAAAATAAAACCCAACAAACTGAAAGGCCTGATAGCGGGCCCGAAATATAGGGCCGTTCGGACACCGCGAGCTCCAGCTCACCTTAGAAGTTTTTCTCTGTTTCCACTGCAGGCTGCATTGATTTCCAGGCCACCAACATGAGACTTCAGTCGTCCCGCCTAGATCCGGCCGATTTAAGTGGACCTCTGTATTCTCGGTAGTTACATCCATCAAAAGGTTCTATTCACACCAACCTTTTCTAACATCGCAAAATTAAATATCGGAATCAGGTCCCTGTAATGAGGTGAGGTGTTGGGAAACTCCAAAATACAACAGCCGCTTACCCGATTCAGACATGTTCAACGGCGGCTTAGCGAGCAGTGGCACCAATTTTAGTACCCATTACTCAGCTTCTTACGCGGCCGTTTTGCAATATACGGTTGGGACAAGTCGTCTAAAACGTCAATGGCATCAAACATAGATAAATTTTACAGTGGCTTACAATCGGGCCCTGCAAAGCCATGTTTTTGTGATATTCCTTGGAGTTTCCTATGTGATTGCATACGAATTCGAATTCTCATAGATATGAACTGCAAGGGACAGATTCATCGTTCAAGCTAACGTAATTAACGTTGAGGATTGGATTATTATTAAAGCAAATCTGAACAATTCCCACTTCGAATTCAAACGTTTTAAACTTGGCACAGTCTATAAGACTACATTAGTACTAGCAGATTTTAGGATTAAGCTATGAGAGGCTCCCGGTATCCGAAAGCAATCGTCATATACCTGGCAGTGTAAAATTAGCCTTCAAGCTTCTTTCGCCGGACTATTCCCTTGGGCTCCATAAACTCGAGAGCCAAGTAAATTAAGCTACAAAGTAAGCATACCCTAATAAGCTAGCCCATAGCACTGCTTGCGGCTCGAACATACGTCGTGTGCCCACTTCTCTACTTGTGGAATGTGTGCTTAGAGTGTGCTTTGGACTATGAATTTCTTCACATGAGCAGCTAGTGCTCGTAATCCGAGTGCAAGTATAAGCGACTCCTACCAACCTTATGATCACATAATGAATGAGAGCAAATAATATGAAGTATCTGGATGCGAGCCAAGGTTCTCGCGCCACTGACAATTCGTCGTCCTCGATGTTGTGCCTCTTTCACTAGGTTTGGAGCCCCGGTGCCTGTATATTGATGTATGGAATCATGCACTCTCACATCGTGCCCCCTCCCCGGATATCTATTAAAATTATAAAACGTAAACGCTCAGATCGTACTTGACCCATATCAATGACACTCGACCAATTACATATTACTTATTTTATTGAATATTCGAATACAACTGAAAATATAACATTATATAAACTGCCTCTCAAGAACATATTTTTTCGATCTTCTTCACTTATGAAATCTTCATATCGAGACACCAAAGCAAAGTGTAATTGCAAACAGAGTCGGTTGTGTTTCTTCTACAAGTGGAGCTGCAGCTTTCTCGGACTCACGGCCTATCGTTCTTGTCATCATCGTTAAGATTATAAACTTCCATTCATTTATCTATTCGCAAAATCATTTTATCTTATTTCGAACCTATACCCAATATTGTTAGTGTCTTTTTTGGCCAGTGTTCTTTTATTGTATGGGATTGTTCTCGGAGGAAGTAGTCCTCACTCTCCGCCATGGGGTTCAACTGTTCTAGCTATGGTAAATTAGATCCCTTCCCTTTCCTCCTATTGAAAAGGTTTTCCGATTACTGACACCTCAACTAACCCCTCACTCCCTCCAGACTTCACCAGCCCAGACTCTAAATCTACATTTCTCTACTGCCCATCCCTCCCAGGCGCCATATTATTCGCCATAGTTTTCGGTCTTTCCACACTTGCCCACATTTTCCAAGCCTTCTACCATCACAAATGGCGTCTCTCATGGGTCATAATCGTCGGTGCCGCCTGGGAAACTAGCGCGTTCGGACTTCGTGCTGCAGCCACACAAAATCCAGTATCCGATGCCCTTGGTATCCCGTCCAGTATTCTCATTTATCTTTCTCCCTTACTTATCAATGCGTACGCGTATATGGTACTCGGGCGGATGGTGTGGTATTACCTTCAGGATAAAAGAGTTGCTGGTATCCAAGCGAAACGGTTGACTGTTATCTTCGTATGGTTGGATATTATGTTAGTCTTCACCATTTCTCGCTCCGAGATTTCTTAAGACCTTTCTTCCTTTTTAAGAACTGGTTATTAATGATCCTGCAGTGCCTTCTTCGTCCAGCTTACTGGCGCCTCTATGGCCTCCTTTCGGGATACAGACTCAGATGCGACCGAACAAGAGAAAATCGACGCCGCGAACGCACAGAAACTAGGACTTAACATCTACATGGGCGGTATCGGATTCCAGCTCTTCTGGATCCTTGTATTTTCAGGCTTCGCATGGAGATTCAGAGTAAAAGCCGTTATGGAGAGGAATCAAGGCTGTGGAATTCATCGGGATTCGAGCTGGAAGCAGATACTTATTATTCTTTACTTCACTTTACTCATGATCACGGTTAGTTCCTTTTGAAACTCGTCTTTCTCTCAACTAAGAAATCAGACTGATTACCCGAACCCTATAGATCCGAATCATCTTCCGTCTCGTCGAGTTCTCGGGCGGCTCCTTCAACACCAAACTCACAACTACAGAATCGTACTTCTACGCCCTCGAAGCCACACCTATGGCTATCGCTTGCGTTACTTGGAACGGTTTCCATCCAGGTCGCTTCCTCGTAGGCGCGGACAGCGAGTTCCCACGATTAACCCGAAAGGAGAAGAAAGAAATCAAAGCGGAGAAGAAGAGACTTAAGGAAGAGAAGAAGTACGCTAAGAAAGAAAGCAAACAACGACATAAAGAGTGGAAGCAGGAATCGAAGAGAATGCGAAGGCGAGGGACTGATGAGTTGGAGATGGGTCCTCTGCAAGGCCCTCCGACATATCGAACTGATGATATTGGCCCAGCGTAAGGGTGTGTGGATGGAGATTCTCAATGTATTGTAGGGGGAATTCTTAGAGGCGGTTGGGTTGGTGCATATTTGAGGTAGAGTTGAAGATAGGTTCAACCGTTTAGATGTTTTCAGAGCGAGTAATTTTTATCAATTTTTGTTTACAAAGGAAAAATTGAATATTTCTAAAGTCCCTCCATTCACCGCAAGGCTTAAACATCTTATTGCCAATAAATCTGATATGACTTCATGAGATTAATGTAGGTGTAGCTAAAGGGCACTCGGGTCAAACGAGGACGTTGCATTTTATGCGTTGTCAAGTTCCATAACCCAAATCTCTTTGCGCAAAGTCGGCCTGGTCAGCTTAAACGGTCTCAACCTCCAGGCATTCGCATAAGTTATACTTTCACAATGTCCTCTTCAGACCCTCAAGATGAGATGCACCTAACCCCAAGTGCCCTCGGCACAAAAGCTCAGTAAGGGATTTCATCTTCCTAGATCCATCCCTAGCCAATAACTAATCTGATATAAAAAAAAGCTGGGACTCCCTCTATGCACTTGAACTCACAAACCACTCCTCCAATCCATCGGATATTGGCACAGTATGGTTCTCAGACTCTGATTGTGAGTTTCGGATATATCAATACTTGACCTCCGACGACCTCTCACTGCCCCCCGCCACAACATTTTTGGACGTGGGGACTGGAAATGGACATTTACTGTTCTCTTTACTTGAAGATGGAGATTTTGAAGGAGATGGAATGGTCGGAGTTGATTACTCCGAGGGGTCGGTAGAATTGGCCAAGAATATTGCAGAACAAACACCGAATGCTGAGGGTGTGAATTTTTTGCGATTGGATATTATAAAGAGTTCTCCCGAGTTGGATTTCTTCGGATCGCGGGTTGCCGAAGAAGGTGGATTCGATGTGATATTGGACAAAGGGACATTCGACGCAATATCGTTGAGTGATGAAGTTCTTGATGATGGATCTGGGAGGAGGATATATGAAGTATATCCAGAGAAAGTGGCGAAGTGGTTAAAACCCGAAGGAGGCATTATGCTAATTACCAGTTGTAACTGGACCGAGGATGAGCTCGTAAAAAAGATGACAGTGGATGGAAGTGGGCTTGAGATGACGGGAAGGATAAAATACCCCGAGTTCACATTTGGAGGCAAGAAAGGGAGTACAGTGTGCACTGTTGCATTTCGCAGGAAGGTGTAAGGTATGATACCCATGCGGGTTTAGAATGAGAATGAAGCTCGCTAGATGATTTCATGTATATACATAAACGCTCGCATTCGCCGTAACAGATAATATGCCTTATCCTATGCTCCATGCACGATCTCAAGACTAAGTCCCCATCACGAGGACTTTTTCTTCAATGTCCCTATGATCAGCCATCTCTTCCTCTCTATTACGTCCTCTACACCCCTATCAGCCTTGTATTCTCTCTCTATACCGTCAATGTCTCGCTCTTTGATGGTATTTATGTCGAAACTTTTCACCGCAACATCCCAGAAATTTGCCATCTTTTGCCGTCCTGTATGGAGTCCTGCGACAACGATGACCCTAGACGTCGGGCTATCGTCCAAGAAGTGTAGCATGCTCTTGACTAAATTCTCGTGCTCCCAGGTCATCCATAATGTATCCGCAGCTATTATCCTCGAGAAGGAATGTGCGTGCTTCTTCGCTACTTCTTCATCAAGCTCTCCCCATGTATGGCCGTAAACTTGGATATCCGAAGAAACGAACTTTGGCTTGTTGAGAGCGATGTTTGATGTGATATTTGCGAGAATTTCTGGCGCAGGATAATCCGTAACCACAATCTAAAAGTTCATGGCTGTGATATTGGTATCAGTCCGTCGCCTTTGGGGAGGTTGTATAGAGGATAACCAACATTCTTGGCCCCGGAGATAGCTGATATTAAGCTAGGTAGAGCGGCACCTTAATATATTCTTCTTGATTAGTTTTATTGCATTGGTGTAATAGATGCCTTCGGAATGAGTAGTTTATCATACCAGCTCCAAGTTCGAGTACAGTTTCACCCTCGACATTAAGCTCTCCGGTTTCAATCATTCCTGCAACCTCGACACCGGCATTCCACAGATGATGAGAAAACAAACTTGTTTGATCCTTCTCTACATCTGCTAACCCAAGCTTGATTTCGCCATATTTGGGAGAAGCATAAGTCACATAGTGGCCTGGCTCGCCGTGCTGGTTGCGCACGTCGTTGAAAATTATCGCGAGAGAGGATTCAAAGATGTCTAGATCCTCGGGCTCTGAGGTTGTCCCCGAAGATACTTCTGATATGCGATCGGTGAGCATTGTAGCGTCGCAGACGGTTCTAATTGGTAATGAAAATCGAAGTCCCCAGACTAGCGGATACTATTTGCTAATTGCTGCCATCGGCCATCACGTGTGTGGGGCTGCCGCACCGTCTACATCGACCTAACCCAGCCGAGCTTAGTCCTGGTTTTTTGTTCTCTCAAGATTCGTCTCTCTCTCTTAACGCCGAGATCTACCGGACTTAAACAAACCATCCCTCCCCTGAACCTTAGCTAATTCGATTAATTCATCAAAACGTAATTTCGCATAACAGCCGGCTTTGAGCTAGTCAGAAATAGCAGACGAGGCTCGAGCCGAAATGCTTCTGCTTCTGCGGGAAGAAAGGCTGGCCCTGGAAACTTCGTCTCCCATCGGGTCGTAATAAAGGATCAAAGCTTACGCGGATGACAAGCTGTTGAGTTCATTCATGCATTCAGGGGACTTCGCCACCCCTTTGTCTCCTCATCCCCATCCCCATCATCATCATCGTTACAGCCGTCATCTTTCGACTTCCATCTTCTGGATACGTACCATCTCCACCGCTGTCCACGATGGCACTTGGTTCCAGCGTCCTGTCGGCAATAGCCTTTGTCACCATCGCCATCTTCGTGCTCCTTCTTATACGCTTCTTCCTACCCCTCCGAACTACCCCTCAGTACCTTCTCGTTCCCGTGTTCCTAGCCTTGGTTATCCCGTGTTCGATTGTCGTCCTTGTGCCCATCGATCTGGCCAGTAATAGTGGTCTGGATGGCGGTAGTGGCAATAGAGGAGTGGTTCTACCACATAGGGTGCTGCTTGTGGCCTGGAGAATAGCATACTGGCTCAGCTTTGTATTAACCTGGTAGGCTCCCTGCTGCTGTTGCTCCTGCCATGCTTCCTGTCATTGTTTTCTCCTTCTTTGACATCAACTAACACCGAATTCAAGGGCCATTCTTCCCATTCTTCAGTCGTACCATGCATCCGGACACCGGGATCCGCAAAAGCGCTTCTCAGAAGCCCTGCGAGAGAACATCCGCTATCAGATCATTATGCTTACACTTGGTATCATTGGTCTAATCTACTTTATCGCGACTAATGGCTTCAACCCCGAATCTATCAAGTCGCTTGTTATCGCACTGTCCTACTGCTATGCACTTAGTTTCGCCGTCTTCCTTATGGGCCATGGCCTTGTCGCTATACCACGGAACCTCTGGCGTGATGCTTCGGTTGCGGCTCGTCTCCGAAGACTCCATACGAAAGCTCCTAAAATCCACGATAACCTTGTGAACGCGACTGAAAAGCTCGAGGAACTCGAAAGGGAAGTGCTAGCTATTCGCAAGAAGGCTGCAGCGCCTTATACGGCCCCAGAATTCCGCGAATGGATCGAAGAGCTCGTCGACAATCTTCAACTCCCCGAATCCAACTCTGCTTCTCCGTCCACGGCTCGTCTAGACCGCTCCCGCTCCCGTTCTCCAATACCTGCAGTAATCTCAGAACAATACCTGGCCTCGCTTACCCGTAAACTACGGTTAGCATCCAATCGCCGTGCCCGTTATGCCGCCGAATGGGATTCTCTCGTCCGTTCTGCGGCGAATACTCAGGCTGTCCTCGACTCAGCTGCCTCGAAACGTCTAACTTTCCGACCCGACCCTCACAGCATTACCCCTCGCCTTCTACAATCGTTACCTATGGTGTCACCGTACGGACGACACCTCCTCTACACCTATGTTGTTCCTCAACTCCGCCGCTTCCTCTCTATATTCCTATCCGTCGCATCGGTATTCATTGTTTGGTCCGAAATCATCAACATTGAGCCGTCATTAAGCGATAAGCTCTCTATAGTCGGGTACAGCATCATCCATCATCCAAACTCACCGAAAGGAAGTGTTGGTTTCGCGGGGCAGTGCATATCCGCCGCATGGATTACATATATGTGCATAGCAGCCTATAGCACTATGCGGACTGTGAAAGTATGGGGTGGATACGCTCTAGTCCGACGGAGAACCAGTGGTAGCTCGGCATGTTTCTATGCCAGTTACGCTTGCAGATTGACGGTCCCGCTCAGTTACAATTTTACGAATTTCTTGCCCAGTACGATTGTGAAGGAGAGCGTGTTTTATGATTTCTTTGGACGATCGATCAATCTGACGAGGATCGGACAGGGGTTTTCGGAATGGTTTCCTATATTGGTTTTGATCCCTGTGGGGTTTACGTTGTTTGGGTTTTATGGGAAGGTTAAAGGATGGTTTGGATTTGGGGGTGGGATGTTAGAGGAGGATGAAGAGGACGAGCTGGCCTTGGGCGGCGGATGGAGATATGGAAGAGACTTGATTGAAAGGGAAATCGGTGATGTTCCGGGAGCTCCTGCGGGAGGCGCAGGGGCTGGACCGGCGGAAAGGTGGAGGAGCAGGACTGTTCCGGGAGCGGGCGGGGATAGCAACAGTGGATTACTCGGTGTGGAAAGAGAAGATACCCATCTATCATCGAGATACCTGTCGCCGTCTAGGCTTCTTACCGGAAGCCCGCGGCCTAGCTCACCGCAACAAAACCCTTCATCCTCAACATTACCCACAAGACCACCCTATAGGCCGCCTAACAGAAGAATCGATGATGAAGATGAAGATGAAGATGAAGAAGGAGAATCGGCAATTGGAGCGTTTTTCCATCGTGTCAAGAACACGATTGATACAGCGACCGATACCGGTGAGGGCGGTCGACCTAAGTGGATGAATGATATTGGAGATGCGTTTACGAAGAAGCCTAGATGGATGGGAAGCGATTCCAGTAGCAGCGGTGGCGCGAATAGAGGACAATCTTCGCGGCCGAAATGGATGACTGGAAATTTCTTTGGTGATGATAGCGATTAGTTTTTTTCGTTTCGTTTCGTTTTGTGGATTAGAATTTTCCTTTCACCTTCGATGTGCATACTGCCTGGTGGTCGATTACAAAAAGCGCATGGAGTTAGATCCCTTTGGGAGGGTTTGGGTTCGTTTTGTTTCTTTGCAGTACCTCTCTGCGTATCGTTTACTGAAGTATTGCTTAGTATTCCTTATGCATCCCGTTGATTTTAGCAACAGACAGGATTGTAATCTTCAAATGCTTTTTTCCTTCATAGTTTCTATCTATAGAAGTGTAAATTTTATATTACATAAAAGTATATACAAAAAAAGAAAGAGAACCCCCCATATAATATCGTACACCTGAAAAATGCGTCGCACATACACTTCTATACCAGACGCTTTGGGCACTTTGGGTCTCATCCTTACAACCTCTTGGGTGTAACCCGTTCATGATCAGGCTCTGTTGTTTCCACCGCCTCGACTAACTTCCTAGCCGTATGGACAAATCGCTGGAACACTACATCGGATATGACGTCGGGGTCTTCATCATCCACCCTTGGTTTTTCGGTTACGGCCGTCTTTGGAGGTTCCTCGACAGACTCTTGATCTTGAGGTTCCGATGCCTCGATTTCCGATGCTGTTTCTTCTTCCTCTTCTCCGTATAAGAACTCTAGCCCGGTCGGTTGCTTGTCGACGTGAGTGTTTTCTTCGGTTTCGCCTAAGGCCTCTAGGTTCTCCAAGTCTGCGTGTAGAGCTTCGCTGGGTTCAGTTTCTGCCAAATTCAATGTCGTTGTGGACTCCGTTGTGACTTCGGGTTCGGTGGTTGCTTCAAGCTCAGTGGTGGCTTCGGTTGTCCCTTCGCTTTCGGCTGTTGCTTCAAGTTCAATATCCACTCCGGATTCAACGGTCTCTCCGGATTCAGTCGTATATTCAAGTTCAGTCGGCCCGGTTCCCTCTTCACCCTCACCAGGAGTCTCTGATCCACCCTCCGCTGCCGCCTTAGCCTCCTGCTCCAACCTTTCACTCTCCAGCCTCTCCGCCTTCCTTTGTGCCCTTCTTTCCTTCTTCTCCTGAAGTTTCTTCCTTTTGAGCTCCTCACGATCCAAGGTTTCAAACACCGGACCGCTCTGCATGTCCTGCACATATTCGTCCCTGGCTCTCAGATCTCTCGTAGCCCTCTCCACTTCCTTTGCCTCTAACTCCATCATTTCATCCATAGCTTTCTGTCTTATTCTCTCTTCTTCTATTTCGTCTTCCCTTCCTATGGTCGTTTGTTCCAGCGGTGTGAGGTATTCGATTTGTTCCTTTGAACATTCAAGGACTACTTCATCGTAACTGCCGCCGGAAGCACCCGCCTCGATTTTAGTATACACCAACACCGATCCGTCAAAGTCAAATGTCGTAGAAGATCTTGTTTCCAACCCCGTGAAAAAGTAATTAACCGGAACGGTCTCAAGCGGATCTGTATATTCGTGCGCCGTAGAAAATGCCGATCCGGAATACTCGTCTTTTGCATCGGGGCCTTCGTATACCGGAGCTATCTTATCAGCATCCTTCACCATCCACTTTGGTATGTCAAACTCCAACATTTCTCCAGCTTCCAATCTATCTTCGCCTAATACATCCAACTTTGCGGTTTTGATGTAATTCTTGACTTGTTTTGTTTTCCCTTCCACTCTTGCCAACGTTCTTTTCACGAATCTCAAGTCGCATGCGTTCCTTGGCATCAAAACGTCGACAATGCTATGGCTCTCCACCGCTGCGACTTTCAAAGCCTGGAGTTCGTTCGTATCCGGTTTAATCTGTAACTCCATCTCTACCGGTGGCAGGAGCTCAAAGTTCTTGGGATGCTTCCAGGGTGAAGGGGAGAATTTTAAAAGAATTTTGAAGTCGTATTTATACGTAACCGGATTGAGGGTTGAAAGGAAGTCAAGAACTTTAGGGACGGAGTTGCAAAGAACATGCGAAGGGTTTGAGGCGAAGAGATCGCTGAGGGATTTCGGTTCACGGGTTTTTGGGAGGGTTGGTGAGGAATGGAGGATTTGGCCGAGGACTGCGCGGTAGGTTGTTTGGATTTCGGCGCCCGGTGGGATGTGGGGTGGTGTAGGGGTGGTGTAGGGAGCTCCCGATTCTTCTGCTGCGGCGGATGTATCTACTTCTTTGGCGGTATTATCGGTATAACCGGGTGACGTCGAAGTATTTGCTGAGAAAGAGTCGAGGAGTGATCGAATATCATTATATCCTACTTTGTCGCCCCGCGCAGGATTCAATAATGGTGTAGAGATGGTTGGTAAAAGGTCGTCTTCAATCGATCCCATCGTTTTCGACCTGGGTGTCCGTATACTGCGCCAGCGGCACCATTCTCGACCACGATACATCCATGGTAGTGTTTGGTCCTCTGTAACAGGATACAGAGCTCCCGTTAGTGGTGAAGTGAGTTTGGTTTCGCCGAGCAAACT
The DNA here is from genome assembly GCF_004000055.1 of Arthrobotrys flagrans. Taxonomy (NCBI): domain Eukaryota; kingdom Fungi; phylum Ascomycota; class Orbiliomycetes; order Orbiliales; family Orbiliaceae; genus Arthrobotrys; species Arthrobotrys flagrans. Next base: position 1,612,573 of record NW_027137556.1, read on the forward strand.
GTACATTTGTCGGAAGTGGAGGTCGGTCGAGTTAAAAAGAAGACGTTTTGCATCCAATATATCTCTGGGACCGTATGGTTTAAGACCGTGTAGAGTAAGCTGTTAAGGAAAAAGTTAGTTAACACAGTTGTTACGGGTCAATGGAAATGTTGCTGCTACCTTCTCGTCTTTGATGTCCAAAAAGACGGACGTGAGTCGCGATATACTGGGTATATATGCTTCCGTGACATTCCCCACCCTTAACAGAGAAGAGATATCGACTTCGCTATCGATGATTCGTGCCGGCAAATCCCGTAATTGATGTTCAACGCGTTCAATCCTAGCCTTCGTACCCTTAAGAACAACGGTGTTGGCTTTCGAATTGAGGATAATACGGGTACGGTTACGGCTTGCAAGCTTTTGAAGCATATCTCCGCCTAATAACATACAGATTAGAAATCTTCTGGGAATTTGCAAAGGGTATAAGCCGTGTAATTACCTTCCATCATCATGAAGAAGAGATGCATTCTCTCGAATTTGAGTTCCTTCTCTCTGATAACGTCCATCTCTGCTGCAATTTCCTCATCTATTTGAACACCCCAGACCTGTCGCATGACGAGATTGAGAGCTTGTGCCTTCCTGAGTTTTGATACCCCACCAGCAATATCTACTTCCGTTGTAGAAAGGTAGTCCTTGACTTGGGGTCCTAAGAAGGCGGTGTCAAGGTCTTTGAGCACTTGCTCAAATCTCGATTTAGACACTCGGAGACTCTCTGGTTTGAATAACAAAATCTCATTGGAGACCTCTGCCTCTTCCACCTTGAATTCGAATGTTTGCAATGCCCGTGTGAGGCCATCGAGTTGATCCTTATTCATAGGGTCGAGTTCTAAAGGATCGACGCTTCGACGTTGGGCAGGAGTTCCAAGGATAACAAGCTTAGGAGTGAGCATCTCGTTCGCTTTCCTAGGCGGTGTGGGCTCTGAAGCATCTGTAGCATAATATGCCACAGCCTTGGCGGGGTATTGGAAGCCATGTTTGCGAGACCGAGATGGCAAATTATCTGCCAAAAGTTGGTATCGAAGAGAAGTAGGTCGCCGGCGATCCGGCTGTGTCGACAGCCCACGGAATGAAAGACGAGCTCGACATGAGGAGCATATTCGAAGTGGTATCCGACGAGATGTGAGCGACGAAGCGTAGGAGACGAATGGAGCTGCTCGAGTCGCTCCGGCGGGACAGCGGAGGGGCATAACGAGCCGGGATTACTCTAGCATCTGCAGCAGGTCATGCGCAGCCTTTCCTCGGTGGGTAGGATCTATAGTTCCAAACAGGTTCGTACCGGTCCACCAGAAGGGATATGTCGGAAAAGGAATGAGGCCGGGTTTAATTGTATTCGAGAATTGAAGTTTGAAGTTGAAATTGAAACTGTCGCACAAGAATTTCAAAAAATCGTAGTTTCCCAAAACAGCAGTCGACGCGAAGGTCTTGGCGTTTCCCACCACATCCAACACATCTCTGACTTGTCTTTAGCTGTCCCCTCTGCTCTTTGGAGGTTTCATCGATTGTCGGTAGGATAGGTCGATATACATATACGAGGGCCGTGTTAATCTCGATATCTTGAGTATTCCGCTCGAAGCTCAGTAATGTGAGTTCGAGACTATTCGATCAATTTGGATCTTGTGAATTGCAACTAGCAACTGGGCGATTTGTTCTCCAAAAGTACGCGTCCATGGATGACCACGGCTATAGGCCATGACGTCCCCAAATTTGATCCTGAACGCACAACAATAACGATCAACTGACCCGGTTTAAACATCAGACAGTTTTAAGTGTTTTCAGCATCGAGGCGCTCGAAACAAACCGGTCCTCGATATTCAATACATTTCGAGTCCAGATTAATATTTGTTTCATTAACATACTACTGCCTTTTCGAAGGCCCAACAAATTCGAAACCTGAGGCCGATATTGCAAAGATGCCCTTCAAACGTTGCAAACAACTCCAGCCGGCATGCCAAAAATGTGGCTGTACATCGAACCTTTTTACCTGCGGGAGGTGTTCTGCCGTCCAGTATTGTAGCGCGGCTCACCAAACCCAGGATTCCAAACAACATCTCCCTACATGTTCCAGAATCTCGGAGCGCCTGTCTCCAATTCAACAATGCGAGGAACTTCCCCTCGACGATGTTCTATCAGCAGACAGTCCCATCGCAAGCTCGATTCCGGTCGACAGCTTATACCCAGTGTTCAATACGCATGGGACGGTCCGGCAGGTAGATCAATCCCTGCGAACTAGTTTAATGAGCATCTGTATCAGACTAAACACACATGCATCTCTCAAATTGGCAATCGAGCAGATGCGGATGCTCGCCCGTTATCAGATTGCTTCCCCACTCGCCTTCGTCCCCACGTTGCTAAAGATGGGAGCCGATGGAATATGCTACAATCTACTATCGATCGAGCGTAGGATTGCTGCCCGCTCAAAGGACGAAAGCAACGAACATGTGGTATTGCGACCATTTTACAGGGAAGCACAGAAGGTCATGGGAGGGGAGGAATCTGGATGCGATGTCTTCGAAGACTTGAAACGATGGGTATTCTGGTCGCCGATGCCGGCTCCTAAGTCGATGGCAGCATTGGTTTTCGTGCTGCAAGTTTGGATTGACGACCTTGAGAATGCGGTACGATTCGACCGTACTATAGCGACATCTCTTAGACGCAAGTTGAATTACGACACTGTCGAAATAATCCGAGGGTATCTTTTCGAAACCGAAGTGATGATGGGGAACAGGAAGGTACTTCAGGACAGAGCCGAAAAAGTACTTCTCGAGCTGAAAAGGCATCAGGACTACATTCTGAAGGCGTCGTGCTACTCAAATCGCGAATTTTGGGACCAATTGGTACGGGGAGTGAAGGCGGGAATAATCATCGGACACGTCGGGACTCCCAGGGAATCGGGTGCGACCGTCGGGTTCCCGAGCATGTCAGGGTATACACCCGAAGACTTGAGTGTCTACCGCCGAATGCTTTTGGACCATAATTCCGCATTTCAATTTCTCACAGATTTTTTCGAAAGGGAGCCACTCTACTTGAAGGGGCCCTCGGGTGGACTGGACTGGGTGAAGGTTTGGCAGGAAGTCAGCCGATTGACAACGGCGAGAAGCGATGCCCTTCAGGATGGTAGCAGTTGATTCTTCACAGAATCCGCCCCATATGCCATCCCTCGACCTTTATCAGCCCCTCCCTCGAGCCCTCATGCATGTATAGATACAGAAAGTATTGTTTCGTGGGGAATCAAAAAGTGCGTTGAAGGGACAAAAAAAAGCCACATCCTTTCCAGCAGGGGACGTAATATGAGAAGAATGCGGCAGGCAGAGACGACCGGGAAGGTTAAGCCTATCACAGCATAGCAGGGCACGGCGAACTGGACCCTCCGGCTCCCCTCGGAACAGAGAACTGAGACCGCCACCTTTTCTAATCAAGCTACGGTAATACCTGTCAATCAATCAGTCAATGTAGCTATGACTGGCAGGTGCGACCAAGAACGTCCATGTACCTGAATGCCCAAACGAATCGAATCGAGCGAGGGAATGGAGGCAAATGAGGGGGAGATGTCGGGATCGATTGCGTGGGATGGCCCCCGCTATGAGCGCATAACGATATGATATGGATTTATAGGTAGCCCTCCCGGATTTAATATTAATTCATGGTCGCATGCCTGGCCTCCCGAGAGCAGTAAAACAATCCATGGCGGGCATGCTGGTATAATTTTTTTTTGAATCGAATCCCTTCACCCGTATGTACACGTTGACGTTAACCTAACAGCCCATGCCATCGTGTGTTTTGTCAATCGTATGCAAATGCAGTTGACTTGAAAGTGACTGTTTGGTGTGCTGGCAACTTGAGCAGAAGTAAAATTGCCGTTTGCTGGCTGGCACTTTTCTTTAATTAAACGGCCACACCATCTCTTTGACTTCGCTCACAGCCAACATTATCATCTCTCTCCGCGAACACTTCAGCCTCATCCTTTTTTCCCTTCCCGTCATCATCTGCTCTCTTCCCTCTTCCCTTCTCTTCCCTTCTCCCCTGACACTCACTTTCCCATCGCATCGCATCGAATCGACGGGAATACATCGCAGGCCGTCGGCCCAATTGTTTTTTTTGTTGGGCCTTTGCTTCCTCAGTAGTCACCTGCCGGTTGCTGCGGGACGTCATCCGGCCTAATTCCCTCCGCTCAACGTTCACCGCCCACTCTCACCACTCCAGCACGCGTTTGTTTCGTCGTCGACTGGCTTCAATCTATGGCTGTACATCATCGATAGCAAGCTCGACGGCTTCATCACCACCGGATCTCCTCCCTATTTTCGGCCCTCCCTTTCCTTCCACCTTCTCCTTCTTAGTCATCAGGGATGTCGGCTTACATGGATGTCCCGGTTCCGAATATGTGTCGCCCAAAGCACCAGATTCTGATCCTCAAAACATACCCTAAATTCCAGAAGGGCGCCGTCGAGATCAAGCCTAATGGCTCCGAATTATCCTATCTTCTATACTATGTCTCTACTCGGCGGAGTAAACTCCAGAAAGTCGGCGCCTTTCTCGAGCGAAGGACTGTTCGTGACGTCTACAAGCGACGGACAGGGTAACTTGTTCCACAATTTTAGATCGTGATACGGTATGAACTCCTACTGACATTGTAATAAATGTAGAAATGTCCAGGTAACGCTCGAAATATGCCGTGCCTTGATCGACAAGTGCCCCCGAGATCTAAACCTCTACGCTTGGAACATCCTCACAATCATCAAAAACGTAATAACCGCCAAAGACATAGCACTGCTTGAAGAGACGTTACCCTGCTGGGATGCCTTTTGCTCTCACCACGATGGCGCCAACCTAGCCTCCGACGAGTTTTACGTTAAGCTATTCGAAGAAGTCATCCGACTCTACGCCGACCTCGCCTCGAACCCCCCCGCCGGTCACGAGCTAAGATGGAGGTTGGCGGGGTTGAAAGCAGTCCGGAGTGTCTGCTCCTCGGAGGCTGTCTCATCGGCCAATGCGAAACAGCAGTTGGCCATTGTAATTCCGGTCATCCTCCAGAACGTATACTCCGAGGACGACGAACACCTCGACGAGATGCAATATCGGATCACAACCGTCGAAACAAACGAAGAGAAGGGCAACAATACGGCCGGCTTACCCCGGACGTCGATAGGAACTATTGACGGAGCCATGGCAAACACTGCCGCTGACGCCGATAAACTGGACCAGCAGGACATTGAACTTTTGGCATTACAAAGCCTAAAGGCGATATTCGAGGTTAACAATCCCGCACAAATCCGGTCCGCTACACGTGCCATCCTCCACTACATCACCTCGAAATCCAACGTGCTCGAAGCATGGACTACAAGTCTCATAGAAATGGTCGCGAAGTGGGCACCTACACAGTCACGATTCCTCATCCTCGTGGAAATCCTCGAGACCCTAGTTGCGTGCCCTATGGCGGAAGCCGAGTTGCAAAAGCAGCTCATATATGCGCAACTAATTTCGTGGCTCCTGTCTTCTACGGTAAACCTCGTCGGGCTGAGTGTGATGGATGTTCTCGTCTCCATTATTGCGAAGATCCTACAGCTCTTGCAACTGGAATCGAAACCGTCGCCGCCTAGTTCTCCGAAGGCGGCGGAGAAGCCACCACCAACAGCCAGCCCATCACTCACCACCGCCGCCATATTCGCCATTACTGCTACCATCACCGAAGTCGTCAAATCACCATCGTCAACTCGGAAAGATCTGCTTCACAGGCTGCGCAAATGCATTGCAGATCTTGGAAACCATATATACTACACGGATCAGATCTCGGATATCGCCGGCGAAGTCTTGCTTAGGCTGAAGCCATCCCCTTCGGCTCCCCTCACAACCGATCCGGAAATTGCTGGCGCCGTTCCAAATATTACGGAACAGCCTCATGTCGACGATTTCTTTAGTTTCGATACCGCACGTGCCGTAGCCTTAAAGTCCGTACGGGACCTCTTGGACATCGCTAATCAACGGACCTCCGCGCAATCCATCGGGCGGAATACCGTACCTCTTAGTGTATGGGATGGAACGCATTGGTTACTTCGTGAGGAAGAGATGGGTGTTCGAAAGGCTTACGTAGATAGCATCTCAACCTACTTTTCTCTCGAAGTCGACAGACCCAACACCACGAGCGATATCGGGACTGCTCTCGTCGAAGTTAACAGCCTTAATCTCACCCACCGGGCGATGAAGCTCATCAACAACTCATTCCTTAAACTCCTCCATGTTTCAGCATTCGAGACTGTTCTCGCGCATGCGACAAGGGCCGTTGACATTGTTGGAGTATACAAGCTCCTAGACCTTCTCGTGCGAAAGATGGGATTACCAGCTATTCTTTCGGGATTACCAATGATTTATCGTCTTGACGAGGAAGCCGGAACACTAGAAAGTGCAAAGGAAAAGATTGCCATCAAGAGTTTGGTGCTGGCGTATATATACTCTATATCGGACACCTGGGCGATCGAACCTCTCCGTCAGGATACATTGGACATGATTAGCGACCGACAAAACTCCGGGAAGTGGTTTGTTCCTCTCAAAGTGCCGCGCGAGGAGGACCAGGTTGTTGATGTATTTGATGAGAAGCACACATACCCTGAGACCCTCGCCGAAGGGGTGTTGCTTCCCCGTGAAGATTACATGGATATTGCGGAGTTGGTGATGCACGCTATTGCTACGGAAAGCGAGGCGGAATTCCCAGCGAAGCTGAGGGAGATGTTTATGGATGGTGCGACTTGGAGCAAAGAGTCTGTGATGGCGGGTATCGAGGCTCATTCAAGTCGACAGACGAGTCTGGCTGAGAGCCGGGCTGGAATGGGCACCCATGGGACGAGTGCTACGATCAGAAGCTTTTTGCCAGTCAATGGTGACAGAAGGAGCACTCATACATCCGGGAAGGACACGCATCATCGTAGTCCGAGTCGCCCTTCCAGCCGTCCTCCTACCGGAAACCTCGAAAAGTTCAAAGCTGGACAGGAAGAACGGTTCGGCAGAGCAAATCGATCGAATACCAATATCTCGGCTACTAGAAGCAGTAGCAGCAGGGAAAGCACGCTGAGGGCCAACGAATTGAAGCTGGTCCTTACAGGCGTGTCTCGACCCAGTGCGAGCCGTCCAACAACCCAGAATGGGAATATCAAGTTCAACAGGGGTAGTCTGGGAGGTCAGAGCGATAGCAGTGAAAGTATGATGGACGTTGGTAGCTACATTGGCAGTTCATCGGATGATAATAGTGTTCGCGCAGGAAAGGAAAGTCCCAACCCCGCTGCAGGCGGTGCGAAACGAAAGAGCAGCACTAGAAGCCGAAGCTCGGAAAGGAAAGGTGCCAGTCCCATACCCGGTTCTGAGGCTGAAGAGGACAAACCACCTGTACCACCACTACCTGGATTCTTCCAGCCACAGGCCCAGGCGCACATGCCTGGCGAATACCCATTGACACCACTGACACCACCGGTCCCGTCGACCCCTCAAAAACCTGCCGAGAACGGAAGTGCTGCAGCTCCCAAAAAGGACGATGGCCTTTCTTCTTTCTCGTTCTGGGATGAAGGCGCACCTAGCACCCCATCGAAAGAAGCGACTGCTACCACCAGCCCCACGGGTGTCCCGCAAATCGAATTTATGCTTTCCTCGTCCTCCTCCGGCGGCCCTCCTCAAAAGGCCTGGTGGGAATCTGGCACTACAGCCCGGTATTCTCCACCAACTACTCATATATCAGGAGAAATCAGACGAACCCCCGAGCCATCGGCTAGCCCTATTATTGCTGCTACAGGACCGCCAAGGAGCCTCAGTGCGAATAATAATCGCAGCCCAATAGGTAGTAATGCGGGAAGCCCAACACCTGGAACCGTGAGGATCCAACAAGGTGGATCCCCAGGCGGCCAGTCAGCGGCTAGTGGCGTTGATGTCAAGAGCCTCCTTAGCGGGATTGGAAGCGTTAGAGGCAAGTCCGTCCCGGCGGGTAGCGGCAGGCAGCGAAGCGGTAGCACGTTGAGTGCTGGAGGGTTCAGACCCCCTTACTAATGATCAAGGGACCTATACCTCTAACATTGAGGATATTGATGTTTTATACATATTTTAATCCCCTATTATTACTTTTCTTTGTGGATCCTTTCTTTCTTATTCTCTTTGTTTCCATTTCCTTGGTCTAGAATCTTCACAAGCGGGTTTTCCATTTGGAAGGATGAGGTAAGGTGGTTGGGGGTCTTGGTTTCTTTGGTTTTCTTTGGTTCTCTCTTGGTGATATTTCTTTTACTTTTTCCCTCGTCCCTCTTGTACACTTGTAGCAGTTATAGCGGAAAAATCTTTGTGGAAAAGCATTTACTTTCTATTCCTGAGAGCTCTGTAGTCTGTTTAACGGATTCCCCCCCTTTTTTTTTTTTAAATTTCCCGTTTCAAAATTTTTTTTCAAGATGGATTCCCCATCTTCCCGTCTTAAATCCTTTTTATTCTGCTGTGCCTACTGGCAGTATATACTCCTCTCATGGTCTTGGGCATGGTCTCGACTAGACCCGTTTCCATTTCCTAATGTATACTATTACCACTCCCTGTGAATACCACAAATCATTGGTTGTTGATACTCCACGGTCTAAACTTCAGTGTGACATCATAAACATCAAATATTAGATCGGATTGAGATCCCTTTTCGTTAAAGAACCTTGGTGCTTGTACATTCAGATATCACAAAAAGAATAAGCCCAACAACAATAACGCCTCGTAATGCTAAAGGATTCCAGTCCGGACAGATAATAAACAAGCCGTCGTAAAAGTTCACTCGCTCTCCTCATCAGATTCCGCCTCTTCCCCTTCCTCGCTATCATCTCTTCGTCTCCTCCCTCCTGTTCCCCTTCCGCCGCTTCCCCTACCGCTGCCGCCACCTCTCGTTCGTCCTCCACTGCCACCTGCTTCTCCACTTTCCTCCCCACCACCGCCGCTTTGTCCCTCATCCTTCCCAAGAGCTCTATTAACTTTCCTCTCAAAAGCTCCATCAACCTCCCCATCAACCCCTTCATAAATCTTTTTAACATACTGCGTAACCCCATCCCTCCCAAACTCCAATTTCCCTCTAGGTCCTACAACAAACGTATACGTCTGTTCCTGTCCAGGAACAACCTCATCCTTCAACTTAACCAAATACCCTTCTCTGATCAGTTTTCCTATGATATTCTCCATTTTACCGTTCTCTCTATTACCTTCAACTGGTATTCTATCTTCAATTCCAAATCTTCGTAGATGACGCTTTAGAGCCGTTTCGCCGATGCTTCTGCCGGAGAGATACACCAACGCCACGACAGCACTACCGATCCCCAATATCGTCTGATCATCCGGAAGTTGTGGTGATAACAAAACCGGTAAACGGTAAATATCCGGTAACACGGAGACCAATTGCCAACTTTTATTCCCCGCTGCTTCTTTCTTCTTCTTTTGATCCGTGGCACCTCCGCCGTCACCGCGTTGGGCGTCAGCAGCGGCTTGACGACGTTGTTGGGCTAAAGAGATCCTTTCGGTGATGGCGGGGAGTTCGACCATTTCGAAGCCGAAGACCAGTCTTAAGGCTTCTTGGGCTTCTTGGAAGACGGCTTTGAAGTCGCCTTTGAATTTTGGGCCGAGGACTGTTCGTAGTGTCAGTTGTAATTCTGGAAGAAGGAGTGGCGGGTGAGGTACCTTTTTCTGATATATCCTGCCTTCGTATAGGCTTCTTCTGATACTCCATCGCCAACGCTAATCTTACGAGTTTGCTGACGGGACCTAACCCCTTCTCGCCAGCTCTATCTTCCTCTTCTTCCTCTGCCTCCTGTTGTTCATCATCACCATCACCATCATCATCATCTTCTTCTTCTTCTTCTTCCCTCCGTCGACGTTTTGAAGCCATTTTACCACCACCTCGTCTATCAGCTCGAAGACTGGTTTCGTCGGGGGGTTCTACAACTTCTTCTTCTGGTTCGGGTTTAAGGGGTCTTGAACGATGGTTGTGATGGGATGCTGGTTGTTTGCCGTAGGCTTGTCGACGGCGGGCCGGTTGGGGGGGTTCTTCTTCGTCTTCTTCCTCCTCGACTTCTTCTTCCTCTCCTTCGGGGGTGGGTTCGCCGGCAGGTTCTCGTTGTGACTATATGAACATGTTAGTTACCAATTTTTATTTTATTTCATGTTTTTGGAGCTATGGATGTTCAAAGACTTACCTTTCGAGGTCGCTTCCTTGTCACCGCCTGTTGAGTCCGGGCCATAGTGGATGATGGATCTTGGGGTTTTGAAAAGATTGTGTGTCTCTCGGTTCAAAAAAAAAAGCTGGAAATCCGCCTCCTCTTTTGGGATGTTGATTGTGTCGTCTATGAGAACAGAAGGCCGGAAAGGAATGAATTGTCGAAACAGATGGTATCAAAAAAAACAATACGTCTTAACAAAGCTAGGTCAAGGCTTGTCTCGTCGCCAGACTTCTCAACCGTGGGTCAGAGCTCCTGGCCGATGCCCCTTCTCCCTTGTCGATAAACGGAAGTAGAGGGGAGGGTGAGGAGGTGTCCTGGATAGAGCGTTGGGAAGAGGGGAGAGAAGGGAGGATGACAAAGGAAGAAGAGACGCGCGTTGGAGGTGTCGTTGGGTTTCGCGCTTCTTTGTCTACGCCATATCACGAGCACCGGGCTGACATAAACATGAGACGGTACCAGCTAGCTCTGTCCAAGAAAAAAAAAACCCCCCTTAGTAATTGTGAAGAAATGGATTACAACGGAACAAGATATTAATTCGGGAAGACCGTCTCATTCGTGAAAGAAGCTATATCCAGGGCATCTAGCTAACATACTATCCGAGCTATCCACAAGAAAGCGGGTTGATAGGAGTTAAGGTTGCGGCGCAGTACAAACAAGGAGGGCTCGTATTCTAAAATAAAAACGGTAAAAAGGGGGATAGCAAGACAGACAGCAAAGGTCATGACAAAAAAAAAAAGATTCTGTTGTTCCTTTTTCGCTTTTTTCGTTTTCCTTTTTGTTTAAGAAATGCTTTCAAAGAAAAAGAGTTTACGGGCTGGTGTGCATGGCATCCGGTAGCTTTGCGGCTGCCTGACTTGAAAAGTATCTGACGTCAATGTCCTCGTCTGTCTGTAGCTTCTCCAGGGCTGGAGCGATGTCCTTCTGGATAACTTCTAGAGCAGCTGGGGATGGCTCCGTTCCAACGGGAGCAATTTCACTACCATTGGGCAGCGGGCCGCCATCCTCCGGAAGGCTTCGGAGTACATCGAGAAGAGAGCCGTAGGACTTGGCGACGTTGAAACGGATGTTGGGGATGGGGTCTTCGACAAGGCCTGTGATGACCGGAAGAATGTTCTCTTGAATGACAGAAAGCGAGACAACGGGTGCCAATGTCTGGAGACGAGGTTAGCGAGAACTATCTTGGCGAGCGGGGACGTGGATATCTCAAGACTTACGCTGATAGCAAAACAAGTGGTCATTCTGTAGAGGTAGTTAGGGTGAGTACCCATGTTCATGACCTTCGGTATTATCGTATTTTTAGCCCATTCGACGCCGAAAACCTCAGTAAGCTTCTTCAAGTTCAGCGTGGCCGCCTCCCGGATAGAGAAGACGGTATCACCGAGCCATCCCATGCAAAGTCCTCCGAGTTTCTCATCAAAGAATTCAACACCCAATTGCGAAGCAAGCAACGGGATGTATTCGATGATCGCAAGGCGGACACGCCACTGCTTATCCTCTGCAAGCTGAACGATGGCAGGTAGAAGAGATTGTGAAAGGAGTTCTATGCCGATAACTTTAAGGGGGATTAGCGGGACCTTGAAAACCTTTGTGATAAATAAACCTACCCTCGTTGACCAGCTCAAGCTTCGAAATTATATGCAGTCTGACGTCAGGGAATTCGTCCTTAAGCATCTGCAAAAACATAGGCAAGAGATGTGAAATGGTCCTACGAAAGACGTTAGCTTCCAAATACCTAGTATATTAGACGATAAATTCCATACTCTTCCTTCCCAAGAATCGGAGCGAGCCCACTGATCTGAGTACCCAACGCAGCCCTGACGTGCTGGGAGGAGTCAGTGACGAGATCCTCAACACTAGTCATGATCTCGTTCAACAAAGTCTCCCTATCAAGGAGCCCACAGAAGCCTATTCATCATAAAATTAGACTTGCGGCGAACGAAGAGGGGAAAGGAGAGACGAAATTAGACGTACCAGGTATCTGTCCGGCAATAGCAGTACGGACTTCCGCCTCCGTGTCCTTGAGAAGCTTGACGAAGGCCGGAACAAGATCCCTTTTAACAACTTCTTCTCCAACGGCCTTGGCGAGTTTCTCGAAGCGGTCAGCTACCATATATCTAACTCTCCAGCTCTTATCACCAATTAGGTTTCTCAAGGTTGTAAGGAGGATTGTGTGGGTGGCCTGTTGATCTTGCGGGATGACCTCGGCAACAGATATGAGGATCTCGACGGTTAACAAACGGACGCTATCCTGATCGTCCTGTGCGAGATGTTGGAAGAAAGAAAGAATTTCGGCGATAACAATCTCAGCGGTCATGTGCTTTGTAAACTTAGCCAAGGCCGTTGCGGAAGCTCTCCTAACCATCGGCGTATCATCGTGAACAAGCTGTCCGAACTGAACTCGAAGGCTTTCTTGGGAGGGAGGGGTGGCTTTGTCGTAAGCAGCACTGTAGAGGCCCGTGGCCGAGACTTTCGAGGTGAACCAGTCTGCCTTCGAAAGACGGATGATGAGAGGGATAAAGTAGGTTTCGACTTGTTCTTGTGAAAGTTCAGCGCAGATTCGGTTCAGGGATTCGACAGCCTTTAGACGATAACGATGCAGTTAGCCGATATCGTTCTCTTCCCCTCTTTCTCCGCTCCCCCCTCCGCGTCTCTCTCTCCCCAAAACGATAATAGCAATCCATAAGATCCGTACCTTGTCGCGAACGAGAGGTTCTTCGATGGCAGCGAGGTTTTCTAGAGGAGATAGCAAGACGTGACCAAATTCTGGTCCTCCGACATATTCCACAAATCCTCCAAGCTCGTCGCTCAAAGCTGTCAAAACTTCATCCTCATCCTCAACCGATTCTGTAAAATAAAAAATCACCAAAGACCCAATCAGTTTAGACAATTCGCATTTATTGCTGATGATAATGATGGTTTTGTATTTATGGGAGAAATACCGTCCAGGAAGGGAATCAGCTCGTCTCTTGTTCTTTCGGCTCCCAGCGCGAGAGCGATCGTGGATAGTCGACGGATAGCATTCAATCGAAGCAAGACATCATCGTGCTACACAAGAATGACCTTGGTTAGGATGACATGTTCTTCTTCTTCTTTTTTGATATCTGTGGTGAGAGCGATGAGCAGCCGACCTTCAATTCGTCCATCAAAACCGCGATGGGATACAGCTCGTCGCCGGTAGCCTGCATGCCTTCCATGATTTTTGGTTTTGCTGTTGTTTGCGGGACCAGACAGGGGTATAGTAGAAACGCCTAGGCTTTTGGTAAAGTCTGAGGGTACCTCGACAAAGGACGAGATCAAGTTAGCAATGGGAAGCCACGATGTCGAAAAGAGGTGAACGAAGGTTTATTGACGAGGTAAAGATGCGCCGGATTGAAATTCTAGGAAGAATGGAGGGAGGAAAAGAAGAATTGAGCAAGGCTAGCTCGACAGAAACCAGTCCGAAGGAAGCAACCAAGCAAGGAAGCAAGCAGGTAGTACGCAGGCAAGCTTGATGCTGATGAAGGTGGTGGATACGTACACGATGGTATTAACGGTGGATGGTGGCAGCTGTGGTGAGAAGGTGCGAAGACGGGGGGTGTGTGCGGCTGGGGAGGTTGACGGAGAGAGGCTCGTGACGCTGGAGGGGGCTTTGCTGCTGTGCTGTGCGGGTGCGGTGCTGGGGAGAGAGGGAGAAGAGAGACAGGCTGAGAGGTCCAGTTGTTGTTTGTGAGGTTGCTGCTTCCTGTTGTTCGGCGGTTCCACTCAAAAACGGACTCCCTCTTTTTTTTCCTCTGTCGAATCTACTGCTTCCAGTCGAGTCTCGAGTCAAGGCGATTACAAGATAGGTGCTAACGGTACTGGAAGTAATTTTTAATTATTTTATTTTTAAATTTGCTTTGATGGGCAAGGGATTAGCAGAAAGGCTATCGAGAATTTGGTGATACTCGGAATGACGAAAGAGAGCACGATTACATAGACTCCATGTATACATGAGAAGTATGCTAATATCTTGATGTCTCGAAAATAATATAGATGGGCTGGTAACGTCCCCCGCAGACCTCCTTTTACTTGCTTTAACAAGCTTGTCTTCTTTCTTCTTTTTATTTTCTTTTGCAACCTCTGGAGCTCCAGAGCGAGAGTGTATTGTATAAAGTATACGTGACTAGCGATCGAATGGGAATGCCCGAACAAGCAGTCTCTAGCTACAGCTTTCAATCACTAGCTCGATGATCATGATACGATATGGCGCCCGGGGGGGGTTATCCATATATCTCGATGTCCATTTCATGCCTCATGGGGTGTTTATATATATAATGAGATGTACGATGTGAGAATTTTATAGAACCATTTCGAGCGGGGCACGAAGGCAGCAGTATCCGTCTGTCGCGTTTCCCATTAAGTAACAGTAGAACTAATAGGTACTCGAGCCCTCATATAATAATGCAATCTGGGGGTACATATCGTACAGTCCGTGCAATACAGCAGAGATGTGGTACTTTTCGGCGACAAATTTTTGGCGGGGCTCGCTGCTGCAACCCCTCCACACCTTTGCCCAGCAACCGACCGACTGACTCAACCCAACCACACTTATCGATACCGTCTACTTCCACCACTCATCTATCCACACACTCTCGGTCGACATACATCTACAATCGATCTAACCACCCCCGGACCACCCTCAATTCTGCGACAATGCCTACCATAACGGTCAACAAGGCCGACCTCTTCAAATCCCTTGGTCGGGAATATACCACTCAAGAGTTCGACGAGCTATGCTTCGAATTCGGTACGTACCCATTCTGTTCTGTTCAAAATATTTTGTTCGAACTGCATCGGCGTATAAAATTCAAAATATCCGACATCGCTAACACCCCATGCCAGGTATCGAACTTGACGAAGATGTACAACCTGACCTCTCCACGATCCGTTCTAATATCCACCTATAACCTATACTTATGGATGTTACTAGACTACCGACCAAGATAGAAAAGAAAAAGATGGCACCGAACGTCCACCAGAGCTCAAGATCGAGATCCCCGCCAACAGGCAAGACCCGCTTAGAACATATGAAATAAGATGTCACAAAAAGCTAACGGTAACTTCAGATATGACATGCTCTGCATCGAGGGCATTTCCAAAATGCTCAATGTCTTCCTCAGTAGAGAAGAAGTCCCGAACTACCGTGTCGTCGCTCCAGCAGACGGTGAATTGCAACAGATAACCGTCCACGAATCCACCCACCAGATCAGACAGTACATCTCTGCCGCTGTTCTTCGTGGAATCAAGTTCGACCAGGCTAGATACGATTCCTTCATCTCGCTGCAAGACAAACTTCACCAAAATCTGTGCCGTCAGAGGACATTGGTGTCCATGGGTACTCACGATCTTGACAAGATCAAGGGCCCTTTCACCTATGAGGCTCTACCACCCCAGGATATCAAATTCGTCGCTTTAAATCAGACCAAGGAGATGAATGCCACCGAATTGTTCGAACATTACGACGTAAATTTCCATTCATCATAACATCGAAAGAGGCAATTGGGACGATACTGACTTCCGTTACAGAAAGACGAAGGAAGCAGACATCTGGCCAAGTTCCTACACATCATCAGAGACTCTCCGGTATACCCGGTCGTCTTGGACTCCAACAGGAACGTCTGCTCCCTCCCTCCGATCATCAACAGCGAGCTCTCCAAGATCACCCTTGACACCCGAAATGTCTTTGTCGAAATCACCGCCACCGACAAGACCAAGGCCGAAATCGTCTGCCATATCCTCGTCGCGATGTTCTCCGGCTATTGCGACGAAGCCTTCACGTATGTTCTAGTTTTGATTTCCTCATAAAATAAACTAACGAATGCCATCAGCGTCGAACCCGTCAAAATCATTTCCCCGCACAACCACGAATCCCGTGAAGTCCCCGACATGACCCCCCGTAGCACCACCGCCGAAGTCTCCTATATCAACGCCTGCACCGGCCTCAACCTCACCGCCGAAGAAATGTGCAACTACCTCAAGCGCATGTCCTACATCGCCCGCCCATCAGCCACGGACAAGGACCTTCTAGATGTCGACATCCCCGTCAACCGTGCCGATGTTCTTCACCAATGCGATATCATGGAAGACGTCGCCATTGCTTACGGATTCAATAACTTGGAAAAGACTTTCCCCGGAAAATCAGGCACAATAGCAAAACCGCTACCAATCAACAAACTAGCCGATATCATCAGGCTAGAATGTGCAATGGCAGGTTGGAGCGAGGTTATGCCGCTTATTCTATGTTCTCATGACGAAAACTTCGCCTACCTAAACCGAAAGGATGATGGTAACACCGCTATTAAACTGGCGAATCCAAAGACGGCAGAATATCAGGTCGTAAGAACATCATTGCTCCCTGGTGTTCTCAAAACAATCAGAGAAAACAAGAAACACGCACTGCCAATTAGAGTTTTCGAGGTCAGCGACGTTGCTTTCAAAGACGAGAGTTATGAAAGGAAGTCGAGAAACGAAAGACATTTTGCTGCGGCTTGGTGCGGTAAGACCAGCGGGTTTGAAGTTGTTCACGGTCTACTGGATCGTGTTATGGCCATGTTGAGGGCTACTTTTATAGAGAAGGACTCCGGAGCAGATGGATACTGGATTGAAGGGTTGAAGAGTGATACCTATTTCCCTGGCAGAGCGGCGGATATTTGGTATAGAAAGAAGGGCAAGGAAGCAAAGGTTATCGGTAGCTTCGGAGTGTAAGCCATCTGTCGCAACTCCTTAAGACTCTTGCATCCATGCTGATATGTGGTATTTTCCGTTTAGTCTGCACCCGTCAGTATTGAAGGCATTCGACCTATCGTAAGTAACGACTTTCATTCCGTTCTGGATGAAAAGGATAAACTTTTGCTAACCCCTTCTATAGACTTCCCGTCAGCACGCTTGAAATTAATGTCGAAGATTTCTTATAATTTAGCTAGACGGCAACAAGACGGATACCGTGATGGATAATCTATAGTTTATACTTGAAGGCTACTTACAGAAGCTGCATACCTCCTACGGCCCTACAGGGCATGATGTTTTTATAAAACTTAATAGATTACATTCCACGGATACACCTAGTCCGGATACACCTTATAACTCATAGATTGACAAGATTTTATGCCCATTACCCCAAAGTAGCCTTATGCCTTGAAGAGCCCATACGCCTTCCTGAGCGCCCTAGGGTTAGAGTTTTGCATTTATGAGCTATGATATAAATAGGCATTGACCCGACAGAATTCGAAGCTGTCTGAACCGCAACCCCACCGGACGTAAACCGCACTACAATCAAGACCGATAGGTACATCTACAGGTGTCCACCGTCTTTATACAACGACGGTAACCCCCCTGAACGCCAGAATCAATCTACCAATTATCTCGACTTAATTCCACCCAATTAGCAAGTTTCCCAACGCCGAAGCCTCTCAGCTATAGAGCTCCAATCTCGCCTAAAATGAAATTCCAACAAATGTCCAACACATCCCTAGACCCCCTCGAACACTACAAAATCAAATCCCTTCCTCCGAATGCATATTACATTCCCTGTGAGAAATAATCCCCAAAGATCCCCCCCTTATTAGTCAAATATGTATGCTTACAAAGTATATGTAATAAACAGCCTTCCTAACTCCCTCCGAAT
This sequence comes from Arthrobotrys flagrans, assembly GCF_004000055.1. Lineage (NCBI taxonomy): Eukaryota > Fungi > Ascomycota > Orbiliomycetes > Orbiliales > Orbiliaceae > Arthrobotrys > Arthrobotrys flagrans. The sequence continues at coordinate 1,630,456 of NW_027137556.1, forward strand.
CCACAACCCTCCTTTCTCAAATCTCCAAACACCCCTGGACAACCCTAACCCACCGTCGTCTACAACCCCATCCGGCGCCGTTAACCCCTTCCGGTCATTTGCTTACTACGAAGTCTCTCCCGGAGTTTTTGGTATCTCCCGTCGTCGATAGGATTCTATCTCTTTCTTTCGGTTCCTCGGAAAACGATGGTGGTATCAAAGGGGGGATCTTCACAAACTCACCGCACACCCGTCCAAACCACGTATTAATCAACGAATACCCCCCGGGCACGGGGATATCCCCCCACGAAGACGGAGGAGCTTATTTCCCCGTCGTGTGTACCGTTAGTTTGGGGGCGCATATAATCCTCGAAGTCACCCCGAAAAGGAAGGATACCGGTGATGATAACGGTCCGCCGAAAGATGCGGTGTACAAAATCTTCCAAGAACCAAATTCGCTACTCATCACCACGGACGGAATGTATACGGACCACCTGCACGGGATTTCATCGGTCAAGGTGGATGAAGGGTTAACCGAAGCAACGGTGGCGAATTGGGGACTGTTGAGCGAGGAGACCAAACGGGGGATCGTGGAGGGCGGCGGAAGGGTTAGGAGGGAGGAGGTTAGGGTTAGTTTGACGTATAGAGATGTGCTGAAAGTTAAAGATCCCGGGAAGGTGTTTGGGGGGAGGATTTTGGGGAGGAGGTGATCCCTCATGGAGGGAAAGTACAATCGATATTTGTACAGATATTCAAGCTTAGAATTCGATGGTGTACATTTGGCTTCTCAAAATCAAAAGCCGGAATGGTTTATTCGATACCAATCTAATCCCCATACCAAAGAAGAAGAAAAAGGCCCACCGAATTCTACTAATTCTACAAATCAACCCACAAAAAGGCAGACCCAGCTTTGAATTCACTAAAAAAAAATCACAAACCGCCCACCGACACCATAATATGCTAAATATTACAATAAACAATCCCCAAGGGAAGAGGGAAAAAAAGAGAGACAAACCCAAGGAAGGCCAGGTTGAGTAATGATTTCAAGCTATTCCGCTTTTTTACTCTTATCCACCTTCGCCTTCTTCTCCCTCCTCTTCATTTCCGCTTCACCTCCGATACCTCCGAATACCAGACCGACTCCTAACCATTGCATCAAGCTCAAGGTATGTCCGAATGCAAACACCGACAGGATCATACTGAACATCTTGCGTGTAACGGTGACCGTGACCAGCGTTAAAGATCCGAACCTAGAGAGTGTGTAGACTAAAAACGATCAAAATTAGTAACCCCCACTAACACACCCCCCAAAAAAGAAAAAGAGGGACTCTTACAAATAAAAACCTGCCCGATAGCCCCACAAAGCGCAAACCCCATCACATCCCCCACAACATTCGGATTCTCCCTCATAAACCCGATCGCATCCGTCAACTCGCTACTCCACGGATTTACCACCAACCAACCCGCCGTCAACAAACTACTAACCAAATTCAACCCACACTGCATCTGCGGTCCCGTCACAAGCCCTCCGGAAGTAGCAAACATGTGGTCTTGTGTAGAATTCGTAACGCCATCGAGAAGGAGGTTAATGCTGAGCAGGAGTAATCCGTACAGACTACTGGTGTCGCTACCCTTGTGCTTTTTAGCGGCACCGGCAGGGTTGTTGTATAGAGTAAATACGGCGACGCCAGAGGTGACCAGCAACACGACAACGTACTTGTAAAGCGGATATCGGCGTTGGTATAACGTCAGGTGGAGGAACATAACGGGGAGGAGTTTGCAGGATTTGGCGAGGATGAAGGTGATGTAGTCGATGTGGCTAAGGGCGGCATATCCGAACGGTGCAGCGAGGGACGACGAAATTGCAATGAGGAGGTAGTAGGCTGCGATCTTGCGGGTAGGGAAGATGGGAGGTACTCGGCTTTGACGGGAGGTGTAGAGGATGTAGAGGTAACCAATGGCGGATGCACACAGGGACTGGACGGTTAGGAGGACGAGATGGAATTTGAAGCGACGTTTGTTAGGACCGTATGGAGTGGTGGTGATACGTTCTTGGAGGAGGGCCCAGGTTAAGCTGTCAATTGTATTGTTAGCCTATACGGTACATAGTACATAACATATGTCGTAGAGACGTACAAAGACATGTAGATCCCGGCGACACAGATGACCAATTCGACGACAGTCGGATGGGTCGCAATTTCCTCTGACACAAAAGAGCGTCTACGAGGTCGCTGAACCAACGGTTTGGAATTATCGGCGACGCCATTGGATGGAGAAATTGGCGATGAGGGCTGAGATTTGGTCGGAGTGCGCAGTTCCTGGGTTTCGAGCTTATGAAGGGCGATGTCCTCAGAGCTTAACTGGCGAGGGTTCGCCTGCTTCGGTCGCGCCATGATTGATGATGGTGATGGTGTATCGATTGACCGGTGGCAATGGTTGTGATGAGAATGGTAGGAATGTATGAATGCAGCGGAGAAAGCTCCGTCGCAGCAGGACGGGTCTGTGATAGCGGTTTATGGCAGAGGATGTTGACACCTTAGCCTCATCACTGGAGGTCAGGGGTGTTGAGACTGTTCAGGGGCATCCCATCATGCGGCCCGGAATATCCGCCCCGAGCACTGGGCCACACTAAAACCCGCCCCCAGGAACGTCATATATCAAAAACACCAAATATCGGGAGAGAAGACAGAAGAAACAGTTGGATGGCCAGCTTCAAGAGCCATAGCTATACTAGTAATACAAGCCAGGAATAAAAGAATTTTGAACAGAAAACATACTTCTCCGCTCAATTTGTTCGCTTTTTTCGAATCTCAAACGCTTATTTTTCAATTTCAAACTTGACATCTTTATCCGCCGCCCAAACCCTCTCCTTCATTTCCTCTCCATCAATTCCATTCAATTCACTTTCAATAAGCATCTCGATGGTCTCTCTCCCAGGGCTCGACACCATTGTCCAGTGCCCACCCCGCGGAAAACAAACCAAGTAGCTTTTACCCGTCTTACCCTTCGAAGGAAGCAAGTATTCTTCAAGCCCTTCGAAGCAGAATCGTCTGTGGAAGGCAGTATCCCTAGCACCGTAGATAATAGTGACCGGACACTTAAAACTTCCTTCCTTCTGTTCCAGAACACCAGTGGATCCCGAATTCGTCTCAGATGCCGCTGCGAGTAACTGAATATTTTCCGGTTTCTTCCATTTTCCGAGTGCGAGGCCGTCACGGTAGTATGCAATCTTATCGTCTGCCCTCTTGTTCACACTCTGTCTGGCGAGTATAGCAGCAGGATATCCATCTGCTGAGGACTTCGAAGGACCAAAAGAACTGGCAAGGAAGGCCTCCTCGTTTGGAAACTTGGATACCCTGCTCAGAAGCCTTAAGAACCAAAAGTCGCCCATTTTGTACAGTTGCCTGGCCAATGGACGAGGCAAAAGGAATACGGAAACGTAATAAGAGCATTTCAATTGGGTTAGAAAGGGCTTCACGGATCGGAATGCAGACTGAATTAGAGCGAAATTCGTAGGATGACGGACATATGTTTGGAGCATCCTCGATGCGTTAGAAGTTGCACGGGTCATATTTTCAACGGCGAGCGAGGGCTGGAACCGGTTAGTTTTGGTAGTAAATTAGTTAAATGGAGAAAAAGAGGACTCACGTGAAGGGCATTCAAGATAATGCATCGTGTGAATAAGAAACCAGCCTCTGAAGCCAATCGAAAGCCGACGATACTGCCCCAGTCGTGGGTTACGAGGATGCAAGTTTCTCTAGTCTTCTTCTCCTTCTGGGCAATAATAAAACTTGCGATAGAACTGAGAATTGCCGTAGCTGATGCACGGGGGAAACTATCGGATCCACCATATCCAGGAAGGTCGACAGCTATCAAGTGAGCCTTCTGTTGGATAGCAGGTGCTGATAGCTGGTGATGCCAGACGAACCAAGACTACCAAAATACGCATGTCAATTCAAATTCCCGAAAAACATTGGGGTATCATGATCCGACATACATCTGGAAAACCATGGATAAAAATTACAAGAGGGGAACCTGGAGAGGTATCGCCACCCTCGACATAGTGCAAATTGACACCGTCTGCGGCTTCAAAGAACTTGTGGTGGAATCCCGGGAGAGGCTGGGCAGATAAATCCCAAAGCTCGCTCTGAGCTGCATATGCATCAAATTCGTCAGTTATATATCTTTTACCTTCTAATGATTCAAACCATTTGGTATAATTGAGAAAAGAGATTGTTCTTGTAAGTACCTTGTAATCGAGCTTCTTTCTTCTTTTTGCCAACAGGGAGGACAAAGGCACCCGTAGAAGCAGCACCCAGAACAAACAAATTCAGAGAAACGATTCCGATGACGGTGGTCACCGCCGTCCTTACAAAGCTAGCCAGTCCCATGATGAAGGTTGATGATAATCGATGTTGCAGGACACAAGGAGGAAGGATAATGATAATATTTTCGAGGGGCACAAAGACGCAGTGCAGTGCAACTACCAAGGCGGGACGTTGATGTTTATAACAACTACAACCACAACCACAACGACACTGGCTTCATTCAATTCCCTGTACCTATAACATTAATACAAATACAAAAGGGTAATACGAAAGAGGTTCTGATTAGTATCATTTATCGGATGTTAGTACACCGAATTCCTGCCAATAGTAGTAGCAATCCCCGATATCGATCTCCCGGTACGGCCGGTACCTAGGCATACACTGTATCAAATGTAAAAAGTCTGGATGCATCCGCCCCGCTCGACATCATACCCTGCAGGGTTCATATCTAACCGGGGACCTTGAAAACAAAGCAAAGGTATGCAACTTCCCATCCTCATTCGGGGTCGTATCCCGCACTGATACCCAACTACCCAACGAAAGTTTAAAAGAAATATTCCATGGATGTATCCGGCATAAACCATGCGCATGCTTGGCCGTGATCGAGTGGATATCGTTTCCTGCTCCGTCGCCCAAAACTCCAGACAGCACTAGTCAGACGACCCCCCCTTGGAATGCGCAGGTTTTGCCCGTCCATAGCAAGCTTGATTAAATGCAAAATGCAGATGCATATGGCATTCTCCATCGCACCTTGCTTGTTGGTTCTTCGGTGTTAATTCCAGGAAGAGGCATAATGACATCCAGCTGGGGAAGCTTAAGCTAGCACGACATGTTCGCCTGCAGTAGCCAATAGTTACGCTGCCCTTAGCAGTTCTTGGTTAGTGCGGGGCCCTTGTCTTGACTTGATCTGTATGCAACTGCTGTGTAAAGGTGGTGTCAGGCGCATGTTCTTCCAAACCACCCTCCTTGAGCTTCCGTCTTCCAATTCCCCTTGATATCAAGATAAAGATACCTGCTAAGATAGTATGACGACTGGTTTCCTGTTAGCTCTTCTTTGATATCCTTTTTTCTATTTTCTGTTAGGATCTTCTTCGTCTTCGCTATCGGGGTTTCTGCTTCCAGGTTTCTTTTGTCAGTTCTTACGTGCTCAACTGAACCCAGGCGACATCCTACCGTTTCGCTTGAAAACCCAGACGGTTACAGATGAAGGACATCCACCAAGTCAGGTAATGTCAGCACTACTTCCAGCGGTGGATAATCAAATTCTAACTTCCTACTGCCTTCTGCAGGGAGCAATGGGGTGCCTATCTCCGATCCATATCGTCGTTCGAGGCCCTGCAAGCTGCGTCCCTTTCCGACCTCAATATCGCAAATGGAATCGGCCATGACGCTCTCAGGTCGCTTCTGTGGAAGGTATCTCGGCCTTATTTTTGATATTTAGTGTAGTTTGGTTTTGTCTAATATCGGATCGAATAGTCTCTCCTCCTTTGTCATAAACTTGACCTCTCCACCCTCATCGCCGCCGTCCGAAAGGAGCGCTCGGCCTACGATGACCACAAAGCCAAGTACCTCCGACCACCCAACAACGAACAAGACCCCGAGCGATTTGCCGGATCAGACCCTCTGGCAGATGACGAGTCGGTACCGTCCACTCCATACATATAACTGCCGTATTCTGTTATTACCGAACCTAACTTTTTGTCCGTTGTTTGTGGCGATATGTATAGAGTCCGTGGACTTCACTCCGCCTCGATGAACAACTCCGCGATGAGATCCAAAAGGATATCGATCGCACATACCCGGATACCGAATTCTTTCGGTCTATTGACGTTCAAGTGACCTTATCGAACGTATTGTTCGTCTGGAGTAAACTCAACCCGGATACTTCCTACAGGCAGGGCATGCACGAATTAGCAGCGCCTGTATACTGGGTTATACATTCCGATGCCATCGAAGAACGTCTGGATTCTGAGAAATCGGATGGGGGGTTTACATCGGTATCGGCATCTGCATCAGCAACAGTAGATCGAGAGGATATTATGAAAGAACTGCTGGATGCAAAGTATATCGAACACGATACATTCTCTATTTTCCAGAAGATCATGTTGTTCGCAAAATCGTGGTACGAGATGGGGCATGGCGAGGGAAAGACCGTAGGGGGCGTACCTGCCAGCAGCCCAATCGTACGAAAGAGCGAGTATATCCACGAAGGCCTCCTTGGAGTCGTGGATCCAGAATTGGCATATCATCTCGATCAGCTCGGGATTCTACCGCAGATATTTCTCATGTAAGAATTTCCTTGGATACTCCTTTCGGGAAGACGTTAACCGATATCCTAGCCGCTGGATTCGACTCATGTTCGGCCGTGAATTCACCTTCGACGAAACACTAGGCCTCTGGGATGGCATCTTTGTCGAAGACCCAACCCTCCAGATAGTTGACTACATCTCAGTCGCCATGATACTACGAATAAGATGGAAACGTACGATACCACACCTGCTTCATCTTCAAAAATCCAGACCTTATAATATATTAACCTTTACAAAACAGTCCTCGAAGCCGACTACTCCACTGCCCTAACCCTCCTCCTCCGCTACGAATCCCCGTCCTCAACCCCCCCGCTTACCCTCCTCAAAGACGCCATCCACCTCCGCGACGACCTATCAACCCACACCGCCTTCAGACTAATAACAAAACACACTTCCAAACCCCCAACCGCCAGTCCACCACCATACATTCGTTCAGGAACTCCACCACCACCTCAACCATCCGTGCTGACATTATCCCCCCGACTCACCGGTGCCAGCGTGGTAAACAATCTTCACCTCAACAATATCGAAAGTTTAATGCATGATGTCGCCTCAAAGATGCGGGATAGGTCTGAAAGATGGGGTGTCAACAAGGCGCTAAGAGAAGCTATGGGAGAAGTTAAACGTGTATCTGCGGGTGTAGGCGAGCAACAGAGGGATATTCTCAAACGGTGGACGGATAGTATGGAACGACAGACGGTTTTAGGAGCGATTCTGGAGGAAGGGATTAAAGTTCTCGAAGAAGATTTCACAACCGAAATCACGAACGAAAAACCGGGAGGAAGTAGTAGTAACTCAACCGAAACCGAGAGACGACGAAAAGACGCTATCGAACGAATCAAATACGTTCGAAACTGTCTACTAGACTCTAAAACGGCATTGGATAGACGATGGCTGACCGAAGTACCCGATACGGCGGCTAATCCAAATACTCCAAAGGAAAGCCTACGAGCATCAACTACCTCACCACCACCACTACCACTATCATCTCCACCAACATCACCACCCTCATTCGTTAGCAAACCACCCCCATTCCCTACCTACTTCCACCCAACCGATCCCATCAACAATACCCCACCACCACCAATCTCAGAATCAGACCTCACCCGTCTTCCAGATCCAATAACCCCCCAACCTCCAATAACCACAGACCTATCAACCCCCCCACTCCTTCAACAACCACAACAACCACCACCACAGCAAAGAACAAGGCAACCCCTCGCCTCGCCATTCGTTCCAAAGTCCACAGGTACAGGTCTACCACTATGGAAACCACCATCTTCATCCTCCTCTAGATCGGTATCCGAAACCCCTGCTCCATCAGCGATATCCAAACCCCGTCGTTCACTCGCACAATCCCAATTCGCATGGATGTTAGGCGATGACACCGCGGATAAGAATCGAGGCGGGTTTTTCGGTGATGCCGGAGGATCAACATCATCTGGATCAAAGAGTTTTAGCGGACCCAGCGGTAGACGTGGCGGTGCATCCGTTGATCATAGTGCATTATTTGGAGCTCCTGATGATGGTGATGGGGGTGATAAAAAGGGCGGGTTATTCGGTACTCCATGAGTCTACGAGCCCCCCGGCAAGGTGGGAAACATCTGGCTATAAGATACCAAACAAAAGGTAAAGTATAATTTTATAAAAAAAACGGTAGTTTTCCCCAATAAAGTACGAAACCATATCAAAGACCAAAGGAATGAAATTAAAGGAGGAGAAAGAAATAAACAAACCCCCACAACTGTAGACCAGTTCCTAGAGAAAGAGAAGATCGATATATAGCAAAGCACATCAGTACCCTACTTCAAAGCGCGGATCAAATCCCAGTTCCTTATGATCGGATCTTTCCCACACCCTCCTCCTCCCTTTTGTTATAGAGAAGGGGAGGGTTTTCGATTATACTCATACATACAAATACACACTTTCTAAAAACAAAAAAATCCTAAAAGAATAAAGCCACACTTACCCTTAAAGCCAAAAACGACAAAAGACAAGTAAAAGAATAAACTCATTGTAATCATCTCGTACCCCAAAAAATACAGCACGAGTTATATATATTCATATTCGGATCTGCAGGACGGGTTTCCCTCAATTTCCAAGGAGGTATTCTCCGTAATAGTAGTAGGAGGAGGGAGGTAATGATGTAAAACAAAAGGCACGTAAAAATCACACATGTAGTCGGAGAGAGAGAGAGGGAGGGAAAGATAGAAAAACAATAAAGAACAGAGTCTTTATCAAAAACCGAAAGAATCGTCCATCAGCAAAGTATATCTTTAAATACCGTGGGTGGCACATGCATGTATTCGAACAAGACAAGACAAAAACCAAAAAAGAGGACATACAAAAGGAAATCCCCAGTTAATCATAAAATAACAACGTCAAAAAAAGGAGGTAAAAGAGCAAGAACGCCCAAAAAGATTTGTAGGATATAGGATAGGTGAGATAAAGGAAGAGCTAAAATGTAAAAAAAAAAAAAAAAAAAAAAGGACAATTATCAAAACCATGTTATAAGGTATGGAGTTAAAAATGTTAATTTCGTAGAGCGATACAAGTATCCCCTTCGAGTCATCGTTTCAATGGATAAAAGGGTCGCTAGGAGTCGAGCAGTAAAACAAAACAAAAAAAGGACATTCAGGCGGAAGGAACCCCGGAGTAAAACTAAGGGACATTATTCGGAAACACATATATGGTGACTAAAAGGGAGATAAGTTAAGAAGCGGTGGCGGAGAATTACGAGAATTGATAGTTGATTGAGAAGTATGCTAGAGAGACCCAAGGAAGAAAATCTAGTCTTCGCCTTCAATCCACAGAATAACGGAAGGAAGTTGGCCATTTCGCATAAACTTGTCGGTAATGTGACAGTAGCGGTCATTTGTGAGGAAAATCTTGCAGAGGTCGGAGGCCTGAAAGTGGAATTAGTAACTATGACACATCTAAGATGGTTTTCGGGAAGAAACGTACCTTCAACCAGAAAACGTCAGTCAGAGCTAGGAACTTGTTCTGCTCGGTTGCTTGACGCTCCATCTCCAAACGAACATCGAAATTGAGAGTCTGCGGTGAATTGTAGGAGGAATACAAAACATGGAAGTTCTGCTTCAATGCTTGTTGCTCCATTGCGGTTACTGGACGTCGTTCGAGATTTGGATCTAAAGACAGCATTAGCAGGTGTCCAGTGGATTTCGTTAAGAATTGGCAACTTACAGATCGTCATATCAAGGTCGTGAGGGATACCGAGCAGCACACAAGCCTGTGCGTTAGATACCCAACGTTCCTTTGGCTCTCCGTATTCGACACAATACAAAGGCAAGATCCTTCTGTAGTCATTCCAAAGACCTTGAGCGAACTCTTCCTTGTTCTTCGCCATTAGAGCATCCCGATAGATCAGAGGGAGTCTATTAATCCGCTGCATCTCATCGAACCGGGCTTTATCGCCAGCAAGTTGAGATTGGGCTTGGTCGTGTGAATGTAACTGAACCTGACTGCTGGTCTCGTAAAGCTTAGCGCCCAACTGACGCATAGACTCGAGTTGCTTGCGCTTTTCTTCTTCCTGTTGCTTCTGCAGACGAAGTTTTTCAGCGGCCCTCTCTTGATCCAAGCGCTCTTGCTCGCGGCGTTTTTCCTCTTGTTGCTTGGCGGCTTCCTGTTTCTTCCGTTCCAATTCCTTCTGTTCTTTTTCGATACGTTGTCGTTCGAGTTCGCGCTCGCGTTCTTCGGTAAGCATGGCGTCGTCATTTGGATCAGCCTTAGACTTGATCTCCTCGCGAATGCTAGAACCGCGATTGCTCTTGCCGTTGGACAGATCGTTGAGATGTCGGTTACCGTTCTTTTCATCATTAGCAGAAGGCGCAGGGCTGGCTCCATTCGATTTGCGCTTTTTGATCTTAGCCGCAGCATCATCAGGAGCGACAGTCGAATCACCGCTAGGCTTCCGGCGTTTTATGGTCGGAACTTCAGAGTCGATATCCATTGCATCTTTGTCCTTATGAACAGAGCGTTCCTTTTCCGAGCGGGGCTTCTTTCCTTCAATGTCGGACGCAACCGTGTCACGCTCCTTGGAGCGTTTGGAAACTACGGTCTCGCTCTCTTTGGACTCTTTGGCGGTCGCTTCTTTAGCTTGTTCTCTGAGGGCTTCCTCTCGTCTCTTCTTCTTCTCGCGTTTTCGCTCGAGAAGAGCCTCATCGGTGTCCTTGCTGACGATATCAGTTGATGCTGGTTTCTCTGATTTCTCCGCCTTCGCCTTCATCTTTGCAGCTTTGTCGGCCTCGGCTCGGCGGATTTCCCGCTCTGCCTTTCGCTCCTCCTTGGACTTGGGACGTTCTTCGGTGGTCTCTGATTGACGTTCTTCTTTCGATTTAGCCCTCGGTGCATCGGCTTCATCCTCCAGCTTTCTGCGCTTCTTTCCGAGCATTTCGACCTTACTGTGGCCATCGACGTCGGAATTGTGGTCATTGACAACCGGTCTGTTCGAACTCGAGCTGCTCTCCCGTTGGCGTTTGTCAAGCGAGTGGTCACGTTTAGAAGCATGCCTTTCGGGATCGACAAGTCTTTTCTTAGGTCGAGGGGCGTCGGGCATCTCGATATCGTCCTCATCAACCACAGCCTTCTCCTTCTTCTTTTTCTCCTTCAATCCATCCTTTTCTTTCTCCCGTTTAACAGGGTGGTCAACCTCCATTTCGTCGGACCGTTTCCTCGATGGTTTTTCTTCCTTGGTTTTCTCCTTCTTGTCTTCTTTTTCGGCCTTTGAGGGTTTGTCTTCCTTTTCGGATTTGGCAGCAAGGTCTTTGCCGAGTACGAGACGTCGCTTCTTCGTCTTGGTCCCGTCAACCGTGGCATTGCTATCGCTGATGGCCGAGTAATCGGATTCCACAGTCCTCTCTTTGCGTTTTTGCTTGTCGAGATCCCTCAATTTCGACCTGGCGATTACAGGAGATATCTCTCGTTCGGATGGAGCTGTGTCGTCCATAGCGGAAGAGGCTGCGGGGGATGCAGACCTCCGGCGAAGACGCTTCGTTTTCTTCATTTCGTCTGCTTTGGCCTCCTTTCGTTCGGATTTGCGATCTTTGTCCTTGTTGTTCTCCTTATCCTTGTCCTTGCGAGAAGCGACCGGTGAAGAAGAGTCGAGTTTGTCCCGGGAGGATTTCTTCGATTTCTGTGGGCCAGCAGAGTCGTACGCAGCCTGAAGCAGCTTGACTTCTTCCTCCCAGTTCTCACCACCTCTTTGCTTTGCAATTTCGACGTATGACCTTCCCCGGCTGTCAACACGTCTCGGTTCCTTCATAGATTCGCTCCTAAGGAGTAGCTTGAGAACCTCGATGTTGTTACGACCGATGGTTGCGAGCAGGGGTGTTTCTTCGCCTGGGATGAGGGGAAACTGCGACTTGTCTTTTGTGTGTTGCCGAATTACGTCCTTTGGGTCCGGATCGCTATCACCTCCAAACGCCACCAGCAGATTCAGAACATCCAAATGCCCTCCTCGAGCAGCCAACATCATCGACTCCGGGTCAGGGTTTATCCCGCTTTCCAGCAGTTTGCCAGCCATTTCCATGTCTCCGTCTCGAGACGCCTGCTTGAGCTTCGCTTGTCCACCCTTGCCGGCATCGAGCCATAGAAACTCGTTCCTGGTTGGTTCCCCACGTCCACCTCTTCTTCGGCTACTTGTCATTTGATTAGACTGCGGAGGAGGCGAGAAATGACTCGGGCTAGCGACCGAGGCTGCCCGGGAAGAACAACTTTCATTAGCGGTCTTCCGGGCCTCGTCGTCGGCTCGCTTCTTATTTTTTAGTTTTACTAATGCTGCTCGCAATGCATCTTCAATTTGGCTCATCTTGGCCTCTTCATCCGCTTCATCGCTCTGTTGGCGAATTGTCGACGCTAGATCGATCGATGACTGCCCTGCTTTGTTACGATGCCGTGGATCCGCCCCGTGCTCTAGCAGCGTATTAACAACAGCAACATGCATGTTTTCGACTGCATCCAACAGAGGGGTTGACAAATCCTCAGCAGGCTTATCAACTAGTGCACCTTCCTCGATCAGCCATTCTACAATATCGTCATGGCCGGCGAGTGCAGCGGCATGGATGGGAAGATAGCCTGCATTGTCAGCATCATTGAGAAGGTCGGGTTCAGCTTCCAGACACGCTTTCGCCTCGTCTAAAACACCTTTTGCACATACTTTGTGCAACTGGTTTCGGCCGGTTTTGTCGCGCTTCATCTTGTGTCCAGGGCCTATCAGACGTGCAGGTGACGCGGCAGGACCCGAAATCGACGGTCGTCTTCTTCTGTGGTTCGTGATATGTGGGGAATTCGATCTTGAGGATGAAGTTGATTTGACTTCATTGTCAGAATCTTGAATGCTGAGAGCAGGCGGCCGGCCGGATCTTTTGGTTTTATGAAGTTTCGACACGCTGGAATTATTCCCGCTAGGCATTTTACCGCTAGAAGGACCGGCATTTGGAACGCTTCTCTTTCGGGAATGACCAGGGCGAGATAGCGGAGTCGCCAAGGATGCATTGTTGGTGGATGCGTGAGAGTCTCTGGCGTGTTTTGTTCCGTTGCTCTCACGAGGAACTGGGGGAGGAGACATCGGTGGCGAGGATTTTATCCTAACGCCCCGAGGGGATTCGTCCTCACTTTTGATGCCTCTCTCATGGGAAGCCTCTCGGGCTTTCCTTTTGAGAGACAGGCGTTTATCAGGGTCATCTTCTTGAATTTTCGGTATTTTCCTGCGAGGAGGAGAATGTGTTAATCTCGAAGGCGAAGCGGTTCGTTTGCGAGTACGGTCTTTAGGGAGGGGTCGTTTGGATGAAGGGGCACGAGATGAGGGAGCGGAACTGAGGTCGGACGAGTACGCATCATCATCTCGGTCGGGTCGAGATTTCGAGTCACCGTTTGTCCTCCTCGAGTGGGAAGACGGGGCTAAACGGTCATCATCACGGCTATCGTCGTTTTCGGGGTAGCTTCGGGGTCGATTGCTGCGGCTTCTGCCTCGACTCTGAGGGGCAACTACTACAGTTTCGGCGTCGGAATCACTGTCTTGGTGTGCGGATGAAGAGTTCGGTGGCTCGTTGAGGGTCGGAAGGTGCGATGAGGAAGAGGAACTGTGAGCCTGCTGCCCTGTCCCGCCGTTAATTCCCACTGCACTACTCATGGACAATAACTTTCCATTACGGGTACTATTCAAGGACTCTATTCTACCGTCGGACGAGTTGATGCCCGAGGAAGAACAGTGGCCTGTTGAGGAGATGGAGTTCAAGCCGGTTATACCATTCATGCCATATGCTGGAGAGGACGAAGGGAGAGACGGTGGTGGCGGTGGAACGGGAGTCGGAACAGGTAGGGAAATGGTCGAAGTCATATAGCTGATGAATACCGATGCCCCCTTCGTGCCCACCGCATAGTGCTACTTATTTGGAACCCGGGGCAGTCGAATTATGTGCAAGTCGACGCCGAAAATTGAAATTAAAAATGCCGTTCAATGAAGTTGACTAATAACTAATTTCTAGAGAAAAATAACGTGGCGGGAAAATGGTTGGAGAGAAGGAAAAAACGTTGTCGCTGATTCGAGACAGATTCTGGCCAGGAAGCGCCTCAGACGTGAGAGAGAGTCGTGCGTGGGAATTTTGCACGTTTTGGAGCGATTGCTATGGAATGAATACACAAGACGAACAACAACGAAGCCTCTAGTCAGTCCGTCTGTCTCTAAGAGCACGGATGAGCCAAAGTCGGAAACGTGGGTGAGAGTTCGATCCCGTGGGAGAATTCGAGGGAGGGTCGGATTTCGATAATGTCGACAGCCGGCGGAGGATAAGGAGAATAAGGGAAGAATCGAGGAAAACTACTTGAAGAGTAAAAAGAAGAAGAAGGGAGAGAAGAAGAAGGATGGGGGAAAAAGGATGGTTGAATGGGAAAGGGAAAAAAAAAAAACACACCGCTGCTAACGAAGGACGAACTAGTATTTCTCGGACTCAGATTTCAGTCCACCCTCAGTTGGGGAAGTCTTGGACAGACGGCCAGTTTGGGGGGTTACTTTGGCAGCAGTGATTATGATTCGAGGCTGCATTCACAGGCCTGACCGAATTAAAGATGCTGCATGCTACAGTGCACTATGGCAGAAAAGAATGGTGGGAAGGGTAGTAATTAACAGGAAGGCAGTGCAGCTAAACTGCAAGGCACTGCGCTAGACACCTTATTTGGCCCTCACAGAACGGATATATTAACATGCCAACATTATGTGATCAAACCATCAACATTCTCGACGAGCCCATTAATAACCAGCACGGCCGCCTTGGATATACATAATATGTGAGTAAGTGTACATGTACAGAGAACTGGGAAGTAAGGATGTACCGATACATCATCGATGCCTTTTGAGGCCAGAGTACGCCTCCTGCAATCTCGATATCGAACCAATGCAAATTTCAGCAGGACCTCTGGCTTGCGTATCAGCGCCCATGCAGGCTGCAGTCCTTGTCCTTGTCCTTGCATGTCCGTTCCAGGCCCCCAAACTACGCCTGGAGCCTCCGTAGCTTGCAGTACAGCCCCCTTTTCTCACTGGCC
This sequence comes from Arthrobotrys flagrans, assembly GCF_004000055.1. Lineage (NCBI taxonomy): Eukaryota > Fungi > Ascomycota > Orbiliomycetes > Orbiliales > Orbiliaceae > Arthrobotrys > Arthrobotrys flagrans. The sequence goes on from NW_027137556.1 coordinate 1,645,631, forward strand.
TACATTCGCCTGGCCAAAACAATTTGAGACCCCACAATTGTACCTTCTTACCCCGGAATCCTTCTTTCTTCCACCTACAGCCTAGATACTTCTTACCTATTCGCATTCAACTACTTGTCTGCTACCGGGAGTTTGGGGTTTTCTATATGATATGGGGAAAGGGCGTTGGAAAACGGTGGTATCTACTTAATATCGAATCGGGCTTCTGTCATCTTCGCATGTAGTATGGCGACGGTTGTAGTTGTTGTGTTGGAGGCCAGCATGGTCTGACGACGTCCTTCTTTCCAACGTTACCGTTGTCGTACGACCACCCGTCATGGATCTCATGAACACTCTAAATCTCGCCGAGCTGCTGGTAGATATCGACCTCAGCAGCGTCGTCCGGTTCTTCTACATTAACGCTATTCTCATTGTACGTCGTCGTCGTCCGTAGACCAAGATGCATTACGTATGCGTATAAGAGCTGACGAAAAGACCCCGAAAATTGCCGGTATCAGACAATAACTTTGAATGTGTTCCCGCCGTTCGCCAGAAAATTATATATATATGGCAAGAATGCCTCGGATAGCAAGCCTACCAAGGCCGGTGCCAAAGATGAAAACAAGAAAACCAGGACCACTACGGAGCCGAAGTCGCCGCTGGATGTTCTATTGGATGTAGTCGGAAAACTACAGGTCCCTCACTCTTGGTTCATGCATTTCTACGCCTTTTCCTTCGCCATCCAACTCTTCTGGCTGCTTCAAGTAATCTCGCACGGTCGGGTTCTACAATCGGTCTTAGACAACCCGCCGGGAGACCGACCACCAAAGAATGCTGTCTCGGAGCCTCAAATCGTCCCGGGTCCGGACGGCTCGCAGAGCCTGGAGACAATCCTACTCTGCATAATCTGCATGACAATGCAAAGCGCCCGGCGCCTCTGGGAGTCCGTATATATCCAAAAGCCGGGTACCTCCAAAATGGGTATCCTGATCTACATCGCTGGGATAACCCACTACACAATGATGGGTTTTGCAACTTGGTGTGAAGGTATCGAGACCCTTCGATTGAACACCAACATTCCCATATCCCACCCTTCCGACCTCTTAAAGCCGCCCAGGATAAACACGCTTCTAGCAATTCCGTTCTTCTTCCTCGGGTCGGGTCTCCAGCATGATGCGCATGTCCATCTGGCGTCTTTGGTAAAGTATTCTCTTCCGGTACACCCGTTATTTTCGTACACCTTGTCTCCGCATTACTTGCTCGAGTGTATTATCTACGGTTCATTCGTGGTTATCGGGGCACCCAAGGGCCAGTGGTTGAACAAGAGCCTGCTGTACGTGTGGATATTCGTTTGTGTGAACCTAGGATTTGGCGCAAACATCACTAGGAAGTGGTACGAGGGAAAATTCGGACGGAAGAGCGTCGACGACAAGTGGCGTATGGTTCCATATGTATATTAAAGTCCAGAATTTCGTAGGGAAGGCCTTCTTATCAGTAATGCGGGGGGACCTAGCATGTCCTCTCACCCGCACCTAATATAGTGACAGTTTCTTCGAAGCCACATTCGAAAACAGAATGCTTCTTGGTATCCAAAGAACCCGTCCATTCCCCAGCTGAATATCCTGAACCATCATGAATCAATATCCCCCAATACCCAAAGTCCGTAAACTGTTGGTCTTCGTGACCGTGCATGTGTTGTGTTAAATATAATTTGTTAGGGTTCCGCAGCCCTTCCCCAGCAGAAGAGCCCGTTTGCCCGCAATATCACGTGATGCTACAACTCCAACGGGCCTTTTTGTGTGTGGAATATTTTTCCCCCCATTTTTCTTCTTTTTTTTCTTGTTCTCTCTTCATGAACACCACACATAACTAAACATCCATCAACACCGGGGACACCTTTAAGGAACTCTTGACATCAAACTCCATCTCTTAGTACTCTCAAGTACCTTTACAATAAAACTAAACACTACATTCCAAGATGGTACGTTGAATTCGAGCTTCAATTCGAAAGGTGGAAGAGGTGGTGGTAGTAGGTGGTTTGATATCACAAGGAAGCTTCAAGCTTCAATTGATATATATCTAATCTACTACCCCTCCATCCCTTCATCGGGTTTTAAAATTCTGCATAAACATATCCACCACTAACACATCCCAAACAGTCGGACGGAGAAGATGTCCCCGCCGTCGAGGTTGCCGACGAAATTGAAGTCGCCGCCGACACCAGCGCTGGTAAAGGCCAAATGTCCGTCGAGGACGCCTTGAAGGGAGTCCTCCGCCACGCTTTGATCCATGACGGTCTCGCCCGTGGTCTCCGTGAAGCCTCCAAAGCCCTCGACAGACGACAAGCTCACATGTGCGTCCTGAACGAGAACTGCGACGAGGATGCCTACAAAAAGTTGGTTGAGGCGCTTTGCGCAGAGCACAAGATTCCTTTGATCAAGGTTGGAGATGGCAAGAAGCTCGGAGAGTGGGCTGGTCTCTGTATGTTTTTATTCCCTTCCGTTACCTTTGAACTCGAGATGGTCTGGTGCTGGTAGTGGCGATAGCGGAGTGTGCACACGACATATATCTCAGAAGCTCGATCACAAATCCCAAACGCCGTGCTAACAGAAATAACCAACAGGCACTCTCGACCGTGAGGGTAACCCCCGCAAAGTCGTCAACTGCTCTTGCGTCGTCGTTCGTGACTGGGGTGAAGAATCCACCGAGCGCAGCATCCTCCTCGACTACTTCCAAACCCGTTAAATTTTTAAATCAAATCTAAAAAAAAATGAAAATTTAAAAATTTAATTACGGCTAGATGGAAGGAAAGAAAAGAGCGATGGCGGGAGATGAGGAGAATTTTTTGAGAAAGGGAAGAAACTAAGGAAACGAAGAAGAAAATCCGTGGGAGGCGGGGAGATATGGAGGAAACGAATTGGAAGATTTTCGCTTGACACTCCTTTTTTTTTATATAATCATCCGACCGCCTCACTCTATTTCGACTTCACTCTACCACTACGTCCTAATCGAAAACAATCGTCTGGTTAATGAAAAAATCAAAAGGAGGATAGGAAACCCCTACCAACTCTTTCCCCGCAGACCCGCTTTTTTGTCCTCATCACGGATGTTTCTTGTTCTGCTTCTCCGTCTGTTTCTTACTCGTGGATATCAAACTTTTTTCTTCTTCTTTTGAATGTCTATATATATTCTTAATATCACGAGAGAAGGAATGGTGGATGGTTTCTTTACCGCTCTACTTTTCCTCCTTTCTTCCCCTCAACCTTTTTCTCTTGTTTCCTTCTTTATGACAGCTTTCAAACTGTACATATAGGGACCTTTTTTCATTTCCTTTTTACCTTCAATTCACCGAAAAGTGGAAAGAGGGGCGGAAAAACAGGATACTAAAAACGTGATTTTACCATCAACTTGAGGTCCCCAGGCTAATGAATTGAAAAAATGTGCCACACGATCGATCAGTAGCCCCACCACGAAACCCTGTAGCAAGGGTAAGCTAAACTTTGGACCCACGTTAATTCGACAGGGGTTTTTATATACCATTCGCTCGAAACAAACTCCAAAAGCTCAAATCCAATGATATCGACCAACTCTTCTATATGCCCATACGTGTAAGGGTGTACCTACTTATCCGCATGTGTTTCCTAGCCGCCGCGGTAACCCAGTCATAAAGACTTGATCTGCGTCTTCAAAATGGTATAAATTGAGGTTCATGAAATGAAACTTAACCTAATTCCCAAATCCAACACCTAGGCACCACATCATGCCATCGAAACCAACAGCTCCGAGATAATTTTTATAAACAAGAACAATGCATACGGCAGAAACATCTAGCGGATATACCTCGGGAACTGGGGACTCCAATGGTACCGGAGCCTCATCACGATCACCGAAACGACGTCTTGACGTTCGGGAATATACGGTAGGGTGGGTTTGTGCCCTTCCGATCGAGCACGCAGCAGCAGCTATGATGCTTGACGAGGAGCATGAGGACCCACCCCACAGTATTAACGAGGACAACATTTACACTTTGGGCCGGATACTCAGTCACAACGTTGTTATTGTATGCCTTCCAGCAGGTCTAACCGGTACGGCATCTGCCACCGCAGCGGCGGTAGAGATGAAGTTAAAGTTTCCCAGAATTCAGTTCGGCTTGCTAGTTGGTGTCGGAGGCGGAGTCCCGATTGCAACAGATATACGGCTTGGCGATGTTGTCGTTAGTGAACCTCATCCACAGAACACGAACGGTGGAGTGGTTCAATATGATTTTGGGAAGCGGTCTCACAATGGGTTCTTCCGGACGGGGTTTCTCAATCGACCACCGCAACATCTGCTTGATGCAGTTTCCAAGCTCAAAGACAATCATATTATGGGCAAAAATACCGTCCCAAATCATCTCGCAGCGGCCACCTCCCTGCCGGTTTTCGCACGTCAAAACGCAGGGGAGGATATTTTGTTCAAACCTACTTATATACACGTCGAAGGGATGACATGTGAGAATTGTAGCAAGGAAGAAATAATTCAGCGCGTTCCCCGGTTTGGCCAGGATTTTGTGATCCACTACGGCACTATAGCTTCTGGAAATTCACTTATCAGAGATGCTCAAACTAGGGACAGATTGAGCTCACAACTTGGTGGGGTAATATGTTTTGAGATGGAAGCTGCTGGATTGATGAATCATTTCCCATGCCTTGTCATCAGAGGTATATGCGATTATGCAGATTCGCATAAAAATAAGTTATGGCAGCCTTATGCTGCTGCCACTGCAGCCGCTTGTGCTAAAGAACTTTTATCCGTCATCCCTGGAGAAGCTGGAGGCAAGTGAGCCTATTTAGAAAAACGAATTCTATATAGAAGATCCAATTAACTAACCTTTCTCTGCCAGCAGAAAGAAGCATCACCACGCTCCACAGTGACTCGATCTTTCTTCAACAACGGCTTCTAGTCCGCGAAGATATACTTTCGTTTCTTATGGGAGTGTTTTACGAAAAGGGGAGTGTCCGAGTGGCTTTACACGGCCTCCCGGGCGTAGGGTATGCTTGACTGCGCATATATTTCTGGTTCCTGCAATCCGCTAACGCATTGTTGTAGCAAGTCAACAATGGCACGGCATTTGGCCTACAGAAAAGGAGATAAAATGGCAGTTCTTTGGATAACAGCAAGCTCGAAAGAAACGATAATCAAGGGCTTCAAGCAATATGCAAGACAGATTTGTGGAGAGAGGCGTAGCTTGTCACAACCAGTATCGATTATTCATCAATTCCTCTCCAAACATTTCGATGGGCGCTGGCTACTAATCCTAGACGGACTAGACGATCCAAATGTTGACATTGGACAATATATCTTCAATGGTTTACCGAATGCCAAAGTCCTCGTGACGACGAGATACACACAAGTTGCCAACCGTATTGGAGCTACTTGCGTTTTGCAGATCAACCCTTTGAACGAGGGCAAAGGAACAGTCCTTCTTTCGAAGTATATAAACCCGATATCAACTGGCGAAAATTCAGCACTAGAAACAGAACTACCTCGAGAGGAAACGGATGCCAGGATTCAGCTTGTACATGAGCTTGGCGGTCTTCCACTCGCGATATCTATAATCGGCGCCGCATTGAGGGACAGAAACGACATCCCAAGCACGAGTTGCCAGGCATACTTCAAATGGCGAGCTGAAACTCAAGATGATCTCCTCGCCCAAGACCCCGAGTTTCCCGACTACTCTTCTTCTGTCCGTAAAGCCTTTACTTTTGCGTTTCAGGGAATTCTATCCGGTACCGAAAGCGACCAGCACGCGGCGTCCATGGCCTTTTTCATCGCATCGTGTGAAAATGCTTCGAACACCGCCGATTATTTTCAACTATATCGCCAGCTTCCTCAATCTCCAGGACTCGAAAACATCGACTTTCTGAAGGATGGATCCTTTGAACTTGCAACGTGCAAACTTGCTACAATCAACATGGTCACTTGGAGTTGGCCTTCGAATAGGCCACCTTTTATTGAAATGCACTCCCTTGTCAAACGGTGGATTGAACGTATCTACAGCGACCGAATCCACAGCTACACAGTTCCAAAGATGCGGCTTCTGGGGCTCCATATGTACAATAACATGATGACGGACCAGGTTAGGGAGAGTCAGTTCACCACCCTGATGGACGAGATCGACAATTTGGCCAAACAGAATCCCGGCACGGTATATGAAGGCTGGGACGCTACACCAGACATCCTTCTGCCGCTACTTCTAAGTTCACAGAAGGAATTACTACGGGCAATCAGTCTCGTACCTGTTGGGATCACGGAAATCAGACGGTTTTCCAGATTCTCAAAAACGCTGCAGTCAGAAATGAACGCTGCCTACCATTCTAATCTCAAGGATATAGACTGGGAAATTTTTGGGCACAAATTTACCAAATACATAGTATGCATGGCCAACTTTTTCTGTAAACCTCGACTAGAGCACCCTAAAATCAAGGGGTGGGGGCCAACACTTGGACCGGAATTATATTCTACGGAGACATTGGATGATTGTGGCCTTAATGCATTCACGAATGGTATCCCGGGTCACCGAGCGTGGGCTGCCATAGGTCACACGAGTCTTATCCAGGACCTCAAGATGGCCATCATGACGGAAATGGAGCGGTCTATAGATGCATACCTGGACCCCAATGTAGTTAACCAAGCACACGAGACACTTACCAAACGTTCCGACTCAGCTATTCACGAGTGGATAGAAACCTGGATACTCGATGCCGAAGAGATCATCCGTCGCACCCTCAAAAAGGTATTTACGGAACATTGTGGAGCTGGCGACGAAAGGAAGCACGCAGAGCACCATCAGGCTATGACAAGTTCATGGGACCCCACAAAAGCTTTCTTCGTTGTCCTATATCGGGTAGCGAAGGCTGGCGCGGAGGATTACTTGAAATCTTCACGGACAATTCACGCTTTCGGCACCCAGCAGTCCAATTGTAGAGACGCATGGGAACCAATAACAAGAGGGGGTTTAGGTGATAAAGGGCAACGGGTTCTTGATCAGTTCTGGGATCCAACAGGGTCCATCCGATTAGAGCGGCTAGGAGACTACGCTGCCAAATTGGTAACTTATCTCGTCGCAGACAGTTTGATGAAAGCCGCACAGGCCGGTTTCGCGAAAGCATTTGGACGATCATGTCCACAAAATCCTGCCGAACGTCTAGCGAGCACGGTATTCTCACGTTTTAGTGTTAGGGACATTTTCCTGAGTCTGGATTCAGATTCATTGAGCAAGGCTGACTGCACCGGTCTCGATGAGGCCGAAAATCCAGACAACTACGATAGCGGAGAACTTAGCTATATTCAGTTGATGGACGATGCACAAGAATGTGTGATACGTGCGATGAAGGCCGCCTATGGTAATTATAATCAGAAGGTTTCCATGAAAGGTGGTGGTGAAGGTGATGGAGATGATGCGAAAGATTTAGTGAAGCAAGCGATCCATTTAACGATGGAATGTCATGCTAAACTTTCAAATGCTATCCGTGCCATCGAAGTCAAACCATATCGTGATCATGACCAAACAAACTGGATTGAAACGAATAACGCGACAGCCCGAGCCCGTGCTTATTGCGCCTTCAGTTTTAGGAGGTTAATGTTTTGTCAGACTGTCATCATGATGGCTTCCGGAGAAGTCGGTGGCGCTGAGTTTCCAGAAGTCAGACAGTTTGGAAGAGAAAACGATCTTTTAGAAGGAGAGTATATATGGCTAGAAGGAGAGAGTAGGCAGTTAGGGGAAGTGGACAGGCGAAAAGAACAAGTTAATAAACTACTAGAAAAAGAAAGGGAGCATCTAGAAGCAGAGTGTAGACGACTAGAAGAACAGAATAGACGGTTACGAGGAGGGAGTACACTACAAGGAAGGGATCGGGGCGACCTTCTAGAAGCGGAGTGTAGACGACTGGAAGAAAGGAACAGGCGGTTACAAGAAGAGAACAAGCGGCTACGAGGGGAGAATACACTGATAGAAACATTAATCAATCTTCGGGAATAAGCTAGGGGATCCGAGGCCTGATTTTTGTTTCGTTGTATTTGTTGTATTTGTTCCGTAGGATCGAGAACACTTGAGAAAGTCATTTGTAAGATCGAATCAAAAAGGCGCAATGGTTGGAGAGCCTCGATAGCCTCGTGGAAAAGCTATCAAACTAAATCCATATACTCTTCAACTTCGATCACTACAATAAACACCATAAAATATTAAGGATAAAATCTTCGTCCCACCACCCCAGGACATCTTCCATTTCATATTCCCGTAAAAAGATACTACTTAAGGTTAAACTACACTAATTAAAAAATGATAGAATTAACATCAATCGACGCCATGAATAATGAATACCTCCTCTAACGCCTTTTACGTATAAAAAAAAAAAAGAGGGAACATTAAATTGATGAAGAACCAAAAAGGAAAACGAAACAAGAATAACAAAAAAGGAATCCGTTGACCCGCTATTTTGTTTTTCAAAGCCGTCGTAAAACATGCAAGAGTAGAAAAAAAAACATAAGTGGTAGTAATAAGAAAGGTAGTAATATGAAAAATAACACGTTAGAAGGGATAAGAAAAAGGTTTGAAACACCGTCCGTGAAAACAAGGTGTCATGGGAAAAATCGGAAAAAGTGTGCAAAGTTGCCTTCAAAACCCAAAGAGAGTATCAGGTGTCGAGAATCAAGATCGATGTACCCAAAATGTGAACAACAGGCCCTTTAAGATCGAATCTCAAAAAAGCTATTATCCCACCCACTGAGAGTGCTACTCCCACTAGCGGTTCCAGGCGCATCGACCAATTCCCAATCGATATCCTCAACTAACCCACGGGGACCATAGTTTCGAATACCGAACGGATTCCAGGATTCAAAGTCCTTCGTCTCCTCCTCGGTCATAGCCAACGCATCCCCGCCGTTTCTAGCTTCGGGGATACCTGTGGCGCCAAAGGTTGGAGTGCCAGGAAGCTTCTCGCCGGATTCGTCTAGGTCGTCACCGTCGTCGGGAGTCAAGATCATGCTGATGTCGATTTGATCGATGACGAGGTCGGTAATCTCGTTGAGTCCTTCAAAGGCTTGTTGGATGACCGTTGGGCTTATCATGGAGTCGTCCCAGCCGCTGGGTGGTGGGGTTGGGTTGTTGGCCAACCTATCTTCCTTCACTTCGGTAGGACGAGGTGGAGAAGTCTGGATGGCTGATGGAGTTGGAGCAGCCTTGGAAGGAGTCTTGGTGAGTGGGGTCGAGGTTCTGGGAGTGGGAGCTTTAGCAGCAGTAGCGGCAGCTTCCTTGTCCTTCGCCTCATCCTGCTTGTCTTCCTTGGCCTTCTTCGTTCCATCCCTGTTCAAACCCAAGGCTTCAGCAACGCTGCCGAGCGTGTACTCGAGAGGGTTGGTGATAGTCCTGTTCCTTTCCTCGATCATACGCTCCTGCTTCTCCCTAAGAGCCTGGAGGTCCTGCGGGGTTAGAACCTTTGGAGGTTCACTCTGGGGTTGCTTCATATGTCCAGCAACGGCATCTTTGTGATCTTCCTTAAGATGGCGAAGGAGGTCTTGCTGGTTTTGGAAACCCTTGGTGTGGTATTCGCAGGACTTGACGATGCAAAGGTGCGTGTATTGGGCTGGAAGGGAGCCTTTCCCCGGAACAACTTTCTGTCCTGGAACCTGGGACATGGCCTGAGGTAGGGCCTTCGGGTCAGGTTGTACTGATTTGGGGAAGGAAGGTGATTCGGAGCCTTGCTTAGCCTTCTTCCTAGGTGGAATTTGGCCGAGGTTGAAAGGTGCAGCAGGAGGTAAGGGAGCCGTCGGAGCAGGAGGAGCTGCAACCTTGTGAGCAGCAGCCGAGCGAGGGATGTTGGTTGGTTGCTGGAGATTCTGAACGGGGAGCTTTTGTTGTTGCTGTTGGTGGAGAGATTGAGCTGAGAGATCGGCTTGATTGAGGTTAGGAACGGGAGCTTTAGCAGCAGGTGGTTGAGCGTGCAGGTTTTGGGCTTGCTGGAGCTGCTTTTGTTGCTGAAGTTGTTGTTGTTGGACAGCTCCCATGGGGATCGGGGGTTGACCCTGCTTGATACGCTGCTCGTTCAACTTGGGCACCTGGGCTTTCACGTAATTGAAGTATCGATGAATCTGCTGCTTAGCAGCCTCGAGCTCGTCGGGCGTGATGGTAAAGTTCTCCTTCGGCGTCTTGAAAAGAGCATCTTCAAACTGGGTAGCTATTACAGCTCTCGTCTGGAAGAGCTCTCTCACGATAAGTTCGGAGGGCAAAAGCATCAAGAACATCGGAATCCATTGCTCCATCCTGGAGAGAGTCAAGGATACCTCCTTAACGGCTTGCCTGGTCACAGCCTTCACCTCCTCACTCATCTGGATAATCGGTCGTGCCAATGCTTTCTGAGTTTCCTCCTGTCTAATCAAATGGATATGCTCCTTGTTCTTCAAGAGTTGCTTTGCTGGATCCATCTGAGCCACGGAAGCACCCTGAGGCCCTGCAGCGGTTGGAGCAACAGCCTGCGGTGCCGTGGGTTTCTGTTGGATCCCTGGAGCGGTAGGCGGTCTTGCTTGGGCAGGTTCTGGCTGTTTGGCCTGGTTTTGGTTTTGGTTCTGATTTTGGTTCTGGACCTGCGGTTGAGCAGCAGCTGGAGCCGGAGCCTGGATAGCATTTGGCCTTCCAGCTTGAGCTTGTTGAGCAAGCTTTGCCCTACTCATAGCAATCACCTTGTGAATCTCCATCTTCCTCTCGGGGGGAAGTTGTGCCATTCTTGGCTGATTGATAAGCTGGGCCTGCATATCCGGCGGCATAACCATTAACCTTTGCAGGAACGTCTGCCAATCCCCAGGTTTTCCAGGTTGCTGCTGCTGCTGCTGTTGGGCCTGCTGCTGCTGTTGGGCCTGCTGGGCTTGGTTTTGCGCGGCATTTGGAGCTGCAGCTTGCGGAGCAGGAGCAGCTTCCTCAGCCTGGGCAGATCTTTTAAGACCTCTTGAATTAGCGGCCTGTTGCTGTTGCTGATTTTGCTGCTGTTGTTGCTGTTGTTGCTGTTGCTGCTGTTGCTGCTGCTGCTGAGCAGTACTTGGTGTCACCCTTCCACCTTCGATCGACTGCTGTGCCATCTTTGGCGTAGGCGCAGCCGGTTTGACCGGCGGCTTAGGAGGCGACATGTTCACTTGCTGCTGCTGCTGCTGCTGCTGCTGTGCCGCAGCCGCTTGAGCTTGCTGAAGATGAGCTTGTCGTAGACTATTAACCCGTGTAGCAAACTCCTGATAGTGAGCTTGCATCGGTCCGACAAACTTCTTCGACATCTCTTGAACATGTAGGAAATGCAATGACCGGACCTAAAGATTTTTCGTTAGTACATCTAATTTTTTTTAACTCAGTTCACAAGTACCATTGGATTCATACCCTGGTTGCTAAATCCGGATTGACCTGCTTCGCCCATGCCTTAAACGCCCCCCAATCCGCAAGATTGTTAACCGGGATGTCGATCGACGGGAACTGACGTTTAATATACGCAACTGCTGTCTGTGGGAATTTAATCCCGTCAAAGCTAGGCGGGAATTGAATGTCGGGAACCGGCATCGGGGGTGGTCGCTGCTGCTGCCCCGGCTGTCCGGGCTGTCCGGTTTGCCCCGGCTGCTGTGCTTGTGCAGGCTGCCCCGGTTGCCCCGACTGCCCCGGATGTTGTCCGGGCTGTGGAGGCTTGAGACCCAACTTCTGCTGCTCCAATTGGAGATTTCGCAGATTTGCTACTCTTTGCGCCTGAAACTTCTGAGCTTGTTCGACGGTCAATTGAGCATTAAGAGGTTGACCACCGGATAGGTTTTGTAATAACGCATTTTGGGCAGCCTGGATCTGCTGTGCCGATGTACCCCCCATTCCATTCCTGAGCCTCTGAGCCTCGACGGCCGCTTGTTGCTGTTGTAGTAGATTTGCAGAGTTTTGGCCAGCTTGTTGTTGAGCTTGAGCTTGAGCTTGGGCCTGGGCCTGGGCCTGTGCAGCCTGGTTCGCTTGGAAGCTTTGAATGAGTTGCTGCAGCTTCTCGGGTGGCAAATCTCGGAATTTTTGAATAGGAAATCCGGGTGGGACTGTAAAGTTCCCGGGTGGACGTAGACCCGCCGCTTGTGCTTGCTGGTGCTGCTGAAGCTGAGCTTGACGCTGCTGCAGTTCTGCCATTCTAGCTTGGTTGAGCTGCGCTTGAGCCGCTTGAGCTTGCTGACTAGCAGATCCAGGCCTATGTGCTTGATTTAGCAGGCTCAGTTGCGGAGAAGGATGCTGCCCCACGAGATGAGGCTGCGGGGAGGGCTGTGGTTGCTGTGGCTGTTGCCCGATCCTCTGGGCGGCCTGTGCAGCTTGGGCATGACGTTGTAGCAGAATAAGCTGCTGCTGTTGTAGGTGAGTAGGGGCAGGTTGTTGGGTAGCCTGGGGTGGCACCGAACCGGGAGGCATGGTGACATTCGGCATCCCCGGCCTAGCCTGCTGGGCTTTTTGTCCCATAGCTTCGGCCTGCGTGACGGGAGGCTGCTGCTGCTGCTGCTGCTGCTGCTGCTGTTTGAGATATGTTTGGAAATCACTCATGAACGCCTTGTTATCGAACGGCTGCTGCCCCTGCCCGAGGTTTTGACCTCTGCCGAGTGCCGCAGTTTGAGCTGCAATCAATCTCTGCTGTTGAGCGGCCTGCTGCAGCTGTTGCTGCCGGGCCGCGAGCTGCTGGTTCGCGGCCATCTGCTGCGCAGTAAGCTGCTGTGGGGCCCCGCCGGGACCGGGGGGTACACCCGCCATGGCGCCGGGCGGAATGGCTTGATTTTGCAAAAGTTTCTTCGCAGCCGCGTTTCTGAAGAACAGCTCTATGGGGGTGATCTTTAGACGCTCGCATTGGGCCTTCTGATCCTCCGTCAGGCCTCCGAGCTGTCCTAGAATGGTTTGTATGTGTTGCGGCTGGGCCTGCGACATCATAGTGCGCGCGAGATGTTCGATCGCTTGATCCTTCGGCATACCGCGATACTGGTGGAGCGGGTTCTGGAGCTGCGGTTGGCCGAGTTGAGGGTTTCCTTGGATGAGACCCGGTTGTGCTTGGGCGGCCATGGCCATCTGGGCTTGCAAGGTCGGGTTTGCGATGGCGGCGGCCGTATTGATATTCTGCTGCATCAAACCGGACATGCCGGCTTGCTGCTGAGCTTGCTGGTCCATCTGGTTGGCTTGCATCCCCATCCTCTGGGCGAGCAGCAACTGCTGCTGTTGTTGGGCGGCCATCTGGGGGTTGCGACTGATGAACTGCAGGTCTCTAAGATGTTGTTCATTATCTGCTTGCTTCCGCATACGAGTTTCATGGATTTGCTGCATTTTCCCCCGGCAGGCACCAATGTAATCAGCCTGGTAGGTAACAAGGTGGTTTGCATTCGAGTCAGCGTATTTGTTTCTCAAAAAAAAAAAAAAAAAAAAAAAAGAAAACGCGGCCAAGAATTTCAAAGTTGGCAAGAAATATTAATTTGGAAGGAGTGGGACGAAAAGGCCACGAACTTTGGAATTTGCTGTCCGGAATGTGTGGTCCTCGAAAGCCTCGGCCATTTTTACGGCGCGCGGGGCTTCCATATCATTCTGAACGAGGCGCAAAGAACTGGCACTTGGGGGGAAGATCAGCAAGGTCTGGTATAATTACAGCAGCGGATGGGCAGTTTGAGAGCGTACATCTGGCTCACTATCATGGCACGTTCAGCGACGGGTAGCTCAGCCTGCCAACCGATGGTGGGAGGAGGTTGAGATTTTAATTTGGCCATGACCTGGGCGAGAGCTTGAGGTCCTCCTTGGGCGGCGGCGGGCATTTGCATTCCGGCCATCATGCCAGGAGGGAGTTGGCCTGCTGGATTCATGGTTGTCGGCCCGGCCTAAAGCGGCCACTGGAGGACAAGCTTATATTATCGTCGTCGGTTCCGTTGCGCGGAATACGAAAGGGACTAGGACATATGAGGGCTGTTGGCGATGCTGCTGCGCTGACGAGACGAGACAAGACGAGACAGGCGAGGCGAAATCGAGACACGGTACTCGAGAGAGGGTTAATCGGACGACCGAGATCGAAATCAAACTCGAGGAGAAATCAAAACCCGGTCCCGGCGAAACAGTACTCGGGGGTTAAGATGGTGGATAATATTCGGGAGATATGCTCTACCGGGGAAGTTGTCGACGAAGTTGAAGTTGATTGTCAATGTTGTGGTGATGAACGTTGGCGTTGTTGTGGATAGAGCGAGAAGGAAAAGGTGGTGGTTTCGGAACAGTGTCAGAGCAATCCACAGGATTATAAAACACCAGCCAAGCTTCCTGTTCAAGTTCCCTGCACATGCATTCGACCCTTCTATTATAGGACAATCTGATATAATATTTTTATAGTAGAAAGAGAAGAGCCTCGGGGGAAAAGAACAGGAATAAATTAAATAAACGCAGGGCTTTCTCTGAAGTCCGAGAAGGAACTGAAGAAAAAAGAAATATTACCACGAACGAAACAGGATCCGATCGATACCTCCACTAGTATCCTATCCTCACGCAAGCACGAGTATACTGGGTGAGTAAGTCGGTATGCGAGGATAGTGTGGAAGTACCAACTGACTCGATTAAGCCAAGTCGAGTTACCGTCAGAAATGTCTGGTGTACGTTTGTACGAATCCAGCATGGTCTCTCGAAGAATGGAAGTCTGCCTTGCCAAGCACGGACCGATTTTGGTCAAAAGGTACCCGCCGTAAAATAATCAATCCTGATTCGATCGTTACGAACTGCTGCTATCCTTGTCCGCATATCCAGCGTATAATTCCATGCTTGTCTTGTGATATCTATCTGTTTTCCGTAGCAAGTACGCAGCGGCAGCAGGGTGAATGGGGTAAGCTAAGCATTATATCAGCATCGCTCATGCGATAGTGTATTATATTAAATTATCCACAAGTTACCACGATCCCAATCCCAATCCGATCGAGTACAATACAGGATACTTAGGTCCAGCGTAAGTAGGGCATGTGTAACGATATGGTATACGGCCCGGGAAGATGCATTGGCATGAACATCACGGCCCAAACCTCTCATCCCACACCCAAATCACACTCTCCGTATAATACCTCTCCAGTGTCCTCCTCACATCCAACCCCATCCCCTCCGGCCCACACACAAACACCCCGATCCTCCCCTTCGAATGATCCCTACAAAACTCGTCCGAAATCCTCGTCAAATCCGGCCTTCCGGTTTGTATCCGAGGCGTGATCTGCGTCCGTGCGTATCGATACCTTAATGATTCGATTTCCTTTTCCATCTTTTTCTTCTCTTCCTCTTTTGTAATCCTTCCGTTGTGGTTGTCATTATGATTATCATTATTCGTCGCCGGTCGGTGATGATAATGCGTAGGTTCCGTCGTAGGTAATAAACTCTGTGAATCCTCTCCGACCAATTCATCCAACTCCATCGATGGCCTTTCTTCCTCCTCCCCTTCCTCCCCGTCTCCACCCTTCCGATCCCCTTCCTCTTTCGAATTCGATATATAAATATCAACTTCAGGCCTACACCTCGTCGGCCCGGCCCTCAACAGCTCCGATAGCGGCCAAGCCGCATCATCAGTCCCCCCGACCGCCCACACAAACCTCACCCCCACCTTTTCCTCCACCCTCTCGCTCTCTTCGATATCCACCACCAACTCTCTTAGCACGCTCAAAGTCATCGTGATCCCAATCCCTCCCGTAACAAACAAAAACGAATCGAACCATCCGAACCCCGGAAACACCTTTGCAATCCCATAAGGTCCTTCCATCATCATGCTCAAACTCATGTCCGCGGACTCCTTGAGTTCCCGAGTGAACCCTTCGCGAACTCTGACCAAAAACTTGACTTCTCCGTTTTCATCCACGCTGGATAATGTGAACGGATTCCCTCGGCTTCGCGCCATACTGGGCACGTAGATATAAAAATGACTTCCGGCAGCTACCTTCTTAGCTTTAGACTCGGCAGTATCGGCTACCATCCAACCCGCCGTGCCTCTCAAATCCAACGCCGTGGACGACACAGCCGTAATTTTAACCTTCAACTCCCTCGTCAACAAATGCCTCCCGACCCTATCGACGACGTACACCGCCCCAGCGAGGAGTATATACCGTCGTGTATCATAAACATGAAACCACGCAACCGGTAGGACCAAAATACTCAACAACTGGTGTACGCTGAAAAACGCTTTATAAGCCACCCTTCTATACCTCGGAAGGCTGGTGATGAATATCGTGTTCATGATGATCATCCCCAATAACCCAAAGATTACATCCCAGTGGAGCAATCTATAAATTCTGTCCGTCGTGACAAAGTAGTTGGTATATAATATACCGTGGAAGGTGAGGAGGGTGTACACCGTCCGTCCGAGCCATCGGTGTGATTTGTTCAGGGTTTCGTGGGTTTGGTAGCTTAAGATCGATGTCTGCTGGAGGATGAACCGTGACGATAGTAGATACTGTGCCGGAAGCAGCGAAGTGGCGATATGGCCCAACCGTTTCGTGAGGTGGAAGTAATCATCCCCGGTATCGGAAATATTCATGAACCCCATGAAGCCGACCCATAACGTTCCCAACAACCAAGATTTCCGAGATCCCAACCATCTCGCCCGAAACAAGGGACGGCCGAGATACCAATGCGAAAGGTATACAAACCGTGCTAGTCTGGAGTAGATTGTTTTCTTCCGGTGTTCCTGTCCGATAACAACGAAGTTGTAACGGTAGGCATGTCCCAACCAGCAGACGACGGTGGGAATGATAACGAGTGTTGTGAAAACGTTCAAGATGCCGTAGAAGTCGAGGATTGCCCGACGGAGTTCCTTTTCTTCCTTCGGATGGACTTTCATATGCCAGGGGAAGGCCATGGTGAGGGCGCGGGCGACGATGGCAGCGGTGGCGATGACGGGTTCGACGTCATCCTACCGTATCATAATTCATGAAGGGGGAGGCCTGTCGAGTTGACCTCTCGGTGTGGTTCGGAATCGATGCTCCTCCGTGGGTTCTTGGGAGGTTGCGCGGCAAGGGCCATGGCATTTTACAAGGGCTGATTTGGTTTGTCGCAGAAGCATTGGCGGGGCCGGGGCATGGCAGGGCAGGGCAGGGCATGGATGAGACCTGGACGTTGCAGCTGGCGGGGACCTGCTTTGTTCGGACGGTTCGGAACCAACATCTGAAGCAGAAGCTCGATCCAGGTAAAAGAAAGAACAAAGTAACATGCAGACATCAACCTCTCTTTCTTTCCTTTCTTTCATTTTTGTTTTGCGGTTGCTGGAATAATCTTATCCCAGAGCTTGGGGTGTTGGATATAAACTATAACCATAGCTTCACTCCACCGGAACTATAAACCATCGGTGCAGCTATAGCGATATCCATTATATTATAAAAATGGCCCTGGAAAGAATCCCCATCTGGCTGGACTGCGACCCAGGTAAGCACTCGGCACCTCCAAGCTCCAGGCGCAGTAACTAATGCAAAATACCATGCAGGCCATGACGATGCCTTTGCCATCCTCATCACCGCGCTACACCCTTCCTTCAATCTCCTAGGCATCAGCACTGTCCACGGCAACTCCTCCCTCCAAAAGGTCACCAACAACACCCTTTCCCTGCTCACCGCCTTCGGTCGTCCCGATGTCCCCGTCTACCCCGGTGCCAATAAACCGTTCATGCGCCCTGCTGTGCACGCGCGCGGTATCCACGGTACTTTTATCCTCCGTACCATCCATCGATCATATAGTAGATACTAATGGAGTAATAAAAATGTCCAGGAGACACCGGCATCGACGGAACAACCCTCCTCCCCACTCCCACCGCAAGACCCCAATCGACCCCGGCCGTCGAAGCCATGCGAGATGCCATAATGTCTACCCCCCAAGGAACATGCGCATTGGCCGTCACGGGAACGATGACAAACGTCGCTTTGCTCTTCGCTGCGTTTCCAGAAACCGCCGAACATATCAAAGCCATTTCCATCATGGGTGGGGCGTTCACGCTGGGGAATATTACTGAGAGAGCCGAGTTTAATATATACGTACGTTCCCTTTCCCTTCTTTTTTACAATAGGAATAGAATGCTAACGGTATATGGATAAAAAAGTGCGACCCCGAATCCGCAGCTTCGATCTTCACCCTCCCTTCCCTCTCCAACAAAATCATATTATCCCCACTGGACCTAACCCACACCGTCCTCGTCACCTCTTCCGTTCGCAAGACACTGACTTCGACCCCATCGACCTTCCGAACAATGTTATGCGAACTACTGATGTTCTTTGCCGACACCTACGTCAAAGTATTCAACATGACCGAAGGACCACCGCTTCACGATCCTGTTGCCGTAGCGGCTTTGATGGACGAGAGTTTTAGAATGGAGTTTGAGTTTGAGGAAACGGTGGTGAAGATTATTTGCAATGGAGAGGATACGGGGAGGACGGTTATGGTTGGGGAAGGGGAGGGGGTTATGGAACACGAGGGGACGCAGGTGTTGGGGGATGGCGGGGTCGGGGCAGGGGTGGTGAAGGTGAGGGTCGGGAGGAAGTTGAATGTAGAGAAGTTTTGGGAGGTTGTGATGGAGGTTGTGGAGAGGGCGGATAGGGTGTCGCCGTTGAATATATAAACAGTATATCAATCGGTTTGAGTGTATTATATTAAAAGAAGAGGCTCTGCGGTATCGTATGATATCGAGATATAATCGACCGTTCCATTTTAGTTCTTTTTTCTTTATTTTTTCCCAAGACTATTTTTTTTATAGATGACAGGGATAGCACATAGCCCGGATGGACAGAAATTCACATTCACGAGTCCAAAACCCTGGAATCGAATCATCCCTTGTGTTCCCGTCGGATGCTCTATTCTGCGTTGGGGTAATGTTACCGAATTCGAATTACACGTCGCAAGGGCCCGGAATGTTCCAATATCAAATATCAACCGTCCGAGCTTGTCTCTTTCGTGTCCAAGCTGAATCATCCCGAATCAACCTGCTAGGTTGGAAAGAACGAAGCTTCGATTTTGATATCAGAATGGCGCACCGACCATGCTTCCCGCGCACTAGTCCGAAGAGACCTGCACGCTATGCGCACACGGACCGCAGGAGCAACCCGTCCGTACCGAACTAGTGATCGTCTTCCTGGTCTCGCATGTGCGGGGATTTCGTAGACAGCGGGACTTCTACGTCACGTACCAATCACGACGGGCGAACACCTGCATCTACATAAACTAATGCGCGCACGAAGGCGCGGGGAACGAGGGAAAAAGACAGCGTTAGTCAGTAATCCGCAACGGAAACTGATACGCAGATGCAATATAAGTACTGTGCAGCGCAGCGCAGCGATGGAGCTCGGGATGCCGTGTGTATCTTTTTTTCTTGGCTTGGTATTCGAGAGGAAGGGGAGGAAAAGGTAAAGGCGCCATCGTTGCTGTGAATAATTGCTCAAGTTCAGTTGGAATTCCGATCGTGCGAGGGTTATGGAATTCTCCTTTGATCCCTTTTTCATATATTTTCGACTTGTCTTGAAGCAGGGGAGATTGGGTCGTTGGAATCGAGGGATCTGAACCACCACCGTCTCGGCCTTCGATCACGCATGTTGACGCTCCGAGCGGCCCGTTCGCTGGATTTCAAACCCAACATGCTTCCATACTTACTCACGATGTAATGGTCGAAGATAATAACGTCGTGGGAGAGTTCTCGGAATCCGGACACAGCATGAATTAAAGAAAAAATCGGCTAGTGCCGAATTTCGGAAACAGGCCCTGGCTTGTCATCCCGCTTCGACATTTCGAACGCGAATGCCGACAATGCTCCACCTCCTCCTGGTAAAAGAAGAAAGATAAACTGCAGCTTTGGCCGAACCGTCAACCGTTGAGGAAGAAAAATACATTGGGACCGTATGCGATGTGAAATCGGATTCCCATATTTCCCCTCTTCCCTTCCCTTCCCTAGCTAGCATCTCTTGGATCAAACCCTGTCATTCCTGCCGTGTCTCCGAGGCATGGTGAGAATTAACGAGCGACAGAAAAGAAAGGAAGCTGAGGAACCCGAGCGCTGCAGGTAGGATCGTATCATGTCTGTTCATCTGCATTGTATCAGCGCGGAATCCAAGAACCGTGCCAGTCAACTTGATTGCACGCGATGCTATACAAACATGGTCCATATGTACCGCCCGGCCGCTCTCTCCCTTCCCTTTTCTCTTCTCCATCTCTTTCTTTGAAATACTCTTGTTTATAGTTCCGGTTAACCAAAGATCCCGTCGAGCTCTTCGGTTCCGTCGTATTCGCAATCGGAGCGTTTCGTTATTAAGACGTTATCAATTAAACCGGCATCATCAAACTACACCACCATATCATATCGTTTTGCGGTATTAAACTCAACCAGACTGGTACAATTAGCCAATCCATCCTTTCCCGTTCTTCCATACAGACTCAAGTAGGTACGCAAGTAGGTACGCACTTAGTATACCATATTATACTGCGTACCGCCGTTACATCAAACGGGAACAATTACGAGGTGGCGCCCGTCGTTATCAGCCCAAAAAATCCCACTATCCTATCCCATCCCACCCGCGGGATAAAACCCACTAGCTCTGTTTATTTCGAATTCTATTATCAAAAGGTATCGTGATAATTTAGTTCCCGCTTTTTCCTTATAGCAAACTAGTGTCAAAAACCCACCGATATCACGATTACAAGTCGCATATCATCATAATTTGTAGCCTGCCACCGCTTTTTATTTCAGTATCAGGTCATACCATCTTCCCACGCTTCTAACTCTTTTTTTTTACCTCCTCCCCCTTCCCCATCAAAACTTCTTTTTCTCTATTATCTTCTTTTTTCTTCTGCGTAATCGTTACTTAGGAGGTATGTCGATTTGCTGGAAGGCCGCACAGTTTTTCTGCAGAAGACGTTGGCTAACGTATAACGGGCGAATCAGGAAGTGTACCAAATACGGCTCGGTGGCGGCTCACCAATCACTCGACCCACTCTGACGACATTTAATTTACTCCGACTGGCTCCCCAGCGAAATCCGGGTAAATCGCTCCACGAAAAAAATACTCCATCTCTTTATCAGCATGCATATTGGACTTTAGGCATTTTATTTGCTATCGAGAGGGGTTTTTTTCTTTGCCTTCTTCGAGAAGAAAAATTAAGCAGGCACCTGCGGCCCTGGTAGCAAAGCAGCAAGCTTAAGCTTAAAAGGCTTCAACGGTTTCCCTCGCCGAGACTTAGCTTCCGATTCCCCAACTACTTTTTGTCTTGACAAAAAAAAGCCTCGACGGGGAGATCGAGTAACGACGGTCAGGATGGAGGTTTATTGTACTGTACGTATTCTTTTTCACCATACGCTTTCGCAATGGCATAGCTAACTTTTTTATTCGTGGAATAGATGCTATTGACGGATGGCTACCTGCCAGGTACGACCCTTATCGATACACCCCACCACCGTCCCTTCCGCACCACATTATATGCTGACCCGGTGTATGTATGATTTCCAGGCGCGCAAGTACTCGCGCATTCGCTCCGCGACGGCGGGGCGACCAGAAAACTGGCGATTCTGATAACTCAGGATTTCTTGAGCGAAGCCACCATGAAGGAGTTAAAGGTAACCCCACATACCCCGGACGTTTTACCCCGCCGTGCGCATCCCCACCCCAACTTTCACCACCCGATTGCTTACCAAAGCAATTTTAAAATTAAAAAAAATCGTAGAGAATATACGACTACATCATCCCCGTGGACCGGATAACGAACAAAACGCACGGGAATCTGTTGATGATGGATCGTTTGGATCTGTCGTCGGCGTTTACAAAGATCCATTTATGGCGGATGACGCAGTTTGAAAAGATTGTGTATATCGATGCTGATGTGGTTGCTTTGAGGGCGCCCGAGGAGCTGTTCGAGACCAAGGAGAGGTTTTCGGCGGCGCCGGATATCGGGTGGCCGGATTGTTTCAATAGCGTAGGTCCTCCCACACACCCCCCCGGTACTTTTAATATTCAATTGGGCTAATTTATCGATGCAGGGTGTCATGGTGCTCAAACCGGATACGGGGACGTACCACGGCTTGCTCAATCTTGCAAACAGGGGGATATCGTTCGATGGCGCTGATCAGGGTTTGCTGAACGAGTACTTTAGAAATTGGAATAGACTCTCGTTCGTTTATAACGTCACACCGTCGGGGCATTATCAGTAAGTTCAACCCCCCCCCCTTTCTACAGTCCTTTCGAATCCAAGACTGTAATCTAATTATAAATCTATAGATACGCCCCAGCGTATAACCACTACCGCTCCAGCATCACGATGGCCCACTTCATCGGTTCCAACAAACCATGGGCCATAGGTCGATACGCAGGACAGGAAAGCCCCACATCGGCGTACGGTGAGCTTTTGGGAAGATGGTGGTCCATCTGGGATGCCCATTACAGACCTGTTACGGAACAAGACCCGGCTTTGACATGGTTGAGTAAAGGGTTGGGTGAACGGCTGACGATAGATGAGATTGAAAGACCGAATCCCATGCCTACGGAGTACGATCCGGATTTTAGACGGGAACATACGAGTTTCGATGAGAGGAAGGATGAACCCGTCGTTTGGCATCCGCCGCCGGTCGTGGGGACGAAGCAGGAGGGGAGGAATAAGCATCAGTATCAACCGCAGAGTTATCAACCGCAGCAGTATCAGCCGCCACAGCATTATCAACCACCACCACCACCACAACAGCAGCAGCAGCAGCAGCAGCAGCAACATTATAATCATCATGGAGAATCTCCACCGCCACCGGTCTTTCTACCGAAAGAACATGTTCCGTACGTGCCTCGAGATTTGCCATATAATGCTTACTCGCAGACACAGGCACCACCGCCGAGTTACTCTTACCACGAACGCAAGCAGCAACACCAACACCAACCCCAAATCCACGCTCCCAGACCGGTCCACCCGCAATGGGAAGAAGGCCGCAGATTCTCCGAAGAGATCCCAGCCAGGATCGAAAATAGTTTGCCATTACCCCCCCTCCCCTCAACCGCCGAAGAACAGTCACAGGACTCGGAACCAAAGGAGAAAAAATCTCCATCATTCGAAGCCCCCATGCAACAATGGGACGCGGGAAGATTCCCCCCTCCCCCAAATTCTCGACCAGAGGCAAGTAACTGGCCAAGTCATGTTTACGCGAACGAATGGGATCAGGCAAAACAAGATACCGGGCTTTTCGTCCCACCGCGGGTAGCCTCACCACCGACGGACCTCCTAAACTTCGAAGTCCCACCGAAACCCCAACCATCCCCACGTCCCTCCCCGATCTTCCCCTGGGAACACGGTGACGTCACACCCGCAACCCGCGTCTTCGCCGGCGAAGAAAGCCCCTCCCCGACCCTTCCCCTCGCGCTCCCAGGTTCCGTAGACGATGAATTCGAAACCGAAGAAGCGGCAGGAGGATACTCGGCCCGCGGAATGGCAGGATGGGATAGCTACTCGAGAACAAATGCATGGGATAGCATCCCATCCATAGAACGCTACGTAGCTTCCTTCCAAAAAACCACACAACCCCGCAGAACTGTACGAAAAGGGGATGTGACACCTAATCCTCAGATCCGCGGTGCTGACGAAACAATCAGGACTGACGGGGAACATGACGATGAGACGACGAGAACGACGACGACGACGACTTCGACGACGACGGGTTTGCTGCCGCCTGAAATCTCGGTTACGCCGACGCCGTTCAAGTCGCTGAGGGGGTATAGAAGCCATGCGATGGACGATGAGGCCAAATTCCCGTCAGCGCAGGGAATCCCGGACCAGCAGCACTGGGACCCCATGAAATCATTAGCAGAACTTAGAAATGCACCGGGAGAGTTGCTAAACAGGAGCCCACCTTCGCCGCAGAGTTTAGCCCGAGGATCTCCTCGTTCGCCGGTACCGTCGGCACAACAGTTGGTATCATCGTCGATGCCGGTTCCCGAGAAGGATTTCCATATTACGGCTCATAGGAAACGACACGAGATGAGCGTTTCTTCGGGGAATTCGTCGGTGACGGGGTCGCCGGTTAATACTTTTAGCGAGAGGGCTTATGCTTCCAGTTCGACGCAGACGAAAGCGGTGGCGTCGAGCGATGCGGGGACGCAGAGTGATCCCGAGGATATCGATGCGGAGATGGTGATGGTCGGTGTGCATTGAAATTCGAAGGGTATGATGATGGTACGGTGTACGGATGGCATCGGTATGGTTACCATCTCCCCCTTTCTCATATGGATATAATTGGATATTGGATTCTCGTTTACGCGCTAGCTCATGGATTTCGCTTCATCATGTCGTTTCCCTAGTTTTCTTCGTCTTCTACTTTTTCGTTTTCACGTGTAACATATTGAACGCCTTTTCTTTACTTCTCAACGGTTGGATTTGCAAAATTGCTCCGGGCGAAAAGAAACGGAGCAAAAAATTGTAATAAAACGAAGATCATACCACCGCTGTCACGATACGTCTACAGAAGAGTACCGCCGAGAAAGTCTGCCTGATCGTTGAGCCTCATTACGTACTCGCCCTCCCATAATCCGTGAACATGGCATACAGGTGAGATTCGCAAGCTTTTCCCATAGAAAATCCCGGAATAGCAAGCATACATATCCGTTGGAATATTTGTTTCATTTCGTTTCAACCGCGGGGGCGTTTAACGTCAAAGGTCGACCTGGCCGCCTAGCTTCGAACCACGCATGTCAAGTACGGATGGTGCGATGCGAGGACCATCCGAAGTTCAGGAGTTAACGACGTTTTACCTCGGAAGCGGGAATAGCACGTTAACAGCGTGGGTACGAATGCGAGCAGGAGGAGTTACGTATGCGCATTGTAGGACAGACTTTCTTCGTGCGATGGTAGCGAGAATATTATTTTTAGACGAACGAGGCCTCATTTTAAATCATATAAATTACCGTGGCCTCTTTGGATTACTTTTAAGATTGAAGCGGGAAGACAGGGCGCAGTTCGACCTTTGGCTTTTGCTTTGGAGATAATCCGGACCGCGCGGGCCCGGCGTTAAACCCCGGTCGAAATGTCGGGGCGAAAATGATCTCCGACGCCGGCCGACCCACTTTCCCTTCGATTTGCTTTTTTTTTTTGCCAGTAAACGATCTGATTCATCCTGATTCCGTTGCTCGTTCATCGTATAAGCTGCTACTGGCTCGGTTCCGACAATACGAAAGCATTAATTAAATCGAACCAAGCAGGGGCCGCGGGCTTAGTCAGGCTGCCGTACAACGCACGTGTACCTTTCGTCAAGAGATATAGCTCAAACTTGGAGAGAGGGAGATGGATCTGATTTGCTGGAATACGCGTATTCGTAGGGAACCAGCCCCGGGCGGAGGCCGGAGTTAACAAGCTGGATCATCATGCGGCGGCCTTGGAGGGGGAGGGAGCATTTGTTACATAACCTTCTGCCCCCGCCCCGGCGAAGGAAGTTTTCACACTTTGGATCGCTTTGTACCATTGTTGTCTTGCATACTCATCGACTCATCGGCTTGCCCAGCAGGCAGATGATGGAAGGGGTATATTGATTGGTTGAATTGCGGTGAGATGCAAGCTGCTTACACGATCCTCAACATGAACCGGGGCAGCGGTACGAACCAAGCTTAACTTCTCGAGTCTTTCTCCCTCCTGCGTTTCGATTCGATTCGAACCTTTCGGCTCTTTTTTATATTTTATATTTATTCTCCCTTGTGGGTCTCGTTCGCCCTCTCTCTCTTACACATACGCACCGTCCTCCTTTTATTTCCCCCGGTGCCTTTGGACCATTACTCAGCAGGCCTCTTTTTTCTTTGTTATTTGTTTGTTGGATTCTGGCCTCACGGAACCCAGCGGATGCGTTTCGTCCCGAGGCTCTAAGCTTTTCCATCCCATCGAATCCCCACCCCGTATTAACATCCATACCGGCCGACGCTGTCACAAGCTTATATACTTCCTTGCATACTTACACCATCATTTCTTTCCGTTTGTATATCTTCGTTTGTTTATTTATTATTTCTTTTTATATTAGGCTGCTTGGAAAGGATCTTGATTACATTATACAACATCCGACATCACATCTCCTCCAGTCTTGGGTTCCTTTTTTTTTTTTTTTACAAAAAAAAAAGCGCTCCTGATTGGAGGTTTAGCTTGGTTCCAGCTCCTTCCTGAACCTCGAATCCAATCCACATTTTCTTTCCTTCTTCAACCGAACGAAACGAGAAGAAAAGATGGCACAATCAAGCTCATCAGCATCACCACAACCACCCGCCGGTCGAAACGGCAGCAGCGTCCAGTTATCGGCAACAGAATACCAACAACAGCAACAGCAGCGATTGCAAGCTATCCAGCAACCGAAAGAATCCCCTCAACCGACACCATCATCTGCTTCCGTCGATGGTATGAACTTTCAACCGCCGGGGATCCCGGGCGATGATGGTGATGCCGGAGACCCGAAACGGCGGAGGATAGCGAGGGCGTGCGACCAGTGCCGGAAGAAGAAGGTATGGTGATATATATATTTAACTTTTTTTATGCGGGTGGGGATGGCTGGCTGATACCACGTGGGTGCGTGTTTTGTCGAAAAACAGATCAAATGCGACGGAAAGACACCCGCCTGCACGCACTGTCAGAATTACCATACGGAATGCGTCTTTACCCTGGTGGAAAAGAAGCGCCAGCCGCCGAAAGGGTACTTCCCTCATATGCCATCCGTAAAAACGATTGTTGGTTCGTGAATAGTAACAAATTGAAAATAATATATTTTACAGCGCCAAATACATCGAAGGCCTCGAAAACCGCCTGGGCCGTATGGAATCCCTCCTAAAGTTGTCCGGTATCCTCCCCGAATTCGATTCCAAAACCGACCTGGGAACCCTTGAAAAACGGTTGGAAGCGCAGAGGTTACAAACCATCGGTGGGAATTCGCCTGGTAATCCGTTGTTCTCGCGGCCGGTATCTTCGAACGGAACGCCGAATTCCGGGGGGATGATCGCGGGGTCGAGTCCCAGCGATGCCAGCTGTCGGGAGGAAGAAGAGTCGGAATCGCTTTCGGATAAAATGTCGAGTTTGGTGACGAACGCGAGGGGGGAGACGAGGTTTATCGGTAGCAGTTCGGGGTTTTCGATATTTTCGCCGAAAGGGATCCAGTGGGTTAATTCGAAAACCGGGGATCGGGCTTTTCAGAAAATGTTGGTGAAGCTGATGCAGGCGGATCACAAGTTCGAACATTGGAGGCCGGATGTTTGGGATGCGGTTTTTTCGACGAAATGTCAGAATCCGCTGCCGTCGAAGGCGGAGGCCGAGAGTTACGCGCAGGGTATGGTTCTTCGATTTTGATGATCTACGGTTGGGGGCGTGTGGTGTTTTTTTTTTGTGGTGTATCGGGACTCACTTAACTTTCAGAATATTTTAGTACGGTGAACCTGCTGTTTCCGTTATACCACCAGGAAAGCTTTGAGAGTCTGCTGGAGGAACAGTATTCGGATAATCCGCCGAAGGGGACCGGGTGGTACGCTTCGTTAAACATGGTGCTGGCGGTGGGGAGTCGGATACGTGGGTCGAAGCTGAAGACACCGTCCGCGGCCGAAGATTCGAGAGGTTGGAAGTTATTCCAGAACGCGATGTGCATGTATCCGGTCCTTACGCTGCAGAATACGGATATACATTCGATACAAGCTTTGTTGGCAATGGTGAGCTTTGGAAAAATTTTTATATCGAGTTCGGGACGCTGCTGATTTTTAACACAGGCTCTGTTCTTGCAAGGAACGGCGAATCCGCAACCTCTGTACAACATTATATCCGCGGCAGTTCGAGTTGCATTCTCGGTTGGCCTTCATCGACGAGCCGACGCTTTCGGATTCGGAAGGGAGGAAGCCGAACACCGCAAGAGGGTGTTCTGGATCGCGTACTGCATCGACAAGGATATCGCCCTCAGAAGCGGCCGACCCAGCACCATCAATGACGAGGATGTCAACGTCGAACTGCCCGAAGAAGAATCCTTCGACGGACTCGGCATGGTCCAGCTCTCCGACGGCCGCGGAAAAGTGAACCTCTTCCGCCGTAACTGCCGTTTCGCCCAGATCCAAAGCAGGGTCTACATGCAACTCTACTCCGCCAAAGCCGCCAAACAGAGCGACGGCGAATTGTTAAACACCATCGGAGACCTCGACCGCGAACTCGAAGACTGGAGGGATTCCATACCGTTGGACTTTCGACCCGAACACGCGATCTCGGATGCATACTTGGACACCACGATGCTGATCGTGCTGATGCACTTTTCGTATTTCAATTGTTTGGCTACCATTCATCGGATGGTAAGCATTCTTAAAATACACTTCTTGGACCGTCGGCACGCTACTAACGCGAAATCTCAGTCGATCGCGCATAGCTATTGGACGAACCGGTTGGCGCAATATGCGGTTTCGGGATTGAGCACCCGACCGCTGAATCCGAGGGTTTTCTCGAGTGCAGCGCTGTCGGTGTCCGCCGCGAGATCGTCGATACATTTGTTAAAATATGTCAATCAGAATGATATAAATTGCATCTGGTGAGTGGTGTATTCCTCCTAGGATCGCGGACGGGGGAAATCGGGTGGTAAGCTGACCGGATTAGCAGGCTGGTGTTTTATTACCCTGTCACGGCATTGATCACATTGTTTGCGAATATTCTGCAAAACCCGCAAGATGCGAATGCGAAGACGGATTTGAAACTTATGAGAGCTGTGATCGATTTCCTCAATAAGATCGATGAAGAGGAGAGGGCGAGGTGTGGGTTCGAGAAGCTGATATACATCACCGAGGAGTTTGTGCGCCTCGCCGGCGCTGCGATCGAGCGGGCGGAGAAGCAGGCGTTGATGAGGAGGAAACGGAAGAAGTTGGGCGGAAGTAAGATGAAAGAGACGGTTGAAGAGAAGCCGCTGTTGGAGGTATGCCGTTGTATACTCTGCGAGAGTTCGGTGCGATTTATGACTGACTGTACGATACAAGGTCCCCGGCGAGGACGAGCAGATGAACTGGTCTCCTTCCAAAGCTTCGGATCAACTCTTCGCCGCCCTTCAACAACGTCCTTCGGAACCCGGTAGTATCCTACAAACACCCATCGAAACCCCCTTCGACCGACAGACACCCACGGATGCCATGTCCGGCATCGACGGCTTCGCATTCGGATACAACACCCCCGGCCAGACCCCGCAGATGTACGATGAAAACGAGCTAAGTCCCCTAACCAAAAGTTTTCAGGAAAGCTTTTCGAGTCCGTTCGTACCGCAGAGTTTGTGGAATTTGAACCAGACGTTCGAATGGGATTGGGCGAATTTCGGAATGATGAATACGAACGGGAGCAATACTGGGAGTCTCGGGTTGGGGGGGAGGATGGGAATGGGGCTACGATGAATTGGGACGGGATGGGATTTTTCTAGTCCCATCGCAAATCTAATCTCCTTTTGGTTTCTCGAAGCAAAGTCGTTCAGTGGGCGATATCGCGCTGGGTTATTTATTCCGTATCTTCTTTTATTTTGGAGTTTTTCGACTCGGAATTTTGTTATTTTATTAAACGGGCTTGTTTCTTTTCGAACCATCTTGTCATATCGGCAAAAAGCTTTCTTCTTGTAGAGGGGCATTCGTTACTTTCTAGCTAGTCCTTAGATGGTGTTACTCCTGGCTTTTTTCTGTTTTGTCTGTTTGCTATTGCATCGATATAATATCGTGGCGTTTGTTTTTGGTAACCGACTAGCTCTATATTGTACAATAGGATATCTCTCTCTCTCTCTCTCTCTTCTTTTTTTTCTTCTCCTTTCCACTTTGAAGTAGTCAAAAACATGCTTGTTTCCCCGTGAAGAAATTCTGGTCGCTCAAAAAATGCCTTTTGTCCCAAATCCAATAACGCCCGAATGTCGTCGATCTATAATCTTACAAATGAACCCACCGCCGACGCTTAAAATTCAAAGAACCCGCCGTCACTACCTTCATCATCATCCTCATCGGGTGTGCTCTCCCCGTTCTTATTTTGGTTTCCATCATGACCCTGCTTCTTATTCCTCTTCTTCTTCCCATCGACTCCGCCTCCGAACCCTTCAGCGGCATTGGCTTCCGCCAGCGCATCCCCTCTATCCAACGTCCCTTCTTCCATCCTCTTCTCGATGTCTTGTCGTATACGTTCCCTTTTTTGGTTCGTATCTTTATTATCCCCTGATTTGTACAACGAAATGTATTTTTCCAGGGGAGGGTAGTGCATTATGTAATTTAGATCTACCTCCGCACTATGGATTTTCGCTCGTAGCTCTTCTTTTTTCTTTTTCGATTCCTTTTCGTTATCATCGGATGGAGGGGAGAAAGTATCTAACGCGGCGAATTCGCGGTTTAAACGACTTAAAGCCCTCGCCGCCTTCCTTCTCTCGAAGAATCGGACTTTATGGTATCTTTTCTCGAGGAGTTGGACTTTTGAGGTGGCTTGTTGGAGGGATAATTCGTATTTGTATGCTAAGAGGGCGCGTTCGTGGTCTATGCGGGTTGTGGCGGGGAGTTTTGAGGAGGAGGAGGGGTTTAGGAGACGGGTCAGGTCGCGGATTTTCTTGCGGAGTTGGGAACGGGACAAGGACGTCGAGGCCGGTTGGGGCTTCGGGGGTTTTTGGCGGCGTTTTTTGAGGTTGCTTTTGGGGGTGGGGATTTGGGAGAGGCGGGAGGGGTGGATCGTTGATGACATTTTGGGTGGTCGTGGTGATGTGGTGATGTTGAAATTTTTATGCGATAGCTGTTGGTGGGTAAGAGGGATAAGGTGAGTTTTTTTCCTTGTCGGTCGCGGAATAGACGAACCAGCGGCAGGGTAAATTAGCTTAGATAACTCGGAGACCAAAATTAGCGGCTGTTTTTAGCTGAATCAATCCCAACCTATTCCCGATCTCTTTCAACCAATCGGTTTTGGTTTACATTTTGTATCGTGTGAGAAACCTCGACGGGGAAATCCACAGAGCGGCTTTGGTTTAGCTGATCGAGTGGGGAAAGGCGTGCGATCTTGGGAGGTGAGTACCTTATCTGTCATGTAATCGGGATTTCAATTGATGTCTAATAGCCAATATAATGCATTCGAGCACAGCTGCCCGATATCGAAGCTCAAGCTTGCCCCGGCCGGCGCTGCAACCGACGCGCTGAACTTCGGTCTTCTTATTATCACCAGATTAAATGGCTCCCTTTCTATAACCCCCAGCTCCCATCAATCATGCCGTTGGCTCCTGATTGAAGCAATTTAACCCCCCACCGCCACCATCTCCATCCATCAGTTGTCTTTCGGCCCCCACCCCCATCGTTTCCCGTCCGGAAGCACCTCGGCCGCCTTTTAAAAGAAAATACAACAAATTTTCTATTTAATTACCGCACATCGGGGGAGTTTGAAGCAGAGCGATAGATCAAAGATAGTACACGATGAATACGGTATCGGATTTTATACGGTGGTCTCCACATTCGGATACCGGTGCGCAACAGTTTATGACAATCAGTGCGAAGGAGACGCATGTTAGTTTGTACAATGTGAAGGATTTCAATGTGAGTCTTTCGTATGCAATGGGGGGGTTGACTTTGGTTGGCTGTCTGGGAAGGGCTAATGGGTTTTTGATGGGGGTGGTAGAATAAGAAGCCGGAGTCGATTCGTAGCGAATTG
Source organism: Arthrobotrys flagrans (assembly GCF_004000055.1). Classification (NCBI taxonomy): domain Eukaryota; kingdom Fungi; phylum Ascomycota; class Orbiliomycetes; order Orbiliales; family Orbiliaceae; genus Arthrobotrys; species Arthrobotrys flagrans. The sequence continues at coordinate 1,677,243 of NW_027137556.1, forward strand.
GTGTTTAAGAAGGAGAAGATTCCCCATATCAAGGTATTTTTTTCGTCTTCTTCTTCAAACTCGAGGGGTTGATATTGATTACGAGGGGTAGTGTTTCGATTGGTCGCCTCTGGAACCCGGTATGTTTTCATACAAACCATATACACCTTGACACCTACGGCTGATAGATATAATGTAATATATAAGACCTCGTCGCCGTCGGCAAATCCGGCGGAGAAGCCCTGATACTCCGCATGAGAAGCTCCGAAAACGCCGAAAACTCCATCTCCCTCCCCGTGAAACACCAGCGCGGTTGCAACTCGGTCGCTTTCTCTCGAGCGGGATTCCTCGCGATCGGATTGGATAAAGTACGAAATGACTTTTGTTTGAATATATGGGATGTAAACTCCCAATGGCATCCGGCCGGACAATCCACCCCTTCTTCGTCGGTGATACCTAGTACGCCCGGTTCTTTACGAGGGGTTTCTGCGACTTTGACAGCGGCGGCGACACGACAGCCGCAGAAGCAGTTGGCGCCCAGTGAGATGATTTCCGCTGTTCGGTTTTTTACGGATCAGCCTCACGTGCTCGTCGCCGGTGTGGGGCAGAGGTTTTTGAGAGCATTCGATTTAAGAGATAACACCGGTTCTCCCGCGTTAAATTTCCCAACGAGGTTGGTACACGGGATCACGATCGATAGACATCAGAATTACTTCTCATCGTGTTCGGAGGATGGGTACATGGCCATTTGGGATCGAAGGTTCGCGGGAAGGGGGATCCAAGATCCCGCATTGAGTTTTCCGAAGATTTTCGATGATCATCATCATGGGATCGGGGGTAGGGCGCATTCGGTGCTTACGATACATAGTTTACGGTATGCTAGGGAGAATGCGGCGAGTTTTGGGGTTTTGGGGACGAATGGAATTTTGAACCTTTACCAGATGGGGACGCAGGTCGCTACTCCTGTGTCCACGGAGGGGATCGGAGGGGTGGCCGCGGTCGCGAGGTTTAAGGACCCCTCGAAGTTGGAGGCGGATAGGTTGAACAGGGAGTGTTTGTTTGTGACGAAGGTTTCGGAGAGTAAGTACTTTATCTCTCTTCTTTTTCTCGTAACGATACATGTGTGGGGTATTTGCTAACGGGGTGATAATGTGCAAAAAGCACCGTTCAAACGACCCCTACGATACGAAAACACCATGACCTCCTTCGACTGGATCTCGGACGGCAGTTCCGAACCGGACCTCCGCGTAATCTCCCTCTCCCGCAACGGTGGGATAACAGCGTTTACCGTCCCCACAAACCCCATCTCCACCGCCTTCGGCGCCCGTAATAACTTCGTAATGACCGACAACGAAAACGCAACTGTTCTTAACGCACCATCTACAAAACTCATTCATGTTGCGGAACCGAATCATACGTTGACGCTGGGGGATGACCACACGGGTTATAACGATGACGATGATGAGGGGTCGGATTCTAGCAGTACGCCCGAACATCCGTTGACCAGTAATGGGAACGGGGTCGGGATGGGGAGGGAAGGGGTTGTCAGGAGGGAGAGCGTGGTTGATCCTGAGGATTATATGTTTGATCCGAGGGATACTTTGAGGATTGACATTTCGGTTACGATGAGGAGGAGGGCGGAGTTGGGATATCAGTTCGATGTAGGTCCCTCTTTTTTTACGGATATATCTCGTATCGGTTTCGATCCGAGATCTCACGAGGGTTCACGATGGCTGATATTCTACATAGTGCGCACGAAACGAAAAATTAGTCACCAAGGCAAAGAAAGAAACCGAGCTAGCGGAAATGTGGAGATGGTTGGATGGTGCGGTGGAGTGCACGGAAGGGGATGGGATGTACTCCGGCGGTCTCGACCTATCATACCTCGGGGTGTTGGGTATCTGGCGTCCAAACCTCCCCGCATCCCGTCTCGATCCCGGCGCAAAACTAGACGAAAAGTCCTTTTCCGCAGCATTGAAAAAGATCAATGACGGTAACGGGCGAAAAGGCCGGTTCAAGTTCGCCGGAGAGACAAAGTACCCGGAACAAAGGATCTTGGGACTGGCGATGTGCGGATGGGACTTCAACAGCGATAAAGATCTCGAAGATGCATTGGAAAAATTTGAAAAGAAACAACAGTTCGAAAAGGCTGCTGGGTGGGCATTATTCCACGGCAACATCGAAAGGTGTATAAAGGCCCTTGCGATGGGGAAGACGGAGATGAAACTCATGTCTACCGCTGTGGCAGGGTATAACTCACATAGGATGTCAGGAGAGAAAGGCGGGATAGCGGAGAATACTATTTGGAAGGATCTATGCAGGGAGATGGCGACGCATATGGACGATCCGTACAGCAGGGCGATTTTTGCGTATGTCAGTAATGGCGATTGGCAAGATGTTTTGGACGGGTCGACGGGGTTACCGATTAGAGAGAGGCTGGGGATCGCGCTGCGGTTTTTGGAGGATGATGAAGTATGTTGGGCCGACTTTGGCATAAGAGATGGCGGCTAACGGGTAGTGTAATGCATAGCTAAGCACGTACATTGATGACTTTACGGCTATGGTGATACGGGATGGGGAACCCGAGGGAATCCTGCTCACTGGAGTTACGGAGAAAGCCATCGATTTGCTGCAGGTTTATGTGAACAAGACGGGAGATGTGCAGACTGCGGCGTTGGTGGCGTCGTTTGCTGTGCCAAAGTATTTTACGGATCACAGGGTTGATTTGTGGGTGGATAGGTACGTTATGTTATCCCCCCCCTCTAAGCCTCGCTGGAGATTTCCCTAACTTTTTTTTTTTTTTCCTTTCCGAAACAGTTATCGTGAGCTGTTAGATCGATGGAAGTTCTGGCAGATACGGGCCAACTTTGACATCAAGCGGCGAGAGATGTCAACCAGCAAGAAAGGAACATCCCTTATCGAGTCGCTTCCGCGGCAAATCTACGTGAGATGCAACTTTTGTGATAGAGTACGAAACTCCCACTCTCCCCCTCCTTGAAACCCCGCATCGTATATATCTATCTAATATCACAAAAACTCCTAGAAAGTGGCACACCGCTTTGAAATCCCAACGACACGCTTCAAAGACGGCCAACAGGTTACCATCCCCGTCAGCCAATCCACTCAAGCCAACTTCCCCCAATCGAAGGCAATCGTCTGCCCGAATTGTAGGAAACCGCTGCCCAGGTGCGCGATTTGTCTGTTATATCTGGGGACCCCGAATACGCGGGTGATTCGCGGCGGCAGCGGCGGGGAGAAGGTGGACGATATGTATGATAAGTGGTTTAATTTTTGCTTGATATGTAATCATGGGAGCCATGCCGGGCATGCGAAGGAATGGTTTTCAAAGCATACGCTCTGTCCGGTGCCGGAATGTGAATGTGAGTACTTTCTTGAATTCTTTTCTTCTTGTCCTTTGAGCTGCTCCATCCGATCTCTATTGTATTTTGTTATAATTTCCCCGAAGCTGCGGGAGGAGATTTCCCGGGGAAAGTTTTGGCGCTGACATTTCTTTTCATGTAGGTCTTTGTGGAGTTTTCCGAAGTAAATAAATTCTTTGGCCATAATGCCATTATCACGTCTGCAAATACAATTAATTGGCTTGTTGATTTTTACACTTGAGCTTATTACTTTTTGTGGACGATGTCCGAGTTTTTCTTGCAGCTTTATATACGCGGGGTGTTTCTTTGGCTTATTCATTGGGTACGAGGCTGAGATATCGATGATAAGAAAACATCTAATTCATAAAGCTCGTGGAGAAAGATAAAAACAGAAATAAAAATGCAAGATGGAAGATGCAAAGGCGGTCTCGAAGGTCTCAAGACAAATGCAAAAGGGCAAAATATAGCCTTCTCTAAACGCTAAAAATGCTGTGGAGTAAAACAGAAGGGGGTATTTAAAAGCTCGACCGACCAAGATCCCAAAATTCAAAAAACTGACGAAAAAGCAGATCCCCCAAAACCAACGATAGGGATGTCGTTATAAACCAGACCCTGCAGCTCAGGGGTCCCAACTAATGGCTGGAAGGCTTGGAGATCTTTTCCCCTTTTCTGCTGTAGTATTCTGACAACTTGATATGACAGGACTTTCCGGTCTTTGCATTGAAGGTGTTGCATCCCCCTGTTTAAAGATTGATTGGTTAGCCATTTTGTTGAACTAAAAAGATAAGAGCAAAGAAGGAAAAGAGGAAAGAGGCAAGAGGAAAGAAGGGTAGAGAAAAAAAAAAGATTTCCCAGGCTGGGAGTTTTATGCAAAGGACAATATTGGGTTCCCGGTGGGCGGAAAGATGAGGTATGTTATGTTTCCAGGTTTACTCACTCTTCTCGATGTAAGGAGGGGTGTAGAGATGTAGGCTAACGGCAACCGAGTCTGGGTCGCCGTTCTCGACTTTGTGGATTCCGAGCTGAGGTGATGGAGAATTAGTATTTTGTATAAATTTTTTAATTTTTTTTTGATCGGACACCTTCGCAAAGAAGAGAGAAAGTGCTTAAGAGGAAAGGAAAGGAAGCTTACATCGTCACTCATGTAGGCTACATCGCCAGCATAGTAATGCCTCACTTGCTTAACCTTTAGCGGTTCTTCAACCCCTGGGGTTGGCCACTCGTAGCGAGTCTCGATGATATGGCCTTGTAGGATTCTCATGACGCAGTGGGCGCTGGTATGATCGTGGATTAAGGAGGCCTTGTTGGGTGTCCATGTCATTAAGATCTATTCGGGCATCAAAGCGTTAGCTGACTCCATTGGGGCCTTTCTTTTATCTCTCCTCTCTTTTTACTTCTATGTACAAGCTAGGTAGATAATCGCATTGCGGCTAATGGAAATAGTCTTTTTCGGGTATTAATTTTTTTTTTTATATGCAGGTGGTGAATGGAATGCGGCTGGGCATGCAGCCCTTTCGAGTGGAGTGTGGTCGAAATTGTGTTGCGGACTGAGGTCTGGAACGCCAAATCTCAACCTCATCCGCAACACATTTCTCTCGACCCATCCAATTGGTGAGTTTTTCGGAAGGCATCAAAACTGGAGAGTTATAAACTGTTTTGGTTATAACATACCAAGTTGGCATTTCCATGCAAGTTGTCTACCAGATTCCGAGTATAGTTTCGACTGAAATCGATAAACGAGAAGCGTTCCCATTCCGGTCTTGAGGATTGGTAAGCTCTCAGCAGCATCTGCAGTTTATCGACGTCGACGTCGTCGAATTTGAGCTCTGGGTTTGTGCCAAGGGTATCCCGGATGGAGGATATTAGAATGTCGAAATTTGAACGCCGTTGGACGAGGCTCAGGTCTTGATGCTGGTGAGATTGGAATTCGGCTACTGCCTGGGGGGATTGAACAGCGATTGGAGACATTTCCGAAGCAATGTTCTTGTTAAATTTCGAGGATTTTGGATCTCAGCCTAGGGATTTCTTTTTGTTCGTTTCTAGTGGTACTTGACAGATATTGCGTGATCGCGATGATATACGTAATTAAGTATTCACACAGATGTTCTCAGTCTTATTGGATGGTAAAGCAATAAGGAGGATTGATATGGTTCTCGAAAGAAAGAAAGATGCAGAGAGACGAGTCCAAAGGGGTTCCTCTCCTTCCATTATCTATCATCGTCGGACACATAATTTTCCGCGAGTTTCAGCGAAAAGAATCCGAAGACTCCGCGATCATTTTTTCTATTTAAACGCACAAACCGCGACGGATCACCTTTCTTGATGTCAAGTGACGCACGTTGTATTGGTTTTGCTACTAAAAGGAGCTTACTCGGAGCCTTCTCGTCAAAAGAGTTGTCAAAGGCCGTTCGGGACGGTTGCGGGTAGGGAGAAGGCATGGTCGGGTCATTATCGGGGCCTTCTTGCTACGAGATGTTGCCGACGAACTGTTCTGTTTTCCCCTCAAAAGTTTGCCAGTTGACTGACCCCCAAAAAAGACTTTTGATTCAGGTGGGAAAAAAAATAAAAATAAAAATAAAATAAAAAGGCAATTAGAATTATCAACCAAAAGACCAAAATTGTTTATGTGTGGGAGGGTTTGTGTGTTAAATTTGACTTCTGCCCAGACGAGCTCGAGGTATCAGAGAAATTGAGGTCTCGGTGGGCTGTTTCGCTTTCATCCCACCTTCTCGCGTCCTCTCACGAGTCAGGTGAGAAGGGTAAATCCAGGATGAATCGAGGGCCCCAAATGATTATATCAACTTGATTGGACTAAAAATAGTGGCCCCGTCGAATGAAATTGAGGAGGCAGGTTGAGCAGGGACCAAGTTTCTCCTCAGAATGAAGCCTCTGCTGGATATTGATGTTATAGGACGCCAGCCAACTGGTTCGGTTGTTTCCCCTCTATTGTTTTTCGCGGCGGGATGTTTCGAGAGAGAGGGAAAAAAACCGATACCACTGCCACGGGATATCGAAAAAGGCTTTTTTTTATATTATCTTTCCCACACGGCTGGGTTTCTTGCCGTTCCCCAAGAAATGCGAAAAGGGCCCAGCGTTTTCCGGGTGCTGGTCATGGTCCTCACATTTTTGATAAAATATGTTCCATGTCGTCGTTGCATTGGTTCCCAGACGGCAGATGGCTTGTTCCACCTGTCCTCCATGCATTGTTCAGCATCTCGCATCCCAGAAAACTGCCCAAAAGGGAACCGGGAAAAGAATCCAAGGTCTGGTGCAAGGTTCGCGAACGCTAGATTGCCGATAGGGATTTTCGCATTAAGAACTGGGCTCACCCAATCGATCGGTTCTCATTGGATTATCAAATTTCCGACGATGACCATGGTTATTCTGAAAAGTCCTCGTGCTAATTTAGCTGCCGGCCTTTTTCTGGGGTTTCTTTCCTTCTTATGTCTGCTGAGATGTTGCTGCTGCACTGTTCCCTCGCTACCACTAGCGGAGACAGCATGCCAGCAGGGTCAGCCGATTTGGACGCTTTACTGCCTGGAAGGTTTCCCTGGTTGCATATCGCGATCATAATCTTTCTCAAACCGCAATGATCTGGCGAGGTTTTCATGGATGGGGTGCTCGAACCACAACCGCCAACCACCACATCTCGACCGTCATATCCCATCCACTTGCTGAAATAACTGGTAACATCATGACGATGACTATATTTGAGAATCGGAAGAAGAAAAAGAAGCTTTGGAATTTACCACCCCTCATCCCTCTTCTTCTTCTTCTTTTTCTTCTTTTTCTTCTTCTTACCCCAGCGGAGAACCCTTTTGCTTGCGCCCCAATGAACCCAGTAGAAAGGAAATTTGGGTCTGATCTCCGAGTAATCTTAAAGGGCACCACCGTCAGGGTATCGGGAAGGCAGCCGGTATCCAGAAATTTGGGGTGGTAGAGGTGATACAACCTCTCCCTCACCGAAAATTAGATGACCAAGCTGAAGGACGACCCCACTATGATTGTGTGTGTGAAGGAAAGCCGCCGACGACAATGGTATTCATAACGGAAGCGTTTAGTGTTAATACCGTACGTATCAGATTAGAAATAAATTTATAAAAAAGAAAGGAAGGGAAAAGAAAGAAGGAAAAGAAAATGTGACGAGTCGACGGTTGGAGTTCTCCGCCTTTGATCGAATCGATCGCGGCACAGAACATACATATGCCCAGATCAATAAAAAGACAAAAAAAAGGAGCCTGGGCATAACGCCTACAAGCTGTACAGCACCAGCGCATCAACGGGATACGATACGTACGTTCTGGAGTATGAATAGCCAACTGTTTCCCCCAAAAAAAAATTCGCCAGGGGAGCTGGTCAAAATTGGGACGCGGAACTTATCCCTGTTCCTCACCGAACTGGGGTGGTTCAGATGGTATGGCCACGGTCCTTTTTTTTTTTTTTTCAACACTCCCAAGGCTGTGAGTGCCTGTATTCGCTTTTGTTTTTTCCATAGGAAAAAGAGACGGAAGAATGAGAGGAAACCGAAATTGATGATTCAGATGGGAAAAAAAAAAAAAAGGTTCCACCGCACCGGTGAGTCGGTCGAGATGGTCCCAGGGAGCTGTTTAGCCAAAAGGTACCTCGCCTCTGGCCTCGGTTCGACGCGATCTCGCGGTTGCACAGACAGATGGAATCGAGGTTTCTTGGGTCGCAAACTAAAATATACAGATACATATGCCGCAGCTGCTATGTACGGGAGTGCATGGCAAGTACGTACGCACGTACTTACATACGTACAGTACATACATGCTTCATTCGAGTGTGATAGTCAATCGATCTGGCTGAGAAATAACAGCTTTGGGATAGACGTATTCCGGGCTGCTTCGTCCAAAGGGATGACACGGTGCGGTATGGAAAGGGGAGCGGTCCTTTCCACCTCACCCCCAATCCCTGCAAGCTATCCGTTACCGAACACGTTAAAGTGAGAACTGAGCATCCAGACGAAAAGCTGTTAAAACTCTGGACCTATTTGATATGTCTGGGTTTGGGAATGGCTCCCCTGTTGCGAGGCTTTCAAGCTAAAGGACCCCCCAACTTCTTTGGTCCGATCCTCTTTTTGTAAATCTCTTTGGACCAGTTTTCTTCCTCGTCATCCATTGTTCCTCATCCTTTGAACGTCGTCTTCTCTTCTTATTTTATTTATTTTACTTTTTATTTATTTTTATTTCTCCTTTGAGAAAATTCCAGACTCTCGTTCTCTCCCAACTTTCTCTCCCTTTCTTGATCACCACCTTCAACCAAATCTATACCTCCCGCACCTATCATTCGCAAAAGAAGACTTGTCTGAAACCCACGCGTTCAGCTACATTACATTACATACGCATTGTCACGTTTAAGCTATCGTTTGGAATTACATCGTTGAACGGTCGTTCATATTATTTTAAATCAAATATTCGTTACCCACTTGCACGAAATAGTACGCAGGGGAAAAACAAAGAACGAACCAAGGCAAGGCAAAAAGAAATCAGAATAGCATTATGGAAGAGCGCAATGATCAACAGACAGCAGGCGGTGAAGGTGAATATACAGCAGCTATGGGCGGGCAATGGGTCGGACTGGGGCAGGCTGACTGCAGTCAAACCGCAGCTCCAGCAAACGAATTTGGAATGTACGGCTTCGTGGATCCCAGCCAGCAGATGCCTCACGAGCAGCCGGTGCCATTTAGGCTTCCAGCGGGAGGCCCGGGTTCTCACAGCTTCTACTCTTCTTTTCAGCAGTGGCCTGTAGCTGCTTCAGCGCCTCAGGCCATGGAGCCTATTCCTGCTGTTACAATTCCTTCTGCCACATCGACGGCACCAATACCGCATAGGAGGACTTCGTCGACAGGGACTGGTAGCTCTCGACGAACTTTGACAGATGCTGACCGAAGGAGAATGTGTCTTTACCATGAACAGCACCCACATGTAAAGCAGACCGAGATTGGAGGTAAGCAAGCCGTTCTCCCTCTCTCCCTCTCTCTCTTTTTTTTTTTTTTTTTTTTTTGTCGCACATTTTTTCCTTGATCACGGAAACTAACGGGTGGGTCTTGAACATCTAGCCATGTTTGGTGTTGAAAGAAGGTGAGAAATTAATACCCAGTAAAGAAAAGCCAGAAATGAGCTCGAACTAAAAGTAGCTACCTATCTAGTACGGTTTCAAAAGTTTTACGTCAAAGAGAAAAGTATTTGTATCCCGATGACGGGCCGAAGCAGGCGATCAAAAGACCCAAGGGAAAATGCCCTGATTTCGACAGAGCGTTATCGAATTGGGCAAAGAACGAGAAGAAGAAGGGCCGCATTCTAACCGATGAAATGATTCGAGAAAAGGCCAACTTCTTTGCCCAGAGCTGTGGCGTTACGGACAGCCAATTCAAGCTGAATTTAGACAAGTTCAAACTCAAGAACGACCTCACCACCTACTCGGACGGTGATATTGTTCAGGATATGGATAGGATCAGGTCACAGCTCACTACCCCGCTTCACTCGAGACATAGCTCGTTCTCGAGGGAGGGGAGCTTGAACTCTTCACAGGAATCTCATGCCCGAGAGGGGGAGTATAGACACGCGAGTATGGCTTCTGGATTCGACACTCCTGTTGTAATTTCCCCTGGCCTAACGACACCAATCTCACCATTCTTTCCACCGACAGATCCAATGCTATTCGCATCCGGACAGCTTCCACCAATTCAACAGCAAAGCCGACCTCGATCCCACACAATACCGGCGGGAATATTAGAAAATGTGTATATATCGCCACCACCATCGGCCTCAGAGTCCCTCTCGCCAAAGCAAATGCACCACCCAATACATCTTATGCCCACTAATCTAGCAAACACGACAATCCCAGAAGAAACGGCAGACGCCCTCCACGAGCACGGCGGTCCACTCCAACCCCCCGGCCATGTGGCAGCCGCCGCGTACCAGATAGCTCGATCTAGAAGTCTGACTGTGCCTTCACAGGAAGAAGCTACCAGAGCGCTGGAGGTGGTCATGTCCTTCCTCAAACAAAATCCAACAGCTGAACCCAACGACTTCGTGACCGTCGAAAAGCTCATGGACCGGATTGGTAATAGCTCAGACACGCCAATGCAAACCGATTCGTTCAATTCGACCAGCTCCAGCATGCTTCGAGAGCCAACGGCTGCTGCCTCATGCAACTAAAAATGTATAACCCACGCACGCATTTCTCTAACGACATTTACGAATCCCATTTGCATTTTTCCCTCTCTGCCAGCGGTACAACTGTGCGATCCTCGGGTTTCTATTCGTCACTCCCCTTTCCTTTTTATCCAACCGAAATTATACAACCTTTTAATCTCAAAAACCAACAAAACTAATTCCGAACATTATCTCGATCTGGATCTTTTAGTTGTTATCTTCTTTTATTAGCCAAGTGTTACATCTATTGTTGCACTTGTTTTGTTCCAGATTGCCATTCTTATTTCTCGTCTATTTTTATCTTTTTTCTCTTCCTCGTACACTATTCCCATATATCATTGTATTCCTCTTTTTTCTCTCTTTTCCCTTAGAAGGTGGCATCATGGCGTTAGCGATGAGCGGATGGTTGGAGTTTTCCTATATACAGCATTTTCATGTACGGCCGAACACAAAAAAACAACATCTGGGGTTTCCTTTATCTTTTCCTATTCCTTATAATTAAACCTCCCTCCAACTCTCCTCTTCGATGCTTTTTTTACTGCCCCAAAGTCATTTCCCTGGCGTCATCTCGAAATTCAGATTTATCACAAAAAATCTGTTGGTATAGTCCTTGTTTCCTTGCGTTTTGCTCTATACTTAAGCATCTATTGTGCTTTTTTGTTTATCTAACGGCCTTCCTCGTTGCATAGAGTGGTCTGTCTTTTCTTGTCGTTGATGTTTTTGTCGTCCATCTGCTATTGCTTTCAATTCCCTTTGTTTCTATTATAACTGTTTGTCAGACTGTATTTATATTGTAATAATCACCACCCACCCCATCTATAGCTATTTCGTCACTTTTTCAGCAACGTCCTCATATCAAAAGGCTTGCATTACACAACTTGACCTATTTTGCTTTTCCGTGTACAATTGCACATGTTTCTTAGAGAAAGAGAAGGGTATATACTGCCTGTGTAAGTAGTATTAAAACAACAATTCCACCTTTTTCAGCATCGATATCTAGCATACGTAACCCTACACCTTATCTTGCCGCTTTGTGTATCCAAAGGCTGCATTTTCTGAGACATTTAAAAAAAACATATGTGTATGTATAGAAATACGAATAGAGAAATCGAATCGATATACATCATGTCTCAAGGAATCACACCCGTTCGTATAGAGGTGCAGCGAGCGTACCGATACGTAACGCAAGTTGGACCGCGATATGTCAACGAAACCCGGATCGATAATGACGAATTTTTTCGCGAATTTTCTCGCGAACTGTCCCTGGATTTCCATATTGCGGATCGATTCTGTTCGAGACCCTTTTCCCTTCTCCCTCTCCTAGTGGATTGTTCAAAGATACAACTATCAAAATTTCACATGTCACTAATAACCCACCTCCACCATTAACACACCCTGTCCGTATAAAGCCATAGTATAGCTAGCCAGCTAGCTGTATCATGTACTTGGTACATGGCATTACATGGCATCACATAGACGAAGCGGTGACAACAGCCGTACAGACGTGTACATACATATTCGGGGCGCAAAGCCCGGCCCGCTTTTAAAAATCCAAAAACCCTAGTTTAAGAACGAATTGTGTACAAATCCGATACGGGATCGAAACTATCACTATGGGAGGGAGGTGGAAAATTGCAAGGCTGGGAGTAAGATCTGATAGTTTCTATTTCTATTTACTTATTTTCCTGATATGATATATGAAAAGTCACTTATGCGGGACCCTTGCCCTTGTTCTCTTTTATTCTTTTTGTGTGCTGATGCCATAACCCGGTTAACCGTTGTCATATTTTAGATCCTTTTTTGGAGAATTATTATACATAATTAACTTATGGGTATATGCGCGATATGGCTAGAACCCTTTCCTTACCAGGTCAATCCTTCGTAACGCATTAAAATGCCAAATGGTTAGAGGTCAAAGGAGGGTATAGCTTGGCCTCCCGGCCGGGGGGTACACTTTGACAACGTATACATCCCTATAGCAAAAGACGTATTAATCTCTCTCTCTTACACTTCACGCGCAATGGCGCTGCCCCAGTATGTCAATTGTACACCAGGGTTTCCCCATGTTTTCGCCACATCACAGAGAGTTGTCCCGTAGGCTAGTACTATAGTAACTGTATATGGGGAATGACCGGATGATACTTCAAAATACATGTGCGCGGCGCTGCCGGGACAAAAAGGCTTCATTCAAAAACATCTAATGCAGGTTGCGAGTTTCACCTTGTGACCGAGGAATCTTGTATCTTACGAGGATCGGATCATGCTTGGTACTTGCGACTCGAGTTCCTAGGGTACACTGCAGTGTAAAGGTCGCCACATTGCAAGCCACCGGGAGGGAAAAAAAACCATTTTTTGGGAGATTCGGTGATTCAGTTATTCAAATCTTTGGTTCTTTTTTGCCTTCCCTATACCTGGACTTCGTTTCTTTTCTTTCGTGATAGTTTAGTTTTAGCTAGAGGAGAGCTAGCTAAGCTAAAGCTAGTAAGCTAAGCTAAGCTACTAATAGCTACTTTAACTAACTTGGATAACCTCAGACCTCGTGATCTCGAAAACCGCCCACCCCTTCAAGCGCCAATGACCCACGGGCCAAAAAAGAAAGGAAAACGATAAGCTTGCATAAAAAAGACGAATTCGACGAACACCGGGCGAAAGTCGATGAAAATCCACTCTCGTCCCCGTTCCCCGGAAAACTTTCAGATCCTATAAAGGCACAAATAGGCGGATATTAACAAAAAAAGATATGGAATAAGAAAAAGAGAAGATTTCAAGAAAAAAGCAAAGGGAGCTAAAGGGCAAAAAGAGATGTTCAACATGGGGTCGCTGTCGCATGGAAGCCTCAGTGGGTCCCGGTATAAGAAAATACTCCCTTTCGCCAATGGATCAAGACACCACAAAAGAGCATTGGGGGGAAAGATTTTTACTTTTTAAAGTGTGATAGTGATTAGGCTTGCATTTCTTAATACGTTTGATGTGTTGGCACCTGCACGACCCGGGTTAACTTTTGATTCGAGATCGGACTGATGAGGTGGAGGGGAGACTAGGGGGGGTGCATGTTTATCGAGACGAGGGTGTGGTGCATTCGTTTTTCCTTTTGTAGGGTATACTTCTTCGTAACAACTAGGCATTAGGCGATTTAGTGCTATCACAGGGACTGTTTTGGGTACACGGTTCGTAGTGATTCGTAGTGATTCGTAGTGAGCTCGAGTTATAGGAATTCTTTGATGCCTAGTTCATAGTATTTATCCGTAAAGTGACGATGCATTATGGGTTTATCGTGACAGGTAAAAACTCCGAACAAGGAGGAGTATATAGGAATCATCAGAATCACAAACATGCAAACCCGGAACGCCCCTCCCGTAAACACGCTGTTCAAATGCTAAGAAGAAACTCTAAACTATCCTGTGACTGACAAAAAAAAACTTGGAAATCTAATAATGAAACATTCATGCACTAACCCTCAACCATCTCTGGTACCAGCCGCGCGACCAATAGGTCCAAAAGCCGGTATATCAAATGCTTATTACAGCTCCTGGACCGCAAGAAGGCCAGGCTCTCTCCGATCTCCCGCAGCTGTTCGTCCTTGTTTGCTGGCAAGTACATGGACTTGAGTACATCCGGGATGGCGTTCCAGATTGCCAGCTCGGCTTGCTTCTGAATTAGCACCTTTTCGTCTTCCGTGGGATAAGGACGGGGAGGAGCGAGCGAGCCGTTTGGAAACAGGGTGTTCCGGGCGATAGAAAGGATTTTGATGAGAATTTCTTCGTTCAGAAGTGATTGAGTGAATACATGAGAAAGATAACTGTTGTTTTTGTTGGAATATATCATCAGTATAGGTTTAAACGTTTTTAGACTATGCTAGTGCCAACGGGAGGGCGGGGACGTCATACTTATCGATTAGAGACCCCGGCGGCTGCTCGGTTAGCGGCTTTGCGGCCAACTGTATCGACCCGAGCAACCAGGGTTGCCGTCTATCAAGTGAAAATAACGTGACCAAAGTTTTCCACACGGACAATTTTAAGATTGGTTTTCTCCGGCGGGGTGGTTCATGTGGGGGTTCTTTCCACAATGACATCAGAGATGCAGATGCGTGTCGTGCGACAACCGCAGTAGTGGATATGAAGGTGTAGGCGTGTTCGAGGTAGGTTAGGGCGGTTGAGGAGAGGGCCTGGAAAATGGATTGGTCCGGATCGTCGGCCTTTTTGATTGGTTCTGGGGGTTCGGTTTGGAGTAATGACATTAATTCGGTGCTTTTGGCGTGGGAAACGGTTTTAGGTTTGACTTTGTTCGGAGTTGTCAGGGTCGTGACCACCTACGTAGACGGTTAGTTACGTGTAGTCTAAAAGGATGGCATCCCCTCGTATCGTAAGATAGTAGCAAGATACCTTGGTGATCATCTCAAACAGCATGAATGGTTCGCTCAACCTGTCGACAACATTCCACAGCAACATGTTGGAAAGGATCTCTCGAACCAAGAGTCGTTCGCAATCCGACTGTAGGTCCTCCGGCGGTAGAAGGGCCGCGAGCACCCCGGACCCCAGCATCTTGAGGTAGAGCCTTTCGCTCTCCGGAGAAGAGAGGAGGGCAGGGTGTGGCTGCATGCTGTGGAAGATTTCATTGACAGTTGCATATGGAAATAGTGAGGTAGATTGCCGCTCCAAAGCGACTCTGTAGTCTATGGGCGTCGGTTAGTTTCCCCCCCACTTATGCAGCTGTAACAGTTCTGGAATCCCGGCTAGACGGGCGTACCTTTAACGTGGGTTTCCAGTATGACGGGGGCTTCCTCTAGGAGAAGGGTCTCTAGGTCCACCTATACGAACGAACGAACGGTCAATATGCGTGGCGTGCAGGATGCATGATGTAACCACGAAGCTACGTACCTGGCGAATACGCTGCTCCAATGACAGTGTGCAATGGGCGATAACGAGAACTACCTCGTCGATAAACTCGTGGTCCGGTGTGATCTTTTGGTACCACGATTGGACAAAATCCCTTTGGAGAGCATGGCCATTGGTTAGCGTGCTATTCCGACCGAAATATGCATGGGTTTCGTAGCTATGGGTGTACGAATATATATATGTACCTTAAAATAATAGATATGAAGCCATACAGCTGAAGGTCAACCTTGGGCAGGCTGGTAAGAGCAGGTAGAACTTCCTCGATATTCTTCCCCACAGGCGCGTGGGCACAGAGAACGCGTTTTGTGAGAGCGGCCAGGTTTCTCTCCTCCGAGTCGGCGAGAGGGGCACCCGGCCGACGGGTGGAGGGTGGCATCTTGTGGGGCCTTGGGCGCACACTATTCATAGCTAGAGTATTAGACTTATCGCATTTTTCTTTTATATGTCTGTGAAAAGGGAGGGCAAGCGTACGGAGGTTATTTATGTCGGGAATTTGAGAGTCATCTGGCGAATACGATACGGAAGTGATTGGGCAATCTGAGAATGTGTATATTCTACAAGTTTACGTGTTCAACAAGTTTGCACGTCGCATGTAGGGAGTGTGAGCAGACCGAGGGGGGTGATGTTTCTTAGGTGCAGTAGTTAACGTTGAAGGAAGCAGATGTAGTTTTTAGTGAGAGGGCGCATGACATGACATGACGTTGGGCATCACAAGCGAGGTGGATGGGCTGGGACTCGTGTGACACAAAGATCCCGCTGCAATCTAACCTGCATCCAATATACATTAGTGCTTCTTAAAAGGCCAACTAACTCTAGTAAGGCCTGAACGGTCGAAAGGGCCAGGGTGCTGGTAACTTTTGGGCCGCCGATTTAAAGTAACGGAGGTTTTGGACGGTACAGTTAGGTATAATCGTTACCAGGGTTGAAATGGAGGGGCCCTGTTCGAACAATCTTCCATGGTGGCGTCCACAGCTGCCAGAATTTTCTTCACAGACGAACCCAAATACTAAATTCGGTACCAGCAAGGACCTGTTTGAAAATTGTCTGGGTGTATATATGAGAATTGAGTACTTTTCTGATATCGCCATGCTGTCATATTGGGCGGTATTGCATATACAGGAGATGTGTATCGGTGGCTGCTGAGTGAATTAATTATAATCGGGTAGCCCCGCCCCGATGAGGGGCATCTCAGAGAATTGCACGACATCGCGACAGCTTCCTGCAGAGCTCACCCTTGCATGACAGCTGCGAGCTAGTAAGTACTGGTACTGTGCCCGTCTATATCTAGTCTGGTATCGACGCTAGGGGTGGATTAGATAAGAGTAACAGGATGTAATGCCACACCCTGAAGCCTGAAGCTGGAAGGGGTGTCACAAGCAAATTTCGTCTGATCTTTCATAGCCTCGCATGGGGTGGTTGCGATAAGATAAATTCTCTTTCTCTTTCAAAGTCTACACTTCTATGATCTATTGATCAAATCCGAGAGCAAAAAGAATACAACTTTCGATAGATTCAAATTGGCTTCGCCGCTAAATTTAAAGGATCGGGAAAATTCGAAAATTTAAACCGGGAGTCAAGATACCGTAGACGGCACAGGAGAGAGAAAAAAAACAGGTATCGAGGGATAAGACAACTAAAAGGAGAGACATCAGCCAAGCGCAAGCTTAGGTTGGAACCCGAGGCAGCTGGGCACATGGTCACTTCTACCGGGTCATGCAGCCAAGTCATTCATTCTGCCTGGAATAGAGAGGTGAACATCTTATCGGCCTCGTAAACCGTAAACCGGTAGCTGCGAGCTCCCGATTATGTTATCGGAGGTGCGCAATCTACCAGTCGGTGACATCTGCATGCATCTAGCATCTCCCAAGTCAGTAATGTGTGTATCTGCCGCCGTCGAGTTAGTCGGTGTCTGCTGCTGTTCTCACTAGCGACTCGGATGAGATGATCGACACCTTAGCTTCGGAGTACCTGTGTAGATATATAATATCCAGAAAATCCACCGTCGCCGCCACCTCCGAATTCCATACGTATACAGTTTGGATGTTTTATTTTATTCCAGAACACTGTCGCATCGGAGTCGTGAACCGGTTCGGCTGAAGGTGAGATAGTCCGAGAGAATTAACCCGAGTCGCAGCTCTACACCGCACATTCCAAATTCATTTAGATACATTCTAGTGCGTGGGTTAGGCCTTAAGGCACCGGCCACCTCAACCGACGTCGAAACGCACCTCGAATTTTACCCCTCGCGCTGTGCAGGTCACTCAGTCGGTTGAGCTAAGTCCCAACAGTGGATCCAAACAGTTGCATTTCGCAGTTCCAGTTGCGGTTGCAGTCGCCGGCTAGTGGCGTGAACAAAAACCTCCACAGTGAGAGCTTCCCTTTTCTCTTCTTTTTCCTCTTAGGCATTTCTCTTACCATTACTATTTATCCCCTCTCTCCTTTCTCATCATCATCTTCTCCTTGTTTTTATTCTTTGACGATATTCCTTGATAGCTGTTGTAAGACCTGCAGTGCCTGTCGTGTGCCCCGCTTTGGTTGTCGCTGAACCATCACATCACAATTAGCTAACTGCCTCTTCTAAATCTGCGACATCCCGGAATAGTCCGCAACCGCCAAACAGTACATTAAAACGCTCTCCCATTGAAGTATTCCGCACTGCTACCTCATCTCTAAATAATTAATTCCCTCTTCCCCCACTCTTCCTTTCGGTTTCTTCCTATTCTTCCGTCGATTCCGGGTTTTCAGGAACGGAACCTTTATTTTTATACATCTATAAACGGCACACCGCGGCCATGTTCATGCTCCACACCTAGCTAGCTCCAACTGCCACTAGTCTCCAGACTCCAAAGGAATCCCTCAAAGGGGCCCGGATTGATTGAACCATTTCCACAACTTCGATTCTCTCAAAAACAATTCACTCTCAGAGTCTCTAACAATGTCTACGTCTACTGCAATGCTCCACGACGCTCCAGTAGCTAAAAGACGAACCCGACGAAGACTGCTCAATCGCATGGGCAGGGCATCATCATCTCCACACCTTACCGAGCTAGGTGCCGATGGCCAATACTCCGCTAGAAACTCCGTTTCTTGTATTTCTTTGGCTACAGGTTCTCGACATGCTAATGCCGAACAACATGCTGCCCGAATTGCAGAAAAAGATGCTGTCGTAAGAAACGTCATGAGCTCAAATGCTCCGACAGCAGCTGTTCCGAGAACTGTGCCCCTGCTGCAACACAGAAACATCCCTAGGAACTTTTTGGAGATACTCCCGGGTGAAATATGCCTACAGGTTCTTAGTTATTTAGAACCAAAGGAGCTGATACGCTGCTCAATGGTGCGCTTATTCGTTTCCCCTCATGTGTAGACGGAACTCCGAAACTGATACATCCGAACCACTAGGTAAATAAAGCTCTTGGGCGTTTGTGCTTCGATGGTCAATTATGGAGTGTCTTGGATACCGGGACATTCTATAAGAAGATCCCAGCATACCAATTGACAAAATTAATCAGTTTAAGTGGTTCTTTTATCCGCTATCTCAATCTCAGGTTAGTATACAGAATCTAGATTGAATTCCCACCAAACCCGTAACCAGAAGTGCTCACTTCCCTGCAGAGGATGTGTTCAACTACAAAACGAGTTTTACGCTATCACAGCGACCTGCAATAATCTCGTATCAGCATCTCTCGAAGGATGTTCTCTCTCTAGACCTACCGTTCACCGACTCATTACCAACAATAATCATTTGATCCATTTGAACATTTCCGGCCTGGAAGCTGTCACCAATGTCACCTGCAAACACATCGCCGAGTCATGTCGACAACTTACGACACTAGATGTTTCGTTTTGTGCTAATATGGATGCTAGAGGCATCCGTAAGATTGTGGAATCTTGTACATTCTTGACGGATTTGAGGGCAGCGGAATGCTTGGGAATTGACGATGAGTCGACACTAGAGTCGATCTTCAAGACCAATACGCTGGAAAGGTTACTACTCGGCGGATGCGATGCTTTGACGGACGAATCAATTCGTATTCTGGTGGAAGGGATCGAAGCCGACATTGACCCGTTGACCGATCGAACGACAGCACCGGCTAGGAGGTTGAAGCATCTGAATCTTAGCAAATGCAGGGGGCTCACGGATCTCGCTCTCAAGCATCTTGCGTACAATGTTCCAAACCTCGAGGGACTAGAGTTATCCCATGTGGCGGAACTTACAGACGAAGGGTTATCCGACTTGCTTCCCACTATCCCAAAACTCAGTCACCTAGATCTCGAGGAATGCTCGAACGTCACGAACGACGTATTGGTGGAGTTGTCGAAGGCGCCATGTGCGAAGTCATTGCGTCACTTGCAACTGTCCTTCTGCGAGAATGTCTCGGATGAGGGCATGATCCCGATTATTAAAAACTGCAGTGCCCTCAGAAATCTCGAGCTCGACAACAGTAAGTCATTCGAATTTTCTAGTTCACAACACCAAATTGCTAACAATTTATAGCTCGTATAACCGACGCCTTCCTCGCCGAAGCATCAACAGCAGTCCGCAGCCGAGTCAGCAGTAACTCCACCTCTAGGAAGCCGCGAGTCGGACTCCGTCTGGTATGCTTCGACTGCGTCAACGTAAACTGGATTGGAATCCAATACGTGCTATCCGCGAACAGCACACACACAACCGACTCGAAGATCGGTAAAACCAATAAGAATTCAACAAACCTGGCACCATGCCGTGAAGTGATCCACTTGAAGTGTTATTACGGATGGCAACAAACCGCCGATCAGCATCTGAAACTCGTGCTTAGGGGAGATATGGCGAGTGCGAAATGGCTGGAAGATCGATGGGCGGACCATATGACGTCGAATGAAGATACGACGCAAAGTAGTCGCCGTCGTAGACGAAGGGCTCGGGAAGCTGCTATGTTGGACTTTGATGACGGCCATGATGGAAGGAGAAGGAGGAGGACCGGTGGATGCTCTATTATGTAACGCGAGGCGTTCTATTTTACGATTTTTTTTTTTTTTTCCTTCAAATTTTGGGCGGTGATTCTTTCCTTTCGTTTGGGAGTAACGCTATGAAATGATTTATTACTAGCTGGACTAAGTTGGAGGCGGGGCTCGATCGATCTTGTTTTTCCGAATCTTTTTTTGGTTCCCTCCGGAGTACCGGGGGCCTCCTTTGGGTAGAGGATTGATATCCTTTGGTGTTTTCATGGAGTTGAAGTGTCGTACTTGTTTCTTTCACATGGAGAGTCTTTTATGTCAGGCGTTTTTCATCGTCTTTTTGCGCCAGAGGCATATGAGTGTGGTGTCTGTTTGTTTGGGGGATTAAACGGGCCATAGGATTCGATGTATATGTCTTTAGCTAGCCGACGGGTGCTATTATGTGATTTGACCTATTTGCATTGTCTAACTTGGATTGTTTATGAAGCTTTTCGAAGGATACAAATGATTCGATCTCTCCGGTGAGGCCTTATAGCCCATAACCGGAACGATATATCCTTACATTTTCCAAGAACCCCCTTCATCATTTGCACATGAGTTCCCAACTGGTCCTGATAATAAATAACCGGTTCTAATGTATACATAGCCTAAAAACTTATCCAAGTAATGTTCTATAAGGCTAACAGACGAAGGTTGTGAACTCTTTACTATCTCGATCTATATCGATCATAAAATCGGTAGACCAATAGAACCACGTGCTCGAGCTCGCCGAGTAATGCTAATAGATAAATCATCTGCTCGTCTTAGTTTCTTCTCTTCAGATTACGGGCTCGAAAAGCTGCTACAGATTAATGAACGCCAAAGGCCGGTTCCTAGTCCTGGATGCCTATCGATATTGGCCAGCTATCTGTTATACAACTGTAAAATTATTTGCTGCTGGGGATTTTGACTGGAATCTAGTACTGAAGATAAATCCTTCCGACCATTCCTCCTTGTAGACTTGTCAGCTGGTGAACTGAGATTTTTATTTGATTGACGAGAACCCTGGAACGCTAACTCGAACTCGCACAGATCTCATCTGCGGTGAAATCGATACATAAATCGATAGATCGTTGAATTTACATCATGGCGACTTGGTTGCAGATTCAAGAGTCTGTGATTTGATAAACGTCTTCCTGATCTAGAGATCTATCCGATGTACATGTAAATCCAGCATTAATCCAGCTAATTTGATGGACCCGATTCTTGAACTACGTGGCCCTAGCCGCAAGTCTAAATATCCGATTACGATAAATTCTATTGTATTCAATGCCGTAGCTCAAATAGCTTGAAATATTGGTCGATTCGTCTCCAAGAAGCTCCCGAAACTACATGCTCAGAAGCTTAGCTTTCCACATGTGGCTGGATTCTGAAGGAATCGCCAAGTACTTCTTGCATATGCGAGAAGATTTTAATCTTCAACCTTCGGGGAAAGCTAAGCGAAATGCCAATAATAGCGGGATGCATCAAGTAAGTACATACTGGGGACACGGCCCAGGATTCCCCGGGTATTCAAAGGGACATGGCGGCATCCGGTCAATAGCTCATTACTTAAGTAAGTACTTACGTATGTTAAGGGACAGAATAATGTTGAGTTTTATCACGTGATGGATGCTGTATTTGGATATAAATGGAGAGCTTGCGCAACTAGCTCTGAGTTTTATACGCCCTTTCTTCTTCTCGGTATCGAAGTTCTATATTATTTCTAGATTACCATACAATTGATATCGAAAAGGCTATCCGAGCCTTGGATATAACTAGAAGCTTTAAATTATGGTTGGGGAATGATTTAGTTTGAAGTACATGTAGAAGATATCGATGGGGTCTATGGGATAATTAGGGCCTGACCTGGAAGAACCTCATGCTACATAACAGTCCAGGAAGTATATTAGCTAAAAAAAAAAAAACCTAACAATCGAAGCAGAATTTTTTCCCAACGGTCGATACTTTTAGCTCCAGTTCACGAGGTCGGTAAATCCCCGATTGGTCAGCAGGCGGGCGGTTAGCAATCAGTCGACACCGGTCAGAAGATACTGAGTACCGTGTGCCGTGTTTTGGCGTGTTGGAATTGTGTGGTTGGCCAGAATCGGCAAGCTGGTCTGTTCTGGGACGGGTCACGTGGCAGTGTAATCCATGCGCATTCCACTGGTCACCCGCATCGAATCTTGTCCCGTTCCACCCATCCCATCCACATCCGCTAGCAGATCCACATCAGCTCGAAACCAACCTCTCCGACCAACCCTTCTGCTGTTCTTCTCTTTCTCTTTTTTTTCTTCATCGAATTTCCTCTGGCAGGCCCTGGATGAAGAGGGGACTTTTCGCTAGACCATCGCTCATAATATAGCGTCGTTATAACGTTAGCGGTTTTGTTATTCTTTAATCCCTCGGAATTCTTTACTTTGTACTACGAACTGAGGCATATCGGGAGCCATCGTCGCATCGTTGTCATCAACTTTGAACCCGGAGAACATGCCGAACTCCAACACTCTCATTCTAGTCCTTGTGTACGTTCCCTTCGGTTTTAAATCGGCTCCCGGAATACGGTATTGATGCTTACACTATATCTAGGGCTGGAATGCTTCTGACTGGCTGCTCCAACACTCTTCTCACAAAATGGCAAGACCAGCAGTGTGTCCGGAACTGCGACGACCCAGATCTCCGAAAGCACGAACACTTCGAACAACCTGTCATCCAGACCCTTCAAATGTTCATCGGTGAAATGGGATGCTGGCTCGTCATAGGCTTGTACAAATTATACAACAAATTCCAACAGAAGCGCAATGATACGGATGGATATCAGCCTATCGCCGATACCGAACCGTTGGAGGATCCAGCCGAACCAAGTAGCCCCGTGTTGAAGGCCTTGACACCGAATTCGACGAAACGTCCAGCTTTGAGTGGAGGGAAGATATTGCTGTTGAGTTTGCCGGCTGGTATGTGATGATGTGCTGTCTTGTGGGGATCCCTGGAAGGGTGTTGGCTAATAGGTGTGATAGTCTGTGATATTTGTGGAACTACATTGATGAATGTGGGTCTGCTATTCGTGGCTGCTAGCAGTATGTGGTACCCCTCTTGCTTGTTAATGCCGAGCAAAGGCTAACATGTGGTTTAGTCTATCAAATGACTCGAGGCGCACTCGTCCTTTTCGTCGGGCTTTTCAGTGTGATCTTCCTCAAGCGCCATCTCTACATTTTCCATTGGTTGGCTCTGTTCGTGGTTGTTACTGGTGTCGCTGTTGTCGGTCTCGCCGGTGCACTGTTCAAGGCCCCGCAGCCTCATGAAATTGTCTCTGATGGAGTCGAGGCCAATGTTTTGCGATCTTTGATCGGTGTTCTATTGATTGCTGGAGCTCAAATCTTTACTGCCACTCAGTTCGTCTTGGAGGAGCATATCCTTGAAAAGTATGCGATGGAGCCGCTTCATGTTGTCGGTTGGGAAGGTATCTTCGGATTCGTTGTTACCACTATCGGCATTGTTGTCCTTCACTTCTCTATCGGTGTTACCGAGGCTGGGCGAAGAGGATACTTTGATGCCGCCGAGGGATTGAGGGAGATGGGTATAAAAAACGTTTTCGTCAGCAGTGTTTTGATTATGATCTCCATTGGGTATGCTGTTATTTATCGCTTTAATCTTGGTGCAAAAGCTAACGCGGGTGATACAGTGCCTTCAATTTCTTTGGTATTTCAGTCACAAGATCTGTCAGCGCTACCTCTCGCTCGACAATCGACACCTGCAGGACCTTGTTTATATGGATCGTCTCCCTTGGTCTTGGATGGGAGAGGTTCATCCCACTCCAGCTCCTTGGCTTTGGTCTTCTCGTCTATGGAACCTTCTTGTTCAACGAAATCATCAACCCACCGATGAAAGCTTGCCTACCGAATCGACCGGGGAACGAGGCAAGAGAAGAGCTCCTTCCGGAAGAGCCAATTGAGCACATGTAGAATATATTGTACGTGTAACAACAGAAAGGTTGATAGAGTCAGATACCAGAAGCAGATTGGGAACATTCGTTTGGAATTTTGATTTTTAATACACGACATCATTTGGTTTTTTTTTTTTTTTGGGGGGGGGGAGATATAACGATATAATAGATGCCAGCGATGGGGTTTTTCTTGCCTTTTTCTTTCTTTTTTTCTTCTTGTTTCTTTGCTTGTTCGGCTCTCAGTGTAGTTTTACGATTACTTTTATAGGGGTCATAGAGGGTAGGTACTTTTACCATCATATCAATATCAATATTATGGTACCAAAGTTTTACGTATAATGATATACGTATAATGATATGTATCCATCCCTTGCGTGTATCGTCTATACCAAATTCACCAGAAAATCGCTATCCTCCATGTTGATATCAAAACGCCAAAATCGCTAACCATGACCGTCCCGCTGGGCATCCAAATGATAAAAAAACAAGTCCATCGAATGCGAAAGCTAAAAACCAATTCATCAAGATCGTGAAATCTACCCCAAAAGCATCCCATCCTACGGCCTCCCGGCCACACATCCCGTGCAACTCAAATCATCCACCACATAGCCTCCAAACATCCCTACCGCCAACCCTTCCCTCGCATGCGGCACCAATTTTTTATTCCTCATAACCTCCTGCGCAGCATCGAACCAAATCTCCCTAATGGGCGGCGGAACATCCCTTTCGTATACATCTCTATTCCCAACCTGACCGGACACCTGACCGCTCGCGATATCCAAATCATCCCAATCCTTCTGCATCGCCTTTGCAAACCCCTTTCGTGTGGAATGACTAGCATACGGCATATCTGCCGCAAAGAATTCGGTTATTCGGATCAAACCGGATTTGTGCAGCATCATTGAGATCCACGGATCGTTCTTTTGGTGCGGCGGGGTCGGACAGATCGATAGGCGGACGAGCTTTATCAGAAGGTGCATTGTATGGTGGGTTTGGATTAGAATTGCGTCTGGCAAGGTGGAAATTATAGCTGTTTGGAAGGCATGGAAGATTTCCGCACGGGTGCGGATTTGGTGCGGGGTGTTCGTCGTACTGCTCGTGGGGTGCGAAGATACCAAAATGCGATGGGTGGCGAGTAAGTCCAGAGATTCCTCACGTTTACGAGAGTATTCGGTAAGGAAGTATAAAACATAAATCATCCTTTCCGTGAGTTCGTCCGTAAGACATGATTCCATCACCGATCGTTTCTTGGGCTTTACACGTTGAATTGGGGTATTCAGACATCGTTCGATGATGCGTTCTGTAAGGTAGCTCGAGAGTTCACGACAGGTTTGTTCGCGCTTGGTGAGGGAGATGAGGTAGCGGACGTCGTATTTGGGTCTGTTGCAGGGGAGGGTCGGGGGAGGGAAGAGTTTCGATAGCGTGGTTAGGGAGTTTGCGCGGATGTACCGACGGGCGATTAGGCCGGAGTTTATGTCTACGATTTCGTGGAAGGAGCGGGATGTGCATTGGAGGGAGATTAGGTCTGTGACGTGCACTTGGGAGAATATTTGGGCGAGGAGTTCGACGGGGAGACGGTCGAAGAAGGTGGCGGTTGGGGAGGTATCTTGTGGGCGGGAGCTTCTAGGTATGGGGTTTAACTTTCATGTTAGCATCGAAGTTACTTTTTTTTCTTTTTCTTTCTCATGTGATAGCCGATCGATTGATTGCATTGTGCGATATAAATTTTATATCGTAATCGTAATTGCAAGGAAGTAGGACGTAATACATACCTTGAACGATAACGCTGGGCAAAGCGAGATCTCGCTATCGCCAGGGACCAGCCCGACGATAACTTACGGCCTCTCCCGGCGTTAGTGGTACCCGTACCCCCGTTCCCCGAATTGATCATTGCCATCTATATATCCGTGATAGTGACGATATAAAAATCCAAGGATGGTCGAAATTTATCGCGTAAAATACTTGAGAGGAATTTTTTGTTGAACGACGAGTACACCTCTGGGGAAAAGATCGAAGGGGCTAGCTCCTTTTTGTATATTTCTGGCAAGTGTATATGCAGATCAGGGCGCGCGCGACAGGCTTTTAATATATGCAAATCGCTATCGTAAGCAGCGGTACGGGATTGGAAAAGAATCCGTACTTTAGGGGCTAGATTTGATCCGCGTATTCAAAGGGGTATGATGGTGGTGTACGATTTGACATCTAATTCGTCAACCATTTTTTTTTTCTTTCTCTCGCAACGTATATGTTTATAGGAGGGTATTAAAAGTAGCACAGATGGACTGCAAAAAGCTGGTTGGTATATAATTAAAAGAAAGAGAGAAAATTGAAATCCTTTGGCTTTGTACCACCCTCCCTTGTGTTATCCGTCGATGATCAATGAGAGGTTGTCGTCGTCCAGAATATCCACGATTGGGCGGGGAAGGTGAAGGAGCTTGGCTGAGGCTATAATTAGCCTGCCCCGAGCTTCCGTATTTACAGTCTGACAGGACAGGCGATGGGCTGTGGCCAGCCCGGTTGTTTTGGAATCCTCGAAACAAACGAGCTGCGCCTTTTTATCGATTCCCGAAAATGTTTATCGATCCGCTTCCCAAGATTTGTAGGAATTGGTATTGGGAAAGGGCAGCAGGAGCCAGTGCAAATGACCGGAAGGACAAATGATGTTGAAGTCGTGGTAATTCCCAAATAGGTCCTGCTCGGCAGGCGTGTAACCTTGCCGAGTTTCGACCTCATCGACAACGCGCCCGCGCCCTCCGTCGCCAATCTTCAACACGCCACACTTCGTTCCTATTCTTGACATCAAGGGATCATATAAACATCTCGCCTCCGTATATATCCTCCCTTCCTTGTCACCATCCTCAGCCATGTCGTCTGCAACCCCTGCTGCAGGCTCTTCTACTGCCTCCCAGTCTGCTGAGAAGGTCGATACGGAGCTCCGTAATGTCATCCAGTCTCTCTACGAAATCGCGGTCTCGACGTACCGTAACGATGCTCCAAATCCCGGCGACATTGTCATCAACCAGGTCAAAGACCTCATTACCAAGTTTGACCACCTACAAACCGCAGCTCAAGGTGTGAACGACTTGTGGATTCCTCGAGAGGTCATCGGGTATGCCATGCGTTCATTTCCTGGTAATCCATTTTATGCCATAGTAAAAGCACCAGTCCTGATCCTTTGAACTTAGATACGTCGAACACGGCCGTAACCCTGATATCTACACTCGTGAATTCGTCGAACTGGCAATAAAACAAAACCAATACCTCAACGGCAAGCAACGTGCCTTCCAGGACTTCCGCGACGTTCTAGCAGAACACATAAACTCCGCCTTCCCAGAGCTCAGAGGCGATGTCGATGAGGTTCTGGAAAACACCGGAGGGAGGAGGAACGTAGCTAGGCTGCCCGCTATCACTTCCATCGGAGAATCTGGGAAATCTCCGGCTGGTGATAGTGGTGCCCCCGCCTCTTCGGCTCCTTCGGTGCCTGTGAACGGGGTAATGAAGATGAGCATCAGCGGGAGCGGAAGGGACGAGCCAACGCCCACGGCGTGAGTCGAGGTCAAGATTGGATTTTCGGACGGGAGATGGCGAACATATCAGGTCAGAAGATGCTAGAGCCAAGGACCGAATACATCGGTGATGCACCGCCACCGTTGCCTTACAGCAATTAACGATGGAGCCACGATCACCTGCAGCTCTCGTGTTGAGAGTTTGCAAAGTCGGGTAAATATACCAAATCACTCGACTATCACCATAACGACAAAATATCAAGATCATTTCGAAGATTTACGATTAAACTTTGTGGAGGCTTCGGACGAGGTCAAATGAAACATGTCTTTGAAGCCTGCGAACGCCAAGATAGAGGTTTTCGAGGACAGATGTTGAGATGACTAATAGCTAAGGCCTAAATTCTTTTTCGGAGCATGCCCGAAAGAATTGTTGGAAAATATAATCTGGTGGGCTCTCTTGGCGCATAAAAATTACATTTTTTTAAAAAAAATAAAAAAATTCTGCCGGCTATTCTGAGAGGGGGTTATTAAACTGAATTTATAGGATGGTACCCGGCGGGGTAACTTCGAGGGCAATGATAGACACGAATAAAAACGAAAGTTCTTCAATTTGATGGCCTGTTGGCCGATACGCCGTTATCCGAGCAATGGTGTATAGAATAAACAATTAAATAAAACGAAAGCGCCTAGTTGGTAGCCGCCCCAACAGCAAACTTATGTGTCATATTCAACCAAGGCCGGTACCGCAAGTCAACCAATGCGACGCGGACAAAACTCAGTTTGTTAGAAACCAATAATGCCCCACACCAAGGCCTTCGAAAAGTAGCTCCGGACCGATGGAATATGCGAAGTGAACGAGTAAAAGTGTCGGCTACTGGAAGCTTACGAGTCGTCTAGGTTTGCCCCTTCGATATCCTTCTGCTTCTCCACCTTTGGCGGAGTTGCTGTTCCAGAGGCCACATGATTCGTCGGTTGACGGGTCGGAATCTGTGTAACGGCGGCGGATCACAGTGCCATTTGTCGACATCGATGTCGAGAGAGTTGGGGTGCAAATGGAAGTGAACGTCGCATGGCGGAAAAGTTTGGTTTATTCCCGATACCGGACATTAATGCTTCGTGGGTAGAATCCCGCAAGCTGAAGTCAAGCTTGTCAGCAAAGGCAATACTCGAATTGGAAGGACCGCCTTGACTTTGCGACGATGAGGGCTATCCCAGCGGTTAGTCAAGCTTTTCAGGACAACATGCGATCTAACTCTAGCTTTGGGTAGGTCGTTACGACAATGGAATACTGGACTTCAAAACATCCCCTTTCGGTACAGGTTCGAACTTTTTCGCATGGCCACGTCTGACGGATGCCGACTTCAACTTGCCTAAGGGATAGTTTACTGTTCTTTGGGATATCGATTTCACATGCCACTGCATCTTGCTTGTTAGAGTCCAACGACTGCCGGCATTGTCTTTGTCAGTGTCGCGGGTGTCGGATAGTCCTTTGGATCTTTAGGGTAAATACCTATGCGTCGAACCTAAGATTTTGTCGATGCAACCGCGAGAATAAATGTGCCGGCAACCATGCAAATATTGCGTAATAGCGTCCTGCTCAGGAAGGGTCTTACCGACCTAACCCGGATAGTTTTAATGCGGAACTGTATTTCATTCTCAAGCAGAACATCAACAAAGCAGATGAAAGGGCGGCTTGGGTTAGCTGCAAGCTTCAGAGACCCCTCTGGGACGAAATTTCTTTCTCGATCGAAGTCCGTCACCGTCTTGCGAAATTCGCCGGGAGAGGGGCAGCATCGAACCAATAATTTCTTGTCCCCAATTTTGAACAAGGTGGTTCTGTAGAGCTATGGTGGTAAGCAAGGGTGTCATGCCACTTAGGCTTATGTCAATGAGACAGAATTAGCGTACCGTATATGACAGATCGAATGCGGACAGTCTCCGAATCGAAAGTCCCAGAGCCGACATCGAGAGGAAGGTTAACATCGAAAGTTTTCACCTTGGCGCAGAATAGTGGATGGTGGAGGATGGTCGTCAACGAATTCGGCGGCCACGGCAATGAACATTTTTTGGCGTCCAAAGCCATATTTTACGGAAACAGATATTCCGGTCAAGAATTTCGCAAGTCACATAGGGATGGAAAACTTTTATAGACGGCGGAACTGTGAACGGTACAGTACCTTCGATTCCGGCTAGGTCGATGGCCACCCGTCCTAACTGAAGGTCGGCATCTTGAAAAGTGGATATGTTCAATTTCCCAGCAACCGACCCACCAGCAATGCGGAATGGGGAGGTGTCCGCTTTCATGTAGCAAGGATCACGGGAATTGGTAAGCTGGGCCGAACGAAGGTTCTTGGGCCAGCTATTAGACGAGTGTGCAGCTCAGCACGATCTCGAAAGGAGGGGATTTATGATGATCGCTAGGCGCATGGTGGTTTGATTCGTTCTCCTGTCGCTTGCGAGCGCAGATTGCATCACGATAAAAGTCAATAACGATATGTACTATGGATGCACGGCGCACGATGTACAAATGTATGTCCGTATGGCGGGCCGGCCAATTTGCGGCAGGCCCAGGGCCATGAGAATACATCGGATCGAGCACGGCAACAAAACGCACCTGTTGGGTTTCGGGGTTTGGGTGGTAGCCAGCAGTGATGAGGCGTTTTCTGCCAGGAAGGGAAAGGAGGAAGTCCTCCAAGAAATTTTTTGGGTTGAAGGAGAGCAAAGTCGGCTGCCTTGCCGCCGGGGCTTGCTAGTGTGATGCTCTGAAAATTTGAGCGTATTGCATCTCCGGTTCTCCGGTGTTGGGTGCTTGGCCATTGCATTTCCTTGCCACGAAATTTTCCCATTTATTGCGCAATATGGCTGTTTCGACAGCCGATGGCCATGTCGCATTGCTTGCCCTCAATTTGTGTGCTGAATAGTCGGGGAGAACATATACGGACCCTAGGTATATAGTATCTTACGTCTTTAATGGCTGTATAACTGGAAGAGACGGGGTCGAAAGAGAGAGGTCTGCCAGGGCAAACAACAGCACCGGAGGATAGACTTTGTGACATGCCGAAGGCCCTGTCTTTGTCCGTGGTTGTAAATTTATACACATCTGCCGTTGACAGCTGTAGTGTTAGCTTAAACTGTCATTACACAAAACCCTCGAATGTTGATCAATCACTTAATATTGTGAAGTCTTGGGGTGCAAATTAATGGTGCTGGAGCGTGCTCGGGCTACCTTTTCTTTTTCTGCACTGCGCTTGGCTTTTTTGCGGGGAAAAGAAGAAATATGCGGTGGTCCAAGCCATGTGATCGATCGATTCGAGGGACGGGCACCGTAACTCCCCGGATCATATGCTTCCTCTCTGCTCTGGCTTCTCCTGTACAATTTCCAGGCCTTCTTCTCACTTGGACTTTCTTTTTGCGGGGATGATGCGACAGGGCAGAAGGCGGTTTGGGATATCGGCTATGTCCGAGCCCTCCTAGACAAGCACAATTCTGTGCAGCCTTCGCTTTCGAATCAATGAATCAATTATAAGGGGCAACGGCCCCATCTGATGCATTCGGTCTGAATCAATGGCTAGCTAATGCGAGGGGCGGATTCATCCAGAAGACGCCCAGAAAGACCTTGGAATGCTTTTCCATTCAGACAAGATGTCAGTGCTATGTGGAAGACAGACGGCAGCTCTTCGGAACATAATTAAGACTCGATAGGCGTCCGGTCCCGGGGGAGGACGACATGGGTGTCCCAGGAAAGCGACTGGATCCGAGGAGATGTCCAGCCCTGTGCTACGGAATCGATCAGCTGGATCTTCTTCGTAGCTACTTAGAGCTGGTGTCATTGGTGTCGTCGTTGTCGACTTCAAAGACGACGCCTGAAGAGGTCAAACCGAAAGGTGTGCATCCATTCCCAAAGGGACCTTGCGAAAAAGCAAAAGTCTTGGGACCAGGTTGGTCTTCCCGTAGTGGGTCGCCCCCCAGCTGGCACTTTACCGGTAACGGCAAAATTTTCCCGTTCGACATCGTTTGGACGGCGTCTTAAAAGTCTTGGGAGTTATTGAACGCCGTTCATCAATGACGAGATGCAAACTCCAGACAATCTTCAAACGCAGGACTGGATTCCAGGGCGGGATTCCTGAGGTCATTTCGAAAAGGCCAATGAGAGAGCAATTTGGAACGATCTGATATGATTTGATACTAATATGTGTATATACTGTAGGTATACATGCACATGTACAGAGTAGATGGATAATATTTCGAATGGGCAGTTCGAGCTGTGGGAATGTGGTATTATTGGGGTGCGAAAAGTGGCCGAGACAGGGCCTAGAGGATATGGTCTGGTACATAGTATTTTATTGTATACGACGGAGTATGTAGTGCAAGATGTAAAAAGCGTAAAATGGAAAACTGGCAAAAAAAAAAAAAGTCACTTGGGGGAAAGGCAATTATTAACTAGCTACATATAACAGAATCCTTCTAACGCTGTTTTTTTTTTTTTTTTTTTTTGTTTGTTTCTTAAGAAATCACTTGACGAGATTTTTCTTGCCTCTTGCGTATGCCCCCCTTCCAACTTCCAAGAAAGAAATAGAAACAAAGAAAGTAGTCCGTATGTGCCTGTGGTGTACTATGTCCCGAGATTCGATCGAGAGCTCTCTGAACCGAACCGAACTGAACTTGACTGACAGTGGGCCGGGGAACAAGGCTATACTATAGCCTGGCATGGCTGGGTGGGCTGGACTGGGCTGGCTCGAAGAGAGAATTAGCTAACAGGACACCCACTCCCATTTAATCATTCGACCAGTAAGCGGCCTTACCACAAGCACAGCTGCCAGCTAAGCTGCCAATGCAAGTGACTTGACTTCGAATATTACTTCTTCCTGAACGAACTGACCCTTTTCGAGTTCGAGACTCAAGCCTGGCGTGTACATGCTCCGAACATACCTTTTCTAGCTGCTAATTACAAATGGTTTGCTAACAGGTTTTCCTTATCTTCACGCACTTCCCCAGCTTTTTATCCCACATCGCCGTTTCCATTACACTCCAAAACTGATTCGAACCTGCTATCATATCGTTCTCGTTGATTATACAATTCTCTTATTTATTTTTTTTCCCACCCTATTGCTCTATTCTCGCCTATCTCTTGCGTGGACCCGTCGTCTATCGCTCTTGAGCCTCCCCAGCCTAGATTTCTGGTACCTGCATCCATTGTATCTCAAATCAACCGCGCGGGAAGTCGTCTAAATCGCTTGTCGCCATTGTTTTCCGGGGGACTTTGCTCTGGAAATACATACATCATTCGTCTTGGTGGGAAGGTCCTTTTTTCCCTTCGGGAAATTAAGTCTTTGGCGATATCAAATCAAACCAACCAGGCTTGAATAAAATAAAATAAAAAGAACTGAAATAAAATAAACACCATACAAAGAGTTGGTCAGAAAAAAGTACGTAGGTCTGACATACATCCCTTTCTTTCCCTTTTTTTCTCTCTCCTTTCCCTTCCTTTGATGCATGTCTGCACGGCGAATGGTCTGCTCTTTGCTATTGCATCCGGGTCCTGCGTTTTCGATCCTGCTATTCGACCGCCTCGCTGTTTCTTTTCCCTTCTGTTCATCTCTTTATACAAGATCATTCTTGCTTGGTTATTGTATTTTTTATTCTTCATACTCCTTCATTGTATTCATCTCTATGATGTCTCCGCGAACGCTTCAACGTTTTGCATGAGAGTAGCTTGGGCTATACACATTTTACATTCCAACCCCAGTCCATGACATCCATAAGGACGAATATGGAAAAGAAGGATTCCCAAAGAAGCAAGCCGTTCACCCCAGTATTACGCCTGGAATTTGCCTACATGTTTGGGCCTCTTCCTTTTCAGCCTTCATATTACAAGTTATATTCATCTGTGCCCTGCTCTTCGTTTTTGAAGACAGTGAATTCTCGAACTCGCTTTGCCTCCCAACGACTTCGACGCCAGTATTAACAATACTCCCGATCTTTATTTAGGCACTTTGTGTATTTCTGATACTCCAGCGGCTTCTCGGTCGCTGCTATCTTTCGGTTTGTTGCTGTGAACTTTGCCAGAGGCTGTACGCCCCGTGGTTTCACGAGGTTGAGGGTTCTGTTCATACCAAGCAGCCTCCGTTCCTAGTAAAAGAGGAGGTTATCTTCGTCAACCACACTGTTAAACATGGCAGCTGCTGTCAAGGAGTCTCCGGGTTCTCCATCTTCCTCAATGTCTTCCCCAGAAGGAAACGCCGTCCCAGATGCCGCCGCTGCTCAGAAGCGGAAAGGCGGGCGCAAGCCTGTGTATGCCACACAGGAAGAGAGGAAGATGAGAAATAGAGCAGCTCAAGCTGGTAAGGCTCCATACCCCGATTAGATGCCCTTGGTCTTCCCTATGACTGTGCTGTCGACAACCTTTGGAAAGGCCTTTCGGATCATCATTCTATTTTATTGAACACAAAGTTAAGACTAACCAGTGCGACTCCGTGCTAGCTTTCCGAGAACGACGGACTGAATACATCAAACACCTCGAGGCAACCATCAAGCAACAAGAGGAGACTCTTGCGACCCTTCAGCAATCATCTCGCAGCGCGGCGGACGAGGTTCTCATGTTGCGCTACAAGAATTCTCTGTTGGAACGAATTCTTCTCGAAAAGCGCATCGATGTTCATGCCGAACTCAAGGCTTTCACTGACAATGATGCTGTGCCCGCTGGCCCTGTCCCTTCTCTTCCACCACATCCTCCACACGTGCAAAGAGCGCTGCACCAGAGACTGTTAGGACGACCACAGCAACATCAGTTTCATAACCAGCACATGGGGCAATTGGGTAGCAGCACTAGCTTCAAGAAGATGAGAAGACTATCCGAGTCTTCTTTCTTCCAAAAGCCCACTACGATGGCTGGTTCCCCAACCAGAAAAGTAACATCGCCGGCAGTCTCCGTAGAAATGACATCTCCAGTGACATCCGAGCCCTCATCTACTATGGGAGGGTCTAACCACACCTTCCTTGCCAGACCATCGCCAATAGCCGGTCCTAGACGTTTCTCCCACGCCCCGGACCTAGCATCCCTAGCGACGCTCTACCCCCAGCAATACCAGGCCCATATGGATAAGCTAGGTAAGATGCCCTTCGCGATAATATATCAACTTCCACCGTACTCACAATGCTTACAGAACAAGAATACGACGCTGAAATGTATGATGAAAACGATGGAGAGGAGGATGACGAACACCCAATCGAAGGCCACGAGGTTCCGGGTACACTCTCAAACTCGGAATTCGCCATGAACCAGCGAGGACAGGCGGGGAACACTCCGATGACAAGCGGTCAACGAAGCCAACAACTCCCAGCGCTGGCTTCTGCAGAAGGCGGGGCGGGTTCTCAGCCGACATCCGGTAACAGCAAGGAGCCAAACGGATCAGCCAGCGAGAACATGCTCCAACAGTACTACAGCACTGGATCGTGGACCGTCGACCTGTTCTCCGACCCCTACATGATGGGCCCGCTCCAATTCCCAAATCCATTCACCAGCTTCCCAACCAGCAGCATGAGATAAACGACCATTATAGAAAGCGGGCCCGACTGGAACCACGGCATCGACATTTTCTCTCTAGATCTATCAACATCTACTGTCGTCATTGTACAGATCATCAGCACCTATTCAACATAACTATATATCCAGCTACGGCTACTCGGTCATATTATTTACCAAATCACAATACCAAAAAGTTATTCGGGATTTTTTCTTTTTTTTTTCTGGAACTTCGTCACGATGCGATTTGATCATATTTGTTTGGTGTACATTATTTTATTTATTTTTTTTAACGACCAATGCATAGTTACGGCGGGGAATCATTATGTTTTTTTTTTCTTTCATCTTTTGCAGGAGCCTGGATCGGTAGATGCCTCTGTCTTTTTTCTTCTTCTTCCAGAGCTCCAAGGAGTATGCTCTTCGGTACAGCATTTGCATCAAACCCACATTTCAGGCGAACTTGGGAGCTTCTTTCCTTTCCTTCAATTATTCTCCTTTTTTTCCGCCAATTTTCTTATGGGTATCCTATTCCTTTCCTTCCTAATACATGTTACTCAATCATCAACGCTGAGCTTGGCTCATTGAAGTTATGGATTCACCTACACCGGTCTGGTTGTTATTTTTCTTCTTATTCCCCTCAGGACCCGTTTTCTTCCGAGCATACGAAAAAACCATATTTTCCATAAGAAGCGATACGTTTTTGGATCTATCTATTACTACTACCACCATTGAGGCGTTTATTCTTCATATTCCATAGCTTAGCTACTACTGCTTATCACCATTGATTCCAGAGCTCTTCATCTAGCCATCCCATCCTATCCTTGTTCGGCTGCAGGCTGTGCAGTTCCGCGTGCCGTTTCCAAGACCACTATGTATTCATTTTTTTTTCTTTTAACTATTGTGCATAAAATCAAGACCTAGCAAATTCACAGATGAGATCTGAAATGCTAATTTTTTTTTTTTTTGAGAACCCACAGACCAAGTAAAGAAATATAAAAATGCACCTCCATCGGCAAACGGGATTAGCCTTGATCATGAAACCTAGATACCCGAGTTTCCTGGCGAAAGAGAAAAAAAATTATTGGAGCTGAGCTCGTCTACTTCTGGAAAAAAAAAACTATTGACTGAAATTATTCTAAACATGCATAGAACATACACATACATATGTCCATCATATATTTCTTTTTCTTTCCAACCACGTTCCAGATGTATGTACGTCTTAAAAGACGAGAATCAAAAAGGATGGTGTGCGAAAATGCAACCT
Source organism: Arthrobotrys flagrans (assembly GCF_004000055.1). Lineage (NCBI taxonomy): Eukaryota > Fungi > Ascomycota > Orbiliomycetes > Orbiliales > Orbiliaceae > Arthrobotrys > Arthrobotrys flagrans. Next base: position 1,713,863 of record NW_027137556.1, read on the forward strand.
GAACTAACTATGGCCCCGTGACTGATGTAAAGCTCAAGCATGTTGGCACCTTTTATTTTATTTTATTTTTTCCTTCTCTCCCTTCTTCCCCACAATGTGTTGATACGTGGCCAGCCGCTTGGGGACTGTCTGCAGATGCTTCTTCCAGACTAAAACCCTTCCGCTAGCATATCACAAATCACAAGTTTTTGCATAGAACATGTACATGCGTCGACCTATCCGTCCTGTCTATCCGGCGGTCCTCGTGTGGGAAACAACATAGTGTGAAGCGCAACAGGCAAAGAAGAGCAATCCGGATGGGAAATGCCTCACGCAGAAGAAGCTGAGCACTCAACTGATCAGCCTCGGCCTCACTCCCACAAATTAGATCTTTCTCCTTTCCCCTTCTTCCTTGGCTCCTTTTTTTTAGTTTTAGTTTTTGCACAGTGCGGTGTGGTTTCGTTCCCACTAAAAACCGTTGAACCCGACCCTTTGGGGAAGAAAAAGAAAATCAAAAATCTGGGGTGCATGACGGGAGTATGCAATAGGTATCTGTTCCTCCCTATTTTTCTTTTTTTCTTTTTTCAACATACGATGTATGTGAAGTTTACGGGGCAACGTGGAATGTTTTAGCTTCGCTGGCTTCTTCCTTTCCTTTCATCTTCCTCGAAAGCTAAGGCCGGTCGACACAAGTCTATGAGCTCCATGTGATTATCGTCTGCAGCAATTTGCCTAACTCCCAGATACCACGAATGAGATGAAAGTGAACAAACAAGCACATGAAATTTTTACCTAGACGGCTTTAGTAGCAATAAAATGTTAAACGAATAACCCTATCCCGGTCTTGGCAGGTGTAGAAGTCAGGAAAGAAGAAGAATCTACACGCTATGTATCGTTAAGGGAAAACTGTAATTTTCTCTTTCCCAAGTCCCCAAAATTCTTTTTTTTAAAAATAAAACACTAAAAGTAAATAGACTCTCACAAAAGAAAGGCATAGCTGAAGTTACCATACGCGAACGGAGAGAATCCGGGGTAAAAACCAGCTGACCACGAGAGAGAAACGAAATTCAAGAGCTCGTGGGGCTCAAAGGGGACTAATTGGCTAAAGCAAGCCTTTCAAAACTAAACAGCTAGGGGGGTAGCTTGTTCAAGCTTGTTGGAAAGCAAAAAGAAACTGAGGGTGGGGATGACCTATCTATGATGCAGGTCTTGTGTGTCGCAAAAAAAAAGAGGTCATGTTCCTGCCTATCCTGAATCTGGAAGAAGGGATGTATCCGAGAATACACCATGGGATCGTATCGGTAACCCACCCTTCCCTTTCCGATGTTGGTTTTATTTTTATATACATGTATATCACCACCTGCCAGAGATGGGCAGAAAAATCTGGGGAAATATGGAAGGAAAATCCGGGGTGTGAAACATTCCGGGTGACCTTTCTTAGCGTTGCATATTGCGCAGGTGAGGGGATGTAAATAAGGCTAGACTCGAGCGATTTTTTTAGGCTTTCGTGAGTGGATGTGTTGTTTATGTGGTATTTTTTTTTCTTGGAGAACCCGAGATATTTTCGAGGATTTTCCTTCCAGCTTCTTCTTGCATGTCATCCATATTCATAGTGCTTACACAAGCTTCCTGCAGAAGATCTGTGATGGATCGTATGGTACGGGGTGATGCCGAATGCGAAGATTTACAAAGGCCTCATCGGGGAACAAAACTGGCAGGAGGCGGATACCCTAGAGATCAGCGCATGTATGGTGTATATAAGTGCATCTACATATGAGGCTGGATAAGATCCTAAAAATTTTGGAAAGGGGGGAAATGTTAAATTTCTATTTGACGCTGGTTTCAAAGCTTGCGCTTTCCTTATTAAAAAAAGAAGAATCTGAAAGGTAAAACATCAAGAATTCCAGAGATAAATCGCTATTTTTTTTTCGTTGGTGACTAGATCCAAATCGCAATATGGAGGCTCTATAATTGCATGCAGCTGGCTGCTTTAAGGCTAAAATTCATGGATATCGGCTATGGCAGACAGATGAGGAAGAAATAGGAAGGAGGGAATGGCATTGAAACGAAAACTAGGTAAGGAACCGTGAGGGTAATGTGATAACGATGTTCCGAAGGTACACCCTGGTATTGTTGCGCCTTCAATCACCTTCTAGAATAAGAGTTTGCAGCTTCGAACTCCATCCCGGAGAGACTTGGGTATCGTTTCCTAAACTCGAGGAGCTCATCGTCTCGTCCGCCGAGATTGGAGGACGAAACATCCTGTATTGGTGATTCGTTCACCTCAGATCTTGTAAGTCCAAGCCCATATCCATAGTCGGCGGGTATCTGTGGTCGTGGCTCGGAAGGCGGAAGTTTCCTAAACTTATCAGGTTTAGGGCCTGGGCGGGGTGGAAGTTGTCGGGGAGCACTTGGTCGCGTTCCTGGGTTTCCCTGGGTTGCCGGGGCTGCCGTGTTCAGGCCTGACTGCGGCTCCGTCCCAGGTCGGGCATACCGGTTAACAAGGGATTTCACAGATGGTGGTTCAGAATCTGTGCTAGGTTGCATTGATTCAGCCATAGACAGGCCTTGCAGCTCCTTTTCTAGAGCCTCATGTGGCTTTGGAGCTGTGGCGTCAGTGTAACGGCCATACCCTTCCGCGGTGCGGGGAGCATATGCCTTTTCTTCCTCATTGAGCAGAGCGTGCACCTTGCGCTGTATGGATCCAGCCCTGGGCCGCGGAGGTCTCACCCCTGTACCTTTCTCTGCTACCGACTGCTTATAAGCAGCTGCAGCTGCCTCCACCCTACGCTCTTCCTCCTGAAGTTGGCGTTTCTCCATCTCTCTTCTGATTTCCGCGGGAATTTCAGAGCTGCTCACTTGCAAATCTGAAAATTGCTGTCCGATATAATCATCTGAAGGAAATTCGCTTGTATGCGGGCTTGTTTTCCCGCTCTTCTTGGAGTCCGGGCCAGCTTCGAATCTCCTAAAAGCCTCGCCAAAGCGCCCTGCTAACATGTTTTTTGTGCCAACAAGCGTAATGGATGGTGTCTTTTTGTGCTTGTTGGACGACGGCGTCGCGGTTGGGAGACGCTTGTCAGGTTTGCCACCTTTAGAGGCATCGGATTCTTGTTGAAGCATTCTTAAAAAGTCCACACTGGACTCGATGTGCTCCGATACGGCGGATGAGGTGGACCGGCCTGTGGTATTGTTTTCCAATTTCGGAGGTTGGGAAGGTTTAGACCGAGACGAAGAGCCCAGGTCACGAAGGAAATCAAGATTAGATTCGATGTGTGTGCTCTTAGGTCTCGCCTTTCCAGTTGGGGCTGGCCGCGAACCAATTGTAGAGACTGGACGAGGAGGCTCGAACGATCTCCTGGCGAGATTAGCGGGACTGTATGGAGACGTTGATACGGATCTGCTGGGCTCCCCTAGAGGAGGCCTCATGTACCCGCTGTTCGACGTTGGTGTCGCAGAGATGCTTCCGCTCTGCTGCTCGCCGAACCTTGATTGAAACCTGTCGTTATTTCGACTAGGGTGGGGCGATGGGGTCGAAGCAGGGCTGGTCATGGTTCCCTGTGAGACCATAATAGGTTTGTTCGAAGGTGTTTCTGTCGCCCCGGTTTGTACCTTCCTGGCCTCCTGAGACGCGAAACTAGATGCCATATCGTTCGATCCGGTTAATAATGGCTGCGATTTTGTCGCAGCAATCGGAGGCATGTCATCAAATGCTTGATCCGCCAACTTTTTCATTACTCTTTCACTCAATGTGCCTGACTCGCCCTTATTAATTGAAGGGCTCTCCGGCGGCGATCCACCAAAGTCGAATCTTGCGCCTTGGTCGTGAAGGATCGAGAAGCTTTCTACACTAGGAAATCTTGCAGAGAGTTCATCTTCGGCGTTGGAAGGATCGAGCGCTGCAAAAGGATCCTTGGTAATTTTAGGTCCGGGGCCGCGCGATGTTGAGGTATTAGGCCGTTGATTAGGTTCGGCATTAGGCCTCGGCGGGCGACCACGTCTCATCTGCTGAATCTGGGGGAGTTCATCTTTTGGTGGAGGTTTAGGCGCTTCTTTAACTAAAGCGGGTTGGTAGGTTGTCGTGATCGGTGGAGTTGTCTGGAGCGATGTATTGCTCCGGTTGGTGGGTTTATCGTAGATCTATTATTGATATCAGCGTGTGCCCTGTTGGCTACGTGACTGAATGTAGAAAATTGCATACATTCTTAATAGGTACGCTCTTGCCCCGCAACCTACACACGGTGCAGACGATCTCGTAGATATTGGGTCGCTTTCGAGGATCCTCTTGAAGCATAGAGCCTGGTGTCGGTTTAGCATTTGAAATTGGGGTTAATGGTGGAATTAAGATGGGAATACGAACCAATCAGACCCTTGACTTCCGACGAGAACTGTGGATAAGGGGGGTATTTGAATGAAGCGTTGAGGATCGCAAGTTGACCTTGGTCCTCGAACGGCGTGGTATAGTAACATAGTTTGTATAACAAGACGCCCAGAGCCCAGATATCCGACTTCTCGTCTATTGGCTGACCACGGAACACGTCAATCATTTCAGGGGAACGATACTGTAGTGTAGTGTGCTTCTGAATGTCCTCCTCGATGAGACGGCATTCGGCAACATTTTGACCAGCAGGGCGTGGTTCTGCGGAAGAACCGAAGTCACAAAGCTTGTATGTCCGTGGCTCCGGTGTGATCAAGATATTTTCAATCTTTAGATCTCGATGGAGCAAAGGAGGCTGGAGATAATGCATGCAAGCGACACCTTCTGCGGCATCACTGAAGATCTTCAAAATCTCTGGCTCCGTCAACCGATGCTGCAAGCGTGTGTTCATGAAATCAATTAAACCTCCACCTAACATGAACTAGTATATCAGCTTGTGTTACCTTGGCTATCTGCTAGTAAAGGCGGTACAGACCTGCGCAGTATTCCATTAAAAGGAAAACTTCATAGCCGCCTGCTTTCAGATGCGACGCGTGAGAGTCGATATACTTCACGATATGTCTATGCCCTTTAAGCCTTTTCTAGTCCATCAATAGATACACCCCCTATTAGCGACCAAAATACAGAAAACCCAAATGAGATCCAAGAATGTGGGTATAGTATCTACCATGGTATCTACTTCTGTGCGCATATTCGCCAATGCCTCCTTATCAGGGACGGCGACACGCTTCAGAACGGCAATATCCGTGCCTTCGACAATTTGATCCATCTTGACAACGTATACATGGGCGAATCCACCTATTTTGCCCATTATTTAGCACATCCGGATAGGTCACCCGGGTAGGTGGAATCTAACCTTCGGAAAGGTATCTTTCAACCACACAGTTATGAGAGCCGACCCTAATATTCGTACCCGGCTGAAAGGTTCCAGGAGGAGCATTATTCTGTTTCGGAGGGTAAGAATGAGGTTGGTAATGGCGAGGTTGCTGCTGCGATGGTGGTGGAGCTCCCTGTTGAGCCGGGGGTGAAGAGTACTGCTGATGCTGATGCTGTCGTTGATGATGGTGATAGGCAGGATCATACTGAGCAGATTGCGGCTGGGAGATGTGGTTGTAGCTGGAAGCCATTGTAGGGGGATAGAAGGCAAGATGAGCCGTTGTCGACAGGAGGTGAGCAGGCTAAGTCGGACGGTGTGGCACTCGAAGATCGAGACTCGAGCTCCCTAAGCTATGGACGACAACCAATCATGTGATGCGGAAGGATAGAGCTTAGCGTAACGTCCAACGGCAATGAAGATGTTGGGTAAAAGAATATCTTCGGAGGATAAAATGTGAAGCGGTAAGCACGGAACTCGGTTGGAAGGAGATGGCTAATGGCATACTAGTTTTCTGGGCGGGTTCGGGGCAGGTTTTGGGGGGTTATACGAGAGCTGAGGTAGGTGGCTGTTCTTGGTAGGCCACCCGAGTAAGTAAGTACACGCTGGCTGTACATGTACCTTGCAGGTGATGATGAGTCTGCGAAAAGCTGTAGTATGATAGTAGGAATATATGTTCACGATGAAGATTGATATGCTTTATGATCTGGTATGGTCATGACTACGAGTTCTAGAGGTTTGGAGTTACTGAAGCAGGCATGGACGTGTGTGGTTCGGCCAGAACTACAAGCTGACGTTGTTGTTTGGGACGCGCAGGATAACCTGGGTAACTATAAGAGACCGACCGACAACACATCAGATCAGATTAGATGATCTGATAAAGAACGCGTCCGTTAATAGTTGCGTATAATACACATAAGCTCGAGTGGTTTGTACATACAATCAATCCTCTTTTAGACCATTTAAATAAACTGTTAGAGCCGTAGCTTTGAGAAGTTCTTCTGGTTTAATACGATCCGGGAGAAGAGATGGCGACCGAGGCCGACCGACAGATACCTCGCCAGCCGGATGGTGGCGTAGATGTTAATATATATGGTGCATGGTGGTGGTGTCGCAGGATCTATAGGTATAAATTGGGTGGCAGAAGCGGGTGATTGGCTGGGGTGGGGTGATTGAAGGCTCCCCTGGACAGAGCGTATAAAAGCATGTTTGATAGTTAAAGCCCGGCCATCCCCCCGAGCAATTTGCTAACGACGTTCCTCTCGCCACTGCCAAAACCACCAATGACACGCGCGACAACACATCAACACATATAAATTTCCAAATTCTTCCACGGCCTGTCACGCTGCTTCTGCCATTAGTATCGACGTATACATCACACTGCCTGTTGATGGCTTTGCGGCTTCATCATGTCTAGATTAGACAGGCTTGTCACGTAAGTTTCTTCTGATTATAAAACTTCAAGTACATTCATCTAGAGCTAATATAATACCCTTGTAGCCTGCTTGAGACAGGGTCTACTCCCCTGGTCAGAAACACAGCAGCCTCCCAGCTAGCTGACGTTCAAAAGGCACACCCTGAAGAGGTTTTCAATCTTCTGGGTCGAGTCTTACCCTATCTTCGTTCTAAAAAATGGGACACACGTATGGCGGCCTCTAAGGCCGTTGGTGGCATCCTGGAACATGCTGATGTATGGGATCCGGACAAGACACACCCAGTCCCTACTTCAGCCGATGATGTCGTCAAGAAAGAAGAAGATGACCACACATCTAACATAAAAGCCGAGAATGGCATCTCTCCTTCTCTTGCCGATAAAGACTACCTTAGTTTTGAGACGTTTGATATCAAGTCCGTCATCAAAAACGGTACCAAACTGCTCGGTAGCCTGGGGAAAGAGTACGACTATTCCCTAGCCGATCTAGACCCTGCTGAACGTCTACAGCGTCAAAAACAGAACGTTAGAAACACTCTGGGAATGGCGAGTGAGTATCTCGATGATGACCTCGTCGAGGAGAAGGACTTCGCGACTTCTGGGGCTCACGGTCTGCCTCAGACCCCTCGTATCGACACAAATGTCAGCAACTTCCCCAAATCTAATGCCGTGTTCTCTCCTGTGGTTCATTCTGCCATGTCCCCTCGTGAACCTCCTCTTTCAGCTGGACCTCATAACGGCAATGGTGAAGAATCAGCCTTAAGCAAGCGCCAGCAGAACATGATGAAGCGAAAAGCAAAGCAGAACGCGAAGAGTCACGCAAACAAGGTCAGGGTCGTTGATCTTTCTACGCCGGCCTACCGACGTCCCAGCTCTGATCCTCAAATGCTAGATGATCCTGCGTCTACACCACACCCAGTTAAACAAGAACAAGGTGCTGAGGGCGCCCAAGGCGTTGCAGACTACTTCAGCCTAGATACACAGGCTCCTCAGGATGACGGTAAGATCGTCGTTCAACATAAGGGTCCAGCCTTACCTCCTTCGTCGACAGTTCAGGTTGAAGCTGATGACACTGTCTGGCCGTTCGAGCGTTTGGCTGATATCTTACTTGTTGACCTCTTCGATCCTTCATGGATAGTCCGTCATGGTGCCGCTATGGCGCTTCGTGACCTAATCCGATTTCACGGCCATGGCGCGGGCCGTATCCAAGGAAGATCTAAGAAGTTTAACGACAATGCAAATAAGCGTTGGCTTGACAATATTGCCTGTCGTATGTGCTGCATATTTGTCCTTGACCGATTTAGCGACTACGCTGCAGACAATGTAAGTATTCACACACATACTAGCTATGTTGCTATAGTCGGTATTGCTCGTTTGTTGATGATTCTAACTGCTCTGTTTCTAGGTCGTGGCTCCCGTACGAGAAGCTGCCTCCCAAGCGCTTGGTGCCCTGCTGAAGCACATCCCTCAAGGTTCCGTTTACGAAGTCTACAAAATACTTCGCCGAATGGTGATGCAAGATGATTTAGATATATCCCAAACAATATGGGAGATTTGCCATGGCGGCATGCTAGGCCTAAAGTATCTTGTTGTAGTCCGAAGTGATTTATTCGTCGAAGAGCCAGACATTCTAGACGGAGTTGTTTCAGCCGTCATGAAAGGTCTTCGGGATCACGATGACGATGTCAGAGCGGAAAGTGCAGCTACGATGCTTCCTATCGCTGCAGAATTTGTGTCGTTGCGGTCCCATGCCGTTGACGATCTTACAAGTGTCGTTTGGGAATGCCTCTCGCATCTGAAGGACGATCTGACAGCCTCGACTGGACACGTTATGGACCTGCTGGCTAAGCTTTGCTCATTCCCCGAAGTTCTCGAAACTATGAGAATGAAAGCCGAAACAGATCCTTCGTAAGTAGTTATTCTTCCCCTGGGAGACTATTTGATGGTATCGCTAACACAAGTACCTAGACAATCGTTCTCCCTCCTCGTCCCGCGCCTCTTCCCCTTTCTACGACATACAATCACAAGCGTCAGAAGTGCTGTTCTTCGAGCTCTGCTCACTTTCCTAGGCATTCAAGGATCTGGTAGTCGAGGGTGGGCCGATGGAAGAGCTTTAAGACTCGTCTTCCAGAATCTACTGGTTGAACGAAATGAAGCGGTTCTTGAACTATCGTTAAACCTATGGATGACAGTAGTTCAAGAGTACGCGAAGGAGGATGCGTATGCATTTAGCTCGCAATTCCGTCCGCATGTCGACCCACTCCTCACGCTCCTTATGACCCCAATTGGTATCTCTCGAAACCCATATCCTATGGATATGTCTCTCTTCATCAAGCCATCGGGCCAAACTTTCCTTCAAACGATGCGGCCGCCTGTTAGGGAATCTTCCGTTGTCGAAGAGAAATCAGGACCTGGAAGAGGCCGTGGCCGTAAGAAGAGTACAAAGTTCGATGATCTGCCTCCAACTCAAGTCCCCTCTCACAACCTCGATGGTCACATTATGCAGGGCGACGTTGATTTGGTTGGCCATGATATTATTATGAAAACGAAGATATCCGGAGCAAAGGCTCTTGGCAAGGCTATGAGTGTTTGGCCGGCCGAGACGATGGTGGAAGTGTTCTCTACTACACTGATAAATTATCTTCGATCACCATATTCGTCAACTCAACTGGTGGCTGCTATGATTGTCGAAGAGTACTGCAAGCATACCACGTCGGACAACCCCCTCAAGGAAATATTCATGCGCGAAGTTGAGGACCTTCTCAATGGAGAGAGACCCCCGGTGTATAGAGATCTGGTTCCGTACATGAAAATAGTGCGATCGCAATGTCATAACCTTCTCAATACTTTTATCAACGTCGGCAAGATGAATCCAAGCAAGGCTCCTACTCTTGCAGTCGTTGTCCAGGGAGAGGCAGATGCAGGGCCCGAATCATTTAGTCTTCTCCATGCTGAGAGGGTTGTTGAAGAAGACTACAATCGACTTAAGAAGGCTCTGCCTTCCGGTCAGCGCATCCTTGCTACAGATGCCCTAGCAGATGCTAGAGCCCAAGCGCTTTCAGCAATCGAGGAAGCAAGGAGTGCCAAGGAGGTTAGAGATATTCGCATCATCGCCGCTGGTGCTGGTGCCATGATTGCGGCTCAGATTCTCCCTAAGAAGTTGAATCCAGTCATTAGAGGTGTCATGGATAGCGTTAAGGCGGAGGGAAATCTCGACTTACAGAGGAGGTCGGCACATGCGGTTGCTGTGCTCGTGGATCTCTGTTCGCAACGAGGGCGTGCTGCGGTTGCTGATAAGCTCACAAAGAACCTCTGCTCATTCCTCGTGGTAGATACATCTGAAACTCCTGAGTTCCATATCAATGAGAGTCTCGAGCTCTCGATCTTGTCGCTCAAGAAAGAAGAAGATAGGAAAGATCACGCCGACCCCACGAAATTCGAACGAGAGTCGAAACTTGCTCGTATCAAAAGACGCGGAGCCAAAGAAGCACTCGATCACTTCGCACAGGCCTTTGGTAAAGATTTGTTCGTCAAGGTCCCACGCTTACTCGAATCTATGGAGCAATCTCTCATTGCTGGCTTCAAGGAGGATGAACTTCCAGAATCGATCCTGGACAAAGATAACCTCCTTGGCCAAGAAATAATTGATGGCCTCTCGACAATCCGCGCCTTGCTTCCCAAATTTCACCGGGACTTACATTCTCACATCATATCCCTATTCCCTTACATTATTAAAGCTCTCCGCTCAAGATATTCTGTTCTCCGATATGCAGCTGCCAAGTGCTTCGCCACCATTTGTAGCATCATAACCATTGACGGGATGAAAACCATGGTCACCGATATCCTACCTTCAATATCGAATGGCCTTGAGGTCAGAACCAGACAGGGTATTATTGAACTAATCTACCATCTCATATCCGCAATGGAAACGGATATTCTCCCATTCGTTATTTTCCTTATCGTTCCTGTTCTTGGGCGAATGAGCGACTCGGACAATGATATTCGACGTCTCGCAACCACCGCATTCGCCACCCTCATCAAACTTGTCCCCTTGGAGGCGGGTATTCCGGATCCTCCAGGTTTCCCCGAGGAGCTCTTGAAAGGTCGTGATAAGGAACGGAAATTTATCGCCCAGATGCTTGATGTCCACAAAGTTGAACCTTTCCATCTTCCAGTTGCAATTCAGGCTGAGCTTCGATCTTACCAACAAGAGGGCGTCAACTGGCTCGCCTTCTTGAATCGTTACCATCTACATGGTATTCTCTGCGACGGTAGGTTTCAAGCTTATTCAATGTATTCCCTCTCACTTTCAGAGCTAACATCGGTGTTATTAGATATGGGTCTTGGAAAGACACTCCAAACCATCTGTATTGTCGCAAGCGATCACCACTTGCGTGCTGAGGATTTCAGCAAGACCCAGAATCTTGAGTCAAGGCGAATTCCTTCTTTGATCGTTTGCCCCTCGACTCTTTCCGGACACTGGCAGCAAGAAATCAAGCAATACGCTCCATTCCTCACGACCTTGGTTTACGTTGGCAACCCCTCAGAGCGCTCAGAGTTGAGAAACCAGCTTGGCTCAACAGATATTGTTATCACTTCATACGATATCTGTCGAAACGACCTCGAACATATTTCAAGACATGACTGGAATTATTGCGTCCTTGATGAAGGGCATATCATCAAGAATTCGAAGGCAAAGCTCAGCCAGGCTGTCAAGAAAATACGTGCCAACCACCGTTTAATTCTCTCCGGTACCCCTATCCAAAACAGTGTTCTAGAACTCTGGTCTCTCTTTGATTTCTTGATGCCTGGGTTTTTGGGAACCGAAAAGGTCTTTATGGATCGTTTCGCGAAACCAATCGCCAACAGCCGCAACAGCAAGAGTTCCTCGAAGGAGCAGGAAGCCGGAGCCCTCGCGATCGAAGCTCTTCACAAACAAGTTCTTCCATTCGTTCTTCGACGTTTGAAGGAAGAAGTCCTTGACGATCTACCTCCGAAGATTATCCAGAACTATTACTGCGAACTTAGCGAGCTACAGAAGCAACTGTACCAAGAATTCTCGAAGAAGCAGAGCAAAGATCTCCCCGGCGCAGGCGACAGTAGCAAAGAGCAAAAACAACATATCTTCCAGGCTCTCCAGTACATGCGAAAACTCTGCAATTCGCCCGCTCTCGTCTTGAACGAGAAGCACCCTAAATACGCCGCTGTTCAAAAACAACTCGCACAGGATAACACATCCATCCGTGATCCCGTTCATGCTCCTAAGCTTTCTGCCCTCAAGGATTTACTGCTTGATTGTGGAATCGGTGCAACCGCTTCTGCGAAGGACGACGATTTCGCGGTTGCCTCCAACGCTATCAGTCAACATCGAGCTCTTATTTTCTGCCAACTGAAAGAGATGTTGGATATTGTTGAAAGTGATGTTCTCAAGAAACTGCTTCCGACGGTGTCATACTTGAGAATGGACGGAGCCACTGACCCCAGATACCGACAAGACATGGTTACGAAGTTCAATAGCGACCCTTCGATCGATGTACTTTTGCTTACAACTCACGTTGGAGGTCTTGGTTTGAACTTGACGGGCGCCGACACTGTTATTTTTGTGGAGCACGATTGGAATCCTCAGAAGGATATGCAGGCCATGGATCGCGCCCATCGTATCGGACAGAAGAAGGTTGTGAATGTTTACAGATTGATCACGCGTGGAACGTTGGAGGAGAAGATCATGAAGTAAGTCTGAATCCTTCTCCCATGGTCACTCATGAAGCACTTATCTAACCGTCATGTACAAAACAGTCTCCAACGATTCAAATTAGACGTCGCCTCGACGGTCGTTAATCAACAAAACGCCGGTCTCGCGACCATGGAAACTGACCAACTACTTGATCTGTTCAACTTTGGCGATGCCGACGTTGGTGAGAAGAAGGACAACAGAGATGGAGACGAGGTTATGGATATCGATGGAAACCCGATCAAGAAGGGTACGAAGGGCATCTTGGACGACATTGGCGAACTTTGGGACGAGAACCAATACGACGAGCTGAACTTGGATAGCTTCATCGCATCTATGAAATCTTAGCTTTAGTATCTGGGTATTGGACGCAGGCAATAATATCTATGGGAACGTGAACTCGCAGGATAATGATAATACGGACAGCTACGATATGTTATGACACGGCGGTGCTTCTTGTTAATCTTCTTCTCTTCTTTTCACATACTTTTTCTTGTTTTTACAAAGGCCGGTTGTAATACGTTTCCGAGCGCCGCTGGGGATTATATCAATACAATATACGGCTGGCTGCGTCGACCGTACCCGAAAGTCTTGGCAGGTCCCTTTTCGCGTGAGCGAAATGACGTAAGGCCGCCGGGCCCGTTTGAGCTCCGTTCAACCAACATCTCTGGAGAGTTCCGAAGCCAAAACCTGAACCTCTCAGCTAAAACGTATTTCGTACCTCGTATTATAATATTAATACCTAATCGTCCCTTTACGTCTGGTGATTATTATAGTACCTCAATGAGTACAGGCTGTCCCTAACACTCAAAAACCCCTCGTTTATTCTGTATATGCCGTTATGCATATTATTAAACCACTGTTATGCTTCCCACCTAACCTTACCTAGGTAACTCTAGTCGCGCATAGATAAGGACAATATTTCTGGAACTGGGCCTCATGATTCCTTTATCCTTCAGCTGTTCCCCCCTTATCCACCTCTTCGGCTCCTTACTTTTCGACAGAAACACCACAACATCAAACGTTAACGCTTTTACTTGAACCCGAACTGTGATGGTTCGTTCATCTCGACTACATGGCACATACGAACGGAAGCACCTATAACAACTTCAGCAGCCTCAACGGCCACCCGGGTCTCTCGGATGAGGGTCTCCGTTCCCGCCGGGGGGATTCGCATCTGAAACCCGAGTTTCCACATCACATCGACGAAGACGCCCTCTCTAGCGGTCGATCAACGCCGTTACCACAAGATGCGCCTCCATCGATGAAATCGATCCACCGAGCGAAGAAGCAGAAACGGCGAAAGCTGTTCCCGACCGTTGACTACGAAGAACGGGTCAGCCATTTCGATCCACAATCGCAACATCATGATTTCCGAGGATTCTTTGCGTTATTCTGGGTTGGGTTGTTCATTATGGTTTTGACGACCGGGGTTAGGAATATCAAGGAGACCGGGAGGGTGTTCAGGACTTCGATATTTTCGTTGTTTACGGATGATATTCAGGGACTTGCGGTTTCGGATTTGTTGATGGTGGCTAGTACTTCGCTCACGTTGCCGTTGCATAAGGTGTGGCGGGCGAGGAGCTTTGGGGTGGGTTGGGGGAATGGTGGGTATATTTGTCAATATGTTTTGCAGTCTGTTTGGTTGACGATGTGGATTTATTGGCCTTTTGCACGGGGATGGGTTTGGTAGGTCTACAGTTCTTTATACCGAGTCTCCGTCCCTTTAATTGGGGAGTGGGGAAGCTCGGCTTACGAGATGGACTAATGATTGGAATAGGACGCATCAGGTGTTCTTCACGCTGCACACCCTTGTGCTTCTGATGAAGATGCACTCCTATGCTTTCTATAACGGACATCTGTGTGAGACGGAGAGGAAGCTTCACCAATTGGATAAGAACACATTGAGCACGGAATCCAAGTCGGACACTGCTCTCCGCGAAGTGCTCGCCTACGAACTTACCTCGCCGACGGGGTTGACACAGTATCCGAGAAACCTCACGTGGTCGAACTACTTGGACTATCTGTTATGTCCCACGCTGTGTTACGAGATCGAGTATCCCAGGACTCCGAGGGTTAGATGGAACATTGTGGCTGAGAAGGCAGCGGCTGTGTTCGGGTGCGTTTTCTTGCTCACTTTGACATCTGAAGAGTTCATTGCGCCAGTGGTAGGTTTCATCCCCCGTTATTTTACGTTGCAGATCTTCGCATGAGGTTATGTGCGGTGCGGTGCAGGTGATTGATTTGATTATATCAGATGAGAGATGCGACTGCCCGGTTACAGGAACAGCATACGGTATCGGATGCCTTGCTGGTGTTGGGGGAGAGCATCAATGGTCTTCTCTTTCCGTTTATGGTTTCCTTCCTGCTCGTTTTCTTGGTGATATTCGAGTACGTTTTGGGCGCATTCGCCGAGATTACTCGCTTTGCCGACCGACGGTTTTATTCGTATGTAACCTGTTCCTTCGCCCGGAGTTTTTTTCTTCTTTGACTTTTTGTTCTGACGTGATGATGCTTATCTCGTAGTGATTGGTGGAACTCATGCAATTGGTTAGAGTTCTCCCGGGCGTGGAATATCCCTGTCCATCACTGGTTCAAGCGACACGTCTATGGGGCATCCCGCGAGCATGCGTCGCGCACGGTTGCGACGTTTATAACATTTTTGATATCATCGATACTGCACGAACTGGTGTTATTTTGTTTGGTGAAGAAGGTTAGGGGGTATGGATTTGTCTGTCAGATGCTGCAGTTACCGATTGTGATGCTGCAGAGTCTACCTTGGTTGAGCAGGCAGAAGACGCTGTTGAACTGCTTCTTTTGGATCAGCATGATCCTTGGACTGAGCATGGTAGGTTTCCCTTTTGTTGAGATGGTGCTTCCCGGATTCGATTCCGAGAGTTTTTGTTTTGCTTTGACTGACACCAACAACCTTTTAGAATTGTGCGCTGTACGTCTTGTTCTGATCGGAAGGTAAATGGTTACTTTATTTTACTTTTTATTTTTATTTTTTATTTTTGTTCCTTTATTATCTCCGTTTCCCTCTCTCTTCTCTCTCTCTCTCTTTCGATATTAGATATAGACGGATTGGGCATGCTGGAGTGTTTCCGGGGAAAGAGAGATGTCCATGTACATACGCTATACTAGAAGAATCAAGTGGATGGTGTATCATGTACCGTGATGTCAGAGGGGCTGGGGAGAAAGACGGAGAGAGAGAGGGGGGGGGAAAAGAAAAGAACCTTCCCCAAAGCCGAGCGTACCCCCTGACTAAAAGGAAAATCCCGAAACGTGTGACTTGCACTAGCCTCGTGGTCGCGTATCGAATCTTTGGCCGCCGTTCTTTTTGTCTTTTGTCTTTTGGACGGTCGCCCCCTTCTTTGGCGTGGAAAGCGTATGCAGGGGCCAAGCAGCTAGCTTGCTTCAGAAGAAGAGGGCACTTTGGGTGAAATTGGGAGCACAGGCTGACTATTTTATTTTAACATTTTGAGGGACCCTTTTCGATCATTTGATTGATATTCGATGTTTGTAGATATAAGGAAGTAATTATACGAAAGAGATAGGAAGGGTCCTTCGAACATGCATCCCCGGTCCGATTATCCCAATAATTAATTACCTGGGGTCAGTGCAAATGCCATTTTATGTCGAACTGGATTTGAAGTCTGTCTTTATAGTATATTCTGTCCCGTTGAAGTGTAGCCGGTTCGTACATAGCAGAGGGGGGTTGCATCTCGCTCACACCTCCTTTTCCGGCCCTTGCCCGGTCAACTTCTCTCCCCATATTCAATCCAATTATCATTCATTCATCCATTCATTCGCTCCTTTGATATTGTTCCCTTCCTTCATTCGTCATTCATTCATTCTCCTTGAATTTGAATTTGAATTGAAGAACAAATAATCAATCAATCTGTAACATCTCCGCCATTCCAATTCCAAAGGGAACCTTCAAACCGACCGTCCTTTCCAATCGATCGATCGCTCTATCGATACCTTCCCTGAACCGAATTCCCCGAATTCTCCTCGAAACCGGACATTTCATCCCAACACAACTGTCTTCCTCCAAATCCTCCCCCCCCTCCGGCCAGCCCAGTCAGCCTTTCTCTCATTGACCACATCCAGACTCACACATTCAACCATCTCATCTCATCTTTCATACTCCTCCTCCTCCTCCTCCAACCGCCGGCTGGCTCATCGCCGAATAACTTCAGAATGTCTATCGCTCAACCCCAAATAGGTACGCTTCGCTCCTTCCCTTCGATATTCTCCCCTCTCTTTCTGTTCTTTTCCCCCGTCGTCGATGTCTTTCCTCTCTCCCCTTTCTTTCTTTCTTTCTTTCTATATGAAACGTAGCCTATATATCAGTACCAAGGGAAAGGGGGATAGAAAGGAAGAGGAAAAAAAAAAGAGTTTCGCAATGAGACTCGACGACCCAACCTTGCGACAAAGTGATCTTATGTGTAGATGCCAATCTATATCACGGTTCCCATTGGAAAATTATCCGCCCAAACCTCCGTTATCAAGCTAAAGATGATCCGCAGCCGTGCTTGGTATTCGGACTTTTTTTTTTTTTCCTTCTCGCTGTCGGTTTTTCGAGACTCCCACCGTCGCTAACCTGTAGCTTTCGCAATTGCCTTGTCCAGACCGAAGACCGTCGCCTGCTGCCTTCGCCCCAACCAACCCCTTTGCTTCAAACAATCCCTTCCGAAACAGAGTCTCCGCATCATCGCCAGATCTTCCTTCTCCGTCCATCCGTCAATCCAGGAACCCGTTTCTCGATGTATTTGCCGACGATGATCATGACATTTTCTCTTCTGAAACCGACAACCGCTCGGCCAATCCCGTTCAGGCAACCTCTCCGAGGCCACCGCAGCCGCAGGTGCCTAGGAATGAACCTGAAGATTTACTGGTACGTTTTGAAAAATGGGTGTCGGTCGAGTGATATATAAAGCTCGACCGTGACTATATTGCTATTGTTTTTCCGAACAGACAAAGAGCAGTTTAGAGGCTAACGCTAAGAACGCCGGTCGTTTTTCTTTCTTGTGTAATTTTTCCAGATCAGTTTTTCAATCGACGATACAGATACCCAACCCGCACAACCCCCTCGTAGACCGAGTCCTTCGATGAATACCGAAAACAGATCGCGCGGGCCGCAGCCAAGACCGATGAACGGACCTCCGAGACCTCCAGGTCGTGGAGCTCCACCACCACCACATCATGCCCATAACGGTTCGACCGGAGCTGCGAACGGCCGGCCCAGAGTGCGAGAAGACGGGAAGGGGCCCGGCAGGCAGAGAAGCAACTCCGAATCCTCTGCTATAGATGTTTTGGACCGAGAAAGGGAACGTGAGAAGGAAAGGCGAAGGGAGAAGTCCAAGAGAGATGGCGATGAGAAGAGCAAGAGTAAAGATGACAAATCGAAGAAAGACGATAAATCGAAGAAATCCTCCTCCGAAAGGCGGAAGAAAGGCGCTGCTGGAGTTGATCTTATTGATAAGCTTGATGTTACTGGTATTTACGGCGGAGGGCGTAAGTGTTCAGGATAACTTTAAAACCATACGGAATCGAAGTAGCAACTAATGTGCGAGACTTTAGTCTTCCATCACGACGGTCCCTTCGATGCCTGCAATCCGCACCGCAACAAGAACAAGAACCGTGCTCCCATGCAGGCCTTCCCGGAAGGCTCTAAGAACAATGCCCTCGGTGGCTTTGATTTCGACTTGAAGCCGGGTAGTCACAGCAACCTCTTTGGAAACAGAGACCCCGAAGCCTACCTTGAGTTTTCCGCAGGCAGAAGGGGTTCTGCGGTCGACGACTTGGCTGACCCCTCGAGGCCGATTGGGAAGCGAGCTGCCTCGTTCGATCCGGTCAGCCGCGCGGTGATACACGGCGACGAATCCCTCGGCTTGGGAACATCTACCTTCCTGGAAGGCACACCAGCTACGAAGAAAGCGATCGAGAAGGCACAGGCGGAAGAAGAGGTACTACGACCGACAACATCCGCAGCATACAAGGACAAAGACTCCAGCGGGATACAGCGCAAGAAATCGTTGGCCCAGAAGTTCCGCGGCAAGGGCTCGCAGAAACCACCGGGCCCGGAGGGAGAAGCTAGGATCGCACCTGGATTCGACAGACGGCACAAGCCGACCAAGTCGAACTCCCCAACAAGTGAAGATTATCCGGTGCGACCATTTACCCCAACATCACCGCCCCGCGGACCACCACCAATTAACAGAGCTACCAAAGGGAGTGTTTCGCAACCCCGAGAGAACTTTGGGGATGACTACGACTCAGCATGGGACAGGAAAGGCGAGAGGATCCAGATAGCTGAGGATGAGAGAAGATACAGAGATAGAGCTCCGTCGCACCCCGGTATGGGGAGAACCGCCTCGGGTGACAGGGTCAACAACTCCGGTGTACCCGAGCAAGGCAGCGGTCTTCTGAAGAGAGTGAAGAGCTTGTCGAAGGGGAAGAAGCGAGATGGTTCGTAATAAGAAGATGGGGGATGATCTGTTTTGCGGATGGCACGCTGTTACTTTTTTTTTTTTTTTTTGTTTTCTTGTCCAGTAGCTTTTTTACCTTTTTTTATTTATTTTTTTCATTGACGACGATACGGCCTCCAATCGTTTTTGCAGGCGTTCCCCATAGGCCATCGGCACGTGGTGTCCTCGCTTTTTCCATTTTTTGTCTCGACTGCGGCATATCCGTTTTTTCCTGTAGTGGTCAAACGCCCTGCTTTTACATCCATTTTCGGTCTTCGTATCGTATTGCTTGGTTTATTTCGCTTTTCCCGCACTCCGCTTCATCTTTCTTTCTTTACCTTTTTTTTTTTTTTTTTTTTTTTGTTTTCTGGCACAGCGGGTCTCTTGGGATCAGGGATATTGTGTGTGAGAGGGTCATTCGGGAATTTACTAGCTTTCATCCGGTGTCCCGTCGATTTGCATTGATCCCGTTGCATTCATCATCGGTATTGCATCTTTTCATTTTTAATTAGCTGTTCTTGATTGAGTAGTATACTATTAGCAGCAGCAGCAGCAGTAGCGGTAGCAGCCGACATGGGTTTTTTTTTTATATCTGCAGCTTGCTTGCTTGCAGCGGTAGATAGAATGCATGTCACCGTTAGCCCTTCTTCTTCTTTTAATAATCAAGCATCGAATCCAGGCATCGTATCCAATCCAATTCAATTCCATCACTCGCCAGTAGATGGTAGTACATTACTGGGGAAGAAAAAATCCGTAGTCTCGAAAGCGGGCGTGTTGCCGCATTGGACATTAGCCTGCAAGGAGACTAAGGTTCGTCCACCCACAAAAACCACACACACACAAACACACACAAACGTACACACACATCCCTTCCAAAAATCCCACCCACATTTTGTCTTTGCATTCCACATCACCACCAACCCAACCCACTTTCGACCGTTCACGCTTCTTCCCCCCCCATCCAGTCCGTCGACGGTCTTCTTTACCCTTCGTATTTTGTGGTATTCTGTCCGATAAAGTCTCACCACAGCGTGAGCAAGCAATCATTTCACAATGGCAGCCGTCGCTTCGAAAGTAAGTCCCGCCTTTTCTCTGGTTTTCCCCTCCAAGGATGGTTTGAGCCCTAGTTTGTGTGAGGTTTTTTTTTTTTTTTTCGCTGCCGGAAAAAAAAAAAAAAAAAAAAAAGAGGTCGACGAAAAGAAGGAAGAGATGGAGCCTAGGAGATGGAGATACGGGACTTGGGATGATCGGAGGGGGGTGTTAGAATAAAATATGAAAATTTTCAAATATTGCTTATACTATACGTCCTGTTTGATGGATGAGGAGGTGGAGGAGAAAGTTATCTGATATCGGCAGAGCTAACATCAATGAAATCATCATTATAGAACCCCTTCGACCTCCTTGGTACAGAGCCTATTCCTTTATTTTCTTTCCTTCCCGTTCTCGGAGGAATAAGATATAAAAATAAATAACATCTATAAAAAAATAATCATGTTTCTCGCATGATGGGGAGATGAAATCCGCCTCCGATGAGCCAAAGCGTTCTAACTCGATTTAAACTGGTGCAGGCAACGACATCGAAGATGAGAACGATACTCCAAAGCCACCAATGAAGGAGATTGTCAAGAAGACTACCACTTCTAAGAAAGCTGACGTTGCTCCACCAAAGGCTGTTGCTCCTGCTGCCGACTCCCGTGGTCCTCGCCGTCCTCGCGGTGAAGGAAATGAAGGTGGTATGTAACCTCCCTCTCTCCCATCCCCGGATAGTATTATTCCTTTTGATACTCGGCCATTCTGTTTTTGAATGCTTCTATTATTGCTGTGCTTTCTTTCGTTATCATCCGGGACTAACGATCGGCTTTAGCTTTCCGAGACCGTGGAGCCGGCCGTGAGAACAACCGATCCAGGCCAACTGACCAACAAGGCGGTCCAAGGGAGCGCGGTGGTCGCGGTGGTCGCAGTGGCCGTGGCGGTCGTGGAGGCCGTGAATTCGAGCGTCACAGCGGCACCGGCAGACTGTAAGTCATCTCTTCTGCTCTTCGAGTTAACAAGAGTCCCGGTCCTTCGATGGGTTTACTAACTCGTGTATATAGTGACACCGACAAGCAGGTTTCTCAAGGCTGGGGCAACAACAAGAGCGAATGGACTGAGGAGCAAGCTGGTGAAAGCATCGCCCAAGCCGAAGCCGCTGGTGAGGCTCCTACTGCCGCCGCCGTCGAGGGTGAACAGCCAGAGGCTACCGAAGCTGCCGAGCCGGTCGCTGAGCCAGAACCGGAGGACAACACCAAGTCCTTCGCTCAGTACCAGGCCGAGCTTGAATCCCGTGCCCCGATCGAGGAGCTTCCGGAGGCTCGTCGTGCCAACGAGGGCGTCCGTGAGGACAAGAAGTGGGCTTCTGCCAAGGAACTCGTCAAGGATGAGGACGAGGAATACTTTGTCGGTGGAAAGTCAAAGCAGAAGAAGATTAAGAACAGGAATGAGAAGGCTGTTGTCGAAATCGACCACGGATTCGTCGATCCCAGATCGCTGAGACGCGGAAGCGGTGACAGGGGTGGACGTGGAGCTCGCGGCGGAGCTCGCGGCGGAGACCGCCCACACCGCGGTGGTCCAGGTCGTGGCGAGTTCCGTGGCGGCCGTGGCGGCGCAAGAGGCCTGAACGTCTCTGACGAGTCTGCCTTCCCAAGTTTGGGAAAATAAATTGTACACTTGCGAGTGTAAACTATTGATACTGCTGCTACCAACTTATCTGAATAACTTGGGAAGAACCTCTTTTTTCCTTTTTTTTTATCATCATCTCTTTCCTTTTCCCTTTTGGATTAACTTCCTTTCCTACTACTGTTATTACTACTCTAACCATCTCCTCCTGTCGACGGGTTTTCACTTTGCACTTCTGCATGCACGGATTTAACCTCTAATCCCTCGACGTACCTGATCCTGGGTGTGTCCATTCTCACCGTGTCATGTTACAAACCTCCTCCAACCGAAAAGCTCAAGTCCCTTTTTTTCCTTTCTTCACCATGTCTGCTTTCTCTCTGTGCTCGTTTCCATCCGATGTGTCCCTATTCTGTGTCTCTTATTTTTTATATTCCCTGCTTTTCTGTAGCATCAACCGGTCAATGGGAATGTCGTGGTCTTGTTTCTTGTGTCCAACGGCAAGGGGTACGTTCTTAGCTATCGGCCTCGAGATATATACATACTTTCATACATACAAAGCAAAGAAGAAAAGGAAACAAGGCCCTTTTTGCTGTGGACGGAAAAAACAAAAGAAAGAAGAAAAACAGGAGCAATGATGAACAAATTGTAACAAATTACTTGAGGTAGTATGCGTATATGCCAAGCGTTCGACCTGCCACGTTTTTTGAAGTCGAACCGGACAACGAATGAATGATATTGATATATGATATACGATGCCGGTGATGTTTTTCTGCAGTCGATCGAACAGCCACAGCCGAAGAGATTAATAATTGCAGGGCGGGCGTTAACTTTGGTGGAAAGCAGGGCTGCCCGGCGTCCCAAAGGCTTACCTCACCGGTCCCACACAGCCTTCTTCTCTCCTCTGCCCAACGTTCTATGTAAACCCCCCCCGCTTACCAAAAATATCCGACATCCCCAAAACAGAACATCGAAAATTCCTCAACTTCCATCGAACCCGATCCCATCCTGCCAGGAAACCTCATCATCAAACCGTCACTGACCATCTCCACCGGCCTGCAACCGGGTCGGTTTATCTCTCTCCAACCTCGTGTCGGTCGTTCTGTCAACTACCGAGCCTCGTTGACCCGATCTTCCCTCCTCCAAAGGTTCCAAAAGATAGTCCGCCACCACCCACCACCACGAGAACGGCTCCAATTCCTTCGCTTGTTCCACACCGAATCCTTCACACACACATATCGCCTGGTTGTCACCTACCAAGTCACCTCATCGACGTTGACTTGGTACTTGTTCAACTGAGGGTTTTGAGACAAATCCGCTCATAACAGCAGCCTAACACAGGCATCCGCCTCTTCGTCAATCGACAGCCCGCTCACATCATGACTTCTCCAAGAATACAAACGGCACGAGACCCGACTCGTTACGACTATTCTAGCAGTACTGGAAGTCCGGAACGAAATGTGCAAGATGAACTCGAAAATGACTTCTTCCAACAGTCTGCAAACGATAGTTCGACCTCTATCGTCGACGATGGCAAGGAAACCGAGGACGAAGAGCTAAAACAATTTGAAGATATGAAGGTATCGCCGACCGCCTACTTACCTCCAGAACTTCTCTTTGCCATCTTCGGACGGCTTGCTTCACCTCAAGACCTTCAATCGTGTGTCTTCGTTTGCAAGTCATGGGCGAGATGTGCTGTGGAATTGCTATGGATCCGACCCTACATTTCAAAATTCAAGAGCCTCGAAAGCTTGGCCAAGACGATACAGATGGAACAACCGAGTTTTCCGTATGCTTCGCTCATCAAACGCCTGAACCTCACGACTCTGACAGAAACTCTCAACGATGGAACCGTTTTGCCTTTGGCTGCTTGTAACAGGCTTGAGCGATTGACGTTGACCAACTGCGTTCAAGTCACCGATACCAGCATCATGCGTGTTTTGGAGAATAATCCAAAGTTGTTGGCTTTGGATTTGTCGGGTCTCGTCGACGTTACGGATCTCTCGATGAATGTTATCGCGCAGAATTGCAAGAGGCTCCAGGGGCTCAACATTACCGAGTGCAAAAAGACGACGGATGCTTCCATGGTTGCCGTTGCAGCTCATTGCACTCATCTCAAGCGTGTGAGGGGAACAATCCTAATTTGTTCTTTCGACGGAAAGAACCAGGCTAACGTATGTCTTGCTGCTCTAGCTCAAATTAAACGAGTGCGACCAAATCACAAATGAGAGCGTCATGGCTTTCACGAAATACTGCCCCAATCTTCTCGAACTCGACCTCCACAAAGTCAACAAGATCACCAACCAAGCCGTCCTCGATATCTTCTGGAAACTCTCACACCTTCGAGAACTACGTCTCGGCCATTGCGATCTGTTGACCGATGCTGCCTTTACCGGAATCCCCAACCGACCGTACGAAAGTTTGCGAATCCTCGACCTCACCAATTGCGATAAATTGACTGACGACAGCGTTGAACACATCGTCGAAATCGCACCCAGATTGCGCAACCTGGTTTTGGCAAAGTGCAGACTCATCACCGATCGTGCGGTCGCTGCCATCACGAAGTTGACTAAAAATCTACACTACCTGCATCTCGGACACTGCACGCAGCTGACCGATCAAGCCATCGCCCAACTGATCCGAACTTGCAATAGAATCAGATATATCGATCTTGCTTGTTGTCAACGATTGACGGACCGCAGTATCACTCAACTTGCTACTCTACCGAAGCTTCGAAGGATTGGCCTGGTAAAGTGCAGCAATATCACCGATAGGTCGTTGATGGCACTTGTGCATTCATCCAGGGCGCATCCTTGCGCATTGGAGAGGGTTCATCTTTCCTACTGCACCAATCTTACGGTCGACGTACGTTGCGATATATACATCCCCCTCTTTATTCGGTTTGAATTGAGCTAAAGAGCAATGCAGGGCATCCACGAATTGATCAACTCGTGCACCAAACTCACCCATCTCAGTTTGACCGGGGTCGTTTGTTTCCTCCGCAAGGATCTAACCCGTTTCTGCCGACCACCACCGAACGGTAAGATAATCTCGCATACCACATGTCCGATGCCTTGTGACTAATCAATTTCTCTTTGCAGAGTTCAACGAACATCAGAGGGCTGTTTTCTGTGTTTTCAGCGGCCCCGGTGTGGCTAAGCTCCGCAACCACCTCAATCACCTTTCACACACCAACGGCACCCTGGCACCGGATCAAGCTTATTACGACGATAGAGAAGAACAAGATACCGGTCTTGTTGATGAAGAGGACGATGAAGACGAAGAAGAAGAGATACAGGAAGAGTAAGCTGCTTTTCGGGGATGATTTTTTTGCGACGAATGGCGATCTATCTTCTCTTCGAAAATTAACTGGCCTGCTTTTTGTTTGTTTTTGCTTGGGGGGGTTTTTTTTTTTAATTATCATTACCTGTCTGTAGTGTACGGCGAGATATAAACCTTGCGTACTGGCTTTACGAACACCCTCCGACCCCACCTCACCTTTTTTTTTATCTCTTCCTCCCCTCACCCTCTGCTCCCTACTTCCTACCTCCCTTCCTCTGCCGTCACCTCTTTTTCCTCCTTTGATATGAAAAATTTCCTTACCCAGACAGAACAAGGCGTTTTTTGATAGCTAGCGTTGGCCTTTTTCTTTTTCACTTTTATTTTCCCTTTTCTTTCTATTACTCTCGCTTTATGATCAAAATTAATAGTATCGCGTATGCTGAGCGTCTGGCGAGATATGTCTGTCCAGGCGATATAACGAAATCAAGCAGAACGAATGGATTACCAAATGTCGAATTATCAGTTGTTGTCTTAGGGGTGGATGGAGGTAGAAATGTTTAAATGTGATTATTATGGGATGGGATATAATGTTTATATGTTTTTTTTAGTATACTTCTTCGAGACAAGTCAGTTAACGCCCGGTCGACGAATTTACGATACTATCTATCTATCTATCTATCTATCTATCTATATAGGTTCCATGTTGGTATGCGGTTAGACGTGGTCAGATAGTAGTACACGTTTATTGGTATTTTTGAAGTGTAGAACATTCTTGGTGACTGGAAGTGTAAAATCGATCACGGGTATACCTATTCGCGGAACAACTATAATCATTAGGGATCGGTCGATACGAGGTGATTGGAGATTTGCCCGAGTGCGCAGGTAACTATTCGAAAAGGCCAGGGCGTACACTTTAATGTACAATCCCAAGTGTGCTGTTATTGGATTGCATTCTATATTGATCTAAATCTCTTATCCCGGATCTCGTAATCCCCAAACATCAATACGCTTGGGTTCAAAGCCACAATGTTTGATATCGGGGACGCATATAGCGATTTTCGTGGCAAGCTCGAACATCACCGACAACGCGGTTTTGAGGTTGAGCAAATGTGGTATTTCCACTACCCAATTCGGGAGAACCCTGGGAGCTCCAAACCGCAACCTGACCTCTCCCACTGCCTGCCCACGTACTCGCCGTTCACAACTTATCGCGACCAGACCGATATACCTTCCTTCGCCTCGCACCCCATTCCCTACGGACTCGGCCTCGGACCGGCCCTGTGACCCTTGCGTAGCTTCCCGGAGGCTCCCTCAGCCCTAACGAACAGCTCGCCAAACGGACACCATACATATAATCCGGTACGTCGGCCGAACTTGCACCGTAGACACGTTTACGAACCCCACCCCCCCCCCCCCCCAAGCACCGAATACTGTACGCCGAGACACGCAACGAGCTTACGATCTGTTGGACTCGAATTGGGAAGCTTCTTCGAAGGTGGTTCCGTTGGGCGATAACATTGGCAGAAATACCGCGAACACCTCTGCTGAGGTTGTTTTGGAACACTAGCAATCATGGCGTTCAATTTCTCACAAAGCTCATGTGAGTTAACCGTTTTTTCGAGTATATTCGTTATCGAGGTACACGCGTGGTGTTCTAACTCGTTTGATAGTGAAGCAATTCATTAGAGCTGTGCGCGCATC
Organism: Arthrobotrys flagrans; assembly: GCF_004000055.1. Classification (NCBI taxonomy): domain Eukaryota; kingdom Fungi; phylum Ascomycota; class Orbiliomycetes; order Orbiliales; family Orbiliaceae; genus Arthrobotrys; species Arthrobotrys flagrans. The sequence continues at coordinate 1,740,422 of NW_027137556.1, forward strand.
GAAGACTATCGCCGATGAGAGAGCTGTCATCCAGAAGGAGAGTGCAGCGATACGAGCTTCATTTCGAGAAGAGTCTGCGGATTCTTCGATCCGGTATTGATTGTTTATCTGATTCGATCGCATCGAGGGATCGTTTAAGCTGATCCACCCGAATCTTAGTCGCAATAATGTTGCGAAGCTTCTTTACCTATTCACGCTCGGTGAGAGAACGCATTTCGGCCAGATCGAGTGTCTTAAGCTCTTAGCCTCGCCACGGTTCGCCGATAAACGACTGGGATACCTCGGGACTATGCTGTTGCTGGACGAGAACCAGGAAGTTTTGACATTGGTCACGAATTCTCTCAAGAAGTATATCGGAGGCTCTTCCGCCGGGATAACTCGTGCTTCAAGCTAATCGGTTGGGATGTAGTGACTTAAATCACAGCAATCAGTATGTCGTCGGGCTGGCGCTGTGCACGCTGGGAAACATCGCATCGACGGAAATGGCACGAGATCTGTTCCAGGAGATCGAAGGCTTGCTGTCGACGGCGAATCCATATATACGGAAAAAGGCGGCCCTCTGCGCCATGAGGATAATACGCAAGGTCCCGGATCTCCAGGAACATTTTATCGAGAAGACGAAGTTGCTTTTACAGGATAGGAATCATGGAGTCTTGCTGTGCGGTCTGACGTTAATCATCGACCTTTGCATTCACGATCCCGACCTTGTCGAGCAGTTCAAGACGTACACACCGGTTCTGGTGAAGCAATTGAAAGCATTGACGACAGCGGGGTACGCACCGGAGCATGATGTTACCGGCGTTACCGATCCATTCCTCCAGGTTAAGATACTTCAGCTGTTAAGGGTGATGGGCAAGGGCGATTCCGGAGTCAGCGAACAGATCAACGATATTCTGGCGCAAGTTGCTACAAACACCGATTCTTCGAAGAATGTCGGCAATTCGATTCTATACGAAGCCGTTCTTACAATCTTGGATATCGACGCCGATAGTGGGTTGCGAGTTCTTGGTATCAATATTCTTGGCAAATTCCTTAGCAACAAGGATAACAATATCCGTTACGTTGCTCTGAATACCCTGATCAAGGTTGTCAATCTCGAGCCGAATGCTGTTCAGCGGCATAGGAATACGATATTGGATTGTTTGAGAGATCCCGATATTTCGATCAGGAGGAGGGCTTTGGATTTGTCGTTTACGTTGATCAACGATACTAATATCCGGGTGCTGGTTCGCGAGCTGCTCGCTTTCCTCGAGGTTGCTAATAATGAATTCAAACCTGCGATGACGACTCAGATCTGTATTGCGGCGGAGAAGTTTGCGCCGAATGAACGTTGGCATATCGATACTGTTTTGAGAGTTCTGAAATTGGTTAGCTACGACTCCGATGACGGATGAAGATGGTAATTAGCTAACGATTTTGAACCACAGGCCGGCAACTTTGTTAAAGAGCAGATTCTTTCCAGCTTTGTCCGTCTGATAGCGACAAGCAAACCCGAATTGCAAACTTACTCCGTTCAAAAACTGTATTCCGCTCTGCGGACGGATATCACGCAGGAGGCATTGACTTTGGCAGGAGCTTGGGTTATCGGCGAATACGGCGATCTTTTGCTCAAGGGTGGTGCCTACGAAGAAGAAGAATTGGTTCAGGACGTCAAGGAGTCGGATATTGTCGATCTCTTGACGGGAATTCTCGATTCAGCATATGTCAACAGTGTCATCCACGAGTACATCATGACCAGTTTGATGAAGCTTACGACAAGAATAAATGACCCAAGCCAAATCGAGAGGGTGCGCCGTGTTTTGACAGCGAGCTCGGACAGTCTTGATGTCGAAATTCAGCAGCGAAGCGTGGAATACGGCAATCTCTTTGGACACGATGGTGTTCGGCGTGGCGTTTTGGAGAGGATGCCTCCGCCGGAAGCTCGGACCGAGGATAGGGTTCTTAGTGACGCAGGCCCTGGTGGTAAAAAAGCGAAGACTAAGGTGCCAGCTGCGAAACCGAAGTCAGGCGCTGACGATTTGTTGGATCTTTTCGGTGATGATGCAGCGGCTGCGCCTGTCGCTCCTCCGACACAGGCTAATGGACATGCCGATATCATGAACTTGTTCGGTGGATCTTCTCCGGCCGCACAGGCGCCTCCTGCCGCTGCATCTGTGAACAATATTCTGGATCTATTCGGCAGTGGACCGTCTGAGCCGTCGGCACCCGCTGCAGCCCCACCGGCGAGCAGTTTGTTAGGAGATCTTGGATCAAGCCTTTTGAATCCCGCCCCTCAACCACAACAAGGACCTGCGGCGAATGCTCATACCGTGTATAACAAGAAGGGACTCTTGATAACTTTGAGCTTACAGCGAAATGCGGATGGACTGGTTGCCATCCTTGCTCGTTTTAAGAACAATAGCTTTACGGATTCCTTGCATGGTATCTCCTTGCAGGCTGCTGTGCCCAAGAGTCAGAAGTTGCAGTTGATGCCTATTAGCAGTACGGAGTTACAGCCGCAGGGAGAAGCGACCCAGCAGATGAAGGTGCAGGGTAGTCTTAAAGTGAGGAAACGCTGTTTATCATTCATGGTATTTGATGACATTTGCTAATAGTTATTGTTTCATAGCCACCACTGAGGCTTAGGTTAAGGATAGCACACGCAACTGGAGCAGAGAACTCTACGGACCAAGTTGACTGGTCCGAACCGGCCTAATTGCGGGGGAATCGCATGATTTGGTTCTTGGATTGTTGGTGATAAAAACGAAAAAAAAAGCTGTGGTGAAAGAAATAAACCGGGTCTGGTAAAAGCGAACACAATGCAAGGTAATATGGTCGAGAGAAAAAAAAGCAAAGCAGTGGTTGTTTTCCCTTGTCCTAGCCGTCTACCATTTAATCAAAGGCTCCCTTCTTTTTCTCCTTCTTTTTTTTTATTTAAATCAAATTTAGCTGAGGCTTTGTATGTATACTTTGTGCCTAACCTCTGGTTGTGGTCATTCGTCCTTTTTTTTCGAAACTTGGTAGCTTTTTTTTGAGAGAGTGTGGTTAGTCTGTAGGTATTTGCTAGTAGCTGTAGTAGTATACATGGGCCCTTGTCATAAATTATAAAGGAAGCATTTGCATTAAAGTGTTCGACTATCCCATCCAGGCTCCGTTCCTCTGTTGCATTCTGAAGCTCCCAATACGTGCCTGTTTTTAACAAACACGGGGGCAACACGCGAGATATAATTCCTCCATCGGATGCCCACTTCACCCCAGGCCCTTGATCTTTAAACTTCATCATCCATTAAAAGTCCAGCATACATCATGGTCAAGGTACTCTGCGTGGCGGAGAAGTCTTCGGTTGCCAAAGCAGTTGCTGGCCATCTCAGCGGAGGAAGGTTTCAGACGGTATGAAAAAGTGTCATTCCTTCTGTTTGGAGAGTTGAGTTTGTTGAAAATGATACCAATGGGTTATCGGGTAGTTATAGAGGCAGACGGGGAATAAATATATCAGAAACTATGATTTCGATTACAAGTTTAACCAATGGAATCATTGCGAAGTTACTATGACTGCGGTTCAAGGGCACACGGAGGAGATCGATTTTATAGACCGGTATCGTAAATGGTCCGATTGCGATCCTGTTGATTTGTTCGATGCACCTGTTACGAGGAATATCGAGAAGGTGGGTTGATTTTCTCTGGGGAAATTATTTCTGATTTCGCTACATAAACCTATGGTTGGTTTTGATTGTTTGATGAGGGGGGGCTGACGTGTATGGAATATAGGATAAACGGAGTATTGCGGATAATATTCAGAAAGAAGCTAGAAATGCTACGATTCTGTTTATTTGGACGGATTGTGATAGAGAAGGGGAGTATATTGGAACTGAAGTTCGGACTTTTGCGCGGAAGGGGAATCCGTCGATTCAAGTCAAGAGGGCGCAGTTTAGCAATATCGAGAAGAGGTGAGATTTTTTCTCAGTTTGATTGTTGCTACGTTATTGTCATTTTTAACTGACATGATGTGTTTTGGGGGGACGGTAAGCCATGTCATCCGAGCTGCGCACAATCCGAAGGATTTGGATGAGAGACAAGCTCTGGCTGTTGCGGCTCGTATGGAACTCGATCTTAGGATTGGGGCTGCCTTGACTAGGTTTCAGAGCTTGAGGCTTCAGGGTAGGTGGGGGCTTCCTACGGATGCATTGATAAGCTATGGTGAGAAGAATGCCGCTACAAAAGTTAATCCCCAAGGAGTATTTGCTAATATTTTGGGCTTTCCATTCATAGGGTCCTGTCAATTCCCCACCCTTGGCTTCGTGGTCGAGAGGTACATGAGAGTCAAGAACTTCGTACCGGAGCCGTTCTGGTCGTTGAAATTGATGCATACGCGGGACGGGATATCGACAACATACAATTGGGACCGCTCACGGTTGTTTGATCGAATGACCGTCGTTTTACTCTTTGAGAACTGCATGTCTAGTCCTGATGCGCTTGTCAAGAGCGTGGCGAGGAAGCCCGCGAGGAAATAGTAGGTCATTCATTCTCTTGTTTAATTTGCGGGGTATGCTGCTAATTTACTATATAGTAAACCACTACCTTTGACGACGGTGGAGCTTCAAAAGCAGGGGAGCAGATTTCTGGGCATGAATTCTCAGAGGGTGATGAAGGTATGCTGGGGCGATTTTGAAACAATAGAGGGACGATTTTAACCTATTATTCTCGCAGGCTGCTGAGGGCTTGTATACATCCGGGTTCATCAGCTACCCTCGTACAGAGACAGACCAGTATGACCAAGCTGTCAACCTTCAAAATTTGATTGGGAAACAAACCAACGATACCGGTAACTGGGGCTGGGGGGACTATGCTACTGGGTGAGTGCTATGGATTCCATCGAAATACCATAGCAATTGTTAACCTGAAAGGACCGGACAAAAACAGCCTATTAAATGGTGCGTTTGAACAGCCCAGGCGTGGAAAGCACAATGATAAAGCCCACCCTCCGATCCATCCAGTAGCATATGCTGCATCAGCAGCACTGTCTGACGCCGATCAAAGAAAGGTCTACGAGTTTGTTGTTAGGCATTTTCTAGCATGTTGTTCAAGAGATGCTACCGGTGAGACAACAACCGTTAATATTGATTACGGCGGTGAAGGGTTCCATGCGTCTGGGTTGACTGTTCTGGAACGGAACTATCTTGATATCTATCCCTGGGATAGGTGGGAGTCTTCTCAGATGTTACCGAGATATCAAGAAGGGGAGCGGTTTGTGCCTAATGAGGTTACTATGACGGATGGGAAGACGACGGCACCGGGATATCTTACTGAGCCTGAACTTATCGCTCTCATGGATGCTAATGGGATTGGAACTGATGCCACGATGGCGGAACATATCGAGAAAATTCAACAAAGAGAGTATGTGTTTAGCATAAGCGGTGGAGGTAGAAGCACAAGCACTACAAGGGGACGAGGGAGAGGGAGAGGGAGAGGGGGCAGAGACGCTGGTGGGAGTGGTAGAGCCGAGGGAGGAGGGGGTAAGAATGTTTTTGTCCCTAGCAATCTCGGTGTGGCGCTGGTTGAGGCGTACGATATGATTGCTTCTGATATGAGTTTGAGCAAGCCATTTCTTCGCAAAGACGTAAGTTTTTTTCGGGGCTATATCTACTCAAGATCTTCAAATATATACTTAGGGATACCGCTAATACAGAAGCTTTCGGATGTAGATGGAGGTCAACATGAAGCGAATCTGCAATGGGGAGTTGGCGAAAGAAGATGTTGTTCACCAAAGCCTCGAGCAATATCGAGTGGTGTATGCCAGAATTAGTCAGCAAATTAACAACTTCAGGGAGGTAAGTCAGGCCTGTATCAGTTCAATCCGAAACCTATGAAACCAAGGGTGCTAACGTTGCATGATATGATGGGAAGATATGTGCAAAATACATGATTTAGCTGCCAATGGCGGTTAGACCGAGGCCAAGGCAAGGCACCCGTGTGTTGTCGACTGTGGTTACTGCAGGAGACCCAACACAGCTGGGCAAAAGGTCTCCGTTCTTGAGCATGGGAGACCATCCTTTGACATCGGACGACATTAAAACCTCCAGCAGGCCCATCACTGTACCTTCGTACAGTTCAACCTACGACACCTTCAAAATGGCTGCCATCCCTTCCTTTTCGAATATTCTTGAAATAGCACATTCTTCACCCAATATCCTTCAACTTCTCCAACATGCAGTCAATGACGTCCAGCTAGTCGTCGCTGGCGAGCTAGATTTCTTTACATTTTACAAGCAGACAGACCCCCTTGCGACCACCGTACTAGTTTCTATAATTCTATCAGTTTTTGTTTTTATCCTTTCAGAAATTACTAGGAACTTCAGTCAGGTTGACCGCCTTTGGAGTATCCTTCCTGCCGCCTACATTGTCCACTACTCGATCTGGGCCAATATCAACAACTTGCGAAATGACCGCGTTGATACGGTAGCCGTAGTTGCGATCATCTGGAGCATCCGTCTGACCTACAACTACTGGAGAAAAGGTGGCTACCGGTGGGCATCCGAAGATTACAGATGGGATGTTATTCGCAAAGCAATTGGCGGTCCCGCCTTCTTTCTCTTGAACCTCACTTTCATTAGCTTTGGGCAAAACTTCTTGCTGGTTGCTATCACGGCACCTGTTTATCTCTTCCTGATTCTTACCAAGAATTTCCCGCAAACCGATTTGAACACTACGGCGGATATTGTATTCTCTCGGCTTATGGCGTTGGCTGTTATCCTTGAGTTTTTTGCAGACCAGCAACAGTGGAGTATGACGTAACGACTTTGATACGTTTTGGGGAAGGGTGTAACGGACTAACAAATGTGTAACATAGCCTATCATCAAGCTAAGGAGAAGTTTAAGAAAACCGGTGCTATCCCGCTTGGTTGGGATAAGAAAGAACTCGAACGTGGGTTCTTGTATAGTGGGCTTTGGGCCTTTTCCAGAGTAGGTTCTTTGTGGATCTCCTCGCGATATCAAAGCTAACCATAAAATTTGCAGCATCCAAATTTTGTGGGCGAGCAGTTGTTCTGGGCTCTCTTGTACCAATGGTCTGCATTTAGTAAGTATTTTTTAAATCTTGGACTCAGCTCTTGAATTAGTTTTTTGAATACTGACGATGGAATGCACACCGTAGTCACCGATAGCGTCTATAACTGGGCCGGAGTAGGCGCGCTTGGTTACTTGCTGCTATTCCAAGGCTCAACATGGTTGACCGAACTTATCACGTCAAACAAGTACGAGGACTACAAGGTCTACCAGAAGCACGTTAGTATGTTCTTGCCTCGCATTTCAGCGGTCAAGGAGGGTGGCTTCTATTTTCCGGACGAGGAAGAGGAGACGTCGAAGAAAGACAAATAGAAGGCGCGGAGCCATCATTACGAAAAGGCGTTAAGCAGAAGCCGACTTTTTTTTTTCCTGTCACTAGCATGAATGTTTTTTATTCTTTTTTTTTTGCGAATGCAACCCTTTTTTCTCTGGGTGGTTTATGTACACTATCCCAACTTATCCGACTAATAGTAACAATCATCTGCTACCTCTCTTCTCTCTTTCCGCGCTGTTATATACAAAGGTAATAATATCTTTTTTTACAAAATGATATTTTTTTTTGTCAATTTCATCTTACCCTATTCTCTTTTTTTTTTTTGCTTATGATGTCGGAATTAGTATATACAACGGAACGAATCCGGAAAGGTGGGGGATCAGAAAATATATATAAAAATCCCATCCGGTTGTTTATAATGTGCAATTGAAACCAAAAAAAATACTCAATAACCGGAGTGGAGGACATTTGTTATATCTTGGGGTGGTGATGGTAGGGGGATGGATGGTCATGGTGATGAGGAAGAGAGGGATCAAGGTGATAGTGGTTCTGGTGAAATTTCGGAGGGGGGTGGTGGTGGAGCGCTGACTTCCTTTGGGTGGAAGTATTTTTCAAATTGCTTGTCCCGTTCTCCCCATGGGCGTTTGCCGAGGATGCGGATCATGTCGTCGCGGTTGAGGACCTCCTGTATGATAATGTCAGTAAAAGCTTCAAATCGAGTGTGACCTAAATCTAGAAATGGGGACGACGGACCTTCGACAATAATTCCTCAGCAATCAATCCAACCTCGTGCTTCTTCTCGATCAATAAACTCCTACACTGTTCGTAGGCCTGATCGACCAGCCTTCTAACCTCCGTATCTATTTTCCGTGCTGTTTCCTCCGAGAATGGTTTATGTAGCTGGTTCGGGTCTTCCTCGAAGTAGATGTATCCGATATCCTTCGACATACCCCATTTGGTCACCATGGCGGTGGCCATCCTTGTAACCTTGTTAAAGTCGTCGCTGGCACCGCTGGTGACGGTTTCGAAGTGGAGTTCTTCGGAGACGCGGCCGCCGAGGGTCATCGCCATGCGGTCCATTAGTTGGGAGACGTTCATGAGGTACTATTTTTTTGGTTTAGGTTGTTAGTTTTTTTTGGAGGAGTGGTGATGGTACTCTCGGGGAGGCAGGTTTACATACCGAATCACCTGCTGGGAGGTATTGGGCGTATCCAAGGGCACCTTGTCCTCGAGGGATGATGGAGACCTTGAGAAGGGGGTCGGCATGCTTGAGGTACCATCCGCAAACAGCGTGGCCAGCCTGTAAGATACAATAATTAGAAGGTGTGATTTATATGAAATGGGATGTTCGGGACATACCTCGTGGTAAGCGACAGTTCTCTTTTCTTCGGGAGACAAGACCAGAGACTTCTTTTCCAGACCGCCAATGACGCGTTCGATAGCCTGTTCGAAGTAGATCAGGGCTACGGAATCGGCTTGTTTTCGGGCAGCTGTTTTGTCTCGTTAGTACAGGGTACACTTAGAAAGGGTTATCCGGGAAGCCTTACCGATAAGTGCAGCTTCGTTGACGCAGTTTGCAATATCCGCACCAGAGAATCCAGGCGTGAGGGCCGACAGTTTACCAGATAGATCGTCCAAGTTTTCATTCGTGACAATGCGCTTCAGATGCACCAAGAAGATTTGCTTCCTGCCCTCCATTGTAGGGCGGTCGATAGTAATGTGACGATCGAATCTACCGGGACGCATGAGAGCCTTGTCGAGGACATCGGGCCTATTCGTACCAGCCAGCACGACGACCTGTTCCGAAGTATTAAATCCGTCCATCTCCGTGAGAAGCTGGTTCAGCGTGCTCTCTCGCTCGTCGTTTCCACCGCTAAAGTTCGATTTAGCTCTGGACTTGCCGATCGCATCGATTTCGTCGACGAAGATGATGCAAGGGGCGTTCTTCCTAGCCTTCGCGAAAAGATCTCGAACACGAGATGGACCCACGCCCACGAACATTTCCACGAACTCCGAACCGCTGACGCTGAAGAATGGTACTTTTGCTTCTCCTGCGGTAGCTTTGGCGAGCAATGTTTTACCGGTACCGGGTGGACCGGAAAGAATGGCTCCGCGTGGGATTTTGGCTCCCAACCTCTTGTAGATTCCGGGCTCTTGAAGGAACTTGACGAATTCCATGATTTCTTCCTTTGCTTCGTCCATACCGGCGACATCCTTGAATTTTGTCTTGATTTCGGTTTCGTGGTTGAAGAGTTTTGCTCTGCTCTTTCCTATGCCGAAGATGCCGCTTTGCGAACCGCTGCTACCGGCCCGTCGCGAAAACCAATAGATACTACCGAGGAGTAACAACGTAGGGCCGAATGATAAAAATGTTCCGAACCATGATATTTCATCTTTGTAGGCCACCGGTATACGTTCCGAGCTGGGGATCCCAAGCTCCCTTTGCGCGTCGTCCAACCTCCGTTCGAATGCTTCGACCGACCCTATGCTAAAGTAATACACGGTATTTCCGGCGACAGGATTCGAGTCGGGGTAGACTCGGGAGACCGCATCCCTATGAAGGCTGACTTTGACCCGTTGACGGTTTACAACAGTTAGCTTGTCGACGAGACCTTTGTCGAAGAAGGTTGTCCGGAACTCCTGCCAGGTGATTTCCCGCGAATTCTCTCCGGGGACGACGGTTCGGTACAGTATATACGAGACCACGGCGGAAGTGACCAGCGACGGTAAATCCATTTTGAATTCGGCCTGAGCTTTCTTGCCACCCTGACCTTGGAAAGGACCGCCCGGGAAGCCATCGAAGTTGTCCTGGCTTTGGCCTTGTCGACTTGATTTCGATCCATCTTGTCCTTTATCGTCAGTCCGTTGGTTCTCCTCCTCCTTCACCTCCTTCTCCTGTTTGGTTTCCTGGCCTTTTTCGTTGGGATGCCCCTCATTCTTGTTGTCTTCTGATCCCGGCTTCTTATCGGATGGTGGGGTCTGGTTGGAGAGTTTTCGGATTTGAGAAGAACTGAAAGGTGCGCTTGAGAGACGGGTATTTCGATATAGTAGGTTCTGGGAGCGCAATGGGAATCGGTCTCGATATATCAGTCGGGTAGAGGGGCTTTGTGATCTGAGAGCAGGCCCGAGTGCTCGTATCGAGGGAATCATGATCGCGTTATGGTAGGTGGCCAGCTAAGGGCCTGTCGATTTGGAGAAAATTCCCTCCTTCGATATTCTTCATACGCACACACGCAATCTCTCTTTTCGCCTTAGGTTGTAGATGTCATCGATGAGGTTGAAGTTTGGAGGGGACCGCGGAACGGCCGGCGTTAAATGTGGGTTGCAAATAAATCACATCGGTGTCGTCGTCTCGTCTGGCTTTGCTTTTTCCGCGCTACCACTCGGATTTTACTTTTTTTTCCTCCGTTCTGAAAAAAAAAAATTCCGACTGTGGCGAGTGCGTACACCGGAAACTACTCGAGCTGTCTCTAATTTATAGCTATATTAGATTGCGGCGGTACGATAACAATGGCTTGCCCTGTGAATTTTTATGCGGTTTCGTAGAAAAACTTTTATTTGATATATGATTGCGAGCATGAGACTGCCCACGAGACCGATTCAATGCATGTCGATGCAGATATATAAAACGAAAATGTCAGATACCCAAACTCCTCTACGCCGGTGCCTCCTATCATACAGATCGCGTGAACAGCAAGTATATCATACAAGCCCATAACACCGTTAGATGCGACAGTTTTCCGAGTAAGCAGCTCACTCGATATCCATCGCGTCGCCAGCCTGAACCTGTCGTTTCGCCTGCCTCTGTCTCGCCGGGATGGCGACGGCAATGGCTTCTTCCTGCATCGTCTCCTCCACGTCTGACAGCTCGGATTCTGTTTGTTGTAACCTGGCTCGAACCTCTGGGAGCATATGTTGGTTCTCCTCCACGAGTTTCCTGTCGGCCGCGCGGCGGTTGGCTGCGTTTCCTGACATCCTTTGCTTGTAGAATGCCCTCTCTCTCTTTGTCTGGATCTCGGAAACTCTTTGCATCGCTTTGAGAGTTGTGGCGACCAAGTCGCGAGAGTATCTTGTTGGAACGTTCCGGCGGGCGGCGAACGACAGCGTCGAGTCGACTATCATTTCCTTGTTGGCGGATTTACGGAAGGCTTTTGTCCATTTAAGCTGGAGAAGGCGCGGGAGCGTCAGTACAACATATATTTCAAGAGCATAAGAAGAGGTATTCGTGTGTAGATGTACCTTTCTTGGATTTCGCTTCATCTTGAAGTTCTTATGACACTTGGACCTGCAGAAGCGGAAGGCTTTCGCATCGTTACGAACAAAGGTAATACCCTTGGAAGGGTACACCGGGTGCGAACAAAAGTAACAAGTTTCGATCCTATAGGATAGCAATTAGTACGAGGCAGCGATGCATTGCAAATGGTAGGCTTGGGAAGGTACCTCATTTTCGCAGAGTTACCGGGTCGTGGAGGATGGAAGAAGTTTTGAAGATTTGAAGATTTGAAAGAAATCGCTTTCCAACTTTTTTTGGCCAGCGCCAAGACTTTTGGCCAGCGATCTAACTGCAACGCAACACGGACAGAGAGTTGCCCTGTGCTTCTTGATTTAAGATATTAAGCTGGTAGCATTGAATTCCGGCATGGCTATAATAGTGTGCTATGGCTATGGCTTCCGTGCACAAGATACAGTACATGATGTCCTTCCGATACACCTCTGACACCTTTTAAAGATTGTTCATCTCAGCCGCTGGTTCTCTTCCATGAGTGACTTGATGTTTTGTCGCTGGCGAAGCTCGTTTTCCTCGTTCGCAATGACCGCTGAGCCCTCACTGATCAGCCTCTCTTCCAATTCCATATCTTCCACCGCGATCCTCAACCAGTACTTATGCTTCTCGCACTTCTTCTTAATGCAGAGATCCTCACGACCGCCGATAGCCCCGCTCTCAAATATAGCTTTCCCTTCCTCAGTCTCGCACCATTCCGCAAAGTCTTCATCGTCTAGCGCCAGGCGCATATCGAACCCACATATCTCCTTACTTCCTTTCGAAGGCTGGTTTTCCTCGGCACGCAATTCGTCGGCAACTCGCTTCTGGCGATCCTTGGCCATGTTGATAAACTTTGTGCGAGTCGTGAGACGGCTTTGTTGGAGACTGATTGCTTCCTTTTGTGGACGTAATTTTTCAAAATCTGCGAGCAATAGGTTGTCGATCTTTGCACGGGCAGCGGGGCTACTCGGCGCGGGGACACTGTCACCTAGTTTTCGGAAACTGGCAGCGTCGTTGACTGCATTTGCGAGGGCGGCGACTTCTCCGGGAGCATAGTCGGCCAAGGGAATCTTGGATTTAAAGAACTCGACTCCGTGCTCTGGGGTGCAGTATTTCGATGGTGGTTCGGCATTGGTGGCAGCCGGGCGTGGGCAGGATGGCAATCTACATTTGCGTTTCCAGGTCGTAATGCCGAGATTCTTCTCCAGGCATCCGGGGCCTAACATAAGGACCACATGGTTAGAACGGAGCCGCCATCATGGATGGGATGAGGGAAGTGCTTACAGAAATATTGATCCACCAAGTCTTCTTCGATGGGTCGAACATTCACACATTCCCCGTGAAACCAGTCGTCGCACCCATCGCAACCTATCATCCATTTGCCTGTATCCGGCTTCCTACAGATGCAATAGAGTGTCTCCCCGGAACCCTTTGGATTTCCGTTAGCTGAGTGCAGCGGTCGGCTCTTCATCGCGACGGTTCGGTGTATGATGTTGGAATGGACGGCTTTGGTCTGTCGTTAACGAACGGTACTATCTGACAACCGGACGGTGGTTTCCGTGTAAGGTGTATGTACGCAGGATAGGATGACGGTGACAGGGAGTTTGCATGATGGGAGAAGGTCCGTACGGACAAGTTCTGGGTCTGGCGAGAGAGAGGATGTTGTGGAGGAGCTACCGCCCCAAACTTGACCATGCGACGTGCTGCCGATTTGATAATGCGCGACAGGTCTTGGCATCCGACCGAATAAGCGAAAAAATTGAAGAAAAACCTCCGACATCCCGGATTCATTCATTCCACTTCTCTTTTTGCTAACTCCACCATACTTTCATATCAGGCGTCTCGATGAATGTAGTCTGGGTCGGCGTCGGTGTCGCTGCGGCGGCTTTTATGGTAAGGCTACCTATAATCATGTTTATCTATTAGGAGAATACTTGCTAATAGAGTTTGAACCTGTAGGGGCGAGTAGGGTAAGCTACCTCTCTGATGATTTCCATCCCGCGATCCGTCCGAAAAGTTCGATTCTTACATGCCGTTATAGCCTACAGGCCTTACGAAAATACAAAGCTATCCCTGGAGGTGCAGGGTTCGGAAAGCAGTTTTATAAGGGTGGATTCGATTCCCGGATGAACCGACGAGAAGCATCCCTCATATTATCTCTGAGGTTAGAGATTATCCGGTCCAGGTTATATTCCCATCCTGTCTTTGCTAATAGAACTTGCTATCTAGTGAGAGAAACCTTACAAAAGCCAATGTCCGAAAGAACCATAGACAACTTATGCTTCTAAACCACCCGGATCGTGGCGGTAGTCCTTACATCGCCAGTAAGATCAACGAAGCGAAAGAGTTCCTCGACAAGGCAACCTCGTGAACCCGGTAAGAGCTACCTCGGAGCCGGGACATACGACGAACGAGCGGTATATTGGAAACCTGCACACCAAGAACCCCCAAATTCGGAGAAACAAGAAACTTCTAATAGATCAACACGACCAATTAACGGTTGTCTAATATTGGGATATCTCCGAAAACCCACAACCCTCCATATCTACTTGTACATAATCATTGCATTTCTGGGCCGGATGTCATTTCCTTCACTGTACATTATTTACCGAAGCGGCAGCCTCTTCAATGAGATCCCTCACCATATCGTTGTATTCGTGAACGTGCTCCGTGCTAATAACGTGGCCAGCATCTGGGAACAGATGTGATCGTACTCGAGGACCGAGACATTTGATCAGATGTTCCGAGTGTGGACTATCCGAAGCAGCTAACCATTAGTCCAAAACACCACATGGTGTATCGATAAGGTCACGGTGATTCTTACGGTTCGATCATCTTATCCTGTCCGCCATAAGCAACCAAGATATATCTAACATGGTCTCCAATGTACCTCAATCTCTCAGGACTACACGAGTGCCACCCTGCAGCGACTAATTGTGACATGAAGCCAAGGAACGGCGGCTGGTTAACGTTTTCCGTCTTCCAAATTTCTTCGGCATTGAAGCGGTCCGCATTCGTTGGGAAGACGCCCATTTCGTCGGGCGCGTTAAGGAATTTGTGCCCGAATAGGTTCTCGCGCGCAGCTTGGAGTCGTTCTTCCAGCGTCTTGGGTTTAATGAGGGCTGCCCTGCGCCTTATGTTTTCGAAGAATGGCTTTTTTGTACTTAGTATCCCTTCGACCATAACTGAGGGTTGATGAGATCATACCACTTCGGCCTTTATCACCGCCGCGGTAGATTGGAATACTATAGATGCCAATCTATCCGGAAATCGGTACGCAAACTCTTGGAGAATCATCCCTCCCATACTAACACCGACCATGTGAACCGGTTCGGTCCAGCCAAGGTGGTCCATAAGGTCCTACGTTAGGCTCGATCAGTAACAGTTTATCAACAGGCAAACCCTGCAGAAGGATTATACCTTGGTATCCAGTGCCATTTCGCTGGTTGTGTACCTCATAAGAGGTTTATCTGAATTGCCGACGCCCCGGTTGTCGAATACCAACATGGAATATCTATCGCCATGTTCGTGACCGAAGTATCTGATCTGTCTCTGCCAAGCGATCAGAGGAGCTCGGAGCCCCATGATGAAGACCAACTTTATCGGGCCAGTGCCGTGGATTTCATAGTTGATCTTCCCGAAGAATCCTTGTCAGTTTTTTCTTCGATGCCCTTTCCCGAAGGCGGACGAGGGTTGTGCATACCTTAATTGGACCGCCTCTTCCGATTGCGACCTCTGCAAGGCCCGTTCGATCGGCAGTAAACGGTATCACGATTTCCTGCATACCCGGGTGGGCCAGCAGCTCGGGTATGCTGAGCATTTCCGCCATTTTTTAATGTAGAAATCTGTTGCAAAGTTGAATACGACCTGTCGTTACTCGAAAACCCCGTATCTAATGAACGAAAAAAAAAAAAAAAATTTATCTATATGATGAAAGTAACACCTAGTGGATTTGCATAGATACGTAAGCTACCGAGGTATGTAACTTTATTAAATTAAGATGTGTACGATGCCATTATACGCAATCAGCCCAGGCTCGTGATAGCCGGCTATTTCATGAGCTTGGCAGGCAGACTCGACTTCGCGTGTTGATATTTGTGGTATTTCGAATGCTCATCGATGCCAAATCCGAGTTTCCCGCTTTTAGTAAGCTCGAAAGGGACACCGAGGAGCTTTAAAATTGAAGAATTCGAAACATGAAATGAATAACGAGGGCCTTCTTACCGAAATGGATTTTATCCCAAGTATGGAGTATCGAGGTATCTCCCACAGGTTGCAAATTGCAAGTTATCGGTGTCAGGTCGTTTACCGAATCAAGTTTGGATGTGTCAGCCATCGGCCTTAATCTGAGCTGCTCGAGGTTGCACGGCGCTGAGCTGCTTTCGAATTAAGAAACCCGCATGATCCCCAATTGATATTCTATCCCATGCATTCCGCCAACTACTACCACATCACAGCCAAGTTTGGCTAACACCACAGACACCCCCGTACAACGGCCATCACTATGAACGCCTGCTTTTTCTCGGGTGGGAAGACGCCAATTACTCCTATTCCTGTGGGTTAATCCTGTAGCTACCCGCAACATGCATTCTTTCGTAGGTAAGGTTTCCAACGTTCTGTCCTTTTCATCCTCACGTGTCTACGGCCAACTAACCTCTGTATACTACCTAGTTCCTAAATCTCGTCGAGTAAGCACATACCTAATCCCGATAGAATATAAATCGGTTTTTTTTTTTTTTTTTTAACGATTTTCTGGTTGTTAGCCTCGATTTAACCTCAAACTCCAAGTCCACGACCTTAACAATGTCCCCCTGGTCAGCGGCCTCGCCTACGTAAAATGGCATATCCGCGACTCGCCCCTCGCCGAGTCTAGAGGACGGACTAGCAAGATACCGATCAAAGAGCATAGAGTGACATGGAGATATACAAAGGAGCTGGTGGTAAAGATGACGGTCGATCGTGGCGGTATGCTGTCACCGGTATATCTCGACCTCGAAATCATCCAAGAATACAGCGGGAGGGAACGAATAATACTCGGGACCCTGGAGTTGAATCTTGCGGAATACGTCGGACGGGAACGGGAGAATAGGAGGTATTTGATGCAGGCTAGTAAGATCAATTCGACGGTGCAGATATCGACGGAACTCAAGCAGATTTCGGGGGATACGAGCTTCAAAGTGTACCAACCCCCTTTCCTACCATTGGTTATTTTTTTTTTAGCAGACGGTGCTGATGATGATGCCAGGCCCGAACTGCGTCCGGCACAAGTATTCTCCGGCATAGCCGGTGTGGTCGTGAGCGAACCTACGATATCCGAGCCCGTGGAACCGAACTCTACCCAAGCAGCCGAAAACCCCTACGGCGCCGAGATAAATCTATCCGCCCACTCACGCGAACGAGATCGAGCACACGACATATACCGAAAATCCCTCGCAGCTTCGTGGCAACTCCAGACGGGCGAATTGAACGCCGTGGATTGTATCGAGGATATCTTCGCAGGCGGTACAGGATGGGCGCAAGATCCCAGCCGTCAAACTGCAACGGATGATAACGTAAACTCCAACTCTAATCCAGACGATGGTGAAACGAGATCTTCGCATCAGGATCTTCATCCTTCGACCCATAGGAATTCGAGTCATAGACTTGCTAGCGGTTGGCACCATAACGACTCTTGGAAACGAACACGGAGCTTTCAGGGGTTCGAAAGACAGGATTCTACGGCGAGTTCGAGGCCCAGTCCCCGCATACCCCTTAAAGCGGATTCTTTCAGGTCGACGGGTTCGTTAAGGCCGCATGTGGCGTCTAGGGCGGTTTCCCCTGGTGATTCCGGGAGCTCGCGGATAATCAGCATATCTCAAGATCGAGCGTCAAACGTTTCTCAGCATCAGGGGTGGCATTCTTTGGAAGTCGCGGAGGAAGATTTGAGAGACAATCTTATCAGCTGGTCTTTATAGACCCGAGGTTATCCATCCATCGTTTAGAATTTAGAGAGCTTTATATATTATTGTATTAATAATACCCTATATGTTTTGCATGCTAATATATACAGAAGGAAATTGGATCGTATAAATCCACGAGAGATCAACCTTCCACCGAATATGGGCATCATTGGAAATCATGTGCTTAATTATATCAACCGTAACCGAAGAATGAGTTCGCCTGCTAAATCATAAACGCTAACCTCCAAAGACCGGGGTATAAAACCGAATCGACATGCTTTTGAAATCCAGATTGTGCATGTAATATATGGGCCTAATTGAAGAAATCACCTTTGATGGGATGGACCAAGGCAGGCGGACGACAGGCCTCGGGGTTTCGGTACCACGTTTCCCAGAAGGGTTGAGCGTGGACTTTGACGAAGTAGTACTGATTACGGAGTCTGCGGTCAGCAAGAGAAATAGGGTCCTCTTGGAGGGATTATAAACTTACGGTGCATCCTACGGCAACCTTGTCATGCTGGACCAACCTCGGGTCGTTCTTCCCAAGATCCTCGGGTGCCAGCGAGTGTCTCTCTGATGGACTGGATCTGTTAGGGCAGTACAATGGGTGTTGATAAAAGAACGTAGTAAGATTTTGGTGGTATGCGGCCGACGGTGCGAAATACTCAAAGTAACAGTTGAGCCCATCCTTATTATACTGTGTTAAAGAATCCGTCAATTTGCGAGACCAACCCCACACGACACCGAGGGAAGACCTGATGTTCTCCATGCCGCCAAACTGTTTCATACACGCCTGTTCTGACTCGGCCTTGAGCCATGGCCAATCGGCCCTAGGACGGCGTACCGACTGGAACGTCACTAAATCCGGAATATCCGACAAGTTTTGGTCCCTCTCTTGGTGCTTTCGATGGAAAGCATATTCGGCATCCACGTCTGCTAGGAATGTATCCCACCTCCCGATCAGTCGGACGTCGTTTTCTACGGTGTAGACGAAATCGTATTTTGGGTTCCGGGCCATAAACATCTGGACCGGGGTGTGGTTCTGTTCGTAGACGTTCTTAAACTCGGCCGGTTTCGGAATCCACTTCTTTAGATCCTGTGTCGAGAAGGTCTGCACAAGCGGCCGTAATTCTTCTGGTATCTTTTTCAGCCAGGCCGCCTTCTTCTCTTGATCCATGTCGAGGTGTACGGATATAATAACGTCGTATCCCGCTAGGTGTCCAGCCTCCAGAACGAGTGACCTAACATGCCATATAAAATGGGATTTCCAGGCTTGGTTCCCGCCCAGCCTTAAAACTACAGCCCTCCTATTCTTGCTATTCTTGTTATTGTCGGATATTATTTTGGCCGTCTCGAGCGATAGTTTCTTGTAGACTCCAAAGCGGTCCTCGTAGGTCCAGCACTCGGGTCGGTTCGGATCGCGGCCGACAGATTGCCATACGGTTTCATTATCGTTCGTCCAGACTATCTTATCGCCGCGGACGACGCCATGTCGGACTGACGCCTCGGGAGGTTGGAATTTAAATGAACCCTTGCGGTCGCTACCATCATGACCCCCAAGGATAGGTGGTGGACTTGGAACATCTGGTTGGGCATCAGGTGTCCGTATATTGGGTATTACGCCGCCCGGTGATCTGTATGTATGGAAAACTAGAAAAGCTACCGTTAAGA
The DNA here is from genome assembly GCF_004000055.1 of Arthrobotrys flagrans. Lineage (NCBI taxonomy): Eukaryota > Fungi > Ascomycota > Orbiliomycetes > Orbiliales > Orbiliaceae > Arthrobotrys > Arthrobotrys flagrans. The sequence goes on from NW_027137556.1 coordinate 1,759,611, forward strand.
AGACCGCGACGGGTGCTATTAATCGTATTGTGCGTAGGTTTAGGGTGAGGGACGACATTTGGTATGTATCCCCTGTGGAGTGTGCGCGTGCTGAGAAGGCTTGGAATGGTAATGGTGAATATTGGGACGAAGTTAGCTACTGTGCATGGCAGATTATAACCGCGAGAAGGCGATATTTCGAAATTAAATCAAAGGTACGTCGTCGTTTAGTGTATTTCTATCGATATTCAGAGCTCCTGAAGGCAAAACGTCACCGAGCATTTTGCAGTCGCATTCTTTCAAGGAGAGCCTGAGCTGCAAACATGTCATTGGTAAACATCTCGCTGCAAGCAAGTGTCGTCCGAGTTCAGGGCCCTAAAAATAGGAAGCTGGAAGCTGGAGGTAAGCGCCTGCCCCCCTGTCACGAAATTTCGTTCAGGAGTCGTGCCGCGCACCCGCGTACTTGTCCTGAGAATCCCTGCATTTCTCAGCCAATCAGGGCGAACATGGTTAAACCGCCTCTGGAAACTGGCCCGATGAGGAAATATCGGAACCGTTCCGAGTAAAAGCTTCGATGCTCATGTGGGTCCGACACTTTCGAACTCCGAGATGTTTGGTCGAGGACTACAATTGAGGCGCCAAGTAATAGCTCCTAGGATCCCGTGAAAAGGGTTCTCGGTTTTTTGTATTACGTTTGTGTCTCGTATCAGTACTGGCTGAATAGTGGTTTCTGGTCCGCCTTGTCGGTGTTTCCTCGTATATCCTGTATCAAAAGTAAGCATTCAATCCTCCAATTGCCAAAACATTTGAGATGGCGGAAGCATGGGCCTAAGTTTGCTTTCTGAGATCAATTTACCCACAGTTCCCAGCCGAATGATATTCGGGGTCCGAGACCAGATGAGTTAGATCTCATGCATGTGCAACCTACGTGTATGAGAAATGGCTCACATCGTGTAATTGCAAAGGAGGAAGGTTAGGAAAGTAATTGGCAGACTGGCAAGGAAGACCTAGCGTTCTGAACACTGCGCGCCTCGATCCCAAAATCCCGCTTGTTATTGGCGCTGTTATTAAGAAGGTTTTTCTTCCCTACCAGCGAAGGAAACAACCTAAATATATCTGGGATGTGGCCTTTTTAACCCCGAAGCCTCTTATATATGAAGAAGCGCCCTCCTTTTGAAGTGTAAAACGTATGTAAACATACGTTACTCCGTTCCACCCACCAACATCATTTTGCGCTTGCTGTGCGAGCTGAGGTATTCCGAGGATTCGGTTCCTGGGCCGTTCTCATCTTCTTTTTCTCCCGTTTGTGTATTATTTTAGTGTTTTGCTCTTTGAAGTTTCTTAGAAATTGGGGGGTTTTATTTTTTTTTTTCTTAATATTTTAATACACATACAATAAATTACACTATGGCACCACCCGGCTTCAGTGTAATTTTATTGACGGTTATATTATCTATTGTTCGATTTGTGGTGGGACAAATCGAGGTTCCAGATACACCGCGATGTTATTTTCCAGATGGGTCGTTACGAAATTCGACAGATTATCAGCCTTGCAATAATGTCAGAGGGCAACATTCAATGTGCTGTGCGATAGCAAATCGAGGGTCGAGTGCGGATATCTGTTTATCGAACGGATTATGTTCTGGAGCGACAGCAGATGGTGTAGGAAGGGCTCTTTGGAGGGAAGGATGTACGGACCCGACGTGGGAGGATCCTGCGTGCCTGAAGATTTGTCTGAAGAAAGGTTCGGGGTACGGTAAGAAAAGATAGCCCTTTCTTAAAGTATCTGCGAAATTGTAGATTACTAACGAGGATGGTTATATATAATAGATTGGTTCAGCTCGGACGCACCGATCACGCTATGTCAAGACGGAACCGTCTGTTGCGGTGGCAAAGTCACTGGCGGCAAGTAAGTCTTCTTCATTTCCCATCGCATGATATTACGTCATATCTTATCTCTCTCGTGGGGATTCCTGAAATAGATGTGCGAGCGGGGCGTTGATAATGTAAAATGAATTCCCTATTAACGATCTGTCCTACAGTTGCTGCGAAGCTGGTGAAGGCGTTCAACTTCCCACGAACTTTTTACGGTCGACTGCGACAGTAATCAGCACTGTCGTTTCTTCCGTCCAACCGTCCTCCATACCTACTACAGAAAAGACCGAGGCGACCGTAACAACCGTCACTTCGTCGGTCAGAACTTCAAGTCCAGGAAGTGGGGCTTCTTCGACGGGACCCGGATTCCCAAGTGGCACAGATTCCAGCCCACAAACTACAACACCCGGAAACCCCAATGAATCCACCTCGTCAGGAATGCCAGATGCTGCAAAAATTGCGATTGGGGTTGGTATCCCCGTCCTTGTTATCGGCGTCGCAGTCATAGCATTTTTCGTCTGGCGCCGACGTACGAGACGGCAGTTACCACCAATTTATGAGAAAAACTCCAAAGGTCCGGTCGAGATTGGGACCAGCGACAATACATACTATGGCGGCGCCGCATTTTATACCGCACCGAAGCCACCGTCGATTCCTGAACACCATGTGAATATTCATGAGCTACACTCATAATACCGCCCTTTTTTTTTCTTAATTGACTACATTTGCCAACATACCCTATATAGTACCCTTTCATGTTTTTACGACTGGTGTTTTTGCTTTCAATTCTGGGGTTTCATTGATTACCTTCCAATTATTTACTACGTACTACCTACCAAATCATGCTGTGCTGTGCGGCCGGATAGTTAAACTACCACACTTGTACGATAGGAGATTTCATTTTATATTGCATAGCTGGCGGATACCAATAAATACACTCTTATATATACTTAACTTACCTCGTCCACTCTCAAAATTACGATGGCTATATGCACATGTATTTGAGAATCGATCCTACTTTTGGGATACGTCCGGTATCAAAATTTTACTTGCTAGAAGTGCTTGATTTGTATATCCGTCCAAATGCCTAAGGTATACCGGCAGGATACCTCCTAGTTATTTCGACTCCTTCCCTTTCATAAATTTAGACCAGGACGAGCCAGCAATCTCCCAGTGCGATATTACGAATTAAGATACCATGTTATTCTGATATTACAATCTTATTTAATATCGTTAACTAACAAAGATGTTTCCGGGGATCTATAAGAACCGAAACTGAAACCAATTATGACGATATAACTACATGGATTCTTGAAGTTTCCCTCGGAGAAGAAGAACTCAAGCATCAACCACGTAGTATGGGTCAAACAAAACCGTCCGATAAAGGAGCGGTTGCGTCAGTTTGAGACTTTGGAATATTAAAGCGTTCTTTAGTATCTTTATTTTGTTTAGTCAAGTAGTATCTCCATCTACATATGGATACGAACTCTTCCCATGCCATGTTTACAAGTTCGGGATGTTTATAGGTCTTAAAGATGTACGTTTTGCCAAGATTAACAAATTTAATTGTTCTATAAGGGGGTGAACGTTCTCTTATAAATGAGCTATTGCTTGTTTTTCTTCGTATTCTTTGCTCCCTTTGTAGTTTTCCCTTTTCCCTTTGGTTTCTTTCCAGTAGGGTTTTGCCTCTTTTCCACTTTGTTTGCCGATTTTTTTGGGGTTTTCCCCCTTTTTTTCGGGTGGCTAAATAGCTTGGTTTATATATTTTGTGGAGGAGATACTGACACTTCTTATCCAGTTTTTCATGGAGTTTTTTGATCTCCTCTCGAAGTTGGAATATAAGGTCAACTTTTCCCATTTTTGTGTCCCCTTCGGGATCTTTGACGTTAACCTTTTCCAATTTCTTGGTTAAAGCTGCCATTTCTCTGGCATGAGTCTACCACTCTGCTGGCCAGAACGAAAATGTCATTTCTGGCTTTAACCGTTTCCCTGTTGATCCATGCTGGGGAGTTTGTCTCCATGTCGCTTTTGCGACTAGACTACCCCGTTAATGGAGATTTTAGAGTTCCCCAGCAATGGCTCAGAGTCCCTTGTTTCTTCCGTTATAACGTTGTCTCCTGTGTTTATGATGAAGTCTCTGTTGGCGATAGTGATTCCGTGGAGTTTGGCGATGGATGAAACAACTTTGGTGATTTCGAGTTCGAAATCACTACTCCAGTGTTTTTGAGAGATGAGGAGACCCAAATGCTTAAGTTCCCTTTCCTTTTCTGCGGATACTAAAGCGAGGTATTTGCTCTGTATTTCTGTGACGGCAGCGGTAAATATTTTAACTACGATGTCGAGGGCTGAGGATTTCTCTCCGCTGGTATACTCTTTGGTAAATTGGAACGAAGATTGCTTAATAGAGAGTATTTAGGGTGGGAGGGTATTATCCGTAGTACGTATGTTTTTTGAGTGCAGTGGATGTTTTGTAGACGTTACAGTATTTTACTATGAGATCTGGTCTGAATACTTCTCTGAAGGCCGCTGGTATATTATCTATACACTCGGAGACTTTCGAAAGTTGTGAGAAAAAGACAGCTCTTTATTCTCTGTTGCCCTGCTCAGCAACGATCGCGTGAATGTAATTCATTTAACGCGCTATTTGTTGTTATAATTTCCATTTTAGAAAAATTTCAATACAAAAGAGGATTTGTTTGAAAAGTTATATGTCCGAAACCCGATTTTGGTAATTATTGTATAATTGCCTTAATTTCGTTAGTTATTCTAACTTTTCAAGGGGGACGTATCTGTATTTATAATGCTCCGTTTAAGCGCCGGGTTTTTGGTGTGTGTGAGTCCTGACAGGGGTATTTGAATACAAAACCGTCTGATAATTGTGACTTGTCAACTAGTATATATAGGTATTGAGGAGAGCCGCCGTCCTTTTTGTCCAGTCCAACATACTGTGCCGCGCAGCCGCGTCCTTTTGGGGAACTCTAACCAATTATGATCGCATGGGTAACTTCGCCGCCAAAATGTTAAGGCTAACTCCAATGAAGTTCAGCAAAAGGTTGACACGTTCTATACTTAGTTACTCTCTGCGATGAAAAGGCCCAAGGTTGAACTCGAGTTCTCGAGGTCGACATGATATTTCGATACATCGACACACATGTCGATTTTATTTATTCGGATCCCACTAATTGCATCGACATTTTACAACAATATCTTGTGTTGATGCTTTGAATACCTCGGTATACTCTATGTATGCAATGCCTGCACTAGTAGGCAAAACTCGCACTTTTTAGTATTTTCGATCTGAATTACTATTAATATATACCCTCAAGGCATACTTACATGGTTCAAGGGGTCGCCTGGTGCATACGCGAATTGATACATTTAACCCTACCGATTGGATCGATCGAATCTCTACGAGACGCTTCACATTCATGCCATAGCCAGACCATGGGGGGGGGTTACCAGATAGCTACAGGGTATACATATTTCATATCTACGAGAAGCAAATGGCTACGAAGAGGCACTGTAGAAAACACATCAGTCGTGGCCTGCATTCTATGGATCATATACAGGAATCGATTTGTTTCATAGTTTAGAATGGGGACCCACTTTTGGAGGTTAAGAGCGCCGCCAGGATAAACGGGGTGCGAGGTAGCATGGCGCTTGTTACTAAGGTCGGTAACCAAGTAGCCCAGCCCTGTTAAGTTTTGTCGACTCTTTGTTATGATATAATTTTTGCCTAGTATATTACGGATGGGAAGCGCCTTTCTCTTGGTGAGGATTTTGTCGTTCCAGTTTTCACTTCGATTCCCGAGCTACTCCGCGCCTGCTGTGCAAGTGCCTGAAGTATTGCGGCTTTTGCGATATATCGATATCGATTCGATTCTCGGGTCCCCGGCACCCTCCGTTACCTTCTTTACAGGTTTCTTTGGCTTCTCGGTTATATCTTGATATAAAATTATTGATATCAAGAACATTCTTTTATATATCTTTTTTTTTATCAGTATTCAATATTCATTTTGCTTTCTTATCTTTTTCTTTTTCTTTTTTGTTATAACCATGCCATCACTCTACATCTCCATAGCCGCAATATCACTATCCCTCAGCACCGCCCTAGCAGAACTAAGTGCAGCAATAGTCCCCAATTGCTACTTCCCAGACGGATCCCTATTCAACTCCTCAGACTACCGACCATGCAACAAAGGCGCAAACGTGCGGGAGTCGATGTGCTGCGCCATAGCGAATCGATCAGGCGATGATTTGGACGTGTGCGTTTCGAATGGACTTTGCAAGAGTAGCGGCGGGACGTATTATAGGGCGGGTTGTACGGATGAGACGTGGGAGAGTGAAGCCTGTCTTCACATTTGTATGGGGAGTGTGGGGAGTGAAGGTAAGACTTCGGCTCATATTTTTTTGATTGTACTACTAAGCGCTATGAGCTGTGATTATCAAATTGGGTAGACGCTAATCGAAGTCGGAGGGCTTTGATATAGACTACATGTCAAGTAACGCACCTGTATATTTCTGTGACGATGGAACGGTATGCTGTGGGAACGAGGCAGTCGCCGAAGTGTAAGTGATATGTTGAATACAATTAACATCGTGAATGGCTTAACTAACGTCATAACTTCTACTGGAAAATAGCTGTTGTCAAAAAGGGAAAGGATTCCAACTTCCCACGATCGGTCTTTCGCGAATAACAGAAACCGTAACTATCAAGTTCCAAAAAGAATCTTCTACATCAATATCATCACCAACTTCTACACCCACGACCATCGATGACATTCAAACCACAAGCACTGTTATATCTCCCGCAGAGAAAACCAACGATCCCACGGAGACCACATCAGCAACACCCCCCACCTCCACTTCTTCTTCAGAAAAAGGACCACCCCTCCCGGACACCGTAAAAATCGCAATCGCAATCTCCGTCCCAGCAGTCTCGATATCTCTCATAATAACCGGCATCCTCCTCTGGGACCGACGAAGAAGACGTAACCCCGTAGCTAACAAGAAGGGCATACGTATAACCTTCCCCCCTCACACGAAATCACCCGTGGCTATAGAAATCGGGTCGAGTGATACTCGATACGAGTGGCCTACCGCCGGCCAACTGGAGCAGTACGCGCGTGCTTATGTTCCTTCGGATTATAACCATAGGCCGCCGACTCCGGTTCATCGCGTTAACGTTTATGAAATGTATTGATGAGTTAGGGGGTTTTTTTTTTTGAAATTTTTTTCGTATGCATGTAATTATAGACTTGCTTGCATTGGTGTTGGCGTTGCATCGTTAGGAGTTATGTTGACTTGGGTGTAGATATTTTGTTTACATACATGATTGCATTGGTTGAAGGAAGAGAATCGAATGCGAATCGGGGGGCGGGAGTTGCATAGAGATGACTGTTCGGATTACCTTGACGAAAGAGACCGGGCCTAAACTTATGGAAGGTCGATGTTTAAAATCCAATCCGGCCTGGTCTCATATCAGATCTTTCATTCAAATCGAAGAACTTTTAGTAGAAGATACCTTCCATTGCTTAGATATCAAAGCAAAAAATACAAGTCACAACATGCTAGAACCTCTGGATAACCAATCTTACAAGAAAAGAAAGAGCCGTGCTGACCACCGAGTGAGTGATCAAAGGCGGGAAGAAGGAGGGAGGGAGAGAAAACACAACAGAAGATAAGAAACAACCCTTAAAAAAACAGTTCCCTAACGGCGGCACAATACGTATACGCCCATGTCATAAAAAAAAACGTAGCCACAAAAGTCTTTTTCCCAGCCATAAAATTCTTTTTTTTCGTTTCGAGTGCGTCTAAGATAAATCACGTCCCGTAGCAGCACCGACAGCTGGTCCGTTTTCCCAGCTGAGGTAAGTGTGATCACCGAGTTTTCTATAGACAAGGAATTAGTAAAGACGCTCTTGAGGTATGGCTGTGGCGGAAGTTGACGGACCTAGGCTTGAACAAGTGGCGAGCGGTAAAGATGACGCCGAGGAGCACGCATAGGCCACCGACGACAATGTATGCAATACCCAGGAATGGGTTCTTTCCTCCCATGACTGTCCTAGTAGACAAAACGATGGACTTGGTACCTCCGTATAAATCAACAGGGAAATCTATCGCAAATGTTCCGTTAGCACTTTCAAAGGATGTCTTTCGTACGAAGATTTCATCATACTCATTTTGATATCGAGGGTATAGACACCACTTTCCATGGTTTCGTTATCGTTACGTCGTGCCAATTTGCTAAAAGTTGGGAGACCGGCCGTGCGCATCCAGACTTGCAATTCTTCCCAATCACGGAGGTCCGGCAGGTTGGTCGAATTGTACCCATTCGGGAACATGTTGATCCAGTTGGGTGGTGGCACGATTTGACTAAGGTTATACTTGGATGTGCCGTAACGATCGCGGTCGCTGGGCCATGCGATCCCCTTATTTGTCATTTCGTAGATCTCCTCTTGAGGACCGGTTCCTCCACGCTTCTGGACGAGAACCGGAGATCCGAAGGTGTCGTTAAAGAGCGAGTTCGCCATAAGACCGCAGGGATAGATGATCTTTCCGGCAGAATCGACGGCCAAGGGCGCACAAGATTCACTAGTATCCAATGTCCCAGCTCCGACGGCGTCACCTCGCAGTTGCTCCTCATTGACGGACTTGACATATCGACGATGGTTTTGGTAGAAGTTGGTGAGTCGGTAGTAGAGCAATACCGGTGCGGTCATGTCGGCTTCCAGTTGGAATTTGAGCGTGCAGACGGTATTATTGACTTCGCGATTGCCGATCCTGGTAACATTGCTCACGAACTTCCATTGTGGGTCTTGCTTATTTTCAACTGTCGGCTTGTAGAAGTTTTTCCGAATATTTTCGGCCGGGATAGGAACGAAGTCTCTGTTGGAACCGACAGAAGAAGATGCGCACTCAGTATAGTCTATAACCAATTCTTGAACCTATTGAATGGGACGATTAACACGGTGAACGGATGTCGAGTAGAAATAGTCGCTGTACCTGTTCAGAAGCCCATAACAGCAAGCCACCGATTGGCGCAAATATCACACCGACTGCGAAGAAGAGAGGCAGTACGGTCTTGGGAGTTAAGATGGGTCTGCCGGAAGGAACGGATTAGACGGATAGCACGATAAAGATATATTTGATAAACCGATATCACTAATATCGTCGGTCCAAGAGGTAGTGTCTTACTGCCATGCTTTTAAACGCTGCTGCTTGAAGGCGGTATCTGTTCATCATGATCAGGGGCCACCGGTCAGCACGACGACAACAGAGGATCGTGGAAGATTGTCGATGATGTAACATACTCCCGGGTCTTCTGGTCTTCTCCTTCTTCTTCTTATCCCGAGGGTCGACGCCTTCGTTGTCTTCGGAAGTCCTACTCATCTCGAGATGAGGGTGGGTGGTGTTGCTATGTTTGCGATGAGTTTAGGGTGATGTTTGATGTTTGTGACAGCCCTTCAGATGGATGGATGCAGGAGTACAGAGTATTGTCGCGAAGGGATGTTAAAACTGGTAAGGTCAGATGCTTCCTGCAGCGGCGAGTCGTAAAGAATAATAAAAAAAAGGGCGTCAGACCGGCTGGTTGGGGAGCTGAAAGAGGACGAAGAGGGAGATGGGAATGGGAAGGTCGTCAGCTGGAAGGCGGAGTGGTTTGTTTGACCGGAAGCTGAGTTCTCCAGGTCGGTCGGGCTGTCGGGTCCACGCAACCAGAAATTGGAATTGCCAGAAGAAGCGTCTCGGCAAGGCCACGGAGCCAGCAACTCAGTAACTATGCCATGCCATGCCAATATGCGAGCTACAACAGATCACGGAGGCAGTGCTCGCTCTGCTCATTTTATTATATTATCACCATATCTCGACATGTCCGGCGGGGTTAGATAATTAACTCTGAACTAAAGTACTTGCAAGTACATTGGGAGAATAGGTACTGAGATGCTGCTAAAAATAGGCATTCCGCAGCGTGGTTGTACTAAGTCTAGAGCTATGGATCATGCAGGTACCAACAAGCAAAGCCAGCCAGCCTGCCCGAAGCTCAAAAGCGCCGCTGAACCCCACACCTTCTCCGCGCTGGAACATGGCCATGGCCACCCCAGAGATCTTGCTCCATCTTGACGACCGAGATGACCGATATCTTACCGAAGCCGGTGGTCTACCCGACACTCCGGGTCTGAAGTCCAATCACCTTCCTCTCAAGGCGGCTCATATCTTGTCGACATCCGCGACGGACCCGGATATCAAAGAGGTCCTAACCGCGTTCAATACAATTGTGGAAAACAACAATGCCGACACCCGTCGTCGACTACGTGCCCAGACTCTCCATGAGCTTGCCAGTAGTAATACGCAGGTCATTCAGGATTTCGGGTTGATAGCTGAGGTAGTGCCTCCGTCGTAGGATATCGTTTAGTCAGCTACTGATGTCTCCTACCTCAGCAAGTACGGTTTATCGGGGATGCTCTGGAAGGACTATACGAAACCTTCAACGATGTTACAACCAGAGTCGATAATAGTGCATTGGAGATCGGTTCCGTCGTACAGGAGGGTGAAGTGATGCTGGGAGATAGGGAAAAGATTCATAGGAAGGAAGCTCTGCTCCAGGCTTTCCTACAGAAGTTCACCCTGCCTGTTGCGGATTTGGCCAACATTACTTCCTCGCCTCAATCACTCGATGACGATTTCTTCGACACATTGATCAGGGTCAAAGGTATACACTCGGATTGCCAGGTGTTACTCGGTTCCGAAAGCACTCGTGCGGGGTATGGAGCCACTCCCATATTGGTTTGTATGATGGTCGTTAATGCTTGCATCTAGAGTCGAGATTATGGACCAGATGACGAGGAATCTCAATTCAGCATATCAGAGAGTTTACCTGTGGCTGCAGAGGGAACTCAAGTTCCTATCCTTTGAGACACCCACAGGGAACCACCGTGTACGAAAGGCCCTTGACGTTCTCACGAGCCGTCCTGCACTCCTACAGTATGTTATCCACCGATCTAGGAATACGGGATTTTATATTGATACTTCGTTCCAGGAGCTGTATTGATACTCTAGCAGAGTCGCGACAACGGACTCTTACTGAATCATTCAATGTTGCCCTAACGGGTGGTAACGGTAGATCAGCAGATAAGCCGATTGACTTGATGGCTCATGATCCCATCCGCTATATCGGAGATATGCTCGCCTGGCTTCACTCGGCTCTGGTTAGCGAGGTCGAAGCACTACAGGCTATATTCGAGCTCGCACCTGGTGACGAACCTCGGGGCGGCCTGCCAGACGAAGGCCTCGAATCGTTACTTGAAACCGAGACCCGACTGAAAGACCATGTGCGACCGCTGGCGGACAAATCACTCGAGGCCGTCCTTTCAACATTTAGGGTCAGTGCATTCCGTTTACCGTAAAGACCGCCCTGAGCTAACTTTCGATTAGTATCGGACGGAACAAGTTATATCGAGCCACGAGGAGCCCACACTCTTATATGGAATTTTAAATATTTTAATGTTTTATCGAGAGACATTCAAGAAACTTCTGGGCCCCGATGCCGCTCTTATCGCCGCTATTGACGGGTAAGTGCTTCTGTATTCTTATGGTCTTGGGGACCCCTTCTCACCTATCCGCGACAGCCTCATATCAACAGCGACACGACAACTCCAGAGTTGTCTGCGGGATTTGGTTAGATCCGTTCAGCATGACCTACCATCGGCGACACAGGATCTATCGCCTCCTATATTCTTAATCGACGCGTTAGCAAGATTCAAAGATCTCATTAAGAGCTTCGAGGCATCTTTAATATCCGATGATTATAAACCCCAAGCATTCGACATGATATATTCGGAGGCGTTGCACCCGTATATTCAAGGCTGTCAGACTCTTTCAAAGGACCTACCGGCATTAAAATCACATATTTTTATGGTAAATTGTTTGGAGGTGTCTAAGGTTCGTACCGTAATATAACCATCATCAAGATACTCTGGTTTCCAGACATATAAAATCTAACATGTTTTCTTAGAATACCATGAGGCTATCTACGTATGGCACGGAAAACTATATTCACCACCTTGACAGAGATGTTGATCAGCACGTAGCGTCAATTGTAGACCAACTGCATGATTACTTCTTAACTGCGTCGGGTCTGGCAATTTTGTTGGATACTGGGAATGATGAGGAACCCTTCGACAGTGGCGCAGTGACAGAGGCTATTTTGGTGGAATGCTCGCAACAGCTAGACGAATTTCTCCCTAGTGCGATGATCGATGCCGAGTCCCGTCTCATTTACCTGTCGCGCCCTTCGCTCAAGAAGAGCATTATTCGGGCATCTTTGGACAGGTTCGTCAGCGATTTCGCTCGGGTCGAAACAGCGTTGGAAGACCTGCCCCCCACGGTGTTCTCGAGGGAGTCATTCCCCAGAACGACGCATGAGATGGAGATCCTCCTAGGATAAAAAACAAAGGCTGGGACTGATAAAAAAACAGACGTGAAGAATTTAATGCAGCCCTCGCATGAAGAGAATATTTGTCGTCTACATACATTTTAAATATTTTAATAGAAGTGGCGATAATAAAAGCCAACATGCTATTGCTGCATATTGCAATGTAGGAATGGGACGAGACAAGAGCTCGCGCATATGCAGAACATTTACACAGGCCTTGGCGGGCCCTTAACAGCTGAGTTATAACCCGATAAGAGAGAAAAAAAAAAACGCCGTAGGAAAGCATGACGTATCGGATTTCAACAAACCGCTGCCAAGCCCCGAGTTTACGAGCGAGGGAGGCGAATGGGCTCCGTTGGGACGCCTTCAACTCCATTCTTGAGATTGCGAGAATTAATCATCTTCAATTGCCCGCAATGAGGGTTCAGTAGCTGGTCCTTCGGAATCAATATCAATAAGAACACGTCCTCCTGCTTCGCATATGCACAATTTTCTTTCGAGGTTATTCCATTACATTCATATCACAGATAAACTACCCCTCTCTGCATGCAAGTTGCCCCTCCTCTCGACGCTCGTCATTCCTGATAATATTCCCGCGACAACGCAGCATTTACAGGCCTCTGCTTTGGGACCCTGCTATTACCTATAAGTATATCTCTCAAGTCGAGTCGTCTGGCCACAACCCCTCTTCTCTTCTCTTCAGCTCTAATTCAATCAATTGCCGCTGTCGTCTCTCTGCCATAGTCTCTTTGATTTTCACCGTTTCAGTCTCAAAAGTTATCACGGAAAAAACGCTATTAATTTCAAAATTACCATACAATGGCTGCCACAGTAGCTCCAGCTGCTCAGGCTGTTCCTGAGACCGTTACTAAGAAAGAGGACGTGACCAAAACCGTCACGGAACCTCCAGTTGAGGAACTGGAGCCAGGGACCGGCATCGTTGGCTTGGATCCCTGGCTGACACCGTTTAAGGGTAGTATCAAGCACCGTTATGATACTGCTCAACAATGGATCCAAAAGATCAATGACACGGAAGGCGGTCTGGAGAAGTTCTCGAGGGTAATTATTGTTCTCTTCCCTTTTAAATCTTAAATTTTGTTTTTTTATCGAATGTTGAGAGATAAGAATTCCAAGCTAACTTCCTATCGTAAATCGCGCGTGTTAGGGATACGAACGCTTCGGCTTCAACGTGTTGAAAAACGGAGATATCACATACAGAGAATGGGCTCCTAATGCCGAAACCGCACATTTAATCGTTGGTAATGGATGGGATCACAATTGGGATCAGGGTGACTATCCCATGACAAGGAATCCGTTCGGTGTTTGGGAATTGACCCTCCCGGCCAAAGACGGAAAGCCCGTCATCCCTCATGATGCCAAGGTCAAGGTCCGTATCGCCACATTATCTTGACGTTTCGCGTAATTCGTTCGTCCGTTCGTGTCGAACTCGATGCTGATGGCTCGATCTCATACATATAGCTTGTGATGAGAATCACGAAAAATGGTCAACACGAGTGGATCCACAGAGTCCCAGCTTGGATCACAAGAGTGACCCAGGAGCTCTCCGTCAAATCCGAGTATGACGGTCGATTCTGGAACTCTCCAAACCCATACCAATTCAAGAACCCCCGCCCGAAGAAGCCCACTTCGGTTCGTATCTACGAAGCTCACGTCGGCATCAGCACTAAAGACCCCAAAGTTGGTACCTACGTTGAGTTCACAAGAGATGTGCTACCGAGGATCAAGAAGCTCGGATACAATGTCATCCAATTGATGGCTATCATGGAGCATGCCTACTATGCTTCCTTTGGTTATCAGATCAACTCCTTCTTTGCTGCTTCTAGCCGTTATGGTACCCCAGACGAGCTCAAGGAGCTCATTGATACTGCCCACGGCATGGGTATCACAGTTCTTCTTGATGTTGTGCACTCGCATGCTTCGAACAACGTTCTTGACGGCCTGAACATGTTCGACGGGACAGATCACCTTTATTTCCATAGTGGGGGTAAAGGAAGGCACGACCTGTGGGACTCTAGGTTGTTCAACTACGGAAGCCACGAAGTTTTGCGTTTCTTGCTGTCGAACCTTCGATTTTACATGGAAGAATATCAGTTCGACGGTTTCAGATTTGATGGCGTTACCAGTATGCTCTATCTCCACCACGGCATAGGAACGTAAGTTTTCTTCCTTCTATTCCCGGAACGTGCATGGAGACTGATGAAACCATTAGCGGATTTTCCGGTGGATACCATGAGTATTTTGGAAATACTGTTGACGATGAAGGCGTTGTATATTTGATGTTGGTGAGTAATATATACCCAACCTTCGTCTTCCAGGCTTAATTGAATTCTGACAATCTTGTGCTATAGGCAAATGAGATGTTGCACCAAGTGTATAAAGACCAGGTTATATCTATTGCAGAAGATGTGTCCGGCATGCCCGGTCTCTGTCTCCCACTCTCCCTCGGTGGAGTTGGGTTTGACTACAGACTCGCCATGGCTGTTCCTGACATGTGGATTAAGATGTTGAAGGAGCAGAAGGATGAGAACTGGGATATGGGCAATATTTGCTTCACATTGACCAACAGGAGACACGGAGAGAAGACCATTGCATATGCTGAAAGCCACGATCAAGCGTAAGTCAATATATTTACTGATTTTCTTGCAGGGTACCCTGCTAATGCCGTCTTCGCAGGTTGGTTGGAGACAAGACTCTCATGATGTGGCTTTGCAATGAGCAAATGTACACCCACATGTCCGATCTAACAGAGTTAACACCGAAGATTCAGAGAGGCCTCGAGCTTCACAAGATGATTCGGTTGATCTCACACACCTTGGGTGGTGAGGGATACTTGAACTTCGAAGGTATTTTCCCGTGAAATTTTTTTTACTGGCGTACGGGTCCTAACGTGCATCCCCAGGAAATGAATTCGGTCACCCGGAATGGCTCGATTTCCCAAGAGAAGGGAACGGAAATTCGTTCTGGTACGCTAGGCGACAATGGAACATCTTGGATGACCATTTGCTCCGCTACAAGTACTTGAACGAGTTCGATGCTGCTATGCAGCACCTCGAGGAGCAATACCATTGGCTCAGCGCGCCCCAGGCATATATCAGCTTAAAGCACGAGGGAGACAAGATCATCGTCTTCGAGCGAGCCAACTTGATATTCATTTTCAACTTCCATCCCACAAACAGCTTCCCAGACTATAGAGTTGGTGTGGAAGTTGCTGGCAAGTACAAGATCATATTGAGCACCGATAATAAATCATTCGGAGGTTTCCAGAGAGTAGATGAAACCGGAGAGTTCTTTACCACTGATTTTAGGTGGAACGATAGAGCGAATTTCTTGCAGGTTTATAGTAAGTTGACCCCTCAGAGTCCCAGCCGGGGAAATGGAAGAGCGAGTTTTTTGGGGCTAACAGAACCACCACAATCCAGTTCCCACGCGCGCAGCCCTTGTGCTTGCAAAGGTGGACTAAACCACTGTTTCTCGGTTTTGGAAGGTAATTTGAAAGCACGAAAAATTGTATCTGTTTGTTTTGAAAAGTGGGAATGTATTCATGCTGTGAATTTGGGCCGGGATGGATTGGATGTACTTTTTTGCTTTGACTTTAGCTATTGTGTAGTAGATATTATGACCTCATCTTATAAGCCAGCCGCTGTTTTTTCTGTATTAATGTGAATAAAAGTACCACGCACTGATCATTGAGAATTCTTCGTCCCACCCGTAATACCATACATTATGCTCCGAGGGATTTTATTATCATAATCATAAAGTTAAGTCCGAAGTCAGGATACGAATTCTGAGTGAAATGGGAACCCCAGCTGCCGTTATCGTGTTTGTGTTGTCTGTCGTCAAGGCCTCTCAGCAAAATTTTCCCGAGGTTGGCTGGCGGATGGGTTTTCGATTTTTATTCCACGTTGCTCTACACCCCTCCCACATCTATCTACCTCATCACCGCACCACCAACATAACCATTGGAGTCCTTTACTGAGGGCTTCCTCTTTTCCTTCCCAGTCCATCCTTTCGAAGCATAGGCACAATGTTGAAGAAGTATGTCTTCCCGTCCTTCCGTCGTCGTGAATCCGTTCGGGTTCCGTCTCTTCCCTCACCTCCGAATCTCGGGAATGCACTGAGCGATATTCGACGACATGTCTCTCTGCCAGTGCAGACCGAGATCGATCAATTGGCCCGTTGGCCTTCCATCACGGCCTTATATATCACTGTCTCTCCACGTTGGCTAACCGGTGCCGTTGCTCGATTAGCGGATTCACACGTCTTGCCTCGCGGGCGACGCTGAGGTCGTCTCTCCGCCCGACTATCCGATCCTCTGCGGCTCCTCTGATATCCGCACGATTCCAGAGTACCGATGCTCCTCTCACCGGAAAGATCCATCAGGTCATTGGTGCCGTCGTCGATGGTATGTGCTCTCTTATGTTGTATTTTCATTTTTTCGGATCCGAATCCGGCCCCACTATATTGCAATTGCGCGCGACTTTTTACTAATCTATACGTCCACCGGGTTTTTTTCAAATAGTTAAATTCGACTCTGACCGATTACCTCCTATTCTTAATGCCATCCACACCGATAACAATGGCCAGCGTTTGGTCTTAGAAGTTGCTGTATGGCTCCCATTTTTCCATTCTCGCGGAATGACGAGTTTTTTTTCCCGCTTCGTCTTCCGAGAATTTCCCCCGCTGACCTAATAATAGCAACATCTTGGAGAGAACGTCGTCCGAACAATTGCTATGGACGGTACCGAAGGTCTCGTCCGTGGTGCTGAATGCAGGGATTCCGGCAATCCAATCATGATTCCCGTCGGACCCGGAACTTTGGGTCGTATCATGAACGTCACCGGTGACCCAATCGACGAGAGGGGTCCCATCAAGGCCACCAAGTACCTCCCTATCCACGCCGAGGCTCCAGCTTTCGTTGAGCAGAGTACCGAAGCCGAAATTTTGGTCACTGGTATCAAGGGTTAGTGATCAAAATTCGGAACTGTTTTTTATATATATCGGGAGGGATGTATCACTCACACTTGTATCAAAAAATAGTCGTCGACCTTCTCGCCCCCTACGCTCGTGGTGGAAAGATCGGTCTCTTCGGTGGTGCCGGTGTCGGTAAGACTGTGTTCATTCAGGAACTTATCGTAAGTTTCATTTTTTTTTTTCTCTTTCGGGTCCTTGGAATATATTTGCTAACATATCGTGTTATTTCAGAACAACATCGCCAAGGCTCACGGTGGTTACTCCGTCTTCACCGGTGTCGGTGAGCGTACTCGTGAGGGTAACGATTTGTACCACGAAATGCAGGAAACTCGTAAGTGGCCTTTTGCTAGATTTATGATTCTAGATGGAGTCTAATTCCCATTTACAGAGGTCATTCAGCTCGACGGTGAATCCAAGGTCGCATTGGTCTTCGGTCAGATGAACGAGCCCCCAGGAGCCCGTGCCCGTGTCGCTCTTACTGGTCTTACCGTCGCCGAGTACTTCCGTGATGACGAAGGACAGGATGTCTTGTTGTTCGTAAGTGACATAATTCGGATTACGTCTACTGTGTCTGAAGAGCCTTTTGCTAATTATCACCAGGTCGACAACATTTTCCGTTTCACCCAGGCCGGTTCCGAAGTGTCTGCCCTTCTTGGTCGTATCCCATCTGCCGTCGGTTACCAGCCCACTCTTGCCACCGACATGGGTCTCCTTCAGGAACGTATTACCACAACAAAGAAGGGATCCATTACCTCCGTCCAGGCCGTCTACGTCCCTGCTGACGACTTGACTGATCCTGCCCCAGCCACCACCTTCGCCCATTTGGACGCCACCACTGTCTTGTCCCGAGGTATCTCCGAATTGGGTATCTACCCAGCTGTCGACCCTCTCGATTCCAAGTCCCGTCTCATGGACCCCCGTGTCATCGGTGAGGAGCACTACAACATCGCCAGCAAGGTCCAGCAGACACTCCAGGCCTACCGATCCCTCCAGGATATCATTGCCATTTTGGGTATGGACGAACTTTCCGCTGAGGACAAGTTGACCGTCACAAGAGCCCGTTGCATCCAGCGTTTCCTCTCCCAGCCATTCGCTGTCGCTGAGGCTTTCACCGGTATGGAGGGTAAGCTTGTCGACCTTAAGGATACTCTGCGATCGTTTAAGGATATCTTGGATGGAAAGATGGATGACTGCCCCGAAGCCGCCTTCTACATGGTTGGAAACATTGACGTAAGTTGAATATCATACCTTCGAACAAATCCGAATGGTTACTAACAAATCATCTACAGGAGGTCCGTGTCAAGGCCGAGAAGATCATTGCCGAGTCCAAGGAGTAAAAAAATCCTCTTATAAAAATAACCTTTTACTACTACCATGTTGATAGCCTTCTAAAATCTTTTTTTGTATAAAAACTACCCGCCTTTCCCCCTACCAACCAAACTACTTCCTTGTTCATAACAACCTCCGGTTTTTTTTTTTGTCAACTAAGGGGCTTAGAGAAAGAAAAAAAAAATCATGAGAGAGAGAAAGAAATAATGCCTTGAATTTTTGTTTAATTGCTCCCAGGCCGGGTCGGCAAAATGCGCTATTCTAAGGTACGAACGCCATGCTAGGAGGACATCTGCTGCCCCGCTATACAATGCAATGCAGAAGAACAAATCGTAAGATCATAAACGAATCGCAATGGAGTACACGGGTATCACATTGTAAATGCTATACGAGCAGACAGAAGAAAAAAAGAAGAAAAACGATGAAATGCACATATGGATCTGAACGGAACAAAAAAAAAAATCAATACTTTCTTGTATTGAATTCCAAAGGCAGGCAGGCTATGTAAACCGCTAATAATAAAATGCAAAAAGTATAAATGGCAAAGAAGATAAATGTCAGGGGATACTTGAATGTCAAAAAACCCACCACTAATACCCACGCGAAGAAAAGGAATTGTTGCTCATTAGTCTGCTCTTCTAAGAATTCCCAAAATACGATCCGGTAGGTAATTCCGTTCTCCCTCTCTCCGAAAGAACGTTCGAATCATATTAGCATGCAGGGGTTGATGTCTTTCATAACCGGTAAACAAGATGTCCGGAGGCGTACGATTACTCTTCCGTGAAACTTCGATTTTTTTCCCCGCAAGTCCTGGGGGGTTACGTGCCACGCATACTATAACCATTTGCCGGAACTGTGAGATATCGAATGTTTGCGACATCGTTGGGGGTAAAAGGCGAAGGCGGCCGAAAGAAGGTGGCGAGGAGGAAAACCCAACGGTGCTCGACGGCACGATAGCTGGAACTCCGAAGGAAGTTTTGCATCTGCAGACATGAAGAGCTGAGCCCTGCGGAACCGATAGCACAATGACCGGATACCGGCTTATGGGGGACGGACACTGGCGAGACCGACAGCGCAATGGCCGGACATCGACTTACGGCAATGACGTGAAGATGACCCTGCGGGTGCTGACGGCGCAACTGCCAGACGCCGGCTTACGGGGAACGGGAGATCTCGAGAAAGACGGATCTTGCGTGACCGACTGCACAATGGCCGGGGCGACTTATGGAAACGTCGTAAAAATCCTGCGGGTACTGACGGCGCAATGCCAGACTCCAGCTTACGGAAGGGACGATCGATACCGGACGGAAGCCAAACCCATGGTTCTGATGGCGCAATTACCAGACTCCGATTTACGGTTACGAGGCTAAAACCCAGCGAGACCGATAGCGCAATGACCAGCCGTCGGCTTACAGGCAGGAGAAGTCCAGGAAAGAAGGTCGGAAAACCCCTGCGGTTCCGACGGCGCAATGGCCAGACTCCGGCTTACGGGGAAAAGCGATAGATGGTTGATCCGAGATAGTTACTCTGCGATTTCGACAGCGCAATGGCCGAACTTCGACTTACAAGTAAACCAGAGCGACAAGAAGACACCCAGCAGGTACTGATAGCGCAATGACCAGACTCTGACTGAGGGGTTGTGGGAATCGAACACTGCGATCTCGACGGCGCATTTAGGGGGCAGGAGTAAAGCCGAGGACAGATACATGGGAAGGTATTCCAGGTGGGTACTGATAGCACAATGACCGGACCCCGACCGGGTGGGGACGAGACTCACCCTGCGGGCTTGATAGCGCAATGACCAAGCTCCGACTTACGGGGAGACACGGAGACCCTACGGTTCCAACTGCACAATGGCCGGACTCCGACTTACGGGAACACGGCAACCGGAAGCAGGGCGACAGGTAGCCTCTCGGCTTCGGAACCCTACAATCTCGAGTACATGAGAAGGTATGCCTCCTTCTCTTGGTCGGTTGGAGGACCCCGACACCTAGAAACCACACCATCGTCGTACCTGAGCCAGCCGCCATCGCCTTTAAGATAGGCAACATAGTGCCCAGACTTTCTCCGTGCAGATATATGGCAGATAACTGCCGTCAACTCGCTCGCCCCAGGCCTCCCACTGGTGTAGTCTCGCCAGCTCAACCTTTCGGGGAAGGACACCGCCCTGTTGTCCTTTTCCTTGTTAGGGTGGAACCGCTTGAGACAGATCATCGCAACCCTGGGAAGGGTTGCGAATACCTCCCTCTTCTTGCAGCCAAGGCCCCTGCAAGACTCACACCGCCAGTCCCCGATACGCTCCTCTTTCGTGAAATCCTCGAGGCACTTCTCAAGGGAAGTCCTCTTCGCTTTCTTGGGTAGATAGAGCATGGCGATCAATTCGCCATCGACCGGCCTGGTGCTAACCTTCCCACAGTTAACACACTCGACCTCTGTGACCTTCGATGCCCCGAAGATCTTAGAGATCGCACTCTCAAGAGCGCACCTGGATAAAGGGGGGGGGAACAAATTAGCATGGTTGTGTATTTTGTAGAATATGCAAAACAGGAGATGGTCCGCTTACTCTGGGTCGCTCTCCTCTCCCAACCGGCCCAGGAGCAGCGAGATGTACTCTTGGATATCCTCCTGTCGGCCCCCGTAGGCGAACCCACTGCCTACAGACTGCGCAATGGCCCGTAGCCCCTTGGGTTCGTGGGGGGGCATCTTTGAACCATTTCGAGAGAAATGGTCGTAAAATGCCCCCCGAAGGGAACATGCCGGACACCCCGGCCGGCTGCCTAACATTGATGTTAGATATATTTCTTACTTTGTAAGAAAGTCGAAGGAGAGAAATTGTTAGACTCACAGACGTGCTTCCGGATCATGTCCCGGAAGGCGGGAACGTGGCCAAGGGCCTGGATGCTTGCATTGCGATAGCAATGCGTAGCCGATCTGTTCCCGAACCCTCTGGCTTGCACCATCGGCTATAATAATTGTCAGTAAATATTTATTTGTATATATTTAAGTATATATACAACACCTAGGCAGGCAGGCAAATACTTACGTCGGGAACAACCCTGATGGTCACCTCAGCATCAGAAGAGATTTTACGTCTCTTCACACTAAGGTAACCATCATGGGGCCGAGACGGCGCAATGGCCTCGTAACCCCTCTTCTTTGGTACGGCCGACGAGGACTCGTACCACCTTCCGGCACCAGAAGAGGACGGTGTCCCCGAAGGCTTAACCGCAGAAGCGGCAGCGCCACAATGCGGGCTCGGCAGCGCAATGGCCGAGCTCCGACTTACTGGGATGGCGGAGATCAGAGTCGAGACTGACTCCGGGACGGCAACAGAAACCGACGACACAGGGACGGACACAGAATGTGTTGTTTTTGTCGTCGATTCTGGAACGAACAAGATTGGCTGCGACAGCAGCACTTTCAACGACATCGTTGAAAAGGAACCAGCCAGCGACGAGAAAAGGGAGAGGGAAAAAAAAGGGGCGGATTCAACAAGATACCTGTTGAATATGACGAGAGATAGAAGGGACGGAATCGATGCTTGGAGGGGAAAACTCCGAAGCAGCAGAGGTGATGGTGATGTCCTGAACAGACGGAGCTTTTTTTTTTTTTTTTTTTTTTTTCGTTGCTGGTGTGTTAACAAGTTAACACACGCGAAGGCAGGGAAAATGTGTTGCTGTGTTGTGAATTCAGGAAGGGTGAAGGCGAGAGGGAAGGGAGGAAGAGAGGAAGAGCTGAGAAGCGGGAGGAAGATATAGACAGATTTACGAGCATTCGGGCTCGAGATGGATTCCACTATAAATATATTTTTTCAGACTCATTCACAAGGTTGATCTTTTAAACTACCTCACCGGAGCTGTAAATCCGCTCGTAGGCAACATACAACGCTCCAGCAAAGCTTGTTTGGCTCAAAGACAAATCAACTTTTCAATCCTCACATTTCGCAGTATTTTATAATGGCAGACTACGAAGACCAGCATGTTCACCAGGTCTATGATAAAATAGCTTCCCATTTCTCAGCTACCAGATACAAGGTGCCGTGCATGTATACATATCAAACGTTACAGATATGCAAAGTCACGATCAAGCTAACTAACATGTCCAGAATCTCGATCTAGCCATGGCCCATAGTCCATGAATTTCTCTCCACTCTCCCCCCGGCTCCGTCGGTATCGACGTCGGCTGCGGCAACGGGAAATACCTAAGCGTCAATCCCAACGTCTTCATCGTTGGTTCCGACAGGTCGTATACTTTCCTACCCCCCTGGTTGCTTGAGTCATACGTAGTCTGAAATCATCCGTATACCCCAAAACTAACACGGGGCGGATATAGGTGCGAAAACCTCGTCAAAATAGCCAAAGACCGATCCCCCACGCAGGACGTAGCAACGGCAGATATCCTATCCCAACCCCACAGGCCGTCGTCGTTCGACTTCGCCTTGAGTATAGCTGTTATTCACCATCTCTCGTCGCCGGGGAGGAGGGTGGAAGCCATTGCTTCAATTCTAGAGCTTTTGAAGCCTGCTGGTGAAGGGAGGGCTTTGCTATATGTTTGGGCGTTGGAACAGAAGAATTCACGGAGAGGATGGGATGAAAATTCTGAGCAGGATGTATTGGTGCCTTGGGTTCTTACGAA
Source organism: Arthrobotrys flagrans (assembly GCF_004000055.1). Classification (NCBI taxonomy): domain Eukaryota; kingdom Fungi; phylum Ascomycota; class Orbiliomycetes; order Orbiliales; family Orbiliaceae; genus Arthrobotrys; species Arthrobotrys flagrans. The sequence continues at coordinate 1,782,853 of NW_027137556.1, forward strand.
GCAGTTTAAAGAGCCGTCGAAGAGGAGCGATAGCACCGAGTCGGAGGTCGAGACGGGGAATACGGAAAAGGCAGCGGATGGTGAAGAGCCGAAACCGTTTCTGAGATACTATCACCTCTACAAGAAGGGAGAACTCGAGGATGACGTAAAATCGGCAGGAGGGAGTGTCCTGAAGTCAGGATACGAGAAGGATAACTGGTGGGCTATCGTCGAACGGACTGCGGGGTAATATGAAATACACGAATACCCGCATCTTCATCGATTGAGACACCATATAAACCCCTGTAATGCTAAATTTCGAATCCCATGCTCTCGAAACGAGAAATTTTATATCCCGAACGCATACCCCGGTCCCAACGGAGCCAGGATCCTGCCAATCCCTGCCCCGATCCTGTCTGACGTACGGTCCCACCGCAAAACGCGCCGGAACCCATATTCCAACACCCACTGATCCGTTACCTTCCCTCCATCATCACCACCTTCACCGGAATCACCAAACTATATAATCACCACGTATATAAAACCAAAATCAAAATGCTCTCCTCCCTCCCAAAAGACGTCGTGATCCTCGTCTCCTCCGAAAACGCCATAACCGAACGTCGCATCTCCCCATCCTGGTCCCTCTCTACCCTAAAAACCAAACTCGAACCTATAACCGGAATCCCACCTTTCGCTCAACAGCTATCGTACCAATTGCACGATTCTTCCCCGGCTCGACCTGTTAACGTTGCTGATGAAGATGGCGTACATGTCTCCGAGTTGGGATGGACGGCCGGGGCTAAGCTTGTCGTATGTTCTATTTCTTCCGTTTTATGCCCAAGTGCATCATGGTATGACATGGCAGAGACTAACCCGTCGCTGTATAATAGGTATCGGACACCCGCCCCCCCTCCCTCCGCGAAAACTACACCGACACCTCCCAGGTGGAAAAATACGAAATGCCGGAAGAAGACTACGCAAAACTCTCGGACTCGGTCCTAGCCTGGAAGAAACGCAACCAACTCGGTCGTTTCGACCCAACCCAAGCCGCAACTGCGGAACAGAAACAAGCGGAAGATGAAAAAGAAGCAGAACAGAAGGGGGTTAAAGTAGGGGAGAGGTGCATCGTCGGTGAAATCGAGGCCGGGAGGAGAGGCGAAGTCGCTTACGTTGGTTTGGTGGAGAAGATTCCGCAAGGCGGTATTTGGGTCGGTGTTAGGTTGGACGAACCGACGGGGAAGAACGATGGTAGCATCGATGGTGTCAGGTTCTTCGAAGCTGGTAGCAATCACGGAACGTTCGTGAGACCTAACAGGGTCACCGTAGGAGATTTCCCACCCAAATCTTTGGACGACGAGGATCTTTTGGAGGAGATATAAACAAGATGATATCGTACAGGGCGATTTAATTACCCCCATGTCCTCTTAATATTAATGATAAAAATACAATGAATGGTTTCGTGAATCGAATGTCCCTCCGAAAACGCCGTAAACAGAGCCTCCACATACTATGGTACCAAGTCAAAAGAACTAGCAGGCTGGTACCAAAAAAAGCAAACATAGAATGACATGTGAAGACGCGCACCTCGAACGCCTGGCTATTGCCCAGAATTTAAGAATAAAATCATTCCGCCCCATCTTCAGGGTCCGGGATGCATGCTTGTGCGAAGAATATCCTAGCTGTCTTCTTGAATGGGTTCGAAATTTTGTACATATTGCCTGGTATCACTATTAGCACTCGTTCATACCGCTCGCGAACGAATGAATGCAGTTGCTTACCGCGAGGAACTTGGAACTGCCCACCATGCGAGATCCTGAATCCGAGTTCGTTGACTTCTGCCTCAATTTTTCCCTTGAGGATGAAGAACACGAGCTGCATCTTTCCGCTACTTTTGAGTTTCTTGGATGCCCCGGTTTGTAGCTCAAGGATTCCACATCCCATGAATGGCTTCCCTAGTGTCTTGGCGAAGAGGTAATCGGATCCGAATATCGGCTTGAATTCTATTCCGTGACGCGAAGTTGCAATTTCTGGAAAAAGTTAGCAAGCCGGTCGTACCGGCAAGGAGCATTGGTTAAGCTCACCATCTTCGATTTCATCATCTTCCCTATCTTCATCCTCGTTGTTTGGTGCCCATTGTCTGACCATCCCGACCAACTTGCCGATCTGCTCCCAGTCGTCCTCGCTCTCACCATCTTCCGATTCACTACTGCTCTCTTCGACGACGTTTCGAGCCTCCTTCGCCTTCTTCTTCTTCGTGGTACGCTTGGTGGTCTTTTCGGCACCAGATACGGCAACTGGACGCGAAGGGCGAGCCTTCTTCTTTTGCGCCACAGGCTCATCTTCGACTCGGATGACGTCCGCGATTAAGGCTACCGCCCGGCCGGATTCATCTCTTTCGGCAACCCCGTAAACCCGCTTCTCGTTTTTCCAGAACTGCAAAGGTGCAGTGCGGCTTCGAGCGGGTCGTCTTCCCTCTGCTGCTCCGCTGGTATCGGGCTTGGATGCCTTGGATTTCTCGGCCACCGGTTTGGCGGCTGTTTGTTTGGAACTCTTTCGTTTCTTAGCAGCCTTGGATTCTGAAGATTCGGCGACGGTAGAAGATCCTTGAGTGTCGGGCTCTGTGTCGGGAATCAAAGTTTCGGCCTTGCGCTTTCGGCCCCTCTTCGTGGGGGTTTCGGGTTGAGATTGCTCTGCCGGCTCTTCATCTGGCTCCTCCTCCTGCGGCTCAATGTCTCGATCTGGAACCAACGCATCTTGCTTCTTCGATTTTTTGGGTCGGCCTTTAGCCTTTTGCGCTACGGGCTGCAGCTCCGGCTCCGGCTCCCCTTCTTGTGCAGGCTCCTCTTCCGGCTCGGGTTCCGGTTCAGTGGTCTTCTTTGGCCGCCCACCTTTCTTCTTTTGCCCTACATTGTTGGAAGTGGAAGGCTGGGGTTCTGTCTCCGCTTCCGTGTCAGTCGCGGCCTGCTTCTTCTTCCTACCGCCCTTTCCTTTCTTTGGAGGTGAAGGTTCGGCCGCGATATTTTCTTCCGCTTCCCGAGGTTCCATATCTGTAATCCCTGCGTCCAATGTATCCAGTCCCTCCTCATCAGCCTGTAGAGCCTCCGCCTCCGATGCGTCTTCGGTAATTGCAGCAACCTTAGGTTTTCGTCCTCGTTTTTGAGTCGCAGGTTTATCGGGTTTAGATGTTGTCGGGACATCCACTTCGTCGGTAGTTTTTGAAGTACTGGCCTTCCCTTTCCTCCCTGGCTTCGCCTTCCGACTGGATGTCTCTGGAACGTTTGGTTCCGCCGAGTCCTCTTTCTCTGTCGCAGGGCGTTGGGTTGTCCTGGATTTAGGTTGTGGCGCTGGGATAGCATCCATCTCTGTATCATCCAAAGTTGGCTCCTCGTTGAATTTTGGCAGCTCGTCGTCATCGTCATCGTCATCTGAAAGCGGTGGGGGAGTAATAGCTGGTCTTGAGACTCTCAAGCTTTTCGTAACGAGCATGCTGCTACTACGCCCGCTAGCGACACGGAGACCACTAGCTCTCGCACCGAGCGGGATTGGTCGAGGAGCTGGGGCTTCAACCGGGGCTCCGTCTGACTGTCTAGAATCAAAAGAGTTGGGTACGTTTTCCTTATGGGAGCCAAAAGAGCCTCGAGTTTCTTCGTCTTGTTCCAAGGGTTTCGATAACTGGGAGCTGGGCGCTTTTGATGTTGCCTTTGCCTTTGGGCGTCGTATTGCTGGTGTGGATAGATTTGATTGTGGTGTGACGCTTGACAAGGGGAGGTTGGGGGTTGCGTGGGTGCTGTGCATTGACTTTCGTCTCGCTGGGGTGTTTATGCCTTTCCGTGCTTCTAGGACCTCTGTTACGCTTCTAACTGTGCCTGGTGGGAAGTGGGATAAGTAAACTACTCGAGAGCATACAATGATGACTATAGGAGCCAAAGTACTGACTTTCTTCTATCTCCATGGTGGCACTACCATCATGTGCTGACATGTTTTGAGCACGTGGGTCTGATGGGACATCGATGTCGCTCTCAGGGTTCTGATGGTCTTCCTCAAAGTCTCCACCCATTGAATCGTCATCGTCGTTAGCAAGATTGGGCAAGGTCCCTGCGTTAGATGTCGGTGAAAAGAAGGCGCTCATGTCCTCCATTCCGTTATCGTCTCGGACGAGATCCGTCTGGACCATGAAGCCAGTTTTTCTGCGATGCGCATGGAATGATTAGCCCGAAGTAATTTATCGAGAGGGATAGGAGTGGCCTTTACCTCCCCACGAAGCCGATGTCGGTATGGATGTTCTCCCGCTTCTTATTCCCAGCGATGGCCGCCATCTTGACGGTGAGTGGATGGTGAGCAAGTGGATTCGATAAGCACTAGTAGAGGGCGAAGAAGGCTTCAATCATGAATATGATGACTCGTTCCCTGGCCTGATATGGCCTGACGTCAGTATCGGGATCGATATCGTACTAGGGGGTTCGATAGGATTCGGCGGGGGTGACCGAAGATGCTGGTTGATCGGAAGGTGAGGTTGAATTGAAGCTGAGAAAGCGCGATGGCGTCAATGGGGGTAATGTTTTGTGTTGATGTCCAACAGGGGCACGCGTGTTGCCGCGACAAACAGTAACGACTCGGTAGCTTCCTTGTTGCCTCGAGTCTGTTACCGTCTCGACTCTAACCACCATGTCGACTGCCAAACGAAGAGGCCGGCCTCCTCGTAAGCCTGCCGCTGCTGCTACTGCCGAACCGTCTGTTGTTTCCGAACCATCTGCCATCGAGGATACCGCCGATGACGAAGTAAGGGAAACGGCTGCAAAACAGGCATTCGATCTGCCTTCGATATCAGCTACCGATATATTCCAGGGTCAATCGTATACGTTCCATTCCGAGATTCCCAGCGCTGTTCGGGATGACCCAACAGCTTCGATAACACTCGGCGTGGACGAGGCCGGTCGTGGACCGGTTCTTGGTATATACATATCCTATCGTAGTGTACAACAGACGACACTTGGTCCGAACGAGGTCGCTGATTACTGTCGCTTCATTGAGGCGGGTTATCGTATTAGGTCCCATGGTCTACGGAATAGCATACTGTTTGTCCGAATATGAGGAGTCGTTTAAAAAGAAAGGATTTGATGGTGAGTGAGGCCTTTACCAAGATTGTACATTTATCTTTCAAGAAAAGCTTACTAACAGGCTTCCAAATAGACTCCAAAAAACTCACAGCGCAAGTGAGATGTGATCTTCTGCAGGAGATATGTACTTCAGCCACCGAGCTTCACGCCAATGTCGGATGGGCAGTACGGGTTATGTCTGCGAGGGATATCAGCGCTGGCATGTTGAGGCCCGCTGGGGTTGGTGCATACAACCTTAATGCACAAGCGCACGATACCACCATGAATCTTATCGATGAGGTTTTGAAGAAGGGTGTTAATGTTAAGGAGGTATACGCTCCCATCATATAAGCCCGTATTTTACGGAGTGTGATTCTAACATTATGCTAGATCTTCGTTGATACCGTCGGTCCAGCTGCGACATACCAGGCGAAGCTACAAAGGAGATTCCCATCCACAAAAGTTACGGTTTCCAAAAAAGCCGACTCTTTATATCCATCGGTGTCAGTGGCTTCGGTCTGTGCAAAAGTCACAAGAGATTTCGCACTCGAAGAATACTTCAAATTAGCATCTGGCAGTGACGAAGCGTCGAATAACGGATCCGGATACCCGAGTGATCCGAAGACGGTTGCATATCTCAAGGGCTCGATGGATAGTTTGTTTGGATGGGGGTCCGAAATTCGATTTTCGTGGTCTACCGCGGCGGGTATGCTGAAAAAGGACGCTGAGGTTGTAGACTGGCCTGATAATGACGATGAGGGGAATGGCGATATTGGCGCTTTCATGTCGGCTTCGGCAGCGGGCAGTGATGTTAGGTACTGGTTTGGGAAACCAGCCACGGCGGCGGAGTTATAGACTTTTGATACCTATAGAACGAATTTATGACACTTGAACAGAAGAGCTCAAGCTCCAACATTACTGGTATACGGCACAACTGCCAACTCTGAGCTGCATAGAATGGTAACAATTTTTATGAATTTACAAGAGCAAACGCTGCTTCGATTATCTTTTTGTTCAACTTGTGTATCCATTACGTATGCTACTCTTCCATTCGCTGTCTCACGGCTGCCGTTTTTGTGCTTGGTGGTCTGCTTATAAGAGGTTGGATAGCCAGCTCTAAGCGATACAAGTCGACCTCACTCTTCTTCTATCTTCCTCCCAAAACGTCGCAATGAGCGCACCATGGGATTACATCGCCGCAAGTGCCTCCACATGCATGTATACAAGCCCATACCTTCGAACCTACTAACATTCCTGTTTTTAATTCCTGCAGAAAGTTATCTGTCTTGGGGATTCCGGGACCGGGAAGAGCTCGGTTTGTCATTCGCATTCCACCAGCACAAACACTCACACTAACGCTTTTCTACCACCTTGTCGCAGCTAACAGTGCGACTCTGTGAAGGTCGTTTTAATAAAACTGATGTTACGATTGGAGTTGAGCTTGACTCCAGAGTCGGTATGGATTGCTAATTGTCTGTATTATCAATTTATCCGAACGGGTCTTACTGATGGTTTTTTCTGCCAGTGGATGTCGATGATGGGAAGAAGATAAAGCTTCAGATCTGGGACACTGCCGGGCAAGAGGTAGACATTCTACGTTATGATAGCAGCGAACAATGCTGATGATATATGTAACAAGCAATACCGATCGGTAACAAATTCATACATTCGAAATGCCACGGGAGCACTTTTAGTCTACGACATCACTCGCAAAGAAACACTCTCCCACGTCCAACGCTGGCTCTCCGACTTACGAAACCTCGGAGAACCCCACATCTCCATCGTATTGGTCGGAAACAAGTGTGATCTAGTAGATAGACGACAGGTCTCTACCGAAGAAGCAGCCGCATGGGCTAAAGAAAACGGGATAAATTTCCATGTGGAAACAAGCGCTAAGACCGGGGAGTCAGTGGAACAGGCGTTTGTGGAAGTAGCACAGGAGATATACAGGAATATCAGAGATGGTGTTTATGATCCCAGAGGGAAGAATGCGGGGTTAAAGGTCAAGCTGGGAACCGATAGCCGCAGGACGGTGCATAGGCAGGCGGACTCGCAGTGCTGTTCTTAACGATACGATATCCTGCAGTACAATTTGCATACTATTTACTCTGTGCTCCATTTAGATGTCCAGCTGAAGCCTTAGATTTGTTGGTTCCGAGATGTGATAATACTAGTCCCGCTTTGTCCGGTGACCGAGCAAGAACATGCGCCTTAGACGTTACTGGCCAGGATCCAGCTCGGTTCCGAGCCCGTTTTGCATGATAGCATCACGCCCGCTCTGGTCTTAGTAAGGTCTGGCGAACTGAATGCCGAACAAACATACCTCCCATTTCATCACCCTCCCAAACCCACTCCTCCGAGTTTAAACACCCACAACTCAGCAGCAGCAGTAGTGATCCATTTCAGCTCCAAGGGCTCCGGTTGTCCCTAATCCGCCCCTTTACGTTATACAGTTCAGGATGTTTTCGGAGTGTAAGTTCAAGTTCAACTTCCGTTCTATCGCCGCTCGTTGTTTCAACGTTCACGTAATGACAACCCGTTTGGTGTAGATGCGTCACGCTTCCTAGCTCGGTCCACTCTAAAAGACGGAGGACGACAAAGCCTATACCCAGCCAGCAACGCGCCTCTTTTCTTCTCTGCAGCAGATTACCCTACCGACGACCGGGAGCACGATCAGGAAGTCTCAGCGATATACGCCTTGCAGAAGAGTCGGAGAAACCTCTATTATTCTACAGATCCAGACGAAGAAGAAGAACGGAATGGTAGTGACACTGGGTCGGTAAACGACGGTATAAGGAGTAGTTGGAATCCAGGCCATTCTGCACATTCCAGTTCGAGCGATGCTACGGAGACCGGTGGAAATAATCTGGTTGACGTAAGCTTGGGGGAAGAAGAACTACGGAGAGAAGGTCACGAGGGCACGCTTTTAAATTCTGTACGGTGCAGACGAAGCCCTTGAATATATGGTAGCAGCTATTCTAACTTGGTTTTACTAGGCCGGTCGGGTGGGTTCATATTCGGAGGCATCGAGGGAAATTGAAGATCCTATACATCCACCTATACAGAAGTTCCGGCCGCAGAATGTAAAACAGACGGGACCTTTCTTTGATTCAACAGGGAAACCATATTCGGATCAAAATGATGAAGAGGCTCAAAGCAACCCCCATGGACCGCTCAACCCATCCAATCCCTTCGGTGAGAGGGATAATCGGGAGGTGGACCCTTCGGACGCCGTAAGTCAGGAGATGCCCGATCCCTTTGAGAGGAGTCAAAATGCTAATTAAACCGAACAGATACCGCAGCCGGTAGACCAAAGCCCACTCGCTCCTCCCCTCCATGATCGGATATGGGCCAAGTTTTATGGCATGTCGATGGCCTGCATGTTCGCTACCGCCTTCGTCGTCTGGCTCCACAATGAAGAGCCGAGTGGCCTGCCGATAGGGGATTCAATATATACCGTCTTAAAGCGAGCCATCCCGCTCCTGGCAGTGGATACACTGGTGACTATATTTGTAGCTTTCGTATGGATGCTTTGTCTAAAGTATTTCATCAAGCCGCTTCTATACCTGCTAGTTGTTTCGGTCCCAGCTGTCATGATCGCTTTGACGATATATCCACTGGTAACTTCATTGAAGGGACCATGGAAAGGCAATTCTTTCCAGGATCACGTCATGAGGCTCACTAGCCTTTTGCCTTTATGTCTCGCTGTATTTTGGGTATATCTACTATGGCGCGGACGGCAAGCCCTCCACAAGGCGACGTCAATCCTACAGCTCGCCCTTACTATTTTTGTCGAGAACCCCGCTTTGTTGTTATGCGGGTTGTTTGTCTTGATTACGACGATTGCTTTCAGTTGGATTTGGTTGTTTTTGGTAATCAGGGTGTTTTTGAACGGAAGGAGTACCATGATCGGGGGTGTTCCAGTGTGGCAGATGGATGGATCTGGGTGGATCTTGGGTAGTTTCTTCGTGGTTGTGTATCTGTGGACGCTCAATATTTTGTCCAATCTTCAGAGGTAAGCTCGAAACGTGGAAAGTCCCTACTGGCGTGCGAAACTAATGGTTTCCGGCAGGATTACAATCTCCGCGACGGTATCGCATTGGTACTTCTACCGCAAGTCCACGGGTACATTTTCGCCGGCGACGACCTTCTCTGCCGCTACGCACCACGCATTGACTACCATGTTTGGTACGGTTTGCTTCTCTTCGTTTGTGACGTTACTGATCCGGCTGCCGCTGCTCGTTTTACCGAGTCGGGTAGCCTCGTTTGCACACCTTCTGTGCTTCAACATTGTCGCATCGCCAATTGCCGCACTTTCGGACCCGCTAGCAGTAACGTATGGCTCTATCCACTCGTTACCTCTCGTTCATGCATCGAGACAAATCAACCAGATGAAACTCGTTAGCATTGCGGCCGGCGCCGGTGCAAAAGACAACCACACAAGGAACGCCTACCGCCTTGCGAAAATGCTACTTCACGCCGCCAGGTGGATGACTTCGTTGGCATTAGGCCTCGGTGCGTGGATCCGGACGGCGCATATTACGAATGGGGGGAGTCTTTACGGATACGTTGTTGGGTTATTGGCTGGAACTATCGGGTGGACGATTTTGGGAACGGCGGAAAGGTCTTTGGCGAACATTGTTGATGCTTGCTTGATCTGCGCGGCTAGTGATAATTCGAATGGCAGGTATTGCCAGGAGGCGCAAACGGCGTTTGATGGATTTTAATTGTGTCTTTTTTTTGATTATCTAGATTCCCCACACCTTCGGCCTACTATATTGTATCTTTCTCCCCTCTTTCTCTTTTTGGTTTTATGTATTTTCGCCATGCTGATGCACATGCATGGCTTCGATCATAGGAAATTGGTCTTGTCGTTTATCCTTTTGCTATTTTCTTGGGTGTTCTTCATGGAAGGGTTTTGCAGGTGTTTTTTGGGGAAACGATTAGATTTTACTATTGTTCTAGCAATCTATCTCAGCTTTGTATTTGTATACTCTGGTCCCCAATATATAATTGAGCATTAAAGTATTTCTTATCGGAAGGCTGATAATACTGGGAAGATAGCGTCCACAAATGAGGCTAAAGCAGCTCGTTCTATGATTCACACACCACATTAACAACGCGGTCACCCCAATTCGTAACCAAGCTGCCGGTGCCGGACGACATACGACTGAACAATGTCATAGAGTACTTACTCGTAGTTTAGTCGTTATCGCCGTCATCCTTTCCTTCCATTGGAGTTCGATCGCTTTTTCTATTTGATGCTGTGATAATTACATCCCAATCTTTCATCATGAAGCGGAGATGGGATGCTCTTTCCCGTCGCCAGCACCTACTTACGTTTACGCACCTGCATTCGCCGCGCACAACCCGAAACTTGACCACCGCCAGCAGCATCTTGAGCTTGCGACCACAACCACAATCCCTGTCATCACCCATCATCACACGCATAAACACCCAACTATCAATATCCCAATTCCGCCAAAGTCGTCGCGCGTATAGTACCTCTGACTTCACCAGCGGATTTACCAGCACTGTAACCGTTAATGGACCGGTTCAGGGACCCCTTGGTAAAGCCGGGGTTTTGGGGAAGGGAATCACGCCTCGGTCGTTAAAAAGATATTTGGATAGTTATGTGATTTCGCAGAATCGAGCGAAGAGGGTTGTTAGTGCGGCAGTTTATAATCATTATTTGAGGGTGCAGAGTATCAGACGGAGGGAGGATGAGAATGCGGAGAGTTTGAGGAGTTCGTTGGCGGGGATGGAGGGGCATCCTGTCGAAGGTGATTTTATATCCTTTAGTTTTTACATTTTAACTCTCTGTCTTTTTCAAAAAATCATGAAATCCATCGATATGATGGTATCGTTATTTTGCCAGTTCGTGTCGAATTTGGGGGTAGAACGGGTTGCTAACAATTGATTTGTGTGAGGGTAGATGAATATCCGGGTCAGCAGGCTACGGCGCCTTTTCCACAGCCGTTTCATGTGGAGGCTCCGATGCCGTCGAAAGAAAGCCTCGAACCTGCCGTGGAGCTACAAAAGAGCAATTGTCTGATAATAGGGCCTTCTGGGACGGGGAAGACGCTCATTGCGAAGACTCTGGCCAGGATACTCGACGTTCCATTTTCAATGTAAGAATATCCCTGTTTTGGCTTCTATGATGACGGTTCGAACGGTGACTGATGCAAGCTTTTGATATATACAGAAGCGACTGCACAGCATTCACACAAGCAGGCTACGTCGGCGAAGACGTCGACGTTTGCGTCCAACGCCTTCTAGCTTCCTGTAATTGGGATGTAAGAAGGGCGGAAACTGGAATTATATGTTTGGACGAAGTTGATAAAATAGCATCTACGAAAGCCATGTCACATGGTAGAGATGTATCCGGAGAAGGTGTTCAACAGGCTCTGCTGAAGATATTGGAAGGGACGACGTTGCAAATTACGAACTCCAGACCCAAGCAGGCCCCGCCGCATCATTCGGCGGGTACACCCTCGGGTTTTCCGGGAGGAGGGGGACCTGCTTCACCTTTCCAGAACTTCGGAGGGTTCGGATCGGGGTCTTCCGGTGGGAGTCCTGGGAGCAGAGGCGAGGTTCATACGATTGGTGGGTATTCAATTTGACAGTCAATTCTGGGGTGATGATTCTAATCACATTGGGAATAGATACCAGTAACATTCTGTTTATACTGTGCGGAGCATTCAACGGTGCGTTACAAAGTCGCAGCGTTCCGTCGAAAATGCATACTAACTTCTACACAGGCCTTAACAAGAACGTGCTAGATAGAATATCCAAACACTCCATGGGATTCAACGCCCCAGTCCGAGCTCGACAGTCCGATGCAAACACCATCCCACCGGAGACAGCAAAGGAACTACAAAAGCTCTATAGCACCTACTTTACGCCTACAGACACCGACACCGACTCAAAGCACGCACCCTCGGTTGTCAAACAACGAAAGATCAATGTACTCGAGTTCGCAGAACCGAGGGATCTGATATCATTCGGGTTCCTTCCCGAGTTCATCGGGAGGGTTCCGGTTCTTGCTGCATTGGATGTTTTCGATCAGGAGACTTTGGTTAGAGTGCTTTCCGAGCCGAGGAATAGTCTGTTAAGGCAGTACGAGGAATTGTTTAACATGAGTGGGGTGGAGTTGAAGTTTACGCCGTTAGCTTTGAGGCATATCGCAAAGGCGGCTTTGACGATGGATACCGGTAGGTGGATTCTCCATGCTGCGGAGTCGGAGATGACTGCGATACTAACCTATGGAATACGTAGGTGCGAGAGCGTTGAGGACTGTGCTTGAAAGATTATTGTCGGACGCCATGTTCGAAACACCAGGTATTTTAAATTTCTGAAAGTGTCAATATTGAAGTAGAAGAAGAAGAAGATAATGATTTGGCTAACTGTACGCTTTCAAGGCTCGGCAATTAAACATGTTTTGGTCAATGCTGCAGCCGCGAAGTTTGAACAACCGCCACTATATTTTGCCAGAGGACAACAAGGGGCATTCCAAGCCGCTTTCGCCGCGGGGGATGGTGAACATGGCGGATTGGATACTAGGAGTGAGGGTGAGGAGAATCACAGGATTGCAGCTGCAGGGAGTGCCTGATGGGCCTTACCGGTCTGGGGTCGAGATTATTGACGTTTTCCGAAAGCTTGTAATTAATACCATCGCTGGCGTTCTTTTTTTATCCTTTACTTTATGACGGCAGCGAAAGTTTCAAACCGGAGTCTTCGTTTCAAATATGTCTAGGGCTTTTTCTTCGAGAATGCATGGAAAGTGACTAAAAGCGAGACATTCTGAGGGACAGCGGGACCCACCGTGGATACCGATAAGATAAACAAAAAAAGGGGGGGGTCTAAGTACGTTTTATAATGCACGATGTGGTTCTTTTGAAAGACGGAATCTCCACAGATTCGGGCGATCCGATCGTGAAATGTTCACGACGAAAGGCTCAAGACACTGTAGGTGCATGTTTGAGATGGATGCATATTGCATAAATAAGTATATATTAGACGTTATTATCAACAGTACACCCCTAGGCCTTCGAGTCGAATCGGAACAGCACATTCGAAGAGCCGGTCTTCTCCAGAGCGCATCCCATTGCTGTGCCAGTTTGGCTTCCGATACTTGTTGGATGTTCCAGAGAGGAAGTGTTTAACCCAATTGGAGGATTTTCTCAAGTGGGAAAAAAGGGCGCTAACCTTGGAGAGGTCCCTTCGAGGCTGTTCCTTCCTTTCGAAACGGCGAGGTTTGCGTGAGAAATACTAGCGATCGCAGGGCCACTACTTTAAATACAATGCTTCACAGGTGAAGAGAAGAGGAAGAAGAAAACAATCGCGGTTGACATGTGCATGCGAGGGATACCGTACGTATAAAGTACTCATCTTAGGCATGGTATGAGTACATGCAATTAAACCGTATACATACCTCGGCCAGGAATTCGAATTCGAAGGTGTGGGTGTGTGGTCGACTAAGCTTTCTCCCTCTCTTTCTCCTCTGCTGCTGCCGTAGTGTATGTAGGTACTGTCCGTCTGTTTAAAACACATCTCCATCACCATCAAACCGACCGCCGACCACCGAGCACCATCATCACCGACTCATCTAACCCGCTGCACTTCACTGACCGGTTGACTGACTACATCATCGCAAAGCTCAAGCTCAGGCTTTGGTTCTCGTTCTCGCCGTCGTTTTGATCGTTTCCGGTCCGTAAAGCAGCGCTCCTGCCGTCTCAGGTAACCGGCCATCCCTAATCCTTAATCTCGTAATTAATGCCCTGCCTGGCCTGCAGCTGTTTTCGTTTCGAGTCTGGGATTGATTCGATCGAGCTTATCAGAAGCTCGCCTGGCCTGGCCTGCACCCCCAACGGACAAGCATACATATTTTGCCATCTGTTTGTGCAGTCCGGTCCAGTCCTTGGTGCGCTGCAGGCAGGCATAGCTCCGTTCCATACTTGCTACCTTACCTCTGACACTACACTGACACCTACACCTTACCTACACCTACACACCTGCTTGCTGCCAGATTTGAGTTAACCATATTTCTCATCCCGTTCGCGTGCCTCTAGTTTTCTCATCCAAACGCCACTTCCATTCGAATAACTTTTGTAGAACTCGAACACCAGCTACTTTGAAGCCATGGCGAGCGACGAATATGATGTACGTACCTCCTCTGTTTTCTCCCTCGTGCCTTCGTTACCCGCGAGAGATACTAGATCTTCTTCAAAGCAGACCATGATGTCGCCCCACTCCCATCTCTGCTTCACAAAGGCTACGGACCAACATAGCTGTTCTGTGACTAACGCTTGCTTCTTACGGGTTTTAGTTCTTGTTCAAAGGTACTTTGCTCGACCATAAGCTTCCCCCCATTCCTCGACCTCTACTACCCCTGCGCCCTTGGCAACCGCTCGGGTTCCTTCGTGATCACATCTCCATCTTCTCTTTCGAAAAGCAAATGTTCCAGTTATCGTAAAATGCTAACCGTGCCATCTCTACAGTTGTCCTCATCGGAGATTCGGGAGTCGGTAAATCTAACCTTCTCAGCCGTTTCACCCGAAATGAGTTCAACATGGACTCCAAGTCCACCATCGGTGTCGAATTCGCCACACGATCCATCCAAGTTGACTCGAAAACCATCAAGGCACAGATCTGGGATACAGCTGGTCAGGAACGCTACCGTGCTATTACCTCGGCTTACTACCGTGGCGCTGTAGGCGCCCTTCTAGTCTACGACATTTCCAAACATATCACCTATGAGAATGTCACCAGATGGTTGAAGGAGCTTAGAGATCATGCCGATTCAAACATTGTCATCATGCTTGTTGGGAACAAGAGCGATTTGAGGCACCTTCGAGCTGTTACTACGGATGAAGCCAAGGCATTTGCTGGTTAGTCTCTTTGTTCGCAGCCTTCGAACAGGCTCAAGGGAATGATGTCATCCTAACGTTGTCATAGCTGAAAACCACCTATCGTTCATCGAAACATCCGCCCTCGACGCCTCGAACGTCGAGCTTGCATTCCAGAACATCCTGACAGGTAAAGCGCCCCAACCTGCCACGCCAAGATCCACAAAAGCCACTTCCGTGGGATGATCCCGATAACTAATCAACAATTTTCTTCCTTTTCTAGAAATCTACCGAATCGTCTCCAGTAAGGTGCTACCGGAGAACGAAGCCGGCGGCTCCATCCCGGACCGCGGTATTCCTCTATCCGACCAGCCGAAGAATGACCAAGGTGGTGGCAAGTGCTGCTGAAGAAGGAATAAAGAAAAGAAGGAGACGAAGAAGAAGAAAAACGGGCCTTTCTGTGTACTTTATACGAAGAAGGGAGCGAGAAGGAGGAAGGGGGATTAAAGCATCATCCTTCAAATCGATTGTTGACCGTAACAGACTTCTTATCTTCTTTTTTATTCCCGGCCTTTTGAGAGCTACCGGAGTTCTTTTTCTTGGAGATAACACTTAGATGGCCTCGTTTTTATTATTTTGGAAAGGAAATGATAGGAGGGAAGAGGAAGGGGAGAATCGATGGATGCTGCAATTTCAGCCCTTTTTTATCCTTTCGAAAGAAAGAAATACCTCCTGATATTTGTATTTTAGGCTTTCCCTCTCTCCCTTTTTTTTTTTTTTTTTCGATTTCCAATTGCAAGGGTGCTCTGGCGGGGTTCATTATCTTCTGCTCTTGTGCTGTTCAAGTTGGACTCCCGTTTTTCTTTATCCGTCTTTGCATTTCGTGGTTTTTCGATGGATGTTGGGATTTGATTTCTGATAGGTATTGGATTCATGTCACCGAATATATCCCCTTTTTTTATTCGGATCCTCTGTAAGCCGAATGGTATATACGACGGTACCCAAGGACCCAAGTACCTAGGGACCTAGGTAAGTAGCTACCTACGAAGGAATACTCTGGAATTTAAAGATCAATACCACCGGCTATTGAGCCATCGAAGGCAAAGAATCCCATCAAAAGTATATACCACCTCTAATATTACAACCGATACACACTCCCCAGCCCATGATTCAGGGACGCCGTTATTACCCAAGCCAAAAACCACCCCGGGAGCTAAACCTGAAATAAAAAAAAGCTGAAGCGGAAGAAGAGCCGACTTTTTTCACCACGGACCCCCCTTGAGAAGAAATCCTAAAACAACCAAACGTACCAAAACAGCAGAGACACGGCTCCAAAAAACGCAAGCCATGTCTTCCACCCTACGCCCGTCTTTTCGGCCATACGTAACATCCTATTCATCGTTCCGCGTAGTTTGAATCGGGTGTTTTCGAATGTATCGTTCTACGACCGAAAAAAACCAAAAGCGAAAGAACAAGTCAGGAAGAGGAATTCCAAATATATTTCGGATCGAGGTAGATGAGGGGCAGGGATGGGAGTTGATATTTACCATCGAATTGATCATCGTAGTCGAATCTCTGACGTCGACACCGATGGCGGTTGTTATCTGGTTGGGGTAGGACAAAAGAGCAGCTGTTAGTCGGTTTTTTCCCCACAGATTGTGTATGTATATTTAGATATCGCTCCCAATTGCGCAGCTGACAAAAGGCCACTCCCCTTGCAGCTGTACCAGCGGGTATTCGTATCGTAATCAAAAGAAGACGAGGAAGAAAGCGCATACATCCTTCAACATTCGCACTTTGGCACTCATAGCCTCAATCGCTGCATCATTCTGCGACTCCAATTCATCGAGTACGGCATGGCTGTATTGTCCCCTATTGTTTCCCGATGCCCTTCGTTAGCCCTGGGTCTTCCTCCTCCCCGGATATTCCGTATCGACGGGTGGGCAGGGAAAAAAGAACCTGCTGTTGGGTGTCGCGGGACGGTATCCACCGGTGGGAACTCCCAATCCTGACCCGGAGTCGTAGCCGTCGTGACCTACAGGTCGACCATCGCGCTGATGGAGACCTCCGTACCTGTTTCGCACACGTGCTCGCAAAAAAGGCGGGTGGTTAGTCGGTTGGGTATTTTTGTTGATTTGGAATTATTGCTTAACGGACGGAAGTCGGGATGCCGTGTCGGAAGCACGGGGTAGGGGTATTTCGTACCTGGAAGTCATCTAGGCATATGGTGTTTGGATTTTTGAAGCTTTGTTGGGAAAATGGAGATGTGGTGATTCGATTTGAGGTCGAAGGGGCCTGGAGAAAAGCGGCGCGTTGCAAGCTGGCCTGGAGTTAAAGCCGGTCGGCTTGGAAGAAAGGCTTGTCACGTCGTTTCGGAGCCGTGCGATTATGTAGGGCCAACGCAGCCGCATATATGCACACCGCTGGTCGAATCTGGTCAATCGGAGAGATCGATGGATGGAGGATCGATGGTGATGCTATTGTTCCATCGCCATTTTGTTTCCTTCTTATCGATTCGTAGTGGAGTAAAGTACATTCTCATCTTCTTTGCTCGTAACAGGAACAAGACAAGACGTTTAGGTTCTTTTTTTAGGTTAATCGCTATGCATGTGCATGTAGAAGCTTGAATCCTTTCCCCGTTGCATTGATCCTTACCACCTCTCTTTCTTTCTAGGGTGAAGATGCTTGGGAATAATGGTAATCGAAAAAGAAAGAAACAGGAGATAAAAAATAATGCTTGCGCTAAAACGAAAAGAGGTCACGACGTTGTACCCAGGCTGCGCCTTTAATGTAATTCTAGAAAAGCGGTGGAAGAAACAAAACGGGACACACAGTCTATTCAGCTAACAAGTAGGTGTAATAGTAGGTACTTTAGTGTTCCATCCTGTCAACATCTTCATCCTCGGGGGCAGGCTTCTCCTGGAAGTCCTCGTCATCATCGTCATCATCGTCAAGGCCGGTCTGGTCGACCTCGGCGTAGTTGATGGACTTGCCACGGGTACGGCCGCCAGGAACGATGTTCTCGGGGGTGATTTCATCGAGGGGGTCGTGTTCGACTTCTTCTGCGAGATGTTAAAAAGAAAGTGTCAATGGGAGATATGTGAATGCCGAGGATGGGATGTATCTTTCAAGTACCTTCGGGCAACGCCTGTTTCGCGGGATAACATGTTAGCAAAGGGTTCCTTTCGGTCTAGCCACTGCTCAATTGGGTAGCAGGATGGACCTACGTGCTCATCGAACGTTTCTTCCTCTTCGTCTTCAGAGGATTCTTCTTCGGTTGCAGGGTTGGCAATGGTGTCCTCCAGGAGCTTGCCTTTGCCCTTATCAGGGGTGGTATCCATGGCGTCGTCGTATGTGGACATTTTTGCGGATTTGTATCTGAGAAGGAATCAAACACGTGCTGTTGAAGAGACAATGACGAAGGTCAGTAAGAAGTAGGTATTTTTTTTTTGTTTTCTGTCTCCCACGTTTGAGTTCGCGTGTCGATTGGGCGGTAGTAGCTGGCGACGCGGGACGAAATTGAAAGAGGGAAAAAATGAGGGGTACCAGAAACGAAAACTCGGAAATAACAGCTCGAGAAACAGAAATCGCAGGCAGAAAGACGCGTGATCCGGACCCGGAAGGGAGATGGAGCTCAGGGACGTACCTTTGAAGCTTGGATCGTAGCAGGATGGGGAGCTGGGTGGTTCCAACGGATCTGGTTGGATGGTGGAAAGGTTGGTCGGGGTTTGCTTGCCAGAGATCGAGAGTTTGGCTCGCTTGGTGTGGGACCGTCCAGACGGCAACACAGCTGCTCTGTTCTCAGGCATCTTGCATATCGCATTGAAAATCTCAAATATCAAACGCCACCACCACCACCACCACATTCCGTCGAGCTTCCATGCGGGGGTCTACCCTTAGTCTATCAATTGCGGGGCTAAAGAGCACGGGTGGCCCACAGTGCAATTCCTATTTTTAATAGTTACTCTCCACGGCATACGGGATGGACCCTTTACATAATCACCCCGGGCCTGGCCAACCCTGTCGGTTGGGTTTTCCTGCCGAACCAGCGTCTTTAACCAAGGCGAAAAAGGCTATATCGATGGCGTGATTGACTTCGGCGTCCACAAAAGCACCTGCAATTGGAAATCTTCGAAAAAAGGTGCTCTGGCGACCTCCACGGTGAGACGACTTCAGTCCAAAACTGTGGTCTAGGTCTCCGCATCGGATGTCGAAATATGTCTCTGTACCCTGAACATGGCATGATACTATGCCAATTCTTTCCTGAGATTGTCTCTTGTGAAAGGATTCCTATGTAGCGTAGAGCTAAAAAGTCGGTCGGTCCTTGGGGGGACCCCGATGGCTTCGAGATGTTATATAAGCCCCGCGCTCCTCCTCCCTCTGTCGACTTTCATTTCGCAATACTTGCCCTTCATCCTCTCGACGATTGTCAGTAGCTTCCAGCCTAAAATCTCGTTTTTGCGCCGTTTTTTCTCATACTAGTGAGACTCGAGTTTGCTCTTTCGATGTGAGTAAAACTCGCCGTTCGAGTTTTCTTCTTAGTTCCGGCGCTGTACCACAGGCCTTATTCATTTGTAAAGAAAAGAAAGAAATATCGGTCGGCTTTCTGTGGGATAAACTTCTTCCCCATAGCCCGGTGCCTCATCTCTTATCGGAACTTTTTCCGATACGTGCGCATCGGGCTACGTCATTTATATCTAGTTTCGCGAAACCTTCGTTCGAGGATCGCGCAATTTCCATATTTTATAGCATGCTACCTGCAGCCGCACCCCTCGGGCTATGTGAACGGCTTAGCGCCCGGAACATCTATCAAACATAGATGAGGGGTATGAGAGGTGCAAATTACATCCATATCTGCACTGATATAAACCTTTTTTTTTTTTTTTTTTTTTTTTTTGAAAGTATTTCGATAATTTCTTTCGATACTTCAAACTGCGCTTCAACGTCGACGGATACTTTGTTGCATTTTTGGCGTATCAACGCAGAATCCTAACCAAAACCTTCTACCATCGTAGATTATTCTTGCGCCCTCACGCTAGAAAATAATACTATTTCGAATACATACCCGATCCATCGTTCATAATGGCAGAAGAATACAAACCAAAGTTTGAGACTTTGCAGCTCCACGCCGGGTAAGGGTTTCACTGTTTGAGAGCCAGCTCTTATCTCGTTTGCGACGGGTGGATACTGATGATATACGGTTCGATACAGTCAGGAGCCGGACCCAGCCACCAACGCCCGAGGTATTACCGATATATATACCCGATAGTATTTTCATTGGTAAACTAACCTCGGATCTAAATCTTCAAAGCCGTTCCAATCTACGCTTCGTCTGTATGTTTATCCGACTAGGCTTTCATATGATGGGAGAAGGCTGATTTCGAAATAATGTAGTCCTTCGTCTTCAATGATTCCGCCCATGGCGCACGTCTGTTCGCCCTTCAGGAGTTCGGAAACATTTACTCCAGAATCATGAACCCAACGGTTGATGTGTTCGAGAAGAGAATCGCTGCCCTCGAGGGTGGTGTTGCTGCCGTTGTATGTATCATATTCTCGGTTCGCTTGCGATATCGGGGTCGGTTTTGGCTAACGGGACTCGGAATAGGCGGCATCCAGCGGTCAATCCGCCCAGGCCATGGCTATCTTTGCTTTGGTAAGGCCCCTTTTCTTGTTTAAAAGGTTGTGGAGGGGTGGACTGACATCCTCGCCTAGGCCCACGCTGGTGACAACATTGTCTCGACATCCTTCCTCTACGGCGGTATGAGACAGCGATCCGAAGACTGTAACTTTCCCATCCTAACAAACATACTATCGTAGGAACCTACAATCAATTCAAGGTCCTCTTCCCGAGATTAGGTGAGCCGCAACATAAGCCTGAACTCCACATTTTGCGCGCGCACGGAGAGGCTAACCCTTGCGATTTTTCCGGCGCGCAGGAATCAATGTCAAGTTTGTCACCGGAGATAAGCCAGAGGACATCGCCGCCGCCATCGATAGCAAGACCAAGGCCGTATACATCGAGTCTATCGCAAACCCGAAGTACAATATTCCGGATATCCGTGCGATCGCTGATATCGCTCATGCCGCTGGAATCCCACTTGGTATGTTTCGAATGGTACACGAGAGGTCGATATAACTTTGCTAACGTAACGGCTTAAAGTCGTCGACAATACCTTCGGTGCTGGTGGTTACCTGATAAGGCCGATCGAGCACGGTGCCGATATCGTCGTTCACTCTGCCACAAAGTGGATTGGCGGACACGGAAACAGTAAGCCTTCGAAACCCTCTTCTCTCCATCCGGGTCCGTGGAGACTAACCACGCCCTTTTTGACATCCAGCAATCGCCGGTGTCATCGTCGACTCCGGAAAGTTCGACTGGGGCAAGAACTACGACCGATTCCCACAATTCACCGACCCTGCACCTGGCTACCACGGCCTCAACTTCTGGAAGACCTTCGGTCCGATCTCTTACGCCATCAGAGTCAGAGTCGATGTCCTCCGTGATCTCGGATCCGCATTGAACCCATTCGGCGCCTTCTTGTTGATCACCGGTCTCGAGACTCTTTCTCTCCGCGTTGAGAGACACTGCAGCAATGCCCTCGCGCTTGCTAAGTGGCTCGAGAAGCACGAATCAGTGTAAGACTTCTAACCACTTCTCACTCAAGAGATCCGATAAACTGAAAATACATTCTTCCGAATCATCCAGTTCCTGGGTTTCGTACCTCGGTCTCGAAAGCCATCAATCCCACGCATTGGCCAAGAAGTACCTCGACCCAGCCCGAGGATACGGTGGTGTCCTTTCGTTCGGTATCAAGGGAGGAGAAGACGCCGGCCGTATTCTCGTCGATAACCTCAAGCTTGCATCGAACCTTGCCAAGTATGTTTTTCTCATTTCATATCCAAGAACTCCCACATTTGCTGACTTTTTCGATTCGTATAGTGTCGGAGACGCCAAGTAAGTACTTACTTACCGGTCCGTGAGGAGGAAAGCGCGGGACTTCAAGTACTAACGTAATCGCAAACAATAGGACTCTCGTCATTAGCCCTACCGCTACCACACACCTCCAGTTGACCAAGGAGGAGCAAATCGCCTCCGGTGTCACCCCTGATCTCATCAGAGTCAGCGTCGGTATCGAGCACATCGACGATATCATCCACGACTTCGAGGTATGTTATCCTACAAAAAGAAAATCACATCGGGGGGTATACGTTTTTACTAATACGTCTTTTCAAAACCATAGCAAGCATTTGCCAAGTCCGGAACTCCAAGCACCGGCGGCGATGCTTCCGCTGCCGCTGTTGTCGGTGATGCTGAGAAGGCTGTTGCTGGTTTGACGGTTTAAACTTCTTCTTTTCAATCTTTCAGCGGAGGAATTAACCGATTTTGAAGATCTCCACGGATGGATGATATTCAAATATCAGTAAACATGGGCTCGCGGGGAGGGAAAGGGCATCCATATCGCTGCGAACGAAGTTATGAAGCTTATTTCCTATTTAATGAACACATTTTTCGATGTTTTCTTTCATTTTATGTCTTTCGCATTACCAGTATTTCTGGGGAGTATAGGTACCTAGGTAGTACTAGTTAGTACTATGATTCAAATTATTTGAATGCCCATTTTTGGGGTTTACTGGATCTCTGAGCTTGACTTTTAATTGATTCGAAGATGTGGTGAATCCGATAAATCTTAGCCTTCTGGCGGACACTTGCAGGATTGCCCGAGGAATCGAATGGTAAATTTACTTGTGTGGCAACCAAAGCCTTCATGATTTTGTCCCCAACTTACGAACCAGTGGTTCGCCTGAACACTCGATTCATCCAGGTACCCCCATCTGTGGAATGTCTGCGTTGTCTCCCACGCACCAGCCAGTCCCGGCTAACGTAATCCACCCACCTGCGAGATGTACCCCAACGCGAGATGCTATTTTTCACCGAAAATTCAAAATTTAATGCCTCCGGGACCTCGAAAACGTGAAAATGGTGGTGAAAACTATTTTAATTAACTAATTTTACATTATTATTAAAAAAAATTAATAAATTATTTGTGAAATCGACGGTTTTCGTCGAAAAAAGTAAAAAAATACAACAACACAACGCAATTCGTCCCGGCACCCCCATAACCCCCCCAGGTGCTACTAATCCTTCAGGGTCCAGGTCCAAAACTGCTAGGCATAATCAAGCTGCCTGTTATTAGCGCTACGAGTTCGTAAAGATATCCCTAGAAATCGAACAGCTACTTGCTTTTTAACTGCCTCGACAGCTGCTTTAATTTCAACATCCGCTAACACCCTCGCTTTTGATAAATGAGTTTTACCCCCCTCCTTCTTATTCCATTTCGTTCTCAATACCTTAGTTAACTTTTCATTAGTTACTTCGAGAACCTTACGCCTGGGGAAGAATTCAGCTACAACTTTAATAATTTTGTTATATTACTGTTATAGCGAAGAACTAAGATGTAGCGCAGTTAATGCATCCACTGCATCGATATATGTCTGCAGCGTGCGTGAGCATTGGAGCGTTAGAAACGGCTGGACATTAGACTCTTACAACAACTATAATTCATGCTCTGAAATGATTTCACGCAGCGATTCGATATAGTCCCTCTTTTGAAATTTAGGCAATTTTTTTAAAATTCGTAAAGCGTCGAAGGGAACGAGTCCAGCTCCCTTCCAACCGCCAATAATATAGCATTTCGTGAACACTTTAGTACACGCAATATTAATAAGCTTCTTAAATTCAGGTTTCCTAATCGCCACATCCTCAAAACGTGAATATTCGTTCACCTCTCTCTTATAAGCGATGGCGTAATGGCTGAAAAGTCCGACGTTAAAAGGTTGAAAATAGTACGTAGAATGCAGCAGAAGACAGAAGAATATAATTTTATTTTTAAGATAGAAGTCGATAAAGTCTACAGTAACGTAGGATTCATAACTATTAAAAATTAACAGTCGTTTTAAACCTCCAACAATTCAAGCAATAGTAAGTTGAAAGTAATTTTTTAACTAAGCCAAAGAAAGATATTCGTTTATTACGCCTTTATTACTAATACTCTAGAGCTACTCTTCTCTCTTCTCATAATTATAGTACCAATCAAGAATATGAATTTTGCTTAAATAAATAACGAGCGGAGAACAATATTCTCCCGTCGCTAATATACACTCGACTATGATCACATTCTCTCGAGTAGCGTTATAAGCACAGAATCGCTGCTTTTTACAGAATATAAGTACTATAATAATTTCAGGCTTTCTAAACCCAATTATAAACCCTTTTTCGTCCATATTCCATATATTTTCGTTCAAAATCTTATAAGTTTTCACGATTTTATTATAAAGATAGAATTAATGTAGCATCGATTCGACATCATTCGTCTTCCCATATTTCGACTCTAATAAGCGACTACGAACTGTCATTAATTAAGAATAACGTACCAGAAATTTATAATATTAATTTATACCCACTAGTCTACCTGCTATTTTTTCTGCTATAGCTTGAAGGATGTTGTAATTAAAAGGGAACTTAGATTTCTATAAGTTCTTTATATATTTCGCTAAAACTATTTCTTTAGTTTAAGTAAGTAGTTGTTTATACTAAAACTGGCGGTTCCCCTAGGCGGTTTAGTCGGCAAATTAGTGTTCCAGTATTAATACTAATATACTATAACTCTCTGTTATATATTTTAGGGATAACACTTTTTCCGTTTTCAATACTTTTAATACTAAACGAATTCTCTCTTCTTTTTTTGAATCAATATTACGACGTCGAATCGGTAGTATTTTCGATAAATTTAAAGAACCCACTCTTAGACTTTGAGCAAAAATTAATGAATTTCGATGGTAAATACAGAGAAGAACGAATCTACAGAAAAAAGATAGAAATTTCGGAGGAGATAAAGAGTTGACGAAGAGAACCACTCAATCCTAACACGGTTAGCATCTCGCGTTGGGGTACATCTCGCAGGTGGGTGGATTACGTTACCTCCCAAGCTCGAGCTGCCAAATTACGTATCCCGCCGACGAAACTACCCTCCCCAAAAAACCTTCCCGAAAACCTCCCCACAACCCAGCTGCGAAAGGCGCAGCGCATGTGAAAAGTTATCGCGCGCAAAAAGGCCACGGCCATGGAAGCCGATAACATCACTTTCAAAGCCTTCGAGAACGAAAAGGAAACACCTCACCTCGATGCCCTGCGGTCCTTGATATCCGACGGCCTCTCGGAACCTTACAGCATCTACGTCTACCGTTACTTTTTGCACCAGTGGGGGGATCTGTGCTATCTTGTAAATACACCCCGCGCCCCGACGGCAGAATACCTCTTTGTAATTTTTTTTTTCGAAAGCAAATTGTTAATAGGATTGTTGTATGAGAAAATAGGCACTGGACGGCGAAAACCTCATCGGCGTCGTCATCTGCAAACTCGAGAAACACCGCGAAAATGGCGCGAACAGAGGGTACATCGCCATGCTCGTCGTGAAGGAAGAATACAGGGGTAGGGGACTGGCTACGAAACTCGTCAAGATGGCTATAGACGCCATGATTCTTAGAAATGCGGACGAGGTTTGTCCTATTTTTATTCCCTCGGAGTGGGTTTTCTTATACACCGATAACTGATCGACCCTCTTGGTATTCAGGTCGTTCTGGAAACCGAAGTGACCAACGCCGGCGCTATAAAACTCTACGAACACCTTGGGTTCCTCAGAAGCAAGAGACTTCATAGATACTATCTAAACGGCAACTCGGCATTTCGACTGGTTTTATACCTCAAGAGTAATTCCGAGGCCGCTCAAGCATCGGGAGGCCATGGCCGTGATCATCTAGATGCAGATGGAGACATGGATATCGCAGATGGCTAAATGATTCATGACATAAACAAAGCTCCAACAAGATCCACCTCCTTTTTACTTCAATATACCCTAGATGCGTTATGCGTTTTCGGAAATACCAATTGACTTTAACATGGTGAATCATGATTGCCACCGATTAATCAATATCCTTGAAACAAAAACGCCGTTCCAATGTGAAAAGAAAAACATATTCATCATGATATCAAGCCGTGCCTTGTACAACCCTGAACCCTGCGGCGACTACCTTTTGGATCTCCTCATTCTTGTGCGGTAAGAGGGAGAGCGCATAGGCAACATCATTCCATTGTCGTTCGGTATCACAGCGTCCCAGACGGGCCGCTAGCTTCTCCGAAAGCTGCTTGGCATGTTTATCCTATATGCGCCGTTAGCACGAGAGCCATGAAAGGTAACCGGGAGAGTTTAAAAGTACCTTCTCAATAAACGAAGTCAAGAACTTCACAATCCTCTTCAAAGACTCCTCCTCAATATTCTGATCCGCAGTTAGAAGCGAAAACACATCAATGAAGTGATTATAC
Source organism: Arthrobotrys flagrans (assembly GCF_004000055.1). NCBI lineage: Eukaryota > Fungi > Ascomycota > Orbiliomycetes > Orbiliales > Orbiliaceae > Arthrobotrys > Arthrobotrys flagrans. The sequence continues at coordinate 1,809,156 of NW_027137556.1, forward strand.
ACCGCATTATCCTTCGTAGCCAACTCGGTAAAGAACATCTTTGCCAAATCAGCAATTCCTTTATCTTGGTCCTCCAAGCACTTCGCCATCTCCCCGAGTTGTCCCTTAACTTTCACCTGACCGGCCAATATCAAGAATGTCAGGGTCATAAGACATGTCCTTTTCACCGATGCCTCCTTATCGTTCAAACGGCGGTATAGGAAGTCCGTGTTTTCATCAATCAAGTGATTGAAACACACTGCCATGTCTCCTAACCCGATAACTACATTGCTCCTAATGATAGGATCTGTAGATTTCTCCATAATGGTTATCAACAGCGGTAGATTGTTCTCGCAGAAGTCGGATGAGACACACATAAACTTCGCGAGGCACAAGGTTGCGGTGGCCTGAAGGTTGGCATCTTTGTAGTTGGTATTGCTGGAACATATCTCCGTGAGCATCGGTCCGAATCGAGCTAAAAGCGACCTGTTCCCGTAAAGCAACTCTCGTTCGCGAATATGTTGCATTGCATCCGTAAAGTCGTCCTCGTTAGTACCGCCGATAAGGTCCAACTCGCTTTGGGCGGTCTGAGCAGCCGCACCTCCCTTCTCTGGAGACTGAGTGGTTGTTTTTAGTTTCTCTGACGCGGCTTTTCTTCTCTTGAAGTCTAACTCGTGTAGTTCCAAGTGGACGATTTGCTTGATAGCAACGTGACCAACGAGGAACAGGAGCTGGGAGAGTTTGATATTCGCATCGATACCATCCTCTGGCTTTGGGGGAGCCGATTCGCCGTCCTCCTCAATCTCCATCGCACGGGGGGCGCAAAACACGCCCTTAGTCTTTCTATGGATAATTTCCGTAGCCAGAACGTCTGGATGCTGTGATAATGCGTATATAGCATTCACCGCTTGCTCAGCTAGGCCGAGCCAGTCTTGGCTGGCGGAGGGAACCTCCAAGATTGCTGCCAACTTGATGAGAACGGCGTGATTGTTGGTGAGCCTTGCCATCGTGCTTGGGCTGTCTCGTCTGCCGGTGGGGCAAATATGCTTGAGAGCAATGCAAGTATACTTGGCAAGTGCGAGGTCGGCTCTTCCGAGGGCACCCAAGCCGATGCGAAGGAGGGTCTCGAGATGCTTGATCACAATCTCTGGATCTGCGACAGCGAGCATTCCGAGACATATTATAGCCCCTCTTCTCTGCGTCCGCGAGATTTCCTTCTTCTGCACACCGTACACCTTCCACAGTTTTTCAATAACCGCTTCGGGGATCTGACCTGCCTTCATCATTGTGCTCAGGAGAGCTTCGAGAGATGTTAGTTCTCCAGACGTTGCTCCAAACGTCAGACTGATAATATTTCGAGCCACATAATTCGCAGCGTCATTGGGACTGAAGTTCGTTGGCGCCTCAAAGTAGAGCATTTTGTAACAGTCGATCAGATGGGTTTGAACACTTCGGCCTTCGTCGCTGTTTCCCTTGGTCCAGATCAACCGTAGCATCTTGCGGATGCCGCTCTATTTAAACTGTTAGCTAACGTTGAACCCCCTTCCAAAATATTGTGTCATTATGACATACCTTAGAAGGCTCGACTCGATAGGCATCCAGAACCACAAAGAAATCCATAGCTTCGATGACTTCGCTTTTATTCCGCGACCCAAGCAGCTGCGTGACCAGGGCAGCAGCGGTATGGAGGGAATTTATAAACCGAATGGCGTCCATATAATACCGCCTCGTCAACTGTAGTTTTGTGATTGCCTCCGACGTTGCCATTTCCTCTGGGGTTGGACCCGCAGGCGGCTGATGGCCTTCTTCGCCATCGGCTTCGTGCATAGTGACATCCTGCAGTAAGCTTTCGTCCGCAGATGTTTCGTCTGCTGCACCCTCTCCAAGACCTGGAGCTCCCGGCGGTGGGCCCAATGCGTCTATTTCTTCGTTCACTTTATTTAAACGCTCGGTCCACTCTTTTAGGGCAAGCTGGCCACCGTGGAGTACACTGAAAGGGTGTGTAGCAACAAGACGTCCGATGAGTTTAATGGCGTTCCTACGAACATTGCTACTTTTGTCCTCGAGGCTGCGAGTAGCATGTTCCGTGATTCTTTGTCTGCGCCCGGGGTTCTTTATTTCCAAACTAAAGTTTGCATCCATGAGTTAGTACACCTACACTTGTGAGACCGCGGGGCTTCTTACTCGCAAAGTTTGCTGAGAACCTGCATCAAACGCGAGCGGCAGTAAGGATTGATATCTAGAAACCTCTCTTCTAGAACATCATAGAAGGACTCAATCTGCGACTTATGAGAATCCGTCCGCTCGTCCTCTTTTGTCAAATCTGCGATGAGATTGCCGCAAACTTCGATAATGCCGCATCGTAGCGTATACGACTAGTATCCGGTCAGTAAGGTCCTGACACTGTCTAGAGTTCCAGCACATACTTCGCTATCTAATAGTTTAATCAACAATGTCATCTGTTTGAGGACGAGGCGAGGTGCAACTTCTGCGAGCTTGGCTAAGAAAGTTGATATCGATTTTGGTCCCTTAGTATCATTGCTGTTGAACTCCTTGTTACTAACTTCTCGGAGAACTTCGTCGGCGAGCTGGGGATAATCGAATTGCTCGTCTAAGATTTGTAAGAACTCAGCCATCGGCTCCGAAAGATGTTCAAAATAAGACAGGTTTTGTACGATCGAGATTTGGGCACCTAAATAATACGTCAACCTTAGTACCTAGAGGAATATACCCTTAGGGCAAATATATAATTACCATAAGCGTGGCCATGATGTTTCACAGCCAAACAGAGTATTTTGAAGCAGTGCATCTTCATTGGAACACTCTTTATTCGCTGTTCATTCTCGAACATCAAATATACGGGCCTCGTAAAGAGGCTGATGAATGTATCTCTTTCAGACGTTGTTAGGAATATCCTAGACAGCTTGAGCTTCATTACTCTCGCCATGATGTCCAACGTCTGAAGGAGCTGCGAGGATGGGTCCCACACTCCACCAGTACCCTTCGAAACTTTCGACTTGGTACCTCTGCCTCTGGCAGCTGGAGCGGCCTGGTTACTCTTCTCTTGCATTCTGGTTTCCGTCGCACTGATAGCCCATAGCAGTAGGAACCCATATGCCTCCAGTAGTTCCTTGTGCAGTTCAAGATCACCCGGGTCGTCCGATTCTAACTCGCTATGTACGATAGCAGCCGAGGCAGCCAAGCCTGAGGCAACTAGATCCAGAACCTTGCTCGCAGATATACCCGGAATCAAAGAAAACGACCTGTGCGCGGCAGCCAGCTTCGTTAGCATATGAAGCTTTCTAACGGTGGTCCGGGAGGCCTACTTCAGCAAGCATTGTAGGTTGTCAAAGTTATCGTCTTTTAGGATAGCATCCGGGTTTATTGTGACAGCTTCCACGATAGGGTCTAGGACAGGATTGACCTGCCCTGCGGTGAGAGGCTCTCCATTTTCACTTATGAGACCGGGATCTGCATCTGGACAGGAAATGGTCAACGGGTCGTCGAGGTAAGCTCTTAGCGAGGCCGCAAGCTCGAATGTGTATTTTGATTCCTCCATTACTTCGGAAAGAGGCGTTTCGAGGGTCGTGAATGATCTAGATATCGAACGAGAAGCTAGATAGGCATACCACCTGGGTAGCACTCGACAAGTCGGGTTTTATCGGTCTTCGTTTTCGCGCGGTTTCGAACGTAAAGTCGTCTAGTACACTTTCTAAAGCTCCTTCAGCCTTCCGTGACTTCTTTTGATGTTCGATATCCGCCAGCGACGTCCGTTGTGATGTCGACACCGTTGTTGTTTACTTTTATCGTCGCCTCTGAGAGGTGTTTTGTTGTTGTCGGTCGTTGTCGTTGTCGTTGTTACCGGTGTTGGTGTCTCGCGCATCAAACTCGCGAATCGGAATTTAATTGCGGCTTGCGATTGATTTCATGCCTCATCAACTTATAATTCTATATACGACATCCCACAACGGCACATTTTTCTTTTGCTTCAATTCATTGCCTAAGAGATACTGAGGTGGATCTTTTAAAAGTACAAGGTCAGAAATTTGACGTTGTGTAGCCATTGGCATCGACATCTTCAGGACTTCAGCTAACCCCTTGCGTTCAACAGAATCACGGACTTTTATTCGCAATGAACTCGCAAAGCCATCGCTCAGCTGCCCTGCACGCTGCTTCCCGAAACGTCCAGCGAAAACCCTCTCGCACCGAAATTATACCCGCTCCGCGGAATGAAATGGCAAATCAAGAATACGTTACCGACGACTATGCAAGTGGCACAGGTCTTCAATACCCTGGCCAGGGCGACGAGATGGACGAAGATGAAGACATTGCAGGCATCAGCGAAAACGACAGCGAGATGGGTCCATATGCTCTCTCAGAAGACCAATACTCCGAAGAATCCGATGGAACTGTGGATGAAATCTGCCCGGAAGTGCAAGAGGAAATTGACGAATTCATGGCATCATTTCGAAAACTTGATCTGCACTACAAGATTGTTAGTAAGACCGGAGAAGGCACTTTCTCCTCCGTCTACAAAGCAATTGATTTACAATACAACAAGTATATAAACGAATGGGATCTCGACGAACGAACCGCCGAATACTGCTCGCCTCGGTCGAAACGTCAACGCTTTAATCAAACCAAGGAAAAGGTCAAATATGTCGCCATCAAGAAAATCTATGTCACAAGCAGCCCGCAGAGGATACACAACGAATTGGAACTGCTGAAAGACCTCACTGGATCAAAGAATGTTGTATCGCTCATTACGGCATTCCGCCACCTCGATCAAGTCATTGCCGTCATGCCATATTTCCGCCATGTCGATTTCAGAGTGAGTGACTTAAAATGAGGCTCGGAATCTCAGGCATGATGCTAACCGTCATACTCCTAAAGGAATATTTTAGGAAACTTGATATCACCGAAATCCAGCGCTATATGCGATCATTGTTCACGGCGTTGAAATTCGTCCATGCTAAGAATATCCTTCATCGGGATATTAAGCCAACGTATGTTAGAATATTTCTTTACGATTACATTCGCTAGTGTCTAATCCTCTGCTGCATAGAAACTTTTTATATGACTGTCAAAAGGGCAGGGGGGTATTGGTTGATTTTGGTCTGGCTGAGGTTTGTTATCCGGCTTGATTTGTAACTACAGGCGGTGCTAATATGTTTCATAGAGAGAGGAACGTGATGGAGTTTGCCCTTGCACTAGGACCAGAGGTGCACCTCCTAAACCTACGGCTTCGGTTGGGGGATATCCTAAGAACGACCCAAGGTAATGACAGGTACCCAGTAGAACTGCTCCAAGCAATGGACTGATGAACTATGTGATCCTAGACCCTCCAAGCGAGCCAACAGAGCTGGGACGAGAGGATTCCGCGCCCCCGAAGTTCTGTTCAAGTGTAACAGACAAACTACTAGTACGCATCTCACCCACCTATTGAGGTTTTATTTATCAAAGGCTGACCCCGCTGTAGAAATCGATATCTGGTCTGCAGGTGTCATTCTCCTAACTTTCCTATCAAAACGATTTCCATTTTTTAACTCCCCTGACGATATCGATGCCATTATTGAAATGGCTACCGTCTTCGGACGGGCGAAGATGAGAGCCTGCGCTGCTTTGCACGGTATGAAATCCAAGACCTCCCTCCCAAACGTGGTCGGACGAAACTAACCATATCCTCTAAAGGTGCCACATTCGAAACTGGTATCCCAACGATCTCTGATAAAGGCCATAGTTTGTCTCGGATAGTTGAATGGGCAACATCTAGGAGCAAGAACGACCCTCTTAGTTCGGGGGAGAAACGTGCATTGGAATTTCTTGAGAAGACGCTGGACTTGGATCATCGCAAACGATTGTCAGCTGCGGAAGCGCTTAATGATCCATTCCTCACAAACATCGGAGCTGATATTTCTGATGATGAAGTCGATACAATTTAGCGGGTTGTCCATGGTGGAATCGTCTGCCTCATCTTTCTGCATCCTAGCATTCTTACTTTTCTTTTGCATTTACAGGTAGCCTTGCCTTGTCTTCTTTTCTTTGAACTCGATGGTCGTTCCGGGCCCCCTTACGCGATTAATAGGGTGCGACCAGCCGTTTGACATAGACATTGCCTTTGTTTCATTGCATTATCATCGGAGCACGGAGGAGCGTACTTTTGGAGCCTGGATACCCTTTACCATTGTTTTCGTTGTTGTTTTGTTGTTTTTGTTGCGTTGCTTGTATCTCTCGGCGTTTGATCACATGATGATAGATAGATAATCAGATAAGGGTTGGCTTGCCCTGGCCCGAAGTTTCAATGTGTTGAACCCCGTCCAATCAAAAAAGCCCAATCGGAGTGCGCTTGTGGGCAAACGGCCGCGCCTAGACCAGCAAATTGAAGAAACCACCTCCTCGAAACTTAGTGACATCCCTCATCATCGTCCACAGTTTTTTACCTCCTGCAATTCGAAGTATCGAGGTTATCGTCGTTCAACAGCAACCATGCCCGTATGTCAACCGTCCTTCCCCGAGTATTGATTATTTCGACAATCGTGTTTTTGACGGAAATGGAGGATGTTGAAGTTCAAGAATGAGAGCGAGGAAGAGAGGCAGATCTAGCTAACGAATCACCGTTTTTCGACCTCCAGACCAGACTTACAAAGACAAGAAAGCACAGAGGCCATGTCAGTGCCGGTCGCGGTCGTGTAGGAAAGCACAGGGTACGACAGAACTTCCTCGACACTCTCCAACCGATACTATTTGGGCGCAGATTTATTGATAGCAAAATTTTGGGGAAATATAGAAGCACCCCGGTGGTCGTGGTCTTGCTGGTGGTCAACACCACCACCGAACCAACATGGACAAGTACCATCCCGGTTACTTCGGTAAAGTCGGTATGCGATACTTCCACAAGCTACAGAACCAGTTCTGGAGACCGGTTCTGAATCTCGACAAAGTGAGTTGAAATCTACCCACTCGATCCGTTAGAAGACTTGAGGGGGAATGAAAAGCACAAGAGGAAGATTAATAATGGGAGCTGGATTGAATATCCTGGGGATTGAATGGGGAGACATATTGAGATGGACAGTTGGACTAATCAAGGTGTTTTACTTGTAGCTGTGGACATTGGTCCCCGCCGAATCGAGGGAGAAGTACTTGAGCGCCGGAAAGACCGACACCGCCCCAGTTATTGACCTACTGGCAAACGGATACTCTAAGCTTTTGGGCAAGGGAAGACTACCGGAGGTTCCGGTTATTGTCAGGGCTAGATTCGTCTCTAAGCTAGCGGAGAAGAAGATCAAGGAGGCTGGTATGTTTTCACAAAACCCTCCCACTAAACCTTATATCTAAAATACTAACATATCAAATCACAGGCGGTGTTGTCGAATTAGTAGCCTAAGCAAAATCCAGATCTTTCGTCTTTTTTCCGTTCTCCGTTTCCTATTTTACAATCTTGATCGATATACCTCTCTTCCACACACCCACACACTCACGTTTTTCCGATCAAAATTCTACATACTCGACTACCACGCCCTTTCCATTTTATGTCTCACGGGGTTACGCTACATTCGGTGTTTTCTCTATCGTCCTAATGCATGGTCTTTGTACATTTATATAACGGCACAAACAGGGTTAATTTTGTCGGGGGCCGCACTTTTTTTTTGCCTCTAGTCAGAAAATTCATTCCGAGTAGATGGAATAAATTTACTACCCAGCATATGGTCGTTCTTAAAGACGTAGGATCTAGATTGTAGGATGACAGTGTGTTTTCGGCAAACTCCACTGGTGAACCTGAGTTCATGTCGATGGTCATGTCCCACGAGGCCAGCATGATATATTGAGGATGGCTTACTATCGAGGCCATCATCATCATATCACTTGATATAATGCGCAAGGATTTCAACATAATACTTTGGGAGTATGGTTTGCACGTCCGGCCGGCGATATTATAGCGACCACGGGTTAACGTTGAACTCGATCCAAGATATACTAGTACTTATAATCTACGGATCAATTCTCGCTCATGTCACTGTACATATATAAAGAATACATTTATCTTGCAACTTGGGCGATTACATACTTGAGTATTGACGTGGTTACTTAGGTATACCTATACAACCGTATGTATCTTACTCTATTTTCTGAGAAAGAAAAGATATATAGTATGCATATTACGCTCTTGATCAATCGGTCGATATCGACATACGCCTTCTTCGAATCCTGTCCCTTTTGTGCCTCTCCCCGAAGCACTAGCGTGTAGTAGTAACTCGCTACCAGAAGTCTTGGAATCAAGACAAGTGGCTATCGATATCGGAGAGCATGATTACTCATGTTATCTGGCATTAACAGCATAATATCCCGAATATTATATTTGTGATGTCGTCGTCAATCTTGGTCGATGGTATAAGCACAGATCTACAGAAAAACTTGGAGTGTAGGCGATTTGAGTTTGACTCCTTTCTAGACAATCTTGGGGACTCGGCAGCATTTCTTATCAAGTAATTCTAGTAATCAGAGTCAACATTATACGTTAATTCTATACGTCTCGCTTTGGAAAGAAGCAGCCTGGGGTTTGAATGCATATGGGGTACTCGGGGCTACCGAGTCCCACGGTATCATTTAGGTATCAATATCTAGTAGCATCGCGGTCAATGTATGATACGTGGTAGGATATCACTCCAGATTTCTTACAATACAAGCTTCTATCTACGAGCCCCAGAGTTTCTACAAATTACAGTTACTAAGCTTGGGACTAGTCTGCCATTAGTTATGACAGACAATCGGAAAAGATCTCTTCAAACGTCACTATCTCAGGTGACAGGTTTTTTGTGACGGGAGTTTTCCTTCTCCCTAGATAAATAATACATAAATACAAACAAGGCTTTTTTGATTTCGAGGAGTTTCGAGAGTTATCCTTCTCTCAGAAAGGTTTTTTATCAAAGAGAGTTTTCCACCCCTCCCCTACACCAAACTCCGCCGATAACGAAAGGTTTTTTGATGGAGAGGAGCTTCCCTACTCTCCCCTATGCCAAACTTTCCACTCCTTTCTCTCACTACCACACCACCAGTTCCTTCTCTTCTTCGCCTATGTCCACCTCCTCCGGCACCCCCTGACTGTTGGTTTCTTTAACGAAAGGGAGTTTTCCTTCTCCCCGAGCCCAACTCCATCCTCAAACATACGTTTAACGTCACTGTCTCCTGTGACGTGGTTTTTTTGTAGATACGTGAAGGGAGTGATCCTTCTCCCTTAGCCCAACTCCAACCTCAGACATCTGTTTAATGTCACTGCCTGCTGTGACAAGAATTTCCTCCCCTAAGAGGCCCACTGCCTCAACCGATGGCGACTCAGAACTGGCCTTCCGCCATCCCATCTAGTAATGAGACCTTCATCTCCTAGACAAGTAAGAATGTCGTCCGACAATACCCCAGTTGTCTTGGAGAGATCCCCCAGACTGATGATCTGAGTGCCACGAATGTCGGTTATACTGATCGAGATGTCGCTAGGCCGAAGCCGGCTGTTCGGGGGTTGTGCCTTGGTAGAGTCCTTGCCAGTTCTCGACGCTGCTCGTTTGCTCGAGCGAGCGTCTGTCTTGCGAGGGGCCGTCTTCTCCAAAATGGCTGCCGCGACCGACTTTCTCCAGTACCGGTCATAGCCCCTCTGGCCAAGATCTGAAATCGGCTTTTCAGGACCACCGATTCTCCCAGTCGCCTGGGAGATGTAATAGGAGAAGTCGATCAACGCGCCTCCCAGCCCCCCACTCCTATACTGCGGAAACAATATAATGCAAGACAGGTTGTTCTGGTCCCATGAGACCTTTTCTTTCGAGAAAAATCCCGCAACTGAGAATTCGTGTTCTTTTCCTTGCGAGCCCTCTCGCTTCTCGACAAGGACATAGAACATGTAATTGTCGAACTCGTACCAGATGAACTTGTTCTGGATAAAAAACTTTCCAAAAAGGCACATGGACTGGAGGAACAAATGCTCACTCTCGTCCGCCCCGTCCACCTCGTAAATCTGGTAGCGGCCGCCCTCGAACTCATGAACGAGGGTGCCCCGCGGCCGCTCCTTATCCCCAGACAGACGCTAAAGGAAACGTTAGCATCTGACTTTCCGTTGTAGACAGAAGATAAAGGGAGAGAAAAAAGCTTGACAGACATACCCCATGCTGGTAGAGCTCTGCCGGGTTACAGGTGTACTTAAAACACCTGTCGCACACAAACAAACGGTCGGCCTGATGCCCCGAGGCCGTGAAAACGTCAGCTGGATAGCCGGCGTTTTCATGCTCGGCCTGGATTATCAGGCCACCGTATACCACCTGCAGGTCCGGTCCCTGCTCGCACCCTATTGTTGTGTTAACATGTATTGTTCTCGCAAAAATTGCAACGGCTGAATAATGTGTTGCGGAGGTCTCGAATTACTTGATCAGGAAGGAAGTACAGAGTGGGCAAACGAATCTGGTAATGATCAAGGAACAAACAAACAAGAGCGAAAGCACGACCCGGGCCTCTAGAGGCTAGCCCCGGAATAGCTAAAACGAAACCGGGAGGATGACCGGGACAAAAGACTAGGAGAGGGCTGTGTAACTTACCGGCAGAATGCCTGGGATCCTTCGAACGCGTTGCCACTCCCGGACGGGAGGGTTCGGCGGAAGGATCCCTGGGTGGAGCATCTGGAACTTGCAAATTTGCTCCTTGATGGGAGCCCGAGCTTCTTGTCTGTCGACCGGCCCCCTCCGGCGACTTCGACTTCGATCCGTCACGTCGTCTGTTTGCCCCACTGGCACCAACAGGAGGAGTTCGACGACTGCTCCTCTCCGTACGCTTTAGCGGCATTATGATGTGGTGATGATGTGGCGATGATGGTGAAGGTGTTAAGTGTGGGAGGAGGTAAACAATATAAAGCAAAGATGATACGTCTATACCAGCACACCAAGTAAAGTAAGTAGGATTTTGTAGCCAACTGCAACTGAACCCGTAGATATTGTCGAGAATTTTAGGAAACAGATATCATCAATTCCCTTGAAGGGTGAAGAGTTAAGCTGGTTGATAAACTCGAGCCGATGCAATGATGTCTATTCTATATTGTCTCCTCCTCCCAACTCTTAATGTCACGACTGCTTTTTAGATATACGGATGTCGGTCTGGGGAGCAGCAAATTGCATTGTTTCGCAGAGGATATATACTGCCTATAAAAGAGACAATCTTTCTCTTCCAATCCTCTTCCTCCTAACCAACCTCTTCTTCCAATCCTGCTTCTAATCTTCTTCTTCGACACCTTCATCCTCCTTATTTTCAGCCTCCTTCTTCCGATTCCTTATATCTCATTAGTCTCGGAGGCCCTTCTTGTGTTCGCCAATTCCTCTTCCTTGCAAGCCTCTTCCTCTTTGCTTCTAACTCTCTTCTTCTTCCTCTCTCTTTCACCTTCGAAGTTATTCTGCAGGAAAGGCGTAGGTTCAAGGCCAGTCTCGGGGACTTTTTTTTTAGAGCAATATAGAAGCTGTTTTTTTTCTGGTAATTATATTATCTATATTTCTCAATTAGGGAATAACAAAGGTGTAAAAAAGATTCCCACCTTTTCTTTTTCATCATTCCCTTTTATTTTCTTTATCCTCTCTTTATCCTTTTTTTATTTTATTTTCTCTATTTTTCTTCATCTCTGTCATCCATCATCTCACTTGAAGGTTCCTCAACATCAGCTTATTTTTATGCAACACCAGCCTCCTTTCACGTTCATTGATTCTCGAATCACGAATCACCAATTCCCTACACCCTTATATACAAGATCTGAAAGTAGCAGATCATATCTCCATTGCATAAACTTTCGCATGTAAGTTCGGTTTCTTTCACTCCGTCTTCTTTCCATCTTCCTTACAACTTTACAACACACTACATCATCTTCCTTACATTATTCTCTTAATATGCAACCATTACAAGATCTTATTAAGCCACAACTTGATCAGATCATCACTAAAACCTGAGAGACATCAGAAATCCATTAATAGTGCAGTGAATTCCCCTTGAGACGAGTAAATTGACAATTTCTCGGATAGATACATATACATTCGATCATCTCACGATCCAGGTATCCCTTAAGAAACCCGCACTGACTGGGCAATCGTTAGTGGGTGCGCACCCTCCTGTTGATCTGCGTGCGCAGCTGGCTACGCCTTTACAACTCGCAACTGTGACTGTGCCGTCACCACGAGCGCCTGCGTTCGTCCCTTTGCGGCCGGCACTGCACTGCACCTAGCAGTGGCAAGAAAAAAAAAAAAAAAAAAAAAAAAAATTTTTTTTGTGCCCTGTAAACTTTTGGTTACATAGATACCTTCGGTGGTTCTGGAGACTGTCCTCAACACCCACGGAAAGCTTTCGCGCTAAACTCACTTTACGAACTAGAATATAGCCCTTTTCGGCCAGTATATTCAACCCCAACGGGCTCCATGTAGATGAAACCATATCTCGGTGGTACCGATATCCTCGGTTCACCCGTGTTAAATATACAAGAATACTGAAGTTGTCCTGATGATAAAAAAGCATACTATTCAAGCTCTACACTTTAGGCCCACTTTGGTCAAAGAATACAAAACGATCTGTAATTCTAGAAATTATTGGTACACATTACCAGCGGGCAGCACCGGTATCACAGCCCGTGATTCATCCATGGCCATCCTAGGCTAGATACAAGCCACCACTAAAGTATCAGTAGCTTTAATACATAAACGCCCCAAAAGAACTACCATACGAGACAATACCAGTCCCTTTGACTCCAAAAGTCCTAAGCCAACCTCGATAAATCAAAAACAATGGATGGGCAGGCTAGTTAAAAGAAAGAAAGGGAGAAAGAAAAAAAAAGGAGAATGATGATACACCTATCCAACACTCAATTATGTCATGCCCTACCCATAGACCAACCTAAATCAAATTAACGCCAGCCCTCCCATGATTATCTGCATGTGCCCGTTGAAATTGCTTTAACAGATCAATCACCCCTCCACCTTGTAAATCATCTTCATCATCTATCCTTTCGATATTTAAATTATCGTTCTCAAGAGTAGTCGACACGAACGATTCTCCTAAATTACTAATATACCGTCCATCCTGGCTATCCACTTCATCCTCCTCTTCTCGTAAAATACTTCCTTGACGGGGGAATCCCGGATTATGGTATACCGATTGACGAAGTGTTCTTGCATGTGAAGGTGCAGGGTGGTGATGACGGTCTAGGAGGGTGGATGCTTGTCCGCGGTACATTGAATGGCTGATATGTTGGGATTGTTGGACTCCAGGGTTAGACCTGTTTCTACGTTGGGTGATTGTGCCGGTCATGTTCTCTGTTGCAGTGGCGACTGGTGATGCTAGAGGGTTCGTGTAGCCAGGTGCATATGCGATTCGTGAGGCGGTACCGACTTGTCGGTTTCCGTAACTGTCTAGGAATCCCATCATAGAGGCTTTCATCTTGTTATCTCTTGAATCGTAGTACTCCTCACGGCCGGTAATACTCGCAGACTAGCATTATACCATTAGCAAAAACAACTCCCACCAAGTCATCTCAAAGAGAGAGACGAGAAATGATAACTCACCTTCTTAGGCCCCGTCATATTAAAATCAAACTCCGCAAAGCTGCAGACATACCCGATCCCATCAACATGCACCGTAAACTCACGAAAGAAATCAATGATCCGGTCACTACACTTCGGCAGGGAAAACCACATCACAAACGGCGTCAAGATGATACTCGCAACTTCCCAGCAAAAGATTACTATCTTAAGTTCATAAAGTTTTGAGAATTCCTTCTTGACTTCGTCGGAGTGTAGACGACCCTTCCATTCCGGTGGGCTGTAGCGGGTGTGGTACATAACCCAGGAAAGTTCGTATGTAGGGTCGAATACGTCTGTTTCTGCGGGGATGATTCCTCTTGCTACTGCGGTGATGGATCCGAATAGAGTGATGTAGAATAGTACAGTTCGGTCTTTTGTGATTTCGAACTGGAGAAGCTCTGTGTCGAGCAGAGATGCAATGGCTAAAACCGCGGCAAAGGAACCAAAAATGAAAGTAACGAACCTATGAAGTTCAATCAAATTAAATCACTACCAGGGTTTGGCATTTAGATTGTGTGAACTTACTTGGCCGCTTGGACAAATTTTTCCTTCGGGAATTGCTCGAGGTACTTAACCGCGAAAGGATAACTTATATTCATTCTGCGGTGGAAAAGATGGACCAGTTCATTGAACTCTCGGAACTTCCACTCCGCGAGGGGGGTATATCGACGAGAGCCTATTGCGCTTGGATTTGTTTGATACTCCTAGTGGTAAAATGTGAGCATTCAATAGACCTAGGCTGTTTAAAGAGAGCCTTACATTGAAGTATTGGAAGAAATAGTGTATCACAAGGTAGGCGACAATGAATGGGGCGAACAGGAGATTGAAGAACCCAAAAACAACAAATCTTGTCCGCAGTCTATAGGTAATGATAGTTAGCGCTTGGGAGTACCGTCGATACGGGATATTGGTTCATACGCTTGTGATAGGCCTTTCCGAGACGACTCCTTAAGGAAAACAGGGTTGAAGTTATCACCGTCATGGAAGACAAAGTCCAAGATGGCCAGTCCAAGATTCCACTCCACAGTTTTCGTCAACAGTTGATGATCTCTCAAAAACGGGAGTGGGATAGATAGATCGAGAATATCCTTATTGAATAAAGCAATAAGGTAATTTTCTTTTCTCATCAGTCGATTGGCGATGTCGTGGGCATCCATGCGCTGTTTAGAGCTATGGTTCCGAATATACTTTCGAGTAGTGGCCAAGGAAGTGACGGGGTTCGAGTCTCGCAAAGCCATGAGCTTTTGGACGACGTCTTGCCATTGAATCGTTTGCATATCCAACTACAATTTCCACAGTTTAGATAAAGTCAATAGAAAAGAGTCATCAGAGATAGAGTCTTACATCTGGAATATCGAGTAGATAATGGTAGAATTGATGGATTTCCCACAGCCTCCATACATCATAGATGTACGAAACCAGTTTTATAGTCCAAACCAGGCAGAAGATCCAGAGAATCAATGTTGAGCCGATAGACATTCTAACGATGCGTTAGCTCCTAAGCTTACGTAGAGCCACAAGAGTCGAGGAATGTATTACCTTGCCATACAATGCCCAATCGTAACTTCATCAAGCGATTTACTTGTCCTCAACTTGGTGAAATCGATACAATTGAAAATATATGTCGAAAACCCAACGACGAAGGCGACAGTCCTATGTCAAGGGCGTTTAGTGGAAATCTCTAAAACTTGAGATGGTTTTATTTGGCCATCTTACAGCAAGCCGATGAACCTTTCGAGGCAAATACAGTATATTCCCTTTCCAAGATAGTACTCGTAGACCTATATACCAGTCAACACCCAATCTAGGTTCAGCACACGAAAACATGAATACCCCATACCCTGTGGAGAAAACAATCCACATCCTCAACATTCGCCCACTTATACATAGCGCGCTGCTTTGGGTCAATAAACCCAGGCGGGAGCCTTTGGGCGGCTGGCGGTGGCCTTGATTCTGCTTGGGGAGCTATATTGTTCTGAACTGCAGCCCAGCGTTCTTCCAGCACTCTCGACGGAGGTGGCGGGAGATTCCCAAGTTGCTGATCAAACGTAGTCGGCTGGTCATGAAAGCGAGAAAATTCCGGGGGAGGGGGGCTTGAAATATCCGAGCTGCCCGTCCCTGCCATTCTTTCATGACGGTTGCCTTCGATAATTAACGACTCGGGAACATCACTGTCATTTCGATCTCTCGGAGAAAGAAATGCCCGAGCAGGCCCATCAGACTCTTCACTCGTCCGGGCAGCATCATGATCCCCAGCCGAAGGGTTTCGACGCCCAAATCCACCACCGAGGCCATAGGGCTGAGTGCCGGTTGTATCGCCGCGGGAGATTCCGCCTCTACCGGCTTCTAGGTTCGCGTGGAAGTCGCCCTCGTCTTCAAAAGGCTCAGCTTCATCGTTGTAACCGTCATCAGATCTTCGGTCGTGCTGCCGGAGGCTTTCATATATGCTCTGTCCTCCGAAGAAGCGACTGACTAGGTTACTAGCCATATTGCTCTGTACCAGAGGCCGGTCACAAATATAAGCTCATCGAAGGTGCAAACAGGACGTAATTTCGGGTATATCGGGTATCGAGTAGCTGGAGAGTATGATTCTTTATCAAACCAAGTTACTCGGGGCCGATTTCGGGAATATAGACGGTAGTTTGGAGCTTTAGAGGATCGGGTGAGTGTTTAGGAATGTGATCCTAACTGGACTATTAGTGCCTGGGGGCTTGTTTGTCGTCAGCGCCGTTAGCGAAGTCAGTCACGTCGCACTAGTCCACATAGCTCAAACACGCACGTGTAACCACATCGGGGTTTATCATCTGGACATGAACATTCTTACAGGATGTAGGTATGGTGATGCAAATTAAAAGGCCTGGGATACTATCACCTGGGCGTGTCCCGGCGTGTCACAAAATTTCTGATGTCTTGAGTATTGGCTTTGTCTATGCAAGGTCGTATCGAATCAATCTTATCGCATCGGTTGGTATCTGCACCCTTGATAGGGCGACAGGGGTATGTCATCGGAAATGTTGCATTATTGACGCTGTCCGTGTTGCTGCCCCGGTTTCGCTTTCCCCTAGTCTGCCGGGGCCAGGCCAGGCCGTCGAATTCATGATTACTATTCCGCTTTAACCGGTCTTTAAATCAGACTCCGTTGAATTGCCTCGTCCATAATTTCCATATCCCTCTTTCATTCGGCGGCATTGACTTCATCGATAGCTGTAGTAATTCTATATATCCAAAATGTTGATTAAAGAGTCTTTCGAAGATATCAAGACCTCCGGGGGCACCTCCATGAGTAAGTTAGAACCCCACTATAGGCTATCGATACAGAAACGACTACCCAACTCCCCAGAAGCAAGAAATTAATCAGTAATGCATAGGAGTGTTTCTATTCGAACCCTCGATTCCCAATTACCCCAATGCAAAATTCCCAGGTGGGTGACTTCCCTGCTGTCATACATATCCAAGTGTGCGGAAATGCAAAGAAGCGCGGGATTAACGAAATGGGCTGCAGGAGTCGTTGTTTTCTCCGAAATCTACCAAGGTAGTATTCATTAATATTCGGGTGGCATCATATGAACTACACCCTTATTTCGTCAATTCTGATACAATTCGGTAGTCACTGGTCCGGTCGCACGGTTTGCGAGACAGATATGTAGCCAAGGGTTCGTACCGAAACGGTCCCCGAATCGATAGAATAAGTTACACTAACGATGCTTAACCGCTAGCTATGTGTGCGCAGCCCCGTCGTCGTACCATGATTTCGAGGGGCCAGAACCCGTATGTTACACAAACTGTTATCACCATATCTTTTGTTCAAATACTAAGTATCGCAGTTTCCATACGATGGGCCTGGAACAGACCTGGGCAACAAGTTGAAAATCACGAAGACAGTGGAGAGCTATGACGAAGACGCCCGGCTTTGCGTTGACTTGCTCTTGTCGAAGAAGAACTCGAATGGCAAAGTTGGGGCAACCGGGTAAGTCTCATGAAATACCATAGCCACGAAGCCATTCGATAGTTTAGCTAAAGGTTTAAAGGATGTGCTTGGGTGGCCATCTCGTGTTACGTTGTGCATTCGATACAAGGGTGACCGCTAGTGTCTGCTACTTCCCCACGGATATCCATTCTTCGTCATTAGGGTTGGGCAAGAACGATAACTCCCTTTCTGTCATGACGACGATTAAAGGTGAAGTTATCCTTATTTTCGGAAAAAAGGACAATCACGTTAGTCCGGAGGGCAGGGTATGTATAATTTCGTTACAAACAAATGGAATAAAGTAGATTGGGTATTAGCTGAACTCGTATCTAGGACCTGATCCGCAAAACACTGCACGATGCTGGTGTCGATTTCACATTCTTGGAAATATCCGGGGCAGCTCACGCATTTATCCGCGATGAGAGCAGCAAAGGGCGATATGATGCTGCAACAACGAAGTACTGCTTTGAACTCCTCTTGGAGTTATTCAATCGCAAATTGAAGTTGGATCTGGGAGAGTACGAGGATAAGGTACATCCTATCAAGGATGTGTGCTAGAGCTGTGGCAGCTCAGTAGGGTCCAGTCCATGATTTCTATTTGAGCGTTCAAGTATACTTGTCACGGATTGAAAGGCTTCTTGTATGCACGATTGGGGTGATACCACTGAAAAAGCGAATTGGTATTAAAAACTTGGTAGTACAGGGCCCCTGAATGCCCTGGAAGGGAAAGCTAGCTAAAAGAGAGGACAAGGCTGCTTTATTCCGCCCCACTTTACTCCCTCATTTATTGTGTGCTTCAAAAATCTCAATGAATACATCCGGGTCCTGTGCACCTCCCAACTCGGATTTCCCATTGATCGTAAAGTGAGGAACTCCTTGAATGAATCGCAATTGTGCATCTGCGACTTCATTATCGACTTGAGGCCCTCCCAAATCGCTGGTTAAATAGTTATCGACATCCTCCGGTTTGAGACCCCCCTTAACGGCGGCTTCCTTTAGAACGGCGTCGTCGGTGATATCCTTCTCGTTCTCGAAGTATGAAATAAAGAGCTGTTCCACCACTTCGCTTTGCAAACCCTTCTCACCAGCGAGATGGATAATTCGGTGGGACTTTCGGGTATTTCCAGTTTTCCCTGGGAATTTGAATTATTAGCCGATGTCCATGACTATGCACTGTGTCGGTTTTGTCTATGATTGAATACTAATTGAACTCACCTCCGAATGCGAATTTAATACCATCCTGAAGACCAACCGCTGTAAGACGCCTGTGCATCATGGCGACCCGGTCACGCCCGAATTTTTCCTCGAAGGCTTTCCGTTTGTCCACACTGACTTTGGGAGCACTGGGGTTGAGGTAGTACGGGTGCCATTTTATCTCGAAAGTAGCATCTGAATGACGCTGTTTGAAAGTGGTAATGGCCTTGTTTAGTTTTTTGAAGCCTACATAGCACCTGTATAATTATATTAATATCTAGATCGTAGGTTCAGCTATGCTTCTAGTCCGGTAGGTGGGCAGCCATTATTTCTGTACTAACCATGGACAAACGGTGTCGGAAACAATATCAATGGTGAATTTCGCCATTCTGAGTGTCGGAGCTGCTAACATTAACTTTTGATCTTGATCTCGACTTGGGACTTTAAGCTACCTTAGTTTGAAGAAGCCGGATCCAAAACCGGGGAAATATCGATATTTAAATAGACACAATGCCGGCCTGAGCTGAAAGATATTATATAATCCATCGGCGAAATTGACCTCCGAGGCAGTCTAAGGCATCAAATCCAAGTCCAGTGTTAAGCAATCTGCAAAACCCTTCTTTGAGAGCTCATCCACCCAGCGAAAAGAGTTGGGAAGCTTCTTACAAATCCATTTCGATATATCGCGTGCTACTTTTCGGCCGAACTTCCGCACATTACCCGAAACATAACCCCAAAACTTCGTTTAAACCCACACCCACGCGGATGCTAAATGTCTACCGCCCACCGACGCGATGACCGGACCCTTGGAGTCCCGTTTTCCCTGCCGTGAGCGTCAAATAAACGATCTTGCTGCTCTTCTTTGCCAGGTGATAATTTACAACCTCCTTCTTTTTGGAGATGTATTAGGATTATTAAGTGGTATCGTACTTACATGTTTTCGCGGTAGCTAGGATGACATCCCGGCGCCCCCAGTCTTAGTATTATACGGCACCGAAGCCACCGGAAAATCAACAATTGCCAAAGCGGTTTTAGACGAGTTCGAAGTCCCGTATGCATACGTATCATGCAAGGAGTGTGTTACTGCTCGACATGTTTTTGAGAAGGCGTATACAAGTTGCGACGCCTTGATTGCTCCATCGAATGGCGAGGATAAGGGGAGACAGGTTCGACCGGATTCGGTGAATGCTCTGGCAGGCCAGCTTCAAAAGTTGATACCTAGTTCCGGAAAAATTGTATTGGTTCTCGATGCTGTTGATAAACAGAGGGAGATGACGCCGACTATGCTGTCGGGACTGGCAAGGATAGGGGAAGTCGTAGGTTTGCTCTCTACGGCGCAATTTTTTCAAGAATACGCTGATACTGACTACCCTTATAGATTAAAAATCTTACCGTGATAATGATTGTTACCGTATCCAGTACCCGTCTGTTGAACATCTCAGAACCCCCATCAATACATTTCCCAGCCTACAATAAGGAAGAATGCGTCAAAATCCTCTCCCTGAACCCGAAATCCATTTTCGAAGTCGACGAAGAAGATGAATACTCGGAGGAAATGGAGCAAGAAGATCGATGGCTATGGGCCCAGTGTTGTTCAGCTGTATGGGATATTATGGGCAAATACGCGGCAAGAAACTTGAATGCATTGAAGGACGTGGTGGATGAATTATGGCCTTCTTTGATCCAGCCGATTGTGGATAACGAATACGGAACCCGCGACTTCCCAAAGTTGTTCAACAGGTTGAAGAATGAGAAGTTACGAAATAGTGAGGAGTCGTATGTTAGTATGCAGATTACGAGGGCGCCGGTAAACACAGCTACCGACGCGACATCCTTAGGACCAAATCGTAAGTTTCGAATGACTTTCCAAGTCAAAACTGCTCGAGCTTGTAACTTTGAATATTGATATGTTGAATAGGCGCCCACGATCTCCCATATTTCTCGAAATATCTGCTTTGCGCGGCTTACTTGGCATCATTCAACACCGCGCGGTATGATACAAGGTACTTTTCGAAGCTTGCGGAGAGTACGGGCAAGCGAAAGCGCGTAGCAAAGCGGAGGAATACGTCCCGCCAGGTAGGTGATATGTTCTCAACGGGTATATGACCACCCCGTACTAACGTGTCGTCTGCTCCAAGTTGAATCGCAAACATCTTGGTCCTCGGCCCTTCCAACTAGAACGCATGCTTGCCATCTTCCAGGCTATACTACCCTCATCTGTCCTTTCATCGGTGGACATTGGGAGCCAGGTCAGTAGTATCCGCTTTCACACCGTTTACTCGGAATATTATTAACTCCGGACATCTAGATTGCGACACTAAGCTCTTTACGACTTATTCGTAAGGTTTCCAACGTTGCTTCCGCAACTGACGCATCTTCAAAGTGGCGAGTTAACGTTGGGTACGAATATGTGAAGGTTGTTGGGAGAAGCGTGAAATTTGATCTTGAGACTCATCTCGAAGAATGATATGTACGATACCCCCAAATAATACGATAGATTATAATATAGATCCACAACGTCCGTCGATTTATCTTAATCACAATGTCCAATTTATTTTTGGATTCGTCATAGCTCGCTATCGTACACTTGTCTCGGAGATAATACAGTTACTAAAGCTTATTCGGAAACTCATCCTCCAAAACAATCCTGGCAAGCACGTTCATGGACAATAATTCCTGCAACAACAGTTTTGCGGCATAAGGAATCTTCATCCTTGTAACAAACTTGCTGCTTTCACACGTCGTACACCAACTCGAATACCCCATCAGTCCACACTTCTCGCAAAGGTCTATTTCATGGACGTCTGACGACAGCATTAGACGCTCCAACAACAATTGAGAAGCTAGGCGGTTATGAAAATGTTAGAATTTTTTGCCACTCCTTGTGGTGAGCTCTGTGGGGAACTTGCCTCCATATGCAATTAAACAATCTCTCTCCATCTCTCCCAATCTCAGACCACCATCACGAGATCTACCTTCAGTCGGCTGTCGAGTCAAAACCTATGGGTGCAACATTGGTTAGTACAATGACATGAAAATCACACAAGCGTATTAAGCTAGCCACCACTTACAGCTCTCGGACCCCTTGCTCTGCTATGCATCTTATCTTGAACCATATGCTTCAACTTCTGGTAATAAATCGGCCCAAAGAAGATGTACGCCTGTAGCGACTCCCCTGTAATCCCCGAAGTTACAAAATCTTTCCCAGAGTAGTTAAACCCGTACGAAATCAAAATTTCGCTCATATCTTGGACCTTACTGCCACCAAATGCAGTTCCGTATTGTAAATTCCCGTTTAGGACACCCGCTTTACCCGCCAACAATTCGATCATTTTGCCGACCGTCATTCGAGATGGGAAACCATGCGGGTTCATGATAATATCGGGACAAGTGCCAAAGTCATTAAACGGCATGTCTTCCTGTTGTACAATGATACCGCAGACACCTTTCTGTCCGTGTCGAGACGAGAACTTGTCACCAAGCTCTGGTCGTCTTGTCTGACGTGTCAAGACTTTGATGATTGTTTGTTCGGACTCTGAGCACGAAATCATGACTTTGTCAATATATGCAGGATCGGCGAGTTTGTAGTTCATTGCAGCGTCTTTATAGTCGCCGAGGCGGTTTTGTGGGTCTTCAGCGGGGTTATTGGCGGTATGGGTGGGGACCTGTTTGAGGATGTAGGATTCGCCTTGTTCTACCCGTTCACCAACTGCAGCTAAACCGTCGCCTTCGATGATGCGATGCTTCTTAATTGGATTGCCATCTTCGTCCGACTTACGGTCTCCGATCCGATCCATTCTTTGGAGTTGTTAGTACAAGGCTTCACACTGGTCCGACAGGGTGTACTTACGTTTGATTAGGATGCTTCTTCAGCGTGGTGACATATTTACGTAGAACCTGGCATCTTCCGAATCCACGATCCACAGAGGATTTGTTCAAGACTAAAGCGTCCTCAATATCGTATCCAGAATAACTCATGACAGCAACGATTGCGTTCTGTCCTGCTGGTAACTGTATTTGGTCTAAGCATATATTCTAGGTATCATCAAGGGTATCTCTTACCTTATCATATTTGATAAGTTCAATCGTTCGAGTTTTAACCATTGGTTGTTGAGGGTACACCATCAAGTACAATAGTGTATCAATACGCAAGAATTGGTTGTATGCAATAGCACCAATCGCTTGTTTACCCATAGCGCATTGGTAGGTGTTTCGAGGGGATTGGTTGTGATGGGGGAAAGGGATTAGGCCGGCGACGGCACCAAGTATTGTGAATGGCTCGATTTCAAGATGTGTCGTAGATGCTGATATTTCGTGTTCATAGATTGCAATATGGGCATCGTTCTCCTCGTTCACATCGACATATTCCACTAGTCCCTTTTTCAAGAAGTCCTCAAAGGTCGACTTACCAGCTTTTAATGACTGTTTGGGAGAGTTAGGTCTCTTAATCACATTCCACTAGCGCTTCGTTGGGGTCTTACTTTAATGTGTCTGGGGGTGACTTTCGATTTCTTATTTTCAACAATAATCAACGGTCTACAGATTCTTCCACCATCGGTTGCAATGTGGACACCGCTCTGATGGTGATTGATGAAGATACTGACGAACTCGCTGATTTTGCCCATTCTTCTCATTTTACGGAATCTTGTAAGGAACCTTGCAGGGTACCTCGTTATTCCGAAAGGTGTACCGTTCATAAAAATAATATAAGCACCAGGAGCGTATAGCTCCTGCCCGCTGATTGCGAGGACGTCTATGGTGAGAATTAGCATATGATTCAAAAGTCTATACAAAATAGGAAGTACCTTCTGCTCCGAGCACCATGGCAAGCCTTCTAACGTGTTCTTCATCATCGTCTGTTGTAATATGGGTCATAAGAGCCAAATTCTTTACAAGACCGCAGGCTTCACCTTCGGGCGTGTCGGAAGGACAAACTACAACATAGTTAGGATATGAGTATAAAACCATCAAAGAAGGATGGCTGTGTAACTTACGCATGCCGAATTGGGAGGGCTAGAAAGTGAAGAATTCATCAGCATGTTTATATTGATGTAGTAGTGTGGTCCAAGCTTACCTGAAGTGCTCTGGGACCGCTGACTTTCCTTGTCTTTTCAAACTGACTAGATATTCTAGTCATCATTCCGAGAGCACTGATATAACTAAGCCGACTGAGAACATGCGTGACACCGGCTCTCTCCATCTTGAAACGCTTGAGGGACCAGTTTCCTGTCGATATGGCACGGTTCATTCCCTGTGTTATTGTGTGGCCGTGACCAGCCAAAATATTAAATGCATCAAACTCTTCTGTCCTATTAGGCTTCTTTAGGATCTTGTCGATATTCATTTTCAATTCCCCGTTAAATCTTTTGAATAAATCTTCAAATAGCAAGGAGAGTAATTGACCAGCTCTACAAGGGTGTTAGCCAAAGCGTCCTGGTGGAATTTAATATCGCGCCACAACTTACAACTCTAGACGCTTATTGCCGACGTAATCTCTATCGTCAACAAGTTGCGGATTAGCCATAGCCATGAGAATTCTCCTTGTCATCACCGCAATATACAGTGCCTTTGGCCTGAAGTTGAGATTTTTCACGGAGACGTGAGCCAAGACGATAGTTGCCAACGCTTCAAGGGCTTCGTGGGCGTAGGATTTCCGAGTTGTGAGGATCTTTCGACTAGTTCTTACCCTAGCCCCAAAGTAATCCAGTGCTTGCTGTTGGGTGAATACACCAAGCTTTGAGCACTCTTCGAAATTGACAGAAAATGTGTCTTGATAGACGCTATCTGTTCCCGCTACCATCAGGAGGATTTCATGATCGGATTGGATACCCAGGGCCTTCAAAACTAGCACAATTGGGATATCTTCAGAAACAGAGTTGTGGCGCAGGTATATAGCTCCCTTTTTACTGAGAACATAGGTATTTGATTTGCGCTCATGGGTAGAACTATTCAGACAACAAGTCAGACCTATGTATCAAATGAGCAGCTCAACCACAAACCTACCTGGTAACCGATGCCTGAACAATCTGCTTCTTTGTATCTGCCTCAACGATGATACGATTCTTGCTCAATTGTTCTTGAACTAGAATAACCTTCTCCGTTCCGTTGATAATGAAATAACCACCAGGGTCGAGCGGACATTCCTTCAGCAACGCCATATCTTGTTCGCTCTTATTTGTGAGCACACACTTGTTGCTCCTCAACATAATTGGCAAACGGCCAATGCAGACACCATTTCTTGCGATAACGGCCTTTCCTCGAACATATTGAATATCGACAAAGACCGGAGCAGCGTATGTCATATCGCGGAGACGACATTCGTTGGGGGTGATATCTGCGTCACTGTCGCTATCCTGTCTCTCGGGTAATCCAACTCGGATATCCACATATCTAGAAGACGTCAAGTAGTCTTAGTCCTTTCATTCCGTCTATATCATCCCTTTTGGAACGTAGATTGGCTCTTTCTAGTACCTGAGAAAGAAGTTCGGGTCCACTTCACTAACGACCATCTCATTGGCCTTGATGATTTGTTTGAGTTCGACATCGCAGAAGTAATTGAACGAGTCGAGATGCTGCTTGACGAGTCCTTTGACTTTGAGGAAAGCCGGTAGTAGAGCCCATTTGTCCTTCGCAAAAACGATCCGTTAGATGGGGTGCTAAGAACTGAGGGCGATGATTTATGATTGTAACCAGAGGACGCACTTTAGCGGTTGTGATTGGATCTGTTAACTTTTTGCCTTGGTAGATCGGTTCGAGGAGCTTTGCGAAAGCCTGAAGGAGCATTAACGTAAGCCGTTTCATTCGGTGGAACAAGGGAATATGGCATCTACCTCGTCCTGTGCTGAATGATGGTGGTGAGAGGATTTTGCACTCTCCTAAATTTTATGATTGAATGCATGGGTTAGATTTGAAATTCTAATGACGATCGATCAAGGGCTTAATTCGAGGGTAAAGATATACTGTTACAGCCATTGCTGATTGGTGAACTGCCGCTGTCCTCCGGCCTAGGATATATTCGGATACGGTACTGGGAATGGACGGTAGGTCGAAGCTACCGGGAGGCTTGGGAGTATGAGCGACACATGTTCTGCAGTGGACGGGTTTTGATGTTCGAGTTTGGCTTTAGTCATAGCTGAGCAGAAAGTCTGCGCAGGTTAGTTACTACCTTAAAAAATACTTAGTTTGCTTGCCGTCGCAAGTTTTGGCGTTGGAACGACGCGATTTAACATGTTTGCATCTGAGACACTTTCCTATTTTGAAGGAAACAACACCACCAGCAACACATCTCGTCTGGTGGTCCCCACACCTGACTGTACCACCAGGCACCACCCACCGGTGGATAGCTCGCAGTGACGACCTTGATTGAGCGGAATACTCTGGTCTTACCGAACCAGTGGAGTGCCGGGGGAATGCTGCCGGGAGCATAAGCCGCTACTAGCGCCTTTATCCCGCTGTCGTTCGATACCGATAACATGCACGAAAGCCAATGCTATCCCACCAAAGATAGACTGAAAGTGGTGATGCTGATGATGTGGTAGCTGTGCGTTGTTGGTCTCCCCTCCACCCCGCTCGCCGTACTGTACCGTACGGGACTGTACTGTATTGTCGAAACAGGCCGGCCAGCAGCCTCTCCGCCATCATCAAGTTAACCCCTCCGCCATCGTCGCCTTGTCCTCAACATCCTCCTCCCCCTCTTCATCATCCTCCTCCTCTTCCTCACCATCAACATCCATCTTCTCCAGCATCTCTCTCTACTCCTCCATTGTCCCTACTGTCGCTGCCTCGCCGCTGTAGTCACTATCACCAACGGCCTAACCTGCTTGAAGGTCGACAGCATCGATATCCCGCCCTCCTCGCCATCCCGCCTGGCCATCCCGACATCTTCCAAGCCCTAACCGGGAGAGGCTCATAGTCTCACGCTACTCGTTTTATACTCTATACTGTATTAGATATACTAGCACTGCTCAACAAAGGAGGACAAACCAACAGAATTCCTGACTCTCGCTCTTTCTTCAACGTACAAGGCAACTGTCATCCGCCTTTTTGTAAGTTGTCTCCTGCTTTGCTTAGACATGCAAGTGTACCCCGCTGCCGTAGTCCAGTGAGCGAGCGAAATAATCATCCGCCCCGTCATCCCGCGTTCTACACTGTGGGTTTGGCCCTCCTGACTACTTACTTGCTTTCACCTCCTCATTCCTGCATTTACTTTCTTATATCTCTTTGATATCTGCTCTGGACCTTTTTTTTTTTTATTTTTTATTTTTTATTTGTTTCTTATCGTTCTTTAAATCCTAAAAACCCCTCTATTCCCTCACCACGATCATCGAGATGCTCTCATCGTCTCTCTGATCCATAACCCCACTTTGCCTGCAGGTGGCATATCCTTGGAATAGCGGCTTGGAAACCCTCGCTTCTGATCAAACAAGAGCAACACACAACTTTGCACAACATCTTGCATCTTGCATCTTGCATCTTGCATCTTGCATGTGTGGATGCAACTTATCCGGCATCTACTAAACGTCTTGGAAAACCTGTCTGGACTAATCTTTTTTTACTTTCATTCTCTAAAGACCCACCCAACCGGCTTGGATGACGTTGTCTCCTACTTCTGGATATAGACAGCCTGAGAGGAAACTCTTTAGCCCAACAATGAATGACCCCAAGTTCGGCCACTATGGCCACGAAGCCCCCACATCTGCCGACTCGTCTCCTATTACATCGCCCGGTGCTGCTAGAACGACCCTCCACCGCCGCTTTACCAGCGAAACCATCCGTCCGACATACCCTCAAGCTCCTATGGTGCCCCCAACCCTGGTGCCGGCTTCGATAGTACCTACGACGCTTGGAAACACCATTAATTATACTGTACCAACCGATGTAAGGACCATTTCGAATGTCAGTCTATCCATCCCTAAGAATGCAAACTGCGGGATTATGGCTAACTTTTTTTTATATAGGACGAAAAGCACCGTCAACTCCAAAATGAACAGCGAGATCTTGCACAGCAAATCCAAAAGCTACAGCTTCTTTCACAGCAGAATGAACTGGCTTTGAGAGGTTTGAGTAGTCAAGATTCCACAGGGCCCGTGTTCCAGGGTGCTCGAACCTTTGGAGAACCTACAACTCCTCCAGAGCATGACTATATGTATGGGAATGGGTATGGGAATAAGCTCGGCGAGCGATCCTTCAAGTCGAGCGATGGGAAAACTGGAGCGAACTATCAACTAATGACTCCTCCGGCTGATGATATCATCCCATCTATGTCCTCGTCTCGTACTCTATCTGATCAGAGGCGAGATACGGAAGATGGGAAGCGGTCTGCTCACTGGGGTGGCTCTGCTAAGCAAAGGTATGTCTCATCCTCCCCCTTCCCCTCCCAAGCGACCTGACTCTTAATGCTTATGAAATGGAAATTAGGGGTGGCTTGCCATTCCTCGATAGCTCTCCTATCCTAGGAGTATCCGACCGCAAAGGTTTCTCAAACCTAGGAGCTGTGAACCAAGGAAGCTTCGGTTTCGAGTCAACTCCTGGACCTTTGCCATCTCGAGATGCTTTGGCATCGTCCCCTTCGGAATCTACTCAAGTTTTCCAAATGAACACAGCTACGGATGACTTTCCTGTCCTTCTTCGTCGTGATGATTTGGCTTCTAAGGTTAGTATTCCCATCGACGAAACTACCCAAAATGACGTTGTACTTATTCTTATAGCGAACCGTTCCTTCCTCAAAGGTTATGGAGACAATTCATGGCTCTGGAATCAAGTCTCCAGAAGACAGCCAGGGCTGGCCAACTTTCCCTCGTCATAGGCCAGGTCAACAAAGCCTCCCAGCCAATACTCTGCCTTTCAATCCTTCTAGCACTTTCTCTTCAAAGTATCAGCTCAGCCCGGCTGAGCCTGTTGGAACGTACCATCAAGATGATTTGTTTATTGCCCAAAAGAAGGCAGTTGCTACCTTAGAGGATGAAAGTTTCGGACATTTGTCCTCCTTGGCCGCATCGACCCATGGGTTGAATAGCATGGCACCAAAGCTTCAGTCCTCGCTTTCTACTTCCGATATTCCAACGGTTCGATCCTTTGGCTTCAACGCTGCTTCACCAAACGCTGGGAAGCCTGTCCTTGGCGGAGCTGGACGCCGTGACTCCGCGACTGACTTTGGTGTATGTCCTCGCAACTTTCTCGTATAAAAAAACTACGATTAACTCATGGAATAGGTTACGGGTACCCCGTTTGGGCCACCATTATACAATGTTGGCCATTCCCACTCACCAATATCTCCTGCTGGGATGTCACCTCTCCCCTCACCTAGGTTTGCTACCTACAATCCGATGAGCATTGCCAACAAGATCTATGCTGTCCCGGCCAATCAGTACCATGGTCTGGGCCAAGTAAGTGCACCGGCGAAGACAACTGAATTTTTCCACCCCACTTCTCCCGGCCGAGGACACTCGCGTCGTGGCTTTGAAACGGATGGTACGTACCCTAGAAACACCTATCCTTCGGTTTCATTTTAATCTCATTCATTTGCAGGAAATCGCTTCTCAAATCTCGACATTGAGGCCTTGGGTAATGAGATTTATCTTCTTTGCAAGGACCAGCACGGATGCCGGTTCCTACAGCGAAAGTTGGAAGAGCAAAATCCGAAGGATATCGAAATAATATTCCGAGAGACGCAGGCATTCATTGTTGAACTCATGACAGATCCCTTTGGCAATTATCTTTGCCAAAAGCTGCTTGAGCATACCAACAATGAACAGCGATCGCAACTCGTAAATAATGCTGCGCCGCACCTCGTTGAAATTGCTCTTAATCAGCATGGTACTCGAGCCTTGCAGAAGATGATCGAATTCCTTTCGACTCCAGATCAAGTATGTATGATGCCCTTGAAATATGTTAACACCTTTGCTAACAATGATGTGCAGATTCAAACCGTCATCAATGCACTCCGTGGTAAGGTAGTAGAGCTCATCCAAGACTTGAACGGCAATCATGTTATTCAGAAATGTTTAAACCGTCTCAAGCCAGAAGATGCCCAGGTAGACCCCCTCCCCTTGAACAACTCAATCAAGATTTTGTAAAACTGACCAGTCCGCTAGTTTATCTTCGATGCTGTCGGCAAAAACTGTGTCACCGTTGGAACCCATCGTCATGGCTGTTGCGTGCTTCAGAGATGCATTGATCATGCCTCAACCCCACAGCGTGCTGAATTAATAGCCCACATCACGGAAAACGCTTTTGCCTTGGTTCGAGATCCGTTTGGAAACTATGTTGTCCAGTATATTTGTAAGACTTTTTCGGACTCTTGCCCCGTAATCCGCATCTAACCAGATTTTTAGTGGACCTTGGAGAGCCTGAGCTTGCAGAGCCTATGATCCATAAATTTCTAGGCCGCATCATCGAACTCTCCATGCAAAAGTTCAGCTCTAATGTCATCGAAAAGGTTCGTTCCCTTCCAAATTCGGTGGCTGTTTGGTTCAGGTCTAACCTTAGCGCAGTGTATTCGTGTCTCTTCCAAGGAGACCAGAGCTTTGATGGTGAAGGAAATAGTCAACCCTCCAGAGCTCGAAAAGTTGATCCGAGATTCATATGCCAACTATGTTATCCAAACGGCCGTATGTCATAAGTCTTCATCCCGCCTATCAAGATCGGAACTAATTTACCCCCCTCCCAGTTGGACTACGCAGATGCAGAGAGCAGGACAATGCTCGTGGATAACCTTCGACCTATTATGCCATCCATCCGCATGACACCATATGGTCGCCGAATCCAATCGAAAATTCAAGCTCTCTCGGGTATGTCCCCAGACGGGCTTGGTGCCGTTTTCGAGACAAGTTATCGTTTGGGGCCGATTCCACCCCTCCAAACGCAACCACGCATGCCATCCGCCACCTACGGGCACTACACCCCTCAGGTCTCCCGGACTCACAACCTCCCAAACCAAGGCGGTTTCCCAATCGCCTATCAACCCGATATGGTTCCTAACAATTTCATTCTCTAAATCTACACTCCGCCAATGTTAGGCCCCGAGATAACTTCTTTCCGGGACCCACAACCCCTCATCGCCTTCCCCTAGTGTTCTAGAACCATCTGTGGGACACGATATAATCGGTAGATTTCACAGCATTGTCAACTTCCCTCGAAGCAAAATGTATTTATAGAAGCAAAAGGAGTTGGTTATGCGGGTCAGGGTGTTCATCGTATTTTGTTATTTCCGTTCTCTTCCCCAATTTCTCTATCAGTCTTTTCCTGGATGGGTTTTTCGTCTTCAAGTCGGGGTTTCATGGTTCAAGTTTGGTATTCGCATCTCCCCCTCTTCTTCATTGCATACAGCTGGGTTGTCTTTGCCTTCCTCTTTCCTTTCCTTCCTTTCATTTATATGTATCAAATCACTCTGCCTGTTTGTTGGATGATCGCATGGCTCATTTGGCACTTCCCTTCCCTTTCCCATATCCACATGTAGAGCAAATCGACTACCCCTAGATCGCAGTCCTCGTCTCTGTTTTGCTATCGTTCCCCTTGATATCCCCAATACACTAACCCCACAAAGCATGTATTATGAAAAAACCATTACTACCCCATTGGAGGCTCGGTATACGAGGGCCCTTCAGTATCTGCACTCCTAATCACTTACTCCGTTTTACTTCCTTAGGTCTACTACCCTAGCTCCCTCGCGCCCTTCTTACTCTACGTTCGCATGCTGCATGTAAATGACTCCTTTCTTTCTTCTGTTTTTATTAATCACTTTTTTTTTTTACGCTTGCCGGATGCTTCGATACTATTTTGTTCGGCCCCAACGAAACCTGTAACTCTTACCCCCCCTCCTCATGCTGCAAACCTGGTTATGCCTTCACTTTTTTATATGGGCTGCTCCGTTTTTTGTTGACTTGGGTTTTCGAACTCACTCCCTGTACTATACTTTCCATGCTTCTTTCTTTTCCTTTCGCTCCTGGCGTAGTAGTCTTCTTCTTTTATATCACATCTTTCTACTCCCGTGACACACCTTCTGTAAACACTATGATTCCCCCGCCTGCCTTTACAAATATCATGATCCCCCTTTCCCCTACCCGGTTGTACTGTAGACATGATACCACGTTCCCACAAAATGACAAAAAAAAAAACACTATACACGACACCGTATTATAGTTTCCTTTTTCTTTATTTAGTGTACTAACTACTTCCCACCAAAACTTCTAATAGAATTGATATCTTTTTGGGGCCAGCTGAACCTCTTAACTTAGATTTCGTATTGAATTTATACACCCGAGTATATGCACCTAGGGAAGTAAATACTTGATCAGTCCGGTATCTATTTATATAACGAGTTCGATTGATAGTAAAGATTTATCGATAACGACCGAACCAGGTCGGAACTATATACGTATAATAAATATTTTCTATTATCGAAGCAAAGATATATGGGAGTCGATTCGGCCGGTTTATATCTATCTACACGTGTTTTGCACGATACTGGGTATATACTTATTTGAGCAGGTGGTGGCCAACCGACTTTCGAAATCTAAACTTCGGAATCGAATCCCACCGGATCCAAACTATTCCGTGGATGTATAGTTCACACATGGCGGATACCTGGGTATACCGTGAGGTGGCTAGGACGTATCCATCACCGACGATATAAATTCGATCGATCGATCCGCATCCGTAGGTTTTGCACAGCGGCTGTTCTGATCTTCGGATTCCGTTCTACCGTACGGTGGATATGCGAGAAACAAATGGCAGATACGAGACTACGAGATGTATATATCTTGAGAGAGAAAAGAGTAAGGGAGAGATAAATGAAAAACGTGGTCGTACACGTAGACGACGGAAATGGTAAAAGTTGCATTAGGTTGAAAAGTTCCTCACGTGCGTATCCTGCCGATTATAAAAAAGACGTCAACAGGTGTAAAGAAAAGGGAGGTAAAAAGGATATGAAAAAAAAGAAGTGAAACGGGGTGTTAAACCAAAAAAAAAGGAAAGATAAAAGCTACTTCGGCCTGCAGTGAAAAGTACCAGGCTGAATATTTTGGGTTTACGAAGACAAAAAAAGGAAGCGAAAATGTCGAAGAAAACAAATACATGTTAAGGCATTAGCGCTGATATGTAGTAAAACAGGACTGACAAGCAAGCCGCTGTGAAAATAACTTTGAGAGTGGAAAGAATCAAGATTCCAAAAACTACTGCGTGTCGTAATAAAAGAAAAAAAATATTATCCTTGATAGAATCGCCGAAACCCGTATAGTTATAAAGTGAGGAAAGGCGCAGAAACAGGACGTACCATGCGGCAGCCGTATATGCAGGAAACCTTTGGAGCATGACAAAAGACTAAACAAAAAGCAATTGTTAATACGCCGCCGTTCTGTCGTAAAAGACCAATAAAAAACATATAATCATGGAAGAGCAAGCCCTATTGCTCCCCCCTTTTTTTTTGAATAGAAATGATTATGCATTACGGCTGTCCTTCTTTGGCCAAGTAAGAACAAGCCCGGTATCAAGCGAGAATCCAGCCCCGGATGCCCACTCCTGAGTAACCATCCAAGCAAAGCTAGCAGCTTCGAAAGCAGAGCTGCCGGAGTATAAGGGCAAATAATACGGTGTCAAGTAGTGCCCAGGAACTAAATATTTAGTTTTGGGGATGTGCGGCGAGTGTTTGGACCATGTCTTCTTGTAATCCGATTCTATTGTGGTCCAAGGTAGTCGTTGATGGCCGAGTTTCCACCAATCCTGATTCTTTTGTAGAATGAGAATAAGGTTGTTCCTACTACGCTTAATAGAGTCTAGGAATTCCTTTCCGTTGCCGTCGGTCAGGCGTGTGGGGTCTGCGAGGGATATTGACATGAAACGCTGCTGCTCATACGCCGATACTCGTTCGCTACAGACGCCACCCATTTGATAACTATACACGGGTTAGAAAAACATCTAGTATGGTTGGTTTTGCAGGGGTCTCGTACAGTAGTGCGTGAAGCTCCGTATTGGCCTTGAGCCTGCTGTTAAGGAGAAATTCTATGTAGGCTAGTACTCCTCTCCAGCCCTCCGACGTACTGGACCGATTGTCTCTCCTCCGCAACTCGTCGTCAAGCCCAAACGATAGAAAGTACGCGCTGCAAAGAAAAGATAGATTAGCTATGGCCATGCACTGCAAACAAACAGTGCAAACTCACATTACAGAATGGCATGCGTAGATTGACGCATTGCTGAGACTCTGTTCCTCGCTAGAATTCTTCACTCCCAGAGCGCCATCCGCTTTATGTTTGAGCTTAATACCGAGATCCAAGAATCTAGCGGCCTCTTTCTTGAGCTTTTCATTGTCGCTAGATCCACCCGATTCTGGATCATCGGGCGAGCCTATTGACTGCCGGGGTTTCGGTTCTCGTTCGGTGGACCTTGGCCTTTCGGAAGATGAGGCAAGTCGCCTGGTGGGAGTCGCGATTTTCCCATTCAGGGCATTCTTAACCCCGGGTGCCGACTTCAAATTATTGATAGATACTCGTGTCGGAAGGTGGGGTGATCTGTCTCTCGCCGCTCCTCTCTCCGATGTCTGGTCCGTAAGATAGCTGTCTTCTCTCACATACTTGGAACCCCTACCCTGGTCGGCATCCGACTCCAGTATATCTGTTACCCTGTCCACGTTATGGACACCGTAATGGAGGCGGACCACATGCCGTTTAGCTTTCGGTAGCACCATATCCGCCGGCGGACGCTTTGCTGGGACTTTGAAACCAATTCGCGGAGACCGACTTCGATTTTCCGTATCCCGTTCACTCGGTTCCAGCCTGTCCGCCCTACGATCGGCCTTCGGAGGTCGGCCATCGTTGTCCAACTTGGAGCTTTTCGAAGAGGCGTGTGAAAGCGACTTCTCCAGACCCTTCTTCGATCGCTTCGGCGGCTCGTCGTCCATGGAATTCCAGTCGGTATCCTTCTTCCTCTCCTGCTCCCACTCGTCGACTAGCCTATTGATCTCGTCGGGTAGAGGGCTGAGCATCTTCGGCAGTACGGGTGGCCGATGGTTATCTTTGGCGGCATGCCGTTCGGGTTTCCTCGATTCACGTTCTTCTTTCCTCGGCGGCCTTTCACGCGGTCTGTCTGGGGGGCTCGGCGAACGTCGATGCTTAACATTGTCTTTGGAGGTTATTTGAGGGGATTTCGGGCGTGGGTTCGCAGCTTCCCTTTTGGGAGCTTGAGTTTTCGAGGCCTTCTTCTCGGGATTCGGTGTCGGCTCGTCGTGAGTAGGTAGTCGCTTAGATGGGGATCGAGGGAGTGTATTTTTGGAGGGTACGGTGGCTGTCAAGGCGGGTGAATCGAGATGGGAGGAGTTATTTGAAGTCTTCAGCTTCTTGGTCGGTCTGTCGTTATCGGGATGGCCACCTAGGGAGTCAGAGAGGGTGTGAGTGTTGGATTGCGAGGATTTGGATTTGGTGGGTTGGTCTTTGGATCTGTCACGAAAAAGATCGGTCAGCACGCCGGTGGAAAGGAACGATAGGGAAGATAATATGTCGTACACGGAGGCTTCAGCTGGTGAAGGGGCATCTTTGGGGGTCGAACGACCGACACCAGGGGCTCCATCTTGCATTCGCTTTTTATTCTTATATTCGCTCAAGGTGAGCTTTTTGCCGGGACGCGACGCCGGGGTGGCACCCGGTAGGGAAGCGGGAGTGGCTCCCTGCTTGGAGGAAGTGGATTTAGAAGGAAGGGCATTGTCCAAGCTAGCAGCCCTGTCCGAATAGGTTGTCATCTCCTCTCGTGATAAGAACGTGTGGTGGGCATAACAAAAGCAGTTATCTTTGTTTTGATAGCAATATTTGCAGGTGCCCTGGTGTCTTCTGGCATCCGTATTGTCGTTTGCTTGGGTGAGACGGAGAGGATAATCGGGAAGGAATTTTTGTTTGAGTTCTTTGAGACGGGTGTCGACAGCGGAATGAGGTTGTGAGGAGGCCGACGCGGTTGTAGCATGCGCCATTACGCTGCTAAGCGGCGGCCGTTGTGTAGGGAACGAATCCCAAACAGAATCGGCAGGGGAGAGCTTTAAACGGAAGAAGAAGAGGGCGCCTGTGCGGATTCACGAGAGGCGAAAAAGCGAGGAGACGGGCCGAAAGAAGGAAGGGAAGGGGAAGGGACGTTCGGCGCCGCAGGAAGGGGGTGGTGGGAGAGTGTGTGACGGGGGCGGGGAGTTTTTTTTTTTGGATATTGTCCGAGTTCGACTCGAGTCGTGAGAGAGGGAGAGAGAGAGAGAGAGAGACACAGAGTCGGAATGAGCGCCGATGATTGAGGATCCAGGCCGCGAAATAGGGAAGGGCAGGGGTGAGGCGAGACAATTCGAAGGTGGCGATATCGACGGTGGTGTGGATCGGTGAAGGATGGTCGATGGTTGATGGTGGAGGATTGTTGACGATGGTTGGTGATGGTGGTGATGATGGTTTGGTTGGTTGATGATGGTAAAGTGATTGATGGAGATGCGATGTTTATTGTGTTCTACGGTGGGGAGGGGGCCCCTGGTGTGTGCGTGCGTGCGTGTGTTGTGTGGCATTGGCATTTCGTCCAAACATGAATCTGATTCTGAATCTGAGTCCGCCCTGGCTAGTCCGTTCACGGATTCATTCTGGAGATGACCAAGCCATTCTATCCTACTTTATAACTACAAAGTACTTTACTAATGATGTTATAGGTTATAGTATGTGTAACTGGTGCTGAGTAAGAAGAGAAATGGAGGGAGGTATCACTACAATTCTTCATCATCGTCGGTCGTGCCGCCCAGGGTGTCTTCGTCCGTAGTCTGGCGGTCCTCTGCCTCCGGGTCGAATCCACCACCGCCTCGATATTTAAATTTGAGGCTGTCCTCCTCAAGACTGTCCCGGTCAACAACCATCTCGTCTCCTGTGACATCATCATCATCTTCGGATGGAGGTTTCTCCTCTTCTTGTTGTTTTCTTTTCCTGCCAGTGATCGTTTTTGACACTGCTGCCTTCTTCTTTGGTTTCGATTCCGCCAACCTGGGTTTCGAATTCGATTCCATGGGTTCGTCTTCCTCCTCTTCTTGATCTGAAACATGTGCTGTCGGTGCTGCTGCTGCAACGCTACGTTGGCCTATGTATGCATAAAATGTCAGAGTTGCACAGTCAGATTGAGAAGGAAGAATAAAGAAATACCCCGTGACAGTTCTCTGATTTTCTTCTTTTTCTCGTTGAGCAGGCGTTGAAACTGCAGGATTAGAGCATCCTCGTGCTTCTTCTTCGCGGAGGATAGATCCTGTATCTGCCTTTCCAGCTTTTCCAACTTGGCCCGGGCTTCTGCTGCTTCTTTCTCTGCTTTGGACGACCTTACCTATGTTTTTGAATAAATTATTGATATTAATATTTAAAATTTTATCACGGTATAAGATCCAAAGGTGGTGGATATACATACGACAGCCTCATCCTTCTCTTTGCAGACGGAATCCAGCCAATCCCAGAGCTCGATTTCGACATCCTGGGGAGTAAATTGGAGGACGCCCAGTCTTCTCTGCACAGCTTTGTTAGACCCCAAAATAATCACAAGTTAATGCAGGAGATCAAACATACTCGGATGCCTCCGACATCTTCCCTCACGCTGACCTAAATGGATAGTCATTATCATGCATTTATTATGTGTGAGAAAAAAAAAAAAAGAGAGAGAGAGAGACATACAGATATGGAGTCCTTCTTGACGAGAGCCGAAAGCTGGATGTTGTCGAGCAGGTGGAGCTCTTCTGGCGGAGCATCAGCTAGAAGAACAGCTCTGAGAACTGCTTTCCAATCATCATCGCTCTGTTCAGAGGATGGGTCTTTTAGAGCCTTTGTCTTGCTATCCTTTACTATATACTCGTGGATTAGCTTTAGCTTAGCGATAATAGAATAGTGGATGGTAGACATACGCGTCAAACCGTAGCCCTCGGAGCCATCGGTGGCGGTTATGGAGACATTGAGAGGGATGGTGGCTGCCGTAGGCTGGACGTGGAGGATGACGGCTGATTCTTCTTTCTCGTCGGACCGGGCGACACGGAGGATCTTTGACGGACGCATTCTTTTTTACTCCTTCATTTCCTCAATGGTAAATCCACTCGAGTCTGGCGATGTGGTTTATATATTTTTGGAATATAATAGTGATGTAGTCATGTTCTGGAGCGCATATGCAGTCACCGCTGGAGGCTATGAGAGATGGCCATCGAATCAGACACCAAACACCAAACACCAAACTAAACACTGAACAGCGCCAAAGTGGCAGCCGGTTCCTTCTAGCGGCCTTCTGTGCAGGCTTTTTTTTCGGTTGAAGTTCAGATTCAGCCCAAGCTTCGGGGTTCCAGTCATGCAAGCTGTGAAAAAAAAAAAAAAAAAGAAGAAGAAAAAGACCGGAAGCTGGCTGGGTGAATGGTAAAGTGCCCGTCGTCTGCAGGGAAAGGGGGGCCTTTTCTCCCACAAGAGTTCCAGCTCGCTGTCCTGTCCTGTCCTGTGCTGGGCTGCGCTGCACGTTACTGCACTGCACATTCTTCTCTCTTCTCTCTTCTCTTCCTTCTTCCCCTTCTTCCCTACTTCTCCCTTGCTTTCTCCTCAACATCTTCAACATCATCAACTCCGACGTTTCATGCTCAGACGACAATCAACCATCACCATCATCACCATCACGACCACGGCTGCTACTCTTGCTCACCGACACTCCGACATTATCTGCCGACATTGTTAAATTGAAATACCAGTCATTGAATAGATAAACTCCGGCTGGCTAATACCATTCTGGCCTTTCCATTTCAACATCAACCTTAATATCAACCTCGACTTCGATTTCGACCTTAGCTTCAGCTTCAGCTTCGGCTTCCCAAGGGATCTGGCATCCACGAACAAGTGCTTGATCACGAGAAATAGAGAAATCAAAGGGAATAGAAAGGGACATTCGACATTTCTAGCTTGAAGAATAATTTTTTCACAAATCTAACCGCCAAGCTGCCCCGGACAATCTACTCTCCCGAGGGATGGAAACATCACCTCTGAAGAAAAAAGGTGCTTCTCCGAGCTTCGCTGTCGAATCATGGGACGATGACGATGACTTTAAAGATGTCGGCGACCTTCGCATGTCGAAACCTTCCTCTCGCTTCAGCGACCGTGGCTCAACCCCTTCCCGTCTCTCGGTCGCCAGCGACACCCTCCACGATCTCGCCTTCATCGATGACATGGAAAAGGATTTTGTCTTGCCCCATTCTGCTTCCGTAATCTCACCCGAAGATGCCATCCGTTCTGCCAACAAGGCTGGCATCCCCCTGCCCAAGGACATTCCTGCTTCAGCTCTTACCGGGGGTTCCATCAGAAAAATCGGTGCTTCCTCCAAGCGCGTAGTCAAAGTCGACTGGACTGAAGATCTCGAAATTGACACCTACGCCCCCAAATTTTTAACCGTGAAAAAAATCCGAAGTAGCGAATTTCCTCTCGACGCCTTTCAAACCTCCTCCGAGGACGAAAGGAGCCAATTTCACGACGAGGATGACATTCCAACCATCAGAGCCCACAAAAGATCTCCCAGGAGAAGCCCTCTCATCGATGCTTTCAGATTGCCGACTCCCGAAATCCCATCCGAACAGGAACTCGCCGCCAAGTTGCCGCCTCTCGCCGACCCCTTCGAAGCCATTGACGACCTTCCGACCGACCGACCTGTCGTTCCGAACGGTGAAAGGAAGTCCGAAATACAAGCTAATCTCTCAAATTTCATGGACAGCGACACCGATGAGCTAGCGGAGGGAAGCTTGGGTACCAGGCACGGCGGAAGATACCGATCCAACTCCATCATGTCAACCATGAGCCCCAGTTTGGCGAGCACTTTTACGGTGGAAAGCGAAGACGAGAGTTTCAACTGCATCGAGCTACCCCAGGCCGATTTTGATTTCCAACATGCGCTTGAGGAAAAACGGAAGTCTAGATTGCTCGCCAGAACCGCATCCGACCTTCGAAATGCTGGCGAGCACTCCAAAGATGATTTCTTGGATGAAATCGAAATCGGAGAAGGAGGCCTTCTGAGTTCCAAATTTAATCGCAACAAAAACATCCTCTTGAAAGCCACTCCCACGAGTCCAAGGAGAAGCGCTGTCACGTTGACGTTTACCAGAATTGGGGAACAGAAAATGAAGAAATCCCACGCACGGAGGCTGTCAATCAGTTCCAATCACAGCACGCTAGAGTCGGTTGATGAGGGTACACCGGGCCGCCCAGCTTCTCTGGAAATTAGCATCGAATCCCAGAAAGGAGATGACCAAAAACGGCCCCAACCCACTCTCAAACGTACCGGTCCGAGCAAGCAATCACGATCTCTTCGACCCCAGAGATCAACCCCCAACCTCAAAGCCCACAACTCGGCCCCTATGAAATTTCCCCAGGCACCTCCTCCCGTGCCCCAAATCCCTCTAAGTTTCTTCACCGAGAATGACACCATCCCTACCATACCGACAATGTTACCAGTTCGAGCCGGATACAAGGGCTTGCCGATTAACAGACCGCCTTCTCGCACGATGCCCAATCGGCCACCGTCCCGAAACAACAGTCGCGCTGCCTCCAGAACAAGTAATCGGTCAGAGTCTCGCGGTCCTCCTCCGAAATCACCGTCGGTAGAGCAGAGTCATTCGATAAATAAATACATGAATACATCCCGACCTTCGTCCCGTGCTAGCATCGGGAGTCGCTCGAAGTCTCCAGGCCGACCGTCAACACCCTCCCAAAAGCCACCGTTCCTTCCGGCAGGCGCGTCTCAGTCGCAATCGCAACATGTTTTGAGCAAACTCCAGCGAAAGTCGTCTGCCAAAGCCCTACGGCCTCCGTCCGCCCAGGATTCTCGTCCTCCAAGTCGGTCGTCAAGGATCAGGGAACGCTCTCCTCTTCGCAATGCCCAACGCGCAGCTGCATCTGCATTTGCATCTGGAGCCATAGCACCGGAGCCTCTCCGAAAGGAAGCCGCCTCGACCAATTTCATGCTAGCCCCGGTAAAGAAACAGCACTATGGCATTGGTAACGAACTCGACGCCTTCGACGACCTCCCGACGAGCACCAAGCTCGAAAGCAAATTCACCGTCAAGCCCGTCGGCCAAGGAGCTCCGCGAGCCCTACGGTCCACCAAAAGGGCAACTCTCAACATCGTTGCTCCTCCGGAGGGAACTCTACCCGTAAAGGAAACCAAGCTACCGCGCTCCAACCGTCGTAAGTTTTTTTTCTTCAGCCAAAACCCACTTGGGATTTCTTCGAGTACTGATGAATACTAGGTCTGATAACCCCTCCTTCGGCACAGGGAGGTGCCCTTCCGCTCGTAGGCGAAATTGAGCAGAAGCGACCATCCTGGCGAACCAAAGCTCCAAAGCGTCTCAATCATGACATGCCTCAAAAACCACACCTCATCACCGCCGCGACCTTACCAAATCAGGCAAAGTGTGAGTAGAAGCTATGCTCGATAAGTGTGCCATGTTAAACTAATTTGTTGTATTCGCAGCCGTGAACGACATGATTTACAACCCGACGACCTTCAGATGGGAAGGAAACGAACACGCAGTTCGCGGTTTCGATAAAGAGGAAATTCTTCCTACGGCACTCCCACGCCCAGCTCTCATCTCCAGCGTCAAGTCAGCCAAGAACATTCAGGTGGTTGGGAAAATGGTATTCGATCCCAACCATATGTGCTGGCTCAAGGTGGATGATACCGGTTCGGACGACGAAGCCAACGCTTTAGCCGACATTGATGATCTCAAAGATACGAATTCTATGACCGAACGAAGCACCCGGGATAGCGCACACGGTATATCCCTTAACGATCTAATGACGGCGGAGGAGTTCGATGTCGGTCCGGAGTTCACCAGAAGACAAAACGAGGAAGAGCAGCGATGGCGGAGGAAAGTTACCGGATGGGTGTCCCCTAACGACGCCCGAGATCCCAACCGGTCTTGGGAGCTACGCGACGTCGCTCTCTCGAAAATCGACTGTGACTACAACTAAGACGCAGACGCCCGTGGTCGTCCTCTACCCGCCCTAACAGTATCCCCACTTCGGTTCTCCACCGCTCTGACATCTTTTACGCACACGGCTTATCAGAACGCTGTCGAGCTTCACGCGTCGGAGAATACGTACGCCATCCTCTGAAGGGGCCCTGCAAACCGTTGAGGGTGACGTCTATGGATAGAGCACGCAGGCAACCTTCCCATTTTACCTCGCCCGGCTTTCCAGCATGCCATCCATTCTTATATTTATTTTTCATCTTCATCCTTTTTCATCTTCTTTTTCTTTTTTTGGCTTGGTATATATTATTGCTTTTCGTACCCGCCCTAGATTCCCAAAAAGTTTCCTTTCCCAGATCTTGTTGTCCACCCGCACGTCAAATACCCCAACTAACGAATATAGAGTTTACGACCCCTTTTTTCTGATGTTTTTTCCGAGTTCTACGGTATCTTCTTTTTTTCTGTTTCCATTTTACACTTCACGAACCTGGTTTTATTTTTGGAGCGATTATTTTGTATGGGGTTCCAATGCTGCAAGAGATTGATGCAAGGAGGATTACGATTGGCGACAGTTCCTGCAGACCATCCGAGCCGCGTCAGGACAGCACCGATGGGGATGAGATAAACGAAAATTGGCGTTTATACTTCTGCGCAACCCATGTCTTTTCTTTTTAACCCTTTTTTTTTCTTTTATTTGAATTTTTTTTGAATTTTTTATCGTTGGAACGGTTTCAGGAATTTGGAAGGCTTAAAAAGTTTCTATGCAATGATAGAGAGGGACCTATTCTTGGAAAGGGAGCATATCCCGACGGCGTCACCCCAGTCTTTCCGCCCAAAAGGTAATTGTATTTTTTTTTATATTTTTTTTTTACTTCCTTTAGATATATTATTGTTGCTGCTTCTCTATTATATCATCGGGCCTGTGTTTTTTCGAATCCCTTTTTTAATCAGAAGCGACTGGCCACCTTTGGAAGGGGCTGTTCCTGGAGAATGGTCGCCGTGGATGCCAGCGCTTGTAATGTCATTTACATACCTTCACTCATATACTTCTTTTCTCCTCTCTTTTCATTTGACGTCTTGATGTTGCGAACTAAAATTCGGAAATCACAGCCCATCCGTTGATACCGAACTGTCAGTGTTTTTTACTCATCCTCTATAT
Source organism: Arthrobotrys flagrans (assembly GCF_004000055.1). Taxonomy (NCBI): domain Eukaryota; kingdom Fungi; phylum Ascomycota; class Orbiliomycetes; order Orbiliales; family Orbiliaceae; genus Arthrobotrys; species Arthrobotrys flagrans. The sequence goes on from NW_027137556.1 coordinate 1,852,001, forward strand.
ATGAACTCCCCTGCGTAATGATTGTCATTATAATGATAATAAAATAGAAACCATTGGCTGTAAGCTATGTGTGCTATTCTTATAATTTACTCGAGTACTCGGAACCTCCTTAAGGGTCGAAAGCATTCCATGAGGGGGTTTCTGTGCGTTGCGTGTACTTGCTACCGGCCAGGTAATGAAGTTGAAGCTTGGCTGTCCCAAAACGTGTCCTCATTGCAGATTGAATGATATTACCTCCCGTCCCTTTCTTCCTCTCCTTCAATCCACCAAATCGATCTCGTTTCGTGACCATTAAGAAGCCTTCCCTCCAGGCCGCAGCGGTAATCGAATTATCCTTCGTCCACAGTCTGTATTAATTGCCAATTCGCAACCATCTGCCGACCTTTAAGCCTGAAATTCGTTCTCTGCGCGCCGGGAGACCCATTCAAATTCGACGATCTAGATTCCGCCTCCCAACGACGAACAAAGGCGCGAGGAAACCGACCACTTCTCGAACATACCGTGTATAACCTTGATTGCGTGCGACCTTTCAGCCCATTCGTTGAGCGCCTTGACATCTTGACACTTTACCATCACGATCGGAGTGGGTCTCCATCGACACGAAAAGGGAAATCCAGGAGGAAGGGGTACTATTGATATCAGGAGGGAATCCGTCGCCTTTTCCGGGGCTGAAATTCGTTCAAGATGAATATCTTCCGACTTGCTGGTGGGTTTTTCATCCTCTCCGTCTTTCCAGAGCTTCCTTCTCATGCTGACGGGTGTCCATCGTTAGGTGATCTATTTCACCTGATAAGTATCTTCATACTTATCCACAAGATGACGACGAGCAAGGTAGCTTCACGCTCTCCTACCTCGGCTCCCTCACGAAATGGCTTCGGTAGCTAACGCACCTCCCAGAGCTGCTCGGGAATATCGTTCAAATCACAGGCTCTATACCTCCTGGTATACGTCACAAGATATCTAGGTACCTAGCTCCTCTCACTCCTGCCAAAAAGTTGACCCCTGGAAAACTCACAAATTGCGTCATCATACAGATCTCTTCTGGACCTTCGCCCTGTACAACTCGACCATGAAGATCATATTTATCGGTTCATCGGCCTATGTTCTTCACCTCATGACTGGTCCCTTTAAACCCACCCACGATCCTAACATCGATACCTTCAAGGTCCGGTACCTGATCGGAGGTGCTGCGATTCTGGCGTTGTTGTTCCCTTACAAGTGGACTCCTGCTGAGGTACTTCACACCCCCTACGCTTTCTTCCATAACCCGATGGATTGGTTTTCTAAAAAATATTCTCGTGGTGTAAATTAGGTCCTCTGGACCTTCAGCATCTGGCTTGAAAGTGTCGCCATCCTGCCGCAGTTGTTTATGGTACAACGGACCGGAGCTGCCGAAACTATCACTACCCACTATATCTTCGCCTTGGGGGCGTACAGGGCTTTGTACATCCCCAATTGGATCTATAGGTACCTGACTTCGACCTTTTGGGATCCATTGTCGATTATCGCGGGTGTTATTCAGACGGTGTTGTATTCTGATTTCTTTTATATTTATTATACCAAGTAAGTTACCTTCTCTTATCTTGCCTTCCCGTCTTTTCTCTCGCTCTTGGAGGTTTTGGTTTTGTTTTTGTTTTGTTGGGGGTGCTAACGCGGTTGGGGGTTGTAGGGTTCTACAGGGAAGGAAGTTTGAGCTTCCGGTTTAAGTGGGGGAGGTTCGGTTCCTGGAATTGATAGCTCGGAGATGGGAATGTCATGCTGGAAAACGAGCTTTCACCTTCGCGCTACTATGAATACTCGAGACCCCTTCTTCATTTTGGTGTTTTCTTTTTGAGGATGGCGAAATGAAATGAAATCTAAAGACAGACACACAAAAACGAACGCGAAAAAAGTTTCTATGGAAGAGAAACGGAAGACTTTCGTAATTATAACCTTTTCATTGTAGGTATTTAAATACTTTTTTTTAAGTAGGGTTTTATTGAATGGAAAAAAAGTGTATGATCTGGATGAAAATGAAAGGGAATGAATAACGGACGTCTTGGGTCATATTCGATCCGGCCGGAGCAACAATTCGATATAAATATTTTGAGGGAGAAGGCATTTAGACATCTAACCTCCATCTATTACGCTCTTTCGATGCGATCGCCTCTCTTTTATCGTATAAGGAGAAAGACATCAAGAACTACAAGAACACTGCATCCCAGCATCTTGAGGCGGTACATCCCCACAAAGTCTATCCTCCTCTGCCCACTCACTCTCAGGCCCCCAATGGTCTTCAAACGGACGTAACGACATGTCTAGTATCTTATGCAGAATATCTCTTTCTCCGTTCCTTTGGATGCGGTTGATCAATTCTATCATTTTAACCCTCCGTTAGTAAACTCCCACCGTAGATATATAAACCCACGGGACTGGAGTAAAGAAAGAAGAAACACATACCATCCAACACCCAGTTCTTCGGCAAAAACCTCGGATTGACTTTCTTCATCTCCTTCTGCCTCCGTTCGTCATCCAAGCCGCCTTCTTCCTCTTTCAGTCTTTCTCTCCACCCCCACAACCACTCCGCGATCTCCTTTTTCGCCTTTTCTTTCTCTCCGGCCTTATCCCTCGCCATCAAACCCGGCATATTCACCGCCGAATTCGCATTGAAGAAGTGTTCGGCAGCCATAATCCTACTATCCTCGCTTTCCATGTGGTTTATCGGCAAATCAGCCAGTCTCCTAAAGAAATGGTTGAAATCTAGTCCTAGTTTTTCCATCAAATCCAGTGCAGTGGTGAAATGGTTTTCCATATCGCTTTCTTTGGTGGCTTGGAAGCCTAGACGACGGGACATGAGAGTTTGGTAGGTTGTTATGAATGTCGATTTGTATTCCACACCTGCTCTGTCGATTATGGATTCTGCACGCTTCGTGAGTGCTTCGATTTGTGAGAGCTGGAGGCCTGAGGAGAGGTATTCGGGGGAATCGACGAGGGAGCCCAGGCCGAAGAGTTCGGCGAGGGATTCGCCGAGACGGACCATGTTCCACCAGATTATTGTGGGCTGGTTGCGGTAGGAGTAGCGGAGGGAGGAGTCGTCGTGGTTTGGGGTGAAACTCGGGTCGAAGTTCTTTCACCTCCCCGTCAATCAGTCCGTCCGCTGTTATTCTTTTATAAAGGGGGGGTTATACTGACGTCCATAAAACTAAAAGGACCGAAATCCAAACTCAACCCCAAAATACTCGTATTATCCGTATTCAAAACTCCATTCATAAACCCGTACGCCTGCCAATACGCCACCGTCTTCGCATTCCTCCTCACCACCTCTCTATAAAACAATTCATACCTATTGGGCTCTCCATCCGGTTCTCCGCCCTCCTTCTCGTCCCTAGGACCCCCCAGATTCTTAACACCGCCATAAACTTCTTCGATAGCATAATCTGCCAGTTTTCTAGTAAGGTTCCTGTCGTTTCTACTGTACGGAAGATCGAAAGTTCCGACTCGTAACCATGATTGTGCGAAACGGGTTACTATGGCGCAGGATTCGATGGTCTCTCTTTGGGCTTTTTTGGTGGGGAGGAGGGTCAGGGAGAGTGCGCGGGTGGTGGGGATGTTTAGGCCGTAAAGAGCTTCGGAGACTATGAACTCGCGGATCGAGGAGCGGAGGACTGCTTTGCCGTCTCTGCATGTTTCTCACCGATTTTTATCAGTATCGAGTCTTTGGATTTTGGGGTTTTGGGGAAGGGGGCATACGCAAATCGGGAGTAGGGAGTTGTTCCGGCGCCTTTGAGCTGCCATTCGTAACGGACGCCGGTGGAAGGGTTTGTACTTTCGAAGAGGCTTATCGCTCTCTGTTATTTCGATGTTAGTATTATCCACCAGCATTGCGGAAAGACGTACCCCATCGCCGAGTTGTCCAGCCCAATGACCACTATACACAAATACCCATCAGTTCAAAAACATCCCCAACTTCCCACCCCCCTTCAGGAAGAAATAAATCATACAATTGATACCCTAATAACCCATTAGCAACAAACTCCCTGCTAGTTTGGATAAAAACTGGGCAGACATACCTCCGTAACACTGCGCCCAAGGATAATGTTCCTCAAAGATTCTATTCCCACTAACCAACTTCCGAAACCCTTCTTCCTTTTCCTGCCCCCTCTTCAACCCAATACTGTCAAACGCAGCGGGACTGACCGCAAGTAATTCATAATCCGGCGTTTCTTCGGGTTTGATCCAGGTGAATGCCGCGCCTTTTACCAACCCCGGTTTCGGGCGTGGGTTTGACTCTGCGGCTTGCGGGGTTGGGACGTTTGGGTCCGCTTGATATTATTGTTATTCACGGTCCTTGTTTTTCACGTCAAGGAAGAAGATATGTCGGGAGGAATGCTTACGAGGCAGCATTTCAGTAAACGCATGCGACTTGGGAAGTTCATCCAATGTAGCCCCGCCCGTAGTCTCCATGTTCGTATAACTGTTACTCATCAAACTTGAAAAATTCCTAGAAAGTAATAATAACCGCGGTAATGCTCTAAAAATCCCGGTATCGCGGTGGTGCGTTGCTACTTGTTGGAATATCTGCTGTGGCGGAAACATGCAGCTCTTCCCTCTGGGGACGTTCAGGCTGGGCAAAAAGGTGGGCCTTTTATGACTGCATGTACGAAGGTCCGATATTGTTATCCGGATGGCCCACTATGGATTGTGATGCGCAGTTGTTATATGCATGCGGGATTGGAGTGCAGGCGCAGGTTTATAGCACGGGGTCGGGTTTATAAGCTGTGGCCGGTTTGCGCCAAGGCTGCGGGTTTGTAATGACGTTAACATCCTAGCTGTTTTGTCCTACGTGAGATTCGATTCTAGAATTCGAATTCGAATGCTCGATTACAAAGAATTACGAAGGAATATGTTGAATAAACAAATAGTATTCTTGAGCAAAGAAGAGTTTTTTGGGGTTTCCCTTCTCGATATATTCCCCCGCGTCGGTATCAGGACGCACATGGTGGCGCAGACGCAGGCGACGAGAGCTCGAGTATCAGACGACCTTTCAATCCTCGCTTCAAAAAATGCAACAGTGTCCGCACTTGCAGCTGGGTATACTACCGACGGAGTAGCTGCCTACCTAATTAGCCGCAAGCCGGACTCCATCAACTTGCTTCTCTCGCCTACGAGAGACGGTGTGCTGGTATGGATGAATGCTCTTCATGCATGAACTCGTTGGCAGGCCAAGGCTTATGACCTCGACAAGGTCGGCGTCTTTTAACGCTTAGCTTCCGACCTTTTTTCACTGCATCTGTCCGGTTTGTTTGTCGCTCGATAACTGGCGAACTTTGGGGGCTTCTCATACGGTCGACATGGAATCCTGTATTGCCGACTGGCTGCGCAGAGTGGCGGTTTTAGGGGGTTCGTATCGCGGGGTCAGAAGACATGGGCGTAAAATTCAGACCCTGCGCGAGAGAAAGGCTGCCGGTGTAGTCTTGCATGACTGTCCACCTATACGTCCTATCAAAACCTATTCATCGAGGCTTGAATACGAGATGCCAACGGACTTTTTGATACAATATCGATATCATGTTGAAGTTCAATAGACATTCGAATTGTTATATAAAGCTAGCCCCCCTTCCCTTCGATATATATCATTTACATTTCCGTTACTCGGCATCTCTGTCTCATCCTGTAGGCTCTAAATATCCATATATATATCTCCGATATAACATACTTCTGGGTAATCAATAAAAATGTCCTCCAACGACGACCGAGAAGAAACCCTCCTCCCCACCTACACCACTTTCCAAGGCAATAAAATCACCTCCCCAAACCCCTCTACGACCCTCACAGTCGGCAAACCCTTCCTGGTGACCTGGACCGACATAACCGGTCCCCCCACCTCCCAAAAGATAACCCTCTACCTAATAAACCACCTCGACCCCACCGCCAAAACCCCCGAAGACCTAAGCCGAGCCGGCCGGATCGCCACCGTCGAAAACACGGGGAGTTACAGATGGATGGTCCCCAGATCATTCGCAGATAGTAATACATATGTTATCGAAACGAGTTACGATTCTTGGATGGGGAATTATAGTTATTCGCAGCCGTTTGCGATCATGGGTGCTGGATTGAATCCGCCGACGGTGCCGGATTATTATACGAATGTGGGGTTGAATTGGGGTACTACGTGGCCACTGGTGACGGCGGTTTTGGGCGGGGTGGGGCTGTTGGCCGCGGCGGGGACGGGGTATTGGGTTGTTAACAGGAGGAGGAAGAGGGCGGCGGGGAAGAGGAGGGAAGAGGAGAGACGGGTGCAAGAGGTCAAGTTGGGAGAGATGGAATCCAGGGGGACTAGTGTGGATGGGAGAGTGTAACCGTTGAAATATGCATAGGGGTTTCGTATTTTATATTTGGCTTTTGAGAGTTCGCGATCGTGGCTTTTCGTACCTAATAATATTGTTTAGTCCTTACTTGGTCTGTTAGTTTTAGTCATATACATTGAGCTTCTGCAATCCTACCAGAATGATATCTTGGACCGAATCTACTGCCTAAAAGATAGTTAATAGTAAAGTCCAGCTTACAATATCAAAACATCACCATCGTCTCTACCAACGATGTCCTTCTAAATATCATGGCCTTTCCCCCATCGGCCTATGTGTTAAGGGATACGTTACCGGAGCCTTTGTAAAGTTACATCTGTGTAACAGACATCTAGGAATGTCTGTTTTTCCAGAATTCCCACATGGCGCCATACGTTTTATAATCTTTGCGTGACTCGATCTCATCATTTACAATGTGCCCTGGCAATGCCTGCATACCAAGTATATAAACGCCTCCTCGAGCTTAATTGATCTGCATCCGAGCGAGCTAGGATCGGTTGTGTAACTTGGACTCGAGACTGGTGTAACCTGTCACCCACTGGACATCCACACAACACCTTAACTTGTTGGATATTCCTCAAGCCCAACGAGAACCGACAAGGTTCTAACCTCGAATCTAAACCGGAAATCACCAAGCACCTTCTTAATTCAATCCGCCATACGTTCGGCAATCGGCAAGCCCTAATAGCTAGCTCTCAAAAAGTAGATTAGTAATTACCAGGTCAAACGCGACTCCCCAGAAGAGTGACGTGATAGCTCCCGGCCCGGATTCGAAAGATTGCGGGCTCCGTGACGGGGAACGAGGCTATAGTGTATTCGAACCACTCTTTTCTGAGGGCTAGGATCTGGATATAAAAAGACCGTCGGTTTTCCTAAATTTTATGCAATTGGGAGCTAGCTACCATAGGATTCGATTTTTTAAACCATCAAGATCTTTCGACACGCTTGGGATATTGGCGCAGCGATAGAGATAGAAGTTTAAGGCATGGGAGCTTCCAGCTTTTGTTAAGAAAACCACAGGTTTATATTCCACGAGTTCTAGTTCTTCCCTCCTCACGCTATTACAATTTTCGTTTTTACAAAGGAATTGGAAACTCACAATCGACGGCTACTCGACAAGTAACCAGAAAAATGACAACCGTTCCAACTATTAAGCTGAACCATGGCGGGGTTGAGATACCCGTCATCGGGTACGGTCTCGGAACCGCCCGTGAGTACTTTCCAAAATATATTCACATACTTCGAAATTATATCAAAAACAAGGCGCACTAACCTCCATAATCCAAACCACCCAGATTTCAAAAGAGCCGACAACCCGACCCTCGACCCCGCCATCACCGCCGCCGCCCAAACCGCGTTAAATGCAGGCTTCACCCACCTCGACGGCGCCGAAGCCTACCGCAACGAACCCGAACTCGGCATCGCCCTCTCCTCCTCCTCCTCCCGAATCCCGCGCTCCTCCCTCTTCATCACCACAAAACTCTACGGTTCCATTTCCTCCCCCTCGCAAGCATTATCCGCATCTCTAAAAAAGCTTGGGGTGGATTATGTAGATTTATATCTAATCCACGCACCGTTTTGGGATGAGAAGGAAAAGGGTATAACGATTGAAGAGGCTTGGAGGGAGTTGGAGGGATTGTACGATAAGGGGTTGGTGAAGGCCATCGGGGTTAGTAATTTTGGAGTTGAGGATTTGGAGAGGATTAAGAAGGTTGCTAGGGTGCCACCGGCGGTTAATCAGATCGAGTATCATCCTTAGTACGTATCACCCCCCCTCGTCATTCTTCATCGTTCATATATATAGCATGCTGATAACTTTTCACATGGGAAAATAACAGCCTCCAAAACCCAGAACTCAAAGAATACCATAACAAACATGGAATAGTAACGGCAGTCTACGGCCCGCTAATCCCAATCACAAAGGCTACACCGGGTCCGTTGGACGGCGTAATCGAAGAATTAAGCAAGAAGTATAACAAATCAGCCACGCAGATACTCTTACGCTGGGCGATCGATGATGGGAATGTGGTCATTACTACTTCTTCGAAGGAGTGGAGGATCAAGGAGGCTCTTGCTGTTACGGAGTTTAAACTCGATGACGAGGATGTGGAGAGGGTTAGAACCGTCGGGAAGGAGAAGAGACATAGGGTTTTTTGGACGAAGGAGTTTAAGGAATAATGGGGTTTAAGCCTTGTGTAATGTAGACCGATAGATTTTGGTAGGTAGTGCCCGGTTCCCTCCGATGATTAGACTATTTTCGTTTCTTCAGACTTAGATCAATAGAATTATGAGAATTCGAATAGCCATGCCAAGATTGATAACATCTATTTGATACTAAAAAAATGATATAAGAACTGAAATGCTAGTATTAATACACCCCCCAGAATTAAGTTGAAAAACTTCAAAAATGTCACCATCTGATGCACCCTCATATATCTAATCCACATCCCGTCTTTACAACCCACCCTGGCTCATCCTCTATCTGATCGATCCTCACCGGTAATCAATGGTCTATAATCACTTGGACGCCGTTCTTCCCGTCTAAATATCCCCTTAACCCATCCGAATATACCGGACTCTTCATCCCTATTCTTTCCGTTTTGCGGGAACGGATTGGTAATATCCAACGTAGGCACCGGGCTCGTCCTACCCTCGTTATTTAACAACGATCGTCCCGAAGGAGTCGGAGCGGCTGATCCATCGTTGAATAGTATCCCCATGTCTTCCAGCGTAAGGCCCTTGGTCTCAGGGTAGAAAAAGTAAACTATTAATCGTTAGCATAAAAGTCCAAGAAACTAGGGATAATTCGGAACCCACCTAGAATAAAACTACACACGCAGAAAAATGCATGAATAAGGTATAACCGCCACTCCACCACCTCCTGCAAGATAGGAGTCAACTCCCCAACCAGCCAATTAAACGCCCAATTAGTAGCAGTCGACAACGAGGCTCCCTTGGCTCTAATCGATAACGGCAAGATCTCTGGTGGGTACAACCATGGAATAGGTCCCCACGAGTACCCGAAGAACGCATTGTAAATGATCACAAATACCACCACGAGCGTTGGAGTCGACGGGATACGGATGTACATGAAGTACGATATGAGGGAAAGGGATATTGCCATGATTATCGCTCCGGAGAGGAGGATTTTTCGTCTTCCCCATCGGTCCACGAGGACCCATGGTGGGACCGAGGCGGCTACGTATACTAGCGCGTTGATGCCTGTCATCAAGAGGGCGTCTCTGCCTTCCCAGCCGGCTTGCTCGAAAACCAACGGGGCATAGTAAGAGATGACGTTGATGCCGTTGAGCTGGGCGAATGCTTGGGCTGACATGGCGATGAACACTCTTCGACGGTAACGGGCGAACATGTCCTTGTATGATCGTTCGCCTTCTTGTCGTTGGAGGATAACTGACTCCTTGATGTCTCTGAACTCCTCCCGCACCCGCTCGTTATAAACGTCGCCGCCGCCGTGGAGGTTAGCTAGTACCGTGAGACCGTCTTCATCGTGGTCGTTATCCAGTAGCCATCTAGAACAGGGTCGTTAGAACTGGCCGAAAACATAGATCCTGCTTTCCTTACCTCGGTGATTCGCAAATAGCTAAAGAACCAATAGCTAGCAGCGAGCCCATGACAACCTGCATCGAGAGCGGCAGCCTCCAAGACCAGTCACTAGGAATCGAATAGCAGAAGTAATCCATCCACACGCTCGAGCAATAACCGACAATATTGCCCGTAAATTCCATACACGCAAGTAAGCCTCTATTGTGCGACGGAGATATCTCGGATTGGTAAACGGGAACTATGGTCGATAAAAGACCGACTCCGACGCCTGCTATGATTCTTCCGATAATCATAGTGCCAATACCGATCGAAAATGTTTGAAAAGCGCCCCCGATGACGAATATCATAGCGCCATATAAGATTGTTCGTCGTCTTCCAATGATGTCACCGATTTTTCCTACCAGGATGGACGAAAAGAATGCACCGACCTATGTAACGGGTGAGCGATTATCTAGCTACTATTGTTGGGTTTTTACCTCAAGGATTGCGACCATGGTCCCGATTTGGGCGGCTGTGGGGTTATTGAAGTACGATTTGAAATTGTCTCCACTAGACATATTAGCGACCGAATATTTGGAGATGTAAGTGTCGCGTGACCTACGTTAGGAGGCCGCTCATCACTCCTTGATCATATCCGAATAGAAATACTCCCAGACTCACAAATATACTTGTGAAGTATAGAAGCGGTTTCCCCGTTAACCCATACATCTTGTCCGATTGTCTCCCACCGGTTAAACAAAGGGATATTAATCTTCCAACAGCTGTCGGCCTTCTCGGTTCCGGTTCAGGGATCGGTATATCCTTCCTTCGAATTCGTGTTCTACGGCTCTCCGTGTACTCTTCGTCCTCGTCCTCGTCCCCGTCGTCGGCGTATCTGACCTTTTTAGTCTTCTTCGACTTTCCCTCTTTTGTGAGATGTTGCTTGACCGGATCTTCGTCGTCTGGCGCTTGATCCGCTATGTCACCGGTATCACTCCAAGAATCCGAACCATCGGATTCGGATGTATATTCTGAATCTCGGTCGCCGTGGCGGTACTGACTACCACCTCCTCCTCCGGCGACAGACGACCGGCCAAGTAACGAAGTCTCCTGTTCGCGAGCTTCGGCGTGTTTATTGCCAGCTTGACTTCTAGATGAATTGCTTGTTGGGAGTTGTCGGAGAGGGATGGTAGACGGGGGGTTGCGTGAGGACGCAATCTTGTCGGTTGTGAAGGTTAAGCTTAAGCCACGCGGTGAGAGTATCACCGGACGAAGGCCCTTTTTCGACGGGAACTCTAGTGCTCTGAACTAGATCCCACCCCTTTCTCAGCCGAAGGAAAGTCCTCCGAACAAGTTGGCTCCCCGGTTGTGTGGTAAGCGTAACCACGGTTTTTATCGACCTGATGTAAAGAATCGGAAGATTTAAGAGGGTTTCCCGCGCGGGTGGGTGTATGTGGGTTTATATTGTGTCTCCGGAGAGGGATAGTCTACCTTGGTGGTTCTAGTTCCGATGGATAGCAGGCGAAGTATGTTAGTGGTTACGTGTATGCACATGTGTACGTACACCTGACCGAGGCGTTGAATATTTCGAAGAATGTCTTTGGGTTTGTCTTAGTTGTCCCCTTATTGTATTGTTTGAGTCTCTCGGGTTCGGCAGAGATGGGCGCATGTTTTGATCAGATGTACCAGCAGCTGGTGTAGATCGGAATCCACTCGGGACAATGCTCGGGGTCCACTAAGTTATTACTTAATATCTGGCAAAGAAGAAACGAACTCCGGGCCAAGAGGACAACTCGTGATGTATGATTCCATGTTATGCGTCTTGTTTCTAGATTATCTTGATATCGATAGTTAGGAAATGGGATGGTAGTTAGTTTGACGTGAGACGGGACGAACAACCTCCTACGTAATTGTGCAGAGCTCAAGGTCGCTCACTCGGACCCTGACCATCGTGACTGTGGCTGGTGTCAACAAGCCACATATCACTAGCCACATATCTCCACGAGAACGGGAAGCAACCACTCGGATACCACAGCTCTAAGATCTCGTCGACGGGTTGAAACAACCGTATTTTCACAAGCGCTTAACCTTATATGATAATGCCAGGCGACTTTTTTCTCTCCCCTGCTTCGCCGCTATCCGAACAAGAAGGGATTTAATACTATAGAAGTCGCTGATATAGCAGGTAATATACAAAATGCAAAAATTTCAAATGGCCCCATCCCTGCGAAGCTGTATACTTGCGACCAACTCACCCGCCCCAAAGCTTGCAAAAGAACCTATATTTGGGCGTCCGTGGGGAAAGATTCCCGACTGAAAAGAAAACAGATTAATTCTAGACGTTCTGTGTTAGATTGGGACATGGACATGTATATTATACATGTGCGATTTGAGGCTCCTGTGAAGATATATTTTATAATACCGGAAGGATGGACGTTGTCATCCCGCGGCTTTCGAGCGCCAGGCCCGTTCTACCTGGTCTTTTGCTGGAGGAATCCCTGGGCATTTCTGCCACAATCCAGCGGTGTGCTGCCTGGACATCCGTTCGTGATACTGGGCAGGGTTCTTGTTCGCTTCAAACAAAGCCGCCCCCTCCGTCCTCATTTCCCGTGTGCGGGAATCGTGAGAAATGCCTGATGACCGCTCGAACCTGTGAATTTGCTTCGTCTGGTCTTTTGACCATGGGTAATTTCATGATATGGATAATAATGACCCCATTTCCCGAGAACCAAATGATCAGAAGTCTGAATTCAACTGTCCGCATGTGGGCGTCCACTCGTTATTAGTCTCATTCGATCCACACATTCGTTTCTTTACAGCCGCATCGATCTTTGAAAGATTGCTGGATAACAAAAATACCATTTCTACCCGACTACCATTCAGTAGCAACAATTCCTCGGTTTGTTCTGTTGTGATAGCTATTGGATAGTCTCCGCCAGCCGTTGGATACAGCACACCGGTGTGTCAGGTCGACTTTTAATTGGAGCGCCCTTCGAGTCCATTCCTTCGATCCCATCCGCCGATTTTGCTCGATATCGCCTTGACGGCCACTCATATTCCTGCATTCCATTCAAGTGAGTATAATACGCATTGCATCCCTCTTTCGTATACCCACATATAGTGGGTAGGAAGAGGAGAAGTGTATTTTATTTTGAAATCCCCAGCCCTTCGAATATTCCCGTCCGTTCGTTAGAGTAATTGTGCCGGCCGACAAACGGTCGCATCAGGTTCGTCTCACCATTGCAGACCTGCATCTCTTCCCTCTTTTTGCTCTCGCTCTCCTCCACTTCCTCTTTTCCCCTCCCAACACCGTTAGAGTTTCTTCACAGTTTCCGACTCTTTTCGAGAAGTTCGCTCTTCTCGACCCAATTGGTGGAGGTCGCAGCTTTCGTGGACTTCGGGTCGCCGCCTCGCTTTTCCAGCGCTGGTCATTGCATCGCTGTTGGTCCTGTGCTGTCTGCACCGTACCTGTTTTCGCCCCTTAAGTCGAAAAAACTCGGGACAAACCTTGCATACGTCTAAACAGGGTCGACGTAGACACGGACACCCCCCATAGACGTTGAAGAAGTAGTAGTAGAAAAGGTATTTCTTTCTGATCTTAGAACCTATTCCTGTGGCGGTGGATCTGGATATCATAGCCTTCAAGCTTGATCCTGGGAAACTGTTTCTATTAATACAGAGAAGGTTCTTGTTCTTGCGTTTGCCGTCTGGTGTTCGTGGTAGACATCTCGTTATTTTATTCGGGAAGGCGAATCGACTGTTACGTACTGACAGCGCAGAGCGGCCACACTATACCGTTTATATTATATCATATTATATCACACGCGTCGACTTTTTTTCCTTTCTCTGTCTTTTTGTTTCTTGAGATCTCTCACTTTCTCACGTGTAGACTTTTCAGAAGACTGTCGAGGCTGGCCGACAACGTGGAAGCCATCCGTCCTCGATTAAAAGAGCGAATTTTTACCACCTCCTCGCTTTGCTCTATATTTGCTCTGCTCTCTTTCCCTCTCTTCCTCTTTCCGCATCGCATCGCCAATTTTTTAATTATAATTTATTCTATTTTCTATTAGTGCATTGCATTGTCATATTATTTCTATTTTATTTTATTTCGTTTCGGTGTTCGTTCAATATTATTATCAGCGACAGTAAGACATCTGACAGCCAGGCCATTAACAGCTCTCATTTCTCGCAGTACAGCCTCTTCGCTCCTTCCTCTTCGCCTTCCACCAGCCAAAACCAACTCGAAAATTATTCGCCCAATTTTCTCCTTCGAATATAATTAATTCCCAACACCATCTCTTACTCTTACTCTGCACCTCCTGTCAGCAGCATCATCATCCGACCTTACATCTGCTACCCTGCAATTGATCGGTGTTTTTTTTTATATTTATTATATCGCCATTAAAGTTCCTTGTTATTTGTCTGAGCTTCCGCTGGAGTCCTCGATCGGGCCGGCGACGATACAATGTCCCAATTCGGAAAGTTTCATGTACGTAGCCCGATGCTCTTCGCTGCATTCCACTCCATTCCATTTTGTCGCTGTCGCAATGGGCGAAAATTGCTAACGATCGTCATTTTTTTTTTTTACTGTAGGACTTTTGTCGCGATTCAACACTACCAGTAAGCCCTATTATTTTTACTTCAGCTGTGTGGTTAATCTGCGACATCGCTAACTGTTGTGTTTCTAGGTTTGTCCTGTAAGCCAACATCTCAGACACAGATACATCTCCTTACCCGTCCGGATGTTTATCTGACATATATTATAGTTATTCATCCTCACTAGCGACAACAGCTCTATCGGCACCTTCGAACCTAGCTGCGAGCTAAGAGGCTTCCAAGTCAACGGCAACCCTCTAAGGAATCTTGGTTCGATAATATTATGCGGTTTCGCACTTGTTGCTGTCACCTACCTGCTATGGAGATCCGAAAGAAAGCAAGCTGCCGTCGGTCGGAGAGAAATGCAAATATTCCTGATTATGTACGGGATCGTCTCGATTGCTGAAATATTCTCAGTGGGAGGGTTTATCACGAATGCGATAGTGCTAAAAGTATGCTACGACGAACTTGAGTCTCACTCTGCTAGAATGCTAACTTATTCCACCTCTAGTGGTTTTCGTCGATACACGTCGCAGCGATAGCAACGACATGTTGGATGCTGCTTCTAAACGCGATCGTTGGGTACCAGATTCTCGATGATGGTACTCTGCTATCTCTGAGTCTTTTTCTCGTTTCGGGCGCCACGATATTCATCGGCACAGGTGTGTCCGACCTCTCTTGAGACAAGATCCAACACGGACAAGCCCTAACACTTCTGACTTAGGTTATATCGCTCTCGATACCGGATTTGATTACACCGGCACATTCAAACCCGATGCCGACTTCAAAAACTATGGACTATACGTCCTGTACCTAATTTTCCCAATCGTCTGCTTGGCCGGCTATTTTATTCTTGAGAGCATACTTGTGCTCAGAGTACTCGGTGAAACTCGACCGATGTGTATGTCCCTATTGAATACTCATAATATGATATTCAATACTAACTTTTATAATAGTGCTTCTAGCAGGAGCGGCTGTACTCTTCGCCATCGGACAAGTTTTCACATTCGTCATCAGCGTGCATCTCTGCAATGCTGCGGACGGAAGAATCGACGGTGCCCTGTTCGAAACCCTATTCACATTATTAGCCGTGATCACACTGTGGGCCTTCTGGTCGAGCATCACAGAAGATACATGGATAGACGAACCCCTAAACCCCTCGATGTCGGACGCAGGGTACGACACACATCGCTCCGGGCGATTCGATTCTCAATATGCCTGAGAAACCAACCGAAAAAGTGCGCTTGTAATTAATATGGCACTGTTGCGCTTATTATGAAATTCTTGTTTATTAATTGTATCATCTTTCTAACTCTCATTTACATATACCCCTGTTTCTGTTACTTTTTTATTTATTTTTATTTTAACTTTTCTTATCGCGGGCTCTTTTGCTTCGATTCCTTTTGCGTTCTGCAAATGAAGCTTTTCCGCATTTTTTTTTCTTCTTCTCCTTTCAGTTTTACCTTTTTATTCGGGGTCCTCCAATTTACGGAGGATATTCGGATTCGCCTCTATCTAGATGACGGATGCGAGAATAGACCTGGGTTTATTATTTTTATACACCGGATTCCAGGGTCATATATTTCGAAATAACTTCCGCGTCTCCCACACTCTCTTACACACCAACCACCACAACATGCAACAACATCATACTTTTGGGTAAAAATATATTTGTACCACCCTCATCAGCGTTAAACATCAGCGTTGGGCGGGGGGGAAGAGGAAGAAGACGAATTGATAATGTTAATGAAATGTTCACTTTTTATTTGCGGACTACGCAATGCATACCTTTTTTTTATTTTGTCTTTCGATATAAGATAGCTACTAGCTCATACAGAGTATGTATATAGAGTGTTTACATATCAGTAATCTATTAAAAGACCTTTAACTGGATCTTTGTATCGGCTTTGGCTCCACATGGCTATCGATATCGCCTTGTGTCGAATTTCGATACTGGGCTATAACGCCTCACCGCCACCAACCTCACCTGTGGCATAAACCAACACCAAATCCGCCAACATACCCAACCTTTCTCCCGAAAAACTCACCGCACGTGCCCACAAAGTAATAAAGTGTGGGAGACAAAATGGCCGACTCGGACGAGGACTTCGTCCTCTCGAGCTCTGGCGATGACCGTCCAAAGGCTAGAGGAGGCGCAGCAGGTTCTTCCCGCCGCTCGACACGTAAATCGAAAAGGGCGGACGGTGCGCCGGCGCCTGGCGCGACTAGACGTGAGAAGTGGGAGGATATTCAGAGATCTTGGGATAATGTTGTCGAAGGGGCCGATGGGAGTATTGCCGGGACGGTCATTGGGCTACTCGAGGCTACGAAGCGGAAGAGGTAGGCTGGCTCTCTTTTTCCCCTCCCATCGTGATATGCATCTTGTATGCATCTATATGCATAGAAAGTCACGATACCTGTGAAGCACTCTAGCTAACAAAAATCTATATATAAAAAGACTCCTAAGGGACACAACCCCGATCCAACGCGGAATAATCCGTCATCTGGTCTTAATCCTCGACCTCTCCTCCGCCATGTTAGAAAAGGACCTCCGACCTACTCGGTTCCTCTTAACCCTTCGTTACGCTCGCGACTTCGTAACGGAATACTTTGAACAAAACCCCATCAGTCAATTGAGTATCATTGGCATGCACGATGGGTTGGCGTTGAGGATTAGTGATATGGGTGGGAATCCAGCGGATCATCTGACGGCGCTGCAGGAGAAGGCGTTTACGGTTGAGCCGAAGGGAGCGAGCAGTTTGCAGAATGCGCTGGAGATGGGGAGGGCGGAGTTGTAGTAAGTCTTCCTTCTTTTCCTCTTCCTTCCTTACTCCGAGTCCCTCTACTGCTTTGGGGACACGAGAAGATGACTCGGGAGTGGGCTAACGGTAGAACTTTTGGGAGGATGGATATAGCCACACACCAACCCACGGAACCCGTGAAATCCTTCTAATCTTCGGTGCATTATCCTCATCCGACCCCGGTGACATCCACGACACAATCAACTCGCTCGTAGAAGACAGGATCCAAGTACGAATAGTAGGGTTAGCTGCACAAGTCGCAGTGTGCAGGGAATTGGTAATGAAAACCAACGATGGAGACGACTGTAAAGAGCTCCCCCTCCTCCTTTTTTCGTACATCTGCGATATCAACGAAGCTTTCTAACAAAAATATATGGAATATAGCCGCCTACGGCGTCATCCTCGACGAAGGTCACTACCGCGAACTCATGATGGCAGCTACGACCCCGCCGGTTACAAGAACCGAACAAAAAAGCGTACCGAGTCTCCTCATGATGGGGTTTCCGTCGCGAACCGTTGAAAAACATGAATCACTTTGCTCGTGGTATGAACATATATGCCCCCCGCTTCCTTTGTATAACATACAGTTACATATCAGCGTAAAAAT
Source organism: Arthrobotrys flagrans (assembly GCF_004000055.1). Lineage (NCBI taxonomy): Eukaryota > Fungi > Ascomycota > Orbiliomycetes > Orbiliales > Orbiliaceae > Arthrobotrys > Arthrobotrys flagrans. The sequence goes on from NW_027137556.1 coordinate 1,869,892, forward strand.
ACTAACAAAAAGTCGTATTTCTCCAACAGCCACTCAAACCTAACAAAGGGCGGCTACATCTGCCCAAGGTGTACCGCAAAAGTCTGCTTCTTACCCACGGAATGCCCCTGTTGCGGATTAACTTTGATCCTATCCACCCATCTCGCGAGATCTTATCACCACTTGTTCCCATTGAAGAATTGGGTAGAAGTACCTTGGTCAGAGTACGTGCCTCAACCCCCCATGCCCACCTAACACCACCAAAGCACAAAGGATAGCAAGATTGACAATATTTCAAACAGAGCACACACCTCGACCCACTGCTGGTCCTGCCAAACCCCCTTCCCAACAAACCAATCCCAAACCTCACCCATAAAAATAAAAATCAGAAAACCAAGTGCCGCAGCAGCAAGTACATCAAACGGCACTGCCGCCCCGGAAAAAGACCGCCAACAACCCTCACTGCTCCCACCAACCCAACGCTACGCCTGCACAGACTGCAAAACCCACTTCTGCATCGACTGCGACATCTTCGCCCACGAATCAATACACAACTGTCCGGGCTGCCAATCCCTCTCCGAAGAAAAGATCAAATCCCGCGCAAACATGTGGCCACCGAGTACTAAGAACGGGGATATAGATTTGGCAGCCGTTGGACCAACATTGAGTATGAGAACGCAAGTGGCGGAAGCCACAAGGATGTTGGAAAATTCAAAGATTGCGCCGGGGTCGTCCATGGAGGTCGATAACTAGGGTTTGCATTTTTATATTTTCTTCATCGATATCATTGTATCCCGACTCTGGTATAAATTTTAAAGGGAAATGAATATTAACATATCATAGCAGATTGCGAAGCATATGGGGGTTGCATATTACGGCGTTCCGGTAGGATTACGAAAGGGTTTTGTTCTGGCTCCGCTTTTATATACTAGACTTCAGACATACTAGACTTACCTTTCTACTCTACGAATTAGACAGGCCTACATAGCTTCTAAAAGTATTTACTACACTACTTATATACTACGGAGCTGAAACGTATTAATGATCATTGAATCCGGTTTACACGTGTTCCATTCCATTGCTTGTATTCCATAAGCTAAAGGACATGCCGACAACTATGTCAAGGTGGCTTCGCTTTTTGGTTAAGGTAGAAAAACATAAAGACAGAGCATGCAGAGGATTTTGAGGGGTGTGATGGAGCAGACAGGGCTGAGATACAGGAAAACATTAAACGCCGGGTAAGGCAGTCGCAGAAGAACAAAACCATATATGGTTGGATACCCAGCATATTCGTGGATAGTGGTAATAGCTGCGAAAAGAAACAACAGAAACGAAATAGGTGCTCGTCAGGCTTGCGTGTAAAACAGAGAGAAAAGGTTGCTGGAATCGATAAGGTAAAATGCGTTATAGTTGGATATAAGAATCCCAGCATGAGTAAAGAATAAACGTACGTAATGTTCCCTCGTCCGAAACATTATATCAGGGCAATAATATACGCGAAAAGGAGAAATTTAACGATACCCCTTCCAATGATTTCGATGACCACTACCGCCAGAGTGCATGTGATGTTGTCCTCCATGGCCGGAACCGTGAGGGCCACCGCGGTTGGAATTCGGATTTTGTTGGCCGGTGAAGTTTGCGAAGTTGTTGTTGACGCAAAGCATGCCGACTCGAGACCCGAATTTGCTACCGCGAAGAGATACCATATGCTTTCGAATATGGCCGGCCACGAACTCTCTCTGATGCATCGGAGCAGTTCCAAGAATCAGCTGAATCAGGTAGTTGCCATATTGATCGCTGGCGACTGTAGGAATCCTAGTTAGCAACACAACTCTGTTTCTAGAATCCAACATTAAATGAGTGAGATAGGAAGGCGCTTGAAACTTACTATCGATGATGGGAAGGCGTGGGCGATCCGGGCGCCCTTCACAAACACGCTCGAGGTAACGTTCAAGGAATCCTGGAGCAACACTAGACTTCAGGCATTTCTCGACGACCTTACTGGCGTACTGGTCCATGCTGTACTCGACAGCGTTGTGAAGAACCATGTCAAGAGCGAGGCTTTGATCCCTTGGGGCACCGTGCTCGCTATTGAGGATCCCTAGCATCAGTCACTGGGAAGAGGGTGAAAGAGAAGGAGACGATTCTTACCATATGTGCTGGACGCACCAATTGCCGAATTGTCCTCGGGCAATCATGTCAAGGTTGGCAAGAACTTCGTTAACACAGGGTCGCTGCGAGATGGTCGCGTTAGCAAGGCAATCTTACTCAAGAGCTCGAAAGCCGATATGGGTATAGAATATATACATACCTTGTCCTCCTCAAGGCAATTCTCGAAGATGTTCTGAACCACCAAACTGCCAGTTTCGCCCATGGCGATCTCAGGCCACATACCTGCCAGAGCTTCGTTCATGAATTTCATGATTTGTGGTGGGTTTCCAACCCATCGAACCTCGAACAACTTTTGCCAGACGTGGCAAGCATCTAGGAAGAATATATTAGCCAGGCCGATAATTGAGAATTGGGGAAATAGTAGCTTACATCGATGCATGACAGTCTCGGGGATGCGATGCAAAAGCTCCTGGATGATCATAACCTTGAAGGGCTCAGGGACGGTGTCCAAAGCGCGCTGGATCACATGGCATCCGAAGGCATCCATGCTTAGCTGAACGGCTCGGTTCTTTATAAGCTTCGTCATAGCCTCAACGTGATAAGGCTCGCCATATTCGAAGCAACGTTGAACGAGAAAGTTACCGAACCGGTTAGTCATGAGGGGGAATGCCTTGTCAACGATAACATTAATGATCTCGATCTTGTGTTCGGGGTGATCAGAATCCTTAAGCTTATGTTGGAGGAACACGGATGCTCCTTGGTCATCCTGCATGACGACTCTGTCAACGAGATAGCCCCAATCGCAGGTAACACCTCGTTCCATCAACCTCTTCCAGTTGGGGGACTCCGTGGAGTTACCGTACAGGTTGGCACCCAATCGTTGAGTCTGCGCATCCGTTAGCTCTAAAACTTTGGGAAGGATATTTGATGGAACAATGAAACCTACCGGAGATGAATTGGGCGACTTTGGCCAGTTATTGTGGTTCCCTCTGAACCCAGACGAATATTCACCGTGGCTGGGCTGGGGGTACCCACCAGTATATGGCATTGAGCCGCCATAGCCACTGGACATGGACATGCTATTCATCGAGCTAGATGGTGTGTTTCGACTAGGAGCCGAATTCCAGGATGTAGCGGAACCATTGGGAACAAATGGCGGGAAAAGGGGACTCGGAGAGAACCCTTGGCGGACAGGTGTGGTATGGAAACCACGTCCGGGAGCAGAAACTCCTCGACGATAGTCGTTGCTACCAACTTTCCAGTTCTGAACGGCGTCTTGTTCTGGAACTGATCGGTTGTAGCCCTGACCGGTATTTGTCTGCCAGTATGGAGGAGCGAGAAGCCCATTTGATCCAGTCGGAACGGATTTTGGCTTTTGGTCCCACATAGGAGAGCTGGAGTAACCTTGGCCACTGGGGGGTGGGGAGTGGTGGAAGATACTCGGGGCATTATCACCTCCATCATTCGGCAACTGAAGGGAAACTCCTTCATCATTGTAGAAATCGGCGTCAACAGCCTGGGCGAAGGTATGCTTATTGACCTGTTCCTGGATGAAGTCGTTGTCGCCTGACTCATACAAACCGACACGGCTGGCTGGAGAGTTATTCATACCCCCGCGACGTCTGTCGAAGGCCGACGAATAATCACGGTTCATGTTGACAGAGCCGGATTGCATGTTACCTGACTTGTCATTTCCCAATCGGAGATCAGTAGCCTCCTTTTGTTTGGAGGCAAGTTCCATTTTTTGTTCTTGGATGATTTGCTCCTGGATCTCGAGCCGAGCAAGCAACGAATCTAAATCCTCGGGGCGTTGGGCCTTTATGTTATTATCAGATTCGTCCATTACTATTCAACTAAATTAGTGACCTGTCTAAAAATATTGTAATATTCTGTAGAATTCGCAGTTAAGGTAAAATCGGGGGGAAATAGGGGGGTAGTTGTGTGGTTGGTAGGTTGGGAAGAAGAAAGGAAATAAATTGGGATAAGAAAGATTGGATGAGTTGAGAAGTTGAAGAAGAAACATACCTTGTTTCGAGACAGGACGTACTAAGTGAGGTAATCTTCGATATTACCTTCTATATATATATGACGAAATACAACCTATCATCAACCAACCAACCAACCAACCAACCAACCGTCAAAGACACAGCTGTTAGCACCAAGACAGCCTAAATGCAACGAATGTGACCGAATGCAAAGAGTGAGGAAGAATAGGAAGCAAGCAAAGGACGGTAAGAGCAAAACTGACGAAACATTGTAGATGAGATTGCTGCTAACGGCTTTTGTGTAGGAGCTAATTCCCAACGAGCTGGCCCGAAGCCATCAAAACCATCTAGAGGAGCTCCAAACGAAGCACCCAGAAGGAATCGAGGAGAGACAGACTACCTGCAGCTCATCCGAGCCGGGTATGAGAAAAAAACACACGGGATACAACCTACAGCTCGACAAAGTGATGCTTGGGATGGAAATATTGATGAAATGATGGGAAAACTTACGTGGAGAAGCTAGAAGCTAGGAGGTTTGAAGGAAGTGGGGTTATATAGGAGGAATTGGAGCAATTGACCGGAACAAAGGAGTACCGAAGTACCCTTGCGGTCGGATTAGACGAGAGAAGGAGGTAGCAGGGTAATTGACGAGAGACGGTGATGGTAGATGAGGTTTGGGGATGAGGAGATGATAGGGGAAGGAGGGATTCGAGGAGGATGGTGAAGAGAAAGAGGAAAGCAAAAAAAATCCTTCGAAGGGTCCCGGGCCATAGACTAAAATAACCAACTCGAACGGCTTGGAGACTGCCTGAAGGCTCAATGCGGAACTGTGGGCACATTTAAGGCTTGGATACAGAGTGTCTACGATTCAACACGATCGCCATAAGGGCTAGGACCTAGCCTCGGCATGCCGAAAGAGCTATAGGGAGCGTACACTGGAGATATATACTGGGAAAGCCTATGGCTGAGAAGGTGTATTTTATAAATACCATGGCATCATGGTATTAGGCATTATTCGCATGTTATCTTAGGTATCTTGGGATTTACGTCCAGGGAGAGCATCCAACCATGGTCAATTGCTAGGGGGTCTTTGGGGTGTGGCTCTGCATGTGGCATAAAGCCTCTATTATCCATCACACACCGCATTTCCAACTTCCTGGCATTCGGAATGTATGTGTATACCCTGATTTTGTTCACAACCGCCCCAATTTATCATCTCGATCGTTTTTTACTGCCCGATTATATCAAATCTCGGCTTCAAATCGTTGTTGTTTGTTGCATATTTTAAGCCATGCAGCCTTGATCTTGGCGGGCGGCTTTGGCTTCACCTCCAACACGAGATGGACGCCTCCCAAGCCAAGGTGGCGCACAGACTGCACATGAGCGACATCACGGATAAATACCCGATGGCGCTAACGTGTATGCATGCCTAACCATCCCTTAACCGATCATCGATCTCCTGTTTCTTTACCATTCTGATGCTAGTTGACCATCAATCCTTGAATCAAACGTTGTATATTATAAGACATACTAGATAATAGCTGACTCTTGTTACACAAGCAGATCACTCTATATAAACATCGATATATAGAGATACAAGACTTCCAAATCTGCTAAACTTGCAATGTAACAAAGAGTCTAGTAGAATAAGACTAAATACTATTTTATTCCCCAGGTATAAAAAACTTTTTCGAAAAGGCAATCCCAAAACAAAATCTAAAATACCACCGAAAAATCCATGCCAAGAACCCTCTTTCGCATCCTGTATAGACCGATGGCTCGTAGGTAATAAAAGGAAAAATCATGAATCCGAAATATCAAAACGCTCGGGAATATGCAAAGAGGCTTCGTAAAAAAAAAGAAGTATACTCGACCTTGACGCATGCAATCGTATATCGAGAGGCCGTAAAAAAAACTCGCTTGCTGTATTTCACTCTTATTCCCCAAGCACTTTTCACACAGAGTCATCAGCGGGCATATGAGCCTGCTGCTTCTTCTTCTTCAACTGCTCTTCCTTTATCTCTGCCTCCTCACGCTCCTCCTCTTCTCTCTGCCTCTTATCGAGGGCGTTGTCTCGATCCCTCAACTCCGATTGACGGATCTCACGTGCCAAAGCTGGGTTTGCATGACGAAGTGGCTTCTGCTTAAGTTCTGCGCGAATCTTCTCAATACCCTTAGACTTCCATGCAGTGTATCCCTCGTTCATGTTGGGGAACATGACGTAGTTGTCGTCACGCCGGATGAAGTCCGAAGGCTTTGGTGGGGCAACAGAGAGGATCATATCGAGTTCGAGAGAGATGGAATCGCAATAACGGTCGAGGTTCAAATCGTTAACATCGTCACCGAAGGGATCTTCGATTTCACGACCGATGGCAGCGAACCCGAGGATGATGTAAGCAGCAATCAAAGTACCAGGGATGGCAACCCAGCCCAACTTGGAAACGAGCTGGAACGGCAAGAAGAGAACCTATTTCGAGAAACAAATGTGTTAGTTTACCGAACATGTTTCACATTTAAAGCCTTGTTGGGTGAGAACATACGTAGAGCCAAGTGATTTGACTGATCACAATGTTGTAAGCAAGTGGCAGAGGAGTTTGAGAAATACGTTCGCAATTGGTGAGGGAATCCATCATCCCACCGAGGTAAACCATAGCCATGCTCTGGTAAGCAGGAACTGGAATCTGACCGCCCTGGACGACCATCTCGAGGTAAGAGCTCAAATAAGTCATAATCTCAAGTGGCAAGTTTCCGTGGTTCTTTCCAGCCTTCTTATAGGCCTTGTATCGTTTGATGGGATTCTTTTCAAAAAAGGTAATTCCGAGATAAGCCGAGATCCTCTGTGGGGTGGTGAGAGCCTTGCGTGGTGGGATATCACCGTCCCTGTGAGCTTGCTTGGCGAAACTCTGGAGGTTGGCAATAAGACCTTGGAGATCCTTGTAGTCGTACTCTGGCTGGTGGCGGAGCTTGTGCTTGAGGGCGACACAGAAGGCCAATAGCAAGTTGATACCGGTCAATTTGGCGAGAAGATCATCTTCACCCTCAGAACCTTCCCGTTCGCGGATATGGATCCAAATTAGACGAGCCATGTTTCTATCATAAGGGGTACATGATTAGTGATCATTCACATTTGAGTCGGAAAACGCGCCACTCACCGAACATTCAATGTCAGATTGGCCCAGCATTTTCTACCATCATTGTATCGCTCATATGCTGTCGATGACCTGAAAGACAGTGCCAAACCGACCAGGAAACCCAAAACCGTAAGCAGCAGGGAGTCGATGTTCAACGGACGGACGAGCTGGTGGACGCATGTAATCCAGACACACCATGCTGTCACAAAGAGCATAGGCAGAATCAGGCCCGGGAGAACCGAACCGCGGACACGCATAAAGTACGGGAGTTTGGAAGATTTGGTAGCATCGATAGGGCCAGTCTACAAATAGGCACACCGGTCAGCAAACAGTCCTTCGCGGCATATAAATGGTGTAGTACATACGAAATAACTATCTAGATCGCTACTCAAATCATCAAAGAAGCTCTCTCGAGCGGTGCTGCCCGTCATTTTGTCGGAATTGATTATGGATTATATTCGTTCTTTGAGTTATTTGGCGGAGGTGAGGTTTACTTCAGGAGTACCCGGTCTTGAATATATCGATGATGCCGTATAGGAGACCAGTCGACAAGGCAAAGAAAAAAGAGTTTCAAATTAATGCTCGGATAGTAGGAATGCTTATTACGACTACAATGGGCCGGCCCAAAAAGAATACTGCTTGACAGGAAGAAAGGGTTAACGGAGGAAAAGGATGATGCGAAAGCACTGGTTTTATGAACTCTACTGGGAATATATATACATTGGGCAGGTATCCCCCCAGCAAACTGACATTCGCAAGCAAGGTTCCAAATTTATTTCAGGGAGAATTAATAGTCATGGGCTGACGTGCATGGGAGGAAGAGACCCGCCCGTTTAGGCCGTGTGAGGAAAAGCAAATTCTCGAAGGTTAAAAGGGCCTTTAGCTTTCTGCTACACTAGAGAACGGGTTCTTTTTGACGTGTCCGCCGTCGGTTCCTAAAAATCGAACTATTTGCGGCGGCATCGTGAATATAAAACCTTGTGCAAAATTCTGCTTGTGAGTGATTCGCAAGCCAGTTAGCTGTTTTTTTAGCATAAAATTGCGCTAAGAACTTGGCTACGGTAAGCACTGCTCCCGAACTGGTAGATACCCCTGTTTCGCAGTCTTTGACCCATCGTTTCAATGGAAGACCGCCTCAATGAAACCCTGCTGGGCGGTTCATAAGTGCCCAAAAGACTTGGCTCATGCACATGGTCCGGCCTGCTTTTGTCAATTCTCACAACTTCGAGAACCAGTTCCCTGCAAGCAGTTCCCTGCAAACCAGAAACAAAAAGTTAGTTCCCGCGCAGGAGTCCCGTCAGGAGGCGGGAGTAAAGGCTTAACTTTTGAGTGTACAGATATACGCCTCTAACTTCTAACATCATTTGTCCTAATATAGGGCAATCGGAGGCATCTCTAACCGATAACCTACGGTGCACAGGATATGCCATGCCACAAAGAAATTTCTTCGATAAGGGACGTCGTCCGCTACGGCCCAGCACCGGGGATGTCGCCTCCAAAATGTGAGACAGGGGAGCCGCTCGCGGGAAGCCTAGCCAGAAGTCCTCAACGGCCCTGGTTTTTGAAGCTTGAGGGGCGGCGCAGCGGATGTGGAGCGATGGGCTAGCCTACCAATCAATGGAACCTTCCAACAGGGACTTTCTATTTTCAGGCCCCTCCTATTTTTTCGCAATCATTCGAAGAAGGATAAAAAATCATTGGTGGAAAAGCGTAATTCGCAGTCTGCGAAGCGTATGTGGTAAGCTGGCACAGTTGCACAGACGTCTACCGACCATTGTGACCACCAACGCTGCAACTTGTTAGCCTCCATAGCGAATTCAGACGGAGGAGGCACAGCTAACTGGCGGTAAATTTGACGAGGTTGGAAATATTAAATTTGATATTCACTTGCCAAAGTAAACACATGTCCGTAGATCAGATGGAAGCCCCAGCACAACACGGATACGCGAACAATTATCGCCACAAACGTTTAGACAACAACGAGCCACCAACTGTACCCAAATTTGAGCATCCCATGTTCGCAGCGCACGAACAATCACATTCACTCCATTCTTTGAAATGCAAATATCGTGGTCACCTGCGTGGGACCCCAGGAAAATCCCAACTAGCTCTTACTGTACAGCCGCATGAGCTAGAGCCTCCTATTAGTAATACTTATAATACCCAACATAGTGCCTATTATCGATCGGAATATCCCAAAAATACCCAACAATGCCTCGATATAAAGCTTAGATAACTATAAGAGAGAAAAGAAAAAAAAATCGATTGTCGCGTGCCAAACATGCAAACATTGCCCCCAACACGAGACTTTCCCGATGTCGAAATAGGCATCGGCTGAATCTGGCCCAGTCTGCTTCACTCAAATCAGATGTGTTAACGTGTTGGATATTGCATTTCTGTAACGAACGAATGAGCATCCGCTAATTCGTCAGCCCCTGCGAGCCTGTCCTCTTCAAGACTTTCTAAACGTAACAAAAATGTGATCTGAGATCGGAATATGCCATCAAACATGCCCCGATGTGATGGAATCTCCCATACACCGCACGTAGGAAAGCTTCGACGTGTTGGCCTAAATTGACTCTCCAGATCTCCGCATTAAGGCCAGAAGTCTTAGAATAATATACGCCGAAGGCTACATTGATACATCGGCACAAGTACCCCCCCTGGATCCGATATTATGGCTTCCAAGCTCAAAAAGCTGTTCAATAAGAGCCCCTCCGCAATCAACAGCATGGCAGAACCCGCCTCTCAAAATGCAACACCAACAACCCAACCCCCTTACGACCCCTCCCTCCGCCCTCGCTTCCTAATCATAGGTGCCGGCCACCGCGGAAACGCCTACGCCCGTGCCATAAAATCTTCAACCAACGGGATCGTCGCAGCAGTCGCAGACATTCACACTTACAAACGTGGATCCCTCGCCGTACGCCACAGGATCCCTGAAAACCTATGCTTCTCGGATTGGCGTGACATCTTGAAGCCTGAATCTCAGGAAATTATTAAATCTTCAGGCGGCATAGACGGCGTTCTAATTTGTACGCTGGACCAAACACACGCTGAAATCGCAACAGCATTGATCCCATTTGGCTGGCATGTCTTGATCGAAAAACCCCTCGCCACGACTTACCTCGACTGTCTGAGAATACAGTCCGCAATTCAATCTACCAACGTAGTCTTCGCCATCGGCCATGTTCTTCGCTACTCGCCTCACAACCTTCTCCTTCACCGCCTTCTAACCCAAGACAGAATAGTTGGCGAGATAGTAGCAATAGAGCATAAGGAACCAGTAGGATGGTACCACTTCTCACATTCATTTGTCCGAGGAAACTGGCACAAAGAATCCGAGTCCGGCCCATCGATTCTTACAAAATGTTGTCATGATTTAGATATCCTATTGTGGTTGCTGTGTTCTCCGCGGCCGTTTGATCCAGATGATACAGCTACTAGGCCGAATGAGCCAAGTAGTGTTTATTCAACGGGTAAACTGACTTATTTCCACAAAAGAAACAAGCCAAAAGATGCGACGGATAACTGCATCACATGCCCAGAGAGCGTGGAAAGGGCGTGTATGTACTCCGCTAGAAAGATATACTTGGAAAATCCGTCAGGTATGAGAGGAGGATTCAATACAGGATGGCCGGTTGATATAGTTTATCCGGAGGTAGAGGACGATCCGGGTAATTTCGAGACGAAGACAAAGACCCTCTTGAAGAGACTGGAAGAAGGCCCGTATGGAAGGTGTGTATACGATGGCCATAACGATGTGGTTGACAACCAAGTGGTGGTAATGAGCTGGGATGGAGATGAGGATGAAGCCAACGACCTGGGAAGAGGTCCAAAAACCGCTACCCTCACAATGACCGCTGTACGTCTCATTGACTTCACGTTTCAATTCGATACGATCTGCCCAAGCTAACAAAACGTAGTTTACACAGGCAATCTGCGAAAGGAAAACCGTAATCTACGGCACCAAGGGCGAACTCCACTCGGACACATCTTGGCCTGCCGCCGCCGCAGACCAAGCAAAGCGCCCGATGCGGCAGCCACAAACATCACTCCACTCGATCTCATTTACAGACCCATACGCCCAATGGGTATCTCACACACCGGATGAGGCCGACAGGTTTAGCGGTCACGGCGGTGGTGACACGGGCCTGGCCAAGGCGTTTGTTAGCGCCGTGGAGGCTGTTAAAGTTCACGGCTGGGGCGTGGGAAAGGCGCAGAGGGTGCATATCGGGGCAGGTATAGACGAGGCGGTCAGGGCCCACGGGATGGCGTGGTGTGCCGAGGACAGCAGGGCATCCGGGGAGCGGAAAGTTTGGGCCTCGTGGGATGCAGAACAACGGGAGATGCTGTAATTTGTAGATCTGTACAACTCTGATTTGTGCAACCATCTTTACTTTTCTCGGGCCGTGCGGTGGTTGACTAACCTCCACGACGGAGCTCTCTTTCTTCTATGCATTAATTTATCTAGCCTCGAGGCTTCGACCCTAACTATGATTTCTCCACAACAGTAATAGAAACTCTAGGCCTAACGAGAACTCAGAATATGCATATGCTATGCAGCAAGGAACTTTTGTGTATTATCCGATTGACTCAAATGATATCTCGTACACAGTTTTTCCGAATAATATCCAAGGGAAAGAGCAATCAAACAGTAACCGATGGTATTGTGTACCCAACCCGTCCCATTCCAACATACTAAATCCAGCCTGGTACCCAAAAATCCATAAACCCGGTCCGTAACCCAAAAGGAATGTCAAGATTAAATAATAATACAAATAATGAGATAAAAGAATAGCTTTGCTCGCAAGGAATTTCATCAAAAATGGTGTTCGCTGCGTAGCGTCTTATGCATGGCCCGATGTGGCATCAGTCGAGTTGGTGTCGATTGCAACGACGGGCATTGCTGGGCTCTTTGGTGGGATGGAGGAGCCGATTTCGACATCGGAATCTTTCGATCTCGACCAAGTAGGACGAGGGATCTCCTCGCCTTCGAGTCCCATTCGCTGAGCAGTGCAAGCGAGACGGTTCGAGTCTTCTTTAGCTGAGCAGCTAAGGTCAACATCTTGGTCTGGGTTGGCAGCCTCGTACTGTAAGAACTTGAGGAGTCTGTAGAAGCCAGCAGCGAGAAAGGAGCCCAAAAACGGACCGATCCCTAGAATATCTTTAGAACATCATTCCACCCGAGTATTGCTTAGCGAGTTCACAAAACTTACAGTAAACCCACTGATCACTATAAAATTTACCAGCAGCAACGGCGGGCCCGAAAGACCTAGCCGGGTTCAACCCTGCACCGGTATAGTAGACTGCGACGAGATGTCCAACAAACAAAGCAGCGCCAATACCCAGCGGCGCGAGGAATGTAGCCTTGGTTTTCTACGGTCGTGGGAATAAGGTTAGGAATGCTCCACAAATGCTCGGGAAGGGGCCGATGATTCGGTGTCTTACCTCAACGGCTAGCATAAAAATGGTAACGATCAGCTGGGCAGTCAGAAACATCTCAAGGAACATGCCTTCGACGTTTGTCATCCCGTCTGGAATATCGGCTCGGTTAGTTTTCTTATTCTGTATGTGTATAAAAAATGCATATCGGTATGCGGCATCATACGTTCAACGGTGGTCTGAGCATTCAACGGTCCCGGAAAGAGACCCTCAGCGACTCCAGCGGCCGCAATGCCGCCCAAAATCTGCGCCAAAATGCAAAATAGAGCCCTGGGGGAAAAACGCTGGTTAGCATGGTGGGACAAATTTGTAAATATTTTTGACCGTTCCGAGAACCAACCTTGGAATGGGCATGTTGTTACCCAACACCAGAGCGAGTGTAACCTATCTCCTCAGTTAGTATCATGTGCTTTTATCATTCTTTCAAAGCTGAGGCAGGGACTAGAGGAATGTGGAGTTAAAGGTGAAACCTACAGCAGGGTTGAACATTCCACCGCTGACCCGATAGAAGATCCAGACATTGACTCCCAAACCGACAGCGAATCCAAAGGCAATGTATACTATCACGGAGGGGTCCGATCCATCAGCTGGCGAGCCACCTTCTTGAGTATATAGAGCTCTGTGACCAGTAACCGATACAACACCTAGTACCTTGTGTTAGATGTGGCATTCTAGAAAAGTGGCTATCCGAGCAGGTATGGAGCCTATATTTGGGTTCTTACTAAAGCCCACGAAAAGAAACAGAAAAGTTCCTAGTTGCGCAATAAGATTAGCGATATGTCCGATCATGCAAGCATGGTATCCATAAGGGGAATTCCGTACCGACGAATTCACCGATCTTAAGATTTAGGAGATTTCCGTTAGATATCGGTCCAAACAAACGATTGACAACGCCAAACATGTGACGAAGGGGCTGGTTTGATGTCGAGGGTACTCACAGTAGCTACCAGGTCTACAAAGAAACCCTTGTTAGAATATATCCATTCAACCTTAAATCATATAACTAGGAGTATCCACTTACGATTCTTCACCTTTGCAGGCATGTAGTTTTCCCAAGATACCATCTTGTTGTATTATGTTAATATTATAATATCAACTGATATAAACTGAAATCCAAATCCCTTCGAGTCCTCAATTGGAAACATACGAAGATATCGACACAAGAGAAAAGGAAACGGATCTGAAAGAGCCGGGTGGCTTGCTTTATATTAAGGAGAAGAAGAAAGGTCCCCAAGTGAACAGATATTCTCCGGATGGAACGTTTATATATGTAGCGGGTAGACCGAACAAAAGGCTTGTCGATAATGGCGGGTATGGATGTCTAATATAAACAAATGCCGTGGGTCCTTCGCTCTGGTGTGCAGTAGTGCTCGGAGTAGGAGCATTATACTTTGGGCCAGACCACGCCATTTGGATATACGATCAGCCTTTTTCGTCGAAATCTAGTTCAGGCTATACACCTTAAGGCCCCCCCCAATTTTAAGTTACAATCAGCTGGAGCCCACCGTGAAGGGGCGGAACCTCGCATTTGGTTTCTTCCTGAGAATTCTCGTTCTTCTTTCTTTTTCTCTTCTTTTCATCTTTATTTTGATTTTTGATTTTTTAGGCTTTTTGTGCATACCTTTTCTTCCCCCTCCCTTCCCCTTCCCGGATTCTGGTAAATTTGTTTTTTGGCTGTGCCCCGACTGCAGACAGGAGGGCTTTCTCTTACATATTCTAATCCAATGTTGGGGGATATCAAAGTTGCGTGTTGGATTAAGCAATAGGTTGGCCAACCAAGCCGAGCCGGGGTGTTGCACAGTGCATGCATCTGGGGTCGAAACTAGCGGTATGTAATTGTAATGTCGACGTGATCAATGCATGGGACATGGTGGGATGTCCCGCGGTGGGCTGAAATGAAACGACGGTATGGATGCAAGCAATCAAGAGCCAAGGGCTCTACTGATAGCATTATGTATCTGTTTTGTCTGACAGACAAGGGTAAGGACCGCTAGACGGCCGATGGACGATCTGCCATTACGGCTTTAAGGCCCTTGGAGTCGAAAACGACCCAAAAGAGTCGGACGATATTCTGGTGAAAGGCGAAATGACCGGATCTATAATAGTCACAGCGCCGATACTGCCCACATTGGTATCCGGATGCGGTGGCTGCAGACGCAGAGCCTGGTTGTAAACCTTTGCATTCAGCCAGTTTCGCCATTCTATTCCATTCATTCATTCGTTAGCCCCGGCCGTACTGGAATGTTTTGATTGATCCCTTGTTTTCCCTTTCTTCTTTCTTTTCTCTCTTCCTTTTTTCTTTTCTTTCTTCCTTCTCTCTTTTCTTTCTTCCTTCTCTTTCTCCCTTTCTCTTGCAAAAAAATACAACAGGTATTTTACCCTGCGCTGCAACCAGGTGAC
The DNA here is from genome assembly GCF_004000055.1 of Arthrobotrys flagrans. NCBI lineage: Eukaryota > Fungi > Ascomycota > Orbiliomycetes > Orbiliales > Orbiliaceae > Arthrobotrys > Arthrobotrys flagrans. Next base: position 1,884,944 of record NW_027137556.1, read on the forward strand.
CCCAGCATTCCTAAAAGTAAACCCTTGCCCTTCGTCAACCAAAGACAAAAATATTAAGTACGTACCCTGAGGGTAACCCTGTAATTTGGTGATAACCGAGACCCGATAACGGTTGGCCGATGCTAAGGGTTCAAGCTTAACGCTTTGAATGGGGAACGGAAGCAAGAACTCGGCAATGATTATCCCCCCTCCCCTACAACCTGGAGCATTCTAGCCATGAGCGGTCTGCACACTTAGATAGTTGTAAGTCTTTGTCTCTCGTGAGAATGTCGTGAAAGTACATGTGCTCAGGTAGCCTTTCTCGATGACGGGATCCCAGGCAGCGCTATTTGCATCAGGTAAGGCTTGGGTTTTTGGGTTCCCGACGACCAGCCAGCTAAGATCGGTAGCGGCAGGGATTGCTGCCAACATGCTTGGATGCCATCACTTCAATATCATCATCGATCCCAGAGATCTGGAGAGAAAAAAATCGCTTCCAAGCAGCATCGTCACAACCCTAGCCCATGAAGCCCTCGCGATCACAACAAGCTAGCATCGGCATCGAGCGGCAATATCAGACTATCATATCGTCACTATCACAGTATATCTTTGAATCATCGCAATCGCGTCGGGAAAGGTTAAATGGTTTAATTCTAAGACTAATATTAGCCTTAATACTAAATTAAAACTACTATCATCACTTAAGTACTCAATTCACCACCGTCACCCGGGCGCCTTTTAACATCACGATCACACAGACACAATCCGAACTAAATAATTATACTTATCCCGCATGCCGCATGTGATCGCACACTTGAAGGTGGGTCACAGACTTCCTCCCGTCCTGCAAATCATCGTCTGCCAAATTGCACAGACAACCTGCGCCTAATGTTAATGTTAAATGTTTAATATGTCATGTATCATAATTGCCGTCCCTGCAGTTATACCGCCAAATTTACCACAGCTTTTTGCCCTTCGTTGCACCCTTTTTTTTTCAAATTAATATTTTATTCCGCCCGGACCTAGATATGGGGATACCTGAAACATATTTTTTTTTTTTCTTTCTTTCTTTTTCCTTCCTTTTTCATTTTTTGCTTAAACTTTCCTTCAGCTCAGAAATCCAAAGCCCAGCTTTGGATTCGAAGCCCCCCGATGCAACGGGTTACGTAACAATCTAGGCCCAACACTTGTCACACTACATACTCGTAACCAAAATGTTGTAAATACTCCAAGTATGTTTCTAAAACAAATACAATTCTGTTCCAATTCACCTTATCAAAAAAACAGATATATCGGTCAGCAGTTAGCTTTGCCGTTTCTTTTTTTCTTTTTTACTTCTCTTATTTCTTATTCCAACTAAGGAGTCTAAAGACATGATTGACGTTGCCATCATGATTGACATTACCATCATGATTGACGTTACCATCGCTTCAATTTACCCAAGTTTGACAGAATCCGTATAAATTTCCCGGCCGGTGTCGTCCTGCGCCTGAAACGTGCAGGCCAAAAAGTTCACAAGGTCGCACTTCGCAACGGTGTCGCTATGGAACCGAATACAACGGTCCAATGGGCCAAAACGGATTAAATTTACGGAGTAGAGAAAAGAAGAAGCTAGAAGGTCTCAACTTCAGCTTGTCACCCACATCTCAAATCTGTAAGGCTCCTCGGGACCATTCACCATCATGTCATCTCGTGAAATGCGTCAAGCCACGCGGAGCTCCCGAGTATAAAACCTCATCACCTCACATAAAACCCCAACCCGCGCGCATACCGGGATCGCGATCGGAAGCAGTTCAGCCCCTTCTAGCTTTGATTCTCGATCTCGGGATCCCGAAAATCCACAAGACCCCGAGGGAAAAAAAAAAAACCCCCCCGTTTCGAAGCTAGATAATCGCCATCTCGTTTAAATCTCGTGAACTCTTACGTTGATCGTATGACCAGAAATTATCTTCGGGAGAAATTTTTGATTTCCAAACTTTTTTTTTTCCCTCTGTCTTTTCGCATTAGAGTGGGGAACTTTTCTAGGTGAAAACCTTTTCACCTCGGGCCGTGTACGGCTATGTACATATCTTCCTTTATTCATTGATTCAATAGATGCATTGCTTCAACTTTAACTATGCTGAGTACTTAATTTGCGACTACAAGTCTCAACTTTTAAGAATAGGCCGCGCCGCTCCATGTCCGGGATACACGTGTACGGGCGACCTTTCTCTATCTTTGTGCATTTGCATACATTTGAACACCAAACGTCCTAGCGCCATTAAAACCACCATTTTAACGCCGTATTTTCCTATAAAGTTCTCCAGACTCAATCCAATCCGATCCGAACCATTCACCGCGAATCCCAGGCAGGCAGGCAGGCAGGCAAGGTGATGTGATCGTGATAGTGAATGTGCTATACCGGTTCCCGGGTGACGAAATAAACGGAACAAGCTCGTATAGCCCTCCAACGTATCACCACCTTCGTCATCGAAACCGCTTGATATAATTCCACTAAGGGGGCTAGTGGGTTCTGGACCTTAAATAAAAATGAAAAAGAAATCCCCAAAATCATAAAAGAAATCTACACAAGGGTATCGATCCGTTTCAGTTCAACTCCCGTAATTTTTATTGCTTGTCGGTTGGATTCCGGAACTGCTGGATGATTCCTCGACCTTCCAAATACTGCCATCGGAGTTGTCGTTGGCCTTTTGATCGTCAAGTGGTAGGCCGTCGCTTTGAGCGTCCACCTGGGCTTCTCCAAGAGGGTGTTCAGTCAGAGGTTGCGCGAGCAGACTGGCTTCCGGGTCACTGTGGAAAGGAACGCCATTATGGCCTCCGTGAGTCAGACAACCTATGCATTGGCAGCCATCGCCACACATGCATCCTCCGTTGTGCTGAGAACAAGTCCCTAGATTGTAATCGAGTTGAATAAATGCAGAAGGTGAAAGCTGGTTCCCTTGCATGCCTAGCATATCCTTCTCATCCAGCATATTATCTAGCGCAGCATCACAAAACATGCTGACGCCTCCAGCTGGTGGGAACTCGACCCCGGTAACCGAGTGCGCGAACCCTACATTGGAAGGAGAATGCTCTTCTGAGCTTTGCTCGGGCGTTTGCATAGTTTGATGTATATTTCTAATATACTCGATAGTGGCTGTATTATACGGATGAGTGATACACATAACACAGCTGCAATTGGGACCACAACCGCATTCTTGGCCATGAGGAAGGACATATGGCATCGAGGGATCGGGGGGAGCGCAGCAGCTTCCGTTAATCTTCCTTGCATGCTCACTAGCCTGGCTAGCTCTTCGGGCAGCATCTGCTTCCTCCTGTTGGTGCCTTTCATGCGCCTCTCTGATGGCATTCATGTAATTGACTTGTCGTTGGTTGTATCGGCGAGCGGAATATATTGCGTACGACGGATCTTGATTATCCAGGGATATGGGTTCCGCTTGCTGCGCCCCATACGGTATTCCCGGAGCCACAGGGACAGCCATAATAGGAACATTAGGAACGCTAGTGCTCCGTCCGACTGGCCCGTGGGCGCCAAACTGCCCCATGTCGCCTTCAGGATATGCCCCAACCGAAGCTCGTTTTCGAGGGTACATTTCAGTAGTATGGCGACGGGCCCTTTGCTCTTTCGGAGTCTGGAAATCACCGAATTGACTATTTGGATGTAACGGCGCAGCTTGTGTACCAGGGAACCCGGCCGCTGCAGCATCAATGAAGTTATTTGCATCCATAGGCGTGAATTCGGATTTACAGCAACTCTTTTCCGATGATGGGGCCTTGATGATAGGAACTGGCGAAAGACTGGGTGGTGGGCCGGGTGGGAAAAATTGTTGTCCAAGCGGGGCATTGAGGTCCACCGGCGATGCAAAAGGGTCTATAGGGTTCATACCGTTAAAGCCTGCCTGCGGCCACATCTGAGGATCGACTCCCGCCATAAAATCACCGGGATTTTCGATGCCTGGCGATAAAAACACAGTTGGGAATCCATAGGCCGGAGGCATAGGGACCTGATGAACTGGCGTAGAAGGGATCGAGGAGAGGTGTGAACCAGTCCTCGATTTAGAACCTTTGTCCTCCTTCTTCACCTTTTCATCCGGTGTTCCACAAGGGCAGCTGTTTGACGATTTGGGAATGGCAACACTGGCAATTTCGCAGCTGCAGGTGCCAGCCTCATGCGGACATGAAGACAACGGCCTGCCCGGTTTGCGAACTTTGATTAAAATCCGGTCTGAATGTGTGCATTTTGACGATCGATGCCCCCTCATACACGGCTCGCTACAATGCGCCACAATTCGTTTAGCATCGATACCTTTTGTACAATTTTTTTCTCATAATGAACCGGAAGAAACGTACCAGGCAAATTTAACGCCATTTATCATAGGCATGTCTGAGGATATGCTAGGAATAAAAGGATAGCCAACAGCCTACAAGCCCGAAGGCCTGCACTGTAGGTTAGAGAGTGTACGTCGCAGCTGGTTGGTTAAGTTCGCAATATATTGTGGCGAACTTAACGAAGGTACCGTAATCGTTCTTTGCTAAAGAGGACAAGAAGGGCAAAAGGATACCGGGTGTGACTTTATAAAAATTGAACGGTGAATCCGGATAAGCAATATTCAATATTGCAATGCAATACACTCAATTGTGTTTCCCTGGGCGATCGGTAAAACCGGCACGGTGATCGGACTGGCCGATCACAACGTCCTGAAGGGTGAGAAGGTCGATCGCGTCGATTTCGTGATATAAAAGCCAGGATTTCTATTGCGCAACGAGGCGTTCGTTTGGCGCGGTTCCCACGAGGGTTGTTACACACTGGAATCACTGCGAAGCGACGAGTCCAGATGAGAAGAAAGCAGGAGGAAAAGTGCTCTGGTGAGTGAGCTGGTTGGCAAGCTGGTGAGCTTGGCGCAAGAGAAACCTGCTCCAATGGACCAATCACAGGTGGTTTGGGTTCAACTTGGGGGAGGGTAAGCGGCAGAAGGAAGTCGAGAGAGTTAGTTCGAGCGGTCGTTGTTAAATACAGCGAGGTATTAGCCTGAAGCTGCCCTATTACTCGGCCCTAGAGTTGATATTTTTTGAGGGATCGAGATATATCTGGAGCTCTGAGGATATGAGTGGTACTCGAGTATCTTTAGAGTCGCAAATATTTGGAAAAAGAAAAGAAAAAAAGAAACACCAAGTGGTATTTTCGGAGGGCCACGATTAGGTCAGATGGAACTGAGAAGCAAATATAGTATACATCTAGGATTGTTCGGCCCCCCTTGCGTCTAGCAGATGCTGGTACCGGGAATCGGATGCCTAGGCTGGTCCTATACTGGAAGAGCCTCGTCGGATGCGACGTATTCTAACAAGAAGGATACATTCGAGTGGGACGCTGTTTATTTATCCTCGGATTGTCTGGCCATCCCGTTTCTCCCGCGACGTCGACGATGGCGACTCGAGGAAAGTTATAACATTTACTGAAGGAAGAGGGTAAAAGTCAAAAGTAAGCACTGCGCAAGCGAAAAAATGATATCGTCAGGGTAAACATCGTGGGCAGACATTCGGGTGTTTGGAAGGGCTCTGAAACATATCCGACCACCGACGGTGGCTTGGCGTATAAAAAAACTATTTGAACCGGACAACATGGACTGTTCGAAAAGCCTTGCAAAGCGCCATCTTTTGTTTGTTTTGAGAGAGACACACAGCAGCAGATGATGCCAGTTACTAAACTCGAGATCTAGACAGATATTTGTCGTCGCTAAGAAGCACTTCGGTACTCTATTAGCATGAATTAGAGCTCGGTTGAGATCAGAGAGCTTGGCCGAGCTTAGCTTCCAAGCTGGCTAAACGGAACTTTCCTGCATTTCCGTCTTTTATCGATAACTCCAACCGTGGGGTGCCAAGTAAAAGTAGGAAGTTTCTTCACCACAGAAAAAATATTTATTTTAAATTTGATTAGTTCTAAAAACCACACTTCTTAAAAACATCATCACTCCTCCACCACGCTTCGAACCCAGTTCCCAATATTTCTGGTGACATATAATTTTTTTTTTATATTCACTCTTCTACGCGTTTCTGTCTCCTGCCATATAAATTCATAATTTAAAATGATGTCTTCTTTCTATCCTCAGCAAAGAGTGGGATGTTCCCATTCCTGCCTTACACGCGACTTCATATCCTGAAGGATGTCTGTACATCTCGCTGTCAAATATTAACCGAGACACAAATCGGTGTTCAGTCGCCATAGGTCACGGGGCCATGTCATGATGGTGTTTCGATGGTCCTTTGAATATCAATGATTCATCTCAAACAAGGCCGATGTGGACGAGAAAAAAAAAAAAAAAAAATCGTTTCAGCCACCGCGCTGATCAAAGAAAAACGTGGCACAGCTGTGGCAACATCAAATGTCTGAGACCTTTGAATCAACATGCGATGTCGATTGGCAATGTTTTAAATCTTAAGTAGAAAAACGTCGCCGGTCCGAATTACCAAAACTCAATTTCGAGAGCCGCAATATCAGAGATACCATGTTGACGATGCTTCTGGAAGTATCTTGGTCATCAGAATATACTGCCTGTTTTCGCAATGTATCAAAGTTCTATTCCATCTTTCGCAAGGCCCTCTCCGTTGAGGCCGCGCCAGAACAACAGAGTTCTTCAGCCGATATTCCCTCACCATGATAACATAGCTGACCCATCAGTCAAGATCGGCCCCTCCAAACTTCTGAGCGCATACTTGGATCTGCCGGCAAAAGGGCCTCGATCAAGAAGAGACTTCGAAGTCTACAATGATGGGCAATTCGAAGCTGCTGAAACTTTGCATTCGAAGGAAATCTTTGCCGGCAACCGGATTAAACTTTGCGTGGGCGTAGATCCTGCCGTAACCGAAGCACTTCGGTTATCCAAGGAAGGCGGCGAACTTAATCGGCGGCTCTTGAGAGACAGGGAAGAATACCTTACGAAGCATCCTTATGAGGAAATCATAGCGCGACGGGTGTACGAACAAGTGCAGGATCAAGTCATTGACTTGCTTCGGATGCAGGATTTCCACTGTCTGTGGCCATTTGCCATGGTGTTCAGTTGCTATGAGTTTACGAGTCACAGACGTAACTTTCAGCATGGACATTGTCTCTACCTGATGGTTACGGTGCCATCGCAGGAGACATGGAATTCCGTGGAAACACTCCACAGGCTGCTGGTGGACATTGTGCGCTGCAAAGACCCAGCATATCCTCTCCATGTCATAATCCAAGAAATATCCCAGCATGGCCAGTTGAATGATGGACGGCCACGACTTCTAGAGTCACAGCGAGGACGAAGTTTGCCAAGAAATATTGACTACCATGTTCGGCCGCCGATGGGCTCCTCTATAGGACCTCCCACTACAGGTATAAGTGGTACAATCGGCGGCTATGTGACGACCCAATCCGGCAAAGTTTACGCCGTGACAGCAAGTCACACCGTTGGAGATCAACACGAGGTAGTTGTTTCACCGTCGACTGTAGATCTTGACGCTTGCTACCGGCAAGCTCGTGCCAAAGAGGAGTTGGCATTGCAGGAATTGGAGTTCCACCTCAGGAGCGTTGGTCCAAGCTGCAAGGAAACATTCGAATCCCGTCGGAGGTGGGAAATAGCACAGGAAGAATTATTTGTCTTCGCGGATGCCGGCAAAGCTACCGGACCTATCTGCCAATTCGGTACCGTTCACAAGAAAAGCCAAGGAGCGTTTTATGTGTCACACGAAGGCACGACGATCAAGACCTACTTAGATCTTGCCCTCGTGGAATGCCACGGGCCGCGGACAGGGTTCAACACGATTCCATGTACTTTGTGGAACGGTTCCTCTGCGGTATATGAGGTCAATGCGGCCCGGAGTCCTCTTCATGGCGAACGTGTTGTCAAGAACGGACGTAAGTCTCTCAATAGCTCGATCCCATCCCCCCTGCGATTCCATAGAACTAACAGGGGCAGCTAGGATCTACGGGTTTGACACATGGCAATATCCTGTCAGCGTTAGCTGTCGTTGGCTATTTTGAGCCTGAGCTGGTAACGGTGGTATGGAGCGGTATGACAGCATCTGTCCAGCCTCGGATCATCAAAAATTGGTGCATAACGTCAAACCGTTGTAATCCAGAGGACAATATCTTCGCAGGCCCCGGCGACAGCGGTGCCTGGGTTCTCTCGGAACCCCAGGTTTCCGGGGAACGACAAGGCCCCGAGGTGCTTGCTAGCCAGATTCCCGTAGTCGGTGCCGTTTTACATGGATTCGTATCCGTGGAAGGCGTTGACCTGGTTATGTTCCAACCCTGGGAGTGTATGGCAGAGGGCTTTAAACAGCTCGCTGGGGAGGAATGTGTACCATGTCTTCCACTGTCAAATAACATATCTCTCTTCCGTGAGATGCAGGGCATTATCAATGGCTGTGGAGTCTGCCTTCAAGAAAGCCAAGTAAACCATCACATCGACCAATGCCCGGAACGCTTCCAAGCGGAAGGCTCCAGGGCTCACTTTGTGAGAACGAACGGAGGTGTTAGAAGGCTGGAGCAGACCGAGGATTTGAATGCTCGCCATCGGCTACAGAGGCTACCTGGGGTACCGGCTGACACTCAGCAAGCCGCCCCGCCGGCACCTCCTGAACAATATAGTGCCGTGCCGCCAATCGTAGCGCCAATTAACGAGACCGCACCGATTAATGAGGCCGTGCCAGTTAACGAAGCCGTTCCAACTACCGAAGCCGTACCAACTAATGTGGCCGCACCGGCTTGAAATATACATTACTTTTGGTAGGCACCTCGAGTTCCCATTTCTTACATTCTCTCTATCCATGTCCTTGCACGCTTGCCAATTCCATGATGATTCAAAATTTTCAATGCATAGTTCACCTGAGGGCCCAAAGCCTAATGAACGAAGCAAAATTATCCATCTTTCGCTCCTATCTGATGTTAAGCAAGCATGTTGAATTTATCAATGTTATATTCTCACAAGCACTCCTATATTCAGATTGACGCTGACATTGGTGTTTAAAGACTATCTAGGGATATACCGCCGCGACACGGCGTTACCGTTGTGTTAGATCATTAAACCCTACTATAATTCTAGATAAAATAATTTAACTTAATGACGATAGGGAGTGCGGCAAGAAATATATACAGAAGTGCAGCTCTTTTCAAAGAGTAACATTGACAAGTAGTAGTAGTATGACGTAGTATTTTTCATCAAGTGAAGAAATCCAACCTTCTAAGGCCACTTTTTTTTTTCAAAAACCCTCCGTTCTCTAAATTATATACTGTAGCACCCTCCCCTAGCTTACAATACGAAAAAGAGTGGGATTATCGAGAATTCTCCGTGGCAGTATGTCTTGGGTACGTTGCGTGTATGTGTGCGGGCATGGTGGAAGCGAGTGACAAAAATTTTGTCAAGTCCCCTTACGCCCGAACACTCCTCGAACCAGCAGCGCTCTTGAAGCTAGCATCACACTCCGCATATCCCCTACCGGCACCGAAACCAAGACCGATCCATGCTGGGAATGCTCTTCGCTTGAACAAAAGGACCGAGAAAACGATGCCGAATCCGAGACCGAGGCCGGATTTTATGATGGCATTGGAAAGGCAGAGGTCCCACTATATACCGAAGAATTTTAAGCATTAGTTCTCTCCTTTTCCGCTCCTTTTATATAATCCACCGGGTGCTTTCGTCAATGCCAATTGGGTCTAACGGACCTTATCATTGAGAAGGGTCTCTGAGACAGGAGCAGATACTCGGCTGACGACCTGCGATGAGGAAGTCGACGGTGTGGAAGTTTCGGGTGTGCCTGTGGTTGTCGTCATTGTGGCGGATTAATTATTCTCGGAGGGGTTTTATGAAGGGGTATGGATATCGGATTGATGTGAATTCGTGAAGAATACCGGATCAATTGTTCGGGGATGTTCAACAATCGATTAGATTCTGGCCTGTTCTCGGCGCTGTGGAGGGGTTTGAGGTCGGAAGGGGTGGAGTGGAAGCGGTGAGGTTCGAAAGAATGGATTTTGAGGTTTAGCACGAGCGTGATTTAATAATCCTGTCTCCGAGCCGAACTGGACGCCGCAGTGTGTCCAATTTTTATTTTTCGCGGCAACTCATCCCAAGAAAAACCCGCCTGTTAAAAATGCGAACTGCAACAGGACCGAAAAAAAAAAAAAACACAGATCATATCAAAATCTATTCGCGCGGTCCTGCACCATGGTGCTTTCAACGGCAGATTTCACGAAATCTCTTCGCGATAAGTCAAAGCCGTTGTTGGGGCTATTACCTACTGCGCAATCGGTTTGTAGGGGCGAGGTTGCTTTATTTTTTCCTGGGAAGGAAGAATGGCTGGTGGAATGGCTGGTTGAACGGTTAGAGGATGGGACATCGTCGGAGTATGTCTTTCTGCAGAATATTTCTTTAAAACAGCACCGGCGGTGAGATTGTAAGAAAGCTAACCTATTGAGATATCCTATAGTGGTCGATTATCCCCGGATGCCTGGAATACCCTCTACGACCTGTTAAATACCCCAGACCTAAACCTCATTGCTGCTTCTGCGACGCTGCGGAAACACAAGTTCGCCGGGATCATAGCGAAAACTTTGTCGGATGCTGTCGCAACATACTCAAATAAAGAAGAGGAATCGATATCAAGTCATAATGACACCGATGACATTGAAATGCGAGACTCTGTGTCGTCTACAAGCTCGTCAGCTACCGAACCCGGAAGCCCTCTCCTTCGCACGACATACGCCCGCGCAAATCGTCACAGGATAAAACGGGAATGGACGAGGCGAGGTCAACAGGTTGAGATCTTACTTTCTGCCGTGTTTAGAGTTGTGGAGAACTTGAAGGCCCGGTTTGAAGGAGGGTCAGGTCGGGATGAGACGAATCCGAAGAGGAGAAGATTGGATTTGACGACACCAATTTTCAAGTTTTCACCGGGGACGGCTGCCGAGCTCTGTGAATCGTACTTTAAGCTGCTGTTTATTGTGGTTCAAGGGCTTGGATGGATCGATGGTGTGGTTAATTGGACGGCTTTGTGTCAAATGATATGGAAGTCGTGTTCCTATGGAGTGTCCGATACCGGCCAGGTGATTTCTTATTTAAACGCCTTCAAGTATGGGAATATAGACGCTAATAATAACCACAGCTTGCCTCTCTCGTATCAGGAAAACTACTACAGCCCATGTCCATGATCCTCAGCATACCTTCCCTACCCCAAGATATCAGAGAAACAGTAGCCTGGTTTCTGGGCAACTACATCTTCCAACCCGTCTCGGCACCGAAAGAGAAGCGATCTGAATTTCTCAGTATTCTCAAACCCCTTGCGGATGCATGCGCAGACCAGAAATCTACATCAGTCTCAGAATCAATCGCTTTGTCGCTCCCCGTCAACTTGGAATTGGCGATTGAGAAAGCAGATAGGGATTATTCAGTCAAGCAACGACGGCATGCGGACGGATTCGTCAGTGTCTTGTTATCTTGGATACTATCGATTACGAAAAACCACTTGGCCGTTCATACCGAGATTTTGGATATTGCCATTCGGAATAAAGTTGTCGTGGAGGAAGCGGCATTGAGGAATTCCATTAAGTTGGCATTACGACAGTCTGATGTAGATTGGGCGGTACTACAGGCGGTTGCTAAAATCGATCTAGACGTCCTGCTGTCTATGGAGGGTGACACGGTATTTGATATGATCTCAAAGTTGGATACAAAAGCCTGCGGAGAAGGCGTTTGGCAATTTATCCAACAGATCGTCACTGTTTCCGTCGAAGCCCGTGATTTAGAGAGCCTATTCGAGAGATGGTTCACATTACTTGGTCAGGGTGAAAACCAATCGACGGTTTGGCGGTCTGACCGGTTTCAATCGCTTATGGCATCGAACGTGGAAACCGGGTTGACACAGAGCCAGATCCGGAACGTTTTTAAGAAGTATTCGTCGTCTGAAGCTATCGAAGTTTCGTTACCGATAGTTGATAGCATTATGCGAGGGGTCACTCGAATAGAGACTATTGATAAGCTGGCGTCTGAAGGCTTGATTACCTCTCTATTCAACGACCTCGCTTCTGTTTCCCCGAAAACTGATGAGAGTAAGCGCCAGTGGCAATACTGGAGAGCTGTCTTGCGGGTACTAGATATGTGGCCGGCGTTGGAATTCTCCAACCATATTGGCGAACTCAAAGAGATCCTAATTAAACGCACAACGACGCTTTTGTCTGGATCCGAGCTTAAAACAGGCATGGCCAAAGAACTATCGATTCTCCTAACACTTGCCTTAGTATTCCGAGAGCACGTGTATCTAAGCGTTGAGGAGCTAGAAGAAATTCTGAAGGGAATTATACCGAGAATCAAATCCACCAATGGAAGTACATGGGATGGTAGTTTCGACAAAATCTCTGGCTTCCCTGATGTCGCCCTATCCTTTGGTTATGCAATAACCTCTCGGTTTGCGCTTCTGCTAGGGTAACCCACATTCTCGCACTTTTATCGATGCTATATAAAAGCTAACTGAGAACAGCCAGCTAGGTACTACTCTCTTGCAGGAATTCTTTTTATCATTCTTGAAGGAGGCGTCTGAGGCAACCATCAGTAGCAATATCGTGGGCCTGAGCTCTGCTTGGAGTTCTCTCGTCAGGAGCGACTCCAAGGTCTACGAAAACGCCAAAGTCAAAGGTAATTGATGCAAACTATTACTAGCAGCCGTATCCAGGATACTAATTTTCATATCTAGATGTTTTATTTACAGCAGTGCTGGAGACTTTACGAACTGAAAGGGTTTCGAATCGTCAACTTTCCACTATCCTCGAGGTTTTAACCGAATGTCCATTGGCTGCGCTCAGAAAAACGCAACGAGAAGGCATCATCGACGAATTATTTTCTATTGCAAAGCAAACGACAGATCTCGAGGGGAACCGAAAGGTTCTAGAGGTCCTGATCCGACTAGCCCGGCTATCGACGAACTCTTCGGCTCTGGCAACGTCAATCGGTAGCCCAGATGGACTCTATGGGTTGTTTGTAGCTTGCGATACAAATCTCAATGCTACGATTGATCTTACTAAAGTTGTGATAAGGTATGCGCACCATCAATTGTATGGATATTTCAGAGGTCCTAACTGGATCCTAGGCATCTTGCAGAATCTCGACATCATGAGAAGGCGGAGACACAGTTGTTAGCAGCGATTGATCTTGCCCATACGCAGCTGGACAAGGCCGGGGCATCTGATATCAGCATCCGTGCTTGGTCATATGCAATAGTCCAAGGAGCTACACAGACTACCGACGACGGTAAAGAGGATGTCGTCAAGAAAGGGATATACTCGCTCATAGATAAACTATCTGTAATTTTGATAAGTCTTATCGCAGACCCGGCGAAAGACTTAGAGGCCGACAACGTTTTACAACAAGCGAGCCTAGATCTGACATTTTTGGAGCCTTTGGTTCCTCTGGTCAAAAACCGCGATGGCAAGGGTATAACTGATGTTGTATCGGCGGATCAAGTCGCAAGGCTTCGGTCCCGGTTCGATTCAATGGTTTCGGAGAGTAGAAATCCATCTTTAACATTTTATGCCCGTGTAATCTCCACGATTGCAAGTGATGATGGGCAACAGGCTACCGATATTGCGTTCCTACTCGGCCAGAAAGGTAAAGCCCCCAATATCCCGTGAGAAACCCGGGATCCAGAGGTTAACGGTTTATTCTACTATAGATTTATACGAACAGTTTCGTTCTAGCTATACGTCAACCCTTTCCAGGCTCGCGCCTTTGGCCATTCATGACCTTCTCGAATATGTCACAAATGCTATTTTCCCGGCATCATCTAAAATACCGTCATCTTTCTACCTGATCTTACAAGATATACTGGGTATTGCAACAGGTGAGTCTTAAAGAACTTTGAATCCTACTACATTGGGAAGCATAGCTAACATTCCTTCTGAAGCCAAAAAACCTAGTGATACACAACTTAATGCCCAGATTTCATTTATTTTCTCTCAGTTGGCATTGGCAAGCCCTGCTTGTGATAATTTTGACAGCTTATGTGTCCTTCTAAACACAACCAGCATACTCATCAAAGACAAAGTAAGCTCTAATATCCCTATTCATACATCTCAAGACCTAACGGCCTCCCCAGGGACTTTCGATATCACAGCTCAACGTTGAAGAAACCCTTGCAAGCATTGCTGCCACAATTTCGTCGCGTGGCCCGCGATTTAATTACACCATCACGAGCACAGACCCAGTCTTCATTCCTATCTGCAGCATTATGGGAAGTATTCTCAGCGGCCAAAGATTCAGAATCAAAAACCGACATGGCCTTATCACTGCCACCCTCGAAGCCCTCATGAATCTTCTCTTCCTACCCCGGGTTACTAGCAGGAAGAAGTCAGATACCGAAATTCACCCATCTTGGTTGGCCAACGCCAAAAGCTGGACAGTAACGAAAGAAGCCGCAGTAGCATACTGTCGACTACTAACGATGCTTTGCGATCCATCTACCTCAAGCGTTAGGATGAATCGCAAATCGGATAACCTTTCTTCGGCCACAGTAGCGGCAAGGAAAGCGGTAGAGCCACATGTTCCTGGGCTATTGAAGCGATACATTAACTTGAATCTTACACATCATTTGACATCGGATGTGAGAGCGGCTTTAACGCCGGGGCTATATGCTATGTTTGACGTTATGCAGGAGTCGACTCTGAGGTCTTTGAACATGAGCCTGGATAATCCAGGGAGAGTAGTGTTTAAGGCCTTGTATGAAGATTGGAATAAGTTTGGGAAGTGGGTTGATTGAGGTCCATTCCATGTCCCCTAGTTCTTGTAATATATATGTGTGTATGATACATCAAAAATGCTCAGAGCATCAAAAATCAATTCCGTGATCTTCAAAATGCTTCTATTTAAAGCTTTGCCCTGTGATCTCCTGTATCCTTCACTTCCTTCGCTGCCCGCTCCCTAAGAAGCTTTCTTAGGATCTTACCCGATGGGTTCTTTGGAATTTCATCGACCCAAACGATACCCCCACTAAGCTGCTTGTAGCTAGAAACAACCTTCGACATATATTTATTTATATCTTCGCTTGTTACTTTGGAACCCGCATTTCTGACAATGTACGCTCTCGGACGTTCGTTATCCGCCCACTTGATGCCGATGACGCCCACATCCGCGACATCTGGGTGCTCCAGGAGTACTGCTTCCAGTTCAGCTGGTGCTACTTGGTAGCCTGATGTCTTGATGAGTTCCTGTATTATAACTCGGTTAGCATATATAAAAAAATTCGGAACGAGAATTTCCTCACCTTCTTCCTGTCCACAATATACCACAAACCCTCGTCATCAACATATGCAACATCACCGGTCCTCAACCACCCATCCGGAGTGATTGTGTCTGCTGTCGCTTCCGGCTTGTTATAATATCCCTTCATGACATTGGGCCCACGGACCCATAGTTCTCCGGGTTGATTTCTTCCCAGTTCATTCCCATCTGCATCGACGAGTTTTGCCTGGCAGTTCGGCGCAATTTGACCAACGCTCCCTCGTCTGGGGTTAACATTTAATTTATTCTCCCTTTGCGCAATAACCGCACAGGTTACCTCGCTCAAGCCATATCCTATTTTCCAACAGAAAAATCACATTTAGTCTTGTTTCCTTTTGACTCGGTGTTTTGATTTTTTTTTTTTTTTTTTTTTTTTTTTTTTTTTTTTTTGAGGAATTTCGCCCACCTTGTAGAATCTTCACATTGTCGAATTTAGCTTCAGCAGCAATGGCTGTCTCCGCACTCAACGGCGCAGCACCACAGCCAATAGACCTAACCGACGATAAGTCCGTCTTATCAACAGCCGGATGCTTCGCGAATGCCACGATAATAGGTGGCACAGCGGCGATCGATGTAACTCTATACTTCTCAATGCACCTGTACACGTTTCCCCCGCTTCCCATCAGCAAAACCTTCTACTAAATCCACGTGTAGAACATGTAAGAAAAGTCTAATTCCATACCTCAAGTACTCGATAAAGTCAAATTTGGGCATAACATAAACCTTAATCCCCTGTTTCGCAGACTGCAGCACAAACGCCGCCATACCATAGGCATGGTACATTGGAATCGCCGCCAAATTCACAGGCTGGTAACCCGGTACGTTTTCATCCATAACAATCGACTGCGTAGCATTCGCTACAAAATTCCTATGCGTGATTTCCACTCCCTTCGGCATACCCGTTGTACCGCTGGAATAATTAATAGCAACAGTAGTGTTTATTTCTCCCGGCCCTAATCGTCTCCACCTGAAATCTTCATTGCCGGTGAGAATATCCGTCCAATATCCTCCGATGGGGTATCTTGCCCATGCGGAACGATTGGGATTCTTGACGTTATCGTCAAAGACGAATATCTTCTTCGTATCGAACCCGGTTACCTTCGCTGCTTCCAGAGTGGTTGGTACCGCGTCTGGTGCCACGAAAAGTACTTTTGCATGAGCGTCTTTGATTTGATACGCCAGTTCTCTAGCCGTGAACGTGGGATTTGCGCCTGTGAACACGCATTCAGAACCAACGATACCCATGAGCAAGGCAGGGAAGTAAATGTTGTTGCCCGAGAAGACGAGGAGTTTGTCTTGCGGCTGCAGCCGGAGTTTAGTCTGGATGCCGCCGGCGACTCGGCGAGCCCATGATCGGTATTCGTGTAGAGAGATGTGTTTTTCTTCGGGGCTGGTGGAGTCTAAGTATATAGGCTCTTTAGAGAGCGGCGCATCAGGCGACTCGAAGATCCAGGTGAGGAGGTCTACTTCTGGGATATCAATATTTGGGAATGGTGATTCGAATGGCATGTTTAAAAGCTATTCTCGTATGCAACTTTATATAAATAAAGGGGAAAAAAGTGTTTATTGAAACGAAACTATAGATCTAGCTAGATATACCCAATATTCAGGGTATCTATCATAAATGAAACCAGAAATATTAACAAGAACTAACACAAGCACTGGGGGAGGGAGGGAGGAGGAAGCGGTAAATATATAAGCATCAAGAACCGAGGGTATGGAATACAAAAACGCACGGCGCGGGTTCCCATCTTGCTTTTAGGGCCTTTCATTAGTGTCCGTCTCACATTCTTGATTAGCTTTCAATCGGTGAGTGCGACACTGTTGAAGGGCATATGTGGATCTATTGATGTTCTTTTAAGCCGTGGCTTCACCGCAAAACACCTAAAAAAATTAACCACCAGCTGTGCTGGGCGCCAACATATTTCGTCTCGAGACCCGGGTTCGTTTATACCTAGCCGAAAGTGGGTAAAAAGACATCGGAGGGAGCCATGCGGGAACATGTCCGTGGGAGGTTAATCAACTTGCTGTGCAGCGATCTCGCATTTTGCTGTGGGTTAAAAGTTTAAAGGGAAAAAGGGTCTGGCACAGCTTGCAGTTGCTCGCAATTTTCTATAGGCAGCTTAGGTGGTTTCATTCCTGTCCTTAAACTGGCTCTACTTCCACTTTTGTGCGTGGTGAATTGTCAAACTAAAATTCGTGATTGGGATTCCCAAGTACAACTTGTTGATAGTGAAAAAGGCCGGAGCGTGTAAACCCTTTGGGGCAACATTCCTCACGGACGAAAATGGGAGTTGTTCTAGGAAGTTAGGGGATATTGAGCATCTTGAAATGCAAAGGCCCGACGGAAGGTTTATCTTGTGTATTCTACACAGTACAACTTAGAATGCTCCGTGAACACACGCGGTTAGCGCAACGGCTCATGGCTCATATGGATCGCGTTGATAGTGTTGCATTTTTCGTGCGCATCGCATTGCACGACAACCACTCGAAATCTTATATAGCCTATACGCATGGCACTCATGCAATCGTATTCTGTGTAACGCAAGGCCAACCTTGTCCAAAGGAAGCTTAGAGTATACGTAGGGTCTGACATGATAGAAGCGGCTGACAGGAAAAAAGAAGAAAAAACTAAGGAAACGAGGGTGTTAGCATTTTATCACTCTGTCGAGGATAAACCAGCTATCCTTTGTAACCTTTTCAAAGTAAGCCCCCTTACAAAAACGAAAGAAGGAGAAGATATCCAAAGAGCAACTGTTTTACGCAAACTACCAATCAACAGGGACTCGACCTTTCGCAGGATCTGCAATCATGTTAAAAGCCGCGGGTGATAAATCTAGATCATACTCGGCACACCCTCCACACCTGTCAACAACCGTGATGACGACCTCCTGTCGCTTTTTAAAGCGTGATCATAGCCATCTTGAACAATTGGCCTTCCTCTGCGCTACAAAGGAACCACAACTGGACAGTTATGGTTGTTCACACCGCGCGTGCTATTGGGAGAAGCTGTAGTCTCCAAAACACCAGTTCCCGTCTTTGTTCTTGTTGCAAATGTCGTTACACGGCCATTAAGGCCGGTGCCATTGAAGTCAGTCCACTGCTGGCTTAAAGACCCAATGTCGGAGCGTCGACTGAATCCTCCCTTCGGTCGTACAACTATTTGTCGTCCACAAAACGGATTGTTGTTGCTGTTAGCAGTTGCCATCGAATCGGACAAAGCATGCCCAATCGCCGCTATTAAATCGGAAGCTGAATTGGTAATCCCGCAGGTACCTAACTCGGGGTCATAGTAAGTGGCATCACCAGTATAAGTTTGCCCCCTACCGCCACCCCTCTTCCTCCTCCACCACTGCTTGGAGTTGGTGCAGGAAGCGACGAACATGAACTTGCTGGAGCAGAATTCTCTGGGCGGGAACCAGCAACTTGCTACTTTGAGCGCTAGCAGAACTTGACGAGGCCGGCGTTTGCGTAGAAGATGTACTTGATAGAGTAACATTTCTTCGAGAAGACGAACCATTTAAAATATCAAATATAAGTATACATAAACACCACGCATACTATCTCTTCACACGGACATACCTTTGCTCAGCCGGAACAACAATAACACCTCCACCAGGGTCGTTATAAATTAACACTTTCACGGAAGAACTAGGAGCGCCAGATGAAGCCGTGTTTGTGACTGTGTGCGGAACGCTCGTATAAGTTGTACGAGTACTCCCACCAGAAATCCTCGTCAAAGCCTCAACCACGGTCGTCGAAGGACCCAAAGTAACCCGTCCTTGCGAAGTTACGGTAGCTGTAGGACTAATGATAGACGTAGTCCCGCCCGTAACAAGAGTAGTTCCTCCCTCGACTGTAGTAACGACACGACCGAATGTGAAAGTTGCTGGACCAACAGTATTCAAAGGTAAATACGAAGTAGCAGGTATAACGGAGCCTCTCGAGAGCTGATAAGTGATACCTTCCGGTTGTTCATATTGGATGGTAAAAACTTGATCACCAACCCGAGTAATCTCTGTGATGGTACGAGTGATAGTAGGAACAAATATCTTGCCTCTAGGAAGAGTGATACCAGGCCGAGATCCATTGGCGCCGACGACACCGTTTCTTTGCGCGCGGTTACGTTTAACTCGCTTTGAAACACCGATTCCGATTGCCGCAGCCCGGATTTTGGATGGAACCTTTCGAGAATACCGAGTCCCATTTTAAATTTGCCCGAGTGCCCGAGGGTACTTCTAGCAAGAACGATAGATAAAGCGAGCTAGTAGCCTTGTCCAACCAGCCGAGGACAAGCTGGAATGAAGATGGAAGACGTTTTCTGTCAAGAAGTCTGCTTTCATAGTGACAATTGCTGTTCAGCGTGCTATTGTTCTTGCAATTATGGGTGATCGTCTCGTAGAGTCAGCATAGCATAGAGGGGTGGGTCAAAACCCCAAAGGACGGAATAATCCATTTGAATTTTGAAATTGAATCGGATAGCCCGGACAAATCATTATAGAGCAAAGAGAGACGTTGATGAAATTTCCATTGCGGGTTAAACGTCCCCAAGAGCAATGCCCCGGTGGCACGCTTTCGACTACCCTCGGGTCCTAGGACAATGTAAAGGCAGTTGGCAATCCCCAATTCTGATCAGAGACGGCCGAGTAGTTTTTCCCAAGTCGGAGCATTGCTACCCAGGATCGAGACACCAGTTATTCAGCCTCCCAAATTAGGAACGAACATTTATTCTTATAGCCAGCTTTTTCCACACCTGAACATTTCCCCAGTCGAAGGTTTAAAAACAATACTTGTAGCCTCCGCAAGTGGGAGGTCAAAAAAGTATGTTGTAATTTGTTCAGAACATGTAAGAAGACAACCATATTAACATCCCGTTACTGTGGGGAATGAGTGTTCGATCTGACTTTATTTCCGGCAGAGTAGCTCTGGAAGAGACCCCCGTAATGTATATAATAGATTTGATAATGATTTGAGAGGAATTATCCGAGTTCTATGATCTGACGTATCCAATGTCCAGTTCAAACTGTTAAAATACTCCATATTTCCCCTATATCCAGTCTAGAACCAGGTGTTGGTTAGGAGTTTTCCCAGGCATAACGGGCTCGGGAAGTGGTAAATCTTGAAGCCAATCGTAAAATCTTGGCTGATCCCCGTGGCTGTTCTAAAATCCGTATGGGAGATCTCCAATGGCTCCATAGGATGGCACCATCAAACTAACTAGCGCCCAGTTTGAGGAAGCTTCGGATCGCAACTAGTGATTAGCAGCCCCTTCAACCCTGCTTCGTAGCTGTGTAGGCCTTGTGTCTAAAGGTTTGATAAATAACCAGTTAGAAAACCTGTCTCTTAAGCTCTTGAGAAGTATAAAAAAAGGTTAAACACACGCCAAGAATCAGTTCCAACTAGTCCATACATATGACTTCAAAGGCCCACGGTATTACAAAACGGAGGCATAAGAGGAAGGTTGCATTTTTTTCACATCGGCTCTTGAGACAAGGTGGTTCGATTATATCGCACGGAATAGTTGTTGTTGCGAAGATATCAAAGGCCCGTTGAATAAAAACTTTTTTAAGGTTTCATAAGCATAATTCTAGACATTCGTATATCGTTGGAAGCCCACGCGTTTATGACGATGCCATTAAACTTCGATCCTAAGATGCACAGAAAAGACAAAAATCTGTGCACACCCAAATATCAGCTGGCCCGTTAATGTTAGAAACGCTGGATAAAAGTGCACATCCCTCGCTTCAACGGCAACGTGGTACGGATCGCTGACTAGCCAGGTAGCCCAACAGTGGTACGTACCACAGCAGGGTCTGCGCATAGATACTTCCATGCTTGCTTAACTTTATATTGCCAAGTTGGACTGCAAGGCGGCATTTTTTCTCTCTCAACTTGGTGGCGCAGGTACCATCCTTCTCGAATCATCGAAGGCGTTCGTTCCTTCTGATCTGATATCTGTCATATCTGTCACTAAACGTAGCCAAGGAAGTTCCGTCGACGTACAGTCTATTCTGCTCAGCTTTCCTGTTTGCATAAAAGTCTGCAAAGACTAGTCCAGGTGACAAGGATTACTTGAAAGGATCGAATAATGATCGAGTAAGAAACGGTCAACCTGCGTAATCCTTAACCAAATTGTCGGACTAAGAAGCTTGTTTTAATCTTGAGTATGTACGAGCTCTCCTGTGTCCGTCCCGTCACGCTTAATTAAGCTCTAGCTTCTTTTTCGTTTGCCGCCTTCTTGTACTTGACAGACTTGACAATGTTGGGATATTGACCTATATAAATCCTCGGTCGGTGGTTTATGCGCCATCCTGTTTTATTCGAGCCAACAGAGCACGAAACACCCACTTGGCCGGGGTTCCTGTAACAAGCTTCCCGTTAAATTTCTCAGATCTGGTTCTTCGTCAGGTTGGGTCCATTTTTGGCTCAGGCTTAACTAATTGTTGGCATTCCTGCCTCCTCACTATTAATAATTTCCCATCAGTTTTTTTCTTCCCTATTAATTCATCGTCGACTATAATAGTACTTCTATGTGGCCTCAACAGCTTCTCCGTCCCATTTGTCCAATCGAGCCTCTTCGAATTTCCAGCTTTTAGCACTTGACGACTTCGTACATCTACAATAATAAGCAATACCTCTTCCTTGAAATACAATTTTATACACGTTATACTTCCACGTATATTTATATCGACATCATCGCCATCGCAAGTGGAGAGAGAGGTCTTGGGTCTGGTCTTCTCCCCGCCAACCACGTTTCTCAGCTCATCTCTAGCGCCGTTTGGTTTCCAACGCCCATTCCTGCATAAAACCTCCCCGGAATTGTTCACAGCTTCATCAACCTCATCAATTTCCAATTATCGACATCTTCTCCCATTTCATCAATACCAACCTCTCCGACACGGTATCTACCCCTGGAGGCCCACTAACAGGACTTATACCCCTCGTATCAATCACAGAAGTCTTCCCGAAACAATAATCGAGGCTCTATCAGACCTCAATTGGGTCTCTCCTACTCTCGCAAACATGGCTCAAGTACTCTCTCCTATTCCTTCCGTCTCCACAACAAACGGAATGCGACCCGAAAATCGCTCTCTCTCCATCGATATCGCGACGGCATTCTCCCCTGTCGACGAAAGAGGTGCCTTTATGCACGACAAAATCTTCAAAGAAGGTTGGCTGTATCAGAGGACGCGAAAAACCAAGGTACGTTATCATTTTTAATATCTAATGTTTTTAAGCATCCCTGCTGATTTTTGATATATTAGACCTGGAAACGTCGTTGGTACGTGCTCAGAGGATCGGCTATCAGCATCTACAAGGACGACAATGAAAAGAAGCTCCACCGCCAGATCCAACTGGGCGACCTTACCGCATGTGCCCCGCTCAAGAACGACAAACGGCCTCACATATTTGGTTTATTTTCACCTACCAGAAACTTCCATTTACAAGCATCAAGTGATGCAGAGATGAACGAATGGGTCAAATTGGTTCGCGAAATGACGGCATTGGAAGAATCAGATGAACCGCTTGTTATGAGTCCAATCACAGAGTCACATCCGATCACAATCCCCAGAAGGGCTTCACAGCCTCCCGGTCCCTCGAGCCCTACTGCTAGACCACAGGATGGTCATGTTGGTTCGTTTACTCTCGACTATTCTGGTGCTTCCATGTCGTCAACCTCTGAGCTTGGTGGAGTAATATCGCAGACATCACTTGCAATTCCAGCCGGTGAACCAAGTACGTCTGCATTGAGACCAACATCACCACCAACAACTGCCGCCAGCGGTGCAACTGGAGCCTTTGTCGTTTCTCCTATCTCAACAAATGACCATCAAAACGCCCCGCCAACAACCGGCTTTCAACGCCAAGAATCGGAACTTTCCAATCTAGAAGGACAATTAAATGACTCTCGGGTTGTTTGGCACGGGTACCTGTACGTCCTAAAATCCAAGTCAGGAATTCGACAATGGAAGAAGATATGGGTTGTCCTTCGCCCACGAAATATCACATTCTACAAAAACGACGACGAATACAGGGCTCTCAAGTTGATTCCTCTCGAAACAGTTGTCGATGCTGTCGAAATCGATCCAGTTTCAAAAAGCAAGAAACATTGCATGCAACTGATCCTAGAAAATAAATCATATCGATTTGCTGCTGGAGACGATGAGGGTCTTACAAAATGGCTCGGAGCAATCAAGAGTACACTTGTAAAAAGCCGACGGTAATAGCATGGGTTCCTTTTAGCTTTTTTTATCGGGTGTTTTTCTTTTTATTACAAAATTCCACGGGAAGCCTCTTTTCTATTAGTAATTCACGAAAACTGCTTTTCTTAACGACATTCATTACGATACATGACATACGGCCGCCTTCCTAACTCTGCTTTCCCATGAGCCTTTTATCTCTCTTTTCTCTATTCAGACGACTGTCACGAATCAACATGAGCGGGATTTTTTTTTTTTTTTTTTTTCATTAGTTTATTTTACTGCTGTGCGAGGGGCATCGGCTTTCTTAATCGCAACCTCTTTCCTCATTCTTATGTCTCTGTTCCTTCCATTCCTTTTCTAGCGTCGGTTACGACCTTCTTTCCCTGACGCTTCCCGCCGGTCGAACCTGGATATGGATGGAAACCCCTGTACTACTATATACTAAGCATTCAAAGGTTTTTTTTTCTCTTTCTTTGTGGCATTGCCGACTCTACTTCAAAAGACAGCGACTGGTTTCTTTTGTTATTTTGTCAGTTGGCGGAGGATATTTTAACTTGAGCAAAAAATGCTGGCTTTTTCGTGTTTACCAACCTTTGTATTTCTACGGTCTTATCGGAAGCACTTTTGACTATTCCTTTGGTTTTTCATTTGTTTTCTAAAGATGTTTACTTGCGAGTAGTTAATTATGAAACGAGGAGGTGGATGCAAATACGTCAGATGGAAGCTATCTTTAGTCTCTAAAGATGTCTACTGAAAATATTTGTATACATGGCGTATTCAGACCTTAGATCTACAATATGTACATATTCTAGTCCTTTGAAGATTTACCATACATATTATCCCCTTTTGTGGGTGCCCGAATTATACCTAGTCCGATCAATTCTAGATATCTGATATCTGAGCTAGTGTATTCTCGAAGTCTCGTATACTGGACTCAACCAAGCGTCCACTGTTAGATTTATGGAAATTTTGATTTGCCAAAGCTGACCTGTATCTACCAGTCAATAATTCTTACTAATGTACATATATACCATAACAAATCCTAATTTTAGGATCTATACGCGATTTGATTTATTTTAGCTAGACTAAGCTCCAAGACTAGACTCAGCTTATAATCATCAGATAGGATTCAAAGACGGTTCAGAATTCGAGCAGCCGGTGTCGATCAGTCAACTTGCAGTTGTGCATCAACTATCGAGTAAACGTCATGATCATGCAATTGATTTCTAATCAATTCGGTATCAATAGGTACTTGTTAAGTCTACACCCAGAAGTAGTACTCCTCCAGTAGATTTGTGACGTCTAACCCAAGATCACTATACAAGCCAAAAAGCCCCGAACTAATTTCTTTCTTGTGACATGCTAATGACGTTGGCATTTAAATATATAGCCCGAGTCTTTGTTGCAATTGGCTCAGATTTAATGTCATGATTCGGAGATGCGGCGGGTTTATATATACCCCACGGCCCGGTCGATCGGCTTGTCATCAGTATCGGCACATAACTAGATCAATTGCAAGCTCGTCAGTAAAAAAAATCTCTCAAAATTAGATCATGATATCACTATATGCTCATAGAAAAGCTTTACAGTAGCTTAGCTATACGTCCCTTTAGCCTCCGTTATAGATATCCTATCACTTAGTGCATGGTCGACCTACAATTCAATATTACTTCTTACTGCGCACCCAAGATCGATCTCAATACATCTAATGTTGCAATCGAATTCGAAGTACATGTACCAATGGCCCGATAGGATCGATTTCCAGGCGAAAAGATAACTGGTTTCTTTTCACGAAATTATTGAGATCGAAAGCCTCTCAAGCCATATCCGTAGTAGACCCATTCGTACCGACGGTACTACATAGTACGTAGGTTACCATCTAAGTTCATAGATCGATCGATCTCGAAAGTGGCCTGACGTTGCGGATCTCATTTATTAAAATCGAACTCGGATTCGCAATCGGAGAGAAGTTTATACGAGCGAATTCGCGAAGACATGCATAGATAGATAGATAGATGTAATCTCGGTCCGCAACATATACTAGAAAAAGAAAAAAAACGGCGCCTTTGGTCTGGTGTAGCTCTTGTTGTTAAGGTCTTGGGATATCGCGTGGGAGAGAGTTCTAGCGTTTCTGGCGCTATTTCCACTCAAATCCAACATTGCAATCTCCAAAAGAAAGATTGTTCATTTATAGAAATTTTGTGCTGAAAGGTGATAAATGCATGAACTTCAGACTTTGAACTTCTCGAATGCGACAAGATGGCGCCCGGATCCGTGCACACCGCCAGTCACATAAACTCAAAGGAAATTCGAAAAGAAGATATCCAAAGAAAAGAAGTGTTGAGTCTATGAGCATTCAGACCGTTGAACTTCTTATTTTTGTTTCAAGGCTCGGGGAGGGCGAGTTTCCGGACAGGGTGGCCTTAGCTTCGGGGCGCGAGTCTTGAACAGAACCCTTACCGGGCGACCTACCTTCGGGGAAAAAACGCCACGCAGTCTCTGAAACTTTAATATAGCTATCAATTATCGAAAGCCAAAATTCGCCTGAAGGAAAGGCTTTAGGGGGAATAAAAAGTCTCCATCCGAGAGCGCCGTTTAGGCTGCTATTTCTTCCAGACGGCTGTGGGGCGGTGTCGCTGTCAATACAGGGCGATGATGGCCTCTGCGTCGATACACTGAACGACATAGGTAGGAAATTTATTGATACCAGAATCTCAAGATATCCGTGCTTGAGCACATGTACAGATTTCGAATCACAATAGTATGATGTATGATATCACGAAATATAAAAAATAACGTAAATAAATTAATCACCTGATAGTCACAATCAATCAATCAACCCTTCCGCGATGTCGGCATCCTATATCATACAATAATATACCACATTCGAATCCCCCTAATTCGTATCTTGTACAAGCGATTTTAGCCAATGCAAGGGGGCGCGAAAAAAATAAACCGAATGGAAGGGGCCCAAGCATTTACATGAAGAACCAACTTTAACCTCGGGGTTTTAGATAAGTTTTAATCCGTTAGCGATCCAAGGCCTGCATCGAAATATCCCGCTCGTTGTGTCGTCCCATGGATACCCTTGGTTACAGATATATTATATTGAGGAAGCGGGTAAAGTGTTGGAAAAAAAGTGATATTATATTTATACTCTGTCCTTTGTGTAGCCGAAAGAATTGCAATATTGACGATGATCATGTGCAGCAGCTACGTTACATGTTACATTTGGAGAATTAGTAGTATCTTGAAAGGTAGAAAATGATGCCTTTTATGATATAACCAGAATGTAATTTTATCAGCTAATATCTCAAGATATAATTTTCGAATATACATGATATATCAGTGTGACCTCCTTCAAGGCAAGCTTCCCCCCAGCTTGGAAAAGATAACTATACGAGTTATAATATCTGCTTCAGGAACCAAAGATATACGAAAATCGACTGAAGGGTTTTTGGTCGCCATACGGCTCTTCTGTATGTGAAATACGACGGGAAAAAAAAACAAAATAAAATAAAAATAAAAAAACAGGTTGAACTGAGCGGGAACCAAAAGATGAAAGCAAGAAAGTTCCTCTAATAATTATAACTCCACTTGCAACGTCATTAAGCAAAAAAGGAATTTGGGTAAGGGAACGGGGTATATTGTTATCAAGGAAGAAATCAAAAGCCCAGAATTACAAACGGACAAACAAAACAAACGGGAAAGATATTAATAATACAAAATGATATGAAATGAAGAATAGACATTGCAAGGAAAGATACGACTGTGAAAGGAGTGTGATTTTGATCAAGGAAAGTGACTGTCGCTAAATAAACCACATATTCATGACGGACATGGAAGGAACGTAAGAAAAGAAAAATTATATTTTATTTTATACTTTATTTTATTTTATTCGAAGCCTCTTAGGTAGTAGCGATTGAAGCTGGGAAACTCAATTGCTGGAGCTTGAACGAGCGAATCTGGGTCTGTATGTCGAGTAGGAGTTCGCCGCGATCTTCTGAAGGCTTGGTGGTGGTGGTATACGCGGCCTCTGCCTCCTTCAAGGCTTCGACGTAATCGGCTTCAGCCATAGAACCTTCCTTTGCAGCAGAAGGCTCGAATGTCGCTTCGAATGTCGGTTCAAAGCTGGATTCATGAAGAGGCATTGACCTAATGCTGCCACCAGATGAAGCCGATCGCGCAGTTGTCAAACTCGGTGAGACATCTGTCACAGGCGTAGAAACATCTCCAAGGAAGCACGGAGTGCGAGGGGTACCAATGAATGATGGCGACCGCGGTGGTTCTCCGGACATGTTGACAAAGTGGCGGACAAGGTTTTCGAGTTTGAATAGAGCGTTGATGTTCGTTTGGATGACCTCTTTATGGCGGGCTTCGAGTTCCTGAAGTTCGGTTTCATAGCCAATGGAGATAGCTTGCTTGAGTTTCTCCCCGGCAGATTCTTTGTCCTCAATGCCGGCGGTGGCAATGGTGGCTAAGAGGGTTTGCTTTTCATCGTTAAGAGTTTTGATTTGGGATTGGAAATCCTTAGCGGCTTCGTTCGCGGCTTCCTTTTGTTCCCATAGATTCTTTTCAAGGGAAACGTTGCGTTCGAGGATATCCTTGAATTTGCCTTTCTCGGACTCAAGTTGAAGTTCGAGGTCGGCAATGATCCCAGCCTGTCGTTCAATCTCATCATTCTTGGAATTAAGTTCCGTGGTCAACTCCGCGATCTTCTTCTCGTCCTCCGCGACCTGGGCGTTGATTTTAGTCTGAAGCTTTTGAAGGGCTTGAAGTTCGGCCCTTAGTATTGCTGTCTGCCTCTCGTATTTTTCTGCCGAGTCTTTCTGCTGGGATTCGGAATAGGCAGTAACCTTTGCGACTTCCGCCGCAATCCGCTTCTCAGTCTCGTCTTCTTTAGAGACCGGGGCCCCGGATTCACTAATGGTGTAACTTCGACGAGATCGAGTACTAGCGCTGCCGATGCTATCCCTCACCCTGCGATGTAAAAGTTCCTCGCAGTTATTCGACATCCTCTTCAAGTCAGTCTCAAGGGCCTCCTTCTCAGCATTAGCAAGCTTCTTATCCCTTGCCTGTGCGGCTACTAGGACAAGTCTTTCCTGCGCAAACGCCTCCTTCTCTCTGAGATGAGCCGCCACAATCTCTGCTTTCTCGTCTTCGAACCGTTTGGCATCTTCACTCCGGGAAGATTTCACGGTTTCGAGCAATGCCTCGTACTCTGCCGTTTTGGCTTGCTCGGCTGCGATTCTCTTCTCCATTTCCTGAAGATCCTTTTCGTGTAACTCAAAGATAGATTCCTTTTGCATACGGAAAAGTTCTACCTGTTCCGCATTCTTCTGCTTGAGTTCCTTCAATTCGGACTCGTACCTGTCAGAAGCCGCCTTTCGTCGAATGTTCTCTTCACGAACCAAACGTTCATACCGCGCTCGTTCGTGCTTCAGACATTCTTTTCGTTTTTCGTCAGATGCAGCTAGAAGTTGGGCTCGGATCCGCTGTTCATGTTTCTGAAAGTCCTCTCGCTTCGTAGATTCTTCCTGAACGGCATGTTCAAGTTTCTCCTTTTCGGTCTGGCGGGAAAACTCAGAGGCATCGAGTGCAACCTGCAATTCCAGAGAGCGCTCTCTTTCAGCCGTTAGTTCTTCGATATGCTGCGACAGCGAGCTTTCGAGATCTGCAATCTTCTGCGCGACAATGTCCTTGTCGACGTCGTTAGTTAAATCTAGAGGTCGTGTGATGATCGATTTCTTGAGTTCTGCAATCTCTTTCTCGTGTTCCTCTCGTAAATTTTCCAACTTTGCCTCATAATTCTTTCGAAACTCGGCTTCGGTTGCAACAATGCTTTCTCTCAAAGCGGTGAGATCTCTCTCGAACAATTCTTCCCTCTCTCTCATTCCGGTTTCATGGGATGCAATTAGGTCCGCCTCTCTTTGCTTTAAGATGTCGATTTCCGACTGCAACTTCAACTTCTCATGGTGAGCTTGCATCTCTTTAATCTTTAGCTTTCCTTCCAGTTCATTCCGGAGATTTGATATCTGCAAAAGATTCCTCTGATGCATCTCAGAAATCTCCTTTTGGTACGTCGTAACCATCTTCTGTATATCCGTTTTAGTAGCGGCATGGAATTCTTCGATCTGTGTGGCATGCGTCTGTTCGAGTTGGCTGATGTGGGCGTTTCTTTGGAATAGAAGTTTCTCTCGGAGTTCAAGTTTCTTTTGGAGTTGTTCATTCATGACCCGCATGACATGTGCAACTCGGTGACCCTGAATTCTCGGAGCGTTAATATGGGTGCAAAAAATTACGACAGGTTTGAAGTAAATGGTGGTTACCTCGGTAGCTAGCTCTTCGGGTGGAATATCTTTGAATCTCGTCTTCGACAACCTATCACCAATAATTAAGGAAGAACGCCTCGAACTCGATGTTGATACGGCTGCCGGTGGTGTATGTTGGCTCATTTGTATGATTTTCTCCTGTAGAACCTCACACATCTACAGAAATCATTAGTAACCTCCTTTATTACGCCGTGTGAACCCGCGCAATTTTTAAAGATCATTTTTCATACCTTTCGAAGCCTTATAACCTCAGAATCTGTCGACTCTTCCTTCAACGCGCCGCTCTTCGACTCGGAGGGCATATTTCTCGGCGACATTTCGATATCACAAGGTTCTCGATTTAAAAGTGGGAGGTCGGTTTCGATGTGCTTCTCTTTCTCTTTCTCTTTCTCTCGCTCTTTGCCTTTCCTTTCCTTTGTCGGTGTATTAAGTGTGGTGCGTGACGAAGCTCGAGAACTGGATCTTCGAGGAGGAGGAGGAAGAATTGGAGGCATTGTTTTCCTGACCTCTTCAATCGGATGAAAATCTTCTGGGTTACCGGGGAACAAGATCTCCTGAGAGGGTTTCTCATCAAACCCGGTGGTAATACTAGCGGTTGTGGGTTTGGTGGTGGCGGCCGTTGTGGAAGACGAAGCCGCCGCGGCACCGTTCTCATACACTACTAATCCCGGGGTAGCCTCCTCTGGAATCGAATTTGCGAATTCATCAAATGAAGGGATAGGTTTGCGCAGGGTTTTACTACGAGTGGCTGACTTTAGTTTATTCTGCCGCTGAGAGTTGGAGTCGTAGCATTTATTCTTGAGAGCCTTCCCGCAAGATTCTTTAATAGCAGCGTTCACGATTTCGTCATCATCATCTTGGTCGGAGTCGGGTTCAACCCAAGGCGAAAGGGACGCTGAGCCAGGCGTAGTAGGGGTTGGGGGTTCCGCTGAAGGAGATCGAGACGACTCAAGAGATCGAGAAAGTCGAGGACTCCAGGGCCAGGAAGGCATCTTGAATGGTGATAGGCCAGCGAGAGTGGTGAGCTGATACTGATATTGCGGCTTAATATTACGCCAGGGTATCAAATATCAGAACTTTGGCAAGCCCAGATTTCGAATTTGCGGAAGGCAAGACTGGGACGGCTTGGAAGGGAAAAACGAACGTCGGGTGCCCAAAAATGTATAGAGTGTCGAAGAGGGGGCATATCGAGAGTTTTAATACCCTCTCAACGGCTCAAGCTGGTTAAGCCTATGATGAAGTATTTCGTTACCCCATTGGAGCATTTTGCAAGGCAAGACAAGGCTGTCAGGTCGAATAATCCTTGGAAGTCTGTGGGACTGTAAAGTCTAGCCCGCAAATATCCCTCCAGAGGAACCTGTCCACCCCCAGGCGCTGCCGTTAACTTGCTGTTGTGCATCTTGACCGTAAACACCCCCAGTTTCAGTCGCACGGAACAGCAGAAAAACCCCGGTCGAAGATGATTGATGGTGTGTGGGATGTTCAGATGTTTTCCTATCCGGCCCACCCTATGCGATGAACCCATGCACCAGGGTGCGAGATCCGGGTCCCCTGCAGGCCAAGCTTCAGGAGAGGAAAAGCAATGATCTCATTTCCCACCTGTCAACCGGCCAATGATCCATCCTCCCGACGTCCAATCGCATGGATTTGGGGGAAACCGCGGCCGTTTCCCCACCCAGCACACACTTCGTTTTGCAAACGATACGTGCGGTGTAATATTAAAGCGGCGTATCGCTACGTTCCGTTGAGAGGAGTACCTCCCAGAGGAGGGCCATCGGTTCGAAAGGGTGTTCGTCATCAGATCGCAAATGGGGATATATATACTTGAGTATATATCAAGATCCAAAGTATCGAGGTGCATTGCATTGGATCTCGACCTGGGCTAATAAATGCATGCGGAAAGCCACTTTTTTCTCTGTCAATGTCTCCGATATTCGAATTCGTCAATGTCAACTTCCCCATTGTCAGCTCGCTCGCTTGCGGCTTTGTGACAGCCAATACGGTAGTAGTCTAGAAGTGTGCTGAGAATCTTGCGTCTTGCATAAAATTATCCCGATGTTGATCCAGCGAAATAGGTTCCGATGCCAGAGCCATCCGACGGTTCCCAAATACCAGC
This sequence comes from Arthrobotrys flagrans, assembly GCF_004000055.1. Classification (NCBI taxonomy): domain Eukaryota; kingdom Fungi; phylum Ascomycota; class Orbiliomycetes; order Orbiliales; family Orbiliaceae; genus Arthrobotrys; species Arthrobotrys flagrans. The sequence continues at coordinate 1,916,868 of NW_027137556.1, forward strand.
ATCCAGTCATTCAATAATTCAACAGCATCGTCAACCCCCCCAAAGGCCCGACGGAAAATTCTATTAAAAATAATAACAATCAATTCAATTCCACCATGGTTGCGCACATTCGCATCCCGAACTAGGCGACGAGATGGAGAACGTGACCAACCACCCCCCAGCTCTCGCAAACATCTCCCATCCATGCAACATCGGTAACACTTGATTTTGTACCCGAAGGTAACTTTTTTGTTTAAAGCAATTTTTTTTTCTTCACTGCATGGGAGTTACGGGTCAAGATAGACGTAATGTGTATCGGAGATCTGCCCGAGAAGTGCGAGTGGCGGACCAGGTGGACTGCTGCATGCTGCACGTTAATTCGCTAGCTGTATGGCCAAGGACAAGCTGCAAGGAACCACCTTCCACGGTGTTTTTGCTGCATGATAGCTGTGGTACCGTTTCGCCGCTCAACAAGATTTGTCAGACCCTCCCCCTTATAAGAGGGAAGTACGGGCGAAGAGTGTCTTGAAAGCTTGTAGCTCGAAGTAGACATGTGGATCGATGGATCTGAATAGGAATCAAGAAAAGCGGCAGAGTCCCACATCGGATCTGGCTCAGGGACCGAGCGTCGAATCGAACCGTCGATACACCCATATGCATATCCAGCGACGCAAAGCACAAGGATGAACCCGTCATCTTCGACCTGAAGACTCCCTAACAAGCGCAAAATTTTTCGGTATGGTGAAATTCGGCGAAGTCCAACTCTAGACCTTTTTCGATCCCGATTCATTTCTCATTGTGGTGCAGCTCTAGCTGATCCAATTAAGGCACCCTACACTATATGCTATCTGAAGCTTCAATCTATGACTTCATAAAAAAAAACTGACATAGTTATAGCGGATTTGTTCAGTAACTAGCAGCTCAATCAAATGCCTTAACTCGGCTCCGAATTTATTAATATATATTACTTGAGTGCTTCGGAATGATTTCTTCAATACCATTCATAATTACGTCGAATAGTTGCCTAATCATCCGTTTTCTATGGTGTGCTTGGATATTTCAATAGCGATATTGTTCATAACCAAGCTGTAAATTGTATATACCGAAGCTGTGGACGGTCAAGCCGGGCAATGCATTCACTATGCATGAAGGCCCCCCAATATCGATATCAGATCTCGAACATCCCCAAGGGTCTCACCTGTGCAGCATGCAAGAACCCTTTGACCTCAACCCTGCAGTTCATGTATGAGTAAGGATTTAGAAAGAAGGGTCTCTAAATCAAGCCACGGAAGGAACCGAAAAAGACGTTTCACTTAATTTCGGATAGATGGTCTTTTGGATAACTCAGGAACACCACCGCCATCTTGTGCTCGGATAACAAAGACTGTTGCCAGGATCTTTTTTTTTTTTTTTTTTTTTTAAAGACAAGTGAACAAAACGCCCTTTTGCCGCCACCACTGGGGTTGACAAAATCCTGATAGCGAATCAACGGGGGAACAACAGGCTTGTGCGGAGTATGAAGTGTGTATTTTTGTCATACATGCGAAAACCCCAGGGAAGAGACGGCAAGATACTTCGGGTTGGTTGGAATCCCGTGTTACCAACTTCCAAAGGTCTCCTCGTCACGATTGCCTTCCAATTCATTCGGACTATCAAAGAAAGAAAGGCTCAAAGCGTAAAATCGTCTGGTCTCGACTCGCAGTCCGCCTGGGATCGAGGTTATAGTCTGGATGACCCTTAACATTATTGAAACCCGATCTCAAAATCGGGGAAATGGCTCTATCCGTAACGAAGATCCAATTATGCATATTCCCACCACCACCAGCTTTAACAAATAAAATGCTACTGTCCGTAATAGCACTGAGATTGAGATGGTCCACAAATAGAACCCGATCGAAAATATTTTCAAATCCATCTCTTTAAATGTACATCGCCATTAATTCGCCGGCGCGACCCTCGCATGTCGAAAATACTTCATCCCAACCCAAGCAATAATCACCCAAACCCACGCAACCACCCACGTCAATATCACTAACGCCGGATAATACCCGGGAATAGGTAAATCATCATCAGGATCGTGATCTTCGTCTTCGGGAGCCACAGGCGGAACCCCCGTAGGTCCAAACCACGCCCAATCCCATATCCCCAATACACTCCCCATCCCTACTACAAACACCACCCAAGTGGTAATGAGCACCACCCACCCCCACCATACTGTATCCGCATAATCGACATGACGCGAGGAACTCGTCCGTCGGGAGGAACGCGGTATTCTTGAGGAACTGCGGGATGCGACGGATGTATCCCTCATCATCAACGGGGGAGGTGAGAGATGATCGTCGTCTTCGGAATTATTCAAGCTAGAGGACGCGCCGTCTCCACCCGTGAGTCCGGGATTTCGACCGCCACCACCTGCTGCATCTGCAACGTCCAAATAAGACCCTTTATTCTTAACGACTGATTTCGCGTCGGTAAATGAAGAGGATGCGAAGGTAAGCAGTGATTTTCGAAGAGATCGAGCTCGCTGCCTGGTCTTTCGGGGAAGCTGTTTGCTACTATTGCTGCTGATTGTTGGGCCGCTCATCGCGTCATCGAGGTTGAGATCGGGATTGTAATCGTTGTCGCGTGTGCACTCGTGTCGTAGAAGTGCCTACATTGTCCATTTGGAAATCCAATCGAATTCAAAAGTGGAGGGCTGCCTATAGATCGGTGCGCCGTATGCCTAGCCCCGGCATCCAACCTTTTCGTCCCGATACTCGTTCCGTAATCCCTTCTCGACTAAAGCCGGGGCCTTTCGATTCCCTCGTGGCAGAAAGTCTGCTTGGTCGGATGAGAAAAAGGGTCGGGAGTTGAGGGTGTGGTTGTTAACTTGGCACGAGCTCGCTCGCTAAACTTAAGGTGATGGACAGCTTTAATCTCGCCAAATCCACTAAACACTTCGCTGCCTCGTGATAGCATGGAAGCGCCAATGTTATTATATTCGAATGACAGGTCACGGTCGACTTTGATAGCGAATCGATTGGAAGGATAACGGCAATGTCACCCTTATAATATAATATGACACTCTGCTGCCTATTATAGGCACATGTTCAGCCCTGCAGCCCGTCGCTTTATACCGAAAATCATGTCTCGATATCGATATCAAAATCCCATTTACTCCACTCTAAATGGTGGGATGTAACATCTACCACTAAATAAATAAATCAGCTCGCCAAGGTGGCCTAGACCCATTTACGTTATCAATGGATCTAGATTGTAAGATCCTTAAGAGTTCGGTAATTCGATATTTATGTTCCGATCGATCTACAGTTAAACAATAGCCGCCTACTTTCTATTCCATACCGACGTCATAAGAGCGCTAGATTCGTATCGTAGCAAGAAATGAAGCCGCTAAGGTGACACTTGCGAGAAGTCAATCTCATCCCCAACAAAGAAAAAACCATTTGCGAAACAAGAAAAAAGAAATTGAGTATGAGTGGGAGGGACCTATAGCGCTGGAGGAAGATGTGAAGGAGGAGGTGGATTCGATGCCGTTTCCCTTGCTAGTTTCTAGTCACCCTAGATGTGCAGGATTCTAAAATTCAAACCGGTGCTCTTCCCTTATTGCTCCAAGTTGCGATAGTAGTCGACATACGCATCGATGGTAGAAGGATAGGATCCTAAATTCAAACCCAACATTAGCCTTTTCCTGTATTCGACCGTAATATCAACCGAACGATCGTCCACTTACCATTCTCATCATATCCTGTCAAAGTCGGATCCGCTCTCGCAGATACGATGAACTCATAGAACATATTCCAGGTATCCTTTGGAATACTCTTCTTCCACTTCTCGTTCAGGAAGACCGTCCACCTTTCCAAGTGACCGTTATCTCCGAATCTACTTTGCAGAAGAAGCCTCCACCATTCTGTAGCGCTCTCGAGCGGTAAAGCTTTCGTTCCTGCCGGCTTCGCCCAATTAAACGCCCACTTGTAAACTTCCTTGAAGTACTCTTCGTTGGTGTCTAGGGATTGCCTCAGTTCTTGAAGTTTCTCCTGCATTTTAGGTAAGGAATCGGCGCTATAGAGTGTCAGCGAATGATTTCAACACAGAAAACCATTCCAAGTAGTTGAGATATATGTACCCTAGTTGCATCCACCCATCTGTGAACTCCTTCCGTTTGAACTCTCCCATGGACTCGGAACCCAGAGCTTTACTAAGTGGAACCAGAGTAACATCGTCGAGTTGTAGCCCCAGCGCATCGAAATATGCCATTGTCGCATTTATCGAGAACTCATCAGGGGGATCATCAGGCTCTGTAGAAAGAAAGAGGAGATTGTCCATTTTTAGCTCCCAAACTTCTTTCCCCTCCAAGAAATAGGATTTGTTTGAACGTACGCCTGAATTGATCGAAGATAGCATTGATCGCATTTTTGTTTGTAGGACCCGAGGCCGAAGATGTGTTTGGGTTTTGATAGTAACTATTATAAAATCCGGAGGAAAAGTTATTCGACTGCGGATCTTGATGATGCGAGGGAGGATTGTCATGATGCAGATGAGAACTTTGCATTTGGGAATACGAGTGAGGACCTTGCATTTGATAATGCGGGTTATGGCCTTGCGCTTGAGGGTGCGGGTCATGACTTTGCATTTGAAACTGCGAGTGATGACCCTGTGCCTGAGAGTGCTGGTGATGGTCTTGCATTTGGTAATGCGCCTGAGCACTTTGCATTTGATAATGCGCTTGAGAACTTTGCCCTTGGTAATGCGAAGGCTGACCTTGCATTTGATAATGGGGGTTCGCACTTTGCATTTGATAATACGGGGGAGGAGCTTGAAAGGGCACCCGAGGAGCTTGATAATTGTAATGCAGGGAAGGGTATTGAAATGTCTGATGAGGATGATGATAACCACCTCTGCCCCTCGGCATCAGCGGCCTTCCGCGACGACGGGGGACATAAGCACCGGCCGTGGGATAAGGCGGGGGGAGATGATTATGATCCATTGTGACGATTGGGGGTTATATGTGATCGCAGCAAAGAAAAACGACGAGGGTAATGGTGATAATAATGGTTATGGGAGCCGGTGGAGGGGGGTAGAACATACGAGTCTATAGCAAGCTCCAAGTTCCAATTATTCGCCTGAAGGATCTGTAAAAGCGACGGACCTCGATCAGCGGTTGCCCTGGACGTATTTATGGTTCTTTTTAATAGAAATAGAAATAAAAACAGAAATATACCTTCTTTGCTGTCCTCTCGGGTGTCTGTGTGAATTGCATAAACTGCGTGAGCGCAGCGCGCTGGGAAGATGAGCTACTCTGTTGGCCGGGTCCAAATTATATATCGTCAGCCCTCGGTTGTCAGTTGTTAATCGAGGTCCCCCCCTCCCTTTCCCCCAATATCGATACCGGGATCGTACCATGCCAACAGTCCCCCCGGGGTATATGACCACGTTTTCAAGGTATATGCGGGGAGCTTATCGAGTCTGAGGCAGACGAGTTCGATTCGAAGCTATATCTATAGGCGTCGAAGTAATATAAAACCGGACCGTTAGTTCTGATATAGTTACGGAGAGGTATATATGGACTCGAATCCTTAAACATACAGCTCTCTCTCTCCTGCCAGCGATACCGATATATCCGGAGTTTCTGCGGGGATGGAAGGTATAGGAACGACAAACCAGAGCGCGAGATCGAAAATGCAAATGATGCGAAATAAAAAAAGAGATGACAACAGAAGATCTTTTTCTTTCTCTGTCCTTATCTCTTCTTGTTCTTTTTCTTTTTCTTTTTTTTTTTTTAAGAAAAAGGACAGGAGAGTCATGCGATTTTGGTCGCGGGAAGCGGGACTAACGTCAAGCGGGGGGGTTTAGGTTGAGTCGGAATCGAATGAACATTCCAACAAGGAGGGGCAGCCCCAAGCGGTCTTTTCCTCCACCAGCCCGATAGCTATGGCTGTGACATTGTCACGACATACGTACCTTAACATACATTAATTAACGCTCGCGTGCCCGATACTCTTACTTACTTATTTCTTACCTGCTGACTTGATTATTTAACCAAAATCACACTTCATACCAAAAAGTAACATTCCCGACTTCAAAAATGCCGACAGACGAACCGAACAGACTCCGTAACCAAGGGCGGGGCAAAATGTTTATGATTAGCGGTTGTGAGGCAATTTTTGTGTTGAAAAAAGATGTTCGTTTATAAACCGTCAACGTCTATCTTCAACTCCCCGCCGCGGCGATCCCAAGGCAACATAGGTTACACCGGGGTAGCTTCAATCGACAATGTCTGCGGTCCGGATATTACTACGACGACAACCGGTCCGGCCGATTGGCCGCTCCGAGATATCGATGCCGATTACACACCCATCAATCCGTAACCATTCGATACACACCCATCACCATGCTCCCACGGGTGCCAATCTCGAAGCAGTCCGATCCTACTGTCGTGAACTTCTCAGGTGAGGCTATCAAAATAAAATAAAAATAATTTCATAACACACGAAGCTTATAGAAGTTCTTCCGCCAGCTCAGAACCCACGACTACCCATCCTACATCCTCTCAACCTTCACCCCACCACCCCTCCGAGACGCTCACCTCGTCATCCGCGCCTTCAACGTCGACATAGCCCGAATAGCAGATCAAGTCTCAAACCTCACCGTCGGCCGTATGCGAATGCAATTCTGGCGCGATGTGATCGAAAAAACATACAATGGCCATCCACCTCAAGAGCCTGTCGCATTGCTCCTCTCGAAGGTTCTTCATGAAGACGGAATCCAATTCACAAAGTCGTTCTGGATAAAAGTTATCGGTGCGAGAGAACAGTATTTGGCGAATCAGTCATATACCACGCTGGATGCATTGGAGACATACTCCGAGGCTACTTATTCGTCGTTGCATTATCTGTCGCTTGAGGCATTGAACTACAAATCGACGGATCTGGACCATGTGGCGTCGCATATCGGGAAGGCGTCTGGTATAACCGCCGTGCTGAGGGGTACTCCGTTGATGGCTGCCCCTGGGCCGAATAGTACACACGCAGCAGTTTTGTTACCGGTGGATGTATGTGCTAAACACGGCCTTCGTCAGGAAGATGTCATTAGACATGGAGGCGGCGCTTCAGGGTTGAAAGACGCTGTGTTTGAGATCGCAACAAGAGCAAATGATCATATGATCACTGCTAGGGAGATGTTGAAGAGAGCCGGTGAAGAGGGTAAGGGGCCGGTGTTTACGACATTTTTGCCTGCGGTATGTTAGCAAATATCATTTAAAGGGCGGTGGGGATAAATACTCATACCGACTAACATTTCTATTCAGGTACCAACCTCGTTATACTTAGGCCGTCTGGAAAAGGTTGACTTTGACGTCTTTGACGCCTCGTTACAACGTAGAGAATGGAGATTACCGTGGAAAGCATATATCGCTAATGCCAGACGGCAATTCTAAGAACGATCGTCTTATAAAAAGAAAATAATTAAAAGAAGAAAATCGCGATTCTTTTATGGTAATTGTATGTTATTAATACAATTCGGAGTTGAAGGCAAAAAGGGGACCGGGGTAAGTACGCATGCATGTACATATATTTGTAAATAAAATAAAATAAAAGCAATTTGCAAGACGATAAAAAAGGGTTCGAGGGAAGGTCAGGGTATCCAAGATTTAGAAAATTAATGAAAAGAAAAGAGCCAAAAAAAAGGACACTAGAGAAGGCACCGCCGCTATAGCATACGAAGGTGCCGTGAGAAAGCCCGCAATGACTCCGTACCAGAGAAGACAAAGGGAAGAAGGAAAAGAAACAAGAAAAAATGGGAAATTTTCGGTCAACAAAGTAAAGTGCAGAGAGCGAGGCAGATCGTAAGTCATGATGCTAGTATACAGAGGTATAAGGGGAAAACGGACGACACAAGAAAAGCAGAAAGAACTTTAAAAAAAAAAAAAACACGAACGGGATAGATAACATTGCCAAAAACGCCAGCGAGATGGTCCCATATTGCAATCGACCCGGCCGAAGCGACTCCCAAGGAAATAGTGAGAGAAAGATGTAGGGAAATTACGAATAGAATATTTTTTGTGTATATAAAAAGGAATCTGGGCTTCGACTGTTCGACAAGCCCTAGGGGCCCTGTGGGGTCAAAAGGGGTCGGTGTTTGTTTATAAGGAGAGAATCATATCAATAATCGAGATGATTTTTTGAAGACAACGAGCGAGCGGTATCTCTGCGGGGTACGCGGGGAAAACGGAAGCTTTGTTGTTTTAGAGAACTTCGGTTCGGAATGCCTGGTATGAAGGGTAAGTTTAGGAGGGCGGCGTGTCTACCGTCGCGACTTCATGTACCGTTCAAGGATCGAATCGAGGCGCTAAGGGTGGCTAAATTAGAACAACGCGCGAGTAATTATATGATGAAAGGTACCACTCACCATATTCATGTCTTGAAGTTTCGAGTTGGCATCTGCAAACAAGGGAGTAATCTGCGGATGCGATTTGACGGTCGAAACTTCGGTTCGATGTCTAACTACAACCAAGAAGTCCCTGATGTCCTGGTTATCGTCGTCTAGATAGGTTCTGAGGGCGGCTTCGGACCATGCGAGCTCTCCAGGAGAGCCGGGTTGAGCAACAGGCGTATCGGGGTATGTAGCCTCAGTCGGAGAAGTTTCGTGAGGATTGTTATCCTCGGATCCACTACCATTGTCAGGTATAAGCGAGGGTAGTTCATGCGGGGTGAGATCATCAGGAGTGTCCGAGTAATACCCATCAGCTCTTCCATCCACTGCATCCGTTTGTGTGATCACCGGTGTAGGTTCTTCCGTGGTCGGTACGGAAGTTTGAATCGAAACAGGAGATGACTCCACGGCCGTAGTCTGCTGTGCTGTTGGAGCTGACGCAATCGTCTCCTGCTCCTGTTTAGAAACCATTTCTGCAGGTGCGGGAATAACTGTGGATTGCTGCTTGTCCATGGGAAGAATCCGTGTGGCAAATCTCATTCCAAACGGTTGCTCCTCTTCCTCTTCGTCCACCTCTCTAACTGACTCTATCTTCCGGATTGGTGTGTTTACGAGTTTTGAGCCAATTTCTGGTCCCTTCTTGGGTTGCTGCTGCGATGGGTTTTGAAGCAGCTTCTCGTTCTGCTGCTGCTGTTGTGCGCGAGCATTTTGCTGCTGTTGAAGCTGTGGAGATGATTGCTCGAAGGAGTTTCCGCCTCTGCTACTACCAGGTCGGCCTGGACTCGAGTCATCTCGAAGCGACTCGTTTGACTTCTTCTCGTTCGAGTGCAAAAATTCCTCAATCTCCTCATCCTTGGAGTTGTTCTTCCGCTTCTTGAACAGGCTCCCCAATATCGATTTCTTCTCCTTCTTGATTTTCTCGTTCTTGCCGCTGGTAGGTGGCGGCGACAACGCTTCCTCCCTCTTCCCAATTCGATCGAACGATGTTTTCGGCTTCACCGGTACTACTCCAGGAGGAGAGGTGATGTCGTCGTCCCGGGCAAGTTTGGGTGTTAGGGTAATACGCCTAGGTTCCGAGTCCGGGTCGCCAAACAATACAGAATCTGTATTCCTGAGCGGAGCGGGTTTGGGCTTCGGTTCTGAGCTTCCTTCGACTATAGCAGGGTCATTAGCTTGGTTGGTGTTAGGCGCAGGCGATTCTAATTTACCCTTCGAGTCGAAGATTTCGTCGCTACCCCGACCTTCTGACTTGGTCGATGGCTTGGAGGCAGGCTGCTGCGGCTTTTCGTCCTTCTTGTCCTTTGGTTTTTCCTCTAGCGCCTTCGGCTTCTCAACTGTATCCGGCGCATCGACCAGTGTTATCTCATCCTCTTCAAAAGCCGATCCGTTGGTTGATTTCGAGTCGGCCTGCGCGGTATCCTCGTCCATGGCCGCACCCTCGTCATCGTTGCTGTAGTATTCGCCTTCTGCATCTTCCTCGTCCGAGCTATAATCGTAATCCGAAGCTTCGACATACGTTGGAGGTGCGAACTGGACTGTTTTTGCAGCTCGTCTGCGAATCGCCTTCTTGAGGAGATTTTTGGATTTCTCTTGATTGTCACCAAGCATCGGTGTAGACAACTAAAAATAGATTAAATCACGACATTAGCGGGCGCTGGAAATTCGGGATATCGCGAGAACATTCGTACATCTACATTCCGATGTTTGTTCAACCGGGCTAGCCTTTCGGATGGGGTTTCGATATGTTCGGCAGGAAGATAACCTATTTCGGTCGAGTATCAGTAAACAACTTCCCTGAAGATATGCCGATACACGGGGTTGCGTACCAATCGAGGAGTCCTTCACAACACGGACCAGCCACCAATACGAATTCGAATCATCGAGCAGAACCATGGTATCGCCTTTCGTAGCGTTCGCCTGGCCTTCGACGGTAGCGATAAAAGTATGTAGCGCGTAGACAAATTCGAAATCTATATCCTCGTCCGAGATTGACGGACTTGAGGACATCCTGTCCAACATATCCTCATCCAGTTCGTCCTCATCGTTCGTATCGTCATCATGACCATTTGCATAGTGAAGGTCGTGATTGTAAGGGCTTATCGAGTCCGGGATGTACGGCTCCCCATTCGAGTCCCCCCCGTTGATTCTGCTGGTGACCGTCATCAAGTCGTGCTGATCATGAATTTGCTCCCGAGCAACGTTCATGAGCGCGTTCGTCTGCGAGGGTGCAATGGAGCCTGCCTTTGTCGCGACCCCGTTTGACGAATGATCCTTGGCCGACGAATGGTCTTGGTCGTGTTGGAGATCGATCGTATCTGTGAAGAACAATGGGAAAAGAAGAGAAACGAGCGATGTCAGTCGGGATCCAAACAACGATAGTAGTAAATGGGTATGTAGCGGCGAAGTGCAGTGCCCAGGCCCTCAGACCTCAACAACAAGAGAAGGAAAAAAAACAAAAAAAGTTTTTTTTTTTTTCCAAATCCACCCAAATTTAGAAATACGATAGATGAGAAGGGAAACAAAATAAAATAAAAATTTGAAGAAACAACAAAACGACAGTGGTCTATCGAAGGGGCCGAGGAATGTAAAATATGGATAATGAAAAGATCGAGAAAAGCTGAACCACGTTTGCGGAAATAAGGGTCTGTCGTTTCAGGACAACTCTCTTGGCCAGTGCTAGAAAAAAGGGGACAGCCAATTTCGAGACGAGGACAGCCACACCACCCATTCTCTCACAGAATAAGCATCATCCAGCCGAAGGGCGCCCTAAAAGTCCTCTCAAACGACTAAAAAAGAGCTGGCTGAAGGAAAAAAGAAGAGAAACAATGGGGACAACTAGGGTTGACGGGCTTGTGCGACAAATGGAGGGGTTTGAAGATATCAGCTTGGTTTTGCACCTACCAGCTCTGACGATCTGAGGTCGAGGCATGCCTCTTGACTAAGAGTATTGGGAATTAGGAAAAAAGCTGTTTCGGCAATGCAGGTACCTTACTGACCAGATGGATGGACGTAATACCGAAAACAAGGGACGAGCGAACCCTTCGGGGTTCTGAAATCGATAGTCGAGGGATTCCAATAACTGAGAAAGAGATCCTGGCGATTTTGACGTAAGAAAGGATAACAAGAGCCTTGCCAGGTCGTAAGAGCGATGGAAATGATACGATGGAAGTCCCGACGTGAGGGACCTGGTTAGAGACAACGATTGATGGCGAGCGTCAGTCCAGGCATTGTTGAGGAGGTCCGTAGTGCAAGAGTAATGTCTGTGTGTAACTGTTCCAATTGGAGCTAGGATATTTTTGTATGCGTATGTACGCCCTCCTGGATGGAGGATAGGTAGATGCAATGCCACAAACAGAAGCACCAACGGTTTGTGTGAACCTGTCCGAGCCCTTGGGCGGCTAGCTAACAAACGGTTTTAAAAAAGGGGGATGACGTTGGATTTTTTTTTTTTCTGTCAGAGAGCCGAGAGGAATCGCGCAAAAATGATGCGGTCGTCTAATTGCTGGTGATTGCTGGATTTGACGGGTGATCGGAGTGGTCGTTTTGAAAGAAGCAAAATGGTGATGCCCGGATACTGCTTGTAATTAATATCACCGCGATGCTGCCAATATTAAAACCAACCACGTTAACGACTCGACTGTCCAAAAAAACACGTTAAACCGGTGCCTGATAATTGAAGAAATAGGAAGTCATGAGATTTTTTCCGAAGGACACCAGGAAGGAAGAAAGGAAGGTTGGGTAATGGTCCAGTGATGGTGGGGGTAAGGCAGTACCGCACACAGGAACGAATGAACTGCCTGTGCAGCTGTGCTATGATTGTTTTGGCAGCGTAAAGGAGGCTTCGTACCTTCTATCGCTGTTCTTCTGATTGCCCTGGCAGTGCTTAGGCACCCTAAACCCTGCGTAATAAGCTGAAACAAGAGGTTGAAGACCCAGACCAGCCAATGGAAACAGTTGGGCCAGTCCGGGGGGGTCGATTCTTCAATCCGGGTGGCGTAGATGCCAAAATACCCGCAGTATGTTATGTGGCTAAGGCTTCCGGAAGCCAGTTCAGAACAATTTTCTATCCTTTCTTGCTTGTCAGGATATATCGATGCGATAACAGACGGAGCAGACCGGTGGAGGGATATCCAGATGGTCTTGAATTCAGAGCGAGGTCGGACGGAAGTCGCGCGAAAGGGGCAAAACCGATCTTAAAACCTCAGCTACTCCGTGCTATCGCTGTGCATAAAAAAAATGCAAATGCACAGGCCAGGTCCTCCGACGCTCACTTACTCACTTCGTACCTGAGGCTAGCCTTGAATTCGAGTACCTATTAATTCTGCTGAATCAGAATCGCCTTGCCTAGGTCGATTCGAGAGGGGGCTCAAACCTCGAATCGTCGAGTCAAGCCCTCGATCGAATGCGCCAGCATTCTCCACACACGATCACGATATCGAACTACGTAGTATATTAATTACCCCAATAACAGAGCCCGAGCGATTTAGTTGATCACCCGCATACTATATTTGGGTGGGGGAGACCAGGTTCAATCCTGAAATCAAGACTTCGCTCCGACTCCACAAGAACGAATCAGACTCGCAGGCAAGCAGACGTCTCCTATTTTGGCAGCATGGCTGTCCGTATTTTCTGCATGCCGGCGCACGCGAACCAACCCCAGCCTTCATTATATTATCCAACAACAGACGACCTTTTAGGTAAGTAGATGTGGCTCAGCAAGTACTATCCGCCGAATAAACAGCCACTTCACCAAAAAAAATTAATAAAACTTTTTGACGCTTGACTTCAAGCTGTTCCGATTAAGCTAAGTTCTAGGCCCGAGTCAAAATTCCAATCAGACTCAGTTCCGGCTAGAAAGCTCTCCATAGAAACGTCATTGTTATGCGCTATCGATGTTTCCGTGCGCCTGCGGGCCTGGGTCCCCTTTTTAACGCTCTGGGACGTATATTCACAAGGTTTCAAGACAGCTAAGCTAGTTTGGCGTCACTGGAAATACAACTCCATTGCAATTGAAGGGGGAAGGGATTGATATCACTCTCGAAAGTTACAAATCCAACGTCGAAACCCAGAGGAAGCACACGAAAACCCCAACTTTACAACTCCATGGACACCAGACCCGATCGGGACCCGATAGTATAATTACAGACTTAACTTATCGGAACAAGTTCAGCACGAGCTTTCCTCGGATGCAAGCTTACCTCGCCGACACGACAAGGCCTACAGAAGACTAGACAGGGTCTAAAGCTTGGGAGCGAGCATGATCCTATAATCCATGATCGATGTAAATACCATGATCTAAAGGGCCCTGGATAACCTTAAATCCCCAGCGAGTATGATCCCGCCATGTCTCGAAAAGGCAGCTGTCTAAGATGTTGTGCTGCGGGAATCGCCTGCCGTGGTGGCGAGATAATCGCATGGTAGACGGTTGATTAGGGGATTCGGTTCGATAAGTAGGTACTTTTGAGTTTACGATACGATCGTATGATGGGAATAATCCATAACATTTCTATGTTTACGGTAGGCTCTACCGCCTAGAAGAATACGAATATGCACAATACTATGCTCTTAAGATCTTAAAAATAGACGGATATAGGAGCGACATAACGCTTCGCACACATGTACTACCGGGAGGGGTACATACTTACTTCGTAAGTACCTAGGTAAGTACATGGGTAGATACCTGTTCCAGATTTACAAATTATATAAGCAGAACTCTGCTGTTAGCCTGTCGTGTAACCAGACCAAACCCGTCGACACACTATCATCTAGCTAGGTCCAAGACTTTCTAGCTCCTAACGGCCGTAGCTGGATTTGATTAGGCACCACCATGACACCTTCCAGCTAGTTACCCTAAATAAATAGGGTCCAAACTCTTCCATTGGAATGTCATAGCAACCGTCAACTCGAATTTAACAATTACACGTCCCGAGGTACAAACGAACCTAGATTCCAGGCATATTATAAGCTCTACCCCAGAATCTTCGTAGTATGCCGTAGCACAGGTTCAGCAATGACGGGTTTCGAAGAAGTATTTCCTTGGTCGACATCGTAGTTCGAACACATCGAACTAGATCTGCGGAATCCGCGTACGGATACGTGACGATATCGCCGGCAAGACCATGGCAGTCATGGAGGGAAATGCCGCGCCTGATGCATAATGTTATTCGTCTGTATCTATTTGCCGTTGGCACGGATTGTCGCTGGATGTGCCTTGAAGCTTCGGCACCAGTTATGAATGTTTGAAAAAAGTAGTTGCTTATGAGCCTCTAATCGTCGTGAGATATATCACTCGATCGACGCCGAATGTCTACCCTTGAATTGGAGGCGTGGAGACGCGTGCATTTATAAAGTTGGATATACGCGGATCGGTTGAGGGAGGGCATAAATCTGTGCTGATACGTGCAAGGAGGTTAGTTGTGAATTGATATGAGGTTCTCCGCGAGCTCGCCAGTATTACCTCAAGAACGCTTATATCGATACGCGCCTGGAATGCCAACAGGAGCTTGTCCTAAACCCATATAAAACGACATCCAGATAGCTTGAAGTCTTTCGTTCATAAATTTAACAAGACAGCTGCCAAAACTCGATTCACAACCAAAACCATCGTGATGGAATCCCAAACCCCATCTGTCCGCTTCCCTGGCTTCCAAGAGGTCTTGATTTACGTAATTCCATCGACTAGCCGCACCCTCTAACCTCAAACCCAAAGAATTTCACCAACCAATCGCAACCCTCCCAAAAGAATGAAAGAAAAACGTGCGATAAGGTTTTGCTATCTTTACGAGAAAGAATCGTGTATTTTTATTTGGTACTCGAATACTCGGATCTATTACCGAGATGCATAATATAAAATTGTCACAAAGCTTAGCAAATTCAACCACCCCGCGATGTTGTGATGACCTCGAGCTCCATCGCAAATAGAATACTATTCCCAACGGAAACATCGTGAGGTTAATGTCGGTGAATAGATATGGTTAACCCTTTCAAGAAAGAATCCATTTGCCGCACTGTGCCTCACGAATCGCCAGTTGCCGCATTTCCAGGCAATGCAGTATGACGAAACACGCAGCACGACGATGTCATATGAAAAAAAGACATCGAAATCCGAGCTCGCAGGCAAACCGCCGTTACCTCCTCCTCGCTTCATCAGAAGATTCATAAGTGTCTTGTCGGCCACACTCCGTTTGAGAATTTTGCTTCAGATGGGGATAACTGATCTTCTGATCCAGGCTGAAAGCATATGTAACCGCCAGTGGCCAGTGGCCAGATTCATCGTATCCAATCGATGGTGGTGTGGATAATGAATGAGAAAGAAAAAAAAGAGAGGTCCCAAGATTTTCCTGTCCAAAATTTTTTTCAAAGTAGGAAGAGCTCTTCCAGTTCCTTGATTTGGTATTTTCTCCTCGGGGTTTGCTTTCTTTTTCGTTTAGCCTACCTTTTTACTGCGTGCCGAAGCCCGGGATGCTAAGCATCCAAAGCTTCTCCGCAGAATAAGTCCGTTCAGGCTTGTTTGAAGCCCAGAAGCCTGGTCGTGCCTGACTCTGCCAGAATCGATCAGTTCAACAAGGGAAAGTCTTCAGCCTGAGACTTTTGGGTTCCGTAATCGCCCGATACCAAGAATTTATGACCTTCTGTATGCCGAAGGTAAGCTGGTGTCAAACCTGGCACGACGATGTTTCTAATGCATCAAGGCAGTAATGCAGCATATCATGGGAAACAAATGAGAGAAAATATGATGAAGCGGCCCTTAAGTTTTGGTTAGTGGAATGGACCGTGTTCTTGTTGGCAGACCGGTGTGCAAACAACCATTTCTGTTGGCTAATAGACGGCGACTTTGCCCGGTTTCGAGTCATCCGTTCCCACCGTCGACGCAGCATCTAAAAAAATCCTACCTGCACAATATCGAAAGCGGAACAAAAAAAGATGGGCTTTTTCTTTTCTTCTTTCCATTTCGCTTCATTGTGCGGGTACGAGCTTTGTTTCCCCACATCTTGGCTGTTCCCGCTGGGTGCGCAATGCCATGATCGTGAGTCCGAACGGTTCAGATACCGGACCGGCAAATTCCTCACGTCAGACGACATCCCTAAAAGATATCCTTTCGTCAAGGGAAAATCCTTGGTCTGCGATTGGACGGTAAGCCTCCTGCCTTTACCCCAGATTGACCTGTTCTTTCTGGGGTAAGAAGGACCTTTGCATTAAGCCTTGCGGCCGACAGGCTACGGTTTGCCGTTCCCCACCTTTTGCCTAGTCTTGTTTCTGAGCAGCGTTGTTCAAGAACATTTGCCAGTGCGATCCAGTTAGCTGTTGCTCTTCTGAATGTGACGCAGGCCGCCATTTCAAAGGAACGCGTGGTTGTCATCCCGAAATAGGTTTTCTCCACGGACTCTTCAGCCATGTTGATCGAGCCTCAATTCTATTCCGACGATGCAACCGGGCCAGGGATATTTCCTGCCATACAACAATAGTTCAAACTCGACTCTGCTGTTTCCCCGTTTCAAATGGCATACATGGATTGGTCTGGGTCTCGACGGCTAGGGAAAAATCTTACGTACGAAAAACGGTTATTCCGGCGCAAGTAGGGGCGCCGCAGTCTAAAAAATTATTTATTCTATTAGATTTCTTTCCTTAGCGGTGAAGAATGTGGCTTCTAAAATTTCCTTGTGATATTCATTAGCTAGTCCCGATCTTGTGCCCTAAAGCAGGTCATGTATAGTTCGGATTAGATGAGAAGATGAACGAAAGGGAACCAGGCCTCTGCCCGTTGAAGAGAGGAGGTTGAGATCTTACCAAATCGCCGGTTCGGTGGGAAATGAATCAACGAAGCTGATACCCCCCTCGCCGCAGCCCACGATCGGGCGGCCAGGGTTTCGAGAGGGGACCAGGGAGGGATATCCCCCACACTGCAGCTCCTGCCAACCCTGCACACCACTGCAGTTCTGTTCCGTGGCATTTTCGTGTACACCCGGTACCTATAATCGTCAACCCACAGCTTGTTTTGCAGACAGGCTCGCCGGAGTGGTGTTCCACTGTCTTTGCATTAAGGTTGTCGGCAAATCTCCTGGTATGTATAATAGCAGCAGGGCTCCCCACCATTTGGCGCCTTTTTGTGATTTCCAGTATTGCATATATTATATCCATCTTCCATCTTCCATCCTCTGTTTTCTCTCTTCCCCGCTGTCTCAACATCTCCAAACTATCGAAAAGCATAAAACACCAAACTCAAAAGGAGGACTTCGAACTTTCTTTGGATACGAATTTACATATCAATACGCCTTTTTCTTCGAACTCTAAGAAGCGAGGGCATTCTGTCGTCAGATTCCATTGTCGCCCCCACAGACGATTTCCAGAAACGGCCGTTCCGACTATCAGTTCGTCCTTGCCTAGAAGCGATCTGCCTCTCAGCTGATATCCCAGATCCACGGTGCTGACCAACAAACTCTTCCATTGAGTCAAACTCTATTCCGCTTGGACTGCTGACTAGATACGAAACATCGCCCCAAAAGATAAAAGACAACCGTCTGGGGGGGAAGAAAATACCTTTTTTTTTTTTTTTTTTTTCAATCTCACATCGAAGGAAACCACGGGGTTCCATATATAAACTTACCATTTCGCCATCCCCAAACCACACCGTTTGTCCCACTATTAATAGGACGAATTACGTCCAATGGATACTGTAGATCTCGGACAGCGACGATTCCACAATCTCAAGATCGCAACCCCAGCTACTCCTCCTCAAACATCACGACTTTCAGAGGGACTTGCTGCTCAGTCGCTGCAGAGGAGGATCTCTTCGACTCCTCCGGTTTCCGAAAATGCGTCGACCCCTCCGATTTCCGTCACACCGACGAGTAGTGCAACAGTTTCGAGGACAGATGTGAATGTACATGGTGCGTTTGGCCGGTCGGCAGGCCAGGATGAGTCGCGGAATGGTGTTAACGGTGCTAAGAACGGTATGGGTGTGAGGAGGAAGTCGATAACTTTCGCTCCGAATGTCAGGCTCGATTCGGGACAATCGCTGCCTTTGCAGCAGCCGCTACCTAGGATTAAAGCCGACGAGGAAGAGGAATGTGCTATTGCGGAAAGCCCGATATCTTTACAAATCTACGGATCTTCCCCGCCAAACGGTTCTCGCAAGTTTTCTTTGACCGAAATGCGACGAGGGCCGGCTTTTGATCTGTATGATACCAGATCCGAGGATGGTGATGACAGCCAGTCCTCGAGGGGCGGATATGGGTCTTCCGTTGGGTCGCCGATCCGTGAGGATAGTGTTGACGGGATGAGCGATAGACTGTATGAAAAGGATCGAATTGGATCTCTGACATCAGCAAGCACCGCATCACCTCTTCTTGATGAAGTCAAAACACCTCCGAATACCATCGATTCCTACCTCTCGCCGATGAATCATCGTGCCCAAAGCCCCTCGTCCTTACAGGACGAGCATACGCCCTCTCCTTGGCCATGGATGAATTCCGGGAACGTTCAGAGGTCCAAGAGCTTCTCTGTCGACAAGCCGAGGACCACTAGAGCCCAACGTAAAGCTTGCTGTCCAACTCCAAACTCCCCAGCCTCGCAGTTCCTCAGAGGCTGGAAGCAAACCAGAAAGCCACAACCTGACGATGAAGGCCAGTCGATCGGCGACTACATCATTGGAAAGACGATTGGATTTGGCGGCTACAGCGTCGTTAAGGAAGCACACACCCTCGAACAGGGGAGGAAGGTCGTCCGTGCTGTCAAGATTGTCAAGAAGAAAGTTAGAGATTCGGAGACGGAAAACGATGCCATCCAGGCCGAATTCGAACATGAAGTCAATCTTTGGCGCCACCTTGCTCACCAACATATCCTCGGCCTCTTGGGTGTCTACGATACCCCGTTTGCTTTCTTCTGCATCACCCGCTACAACATTGGTGGCACTCTCTTCGACCTGGTCAAGAAGAATAGAGGCGGATTGAAGCTCGATCTGGTCCGCAAATACACCTATCAGATCGCATCTGCTCTCCGATACCTTCACCAGGACATGAGAGTTGTCCACCGTGATGTCAAACTCGAAAACATCCTCGTTAACACCGAAGAGGATCCATCCGGCCATCTCCTTCTCTGCGACTTTGGCATGGCCGAATTCCTCCCAAGTTTTAACCCAGATGGCGATAGTGATGACGACTTTGAGAACAACCGTAACCGACCACCGATCAAGCGCCACGGGCCGGCCGGATCTTCTACCGCCATCGCCGCCACCTCTGAATCTCCAATCACCGGATCCCTCCAATATGCCGCTCCGGAGCTTCTCCGATCCGATGTCCCTATCATTCAGGCTCACGTCGACATGTGGGCTCTCGGCGTCACCATCTACACAATGGCAACCGGTTCCCTTCCATTCCATCACAGCATGTCGGCTATTCTCCAAGAACTGATCACCAAGGGAGACTACGATAGAGAGCTTCTACGAGCCAAGGGCGCCGGTCCTGAGCTTATCGAGGTTGTTGAGGGATGTCTCGACATGAATGTTCATCGCAGATGGGACATCTCTCGAGTTCTCGAGAGCCGATGGCTTCATGGTCTTGGTGGACTCAACTTCTAAACCATCATATCCCTTTCCATTTGTCATTTTTCCTTTTGGGTCTCCGGGAACACACACACAGCATGTCTTTTCCCGTCTTTTCATCAATTTTGCATTTTTTTTTTTTTTTTTTTTTTTTTTCGCTTCTCGCGTTTGAAATAATGCAGTTGAAAGATATTTATACAACCTTTCATCGTAGCATCTGATTTCCTTTTTCGACTCGACTTCACACGGCACTTTCTCACTTTAACATTCAAATAAATGGGAAGGGTTTACTGATTTCATCATCATTTCACGCATCAATCTTGCTTTCCAGATTCCCCAGTCCATCGTTGCAGTTTATTCTCTTTACGTTGATGACATTGTTCCAACCGGCGTTTGATTTTTCTTTCCCCCGAAAAGCATATCCCATTAATCTCTATTCTTGATTTGTGCTTATCTTTTCCAGCTTCTTCGGGTACGGGAGGGGGGAAAATTACGGAGTCCTTGATATCATGATTTTTTTTGTCTTTTCTTCTTGCGGAAAGCGGATCTCGCCGCTCACCGATTATTTCATGACTCTTTTTTTTCTTTCTTTCTTTCTTTCTTTCTTTCTTTCTTTCAAAGTTGATATCACTTGCGGCGGTTTATCTTCTGGGACATTTTCAGGCGAATTGTATTTTGGCTTTTTCTGAGTTCGACATTATTTTTTATTTGTACGATAGTGGCATGAGGGATACCATATAAAGAACCTATCTCAAAAAAGAATATAAAAACCGAAGTTTAACAAACGGTATTCCTCTCAGAGGTGTGATGATTTGGCCAGCTATAGGAGAGCTCTTGACTGGTAGCTATCCGGTTCAGTTATTCCCTCCGTGGAGCCATGGGAAACAAAAATTCGGCCAATCTTTTTTGGAAGCAAAGTGTCCCGTCTTTTGCGTTCGCTCTATCTTCCAGTCCTTCCGACGTGTTCTAATTAACTAACCGGACTACAGTGGGTCTCGAGCAAGACGGACAACCCCCAAACCCACCCAAACTTCCAGTCCTCCCACCGACCTCGATTCTTTACCGAATCTCTTAATTCTGGTCTCGATCGAACCGCCGAATAAACATCTACATTTGGCGCACCGGTCTCGGAATCGCCTCCAATTTTGAGATCACGTGGGTAGGTAGGAAACAATCTAGGAATTTTGCCGCACAGCCGCATCGACAACAACATCGACAACACCGGACGGAGGTAGGAAAAAAAAGAAAAGCAAAGCAAGGGACGGATGTTTCGTTACACAGAGACAGTTAAACGACGTATAACCTCATTCGAAACCACACCCTGAAATTTGCACGATATTCACTCAGAGGTGTCCGAAATACATATGAATCTCTGGCCCGCGGGAGTCGGCCCCGACCCGTCGAAATAAATACGTTCACGGTCGACCGTCGGCAAACGGCGTTTGGAATATTATATACACACAGTTGAGATCGGTATTGATAGCTTCTATGGTACACGGATATTTAACATTGGAAGAGACGCGGTTATTAGCCGTCCGATCTGCTATCCGACCTGAAAAAAAAAAAAAAAAAAAAAAGTCAAATCTCGAGAATGCCGGAAGCCGGTAACTCGCAAGTATGGTTTCTCATTTCTATTTGCTATCAATTTGCAGCGATCGATATCGCGATTCAATGCTAAAAGGTTGAAAAGGGACACGCATCTCTATTTCAAGCAATTTGATCACTCACACCACAAAAATAAAATAAAAGGGCCAATCTCTTCCTCCCATAAAAACCCCATCCACCGCTCGATAAACAAATTTCGCACAAAGAGGTAGGTGGTAAAAGTACCAAAAAAAAGCGCTTCCCATTAAGATCCAGCTGGAAACAGTAAAACATACATGAAGAGAATAGAAATGACATTATTCCAAAGGGGTAGTAGGGGTTGTTGTTGTTCCGAAACAAAAAGACCATTGCGCATCGTGACAATATAAGGGAAAAAAAAAAAAACGTGACCAAAAAATCCAGCTAAGGGTGTTTTTGTGTGTATAGTAAGTGTGGTATTAGTGGTAGACCAAGATGTAGACGTTCATAAGAGGGGGGGGGGCAAAAACGGGCCAATGCTGCTCTTGCACCTTCGAATTCGAGGAGGGGTAAAATGTGACATTGAAACACTCTTGTAATCAACACATGGGGGATGAATTGGTAAAAAAAAGCGCTTCAAAATTCAGTAAGGGCACTGGAGGGGTTACAAAAAAAAAAAGATATCCGCTTTCTTTTCCAACATGAATAAAAAAAGGGCAGGATATTCTCATCGGGGGGTTGCCTTTGGGATCACATTTTCTTTTCCAGTTGGAGGTACGAAGTGAGCAGGTGTACAGCGAGGACGTTTTTTATACTTTGAACCACAGGGGAGCGGTTCAACGGTAGTCGCCCTTGGAGTAGTAGGAGTCCTTGTGGTGCTCCTTACCATATTGGGAGTTCTGTATTTCAAGAAGAGATATGTCAGATGGACCGTTTACACTTGAGGGTAATGGGGTTTCCCGTCAAGTTATATAGATTCGGGGTTTGGGATCAACTCACCTTCTTCTTCTCGAGAGCGGCCATTCTTTTCTTCTTGGTGAGAGCATTGACATAGGTTCCGATGATGAAACCGATGAGGTTGAAGAATGGAACTATTCGATGGGTTTGTTAGCGGCGTTCCAATGACCGATTCATGACGACATTTTGGGATAACATACCCCAGGCGTGCTCGGGCAAGAACTTCTGAGCGAAGGCCAAAGCCAACGGGCTGGTGATCCAGCTGACCTTCATGACGGGGAAGAAACCCGTCCTGACCATGGCCTTAACGTTCTCCTTCTTCCTGGCACCGGCGATGATCGCCATGCTGGCAAGGTAGACAACATTCTGGATCGGAGCAACAATGAAGTTGCTGACCAAGATCTGGAGGACCTTGGCACGGGTGGAAGTGCGATTTCGGAAAGCGCGCTGGAGAACATTAATGAGCAAGTGACCGAGCGGGGCCGAGATGAAGGCGCCGTAGATGGCCATCATCGGCACACGTGGGGTCAGATAGCTGCCATGCTTCTTATCGCCGGCGATGAGCGATGCAAGAAGTTCCTGGAGAGCAGACAGGGTACCGGACGTAACCATCTTCGTCTGACTGTGCGATTCGGGTATCCATTGTTAGCATCGTCATCGAGAGGATATTGGATGGATGGATGGGGGTTTCCGTACAGAGGGTTCGTCTGGAGCAGGTGCAGGTACGACTGAATGTACGTCTGCCCGGGGGTCTTTCCTTTGACAGGCATGATGGGCGATTTAATTTGATATTCTTCCTAAATCTGTAAATCGTTCACACCGCAGGTTAGTTTCACTGTTGGCGATGTATAAACAACAATAGTAGTTTGAAATCGGCCAAGCCGCCGACAGCGACAATGGATCTTGAAAGCGACTCTCGACGGAGCAAGCAAGTATCAAGAAACCCGATTGAAGTTTCGGGGTAAAATAAGACAAAAGGTTTCGGACGGAAGAGTCGGATACGGCAGAAAAAGGCTACGGACCAAGGATATCTATTATCTAACAAAGTTTCCCGGCGCGACAGGAACCCTCCAGAAGTCAGAGAGGTGTGTTGACGCGTTGTAGCAGGAGCAAGAAGATTGTCGTCGGAAAGGTCGACAATGAACTCGAGCAGGCGATTTTTTAGCAGGTAAAAAATCGCGGGGTCGAGGAGGGCGTGAAATCGTCAAGACTTCAGCTCAAGGCGAGTGATTTTGTTATCGTGGAGAGGATAGGATGAGATGTGATGACGGCGGTGGAGGGTGGAAAAGGGAAAGGGAAGGGAAAGTGAGAGTGTGAAACGACGGTCTTGAGAGGAAAGAAGGGAGGCTGGGGGGACGCCCTGCTTGTGCGGTCAGGTTCAGATTCAGGTTCTCGCTCGCTCGCTGTTAACCTCTGCAATGCATTTCCTGGGCTGGCTGGTTGGCTGTAGTTCTGACTGGGCTGGCTCCGGTTCTCATTGGCTGCCAATGCGAGCGTAAACAAATAAGGGAAGTCCGGATCCCCACCACTTCTGACAAGAAGCCCTCAGGTATGGATGGCTGATGGATTGAAGTGCAATTTTCAATTTGAACCTCGGTCGGTACCGCCGCGCCGCCGTATTCCTTCCATGCCTCTGACCTTTTACCGAGGGCATACCGCGCTCTCTTAAATCTCCCAGTTTAACTTCAGCAGCTCATGATCCCGATCTATGTTTTAATTGCACACTTCCAGAAGCTAGACCTGTCTCTGTCTTACTTGCTTGGGACTTACGTCTTTCTGTCGTCTCCCATGGTCTCAAAAGTGGAGCTGCCATGCTCCAGGTCCGCCGCCTGCCGGACCAACTGGTTGCAACTACCCGATTCTCCGTCCCAGACATCTACTCTTTTTTGCTCCGCGAATGTGATATGTTTTGTATTGTATATGTATGTATGCATTGTAAGTATCCGATAGTGTTTACTTCACTTCTTCCTCGTACTCTGCTTCTCCGCACCGGCCAGCATCTTCTTCGCCACAAATAACCCCTTCCTCACCCTCACGGCATCCATATATCTCTTCGCTACGTTCTCCCGATCCGCCAGCTCTCCCAAATCCTCAAGCTCATCCTCTGTGTGCGGGACCCAAAACGGATCCTCGTCAAGGATATTTTCAAACCCGCTAAAGATCAATTGCGGTGACGCCGCTCCCGACGTTTTCGTCCTAATCTCATCTGCAAACCCAAATGACTCCACCACGGGTAATAGTGAAGTTATCGTGTAAAACGGTGTCCCCTCCTTCATTTCTTCAGCCACTATGCGCCCGCGTCGACGCGTGATGACGCCGTAGACCTTGCCTAGTACCTCACCTACGATTCGTATTGTCGCAATCGCACAAAAGTTAGCCAAAATACCAGGGCTCATGGGCACAAACATCCCTGTCGCTTTGGGATCCAGGGGACAATGTAGAAATGTGTTGTCTCGTGCTTACTGGATGCTTGAATTTCACACGAATACATGGCCAATAACAGTCTGGGTGACCAGTCCAGAAAGCCTTGTCGTATGGCAGATGTCATGGCTGTGATGACTTCACCGATCAGTTGCCCTATCTTCATTCGCAGAGCCTCGACTTCCTCGTCCGCAATCTCGACCTTCACTTCGTCCAGGAAAACTGCAACACCCTGCATGGGTTCGTTGCACAGCGGTCCCTGAAAAGTTGCATTCTGGAATGCTGTTATGATCTTGTCACGAAAGTCCTTGATTGTGATCTGTAACGATGTCGATTCGTGGCTCTCGTCCGCATTACCGCCATTCCGAGTCGAATCGGACTCGTCATCTTCCCGTAGTATCCTACGCAGTATGTTGGCATTATCAATCAAAACATTTGGCCCTGCTCTCCGTGGTCCGAACGAGGATATCTTGCTGACGATATCCGTCCATACATTTTTGGTATCCTTTGTTGCCCCGGCTATCAGCGCCGCCTGGAAGCCTTTCTCGAATTCTTCGATGGGAAGGCAACCTTTTGCTTCTTCGCCAGCTGTCAGCAACATCAAGTCATCCGCGTCGCGTTCGGTTTGTTTCTCAGCGAAGGACTTCCTGAGAGTCCCAACATTTTTTCCCAAATATTCAATAGCTTTTGAGGGCAACGGTCGTACCCGCAATTTAAATGTCACATGTTTGCCGGGTGTGCTTATGACAATGGTACCTCGGGGCAAGTTTTGATTCTTCGGTGGTGGCATTTCAGGCGCAGACAATATAGTCTCTCGGTATGGCACGATGGGTTTGGATGCTTCGATTTCGATTTTTGCAAACCGTTCCCGAAGATCTTTCAAGCATCTCTGAGAAAGACTTTAGTAATTGGCGACTCGATGGAACATGTTGTCCTTACCTCTAGATGCAACTCTCCTGCCGTCAAGATAACATGCTCTCCATTCGACTGAACGAGGTACTCCATACAAGGATCTGCCTGTTCCAAGAGCGTCAAACCTTTGATCATCTGTTGTAATTGACTTGGATTCTTTGGCTCCAAAGCAACCCTGACAATCGGAGCGGCCCCCATGCCGGCCACGCTCGCAAGATTGACTCCACCGGCTATGGTCGAACACAACGTTGCATTTTTTAGGACTTTTCCTTCCAGTCCACCGATGCCAAAGACATTGCCAGCGGGTACCTTTTCCAACGGAACAAGCTCCCTGCCCATCATTAGGTAAAGATCCGTAACCGTGATCGACGAGACATGTTGATCTGGGTGTCGAGGGTCGTATTTCGGGCCTAGAACGTGAAGGGTCTGTCCGACCGATATCGTGCCGCTGTACAATCTCGCAAATCCTATAAGGTTCTCCTTGTCGGGGTCCACCGGCGCCGCAGTTTTGCTATCCGTAGTTTCAATATTGGAGTTACCCATATCTATAACGACTTTCTCAAGTTCGGAATCAGCTGCAGACTCCCCACCAACCGAAGCAGTCTCGCTAGCTGCTGCCGCCGCAAGCGCCCTCGCCATTTCCTGTCGCCTGATACGTCCCAATTCTCGTAGCTGCTCTGCCGTTAATTTCTCCCTTTGGCTTCTCGGCAGATCTTTCTCGGGAACTGATATCATCTTGCTGACGTAGGCGACAATTGCTTCGTCTTTTACGTTCAGATTCTCCATTGCGTTCTTTATTTCGGGGGCGATCAGTGCTGCTCCGCCGGGGCTGTTTTCGGTCAAATTCGTTACCCTCTGCTTCTGAGCGGCCGGCGGCGACGGAAGCTGGCTGACCACGGTCCCAAGAACGGCTCGAGACAAAGGTAACCATTGCGTGAATATCGTCGATAGTAATGCCCGAGAATCCTTTGATTTCAAGTCCCTGGGGAGCACTTTAATCCCCAGAGTTTGCACGATCTTCTCGACCTTCTCTTGATCCCGGTCCTTCCTCAGAATATTGTCGTAGATTGCCCAAATATTGTCGAGTGCAAATTGCACGAACATGGGCTTCAGATTTCGTCCCTTCAGGTGCCTCTTTTTCAGCACCCTCTTCGTCTTCGGATCCAGATAGAAATCGCCCCATAATATCTTCTCCAGAACCGCCCTCTTGACTCCGAGTTTCTTCTCGTGAATCGCTGCAAAGTCCTTGACCGTGAACGCCCAACCGTCTATCGCGCTCGCAAAGATAACATTAAACTTCTCCGGTGAGAAATATAAATCTTCATCATCCTTCTCTTCGTACCCATCTTCGAGCCCCAACTTCTCCGCCTCCGCTTCTTCAACCGTTTTCGACGCAGACTCCCTCCTCGCCGCCTTCTGCTTCTGTCGCAACTCCATCAGCTCCCTCCACTTTAAATCATCCTCCATCCTCTCACCGGCAAAAAAACTCCCCATAACCGCATTAACCTGCTCCAACAACTTCCCCAGATGCACATTCGCCTCCGCCGGCGACATCTTCCACTCCGTGATCAACCTATCGATCTTATTAATCACCAAAACCGGCCTTAAATGCTCAAGCCACGTCTGTCTCAACACCGTCACAGTTTGCGAACACACTCCCTCAACCGCATCAACTAACACCAAAGCTCCATCGCACAACCTCGATGCCGTCGATACTTCGGACGAAAAATCAATATGTCCGGGTGAATCGATCAGATTGACAAGGTAATCCTGTAACGAAGGTGCCGTACTCGGTGGTACCGGCGGTTTCAGACTCTGAAAATACAGCGAGATAGCGGAGGATTCCATCGTGATACCGCGGATTTGTTCATCGGGTCGGGAATCGAGGAAGCGGACTTTGCCCGCGAGTTTGGGGCTGATGATGCCATTTGACGAGAGGAGACAATCGCTAAGACTAGTTTTTCCGTGGTCCTAATTAAGCTCCGTTATTCCGAGAGTTATAGAGGGTAACTTGGATATTTGGTTTGCGTGCGGGTATGTATGGAGGGGTAGATAGGATGGCGGGGTAGTAGTTATGCGGTGGAGATGCTTACGACGTGAGCTAATATACAAATCTAAAAGTAATACTTTGATTAGTAATGGCGAAATAGTTAATATTTAGCGATACAATCCTTACATTCCGTACGAACTCGCTGTCGCTCTGGAGAGCAATCAGCTGTTGTGAGGATATCACCGGCATTACTGCGGTATTGTATCGATAGCGCGCGCTGAAAAAAAAATAATTTACAATCAAAACCCCCCAAAAAAAAGACTTGTCGCAATGGATTGTCGAATCGAAAGGAAAAAACAGAGAGAATTCTTGTTGAATTTAAGGTAAAGAAATTCCGGGTCTGGTGACTCACGGAGTTGGAGATTACCTACTCTGAATCAGTCTGACGAAGATATGGAAGATGTCTCGACTCGACGAACCTTGCATGCAGGGACGGGAATATTTTAGTCTGGGGATAACCGATAGCCAACACAAATATTACAACAAACTTAGGTCTTCGATTGCGCGCTGGTTATGAGAGTGAATTGCGCGTGCAATTCATGATTCATGATGTTCTGATATGTTTAAATTCGTAATGATAAATTTATAGCTACAACAATTGCAGCACTCAAAATACCCTAGCGGATACACAAAAAACCGAATTAAAGGGTGTAAAGGGTGCCTCGTACTCCCAGCTAGTAACGGTTTAAATTTTTTTTTTTTTTTTTTTTTTTTTTTTTTTTTTTTTTTGATTAAGCAACTGATATGTAACTCCGTTGTAAGCAATCGCGTAATGGTAACATAATCTAATCATCTAGAAATATGACTCCTACGTAGCAGCTCGAATCGGTACTTGAGAAATTGAGATGAGAGATGAACCTAAGATTGAGGAGTCCTTCGGTTGGTATCAATAACGGATACCGTCTTAAAAGCTTCCACCTGGCTGTATAATCCGCATATCAAATGGCGACAAAGTCATGATCTCACCCGTGGGGAACGGATATGCTGTTTTTAGGATCATGGGGTCCAAATTAAACCCAGCATTCACCTCCGGTTTCCCAAGTCCAAGTGTGACGACCTTCAGTTTCTAGGCCCACCGGCGTATTTGCCACAGGATCCGTACCCATCAAGACATTCCACGATATCACGCAAAACACGCTTGCTAAACGGCAGGTCGGTTGGGCTGTTTCTTCGGAAGCTGTCGTCATTATAATTTTGGGGATCGGGAAGTGAAATGTAAAGTAGCTCGAGATTGCGTAATAGATGTCTTGGGAAAACCATGGGTGTGGTAATAAAGTACATTAACTTATGTAGTGCTGCCCCCGGGCCTCCAACTCGCACTGTATCGCGGTTGATAAAGTTCCTGTGGTCTTTGGCGTAATATAACTGGCACATTCCGAGCTCCACAAGGTTCGGGCATTCGGAACCCAATTCTGTGAGATTTGCTGCAGACCAGGTTTCCGGGAGATCCCGTTCCCTACCACCGCTACGCACAGATAATACTTTAAGCGTTCCTCCATGGTGTGTTATCGCCTCCACCGAGGGCGTTCGATTCGGTATACGACGTTGATCTCCACGATGCCACCGAGGGATAACAGGATACCATCCGATCTCGCTTTGTCGACCACCTCTGTTAGATAAAGCCGCTGTATCTGTGAGAATGATAGTGAGTTGTGTAGAAACAGGTAAGTTCCCGGCGCTTGATATTCGACGGGAGAGGCGAGTGTAACATCTTGAAGTCTGGAGGAGTTATCACATTGCTTAAATACCTGTTCGATGCTAAATACACTCTTGGTCCGGTTTCGTAACTTCTCATTTCTGCATATTTTTTGAATATAGAGATATTGGATAGTAGGGTGACTGAGAAGCACCGGACTCATCTCAAATTGCATCGCCGTCTATTGTTTTGTCCCAAAGGGGTCAGGTTCATTTCGTTCCACTGAGAGATGCATAAATAATATAATATAGAAAGCCTATATATAAAAATACGAGGTCCTTGACCGTGGGTTTACTAACACGAAGGAACGCAGCTGACCAATCTTAAGGTGCCGAATGAAGAAAGTCAGCATTTCGTCTGCCATAGAGACGCACCCGGCTCTCTCCTTTTTGAAAAGCCTGTCCTCTCGTCCGCTCGAGAGACAATGCCCGGTTCCTTAATCAGGTGGACCTTGGGGTGTCGAGGATTCAAAAGCAGATATCGTGTCTTGGTCGGGCTCGGGGCTACTGATATGTCGCCTTGTAACTCGAGAATAACAGTTTTGTAAAGATATGGCGTTGTTCTCAAATTTCACCATCGGCAGACGAGGCTTAACGACCGGA
Organism: Arthrobotrys flagrans; assembly: GCF_004000055.1. NCBI lineage: Eukaryota > Fungi > Ascomycota > Orbiliomycetes > Orbiliales > Orbiliaceae > Arthrobotrys > Arthrobotrys flagrans. Next base: position 1,947,014 of record NW_027137556.1, read on the forward strand.
GATTATGGCGCCAGGGTAGCTACGGATATATTCAAAAGTTACTACCGGATTGACCAATTCTGTGGGTGGAGGAATACCCCCACCGGCCATCTCGATCGATTCGATATGATGTTTGCAAACGTTTTGAAAATTTGTACTGATGTTGAGTGCTACGGCTAAAGCTAGTTCAATTCAATGTGTCCAGGAGGTGCAAGGTACTAGTATACCATACCGTCAATATTAGAGCGGTTGTCTATTGATATGGGTATCATTACGTTCGTCTCGACGAGCCCAAGGATCCAGAATCCAACATGAATTGGAAGGCTACCAAAATTGGCCGATCGGGTGAACGCACTCCCCACGTATGATCATACGAAAATACCAATACAGGATCTTTGTACCACAGTAACACCTTCGAACGCGCCCATGGATATCATATCTTCTAGTTTTTTTGTTCGTGGTGAGGGTGCCATATCGCATATTTTAGAGATATGCCCGTAAAAGTATATGGGGTCTTATCAACAACCTGTCATTGCCAGACCGGGAATATATACAGATGTAGCGGATATAATGTACACAAAAATATTTTTTGAAGGAGTCCTCGTCCGAGAAACTTCCCCCTTCAAAACTCCGCCACTCTACCGCCAGAAGGCGAAGCCCGATTTCTTCGGTTCCTCCGGCACGACCTCAGGTTTAACTTCCGGCATATTCTCAACCTTCGGCGCTTCAATCTGAGCTTCAGCTTTCACACCTTCTTCGACCTGCGGTACTTCCTCCTTAGCTGTAATCTGTGGTGTCTCTCCCGCCTCCTTCGCCTCGGCCACAAACCTCCCCATCCTCCTAGCATGAAATCTAATCCCCTTCTGCGTCTCCACATCATGCACCACACACTCCGGCCATTCCTTCGCATACTCGGCATCATAAATATTCATCCACCTGACCCTAACCTTTTCATTCTCCTTGACATCCCTCTTGCATATCGCTGCTAAATCCGCAATCGAGTTCCCCCGCTGATCTTGTAGGATCTTACTCCTTTCCTTCATCTTTTTGGATTTTAGTTCGATATCCCATTGGGTTTCGTGCAGCTTTCGGAGTTCGCGGAGGTGTTGGTAGGCTTTTAGACCGGTCGATGGGTTTGTGAAGGAGACGGTGAGGAAGGGGGTCCAGTGGTCTTTACGGAGGGCTTCCGGGACGGATTTCTTACCCATGAAGGTTATTTGTTTCATGGCTTTGTTGTTCTGTATCATATTCGACCCATCAGTCTCCAATATTCTAGTTCCGATCGTGGGAGGAGGGGACGATTGAACGTACGTATAAATTCTGATAAAGCGAGTAAATAACCCTCTTGCTCGTAATATGTGTGTAAAAGTATATATGACTCCCCAGCGGATTCGCTTCGCGGGACATATCCCCTACATCATCTTGAACAGGTTTCTCACGACGAAAGGGTTCCTTCGTTTTCCGTTTTCGTTTTTCGGGGAATGTGAGGACGAGAGATTCGGCGGTGATGACTTTGGGTAAGGGGACGAATCTCGCCCACAATGCTGTCGGGGCACGCATTGTGGGGGTTGTGTATGCGTATCGACGGCGGGGTGCTTTGGGGGTTGAAGGGATAAAAGATCGAACCTTGAGCTCGGGATGTGTTGCCAATGATGTTGGAGATCACGTGATCATGCGCGACGCAACGCAGAATATGCAACAGTTCGGTTTGGTCAACACTTTCCCTCTTAGTTTCAACGTGGACGACGGGAAGACGAGAATACGGTAATACGGACGACAGGCTTGAAGGGTGGGGATAAAGCCACTCCCGCACCGATCGAGCGGACTTGTCATCGTGTATTATATCATGATGTTGGGATGAATTATATGCATGTGCCTGGTATGATTCTTACAAAGGGCTCGCTTTGCTTCGCAGCGCCTGCATTGCAAGCTGCTCGATCCAGGGAATACTCGAAGAAAGCCTTCTATCTCTCGGAGTCTCTAACATCCGTATATTCTCTGCAGAATCATATCTCAACCCGAACTTATCCTAAACCCTTTCTTCCCTGCGAGCTGCCCTATCCTGTAGCCGTCAGCGTTTTTTTTTTAAAAAAATTTTGGACCTCGGCTGAACGGCGACGGCATTCACGTTCACTCTTGCTGGGCCCCCCAAAAGGTCCGTTGTGTTGTTCGTGCGCCTCTTCATATTTCTCCAAGCCTTACACACCCTTCGACCATACACCGTCATCACCACCATCGCACTCCAATATTCACCGGTTAGGTTACCAATCTGCAATGCTGCTCCGGAGCGCATGAAATCCTTATAACAAAGAAAAGGCCATATACTTCGATAGCTCCAGGACTTCCAACATGGCGGACGGCGGACCCGGCTTCGAGGGTGTTCCCATGCAGGGACCCGACCCCTACGGCAACCAAAACAATGCCGAAGGCACGTATAAACCGATAGCACCCTACGGCGCCGCAAATTATACGAGACCGAGGCCGACCACCGCAGGTCATCTGTCAAGATGGTTCCAATTCATAATCAAGCACCGAAAGGGCCGCGATAACCTGGCGCATATTAACAGGTAAAGTTACCTTGGCAGTTACCTACAAACCAGCTATGAACATTCCGGAAGGAAAAAGAGCATCGAAAGAAGAAAAAGCTAACGGCAGTTTACCCATAGAATCCTCTCCACAACCTCGGGCACGGACAAACTCCTCATGCTGACAGGGTACACTCTGATGGCCATCACCGCTGCCCTCGAACGCGTAAACGGTCCCTTACCGGCCGGCGTCGACCTCCTAAAAGCCACAACAACCCATCCGCTCCCCGCCTTCCCAGCAATCCGTTCCTTGGAAGTCCGTCTGAGATCCCTATCCGGTATAATTTCCGACTTCCGTATCTTCTCTCGTCTCTGGGGTCTCTTCGGTATCGCCGAATGGGCCGCCCAAGTCTACGAAGCCCCTCCGAAAGACCAACAACTCCGACAGATAGCCTACGCCCAAGTCTGCGTAAACATTGTCTACCAATCCCTCGAGAATATTGCGTATTTATCACAACATAAGATCCTACGGTATTCGAACGCAACGCAGAATAAACTTTGGGCGTGGAGTTGTAGGTTTTGGGCGGCTCATGTGGCGTTGGACTTTTGTAGGTTGTGGAGGATTAGGATGTTACGGCATAACTATAAGGGTGTGACCGATGCCGAGGATCACGAGTGGTGGAGGCAGATTAGTAGCAATTTGTGCTGGGCGCCATTGACGATCCATTGGAGTGTGGAGAACGGCGGGCTGTTGGATGGGTTTACGACCGGAGCCTTGGGTACGGCGGCCGGGATTTTGAGCGTGCAGCACGTCTGGAGGCAGACGAGGACTTGAACGGGAGAGGGAGAGGGAGGGGGAGGGGGGATGGGGGTAAAGGAGAAAATTGTAGGATAGATTGAATCTTGGATATCATGGGCACATAGTATTTTGGAACAGGTTTTCCCTTATCATGTCGGTTTCTCGGGGTTCAGCGGTTACGTTTTCATTTCATGTGTTCGGTTGCTTTTTTTTTTTTGACAAGATCCATTACCATCTCATCTCAAAGCAGGTGCCATTAATACTAAACCCGACGGGAAACCATGAGGATATAAAGCGCCACAACGCCAGACGAGTTGAAAAGAAACGTGGGACGTGAATCGAAAGGGTGAATTAACCCAAAACCATGCTCAAAACAGGTGCTCTCTCGCGCAGAAAGGAAAAAGAAAAATAAATAAATAGGATCATAGCACATCCTGAGTCTTCCGAAAATCACGCTTGAACGAAATCGTGGATCGTGAGATAGTCCCATTGGGACTGATTGTCGCCGCAAAGTTCTTCGTGGTCTTCGGCAGCGACTTGGACAGCAACGATGGCGACGAGCTCTTCCCGGTTGTACTTTCCCCGCTCCCACCGTGCGCACCGTCAGCGTTGCCGTCAGCCAGCGCTGCAGCCGCTCTCCGACTTGTGGGGAGATTGAATGGTCTCGAGGGCCTCTCGTCGATTCTGAAGTGAGCAATGAGGTGTTAGTATGATGGGAACAGGTCCTGAAGCAGTAGGAGGTGATGAAGGTGATGTTGATGCTGGACCAGTGGCACCGGCACAACAGAGATTTAAATTTGTGACAACATGAGAGTCGCAAGGGTGGACAGGTGGGGGGTACGACATTGGAGTTTGGCTCGCCGTGGTTACGTAAAGGAGATACTTGAGATTTGGGAGTGTCTGTCGGATGTCCAGGACGATGCACTTTTGGGACTCCATTAGCTATATATATTATCCGTTAGTAAAGATGGAGGGATAAGCGGGAGGGAGGCTACTGACTTGCTCGATATTCTTGTTTAGCAGGAATATTGCATATTCGAAGCGAAAATATGGGACGCTCTTGGCCCATAACGGGAAGCTGAACAAGTTAGGGTGTCGGTTGATCCAAGAAGCCAAAAAGCATCGAACTTACTATCGTGAACCTTGGATGACGCTGATGGGATCCTGAACCATTGACGAACTGCCTTTGGGGATAACGGGGTATCTAAGATAGACGCTAAGGTAGAGTGACAGCAGGTAGACGAGATGCGCTACATAACCGAGAGCGGCAGCAATCACATCCTCATTATGGCCCTCCGGAGGCTCATTAGGCAGGTGGAGGTTGCATATTGTGAAGTTGAGAGGTTGTTCGGGAATCTGACCGAAGGCTGTGGGTGAGTACCGACACCTCTGTGCTGCCTATGGAGGTAACTTACATGTTCGATGGGGTATATCTTCGTTAGATAATCCAAGATGACTTTCCTCCGAGTTGCCATGGCGGCTACGATGTTACCCGCCTCGACACTCCGTTGATGGAGCTGTTGCTTGGCATTTTGCAAATGCAGCTTCGCAATCGCGCGGTTCTCAATCCCGGCATCAATAGCGGCCTTCCTACCACTGATACTTTGCTTGAGGGCATCGCGATGCTTCCTCAGAGCCTCCAATCGCTTCCGCTCCCGCGAAACGATTTTCCGTGCATCCTTGAGTTCCAAGTTCTCCTCATCCAAAGCTCTCACATGGGACAGGTACTCTGCTCTCGAAGATGCTATCGAATCCATTTGCTGTTCCACATGTGCCTGTGTCTCCATGGCGTCGTAAATGCATTCTTCCAGGTTCTTCAGCTTTAATATTGCGTCGAAGGAGCATGATTCCGCGGCCTCTGCCAACACCCTCTTGGTGGGCCGTGGCGCAACATACTTCTTAACCAGTTTCGGATCCAGTTCGCTGAAGATCGTGTAACAGCCGTCCGAGAGGATGATGATGACGCAGTTCTCCGGGAATGTGAAGTTGAAGTTTTCAAGCTATACCGAAGATTAGCAAGAAGCAAGAATGTTTGAAATATGATGGGATACGGACGCTCCGGCCGATAAACTGAAGATACGGCAACCCGATATTTAGCTCTATCAGCAAACCGAAATCACTGCTTTGCTCTTTCCGCGCCCAAATCCGTATCACGAGAGAATCTAGCCGTGTTATCGCAGGACCGCACTCCCCCAGCTCGAAACTTTGGAATGTAGGGTTCTATACGTCGTCAGAAATAATATCCGAATGAGAACTGGTTTTGCAAGGTACAACATACGATGGACGACGGTACTGTTTCGCTGATATAAAACGGGTCATCTGATAGCCTCGTCAGCCCCAACTCTATTTCCCAATAGTGCATATACACCGAATGACACACCCCCAACAGAGTCATGATGCAGAGTGAAGAAAGTATCGACCAATTTCCCCAACGTCACATCAACCAGATTTCTCTGCCTTGTCGTCGCATTTTCGAATATTGTCCCCGCCAGGATCGAGTTCGACCGAGTATTCCGCCGTCTGATCGAGATTGGTCGTCCGCCGCCTTCGCTAACACTATCATCGGGAAGGTGATGTGTGCTACTCGAAGCACCAACAGCAGTCGAACTCTCCGCCGCCAATGTCGACAAATCGATAGCAGACCGAGAGTGTGTTAAAGTCCTTTCCTCCTCGTGCACAGCGAGTTTCCCAGGCGATCTCCAAGTGGTAACCAGGTTTTCGTCATCGTTAGACCGTCTGTGCACCCTAGCCGGTTTTGAAGATATATTTCGAACGGCGATTCCCTTGAGATGGCGCAAATGGCGGCCCTGCACCCGTACGGGTTAGTATTGTTTTAAAATAGCGGTATGCATAGTATGCATGTGCGGTCCATGCATGGCTTCATGGGCCACTTACGTTTGGCGAAAGCAGCGGGCGATCGCGTGTCGCCCGAACGGGAGTCGCAGTGCCGCTGCTGGTTCTTAGATTGCCATCGGGTATGTTGAGCCTTGCGCCAGCCGTCGATGTCGACATCGCATTGAGCGATCGCGGGTACGGGAATGTGATTTCTTTTTTATGTTTAATTGGCCATGCAAAAGTGTCGCGGGATTATGGGGTGGAGGGAAGCGGAGAGATGAGATCGCGCAAGGTGTGCGGGAACGCAAGATGACGTTCGTTTCGCTTAGTTACGCAGGCTTTACCCGGAGGCTTTGACCTGATTGATAATTGATATAAAATATGGATTTTTTGCATTCGAAGGTGGTGATTACGAGTTACAGAGACCTGGATGCAGGGATATCTCGGTATTCAAAGTCTTCGAGCGCGAGCAAAGTTACAATATATGACAGCCCAATCAATCACCAAGACAACAGGAAAAAGCAAACCGGAACTCCAGCCCGCTAGTACATGTAGTATAACTTTAGTACTGTCGCCCAAACAAGAACCAAATCGGAATCCAAATGCCTATTACTATATGCAGCCTCGGGATCATTACGTGCCATGCCAAAAGAGGGACTATCTGCCGAGGTTGTTGAACCTGGCTTGGAGGTCGTCGTCACCGCCTCCGACGGCTTGTGCGACCCGGTCTTCTTTCTGGCCCTCCGGTTCTCCCAGGCCTAGGGGTGTGGTTCCGAGCTAGGAGTATTCGAGTCAGTATTGAGCGGAGCAGCGATACAAGTGTAGCAGAACCCACCGCCATTTCTCTGTCGACACCAATTTCATCCAAGACCTGGTTTAGCACTTCGTCCGTTTCTTCCTCATCTTCAAGTCCATTAACGTCGTCGATAGCTTCCGACATTACCTCTTCCCGAAACTCCATCATATCGCTTTCCTTCTGGAAATCCATCATGATCTTTTGAAGGGCGGGGAGGTTGGTCGTAGCATTCATCGTCCGTAGGAGACCGGTAGCTCCTTTCATGGATTCCATCATCTGTTGGTTGGATCGGACGGTCTGGATTCGGAGGGATATCGCCTGGAGCTCGGTGCGCATTCGATAGAACCTTGTGATGTAGCTATATTAGGTGTTAGTATTGTCGTAGTTGGGTATTCGTGGAGAAATTCGTACCCTCGAGTCCGGACGAGATCTTTCGCCTGCGAGGATGTATCGATCAGTATTCGTAGGGACCTCCGGAGCGGCAGGGAACCACCGTACCTGAATCTTCGCAGCTCCCATCTGGTTATTTTTCGCAGACTTTTTGATATCTTGGATCAACTTTTTCTCCTGCTGTTCCAGCTTGGTTCTCTCCCGATCCAGCTCCCTCTGTGCCTTCTCAAGCGCCCGTTGGTTCTGAGGAACAACCATGTCAGTTCGGCCATCATGATAACTTTGGTTGAGGGCAATGACCACAGCGGGAATGTCGGATGCCTTACTTTTCGCAGACGCTCTGTTTCGTAGCTAGGTCAGCTGTATGTTCATTGCAATTTAGGGGTACCTGGAGAGGGAACACCTACCCGCCGGCGTCAAGCGTTTCCCGAATGCCCATTCCACTACGACAATCTAGTCAGCATATCTCCGAGGATCTAGCAGCTCGTCCGGAGCGTACCGATATTCATGATGGCAAGAAATGCAGCAGCCGAGATTGCTACACAGAAGTTATCGATTATCGGCGGCCGGTGGGTTTGTGTGGCGAATGAGATGGGACAGCGATGGAATGGGTTTTAGGTAAAGAAGACGAAGAGCATCATCATCAGAACAGGCTTGGTCGCGTTTGGCATACCACCTCCATTAACACACCGACAAGCTAAACTACGAACACCCACTACCGATAAAACTACAGCCTCAGTTCGTACACCAGGGGAGCCCTGGGACATCTGATACGAGGCTGGAATGCTCTCACATGAATTGATTACGGTAGTGCGGAGTACTAGTCAGATATGTGCGTTGTCCTCGGGCGTACACCTCAGTCCAAACCGGACGGAACAAGCCCCGAGCTCGGGTTCCGAAATAGCTCCCCGAAACGTCAAATCGAGATCAAATCAGCGGCCGCCAGTTGTATGTGCATGAAGAGACCTAGAAAAAAAGGGATCATGTGAACCGACGAGATTCTATGTCAGTCCAAGCGGGCGGACTTCACCAGAAACATCGAAGAGCATTGCTGTGGCGCCATCATCACAGTTCCCCTCTTTCCCTCCAGGCCTCTCTCCTTGAACGGTCAATGATATCGATCATTCTCTCGCCCCCCTCCTCTGCCTCGTTTATCTGCAGTTGCACCAGCTCTGGTCCCGAGGAAGGGTGAGCAAATTTTTTATTTTATTTTTCTAGTTGATAATAAAAGGTTTTATTGGCAGCTGTCCGTCTGTCAAAAACCAGAAACTTGTCGCCCAGTAAAATTGACCCGAGACTTACCAATTTCTGACGTTGTTGATAATTTTTGACTTCTCCCTCTGCTTCCACTTCCACTTCCACCTCCACCACAACTACCTCACATATCTCCCCCAATCACCCTTATCCACCCGATCGTCTGCCTCTCCAATCCCTTCTTTCGTCCTTCCGGACCGAACTAACCCTTCCCGATAACCGTCCTTTCCGTCTTTTTGCGGTGGTAGCACCGCCGACAACCCACCGAAATGTCGCAGCGATACTATCCAGCAGAAAGCTCTTCAAGGGGTGCTCGAAGAGCCTTTGGCAGAGCTGCCACCACCCCATCCACACCTTCCGAGCCGGCCTTCTCAGATTCCGGCTATGGAGGTTCTATCTCTGAAGATGTTCGAAACTTCGATCTCAGTGAGCTTTCCGAACTCAATGAGGATATGCCTATGCCACCCAGATTGTCCACTTTGCCTGCACCGGGTGCGGATGCCAGTATGTCAACCATTTGTCCCATATCGACAATCGGATCGATTCGCTGACCTTCTTTCCTTTTAGCTGATCATGACCGACGGCAACATCAGATGCATGTCCAGCAAATGCACTAGTATGATTCTTCCATGATTCTTCCATGTTTCCGAAAGCTAACATGAAGACCGTAGTAACCAAAACAGAGTTGCCCTGAGTCGATCTATCTACAGGACGATCGATACTCTAGAGGTACGAACTTTAATGCACTATGATGTTGGGATAGGTGGCTAATTTTTTGCTCGACAGGGCCTTCAAAATATGAACCAAACATGGCCGATTCACTATCCCGCTGTCCAAAGAACCGAATCGTCTCCCGTGCAGCGCAAGGCCTCGATGACCGATGACTTCTTCACACCTGATACTACCGGCTCACCCTCGAGGGAACGATTCGCACCACCTCGAAGGGCCCTCACTAGCTTTGATCGCCAACCGAACCGGAACAGCAGATCGGGAACACCGGAACCTCGATTGATGTCTCCGCAGATCTCCCAGGAGTTCAACATCCTTAAACTCGACCTCCGTATAGGCTCGTTGTCTCAAAGCGAACTGGTTCACTCCCTCGAGAAGGAGTCCATAGCGTCTCTGTTGGATAACAAATTAACACAGGCTATCAAGCACTTGCGTTCCCTCCGCGACCGTATCGAAGATACAGCATCCAAGGTCTTGGTCACCGGTGATCTCAACGCCGGAAAGTCGACATTCTGCAATGCCTTGCTGAGGAAGAAGATACTGCCGGAAGATCAACAGCCGTGTACCGAAATTTTCTGCGAAGTCTTGGATTGCAGGATCAACAATGGAGTTGAGGAAGTTCATGCTATTTTCAAGGGTGCGACGTACGACCGAATGGACGAACGAACTTACGAAGCCCGACCCTTGAAGGATTTGGAAGATATAGTTCTCATGGTCGATAAATACTCCCAGGCCAAGGTTTACGTCGAGGATTCCCGACCGATCGAACAAAGTCTTCTCAGGAACGGCGTCGTTGATATCGCTCTCATCGACGCTCCCGGTCTCAACATGGACTCCGTCCAAACAACAGCCGTCTTTGCCCGACAGGAAGAAATCGACGTCGTTGTCTTCGTCGTTAGTGCGGAAAATCACTTTACTCTTTCGGCCAAGGAGTTCCTGTGGAACGCTGCGAACGAGAAGGCGTACCTTTTCATCGTCGTCAATCGTTTCGACAACATCCGCGACAAGGTCCGATGCCAACGCATCATCTTGGAGCAGATTGCCAATATTTCTCCGCAAACCTTCAACGATAGCCAGGACCTCGTGCATTTCGTCTCGTCCAATGCGGTTATTGATGGAAAGGATCCCGACAAGAGCCACGACTTTGACAACCTGGAGAACTCTCTCCGAGGTTTCGTTCTCGACAAGCGTGCCCGTTCCAAGCTCGGCCCGGCCAAGAGCTACCTGCTCAACCTGCTCCAGGACATCGAGCAACTCGCCCTTATCAACAATAACATTGCCGGTAGAGAGTTGGATGCTTTGAGATCTGACCTTGCTCGTCTCACACCCGAGTATGACGAGTCCGTTAAGGCTAGGATCGCTGTTTCGGACGAATGCGACCGACAAATCGAAGACACCTGCAATGCCGTCTACCGCAACTCCCGCCGTGAGATCTCCAGAACCATCGAAGATGTCGACAAAGCCCACCAGATTCCTTGGCGCGGTGTTTTCAACTCCGTCAAATTTGCGGAAGAAACCCGTCGTGCCATGTTGGAGAGCATTACCCGGGCGGTCGTCGAAGCCGAAGATGCCGCTCGCAGGTCTACCGTCTCCGGCGTTGGCGCCATCAACGCCTTGGGAGTTTTACACTTGAAGCGGGAATATGTCGAAAGAACTTTCCGTCCCGACTTTATGTTCAAGAAGAAGAGGGACGCTCTCGGACGTAACATCAAGACCCAGCTCGATGCCTTTGACTTCTTTGACTTTGACCGTCAGGAAAAAGTCGCGGGTATGAGCATGTCTCTTACGGTTCTTTCCGTCGCCGGCTCCCGCATGTTCAATATCAGCTCTTGGATCGATGGTGTCATCCAAGCCACGAACATCGTCGGTATCCGTAATGCCAAGCGCCTTATCATCCCAGCCATCATCGCCGGCGTTGGTGCTGCGGCTTACTGGCTTATCAGCGATGTTCAGCGCGCCATCCCCAAAAAGTTGGCAAAGAAGATCAAGAGGGAATTAACAGAGATGGACTACGTTCACCAGAACTCCGAGCGTATCTCCAAGGAAGTGCGCAAGGTGCTTCGGTTCCCCGCCGAGGAACTCCGAAGCGGGTTCCAGAAGAACATCGAGGGTCTCAAGGTCAAGAAGGAGGAGGCTACGAAGAGGAAGGGTGAATGCGAAGTTGCCGTCAAGTACTTCGGGAACCTCTTGCGTGAATCTCGCGAGCACGCAGGCGTTGTCCGTCGGTATGACTTGGAAGCTGCTTCGAACCATTAGGATGTTTAGCTGCTGCCACAGCATGCACGAGGAAGAGAATGGTGATGATGGCAGATTTCAAGATACGACTCTTTTTCTTCTCTTTTCTCTTTTTCTTCTATTCAACTGTAAAAAAAAATGAATTTGGGATGGTTGGAGTACTTTTATAATTCATTCGGCCCTTTCGTTTTTAAGCCCCCATTCCACCCTCCCGTTCCAACCATGCCCTCGCAAAAGCATCTCCTTTCTTCCTTTTCTTTATGAATGAGCAATGAGTTTATCGCGTTTTCATGATAAATTTCGACGGCCCCACTTGAACCCCACAATTTAGTCATCTCCCCACCTTTTATGTTAGCATGATGATTTCGCATCTCACCATTTCCCTTTCCTTCAGTAACCTCCCCCCCCTTTTTTTTTTTTGGTCAGGTTCGAATTATACGTCGGCGATGACATTGATGCATCCTTTCCTTCTTCAAAGCTTCTCGGGCTGCAGGCCGCAGAGACAAGATGAGGAAATGCTGCGGTCTCTTCATGAATAGATAATTTTTCTCTCTCTTTCTCTTTATGAGTATGTATTTACAACTTGCCAGAATTGAGCTAGCCTCGGGTTGACCTAGCTAGATAGACTCTTTTTTTTGTAATATTATAGATATGAACAATGCCTCTCCGCTCTCGCGACATGCATGATGAAGTTTTGAACCCTTGCCGGAAATTTCGGCCGTCATCCGATCCAACCTCATAGGCGACAACGTCCGTCTGCCTTCGAACCTCACCCCACCTCATTAACCACCTGCGTAATGGCTCTCCGACAGATAACCAGAGCTACCTGCCGCCATCTAAACCGGCCAACCCTCTCCCTCCTCTCAATCTACACCCAAACCCCTGCCTCCGCTCCACCATCCTTCCTCCTCCCACCCGGTCATGAAATCCTCCCACCGACCTTCCACCCCACCACCACGATCCAACGCCGAACCGCCGCAACCAACGCCCGTTTCCCCGTAGCCCCAAACCTGGGGCCCCAATTCATCAACGAAGTTCGCGTACGATTCCCCTACGACGATGAAATCACCGCCTACAACCCCACTTATATCGACGAAACCGGGGCGTTAGTGGGAGTCTACCCGATCGACCAAATCCTCCGTTCTTACGACCGGAATAAATATCATCTGATCCACATCTCCGGTGTGGATCGGCTGACCGACGAAAGCGAAGGTCATATCGTTCGACTTTTCCCGAAGGCATTACTTCTCGAACGTCTCGAAGCCGAACGACGAGCCGAACGTGAAGCCTCCGATGCAGAAGGTTTAGACCTTCCGGGGTTCAAAAAGAAGAAGAAGAAATCCGGGAGGGATATTACGAAGGAGGTACAGATATCATGGGGGATAGATAAGAATGATTTAAACCATCATCTGAAGAAGATCGGAAAGTTTTTGGAAAAGGGGAATACGGTGGAGGTTATGATCGCTAGGAAGAAGAAACAGGCGAAACCGCCGCAGTCAAAGTTGGACGAGATGATGGAGGTCATTGAGGAGTTTATGTATTATAACGGTGGGGTGGATGTGAGGAAACGATCTGGGGAGGTGGGTATGCAGCTTACCATGGTGGTTCAGAGGCCCGAGGGTTGGGTGGAGCCGCCGCCGAGGCCGAAGAAGAAGGAGGTGGAAGGGGAGGAGCCGATCGATGAGGAGGAGTTTGAGAGGTTGCAAAGGGAGAGGCAGGAGCTCGAACAGGGCGGGGAGGGGGTTCGGGAAGGGGAAGGGGAAGGGGAGAAGAAACACGTTCCGGCGTGGCAGGCGAGAGGGGAGGTTTCTTAGGCGAGGGACCTTTGTATATAATCTTATAACCGTGATATTTTGGAATGCGAAAGCTCATCATTGTATATTATGAACACTGGTACCATCCCGTAGCCATTTTTTCGTCACCAACCCATCCTCACTAGTATACAGTCATTCCGAAGATGTGAAAAGATAAGCTTGGTATATATTTGTGCGTAGTTCTTTTCCTTCTCCGCGTCGTTCATCTATCCGAAAGGATCCAAACGCCATGTTCGATATCGATCGTTGAACTTGCATGACTTCCAATATGTGTAGCTAAGACCGGGCGAAAAACAAACCCTCGCTTTGAGAAATTTAACTAAGAAGAACGAGGATGACGGAGTCGCCTCGTAGGAACCTATACATCATTCGCAAAATTAGTCCTTTTCCGCTTCTCCATCCCTTCCAATTGAAACGAGTCATACATCTTACTGATGAACCGATCCTTATTCACCGGCCGTCCCTTCTTGCCCTGTGCGTTTCTAGGTGTTTCGGTCCACATCTCCTTCACATTCTCGAGCACCATATTGCTGTGTCTGTCGAAGGCCTTGACTCTGGCGAGGAGCTTTCGGTTGTTTCGACACGAGATCAGGACTTGATTGTGCGTTCTGACGGCGGTCTGCAGGATCGAGAGGGGCCCGTTGGCGAATTCGTATTCTTCGAGCTGGGCTATTTCGTACTCGCTGGGGTAGAGGTTAGTAAGATCAACCTGAGGGAGGGTGAGTGGAATGGCACGTACGTGAGTTCGGATCGGGGTTTGTTTAGGAGTTCACTGTTCGCATTGTTAGCATGTATTATAAGGAAGTAACGGAGGCGATGCGTACTCACGCCATAGTGATGGTGGTGGTGGGGAATCGTAGGGATGAGAGATGGAGAGAGGAAGAAGGTGTGTCGATGCAATGGAGCTTCTTTCGGTGAGTCGCGTTTGCTGGAAAGAAGCTTTGCTGTTGTACAATTCCTGATCTTATCAAGATTAGATCTTGCACTTTCTGGCACTAACCCGTATTGGGTAATATTGACAAACATTCCTTATTGGGGAGAACCAACACGCGATGTGAGACATCCAACGTCAAAACAACGCATCGAGGTTAATGGATCCTGTCCGGCTCCGACCAGGCCTTCAGAACTCCACATCATACGGCGTAACCGTCCCCTCGTCTTGTGTCCGTTTTACATCCTAACTCTGTCGAAAACGAGATATTGGCAGGTCTATTCGCTGCTTATTAGCCGAAAGCATATATGCATGCATCTCATCCAGGTCAGTGTCACGTCTTCAGCAGCTCTGATTGGACCGTGCCGGCAAGGAGTTAAGCATACTAGCAGAAGCCCCCAGCAGTTCCTTTTTACAATATGAATGTTGGTTAACCTCCCAACCTCTCTTCTTTCAATCATGATTCCCGTTCAAGCCCATCTCCAAATAAACTTCCCCAAACAGCCATGTAATGGGCAAGCCATCAACTCACTGACAACCATCCAACCAACCAACCAACCCACTGAAAAAATTCTTTCGATTCAATCTCTCCAACTATCCCTCGTCATCTTTCCCCCGGCTCGGATAAAGAATAAAAGGTTCCCTTTTTTCTCGTCTGTTGCATTCTTCACTCTCATTTCAGCGTTCTCTACGTGTGTTTACTTTGTGCCTGTGCCGCTTGGGTGTGTGTTCTTTCAGCGTTCCTGGTTTCATGTTCCATATGACGGTGATAGACGACGACCAAAACATCGCCTGCCTCTCCGACCGACACTCCTTGACGACTGGATTGCTGGCTCTCGACCGTCTTTATTGTTCGCTCAACTAGCTTGAAAGATAAGGCTCCGTAGCTCTGGACTGCTAGTCAGCTTGGACTCCTGGGAATAAGTTGGTAGAAGGGTTCTATCCGATCGATGAATCATCGCAAGATAGACACGACAAAGACTTCTGCCCTGTAACTGGACCGCTTCATTGCGATTCTTGCCCATAAGGAAAAAGAAACCGCCATACACACCCCATCCGTCGATATCCACACGTTTTCGATCGGCTGTAATCGATAAAAAAAGAATACGAACACTCAGACTTTCAGCAGTACCTCCTCGACATTCTCTCGTACAACACAACCAGAAACAAGTACCTCCTTTCTTGTGCAGCAGCATCTTTTTCGAAACTCCTCGCCGGTTAAAGATATATAAACATATAGAGGGAATTCTTACAAAACGGCACTGAACTCGGCGAATACGGCTGGCCTCACAGGGGGCCATGGCTAAGAAATCTTCGAAAATACCGGCGCAGGCTGGCCCGGACTCGGAAGCAGACCCCGTCTTAGCTGCAACACCCGACATGATCCCGCCCGAAAGCCATGATACTTCTGGACGAAATGGGCATCCTGCCCTACAACCTATGCGATGTGAGGAGAACCCGATCGTTCATAATCAGGATACAGAATTGGCTTATTAATTTCCATCGTGATCGATTAGTGAAAGTACTATATAGCATTGACGACCTGTTACCCAACTGCCTCGCCCGAGCGAAAGATGTCGTCCACGTCCGTGTCGCCCATCTCGACGAGAACACCCCGATTGGATTCGTGGACCTCAAGACCTGCGTCCTCAATATCGTCTATTCGAGGTTTGTACCATGACTTTTGTAAACCGGATCGAGGATGTGAATTATGAGAGCCTAATAGTCTTTTTTCTTTTGATGCCTGGATGATACAGTCCCGAGATTATGCACCACCAAGGATGCGACTACTCCGTCTACACATACGACTACTCGGAACCGGATACTCCCATGACAGGATTAGGTCTTCTCTCCTGGGTTCTTTCGTTACCGACGCTCAATAGGCAACAACCAGACCCCGATGCCATCGATCCTGCTCAGGCGAATCGACTGGTTACCGGACGGGTTCAGAAGAATTTGCTGGGGATATTCGCTGGGGATGTCGGGGAGACTCTGGAGGTCAGGATGAGGTTGTGTAGGGTGCCTACGCTGAGGCAGGTGGACTATCTCAATCACATGAACCAGTATTCTCAACTTGCTCAGAATATCCCACCTGGTGTTGACCCGGCGACTGTATGGACGAATGCGATGGGTGGCCAATATGCTCAGCAGCAGCAGCAGCACGGGGGATCCGGGGGTATGGCATACCCGTATGTACCCCAGGGAGTGGGCTCGTACCAGCCGATGGGGCACTTCCAGCAACCCCCACCCGGTCATATAAGCCAAACCCCCCAAGGGTACCCCCAACCATATCCTCAGAACCTTCAGCCACCTTACCAGAGTCAACCGTCCGCACCTCTTCAGCAGTCTCACGGCACCCAGGTACCCAGCCCGGCGAATACCCAACTTCAAAGCTCCCAGCAGGCCGACATACCGGAGGGTGGGGCTCCGGTAGCGCCCTCGATTGCTGAAGGACCGTCACCAGCACCTTCATCACAGGCCCCGCAGGCTTCGGACACCCCCGCGCCAGCCATTGGCACCGGGGAACAGCAAAAGGCCGAGCCAAATGCCGACTCCACCCAACCCGCAGTGAAGAAGCGCCGAGTCTCCACTAAGAAACCTACGGGCAAGCCCAGGGGGCGCCCTAGGCTAACGGACATAAGAAAGTCAAACACCGACGGCCAACCCCCGTCCCGGGAGGGGCTTCCGCAGGATCCAGTTGCAACCGATGCCGCCGCGCCAGTAGCTATAAAACAGGCGCCCACCCCCTCCTCGGTTGCACCCTCTCCCAGTCTAACTTCTGTTTCCGCATCCAACCTTAATAACACCTCTGCACCTAACACATTACCTCCAGACTCGAATGCTAGTTCCCCTCATCCTTCCTTGTCTCAAGCAACACCCCTGCCACCTCCTTCATCCGCAGCACCTTCACCGGCCACTCTCATTGCTGCCGTCTCTGAAGCTGGCGATATGGCCACACGACTTACCACCATGTCACCACCTAACGAAGATGGAGATGTCGAAATGACGCAAGATGTTGATAACGATGCTGATACTGAGATTGCGGAGTCACCACGTGACAGTGATGTCGATTCTCTCTTCATCGGATCTTCACCACCACCTTCTCACTCTGAATATGCAGAGAACGATGAAACATCACCGGCCCTGGACACTTCGCCGGTGCTTCCTCGCCAACCCAGCAAGGGCTTCTTCCCCAGCCAGCCGCGCCAATCGAGTTTCGCCCTCCGGGAAACCCTTGGTCGTGATGAGGGTTCTGAGGATGAACTAGCCCTACCATCCGGTGGTGGACTTCTGTTCCCGACTTTAAAAGCATCTGACAAGGAACAAGATAAGAGTTCGCCAGCCGAGAAGGTGGAGTCACCTAAGGATTCCCCGAAGGATTCTCCCAAGGACATCGACGAGTCGGCATCTTCGACTGTTCTACCGAGGAAGCGAGGACGCCCACCGAAGAATCCGGATCTCAAAGCCGATCCATCGAAGAAACAGAAGGAGAAGAAATCCGGACTCAAGACCGATCCTCTGCCATCTGATGCCCCGATTCCAACTTCACCCGTCGAGCAGAAACAAGAAAACAAGTCGAAATCGAAGAAATCATCGGTTCCCATGCTGGCCGTACCTACAACGAATCTACCGTCTGGACTGATCCTCCCGACTCCTCTACCGAAAGAGAACGAGAACTCGCGAAAACGAAGAGCTAGCGATGCTGGTTCTGATACCGATGCCGCTCCCGCGAAACGAGGCTCGACTACTGCTCTAGTCCGTGCGCGGATCGAGCGTCAGATGCTTGAAAAAATTGCTGCCGGTGAGATGCCTACATATTGTATGCACTGCGGAGCCATCGAAACACCAACATGGAGGAAGGCGAAGGTCATGATGACGGATCCCGAGAACGGCAGCGAAGTCGAGAGGGAAGTGACGTTGTGCAATCCCTGCGGACTATGGCATCACAACCATGGAACCATGCGACCCGACCAGTATTGGGATAAGAAGGAAGGGGAGGATAAACCTCCGAAGCCGAAGAAAAAGAAGCAGAAGAAAAGGGTTTGCTTGGCCCCGGAAGGATCCATCGTCGGGAGTGGGACGGTTGTAGCACGCCACCATCCGTGTCCGTCGTCACCGCCGACTCGGAATATCGGCGGCCACAGGGCGACGAGCCTTCCTGGGCCTGATGGGGATGGAGAATGGGACCAAGTTGTCAATAAGAACCTTCGAAGGATTCAGTCAAGTCCCTGCGGACTCGGAACAATTGCAGAGCCGATCAGTTTACTCAGCCCTGACCAGAAGACACGGAGGAAACTCTTCCCGGAAGCTAAGAAGTCGCCCACCGGACTCGATGGGGCGCTGACCCCCGGAACTGAAGCAGGAAGCGAGACGCGGGATCCCAAAGCCGAGTCTATGTCACCGGTTTCACCAGAAGAGCCTGTCGGCAGTCCTGAGATGGAAAAGGAGAACAATCCACCTCCGGTTGATAACGCCCTTATGGAACTTGACTGGGAAAGAGAGCTCGAGAGAACATTGATGCAGGCGAATTCGGAGGCGGAGGTAGAAGTACAGGATACCCCTGACGAAGGGGCCGAGGACGTCGAGGTTCAGAGCCCCGATGATGACGAACAAACACCGAGGCCACGAACGCCTGTTAACCAGATGACGCCGGCCAACCCTGAGTTCAAGACACCGATCAGGCTTACGCCGCTCCTTGCAAGCGTTAACGTTGACAGCCCGTCGTTCTGGAAGTCCGGGATGTTAGGAGTCGCAACCCCTTCCGGTAAACTCGTTAGCGGGCATCCGACGCCTACACCCGGCAAACTTTTGATGAACATGAACATGAATATCGTCAGCCCGGCCACCGGCGAAATCATGCTTGAGTTTCTCAACGAGTGGAATAAAACCGAAGAGTCTATGAAAGTCACATCGCCGACTCCCGCCAACGGAGCGGATGACGACAATGACGATGCTTTTTTCTCGGAAATCAACTTGCAAGCGGTGGAGCAGGAAATGGGATTGACATCCGAAGGGAATGCTATGCCGAGTAGCCCCCCAGCATTGTTCAACCTTTACGATGAAGAACCGGTGTCGCTAGCTGATGGGATCAGTTCGAACCTCCCCAGCGATGTTCTGCCTACGAGCCCTGGAAACGCGACGACATATACATTAGATGTTGGAGACGGGCCAGCCGACAAGGAGGTCATCGATAAGACAAGCATCGAAGCTATCGATTTGAACTTCGACTTTGATACTGCCCTTGTTGTTGACTTTTCGGAATTGGTTGCCAGTGGAGCTGCTGCTAAGGTTGCAGCTATCACGAGCGCCAATGCGGCTGCAAGTGGTACGGAAGCTACTGCGGTTGTTGCTAGCGAGAAGAAGGAGTCTTCGGAGGACGATAGCTCGTCCAGTGAGGGGAAGTAACCGCCTCCTACGCCCATTCTCTCTCCCATATTTCTCCGCCGACTTGATTATACGCCTTCATGGAGAAGTCGGGACCGCACTCTCTACTCTACAATTCTATAGGCTCCCCATTGCATTTTAGTCCTCCTTGGATGATTTTCCATGTCTGTTTTTCCCTTTCTTTCTTGATTATCACGGCGTTTATGATGGTGGTTTCTTTTTGATCAGATTCATTTTAAACCTGTGGTTCATTCATGTATTGCGAATACCCATTCTTCCATTACTTTTTTCCTTTTCTCATGTACTAAATAAAAGCGTGTATTGCTCTTTTTATCCTTATACTTTTTATTACGCATTCACGCATGCATAGACATTATCCTCTTCTCTTTCTCCCCTTTTTTTTTTCTCGTCGACTACGCAAGAATCATGTACCATAGTGGCAGTGCAGATCCTATTGAAGGGCCTGTTACGCATTATCTTTCTCCGTTCTTTTTTTTTTCCTCCCCTTTTTTAATGGTGGTTTTTAACTCCAAAAAAGACTGCATTGGGGCAGTCGAACGGTTGACTTATACTGCATGTATATTATTACTTCTATTTGAGGTTTGGGAGAAATAGTCTCCCATTCGACCGATAGTTACTGAACCGGCCTTCGATAGGAATGGTCCGGTTGAAAGAATAATAAAATCAAAGACATCCTTCAAAAGGAAGAAAAAGATGCACGGTATCCACGATTGTAATGCCGACCACGTTTATGCATATCTGTTCCCCACACCCGATAAACATCGAGAGTCCATCGCAAACAAAACAAGATTATCATTTCGGGTCGTAGAATAGTTCTCGGTATGTGTGGGTAGCTTGGACGACGGCTTCGATTGCACTCAGTTCTGAGTAGCTATCAGCTATCGTTTCTACGAGTAAGAAATTGGGAGGGTTATACAGAACATACCAACATTGGGCCCAAAATCCGAGGAAACGAATTCCTTTATCGACTGGTCGTTATTTACTCTTCCGATGACTTCGACGACGTTTCCGACCGTTTTGATGTTTGTGTCCTGTGCGTTTTTGAAACCGGAGGAATTAGACATGGCTGCGGTTCCCGTGATATACGAATGTGGATATTGGCTTACACCGTCCAAGTGGATGACAACCGTCCCCTGCGCATCGATCGTAGCGGAGCCGCCTTGGATCTCGATGACCTTTCCGGCGATACGGACGGTTTGGGTGGTAAAGTTCGATAGGTAGCTGGCGTTTACGCGGGGAGTTTGGTCGGACATTGTGATAATCTTCCTTCCGTCTGTGGTCTGGGGACGGTGTGGTTGGGGAAGCTGTGAGAGCTGTCGTTAGAGCTTTAACTTGGGAGGACGCGACTTGATTGGGCGCGCGAGAATGTCTTATAATTTACATGCAAGTGATAAGAAGTATCTACAGAGACTTTATATAAAACATCATATCGAGCAGTTACATGAAAGGCCGTGATATCCATCATCATCATCATCATCATCATTGTCGTCGTCGTCGTTATCATGATCATACATACATACATACATACATACATAAAAATTCCACATCGTACTTTTCGTAAACCCCGTAGGATCCGGTAAACATTTATAAAACCGCCAAAGGATGACAGCGGTGCGACCCCCCGACCAGGGATTCCAGCTCCCCCGGGTACAACTGATTCAAACACCTAAAATACGCTCCGTACCTGTTCACCAAAAAGTATATAAGCCTCAACCGCAGCTCGTTATCCATATCATAACTGTCCCTCCCGATCCCCTTCGACTTCGTCACAGCAACCATGATAAGGTGGTCGCTATCCGGTAAGAGCGACAGGTGACCCAACCGTCCGACGCTGGCGGTTATGACCAGTTGCCCCAGACGTTTAAAGTCGCCGATGGGGAGGGTGTCGAGGAAGATTGCGGTGTGTTCGGCGGCGATGAAGCGGGCGGGGACGGCGTAGCCGTGGATCGAGATTTGGGAGGTGTTCGAGAGGTCGCGGTATGGATGGTAGATCGGATCCAGTTGCGGGGGGGAGATGGATAGCTTTTGAGGTTTTGAAGATCGTTTGGGGATTGTGATCGATATCTTGGGTTTGTTGAAGGTCAGGAGGCGACTGATGCGGCCCATCTTTCGAGGCTTCTACATCTGATATCGATATTTTATATCGATAGTGTATATTATATTATCCTACGTAAATAGGAATGGAAAATGATACGAAGCTAACAAGATCCAGCTTGGACATTCCATTTTGATAAAATTTTCTACCGGCTTTGGTGTTTATATAATATCCCGCTCTTTCTTCATAATAGCTTAGCACGCTTACATACGCGGAGGGGGGTGTGGGAAAGGAAGAGCGCGAATTGTTATCAATCGAATTCAGATATATCCGGGTCTGAATTAAACCCAACTGGTTTTTTTTTTCTGACGGACCAACCACGGATTATTTAGCTTCTACCGCAAGCGATCGCAACCGAAACGGCCATCCATTGGCTATTTCTGCTGTAGGAGGGTTATAACCATAGGGCGTTCGTCAGGGACGGAGGACGAGGACGGGTGCAGGGGATGGAAAGGAAGAGATGTGCATTGCATGCAACGGTCATGTACCGCCTCTTCTCGCGCCGCCACGGCCGCCTGCTGCCATTGCCATCCCGTAGCCATATCCCGACGACGATACCTCATTACAAACCACAGCTCCTCATCCGTCGTAACGGCACAGCTGCAACATCTCCAAACGGAGGAACCGCAGGAGGAGGAGGAGCTACCCCGGAAGGCGACCTACCCTGGTACCACCCCCGTTGGCGCCGCGCCCTGACCTCCCTCGTAATCGGTATAAAACTCCTCGCCTTCACCCACCTCGTGGTCTCCAAAGTCTTCATAATCAGCCAATGCGAGGGTCCCTCCATGCTACCCACCCTCCCAACATCCGGTTCGGTCGTCGTAAATAACTTATATTCCAGAGGGAGGGGGATCAAAGTCGGTGACTTGATCGCGGCGCACAGGCCGGACGATATGGATGTCATGCTGTTGAAGAGGGTCATCGGCATGCCTGGGGATTACGTGGTTACCGATCCCATGGCTGCCGGGAGTGGGGAGGAGACCGTGATGGTTAGGGTGCCCGAGGGGCATTGTTGGATCGCGGGGGATAATTTGTCGCATTCGATCGATTCGAGGTTTTATGGACCCGTGCCGTTGGCGTTGATCATGGGGAAGGTGGTGGCGCAGGTTGCGGGGGGTAGGAAGTGGTTTTCGGGGCCGTTTACAGAGGTTTCGAAGGATGAGTGAGGTTCTTCTGATTTTTTTACATCGACAAAAGCTAGCGGAGCTTTTTATTATTTTTTACATTCGATATGTACATACGATAGACCTCCCGGGTAGGTATACGGGTAATATATACAAAAAAGTAACATGCTTGATATGTTTACTTTAGATGTGCTCCGGGTGTTTTAGGTACTTCATATCCCAATCGGTTCTTCCGAGCTGCTTCATGACATCGATCATGGTGTTATCGAACTCGACACGCCAGAGGTCTGCTCCGATGACTTTTAGGTCGTTTTTGGCAATGAAGGAGCGGAGGTTGAAACCCAGTCGTTGAATCCGTGATTCCTTCGACTTTCCAGCTGGGACGGCTGCCTCTCCCTCCTTGGCTTCGGCCGGTGCTGGTGTTTCTCCTCCCTTGGCTTCGGACTTGGATTTAATGGGTTTATCCGGCTTTCCTCCGATTTCCATCCTGCCGTTCTGTTCGAGGATGAACAGGCAGTACCTGTGGTAGTCTTCTCCCTTGTGGACGTACGGGACTTCGTAAGGTGCGACTTCGTCACGGCCGTTGTGGGTGGTGCTCACACCGATGACCATGGGGTTCTCGATGGAGATTTCGCAGTTCGTGACCATCCATTGGAGGTAGTAATCGAACCCGTTCTTCTCCAGATTCGGCTTGTCTGAGTCACAATTAGCATCGAATGTCCCACAAAGGTTACGTGGGTATAGAAAAGAAATAAGGACTTACCGGGATCGACAACCAGCACCGTAACCAATCTCTTCTTCGAGTCAAACTGCTTGACCTGAACGGATGGATATCTCGTCGCATTCTTCGCCAGGACCTTGGCTCCGTGCGGAACATTCTTACGTCTGAATCGCAGCGAAACGTCAATGATCGGGTCGATCGACGGTATGATATCCGGCACAACATTCATCTGCTCTATTCTCTGCATCAGAATCATGCGCTTCAATTCTCGCCATTTTTGTTCATCCCAGTGTTGGTAGATTTTCCTGTACGGGTCGACTGTTCTCCCCACCATTTTTATTAGCATTTTGACGATAATCTATGTTAGCTGTAGATATCGAACATACTCTTAAGCTTATTATCATAAGAATACTTTATCCTCGGATTGTTCTTATCCATATTGAGCTTCAATTCATCGATATACCCCTGCATCCTCACAATCCTCGGACTGCTATCGGTAAGACCGTACAACTTCTTCAAACCCGCGATAGCCTTCTGCTGCTCCGCAATCTTGACAAGTTTCTCCTCACGGTCCTCGCGGAGAACCTTTAGCGCCTCTTGGTAGCATTTAAACGGCATCGTCTCGATCGTGTGGAGAAGGCCGTCTTCATGCTTTGATTTGGGCTTTTTACGGCCGGTGGATGGTGCCGGCGCGGTGGTGCTGGGTGCTGGTACATCTTGTGCAGATGATGAGGCGGTACCGACCGGAGGAGGCGGGGAGGATGGTGATTCGTGGGACGGCGGGGTGGGGGGTTGGACTTCTGTGGATAATTGACGTCTGAGGCAGAGGAAGGCGGGTTTGGAGACGGCCCGAGGCCTGCCTGCCTGCAGGACGGCGCGGGGGCAGAGCGACATTGTTGAACTTTTTTTATTTTATATTCCAAGCAACCTGTTACCTCATTGGAAATCTGTCGAATTATCCTTTCCTTCTTTCCGTCCTCCTTCCTTCTCAATTGCTCCTCCCTTTTGTCGTGAAGCCTATCGAATCGCGCCTGATATAAGAAAAAGTAGAGGGTCTCGTGTGTAAAATTTTGGGAAGGGAGGACGTTGCTTTATTTGCGTTGATAAGATAAAT
Source organism: Arthrobotrys flagrans (assembly GCF_004000055.1). Lineage (NCBI taxonomy): Eukaryota > Fungi > Ascomycota > Orbiliomycetes > Orbiliales > Orbiliaceae > Arthrobotrys > Arthrobotrys flagrans. The sequence goes on from NW_027137556.1 coordinate 1,971,761, forward strand.
CTTTTTTCGCTTCGACGACATGAACGGCTTCCAACGTCAACTCTGTAAAAACCGTGCCCCGCGACAACCACCACCATCATCACCCCACCACGCCAATCCGGCTCACGACCGCAATCGGGACGGAAGGAAGGAAGGAAGGAAGGAAGGAGGCTGGGTACGCACCGACTTTTTGAAGTTGCAGGGAAATGGCGTCGAGTTCGAGTTCGTCGGCAAGGTTGTTGCGCAGGTCGGGTGCCTCGTTACAGCGGGCTTGGAGTAGGACGGATGGGAGTATACCGACGGTATGGGAGCCTTCCATCATCATCTTACCGATTTAGAAGACTAATTGATTATCCACAGAGCTACAATGTCCTCTCGCGGCGGTTCATGGCCACAGAAGCCACGGAATCAACCGATGGATCCGACACCTGCGTCAAAGTCTTCGAAAGCAGACTGCGGCCTCCGAGGACCAGACAGCAGCTGTTGCTGGATCGTACGCATTCCTTTGTTACCATATACTTCCCTCCTGTTTAGGTTCTCAGCAAACTAATCGAGTATGAAAAATACAGCACTCCCGGTAACCACAACCCTCTACAAATTCCCCACCCTCGAACCCATCCAATTCGTCAAGTACGACGCCAAATTCCTCCACCTACCCCTCCGCCGCGACATCCTCCACAGAGCCATAGTCTACGAAGGTAACGCCCACCGTCTCGGCCGCGCGAAGACCAAATACCGTTCCGAAATCGTAGGATCCGGCAAAAAACTCCGTCCGCAGAAGGGTACGGGTCGCGCACGTCTGGGCGACGTATCATCCCCCATGCTCCGCGGTGGCGCAAAAGCCCACGGCCCCAAACCCAGGGACTTCAGAACCGACCTACCGAAGAAAATATACGACCTTGCGTTCAGAACGGCGTTGAGTTATAGATATCGACAGGGACAGCTTATCGTTATCGGTGAGGCTATACATCCCCAACATTCGAAGACGAGGTACATGAGACAGATCATGTTGCTGAACAAATGGGGTGCTGCGAATGGGAAGACGTTGTTTATTACCATGACCAGGAGGAATAATCTTTGGTGTGGGTTGAACATGTTGAATCAGCATGGGAGGGCGATGAAGGTGGAGGATGTGGATGTGAAGGATTTGTTGGAGACCGGGAGGATTGTGATTGAACAGCATGCGCTGGAGTGGTTGGGTGAGAGGCATGGGGTTTCTTTCCCACCGAGGGTGAAGAAGTCGAAGAAGAAGAAGGGGGGTAAGGAGGAGGTAGTTGAGGCGGAGGCTGGTGAATCAGCGGCGGCGGCAGAGGGTGATGCTGCTGCTGTTGCCGGTGCCTCTGAGGCGGAGGCCGCTGTTGAGGCTTTTGCCGAAGAATCGTCGACAGAAGCTGAAATCGAGGCGTCTCCGGAGACCGATGCTCAATCGGCATCGGAAAGCACTCCTGCGCCACCGGATGGTTCTACCGCTGCCGCCGCACCGGCTTCTTAAGATAACGATATTGTAAATATAGAGTGTTGAATTGTAAATATACCATTTCTCAAAAGCTGGATTCCTATCAAAGCCATCTAAAACGATCGCGACATACATGTCAAAAATACCACACGAACAACAATTTACCGACGGCACAATATTCCATCAGACTCGATGAATCATCTTAATATTGGTTCGTAAGATTGCATTGACGGGTATATACCTAGCTAGGTAGATGGTAATATCGTCGATAGTAGATGTTGAACCGCATTCTAGTTGCAAGACTGATGTTTAATATCCGAGCTCGTTGAGCTTTCCCATTTCCCGCCTCGTGGCTACAATGTTCGTAGAAACCTTGACAGGTGCTTCGCGAGTAACCTGAGCAGATTGACGGCGGAAACCCTATTTTTATCATTTCGCCAAGATTTCCGGAAACCCCCATACGATACAAAAAGTTTATTGCGCTCGAAGGAAAAAGAAAGGAAAGGAAAAAGGTCTACGGAAGCAGAAAAGAGTATAAATGTACAGTTCCTTCTACGTGTGTTTGATAAAAGAGGTGGAAGGGATGTATGAAATGTAATTCACGAAAGACCAAAGCCAAGAACCCACCCAAAACGCCTCGCTATATGCTAAAAGATTCGAAAGCAAATGTAACAGTAACCGGGGATGGATAACAAGCAACAGGTCTCCTATCCGCATGGTTCGTTATGACGTGAAAAATATATATTTTCGGTCATGAAGGAGAGAGGGTGGTAGCATCCGATAGCATTTCCACTTCGCGCCCTCCTCTCCGCCGCTGAGGGACCAAGACACGAAGCCAAAAGCCTTAGGCGATCAATTGTAATCGCGAAGCATGCCGGCAAGATGGGTGTTTGTTATTCTACCCCTCCTTGGCTTCTTCTGCTTCTTGCCTTGATCCTTCTGCATGGCTTTCTTGATCGTGGCCGGATCCACACTGGTAGGTTTCAGACCAGCGCGCTCAAGTTCGCCGGGCAGTTCGGCAGCCGGTGGGATCGCGATTTTTTCCCAGATCGCTTTGAATTCTGTTCACATGGAAAAGTTCATGTCAGTACGGGTCGATCCGACCTCCCCGGAAAATGGCAAGGGAAACAAGACGAGCTCTTACCGTCATCGATAGTGACGTTCAAGCTCTTATCGTTAATCCAGACCATTCGAGCCTGTCCATCCTTCTTGGTCCTGGTGACCAATATCGACCCATCGGCCTCCAACTCGTCGATGGTGGCGAGGGCACCAGACCATCCATCCTTGAGTTCCTTGACACTCAATCCCTGTGCGGTAGTGGATGCTTGGAGGTGAGTGAGAAGCTGTTGAGCACTACGAATGTTGTGCAACGGCTTGAAGGCGTATGTATCCGTGACATGATCGTAAACCAGCTTGTCATGCGACCTAAGGATCTCGATCATAGTGGAATCGAGAGGCTTGGCGAGGAACCTCTCGAGGTCTGCGCGGGTGAGAGGCTTCTCGACTTCCTTGAGGTGTTCGACAAGATGGAGAACCTGAGTCATGATGTATTGACCCATTCCGGTATCCGCCGGTTGAGAGTAGACGACATTGTTCTTGACCGGCTTCTTGCGTTTGGCGATGGCTGCAGCGGCGGAAGAGGAGTTTCCGCCGCTGCCACTCGCTCCTGGCGTTGAAGTCGGAGAGACCTGGACGCCCGGACCGGGCGAAGCAATGTGACGACGAGCTTGGGCGAAGTTGCCTTGGTTGACAACGCCGGACTTGAAGCCCTTGAGCTGGGAGTTGAGAGACGACATCGTGGCGGATGGGATGGCAGGGGCGGATGGAATGCGAGGAGGGTGATGAACGGTCTTCGATCGTGGAAGGTTGATGAGAAATCGCAGTTCGTGTTTATGCGCGACGACAGCACGCGGCCGCAACACCAAGTTTCAAGCACAAGGATTCAGGCCCGCATGCGATCCAGCTCAGGCCTGACTGAAATCACGGGGACGCTCGAATAGTAGTGAATGTAGATTGGTCGAGAACCGGTCCTATTCAGCGACCGGCGAATGATCGGGGTCGGTCTATTTTTGACCGTCCCATTTCATGCAGGGTCGCTGCAGCCCGGAAACCTGCCACACGCCAGCAGCCGCCCAGACCTGGCTGTCGGGTTCACATAAATCCCCATGTTGGTACGCAAGTTTGCACCATGGACATGTCTACGTTTCTTTGGTCGAAAGCCGAAGCTATCATATCCACGGATAAAAGAAGTGCTACACAGGGTTTACGACAACGGAGGAAGGTATGCCGGAGTGTACGTATGTCTGTATAGGTGTATTGAGTATCAAATTGTCCGCCAACTTCCTCACGAGGATATCATCCGGTAACGAAATGTCAAGAAAAGAGAAGACCAAAAAAACCATTTACATGCAAGTTCAAATCACAAAGGCTTCCACTGCAGAAAAAAACAAAGATCGGAGAGGGAGATGAAAAAAAAGGTATCAAAATGCTAGTATATTACAGAATCCATCAACCTTATTCCGTCGTATAGAGAGAAGTTTCGGGTTTCAAATACACGGTCAGGTAGGTAGGATGGGATGTAACAATGTAACAAATCAAGACAAAAAGAACAAATTGGTATAATATATTACTGTGGTGCCGAAAGACAAAAAAAAGAAAAGCCAAAAAAAAGATGACAAGATGGATTGGAACAGCTACAAAGATATAATCAGGATTTCTTGCCCAGTACTCCAAAGATGATGCCCTTTTGGTTTTTGTTTTGAGTGCTCGAAAGGTTGCTCGGTGGTTTAAGAGAGATGCCGTGGAATATGAGATGAAAGGGAGAGGGAGGGGGGGATGTATGATGCCGTTTAACATAGTAGATGGATCTGAAAGATATGATAGAGAAAGACATGGAATTTCCGGTAGTGCGCAGGATTGGCTCGCAAGTCAACCTGCATGAAGAACACTCGCTAAACGAGAGACGAGAAAAGAATAAAAAGGATACATCGTTTGCTTTATGACAGGAAGCCAAAAATGCTAGATAGGAGACAACGGAATGGGGATGGTAGGAACTTTCATTAAAAATGGATTTCGAGAAACGGTGTAGCGGAGTGTTGACCGCGGCCACTGACCGGTAAATGCTGTGCATGGTTTTTGTTCGCCAGGAAGTAGAAACACCAGATGCCCCAAGTGCTGTGGAAAGGAATATGCGCTGAAAAGGAGATATAAACAAGACAAAAGTTCGTAATCGTCGTATCATAGTACACTCATCCGTAATCGAACGAGGAAAATCAAGTAAATCCAAGCTACTGCTGGGCAGCTACGACGCACCAGTGCCTGTGATAGACCCAGGCATTCTTCTGACAGTCCTTGCTGCAGTACTTGGTTCGTCGGCAGCGCCTGCACTTCGCGAATTGTCGTGTGTATTCCTCCCATTTCCCGCACTGGAAATAAGCACACTGTCTGATTCCGCCGCGGGAATCGTCCTTCCTGCAGAGGTTCCTCATGACGACACCGGCCCAGTATTGCATGTCCTGTGGATGGTGACGAACCGTAAATTTCTCCACCAATGGGAAGATGTTGAAATCGTCCGGGACCAAGTACTCCTCCATTGGTGGTTCGGGTGCACGGACGGGAGTCTTCCCATCGGCTTCATCGAGAAGATGGATTTCGGAGTTGATGGAGAGATTGGGGACGAGGTGAGATTTCTGGAAGTAAGTGCGAAGATACGTGTACTTGGAAACGTATGCAAGCAGCTGAAGTGACATAAGGACATCATCCTCGCGTGGCATAGATGGGAGGACGATTTGCTGAGAGGATGGGTTATTTGGAACAAGCCCGGCGAGCTGGGTCGGCGGTTGGATGGTCATCGGGTTCGGGCTGGTGCGGTTGATGAGCTGTGAGAACCCTGGCGTTTCGGTGGCGTCATTAGAAGGGTCCATGATACTGCCATCGATTGGCGATCTATGCGTGATATTGAAGGTTTCAGCGTCTGGCCCGTCGGCACCGGCTTGGGTATCCATGGTCATCGGGGTATCATCCGTCTCCACAAGCATCTCGGTGGAGCGGATAGAGACGGTGACACCCGATTGAATGCCTACGATGGGTTCGTTTCCGCTCTCGACGCCACCGGAGATGTTGGATGAAACTTCGTCCGAATTTGCCTCAACCTCGTCGGATTCATCCGACATCGACCGGGTATGTCTAATCGAGGGTCGATTGGTAGATCTGGACATTCTGGTCCCACCTGTAGGGATGGAGACGGAAACACCCGTAGAAAGAGGATTCGGGGTTGTTGGCGACTCCGGCTGTGAGGCTGTTCCTTGACCGAATAGCATCGATGGGAGCCTATCCGCATCTCTAACCGGGCGGAATCCGAAAGTCTCTGACATGTCGGCAACTTGCGACGCATTACTGCCGTTGGGGAAGCCTTGGGCTGCTGTTGGCGCAATAGATGTGATCTGTGGGAAGTTTGCGTGATATCTGAGTTCGGAGACGCTCCTGTGATGATGCGGTCGGAGCGGTCGGTCGGCTGTTATGGTTGGTGCGGTGAGAGGCACCGACGAGTCGGAGTTTAGCGTAGCATGATCATTAGGGAGAGCGTTGGGGAAAGGGACTGGGATTTCAATAGATGGGGGAGGAGGTTGTCGGCGAGCTGCTCGCTCTGTGGATACGGAACCGGCGCGCTCGGCAGTGCGCTCAAAGTAAGAGGCAGAGGACGCTCTGGCTTCCCGTGGTCTCAGCGAAGGTGCTGTATTGTGATTGTGTCCAGCACCTAGGCCTCTCCTGACTCCGGATTCGTTTCTCAAACGATACCGCTCCATAACCTGGATGTAGTTGTCAAGGATGGTCGCGATCACGGGGACCATATCCGCTTCGACCACACGCTTCCTAACATCTTCCGATCCACGGACGCCGATATTAACGACACATTGGAAGGCAAGATTCCATTTCCACATGTTCATCAAATCCTTGCTGCGACCCTCTTTGAGGATGCAGACCAGCCGTTCGACACCTCCATCGACGGTGAGGATGTCACGAATACGGGCGGAGGATGTTGTGAGGTATGCGAGATGGTTTAATGAGTTGATCAGGGGTAAAGTGGAGGTGCAGTCCAGTGCCCGACGATCGTAAAGGGCAGTGGTGATTCCGACGGAGGCCTTGTTGACATTCGGGATGCTAAAATTGACTTCTCTCATGATTTAATAGTTCTGGTGGAGATATTGGGTAAAGACCTTGTTGGTGAGGTGAAGAGGTTGAGGGTTTGATGGGGAGCGAGATGAGTAGTATCTGAGCGGTCTTGCTCGTCTACTTCCGGGGGCTTTCGAGAGGCTGGAGGATCGACGTCGACATCCAACGGCAACGAAAGCAAACGAAAATAATAATAATAATAATAATAATAATTCGAGAAGACGTGAAGATGATCGGAACAGGTTCCTAAATTTGAAGAAGGATCGTTGAGGATTGGTCGAATGTATGTTGTGGAAAGGGTCCTGTTGAGAAGCTACCGAGTTAGGATTTTTCCCGCTTTCTTCCTGCCTCGTGGCAGCAGGTGATGTCGTTTTACTTGATGCTGACTGATAGCGAAATAATAAAACAGGAAAGCGAAGCAAGCAACAGCAAATAAAAAAATAAAATAAAATGAAAATCAAAGATAGGCGAGGGCGGATGAGATTATTTAGTTGAGAGGCTGGTAGCAATAATAAGGATAGTGAAGTTGAAGTAAGTGCAAACCCAAGCAAAGGAGCTTTGTTAGGGGGAGGGGGCTAGGGATGATATTAACCAAAGAGAGGATGACAGTTGAAAATGAAAAATGAGCAAGTCGAGACAGGTTGGTTCTGGAAGTTCGGGGCAAAAGAAGCAGAATATTAACAGAAAGAAGGAAAAACAAAGAGGCAAGACCAGCAGGCACAGCAGCACCAGCAGGGTTTTTTTTTTTTTTCCTTTTTCTTCTTCTCTTGGGGGAGGGGGTATGTAAGGGAGGAGGTCGTGGACCAGTGATTGAACTAACCTCGACTCGGTACAATGGAGTCAATGCTGCGAACTGACGGACAGACAAACAAGCAAAGTCAGAAGGACAGACCAAGCTCGATGCCGGATATGTTGGTGAAGATGACAGTTGAAGACAGAGATGGAGAGGAGGAGGAGAAATAAAAAAAGATGATTATGATACGATGGGGGAGTGAGTGAAGTGAGTGGTTATAGGAGGGAAACAGAGGTTGAAATGAAGAAAGAAGTAATATGGCTGGTACGAATAAGGACAGACAAGGACAAGAGCAGACGGGGGAAGAAATTAAGGTGCGAGCGGAGAGGAAAGTTCTTCTTGGTCAAATGGGTGGCTGCAATGGGCAATAATCAATCCAATCTTCCCAGACGCCAAACCGCCAATGACAGTCAGACAAATCCTAGCTGCCCAGACAGACAGACAATACAGACACCCGCCGGATATAAACGAGCGAGCGGGTCTCTCTCAAAATTAATTTACCAAGATCTGTATCTGTCTATCTGTTTATTATACCTCTTTCCCAGCAGACGCAACAGTGGGAGGCAGGGAGGGGTTCGGATATACAGGTGACAGTAGACATCAACGCGGTGCAGAGACTAATCTGATTCGAACCGTCGACGAAGGCCTTGGCCTGGGATGGATGTTTATTCATTTCATAATGGCTCTCCTCTGGGACGATGGCGAAACTCCCTGCATCAGCTGTTCCAATGCGTGATTTTCCCGCTAAACAGGTTTCATAATGCACCGCATTGCAGGTACGTACCTTCTCCTTGTTGTCTTAGCGGGATGGCATGTGTGCTGGTGGCTTTCGAAGCTGATGATATGATCGATGTTGATTTGGTCTAGGTATCAAAAAGTAATGGATGGATAAGGTGGTTATCGATCTGAAAAACCTGCCCGAAGGAAATGCAATCCGGAAACCAATGCTGAAGATCTTTTTATATATGCAAAGCAAGCCTTTGAGCGTGCAGCTGTCAAAAGAAGGGGTGGGCAAGCAAGCCGACCCAGCTTTAAGCTTTTCAACGTGTGAGCGTTCAACCACTAAACACTCTGCCGCTTTCCGAGTCAAGAGAGACCCAAGGGGGGAAACCGCTCGGGGGTAGCCAGAATGTCTCATCAAGAACGACAGAATGGTCTCCCAAAATCGTCGCTGGCACGCAGGTCCTTACTTTCCACCCCACAAAAACAAACTAATGATGGACCTTTACAACTTATTTTCTTTCTCAGCGTATGGCTATTCCGGAATCGAGGTTTTTCCGCAAGGAAAGGGGTGATGGATAAAGCCCCAGCGCAACGGAACATGTTTAGATGTTGATGTCATGAACTCCGGAGCGGAACGAAAAGGTCTAGTCCAGCTGGTTCGGTGTGGCGGTGGTGACTGGAATTTCAGCTGAATGAGGATGGTGCTAATGTCCAAAGGAACTCCAGCATCGGCAATTCCGCACCATTCGGTGCACTCCCTTCGATGTTAACGCGGACATCCAAGAGTTCCTTCCCTAACATTCACTAACATTTTCTCCTTTGGCCAAAGCTAATGCTCGCCATATGCAATCCGTCGCCTCTTCGCTTGACAGGCAACCTTTAGCTGGAAGGCGGATCTGTTTGCCTGATCGCACGATTGACTAGTCCCGTCGCCACTGATGCTTTGGCAATGCTCCGACTGCAGATCCGCCTGTGTTCTGTGTTCAAGGAAAGGGGATGTTCGTTCGATGCTACGGTTTCGGGAAGATGGGATCGTGATGGTCACCTCATTCCATCTATGTAATACCCATTATCAAAAGTGCACGCGGCATTTTGGAACCATGGGTGACTCTGTTTTTCATTTTCTCATAACAACCTCAAGCAAAAAGAATCTACAGCCTCAACAATATCCCCACCACCCCAACTCCCTCTTCCTCCATCGATTTTGCTGATTACTAATGTTATCGTCGGCTAAGCCCTTATAACAGTACAGTATACAGCGAGGTATGCGGGTTTAGAATTGAGCTGTTAGTATGGAATGCCGGGGCCAAAAAGCACCCGTACACGGCTCGTCATACCCTCAAGGCTCCAAAAGGTCACAAAGAAAAGGTCCTTAACCCCATATATGAGCTGAGGCATTAAACACACAAAACTCGTCCTAATTATTCCCCGAACAAGCGAGTGGAACGCGGAGAGGAACACAGAAACGTGGCTGCTAGCAGCCAACAAACCAACGGCGGAGCATATCGAACCGAGAGAATTCCTTTGGATTGGACTTGCCTTTGCTTTTGCTCTCCATAACATCGAGTTATGGTCGGCTAGAAATTTCAGGGAGGGTTTATTTTAGCCTTGGATTTTATATCCCGGTAAGCGAAAGGAGCGTTGATATCGTCAAGGTGCACGCGGGCAAAAAAAAAAAAAGATCCGAACGGCTACAAAGCATCGATTGGATGGCGACGGCCACAAACGGTGCGCATAAAGTAGCCGCCTCGGACGCAACCTCCGCAGGACAGGTAAACATGCGCACATGCGTTAACGACGTCAGGCTTCGACTATAAGGTTAATTCCGACCGGAGGGCCTAAATATGCGCTGATAGGTGCTTGTAAGCCTAACGTCCAGTCCGAGCTAGGCTCAGTCGGACCCTAAAAATGTAGTGTTCGAACCGATCTAACATATTGACCACAATCGTCAATTACTTGCCAAAGGCCCTAATTACGATCGTTCATGTCGCTATCGTGTAGCACATTCCTCGCATGATGCAAGTACGCCAATATCCATAATAAGCCACGGATGCCAATGCCAATGCCTATAGGCTGTCCTATACTCCTGCAGTATATGTCCTTTGAAGAAATGCGAACGATAAAGCGAATAACAGAGGAGGGGAATGCGGAGTCCGGTTCAAATTCGATGATCTATATCTAGTCGGCCGTCGGGACAGATTTAAAAGAAGTCTAACCGATAGCCATAGTCTCATACACATACCTCCGACATACCTTAAAATCTCGTACCATTGATCATGCGGAGGGGGGGGCCAAAAATAGGTTTAACCAAAGGTACACTTATACACTTTGTGGACATTTGGACAACATTCCAAAAAGCCCCCTTTAGGCCAGCGCGGATGATGTTCAAAAGGGAGAATTTCAATTCCACGCAGTTGAAAACGGCCAACCAAGCTCCGAAGGGTTACTCAGCTGGACGAAGCGTATCATTTTGTCACCTTTTTAGAGTAGGTGGTTTTTTGTTAGTCCGGATCGGACCGGTGTGTTCAGCGATTATCTAGATCGTCTAACCGGTAGATATATGAATCAACATCAGGCGCCTTGAAAACTAAGCCATCTGCGGTGAACGGTTAATTCCAGCCATGCTCCAGAATACCTAACAGCTTCGACGCTGCTGCCGGGTGTAGTTAACGTTCCTGGCAGAAACGCCAGATGCGGCCAGGGACAACACAGATCGGACTCCAGGGTGTCGTCATAGTGCGTCTGATATTGATATGCTGTAGGTATTCCGTATGCATATGCTCGAGCCTGCCGATAGGGTCGTTGCATCATTTGGAGCTATGGGCGTTGGATTTGTTGCGCAGTGACTACAGCTCTGACGAAGCTCCTACGAAAGCAAAGAGATACGCCGTAGACGGCGTTAACCGATTCCAGCGGTTATTTCACCCGGCACTTTGTGGTTTTAACTGGACAAGTGGAAAGAATGACCAATATGAGCGGCTCGGAGAGCTGAAGTCGGAGCGTTGCGTTGGAATGGAGGTTGAAGATATCTCGAAATCGATCGGATCAGCGGTTGCTCATATTCGGTCCCTTCCTCACTCTCACACCCTCCCCTACCACCCTCTCTCGCTTGATCAAGCGTTGTCGACCGAGATCTGTTCTGTTGGTTGAAGATCCGGCACGGCTGGATGTGATTGGAATGTGGAATGGGCGATAATATAGATAGCGGAAGGAGGTTTGAAATGAAATACGGGAAAGGAGCAACTTGGCTTTTTCAGCTGTAGATACTAAGATAGCGGAAGGAAGCCAATCCAGTCGATTTCATTCCAAGGGGGGGGGTCAAAGTTAACGCGAGAGCTTTGAGACATGATGCGGAGATATGTATTGCCGTAAGGGAGGCGGTGATATATAAGACGGAGGCAATGCGATCACACGTAATCCTAGCGCTCGATTCTGCAGGCTTGTGTCGAAGGCACTGCATTTAACTCGTGCTATATGGTCGTATTCACATCATTGTGATATGACCAGATTATCTTATATACCTATGGCGTTTTCCCCGTGGTCGGAGATTGTAAACTCCGTGGCCGCGTGGCACCATTTGAAATGTCGTTCGCTCTAAGCATGCATTTAAGATAGTACATACATGTACTTGGGACCCAATATCTGGTCGGAAGCCAATTTATATCAGATCATGCGGGTCTCGTCGGGATTGCAATGAGGCTTCGCAATCGTCTGCATCGAACGGTTTTTTGTCGTCATCATTAAATGATGGATGTGTAACCAAGACTAGCCCTGCTTCGCAAACGTGGTACTTAAGGGGGTAAGGTGTGAACGAGCCCAACGGCCTTATTGGTCCTTCGTGCCAAGCGGTCCCCTGCACGATGATTTCAAGCCCAAGGCACCGAAATGGGCGTTTGGGTCGCGATATGGGGTCATGTGGGTCCGCAGTAGTCTCGAGATAGTCTAATTCACACCAAACTGCCGGCTCCAATGCAACCAAGAATTGGGAAGATATCCCCTTTCATGGACTGACCTGGTTCTGAACTTCCTATATGAATCGAAGATTGATAACGCACGCACAAACCCAAATTCTCGCGCATTCGCATTCGCCCAGTTTGGTTGTTATTTGGGGTGCGTGGTAGGGAGGCGCAGCATGAAATCTCACCGAAACAGCCCGAAATGCGAGACCACATGCTCTGCTCTCCAACGTTGCCCATCTAATTTCCGTTGTCGAATTTTGTGTCTTCCTTCTTCTTTAGCTTCTTCTCTCGAATGATGTTGAATCTTATTAGGTCCCGATGAGCCACGACGTTTTAGGTTGTTTTAATTTTTTTCCTGTTTTTGAACCGTTAACGCTGCTCTTCGCCTTTTCCCCGGCCTGTCGGCGACAAGCTGGAATATAACGACATCGCTTCTTTCCTTTCGCACTTTTTTGTTTGGCTGGGGTTTCTTTTGGTTCTTTGCACATTGTCGGGAGTTGAGAGATGACGGGGAGAAATAACCATGCTTCAGGACCGCCGGTAACAGGATATGATATGGGCGACGAAAGGAATGGGATGCAGTATGGGAACGCTGATGTTGGAGCTGAGAATGGAGGTGGTAGTACAGTAGGATGGCAGGAAAACTCATCAAACGACGACATGAGGAAAACGCTGGGAACACGCGATGGAAAACCTCGACGGAAAAACTACGACTACAAGAAACAGCACATGTCGAATATGGATAGAGTACGGGAACCCTTCGTCAATGCGATGAAGTTCGTGCTGCGGATGCAAGACCTGCCGCCCTCGAAAGATGGCCGAAAGATCCCCTTTACCGTCTACAAAAACCGGAAAACCAACAAATTGACAGACGAACGTCGCGGTAACAAACACTATATCGACAATACCATTCGTTCGAGCCGATACAGCATATGGAGTTTCTTACCAAAACAGCTGATATACCAATTCAGCAAGCTCGCCAATTTTTACTTTTTGATAATCGCTATATTGCAGTTAATCCCTTCGCTCAGTACAACCGGTCGACTAACCACAATCGTTCCATTGTCGCTGTTCGTCGCGTTTTCTATGGCAAAGGAAGGTTTCGATGACTTTCGCAGATATCGACAGGACAGAAAAGAGAACAGACGAAAAGCAAAAGTTTTATCGTTATCAGGATCTGGACCAGATGCTCGGGAAGACTATGAAGAAATCGAATGGGAGAATGTGCGAGTGGGAGATGTCGTCAAACTGGAAAGAGATGATATGATTCCGGCAGATATTTTGCTCATTCAAGCACAATCCGAAACAGGAATCGCATATGTGGAGACTTCAGCTTTGGACGGTGAAACTAACCTCAAGGGAAAGCAAGCTCTGCCAAATGTTACCGAGCACTTCTACGGACGATTTGCGGAGGCGAAGGATGAGCTAGTAACCGTTGAAGATCCGAATTCTGACCTTTACAATTTTGAAGGAAAGATTCAGATTGGAAGCGAAATCAAGCCTTTAACAAACTCTCAGATTTTATACCGAGGGAGTGTTCTCAGAAATACCCCGAGTGCGCTCGGCCTTGTCATTTTTACCGGCGAGGAGACAAAGATTCGCATGAAGTAAGCCTGCAATGCCAAATCCGCTAGTATATATATATTCAATGCTAATTGAGATATAGCGCCAACAAGAGACCTCGTGCCAAAACGCCTACCCTTCAGACATCTGTCAACTACATCATCGTCTTTGTGATGTGCGTCGTCATATTCATCTCTGGAATTTCACTTCTCGGATACAAACTATGGCAAAAATCCACCGAGCGAAACTCTTGGTACCTCGAAGGTTTAGCTGTTGGAACTTTCCCGATCCTGGCCTCATTCATCATCATGTTCAATACTCTCATCCCGCTGTCCCTCTACGTCAGTTTGGAAATTATTAAGATTGGGCAGCATATTCTTTTCTTTGACCAGGATATGTATGATGAAAAGAGCGATACCCCCATGGAGGCCCGTACTACGACTATTAACGAAGAATTGGGACAAATTGGATTCATCTTTTCTGACAAAACCGGAACGCTTACCGATAACACTATGATATTCCGCAAGATGACAGTCGCCGGATACCCATGGACCCACGTTACCAAGGCCGAGAAGGAGCAAGAGGCGCACACTAGCGAACCAAAAACTACCGATACCGAGGGCCAGGAGAAGGGAAAGAGCAAGGCACCTCGTCCGAAATCATGGCTACCTACTGATTACGCATCGTTACGCTCGGTTGCTTCAGGCGTCAAAAACCACACTATCGGAGACGGCCATTGGCCACATGCACAACCCTCGGAGCCAGGGAGAAGAGCTTCTATGGTTCTCAGCGAGGGCGAATTGTCGACAGAGGACCTGTTGACATACATCCAAATGCATCCCGAGACGGCATACTCCCAAAGGGCGAAGATGTTCCTTCTCTGCTTAGCTCTCTGCCATACTTGTTTGCCGGAAACCGATGAAAACGGGAAGATTACTTATCAGGCATCGTCGCCTGATGAAGTTGCTTTAGTTCAAGCTGCTCAGGAGCTCGGATATGTGAACGTCGACCGCCAAGTTGGAAGTGTTACCGTAAACACTTACCCCAATGGCGCAGGAACTCGCCCCGCGACCGAAAAGTACGAGATCCTGGAGGTTCTCGAGTTCACCAGTAAGCGAAAACGTATGTCTATCATTCTTAGGTGCCCTGATGGTAGAATATGCCTCTTTTCAAAGGGTGCAGATTCCACCATGACAGAACTACTCCGACTCAAGGAAATGGCACTTCGATCTTCCAAAGATGTTGAGAAGCGGAACCGCGAACGGAAGAGTCAGGAAGTATTCGAATTTGTACGCAGAACCAGTATGCCTCCTCAAAGCCCTACGCACAATCGATTCAGCATGGGCAGCCCGAGGCACAGCTGGACGGCCCCCCGAAGAAGTTACACAGGTCGACGGAGCTTTGGAACCGATACATACTCACCAGCTGTCGAGAAAAATCCTGGTCACTCGTTTGAATTACCACGAACCGATACCCCTAGTCGACCACGGAGACTTGATACATATATCAACGAAAGCGCTGTTACCAATGACGGCTTCATATTCGACCAATCATATAGCCAGATTCACGATTTTGCGGTTGAAGGATTGCGAACCCTTATTTACGGTTATAGATTTCTAGATGAGCGACATTATCGAGAGTGGGCTAGAATATACAATGAAGCCACAACGAGCCTTGTAGACCGACAGGCCATGATTGATAAAGCAGCAGAACAAATCGAGCGAGACTTCGAATTCGCCGGCGCAACTGCGATTGAGGACAAATTACAGGATGGTGTTCCAGATGCGATTGATAAGCTGCGAAGAGCAGGTATCAAAATGTGGATGCTTACCGGCGACAAGAAGGAAACTGCTATCAATATTGGGTATTCTTGCCGTCTCATCACGGATGTTTCTGAGGTTATGATTGTTGATCAGGATGTCGGTGATCTTGAATCACAGATTCGAGATTACATTGACATCCTCAAGAGACATAACTTAGCGCACTCAGTCGGTGTCGTTGACGGAAGTACCCTAAGTGTGATTGAAGATGATGAGGCCCTTAGCAATCTCTTTTTCGAGTTTACAATCATCGTCGACTCGGTCGTTTGCTGCAGAGCAAGTCCTAACCAAAAAGCCGGTCTTGTACGATCGATCCGAAAGAGGGTCAAGAAATCTGTTACACTCGCTATCGGCGATGGCGCCAACGATATTGCCATGATCCAAGAAGCCCAGGTCGGTGTGGGTATTACCGGAAAGGAGGGTTTGGCTGCCGCTAGAAGTTCCGATTATTCGATAGCCCAGTTCAGGTTCTTGTTGAAGCTTTTGCTTTGCCACGGACGATGGAATTATGTGCGGACCTGCAAATACATCCTTGGGACTTTTTGGAAAGTTAGTTTTAAGATCGATCCCGTTATTAAAATTGCCTCGTGCTAACATTAATACCATAGGAAATGATGTTCTTCATTATTCAGGCCATGTACCAACCAAACAACGGCTTTAGCGGAACGTCTCTTTACGAAGAGTGGAGTTTGGCTATGTACAACGTGTTCTTCACCTCGCTCGCTATCATCTTCCTCGGTATCATGGAAAAGGATCTTGAACAGGAGACTCTCCTTGCCGTTCCCGAGCTTTACGTCTACAACAAGCGAACCATCTTCAACATGTACTCATACCTTGCTTGGATTGTTCTCGCTGTTGGAGAAGCCGCCTTGATTTGGTATACCGCAAACGCACTCTATAACACGACCATCATAGTCCCAAACCAAGGACTCTACTCCATTGGCACCTTGATCTACACTATTGTTGTGATATTTGTCAATACGAAACTCCAGTAAGTCCAACTCAAACCTAACTTGCGCATAACACGTAGGGGCGGTGCCAATCTAACTGCGTTTCGCCTTCCTCTTCGTATAGATTTTTAGAACAGCACAACAAGACAATAGTAGCGCTCGCAGTGTTTGTTATATCTGTGGGCGGCTGGTTCCTCTGGAACGCTGTAATCATCGGGTACGGTTTCCACACCTGGACGATCTACTACCTCCCACAAGAATTCGTGCTGCACATTGGCCGCGATTTATTGTGGTGGACAGTGGTCCTCCTGATCCTCGGATGCTGCATCATCTTCGAAATCTCCATCAGATCTATTAAAACCAGCTTCTTCCCTAATGAAGTAGATCACTTCCAAGCAATTCAGAAGGATCCCATACTGAAGAAGAAACTGGAGTACGCAGCGTACACGCCAAACGTTAATTTCTTTGAAGAGCTAAACTCTTCGGCTCTGGAGGGTAATACTAATGGGGAGGTGTTGAAGGAGATTATCCAGAGAAGAAGAGAGTCGAGATTTGCGTACGTACGGCTAGGAGGCCGGAAGGCACGGAAGATGGGTGAGGCCATAAGAGAAGAAAATGAAAATGTTAATGATAGTTATGAGCTTGAGAATAGAAAGGTGGCGAGGGGGGACGAAGAAAATGGGTATCAAGAGCACGAGGAGCCGGGGGTAGGGAGGGTTGAACGCGATTCATGGTTCAGACGGTCTTGAATACATTGTTACAACCCGTTCATTTTCAGATTCTTGTATGCATTATTAGGTCTCACTACTCTTTTTATTATTCCTATTTTTTTTTTTTTATTGTTATTATTATCTTCAGCCTTTTCTCTTTTTGAGTTCTTTTTTTCTCTTCGATCGGGCCGAAAGATCGAGCGGGTTTACTGTCTCTACTCTTCGTTTTTTACTGTCTGTTTCTCTAACGAACTTTTATTGTATGATCACAAAAGAGTACTTCCTAGATCAATATCAGACGGGAAAGAAAAATCGAAACAGAGTATACTATACTTGCCATTCGAGTTCACATGCATCAGGCATGGGCCTGCTGTTCTGCTATGGATGGTTAGGCTTATTCCGGTGTCAGAAATATACAAAAAACAGCGCCTTGTGCCCTGTCAACTTGATGGAGCTCGTCATACCGGACGATGGATAGTTGTGGCGAGGAATGGAAGGGCAAGTGGAAGAACTAACGTAAATATGCATGTCGAAGATTGAAAACAAATCGAACATGCTCCTTTGCTCATATAACTTTCGAAACCTTTTGCAGGACCCTGTTTGCTTATGCTACCTACAAGATCATCCGAAAAGGATAAAATAAAAATAAACCGTGCATATGTCATGTCAGGCCGCCGGTGTGTCGACATGCACCTTTTACCGTGGGAATTCGAATTGAGACCTCCGATATAGGTCTAGCTTGGGTGTGTACTTTTTCATTTATTCAAGACTTTTTGACATCGGCCATGGTCCATTCGCTATTCTTAGAATTCCGATGGGCTGGGGTATAGGGTGTATCAGGTATACCGATGCTGACGAAGAGACTAGCTACGTACCGAGACGGGTGGTAGATTATTTATCAGAATCGAGATATACACTGTCATGGGCATGTGGTATTCTCAGAATTTGATGTACATACAATGTACAGTACATGTATGCATGTTTGGTATCGATGGACAGGAATGTCGCCCTGCAGCAGCCGGAAGACATGGGAATTTTCATGTTGCCCGTCGTTTCAGGTACCAACATATCAGAGGAATCTTAAGAATGGTTCGAGAAGCTCGAAGGGTATGGAGCAAAGACTTCACGTTCGATAGCATACTGATTACCCAGATCAGAAACGATCAAGGAAGTATAGTAAGATCTAAAGAAAGAAAAAGAAGGAAAATGTTCGACAAGAATTTCCCTTCGACGGACATTTTCCCTTTCGTCAACGGAAATTTGAAAAGAGGAAGGGGAGGGAAAAAAGAGAAAGACGGCGTGTATAAAAAGCAACAAAGTTAGGCACAAAAAGGTACCGATGGAGTTACATGCGACTGCGAAGTTTGTCTACGGATTCTTTTTTTCTCTGGGTTTAATGCTGTTTATTGGGCACATGGGGGGTACATGTACCAGTTGCGAAAGATGTCAATGCAAGGAGAGAGGCCAGCTCCGTACGTAGACATACTTATGGACAAACATTAGTGTCAGTGTCGAGGCACAGCTTTCCGACACCGAGTCTCGGGTACGGAAAGGGGACGCGAGTCGCCCATTGATATTGATGGGGACCGAATGGGAAAGGTTCAGGTTTTTGGTCAACGGCAAGGGCTTCCCTCTCTCCCAATCAATTGCGAGAGAGCTGAATGGGTGCAGGTTCCTGCACCGAACCTTCTTTGTCACAGGTCAAGGGGGTCGATGCATTGTTTGGAAACGTCTGTTTTGGATGTTCTTGGGACAGGTGTTTTGGAGGGAGACACCAGGACAAGGTTAACTTACTATACTATAATGTTGAGGCCACCCAGCCAGCTTCGGATGCACGAAATAATAGTTGAGAGGAAAAACCACGTGCGATTGCAGGCCTCTTTGTGTATTTTTAGAAGAACAAGACGGGTTCGAAGAAAAGTAAAGCCGAAGTGGCACTCGCTCGTTTTCGTGAGTTTAATTTGTGGGGGATAAGCACAGTCAATTGCATTTAGTCGAGCCCCAGCAGAGTAGGTATTGAGGCTAATTGCTGACTTGCAGATGTTAAGATTTAACTTGCCAGCGCGAATGTCTATCTAAAGCTGGTAAACTCGCCCGTTCGGCTTACAGGCTTGCAAGCCTCATCGCTATCGACGGAAGCGCCTCTGATTGCCGGATTGTTCACAAGAGTACGCTTTCCTCTGTCTGACCCAGCTCTCCTACATGATGTTTCGGCGCAAGGATGATATGGGACATGCGTCTATCGACCCCTTTAAATCCTCAATCGGGTCAAGCGCCACAGAACGAACGCAAAAGAGCCAACTTCTTTTCCCGGTCGTCTTGCTTAATGCCGACAAGACTTTCACCTCATGCAAAAGAAAAGTTTGCCATCGATGAAGGACAAGGTCCCGTCCGATCGATAGCCTGATTGGCTGAATCTGCGTGGGGACGGTTTGGTTGGACCATCGCCCTCGCCCAGCCGGAGAGCCTGGACCATCATGACCCGGCGCCTGCCAATCACGAACCCGGTTCTCCTTATCCTGCGGCTTTCGCACAAACCCTCAAGGGAAAACTCCGCTGAATGAACAGATTGCCATTCGTCCCTTTGACTGCGATGCAGCCTTGGGTCGGAATGGCACGTCTTGACTTCTTTCCAAGCGGCATAGCATTTTCCACCATGCCTTTGGTGACGACATTTCTGGCACGAGGAAGTTTTAGAGCTTCAACGATGCCAGAAGTAAAGGGCGGTCGGTGTTTGGGATGTGTTGCTACGCTCAATACGGCTGCACATCGAGGGACTTTTTTGTTCTTTGTTCCGCACCGTTAGCTATGACTAATGAGAATGAAATTCCTCGTGTGAACAGAACAGCAGAGGGAACCATCAACATAAGGATGCACACACACACGCATATTACAAAAAGTTCACTACTATCCCGATGTTTAGCGGGGAGCTGCACTGCAAACAGGCAGGCAACCTTGTTGGGAGCGCACGCGCTCTGTCAAAAAAGTAGCAACAAACAACAATCAACAGTCGAAGAAATGCAACAGGGACAGGATCCCTAGGTTGCTGAATTCCAGCGGCTGTTAGGCATGTATTGAAGTATCTCCAAGAGGATTGCGCCATGAAGGCGTTACGAACAACCGCATGGATGAGAACGGTTGTCTGTTTCTCTTCTCATTATTGTGTGTCTCTCAGCGAGCGTGGACACGAATCTCGAACCAACGAGCCAGGCGAAGCAGCTCGCCCGTAATATTGAAAATCTGCAAGGCTCAATGACCGGAGAGGAAGAGATCACACGCGGTACACAAGAACCCAAAAGAAAACCCACCTCGCCCGGCTATCACCATTGGGGCCCTCCGGAAGAGACAGGCCAGAAAGAAGAAAACATGGGCAACAAAAACAGGCGTCCCCACGCCTGCCCAATTCCTCCAAAGATTCCGACAGGGGTAACTTAACGCAGGTCAGCGAAAGGGAGGATTTTTGCATGGAGCGAGCTGTACCACCTTGCCCAAAAAGATGTCGGAGTCGATGGGATGTGTGTGGGAGGGTCTCTCGTTAGCGTGTGTACACAGAATCTGTCGGTCTGTTTTGGATCCCCCTTTTTGCCCAGTCATGGCGAAGGGCTCGTTTGGTGGAGTCGTTCGTTCCTCCTCTGCACGAAAGAAGCCACCCTCGACAAGGTCCCTTCCCTCCTCCCGTGGGACCTGTCGTTACTTTTTCCTGGGTCTTCTGGCGTGCACCCGCTCGCTCTCTTCCTACAATTATTCCTTCCTTTTCCCTCCCTCCTTCTGTTTTCCTTTTAATTCCCTTTCATCTCCCCATTTCTCCTCGTAATCAAACCTCGAAGAGACATAATACTCATTCGTTCATTCTTGATTTTTTGCCAAAAAAACCCTAGGATATAGCCTCACTCATTCGGCTGATCCCATCACACTCCTTATTTTATTATTGAATTTCGCTTCGTTATTTTATTTTATCTTATCGAAAGGGCCTTTAATCTGGCTACGGGCTTTACACCACGCTACTACTACTGCTACTACTACTACTACTACTACTCTACAAGGGAAATTATTATTCAAGGTGGAAAGTAATACACAAGGTCTCAAGATTCAACGCGTTCGGATTCTCATTACGAATAATTGATCGATCCACTTGACCCAACCACCGCTGCTTGCTTCAATAACCCAGCCCAAAAAAGAATACGTTTTATTACTGCTCTTGCATTTTGCAATTTTAACGACATCATACGCCGAGACCCCAGATCAATCAGAGTGCATCTGTGCCTCGAGAGGAAGTTGGTTGATAGACCACGTTGTGCGGACCAATAAGTCCCGAAGAAGATATCCACTCTCATCTGATCGAGATATAAAAATATATAATATTCAGTAATGTTTGCTACACCCCATCAGGAACTGTTGGAAGGTTTGTCAAATACCCTGCTTGCTCTACCTCAATGTGATTTTATTTGATTTGATATGAGGTATCTTCATGTGTAGACATGTGCTAAAATTATATAATCTTAAATAGCATCCCAGATGTTCCAGTCCGGAGACCACAGGCTGTCATTCGCCTCGGTGTCTTCTGCTGCCTCGAGTTCTCCCCCGCTTGCACCACAGCAACATGGTGGCTCCAATACCTCGTCGGGTGCTGTCCGACGGCCACCAAGGAAGAGCACCTTGACCCAACAACAGAAGAATCAGAAGCGTCAGCGAGCTACTCAGGATCAGCTTGTCACACTAGAGCGCGAGTTCAGCAAGAACCCCACTCCAACTGCTGTTGTCAGAGATAGAATAGCCCAGGAAATCAATATGACGGAGAGATCTGTTCAAATTTGGTTCCAGAACAGGTAGGCATATGCAAATTCATGTTTGGATAGTATCGGTAGAGTTTACTAATTGCGTATAAACAGACGTGCAAAGATCAAGTTGATTGCGAAGAAGTCTTTGGAAAACGGCGGTGAGGATATCGATTCGATACCAGAGAGCGTTCGACTCTACCTTGCCAACCAGAACCCCGAGATGAAGGCTCTTGCCTACGGCACAAGTGGTGCATTGAATGGTTTCGGAGGCGGCTTCTCGGCTCCCGGCGAAGCCTCTACCGGAAAGATCGTCATTCACCACTTCACATGTCGTTCGTTGAACATTGGTACATGGAGACGTATCGGACAGAACGCTATGGATCTCGTGGTTTTCTACTCGCCCGAGAAGGCTTGCATCACATACTACATCAACAACGACTCCGCAGGCTACAAGATCGAGTATCCGTTCAGGAATATCAAGAGCATTGAACTCGAGACTTTGAACGTTCCGATGGCTCCACCAAGCACGCACGGTGGACAGATGCAGGGTCAGCTTGTCATTCAGTTGCTCAAGCCACCACACTTCTTCATGGATACATCGGGCTCGGGTGGCTTCGTCCAATGCGGTGATTTCACCGAAGACCAGCAGGCTACCCAGATCTTCACCCACACCCTCGGAGGCAACGCTAAGTCTCTGCAGGGCCAGCTTGCTAAGCTCTTAAACTTGGATGTTTTCCAAAACCGACACAGACAACCACAGCCATTCATGTTCGATGCCCCATTTGCTAACCCGCCATCCCCTCCAATGCGTCCTTCGTCTGCTTCCGGAATGATGGCCCCACCATCGCTTGTCCAGCAAGAAGCCAGAGGGCACATTGCCAACCCGTACAGGCATAAGAGGCAGAGGAGCCGTTCCGTCCCCAACATCAACGACTTCGCCAACTTTGGTCCCATGCCTTCGTTCCAGTTTGACGATGTTATCATCGAACCAGAGAACGAAGACTCCTTCTTCCTCGGCACCTCCGTCAGCCCCAAGCTCAAGATGGAGGAAAACTCCAACAACCACTTGTTCGCCCCGGCTCCTCAGCATCCCCATGCCATGTCGAACAACCTCAGAATTGATACTTCCGCCCCTGGTTTCTTGGATTACAGACCGGCGTATCCTCTTTCCGCAGCTACTACGGTTTCCGAATATGCCGCCAGCCCTGGTATGCCAGGTGAACTCGCCATGACACCGGGCCTCCACTCCCCCTTCATGGATCAGCCATGGTTGTCCCCCATGATCAACCCCAACGGTCTGATCCCACAGTCCGTATCTCCTCTGTCGGCACTGAGCAACGGTGACCCGATCATCGCATCCGGCTCACCCCCCTTCATCGACCGAACCGGATCAGCCGAGCTGTTCCCGCTCACTCATGAACAAGCCCTCTACGGTAACGATGAATTGACAGATCTATACGCCAAGCAATCGTTAGGAATTCACCAGAGCCCGCCGGCCCTCGAGGAAATCGAAGAGGTTGATAGCCATCTCTCGCCGTACAACATGAGTCCCATGGGCCACCATGTAACACTCTCTCCGGAACAGCATTCGACACCGCATCCCCTGCCGCAAGCTCATCCGCAACAACTGTAACGATGCTAGCATCTCCAGAACAAAAAACTCAAGTTTCTTTTTTGGTATCTCTTTTTTCAACACCTTTATCTCTCTTTTAGTCATATCAAATCATCTATCTGCATGCATATCACATAACAACAAACTTAATGGGTCCAAACTATCTCCGATCATGATGTCTAGCGAAATCGAATTCTCTTGGTGTGGTAACAAAACGTCTTTCTTTTTTATCATTCTCTCTTTTTTGGTCCGAAGGTATCGTCCTTTTTTTATCGCAAGCTGCAAATCATTTGATTCTTTAATAGTTTGGGTATTTATCATCTTGCATTCGTTCAACATTGTTGGGATCTGAAATTACTTTGGTCGCGTTTTTTCCCCGAAGGAAAGTCAGAAGAAAGTCATGTAAAGCATATTGTATTCTTTCTCACTCACTCACTCGTCGTAATGGTCTTCGTTTATCGCTTCATTTTTTTATACTTACATCTCCACCATCACCATCGCCCCGAGGCCGAATTATCCCTTCCGAAAGGATAAAAGAAAAAAGGAAAAAACCTAGCAAAGCGCAAATATCAACCGCCAGCCTCTTTTCTCTCTTATCTCCCTTGTCAGATATCAAACAAAAATAGCTAGGAAAAAAGATAACTACAAAGGGAAATAAACCGAAACTCCAAATCATGCATCTTCCTGTTCATTGTAACGCCCCCGTAGTTATCTTTTAATATAATAACTTTGTTGGAAAACCATCACCGCTAATGACCCCTCCCCCGAAGACACATTTCCTTACGTTATATCGCTATTCGTCTTTTAACCTGTTTATTTTCTTATCCGAAGGTTCGTGTACGGAACTCGCCAGCGAGGTTTCCGCTTTTCCCCTCTACTTTCATGTAGTAATAATATTTAGTCCGGAGATACTTTACTTTTTTGTCTTTTTGTTTTTCTAAATTTCCGAGGCATTTTAATCGATGCAACTGTCTCTCAATCGATCCGAGGTTGCGCAAAGAGTAAATTGTGATATCTTTCTCCCCCTGATGCGTATGATAATAAAAAGTTAACATGGAAATCTCCGGGTACGATGTGATTCAGGTTGCACAGTTCCTGCGCTGGCTTCGTTGCGACCCGCGCGCAGGCAAAAAGTAGGCCGGTCGATAAAACCTCAAGGTGGAAGGGAAGCGGCCAGTTATATCTAGAGAGCTCCGGACGGCCGTGCAGGAGAAGGGGGTCGTGCTGGTATCCGTGGATATCTACTGTATATTTTCAATCCCCGGTTGATGAATCCCCCAGCCTCAGTCATATCCATCGACTCGAACGTGTCCGCTGACCCTGTATTCTAGAATATCACCGTTTTTTTTATATTCGCCGTTACCGTTACTATACATTACCGAGTACTTGAGTACAAGCACAAGCGCTACCATGCTCCTTCCCCCTTGTGATGCCTTTTTGCTCATCACGGTTTCGGTTGTGGCGACGGAGGTCGGTACCCCCGTTTCACAAGAAAATCATGAAGACCTTTCTCGAAACCCGAGAACTGTAACATCGGACGTATATCAGCCGTTTATATTCATCGTTATAAAAATACGGCCGGCCCCCCCGAAATATAACCAACTTGACCGAAAACAAAACCAACCGTCTTGTGAAAAACGAAAAAGGAATGATTCGGAAAGGGGAGAGGGGAGGACGCTTACGGCACTGGCATACTTGACATCCACACCATCTCTAACCCACACACCCCAAGCGCCCATCATGTTGGCCATCATGACATCGGTGAACAAACGATCGCCAACAACGGCGATTTGTGAAGGGGATTCCAGTTGAACATCCGGACAGGCGCGCAGATGGGCTAGAATCTCGTCCAGACAACCTGGCTTTTTGACATTGTGGCGGAGAACCGGTATCGAAAGTGTTCGGGATAGCAGAGCCGCCTTTTATTTGCGGCGCGATGTTAGTTGGAAGCATTCGTTGGTGGGTTGGTAAGGGTTGTGAAATTGTTAAAGCCTCACCTCTTTGCCATCTTTGTCGTCTTGGGTGCCCGAGGAATTGGAGACCATTAGGAGACGGTTTCCCGGGTAGGCTGCTTTGAGGGCTTCGAATTTGTCCTGATTATTTGTTAATCGATACGTCCGTATGTCTAAAAATCGTACAGCTTTCCGTCGAACCCATATGGCATCCAATGGATTGATTTTATATAAAACTACCTTATAGGGCCCATAAACCTCCAATGCATAATTTTCCGATATGCAATTATCTTTATCCAATATCACCGCCCGGATTTCGGACTTCTGTCCGGGAAACCTCAGCGGTACGGGTAAATGCGCAAAAGTCGGGATGACCATATGGGGCAAGCATAGTGATGGATCGTAAAGGACCCGTAGGGCGTTAAACGTGGCGGACAAGTTGCCGCCTATCATCGCGCCACCGTGCTCGAGATGGTGTTTTAATGTTTTTTCGGATTAAGAAAGAAAGCCAAGAACGGTCCCTGGGAGAGGCATCGGAGGCGGCGTGGTGTATACGTAAACCGGAAGGCTGCCGGGTACCTACCTCTTGGTACCTTCCTTGCGGCTTTTTACCTGGATCGAAGTGAGCTATTCTTGTCTCGCCTTGCCTTGATTGATTTTCAAGTTCTTGTTATTACCAACATGACAGCCAAGTGAATTTATATGCCAGATCGCATGATACGGTAAGTATCTCAGCTCTCAGGTCAAACTCTCAAACTGCGGTCCCATCGCATCGCCATCGATTCTTGAGAAGCGGAAAAAAGACTCCATTCCATCTCGGGGTTTATTTGATTTTTATTTAATTTATTTTTTGTGAGGGTTCGTTCGAGCTTGGTTGGCAGCAGTTCTCCGAGTTCCGAACACTTTTACGTTACGCATTTCGCCTTCTCCAAAAGCGCGGTTCGTTAACGTACGTCGTCGAGAGTTCTGCTCATCCCAGAATTACCCGTCAACGCCAACGTCACCTCTCCGGATCCCTCCCAGCTCCCGCCGGCTGGTCTGAAAACCCTCCCCTCGGCCGTATATCTCTCTCCTCGCTCTTCTTCCTGATCTCATACCACGATGAGGTCCTCGAATTCTCTAATATTAACAGTCCTGCTGTTATTCGCGGCGCTAGCCAGAGCTGCCGAGTATGCACTCGTACGTCCCTCCGAAGCTTCGTAAGCCCTATTTTGCCTCAGCTCACCCCCAACCGCCGTCGCATCGTGTTCTCGGGGCTATAGCTAACCCGATTGTCCCATCTGACAGCATAATACCGATGACGATCGACAGCGATGTTCGGGAATGTACGGACCTGGGGCTTGGGGTGGGAAGGTGGCGCCGTATATTTTGGTCAAGTTTGCTGGAGATAAACCGGAAAACCCAGAAGAGGAGAAGGATTTTGATGATTGGGCCGTTAGTATGTTTATTGACGAATACGGCGACGACAAAGACCATACGGGGAGTCGGAACGCGTTTTGTTGACTTGAAGCTCATAGGTCTTTTGATATTCGAGTACAAAGATGAACATCTGATCGGTGTGGAGGGTCGCGATGAGAAAGGAGAAGTAACCGTACGTCAAAACCACCCTCTGGCAGCTTTCCCACAACCTGCCGGGCCGGCTGACATCATCTAGCCCATCGTAACTTGCTCCGATGAAGCAATCAAAAACAAATACTGCAAGCAATCCCAACTCGGTCAATTCATCCTCGACCCCAAAGCCAACAAGACCGCCCAAACTCAGATGCTCACCACCACTGTTAAGCTCAAGGGTGGCCAGCCGATAAAGTACGATGTCAAGAAGACCGGATTCTACTGTGTTGCCACCTGGGGTTATGCTGCGAGACATTACAGTGGAGTCGTGGAATTTAGGAATGCTTACGGGGAGCTGCCGGCGTCGCAGATTCCAAAGCTGCCATTTTACGGAGGAATTACTATTCTCTACGCCCTTATTGGGGTGTTTTGGGGATTTTTGTACGTGCAGCACAGGAGGGATATTTGTAAGGACTTTTTTTTTTTTTAGAGTGGGATTGGATTTAGTGAGTGGGGGTGAAGTGCTAATCGGTGCGAATAGTGCCGGTTCAAAACTACATCACGGCTATCATCATCTTCTTGATAATCGAGATGTTGATGACTTGGGGATTCTACGGTAAGAACGGCAATCTTCCGGTCCGAGGGGGCTTTTGCTAACGAGTATTTTTAGATTACATGAACATCCACGGCTCTAATATTGTCGCAAAGGTATTCATGGTCATTGTGGCGATTCTTAACGCCGGAAGGAACTCGTTCTCTTTCTTCTTGCTCTTGATCGTCTGCATGGGATACGGTGTCGTCAAGCCATCGCTCGGCAGCCTCATGTGGTATTGCAGAGCCCTTGCTCTGGCCCACTTCATCTTCGGCGTCATCTACTCCGTCGCCTCCCTCGCCATCGTCAGTCCCGAAACCGCCGGCCCCCTCGTCCTCTTCGTCATCCTCCCTCTCGCGGCGACCCTTACCGCCTTCTACGTCTGGACCCTCAACGCTCTCAACTTGACGATGAAGGAACTTCTCGACCGCAAGCAGAACGTCAAAGCTCTCATGTACCGCCGCCTCTGGTGGGTTCTTCTCGGCAGCATTATCGTCATCTTTGGATTCTTCTTCATCAACTCGTTGACCTTCGCCGGTACCGGGTCTCCAGACTTCGTTCCGACTCATTGGCAAACACGGTGGTTTGTGCTGGACGGTTGGTTGAATTTGGTTTACCTTGTCGATCTGTCCGTTATCGCATTTTTGTGGAGGCCGACATTGAATAACAGACGGTTTGCGATGTCCGATGAGGTTGGTTCCATTACTCAAAAAGATGATAAGAGCGGCCGTGGGGCCACGTACGGTGCCATTTGCTTTTTTTTTTGTTCAGCAATTCTAACGATGTGTACTCTTTTACTTTATAGATCGCACAAGACGACGATGGGTTTGAAATTGCATCCCTTGCGGGATCCGACGAGGAGGAACATATCGGCAACGAAGCACCGCAGCATACTCACCAGCCGTTGCCGAAAGATTCGTTCGACCAACCCAGACATTCCGGAGAAGGAGAGGCGATATTCTCGGTAGGGGATGACTTGGACAAGTGGTCGGACGATGAGTCGAGAAGTTCGGAAGACGGGGAGAGCAAGAAACTCGCGAAAGGGAAAGGTAAAGATAAATGAACCGGTCCCGCGAAGGGAGAAAAGAATCGTTGAAGGGTGGTGTTCTTTCTTTTTGATGCGTCTTACCGGGAAGAGGATGAGGGCAAGGGGAAGAAAAATATCACAAAAAATGGTTGGCTATTTCGATGAAAAATACCTAATTCATAGACATCGTTTCCTTCGGCTTTTACTTTCTTTTTTCCTTTTACGTTTTTTTGGGAGCCACGCTTTTCTTCTACTGCGCTGGCTCGAATGGCGGATGGCTACGCTGGTGGGAGTTTTTGCGACGTCGGTATGTCATCCGGGGGGCATGCATTTCCTTAAGGATATCTTGTGTGGGATCTCTTTCTTTCCTGTTTTCTCCCGCTTGGATTCTGGATTCTGGATTTTTTGCGATGAGCATGTATTTTAGGTATGCGTACGGTAATGAAAAATGAAGCCTCGTGTGTGATCCCAAAAAAACCCAAGCGGATACCTCGAACCGATATCCGCCCCAGGTTATATATAAGAAAAAAAAGTACTTTACCCCTCCACCAGAATCTCCGCGCCCTTCTTCATCTTCCCCACCAGACTCCTCGCGATGGCCAACAGATGTACCTTGGGCCCCACGTCATCATCTCTGACTCTGTTCTCCTCCACCAGCCACTCCAACCTCTTCACCACGCTTCCGTTGGTGGTCACGATCGTAACCCCCATCTCCCAAGCCGTAAACATCGAACTCCTGTTCACGGCCGATAACTCCTGGCCTATCTTTGCAGCAACGGGGTTATGCGACATTAATCGGGATTCCAGGGAGTCCACCACCGTTATCGGGAGGTTTAGGTTTTCGGGGACGGGGTGTTTGGAGAGGGATCGGAGGGTCGAGAGGAGGGAGGTGCGGGTTCGGCCGTCGGGGAGGAGGGGCTCACCGTCTTCGGTGAAAGTTATCCCGGCGTCGTTGTTACTAGAACCCGACTTTGACGGCGAAGGATGTCTCCAATCCCTCCCCGCCCCTCCCCAAACCAACGCCTCGGCCCTCGACTTCTCATTCTCGCTCCCCACGATCTCCACGATCTCTTTAAACCGTTTGTAAGCATCGAACGTACACACCATCTCCTTTCCCTGTATGCTAGGATATATCCAATTCGGTAACAACGGTTCTTCTTTTTCGGAACGAACCTGTTGCAGGATATAGCGGTGGAAGATCGGTTGTTCGGCTACGGGTTCGTGGGAGAGGTCCGAGACCAACGCCAGGAGGATGGTGCAGTCTATCAGGATTCTGGGGGTGATGAGGTTTATCGGATCGGAGGTTATGGAGAGGGTTGTCAACGCCGCTTCTGCGGCGGATTCTGGGGGGTTAAGGTTGAGAGGAGCGGAGCGGTTGGTTATCGTGTTTCCAAAGTTATCTGTTAAAGCGCTTCCGTCTCCTGGGATCGGGGTGGGGCTTATGATGCTGTTGTTCGAAGTCTGGACTCTAGCACCGGTCGAAAGGATTGCGGTTATCAGGGTGTGGACCGGCGATCCCGGTTGGGGGTCTTGAGGATCGTAATTGATGTTCGGGAGGACGATGGTTATTTCCGGATGGAGGTATTGGACTCTCGTCTGCTGAGCCGCTAGAACCATCGATCTGGCGGATTTGACGAGCGAGAAGGCGTCCGAATCGTGTTGGAATTCGAGGATGGTCTGTTCGATACCCCTCCCTCCGTCCGAGCCATCGCCGTTTTCGTCTTCGTCTCTAAACCCCTCGGCCTCCCACCTCGCCTTCGCAAATTCCGTCTCCAATCTCCTCTCCGACAGATTGGCAACTTTGATCCATTCCAATCCATTCTGCGCTATAATGTCGACCTGCACCGGGGTCTTTTTCCTTTTTAATTTTTTTTTCTCGTTACCACGTAGCCTTGCGGCGTTGTCGGTTGGATGGTCGAAGAGCTGGACGGTTCGGAAGATTACTTGCAATCCACTGCAGGTTTTTGCGACGGCCCAGACCGATTCCAGGAATTTTAGGTTGGAGGAGCGGAGGGAGTGCTGGGTTTGAGGGGTCGGAGGGGTGTATGATAGCTATACATAGATTAGTATATTTCTAAAACGGAAAACAGTGGTAATAAAGAAAGAAGAAACGTACGCTCTCCAACAACCTCTGCTCCACCATGATGGCATTTTTAAAATGTCGAAGTTCGATGGGTAAATTACCCCTTTTCGATCGTTGTTTCGGAGGGAGCCTTTGGAGTAATTTCTTTTCCAGAAGGTTTATTTCGTCCGAGACTTTCAGACAGCGGGCTAGGAGCTCGTCCGCCAGTGGGTTTGGAAGTTTTGGATTCGATGTTGAAGTTGGAGACGATGGCGAAGAGGGCATGTCGTCGCAGGATATGATTTTGGGAGCGGATGTGGTGATGGTGTTGACCTTTGTGGTATTTTTTGTTAGCTCGGATGCGGACGACATTACCTCCATCTTTTCGATGATATCAATCGAACGCAACGATATATTGTTCACGGACTGAATATAGGAAAAGACCACCGGATGGAGCTCCTTATATAAACCTATTCTCCAGAATATTTTTTTTGAATAATAGGCAATTAATTATAATTTCCGGGTGGAATTTCAGGGAAGAATGGAAGATGTATGAAGGATCTGCCAAAGGGCGGTTTTATATTCTGTTCTCGGCTACTTTGACGACACCCTATGCAACCGACCTAGCTACTCGACTTCCATCTCCTTCAACCTCATCGATACCCCCCCTAGTTCCATACCACCGCTACCGTTCAATCGCGTAAGAAGCACGACGTGGCCACGATGGTCCTCGTCAAAACCCCCCTGGACTTCATTGACCGTTCGATCCGGCTTCTCCAAGCACATCCGGATACCGTATGTCCCTCCGCTCTGATCCACCCGCCACCCCCGCTAACTATTACAGACGAGAATAACGACAACCTACAACATCTCCCCGGCCCCCACGACCCCCTCCCGCCGTCCCAAACCCACTTCCTCTCTTTCGAAACAACCAACCGAAGAAAAACCGAAAGCCCCCCGCGGAACATTAACCCTGAAAACCTACGACCCCATCTCCGGCTCGCTTGTAAAACTCCGTACCGATAAGATTTCAGATGTCGGAAGGATTGTGACGGGGTTGCATAGGCTGGCTAGGTCGATGGCCGGGTTGAAGGATTTGGGGAGTGGGGAGGTTACGGGTACCGCTGCTGCCGCCGGAGGGGCAACGGCGGAAGCGGCGGGGCCGAGCGTGACGAAGGATGCGGATGCGGGTGCGGTGGCTGCGACGGAGGGTGGAGAGGCTGCGGCCGGAGGATCGAAAGGTGGGAAGAAGAAGAATAAGAAGAAGAAATGAGGGGTGTGTGTTTGAAAAGGCGGGGAGAGAGATTGTGAGTTTTTGCATGTACATACGGTGGATGATAGAGGTAAGATCGTAGGGTATTGATATCAAGCTCAATCGGACCGAATATCGAAACCACATCATAAAAAGCACGATTACGGAGCTCAACGCCATTGTACGAATAACGATTATTCTTATTATCATTCTCATTCTCATTCTTTTTTTTTTTTTTTTTTTACCTATCCTAATAGTATCTTTCTCGCACCGGCGTGGAGAATTCAAAAACAGAAACAACAAAAAGTGCCATGCACGCATGCACGAATTATGTTATACAATAGCTGTGGGGACTTGTATCCCATCTTTCAAAAGCGCGCCTATTCGCACGCCTTTATAATGCAGAGTGATAAAATGAAGACCGAAGAAACAGACAAAAAAAAAAAGAGCAAACGCCAATGCACTCCTTACCACCATAGACCATAGCGACGTACAAAACATTAATATTTACCGTGGCATAGCCAGCCCCGTTCATCTTTGCCATTTATTTATAGAATAAAAAAAAACCAATCCGCTCAAAATCAAAATACCTTTATTTTATCGAAGCCCAGGGGAAAAAATGGATAGCGCCGTAGAGAATGAATAATATTTAGAAATCCTCATCGAAGGAGATTCCAGCCATGTTGTTATTCTGTGGCTCGCCAGCAGCGTTGGGAGAAGCAGACGAAGAGAGCGGAGAGGTAGCTTCGGCCTTCTGCTGGGTCTTGGCCATGACACCGGCCTTCTGGTAATCGCTGACACGCTTCTCGAAGAAGTTGGTCTTGCCGGCAAGGGAGATGGTCTCCATGAAGTCGAAGGGGTTGGTGGAGTGGTAGACCTTGGGGTTGCCGAGAGCGATAAGAAGTCTGTCTGCGACGAACTCGATGTACTGCTTCATCAACTTGGCGTTGATACCGAGGAGCGGGCAAGGAAGGGCTTCGGTCAAGAATTCTTGCTCGATGGTGACGGCTTCGGTGATGACGGCTTCGACATCGGCCTTGGACGGGCGGTTGTTCAGGTGGCTGAACAAGAGACAGGCAAAGTCGGTGTGGAGACCCTCGTCACGGGAGATGAGCTCGTTGGAAAAGGTGAGGCCGGGCATGAGACCGCGCTTCTTGAGCCAGAAGATGGCAGCGAAGGAACCGGAGAAAAAGATACCCTCGACGGCAGCGAAGGCGACGAGTCGTTGGGCGAACGTGGACTTGTCGTCTTCGATCCATCGGATAGCCCAGTCGGCCTTCTTCTTGATGCACGGGATGGTGTCGATGGCATCGAAAAGGTAAGTTCGCTGGCTGTTATCCTTGATGTAGGTGTCGATGAGGAGAGAGTAAGTCTCGGAGTGGATGTTCTCCATCATGATCTGGAAACCGTAGAAGCATCGAGCTTCTGGGATCTGGACTTCATTGCTGAATCGCTGAACAAGGTTCTCGTTGACGATACCGTCGGAGGCGGCGAAGAAGGCGAGGACGTGGGAGATGAAGTATCGCTCATCGTCGTTGAGACGGTTGTGCCAGTCGTGGAGATCCTTGCTAAGATCGATTTCCTCAGCGGTCCAGAAGGAAGCCTCGGCTTTCTTGTACATTTGCCAGACCTGAATATATCAAATTCAATCAGTATTCCGGATCGGGAAGTATTATGGGATGAAAGACCAACCTCGTGGTACTTGATAGGGAAGAGGACGAATCTCTTCTTGTTCTCAACGAGGATCGGCTCGTCGGCTTCCTCCGGCTTGAGGTTGTTGAAGGCTGGAACGTCAGGTGTGGGTTCAACCTTGACGACGGCCTTGGGCTCGACGGCAGGCTTGACGTTCTCGACACCTTCCTTCACCTTGAGGTTGTTGAAGGCAGCGATGGCCTTTCGTGTTTCGCTCATGAAGTCAGACATTGTGAACGGTTATAGAAGTAAAAAAGTATGAAGCTTGATCAACAAGGAGAGGTGGTAGATAAGATGATAAGAAGTAATCAATATTAGTTCCGTTAATGGAGATGTGATTGATGTTCGGTGATGATGAGAGAAGGGAAAGAGATTTCGTGAGCAAGGTCGAGAGGATGAAGTCTCTTTTATGTATCAAAACCTGCCGGGCCCTTTGTTTTCGTTCACGAAAAAGTCTGCGTTGGGTTGACCTCTAGCTTCAAAAAGCACGGTTTCCAGGGCTGGGGAGACGCGACTTGACCGGAACGAAAGAACGCGAATGGTTGGAATCCCTTCCTCGAAGACGCGTCACGGCGGAAATTGAACGGGGCCTTGCTGCCATCGCGACCGGAAATTCTTTGCAGTGTTACAGGGGGCTGACGCCATCACGCAGTGGAGAACCACGAAAAGGGCAGCCCGGTTGGCCCCCGGATTGGCCGGAGTTTTTTAGCGTACGACTCATCAGATCAGATAACCCCGGTCGGGGTGAAGGACATGCCTTATCAGATCATGCACCTGCAAGGGGCAGAACCCTCCAATCGAGCACGCTTTACGCGACAAATGCTACAATAACACCGCGTCCACGCAGAGTTTCTTAGTAACCAGTTTCTCAGAAGTGATCCGACCGGCCCGAAGGGTGGAATGACCTTCTTTCCATATAGATCACGTGACCCGACCTTTCGTGATGCCATACAACTTCTCGTGACTGCTCTCGATTGATCGGGAACTTGCACCTTTTGTGATATACACCCCCCTGATAAGACTTAGCTTCGGTCCATACCGCTGCTACGGATTCAACTTGAGGAATGCCAGGTGTGCCTTAGCACCTGTATATATAGTAGGCGTGCATTGTAAGGTACGAACTTCCGATCTCCGAGCGATATATGCAACATGCTCCCTAGCCTGGCCTGACGTGACCCTTCCAATACCTGGGAACGCCCGGTACTCAAAATTTCAAGCTGTATCGCTACTTGAGTAAGTATGTATCGATAAAGCTCAATTAATTAAGATGATTGCAATCGCACCCAAGATAGCGCGAGATCACGATGTTCGGGTGTGGGAATGGGAATGGATATTTTTTCTGTTTCTGTCCAAAAGTAGCATTGTAATTGACCCTCGACTTTTAACGCCATATAAATCCCACCTCATCCCTCCAAAGGAA
The DNA here is from genome assembly GCF_004000055.1 of Arthrobotrys flagrans. Lineage (NCBI taxonomy): Eukaryota > Fungi > Ascomycota > Orbiliomycetes > Orbiliales > Orbiliaceae > Arthrobotrys > Arthrobotrys flagrans. The sequence continues at coordinate 2,006,824 of NW_027137556.1, forward strand.
AAAAATCGAATCAATCGTTTTTACAATACTTACAGACAGAACGAACGATAAAATAAAAAAGATGAAAAAAAAAAAAACCATGGATGCAATTAAAATAAAAACAACAAAGCAAAACATCAAGCAAGCGTACTAATCCTAGCGCTGGCCCCATTAATATATGTATGTGTATGCGTGGTGAGTGAAAGTATGTGCAAAGAATACGTCATCACGTGCTCATTACTTCCTCGTCGTCCCGGGTGAACTCGGCGTGGCAGTCTGATACTTCATCTTCTCACTCTTCCCGTGCAATTCCGCCTTCTGTTCCTTCGTCAGCTTCTCATCGTCCGGGCCGCCCTCGATTGTCATTTCGTCGACCTTCAAAGCCGGGTTGAGAGGCTTGTTCTCATCATAATCGATTTCTTTGACGACACCCAGGCCTTTCGTTCGGCCTTCTCGGAATAGAAGCTTGTCACCGGGGAGAATGTACTCCCTTTGTGAACGATTAGCAAAGCTCGGTCGCTCGGAATAAAAGAGGAACAAAAGTAGAACTTACGGTCGCTGGACGAACTTGAATGCAACCAATGCTCGATCACCGGTTCGGACGGTTTCTACCAGCCCCGTTAGCATATCTTTTGTGGTTCACACATACGAAGGAATACATACCACGATCGAGATCAATAATACTGCAAGTCTGTGAAACCGGCCCGACGTGCAACATGGCCTGGTAGCGTTTCCTAATAGTCGTAGCGTGACTCAAGATCATCACCTCGGCCACAAACTGTCGGGAAGCCTTCGGTGGCGGGTCATCCGTCTTCGGGAGGACCACCATGCCCTTCCTAACATCGCGTCGTCGTACCCTTCTCAAAGCGAACGAAGCGCTCTGCCCGGCCGTAACAACCGGAACGCCAATTCGTTTCCTCTCGATAGATCGGATCTGTGTCGAGATGAAATTCCCGAGGCTGTCCGGCCCGATCAAAATAGGATCTCCGGCATGGACAATACCGCTTTTGACGACACCGGATACGACGGTTCCGACGAACGGCACCGAGAAAGTGTCATTGACGTAAAACTCGAACGGTGCGTTCTGGTCAAACTGTCCGTGGTAGGGGAGGATGTTCAAAAACGTTCTGACGAAATCCAACCCTTCTCCCGTAACATTCGAAACCTGGAAGATAGGGCAGATCCTGTCACTGACGAAGTGGGTGGCGGTGGAGATGGCCTCATCTTTCGACTTGATGAAGATGGGGATTTTACGAGCACCGCCGGACTTGAGGATTTTAGTGATCTGGTTGACGGTTTGGGCGAGAATGTTGGGTGGAGTCATGTCAATTTTGGTGATGACTACCATGATGGGGACGTTCAGGGCGACGGCGATACCCAAGTGCTCTTTGCTCATTCCGATCAAGCCATTGTTGGCTGCTACCATGAGCAAGCAATAATCCGGAGAGGTTCCCAGAAGACCAAAGACTGTCGTCCGTAGGTACTTCTCGTGTCCGGCAAGATCGGTGAAAGAGATAACTTTGGCCTGTATAAACAATCAGCTTTCTCGTTCCCGCTGCATCCGAGTAGGTAGCATCGAGAGCGTACGGATTTCTTTCCAATTTCCTCCCAAGTCAACTTTCTCCCGGCTTGACTCGTCACGATCTGAGACCGAGCATCGAATCCCATAATCTCCATCCCAACACTGGAAGTCCTTCCGCTCTCGATTTCGTGCTTGTGTCTGAATAGATTAACCCGAGCCTTCCCTCGTCCGTCATCAAGCTGCCCCTTGACCAGAACACCCAGCATGGTGGACTTTCCAGCATCGACTGCACAACCACCGGTCAGAAACCCTCCCCGAACCCACTAGACATCTTTCGAATCAAAAGACCACTCACCATTCCCAACGACAGCAACCCTAATCTCCAAAAGCTCCTCCATACTCTTCGGCACCACCCTAACCATCAATTTACTCCTCGCACCCTTCCCATCTCCCGGAACCTCCTCGGCCTTCTCATCAACGTTCGCCGTCTGCAAAACCGCACACTGGGCACCAAGCCCCCCCAGACACCCCACGACATTCTGATAAGCCCTCTCGTACTCCTCCTTCGAAAACCCCATCGGGTCTCCGTTATCCTCGTATCCAACTTCGAACAACGCTTCCCCCCTCCCTTCCTCCAACCGCCTTCTTAGCAAACCATCGAGACCCGGTTCATTCCCCAACAGCTGATCTCGAAGCTTCACCCTAGGACCGTCATCGGTATTAAGACCTAGTTCATCGATGAAACTCAATTCGTCAACCGCCTCTTCCAACGACTTGTTCGTAGCTGTCGAAACCAGTTTCGGTGGGGCGGTTCCCGCGGCTTTGGAGGTTGAGCCGGTTCGGGTGCGATGTCGGGCTGCAGCTTGATTGGCGACATGCTCGACAAATTCGCTGAGGGCGTTGCCGGCGGCGCCGCGGGATGGTCCTGACATCTGTGGCTACCTTCCTTTGTGTGTTTCTTTTTGGGAGTAGCGGTTTCTTTTCTGTTTCAAGCTTCCGAGAGCAATTTGATTTGATAAACAGATGGGTTTTTGAAATGGAAAATAGCAAAAAGCTGTAGTTATCGAGCGTGAAAAACCAAGCCCTGTGCTGTGGGTGTCAAATGAAAGAGGACAGAGTAGAATATATGGCTGCTGGCTAAAAGCGCAATGCAAAACCTCAACTTTTTAATCGGTGCCGGTTCGACGTGTTGAAATCGTGACGGGAAACCAGCAGGAGACGATTCATTGGCCGGCTTCCAAGGCAATCACAGACCCACAAAGAATCAAGCTGCTCGAAGCTACAAGTGGCTTCTTAGATGGATAACAAGACCGGTGGGGGGCTGGGAGTAATACCAATTTCGATCAGCGAACGAAGGAATCGATGGCTTATATATATGTACCCGAGCTGTGCAGCTGTGATGTTGTGAATTGTCCTACGACGGAGGGAGGAGAAGACGAGAACGGGGTTTTTATGGAAGGCGCAGCCAGCTAGCAACGAGCTCTGACTGACCGGTCTGCTTGACTCATCCGATACGGTCGTCGATTTCCATACAAAGTCCCCAACACAATTCAGAGCATGGGGGCCCCGTTCACGCCAACATCCAACAGCTGACTTCAACACCGCCGTTATTTTTAACTACCTGGCTTCGAATCATGGTGGGGTTTTCAAATGTGAAGGATCAGCTTTTGGGGATATGCATGGTTCCTGAACGGGGAATAGCTTCTTGGAACAAGCTATAACGTCAAAGGGCTTCCGGGGATAAGCGAAAGCTGAATACAAAAGTGCAAGTGCGATTGAGACATCGTTCGGACTTCGATCGGTAGTAGTATTTGTCATCGAAATATTATATCCAGCATCATCGATCTAAGAGATAGGGGGTGGGACGGTTATTCTCCTTTGTACATTCTGTTTCATTGTTCAAGTTGAGGGGGATATAAAGTAACTACTATACACAAGAAATATAAAATAGTAAAGGTTAAAAAAAAAGAGTATCTATATGCACAGTTGAAAGAAAGGGAGAGAGTCATCAAGAGTTAAAGTAGAGAGTTTCTCAATCGATACTGTAGGTGCGGCCTCTCCTTCTTCATCTTTCTTGTTCACATCTCCCTTCTCTTCAAAGCTTTTGGTTGTCATGGGTGGACGGGTGGATTTCCTCCCCGCACTCAATTATTCACAACGAAAACTAGTGGAGATTCCTCTTTCGCTCTTCTTCCTTCGATTTTCGTGTTAGATGACTGAACATCTTACAAGATCTGGGTAACCAGACCGGTGGCGACTGTTCTTCCACCCTCACCTGTAGATTGCGTTAGTTCGCGGTTGTTTTTTTTTTTTTTTTTTTTTTTTTTTTTTCATGACTCAGACTGTTACTCACGGATGTTGAAACGAAGACCAGGCTCGATGGCCATTGGGACATGCAATTCGGCAACCATCTCAATGTTGTCACCAGGCATGACCATCTTCCCATCGGCATCCTCGGTTCCATCGGGGAACTTGAGACCGACGGCGACGTCTACAGAAACCAAAAATCCAACATTAGTCCTCATCTCTCACAAACACCTCAAAGTCCCGCCCGAAACATGTGCAAAAACTCACCAGCTGTCCGGATGTACATCTGCGGCCTATAGTGATTTCCAAATCCGGTGTGCCTTCCACCTTCCTCCTTGCTCAAAACGTACATCGAGCACAAGAACTTGTTAGCCGCCTTGATGGTTCCGGGCTTAGCAATAACCATCCCCCTCTTGACATCCTCCCTCTTAACACCACGGAGCAACAATCCGGAATTATCACCTGCTTGCGCGGAGTCCAATTCCTTCTTGAAAGTCTCCATACCAGTGACAGTGGTCTTGATAGGCTCCTTCTGCATACCGACGAGTTCGACTTCCTCTCCCTTCTTCAACAGGCCACGGTCAACCCTTCCGGTCGCGACGGTTCCACGTCCGGAAATGGAGAAAACGTCCTCGACCGAAAGAAGGAAAGGCTTGTCGAGATCACGTTCGGGAGTTGGAATCCAGGTGTCAACGGCCTCCATCAATTGTCCGATTCTGGTTTCGCCGATATCCGGCTTTGTGCCGTTGAGAGCGCAAAGAGCGGAACCCATGATGATAGGGGTCTCGTCGCCGTCGAAACCGTAAGAAGCAAGGAGTTCGCGCATTTCCATTTCGACAAGTTCCAACATTTCGGGGTCTTCGACGGCATCGATTTTGTTGACGAAGACAACGATCTTTTGGACACCGACTTGACGGGCGAGGAGAAGATGTTCTCGGGTTTGAGGCCTGAGAGAAAGTTGCCATGTCAGCATAAATCCCACGGATGTATTCTTTTTCTAAGGGTATGCTTTTTTCGATTCCGTACATCTGACCGTCGGAAGCGGCAACGACAATAATAGCACCATCCATACTCGCGGCACCAGTAATCATGTTCTTGATGTAATCGGCGTGACCGGGACAGTCGACGTGGGAGTAATGGCGTGTGGGGGTTTCATATTCCAAGTGTGCAGTCGAGATTGTGATACCGCGGGCTTTTTCTTCGGGTGCTTTATCGATCGAGGCATAGTCCAAGAAGTTGGCGAGACCCTTGCTGGCCTGGACTTTGGTGATGGCGGCTGTCAAAGTTGTCTACATGTTGTATTAGCTACGAAATCCTTCGAAGTGAAATGAATATCTCGTAAGATGCTTAAAAACCACCTTTCCGTGATCGACGTGTCCAATGGTACCTATGTCGAAGAATTGTGGTTAGCAATCAACCCCCACCAAGTGCCCCGCGATGCTGCGAAAAAAATTTCACCCACCAATGTTAACGTGCGGCTTCTTTCTCTCGAAAGTAGCCATCTGTCTGATGTTCCCATAAACGTTCTGAACACCGCTGCTACCCCTTCCGGACCTCACAGCGCTGGTAATTAACGGCGATAATGTAGCTCCGTTCTGTCGGATCGAAGACTGTGCGGACTGGCGGAGTCCTCGAAGGACGGCGCCGGCGAGTTTCCACGAGGCCATTGAGGATGATTCTTTTCCCTTCTAATTATTCAATTGATCAAAAAGGTTGTGAAGCCCGGCCGTGAGCGTCGGGGGGAGAATTGGGTAATATGGTTTTAAAGAAAAAGAAGAAGAGGTGAGGTCGAAAGAGAACGGCGTTTGCGGCTCTTACTTTGGGGTTATGGAAAAATTTCCTAGGCGAAAATTTGTACCACAACGCCGGTGTCACGTGATATCGAACTCCGTCAGGTTAGAAGCGTACATATTGAAGGTGAAAATAAGATGAAAGAAAAACAAAAGAAAATGGGGGGAGCCCCGATAGTACCACACTTCCATGGTTGGGATTTAGTTTAGTATACAAGACGTCGACACTTCACTGCACTGTCGATATGCTGAATCACCTAGTAAACCTACGAGGTTGGAGCGATCGAGCGGTTCGTCGAGTGCCACAGTTGCACGACATTAACCAAAGAGGCTACACTGATTAAATTATAAACCAATCACACCGCATCTAACAAGGTATTCCCTCATTTATATGGAGTCATGGGCAAGCTCAAGGCCCATGTGGACTTAAACCTCTGAATCGCACTTTTATACCAACGATCGATTGATATTGCAAGGCCCAAGGCGCTGCTTTCTTGTAGCTACGATCGCCTCGGCATGCCGAGGTACACCGGTGGATGACACCATACCGAACTCGGTCAAATCGATGGAGCGAGCTTTAATTTTCGATTCGTCAAGGCCTAGAGATCGGCTCCGTCGAAAATAACAGTAGTGGGAATCGAAGGGGGAAAAAAGGTAAAAGGCTTTTCGAAATCGAGACTGTTCTCTGGAGCTCTGCACCATGATGCACATTGGGTACATAGATATCCATGCGAGGTGCACGCGCGGCTTGAGCTACAAAACGGACAGCAAGGCAGGCAGGCTTCCAACTAGTGAATGTTTCCCGCGAGTGGGCAGAAAACTCAAATTTCTTGACAGACGACCCGTCCGATCCTAGACCAAGCTGGTGTGGAGGAAAAAGACGTTGACCTGTGGTGGCAGGTTGGGGACAAATTCAACGCATTATCAAAACTTCACGAGGTGTGCCTATACCAAGACAATACTTTTAGAATCACGAAAACCGAAAGACTTCCCTTCCAACCCTTACAGACGGCAGGTCCCTTGTTCATGCAGGTCTCCCAAGGCACAAGGGAAAGGATCTAGCCAATTCCAAAGAAAAAAGTTGTTCGAACGAGACGGCAGGTTACAGCAAACCGATTTAAAGTTCAAGCCTCAATGGTTAAACTCTCACCATCTGTTTCCAACATTTTTTTTTCTGACAAAGCAAGGACGAAGCCGAGCATAGCATAGCATGCTAGCATGTAAGTGCCGCCTCGGGTTGATTGGCAGATAAATTTAAAGGGTACGCTGGCACGGGGGATGGGGACTGACTGAAAACGGGAAAAATGAAAAAGACATTCATAAATCAGCCAGTATTTTCAGGACTCGAGAAGATTCGAAAATATTTAAAGTCAAGGGGGTTCATGCGAGTACCGGTTAATGTGTTGATCAAGGACAGGTTAAAATTAAATAGGACATCGAGGTCAGATCTTCCGGCCAGATGTTCTCTCCGTAACAAGAAGAATAAGCATTGAGGGCTATGACAGCATCCCGCTGGTTTTGCTTCGTCTCCTGCCCAAGGGTGAGCCAAAAGTGGAGCAAATGACGCTGTCGGATTCGATTCCCAGTTGGCTGGAACCAGGTATTGCATTTGCACATGGGAAAGAGGGCTCTTTTTCATCTGATTCGTCAGCCCTAACGAGAATCGCATCAATACGGTCCTCTTTCCCATATAACGGCCGGTTGACGGAGAGTTTTTCAAAGATTATCATGGGGGTCCAGGCGATACTACGTCAAAGATCAAAGGAAGGGCGATGGGGGTGTGGCAAAAAGAAAGGAAGGTTTGGGAAGGAAGGAAGGAGAAAGGTCTCTGGCCAAGACTGTCAGCCCAGGTGAACTTGATAGTCGTAGATACATACGTGCCATGTACGGTTGGTGGATGCAAGCGGCCAAAGCAGGGAATTTTGGACCGTGGCTGTGTTAGTCAGCTTTGGAAGTTGGATGGTGATGTTTCTTATAGCAAGAAGTAGGCTAGGGAAGTACTTGGTAGAGCAGGCAGAATTCCTTTAGTGCAGAGGCAAAATACAATGAACATTCGATCAACGTTGAAAATCCTGATCGCGTCTTCCGCCAGCCGAGGTGCTAAGCGAGCACACCGATGTCTGGAGTCATAGCATCTACATCAATCGATCCAGATGTGGCCGAACATACATTGCCAGAAATTACATGACAGGAACCGGTCCATATTCAGCCAGAGACCGAGCGATGGGAATATCAATGATGTCAAGAAAGCCTCCTGGCCGGATCGCGGTGTGACTTCTGGGAAATGTGTAGCCACACCCTGGTAGGACAGCTTCTCTAACTACGCAAGCAGCCATCGAGCCGTTTCCCGGATCCTCTGGCCTGCCCGGTTCTGGAACCTAACAGGTTTTAGTTCGGGCTATCAACGGGACGGTCGTTGCTTTTTGGGCGGATTTTCGTAATGGTTTTCTTTTTCAACCACGCCGGTTCTCGATCTTTCGATCTTTTCGATCCCGGCCAAATATTCAAGAAAACAATCGATCGTAACTCCCCTCAAAGAACTCCGTCTGTTCTCTCTGTGAATGTGAAACTTGGGGTTTCATTTGTATATAAAAACCCCGTATGCCGTGCGTGTTCTTAGCTACCCTCCTCCTGAACAAAGACACAAAGGAAGTAAGAAAAGAAAGTTGCAAAGACAATCAATCGTCACTTTGAGCATTTGCATTCAACGGCTGGTTTGCGCTCGCTTGCCTGCTTGCTCAACGTTAACGTCGTTGCGGAATTGATACACCACAGTGCCTGCCAACGTCGGATAGATATCAATACCACTTCAGCATCATATCTAACTACAAAAAGGCTTGCCGCTTACCGATAATAGACTCTAACGGGTCATATTTGCCTCTATCGCCAGTTTTTCGTGCCGGGGTGCTTTCACCAACGTATTTTATACCAGCCGGATCCATCGATATTCAAAACAACATCTTATTCTAACAAAGAACTTCGAAATCGAATCAAGAAAAAAACGGGATTCGAAAGAAGGGAAATTAAAAAAAAGAAAGGATTTATTCCAATCGTCAAGTCCGACAAACAAAGCCGAATCGAAGTTTGTTCGAAAAGACGGAAGTAGCGGACGCTATTTGGACGTTTGCGAATTACATTTTTCATCCCGCCCCGGAACAAACCGTGCGAAGACAGTAAACGGTCCCTTTCGGAGTCCGTTTTTTTTTTATAAAAGATTTTAACAAAAGAACACTCGAAGGCAGGCAGCCTAGCAGCTTAGGCCTTATCCGACCCACACCGTTGACTGCTTGGTATCCACTGCCGGGATTTGGGTCTACCCGCCAGCAAAGATATCCATCGATGGCTTGAAATTCAAAAGAAACTTCCAAGTTAACCAACCCGGATTCAACGTAAGTGCACGCTACCCTGTCGAGTGTTTGAGACCATATTCCCGATTCCCCACCAATGCCTGCCTGCGCTGCACGTCGATGCCAATCGGTAGGGTTTTTCGTCCTCGAATATGGAATTTCCTTGTCGAGTTGAGAGATAGCAAACCTAAAAATGGGCCTGCGGTCGAGCCATTCTGAAAAATGCCGCTAGCTGCCGTCCGGCTCTGTACGACGAAGCTACTTTGCGCACGTCGACATTCCTGAACCGCATCTAGACCCGCGTCCCACTCCCAAGCTGGCTAGTTTGGTTTCGTTGCTGTCGATTGATATCGCCCTGTCTGCTTTCGTTCACTAATCCCACCCGGTACTGCTTGTTCCGTGAAATGCCCGACTTTATATGGAACCCGTCTGCTGCTCCTTCTTATCTTCTGGTCATCCCTTCAATTTAAATACCGATTTGATTTCCGAGGCTGCTACGGAGCTAACAAGCTATCGATATACTCGCAGTTGGCCGTGCATCTACAATCGACAACGCAAACACCCCATCAATATCCTTTCTTTCTCTGGAGGAGGAGGAAGAGTCCAATATAAAACCTCGAGCCCGGAAGGCCCCGAATCTGCTCGGCCGACTGGCATTTAAGATCGATATATCATAATTCCTTTTTCTAAATTATTATATAGTACAATTGGCTTGCATTCAAAATGGCAGCCGTTGCAAAACAACCCACAATCGCAGGCGGGGCCCTCTCCGTGGACGCCCTCCCTTCTAGCACGCTCACTCCTAACTTTTTCGACTCCATTTTCAACGACGGCATGAACCCATTTGATGAATTTTTTGCCGGCTCACCTGCTCCAGGTAACCTTGCTTCCTTATCTGCGTCTACACGGAAAGAATATCTTCATTCCGACAAGCCCAGACTTATCAAGGACGAAACTCTGCCCGCCATCAATACCAAACTCGATCAAACTCTCACACCCGAACAGTCACCCAAATCTCTAAATGCTACAGACTCTTCACTTCTATCAAATCTAAGACTTTCTCGCAGTCCGAGTCCGTTTGCCTTCGACTCGATTGCAACCACATTTCCTGACAGTCCTGTTTCATCGATAACACCCATCACCAGTCCGGAAGAACTGACACCGATCACCGTCATGGCGAGGGAGCAATTCACAATTTCGACACCTGTTGAACCGGTGGCTGCTGGGGGGAACTTGAACGCTCAAATCTCAGATAACTCGCAGGCAAATATGCCATCACCTCAGAGCTGGAGTTCGAATGCCGTGGGACTTCCACTTGCGGATCAAAAAACAGACAGCGTAAGAGCGAGGAGACAAACCCTTCCCCAGGGTGTCGAATGTTTAGCAAAACCGGCCACTCGATCGAGGCAGAGATTGCTATCGGATGCACCGGTTGTCACACCGTTTTCACGAATGGATGGAATATTCGTTACCGAGAACATCCCATCCGCCGAGGTCAAGGTGGAGCCTATCAGTCCCACAACTCCAAACTTTCAATCGCTCAACTCTACAACTGGCCGAAAGAGGAAGAGGTCGTCGGTAGAATTTGAAGATGACAATGATGCAGATCTTGACGGCAAGCTCAATGAATCAGAGAAACGAGCTCGCTTCCTGGAACGCAACCGCATCGCTGCTAGCAAGTGCCGAAAGAAGAAGAAGATCATGAATCAGCGTCTGGAGGAGAAGAGTAGAATTCTGGTCCAACAGAACCGATTTCTGAATGCTACTCTTGTGAAATTGCGTAGCGACGTCCTAAGACTCAAGCAAATGGTACTAACCCATCACGGATGCGGAAATCCAGCAATCGAACAATATCTCCAACAGGAATCAGAAAAATACCTGGTAGCGGACAGCGAGGAAGCCGCCAAGAAGAAAGAGGATGCCAGGCTAGCCGGTAGCCTCGCGAAACCCGCCGGAATCAACGGAATCGTTAAAACGGATGAGAGCTTCCACCCAAACGTGGGCGGTAGCAGCTCTGCCTGGCTCAACGAGTTCCACAGCTTCGAAGAAGTCGAATCGGAGGTCCTGAAACAGTCCCACCTCCTCGACTTCAACGACGACGACTTCCAGAAGCTCCTCCTCGGTGACCAGCTCACCGCTCTTCACGACGACTTCGCGACGCCTCCACCTGCTTACGACTAGGTTGGCTTGACTTCCAGGCTGCTTTCAGGTACCATCATCACGCTATGCGGTATCGGACATGGTCCTTGGTGGGGCTAAACACGGCAGAGAGATCTACCCCGCACCACCACCACACCAACACAAAATCCGCTCAGCAAAACCAACCATGCATTGGTCGACACCATCACCTTTCCGGTGGATTGATTGGACAAACGCTTCTCGGATATTAAGGAAGTTTAATATTTAGTCTTTGACAGGTTTTTCTTCTTCGTTTTCCTGTTTTCCTTTCTTTTTCCTCCCTCTGTCAAGTTTCTTTTTTTCTTTCTCTCCCTCCTCGCTTCGCTTCTCCAAAATACATTTGGTCGTTATAAAATTTTTAGTATTGATCTTTCCAGCTGAAAGAAAAAGCCCGTTTGGTCTATTGTTCTTATCTAGTTTATCGGAAACTCATGGGCGGCTCGGTGTGTTCTTTTTTTCTCTCCCTTTTATCCTTCAATCCAGTATATTTTTTCTGCTGTATTTTTTTTTTTTTGGCGCTGGCGGTATCTGGGAGTTTTTCTTTTTCGGTGTGTTAAAAAAACTTGTGTATTTCTACTTGATGGAAACTTTGTTTTGTTGGCTGGAAACTTCCCCACCCGGAGATACCATTTGGCTGTTACTTCTTTACTCTCTCTTTCTCTTCCTGTTATTGCCTTTGAATTTTCTTTTCTTTTCGCTCTTGCCACCCCCAATTGGCAGGCTTGTCTGTCTTTTCCCTGAAGAGGGGGGGGAAATAGGTCGAAGCTTCACTCAAAAACACTTGAAAAACAACCACTTCTCGATGCATTGGGGGTTGGACGAATCAACACTGGTCTGCAATTTTCCATCGCAATTGGATCTTTAGGGGAAGAATACGGAGATAACCACTTTTTTCCTTCTCTTTTTTCAATTTACGTTTTTTTTTTTTTTTTTTTTTTTCCGGCCTGCAGCTATTCCGAATGTTTTGCCAGCTTTTGCGTGGACTTTTGGAGCTGGATGTTGGTTCAGTTCTTCCTCTCCTTTTCACTGGGATCTAGTACACATTGACGATAATGATGGATTATGAGAGATGTCTTTTTTTTAAACTTTATTTTATGAAACGATATGAACCGAGGAGAACAAATGTCTAGGACGATGTGAAAGGAAAGGAAAGATGAACCACAAAGATAACGTTTTTAACTCAGAATATAGCAATGTGGATAACTCGAAGAATTACAAGATAACTCTCATCTTCATACCCTGCGCATGCGCATCTATCGATTGCATTTGTAGGATTTCGTAGGCCTGTGGTTTAGAGATGTATTCAATCGGTATCTGGTACCTTCGACTCCGAACCTTTTTATCCGAAACCGATCCCCGGTTAACGTTTAACGAACCTTTTGTGGCTGAAGACGGTCGATGGCAAGCCCGTTACGTGGCTTTCGTAAGGCCAGACCCGGGTCCGCTCTGGTCCAAGCTCCTCTTCCATCCTTGGCGGCCTTCTTTTTTAGTGGGAGAATCCTCGGGGCAAATTGATCTTGCTAGCTGTGCCTGCAGCCTTGGGCTCAGACAGGATCACACGCACACTTTTTTTTGGGTAGACATTTGATGCATATGATCATGATCGATGGAAGACTCCGGATATAAACTAGCTAGCGATATCTAGGCCTTTTTTTTTTTTTGCCTTGTTTTAATTTTCATCGATGGAGGTGTTCTCCGGGGTGTTGATCAATGTACTCGGCTGTACGATGGTGGCGGGGAAAGGGATGTGATTATTGGATGCTTGTACGTGTTTATCAATTGGCCTAGTGCCTGTGGGGATATCGTGATGGAAGTTGTAGCATCTCGATGCCGCTGTGTGGATTGAAGACTTCCCATTCAATCGAGCAGAGCGGAGCTATAGCTGCCGTTGATATTCGCCAGTAAACATCGTATTGTATATAATCGTACACCGACTGATCGTAACATCTACAACCGTGTGCTTGTATACATCTTATCAACATCTCCCGTATCTAATCTACCGCCTTGCGTCTACGCCTCCTCGACCTTCCACTCCGCAATCCCACCGGGACCCTCTTTAATCTTCCTCTCGAACACATCCCTCAACTTCTCCTGCACGCCAACTTTATTATCCCACTGCTTCAGAACCGCCTTCTCCAACTCCCCAATCGTCTTCTTCCCACCCTTCCCCAACATGATCCTGACCGCATTCTCCGACGGCAACCCCAACCATCCATGCGGATAGTTCGCAAAATCGACTTCCCCGGGAACCTTAACAAGATCCAACCCCTGCGCTCCATCTTCGATCTCAAGGTACCCTAAAGCCATAGCATCTGTTGTTTCCTCGATACTCGATGGTTTCCAGGAGGGTGGTACTTTGACCCCATCGAGTGACCTTGCGAGTTGCTTTTCTACGCCTTCGACAAAGTCAGGGTGGAGGGTGTCGTTCATGAATTTTTGGGCCATGTGGAATTCTCGCATGAAGGCTGTGTTGATGGTCCAGGCTGCGCCGTAACGCATTTCGAGGAGGGTCACGCGGAGGGCTATCGGGGAACGGCTGCGGAGGGTTCTGATCGTTTGGTTGGCCCATTCGGAGTCTTCGTTCCTAAGGGCTTGCATTATTTCGTCGATGGTGTTGTAGCGGAAGCATCTTAATCCACAATTAGCCATTTCATATTCCCTCCTATAAAAGTTGAACAAAGTGAGAAGGGTTCCGTATGAGGGATAACGTACCGATCGATAGCCCTCCTCGTCTCCCCGCCAAGCTTGAATGGCTCGTTATGAGGTAACCCGGTCGTGTACTCCTCGATCGTGGAATTTATATGCTCCAACCTCCACTGCAAATCATCATGATCGTTAAACTCCAACTCCGCAAGTCTATCCTGCAAGTCCTGCAAACTCGAAGAATGGATATAATGCGTCGCCACACCCGCCCAATAAGCTTGCACGCCCCCGAGTCTTTCGCTGGTCAATGCTAGATAGGTACCAAGGTATCCATCAAGGCGAGGTAGGAAAAAACTTGCACCAACGTCAGGGAAGAAACCGATGGTGGTTTCGGGCATGGAGAACACCGTACGTTCTGTTGCGATGCGGAAGTGGCCGTGGAGGGAGAGACCGACGCCGCCACCCATGGTTATGCCGTCCATGAAAGCGACGTAGGGTTTTGTGTATTTGGCGATTAGGTTGTCGAGTTTGTATTCCAGCGCGAAGTAGTCGATCGATGCTTGCTGACCCTCGGGTCCCGTGCGGTTTTGGGCGGCGAGGACGGCGACGTCACCGCCGGCGCAGAAGGCACGGTCTCCGGCGCCTTTGATGACTATCACGTTCGCCATTTGGGATTTTTGCCATTCCTGATATTTTTTTTATACACATATCAGTAAGAGCGAGGGTTTTTTGAGATTTTGGTAGCGTAGAAGGCGTACGAGTAACCTGGGCAGTATTTTGCCAGCCATGGATGCACTGAGGGCATTGAGCTTCTTGGGTCTGTTGAGGGTGATCGTTCGAACACCCTTTATGGAATCGAAGAGGACATCGTCGTCCGTGTTCTCTACTTCATCAGCAGCAGTAGCAGCCGTCGATTGCGAACGGGAATTCTATAGTTTAAAAGCAAAGCATTAGCATCGTAGGCTATTAGGCTCGAGAGCAACGGGGTAGAAGTACCTGCGCCATAGCGTTCACTCCGATCCTCGCGCGGAGGGGCATCGTAGTCGTCGGTCTCGCGTACGAGGAAATCGAAAGTGCCCGGCTTGCGGTGCGTGCCGTGCAGAACCGTCGTAGGATCATGCCCGGATTTTATTTCTGATGAAAAGGATCCAATGCCGGCTCGGAGTAGGTAAGGATGGATAGGATGGCGTATATACAATCGGAGCGGGTGGAGGCTAGGTGGATGGCGTGGGTGGGGCGGACTTTGGTGGGGGATCCGAGGTTGAAGGTTGGAAAGGTTGAAGTTCCAGAAGCGGAATTTGGAGGTGAAACGACGATAGCCGAAACGAGCTGCAGGGTTTCAACCGATTGGCTGCATGGACATGATGACTTTAAATGAATATACATTCTACAGACTGACCATTCCATGGAGATATTATTTCTGGGGTTTCAAGATCGTATTTTTATTCTGTCAAATTGAATAGTATCCCATGTAAAAAAAAAAAAAAAAAAGAAGTCTATCGTAACCACCGTAAAAACCCCCCTGCATGCATGTAATATATCAAATGCCTAGCTGGTCTCTCGATGGCGACGGTAGTGACACGTGCTGGTCAGGAAGCCAAAAGGACTGAAGGCAAAGTTAGTAGGATATTAGTAGCAATGGGAGATGACGGAGATACTCACAACTTCCTTATGCGCCGTCGCAAAAATATGATTTCTCGGATTAAAGGCCACCACACTAGCCGGTCCCTTCGGACTGTCCAATTCCATGAATGCCATCAAATTCCTGTCCTTATCCAACTTTCTCATGCTCAAATCCCACATGGCCAGTCCCTTATCCTGGCCACCGACGACGAACCCCGCATCAGGCGAAAAGCAAACGTCTCCGCCGGTCTTCAGCATATCCCATCTCCCATCCCTGCCCACAGGTGTCGGGCCCTTCCGCTGAAGTCTGCACTTTATTTCACCTTTGAAACTGTCGATAATGTAGTGGACCTTGGCGTTAGTACCGATCATGATCAGACGGCCGTCGTTGCTGAACTCGACTTTTGTCCATTCGGGCATCATGGGTGGGTAGCTGAATTGTTTGAGGTAGTCGTCGTCGAGGATGGGGAACATGGTGAAAGGCTCTTTGTCGAACATTCGGATATCGTAGAGGAATATATGGGAGTGGTGGTGCGAGGCGACGGCGAAGGAGACGCCGGTTGGATCGTGGGCGATCTGAGCGGGAGCATCGATGTTGAGGCAGCCCGAACAGTTGGAGGATCGCAAGTCCCAGAAGCGAACGGTGTTGTCGAGGGAAGAGGAGAGGAAGATATCATTCAAGGGAGAGACTTCGAGATTATTGACGGCCTGCTTGTGACCTTTGAAATATCGGATGAAGGAGTTGTCATGGAGGGAAAGGTATCTTATTGTGTCTGTATCATCATCACCATCGTTAATCAACCTGTCCCCGACCGAACTTCAAGACCGAAAAAAAGACAGAAAGAGATGTATGGATAGAGAACCGGGACATACCATCTTGCTTCGTACTGGCATAGATACAATTCGTGTGGTTGTGAGTGAACTTGGCGAGGTGGACGCCATACTTCTTGCTGAAGAGTTCCTTGGAGTGTTTCCCCAACTTGCAGTCGTACAGCTGAATGGACTCATCATCGCAGGCAGCCAGCAACCACTCGCCGGTATCGTCGAAGTCGAGCGATGTGATCACAGAGCCTTGGGAAGAATTCCGAAGCGACTTTGCAGGACGGTAGGACTGGATCACGTCGGCGAGGCGTTTGGCGGAGGGCTGGCTGGTGGAATACATTGCTGGGTTTCTTTGTCGCGCCAACTGTCTGGCCCTGACGGAGTATGGAGACTATAGCAAGCTCGCTCCACGCCAAGAATTCACCTGCGTACGGTCCACATGCAGGCACCGTCACCTCGAACGCCGATTACTCAGCCAAGTACGCTATAAGTTAGTGAGCAATCGTACCTGCTTCGTCCCGACTTCGGATATTGTTATATCCAAGAGCAGTATCCTATCTGGATAGCGACTAGTACGTCCGATCGAGATATCAAATCCCCCCCCACCGTATCACGGATATCTATCGCATCTCGCGGCCTTCTTTGATATCGTCGTCGCATCTCCCACCGAGAATTCGGAATAGTTTATAATTCCGGTTGCAAGTTAAGCTCACGGTTGCTGCAGGGGCTGGTCCTTTTTCTGTTTAAGATGTTAGCTCGATTTCGAGCACCGGTGCCCGCATTTACCCGTGCAGACTCGTCCGGTCCGGCGTCCTGCTGTGGGCCGAATTTGTAAACTCGTGCCTCCCACCGCTCCAGATCTATTGCCATTATATTAGGTATTCCCTCGGGATCACGGTGTGCGTGCGTACATACTTTCCATACACCGCGATGCAGATGATCCGACTAAAATTATAATTATGACCTCCACGTTTTCTTTTCCTTTGTAGCAAACTATAACTCGAAAAATGGTCCGAATCTGCGGCAGCTCTTTAAGCTAAAACTTTCCAGCGGCGACAGTGTCCTTTATACAAACATCTTCTGTCTTCTGCTCGTATATAATAGTATCGACAGGCAAGACGAAAACAAATCTCTCTTCATCATTATCAACATATCGGTGCTACGGTTGCGGTCGCAAGGGTATCAGCAAGATTCGTAGGATCGCACTGTCGCCATGCCGCAGACGACAATTGGCGGGTTCATTGCTGGCGGGCTGGCCGCCTGCGGTGCCGTCACCGTTACAAATCCCTTCGAGGTCGTCAAGACAAGGTAAAAATACGATTCTCCTCCTTCGATTGCAATGCGCATGCATCTGTATTCCTATAATTCCCTGGAGGTCCGGTTGGGATACAATGCTGTTGTCCGGTGTCGTCCCGCTCTTGCCGTTACAGCCCGCTGACAGTTCGGCATCAATGGTACCTAAAGGTTACAGCTTCAGGGTGAACTGGCGTCGAAAGCGCATGTCAAGAAGGTCTACACTGGTATCTTTCAGGCGCTTCATCTGATCTACAAGACTGAGGGGATACGGGGCACTCAGAAGGGACTCGGTTGTGCAGTATGTCTCCCCGCCCCCACCGTGGAAGGTATATCTGATTGTATTTGCATAGTATATCTACCAAATCCTCCTCAATGGTACGCCCCTGGCAATATACACCCTATTCTGTTATAATGCATACCTGATAATGACCACCGTATAGGCTGCCGTCTCGGTTTCTACGAACCGATCCGCTCCTCAACCACCCACCTCCTCACCGGCGACTCCAAACACCAAATCCCCTACATCAACGTCTTCGCCGGCGCAACATCCGGTGTGATGGGTGGAATCGCCGGTTCCCCGTTCTTCCTCTTCAAAACCCGTCTACAATCCTACTCCCCGGCCTTCCCTGTCGGAACCCAACATCCTTACAAAAACTTTGTCGAAGCAGGTAGGACAATATACTCTGCCGAAGGGTTCAAGGGATTATACCGCGGTGTCACCAGTGCTATCGTGAGAACCGGTGCGGGAAGCAGTGTTCAATTACCCACGTACTTTTTTGCGAAACGACAGATTGAGAAGTACGGATTGATGGAGGAAGGGCCGTTGAAGCACATTGCCGCTAGCAGTTGTAGCGGTGTGGCGGTTTGTATTGTTATGCATCCGCCGGATACGGTCATGTCGAGGATGTATAACCAGAATGGGAATTTGTATAAGAGTGTGGCGGATTGTTTTGTTAAGACCGTCAAGACGGAGGGAGTGCTTGCGCTTTATAAGGTATGTTGCCATCTTACTATTCCACGGTATATTTGTGAATTATCGGCTGATATGATTTTACAGGGCGTCACGGCTCATTTGGCCAGGATATTACCGCATACGATCCTAACCCTATCGTTAGCAGAGCAGACTAACAAACTTATCGAGTCCATCGAGAGGAGGGTGCTATAACGAAAAAGTCTTATTTTTGGCTCGGGAGGCTACTTTTCAGTGTCGGTGTTTTATTTTCAGAGAGTACATATTGATTAGTATCTACCTGTAGATAAAAGGTCCGAAGTGTGGTATTTTAGCCGGCAGGTTTTGGTTCAGAGCGACAGCGATGGGATTTATAATGTTACGGCGGAAACTAGCGTTGGTGCCTTTTACGAGGTATCCTTTGGTTCAGACCTACATGGTATCATGGACATCGATTTTCTTTTGTCCGAGGATTGCCATTACATTGGAAGAATAGAAGGGTTTACTTTTTCCAACCATACGTAGCTGCCAATCTACCCTTGAGATGTTCCGCAGCCGTGATTACTTTCCCTTGCGTTTCCGCTTCCGTAGCTCCTCGTTTTTTACCTTTTTCTCGAAGGAATTCACTAGGTACCGGCACAAGAAGTGCCGTATCGACCGGATGGCAGAAGAATGCCATGGAGTACCTATCTTCTCCGCTAACACTTGCGGTGGGTGGTACTACCACCCTGTGAACTGTGCTTTTGAGGTACCCACCGGTCCAGTATGCTGAACATAATGGATTTCGTTAATCGACAACCGATGCTAGGAATAAGGGACGACTCACATAGTAAATCGCCGATATTAACCAAAATCGGCGGCGGACGGGATTCATCCACGGACTCCGGATGGACGGGAACCGGTTGCCACCCTTTCGATAGAATCTCCAACCCTTCCTGTCCGGGTCTTTGGAAAAGAAGGGTTATGCTTCCGTAATCCGAATGTGCGCCTGCTCTTATATCTTTGCCTGGGATGTAATTTGCATCCGAAGGGATGATGGGGTACTACCATCGCCACCATTCATAGATCAATATCTACCACCGAAGGAAGCTGATATATAAAATAAAGAAAAGGGAAACACAAACATGCAATAACCGTAATATGCTCCCCGAAGGACCGGATCGATCGTGTCGTGAGGAAAACCAATCTTTACCGCCTGCTTCTTCGTCGATTTTCAGACCCATGGCGAAGAGTTGGAGGAGGCGAACGCAGAGGTTGTGGCAGGAGGTGAAGAAGCCGTCGAGGGTTGATTCGTCTGCAACCAAGGAGTCCGGGAGGGTCTGTTGAGCGTAGCCATCTTTGAATTCACCGAAGTTCAGGGCTCTATATATTTTGTATTCAATAATCGATCCGAGATGGTGAAGGTTGGGTTGGGTGGGGATACTCTTTGAAGTCTCCTCGCTGCGAAGTAACACCGGTACGTCAAACCAAGGTGCCACGCAGAGTTCGAACGGATCCGCGGAATAACTTACCGTCTGGTTCTCCGGATCTAGAGTCTCGGAGAGCATGGAACTCCATCCTTTATTCTATATATTCCAATTCATATTTTTAGAAGTCTCGCCTCGAGACACACGGAAGGGGAACTTTTGAGCATACGTTTTCTGATATCGCACACTTCTCCTTCTCAGCTCTCGGGGAAGCAAAGAATTTCTTTGACTAAATATCAAATACTATAATCAGTAACAACTATTTCCTAAATAAAAATAATACTTGTGCATTCCTTAAAAAAGAGAAATCAACGATGCAAAATTATATCACATACCAACCGGAACATGTGTTGAACGCTGTTGTAATCGATATTCGTGCTTTCGAGCTCGACAAAGATAAACCCGAACCTGGCTGCCGCATCGACCAGGCGGTCCGCCGTCTCGGTGTCGATTCGGGACACATTGATGACGGGGATTTGGGCCGTTGCGGGTGCGGGTTCTGCGGTTGACATGATATATTCTTGTTTGCGAACCGTTGGACGATCGTACGGATTGAAAGTTATATGTTACGATTAGACTCAAACTGTGGATTTAAGGGTACGGTATGGGCTTATCGGTGAAAATAGAGCCAGAGCCGGGATTCGATATCGAGATATCGATTACCGAGTGGATCGGGAAGGTTGTGATGCAGTCTATACGGCTAGCTTTAACATTACCGGTACATGTACGGAACTATCGTCGAGATGCCAATGCAATTATATCTCCAGCCTCGGATCGAGGCTATTATATACCAGCAGGTACTAAGAACGTGAGGTTTAAACTGAGCAAGATTGTTACATGCAGTGTCTTGTGTTGAAACCGGCACGTTGTGTGTGTGGCGGATTGGCGTTGACCAGGTGGGCTACCTGTGGGGATGTTCTTCCTGTTCCCGACGCTGCATTCAACCTTCAACCTTCAACCTCCACCCCCCTCCAAGGTATCCTACCAGCTAACCGTCGTCGTCGGCATCACCAGCATCGTCCGGGGGTTTACCGTCTTCTTCTTTCTTTCTTGTTTCCATCCCTTGCTGTAATACTACGTACTTGTATACCATAGCGACGTGCTAGCTTCGCCTTTTAACTTTCAACAGCTCCCTTTCTCGACCGCCCCAAATACCTTCAAAAATGCCCGCGCCAGGACCTCCGAGGACCGTAACTCCCCTTTCGATAGGCGGATCAAGTGAGCACGTCCCCAGCTAGGATCTCCCAAAGCTACATCTCCCAATGGCATGGCTAACCTCTTCCTCTCCTTTTACAGTTCGTAACTTCGACGCCTGGTCGAGCAACCGCCTCCAAACCCTCCCGATATCCGTTCTCAAAGATGCAGTCGTCGGAATCGACGCTGGGAATTATCTAAAGAAGATAATCGATGGACCCGGCACGAAAGAACCCCTCGTTCCGGCCCTCGGCGGGTTTCCCTTCAGTCTCAGAAACAAAATTGAAGACGACCTCTCACAATGGCACCAGGCTAGTATCAAACCATTATTCGTCTTCAGTGGCATCCAATTCCTCAGGACCGACAAGGCATCTTCGACGTCCGAGGTGGCTGCCAAGAACCGTAGTGTGGCCTGGCAGCTTTATGATATCGGACACGCGACTCAGGCCGTCGAGGCGTTTGGCGACTCTGGGTCTCTACAACCTGTCGAGGTATATAGGTTTCTGAGACAGATTCTCGTCGAGAATAATGTGGAATTCCAGGTCGCGCCTTACGCTGCTTGGGCGCAGCTGGTATATCTCGAACGTCACCCAAAGCAATTCATCGACGCCATCTTCGGCCCCGCAGAAGTATTCTTCTACGATGTCGACAAAGTCATCACGGGGTTCAGCTTCCCTCGTAACTCATTTTCGTGTCTCAACAAAAAAGCCATCATGCAGGACTTGGGCGGACTTAATCACGAGCAATTCATCGATGCCTGCATCCTCTCCGGATTCGACTTCTGTCCCACATTACCCATCCTCGAGAAGCAAAACTCGTCTTTATTCAAGACTTGCCTGGATTTCCTGAAGACATGCCGCAGCGCCACCGGTATAGTAAACCAGTACAGCGAATCGCCGGCGATCAAGGACTCCGGCTATCTCGACAAATATAGACGAGCAAGGCTGGCTATCAAGCACCAGCCCATCCTTACCGACGAGGGCTACATCGAACCGATGAGCATCGATGATGCTCCGGGTGACATGCACGAATTCATGGGTAACCGCCTCCCGGAAGAAGTTTATTTCTACCTCTCCCGTGGCGTAATCGGCTCTTCCGTCCTCGATATGATCGTTAGCGGCGAGCTGCACGAGCTCCCACCCCTCGATGCTGGAGAAAACGAGTCCTACAGAGTATTCCTCGAAGGCCTACAGACCGTGCGCGCCCAATCCCTCGCCCTCCTCTCTCAACCCCTTCAGCACTGGTGGAACAGCAGAAAGATCTCGGTCATCTACTGGTACGACAAGCCAAATCCTCGACCGGTAATATATAAGGATCTTAGCGCGGGACTTTACGAATCCACCAGCTCGTGGAACGTGAAGGAAAGCGTCTTCGCTACCGCATTAGCCGCGAACCCTGGGAATTCGCTGCTTGGATTCGCAATCACGGGGTTGGCTGATAAAGACCTGGCTGCGAAGACACACACGCCAAAGTCAAACGAGAACCTTCTGAAGACAACCAACGAGGTGGTTCTCAATGTGTTTTGGAGAACCCTACGTCTTCGTGAGTTCATCGATAAGGATCACTTGCTTACCCCATGGGGTAAAGTACTTTCAACAGCGCTGGGTACTCTCGATCACAACGACGAACTCGAGGAAGCCTGCTACCTCGGCATCGAACTACTAAAGGCTAAGATGCTACGCGCGGATCCCAATACACTCAACCAATACTCCGGCCGTGATGCGGATAGGCGGTATTGCAGTTTAATCTCTCGCGTCGCCTCCCTCGGAAAACTCAGACACAACAGCATCGGCTACACCGGACCCCTAAGCAGGACCCTCCTAACCTACAATTCGATAATCAGATTGATGTCCAAGAACCTTGAAAACCTGATGCAAATGGTTCTAACATCACTATTGATGAATGGAGATGCGGATAGGAGTGATAGAAGTGATTGGAAACAGATCGGGCTTGCCATTCCGTTTGTGGAGGATATCAATGCGGGGTTGGGGATTGCGGTCAAGACTTATCTGGACGAGTTGACGAATACGGAGGATCCGACGAGTTATGAGACGAGGTTGAAGATTCAGAAAGAACAGTTGATTCCGCAGATGTTTGTGCAGAGTGTGGATGTTATGGCGGATGTCGGGAAGGCGTTTAGGTTGTGGGACGCTGTGAGTTTTTCTTATTTCCCCTCTTTATCGAGAAGGGGATGTTTTGAGGATGGAGATATAACTAACTTCTATGGTAGATCATGTCGGGCATCAAAGCTGCACCAGAGGGGTTAATTCCGGATGCTTCGAAGTTTGCAGAAGCAGACGCCTGGTTGAAGGCTAGGCGGCCTGTATCGTAAGTAGTTTATAGCCAGCTAGTATATCTCTTTTTTCTGTTTTCGTTTCTCTTTTTTTTTCTGTTTATTATTCAACCACCCGGGCGTTATGAATACGGATTCTTTCGAAAATATTTGCTATAACTCGGAAAGATATCGAGGCGGTGGGATGGAAGGTAAGGTCACGGTTACTAGCGGACTTGGTTTAAACTGGGAAAAGCGAGAGCGAGAGAAGACACAAAAAACGAAAAAGTAAAAATATATTATCAAATCCTAAACGTCAACCATGGGTTCCAGATGTGCTTGGCTGTATTGTTTTTTCAGCCCAAGATCGTTTTGTGAAGTTCAAGTTCCCGGGTGCATATCGACTCGATACTTCCAATGTAGGTAGCTATAGGTAAGATGCTGCTATAGCTATCCCAGGATCAAGGGAGCAGCCACGATGGTAAACTGCAAGCCATTACATTAATTTCTGATCTCATATACCGACCTGAGTACCCAAGTATGTATCAACATCAAAATTCGTTCCCTATACGCAAAGCAGCAAACCGAGAGTAATAAAACCAAAACCACCACCCCAATCTTAAACGCCCCTTCAAATCGTGCTTCGTTAGGTAATAAAAATGCTATAGAACAAAAAAAAAAGGGGGGTGTAAGCAAGTAAGTATGTATATTGGTACCGGTCTCGTAAAGACCGGTCGTCCATACCATGATACCCGAACTTAAAGCTGGGGAGACTTCGTAATCCATGCTTCTTACCTACTGGTAAGGTATCTTCGAAATATCGAATATAGGTCGCTAGTACGCACTGCCAAAAAAAGAAAAGAGGAAAAAAGAAAAGGAGGACTCTCTGCGAGATGAAACCTGCATGAAAAAAAGGACTTTGACGTTTCCTCGCGCATCTAATGTGTATCGATATCAAAACCTCCAGCTGCAAGCCAAGATTTCCAAATGAGAAAAGAAAAGAGAAGGGAGAAAAAACAAACAAAAAACACTCAGCCCACAACAGCTGGCTGCATCATGCATTGCGTTCTTCATTAATTCCTGTCGATATAGTATCAAAGAACTAGAACTTTTGTTGATTCATAATCAAAACCGGTACTCGGAAAAATGGGTTGATTGCTTTTTCGTCGTCGAAGCTATTCAAAAGGAAAGAAAGGGATATGGTCGGACATTTTCTTGCAGAATTGGCTCATGAATGGATGTAAGTCATGACTCTAGCATGGAGTATTGCAACTGATGTTTGATATCAAAAAATGACCACGATCACGCAATTAGCAGCTGCCATCACGCAATCGTTGAAGCTTTGATGCTATTGGATAATAACGGAAAGCAAGAGGGGAGATGCTCAGAAGACCACTTACTTTGCACAGACAAGTCTAGCTTCTCCCCGTCGATTCGACTTCTTCGCCCTGAAAGATGTTCCGCCACATCTAATTCCCCCCCAGTTAGCCATCCCCGATGTTTCCCCCCCAGGATTCCAGACAGATACATCGCTCCTCACCTCTTGCACTTCAACGCCTCGTCATTATCACTCTCACTGCTGAATCCATCATCCGTATTATCTGCCGAACTAATGATCGAGGGCCGGCGGTCTGATCCGTCCGCCATGAGGTATCCCACGGAGGTACTCGGGGCCGCTGCCAAATTATAGAACGCCAACGATCTCACACTTTCCCCCAGCATTAAATCCACAGGATCATTTGAGATCGTTTTCGCCAAAGGGCTGGTCGTGGACGGCAAATGATCTTTAGCCAGTTTCCCGCGCATATTTAGATTGCTACTTGAAACCGAGTTAATCGACGTGGCTCGTGACCTTGTCGCCACAGGTCCATTTCCATTTCCAGAGACTACTTCCGAAACAGCAATCTTAGGTACAACATTCGAGGAAGCAGTGCCGTAACTTTGGGTTGACATGGTGGATATGCTCTTTTTCGGTGATAAACTCCTGTTTCTGGACGATACGACGCTGGTATCCTTATCATCTGTTGACTCCCTTGTTGCAGCTGAATCACGCCCTGCAGATTCCCGACCGCCTTGCATTGAGGTTCTTCCAATCCTTGAGTCGTAGCTATACTGACTCTGCACGCTGTTCCTCCATGATAGGATGCTATCACGAGGGTTATGGGTTGAGAATTGTCCTGACACTCGTTTGTTCCCTCCGCTACCGAACATCTGAACCTTCTTTGAGAACGTCGAGGATGTCTCCCAGGACTCGTTCTTTCTTTTGATACACGCACAGTCCTGTCTGAAAACCTTGATCTTTCCATTGTAGTCCGCAGTTACGATGATGTTTCCGTCCAGGTGGAGGGAACGGGCAACATATGCAGGGGACTCCTCGGCTGGTTTTGACCTGGAAGCTTTTATTCTCTCGGATATGTATGCGTTGGGATCGCGCCCATTTTGCACCGAGGTTTCAGGTGATTTGATCGGTGATTTGATCGATGAAGCGAACGATTCCGAGCGGCTGATCAATGTGACAGGAGGAGGGTTGCAGAGGTCATAGATTGGATCTCCGGAATGGCCGAGTAACTGACGAGTCTTCGTAGGTGCGATCAAGGCACATGTGACGATGGAGTTATGTGCTTCAAAATACTCGACTGGGATCTTGGTCTTCTTCTCGCCGATCCCAGCGTGAACGTCCCAGATGTAGACCTTACGGTCTTCGCTGCCGCAAATGATATATTTCATGTCATCGCTGAACGTTGCATGTATCTGGCTGCACGTGTTCTCATTTCCACGAAATTTAACTTCAAGACTTTTGTCGCGGAAGTTATACATTCGAACTCGAGAATCGTTGCTCGTGATAAGAAGTTTTATCTCCCCGCCATTGGGATCATCTGGAGGGTAACTGAGGGCTTCAATGCCTGTGATCTTGCTACCTCTTGCGTTCCTTCCATGTGAAGAACGAACGTGAACCTGTGTGTGATACCGTAGTCCTTCGGTTTCGTAGAATATACAAAGCCCGGACAGACAACCCGCAATGGCGTGCTTTCCATCGGGTGTAAAGGCTACGGCAGTAATCAGGTCAGGCAGTTCCACGGAGAATGCCACGCTCTTGTCTGGAATACTCCACAATCGTAATTTGGAATCCAACGAACCTGCAAGGAAGAACCTATCATCTTTTGGGTGAAACAGGATTGATGTGACAAAGTCAGAGTGCTGGAAAGCGCATAGGCATTCCGCTCTGCTGACGTGCCACAGCCGCACAGTTTTGTCCATTGACGAGGACAGCAGGAAATTATTCTTACTCCAGCTAAGGTCAAGGATGTCCGCTGTATGGCCCGTATATTCTCTTAGAGGCTCCGCGCGGAAGACTGGGGCGTTCAAGCGGACACCCCCACTGTCACCCCCATCGAATCCCTGCGTATTCTCTTCCTCCTCATGTTCCCTACGATCCTCTTCGGAACATAGAACCTCCCACACGGTCACAATCTTATCCTGCCCGGCCACTGCAAGGTATTTTCCGTCCTTGCTGAACTTCATGGACCATATGGCACCGCTTTTATGTTTCGCCATGGGTATCGATGGTAATGTCGGTGCCGATCTATTCTCCTCCCCGCTGACATTCCTTGCATCTTTTATCGGATTGGGGTTCTTGAACAGCTCCTGCGCCAGGAAAACGTGATTAAAGTCCCTGGTATGCTTGTTATGCGAGCGTATACGGATGTACTTTGGAGGAGGAGGAAACTTCGGTGTGAATCCGATAGGTTGAGAGAATACAGCCGCATCAAGACCTTCTGTTCGCTGCTCGATAACGGACTCGCTATCATCTTCTTCGTTGACAGTAGGTTCCTTTCGTTTACCACCTCCAATGAAACGACTCAGGAACGATACTCCCTTCCTATGAACGAATTGTTAGCTTATCAAAATAAAAAAAATAAAAATAAAAAATAAAAAGATGCTGTACGACGATAGAAATATGCACTTATGCACGAACATACTTCTTGTCCTTACTTCCCATTTGCAGAGAGGGTCGGTTCAAGTCCATCTTCCGAATAGGAGGCGTGGCTGTCCCGCTACCCTTGAACGAGTTCGCTGAGTCGTCGCCAAGAGATCCATGGGTGCTATCATTGGTATCCTGACGTCGTAGTCTTTGTTGGTACGTAAACTGGCTCCCTGTTCTTTTTAAGATATGTTGCGATAGAGGGTCGATAGCGATATCGTTGAAGGGCTTGTCGTGAGGTCGCGGTGATAGTCTATTCGAACTGGGCGAGTTTAGGGAGTCGCTCGTTTGCCGTGACAGGTCGCTGGTTTGGAGGGTGGGACGCGATACGGTCGAACCAGACCGTGTGGATATGATAGGCGGCACTTCGACATCGACTACGGCAAAATTATACCGGAAAAAAATAAAAATAATAAGCAACCTTAGCCAAAAAAGTATGTACACGATATATATCGCCTTTGCAGGCCTGGTTTTCTTCCCGCGCCGTCAAGCCTGGATAAAATCGCAAAAAGTCTTGGGATTCATGGGAATCGACTGGCCGAGAGGCTTAAACGAGGCCTGGCGGAGGGGCAGCTGCCTTACCTTCGGCTGCGTCGGATTCGCTCTGGGTAGCTCGAACGTCGTCCTGAAGCCTGTCGATGTCGTCTGGCGCATCTGCGCCTGGGTTCCACGCCCGAATTTTAGGTACGGATATCGACATTGGTGGTGAATTTCTGAAGTCGCAGATTTCCTTTCGAGATGTCAATACGTCAAGACGTTTTCCGATGGATCGATCAATCACGAGGAATGGTCCCAAGATATTGAAATACTCTGGCGGCTGGAAAATAGAAATAAAAAAATAAACAATAGAAATAAAAAACCAACTAGCGGATAAATTTCTTCACGGATGGATCAAGGTCGCAATCGGTCGAAGGGCTTGGGGAAGCTCCTCCGGACCATGCTGTTGTTAAGCTGGCAAAAAAAGCTGTCGATGCGATATTAATGTTGGGGCGACAATGCAATATTCGAGGTTTCGCTGGCAAAATTAAAAACGGGACACGACAGCGTGGAATTGTTCCGGAATCGACAAGCTCCGATGGTTAATGCGGGCTGATATACACCACCCGGGTTTGGTTTGAAAACGTTCGGGTTCGCGGTCGTCGAGTATTTTGAGGTGGGATCAATATTGGAGGTCGATGTTTCTATCTTTGGAGTTTATCTGTATATGTGATTACCAAAGAAAGTCTCTCTCTCTCTCTGAATAGAAGTCCTGGAAAGGGCAATATGATCCCTCTTTCCCATCATTATCCCACAGTCCATGGTCATGGTCATGGTCATGGCATAGGACGACCAGTAGTTACTGCAGTCGCATTCACGAGTCTCGTTTTTGCCAATGTTTTCCGTCAAGTCAAAGTCACAAGCTTCTTAATCAGCCAGCATCAACTTCGCCACCCATATTAATCTCAATATCAAATATCTCCAACTGCTCTTTTACTGCTTCAATCCTTCAGCATATTTATAAATCGTACTTGCGCATGAATTCATCGAGGGAAAACGGAATTATTTTGTCAATGACGTCAAAGCGAATCGCATGTCGGACCGTAATCGCCTGGACCGGGTTGCAACCTGCAAATTTGCAAAAATTAATGCTTGTTTGCAGCCTGTCATGTCTGAGGAATTTAACTGCTTATAATTAATTAAGCAGGTTGGGTCAACGACACTAGTACTATTCTATATCAGTGCTATTTATCCTCAACCGTTTCATTCATATACTCTAAAGCTAAGTCGTAACGTTGGCCGTTGAATTAACGTTGACTAAAGCTAGTAGTCTGTACGACAATGGCTCTATCTCTGTGACAGCCCTACCTATCTAGATCTATCGTTAATTAAAGAACTACAAACAATTGCAGGCAGTTGATTTTTTTTATTCTATTCTTTCTCAACGATACTGAAAGTGAGTACTTAACTATCCCTATCTTGGTGTTTCGACCCGGTCCGTGCTGCGGCTTTGACTGCTGCAACCCGAACTGGCAGCTTCCAAACCGTTGGCCTCAGCTTTGAAATCTTCATGCGACGGACTTCTAGATGCATTCTGTTCTGGCAACGTTACCACATGCTACGTTCAACTAGCTCCTCAAAGAACACGTGAATACCTTCCGTGCTCGCTATTGGAGAGTCTGGAGTCCAAGCCGCATACGTATGATGTTGGAGTGCAGTGAGTTGCTACAGTACCAAGTGGCCAGTTCCTTGAAGCTCGAATCGAGTCGTACGTTAGTACCAAGGAGAGCCACCATCTAGATCGCATAGTCAATACCGTTACCGTTGGTTGTTTTCCTCCACCAAAGGATTCTATTTGTCGAAGCAGATCGATCGAGGCTTCGTTATGTAATCTGCAATGTTCACTCCATGCAATAGTTGTCACTCTTAAGATTTAAGGATTGCTCTTTCGTTCCCGAACCTCCCACGGCCCACGCCTCTCCAACTTAGCATCCTAGAAGTCTGATGCTTTATACGATTGTTGGCGGCCTAGCGTGGCTGGATATTAGTGATCTTCTTCTTCATCTTTTTTTTTTTTTCTGTTCAAGATGTTAACTGGTACGATACAGCGGGTAGTTTGAAGAACTACAAGCCGATTGTCCTTGAAAGGAGCGCATTTTCTTGTAAAATATGGTATAAAAAATGTCACTCGCAAAATGTAACCTGCCTATGAGCTACGCCCTTGTGGTTCACGAGGTATCCGGAGCTTATGGACTATTACAGTCGCATCCTATATCCTCCCCGCAGACCTCATATATCCAGGCGCCATGGCCGACTGCATCAATCAAGGAAGCCCCGACGAGAATTAACACACCAACTTCCTGGCAATCACCCCGCTAGGGGTGCGTGTATGCAAGTATGTATGTACATACATACATGTACACTTCAGACTCTTGGGATCGAAAGCTAGTTGCAAGTTTAAATAAAGTTCTACAAGCAAGACATCTGTGATGGTCCATTCAATAGTCGAGGGAACAAACTGGACATGCGATCTTATAAGGCTGCCAAGTCAATTTATCCCTCGTCCACAGCGCCAGTGCAAGCCATACGACCGACTGTTGAGGCACTTTTCCATTTTCTCCACTTTCCTTCAACCGCAATGCGTTCAATTTTTTTGGAAAAAGCCGCGATGTGCGAGTGATGGGCCACATGCCTGCATGTGAGAAGCATGATGAACGCATGGGTCGGGTGCTTTTTGATTGGTCCTCGACCGAACGACGGTTGGACAGGTTCGCTGCAGTTCGCTGTATGTCTTGTGCACCGGGCGCCCGTGCACCCTTTGATCTTCGTCCATCCCCTTAACTTTGTCCTCCCCGGGATTATACGCTTGGTTTATGGGTTCCACTCAGCTGTAAATCCCATCGAAGAAAGAAGAAACTTGAAGTTTCTGCATATCGCCGTGCTACAGCGCTGTAAAAGTATTGATTTATAGGTGCCCCAGTATGCACCCTGGTCGAATACTTGCATACCCCATACTTTTCCATTCGTGTACGAGCCCCAAAAGGAAAAATTTGCGGAGAAGCTACTCGCTGCAGTGTTGACGAGGGCTTTTGCTAGGATATTGGCCTACCACCAGGAGAGCGACAAGAGGTCCCAAGTTCCAGTTTCTTTTCTGTGGGGAGGTGCTATAGCAAGTCGAGGGCGAATTCGTAAGGTTTCCCCAGACCGTCCCGTCCTTCGGCTCCCTTTTAAATACGACCTGTCACCTTTCCGCAGTTATGATCATGCATCCATCTCTTCCCCAGAAAATCCTCAAAAATGACTTCGGCCTTATTTTTAGCCTCTCACAAAACATATAATTCCGCTTTAGACCCTTGAACGCAAAAATTTTTCCCCCTTTCTCTCTTCTTCAACATTCTACTGAGTTGGGAGTAGAAAGTTGGCCGACCCTTTCACGACAATACATCATTGTATTCCTATCAGTGTAAATGTGTGTGGACGAAGTGGTTGGGGCTGAAGTGAACGTTATCCTGGATATCTACGAAGACTCTGCCCGTCCCTTTTTGTCGGTCCAGACCCCGTACGTCTTTGTCAAATTCACATATCCGGCACACGACCGCTTCAACTTCACAAATCCCGTGCCAAAATGCACAACCACAACACCGTCTGGCTTCGAGGGGTCTAGCAGGAAGAGGAGTCGTCCGTTTTCTGAATATGACGATTACGAAAGACCTGAAAAGCGACGACGGTTACGGCTCCAGGTTGCCTTCTCGGCTCTAAGTTCACCATATTCATATCCTCCTTCGAAGAAAGGTTTTCCCAGTCGGCAAAATGCGGCCGTGCGACCTGGGTTTCAAGTTATGGGGAAGGGTAAATTACCAAAGATGAAGGGTGATCTGATCCGAAAAACGGCGATATTGAATAAAATTCGTCGGGACGGTTTGTCTCGTGACCAGGAGCTTCAGAAGTCCGCTGAAGAAAAGAAGGAAGATATCCTCAGGTACGTATTGTTATTGACATATCATGCAAGTATAAATCCTAACGGGCAAACAGACAACATCGTATGCAATTTGAAGGTTATCATGCCGACCCGCTTCACAACCCACCCCCCTCCGCGGAAATACTTGAGGAACGGTGGGAGGCCGACGACATTCCTAGATACGAAGAAGAACAATACGATGAGGAAGAAGAATTCCCGTGGCAGTTCTTCCAGTAACACCTCTCACTGCCCGTCTGCAAGTTGATCTAGCATCACATATACTACCAAAAAGATACCCAAAATTCATGCATTTGCTTAATATTCAAGCGTCAGGCGAGGAAAAAGCATGTTCCTTCATTTCTGCAATTCCTACTACCCCCCATCATCATTATTGGAGTTTCGGTTCTCGTTCAAGGATTGGGTTTCTCTCTTTATTTTACTTTGTTTCGTTTCATTTTTTTCGTCTATATCCCATTGGAATTTGCATACCCTTATTTTGTCTTTCTCATCTACGGACTGTCGCTATATCTTGCATGAATCATGATGTTTACGAACACTGTTTTCACAATCCATATTGCACCCGGGTTCACCCGCGGCCGAACGACCTTTTTAATGTCTTGTTTTATGTTTATTATATTTGTATTGGAAATCGGCTGCACCTTGCCCTGTCTGATATCATACCATATTTTCAGTTTTTTGCAATTTCTGTTCCGATTCCTCTTCGCCACCCCGGCTTCCCTTCATGGGCCTCCCTCTCATCTGGCGGCTAACATCTAACCATCTACCCGACCTACATCAACTTCTTTGCTCTATCATTGGCAATAGCTGCCATCGCCTGTGTTCAACACCCAAATTCGTTAGCATGGCTTGCATTTTGCAATTTAGGCAGTATCATAACCAACAAAAAAACCAGCAAGCAAGGCTCGCTTTTAACAAGCGAAAAGGAAAAAAAAAACCAACTGCCATTATTGATCATTTCCTTCAAATATACGAGTAAATAGGGACAAACAACAACAAAAAAGTGACCGGGTGGAGCTATAGACGTATGTAAGAACAGAGGGAGAGGGAGGAGCTCACATTAATTGCCTCAAGTTTCTCCGCTTCAATATCGCCTCGAGCAATTCTTGTCTCCATATCGTTCATAATGGCCTGTCTGCTGCGTCCGGCAACGAATACCCTATAGAATATTACGAAGAAAAATAGATTAGTCTTCCAATGAGCTCGAAGATATTTTTAAACACTTCTTCGTAGTTTTTATTTTATTTTATTTTTTTTGTCGCTTGACCAATTTCCTTGAATGCCACACCCCACAGACAGGGACAAACATAGAA
Organism: Arthrobotrys flagrans; assembly: GCF_004000055.1. Lineage (NCBI taxonomy): Eukaryota > Fungi > Ascomycota > Orbiliomycetes > Orbiliales > Orbiliaceae > Arthrobotrys > Arthrobotrys flagrans. The sequence continues at coordinate 2,039,960 of NW_027137556.1, forward strand.
AAAGGCACGCGCGCGAAAATGGGGGCTTGCTTTGTCTGGAAAAATTTTCCTCGTCCCTCGTTCGTCGGTTGACCTTTCGTATGTGAGGTAGTGGAGCAAGGAAGGTCAGAGACAGCGCACAAAAATGCAACACTCCCTAGCTCTCTTGCATGGCCTCCCATTCCGTTTCTTGTCCTTCCTCACCCATGAAAGGAAACTTGATTGATCATCCAAGATCTGTGTGTTCGGGAACGTCTGACGAAAATGCGGGGAAAAGAAGGATGGGAACTGGGGGTGTGGAAAAGGAGCGACTTACACAAATCTCATCCCTGTATCCCAGAACACTCCCCCCAGTTTTTGTCGGGGTGAGGCGAATAATTAGCAATTAAGGTATTTTCATTCGAGAAGAAGAATTGGAAGCATCACAAGGTCTCTCTCTCTTTTTGTTGTTAAAAAGCATGCAGAGCAGAAAATTCACGCAACGAAAAAATTCAAAGGGATCTAGGTCTTCTTCGGGGTTGCTGCATTTGCCTGCCTCGTCCTGGTTGATTGTCTTCTGATAACCGAGCTTAATGGAACAGCGATTCGAAAGCAGAAATATCGATGGTACGGGATATTGGATAATAAGACCATGCCCTTCTGCCCAGCGGTTTCAGACTTTCAATATGGGGAAAACATGGTATATATCAAGTGTAATATATTATAACAATGCGCAGATATTAGAAAGCAAGGCAAGGAAAGTTGAAATATGCCGAAAGGCTAGGGATTCTTAGGCAAGGGAGCCTTTGGCCATGATGGGTAATTTCAAAGCTCAATTGCCTCTACAAGCTGCAATAGCCATGTGTAACATGTGCGACAATAACTGTTCACGACTGGAATGGAAAAACTATAGCTTTCCTTCGTAGGACAACAGACACAAGGTTGAAAGCACCATTCTGCAGCTATCATGGCCACGGGGTTTTCACAATAAAGAAGTTTTAAAGAAGGGAAAAAAGGAATATGCATGCGTACCTGGAAACTTCTCTTCATATTCATTATTCAACCTCTCGAGCTCAGCTGCCTCCGTCGGCCCGCCCAGGCTCGCCTGTTCACTCCTTGAATGTGCAGAATCAACCTTCTTCGCACCCAAGCGCGGATGAGCGGATAGAATCTTCAACAGCCATTCCGTATCCGATGTCGACGGGGATTCCTTGAGTCTTAATAATTCGTTCTGAACGTGTGATACCAAGTCGCTGTATGATGTAAATGTGGTGCTCCCGAGTTGAGAGACGACTAAAGTGTTTAGGGCGTCACATGGTTCGAAGAGGTGGGACAGAACTTCGGCTCGTTCGTCTGTGGAAAGCGAGGGGATGGAGGATATTGGCGGGAGGGTGTACTGAGCCATTTTTTGCTTGGTCGGGAAGAGGGTATACGGTACAATTGGCCCGGGTCTCGTGCTATGTGGTTTGATAGATATGGTTACAAGTGTGGGAGTTTATATAGGGGATTTCGCTTGGGGATTTCGCTTGGGGATTTCTTGCATGAGGTTGTTAGCTGCCTGTTGTAGACACACACCAACGCAAAGTTCCCCGGCGACTCGGGCTTCTCCAGATGTATAGATTCATGACTCGCGGATTCGGATTTCCGAAAGATTTCGAAGCATTTAAAAAAATGCGTTATCGGAGAGATATGGTGGAAAATTTTTAGTTTGGTCAATTGGTTCGGGACTGCCCTGTCGGAGAACGGATGACTTTTGAGATATCGGAACTGGCCGAACATAGGTACTCGAACAAAGCTATCCAGAGGACCCTGAGCCCCCACATATTCAGATATTTTTTTGGTGTACTTGAGTATTGGTACTGAGTCTATTAATACCATGGAAAGAGCAGCTGATAGCCTCAATGCATGTGGGCTCACAAGTCGACGTCATTAATCACGGGTAACTCTCGGGTCAAGCCCCTAGTCTTAGATGACGGCCATCCCTGATCTGTTGCATTGCGAGGTGAAGTCAACCGTCTTTAAAAGCTCGCTAGTTCTAACAGGGCTAGTACAAGTTAACATATATGTTCGAGGTGCAACAATTGATTTGTCGGGCCGGCCTGTTGACCACTATAGTACTATCTTGATTCAGTTGTATGGCCAGCTGTATCTAACACATCAAACCTGCATATGAAGCATGAAGCATGAAGACTTAGTAGCTAGGACCAATTTTCTGTTCTAAGGAGCCACCCTGCTAGCTATCATGTGAGACCCATCTAGATCCTGCTTCGACCAAGACCTTAACTTGGACTCCATATGTCCGAACGACACAGTTGGGGTGGAAATGATACGTACTTCCTTTGCGACTCGACTCTGCTGGGTCGGTACCTCGTTGCCCTCTTAGCTTGGGGTGATTCTTCTGATCCTCCGCATTCATTTCTCTTGCGGGATGATCTCCGGGGATCTTATAACTTTGGTAAAATCGAAGGGCTTTCGATTGGCGCAATCAAGTATCCGCAATATCGATCCTTCTTTAGGGTCCATTCCGTGGGGCATGTGTGGCCGAACGATTCGTGAACGCAGGGAATTTGTTTACGGATTAGTTCTTTGGGCTTTATATAAATTTGCTTGTTCTGCTGGAGGGAAACTCAGCATAGACGTGACGGCCGATGCACGCTCTTCGATATCAAACAATGTTATCTGTACTTCACAGCTGAGAAGCCTGGCTACGAGATAAACTGTACCTGGATCTACTAGTTAAGGACAACGTGTTTTTCACAATTGCGCAGTATTAACGACCGTGATCCTATGACCCAGGGCGATATTTAGTAAGCCAAAATAGCATTGGCTTGTACCGGGGACACCTGGCTATGTAGGTACCGGTCAATAGATCCCAATTCATTCGTTTTCTCAACTCAATTGACATTACAGACAGGCCTTCTTGGAGACTGGCAAGCAAAAGTCACCAATCTAACTACCAATTTCTGGGACTATTCAATCAGAAATAAATGGTATTTTTACTGCTTGAGGAGGGTCTATATAAGGTGATTCATGACTAAGACTTCGAGGGTCTCCATCCTCCCCATAGTAGAAGTATAGTTTGGAACCAAGGGAAAATCCGGGGTTCTTTGTGCTACTCTTGTGCGGGAGGCTCTTACTTAATCTTGTATCTACCTAGTTCAACGATTAGGTTAGATCTTGTTAGAGAGGCATATGAATCTTACACCTGGATGGAAGATTTGGTCCCGAAGCCAGACGTATGTTTAGAGACTGCTTGATTAATTCATGGCTTCAGCGCTGGCTAGCTCGCGAGCTGTCGAAGTATCCCTCCGAAACTGTGTTGTGCATGGTCGCACACGCAAATTTACCACGTTAGACTAACCCCTGCCCACGTTTGAGTCTTGGCACATCTGAAAAAATTCGCGACTTGGGAAAAAAAAAAAAAAAAAAAAAAAAAAAAAAGTTTCCAATGTTCTGCTCTCCGTTGACCGTCGATCGATAAACAACCAATTCTTACCAACTTCCCTCGACCGACGCTTCACCTAAGCCCACCATGGCGAACAAGCGGAAGGACTCGCCATCCAAGGGCGCAGCCGACATTCCCAAATCCACAAAACGCCAAAAGACGGGATCCAAAGAATCTAATAATGCTTCAAAAACCCCTGCACAGCAACAACAACCTACCGAAGCATCGACAGTACAATCTTCGCTGCGCAAGTCGAATAAAGACGAACCGTCGTTCCCACGTGGTGGCGCATCGGCGCTGACACCTTTGGAGTATAAGGAAGTGGTTAATGAAGCTACTCGAGAGGCTTTGTTTGAGACTAAAGAGGAGAAGACGCCAGCAGCAGGTGATAAGACGCCTAAGAAGCGTCGCACGTCGGTAGCCAAGGGGTCATCTTCGAAGAAACATAAGAAGGGAGATGTTGATGATGAGGAGCCGGAGATTAAGATTGAGCAGTTGTCGTATAAGGTGGGATTTCAAAAGTACATTTTTAGGTACTCTATTCGGTTTACTAACATAGCTGCAACAGAAACTCGTACCAGGACAGCTAGTATTCGGATTTATTTCGAAAATCACAAAGAAGGATGTTGCGATTGCTTTACCGAACAGTCTTGTCGGATACGCCCCTCTCACATCTATTTCCGAACAGTACACCAACCAACTCCAGGCCAGTTTAGAACAAGACGAAGATGGAATGGACATTGACAAAGAAGGCGATGCCGAAGAAACTGAGTCTGAAATCCCAGGACTGGATATGTTGTTTGAGGTAAACCAACCTATCAGAGCCTATGTGATGAACGTCTCGACTGGCGGCACCGGTACTGGCGAGAAGAAGCAGCGCAAGCATATCGAACTTAGCCTTCTCCCAACTCTTACGAACCCTGGAATCACAAAGACCGAGGTTGTCAAGGGAATCACACTCCAAGCTTCTGTGAAAAGTATTGAAGACAATGGTTTCATTATGGATCTCGGACTGGACTTTGTGTCAGGATTTATGGGCAAGTCGGATTGTGGTGCACCTCCAAACACGATCAAAGTTGGACGAACATTCCTATGTCATATCCTTGGTCTAGCTAGTGGTGGAAAGGTCGTCCAATTGGCCTCCGACTTCCACAAGAGCATCAAGGGCAAATCTGGAAAAGACGCAGCTGTCGGTGATGGTCCTACAATCGATTGTTTCCTGCCGGGTACCATGGCTTCTAAGGCCTTGATCACAGACGTCCGGGATAACGGAATCGTTTGTACCGTCATGGGATCAATCGATGTAACCGTCGACCTCTTCCACTCCGGCTGCTTCTCCAGCGAAGTCCTCCAAACCAAATACAAAGCAGGAAACCACATAACTCTCCGTCTCCTCGCCACAATCCCCGGATCTGAAAACAAAAAGTTCGCTGGCTCGCTCCTAACTCATGTGAAGGAAATGGGCCCGCAAACCCAATCTGGCAAATTGGCACTATCGAAGCTCCCCATCGGTGCGATAAAATCGGATGCCGCTGTGAAGCACATCATTCCCGGAGTTGGATTGATTCTTAACATTGGATTGGGTAATACGATGGTGTTTGTTCATATTTCGAGGATATCGGACAAGAAGATCGATTCGATATTGACAACTGGTCCATATAAAGTGGGTAGCAAGCATGCGATCAGAATTCTGGATTACAACAGCATGGACGGGCTTCTGCTCGCTTCTATGGAGCCGAAGGTTCTATCGCAAAGATACCTTAGGATGGAAGATGTTAAGCCAGGCGATGTAGTAAAGGGAAAGATCTCACGATTTATCGGAGGAGGAATGTTGGTCGGAATCGAAGAAGGATTGGAAGCGTATGTGCCGGAAATGCACATGTCCGATATTGTCCTACAGCACCCGGAAAAGAAGTTCAGGGAGGGAGCAGCTGTCAAAGGCAGGATTCTGCGCGTTGATCTTGATTCGCGTAGGATCAAGATGACGCTAAAGAAAGCGATTGTTAATTCCGAGGGTCCAGTGTTTGCGGATTACATCGATGTTGAAGAGGATGAGGAAACTCCGGGGACAATCGTCAAGTTGATGCCTACTGGTGCCATTCTCGAGTTCTACGGCGAGGTTCGAGGTTTCCTACCAGTGTCCGAAATGAGCGAGGCTTTCATCAAGAACCCTATGGAACACTTCAAGGTTGGGCAAACTTTGAATGTTCATGTCATATCGAGTGACCCAATGGAAAAGAAGGTCAGACTGTCGTGCCGAAGCGGTGAGGCGGAGTCAAGCAAAGAAAAGGCAGAGGCGCTGCAGAACATCGCCCTTGGAAGCATCGTTGAAGGTTCTATTATCGAAAAGTCCAACGACGACGTTGTCTTGAGTCTGCAAGAAGGTATCAAGGGTTTGATCGTACTTGGCCAGCTGACCGACGGCTCGAAAGAGAAGAATCTGGCAACATTCAAGAAGCTCAGAGCTGGCCAGAGGCTTGTAGACCTCGTCGTTCTCCGCAAGGATGAAATGAGAAATATCGTTTACTTGTCCGCAAAGCCAAGCTTGGTCAAGGCTTCCAAGTCCGATACTTTAATCAAAAGCTTTTTGGATGTCAAGATTGGAAGTGCTGTTGCTGGGTTTGTTAAGGAAATCACCCACTTCGGAGTTTTTGTCGCTTTTATCAATGGGATTACTGCTCTGCTACCACGCAAGGTAAATTCAGCCCCGTCGGATTTATTGATGATTCATGGCTCACGATTCTATAGGCTCTACCAAAGGAGGTCGAGGATTTGCCGGATTTCGGTTACCAGAGACTGCAATCTATTACGTGCTATGTCACAGACATAATTCCTTCCAGGGAACAATTCACTTTGTCTCTGCGCCCACAGCCAACCGTCGAAGCACCAAAGCCGAAACAATCCGAAAAGCCACAAGCCACCACGTCTACAGCTCTCGTCAACCCCGTTGACACTAAAATCTTGACTATCGAGGATTTGGAAAGAGCTGAGGTTGCCAAGGGCCGAATTACAGCTATCAAGCCAACCCAAATCAACATCGACCTGGCCGATAACCTTAAAGGCCGAGTTGACGTTTCCGAATTCTTCAACGATTGGGATTCCATCAAGAACAAGAAGCACCCTCTCCTAAGACAAGGCCTCACCATTGGCCAAGAAATAGACGTCAAGGTCATTGGAATCCATGATGTCAAAAGCCGTAAATATCTCCCCATCTCCCACCGTGTCTCCGGAAAGCTCCCGACGTTTGAGCTCTCAACCAAGCAGGTAGCTGCCACAAAGACAAAGTGTTTGGTTAAATACTCCGACCTCAAGAAGGAGGAAACATACCTCGCATTCGTCAATAATGTCCAACAGGATCACCTCTGGGTCAACCTTTCTCCTTCTGTTCGCGGTCGAGTCAAGCTTTTGGAGATCTCTGATGATGTCACTGCTCTCGGTAACTTGGAAAAGCACTACCCCGTCGGTACTGCACTCCGAGTTTCCGTCCTCGACGTCGACGTCGATACCGGAAAATTAAACCTCACAGCCCGATATCACGGTAACAACAAGCCCCTCGATTGGTCAAGCATCACGGAGGGCATGATGATCCCCGCCAAAGTTATCAAGATCTCTGAAGGCAAAGTCATCGTACAACTCACCGAAACCGTCCTAGGATCCATCAGTCTCGCGGACATGGCCGACGACTTTGATAAAGCCGATGTTGAGAATTTCAACACCAATAGCATTGTCCGCGTATGCGTTTTGAACGTGGATACTTCGAACAAGAAGATTCGTCTATCGACTCGTCCCTCTAGGATTCTTGATTCTTCGGCTAAAGTCCGTGATGTGGAGGTTAAATCTGCAGCGGATATAAAGGTTGGGAATAGGTATCGTGGATTTGTTACCAATGTCGCGGATAACGGGGTTTATATCCACCTCGGTGGTACTGCTGTTGCTCGCGCAAGGATCTCTGATCTTAGCGATGAGTTTGTTAAAGATTGGAAGAAGGTGTTCACGGTTCATCAGCTGGTTAAGGGTAAAGTCATGTCCGTTGATCTTGACACGAATCAGATTAACATCAACTTGAAAAAGTCAGTGATCTCGGGGACTGCGAAGAAGACTATTGCGGACTACAAAGTTGGTGATTTTGTGGACGGACATATTCGGAAGGTTATGGAGTACGGATGCTTCATTGTTATAGAAGGGTCGGATAACGTCAGTGGGTTATGTCATAAATCACGGATGTCGAATGAAAATGCCGATGTGGATCCGTCAAAGTTGTTTGCGGAGGGAGACTTGGTTAAGGCGAAGATTTTGAAGGTGGATAGGAGTAAAGGAAAGATTTCGCTCGGGTTGAAGGCAAGCTACTTCAAAGATCTGCCCGATGAGGAACTCGTTCCGAAGGAATCTACAGAGGAACAGTTAATCATTCAAGCGGATTCGGATGAAGAAATGGAGGACGATGAGGGAGAAGGTGGTGTTAAACTTAACACCACCGCAGACGGCGTGACAATCACCGGCATCGACCGCCCATCCACCTCCTTCTTCTCCAAATTCAACAAACCAAACTGGACCGCCACCGCCGCCACAGACGCAATGGACGCCATGTTCCCTGACGAAGCTCCCTCAGGCTCCGACTCCGAAGACGACAGTGCAAGGAAACAGAAGAAAAAGAAATCCGCCATAAAAGTCGACCTCACAGGCGACCTCGACACCCGCCAACCCCAATCAGACTCAGACTACGAACGCCTCCTCCTCGCCGATCCCAACGACTCCCTCCTCTGGATGGCATACATGGCCTTCACCGTCACCAGCGGGGACGTCGTCACCGCCCGCGCCATCTCCGAACGTGCGGTGAAAAAAATCGACCACAGAAACGAAGACTCAAAACTTAACATCTGGCTCGCGCGACTGAACCTCGAACTCGAATTCGGTACCCCCGAAACTCTAGATGTAGCCTTCAAATCCGCCTGCCAATACAACGACGGCAAAAAAGTCCACCAGGGTCTCGTCAGCGTATACATCCAAACCGGAAAACACGAGCAAGCGGACGAATTATTCCAATCCATGGTTAAGAAATTCTCTCAAGACGAAAAAGTATGGATTAACTACATGACCTACATGATGGAGCACAAACGAGGTGACGATGCAAGAGTGATGTTATCGAGGGCCCTACAAGCTATCCAAGATACAAAAGTTCACCCGGGGTTGACCTTAAAATTCGCACAATTGGAGTATAAATCCGGCGAAATCGAAAAGGGAAGAACATTGTTCGAAAAGCTGCTGTCGGCGTACCCCAAAAGGCTGGATATTTGGAACGTATACATCGATATCGAGGCTAAACAGGAAGGTGGGATCGATGTGGTCCGACGGTTGTTCCCTAGGGTTCTGGCGACGGGCAAGTTGAATGCTAAGAAGGCCAACGGGGTGTTCAACAAGTGGATGGAGTTGGAGGAAAAGTTCGCGCCGGGGGATAAGAAGAGGAAGGATCATGTGATCGCTCAGGCGGTGGAGTATAAGAAGAAGTTGGTGGAGGAGAAGGAGGCGAAGGGTGAAGCTGGAGGGGAAGAGGAGGATGAGGACGATTATTGAGGAGGGTAGTCGGGAAGAGCGTTGGGTATATATTTGCTAACACGGTGAATTTGTACAATACGTCCTTTGCTAAAACAACTTGGATCTTGGTTTAGAGGGGGGGGAGGGGGAGAAAAGCATTCATGTGTACCATACTACAAGGCGGATTCCCAACTCTTGTTTTTTTCATTTCTTAAATTTCTTTTTGAATAGGTAAAATATCGAATTTCATTTTTTTGACTTTATAAAAGTGCATTTTATGTTTATATGTGTTTATGCTCTTTACAATAAATGCAGAAACGCTGGGTCTATCTGCTCGCTCTAAGAGGTATAACTCAAGGGGTTGCGAATGCTCGACGAGGCGCCGCGACTGGCTAGCTATGCTACAGCTGAATTCCAGTGTAGTATTTTTGGTGGGTATATCATGATTTGGGGGAAGAAAAAAAAAAAAAAAAAGACACCCAGACGGATAACGAAAGAAACTGCCGACGGCGAAAGCCAAGATCCCAAACTCCTGTCTTTTTCTCTTTTATGATCCCATTTCCCAACAATACTCAAAAAGAAAGCAAGAAAGAAAAAGCCAAGACGCATCTCTTAAAAAATGCGCCCCCCACCGTAAACCGTAGCCTCCCTCTCAAACACCCTGCTCCGTCGTCGATCCTCATCACTCTCCTCGGTGTCCATGACAGCCGCAGAGCCTGCTCCCGCTGCCGCCGCGACTCCCGAAACTTCCAACAACTCGTCATCCTTCACGCTATTGTTGACCACAAAGAATGCGCCAAAGACCAAACCAGCACCGATCCAATAAGACCACGACAGTTTCAAACTGGAGATGAGAACATCGCCGAATAGTGCCATGGGGATACTTAAGCTCAAACCGACCGTGACGATTACAGGGGTCGTGTACATCATCGCGAAGACCCAGCAGAAGTCGGAGACGACGGTGATGCAGCAGTTGATCTATGTAGAATTAGTAAAACCGAAGTCGGCCGTGATGTGCAGGGAAGCGATACTCACAAAGAGGACCCAGTAGACACCGTTCGTCGGCGGGAGCTCGAATTTCTCGTAGCCGGTATAATGCAAAATTACGAGCCCGGGCCAGAGGCAGATGAAATTAAAAAATCCGACGAATCCGAAGAATAGCTGCATGCTAACTCTACTCTCGTGGCCGATTCTGACCTTGAGCAGAACGGTGTACAATCCGTAGACCAATGCTCCAAACAGTGCCATACCGTCGCCGAGTAAAGTTTCGGCTGCGCTGTGGGACTTTGGAGCATCGCTCGGGTTTTCAGGCGTAGCCGCTCCGTCTCCTTTTGCGGCATCCGCCTTGGAAATTAGGACGACGCCGGTCAGGGAAACGATGATGGAAGCGAGTTTGGCCCATGAGAACCGTTCGACTTGGTATAAAGCACCAAAGATCAAGGTGAAGATCGAAGAGGTGGCGGAGAGGATTGTGGTGGATGCGACGCTGGTATATTCCAGACAGGCGCCAGCGAACCAATTCGCCTATCAAAATAAATTAGCATCGTAACCTAAATAATGTACTGACAAAGGAAAGGGGTCGCATACCACAAACCAAAGCAGACAAAATTGAGCACTCAACCGCATCGTCTCCCTGGTGCTCAGCTTATCATCGCCCGGGCCGTCGTCTATTTCCTCTTCATCATCGTATTCATCATCGTCCAATCTCGTATACCTCGTATCCAACCTTGACTTCCCACCTCTCAGCGGCACAAGTCTCAACCACCTCCGCACATAAGGGGTTCTAAATAGCTCTTTGATCCCCCACGGAATCAAATAGACCGTAAACGACGACGTGCTAAGGTATACCACCAGGTAAGGCTTGACGTATGAGTCGTCGCTAAAGATATGCTATTGAGGATTAAGATTTCCCATCAGCATTCAATATTTTCTTTTAAACAATAGCACGAAAATTTATTAAAAAAACATATCGACCATCCATCTCTTTCGGTTGTTACTCCTAACTTGCTTGAAGCATTCCTCCCCGCCTCGCTCCTCGAAAAAAAGAATCCAAATCAGGCAGGTCAGGTTATCCATGTCTACTCACGCTAACCAAAAAGCTCGAGGTGACCCATAACGTGACCACTAGCAACAATAACGCAATCCCAAACGCCCGCCTCGAGAGGCCACCAAAGTACCGCCGTGAACCCTCGACTGCGACTTCGCCGGAAGCAACCGATCGATCGTCCCGGACCAGTCGTTCTCGCTCGTCCATGCTACCGCTCTCTTCGTCTTCTTCGTAGCGGCCCATGGTTGTAGCTGAGTTTGCAGGTCCGTCTGGATTATTATTGCGGGATTTCCTTTTATGGTATTTGATGTACTCCAGCTCGACTTCTTCGGTTATCTGCGAGGGAGGGGGCGGGAGTCTGAGTCTTCGGTCGGACGAGTCGTCGCGGTACCTGTCATGGGATTGTGGGACGAAACCGAAGATATGGGTTGGATTTTGTTGTTGTCGCTGATGATGATGGTCGCTGGGAGGAGGAGGCGGAGGCAGAGGTCGGATGTAGTTGTTTAGGTGACCAGGCCTGGCACCGCTACTCCCGGCTACTGCTCCAGCGAAAGCAGGCGATCTCGAGGGAGGGTCGTCCTTTGGGGGAGGTGGAGGGGGGGGTGGTGAGTCCGGAACAGCTTTCCAACGGTGGTTGGAAGATGACGAAGGGGAGGGAGAGGTTGAGATGGGTGAGGGAGCCACCTTTATTTGAATTTATAAGGAATATCGGTTCGGGAAGTCAGAGGGGGTCAGATCGGAATAAATGACCTTTAATGTTCCCGTTCTAGAATCAGAGCGCAGGGTGGTGGGTCATTTGGGATCGAGCTGGGCGGTGCGTCAAGCTCTTTGAATGGCGGGCTTGCCGGTGTCGGGTGGGGTTGGTCGAAAGGGAGCGGATGTACATGTACAGTAGATAAAACAGGATTCTTATCAAACCGGTACTGAGTAACAGAGGCAGTAGTGGGTATAGCGTGGGGAATACCAAGAGGAGGAAAGAAGAAGGTGAGGAAATAGGTATTATCGACGGTCGTATGGTTAGGTCACAGCGAATGAGGTTTTTTTTGGGTAAGGTTCGGGTAACCCAATCTTGAGATGTCTGAGATGGATATGCGCACGAGACCGGACGGGAATGGGAACACTGCAGATGTCGATGGTAGAAGAAGATGCCACCTCTTCAGAGCTCGAGTGCATGAAAAAGTGACTATGACCCTTGCCGTTCTTGTCTTGACTTTTCGCTATCGCGGATGACCTTTCTTTCTTTCTTTCTCGGCTTTCTGCGCTTTGGATTCAAGCTGTCGCTGGATCTGGATCTGGATCTGGATCTTGGTCGGATTCGATTCCAAGTGGAGTCGGGATTATATCATGTCAATGTGACATGGATATATGCTATTTGCCGGGGAAGTTGTCCAAATTCGATTCGACGGGGGGTGAGAGCAGCACCTCTGACGGCGATGATACGATGGACAGATCTGTTCCGTTGGTTAACAATAACATGCAACTGTTGATGTTGAAGTTGATGAGGTTTATTGGATCCGTGGCTGGGCAATTCAAGCCGACGGAAAGGACACCAAAGAACAGACCCCCTTTTGCCAATTCTGCCAGACGTAATATTAATCCGATAGTACAGCCGTACCACGATAAGAGCTTCTGACAATCGGCTCTGCAGCCTCTCTCGGATCCCATGTCACGGAATCGAAGGGTTGCCCGATACGGTTTAACCAAGGAATACTACCCCGGTCGGTATATAAATTTCAATACGCCAGACGATGTAGATGTCGATGTCGAAATCAGTCAAGTCGAAAGGTCCTGCGATGGATAGGCTTTAGACTTATAATCTAGCAGTGACGGTTCGATTCCGGACAGGGCCATCTGATATCAATATCTCTTCGACCTCGAATTCTATCTTTTTCCATCGGCCGTATATACGATCGGATTCGCCGTTACGATTCCGTACATGTATTTCAGTATTTATCCCCAAGACAGCCTATGGATACCTTCAAATTCAGGGACGACGGTTCGATTCCGTCCGGGTCCATATAATATTTTTATTTTATTTTTATTTTTCTAGATCCTCCCCTCGATCTCCATTGTACATCATGACCCAAGCGTTCGACGAATAATAGTCCCATCCAGCAATGGTAGGGCTGCGGGGTACAGTTCGATTCTGTCCAAGATTACCATGTATTCTTCCCAAGTCCTCTCCGCTCAAACGTTTAATTTGAACTCAATCAATTAAAAGTCCTGCGATGGAGGAAACATCGACCCGTCCCGGACCATCTTCCCGTGACAATCGATAAGCACTATACGTCTTACTAAGCAAGTTATCGGTAAGTTTGACCGGTATATCCCTCCGCAGCTGGCTTTTGCAGGTTCACCGCTGTAATCCCAAAGACGCAAAAAGAAAGGCTTCATAACCCGCATCCTTCATCCGTACCTCGACAACCCCCTCCTCAAGCTCAACGGTACAGCATGGGTCGACCACGGAGTATTCCTGTCGTGGTGGCGGTTCGAATCCGTCCTGAACCATTCGATTTCTCCACCGAATCCATATCCTCATTTTTTGTTGATACCGAAGTGTAAAAATATCGTGGTGTATCGGATACAAAAGTGTAACAAAAGCTCAGGGACTGGGTCAAGGACAAACGAAAAGTACAACCCATACCAGCAGGAGCAGACCCGAGCTAGCTAAGCTGCATCCTGGAGCTAACAGGTAAGCTAGGATCCATATTAGCTAGCCCATGGGATCACAAGAACCATCTACCCCGCGACCACCATCGACCGCTGGCTTCTTACGTAACAGCTTGGAGCTCCATAGACGTCACTATATATATATATATATAAAATGATCACGGCATGGGGGTGTACATTTGGTAAAGAGCCGTAGTATATGTAAAAATTTAACAATAAGCTGCTAAATACCCTTAAGTTTAAGTGTATCCAAAAAAAGGGACATCCGAATAACCTGTTGCGGAGAAGGAGTTGAAAAAAAAATGAGGAAGAATAACATTGCAGGTGACGAGGGTATATACCGAAAAGGAAAAGCGGTTGAGTGCAAGCCAGACAGAATAGGCCAAAAAAAAAGGAAATAAAAAAGCAACGTGCTTAAACGACCAGTATTCATTATTATCTCGTCCAATCTTTCAGGGTTTTCCGTCTTTACAACTCCCGAGGAAGAGCATTTCCAGGTAGATAAAACTGTCTACCGTTCGCCAGATCGTAAGCTCCTTGTCGGATCAACATACGCCTGGGTCCGCATCTTTCCTTCGCTTCTAACAAGCGCACCCATCTCTGTCGGCATCAGCCCCAATATCAACAATAGTTGATGCTCCGAAATCGCCTGAATACTCTTCGGCCTCCTCCTGAGCCAACGCATGTCTCGCAATCACTGCCGAAATCCCTACCATTAGCATCAATAAAAACCAAACCAAAGAAAGAAAGAAAGAAAGAAAGAAAGAAAGAAAGAAAGAAAGAAAATCGCAACATACCTTCAAAAGCCTGCTCAACATTAATCGCCTCCTTCGCACTAGTCTCAAAATATGGCAAACTGCCTTTGCTCTGACAGAATGCCATAGCCCTCTTCTGCGGAACCTGCCTCTTCCCGTCGTCCACATCGATTTTGTTGCCGATGACAACGAAGGGGAATGAATCCGCATCCCTGGGGGAGGCTTGTATTAAGAACTCATCTCGCCAAGAATCGAGTGTTTCGAACGACTTTTGGTTGTTGACGTCGTAGACGAGGACGCAGCAGTCGGCACCGCGGTAGAAGGCTACGCCGAGGGATTGGAAACGTTCCTGGCCGGCTGTATCCCAGATCTAATTTATAAAAAGTTTTTTTGAGTTTTTTTATTTCGTGAGGTCAATGTTTTGAGAAGGGGTACGGACCTGCATAGTGACCAGCCTATCGTCTACCAGGACTTCCTTTGTGAGGAAATCTGCGCCAATGGTGGCTTTGTAAGAAGCGCTGAACTTCTTGTTGACCTACGTTCCATCGTAAAGAAAGAAGAGAGAAAAGAAAAGAAAAAAGTTAGCAATCGAACGGTTTTTTTCTGCGCAATTTTATAGGTTTCTAGGAGGGAGGATAAGAGGGGGAGGAGTGCTTACATATTGATTCATCAAAGAGGTCTTCCCTACACCGCTATCGCCTAGAATGATGACCTTCAACTTGTAGTCAGAATTCTTGTTCTGTAGGTGTTGCCACAAATGTCAAAAGCAATTCGCACGGAGACGAATTCGTGATTGGTGAATACGTTAGTCCAGTCGAAGAAGAAAAAGAAGTAAAAAGTAAGGAGGAAAGAGGAGAAGAGAAGTGGAGAGCGGCCGAGGATTCCATCGTTTCGTTCCAGAGAGTGTATATATTATATGTAATTCTTTATGTGTATTTTTTAGGGAGTGAGGAAAAGAGGGATGAAGGAAGAAGCACGAGCTGTGCATGTTCCCCGGAGCGGGTTCCGAATAAACGTGGTCGGTGAGAGACTGCGGGACGAACGAAGGACGGGCATACCTTGAGCAAGACCTTCTTTCTCGAGGACATCTTGGGCGGACGAGACGAGGGATTCTCTTATCGGCGGTCTGTGAAGAAGTGGTCGTTCGTTCGGTCGTCCGTCCGTTCAGGATAGATCTATAGGGTGGAAGTGATGTTGGAGGATGGAGGGAAAAGAAGAAGGAAGATATCGGCGGCGACGAGGGTTCGAGTTCGGACGAAAAGAAGAGGAGCTATCCTATCGCCCTGCTTGCCTGTCTTGTCTTTGTTGGCGAGGCAAAGGTGGCTGGGGAATGCGAGCGATGTTTGTTCCAGAACCAACGACAGCTTGGAAAAGACCACGAGGACGAAGCTGACGACGAGTCCAAAAGCGAAGATATGATGATATTTCCTAGTATATTGCAGCGTGCGTGATATCTGCTATATAGTGGAGCTGCGGTTGAGGCTGATGTTGAGGTTGATGTTAAGAGTGAGGTTGAAAGATGAAAGAGAAGGCTTCTCGGTATCAGATGACATGATGCGCGGATGACGGAGTTCCCTCCCAAACACGGCAACCACAACCTCAACCTCAACCTCACCATCACCATCGCCATCATCATCATCATCATCATCATCATCGCCAACGATGGCTTCAGCTAACTGGCGCTCCGACATCCTCATCGCCTTTGCCGAAAGAGACGTCCGTGAAAAGTCACAAGCGTCCATCATCTCGGAATGTAAAGCTCTCCCGGCACTGAGCTCTGACTGCACTACCTCTTGCTGACACCCATCCCTAGACTCCCGCCTCGCGGACCGCACAGCCATCCTAGCCTCCGCCTCCGCTATCACTTCCCTTCCGACCGACCAACCTCAATCAAACTCCTCCGCCGACCTCCAAACCCTCCACGCAACCCTCGCAACCCTCCGCACCGACCTAGCAACCTCCCAAAAGGACCGAACGACCTTGCAAACCCAATTAACAACCACCACCACCTCCCTCCTCCTCCTTCAAAAATCCTCGACCGCAAACCTCCGAGAACTCGATAAAGTGAAAACAGAACGTTACCATCTCGAACAAAAGCTAAAATCAAAGGAAGATGACTCGAAATTAAACCGTAAAATGATTGAGAATCTTCAGGATGAGATTATTGCCTTGAATATTCAGTTGAACATTGGAGAACAGGCTAAGATGAGGTTGAAATCTGAGAACGAGGAGCTGATTTCTAGGTGGATGGCGTTGAAGAAGGATGAGGCCGAGGCTATGAATAATACTTCGAAGTATTCGTGATCTCTTTGTCTATCTCTCTCCAACATATATATCGCCTTATGAACAACATGCCACGAAAGCCTACGCAGCACTCGACGAAAGAAGGAGGGTTATATAATCGTCTATCAACTCTCTCACAACTCAGATTCTCACACTCTCTCAGAAAAGAAACTCAGAAAGCGAACACGCTATTCTACTCTACAAAGATAGTCCCAGGCGATAACAAGAGGTGGATATCCAAAGGGAGGCGACAAAAAGGGAAGAGTCTACCAGGGAACCAAGCCGTGGGCAGTTGAAGAAAAAGAAAGGGCGGGTAATAAGATGGGTAACGGGAAGGAGAAGAAACCCAAAAACCGCACTGGTAAGCATGCATTCTTCTTAATAAAAA
Organism: Arthrobotrys flagrans; assembly: GCF_004000055.1. NCBI lineage: Eukaryota > Fungi > Ascomycota > Orbiliomycetes > Orbiliales > Orbiliaceae > Arthrobotrys > Arthrobotrys flagrans. Next base: position 2,057,038 of record NW_027137556.1, read on the forward strand.
AAAAGAACTCGAAACTGTTGCCAAAGACGGAGTATACCACTCAGTGGTCATCAAAATCCGAGGCAAAAGTAGGAAAGAAAAATGTATAAGATGCCGAACCAAGAAACAAAACCCCATCGCTGCCGAAAGAAATGCCAGATGCGAGTCACGCAAACCAAAGCGGGCATACTCTACGTATGCCCTCCAAACCCATGCTTCGCCATGTTGAAAAGGCGGTAAGGCGACAAGGAGAGGGACTACTCCCGAAGCCTTAGAAAAGGTTTATTTTTATCGCCGAGGTCTTCCGGCCTGCTTCCAATAACTCCTCACGGGTTCCCGATCAACGGTCGTAAGATACCACTTCAAACTACTATCCGTCCAACTAACGTTACCGCCACCGAACACCTCAAACGTCTCGCTACGGAAATTATTCAGAGGATCCCCGCAGTTACGATCATTGATGACTCTTCCGGCCTCGACGAATGGCTTGAGAGATATGATCTTTGCGCCGTCCTTCAGGTCGAGGAACTTCAATACCAGTTGGTCGTTGGTCTTGGCTTGGAAGGCAAAGTTGTTGACGAGCTGTACAAAGTTAGCCATGTGTAAACAAGCCGGTGTATAATGTGAAGGTGAAATTGGGTCAAAACGTACCAGCACATCGGCACGCTTCATTGCCGCGTCGATATCGTCGCAATTGAAGAACGATGCGTGCTTCAACGTCACGCTGCCAGTGTTGATACCCCAGAGCCTTGTGCGATATTTGAATTCCTTCGCCTGATTCTCAGCGACCTTTGCCGCTCGAGCCATCATCTCGACTCCCCAGCTCTCGCATCCGTATTCAAGAGCAGCGTGAAGGACCGCATTACCAACGCCGGATCCCAAATCGACAAAAACAGAGGATGGCCGGAGTCCAGCCTTTTGGAACATTTGTCGCAAAAGAGGTCCTAAGAGTTCGCCGTATACGTTATCCGTAAAAGCTTCTACGAAACCCCAAAGTATCTTAGTAAATCTGCATTCTTCATTATCGGATCGGTATGGGTGAAAAACGTACTCTCATCCTCCTTCACCAACTTGGCTTCCTTCGAGACCACCCTCTGATAACACTGCGTAAGAATATAATCCACCAGCATACTCGGCACGACCTCCAGATTCTCAATATTCTGCTTCATCGCCCCGTTCTTCCGCATCTCCCTGACCAAAACGTTATATTCCTTCAAAACACACATGTAATCCCTCTGTTTCTTCGTATTCTTGAACCGGTTGAGTCTCCGTAAGATCCCGTTTTCCTCGTTAAGGATGGCCTCCGCTTGATCATCCGTCATAAGGCATTTGGCGACCGTTTCGACGGTGGCGGAGATATCGTCGATAGGTCGGAATTCATCAAGATCGTCTGGTATTACAAGGCTGTATTTTTCGGTTAGGGGACTGCCGACGTGGTGAACTGAGACATCGATGGGGAGCGCTGGATCCTGTGAGAAATCTGTAGATAGATATCTATCAGTATTCTAATCCACAAACATCTCGTGTATGCCGTATGGAAGGGAGGGGAGGGGGAAAGCCGTACATAGTTTATACCCTCCGGTACTAAGATTCGCGATACTCCGTGCATCGACAATCCTGAGCGGACGGTCTGTGAAAGAGTCCGGATTCACCATATTCCTCTTTTCACCGGAGTATATCGTGAGATCCGATTCCAGCGACCGACTTGCCCGGCTCTTCCGTCGTAAATCCGACATCTCAGAGTTATTATCCGACTCATCCTCACTACTCGACAAGCGGTTCTCAAGTTCCGGGGTTCGTTTGGCAAGAGTGGTTCTAGATTTCTGCTTCTTGATGGGAGTAGATGATGACGACCGGATGTCGGCGGAGAAGTAAACACTGCTGCTACCGCTACCGCTGGAGTTTGGAGTATCGGCGCGCGATGACTGGAGCTTCCGCTTACGGGACGGTTGGGAGATATTCGCGACGGTAGCGGTGGAGCCGTTACTACTGACGTAACGCGATTCGCGGGACGTAGGAGGAGGAGGAGGAGGAGGGGATGGTTTCGCGGCTTTTGATGCTGGCACGAGGGTCCTGGTGACTTTGATCGTTTCTGAGACTTTGGTGATATTGGTACCCTTTTTATGGAACTGGTTGAAGAACGACATGCTGGGCAACCAAAACAAAAAAAAAATATTGGACGAAAAAGGGGTGACAAAGGCACGCGCACGGGGAGATGGGAGGGAGCCGAGCGGGTAGGTATGCGCTGTTGGCTTATCGGGATGCTGCAGAAGGAAAGAAACTGACAGGTACTCAAAAACGGTCCAACGGTTTGGTGATGGGGTGGTGGAAGAAAAATGATAGTGTGACCAAATCGAGGTTGAGATGATGTAAGGGAATGGGAGGACGGCTGGGGGCCGAAGTTGCGCTTGATGGTGGAGATATTATATGACGGTATTATATATTAGAGAGAATCGCATAGCCATAGAGGGAAAGATGGACGAGGGGTAGGAAGAGCAAGGACTTGGTTGGAGGAGTATAGAAGGGAAGGGAAGAGGTGGGATGAGAGAGTGAGAGTTGAGCAAAGACAGACAGACGAGCAAGCCAAAAAAGCATGCAAAGAGGGTTTTCGAGTTTTCGCCTCGCCTGGCTGGCCTTAAAACCTTGGAAGGCACCCCGGTTCGTTGTACGAACAAGCCGGGTCAATAAGCTGAGCTGCGAGCAAGGTATATATATCAGATTCGGACGAGAAAAACATGATCGTGGGAAAGGGGACGGAAGGAAGGGAGGACGGAGAGGGAAAGAGGAAGGTCCAGTCGACGGTATTGAATATTATATAATACACTCGGCCATGTTCGCTGTTTGACGGCGTCGGTGATGCCAAACGGCCGGCTTTAGCGGATCCTTAACGGTTCAAACATCAGACTGCAGTCCTCCTTGGTCACATCGGTGAGTAAGTATATTAAGAAGCAAGTACTTCGTAAAGATGGTATTTGAGGGTCCAGCATGTCAGTGGGACAGACAGCAGGAGAATGCGGCTGTGAAGGCCTGACTGTTTGTTCCTGGCATAAAAAAAACTCAGACCATGCTGTGCTGTCAACCTCCTCCGTACTGTCGAATCGAAATATGTTCTGTTGATATATTAGCATCGAGCACCGTTTATAGCAGATCCGGTGATCCAATCATGTCGGTCGATCAGGAAGGATGAAAGAGAAAGATGAGTTTTATATTCCATGTTGGAATGTTTCCGAGGGGAGGTTGGATGGAAGCGCCATGTGTTGCGCATGTGTTGAGATGTCGTCGCACATCGCCAACACATCTTCTGACAATCATCGCAACGTCACCAACAACGCTTTCCTTCTTTCTTCTGTCATTAGCGTTAACAGCTCGTCTCCACCGCCACGGCCTATATCAGATATCAGATATCAGATTAATAGTATTACGATCCCGACCAATCCGACTTGATAATAGCATGAATGCCGTCCCTCATCCCCGACTCCGGTGACAATGCGCCATCCTCGAATCCCATCTTCTGGCCAACCACTGACATTCCATCCTCCTCAGATGTCATCCTCCAGATCAACGCCATCATCTCAGGTACCCCTCTCGTCCCCGTCCGCTACCTCACCGACATAACTCCATCTCTCCTCCTCGACCTATACGAACTTCTCTTCCATCTAAAACTTCCCTATGCCACCCCACGAGACCACTCGCCGGAGTCGCAATTGCGCAACATTCGTATCTTAATCGGTCACATCGCTCACGATATCCTCAAGATGGATCTGTCGTTTCTGGAACCTCACAAGATTATCAATGGCGATGATAAGGCTTTACGGGACTTTATGAGGATATTTCTCGGGGTTACGAAACTTAGGAAGGCGTACCTCGAGAAGAGGGAGAGATATCGACAACAGCAGGTGGCCGGGGCGACGAGTACGATACGGGGCAACGGCATTAGATGGGCATTAGATGGTGATGAGGAGGAGGAGGGTGAAGATTCATTGGATGGCTCCGAACATACCGTTCGTGCGACGAAGGACAATCTCCCCAATAAACATCACGAGAGCATTCTCAAGAATCCCTCCGTCACTCCCAGAAAGACCACAATAGCCATCAAAAGGACACCTTCGACGAAAGCCTCTACGGATGATACATATACACCTTCGGTATACAGACCTCGTCGAATCTCCATAACCGAGAACGAAGCTCCTCCCCTCCCAGCCCGTTCGGAAGCTAGTTCGGTCCCTTCCAACTTTATCCAAACCTCCAACGAGCGGGTCAGCAATATCTGGAGCAGACTGAATACCATCGGTAGCAACGACTATCCTTCCGATAGAGGTTCGGAACGCTTGTCAACCCATTCTCCCCGGAAACCCCTCTCAACTATCCTCCAAGACCCAAACCCCCCGGTTCACAACGGTGGAACCTACAATTTTCGGACCATCCCTCTTAAACGTCGATCTCAACCTTCCCTGGCGGAACCCGGACCTTACCTCAAAGCCTGGTTAGACACTACCGGCACCGAGATCTCGACATCGAGCCACCAGCCCCGCTCTAACCAATCTACACCCGAAAAACGTCCACCCAACCGAAACAGCCTTCCACCACTTCAAGAATCACCATCGAAGAACATTCTTACGGAACGTCCGAGCTCCTCGCGAAATCCTCGCCGCACTCCCCAGAGACCGACATTCCCTCTCCGCAGGGCATCTTCCGATCCCACATCTGGGGCCCTGGGTATCGATGTATCGAAAGCAATGTTTTCGAATTCGCCAATTAGAATATCAGGTCATGCGGCAAAACATCACGAAAGCGACAGTTCAGGGGACGAGGGCGGACTAGACGACGACGATACATCGGAGATACACTCTCCCACATCATCGATCGCTACCTCGGCATTATCCGTGAGTTCGGTAGAATGGAGCGATACCGCTAGTATCAAAGAACTTCGACAAAAGCGACTAGAGGCACTCGAAGACATTCAAAAGGAACAGGAGGCTGCTGCCGTCGCCATGACACCAGTAAAATCACCACCTCAACAAGAAGGAGACGACACTACAACACCCGTATCGGACGAATCTCGAAAACGAATAATGCAAGGACATGGAAGACGGAGGAGTTCTATTCCCTCGGAGTTTATGCATAATAGCGCTGGGAAATCAACGGTTTCTTACGAGACTATTTCACCAAATTCGTCTGCCTCGATGTGGAGAGTGAAACGAAAGGATGAAGTGATGCCACCGATGCAACCAGTTACGGCTGAAGGATCACCAATGCCAAGGAGGAGTTTACGAGGACTTCAGAGATATAGATATGATGATGATGATAATGATGATGAAGATGGATATGAAAGGGCGGGTCCCGATGATACGTTTACGACCAGGAATACTGCCGATCTGGAATTGGAGTTGAAGGGATTGGATGCTGAGGGTTTGAGTGAGAGTAAACGCCAGATCATGCTGTTTGAAAGATTGATTAGGAGGGCGGTGGATAAGAAGATTCCGGGTCTGAGGGAGGAAGGTAGGACGAGGAAAGCGGTGGGTGAGGAAGGTGGTAGACAGGTGGGTAAGTAAAAGTACATATGCTGGCGGGACTACAATGTATATCGATTGGATTTTACTGGTACATTTACGTTTTGCCTTTGCTTTTGCCTTTTTTTTTGATAGTTCTTCGAAGCGATGGTTATGCTTGATGATGGACGAAGGGATTTGGGTTTGACTACTTTGGTATGTGGGATGGACGGTTGGCGTTTTTTTTTTGTCAAATTCGTCCTTGCGGGTCCTTTTTTGATGAATTGCTTCTTGGTTGATTTTTTGTTCGCAGAGCATGCACGCGTGTGATATTGGGCTTCGGAACGGGGTTTGGCGACGCCTTTTTTTTTTTCTTCCTTTGCGGTTGATAAAGTACTTTTTACGTTTGATGGGTTTATGGAAAAGCCTACGATTCTGCTCAGCTCGGATAATAGTACGATGCATAGTTGAAAAATTCCGATTATAAAATACATTATGTCAAAGGACCCGCACATCTAACCAGCTGATATAAACCCCGCATCGAGGTAATCTAGCCGCAATGCAGAAAAAGTAAAGTAATGGTAGTAGTAATGGTACAGAATGACTCGAACCACCGGGTATCAAAGGGCTTTGGAACGTAAAAAGGAATCCCACTCCCGGCGATGGAAAAAATATATAAGGGGTATCTGGAATATAAAAATAAAGAAAGGAAAAACGTCAAATCGATCGAGGATTTATCCCCAAGTTACTGTTGCTTGGGATAATATACCGATCGTTTTTCTTGTGAATCGTAAAAGTGGTTGTGCCGTTTAAAAAAAAAAAAAAAAAAAAGTAAGCTAATCAGCGCTGCTGGGTGTGGTATTTCGTATCTGTTCGTTTCGGTGAAGGCGGTTTCAGAAAGAGCCTGATGAGGCTCTGGCTGGGACGTCGTTGTTGTTGATGAGCTCTCTAGCTTTGATGATTCTCGAGATTCCCTTCTCCAACTTTTCCAATCGTACTCGTTTCTCCGCATCTCGCTTTTCCAACACCTTCACCCTCTCCTCGAGTTTTGCTCTCGACCGTCGTTCATCCGCTACCATGTCGTTCGCCTGTTGGAATAACGAAGCGGATAATTCTTCGACTTCGTTTTTAACCTGCGCTAACTGCTTCTCTGCAATTTCCCGGTTTCGACGTTCGGAGCATAGAGCGTTCGAAAGGTCGTCCAGAACTTGACTATCCATTGACGCACGGGAGAGCGGTTCGGGCGGTGTCGGTGGTCTTTCGACCGGTGGTGGAAGTTCGGTCGTAGGTGGGAGAGCAGTGCGATAGAAGAGTTGGTTAATCTTTTGAGTGCCGGCTTTTGACATATTTTGTAATGTTGATGTAACGGTGTTCGAACGTTTCAGGGGGGACAGCGGGGTGTTTTGTGGGACGGAAGAGGCTGTTGCTGCGGCGGCAGTGTTTATGGAGGCGATGGAACCGGTTGTGGAATTGCTTGATTCGGATTTACGACGGAGGTCGTGGACTTCTTTTTGTGCTTGGGCGAGGCGTTCGGCTGCGGAATGGTGAGAAACAAGGTTAGCTTGTGGGATGGAGATATTTCGGTTTCGGTTTCAGGTATGGAATTCTTTCAGGTACGGAAAGCTTAAAATATGCTTACATGGAACAGATAGGGTTACATACCAGCCATGACAGCGCGAACGCTGAATTCTTTTACTTGCTGTTCTAATTCCTCGATTCGCAGACGGGCTTCGCGGGGGTAATCCGCTTCGGAGAGGACGGTGAAAGGTGTACCGCAGTTCTTGCAGCGGCAAGTGTCGTCCGTTGGTGTCGGTGAGGTGGTAGACATTGTTGTGAGGCCGTTGAAGCCGGTATTGAGGATGGTCGCAACGATGAGAAGGATAAAGACAATAGCCTAAGATGGTGAGGTTCGATAGTTTGTTTCTTCGAGGAAGGGAGGTTGATAAATTGGATGAAGTGAGGTTGATGAAATGGAGATGCGACAGAAAAGGTGCTTCTTTATAATGTCGATAGAAAGAAAAAATGGGAAATGTGTTGTTTGTTGTGTGACCGTCCGGTTTGGGCGCGTTTGCTTGTTTGGGAATGGTCAAAGTGGCAATTGATCGTCGGTGGCGGCTCGGTCTTGTTCTTCGGACTCGATGGAAAATGAATTTCGGATCGTCGAATGTCAAGAATGTTGAAAGTATCGAAAAGAATGTGACAAAAAAAAGCGGGAAGCAAGAAAGGCCGGCGGGTGGGAAGTCGATGTCTTTTTAACAAATGCTTCGGGTTTGGAAATATAAGAAACGAAACAGCCAGCAAAAGAAAAGAAAAGTTAAAAAGCAGGCGCAGTGTGTTTTGTACTGGTCAAGAAGCTGTATCAGATTTCTGAAGCCCGGGGCGTGAAGGGGGTGGGTGGGACAGGCTGCTAACAGTATGGGTCCAACCGGTCAGGCTGTTACAGAAATGTCCGCAAGGAATGGTCTCAGCCAATCACTCTCAATCTCTCCACCTCGAACCGTTTTTTGAATTTTGAACCTCACTCGTACTCGCTCGCTGGTCGCGCGGGCGCAAATATTAATAAGAAACAAAAAAAAGAGGTAGAGTAATAAAGCCAGTTGTGTAGAGGACCCGCACGTGCCAGGGAACTCACGCAATTTGTTCGCTGTGCCCACCCAAGCCCTCCGTACCCGAACGGAGGAGAACACGGTGACAGGTTCCGAATGGCTTTAGGCGAAAACGCTCAATTCGACCGATGACTTTAATCAACGGACAAGATCGAAGAAGACCAGTCGAAAGTTATGTGATAGAAGGAAAGAGATCAAGAAAGAGGGACATGTCATAAGATACATATAAGCTCATTTAAGGGGTGGTCGGAATGCTAAATACCTTCGTGAACTTGACCAATGCACCCCATCATATCAGACAGAGCGAACGGCTGCCTCGAACCAAATGCCATCTGGGGAAATGCCTGTTCGCCAGCCTGCATTTTTCATATGCTTCCCTTATCGTCTCCACTGCGAACTTAGCTACCACATCCCGCCATCAATTTCTTAGTATCAAGAAAGTAAAAATCCCGGATAAAACCCATCCTAGCCCACATGAGGGATAGCGACATTTTACCTTGATCGTACTGTACTACATAGTACATTTCTCTCGGCTGTTGGATCGAGAAACCTGTGACCTGCACGGGCTGCGAGGGGTTTGGTTATCCAACGCTGCTGCCGCATGCGTACATGCAGGCCACACAGGCCCCATCTCCACCATTTTGCATCTTTTGACATTAAAAAACCCTGCCCGTTAAAATGACGGCTTGCAGGTCCGACTGCGATTTCGGGCAAGCGCTTAGTCTTGGAAGAAACACACCTCCACGGTCGCCGCCCGTACAGCACATGTTTGCATTGGCTTAAAATAAAATAAAATAAATTGAACATTTAAAATAGAGGGCGGCACTTCGAGCACGAGATCCAATTAACGTGAACCGTATCGTATCATTTTGCGGTACAGTGGGGTTTATGCCTAAGTTCGTATTTGAGGGATATTGAGCTTCCCGAATGGGTTTCGGCGGCCGGAATTCAAGGATGCGATGCGAAAAATAGGTCGACAGCTGTTAATATTAGCCTTCGAACTGGGGCAACTTTTTGTTTTGGACATCTCGTGCTGCGCATGTGCATGAAATTGAGACCATGGTTGGGACTTTATGATACTACGTAGTGGTAGTCTGTCAGAGGAGTCTACCGACCAAGTAAAGAGGCGACGAGACTCTAACGGTTAACATTGTTCGGACCGAAGTCGTTCGAATTCATGCATCGCATGGGACGGCTATGCACGTCCCAGCTATGTAGGTTGGAATCGATCAGAAACCGCTTAACCCTCATCTGTCCGTCCTTTTAGATTTAATATTTGATCTTCCTTCTCTCTATTCCAAGCTTCTCCAGCGCCTAGAATAGAAATACAACACCACTTTCGTTTTTGTCTAATAAATTTCCTTTCTACAAATCAAGATCTATGCATGTCTCTCTCTTCTTCTTATTTTGTTTGCACCTCATAACATGCAAGGCAAGTATTCACGAAGATCTAGAAGTTCAATGGGAGACCCTCTCAAGACGCGGGGAAGGCCGTCTTTGGGTAAGTGCCGCTAGGATATCGATATCGGACCCTGGGCCCTGCGCACGGACTCTGTGCAGAGCAGTAAGCTGTGCCGCCTCACCACTTTGCCGGCCTTCTCGAACCAGCTAAGGAAAAGCTGAAACCAAATCCGAAAAAAAAAAAAAAAAAAAAAAAAAAAATTGGAAACCAGATTTCCGATATTTCTGGAGATCTCTCTAAAATAAATAAATCGTCTGTGCTTACATATATAGTACAATAGGTACATGGTATCACAGTACGATACTACAACCTCAAACGTAACGGAGGAAGAGGCCAGAGGTAAGGCACCACGATTGCTTCCAATCCAAGAACAAAAAGTCCGTCCCCCAAAAAACATAATGTTACCAATGTTGGTAATGAAACATCAAAACGTGACAAAATGTGACATCAACGAATAACGAAACATGGGAAATGAAACGCGAACGCCAATCCAATGCAATCAGAAAAGGGAAAAAACAACCAAAAATATGAACATGAGTTGAGATGTTGTAATATTTAGATTTCATAAAGCAATTTGTAAGCGGTCTAGTGGTAGTTCAAGGGCGAATGCAGTATTTCGTAATTCATATCGGACAACAGTATCTAAGGGGGGGTGCCGTACAAGGCAACCGAAATTTCAGAAATAAAGAGGCGTAGAAGGAGGTATTGAAGGGGTTGGTGTGTTAATGTGTTAGACTACTGTTGTTGGCATTGAACGTTTCCGCCTTCCTCTTCATCGTTGTCCGAATCCTATAATTATCATAAATCAGCATTAAGAATAACATCGGATATGGTAGGAAACAACATACCTCGTCTTCCCAGCCAGCTGCTCCGTGTGGACCACCTTCGTTATCGGCCTGAAAACTTGTCAACATCACACTTTCAAAAAAACCATCATACGCGCCAAGCTAACTTACGTCGAGATCGGTCAGCACGAATTGAACCTCATCTACGTGCTCCACATCATCAAACTTGGGGGTCTGGCCTTCAGGTAAAACGGCTTTGACCTTTGCGATGTTGTTGTCGTCGGCCAACCACTCTTCATCCGGCCAGATGAGGTCAACGATCAGGTACAAATCTCCTCGGGTTTCGCCTCGTTTATGGGGCATTCCCTCTCCATCGATCTTCAGGACATGACCTTGTTGAAGCATCGTGCCCTTCTTGTGTTCTATCGAGATACCACGCCCATCGAGATGTTGTAAGACGACACGGTTGAAACCGCAGATGGCTTCTTGGAGTGTGACTTTGATGGAATGGGTTAGGTCTGAGTTGGCACGGGCGAACGATTCGTGCTCCTTTTCATCGATAACGAATATTATGTCGCCGGTAGTATAACCAGGCTACCAATTATTAGCACTTGAACGTCAATGTAATGGTGTGAATAGGAAGACTCACAACTTCGTCCGCTTCGCCTGCCAAAACGATCTTCTCTCCGTTCCTAGATTTGAAAGTCAGCACCCCGCCACCCCGCTTGCCGGAAAAGTCGCCTTGGACCTACTTTGCACCCCTGGGAATGTATATCTCGAGAACCTTCTTTTCTTCCTTGACACAGGCTCCCTTGCATTTCTTGCACTTTTCCTTCTCCTTGAAGATCTTCCCATTACCATGGCAGACTGGGCATGGAACCTCCTCTCTCGTAACCATATTCCTGCCAACTTGTCGAAGGGATGTCGTAGAACCCGTGCCTTCACAGTTGCTACAATTCTTTGGCTTCGCCCCTTCCTTGCCGCCAGAACTATAGTTCCAGACCCGTTAGCACGAACCCCTCCTTGCCCTGTATTACTCGCAGGCTCCCAACTTACCCTTTACACGATGGGCAGAGCACATTTCTAGACGACCCAAACTTAACCGTCTTCCCCTTGTACAGTTCCTCCAAGGTAACTTCGTATTGGTGGACCACATCCCTTCCTCGAGGCTTCTGGCCATCCCCTCGCATGCCGCCCATGCCGCCCATACCAGGCATTCCATGAAAGTGCATCCCTGGCATCCCGCCCATACCCATCCCACCCATCATATTGATAAAGTCCTCGAAATCCATACCGCCAGCTCCTCCCATACCGGGGTTGTTGATGCCTTCGATTCCGAATTGATCGTACGTGGCACGTTTATCGTCATCGTAGAGGATTTCGTAGGCGCTGCTAACGGCTTTGAACTTGATTTCGGCTTCTTCACGGAGGTGTTCGGGTTGTTTATCGGGATGGTGAGCAAGAGCAGCCTAATTTTATAGAATTTAAGAGCTTGATCCAAAAGAAAGAAGGGTACGAGTGATCGTGGGTGCTAACCTTGTGGTATGCCTTCTTGACTTCTGCCTTTGAGGCGCCCTTGTCGATGCCGAGAACCTCGTAGAGATCTATCGTTTCACCTGTCGCATTCACTGAAAGAATGTTAGAATGGCTCGGAATCTGCACCAAATGAGCAGCATGGAGACATACTTGTTGCTAGATTCGGGCGACGATAGACGGTAGGACGTTGGTAGAAGTGGGGTGGTGAAGCTCTGAACTAGCTTGGCGATGTCCAAGTAGCTATTATCGAACCTTCCGTTGCTCGGATTTAGATAAAACCTTCTGAATAGAATAGCCATTAGTAAGATATATCGATCATTCGATTGTATGCCATGGCTTACTGTGAGATTTTTCTTGTCTTCTGAAGTTCGGCGCGGCGGGTGAGGTTGGTATCAAAAGGTACGTTGCGTCGACGAAGAGAAAGCAAAAAACGGTTTCGCAGATTTTAAATTTCTGCGTCGACTTTCGGCAGCAACCGTTTCACAAACAAGCCCCATTCGGCTCCCCCACCACCACTTGGGCTCCCACCAGAAACGTCCACTGGTCCACCACCACTACATACATGCACAACAGGTCTCCACCATGATTCGCCCTAATGGACTCCTCATCGCCCGTCGTATAATCCACTGCCGTCCATTGACAACCTTATGGATCTGTCAAAGTTGCCGCACATTATCGACGGGAAGAGTTAAGATCACAGACCCCACCAGCCCCGCGCGCACGCGGTTCGCACCTTCGCCGACGGGCTATCTACATCTCGGATCCCTTCGAACCGCGTTATTCAATTATCTTTTAGCGAAACGTACAGGAGGACAATTCTTGCTAAGAATTGAAGATACAGATGAGGTTAGCTAGGAACCCTATTATCTACTAATTGGCGGATTTGTCGAATGTATGATCTTGAACGGTCAATGGGTTGGAAATACGAAGCTTACTGGACAAGAAACGAACAGTACAAGGGGCTGAGGAGGCTCTGTATGATATTCTAAAATGGGCGGGACTACAATGGGACGAAGGTGGGGTTTAACGAACGAATTTCATCTAGGAACTACGGCTAATGGGCTAGTAGGTCCCCTGGTTGGAGGAAACTATGGACCGTATAGACAGGTAAAGGCATTGTGGAATTTCCAATCAAGCAATGTGCATAGTTAACTTGTATGGTATCTAGTCCGAACGCTCACACATCCACAAAGAACATGCCGAACAGTTGCTGGAGGTCCGCCATTTCCCTTTCTCATACTCCACCATTCTACACCGTTTTTAACACAAAAAAAAAAAAATAGACTAAACACGGCTACCGCTGCTTTTGCAGCATCGAACGACTTCGTTCACTCGCCCAACAACGACGAGCCCTCGGTTTAACCTCCGAATACGACCGAACCTGCGCATCCATCGACCCAGCCGAATCCGCTGCCCGCGCAGCAGCCGGTGAACCCTACGTCATCCGTCTGAAAGTCCCAGATGTCTACCCAATGTTCACCGACGCCGTTCACGGGCGTATTAAACCCGGGCGTGCAACCGTTCGTCATGGAGAACCGGCTTTCGAAGACCCGATTCTTCTAAAACAAGATGGATTGCCGACGTATCACCTTGCGAATGTTGTAGATGACCATTTGATGGAGATCACGCACGTTATTAGAGGTGCGGAGTGGTTGCCATCTACGCCCAAGCATGTTTTTATGTATCAGGCGTTTGGATGGGAGCCGCCGGTTTTTTGCCATGTTGGGCTATTGATGGATATGGAAGGGCATAAATTGAGCAAAAGGACGGGAGACGTGCACATATCGGAGTACAGGGACAAAGGGTATCTGTCGGAGGCTTTGTTGAACTTCGTAGCACTTCTGGGGTGGAATAATCGGTTAAAGAGTGATGTTTTGCCATTGGAGGCTTTAGTTGAGAACGTATGCCACACGTTCCTCGAGCTCTTTCGGATCAGGAGCTTTTCATATGAAGGTATACTGATACTGACCAACCGCCGGTGTAGTTTTCTATCAAAGACCTCACAAAAGGTAACACCAAAGTCAACTTTGGAAAACTGGACTACCTCCAAAGGGCCTTCATAGCTGTTTACTCACTCCCAGACGACGGGGACACCAGCAAACCATCCACTTTCATGGCCTCGATCGTCGAAGCAGTTCAAAACGCCGTAGCAGCTAGATTCCCAGAAGTACCCGAAGAACTTCGACACCCAGAATATATCTCCGCAATCCTAGAATCCGACATGAAAAACTACATCACTCCCGTCAAATTTGTGGAAACCCATGATTACTTCTTCCTACCTACCCCAGATTGGGATTCAATCGAAGCTAACGTATATAGAGAAAAGATGTCAGGCGAGGATGTGATTAAGGGGAAAGAAGCACTGGCTACTATAGTAAAAACTATGAAAAAACGACCATCGGATATTTTAGAGTGGAATGATGATTATATCAATCGTATATTAGCGGATAATTGGGAAGACGAGGATTCTAGGAAGATGGTGCAGAGGAATTTGAGATATGCGCTTGCGGGGGGGAAAGGTGGACCGGGGATTCAAAAACTAATGATGATACTAGGGGAGGAGGAAGTAATACGCAGATTGGAGAATGTGAGGTGGTATGGGAAACGAGGGCAGTTGGATGAGAAGGGGAGAGTGGTTATGACTTGGAAGGAACCACGGGAGACGATGGATGAAGATGACGAGGAAGAAATAGACGAATTGTTGAAGAAGAGTAGCCAGATTTAGGCCGGGGGCGCCGATATGCCGGAAAAATACTCATTTTAACTAGCTCTGTATAGTAACCTTGGATGTTTGGTACCACACCGGCTGATAAAACGGTTAAAGCGGGTTTCTACAAGACTGCCACGTAAATTTGTTCATGTTTTTGACGAGCATATATTTCTAACATACCGTACAATAGAAAATAGCTTCACCTTCGTTCACCTCGTGGTCCCACGTTTTCCTACCATTCATCGATATCAATTGTTGGAGGGCAAATCTCTCAACTTCTAGTATACCGGCAGATCCAGCTTATAAAAATGAAGTTCATTAACAAAGCTTTAATCTTCTATATCGGCATATACACGCCCCTTGCCAGCGCCTGGAAAATAGGCCGCATTACTGGCATACTTCCAACTGTGGCCATTCCTGACCCCTCCCCCGTACCCTTAGAGGAGATCTTTACAACGCCCAAAGGTTGCACTGAATTGAGCGTCGGTATCAGCCGTCTCAACCCAGGACGCAAGGCCTGCGAGGGACAAGCTGCTGAAGGCGTTGTGGATCTAAGAAGAGCACTACGTGTCTTTCAGGGTATACAGATCAGACAAGGAGATACAGATCTAAACCCACCATCTGAAATTAGGTTCCTAGGTCTGTGGGTTAACAGAAATTGCGAATCGATTATTCAAGTGATAATACACTTCTGGGGTGATCCAGACACCATCCAAGAAGTTAACCTTGCAATACTACGACTGTGCTTGGTCATCCGTTTAATCTTGGAAGAATGGGGTGGTGGTCATGGGGCGAAATTCAACAATTGGAAGATGGAGCAGAACGGTTTCCATGGGTACCCGAGGGGGTTATGGCATGGCGAACCTCGAAAAACCTACGTAATAGAGATAGACATCGGTCTTATGTAGTTGTATCGAATTGATTAAAGTCGGAGATTTTGAGAAACTCCCAGGAAACACGGGGGAAATATAGGTGCCAGAGAATCCAGCAACTGGGGCTGGTTTGAGCGGGGGAACGACGCGGGGTTATGTTCCCCCGGAGTTTGAAAATGGACTCATTGCGGTGCCAAAGCAGAAACATGACGTGCCGCTTGTGGGGGGTGGCTCAACTACGAGCTTCTAAAACTAACAGACGACGAAATGGCTGAATTGCAGAGGGACCGAGTATCTTCACTTCCACCGACCCAATTGGTCGATCTGTCGTACTTGGTAAGGGGCAAGAAAGATTTGATGAATGCCGGCTATGACTATGAAAGTGCAGTGGATATTTTGAAACAACGGTTAGCAGATTTACACGAAGAACGGGGGCATGGGGTGGGAACGCGGGTGTGGCTGATTCTGGATATGATTATACTTATGGGCCCGAGTCCGAACAGACAGCACCAGATCAGTTGGGACCAGCGGAAATACAAAGATTGCAAGAGCTTGGGCAGGCCTTAAAGAAGGAAGTGGAGTAAGTTAAGGAAGAAGAAATACCAACTGGATAGGCACGGGGGTAGATATAGAAACACCGTCAATACTTCATGTTCAATTTGTTGATGTCAACGTATATACATATACTATACAGTTTATAAATTTAGGTGGCGAGAATGGTAGTACCAACAATATTGTTTCTGGATTTACGGGTTGATGTGTGTATGCGTTGTAAAATGTTGTATTTTGGAGCTTGGACAGCTCGGAGTTGCACCGAGACTGGGCTCGAAGCCGAGTTTCGTGGATCAACTGGAACCATTCACTAACCCCCAATGCTAATAGTCTTGGGTATACCTAATTGTCCATTGATTGTGATATGGGAATAAAAATCCTCGCCGCTCAAGATAAAGACAATAGGAAACAATGATCAAGTTTGACGCTAATGACTCCTGTTTGCGTGCTCCCTGAATCTTAATCTCCCTCGCTCCATCCGCATCCATGTCGGTTCCCATTCGTCCAATCGAGTTCACTCCTTAGCTGTTCCGCCCTAACCCCATTATCATCATCTCTCCAAATTCTAGCCATACAGTCGTCGCTAATCGAAATGACGTTCCTGTTGATATCCCATGCTACCCCGGTCACCTCCCTTCCGTTATGCCCTTCGATCAATGCAGTCCCTGTCCCGTTGTATAGCTCCTTTGCCGCCGTTATACTCGCTGGCGCACCATGCGGGATAGGCAAACCATCATCCTCTGCTGGCGATAGGTATTTTTCGTCCGTCGGGAACAGGACTAAAGTTCCATCCGTACTTCCCGTCGCGATTATAGCCCCATCCCTTGATATCGAACTCTTGACATAAAACGAGTTCGTCTTTAACTTCGAGTTCGAATAAAAGTGGATGGGACCACAGTCAAGATGTGACGTCGAATAAGCGTACAAATTTCCATCCTTGCAGAGCGCATATAGCCTTGAGCCGTCCGGCGCAAATGTCAATGACGTTATTCCGTAGTCTCTATGTGGTTTAAAATCGTGGAACCGTGGTTTTGGCGCCTCATATTCGACGAGTGGTTGTGAGTTCGGTGACTTTTTGATGAAATGTGATTTTCTTATATCCCAGACCTTGATAACGGCATCGTTGTGCGAGGCTGTAGCGATCTGATAAGGGTTTCTTGTGGACCAAACCGCTGATGTAACAGATATAGCTTTGTCGCCGGCTCTATGGCCACCGAAAATGCTGTTTATTGGCTTTAGATTGACGCCTTGATTATCCCCGAGGGATGTCCCGGCTGTTCGTAGGTCCCATAGGTGTACATTTGAGTCCCGCGAGGAGGTGAGTAGGAGATTTTGATTGTCGATAGAGTGGTTGATTTGTTTAACGGATCCATGATGGCCAGTCAGAACTGCAACAGGTGTTTGTTTTTCGATGTCGTTTACCCGGCACGTTTGGTCGCCACTCGCTGATGCCTGCGAGAATCGGTTAGCAACATCTAGATATTGGTATGGGGGCATCCACTTGAGCTCACAATGTATCGGTCATCAGCGGACAGGGAAAGGTCGAAAATAGCATTGTCATGTACCATAACTGAGGCAGACTCTCGGTTAAACCCGCGATAAGTATAGCCGCCCTTTGCTAATATCGAATCTTCGCTCCACGGACCGGTGCCAAGTAATCGAATAGCCCCGCATTCATACCCGACTGCGACCATAGGCGATGCTGGGAAAAGACTGTCAGGAAGATCAAGTTTTTAAAGTGGAATCGGTGGTATGCATACTATTAAAAGTTGCCAGGCAAAACGGCATTTGTGTGCCAGCTGCACCGTCGGTATAGAGATTCGTATCGTTATTCTCAGAATAGAAACCTTCTGTTACCCATGACCGCTCTGCATAGTGTTAGCCGGTGGCATAGATATTGTATTTTGGGACCGGATGATGCATACTCCCAAGTCGAATCCCATTGATACCATCGGGCTCGTATCCAATCAGGGACCGGTTTAGATTTCGAAAGCTGAAAGAAGTTGGCATCGGCTTTCGTATTCTTGGTTTTCTAATATCTTCAAAATCATCCACCAAACGGGATGGAGTTGCGGCGCGGAATCCATCCTTTTCGTCACCAGCTTTTGCGATCTGTAACTTCTTAAGAAACGTGACGTCAGGTGTAGCGGCAGGTGTTAATAGTTGTGTTTTGAGAGGCGAAGAGGAGAACAGTGGAAGTGGTGAAGATGAAGGAACATTTGTCGGAGATGTAGAAACTTCATTGACGATTGTCGAAGAGACTTCAGCAAGTGGGTTGCGGCCTCGTCCACTTTGTCGATGTGCTCCGGCAAAGAATGCATCTCGGCGTATCTTGGATGTTCGTGGAGAGCATTTAGGAAGCTTTGCAGGGATATCTTCTTTAAGGCTAGAAGCTTTACGCTTTCGCGAACTTTTGATGGTAGAGGACATGGTGGTGGCGATGGTGAAGAGGTAGGTGATGAGGATGAAAGGGAGATAAAATCAAAATTAATTACGAAGCCGTGTTGGGATTAGAGGTTGAGGCTGATTGATTTGGTGCGCGTGAAACTCGCGTGGTTTCCTATTATGGACATTCCCTTATTAGGAACGGGATTTCTGCGCGGTTGCAGGGACAACAAAGCGAGGCAACACATCCCGCCAAAAAATGCAACAGACCTTGAAGGGAGCTCCACCGGTCTCTCCTCCACCGTGCAGGCTTCAAGCTCGATTGACAGATTAAAGGGCTCTAGTGCGATTTAGTATTGTAATATAAACAAAGAATTCATTCCACAAAATGGCTATGATATCATCTTGTGAACAGAGACTAGTAGGTATGTATTCACAATACTCTAATATACAATGTGTCGAAATACTGTTAAACGACTGGATCATTTCTTCTTCTTGGCTCGTGATTTGTCTCTGTTGAAAAACGCGGTTAGCATCGTGATTTTTTAGTAGATTTACGAGACGGATAACATACTTCTTCATACGAGGGTCAACAACTTTATATCGTCCCTTCACACCTCTCGGCCGTCCTTGAACGCCTCTGTTCCCTCCCTTCGCAACCACCACGCTCACAGATTGTTTCGGTTTCTTCTTTGTTGCTCGGTTTATCATCCTTGTGATCTTCTGTGCTTTCTCCTTTTCCGTCATACCCTCCTCTTCCATCAACATAGCGGACTTCTTTCGTAGCTTCTCGAGTCTTTGATGAGCCTTGAACTTCTTTCGGTCCTTTGCTTCCTTGACTTTCTTGATTGGACGTGCGTTCAACGCACGCAACTTCTCCTTGATGGCCGCAGCGCCTGCCGCTGTGATAGGGCGTAGTGGTTTGCTATGTTTGGCTTCGTCTTCAAGGAACCAGTCCGGCAATCCATCCTTCGACCTAAAGGAGTATTTGTTGAAACCATCATCGATGAGATCGGCTTTAGATTTCTTCCCGAGTGCGATACCCTGGGCTAGTGTCATGGCTTCGGCTGTTATAATGTCGATATCTGGTTTTCCGTTCTTTGTAGGCTCCTTTTCGCTGGAATCCCAGATGTCGTCTTTGTTTGATTTTACGATTTCGATGCCACTGTCACTCACATCATCTTCATCGCTTTCTGCGGTTTCCCTGGTGTCATACCATTCGTCCGCATCTTCAATAGTCTCTGAACTAGACTCATTGTCGGGAATTTCATCTTCATCCTCTTTCGTCTCTTCCTCCTCCTCTTCGCCATCGTCATCAACTTCTTCCTCGCTTTCTCCCTCGCTGGCACCCTCTTCAATATCACCAAACTCTTTGAAGATATCTTGGTCGAAAAAGAGAGCCGCTTTTTTGCTTAAACCGCTTGTTGTAGCTGGCTCACTATCAAGAGAAGTGACAAGGCGTTGCTCAGGCTCATCGTCTTCGTCCTCGGAAGAATCGTCGTCGTCATCTTCCTCTGCGACCACATCCTCATCGCTTGTAACATCGTCCTTCTTGTTTTCGTCAATACCCTCCCATTCATCGTCGTTTCCCTGTTTACGCGCCCGCTTCGCTTTGAACTTGTCATCCCTCTCTGCTTTTTTCTCAACGTACTGTTCGTACATCCTGTCCAGTTCGTCTTCCAATGCATCTTCCGCATCGTCGCTTTCTTCGTCCTCGCTCTCTTCTTCCTTCTGAGCAGCCGCGGCTCGGGCTTTTGCCTCATCCTCATCGACAACCATATTCATTTTGCCTTTAACAACTTCCCTCAAGCCACCCGCCGCATCGACCGTTTTCAGTTTGAACATAGTTTGGTCATCTCCAGGCCCTGCCTGTTGTTCCAAACCAAGTTCCATCGGCGCAGTCATATGCATCTGGAGCCGGACTATCTCTTTCTGTTTCCTTTCATTATCCCTTCTCTTCTCCTTCCTCTTCTTCTTCGTTTCCTTCTCGTGCATATTCTTAAGATCCTCTTCTAGCTGGAGTTCCTCGTCCATAGGTGTGATCTCTGCAGACTCCTCGGCCTTCTTTGCTTCTTCTTCTTCCTCCTCCTTCTTCTTCTTTGCCGACCACCCGAACTTATCTCGTATAGCCAGACGCCATTTAAGGAGTATTTTAAAGTCTCTCCGTCCCAGAACCCTCAAGTCGTCGCAACATTTCCGTATTTCAGGAGTCGTTTCCGGAAGCCGTGTTATCGTGGCCGTCGCAATGTCATTTGTATCTGTAAATGTAAACTTGTTCATAGAACCAAGCAGGGCGATTGGGTCGGTTGTCTCGATGAACTCCTTGACTGGTATCTCCTTATATAACAAATTATCGCCCTCCTCATAACCATCTCTCTTCCTCTTCTTCTTCTCCGGATTATAGACCTTCGCTTCGTTATTAGGCGTCGCATCGGGCAATTCCTCAAAGACAGTCTTTGGGTCCAAGAACTTTGGATCCACACGCTTCGGCGCAAGATACCCCCTGCAAACAACGAAAATTTCGGCGGAAACGTTACGAGATGAGGGCGGCTTCGTCGCCTCGACCTTCTTAAACAATTGATTAAACACCCACAAGAGCGAATTGTAGTCCTTGGATCTGAAGATCTTTGTGACGAAAGTTCCGCCTTCAGCCAAGAATTCCGTTGCGAGTTTCAGCGATTGCAATGCAAGTTCCGCCTGTGTGAAAGCGTCCTGAACCCAGGCTGTACCAACGTTCGGGGCACCGTCGTGGAGAACTGTATCGGCTTTCCATGTTTTCAGGTGCTGTCGCAGTGTAGACCGACATTTATCCGTTGTGATATCGGAAACAAATGTTATGACCTTTGGTATCGGTTTTATTGGTGAGAGATCGACTCCGACGATTAAACTGGAATTTGGCATATTCTCCGCCGCCACTTGAAGCCATCCCTAAGAAAGTGGTGGTCAGTCGCCGAGTATTCCCTCGAACTGTCAAGATGGAACATACTCCTGGCGCAGCGCAAAGATCGATAAGGACTCTAGACTTCTGCAGGAATCCATATTTTTGGTTGAGTTGGATAAGCTTGAAGGCTGATCTGGCGCGATAGTTCTTCTCTTTGGCAAGCTTGTACCACTTGTCGAGACGACCTTTTCCGTGCTGCAAGTTAAGAAATTAGCGTCGCGGTCTGATGAGTAGTCGAGTGTATGGGGTCGTACCTTCTTTTGGATACCCATGGTGGCGTATTACAGGGCCGTCGATGGGGGTTCTTTGAGTATGTTGGATTGAATAGTGGAAGCGAAATCTCGAATATTTTTTTTTCTTGCGCCAAAAAAAGTTCGGTTCCTGGAGTTGTGGCTAAGGGTGTGGCTGGTGTTGCGGGATGATAAGCTCTAGTGTGGCTGTGTCGAACTGCACTTTGGAACCCTCGCAAGCTCCATAGCTCGCGTCTCCCCACCTATACAGTCACATCGACTCAATCCTTCTTCAACATCGCTACCAACCACATCACGTACCGGAAAACTCTACGATAACCTCGCGATGTCGGCGGATTTGGCTCGCAAGACTTGGGAGCTGGAGAACAAGGTCACTCTTGTTGATCCAGTCAAGGACTTTATCTACGGTTTCGACGAAGAGGAACAGAAAGCGACATTGGATGCTAAGCCATGGAAAGCCAAGTATGTTCATGAACAACGAGACAGAATATTTACACGTCTAACTTCGAGGTAGCCCAGATTACTTCAAAAGTGTCAGAATATCGGCGGTCGCTTTGTTAAAAATGGTATAGTTGGATCCTACGGTATCATGGCGGGGTTACATAATCTTCGTTACTGACAGCTCCAACCTCTAGACAATGCACGCTAGATCCGGAGGAAGCATCGAAATCATGGGTTTGATGGTCGGTAGAGTCCACGGTACATCATTTATCGTCAGCGACGCCTTCCCGTTACCTGTAGAAGGAACCGAAACCCGTGTCAACGCTCAGAACGAAGCCTACGAATACATGGCTGAAGCGGATCGACTGGCCAAGGAAATCGGCCGCAAAGAAAATGTCGTTGGATGGTACCATTCACATCCCGGTTATGGGTGCTGGCTATCTGGTATCGACGTCAACACACAAATGATGCAACAACAGTGGTTGGATCCTTTCCTCGCTGTTGTTATCGATCCCGATAGGACTATCAGTGCGGGCAAGGTCGATATTGGCGCTTTCAGGACCTACCCGGAAGGCCACAAACAAGCCTCTGGGAAGGACGCCGAATACCAGACAATTCCACTTAGCAAGATTGAGGACTTCGGCGCCCACAGCAATCAGTATTATCCGTTAGAGATCACACACTATAAATCGTCACTAGATAATCATCTACTTGAGCTTTTGTGGCACAAGTATTGGGTTTCGACCCTCTCGCAGTCCCCATTATTCACAGTAAGCACCTTTCCTGGCTCGAACATATCCCGAGCCTAGATACTAACAATTATGATACTAGAATCGTGAGTATTCTTCCAAACAAATGGCTGAAATCTCTCGCAAAATCAAAAAAGCGGAGGCTCAGCTATCGCATACCAAAATCATGTTTGGCGGAGGGGGAAGGGGTGGTTTTGGCGGTGGAAGTGATGCCAAAGGAGGAAAGGACAGCCAATTGAGCAAGATTGTCCGGGACAGCAACAAGATTGCAAATGAAGAGATTTGTGGTCTGCTTTCGACGGTTGTTAAAGAAAGAATTTTTGACTTCAGCAAGCTGAAGCTTGGGAAGTGTGGACATAACCATTCGCAGCAGTCGCAACCTACAACGAATGCTTAATGTACAATCTATGGCGACTCTGTTTAACCTATATCCTGATATACAGATTGGGGACTCGTATAATGCAATGGCGGCGTTCTTGTTTTTGTGGGTTAAGGGTTTCAATCGCGTTGAACATCGCTAGTCGTGTTGCTTCCCAGGTGTTTTATCCATGCTGTTCGATCGATTGTTGTCTAGAGGGAATCGAATGTTAAACTTCAGGTTGTATTTCCTTCTATGGCTGTTTGATATTGTATATGCGAAAGCTTTGTTATCGAGGCTTTAGAACCCCGGTACCCTGCTTGACATCCTCAGCTGACGGCACATGCATCGTTGTTAAGGCGGGATGATTGCATGGATTGTTGCTGTGGATATATGTTGGGCATCACCACAAATAAACAAGGTGTCGGTACCGACCCTGGTTTCATTGCCCTGGTCAAAGGCTCTGTGCAGCTGATGGTAAGACGGCGCTTAACTCCGAAACACTACCTGCAAGAGATAGAATACCAACGTTTTCGGTTCCACAACACGAGTATTTCGATTCGATGTGTGGTAAGTTTTAGTGCTTCATTGACTCAATTGATTACTTGGTATTTGATTAAAATTTTATACTTTAATCAGACAGAGACTTCTTATTTGGGAGATTACAATGTATTCCTACTAGGTAGTAGGAATCTATTGGTTTATTTCTAGATACTACTAATCCCATAATAAGTATATAAAGATAATAAATATAATTTGAATAGTATTAAAATGCAATTGGTTTTGGAAAACGATGTAAGGAAAGCTTACGATGGAATTGAATTTTCAGAATATGATGATTGTGATGATGATGAGGAGGAGAAATAAGATAGAAAATGACCATGGATATGCTGCTTATATAGATAAATTTCCTAGTAGATTTTGACAATTGATATCTTGAAATATCCAAGTATGCGTATCGTGCTAGTATCGAGACTAGGCTAGCGCTTCTAGACTACGGTTCGAAGAGCAAAACCGATAGCACTTTTGAAACAACTTAGTTTTTGCTTTCGATATTTCCATCGCAAATTTGAAATCCCCATTTATACCAATAGTACATGTCGATATATCGGTACCGCGGTGCGAAGCCACAAACGGAATTGGCATCCGAGATGGTAGTATTCAAACGGGTTTCATGATTACCATGATGGGGAAAAATAAAATAAAAATAGTCCAGAGCTAACCTCTAAGGACCTGTTTTAGTACTGTAGAGTAATTTATTGGTGAAGCCGAAAAGTCAATCGGGCTTCATGCGGAAATAGACATTGCGACAATGGATTAGCTATAGATGTTTGAGGGGTTCTGAAAACGACTGACCACACTGCAACTTAGCGTATTGGGTCTATGCCCTCCTAACTCTCTGTGTGTTTAGTTCAACTTTGTAAAGAATTTCGAGGTCAAATGAATAAACTGCTTCCGTATAGAGAGCCCTTGATATAAAAATAGGGAACACACCCACGGTCTGTAATCGATATTCTTTTCAAACCACGGAATTCTCTTCAATGTCTATTATCAGAGCTGGTCCCTCGATTCCCTTCTTACTTCATAAATTTCTATCATTCAGAGCAGGCATCAACCTGCCCAATTGGTTTGGCTACTAGTCGGGACGCACTCGATTGTTATATATGCGAGTACTTAAGTCTGTTACTCTATATTTTTGTATGCCTTAGCTCTGGCACAACCTAGTTCTCGGTTGTAGACGGGCATAACCCTAGACCCTAGGTCATAAGTCTCCTCGAATCCAATGATAAAAATCTTGAAGTTTAAGAATTTTCAAAACAAAATGTACAGATTGTCGCTTCAGCATACATGACGTTGCACGTACCCCGACCTAGCTATCGGTGTCATAGAAGTAACCAAGATAATCTTACCTGCAAATTATAAATTTGTAAGGTTAATTCAAATGCTCATAAAATATCTCACAACTTAATGGTGAAAAGTCCATGATGTTTCCAGAACCTAATACTAGCTCTGTTACCGCATGCAACGGGGCCTTCCGTGCCACCGCGATCCTGTCGTCGATTGCTTCAAGACATGTTGGATGTCATGGGCAGCAGGAAGTGTTGAGGGCGTGGTTGTTAGGTTTCAGTTTGCTGATTGGTCGGGATGCAGCAGGGATGGGATGGTGTCGCATAGCAACCAGCGCTTTCTTTGTGACCCCAATTTGTTTACCTACCTAGGTAACCAAGCAACACCAAAACTTCATATACAAAGGCTCGCCCGAAAGCCACATCCCATCGAGGCATTCTAACATTCGACATCAACCTATCTCCATCTCTCCTCCCTCCTCACACTATCCCCTTTGCATAAGAGGGCTTCTTGTCTTAATACTAACAGATCGGTATAGCAATTGAATTGCTTCAAATCGAACCGACAATTTTAAGCATTGCTCCCGATCTCCTCAGTCATTCCTTGGGTCACGTTGGCTAAGCATACGGGTTTTGCTTCAGTCCACGCTATCATAAAAAGGGTTTATAGTGGCATCGCCGTCAAAGCATCGCCGCCTTGTCCTTGTTAACATTCCTGGGTCAGACCTTCCTATAACAGTCATATTGACATCCCTGGATTACCTCTCCTGAAGGAGACGGACAAAAAAGATGGACAATTCGTACCTTACATCCCAAGTCGCCTCGGCAATCGAATCCCTTCACGGAATCTTTGACGAAATTGGTGTCCCACGCCATGATCGTGAATCCAAAGAAGCGGCCTTGTTCGCCGCCCTTTCTGAGACCTTACAGAGCCACCTCCGTCTGGTTAATGCCGAGAAGAATGCTTTGGTTGAAGAGGCCAATAAGTTAATTTCCGGTATCCAACAGATCCACCGTGCGATGGATGATGGTGCAAGCGCAAATATGTATGATGATTTGGTCGTGACAATTCCGCTCCGGGTCTGTGTGGAGACATTAAAGAACAAACATAATATGCTGCGTAGCCAGTATGACCAGGAGTTTGAAGGGATAAAGAGTAAGTTGCCCTGCATATACCTAGG
This sequence comes from Arthrobotrys flagrans, assembly GCF_004000055.1. NCBI lineage: Eukaryota > Fungi > Ascomycota > Orbiliomycetes > Orbiliales > Orbiliaceae > Arthrobotrys > Arthrobotrys flagrans. The sequence continues at coordinate 2,083,182 of NW_027137556.1, forward strand.
TAGCGAGCCGTCACGCGCAGGAAGTTGACTAAACATCTTGGACTTAGAACTCGTCCAAACCATTCAGTCCTATGTCTGTAGATTGGAAGATGGATTCCTCCGTCTCCAGCTCCCAAATATTTCCAACCCGACCTACACTTTCAAGATCACGGAGGCCTCAAAGAAGGAACTCGAAGTTGAATTTAGCCGCGTCTATAAGGAGTTTATGCGTAGGGTTGCGACGGTTAAAACCCTAAGCGCTGAAGTTGTCAATTTATGGGCAGATCTTGAAACTCCGTCCCACCTCATCGATCGAAAGATTGTAGATGCATGCAGAGAGAATTACGATGGCTTTGATATTAGACTGGATGCAATCAACGCTTTGAGATCTAAGAAGCAAAAGTTGGCAGATGAGATGACTATGAGGGAACGCAAGATCAATGACATCCACCAACAACTCCAGCCTCTCTGGGAAAAGTTCCAACAAGATGACCAGGAGGAGAATAGGTTCCTCCAACAGAACCGAGGATACAGTATTTCTGTTATCAAGAACGTAGGTTAACTCTCTAGGAACTTCAGATTTACTAAGCTAAAGATTGCTAAAATTCTACAATACAGTGGGAAAACGAACTCGAACGATTGTTGGAAGTCAAAAAAGAGCATATGCATATCTTTATTTCAGAGGCCAGAACGACACTTCAGGAGATGTGGGATGTTCTATACTACACCGAGGATGAGATGGATGACTTCACGGCAGCTTGGCCATCATCAAATACTGAAGCAGTCCTCCGCTCTCACGAAATGGAAATCGCGCGGCTGCAGAAGATCATTGATGAACGTAGCCCTATACTCAACTTGATTGAGAAATACCAAACTCTTGTCAATGATAAGGCGAGCTTGGAAGCTTCTTCCCAGGACCCATCCCGCCTGCTAGCCAAAGGGCCTAGGGATCCTACAAGGCTGTTGCGGGAGGAGAAGACAAGGAAGAAGATTGCTAAAGAACTTCCAAAGATCGAAAGTGATCTAATTGTCGCTCTTGAGGGCTGGGAGGCGGAACACGGGGAACCATTCATAGTCCTTGGTGAATCTTTCCTCCATACTATTCTTGAAAAACAACGACCCAACTCGAAGACTCAACAGTCGGCGGCTTCTGTTCTGAGGTCAACTGCCGCGACAAGAGCTGCTACTCCCAAGGTTGCTGCGACCCCCAAGCCGGCTCCCGCAAGACCCAACAGTGCTGCTGGCCTGCGCTCAGCCGCTAAAACCCCAGCCACCTCTAAAGCTCCACCACCACGGGCTGCTACCAAGTCGCCGACCCCGTATAACCGACAGCCTCTGTCTAATTTCACCCGCAATCTGCAAAACTCGCCTGAGCGAAAACCCACGGTTCCGGCCCGTAGCACGACGCCGGCTACTCTTGGGAGAAGAGCCAACAATCCGACCAAAACACCAACTAGTGCTAGTGGAAGCGTTCGACGAATGCCTGCATATATGGCTCAACAGGCTGCCCAGACAAGTGCTAACCCAGCTAGACTTCCGCCTCCCAAGATGAAATCATTCGACCTACTCACCAAAGAAAATGTGCCTCCTCATTCCCCTCAAATACACTCCATTGCCCGGAATATCATGGCACACATTCCATCGGATATGAGTACTGTCTCTACTCTCTGTAGCCCGGTTGAGAACATGATGGCAAAACGAGAGAATTCTTTTGACAGAATGGGCTTTATTCAAGAATCGAAGGAAATTAAGCATGCGGTTTCGTACGACGACATGAACCGAGTTCCATCACTTACATCGCAAGCATCGACCCTAGCTTCGGTTTGCAGCGGTGTCAGCAGCGAGAACTGGGAAACTTATGGAGACGATTCCGACTACGAACAGGATGTTAGCAATCACTACTATAACAAGCTAAAGGCCGTGAAGGACCGCAAGAACTTCGATAATTTCAGTATTCAATCAAAGAAGGTCCGCGGTATCGCCCTCGACGTTCGAGAAGTCGCACAGGACGATGAATGGGAGGATGAAGCTTGCTAAAGCTCTCTTTGTACACACCTCGATATCCTATTTGGTTCCTATCCGGTTTCGCACCTTTCTAATCGTGGCTTTTTTCTTTTCTTCTTTTCTTAACATTTCAACCAGTTTTTGCTTTCTTGATTTGATTTTGCCCTCTCGACCCCTTTAGCCTGACTGACGAAATTCATTGATGATAACGAACCACAGTGAATCGTTTCTAGCCGTTTGATAATGCGACGGCGAAGCTGACAGATACTACAAAAATACACACTTTATCATTCTGCTTTTATGACCTCGAGACACTACATCGAGTTTTCCTGTCTTTCCATTTTGAGCGTACAGTTTGTTTTGGGACCCTTTTCTCTTCTCAAATGGCGTTTCTGGAACCGGTGTTCATTGCAACTGAGATTATTCATGTTCACGTTATTTTTCACGCATTGCCTTCCGGCTTTTAACCTTTCTTGCTTCTTTACTTCGATACTCATTTTTAGTCTTACGAGGATCAAGGTCTCAATGTTACATATGTCTTTGATTCGCATATCAAGTATCTCTATATGCTACCTTTCCGTTTCTCTTTCTTCACCTGTGGTGCCGATTCCATCTTTTTCTTCTGTTGTTCCTGTCTTTAGTAGCCTTTTTTTGCCACAGAGTTGCCTGTTATTACTCATAGTATGAGAGATCGAATCAAAAACTTCAGCATATCAACATATGGGGATCTTTTAAACGTTGTAGTATTTCGAAATTTTGTGCTTTTGAATTGATCTGTCGAACGTCAACCTATGAGACCGGTTAACCTTGGAGCTTTGCTCCATTGCATTGCAGGCGCAGGCCAACGATTCACAGAATCTTCTAAAGAAAGACTATCCCAGCTATCCTACGATACACGGGGGAAATATATAGCACTACTAAAAAAAGAAGCCCCAGAATACCTCTCCATCCTGAACACTCCCAATTCTAAGGACATCATAATAAGCCACCCAGGCACCTGTGAATGCGCACCATAAAACCAGGTCCAATCAATTACGCCCATTAATTCCCGAATCCCTTTCTACGGAGTCATATCACGATCGAGCCCAGGAGCGAATGGATAGACATCGCGAATCCAACCTTGCGTCGTAGGAGTATGTGTCCACGGCCCTAAGTTGTCCTGACGGGCCAACGGCACCAAGGTTCATCGCAGTAGACACTTCTGAATGGAACCCTGCTGCCGTCTGCGAGCACCTGGGCATACCATACGCAACCATACATTTCTTCGAGTGATGGTCTAGGGGTTAGCGTGACCATCGAGATGAGTAATAATATGGATGGGGTTATTAAGACATACCGGACACCCAATCGCGATCAGACCCACTATTAGAATCCGCAAATGGTGGTGGTTGTATTTGATCTATAGGTGTGGTTGGAAAAATCGGCGGAAAGCTCGGGGGTCTGCCGGAGGGGCGGGTATTGGATTGTTGTTGGTGTAGGGTTTATCCGTGAGACTGGAGCAAAGGGACTAGGCACATCCGGGGATATAATTGTGTAATTTGGGACTAGTGCTTCTCGCAGGGCAGGTAAAATCTCTCCAGGGGGGAAGGCAGCTCCAAGCGGCAAGTCAAATTCATTAACTGGTCTTCCTACACTCCATACAACGGCTTCCCCAGGCGGCGAGTAGGGGTACCTATAGATAAGACTGATTATATGATAGAAAGGCACACTCGTTGCTGTTGGAACATCGAAGGCCCGTGGGAGTCGGGGCTGATTTTGCGGTCCCGGAAAATAGGGTGATGGTACACGATGTGTGTATGGTATAGTTTCTCCATGGGCAGGCGGTACGGTTTACTGAATACAAACTGGTGTTCCAGGAACCAATTCTCTCGAGGCATTGCGATATAGTATTTTGAGCAAGTGACGATAAATGATTCCTGGAAAACGAGCGGAATAGAAGGATTTGTGTAGTTGTAGTTAGAACAGTTGAGAAAATGAGGGTGATGAGATGAAGTCGTGTGATATGATGGGATGGAATTAGAAGAGCTGCGAATTGGGGCAGGCACTTTGGATTTCTGAGTTTTCAATGGCTGATATTAATGATGGTATCTTATTTGATTGAACTAGGATGAGCAATCGAGTACGGATCTACCTAGGTACTTAGACTTCTACGGGGAAATCTTTTAATATTTATGTTAACACTGCAGTGTAATTTTTGGGGGGGAGGAGGGGCACCAGGGCATGGATGGACTTACTTTCAACTCCCAGCAGGGTCTCATCCCTCCAGCTTTCTTCAATCCAATCAGTTAATGTTACTCTTGGAATAGTATCCCTGACACTCAGTAGATTTCGAATCGCCCTGACTCTCGTAAGGTCCTGATAATCGATTATGATATGTGTGATGTCTTCATTTTCGAAGTCATCAACGATTTTCCCGTTGCCAAACTCTAGCAAGTTCTGGCACATCATCAAATTCAACCCGATGCTATCGAGTTGAGAGCGAGATTGGCCATTTGCTTTCAAAATATCTTCTGCTGTTGCGGATATATGATTCCTTTGGGCGTTCTGAGGAGTGTCGAGATATGCCACAACGTGCTGGAACATCCAGCCAATTGGCGGGTCAACTTGTGAGAGTTCGTCCTTCAATTCTGATATGGCCTCTTCGGTGATGACTTCGTCATCTTCCAACTTCACACAGTCTCTGAGTAACCTACTAAGATCCTCAGCAGTGGTATCGCGGTAGTAACTATCACCATAGGGGTCAATTGTCTCCTCGAATTTGTCTTTCGAATCGGGAGGGATGAAGAGCATATGTCTATCTGCCTCGAGCGGTAAAATGCACCCAAGTTCCTGGCAGTCAAATATCCATTGTGGACGAATGACCTCGACGTTTTTCTTCTTCAGAGTCAGAACTTTGACGACGGATTTATCAGCAATGCATTTCACATCTGGTGCACCACCGTCTGATTGAAAGATGCTGCCACCACAGGCCTTGATTATGCCTTCGATTTCAGCTTTGCTTTTCCTCGGCTTCGATGATTCGGTCATAATCCCTATGCGTGATGTTAGAAACTAGAGAGTACCAGCGGTCATGACAGTCAAAAGGCTTACAAAAGTTCATCCCTTCGAAGAGATGATCATTGCTAACTTCTACGGGCTCCACGATTTGATCTGCGCCAGCGATTTTGAACTCCTTTCGAATCCTTTTCGTAGTTCTTCTTTGTTCGATATGCATTTCATTTTCTTTTTGCTGCTGTTCATCCAATTCTCGTTTCCTTCGGAAAAAGTCATTGAGTGATAGCGCTGAATCCCATGATCTATCCTCCCTCAGTTTTGTGAAACGAGGAAATCTTAAGGTTAGACCTGATTTAAATTGGTCACTAGGCGTAACTGCAGCTCCCTTAACCGATATGACAATCGAATCCTCGGGCTTAATCCACTCGTCGGGGCGTTCTGCCTGTCCAGCAGCCAGTTCTATATATTCTGTTGGTGGTTTTCGTGTATTCCAGGTGTTCCATTTGCCTTCGGTTTGGTGTCTGATCCAGTTGTAATCTTGAGCGGAAAATCCACCACCAACTTTCGTGAATGAGTAGTATTTGCCGTTTGGAGCCCTCAGTCCGCACATGAAGCTAGCAAGCCTTCCACCACGGCTACCTTGGCCATAATATCCGCCTATCACCAAAAGATCAAAGTTTTCGCCGAGATCCTTCACATAATCCGGTTTCACCTTTAGCCAGTCATCGTTTCTATCACCCAGACAATACATGCTTCGGGGATTCTTGATAACAAGGCCTTCAGAGGCTTCTGCAACCACTTCCCGTAGTTTTACTTTGATATCCTCGACAGTCGTGCCTTCAGTGTAGGTATGGACCTCGAGTCTTCGGTGAACCGGTTCCATGGCGCTGATGAGGGCGTTTCGTCTGTCTCTGAGTGTGTATTTGATCAGAGAGGTGTCGTTCAAATACAAGATGTCGAATACACGGAAGAATGGACGGTGGGCGGATGGGTCATCTGTTCTTTGGGCAATGATAGCGGATTTGAGGGTACCAAAGGCCACCATAGCATCTTCGATAGGATCCCATGTTACCATTTCACCGTCAAGAATGATATTTCGGACGCCGGGCTTGAACGCCTTCTTAAGGTATCGAGTCAGGGTCCCATTTTCATCATCAACAGATGAACCATAGTGGTCTGTGTAGTCCTTTGCCTTTCTGCTGTAGAATTTGAATGTTCCGTCATCATGCAGATGCAATTGCATGCGTTCTCCGTCCAACTTTTCTTCAATCCAGAATACCTTATCATCTTCAGTCGCCCGCATCCTTTTGACTACGTCTTCAAAAGATCGGAGCTGAAACTGGGCTAACTGCGGCTGGAACGTCTGTCCAAGCTTAACCCCTTTGTCGGTGCTATCGAGTCGAAATTCAGGGTCCCATAAGTCCCAGCAGACAAGTTTCAAGGAAGACGAGACATTGAAAAGTTCATCTGCGTCTTGGTGCCAACAGTCGAGAAAAGTTTTTTCTGTAGCGCCAACCTTCATTTGCTTTAGGATAATTTTGATAAGCCATGTAAGTTCCTCCGCATTCATTCGGTTATAGAACTCCTGGATGACCGGCGTGTGATTCTTCGAGTCCTCGGCCAGTTGGTCAAGGAGTTCGTTGACGTTTTCAATTGTGAGATCACCGGGTTCTGTTCTCAAAGCTCTCTTCGAAATGGCTGTCTCGCACCTGGACGGGAAGTCTCCAGCACCAGTAGCTTTCGAGTCACCACCGATACGAGGTTGTTTCCAATGCAGCAAGTTATATGCATCATTAGAGTCTCTCGAAATCCTGAGAACTTTGATTAAGACAGTTCCCAATGCTTTCTCTTTCAATCCGTAAACGCTCCTCTCTCGATCCTTGTCTGGCATTATAAGCCTGAATGCGGGCCAAATGTCGTTTCCAACATCTCTTCGCCATCGTGCGATAAATCTAGTTATGATTTCTCGTCGTTTCTCTTGGGGCGCTTTTTGTGTCGAACGCTTGCCTCTGGTCTTTGCCGGGTTCTTCAAATTCTGCATTAACGGATTGAATAATTCTCGGTACAGAATACTAAAAGGTGGACTCGGTTTCTCGTTTCTGGGACGGTTGGGAAATTTGGCATCCACATCTTCCTTTTCTTGGGTAACCTTACGGGTATCGGCGAATGCATTGTCGTCGTCGTCTTCATCCATGTGCATATCTCTACTTCGGGGCATTTTGGGCGTGTGTCCCTTGAAGTAGGTCGTGTTCTTTAAATCGCAGTTGGATAGATAAACTCGTAGAATGAAGCACCTCTAGATTAAGAGCCTTACGGTAGTTTAAATACTCGCGTCGCGTTCGAATTCGGCGTCATGTCATGTCATGACACATCGAGTCGATTCGCCAAATACGAGGCCAAGAGTGCAGTAATGTGTGTTGAAGGTGGTTTACCCCAGACTGAGAGTTGCCGATAGCTGTCGCGCGTTCCATGTTCGTCATCGAGCATCTGCCCGAGTAACCTACAACTGGTACTTCGGCTCTACACTGCGGCCTTCTTTCCTGATCCTGACTCCATACAACTCGGGATGCAATGGAGCCATCATCATCCTCGTCGCTAGGCCCTCTAAAAGAAGTGGATATCCCTTCGATTCCCCTATCATCCGCGAAGTTAAAGGATACTACCGACAGAGACGAAACCCCGAAAGCGAGTGAGGAGACGACAGCGACAGTTGTTTTGACCCATGATGGGGGTCAAGCTTCTAGGGGCTCACAGGGTGGGAATGAGGACGACGACGAGGGAGAAGAGGAAGAACCGAAATTAAAATATGTTCGCCTTACTTCTTCTATGGGAAATGTCTATCGAAACGGAGATGCGACAAGTGCCGCCATTGTCGCTGGAGATAAATTGGTAGAACCCCGGAAGCATCCCTAATTCGTAGTTGCCCGCGGTTTCTCTAATTGGCCTTGAAAGCACAGATTATCGGTACACACAACGGAAACATAGTAAGCGTATCTTTATATATAGTTTTATGGTATCTGGATCTCTTGCTGAATTGGCCATAGCATATATTATCCCTGCCGTCGCTTCATCCGCTACGAGTATATCATGCCCACACGGCTTCAGTGACTTCACTTTCGGTCTCACCACCGATACCACCACCTTCCTCGTTTTACTGGCAAGACAACCCTGCTGCAATATCCACATCGTCAATTCATATAGCCACTTCTTCACTCGATGGGTATACCTGCATTACACACCTCCAGGATGCGAAGGACGTCTCACGAAGGAACTTCTCGCGGCCGGTGTCGGCTATTGCGCTATCGCCAACCTTCAAGCATGATAGATTATTTCTCTCGGGTGGCCGAGCCGGAAACTTGATCGTTTCCCGAGCTAGCCCAAACACTTCGTCCGCGACATCAGCGGCAGGCGGAGGTGGCTCATGGCTACCATGGGGCGGAGGAGCCAGAGACACTGTGTTGTACTCTGGGGAAGGCCCGATCAGTACTATTTCCTGGAGTCGAGTATCGCCAAGATTTGTTGCGTGGGCCAATGAATCCGGGATCAAGATTATGCGAAGCCATATAATCACATTTAGAGGCGACAGAATAGATCGGGTTGGGGAATGGAAAAAGATTAGCTCGATAGACCGACCCGAAGAGGTCCCTGAAGAGATGGCTGCTGGTTGGAGAGTAAGAATGGAATGGATCGATTTGGATACTCTGGAAAAGAGGGCAGAGGAGATTGAAAGTGAGGAGGGGAAAGGGAAGGGCCACTTAGTCAAGAAAAAAGTCGTGGGCCAAAAGGTCGTTAGGGGAGGTGGGAAGGAAAGGCTGCTGCTGTCTTGGGGCCCGGTTATATGGGTTGTCGATGTCTATGGCGGGGACGGATTCATCATACAAGCTGCACCTGCGACTAAAAGTAAAGGCGCGGTTGAGTCCAACGAGGGCAAAGCGTGGGGTTGGGCGGAAATCGTGCATGTGTAAGGAACCATTTTCTCTGGCCGGGCAACCTATATTTACTAACTAATCTTTCGAAGCGTTCAAACCGATTGTACGGTTGCCGGATTAACACTATACAACCCGTCTCAAGTTCTCTTTCTTGCCTATCTCGCTGCTGAGAAGCCAAAGGAGCCGGAGGAGCCGGAAGCACCGTCAGGGGAAGGGTCCGAACCTGCTCCCCGTAGAAGATTGCCTCACCGTGCGAACGCACTGGCTCCAGAAATCAGAATAGTCGATCTAGTTACCGCATCAGAAATCAGTGCTGATAGCTTGATGATGTCCCGATATGAAACACTATCAGCTAATGACTATCACCTTTCTTTTGTACCCCCAACTTCACATTTGGTTAGGCCACGGGGTCCTACGGCACCGAATACGCCTAGTACCCCCAAGGCCGGGGAGTTACCAGATGGTGCGGCTGGTTTTGGGGGAGGTCTTTGGTCGGCTGGCCTTAACGCAACGACTCTCTTCAGCTCAGGCGCTAGTATCATGTCAAGGTCCGACAGTTTCTCGACCGAGAGAGCTAGTAGTAGCAAGAAGGACGAAGACACTCCGAGGTCCTCTCTCAAAGGATTATTCCTAAAAGCGAAACCCAAGTCTCCAATGGAAGGTCGAGAGGATGTGCCTGGATGGAAAGTTTATATATCCTCACCCTACGATTGTATATTCGCCACGGAGCGTGGGAAGAAGGATAGGCTAAACTGGCTTCTGGACCGACTTCGATTCGCAGAAGCCTGGAACCTCGTCGATAAATTTCCTGATATCATTTCGGAGTCTGCTGTAGAGGACGACACGGAGGAAGAAGGTAGCGGTACTGATGATATGAGCATCACGGAACAGAACAAGAACCTTTACTCCGCTTCAGCTAAAGAAAAGAGGAGGATTGGAGAGTTATGGCTTGGGGAACTTGTTCGAGACGAAAAATGGGAGGAGGCCGCTGAAGTATCTGAGAAAGTCCTAGATACCAGCCCTCGCTGGGAGAGTTGGATTTGGGTTTTCTTAAAGGCTGGTAAAGTCCGAGAAATTACTCCACACGTTCCTATCAAACCGCTTCGACCACCAATCCCAACTGCCATCTACGAACTTATACTTAACACATACCTTGAAGAGGATTGGGCAATGTTCGAGGCTCTCGTTCAAACTTGGCCGGGTGAATTATACGACAACAACGAAATTGCAAAAATTGTGGAGAGGAAACTGAGGGATCGGGGAGAATCTGGGTTGCAGAAGGGCAAGGTTGGCTGGAGACGCCTGCATAATTGCTTAGCTATACTGTATACCCGTACAGCACGGCATACTGAAGCTTTGATGGAGTATATTATGCTTAGGAATGCTGAGGAGGCAATACGATTGGCTAAGGAGTACAACATTCTCAGTGGTGCGATCAAGGGTCACGTCGCAGAATGGCTTTGGTTGGGTGTGGATGACAGAACGCGAGACTCTGCAACCGTAGAGCAGCTGGAACAAGAGACGAAAGAAAATGTACAGCTCCTCGTGCACGAAGGCTGGGATCATGAAGGGACTGGAATCAGTCTGGAAGATGTAGTCAGGGAGCTACAGCGAGCAGATGAAACCTTGCTGTTATTCTTCTATCTTAAAGACCTCTGGTTCAGAGACAAGCAAGCTGTCTTCACCGGAATCGGCATACGTGGGCGGCTCCAACCGTTTGGGGACCTTATGGTTGTATCTTTTGCGGAATATGACCGACAAGCACTAATGGAATTCCTACAAACCAGCGAAGACTACGACTTCGAAAAAGCTGTGAAGATTTGCGAGAAACGCAGGTATATCGACGAGTTAGTGTACTTGTATTCTCTTACGGGCCAGACAAAACGTGCGCTTTTCCTCATCATCAACGAAAAGAACGATGTCGCGGCCGCGATCGATTTTGCGAAGAGCCGAGACGACCCCGACCTTTGGAACGACCTCTTGGAGTACGGAATGGATAAACCGAAGTTTATTCTTGGTCTACTCGAAAACGTTGGGACAAGCTTGAACCCGATTGAACTGATTAAAAGAATCCCGAATGGGTTAGAAGTTCCAGGTTTGAAGGAGGGTCTGACGAAGATATTACGGGAGCACGAAATCCAATGGAGTTTGAGCGCTGGCGTAGCAAGGTGCCTTTCCGGAGAAGTGAATGTTGGCATGGAGAAATTGAGGACAGGGCGGAGAAGAGGGGTCAAGTTCGATGTCAAAGCAGTAGAGTCGGCGGTTGCAACGATTATGGACGAAATGATACAAGAGAAGGGGAAAGAAGAAGAACTGGCACCAGCTCACAATTCTGGTTGTGGTATTTGCAAACGAGATTTCGAGCACAGGGAGCCGGAGACACTAGTTGCGTTTGCTTGTGGGCACGTATTTCATCTTCGTTGTCTATTTAAGAAGCAAAAATGGTTGAGGAAGAACCCCGATGCGCGTCTATCTGGCTATCTATCCGAAGAAGAAGAAGAGGATGCTGCAGAGGGTGGGGAAGAAGTGGAAGACGAGATTGAGAGAATCATTTTCAAAGCTGACCAGGCAATGGCTGATGCGGCATACGACCAATCGGGATATGGAGGCATAACAGTCATGAGCATTGCGGAGAAGGTTACAAGGGCAGCATTGATTCGACAAAAGATCGATGCTGGATGTCCTTTGGAAGTCAAGCCAATGCTTCTTTGAACAGTCCATTTTTGAATAGCCGCATTAAGATATCCTGCACACTTGGAGGGCCGCATTGGACTAAGGTTGCCGCATTCTTCTTTTTATACTTTTCATGAGGTGTTAGATACCATTGTAGGTTGTTTATGTGTATATACTAGCGATTAGCGCTTTCAAGCCATATAATTAATACAGACCATCAATCTCTTCTTGAGACGGTAGCTGATATTGTAACGAGGCAACGAGGGCTCGGCCTTGAGTAATTGAAGTTGTTACAGACCTACGAAATGAGGGCTGTGACATCAGTTGCATAGAGCACGACGCGACTGAACCCTCATAGTAAATCTTCACCAAAAAACAGAATCTTTAAATACCCGCAAATTTTCATGATTCGAGTTTTGTTAGAATCGCTGGAATTAGGCGTTTCAAAATGTATGGGTTTCGATTCACATAATTTGGAAGATTTGTTCTTGCAGAGTATGAAGAGAAAAGAAAAGACTGGTACCATCACATCGGATTTAAAGAACTCCTGTTTGATCCTCAAAATGATCATGTGACTTACACAGAATTGCACGTGACTTCGAGATGCCTGTGCGGCGTACCTTAGAGAGCGTGGTCTTGGCGTCGTAGCCCACGACCGCACCACAACCAACCCTCAACTTATGTACAACAACATTCAACCTCAGAATTGCCTCGACAATTTCGACAAGTCCAATACCCACTAATCACATCATTTATCGCAACGGTTGAATCGTTCTCCTGACCGTTGCTTCCTAGGGAATCTATCGACCCATCAATTCTCTAAGCTCGAGGATAATGCTTTCAATATCCTCTTGTTACGCTTCGTTACGAACTAACTTGGGCTCTCGAGCTTAGTCCTGCCCACGCGATGGCCCAGATCACTACCCTTGGCGAACACAAACCCTCTGCTCTGCCCTACTGCTTTGCCGAAAAGCTTCTACCTGACCCTCCACCTCCGAACTCCTACCAATGGACGCTATCACCTCATGTGCCCGACGAAGAACTCCTGGTCGTCAAAGATACCGTGATCTGGTCGCAGGGAGGTGTCATACAGCGAGTATATCGATACAAGGCAGAGAAACAGAATGTCCAACAGGCGTTATTCGCTTGGTTCTTCGATGACGAAAATGTCATCACAGAGAAGAAAGATGGCAAGAGGCGAAAGAAATCAAATCAGGACTCCGACCTAACGAGAAAGAAGTCAACATGGAACTCTAAGTCGAGAACATACGCTACACAGCTAGGGAGCTTTCCGAAGATGAAGAGGAAACAAAAGGATGTTGCATTCATGGATATTGACGAAGAAGATAATCCAGAGGATGATGATTCGGTATTCGAGGAATCTGGGGATAGAGCGCTAATCGTCTTGCTTAAGAACGAAGCATTTATCTACTTCCTTACTGGAACGAGTTACGTCGTTCACCTGCCGTGTGATGTTCAATACGCTCTTGCAGCCCCTAATGGGGTTATGCTCCAAGGAAAATACAGCTTACCGGATGTACCGAGGCTGTTTATCCTTAAAGATCCCCTCTCGGATCTTGGGATGGTGCTTGACCAAGAAGGGGGTAGCGCGATGGATCCTGGGGAGGAAATTCTCTTTACGGAAAGAATACAACAGAAGGGTGCTGGTATGCACTCGAAGGTTGCGGCAGAAGTTATTGTTGCGGTTACTCGGAATATACATCGCGGCCATATTACGATATGGCAAGCAAAATACATCCCGCAAGGCCAAATCGGAGCTGCCGGTAAACGAACACCATCTCTAGGAGGAACACTCTCCAGGAGAAGATCTTCTTTCGGTGCCGGGACTGGAGCCGCGACACCTGCTGTACCAAACCCGAGCATGATAAGCCCTGAACAAAGCCTAAGGTTAGATTTCGACAAAGAGAAGACCTCAAACCGGAGGGTGAGCTCGCTTGTGGCTCGTGCGGATCTCGGGGGCTCTGTCGATAGGGTATCTTTCAGCGATATGGCTAAAGCCGGCTCCACATCCTTTCGTGATGGCCCGCCAATCGACGCTCTGTTAGACGAACTTAACAGCAATATCAACCTAGAGACCCTTGGGCAAACGGAAGTCAACAGCCTTCGAAATGAGATCTTATTCACAAAAATCGAAACTATTCCGTACAGTCTCGGCCCCAACTCACTCCCGCTAACTAAACTCCCACGCATATTCACTGTTCTTGCACCCCGCATGTCAACTGCTAGTGAGAACGAAGGGCAGAGGGCAATCCTAGTCATCGTTAATAACTTTGAGTCCAGAATACTCCAGGTTATCCTACAGCTTCCTGCCCTGCTCCCCGCATATGCCGTCAGAAAACGTTCCCTTAGAAAGGTTACGTTGATCGATGTGCTACAGAAGTCAGGCAAAGATGCTGTGCAGATTTTGGATAATAATATTACAAAGTTGTTGATTCTCAAGGAAGATGGTCAAATAGAAATCGGAGCTCCTTGGTGCCCTCCCTTGAATCTCCCCATTCCGCCCACCCTTGCGCGATCGAATATGCACACTCCAGGACAAATGCGAAAACAAAAACGGGATTTTGCGAGGTCTTTGTCTCTTCCATTGAAGAGGATCACGGGTTTGGCATACCCCGAAGCTCACGGGAGAGTATCACTTATCGATGAAAAAAATGTCATCCATCGGCTGTCTATACAGATATGTCCCAAAGATGAGTTCGTCAAGCAAGCTCTTGAGACAGCACGATATGTTCTTCCAGCGCAAAGAGGTGGCGAAGCGATTTCTGTTGCTTGGATGGAAATAATGCGTACCAAGTCAAGTGTCAAGAACTTCGCTTTTGCAGAACCAGGGTCGACCCTTGAAGAATGGAAGGGTTTCGTGATGACTATTATGTTGCTTGGTGTTTCGACGCTTCCACAAGTTGTCCGGAAGCCCAGGAGGCGGACAGGGCTCGCGCGAATATCAAGTGCGAGTTCTGCCACTTGGGAGGATATGCTCACCGACGACTATGATATCGGCCCCCAGGCGGATTTTCTTCGATCAACAGCATGGGAATGGGTGGCAGAAGTGGAGGAGCAAAAGGTAGAGGGGACCCGAGCTTCGCTTGGTTCCAGCGGCCTGGGCTCGGGCTCCAAATCAAAGAAAAACAACTACTTCATAGATTGCATAACCGCTGCTCGCGAGTTCCTAACAACTAAGGAGGGTAAAGGAATCGAAAAGGAGTTATTCACAAAGAGCAACGAAGCAGAGGTACGAAGGACATCTTTTGCTATGTTGATCGTAGGGCTTCATATACTCCGAGAGGAGTGGAAACTAGACCTTTCCATGGAACCTGCTGTTAGAAAGATGGGAGCGCTGCTCGTACAAATGTGCACGTGGATGGGCTGGTTTGGTTGGGTCAGTGGCTATATGGCAGACGATATCGAAATGGAGAGCTGGGAATTTGATAGCTGCAAGTGCCTCACGATCCTCTAAAATCGGCCTGCTTAAACTAACTATCCCATTTTTAGCTCGTTTCCCTGAAGTTGCAGTTAATGAGCCGCATTTCAAACAACCGTCTATCTACGACTGGCTCGTCGAGTGCTTCCAGGATCAATCTCGAGCTGTGCAAATCCCATTCATGACATTGCACGACATCGTCGTCCCCAAATCCAACGAGCTCCAGAATACCGGTAACTACTGTGCACACATAACGCCGAAAACACGATTGATAACGGAACTTTACTCCCAAGTACGAATTTCGGGAAGAAACTTCGAGAACACAGTAGCACAAATGATCAAACTCGGTATCACTTGGGGTTTCTTAGAAAAGCTGCCAGAGGGAGTTGCTGTACCGTTCATCGAGGCCATTACTCGAGTCCAAGAAAGTCCTCCAACTTCATGGGGAGAGTTTGCTCTTGAGCTTGTATCTCGCAAAGATTTGAAGCTTGTCCTGAGCGGTAAAGGAAAAAATCAAGCCACAAGATGGACAAATGTGAGTAACGCAAACACCTTAAGTTTGGAATCCTATCTAATATCTGGTGTAGGCTCCCCTCCACGAGGGTCTGCGAGATGCACACACCATTTGCTCAACTACACTTGAGCCGGAAAGTCTTGGCGCCTTCGATGGTAGTGCGGAGATGGACCGTACTAATATTACAAAACTTATCTGGCCAGACGACCGTCGTTGGAATGAAGCAGTGAAGCTTTTGCAATCATCCAGGCCATGCGCAGTCAAATTCATTCCCGACCAAAACATGACGGAGCAAGAGCAAATTGAACGACAGCAATCCCTCGCCCAGTTTACCGCAATGCGAACCTTGGCGGTCCCCTCCGGACGAGGTCTCCTCTACTACAGTGCCCGGATCCCTCTCCTTACTGAAAAGTTTCCGACACCAGGTTTTAATCTAACTAGCATCATGAAACCTGGTGGATTTACTGTTAGCGCCGAGAAAGTGAACTACACAGAAGAAAAGGTCTGCTGGGCATTTTTTCATGCCGGCGTTGCGGCGGGCCTCAGTATTTCGAAAGAAGCGCATGATATCGACACCTCATGGATCGTTTTCAACAAGCCTACCGAACTTAGTAACCGTCATGCTGGCTTTCTCCTAGCACTAGGATTGAACGGTCACCTTAAGTCGATCGCCAAATGGGATGCATTCAATTATCTTACACCGAAGCATACAATGACCTGCATTGGGCTGTTGCTAGGCCTGGCTGCATCGTATCTTGGTACTATGGATAATATGATTACCAAGCTGCTATCAGTGCATGTGGTCCGGCTTTTACCCCACGGCTCCGCAGATCTCAATCTCTCGCCGTTAACGCAAACTGCGGGTATCATGGGGGTCGGACTTCTGTATTACAACACTCAACACCGAAGAATGAGTGAAATGCTTCTCTCGGAAATCGAAGAAGTCGAAAACTTAGACCCGTCCGCACCACCAGATAATCTCCGAGACGAGGGCTATAGGCTCTCGGCCGGGTTTGCCCTTGGTTTCATTAATTTAGGGAAAGGGCACGACCTCAAATCCCTGGAAGATCTCAACATTGTCACTCGGCTGCTAGGCATCGCGGTTGGAAGCAAAAATATCGAGATGATACATTCACTCGATAAGTCAACAGCTTCAGCCACGATTGCTCTTGCGCTAATCTATATGAAGACAAATGACGAAGCCTTGGCAAAGAAGATTGATGTCCCTGAAACGACAGCATTGATGGACTACGTCCGCCCCGATATTTTCCTCCTCAGAACTCTCGCGAAGCATTTAATCATGTGGGATAACATAGAGCCCTCCCTGGAATGGATTATCAATAACTTCCCCAGCTGCCTCAAGGCCCACTGTAAGTTAGATGCAATCAAGCATCTGGATAGCTCCCATTTGCCATTGTTTAACATTGTCGGTGGGCTTTGTTTTGCAATTGGGTTGAAGTATGCTGGTACCATGAATGAAAAGGCAAGGGATACTCTGCTATATTACCTGGACCAGTTTACTAGGCTGTGCCTCCTTTCCGGTAAGATCAATCCCTTTTGACTTATCCAGGCTAAGATTACTAACAAACTGGATAGCGGTAAATTATGACCAAAAACTTTCAAGGGCAACCGCTAGGAATTGTCAAGCGGTCATTGCTCTTTCGGCTGCTACGGTTATGGCTGGATCAGGCGATATCCCTGTTCTACGTCGGCTCCGCCGAATGCATGGTAAGATCGACGGTGACATGCCTTTTGGAAGCCACCTTGCGACCCACATAGCAATCGGAGTACTCTTCTTAGCTGGGGGCACATTCACCTTTGGAACGTCGAATCTAGCCATCGGTTCGCTTCTCCTGGCCTTCTATCCACTCTACCCTAATAGTATCTTGGATAACCGTTCGCACTTGCAAGCTTTCCGTCATTTCTGGGTGTTGGCGGCAGAGCCTAGGTGTTTGGTGCCACGGGAGGTTGAGACGAATAGGCCGATTTCGATTCCGGTCGAGGTCGCGATGAAAGACGGGAGGGTAATCAAGCACAATGCGCCGTGCATCCTTCCGGATTTGGATAATGTTGCGGCTGTTAAAACGAGAAAACCTGGATGGTGGCCAGCCGTCCTCGATTTCGATAATAATCCCGAACACTTGCTAGCGTTCCAAAAAACACAAACCATATATGTTCAACCGAGGCCACCACAATTTGCCGTTAACTCGATCTATCGGGCTACTTTTACAGCACTTGAGGAGGAGTACCAAAGCACATCCCTGATAGGCTTTGAATGGGTTTTGGGACTCGATCCTTTGATATCACTGGACCAACCGGAAAAGGCGTGGTTATTACCAAATGATGTGGCTAGTCCGGTGAATGCCAATATGCGGGATACAATGGTTGATTCGAGATTATTGATGGAGAGGACGAGTTTGACGGGGGTAAATGCGGACAGACTGAGGAACGTCAAACTGCTGTTCGCGTTTGTGGATTGGCTTGGTGGAGATGGGCTGGTGTGTATGAGTAAAGGAAGTGTGGAGAGGTTAAGGGCGGCTGTTTGGACCGCGTTTTCTTGATAAGGTGTTGCTAACTCGTAGGGAATATTTGATCCAACAAGCCTTTCTATTCTCATTCTTGTTGTTTAAAGCATTTCAAAGGCGTTCCAAGAGGATTTGAATGGCGTTTTTTGTAGCTCCATAGGCGGCTCCATAGACGAATTCGGATATTCTTCCTTTAATCGTAGGCGTTATCTCGTTGGTTTGATTCTAAAGCTTTTGTCCTAAAAGGCCATATGTTTTGTGGGAATCCGTCACTGCTCTATTATTACTGGCGAAATCTATAGAGATCCAGGGTTTTGGCAGGAGGAATCATGTGTACAATCGATATTCCACTCTGAAGTACTGTTACGTTTAGTGACCTGCCCGTGTAGACCCGACGAAAGTTCGTGCTATGTACGTTCCGAACTTGAACTTGACAAGGAAGTATATATGCCAAATCCTCAAAGTCTTTAAAATATATGTGAAACTTTGTGACATTGGAACAACCCATGCTGCATCGATATTGTGGTATCAGATTTATTCCTATAGGCCTAATGACATTATTACCCAACATAAAGTCTTACGAATGAAAACATCATACAACCGAAGCCAAGGCAACTTGGGTTTAAAGAGTGCATATATCATGCATGTTTTAGAATCGAGACATTGCCTAATTCACCGGATCGAAACTCGGCGAGCCTCGTCTAAAGTGCTATAGTACTACCCTGATCGATATCAGCTGAAGTTGCGGATTGTGTTTTGGTGTGTGGCATTTTGCCGCCGGGGTCTGGTGTGTGTAACATAACGCCGCACGCATACTATTGAATCCCTATGTTGGCAAATATATGTAGAAGAGACACCCCCTGAGTTTGGTGTATGTGGTTTGATTAGGACAATTAGGAAAATTGAAACCGCTCAAAAAAATTTTCCCTTCTACATTTCGTTCTTATGCATCACGATAAAATCCCCACGGTGCTATCATTTACCGGTGGTTGTGGGAAACTCAATCTACAGTTTCACTAGATGACTGGGCTGGGGTCTTTGTTAACCACCCGCTCAATGTTGCATTTTGCTTCTTGGGGCGTTGTTTTGATGCTGAAGCTGTGTCTCGACTGAGAACCTTCCAAGAACATTAGTCGTATAGACGCGCTAACCAACCTGCTAACTACTTGAGGACTCACTAGTTTCTGTTGATCTCAGCGAACCTGTTGGTTTAGCGCCTTTGGCAAGTAAACAAGGCCCCGTAGTGCCGATTTAAAGTCGTACTTGGCTCTCATTTCGGACAAAGATATTGGATCTCGTAACTCATAGACCGAGATGATCTTGTAGGCAAAATCGTATCCATCCCAGTCTTTGTGTCTAGAGTTGAACTCTTCATTTCCAAACCCATCTTCTTCCAAAGGTAGGTCTCCCTCGTTACGGGTGCGAGCTGGGAGGATTTCGCAAACGTGCGTGATGCTTGAGTGTGGAGCCAGCACAACAGAGTGACGCCAGCGCAGTGGAATGTTACCGATAATAGAATCGAGGTCCTTAAGGCGAAGCCAAAGGTGGATGTAAAGTATCTTTTTATCTCTTATCCTAATAATGAGAGCCGATATATCCTACCGGTTATCTCGTAAACCAAATGCTACTGCGAAGCCTACCGCGGATATGGTCTCGTACCTGTACATAGAGGTTATAATTACAAAGAGGGAACCTTGTTTGTGTCGGGTATGAATTTATATAAATAAAGCTTGGCTAGTCAGTATAGCATCAAAGAATATGTACCCAGGATTTTTATTTTTATTTTTACTTCAATCCGCTCCGGACCAATGCCCATACCCATTTCCGAAGGCTGACCGCCTACGACTCTTCATTTCAAAATAGCTGCTCGGTAACCGTGTTGCAATTGTTGGTTTCCGTAACCCGACGCAAGCCGCAAGTTCGAAGTTCCCCAGATATCGCGATGCGACCGAACCCTCTCCTTCAATTACTTCAACTTCATAACTTTTAAACAGCTGTAGTTGTGATACAAAATGACCTCCCTCCGCTCGACAATAACCCACCTCCGACCCCTGAGGTCCCACCTCCAATCCCGTCTCTACTCCACAACTCCTCCCTCGGCACCCCTCATCCTCTCCCAATCGATCCCAGCGCCCCACCTCGGCTCCATCCGTGTTTTATTACTTAACCGACCGACCGCCAAAAATGCGCTGAGTTGGGACCTTCTGAGGGCTTTCCGCGAGGAAATCGATGCAATTGCAGCCGAAGCGGGCAAAGGAGAAACTAGAGCTTTGGTGATTGGGTCTAGCGAGTCTGGTGTTGGTGGTGTATTTTGTGCCGGGGCTGATTTGAAGGTATTCTTCTTCGTTTCTTTTCTTTTCTTTCTTATAGGCTTCGGGTATGTCCCGAAGCATCTCCAAAATACAACGTCTACAACACATACCGGATTAGACGCCCTCAAGGCTAACAAATAACGTATATAAAACTAGGAACGTAAAACCTTCACCCCCTCCCAAACCACCACTTTCCTCCACACCCTAAACGCAACCTTCACAACCCTCTCCAACCTCCTAATCCCCACGATCTCCTGCATCCCAACCCACGCCCACGGCGGCGGCCTCGAACTCGCCCTATCAACCGACCTCCGAATAACCCACCCGTCAGCACAACTTTCCCTCCCCGAAACCCGTCTGGGGATAATCCCAGGCGCAGGGGGAACCCGTAGGATCTCCCAAATAATCAGCAGAAGTCGTGCGTTGGATATGGTATTGACCGGAAGGAGGGTGGGAGCGGTCGAAGCGTTGAATTGGGGACTTGTGGATAGAGTCGTTGAGGACGGAGGGGATGTTAATGAAGAAGGGGTGGAGCTTGCGAAGAGGATATGCGAGGGGGGTCCGTTGGCGATTGTGGCGGCGAAGAGGGCGGTCAAAGTTGGGTTGGACGGGGGGTTGGACGTTGAAGGGTTGGCTTACGGAGGGGTTATCGAGAGTGAGGATAAGTATGAGGCGCTTAAGGCGTTTGCGGAGAAGAGGAAGCCGGAGTTCAAGGGAAGGTAGGTTGTGAAGATGCCTTTGGGGGTATAGGATTTGTACGATAGTTGGATGTAATATACATGATGACAGGGCCGGGTCGAGGCCTCTCGGGTTGATAAATGGCCTATCGGTATTTCAGAATCTTGCCCCGTTTAAGTCCATTTCGATGGATTATTCTATTCCCTTGGACTTCTGATAGAAATGGCCGGCCCGGTACCCTTCCATCTTACGAAACAATAAGCCCGTGTACTTCGGGTTTGAACCACCCCCTAACAATAGCATCAGCCACTTCCTTCGCAGTCCGGGCGGCTTCCTCCTTCCCAGAAGCCTTAGCTTCAACATAATCTACGTGGTAATCATCAGTATCGATCACATCAATCCAAATAGTGCTTGGAACTCACATTTAATCTTCGGCTCCGTCCCACTCCCTCGAATCGTAAACCTAACCCCATCCATCCCCACCGTGATCATCTGACTGCTCCTATCCACCGGCAAAACCGGTACCCCATCACTAGTAGCACTATCGTACCCTTCCGTCAAATCCCTCCAATAACTAATCTCCCTACCCCCCAAACTTTCCGGAAACTTCCTTCCACCTTCATCTCCCAACCTTCTAATCCCGTCAAACACCTGCCTCGTAACATCCGGGCTCGGAGAAACAACATATCCATTATAACTCTCAAAGTATCCATATCTTTGATATAACTCCTGAAGTTTTCCAGCTGGGGTAGTTCCCTCTGATGACCATTTCTTCAACATGGTGATGAAAACACTCAATGCAGCGATTCCGTCTTTATCGTGCACGACGTCGGAGAACATGTATCCGATGGCTTCTTCGAAGGCGTAGATTGCTTCGTGAGTACCTTTCGATGTGATTTGCCGTGCGACGTTACCGAGCCATTTGAAACCCGTGAGGGTTTCTTCGTGGTGGAAGCCGTCGAGTTGGCCCATCGCTGATAGCATTTGGGTCGATACTGCCGAGGATAGGAGGGCGACTTTGGAAGTTGGGAGGGAGGATGTTGAGATCATGTGGGAGGCGAAGAGGACGCCTAGTTGGTTACCGGTAAGGATTTGCCATTTACCGCTGCAGTTTCGATGGTTAGATGTCTCGATATCGGACAAAGGAAGGGCCGTACCGGTAAGAAACTTACTCGACCTTTTCAGCTGCGGCAAACCTATCCGCATCGGGGTCATTTGCAAGCACGATGGTAATACCGTTCTTATCCGCAGTAGCCATGGCAAGATCCAACGCTCCCTTCTCTTCAGGATTCGGGAATTTGACAGTCGGGAAATCCGGGTCAGGTCTTCCGCATATCCAGTCAGCGTACTCATTCCTCCACGGTATCCTATCGGAGAGAACCAACCTAGCCTGCTCCTCCACAACCACAAAATCCTCCTCCGTCCCCAAAATCCTCACCACCTGCCTCGCAGCCTCCAACCCAACTCCATGCATGGGCGTATACACAACCCTTACCTTCTCCTCCCCATTAACAACCATCCCATCGACCAACCCCTTCACCTTCTCAAAGTAAGCCTCCTCGACCCTTCCCTTAACCTTCTCCACCATATGCCCATACTCCTTACTTGAAACCGTGGTATCCCAAGCCCCCTCCAACGGAATCAAATTCTCCGAAATAGCAGCCGCAATCCCCGCATCAACGGGAGGAATAATCTGACACCCGTTGCCCCAATAGACTTTGTACCCATTATCTCTAGCGGGATTGTGTGACGCCGTAATCATCACCCCGGCATTCGCACCGAGGAGGTTTAGTCCGAAAGGGACCAATGGCGTATGTACCAGGTCTTCGAGGAAATAGACTTTGATACCCTTGAGGATGAATGCTGTGGCGGTCAGTTTTGCGAAGTGAGAGGAATTGTGACGGTGGTCGTGGCCGATTATCACGCTGAGTTTGGGGGAGGGGTGGTCTGTGGGACGGAGGCGAGGAGGTAGGAGGCTAGGCCTTGGGAGGCTTGGATGATTGTCAGGGGGTTCAAGTGGGCGAAGCCGGCCTGCATTGAGGAGCGGAGGCCGGCGGTGCCGAAGGCGATCCCTTGGAAGTAAAATCATGGTTAGGATTAATAGATATATGATGATAACTTGACGATAGGTTTGAGTCTGGTGTCTATCGGAATAATGGCCACAAATATGCGTTGAAAATGTGGTATTCCGGGACCCGGCATGCCAGCTGCGCGGGAAAGGAGCCTTACGGGTTCGTAGTCTTTTCTCGAGCTCATCGTAGTCCTCTTTATCCGATAGATTTTGTATTTCTCGTCTCGTAGCTTCGTCCTGCACCTATTTCTTAACTTCCAAATCCTCTACTGCCATGCAACTGATGACGTACCCGGTCGAGCTCCAACCACTCCTTCACGAGCTGCCGGATGGTCTTGTCTGAATTCTCCGACATTTTGAAATTGCGGTTGTATTATTGTTGAAGTTTAATGTAAATTTGTAGAATTGGAATTAATTCGAAGGGGAATTTCTAGGGCATCTCTTATAAAGGAGCGATTCTAGGTGTATCTGGATTCTCGGAGCCGCCCGATTCTCACCCCGTGCATCAGCTGCACAGAAAAAGAAGGTTAAAACTGGAAGGTCATTAAAAACGTGGCCGTGGAAATGCGATGCAAACGCCGATATTGAGGAGCTACTGAGGGATACAATGGCGTCGATACCGCTGGTCCACGACAGAAATCTAAAGGGAAAAAGCCAAGAAGCTTAAGGATGATGTTTGGAGTTTTTGTATTAATTACAGCCAGCTGTTCCTTCTCTTAATTCATGAGAAAGCCGGAATCTATACGATTTTATTAAACAAAAAGAAAAGAGAAACCATAAAGAAAGCTTAAGCAAAGGTGCCAGAGCCTTTGGGGAAAAAAAAAGAAGCTCGACACCATTGTGTCGTTAAAACCCCACCGACCGTATACGTACGTAGTGTTCTAATACACGGAGAGAAATAATACAAAGGATGATGGATTCCGTTTGTTCACCCGATCCAGATCTAAATTGAAGGATTTCCGGAAACGCAAAGCCTTGAAGAATTGGAAAGCAGAAGAGAATCCAGGGAACTTTTGGGGGTCCTGAACATTATCTTGAACGGAAGGGCCCTTCTTTTCATTCTGAAAATTTAAAAACGGGGATGGTGCGGTGAAGGGGAGGGAGATATAAGCACTAAAAGTTATTATCGGGGCTATATATTTGACATGAGAATTTTAGGAAGTTTAAAGGGGGAAGCAGGTGCATCGTTGATTGTTGCGGGTAAGAAAAGGACTTTAAACCAGGCTGTCCT
Organism: Arthrobotrys flagrans; assembly: GCF_004000055.1. NCBI lineage: Eukaryota > Fungi > Ascomycota > Orbiliomycetes > Orbiliales > Orbiliaceae > Arthrobotrys > Arthrobotrys flagrans. The sequence goes on from NW_027137556.1 coordinate 2,107,531, forward strand.
ATCAAAACTCCGGATTGAAAAGAAAGAAAAAAACTGAAAAAAAAAGAAAAAGAAAAAGAAAAAGAAAAATATAAAAAACGGACCATCGCCCGGGCAGCACGTAAGCTGCAGTCGATGCGAAAATAATAAAGGGCACAACGAAAAAAACAATGTAACGAACAATCATGGTTCACATGCAGGATTTCAACCTATCCTTAGGGGCACTGGGAAACGTTCATATCGTCCAAAATATTGCGTAGCACTCGAAACCACTACCTCGGGGTCGCGGGTGGTCCAGGTGGACCGGGTTGGCCGGGTTGTGTTTGAATGACTCTAACTTGGGGAGTCTGTGGGTAGCTGCCGTTAGGATACGCAGTTCTCTGTTGGCCGGGTTGCATCTGGCGGACTTGTTGATTGTACGCGAACTGCTGCTGCTGCTGCTGCTGGCCTGGAGTGTGGGGGTACTGTGGTGGCTGTTGCTGCGTTTGTTGCTGCTGGACGCGAAGAATCTGTTGCTGAGTCTGATGTGCTGTAAAAGTGTGCTGGTTATGGCCGGGAGTGTAGGGGGCGGCATAAGCCTGGCCTTGGCCGGATGCTGGTCGAACCTGAGGTTGCGGCTGCTGAGGGGCAAGCGAGACCCTTCTTCCGGTCTGAACCTGAGCCGGACCGGTTCCTTGGGTGATGAAGCTGGTCTGACGGATAGTGGCCTGGAACGGAGTAGAAGGGTTTGACTGTTGAACAAAGCCCGGATGGGCACCGGACGAGGACATCCTTGGGACCGTTGCCGTGGCGTTTCTGGAGAAGGGGCTATTCGTATAGCCGCCGGCGGCGTATTGCTGCGGCGTGACCGGGATAGGCGGGCCCCGTGGTTGCGTGTAAGGGGCTTGCGGAGGGTAGTACGCAGTATTTGGACCGTATGCTTGGCGGTTGATCGGGGTTTGGGGGTAGGATTGTTGACTAAAGCTACCCGTGCGATTTGTGTACTGGTTGTGCCCTTGGGGGCGATTGGACACGACACGAGCCGACGGTGAGAACATGGGCTCCCCTTGATGATAGCTGACCCTCGTTGTAGTGTACGGAGCTGCGGGTTGTGGGGGAGGCGGGGGAGGTGCTGTGGCGGTATCCGGCAGCGTCCCTGGTGCAGGGAAGGATCTAATAGGAATTTCTTCAGGGACCATCTCAAGGAGCCGGTCCAATGCCTCGTAAGCGCTGGGCTCGAGTTTGCTAACCAGCTCCGCGAGTTGGCTGAGCGTCTTTTGGTGCAATTCGGCTTCGGGACTATCCGGTTTGGAGGGAGCGTTGGGATTGCTATGCTTGACGAGGCGGCTTTGTTGCTTCAAGCGCAGCTCGGCAAGGAGATCGCTAATTTCTCTGAGGGCTTTGTCGCTCTCGGATTCGTTTTCGAACAGAGCAGGATCGATTGGAATCGGTTCGTATGTCTCGGCGAGTTCTTTGAACTCGGCTTCTTCATCCTGTTCTCCATCCCCTGGTTGCCTGCCGGCTCGGATCCTCTTCAACTCCTTCTCTCCGTGCAATGCGTACCAATACTGATTCTTGGTGTGAACGGACATGGTAGATCGGCCCTGGGCGTAGGTAGGGGCGAAGGACATGAAGGGGCCGTAGTCAAGCCAGGTTGGGGTTTCCAGGCCCTTATCTTTCTTCTCGGTCGACTTTTTATTCTGATGGCCAGCCTGCGTATTCGCAGCAATATTCGGGTAGGCATCTTTGATAGTTCGGATCGATTCATGCGGGGTATTTTCGTAGACTCTGACGATTTCAGCCTGGGGAGGAAGATCCGATTGCTGGAGCTCGTCCGATTCCTCATCGACGTCCATCTCGTCCTCGCTTCTCTTGGGGATCTTGATCTCCATTTGTTTCGATGGTAGTGTTTGGTAGTAGGTCTTGTTCCCGTTCCTGATGACAATGGCGTATTTGAAGCCAGTCGGTGGCCGGAGTTGGTCTAGGGAGGTGTCGTCCGGAACGGTCGTGCTGGTGGTCGTGTCTGGGGATTTTCGGTCATCGGGAATGTTCAGATACGGATGGTGACTTGATGTTTGGGCGAGAAGAGTCTGCGCGACCTGCTTGAACTTCTTGATTTTCCCAGATGTGTCCCCGTCCTCGTTTTTGACGTGCATATCGTCATCTCTCATCTCGTCTTCAGGCGCAATGTCAGTTCGGACGCCCAAAGCTTCCAAGGCCTCGTCGGTGACCCGATCAACATCTTGACTTATGGCGTCCAAGGATTGGTAGAAGGAATCCGACATGAGCCTTTGTCGGAGAGTCTGCAAGCCATCGGGATTAGGTGACTTGAACTTTTTGGCCTCATGAGAACTTGGTTCTGGTGATACGGGTTTGTCTAGCAAGGATAGTCCAGCATCATGACTATGAAAAGAAAGCACACAAAATCAGTAACAAGTACAGATGGATATAGGTAAGCAAACATGTAACGTACTGTACCAGCGAAGCAAGAATAGATTTCCTGATATCAGCCAGTAATTGTTGCTTCTGAGCTGGCGATATCGCGATCACATTTTGTATCTCCTTTACGGGACTGCTGTCTGCGCGTTTTCTCTTCCCTATTATTGAAGTCGTATCATGTGAAGGAATTGGAAGAGCACCGTTGGCGGAAGCTGACGATGATGATGATGATGTCGAAGGGTCTATCCGTGTATTGTTGTTATTGGCATTGGCATTGATATTATTGCCATGGGGATGGGAGGAAGAAGAAGCGGACGATGACGTTAGTTGCTTAATGGAGGCGGAAGACGAGGAAGCTGATTGGAAGGGTGAATTCGCGACAGGGACGTTGTTAGCGATGGAGGTGTTTGGGATGGCGGGGGTTATCGTGGGAGCTGATGCCGATGCCGATGCGGACGATGAAGACGGGGTATGGCCCAGTCCATTCATCATCGCTGGGGTTGGTCAGGCGCCAGAGCGCGGTCGGTTAGCTTGATCTGGGTCTGGGGATGTGGTTTTGGGATGGGTCCAAAGATTGGAACGGTAAAACAGCAGCAGCACGCAGTTACAGAGCGGTCAGGTCAGTGGTGATGGAACGGACAGAACTGGCGTGAGTGCGTGTGTTGTTGGTGATACAGCTGCAAACACTTCCCAGTAACGAACGAACCAACGACCGGTCCGAGCCAGAATAGTACGGAGAGACAGAAAACACGGGAAATTGGGACAGCGGTAGGGAAGCTTGCAGGGGTTTGATAGATCGTGATGGCTTCGGAAACGAGATGGTGACGGTGCGAATGTCCAAAAAGCGTGTGATGGAGGAAGAGAGAAGGGAAGGTAATCAAGTGAGGAAGACGCAGAGCAGCGCAGCCTGTTCAGTTCCAGTATAACCCAAATCTACCGTCGCTGAGAAGAGAACAAAAAAAAAAAAAAAAAAACAAGTGATAAAACCTAAAAGGGGACTTTTTTGGCTTCACAACTTTCTTTCCAACCCAACCGACTAAATGCACATAATACACACCACACACACCACCATTAACACCACAATCAGGATCCAAGACAGTACAGGACAAAGGACAAGATTATAGGACAAGGCAATGGGAATGGGGGAGACGCTAGGAAGATAGTAATATGAGGGAAGGGGGGGAATGAGTGAAATACAAAGCTATGACGAAGGTCACCAAAGACAAGACTAGAGCCGCTACTGCTGCTAGTGCTACCGCTACTAATGCTTTATTTTATAAAATGGTGTACTTACTTGGAGGCATCGGGGCTGTTGCTGCTGCCGTCGTAGCCATCAGGAAATCAACCTTGCCCTTCAATCTCGCGGTCGAAAAGGCCAGAGCTGTCCCAAGACGCGTCGACGGTTCCTCGGTGGCAGACACCGTGGCTGATGGTACTATTATATTGGTTATATCTGATAAAAATGGATTCCTTCCTTCAAAGGGTCTTGAATTCGGTATTGTTATTGGTGTTGAATTGGTATTGGTGGTAGTAGCGTCGTCCAAGATGGCGTCGGAGTCGTATTCGCAGGCCCTGTCTCATTCGATGGATGTGTGTCCGAACCTCCCACGCTAACAGATTCGTTTCGTTCGGATTGAGAATCTCGCACCGATAAAATTCATAAAAGAAAACCCCACTGGACTCGACTCGATTCGACCGGACGGGCGTTCGGAATAATCTTTTACCCCCCTCTTTTTGCAGTTTGAAAGGTGTTCCTCGGGAGAGAAAAAAAACCGAGATGTATCCTTTTTTTTTTTTTTCTTGTCGTCGTGTACGTGTTTCAGAGAGATAGAGAGGTCTTTGATACTATCCTTTCGCGGAGAATGCACCGTTTTTCTCGATGAGATTGATTTTTGTGTGGTGTTCTGTTCCCGCGTAACTAACAGATCTGGAGGGATCGTAACGGGCGTAATCTATAAAAGAAAGAATTCAAATGGGAACCGGTGTGAAAAACAATAATCAACGACCCGGAATTCGAAAGAACAAAAAAATTTTGGAGGAAGACAGAGGGCAGAATGAAAATAATTCTCGCAGGAGGATTAGGATCAGAATTGGAGAAACAGTTGAAATGCACGGCAAAGAAAGGAAAAGAAAAACAGCAGGAGCGGGAGGCCCTGTGAAAAAGAAAATTGCGGTCTCGACAGACCAGAACTGACGGGCCTCCCAAAAGCACGGAAAAGAAGGCTAGCGTTCTTTGTCCGGATTGCTTGAACTTCGCTCACTTTCATTTGCCCGCTAGGAAACACCCCTGCGCGCATATGATCTGGGGGACGACGAGGCCCTGTCATGAGAAGTCGGGTCCAAGTGCTCAGGGCCAAGTCCAGCTGGGAGTTGGCTTGATTGATTGATATGGAGGTTAACCATGGCGATGCAGCTGTGCGGTGCGTGATTACCGACCATGCATCATACAGAGTGCCATCCGATGCAATGAGGGTTCCTGTTTAATGCCTCTGCTGATATCTTTCTGTCTGTCTGTCTGTCTTTCTTTCATCCACTTGAGCTCCCTCTCTTTCATTAATTAAAATAGCGTTTCTTGCCTGGTCTGTTGGCTGTCTGATTGTCTACGATACATACTTCATTTGCATACATGCACCGTACGAGACTTGTACGAGTAATAATATCAAGAACCTCACCGAGCTGACCGTTTACTTTGAAAGAAGAGCAAACATTGGCTTCGGGATTCTCCCGTTGGCGAGGAAGCGATGCCATCCGCGCGTTTCGTTCATTTCCCATCTCGCTGGCCCTGGTCCATTGTCGACAGCTTCATCCCCTAACCGCCGCCTGATCCTTATCCCCGATCCTTATACCCGACTTCTCCATTTTGGGCGCCAACACCAAATCCACCACATCAGAAATTTATATTCCCTGTAAATGCATATTCTTCTGCATAGGTAACAATGCTCATGTTCCTCTCTTCTTAATACCGTATCCTCTACTGCGATCGACTTTCTACAGCGGTTATGCATTCTAGGGAAACATTCCTCCCTGACGGACTGAGATTTTGCAGCATTGCGACGAGATAATGACATCATAAACCTCGACATAACTCAACCGGAGCGGAGATATTATATCAATGGCACTGCTGGCGACTCCATCATACGACCTCGTGGATGATCTCAGGCGCGAACTCCGCAATAAGCAGAGTTCGCAGGCTTATTGGCCGGAATCACTTCTACCCAGCTAGACCGACTTTCGTCGTTCAAACGAAATGTATCCTACCTTCCGCCGATTGGGACCGTCTACCGTTCGATCCGGATGTCGACGTTCTACCTCCCGAAACCGGTGCCTCAGTTAACGACAATGGCATCGATTCCGAAATATCAGACTTCGCCCGACAAGTCCCTGAATACACCCTTCCCTTTGACGCAAACAAGCCTCCAGGAGCAGTTCGAAAACATCTCCTACCGATTCTTCGCCTGCTCGGGTGCGCAGACGACATCCCAAAGCCTAAAAAGGGATCCACCAATCTCGGTTACACAAACTTGAGGAACCCTCTAAACAGGGCTCTTCGCCGTGAGAGCTTGAACGATTTTAATCCAAACGCTTCGGATGGCATCTCCCTCGAGGCGCCCCCGGAAACTCGTGGCATCTCCTGTGCCGGTCTGACGACTCGATACATTCTGTACAAGATATGGCCGGACCGTGAGGAGCTCTACCAAAAAGGATACCCTCTACGCCGGACCTTCTTTGCTCTGGGCGACCGTGCCCTAAAGTACATCGCTTCGAGGAATGCCGATCCGGGAGATGTTGCTCTCTGGGCACACGTCGTCCTCGCCAGCAGCGGGGCCGAAGGTACTGCCAGGCTAAACTGGCTATGTCGAAAACTCAGGTTCAGAGTTCCATCATTCGTCTTCAACCATACGTTAAGACACCAATCCGGCCACACCGCCTACACCATCAAAAGACTCACCTTGCTGGTTGACACCTTCCTCGCCCGAAACCTCGAAATCGCAGAACACATGCGCAAACCTGAATTCAAACTCGATGCGCTCACGAAACGTATCATGTTCCTTCGACTCTTTCGGCTCGCCAACTATTACGCACCAACGCAGTTACCCCATGTCGCGAAGGTATACGCAAAACATTGTATCGATCCTCCGGCGGAGATCACGATGAATGATATTATATTTTGCAACCACATCCTCTGGGCTATCGGTGGGCCACCAAGGATTGCCAGCCCTTATTGGACATCCCTCAGATTCATCATTGATGCACAGATCTTTCTGCTCCGGAAGATGTTCCAGGCGAATCCAGTCATGCATTTGGACCCCAAAGGCTTCAGAGGAATCGTCAGAACCCGACTAGCCGCACCGCGATCCGTCTCGGAACGCGGAATCATCGCCCATCAGGGTGAAAACTGGCCACCACGTAAAGATATCACCGACGGATACGATCAAACCCACACGCGAATCGACTTTGACCACGAAACACCCGTCACCGGGGAAGCAGGTAAAGTCTTATCCGAAATGCAACGTGCCGGTTATCCGTTGCAAACATGGGATCGCTCTGCAATGATCCTCTCGGGTCGTGAACACGATGGAACGCCCACAGTACCCCGCCGTACTTGGTTTATAGCCGGCACCAGTACGGGAGAAGAAAACAGGTTTACACTTTTACAAGCCCGTATCCGAGCCACCAGGACGCTCAACGAAGCATGGCATATATTCCTACAATTTCTCAACGAAATCATAACGACCTCGCAGGAGAGAGCCGGTGTCGTCCACGTCTACCAGGATATGTTCGAAAGGATCGTGCAGGCACGAAAGCAGGAAGCTCTAGACAAACACCTGTCACCGGTTGAAGAAGCGCCTGCCGTCGTTCCCGTAAGAACCGGTATTAAACGATTTATCCCACCAAGCGAGGAACTAGATGTCATCTACGCACCTCCGAAGCCCAAGAAAGACCCAACAGAGCATTACCTCAGACAATCGAACACGACAGTCCGTGGCCCGACTCTGATCCGACGAGGCCCGAACCTCGAAGACAGAGCCACCGTCAGCATCGGAGATACCAAAAACATCATCCCACCACCTTCGGACCCTTCCCGCGGCGCCTTCATTCCAACCTCTGCGCCCACCGTCAGCGAACTGTGGTCCCTAATGCTCCGCAATGGTATAAAACCCAGTCTAAGTCTTACAAAACTCCTCGTCTCAAATGCAGCCACGCCGAACGAAGCACACATGTACCTCGAAGAATGGTATAGCTACCCACGGCGTCGCCAAACCTTCAGGACCGAAAAGGGTAAAATCGAATTCCGTTGGTGGCAAGTCTTCCATCGTAAGGAACTCGAAAAACTCAGAATCCGCCAGTTTGGAGTGCAGCATGCGGATGTAAAGGATGAGGACGATGCGAATTACATCGACGCTTCTTCGGCAACCGTTGAATTGGCAATATCGTATATCCATTGTTTAACATCAACCACCTATGCACCCCGCAAAGATCGTACTTTCCATAACCACTGGAACTTCTCAAGCGGGCTTCTATTCCTTCGAGTTCCGCAAGCCATCATCATCGCCTCGGGTTTCAGAATAACCTCCTTGAGCGCCTGGACGAGCATCCTCAAAGCCTTAAACTACACCCACCATCACCGCGGACTCTTCCAATCCGAATTAGCGAAATACGCCACCAGCCGACTCGCATCCGCCCGCTTCGGAGAGGGGAACCCACGGAGGAAGATGAAATATCGAGATGTTAATGTCTGTGTTAGGAAGATATGGGAGCATATAAGGTTGCATTGGGGGTACCCTCTCGAAGCGAGCATTGTTTATGAATTCACGATCGCGGCGGAGAGGGGGTGGGAGTATGAGCAACAACTTAAGGCTTATACCAACGATCAAACGCAATTTCACGAAAAATTTCCCTTTCGAACCGAAGATGCCGTTGAAATCTTTGAAACGGTGGTGGGGATCCGGAAGGTGACCCAGAGGAGTTTTAAAAATCCGGGGAACAGAGCTTGGAGGAGGGTCGGGGCTTCTGCCGTTAAAGCTAACGGTGGTGTTCGTGAGGGGGATGATGGGTTCGGAGATGCAAAAACGGATGAAGATACGATATTCGGTAAACTGGTCGAAATGTCCGCACCGATAGAAGACGAAAAATCACGACTCCCACCGCAGGTCATCCCCCGTACCGCACATCTCCACGCCTACATGAGATTACTGCTCCGCACCGGTCACGAAGAATACGAACCCATCCTTCGACTTCTAAAATGGATGGGCCGTTACAGCGACTTTTTAGAAATAAAAAACCGAAGGTTAACGGTAATCGCCATGAAGGCAATGTGGGATTTCAACAGGGGATTAAAAGAAATCGAGGATCCAGCGGAGAGGTTGAAGGTTTGGGAAGCCAGAAAGGCGAAGTTTGGAGAGGCCAAGAGGTTGTTTCTGGAACGGTTGAAAGGGTGGGGGGCTTGGCCTAGTGATGTGGAGGTTGCGGCTTACAATGGAGAGAATTGGAGGGAGTTGAGGGACAGGGACCCTGCGGAGGAGGTTGAGGGGGTGGATTATGATGATGAGTGGGGGGAGGAAGGGATCGAGGAGAGGTTGCAGGAGGCGGAGGCGGAGTATGATAGGCACTAATACTATATCGAAATTACGGTTGTGTATGAATAGGAATTTTAGCATCTCCATTTTGTAAGACTATTTAAAAAACGGTGATAAATTTTTAATGGATCTAGACTGAATTCGCATACGCCTCCGAATGATATAGAAACGCCATAAAATGTCATGCATGTCGCTATGTTAAGAACTCGCTTTTTAATGACACAGATACCAAAAGAATAAACCAAAGCCACACACTAAGTAAACCGTGCAAACTCCCCATATAAATTTCAATCTCAACGCTGTAGGGAAAAGGACGGCAAACACCCTACCGAGGGATAGGGACTCTCTCTAAATCCCACCACCCTCCTTCAGATCCTCCGCCCACTCACAATACCTCCTATAAAACACACCCATACTGCTAACCACCACCAAATCGAGAACATCCATCCCCTCACCTTCAACCAACAAGCTCCCCAATTTGCTCTTCAACCCACTCCCCGCATCATATTCCGTCTGTTCCGTCCAACTATTCTCCCTCTGTAACTTCTTAAATTTCTCTCCAAACTTGAATTTCGATAGACCTCTCGAGTGACCCGGTCTCGAAGAACTTCCGGAGGGGGGCGGGTTTCCATCCGCATCCGGTGGACGTAGAGATAGAGTTGAAAGGAGAATTGGATCGCCCTTTACGATTGTTGTGTTACCGAACGGGCTCCCGGCTATGGTGCTCGGTGGGTGGAGTCTTAATCTGATTTTTCGACCTACACCGTTTGTTTCGAATTCACAGGTTCCCGTACCCTTTTGTGGTGGTTCGAAGACGTATCCTTTACCCTTTGTTTCTCTGTCCAGTTTTTCATCTGGGGAACCACCGTCTGAGGGACAGTAATTCGGGGAAGTCGAGTAGAGGCCCATTTGTTCCATTGCTATGCGAGTTTCCTCATCGACGGCGTATCGAGGTTGAGATGGCTGTTGCTGGTGGTGCCGGTTGTAAGAACCAGGGGAGTCGGAACGTTTTCGACGGTGGGCGGCGGAAAAGACGGAGAGACGTTTGCCGGTTGATTTCCAGAAACCTTCGCCTTGGAGGAATAATGTACGTTTAAAGATACCGTCGGAGTCATCGTCTGGTTCTGGGATTTCCGCTGCCGGTGTTTCCGGTTGTTGTTGTGGACGTGGGCGTCTTATTGATGGATTTGGGCTGTCCGGGGAGTATATTTCTGTAAACCTTGATTGGTAGGATACACGAGACATGGCCGGGTTCATCATTTGTGGCCTCGACAGATCCTTTGGTGGAGGTGGAGGTCCGACGTCTTCAAATCCCGGTGGAGGAGGGGGTACCGGCGCCGGCCAGAGATAACCACCACCGCTACTAACACTATCCCCACCATCACTAGTAGCAGTAGACGGACGGGTGGTATCGGGAACGTTCAACGTCACTGGCGTCCCTACCGGTTTCTGGTTACACACAAATTTCCTATACCCATCCGTATAAACTTCCAGATTTAACCGTTTCCTATCCCTTCTACCCTTTTTCGACACCAAAGATTCCTGATGCATCATCTGTGCGGCGTAGGAGTTCGGCATGTGCGGGATATCTACGAGTGGAGAGTTATGGTTCGAGTAGATACGTCCGATGGTAGCTTGGCTTCCCGTCGTACGATCTCTTCTGATAAATGTGATTTCAAAGTCGGTACTCGTTGGCATCGGTCCGCTGCCCACGGAGTGGATACTCGATGATGAATGGTTTAAGTATCCGCCATTATTATCATTATTATTCTGGCCACCGGGAAACAAATGGTCACTCCGAGAGCTTTCGCCGCTAAATGAAGCGCGTAGGTATGAAGGTCTAGCATCGTCGAATGATGATGTCCCACGTGCAGAATAATGATCAGGTTGTAACGACTGTGAACGAGGTTTTTGAAGCCCTTCGAGAGGTTGGATGCGTAGATAATATAGACAGGATACGATATCCTGTGCTGTGACGGTGTTGCATTGTGGTTTTAGAGGGGTGAGGATGATATCTGCGTGCGCCCACGCGTGTGGGTAACGTGCATTAGCGAGGCTTACTCACATGCCGAGATTTGCTTATGTGATTTAAACGGGGAAAGGAAGGAACTAAGAGTTCTTATAAGACTTACCTTGGCTGTTTGGGACTCGAACGATGTAGAGCTTAAGCTGGTGGGAAGATACGGCGTGGGGGTCGTGGGGAGGAGGTTGAGGAGGATATCGGCGGATTTGGAGAGGTGGGTTGTCGGCGAGTCTGGTGAGGGTGTCTAGAGACTGGGCCTCTGCTCGTATCACCATCTTTTCTCTCTACCTACTCCACAGGGTTGGATTGGATTCAGTTCGGTGATGTTATACTTGGATTGTTACTGATGATTACTACGGATTAAAGATCAAAGGAAAAGGGACGCAGTCAAAGGAGAAGTATCGCAGTGGCAAGCGAGAAGGAGAATCGGTTGATTAGTAGTCAAGTCGTAGTTGTGGATATGTTAAGTAATGATGCTAAGGCAGTTAAATACAGCACGGCAGCTAGCAATCTCGAAGGGGATCTAAAATACAAATAACAGTGAAATACGGGCCAGCGACCGCTATAAAAAGGACCTATTTTGAGACCGGAACCTTGCGACCTCCCGCCAGATCAAGCCAAAGTGGAGGGCCTTGTCATGCAACCAACTGCATGGGATTTGGTACCGTACAAGTATGTACAGGCATGTATGGGTCCTCGGGTGGCGAAGTCCGCTGTGACTGGTTCGGCCCAGCCTTACCGACTCCACACCCTTGCGCACGCCTGCTTGCGTATGTTAGGACAGTTAGTTTCGATCTTTCCAGTTGTGAGTCGCGTGCGTGGGCGATTTGAAGGCAAACAAATAAGTGAGTATGTAATTATAGAACCGAATCATGAGAGAGAGAAAGTCTCAAGTAAAATATAATAAAGTCGTCAGATGTCTAAGCTAAGGCATGCAATGTGCGTATCTGCAGTCTCGTAACGTATCTGTATGGAACAATGCTGCCAACCAATTAGGGCAAAACAGTCCTATTGTCGGTATCGTCGCGGTCAAAACTTCATTCGCCCAAAGAGGAACCTGCACAGCATAGGAAGTACTTAGCTAACCCTATACTTAAAACCCCAAAAAAACCGGCTGGAGAGTTAGACTAACATGCCGCTCCAACTCCTATATACGCTGCACCGCCACCGGCTCCGTACATAGTCTTCCTACGAAGCGTAGCTTCCCTCTCTCGTTTCGCCTTCTTTTCCGCTTTTACGGCCGCTTTGGCCTCTTTTAGAGCATTTCTCGGTGGCACTAGTATTGTAGTCGCCTCTGATTTAAATGACGACTGCCGTGCTGGTGGATCGAGATACTCGACGTTGTAGTTTTTGAAGCACATTTCTTTTATAAATATTCCGTGCGACTTTGAATTTGTGTTGATTTTGACAGGGACAAGGTATGGAAGATACCCTGGCGGTATATAAGAGGGATTTGGAATGTATCTGGTTTCTTCTCGCGTAACGTCGCAAAAGAGAGTATATTAGTAAATGTGTATAATTTGATAGAGGTTTGGAAGGTTTTCATTGACTAGATTGTTTGGATAGATATAAGGGATATTGGTATCTCCAATTCCGTGCCCAGAGTATCAACTTATATACCCTCATGATCAATCGCTATCTAGGCACCAATGACCCCCATCAGGCATAAAAGCAAACTAGTATGTTGTACAAGACAACCCAAGAGAATATCAAAAGCCACTCGGGCCCAATTATTCTCCAAAACCGCAGAAACCTTTCATAAAAACTCCGAGATACCTAAAGCAAAGCCTCCACCGAAAAAAAGGGTTCCGTTATCTCGACTGGTCAATCCTAGTAGATGCAAACAACAGTTTCCTCAAATCTTGAGGCCTACGGGCGCAGCATGGTCGGCTGATGCTGGCCATCCTCGTATTTACTTTAGCAGCATATATCGTTTTCCCGGCTAAATATATTCCTAACCAACGACATTGTAGAATATACGCCCGCCTGTGCAATGCTGCAGCAAAGCGGTCCGCAGCAGAGATTTAGGTGTCGATTTATGCTCCGGGTCCCGACCTTTTAATCGATACAAGAGTGAAATATCGCCATCTACCTAGGTACATATCTGCAGATACGTTGGCTTCAAAAGCGCGGATAAGTGACCGGCTATTAGTGAGGAGGGCTTGGAATCCCAGTTTCCAAATAGGCAGCGATACAACATATTATAGTACATCATAGGATTCTCAACTTCGTCAATTCTAACAGAGATATCCGATGCTTCATTCTGATTGAGGAACATGTTGACAACGCAAATTACGTTCAAAATACCACAGTATCTCAAGCTCGATGTTCAACTGCAAAAGGGAAAAATATATATTATTATTTTCGTAGTCGTTAGGCCAGAAAAGTACATGAAGAATCCACCAAACTCTTCCTTAACCGAGATATATATAAAAAATCTAGCAATTAATGCAAACTAAAGAAGGTAAAAAGGATCATCAAAATCATAACGTTCATAACTCATGAAACAAGTCATAAATATCACAAAAGATCAACTACACCAGAGTCCTCCAATGATTCCTCCCTCTACTCGGACTCCCTTCCCTCGGGATAGAAATCGACCTCCGCCTTTCCACTCTTACTGTTGGGGAAATCGTTCCTAAAGAACTAACGGATGACCCTCGACTCCTCAGCGAAGTCCCCGCCCACGACGTAAAGTTTTTCGCCAAATTAACTAATGAACCGGGTGATGGCTGCATAGACACTCCATCATCGTCGCTGGTGATAATACTACTCATGCGTGATAAAATGGGACTCGTGGGCGCCGAAAGGAAAATCTCGGAATGTGATTGTAAGGGTGAAGGTGGTGCTGGGGGTTTAAGTCTTGATGGGCCTATTGCTGCGGTACTGGATGCTGGGGTATTATAAAGTACCTTGTGGCGCATTAGAGGGTTGGGGCTTAGTCTTCCTCGAGAAATTCGGGAAGGACCGGGTTCGCTGGTGACGGAAATGAAGTCGCCTTCTTCTTCCGCTTGGTCTTCGTTTTCGGGTTGTCTCTGGTGGTCAACGACGTAAAAGTAGCCTATTGGGGATGCAAGGTAATGGTGGTCTGCGGATAGGAATGGGGGTATTGGGGATAATGCGGAGTCTAGACGAGGGGTTTTAGGTTGGGGTGGTGGAGTGGGGCTTGGATCTATAGCTTTTCGGCGCCGGATTGTGCGCGGGAGGGGCTGATTTGGACCGGGATCTCGAATCGGTTCTGAGATTGTTCGGGCCGGTGGAGGTGGGTTCGTATTCTTCGTAAATGAATTGTTAGTATCTGATGTTTTACATCGAAAATATATAAGTTTCTTCTATATATAGCTCACCGATAGCTCAGATTTTCGATAAAGGTGGTAAAGGTTGCTTGGGGCTGACTGGTTTATGAGGTCATTCGTATATATTTGTGGAACATTCTGTGGTAGCGGAAGGGGAATTTCCGGTGGCGAACTTTCGGAATTCGGCCAACCCGGGATAGTGAGTGGATTATTTGAGCCATATCCTGAAGGAGGTGATATTGGATATGGATCAGTGACCTGCCGTTTAATGGTCGCAGTACCTATAGCCATAAGTTGTGTTTGGGTACCAATTGTGGCAGATGTCGGAATAGTCGGCACTGGGGCCTCCTTAGAAGGCCTTAGTCGTTCATCCACTTCTTTTCCTTTACGGGTTCTATAGCTTTTATGACTTTGCCGCCTCTGCAGTTTGTTTCTCTGTTTCCCAGCCTTTGCGCTTGTCGTAGATCCTTGAATCGTGGTGGTGGTCGAGGCCCTAGATAACATTGACTTTGGGGGCTCGTTCTTTTGTACCGATGCTGTTGGCTCCACTGTAGCAGCCGCTGGAAGGGCGTCTTCTGTCTTTTGCTCCTCCTCTTGGGTGACCTTGCTATTATTTCCCACTGAAAATGCATTACCCTTCGATAGTTCGGAAAGGGTGCTGGCGCTCAGTGAAGAACCGGTAACACTACTATCGTTAAATGTCGACCTTCGAGATGCATATACCGCTTCAGGAGATTCTGTATCTGTTCGCCCCCATATGGATTGCGCTGGTAACTCCACCAACCTCCCGGCCTCTTGCGCTTTAACCTGCTCCCCAATCACTTGCTTTGCTATTTCCACCGTGGTCCGTATTGACTTCCTGCTAACTTTCCCCTCCCGCATATGGTTCATTAAAGCTTCACCGTGCCTCACAAACTCTTCGTAATCCTTAACGTAAATACTCCCATTTGAACCTCTTTGTTTTTCTGCCCTTTCGAAAGCATGTCTGAACACTAATGCGGCAAATTTAACCCACGCTTGTCCAACCTCTGCTTGACTACTTAACCTTTGCCTCACGTAGGTCTGAATTACGCTCTGTAAGTGTAACCTATCGACCCTCCACTCCTTCCCATTCTCCCTTTCATTCTGATGCGTCCTGCGCACCAGGCTGAAAGCAAGTAAGTGCTTTATCGTGAGATTGAAATCGAATACTCCATCTTCCTCTTTTGCCACGACTCTTACTTGAGCTGGCAATGCTTCTAATCCCCAGTTAATCAGAAGCGTTGGTATATCTGTTCCGAAGTACGATATCAGTTTCAGCAAATTCGCTGCTTCGGGATGTTTTGTCTCCAGTGTATCCAGTGTCATAGCAAGTGGACTCCATCCGTCCCCGGATACTTTGGGATGTCCTTTATACCCTCTCAAATACTCATATATCGAAACCTGTCGTTCTGCAATATAACAGGCTGCAATATGAATGGCTCCAATCAAATAATCCAGCAATTCCACCAACTCTTGCGCAACCTTCACTTCCTGCGGTGTCGGATCCACAATCTTTGCTTCGGTGAGTAATATCGAAACAGCCTCTTTCATAGTCATCTGTGGTATCTTAAACCCAACCGGGGCCCCCAACCTTGCCTGTCCATCCAACGATTGATTCAAAGAAGTAAGCAAAATACTACTCCCCCGACTCGTCGGCATACAAGCCTTCAACTCATCAATCTCAGTTTCAGTAACCGCATTTGCCCCATCGAGTACCAGCAGCCAATTCTCATTCCGTTCCATCCACTCTAGTACTCTACAAGTACATAAATCCAATCCACTGCGATCCGTGTGTGGCGCTGTTATATCCTGCATAACCGCACTAGGGAGGTTTAGTTTTTTGTAGATGTGTCTGAAACTATCTATTCGTGAAGATGAGGTTTGGGCGTTAACCCAGAAGATTCCACCGGTGTAGATTGAACGGCGAGAGAAGACGTATTCGCGGACTAGATGAGTTTTTCCGGATCCTGGAGGGCCCCAGAGGAGGAGTCCGGAGTTACCTTTGGTACGGCGGTCTTCGGCCAGGAGAATGTGATCGAGATCATGAAGAAGGTATTCGCGGGTAACTGGAGATTCATTGGGGTGAAGGGGTACAGCGAAGATTGGAAGGCTTGGAGGAAGTATTATGCTGGACTCTGGGGAAAATTCTTCGGGCAGAGGCATGGCAGGGCCTAAAGATTAGTGTTAGTACATCTTTCGACACATTCATAGTACACATTTTAAAAGTTTCACAAAGGAACAAATCAAGATACATGATTTAGAAAAGAACATGATATATTTGAATAATAAGAACCCGAAACTCCGCTAGAAAGATCTATACTAACTTTTCGACGGCCCAACTCCAACACTACTCCCAGAATCCATCTCTTCAACTTCAATAGGTCCCGGAATGCTCTGAAACCCTGATAGTCTTCTTGGACTCCCGAGCATAATCGACCTCGGAGCTCCAAAATATAACCCAGAAGCACCTACCAAAAAAAAACCCACACCCCAAGAAAAGGATATATCACCATTAGAAACACATTCCTCTAAAATTTATTCACATTCCAGAAGAATCCAAACCCAAAAGCAGTAGTTGTAACATACCTCGCTGCACGAGGATTTCCTTAATCTTTTCGTCCGTGGCGGCGACAGCTGACCTTCTTTCCGATTCCCAGCGGCCCGGGGTAAATGTTAAAGCGTTATCGACCATTTGGCGAAGAATTCCGGCGACATCGGAGTAACCTGGCGAAGATTCATCCTTGTATTTTATCATCGTATGGTGGGTGGCGTGGATTCCGATTTTTCTGTGTTCGGGGAGTCGACAATGGCGGATGAGTATGGTACGATCTTTTTGACCAAAAGGTTTACCATGTTAGACTCTTGTATAGCTAGAAAGGTAGTTATTCAGAATTATACTCACAACTTCTCGCTGACCGGTAGGCAGTACGGTTTCTATTTCCTCATAAAAGTATACAATTTCAAATGACGACGCAATTCCAGTGAACAGGGTATTAATATTCTGTAGAGTTTCTGAGTTCTGGCCGAGCATGGACAACATTGTACTATCGAGTTTGACGCCGGGGAAGAATACTAGGAGTTTGCGAGCGAGTGATGCCCATCGTACTATATCGGAGCCCATGTGCGGTGTCCCCATGAAGAGGATTCCCTGTGTTGAGACTTTGATCGATCGAAGACGTTCATTGTGGTCGACTCCGCAGCTGTTGGAGTATATCAGTGCCTTAATGGCGTTTTAGTTAGTGATATACGATTGATTGGACCCCACGAGTACCGTTAGGAATGATTTATATCCCTTACCCTCTTGATCAAAATACCACCCAAGGAGTGTCCAATCCAAATAATCGGCCGTTCTGTCGAATTCTTCCCACCAATTTTTCTCTATTTATAACAAAAGAAAAGTGTTAAATCCCCATAATATAAGACCGAAAAAAAATAAATAGGTTAACATCATACACTCCGGAAATTATGCAATCTCGAAACCATCGTCTCACTATGATGATGTATCATATTCGACGTCGCCCCTTCAAACCACGAGGTAACCTTCGTATCATATCCGTAACTCAAGATGCGAACCTCTGGAATCTCGAGTGCAAGAAGATCGCGGGGCCATAATACCGAAGGTTCCTTCTTGCTGCCAGAATAAGTCCAGGTCTTGAAAGGGTCGCCGCCAAGGCCGTGAACGAGGATGATACTGTTAGGAAACAAAGGTATTAGAATTAATATTGCTTTAACCACCAGGAGGAAGACAACCTATTGCTTACTCAACGACAGGATCGACTCCAGGAGATAGTACGTTGACGCCATATTGGTATCCCCCCGGGTCCGCAGACTGAGGTAGGAATCGGGTTAGGGAAACCATTTGGCAGAGAAAGGTTTCTTATGTACGGTGAGATCACTTGTTGTATATACTGAGCTGAAGTTTTTATTCAATTCTTTTTGACTCGCTTGGTTGAACCGCACATACCATGGACTTGAGAATCGTTTTGGAAGACACCTTTAAATACTGTTTTCGGATCTCTTTTTAGTGTAGTTTAGAAATAAGATATTATTCTAATATTGCTAGGCGACCTTAGATCACCCAGGCCTTATGTTCGAAAGCCGTAGAACTATAGTCAACGAGATATCGAGAAATATGTCGCGGAAGGCGAGTCTGGCGAAGTGACGTCCTAGCTGGCTGTCGAGGATTTAATTTGAAAAAAGGGAACAACATTCGGGATTGAGCTTGCTGCGGTTAGATCCTGCAAAGAAATTGGGGGGGGGGAATAACGCGACCGTCTAGCGGAGAGCATTTTCTTGAAATTCATGAATCTTTTATATCATCGGGACCTGCATGTATCATGCGGGCCTGGCCTTGTGAATCGCCCAGGAACTGCTGACCAAGGGACCGCAACACAGAACATATCAGGCCGGACCCTCAAGCCAGGGATGTGGGCCCGCGAGAAGATACACGGTATGTGGAGCATTGAGGAGACGACGCGCTCTTCGACTCCATATTCCTCGATTTTATGGAAATTTCGTTTGTTGAGCGGTTTTTGTTTCCTTCTATCGCTAGCAGGTGCTAACATGCTCGTCGAAAGTTTTCCGCAGCTAGGTTATTGCATTTTTTACGCTTTGAATCGCGTTTTCTACGATCTATACAAAAAACAAGAGGGATATTGACGTAGTACGATTTTTGAGCACTTAAGTATGTATATTCTATAGCTATAGATTTGCGAATTCACAAGCTATGGTAGTGGGGATCTAATCGTACGAGTCTAGACGTTGTGTCATAATATCAGTCCTAAAGAAAAGCTGTGTTGGATTTTGAGGAAGAATCACAAGGCCGTAATTTTCTAAAGATCCGTAAGGAGGAAATTCATTTTAAAGGTACCCAAACCCTAGCCGCAGGAGGGGGAGAAGATGAGTAAATCCAGAAAGCCTTGTGACCTCGTGGAGTTTTTCATGTGGCCTGTGCCCTTTCAAGTATACGAGTGTACGGAAAACTCCTTGGCCCTTGAAGTATGTACATGTGACACCGCATTTCGTACCCCAAATACATCGCCTAGTGGATTAAGAACCTGCAGGTTGCGAATTTTTTTTCTTTTTCGGAGGCTCAAAATTTCCAGGGCGTCTACGTCGAGGGGTTTGTTGGAAATTGCAACAAGGATGTGTTGGCGTAGACAGTGCGGCACTGGCGTTATCGGATACGAAAAATCATTTGCACAAAGCCTCATGCGGGGTTAGAAACTTATCAAAATTGCCGATGTTAGATGCTTTTGTTTCAGCAACGTTATTGGGCGGGGTAGTACGGTTTTTTCGCATGTCATTTGGTCGCATAGCACCTCCATATGCAGCTTAGCCACTAACTATGCTTGTCCATTTTCATAACAATAGGTCACGCCTTCGGTGAGAAATAATAGGTGAAGGTTAATCAATTGGTTGAAAATTATCTCGGGTACCCTTGAAAGGAGTACGGTTGAATGCCCCGTTGAGCCTTGTGAGCTCAAAAACATACACCAGTTTCACCCAGCTATTAGAACTTTCAAAGCTGGCAGCACCCCTGTATTTTCCTGTTGCCTTGTATTCTACCTCAATAAATTCAATACCCCTTCAAAAAACCCTTAGTAGAACGAGGCGAACTTATTTCACTCTAGTTCTTCCTGGGCGTTTGGAAATGTAGGCAATCCACCTTTGAATGTCGTCCCTCTGTTCCAGAAGTTCGATGGTATACCAATTCTTAGCCAGTTCCATGTTCTCTTCACAGTGGTGGACCTAGCATAGTTATTAGCTTCCTAGGTTCTCGAGGATGTATAATCCAAGAAATACTTACAAATGAGTGGCAAAGTCGACATAGCCAGGCTATATGTTCGTATGATTGTTATTAGAAGCTGCTCACTTCATGCTACTGCTTTTACAAAGCAAGATCTAGCAGAAAAGGCCAAAAGCTTACCAACGCGATTCAGCATGTATTCTGGGTGTATCTTCTTCTTCAGTACTCGGGCATGTGTAGATCGCTAGACACCGTGTCAGTAAATTCATGGGAGATCCCTTAAGCAGCAAGCGCGAGATCCTTACTGGTATTAGGTGGTGGTAACTAACCAAAATCGGCGTTTGTGTCAGCAAGAGCATAAAACATGCGCAAGAAAGAAGGGATACCCACGTTAATCTAACTTCCCTACCACAAAGTTCACATTCTAGCGGTCGAGTTTCTGTCCATTTGAGGGGCGGGGCGGTCGCTGCAGCAAGGTAATCCTCCAATACCGACGTGGTCATCCTCTTGACATCCTCTATAAGTCGCGGAAAACTATTATTAGTGCGAATTCAAAACCTCACATGAATTCGGACCAAATTAATGCGAAAGAATGTAAATTAATGAGGAGGATTCAAACAACCTGCATCATTTAAGAGTTTTGCGTCAACAATCGAGTCAATATACGTCGATGGCAAGTTATTGAGGAGTCCCTCGGCCATTTCTATCGAACCAGTCCAACCAGTTTCGTCCGCGGTTTTCGAATCATAGCTGACTTCCGTCAATTCCTTCGGGAAGTATTCAAATAAATCGGCGGCAAGGAACTAAGGCAAAACCAAGAAACCAAACAAAAACAAATCAATGCGTGAACTCGAAAGAATAAGAACGCGAATAATGTCATTTATGATTCCCTACCTCAATGAATTCCGCCAACTCTTCCGCTTCTTTCTTCGCATCGACCTCTCCACCATTGCGACTAGCTCTAAGCCTTGATTCCTTAGACTCAACGAGTTCCTTATTTAGGACTGCGCGGACTAAAGAGACGGACATGGAGTCTCGAAGCATTTCATAATAGGACCTGTGATCAAATCCAGACATCTTGACTTTGAATGCACTTCCGATAGCGCAAAAATGTGTTGAAGTTTGGTAATTATAAAGAAAAAGGACACTTGTGTAAGGTAGCTAGTATAGCGTAGAGAACTGAAGATGAAGAAGATAGAGTTTCTTTAAAAGATTTCCTTGCCAATGGCTTTCACCTGGGTATTTGATATCGAGAACTAGGAGATCCCGTTCTCCTGGTGCATCTAAATACTTTCCTAGAAGAGTTGGTAGCACAGACTAGCTCGATATTTGGACCGCATAACTTCAACTTCAAAACAACACATTTCTTCCCAGCCCAAGCTAAGGCAACATCCCGACTTCCAGCCCGGACCAGATCGAGAAGACATCCCGATCAAAAAAAAAAAAAAAAAGGTACAAGGCGAATTACTCGAGATATGCAAGAACTGTATGGAACCATCTAGATATGCTTCATCCAATCTTCAGACCACCAGAAGATTTGGCATCCTTGGCGCCCCAATCCTTCGCTATCCAATCATATCATCCTATCCTGGTCAGGTTGGGGATTATTGTGCCACAAACGGCATCTGATGTTCGCGCAAGAGTCACGGAGCCGCGCTTTCGACTCATAATAGAGATTCGGGACGCTCTTTGA
This sequence comes from Arthrobotrys flagrans, assembly GCF_004000055.1. NCBI lineage: Eukaryota > Fungi > Ascomycota > Orbiliomycetes > Orbiliales > Orbiliaceae > Arthrobotrys > Arthrobotrys flagrans. The sequence goes on from NW_027137556.1 coordinate 2,129,288, forward strand.
GTCACCGAAGCAAACAACTGCATGATATCTGTCATACTTGGGATCAGTTGGGACTTCGTTGTGCATAACGTTGGATTTTGTACCCGCAACACATCATAAACAGATGATATCAAGCAGCCCTGGTATGCGAAATCTCGATTGAAGCATATCTACTATCGAGTTGTCGAGCCTCGAAACCGCTATGGCGGTTTCAGATTCTGCAAGCTAAATTCATATGAATAAACGTATATACAAAACTTATGGGTAACTCTTACTTAATCCCTCATATAAACATCTTCTCCAGCCACCGACTAAACCTAACACTAGGCGCATCAAAAGTCCTCCAAAAGACGTCTGATACCCAAACTGTGACCATTGTATTGATTGCAAATACAAACCATGTGGTAACAGTCTTCCAAGTTTCTAGATTCTCCACTTCTTTATCCATCGGATCATTAGGACTGCGCTCGGAGCCGAACAGCTTCCCAAGCCCAACTGCCCCCCACGTCGCCAAAAGAAGACTATACCCCAGAGATTGGAGTAGCGGACCATGAACTAAGTATAGAGAAAATGATATTCGGCCGAGATACTGACAGGTTCCTGAGCAGAGGAGCTTTTGGATAGCTGGGAGGAAGATTATGGAAGCGACAATCATTCCCGCCCCGGTACCAGCCCAAAAGTAAACTGGTCCGTGGTTCTCTGTATAGACGTGACTTGGAGGTGTCCAGGCGGCCAAAAAGGAAAACCCTGAAACTTTATCTGGGAGCGGAGCGCAGATTGGGTAAGAGCCGAGATATAATCCGATGGTGAGGGCGGTTATCTTTAAGATTTGGAAGATTCGTGAGTGTCTTTCGTAAATGTATTTGTTCGTGATGTTAGATGAGGGTAGGTGGTTTTCATCGGCTTCAAATTGTGAATGTATCTCAGCCAGAAAGAATCCCAGCATGAAAAGCGCAAACTGCCAATTACCGTTGTATAACCCTACAGCTACACAAAGAGGTAAAACCAACTTCACCCGTGCCCAACGCTTGAAATTCGACAGGCCGAGGATCATTAAGAAAACATATAATGATTCGCGAAATTCCATTGGAATGGTCCAAAGGTGGGACTAATATTCTTCAGTAAGCGTGGTTAACTTGTTGGAGTTGATGGGTCTACGGCTACATACGTTCGTTTCCCATCTATACCCGATAGTGTCATTGAATAGAAGAACCTTCACCGCAAATTTGTAATAGTCGTCCAAGGTCCAAACGACTTGTTTGTAAAGACTCTCTTGCATCGGGGCTCGAGGACTGATCATCCCGCCCCGTAGCCAGGTCTCGTTCTCTCCGTTATACGGCACCGCTTCGAACCACCCAGCTGATGAGAATAGACCGACCAAAAGAAAACTGCCCGCACAAGGCAAGACTAAACGGAGGTAGCGTCTGCAAACCGAACTCGCAAGGTCCTTTAGTAATACATGGCTAGTCTCAAATGATGTCGGTCCCTTCATGGACCTCACACTTTTGATCGATAACGCGAACCCGGAGATGATGAAAAAGATCGCAACCATAGTATCGCCATTGTGGAGGATTCGAATAATAGGGAGTGCTATATAACCGTTATTTGTTTTGTAGTCCCAAGGTTCTCGCATGGTTGGGAAGCATGAGCCATGAAAGTGGTAGCTGTATACAAGAAGGCAAGCGATTCCTCGCAAACCGTCTAGCCATGATGTCGACTTCAAACTATACCTCGGCGGCGTCTTCGAGTATCGGTTGGATATGAAAGTTGGAAGAAGGAAGATGAGGAAAGAGTGTACATTCGGCCAAAACTTTGTGAAACACCACCGAATTATCGAATCTGAACCATATTCATGTCGTTCTTTGCATTTGGATTCTTTTTGAAACCAAGTTGGGAGGAAGGAGTTTGACGACTCTATCGAGGGATGCTCCTTTGTTGACATGCCGCTAGAACTGGAATTGAAATCGATGTGAGCTTATTAGTAGTCCTGTAGTTCTTAGTCCCTGATTTTTTTTTGTGGCTTAGAGGAACCCTCCTATGCGAGTGATCGAGTACTAGTACCCAGTATTTGAAAGATAATTTTACGAGGTTTGTAAGCTAGAAGAGACGAAAACCGAGGGATGCTCAAGCCCCTCACTGATAAATCGAACTGGCAAATATGTTCACTAACACCCAACATTCCAACTAGCCCTCCTATTCAACATTTACTATTTAACATTTTCTAAATTTCTTTGCCATGTTTCGATTCTGGCGGCGTAAATGGCCCCCTTTCCGATTTACTTTTACCATACAAAGAAGCATTTCACTATAGCCCAATACAAGTCTGCAGCCACAAAATGGATCCCGCCTACTCCTGAAATTTCTATGAAAGCTATTGCCCCACTTTACACGGCTTCGCCTGTTTCTGAAGCGTATGAATACCTCATCAGAATACTCTCTTTGGCAGTCCCAAACCCAGAATAACGGAATCCCAAGCCGTCAAGTTTAGACAAGACAATGGGGATACGGCCCATATATATCTTGGCGAAGAACCGATCCTCGTGTCTGCAGCCGGAACTGGGGTCCATCATTATGATATGACATGATCTGTGGCCAGGGTGCTGGCTCGGGATTTCGTTTGTTTCGTTTCATTAAGTGGTACTCGGCTCGACAGAAGAGAGGTCTAGATTCCAACACTGTCAATGCGTCGTGGTTTAGCCTAAGCTTCACAGATTTAGTAGACCACTCCTATTTCCTATGTAGGACGGATCAATCATGTTATCATGTCAATTTATCAACGCCACCGCAAGGGTATGCAGTAAGTGTGGCAGTTTTCTAGATGGCTCAATGAGTTCGAATTGCCGCAATTCCGTCGTTTTTATCGTCAAGTGTTGGAACTGGTGCTAATTCAACGCCGACAGAACCCTTTTTCAGGCACATCTAAACTATCGTAAATCCATATAGGCGGCATAAGAAGGACCCTGCATCTTAGTCCGGCTATGTTTAGATGGGTTTAGCATGTCAAATCCATTTTGCCTCCTCCACGTTTTCGCATAAACTCTGAATGGTGTGCACCATGGACCACGCTAATATATTTATATTACCCAGCATCTTCCATACTCCGTTAATCCGTCAGACATGAGGCCCTTGCTGAACTAAGATCAGCCATATCCCCCCAAGCACAAGGAAGTCGAGTGCATAAAAAAGGCATAAGATCGCATATATAAGTACAGCGGAAAAATACAGGGAAAAGGAATCGCGGAAAGATAACATCGCTTTTTTGCCAACAAAGGGCCAGAACAAGAAAAATATACTCAAATATATATCCACACCGCTAAAGATTGCTTCCTCAAACGCTTGTGTTAACAAATGAAGAAATTTTATGATACAGCGCTGTATCCAAAAAGTTATAATTAGGATCAAAGGCACAGAATGGATGCTGTGTAAGCAAAGTTTCTGCAGTCGGTCGTTCCGAAGGTTCGCTAAAAAAAAAAAAAAAAACCATCATTAGTCCTCGTGGGCTCGTGGTAACGGTCATTGATCAATGTTTTGATTGCGTGGACTTACGTAGTGTGACAATCCGCCATGAAGGCGATGGCCTCGGGGGACACGTGCTGAGAGACATCGTCGGGAACTGGGGGAGCTTTCTTCTCAGAGCCGATCTTGAAGATCGCACCGATAGTCTCTTCGTTTTCCCAAGGTCGTCGGCCAGCAAACATTTCCAGCACGACGCAACCGACAGACCAGATGTCAACCTTAGCACTGTACCCCTGGCCTTTCTTCGGGTTGACAACTTCTGGAGCCATCCAAAAGACAGAACCTTGCATATTGTTTGAAGCGTCATTACCGTAAATATCTTCGGTCTTCTTACTGATACCGAAGTCGGAGATCTTGCATGTACCATCGAGATCGAGGAGGATATTATCACCCTTCAAATCTCGGTGCAAGATACCTTCTCTGTGAAGATATGCCAGTCCGTCAAGCATTTGTCTTGTCAAATCTCTGACGACTGATTCTTCGAATTTTCCATGTTTCTTGAGACAACTCCCAACCGACCCACCGGGAATATACTCCAAGAAAATACTGATGGAGAGCTCTTTACGCTCACAACCAAGATACTGCACGATATTCGCGTGATCGAGATCTTTCATGGTCTCGATCTCTTGGTTGAGTGCGTTGATGAGTGCTTTGCGCGAATCGTTTGGTGTAACCTCGACCTGTTTGACGGCTAAGAACTCACCAGTCGTAGCGTTCATACCCAAGTAGACCTTGCCGTAAGTTCCTTGGCCAATAAGTTGACCCTTGAACCATTTGAAGGTGGCTGTAGACACATTAGCTCCATTTAGCCTGAATGTAGCAAACGATTTCACCTACCTTGTCTCTTAATGCCGCTTCTATTGTCTAGCGAAGCAGTTGCAGCTGCAATAGATGCAATCTTCTTCGCATGCGCACCGGCTTGAAGCTCTACGAGCTTGGCGCCGAACATCTTGGTACTCTTTCTCCTCATGACTGTACTGTTGCGGACATTCCTACCCGTCTGAGTCCCTATGACACTTGGTATTTTTCGCTTCATGTCATGTGCTTCCCTGAAGGTCTCACGAATGGATTTCATCCTACCCAGGCCCTGTTTTCCTAGGGACTTTTCCGCATTTCTACTGAGAATCTCAGATGCAGTGACCATCTGTGGTTGCTGTTCTCTCGCCCTACGATTTAGGGCATTCATAGTGGTAGAATGACTGGAGGTACTAGGAAGTGGTGATGCAGGAGGCGAGTTGCTCTCTTCTGCTATAGCGTCGGTCACCACGGCGGTTTCTTCTATTATAGGTTCGTCCAAGTTAATATCCGGGAAGAAGGCGTCGAGATGGTGGACGAGTGTCTCCGCAGGTGGACGTGAAGCCCAGACGTTAGTATCATCCGCATTGAAGGAATCCGGTCGAGGGTATCGATTCTTAATTGGTGATGGTGATATATTAACGTTATCGTCGCCTTGTTCGTACTCCGGGAAGGGTGATGATAAAGATCCTCGTCCATCGGTTCCAGGGGTTGCAGAACTTTGAATTGGCGAAATGAAAGAATCCTTGGATCCGAATACAACGGTTTTGCGAATAGCATTTACGTCGTCGTCGTCGCTGGCCTTGGGTTTCTCCGGGCTTTTCTTTCCACGTCCAGGAATAGGGATTTGGAAGAAGTCGTCACTGTCGTCTCCAGAGTCGTCTCCATTTTGTGAGGCTTCTCCTTTTGTTGAGTCGGCTTTTTCCACGGGGCTCTCAGAAGAATCCTTCTGTTCTCTTGTTAGTGGTTTTTGGAAGAGTCCATCGTCCGAGTCGTCGTCAGAGTCATCTTTTCCAGGTTTTGTTGGGGTCTGTGTAAATTTAATTTCGAGATCGTGGAAATCACCAGCGTTGAAGGGCAGGGGTGGCGGGTTTTCGGCTCCAGGACTTATTGCGGGTGAGACACCTCCACAGTACATCGAATCAGGCCGCAAGAACGAAGTAGTATTGCCATCTATAGCCTCGGGTGATGCTTCTTGTGAATAGTCAGGAATCTTGAACAGCATATTTCCTTTCCCCCATGTGAAACCTGGACTGCTTGGGCTCCCACCTTTACCTGGGCTTCCGCCGCCAACATTGTCAAAATTGACCGTCGCCATAGCTCTTCCTGATGTCAACGTCAGTGGCGGAAGCGAGGTAGGGGTGGACTTGCTACTGGAAGCATCAGATCCCTGCGTGCCTTTTCTGGTCACACTAGGCTTGACGCTTCCCATAGTCATTCCAAAGCCAGCACCTTGAAGCCCCGCACTAGCCAATGAAGCCGCAATTCCGCTCGCTGACATCGCATCCACTTGAAGACCTTGTCTCCTTCCTTTCTCCAACATCTCTTGATTCGCCGCTACGCTTCCTCTGCCTTGATTCATACTTCTCTTCCTAGATGGCTTACTCTTATCAACTATTGGCTTTCTATACGACAACGACGGCAATCCCCGTTGAGTATTGGACTCAACGCTGGGAGGCGGCGGAGGCTTCCGGAGAGGCTTCCAGCTATCCCGATTCTCCGGCTTGACATCATGGTCGAAATGCCTCTTATCCTCAAACGGTGAAGTTCGAGGATGGTCAAAGTCAACAACATGACTACTAACTTTAGAGAAGCTTGGAGTGTTAGTATCAAGATCAATGCTTTGATTCCTTCTCCGAATTTTCACCGCCTTCTGGGATTCAATTGTCATTGTCCTCTGCTTATGCAGCTCATTGAATGTCATAGTCGCAGCATTTTGAGAGGTTACTTTGCGAGGTATACTTGTAGGTTCCGCCGGCATAGACAATGGCACTGGTGCCATGGACGTCTTTTCAGACACCGGGGAATCTGGATATGGTAATGTCGACTCCCCTCCCGGTGAAGGATGAATAGGGAGGTCTATCGAAGTGGCCTTCGAATGGGAAGGAGTCTTCTTACCAAATCCATTGCCTACATTTATTGGACTCCTCGATCGTATATCATCCAATGCTGTGTCTATCGACTCTGCGTTGAGGCGAGCGCTAATCGGTTCCGTTATGTTTATCTTCGGCCCCGTGGAAGCCGCTCTTTGCGGATCACTGGATTCCTCGGGCCACAACGTTCTGCCTCTTTCCAACGCAGTCAGCGTGTCTTCATCGTGTTGTTTGCGTGATGGCGATGGCGGTACAGGCGACTGGCTTCGAGCGCGAACAATCGGTGTCTGCAAATTTGATCCACTGACACTAGTGTTAATTCCAAGACCCATGATCTTGCCCCCCGGTGGAGGGGCAGGTTCTTGGACATAGAATTTGACACCCGCAAGGTTATCGCCGTGCCGTCGGCTTAGCATAAGCATTTGATCCGTCAACGGTGCCTCTTGATCGATCGTTAGAAAAAAAGTCTCACTCCGATCATCTGAGAATTTATCACTTTACCATGTTCGGTCTGTCCCACCTCAGTCAAGTAGATCTTGGTTGATTCCCAGTCGTCAATCCCAACGATATGACATATCAGTTTCCTAACAGTATCCGCATCTGTGGCATGAGTTAAATCCAAGAGATTGAACTGCTTGCCGTTAGTTGTAACAAAAAACAATAGCGTTTTAGCCGAAGGCCCAGGGTTGAGTAACCCTCTTCCTCGAAATTTCGCATCGTATTCCGACATAATCGAGGTAGCAGAAGACGGTCTGTCCAAAGACGAGTCGCTTCTGTTATGGCTATTTATATAAGGCATACTTGGAGGCTGCATTCCAAATTGATTCGGACTAGTTGGCGATTCGTCGAATTCATCCTTTTGTTTTTTGCCCCATGATCGACCTATTCTACCAAGTATTGCCTTTCCACGATCTTTAACTGATTCCTTCCCGATATCCGGGGAGTCGTGCCCAAAGCTAGGTCTTCCCTTCGGTCGATTCTTGGTCAATATACTATCGCTGACTAATCGCGATCCTTCTGGCCTCGAATGCGTTGAATCCGTAGAATTCGAATAACCATGCCGTGGAACTAATGTGGCATGGATGGGAGATGGAGATGACTGAGGTGACCCAGGTATAGAAGGTTTACTATTAGGTTGGAGGGCAGGCGCATTCGGCAGTGGCAACGACACATCAGAGTTACTTGGCGAATGCCGTCTTCCACCAAAGTCTAAAGAAGATAGTGCTGACTTGGTGATATTCGTCCTTGGGGGCTGTGTCACAGAACGCATTTGCTCAGCCCAGTCACTACCAGGTGGAATCGCGCTGTTTCTATTTTGGCGCTTTATAAGGCTTAGCGGCGCCAGAGTTGGTGATTTATCAGGCGCTGACGAAGATCCAGTAACGGGCGATTCGTCTATCGCGGGTGCCAGGGAGCGCACAAGTTTCTTAAGCCTTCGCGCCTCATAGCGTTCCCGATCTTGTTTTGCTGATTGGCCATATAGAGACTGCACTTCAGGTAAGATTGAGTTGTAGAGAAGATTATAGCCATTAACTTGGCCTATAAGCAAAAACTCTTTGCCAAAAATGTCCAGATTCCGAAACGCATCTTGCCATTCTTTTGTAAAATGGTGGTCGCCCAGAAAAGTTGTCACTTTTTCGATTGTCCATGATGCAATATCTTCCGTAGACAGCGGCGCAGATGAGGATGGGGTTTCGCTCCTTACAGGTAGGACATGCGGATGCCGTGTTAGAGAAGGAGTGTGAAGAGTAAGAGGCGTCATGGCTTCGTCTATTTCTGGCTTCGAGAACACTGATGATGCCTCGGAGGGTTCTGAATCAGTCCTATGAAATGCTTCTCTAACTAGCTGTGATGGCTGAAGGGGTTGATTACTCTGCAGAGGAGGGGCCGGATGTGATGGTGGCGGTGGGATATGCGGGATCGGGGCATGTGCATAGTTAATTTGAGACGGCGGTTGCGCTGTGAGAGGTGACCCGGGAAGTTGATAGGGCATTCCATGTGGGTGATAAGTGTTTTGGAACGTAGTCTGAATCGTAGGTCGGTTTTCCCATTCTCTTGCATGCGTTTTCCCCCAAGTCGATTGCCAAGTATTTTCGTTTTTAGGGGGAGGTGGTGGGATACCAAATGGAAGGTTTGGATTTGAGCCGTTTGGTTGAAGGGGTCGTGAAACTGCACCATTTAAGTTAGCGAAGCCGAACCTGACTACCATTTCCATAAACGTACCATCGGGATTCGAGTGCAACGGTGTCGAAACATGGCGAGGCTGCTGCATAGGTAAAGGGTTAAGTCCCGGGGGGTTTTGAGGCCGTGGAGGAGGGTTTCTCGAAAGTGCGCTCGATGAGAAAAGCGCCACTGGCGTCATGTTACCGAGATTCCCTAGATTGGACGAAGGTATCTCGGTATTTGTCGCTGCTCTCGGTCGTCCAGATGGGCCTACAATCGGACTTGATGCATACGACGCAGGCTGTGAAGGGTCATATTGAGGTATAAGTAAGGTACCCGGGGCTGCCGCCGTATAGGCAGGCGGGACATTCTGGAATGCGGCATTTGCCATCTGTGTATCTATTCGAGGATAACCCCCAGGCGTGCTTGGGACGGCTGGATGAGAAGTATGGGGTCGTGGCTGGTCCATTTTATTGATCGCCGCTTGAGGCCTTTGATCCAGATATATGAAGACCACAGGTTCCGCGATTCCAAGGAGTGTCCGAAGTTTATGTAATGCGCCCGTATACTTTGAATGCTCAAATTAACACTGTAATCTGCCGACGCCAAGTCAGCACGGCCTCATAGTTCGTCCGTTGGTGAGTCCAGAGGATACTGACATAGACGGTCAAGGTATCATGATATTCTAGGGGCGACTTATAAAAACAACTCGGAGGGGTTTCGCATTCGTTGAAGCAGCCTCAAAAGGCCGTGCTGAAGGACAGCGAGAGATTCTGCAGAATTCGAGGTCACGATACAGGAAGTTAAGCGAAAGCACAGGCCGTTGCCTCCTCGTGAGAACAATGCATGAAAGTAAAGTTGTGATATCCAGTACGTATTGTTATCGATGTAGTTTCCAAAGTACGAGGTCCAACCAGTCCAGTCCGGGTAAAGGCAGAAACGAAAACGATAAGGCCAAAGGCCGATTTTAGTTGATGCTATGAAAATATCGGATGAGGATGAAGGGTCCTCGAAAGCTGAAGCCGGGGGAAAAACTTAGACTGTCGAAATCGTCTGTCAAGCGGAAAACTCAAATCAAAAGCATGGAGGCAAAACTACAAGCTCAGAGACAAGAATCCAATCCAGCTGCTTCTTGGCTTTTGAGGTTTCTGGCAAGATGGGGTTTACCCCTTAGGTAAGTAAGTTAGAGAACGAAATTCGAAAGGTCGAGCGATCGAGAGGACAAAAAGATGGTTCGGCGCGTAGGTCGCATGGACAACCCTTCCAGGGCAGGGGCTGGCTAGATAAGTCCGGAAAGTAATTGGTACTTTTCGGCACACACTGGTGCTAACATTTGACGGGCACTGAAAAGGCCGTCCGTTGGTGGTATCGAGTATCTGCCGACTCAGGCCTGCATTTTGCGGGGCACTTTCGAGTGAGGAATCCTCTGGACATGTCTTCAGGTGCAGAGAGTATTTCATGGGATATCGTTTACAGGGCTCCGCCACCTCGCAATTCAATTGCGCATTCCTTGCGACGGGTCCTGAACCGCAGACTTGGCAGCCACATGCATGCGGGCGGCAGGCATGAGCCTCTGTTGTGAACTAATTTGTTTGATGCTTGGCGGGGTGCAATATTCTTTGTTTTGACCTCTTCCGCACACGTAGAGTGTCCGGTTCAATACCTTACACGCAAGAGAATCGAATCTCGGTGTCAGCAATCGTCAAGGCGGGTGACAGGTTGGGGAGGCCCCTCAGATATTTTGTCCGGCGATCGTATAGATCTTTCTCAATATAATATTACATGTTGGCCCGGCCGCGTTGCATGTTGGATTGAAGTTGTTTGATGAGGCTAAATCGTATTTCATCACAATCGTGATATTGATGCTGGGATCAATTAGCCATTGTTGCATAGCTCTGTGCATAGCCGCCCACCTCTCCCGCTTCCTATATATAGTTTTCGCTGCTGAATACCAACATAAGTCTTTCTGACCGCACATAATAATAAGATGACCTTCCTATATTTCGGGGTAGACATCTATATGTCTACTTCCTAAACTCCGAATATTATGCATAATCTAGTATACTGTCGTCGATCAAGCTCGCGAGCTCAAGCGCTCTGGAAAAGCGAAGCTGATAGTAAGCCGCCCGGCTTGGAAGCCCCGCATGTATCCTAATATAGGTTTATATAATCTTTTAATAAGATAGCCTCGAGGTCTTATAACAGATATCAACCTTGCACGTCTTTGGGTATTTCTTGCTATAGTACCATCACGCCTATCGTCAAAATGGAATTACTTTACCATATTCCTTCAGATTCGCAAAACGCAGAAGCGTTTCTTATAAATTAATATTTCTAGACGATCGATCTTTCTAGCGGGAACAAAAAAGGAGACATATGAGTAGAATCTCATGACAAATATGACCAAATACAAAATCAATCATTCCGTCCGTTGATTTAGAATTTGTATGGGAAGAATGAACAAAAAGCGGTCTTGTATCCAGACCCACACATGAACTGAAGTTGAGGAGCCTGGCGCGGAGGCACTGGCTTCTTACTTTGAGTTGGGATTTTTGGATGCGGTAAATCGGCCAAAAGGCTTTGAAGGTATATCTCAAAAGTGTATCTCGAGATCGATATCTCATAGTTAGACGTTTCTTTGTTTTCGCTTTGGGATCCTTATATTAACTCTAGGAATGGTCTCGCTATGGACCATGTGGTACGTTTGCGTTAGGCGTCGGCCGACTGCAGACAAACTATCAAACAGCAACACATCGATGGCTACAACACTCCACAACAGATGTTCTGGTGTCAACGCAAGACGGGTCACCGAGACTAGCTCGAGTGGAGTCTCGAACCCACCTTCTACTAAACCGTCTCTGGACATTACGATGTCGTGGTCCGGATAACTTGGCGCCATGGCATCCACTGATCCGGATCCGTCGCCGGAACTTCAGTCCACCATCGGCATTACTTCTACTTTTTACGCATACTCTTACTTCGATAGCAAGTACAGAGCGTTATATCTGTAGATTCTTTCCAACTCGAGCCCTTTTCACAGAACTTCACGGTATTCAAAGAATCAATTGGTACATTTTTGAGAAGTTCAAAGTTACCTAGTGGCAAAAACTTGGAGTAAATTGACCGTTCAACTGATGCACAGTGAAGACACCACACGGGCCCACAATGTGAACATATGATGGTGATGGAGATGCAATGCATCCTAGGATAGCTATTGCAACGTTGATTGGCGCACACAGGGAGGGTCCTACAGTCCTTCGGGTAGCGCAAATCCGGGGTTCTTTCTCCGTCGACGCTTTACGGCACCGTATTACGATATATTCAAAATATATCAAGCGATCACGAGATCAAAGAGTGCCTAATTATCGCATAAACCCGTATGACTAAATCGAGTGCCTTCAAAACGTACCCTCGCGTAAATATGCAATTTTTAGTATTAATGTGAATTGGTTAGCCGAATTAAACAGGACCATGAAATGTCTCGCGTTATAAGAATAGTTAGGCGAACACGCATTGTCTCGTGTGGTAAACTAAACTCATGGCGCAAAAACACACGAGACTACGTTGGTCTGTAACAAAAACCCGAAATAATTGACTAAAGATTGAACCCGACAAAACATTGGCTCCCAGCTGCTAGAAGCTACAATCGATGGCGCCGCCTAGTCACAAAACCAGAACAAGCTTAGCTAACTATCGATAACGGCTTAAAGTTTTATCGGCACGTCGCAATTTGTCTCTGATAAGTGTCGATAGAGCTCACTTCCTGCAGCCAAGGGTCTCCGTGAACATCGGGTGAATTCCAATGTGTCTTCTGTCGTCTCGATGAACGTATTGGTGATTCCGCACGTGTTCACATATATGGGTCCTGAGGAATCTTAACGCTCTCTGGAATTTTAAAATTTTTATCATGAACAGCAAAAAAACCCAACGAGACGTTAAACTTCCCGCTCCTAAAAAAACAATTTGACCAGCCAGATGCACAGGCCCACACCCCGTATCGAATAAGGTCACCCTTCTAGTTACCACAGCATTTTTATTGACTGTGGTTAAATGTCGTGACGAACCCAAGCTTCTCGTTTCGGTAAGATAGAACCGAACTTCGGTTACCAATGCGGGAGGCCCCAGAGCGGCAAACCCGCACCTCACCTGCACATCCACGACTATTCGTGCGGGATATGGCTGGTCAGGCACAGCACTGCAGCACAGGTTAATCGGCACCTTCTCTTTGGGAGGGACCCTTGTCTCTCGTCTTAAACGTGCGTGAAAGCTTAAAATCGTGATGTATATTAAGGCGCCTTAATTCTCGGGAACCCAAAACCCTTTTTTTTTTCACTATCTTCGCAGGCTTTTTTATAAGCTACTTAAATACCTATTCCCTGCGCTGAGTTAGGCCAGAAATTTTCTTTTTTTTTTTTTTTTTTTCGACCACCGGAAAACTTCTGAGTCTCCCAACATGTCTTTCGCAGACGAGAAGAAATCCGATGTTTACGGCAACGAAGCTGTAGAGGCGTCCGATGATGTCTCAGACATCATTGAGTACTCCGAAGCAGAGCAGAAAAAAATCATACACCGTATCGATAGACGTTTAGTCATCATCACCGGTGTGATTTACTGCGTTTCCCTCATCGACAGAAGTAACATCGGTAGCGCAGCTGTTGCAGGGTAAGGCAGAATGGGTCCCGCTCAACCAAAACGGCTTTTTCCTAACTTGTCTCTCGACATAATATAGAATGCCAAATGATTTGGGCATGAACACGCAAAATAACGCATACGTAAGTTGAATCTTTATTTCTCGATAATAATCAGTTCGTTCCTCCATTCTCAAATGTATATTCGCCAAAGCTGAACCGAAAATTTCCGTGTTGTACTGTTGCAATTTCGAGACCCCCGTTTGTTGGTTTGAGGTGACACAAACAGCTAACAGCCGATGACCTGCACATCTTAGTCGATCGCTACTTTGATGTTCTTCGTTTCGTATATATTCTTCGAAACACCCGGAGTCGTAGGATGTCGAAAATTCGGTCCACGTGTATTCTTGCCAGTTATCTGTCTGCTATGGGGAGCCTGCGTCACCTGTATGGGTCTCGTTAAAACATGGCAGCAATTGTTGGGAATGAGATTGATTCTCGGTGCTTTGGAGGTACGTATTATTTTATCGAAGCCTGCGAAAGGGGAAATTTCGTAGGGCTGGTGGTTAACCGGATTACCAGGCTGGCTACTTCCCTGGAGCTTCGTATCTGCTAAGTACTTGGTATAATCGATGTACGTTCGTTTGGATCCCATTCAAACAGAAGCGATATTCTAATTCGATGGTATTGGGGATATAGATGAATTGGGCAGGCGTTTTGCAGCTTTCTATGTCATCGGCTCCATTGCCAATGCGTTCACTGTGAGTTTTATATCATATATAAGACACAAGCGATATGTGGGGTTGGTACTAATTGAGCACCTCCTATAGGGAATTTTGGCTTATGGATTAATGCAAATGAGCGGAGTTGGCGGTCTAGCCGGATGGGTAGGTGGTTTTTTATGAAAAAAAAAAAAAAAAAGTCCTTCGTCGAGGAGGGGTCAGTAGCTAACAAAAATACCACATGAAGAGATGGATCTTTATCATCGAAGGTCTCCTAACCTGCGTGATCGCGGTATTCGGCTACGTCTTCATCCCACCATTCCCTGATGACCCGAACGCCCACAAGACCTGGGGATTCCTTAACCGTTCCGAAGTCAATTATGTTATCCGAAAAGTCGAGGCCGATCGAGGTGATACCCAATTGGAGCCATTTACCCTTGGCCGATTCTTCCAAGGTGGAAGGGATTGGAAATGTTATGCTTTTGGCATGATGATTTGCATGTGCACGATTCCTGCTTATGCACTTGCCTTCTTCATGCCATTGATTCTTAATCAAGGTGAGTTTGACTTCATTTTCGATGGCCTCGGAAGGGTTTATATGCTGACTGAAGTGTTTCTGAAGGAATGGGATTCACTGTTGCCAAGGCCCAGCTTATGACTGCTCCTCCGTACATCATCCAAGCCGTCTACCAATTTGTCTTCGGTTACGTCAGCGATAACTACAGAGCTCGAGGCCCTTTCATCATCTTCAACTGTGTTCTCGAAACCATCGGACTCGCCGTTATGGGTAAGTTTGGGCGTTTTCCTTTCGCAGTTTGTATATTTATTCCAATATTCTACGAAATTTCTTACCAACTATCGCTTAGGTTGGGCTCCAAACGTTGGCGCTAGATATTTCGGTATCGTCATGACCTGCTGCGGAATGGCTGCGAACCTTCCACTGGTCTTTACCTACCAATCCAACAACGTTCGTGGTCAATGGAAGAGAGCTTTCTCGTCTACCATCATGGTTAGTATGGCGGCCGTCGGTGGTATTATTGGTAGTTTGGTTTTCCGGTATGTTTTCCCATCGTGACAATAACATTGCAAATCGAAAGCACTCGATACTAATATGTATGCATGATATCTATAGCGCGCAAGATGCTCCTCACTACAGGCCCGGGTTGTACACCTGTTTCACCGGCGCCATTTTGACTCTCCTTCTTACTTTTTTCTTTATTGTTTACTTCAAGTGGGTTAATAAGAAGGCGGATCGCGGGGAGATGATTTTGGAAGGATCGGTGTCATTTAGATATACCATCTAGACGGTTTATATATATACATCTCGCTACGGTTTAATGGTTGTGGGAGTTAGGTTGCAATATGAAGATGGATTCGAGTATATATATTCGTACCTATTACTTAGATATTTGCCTTTCATTATTTATGGGTATACGGTTATTAATTTCAAAACCGAATGTGTCCGTTGACTTGTAAGGTTAAAGGATAAACTTTGAGGGTTGTGGTATTTTATGGTGAAGCAACACGGTAAAAGAATATACCACCTCGACTCTAATTCTCATTCCGAGTATCAAGATCCGGCCAAAACCCTTCCTCCAACCAAACCACCTGTCTCCAAGTCGCCTCACACCTCCTCCACAGCTCACTCCCCATCCCCACCCCATCCTCCTCCACAATCCCATTGACCAGTCCCTCCAACGTATCCACGAACCCCTTGAATTCCTCTGACGTCCAATTCGGGATAAAAACCCTCGCCATGACATCTCCCTTCCCTTCCCGTCCACCGGTAAAAGTATCAACGGACTTCTTCGCAAACCCCCAAGCGTCAAAATAACACCGCTCGGTAGCCCACAAAACCACCATCCCCTCCAACAGACTAGCCTTCCCGCTCCCCGCACCCGCAAACATATCCATATATGCCCTCGTAATCGGCATCACCTCCACCTCACCTTCCTCCTTCCACCCGAACTCTTCGATGAGTATTTTGTCAAACAAGGCTAGTTCGGATTTTATATTATTAAGCGAGAAGATCAGGGTATCTGTTATTTTCCAGGAGAGGGTGGAGAGGCGGTTGGAAGTTGTGGGGATTGTGAGTTTGGAGAGGAGGGAGCCGATGAAGGCGATGTAGGTTAGGGCGTAGTGACGGTCTTGGAGGAGCCATCGGAGGAGGAGGGGGGTGGGGAGGGTGTTGGTTGCTGCGGCGGTGAGGAAGGGGTGCTCCGTGGCGGATTTGTAGGCAGTCGGGGTGAGGGTTAGGAGGTGGGTTGTTAGAGTGGTACCCGAAGTCATAGTTTGAAAGTATTAAGTCGCTAACCGTACACGAGAAAAGGTGTCTTTAATATGTGGGGGGTTTGAAGTTTGGTCCGTAATTCTATCACCTGGGTAGGGTGGGTATTCGGCCTATATATTCTACAGTTTCAATTGAGAATTCAGAGCGGGGAAACTATGGAGGGATTGAAAGATGGCTCGAGCTCTGAGAGGAATGGAATGACGTTACGTTAAACTCAGACCGAAACCATGAGCTCCAGGCCCAACCGTCGTACAGCATGGCAGAAGCGAGGGGCAAGACGTGCCGGTGCCGTGCTCTGCATTAGCGCCACAGACAGGTACCAAAGTACCTTAGCTAGCGTTGATGAAATCAACACTCGTCCGAGAGAATCATACTTAAATCTAGAAGCTGAGAGTCCACAAAATAAACCAAATTGAATATGTTCCGTCCCTTATCGTACTTAAGCCACCCCCCCGTTCCCGTGAAAATACATATGCAAGAGATGTAAAAGCAACCGAATATTTCCCATTCCATTAAAAATACGTTCCATTGTCAATTACACCGCGACTACTGAAAAAATTCGAAAAGGACAACAACACCAATGAAAGACCGAGGGAATGCAATTTGGAGCCAAGTTAAATGAGTTTGTTGTACAAAGAAGTCATATCCTTTTATCATGCGAGTATACGAGCATCTTATTTGGCCTTGGCCAAACCGGCTCTGTTGTTGCCCAAGTCGTAAATGGAGTAGTATTTGCGCAAGAAAGCGTCTCCGAGGATAGCCAATGGTCCTGTTCGCCAAAAACGTCAGCATGACCGGTTCTAAAGTGTTATTCTTTCATCGAGACTTACCGAGACGAGCTGGCATGTCGAGAGGAGTGATGGCGCTGATGCAAGATCCCTGGAGTTGCAAGGTGTAGTCGGTGGCTTCGATGGTGAAGTTGGTACCACCGAGGTTGAAAGTGAGATCCGGAAGATCCGGAACGCTCTCACATGGGACGGTGTATTGGCCGTTCCAGCCCTTCGTGGCGCCGATGGCGGCGTTCCTAACCGTTAAATTAGCATTCCTGCCTACAGCGCTGTTTAGGGGGTTCGAGTTTGGGAACACTTACAGCATCTCAGCGTAGTCGCTTGGGAGGGTGATGAGGGAAGTACCGGTATCGAGAACGGCACCCCAGGAGTCGAGCTCGGAGGTCTGGTCACCGAAAGAGAGGGAATCGAACGGAACCTCCCAGTAGGCCTTCCTGCGGACATCAACCCAGGTGATGTCACCGGTGTAGTGGCTCTTGTCGATACCACCGAAGACGGCCTCGCTTTGATCATCTTCCCTACCGAGGTAGAAGGCAAAGACCGGCTCGTCGACGAGCTTCTGGTTGATCATTTGGTAGAAAGGTGGTGGGATTCTGTTCACAGAGATGGTATCGTATCCCAAACCGAGGATACCGTCGAACTTGCCAAAGGCGAAAGCCAAACCAGGCTCTGGATAGGAATTAGCAGTTTGATCAAGGGGTAAAGGGGTCTGTTAGCCACCACATACCCTTGGTAGCCTCGGCGAAGAGCTGGTTCTTGATGGTGAGGTCACCGATTGTGAGAGTATCTTGCGAGATGAAGCCCTCCATGCTTCCGGATCCGTACTGGATCGAGAACTCGGTGCCGTTGGCCTTGTAGGTCGACGACTCGCTCGAGTCATACTTGGTGTGAAGGAAGCAGGCGATCGAAGAGCATTGTTTCGATGGAACCCACAAGTTGGAGCTGCCGGTGTCAAGGACAACCTTGAAGGTCTGCGGTGGTGTTCCGATAGTAATTTCGGAGTAGTCTAGGAGAGAAAGAGCAATGTAAGTCCAGGGAAGACCAAGGGATGACGTAAGCAAATATGATCTGGGTGTTCACATTGAGCATTCAAGAAATTCTATCGACAGCAAGAGGGTTTGTTAGCAAGCGACACTACCGAAAGATACCCGGCAGACCCGAGAAAGATGGCTTACGTTGACTGGAACGGTGTGGCCGCCGTCGGTGTTAACGTCATTAATGAACGTCTGCTGGTTACCGGCTCGGTTGATGTACTTCTGAGCCAAAGCCTGCACCTGGGTTTGGAAGTTCTGGCCGAGCTACGGGATTTTTCCATGTTAGCAAACGGAAGTCAGGAGTAAAACGGCGGTAGGAGCTTGTATTCTACCATAGTATCCTCGGCGGGGATTTTCTTGAGGGACATCTTGTGGACGCCGGCGGAGGCGAGGCCGGCGAATCCGACAGCGGTCGCGAGTGTGGAAACCCTCATTTCGAAGACAGTCTTGTTATCTCAAATAGCTACTTTTCTATGTCTTCTTCTTTATTCTACGAAGGTCGTACTTCTAAACGGAAATTCAAGAGCGTGGTGACGGTACAGAGCAAGCAAGCAGTAAGTGAAGGGAGGTTGAAGGGAGAAAGGAAGGGAGAAGGGAAACGGAGGCTAGAAATGGCTGGGGGACATTTATGGGGGAAGGCGATCGGAAAACGGGCGGGCATATGGCATGCAGCCTGACACGACTCACTTGCACTTGCACTCTGCTTTCACTCCTTCGCACCGGCGAGCCCAGCCCAGCCCAGCCTAGTATGTTCTGAACCAGCCAGCCAGCACTCAGGCAGGCCAGCCGGCGCTGTCGTCAGCCCGACCCTGCTTTACTAATGATAACCAACTCGCTCACTCATGACCAACCCAGCAACAGGGCCAGGGGCACATACAGGGAGGCGCTTTATCGCCAAAACATAACATCATCATTGCTGCGAAGGGCAACCATATCGGGATGGTCACAGTGATGGCACGCTTGGCACCGCAAGCATCTTGCACGTGAGCCTAGTCTCTTTCCAGCGAACCTCCGGCTGCCTTCGCTTTGCATCATCATGATGGACGCGTTTCCACCATCTCAATATTCACGTAGACGCACCTATTAACTAGAATCCATCCATCTCGAATCTATTATAGGGTAGGAATGTTTACCACCGACCTATCTTGTAAAAGACCTATCCTTACGGTGTAATAAGATAGTGACCTGTGATCTGTTATTTCTGTCTCACATGTTCTGGGGTAGCCGATTCCCTCCAGCTGGACGTAACATCGATATCAATAAGCATATGCGTCCGACCGAATTGATCAAACTTCGCTTTATAAACGTGTTCGTCCGTCTTCCGTTTGTTTTCCCCATACGTAGAATCGACCTGGGATTAAACTTCAACCCTATTTAGAGCTGCTTGGGCAAACTGCTGGCAGCGCCGAGTTAACCGACCCAACTTTTGTATTGTCGCAACCACGCCAAAATGTCGAAAGCAGCCTCGAGGGCCTTGATGAAGGCTGCCAAAGCCGCAATCGACCGGCAGAAATGGGAGGAAGCACGAGATGCTGCCTTCAAAATCGTCCAGGCCGATCCGAAACAATACGTGGGGTACACCCTAACCATCCAGACCATGCGAGACCGGAATCCTCAAATCTAACCAATATCTCTCTCCAACGGCACACAGACACCTCTATCTCGGATTGTCCCAATTCCGTCTCCACGAGGTCAAAGATGGCGAGAAATCATACCGTGACGCGATACAGCTGAACCCTTCCGAAGCACCAGCATGGCAAGGCCTAGTGCAGTTGTACGAGGAAACCCAACAAGTCAACGAATACCTGGATGCTGCGACGGAGTTAGCCGTCATTCTCATGCAAAAGTGAGGGCGCGGACCTATATCGTTGATTTACGCTCTCGCTAATCAGCAGCGTAGAGAGGATCGGGCAAAGTTCGATGGCTTGATAAATAAAGTCTTGCAGTTCGTTGAAGCTAGAGGCACACGAGCAGAGGTATGCCTTGCAACATCTTCGGATTGTAGGTCACAAGCTCATACTGGTTGCATATATACAGCAAAAGAAGGCCTTGAGTTTACAGCTTCCGGAGAGTCCCATATACCAGTATCTTGAAGCATCACCCACGCACGCTCCACCTTCCCCGGATATCACGTATCGAAGGCTCGCCGAAATTATCGAGGCCGAAGAGAAGGAACTTATCAATAGCCAGATAGCTGCCCGGAAATCCCGTTTGGGCGCCACCGAGAGAAGCGTGACCGTTCAAGTGAAACAGGAGGTTTGGAAAAAGTCTCCCGTAAGGCCATTCTCCTTATGAAAACTTGGACGACATTCTTTGACACTAGTACGATCGGTAGTTGCAAGATTTATACGCAAAGATCATCGATTGGACGAAGGATGATCAAGTAAGGCGAGACACAGAAGCCAAGCAGCTTAAACTCGGATACAGCTACCTCGAAGTCCTCAGAGCGGCAGAGAAACCCGAGCAACGCGACAGGGTACTGGAATGGGCGAAAGGAATCGTGATTCTCAAAGTACCGTACGAACTTGCCTGGAAGCTTGAAATAGAGTGGCGGGATGTTGACAATATCGGTCGGTGACCTTTTTTTTGGAATTCCTCGCGCGCACCGTTTCTGAACGATTTCTAGGCGATTATGACGTTACCGTTCTCAGGAACTATGTTGACCTGTTTCCGAACACTGGCCTCGCAACCCTACTCCGAGCATTCCTCGACTCGGAAATATCACCCTTTCCGGTCGTCGAGCCTGAGGAACAGGAGGAAGACGAGGGAGGTGTTTCGCTCATCCAAGATATCGGACCCGATGAACGTCTCGACTTCATTATTGTACGGTACCCCTGAATACCCTACTCGGTCCGCGGAAAGCTAAGAAACCTCAAAGGATGGTTTGGATAGGGAAAAAACGTCCATTCTTGGCCACCGAATACTCGGCGAATATTACCTCCTGCTGAGCGAGTACGAAAATGCGGTTGACGTATGTCGGAAAGGCCTTACCGCCGTCGCCAGACAGGCCCAAATTAGTGGCCTAGAATTCCAGAAGTATAAAGTCTGCACCCTTGAAATGACGTCTCCGGAAGGCTGATTTCGGTTTGCTCAGGAATACCGATGCTATTGCAGTTCTCCTTGCCACAGCGCTGGTTCATTATCAGGCACCACGGCATCACAACGAGGCGACCGCCTCCTTTAAAGATGTTCTCACGCGGAATCCCCAGAATACCGGTGCCCTGATCGGGCTTGGCCTTATCCTTGAGGACCAAGGCGAATTTGAACAAGCTGCAGGGTTCTTACGGAAGGCACTGCAAAGTAACCCGGATAACCTAAAGGTTATTTCTGAGGCCGCATGGTGTGAGGTCCAACAAGGCCATTACGACTTGGGCATCGGAGAGCTTCAGGGATGCTTGGAGCGTATAACCGGGGTCGATCCCCAGTCGAGGGATCTCAAGGCCCAAGTTCTGTGGAGAATCGGATCGGCCCTATGGGATTCGGAACCCGGGAAGCGGAGCAGCCGTGAAGGTGCATACTATTACTTCATGCAAGCTTTGAGGAGTAATCCCAACTTCGCGCCAGCATTCACAGGCTTAGGTATATACTATGCCGACATTTCCGGGGATCTCGAACGAGCCAATAAGTGCTTTCAAAAGGCGTTTGAGCTATCGTCAGGGGAGTATGAAGCTGCAGAGCGACTGGCCAGGAATTTTGCGGATACGAAAGACTGGGAGCTCGTCGAAATCGTGGCGAGGAGAGCTGCCGATGCGGACAAGAAGCGGACAACGGTCGGGAAGGCTGCATCATGGCCCCAGGTTGCGCTTGGTGTCGTAGAACTGGTATGTTTTGTATGATCATATAGTCCGGAATTGCGCAGCTGATAACGCATAGAACAACTTGAATTACCCGCTCGCAATCCAAGCCTTCCAAGCCGCATTGCGAACCTCTCCCAAAGATGTTCACTCATGGATCGGCCTCGGGGAAGCATATTCCAACTTGGGAAGATACATAGCGGCGACCAAAGCATTCAAACAAGCACAAACCATCGATCCCGACAACTGGTTTATCACGTACATGATGGCTAATGTTGAGCTGGAGCTCGGAGAATACGATAGCGCCTGCGACGGCTATCGCGCGGTATTGTCAAAGCGCCCGGATGAATTCGGTGTCATCATGGCCCTTACGGAAGCGTTGGTCGCAGCCTCTTTCAACAATCTAAACACTGGGTTATTTGGCAGAGCCGCAACCGCAGCCAGGGAGGCCTTGCAAGTTGCCAAGCAGCTTGTGAAAATCAACCCAGCGGCCTTTAACCTGTGGAAGGCAGTTGGCGATGCATGTTCGGTCTTCTCGTGGGTTCAGAGCCTCCTTGGCGAGTTTCCTGCAGATGACGTTTCAGAGATCCTCACCACGAATATTGACAAGGCTGAGTTCAACATTTTATCCGAGACGGATGGTGTTGGAGCCTCAACTCTTGATACCTACGACGATTTACCACTGCTTGAGAAATGCCTCCTCGCGAGTATCCTAGCATACAAACGGGGCATATACGCATCCGCTGAGGACCGACACGCCCACGCCGTCGCATGGTACAACTTGGGCACCGCTGAGTATCGCGCTTTATTGTGCCCGGAAGATCGTGCCACAAAATACCGAAAGGCTGCCATCACTTGTTTCAAGCGAGCAATAAAACTTGAGCCTGGAAACAGTGACTTTTGGAATGCATTGGGGACCGTTACGTCCGACGTTAATGCCAGAGTTGCCCAGCATGCGCTTGTGAGAGCGTTGAATATTAACGAAAAGGTCGGTGCTCCAGACGTCATACAATAGGCTACATGGCTGACATGAGTTTATAGAACGCTCGTATCTGGACCAATCTCGGTACATTGTACATGCTTCATGGAGATTATCAACTTGCGAATGACGCTTTTACACGCGGACAATCCGCGGACCCGGATTATTCCCATGCATGGGTCGGCCAAGGTCTGGTAGCCCTTGCTACCGGACAAACAAGGGACGCCCCGGGGTTATTCGAACATGCATTCCAACTTTCAGCATCGGAAAACTACTCCAACCTAGTCAAACTACAGTTTGCGAGCACGACATTCGATGTACTGCTCGAGCAACACCGCACCGATTCTTCGCTGACAAGCCTGCTGAACCCCATGTTCGCATCTCACCAGCTGATTCAACAGAAAGCAAGGGATCCGATATCGCTCCGGCTTGCTGCGTTGTACGAAGAGCGGGCTGGCGACTTCGAAGGCGCTGTGGCGAAGTTATCGCAGGTCTGCGATATCCTGGAGGCGAAATACGAGGAGTCCGAGGCGGCTGAAGATTTAATCATGTATGCGCAAGCAACTGCAGACAGGGCACGACCCTATCTTGGTCTCAAGGACTACGAGAATGCGATCGAAAGCGCAGAGTTGTCATTTACCCTTTCCGAGGGCCTGGAAGTTTCAAAGTGCAGATTATCAGCACATCTTACGGCGGGTCTGGCGTATTATTTCACCGGCAAGATTGATGAAAGCTTGGAGATGTTCAAGATTGCGTTGGAGGAATCGAAGGAGAATCCGGATGTTGTGGCGTTGTTGGCGCAGGTTCTGTGGGCCAAGGGAGGAGATGATGAGCGGGAGGTTGCGATGCAGCAGTTGATGGGGAGTATCGAAAAGAATCCAGAGCATTTGTTGTCGACGATGCTGTTAGGAGTTATCGGGGCCTTACAAGGTGATGAGGCGATTGTAGAGTCCGTGATGGAGGATCTGGAGATGGTGAATGGTGTTGGGAAGAGGTCGGATGAGGATGTAAAGAAAGTGAACAAGTTGCTATTAACTTTGGGAGAGATTTCGGTGAGTGCTTACGAAGGACGCTGTAGTAGGTCTTTTGCTGATAAAATCATTTATAGGGACGGAATACATCGCCTATCTGCACAACAGCAATTTTCCTCAACCCATCGAATAGTGCGGCGTGGAAATCGCTCGCCGATACGTCCGATGAGCCGTTCCCGGCGAACATGGCGTTGGATTTGGCATTGTCGAAGGCGATGCCGGATCTTGATGACCTTTGCGAAGCGCTCGAGGCCAGCGGGACTATCGATCATGATCAGATGAGTTTAGTGATCGCACCTTGGAGGGTAGAGGGGTGGAAGAGGTTTGCACAGGATGTTGGGGCGTAGTATGGGCTTTGTTAGTAGCTAGTAGTGCTGTGGAGGGCTATGTGTAATTATATGACGAACAGGTCTCGTGGACCGATTACTGGGATAAATCCTTGAGGTACCCTGGGGAATGTAACTGAAAAAGTACATGTGTTTCTAAGCTACGGGATATCTTCAACAGGCAATAGAAAATGCAACAAGTTAACAAGTAATACGTGTTGACGTTGACAGGTATTCGTAATCAAAATTCGCAATTCAAATATTCGCGCTTCTGCTCGCTGACTTGACCGACAAAGAAAGAAAAAAAACCAACTGCGAGAATCAATTTACCAACAAGAAACTTTGATTAAAAGGTAATCTGCACGACATTCTGCGGTAACGTCTTCTGTACCCTCTGCCTTACAGCCTTTAACTCGACCTTCTTCAACACAGCTATAGCACTACCCAAGAACATCGCTTCTGATAATTCTTCCTGTCCTCCCTTTAACTCCAGCGTTGCTTTCGAAGAGGATATACTGATCCTTCCTATTATCCTTTTGCTTCCTGGTGTCCTTTGACTTTTCGGCGGAGAACAAGTTAGCACGAACGTCGGATGCGGCGGCCTCGTGTTCTTCGGTACACCCTTCGGAGAGATTGGCGGTGTCGATGCGGTTATTGACTTTTGCCAACGATAGGAGTTACCGGATGGTGTGGTGAATTTTGTACCCTTCGGGTGGAAGTATTTGTGGGAGGATAGTGTGATTGTTTGTTTCGCTGGAACGGTGTCGAGGAGGATCGACCCTACTTCCTCTTGGACTCGGTCGTTGTTGTCGTCTTCACCGTTACTTAGGGTTTCGGAATGAAGTAGGATATGGCTTCCATCTTGTCCTTCATCGTCGTCGTCATCAGCCAATGTAAACGACGACCCGGCAAGAGTCTGAGCATCCACATCCGAACTTGAAAACGTCGTAACCGTCTGGCGCCTCGGTTTTAAAAACGATATCGAAGTAACCGTTTGCCCTTCTGGAGTCTTCAAGATGGTGTTTTGCGTAGATTCGTCGAAGTGGAGGACGTACGCGGGTTTTAGATTCGAATCGATGGTTTGAAGGGAGTGACGGTATTCCGGTGGTGAGCCGTCGGAGAGGGGCGGGAGAAGGGTTTGGGAACGGTAGATTGGGGTTATGGGGTTCTGGGGGCTCGGGGGAGGGTAGGAAAGTTCGAATTTGGTGGGGTGGGAGGATGGAGTTGGGGTGTAGGGTGGGAGGGCGGATGGTTGTGATTGGGATGGTGACGATAGTTGGTTCCGTAGGAGGTTTGAGGGAGCGGAGAGAGTTATCAGCATGTCTTGATACATCGTTGGATGTAGATAGAGGTATTGGTCCGAAGTTATGAGAAGATGGTAGAGCAGGTATTTCTAATTGAAGAGTGGTGCGGAAGTCGAGACTGGAGATTCTAGACGGTTGGAGTCAATTGATGAATTTATATTTGATCGATTGCGGGCACGAGACAATTGATTTATTGACGATTGATAAAAGGCGAAACTCGAGGGAGAATGAAGCCATTTATATACACAATCCAACAAGGCGACCATGGCTCGATCGTCATATCACAGGCCGAGGGATTGCATACGTATATCAGCGATTACGAAAGCTCTTCATCGAAACCTCGCCTCGGACGTGCACGCTATATTTCTTATAAGCTTACGGTCAACTGCGATATCCATGGCCCTCCGACTGCGAAATTACATAATCGATTGAACTCTGGCCGAGGTATATAAAATCGGGATTGTGTATACAATCCATCAGTAGGATCCTAGGGTTTGGGAGTTGCGCGTACAGCCCATCGATGCATCATACCACATTAAGACGATCTCAAGCTTAAGCTTTTTGAATTGATACGGTTCCAAGAGAATTGGCGGAGCTTGGCTTCGAAACTTTTCCGCCGGTTTCGACGAAAAAGAAGCTTGCCGGTGCTTTGGTGGAGGAGGACGGCCTGGTAGATGATTACGAAATGGCCGGTTACGTATGTTTTAGGAGCGAGGTACCTATAACTTTTGTACCGCGGGTAGATCCATGGATCTATGCAATAGTTCGGACGGACATCGAGCGTTTACCCATCCTGGCGAAAGCCTTTTCATTATGATTAATACCAATTCATTGTATTGGCGCAAGGTGGAGTGTGGTGTTTTTCTCCCTTTTGATTCTTTACTTCGGCAAGCGGGTGTCTGTAGACAGAGCCAAGATCATGGATATTGTGTAGACTCCACACGTGGGGTGCATGGGAGCTGACTCACATACCATCTCGTGTGCTGGCCTGGCAGTATTGCGAAAAAAACATTCAAGGAAATGTATTCGAACATGCGCGTTCCGGACAGGGCGGTTATAACGTTATACCACGAAGAACCGACATCAACCTTCGCCTGGCCTGGGATCCAAAGTCTCGAACAACACAAATTACCACTCTAGTTTGAGGCTCGTTGAAATATAAGGTTGGTGTTCTAGACACTTTGGGACCCAGGTTTCCGATTTGTGTAACCGTTTATGGCTTATCAATTCCTGCAGGATCGTCTCGATCTCATCGGATCCACTTTCTCGGAGATTCCGGGTTGGCGGGGTTTACTTCAATCGATTGTAACATCGTCGTAAGATGTTCCGTCGACTCCAAGTTATAATAACTTACGGCGCATCTATGCAGATGGACGGCTAATTGTGAGGCCGAGAATGGAACCGAGTAGTCCAAAGATATCGGTTAACCGCCGATTCCATTGACTATATTACGGACGATAGGAATCGAAAGATAGGAGCTTTATGTGCAATCTGTGGGTGTGTGTGGAGCTCAAGGCCTTGTGACATTTTTTGAGCTTGAGATGTGTTGTAACGAGGTTAGCTCGCCGTTGCCGCGGGGATCGGCCCAGTGTGAAAACTGCCGAACCGAGTAATTCCCAAACAAACCTTGTTGAACCCAGCTTTCACAACCTGGACTGATAACTTGAACCTACCATCTTCAACAATCATTCTACGTCTGTATCGTTTTATCAGTCTCGTCACTGGTCATTTCATCGCGTCTTACTAAATAATATACACGCTATACATCTTTTTTTTTGCCACCCTATATACTTCCGAAGTCTGCGCATGAGCGTAAGATAACTCTGCGACAATGGTCCGCTTAACCTTAAACCAAACGACCCATGAAGAATGGCTAGCACAGAACTCGGTCTTGTCTTCGAGCTCCATTACGAGCACACCGCGAAGCCAGGTCGATGTAGACGATACAGCCTTCTTTAGCTGTGACGAAGAATCTGTTCACGAGCTAGTCTCGGGACCTACCCGCAAGCCAGAGCTACCAAACGATCCTTCTTCTTCTTCTCATGACGAAGAAAACGACAAGAGCACTTTGCCAGCAGACGTCAGCGACGACCTCTCAGCTGAGGAGCCTCGAACACCTTTTACACCTCGTGCTCTGCCGATGAGCGATGACGAAGATTCAGAGGATGATGTTATCTTCGGTGGATCTCGCAGGACCCCATTCGTCCTCGGTACCAGGACAACTTCACAGAAAATACCAGAAATACCAATTGCCGTCGACGAAGATAGCGACGACAATGAAAGCGAAGCTGTTCTCGAGAATAACAGCGAAGATAGCGATGGCTCTGAATTCATGCCTAGTCCGCCTCCCCAGAAAGCGAAGACTCCAAGAACGCCATTTAGCATTAGTAGTCCTACAAAACTGAACAGAACTTCGTCAAAGCCCGTCCCGGCCTTCCTACGGAGACTGCAGGGCATCCAGAAAGAACTACCAGATAACCAGGTGCTAGAAGAAATCCAGCCTAGTCCTCGGAAGCAAAGGCCACGCATCAGCTTGAAGAGAGACCCTAGTCTAGCAGTTGCATCTTCACTGCCGTCGTTATCCAATGATGAGATCGGTACCCTGAGTAGAGAGATGGGAGACCTGGCTGTGGACGAAGACCATGTTCTTGAACAGTATGTATATTCTCCCTAACACGAAATCCAGGAACCCAAGACTTAGTCTCGAGGACCGTTCGTGCGTTGGCCCAAGGCTAACATACTGGAAGTACACCAAACAGATTTAAACGCCCACCGAAGATTGTGCAAAGAACATCTTCCAAAATCTTCGATCTCTCTGACTCCGAGTCAGAAAGCGAGATCGAAGAACTGTCGATACCTTCCTCCAACAAAGCCTCATCCGCCCCCAGACCGAAAACAGCTGCGACCCCACGAACAACCTCAAAGTCTGGTAAACCTCTCGCACCGAAGACGGTGGAGAGGTTACGAAAGAAGGAATTCGAGCAGAAGAAGGACAAGATCGCAAAGGACTATCTGAAACTTTTGGATGATACTGTCAACAATGGCGCGGTTGAGAGGCTTACTGCCGCCACAGGTGGAATTCAACTTGTTTGGACTAACTCCAAACAAAGCACGGCCGGGACATGTCAGACGATCAGGTACAGCGCAGGCCTAGGTGAAGATAATCCCTCTGCCTACTTCTCCTGCGTAATCACCTTGGAGTCCAAAGTCTGCGACGACGTTGAGCGAGTCGAGAGCACATTGGCTCACGAGTACACACACGCCTGTGTTGATATTCTGGAGATCGATCGCAGGCAGCTCAAGAATGAGGGGCCACATGGAAGGCTGTTTAAAACTTGGGCTAAGAAAGTCGGGAGGGCCATGAACATCGAAACACCGGAAACCTGTCACAGTTACGAGATTAATTACAAATTCGAGTATCAGTGCACGATATGCGATCGAATCTACAAGGCACATAGCCGGAAGCCGGCTTGGACAACATCCAAGGGCTGCGAGCTTTGTAAAGTGCCATTGGTCCAAATCAAGCCGGTACCCCGAACTGCTAAGGGTACCACGCCTTACCAAGCCTTTCAAAAGGAGACATTCGCGAAACTGAAGCAAGACCTCCCACCTGGTACGCCATTCAGCCTGGTAAAGATGCAGAAGGAAGTGAATAGACTTTGGAAAGAGGAGAAGTCCAGAAACGAGCCTGGGACTGCGGACGCTGGGAGTCCCCTGAAGGGATTCGGTGAGAACGAAACGATCTTGGCGAGGTTTGAGAAACTTGTCATCACGATTGACGATTGAGGCTATAATAGTGTGTCATTTGGTTGCATTTCACGATCTTTATAGTCCCCAGCATGTATGTGGAGTTTTGCGGTTATGGATAGAACGGTTTAGTCACGGAATGATCCGTTTAGCGCTAGAGCATTTAATTCACACTTCTCAGCCTTAAGTCCTCGCTCTCCTTCTTTCATTCTATTTATTACATGCCCGTCCACCGAACCAGAAGAGTCAACCGCGGTATCGTCACCAGGCCTTTCCATCCATCGCTGATGGTAAACCGATAAAGTTATAAGGGACGTAAATAAATGATAGTTGGTGGCTACTAGTAGGTTTAAGATGCATTGGTGTCGTAGGCAGGGACATGCAGTTCTGCTATCTTTGCCCTTCTTCCGACCATGACCAAATCCTCGTGGTATTGTTCCACAAGAGTTGCAATTGAGGGTCGGCCATGTTGCAATTAGAGTAGACGGATGTATTAAAACCCTCGCGGCGTCTTTTCAGTCGATTGAGTTACAGCTTGACCGAATTTCTTTGTGGAAATGTAATGGAAAGCCTAGGATCGATGTAACCGATTGACGTTCCCCGGAACTATATTTTGCAAGTTGACGTGACATTAATGTTGAAGTTGAAGTCCATCCTAAACGGACAAACGGTGGCAGGGGAATTGCATTGTTAACTTGATACATGGTTGGCCGAGGATCTCCGTTAATTCGAATATTCGGGCATGTTGGCAATATCAATAGCTTCCGGGGCGATATCTTCGACCGAAACTTGATTAATCGAAAGGTGTTAAACAACCAAGCCGCTTTTGATGAACTCGAGTCCGAGACTTATTTACGTAATTTACAAGTATCCGATATAGATATCCCCATGTATGGCTTCAAAACGACCGAGGGAATTCAGGCGGCGGATTATCCGGCGGCGGCCAGGAATCAAACCCTCCCTCCTCCTCCTCCCTACCGTGACTTATATTGTCCCTTTCCGACCTCTCGGCATCCAACTCTTCTGCATTCTTCAGGGCAGTCCTTAGGATGAAAAGGACAGTCTGCCGTTCCCACGCCCTGATCCTTTTCACGGAATCCGGGTGCTTATCCAAATATTCCTTCAAACCCTTCTCGCCGTAGTTGTTTCCCACCATGCTGCCCAGCATGTAACCGCCCGTACCCAGTCCTCCGAAGGTAATCAAGTTCTTCGCAAACGAAGGCCTAACGGCCGGTGCGAAGTTTGTTATCAATTCTTCCCTTCCGTCGCCGAAACGTACCGTTGCGCCGGTCCTTTGCATCGCTCGGAGATTTCGGAATGCGATGCCCCTACGACGGGCTATGAATATTGCGGCTCCAACGCCGAGGCAGAGTCCGATAGTCGAACCGGCTCGTGTGTACTCTCTGGCTTTTCGGCGGGATTGGCCTAGGACCCTTAGGTCTTCGTTCGAAAGGCCACTGTGTGCATGGTTAACGGTCGGAGACGATATTCGGTATGCATGACGGGTTATGGTACCTGTGGAGTATGTAGTCCTGCAAGCTATGCACGGCCTTTTCATCTTTACGCGCCCGTTCGCCTACGGCCATCATAAATTCGCAAACGTCTTTCAAGCCCATGGTGAAGGTTGTAGGAAAGCACCGGGCATTCCACGCGATGAGGGGTGTTCAATGTTGGTTTGTTTCTATAGCTACATTGGAGGATGTTGGGGTTTCGGGGAAAGCTGTCGTCAACCCTGTCAATGTTATCTCGCTTGGGCGCCCCGACCCGCTTTGTGGAGATATCCGACGTCATTTCTAAACCATATTTCTACACAAGCTTCTAAATTCTCAATTTACTTTTAAAAATCGATTGTATCTTTGGCTGCTTAGTTTGCATCGCGAACCGGACCTGATTACTTGTTTATTAATTACTTTTTTGATTTTATTTCAAGAATGTCATCACTGAAACAAATATACAAAACCTACATCGAAGCTATAAACGACCGCAACTGGGCCCTCGTCACAAGCTTGGTCCACCCCACAGTTATTTGGAACCAAAAGCCTTGCCCAGCGGAAGAATACATCACCTTAATAACTCGAGCTACGGATCCTGCCCCGGATTTAAAATTCCATATAGATCTTTTAATTGCCGAGGATGCTGAGGACGAGCGGATGGTTTCAGCACGACTGCTGATTAGAGGTACGCCCGAGCGAGAGTTCCTAGGGCTCAGACCAACCGGGAAGAGCGTGGAGGTTGTGGAGCATGTGTTTTATAAGTTCGTGGAAGGGAGGATAAAGGAGGTTAAGAGTGTGATTGATATGGAGGGATTGAGGAGTCAGATGTTCGAGACAGCGATATTTGTACAGTGAATGTTTTTGAAAGTTTAACTTTGCGGTTGGTGGTTCACATGGGATTTTGAGGGGGAAGGCGGCTGCTTGCCGGTTGATCGTTGATTGTTAAATGATTGACTGTTGGTTCGGTTTGTGTGCGAAGACAAATCTTGGTGTATCACAAACAAAGCTCCTCGTACGCAGACCTGGGTCCTACACTTGTGCAGGGAGAAATGAAATTCAAAATTGAAAGAATGACCGTATGCCGTTGTGCTGCTGATAAATAACTCTTGCATAAAATTTATCCTCCGTTGTGGTTATCCTAATCCTCCTCTGCGTTCACGAACAATCCAAAATCACGGATGTTGAAAGTTTTGACACCTTGCTCGATGATATCTAGCAGATTCCTCAATGGTTGGGCAGCATTATCGGGTGTCCAAACATAGTCCGCTGCAATTCCCTTCTCGGCTTCATAGCCGGGAGGGCAGATGGTTGTTTCGGCGGCAGCTTCTTGGAGGGAGTGTGGCATATTGGCCGTGATGACAATGTCTGTCTTCTGCTTCTCGAGTCTGATTATTACTACTGCGAGAGCGACGAATTGGGATTCATGCCCAACTCGGTCACGGCGGTTCTCGACGTATGGAGTCGTGAGGAGCATGGCATAAGCTGGGATGCCACTAATGAGAGGTTAAAAATGTTAATTGGGGGGGTGTATTGCATTGCGGTAGAAACTGGGGATAACATACTCTAGCTGTGGAGCTTCGCCAGCGTCCAGTCTCCAGCTTTTCCAGATCTTATAAGGACTCTCCTCAAAGATATCCGAGAGATGAAACTTAACATCTTCTTCGTCGTTTCCCTTCTCAACTCTTTCGTTGAGTTCGAAGATCAAGGTCGCAAGACCGGTTATATCAATGAAACATTCTTGGTTATCTGGTACTTGACGGATGTTGCTATATTACGAGGTAGAAAGATTCGTTTCCGCCGTGGGTGTACGAGGTTGGTTAAATGTTCCCAGTAAAATTTTTTTATATATATATATGTTTTTTTTTTTTTTTTTCATATTGGAGAGAATTTCGAAGCGAAAAGGGGAGAAGACGGTTTAAACGATTGAGCAGGCGTGTGCGGAATGAACGTGGTGCTTGATCTTTGGGGACCGAAGCTTTAGAACGCGGAAGCTTAAGCAATTGGCGGGGGATGGTGGGGGCTTTTATGAACTACAAACCTGAGGTCGGTCCAAGTGGATGGAACGTTGGCGGTGATGGCACCGCCGAAGAGTTCTTTTTCGGTGAAGCTTAAGGCTGACATTTTGGCACTTCTGGCTTTTCTTTTGGGGAGGTGTCTGGTATTGAACGAGGTTCAATTGATAATGATGTGTGCAGTTGAATATGGAGATGTTTTTTTGGTGGGTTGGATTTTGATATCGAGTTCGTTTGAGAGGCGGCTTCTCGGCCGGCCTTAAGTAGGCCGGATTTGGATCCTGCGAAAACCAACAACCTCGTCAACAGGATCCAGATGAAAACTTCATACGAGAATAAGCTTAGTAATTGTGAATCAGACGAGAAAGCGTCAGGCCTGCCTTATTGGCGAGATCCTGTAATATTACGGTACCTGCAGTCCTTTGTGAGTCAGGTTGTGGGAGTTGGATTGGGTAAGCAATTTGGGAATGGGTTTAATGTCCGGGACTACATCTTCTGAGATATTCTCCATTCTTGGTAGTCTTACAAATGGCGATTGTATCTATATAATGATGGTCCAGATGGTCGAATATCCAGGTATTCACAAGTCTTATCTCTGTGTATACTTTAGAAATCGGCGAAGTGATAAAACCAGACACCATGATATAGTGGTTATACCCTGAAGTTAGTGTGATTTTTAGCGAATAGGTATGCTAAACCAGTCGAGTTTGATTCATGAAGCCTTCTAGCAGAGGCCGGGACTCCCCGCAAAAGATGAGTAGAGCGAGCCATGAAGTGCGCAATGTATAAGCCGTAAATGAGGTGCCTTTCATGCCATGGTCATCAAGTCGAGTACTTCACCTAATCATAACCCTCCCAGGCCTCTCTAGACTCGCGAAGCTAGTGAGCCCCTCATCGGTAGATTCAGAGTCTACCTGAGCTCTGACTGTATATACAGCCCGAGAAACATAATATATCAAGCTTCGGATCGTAGTCATAAACCCAACAGTAGGTGTAAGTCCATCCGCTCCCATGTAGCATCGATTCAGATAGTTGCTGACGTATATCGCGTAGGTCATCCCACCACTGCCCACCAGACCGTACGCGGCCGCGCGGACCAGGTGTTGAAATATCCTGGTTGTAGCCTGTGCTGTTGAAGCCCAGAGAAAAAAAAAAAATGAACACTAGAGCTCTCGATGCAAATAGATTCCAGAGCCACCATTCCACCCTTGCAAGAAGAGCGCAGTGGCTTCGTGCGTACGTCAATCGTGTCGATACGAACAAATCTGGTAATTCTCTTGCGAAAGGCGTTGTTTGAGGCTTCCTGACTAAGAATCGTCTCCAAACATTGAAACGGCCCAGCTCGAGCTCCAGATGGGCTAGCCCCATGCAGATGCAGGCTAAAAATATGCATGGAAAGCCAAGTTAAATGCTTCGAGGATTCTTACGATAAGCTTGCGGCTTGGACGGTTTCGGTTTCAGCGATGATGACGACATGCGGCTTCTAGAAGGCGCGGATGGAAATTGCAATATTCGCTTTCGAATGCACTGGCAGGCATTTCGATATCAATAACGAACTCCGAAGCCTCTGGCTTTCTTTCCTTTCTGAACTATTGGGATCCGGAGAAGAACTGCCTTGAGAAGGTGCCAATGCCGCCCAATCAACGTTAGGTTGCGACTTGCGGAGACCAAGGATCGATTCATGCAAAATGCTGGATTAGACCTGCAGGCGATGCCGTGGATGCATACAGGACAATCCAGACGAATTGCATCATTGGACAGGAACATGCCCTTGACTAATGAATTCGACGAAGAGACGTGAAGTTCGTGGCCCCGACTAAAGATGCCTACTTTTAATTATCGGATCAAATCAGATCAGATCAATGCCATTCCTTCCCTAAGTATATGTTTGCCGACGGCGATCAAGGGCAACCACGGCCTACTGTCGGCTGTGGCCACATCCTTCACATCAATAATTCCAGTGTTAACGTTATAGATTTGTGCGCAGCGCGGTGACATCAACCAGCTCTGCCCTCCGATACACCAGCCCGCCAACCAGTCCGAAGTCTCGTTCGCTTCCCGCCCAAACACCCCAAACACCCGAACACCCACCCAACCTGGTAAGTACTGCACCAGCCGAATACCAATCTGCACCTATTCTGTCTCGCTATCTACACTTTCCAAACATCCCGGCCACACAAGCCCAGAGCATCATTCCTCCTCCCCACGGTGATACCTCGATCATTCGGGGGATTGTAAATGGCAGAGCTACCTTCTGCCATCGACCACCTTCACATTCCTCTTATTTAATAATTCATCCCTCCGGTCTGACTCTCATCTCTTCTCACGATTCGCCGTTAACCTTGTTTTGGAACCTCATAGCGTCGTTCAAGTTGAGTTAGCTTCGACATTTTAGATCTTTTGATATTCGTTCGACCATCGGCGCTCCACCACTGCTTTCTTTTCTTGATCCGTACGAATCCCGGGTACTTTCATTACCGACTATCGATAATCTTAATTACGATAACCATCCAGAGCTCGCTTCTATAAACAGGTAAACTTAAAAAACGTCTCGGAAGTTCCTTTATCCGCCTTGCCTCGTCTTGTGTCCCGTACAAGGGAGTCACGCGAAAGCAGGATCCAGGTGCATACACAAAGCAAAAGTGCAGGTGCCTCAACTTCAGAACATCTCGAGACTTGAAGCTGCTGAGCTGACAGTCTTTTAATCTGCGGATTTTTGCTTTGTGTCTCCTTGCGAAGGAGCTATTGGATGGGTATGCTGACTGTCGAACCATAGGTCACACGGACCAGCCAATTTGACACCCTCTTTTCTGATATCTGCTCTACCGCCGCCACACCGCAGACTGCCCCCCCAAAGCAGAACCGTACATACGAAGTGCGACTCCCTCTCGTTATCCGTAGATCGATACAAAAATGTCGTCCGAAGTCGAGGATCGGCCAACACGGTTCGACCGTGTTGATTTTCCTCAACGTGCACGGCCCAGATCCCACTCACCAGCATTACCAGAACGTTTCAAGATAGCTACCGAAGATGATCTCAAAGATGTGACATTATCTGCTAAAGGTGGAAACTTTAGCATGCATCAGTCTGTCTTTCAGATGATTCAGGCTGCTGGTTCGAAAGCCGATTTTCATAGATTCGATTCCGACATTGACGAAGAAGCGGATGAAGAAGAAAGTGGTGATGAAGAAACAAAACAAAGGAAGATGGCAAAGAACTTTGTTGTTAAAGAAGGTTTGGAGAGTGCAAATAAGGAACACACCCAAGCTGTTACAGACCTTGAAAAGCATGATGCCGCAGCTTCTAAGCGGCTCAGCGAGAGTAGATTCCTACCAAGGAATATAATAAAATCGATACAGCAGAAGCGTCATGGTAAAAGGTCAAAGCATGCGTCAAGTTCAGCAACTTCGACGGCGCCCTCTGCTTCTGAGGATATCAGTTCGTCGACGGAGTTACCTTCTAGCGGAGGATCATCCATACTCCCATCCGTTTCACGATCCCCGGCGAGCGAGGTCCCCAGTTTAGCTCAGTCGACGGTGACCGCCACGAATTCGGCCATGGGAGCTGTCCAGGAAGTTGGAAGCGAAGATGTCCTATTCCCTGAGTTTTCTATCTCTCCAACTGCGCTCTCGGAGAAAGTTAAAGTCATCTTTAACCTCCCAGAACTGGAGGAAGTTAAATCTGGTATGGTAGAGCTATCACCCTAGAGATGAAAGCCTCACTAACTTTTATAATCTAGAATTCCCCTGTTGGCTGCTGAAAACTGTCCTCCTTCAAGGATATATTTACATTACAGATCATCATATTTGCTTCTTCGCTTATATGCCAAAGCATCAGGCATGTTTCCGCTTACTCCTAGAGTGCCTTCTATAGAAGTCTAATAATTCACACAGGATGCCGTTCTAAAATCCGGACATTTTTACAAACGCGGCAGGAAGAATCCCCGTTACGGCCGATATTGGTTTACTTTGAAAGGAGACGTCCTCTCCTATTACGCAGACGCTTCAGATCTTTACTTCCCGAGCGGTAACATCGATCTTCGTTATGCGATACATGCCTATGTCGATGAAGGAAGCAAGGATCATTCTTTCGTACTTGTAACCAATTCTAGGAAATACGAATTCAAAGCAGACTCCGCCACAAGCGCCGCCGAATGGACCAAGGCCCTAGAAAAGGTGATATTTCGGATCCACAATGATGGCGATAGTGTCAAGGTTGTCATTCCTATTGAGAATGTACTTGAGATCGAGAAAAGTCCTCTTATCGAATTCGCCGACACCTTCAAGTTGAAGGTTGTGGCTGATGATGAGTCGTACGCTATTGACGAGGTGCGTATATGGCCCCGGGGCTGGTTCTGGTTCCTGCTAATCAACATATCACTTAGTACTTCTTCTCCTTCTTTTCATTCGGCGCGGAGGCTTTTGAGCTTATTCGGTTGTTGGTGGAGGATACAACAGCCCAGAAGATCCCGGAACATCTTTTAACCCAAGGGAATTCAAAGCGAGCAAGTCTCGGGTGTTCACCAGCCCGTGAAATCCCTCCTTCGTCACCTACCGGACAGACTACACGACATTCTCTTGCAATGGGCATGCCCGCCTGGCCAGCCGCAACAGTTCACCTTAAGAGCTTAGATGGCCCTGTTACACCATTGCTTAGAGAAGCGGTTCGAGACACTTTGCTTCCCGTGCCTGCCTCTCCGGTGGTCGGTAGCCCCCGAACTAGCGGTGAATATGCCCGTCGAAGTTTCGATGTAACCAATCGGCGAAGCGTTGACTTCTCAAGAAAGAGTATCGATGCCAATGAGGTCCGAAGCTCCTCCATCGCTAGCGTTTTCAGACGTAAAACAAAGGGACGCAAGCCTTCCCCACCGACATCGGCGGCAGCATCCCCTTCGCGAGCAATGTCATCTAGCTCATACGTAAAGTCGATGCAGAGTGAACCGTCGTCATTGACCGAATCGTCCGATGCCATTCCCATGTCTTCAGAAAGTGAAGGAGAACTGGCAGCAAGTCAGTTCTTATCGAGGAGTGATGTTTTCCAACAATCATATCCAGCCGGTGCCGATCCTTCTGGAATCAACAGGGGTAGGTCCCCGACATTGAAGGATAAGGCCGGTACTATCGAACCTCTTCCTGCGCCTCCTCTTAATATTCACCCACCCTCGAGATCAGCCACAGACTTAGGAGTTCCTGTTCCGGAAGGGTCTGTCAAGAAGGTTGAATCCTCTCCGGGTGAACTGGGCAGGCCATCTTTGGATGAGAGAACTTCTTCCGATAAGAGGTTTTCGTTGTCCAGCCCCAGCCTCGGTGATGTGTATAGGGTGGGATCGTATCCCATCCGTTCAGCCCAAGGCATTGCCGACTGGATGAAGCGACGATCCAAAGGCGTGGCAGCTGGAGGCATGGACTATTTCGGCAAAGTTTCAGATATGTGGACTGGCGGAAGGAAACATTACGACGACCAAGGCCCGACATCCAACGCTGACGCAACCGGGGATGTAGACGCTGATGACGAGGATGAAGGAACAGCTACACCTTCTGAACGTTTCCGACAGAGGTTCGCTCTTCCTGAATCGGAAACCCTTATTGCGGTTTACTTTGGCTATTTGTCGCGCGTCTTGCCTCTGTACGGCAAAATTTACCTTGGTGATCAGCACTTCTGCTTCAGGAGTATTGTACCCGGCACCAGAACGAGGGTACGCAACTTCATATTTCTATTAAAGAATTTTCAATACGCTAACACAGATATTCGTTAGATGATTCTGCCGCTTCGTGACATCGAGAACGTCGACAAGGAGAAGGGGTTCCGATTCAGTTACCACGGGCTCGTCGTGACCATTCGCGGCCATGAAGAGCTATTCTTTGAGTTTGCAGGTCTAGAAAACCGGGACGACTGCGGAAGCACATTGGCGAAGGCTATAGATAACTCTCGGCAAATGCGGGAGAGCCAGTTAATTACTCCCGAACAGAAGGCAAATGCAGAGATCGCAAAAAGGGAGCATGATATGCTACAGGAAGCCAGGTTAGAGGCCGGGCATCTAGAGCATGAGATGAAACTCCCGCATACAACGAACGAAGTAGCCCAAGGCCATGGTATGGATGTGCCGCCAATAGTATTCGACGATCCGCATACATCTATCGTCCACTTCAAGCCGAGCGAACCTTTAAGGTTCACCTGTTTGACAATCGGCTCACGGGGCGACGTCCAACCCTATATTGCTCTTTGCAAAGGCCTTATGAAAGAGGGACACAAAGCAAGAATCGCATCCCATGCCGAATTCAAAGATTGGGTGGAGAGTCACGGCATCGAGTTTAGAGAAGTTGCCGGTGACCCCGCTGAGTTGATGAGGATATGTGTCGAAAATGGCATGTTTACGATTTCCTTCCTCAAGGAAGCGGCGGGAAAATTCCGAACGTGGATCGACGATCTTCTGAGTTCAGCATGGGCCGCTTGTCAGGATTCTGATGTCCTGATTGAGAGCCCTAGCGCGATGGCTGGTATCCATATCGCGGAAGCGATGAAAATTCCATACTTCCGCGCCTTTACAATGCCTTGGACCCGGACGCGAGCATATCCTCATGCCTTCGCCGTCCCTGACCACAAAATGGGAGGCGCATATAACTACTTTTCTTACATCATGTTCGACAATGTTTTCTGGAAAGCTATCGCTAGCCAGGTCAACAGATGGCGAAAGAAGGAGCTTCATCTTAAGGGTACTAGCCTCGATAAGATGCAACCGAACAAGGTTCCATTTTTGTATAACTTCAGTCCTCACGTTGTTATCCCTCCTCTGGACTTTAGTGATTGGATCAGAGTAACGGGATACTGGTTTTTGGACGAGAGTCTATCAAATTTCGAACCGCCGCCGGAAATGATTGAGTTTATGCGCAAAGCAAGGGAGGACGACAAGCCTATTGTCTACATCGGATTTGGGTCGATCGTCGTGGCTGACCCCCAGGCACTGACGCAAACCGTTGTAGACGCTGTTGTCAAGGCTGATGTTAGGTGCCTGCTTTCGAAGGGATGGTCCGATAGATTGGGGAGGAAAGACGCAAGCAGTCCTGAGATACCTCTCCCCGATTGCATTCTTCCGATCAAGGCGACGCCTCACGATTGGCTCTTCAAGCATATCGACGCTGCGGTACATCATGGTGGCGCCGGCACGACAGGTGCAAGCTTGAGGGCTGGTCTGCCCACGGTCATCAGCCCGTTCTTTGGAGATCAGTTCTTCTTCGGTGGAAGAGTAGAGGATCTCGGAGTTGGGGTTTGCCTAAAGAAATTGAACGTTAAGACACTAGCCGAAGCTATGTGGCTAGCTACACACAGCAACCGTATGATTACGAAGGCTCGGGTATTGGGCGAACAAATTCGATCTGTGGGTTTATCACCAACTGACACTTTTCGGGCACGATGCTAATATATTTGGGTAGGAGGATGGAGTTCAAACAGCTATCCAAGCCATCTATCGAGACATGGAATATGCCAAATCTCTCATCAAGAACCCGCAGCAGGAGGCATCTGACTCCGCGGAAGAATCTTGGACCTTCGTGAATCGTGACGAGGATGACGCAGAAATTGCTCGAAGAAGTTCGATAAAGGATACTAATTCAGATGACAGTAGCAGCAAGATTACCAGGGCATCGACACCGTAATGATTAAAATGCAAGACAAAAATCTATGATAATCAGGGTATAATCAAAAGACATTGTATTTGGGGTTTTCGTTTAGATCTGGGGTTGGAGCGTGGGATTCTGCTTCGTTTTCTCTCTTCTTGTCCCCTTCCTTTCCCCCCCCCTTTTAAAACCTTTCTTCTTTCACTTCTTTGTACGAGGGGGGCTCGTTTATGATAGACACTGGCTTGGGCATTCTAATGATCGTGGTTTCTCGAAGGAAGGGTTTTTCATTGGCGTCCAGTGTGTATGTTGTGTATGTGTGTGTCCCTGCATTTCAATCGTTCTTCGCGTTAGAACGGCTACTTTTCATGCTGGTGTTCTTATGTTTTTGGACCACTCCCCGCTCAATCTTAGTAATGTTAATGCTAGACCGGGCACATTAGATGGTGTCGATAAGGTTTTTTTATGCTTTTGCTTGTAAATTTAGCATGTGGGAGACATATACGATATACAGAGGGGCGTTTCGTTTGGTATTGTATAACAACAGTAGGCATCTTGGCCTGGTATTCTATAGGCCGGGCCGATCCAACGGAAATACAAGACCATTGTAATTATATTCCGTAAGATGCAGCTATCGACCTTGTGCTTGAAGTTAGATGTATCTCGATTGTCTCGTGGCCCCTCCATGTGATATCCGCTCCGATCTTACTAGGGCTGGATGCTACACGGGCCTCGGCGTAGTCTCAGTCCCTCGGCTGGAACCAGCAACTAGGCAAGATGACCCGCGTTTGGCGGCTGCAGCCGCAACTTCACAACAACACCAACGACAAACATCTGCCTCATCAATCCAGCACATCGGAATCACACCCGGCGACTCCTATCGAGACTTCTGCCCACAGACTTTGTAATTTCATCGTAGAAAGTCGTTCGTTCCCTTGCATGGCCACGGTTTTCGCCTGCTATGAGTTAATCCGCTCCCAAACGCCTTTCTGCAACCTATCATTTCTGCCCGAACCGTCGGAACTGCGCGACGAGGGAGGATACCCGATAACGTGATATATTTCAGGGTTTCCCTCCCTTAGACGTTAACAGACAGAACCCAACCCCCTCTTTAGATTTTAATTCACCTCCAACCATCTACACATTGGGGTGCACGTCGAATCCGGGCGGTTTATAGCACATGTCGTCCTACCCGTCGACGAATCTCCGGGTCCAGATACTCCGGGATGAGCGATCTAGGACGCGGACAAATTCGATCGATCCTGCGGAGGCTGAAAAGGAAGATCCGATCGATCCCTTAACGGCAGCATGTCGCGCTCGTTACGCGCAGTTCGAGAAGACCATTGCTGCTATCTTTCCGAGCGGGCGGCCATGTTGCGCTACGGAACTGACAGTGCATGAGTTGCTAGGGATCGAAGAACCGAATGATGACGAAATAGATACCTTGCTACCAAATGGAGTGTCAAAAGATGGAGAAAAGGCCACGCCGGTTATCAGGGCGCGAAGAGCGGAGGAAGATGACGACTACGATATGGACGAAGAGGAAGATGAAGCGCCGCCGCCACCCGTGCAGAAACCAAGATCGCCAATCCCACCCACGATCCAGATATCTTCCCCGGACCGTACAAAGTCACCTTCTGGGAAGGATAGTGCTACCGTCACCCGGGAGAAGCTAGAAGCCGACAAGAAGGCCGCGGAAGATGCTGCCAAGCTTTCATTTTCGACAATGTTCTACACACTGGAGAGTGATAGGGACGCCATGCTGGAACAGCAAAAGCTAGACGAGTCAGACAGACAGGTTAATGCTGAAACGAACGCGCAGGGTGCGCCTGGAAAGCTTAGCAATGCGAACTTGGGAGCCTCAAGTTTGACACTCAAGCATTTGATCGCTAGGATTGATGCGAAGCGAGAACGTGTGGCGGTGTCAGACATGGAATTGCGAAATTTGATGTCCGAAGTGAAAAAGAATCGGTCGAAATGGGCCAGTGAGGATAAAGTTGGTCAGGAGGAACTATACGAAGCTGCTGAGAAGGTTGTACTTGAGCTTCGTGCCCAGACAGAGCATTCTACGGCATTTCTTAACAGGGTGAACAAGCGCGAAGCACCCGATTATTTTAATAGTGAGTTTTCAGTCCTTTATGTGGACATTATATATAATTCTAACAAATGACTAGTCATCAAACAACCTATGGACCTCGGAACCGTTATGAAGAAGCTCAAGCAGCTGGCCTACAAGAGCAAAAAGGAATTTATCGACGATTTGAATCTAATATGGCAGAACTGTCTACAGTATAACGCGGAGCCGAAGCACTACCTACGAAAACATGCTATCGCGATGCAGAAGATGACGCAAAATCTTATTCCCTTAATACCTGACATTACGATCCGTGATCGAGCAGAGGTTGAGGCGGAAGAAGCAGGGGCACATGATCAGGATGCCGATGCCGAGAGCGATGATGGTAAGGAGCTGGTGTGCAAGTTATAAGCAGGGGAGGTACATACGCTAATTGTGCGATAAAAAAGAGCCTATAATGTCGTCCCGAATGAATCGGAAGGCTCCAGGGACTAGTAAATCTAAGAAAGGAGGTGCAAAACCCGTACGAACTGAGAGCACGCCTGAGGCCAAACCTCCGACTCTCAATATACAGGGTGTTCCAGATATTAAAGCTAGGGATAGTCCTGTTCCGGGACATATTTTGGCCGAGACAAGTGGTCTTGGTTCTCAAAACGGTTTCGGAAGCCCTGCGCTGGCACACACACCCAGTAACGGTATCGTTTCAACTTTAGATCTCGATCCTACGATTGAGAAGTACGAAGTTGATGATGACCTTGATCCTGAGTACAAGATCTGGAAGACAATGACGAAAAAAGCTAGAGCCCGAGCAGCAGTAAGTGAATTTGGCCCGCATGACAAGGTGAAGTGAGGCTTATTATGATTTTCAGAGCGAGAGGCATAAGCTCTTTCGCGGGACCAAGATAAATCTTGACGAGCCCGCTTTAATACGAACGCGAGTTGGTATGGGCCGTTACATCAGGTCTGAACTTGCCCACGGAGACAAGGACGCTATCACGAAGGATATCAAGGCCCCGCTCGCGGTAGCAGTCGAGGAGCGTGCCGAAGAAGAAGACGACTTGCTCCCAAATTACTATAAAATTCTGGACGGTGTTCCGGAATTGCCGTATAATTTGCAGTGGCTCGGTGATGACGAAGATGAGATTGACCGGTACAACGATAACTTGTAAGTCGCGCAACTTTGCCGCATGTAAAAAGAGAAACCTAACAACTTTCAGGCACCTGGCTCCAAAGGGTGTATTTACCCAGCCCCAGACAGGTCTTGCGAGAAATATGGATTCGAACATGAAAATCATGCAAGATACCCGAAAAATATGCCACAAGATCGGTGTCATTAAACAAATGCAGGTCCAAACCCAGGTCTACAACAACCAGTTCGCTAAATACGACCCTCAAGAGTTTGTTGAGAAGGAGCCAGAGGACTTCTTGGTTTCCGAAGATGGGCCAGTCTACTCTGAGGAAGTCAACAGGGCTGCATTTCAACGCTCCATCGCCAAGATATTCTATCATGCTGGCTTTGAAGACTTCCAACCTACGGCATTTGACCTTGTGACCGACATTGCCACCAGCTTTTTTAAGAAGATTGGTCAGACAGTTATGTTGTATTCGGAAGCTGTTCTTCCAACGGGACGTTTCGCGCCAGATGTAAGGGGCCCCTCCCTCAACCGTCCCACTTCAGCTACTAACATATCCTAGGAAATCCTTCTCCACACCTTGGCTGAGAATGGGCTTGAAATCGACGCGCTTGAGAGCTATATCAGAGACGACGTGGAGCGCCTGGGAGGCAAGCTAGTACAACTCAATGAACGCATGCGTGCCCATTTGGCTGATCTTCTGGTATGTATCTTAACATCGCCTATTAACGCATACCT
Organism: Arthrobotrys flagrans; assembly: GCF_004000055.1. Lineage (NCBI taxonomy): Eukaryota > Fungi > Ascomycota > Orbiliomycetes > Orbiliales > Orbiliaceae > Arthrobotrys > Arthrobotrys flagrans. The sequence continues at coordinate 2,173,541 of NW_027137556.1, forward strand.
ATTACTAATACATTATATAGCGACCCGCTTTGAACGATGTCGAGAATCCCGAAGCTGCTGAGGAAGATATGAGACACTTTGTTAACGGTGATTTTACCGACGACATCGGGGACGACTACTACGGCTTCAAGGATCTCGGGTTGGAAAGGGAGTTCGGGATGTCCATCTCTTCCGGACTTATGCGTGTCCTTCAGACCCGGATCAACAGCAATTATCAAGCTCAAAGCGCAATGTATGATGAACCCTCACAGTGCCCAAATCATCCATTCACTAACATGATACAGCAACCCTGCTGTTCCCCATACCGAGTACAAGGCGCCGCCGCCTTTCGAGCCCCTCTCACGCGATATTCTCAAAGACCAGATTGGGCTTGTGCAAAATTTTTTCCTTGCGAAGCTCCACGCAAATGGCGACGAGCCTCTCATCGAGGACGAAGACCTCCCAATCAAACAAAGAGCTCCAAAGCCAAGGCTACCACCTACCGTATGTCCACTTGTATCTATTAAACCTCGCATCTTAAAACAAGTGCTAATGTTTCATAGGGCAAAATTACTACCCCACGAAAACGGCCGGTCTCGGGGCAAGGCGGGAACTCCAAGAAAAAGAAGCGCCCAAACCCGCCTCCCCCCGTGGCTACCAAACCTCCTCCAGCAGGTTCCACTGCTATCATCGCACCCACCGCAACGCCTCCATTATCAGAAGAAAACAATGGAAGCGTTCCAAAATTTGAAGAAAAGGATATGGATAATACCCCAGGAATGATGAGTCCCGAATCCATCATGGCAGTGTGATCGATTCAAGACAAAACTCGTTTCATTCTCGTGCTTTATGTTTGGGTTCTTATGATTTTTCTCTCTCATCGATTACTTACTAATTTAGCTAGGTTACGGGATGTACAAAAAAAAGTCACTATACCCGGTTTTGCACATACTAATACTACTTCGATTCTTTCGCTCCCTCGTCACAAATCCTTTTCATTTCCATTCTTCTGTACCCTTTTTAACAGATAACTGTCAATATTTTCCCTCGGTCCCCTTTTCCGCATCAAGACTGTCTCTAGTCGTTAGCGCGTTTGTTCTTTCATCTAGGCCGTCATCCATTTTTACCTGTTCAGTCTTTTTCTGTCCTTGGCGGGTGCAACAGCTAGCCACCCAACCGTTTCGACCTTTTAAATTTTTGCAACGCTAGTTTTGCTTTGGAGCTTGTCTTTGCTTTGGAGCTTGTCTTTGCTTTGGAGCTTGTCTTTGCTTTGGAGCATGTCTTTGCTTATATGGGATTGGCGGGATGGTCCTTTTACCTTTCTTATCAGGCTCTGGATAGTATATGTTTCGGTCTTCTTTCTAGTGTGATTAGATGTGGGAGTGAACATTGAATGGAGAGACAAATAACAATAGCCAGAGATGTCCCGATTTAATGCGTAGATGATAAACGTTATAAACCCATGCCTGTAGTTTTCTAAAATCCTATGTCTAGATTCGAACACCAACGATAACACCTACGTGCTCCGTTGAGTCTAATCATCATCGCCGTCATCGTCATCTCGACTTCTCAAGGTTAGATTTTGACTCTCCTGCTCTGCTCCTCTACTTCTCCCCTCGCTCCTCCCAACGCCATGTAGGGCCGTAAACATCACTAAAAGGCTCAAATCGTACCCAGCCTTCAACCCACCGCTTACCACAAAGCTTACCCAAAACAAGCCAGTGCCACCCATGATGCCCGTCACGAACGGACCGGCAGATTGACTTAGCGTTTTCGTAACGGTAACAATACCCATCACAGCAGTTCTTTCCGAGGGTTTCATCACCGCGGACAGGAATGCGGACCGTGGAGCTTGATCCATCGATCCTAGCAGTGACCTTACTACCAAAAAGAAAACAGCAGGGTAGACGGACGGGAACGCAGGTATCAAGCATAGACATACAGCAGACGGGAGGTGTGTGAATACCATGGTTTTTATCAACCCGATTCTACGGGCTACAGCCGAAGCTAGGAGATTTCCTGCGGAGCTTACGAGGTTTGTGGTAAAGAAAAGGGTTCCGAGAGCTCCTGGCGGGAAGCTAAAGGTGTCGTGGAAGTAGAGGGTTATGAGAGAGGCGGGCATGAGTCCGCTGGCGAAGGAGTCGACGCCGAAGAGGAGACATAGCCTGATGAGGATGCTGCGAGATTGTGGAGTTATGTGCGGGAAGAGGGAGGTGAATTTTTGGAGCAAAGTGGGTTTGGGAGGGGTAGGTGGGATATCTGGGATCCCTTGGGAGCCTATGTCGCCGCCAACGACGTCGCCTTCGTCGTCGTTATCAAGGAATGGTTGCGACTCCGATCCGGCTTCCGCCTGAGGTTTAGAGTTTTGGTCTTCACATTTAATTGATAGGAATGATGTGATCAAGATATTTGTAATCCCCAAGGTTGAGTAGCTCAAGAATATGATCTTGTAAGAGTCCAGAGGGGTCGAACCCGAATTCTGAAGAGCTGTGACGGTCCACCCGCAGACTAGGTTTCCTAGAGCTCTGGACAATGTCCCGAGCAGGACATACCATGCAAATAGGTCTGATCTTTCATTCGCATGAACGAGAGATGCAATAGTACTCTCTTCTATCGCACGGAACGGGCCAATCTCGTTCCCACTATTTCAAGAGATAAAAGAGTCAAAGCTCCATCAGCGCTTGCCGTTTCTTGCAGGAAATTTTTTTTAAATCATATATCTGATACTACCGACCTCGGACTTATAACACCGACGACTGCTGTAACGACAAGTATCCAATAGCTTCCTACGAATGCAAAAACCGTGCCGCTTGCTGCTATTAATAATGCACCGAAAGCTAGCATTCTCCGGCGGCCGATTTTATCCGCAACGAGGGTTAATAGAAGGCTAACGACAACATCTCCGAATAGCGTCAGGGACATGAATAATCCGATACCCTTGAGGGTTACGCCCTGCGCCTTGAGGAACAAAGCGAGGATGAGAGTTGTCTGGCCGTATGCAAAGAGACGGATGGAACGGGTGAGGAGTAACAGCTTGACATCTCGTGGCGAATATAGCAGAGCTGGAATCCCGAGTTCACGGTGTATCCGTGCGAGCGAGGCCTTCCGTGAAGAAGAAGAAGACATTTTTCTTCTTTTGTCGTTTCTCCTTCAGCATTCTATAGCTCGGATGAGCTATAGCTTCGTATCCGGGTGACGTGCTTTACCAAATGCGAATGCCCAGGCCGAATCTCATTCGCAGAAGGTTTCGACGGGTAGTTACCAAACGATTATCGAGGGTCTCCGATAGATGGATTCTCTATCGAAACTCATCAAAAGCGGGGAACGGAAGTGCAAAGTACCAAAGTATTTGATGCGGTCCGAGCTCCCGTGGTAAAAAATGCCCAGAAAAGAAGCGAAAGTTGAGCTAGGGCCACCAGGAGGGGGGTTGAAAAGTTACCCGCATGCAAGCCATCGGGCGAGATGCATGCGCAGGTCATGTTCCCCAGCTGGAAGATCGAGGAGATCCATACCCATACCTGCACATTGACGGGGCCAGCCATCGCATGGACATCTAGGCGAAGACCGGGGTGGTCCAAGCTGAAGTGGGTGGATGTCAACCAGATATCGACAGGGCTTGTGTTGGACATGTCGTTCGGGATTGAGCAGCAACCGGACTCGCAGTACTGTCTATCAAACTTCGCCCTCAATTCAACCTCAACCCGACAAACTTCAGACGAAATACGGCCTCTGCACCCTGGCTGGCTGCCTATTTACTCCGAACCTAGCTCCCTCCCGGTATCTGGCGATAGAGCTGTATATACCCATCATATCATGTTTGGAGGGTGCATGGGACATCAAATCCACGAATCACAGCCCTTCTCACGCCCCGGGTCATGCAATGAGGACATGATATATCCCTGAACGAAAGACCTCACTCCGATCCGCCCGGGTCTCCACTTTCTACCACGCGCTGCCCACGCTACAACAATACAAGCCCCCAGAGACCTGACTCGCCAGAAGGCAGCCAGCTTTCGCGATTACTTAGCTATCCTCGGCAGGACTGTGAAAATTCATAAATGACCGATTGATCTTCCACACTTCTTCTCTATCGACCATATCTCTTTTTTTGTCTTTTCAGCATCATTTCCTTCAGAGAGAAGATCTTTCAAAGTTGCATACTTTTTTTTTTTGTCCGCTATGGATTTTGCTTCTTTAGGCCTGGGAAGCTTCCCACGCCAGTCGCTCGTCGAGGACACAGTCGACTATTATATTCATCTTATACCGGCATCTACAGCTGCGGTATCGCAGAAAGACGTCAAGTCTGAGCTAGAAAACTTGCTCCCTGATATCCTCAAAGCGGTTGAGCCTTTGACGAGCGATTTCATCTGGCAGAGAGATGAGTTTAACCTCAACGTCGTTGAGAAAGATGGTATGCATGCTCCGGAGCTCGAATTTCTCTCTTTCCAAAATGAAAATTTAGGAAAAATTCAAACGCTTATCTAACTCTTTCTTCCTCCTACCCCTCAGCGATCGCATATCTTCATGGCCGGATAGAATTCGGGGAATCCATCGATGATGAATGGTTCGCAGTCTTCCTCCTAAGGGAGATCAGCAAACTGTTTCCCCAGTTGTGGATACGGTAAAATTCTCCTATTTGTCACGCTAGACTTTTCGCGAGGGCATTATTTTAACTGATTTGGACAGTGTAGCTGATACGGATGGTGAATTCCTGCTTATCGAAGCAGCCCATGCACTTCCTAAATGGCTAAGTCCTGAGGTTGCGGACAACAGGGTACGAACAGGCTGTTCTTTCCTCCTTTAATTTGACATAACTTACCGGGATGCTGAAAAGGTTGTCTTCCATAATTAGGTGTGGATAAGCAACGGCACATTGCGAATTATACCCAGAACCAAAGACGAGCGAGCTGCAGCCAAAGCTGGTCAGTTGAGTTCGCTGAGTACCAAAGATGCACTCAAGTTTCTCGAAAAGTTTCAAGCCGATCTGCTTCATATCCAACTCGTCGAGGAAGAAGCATTCTACCGCATTTCAAAGTAAGACTTTTTTGTTTCCCTTTCCAACCTGTTTGGTTTATCAAGAAAAAACATGCATGCATGCGCAGGGCTTGAAACGATCAGCTAATATCGACATAACAGCTATCCCGCTGCTCTAAACGACCATTTCCATCATTCTCGTGTTACCGTCCCTCGCACGGTAGCTAAAATCTTGCATGAAAAGCCGAAATTAATATCGACGATTGTCGAGATATTCTGCCTAAGAGATCCAGTCCAATTGAAGGTTCGTCAAATCCTCCCCTTTTTCCGCACGCCCCACCATGCGAAAAACCCAACATTTCCACTCCAACCGTGGTGGGGTTCTGCAGCCCCCGAAACGCAGCCCTGACGCGTGGCTGAACAGGGTCAAGGGTTCCAGTTAAGCTAACCAGGGTGATGGTGGCCCTTGAAACAGATATGCAACACAATGCCGACCTTCCCCCCACGAGACCCCGTCGAAATGTCTGTTCGATTCACGAAAATAACCTACGCCCAGTTGAAACAACAGGTATTTCGTCCGCCTAGGCCGTTTATCCTCCCGGGAAAGGAATCGCCTCAGTTCCCCGCGTCGGAACTGGGTATGAAGCTGACCTGCGGATTGGAACTCCTGGTCTCAGGGAACGGAAACAAGACGGAGGGCCGATTGGCCGCGGAGGCGAAGGCTATTCTGGATAGTCTGAACGAAGTTTCTGCGGCATCGCCGTTACCATCCGATGAGGATATAAAGTCCTGGAACCATCAGGTTGACTCTGAAGATTGGTTGGATGTAGACTACGAGGAGTTCGAAGCAAACATGGCCGGCACCAGTACTAGGACCCAAGGACCTTCTTCCGCACCGCTTTTTGAAAAGCCGGCGTTCAGCGATAAAGAGCAGCAGGACAAGCTCAAAAAGATGGTGGAAAACTTTGAGAAGTTCATGAACGACGATTCGGCGGGGCATAGCGGGGTACGATTCGGACATCATCACGATGACAGGTTCGACAGCGATGATGACGACGATATCAGCGATGACGAAGGGAGCATTAGCACCGATGAGGAAGACAGAGACGCCAGCTTTGATGAGCGAGAGTTCTCAAAGATGATGCGTGAGATGATGGGTATGTGTATTTCTACTCGAAACATCATTGACGTTGACGTGCCGCTAACGTTTCTTTTTTTCACAACAGGTCTTCCCGCAGAATCCAACCCCCACACCCCACCGAACGAAGAAGAAGAAGTCTCAGACGATGACGAAGATGAACAATCAATACGTCAAACAATGGCCAAGATGGAACAGGAGCTGGTTGCCGCCGGCGCGCTGGATCCGAACCGACCAGGCGCAAGTGCGGACGAAGGAAGAGGCCGCACAAAATATAAGGCACAACGACCGCCAAGAAACCACGATCTCGATGCCGAGCTCAACTACGAGATCGCGAGGAACATGCTGGAGAGTTTAAAGGCGCAGGGTGGAGACGCGGGGCCGGCGGCTAATATGTTGCGGTCCATGGGGATGGTTATGCCCCGGGATGAAGGCGAGGATGAGGCTGAAGATGAGTCATCCGAGAAGAGGAAGTAAAAAAAACAATCTGCCCGGATACCTCTTACATTTAGAGATTTTACCTCTTTCTTTTCTCCTTTTCGTTTAGTATATATACTTTTCAAGTATCATAATTTTTAATCATACATCTTCAAATTTTTTTCCTTCTTGCCGATTGATTATCGATTGCGCCGCATTGTTCTCGTTGTATGCATATATCCGCATCTCCGTACCGAGGATGCCCACGGCATCCCAATTTGAAAGGCCAATCTATATAGATTGTCCTTTCCAACGAGTAACCCTGACGTTCGAATATGTGACATGTGTCCAGAATTCCCCTGGCCCTGTGGGATCGATTCGCGAAAAAAAAAAAAGGCTAGCCATGCATCCAGACTCTTCAGAAGGACCCGGGAGGGGTCACATGTCGTCTCGTAAGCCAGATGCTGCTGCTGCCGCCGTAGGGAATTAATTTCCATTTTTGATTCTCCAAACGCAGAAAGAAAAAAAAAACAACGAGAAAAGCTACCGCCGGCCGATATAATACTACAAAAACCACACAGGCGTGCACACCGGATCTTTCCTTTAAAAAATAAAAGTAAACGAAAAGAACAAATGGCAAAACTCCGTCTTTTTTTTTTTTTTTTTTTTAACACCGTGATATGAGGCCGTTATGGAGGAAATAAAACGTAATAAATGGGGAGAGGAGAGCAGAAACAAGGAAGGAAGGAAGGAATAAAAATACGTTTATCGATATCCAAATAGGGGTCTCTGGGGGACTTTTATTGTTTCCTTTGTGTCCATTATTTGAATCCCTTGTCGTGACCAATCGGACCCTAAGATCTTCTTGAAGAAAATCAGAGACGAATATAAAAGCCGCTTGAGCGTCGTAGAGAAAGCAGAAACCGATCCCGGAAATTCAAAGATAAAAGACAAAAAAGCGACAAACGGACGAAGCAAAGCAGAAGTACCCAAGGAAAAGCAGAGCAGAAGAGAAAAAACAAAAAAAAAGGAATCGGAAACATTCAACCATCCATCTCGGTATCATCCTTCAGCAAACCCGGCGGGATCTGCCCAGGACGAATGGTATCCCGTCTCCCCAACCCTTCAGCCGTCGTATCCCCTTCATCATAAGTCATCCCATCGATCATCTTAGCATCAACTCTAGCTTCAGCAGCCGACGGCGTCGTCTGGTTCGACGTAGGGGAATCAGTGGATCTGCTCGCGTTACTACCATATCCGTAGTTTGGGATCACGATACCGTCTGGAGCGTTTGAAACTCTGGGGAGAGGGGAGACGGCAGGAGCGATGGTACTGACATTGTTTGTAGCAGTAGCAGTGTTATTTGGAGCAGGAGTTGAGATTGTAGGGATTGATTGCTGTAATTGTTGCTGTCGCTGCTGTTGCTGCTGTTGTTCATGTTGACGATGGGCGAGGTAGGCCATGGTCTCGCGTTTGGCTTGGGTGCTATTCGGGCCTGAAGTTTCACCTTCGAGAGAGCCATGTTCATCGGCTAGGGATGAGATGACCGAAGCCGATCCAGGGGTATGTGGAACGGAAGGTGGCTCGAAGTAGTCCTTGGTCGGAGCGTTGAAGGCCGAAAGGCTCGGTGGAGCTCCGATCCCACCTAGACGGGCGACACGTTCAGCAGCGACGTCCATGTTCATATGAGGGTGGTGACCTTCATGACCATCTTTGATGGCGGTCGTAGAGAGGGTCGAGATGCCGCTGGTTGGAGTTCCAGGGTCGGAACCAGTGTCTCCGGCGTTAGAAGGGGTGGACGGTAGGTTTAGAAGCGTGGTTGCCATGATTTATGGCGTGTGGGACTTGAGTTTTTGTTCTAGAATTGCTCGGGAATGCTTTTGGCTATCGATGAGGTTTGAGGAGAAGTGGTTAGAGAATATCAATACTTCCATGATGTCGGATGTTGGAGTAAATCAAACCCAGCGGTTGGAAGCATCCAGGTCGGGTCGTCGAAAGCGCTAGGGCGACTCACCAGATGAAAAACAGAATTAGATATTCGCCAGAGGTGGGTTCGAATCGATCCAAGGATCAAACGAGCCGGGTGTTTCACAGTGGGTTTGAAGACGATGGAAGGATGGAGATGTTTATTTTCTAACTTCGAAGCCAGGACTACCGCCAGGACATATGTCGGTCCGCCGAATCGGTCGTAAGGATGGCGGTATACCAGTACCGAAACGTCTGAGACCGCGGGGGAAACGAATACGAATCGATACCTTGTTCGGAGGTTCAAGACTGCGCCTAGGGAAAAAAGCCTAACCGTCTACCGCTGGGAAAACAAGCTTCGGGCGAGACAGAAGACAGAAAGAGAGTTATGTATGGGTGCATGTATATATGAATAAGACCGTTTCCCCAAAATAAATCCGATACAGAGTAAGATGGTAAACTCCAAGACCGATAGCTTATTTTTAAAGGGGGGGTTACTCCAGGCGGGATCCAACGTATTTGACTGCAATACGGTTCGTTACGAGAGAAAGAATGAATATCGCATGCCGCGCTCCGTTCCAAGTTGTACGACTTTCCAGCCTAGCTTCCTGGGCTTTTTTTTTTAAAAAAAAAAAAAAAAAAAAAAAGTTGAAAATCAGGGCCATCTCACGTAACCGGGCAGAACCAATTGGCTCACAACAGGCTGGATCAGGGTCTTTTTTCATCCTGCGAGTGAACATGCAGCCCCGGTTCGTCGAGCCGTTGTATGATCGCAATCATCACTGGATAATCACGCTTCCGTTCTGGGTGCGACCTGACGTCTGCCAAGTTGAGACCCCTGGTCCTGTGCCATCTCGCGTAGTCTGCAGGCGTCGTTAGCCGAATGGGCGAGGCTTTCATGGGCAGGGGTTTGCTCGATGCGATGGATGTCTGGATATATATATCAAGGGGTGCATGACATGTTACCGAGTTCACGATGGGGCGAATCCATAGACATGGCTGGTTTATATCAATTATATGGAAGAGGCATGGTTTAAAATTACCTCCCGCTGGTGCTTTAGTACTAGTAATTAACCTAGAACAGGTAAAACAGAGATACACAGGAGAAGAAAAACGAATGTAATCAGTAGAAAAAAACAAGCTCACTAAGTCTTTATTTGTGCTGTAGTTAATAATAGTTAAAAGAGAAACGTAGAGAGAAAGAGAAAGAGAAAAAGAGCAGTAAAAAAAAAAACATTATTCATGAGACTGCGCCAATGCCCGTGTTACTACAAGTGGAATTTCAACCGAATTGCGCTTATGCTCGAGACAAAATAGCAGTGTGACAACATGGACGACAACCGCTTCTTCTTCTTCTTTGTACATATGTATATTCAAAAAGGACTATTTTTTCTAGACTACCCCCGCTTTGCTTTTAGCTTTTCTTTTCTTGTCGTTTTGTCATTAATTAGAAGATCTGGTAGACTTGGGGAACTCGTCCGTCGACCATCCGGAAATGTCAGTATTGTTGTACCTGGTTGGCTGGAGAAGACCCGGGAAGGCATCGATCTCAAGCTTGATGTCTCCGAGATATTTTTGACCCTGCGATATTGATGTTAGCGTCGGATCATGGACTAAAATATTGGGATGGATCCTTGGGACTTACGACAACCGGACCGACGATCAAGGCGACGAAGAGGACGAGGAGAATAAAGTAGAGGATGGAAAAGCGGATAACTCTTCGCTTCCTGAGCTTGGACACCTTGGAGGAGTAGATTGGTGGTCGGATCTGCTTCGATGGTCTGAGCCAGAAGAGCATGACGCTGTGGAAACGGTCGGCGAATGGGATGATGAGGATTGGGAACTGGAGGAAGAGGATGAAGTGGCCCACTAAAAAGTGAAAGTTAGCGTTTACTCTTTACATCCAATCGTTAGATATCCGAACTTACAGATGCAGTCGGTGGCGAAGAAACCCATCTCCGTCGTCTTGCAGAGAAGCTCACGTGCCGGCTGGGACATAGCGTGGAGACCGAGTCCGTACCATTTACCGGACCAGAAAGCGATGTTACTAGCATCGGTTTTGAACTCTCGAGTCAGCGTGAAGGTGATGAGCAACTTGTAGATGAATCTCTGGATGGCGGTGACGGTAACCAATCCGAGCATGGCACGGGCAAAGCTGAAACCCTCGAGGAACCAAAGTACCTCAAAGAAGACAATCAACATGAGAGTGGCGATTCCGTGGGCTATGCCGGCGAGAACGGCACCGAATTTCTTGCAGCACATTGTGAAGATTGGACCCATGCAACAAGCCATGGCGAAGAAAACAGCGCAGACTCCGAGATTGATAACGATCGGACCGATCGCAATGATGGCAATACGGATGAGGGAACTGGAAGGAACGGTGGCAGTGGCGGTTGGGCTGTTACCGCTGGCTTTGGTGACACCGGTCTGGGCGTTGATGAAAAGGTATGGGATCAAAGTAATGACGACGAGACCCAACGGACCGATGACCTCGTTCCAGATGATGTTGGTAATCTTCGCTCTTGGGACGTCCCCGGAGAGCTTTTCGGATGGGTCGCCGAGGTTCTTTCGCTTGTAACCTGTGATTCTGGTACGGGACAGACGGCAGAAAGCAATCCAGGAAGAATGGTTGGCGCGGGTGTTTCCACGAGACAACCATCTCAAGAAATCACGGTAATCGATGAAAAAGTCGTTCCATGCGAATTGATGCGGGTTGAAGAGGTACGGGCAGATACACAAGGCGAGTAAGGAAGCCCAGAAATAGACCAAGTGCGGCATCCAGATTGTGACGGTCGCAAAGAGCAGCATCATCAGAGAACGAGCACCGAGGTAGATCGAAGGTCCGGCGAAACGGGAATAGAGGACACCGAATGGGATACGGGCGGTAGCGAAACCACGACCGGTACCGATGTATCGAGCGCCACCGAATGCCAAATTGTTGAGAATGGAGTTGGCGTAGATTTGACAGACGAAGACTTCGAAGAATGGTGAAAAGGATCCGAAGTGCTTGGCCAAACGGGTCGTAGCTCTCCAAAATCCACGCTCCGCAAGTTCCTGAACCACAAGGGGCAAGAAGGCAATGGCAAAGACGATCATGATAGAAACGATACAACGCTGGACCCAGTGGATGACGGGAATAAGCTCGTAGCAGCCGACGGGTCGACGGGGATCGGTGATAGGAGCGCCTCTCCTGAACTCGCAAAGCGTGACTTCATGAACGATGGCGCCGAGGTTGATCAAAACCAACATGAAAAGCTGCACCGAGAGGATAATGAACAAGTTGTTGATGTGGAAACCTGGATGTGCGTAGTAGAAGGACAAGAAACGATCCAACGGTAGCTGAGTTCCGAGGTAGTAGTATTCGCGGGACAACATTTGTTCACCCATACCGGTTCCGATCTTGGTTGTGAAGTTAAGAATGGAGCCAAAACCCAAATCACGACCTTTACCACACTGGTAGTATTCGCAATGCTTGATGCGTCCACCACGGAGCAAAGCATTCATACCGGCGTAAATATCTTCGTTGAGATGGAGACCCTTTTGAGCCTTCGAGACACCACCGCGAGTAGTCATGAAAATACCGTTCAAGAAATCCGGATGTCCGTAATGGAGCTTGCCACCGATTTGAGCGAGGGTTCTGGCGAAGAGAGTACCGAACGTTTGTTCCTTTCCGGCAGCGACGTCACCCAAGATACCAATGTTCTCGGAGAAAATGTATTCACGAGCACCCAAGATGGCGACGGGATCGAAATCTTCAGCAATGTGGCCAGGAGAGTACGGCGAGACATTATCAGTGTGCATCTCCTCGAATTCAGCGAGAACGCTTCGGATCTTGAGACATTCCTCGAGATAGTTGTCCTGGTTGGCGTCGATGAGCTGGATGTATTCACCACGGTAGAAGATGATGGCATGGTTTTGGTTGTCAGATTTTCCGTCACCGAGAATCGGGTTGCCGGAGAGCTGCACGCGGAACTTGGGTCTGCGCATTCCGTTTTCCATGAGTTCGGAGTGTCCGTCGATGAGAGCAGAGTAGATGCGTGGTTCGTCACCCTCGTTCTCGGGGGGTTCCTCGTCAAGGTAGGCGATCTGAAGGTCGGGATAGGCGCGGAGGAGGAATTCGGTGTTTTCCATTTCTTCCTTCTTGAACTTGGCGTAACGTTGCATAGAGACACAAATCTTGTACTTGCGGCGGGCCATACGTTCCAATTCCTTTTCGAGTTTGTCGGTGTTTCCACCGAACATCTGGACGACTTCTGGGTTTTCAACGCGGTAAAGAAGCTTAATCGCACGGCTGTAGTTCATGAAACCGGAAATGGTACGGTAAAGAGTCTGAGACCGAAGCGATGCCCAGATACGTGTTCTGAGCGTATACTCCGGGGCGGCGGACTTGAAACCGATGCAGTAGAAGGGAAGGTCATCGATCTTGCTTCTGACGGTATCCTTTTCGTTCTTCTCTTCGGTATTGGCCATCTGAGAGGTTTCATCGGCGAGAATCTTGGTATCCTTGACGAAGCAATCCCATTCGTGGGGGTGAAGCTGCTTGAGGTACTCGAGAAGGGTGACACGGGAGTACGGATCGTCTTCGCGAATGATCTCACGGAGGGAGAGAAGGATCTTTTCGGAGTAGTGAGGGATGAGGACGGTGAAAGTCGGCATGTTATCAACGGGGACCGGTTCGGGGATAGGAGTCGAAAGCGACTGGGCGAAGAAGGAGATACGACGCTCGGCCTCGCTCTGGCGCGGGAAAAACTCCGTCTTAAACGAGTGATCCTCCTGAGAGACGAAAAAGGTGGGTGCTCGTAATGTTCTCTTGCCCTCTTGCTCGGATGGAACCTGATGATAGAGCAGTTTCTGGACGTGATCTATGGCCAAGAGGTGCTCACGGTACATCGATATGACGATTGCGTTCCAGACCTGACTGATGAGAACCTTCGGCTTGTACTTGATCTCCATATCCGTCGTGGCGAGAATCTTGGAGTAGATACGCTTCGGCAGACGGGAGAAGATGTTCCGCCAAGGACTCCAGATGGAGACACCGAGATAGAAGGAGCGGAAAACGGAGAAGATACAGTTCAAGATAATGTACCAAAGGTAGGTATCAAGGAAGAACAGGATCATGTTGGTGAAGTACATCAAACCGAGCAAAATCTGCGGGTGGTACGTGCAGAGAATGTCAGCCGATGCGCCGAAGAGAGCGTCACCAGAGCAGAGTTTGACCGTCAGGAGAGACAAGATACGAGCGGGATCCTTGATGTTGAGGGCCAAAAAGTAGTAGGACTCGATGAACTTGGCGAAGAAGACGAGTACCCACAAACCGTAAGACATCCACATGTCGTTACCCTTGAGGCGAGGATAACTGGCTGTGAATGTCTGGCTGGCAACATAACGACGCGAGTTCTTGCTCATGTAGCTTCCGAAGAGGCCTCCGATAGGCATGACCGAGAAGAAAACAACGGTAGCCACGGCGACAAAGAATTGCACGATGCCGAGAACCTTCGCGACCTTTGTGGTCTGATCGAGGATGAGGAAGATGCAAACCGAAGGCGCGACGTTGATGACCAGGAGGAGGAGGATGAACGCAAGACGACGAGACAAGTGCTGGGCGCCAGCCCATTGTCGCGGTACGAAAGCCCATTCCGAGAGAGTCGCGATCAACATGATGAGACAGGCGACCGTTCCTCCCAACGCGACCGCGGACCAGTAAGCGGCCGCATTCGGTTGCGTGTTTTCGGTGTAGACGTAATCCTTGGTGAAGAAAGTTGCAGAGTTGTAAGCCGTGAAGAACCAGAACATGGAAATGTGGATGACCCAGATACGGTTGAAGTTGACGGCCAAATGCCACCACGACCGGATTTCTTTATACGTCTTGAAGAAGACCTTCTTCCAGTTGACCTCCTTGAGTTTCTGCCAACGAAGATGCGAGGGCACGTCGACGAGACGGCTCTTATCCTCCAGGACGATGCGCTCGATACCTTCGGGGTACCAGAAAAGCTGGTTCATGTCATCGTAACCGATAATGTTATTGTGGTCGCGCTCCCTCCTGACGTACTTGCCATCGACGATCTCGTAACCTTGATCGCGGCAGTATTGGTAGAGAGGTGTGATGACCTCTTTCAGGTAGGTACCTTCTTCGACCGGCTCGGTTCTGTTTTGGCATTCCGCGCTCTGGTAGTAGTCGTCCGCACATTTGAAGATGAAGCAGAGACACTCGGCCATAAATCGGACCTGATTGGCTTCACCCCAGCAAAGGAGGAAGAGAGCGACCTGTCGGACGCGCTCGTGCTGGGACATTCTGTTCATGCGAGTCTTCCATCTGTACTCGGCAGCTTCGAGACTGTTGTCACCCTCGAGTTCTTCGAGAGTTTGTTCCACGTCCTCGGGATTCTTATTTTTCGCTGCGGCCTTTCGTGCTTTCCTCGTTCGGCGGTCCGCCTTCCCGAGCTTCATGTTCGCAAAGCCGACGGCGTCATCAAGGTCGAGGTGAGCAGCAAAGTACCATTTTCGGTAGTTGGCGTTATCCCCTCCGATGTAGTCGGCATGGAGGGTCAAAAGGGCTTGGTTGGCAGTCATACGGGATGCACGGGAATCCAAAAGCGTCATGAAATGGTCGTACATGTTTCTCATGCTATCTCTCTGGAAACCAAACTTGGCGGTAAGGTCCATAAAGATGTCCTCGATTTCCTCCTTGCTGACGGGGATTTGATTTTCTGCGGACCAAGCCGGGTATGGCTCCTTGGAGCGTTGGCCGAGCGGGAGGGCATTGTAGTCGATGGCGTAGTTTGGAGTGGAAGCACCGGAGGAACGGTTTCCACCGTACGAAACCTGAGATGAAGCCGGTCGGTAAGCACGTCGGCCATCTTCCTGGTAGCTGTTGTATCGTTCGTCACCACGGCCGTAGTAATCCATCTCGGCAGCTCTCGCCATGTCGGATCTCATCGTAAAATCGCTAAAAGTTTCGGATTCTTCCTCCGAGCCACCGCGTCGTTTCCCCTTGGGCTGGCCTCCCTGGCCGGTTTGATCGTAATCATAACCATCGCCGTAATACCCCTGGTCGTAACCTTGGTTTTGGTCGTAATAACCGTCCTGGCCATCTTGATAAGGATGCTGGCCAGCATTGTAGTATTGACTAAAACATCGTCAGTCGGTCTCAAATGGAAGATAAATGCATCGATAGGAAGGTGAAGGAGCAAACGTACCCCTCGTCATAATAATTATCGTTTTGGTAGTCGTATTCGCCTTGATATTGGCCATGCTGATCATAGCCACCATGTCCACCGCGGTCATCGTAGTAACCGTCCTGACCGCCGCCACCGCCATGCTGCTGTTGTTGAGGATGGCCGTAGCCGTCATCATAGCCTCTACCGTGGCTGGCCATGATTCATGCGGTAGCTGCTCGAAGGCGAAGGTTCGCCCTGTGATGAGCAGTCAGCGTTGATGTTTTTCTTCCGCGGAAATCGATAAATATCAAGAGTTTTGGGGAGAAAGGCCGCGAGGAGGGAGGCGGTTCTTCGGTCTTACCTCAATTAGGCTCGCGTTGACTAGGGGAGAAAAAAAAAAAAAGGAAGAAAAAGGTCGTGGCAATACGTCAAGTGCTATTAGATATTAATCGGATCACGCCTGTCGAGCTAAGGGATGCGGGATTCGGTGGTAATTTGTAGAGCGATGGTTGTAACAGTCGAAATTGCTGTCTCAATGCACAATAAATTTAACGACGGACGCTATTGCCTGATGGTAAACAAAAAAAAGAGGAAGCCGTTAGCATTACTGATATCGACCGATCAATCAACGAAACAATCGAGGCCGTGGCGGGGGACGAGAGGAGAGGATGAGGTAGAGGCAGCAAAAGAATGGAGAGACTCCTGTTCTCGGTTGGTGTTGGGCCAAAACCGAGGGATGGGATATTATTAGATACGGATGAGATGCAAGTGGGATATGTATGCCATCGACGTGGAAATCGACCTGGACGTGTGGTGTTTACAGTAAACAAACACACCCGCCGGTGCTGTGGAAAAGGAGACCTGTAGACCGTAGACGAGGCAACAACAACATCCATCGGTTCCCCCTTTCTTTCTTTCTTTTTTTGCGTTTAAGGGGTAGAAGAATAGCAGAATAAACCATGATGGGGGAAGGTTGCACAAACAGGAAGGAGTGAGTTTGTTACAAACTTGAAACTTTGTCACGAAGAAAGATCGAAAGAATAAAAATAATAAATGATTCCGGTCGACAGAGAATGGGTAGATGGAGATTTGGGTGCAATAAAGTAGAAGAAGGGTAGATGGGGTAAATGGACTGGGAGAGAATTAAGAAGGGCTAGGACTACCTTCGTCGACCTATGTCTCGAAGTCGGCTAACGATAACGAGGGAAGAGCGAAAAGACTGTATAAAAAAATAAAAAAAAACTTGACGCAACATGCACGAACGAAAGTATGCATCCAAAATAGTCCAGGTAAAACAGCGAACGAATGTCAACAGGAGCTTTCGTCGGAGCTTCGACTTGGGAGCGAAAAAAATGCAAGGGCTCCGAGCAGGTTAGACACTCCTATTTTTGTTCGTTCTTGGGGGTCGTCTCCTTTCAAACTGGAAGGCCGCTGGGCGGATAAGCCACACGCTCCAACCGAACCAGCGCAACAAAATGGAGCAGGTTTCACCCTGCCCAATCAACAACCTCCAATCCAAAATAAGAAAAGAGACCAAGGGAAAATATGTGGCAGGCTTGTTTGGAAGAAAAAGGGACATCACCATGTCGTGGTATAATTGTTGATTGCACAAGAACCAACCCAACGTTGCAGTTTAGTTCACAAAAACAGCTCGAAGCATGGGAAGGGTGGGGGGGTGTTACTTCGAGGCTATACTTCTTCTCCTTCCCTTCGATCGAGTCGACACAGAATATTGTTATTTTCTGTACAACCAAGAAGGAACGGGAAACAAGCATTCGGCCATTGAGGCTGACATCTGGGCATCTCCTCATACCCAGACCGAATTTGAACGGATAGGTGCTCAGGGGTGGTAGGGAAACGCGAGCCGCAACAAGCTACGTTTCAGAATGATATATACGACAAAGCATGAAAGCAGACTCTAGCACCTACCCGAAGACAATTGACAGCAGTGGTGATGATGGTCCGGTCTTGCTTTCTGTTAAACCAGCGCTCGACACAGCCGTAGGCGCCGTCTTGAAATATTATATAACGATCGATCGTGTATTTGTTTTGCAACAGTTGCTGATGGTAAAAAGTTGGCGTCAAGTAAAGGAATGGACGATAAGTTTCGACGGACGATTACAACTTTGGTCGGAATGCTGCAAAGGCGGGAAGGAAGGTTGTCGAAATGGTATTCCCGTTGGCTAATCCCCTTTCCTCCACGCGCAAGCGAAAAAAAGAGGAGACCGGAACGATTGAACGGCTCTCAACCCAAGCGAATGTCGAAACGAGATCTACGTAAAAGAAAAATAGCGAAAGGGAAAGAAAAAGAAGAAGAAGAAGCTGTTGGTTTTCGTTCCCGTCAAACGAGAGAATTCTGGGAAAGAGATGTTGAGGGAAGGGAAAGAAGGTGGAAATAAGAGCAGAGGAAGGAGAGGAAGGAAGAGTCCATGCACGGTGAGCTTTCGTAACCAAAGCTCTGGGCACACGAACCGGACTAGGAATCGACCAAACCCCGTCGCTGGGAAAGGGGAAAAACTACCGGGCAGGAAGGATGCACGAAATTTTCTAGATTCCTTTCGATCGCGTGTCCATGTCCATGGGGGTGCACCCACCATGGAGCAGCAACAGTACTGTCAAAACCTATATTACCTGCCACGGCGCAGCTCACAGGTCCGCTGGATTCATGATATCGAATAGCTCTGTCAAGAGCCCCGTTCCGGTCCGGATTCTGAAATAACCAACCCAGGGGATTTCTCAGCGGAGCGTCTCGAAGGACGCTTTTGCAGCTGGGCGAAGCCGTCCCCCTGAGGCTTTCGACCGATGCCCCTTATCAACACCAGACGGGCAAGTCTACCAGAAAGGCCTTAGGCCGCGGATGCACCGGATCCCCTGCACCCAATCGATCAATCGAAGATTCTGCTGATGGTACAGCACACGCAGCACAGCACAGCAGAACGAGGTGCCGTTTCTTTTCTCCGGCGTTAACCAATTAATATATTTTGATACGCCACGGTTAAGACCTGGTCCGTTGCCACCTAGTGCGCTGGAAAAGCGAAGATCCGGTTCACGTATGCATGTATGTGGATGTAATGAACGAGGGTGCATCGGTTTGGAATTGATTTCCTAGACGGCACGAAATTAACCTTCATTTCTGGTTCGTCTTTCGACGAGAGGTCCACGAGATGTTGAGAGACAAAAATAGATTTTTGCGCACGATAATAACCTAGTGCGGGTTTGTTGGTGTGTGGCGTCACCTGGACCGTTGCCTCTTGGAAATTCAAACTTTGCAAGTCGGACAGAAAAGCACAGAGCTCGAAAAGCTTGCTTTTCGACCGGTGCAGACGACATCGAAGCTCTTCTGCAGACGATAAGTCCAAGGTCGCGTCTGCCACGAATATTGTGGTGTGTGCGAAGAAATTCGAACGAACGACGTCAATCACAACCCCCAGCGCGTGCATAGTTTGACTTTTTTTTTCCATGCATCTCCGGTCACCGATATGCATGCGGTCGATGCGTTTTTAATTTATACATAGACATGGGTGCTTATCAAGGAAGAAGGTGTTTGATCGAAGCGAAATGCTAGCGTTCGATATGCCGCCAACACGTCGAACCGGTCATCGACGGTGCCATTACGTCGATAGCGACGGGGAAGCTCTCAAATATGCATATTTAATGTGGAGATGCTAGGTATTCCCGGTATTCTGGGATGCTAAGATAGGTAGGAACGAAGAACCCCCGGCTGTGCAATCTCGTATGTCAAAAATTTGTTCTCGGAGAAGAAAAAAATAAAATGTTTAATGGGAGTAGCGTGTTGAGCAGGTTGTTGTTTCTCTTGGGACCTGACAAAGTCTCGACCGAGGCAGCATCGCCATCGAGCGCTCGAGTTGCATTGCCGCCGTCAAAAAGAAAACTAAAAAGCACAAAAGGCTAATGGAAGCGATCCGGACTGTTAATGTGATACGAAACATGCGCCGATGAAGTGTGAGAGAATCTCTCCGAATGCTTCTGTGACATGGTCTATGCCCAAAGCAGCCGGTGGTGTGCTCCCCCTTTTTTTTTTTTTTTCCTCGTTGGTTTTTTTTTTCTTCTTCGTAGCTCTCTTCGTTTGCTGGATGGTAGGTAATTGCCATTTAATATGTACCTGCCGGGAACAGAGATGATGTTGTGCATAACATAGAGATGGGGATGTCCCATGGGATTCTCGACGGTAGAATGTCTAGAATACCTGAACGCAGAGAGATATATTTGGATCGATCATTATACCACCCTCCCATACAACATCGGCGTGTATTCGGTACTTGACAATTGCAACGTGGGAGTGGGAGTGGTGGCCATGCCATGAATTCTGATCACCGCTCAATCCACGTCTGTGACATGATATGATATTAATGAAGTGAAAAGAGTTACCTGTAATGAACATCTCGACCGACCGATGAACGAATAACATGGCTCGGAAGGATTGGAATTCAAACCCAAGTATCTTGACAGCAGAGCCCAGATGCTTGTGCCGGGCCTGCGAAGACCTGCGAGATTAGGCCCAGCACCGCTTGGAGGAAGGTTGGAGGCAGCGAGAGTGGTGGACAAGAAGGACAAGCGTCTCACACAGCCCCCATACGAGCCAGACAGAGTTGTATGAGACTTCCCCTTTTTTCCCTTTTTAAACGCTCCGCAACGACTTGGCTCGAACACAAAATCCTTCTCGTTCCCTCTCGTCCGTTTGACATATCTGACACTTCTTTTTCTCGATGTTAATACTCTTCTGACGCTCTCTCTCTCTGCGCTATTATATTATTATCTTCATCTTCCTTTTCTTTCTTCTACACGCTCTCTCATTCGAACATTCGTTGCACTTTTTTCTATTTATTTTTATTCTCCGTTTCTTCGACTTCGCTCATTACAACTTTAAATTTCAAATTTCAACCTTCACGAAATCGCTATAAACAAACAGAAAACAAATCGATCTTTTTGATATTCAGGCCGTCGAGATGAAGTTCACATCTGCAGCTGTTGCTGCGCTCGGTCTGGTAAGCAGCGTCTCCGCTGCTGCCTTCAAGAAGCGGGCTGCCACCGATCCCATTGTCATCAAGGGTTCCAAGTTCTTCCACAAGAACTCCGGCGAACAATTGTACGTTGCACGGCTTCGCCGCACCCCTGCTCGAACCTCGGTCGCTAATTTGATGCTTCTCTGCCGTATAGCTTCATGAACGGTATCGCCTACCAAACAGATCTGAGTCTTGTCGATACCTCCGACCTTCCGGCCGGTCAACAGTTCGTCGACCCTCTCACCGACATCGAGGCTTGCAAGCGTGATGTCCCTCTCCTCGAGGCTCTTCACACCAACTTGATCCGTGTCTATGCCATCGACACGACAAAGTCGCAAGACGCGTGCATGAAATTGCTCAGCGATGCTGGCATCTACGTTATCGCCGACCTGTCCGAGCCCGGTTTGTCCGTCAACCGTGACGCTCCGGTATGGGATCACCACCTGTACGAGCGATACACCGCCGTCATCGACAGGCTTCAAAAGTATGACAACGTCATGGGATTCTTCGCCGGTAACGAGGTCACGAACAACAAGAGCAACACCGATGCCTCTCCTTTCGTCAAGGCTTCCGTCAGAGATATGAAGGCCTACATCAAGGAAAAGAAGTACCGTGAGATCCCGGTCGGTTACGCCACCAACGATGATGAGTTCGTCCGCGACCAGCTTGCCGACTACTTCAACTGCGGACCCGCCGAGGACTCCGTTGACTTCTGGGGGTACAACATCTACTCCTGGTGCGGTCAATCCTCCCTCAAGATCTCCGGATGGGACAAGAGAACCGAGGAATACGAAGACTACAACGTCCCCGTCTTCTTCGCCGAATACGGTTGCAACGAGCCTTCCCCCCGTAAATTCACCGAAGTCCAAGCCCTCTACGGCGATGTCATGTCCCCCGTCTTCTCCGGCGGTATCGTCTACATGTATTTCCAGGAAGCCAACAACTACGGTCTCGTCAAAGTTGACAAGTCCGGAAAGGCCACCAAGCTCTCCGACTACAACGCCCTCGAAAAGCAGCTCGGTAGCATCACACCGAAGGGCGTCAAGATGAGCTCCTACACCCCGGCTAACACCGAGGCCCGCTCCTGCCCGGCCCAAACCGACCTCTGGAAGGCCTCCTCCGTCCTCCCACCCAAGCCGGATCAGGCCACCTGCGAGTGCCTCCGTTCCCAATTGACCTGCGTCCCGGCCGACAACCTGGCCGAGAAGAAGTACGCCGACATCTTCGGTTACATCTGCGGACAGCTCGGCGAGGGCGGTTGCGACGGCATCATCACCGATGGTGCCAACGGTGTCTACGGATCTTACTCCATGTGTGATTCCGAAATCCGTCTCGGATGGGCTCTCACCAAATACTACGAATCCCAGAATATGGCTTCCACCGCCTGCGACTTTGACCGTCAAGCCAGGATTGCCACCCCGACAACCATGAACTCCACCTGCGAGACGATAATCGATGCCGCCGGCGGTACCGCCGGCAAGGCTCTCGGATCCACCAGCACCAACACCGGAGGCTCCAGCGGCTCCAGCGACAAGCCGAACGCCGGTTCCTGCCTCACCCCTCCGGCCGGTCTCAGCACCTTGGTCGTCCTCGTTGCCTCTTTCCTCGGTATGGGAATGATCATGTTGTAAACGGTCGTGCGAGTAGTGAACATCATAGAGCGCATGGTTTTATTTTATCGTTCCGTTTTCATTTGTTTCAAACCTGGGAACCGGTGCTTTTTAGGGTTCGACGAGTGAGAAGGAAAGAATAACACATACAGCACGTCCGGTTTGGCTCCCGAATATTTCATAAAAAGGGATCGATCCGGACGAGAGAAAAAAAAGAGAGAGAACTTGGAAATACAGATATTTGTAATGCTATTAAAAATACTAATTGACTTGTTCGGTACGAAGCCGGTCTCTTTCCTGTATATTGTCTTCTTTTTTCGTTCTCCTCTTTTCCATTGGCAAGGCGTCATATCTTTTTTGCGGACTCCCCTTTTGCATATGGCATTTTCGCATATCAAAAGAATTGTTTTTTGTTATAGCGGTTTCTTTTTTTTTTCTTTTCTTTTTTTTTTTTCTTCATTTGTCAATTTTTTTCCCTTTAACTTTCTCTTCTCTTGACTTTCATTTTATTTCATAGCGTAGTATAGTATGAACAATCGTAGTGGCTTTTGATGTCCTCAAATGCGAACCATATCATCCAGACTTCTATTCCATGTGCATTGCCTGCTATCCTTGCGTGAAACCGAGCTAGCAACTTGACTTGACCGCAGTAACCGCGCGCTGCGGCATAAACCCTTTTTCCTCTTTCTCCCCAAAAAAATCTAACCTCGAACCAAACATACCGATCAACGATGGCCCCTCGACTTCCCGCTGCGGCGGCATACAATACCTCGAGCCCTCTCGCGAAACGGCAAAGGCCAAACGCAACCACGGCTGTTCCTCAACCATCATCGAAACAGACGGGCACGGGTACAGGGAAACGTACCAGACGGCGACGAAAGCCCAGGACCGAGGGTATGTTAATTTCCACCCTCTTTCGATCGATATACTTTTATTTAAAGAGTACTCTCGATCCCCTTGATCTCGAGGGACCTGCGTATCTTTAATTTCCAGACAAGCTTTTTTTTTTTTTCGGGAAGAGATTTAAGTTCCGTCCGGGGAAATTAACGATTACGTTGGTTCGCGGGCTGTGCAAAGAAAATACATGCCAAAAAAGATCGAAGGAATGTAACATCGAAAACGGCTGACCAACCAAATTTTTAGTTTCAAGCTCCGAAAGTAGCAGCGATAGTAGCAGCGATGGGGATGATGCCAGCAGCAGCGACGACAGCAGCAGCGAAGACGGGAAGAAGAAGAAGGAGGCGAAGGGACCGGTAAAGAAGGTGAAGGTAAGGGGGGTTTGAAACCTGCGCGACGATTCTCATCCAGAATGATGGATTTTCTCGGGGAGATTTGGCTAATTTCACATTATTATAGGTTACGGCTCAAGCCTCGGAATCAGAATCTGACAACTCGGACGCAGAGATGGCAAATGCCTCTTCTTCCGATAGTTCGGACGCCGACGACGATTCGTCCGAAAGTGACGATTCGGACCCAGAATCCTCTTCCGAACCCCAAAAATCCAAACCGTCGAAACCGGCTCCGTCAACGACCTCCATACCCCCCCAGCTACGCTCGATGACCACCTCTCAAACCGAAAAACAGTTCGAAGAGTATTATATGAAAAAACTGACGGAAGAGTTCGGCGAGGACCTCAATTCCGTCAGACGGAGTAAGGACTTTACGGATAGGAGTTTGCCGGTGCTGGTCAGGGCGTTGAGGGGCGGGGTGAAGGGGTTCGGAGAGGAGGAGATGGGGGTGGTCGTTGCCAAGTAATATACGCACTCGCTCGCAAACAAGGGTGTATTCTTCATCTATTACGTCGACGGGGTGCACATGTACGATAATGACAATGTAAGATATAGACTGGCGTTTTATCATAGATCGGATGCATCCTTGAGCCTCCCATCCCGATCGAAATAATCCAATGTTCTGAATATCCTCCTCTGGCTCCTATCCCCCATATCGACTCCCTTCCAAAGATCCACCCGTCTGCCCTGGTTGATAGCCTTCTCCTCCCACCTGACCGACTGCTCCGTTTTCTCCAGCTTGTTGGAGATATCTTTCACCTGCGGCGCGATCACTTGCGTCAACAGGTGCTGTACGATAAAAAGTTAATATGATATCACGATCGTATGGTAAAAGGGAGGGGACGAACCTCCAACCGATCGATCCGTTCGAACGTGTTCTTCAACTCGGCAGCGACGGGGATTAAAACATCGGCCGTCGGTTCTATAACATTCGACACCTGGGACTGGATATCCTGCAGGTCATCCTTGTAAGTTACGTTCGCGGCGGCGTAGGAAGATAGTCTGTCGGTGTAGAACGTATCCTATTCGTAAAAACCCATCACCTATCGATCAGCCTCGAGATGGATGTCATATGATATCGCTCCCTTCCTTTCCACCGGAAAATACGTACGTGCGACCGGGCGGTGTGCGAACGGAGGAAAGCGGCTAGTTCGTCGGCCACCTCGGGCGGCAGCTGGGAGACGCTGAATGCCGGCGGACGTTCCATATCGTATCGACGTGCAACGTATGCCGTAGATGGATTGATACCTAATAGGTGTCGATGTCATGATGAACCCGCCCGAAGCGGGCATGCAGATTGCCCAGCCGGGTAATCCACCGTGCCGCGAGGGAATTTAGTCGACCGTCTGCTGTGCTACAATATCGGACACCTACTCGTATCGATATAAAGCGATCGATCCCGTCTCAATCCGAGCACCGCCCGTTGATATCATCTACGATATAACCGGAAGCATCCAGATGCCGCCGCCTCGAAGTACTTCCTCCTCCTCCTCCTCCTCCTCTCCTCACCGGTCTACCCCCCTCGAGACTAACATAAGATCTCCTCCCCAGCAGCAGCCGTTGTCCGTCGCAAGTCAGCTGCTGCCAATTGCTGCGCCATAAACCCAAGACGTCTGTCCAATTTCCCTTCCTGCCTGCTCCTGAACTTCCTCCGTTGCGTATGACTGCTTATAAGTAAGGTGTAACCGTGCTGACTTTCCAAAAAATAGCTCTCGGGATCAGAAATATTCCTACAGCCTCGAAATCCAGACGGGGATCTTATAAACCATCTCAGTCCCGCCTCGCCCATCCGCATCCGAAGCCCGTTTCCGCAGCTGGAAGTCACCCGATTCGCAGAGATTCCGGCTGCCTTTGTCTCGTTCCTGAATCGCTTCGAACGGGAACGAGCAGTTTTTGCGCGACGACCTCACCCGCAACACCAAACTCCCAACGTCACCCCTGCGCTTCTTTTTCTCGTGCCGATATATCGATATCACCGGCTTTGATACACCCTCATCCCTATCGACGAGAATCTTCGTATACGTGTGCATATAATATACCCCGCAGCTGCAACTTTCGTCAGCAACAGCAGCTCCGTGCCTTCCACACCCAACCGAAAACACGCCCCGGAATATTAACCCGGCCTCCACGCGCACGATCACACTACCCCGCGGAACCCACTTCTACCTCATCCTCCAATAATAATACCGCCATCACGGCAACGTCGACCTGCCTGGCGTTGATAGGAATATACTCCGTCGCAACGACAGACACCCCCCCCTCCAACGTCGACCCGACTACCCTTCGCTCGCTGCTCGACCGATCCGATAATACCCCGCATCCGCAACCACCCCCCGCAGCGATGGCATCAACCGCCCCGGGCCGTCCCGAGACCCTAACACCCGAGCAAGAAGTAAAGCTCAAAGAATTCTGGAACGTAACATTATCCCTCTTCGGCCAATCCGCCTCCCAACTCGAAGGAGCCGCCGCATCGACGACATCCCTCGCCGACGATGCCGCCGCGTTAACCCTCGACAGCACCGCAACCCCGGAAGAAGCAGAAACGGAACCGGCCGCAGGCGGCAGCAAGACAAAATCCAAACGTTCGAAAATTTTCAGCAGATCCAAAAAGGATAAAGAAAAGAAAGACAAGGACAAGGACTCCAAAAAGGAAGACAGCAGCGTGAACAGCAGCAGGAGCAACTTGACCGTCCCGGAAACCACCCTATCGAACCGCCCTTCCCCGCCACCGGGATTGACAACCGACCCGGAGGATAAATACAACCAAGGCAAAGACTTCAAAGCCGCTTTGGCATCCCAAACGCCAGAAGAACTCCGTACGACGTTCTGGGGTTTCGTCAAATACGACAACCCGGATGCCCTCCTCCTCCGCTTCCTCCGCGCCCGAAAATGGGATGTGGAAAAGGCGTTGGTGATGATGGTATCGACGATGCACTGGCGCGGTCAAGAAGTCCACGTCGAAGACATCGCCCGCGAAGGCGAAGCAACCGCCTTCGCTGCGGAGAAAACGGATAAAACGGCGGAAGGGTTTATGAAGCAGCTACGGATGGGGAAGAGTTACATACACGGAACGGATAGAGAGGAACGACCCGTTTGCTACGTCAACGTCAGGCTGCACAAGGCGGCCGATCAGACGCCGGAGAGTTTGGAAAGGTATACGATTTACCTGATCGAGACCACGCGGTTGATGTTGAAGCAGCCGGTCGATACCGCGGCGATCGTATTCGACATGACCGGGTTCGGAATGGCGAATATGGTAAAATTTCCGATCCCGAAAAGCTCGTGGTGGTTTACAAACTAACCGCCGACGTCAGGACTACACCCCCGTCAAATTCATGATCAAGTGCTTCGAAGCCCACTACCCCGAATGCCTGGGTATCTGTCTCGTCCACAACGCTCCTTGGATCTTCCAAGGCATCTGGGTACGTCCGCTTCCCCCCTCCCCTCCCTTGCAACCCCACTGACACCCGCATCCGCAGAAAATAATCCGCGGCTGGCTCGACCCCGTCGTCGCCTCCAAAGTCCACTTTACCACCAAAACCACCGATCTGACCGAATTCATCTCCCTCTCCCAACTCCCCAAATCCCTGGGAGGCGACGAAGATTGGGAATACGAATACATCGAACCGACGCCCACCGAAAACCCATCGATCTCCTCCCCCGCACCGGCGGATATAACGGAAAAGGAAACGCTGGAAGCGGAAAGGTTAAGAATCATCGAAGAATACGAGAAAAATACCAGAGAGTGGATAAAAGAGGAGTCGAAGGGGGCGAAGGTCGATACCGATGTGAAGGACGAAAGGAGCGGGTTGAGGGAACGGTTGAGGACGAATTATTGGGGGCTCGATAGGTTTTTGAGGGCTAGGACTTGGTACGATCGGATCGGAATGGTCGGGAAGAACGGCGAGGTGGACTTTTACCCTCGGAAGGATAGAGCGGAAGAGACGAAGGTCAACGGTAACGGCGCTTCCGCCGCGGCGAGTGCGCCGGCACCCACATCGGACGATGAGTTGGATTGAAACCTTTATCTCGCAAAAGCGAAAAGGGGAGGCCAGGTCCGCAGAGGTAAGTCGAAGACCACGACCACGATCGTATACGTACACGAGAGTGATTTCCATTTAATTGCTCACATGTACGCATTTCCTTCTCGCATCTTGTTTTACAATCACTTTTGCTTCAAAAAAATCTCTCTTTTTATTTCCCTTCTGCGACTTGCATTACTAGAAATCATTACCTATCCTTTTATATTATGGACATTGCAACCGGTGTGCGCGTGTGTCTCCTCTTCCAGATGCCCTTTCTTTTTTTCACCGAGCCCGTTTCTATAGAAGTGCGAGGGGAAAGAATGTAAACTACAAAAAGTTGAACATCGCAAACTACGAATATAAACTTAGGTATTTATAGTTTGAATTCTGTCTCACTAAAACCCCCCACCCATCTCTTCCAATCTGAAAAAGCGTCCCTTTCTTCCTTCGTATATCATGAGATGTACAAAAAAATATCCTTCGTTCAAAAGACTTTGCACGTGAATTAAAAAAAGGTTAAAAAAAAAAACAATAATACCTACAAAAAAGGAAAAAGGTGATAAAGGAAAACAAACAAGCAGAGTGGATATAATACTTGCAAGATAATACGCACAGTGAGAGAGTAATAAAAGAAGCGGCGACTGTGTCCTGTCGTCATAATACATCAACCGTGGGGTAATTTGTAGTTTATAGGGGGGAATATCTCGTCGTCATCGTATAGCTTCTTCCCGCGCAGTTTTTTAAAAATATTTACGCGGAAGCAGCAGCCTCCTTGGCCTTCTTGGCCATGGTGTTCAATGCGGAACCGTTTCGGAACCATTCGAGCTGGCCCTCGTTGAAAGTGTGGAGGAGGTTGGTGCTCCACGACTTGCCGTCGGTGGACTTGAAGGTGACCTTGAGCGGCTCTCCGACCTTGAGGTTGGAGAGTTCCATGTCGCTGCGATACGCAGTCAGTATTGCGCATTTCGGTACGTGCGGAATGGGGGGTACTCACAGCTTGTCATCCGTCTTGATCTTGTCGTAGTCCTCCGGGTTCTCGAAGGTGAGAGGAAGCATACCCTGCTTCTTCAAGTTGGTCTCGTGCTGTTATCGCACGGTCAGCATCTCGGTTGTCAGGTAAAGGTCCGAGCGAACTACTTACGATACGGGCGAACGACTTGGTGATGATGGCAAGGCCGCCGAGATGTCTGGGCTCGAGAGCGGCGTGCTCACGGGAAGACCCCTCACCGTAGTTCCAGTCACCGATGACGGCCCACTTGACGCCTCTGGCCTTGTAGTCACGAGCGGTAGCCGGGACGGCGTCGAATTCACCGGTGAAGACGTTCTTGATAGAGTTGGCCTTCTCGTTCTCGGCGTTGATGGCACCGATCAACATGTTGTTGGAGATGTTGTCCAAGTGGCCACGGTACTTGAGCCACGGGCCGGCCATGGAGATGTGGTCGGTGGTGGTCTTGCCCTGGCATTTGATGAGAATCGGGACATCGGTGGCATCCTTGCCGTCCCAGGGGTCGAACGGAGAGAGCTTCTGGAGACGGTCGGAGGTCGGGGCGACCTGGACTTCGACGGTGGAGCGGTCGGCCGGTGGGGCCTGGTAGGTATCCTGGCCGGGGTCGTAGCCGCGTTCCGGGAGGGCGATACCGGTTGGCGGCTTGAGCAAGAACTCATTGCCGTCCTTGTCCTTGAGCTTGTCGGTGAGCGGGTTGAATCGGAGGTCACCGGCGATGGCGAAGGCGGTTGTCAGATCCGGGGAGGTGACGAAGGCGTGGGTGGCGGGGTTGGCATCGTTACGTCCGGTGAAGTTACGGTTGTAGGAGGAGACGATGGTGTTGGCTTCGCCCTTCTTGACATCGCGACGATCCCATTGACCGATGCACGGACCGCAAGCGTTGGCCAAAACCATACCGCCGAATTCCTCGAAGGTCTGGAGCTGTCCGTCACGAGCGATGGTGGCACGGATCTGTTCGGAACCGGGCGTGACGGTGTACAGAGACTTGGCCTTGATACCGTGTTCGAGAGCATCCCGGGCGATGGAGGCGGATCGGGACATATCTTCGTAGGAGGAGTTTGTGCAAGAACCGATGAGGGCGACCTTGACGTCGGTGGGCCAGCCTTCCTTGACGGCAACGTCCTTGAGCTTGGAGATCGGGGTGGCGAGATCCGGGGTGAACGGTCCGTTGACGTGGGGCTCGAGCTCGGAAAGGTTGATCTCGATCAATTGGTCGTACTCGGCACCCTCGTCCTCACGGAGCTCGTGGGAGTAGGCACGGGCGAAGTCACCGATGTCCTGTCTCTTGGTGGCCTTGAGGTAGTCGTACATGCGGTCGTTGAAGGGGAAGATGGAGGTGGTGGCACCGATCTCAGCACCCATGTTGCAGATAGTTCCCATACCGGTGCAAGACAAGGATTCGGTACCGGGTCCGTGGTATTCAACGATGGCACCGGTACCACCCTTGACGGTGAGGATGCCGGCGACCTTCAAGATGATGTCCTTAGGAGCGGTCCAGCCGCTCAGCTGGCCGGTAAGCTTGACACCGATGACCTTGGGAGCCTTGAGTTCCCATGGGAGACCGGCCATGACGTCGACGGCGTCGGCACCACCGACACCGATAGCAGCCATACCGAGACCACCGGCGTTGGGAGTGTGAGAGTCGGTACCGATGAGGAGAGCACCCGGGAAAGCATAGTTTTCAAGAACGATCTGATGGATGATACCGGATCCCGGCCTCCAGAAACCAATGTTGTATTTTGCGCAAGCGGTCGACAAGAAGTTGTAAACCTGGATTATCACATGTCAGATACTTGCACCTCAAAAAAAAAAAAAAATTTTTAATCGACCGAAAAAATAAAATACCTCTTTGTTAATTTCCTCAGCACGGCTCAAATCCTTAGCACCTCCGAGCTGAGCCTCGATCAAGTGATCGCAGTGGACGGTGGACGGGGTCTGGACCTGATCCATTCCGGCGCTCATGAACTGCAGGATGGCCATCTGAGCAGTCGCATCCTGGCAGGCTACTCGGTCGGGTCGCAGCTTCAGGTAAGATTTCCCACGCTCGATTTCCTGGGTCTCCGGTTCGTCAAGATGCGAGTACAGGACCTTCTCGGCAAGCGTGAGTGGCTTGTTCAGCCTCCGTCGGACAATGCTGAGGTTCTCGCTCATCTTCCTTTAAAAATTTCACGTGATTACGTCAGAATGTGCAACGATTTAGAAAAATAAAAACACTCGACTGCAAAGCGTACTTGTAGTTAATGTAGTTTCCCTAAAAAAAAAAAAAAGTCAGCGAGACTGGAATAGAATTCAATTGGTGTGAGATCATACCTTTTCCCAGTTGTTCTGGTTGACTTTCTTGTCCAGAGGGGAGTCTGTGACGGTGGCCAGGCCCCGAAGCCGTTGAACCTGATGTCATAAATTTCGGTTAGAGATGTTCATTCCCAGTCACCATGGACCGTTGCGACTTTGGCCGAGTATTGTGGAACATACGGTTTTGAAGCCGGCATTCTGTGGATGACATCGGCAAGGTTAGCAAAATCGCTCGTTTTTGAAAAAAAAAAAAAAAAAACCATGTTGGAGAACGGATGGAATCGAAAGACTTACCACCTTGCACGCCCTAGGGAGGGCCCTCACTGTTGACAGCATGGTGGCTACAATGTGAAGATAACGATTGTGGGAAATGGAGAAGAGTGTGGGGGTGGGGTATGATGATGGTGGTGGTGGTGGTAGTGGGAGTGGTCAAGATGCCGTTGATGGAAGTGTATCCAACACAAATATCACACACAACGGACACACACGCACGCAACAGGACAGTGATATCAACTGAAACCTGGGGGGAAAGGGAGGAGAAATTAATGAAACTGGAGATGATGGAGAAGAAGGAGAGGAGGAGAAGAGGAAGAGAAAGAAAACCGGGAGTTGGAGGGAGAGAGAGAAGAAGTAGTCGGTCGAGCCTGGACGAAGGGAAAGAAGCAAAACCGCTGCCGAGTTGGAGTTTGGCTAAGCACAATGAGGAACCTTCCTGATAACCGACGGCGACCAGTTTTTTTTTCCTGTCTCTGCTGCCATTCGGATTAATTATATTTGATATGACGATGGGCGAATTGGATCATGACATCAGCCTTATATCATATGTATCACTGCCAACATCTACATTCACATCTACGGCCACATCCGTACGCATCTACGGTGTATATTCCGTATCGATGTCTGGGTAGATAGATGGATGTAAGGATATCCGTCGGCTACACGTGCGGTAATAGCCATTCCCGTCCCTCAGCTCCTTCCTGCTGTCCCGGGCGTGGGCGAACGGCACTGGCTTCAAATCCAAATCACGACTCTTCCCATTGGCCAGCTCGTCCAGATATAAGACCCTGACATGGTTTTTCGAGATCTGGAAAGTTTGTTCCGTTTTAATGGCGCATGCACACCCCGGCAAACTGGTCTGGAGACCATGCAAAATTTTTCTTTGGGACAATTTTGGATTTTCCAGTTTCGAACATCCTCGGCTTCGATCCGACTTCTTCGTTGATACTCCAGAGAAGTTCCAAATTGGCTCGCGACAAGGGCGGACGTGCTTAAATCGCTCTTCCTCGTTTTCGGCCCGTGTTCAGGAATCCTAAGCCGTTCGGTCCTGACATCTGACCGTTGTTTTCCGAATATTCTTTCCTCAGACGTCGCATTATCTACATTCATATCACCGCGCATCATGGGCCCGCAACGGCTGAGGAAGACCAGGAACAGGACTCGGTGAGTATTTTATACAACTACGATTACGTCTCCTTCGATTCGTACGTTTCCAAGAGCGGTGATTGATGGTTTCGTTAGCGACCTCGACCAGATCTCATCCGACATCCACCACCCCCGCCGTCTGGAACAACACCTCTCGACCCTCCCCCTCGAAGACCTCCCCGCCCTCGGTCAACTCTACTGCACCCCTTGTGCCAAGTTCCTCGAATCTCAGCATGCCCTGGCCCATCACCAGCGTTCGAAGACCCACAAGAAGCGATTGAAGCTTCTGAAGGAACCCGCGTACTCCCACGAGGAAGCCAATGCTGCCGTCGGTCAAGGAACGGACAATGGAATCGCGGCTTTCAGGGTCAATCCGGAAGATGTGATCGACCGGGTTAGCAGGGATAGAATCATGGCGCTTAAGAAGGCTTCGTCGACGGGTAGGGCTGAATCTTTGAGTTCGGAGATGGAGGTCGAGGTTGAGCAGCAGATCGAGGCACCTCGGTTGGTCGAACAGGCTTACGATGATGACTTGTAGCCGAATCTGCCTTTTTTTTTTCTTAATATCTTTTTTGTCAATACCGGCGTGGAGTTGTGGAGTATTTTTGTTACTCGTAGAGAGGAGGAGGGCCTATTGTATACTACCGAAAAGTCTTTCTACCGTATGAAAACGAATTACATGCTATTGCTATGCCCAAAAAACCATACCGATGCCATGCTGTGGATATTTACAAACCCTTCTCGCTCGCTCATTACCCTCGAATGCAGTCGCTCGAGGCACGCCGTTCTATAAATCTCCGCCCTTCCCCATGGCCGCCATCACAAAGCTCGAATCCACACTGACCCTCCCCACCACCCACGCCGGCCACCAAACACACCAAACGACAACCGGCGTCCACATGCCCCAAACCCACCACCCGAAACTCGCTTCCTTGAGAATATCCTCCACCCCGAGTCCCCAATACCCCGCAACGGCAAACAAAGCCGCAAAGGGACTGGTGGCCTGCAAAAGTATACTGTTCACCAGAGCCGACGGCACGGACTTTGGCGTCGTCCTGGCGAACGTCAAAGGCAGAGAGAAGAGACCGATCAGGAACGATAGCGAGAAGTTTAGGGTTGCGAGGGTCGAGAGGAACATTCCCAAGAACAAGAGGGAGAAACAGCGGGAGAGGTGGAAGGCTGGGAGGAGACGGTGGGGGGAGGCTGTTAGCGTGATCAGGATCGAGATGAGAGTCGGGAGGATGACGGAGGTGGCGATGGAGATATAGAAGACGGATGACATGGACTGTGCACAACATCCCCGGGGTTAGCCGATAGAACATCGAAAAGTTATTCGAGAGGGCGAACGTACCTTGTGGTCGACCGAGTTGAACACCGCGAAAGGAATGACCCCGCAGAAATGCACACCAATGACGATAGACATCGGCAAGAACAGCTCTCTCTTCGGACCCCCATCGACAGCAACCACCTCTCCCTGATTCCCTCCTTCCCTCTCCTTCTCCCTCTTCTCCTCCTTCTCCACCTCTCCGCTCCGACTCCTCGGATCAACCCACAACCTGATCGCCGTCAACGTCAACCCGACGGCCAACAACATCGCCGACGGCAAATAAGTCCCGATGCTAACAAACCTCTTCGGCGCCATCAACAGATAAAAGAAAAAACTCTGATGGAAATGTTCCAACAAATTGTTCAAACTCCTAAACACGCTTTCCACCGTCCTCCCCAACGACCCTTCGTCATGCCATCCACCATCCCCGTGAGTAGCAAGCGTGATAGCATCGATGTGATACGGTATGAAACTCGAATGAGGTCCCGTAGAATGTCCCAACGCTTGATTCACCATCCCCCGGAGCATGGTCCTGAGTCTGTGCCTATATCCATCATCGTGATTCCACATCTCCTGCAAATCGGTCCTCAACCCCATCTGATCCCTCGAGATCTGTACCGCCGTATTGATCAAATCCAAATTCGGCAGCTGCCCATTGATCCCATCGTAAATAATATGCAACGACTCGAACCGATGATACGCCCCAGGGTAATCCACAACCACGACCCCCTGGATAGCCCCGCTCTTCACCGAAAGCGATTGAATGTTCTCTCCGTGCAAATCATGGTACGCGTCAACCCACGCTTGAGGTCCAGCTCGGGCGTCGGACGATATCAGGAATATGATATCTTTGGACCATAACGACCATCGTTTGAAGTATCGACTCAGCGCGAGGGTAAGCGCCACCCCTCCCTCGTTGAGCAAATGATCTATATTCCTCCACGGGGCGCATAGAACGATCGCTTCGGTTGCATCGCCACGCGGGGCGTGTAAAACTGCGTAGACGTTTTCGCCGGTATATTCCCCTCCGGCGGCTTTGTAAGAGTATCGTTGTTTACCGACTTTAAGTCCAGCGGAGCGGAATATCTCGGCCATCCGTTCGGCAACGCTACCCCCCCACATCGTTAGCCTCGGCCCGAATCGATCGGATGTATATCAGAGGGGGGGGGAAACGTACACATCGGAAGTACTATTCCCTAATAGATCCACCTCCCTCCTAAACGCCCTAACGATATTCTGCTCGCTCCCCCCAAAGTACGCGTGAACCTGTCCCGGCAACAGCGCATTTTCGGAAATATAGGTCCGGCGGGAATATTCGTCCAATGGTAACAACAACAACGAAGCAAGTCCGACAATGACGGCGAGAATACTGAGTCCCTGGAAGGCGTAGAGTACCACGGAGAGGTTCTTGCGGAGGTTGACGGGGACTGTCACGGATCGGATCGTTAGCATTCAAGGTGGCATGGGAACGGTACAGAAGCTGCATACCCCGCAAGGCCATCGTGGCGGTTGTTCGGTGGGAAGTTCGAGGGTGGTGAATTGGGGGAAGTGGGTGTTGGTGAGAGCCGGTCTGTAAACCGTTCGGGAAGACGTGCCCGAATGCCAAGCCGGATTATGTGTAACCATCACAACGCATTTCGACCTCAAAACTCCAACGTCACGACCGTTCGTGACGATAACGTTATTCTTCACGCGTTTTATGGCCACGATATACGTTCGTCATACGACCGTTCGAGACCTGTTGACCCCCTGCTAATTCTCGAGATCTTCTTCACACGGTAGAAAAGAATGTAACCATCGAAAGATATCTAAAAAATGCACCTCTACATCGAAATCCAAGCCTCCGTCCCCTCCCGCGCCCTAACCTTCTACACCACGATCTTCCCCTCCTGGTCCTTCCGAAAAGACGACACCCTTCCGATAGAATACTACCGCGGCACTTTCTCTCCATCTTCTTCTCACGAATCGGCAATAAACATCTTGAAACGTCCCGCGGAAACACCGGGTTCGATGCAAGGCACGAACGCATTCGTGTGTTCTTTCCCGGTGGACGACGAAGCGGCTTTCGATAGGTTGAAGGAAAAGACGTTGGAACTCGGGGGGCAGGTTGCCATGGAAAAGTTTCCGGTGCCGGGGAGGGGGTGGCATGGGTATTTTTTGGATACGGAGGGGAATACTTTTGGGGTTTTTACGACGAGCTGTAGGGAATGAAAGTCTCAAGAATTGTTCAACGATAACTTTTTGCATTCCGGAAGAGAGAACCCCGGATTCCCCTTCCCCGTCCTCGAAGAAGCGCAACAAACCATCCCTGGATCGGAAGAATACAGCCTCGCGAATATTTAACGTTGAGAAGCGAAAAATCAAGCCGGCTAGGTCTGGGTACGTACGAGGCAACGAACGAGTGTATCCGGGTGCCATAGGGGACCGGAGAATATGCATCGTAGATGCCATGGCCGTCGAAGTGTAGTGAGAGTGAACCTTAGGAAATCTCCAATATCGACTAAATTTCTTCATATTCTCATATCAAACATAAACGGTAAAATCTCAACAATCAAAAAGCTATCTTCGGAAGAACAAAAATGAAAAAAAAGTAAAAGAAAGGCTGTACAATATTAATTATTAAAAAAGAGGCTCATACTCACTGTCGATGATTCGTTATTAGAAAAAAAGGAAGCATCAAAACCCGTACCGTAACTAACGGAAAGCCAGCTCCAACTTGCACCTTTCTATCCGATCCCCGATATTAATTGCAAGGCACCCCAAAGAAACAAAAAGAGCGTATACAAGAAAGAGAGAGGAAGTGGAAGAGCAAGAGTAAGAGGAGGAAGAAAAAGAGGTCCCCGAAAAACTCGTCGGGTATATATAACCTCCCCCCCCCACTGGGTACATCCACATCTGCAGATCATTGATCCATCTCACCGATTCAATCTTTACGAACCCCCCAACGTCCTCCCCGCACCTCCAAAGTTATTGGTATTCCCTCCGTTCCCACCAACGGGAGGACTATTCCTAGGATCCATCCTCAAACTCGGCATATCAATCCCTCCCCTTGGCCCGGCTTCCTCCGAAAAAGTCGGTAAAACCAACGTATGACCCGCAGAATCCCTCGCATCCAACGCCACATAAAACGGTATCCTCGAAAGCAAAGGCCTCAACTTCGTCTCCACGAATTTCAAAATCTTTTCCGGTGGTTCCAGAAGCTTCAGGTATTCCGATGCGTCTATAAATCCATTAGCAAACCCTCCTTGAAAAAAACAATTCATGGGCAACGAAGCTGTCCTCGGGACCGGCAACAAAGGAAAGGGGAACCTTACAAGCCCACCCGACAGCCATGGCCAAAACATGAACCAACCACCCCGTCCCTCCGAACACAAAGATCTCAAGCACAAGCACAAACCCCACCACGGGAGCCCAACTGGGTATCCTGTACCCGGCGACCCAATAATACGGTTTGTATTTATATATCCTCGTCGCATCCATCGCCGCAAACATCACAATAAACACCGACATGCCGTAGTAGATTCCTTTCCCGCCGAAGAATAGTTTATCGATAACAGTGTACCCGATGGCCGGGAAGGTCGAAAATGCTGTTTGCTCAACAGGTTAGCATCTTTCTTTCTGTTACCGATCGGGGTGGGGGCCGATCATACGTCCGACCACCATCAACAGTGTATGCAACGTTCCCTTCTCCCTCTCGAACAGCGATAACGGATATGTCACCGCCAGTAGATTGATAACAAGGTGTATCCATCCTTGATGCACAAATGGATAAGTATTCAACCTATGCACTATACCACTCCCCAAAAGGAGAATCATTAGCCAATGCCAAATCCATCAAAACCCCCCAAACTATGCGCCCTTCAAAGTAAAACAAAAAGACAGAGTTAGGCCTTTCGTACGCTGTGTGATCCCAAAATTCTGGTTATCGAGCTCCAACACGGCATCAGAATCGGATATGCGACCGAGAATGAACAATAAAACCGTAAGCCCTAGCAAACCACGGGTGAGTATTGGGAGGCGTCGGACGGTGGATGCTATTCGATCCGGTACGTTATCGAGATTTGGCAGCATGGTTTGAGTTTTAGGGACCTATGCCGGTGAGACCCGGTAAGGAGAGAGGACAGGAGGTTAAAAAAATCGCGAGCTTGCTCTCTTTTTTTGGTTCTTCACGGCAGGGAGGTCGGATCCATGGGCGGTAAGGAGCGAAAGACCTTGATTTTGGGGAGAGGACGAGGAAGCGGTGGTTTTCGATTCCAAAAAATTTTCTGGCTGGAGGACGTTATGTAAGGCAAATGGTTGGGTCCGATGATGCAGTTGGAAACCAGGATCTTTGGGCAGCTGCCGTAAACACCAAGCTTCGGAGCGCCAACGTTCCCTGCCACCGAAACTGCGCCCAGCCGAGACTTAACAACAGTCGTACTTGACGGACGGCTAAGCTACACACGGGCATATAAAAGAAATTAAACGAAGGAAGATCGGTTCGGATTAGTTAATTGTAATTTGGTGTATTCACAATCGTATGGTAGTAGAGACAGGAGAGAGTGGATATAAAATAATAATAAAAATATATTAAAAAAAAAAAAATAAAAGAAAGAAAGAAAGGGGGGGATCGCTTCATCACAGATAGGGCTTCTCTTCTCTCTCTCATAACGCCAGTCAACGAAATTTAATAAAGGCAGAAAAAGAAGAAGGAAGGAAGAGGAGAGAAATACAACCCACAGACGTCTGACGCCGGTCATAACAATGCAATGTTGAAAAGGAAACAGCCACAGCAAACGGAGGAAAAGAAAAATGATATAAAACAGCTCTCCGCAGACTCAGGAGTACGTCTCGAGGAGGGTATGACGGCATATCTTACAGGCGAAATAACAATCCACGCGCGAGCATGAAAGCTTCAGAAAAACCACAAAAAACAAAGACCGGGCACCGGAAGATTTCCTCTATAAGAAACCCCATGTATCTTTTTATGTAAATAAACAGCAAGCACATTTTTAAAACCCTCGTCGCCGTATCGTGAAAAAAAAAAAAAAAAGGTAGTATCGTAGGGGAAGGAAAACCGTGGAGCGAACTCGCTGTCGTCGTCACCGTTAATGCTGGGCATCAGCAAAACTTTCAAGCAAACTCGTTCCCCAATTCCGCTTCGAGGTCGAAATCGTCCTCTTCCTCGTCGCGCACGCTCTCTTCCCTATCGCCATTGCTCTGCGCCGGTGATGGCATACCCGATTCTCCAACCTTGGGCTCTTCTGCGCTAAGTGTGAGGTTCCTAAGGCTCGATGACCGGCTGTTGGAGAGGCGAAGGCGCTTCGATAGAGGACTCTTGAGCATCTCTCTCTCTCGTGGTTCGCTGACCACGATCTTTTGCTCATCTGTTCCATCCGGCGGTGGAGTTGCGCTCCTGTCACGCTTGCTACCAAATGATACCTTGAGACCATCATTCTGGTCACCAGAGTTGCTTTCGCTATCCGATTCGTAGTCGGCTCCGTTCCTGCTCTCGAGATCCGTATCATCCGCTTCGCTCCCCATGAACTCCTGCAGATCCTTGTCCATCTCGTCCCAATTAATGTCATGTAGGTCGGGTGGCTCTTCGGTTTCTCCGGGTAGAAGCAGGTCGGGTATGACACCGGGTCTTCCATCGAGAGCATGTATATCGTTATCACCTTCATCGTCGTCATCTTCCTCCTCGTCGGAGCTCAATTCCATATGATCGTCAAGATCATCGAATCCCATCGAACTAGATGGTAGCGGAGGACTACTGTTGGCGAATCTATCTTCCGGATAGATGTTTATCAAGAACGGAGTTTCATCCAGCTTGTGCCACATGGTTATGGATTGGAAAAACCACTGCGGGTTGACGATCTTGATGTGAGGAAATTTGGCGGCCGCAGTTCGTACTTTTGCCGTGCGCGTCTAAAAGTTCTTCATCAGTCGTTGTAAATGTAACCTCAAAGCTGTTCCGAAGCTTACCCTGGCGGCTACGACATGGGTGACTGCCGCGCTGACTCCGTCGACCACCATGGCCCCGAAGGCCTTCCCCCACTGAACAACATCGGAGCTATGTCAAGTTAGCCAACTTTTCTACGCTAGATTTCGATGTACCGAACCGCCATACCTCTGGACGTCGACACCGAGCGGGATCACACCGGAAAAGACGATCACAATGTTATCAAAAACCCGTCGTTTCATCCGCGGCATGATATTCTTGATGTCCGGAACGTTACTCAAATAATCGCCATCACCACCGCCGCCACCATGTTGAACCCTCTTTCCCCCTTTCCCGCCTCCTCCTCTGACCTGTGCGACCCTACCACCCTTGGTAGTCACCAACCGTCTCTGATATTCCTCAAAAAACTCCTGATGGACTTCCGTCAAGGCTTTCTCCAGATGCTCCAGCTCGTTGTCGTTATCATGCAGCAGATTATGCCGATGACCGCTCTCGCTATTCGTATCCCCATTATTCGAGTGGTTGCTGATACTGTCGCTATCCTGCTTGTCCAGAACCTCCTGCTTCTTGGCCAGCGGCCTATCCTTCTGCTGTGCCGTCAAAGTCTCGTTCCGTCGTACGGTTTGCTCGGCCAAAACATCCGGGTCGTCGCCACCGCCCATCTCCACCAGCTGTTCTAACGGCGATACATCGGTCTCTTCTCCGTCCTCCTTCTTCGCATCCGGCGAGTCCTCCATCGCCGCGTCCTCCGCACCATTGATCGTGATGACCGCGGGAGGAGCCGTCAATTGCTGGGGATTGATGACCTGCGGGTCGTCCTTCGTCGCGTGTGCCACCGTCGCAGCCTGCTGGGCGAGTT
The DNA here is from genome assembly GCF_004000055.1 of Arthrobotrys flagrans. NCBI lineage: Eukaryota > Fungi > Ascomycota > Orbiliomycetes > Orbiliales > Orbiliaceae > Arthrobotrys > Arthrobotrys flagrans. The sequence continues at coordinate 2,213,966 of NW_027137556.1, forward strand.
GATAGTCATGTCTCTTTGGCAAGAAACTGGAATTGATATCTCCAATCCCGACGAAGAAATCATACGGCGTGACCTTGATCAAATTATCACTCCACTTCCAAACATCCCCTCTATCGTCAATAATAACCACCATTTTCGTATCTACCGGGAACAGCCTCTCCAAACTCTTCGATGTTAAACTTCCGCTCTCGTCTCTACTCAGTATCCTCTCTCCAAAGACGCCCCCTTCGGGATCTACAATCTTCGCTATGCTCATAGCGTACGCCCTGGTTCCCATGGTGTATATGTGGCATTCGTAGAGTTTCGATATGTTCGATAGGAATCGCTTAAGACCGGGTCGGAGCTTGACATAGTACCAGCAACCTCTACCTCCTGCACCTTCGTCAACCAATTGAAAGGCCTCCACATCCTTCACGGCGTGGTAATTTGGATTCGACGGATCATCCCTCCATTCTCCGACGGTGGGATCCACGGTGGCTTGGATGATGGTTTGATCTAAATCGACGACGAGCGAGAGTTTCTTGGCTGAGAGTAATCGCTTTTTGGATTCCTTTTCTATGTTCTCGGCTTCCTATATTTTTGATAAGGCGCGCATTCCGTTAGCGAAGGGAGCGGTGTGGACGTCGTGCGAGGTCCGTCATACCCATCTACTGATCTTTAAACCGGTATTATCGTGCGTGACGTTAATGTTGGCGGTTTCGAGATTGTGAAAGTTGATATATGTTTGTCTGGAGCGCGCCACAGCGGGCAAGCGTCAGCGGGGTGAAACGAAGCTATAATCTAGGAACCATTGGGAAGGAGCAAGAGCATACTCAGACATGTCCATACCACAGACTGCGCATTGATTGTTCCACACGACGGGATGCGGACATGGCTCGTCGATCTCCACTATCGCCGTCCTAGACCAAAGAAAACCCACAATTAGCACTCCAAACCCTTCCTTCTTCTCGATCGTCCTCCCCTGTCCACCTCCTTATCTTCTTCATAGGAACCGCCGAAACCAACAGCGAGGAACGGTATCTTACGATGGCGAATTGACAACCGACCCCTTCCCCACCATCCACCTCTTAATCTTTCCTTCGATGGGATTCTCATATCTCGATATGATATCCACAGCCTTCTGGACCTCCTCTCCATCCTCATCCTCTTCCAATATCAGGGCTTTGTAAGAGTACGATAGGAGCGGCAGTAACTTCTTAACGACGCAATCCTGCGCAAAGTGGATTTCAATGATCGTGACCGGGAACCGGGTCGACGGCGGGAATGTGAGCAGCATGACGGGCGAACTAAAGTATTTTCGAAATTCAAGACAGAGGAGGGGGGGATTTTGCTGGAATTTGGTGAAACCCCAAAAAAGCGTCCTCCCTGATTGAATTCGATTTGGATGGAGTTTTTTTTTCTTTCTTTCTCTTTCTTCTTTCTTTAGCTTGATTTTTCCTTTTTTTTTTTTTTTTTTTTTTGTTTGATATCTGGGAATTTTTTACTCTCCCCTTGCTTTTTTATATTTCTTCTCTTATTCTTCCTTTTTTCTTCGTATTGTTTTTAGAACACTAGATGACTTTTTTTTTTTTTTTTTCCTCTAACCTTCAGGAAAGCGACCCCGGAGGTTCCTTTTCCCGTTGGCTAGTCCGATAGATAGGATGAATGGTAGTGGCCAATGTGAACGACACGTGAAGCTCCAGGGTCGAAAGATAGCGAGGCTTGAAAACCGGGGCGCTCTTCTGGAAACCAAAGAATTCCTGGAGCGGAATTTCCGTGGTGGTTGTTGGTGGAGATAAGCGGTTGTGGTGTCGCGAGGCAGGGTGAGTTCGGATCCCGTCCCCCTTCAACAAGCGGCAAGGTCGCCAGCACGGGGACAAGCTCAAGCTGGCCGAAGGCAAAGAGCAGAGAAAAGCGAATTGGAGAAGCTTTAAGATGAGGTGGGTGAGCGAAGCAGGTGTGATTGGGAACGGTGAATGGGTGAGAGCGGTGAGTGGTGATGAAGGTTGGGAAAGAAAGAGGGATGGCGTGAGAATGATGGTGATGTTTGCGTGAGAGAATGGAAGTGGAAACGGAAGGCTTAAGGGCGAGGGAGCTACCTGGACTTAGTCAGTAGCGCAGGCTGGAGCTACGATGCAATCCCTTACCAGGCCCATCTCCACAACCGAAAGCTTGATCGAAGCAAACGAACAGTCCGGACAGCCACCCCGGACATCTCATAAAATATAACCACCTAAGTATCGTGATCGCTTGAAAGCTGAGGGGGTTGAGGAGGTTTATAAAAAAGGGGTTGGAATTCGGATCCTGCGCTGCTGACCGTCGACGACCGTATGCCATTTTGCATCCGATGTTCTGCATCGGAAAGCAGCGTCGAAAACAGACGGACGCACGCGGACACGGCAAAACCAGCCTTCTAAGAAATATAGAGTATATCTATATCCTGCCTGTAGTTCAACCGCTGCATGTCATCTCATAACTACAGTCCTAGTATCGAACCCGGTCGATATTAATATCAATATCAGAATCATCTCATTGGCCTGCTCGTCCAAGCTACCCAAAAACAACCGCATCTCCGTCGCATTCGTCCCATGGTTAACACAATTAACCAATTGTTAATCGATAACGAAGGGTCCTGTGTAATTCCAGAAGCCCACCATCTTCGGCCTAGTCCTTTTCGTCTCCAGCTGTCTTGCGTTTTCCCCAACGTCGGTCAACACATCCTCCCCCCGCCAAAATCTAGAATAGCCAGCCAATCCAAGGTCTCCCCGTTACCCCCTGGTCTTATACCATATATACGTACATTACATAGTATTGGCTATTAAGTGAGCACTCACTTGGCTAGTGTTGAAATAAAAAACAAGCTCAGGGCGGAGAATTTAATTTCGTGCTTCATGCTTGTATATACCAACCCGCTCAAAATTACGTGCTCCCCATACCACAAGGCGCCATGAGCCTCTCTCCCCATCCTTTTGCTTTCTCTCTTATATACCCCTTTCGTATGACTTTCCTTTCTTTCCTTTCTAATCCTTTACGGTCACGGTTTTTTTTGAATCGATATAAATTCCAATAGCTTTTCAATTTTTTTCCCTTTTCCATAATCGGCAGGCTGCTTTTGAAGATATTACGTACGAAAAAAAAAAAAAGAGTTCGATATCAAAGCAAAAAAGAAACAGAAGAATCGACAATTAAATGAATACATATACCGACTTTTCATCCTGACAACTTTTGTCCCTTTTCCCTTTCTCTTTTTTGGTATCCTTCGTCAATAGCTTTTAGGGCTTTTGGGGCTTTTTGAAAAAAAAAAAAAAAACAACGTATTTTGTGCTTTCAGAAGACAAAAAGGAAAGGAAAGGAAAGCATATCGGTCATCATCTTCGTTATATGAAAAGAAAAGACAGCAAGGAGGAAAAAAGGACTGTTGCGAATCTAACAAAGCAGATGATTATAATATAAGGAAATAGGGAAAACAAAAAGAACATCTCCCTCTCCCGTCAGGTCGAAAAGCAAAAAGAACGCCGATGAACTCATCCCACATGAAGAGAAAACCGATCTCATACTACTACTTTTTTGAAACTAATCAGTCCGTTTTGGACCCCGACCCGACACCGTGGACTGAAAAAAAAAAATTTTCGCACCGAATTATAAGTGAAGGACACCATGATATATATAACCCATTTCTTTCGCTAAACCGCAACAACGGAAAAGATGGAAAAAAGATCAGAAGCATCAGATTAAGAAAGGGAATTCTGGAAGAAAAGAAAGGATGTGAAATGGAAACAACCTAGGGTATACGAAAACTAAGGATGGCCGATGGGGTATCGACGACGGAAGGGAGTTTGATTGTGCGAAAGGATCAAGTGTAGACACCCCTCCTGAGGTCTCCCCTATCCCTCTTTGCCTTATCGCTCTCTCTGTCATCAACAACCAACCTTCCCGATGCCACGCTTCCGGGAATGCCCGTGTATGACGAGGTCGGCGAGGTGGTAACGAGCGGGACGCTGGCATCCAAACACCCAAACCTCCTCGCCAAGGCCCCCAGCAATGTGGCAAAGCAAGCATGGACCTCGACGAACAATTGTTCCCGACCAACTAGCTCCGCCAGATCCTTTCCCCTTTCGACTCTCGCCGGCCGCCTTAGGAATCCGTCCGGACAGGTGCTATGCTTGATGATTGTCGACCCGGAAAGCTCCTGCCGAACTTGGTCGTGAGGGTTAGGCGACACCGGGCGCGACGCTTCGGATGCAAGGTTCTTGATTCGGGCAACCAGCTGCTCAAACACCGATGTGATGTAACCATACGCGGCAACGATCTTCTTCACATCGGGGCACAAACACAACAGGGCATACGTACGGCGGTTGCTCCGGATCTTGGGGTCGACCAGCCGAAAGACGTATGCTATCGTGTGACCGGCAGCTTCATCGCCGACAAATATCGGTCCGGTTTGACCTGGCAGAGCTTCGCAGGATAAAGTCCGGACGCAGGCTCTCCTCAAAGCGGCAAACTTTTCCGGCGCAGATGGGAACCGGGCGGAAAGGTAGGTGAGGTTGTGAGTGTGAGGTGGGATGTATGCATCGAATCGGTCATAGAGTTCCTGGCTCTCCTCGGAGGCCGTCGATGGAAAGTCGATATCATCGTTCAAGTTGGATTTGGACGAAGAATTCGACGAGGAAGCGGACGAGAGAGACCGTCGACGAGGTTGATGTTGCATATACGGCTCCTCGTGGTCGGAAGTAGCAGGTCTCCTAGGTTGATAATAAGACTGTCGCCTTCCATGTCGGTAGGTTCTCTGCTGGGCCTGTTGCTGCGCCTCTGCTTCCATCTGATGTCGTCGCCTCTCCTCAACACTGCCTCCGGCTAACACTTCCTCTTTGGATCGCAAAACCGGTACCTTCTTACCATCCTTCAAGGGTAAACGTTCGCTGAGGTTTTTCGGTAAACTAAGGTTGCAGTTGGCGCATGTGTCGCTCAAACCGGACGAAGCACTCGACAACAACGATTGATTGACGGAACCGGAAAGCGAAGCATGGCCCGGTTTCGGCGACAAGGGGGGGGTAGCAACAGGGGATGCATTCGGTGATATCGAAGATCTCGAGGAGGAGGAAAGGTAAATGTTGGATCGGGAGGTGGCTTTGAGGGAACCGGTACGGGAGGGCGGCGAGGATGTAGGAGCTGACGCTGGAGGAGAGTCGTCGCTAGAATAACCAGCGTACGGGCCTATTGTCGTAGTACATGTTTGACACGAGGGAGGGAGGAGTTGGGTGCACAGGATAGATGTTGGACCGTGGATTTCGCAAAAGTGGGCGAGGGAGAACTAGAAAATTTGCGGCAAGAGTGTTAGAAATTCGTATCAAAAAAATGCGAAACGACGATGCGACCAAACATTGTCCATTCCATAAAACGACGAACATGACTTTTTATATCCTTTCTAAAAAGTAAAAATAAAAGAGGAGAACTTACGATGAAATCCATGGTGGCAAATTTTTGCCGGGGAGAGAGGGAGAGATGGAGGTGTTGCGATTGAAGTGTGATTGATCTATGGCAGTCTACGCTCGATGGCAAACCAGACCCTGTAAAAAAAAAAAAAAAAAAGTATATAGTTTTATAAGTAACGCAATTATCAAAAACCGACGATGTCGGAATAGTAAGATGGAGGGGGGTCCCAGGAGGTTGGATGGGACTAGAAGAGACAGATAGAGAGGGAGAGAGAGAGAGAGAGCTATGATGAAGCGATAGCGTAAGAGAAAAGGGTCGAATCGATGTGAGTGGATTGGGTGTGATGTGATGTGATGGAGGGTGGATTATCATTATAAGTCGAAGGGGGGAACAAAGGAACAATCCCAACCCGGCTGGCCCACACCCCCATTCGAAGAAAGAGCCCACCCACACCTTCTTCCGCAGACTTTACAATTACTCCACTCCAGTCGGTCTAACCCGCGCTAGTCCACAGAAAAGAGACAGCTTCGGCCGCAGGGTGAATTGGCGGTACCGTCTGCTGGCTGTAGGGCTAGCGTCGTTCGCTGGGATAGATGTCAATCAGGTACTTTGCAATTCTAGCCTGTGTGCATTGAGAAAAGAAAGAAGAGAAAGCTAAAGCTAGGATGCATCTGAAATCCAATCCATTGGCTGCTGCACACCACCTTCCTTCATTTCTTTTTTTTTTTCTTTTCTACACTCGAGTCTCTCGTACAAAGACAAGACAGCAATGAGGGAGAAGCCGAAGTTCGAAAAAAGGTAATATGAAATATGAAATGGGGGAGCACAGACACATCATTCGGCCTCAACAGTTGCAGTAACAGTCTGATCCTGCCGCTGGCCGTTGCCTTCGCTTCATTTAAAAAAGGAATATCTGGGTACATACATCTCCGGTATATGCCATTATCCCTCGTGGCCACCCGCCGGTCCGAGGCGCAAAGGAGTCCGAGTATTGTTTGAAAGCAGAGGCGAAACGTAACGAAAGAAGCCCTCGAACCTTCTAGTTTGTAGCAATTCCTTTCTTTCCTCGATCAAGAACAGACAACGAAACGTTAACGTTCCGTCGAGTCCGTCGTGACATGGACGGCACATGTCAAAGCGAGGAGGAATGTGGTGTCGCCTTGACATTGTTCGCATCAGACGAAATCCGGCCCACATGCACGTTTTTTCTTCGATAAGTTTTTGTCTGATAGTTTTACTGCGGCTGGGGACAGGGCTCTTTGGATAGAGAAAGAAGAGGAGAAAAAAAAAAAAAAAGAAACGATAAAAAGATGGGAATAAACCATACCCATGAGAGCTTGAGGGGCACGACATATACAAGACGAAAACTCCGGGCTCCAATAGTAACCCTCAAATTGACGATTTCAACAAATCATATATGCAGAATGCCAATTGGCAGCAGCAGCTTACCTTGTTCTTAATTCTGACTCTCGGGATAGCAAAAGTCCCTCGCTGACCGACCAACCTTTCGTTCGACCGTACGTAACTGTCCGTATGTTTCACGATATCCCTCAAATGTAGAAGAATACCGGTGGATTATACCACTTCGCTTTCTAAAGTTCTAGGCTGGTTTCTTCGGTATTCTCCTACCGCAGCTTCTCTCGCAAAAAGGAAGAATAGGAAATCCTCAAGGTTCCTTTTTCACTCGTGACCAGAAAGGTAGATCCCGGTTGAATTGAACGAGGACCGATTGGGAATTTATCGATATCTGAGAATAACCGTTGGATAAAAAGAGAGAGGTTGCAGGTTGCATGCAGAGACAACTTGCGACACCTAGCGTACCTGCTGTTCTAGAAGGATAAAGGTTTTACTGGATGACAGGTGGAGTCCTTATTAATATAAATGCAAATGGCTTGCAGCGCAGCAGACAGAAATTCTGCTGATTCCTGTTCAGGAATAATTTCCTAATACCCGAAGAATGTCCAAATATGTAAGTCCAAAAGATATCGCCAGCGATATGTCATGTGTTTTTTGTGAAAACGGCCGATATCTTCTGCGGTTGGATTGACATTGGAATGGATGAAAAAAAAGACCGAAGACGAAGTTTCAGAAGAATGCTGGGGCCGACGTCCACGGATCCGACCGTCCGGAACGGTTCAAGCCAACGGTCTCGCGGCTGCAGTTGACGTTTACGATCGTACGATCGAGGACATATATAATACATTGATAATACGAGGGTCGTGCGTCCGCCTTTAACATCAATATCACCAGAGAGTTCTAAATATCAACGCCACCTAAATCGATCTAACCATTACTGATCATGATGCTAAATCGCAGACCTTTTACCTTTCTTTTCTTCTTTCGCATATATCCGTCTATCAAGCTGTTGGTAAACGCCTGCATCCAGAAGACCTAGTCGCGTAAACTTCCTCGGGACAACAGAAACAAGGAATGTATCTGCATTATAATTACGTGAACGCAAGAAACCCACATAAACTCTCTTTTTTTTTTAAAGGTTCCAAGAGATAACGGTGGCCGCCCGCATGCTTGCTGCGCGCTGGCTGCATCGTCTTTTTCTGCACGTACTTCTTCACTAGACGAATCAAACGGTCGAACGAGGCTCGAATAACCAAACTAAGGCCCAAGTCCGCGAAGATCACCTTTTCGATTCGACGAGATAGGTAGACGATACATTCTATCCTCCGTCCTCCTTCTGATAATTAACCCGTGACTTCATCTTTGGAATTCCCCGAGTGATCCTCTCTTGCCAAAAAGCAAAAGGCCGGCGCATGGTGAGAAATGCAATCGGTTAACTGAAAAATCCTGATACCTATCGATGGGACTTTCCTGCCGAGCCGACTCCGAGTTCGAGTTACAAAGGGCTCAGAAAGAAAATACCAAAAGTTCTGAAAAGTTATGCGAGCCGTCTGCACGGTTCAAAGATCATGCCTGTTCCGTTTGTTCGATATTCGGATTCTCGTCCGATACGAAATCCCTTCATATCCTATTGAATACATTCAAATTCATGATTATGATGATATATATTAGAAATCCCCCATAATCCCTGGAATCGTATCATCTTGGATATCCCAGGTTTCCTAAATAACCCGCTTCCCAAAAACCAATCCTAACACCAGCTGCAACCGGCATCATTCGACCATGGTCATATCAGTGGGCCAATTTTAGAGACATGTATGGAACCTGCCGAGTAATATCACTACGCTGCAACTGTCTTGTCATTCATGGTAAACCCGGCAATGTTCGAATGCGGCGAACCTTGCTTGCTTGCTCGTTCGAAGGATAATTATAACAATGACATTCCCGAGTACGGGGAATTGGCTTGTTCCATGAAATGTCTCGCGGTTATTGATGGATTACTTTTAATTGAAAGAGCCGAGGCCACTGACTCAAATTCATCAGCCTTAAAAGTCAACAATGGCTACAATAAAACCAAACGGCGACTCGACGGCCTTAACTTAGCGCTAGACTCTAGCTCCGATATAAAGCAAGGGTCTTCATTTGCCTCCTCAAAAACCTTGATTCGAACGGATGTTAGTTGGACGATGAGTCCGTGTCCGCCTTATATCAATCCCGGCTTAGCTTGGTCTAGTACGATCCATAGAGACAATGGTAAACTTTCGCTCTGGCTGACATCGATAGCCAGTATATTTTCGAGCTCTCCGGGATCCTTCGCTCGGATGCTAGCTTGGAACCTCTGAACCCCGAGGTCAGGCCTGTCGTATACCGTACAAGCATCTCCACTTCCCAATCCCGACTCCGGCTCCCGCACGAGCGAGCTCGTCCGAAATGCGCGGGTCTCGCAAACGAGCCAGTCATCCTTCTACTCATGACCGCCTCCGCAGGGTCTTACGAGCTCTTCAAAGTGAGTAGTGAAGGATGAAAAATTCTGTTGAGGATATACACTTGCTGGTCTCGAGGCCAGGAGGAATACCCAGTAGTAGAGATGCCTGGCTAGAGTTTTGTTTCAGTCTCTTTTTTTTATCAAAAACATCTCGTACCTTGTCCCGTCTACGGACAAGAACTAGAAACCGTCTGTTCAAAATAGTATTAGCCACTTTTTCGATCCCACCGACCCGCACTCCCTCCCATACATCGCATCTGCATCCTCTAAAAGTCCTTGGAATTCACACGAAGATATTGCGAGAACCCACATTGCCCACCATCTCTTGTCCCGCACCCGCGGTTCCAATGAACCTTCCCCAAATTCATTCCCACACAACATGCAACAAGAAAAAAGCCGTTTTCCCCCCAAGCCACTTCCTGCCCCTCCACTTCTTCTGTCGAGTTATCAAGTTGGCAGACGGACGTCCTAACTGCTTTTTGAACCGCAAATGGGTCTAGAGGAGGGTTCCCACACCACCATCTCGGCTTCCATGAACATTCGCGAGAAGGGGACAAGATAGAACTTAACCTTTCGACTAAACGCTGCAAGACAGGAAACTAAATGTTAAACCGGCCTTTTGGTTCCTCGTCGTACATACAGACGTACAAGTAGGTACGGTAGGTACGTACATAATACGAGTATGCATTTGCTTCTTCTCAAGCTTCGATAAAAAGGACCTGCAAGATAAAAAAAAAACCTGCAAAAATATTCCCCACTTTGCTTTCTCTTACCGGGGAAGCCTGTGCATTCCGTCCGTGCTATCTTTCATGATCAGGAATTACTCTTCTACTAGTTAGAGGACGTTATTATCACATGTGTGAATATCGCTCCTTGAAATCCAAGGGAAGCTATATCATCCACCCGTCCAATAGGATGCACCGCGCAAAGACGCAGGTTTTACGATAGCTTCATGACCAAGCTTGACAGAAGCCGACAAGCTTAGAATTGACCTATTAGAAGTCCGCGTCGTAATCCTGATATCTGCTGGTTTTCATTCTGACCGATCAGAATGAATTTAATCTTAGCCCCCATACAAAACGTTATCGTTCCTCGTGTGGCTCCAAAATGCACCCTTCGTATTGTACTTACATGTAAGAATCAAAGAGCAAGCCAAGACTGTGGTTGAAGCACTCAAATCGCTGCATGCAGACCGAATCACAACCCTTTCGCCTTGCATACTCTGGTACCGATTGGGTTCACATTTGCAGCATACCCAACCAAGTATTTTGGCAAAAAGAATCAATGCAATCTCGAAATAGCAAAAAGAGGGGCAAAATGTGATAAGGCAACGGTCTGCAACACATTCCTTCGAAGGGTTTTCGATATCGTGGTAATTCCAATTCTCCTTCGTTCGGTGGGTGAAGATGTCGACCGTAGAAATGCCATTCTTTTCCAAATAGTACTTACATACATTTAAATGCACGGGATCAGTCGATGTTTTGCGCCGCCCTTAGTAATCGCCAAAGGCTGCATTTGATGGGTCCGAGCGACCCGGTCCCGGCCATGTCTTTCATGTCCGGTCTATTCCCAAAGCTGCAGTTGATCAACTTCCATTTCTCCACAAACTTCTTTGTCCTTTTCTTGCGAAGTGTAAGTAGGGTTCCTAAAACGTAATCGCTTCCCATCGCTTGCATTCGCTTCCAACCGCACATTGGTGCGCTGCACCACCCTCCAACAAATCTCCAACGTCTCCAACGTCTGGCGTTAATGCCCCGCAGACCTCCAAGAACCAGAGCACACACATGGAATGTGCTGTTGCTTCTCTCTACCGTCTCTGTTGCCCCCTCCTCATAATATTCCTCCGCACTTTCCACTCCTTCGCACCCTTGCCTGTCACTTCACCACCATCTACAAAGTCCAAATAGGGCATCTTTTCCACCCCTCCACCGCTTCCCGTGCCTCCCCGTCCCTTCTGCCCTGCCCTCCCGTCCCTCCAGTCCCACATCAAATAAACCGGCATCTCGTCTCTTCCCCTACACAACAAAATCCTGCACCCGTCCTCCAAGTGACCGTTAATTTCATCCTCATGCATTGGTGTCAAAACTTGGAGCTCCCCGTTGGCTTCGTCAACACCTCTAATTATCGCCAATCCGGCAGTCGCCGTACCTTCGGACGGTAACATTCCGCTCGTACCGTCGAATCGGTTCGCGGGCATGTACGGTGTAACATCGTCGTTTTCACCGTACAAATCCTCAAGATACCGGATTGCCGGATGTTCCCTATCGTCTTTTTTGACTAGCTTTATTGCTACAATTGTTGCGTTTAATGCCGTGAACGTGAGATCTGGTGTAATACCCGTATCTAGGATCGTAATCCCGTGAATAACCTTCGCTGGTCCTTTATAAGCCGCGAGTAAAGGTGGTACCGCTGTAAGATGTTTTCCAAAGTCGAAGGAAGGCGTGCTACCACTGCCGCTACCACCATTCCTGGGCTGCTGTTGGTGAAAATATGCAATAGTTTGTAACATCCTCAAGTCCGCCGGTGTAAACTGCTGGCCGCCGGGAGTATTACCAACCACAGCACCGGCACCCGCAGCCTCTAACAGATGCCGCTTCGCTCCCTTCCCATCCGGCAATATCTCTGCGAATACCCCATCCACCTCCCCCAGACCCACCACATCAGTTGGCTCACAGACTGCAACTAATTCCTGCAGTAGCTCCCGTCCCATACCCTTGATCCAGCCGCATGTGTTAACAATCAAGGTCAACCTCTCATCTTGCTCTACCAATCTCCTGTACCCCCTCATCAAATCCGCCGCACAACGTAGGTAGTATTTTGGATCCTCACGCGGAGAAATATAGCCCATGTGATGCTGCCGTACTATTTCCGTAGTTCCAAAGGTAGCAAATGAGGGAGCTACGATCGGAGATGTGATCTTGTGTAATGAGAGTATGCATGGTGGTGTAAAGCTCGGTTGGCCGGGGTCGAGGTCGAGGTATGCTACTGCTGACTGTTGTGAATTTGTTATCAAGGTGTTAAGGAGATACCGGCTGAAAGTAGATTTCCCGACGGATTTCCCGCCTATGATGAATATGGATTTTGGAGATTGTTTCGTTGAGGAGAGGGAGGTGATTGCTGGTTGCCAGGAGGGGGGAAGGGTGAGGACCGGTGTGGGTTGAATCGCTGTGAGAATCTATCTCGAAGGATTAGGAAGCTTACTCGGGAGGCCCATAATCAATTGTACAAGAGGGAGTACCGGTGTAAATGAATCAGAAGCTCTCGATTTAACGGTAGTACTGGCCAATGGCGGTTTCCATATTCTATCGAAACGAGGGCATATCCTTCCAATATCGTTCAATCCGCTCTGCGTACTCTGCAAGCTGAATATTGCATCATATTCTCCGCCTTTACTCGCAGTTTTATCCACTTTCCGCTTTTTCGACTTTGGGGCGCATTCGATCACGGGTAGAGCTTGGGTGGAAGGCGCGATAACATCGAAGGAGGCTGATGTCTCAAGGATGGCGCCAGAGATGGATATATTGCCGCTTATGACCGATATCCTGTATTCGCCTTGAATAACAATAGACTAATAATCATTCTTAGTATATGCTCCGTAGCCCCAGGGTGTCGTACATATCCTCCGTACCTCCCCCCGGCGCAATTTGACCGTCGTTTCCAATGTCTGGGTATCATAAACGTAATTATCCTCCGTCTGTACGAAATTTGAAATTTGTCTAAACCCGGTCATTAGCCCCATGCCTGCAATAGGAGTGCTAGTGCATATACATGTTGCTTTTTACCGTGGTGTGTCGAGGTCTGGAGCGAAATCTGTCGTCTCCTTGGGAGGCATCGCAGATGGACTCCGTGATTTTAATGGCGCCGGAGGACCGGTATTCGGTACGTCTTTACTATGCAGGACTGGGGCTGCTTCGGCGCCCGGTGTAACGGCGGGTGAATCGCCATTGGGCGTCGAGTTCGAGGGTTCTGCTTGCGCCGCTAATTGTTGCTGTCGCAGACGTCTGGCGGCGAGCGCGCTGAGGGGTGCTGTGAGATATGCTTTAGTAAATAGATCGGAAGTGAATGATTAAGGGATTTCGTACCTTTGACTTTACTATCGCTCGTTCTTTTCGACATTATTATCGTCAGATGATGTTGGGGTTTAAATTAGAATGTTGGAATGGGAGAAATTCGTGCCGAGACCATGCATCCACGCGATGCAGACAAGGAAGCGAGAAAAAAAAAAAAGTTTACCTCGAAAGAGCGAACTTCTCGACGAACCACTTCTTTAAACGAACCACAAGCACAATGCCCTCGAAATCAACCTCAAAATCCGCGACAACGTCGACGGCCAAGTCGCCGAGGCAGTCGAAATCCAAGCCGATGAAATCTTCGGAATATGTGGATGATTCCGACCTCGATGACGATGAGCCGATGACGGATGCGCCGCCAGCGAAGACGACTCCAAAGGCGACAGAGAAGACTTCGAAGAAAAGGAATAGAGATGGGACTGAGAAGGTCAATGGAGCTAGGAGCAGTTCATCGAAGAAGGGGAAAGAGAGCGCTGCGGCTCCTGATCCGAAATCCGTGAAGGATAAGAAGAAGAAGAGCAAGAAGGTTGTGGAAGTTGTGGAAGAATCGAGCGAAGAGTATATTGACCGCTTTTACCCTTGCATATCGCAGGCTTATATACTCATCACATATCTACAGGGAATCCAAGTCCGAATCTTCAGAGGGGAGGAGGAGTCAGATAAAGAAGAGAGCGAGGAGAACCAGGACGAAAGTGAAGCCTCAGAACCAGCGAAAACTTTAAAGACCACCCAATTCAAACTACCCCTCGACAAAGATGTCCCACCCGGATTTACCCCCCTCGACATAACGTCCGCAGGCTCTATCTCGTCATCACTAGGTGGCAAACAAATCTTCCTATTTACAGCGCCCTCTAAATTCAAGTTCTCGGACGTCAAGAAGATAAAGCTTCACAGTGGATTGGAAGGCGAGACTATCGAATCAGATGATGTCAAGTTTACTATACGGCGGTCGGTGGACGCAGTCAGTTCGAGTATGAAGGTCATGGTCCCCAAACAGGGGAAGAAAGGATACCAGCTAGGTACTTTGTTGTTTCAGAACTATGGGTTGAGATGGTATTCTAACGATAAACCCTTTAGCATCGGTGGCACCAGCTGCTCAGTACTTAATAACAGAGGCACCACCATCCGGAAGGATGAAAGTTGGAGAACAGGGGTTACCGCCCCCGCCTCGAAAACAACCAGAGGGCCTGAGGATGAGGTTTATGCCAGCGGGATACGGGGAGGAGTCCGACTATAGGATCAATGAAGCCGTGCTACCCCGGAAAGACCTTGTAGCGGACGGAGACCACGACGTGGTTATGGACGAAGCAGAGCCAGTTGTTGTAACACCAAAGAAAGCCAAGAAGAGCGAAAGTCAGGTCGCGGAGATACCGAAGGAGAAGAAGAAGAAGAAATCAAAGGCAGTGGAAGAAGTCGCGACGATCGAGGAGGATGTGCCTGAGGAAGAGACCGAGAAGAAGAAATCGAAAAAGGAAAAGAAGGATAAGAGCAGAGACGAGGACGGGAAGAAGGAAAAGAAGAGCAAGCGTGACGAGGAAGGCAAGAAAGAGAAGAAGAGGAAGCATAAGAAAGAGAAGGCCGAAGCTTAATCGTCCATCAAGACCATCACGACGATATTTCTACCAATATATGAGTAACAATATCTAGAGTATCCTCGTAAATTTGTCGTGGGTATCATCGTATATGTACAGACAGCTATCCTCGTGAAATAACTTTTGGTGATTAAGGATGTTGAGATATATATCGACATGCTTAGTATTCAGAGCTAGAAGACTATTTCTGCTGCGCCTGCGCTTGCTGTTGCATTTGAATCTGCATTATCTCTGCCTTCTTCTTCTCGCTGGCCTCTGAGAACTCAGCAATTTGCCCCTCTATCCGCTTTCTGTTATTGAATGAAACAGTTTAGCATTTGTGCCCGAGTCAATTTCCCTATAGGGTAGGGACGTACATTTCCTTCTCGATGAAATCTAACCGCTTATCAACATTCATGACCGCCTCGTCCTTATCCTGCTTTATCAAAGTAGGTCCGATGAGCTTGTAGATATTTGCGTCCGCATCGAGTGTTTTGAATTCCTATATCACACGTGCATGTAACCCGTTAGGATCGATGACTGTAGGTCGAAATTTCGAATGAATCGGTAGGAAAAAGTACCTCCTGGACGGCCTGGTTCTCCGAAAGCTGGGCATCTAGCTTCTGACGGGCTTCAATAACATCCTGGAGCTCTAAACGGTTGTTAACCACAGTCATCACACAATAGTTGGCTGTGCATGGTGGGGCTCGTAACATACTCTTCTGGAGATCTGAAAACTCGTCGGACAACTGTTGTACATTCGCCATCTTGATATCGTCCCGTCCCAACAGTAATAAACCTCCAAGTAGATTCGTGAGTCCCGTCCGTCCGGCGTCGTCGAAGATGGTAGCTCTGACGTATGACCAGCTGGTTGGTTGGTCCGAAGCTGCTCTGCAAGATATTGATAATTGTAAATGTGGGATTGTATTTTGGCGGGCAAAGCGAAACGAACCGGCTCGAACCTTAGCGCAGGGAAACCTCCACCTTTACCCATGTGCACTTCGTCAACGACAAACCTCCCCTCAAAGGTCCACCATTTCTCTCTCCCCTCGTTTTTCTGCAAAAAGAACGACGAAAGCAGAATTACGTATTCTCATACGGCGGCCTGGACCTACGGCAGGATTTCTTTAGCTAACTCTTTTTGCGACCTTGACCGAGTCCTTCTTCCCGCCCGGCGTGCATGTGTTTTTTGAGCGGCTTCTGACGACATCATCGACATTCATCCTTCGATTTCTAAATCCGATAACCTCGTGCCGTTTCCCTTCGTCAGCCCGAAACAGACGATACTTGACCTCCCACCATGGCGACTACCGACTTTCTCGGCAGGGCGATAGAAACCGTCAAGAAGGCCATTGAGGATGATACCGCTCAGAACTACGAGAAAGCCTACCAGGGCTACTATGACTCTCTCAACCTCTTCATGCTAGCTTTGAAATGTGCGATAAGCCCTCCGTCATCTCCAAAACGATGCGAGAACGGATCTGCTAACAAGCCGCTGCTCTAATTAGGGGAGAAGAACCCAAAGTCCAAAGAATTAATCCGCCAGAAGGCCACCGAGTACATGGAACGCGCCGAGAAACTCAAGACCCACCTCGCGGACGACTCCAACAAGAAGAAACCGAAAGCGATAGGTGCGAATGGGAAGGAATCCGGTGCCGGGGGGAAGGGGAAGGGCGACGAAGATGACCTCGATACCGATTCCAAGAAGCTTAGAGGCGCGTTATCCGGTGCGATTTTGACTGAGAAGCCGAATATTCGATGGGAGGATGTTGCTGGCTTGGAACAGGCAAAGGAGGCCCTGAAAGAGGCTGTCATATTACCTATCAAGTTCCCGCATTTGTTCACAGGGAAGAGGAAGCCGTGGAAGGGTATCTTACTGTATGGGCCTCCGGGTACCGGTAAGAGTTATCTGGCAAAGGCGGTGGCGACGGAGGCGAATAGCACTTTCTTCTCCGTGAGCAGCAGTGATTTGGTTAGCAAGTGGATGGGAGAGTCGGAAAGGTAAGGCCTAGATGTGCGACACACTGGGACCGCACAGGACCACGAAGCTAACGTAGAAATCCCTTTAGGCTCGTTAAGCAATTATTTAGTATGGCAAGAGAGAACAAGCCGTCGATTATTTTCATCGATGAGCTCGACGCCCTCTGCGGTAATCGAGGCGAAGGAGAGTCGGAAGCCAGTAGGAGAATAAAAACAGAAATGTTGGTGCAGATGGATGGTGTAGGTCATGATTCGACCGGTGTGCTAGTCCTCGGAGCTACAAATATCCCATGGCAATTGGATGGCGCTATTCGTAGACGGTAAGCTTACAATTCACCCTATGCCGATAGCATAAATCTAACAAGTCATTCTAGTTTCCAACGAAGAATACACATCGCCCTACCCGATGCTGCCTCCCGCCAGCGAATGTTCCAAATCGCCGTCGGCGCAACTCCTTGCGAATTAGGACCTCAAGACTACCGACACCTCGGTAAAATTTCTGAAGGTTACTCTGGTTCCGATATCAGTATTGCGGTGAATGACGCCTTGATGCAGCCTATTCGCAAAATCCAGATGGCGACACACTACAAGTGGATCGATGTATCAGAAAGGACGAATGATGAGAATGATGACAGGGAGGAACGTGTGGTTAAGAGAAAGCTTACGCCGTGCAGCCCTGGCGACAAGGGAGCTATGGAAATGACATGGGTTGACGTTAAGAGCGAGGACCTAGCGGAACCTCCATTGACCCTCAAGGACTTTGTTAAGGCTGTACAAAGCAGCAGACCGACTGTCAGTCAAGAAGATGTTAAGAAGAGTAATGATTG
This sequence comes from Arthrobotrys flagrans, assembly GCF_004000055.1. Taxonomy (NCBI): domain Eukaryota; kingdom Fungi; phylum Ascomycota; class Orbiliomycetes; order Orbiliales; family Orbiliaceae; genus Arthrobotrys; species Arthrobotrys flagrans. The sequence continues at coordinate 2,231,667 of NW_027137556.1, forward strand.
GACTGCGGAGTTTGGTAGTGAAGGCGCGTAGGTGCAGATATAACCCCTTTGGTTGCTTTTTATCGTGCGTCTTTAATTTTTTGGATGACCTCTTTTTGTTCTCGTTTACTTTGGCGATGATCTTTTACAGGCCCACGTGCATCATGTTACATTACACCGTGTTCATTCTTAAGGATATCCCTAGGTTCGTTATGGGGTTTCGAGTCTGGTCTTTTTGTTTTTTCTCGATTCCTCGAGTCGGAGAAGGTTGGCGGGTTCGGATGGTGGGGTGGGGGTTGGTGGGGAAGAAGCCGGGCGCACACTATACAGTAGTACTTATACATCAAACCCCTCAATCAAATTTCTTGAGCTCATGATATCATATGATTGCGACTTTGTACTATTCAATTACAATTACACATATGAATTTCATATGCTTTTTATGAATTCTCTATTCGTTCGGTGTAGATAACTCGTGACGGGCGCAGGGTCTCGTTCCGATGCTAGCCGGTTCAAGAAAGTGCGACTCCGAAGCACAGCGCCGGAATCTGGGGTAGCTCCGATGCATGCAGCCTCCCCTCCGAAATATAAGCCTCGGACCAGTAGGCGCAATTGCTATTGATTGAGGACCGCTGATATCTTCTTTCTCATCAATTCATCCTTTTTCCTAGCATATTTCGAATACTCATTTACCTTATTTAAACTTCGAGGTCGATAGTATCAAGCCGACAGATCTGTTTGAGGGTACGATAGAATCCGAACAATAATTTTACACCCCCACCATGGTATCGACGGGATTATTATACAGAACGACTCGGGCGTTCGCCTCGAGATCTTTACTCAAGGTATTCCCGCAACCTTCATTGAAAATAAAACCAATCTTTTGCTAACCATATGACGTCCGTTAATTCCAGCGAAATATCCTCTATTCCTCCCTCAGAACCTTCACTACAACGCAGAGTTACAGAGAAGTAGATAAAGGTACGGACTTCCCTCTTCAATTGAGTACAAAAGCAAGGTCATTAACCTCTCTGATACAGTCTGCGCATCCGCCGAAGACGCCATCAAAGACGTCAAATCCGGATCAACGATATTAGTCGGCGGCTTCGGACTCTGCGGTGTTCCGGACACATTGATCAACGAACTCGAGAAGAGACCTGATATCAAGGATATAACAGCTGTATCGAACAATGCGGGGACCGATGGGAAGGGTTTGGGGAAATTATTAGCTTCCGGACAGATTCGGAAGATGATTGCTAGCTATGTTGGGGAGAATGTAAGGTTTTCTAGGGGGTTTTGCCGACGATTCCGAGTGGAAACAAGGCTAACGATGTTAATTCTTTGGGTAGAAAATATTTGAAAAAAAGTACCTTTCTGGAGAAATCGAGTTGGAGTTGACGCCTCAAGGAACATTGGCTGAGAGATGTCGGGCTGCCGGTGCTGGTATGTTACTAACTATCCGTCGAACGATCGATTAATCTGCAGTTCGATACTGATGAGATTCTATATCACAGGTATACCCGCATTCTTCACCCCAGCCGGCTACGGTACATGGCGTCAAACCGGCGAACTCCCCGTAAAATACAACCCAGACGGCACCGTTGCCGTCTACTCCCCCGTCAAAGAAACCAGAGTCTTCAACGGTAAAACATTCATCATGGAAGAAGCCATCAACGCCGACTTTGCATTCGTAAAAGCGTGGAGGGCGGATAAACTCGGTAACGCACAATTCCGTCTAGCAGCTCAGAACTTCAACGGCGCCATGGGAAGAGGAGCCAAGAATACTATTGTCGAAGCGGAGGAGATTGTTGACGTTGGAGTTATTGAACCGGCTATGGTGGATTTGCCGGGTGTTTATGTTAGTAAGGTTGTTAAGGGTACGGCCAGCAAGGAGATTGAAAAATTCACATATGCGAAGACTGAGGAAGAGATCAAGGAGGCTGTTACGGGTGGTGGTGGTGGATCAAAGAGGGAAAAGATTGTGAAGAGAGCGGCGAAGGAGTTCCAGAATGGGTATGTATCCCTTGAGGATAGTGTCGGTAAGCATACGATTGACAGGTGCTGGCAGCATGTTCGCGAACTTGGGTATCGGAATGCCGATGTTGGCTCCGACCTTTGTGGATCCCAATACCTCGGTCACATTACAGTCCGAGAACGGTATCTTGGGCTTGGGTCCATATCCTCAACAGGGGAAGGCAGATCCAGATCTTAGTAAGTATCTCGAACCCAAGACCCTAACGTGCAAAGCTAATGCGATATCTAGTCAACGCCGGAAAAGAAACCGTTACTCTTAACGGTGGAGCATCCGTCTTCGGTACGTTGGAACACCAAACTATTCAAACAAAAGTTACGTCGGGGGCTAATCGTATCATATAGGATCGGACGAATCTTTCGGCATGATCCGATCCGGCAAGATCAATCTTACTATGCTCGGTGCCATGCAAGTGAACGAGTACGGTGATCTTGCAAACTGGGCTTTACCCGGGAAGATCAAGGGAATGGGAGGTGCTATGGACCTCGTCGCCAATCCAGAGAAGACAAAAGTCATTGTTCTTACAGAACATACTGATAAGAAAGGTGGAGCGAAGATCGTTAAGAGTACGTTTTTATCTTCCAATACACTCCGCTCGACTTTCTTCGCTAACATGATGGGATTTAGACTGCACGTTCCCTCTTACAGGAAAGGGTTGCGTTAGCAGAATTATCACCGAATTGGTACGGTCTAATTCTTCTTATTAATCAATTGAATAGTTGGCTAACTAGGTTTTCTCATAGGCTGTCTTTGACGTTGATTTCAAGGAAGGATTAACTCTCATCGAAATTGCCGAAGGCACGTCCGTCGAGCACCTAAGGACAGTAACCGAACCGGAGTTCAAGGTTTCGGATAACCTTAAGACGTTCTAGATTTCTTTCCCCAGTCTCCGTACACATAATCCCCTTTCTACCCAATATTGCATCTTCCTAAAACTGAACCTAGGCGTATGAATGTGCCCTAAAAAAGAGACAGAACCCCTTTTTTCTCATATATGTTATGTCAGAGGATATCCATAGACAAAAATACCAGCATTTTCAATTTGCCATGCTCACCTATTTGCGTTGACCATGTGGTAGAAAATCTACAGGTCGCTTAACAACTTACAAAAAAAAATCGTCCATATAAATTTCGATCTTCGGTTCCTCCCACAACGAACCCTCTTCCCACTGACAACCACCTTCACTCCCACAAAGGAAAACAATGGCATTGAAACGACCCTCAGAGGTCGACTTGGGCGCCATCCCGACACCCCCTTCACCCTCATTACCTACAGCCACAACCGACGATGAGATCGTTACACTATCGTTACCCAAGAAACCGCGGATTCAATTCGATCGCGAGGAATTCAAGATTAACCCGGACGGCGTCCTGGCCGGGGCTACCGATCGTACGTGTTTATTCTATCACCATCTCCATCTCCTCTACCATTATCCTTTTTTTTTTGTCCGTTTTATAACCAATTGGCTCGAGTACTGATTACCCTCCAAGTAAGAAACAGGCTAGCTGCGTTCTTACCGTCATTAAAAGCCGCCGATGAACAACTTGAAAAAGAAAAACTCGCGGGAAGGATAGCGGATCGGAGGATCGAGATCGATAGCGATAGCGACAGCAGCGATTCCGAGGAAGAGTCGGATGGTGAAGATGATGATACGTCGGATGACGACGAATCTGCACCGACCGCGCTGCCACCGAATGCTATCGCGGAGGTCTTGATCACAAATCTACTGGGTCCGCAACAGACATCCGCTGAAGATGGAGGTGGTGCGGATATACCATCGTCATCTAAGAAGTCGAAAAAGCGGAACAAGAACAAACAGCCTTATATCGAGATGGTAAGTTACTATTATGTATACCTTTTTCGATCTAAGACTTCCCGGGTTTTGTTTCGTTACACGATATTACCCACAACATGATGACATTTACCGCTTAAACCCAGCTCACTCTGAGCTACCCCTTCCTATCAAATATAGAGGGAACGGGGGGATGAAGCGAACAGCGAAGAATTCGAATCTGATTGTTTAAAAAAACCCTCATCACACACTCTCTCGAAAAAAGCCTATTGATCGAGTATCATTACTAACGCGAATTGTGTTACAAAAAGAACCTCGGCCTAGGTGTCCTCGAAGAACTGAAACCTTCATCTGGCGGCGATGATAAAGAAACCAATGAACGAAGAGAGTTAATCGACCGTATTTATGAATTACGGAGGCTTCAAGAAGCAAGAGAAGAAAGCAGTGAAGTTGACCGACTGGACGAGATGGTTGTCACCGAGGACGCAAAGAAGAAGAAGGTTGTCATCGAAGAATTGGAGTGAAGCTCCACCATAGATGTAAAGACTACAGGAACGGACGATGTGTAAGATAGCTAGCTATTTTTTATCTATATCATGGGCGGTGTTATGGTGATATTGGTTTTTGGTCGGTGCAGGGTTCGGGTATCATTGTCTTGTTACACAGCGGTGTGGATCTAGGATTACTATTATCGCGTACATGAAATACGAAATTTACCAGGAATATGATCGATTTCCAAGGATCCAAGGCGTTCAACCTTTTAATCGTGATTCACAAGCGTGCCCTGATGAATTCTTTGAAGGGAAGGTTCTCGTTATACCACCGATGACGAGCAACTCAAAGCTTTGTTGTATTTCGTTGTCGCAATTGTTAAAATCGGGGTGAAATGTGCAGGTCTAGGATTGGCTTTCAAGTTTACTAATACATAATATGTATGGAGCACCGATATCGTGGATTGTACTTGGAAATTCCAAGTGAACGTGACTTGGGACTTGCAACGGAAATAGTAATCACGAATGAAATACCTAGCCTTGGAAGCTCGGTAGCACAATTATTTTAAACTGCGTAATTATATAAGTACTTAAGTTTATAGTCCCCTTGCTGGATACTGGACTGGGGGGTACGAAGTGAAAGATTTGTACGCAGGATGATCTATACAAGAGAAGTTTACATGGCAATATATATCCAACGCCGAACTTAACCGACTACCTAAGGGAAGGAAAGAGTTGGGGCCTCAGCACCGCAGCAAGATATGTCTATTACTGCTTGGAGGAAGTGCGGTGGGGAGAGGAGGGATATCAAAAATGCAGGACGGTAATGGGTTTCATCACAATGTATCCATATAACAACGTATATTGTATATAGAAAATGTTGCAAAAGGAGACACGGTTTCCGGAAGAGAGGAAAAAGAAACATACACCGGAGTACATTCATGATATCTGAGATAGGGAAGAAAGAGGTAGGAACAAAGAAAATTTATTACAAGAATTCAATGGTTAGCCTTTCGCTTTCTATTCGGGAATTAGGCTACGACGAAAACCACTTTTGCGCAACAGGGTGTCTTGCGACTGGGATCCCAGCAAGAATTGCTTGAGGGTTGATCCCTGGTGTCTGCAAGAGTGCCTTCATGGATGCGACAACTCTCTCAGCTGTCTGACCACTCAGAGTGTCTGCGTCAAGAGCCTGGACAACCAGATCGAATACCTTCCCGGCCTGAGAGACGACAACGGGATTTTTCCTGAGCGTGGAGAACGTATTAGTGAGTATTAGGCCGATTGGGTGTCCTGGTATTCCAACTTACCGGTCAACCAATTCAGCAAGGAATGCATAGGCATATGGTGCCGCTTCTTCGTCATTTATAACTGGGAGAGTATCAAGCCATGCTGTAGCCACAGCCTGAACGTCTCCAACCTTCGAGGAATTTGAGTGTAGAATCTTAGCGATCGAGGCAGAAGCGTTTTCGGTGGCGTAAACATGATCCTCAACACGGGCCTTGGGAAGCTGGGTGACTTGGAAAAGAGCGGGGAGGGCGGCGGCCACAAACTCCGCATAGACAGGGCCTCCTGACTTGGCGGCAATGCCAATACCATATGCAGCGGCTTGTCTGATGGCTGGGTTATCGTCTTGGAGGGAGTCCATGAGCGGCTTCAGGAAATATTCGCGATACTTCCAACTCTCCGCACCACAGAATTCAATGCAATCGTCAACGATGCACAAAGCCCATTGACGGTCGCTAGCGTCAGGGCTAGCAATGAACCTCTGGTAAAGAGGAAGGAGGGGTTCGAAGCAAGGGAGGAAACGAACGGTCACACTCTTGAAGACGTTATGGAACGCCTTGTTCATATCGGCCAGAAGTGTTTGGTCGTCTTCCAAAGCATACAAAGTATCTTCGGAAAGCTCTTCGCCTTCTTCGAGTCCCTGTCTTTCCTCCTCACGCTGCTGAACACGCTTCAAATAGTCTTCCAAAGTTGTCTTGCAAGCGTTTGCGAATGCAACGAGATGTTGGTCCGAAAGGCAGTTTGGTCCAACGACTTCGACGCACTCGTAGAAACAACTGTAGACCTCAGCAAGGGTATCGACCGCAGGCTCCGTGTTCATCACTTCTAATATCTTGTTGACGGTTGGGCCCCAGATGGTTATCATCTTTGGCGAGGTTTGGCCGGAAGCCTTCTTGACAGCGTTGAGGAGTTGTGGAATGCATCGGGCGGATGCCGTTCGGACAGGGTCATGGAAGAAGAACGACAAACCAGGTAAGGCGATCTGTTCCAGAACGCGGGCGACGTATGGTTCAAAGGCGGCCTCCAACTGTTGAGCATATACGACGAGCAATTCGATCGCCATATGTTTGTCGTCAAGTACCGAAGTCTTAATTCCGATGTACTTTCCACGAACGGGGACCAACTCCCAACCCTCTTCTTGTTCCATCTGTTGAACCTCTTCCTCGTCTACAGAAAAACAAGTTAGCGGCAATTCCGAGATACCGAAAGTGAAGGGAAACCCACCATCCATCAGCTGAACATCTGCTTTGGCACTAGCCAACTCGAGTAGCGGCGGCATGACGGCGGGGAGGTAAGGTAAGAAATCGGTTCCCATGACACGGCACATACGGCCCCAGCAGTGCAAAAGGTATTGGCCTTGCGGGTCGTCCGGCTCGGTAACACTCTCTAACAATGGGAGTTAGCTATGTAGCATTGATGCGGGTTCCGGAAGTTTCTTCGTACGTTGAATTTTCCCGAGGATCTGAACGAGAGCAACGGCATCTTTTCCAACCTTTTCTTTTCCAACCGCAAGTGCTATTTGTAGTGTAAAGAGTCAGAATTCTGTTGAGCAAGAGGGTTAGGGATGGCGAAGAGAACATACTAATCAAAGTCGCACATTCCATAGCTTTGGCACGGAGGAGTCTGGTGTCTTTGGTCTGCTCTTGGCTCAGGGCGCTGAATAAGAGCGGCATTAGATGATCGTAATATCTTGCAAACGCTTGCTCAGCCGAGTCTGCAATTGTTGCGATTGTGGATAATGCCTGCTCCTGAACGTAGCGCTTTGGATTCCTAAGCAATTGCAATAGTGCTGTGAGGAGGCGATCTAGATATGGCTCCAAAATTTCCTTCTCTGCTTCTTCGCAGAAATTAACGAGCGCTGCAGCAGCGTGAGATTGGACACTATAAGAGCACTCATCAGATATATCCTCAAGGTAGCTCGGCGAATAGTGGAACTAATCCATACCGTGGCTCAGCGGATCCCAAGACTGGGATAATGTTGTCCATGACGACAGCATGGTACTTCTCTTGCATAGTTCCTGCAAAATCTGTGCTCATTTGACCGATTGCATTGCAACCGGCCCATTTTACTCGGGGATGCTCATCCTTCAAAGAAGGTACGACGAGTTCCAAAACCTTATCCAATTCTGACAACATCAGGTCTCGGCATCCTTCTGATATAGCAGAAATAGCCATCAAGGATGCGTGTCGGTCTCTCCAGGATGCCGAGTTCATCATTCGGGGTAACCAGTTGAAGGTGGGCGGCAGGACAGTTTTACCGCCGAGCTTATTCGCTAATCGGTCCATGCACTGCTCACCAACAACGTGATTCATGTCACTCTCATCGATATCAAGCTGCGATGGTTGTTAGTTCAAGTTGGCCCTCTTTAATCCAGACACACCAGACTACTCACATCATCGGAATCATTCCACTCGGCGGCATCATCATCGTCCATTCCAATATCGGTCATAAGGCTTAAGCACTGTGTTACCATATCGGCGGTGTAGTTGGGGTCTTTCCTGCACATTCCCGGGGCGTTATCTGCAAATGTAGCTAGCAACTCCAAGGCGTTTTGTCTCGTCTGATCGCCGAGATCCTTGTTCTGAACGCAGCTAACGGAAAACTTGACAAGCCCGTTGAAAACAGCCTTGAACATCTTAGGTGCAATTTCGGCCAATTCTATTAGCGCCATGAAGGCCCTTGACAAGTTGTCGCTGTGATCAGGGTGTTGGAGGGGAACGAGAATGTTGAGCATATCAGTGAGGAGTGCCGAGTATTGAAGTTGCTGATTTTTCTTGATCGAGTGGAAGAAAGAGCTGAACGCCTCCATGGCTGTAATGCGAACGGAGACGGCATCGTCACGGAAGCCGTCTTGGAAGACTGGCGAAACGGCCTGATACTGATTTCCACCAATGACGGTTGGGGTTGTCGCAAAGATACGGAATGCTCCCTCTCTGAGCGATGGGTCGGCGGACTTGCTCGCTTGGAATAGAGTACCTAGCAGTTCCGGCCAGACTCGTTCTAAACAGTTGATTAGTAATAGTCCGATTTCCAGACATTGGAGGCATATTTCCCGCATACCATCATCGTATATCTGACGTGCGATATCAGCTATGGCATCGCCGATTTTGTTTCGGACTTGATGGTCTGTTTCGTCGGCAAAACACTGGATAAGAATATTCTGAACCCGTTGCTGAGTATCCCTGTCTATGGAGATAAACAGGTCTCTCGGCTCTGGTTTCTTGACCGTCTTCGATGCCATACGTCGAAACAGAACGGCTGCAAACGACCGAGACTATAGTTTAGAGTTAGCATGGTGTATAATGGAGAGTACACGGCGCTAGGTGGGAGTGCGGGTGTGACAGAAGATCCGGATCGCTTTGTGTTCAAGTATCGGTCTCTCGAAGGAACCACCAGGAGTCCCTCCCAGAACAGGCGGGATTGACACCGACTCAAAGCGAAACTGAATTACCAAGCCCTGCGGACACCCAAGCAGGACCACGGATCAGGCCCCCCGAGACAGATCGAAGCGGTATAACAACCGAGTGGACGGGCTGTGTAACCGGAAAGTGGCTCAAATGTGACTTACACTGGGATTATTGTTGGTTCGAACGGTACTTAAGCTGGCTAGTCCGTACATGAGCATCTCTGGACGTTGGCCGACCCATTCGTTCGCGAGAACTTCCTCGGCTCGAGATCTGGCAGCATTGTCTGTGCTGGTGAGTGCTCCGAGCAACCGCTCTAGCTCCGGAAGAATCGAAGCGTCCGACATATTTGAGTGAGTTGTCGGTCTCGTTTTGGTAGGCAACGAGTGTTTACTGAAGGATGGTGGGGGGGGAGGATGAAGGCGAAGAATGTGGCTCGACACCGATAAGAGATTGAAAGGAGGGGTGGAGTCGATTGAATGGATCTTTTTGTTCGTTCGCGATAAAAAAAAATGTTTGTTGTTACGCGAGGGGCACCTTTTGCAGATGGGAATTTTGACCTGTCAGCTCGAACGGACGGACACGCACAGCCTGCAGCTGCAGGAGGCCGGAGAGTTGGATGGCTCAGCTGGAATTACCTCGCTCTCCTACTATGGAGTGAAACTGCGATTTTGGTAAGCCTGAGATTCTTTCAGGTTAATGGAATCTACCGGGGAGCAAAGGAGTGATTGTGAAAGAAGAGGAGGAATGGTGGGGAGATGTTATTGATGGAGCTAAAATTCGAAGCTTGTTGCTCTGCTCTGCACCAAACTTCTAACAGCTCTGCACAATATATGGGATACTGGGGGCGGGAACAAAACAAAATAAAATAAAACAAATGCTCCACAAAAAACCTCAATCGATCTGACTTCAAGTCTTGGTTAAAAGTATTTTGATTTTGAGTCCGTACGAACTACCTCGTTCCTATTCGCCGCTGGCTGGTCGAATAGGTAGTTCAGATGAAACCCTTGATCTGAAACTAAGCTTACCTGTTGGAAAAGAAAAGAAAAGTGAAAAAAAAAATATATATATAAATAAATAAATAATACCCGGCCTGGGGGCTAGGACAGCTAGCTCAAACGATGGAGGAGGAGGAGCTGGGATGGTTGAAGGCAGGAAGGTGTGTTCGATATCAATATTAATCCTCCCACCATAATAATAATTGAGCTGAACGGAGAGGGTTTTTTCCTTTGCATTGCATTGGCGAAAGAACTAGAAATTTATCAAAGACAAAAAAGATATAACTGCAAGTTGCCTAACATTATTTTTTCGACGGGACTTTTACCATCGGTTGCAAGCTGTATGATAGTATACTTTACTCTACTGCTATTTGCGGAGTCGTGAAGCTGTCCTGCATGTCGGCCAGGGGTACTTCCAATCCAGATCGTATTCGTTGGCTTCGCTGCGACCCATCCTCACTCCACTCGCTGGGCGAGTAACTGCACTGGCCGGATTTTAAAACCGTAATCCAACGGCTTTCCGATGATGCCACTACATTTACGAACACTGTTCACATTATAAGAATCGTAGAGTAGAAACGTAAATTCAAAATATTCGGATAACGACTCTTGCGCGAAGCTGCCCTTGTTTTTAATTTTTTTGGGGAATCGATTCAGCCAGGAACTGTGCCCCTCAAGTCGCCGATACATGACCTGTGCGTATACATCAAAGTTTGTGGGATCGATGCTGGCAGCGGGGTACTGATACATAGCCTGACCCACCACGGAAGACCTAATCGAACTGCACGTGAGACCCGGCGCCAAACTTGGAAAGCACGGCCACACAAACCCCTGGCTAGGAAACTACCACAAGCTTTGCAGGCAGAAGTGGAGCATACGACAATATTATAGTAATAAAAGCGTCTATCCCAAATGATATTTCGAAAAATATGGATCAAAAATACATTTCTTGGTGATATTACATCCGCTAATTCTTTAACAAGCAACCACAAAGGAATCCAGCCGGAAATTAACGACGAAGGAGAGTAATGTGAGTAGGAGTTGGGTCATTATAAAAATCACAAATAATTTCATAGTATGTACCAGAAAAACAAAGAAAAAGGCGGCAAGCCTGCGTAGGCGGCTTCATCGCTAGCTTGCTACGACAATCTCTGCAATGACGCTTGGAAGATTCCAGGGACCGAAACCTAGGTTAGTGTATCGGATATCAAAAAGGAAAATAAATATATCATCTCGCAAGGACGGTTAGTCAGCGACTGCCAGACCTGCTAAAAACAAAAACAATAATAATCGCAACAGCTAGAGTGGCAACAGCTCCCGGAAGCAGCAAATCGTTAGGGACTCCGGGAATATGTTGTTTTTCACTAAGAAGTTCGGCTTGTCTCTGGAGTCTCAGAGCCTCTTCGGCGGCCTCGAGCTTCTCGGTATCAACTGGAGCTGGAGGTGGGGTGGGGGCAGAGGAATTTCAATATTTGGAGGATGGTCTGCATCGTGGACGTAGATGTCGACCTTGTCCTTGCCTTGCCGGCGGGCCAGGCTGATGGCGTGAGTGAGATCATGATCTGTGGTAATCGAGACGGGGTCCATCTCATCGTCAAGGTAGGATATCGCGAATCCCTGCTTATCAAGCTGGCCGTCCTCTGTTACGGTGGTCGGGCCGCCAACTTGAGAAACTTCACCGCCCAGCTTCATAGTGACCGTGTTTACCAGGCCAGCAAACCCAGCCGAAGGGGTAACAGCAAATCTGTGAACCCGACCGGATGGTGCCTTGAACTTGAATGTAAATGGATTCTCCGAGAGTGATGGCATTTGTGAGGGGGTAAGCATGACCTGAGAATGCGGCGGAGAATCATCTCCGGCGTGGGATGCAGAATCATTGGGTAGAACGGAGTGGGAGTGTGAAGTTCCAGGCCGCTCGTATTGTGGATGCCTTAGCATGCTTGGCGATTCAGACCCCAGCATCGACATGTGGTGGGAGACACTATCGGACACCACTGATTCGGAGTCGTTATCCATCGACAACCAAAACTTGTTCCAGGCCGGACCCTCGTTATCTGGCGTGTGCATGGTGTTGATTTGCTCCAATGTCGCATAGGTGAGCTTCAGGACATCCACCATACCAACGATTTCACCGGCCTCGTTCATGACAGGAAGATTCAAGTAATGCCCGTCTAAGTACGCAATTAGTTTCAAGAAATGAGAGAGGATTCTCAAGTCGGGGTCGTACCATGCATCTTTCGGAGAGCAGCTTGGATGCTCAAATCCATCGAAGCAAAATCTGGGTGGGGAGTCATCACACGGACGACACTGCAAGTTGCAGGGTCAAGACCTGGGGCAATGACACGAAGCACAACGTCCTTGCTAGTGAAAATACCAGTAATATTTCCTTGATCCTGAACAAGAACAGCCGTGGTGTGGTTCTCTTTCATCAGAGCAGCTGCCTCCCTGACGCTTGTTCTGACGTTTACGGTAGTAGGGGGGATGCCGCTGAGGACGGTCTCGAGAGTTGGGCCTGCCATCTTTGAGCGCAAAGCCTCAACGTACTGAATTATTTGGGTAGGTTGAGCTCCGCCGAGCTCCTGGACGCCCTCCAATGCATCGTAAAGTTTACGAGACATTGAGTAGGACCTCTCAAGCTTCTCCATTGCCTCGTAGAAGCATTTTGTGATATCCAAAACACCGCTGATATCCTGATTTTCGTCCATAACGGGCAAGTGCCTGAATCCCTTTCTAACCATAAGATCCAAAGCATCGGTAGCCGAGGTGTCCGTTCGAGCGCATAGGGGGTTTTTGGTCATGATATCAGAAACAGCGACATCTCGGGCGTCGATTGCGCCGCCAACGACCCTGAAAGCAAGATCTTTGGCGGTGAAGATACCAGCAATTCTATCGTCGTCGTCGGTAACGAGAACACAGTCTTCGCGCTTAGCTGCCATCATCTGGGCAGCTTCGGCGACTGTGACATGGGGTTTGATTTGCAATGCCTGGCCTGGTTTGAGGGCCATGACAGTGCCGGGTGTGGCTTTGCGACTTCCTCGGGATCTAGCACTGGACTGCTGCTTCTTCTTCCCCAAGTCCTGCTCCATCTTCCGTCGAATTGCCTTATAAGAAGTGATTCCGGGTTAGCTGCCGCCGATTGTCTCACAAGCTTGAATATGGCGATTAGATGCATGCATACCTCATCTCGTTTGATCTGTCGTCGTCTGCTATCGGTAACGCTGGAGCCAGCATCATGGTGCCCCTGAGCGGATGTGGTCCGGTGAGAACCTCGACGGCCGGTGGTAGACATCTTTGCAGCTGTGGTAGTCGCAAATGTGATGGTATTTGAAAATGATGGTGTTGATGATGCAAAGGAGATAGGGAGAAGGGAGGGATCTAAAGAAAATATGCAAGAAAGTTTTGGCGGGGCGGCTTGGGTGCAGTTTGGAGCTCCCAATCTTAAACCACTCAATCCCAAATCGGGGGTGACGATTCGCCAGCTGTTAGCGTTTTTGATTTTTCTTATTTCTCTTAGTATCGGAACTAATATTAAAATGAATGGCTTTATTGAGTAATAGAAGGTTCTATTACACTAATTAGACGAGTGCCTGCAGGAAGGGCTCGTGATAATGATTCCGATATCGTGAAACTGGCATGATAGTTCTGGTCCCAACGTTCGCAGCCGCCGATGTCCCTTTGTCCGCTCGGGAAGCTTAAAAATCTTAGGAACTATTCGGAAGGCATCTTTCAAAGTTTTTTTCTAAAAAAAATTTCAATGAGGTCATGTCAAATTAAAATTTCTGTTTTAGATTACATGCAAAGGTGGCGCGCACAGAACGGTTAGGAACCATCGATGCCATCGCGAAGTCTCCCAAGAGCTCATCCGCATGATATCAACGTGCAGGCCATCTCTTCTGGCTGGCTGAATGGCTGGCTCGCCGGCTGGCCATGGCCGTGGCCACGCAGATGATCGAGTAACGTGGTCACTTATAGCAGCATATCGTCCTTTTACCCCGCTCCGCGCCGGCTCTTAGCTGACGGCTCAGAACCGAGGTGTACGACGTGCAGCCTTGTCGACAACGACACCTCAACACATCATTCGGCGTTTGTCGCGCTTAGATAGCCTCCTGATGTGTTGTGGTGTTGAGCCCTATGTGCCTGTACCCGTTTGAGTAAAATAAGCGAGAGTGTTGCCCACAAAAAAATAATTCGCTGGCCCAGACGGGCTGTCTCCCAAATCTTCAAGATACCACCCAGCAAGCTCGACAAGCATCACCGATATCGTCGCCGACACTCACGAACTATCTCCCTCACCCCCCGATTTCGACACTCGATAATCATCCAGGTACAGCCAAATTCCGTATTCCGACAATCCCTCTCTTCCGACAACATTTGCAACAGAAGGGTTAACAGAAGGCATCTGCAGATTAGTCAAAATGGTCAAGAAGCGTGCAGCCAAGTATGTCGAAACTCAGCCGGACGAAGGATATCATCAACATCTAGAAAAGGGACGATTTCTGACTGGTGGTTTTATTATATAGCGGTCGCAACAAGAACGGACGTGGTCACGTCAACCCAATCCGTTGCTCCAACTGCTCAAGATGTACTCCTAAGGACAAGGCCATCAAGAGATTCACCATCCGAAACATGGTTGAATCTGCTGCCATCCGTACGTCGAACTCTCCATTTTAACAGCCATGTCAATTGAATTCTGGAGCTTCCTGAAGGCTACCGAGGATTCTCTGGGAAATCGAGACGTGCTAATTTAATATGGAATAGGTGATATCATGGAGGCCTCCGTCTTCTCCGACCCATCGTCCGGATACGCCTACGGCAGCAACAACAACCCTGCCGGATACAACATCCCAAAGATGTACCTCAAGCTCCAATATTGCGTCAGCTGCGCTATCCACGGAAAGATCGTTCGGTATGATGGAATCCTCACACGATAGAACCCACAGATGCGAGGAAAGTTGGCTAACTGGTTATTTCGCTGGATAGTGTTCGATCGAGAGAAGGACGTCGCAACCGTGCTCCACCACCGAGAGTACGATACAACAAGGACGGCAAGAAGCTGACACCTACCCAGGGCGCCGCTAAGACTGCCTAAGCGTGCTCCTTCCGTTCAGTACTTGTTTTCTAATAGTCTCCATAATCCTGAATATACATTATGGATCACCGCTACCAAAGTTCCTTTGAATTCCGTATCGAAGGATACTTCCTCCTTTTTTAACTCGCCTCCTCATCCAAACAACTACTCCTACCGCTAGTTCTTCATAAGAATATTCCTATTCTTTTTGTGTATACGGGGCATTCTGTTTTTACGCTAGGGTTTTCCTTTTCATTGCGTTATAATTACGATACTTTTTTTTTCTCCGAAGACATTCCTGACCGGGAGTTTTCATTCATCCATGTCATTATAGTCTGAAGAATTAGACATTCGATGAAACCACCAGACTTTTTGACCGTATTGTTGTAATGAATGACGGCAGAGGACGGACAGAATTCGGAGTCTTCATTTCGAATATTTCGAGAATTGTAAAGGCTCAGGGTATCTACGGTATCCAACTATCTATTTGGCCAAATCAATCTATATTTACCTAGTCTTGTTTATTAACTAAATCGAGCACCTCCAGATTATTTGTTGCGTTATTCCACGTTTGTTTGATTGATGGTCCATACCAGCAATTTGCTAGCCACGCTAAGGTATCGATATGAGGCTGGAGATGTGTGGTATTTTGATGTGGCGGATGCGTGCAGTGGCTGAAACAACACCAAATGGCTTTGCAAGTGTGCCTATAAGATATTCTAATCACCTTTCCGTCAACCTCGCCGTCTTCATCATCCCCATAATCCGCTCCTCATCCCTTCCATCCCGCTCCTCGTTCGTATTCCCTTTCCTGCCTTATCCTTTCGTGTGTATATAAACTTATAATCAATCCTCTTCGACCTTATTCCCTTTCACCCTCATCCAATCTCCAACCTTGTGGCATCAACCAATTTACATCTCATAATCCCTCAATTACTTCAACTAGAGATTGATTGCCCCCTAGTTTCTTAGACACCAGCAAATGCTTCACAGAATGGCTTCCAAAAGACTTCACTCGCCCCAACCGTTAGTCCATCACTATCCAAAACGCGTAAATTGTCGTTGCAGCTAACTGTTTGGTATTCTAGATGGTCTGCTTGTGCTAGTCGCAAACTGGAATTCTTCGCTCCCGACAGAGCACGAGACCACTTCGCAACCCGTTGCTATGACTCGTGGTGCGACCTTTGCCAAAAATCATTTGAAGGCCCGGAGAAAACTCGACAGCATATGTCTACCCATCTTGACCTCTCGTCCCGTTGCCCACGATGTGCATTCGATGCTGGAAGTGGAGGCGGCCTCCTAAAGCATTGGAGGGAAACCGGGTGTCACCGCGAATGCCCAGTCTGCAAGGTTTGGTGCTACCGAGAGTGCCATGACGTCCATTTTGAATTCAGCCCACACTGCCGTCGTCAAACTTTTCGTTCGAAATTTACTCAAAACATGCAACCATCGAATGGATCCGAACAGGAAACACTTTTCGAGCCCCAGGTTTATAAAGGGGTCGAAATCGAAAAAGAGGACGGCATGGGTACCAAACCGGCAAGTTTAAAGCCCAATGGTCATTTTCTTGAGTGACCTTCGAACGATCCCTAATCTTTTCGATGAATAGTCCCGTAACTATTTGCAGACAGTGTGTCGACCGGCTTTTGACCCTCCCTCTGGTCCAACTGCCTTAAACACGAACAAACAGAAAATCGACCCCCGCGAACTAAAGAAACCACCTCGCACACACTGCCCTGGCTGCTCTAGGAAGTTTTCGCTCCCAGCGTCGTTGATCAGTCACTTGGAAGCGGGCAGTTGCCCTAGCATGATAAACATGCTAGACGTAAACTACACCTTCGCGACATACTCGGAAGCAGAGATACTTCTCCCATCCGATAATCGCAAGTCACTCGGGTGCTTTTTGAACTACGAGGATATTCAAAAAACGAACCCCTTCCGCTGCTGTAGGGCTAGCTGCGGGCTCCCATTCTCGGTTCTGAGTGGATTGATTCAGCATATGGATTCCCACAGATACAAGGTCAGCTGCGGACAGCAGAGCATCGTGGATCACTTGCGCATCAATGTTTACTACCAGAGCGTTCTCCACAAGATCCAGAAAATGACGTCGACGAACCCAGCTACAATTTTCGTCACGCTTCCGCCACACCAAGTCCACAAAACCTTTCTGCGTCTGCCAGAACATTGGCACCTAATGTCCTCCGAGCTCACATTATATCTACTCTCTGCTCTTGGCAATATCTCATGTGGCAAACCAAACGATCAAGGAAGAAACTTTTTGGCCTTCAAGAACCCACACGATATGAGAAAAGTTCTCGATAGCATCGGGGACTTGGTCACACGGCTTCGCGATGAATTACAAGAGATTGCGGCCGCGCAGGCAGCCAAGGGCGACAATGGCCCGGACCAAATTTTGGTATACTTCGGGACAACCGAAGAGGCCCATAGCCTTGCTCGTTTCTTAAATGATGTTGACAAATTCAAAAAGGCTCTAAGCAATGAGCTCCCTGGGTAAACTAGGGTGCTATGAGATTGTCTCTTTTTATTTCCTTTTCGGGGTCACGACAGCTACTATCCCAGACCGATCCAAGATCCTGAGATTCGTTTCTTCCATTATGCTGCTGGCTTTATATTCTAGCATCGTGCCCAAATTTTACATATTATCAGCGGATCGTGGAAGTTAGGCTTATTCCTAACAAAAAAAAACACAGGTTTCGAAAGTAATTGTTTCCATCAACTTGCTAATCTAGCAGTTCCAAACACACCAAGGTCAATACAAATTACAAACGTCGCGTCGTTAACCAAAGTTTTATGTACATCGAGGTAGTGCGTCTTCGGGTGGTTGAGATATTTACAGTCTACTTCCAATTCGTCTTCCCCGTTAAAGCGAACGTCTCCCATGGGATCCCAAGCTCGCCCCACCCACTCCCTACAGGCATTGCAACTTTATTCCACCCTCTAATCAGCTCCCTCCAATAGCACATCTCTGCGCTCTCTGATAAGTACCCTTTTTCCACGAACAACTCTTTCTGCCTTCCTGCAATACCCTTTGCGATTTTTGGATTATCTCTTAGCCACATTATCGTCTCTTCTAGATCACTCCAATCCGGTGACACAAATATGGCATTCGCCTCTTCTGGTTTATAATCCTTTGGCCAGGCTTTCCTCATTCTCTTCATTCCCCAATCATCCATCATCTTTGTACTCTGAAATCCCAATGTCCAAGCAAACAATGGCTTTATCAAATGACTCGAATGCATCAAATAATTTATCGGCGGTGTAATGATCACGCTTTCGCAAAGCATGTGAAACGGAAGACGCCCGGAGTATGTAATACCTTCAGTATAAGCGATATACTTATACCTACAAATCTCGGGGATCTGCATAATATTCTGTGCCTTTTCCAAAGTCGTCCATTTCAATTGTCCTATATCCGCCCAATCCTTTCCTTCAGTGACGCCTAATAGATTCCCGCGAAGATTTGAGTTCTGAATAGGGTTGAAGTATGTCGTCCCCCTCCAGAAGAGTTTGTCGATTTTTTCTTCGAAGGGGAGGGTACCTTCGATTTTGGAGACTTGGGAGAGGACTTCGGTTAATGGTCCGACGTATTCGACGGGCCAGGACCAGTGGCCGAAGTGGGGAACTGGCCAGTAGTTTAGGATTTCGGTGTGGTCGTACCATTTGGAGTAGACCCAACTGTTGTTTTTGGGGTAGTCGATCGGGGTGAAGGAGAAGACGGTGTCTGGGAGGGGTTCTGAGGAAGTTACGAGGGCTTTGTTGATTTGGTGGAGAGCGGCGGAGCGGTGCTAGAGATAATTGTATTAACAATTATATCTTAGAACGGCCTTGCGGGAGGAATGCATACCATCACATTGACGTTGTTATTCGTCGTATTACTACTGCTGATGACATATAACTTTCATACCCACAAAAAGAAGATACCATTAGCTTTCTTTCATGACTGACATGATCGATATATATATAATATCATACCCGATTCCCCTTTATCCTCGCCGTAACAAACGCAGTATAATCATCCGGCCCTCTATGAAAATCAAACTCCCCCCTCCCCACCGCCTCCTCAATAGGTCCATACAACAACGGGAACTCCTTCCTACACTGCTTCTCCGTCAAAAACAATGACCGTTCGGCCCAGCTCTTCACCCTCCTTCCATTGATTTCTAAAGTGGGATAACTGGGACTATCGTCGGCATTTCGATATCTGAAGAGGCCGGATAATATAGATGTACCGTCTGTGTTGAAAAGGTATTTGAGAACTGCCATAAGCCCCACGGCTGCGAGGAGGGCCTCTGCGAAGGCGACTCGCAGGAAGAAAGGACGGCGGCCTAGTCCTCCCATTCTGGTATATCTTCCCATTATGAAGGAGGGTGGGAAGAAAAAAAAGAAAAGAACCACCCAGGAAGATGTCTTTGGGCACTTTTATATATAAAATACTCGGAAATCCCTTGAGGGAAGAGAAGAAAGTGGTGTGAACCCTCAATAGCTCACTAAAAAAATTCTACATATGCCTGCAGGAGTTTAAAAATCTTTCAAAAGGTCAAAAGGAAGATACTCTGGCCACCTCGCAAAAATGCAAGATGAGTAGCATCATGTGTCGTACCGTCACTCCACCCGCGCAGGAGACAAAGCATGAACCCTCTGGAAAAGACGGCACAAAACTACCATATTCGGTCAAGGAGGCCCCCAAAGTCCGGATATATAAAGCAAAAAATCCGGGGATGCCAATGCTTTACCCAGCTTTTACCAAGCCCTCCCTGCCTTCGGATACATGAACGCCGCCCTGATCACTAAGAATCTTGGCAGGTACAAAATGTAGCTACGCAGTATACTGAGAAAAGATGTAACAGGCTCATATGTAACACAAGATATAGAGATACAGGGGTGTACATTCAGAGCTAGTTAAGGGTATATGACGAGGGTCCTCCGGCCTCCACCAGCTCGAAACAAGTTACCGGAAAAAGAATCCACACCCATGTTCCCTACACATTCGCGAAATTTATCGCTAATATTCTGGAAGAATGAAAAACGTTTATACAAGCTTTTTTGCAAGGTGTGGAGGATGTGCAGGGGGTTGAGACGGCCGTCGGCCCGGATATTTTCAAGGTGTGGGGCCTGTAATGAGAGAGATTCGTCATGCTATCATAACGCCAGGGCTTGCGATTTGCTTGAGGGGTCTATGAAATACTTTAGGCAATAGAATTCTTTTATACGTCGAGGTACTTAAATATTAATGCCGGTTATGAGACATGTTTCTTGGTTTTTTTTGGCCACGTTAGAGAATGAAGTTTCGAGGATGTTCAAT
Source organism: Arthrobotrys flagrans (assembly GCF_004000055.1). Lineage (NCBI taxonomy): Eukaryota > Fungi > Ascomycota > Orbiliomycetes > Orbiliales > Orbiliaceae > Arthrobotrys > Arthrobotrys flagrans. The sequence continues at coordinate 2,252,043 of NW_027137556.1, forward strand.
ATATGTTGTATTTTGGAAAGTAATTGTGTTGGGCCTCTCGATATCTCAACTCGACGAACTAGGAAAGCGACTGGAGACCAGGAGAATGACTGACATGTGGAATAGTATATATCTAAACAAATTCCGAGCGCTAAAATTCACAAGTTACATGAAATCTATTATACAAAGAACCGAATAAAGCCCGAGGGAATATATACAATGAAAAGAGAGTAAATGCTAAACAATCAGATCAAGATCTGAGCGTCCTCAAGTTCTTCTAACATACCAGGACGACTGAGTCTCATATCCGTACCGAGGAACGGGTCTTCATTTCTCCACGGCCAGAATTCATACGCTTGCGCGAGTGCTACCAGCTCTTCGACTGATACGTGTACGCCAGGTTTGTCGGCGAGATCCGGGAACTTCTTTAATGATTCTTCAGTCTCTAACATCTGCTCGGCACCTTCTCCGACCTTGGATAGCACATTCCGCATCGGGGTATTGCGAGACAAGAATGATGATGTGAGAAAAAGGTTGAAGAACTTCCAAGGCTCGGAGTCCGGTACATCTCCTCTCAAATATGGTAATGTGAGTTTTGGTGTGAAGTCTAGAAGGGTGGTTTGGGCCCACCGCAACGGTGGCCAAAACTCCTCAGGCTCAAAAACAACTGGCGGTGGATCTCGGGGCATGGAGATAAATGTGAGCTGTTTAGCATATTTGACACCTGTTGCAGCGTCTTGCTTGTTTGGAGTGTGGTCCGGTCGGTTCCAGACGTCCATTCTGAAGAAGAACCGATGATCTGCCCAGGTATAGAACGGCGGTGGAGACGCGAGCTCCCGGAGATCTGTAAAGGCTTCGACCATGACTGCTGCACGGTTCCTCCTGCCGAAAGTCCTCGGAAGATACCGGGCTACCATTTCCTCGTCAACCCAGAGCAGGAATTTAATCCGGCCATACCTAAAGACCCAAGTTTTCTGTGCTATAGCGTCGAGGATCTGGGCCATGAACCGGTCACCTTTAACTTCTTTGTGAAGCATGCCTGTGATGAGAAGGGTCTTGTTTACCCCCTTTTCAAACGGAACTTTCGCTGGGTTTATCTTTCGATCATTGACGAGGTCGTCGAATGTTTTCCAGTTGTAGAAGTCTTTTTGGATGATTTCAAATGAACGATCTGTACAGGTGCGTTGAAGGAAAGGGACAAAATCCGGCTCATGTTCGAGCAGGATATGTTTCGATGGCTTTATAGCTTTGTTAAGCTCCCGAGAAAACAGCCCATATCCAGGATTGAAATCAAGAACTTCGCATCCCTCGTATTCCGAAAAATCAAATCTCTCGAATACGTCCGCACATTTTTTTTCGCCGATGACAAGGGATTTTTCTGTTGGTGGTCTAGGTTGCGGTATTCCTGATTCTATCAGAGCTGCAACTGTGGGAGCGGAGTCTTGTATTTTCTTCGGGCTTGCTAATCTCCATTTCTCTTCTCCAGATTCAGTCATTTTTGTGGTTCCATCCCATTTATTTTTTTTTCGTTTTTCTTTAGATAACGCTTCTCTGTGCCGGGTATTTCCTCCACGGGTCTTCTTTGGCACTATGGGCTGCCCTTCATCGTCCAGTAGATACTCCCATTCCCGATCCCCTTCCGCCTCCTCCATCTCCATTTTTCGATTTGCAAGGAATTCTCTCGCAACGCGAGTAAGTTCACTAATTTCGTACGCCTTGGGGCCGGTTGGTCGGTTAAGCTGCTTCTTGACCAGTTTGACGACGATTTCTTCCTGGAGCGGCGTCTTCCTTTTTTGCTTCTTCCCATCTTTACTTATTCCATACTCAGCAATGTCCAGTCGTCTTTGACGCCTCGCTTCTTTCACCAGTTCTTCCCGCGCCTGTCTGAGTTCCTTATCTTCCCTCTCTTCCTCACTAAAGAACAACTTGGCTCTACCGGGTCTCAGGTAAACCTTCTTTTCGACTCCTTGGTCTATTATGATCTTGCTAGGTAGTTCCGGGCCATATTTTTTCGGCCGTCCGGGTTCTGAGTCTCCGTATTCTGGTTCGTCAAAAAAGTCATCAACTTCAGGAACGCCTGTCTCGATCTCATGTTTGGGGATCCCGAATACAAGCTCCGACAGAGGAACACCTGCGCAATATGCCATCTTGACCTTCTGGGCGGTAGTGGGATACTTGGGCCCAATAAGCTTAGGCCTGCCAAAAGGTTTCGGGACTTTAGGCGCTTCAGGCCCGATTTCTTTGGGCCTGTTCTTGCTTCCAAACCTCCGCCCTCTTTTCTTTGGCCTCCCGACGCCCCGTCTTTTAACCACCTTGGGAACTTTTTCCTTTTCGGGCACAAGAGGTCTTATACGAGGACGCCCAGGTGGCCTTCTCATGGGTTTCATAAAAACCGTTGGTTCTTCGTAAAGCTTCTCATATTCTTCTTTGAAGTTTTCAGACATCGGGAATTCCGCTGCTTTGATCGCAGCTTCTCTTTCAGCAGCCTTTTTCCTTTCCTTCTCCAGCCGCACTAAAGCATTTTCCTCCGGGGTCTTCCTAGGCCTTCCGCGACGTTTAGGGGTTTCAACACTAACGGGTATTGTCGAGGCATCGGTACTAACGGGTATTGTCGAGGCATTGGTAGTTTTTATCTCGTCGGCAGCGGTATAATAATTTTGTGGTCTCCGTTGGCATGGAACAATTGGGGCGACGGCCGCCTGAAAGGAGTGTCTACCGAGCAGCCCTCTGTCGGTTACAATCGCCCTGAGGCGTGCGGCTGCTCTCATCTGGAGGCGCAATGAGGGGTATATTAGTTTCCTAGGATCAAATGCCGTATATTGTTGGTAAATAATTGTTGAAGCGTAGTGTAGCTCTCAAATTTCGACAGCTGAAGGTTAAAGAGAAGAAAAAAGTTTTGAGTGAAACAGCGCCTCAGGAACAAGTTTGTGCGAAAAAGTATATCGATAAGCCACACAACGCAAGCACCCCACCATGTGCTGACTTAGTCAGCATCTGCAGTACATTGAATTCAAGAATAAAATGAAGAATTTATGTCTGGAATGGAAAATTAAAGGGAAAATATGGAGTGAATGGAGCTTCGAAAAGTAGTCGGAATCCATTGAGTGGGGGTTTAAAAAAGAGAAGCTGGCCTACCCGCTTTAGAATCGCTGGAGAGGGAACCGGGACCAATTTTGAAACGGCAAGTTATCGACAGGGCCAGACGCAGCATGCCGTTCTACCCATCCCCAGGCAATGCAGTAATGCTTCGCCAACAGAACCCACTCTTCACGCTCGTCGAGAAGTTCCAATCTATCGATACGCTCTTTCTCTTTCGAGTCTATCCATTCGTCGTGGATAAAGTTGACATCGCAGGCTCCCATACCGGTGTTAAACCCTAGAACCTTCATTCGCTCCCTTTGTCTCTCTAATGTTGAGTATCGCTGTAATGTCCTTAGAACAATGCCCCTTTGTGATAGGTTTCTGATCATGACCTTGCCAAAAGAATCGTCGCCCCCGATCGGTTCGTATAAAACGATTCCTACTCCATTTGAGGTTGATTCCGAGGCTTGCCCGAACGAGCTTGTGATCCACCGAAAGATATCATCCGCTTCGTTGGGGGACAAGTATATCAAACAACACTCCGAGATGAACAGAGTAGGTAGTGCAGAATCGATTCCAGCTGGAAGAGAGACTCCAGGCTTTAGTGTTCTGAGGTCGATTGGGTGTATGTAGTAACAAGGTGAACGGAGAGATCCAGCTCTGGTATCAACTTGGAACCCTGGCGCACTGGTGGTATTTTCGGGAGAACCAACTTGACCAAATTCCGATATTATTGCCGCAAGCTCCTTATGTCTCTGAATTGCTGCGATCTTACGACTGGTGACCTGGGGAAAGTCGAATTCGTGATAGAGCAGGCGGAGAGACTCGTCCGCAGCTAGTCGGAAGAACCTTGTATCCGAACCTGCACCGAGAGATATGATCTGTTTCTTGCCCTGAAAGGGTCGCGATAGAAAGCTTTCAACAATTTGGTCAATAGCTGTTGTTCTGATGTAAGTTCCTTTTGGTGGTGATACGATACAATCAGCCACCCTTGCCCATCAAATACAATGCTAATGCATAAAGCAAACACATCAAGATGTTCACCTCTTTATTCACCTCGGTTTATTAAAGGATATCTTCTATCCCTCGGTGTCGCAACATCGAGAAACATCTCTGCATATGGGTCCGTTAAATAGCCTGTCTGAATCGCACTGCACCGCGACACTAGCGCGTCCATATCGGTCTGTTGAACCGTTCTATCCTTTTCGGCACTTGATGCCGGGGCAGCCATGGACGGCGTCGCGAACCGAGTCGGAATCGCCATTAGGTCGAGACGGGTGTATCTGATGCTATTGAGGCTGAGCTAGGTTAGAGAGGTGTAGATGCTGGATTCTGGGGAGAGTTCAAAATTTGGGAGAAATAAGGCGAAGGTCAAGGTTGGTGACCGAGCCCCTCTTTCGGTCACAATGTTAAAACCCCACAGCATAGGCAAAGGGCAAAGCGTGCGATTTACCCAACTAATTTTGAGCCTGCTCAACCTTCAACCTGTCTACCTGCTTAAGTACTTAGATACTTGAGTAAGTACCTATTTAAATTATAAATAGTGTTAAAAATTCCTCCCCGATTTACTACATCATTTGCTTTGCTGTAGAAAGTATTTATATTTCCGATGGCGGTGCGTGTGCAACACATGCATGCCCATTTGACGTCACACGTCCAAGCTTATAGTCTTGGGACTAGACACCGCCCATATAACTCTTCGAAATTGAGACTAATCTCGCCATGATTATTCATATGGACCTATAGGAACGGGAATGGATTAAAAAATACCCTATGCATCATATTTTACTCGGAATATATAAAATACAGTATTGTTGTTAGTAATCTTATACCATGGAAATTGAAAGCCTCCCAAGAATTCAACAAAACCATCTCATGATAAGCCTTCGAAGCAAATAATATTATCCAGGTAGTCCGCCTCAGATGCTTGCTTCGTTATATACAAACTACTAGTAGTGATATATACCAAGTACCTACGCATTAGTTGTAAATATAGTCTAGTTCCAAGCTATAAATATATAAAATTCATAAGGTTTTGCTAGCTATAATAACTGAACATCACTTGCTGTAGCCAAATTACACAATTGGAACTCAGACAGGAACTTTTAGTGGCTACTCCACATTATATGCATATTAGTAAAAGATCATATTTTACCTGTACGATACCTATCTTTGTGGATCGATCGAAGGGATCTGAATACAGTGCTGCATTATTTGTAGTAATATTAGATCAATATTATTGTCAATTTGACACCAGTCTCGGCCTCCTTCTTCTTCCTCTAGACCTATCTCTTCCCCAAACCAAAGCCACCTTCCATACCATATATACTCTGCCTCTCAAAGCTCGATCTCGCTGAAGCGATCTCAAATGGCGCCACCAACCCATCAAGTCACATCGAGAGAAAGATTATGGGACAGTCCTCCTGTACTTATATTCTGAGCTCCCAGATGGGACTATCAGCATCCTCACAAATGTTATCGGGCTGTCTGAGGTTCTCAAATCCACAATATCGGAAACACTGGGCAAGAGTACGGGTCATTCAACAACCTCTTCGAATAGCCGAGATAGTAAGATACCGCGACCAGGTCTGGGTACGAGACAAAAGATACCGCCAATGAAGCCCTATCCAGATGAAGTCATAGGTTCAAATCCCATCCGGACGCTTACCTACTGATGGCAAAAGAGATGGGATATAACGAGGCGATACAACGTACCGGAAAGTAAATGGCTCAGAGGACCGGGTTAGGTGCCCCACGGGGTTCCTTAATTATCCTGCTGCCATCGTCTTTACAACGACCACTAGCGCGACCCTAGTGAGCACGTCTTTCATCCACAACCGGGACCAGAACTCTCCTCTAAGGTCGGGTTCCAACCAATTGTGCCAAAGCCAGCCCAACCTATCCAAAGCGGGCAGGTTGGGCCAGATCCAGAGCTGTCGCCCGAGGCTGGTTCCTAGCAAGGATCGACCCAACTTATTCAAAGCGGACAGATAACTCGGTCCCTACCACCCATTCATCACTACTATCACAACTATTAGTATCACCACTCCCACACTCATCTGTGTCCCCGTGGACGGGTTTACCATCACCCCCCGTTACTATCGTCGTCTCTCTACGATGCTATTACATATACCGTCAGCATTTGCGACGCCCGCTAGAGGGAACACAGTGGAAGTATGTACGTGCCGTAGGAACAACGATCCACCTCTTCTTCTTATTGCTTTTTTATTTGTTCTTGTTTTTATTCTCTTTGTAGATATTCGTTACCTTCTATTTTTCTTCTTAATCATTAATATAATACCCATTCTCGACCCGTTACTGAAATTCTTTTTCAAACTCATATTGACCCAACTACTTCCCTGAGCGGAGATTATTATTATTATAAACTTGATGAGTTTGTAGCGTTCTTCGTCGACAGTGTCTACCGGCTTCCGAGCTGTATACTCGTAGGTCTGGTCTCTTAAATATCAAGGAGTGTGATTCCAATAAGAAACGTGTTGTAATCTGTTGGATTGTGATTCAGAGCAAGAACGTATATGCTGCAGGAACTCGAACGATTGCAATGATTTTGGTGTTTCCGAACAAGAATTCGCACTTGGCAATAGGTAGATAGATATTTTCTTGTTTCAATATTCGTAATACTGAAGAGGCTAACTAGGAGAGGATCTCCAAGACTAATGATCCTCAAGTTACTTATAAAAAAAAAAAGCTAGGATAGTCACCGGATACGTATACAAGTAGCCGTCGACCACGATCTTTTGAAGGCAGCAATGCCTACTGTGCTCTGTACGTATAAAAGGCTGAACGGTGCTAAGCTAAGACTGCATGTTATCGGTATAACACGAGCAGCTTCAGCCCTATCAACGGAAAAATCCTACCGATAAAGTCTGGAAACGAGAAGAAAGGCCGGGCACGTGGAGAAAACCGTCGTCTTCTAAATCTAAATTTAACTGGTGGTGAGCCTGGCGCATGTCATCGGTGCCAAGATCCACACCAAAAAGGTACCCACGAGGCAAAGTGCTGGTACTCGGCCAGCGACACCGACAGGAAACTGTACTCGGAAGATACCTGCGAGGCGTGGCGAGGGTATCGAGGATATCATACCACGGTGGGCGACTTTGGCCTCTGGCTTCCCATCGTCTGGTCTGGCTGTGCAGCTGCGACAGTTGATCCCTGCGCAGTGGGCATTGAACTGCGCATACGACTGACTGCCAAACCCCCGGGTACCGTCGAGGAGCTCGAGGAGTTCGAGACCTGCATTGTACCGCATTACACTGCACTGCACTGCAGCCTTCGACGATCGAAATCTCCAATCGTCGTTATCTTTAAAAAGCCGTTGCGCTTCTTCTGCTTGCCGCAGTCTGGAATGAAAGTCACTTGCTGGATATACCCGGTCCACTTAGGCATCAACACGAAACCGCAGCGAAGAAGGAGCCGACATCCAAACTCCTTGGTCGCATGCATGCCATCGATTCGCTAATTAGTGATAATTTCTGGCCTGGCTGCTGCTGCATTATATTAATATTGTCCCGTGGATTCCAGGACATAATTATCCTTACCAGACGGCCCGCGGTCTCGGACTTTCCCTCTCAGCTGGCACTATCCCGTTATCTTGAATGGACTATGACCCTTCCCGTTAAATCTCTTGCTACTCTATCGCTATCGAAATCATAACGACTTGGTTAGTGGCACAAGGAGACCTTGATTCATGCCTTCAACACGGCAACTATGGAGACACCTGAAGTAGAGACCAAGTTAGAGGAACAGCAGTTCTGGGATGGTACGACATCCGCAAATTTAAACCTTTCACCATGGTTATCCTGGCTTACCCCTGCTTCAACTAGAACTGGACGTCATTCTTAATACACCATGCCCGACTCAGCACCAAATCGACGTACAATTACGATCCTATCTTCAACTAATATCGACTTATCGAGGTCCGTTGGGAGACGCTTTTGCAAAGAAACCCGAATTTCAACTAACAGCAAAGTCACATGATCAGATGATTATCTTCAATCCGAGTATGACATGGTCAAGTGTGGATTTCGACTTATCGATTCGAAGATATTTGACGAGCATAAGACATATGTTCGGCGGCGCTTCGTGGGACGATTTTTGAAGGTATCTTTTCCTTGGTCTTCTTCTCCCTCCAAATTAATATTGACAAGCTTTAGGAACCTTCGAACTCAGCAAGGCTTCACGTTATAACGGCTACTCTCCTCTACGATGGAATCGACAATCCGAAAACATTCGAACTCATGTTGGAGCAGAACGCCTTCGCGAGACTTATCGACCTGATTTGGAAAGATGTCCCCAGATTGAACTTTGGTTTCCACAAACTTTTACTGGAAGTATTCTACGAAATGTGTCGGATTCAAAAGTTGAGAAACCAAGATTTGGGTAAGAATCCAACACTTTACGGGTAGCATTTAGTGCGACCTTGATCTAACAAAAACCACGGGGGCTAGAAATTCTACAAGATGAATTTATAAAACACCTCTTGGAGCAAGTCGAAGAGGGCCAGGGTGACCCAGACGATCCATATAACTATGCTATCATCAAAGTTTTGGTAAAGAAAAAAGTCGTTTCTCTTGGGATAATGAGATTCTAACGACGATTATAGCTCGTACTAAATGAACAATATATGCTCTCCGAGCTTGGGATACGGGATGACACACCACCTCCCACGAACAGGGTTGTCAAAGTCCTCTCTTTTAACGGACCGGACTTCAAAACTTTTGGAGAGAACATTATTCTTCTACTTAATCGAGAAAGTATGTTTGTAACCCGTCTATATGGAATAGCAACAGAATACTAATCATAGTTATTTAGCTGAGACCCCGACCCAACTATTAATATTGAAGCTCTTATTCCTGCTCTTCACAACGAGCAGAACGTATGAGTACTTTTACACTAATGATTTATGTGTTCTCGTCGATGTCATTATACGCAGCTTAGCCGACCTACCCGAGGAAGAGAATACAGTAAGGCCTTCCTCCCTAATCATTCACCCGATATATCTTTCTTTAACGTACATTCTAGCTCCGACATATGTATCTCCGAGTCTTCCACCCGCTCCTTTCGCACACTCAACTCCGCCACCCACCTCACTACAAACGTGCGGAGATCATTAAACTTCTCAACCAATTATCCAACGTTCGGTCCCAACATTTCTCCCCCGCGGATCCGACAACCCTTCGTTTGGTCTCCCGTTGTAACAAAGTAGATTGGCTCAGCGACTCACCAACAGAAGAAAACGCCCATGAACTTGCAAGGCAATATTTAGGAATGAGCTTGCATGATGTTGGAAGTAGCATGTCAGTGGTAGAGGTTGCCGCTGTCAAAGAGAAAGCTCCGACGAAACCTGGGTCTAAAAAGAAGGAAAGAGGTGCGCCGCCACCTCCTCCGCCGGGTCGAGTTCGGGGGGTTTGGGGAGGGTTGGAAAAGGCACCGGCTCCCGAGGTACATATTGAGCCTCCTAAATGCGAGCCTAAGAAAAGTTCACCATTGGCGAATGGTAGCTTGAGGAGAAGGGGACCGCCGCCGCCAATCCCATCTGCTCGATCTGTTCATGCGGTTAAGGTAGGAGTGGCTACCGATTCCTAGCTTCTACCTTGTTAACCGTACCCCCCAATTCCATCTCGAACATTGGACTTGTTCCTTCATTCACACATAGCGATTTTACCGCAAACTTTATCCGATAGCCACCGTTCCCTCCCTCCCCATCCGATCCACCCTTCATTTCATGTATCTACTTCCACAACTCCGCCGGGGTCTCTTTTTTGTCCTCGAAACTTTTTTTTAGCGAATTTGCAAATTTGATGGTTTCTTCTCCCACTTTGCTACCATCACCAGTCGTACTGTTGTTCGTTATGAGCACAACTTCTTTTTAAGTTTTTCTTTTTGGTGATGGCGTTCTTGTTCTTGATAGCTTGCACTGCTGCTTCGCAATTGGAAAATGCAATTTTTGCAATTGTATATCTTACAATGGGGAGTTTTGCTCTACACCAAGCACTGTGCATAACGGGGTATTTGGCGCTACAAATGTACACATGCATGTATGCTATTCCTTTTATCTCTTTTTCGCAAAGCTTCTCACCATATTAGAGGTATCCGCTACGTAGCCTCGTACCCAGACGCCGGTTCGCCACAAGTATCACTACACGATAGTTCTCTCGGATAAAATCCCGAGTGATTCGATTAACAAATTTTTTTTTTAGCATTGCTCAAAGTGCATATCGAGGGACGCAGCCTTCTACTCCCCAATCGACCGGCGCCAGGAATGATAATATGAGTATCTGTTATACAAAAACAAATAACCCACCAAAAGAAACGATACGATCTCGTATACAGACCAAAACGATCAAACCGCTCCCCCTACAAAGTCCTAACGCTCTGCATAACCCACGCATTCCCCTCCAACCGTTCTTTCCACTCCCCCTCCACAAGCCCCTTCATGACCTTCGTCATCTCCTTCGCCTCCATCTTCTCCCCCCCACTACCACCTTCGATCCTCTTCTTCCATTCGATCAACAACTCCTTCAACAATCTACTCCCCTCCGCGATCTCTTCCTTCGAAAACCTATCGCTCATAGCATCCCTATCATGTTTCCCCTTAAAATCCTCCAACTCATCCGCCTTCCTTTTCGCCATATTCACCACCTTCTGCGGGAACCTCACCAATTCCGCCACGTGAATTCCAAAACTTTGATCGCATACCCCTTCGGAGACTTTGTAAAGCAACGTCACTTCCCTTTTCCTCTCCCCGTCGTTACCATCTTTATCCCCCACGTGAGCTACAACGTGTAAGTTTTTGACGGCGGGGTATTCCTCCACCAATGCCGTTAATTCGTGAAAATGCGTAGCAAACATTGCAAAACATTTGATCTGTTTTACGATATACTCGCTTATGGCCCAGGCCAGCCCGAACCCATCGTAAGTACTAGTACCCCTCCCCAACTCATCGATAATAATCAAACTCTCACGAGTCGCGCTCTTCAATATCGTTGCTGTCTCCAACATTTCCGCCATAAAAGTACTGACACCCTTGAGTTGACTATCACTCGCCCCTACACGGGCAAGTATACAATCGAATATCGTGAGTTCGGCTTCGGAACAAGGCACAAAACATCCTGCCTGTGCCATTAAAGCTATCACCCCTATTTGTCGGATATACGTCGATTTACCACCCATATTCGGTCCCGTGATAATCAGAAACTCGCTAGAATCCCTAACAAGTTCGACATCATTCGTGATGAATTGAATATCATCCTGCATTTCCATACACGGATGTCGAGCTTCCTTGAGAATCGTGTTACCTTCTCCGCGAGGGTGCATTGTGGGACGGACGTAGGGCGACGGGGCGTGGACTGAGACATGGGCAAAGCTGACGATAACGTCGAGGTGTGCGAGGACGGCGGCGAGGTTTTCGAATACGGGACAGTAAGAGGATGCGACGTTGACGACTTCTTGCACGAGACCGGTTTGGGTGCGGTTGTAGTTTTGAGTGTATTGGTCGAAGTCGCGGCGGAGGGATGAGAGTTTGTCGGTGGTGAAGTAGACACCGTTCTTTTGGGTTGAGATTTCTCTGTAGTGGCGGTTGTTACGGATGGAGCCGGCTTCCTGTAGAACTCATTAGTTATCCCAGCGAAAGAACAGAATAGAAAGGGGGGGTAAGAGGTAGGAGGGGTCTTACGTTTCTCGTAAGCCGGAAACACCACCCATGAACCCTATGATTCTCCAAAAACAACTTTTTATCCATCTCCTGTCCCAAATCATTACTAACACTCCTATGTTCCTTCCCCAAATCCCTCTGCAAAGCATCCAATTTCGTCCTAATAGTCCTCAAACTATCATCAAACTCCGGTTTGATGATATACTCATGATTCTCCAACGCCTCCAAATCAACCGTCGTCTCAACCATCTCCTCCAACTTTGCCAACTGCACTTGAAACTCCTTCAACTTTCTCGTATACACTTCATCCAAGGGGTCCTTGTATTTCTCGTCCATGACCCCTTCCAAAGTCCCAATGAAACCGGGGAGTTTGATAACTAACATGTAAGCCCTAACCACATCCTCCAAATTCGCCATATTTCTTTGAAACTTCTTCGCAAGACGGTACAGATCCGGTACGGATCGCAAATGTTCTTCTTGCATCGTCTGTCGCAATTCAGTGTCTTCGACAAAGGCTTCGACGAGCACATGCCGTTTCTCGATTTCCTCCAACGACATTAACGGCTGTTTCAACCATTGTGCTAGCAACCTCGTCCCCACCGCCGTCTTGCATTTATTCAACAATCCATAGACGGACATATTCTTCGACCCATCTCTCGGTCCGGGCATCAAATTTAACGCCTTCAGCGCCGAAGCATCGAGCTTCATATACTCCGCCAGATCATGTTGGTACAGTCTATACTGTCCGAAATTCAGTTGATCGGACATCAGCCCTAGATATCTAATCAAGGCTGAAGCAGCACCCATGGCTACTTTGAGGTCCGCTTGTGGGAGAGATCCGACTGCGACGTCGTCCTTGAGGAGACGGGTAAGATCTTGTTCGACATCCTTGCCGGCGAAGTCCGAGGATTTCTTGTCGGTGATGACGACGCCGCAGCGGTCGATTATCGAGCGGAGTTTTGTGTTTTCGACATCCTTTTTGGAGTCGTTGGTTTGGATGATGCATTCTTTGACGCCTAGTTGGATTAATAGAGACTGCACCGACAAAAAATCAGCCAACGTTCGGAAAAATAGAAGAAGGAAGAAGTAGCATACCTCGAAATTCGAATACAAATCATTATCCACAAACTCACTAACCCCCAACTCCCTAACGCTAGCATCCGCAAAAGCAACACCCACAACCCTCTGCTCCACCTTCGCGGAAACCTTCACGGCAAGAACGATGGGACTGGAATCCAATTGTCCGGCTATATCCTCTTCCACATCTTGTAAATTCCCCGGCGAAGCTTGTTTGACTATCTCCCAATTATTCCTCCCCTTTTGCGACCCCCAGATTTCAATTTTCTTGCCTTGTTGGAAGAGAGCTTCGCGGAGAAAATTGCGGAAGACGGTGACGGAGAGGGTACAGGATTGGAGGGTGCTTTTGCCGCCTCCGAGGGATTTTAGGACGGAGTTGGTTTTGTAGACCTGTATCGTCCGTAGGTCAGCAATGGTTTTAGGTATTGAAATTCAGGGGTGCGTGGTGTAACGAACATGTTGAGCTACGAATTGAGCGTCTTCGCCATGAACGGTGTAGAAATCGGAACGTTCGAAAACCCGGATTGTATTGCTGTCTTTGGCGGGTAATCTATTAAACGTCGAGATGAAACCATGTTCATCGTCGACTTTGAGTTCCGGCCGCGAAGCCATAATTTCTGTCCAAAATTTCAGTGAGCTCGCGAGCTCGAGGAACTTGGGCAAGCTGGCAAAGAAAGCAAAGAAAGAAAGAAGGAGAACTTTTGAGTGTTGATTTCGAAGGATAAGCTGAAGGAAAGAGAAATTGGGAGGTGGAGTTTAATCGGTATCGTTAGAGAGGGATGCTGATTCTAAATCTCGAGGTTTTTCGAAGGAAAGGAGTCGTGAAGCTTCAAGGACAGAAAGGGACCCAACAACCTGGGTCTCAGTCGCGTCCAAAGCCACGCGCTCGCTTAACCCGGGCCTGGCAACAGGTCATGTGTTGATAAGAGTATCTTCGCCTGCAGATTCCTCATTGTACGATATAATTTGATTGCGACTACATAGTCAAGGGGACCTAGGTGTATAGATATTTCAACGGCTATTGGCTACGGATTCACAGCGCAAGATAGGTCGGATTGTGGAAGATCCAGGAGGTCAATCCCAAGCGAGAGGATTGACACAGGTAGGCAGGTCTTCCATTGATAGGAACGAGGAGACTAGACTAATGGTACACTAATCTACCGCTATGTAGAGCTCAAAAAAGGACAGAAACTCGTGATGGAATGGTCCTTTCTTTCCCAACAGAGAAAGATACTTGAAAAGGGAGAGAGAGAAGGTCCCACGAGAGTCCCCGAAAGATATTGAATCCTAATCATACCTAGGCAGACCAAAAAAATTGAGCGAATGAATGAATGGAGAGTGTGTGTTAAGAGCAAGTGGCGATGTGAGGCGAGGGTTAAGCCGTTTTTTGACCAACTCATAGAGATAATTCATCCTTGCCATCCAAGCCCTTGCAGTTCCTTGCGAACTGACTCTTCAGTATTGATCTTTTTGATTTGGGTATCCTCCAACTTTTCACCGCCAGCGAACCTCATCTTAAGGTCCTCGATAGCTCGAAGTTTCTTGAGCAAGCTTCGTTGTTTCTTCTCTTCGGGTGTTCCGCCGCCCGGTGTGACCGGTGTCATCGGGCTGGTAATCTCAACCTCAGGTGGCGGTGGAACCGGCAGACGGAGTCGCGGATGCTGTGGCCCCCCGTTTCCGGCGGGGCCAACCGGAGCGGCCGAATTGGTTGGCTCTCCTCCGTCTTGGTTTCCGCCGTCTTCTTTCTTCTTACGTTGAGATCGTTGGCGTTGAGGGTGGCCACCGGCAGGGGCGGGAGATCGATGTCTGGGATGGTGCTCCTTAAGCGCCTGTCCGAGCGATCCAGATCCCTCCCGGTGGTGTCCATTCCCGCCGGGGCCCCCCTGACGGGGCGGTCCTCTGCTTCGGCTGCGGGTTCTGCTATGATCCCGTCGACCACCCTTGTTGGGGGCATTGCCGGGTGCAAGCGTTTGTCCGTTAGTCGAAGATTCGCCTTGTCCGCTCTCTCCGTTCGCAGCAGCCTCCGCGGCCTGTGCCTCCTTGGCCTTCTTAGCAGCCTCGCGTTTCTTTTTGTTCTTAAGAGCGCTTTTGCTGAGCCCCTCGCCGTCCTTGCCGGCTCCGGATCCTTCCAAGCTGACTCCTCCACCGGGTGCTGCACCTGGAACCGCCGCAGGTGTGGCACCGGGTACCTCGCGTTTACGAGGTTTTCCAAAGCCATTGGCGCTTTCGGAGGCTCCGTTGCCAAACAATACGCTGCTTCCGGCGACGTGAGCGACCCCACCTTCGTCTTCGCGCTTAAAATGAAGCGGGGTTGCTGATCCACGTGCGTGCGGCGGGCGATACGCACCCGCTGGTTTCGCCGGAGTCGCAGATTTGTGACCGACGGCCGAACTGTGCGGGGCCGGCGGGGGTGGTAAAGTAGCACCGATTGGGAATTTGCTTGCATCTTGCGGTCTCCACCGAACCTATCACTCCAAGTTAGCACCCTGCTGTAATTCACGATGGCAATACCATCCACCCGTAACTCACATCGTAGAGCTCCGTCATTTCCTCGGTGTACATTAGATCACCCGATGTTGCATACCAAACCTTCACACCGTTATCGACTCTCAATCGCGGACTCGTCGTAGCCGTCAAAATATGCTTCCCATCGGGACTCCAACGACAAACGGTAGCATTGCTAGCCTCGAAGGTAGCAACTTTGCGCATGCCATTGATCCGGTCGTAGATATCCATCTGTCCCTGCAAGTTACCGAATCCAGCAACGAGCAGCAGCCGACCCTGGGGGTTGAATAGGACGGTGTTTCGAGGAGCGAGTGGGAGGCTGGTGACCGGATTTGCTTTCGCATCGAAGAACGTGGTTTTCGCCGGCATGTATCCGTAAACGACAACGAATTCCTGGGAGCTAGGGGACCAAGTAAAGTCGGAAATAGGGCCCTCCTTATCTGTACCATCCACGTTAGCATCCCAAAGGTAAAGCGAACCTCGTATCCACCCAGGGAATAGTACCTAGAGTAACCCTGGCATCGACATTCGCCGTCACGTTCATCAGATACAAATTCGTTTCCCCGTAGTAGTTCTTGCCGGTCTTGTCGACTTCGGTCTGACTGAGGAACAATACAGCGGTACCCGCATTGTTCCAATTGAACTGAATCTTATCCGCCTTGAAGAACGACTTCTGCATCAACGGCGCCGAGAAGTTGGGAACCGCGTAGACGGCTGCTTTGGCAGGACGACCTCCTTTCTCGGGGACGAAAATGGCGACGTGGTAGTTTTCTCCCGGGGAGAGCTGGAATTCGGTAACTCCTTCCACCCGCAAGTGTTCCCAAACCGTGTTCATGTTGGCGGTTTCGTAGAAGGCAATCTCGTTCGTGGTGGCTCGCGCGCAGTACTTCTCGTCGTAGGTGTACTGGATGCTCCTATTGCAGTCGTCAGTATTCGGAAAACCGAGCAGATGCGAGACGTGCGGTCATACGAAGCGGATACAGCCTTCTGAACGAAAGAAACGGCCAATTCACCGTTTTCCGTCCGCCAAACCTTCAGATTCTTAGCGGCGTTTCCATCCTCGAGTTTACCTAATCCCCAGATTCACGGTTAGCGAGATGTATTCTTCGAGGAGGCTATTATATCTTACAGGCGACATACTAGGCCGTTCCCATGTAGTGATAAAACTTCCTCTGGGGGAGAATTCTAGTTCGTGTACGGATGGCGTAGGAAGAGCCAGATGTACCAAACCGGTATTCGCATCAATGAGGGTAACACTATAAAATATCGAGTCAGAACAAAGCCATATCAATCAGACGAGAAGCAGTCAACGGACTTTTCAGCAGAAGCGTAAGCAAAGTATCGACCGTCGGGAGAGTATGTACAACATCGAAGAGTACCCTCGGGTCTAAATATGATCCATGTCAGCTAATTCAAAAAATTCGCGTCAGTTGGAAGATATTCCATACCTGCTGAAACCGGATAACGCTTCGTACTCGGGGAAACCTTCCGTGAGCCCAATTGTTTTTTGGGTACGGTCTGTAGATCGATAACGTACGGCGGTTAGCTTGAGCGGGAACCAACAAGCGGAATAGGAAGCAACCGGAACTAACAGGCAAATTGTGTCAAGGACATGGTTATACGTTGAAACGATAGCACGCGTGCAAGATGGTTGTTGTCTGTCTTGGTCTGGCTCAGAAGCTCTGGATGTATTCGATCAAAGGAAGAGTAGAGAGATGGTAGAGTCGAAGAAAGAGGCGGTGGGTGGAGCGAAGTAGTACCGAACTACCCAAGAACCACAGCTACGTAAGGCCTGGTAGTTGAGCAGCAGAGGCGAGTGATCAAAGACGAGGGTCGGTAAGCAATTGGAACTGCAGGGCACTCCGATTCGATACTCTGAGGCTCGAGTCCGTTTGATTGATTACTCCTGTCGTTTATGCACGGAATGTGTGGGTCGGCCGGTCAGATTAAAAAAAAAAAAGTAGCAATGCCACACTCTATCTCAACCGTGACGGACGGAAGAAAATTAAAAATAAAAAAAAAGAACCCTTGGTTGCCTTCCAAAGCAAAAAGGATAATTTTTTTGTATTCCAGATGAGGAGACGAGAGGGAGCTGAGAGCCGGGGAGCTGAGAATCGAGAGCAAGAGTTTTGTCGAGGTCTGGACCGAGACTTTTGGATAATCGTGGTATCGCCAAATGGTGGGATGGTTCAAGCTAGGCTTTTCTGGTCGAGCAGCAGAAGAACACTTCACCAAAATGATGTTGAAAAAATTTTGCAGTTTTGGGGAGACAGCAAAGTTCCTTTCAGCTGCTGAAATTTTTCCGGAAGCGGGCGCCACGCTACTACTCAATATTGCGAGAGAATAGTCAGAGGAGGGGTTTTCGTTCGAGTTTTAAAAGGATATTCTTTCGATGCGAGAGGAAATCCTTGAAAGGTTGACGTTTTAGCTGAAAGTATTTTTCAGGGACACGGATCGAACGAAGCTTGTCGAGAGGCTAGCTGCTGGGTATGCGAGTAAACCGCGTACCGCCGGTAGCTCGATAAGCCAAGACGGTGCTTTCAACCCACGACAGAACGAGGCAGACGCAAAACAGGCAAGCAAGCAGCCAAGGCGCACGCGTGGACAACCAGTCGACGATGACAAGGAAGAGCGGAAGCCAAAGGAAGAGAGGCGAAAGGGAACGGGGTGGAACGGGCGAGCGTTGAAGGGAGGAAGGGAAGGGAAGAGAAGAGAAGAGAAGGCAGAAGACAGGAAGAGATCAATCAGTTTGGTTAGCTAGGTGGGTAGTTAACGATTAACGGGGGCCTGCCAAGACAGGGCAGAGACCGACTGACTGACTGCCAGTACGGTGCAGAGAATCTCAAAAAAAAATAGAATTCAAATGGCAAAAGCCAGTCCCGTGAGACTACTCTGCTCGAAGTCATTACATGTCCCAGTCTAACCTCACGGACGACATGTAGCGTCGAGCAAAGTCAGGTGGCCTATGTTACGGTGGGAGCAGAGCAGTGGCGACCGAATTCTAGACCCGGCCACCGCCCCCCCTGTCAGGCAGAGGAACACAGCAGAAATCCAGCCGGGAACTGCGACGGGAGGTCCTGTTGTGCGCCTGCATGTGCCGCCAACGTTACGTCTAAATATTCCCGAAATCCAGGCCACCCGGTCAGTGCACCACCTCTAAAATGCTCCGTATCCGAATATCACCTATAATCGCTGAAGTACTTCCTTGTACCGACGAGATACGCTAGGTAAGAGCGCTATCCGGCGCTAACAGAAGGGGACTCGTATGCACGGCACGTTTCTTGTTATTTTTAGCCTTCCGTATTGATCTTTGACCAAAGCTCAAAGGTTTAACGTTCCGTAAAACATCTCCACCGTTTTAACCCCTCAATGCATACAACAGGATGGAGACCGTTAACAACCGCTGCTATCGGACAAATAAAATATAGAAAAACCAATACATATGTTTTGTTCGAATGGTAACTTCGCAGAAGAATAAACAGCAGCAGTGAAAATGAAAATGAAAAAGATGAATCAAAAGTAACCGGCCGGCTAAAAAAATGACCAACAGTCGTGCAGGTAATTAAGCAACGATAGGAAACGGAAAAGAAAACCTCCCTACACGTAGCCATGTTGATTCGCTCCGGAAAACGCCCCCGCAATGAAAAAAATGAAAATAGTAGTATGTAAATATGAAAGGGGTGCTACGATTAAAGCTCAGAGGGCGCGAAAACGTAATAGAGCATGACAATGAAAAAATAGAACGTATCCTCCAAAAACAAAACATACGGAAAAGATCTAGAAAATAAGGGCGTAGAAAGGGTCCGTCCTCAATACGAGTCCCATCTCGACGTATGTATTATCCGGCCGCGACCGTCTACTGGATCCGAAGGTCGTGTATCTTAAACCTCAACTTGTCGACCTCGCAAACGTGGCCCGGCCGGATAGCATCCGTATAGACATCAGGGCTAGAATGGGGATGGAACAATCCCTTGTCCGTGCAATTCTTGATCGTCTTGAGTCCTCCAGGGTCGGTCAATCGGAAAACACCATATCTGTCACAAAGGTTAGCATGTTTTCACCAAACAACATATACAATATAGGATACTTACGATGGCTCATGGTTCGGAGCGCAAACAATCGCAATGCACTCCGGTAACATCATTTGGAACCCATAATGTGTATGCAAGTCCACAGAGCTCATGAAGCATGTCTGCGTCGGATGCGTATGGATCCATCCCAGAACCATCAAGTCCTCTCGATCGATATAATCAAACAAAGCCGCCTCATCCGTCATATTACAAGTATCCGAGGTCGACTCCTGTTGTGGTATAACGAGCCTGTTGACGAAAAGGGCATTATCCCTAAGAAATCCGGCGAGTATACCGCAAGTTTCGAGATTTCTCCTTGTATTTCGATCGGCAATCGCGAGGAACTCTGATCTTAAATCCTTCGGAATGAATATCGTTCGCAATGGATCTCCTCGTTCGGTGTACGCCACGCATTCGAACGTATGTTTCCGTTTCGGTTTCTCCGGTGACTCCGCCGTAGGACCGGGCCTGTGCGGGAACGAAGTAGTCACGGAAGGCGTAGGCGGCATTCTGTCTTTCATCGGCCGGGGAGGAGGACCCATCGGTGCTCTCGGAGCGGTGTAATTGGGATCGAAATCATCCTTGATCTTCGGAGGAAGGGTTGGCTGGCGGTCAATCGAATGTCGGTACTGTTCGAGCTTTGAAGGGTTTGCAAAATCGTCGATATTCGGCATTCGGGTCTGGATTCCAGGATACGGCACTCGCTTCGGAACCACGGGGTACTCCGTACGGGCCTTGGTATCCAATAGCGGGTACGGCATCGACACCGGCCGTGGTGTTACTTTGGCCTCCAAAGCCTTCAAGGTTCCCAAACCTCCTTTGTCCTTCTCCTTTTCTTTCTCCTTCTCCTCTCGTTTCGACTGCCCGGGCTGCAGGGCTAGCGGTACCGGCGTTTGGGTCCGCAGCTGTAGTTCCTGCAACCTCTTCTGCAAATCAAACTCCTCCTCCTGTTTCTTCCACGAAATTCTTCTACTCCCGACTGACTCCGTCGGTGTCGGAACAGCGGGCTCATAATTCCATCCATGTTCTTCAAAGTGTTCTTTCGGTGTGAAAGCCGGGTGTAAGCTTGGCGGTGTGCTCGAGCTATGCGAAGTCTGTATGCTAAGCCTCCTTCCCATCCTCTCCAGTTCTCCCGGTCGCCCTCTACTACTCTGTGTGTCCGAAAAGTAGGAACCTCTGCCGTCAACCGCGTGTCCGAATTGTCCGTACGCCGACGTGGAACTATTCGAAGATATCGATGATCCCCGACTCCGCCGTTGTTGTCGTAGCAGAGCTTGTTCTTCCTGTTCCCTTTGTAGTTGCCGTTGTCGCTCCCGCTGGTAGGCTTCGTATCTGGCATTGATATTCCCTTTAAGTTCCCCCATTCGCTCTGCTATCGCTGGGCATTTCTATAAAAAAAAAAAGCCAGCAAATCCGAACAGTCAGCCCCTAAAGCTGTTGTTGCGGGGGTGGTATTAGAAAGACTCGGATGTACCGTATTCATATCCACCAACATTTTCTCATATCGAGGTTCTCGGGCTTGCGGGTGGGACGGTAGATGCGTAACTATCAGGCTGTCCGGGGAATTAGCACCTTGTCAGAGTTCGGAACCCTCGTGTCCGAGGGTAGATTTCGCGGATACCAAATATACGTACTCCATATGTCGCATATATAGTAAGAAAGCTTGCTCTTCGTTACCTTCTTTGAAGTAGGTGTCCGCCTAGTAGAAAAAGAGGAGAGAGAGAGAGAGAGAGTCAAAAACCGATATTGTAATCCCCGAGCCGATGGAGAAGAAGAAGGAGAACAACAAACCTCCCGTAGAAGTGTAGATGCGGTTCGGAGCCATGTTGATAGAGATATTTGTGAGCTGTATTCATAATCCGTAGCTCGCCGCGCGATTTCCTTGGACGGCACCGGTGGAGCGGGAGACGATCCGTGGAATACGGCCCTGCTCATCGTGTATGACTATTCGGAAATAGGGATTCGAGAAGGAGAAGGGCGTTCGTTGGAAGGATGTGAGTGGTTTCGAGCTGTCGAGACAATGCAGATGGAGCTTAACTAAACCGTGGATCGATATGGGGAGAGGACGAACAAGCCGAGTCCAAACGTTCTGGGCTTGGAGGATGGAAATGTTGACAACAAAAGATAAGGGCGGGGTTTCGACCAAACGAAAAGGAGTCCAAAACAACTGAAATCGCGAGGATGCTTATTCTAAAGGAGAGTATAAAGTATGGATGGAGGTTTAACAAGGACACGGACCCGTCTACACCGTGCGAAGGATTCAAGAGGGGCTCAGATATATCATAGCTGCGGGTGGTTTTGTAGGGAAGGATGAAGCATCAGCGCATGACAGACAACAAGGCACCACCGACTTTGGTGGTTTGTTTAACAATCGGTATTGTCCGGCCAGGACAGGATACTACAAGACGTTGCTTGTTTGGGATCTGTTCGCGAGCAGCTGATTGAACAGAGCTGGCAAGCTTGATTTTAATGACGACGCCGGGTGTGAATTGCCCCACGTTGGCCAGCTGGTTTGGCTGGGAACCGCCAGCCCAAATTCCTAGCCTGGCGGACCGAACGCAGCCGATCAATCGATTGATTGGGCTTCAAAGCATTGTTATCGAATTGACGATGGCTGGTTTCTAAATGCGACGTGAAAGGTGATACATGTGAGGCCGGAATTTAGAAGACTAATAAATACGTGTAATGTTGGATTGATATAGTGAAATAAAATGTGATCTGAAATCTCCATCGCATTCGGCATGCGGTTTCTAGGTATACCGGTAGGTACGATGCATGCACCACAATGTCTATCATGCATAAACGATGCAATGAGGTCCGACAGCGTTCACAAGTCATCATGCTATATTGGCTCGTCGTGCTGTCCTGGTACCTCCTGGCTACGATGTGCAGAAACCCACCCCTCCACAATGTTCGCCGCAACGTTCTTGCCTGACAAACTCATCGTCTCCATGCAGCTAATAAAGGCCTTTTTTCCAGACTAGCATGTTAGCATCGTAAACTTACAACGTGGCAATTTCCTTTCTCTCTCTCTCTCTTTTTTTTTTTTGTTTTGGGCACTTACCTCCATACCGGCTGTGTACCAAACTCCAAAGTCAAGCTGTGCTTCCTGGAATACGGACCTGGGCTCTTCGGCGGGATATGCTTGCCACTACAGTATCCTCTCGGTTAGTATTTCGTGCACCGATTGGAAGATGTCTTGGGGAAGAGAAACATACGAGTTTCCTATGCGACCAAGACAGAGCATTCTTAGTATCCTTGGGCAGCCCCATCATTTCATAAATCTGCTCATCGCTCCAAGGCTCCGGCGAAAAGACCTTATACAAATATTCCCTCCTCTTCACCCCACTCTCCAACTTCCTCTCCAAAGTCCTCAAGATATTCACACTCCAAAACTTCGCCGGTCCGACCGAACGATAATGCGGATCGTACCCTTCCGGAGTCGTCGTAAGAATCATATCCGGAACGAGATCCTTATCAGAATTGAAATATTTCGGAGAAAGTCGGTATGGAGATGCGAATAATGTGACATGCAAGTTTACGTATTTGATTTCTTCGGGGGGTGGGATGGATTTGGATGTGATGTTACTGAATTGCCATGGTGTTGCAATGATGACTTCGTCGTATTCGTCTTTGAAGGATTGAGACTCAGAGCCGTCCAGCTTTTTCAGTGCGTTAACCGTCCATGTGTGTTTGTCTTGAACCCTTTCGATGTTTGTAACTCGGGTTTCCAGGTGCACACCGGCCTTTGAAGTTTGAACCATTTTGTCGAAGATACGCCAGTTTCCTCCGGTAATTGCCATGGCGCCGTCGGTAGACATTGCAACCATTGTTTCGAGGCCATGGATATGTCCAAGGTTGGAAGCATAGTTGACTCTAGTCGACGCTTGAATCAATTCCGTCGTAAACGGTGGGTTGATATTATTCGCTTTCAGGAAGTCCTAGGATAGATTTGCATTAGCATCTCGAATCTTTCAAATATAAGCCAGCAAGAGAATAACATACAAACCCAGTACTCGTAGTAGCGGGTAAAAGATCCAGTTCGTAAGCAATCGTAGAGAGTGACTTCCACGGAAACACCGGTGCCTCATACATCTTGAGGAAATTCCCAACCGTCTGCTTGACTAGATTCCGTGTCCTAAGTGGCGACAGCCCGTATTTCCATACCAGCTTGATAGTCTCCCACCACCCTCCGCCGCTAATGGTTATCACAAACTTCGTTCCATCCCATCTATACCATTCCACCGTAGTCAGTATCCATTTTCTAAACAGTAAATGACGCAGAGAACTCACACTCCGAGCTCATCCGCCCCATCCGTACTCCCAGTATCGTAATCCGCAATCGGTAGATCAAACAACTTTGCAGCATCAAACATATTCTTATTCACTTGAACAAAAATCGACCCTCCCAGCTCAACGGGTTCTTCCGGGTCATCGTACGCAAGAACCGTAGTCGTCCTTCCACCGATATAATTATTACTTTCGTAAATCGTAATGTTGACCCTAAAATCATGTTTTTCGGCGTACTCCTGTAGAAAGTACGCTGCTGACGAACCCGCTGCTCCGGCACCTGGTGGTTTATTGCAATCAATTCGTTGGTTACTTATTCACGCACGCGTTATTCGAATTAAGGAGAAGTCAATCGAAATATACCAATAACAGCAACCCTCCTCGCAGCTTGAGGTTCCGTCAGCACAAACGGCTGTTGGCCTCCAGGTCCTAATACCGACGCATGTCCCGGTAGGAGAAAGTATGTAGTACAGATCAATCCTGCAACAGAGGCTACAACAACGCGAGATGCTCGCGAGAACATCTTTGGAGGATCGAAGGGTTTAGATTCGCTCGGATTCGTAACTGCCGTTATGATTCGGAGTTGGCGAACGGGGAGGTAAGAATGGAGAAGGATGGATGATTTCCTTCCGGGTTAAGCATCCCTCGTTTACATAATATTATCTACGGATTGTGATAGGGATAGCTGGGAATTTATGGCTGGAGGGCCCGGTCTGGTCTGACGGGCTGACATGACACAATGCTGAAATAATGCAGGCGGAAGCTAGCGAGCCGATCTGGACAGGGGTTGGTGACGATTCGGACGGAACTTTATGTCGTTATGGCTTCTTAAATTAAGAAACCTGACCTCGAACTTCCGGCCCTCCAACAAATTCCGGATACGCAGATGCAACGTAATGTAACACTAGATTTGCAATATCAACACCGAGGCTGTGAGACGTATCTCATTTCGAACTCTGTAGGCTGTACCGAGACTTCTCTCGAGGGGAGCCGAGGTTCTGGCTGCACAATATGATCGGTTGCACCAAAGCCCTCCCGGCTTCCGCACGTTGACAATCGGACCGATCGATATTTGCAATCGATCAGTTTAGTCGCAAGTCATGGGCAAAAAAATCTCAAGAAGCATTCAAGTTTATTAATGCTCTGGGAAACTGTGCGCAATATTTGCTTGGTGAAGTGAACCCTGGCTCGGACAGGGATGCAGGTTAACTTTAGTCACCCCCACAAACACGTCTTCCCCACAAGCTTCCAGGCAACGCGTCTCCCACCTGGCTACCATTGACCGCTTGAGAATGACAGAACCTCACGCAACACTGGAAACCCCCCAAAAAAAAACAACCCTCCCCACCGATACCTCTCAGCATCTACCCTGGTCTCGGAGCCTTCGCCTGCCCAAGCCCCTATGGGACAGCTTTAATTGGTCCCTTCGCGGTAGTCCTTTGGACCGACCCACCTATCAAAGAACCCACCGACCTTTCATTGCCAAAGCAAACCCTTCAGCCCATCCACACGTTCCTGTCTAGAGGCCCTCGACGCCCTTCAGGCCAATGTACTCGGGAGGACCCAACCGTCCGAGTAACGGCCGGACCAACGTTAACAAGCCGTTCAAATCACCTGTTATCTCGAACACACCCAGAAAAGAGCGGCCCAAGATATTTCGATTGCTGGATGACATTGAAGATAGCGATGAGGAAGACCGGTCCGAAGAAGACCGACCCAATGAAGTGATAAATCTCATCAGCCCAGAGAAAGTTTCTAAGCCTGCTAAGCTGGGATCCGAGGTCACAGCCTCTTCCACATCGGAATCTAAACCTACCAGCCAGGCATCACCTAAAGACGGCTATGAAATTGAAGAAGTAGAAGAAGAAGAGAAGGAAGAGAAGGTATCCAGAGGAACAGACGTACGTGGAAAGAGGGGCAGGTTTGCTACGCGGCAACAGCGGGAGACTTCACAGTACCTTGAGAGGAAGAAGACAGAGCGCGAAGCTGCTGCAGAGACTAAAAAAAGTGCTCTAAGGATCCCCCCTCTGCCGAAGCACTGAAGAGGCACCGTACGTATAACAAACCTTAGTTTGGGAATAATTAAGCAGCTAACACTTTATTATAGTCGAAAAGTACGATCCAGTGAAAATCGAGAAGGAGAGCCCCAAGCCAAGCCCCCAGAAGAGCATAGGGGCAATACGAGAAAGATATAGCGGCCGTAGGTTTCATCATATCGATTCTGAAGCGGTGTCTAGCTAACTCGCCACAAGTTCTTAAAAGAAACGGCCTGACCTTGGATCCGAAGTTTATATCACTCTTGGATGACAGGTTTGATAGAGAAGAGCCCAATTCCGACCCCGGTTCGGATTCAGACAATTCACTGTCTTCAGCTTCCAGTAAGAAGAGAAAGCGCAGATCTAGTGACTCTGATTCTGCACCGAAGGAAACCGAAGCGTCGAAATCACCAAAGCAAAAGAAGGCGAAACCAGGTCCCAAGGAGTACCGATGCCCCATGTGCAATGAGGAGGTATCAAAGCAACTCTACGAATCGTATCTCCCCGATCTGGAAAAGAAATATAAAATCGATCTCAGGCGAAAGTTCCACAAATCACACAAGTTGGCGAAGGTGCACAAGAAGGTCAGCGAATTGGATATTCCAGAAATCGACTGGGAAACTCTAGAGGAACGATGTAAAAAGCACTTCCCGTACCTGTCTGATATCATGGCTCGCAAGACAAAGAGTCATTTCAGAGATCTTTCTGAAAAATTCAACAAGATGAAGCTCAAGGATAAAAGCAGGGTCGAGGCAATGTTTGATGATGGAAATTGGGAAAAGACATTCCCTGGCTACTACGGCCCTCGTGGTAGTGAAATAATGTGAGTCTCACGGAATCATACATTGAAAGTATATATCGGGGGCTCTGCTAACGGGATTTTGTTTTTCTTATTCCAGGGGCGATGCGATTAGCAATAACAAGTTAATAATGTCGGCTTTGAAGGAACTGAGCGCAGCCAAGGATATCACGACCATCCGTGGTGGAGCCGGGTCCTACATCCAGAGTATTCTCATCCCAGAGCTCGGGACTCGACTGATAATGGATGATTTTGGAATGGCCGACGATGAGATCGACAGGGGACGCGAGCTGATGGAAAATACCATCGACATCGGGCTACTCCTCAATCATGGGGAGGAAGATGGTAATGATGTTACGGGTGTGGATGATGGAATGGAATGGTGGTGGAAAGAACAGGAGGCTCTACGGCAACAAGAAGAAGAGACCGAACCATCTCAGTCCCAGACCCCGATTTATATCGAAGCATCTGTCGATGAATAGTTCTTAACAACTTTTCGAATAATCTGTTTACGGAAGTAGCTAGTACCGTGCACTTAAATACTCAAGTCGATACTCGCTAAGTAGGTACTACTAAATCCACAAAGCGACGCGACTACGCATTCAGTGTTAGGGTTGGTCCTTTTGGAATAGCCTCCTCTCGGATAAACTATCCTTGGTGGCCCAATTGAATATAAAGGGTGCCATAAATTCTCCTGGACCCCTACGGACCTGTATCTCGTCATCGTATATTCACCGATACCAAGTACTATATACCCAGTCGGGCCAATTCTTTTCCCTCCAAAACGACAAATACACCTTCTATTGTAAGTTTCGGCTAAAATTACATTAGTGCCTGGACCAAAAACTTTCAAAAGAAGGTTCTTCGGCGTTTCCAGTTGGAAAAATCTAGCTGAATGTGTATGTGGGGTCAAATGGAGGTCGGATAAGCCGAGGCATTCACAAGACCCGAGAACGTTAACAAGTCCGAACAGAGCAACTAATAGGAGGGAGGCGAAACAAACACTGCCACTCGCCCATCCCATTCCAACCCTTTTCCAAACCTCCCTTCCCATCACCACCATCGACATCAACCTTCAACGGCTTTTTTTGTCCTGTCTGTTATCCAAGATTGTATTATCTGTTCAGCATCGTCCGACTCTGCCGTTCATTACCAAAAGTCTATTAATCCTCTGCGTTGACACGAACTCCCGCAATCATCACTTTCCCAAAGCACAAGTTACCGAGAAAAGTTGGTGGCTGGAAATTGAGGCTGGTTTGTTTTGGTACCTCGATAACACTGAAATCCTCCCACCACGTTCCGACCGTCGCAAAAGTCCTTTCGACCGGCTGCTCCCGAATCCCACGCGACGCCCATTGTTCGATTTTTGGACGACGAGAAAAGCTACCGCTCCAGTCGTCTACCCGACTTTCCACACTTTTACGTCTGTAGTCCCTAATGTCCGGTGTCTCGCCCCCGAAACCTTGGGAATTGGCTGGCGTTACCCCTACCCGTATGTTTTTTTATATATAAAATATTTAACCCATATCAAATAACAACTGGAAATGCTAACGTGTTCGATTAGCCGCTCCTTCTACAGCCGCCCTCATGGCTTCTACCTCCGGAGCCGGCGCCACGGCCACAGCGGCCTCGGCCCCCGCTATTCCCGCCAGACCTGCCGCTTTAACATCGACGGCTGTTAATAGATTAGGTGCGACCACGACCGGATATGGTGGATATCAGAGTCGGATGGGAACCGGATACGGAATGGGTACTGGGTACGGAATGGGTGGCGGCTATGGAGGCTATAGCTCTTATAGTTCACCGTATTCGAGATTTGGCGGTGGATATGGAGGCTACGGGGGTTACGGCATGGGAGGCTATGGAGGCTACGGTATGGGTGGCTACGGCGGCATGGGACCTGACCCGAACGACCCGAACAGTTTGATGAGGGGTATGGAAAATAGCACTGCTGCTACGTTCCAGATGATTGAGAGCATTGTTGGAGCGTTTGGCAGTTTTGCACAGATGCTCGAAAGCACCTTCATGGCGACGCACTCGTCTTTCTTTGGTAAGTATTTCATGATATAAACTTTGATAACAACCATTTGTGTTAACAATATGGGTTTTTAGCTATGGTCTCTGTAGCAGAGCAATTCGGAAATCTGAGGACAACGCTCGGACAAATCCTTGGCATCTTTGCAATCATCAGATGGGTCAAGACCGGCTGGGCGAAACTCACCGGAGGACCGCTCCCAGCGAGCGCAGGAGAATTGACTCCAGATGCGTTCGCTAATTTCGCCAGCGGTGGAAAGGGTGCACCAGGCCGGGGACCGCGTGCTCCATCGAAAAAGCCATTCGTCATCTTCTTGGTGGCGGTCTTCGGCTTGCCATATCTCATGGGCAAGCTTATCCGTGCTTTGGCCTCGAAGCAAGAGGAAGAAGACAGGAGACGACAAGAGGCTATGAATGCCGCAGCTGGCGGTCAGTCCTTGGATCTTGCGGATCCAATGAAAAAGTTGGACTTCTGCAAGGTCCTCTACGATTTCACTCCAGAGAACCCAGCCGTTGAGCTCGAGGTTAAGAAGGGAGACTTGGTGGCCGTTCTCTCCAAGTTGGACCCCTTGGGCAATGCTTCCCAATGGTGGAAGTGCAGGACCAAGGACGCTAGGATCGGATATCTTCCAGAACCATATCTCGAACCACTCGTAAGAAGCGGACAAGTTGTTAAGCAGATTACGGACGGCTCTGCCAGCAGGACCGCTACCATGACAGCGGCTAGCATGAAGAATGTGGCTGATATCAACAGCCGAACACAAACCATGACCACCACCAAGCCAGGCGACATCAGCATTGAAAGTTTCCAGAAGAGCAATTTCCTCAACAACTAAAGGCTAGCCTCGGTTGCATTCTTACTTCTCTCTTTCTTTTCTTCCTTCTCTCTTTTTCACTCTTGCATGGCTTTTTAGTTGTCGAATTTCTTTACGGTAAATAAAGTTAAAATTTGGGCGATTGTTTTTATGTCGCCGCCGTTATTTTATGCTGGACGTTTCTGCAAAGGAGTACCCCATGATTTGATGCATTTCTTTGGCTTACTTGGCTTGATGGGCGATTGGATAACACCCTGCTTTTTTTATTTTTTATTTCTTTTTATTACTTTTGTAATTTTTAGTACCGTTTACGCTTCATGGTGGCTGGTGGCTACTAGATTTATACACAGAAAATGCGTGCCTCGCAGAACCTAGTACCGATAATCGTAACAAAAAGGGATTATCCGATAGCCGGATACCGTAATTGAGGTAGCACATTGGGTATCATAGTATGGTACAGTTATATTCGTGGTGGGGAGTAGTATATACAAGTCCGTCGTCCTCCGAATCCGCTCACCCGGTTTCTCCAATCTCATGCCCCCAGCAGTCTTGTGGCCCCCAGGGTGACTTGATATGTCCATCGAATCCATAACACCATGAGGCCATATCCCACAATTGCTTCCAACCCATGCCGACTTCTTCCGACGTTTCCCCCCAGGCATACCGGGGCTATCAAACAGAGAGATAATATATCATCATGTGTTAACCTCAATCTCCTTCCACGACGCCTCCATCTTCTTCCGCTTCTCCATCGCAATATCCCGGTGTGCCTTCGTCATCGCTTTCCGTTCTTCGGAGAAACAAGCATTGACCCGACGTTTGATATCGTTACATTGGCCTGTGGCTTTATGGATGAAGCCTTTGGAATGGCATTCTTCGAGGGCGAGCATTACGTCCAGGCAGCCTGTTCGGAGTTTGTTAGAACGGTGGTAGTAAATTGGGGGTGCAGGGAGGACTAACCTGGGTGCTTATGGGGGATTAAATGAGAATGCATTTTGGACGTTGGAGGTTGTCAGCTGAAGCCATGAAAACTTGACGGTGTTCGTGAGGAAGAAGACGTATGGGAACTGGGGGGAGGTTTTTCTGGAGAAAGTGGACTGATGTTTTCGGGACTTTTGCATGGAGTATTTGCGGCGGGCGGCTTAATAACACAAAAAAGTCACAAGCTTTCTTACCTCTCTCGCTATCTTTCCAACAATTTCTCGTTCACGAGATTAACAACCTTCTTTCGATATCCCACCAAACGAAAACACCCCACCATACACGATGTCGTCGGCGTCGGCGTCGCAACCATCGAGTGCGCAGGCCGCACAGCAAAGAAAACAAGCTGGTACGTTGAGAAACGCTCTATCTATCATGTTCTATCCTAACTAGCTGGGAAGCTGGTGGATGGATATATACATGTGTGGGGGAAAGCTTCGATTGCTAAACTAGCTAACGCTTTGTTGGTGGTATAGAGCTCCAAAACACCTATTCGAACTACAAGTCTACGTTACAGCAGCTCGCGCAGAAAATCGGTGATGTCGAGACGGATGCTGAGGAGCATAAGTACGAAATAATACTTTTACTACTACTTCACACGTACACATCTTGGAACTGGACTACCTATGCACTACTTTTCAGAAGTTCTACGAATTTTTGTTTTTTCGGTTGGATAATACGGCGTATACTTACGAATTATTTCTTGGGGGGATGTTTTATAGGCTCGTTTTGGAATCTCTTACACCGGTACCAGCAGATAGGAAATGCTTCCGAATGATCAACGGCGTTTTGGTGGAGAGGACCGTTGGAGATGTTCGTCCTTCGTTGGAGACGAATGCTGAAGGATTGAAGAAGGTTCTTGATGGATTGGTTAAGGAATATAAGAGGGTTCAGGATGAAATGGATGCTTGGAAGGTATGTATTTCTATATTGCCTTCTCTCGGTCTCTCTCTCTCTCTTATACCTTACTATATGGGGGTTTGAAGAGTTTTGGGGATCGGGTTTAAATTTCAGACGTCCTATAAAGCATCTAAGATGTTTTAATTACTCTGAAAGCTGCTCTAAGGCGGATTCATCGTCCCAGAAAACTCTCAATGTCCTCTACGGTAGATATGAGATTCGGTGTAGTCCGAGTGCCTACACTGTGTGTTTGTTGATGTTGTAAAAGAAAGGAGTACGGCTGGATTAAAAGGATATAACGCTAATTATACTCTGTCTATAGACAAAGAATAATGTACAGGTCGTCCAACAATAAACTTAATTCGAATTAAGATATTTTTTGCGAGAAATGATAAACCACCCCCAAATTTTCTTCGATCTTCGTTTATTGTAATATGCAAGTTAGCCCGGTAAGCCGAGGTCTATCTACGCATTGCGGTCTCGAGACTACTGCAAATAGTAGATCACCTGGACAACTATTAGAACTTACGAGAATATGTCGAATAGAACCCCCATGGCCTAATCTACGAAGTAAGGCAGTGTGGTGTATTAGAAATCGGAGATGGCGACATCGGAATCCCCACGCTACGGCCTGAAGAGGTTTTGAGGCCTCCCACGCTGCTGCGTATACAGCGGGTCCTGTCATATCAAAGAAATCGCCAAAGCTGCAATGCCAAACATTAAGCTTATTGCTTGTTTAAGATTTTCGATTGGCGACAGAAACAAGAAAGACGGCAGCCAGCCGATTCAGCTCGTAGGTCATTGGTCGGGGAAGGAAAAGCAAAGGACAGTTTGCAAAAGGTATGTAAGTATGTAGGGATGTATGTAAGGTGGGTATTTCGGAAATATCCGCCTTAACCATTAGGCATATTGTTTGGGGGGTACGTCAACCATGGGGAATGGGACATCTCATCACACTTTTGTTGGTGATGGTGTAGTTTGATATGACGTAAATTCACAGGAAAGCTCATCAGACTACTGCCGTGACAGGGTCTAGGTCACGAGAGCATCCGAATTAACGGCAGAGAGAAAAAATGTTAACAGCTCACTGCTTTTCTTTCTAGATGAGTCCATCTCCTGCTGCGTCGCTCTGCCGTCTGCATACAAATCATGTACGTGTATGCTTAAATCCTACGTTTACTTTACTTCGGGGGGAAGAAAACTAAACTCCAAGGCTGTGGAGAGGTCGACTGTCGCATGATACTGAATGACTTGTCCACGGCACGCCAACCGGGATATGCGCGCAAATACATGAACCCCCAACCCTTCATTCGATAGTCAGAATATGGGTAGAAGACAGCTGTCCCGAAGGTATGGTGATAGGTTGATGGGGGTTTGCCAACTCATCAAGGCGACCACTCAGCTTGCACTTGGCAAAACCTTTCCCACCCTCGAATTCCACCGCAACCTGTCGGCTCCCGTCCAGGAAGAGTCACTTGGGACTTGGTCCCGAATAGACGGGTATTGGATGACAGTAGTTTCCACATTTCCCCTCCCTTCTTGACCTCGAGACATTTCCAACATTCCTTTTTTTTTTTTTTTTTTTTCTTGGGCGGGCTTGTTTGCCCCGGTTTTTTTAATTCGACTTGTGTCTCAACCCTTTGGGCTGTTGGAGAGATCTGATTTGATATTCGATATTGGCGGGATGGCCGGCCTGGGGGGGAATTCCCTCTTTAGAGGAGCATGATGGTCGCGGAATCGATGACGCATTGGGCAATAGTGGGAAGATACCTTATTTCAACCTCTTGTCCGTTGAGGCCGTGTAGAATCCTAGGCCTTCTCCGATTATGCACGAGGGTTCATCGTATGCAGCGGATGTAGTGAGAACGGTCCGTACGCAGGTAGTAGGTTAGTACGTTTACATTGGCATCCATAACTTATAGCTACATTGTGCGCCTCCCTCCGGAAGGGAATAGCAGTCTCTTCTTCCGTACCTCAGACAAAAGTGATATCTCTTGAAGTGTTTGCCCATGATGTGACATAATTATAATTACTTCCAGCAAACATGTTAGTAACACCAGCATAATCAGTATAGTATCATCACAAACATGTGCAGATGTGATAATGTGATTTCCTCGCCACTCCGGCGCATTCTTATATTACGAGGCTCGAGGCCGCTTTCACTCAATATATTCGGCGGCAAATTCAAGGCTTCCCTCGCGTGGCCATGAGCCCCGGGTCCCTTTTCTTGTTGAAGCATGGCCTCTTCGCATGCTTATCCGGAACATTTAAAGGTCCGTTATTTAAATTTGTTTTTTCGTTTTTTAAAATCTTGAGTTTCTAGAAACGAACAGGTCTAAGGGCATGTGTGTCCTCCGTTCACCGATTCTTCCGGTGGTAACGATTATCCCGGATGTATCGTGCCCATGCACATACATACCGACATCCGTTTCGTTGCAGAGGGTTTTTCCAGCTCGTGTCGTAGCCAGGGGCCAATATTACATATGGTAAACCTGAAACTTGCGATTGAGCTCTCTTCCAACGGCGGTCATAGCACGCAGTGTGGGTGTACCATGAAGAAGTACTGAGTATGGATTTTGCGTAGCGTCAGAATGCAGCCGAAAGAGGACTTTTCGTACGCTGACCGAACTGCGATTCTTGCACCTTCCGTGATGTCAATGTTGAGCTCCCTGCTGGGTATGAAAAACAAAAAAAAACGTGATCTCGAGGGAGCTTAGCTTGATTTAGTCTCGGGTCCATGGTCAGTTGAGCCTGATTGATACCTGAGCATGAGCGTCTTGTCAACTGGGAGTTCGAGCCCGGCCACCGCTAATTCAAGAACAGAACAGAACCCGAACTCTGCTCTAAGAATTTTCTCGGTGGTTGTTTGTATGCAAAAGCGTAAGTTGAAATTTAAAGGCTCAAACTCGCCACCTTATTCGCCCAACCTCGACCAATCTTCTTCCTCACAGCTTTTCGACCAATCCCAATCTCTCGCTCCTTAAGTCCTGCCAACACTAAAATAGATCGAGATCGAGCTGCTCCTGCTTCTGAGCGAGCACAAGAACCAGACTATCAAGCAAGATCTCGGTACCGTGCCTGACCCCAAGTAGGCTTGCTTGCTGCCCCCAAACAAGCCCCCGTTTTTTCTGCCTCTTCAAGATCTTCCTGTGTACGTGGGTTGGATTCAATTCAATTCAATTCAATTCAATTCACCAAGACTTCCCCCAGCTTCGTATTTCCATTCCATCCATCTATCTGTCCATCCATCCAATCCATCTTCAACTCCGCGTGTGCCTCGCGTTTTCTCTCACTCTCTCACTCACACTACCTTTTTTTTTGTTTCGCAATCCGAATTGGTAACCGGAAAGAGAAATCCAAGTTATTTTTCTCTGTGCTCCCCTTCTTGTCCTTGTCCTACCATTCCACGATTCACGACCATTCCCGCGTTCCAACAACGAAGCTAGCTCCCGAGCCGGCCGTACATCTAAAACCTAGTTGTTGTTCACTAACACCTTGGTCGGTCGCCTGCTCCGAGTAGACCGGGGCACCAGTTATATCATATTAAACTCAGAGCTCGAAAAGCAGCAATTTCCTTGGGTGGATCGAAGAACCGCCAATAGCCACAAATTCAGACGCGCAGATCGATTGGAGGGCCTATCAGGTGTCGACGACCTAGTTTTGGAAGTACACTCTAGTGGTTTATTTTTTTATTTTTATTTTTATTTTGACCCGGGGGTTACTTAAGGTTAGTATCGACCCTAAGCTTGTTCTTTTTTCTTTTCCTTGCTGCTTTTTTACCATTGCCCTTGTCGTTGCATATGCATACAGTTAAGCTTGCCGAAGCACAAGACTGGACTGGACTGGACATGAACCTTTTCGCTGCCGTTGTCGTCACTTGCTGGCCAAAAGACATAGCTAGCTGGCAGCCACATACATAAGTATACACATACATATACTTTACATACTTAGGTATGATGAATTATGGATGATGGGTGGATGGGTGGCTTCAATTGTCAGCGCAGTTGCTGTTACATGACGTTACTTTTCGACGTTTTACACAACTGTCATTCCCTCCCGAATGCTCGAAGATAATTAAGCTTGTGTTGCAAGGGGGGACATTTGAGGCTGAGAACTGGTCTGTCTGTTCTGTCAGGCGAAAACACAGCCTGTCCGCAACTCAAGCCATATACAGACAAACCGGCCCTCGTCTTTGCGCAACACACTTCCACAGCATCTATGTCCTTTGCCTGCAAAAATGCTTGGGTCCGATACCGCTGCTTCTGCTTCTGGTTTCTGCTGCAGGGTGCCTTCCTGCCTTGACGGCCTCCATTGACGGCCTCCACGCTGTCTGCGTTGGGTCGGCTGGAGCGTGCTCCTGCGGCATGTTCTAAACTACCTCCCACCAGCCTCTGGGGCATGGCAGCATGCTGTTTCTGCATAATTGAAGCCTGTCAGGACCACCAGCTACCCTAGCGACGAGGCCAGGCGACGTGGGTCCTTGCTGCATAAACACATCCGCTAAAATATGCAACATTTTGTTGTCCGTCCCCATTTATATACTCTCAGAGAAGAAATTTTTCGCTCCTTGAGTTCGTCGATGGAACAAGATACGCAATTGTCAGTGCCTGCAGCTTAACCTTGCAATTTGATGGCTGATTTTTTAAACCTTGTTCATAGAATCAGCCTACTTTACTTTACCTGACACCTTCTGACGTAGAAGCTAGACAGGGAATCTCGCTGTATTTTTGTGTAGGTCGCTCCTTTCGATACCCACTATCCGACTCCCGGGGCACATACCTCTACGGGTCTGCTGCGGCTGCCAGGAAGGACATCATGCCCGGCCAATTCACCATCTACAGGGTCGAACTTGTTTTTTTCTATCACCCTTTCAGGACTGTCCTTCAGAGTTATGGCGCGGACGGCCTCAACTCTCGTTTTGAGCATCTGCCACAATATTGGCTGTTTTAGATCAGCACTGATACTGGCCAATCGATAGGCTTGGGGAAATATTATAGGCCCACAGCTCAGCGAGCAATATTAGAGTGAGAGAGACAGTCTCACGGGCAGCAATTACTGTTCGTTGCATACATTTTTTATCCCTTGCCGTAAGTACAGCTTATCTTGCATTTATTGATACTTGACTCTGGGGAGTCAACTTCAACTCTTTTCTTCATATGCTTCGAAGGAAAAAAGGGTATTACTATTGTATTGTTGTTGTTGTGGACTTCCTGCGGGAGGGTCGGGAACATCAATACCCTTAGTTTTCTCCACATATTGCTGCTAGTCATCTTTCTCTTTTGATCACCATCCTCCCTTCTTCCTGCACCCTCCCCACGTAGAAGGCACACTTTTTCCAGGATACGTTAGCCTTGCATCCGCTCCTGCAGCCTTCACACGCATATTACGCATCATCATCACCCTTTACCCTTCGACGCACCCCCAGACTTTACACGACATTGACCTGCATACATCCTCCCGTGTTCACTGTCGCTTTGTTGGTGATCTTCGCTTCGACAGTCTTCCCAGGGCTTCTCTGCACCGCCAACACGAGACTTCTCGGAAGGGGGGTGGATAAGCTTTGCCCTTTACCTGAATCTTTCTTTTGCCGGTTGCCTCGATTGATTACCTTTGGGGGTCAGAAGGCATTGCTGCTGACACGTCATTAGTCTAGGCTAGTTTCTGGCAATCCCCACGGATCGGAAAATAGAGTGAGGCGAAATACGAAAGAGAAAGCCTATCTTTTGTGTCTTTCGCGTGGAAGCCCTAGTTTTTAGCAAAAGTCTATAAGCATGAGTGCCTCCCCGTCAAAGGCTGAGGGGCCTCATGAGGAGGATGTTCAATCCCCAGAAACCGAAGACAAAGAACAAGAGCAACCTGCCATGTACGAATTCGAAGTAAAAGAACAAGATCGATGGTTGCCCATCGCAAATGGTGAGTTTCTCATGGCTCTATTGGTCTCCTTTCCCGCCATATCCAAATTTATGCAGCTAGTGTCTGCTCAGACATCTCGATATCAAAAAATGACCCTAGAGAGATCCTGATGGGATATCTGCAAGTTACTTTTTGGTTTTATCTACACTACCCCCCTCCCCCCCCTTTTTTTTTAAATCCCTATTCTTTTAGCTTTCCAAACACTCGCATTGCTTCGACCAAGGTCTCCAAATTCATGTATCATGCCGCTTGGGTACATGATGCGATCTATGATTGGCTTTCATCGCGAGAAACCCTAGTTCGACGCTATCCCCTCTGCGCCGAAATCTCGCCTATTGGCCGGATGTCTTGCGTTATCATGCAGCAATCCGCACCCCCGCTTGAGTGATTTCTTTTCCCCAGCTTCAGTGGGACCTTGATTGCTCTTGATGCATCATTTTTAAGGATACACCCATGCTAACAGTATCTGACGGTCATGCAGTTGCCCGTATCATGAAGACGGCACTTCCAGAAAATGCAAAGATAGCAAAAGAAGCGAAGGAGTGCATGCAGGAATGCGTGAGCGAGTTCATCTCGTTTATCACCAGCGAAGGTAAGACATGGCCGAGGGCTATCCTGAGACAAAGTTTGTAGTTCTCTGTAGCGGGAACTAACTCGAACTGGCCATTTAGCGTCCGAGAAGTGTCAACAGGAAAAACGAAAGACGGTGAATGGAGAAGACATTTTATTCGCAATGACCTCTCTTGGCTTCGAGAACTATGCGGAGGCTTTGAAGATCTATCTTGCCAAGTACAGAGAAGTATGTTCACTCCCCTCTGTCGATAGCCGGCTTTAGATGCAGGTACAACAGTGGTACGTAGTTCGAGAAACTAACTACTCTAGACTCTGTCGAGGGGAGGGGAATCCAGAAACGGTCCATCCGGATCAACAGCAGGTGCAGGTTCGTCATCAAATTAGGAAACAGCATATCAGACTACAGCGTCGAGGCTAGCGCTAAATCCAACCTTCATCGAAAAAGGCCAAGGCGGTTATCCCGACGCTTATGGCCATCACATAGGAAATGGAGTCAGCGGTGCCGACGGTTACTAGACCATCGAGCCAACTCTACAATGTTACAACCATTACGCATTAATTCATCACACACACTCAGCATTTTCACTTCAACTCGTCGAGGGATCGGATAACAGGGTAACGACAAACATCCGACATCAAGACAGCATTAACCCTCGATGGAAAAATCCGACGACAGATAAATCTTCACCATTAGCGACTTAAGATTTTACACAGTGCGCCCTTTAACAGTACGCTACCTCCCTTCTTTTCTTCGAAAGACTCTTTTTTCCTGTAGTTTTTTCTTTTCTTTGGTTAAGAGAGCCCTTTCGAAACACCACCCACCTGGTTACGACCCTCCTACATTTCCGGTGCGACAAATTTTCAACAATAGTTCAGAACTGATTCTTTTAGCTGGCTGCGTGGTTCGACAAACAGGGAGAACGCCTCACCTTCTTCCAAAACGGCCGCCGGTAACGACTACTGTCCTCTCAAGCTTCGGTACCAAGCTAGCTAGCTCTAAGGTCACCATTATCATCGTAAGGTTGCTTTTGTGTGCTCGGTCTTCCTTTTTCGAAACAAATTGTCTTTTCTTTTTTCCGTTCCAGTTCTTGAAATCCTTTTCTTCCATTCTACTTGTTGTATTTCTATACCTGTTATCTCTCCTTTCGGCGTATCGTTCTATGGCATCCTTTTTGTTTCTATCCCCAGACTGTACTACTTTTGCATGCATCATTTTTTTATACGGGAATAACTGGCGAGCCATATATCCACCTCCACATCGGGAATATTTCTCATTTGTCTCTTTTTTTATACTTACTGTGACTTCCTGCGCTCTTGTAATCTCATTTGTACACGGCGGCTTTTATATTTGCGAAATAAGAAAAAAAATTGGAGAGAAAAGCTCAAGGGAAGAAGTGGGGAGGAATACGATAAACTGCGGGGGGAGGAAGTTGAATCGGTCATGTTAAAACTCTACAAAAAAGAACAAGAAGAGAAGAGGGAAAAAAAAAAAAAGCAAGGAGCAAGGGAAGATAAAAAAAAACAAAAAGCCACAAACGGGAAACTTTACTACTTTAGATTGCGATATATCCATCAGACTTGCGAAAGCTACAGGCGCGATTTCCATATTCACACAAAGCCTTTTCTTTTTTTGTTCTTATATGTATTTTTTCTTCTTTTTCCTCGAATCTACAATTTACTATATAGCACTTACTACTAGTGCAAATTGCTCTCTGTGCATGTGTTTTTCCCCACGTGAAAGTCCCAATTCTTAAAACTCGATCTCTGGTACCTAAGAGAGAGGATGTATTTATAGAATCTAAATTGTAGATATATTCCAGATCTCGTCCTTTCCTAATCAGGAATAGTATATATTGAATTTTCCAACATCTTCCCAACACATATATCCTCAACCTGCCCATTACCCTCTACCCCACCTGATCCACACTTCTTGATCAAAACGATAGAGCCCTCAATTCCCATCCGTAGGGACAGTAGGGTTCTGGGGACAAAAAAGAGAAATATACCTGTCAATTCTAGGAAATATATAGAATCAAAGGAACAAAAGATTAGATATTAAAGTTTAGTCATTTCCCTATTTCATCCTTTCAAAATGCGTGTATGGACAACAACCCCCTTCAAGCCAGTCAAAAGAGTGCGAACATAAAAAATATTCCAACAGGAGGTTAATCAAAGGAGGGTTTGAATGGGCGAAGGGAGGAGAAAAAAAAACAAAGAGCAAGGGGATAATGATATAGAACAGAATAGGTTCCAAACATGGATATCCTAATCCATAACATCATTATCTCCGATAAAACTAACAAGTAAAGAAAAGGAAAGTTTGAGCACATATTATCGTTCGGAGTTTCCACAACGGCATAGAACTCCTTTCTTAGCCGTCTGTTGGGAAGAGTTCGAATCCAAAGGTCTCTAAGACTTATCGGATTCGCTGTCGACGTGAAGCGTTGGGTCGGCTCCACCAGCCCCGACAGAACTGCCAGTCTGTCCTCGCATTCTTCGTACGGTTGCTTGTTCCTCGAGGGCCATTGGTTGGTTAGGTAGCGGAAGGCTGGCCGTGCCTGGTGCTAGTCCACGTCTCTCGAACACCTGTCCTTCTCCATTACGTCCATCTCCAACATGGCTAGCACGGTGCGATGTAAAGCCAAGTCCAGATGCGCCTGAATGGCTGTATGATCTTTGGGTTCCAGATGGTCCAGCACTGATGAATGATTCTATACACCCCTCCTGATTTGCTAAATTAGTCGGATCTTGAAGAGAAGGTTGCTCCCGCATGTCATCGGGTATATGCTTTCGGCGATTGTTCGAGGCGTCCGACCAAAATAGTCGCCGACACCCTTAATCGATCGCCGATTTTTTGGCTCCGAATTATATTGGGATCGGGAATTTTGGCGGCTTTGCAACTTTCGTACATGCCGTTCAATTTTAAACCCAGATTGTATAGGCAATTTGGTCTTTTCGTTTCTTCGCATACGTCCGATTCGTGGTTGCATACGCTCCAGCGCATTTTGTGAGGACGGGCCCTGGATACGCGAATAGTTCATCCTGGATAACTTGAGGGACAGGTATAAGCTTACTGGATAGGAATGCCTTGGTATATTCATTTGGAGGTGGTTTTTTGACCATATCAATTGGCTTGCCGAAGTCGTCTGCCGGAACCTCGGCCAAGTAGGGGGCTTTCGTAATCGCATCAGAGTCTGATTTTCCTCGTTCTCTTCTTCTCGTTCGAGTAGGCCAGGCACAGTATTACCGCTCGGAGCTTGGGAGCCACTTGGGCCCGCTTCTTTGCGTAGATCATATCGGGATTCCACAGTGGGGATTATGGTCTTCTGGCCACTGATAGGGGCTTTTCCTTTTTTATCGTCACTCTGGCCACTGATAGGGGTTTTGCTTTCGTTATCGTCACTCTGGCCGCTGATGGGAGTTTTGCCTTATCGTCACTCAAAGGCTCTTCATCAGAATGAGGACCACCGTTGTCGGAGTCGTCATCACCCGGCCCGTCATACCATCTCATGAGACTGTTATATCCTCTCGCACTTTCACACAAATTCGCCCATCTGGTTGGTGAAGTCTCAGACTTCCTTGGTGTGAGCTCACGAAGAATCCCTTCGACGGAGCAGGAGCAGCCTGCCAAATTAAATTAGAGTTCTTGAGACTGTCAAGACAACATATAATCATTCAATTTGGTAAGTAATTCTAATATCACACCTTGTAGCTCAGCAAGGAGGTGAGCTCCCGATTTAGCAGGGGGTCCAGGTTTATCATTCGAAGGCGTGACTGGAACTTCGGTACCCTTATCATTCTGTACAGTGTTGGCACTTTGGGTCTGCCTAGCAGGTCGAATGAAAGCCCCAGTAGCCTTCTGTGCAATGCCGCTTCGAATTGGCGAGTTATTCCTCGAGCTATGTGTGCTTTGGGAAGGAACAAGAATGCAAGGATTTGGTTGTGAGCCGGTGTGCCTTTTCGAAGGCGTTGATTTTCTTACAACAGGCATTTTCGATTGACCAGGCATACTGCCGGTGACCGCTTGAGGTTATCAATAGATGATTGAAGAGGAATTGAGAAATATGAAGGAAGGCAGGCGTGATGATGATGGAGGTGAAGGACACATGAGATGGAGATGTCAATGGTAGGGAAGGAAGAGAGGATTGGGGGAAGGGAGTAGGATGAGGAGTAAGAATAGGAGGAGGGTGTGGTATGGCCATGTCGTAACTATGCATGGACTTACACGGCAGAACGTCTATGATATTTATATCAACATATCCTGGCGTCAGATCGGAGCCTAGGTTGCCTCGACAAACTTCACATCCCGTTCCTGTGGGGGTGGGGCTGGGATAAGCTATTCGGTGGTATATAAACCACAAGTAGGTACAAAGGAGTAAAGATACATTGCCTGCCCAAAAGTACAATACCGCAAGAGAAGCCAGATGCATGGCTTGAACAAAGAATGACATCCACCTCAAGTCTCGTTCTCCCTGTTGTTTCTTCTGGCGACTTCATTTCAAAAAAAAAAAAGCAAAGGAACTTCAATCTAGCTCGGGAAGAAACACATCATCCTCGAATGGTTCACATGACATACAGAGTACTTGTGTCTAAATTGAAGTTGATGTTAGAGATATATATGATATGGATAAGTGGGATACATATGATCAATTACTCACCTAATGGGTGGCTACAGCTCAACTGTGGCTTTTGCTGGTATTTACCCTCCAGTTCTTCACGAATGTTATTGAGGAGCTGGTGGTAACTCTGCTGTGGGTCCTTCTTCAAGGCACTGATGAAAGCGTAACTCATAGCACCAGTGGCCTCACCGCCTTCAAATGTGTCAGCGCTATACATATTTGTCAGTATCTTCAATCTGAAAAATACGCTTTAAAATAGAGAAAGGTTGCCTACGATGTTTGCACGTCCTTTGAACCAGACCATTGAATAACATCTGCAGGAGATGTCTTGGTTCGCTTCGCCACGGCATTGGCTTTGGCCCCAGTAGTAGCCTTCTTGAGAAATCCTCCAATTGACGAAGCAGCGCCCGCAATGTCGTTCCGGCTGAACGAAGCGAGAGCGCCCAGAAGACCCATACCGGCCTCCTTGGCCAAATCTGGTTCCTTGAGTACACCTTTGGTGGAGTAGAGATACGGTAGATCTAGGGCTGATCCGGAGTGACAAGAATCAAAGATAGCTGTTAGTCTGACACCTGGTTGGAGTGAAGAGACCCTGATAGAAAATATTAGCAGAAAGGCCCTTTGAAGATTGAGGGGAGCGTTCGCTTACATGATTCTGTGCATTTCATCATCAACGATCATACCAGAGGTACGGAAGTCGACGGGATAGATTGTTTCATCATATCCTAAGGTTATGTTAACAAGTATCCTTAACAATACGAATCTAGTACGCCTTACCATCATCTTCATCGCCATCTGTATCCTTTTGCTGACCACCATGACCAGAGTAATGGAAGAACAGGGAGTCATCTGGTCTTGCATCTTTCACCAACCAATGCATGGCACGGATAATATTTGCCTTTGTAGGTTGGCTGGCTGGATTCTGCTGGTCATCCGTTAAGATAACCATATCTTCCAAAGCGTATCCATAACGCTCGTTCAAGAAAGTTTTCATATTTTTGACCTAAAATACCTCCATTAGCAAACGGGAAATATTGAGAGTAGAAAAGGTAACCAACATCGTTGATACAGCCTCTAAGCTGTCCACGTTGTCCAAAATAGTTGATACCGATCAACAGAGCCTTTCTACGTCCTGTGCACTTGCTGGGAACCCAATTGTAATTGAGTCCATGTCCAAATGACTGCGGACCTTGGGCAGGCCGAGGAGCGTTTTGGTTTCCTCTCGTATAGTCATTGTTGTTATAACTTGCCATGTCTGCACGATTGATTAGTCGTTGATGATCCTAACTAACGTGATATCATCATATTCATACTTGGTCGTGGGCCTTCGGTATGTCCCCAATTATCATTGGAATGCTGGACATGTTGGACATTCGGTGGTGGATAAAACGCACCACCCTGAGGAGGTGGTCCGGACGGTGGGCCATAATTTCCGTATTGCTGCTGATTTGGTGGCTATACGGGCGAAATTCTCGTAAGAAACGCCGGAGTGTTTTTGATATCAGTAAAATATACGTACCGGGTAGTTGTAGTCGGCCCTCGGGGGTGGTCCAGATGGTGGGCCATAATTTCCATACTGTTGTTGAGGACACTGTGGAGGCGGGGAGCCGTACTGGTTCTGAGGGGGGTAGTTGCCATACCCTTGCTGGTGGGCAGGTGGTCTGGACGAAACGTCTACGGATCAGTGATAGGGCAGAACATATTGAACGGCAGCCCGGACTTACGAATAGTAACCTCCTTGTGGTGGAGGACCCTGAGGAGGGTAGTACTGATTCTGCTGCTGGTTCTGCTGGTGGGCGTGGCTGCCCGGA
Organism: Arthrobotrys flagrans; assembly: GCF_004000055.1. Taxonomy (NCBI): domain Eukaryota; kingdom Fungi; phylum Ascomycota; class Orbiliomycetes; order Orbiliales; family Orbiliaceae; genus Arthrobotrys; species Arthrobotrys flagrans. The sequence goes on from NW_027137556.1 coordinate 2,296,200, forward strand.
TAGTACGACATGCCGATGGCTGAGGAACGCTTGCGTACGCAGACAAAACTGGAATAATCAAATAGAGACGATTGTATAATCCGAGATAGTCTCGGTATAGAAGCTAAATGTCCGTTTGGAAAAGAAATCGGGGGCGTGGATTCGTATGACAGCGCCGGGGAGTCGAGGATGGGGAGAGAAAGAAGGGCAGAGGATAAGCCGCAGCTGGGGCGCCTTTGTTCCAGCGAACGCAACTGCCTGCAAGTGCAAGTGAACCTGCCGACGATTCGAAGCCAAGATAAAAGCCGCAGGTCAAACGTTAGGGTGTCAACGGCTGCTTCCGAGCCCTCCAACACAATTTAATCATTCAATAGCGGATGTTCGCCTCAATCAATCGGGGATAGTGATCTCAGGCGGTGAGATGCCGACGGGTACGTACAATATCTAGACGGGAAACTTGTGATAACAGTTATTAAGACTGCGAATTCGTCATCCAGGGCTCGAGCTTGAAATAAAGGGATTTCGATTGTCCTTGTACAGTCTGTGAAACTGCACTTTCGAATCGTTCTTGGCTCCAAGCTATACTACGGTCCAGATTATCCGAAAAGTGGGGTCGATGGACAGACACATGCACAATGTTACCACTTTCAGTTTCGTGGCTTTTGGCCCCCAAAGAAGCAGTGATTTCCAGCATCAGCTTGCCTACGCCGCATACAAGCTAGCCGCGCTAGTCTATGCCGCACTATTATATCCCCGGCCGAATTTCAACCAATTAACATTAATGAGCAGGATAATACATTGATGAACTTAGTTACAACTTACAAAATATTCAAGAAAAAGGTATGAAATGTAACGAAAGGAGTTAATTTGTCGGATTTAGGAAAAATTACAATACTATGGGATTCGAAGTTTTACCAGGCAGGCTACGGGTTTGCAGCATTATTAGGCTGTGCTTAAGATATCTGTTCTGGCTCTGTCATGACTCGGAATATCTCGGCTTAAACTTATGGCCGGGCCCCATCTATCAGTAAGATTGGAGCATACCCGTAGTACGTCCCGCAGCTCCTGCTTTAGTACGAAATTATGTGCTAATAGTCTCTTGTAGAAGTTCGCCTCGATATAGTTGTCATGAAAGGCAAACCAAAGCGTAGTTAAGTAGTAGCAATCGTTTTCGATACGGTGCGCATTTGCTGCATTCACTGTAAAGGCATTTCTAACGTTTTCTAGCGCGATAACACCGTACTCTAGAGCGGCGATCTTGTGAAGAAGATATAGAAGAGCCCGGTCATTTACTGACGTATTTCTATTGATGTCAATTCTTTCGAGATGCCCTGAGGTAATTGGGCGGGCTTTCATGCCTGTTAAATGATAATATGCGGAGACGCTGACCTATAGTGTTTGATCTCGCCCTTGGGCAATACGTTCTAGGTACTCGACGGCAGCGGCTTGGGCGGCGCGCAAGTTTACATCCCGGATATATTCGTTCCATATTGTAGTATAATATTTTAAACGACTAGAATCTATGTATTGTCTCGTAGGACGATATTAATGTGATATAATTTCTGGCGGGCGTGGGAATATGGCTTGTATGTTTGGATTCTCCACATTTTGTGTAGTCTGAGGCTGTACGTATGGCATGTTGGTAGGTTAGAAATTGTTTCTTGTGAGAATTATTAAGGCATTAATATTGCTAGATTGTGCGGGTCTCGATACCATAACCTTTGATATGAAGAGGCCAAGGTTCTGAAGGTTTAGGCTGCTAGCTAATGAATTTTAAAACCGGATTGGGCGTTTTCGCAGTTAATTCAGGGATATCTATAGATGTATAGGGCTGATTCGGCCTGATATGAAGAAGGTTCAGCGTGTAGCTGTCCTACATAGAATCATGGTTAGACAGAAATCGCTTGCAATTTATAGGTGTTAATACCCCCAATTTTCATTTGAAAAACGTTCAAAAAAACCGACACAATAACAAGAGCAGGGAACCTAGAACTATGCTGCCTCTGGGTGCATCGAGGATAATTTGGATACACTCTATGTTACAGGAAGCATCCGGCCAAGCGCCTCGCAAGCTAGCCTACCTCATATTATTATACACGGAGATGCGAGGACGTCGTCTTACATCCAATCGATCAACTAGTAGCTTGCTAGTAAGCCCTTCGAGGAATTACTGAGCTACGATGGCGCCGGTGCCTACTGTAAGGTAGTTGCAGTATAAAGTCAGGTGTTGAAGCACAAAGTGTGTTGTTGTGGTATTCTCCGTTGACCTCAATCACAGGAATTTGTTGAAGGCCCAGATGTCACGGAAAATTGCCGCTAACCTGGCCTGAAATTCAGCCAGACGTGACTGATACATTTCACCACAACATCAATAGTTCTAGGAAACATTCTTGGAGCTTATCCGCGCATACGAATAATTTTCTGTGGGCTATATACCTTTAGCATCTCTATATAGAACTATGACTTCCAAACAAATGTTAGTATCTCACGACGGTACACTAACTCTAACGACCATGTGCCGCAACCTAATATGACGACCACGGTAACTCTAGCTGCCACAAGTGCTTATATAACCACGCTACCTCCGATACCAGCATCCTCGACCGCTACAGTGATCGATTTTCAAGTACCTCTATATGGGACACCCGGCACGTCTTTCCACCTAACTTTAAATTCGGATCTTTTGAACCGATTGGCTGTTGTTGAACGTCAAATTATTAATTATTGCGAGCATGCATTGCTGCGCTCTAAGGATCATGGGGTAAACGTGCACACTAACGATCATGGGATAAACGTGCAGAGCCTCGTACCTGTCAATCACCCTGTAGACGGAGACGGCAAACTCCGTGATGTTCGGTTTTGTGAAGGCAGTGCCTTGCCATGGCGGATATCTACTCCATTTTCGGACAGGATGCCAACAGACCGGGTCTTCCAGCCGCACCTTTACATAATTTACATCTCAAGAACCAAAGGAATCTAACAACTTACTATGGCTATTTTTTGTGTGACTTCGGGCTGGAAAGCTTGGAGATGCTCTGTAACCTTCATGCAGCCCTAAAGCTCTGTGAAACCCTAATGTTGCCAGTTTCCCAAATTTATCACAAATCACATATTCTGGCAACTAATATGACGATTAAGGAAACCCTGAGCGAAAATGTTAGTGCCGAGACTCCAAGAATCCCCAGATTTTATTCCTAAGAATAATACAACAACTAACCGAAGTATTTCTCATGTCGTGAATTGGTGGCGGTGACTTTTCATGCTGTTGGCGAATCTGCATTCACAGCTGCTAGTGTTGTGACGCCTCTTTCGAAATATCTGCCTTTCACAGTTTCTGCGGTTACTTGTCTATGCCTCAAGACTCTTGGGTGCCACAGACGCAATGTTGGCATCGTTGAATCGTATGATCACACGGATTCACAAAGGCTTTTGTGGTTTATAAATATAGACTGTGCCGCTTTATTCCAATAGCAATCAAAAAGTCAGGGAATTCGGATTCTTCTACTGGAGTGCAATATATTATATAAACCTCTTCAATTTCTCCCAGGCTTCCTTCGAATTCCAAGATCCAATACATATATCCAAAGTTTCTTATTATTTTAAAGTCGAACAATCGACCGGATAATCGTACAGACTCCTATCTATAAATCATGAAGTTCTCAATCCTTAGTACCGCTACCGTCCTCCTCGCCTCTGGCCTCGTCGAATTGGCCACTGCTGCCAACTGTGTTCGATACTGGGAAGGCACAGCACCATTCTGTGACTCCAAATGCCCAGCCAAATTAGCCGGTCGTACCTGTAAAGGAACGGGACAGTTCTCAAGCACAGGTAAACAATTTCTAAAAATCCCAATTATGATTCTGCTAGATACGCAGCGCTACAAATAACGGAAAACTGATACAATACTGTGATATCTAGGGAACGGTGGTAAGTGCTGGAGTGGCAGGAAACAACTTTGCGAATGCTGCGGAGGGTCTGGACCACCACCTGAGCAGGCTTGCCTTAATCCCCGATCTCACAAGTCTAAATGCGTTGGCCTTGTTCTTATATGTTCGAGAATAGGGGTGAAGGCGGATGGGACTGAGGTCGTATGTTCGACCTACGCTTGTGGTTCCTGCTTCTTCGGCTAGATAGAATCAGGGGCTAGGGCACGTTGGAGTAAATAGATTGGATGTAAACTGATAATAAGTGGGTGTTATTTTGCTATGGACGATTTACTTAAGTACTTGATGAATCTTGCACTTTGTTCTAAACTGGGTTTCCCGTGTGGTTTGCATGGGAGGCAGCTTATATTGGCGTGGGATGCATTGTGGGTCAAGCTTCATGTTTTTATTATTTTCGTACAGTATTTATCTCGTACCCAGAGCTGTACAGTATGCATATCGTGTGTTTTGACGTCATGGTTGGGACCTTTTCTGTGTATGTACCTAGGTAATAAGTTACAAATCTTAGGTAGCATCAAAATGTTGATTCCTGAGCGATTTGGATGGAGCCGTCCCTGGTAACCCTTGAGTTTCGGCTGATCAAAGTATATCCACTATATGCGCATTTGTCATTTTTATTAAATTTGAATAGGCCGGTGACAGGAACGTGTTATAATAAGGAATAAGACAGGCTATTACCCAAGCAGGTATATTGTAGCTACCTAGGTACTTAGTTGATCTAAGAGCTAACACCGGAGTCAGTCTTGTGTAATACGAACAGAGTTCGGTTTTTGGGGTGTGCAATGTTGTGTAACGTTAGACGAATCGAATTGGCTCATGGTTGCTAACAGTTGATAAAAAATCTTCCGAGTCGGCTTGTTGATGTTAAATACATGTGTATAAATCCCCGGGGCTATATCATGAAATTCGGGGGTATAGGTAACTCTTTCGTGATATCTACCGGGTTGCTATACCTTGGTTTTTCTCCGAACATTTGAAGAGCACCCTTGATATGCCACTTTGCGTCTTTGAAGGTAAGTTTCCTGATGAGCTCGACGAACCGGGGTTTTAGCTGAAACCCTTCGGGAAGTAGACTCTTTCGGAAAGCAGCTTCAACGTAATCTTCCGAATAACAGGCAACCAAACCCATGATGAAATGACAACTATCTTGTAGCCCCAAATGAAATGCTCTTTCCGAAGCAGCCCTCCCTTCTTCGAGGGCCATATCTACATCATTGTACTTTAAAAACACAAGACACCTTAGGAGATGGATGTCGACTAGGTCCGAATCTGAAGGATTTGACATGTCGATTTTATCCAAGATGCTGACATCGCTGCCCTTTTTGGCGGCGGATGCAATAACGAAGGCAAAGTAACAGTCTAGGTCGATGTTCGCCTTGTCAGTGATTTCCAAGTACCGGTTCACAGCCGTTACGACGCCATCATAATTGTTTTTCTCTAGTAGTTTCTTCCACGCAGTCGGGTACCATTCTCGACGTTTTTGAGATACTGCCTCTTCTGAACTTAAAACTGATCCAGAGTCATTTAGGCTGAGCTGAGAAATCTGGGCCCCATCTAGGAAAAGTTTAACACATATGTTAATATATATCAATATCGCCGATTTTACGGCGTATTCATGAAAAATCTAGCTCGGGGAATACCTAAACCCATAGGCGGAAAAGCAGGCGAGCTATTCCTTGTGGTGGTGGGAGTAACTTTGCTATCGCCGGCCTCTGTAGCGGCCACGGAACCCGGCATGATCTATCCAAAATCAACCGACTTGCATGCTATGATTTAAGTCTGTTGCTATGAAATATTCGACGCGACGATCCTGAAACTTAACCCCGCAATCCTGCCTCGCGCTTTCGGCTTGCATTTTTGGACCGTGACACTCGAATAGTGCCGGAGCAACAAATTCGGCTGTAGTATGGCTCGCTGGGACGTACTCTGTTTAACATTTTTATGCCTGGTTAGAAAGCGGGCTCGAAGCTGCGAAGCTTGCGCGAAATCGGCACGAAATCGGATTTGACGGCTTCTTTCTCGTACGACAAGTTCATCATCGCTCATATGTTATTGATTTTCGGTCCTTAAAATGGGGAAATACAGTAAACCCGAACTTAAGCCCGAAGCCTAAACGGCGTCGGTGGAAACTATAGCATTTCATACACAACACAAATAAACTGTGGTTCAAACAAGTGATATCACAGTGCAGCCTCTGGGCTAATTGTCGTTTCTTACTGGTTCTGGAAGCAGATGCAAAGTATTAAATGAGTATGGCTTGCAGGAGCAATAGTTCATAAAGAATGCCGCTTGGATTATCTCAGCCATGATCTAATTAAAAGCCTTATGTAATTGGGGCTAGGACCAATCCTGTTGCTCCGATGTGGGTTGAAGCTTGTGTCCATGACCCTAGATTGGCTTTAGATTTTATAGGGCACTGCTGTCCTGCGGGAGTAAGCTTTTGACTATATAAGGAACTTGCTCCCACGGTATATGGATTCTGTTTATTCTTACTAAATTAATTCAACCCTCTAGCTTTGAAGCCTTAAATCTAAAGAGTGTTTTCTATTTCTCTTAGTTTTAAACCACCCACTATGTCAGAAAAGACGATTGTCGTAATCACTGGTGCAAACACCGGTATTGGCTATGAAACCGTTAAAGCCTTCTTAACTGCATCTCAACCATATCACATCTTCGTGGGAGGACGCAGCCCCGAGAAAGTCGAATCCGCTATCAAAAGTTTCGGCGACACAGGAATCCACACTTTAGTCCCACTCCAACTCGACCTTCTATCTGATGAGTCAATCGCAGCCGCATATGTCAAAATCAGCTCAGAGGTCGACCATATTGATGCTTTAATCAATAACGCGGGAGGTAAATTTTGAGATTCCAAGCATGCTGTCGATTTCAACTTTAGTCAGATCCGGGATTACCATTTCTAACTCTAATTATCCATAACGTAGCTGCTTCCAATACCCCGGCCGCCCGCGCAACTTTAATCCAAGACTATAACGTCAATGTCGCTGGAACATATGTCGTAACCGACACCTTTCTTCCCCTCCTGATCAAATCCTCAAACCCACGCCTTCTTTTTCTCACCAGCGGTTTATCATCACAAGAGGAAGCGGGGCAGAAAGATAGCCCTCGCTATTTTAACCCACCTGCGGGCTGGCCGAAACCCCCAGGTCCCGCATTTTTGAGCTACAGAGCTAGTAAAACGGCGTTGAACATGGTGATGATAGACTTTGACAGGTTGTTGAAGAACGATGGAGTAAAAGTTTGGTGCATTTCGCCGGGCCTGCTCGCAACAAATCTGGGAGGGGACCCGGAGGTCCTTAAGAAAATGGGGGCGGAAGATCCCTACCTTGGTGGAGTGTTTATCAAAGACGTCGTTGAAGGGGCGAGAGATAATGATACCGGGAAGGTGATTAGGCGACACGAGATACAGCTTTGGTAAACTAAAACTTTTAGAATTCTAGGTAAATGCTTTTCTATAAATGTATGTAGCATGTAGAAGGTAAATTTCTCGCGTTACAAATATTCTAGTTAAGGTATCGTAATCATGAATCGTAAACGAAAATCGCTAAGTTATGTTACAGAGTGACGATGCTGGCGTTTTAGTGTGCATGGGCAGGGTTTTCCATACAGTACCTCTGGCACTCTTTGAAAATAGCAGCCTGCTTGCTCACATCTGCCAAGCGGCCAATGACTTGTTTGTTGCCATCATAGAATCCATATAGGGCGTATGGGATCCCAACTTCCTTGCAAAAGTCCATAACATATTTTTGGGCTTGTCGAAGGTTGTGACGGGGCATACGTGGGTACCTATTATAAATTTGTTAGAAATGCCTATCAAAAGGCTACTGGGAATCGATATGCTTACAGGTGGTGTATAACTTGGAACTGGAGTCCTCCATGGAAAAAGTCTAGCCATTCCGGACAATCGACGTCCATGGTAGTTCTCAACATCCTCTGGGGGAAGGACTCAGCAGGCCCAATGTCGGAAGTGCTCATCGCAAAATGGCTGAGTGTAATTTGTACATGAACAGGCATTGGGACGACGTGGCTGATGGCAAAGAAGATGAGGCGATCCTGGGCTGTGGGTAAAGATTTGTAGATAACACCGTAGCCATACCAGATCCAGAAAAGGAACATGGCGAAAATCTCGGCGTATCTATGCCACCAAGCGATTCCATTCTTTGGGGCCTGCCCGAGAAGAGTATATTCCCAAGAATTGCGGTAGAGGTTAAGCCTGCCGAAGCAGAGCATTGGATAATACAGCCAGTGTTGGGCGCGGATGACGAATTGAGCGAAACGGTCATAGGGCAAAATACGATCGTAGTACGTTGAGTATATATTGCGGAAAAGCTTTTGGTCGATAGCAAAGAATGGTAGATGCTGAATATCGGGGTCGTGCTCTGGCTCATTTGTTACAATGTGGTGAACCTGTAAAAGTTATTAGGAGATAGACCGAAGTAAAAATTGCGAACGAAGGTGGAGCCTACATTGTGGTTGCGCTTCCACCAGCCAAGCGAAAGACCACCACACAAGTCCGCAACGAATATACCGATAAAAGTGTCAATGGCGAAGTTATGAGTGATACCCATGTGCCCGGCGTCATGAGCCGTAAAGGTCAGTTGATGCCACCAGATCCCCAAGAAAATCGCGGAAAGTTTAAACCAGCCGGTCCGCAAGAAGTATACGAAAAGGCCAAAGAAAGTAAAATATCGAAGGCACTCCCGGCCGTATGCCCAGTAGTTGCATTGGTATAAACCTTTGTCGCGCAGTTTTTGGTCGAGCTCACGGTATTTGTTGATGATGTTTTGCTGTGTGTCTAGGTCTAGAGATGGGTAAAGATCGAGATCTTCTTGGAGGCGTCTCTCTTCTTCTTGTTTCAACGACAAAGACGCATCACCTTCACCATCAGATACTGAGGAGACCGAGGAATTATCGGCTCCTCGTTTTCTCTGCCTGACCCTAGGGTCAAGGATGAAATCGCGCTCGCTGCTGGAGCTTGTAGGGGTTGTTGATCCAGAGCTAACTAGGTCTGAAGGAGTGATATTCACGGTGTCAATCGACATGTCGTTTTCATTAGGGCAGTCGTCGTCGATGAGCCTAAATTTGCCCCCCTGAATCGGAGGTCGGAAGTTCACCCAGGGACCCTGAATTTTGCCAATTTTGAATTTCATCATCATGGCTTTGGCTTCAGCGGAGTGGAGGCTATAAATCTCGAAATCCTCTTGTTAGTATACATAGTTTGAAGAGTTAGAGGCCGATTGATATATCGCGTACGCTGTAACTTCATCCGTGGCATCTCTGCCAACCATATGCATAATAGCTTTGTCGCCGCCTGGGTGGTATTTCAGCCATGGGTCGACTTTTAAGACCTTGTCGTTAACGATAATGACTTTCCTTCCTTCCGCGATCAAATTCTCGACTTCCCGCCTCGAGAATACCTTCTCCTCAGTCGTCCGACCCATTTTCGACGATATAGCTGAGACAATGGGTATGTAGAATCCGGGGGATCGAGTTTTGTGGTGCTCTCAGCGCGGGTGACAAGGGGCTCAAAGCTTGAAGCCAGCTGTTTCGCAAAACACAGCTGCAGGTGTTTTTGATTTAAGCTTAAATACACATCACAGAAGTCTGAAACCCACCAGACAGCTGTCGCGCATTGAGGAGGAATGACGGTATGTCGGATCCGGGATCTAGAAAGAACCGAAGAAACAGCGGGAGTACGTATCAAAGTCGTAAGCTCTGTCGTAGGGTGGTTAGGTGGTCATTATAGGAGATGGTTTGCGACTGCGGAGAAGGACGTGGTCTGATACGCATCCGGTCGCCAAGTTCGCCAGGCATTGCCCAATCAACCCCACACAACGCAGCACGAGCGTTGGATTTTGTGCACAAATCCTGGCCTTGAATCTCGTAATTCATGAGTTTGATTGAGGGTGCTAAATTCACATGGGATTAAAGCACATGTTCGTATCCGTAACGCATCTGTTTCGTCGTATATGACATAAAACACAGCCAGTTTCGGCTTGGGGCCAATATTAAAACATTTGATACTGCATAATGATAGCTATTTCAGTACTTATATATATATAGTGATGACGAAGCTTCACGGGGCCCTCATGTCCTAAATTAACGTTATTTCTCCTTCAACTACGGTTTGCGAAGACCGATGCATTGGGTGTTATTCACGATAGCCATTGAGGGGAGGGGAGGGGAGGTCGTCAAGAATCCGATATGCCCTGAAACAACGAGATCTATCACTCTAAACAACATAACAGTTGAAAATATGAAATATATAGATCCAGGGATTAGTTGAGATATCCAGCCTCGATTTCCCCGAAATCCCTATGGAAATTCTCCAAAATGTTGGTAAAATATTGTTAGCCGTACCAATGCTGCCGAAACAGCCAATTTGGAGCTGTATATGCATTGCAACTCGCCCCTACTAGTTGTCCCTGAGCCCCACCGAAACCAACCCGGAATTTCGTACATTCAAATGGTGATATCATTCGCCGCAGAAAGATTAGTAGCTTAAGAACTGGGCTGATTGTGTTGATTAAAAACCTCGCTGGCTTTAGAAGCAACCAAGTTCAACATGCATGAGGTGACGATAAATTTGTTGTTTTGTTAGAGAACTTGAATGAAAAGTTTATAGAAAAATAGAAGGCTGTATACGTTTACGATTATATTTTTTTATTATCGATACACCTGGACTCGGAAATTGCAACCAGTCTGTCTCGGGGTTCGGGTGTCTGTCCGTCAACACAGTCGGTATTGGGTTTAGTGGTACCTTGAAGCGCATCGACATTCCGCTGGCCAACGTCTCTAGATCTTGGCAACAAGCTTGGCGGGACACATATATGAGAAACAGCAAAGAAGTGTTCACTTGAGAGTTTCTGGGTTAGGCGGTATATATTTGCTTCTAGAATTCTATTGTAACTATATATGTGCATTCGAATTTTATCAATAGACGGAATTGATCTAGAGGATTTTATGCTCGAAATATCCACTCAGCAACCTTGCCCAATTTCGATCTGAATAAATTTTCGAACCAACTGATTCCTAAACCCTTATAATTAGGAGACATTGTTGACTAACAGCACTGGCGTGCATGGAGGCTTCCTGGTTGCATGCATAGAAAAAGTATTTTATCCGAGGATCCGGTGCTAGCAAACTTAACTCGACCGAAATTTAAAAAACAAAATATCACGATTAACTACACTCCTCTGGTTCCGACTGCCTCTCGCAGCCGCAGCTTACTCGAAAGGCTCAACTTCATCATATCCGGCTCCTAAGACCCAGTTGGTATGGAAAGCCCAGACAACATGCAGGTTTTGTTCTGGGAAGACCGCTTCCACCCATTCTTCTCAAAAAAATATAAATACCCAGCGTGCCCTCCCAGAAATAGACTATTTTGTTTTTCTTTTATCCTGTTCAGCATTTGCTCCATTCTTTCCCTTCCTTCACACTCCTTTGCTGTTTTTGGTTACCTTGACTTTATCCATCGATCAACACAATAATTACGATTTAACGTTATACAAAATTCGTTTCGATCAATACCTATCAAAATGAAGTTTTCAGTTGTCGCACTTGGGGCCCTTGCATTGGTTGGAACCGCCTCTGCAAATGTCCCATGCAATGCCGACTGCGCGAAAATGAAATGTTTCCCCACTTTGTGTTCGCAGAAAGGCTACAGTAAGTCTCTTTTGCGAAATTGGGCGTAGTTACATATTAACGGATTTGGAATAGCTGTGGTTAAAACGGAGTACTTCACAATCACAACGACTCCAAAGGGTGCAGGATCTGCAGAGACCGTGACGGTCACTGCTGATGATAAGGATGCAGGTGGAAAGGACGCGGGCGAGAAGGACGCGGGTGGAAAGACCCAGCCGACAGTGACTAAGACATGTACAGTGACTTCGACAGCTGCTCCTGGTGGCAAGGACGCTGAAAAGGACGACAAGGAGACTGTGACAAAGACTGTCACGGTTGAGAAAGATGCTGGTGGGAAGGGAGGTGAGGTCAAAACCGTCACAGTCACAGCAGCTGTTGAGGACGACGAACCTGAAACCGTCACTAAAGTTACGACGAAGACTTGCACAAAAACTGTCACACAGACGGTTACAGTCGAGGGCTCTAGCGCTGATGCTGGTGGATATTACTAAGGAGGAACTCGGCAATGCACCGTGTTTATTTGGAACATTGTGAGAGCGGTATTAGTCCATTGGAAACACACTTAGAAGAATATATCACGGCGAGGGAAAAGTCAGTGCATCGACGGGTTCTTACATCATGCTCATTTTTATTATTATTTTACCGACAGTTTCATATTCAGGGTCTATTTGGTGTTCAGGGTCTGCTGCATATATGACTTATGATTTATGATATCACATGAATTTTATTTTCACGTTCATTTTCCGCCTATCATTTCGCGAATTCGATTATGACAACGAAGGAATATATAGAAGCAAGCTTAGACTACCCTAAGATTTATTGATCGTGCATCGCAATAGAAATCCGACAAAGTATACGCGCTTTGCTTTATCCGATGCTAGTATTCTCCGGTATACCAACTGAGTTGAGCCGGAGCGTTTTGTGTGTTGGGGCTGTTGCATTTAGTTCAGCCTTTCGAAGGCTTCTAAGTGTCAGAAATATGGTCACATGACGTTGTTATTAGTGTTATTAGCGTTATTAGCGTTGTTGTTGTATGGCTCCATCGCATGTAATCTGAAAAAGAACAATCAACGAACACATAAAATCCTGACATTTCTGACACTAAGTGTTAGAAGTATGGTCACATGATGTTGTTATTAGCGTTATTAGTGTTGTTGTATGGCTCCATCGCATGTAATCTAAGAAGAACAATCAACAGAACGCGACCTGCAACTGGAAAGTTGGTTTATTTTATTATCATATGATTATAGGATGGGTCCTTAACTCGAAATTGTTTTAAATCGTGGGCCAACTCTTGTGTCGCAGTGGAACTTGGAAAAAATACAATGAGGGAAAGATTTTATTAATCCAATACACTGCACTGTTAATCAGATTAGCAAGACATTATATTAGTGAATTAACCAAACTAACAACGTAGATGCTGTGTCTCCATAACAATCGTGGCGCTCTGTGTCATTATCAGGCCCGAGAATTGCATGTAGAGCCGGGAAGCTTGGCTATGAAACCATATACGCGCGTTCAAAGGAATCTATGCGAAACATGTTAATACATAGGTAGCCATAACTCCGAAATGTCGCGGTTTTTTTTTTAAAAAAAAATTATTTCGATAGCTCATACGAGCATCTTTGAACCAGGAATGGTTAGCTTTTCTACAGAGCACGGAACATCCCGTGTGCGATACTACCTCCGGGACAGCCGTTTGTCGACGGACGTGGCCCACTTCGTCTTAAGTTTGACAGCAGTTCACCTGATTTTCGACCCCTATCGTTTATAGCGAGTTAAGTAGTCTTGAAGCTCGATGTTATCTGACAAAAGCACCCATCTTGTTTCTATAAGCCCGTGGGAAAATCTCGTGACTTCTGTGGCGACTGGAATAATATTCTCTGCTAGAGTAGATTAATTCTGCCTTGTCACTCAAAAATGTATTTTTCTAGGGTTTGAAAACCCGTCCGAGAGCGCTCCGATTTTAATGTATACTGTAATAGCTGGACATTCTCGATCTGTTGTCAAGTAAGGAATGTAAGTACGGGAGGGGTATGATATTAAAGGAGTTGGTTCCTTTCGTTCTTCTTACCCAGTTGGGGGTAGTCAATTAGGATACAACAGCAACAGCCATTGAGTAGTAGCATTATGCTAGATTATTGATTTTGATAGACGTAAATGGCAACGACCAAAACCACATAGTGGATGTGAAGTTTTCGGGTGTGTGTCCTTACATATTGAGCTTAGTGTTGAGCTAATCTCTCACGAAGCTGGTAACCCGACAATATCCCAAATTCTGAGATACGGCATCACACAATACCTGATATCCGTGTAAAACTTTGAAAGCATAGGGGTTCAAAGATCTAACGTTATAACGTGGTAGTACCGTTGCCAAGACACCAAGATCCAGGTTCCGGGAGTATGGTAATTGTCTTTTGCGACCAAATACTGGCTAATCGCTTACGAGAAACTTGAGGCTGGCCGTTATATGTTGTAGCTTTAGCCCTGTCATTGCATCGACTGAGAGACCCGTCGAAAAGCGGAGCAGGTAGTTTTTCTTTAAACAAGCAAGTTCAAAAGGGGACAAACACTCCACGCAGCTCCACATTTCCCCACCCTGCCTCCGAATGCCAATATATAGATCGACATCATAGCGCTACATACTAGTGTTTTATGCGCCTGGACAGTGCTTTATGGATCCATAGTTAGAGCTGTTATCGTAGGAAAGTTATTGCAATATTGATCTTAATCGCAATTACAGATATTCGAATGTTCAAGTCTATGATATTTTATTTTTGTCAAATTTACTGCTCGGAGCTAGCTATCTAGGTTAACCCCAAAATAACTTCGAGTTAGATTCTTACCTACATGCATATTTACATGAATAGTAAGCATCACTTAGCTAAGCATTCGAGTGGTGAAGGAGGTTTTCTCGGCACTTGACAAAGCATACATCGGAAATACATACATCTAGCCGGCTAGCGCTAGCCCCGAACCCTAGCCTCAAAACACCTCGAATTCAGGTACAATTTCATGCCTGTCTGCATTCCAAGAGGTGCAGAATTTCGACGGAGGAAGATCGACATTTTTCAAAGTCTCTAGCTTCTATTGTTTTAGCGCTATAAAACGTTGGTGCTAAAGCCTTTCTGAATGCTCACACTAGTTCTAATATTTTGGTTCACTTAGACAGCTTCCCTGGTTTTATTCCTGATCATACGGTCCATTTTGTTCCAAAAGTCAATACGGATATATATATACAGTGTCGATCTAATTCGAAGTTCAGGGGGAATTCGACTCCATTAATAAAATTACTCGTAGGGAGCCTACCGCCTACCCCAACGATACTCGCATATCGTAAGCACACGACGCTGATAAGAATATATAAGATGCAAAAGGCTCGTACCGCTCCTGGAACGCTGATTCGACTCCTAGATAAATGTTGCGATTTTTTCAACGGCCAGCAGGAAGAGTATCAAATTCAAAGCTGCTACAGCGATAAAACTAGCCCCTAGCAGAGCCAAGGCCGACCATAGCTTTGCCTCTGTGGCATATATTTCCAACATTCATTCGTCGCGCATTTTATAGACTTCGGCTTAATTAAGCGTGACATCTACCGATATATGTCACATTCCAACACTAGCTTCGAAGCTTTCGCAGTACAACGCATTAGCTGCTTCAAGAAAAGTAGTTCGCGGGATCCACAATGGGGTTTGTGATGCCTCCAAACCCCCAGACAGATGCCGACAGGGAATATCTAAAGGAGCTATTTCATCTATTCAAGCAGTTCCCACAAGACTTCGAATTCCCCTAGAAAAAAATCCGAATTATCGAGTACCTGTGAATACATTTTATTGCTTCGCAATGGGCATAATCATCTGCGGTCTTACGACTGTTATCGTCCTATTACGATTTTGGGCCCGCTCTAAGGCTAAGGGTTCATTTAGTACTGATGACTGGGTTATGATACCAACGTTCGTATGTTTAAATATCTTTATGTATGATGCTCCAGATTAACGACGGCAACAGCTGACTTAGTCACAACAGCTCTGCTATTGTGCTTTTAATACGGTAAACATTTTTGGTAAGTTTCTCCTTAGGTAAAGGCCTTTAAAAAAAAAAAAAAAATGGATGCTGTGGCTATCAAGCCTGTGTACTAATATTTGAAAATAGCTGTGTTCAGGACTGGTCTTGGCTACCATTTGTACGATAATTCAAGAAAGGACATTGAAGGGTACCTAGTAGTAAGTTCTAAATCATTGTCTTGTTGTCCATTAGCGCTGTTATTTTGATCAAAAGATTTACAATCAAGCCCCAACCTTATAATTTAGGTGCGATATCTTCATGTGATATTTTCGTTTTCAATACTACATCTTTGTAGAATCTCGATCCAACACCTGCTTCTTCGTCTAACCCCTAAATCATCGACATTTCAACGACGTTATCTACACATCCTACTAGGGGTTTCATATATATTCTAGCTTGCGGCAATTCTTACGCAAATATTCCAATGCGGAGCTCTAGCATCGAAAGCATTTGATTTAAAGTCAAATATAGATGGCACATGTATCGGTTTACGTTCGACTACGGACTATGGCGTTTTCATGTCTGGGCACATAATTCTCGACTCTTTTACAATTTTCCCTCCGCTTTTCGTTCTTTTTAGACTTCCAATGACGAAGGCCAAAAAGTTCAACCTGAGCTTTTTGCTTGTTTTGGGTATCTCCACGATGGTAAGTATTCACTACGCAGCATAATATATGAATTTTATCAAGCTTGCTAATAATATTTACAGATCTTTAGCACCATAAAACCATTCGTATTTTACCAAATAATGGTGGATTCCTTCGATATTACATGGAATGCGACTGCTGTAGCCTTCTGGGGGATTCTGGAGAGTAGCCTTGCCCTGGTGATTGCTTGCCTCCCCGCTTTGAACAGAGGTATAATTAAGTTCACCAAACTTGACAAAATCTTCGGTAGCTCTGGGGGGTCCAAGATACTTTCCAATAAATTTCGGTTCAAAGACCCTATCTACAACGGTCATGCCAAATTCGTTCGATATACTGCAGATACAACTGTGTAGGATACGATGCGCAGCTATCTAGAGCTAGGACCCATGGGAGGAACGGAATCAGATGAGCACCTACGGCGGACCTCCTCTGGCGAATTGGAGAGGAAGGGTGGTGGATATTACCCGCGAATTACTGTTCAAAGAAGTTTTCATCTGACCGAAGAAAGGGCTTCAGTCCTCGAACAAACTTTTGAGGATTATATCCCAAAGGCAAGAGTATCAGTTGATGTTATGCTACCACCAACAGCGAAAAGATTTGGTGGTAGCAGTAGACGAACTACACCGCCATCGCTGGACGATAGCGAAGTTTTGACGACATATACACACCCCTGAGACCGAAAATTCACTTTAACATTTTGGTGATATTTATTATCTGAATTTCTAAAATCGATGGGAGAAAAATAAATATTCGTATTGAGCTCGCTGCTTTGAGATGGTGTTTGGTAACTAGTCTATGTAGAGATACTTAGCTCGAGATATTTTTGCTATTATAGATTAGGTTTCATATATACATTGCTTATGGTTACAAAAAGTAGAACACAGAAGTTTTACTGATTGTGGTGTACGGACTTCGTCATAGTTTAATATAAGTTCTTTTAACACGGAACACCAGGATGGTATCATACGGTATCAGCGGCCGCAGAGGCACAAATGCTTTCCAGACATGGCCGATATGAGAAATTTCGGATGAGACTAGAACCGAGTTAAAGTAGCTATAGTAGCACTGGATTTTTACTCAACGAAGTTCTTCACAACGAATTTATATGCATATTTAGACTCCGCTTTCTCTCATCTCGCGAACATCGTAACTTCATTACATTGCACATTGGTATAGGATCAGAAAATAGGTATAATAAATTGTGATTTTAACGTTTCCGAGAAAATTCAATCTGCTGGGTATTTATAACTGGGCTAAAGTCAATCGTCTAAAGTATGGTTGATTATCGCTAGGGTGGGGGCGGTTCGTCGTAATTATCATCCTTTCTATAGCTAGCTAGCTAGAGTCACGTTTCAAGCGAGAAATGCGCCGATCTCTGAGAGAAATGTGATATCTAAAAAGAAAAAAAGGTTCAAGTATTAACTACTGTCGTTCAGATCCTTTGAATGTTGGGAAATTCTATCCAGTAACCTTTTCAGAAAGTCTCTCTCATTTGTGATATCCCTATTTTCCTTCTCTAAAGCCTTTACCCTTAACTTGAGGGCGACATTCTCTAATTTGAGTTTCTCCATCTCTGAGTATGCCACTTGAGAACCTTCTTTGCCCACTTGTTTCTCTAGTTTAGATAGCACCTCGATCCTTGTTTGGACATCGCCGAGCTCTTCTGCCCACTGGGTAGCCCCCAGCCGTAGTCCTTCAATATCTTTATGAATCTGACTCCAACAAGCACTTCCTGGAGAATCCAGGGGGTCGTCAATCACCATTGCGGTAGGCGTCGGAAATGAAGTAAGTGGAATGAGATTATCCAAGCTCTGGGAGTGTGGCAACGATGGAAGTTGTGCGCCATGCAAAGGCGGGGAGAGCGCTAAAGTATTTTCGTGCGTCATGATTGTGCTGAAAGGTGGTAATGTTGGTAGCACCCCGCCTGTCCGAAATCTACCAGCCATTGCTTCTTCTATATTTAATGATTCTCGTCTGTTGAAAGTAAGTTGTCGGACGGACTCTATCGGACTGGGTGTAATACCCGTTTCAAAAATTTCGGTCGGGGATTGCTGAGAAACATCGGGATCCTGTTTGAGGCCAACAAAGTCGGGATTATCATCAATCCGGATTGCTCTTAAGCGCCCTGCCTTAATCAGTCTCATGATCGCATCATAATCTGGTTGACTAATTGAAGCTATCGAGACTCTTGGTTGCTTTGGATCATCCGATTTGAAGACGAATTGAAAAGGTGCACGACTACGGTGAGTGTTGGTGATTTCTTTCGGATTCACCTGCTCCCCATGTTGTTCATCTAAATTTGCATGAGTACGAAACGATTTGCAGAACAAAACAAAAACAAAAAAATATCAAGACTTACAGATGAGATTTCGAAGATGCATACGAGTAGTTTCAATCCTTTGTGCCTTGCGATCCATAGTTCCAATTCTGTAGTCTTAATGGAAAACTGAATTGTTCTTGATTAAACGCTGCTTCGGCGTCTAGGAACCCCGCAGAACTTTATCAGGTGGGGCAACATCCTTTATGTAAATCAATATTGCTGAACATGGAAATTAGAATCATCCTTGGGACGAGTCTAGGAATCATCTCGAATATTCAAGAAACATTTTGGAAGAACTGAAAATGCCTTTCGTCCCACCTTGGCGATGACATGGCATTCTCCTCTTCCTCAGCTTTGCTTCATTGAGAAGCTGCCAAGTAGCTATGAGACGAGAAATATGGGTGAGATTTTTTTTGCTTGGACCGTGATTCCTAGAGCACCGGAGCTCAAGGTTTCGGAATCGCTGTCTATGCATGCAGGTATTTTTAACATATAGGTTTTGAGTATGCTGTATGGGTCGCGAGATTTGTGACGCGGTCCGGGTCTGGTTGGCATGGGTCATGGCGACGAAACTACCCATGAAAAGATACTTCTGGTTCGGAACAGCTCATCACATCTCTAGCTGTTCGATGTTCAAGCGATGGCTATAGTCGCGCCCTGCATATGCATATGTGGTTCTAGTGACTCAATAGCCTCGTTTTTTCTCCTCCAATCTTTCGCCTGGCCATAAGTTAACTTGGAATATATATACGTATACAGATATTGAGACTGGCTGTGCAGCTAGCTGTGGTATTCTGTCGAGAAACGCGTTGCTGCGTATGTGCCCTTGTGCTATCGAATTCGAATTCACTGTATCTCTTAGGCGAGATAGTTAGATATACACTGGCACATTGGTCTCGTTGGCTCTGTGGTCACTATAAACAACTAACCCGATTCAGTAGGCTTTAATCTAAATGCTGTTGTGTATAAAGCTAAGCCCGTGATCACATACGGGCTCAGGGTTAAATCTGGAATTCTTGGCGCTAAATTTACATTTATGAAACATTAGCAAACCGCATAGTTGACTGCGAGATTTCAGGACTTTCTCTGCTAGTTACTTTAATTTTACTATTCTAGAATTAGGCCTAGAAAGAATAAACTTGTTGTCATATTAAAGCCGCATAAACTCACGAATTATATTGGTTTTCCATATATATATATATATTTGGCGACCGGGTAGACAAGATTATTGACGGTACCTGCGTTGCTCATTGTTTCGGGTCTGAGTACTAGCTATTTTTAATCCACCTTAGAGCGGAACATTTTGGTCGACGGCACCCAGATAGAAGTCCGACCCGACTGATCGAGGCGTTTTTACCGGAGGCGAAACGCTAAAATCATGAGAGTTTGGCGCAATGATTGCAGCGAACTGCGCATATCGATGCATCTTGGACTATTGAGATGGTTTCTCGGCTCGGATTTATAATCCTAAAACACCGACCCGATTGAATCTATGTAGCCTAGAAGTGTAAAGTAGGGAACTTCCGGTTGGAAACCAGTCGCATTGACTGGCGGGTTTCATATATATCCTCCGGCTTCCCTTATCCCACTTGATCGCAGAAACCCAGATCTGGTATCTTGAACCTGGTAGTGGTCTGGACTTTGGTTATGTGTGGCCAATGAGATATAGCGCCAACGCCCCAACGCAAGTGTTATCCATGTTTGGCAAGGTTGGCAATGTTCACCAGCATTCAGCCAGAATGGCCAGCAGCGGGGGAGTTATATATGATTCCGCATAACCTTTTCCTTCCGAACATCTCTTCGTCTCAAGTACCGTCTTTTAATTTCTTGGAACGTCTTATAGTTGCTTTTCGACGAGTAATCTGTTATACCGAAAAGCTACATTTCAGTTCCTGGTCTATATCTTGTCATTGTCCTCACTGAATACTCAACTTCCACATTTTCGTTAGCGATGTCTTTAAAACAGGTACAGTACTTTTCCATTCTCAACTCTTTTGAGCGATAACTAATGTTGAAAATCAGGAAATTGAAACATGGGTACAAGCTCTAGAACTTTGCGATTTGGAGCAGCCTGACTATGTCGCGGCGCTTGCGAAGTTCGAATCGATTGGAGACAGCGCAAAAGTTTTGTTCAATATCGGTATTCTCCAGGCGACTCTTGGTGAACATGAGAAAGCTGTATGTAGGACTCGGTATTCTGTTAACGGGTTAAAAAATCACAGTAAGCTAACGCAAATTGCGCCGGGTCATTAGGTTAGCGTCTACCACCGTGCTATCGACCTTGATAACTACCTTGCCGTTGCTTATTTCCAGCTCGGGGTTTCGAACTTCCTCCTGAGCGATTTTGCAGAAGCCGCAAACAACTTTAACGATGCATTACTATATCTACGAGGCAACCATTCCATCAATTATGAACAACTTGGATTGAAGTTCTGTCTCTATTCATGCGAGGTGCTGTTCAACCGTGGTCTCTGCCGTTTGTACTCATCGAATAGTAAAGATGACGAGGAACATAAGAATGGTATGGAGGATCTTGGTTTTGCGGCGAAGGAGAAACAGATTGAAGCCCATAACGTTATCGATGAAGCAATCGCGGAAGGGGCCGATGTAAGAGTTCATTATCATTATAGGCTATCGAAATATTGCCACTAACTTTTTGAACAGGGTTTCACAGTATTTTCAGTACCAGTTGGGACACTTTTTCGGCCCAGCGGTATTAAGATGAAGAATTACAAGACAAAGGATTATCTAGGTGAAGCTAGAGTAGTAGCTTCCGTGGATTCTTCGAATATGCATACCGGTTTTGATGGTGTAGAAAAGAACAAGCCACTCATTGAAGAACGACCGGAGGAAGTCCAATCATTTGCAGCAACCAATTTGGTTATTCCGGATAGAAGTTCCAAGATCTCCACATCAAATAGAGATACGACAGGAAGTGATTTGACCTTCTCACCACCCGTTTCTTCACCACCCACCTCTGCACTTCCCCAGCTCCCGAATCCTGTTGGCACCCAAATGCCAACAGCTATCTCACCTCCAGCTGTCAATAGAATCCGGGACAGTGTTGTTACTTTCAGAAGCTCTAGTTTCGACGGAGGATACCGGCAATCTATGTCTCTGGAAAATCTTCCCCCAGTTGATATGACACAGGTATTTACTACGTCAAGTCCTCGCTGAAGTGTCAATATTAATCCCATTTTAGGTCAAAGTCAAGATCCACCATAACAAAAACGACAAAATGAGACTAATGCTCATGTCTCCCGACATCGAACTCGACGAGTTTCACGTTCGTGTTCGAGAAAAGTTGAACCTGTCAGGAAGATATGAGATCGAAATCAAGGATGAAACGGATAAAATTGCCATCGTAGACAGGGAGGACCTTGATGCTGCGATCGAAACAAGCAAGGATACTGCTCGTATTTCGAGATCGACGATTGGCAAACTCGAGGTATGTCGGAATTAATTCTTATAATAGTCATAAAATAATTGACTAACAGTATTCATTTAGATTTGGGTATCTGAATAAATTTGTTTAACTCATGGCGCCTTCCTCCTGCTATGAAAATTCCTTTATGTGTATTCGTCGTGGATTTAACATGAAAATTGCCTATGCTTTCCCTTTGCGCTTTGTTTTGGATTTTTCACACATGGTACGGAGTTATATGATATGTAGCGTTTAGGTTCCTTCTCTTTCAAATTTATAACTTTGGAAATTTCGGTGGCCGGTGACTACCGTTGAAAACTAAGTTTATATATCTTTCATCCGGCTAACCAAAGCGAAAAGTATCTGCCCTTGATCTAACTTGACAATATTGCTCCGTTCCCCCCGATAGAAGATCTGAAAAAGGGTAACTTTCTGAAGATTGTTCTAGAAACAAGATTGGTCTTCTCATGGCACGAAGCGTTCAAGATTTACCGAAGTAATGGATATAGGTCTAAGCATTTAGCAGATTAAAGAAAATCTTTAGAACAACTTACCTATTAGAAATTAGTTCGTCGGGCAAATAGTCGGTTTGTAGAAGGATTCAGACGCTAGGTAATTTAATACTGCATAACTACCCTTGTCACTTCTGGGGCTTAACGTGACAACTCATATTCAACTTGCGTTCCGCGGCTTGGAAATAAGGGATTCTGCATGCATTAGGGCTACCGCTAGTGATGAAGGAACATGTCGCAAAGAATTATACTAGACAGGCATTGGTTGTTCAGAGTAAACGTTCTGAAGGGATTTGGCGGGAGTATTGCTTGGTCTAGTGCCGAAACTTATATCATGATTTGTCGGTGCATATAGAATTAAATCCCATCGTGCAACGGTACGGTGGGCCTGTGGGGTTTCGGAAAGTAAGTTAGAATTTATAAAGCAAAATGCTTCTTGGACTTATTGTAAGTCAAATTTTCACAAACTATATTGAATTCGCCTCAAAGAAGGAGAACCAAACATTTCGCTGATGGCAACGTAGCTTACAGAGTCTTAAATTTATATAGAATTCCAAAATTACGATGGATTTTCGTGCAACCCAATAGGTGGCAGACGCAGTCTATTGATCGGCGTTCGTGGGATTAGTGTCACATCCACTGATTAAGGCCTTCTGCTCCCCGTATCCAAACTTGTAAGGTTGCATTTACAAGAGCTTGCTCAACTGTAATCGTTCCAAGCACAATGTTGCATAAGGGCGTAGCACAGTAACCTCGGGAAGTGCGTTAGGGTCAAGAGCTCGAGAGCTCAATGCGGCTCGCATTAATTTTCGAAACTGTTTCTGGCCATAGCGGCCATCGATCAACAGGGGTTACTAGTATACTGCAAGATCTTCTTTCAGTGATGAATATTATGAATTATAAAAACTACTATCGAATATCCCCCAGTATTTAAATATGACTAGCTCTCTCTTTTGACTCATTGCTTATTTACCATTTCCCCAATATAAAACCCCACAATTCTAGGTCGCTCAAATAGATCTAAAGAGTTAATTGACATAATGGAACCCTTCAATACGATGGCGTTATTTTTCTTAACCCTCTTCCTGCTACCAATTGGGTATTCGTTGCCAACACCAGCTCCCCGAGTTTCTAGTGGTGTCTTCACCTGCCAGGTCCGTAGCTCTTGCGAGTCAGGGCTACCTCCCTACCGAAATGCACCTCGGGTTGCTTCTCGAGTTGTCGGATATTATGCGCCAGGGACGAAATTGAAGTTGTCATGCTATGCTGTCACGGAACTAGGTGGTTGTGGGGATAGCAAGTGTACGTAGGGTTCGACTAAAGAAGATATTACTTTGAGGATAGGGAGGAGCTAACAGTCACTTGATAGCGTATGGTACAGAGAGGGTAATCGCGGT
This sequence comes from Arthrobotrys flagrans, assembly GCF_004000055.1. Taxonomy (NCBI): domain Eukaryota; kingdom Fungi; phylum Ascomycota; class Orbiliomycetes; order Orbiliales; family Orbiliaceae; genus Arthrobotrys; species Arthrobotrys flagrans. The sequence goes on from NW_027137556.1 coordinate 2,320,150, forward strand.
GTGTATGTACCTTCAGCTTGTATGGAAAGCTGTTCTGGAGGTAGTAATGGCTATGGAGTATCCACGACATAACCTATAGAGCTTACTGACGTATCTTTGGCTCTAGGGAGCCCGGCAGGGTTACGACTATGTCAGCTATGGTTCCATGGCGCTAAAGTCACGGATTTCTATTAGCTGCCAAGCTAATAACGTCTGCGATACGTTGAAGAAAATTAAGATTTTCTAAGGGAAAATATAGCGATTTATATTCCTATCTCGTTGAAATCGCAAACTATAATGTATTGTAATTGTTGTTCTCATGCTGAGTCCATTGCATCGAAGGCCCCTGCGTCGTAGCGTAGGGTTGCAACATTGATGACCTCTCCCTTGAATACCTATCTTAGATTATACGTATTATAAGTCGGCATCGCAAAGTTAAGCCTGTATGTATCAATTGATCCTTAGGGAAGAGGTGTTAAGAATCCGGATAGGTTCAAAAATTTGGTGTTCAATGAATTACTTAACTAATTAAGGTTGTAAACCCACCTATCCGCCTGAGAACTTGAACGCCATGATATTTGTAATTTACCCAAGTATAATATATAGTGTCCACCTATAAATTATTATATCAAGTCGCTGCTTAAGCCATATGCATCATAACTAAAAAAAGTCTGGTGACGGGGTCTAGACTGGTCATAACGTAGATAAACTTTTTTGTTTTGCGAAACACAAAGTTGGTGTAACAGTCATGACAACACAAAAGCGTGTAGTCGGTCTTGTGGCGCTGTGGTCTGGCTATAGGTCGCGGTTTATTGAACGTAGGATTAGATTCCTACAACCTGTCCAGATTAATAAGAGGGATTGATAAACTTGGCTAAAAATATATGATGCAGTTATTTGCTATTGAAGAGTTAAAACTAGTCTCGTTGTCTGAGCCCAGCTAGAATATTCTAGCGTAGCTAGTTCTAAACGCTAAATTTGGGTGTACGATGGTACCTTGAAATTTCAAAGCCAAAATGTATATACTTAAGTCAAGTACCTTTATAAGTATGTACTTCAGTAGGTATATCAGTGCGTATGAAAACACTGAGCTCTCATTCAGACGCTATGCTAGTCCGTGGTAGGCGTATGACAACTCCACCGCTGGACTATCACCACCTGAGATTTGAGTCGTGGTTTACAAACGCTAACTTACGCTTGACATAGCTTAGTCTAGTACACTATCATTCGTAATGCAATAAAATTGAAACCCGTAGCAGTGTTCCCTTCTATCGGTGGCAGGGGCAAGCTTAGATCAATGACTAGACCCTTACGTCTTGTGCAAATAAGTAGGTACTTATCTACTCCAACGCCACAACGCTAGAGTTTGCAACCTGCAAATTTGGATACAAAGGTTTAAAAACAGAAGGGCCTATAAATTTGACAGAGACGGGACACCTCAAGGATACCTGAACAATATGTCTCCGGTCGGCCCCATAATATAACTACAGAAGTAAGTTTAATTTGTGTTTATGGTATTCTTGGCAAAAGAGGGGTCAGCGTTGGAGCTCTGGAGCAATTTTGTGGCAACCACCTCGAGATTCACATTTAGATACCCGCAGCCTCGTCCTTGCTGTGGGCTGCCAAGATTAAACCCAAGGCTGGAAGCATTGGCGCTTTTGAGGTTGGAAAGGCCCCATAGCTGGCTGGAGACTGCCATGTATGCACATGTACATACATTGCATTGCTACTACAAAGCCATATATCGGAAGGCTTCGGATTTTACATCAAGATGTTGAAAGTTCCTTGGCGATGGTATGTTTGTCACTTTATAATCGCCGTATTGCCTAAGGCCCCCCGAAATCGACTCAGCCTCAGGATCTAGGTCGTAATTGAAGAACAGAAATCCCACGGCTGATACAAGACCGCTTGGATATAAGTTAACTCGACTATCCTAGTTCAATGCTACAGTAGAATAGACTTGATTTTTGTATCCTACCCCAACAGAACACCCCCGTATAGTATAGCTATATAGGCGTCTGCATGCCTTTAAGCTCCCCTCTGGTATAACACTCTGATAAATATATTTATCGATCAAAATACATAGTAGAAACACTACGCTACGATGGTACTTTTTGTCCTAGCAGAGGTTGCTGTCGCTGTACTGACAGCCCCCGTGACGGTAAGCAAGAGCTTTTGTTAAAAAAATGTATTAAACTCTATTTATGGAGAAAAAATCGATCTAAATTTGATAAATCTAAAGCTCTCACTTGCTGCAGCCGCCACTTCAGCAGCAGTCCATAGCGCTTGCGTCGCAAATCCCACTCCAGTAAGAAGTACAAACCAAGATTTTAAGGCAGGTGTTAGTATAAATAAAGTAGTTGTCGGGAACGAGGAAATATTAGAAAATCGTCAGTACGAAGAAATGGTATTTGAGGAAGAGAGGGAAATACAGACTTTGAAAAGCCTTATTAGCCAATTCGGACCGTCGAGTTATCCGCATGAATACCCGTTAAGGGTTTTGTGTCTAGGTATGGTGTAGAGTATGATTATCCGGTATTAATTTACAAGGCTAGGCTGACAATATTGATATTATGATTATAGACGGTGGTGGAGTTCGCGGCCTATCCTCTCTTCTGATTATCAAGCGCATCATGCAACAAATTGCTCCCAATGTTAGGAACCCCAGGCCTTGCGACTACTTTGACATGATAAGCGGTACGAGCACTGGCGGAATCATTGCGATAATGTTGGGCCGACTTCAATTGAGTATAGACGAATGTATTCAAGCATATAGAGATATGGCAAAACAAATATTCGGAATCGATACATTAGAGCGTTTGGCGAGGTTTGGAGCAACGAAAGCGAGATTTGACGCAGAAGTTTTAGAGAGAATTATAAAGCACTACGCAGGAAATAAATGGATGGTAAACTATTACCCGAATGCCTGCAAAGTGTAAGTTTTACATCCAGGAATATCCACAACCGTTACCCCATACCCGTAATAAAGCATCCTAACTGTTTTGATGGAAAATCGATAGTTTTGTAGTTGCTGTTAAAAGCCAAAATATTGATGGGGTGCCCAAACTCTTCCGAACTTGGGGCAAAAAGGCGATTGACGAACAAGTCCGGATATGGGAGGCAGTTAGGGCCACTTCTGCTGCCCCGACATTCTTTAAACCAGTGAATATCAATGGAATTCAATATTTTGATGGAGGTATGGATATTAAAGATGACTTTGATCCTTTCAAATAGCACATATCCTATGCTCCGGAACGCCATTGTTTGAGGCGGCTAACGCTCCAGAAATCAAAACCTAGGCCTCGGATACAATAACCCAGCAATGCTTACATATCTCGAAGTCGTTCAAACCTATGGTAAAGGTTTTCCTATAAAATGCTTTATTAGCGTTGGAACGGGGGCTTCGCCCAACGTCCAAATTCGGGACAACGAAGGATTAGGGACTTACACCCTGGACTTGTTGAAATTTCTCAAAGACTTAGCTACAAACACTCGGAGAGCACATCATGAAGTTAAGGAGCTGTTGCAGTTTTCTAACAACTACTTCCGGTTTGAGGTCGGCAATGATCTGGGTTCACGGGTTGGAATGGATCGATATGACCTTCTCAATTTCGTAGAGAGCGAGACGGAAGATTACCTAAACTCGTGGGACGGAAGAGGTAATGTGCATCGGGCAGCTGGGGCCATGAAAGCAGCTGCTCAGGAAAGAGTTCCTCGACATCTAAGGCCAGCTGCGGAGGGCAGTTTCGACAATAATTAAGGGGCCCATTTGTCTCGCGCCAGCTAGTGGTAGACCCCTAGTTATTGATAGAGAGGCATTGCGGATTCAAAAACGTTAGTCAATTTTGAATCCGCTTCCTTTGCTCGCATCGCGTACCAGCCTCTATGTCACATTTGTGGCAGTACGATAAGTTTGGCTAGTCTATGTTGCTCTGGATCCATGGATTTAGGAAATATTAACTGCCTAACGGCGCTACAACCGCAATTGCTTCCCTAGAAGCTTAATTTTGAGTAATTGGAAGCTAGTACCGGGTCATAGCTAAGCCACTTGAGATAATTAAATACTCGAGTTTGAATTTTACTAAATGCAAACTATTAATTGCATGAATATCGTGCATTCTATGTTTCCCGGAGTAACCAGTGGCATGAAAGGGACGAGTTTCGGCCAAAAAAAAAAAAATTTAAAATATATCAATACTCTTCTCGATTAGACCGTAACCTGGCCTCCAGGAAGTGACAACAGTTTACGAAAATTTCCTAACCTCGTTTCATGATATTCTTTTATAAAAGTTATGAAAGAACCTAGTCATTGGGTTACTCGGCCGGCGGGGTGTACTAGTGTGAGGTAGTGATATGGTCTCTAGGAGACTACCAGCTATCTAGCTGGCCCACCAGCTATACATAGGTAAATGGACGGTATAGAGCGGTGGGCGGTAGGCCCGCCTATAAGCCTGAGGGAACACAAGTGTCTATTGGAAGAAAGGCCTAAATAACAAGAGCTCGCGCTTGTGGATAAAACATAGAATACTGTAAACTGGTGAATGTTCGTCTGTATGTGTGTATGTATATGTCGTATGTAAGTAAGATGTCCCCCGACAGGACCCAGCATAGCAGATTACAATTTATAGACAAAACGAATGGGTGCGCCGTCGCCAAGCTGTGTTGAACAATAAAAAATACAACAAGTCAAGTCCACCACTCCTATACCACCTTCACCACACTAGTAGCACCGTTTTGTACATTGAGGAGCGCACGTGCGGCGTAGATGAGTTTCAAGTGAGTTGCTGCAAAGATTCGAATGGTGTAGGAGGGTTGGTTACCGGAATATGCATGCTGGCGGCTGGTCTCGAGATCGAGACTAAGTTGGTTGTACTAACATCGCCCAAAGCATCGCATCTGAATAAGAGGCGATGGAGTATAGGATAGTCATTATATGAAGTGGTTCGATATTGTGATATATGGATAAGTCGATGCAATATATTCTCCAGAAATGCCAATCATCTAGCGACCTAACTAAGTTAATCCATGTCGCCAACTTCTCCGATATATTGGGGAATTGAATTAGCATAATATGCAATAACACTATAACATAATAATATTTCAATATGCTGTTCATCTGGAGCATATATAATGCTTGAATGTTATAGGTGCCCTGCGTGGTGAAAATTTCGAGTTCCGTTGGGTTTTATTCCTTGCGTTTGAAAGCTTGCTTGGTTCTGGAGCACAATCTGCTTACGAGACTACCGGATATTGTGGATGTTCCGGGATTAAATTAATGAGGGAGTTACATTGCTGATAGATACTCGGCTCACTATTTATGTCTTACTCTAATACTAGGTAATACATATATGTGATGTGAGTTATATCAAGGCTTGTAACTTTCGAACAGTGAATGTATGTGCTAATGTATATGCAATCCAATAAAACTGCATCGCATAGCCTCGGCACTGCGCTTACCTAACTCAGTCTCTATTCATTGCTCACTCTAAGTTGTATTCAGGCCCCGAACGAATTAAGTTACAGAAGTTTCACTGGGCTGTGTTTGTATGATCATATGGTCATGCTCGTCGCGTCGACGTCTATGCGTCTTACTAGTTCATTCGATTCCATCTTCCAAAACAATAACACTATATCTGCAAAATTCCAAGAATGTTTACTAGACTCTAAATACATCTTGTTAAGTTTCAATAGTTGAATTTTGCGTGCAATTCATTCGCCCGGGAAACTGGAAGGCTTTAAAATCGATTGTATAGTAGATTTATTGAGGGGACGGTTTATAGTAATATAAGCTAGCTGGCCGTAATGCTAGTAAACCTAGAAATATATTTTCTGATATTTTAACCTAAATACTCTGTGCCAAATTAGACAGGAGGGAGTGGGCTGAGTTCGGTCCTTACTGAGGTATAGTTCCAGCTAGATCCAGCTGCTTTGATTGTTGCTGTTATGCTACCTCGATATTTAATAGTACCATCTGAGGCACAGGCAAATTTCAAGGCTCGTAATTCGGGGATACGACTTCAATTAAGCGCATCAAAGGGCATTCATTGGCGTAAAAAAAAAAAAGTAAAAGAAAAGAAAGAAAAGAAGAGAACCACATCATTCAATGCAAGGCTAATATATCACGTATCTGAAATACCCGATACGGTGGCTCCAGGCGTTACCATCGTCGAATAAGAAGGATGACGCTGCGGCAAGCTTAAGTTGTACATAATGTCTAGCGGGGCTGTCCGCTTCCTAGGTCTACTAGAGGCGCGGCTCGAACCTGATCAGTTTTGCAACTGTCACTAGTACCATGATGACGTATAATGCTTAATCTTTAAGCCTTACGGTAACAACCCCACGTACAATCGCACACTCGCCCCCGGCAATATCGCCATCAGCGTTGAGAGCTTTAGATTTCGCCTTGAATTGATTGTTGGGCAATACTCGAGCCTATAAAAGGGAATCTATTTGCACGTCTCAGAAAGATCGTTCTTGAACCAGTACCGATATCTAAGTGCGCAACGTAATTAACGATTATTTCAAAATCTCTTTTAAATACTTTAATATCGACCAGCTTCAAAACGCCCGCCAGCGTTTCTTTCGTCCTCCTACTCCTATTAGTAAGAATCCCAGGCCCTAACTCGCTCCTGGGGAAAGGAACAGGGGATCTAAATTCCAATTAATCGTATGTCTCCCAAAGTTAGACGAAGTAGTACAACCCGTAGCTACCCGGGTGCCCTCTTTCAGGCTTTATTGAAGATGTTAACACATTCATACTGGCAAGTGGTAAGCTTCAGCTAATGAGCTCGAGAAATTGGAAGATTACATGATGTTTCAAAGAGGAATTCCCTTAATTTACATCGTATTTCTTTACGTTCTGGGCTCAAGTCATGTAAACGATGGCTTAACGATTCATACGGGTGTATTAGGCTCACCAGCAATTGACCGAGCGACCGCAACCCAGATTTATGGGAATACGGTCTACACCAAAGGATATTCAAGATGCGTTGAAACCGCGCCAGCAGGGAGTTCTGGACATTCTCCTCCTCGAGGAGGTCCTACGGAATCAAGATGTTCCGGGGCAGAAAAGTCTGGCGAGGCAACCCAATGAAGAACTGAAATGAAACTATTACCAAAAGGAAACTCTCCAACAAGCTTAAGAATGTTAAAGCTGTCCAGCCGACATCCTCCGAGAACTCGCCATCTCTAACATACACCGAGAAACTTGGAAACCTAGGGAAAGGCGTTAATTTCCAGAAGAGAACAAACTATAAAGACGCCAAAAAGAATCCTCAAAAGGACCCCTAAAAGCCTACCACCGCAAAGCCACCTAGAAAAGAGCTAAGGGAAGAGCTTAAAAAGGATACCGATAAGGGTAAGGCTAGAGCTAAGGGGCTGTGGAACGAAGAAGCACTCGCTCAGCATTTGATACAGTCCAATAGCGATAAGTTTGCCCGTCTAAGCGAAAAGCAATATGATTGGGTTGACGAATACAAGGAATCCGGGTCTGAGTATTCGGACCCCGACTACCCAGGCGAAGAAGATGAAGATGTATATAAAATTGAAATCAAAGGACCAGTAAGAATCTTGTCCCAGAAGCCAAGAAATAATCCAGACGCCAACAAAGATCCGGAAGCCAACGAGAATCCAGGAGCTGACGAGGATCCAAAAGATGATGAAGAATCGAGTCTGGTCATTGATCGAGACCAAGAGCTTCACTGTCACCCCGCATCATCTATTCTTAAAGCTATGGGGTTACCCAATGAGATATTTTCTCCGGATTCACTGAGTTTTGTTGAGGTTGATATAAAAATAATGCTACCCAAAGAGAGTTGGGACTCTTGCGAAAAACTTGGGCTCAGCGACATTTCGTAGTCGATCTATTGCTAATATCATAGGCGCCGGATCATACCCCGCTGCCAAAGCTCCTCAGAAACCAGAAGCACCACTCGAATACATTACCATTCAGATAATTACAAATGCAAAGAGCCTAACAACACTGACTCGGGCCGCAGAGCTGCCGGGTCTCAGAATAAAAAGCTACCAGGACCTTATGCGAAAGAAAAACCGGCATGCTTACTTTTTTGACTCCAAAATACTTAGTCAGTATCATAAAAGTTCACCAGGAAGGAAAGCCCTAGATGCGTTACTCGGATCTCACCAGATCATGGCTGTCAATAAAATGCTGAAGACCTTTCCTCGTGGATTGCTTTATGCAGAGATATCATCGGTATTTTTGTGGATAGATTACAATGAGACCCTTCAGCCATGATGCTTATCCAACTATCATGCAAAGCGTCTGAGACTACCTCTACACCGGTACAACCCCTAAGAAGCTTTATCCTAGATCAGCAGGCACCAGGCGTTGACCCTCATCTTATTGTCACCTCACATGAGAAGTATCCTACGTACCATCCTCTTGGGGCGTCGTTACCCGAAAGCGAACCGTCCTACTTTGAAACATCAGTCAATATATGTTATATTCAGGCCAGTCTTTAAATTTTAACTTTTATTATTCAAGACTCGAAAGCGATTTCGTGTTAGGCATTTAGAACAACTTGGTGAAACACTAAACGACTCCGATGCCATCAAGGCGGTGTCTATTTTATATTCCGCTTTTTTTGGGTTCGTGAAGCAGGTCTTAAGCCAATTTTTAGTCTTACTTTTGTCGATTTAAGCGACATAACTAGTTCTTTGATTGCAACTGGTATTCAGGGTCATCAGGCGGCGTGCTTTGGATATTAAAGGTCACCTTTCCAATTTTGTCTGGACGATAGCTAGTACAAGACTTGAGATTGGTATTATCTGTAGTGACGAGACTGTATCATGGTTTGAGCATATGTTATTATTCCCAGCGATACTCCATTTTTCTTGGTTCTAGCGGATTGCAACAGCCTCAACACAAAAACATCTTAATCAAAATACAAGGTTTTATTATTCTGGGACCCGCAAAGGTTAGATATTACTATACAAAAACATACTATATTATAAAATTAAATGAAAACAATTGATTCTGGTGAAGTTGTGAAACAGCGAGCTGCTGCAAATTTGGTGTTCGCAACACAACTGCTTGCCGGCCTGCTGGTAGGTAGCTTAGCAGGCGCAGGCTGTGGATCGGTCGGTAGTTGTATTGGAAACACCAGCCTACTCGCATTGGCCCGCTGTTTCACAACTTCACCAGAATTAATTATTTTCATTTAATTTTATAACATATGTTTTGTATAATAATATCTAGCCTTTGCGGGCCTCAGAATAATAAAATCTTGTATTTTGATTAAGATGTATTTGTATTGAGGCTGTTGCAATTCGCAAGAAACAAGAAAAACGGAGTAACATTAGGGGTGGCATAACCCCTCGCAGCCTGGATTCGATCCGAGGCTGGTCTAGACTCTCGAACAAAACATGGTACATGGCTAGAGTCATTGATACACTGGGGTCCGAATCCATGAACTATCCCAATACTGGTGAACTTGTAGTAGGATTGCAGGACCAAAATTAAGACAGAGTAGGATTAGTCTCATACCTAGACAAACAGCTAGAATTCGTCGGAACTAGATGAGGATTTGCCTAATACCTAAAGCCTGTCTTCGTCTAGACGTATTGTATATACGCGGAGAATTTTAAACTAGCAAGGCTCTGTTTATTCAGCATTCTGAGACAAAGTTATAATATTGCATTGTTAATACCATGGCCACTACAAAATCGAAGGCCAACGACAAGGCGCATCTCGAGTTCTTACGGCAATGCATACTGTGCAATTAAAATTTGGCGATTTTTCCCAACTTATAAAATCAACTTCTTCAAACATAGTATTTTAGAGCTTAAAAACAATGAAAATCGCCTTTATTATATATTGATTTCAACCTGAATAAATTTTAAAGGTGTCTGAATAGTAGTTATGGTGCTGTTATAGGTCTCTTTCTGACTGATTTCTAGCCGTGATGGGTGATTTTGAGATTTTGAAAATCTTAACCAGGCTGAGTTGAATTTTGGCCAATTATAGAGAGGGACCCTTTGGTTTTGGTGGGGTAAAATGCTATTTTGGCAACTTAAAAGAAAAGCTGAAAATCGTGTTGTTGGAATTAGAATTTATTTAAGTGATTTATGACAGTGTTGTGAAGTGAAAAAATGCTAAAACTGGATTTCGCGTTTCATGAGGTGCCGAAATTCAATTGCACAGTACGATGTTTGCATTGCCGTAAGTTCTTGTTGCACTTGCAGTCACCCAAACTGCAATTTTTTCCCCAAAAAAACAAAACAAGCACCTACGCTGGCAACAATCTCAAGTTTGCGAGGGCTAAAGAGGAGCTACCGAGACTAAGTTACAAGGCTGCAAAATTCCATCTATATAAGGGGCGAAACCCAGCGTTAAAAACGTAAATAACTTCTACAAATCTAATAATTCATCTACTTAAAACCCCGGGATGTATTGTGGTCACCGCAAAAGGCCCTCCGGAGACTCCCGGTACCATCAGTACCATATCCAGGAGCAACTTGCCCGCGTTCATCTTGACCTGCAGTCTAGTCATTGTTCCAACACCGCCTCACCAACTTTGTCCACTCTGAAGTCTAGATTTCAAAATCTCCCTACAGAACTTCTCACCCAAATCTTCTCTTACCTTTTACACTCCTCCGATGGGATCTGGATTGGCGGTTTCACAACAGCCGGGTTCGACCAAGGATCCCACAGTACTTGGTTCGATTTTAAAAACTCGGTTACATCTAATAAACTATATGTTTCCAGCGGCTTGTTTCTCACCTCTCAGCGTATCAGCGATATCGCACTTGACGTTTTATACTCTTCAAATGAGTTTAGTATTAACGTTGGCCAAGAAATGCTACTTCGACCATGGTTACTTTCAATCGGTGCGGAGAATCGGAGTCGCCTCACCCGGCTTCGGTTTTATGGAATTATGCGAACCAGCGAACGGGAGCTTCTCAAAATAGGAAGTTGGCTTCAAACGATGCATAAATTAAGAAGAATACATTATCAACCAGGAAGCGATAACAATCCAAAAGTTTCGACTCATGCATATGCTGTAGAGTTTGATATCTCGCCGGACGAAATTCCACAATACAATAAGACTATAATGAGCATGTATACTACGAAAGGGCTACCAGCTATTCTCAGGTATTTGATACTCTCTCCTACGTCCCTCGTCCTTTGTTCCTATTCTTCCCCCATACAACGCATATATGGTAGGTATGATAGCTAAGAACGAGTAGAATAACCGGCAACTATCCTTATCCATCAATATTCATGGTAGAGCAATTTCAACGGAGGTCACGTTTACTATCTCTTCCCGAACCAATCCTTCGTAAGATCCTCAGCTTCTGCCACACAGACGATCGAGTAGAATTATCCACACCGTTCAACCATTTCCAGGGGGACGAGGAAGATTATTCCACAAACAGATATAGAAAGAATCGCTTTTCGAATTCTAACTACTTTCAAATATTTCTCGTCTGCAAGTCACTATCTCGGATAATGAGAGAAGTCATTTACTCTTCAACAGAATTCAGCCTCCAACACCATGCGTTTGTTGTATTCTCGGACGTGATAAGGACAGAGGATTTCGATAGAGTTACCAAATTAGAACTACTGATCGGGCAGCCAGAAACAGAAAGATTGCTATACAATGTGCAATGCTTAAAGGCTATTCTCTACAAACTAATACAACCGTCCAGCAATATCCAAAATCTCGACATCAAAATACAACGGCTTTGCGTTCCATATTTGAGCGTTTTCAGAGACTCGTTGATGCAACTGAAGCAGAAATGCGAGGTAAAATTACAGGAATCGGAAGAAATTTACATCGAACGGCTCGGAGCAAAATTCAACGATATTGGCTGGATGTTAAATCCTGATATAGATCCGAATACTACTTGGGCATGGGGGCACTGGTCCAAAAAGTGGAAGAGTCTACCAGCGATTGAGAAGGATGTAGTAACTCAAAGAAGATGGAAGAGAGTCAAGAAAGGGGGGCTTTATGTTGGAATTGTAATTGGGGGCCCTTTGGGCATAATTGTGCTTCCTCCCATAATATTCTTCAGCATCATCAAAGATATGATTGAATCGAGGGCCGCGCGCCCGGAATACCGACGGTAGAGTTACAAGTCGGTTGGAAGAACGTCTTTATATTTATAACAGCTTATATCCCTGTTAAATACCTTAACATCGTTTAGAAATTTAGAAAAATATAAAAGCTAGGAGAGAGAAAAGAAAGTCAGTCCGTCGGCACTGTTAATTTAATCTACTCCGTCAATATTAAATACAGCATAGAATTAATTACTATGTATAGTTAACGCTAACGTACGTGGACGCCGAAGTGTGTGTTACGTAAGCTCATGTAGCCACCGATTTTCTGGCCGAGGCTGCGCGCTTTGCATACCAGGCATCATTTGATTCGACGAGGTCAAAACTCCCGGAAGTCCTACCAATACTCGAATTTTTTGCCATTGAAATTAATAAATCCCTTAAACTCGAGCGTGAATGGTCTAGGTAATAACCAGAGGTATGTCAAGTCATATTTTATATTTTAATAGTACCACGAATTGAGTTCATAAAATAACAGATACTACTTCCTTAGATATGGCTCGAAACTCGCAACCAGAAGATACAATAACTGCGGAAGATATTGATCCTCCGGCGTATAGCCCACGGGAGAACGATACCTGTCACGCCGCCAGTTCAACGGCCCAGCCTTCACCTAAACTTCAGGGTCAGTCAAAAAATCTAAAAACCGATAACCCAAATACCGTTGAAAAGAAAGTCGACGAAAAGCCAAAAGGCTTGATGATCAACAGAAACGACCCTCCGCAACCAGGCTCGATCTACATTATCAACGAAAGTACAACATCGAAGGTTATCACTAATGAGGGCGGAAGGATCATTCTCACGGAATATAACGGAGAGCCAAGGAAATCCCAAAAATGGGTTTGCCAACGATCCGGAGGTTGGCTAGGGTTTACCAATGATGCTGGACCAGAGACTACATATCTTGGGCATGACCCTAGAGGCATCTTGATTTGTACAGCAACTTGGCATCTGCCTTGGGAGCATTTTAATGTTTTAAAAAGAGAAGGAGATGGATTCGAATTTATGGTGAGGCATTGGTTTGGAAGTTTGCCACTAGGGTATCGAGATGGTGGCGCAAATTTAGGAAAGAGGGAAATACCAGATACTTGGTGGGGGTTTACTAAAGTTGTTTAGTCCATGGTTAGTTCTTCAATGTGAGTTCGGATCGGAATATTTGGTACAAAATTATAGGATCGATTGTATTAAAAACACTCAGATAATAACATCATAGAACTGACAAGATTAAGTCTGACATCCTATATTCTGAAGAAAAGGACCATCAATACCACTTCTGGGAATGCTGGAATTAAATGAAATAGATATTTCGATGCTTATTCGCAAGTCTTATTCGTCATCGTCGCCATGCCACTATTTTATGCAGAACTATTCTTAATGTATTCTGCACACTGGTCCCCTGCGGTTCTTCCAAAAACCACACATTCCAAAAGTGACGAACCCCCCAGCCTATTTCCGCCATGGACACCGCCAGTAACTTCCCCTGCTCCCCAGAGCCCCTCAATCTTTTCTCCGTCTTCTAGAAGTACTTCCGCGTTGTTACTAATCAAAACTCCACCCATGGTAAAGTGCACCACAGGGGTTACAATCCCAGTATAGATTACGGACTCGGGAGTCGGGTCTTTTAGTGCCCAATGGGCAAAAGATTTCCGATGAAAGGGATCTGATTGGGTTCCTGCTGCCGAAGATGCATATTGTTGAATCGACTCCAGTGCGCCCTCTTCCAAGTCCGCAATAGTAGCCTTCTTCATAAGACCTTTGAACATGTAAAAGTCAATGTGCGATTTCGCCGCATTGTAAGCTCCCTCGTCGAGAACCAGTCGGACAGTCCACTGCTTTGGTAATTCCGAAGTTGGGGCTGTAGCGACAATGGCGTTGGTAACGTTTTCGCGTGTCTCCAATTCGTTTATAAACCGCTTTCCATTTATAAGAAGCAAGCCACCCTCTCCTCGCAGGACCTCTGCAGCAAGGAATTTAAGTGGCGACGATGGGTTTGTGGGATCAACGAATCCGGACGGATGCACCTGGACCAAGTCCATGTCAACGAGTTGAGCGCCTAATGCTGTCAAAAGTGGTTGCGCGCCTGGTCGCGGATCGTTGGTTGACGGATATCCAGCTAGATCTGGTCTATATTGAGCGAGCAGCCCTTCTGCATCGCCACCAAATCCTCCTGCCGCAAAAATAACAGGCCCGTGATGGTCTTGCTTCTCACCGTCTTCGCATGCGTATTCAACGCCTGTTACACGGTGATCTGTCTGGAGGACTTTGGTAACGGTGCATGATGTCTGTAAATGGAAGAGTGGTGATTCTTTTAGAGATTTGAGAAGTGTGCTGACGATTGAAAATCCTGGCGGTGTTTGGCCAGCTCCACGGTGTGTTCGGGGGAAGGTGTGGCCACCAAGTTGGGCTACCTTGCTGAGGTCTATTCCTTTGTTATCAGCAAGCCATGATATCGCGCCAGATGAAGAATTCGTCAAAGCGCCGATAAGTTTTTCGCGATGCGCCGTTAGTGCCGACATGGCCTTGCCAGCTGATTTGACCGTATCCGAATAGAAGGCATCGTCCACAACGGGTTGATACTTTGTCGGTGCGCCGTTGATACCGGAAGAGGCCTTTATGGAATTGCCTCCGGGCTTAGCTGCCCGCTCGAGAAGGCGAACCGGAACATCATGTGAAATCAATTGACTTGCCGCTGACAGACCCGCGAGACCCGAGCCTACGACTATGGCTTCTAGCTTGGCGACGTCATTGGTTCGAACAATCGGAGCCATTGCTGTCCTGAGGTTGTAAAGATATGCTATGAGAAGTCCAAAAAAACCAAGAGAGAAGAGAGTCAGTATACGAAGGCGACTCATCACAGCAACATCATAGCCAGACCTTTTTTCATTTCGACCCTTGGGGGATTGGCGAAGGAGGTAATTATATACTGCACAGGTGCACTTGCCTTTAAGGTGTTGTACACGTTGTTATAATGTCGGGTGATTGTCACGCTGTGTTGATACTCATATTGTTTAGTAAGTTTGAGGAGCCCTGCTCTGAGAAAAAGCTATTCAAAACTGCCTTCTAAGGCTGTCGGATGATGGGTGCTAGCGGCCGTTATATGTCAAGAGATAGCCAATGGAGCACTCGCTGTCCAGCCAGGCCAGAATCAATCTCATGTTAGCCGGGACCTGTAGACTAATGTCGATAACCTTACTCCGTACAGCCCCACAACAGTTGTCTATGGCGGCACACAAAGTCGCCACAGCATGCCATGTGGAAGTTATCACCCATATTAGTCGAGCAATTTGGGCTGTCCGTCGTGGATGTCGACACATGGCCGATCGACATAGTCGTAGAGTGTTAAGAGGTCCCAGACGAGTCTGATCTCGCATCGTCAGTACCACAACACACAGTCGCGCAACCCGTACCCTGCTGGTTAAAATACAACACAACTCAAGAAACTCCTGTCAGATTTGCAACACGAGAGTGTTGCGTTGTGCAGAAGCCTTTACAGCAAGCCTTTACAGTGCACTTGGCCGACGAGACAAAATCAACCTTAGAGCCGAGACTGGACTAGGACCAGGCTGTATTCTTTTGGTAAACACCTTAAAGAGATCTTAGCTGGGGTTCATTTGGACTCGAGGCTGGGTTCATTATTACTGAATAGATTTAATTTCAGTCTCTGGCTTGGGGAAAAGATATAATTTATAGTATTTGCGAGTTTGTGTACATGTGGATGTATGAACACACTTCTGGGGGGAAATATCAAGAAATATATATAGAATCGAAAGAAAGGTGGTTTTGAAAGAAGAGATTGCCGAGAATGGCTGGGAGTATGTTTAAATTACAGGTCCAGTCTCGTCACTAGAACACAACGCCGCAGCCGCGTGGTCCATGATTGTAATACTTGACACGGTGAGAGTTGGTTCCTAGAGGCCATGAGGTACCCGCTCTAAACAGGTAAGTATTAGAAATCTTTCTTCTATAATAATTGATTTTAGACGATATTTTAACTTACGAGAATACATGCGTTTAGCAGTAGTCACGGAGACACTGTGGGTATCGAGAGTTGTAGCAGGCAACATGGCAGCTGGGGCTGGTGGCACCTTTGCAAGACTTGGTACAAGCGTTAGATGCGAGTGAGGAACAGTTGCTTTTGCAGGATCCTATAGAATCAATGTTCGATTTAGAATTACCACCCATGTCAGAAAGCGTAAATCGCCATAGGATGAGAGCGACTTACGGCGCTGAATTTCGCTAGGCTCCGCAACAGGAGAAGCAGCAGCGACGGCTGCGAGGGCGACGATGATAGCGGTGACCTTCATTATGTCGAAATTCGAATACTTGAAGTCGAATGGGTATGAGCTTGATTGCTGAGGAGATTTGGAGTTCTTGAAAGGTAGGCTTTCTTGATGACAGCTTGATGATGATGTGAGAGTAATATTGAAATTTAATCAGCTCATGTATGGCCTTTTATATCTTTTGGTGACACTATCTGGTCAATGTTGATGTCTATGAGGCCACTTACAGTCACACGTACACATTGAATTCATGGGCGGAATTCCGGTCCGGCGTCGTTATGAAAGGTATGAAGTTAACGTTATACCATTGTTTTCCCGGCCTCTTCAAGGTCGAGTTAATGAAGCTTTAATTCTATAGAATGCCTCTACGAGCCCCTGCCAAAGTCCTAGACCTATAATTTGATGACACTGCAGCTTAGAGACCGACTACCGCTACTATAGTTAACTCCCTCTGTAAACATTTCGAAACCCTGCAATATACATAAAGGTTTCTACACGGACCATTAAGAAATCATATATCATGGTCCCCTCAATCTAGATCTATCTGCAGGATAATGGGTTTTCATAGTTTTGTCCGCTTTACGAGGCCAGGTTTTCACAGTTCCCACAGAATTAGTAAGAATGAAAACATCTCTAAACCTTTCTATCCTTTTATCTTCCGTGAAGCAGCGTCGACCTTGTTTCTAGACTATCTTTCCCTACTATCTGTGTATGGTAGTACATGTAATATAATTTGGTTCAAGGAATATAACGTCATGTTGGCTGGGTTGGACCTCCCAGTTCGTATCAAGCTAATCGGAATTATCCCTGCTCGTTGAACCTCATTACATAAGCTAGTCGTCGGTCAAGTCCGGACCATATATGGTCTAGGACATGCGATCCTCCACATATAGCCGATAGCAAATGCGATTCTTCTGACAATTTTTTAGGACATGCGAACTGCTAATACGGAACAAATCGAACCCAGATAAATAGGATTTGGTATATGGTAGCAAATTGCGCGGCGCCAAGATTCTCATTCGCCTGAGCTGGATTGGGACATTATTCTCGATTACTATGCGCATATACTTTAAAGGTACACCGTAAGGTGCCGTCAGCTCGTGAGAAGGATACGGCGAGAAACGATATAAAAGCGTGACATTTCTAAAACTAGGATACCATTTTGCATTATAGCCGAAAACATGCGTCGCAAGGATAATAACGATATGGGGTAAGGGTGAGATAAATAAGCTGTGGTTTTCGGGGAGAAAGTTTTGTGGGGATTCTAGAAACAGCTTTTCCTTTCTTCAGTTGAATTCAAAAAGGGAGTCTTAGCGGGGTCATTATTGGCACCGTCGGCCCAAAGAAAGGTGGAGCAATCACCGCCGAATGAGAAATGCTCATAATGCAATAATGACAGCCGGAGCGTGAAGCATGCGGCGGACGGCCTATAATCGAAGAAAATTTTGCAGACGTATTTAAATGTTGGCAAATGGGTGACCAGAGTTCTGATTGCGCTGAGAAATTACTTCCCTCTTATCCTTGTAAGTACTCGTTAAGAATATGCTCTCGCTGGAACGTAGTGCGGATTTGCCGGAGATCGGCAGCGGGGTATTTATGGATAGTCACACGACGTTATCCACGCTGAGCTCTCGAGAATATAGGGAGCGAAGAATAAAATCCGTATTTTTAGAAAATCTTCGAATTCCCCCGCCAAGGACTACGCCCGTGAGATAACATCGACACCCTAGATGACCAGGAACCCTGATGAGAGTACTGGCGAGGGGGAATCTAAGCCTGTCGCTGCAGACGGCCCGTAATAGGGATGGATAAGGGTGTAATAGGACCTGCATGGGGATGTTAGTAAATTAGAGATGTCATGATTGTTCTTCTAAAATCATATCTGCTATAAAAGGACCATTTATATGCCTAGGTCTCTTCACAGCCACCCGGATTAGCCTCTTTTTATGGCTGGCGGGTTTCCATAGCTCGCTAACAGTATGCATGAAATTATTTTTGGATTGGGTTTCCAAACTTCATATATCCATGTATACTTCGATCCCAAGTTAAGGAAAGCAGATATATCTTAGATACGAGTAATTAACAATTGATTCTCTGATTCAATTCTACCAACAAAGTCGTTTTGCGAGAAATCGGGTGGCGAGGTAGCTTTCAGTGCCTGGCGCTAGATCTAGACAGAAAGGTAAGCTTATCGTGGTATCGGGACTGAATTCCTCATGCGTATCACAAGATGTATTTGTGCGGCAGGTGCCGCATTCTGCCAAGCGTTTTTGTGTAACACTCCGCTTTGTGACACGCTCACTTACCTGGCATATAGTGCTCCGAAATACTTAAAAAATTTAGTTAAGTACTTACTCTCAAGTAGTCTACGGATCTCAAAGATCCAGACTCTCTCAAGATCCTTTGCTTTCTCTCGTTTAAGCTAATCAAGCAGCTAACCGTCCAAGTAAAGGGAGTCGTTATAGTATACTGTTTAAACAACGCGCAACGACTCTTCAGTGATGTGACACTACAGATCTCTCGATAATTATAGGCTAAGAGGTGGGGATACAGTACCATGCGCCAGATAGACATCGATGCAGATGAATTGAACTTCGCAGTATGAATAGTAGGCTACACGTATACATACATGATTCAACGGTATCACCCGATTCTAGCCCCTGAAGCTGTTACTGAGTTGAAGGACATAATTGGATACTGAAGTATAGCTCTCGGCTCTCAAGATAAGTTGAGGACCATAACACAAGACCAAGCCGATATACTCTAAATATGCAAGAGGTCTAATTTTTGGCCTGCTGGTCATTGCTCCGCTCTTTAGATGACTTAAGTACTTGAGTCGGGTATGCAGTTTGTAATTCAAACAACTACAACTTTACTATCAGGAAGGTCAAGAAAGTGGGATATGAGTGTTTGCACAATACGAAAGAAAAGAAAGATTTTATATACGGACATTACCTTGGCTAATCCTGCCGGGGGATAAGAGATATGCATCTAGGTTATTTATATATACAGGATGGGTATTTACAAACTGAAGAAGAAAAGAAAGGAAAGGCCCATTATAGCTACTCATCAAAGCAGGCCCTCTCCACAATATTTGCACCGTTTCGCATCATTTATGGTGTCGCTCCAGTAATAGTGACGGAATAGTCAAGGCCATTATTAACCTCACTAGAAAGGCTAAATGCGTCATAGAGGATAAGGTTGGCGGGCGTATTTGCAATCACAAATGTAATTTCCTCGTCGCTAGCGACGAGCGCAGATGCTGATCCACCAGACAAATTGATATAACGGGTAGCGCCAGAACCAGTGTTTCGGATGGAAAGGGTAGCTGTATACGGAAGATTGGCACCAGAAACCGAAACACTAACGGTGACAGCGCCTGACTTTTTCAATGGGACGATATTGGCACCCATATATAGTGGGCGGCGGGCGGACTTAGGTTTATAGACGTTATTGCCTTGGGAATCGAGGTTGGCGTAGCTGAATCGACTTCGCTGGCTAAGGAAGACCTGACCAGCGGTTGGGTGACCGATGTCGGCATATGCCATACGAGCCCAATACCGTCCGACAATAGTTATGACACCGGCGTTGGACACACGGGCAAGAGTGTGAAGGGGTGTCTCGTTACTGTTTTTAGCGTATTGGCGGAAGAGATCTCGAAGAGCATTGGTACCAAGACCGTTGTAGCCGTCAGGGTTGTACGTAAGATAAGCAAGGAAGGGCCAAGCCTCATAGTAGTTTCCAGTACCCACGGAACCATCCACGATGACTTAGAAGGAGTCTCCAATAACTTTGCTTAAGTTGATCTCAGTCGCAGTGGTTGATTGCCCATATTGAGAAAGTGCACTTGCGCATAGGGGGGATGTCTTGAAAGTATCCGCTACAAAGTTGGCCACAGTCTCCCACCAAGCACCCGTTCGGCCTTGGTCAACCCAGGTCTTCTCATGGTAGTGCATGCCATGGCCAAATTCATGAACTGTTACTCCGGGGATAATGAGGTATTGATGGACAACCTCCAACCAAGCCATGCCAGTGGCGTAATCAGCATGCATAACACCAGCTGCACCGGGAAGGGTGCTGACAGAGTAAACATTGATCTTTGTCCAGGGACCGTCATCGTCCGTGTTATCATTGTAAGAGAGACCTGTTCAGTTTATTAGTAAAATATAGCCATCATTTTTACGTATTTGCTATCAAATTATACAGACCCGGTGACCGCCAACCCAGGGTACCAACGAAACAACTGTAAGAAGCTTCGAGCATGTTGAGTGCTGCATCAGCAGCTGAGGTACTCGTAGCGCCATACACGCGGAAATGGGGGGAGTCCCTGAAGTTGCTACCGCCGGGGCCAATGTTGGGATTGGCAGTGAATGTAGCCGGTTCGTTACCAGGCACACTGGGTGTAGTTGTGGTAGCCTTTGTGGTAGTGGTTGTGACGAGTGCGGTTCCGGTCCTAGTAGTTGTCCTAGTAGTTGTGGCTAGAGTAGTCGTCGGGTTCGGATTTGAATCTGGAAGACATTGAGAATAATACGGATTCGAGTATACACAAGTCGAGCCTGAAGCACAACTAGTGGCCCCGGTCCATCCTATTCCTCCACACTGGCCATAAACCGGCGCTTGCGCGTATATGCCAATGGCTTGGAGTAATACAAAAGCGAGAATTTCTTTCGAGGGTGCCATTTTTTGATAAAAGTATGGTAGCTGGCCGTCACTAGAAACTTGGCTGATGAAACTGGACTCTCGTCACGTCTTTAAATATCTCGCCGAAGGTGCTGGTGAATTACCATAATTGTACATGTAGTTAAATTGGACAAATCTAGAGACATTGCCACTCCATCTCCATCCTTGCGTAGGCTGATGATCATGCCTCATGCTCTCATGCGGAACGACAGGCATCCGCTGCGACTCATGAGGGAAAAAGTGATTCTAGTATTTGTTCACTTCGTTTCGGGATCCGGAATGTCGGTAGGGTAACCCGGGGTTTACCAATTGCTATTGACACAATATCCTCCAACTATAGCAAATCATATTATTGGGTCAGGGTTGTGTTTTCATAACCTTTACATAGTACACATGAGGGAAGATCCATACCGTTTGACTTGGCGCTTCTAATAAACCTTAAGCTGACACGGGCCATCTGCCTAGGCGCGTTTCCTTCAACATAAACTCTCACTCGCGGTCACGCCCAAAGGGCCGAAAGATCCGAGGAGGATTCACCATTCTCCTGGAACCGAGGCTAAGGATGAGTTACCGTGGATTCGACCTGTCGCCTAATTTCTGCGTATATATATATGCAGGCGACTGTCGACTAGCAGGCTGATGGTCCCCACCATTGGTGGAGAAAAATTGAAAAGTGTTGCGGATGTAGCATCACCGGTGTTTGAATACGTTTGAGATCCATGCAAGATCATATTGATATTTCCCCAACTATATCTAATCCTTACCCTAATTACTTTAAAGGACGTCGAACTGAGGTGCTTGTTCATCAAGTAATTATAGCCGCAATGGTGCAATTGGATTTTTATACTAATGGAAATCCCGATCTAGCTCTCAAACACGAACCGTTCCTTCACTAAGGCCGAATTTGCCCGAAGGACAAAAGCATGGCGACATGCGCGACTGATGCGGGTGTGCGAAAAAACCTATGTATACTTAATGACAGCATGATTCAATTTTGATTGAGGCTTTTTTGTAAGACCTTATTACTACTTTTGCTTGTAGAAATACCAGGGGTAGTATCAAATGCGGATTGCCGATTCAAATTCGCGTTAATATCTTCGCTAACAATGTCGTAGCTGCACTAGCCGGACAAATTTAATAATGAGGTATAAACCACACTGAAAAAGTAGGAGGACTTCAATTTTAGGGGCCATAAGTTAATTTAGATTCTAGATCTAAAGTTGGAAAAAAACTCTGGAGGTCAAATATACTTTCGTTTAAATATATACGAACGGAAATCCGACGAAGTTCCTATCGAGGCTATCGGGTTGGACGGTTACCCTTAGGGCCTAGGGCAGGTTGCTATCGCTATTTTACTCATACTATATACATCCCATGTATATGAGAAATGGCAATTTGGAGAACTGATTCTACAGATCTACGGATACGGTAGCTGCAAATTGTACTATTAATGATTGAATGATCCTTCCGCCTTATTTTCAACGTCTCTTCTTGGGAATTAGCACCGACAGGAGAGTATTGGCTACTTTTACTTAGGTAAACAGTCTAGATTTAGGACCGACTTTTACTCAAGCCTGGTGGTATTCCATCTATAATTATACTAATGCTAATGTATAGGGAACCTTAGTACTATATAGGTATATTGTCCCGGTTTTCGTTAATAATTGAATGAATATTTGATTTGGTTTAGCAGAAAATAAAGCTCCAGGCAAACATACGTACACGTTAGCGAAGTGCTCGCGGATATATCACCATTGGGACAGCGAGGCGCTTCGAGGCTCGGAAACACGACAATTGGCAGGTAAATTGTACAAAATCACTAAATATTCAATATGAGTTATGTGATAATAGCCTAGAGCGTACATTCTAAATCATTCAGATGTAATATGAAAGTTAAGAACCGCGCAATGGAAGTACGGATAAGCGTAATTGTCTAATCACGTCAATCATTGGCCTACTAGGAACTAGTCTCGGACTGGGAACATAGATATCGAGATCGATTTATAACACTCAACGAATTATCTTTTGTGAGACTACGCTTACGCCTTCAGTAAAATACTTTTAATGGGACCATCTTCTTCATTTTTTCTTGTATTTACAGACATATGCATCGTGCGGACACTCTGCTTAAGGAAACTATAAACTAAAAAGAAAAATGCTCATCGATCGTTGACTTAACTACATAGCTCTAATCCTGTACTATTTGAAGTGTTTTACATTCTATGCCCACAGCCCCAGGAGTATCTGCTCTAACCGTGTCTAAGGATTTTAGTTGTTCTTCTTTGCGGCGGGCTTCTTTTGGTCAGAAGGTTTCTTGCTCTTCCAGCTTCCAGCTTTTCTTAGTCTGACCTTCTTTTCATGATATTTCTTTCCGGCTTTTTCAGCCTTGCTAGCTAGTGTGCCATTCCTCAGTCGTTGTTTGACTTGAGCTCTGAGCTTCTCGAGTTGCTTTTTTGGTACGTCATCACCCTCAGTGAGAGCCTTGACGGTATCCTCCACTTTCTCCGCCTCAGTAGTCGCTGCACGTTTGACCATCTTCGTGCTTGTATCGAAATTGGACATCAATTTCGCAATATCAGCATCGGATGCTCCCTTCCCAACCTCGGGATCCTTTTTTTCGGGCTCGACTTCTTCTTGGCGCTTAGCCTTCTTGGTGGTCGTATCGAAACGGGACATCAATTTTGCAATATCGGCATCGCTTGCTCCCTTTCCAACCTCGGGATCCTTTTTTTCGGGCCCGGCTTCTTCTTGACGCTTAACCTTCACGCTCGCATCTTCACCGTCCGCGTCACGCTTGTAAAGACTCTTAAGCTCCGTTACTATCTGGATAGCGGCGCAAGAGCCGAACGGTCCGTTGATTGCAAAATTCTGGCAACGGATGAGGCAGATGTTTTCCTTGGTACCGAATGTCCCGGTACATTCCAGGTCAGCTGGAAGGTTGATAATCAATGGGTGATTGGTTGTGGCGACAGCGTTGAGTTCTGGGTTTGCCCCCGGAACCTGTTTGGCGATCTCAAGTTTCTTAAAGGAACCTCTTGCTGCTGTGGCGGCAGCATCGATACCACAAATAAATGGTCCGTTTCCGTCTCCGTTTACTTGATGAAGTACCATAAAGACCTGACCGCCAGCGAGGGCCTGAGCTATCTCTCCCCTACCAACTTGGGCCTGTGCAACTTTCGCGGCCAAAAGGGTACCGGTTAAAATGTTTTGCCCGCAGCCATTCCAGGTTGCTATGCCTCTCTGGTTAAAAATTGGGACGTGTCGTAGATCCCCGTTCAATGGAACGGACCGATCGTACCCTATGGCCTGTCCCACGGGCCCAGCCTGCTTTCCATCGACAAGTCCTTGAACCGAGATAATCAAAGCATGGCCGGCCACGAAGGGGGCCATCATTGAGGCGGCGACCAAAGAACTGACGTGCATTGTGAATGTCTATTGGTGTCTAGCCTATAGTTACTTGACAAATGTTTTTGGAGGAGAGACTTTAAGGATAGACCTGGGCGAGACTGTGTCGCGTTACAATAAAAGAGTGACAAAGTAGATCTATAAAGGAGAGAAGATCTAGGTGGCGGAGAAGCGAGTGTATGTTTGATTGGCAACGGCTGCCTGTCAGATTGCTGATAGAGAAAGAATAAAAAGTATGAAGCTAGGTTATCGATCGGCAATATTTATATTTCGTCTTTTACAGTCTAACATAAGTGCTCCACTGAGCGAGTACGTCATATCGACGCTGTACTGGTGCTGAAGGCTTGCACAATCGACTGGCTTTGTTTCGTGTGTGAATTTTAGATACATGTTAAGGCCATACCCGATGCCCGGGCTGCGGTTGATCACCAAGCAAATTGAAGAAGATATCCGATGCGTGTAGCAAGCTGACAAGATTGGAGTAGTCTTCCGGTATAGAACGTAGATCCGGTTGATAAGCGTGATGATGAAATTGTGGTCAGGTTAGACGGTTAGGCTTTGCACTGTTCTCTTCTAATGTTACGTTTTAGTCGATATTCGGTCGGAGAACATCAAGACATCTCATGCTGTGCCTAGCTGATAACACGAATCAAGCGAGCGGGATGCGAGAATCCTAGGCAATTCCACACTGTCATAGATACGAGAAATAACTTTGCCATTGCATGTATACATATGGTAGCTGTCAAAAGAAGAAGAAAAACTAATGGCTGTTGACATGGTACCTACATATGGAAGGTTGAAAAGATGAGATTACAGAACATCAATGCCGGGTATCCGGTAGATAGGTAAAAAGAAAAACCTCGAAAAAAAAGCATGTAAGTTTGCCCATGAGTTCCATTCTCGAGGCCATACTTACCAAACGACCTAAAGGTATCTCGTCACCTAGAAAAAACATGTAGTAACGTAACAAGTCCTTGAAATCTTGGCGGGAAGCCTCGGAACTATGTATTGCTTGTACTTAGGAAGACTTGAATGTTAGAGGGGCCTCCGTATACGTGTATAGATTTGTGCTACCAGTGGCTAGCTTTTATGAAAGAGCCGCTCGGAAGACCCACTATTTAATCTGCTTAGGTAGTAAATTCCTAGATAGGACTATGGGACGCCACGATACCTTGCGCCAAGGGATGCAAAGGCCTCTGTTTAGACAAATAATTTTCCAATCGAGAAAACTCATCGCTTAGAGGTGGGCCCAGGGTTGGCGATCAGGCCATGGGATCACTTAATTTCTTAGCTTCGACGCAGCGGCCCTAGTCTTAATAGACGTGGTTGCATTTGCCCGGCCTCGAAGTCTGACTTTCTGACCTCGCTCAAATTCTAATTACTAAATTGATACGATAAAATGAATGTTGAATGATGCATGCAGCTCTCCCGATTTCATACCACCACGCCCATTAAAGCTAGGTGCCCGCCTGGATAGAGGCTACTAATTCCGCCGCTCCTAATTTATTCCAGGTGAAAACCTTGCAATGCAACGGCTGGGAAACGGAAACGTTTCGCTTATGGGAGCCCTGGAGAATGCATATTTTAGTACTAGTGCTGTTAGTGGGGAGGTTTAACCGCTTCCTGGCCGCTTCGAAGAACCAAAATCTAACAAGTGGTCAGGAACAAGCAAACATCTGCAAGGTGTTTGTCTGACGGCAATATTAATTGCCTTAACTAATATGCAGGGAAACTTTGTTTTTCGCATAAACCAAATGCTTGGCATGCGGGATATACTCGCTTGCAAGAACCCGAATATAGGATCGTGGCTCCCTAATCTAACGCAAAGTCACGACAAGACCTGCATGCAACTGCAAGAGTTGGCAAACTAAAATTAAACTGTCCACAGATTCGAGAGCATTCGCTTTGAGCGTCTTGAATACGAATGTCACGATGGCTGATTGCTCGGCTGAACTCATCGTGTCGGTTCAGATTTCGATTCAAAGCCGAGCTTCAGAATCTCTTGGAAATCTGTTCCATTGATAGATCCGAAAGCGGAAATTTTAGTAGTCGTTTACCCAAGTCATCGACATTCCAGACTACAGTCGGTGTCTTGTAGCTATAGCCTCACTAGACTAGACAGATCTATGAACTTTCTGTCTTTACCTGGATGTAAATAACTATATAAAAAGACGAGTTTTCGAAACAATCCAATCTCCTTTTCAGCAGCAACCTTCGAGCTTCATTCCTTTAGCTCTATAGCCCTCTCTGGATCCCTTTGGATCCGTACCACTCTTTTAAGGATTGTCTCTTCGATCCGTACCACTCTTTTAAGGATTTTCTATAGAAGAACTATACTCTTTTGGAATACACTCTATATTATTCCCGCCGTTTCGAGTTAGCGACGTGCACGTGGAATGATGTACTTGAAGGCCTTGCTTATCCCGACGGCCTTTGTAGGCCTTGTCTCGTCCATTGCGCTTCCGGGACCTAACAATGGTTTGGTACCAAGGTCCCAGTCCCTTCAAAAAAGAACAGCAACCATGTGGACCTGGTTCCCACCTGTTGTCCCAACAACTCCTTGGAAACACATCGGGTAAGTCACGAGTTTCTCCGCCCTGTCAGAAGGTGGTCTAATGCATGCATTATTTAGCTGTTACTCTGGCGAAGTTCCCTTGACTTATCATGTCGCAGATTTCTGCACATGCCACAATAAACCAGGCGCAGTAACCATGACCATGGAGAAGTGTTTCGCTTCATGTAAAGGTGCCGGCTTCCGTTATGCTGGTCTCAAAGGTAACAATGGAGGCAAGGCGTGCTGGTGTGGTTCTGCCGACCCATCTGAGTATAAACTTCCCAACGACAACACATGCAACGTCCCATGTGGTGAGGGTGAGGGAGATTCCGTCAAAGGATATAACGTCAACAAGTGCGGTGGTAAAACAACCTACAGCATCTATAAGGATACTTGCTACAAGAAGTTCGACGTCGACGAAGCTCCACTTGGTTATGAGTCCTCAGGATGCTGGTCCGGCCACGGTGGTAAGTACATCAAATCGTTCGAGATGGTTTGTCACTTGAAGCGTCGCTAGGATACAGTACTAACTAGACAACAGGATGGCTTTTGGCCCACGCTGAGAAATCGGTTTCTGGCGACAATTTGAGTATCGACTCATGTGTCGAGGCTTGCTCTTCTAATGGCTACGCCTACGCCGGTATGAGAAATGGGTGGGAGTGCTTCTGCGGAGGCAGACTCTCCCCTCATTTCGTCGACGTCCATCAAAAGAATCCACAGCACAATACCATGTGTACTAAAGTATGTTCAGCGACATGGAAAGTCTATGCAACGACACCGAAAGAAGAATGGCAGTACTGCGGTGGTGATGTATACTACAGTTTATACTACAATCGGAATCTCGATGCATCTACGACGTGTGATGCAGATGATGATGAGGTCACGACTACCGTGAAGCCGGCCACCAAAACCGCCACAAAGAGTACGAAAACCATCACCGTCACCAAGGGTGGCCCGGAACCAGATGACGATGAGGACGAGGATGACGAAGACAAAGTTACCAGAACCACTGTCACTGTTGAACCAAAAACCACCAAGAAGGTCACTCAAACCATCACCGTCACCAAGGGGGGCCCACCACCAACTGAAGACGAGGAGGAGTATGATGAAGATAAGACAACCAGAGTCAGAACAACCATTACCGCAAAGAACACCAAAAAAGTCACTCAAACCATCACTGTCACCAAGGGGGGCCCACCACCAACTGAAGATGACGAAGATTACGATGAAGATAAGACCACCAGAGTCAGGACTACCGTTCCCGGAAAGACCACCAATAAGGTTACTCAAACCATAACCGTCACCAAGGGCGCGCCACCACCAACTGAAGACGACGAAGACTATGACGAAGATAAGACAACCAGAGTCAGAACAACCATTACCGCAAAGAACACCAAAAAAGTCACTCAAACCATCACTGTCACCAAGGGGGGCCCACCACCAACTGAAGATGACGAAGATTACGATGAGGATAAGACCACCAGAGTCAGGACTACCGTTCCTGGAAAGACCACCAATAAGGTTACTCAAACCATAACCGTCACCAAGGGCGCGCCACCACCAACTGAAGACGACGAAGACTATGACGAAGATAAGACAACCAGAGTCAGAACAACCATTACCGCAAAGAACACCAAAAAAGTCACTCAAACCATCACTGTCACCAAGGGGGGCCCACCACCAACTGAAGATGACGAGGATTACGATGAAGATAAGACCACCAGAGTCAGGACTACCGTTCCCGGAAAGACCACCAATAAGGTTACTCAAACCATCACTGTCACCAAGGGGGGCCACCACCAACTGAAGATGACGAGGACTACGATGAAGATAAGACAACCAGAATCAGAACTACTGTTCCAAAACCCACTGGCAAGCCAACCAGCACTACGAAACCTACTGACCCTAAACCCACTGATGAGCCTGAGGAACCTGAAGAGGAAGACGACGGCAATCCAGGTGGCAAGGGCGGCGAGCCCGATGATGAAGGCAAGCCAGATGACAAGGGTGCCCAGCCAGATGATACTCTTTGCAAGATCCCTGCGGTTCCCCAAGATGTCGTTAAGAACACAAAGTGGAAGAACGTCAAGTTCCCAGTTGGTGGAGTCAAGGCACCAGCCGTAAGTTGCCATAACGACAAGGGCAAGCATAAAGCCGGATATCACTTCAAGCTCTACGTTGGACCTGGTACTGCCTGGCCCAATGCAGTTTGCCGTGTTGACTACCTTCATAAGCCCACTGAAATTCAGGCCGCTTGTTGGAACGCTTGTATTGAACAAAAGAAGGACTGCGTTAAATCCCCTGCTGTTAAGAAACTGGCTAACTACCAGGATCTCTGTGAGGCCCAGCTTCTCGCTTGCAAGGATGCCAACACCTACTCCCTCTTCAAGGCTGCCATCGACAAGATTAACGATGGCTACTGCAAGGATCCCGCTCCTCCATTCCCCAAGCCTCCCGATGCTGGAGGTAAGTCAGGAGACGATGATGACGAAGAAGAAGACATTTCTTACTTCTAAATTTCCAATCAGAGGTCCAAGCAAAGTAGTTGGGGACTAGCGGAGGGGTGTTAGGGTGGAATGACAATGTAGATTAGAATGTGTTGCTTGTGTTTGATTTTATATCTTGTCAATTATGGCACAACCAAAACTGCCATTGCAAAACTATGGTCTTGTATTTAGGAAAATAGATTCGAGGCTAAGACCCAAAGGTAAGGACTTGGACCAGTCTCAGTATCAGAACTTTTTGGCAATTGTGGTTTCTCAGTACCGCAGTCGCTGTTCGAGTACCGAGACCGAAATTTCGTTTTAGAGTATATTATGGGGGGCGTTGTTTTAACACACATGCAAATCCTGTGAATATTCACTTGATCTTTTCATTTCATGAATTCAGAAGACATAGATGCTTTAAAATAGGCCTTTAGGCTAAAATATTAAGAATTCCACATCGGGCATTTCAGCTTGTAGTCAAATAAAACTGTCTCTTAAGATAACGTGGACGGTACATTGGACTTTTCCCCATATACCTACTTAATTACCTAAGCAGGTACTTAAGCACTTCGTTATTATCTATATTATTTCGATATTAAGTGGTAGATATGAGATTTTTGAAGAATTGACACAGGCTAAGCTTGGCGAAGGCACTCGGAAGTGCAAACGTCGGCCTTGGTAACATGTAATTTTTAGGATTGAAAGTTGATAGCTAGATTAGGTAACATACACGAAGTTGGGCAAGCATTCTGGTGACACGAGACCAGCCTGAGGCCAACACAAAACGGGTATGGAAGAGGCGAGAACAAGAAGTGTTGCCGAAACTAGATACAGCCGTGCCGAAGGACCTTGTTGATTCCTGCCGACTACTGGCCCACTTGGACCTGATCGTCTTGTACAATACGGCACGAAAAATCCTAGGCTTAATGAGCCTTACCGAGACTAGTGAAGCTTCGGATCGATTAATAATATAATTTTAGGATCATATGATATCAGGTTCATGCAGACTGTGTGTTGAGGTGAATATGTGTGAGCCACGCAAGTCAGGACATGTATACCAAACTGAGCTCAACTGAAAGGTTAATACGATAGTTTTCGCAGTTCTGGTACTAACGCTGAAGGTATCTAATTGTTTTAAGATTCATAAATAGATAGCTTCCTGCGACCGGCGCTGCGATGGATAAATTGCGATTTCAAGATCTTCACATGTCGCTTAAGCCGGGTGTATAAATTTCTCATATATAGTTGGGCAGTTTGAATACGTCTTAGGTTCTGAGAGCCAAGTATGCGGTAATATCAAAATTAAAGGATTGATTTCCTTACTGATTTAACATCCAGCCTTTAGTAGATATTGTCAATTGTTAATGTAGTTAATTCTCACCTGGTTCGATCTTAATGTATTACATTTACTTTTCCTTCAATTTAAATAGTTCGCCTATTAGAATATTTCGGAGAAACCAGATAGGAGAGATCCTGGGTTGATTATGGTATTTTAAGGATGGTTATGGCCCGTCGACAACATACTCTGTACCTAGATCGAACATATTCTCGTCGCACAAAATCCAATCCGGAAATACCACAAATTATAGGGATTTGGTATTTCACTCTGGCCTTAGACTGCAACACAATCTGGTTACCGGGCTTTTGCTTGTAAGAATAGAACCCTAGTGGGGACTTTTAGGAGGGCATCAAGGTCATCATCATCGTCACCGTGAAACTGCGCCCAACACATATGTCAGAGCACGTGAGAATTGGTCTCGCATCATATGGCCTTCCCATTCCGAATAGACCTCAATCGGTAGGCTAGATGCGATAATAAGATTCTGTCTGTACCACCGAGTCAATATGAGCTTCTAAAATAAAGCACCTCATTATTGTAACGTATTCAATTGCATTGCGCTGATTTTCTGCTTAAACGCTTGGAGATCTGTACCTGCCTTAGCTCAGCGATCAGCTTGGTCCGTTTTTATAGAGCAGCAAAAAGCCCTGTTGGGAATCTGGTGACCAAACAACAAGCCGACAATAATTCTATCGTAATTTCCTCTTATTATTTCGCAAGCATAACGTGCTAAGCACACATCTCAAAATTCCGCCTATAAACTTCGTCAAGCCTGTCGAAAGTTCCCAATTATACCAAACTATTATTTGTTTAGTGTGTCGACAATGCCGTATTCTGAAAATACTACAGTTGGCGACTCCTCTCCACCGTGGTTTCTAATAGGTTGGCAACGGTCTTTGAGATAAGATCAAGTGCCTTGCTGTGTCGAAGCGATTGATTTGGTGGCGCCAACTAAATTGGCAATGTGGCGCGTTTTCGATGCGTGTTATGGCAAACACAATCGGGACCGTTGCCACGCCATAGCATAACAACAAACATCATTTTCGTTTATCAAGAGGCGTCTCAGTCCCTTGGATTGTCCAGCACCTTCTCCTCCATCTATCGAACCCATCATTCATATCGTATCCCGAAACAAATCATTCGATTGACGCCCGTGTTCTCACGACATTAACAACCTCGTTATTACGGAGCCAGTAGCAACTAAAATGGATTTTGACACTGATGCCGATGCAACCCCTCGTCCGAACCGGAGAGTCCAGCAGAGGATTCTGGAACAAGGAGCGGTTTCCCGTCCGTCGTTCACTAGTCCCTTGTTTACTGGCGATGCTTCTTCCTCTTCCAGGTCTTCTTTTACTGCCAGTTCTTCCATTACCATAACTTCTTTACTAAACGTCGATCCACCAACTCTTGACGCTGGTACATCGATCGGCCGAACTAGTGTCGTTTTGCAGTCGGGGTCGTCGATATCGGCGCCAATTTCTCGTTCCACGTCACCTCAAAAACGGTGTTATCCTTCCGAACGGTTTGACGCCGAAACTACGAGCAGAAAGAGTAGTCGATCCAATAGTCAACACTCGTCAGTCACCAGCAGATCAAGTGCATCTGATGCCAGTACTGGAGTCCGAAGAATCGAATTTCCTAAAAACACCAAAGAAAGCACAAAAAGATACTATAATCAGTGTTGTTGGCTTTGCGAACAACCGAAACGCAAACTCAATATCGCTCATGTTATACCTAAAGCAGACGTAGAGGTAAGAATATACTGGCATACTCAGATCAGCAAACTTTGATGCCCTTGCGATATTGGGAGTTTTCGAATCCCGACTTTTCTGCAAAACCTGCAGATCTGGGTACTTCTAATGATCATCCCACTCAACCATGTTCATAATTTAAAATGAGCGTATCCTGGTAACTTCCAATCGCAGGTCTCGAATGGCATCCCGCCATTTTCACAACCGCATGACATTAGCAACGCAATTCCCCTTTGCGTAGGATGTCACGATGCTTTCGATGAAAAGCCCCCAGGGTTTATCATTCTTCCTATCGATCTCGAGTGGTTTCTACAATTCGAGCTAGCTGACTTTGAAGATCGAAAAAGATTGTTACAAGAAGGTAGACCTAGACAACGCATAGTACCTACGGCTCAAATGTACCGAGCTCATTTGGAGCAAGCGGGCAGGTTAGACGCATTTCCATCTGCTGGCGTAGAAGGGGTTAATCGGACCGTCAGCAGTGAGTGCCAGGGAGGTCTCTATGAAGCCTACATCAGAACCGATCATTTGTCGAACACCTGGGACACTCGGGAGATTGTGGGATTGTTTAAGCGTGGAAAGATATGGCATGGTAGTCCCACGGCTCTCATTTTGCATGCCGCTCGTGTTCTTGCTTATCCCGATTGCGGAACGAAATGGCTAGATGAGGAAAAGCTTCGTTTGATTTTCGAACTTAGAATATTATGGGGGAGAGAACCGGAACTGTCCGAGGGGGCCGATGAAGAATCCGACAGCTCGGCTAGCGACAGACAACCATCGCCATCACCATGCGACTCGGAACCCGATGGGCAGAATCCGCAAGGTCAAGATGACTTCCCGGACGGTCCACCCGGCTCCAAGGGTGAATCTGTCACATCCGAAACGGTTGTTGGGACCGAAGGAGACGGTTCGGGGCATGATTGTGGGAAGCATCGTTCCGGCCAAACCGTGAATGCGAAAATCGAGAACCGCTGGCAGTGGGGACCGCTGTTGACCGCAAACGATATTGTAGATTTTTTTAGTAGAGTTATTTAATAGAATTGTTTTTTAACTAAAAAATGGTTTTTTTGTAGAAAGGATAGAAAAGGTGCCCAGCTGGGTGCCAAACTCTGACCTGTAAATCACCAGCCTGCCCACCAGCCTACCCGTCTACCTACCTATCGACACTATTATGTCCATAACTCTACAACCAGTCACCCAATCCGCCCGAGCCGGGCAACAAAACTATACTACACATGCCGTTCTATAACCTGCCTGAATTACGGAGATTTTCGCTGCCGTTTCACTCCACAAACCACGTTCTCGCCAGCCTACCGGATCCGCTATTGAATAACACAACAACCAGGCTTTACCTCAAACCATTATATATCAAATTGTAGAATAGGAATTTTTAGATTGTAGGACCGTAGAGACTATATTTTTGCGATTTTTTTCAGCAGAGTTATTATCATCGCCGCAAGGGCAATCTGTTTTGCGATTTTGCCATACAAATTTTGGGGTGGTCTCGGTTAGTGGTTCGCAGCCCGGTCAAATACGTTACAGTAACCCGACACTTGTTAACGGTCTCTGGTTGGTAACCCGAATAGTCTATGACCCAACTTTTCCCAAGACATCCCCAACCCGGAAAAAAAAAAAAAAGCAGGCAAGATAAAAAGTCTTCCGAGTGGCCCTGGGTATCCGTGCGGCGAAAACCGGCACTCGAAAGTCGAAATTATCTCGTCTCACATTCGAGCGTTTCCACAGAGTACAGACGTTGAGTCGATGAATACTAAAGTGTTGTGATCTGATATGGTATAGCTAACAACCCGACAACATTTCAAGACCAATCTTCTCTGTAGTACGTACATATTGATTCTCAGGGGTCTGCTTTTTCCTCGGGTCTGTTTCTTGTTGTGATGGTTTCCATATCATGTTCGCTTTTTTTTTGAAATTCGAGAGTGAGGAATTTTAGGTGGTATTGGGCATGGGTAGGAGGATGGTTGCCAAGATGGTAAGAATTTTAAGGATATTGGCGTATCTGGTATAGAATAGTTTTTCTGAATATTGTCTTTGTACAATGTGGGAATAGGGGAAAGGAGTCTGAGGAAATTTTGATACTTTGGATATCAGTGGTAGGCATTGTTGAATTATTGTCAATGTAGGTTTCAGTGGCCTTGGCCCAATTGTGAGGTGAAAATGGCTGGTGGGCAGTGGTTTGCAGGTCAGTATTGCGACATACACCGTAGGGGCAAGATTATGTCAATATCTTGCCCGGGAGCCCAGGGCTAGCATTCGACCTAAAAGGTAGAGGAGCCTGACCACGGTTAAAGGATTTGATGTTCGCACTTTGATAGATTTACTAGAACTGCAATGGCAAGCTAACAAAGAGCACAAACCAACGGCCATGCAGAGGGGACCAAAATACCGGATCCTGACTGGAAGCATTAATGAAGGGGAAACAAGCGAGGTCCTGTGGCAACGAAAAGGCGCATAACTCCCTGATACTCTCAATAGTGCCCTCCACGATGGGCAGAATTCATTACGAAGAAATTTACGATGGGGTAAATCGCCGAGCTACTACGCGGATGCAATGTCATATCCGCCATGTTTCGCCTTGTCACAAAAGTGGTACATCCAAAAGCGTGAGAGCTCCAATCCAAGAAGCGAGAATGGTTTGAGTGGTGTGAGTGGTGTGAGTGGTTTGAGTTGGGTGTTGAAAATGTGACAAAGCCAGCTGAGTCCAGACGTCATCCAGGCAGAACTGCAGCGACAAGAATCTCAAAGACAAAGAAAACAAGGAGGCAGATGAACCTCCCATACATATTGATAACATGGCTAGCAGGACAAGGACAGCAGGGCACGGCAGGGGAGAGGCGACAGGACAGGGCGGCAGAGTAAGGAGCGAGGAAGGAAATGCAGAGAGTTCACTGAGCTAAGATCATGCCTTGCGTCGGTCCCGCCGATTTCTTCGCCATCGGAAAAGTAGTACTGGTACAAATGCTGCAGCTGGACGAGTAGGCGAGCAATCCGCCCAGATTTTTGATCGTTCGAGAGCTTGACAGATTTTTACCATAGTTGACACGCTATCGTCATTAAGATCCACTTCCGGATCTTTGGAAAGATTATCAATAAAATCCTATCAGAGTAATTGTGATTAGTAAAATCCGTCGAAGTAAATCGTGCAGATTTG
Source organism: Arthrobotrys flagrans (assembly GCF_004000055.1). NCBI lineage: Eukaryota > Fungi > Ascomycota > Orbiliomycetes > Orbiliales > Orbiliaceae > Arthrobotrys > Arthrobotrys flagrans. The sequence goes on from NW_027137556.1 coordinate 2,355,872, forward strand.
CACTTACAGAAAGTGCTTTCCATTTATAATTATTGACCGGACCGTGAATTTGATCGGACGATGTTGGAATTCCAAGTTCCTCCCGAATTTGAGCCATACTAGTTTTGCTTTTTAATTTCTGACACATTAAATACTCGTATTCTTCCGTAGTTTTGGGAATTAAACTGGCATCGGCAACTGTAGAGGACGAAATCACTGGTATTAGAGATGCGGGGTTCGGATTTTCATCATCTCGCAATGTAGACAACACAACGGCTGTTGCAAAATCTGATTGCTGGCTGTCCTCTCGTGACGACGAAGGCAGGTTTGAGTCCGACATGGTGGCAAGCGCTGTGTTATAACGGAATGTTGTGATTTTGGTCTGACGTTGAGGAGGCTGCTGGGCCCAATTGGTGAGGCTGCGAGGGCGAGATTGTGTGGATATTCCAATGCTCTGAAGTGACTATTCACAGATCTTGATTGGATTAGACTCGGCTAATTTGTCCGTCCTAAGAACCGTGACGACTGAGGCCTAAACAGATGCATATGTGCACATGCATGCCCATGTAACAAGAATTCGAATATTGGATACCCACCTACTTATGTCAGAGAAAACCCATTCAACGTACCCGGCGACTTGTATTCTGGTTTATCGCCGTCCATATACAGATGTATTCGGATATTCGAATTACACTGCTGTTTTAGAATGTATACGTAGTACTATCTCAGTGCCTGTTGGCCACGTTAGGGTTATTGACTAGTTGATTTCACTTCTACACCTCCTAGGTAAGTACTTAGGTAGTAATTAAGATATGGGCTGCAGGACATTAGGGAAGCAAGTTCTCATCAATATTGTTCAAAAGCGAGAACATCAAACAACGCAAAGACGGTCGACAGAACTCCCTCGCTTTCTATGTCTTTTTCAAGAAATATACCCTTTCTATTAGGAATATTATAGAGAATTGTACTCAGCAACTCGAAATGCATGGCTACAGAGATGGAAACAAGTCTGACGGAGATGCAAGAGCCGCCGACATACTTACCGAAATGAGAATTCGAGATCAGGAAATCACTTCCACATGCACATCTCTCACAGCACATCTTAAACCTTCAACTTACGAAGAGTTACTCTATGATGAAACCAAGAAGCTCCCAAACAAAACTCCGATCCCGGAAATCAGAGAAAAACTGGGGATCCCGAATAATGGAACTAATCTTAACGATCAGAAGTGGGCGAATATTTCTGTAGGTTTTACTGTGGCCGTGGTCATGATAAGATCGATTTTGTCTATTCAATTGGCTTGATGTAATGCTAACAAATAATTAGAATTTCGACGATAAAAGCGTCGCCAACTTGACCAAAATATCGCAGATCACAGAACAATCATCCGAGTGGAAATATTGTAACCCAAAATTACCGGCCGCAGCTTTCTTACCATTTCTTTTGAAACGATGGCAAAGAAATCGACGAGACCGCCCCATGTGCGGTGGTAGGAAGATATTGACTTAATTTGCTCCAAGTTCTTGCCCCGAACATAATCAAGTACATGGACAAGATGCAGTGGTGGGAGGAGAAAATGGGGGGAGGGGGTTGTCACGAAGATGCCGACGGTGGGATGGGGACCGGCAGGACGTACAGGTGGAATTTACATCTCGATAGCTTCATAGAAATCTTCCTGTCACCTATTTCTTCAACCCGTAGAACGTTGCCCAGAAGTTAATGAAAAAAGGAAGGATAGACCTTCTATCAGATATCGAAAAATTGCGTATTGGATTGAATCCAAGACGACTGGTCTTTGTATAGTTTTCTAGAAAGACAAAGAGTTAGTTTGGTTGTTCAGAACGACAGGTCAGCAAAGACAACGTTGTGATATTGGCAAGGCGACGGTAGTCTTGCGAGAAGTACAAAGGCTGGAAGTAGTCTAGAAGTACTTGGTACCTGACAGTACTTAAAAGATGCTTGGAAGAGGGGCAAACACATACCAATTGGCAAAAACACGGGATCAGGATAAACCTTCACTTCCACGCGTAACACCCTTGCACTAGGACAGGTTTTAAGGAGGGTTGAAGGGAAAGCTGTTCTTTTATAGACCGTGTGTCTTGGCGGTCTTGGCACGAGGGAAACTTTTGTGACAAACTTCTTTTGGCAATCTAACACAACGCAACATATCCTGCTTGTAACTACCATCACTGCGTTAGGACGACGCATGTTGCAAGACAAGCAGTCCGACGTCACTGCTTGCAGTACCTACCCTATATTTCATCGGCACACCTATACTAGCCTCGAGTCCGCTTTATACTTTATCTAGCCCATGCATTAGGTATCCATACACAATGAAATTACCGTGAAATTACAAAATATACTCATCCTCTGTATACATTGCAGGCTAATAACATTTTGCGTTAGTGCTAACTAGAACTAGGTAGTTGTGGTATTATCATCGCATGTAGGGAGCATGCTACTTCGTTCTATCCTTAGGGGTCTTTTACTAAAGATAGATCTCTATTTCGCTGGATAGATCCCTACCGTCATCATATTGGTTCGCCCTAGCAAGAAACAAATCTCCTCCCGGCCACCAACTTGCCGTTCCCCAATCGATTGCCCCCATGACCTTTCCACTATTTGAGTCAACTATAACATGTTCAGGGCCTAAATCTCCATGGCTAAATACTGTACGATGACTTGTATTTGATCGAGCACGGAAGTCGATACCGAGGGCTTCAGAGTGGCGGTCGACGGGACGAAGAATAAAGTTTTTTAATGCATCTTCAGACTGAGACGGACCGAAGGAATAGGATTTTTTAAAAATAGAGTTGTCACAGACACCCGACACCCCGTCGCACGCGATAATTTGGGAAGCTATCTCCTTTGGTTGTTTAAGACCTCATGATTCTTGAAGGTTGCCTTTAAGTTCGGAGATTGTTCTTTCCTCCGTTGCTTGACTCATAATCGGCCACGCCTTGCTGACAGAAAGACCAGGAATCAAAGTCATGAGGTCGTCCACGGTCTCCTAGCCCGTCTCGTCCTTCGCAGTCTTCGGTCCAAACTCGAAAGACCTTGGTATAGATGTGTGAGTTTTCACAAATACTAAGGCTTTTGCTTCATGAACTATGGTGGTTGGATTCCCGGTCTTAATAATTTAGTGGCCATCGACTCTCTTCACCTTTAGCGCTTTCAGTTGTCCAAAAGTAAACGATCGTGCTTTGATCTCTTCTCGGGTGAGCAATCGTGGCTTTCCGCTACTTGATGTGTTAGGCTTTGTATCTTTGTTCGAGTTCTTTAATTGGTGATATTCTGTTTCGTTCAAGTGACAAACAGACGTACGTATGTTGGGTATGGGTTATTCGATATCTTTTGAGAGACTTTTCACAACAGCTCTAAGGCACAGATTAAGCCGTAGAATGTCAGTGAGAAATAAGGTTGAAGGGGTTATTCGGAACTAAGCCGGAGCATAATAAGGTTGCCAACCCTGAAAGCCTTTAGTACGGCAAATACTGTGATATATTGCCAATTTTGTGTTTTTGATAAATAGTAATCCACCTCAAAGGCCTTTTGAACGATCTTATTAGTAAGACCATATCTAATCATATTTGGTTTTGAGATCTGTGGTGGTAGTGCTTCCTGCACATGCGAGCTCGAGGATGAATGGTAATCGATGGACATGGACTTGGCTCTTCGAATATCGCTTTCAGGCCCGTAACGCAGCCGATCGACATCGATACTATTCCTGCGATAATATATGCACGTAGACTAGCTAAAGCTAAAACATTGAGCCCACATTAATGCATTACCTGGATGCATTCTCATAGCTTGGCAAACGGCTCGGGCATGTAGAAAACCAAAGGTGCTGAGCTGATCATCACCTTAAGGGAAAAACCCCCCCTAAAAAACCCCCCAAAAAGCATGCATGCTGCAGCTAAGGTGGCGGCCCTAATAATCAATTTTGAACGGGATGGGTGATTGTCTACTTGGTAAGAAGTACATACTGCTTAAGTATACATAAAGCACAGTGTATGAAGCAAATATTTGATATCTACAGATTGAGACCTCATCTAATTGCTAACATTACATGACAGCCGCTAGCAATAATTTCATCCAGCTTCCGTTGCATTAGATCGAATTCAGAAATACCACAAATCTACCCTCTTTTGATTACCTCGATGGTGTGTCTAGAGAAGTACCCAAAAACAAATCTCCTCGGGCTGCTGCAAGATGAAGACATCCGCGTACGATGCTTGATAACTAGCTACCTGCCAACCCTTTTATCACTTTCCAGTATCGTACGCGGATGTCTTCATCTTGCAGCAGACCGAGGAGATTTGTTTTCGGGATAAACCTTTGCACAGGGACAGTTTGAAAAGTCGGAGTCTTGGTTGGCGTGAGGGAAATTTTTGTGGCAAGCTTTACTCATCAGGAATCCAACACTTGACAACACATTCAAGCTTCCATCCATCCACTTTATGTGGTGTTCGATATGCAACATCGTACAACGCAATCCTATAGGCCTAAGTTCTCATGAGCAGGATGTTGAGGCTGTCTAGTTACGAATCCGAAAAGCTGAAAAGCTGGAACAAAATGGCATTCTCCATTCACAAAAACGACATTTTAGCCAATACCAGTGGCCGTTACAATGTTAGAATCATAATGGTCTGGAAAAGTCTTTCCTTTTGCGGTACCACCTTGAATTCCATTCTAGAGGCTGGCTAGGTAGTCCGTAAATACTATATAATTTTCTATTATGATGAAAAGCCGTCCGGATATATCTGCATTTAGATTGATAATATGCTTATTAGATGCTTACATCAAGGATCTATAGGACTTTTACTATTCAGGTGAAGAATCCTCACTTCATCTCGACCATATTCGACACATTATCTCCGTTGATAGCGTGGCATATCCCTCCGGGAATAACCACATTTATTGATCGTAATCGGAATGTCCCACGCTCCTACGCCTTCGCTCAAAAAGTTCAACAACAAAACGTCGGTCAACGTACCGTAGTGCTGCGGAAACCTAGCGTCCAGAGTCTAGGAATTAACCGTAGGACGTTGCCCCTACCACTTGACCTACAGGTACTCGACTCTCGCGAACCATGATCGCAAGTGAAGAGATCCCGAAAGTTTTGATCAATTGAAACTAGCTCTGCAGTGCATGGCAGGTCTAGAACACCGATTTTGCAATATTTTGCTCAAATGCAGCACCTTCTGAAAATGAAATTCATTCCTTCATGGTGAATTCCAGCCGGAAAGGCTAGCAATGTGGTTCGTTAATATGTTAGTAAATGGTAGACCAATTTTAGCCTAAACAAAACTTTATAGCGACAGAGACTATCATGTTGCCCTCATTAGTAGAATTAGTCTAGTGAACTCTTGCAGTAGAATAATCAGTGGGCCTGAGCCATTCGGTAATAATGGATCCTAGGTTAGGAGTTCTCCCGACTTCAGGCTACTTTAGCTTATGTAAGCATTTTGATTTGGTTAAACTACATTTTGTAAGCAGAAAGAAGGATTAGTGTTACTCAAACTAGTACCAAGCTCAGCTAGTAAAGACAGGGATGAGTAGTTAATCCTAAGATCTTGATTTTAGACACGCCATGAATATGGAGCGTGGTCTTCATTAAATTCTTTTCTGAGACCCATACCACCGCATACCATTGATTGTGTATGCGTACTTAGTTGAGTGTGCGCAGATGCCCCTTCGGAATTTAGCAGAAGGTCCATCTTCAGGACATGGCACGGCGTTATAAGTAGATAATTATTAAGCTTTCCTAGGCTATGACTAAGACTGAGCGATGAAGTTTACGGTTCGAGATGCGCGCATGCCATAGCACTCTACTCTTTGATAGCTTTTACTTAAACATTTGGGCATTTGCACGGGTTTAGTCGGGATATACCATGCAAACTATTCGAGAGATACCATTCACGCCGTCGGTTTGGCTAACCTAAGATGTTAATAATAGTGTAAGGTATCTTGTAGCACTACCACCCAGTCAAGTCCAAATACTGAGAGTATTTAAAGATATCAAGTTTTCCCTTCTCTATTCTGTCAATTGAAGCAGAGTTTCACTTCTCTAACTGTCTAACCCAACTTCTATTTACTATACGGTATGGTTTCACGCGTACAGGATTCCCGCTTATCCGCCACCGTCCACCGCCCGCGCCCTAGTTCTCTTGATCCTCATTTAGCGGCGGGAACGGTGCCACGGTCGTTCTTTTCGTCCAGTTTCACCTCGGCTCCATCAACTCTCTCGGATTTGCCCACTACCCCGGCCTTAGCTGCCAAAGCCGGTATACCCTTTTCTCGTAAGGAAGAAGGCTCCGCCCCCAAGATGGCGCCGACTTCATTTCACCACGCTGTCTCCGAGGATGAAACCCTCACATCCGAAACTAGCACTCCATATCCCTTCAAGCATGTAGAGTCCTCGACCACTACGGCCCGTACCCGCGAGCGGCTTCGATCCGCCGAAGAAGAGCTTGAAAAATTACGTTACAACCTAGAAATGCAGATGGCGATGGCAGCTAATCCGAGATACCATACCGAGAGATTTCAATATGAGAGTTCCTCGGCTGCTATGCCTCCCATTGATATTGACGAACGCATCCGTGAGCTTAAACTCGGAGAACTCAAGGCAAAGCGCGAAGCTCCTCGGCGGTCCAATGTAGGGTTGTTCAAGGCTATTTGCTCCACCGACTTGTTGTTCCTGATTGATACCACGGGCTCTATGGGGTCCTATATTGGGGCCGCTAAGGAGCAAGTCAGGAGTATTGTCAATGATATCAAAGCAGCATTTCTCAACGAAGCCGACGTCCGTATGTCCGTGATTGGTTATAAAGACCACGGGGATTCCCCAAATATTCAATTTCTCGACTTTACCTCGTCAACTGATCAAGTCCTTTCCTTTCTCAATGTACTGCATGCTACTGGGGGAAATGACGCTCCCGAGGATGTCCTCGGTGGTATCCAACAGGCACTTCATGCAACGTGGAAGTACAAAACGAAATGTATTGTCCACATCGCTGACGCACCGCCGCATGGCCGGACATCGCATGATCTGGGAGATTTCGCGGACAATTATCCCAACCCAGGCAGCGAGCCGCATGGACTTACGCTCGCACCGCTCATTGGCCTCATGATCCAACGCCAAATCAACTACACTTTGCTTCGCATTAATAATACCACGGATCTTATGGCCTACACGTTTCTCAAAGCATATGCCGCAGCCTCCGCAGATTGCACTCTACTTCAGACCAACAAATACTATAGCAACGTATACAGCAGCAGTCCCAAGAGCAGTGCCAAAGGCGGGCTGCTAATGCATGAAGCCGAATTAGGAACTACCTTTGGAGCCTTGCGACATTTGGTGGTTCGAACAGTTACTTCTTCCGTTACTGGCACCGCCGCTCGCTATCTGTCCCGAGCGAGCAAGCCGGACTCGGAACTCGCGATTATCGAGGAAGATGAGGACCTTGTGCCTCAAGTAGAGAATGCTTCGCCACAATGGGACACGCCAGACTGGTTTGACGAGACACTCCTCCTGAATGGCTTCTCCCCCGACGTCACCATTCACGGCGCGCACACCCTTGATAACATGATGGCACACGACGACCACATCACTATGAGTGTATTGGATCTCACAATTCACAAGCGGCGGCAGCCGTTTGCCCAAGGTGGGTTGCGCTTAGCATCCTACGCACGAACGGCAGCCTCGACTAATCGCTACGTGGTCAAGTCATCCAAACGGGACGGCTCGCAGTTAGCGGAATTGGTTGAGGGCATGCGGTGCCAGGCGCTGTGCAAGTTATTTGCCCTCGAATTCAATGCCTTACTAGGAAACGAGCACTCAATCGACTTTATCGTGACAGCGTGTTTCAAGGGGAAATCAGAAGAGGCCTCAGGCGATACATGCATATCTCTCGAGCCCTTCATCGAAGGTAATTATGTCAAATATAACAACAACGCCGGCTACGTCAACGGGGATATCACTGAGAAGTCCAATAAAGCTGCGCAAGGCTTCTCACACTTCACTTTCGAGCGCTCACAGGGACGCTTCTTGGTCTGCGACCTGCAAGGAGTTAGAGAACTACTGACGGACCCGGTTGTTCACACTTCTGACCCTAACCGCTTCGTGCTATCCCCAACCAACCTTGGCGAGGAAGGTTTCAAGTTCTTCTTCGCTTCCCACGAATGCAATGATGTTTGCCACAAGCTAGGACTTAAGAGTACTGCTTCAACATTTATGTCAGGGACGTGTGTTTTCAAGGAGAGTTGGCCTGGTTTGGCTGATACGGTATGCTGTTCAAACAAGCTTTGCGGTAAAATCTTGCATCGAGCTAGCGGCAAGGCATCGAAAATTTTGCCAGGGTACATCTGGTGCGACGTATGCTGGCCGCAGTTAGAACTATCCATCGTAAGTTTACGGTGTACCGCTCCGGCCCCATACCACGAGTTCGCGGTGTCCAAGTTTTTCTATGAGTCGCAGGGGCGAGCTACACCGCGCAGGTGTTTTAAGCACCGCGACGAAAGCGGAGCAAAAGGTCCATTGGTGCTCGGGGCGAAAGCTAGGAAAAATAGTGCACCGGTTGCTGGCGTTACAGTGGCAGACGAAAGACTCTGGGGAACGCTGAAACCTGCAACTGTGACACCGGAGGACGACTAGGATTTCTTAACCGTCATCACAATTGTTCTTTGTATACTTTTTCTTTTTCTTTTCTGGCGGCCTTTGGAGCGTACAATAATAATAATTACTAGTATTCTACCTAGGTACTCTATATGTATGTATACAGGCTCTATCTGCCACAGTTGACATCACACAACTCAACATATCCTTTGTGGTATTTCTTATTGTGGCTCGGCACTCTACACTTTAAGGTTCACCGACGCTAGCATCTCTATTACTTTTTCCTGTCCGCCATAAACTGCCTGCTGTAGGGGGGTTCTCCCATGCAAATCCTCTGCTGCGGCATCCGCTCCGTGTTCCAACAAGATAGTTACTAAATCTTTATTCCCCATTCTGGCAGCCCAGTGTAGAGGTGTTCGTCCATAGCAATCTTTAGCTTCGAGGTCGGGTTTGTGACTCAGTATCAGCCGGACCACCTTGCCGTTGCCACTTTCGGCAGCTCTATGGAGTACGGTTCTTCCATCTTTGGCCGCGGCGAAGGGGTTGGCACCATTCTTTAGTAGCAGCTCAACAACTTGCTCGTGCCCACCAAGGGCAGCAAGATGGAGGGCAGTTGTATCGCCTTCTTCCACTGTCTCTACGCTGGCTCCCTGATCCAACAACCGATTGACCATCTCCAGGTTTCCTTCGCGAGAATCGTGGTGCAGGGTTGCTCTTTGCTCATGAGCCTCGTTTCCTGTAGACCCTGCTTTTGAAAGCAATAGTGTAACCGTCGTCTCGTAGCCATTTTCTCTTGCATAGTCCAGTGCTGTTCGCCCGTCGTAGCATTTTACCGCCAGATCAGCCCCAGAATCCACCAAAACTTCGACTATTGCATCACGCCCAGTCCTAGACGCCCAATGCAGCGCTGTTCCGCCGTGATAGTCTACCGGTGCGTTAATATCCGCTCCACTCCGTAGCAGCAATTTTACCGCATTCACATTCCCACCATCGACAGCGAAACGCAACGGTGACCGGCCGTAATCATCAAATACTCCGATGTCTGCACCGTTATCGATGAGCAATTTTATTACTGCTTCGTTTCCAAGCCTGCAAGGGTGATGCAGGGCCGTCTTCCCGTCAAAATCCTTCGCATTGATGTCGGAAAGCCCGGAATCTTGGAGTAAATTCTGCAGCACCCATGTTAAGCCCCAGTTTGCGGCCATATGAACTGCAGTCAGCATCTTGTAGTATACGTCGTAACAGCCGTGGTAGGATATCCGTGGTAAGAATTCAACCTGAGTGGCGCAAGCGGCTTTTGGATTATCCTGAAGAAACTCCGAAACTAATTTCAAAAGCTTGTGTTCGCCTTCTCCGCGTACGTGGTCGCCCCAGTGTTTCGCGCTGTATCGGAGGAAGGGGTTTTCTTGGAGTCTGATCTCCAGCGATTCGTCGTCATGGCAAACCCCGGTGCCAAATGCGTCAAATGACAGGTATGTTACACACGATTCGGCAATCGAGATATTGATTCCCCCGAACAGTTGTGGGGACATTCGTTTAAAGTATTCCTGGACCGTCAGGTGGGCAAGCCTGATTGTGCTGCTCTCGCGGTCAATTACAACAAGTCCGCCACATACATTGATTAATAATTTTGGTGCAGGAAGATTTTCATCATCTAAGAAAGTCGTATCGGGCTCTACAGCAAGTCCGTGGCATAGTTCCTCAACCGAGAAGGGCCTCCTAGCGTGGGTAAGCCAGGATAAGACCCGTAGAGCAAGAGCGGCGTGCTGTTTGGGCTGGGCCTGTATCCTTTCTACTGCTACATCAAATGTCTTCTGAAGATCAGAAGGCATCGTCTTGAGCGCGTTACGGATCTCTCGAACTGTCGTTGCAGCATAGATACTATCCATTTGTAAGCGTGCAAGTAAGAACCTAGAAAGGGTAAGTAGTGGCTTAGACGCTTTTTGAATCGAAACCTTCTTACATGCCGCCCGCGATATCTGAGATATGATCTACTATCTCATTGCGTAGCTTGGGTTGGATCAAGTCAGCTAGGTTTTCGTCATTGGTCAGACAACTCGTTATGTAATCTCTGATATCCGATTTTGAGGCCGTTATTTTGATATTTGGACCACTTTCGTAGGCGTTCCTGATATCCATAGGATGTGAACGACTGGTCACAAAGATTTTAAGGGAACGCTGCTTTCTCTCTAACTCATGTAGCGCAGACAAAATACCCTTTCTATGCTTTCTAAAGTCCGACTCATCTAAGGCGTCAATAATGAGATAGGTCCGCGAGAAACAGGTCGAAACTTGAAGCAACAAGGCGATGAGTTCCGATATTTTGGGGAGTCTATGTTCTTTACAAAACACCTGATAAAGCTCCTCTAATTTAGAAGGCAATGTCAGGGTCCTTCTCACTAGCTGTTTTGTTAAGCTCGCTACGAGATAGTCAGGCGTCTGTTTTTCTTGATCTTGATAGTCGCAATAGAAGAAGGCAAGGCCAACACCGTTATCAATAGATTGATCTGATATATGGTTTATAACCATCGATCTATGGTTCATAGTGGTAATTAGCCATCAGAATGCATAATATTAGTATTAGGGAGAAGTCTGCATACGTCATCACCGTTTTCCCAGCGCCAGCTATGATCCCCTATTAGCAAAGGCTCTTCTTTTCTAAAAGTATTTTCAATGACATACGATCGCCATGGCACCAGAGATGAGTGTCTGCTGCTGAAAACCATTTTCTGAATTGTGCGCTATCCAGAAACCACCGCCCGCTCGTCGGGTGATACTGTTGGAAGACGTCCCTCTGTTTCTCTTCGAAGTTTGCCGAACTTAGCCAGTTTAGGACTGTCTCGACTGAATCGTAGACAATATTTAGTATTTTGTCAGGGAATACGTCCTTTGAATTAAATGGTCTCACATTGCATGTCCGTCTTAAGGAGAGTAACTTCTCGAAGCATCATGGCTGTAAAGACACTAGTTAAGTGAGTTTGGTGTATGCAAAAAAATAAATAAAAAAATGGTTATTTGCAAATATTAATATCGAACTTACAATCCTTCAGCTGTCAAAGCAGTTTGAAAGCTTTCCCGATATCTGTGCAACATTTTGACCAGCTGAAGAGTCTCCTCCTCAACGAAAGGCCATGATAGTTTATTGAATTTGATCATAAACAGCCGAGAACTACTCCGTTTCTTAAGCTTAGAATGCAATTGCTCAAGGTCACGCATGCATTCTGAGATTGGTAGGGATGATAGAAGCTGAGATGAGACCCCTAGCTCAGAAGAGTGGACAATCTCCTGTAGCCTTGAGAATAACAGTTTTAGGTTTGCCAATTCAACAATGTATTCTCCCTCGCTCTTCGAAGCTTTGTTGGCGCTAGAAATATATTTATAACTGATCCCAATGATGGAGATGGAGAGACTAAGCAGTCCAGCGATACCCGATGCAAGGCTGACAGCCTCCATAACAATCCCACAAACGCTTTAAACGTATCGACAATCATAAACTACGAAGCAGTAAAAAGAGTAAGGAGACGCTGCAACAGTCTAAACCTGCTAAACTTCGAAGACGCGAGGAAGAGCCCATGAGAAGAGCCGAAACTAGTTGGAACTAGCAGGGCTGTTCTATCAGGGCGGAGAGGGGTAATCCCCTATTTCGCACAAATTACCACGTGACTAACGCTAAGCGTAGATTATCCCGGCAAAAGGTGTGCAAAACTAATTTCCGGTATCAATAAAGTATTTAGCACTTTATTACTATATAAATAGTCAAATAATCGTGATACGAAATTATATATACACTTTTAGTTAAACCCCTTGAAATTTCTTTTTTAGAATTATAAACAAAACCTGAAAACTAGGCGCACCATATTAAACCCCGACAGTCGCCAATGCTAATCCAGACTGTTAGAAGTACGAATGTATATAGGGTTACTGAATACTGTTCTGCCGTATATGGTATATCATATAGATGATTAGGTGTCCTCCGAACAAATTCTACTAAAAGGTCTACTATATATAGTAACCGCACGATACTATGTGTATGATCCGGTAGAACGCCTTACATAAAGTCTGTGCTGTTTCTTCCTTTGGCACTACCGAACAATGATCGCAACACAACGCGATGCGGTGGTACTTTCTTGATATTTTAAATACCGAAGATAGAGGTTATTCACATGCATCTAGGATGCGTGTATGTAGCAGTCTAAGTTATTGTACAATTGTTGCACGTATGCAGCACACTTCGAGTACCAGGACAAGCCCATAGGACCGTAAGTTGAGTGATACCTCTTCTCACGGAAGAACGATTTGTGAGACGGCCGTCTCAAGATATGAAATACTATATAATAATATACATAAATACAACTATTAACAATAGGAAAATATAAGCATAACTACCAATAACAGAAAACCGTAAGCACAACTACTAATAATAATAAAAATTGTAAGCACAACTACCAACAACTTGAATAGGTCCCTGTTAGAAGGTTAGGTGGAGTGATGTGTACTTTATTAAGTGCTCTCTTGACTAAAGTGTTCTGGCGAAGAGTTTATATACAAGGAGTAGCACATACAAGGTGACTAAGCTAGTTATATACAAGGTAAATAGTAAGTATATATAGAGTAACTAGTTATCTTATATCTAGTAAGGTTATATTAAGAGTAAGATATTCTGACACTCCCTGTAACAAAGCAATCGCAGCATAATGAACTCCAAGCAGAAATCCAGGCGGCCGGAGGAGCCCTCAGAATAACCATAGGAAACATCCAGGCAATACTGTAGTTAGAAGAAAAACCACACAACGCAACACAAATCGCAGACCCAGAATAAAGAAGTATCCAGAATCAGACCTTAAAACTCGCAGACCAAGATTACAACTATTATTTTAATAAATACAGTATAGGGCCTATTTAAGCTTTTACCCTATACAGACTTCCCGACCTATGCAGAAACAACTCCTGTCCAGTTTAACACCCTATATAGACTTAACTCCTATTTAGTTTAACAAACTATATAGTAGTCTTAACTCCTATCCAGTTTAACACTCTATATATCCGAACGTCCAGTTCAGACTTAACTCCTATCCAGTTCACTTTATTATTTCCTTTATTAATTGTCTATTTAAATCGCTATATTCGCTATCATGTATTTAAAAACCAAACAACAATTTAAGTATTAATCTGTATTTACACTAGTACACTACTTTTGCCTTGTGACATTTGTGTATTACCTTGATACCTCAACTAGTCTCTATACGATTTCTTACAATTATATTGCAAAAATTTTATGCCAAGATTTTGCCAATGTTTTCCATCCTAAGAAAGGCTCTCCATCCTAAGAAAGGCTCTCCATCCTAAGGAGGGCTTCCACCCGGAAGGCAGGTTTCCATCCTGCCCATCTTGCCCATCTTGCCTTAGGATGGACAGGATGGAGCAGGATGGAAATGTGTTTTTTTCCTGATGTGGTTTCTATTAATATATTAAATATCTGCCTCAACGTATTGTTTGAAATGGCGCACCCAATCTTGAGAACTCCCCAGGTATTTAGAAAGAAATCGATTACTATTAAACGAATTATCACTCGCGATGAAAAATTTTAAGGCTTTGCGTAGTAAAGCAACAGAGCTAAAACAAAGAATCTTAAAATAGTCGAATTCTTGCCCAGAGCTCTTGACATCTAAATATGGGCTCATGAGAAGTAGAAAATAGTAATCTTTCAAGTAGGAACTCTTATTTCTTTTAAATCTAAAAATAGGCAGAAAACTTTAATAGGTACCGTATTTTGAGCCTCTACCTATAACATTTAATAGATTCAGCCATTAGTACTAAATTGCTGTAGAAGTACTACTAATATAGCCTGTCTCGGATACTACTTGTAAGGCTACGATGTCTATCGAAGCCTGTCGAGGGTGCTCGAAGCGTGATGCGATGTATCTTAGGTGGTAAAGTCAACTTGGTACTCAGACTGATACTTAGATTATCCAGTGCCGATTCGAGTCGTCACTGGAGGGTGGCTATATATACACATTCTATATACATGAGGAAGGACGTTCGGAGGACGTCCTTCCGAGATCACACCACAGTGGTCTTATCCACCCGGCTCGAGGCCTGCCGAAGGCAGCCGTGGTTTGTCGTGTGTTGTCGTGTGGTATTTCGGATATCATGCTTTTATGACACCACTTTGGACGAACATCACGGTTTCCTGACACCACACTCCGTATGCCTAGGACGACTGTCTCCTGACACCACCTCCGTAGGCCTAGGGCGAACGTCTAGGAGAGCGTCTCCTGACACTACTTCGAAAATTATAATGAAAGAGATAACCCAATAGTATAGTAACGGGCTAGAGCTGTATGCTAAGATAGTATTTCTACTTTAAAACTTGAACTCGCAATGTATTTAGAATTTAAAAGTTCTGTCTACATTTATCTGAAGACAATACTTTTTTTGTTACCAGCAGTTGGTTCAATTTCTAACTTCGATATCTCGAAAGTGTTTCTTTCTATAGTAACTCACTTGTCCAAACTTCGAATACTTATTCCAATAACTTATGATGTAAAGAGTACATAACTAGAAGGCTGTCCTTTTTTTAGATAATCGAAGATAGTACTTCTAACTACTAAGGTGTCGTCTGCTGAGACTGAAAAGTCACATATCGCTAGTTTCTAATTGAAAAGGCTCTGAACTTGTAGATATCCGACTATGTATAAATGTGGCGATTCTTATAGGTCTTTTGAGTACATGGATACACAGGCGGGTCTATTTATAGACCAGATCTTTAAATCGTTTCGAAATTCAAGCACTTAAAATTAGATAAAAGAATGACGGAAATAAGGATTTGAAGAGTGGGTTGTAACAAGAAACTGATTTTGCAAATGTCTATAATCATAAGAAGGGTATCAAAACGGGCCGGAGGCGCTGGGTTCTTCAATGTTACCTGCTTACCATACTAGTCGACGCCAAAGAACGGGCCGACCGACTCTGTCAAGCCGTATACTCTTGCTTGTAGAATTTGGGATAAAATTGACACTATATATATTGCTCGGCATTGGTCCGGTTAAAGTTAACAGGCGGAAGCATCTTTCTTAAGGCTATAAATACGGGCCTTATCCGAGCTTCTTGCTCCTAGCGTGGTAATGACTACTTCCTCGCCTCAGCCTAGGATGCTCACGATGCCCGGCAGGCGCTAGCAAGACAGGGTGGTCCGGATGGCTGTTTCGAGGAGTAGGTCGTATGTATCCGCCTTCTCCGAAGTTATCGCGATCCCCTCCACCTCGCTGTCGTGCACTGTGGCCAGCGGTGCTAGCCAGCGCTCATGCTGTGCTCCCTCTGCGGTGACCGCCCTACTTGTTCTTCTTACCCCGAACCGTCTGCGAAGAATATGCTTTGCCCTCCTGCTCCTGTGGCTTTTTCATTTTGTATCCCGCTTGTCCTTGTTGATGCCGGCGGTCTTGACGCTGAGCGCATTTTCCAAAGGTGCTGGGTAGGTTGTATTGTGGTTTTTCGCTGACCCCTCGGCGAATGTACCACAATTTGCACTGTCCCACTCTCTGCTTGTCGTTGTCTGCATCGCCGGCCTTCCCAGCAGCCCACCCGCTAAGTACAAAGAGTGCCCCAGAGGCGCTTGTCCTTACCTGCCCTGTACCAGATGTGATCCCTGAAATGCAGTCTAAGACAGTTATCAGGGAAGTGATATCACCGACATAGCTTGAGATAAAGGACTCTGCTTTCTAGTCTTGCGCAAACCAGTTCTGCATGGGCATTGGCGAGAAGACCCGTCAACACCAGATAACATTTTTTCCACGCATGAAAGGTTTCTTTCTTCCTCTGAGCTTCCGTATCCCCTTAGCAATTAGCGCTGTCACCGGTGGTGGTTAGTTAGTTTGCCAAGCTCATGGACCTTGGTGGGTTTGGAGGACGTTCCAAGTCGAACAAATATGGGCTCCCTTTCTACTGAACTGAATAAGGCAGTCGGATGTACACGGTTACGCTGACGTAATTGCACAAACTATATTAACTTCCTGTTCTATGTCTACTACCTGCACAAAAAAGATGGAAATAGTAAAAAGTTTGAATAATATTTAAATGGGATTATCTATGCTCATTTGTGCGTTCACAGCGTCCACAACCTTCCGATATGTTTGTTCAATACACATCTGCAAAGACATGATTAGTATTTGGCGACAAGTGGATAACACCTTATTCACTCACCATAGCCCGCCAGGATGTCTCCAATATCAAAGGCAGAGTATCGAGCGTAAGCTCCAGTTGATTTTCCACATAGAACGAGAAATCACCGTAAGAATTGCACGCACGGTATATTCTCATATGCATTCCTAACATCTGCTTAGCCA
Source organism: Arthrobotrys flagrans (assembly GCF_004000055.1). Lineage (NCBI taxonomy): Eukaryota > Fungi > Ascomycota > Orbiliomycetes > Orbiliales > Orbiliaceae > Arthrobotrys > Arthrobotrys flagrans. The sequence goes on from NW_027137556.1 coordinate 2,372,811, forward strand.
CGTGTCCCCCGAGCCGACAGAGAGTACAATACCTGAACACAGGATTCCTATGACAACCACCGTTTTCATGGCAGCATCCGGGACAAGCGCTTTGATAGCGATCAAGGCGTCCTTCATTAGTTCAATGAGCTTTTGGTGGTCTTTATGATGATCCGCAGGATACGGAATGCGGTGGGGTTTGACTTCTATAAAGCCAAACTCCAGCCGGTTGTACTCCGGGCGCCCAGGGCAAAGGGGAGCAGCAAAAGATCGCATAATCCCATCGCACTTCTTGTTATCACAAAAGGTAGAAACTATCTCGCTCCTAAAGACCAAATTCATTAACAGCTGACCCCTGAACTATGTGAAGAGGCATGTACCTATTGAGAAAAATCCACGGTGACCCAAGGTAAGCTCCATCGATGATACGGCTCCACAAGTTCATCCCTGCCCACGCTTCTCCAGCCTGCGGGCTAGTCTTGGTCAGGTAAAAGAAGTGGAAGTGGCTTGGGGATTGGAATTAGTAAAATCGATCGTCCGATGTGAAAGAAATACATACAAGTGAGTGTGCGCGCCTGAAATATATAACCACATCTTAAAATTTTCCCTGGTGGCTGTCGCCGAACTGGGAGGGCTAATAGTGACACCGAAAGTTTGGCAAGTGAAAGGCTGGAGCGCGTCCAAATACTCGCGGAAGTTTGCGGGCAAGATTGGCAATGGTGGCAGGAGCGGTCGCAGGGCATCGATATCCGTTTTAACGAAATAAGGGGTGAGATGCTGCATAAAGATGATATTTTGCCCAATCTCTGCCACTAAACTCTGAAGCAAGGTATGAGAGGGTTCGGAAACCAGAGTTTTGAGCTGGGTTCGAAAAGTTGTGCCACTGGGGAGGGCAAGATCCGGCGATTTGGAAACAAATAGTTGGGGGGGAACCTAGTATAGGTCAGGGATTTCTATTTCTTTCCCAATGATGGAGGGTACTTACATTGGAGCGATCCTGCTGTTGGGTGCTATCCGGTCCCGTGGAGCTTCCAGCGGTCGTCACTGAAACATTGTTGCTATTCAGGATTATCGTGGATCCATGTGAGGCGTTTACAGAAGGCGATACCTGTGGCGGACGTCCCTATAGGGGCACAAGCAGTCAGCGCAGTATACTCGGATCAGCGATAAATTGTCGGTGTGCAGGAAAATAACTGCTAGTTTGCTGCCGCACATAACAACATAACTGTTTAGATATGGCGATGACAAAATATTTTCCTACACACCGACAACATTTATCCCTGTACCGAATACGCCCCAAGAATAACCTGTACATGAGAGACGCAAGGAACCATCAACAACATTAGCGCATCTCAGCAGAAGCCGAGAACACGGACTAACTTGGCCGGCTCAAACGTCAAAACGCAGACAACAGCCAAGTTATCAGAGTCAGGCGCGCCGAAGCGCCAACTGACATGGTCTGGCTCCGGACGTCTAACCGGCTCATACCAAATGGTGTGACAACAGTCACGTACGCAAAGGTGCCATGGTGCGATGTGATCATTCATGTAACAGGCTTAACTTGTGAATTTGCAAAAGGGTAAAAACGTCACCTTTCTTCGTCGGAATTTAGGATTTGGAGGTCCAGGCAATAATCGAGCGGCCTTCGAACGCCACTCTTGGGGAGCATCCGTATAGGGTTCGATCTTTTCACGTATGTTTTGCAACTCTTGTTGGAACATTCGGGGAATTTTGGCCGGCAAAGGCGACGTGGATGTTCTTAGCCATTTCCGTAATTCGGTGACAGACCATTGCTCCAAAGGAGTGACTTCGAAAAAGGCTTTAATGTTCATTGTGATTGTGGTTGATCGGGTGTGTGGTTGACGGCGTGGGTGCGTGGGGGGTTGACGAGTGGGGTTTTGGATGAAAGAAAGAAAGAAATTTTCAAGGGAAACAAAGGGCTTTTTGAAGTGCAGGCGGGCAGTTGATGGGGACACGTATCACTCGTGATTGGTTCCGGCGTTTCCCGTCATGCATGTGACACTATGGTACTATAGACAGGGATCGGTGAGTCATCATGGGCTAGTAAATGGCGGTGTGCCCCCAAAAACCGGAATTGCACCCACAGGGTTGTGCCCCAACAAAAATGACGATATGCAGCCAAGAATGTCATACCGTGTAAATCCCAACTTTTGTATTATTGAATTCGATAAATCCGATACCGGTAGAATTCTCAACCCTGGCTGCATGTGCTGCAACGAATTCTTGCTTTGAGGCTAAGCCCGATGTGCTATAGCGCTGCTGAATAAGCACCAGCCACACTGTGGCGTATTAACATTATGATACCGATTTACTCCAAAACTGACGGCTTTTATAACGGATGATGTAGTGAAAGGGCATGATGGCCGTGACCTTTGCGTTAGACTGCATTTTCACAGGCTAAGCCCGTTTAATCGAGAATTCGAAGCAAGTTGGATTTTTGAGAATTCGTGACCAGGGTCTACTGTAGAGAATTCTGACGGGGCGAGAATTCGAAGCCCCCTGCGACTTTGTTCTCCACCCGCTGGCAGGCATTGTGCATGGCGTATTTTCGGTACCAGGTAATATTATGTACAGGATAAATCAGCTTGAATACAATTGAGAGTTCATCTTCGACCTTAGAAGCTATCCTCCTCATCTTTGTTCTATTTCGCCATTTTCTTCTTCTTCCACGTATCCGCCCCCGGGATCGGCATCCTCCTCAAGCATATCTTCAGAATCAAGCGTTAAATCGACTGCAGTGCCGGTTGTAGCTTGCAAAATCCCAAGAGCTGACCCAACAGTATAGTCCGTGATCCCAGAAATATTTATTTTATGATCTTTAGAGCTATCCAGAGCACTGGAAATCCCACACTTCTTGAACGAACGAATAATCGTATCTTTGAACGCGTTAGATTTCTCCAGTTCATCCCAGGCTCCGCCAACCCTTTGAGTAATCATGATACGGCGCTCAGATACTGTAAATTTACCTTCTGTTCATTTCTGAAGGTTATTTTAATGGTACTCATTCGCCTGGCGCTTTACCGCGTCTTTGAAAGGCTTGTTGATACAGACGTTAAGAGGTTAGACGAGAGATATACATCCTAGAGGTACCATAACTAATGCACAGGGATGAACACCAAGTCATGTAATTAATGCCAAGAACCGCATTTTTATTCCGAAGCAAGCCTATGTATAGCTACCAGAATCACGCTCGTTTCGTAGCTTCAGATTATTTTTTTCCAGTCATCGAGCGTCCAATCTTTGTGGGTTAGAGCGAATTCCAATCTGGCCTGGCTTCCTCGTAGGTTGAGTGTCTTGAAATCGATCTTCTTAAGGATCGAACGAACTGTTGGGAGGACTTAGTTTGAAATGGCCCCAATAACGCGGGTACTAGATTCGCGTCCTGACTTATCGTTTGTGACACATTCCACAATTTGTTGCTCCGATTCCGCCTTAACCTTGGGCTTTGCGCCGCGGCCTTCTTTGTCGATTACATGTTCCAGCCTTAAAGTTCTATAATCCGAAGGATCATAGCCGCGGTTCTTAGTTTTAGTAACTAATTTGTGAATCGTCTGTGTCGAAATCCCAAAGATCTCCGCAATTTCCGTTTGTTTTATTATGCCGGTCGCCAGCAACGTCAAAATTTGAATTCGTTCGCAATTAGTAGTATGGATACTCGTTCTCGGAGGCATTTTAACTATAATATAGAATGAACTGATAAAATTATATATAGAATAATAATAGAACTGTAGAAAACGTGAAGTTATGTAGGCTGCGTCGGAATTCGAATTCGCGATGTTGTAAATGTTTACTTTCCTGGCGCACGGACTTCACCCCGCAGCTGCTTGGCAAACCGAATCCCAAGAATCGTAGCTTTATTCCATATATACGAATCGGGATACATATTTTCTACGATCGAGCGGTTGAGAAGCAGCTGCAGTTTATGGAAGTGAAGTAAATATAAGAATTGATAACCATGGACCTATCAAGCCCTCTCACTTCCTATAAATATGTATCTCCCAATCAAGCACCCCTCCTCCCCTCTTCTTAGCCTTTGTAGGCTTAGAAAAACTTGACAGCAAACCGGCTTGGCCCCGTGCCACCAGATAGCACCGAACCCCACCTAGGGCACAAAGTCAGCTCTCGGAGAAGCCCAAGGAGATGCCTGAGCTTGAATTCAAATTCAAACCAGGTGCGTATAGAATAACTGGCGAAAACGCCCCGTTGGGCATGCGATGTGCGACAGAACTGCGCCTAAAACATCAAGGGCCCAACCTAGCAGTTGGAAAGGCTGTTTTACTAAATTTCAGACCATGTTACACTCCCCATATTGTCCGTTGCGCATCTTGTCTTGAGTCGCAAAATGGTTCAACTATGCGTTAATAATTCGGGTTATCAATGTTTATGATACTCTCTAATACGTGTATCGCGGGGTTGGTATTGTCGATATTATTCCCTAAAATAGGCGCTTATGTCGAGGAAGGCAATAACCATGCCTGCATTGACCTAACGTCCTTCTATTCAGGCGTAGCGGATCTTATAACTCTAGTTTGATGTCCTAGACTTTGCCCTGGGACTGTAACTCATGCTCAGATACAAAAGTGGCATTTCTAGAGGTTGCATCGACTATGAGATTGTTATTCCTTTCCCCGCCTATCCTAGAATTGTGGAAGATGGTTGATGCCATTTCACATCTCACCCGAATTTGAGCCAAGGTGTTCTGATATTTTTCTGCTTGTATTATATAAGCATCTACTTTTTACCTCTTAGTAAGTAAGAAAGTAAGTATGCTAGGGAGTGGGCTCATGAGAATGCGAACTCGTAGATACTTATCGCGCTGGGATTTCGTGCGATAACGAGAAAGTTGCCCTTGACAAACGAGTGAGCACTCCGGTAGTCGGGAGGCAACCAAAGAAGGTCCCTGCCATCTCGAGTTACCCAGTCACCTTTGAGGAATATATATTCTGATTTTTGCTTCAAATTGAGCTTCATTTGTTCGGTAGGGAAGACATCGAGAACACCTTTATTGCTCTCCAAGCACCCAGTCTCGGCAGTATAACGTAGACTTTGAAGATGCGCCGGTGTCTTCAAACTTTTCACTTGTTCGTCCGTATTTGTGTCCCAAATTTGGACCGCCATACTCGGCCCATCAGCCACCAATACTGCCAGAAGTCCTCTAGACAAAAAGATGATTGATCTAACTCTCGAGGGTTTCAGACGTCCTTCGAACGGCGATTCTTCTTTCCCTGTTTCTGTATCCCAGAGAATTATCGAAGGACTCTTACTCGAAAACAATACTAATGTTTTACCATCGGGTGAGAAAGAAATCTGTTTCTCAGCGTGGAATCTCCCTTCGAGCCTGTTGAACTTTTCTTTGGTTGCTAGATCCCAGACCACTACCGAAGACTCCGATAGTGATGCGAGCCTCTTGCCATCAGGAGAGAAGGCTATGAATCTGACTTCTCGGTTTTCTTCGGAATAAACCTCCCGACTGCCTGTCGCTATATTCCAGATAGTGATCACAGTTCCGAGCCTGCTTGGGCACGGGTATGAGAAAGACAGTACCACCAATGCTAGTTGTTTACTGTCGGAAGAGAAAGTGGGTGGCCCCCCAAAAAGGAACCCTTCTAGTCTTCCCGCTTCATCTGCTGTAACTGTATCCCAGATGCGGGTTGTCCAGGACTCCGATATAGCCACGTATCTATTATCGGAGGAAACAGTCAACCACTTGATATTAGTACTATCCGGGTATCCTCTGAACACTGAATCCTCAACTTCTGTTACATCCCAAAGTCTTACTGTATAGTCATCCGATGCGGATGCCAACCTCATATTCGCGTCAGAGAAGGCAACTGCATTAATTGCCCCTTTATGCCCTCGCAACCTTTTCACCAACTTGCCCTCTACCGTATTCCAGATACTGATGGTCCCATCGTCCGATCCCGACGCAAGGCCCCCAGCGGGCAAAAAACAAATCGAATGAATGGGACTTTTGTGTTCAAACTTTTGTATCTGTTGTCCCGCCGCTAAATTCCAGATCCTGACCGTTCTATCCCACGATGCCGATGCCAGTTTGAATTTATACACAGAGGAAAAAGCCAAGCTGCTGACTAAGGACCCATGCGCCCTTAAGAGCTCCATCGTTATTTCCCCAGTTTCCATGTTCCGAAGGCGGATTGTACCAGACGTTTCTGCTGATGCCAGCTCTCCATCTGGAGAAAAAGCAATCGTCGAAACTCCGTCACAGTGTTCGAACACTTTCAACATATTGCCAGTCGCTACGTCCCATATTCTGACCGTTTTATCATCCGATGCCGAGGCTAGTCGTCCATCTGTAGAAAACGCTATCTCGTTAACGGTGTAGCTATAGCCATGTCCTTCAAAGGTTCTTATTATTTCTTCTGTTTCTGGATCCCACAGTACGATCATACCAAGGTACAGTGCTTGTGCTACAAATTCATCAGGGGAAATGGCTATTACGGCCTTGCCTTCGCCGTTACGGTCGGAGTCGGGTTTCAGAGCTTTGATTTTCTCCCCCGTCGTTGTATCCCAAAAGAAGAGGCCTCCGCCGCGTGATGCTGATATCAGCCGCCCATCCGAGAAGAAGGCAGCCGCCTTGACAAAACCATCGTACTCTTGCAGTTTTTGTAGTTCCGCACCCCATGTTTCTGAGGTTTCCGGTAATCTACGAATCCATTTTGGAATGCAATTTTGAAAAGTAGTTCTCACAACGCTCTTCTGAGGGCTGAAAATGAGAGCCGATGAGTAGAGTTGAAGTGGCGCTTCGTTAATTATCCACCGATTTTGCAGAATAAAGCGCCCGGCATCGTAAAGAAAACATAACACTTCGGACCCATGATTCTCCTAGTCTATTATGTTAATACTGGATGATAAACACAAGAAGGGTATAAAGCTTACGTCCACAAGTGATTGTAAAGTGTTGATAAACCCGATGGAGTCGCTTATTTTTCCAAGAAGACTAAGGGCCTCAAGCCAATTTAGGAAGTAGTGGCGGAGGAAAGTGTGAACTGCATCGTTGCTGTATATGCGTTCGTTGCTATGCTTTAAATGATGAACCCAATAGCGGCAGCTATATCGAAGATGTTCTGGCAAGAACTCGTCTATTTTAGCGATATCGACTTCACTTCGCCGAGTTCCAGGGTGTCTGATAGAGCACATGTTTTCTTTAAGAGATTCAGACAATAGTCCAAGGCACCTCGCTGTAATCATGCTATGGGTCTGTTCTTCGTCGACCTGGAACCAAAATTCGTCTGTTTCTTTAGAACGGACAAGAAACTCGCGGAAAGAGAGATGTAGCAATCGCACAGGTAGTTTTGAATCGGACGGAACACTCAAAACAGAATGCAAGCGGTGCAGCTTTGCATCGATCTCTAATTTTGATATACCGAGAAGACTGGCGAGTGAATTTGTGGATAAGGGATCCGCCAGCAAAACAATAGAGCCTATGATTTTCCGGAATTCCTCACCGAACTTCTTGAACTGCGACTTGGGTTGTCGGGTCTCGAATTGTTTTAAGACCGGAAGGTACGTTTGGTCTAGTTGAGATGCCCCACGAATAGCTTCGTCCTCGAGGATAGTAGCTAGCCGTTTTTTCGGGTTCCAGTCTGAGGTATCCCCAACAAACCTACAAATGGTTGCTGCAAAAATGAATAATGGAACTGCCATTTTCGTGAGTCTTTCAATACTCCGATTGTCGGGCCAGTCTCGTGGGATTTGCGACGAATTTTCGCTGTTAAAATCCGACCTGATTTTAGAAAAAGCCTCTTTCAAGAACACCGATATGTCATGTTCGATCGTAGGGATAGGTATATCCTGCAGCACTATGCTTTCATGTGTGCCTGTAGTCATATTATGAAATCCGAGACGAATTGGAAGTTCCGGCCGGCTTGTTAGGAAGACCCGCATTTGTACTGTCTTTAAATCTCGAACTCTTGCAAGGAGACGGAGAATTGTTTTGATATCACGGTCTCCATCGCACTCGTCGAGTGCATCCACTACCAGGACCAATGGTAAAATAGACACCGTCGACCCTCGATCAAGCTTTGAAAGGGGTTGAAAGATAAGACTGTCGAACTGTTTTTCTAGTGTCTTCGCCGCAATTTCAGGCTCCTCGTCGATCGCCTTTCTAACTTGAGGAATTATATCCGGTATCTTCCGTAGGAGCTGGGTAGTAATTGTGCTAAAGAATTTGGAAGTATTCTGACGCTCGTTTTCACCTCTTTTGAAAAAAAAACTAGCACCTAGCAGACCCTTATCATCGAAAGATTGTGCAACTGTTCGAGAGATTGTCGATTTTCCGGTGCCTGCCACACCGTTTAGCCAGAAGATACTCTTCCCCTGAGGATCTTTCGCCCACATTTTTATCTGTCGCAGAAGGTCTTTTCGTGTATCTGGATGGCATCGGGCATCGAGTTCATGCCGTTCATTGCTATAAGCGTCAAAGGCTGCACCTGGAGCAGATGGTATCTTCCCGAGGTCAATTTGCTTGCTGATGTCCAAGACTATTCTCCTAAATCGAAACCACATAACATTAACATCCTCGTTCATTATTATACTCAAGGAAGTATCAATTTGCTAACGTTCTATCACTTACGTGTTATCCAATTGAAGGGCTAAGGAGATATCTACGTTGCATTTCTCAAGATCTCGGATGATTTTATCGAAATCTTTGCTTTCGAACGGCCATTTCAGGCGAAACCCCATGCCGCCCATGAACTTCCGTCTCGTGCTGGGTTCCAACTTTTTCTGAACCGATTCTATCTGAGAACAACACTCGCTGACCGCCTGTTTTAGTTTTTGCGACGTCGAAAGATGTCCTCCTTTATCACTTTCGATTTGCTGTTGAACATCTTTGGCCAGTTGCGCGAGTCCCTCGATCTTCACTCGTAAGCGTTTGATATCTTCTTCTGCGTGTTGAACTTTTTTCGCATAATCCATACACAACGAGGCTACCTTGACCGAGATATCGACAAACGTCGCGATACTCGCGGCAACGCCTAGAGCTTCCGCCATTTTGAGGACCTAGGTGTTCGTGTTTTAGCTAGCTCGGGAAGGCAAAAATAGTGTGCCGAGGGTTTGGGTAAGTTTCGACGGTTTGTAGACGTTTGTACGAACGGAAGAATTTCTTCCTTCGAATCGGGTTGAATCCACCTCCAGCTCTATGCCAATGTCGACTTGCCGTAAAAAAAGATTAATCAAACTGCAAGTTGGGAGACATAAACAACCCGACCCCGCTTGCGCGGTGGCGGTGCATATGCAGACAGCGAGGTTCGCAGCAAGCCTTGCATTTTTCGCTTTGGCTAGGTGTTCGTACTGTATTTACAGTACTAAACCAAATGTCAGAGCCAGCTTGCGCTAACTCGACTCTTGACAAAGCTCTCAAGATACGTGCTAGGCAGGTTAGCTAAGGCGGATCTCTCTAGATCCTGCAGAATTTAGGGCTGAAACAAATATATATAACATAATATTGTATTAGAGGTGGTGCTGACTTTCCTTCAGCTATCATTAGCTATCAGGAAGAGCAACCGACTAAATGCTCCATCCGAGCTCTCACTATTGGCTGCACCAACGCAGTGAGACGCTGTAAAGCGTCTTCTCTCCTGTGTATTCATTGCCTTGCCATCAATACTTGTTTGAGGTCGTGTGTAAACTAGTTTAGTACCTGTGCAACCATGAACCTTAAACCGACCTCCTAATCGAGGGAAGTTTTAAGCTAGCGAAGCGCGTATACTTGCCAGTTCAAAATACAACAGACCTATTCATGCAATACCCATGCATCTTGTGTCGAAATCATTTGAAATAGTATCGTTAATCCCGGCAACTACATGCTTGGATTTTCCAACTGACTAACGAAATATATGCAGTTTCCGTATAACGGAGGCCTGCACGCCTGATGGTGTCAGGCACTATGCAAATTATTCGCCCTCGAATTCAATGCTTTGTTGGCAGACGGTATTATTTATATCTAATGCGCCTATTTCTAGAAACAAGCTGGGCGGTCATTCGAACAAACTCTATAATAAGATCTTGGATCAATCTAGCACCAAAAAACAGAAAATTTTGCCAGAATACATATGATATGATAAATATCAGCTACAGCCAGAATTATCTATCGAAAGTCTATTTTTTTACTACTCCCAACTATTACCGCGAGTTCACGGGCCGATGTTTTACTAGGGCGAGCTACGCCACAGATTCCCCAAGCACTGCGAAGAAACGATAACAAAAGATTCATTAGCGCTTGTAGCAAAACCCAGGATTGGGGGGGTGAGAGACTGAGATTCGCAACTGTGGCGCGGAAAGTTGCCGGCTAGGGTCTCTTATCACCATTGTTAACCTCTTCACACTGCTTTTCCCTCTGGGATCTTTGAACCCCGCTATTAATATTGTACGGGATGTAGCAGAAGTTTTGGGATAGTTTTTGGTTAATTGAATATTGTAAGATGTTATAAAGTCTTTAGGGACCTGGCGTCTTAATTTGAAGGTAGATCTTCCGTCCTAGGAAACCTCCGGTTTTCCCTACAACAGTTAATCACCTCATCAACAGTCTCATGAAGTCCACTCTTAAAAATTTAGCACCCCTTAGATTTTGTCGAGAGCGATGATATAGAGCTGGTGATATATTGCAGTGTTGAACTTAAAAAGGAAAAGTCGTTGATGTATTCCGCGGGGGTTTGGTCTCGGATATATTCTAGCTAAGAATGCCCATTTCGCTTGATGGGACAGCACCCGTCTTGGTACTATAACACTAAGGATGTAGCGATGGCGAGTTCACGAACGTCAGCGCTGGCCAGTTTACGAGACCGGGAATGAAGGGAGAGTGGATAGCTAGATGGGCTTCGAGCTTATCTGAATACCGGCGATAAATCATCGGGATGCGTGGGATGGAGGCTTCATTTGCAGAGGATAGAGCTTCCCAGACGATTCTCGAGGCAGATAGATGCACTTGCTTTACTAGGATAGAGATGCAAGGCAAAACCCGGGAGAGGGCAGAGGGGAGGGGAGCATGATGGTGATGACAGTATCCGGTGATACATCACAGGCTTCAAGAAATCACCCACTTCACCAACCATATTTTTTCTTCAACCCATAGGACATCGCCTAGAAGTTAATGAAAAAAAACAACCAAATGGAAGAAAGAGTTCTCCTGATTTATCTCGAAAAATTCCTCTCAGGGAACAAGTCCAAGAGAGAGGGTCAAGAGGCAGTTTTCAACTGGCAAAAACACGGGATCAGGATAAACCTTCACTTCCACGCGTATTACCCGAGCACTAGGATGGTGAAAGAAAGAGGGTTGGAGGGGAACCCGTCCTTTTATAGTCGCAGTCCCAGCCGGCGAGGGAAACTTTTGGTAGCAACTCTGTCAACACATTCCGCTTTGGGGACCCTCTGACTCACTATAGCAACGGGGTCATCTACCGGCTTTGTATGAGCAATAAAGAGCGAATCTCAGGTTAGCGGAGACACAGAGCCACAACTGCATCTCCTCTGACTCTGGCGACCATCCGGGTACGACCGTATATGTACCAAGCAGACCATATGATACTACCTCGTAGCCTCGACAGCTACCTCGAGATCTTTGTAGACTCTCGTGCTTCAGTACAATATTCTAGCGAGCGAGTGTCAATCTATAGCCTAGTAACGTTCATTAAGACAGCCTCGTAGATAGGCCGGTAGATGCTTCTTCGACCGTTCGTGGAGTCATCTGTGCCATCACTAGTTTGTGTTGCATTCAAAATACCACGTTCGGCCTCACAAACGTGACAGCCGCACAAACGAGGGGCGCAAATTCCCTTGCGACAGCCGCATCAAAATTTCGAACTCATCTCCGCTCCAAACACGATCATCACCGTCATCCCACCACCTCTTACCAACTAAACCCCATCGAATACCAAATCGCCTACAATGGCCGACTACGGCAGCGACGAAGACGTCGCCGACCTTGAATACACCACCACGACTACCCTTCTAGGCTACGCCGAATCCACCCCTTCAGACGACACCACCAGTCACCTCGGAGGTATCCCTGTTTGTACCCTCCTTCGCTCTTCAGTATATATATGCATCTATTCCTAATCATTAAGGGAATTAGACATGGTTCGATAACGCAATGGACTCGCGACTAGCAAAATGCCTGAGTTGCAATAACATCATGCCCCTCCTCCTCCAGCTCGACGGTAACCTACCGGATTCTCCACATCACACTAGAATGCTATATCTCTTCGGATGTCGTTTGAAACCCTGTCGCAAGAAGAAGGGTAGTATACGGGCTATCCGTGGTGTAAAATCCACCGGCGTCCCGGCACCAAATGCTCAGAAACCAGCAGCAGCAGCAGCACCAGTCGCAGGACCCAAAGTCGAGGAACAAAAGCCAAAATCCAACCTGGGAGATATGATCTTCGGCGGCTCTTCATCCGGCACACCTACAAATCCATTCGCAAGCTCACAATCCAATCCGTTTGCGAAACCGAATCCATTCGCTAAGGACGATGTAACAACTCTTACAAAATCATTCGCACAAGCGGCTTCGATTTCGGCTCCTGAACCAACAAAGCCGGTTTCGAAACCAGAACCTGTAGAGCCAGCATTGATAGGTCCACCATCTCCATGGCCTCCTGTTTCGTCGATACCACAATATACAAGTTTCTACCTGGACGCTAGCTATGAAGAACTCGAGCCGGATGCACTGACACTACAATCCCAGAAACTCGCCAAAACGATCAAAATGGACACATCAGACGATATGGACGAGGACATCACACCTTCAAGCTCCAAAAAGGCGACAGCATCTTCTTCTTCTTCTTCAAAAGCCTCAAAAGAGAAGGAATTCGAATCAGCAATGAATGCAGCCTTCCTAAATTTTCAAAACATCACATCACAAAATCCGGAACAGGTGTTACGGTACGAACGAAAGGGGACACCTTTGCTGTACTCGAGAGACGATAGCATCGGTAAACTATTGGTAAATCCGAAATCGAGCGCGGGGGATATTTCGCTATCGAACGTTCCGCGGTGTAGCAATTGCGGAAGAGGGCGGTGTTTTGAAATACAGTTGATGCCACATGCGATTTCGGTATTGGAGGAGGGCACCGAAGGGGCACTGGACGAGGGTATGGTTTGGGGGACTATAATCGTCGGCACCTGCGAGGCTGATTGTCCGGTCGCAGGGAGTGAGAAGGGCGCATATGTCGAGGAGTGGGTGGGCGTCCAGTGGGAGACAGATTAGATGTGTATCTCAGAGTATCATCAAAGTGCCATGTGAACATGACTACACAAGCACTTCCTGCTAAATTCCAACTGGTAATAGGTAGTATTCATTATTCATATCACAAAGCCATCTCCTTCATCCCCTACAATTCATCATGAAGCTTCACGGCCTCTTTCTTATCACTCAAATCCACATCCTCAAAACCCGGAATATGTATATCCACCTTCTTCCTCCCCACGATCCAAATCTGATCCCTCATCTTGATAACCGGCCACACCTTCGTAACCCCCGCAAACTTCTCCGCCGCCTGCTTCCCGCCCAACAAAATATCCGCCTCCTCAACCTTTCTCCCCACCTTCCAAAGTGCTATCCCGGCATACCCCTTGACAACCTTCTTAACCTCCCACTCCGGGAACAACCCCAGTACGGATTCCGGAGTCGAAGTCAAAACATAATCCATCTCCCTCCAAAACCCGGGATCAGCCAATACCTCCTTCCTCTCTTCCTTCGAAAACCTCCACCCGGGATGCGCAACCGTATTCTGCGTAAACCGCGTGGCACCGGTCATACAAGTCAACACATCCATGTGAATCCTTAAATCCTCCCTCCCACTTGCAACATCCTCCAAAACCCTCAACGCCTGTCCACCGGGATAATTCAACGAAGAAACATAAGACATCCCGAATGATGCCGCAAACGTCATAGCCACCGTTGTAAACAGCGCTAGGTTCAATCCGAGATACAACACCCCCTTCTTCCTTTGCGTAAACACCCAGTCTGCACCGACGCCAGCGACTAACGTCAAGGCTGGCATGATGTAAACGACAAACCTCCACTCTTTATGCGGTAGCAGCGAATACGCCGCCACGAAAGCAACGGAGGGACCGACAACTCTTTCGGTCGTACGTTTCCAACCTCCGGCGTAGATACCAATGGGAAGTAAAACGAGTAGTGCAAAAGGGTTAAGCATCATCTTTGGTATCGCATTTACAAAATAATAGTAAACAGGACTGGTACCCCACTCTGCACTTCGTCCTTGTACCGTATTGAACAGAAACCCTTCCAGTTCGGCCCACATAGGCTTTGGGAAGGTTTGCCAGAAATATGTATCGACGCTGACTGCTGTGAGAACACCGAGGAGGCCCGTTACTCCACCGAGGATGATGAGGTCGACGATGCTGACCCAGCCGGTCGCGAGGAGAGGAACCACGCTGGTGAAGAACAGGAGAGCGAGTTCGCAGCGGAAGATTACGGCTGCCAGGATGAGGACTTGGAGACCGATCGGGGAGGTGTCGAACCAATCTTTCCGGGCGGCGAGAGAGCGAGGTGGAGGGAGGAGTTCGGCGAGGGCGTATGTTACTATTGAATACATTAGTAAATTATCATCTTCAGATTCGTCGAGATATAAATGGGGGCTTACCCATCCCGAACGCGAGCATGTTTGGTAACGTCCGGGAAACGTAATACATGACATGAAACTGACTGGCTTGTAGCAACAAGTACCACTTAGCCGCGCCAGGAGTGTATATACTCGCCGCCCTCCTCGAAAGTAATACGATGGTAGAGCAATTAAGCAAGCCCAAAAAAGCTCGTACTAAGCTTCATCATTCCGTTAGCCCACCGATTTCCCTTCGTAATAAAATATGAAAAATAGAATCCTACGAACCTATAATCTGCTGTAGCAATCCGTCCTGAACAAACCCCAATACCATGGAAGTAATCCCACCGATTAACCCGGCGCCGGCGAACGAACGCGGGACCACACCGGGAAACTCGACATGGTCATATTGCGCGAGAACTTCCTCGACACCGGTGAACGGAACCGGCATGCCAATGTTGGTTACATCGTGGATGGCTTGGATGTTAAATGATTCCTCGACTTTTGTGTACGGAGCCATCAACAAATGGACGAACATTGTCGCCGGGAGAAGGACTTCGAGGAACGTAGCCACTGTCGCGCGCGATATTAGTATATATTCTGTTATAGATTTGAATCGAAGGTGAAGTCAACTTGCAGATATCGCTATCGCCGGCAGCGCCATTATCGGCCTCAACGGTTTTCTTCGTCTCCTTTGTCTGCGACATTTTGTTTCTCAATCAACCGTCGCGATGGGTTTTCAATTGTCTGTCCCTGAATTCCAAGATGAACTTCAGAGAAAGTTGGGTTGATCGAAGGCGTGCTCACTCCCAAGCTTACCCAGAATCTCACCCGACGCAAGCCAAGCCTCGACCCGCCGTGATCCCTGTCAAACGCCGCAGCTGGCTCGGTCGCTCGCTCGCTTCGGTCTGGACACGACGACACCTTCGAGCTTCACACGAATCCCTTTCACGGTCCTACTTCTGCAGCTTCATCACCCCACCCCCATAACAATCACAGCTTCCATCCATCTTTACGGAGTCAACGCCTCAGAGCCGCCATCATGGCCATGCTCTTCTGGTTCGGAAATCTATTCTACGGTGGGTCTCCTCCTTCCCCCTTCTCACGTCACAGGGTACCTACATCTGTAGATACACGGCGGTGAAGCAGCTAACTAACATTCTCGCCACGTGAACAGTCGCTGTCCTTCTTGTCAACGCCGTCGCAGTTCTATCGGAAGATAGATTCTTAGCACGAAGTCAGTACCAACGCTCCCAAACAGAAACACAAATGGAAAGAACGGAAGCTAACGGACGGCGTTACAGTCGGCTGGGCAGGACAGCAAGACCAAGGTTTCGGCGGAGGAGATGTTAGCATAAAGGCAAAGCTCATAAACCTCATCTCCGCCATACGGACATTAATGAGAAGTACGTAAAGAGCATATCCTGTCTCCGGTATGGAAAGCTTCGTGGGCGCGAAACGACTGACGCCGGAGAATAGTACCCTTGATCATGGTCAATGTCGTCATAATAGTATACGAGCTATTATTAGGTTAATGCTCGATTCGCGACGATGGTCGATACCTACCACGCACGGCATTCGGGAACATTCTAGCCTCGAGACCATTCGTGAGAAGGGCCACATCCCAAGAAAGGCTATGCCGCGGAGCCCCTCTTTCTTTTTTACACAGCAGGGGCTGCGTGTGCGTGTATGTGTGTGTACAAACAGGAATAGAGGGGCTCCTCGCTACAATACTCTGAAACGAAAGGCTATAACCGGGAGGATTTTGTGGCTTTGCGAAAGAAAATCTTGACACATAAAAAGTTGGATATCTGAGCCTGATCGATGTGTAGAATGTCTCGCCGCCGCCTGCCGCCCCAAAAGTAATGATTCGAATGGACCGTCCTCCAAAGCCGGATAATAACGATCTGTACATACTTCCTCCATGCAATTTTGTTTTTTTTTTGCAAAGCGAATCTATCCCCCTTCCAATCCAATCGATACGAAAACAAAAAGAATAGGAAGAAGGAAGAACCACCTGCTAGTTAGCATCGAAGCTTAAGGTAAGGTAGGGTGTGAGGTAATACTGGTATGCTGCAATGGTTTTCGTCGGTGCCGCCAACGGTAGCGTTTCGCATAGCCAGGTTGTTTTTCGCTTCGAATTACGAATGTAATGCGATGTGACATCGAAAGTAACATAGCAGTGTCATAACATCAGGCTGGCTACCCCATATATACAACAGGTCAAACACACCCTGCGAATGCATTAAGCGTATCCGTAACGCCCCAATCAATAGGTGAAACGTCTTCGCCGTACCAATTCCCAGTTGGTTATTACCCATGTTATTGCCAGCTTATTGGCGCATTATGGCGGCTGCTGGTTCCTCCTCTTCGAATTCCAACTTGTATCGCCTCCCGCATAACCAAACCCACCAAAGCCATCATCACCACTCATCCAGCCTCGCACCGTCACCGTCACCATCATGCGTCACCACCAACCGACGATTCAGAATCCTTCGATAGAATATTTGAAAGCAACATTCAACCCCTCCGTTTCGCAAAGTTCTCCAAATCGTCTCTAGTAGCGACAGCCAACACGAACTTCCTTCCAGCATCCGTCACAACCGCAAATCCACATTCCTTGCCACCACCGCTTGTCAAAAACTCCTCCAGCTCAGCCAACTCCGTCTCCGGTGTGATCACCGTATATTTTACTCCTTTACCCTTTCTAAACCTCGTCATCGCTTCTTCAACAGTATCCTCCTCCGTTAGGGATATAGACTGTAATAGCTGTTTTAACCGCGGAATGGATAAATATCCAAGCAGAGAACGGTTTTGCGGGTCGATGACGGTGAGTTGGTCATACGATCTGTCGTAGGACATTGCCAGCGCCTCGGCGATGGATTGTTGGGGTGGAACGGAAAGAGCAGGTGCGAGGTCCAAGTCCGCAATGACAGCCTATCGACCGTTTCGTTGGTGGTAAAGTCAGTACTCAAGCAGCCGGTTGAAGCTAAGCCAAGGTCTAAAGCCAAAACACAACAGTTTGTTTGAAATGTAGGTAGCTATCATGCAAATCGAATGGGGTTCAACGGACTTACTCCACGGTATTTTGCGGCGAGGGATTGGGTCGGAGTAGCCGTGGCTGTGTGCGACGACGTCGGGTTTCGAAGGTAGGATGGTATAGCGTCTTCCGAGGGCAGTGACATGTTGGAGGTATTATTGTATAACAGATGTCTCTATTTCGTACGGCGGTGAAATCGAAGTCGAAGAAATGGGCGGTATATCGGGGTGTCGAGGGAGGAATGGATGTTAGTCAAGTTGGTGGACACGGCTTTTCAACATTCGAAATGTTGCCATTTCGATGCGGCACAACCAAAAACCCAACACCGAACCGGCACAATTGTGCGGCACATGTTTACAGTGACAAAATTGCAAAAGTTCGAATGCCAACTTTTTTCTGGTTACGAAAATGCAAACTGCAAACTTCAAGTTGCAAATTGCAGGTTACCCTGGGAAGCTATGATTGGAGCGCATGCACGCAGGTACTGTTGACTAGCTGGGGGTCTAGGCCCGGTGGGCAAATATATATATATCTAGGTTCCCTGAGATCTTTCGTCGAGGCTCCTTCTCTACCTGAAATAATATTCGCATGCGTCTTCAGGTTTCAAGTAAATTTTGCTCGTACGATATAATCGATTATTTGCATTAGTATATATGCTCTTTACTTCCGAGGACAACAGTCCCGGTCTTAGTACTGTCCGAATAGCTGGGTATTTTCAAACCTGTCTGTTCAACCCCTCCTTTTTTTCGGGTCGTATAAAATATAAAACGAGATGGCTAACATGAATGCATGTGCGTATACGGCGACAGGTCGGGGTACACGATGCACCCCCTTCTACTCGCCGTTCTATCGGCCTTGGCCTCACAGGCCCTCGCTGGGCCTCTGGATACCGGTATCTTATTATCTCGCGACGCCCTCGCAGAAATCCCAGAATACAATGTCTCCAAAAGACATGATCCGTTCCATCACGAGGAAATCGGCATCACCGGCCGCGACCTCCTCAACCACCTCCACGAAAACTACTCCCACCGTAACTTCATCCGAGAAATCAAAAGCACTCCGGACAACAAAACCTTCACGGCCTACGAAATCCCAGACGACCTGATGGATATCGCTATCAGATCCTTCCCGCTGCGTAAACGCCACGCAAACATTGTCAAGATGAAAAAGCGAGCCCTCGCGAAAAGATCCGAACCCATCCTATTCGGACCGCAGGACCGCCGTGACCTCGGAAAGCGCAGCGGCACGGAGGGGTTAAGCAATTTTAAATACGAAAGTTATTGCGAAGGAGGCAAGAAAGTTACCAATGATGTCTACCTCTCAGCCATGAACTTTTTCTGTTTGCAACATAACGACTATTTGAGAGACTTCTTATCAAGCGGGGGCGCTCAGCCCCCATCTTATTGCAGGGCCGGGCCTTACCCCTTAGCCGATGGGGGGGAAGGAGACTTTGTTTTTCACTATGCCAAAGATGAAGCTTTCCCTTGGTATAATATGGCGTATACATGCAAACAGTTAACACAACTGGTCGATTGCGCGCAAGAAGGGTTCACCACCGGTGGGACCATACACACTATTTCAAAAGTAGGGAACGGTAATGTCCGTTATGCTATAAACCCCGGTGACACGTCCTCGGGGCAGCCTTTCGATAGCGGTTAGTATACCATATCCGTCTGTTTCCAAAGATGTTGCAATCTTCGCATAATTGGTTCTCCTTCTCTTCTCCTTCTTTCTTCCACATCTGGTTTACCAGTCCACAATATCGATCCTGGGGCCGCATAAATCATGCAATTCGAGACGTGCTCGATATAATATTTCGTGTAAAGTAATTTTCCGTCTCTCCTTTGTCAAAATAACTCAAGGATCTTGACAAGTTAGAATCCCTTCGTTCTGTCCGACGGCAGTGCCCATACAAACTGTAGATATTTAACCTTTTATACATCTTGCCACGTATGCATACCTCCGTCAACCTACTCTTGACCTTGACAGAATCCAGAATTAAAATGTTGTATTTTTTGTGTTGCGATCTTGACTCTCATCCGGACTTGCTCAACCAAGACCCGGACATCACCATCATCATCACCACTCTCCACCATGAAATCCGCAAACTTTGCCAGCCGGAAGCCCAAAGCGCGCATAATCGCATCCTTCGATGACGACGAAACGGAAACGTCCAGTAATCCTCGACCAACTGCAACAGAAACCAACGACACACTCTTCAAACGCAAATCCACGTCAACCAAATCCCGTAAAACCATAAACCGTTCCTTGATCTCCCTTGAAGATCCACACGACGACTCCTCGGTCCCATCTACGGACTCTCCGGAACTCACCCGCCCCATCGTCGTCAAAAAATCCACCCTCTCCCGTCAAACCATCGAACGAGGCGCGTCTTCACCTTCGACCCACCCTCCACCGCCACCAAAAGAAAAACCACGCGCAACCTTAAAATCCAGCATCCTCCCCTCCCAACCTTTCTCCCAACTGTCTTTGACCTCTCGCCCCAGTTATTCAAAAGAAGCGCTCGCGGAACTCAAAGGATCAACACCCACCACCCCCCTCCACCGCAAAAATGACGATGACAATGATATTTCAATGTCCGACGCCCCCCCTCCTTCCAAAGACCCCCTCGACGTAGCAGGCAAATTCGCAGCAGAACGAGCATCTGCAGCTGCAGTTGCAACGGAACTTTCGATTCCCGACTCGGGCACCATAAAGGCATTAAAAGCCCGTCGAGCACTGCTAGCCCAAAACCCAGACTACATTTCCCTCTCGGGCGATGCCAAAAAGGGAAGTCGCCTCCAAAAGACACAGGATGATGATGAAGAAATCCTAGAAACGTTCGTAGAAGATGGAGGACTGGCGTTGGGTAAAAAGGCAGAAAGGGAGAAGGAACGTAGACGACGGGAGGATATTAGAGAAGCGATAGACATGGTCGAACGACCTTCCGATGAGGACGAGGAAGGAAGCAATGACGATGGGAACGGGGAGTGGGAGGCAAATAGGCTACGTACTGGAGGTTACGGGTCTAATAAACGTGAGACGTTGGAGGAAAAACTACGGAAACCACCTGCTGTGATTACGCCGCTTCCGAATTTTCAGGAGGCTTTGGCCAATCTAAAGGGTATCCTGGCGGGTGTGAACGATACGATGGAACAAAAGTCGAAGAGGGTGGAAGAATTACTTTCCGAAAAGGAAATGATCGGACAACGGGAGAAGGAGCTCCAGAAGCTCCTCAAAGAAACTTCCGAAAAGTACGAACGATTAAGAGCAGAGGCCGGAACCGCTTTACACGTTGGCAGAGGTCTCGAAAGCTTTGGTGACGATGCCACAGGAAACGGAATCCCAGCTGGTGTTTAAACAAGGAAAATCTCATTTGATACCCATGGATTGTACGACATATTAAAGAACTTGTATTTTTATAGATGGGGCCATCTCGAGAACCACTTTGAACCAAATCTACAGATTCGGGAAGGGTTTCAAGATAAAAGGGAATTATTGATACAATTCGCATGTGCCGTGGCCATGCTCTAGAGTTTCTACGTGCTCAGCAGATTCTTCGAGTCTATCAAGTTGACTCCTGCAACGCCGGAAGACCAAACGTGTTTCTTAAAGCACTAGCAAACCGTCTAATACCCTCAACCATGGCGCCCTCCTATGGATATCGTTAGCCATTCGAACTCGTATGATAAGGATATTCCGATAAACTTACTTCAGCAGCAGCAAATGTTGCCCTCAAATAAACACCCGGATCCGTGCCCTCCGACCCAGCGAAGAACCAACTGCCCTTCGCCAACAAAGTCTTCTGATCGACCACAGCCTCAAAGATCTCATGCTCGATCTCCGTCGGAGCCTTCTTCCCATGCGCCGGGTGCTTCTCGCTATTAATCTTAAACCACAAGAACATGCCTGCAGCAGGTGGTGTCCACGTCGCCGCCTCCTTCGGAATATACTTCTCGCAAGCCTCCAACATAATATCCCGTCTAGCAGAATATTCCTTCCTAATATGCACTAGCCAGTCAAGGTACTTCCCATGGCCCCAATGCTCATCGAGTAACTTGAACAATATCGCCTGCGAAAACCCGCTGGGCGCTTGAACTGTAACCTCATTATGTCTCATCAACCTCTCACAAATTTTTGACGAGGTGGTTAACCAGCCGCATCTTGAACCCGGGGCGATAACCTTGGAGAACGAATCCAGTCGGATAACGCGGCCTTCGAAATCCATGGAAAGGTACGACGGTGTCAGGCTCTTGAGGAACTCATCGTGGCTCTTGGGTGTTACCGAGCTTCCGTCGTTCCGATCGCCTCCCGGAACGTATTTGTCCATTTGTAAAAAGTAGTACGGCTCATCTTCGATAATGATCAAGTCGTGCTTCTGCGCTAGTGCATATATTTCTTTTCTTCTCTGGGTACCTTGTGTCGAACCGGTCGGGTTTTGTCCTGTCCTGTTACACGAAAGAAAAAAAATTCATCCCATCAGCCATCCGATTTTATGTCATACTTTCGGAATATTGCGCAAACCGGAATCTTTCAGGTATGTCTCGGAGAATGAACTTACGGAACAAGATAGATCAAAAACGGCTTCGGTGCCTTCCTCGCCTTTTCGTCCCAGTTGCTCAGAACTTCATCCAAGTGGCTCGGGATCATACCCTCGGAATCCATATGGATTCCTACAGCTTCGATACCCAGCCCTCTACCTGCTTCGATTGCACTGCAGAAAGCATATTCGTCGGCAATAAAGTAGTCTCCTCGGTTGCAGAACGACCGGAGACACATTTCGAACGCCGATGTACTTCCGACTGTCATCACAGCGGCCCAGTCCTGGTACGGAGGATTGTGTACAATCTACCCGGACGAAATCAATCGGTATCACAAAAAAAACCGTTAGCCAGAAACCTTCGGATCGTTTTTCGCCATTTCGAAAAAGGAGAAAATTGTGATATGGAATTTCTGTACTACTGTAGTACATGGCGCAAAAACTACACACCTCAGTATGTTCGGTCACCCATCTGACCATCTGCGGGGATCCAGAGCCTTGGCCATAGTTCAGTGCTACAGAGAGGTCTAAGATGAGACGGTAACTGTCAGTATCGGTTTTCGTCCCATGTCCAAAATACTGCCGTACCATATGCCGATTTTCCCTCCTTCATATCGTGCTTTCCGATAGTAACTTTTTCTGCATATTCGTGGATATCCGTTTCCGAAAAGAGATTGTCACCGGGGACACCAACGCTAACATGGTCGAAGGGGAAGTAGGCGCTTGACGGGAGACCGCCTCCTAGAGATATCATTCCTATCGCACAGGACACACAAGATCAGATTCCTTCCCTCTTGATAACAAAGGCGAGACCGGATGAGATTTACCTTCTCTCGAAAGATACCGAGCTGCTTGTTTCAACGGCGATGGCTGTAGCACAACATCAGTCACAGTTCCACCGCTGATTATACGCAAGTAGCACCAACCTGTCGGGATTTGCTTTCCAATGTCAACCGATCTACATATGGTCAAAAGAGATTCCGTTAGGCAATGTTCCGAATACCGTGCCGAAATTTTCGCAGAGTCTTACAAGTAAAGTCTTTAGACACCGGCTTTTTGGCATTCTAAAACGACATTAGGACAATCCTTGCAGCAGTGAAGCCATCGTGCACAACATACACTCTTGCTCTTGAAGGCATCGCTCAATCCGAGTGCTGCAATCCCACCAGAAAACACAGAGTTCGCCCTCAGTTCGTCCACTCCCAGAACGGTAAGGTAGGCCGGAGTCGTAGAGGGCGAGTTATCATCCACACCCTCGGCACCGATATCGATGTTGACGGCAGCTGGTGGAGGCATTATTGTAATAAATGAATATCAGTTAAAATGGAGAAGGCTTCAGCCTGATGTCGTGTGGGGTATATGTTGGGATGTGCTTTTTACAGTATGTCAAGCGAACTGTGTTGGGCGAGGTTGAGGTTTGCTTCTGGGCTGTTGGATGTTTGGTGATGTCTGTTTTGGACCCAAAAAACTCGATTGACCGGCGAAGGCGGTATAATTTATAGAACCGCAAAAGCCGGGTTTGTAATCCGTCTACTGGACCGCTTCCACGTTGCGGACTGCGTCGGATACCTTGCCCAATTAGTGATGGTGATAGCGAAAAGGCTCCTGCAGCGGCGTGGAGTCGAGCTCGAGGAATGCGGTGGTGTGGGAGCTTGTCGTAGGCTGCGGATTTCCGAGGGGCTTGTCTATTTTTGGAGCTTCCGATTGGATACCGGACACTTTAGAGTCGCAGCAGCTGCTGCGCAGTCCAGTTAAGCTAACGAAGCAGCCTCTGAGAATTTTTCTTTTCCTGGTTTTTACTAATGTCTGTGTGAGCAGGCTGCAGTGGCCATATCCAAGAAGGTTTGCAAGTATCGATAAGGTTTCCCTGGCCAATCCTTGCATGGTGGGTGTGCTGCAGCCGGAACGTGGCTTTTATATATATCAAGAGACCCCATACCGTCGCTCCATGCAATTGGCCGCATTCCAGTTCAACGTGACAACCTGAACCACCAGGAGATTTGCCCCTCGTCTAAACTTCCGATATTCGGGTCAGATCGTTGCATCTCCGGGCGTGACACAGGATGCAGCTAGTTTGTAGTTAGCTTGTTCGTTCAGCTCATGCATCTAAGCATTCCTTGCCCTGCAACTGCACGAGAGGCGACAGAATTCGGAAATCGAAGGGATGAAGCAGAGCTTAGCATGGTCACACACATGTCGCCACGCCACACGATTGAGTTTAGGCCTTCTCAGCTGCCACAAACTCGACTCTCGTTCGAATTCGAGCGAGCTAATGTATCTCTTTCTTTTTATATCGTAGTGTTTGCATGCACAGGGCCCACATCGGAGATAAGCCGGGTGTAGCTTCTCGATTTTGGCGATGCCATAACTATAGTTTGGTACTTGTATACATGGTATGCATGGTACGTAACATGCTTTCGGGTCAGGTGCCTGTGGATCTATGAGCTCCCCGCTGCCAGCCTAGCGAACCCGTTTGCTAAGGGGTTGGATAATTTGCCAGGTTAGTCTTCTAGCTTCCGCTTGAAATTGAGGTTTCGATGTCTAGGAAGAGGTTAGAAAGGCTTACATTCGGCAAACTCCATGAGACTGAAACTGGCCGCCATGGATGGCTTTCTCTTACGGATGGCTATATGAGCTGCAAGTGTAAAAAAGTGGCAGGTTAGCACTAGTCTCGATATATGAACCCTTCCCGAGTTTCGTTCAACTCGAACTGTACCCGCGAAAGAAACAAGAGTCAACCCAACCCACCTTTTCTCGAAATTCTAACATTGAAGCCAAGCAAGTACTTACATACCCGTCTGTCTCTCGTCCCTGATTCAGCTGCAGGCACCACATCATCAACAAAATCTGGGGTAAAAAAAAAGGCAAATGAACGTGGAATTCTGCCGAGGGTCGCATTTTTATCACTCAGCCTCCACAGAGGAATTTTGCCCGTCGACCTTCCCGTCCCAGTTTAACAGTAAACCCCCTTCTCCACCAAATCCCCCACGACTGATTGATGCCCCCAGACGGACACGCCTTCACATGAAATGCTTGGAATTGGCTTAGCCCTTTCCGCTGGATTATATCTCGGTAACTTTACAGGAAGAATCTAAACGAATTGCGCTGTCTTAGACTGACATTTGCGTCGAAGTCTTACAAGGCCTTGTCTTTCTTGAGAAGAAGCGACACGGAATTTTAACCAGCCGATGTCCTGGAAATGGCATGTGCTTCGAATTCAAAACCATGGCCTTCTAACTTCCCGTGTTCATGGGGAAAGCTGGGAAGGAATATGTGTATATATATGGTAGAAATCCTCCTCATTCTTTCAAGTAATTCGTATAAACCTAAACTAAGTCATTCAATTCGGTTTAATAGCTTCAATATCAAGATCTATCTTCCAAACCCCAAGTTTCAAATTTCAAAGTTTTCCCATATCTTCATATAATAACAATATTTCAATATGGCCGCCCCACTTGAAAAGACCGCCACTGATATGTCTGGCTGCTATGTCATGGTCAGTCTTTACAAATTCTGCCACTTTATAATCTTTATATCCAGGTTATAAAGTCTACGAGATGTAAAATGCTAACGTATCGCGCGCATTGTATAGAACCGTGAACTCTCCGGCGACACCGATTTAATCCTTTCTTACGTAAGTAGTACCTCCTATGCGCAGACTTACCTTCCTTTCAGACACCATAAGAAATAATATATCATATCTAACTTCTATCCCAAATATAGCAAAACATCGGCTGGGTCACCCGCAAGACCCTTGGCCGCGTTCCCGTCACCATCACTATCACTCAAACCAAGGAAGCCATCCAAATCGACAGCGTCGCCGCCGGTTTCATCACTACCAATGAGACCATCAAACTCGACGACAAACCCCATCCTATCAGCCACAAGGTTTGGGGGGAAATCACTTCCAAAGCGAAGATGATCAAAGTCGGCGATATCGATGATGAGACCTTGAAGGAAGGATGGGTTGGGGAGGATGTCGCTGAAGTTACCTCCGAGAGCGAGGTTAATAAGTGGAAGGCCACTCAGGTTAGTTTATGATTGAAATTAATTCTTATCGTTTAGCAAAGTAAATTAACCACAAGTCTTTGGATATAGATCTGGGGCTTCCAGGATGTCGAGGTTAAGGGAGAGAAGCAGAGAAGGTACTTCCGACGAATCAGACTTGAACACAAGAAGGGCATTGAATACTGCCACACTTGCTACGACTACTCTCCAATCGCTTAGAGGGTTCTTTGGGACGAGGTGGAATTTGCGGTATTTGGTTGTTTGTATAGTACTAGTTTCAGGATAGTTATTTTATATTTACAGTGAATGAGATCTCGACACATGCGAGCATAATTGAGATATCTCTACCAAGATTTTGTAACACTCTAGTAGAACCCTACGGACTTGTAACCTCCTGTATCTATAAGCTTAGAAGTGATAGCAGGTGTCCAAGTCTGCATACCTCCCAAGCCTACGAGGAACGGGTCATGGGTGTATTTGATATCAGAATCCCATATCAGTCCTAAAAGATCTCCCCGGATCCGTTTACATGACTGCTACCCCCCAAAAT
Source organism: Arthrobotrys flagrans (assembly GCF_004000055.1). Taxonomy (NCBI): domain Eukaryota; kingdom Fungi; phylum Ascomycota; class Orbiliomycetes; order Orbiliales; family Orbiliaceae; genus Arthrobotrys; species Arthrobotrys flagrans. The sequence continues at coordinate 2,399,534 of NW_027137556.1, forward strand.
CAGCTTCCCATGAGTATCCAATGATAATTTCATAGATTCAGGCAACTACACTTGAAATTAATAATCAAAATACCTATCCACTAACGCAACGCCAAACGGAGTCCAAAATAAAAGTCCAAAATAGATAAAACATGGATCAAAGTGGGGTAGAATCACATGTGTCTATAACTTCATATGAAGCCGAAATTCGAATCATACTCCTAGGCCCCACAGTACCGGGAAAAAATCCCAGAGTTTCAAATTTACCCCGGTGTAATAAGCGATTGCGTCAAACCTCATGTTCAGCGCAGCGCAGATCAGAAGGGAAAGGAACCCCGTTATCACGGCCACCAATTCATCTTTTTATAGCTTTCCAGCATCTCCTCCACTTTCTCGGTTGTAATCTTAGGGACCTCGTATTCAAACCCTGTTACGGTCCTAAACCTGGTCCCGTCTAATGACAAGTCCGAATCTTGGAGCTGTTCTCGTTCGATAAAGGGTGATATCGGGCTGTTCTTGATCCCTGCATCTTCAAGCAAGTCGCTCCAGGGTTGTAAAACAGTTTCGTTGGCTTCGTCCACAGCTTCGTCCAGGTTGAGCTTTGCCAATTGTGAAACGAGTGTTCCCATAAAACTTGTTTTGATGCTGAAGACCTGTTCGACAATTTCCGCGACCGAACCTTGGCCTTAAGAAAAACATTTGTTAAACTGAATACCAAACAACAGGAGAGATATGATGGTCTTACTGGTATCCCCGCCATCCACAATATTAAAAATGGGCGCCGCTCCCCATTCGGCCTGCCAACCTTCCTTACCCTTGATATACCAATCCGTAGCATGCCATATCGCCCTACTCACATCCGAGACGTGAACCGTATTAACCCTCAAATCCTTCGTCCACAGTAAATCCAGCTTCTCCTTCAAAAACTGATGAACTCGGGCATTGCACATCGCCGTCGCGATAGTCTTCGTCGAGTAAGGCCCGTAAGCGTTCGCCAGTCTCAAAATAACCAGATTTAACCTGTCAGAGGTCATGCATCATTTAGCACATGTGTATTCCAAACCCAGACTCCCAATTGACCGTGGCACATACCCTTCAACCTTCTGTAATTCTCTCTCCGCATCCGATTTATACTTCGCCAGTATTAGCCATGGTTTGAGTTCGTCTGATTCCTTCTTCCCCTTTGGTCCATTGCCGTACACCCGACCTTCACCCAACTCCACGAACAGCTTTACCCCCCTCTTCGCCGCCTCCTTTCCGCATGCCACCGGGAGGTCGAAATTCCGCTGTTTATACGTCTCGTCTGTTTGGCCGTACTTTGTTTCTCCCGCGCAGTTGAAAACGTAGTCATAACTCGATCCGTCGGCTCGGTCGAATACCCTCTTCATGGAATCTAATCGTTCGCGCGCGCCAATTATTAGCTCTGTCTACCTGTAAATTCCCGAAAAAAAAGAGTAGCATTGTATACCCGGATGCGACATATCCGCCTGCACGAAATTCTTGCATGGCTCATCGAACTCCGGTGCCAGACCCGCCAGCGGCGGTATCCCCTTATCGACGATTCGGATCTCAGAAGCGAGTTTATTGGTGTGAATGTGATGGGCGAGCCATCTTCCGATATAACCTATTCATAAATTATCAAATTGAGATAACGTCAGTTATTTTGCGCTTCAGACGTAGATTGGTATAATATTTTTTGTGGCTTCATCGGCAAGGCTGTTGAAACTCAAGCGGGGTCGTGCGTGTCAAGCTCCAAGCTCCAAAGCTACAAACCGGAAGCTCCAGCCAGCTGTGAACTCGAACTCGACCCCGCGCTCGAGTTATGAGAATTTGAAACATACCGAGACCTCCAATAATAAGGACTGAGGGCTTCTCGTCCGCCATTTTCAAAAACCTTTAATAGCTACTGGCTATTCCCCTAAATCCGAACCCTGGTATCGTTGTTTTTCCTTTCGCTTTGTATCTTCCGTTCGAAAAACGATTTAGGTGGCACTATGTGTGGTAGCGAATACCTAGGTAGCTTTCTACTTTTTATACCAGGTCCGGGAGCCTGGGATTGAGAAACCTCGCTTCCAGAAAACCGAATAAAAACCAGAGTTCGAAGGCAAAGGTATAAAAAAAAAAGGTAGGTATCTCGAAAGATTGGACGGATGTTTCGAATAAAAGTCGGTGTGGTTTCTACGGAATTCTTTTCCAAAAAGCTTTTAAGAACTAGCGGTGCCGTCGGGCTATCTATTAACCTTAGTTAGCTTTATATATACTAGCTCTTCCTTCCCTCTGCCAAAGTCGCACCATTTCCTTTTATCAAATCAATTGGATGTGTAAAATGCGTAATGGGAATGGTCAGCCCAGGCGGGGGTAAACGTAGAAGTCATGCATGTTCTCCATATCGAAGTCCAGGTGGTCACTAAAGTTTTTGAGTAATGATGCAGGTATCCTCCCCCCGTCTTCGCTTGGATCTACCTTTTCAAAGGAACATCCAAAAATGCAAGAGCTGGAGGGGAGTTACCCATCGACGAAAAAAGGCCCCCAATTGGCGGCCCGTCTGCAAGACGACTCTGAAACTTCGGGAACACGAACATTGCATGGAGGATGTGGAGGTGGCCAGCTAGGCCCCACCGAGTCGAACAGATCCAGTGATCAGTTGATCAATTGACCGCGCTTGTGGCTTTCATCGCACTGCGATTCGAGGTCCTTTGGGTTTGGGGATTTCGAAGTTTATAGAATATGTCCACTCACCATTTACTCGGAGATATCTTGTAGGCTCGATTGAAAATTAACTAGAGAAATACTCGAATCCATCCAGCTTGAACTCCTCGAGGGACAAAACTCCAAGATATATAAAAATGGCAACCACAAGCCAGTCCCGCGCCATATCGTGAAACTCTTCAACCACCACAAGCCACTGAAACCGAGTAACAGCCAAAAAGCTAGCATACCAGGTTCTATTACCCTTCCTTCGCACAAAACCAGGACATGACACGCACCGAACAGAGCTCCCATGGATCTCAAATTCCGCCACTTTCTTCATTACTAATAACTAACTGAAAAAAAAATGCCGCGCGGGAAATACCTATACATACTTACATACTAAGCATGTAGACATTGACAGGTCTCCACAAGCTATAGTTTTTCTCAAAAACTTATCTCCTTCAAGTGATAGAAGTGAGATTTTTTAAACCTGGCTGATGGTGATGCGCAGACGCAAGTCGTATCACACTCGGTACCTCCGGATACATACCTACTTCTACGCGAGCAAGCTTCTTGTGAAATGGCGTATGGACCCGCAGCAAGCTGAAAAGATCTTAATGCTCGAATTATATGATCCTCATTTCAACAGGCATAATTGCTGGATTCTCAGGCTACGGACATTTTATCACATCAATACATTCGATATAGCCTAGTACACATCAGGAAATCTAAAGACATGAGTCGCTCTCAAATGCCATAGTTACATCGTTCACTTCGACGTCGAGCGGGGGACGACAGGAGATATCATCAAGGTCAACCCTGGTAGAATACATAAGAAAAAAACAGGTAATGGAAACTTACGGGAAGGATCATATTGTTTCCCTTAGCCTTAGCCAGTTCTCGAAGGCTCTCAGAAGCTTGCGGACGGGGATGGATTCGGCATTCCGAGCCTTGTGCTACCATCGATCCCACACAACACAGATCGAAACATCTCAACTTCAATCCCCTTCAAATCAAAACTGCACTGCCACAAAAGATGTTCCGTGATATAGTTATTCCGAACCTTATTACAATAACAATAATACCTCAACCACAGATTTCCCCATCTGATACTCCGTATAAGATATAAAAAAATATTACCAGGGCTAAAAGGCTATTGCGGTTCCCGATTGACAGGCGCATGCGTACGTACCATGACCATGGGAAAAAGCCAGGAACCGAGATGGAGGGGATGTTGAAAAGACCGGGATCGGAAAAACCTCATATAGGCGTGCAGCAACTTTGATCGATTGGTGCCACATACACCAGAATTTTTTTTTTCTTTCCGAGAAGCCTTTTCTCCCGCGGGATATATGTATAATTTGCAATTTTGGAAACCTTCTAGACGCAACTTCAAACAACCTTCAAATTTTAGAGAGGGATGTTTCGGTTGCTTTGTGCCTAAATTCGGACCATAGGACATTTAATTGCAAGAGTGCAGAGATCTTCCTGCAGGAAATCTTGAAGCACGGGCCATATCAAGACGTCCGCTTTGCCGTGAGTTATTTCCATCCCCATCCAGAGAGCGAGGAGGTTGTGATTTTATCTCGTAGGTATCAATCATCCCGACATTAAGCCATCAAATTTGTCTCATAAACCGGACCTTCATTCTCCCATCCTATCATATCGAACGACGTAGCGAGAAATCAACATCACAGGCCGTAAACGCAAATGCATCCGAATACATTCTGATCGAACGAGCAGGATATGTACAATTTCCCCCTGTGACTAGGATCAAGGAAAAATATCAAAAAAGCTTGCGAAACATCAAAAGCACACCACGACGCCCAATTGCAAAGATACATAGAAAAAAGCACCAGTAGAATCACCCTGATTAATTCGAGAACCCATCTCCCTTAGTCGCAACACCCACCAACTTCCCAATCCTCTTGCTCATCACATTCCACCCATCCGCCGTCTCCCAGACTTTATGCCCTGCCTTATTCACAACATCCCAGTGCAACAAATTATCCGTCAAACCCGTAGACTCCTTCTGCGCTTGATCCCATCTACGGTCCCTCTTCACCCCTTCCCCGCTACTAACAACCACCAAAGGCATCTTCCTACTCAAAATAGCCTTGCTCGTCGTAACCTCTGGTTTTGTAAACGTGTTCGCCGCCAGACTTTCCTGCAATTTCGCTTTGATGGTTTTGGCATTCAGATATGAGGACCTACCGAATATACGGTCCTCTCTGGAACGAGCTTTGAAGATCGCATTGAAGAGGATTTCTAACCCGAGAGGGGAGATGACGCCGCGGAACCACATGAAGAAACCACGGCCTGAGGAGCCGACGTCCGGGAGGTAGGATTCGTGGAGAGGATCGATTAGCATGAGACCTTTGATCGATTTCCCTTGGCGTGAGGCGAAGATTCGAGTATAGATTCTATGGTAAACTCTTATTTAGCACCGTATCCGCGTAGGTTCTAGTGTCTTCACAAAATCAAGAGAAAAGGTAAGCTTACGATCCAATCCCATGAGCCACCAAAATAAACGGTCCCTTCTCATCAACCTTCGCCAAAGCCTCACTCAGCGCATCCGCCGCCATTCCAGCACTCAATGGACTCGGGGCCACATCACTAAACCCATATCCAGGTCTATCCCAATAACAAAACCTTCCGATGGTTCCATTCACATAATTCTCATTTGCCCAATCCAACAACCCATTCGCAACAGCTCGTTCCCCACCCTCCAAGAATACCGTGACATTCTCCTTTTCTTTATCACCATGTTCTGGAGTGCAGTAGACATGGACTTGGTAGTTACGGTCTTCGACCCAAACTCTTTTCCCAGGGACTTCGAGAGATTGGTCGTATGCTCTGAGGGAAAGAGTGCCGGTGAAGAGGACCGATATAACAAGGAAGACAACCATGATCGTGAGGGCCGAAAATACAGAGCACCACTCTCTGAGGGAGCGACGGGTTTCAGCTCGTCCGGTTAGACGTTCTTCTTCTTCCTTCTTGCCCCATTCGACGCTACGGTCCACACAGACCTAATAGATAAGAACTTGACATTAGCACCAATCCGTAGGTGGAGGCTGTGATGGTACGTACTGCCCACAGAGTAACGCCTAGAACAAAAATAGCGGACCCGAGACCGATCCATCCTTCCTCCTAGTGTTAAAGTATTGGCTTAGCATACGGGTTCTCCCTGAATCAGAGGGAAAGATTCTATACCTCTTTAAGCCCAGGAGCCGATAAAATAATGATCAGATTCACCAGCAACAAGACCGCAATGATCGACTGGACGACTTCTTCAGCCCTCGATGGGGTTGTGAATGAGAATAGCAGCAGCATGAGAATCCCAATAGCCAAGGAAGTGTACCCGAAGGCAAACCAGCCTCCACCACGAGAGTGGAACCCTGTGAAAAAGTTAGATGCACTCCTATATAATATAATTTCCTCACAAGGACGATGTAGAAAAGAGATATATAAATACCTTGAGGACTAACAAACATCGTAACAAGTAGTACCAACCACCAACCGCAAGCAACAACCAAGAAAGTTATGGTGAAGTATCGTAGAAATCGAATACTCCAAAGATTCAAAGGCGTAACAGCCGGATCGTCGATATCTAAAAAACTTTAGCATCATATTTAAATCTATCCGACTGAGAAAATACTCCAAGCATACCAAGTGGTGGTTGTCCCGACACTCCATGATGGGTACTAGTAGGCAACAACCTAGTTCGCTCATCAGGTTCATAGTACATCGTTGGTTGTGGGAGAGGCTGTTGACGAGAATGTGAATCTGTTGCTTCGCTCGCTTGGTTGTCAGATCTGTCAGTAGCTATTCCATCTCTTGATTCTGGATCGTCCGCTTTGGACGTGCCTTGATTAGTATTACCCATCGTGATTTCTGATTTGAAGTTTATTAGAGCCAGTGATGAATAATGATGTTTGGCAATGTTCGCAAGTAGGGGAGCTATGATATTATAGATTTGAATTTCGAATACGGTGTGGATTTACCGATACAACCAGTAGGACAATACGCAATTGCAATGTCACACCGACGACAACAAAAGATATCAAGAGAGAGGGAAATACTAGAATACAGCCTGGATATTTTAATAAAGACTCCACAGGATAAGTTCCAAGGCGAAAAGAGAAAAGGCGAAAAAAGACTACCTGCTAATGACGTAAATTCGTCGAAGCCGCCCAACAACAACATCACTCAAAGCTAAGGAGAAGCTAAAGCCATTTGCATCGCTAAGCGGCACAATGTGCAACAACACATACGTCCACCCAGATCATCACCCGATACCTTATACTCAAATCTCTTTGCCCTTCCGGATCGAAAAAGAAATTAAATATATTTCCGATACGACTCAGTGATAAAAGGGTAGGCAGAGGGAAAGAAGGAAGGGAAGGGCTTTCGCTACGACTATTCTGTCTCCGAACTTTGTTGTAGCAGCTGTTGCTCCTTCCCAGCACGTAACCGTCGTCTCCTCTCCTTGGCGCCGTAACTGACCACAGGTGGGATGAAAATGTAGAAAGAAAAGAGAGCAATGATGACTAGGGAAGCTGAGGTGATCACCATGCTCTCGTTATTTCAAACCCACGGTGTCAGATGCTAGCTAGTCAAAAGTTTATTGTTTTCCGAGGCCGGACGAGTCGGAGAAAATTAAACAGACGAGCGAGATGTTCGGTTGGCTGTATAGCGGAGAAATAATACGTAAAGTGCAGCTGGTAAATGTCGATCTTTTTTGTTGTTTTTGTGGTGCCAGGGGGTTTCTTTTCTGGCTTTCTTCAAGGTTTGACTCGGTTCGAGAGGAGGTAGATCGCGAATTCGGGTAGATGTTCAACGAGCGGGGGTGGTATGTAATTGTACGTAACGGTGGGTGGGTTACAGCGAGATTTAATCGGAATCGGTTTGGAGATTGTTAGACAACCGGACAACTTCTGATCAAACGGGTATGGAATAACCAAATATCGATATCGATAAAAAAAAGTAAGGCAAGAATGAGGCTCTGTAGTAATATAATCAACCAAAAGCTCGAAATCTATTTGGCGAAATACACCGCTTATATATAATCAGCAATGGAGGTACTCGGTGATACAGCGCCCGGCGGAACAATATGCGGAGAAGTTCGATGTGAGATGAAAAGGAGGAAAGCCTGCACTTTGGTTCGGCACTGATTCCGAGAAACCTAAGCCTGGTCCCCTCCAGCCCATAAGCCCCCGTCCCGAAATAGAGTTCCAAGGGGGGTTCCGTGGGAAAGCTCCAAAAAACGAACGTGTGATCTACTCGACAGGGTTTAGTCAGAACAAACCAAGCTACTCCTCAAACTGTCGGCCGCGAGATCATGCATCATGCACCTCACAACCGAGAAGAAAGGCGGAGAAGGCTTCAATAAACGCCCGATATGTCTGCGGATACAGCGTTTGCTGCTTCCGGTCCGTGAAGCTGGAGTTAAAAGACCTCACCTCTGTTATCCACACTGGGTTCGAGGGAGCTGTTTAATTTCTCGGTGTTTCTATACGACGAATATGCATACGTGCATACGGATTCAACCAATTGCCAAGCTAGTGCGTATCATGTAAGACTAGGGTCGTTATCAATTTTAAAAGAATCGGCAGGGCTTTGCGAGAGTCGAAATGTTCTAAAGATATAAGCCCCTCTCTAACTGGAGTCACCGTCATTTGACTCTTAACTAAGGTCATGATACCACAATATTCTAATAAATGTCTCGAGCACTCTTAGCACGCACAGTTTTGAAGTTTATCGCCGGGTCATTATCAGCAGATAATACGTACTAAGGAACATCGCAACAATAACGGAATCAACCGTCCCGTAATTAATTATAAATGTATGTACCCGAGGGATTCGAAAAATCAGTCGAGGAACGCTGGTCAGTCTCGAACAGAACTCACAAACGCCTCCGCATACGAGGACATCGGAAAGTACAGCATGGTCGTACAACCGCATATTACGCAAGACCAGCATTTCGCAACTAACCGGCCAGAGACCGACGCCGACAATGCTCATACCGCTCGCCCTGGGGCGCCTACGGCCGCTGCCTAGCCGGCGCCAGAATCGAATCGAAGACATATCCTCTTGGTTAATCAATATACACCGACACCCGATAAGGCTGTGCAGTTCGATACTCCTACCTGAGCTGAGTCAGAGGCCCGCCTTGGTCAGCTTGCGAAATGATGTCATAGCCGCGGGATCCCATATATGCATCAATGGCAGATGCTAAGTGCAAAGGCTCGGGAATTAGGTAAAATATCACCCAAACTGGTTAAACGCGACCATTATTAAGCCTAGAGCATAAACAATATCGCACGTCTGTATACTCGTGAGTAGCGAGCCGAAGGGCCTAAGACCCTATAAGGCTAAAGGGGAGATGGTCATATGAGTATGAGCATTGAAAAAGATGGACAAATAGAAGACCTGTGTTGAGGTTGTTGTAGATGTCTTTGGATATCCTTAGTTTAGACGGATCCCAAGATAGTAGGCCGGTTAGTGTCAAGAAACTGCCCGGACGGATTTGCTTGACCGCACACATGCAAAATTGATGGGCAGTGCCGCACGTGGCCATAAACTGAACCATATGCGTGGCGTCCATAATCTCCCGCAAGCATAGCATAGCCCGGTTCAAAGATGACGAGTTCTTCAAGGTGGACGGACTTCTAGTAATAGAGCCCTCCGTCCACTCTCGGGAGACTGAAAAGTTAGTCATCTTGATCCTCTGCGAATATCCTTCAAGGCGGTCCTGGATATTAATATCTGTGTGATTATGGTGACTGATTTATCATTGTTCTAAGCTGAATAGGTAGGAAAAGAATTACAAATGCAGAATGTACAAACGCTAAATCCACAAAAGTCGAAAAAAATGAGCCAAAAGATGACGAGGTCTACAGTACAAGAAAATTAATGAGCAAAAAAAGAAAGGAAGAAGCAGTTATATTCGCTCGATTCTGGGTCCTATTATATCAAGACGCCCTTCACAATATCCGAACATTCCCAAAAACTCCATAGTGGTCCGAAATGTAGACTTTTGGCTTTTCCGGTGTTTTCTCTCCGATCCCGATCGGCTCGACCTGCTCGACCTTGATCTTATCGCCAGGAGGGTGGAAGATTTTGTCGAACCTCCTTTTGGGGAACGGATTGTTCTCGGTCTGGTAGCCCCAGGTGTGACCTCTGACATTATCTTCGGACCCGCCCCCTACCAGATAAGCGTCCTTCAATCCTGCCTCATCCGGAATCTTCAGGTCATAGGGGTCGATGGGGTTCATATCTCCGGCTATCAATCCGGTGTAGACGTTTGTATCATAAAGCACGAATCTCGCTGCCAGCTTGAGTTGATCCAACCTCCAAGGTCTTGCACCTACCAACGATTCGAGATGTGTATTCCCGACCCTAACGGTGACGACCTCCGACGTACGCGACGAGATGGCCTCGATATCGACGAATAAGCAGTCGCGATCCATATTCGAGTCGTAGTGCAATCGAATCACGTTTTTGACCTTGATCCTCCTATCCACCAACGTGACAGTGCCATAATGACTCTTCTGCCAAATACCCCTATCGCTAACCACATCCGTGATATAAAAGTTCTTCTGTACCCACTCGTTCTCCGCCAGCGATTTGATCATTTCGTGGTTGACTTCTTGTAACACTATAACGGCCGGGGAAATCGTGTCGGGATCTTCGGTTCCACTGATCAGCATGGAGCGGAGATAGGACATGGCGGCGCTGATCCGGTCTTGAGGCTCGGCGGAGACGAAGTCGACGTTCCATGTTATTAAGGCAAAGTTGGAGCGGGGCTGAGAGTTGGAGTTTGCTTCTTCGGTGTTTTGGACTTGTTTCCATTGTTTCTCTTCGCTGCTGTAGTGGTTGATGCCCAGGACGTGGGCGACGCCTGCATCGGGACTGGGTGTTCGAGGGACGGCGGGCTGCATTTTGGTGATATCGTTAGTCTTAGTCTCGTTTCTGACTTCAAGCGAGGAGGAAAGAGAAGAAGAAGAAGATATTCGAAAGAAAGTGGTGTAAAACGTAAAGCGGTGGTGGCACATTCCGCACCGCGAGAGCGAAGCGACCAAAACCGCACCCACACAGCAACCACTAAACTCACAGTCTGGTGCAGATGGACAAGATCAAGACTTGATATTGTCCGAGTAATGAGAACCAAGGCCAACAGAACGACGAATATTCGGAATTGCCTGGTCGCAACGGTATGTGAAACGTAGTGACGGGCAACTTCTAGCGGTCGCGTATTCTGGTGCGATTGGGGCATCATCATGAGGTTCTTCCACTTGGGATCCATGGGGTATTGGGGGAAGCTTAAGCTTGTCGAAAACTAGCTGCCATGTAGCTGGTGGTTGTTGTCAGAGCAGTACCATTCGGGTCGTTGTAGTCGTCGTCGTAATCGTCGTTTTAAGTCGAGATAAGCGAAATTCCAAGACAGGTCCAAGGAATCGTATGTACTTGGAGTTGATGATGTATGTAACGATGTATGTAATGATATGTACAGTACAATGCAGGGTTAAAAGTAATATAAAGAGGGCAGCGAGGTTGGAAAGAATGACTGAAGGGAAGCGCATGAAACGACAGAGAGAGAAGAAAGAATGCGGGAAACACTGAGGCAGACGTATGATAGTAATTGAAATAATATCGACACGCCCGATTAATATTAATGTCAACATCTTTCATCTCGAATGGCCCGAAATCCAACGGCCTTCTTCTTTAATACTGCTGTTAGTATCATTGCCACTGCTGGCCAGACCCAGCCAGGGGCCAATTGTAAACCGCTAGAAACAGCTCCGCCGCAAGGACTTGCATGGCGCCGCCCAAATAAAACTCCAACCACAACTCCCTAAATCGTTTCTGTTTTCGTTTTTAGTCAGGAGAGCTTTGATTATAAAATTTTCAGATGCTTGCAGGCGGGCTGCTTGCGAAATCCGGCTGGGCGCCGACCCGGGAGGACTGGGAAGAAAGGTTCTTTTGGGCGCCGCCAGATATAGGCTAACCCGTCGGATATAACTCCTCTTCATCTTGGTTATTATCGCGAACGGCTTCAGGAAAGTATGTAATGACAAATGTCGTGTCGGTGATTAGGTAAGTAAATATCCCGCTCATGGTAGGTCAAGTCAAGTAGGTTGGTATAATATCGACTATTCGATAGCTAAACTGTCTTCTGATAGCTAGCTCCAGGCCGCCAGTCTCTCGCCTATGAGATTCCCCTGCTTCACTTCGCTATGCAATGAACTTCATACGGCTAGCCTCGACTAGCCCTCCTCGGCTGCAAGAAACGCTTTGAAACGGGTCCCTGATTCGTTGGCGTTGACAGGAAGGGTGCTTCGATTGCGACTCAAGTTGGACACTTCGGACCCAATCAGTCCTCGAGGCCGGTCTCTGGGGAGCTTTCAGGTACAAGTACACAGTACATGCTCGCGATAGTACAATCAACGGAAAACCAAGCCGCACGGTCTTGTCATCCGTCATCGTTATTATCTTCGAATCCTACGCGCGGTTGAATTAACCGATATCACACCCTAAAAATACTTTGAGTGTATTTTGTTCCCACCCTCTCGAGATCTCCCTCGCAAAATTTACGAAGTCTCTCGTGCGAGACTTGAAAATGCGAAATGCGGGGAAGCTCTCGAACCATCACATCCAACATGGGTAATATCCGACCTAAGCTATCGAACAATCGAACCTTCACACTTAGACCGGCTTGTCAAAATTGACCGAATACGGGTGTAAGAAATGCTTAGGGTCTGAATCCCATTGGCGGCCCAATTTTCGCCTCTTTGGCCTAATCAGCATGACCGCTTCCTCAATCTAGCTGGATGCATGACCTTCGATAGTATCGACCATGGCATGTAAAGCTTAACAAATGCGAAGCTTTGCGATATAGCCTGAATTCAATCTTTAAAAACAATACACCGGGTAACAGTAACAGTCTATCAACGGGCTTACGTTTCTATGCGCCGGTGGCTTTTTTGGGGCAAACGTTAACAAGCTGCTCTGCTCAAGAATTCGACGGAAACAAATCGCGAGATATCACTTTTTTCCCTTTTCTTGCCAAATAACACCAACAGCTAGAGCTAGAGGATCAGCTTGTTCGGTTAAGTTATCGATACGACCATGTCCAGACGGTCAAATTTCATGGGCTGGCGGTCTGGGTGAATTGAATGGGGTGTCTGTCTTTCAAATTTTCGCACCCCTTGCGAACAAGGTCACCAGCGCCATGGGAGGTATGCAGGCGCAGGATAGTTAGGTGGTCTGCCTGATATTTTCAACTTGGTTGCCGCGATTGACAGCAGCATTTTGGGGGGTTACAGGCCGTAATGGTGACGCTGGGAAACTGTCGATACGGGGTTGCATTGGTTACCAAGTTCCAGTTTTTCGACGCCATGTGGTTTATGGAGACCTTCGATCGAGCAAGCAAGCTCCACATCTTCGGGACTGACACCATTGGGGGTAACATCTCCAAGGTGGTTCTCCACACCTTTGGGACTTCATGTAGGTATACATGTACAAGTAAAAAATGGTCATGAGTCTCTCACCTTCTTCTTCCTCGCTTGCCCCCGGCCTGTCGAAGCTATTATTCCGCCTACGTTTAGACTTTTTAGGTTCAATCGAATGCATGCACCCGAAAAGATGGGGAAAGAAAAAAAAAACCAGACAGACATCGCGAACAAAAAAAGGATTAAATTGGGGCTCGTTTTATCCTGCTCAACCGGTAAAGTTAGCCGGTTATACCTCGCTCACCTCACCTCCCAGATTTGCCCCTCCATCATCCATGTCGCCAGAGGCTTTCCCTAACACCCTGCAGCAAACTACCGGAGAAGTTGTCAACTGTTGGGCAGTTTGACTTTCTTCATCCCACCTGCCAACGCCGACCATGATGCTTGCTCCTGCTGCACGATTGTGGGTCCCGAAAAGGTCGAATGGGGATAGCGTCATGCTGCCTGTCCTCATTGTGCGGTTTTCGAACATTCCTTCGTCCTGTTCCATCGAAGGGGGGTGCAGGAAGGAAACATCGGGCGGTATTGGTACCTGTGTATGTTTGAGTAAGGAAGTAATGTAGACGCAAGATAATTTGATATTGCAGACACCACCATGCTGAACCTCGTAAAGGTTCTCCCACACCTGGTCAACATGACTAATAATCGTTCAAGATCGATACATTTCGTTTTCTTTTCCCAAGTCGGATCGTTTTCGACGGTACCTGGCGTGGGTGAACCCGTCTCGTCTTTGCTAGCCATTGGAGCTTGGGCTGCGGCCCAGCATTGGCACCGTACTCGAGTCACTTTATGTAGTCCCTGACCTGCTTGCCTGTTTGCTTGCGAGGTTTTATTCGAGGTGGTTCTGTTCTGTTTCTTTTGACCTTCTCAAAGCGTGAACGTTCGAGCATAGCCTTCGAATTCGATCTGATGTTTCCTATGTTTATATTTCTTGCACTTCGGATTATATTATATCAAGCTGTCAACGATTACTTGCATTACTAACTGTCCATTCGATAAACACGGCCCCGGCAGTCGGACTGGTAAATTGAATTGGTTAAATTGGAGAGGGACGGAACCTGATTTGTAACTGGCCGGGCTGCGTTAAAGCCTGTTGGTCAGCCTCATCGACGGCTCTCCGTTCTGTTCTGGCTGGTGTTTCCTTCCCCTTCCAAATCAGGCCCGCTCTCAACCTCACTACTTCAACTCCCAATCTATCTCTCTTCTTCATCACCATCCTTCTCTCCTCCTCCTCCTCTTCAGTAATTCCACTCCCGATTCCTTTCCGGTCGCCTGAATCTGTAGATATCTCCGATCCATCCCCTCGGGTTCCTCTCCGATCGGTGTTGACCGCCTGCACAATCGCAGCCAATCCAAACAGAGAACAGAACATTGGTTAGCGGCGTCGACTCCCACTCCCCACGCTCTGTCCGGCATCGAGGGTTCTCAGGGTTCAAAGCCGTATATACCCTTCGACTCGACCGTCTATAACTCGGCATATCTACACATTTTGCCCGATCTTTCTCGGAAACCTTTCGACGACCCTTTAGGCCTCTACTCCGGTCGAAAACCACCTTTCACCCGCCAATTTCTGCGATTTTGTCACCGCTTTTTTTGTCTCCAGCCGTTAAGAAACCCACCAATCACCCTAGCGAACACTATTACCGCTACGCAGAATCCTACGGTCTCCCTTGCCTACGACTGCTACGTACCAACCGTTTTAAATTCCTCGAATAAATTCAACAAGCCTTAAGACCGTTTACAATAACGACCATCCGAAGAAAAACCTACACCCACTTGTTGGAAGTGTTTTTTTCCGGAATTCTGGTTCCTAAAAATCATTGACATTCTGTAGCTGAACCGTCCTGGTGCAACTCTCTGCCGGCAGCCGACGCGGCAAAATCGCATACCAAATCGCCTGCTACATTCCATTCGGACACCTCCAAAATGTCATTCTTCAGGAGGAGTAAATCCTCTGTGAGTTTAAACCTTTTACCGAAAGTTTACGCTTTGCCAGTCGGCGATTTTTCGCACTTTTCGTTGTGGCTTTCGAATTCACCCCTTGCTAACGTCATAACCTTCGGCGTTTAGGCCTCTGGAGCGCCACCGGCTGCCGCAAAGAAGAAGGAGGAAGCGGCAGTTGCCCTTACACCGATACAGGAACTCGTTCGAGATGCGCCCCAGAGAGTAGACGGGAGTGATAAGTTTTGGGGTTATGAGAATGTAAGAACTCTACCGAATGGTTATCATGACGGTAACGACGACGGCTAACGTTAAGATCATCTAGTTTGGCAACACATGGTATGGCTTAATTTCCTAGATATTCTTCGTTATTATCGTATTTTACTGGATGCCAATGTCTGAGATATTATGGATCTTGTGTTTCGCTAGCTACTGCAATTCTATGTTGCAGTGTCTCTATTACTCGAAGCAATTCCGCGAAGCAGTCATCAACTATCCTCAAAAATCGTTACTACCCGGCGCACCGAATGGAGCGATAGCTTCAAGCTCGAAACTCTCCAGGACGTCGACGGAACCCGCCCCTCCAAATGGAAAGGCGAAAGGGGGTGTTGGGTCACCAACCCCACTAGCAAGGCGGGGATCGACTCCGGCGAGTGCGGCAGTCCCACCTGCAGGTCCTGCGAAGGCCGAGGATAAGGATTCACCCGAGGCGAAGAAGAAGGCAGCTTTGGCCGCTGGTCCGATACTCAATGTCGAAGTTGCGAACTCGAAGAACTACAGTATGGAAGAGACACTGTTCACAGCGATGAAAGATCTTTTTGAGAGCGTGGTAGCAAATGAATCGAGAACCGGAGTTGTGAGCCCTTTGCGCTTCGTTGAGGTCCTCAAGATGAAGAATGAGCTCTTCCGAAGCCAGATGCACCAGGATGCCCATGAATTCTTCAATTATGTTCTAAATGAAGTTATTGAAAACGTGGAGGATCATGCCAAAGCTGCCAACCAGAATAAGAGTGAAACATCGCCTCGTCTGATACCTGAAATCGCGGACTCGGCTGATTCCGCAAAGGCAGTGTCAACCACATCTGAATCGGTGGTGCAGAATACGAGCTGGGTTCATGACCTATTCGAGGGAGCATTAACATCCGAAACCAAATGCCTAACATGCGAGAACGTTTCCAGAAGGGACGAACCATTCCTCGACCTTTCCATCGATCTAGAAAAGCATTCATCAGTCACGTCTTGTCTCCGGAATTTCTCAGCAAGCGAGATGCTATGCGAACGGAACAAGTTCCACTGCGATGTATGCGGTGGACTCCAGGAAGCGGAAAAGAGGATGAAGATCAAACGGCTCCCGAAAGTGCTAGCGTTGCACCTAAAGCGATTCAAGTATATGGAGGATTTAGGACGACACCAAAAGCTCTTCCACCGAGTAGTTTATCCCTATCATCTGCGATTGTTCAATACTACTGACGATGCCGAAGATCCGGATCGGCTCTACGAGCTCTACGCTGTTATTATTCATATCGGGGGTGGACCATATCATGGACACTATGTAGCTATAATAAAATCGGAAGAGCATGGGTGGTTGTTGTACGACGACGAGATGGTCGAACCTGTCGATAAGTCCTTTGTGCGAAACTTCTTCGGCGATAGACCCGGGTTGGCGTGCGCATACGTTCTATTCTACCAAGAAACGACACTAGAGGCCATAGAGCGCGAGAATAGAATGGAGCAAGAAAGGGCGGAAGCAAAGAAGGCGAAGCTCAACAGGACTGATGGTAAAGAGAAGGACCTTAAGAAGAAACCATCGAAGGAGAAGGTGAACGGATACACAAACGGACACGTCATTTCTCCTATCGATGATGTTCCTGATGTTGCAATTCTCGACGGACCTAAGACACCGATCCTGGAGCCGCAGCCTAAGACGCCGACTGGACTCCCACCCGTGCCGTCAATACCTACATCGTATCTCAATGTCAATACCCGGCCGGCAGCACCAGAGGCTACGTCCCCTGTTTCGCCGATCAAATCGAAGAAGGAACGTGAAAAGGAGCTTAAAGAGGAGAGGGCACGGGAGAAGGAAAGAGAGAAGCAAGCGAAGAGAGAGGAGAAGGAGCGTGAGAAAGAAGCCAAGAACAAGGGCAAAGAGGAGAAAGAAAACGGTAGCAGCAGTCACGGATTGAGCCGATTCAGGCCGCCGTCGATTGGCAAGAAACCCTTCGGTTTTAACAAGATCATGGAAAAGGAAAGAGAGAAGGAACCCGTACCGCCAATACCCTCAAACGCATTGCATTATGGCGACTCGTCCGCTACAACGACGCAAAGTTCGATAGCTAGCCCGAACCTACAACCTGTAACGGTATCAGCAAACGGAAGGCAGGAGAGTTTCGACGAACGGCATTTGAATGGTAGCCAAACACCCAAGGAAGAAAAGAAGCACAAGGAGGAAAAACACCACCGAGCCAGTAAGATACTACGGAAGAAGCTGTCGATCCTGGGATAGTGGTGAACGGGAAGGGTACCAAAAAAAAAGAGAGGCGCCTTCCCATTTCCTACTCTTTTTTTTTTAATTCTTAAATTCTAATGTAGTCATCATTTTTTTATTTTTTTTCCTGTTGCATCCGGTGGTATCATGGGGCATGGCTTGCGCTTTTCTTGCTTTTCTTCCATACATTCTTTTCTTTCACTGGCTTCACTTTTCTGCGGATTCCCTTTTTATACTCTGGTTTATACTACTACATGTTCATGTTTTCGGATGCAGCGAGAGAAATCCTTCCCCTGGCATATATACCAAATGACGATAATGCATAATCGACTTTGATTCATGTCGCCTCCTTTTTATTCTCTCCCATTTCTCTTTTTCTCTTCGGTTTATATATTTCTTCCTCCTCCTCCTCCTCTCTTACCTTTTTTTTTTTTTTTTTCCAGTTCGGTTTTATTACATCTTGAGGAAGAGTGTGTATATGCTGGATCGGGGTTGTATTCTCCAAGCCTTTCCTTTTTCTCGAAAATCTCCATTACACTTCATTTCAAAAAAGCGGCTTATATAATGTCATGTCCATTTCTTTCCTTTTCTGTAGCGGTTTACAATTAATATATACTTGCATATCCTCGTATCTGTCATGATATTTATAGAAGTCTCGATGGTCACGAAGTAGACAGTAAGGTTGGATGGGGAGAGTAAACGCCACAGTGGCTCCCGCGCGACCTTCAAACCACCTCGACTTTACCACATCCTCGACTTTACTAACTTTCACTCCTCCTCCACATTACAATCATCGCCATCATGTCCGCCGCCTCGTCTGAAATATCAGAACGGATCGCCGTTCTCACCAATGCCTACCAGGAGGTACCGTACTAACCCTACCCCCTCTTAACTTAAACATGCACCGTTGATAGCTAACCGTTTGCAATCCAAGGTGGCGACATATATCGACCGTCTGGCAAACCTCACAGCACCAGGCACCGAAGAGGCCAGAAATGAACTAGCGGGATTAATACACCAAAGTCTAAATGAAGGCGATGCCGAACTCGAAGTATTCCTTCCCTTTTTACCTTTCTTCTATCAAAGAAGCGCATGCCTAACATGGTATATTGGAATAGACATTGACCCTCCAAACCGCCACCCTGAACCCATCCGCAGACCCCCAAGCGGCCCTCCACTCCCGCCTCCACAAGCTCCAAGAGGACTTCAAACATGCACGAACGATATACCGAAAATCCCTCCTCCACTCCAAAAGATCCTCAACCCTTAACGCCCGTCGCGAACGTGAAGCCGTCCTCCTTCACCAACAGCTCCAATCCTCCCTCCCTCCTTCCCCAACCCCACCATCACCTAATAACGATAACGATAATGCCTCTCCATCAACCCCTCTCCCCCTCCCGGTGCCGGGCTCGATCCTCTACCGCCGTCCCTACCACCGAACCGCCTCCAAATCCTCCAAATCCACACACTCCGACCTCCTCACCTCCGCCTCCTCAGACGTGACCACCGCCCTCCGCCGAACCCACGCCCTGATGACATCGGAACTAACCCGTTCCCACTTCGCCTCCCAAACCCTCGCCCAATCAACCGAAACTCTAAAACAATTGGGCAGCAACTACTCCACGTTCGATAACGTAATATCGAAAAGTAAAGGATTGATAACGGATCTGGTTAAGAGGAATAAAAGCGATATGTGGTATTATCAGATGAGTCTTTACGTACTGGTGGGGACGATCGGGTGGTTGATATTCAGAAGGTTGCTTTGGGGACCCGTGTTTTTGGTGGTTTGGTTGCCGTTGAGGATGTTGGTCTGGATGGCTTTGATGCCGTTCAGGGGGGGTGAGGTGGGGGTTGGTAGTGGAAGCGGAGGTGGTGGGAATGCGATAGGGAAGGTGGAGAGTGTGGTTGGTGGTGGTGATGCACGGAGCGAAGTGAGAAAGGTGGTGGAGAGTATCACACCCGAAGGCGGTGGTGGTAATGCAATTGAGGAACCGAGTGTTAAAAAGGTGGTACTGAGTAATGGGGAGGAAGTGGGAATACCGTTAGAGACACCATTAAATCCTGTGGAGGTACAAGGGGAGTGGGTAGAGGAAAGTAATGAAGGTAATGAAGGCAATCATGACGAGCTATAAAATATACGTATAAAGATGCATAGCGTTGTGGTTTTGTATAGATGCCATCTCTCTTTCATGTATACCCCCATATTTAGCAGGCGTCACGATCTTTACGTCAATATTTAATTCCATTTGCACGAATCTGTAAATTTTTATGCTCGGAGAGGTAAAGAATAGTGATGCGTGAGGGTCATGAGCCTTTTTGTCATTTGGTATTTAACACCTGAGCTTCCTCCGAAAATATCAAACACGCTGGGCAAAGAGGATGGATGGTATCGTCTGTAATCCTCCACCCCATCCCACGAAATTCGATATGACGGGTCCACTTTATATATAGATATCATAACGATTCTTTATTTTCTTGACAAATTCGAAGCCTTTTAAACAGCGGAACCGCTGATGAAGAACCACTTGTCAATGCTTGGATCGATTGGAGCAGGGGCAAGGTTCTGGTTTGGAGGAATTGGTGGGATCTTATCGAGGGTGGTGCGGAAGGGGGATTGGCCGACAGTGGTGTTGGCACTAGATAGCCGGAAATATTAGCTCAGCTTTTGTTCAACCGCTCGTGCGCAAGATATAGAACTTACGTGGTGATACCACCAGCATCGGTCTGTCCGGTAATCAACTTCTCCCAAGCCTCGTGGGTCTCACGAATGATGTCGTTGGCGTACTTCTTGTTCTTGCATTCTCCGGAGAATGCGAACTGGTTCTCGGGCTTGCCATCTGGGATTTTGTAGATACGGAACCACTCGTTGGTAGCCCTTAGAAGACCCGGCAAGTGACGTTCGACATCCTCGACGTCGTTGAGCTTGGGAGCAAGTGGGTCGTTGACGTCGATGACGATGACCTTCCAGTCGGTCTCACCTTCGTCAAGGAGAGCCATGATGCCGAGGACTTTGACCTGCTTAACCTGACCGGTGTAGCCGACGTTCTCACCGATTTCGCAGACATCGAGCGGGTCATTGTCGCCCCTGGCCTTGGTCTCGGGGTGGCTAGTGTTGGGGTCTTCCCAGGTCTATATCATCATCAGTCTCTCTCTTGATTTACTTTATTAAGAGGGATGGATGCGTACTTGAGGGAAGGCACCGTAGTTCCAGAGGTAACCCTTGTGGGGGAAGCAGTTTCGGACGAATCGGAGCTTACCTAGACATGAACAGTTAGAAATCATAAAACTCGAAAGAAATTTTTTTTTTTTTAAAAAAAAAAAAAAACCGGAGAGAAACAGAGAGGAGAAAAGTCAAGAATACACGTACCCTTCTTGATGTCCTGCTTGATGGGGTTTAAGAGCTCATCCTTGCTGATTTCCTGCTTCGCATTGGTCCACCTGCGGTTCAATTACTCGTCAGAAAAACACGGCGATGGAATGTGGGGTATGATGGATAGGACATACCTGGGAACCTCAACGATCATGTTAAGGACGGTTCCCTGATCATTGGCATAAAGAGGGATATCATGGAAAGGAGAGATTGGCTGACCATCGGCCTCGATGAAGACACGATGGTCGAGGGTGAAAGGAGCACCGACCTTTCGGACGGTGTACTGAGGCATCTTTGGATTAGACGAGGTGGAGAGGTGCTGGGCGATGAGGGAAGAACGGGCCTGAATAGAAGAAGAAAAGGATGAAAGAGGGGACGGAGGAGCAGCCAGTCTGACGGATCGGTGGAAGAAAGAGGTTCTATTCACAACTGTCCGAAGCAGATGTGGACGGAATCTCATTTATATGGGGGAGGATGAGGGGTTATGCAACTTGCAATAGCACAACGTGTATAAACAGTTAGTTGTACCGTTCTCTATATCGCTCGACAAGAATAAAAAAAAGAGCGATCCCCTGCAAGCCCAGACCGGGCAAGGAGGGGCAGAGGGAGAATAAATCGAATGGGGAGGAGGGGCAGGCACACCATCGGCAGCCAATTTAATTGGATGATCCAATGGCCCAAGTGCCAACGCAATGTAGACAGACAAATGGTGAAGCAATTGCAATTGCAATTTGCAATTAGCCTAGCTGAGCTAACCGATCAAGCTTAAGTACTGAAGCACTTGTTACATATTGAGGATTGAAGGTGGTGAGCCGGACGGGAAGGAGAGGATTCAGAAGGAGATGGAGAGGCCACTGCAGTTGCTGGCTGGATCTCTCGGCCTCGGCAATCTGAAAATCTTTTTGTCTTTTTGTCGCAGTCATTCCGATCGCTGCAGCTTCACCTCACTTCAACTCCATTACTCATCTCGACTACAACTGCTAATTATCACCAACTTTAACTTCAACTTCAACTTTACCTCAAAACTACATCTTCGCAATCGGTACTTGCTCAGGCACTCGGCTTCAGCTACCAACTGACCGGACGACCGTGCATGAACCGTCTCCTTCCTTCTGTCCGGCAAGCTCTCCGACTGCACCGCTTTCGATACTATGCCACTATGACCGACCACGCCATCGCTCCACCCGCCATTCCACCCCACGGGCCCCAGCCCGAGAACATCCCGGCCGAAAACACCTCGGCAGATACTCCTCCTGTTATTCCCGCTACAAAATATGGAAAAGTAGTCCTGGCTCCCATGGTCCGTTCGGGCCAGCTTGCCACCAGACTGCTATCTCTCAAATACGGCGCCGACATCGTTTGGGGTACGTCCTCTTTCTCGACAACCCTAATGCTGGTAACTAGACTCTAAAAGGATATTGGATATCACAGGTCCGGAGACAATCGACAAGTCCCTCATCGGCTGCGAACGAGTCGAAAACCCAAAGACCGGCTGCGTAGACTATGTCAGAACAGGCCTCATCTTCCGTGCCTGTCCTTCTCGCGAGAAATCAAAATTCATCTTCCAGATGGGTACAGCTGCGCCTGATACCGCCGTAGCTGCTGCCAAAATCGTAGCTCAAGATGTCTCCGGTATCGACGTAAACTCCGGATGCCCCAAGGTATCAACCACGTCACCAATGATCTCTCAATACCATAACTAATGAAGTTGTTTTAAACTCGTACACAGCCTTTCTCCACTCACGCCGGTATGGGAGCCGCCCTCCTCAAAGATATCCCTCGTCTGCTCTCAATCCTCACCGCCCTTGTCGAAAACGTCGGCCTCTCAACCCCCTACGCCCTCCCAATCTCCGTCAAAATCCGACTCCTACCAACCGTAGAAGAAACCCACGCCCTCATAACCTCCCTCTGCAAAACCGGAATCTCAAAACTAACCCTCCACTGCCGAACCCCACCTATGCGACCTGGGGAACGTGCCATCCGCGATGCCCTATCCGGAGCTGCCAAGATTTGCGAAGAAGCCGGTGTCGAATTCTTCGTAAACGGCGATATAAAGGGCTGGGATGATGCTCAACAGGTTATCAAAGAATATGGTATCGAAGGAGGCGCCATGATTGCCATTGCTGCAGAGTCCAACCCAAGTTGCTTCATCCCAAATCACCTAGGTGGTCCGAAACCCTGGAGAGAAGTCGTAACCGAATACATGTTGATCGCGATGAGTGTCGAGAATCCGATTTCGAATACAAAGTTTTGCCTTTTGAACATGGTCCCCGGAAAGAACGAAATGCACAAGGTCTTGTCGAAAGCAAAGACATACCGAGATCTTTGCGAGGCCTTGGATTTAGAATGTACCTTCCCTGAAGAACTAGACCTTGGAACATTGAAGACACAAAGGGTCAAGGCCCAGGAGGAAAAAGATGCACAATTACAGGCAGAGAGAGCGGAAAGACAAAAGAAGTTGGCAGAGTTTAAGAGAAAGAAGGCGGAGGCGGAAGGAGGAAAGAAAGAAGGGGAAGGTAGTAATAAAAGAATCAAAGTGGATGTCGGAGAAAGGAGTAATACAACCACAGCCGCCGTGGCGGAATTGGCGGCTACGGATATGCTACTACCCGGTGGTGCCGCAGAACCCGTTCAGGCGGCAGTCTGATGCACCATTTCATTATTTCCATTTTCGATCTTGCTTTTTGGCGTTTCCTTAGTTTTTTATATCATGTACGATATCCAAACATGACAGATGCATGATGGGATGGCGTTTTTGTCTTGGGAGGGGAGATCTCGATCTAGATGTAACTGAGCTTGACCCGCTAGAGTTTTTACCATCCTAAAACGATACATAAAAGTTTTTCTTGAATATTAGACGGATTTCTTTCGAACGATCTTTGTGCATTCTTTGTTCTTTATAGATTCCTTCGCTATTGAACATGCTCGAGATGATATAAATGCTATCTTCTTGGAAAAAAAAAAAAAAAAAAAAAGGCGGAGACATGGAAAATATACATTCGCTCCGTGAAGTTGTTGAAAATGGTGATAGAAGAAACAAAAAATGTATGGTATCTTGTTCCCCCAACAGATGATAAAAAACCAAAGGCCAGGCAAATTTGCATTGGAATGACCAAAAAAAAAGTCAATAGCGTCTTCCATTAGGATATCAGTCAAATATATGGGACCGGGATACCAAAAAGAGCGGCCGGTTGACAAATGGGAAATATATACAGTCGAGAAGGGAATAAACCAGGTTCAAGAACTCTCCAACACCGAGGGGGTAATAACAAAGAAAAGGTAAGATTCGATAAATTTATAAAAGAAAAACGTTGCGCACTGCATCGTTATATAAAAGGAGTGTGAAATCTGTTATGGGTGAAAAAAAAGGAGCGGATGGTTGATTCCAGGAAGACTCGAGGGATTTCGAATTTAAATTTGTCGATATCGATTTGTGAAATCCGAAAGGCGGGTCGCCTTGGTGATATGCTGGGAAAACCCCGGCAGAGAAAAAATGTCGATTCTTTCGAGTCGGACTGGATTAGATATTTAATATAGGTATGTTCTATGTGTATGCATCGTGACGTTTTAGGGCGTTAATATTCTGTGGCTTCTGGTTATAATCGTCCTCGTCCGTATTTTCTTTAGTCGTCGTCTTTGCTTTCTCTTCTCAATAAAAAGGATAAAAATTCTTCCGCATGTCGAATGCAAATGCTGATTTGTCTGTAACCAGACCGGTCCAACTGCTGCATTAAAAAAGAGTGGGCAACATTTTACTCGAAAGAGTGGAGGGTCCTTTAATAAGCTCCGAAAATACTCTTTCTCCTATCCTTCTTTGTACTCGCACTGCTAACGCTACCGTGCATTTGTTGAACACTGACGTTGGGAGTGTGCTTTTGTGTCATCGATGGGCCGTAGATGTATTCCCCGTCGATATAGTATGCATCACAGATGAAAGTCGTGCGGCGGGAACGCTTGGTATAGCGTTGTTCGAGTTTGAAGAGCTATGTATATCAAATGTTAGTAAAAAAAGTTCTGGGCGGAAAGTTGGTGCATGCTTATGCTACGTATGAGACCAACCTCGATCTCTGTAAGTAATAATCAACGTTAGTAACTCGTCACCCGTCTTCTTAAAGAAAGTAGGTTTGTAGGGAAGGGAACGTACTCTGAGAGAGCTTCTCGAAGATACCCATTTTTGGCAAAATATATTACTTAAACTTGGAGATTAAAAATGTGACGAAAGGATGGATATCGATATCGTACGTTCCTGATGTTCCCGTCGAATTAGTCTCCCATGCGCACTAACCTTGGGGAAGGAATATTCCGTATTGGATAGCACTTCGGAACCAGCACACATACAAATTCAAATGAAAAATTCCAAGGGATAGAAACGAATTGTGATATGTTTTTCCTTGGGATGCAAAGTATAGTATGGTCGTAAATTAAAGATATTATCACAGAATGAGCGTGGGTGGTTTTCTTTTAATGAGAGGAATGTTGCCCGATTCGAGGTTTTCTTTCACACTCTTTCTTCTTTTCCTCGTTTGCAACAGGGGAAAATGCAATTATCCGCCTGTCACCAAAAAATGGACCTTGGGACGAAAAGGGCCGAAATAGCGAAGCGGTGTAAGAAAGATGTGGATTTTTTTTTGTTTTCTAGAATTCTTCTTAAACCAAGAAATCAGCCTGAACTTGAAATCGAACTGTGAAAGCAGAAATCCAAAAAAGACCAGGTGGAAAGAAAAAAGAGAGAAGAGAGAGGGAATAAAAATGGCGGGAAGGGGTCTGTTGGAGTTATATGGGCCATGGGGGGGAACAGCCGAATCTTGGGTTTACGGTCGGCCGTAAGAAAGTCTGGATGCGCAGGTCTCTCTTAATTTCGCTATTTTTCCCACCACGGACAAAGGAAGTGTCAAGCGGCCTTGTCTTGCCAGCTTGGTGGCCAGCTGCAAATGCAGGGTATGGAAGGCGTTCGTGATGGGGGTTTGGGGACTTGGATTCAGCGCATTTTAGGAAAGGGGCCGGCAAGGGCCCCCATCAAGGTCAGGGATGCCATCCTTCGAGACATGCCCACCAACGATACTCTGCGGTGGGGCATGTTCGACCTGGAGTTTAGCTTCATTGCTGACCCCCGGGTTTATTTCCTCAAGTCGACGGCGAACATGAAAACGCCCTAATTATGACAGCTGGGGTGTCTTGAAGAAAAGTGGTTCGACGAGACTCTAGCTTCGTGAGGAAAAGCCCCGAGGAAAAAGGTTTTTATTATCGATCGAGCAAACGGAAAAGAATCCCAGGAGGAGATAAGTCCTGCGCGGTTCCTGAGTTACACAACAACCTGGTTGGTTTAATAGCGGGTATCCGATATCATGAGCCTTAGCTTACACAGTGGCTTTCGGTTTCATTGACGGCGAAATGTTGGCTTCTCTCGGAATGAAGAGCCAGTTTCTAGAAAGTACCCGCGGATATGCATGTCTTCCCTTCCCAAAGGCCCACACGAGGTCGCATGCAGCAAGGCAGATGCCTTGTCACCTTTCCATCACTCCTACATGCATGCGAGCTGCGAGCTCGATAGTTTGCTCGCGAGAAACGTAAAAAGTGGATTCCCGTCTGTTGGATGTTATGTACATGTCGGGTACCGTTCCTGCTACCCCTCACGTCGACACCTACAAAGTCACAGTAATATAGCTCGGTCGTATTCATAAATATTCGAAACTTATGCATGCGGTGGCGTATTTAGACAGGCCCCCGCCAAGATCATTTAGCAGCATGTTGTATTGTATCACGAATTCAAAGTCGTCGACGTCTTATCCGTATCCGCTCCTATCGACAAAACTTCTTGGGCTAAACAGTCGTTTCGTGCGGGGGTCAGCCTATCGATACATTTCCGGCCGATAAAACAAAAGAACTCCAATCAGTGATGACTTACCTGCCCACATGGACGCATAGACTGTTCCACCATCAACAAGTTCCTGATGGGTTCCTTGTTCAGCGACCGCGCCGTCCTTCAACACAATTATCCGATCTAAAAACTCAAAGAAGCAGCCATTAGAATTGTTCGATCAAAATCTCGCAATTGTGCGGATCTAGTCTCGAAGAGGCATAACCTCAGGGGCTCAGACATCAGACAACTGAAGAGTGGACCAAAGCCCCCCAACGAGCTGCCTGCGTTGCATTTCCACCCCAAACATGGCGAGCAGGGAAGGCCCCGGCCAGAGAAAACGTGGTTTTTTTTTGTATCAAGACCTGCAGGTTCAGGAGGGGCAGGTACATGATGTTCGGAAAGACATACCGCTATCAAAGATCGTGCGCAATCTATGAGCGACAAATACGCTTGTCCGCTTCTTTTCCTTAAGGATTCCATTTATATTCTGCAATAGTGAAGTTTCGGTTGCGGTATCCAGGGCTGATGTCTGTCAGTTGTTAATTATATTTCTTGCATATTAGCAAACCGTGATGCAAGGATTGCATTTAATGCAACGCAACCAATGCTGATATGGCAGATGCCGGGGTGAAACTTACAGCTTCGTCAAAGAATAGCATCGGTGGGTCTTTGAGGAGTAATCTCGAAACTGCTAACCTTTGCTTTTCTCCACCTGTTTATCGATAGTTCGGACACGCGACCATAGCGTTGCTTAAGATTAGCCAACCTCGATTCGATACGACAGCTAAATATGGGAGCATAATTATGCCACAACCAAAAAGTCATAGCGAAAGTTTTCCGAAAAGGCAGAGAAATTATACCTGATATCATAAGACCTCGTTCGCCTACTTTCGTTTGATAGCCATCAGGAAACTTCGCGATTGCCTCGTCGATTCGGGCGCGCTTGGCTACCGCTCTGACCTCTTCATCTGTTGCGTCCGTCCGTCCGTATCTGATATTGTGCTCTATCGTGTTGTTAAAAAGTGGAGTATCCTGCGGAACAACACCAATGGCTTTGCGGAGAGACTCCACAGTCACTTCCCGGATATCTTGCCCATCGATTAAGATGCGACCGGAGTCGACATCATAGTACCGGAATAGGAGGCGCAGAATTGTGGATTTTCTACTCGGTTGTTAGCTGATTTCCATTTGAGCTACCGCATTAGACTGCGACTTACCCGCAGCCGCTGGGTCCGACAAAGGCGACCTTGTGGCCAGCTGGAATGGTGAAAGATACGTTCTTAAGAATCGGTCGGTCGGGGTGGTATCCAAAAGAAACATTTTCGAACTTAATTTCGCCACCTGTTAACACAAGCGGTTTGGCATTCGGAGAGTCCTATGTCGACAATTAGATCGGATCGAGAACGAAAAATGACAGCTGGATTGGCACACTCACCCTGACGGTTACATTGACTCTCTGCAAATTAAACAACGTCTCCATATCCAACAAAGATTGCCGTAATTCTCTATAGACACTTCCCAAAAAGTTCAAAGGCACCGAAAGCTGGAATACCAACTGATTGATCATGACAAGGTCGCCAACGGTCATAGTACCCTCCACCACACCTTGTGCAGCAAGATACATCATTGCTGTTAGTGCAGACGAAAAGATGATATTTTGACCACTGTTCAAAAATGCCAGCGAAGTCGCAACTTTTATAGATGCGGACTCGTATCTATGTAGAGCTTTATCGTATCTTTGCACTTCGAAGTTTTCGTTATTAAAGTACTTGACGGCTTCGAAGTTAATCAGGGAATCAACAGCAACAGTAGCAGCGGCATTGTCGGCGGCATTGGCTTGTTTTCGGAACTTGGTTCGCCACGATGTTGTGACAATTGTAAAGGCTGTATATGCAGACATGGTCACCGCGGTAACAACAGCAAATTGGGCACCGTAATTGTATGTCTGTTCCGAATTCCATTAGCCATATAGTTACGTTTGGAAGATCGAGCACTGGATATTCTTACCAATATACCGCAGACCATGGATATTTCCAGTAGGATTGGCAGAATATGGAAGACCATGCTTGTCAATACGAAGCTAATACCCTTTGTTCCACGGTCAATGGCTCTCGTGAGTCCACCGGTTTGGCGAGTAAGGTGAAAGTTAAGATCTAGCCGTAACAGGTGGTTGAAGACATCACGGGCGACCCGACGGATGGCCGTTTGCGCAACCGTTGCGAAGACAGCATTTCGGATTTCCTGGAAAACGGTGGCCCCGACCCTCGCCAAACCATCTATCAATTTGTTAGGGAACCCTATTCTACAGTTGCAGAAGGAATGGAGCAAACGAACATGCCAAAATTAGAGACCCTGCTACTGCTGCGGCGGTTCCTCCAACGTGAGTGAAATCGATGTTAAGTGAGTCGACAATCGATTTGAAGTAGAACGGAACTTGAACATTGAGGAGCTGGTTGGATGTTAGCTTAAAAATAGCACTCACAAGAGAAAAATGGGATAAAATGCCTTTGCTCCTATGAGTAGGCCTAATGCAAGGCCTACCCTTACTCGAATCCCCAGATTATCCTTTGAAAACCAATATTCAGCACATGCACAGATTTGATGCATCTAATGGCGAACCGAAGATACCTTTGGCCATATATAATGAACCATATCCTTCAAAATCGCCCAATCAGCTTTCCTTTGAGCAGAATTCGACGCATTCGCCGAAGCCAACAATGGGTCGGTTACAGCCGTCGCCTGCTTCTTCGTTTGTGTCTTTTTGTTAACCTCAGCCTGCAAGACCTGAGGGGTCTTTGTCGCACTCTTGACGTCCTTCGCCGGTGCGGTAGGGTTATTTGTAGAATTTGTAGTAGCATAACGACGGAACACCGTCATTACATGTTGTTGAGGCCGATACAAACCACTATCGGCCTTGAATCTCATCACTGGCCGCGCAGCAGCCTTCGGCACGAATACGGATGCATGCTGATGATGCCGCGCGCAGACCTGCCCCAGTCGCGCGAAGGGCTTCATCTCGAAGGGCTGACGAGTCGCAGCTCCCAGGCGATATCAGAATCGGTATGCAGTCTGTGACGAGGTCACCACATCTTCAGCACTGGAGCAGACCGGATTCAGTGGTACTATATATTCTTTCTCAGTCGAGCGAGGTCGGTGTTGTTGGTCAGCAAACGGATGCATTTACCAATTCTAGATCTAGATCTAGAGTCTTGAGGTTTTAGTTTCGATAACTTACATTGGATATTTTAACCCGAATTTGGGGGGTGTGTAAATAGTGCCTTAATGCTGGCCGATTGCGCGAATAGTGCTTTAGCTTGATACCGACTTCTTGGGATGCGGGATTCGATTTCATCATCGAGCTCCGGCGATGCGGCAACAAAACTACAACATGAACAACACACGTAGGGAAGCTGGCACGGGTTAGGGGAGCTTGAATGTTCGAACATTACCAATTTAGCCCCACCTTCCTCTCAAATGAGGTATTGATGCATATTATTCCTTCTCAATTCCACATTTAACCCGTCTAGCAATGGATTAGCGAGAGCAGGTATATTAGAACTCACCATATTAGTTGTCGCCTCCATTCCGGTTTAGAATGCGCATTGTAGGAACTTTGTAGATACGAAATAACCTCCCATGCTACATCACCATTTCTTTGTAAAATACATTAACTCTGAATACTGCGGGCATCGACATATTGGAGCCGAAGCGATTCTAGACTGCGGTGCGGCATTCATACAAACAGCCGTAATACAACATGTGCAGCGGCACGGCGCCACGGGCTTATATATATGTATATACATATATACATCTCGGAATTACCTCAGCTTTGCTTGCGGCCATCTAGTCCCCGATGTTTTAACACACACCAACGAGCTGCGTTGGTGTAATAGGTATAAATCGCTATCTTTCAAGACGAATATATGAAATTAAAACACCTAGGTGGCTGGGTGTTTAGGGTACGTTGTTAATCGAAGTTTTTGTATCAATACGAGTCGATACCCTATATTCGGTGTCCGACGACTTGTGGACTCGAGACGTCGGGACCAGGTATACCCTATTGTGTGGTAATTTGCACTTCCAACGCGGTTATTGCTAGCAAGTATCGATTGAATACGTCAGGAAATATTTTGGTCCTATTCAGAAGACTTCAGGTTAGCTAAGGGGACTTCGGAACTAAGACCCTAAGATGGCGTCCGAAATACCCACAATCAAGTTTTCCTGATTCCTTAACGGCGACCCCAAGACTCGCCTCGCAGTTTCCAAGTCCATCGTCGATGCCTTCCGTAAATACAGCTTCGTCTCCTTCACCGACCATCCTGTCCCCTATCGGAAATATCCGAAGCCTTCAAATGGACAAAACTTTTCTTTCGATCTTCCCGCCGAAGCAAAATCCCTCGCTCCACACCCTCCAGGCTTCCTCCATCATCGGGGCTACTCCCATCCAGGTCTAGAAAGAGTCTCAAACCTAACCCGAGGAACGGACACCGACTCCTCACTATCTCAAACTAGAGAAGTTCCCGATATTAAAGAATCTTATGAAATTGGGTCGGAGCATTATCCTGAGCAGCCCTATGCATGGATTCCGCCAGAGGATTTCAAGAATTTATGACAAAATTCTATTGGACCCTGACGGAGTTTTCGGCAGAGATAGCGAAGGCTTTGGCGTTGGGTATTGGTCTTGATGATGAAAATTACTTTGAGAAGCTTTTTACAGGGCATCATAATCAATTGAGGCTGTTGCATTATCCTGAGGTTGATGCCAGTATTCTGGAAGAAGGGAAGGGTGTGAGGGTTTCGGCACATCGCGATTAGGGGTTTGTAAATCTTCTTTTGGAAATCATGTTCGGAAATATTGTATCTGATATGTCTCGCGAATGTAGTGTCTTTAAATTGCTCTTTCAAGATGATTGTGGAGGGCTAGAGGTAGAAAGTCCCACCAAACCCGGCGAGTTTCTCAAGGTTGAGCCGAACGAAAATGCTTGTCTCGTAAACATTGCGGACCTGATGGCACGTTGGAGCAATGATAAGTGATTATATCACCAAATGAATAGTGGTATTAAATATCGGCGGTAGGTTGACGCTTCAACTAGACTACCTGCGGTCAACATCACACAGGGTCGGTCTTCCGCCATTTCAAGATCGATATACTTCGGTTGGGGAAAAGCAGGTCACGAGGGCCAGGTACTCGATTCCTTACTTTGTCACTACGACTCCGGAATCTGTTATCGAGTGTCTCCATCCCTTTACCGATGAAGCCCATCCGGCTAAGTAACCACCAATCACTCAATGGGACTACAGTAAGTTCAAGTCGAGTATGAAATATAGCTAGACATGGTGCTCTCGTGGCCGACTGGAACGTGCTCTCGTGGCCCGGCATGGCCAATCACCCACGGGTTCGCTGCATGTTTGAAATTCATGAATTCACAGCAATGGAACAGGGAAACTGTATTCGTATATATACATCCTGCAAGCCCAGGTGTCTTTACAAGATTATTTTCTTTATAAACAAAGAAACGGCAACCAAAAAAAGTTTAGTACTTACAAAAAATAATACTTCCTTCCCACAAAGACTATGAACAAAAGGGTGCTTGATATTTCTCTTTAGTGATAAATATCATCCCGCACGTGCCAATATTTCCTCTCCTCCTCCCTCTCCTTTTCTGTCATTGGCGGCAGGTCGTAATACTTATTCGATCTAAAGTATCGGACGTATCGCAGCATACCCTCTCCAATATCATCAACCTTGTCCATACCCAAATCAGCGAATGTCTTCGCTGTAGGGTCGATCTCGTGGTCGATAAACTCCCTCTCAACTTCGTCTACGCTGGTCAATGGCCACCAGACGTACTCCCATGCCGCACGGTAAGCCTGTTGAAGTTTCTTTGGAACGTTGATATGTGTCAAGTTACGCTTGGTTTCGTTCTTGACCATGTCACGGATTTCACCCATGCTGTATTCTTTGGGGCCGTAGAGCTCGAAGGTTTGACCGGCAGTTGAGTCGTCGTAGGCGATCTTCTCAAGAGCTCTTCCGACATCGATGGACTATCAAGTAGGCATGTTAAAATTTCGAACGGTTCCTTATAGAATATCGACGGATTGTCATCTCAACGTACGTGAACTGGACGGAACTTCTCTCGAAGATTGTTCGAAGTGATTAGATATCTCTTCTGAGCGTGGAACAGAAGCAGGCGGTCTTCCTCTCCCCAAATTCTTGCTGGTCGGACAATGGTAGTCTCAGGGAAGATGGCCCTGGCTTCAAGTTCACCCTCGGCCTTGGTTCGGAAGAAAGCAGATGGCGAGTTGAGGTCGGCATTGTGGGAAGATACGTGGATATATCTGTCGACATCGTATTTGGCTACGGCCTCGGCGATACGTTGGGTTCCCTCCACATGAACATCCCAGAAAGTGAAGTTCCTAGCATGAATATCTGATAAGTACTTTATCAATTTTCGGTCCGGGAGGATGTGATGATGCTCACTTGGTCTCGTAGTCGCGGCCGATAAGGTTGATAACAATGTCCGAGTGTCGTACACTTTCCTCGATAGACTCTGTGTTTCGTAGGTCGAATTCCTGATATACCGTATAAGCCGGGTCCAAAGGTTGCAAAGGGTAATTTAAACCATCGTACCAAGAATGTGATACGTCCCAAGTCACCGGTGACCTTGAGATGTCTCTTCCACATCTCCTCTCTGTAGGGAATAACAACATTACATCCGGTCCGGGCTATCCGTAATGTCAGCGTCCATTCCCTGACATATCTCCAAGATATCGGTCGCACCTAATCGATTGACAATATAACGACCCAGAAAACCGGCAGCGCCGAAGACTGTAGCGGTATGACCTATTCCGAGCCGTCAATTAGCGCCTCTAAGTTTTCTCTACAGAGCGGTTCAAAAGTTACCTCCGAGAGACGACCTATATGCCCACTATATCAGCAATTGCCCATACACCAGACCCTAAGGACGGATACAGCCACCGTACCTTCCACCACCTTGTCTGTATACTGGCTTTCCCGTCCTCGTAATAGCGATATCGTGAATTTGCCGGGCGTTTCGTCCCGCCGTGGTAATAGGGTTCAAGACCACCGGACGGGCGTGAGAGGCGATAACCCTCGCAGCCGACATGATGGAAGGATGGCGATGTTGTCCGCTCGTCCAGCTGCTAGGGAAGCGAATGGGATGGCGGGTATGGCGGGGTGATTGAGGCTGTCGAAAAGCGTCTTTGCATGCGTCGTTTGGAAGAGGACTGGCTTAGTACCACGAAAAGCGAATGATGTCGTTGGCTGGTGCCCATTTGTGTTGTTTCGGACCAACCTCAACTCGCAACTCCAAGCTTCACCTCAACCTTGCTTCAACATCCAAACCCCAGTTTCGACCTTCAGCTCCACCGACACTTCACGACCTCACACGAACCACTTGCCTTCCGACATCCCGTATACTCCTTCGAATCTCCTCCGACCGGTCAAGAAAAGATACAGCAACGATGACCGTCGATATCGAGGTGTTCCTGGCTGAGGAACGCGACAAGGCCGATGAGGAGCTTACCGTCATGTTCCTCCAGTTCGAAGAACTATGGTCACGAAAGCTATGGCATCAACTGACCGAGTCCCTGCTGGAATTCTTCAATAAACCACAAAGTGGGAAGCAAAGACTGTCGATATACCAGACTTTTGTTTTATCCTTTGCCGATAAGATAAACCAGTTGAACCTGGTGTCGTTAGGGCTGTTGGCCGCGTCACATATCCAAGGTACGCGGGTGCCATCTGGAATATATATCACAGACTATTGTATAGCTTTGGGTGATCACGGTATATTGATAAAACATCTATTTAGATAAGAACGAAGCCCTGAACTTCTTAAATGAACTTAAGGGCAAGGTCAAGGGAACATCGCAGGAGGCGTACGTATACGCCACAGTTGAAGCAGCAAAGATCAAGCTGCAGATAAATGACTTCGAGGGTGGAAGGACAGATTTGGATGAATCCGAGAAGATCTTGGACAAGTTTGATTCCGTAGAATCGATGGTTCACGCCTCTTTCTATAGTGCTAACGCGGATTATTATCACGTACGTTATCTTATCGCTTCACCCACAATCCGTAAACCCCACTAACCCACTCTCCTCTTCAGGCACGACAAGAATTCGCTTCATACTACAAGAACTCCCTCCTTTACCTCGCATGCATTAACATCGACGACCTCCCCGTCGCGGACCGTCAGGCTCGCGCCTACCTCCTCGCAGTCTCCGCCCTCGCCGCTGATACAATCTACAACTTTGGGGAGCTTCTTCTCCACCCCATCCTCGACTCTCTAAAAGGCACACAGAACGAGTGGATACACGCCCTTCTGTATGCTTTCAACGAAGGAAACATCGGCAAGTACGAAGGTCTTACAGTGCACCTCGCCAAAGAGCCCACCCTCGCCAACCGTGGCGACTTCTTGCGTAGGAAGATCCGACTGAGTGCCCTGACTGAGGCCGTATTCGTCCGACCACCGAATGAGAGAGCTTTGTCGTTCGCAACCATTATGAAGGAGACGCAGGTGGCACCGGATGAGGTTGAACATTTGTTGATGAAAGCTCTAAGCTTGGGGTTGATCCGGGGGTCAATAGATCAAGTTTCGGGAATTGCAAGGATATCGTGGGTGCAGCCCAAGGTGCTGACTATGCAGCAAATCAAGGGTATGAGGGATCGGTTGACCGAGTGGGATTCGGGTGTCAGCCAGTTGAGTGTTTGGATGGAGGATAAGATGTAAGGAGATGTTATTGCATAGACGCAGAATAATCGCCATCAAAAGTAGGTCTTTGAAGCCACACCAGAGGAGGTTTTCGGCTGTATTTTAGCTATAGCGGAGATAGAGGCGAGCAGAAAGTCATAATATACTACATTCAAGATGACAATTGTCGTAGCAAGAAGGAAAGAGCGAATATCCTATACAAACCGTACGCCAGCCATGATACAATCCCAGTCCCGATCCCGATCCCTTTTTTATTCCTATTCCCATCGTGATTCCTATTCGGCATCTCTCCCAACACCTTCACTCAGACAAACCTCTCCTTCCGGAAGTAACCTTCTCATCCTTTCTTCCCTCACCTCTTCTACCCCGCCATACCCCTCCGGATCCCTCATCTTCAAAAACGCCTGAACCCTCCCATCTTTCCCCATAGAATCCCTCCTTATCCTCCACAAATCCCTCTGAATATCTCTATTCTTCTTATCCCTCTTCTCCTCGTACGAAGCATTAAACTGATCCACCCTAACCAACTGTATCAATATCCCCGCGAAGGACAGCAACATAATACCCGTCACAAAGTTCCTATGCGCAGTTATCGGCTCTGCAGCACCGGCATCATCACCAGTGGAAGTACTCCCACCCCGTGAAGAGTAGTAATTCTCACCGCCACCCGTACCCTCGGATTTATACCACCTCTCCCAATCCTCCCATGTCGCATTCCCAGCTGGAGAATTCTTCCACGGTCCGGAAGCATATGTTGCTGCCGTCCGCCGTCTAATATCCGTATGTCGTGGAATAGAATTCCACCCTACCCCGAAGTCATCATATTCCTTTTTCTTCACCGGGTCGGATAGAAGAGTATTTGCAGCGACGATGAGACGGAACCGTTCGGTCCTTGTGGGTTTGGAGAGTAATGAACACGGATGGTCGGATGGTGGGATACAATCCGGATGGTAGAGTTTGACTAGTTGGTAGAAGTGTGCTTTTTGGTAGATTGATGAATGAGGTTGGTTAAAGATTTCGTAGGGGGTCAGTTGGGAGATTGGTTTTGTTGGCCAACTGTGGTGGGAATTGGTGGCGTAGGGGCGGGATTGGGGTTTGTGATGGTGTTCGTGATATCGGGTAATTTGGGGCCTATCGGTGATAGGAAGGAAGAGAGAATGGCAGCTGGCGAGGATGCTGCATTTTGGAAGAATTGACGATGAGGTTGACGGCCGGGTTACATACATGGCCGAGTAGATTAGGTGATCATGGCAGGCCTGTTGGATGGTGACGGTAAGAAGCTAACCCAGGGCTTTGACGCTCCCCCTCGCGGATATATCTTCGGAGAGTTACGTTCGTTCGAGGTCGCATGCCAGAATTAAAGGTGGGTCCCGCCAAGCATATGCATCCACTCGAACCCGTCATGGACGTCATTATATTCCATCGACTTTTTTGATGACTGACAATTAACACACATGTATACGGCAAAATCACAAACAAAGTAACCGCCCTTATCGATACCAAATCCGATTGATGAAGAGGAACATTTGCGATCCAGATAGCCAAAAGTAAAAAAAACACCGGAAGACTCCCCGCCCAAAGCCTAGCCGCCCATATTACATTATCATGTACCGTGTACCTCGTCAATAAACCCGTCCTAGAAATTTAAACACCGCGCCGGAAAAAAAAAAAAGTCGATAAAAGGGAAAATCCGGACCCAAAAGTTATCGCGCCATTTGGCTGCGACTCGCCAACTCCATCTTCATTTGTAACCAGCTGAAAAACGACGGTGATTTGCAGAATTTCTTGTAAAACGCTTCCTCCATCTTGTTTCGTTGAAAATGCGTCTTTCCTTTGAACTCAACGCCGCTCCCGTGCTTCGACAACATCTGTAAAAAGTCCGTCTCCGAGAAACCCTTGTATTCGAAGGGATCCACGGCTGATCTGGCTGTTATTAATTGTGCGAAATATCGATCCAGGGGTGCAAGAAATCGTGCGGTGAGATAGGCGAAATGTCGACGGACAAGTCGACTGATATCGGCTGGTGAGCTGTCGCCCTTACAAGCTTCGTCGAGCTCTTTGAGAAATGCCCAGTCTCTAGAGACGTATCCTTTCGGCTCCTGGCCGACGACGTCGAAACCGGTTTCTTCTTTATGTGGTGACCTTGATTTCCGATTTTTGTGCCCATTTCTGTTGCAAAATTAGAGATACACTTGGCATTATGATATATCTGAGGACTTACTTGGGAATTGGTTCTGCAAGATGGACAATATAGGGCATATCTTTTGGCGCATGGCCGACTAGGGGTTTCTTCGATGGTGGGGATTGGAGTCTCTTCAATATGAAAGGGTTTGTTGCTCCGATTAAATAGTGATTCGTGTTTGGCTATAGCGAAGTCATATTAGTAAGTGGAGAGGTGGACGTTTAGGTTGCATCGTGCTTACACCGCCATGAGATTGTAAGAATATGTCTATGTTATTATGTTAGTACCAGTGCGGGCTTAGCGGCGATGAATAAATGTTACTCCTACCAGAATGCATCGTGATGTAGGGGCGGTAATCCCCAGCAAATGGCACCTATTCCATGAAATATTAGAGAAGATTCGAGCGGCCATAGACCGAAAGTGCTACCTACAGGTCTGATGAGATCGAAAGCTAGTGATACGAACTCACTGCAAAACCGAGGATCCAGTGCGAGGGCAACTGTTGGCTCGCAGAGGAGTATCTGATACTTCTTAGTGACGTCGAGTAAACTTTTTTTATAACTTTTTAGGACACCTTACCCGTTCGTAGATGATGTACAAATCAATAGCATTTGGTAGACATTCAACTACTTGCTTCCAAGATCCGACCGGATCCAATGCAAAGATGTCGATTGGGTGGTTCTGCTTCACTGACTCTTTGCGTACAAGTCCCTGCAATGGATATGAAGAATGTAAGGGACTACGGAATACGTCAGTAACCATACTCTACAGTCTAGAAAAAAGGATGGTACCAACATGTGAAGGTTGAATATGGAACCAAAGAAAGGAAGTTCCATCTGCCCAGGTCGGGGAGTCGGCCAATTCACAATCTGTGCGCAAGCAGACTCCATCAAGGCCGAACTAGCACTAAAGTCAAGCAGAGGCAGAGTTTTTGCCAGCATTTGATCCCGAAATAGAGATGTAAAGTCATGTTGTGAGACGACCACGAATGATTTCTGTCCATATTTTCGCTTTACAGTCTCGTCTCGCTGCTGGCGAAACAAGCAGTAACCGAACCAGAACTCGGGATGAGATACCAACTCGGACGACGGGACTTTGATATCTTTTGATGTGTGTCGAAAGCGGAAGTGGAAAGAAGTATCTGTTGTGAGGTCATCGGGATTATTTCTATCTGGGAAACTGTTGAAGCAGATAGTTGTCAAATCTGCTGGCGAGAATGGCGAATATGGATAGATCCACTCGATCTCAGGACCTAGCAGTAAGCAACATTAGTTGGATAGTTCTTGTACAGGTACTTCTCATGAAGTATATTTGTAAAACAATCCAGATGACGAACCCAAGTCAACGTTGAAATCGCAGACGATGCTATATCAACGAAGCATACAATTATTAGCCATTGACGTCTAATATCGTTGGAAACACATGTAACGAAATATCCCGTAGATATATATGTTCGTTATATGTATATACATCGAATTCAAGCTAGAGGGCTGGTGTAGTACTAACAAGGCTATCAGCCATTCCCGCAGTTTTTCAACTGAGAATGTAGATTCTGGGACGATTCCCTTTAATTCATCGAGTCTGCGCGCTTCAGTTTGGTCCTCGAATAAATCTCCGTTGCCGACGGTCTCTTTCTCTGTCCGAGACATCCTTGCGCCGTCTACAGCGATGTTTAAAGGTCGTCCGCCCGCCTACAACTTTTGAGATATCCCCGCCGCACTGCAGTTAGTGTTGTTGTAATTGTTGTGAAGGTGTCTAAGATGTCACATTTGTTGGAGGCGATGCAATAGATGGAAGGATGAGGGAAGGATCTTTAGAAATGAAAACAAAAACAACAGGCGATTGATGGGTTTCTTTAAGCAGCTAGGAATCTCTGCTTGGATCGGTAGAATAGATTAATAGCTTAGCAATGTCGTATTCTATGCCAGTGCCAGCGCCGCCAGCTTCATGATCGAATTTGGTAGTCCGTTTCAAGATGCCCTGCCAGACCACGCCTGCATAAACGAGATTTGATGCTGACCGCCTGCAGCTGGGCCTTCTGCCAGGCTTCCAGGACTTTTTTTGTTTAAAACCCCCGTTTAGTATTTAGTAGACCCACCGGTCGTTTGTGTCAGTGATGATACTGTGTATTTTGTCATGCATGGCATTCATATAATATAACATATGCACATGTGACTTGGGGGAAGGCAGGAAGAGAAAGAAAAAACAAAGAAGGCCGCCCCAAGTTCGGGTCGCTTAAGGCTAAAGTCGTTCTAGATCCTGGGTGATTGTTGGTTTGCGACTCGACGGCAGTCTTTAAAACTTAACCAGAATGCCCTTGAAAGTGGATATGATCCGCTGCTGGAACGAAGTCCAATTCGGTTGGGACAAACTAGAGCCGATGCCGTGGTGCC
Source organism: Arthrobotrys flagrans (assembly GCF_004000055.1). NCBI lineage: Eukaryota > Fungi > Ascomycota > Orbiliomycetes > Orbiliales > Orbiliaceae > Arthrobotrys > Arthrobotrys flagrans. Next base: position 2,439,685 of record NW_027137556.1, read on the forward strand.
GCAGAAGTGGCATTGGGATTGGCTGCGGTGAAGATGCAGCCAGTGGCCTGGTGAAGCTTGGCTGGGTCAACGATAATGCAGCCTCCCCCGCAGAGACTGACTAAGGACCTGGGTAACCAACCGCCATCTACGTCTTCACTTTGATTGCTGTCTCGACGTCCTCCATCAACATCAACATCAACATCATTCACAACCATCTCCATCTTTTCGCCACCTTCATCAAACGCCCTTATCGCTCTATCCACCGACATTCAAATCCCCCTTCACCGATCTCGCAGGGACCTCTCGGTAGACACTATCAAGCTCGGATAGCATCCTGGTCCTTGACGTAACCACTCCCTACAACCATCCTCCTGTCCTTCAATCCTAGTCCCAGCTACGCATACAAAAGTTCCAAATCGCAGTAGCTACATCACCATCGGTACTTGAGTAGCTTTGCTCGTAAGCAAACACAGTAGTGGCATCTTCCGAAATCCAAGCAGCGACCTTGAGCTCTATCAAAGCTTCAGAGGATTTACTTCTTTTCCTCTCAAGTCGAGCTCTAGAAACTGCTTGCACCTACATCTTAAAAACTCACCATTGATCATCAACCATTATCAAAACCCTTTTTAAGAGATTTCGGATTCCAAAGTAGAAGCAGTAGAGATGGATCCAGCGATTGGACGAAGTCTCAATGATAAGCTCTACGACAAGAGGAAGATGGGTGCTCTCGAGTTTGTCTCCCTGAGTTACATGTCCTAGAGATCATCCTTTTGGTTATTTGAAGCTAATTAATACGGCGATAATTATGGTAGATTAGAGAGGTTAATTCGAGAGCATCTTGCCAATAATGACACCGATAAGATCAAGGAAATCATTGATCAGCTAGTCCACGATTTCGCCTATGCCATTCATCAACCACATGCTAGGAATGGCGGCTTAATCGGTCTGGCTGCTGCATCAATAGCACTCGGTCCGGTACGTTACACACAACATCCACCGACAAGGAACTCGGGCTAAACAGTACTGGTGGCTCACAGGAGGTGGCCTATTACCTCGACTCCATCATTCCGCCGGTTCTCGCCTGTTTCGAAGACCAGGATGCTAGAGTCCGCTACTATGCTTGCGAAAGTATGTACAATATTGCCAAGGTTGCCAAGGGAGAAGTCCTCTTGAACTTCAATGAGATATTCGACGCCCTATGCAAGGTAGGACATGACGTCTACTCCTTCCGGATATGAGCATGCCAAGCTCACGATTATCCATCTAGCTTACTGCGGACACGGAATTGTCTGTTAAGAATGGTGCTGAGCTGTTGGACAGACTTATCAAAGACATTGTCGCCGAATCTGCTTCGACTTACATCTCCATCCTACATGCCCCTCAGGATGAGGCTGTCGCATCGGATGAGGAGGAGAATGATTCGGACTCTATTCTTCCGACTGCCTTTTCTCTGAAGAAATTCGTCCCATTGCTTCAAGAGAGAATTCATGTTATCAACCCCTTCACTCGCCAGTTTCTCGTTTCTTGGATCGTTCTCCTTGATGGGATCCCGGATCTCGAGCTTGTTACATTTCTTCCCGAGTTTCTCGGAGATCTTTTCGGATATCTAGCTGACCCTAACGCCGATGTTCATGACGCAACTGAAGTTTGCCTCGAGGGTTTCTTGGGAGAGATCAGAAAGATCGCATACGTCAAACGTGGAGTCGAATCACGCCGAGGAACGATTGCTAAACCGATCAAGCACAAGAGTCCAAGCGAAAGCGAGGGAGCCGTTACGGATGACACTGACACCAAGAAGGAAGACGACGATTCACGTCCTGACGACCCGGAGAGTGGACTTGATGGTATGTGGATGCCCGGCCAGGACATCCCCGTTGACCACAAGAGAATCTTGGAAATACTGATGACCTTCATCGATCCTTCTTCCCGTAAGTGTCCTTAATAAATGAGATATAAAGACCCTTATACTAACAAACAGTAGAAGAGGAAGAACTTCAGCGTACGGGATTCCTTTGGGTCGCAAGCTTCCTTGAGATCTGCCCTGAGGAAGTCGTCCAATTTATCCCGCGCCTTTTATCATACGTTCTTCCAGCCACCTCCAGCAATTTTGAATCTGTCAGAGAGGTTGCGCTCAAGGTCGATAATCGAATGCTTAACCTCATTCTAAACTTATTTGGAGACTCGAAACTTTCAGCTATCACTTCCCACCAACGTCAATCACCAATCCCCCCTAACTCCCACCAAGATCCTCGATCGTCCACCCCGATGCTTGCTGAACAAACAGACGACCCCACTGGTGAAGAAGCCAACCGTGCTTCTCTCTCCGGCACTACTAGGGAGTTGGATTACGGCGCCACCGTTCATGCTTTGACGATCCAATTTCTCAACGAAAACGAGGCAACTAGACTCGCTGCTTTGGACTGGCTCATCATGTTGCATAATAAAGCCGGTGACAAGGTTATTTCCGTCAATGATGGCACTTTCCCAGCACTTCTTAAGACGCTATCCGACCCAAGCGAACTTGTTGTCACGAAGGATCTTGAGCTCCTCTCACAAATCTCAAGGAACAGTGATGACGATGTCTTCGCTTCGTTCATGAATGACCTTTTGAACTTGTTCAGTACCGATCGTCGCCTTCTGGAAACCCGTGGTTATCTCATCATCCGTCGCCTTTGCCTCAATCTCAACCCTGAGCGCATATATCGTACTCTGGCCGAGATCATCGAGAAAGAGGAGGATGTCGAATTCGCCAGCACCATGGTCCAGTTACTGAATAACAATTTGATGACAGCTCCTGAGATTGGCGAGCTGAGGAAGCGATTGAGGAGCTTGGATACCAAGGTATTTCACCAATATTCCCTCCACTATTCCCTTCGCCGAACATCGCTAATACCTTTGTAGGATGGCCAAACCCTCTTTATCGCCTTATTCAGATCGTGGTGTCACAATGCTGTTGCCGCCTTCTGTCTATGTCTTCTTGCCCAGGCTTATGAGCAAGCTTCTAACCTCCTCGCGATTTTGTAAGCGTTAACATCCCTTCCACCACCAAAATTTTGACAGCAGCATTCTGATGCCATATATAGTGGAGAGCTGGAGCTTTCTGTCAGTCTTTTGATCCAGCTCGACAAGTTGGTTCAGCTTCTCGAATCTCCGGTATTTACTTGTAAGTGTTTACGGTCCGTTGTATAGCCAACAAATTACTGTGTTAACCTATATCGAAGATCTTCGAATGCAGCTTCTGGAGCCCGAGAAATACCCATTCCTTTACAAGTGCCTCTATGGACTCTTGATGCTTATGCCTCAGTCGACTGCTTTTGCCGCCCTAAAGAATCGCCTGAATAGTGTTAGTGCCATCGGGTATTTGCATCAGCTGACTCCACGAACGTAAGTTCTCTCCACCCCTCGCCATATCAACGGGATGTTCTAACAACCCTGTAGGGCTCCAAATTCAACCACATCTTCCTACGAATCACGCAACCGTCTTAAGGCCCGAAGTGAGAACGAAATCAAGTGGATAGAACTACTTGAGAAGTTCAAAAACGTTCAAGAAAAAGCCAGGCGCTATAATGTTCAGTACATCACGAAGGCCCCAACCCTCCCACCACTCACGGATGTCCCACCCGCTAATGGTGTCTCCTCCTCGGGACCCCATCTCTCTGGTACCTCTGGTCATGGAAACACGTCATCTGGTCCTCCTAATCGTATCCCAACCCCCAGTAGCATCTCTGGTGCTCCCACTACTAAGTCAAAGGGAGGACTAGGGATTGCTAGGTTGGCCCGTGGGAGAATCAGGAATCCGAAATAATTCTTTTCATCTTGATTTCCAACGCGTGTGTTTCGTAGTTGTAAATGGTTTCTCCCGGGTGGTAAAGCGGTGTGTTTATATTTTCAAACACACAGTTTGTGGTGGTATATTCGCGAACCCAAAATCCTTGGACTCTCTTTATCATCCACGATATTCAGCGAGATTGTCTCGTTGCTGTTCTTATGTTTGCTGCTATTTCTCTATCATGATAGCGTCTGGGCCGCGTCATCTTTTTTTTGGGATTTTGCATTTTTTTGTTCTTTCTTTGACAAACTTCAAAGGATCAATTCGATATCTGAGTACTCCTGGACATGATATACCCGGGAGTTAAGGACATCCGATCCTTTCTGTTATCTCATTTTCGAGAGTTACTAGGTTTTGATTTGTTTACTGCGTCCAATCTTTTCATTAGGACATATATGCATAGCGGGGAGTTTCTTTTGTCAATGTTAGTACTGTTTTGTTGGGTTTTAGGACTTTTCAGAACGGATTTGCCATCTCGCATGTGGGAGATATCCGTATTAATTTGGCATCACTGGCTCTATTTAAATCTCTCTACCAACCGCGATCCTTCTAGTGTCTGATTTTAAGCGGAGTATGTCATCTTTTCGTATTTGCAAGTTAATTCTACAAAGGAAACACGCCCGATCTAATTTCTTGTCTTGAGCAGCGCCGCCTTATATGCATATTCAAGATTGCTTTTTGTTTTTTGTTCCCTAATATACAGATATATACAAACCTAGCACGTAATAGCTAGGTTACTCGAGGTGAGCGGAAAAAAGAATTATACTTACACGGAGGGTAGTATTCGGCGTGCTCTAAGAAACCGCTCGAAGAAATATATGCAGATATTAAACCTCATGCATATATAATGAAGATGAATCGAATCTAATTGAAGACCTTCTTCTTCTTAATTTCGGTGTAACAGTGAACGATATCTCCTTCCTGGAAATCATCGAATTCCAAGAAACCCATACCACACTCCGAACCCTGCGTCATCTCTTTCACATCCTTCTTGATGTTCTTCAGGCTCTCAAGTGTGCCTGTTACCGCGAATTACCCATTAGAATCGATTTATTTCCAACAAAAAAATTCAAAGTTAAAGATGTGCTTACCATCGTATATCGTCTCCCCATTCCTCATGATCTTCGCCTTATACCCCTTCGTAATTGTTCCTCTATAAATCTTGCATCCAGCAAACGGTCTCATAATCTTCTTCTTGACATTATATGGGAACACCTGTAGAATCTCTGCTTCACCAACCACAGTCTTGACAATAGTAGGTTTGAGTTTCTCGCTCATAAGTGACTTGATGTCGTCCAAAATCGCGTAGATGACTGTGTGATGAATTGTCTTGACGTTGGAGAAGCGTGCGAGTGCCATGATATCTGGATCATTAGAAACGTTGAATGAGAGACAGTAAGCGCCTGTGCTCTCTGCCATTCTGATATCGGATTCAGTAAGCGGGCCGACACCGGTTCTGATAACCATTGTTCGTGCTTCTTCATTTGCAACACTGAGAACTTGAGCTTCAACTGCTTCGACGGAACCTGCGACGTCTGCTTTGATGATGAACGGGACTTCGATGACCTTGAATTTATCGTCTTCTTTGATCTCAGGGACCTGAGCGGCTGCCTCTTCGGCGTCCATGCCCTGCTCTTGTAGCGCCTTAACACGTGCCTCTCGTTCCTTCTTTTCATGGTGTAGTCGTCTCGTCTCGTTGATCGCTTCGATATCCTTCGCCAACTGTAGTCGCTCTTTTTTGAACAACCGATACTCAATAACAGACTTCGCCTTATCCTCCGTTACTGCTTGCAAGATCTCATCACCTGCATCCGGTTGATCTTTCCACCCATCGACTTCAACAGGCGTACCTGGAAGCGCCTCTTCGAGTTCTGCACCGGTATCTGTGATCATATTCCTCACTCTCGCCCATGTTGTACCTGCCACAATCACATCTCCCTTCCTCAACGTACCCCGTCTCACTAGCACGGTCGCCACACGTCCCTTAGCCTTCGTCGAAGTTTCCACCACCCATCCTTCCATACGACTGGTTGTATCAGCTCGCATGTCGATATCGTCGGCTTGTAACAGAACGGCTTCCTCAAGGTCTTCCATTCCCAATCCTGTCTTTCCGGATACACAGACAACCTGAGTATCTCCACCTACTTCTTCGATTTGGATGTCATACTGGGCAAGGTCGCTCTTTACCCTCTCCGGATCAGCATCTTCCTTATCGCACTTATTGACAGCAACAATAATGGGCACACCCGCCGCTTTAGCGTGCTTGATGGCCTCGATAGTCTGCGGCATAATACTGTCGTCAGCGGCAACAACCAAAATGACTATGTCGGTCATATTCGCTCCACGCTCTCTCATCTTCAAGAAAGCCTCGTGACCGGGTGTATCCAGGAAGGTAATGACTCTTCCAGACGGCATGTTAACCGAGAAGGCACCGATATGCTGGGTGATACCACCGTGTTCCTGGTCGACAATAGATGACTTTCGTAACCAATCCAAGATCGTGGTTTTCCCGTGGTCGACGTGACCCATGATTGTAACAACCGGCGGGCGTGGGGGAAGCACAGATTTATCCGCTGGAACAGGTAAAGCGACCAGATCCCGTTCGTGACTCTTGTCCACAATCGGTTCGAATCCGTATTCCATGGAAATCAACCCAGCCATCTCAGCATTCAAGACGTGATCCGGATTTGTCTCTGTGAAACCCAGCTCCTCCATCTTACGTGTGAAAGGCTCGAGTTTAACCTTGCATAGACGGGCGAGTGTGTTGACGCTCACGAATTCTGGTATCAAAATTGGTGGAAGTTGTTGCTCCTGCTCTGCTCTCTCCTTGGCCTTCCGTTCCCTCTCGAGTCGCTTCCGTTCCTTCATTTGAGCCTTGGTTTCGATTTCTTCGATTGGATCATCCTCAGTTGCCCATTGTCGACTGTGTTTCGCTTTATCCTTTTCTTTCGCTGATGACCTACGGCTCCAGTCCTGTGCTTCCTCCTGCGCTGCCCTGGCCTCGAGTTCCGCCCGTCGTCGTTTCTCTTTCTTGGATTTCTTCCTGCCTACCACCTCCTCATCGATTAACCCAGCTTCTGCGAAAGCCTCATCAACCAGATTCGTATCCGCAAATTCGAGATCCCCCAGACCATAATGATTCCTTCCTGTTTTGAACTCCCGGAAGCTTCGCTGAGACATATCATCGCCAAAAGAATCCCTCTCCCCAAGCGTTCGCCGTTCACCTGTCCTCTGCCAGCTATCCCCAGATGCCGCTAGTGTAGCAGCTTTACCGCTAAGTTGGTCAAGGATATCGTTAGAATCGGAGGCAGCGAAGACGCTCTTCTTGCTACTGATACCCCATTTCCCTACACCGGTCGCGGCCGTTCGCCATCTACTTTTGATTTCCGCATTACGAGTTAGCGATTCCTGTGGGGTTGTGGGCTTTTCGAACGTTGGCAATGATTGCGCGTGCTGCTTTCGGAGGAACTTCAAATCTTCGACGGACGTATCCTGGCGAGCCTGATTGTCGGCTGCAGCCGCCCAGCTGCCAGGCGTCCGTGCGAGAGTAGGAGCAACTGGCGTGGGTGATTGGAAAGACAGTGTTTGTGAAGCTTTGGCTTCTGCAGATGCTCTTGCCCACTTTCCGATTCCGGAGGTCGTGGACGCTGGCATTGCAGCCAATTCTCTTTGTGCCCAGCTCATGGTAGTCGGTGGGGCATGAGCGGGTTTTTGCACGGTAGCAGGTGGTTCTGGTGAAGCTTTAGGTTGATCGAGAAAAGACAATGGCTGTTGGATGGCAGGTGACGGTTTTGCTGGTTGTGTAATAGATTGGGCTTGAGAAACGGGTATGGGACTCGGGACGGGGTTTGGGTCAACTGGTTTAGTCGGCTCTTGGGATGGTAGAGGATCCGCCTCTGTCTGTACAAGGGATACATCCTGAGCTTGGGTAGAATGAGACGATAGTTTCTCGGTTGTTTGGGATTCCGAGGCAGGAACTTCGGAAATTTGGGCGTCCAAAGGCAAGGTCGTTTGAAGATCTTGTACCTCAGCGGCAGCATTGATTGGGGCTGTTTCATCCAAGCTTGTCTCAACAGTGACGATCCCAGGTTTAATTGGTAGTGTAGTTTGAGTTTCCTGCTCCGCTATCGAAGTTTCAGCGAGACTGGCTTCAGTTTCAGCTAGTAAACTTGAAGAGCCTTCGGCGTCGGTAGCTGGGAGTTCCTGGGTTTTCTGAGGCTCTTGTATAGGCGTAACCGAAATCTCTTGAGCAATACGGGCCGTAATTTCCACAAATGGAGCTTGAGTATCCATAGCAGGCGTGTCTTGTACATTTTGGTTTTCGATAGCAGAGGTTTCGGGAACTTGTGACTCAAGATATGAAGCTGCTTCTAAGACTGGAGATATATCTTGGCCATGTTCCGTTTCTACTGCAAGTTGATCTCCTGTAGCGTGTATCGACTCCGCATTCTGTGCTTCCGCCTCCAGATTCACGTTATCTTCCAGAGTTTCCACGGAGTCGGCCTTAGAGGCATCGATGTCCTGAGTTTCCACTACTGGAGTTAATTCCGCTTGAGTAATGACAGGTTCTGTGATTACCGGTTCTTGTATCGGCTCCTCGGGCAGGTTTGGAGGTCGGAAATGGTAATGGCCATCGACTTGTTCTTGCTGTCCGAATTGTCTTTGAGTCTGCAGTGGTTCCTGAGGAGGAGGAGGAGGTGGTGGTGGTGGTGGTGGTGGTGTAGGTGTAGGTGCAGGTGCAGGTTCCTCTAGCGGTTTTGCCGGCTTCCTCCCCCACTTAGATGCAGCAATTGATGCAGTTCGGTTACTCCCAAAACCAGCAAACGAAGCTGGTTTCTGAGATGTTGGGATACTGTGTAGACTTCCATCTTCCGGCTCTAGCCTGGAAGCTAAATTTTCACCAGCTAGGCGATTGGCACTCGAGTGGACCCGGCGATTGAAGCGTCTCCGGGACGCTGTTCGAGGAATTGATCGTTCCGCCGTCGCTGTTGCCCGCAGCATGCAAAGGAGGCATGGCGAGGCCACCGGTCGCTATAAAGAAGTTAGAGCTGTAGATACCGGAAATAAAATTGAAAGACGTACTCTTGCAATTGACGGGCGCATTTTATCTTATATTAAAAATTATAACCTCCGGAATGGTAATATGCTGGCCGCCATGGAGGTTGAGTGAAGATGATGTCAAAGACCGAGCCGGGCAAACGACACTGAGAAAAAAATAATTTTGGCGGGACAGCGGGCATGCCGAGAACTCGTTACAATTGCCCTCCGATAGCCCGACCGCGCTAAAAATTGCCCCGCAGAAAAGCCTCATAGATAGCATGTGCATTGGAATTATCTAAAAAGAACCCTCTTTATAATTTGTATATGAAAATATTAAGTTCCTAGGGAAATAGGTATGCATATACAGCAATTTTGTTGTAGATATAGTACTGCTGTATGCAATATAATAAGTCTATATTACGACCGTTTCCTGTCCGGTGCCGCTAGTTCTGCCATTGAAAAACTAGCGGTAAACCCTTTTTTGCCTTGTCTCTGTTTCCGCCTGGCGGGTCTGATATTGGCATCTTGCGGTTTGGCAATTGGCCCTGCATCGTATATCCCCTCCTCGTCCGAGTCCTTCTCAGAATCCTCTTCGTTATCGCTATCTCCTTGCAAAATTTCCGGCGGTCTGTCCTGGCCATTATTTGAGGGTTTTTGTTCAGAAGTCGGATTGGCGAACGGCTTCGAGCTCAGAATTTTCTGTCTTATCTCTTCCATATCATCCTCGTCGTCGTCACTAGGCGGTAAGTCGTAATTCCTCTGCTTGCTGATGGGCGGGTTTATCTTGTGATCGTCGTCTCCCTCCCCCTCTTCGTCTTCTTCCTCGCTCTCTGAAGGCGGTAGCGAATATCTTCGATTCTGGTTTCCTGCGGCCCAAACATCCTCCTCTCCATCGCCGCCCCCTTCCTTCTTGTTCTTGTAGCATTCTTCCAACTGATTTAACCACTCGGTTTCAGCTGCTTTCACTTCATCTGCATCTCCACAGGCTGCATATTTTTCTAGTAGATCTTGATTGATCTCAATAAATGCATGACCCCATGAAAATGGTAGCATTATATCCTCCGCCCAGTCGGGATGGCCCGTGATGTAAAAGCAGGCAGCTAGTGCCTCGGCGCAATTGAGCTTCCAAGGTCGTCCGTAGTTGACAGGGTTTGCTGCCACAAGATATGGCACTGTATTATATCATGAACTGATTAGAACTAGTATGGTGTTTTGTACTAAAGAGGATTCCTTCAGCTCATCTTACATAACCGTTCGTGCTTGCCACCTATCCGCGAAAATGGTATCTAAGGTTGGAATATTAGCAATTACAGAATCCCTCAAACATTTCGAACTAGAATTGAAGAGACATACCTCTGATATTCTTGCCCATGATGCTTCTACCACAGCTGCTCCAGCTTCATTCACAGTCCCTGCATCTGCAGGCGATACCACTATCTTTCCGTTCGGCCTATCTTCGTCCTTCAGCCAAACGTCCAACCGACAGCATTTCAGCATAGAGCCCACATACGTAACGACGACACCTGCAAATTTCTGCCCGACCCTAAGATTTCTTATAAGACCAGCTTTCTCAAGCTTCTTGCCGGAGCATCGTTTCGGGTCGCAGTGGCCAAAATCCCACATTGCGCATTTGTATGCTGGCCTTTTAGATGTGCCGTCCTCATCGTTGTCTCGCCTGCAAAACAGAGGTTCGAAAAACCAACAGTTAGCGGTGCTAAGTTATAATCATGCCAGATCTTCGAGTGTTCGTACCTCTGCCTTGGGCGACTATACTTGTCGCCCCCCTTCCCTTTATTTGAGTGTCGAACCATATTTGTGGCTGTAATGAATGTTGTTATTTAGTGAACATCTGCTTTCTATGTTTTTTGGTCGCAAGAAAGATTTAATCCTGGCAAACCGCTCTTCGAAACTGCGGCTTGGAGGGTGACGTTGCCGCCCCGGTTCCAAGCCCGAAAACACCACGTCCCACCTATCCACCACCTCGATTCTCCTTGATTCCTCCCCATCGCCATTGCGTTCCCACAAATTGTCGTACAAATACACATTCCGGAGCTGAGTTCCCTCTAATTTATATTACAAGATTGTCAGGCAAGGACTTGTATGGAGGCAGCATCCGTCAGAATGGCAGCAAGAGACCGGTGGAACATGTATCCCGCGGAGCCCCACGGCTCATCACAACTTCAGCGCTTCATACATACAGCATGCGATCCGATGAACTTCGAGCCTAATCTGGCGCTACAGCTTGAGATTGCGGACCTGATAAATTCGAAGAAGGGAAACACGTATGGCTTCCATGTTTTTGGATCCCCCGCCTCCAATTTCATCTTACAGGCGACCCCGCTAATATTAGTGCTGTTTTCCGGACGTAGACCGAGAGAAGCTGCCGTCGCGATTGTCGGTTACATCAACAGTCGGAACCCAAATGTGTCCCTCCTTGCTTTATCGGTATGTCTGGCGAACGGACTCTGGTGCTATCTTATATACTAGCTAAGGGATTCTATGGGACACTTCTTGCTGATTTCAGCACGGACGATAGTTATTAGACATTTGTGTTAAGAACTGCGGATACCCCTTCCACCTACAAATATCGACAAAGGACTTTCTTAATGAGCTGGTGCGACGATTCCCGGAGCGGCCTCCGGTCCGTTACTCGAGAGTACAGATGAAGATTTTGGAGGCAGTTGAGGAATGGAAGACGACAATATGCCAAACAAGCAGATATAAGGAGGACCTAGGTTTCATCAGGGATATGCATCGATTGCTGAGTTATAAAGGATATGTTTTTCCAGAGATACGGAAAGAGGATATGGCTGTTTTGAACCCTTCGGAGGTATGGGTCATATTCTATATAACCGCCAAGTATCTAGGTAGCTAACAAAGACATATAGAATCTCAAATCGGCTGAAGAGCTTGAGGAGGAAGAACGTGCTGCACAATCCGCGAAACTCCAAGAACTCATCCGGAGAGGAACACCACAAGATCTACAAGAAGCCAACCAGCTTATGAAAGTGATGGCCGGGTATGATCAGACGAACAAAACGGACTACCGGCAAAAGGCAGCCGAGGATATCGCCAAGCTGCAGGAGAAACAGCGATTACTAGACGAAATGCTCGCCAAAGTCAACCAAGGCGAGAATATCGGAGATGGAGACGCATTTGAGGTACATTTCTCGGCCTATGTCATGGTCAATACTTCCTAACATAATCGTCGCACCTTAGGAACTAGCAAATACTCTACGGAATGCTCAACCTAAATTACACAAAATGGCAGAAGAGGAAAGTGACGATGCAGAGGCTGTCGCTAAGTTGTTCACTCTCAATGATACTATCAATGCGACAATTGAGAAATATAAACTTCTCAAGAAGGGCGACTATGCCGGCGCCGCAGCCGTCAAACCTGGTGTTGTTCCTCCTGGCGCGACATCTACAGATTTGATTGATTTGATGGGTGACGAAATCACCAGCAATGGTAGTTCGAATGGCGCCAGTAACACAGGAAAGAAGGTATCTAGTCTGGAAGATGATCTACTCGGACTGTCTATTGGTGGTGGCAGTGGTGGGGGCGGTGGAATTGCCCTTGGGTTCGGCGCGAATTCAAGTAAGCTATAACTTTGTGCGGTGCTTCAAAAGATTCTGCTAACGATGCGTAGATATACCTGGACCTCCATTATTATCCTCAACCCTGAATTCAAGCACAGCTCGAGGGGCCACACCTGATTTCTCATTAAGCAACTTCCCTTCCAACCATAACAGGCAGACGTCGTCGCCCACCAACCCAATGTCTGTCCTCGCGGGTCTTTCTGGGTTATCCGGTTCATCGCGCCCTCCTCCTCCACCCCCACAGCAGCCTCAATTTGTACAGAATGACGACGACGATTTTGCCGCATTTTCGTCTGCGGTACCGCCTAGCTCTCAGCTCCCGCCACTCAAGAGTACGGAACGAGAATTGACTTCGTCGCCATTGCGAATAGTGGTGGAAACGTCTCCGAGATACCCGGCCGATGGCCCTCTCAACCTTAAGGCCAAGTTCTCCAGTGCAACCACCGAGGGTTTAAAAGATGTAACATTCCAACTCGCTGTAACAAGAGTAAGGCAACCTGACCCGACTCTGCAAGTCTCATCCGAACTTGGATCACCTTTTTTTGCATCTCCATGTCATTTTATTGGGAGATAGGGCTGACCCAGATTTTTCTTTTCTATAGTCGCTACAACTTAAGATGGAGCACCAGAGTGGTACAGCGCTTCAGCCGCATGAAGTGGATGGGATCAATCAGATGATTCGGATCACTGGGGTAGCACCAGGAGCAGGCGGTAGTGTAAAAATGCGGTGGAAGGTTTCCTACCGGGTTGGTGACAATCCACAATTGAGGGAAGAGATGGGTGAGGTTACTGGGCTCCCAGTTTCGTGATAGGGTTATATTTTTTCCGATATGCATTATCGGCGTCAATTGGTGATGCGAGCTTCGGAGCTCGGTACGAGGTACCACGGGAGATCAGCTTACTGCTATATTCTATTTAAAGAATTTAGGTTATATTCCTAAGCATAATGTTTTTCATATCTTGAAAAACCCTTTACTTTCTCTGGTTGGTGTTTTAAAATTTTGCCCAAATACTTGCTGCAAGCTTCTTTCCTTCGTTTTCCAGTCCACCTGGTTAGCATTTTGCGCCAGATTTTGGCGACTTTTTTTTTTTTACTGAGCATGAAGTTCAAGCATGCACAAAAGAATCAGTATAAGCTTACTGAACCAGGTTTTCCTTTTTATACGACCCTCGACCCTGCACATCAGTGCATTGCATGAGATTCGCACTTCGAAACCTTTTCTATCTATGATCTAATCCCATAGATGAATAAAAAGTAGTCACGAAAATTAAATTGCTGGAGATCTAGACCGATTTGGGATTTAACCTTGTGGCCCAGACCAAATTTAGGTCAAATTTCTGTTACCGACGTTTTTGTCCCAGGATACAGGATCTGGATAAGCTATACAATGCAGCGCAGCCTAGGCCATGCATTCGAGCCAGTGGTGTTTCCCGTTGGCTCGATTAATAGTCCCAGCGATAATGTTGCTCGTTCGCGGTGCACTAAATGTTTGTACGACATGCTGTACCGACAGCCAATCGATGAACGAAGGAAAATCTGATATCCCAAACATCACGGAAAAACTACCGGCGCTTATGATCACAATCTAGCCTTTAAAGTAACATTAATGATGACAGACCAATGCAAGAAGCACTGGGGTCTCGTATTCCCCTCTAATCAAAAACCTGTCTAACCACACCTAAAGATATGAAGCCTAGCTCACTGGAATCACGCAATATTTCGGCACGGAAAGCTCCAATGTGGTGAAGTTTTCGAAAGTCTCAACTGCCGGGAAATGCGGGCTAAACTCTGTTGTGCCAAATATTACCACCCGCGAGCGGATTGGGGTTGTTTTTATAGACGACTGCATCCCTCGATAAGAAGCGACAGGGGATCCCTGCACCCAAATCGTTCGCATTTTTCCTTAAGGTGCGGCGTAGAAAGCGAGGGAGGTGGCCAGGCTCGATCCTGGCAGCAAAACCACCCAACTGACAATCTACACAGTAGTAACCCCGAAGTTTGGAGTTCGAAGATTAGCTCATTGAACTAAAATCTCGAAAGTCATGACGGTTTTGATCGAGAACACTAGTGCGGCTAAGGCTGCTGCTTCCAGAGCTATTAGGATAATCAAGTTTCCTATACTCTTGTCGCATAAGTATCGAAAGACCATTGAGTTTCGGTGGTTAGCGATGAGGCTTGATAGAAATAGAACCGAAGCACTGTTGTCAAAATGGGATTCCCGAGCGGGCAAGGATTATGGGAAAGCGAAGGGAGGATTCCACTGCCGGAAACCTTGTTTTCAGCCTTTTATTTTCTGGCGAGGACCCATCACATCGGAATCGCAAAAGAAATTTTAGGATATTTGGGCGAAGTTCGTAAACTTTGGAGCTCTCATTTGGAGCCTGAGGAAATGCTGGACCCCTATTCACACGAGACCAACTGATCAACTGCCATTGAAACATCCGAATGCTTCAATTGGCTGCCAGTAAAATACCTAAAATCCTGCACTGGATCATCTGAACAGCAGCCCAAGAAGCACGTTTTGTTTAGCGTGTGCCCGTGCAGCCAAATGTGGAGGCAGGCCACATGAACTATTGTTCTTAAACGACGTTTTCAGGACAACCGTGACTCCACCTGCTCGCCTTCATCAAATTTATTGGAACAAAGAGGTTGGCTGTTAGAAAATTCAAATTAGACGATGCCAGGACCTTTAGAATTATTATCGACGCACCAGCGTCAGCTCGTTCGAAATGTGCATTGGAAGGAAGTAAAAACTTACCTACATATCTAAAAATATGAATAGAATGCCCTATTCTTGAAGAATTTCCGAGTCTCTTGTTCTCTATCAAGAATGGGACGAAAATAGAGAGATCGACAAGGAGCTAGGATTCTAGCTAACGATAAATCTATTCATGTCAGACGGACATGCGTGGAGGAAATCGTAAATAATATCAAGAAACCAAGCTACATGAGGTAGTGGAGCTCATGTCTTTGGATTCGAGGCGACATGGCCTTGAGGTTTTCCGAGTCTGTTCCCTGTTCCAACCGCGTCAAAGAGGCTCACAACTGATGACGAGCACATGCAACCGTTTCCCCAACTACAAGATGGACGACGAATCAACGGCAGAGTGTGGGGTCCAATGTAAAGGCACTGAAAGAAGAAAAAAATATATAGTTTCTTGACAGCCCTGCGCGCGAAGGCAAAGAAGGTAACAAGATGGATTACGCCGTCTTAGCTGGTGGAATTATATAAGGATAGCGCGAGTACCTCCGATGGTACCAGAAGGCATCCTCTTTTTTTCCCTCTCCTTCCCCACAGAAGAAGCTGAATCAGAAGATCTAAAGCAGCTGGAGGGTTTTGGTGCTCAGTTAGTTGATTGAGTTCATATTTTGGGGGGCGTTTTTAATACGGGTTTATTCCACTCAATTTTCGGAGTTCTAAATACCTATATCTCCGACCTCCACGCCAGACCCCAGGCTGTGGGTATTTCTCTCCCTTCAGACGCCATGTCGTCGACCGTAAGCTCTGCGATCGTTACGGCGAGCGCGAACGCGACGACGAAGGTTGCCGACCAGACCGGTATCATCGGTGGCGCCAATCCAGCCCACTATAACGAAAAAGAACCCATCGTTGTTTTTATTGTCCAGGTTAGTGCATGCATTGAAACTTCGGAGTCGATATTAGCTTGATAAGGTTGTTAACGTCTCGGATATAGCTCTTCTTGATCGTGGTATTATGTCGTCTGTTACATTGGCCATTGTCGAAGCTCAGGCAGCCGCGAGTCATTGCCGAGGTCATTGGTGGTATTATATTAGGTACGATTAGACCGGCAGATGCGCCATAAGATGATATTGTTGATGTCATGATACTAATCGCGGATCTATACAGGTCCCACGGTCATGGGTAGAGTTCCCGGTTTCACTGCGAATATCTTCCCGCCGGAAGCAAGGCCAAATCTCAATCTTGTCGCAAATTTCGGTCTCGTCCTCTTCCTATTCTTGATCGGACTTGAAGTTGATTTCCGTATCATGATCGAAAACTGGCAGATCGCTTTGGGAGTTGGTACCCTCGGCATGGTTGTGCCATTCGGATTTGGTTCGTACCACGAAGAACGTGATAGGGTGCACAGGGACTGATTGTTTCTAGGTGCTGCAATTGCATACGGTCTATACAGAGAGTTCGGACAGGACCCAGGGGTTAACCAGGATGTCAACTTCGGTATCTTCCTTCTCTTCGTCGGTGTCGCTTTCAGTATCACTGTATGTACCCAAGCCAATACCCAGGAGATAAAAGGTCATGAACGCTAACTTGATTCTTAGGCTTTCCCGGTCCTGTGTCGTATCCTTACGGAACTCAAATTATTGGGTACCAACGTTGGTGTCATCGTTCTCGCGGCTGGCGTCGGTAACGACGTTGTTGGCTGGATTCTTCTTGCCTTGACCGTTGCCCTTATTAATGCTGGGACTGGCGTCGCTGCTGTCTACGTCCTTTTGGTTGCCGTCGGGTTTGTTCTCTTCCTGTTCTTTGTCGTAAAGCCAATTTTCCATTGGTATTTGCGCAAGACCGGAAATATGGGAAACCCTAGCCAGGGCGCCCTTACCGTTACCCTCCTGCTCTGCTTGAGTTCCGCCTGGTTCACTAATGTTATTGGTGTCCACGCCATCTTCGGCGGTTTCGTCGTTGGACTTGTACGTACCACTCATAACCTATCCGGATTTCCGGCGATGCTAATGCCAATACCTAGATTTGTCCCCACGAAGGTGGTTTCGCCGTCGCTGTCGCTGAGAAGATCGAAGATTTAGTCACCGTTCTGTTCCTCCCGCTCTATTTCACCCTCTCCGGTCTCAACACCGATGTTGGCCTCCTCAATAGCGGTATCGTCTGGGCCTACGTTATTGGTGTGCTCGCTATCGCCTTTATCACCAAGATCATCGGAGGTACCCTTGCCGCGAAGTTTTTCAAGCTCCGTTGGAGAGAATCCCTCGCCGTCGGAATTTTGATGTCTTGCAAGGGTCTCGTTGAACTTATCGTGTTAAACATTGGTCTTACTGCTGGTGTTATTTCACAGCGCACATTTACTATCTTCGTCGTTATGGCTTTGGTCACTACATTCGCCACCACTCCTTTGGTTACTTTCCTGTACCCAGAATGGTACCAGAAGAAATGCATTGCCTGGAGAGCAGGCAAGATCAATTGGGATGGTACCCCAACTGCTCAGTCTGAGGACGAGCCAGAGAGCAAGACCAAAACCACTATTAGCAGGCTCACCATTCTCCTTCGTTTGGATACCCTACCTAGCTTGATGTCCTTCGTTTCTCTTCTCAAAGGAGAGCAAGAACCTCTCCCGCCCCTCGTTCACAAATCCAAGAAAGGCGAGGAATCCAGCTCAAAATCCGAAGAAGTTGCAAAGGTTGGGGGTCCAAGGGCCCCGAGATTAGAGGTTCACGGCCTTCGTCTGCGTGAACTCGGAGAACGAACATCCGCTGTTATGCGTGTTGCGGAAGAACACGAGTTCGCAGAGAGAGATCCAGTCGTCAATACCTTCAAGGCATTCGGTAGAATGAACAACATTGCCTGCGCAACCGGTCTATCTATCGTCCCCGAGGATGCATTCTCCGGAGTTCTAATCGATCGTGCAAAGGATACATCCTCTGATCTATTGGTCGTCCCATGGAGCGAAACCGGTCAAATCAGTGACAACTATGACCAAAACTTGGAAAGCAAAGACCAGCAGTTTGGATCTGGCCCATACGTTCATTTCTTAACATCACTTGTTCAAGACAGTACCTCCAAGCTTGCTATCTTCATTAACCGTGGATTCGGCGGTGTCAGCCGTAGCGACCGAACTCTCACCCGCCGCAACAGCACTATCTCCGGCGCCGTTTCCCGCGTTAAGACTGGTATCCAAGAATCGGCTACTCTTCCAGTCCTAGACCCATCTCATCATATCTTCTTCCCTTTCATTGGTGGTTCCGATGACCGCGCAGCTCTCCGATTCGTCCTTCAACTTGTCAAGAACACCAATATCACTGCTACCATCGTCCAGATTGTTTCTAATGCTAGCACCGAAGCTGCATCGAAAGAGGCAGGCGCAGTTCAAGCCACCGCCTCTTCCGCAGGAAGCATCACAGAAGACGACGCCGCATTCTACCTTCAAATCGCTGCCTCCATCCCCTCAGAAATCTCCCAGCGTATCGTCTTTGAAACCCTGGAAACCGATTCTCCAATTCAAACCATCATCACCCGTGCCAAACAAGAAGTTGGAACAACCCTCAAGAACGCCGGTGACCTCGTGATCGTTGGAAGAACACATACTGAAAACTATGCTTCCCAACTCACAGGTGTTGCCTCCGACCACGCTCCTCCAGTCTCCAGTGACGCAAGGAGGATCATTGGAGTTGTTGCTGAGTCTGTTCTTGTTGCCCAGGTCAGGGCTTCTCTATTGGTTTACCGGGCATAAATGAATTCGCTATTTTCATATTTAATTAGAAAAGTCTTTCGTTCCCACTCACCTCTGCCGTTCCTTTTTGGACCGTAAAAATTAAAAGAAACAAAGAAATTGGAAAAAAATACCATCCGAATACTACTGTGAGAGTATTTTGGGAAGCAGGATTATTACCTGGGTACCTATTCGAAGCCCTTTTTTGTCTGTTCTGAATACCAGGTGGGGGTTTTGAGTATTTCCATTGGCGAATTGGACGTTTAACTATTGTAGTGGGCTCCTTTTTTTATAACCATCATTTTGGTTTCATGTCTCTCCGGCCTATTGGGAATATTATGAGCTTCTTTGTGTTTTAATGATATCACGTACGTTCGTTGGGGCTTGTATTATCTATGACATCTTTAATCTAGCTAGTAGCTTTAGCCATTTTGCTTCATACCGTACCGCTACCTTCAACCAGACGCTATACATTCCCGATATATCGCGATGAACATAGAAACAAGGCTGTAGCTAGCTACGTAATAAACATTCCTCGTGAGTAAGAGGGGTAAAGTTGTCATTCTCGTTAATCTATCTAGCCTCGAAGTCTGTATATACCAAGGTAACCCGGCGTAAGTTCCCCCAATTTGTCCTCCTTAAAACTACAGTACGTTTTATGAACATGAACATACTAATAGTTATTACATTAATAATTACATATGCGAAAACTA
This sequence comes from Arthrobotrys flagrans, assembly GCF_004000055.1. Classification (NCBI taxonomy): domain Eukaryota; kingdom Fungi; phylum Ascomycota; class Orbiliomycetes; order Orbiliales; family Orbiliaceae; genus Arthrobotrys; species Arthrobotrys flagrans. Next base: position 2,459,269 of record NW_027137556.1, read on the forward strand.
GGTATCGAAATAATAAAACAAGAACACAAACTCTTGTCTCGGGAGCCTTAGGGTGTCAACGTGTGCGGCGGTCTTAGCGGCATTCCGTGGATATTCCCAGTCCTATGATATTTATGAATATTGTTAATTTATGCCCGTGCTTTACTGGCGAGGAAGATATATCCCAAAGGCCGGACTTACGAAATCAATACCACTTAATCCCAAGTCTATGACAGCTCGTGCGGCAGACTTCGCAAAGGTGTTTCGCTGTTCTGGTGTCACTAATGCAGTTCCCCAGGCCCCCTCTGATGTGGCTACCCATCCACCAGCAGAGAGCATAACCTTGAGATTCCTGTTTTCATAAATTCATGGATGTGCTCTATATGATCATGACAGGATATAGCAGCTTTGCAGTCTTCTCTTCTTCATTTTGGATATTTAGTGATGTATAATTGAGGTTACATACGGCGCGGGTTATTCTGCACATCGGACTTATTGGTGGATCATCACGATCCTAATTATATAAAGCTGATGTTAGACTATGAATTCCAAGCTTGCAAATTTTCTATGTACAATAATATAACATGATTTACGACCATCTATCGTGAAGTGTACTTTTGTATGATCTATCGCCCGATTAATTTGCATTTCGTTGACAGATCACTTTCGGGTGCCCATCTGCACGCCATAAATATCCCATGCGCGCAACGACATGCTAATCATGACCTTCCCACGAGTCTCACACTTACGACAACAATTATCTAATAAATGCCTCCGGTGAAGAATCCTCGAATGTTACCTTACCAGTTTTAGCTACGGTGGCCATCTTCACCGTGAGAGTTTCCTCACGCCCGGGCGATGAAAGGCCAGACGAATGCTCTGGTTGGTCCGGTGGATGAAATCTATCAAGAGCGCCAGGTTCGACTGACGCCGTGTCATTAATTTCGTCCTTGGTGAACACGTCTGTCAATCGTGATGTTCGCGATTGGACGAGGATCGTGCTGGGGCCTTTGAATTGCAAGAACAACTGATAGCGATAACGAATTAGCATGTTCTAAAAAAAGACTGCCGTACTAGGGCAGATCCCCCAGTCCTCGGGTTCCAGAAGAACATTTGGGAAAAGGAAAGGTCTTAGGTATAGAATCAACTTACCCTATCGCCCCATAGAACACGTCGTACCCAGGTTTTGGTGTTATAAAAGATTTTGGATATGACCTGGTACGTATCGGTCTTCATCATTGTAGAAACGAGCTCAGACTTTGGGAAGAGCCCTCGTAAGATACTCAATTTAGGTAGCTGGAACCTCAAGGTCGTTTGAGCAAGTCGATATGGGCGGGGCCGGTCAGTGCCAATCGAGTAAGCCAACAAGTGACTTCAAGACCATATAGAACCAGTATTAGCAAATATGTCTACCATCGAGCACCAAGCGATTACATACGTTGGGTGTATAATCATCTCTTCACCGTCTCCAAGAATGATTTGGTAGACTTGCCCTTTACCGACCAGCGCAGCCAGACCTCGGCCGGATATTCGTGAATTACTCCATTGTGCAGGACTCTTGGACGGTTAGCGGGTCATATCACTAAACGATCAGTTATCATGGAAAGAAAGAATCACCATTGTCCGGTTGATGATAGGTGTAGTCTGAATGGAGTGGCCGGTCCATGCAAGCAATGCATTTCTTTGCGTAACCATCCAATCGATTGCCCCATCGAGCTCGATCACAGCGAAGGTCGTATTTGGAGAGTTTGTGCCGACGAGACATGTCAAAGGAGTTGTTGATGATATCTAACAAACATCAGTCTTCCCATTCACATTGAACTGAGAACTTTAATTTTTCCAAGGTACATTTTGATAAAGGAAGGGTATTCCTAGCATCGCTCTTCGAATCGGCTTAAGCATGGCAAGAGTCGACACAGCCTAGTTTACCAAATTAGTTATAAGACAAGATCCAAATACAGAATTATATAGACCCACCTTATTGATATCGCCTTTTGCAGTGGCACCTAGTAATGTTCCTCTTCTGGTATAGAGAATCGCATCTGATGGTAATGAAACGGATAGAAGGGAATGAGGTGCTCCAAGGACTTCGAACTCGACGGCTATCAAATTGTCAGCGCTTCCAGTTTTGCAAACTCAAATTCGAGATATGGAAGTAAAGACAAACTCTGAGGGAAAGGCCCCTTGCCACTAAGTTTCGGGATAGTCCGAGTTTCTTGAGTGAGGTCAATTGGTGGTGTGAGAGAAGTTATCGATGGTGTCGCCTTAACATGGACAGAGCGGGTCGGTATCACGAGACGGGAGTGAGGAGGTCGTGAGGGAGTACAGGACTCTTGGAGAATGCTGAGGATGCAGGATCGCGTCCTTCGCGCAGGGCGGGAGGCGAAAGCCATGCCGCCACTAATATCCTGGTGCAGGTGGGAGTGCCGGGAAGGAAGATGTCGACGTCAAGACCGAAGAGCCGAAGTCGTCGGGAAGTGTTGAAGGCTTCACAATTATACGCAAAAGAATTACCTATGGGGTATATATTTAGTGTTTGGCTAGAAGCCAATTGGGAGTTTCTTTGCCTAAAAACATGACATTATTGCCTTTTACCATAACGTCCCATGGGCAAGAAAAGATCTCCACTAGCTTCAATCTTTGGTAAACACCTTTGCGCGATTGTCACCGGTTCAATCCTGGACGCCGCCATTTTATTTTGTACTTTTTTGCAATTTTTTTTGGTTGTTTTTTTTTGGTTGTCGTCTTGATCAGGCTAAGCAATTTCCCAAACCAACAAACCCTTGGCTCTTGATTCACTTGTGTTGGAACTAACCAACACAACCCCCCTGTTGTATTTTTAACTCAGCCTTTTAATTTTAACTCAGCCTTTGGGATAACTTAAATGGCCCCGTAGCTATACCCTCTTAGTAGTTATGGGCTTGGTATTTTCCGCCTACGTTTCTACTACCAAGTTATTCCTTCCCGCTGATACAGTAAAGTTAGAAATTCTACGGCTGAAAGGTCAAAACAACGACACTTGTGGCCAACCGGCGGCTGGGGACAAGGCTACGGCCAACGAGTGTATAGATGGCTGCCTTATATATACTAGATGCCTAAGTATTTAAGAACTCGACACCCCATATGTACCCATATGGCCATGGCTAAGCACTACAGGAAAAACGAGGGGTGTGCACCCTTATAACACAATTACATGAATAGTTTATATAAGTAGTTATAAGCTACTTTACAGTTAAGGCATTCCAAGTCTGCCCGGTTCATAATTTAGACGCTCGATCATACATATCCCAGTTTTAATATATATCGATTCGACTTAATAGTCAAGGATCGGGATAGAAATCAAAGGATCCACCGTCGATGCAGCCAAAACCATGAAAAATCTACTAAATACGACCATTTTGTTTCTATTAGCTCCTTTATACCTCCTCGTGAGCTTTCCCTGCCAAGTTCTCTCAGACGTAAAAGTTCCGCGAAATCAATTTAAAATTGGCACAAATGAACATGTACGCTGTTTCTGGAGCTACATTGTTAAAAGGGATCAAAGAAAAAACGAGAAGGAGCTCAGGAGATTCCGTGAAGAAGCTCTCCAGGCCGCTATCCCTCCTAGGAATCTTGGAGTTTACGAGTATAAAAGCGAGTACTTAGGGACGTGGGCATTTATTGTGGATGGGATACATGGTTCGCCAGAGGATGAGGAATTGAAAGAAAAGCTTGTGAATTCTTTTCCCAAATTGGTATCTAGATATCTCTAAATCTGACTACTTGCATGCGCGCACGTACACGTCGAGATATTTAGGGTATGAGCTGATAGAAGCCTCCTAGATTTCGATCTATGGCGATATAAATATCCAGGATCATTGGGCTGGCCCTCCATTGGCAGGCACGAGCACAGATGGGCCACCCCGAGAGATACCTCTATCCGGACTCCCATATCGAAGAAGGACGAAAAGGCGCTCGTTCGACGCGCCTAACAGAGAAGGTCTTTTAAAAGGCAGAGCGCCCAATGACGCTAGTGATGACGAAATGGTTGACAGTCCGGAGCCACGGTTGCTCGGGTTTAAAACGAGTTTCCACGAAATGTTGACGGTATCTCAGCCACCGAAAGTAAGTTTACAGGACATGCGCGGCTACCGGTTCGAGCCTGCAAACGCGGGAGTAGGCGTGAGAGTATATGTGATAGACTCTGGCTGTGACCCTTCCCATCAGGTATGCTGAGTTGACCCCCCAATTGTACTAATAATCACCGACCTGGTACGGAAGCCTGTCAGTTGCATGCATTCGAATGATATGGTAAGCTAATACTAGCGTACATGTCTATGTGGAAACGGCTCCGAACTTGAAGGCATTTGACTATCAGAGAGACAAGCTGCTCGAAAGGGGCTCGGCCTCCTGGATCTACTCGGGCCCTCTCCCCAACGACGAGAAGAATGACGACGACCTCCCTAATTTCATAGGAAATATACCCGGAAGCCTCGCCAATGGATATCTGTGGGGATACCACGGAACTGCGGCAGCAGGTAAAGTTGTTGGGTCGGGTTACGGACTTGCCCCTTTCGCGGATTTATTTATCGTTAAAATTCAAACTGGTCGAAACAGCGTATCTACAGAACTAGGTCTCTTGGATACTCTCATTAAAGTCTACGATGATATTAAGAGATCTATTGATGAAGATACCGACCGTAGTATCAAAGGAGCCGTCATTTCTATATCCAGTTTATTCGACCTACATGTCGACGAAGAGGATAACAAGGAATGGTGGGACGCGGTCATAGGGCTCTATCGAGATATCCTGGAGCACTTCGAACATATCAATCCCAAGGTGTATTTAGTAGTCCCAGCAGGGAATGAGGACCCGGGAACACCGATTATAGCCTACCCTACATCCCTAATATTAAATGAACGCGCTGAAAAACCCGGTGCACTCAAGCAATGTTTTGTTGTCGGCGGCGTTGACCGCAATGGGGGCAGGTTGTTTCAGGAGGATCCGAATGTCGACTTCTATGCCCCGGCCGAGGAACTGGCCATACCTCTTCCCCCAATCGATCCGAAACGGCCACACCTACTCGATGGGATTCAGCTTCAAGAAGGCGGGACATCAAACGGTAAGCCACTAGCACTTCCACACATCAACAACTTTCTATGGAGATTATCCGTTAATTTTTATATAGCGACACCGCTTGTGGCGGGCCTTCTTGCAATGTTGATTGGTCAGGGGGAAATCGACCCTGCGGTTCAGATGAAGGCATGGGCGTATCCCCGAAAAAGGGGTGGCCACGACGTGATCTGGAATGGGATCAGAGAAGAAATGTGGGCAAAGGCAGGAGGCGAATATGAGCCTAAGGATAGGAAACGGCCCCGGCCACAGGATGACCCGACCGAGGACGTCTAAGCAAGTAGGGGAAAAAATTTTTTTGATAGAGACTGTACCATCCGCGCCCCCCTAGTCAGCAGCACCAGAAGTATTAGTTATTTATATTTTAGTGTGCTAGTATACGTACTAGCTAGTCATAAACTTTTAATTGCATATTTTGAACTTCTGACAAGATATCATAGATGTTATGTCACAAAATTCAATATATATCGATATTGATACCAGTGTTCGAACATACCCGGCTTCCATTGGTTCAATTCCAACACTAGCTAGCCACAGAGTAGTAGTGCTTAGCTAGATCGATCGCGGATTGGGAACCCGGGTTAATTAACCCACCGTCGTAACGAGCAGGCCAAGGCGCTGAACCATGCAAGCACGTGCAGCCCGTGGAGGCAGCCCTGTCATGTCGCGCTCACCAATCTTCTGTCAACATCCCACAATTCCAGCTGTCGTTCGAGCTGTCGTCGTTGCTTTGCTGTTCCAGTCGTAGGTTAGAGGTTGGATGTATATATATATCGAGATAAGAGGGCTCTTCCACCGTTTAAACTGGACGACCTAGTCACCCGACCCACGCGCGTCCGACCCCCAACACATCAGCAGCCGCGACGAACTACGTCTAACTGCAACTGCCTTCCCCAGACATCAGCGACAACATTGCATTGGCGGATTACAAATCGCAGAACTTCACAACCGAACATTCACATTCTCAACTCAGGCTATCTAGAACAATACAATACTGTCGCCTGTCGGGGACGACTCTGCATTTCGTGATAAAAACTCGAGCTTCCGCGATACCAGTCGTTAGCCAGGCGACGTTGAACATTCTGTCTGCCCTGGTCGCCACTTCCATTCTATCCTCCCTCAACAGCAACGGCCGTCATCTCTGTCACCTTTTAACGCTCTATAGTCACGACTGTATATATATAACATCCCGACGTTTTCCCCGGCTCAGTTCTCTCTCAATAACCCCACCATCCGTTCTTTGTCATGAGTGGGGACAAGAAACCGGCTTCTAGCAAGCCTGCATCGTCGTCATCTTCAGAACCTCTGCAAAACCCACCGAAATCCTCCTCCGTCAAACCCGAGAAGCCGAAAACCCAAACCTTCGGACCGCCTTTAAATCTGACAGTACCAAAGAATAAGGCAGTTGGTTGTGGTACGTATTTCATTGACAGGTTTCACTGACAAATCGACCGTTGCTAATGTTATGAGACATAAAGAACATTTATTTGCATTCTATAAGAAACCTGGATGGGGAGTCGAGGATACCAAGGATCGTTATAACAAGAAACTCGATCAGTTGATCGATTATAGAAAGGAGTGCAAAGCGTGCAGCACATGTCATGATGTTCCGGCCTCACTATATCTCTGCATAGAATGTTCGGAACTCAACTGCTGGGACTGTGCAGACCAACACGCAAAGGGCGAGGAACATGAGTTTAGTATGTCAAACATCACGATCAATATCATCTATATTCAATTTAGTCTAACAACAGCTTTCTAGGCTTGAATTACCGTAACGGATATCTCTGGTGTCATAGTTGCCGTGATTTTATATACGATTCCGACCTAGAGCGTGTCAGATGTGCACATGAGAAAGTCATTGCAGCGACGAGTAGGTCACTTATAAATCTCTCCTAGTTAACATCCTACTAATATATCGTCAACTTGTAGGTTTCCGAAAACGCAAGCGTCCCACTGCGGATGAGGCCAGATACATTGAAAACAATTCGAATCCTCAACCATGCAAATCCACCGGTCTCAGAGGCATGGTGAACTTTGGGAACACTTGTTGGATAAGTGTTTCCCTACTCAGTCTTCTCGAAAACCCACTCTTGCGGAACTTCTTTATGACACGTCCTCACGAATACCAAACATGTCAAATCGAGTACTGCCTAGTATGTGAGCTAGGCAAGATTTTCGATGCATTTTACAGTGAGGACAACCTTTCGCCTTTTGCCGCCATGGAATTCATTATTGCCACTTCCAAACGGCTACCAGTAAGTCCCCATCCGAAATCATATTTAGAATAACTAATCTAACGATCACCAATAGTCCTTTAAGGCGACTGAACAGCAAGATCCAAGCGATTTCCTCGGTTCACTACTTAATAAGCTGTGCGAGGATTTTAACCAGAAGGACCCCGCAACGGGAGAGTGCAAATGCATATTGCATCAAGTCTTTCACTGGAGGGTAACTGATCATCGCTTTTGTAAAAGCTGCAAGGCGAAGAACACTCTCGAGGGCCCTTTGAGCGGTCCGCTTTTGCTATTTAACAAGCTGGGAGATAATTGGCGCGATACACCTGCTGGAAAACGAAGAAAGACCGAAACCAAGGCTGAGAACCCGTCCCCAAGCCTCAAGGTATTCCTTGACGAATATTACAAAAAACAGGCCAATGTTCCCTATACTTGCAAAAATTGCAAGACCAGTGGAGAAGGGAACACTACTCATTTCCACTCGTTTAAGGGTTACCCTATGGTGGTGACGTGTTACTTTCCCGTAAGCTCCATTTCCTTTGTCATGACTCGGATCTTTGGGTGCGAACTAATTCACCGACTCTCGAAATCTATAGTGGATGAAAATGGCCGAGAATTCTAATCCCGAGCATGTTGAATTCCCACTAGCGCTTGATTTGAAGGAGTTTGCAACACCAGTTCGATCCGGAAAAGTCAAGCTTGAAGATGCTCCAAGCATTTGGTACGACTTGTTCTTCACCACCGTCCACCACGGAAGTGATAAAGGAGGACACTACGTCTGCTACGCCCGGGACCGTGAGGGATCCGTAAGTGCCCATTTCCCCATTAGGGCGTTATATGTATGAGAAACCGATTTAACAAAGTTACTGCAACAGTGGTTTCATTTCAACGACACCAACGTCACTGTCGCCAAACCCGAGCATGTTCTAGGATCGACGTCTATAATGCTATCGTACATCCTGAGGAAGCTTCCAGAGGCGGAAGCTTAAGACGAATACAGATTTCCGAGAATGACAATATACCTCTCTCGTCAATGCCCTTTATATTTCCCCTCCTCACGTCTTCCCTCCTTTTCTCCTTCCCTTATATAGCGCTGGCCACTCTTTCTCCTCTTTTCATTTGTAGGGCTTGGAGTTAGCGGGGTTACATGATCTATTGATATGAGGTTTACTATATATATGTTTGCCGCGCTTAGCCTACACGAATACGTTTATTTCGACACTGTTTACGTGTATACTACCTGTAGAGATGTTTTAGAGCCTTAAACTGCGCTGCGCTGTGTTATAGATAGCGATGGTATTTCAGATCATTTTAAATCACCAAAACAAAAATGACCTGGTCCTGAATAAAGAGAACAACGTAAAGGAGAAATATAAAAGTAACCAAGCATTTTAGGCGCCGGCCCCAAGCCAGTATAAGGTATAGTCGTAACAAATGCATAACAGTGCTTATTAACAGTACGAAGGAAAACGGCTAAGCTTAAAATAAAAAATAAAAAATAAATAAAAAAAATAAATAAAAAAATCAATCAAAAAAGATAATACTCCCGCCCGATGAATTGATAAAAGAAGTTTTTTTTTTTAAACGGAGAAGTCAATGGATGAAAAACGGGGTTTATTCAGCCACGCCAGAAAATATTCGTGCACATAACTAGTGTTAAGGAAAACAGGTAAAAAGCCGGCACCAGCAATAAACACTCGAGTATAAAAAGTAAAAAGGGAAGATAAGAAAGAGAAATAAAAGAAGCAGCGCTCATAATACTCCCTTTTTATTCGTCAGTGTCAGTTGAGGCTCTTGAGTTTTTCTCCCTGAAATCCATAATCCACATTTTCATGGCCAATTCGTCCTCCTCTTGAGCAGTAGTAAGATCTGTTTTCCCCTTCGGGGAGGATTGAGTCATGCCCGTATCGTATAGCCTAGAGTAGTAGCCAGTAAGAAACGACCCGTTCTCGACCTTCTCCCCCTTCTGAGTATTATCCGTATCGTCCTTGTAAGGGGCATCTTTGTCTCCGCTCTTTCTAAGAAATTTACCCAAACCCGTCGCCCCGTTCTCCTTATGCTGACCACCTTCTTCAATCATAGCCAAATGCATGTCCCTCACCTTTCTGAAAGCTTTGCTTGCCCTTCGCTTAGCAATACTCTATTTCGCCAAATTTGGTTCGAGCGAAGGCTTTCTTGAGATGGTTCGCAAACTTGGGGTCCTAACTCGGCTGCTCGATGATGGTGCCGTTGGAAGGCACAGGAACCTGTTTTCGAGGGGGACCCCAAGCTTTTCTTCCATTTTCTCCCTGACAATCCTGTATAGATACCCAAACTGCGATTCCGATTGTACCATATGCATCCTCTGTACTCTTAGTTTATCGACCAGGTCGAAGATTGGGTCTGTTTCTCCTTCAACTGAATCGTAGGTCCCATGGTTTATTTCGGGGAGGATGTGGTCTAGTGCGATAAAGGTGCCTGAGCGTCCGACACCAGCTGAACAATGGACGATGAGCGGTGACTCTGGGACTTCATTCTTCTCGCTCGCCAACTCGATGAGCTTGAGCAAAGCGTCGGAGTCCTCTCCCTCAGGAACATTCCAGTCCGGCCATCCCTTGAACAGTAGATGCCAAACGATTTTTGTGTCACCCGGTCTGAGTTCCTTCGCATATCCTGTCGCATCAGGAGCAGCCGTGTGGGTTCCCTCCAAAACCTTGATTTCAATCTTTCGAATCTCTGTTCTAGCTTCCTCGTCATATTTATACTCTAATAAATTCAATTCAAAGTTGAATGGGTCGACGGTGCCAGGTTCTGGGCGGTCGAAACGGCGATAACTGTCTTCCATGTCCTGTGGGAAGTATGGGTAGCATTTTTCTCGGTTCATTTCGACGGTCTTGGTAAGCATTACGATCACTCCTGGTCCAGCGGTTTGTTCAAGGGCCATGAGCCAGAAGTGCCGAGCTTGTTCTTGTTTTGGTCCCTAGATATATCAGTTTAGTCATTGTAGCGCGCGAGTTGGTAGGGTGGGATATAGGGAAATGGAGGTAATACCTGTGTTGCGATATACTGTTTAGGACCGGTCTGCTCACTTTCCACGGCGATGTGCGAGGCATTGATGTAATCGTTATCAGCGGCGTCAATGCCTAGCTTTACTCTGGTAGAATTCCAAACGTGGATGTTCGCATATCTATTCCTAGAGATGACCTGGGCATCCTCGTTGATATAGAAGTCGGACTCTTCATTTTTGCTGTCACCGAGCCGTTCTCGCTGTTTCGTGTCTAGGGCTTTGAATTTCTCGGTCAAGCCTAGATGTTACATTGGTTAGTACCTAGATAGCTATAATTCATGAATGAGGTGTGTCCAGGCGGTATTCGGTGGGACGTACTGATTGGATCTTGCAGCAAGAAATCTGGCAGAGCTGAAGCTGCTGTTGCCGCTGCCCCACTAGCACTACCGCCACCATCCTCATTGGATTTCGGCGACGACGATCCAGCCGGCGAACCAGGTATCTGAACCGTCGGCGGCGACGAAGCTCGCAGCTTCTTCGGATCCGAGTCCTCGGCGAGAAGAGTGGGCGAATCGCCGTTGGCGGCGACGGTGCTGTGGTCTCGTTTGAACACCATATGGGCGACTCGTTTGACGGATGAGGTCAGGCCGAGGACCTTGACCCTTGTTCGGGGATGAGGCAGTTTGGGAGATATTTGAAGGGCGAACAGGGTTTGAGGTTGGTTGTGGGATTGGAGGTGTTGCTGCGGCAGCGGAGCGGAGGGTTTTATGGGTATCCAAGTCCACGCGGTTTTGAGCTTCGGCGTTGATGCTGAATGTTTCTTCATACAGAATATCTTGGGGAAAAAATTGGAAAAAGTGGTAGGGAAAAAGTGGTAGGGAAAAAGTGAGCAATCGATAGGTGAAAGGCAGGATCAATTGGCCAGTCTTTTCTTCTAGAACAAAATTTGTGGTTTTCAAAGGTTTAAGCTTGAGGATTTGGGATTCTGAAACGATCAAAGGCAGTGTCGAATACAGCAGGATCAGTCGCAATAGCAAGGTGTAGGTAAGTTTGTGTATGCTGGCGTAGGACTAAGCAGATTCCAACAAAGGAACTTCTCAGGAAACTGATAATTAGTAGTAATAGCGTCGACAATGTACGGCAACAGTATGGAGGTAAGGCAGTCTGGGGATTTAAACAATTGATCCACAGTTAATGGCGCAGTTATTTGTGATAGATGGTGACGTAGGCGCAGAAGTAAAGCTAAAGCCGATAGTAATAAATGCGCCGGAATATCAGATAGAAATAAAGTATGAAATTATAAAAACAATGTTCTTTTCTTCAAAGAAAAATGTGAAAGGCTATATCAAAATTCGTATTGTATGCATTTGGAGCGCAGGGCCAAGTACGATTGCGGAAATGAGGAATGAACAGTTGATATAGAAATAGAAACCCACGTGGAGGAACAATCCGGATCTTGCATTCGGCCGTTGGAGTGGCGATCGATATAAAACAGGAGCGCACTCTATAGGTAATACAATATAGGCCACCCATGGCTCCACTTCATCTAATAGAATTTTCATTACTCGAGCGCTTTCAACGTAACAGCGTAGGTATCATGGAACGTAGCTTGCCATGTGGTCTCAGGGTACTCTTGGACCCAATCCCGGTGCCTTGGATTAGATTTGAATGGATTTGGTTAAAGGCGTCCCTTGAAACCAGCCCAGCTTTTTTCTCGTTCGATACTCGGGTGGTGGCGAGCTATCGAGGTCATCAAGCAGCCCTTTTTCGATTCGAAAGAACCCAAAATTTAGGGTTCTGAGGCAACAATTAGGAGAAAAAACAATATTAAGTCTCTTTCTCTAGCTTCCCCGCCAAGAGAAGAATTGCATAAACATGGCGGACTCCACTTTAGGGTAGCCTGTGTTCATTTTAATAATCGTGAACGAATGGGATATAGAATTGAGATATATCAGCAAGCCGGCTTACCCGGGTCCGGGTTTGCTTGGCTTCGGATTGTCCAGGTCCAGACATGTCTTGGAACAGTTAAGTTTCTGCAAGATGAAATTCTTTGAACGGGTAAAATTCAATCTAGCAGAAAAGATGTCAATCAAATGTCCATGTGTGCACGTGCAGCAAGTTAGATTAATTTGGTAGACATCGATGCATGTTGGAATTGAGCACGGGCCGCCCTCGACCGTGCCCTGATTCAGACCAAATCTCTGACAATTGAATTGGTATTCTTAGAAACAAAGCAATTGCTCGCTTAATGCACAGGTAATCTAGTGGTACTTACTATATTTTAACGAGGCAGTTAGTGAAGCTATAGTATCCCCAGAGCGATATCTTGATGTTGACGCTGGTCCATAATGTTGATGTTGCAGGTCGGGACTCGACTGAATGAACGAATGAATCGGGTAGGCAGACTGTGTTGGGCGAACGTTGGGGGCAATGCTTCCAGCCAAGCAGCAGTTTCCGCCCAAGCAGACGTAAGCAGGGGCTGTTTTGCATCACCAACCTGCCTGCTGCCTCGCCACAGTATCACCACTAACCAACAAGGAATGAAAGAAAAACCTCTCGACGGCATCATATATTAGGCCCGGAACCCCCCCATCGACGTCTACGGTCCTTCTAGAAGACTTCTACCATCAATCTATACCTTCAAGGATATCCGAAATATCAATCCGGTCCAATCATCATCATTATCCTGCCCAGCTTTTCTAAAACAACATCATCCAATAACAACAACCGTCAGTCAGAATTACCAACCGCTCTCACGACACGACAAGACTGCTCACGAAACTACCTCAAAACATCATCCCAACATCCAACTCTCACGCCATACTACCATGGCTTCGTCATTTCTCTCCCTAGGAGGGCGTACCTCTCCCATCCTGCCCACCAGCAGGCCGGCTTCTAGCTTGTCAAATCTACACTCTCAATCCCCTTTACCCTCGCCGGCATTCGTACCAACCGGTCATTTACACACCATGCCCGGCGTAGGAGGCGCCTCGCGAACATTTGGTCCTATTGGTGGAAGGTCCGATGGCTTCAGACTGCCCGTATTTATCAAACGGCAAGTTTTTCTTCTTCCCTCTTTATTTCTTTCGGAGGATAAAATCGGACGAATGTTCATTGGCTAATTACGGCTACTATTCAGGTTATGGAAGATTCCTCAGATGGACTTTGAAATGGCGATATGGGAGATGACTTGCCTTCTGATATCACCGAAGAAGGTGTTCAGGTCAATGTACCATAATAAGCGTACAGTTCACCGGCATTCCCAACAATTACCAACAGATGGATAAGGAGAAACTAACGAGCTCCCAAATACAGAAACAAAAGGCCACTGGGGCCGAGACGACCCTTCCTTCGTCGCCTTACTTTCCTTCTTTCTTCTACTCACATCGATAGCTTGGGGATTAGCCTACACCCCCTCCTTCCTCTCAATAGCGAGGCTGGCCCTCGTCCTGACATTCGTCCATTTCCTTAGCGGAGCCCTTCTCGTCGCGACAGCCGGGTGGTACCTCGCGGGAAGATTTTTACGGAAAGGAAGAACCGGAAGATTTGGTGCGACACCATCGGCTGACGGCGAATTAGAATGGGCGTATTGTTTTGATGTTGCTGTGCGGGCGTTTTTCGTGGCTTTCTTCTTCCTGTATATTGTACAGTTCTTTTTGATGCCACTATTGTCAAAGAATTGGTGGTAGGTAGCCAAGGTTGGAGAAATTTTTTCGAATCTCGCTAACTCGAACTTCTAGGATATCGCTCTTTATTGGAAATACCCTATACCTTGTAGCGTTTTCTTTCTACTGCGTGGTCACGTTCCTTGGATACAACGGTGAGTTCAATCCTTCTTGACTACAGGATTATCTTCTAACTTGAGATATAGCTCTTCCATTCCTCAGCCATACCGAAGTCATCCTCTTCCCGATAGTCGCATTTGCGATTGTCTGGGTTGTCAGCTTGTTCGGTATCAACATCGCGAGGAACATCGCACCGCTACTTATCAAGGGCGCTTGATTATCCTGGAGTTTTCACACTTTTTTACCAGCCTTTTCTTCTCCTTCTTTTTCTCTCTATTTCAACGTCTGACGTTTTATGAAAGTTTTTCTAGCGGAATGACATACGTAACTTATGCGGCCTTGGACCTTTTTTTTCCCCTGGTTTGACGGGCACTGTACTAATGAGTTTTGGATTTCTTACGTTTTTCTTTTTACTTTACGACCTTTAATTAGATATAGGGCATTCTAATAGACCCGGAGAAGGATTGGCGAAAAATAACAAATGCGAGCGGAGTTTTCCATTCTTTCTTCGACCTTCGGGAAATGATCTTCTGAGTATTTACTGTGTGAATCCGGACATTAAATTGGGCTTCTTTTGGCAATTTCTTTCTACGTCATTTGGCTCTCATTCCGTCCGAATATGAAAAATCGTGGGTTTTTTCTTGTGATGGTTTTCAACCATCATAAGGCGTCCTGTGAGTCTCAATATTTATACGCCTTGACCTGGTGTCCGTTTGCCTTTGGTGGGGACACAGAGGGCTCGGTGGTTTTGAGAGACATGCTGTTCATTGCATCATATATCTTGTACTTACCTTCTTCGTCTCAATAATATATCTTCTCGTTACCAAGTAGGTCCTCATTGATGGGGTAAGTGCCTAAATACCTGAGCAGACCTCTAGTCTACACTTTGCCCAAAATTCAACTTTGCGAAAGATTCCTCCGAAGCTATTTATCGTACATGTATACGATATACTTAGATACAATGCATATGGAATTGTGAGGCTCATATGCCTAGATTTGAGGGTATCGATATCTCGAGTCCGTGCCCGAAAATAGCACATCGCAGCCATGCATATGGCCAATGGGTAAATGATTTTACTTTGCGCTTTATCTACTTGATTGATACGAGTACGACTCCTTTGACTACGAAATTAGCCCAATGCAATATGCCATATTCCTACACAGATTGACATGCATGACAATGCAACAAACCTTATCTTCTTCTAAACAACCTCCCCCACTCCGAATTCCGGAATTCTTCACGGAAAAGTTGCATATACAATCTCAACCCCGTGGCTTCCTTTTGCCCTTGTTCCCTGGCTGCCCTTGCAGCAGCCCGGTATGCTGGGTCACGTAGTTCCTGTACTCTGCCGTGGATTCCGCGGACAAGGCGGTGGAAGTAAGGAGACTGGAGGAGCTAGAGATATAGATGAAGTCTTAGCGCTTTATTCCACTATCGATGCATAGCCGAATATTAATACATACACGGGCCACGAGGTATGCCTATAAGATGAAATCACAGTTAGCGGAAGAACCGGAGAAGGCGTCATCTAGTAAACAGGACATACCTCGAGCATACGAAACGGTAACCGCGACCAGGCCATCTCGAAAGGGACTGTCTCTGGTCTTCTTCTTGTGGTCGTCACATTTGTGTGGCGAAAACGGCTGTGAAGTTTTACGGAATGCAGCATGTCGTCGCACGCCGCGAAACTGGGGGTTACTAAGCGAATCTTGGCAAGCGACATCCATAAACCGCCTGCTTTGTCCAGAACCGCTTAACATCTCCGAGTCACCCAATCCCATCTTTCTAAGCTCCACCCGTCCATGGCAGCAACTGCCTCCTCCGCAGATGAAATTCCACCGGAAAGGCGACTGAAGTCTACTGAAAATGTAGAATCGAATATTCCATCCGTACCGTCGGATGTTAAACGAAATCTTGAAAGTTGCTGTATATGCTTAGCAGCTGTTACTTCTGCGACTCGTGCTGTTGCCACACCTTGTCTGCACGCCTGCTTCGACTTTTCATGTCTGGTGACATGGTTGGAGGGAGCGCAGAGTACTTGTCCGGTGTGTAAGCAGGAGGTAGAGAGTGTTAAATACAACTTTGATGCGAAGGGGACTGGGTTTCAGAAGGTATGTCGATTCGGTATTATCGTTTCTCTGTAGTAAGTACTAACATTCTCTGATAGTATAGGATCAAGTCCTCGGAAACATCGAATTCCTCAAAGCCTTCGGTGTCCCGAAACTCACATCGCCGTGTTGAAATACGGCGACTTAACCATACATCCTCTTCCTCTTCTTCACTCGACGGCCTAGCAGACGACATCCCTCGCCGTCGTTTCGTCTACAAACACCGCCTTAGAAGCTTACACATCGGTTCTAATCCCTCCTCTCGCTTCAAAACATATACACCCGCAATTGTCCGTTCCTCACCAACCTTAGTATCGAAAGCGAAATCCTTCATCCGTCGCGAATTAGAAGTGTTTGATTGGACAGATGGGAATAGAGAGTGGCTGGTAGAATATATTGTGGGGATATTGAAGACCGTACGACTTAAAGATGCGAGTGGGAGGGCAGAGGATCTGGTAGAGGAGTTTCTAGGGAGGGAGTTTGCTGGTGTGTTTTTGCACGAGTTGGATGCGTTTTTGAGAAGTCCTTTTGGGAGGGTTAGGGAGTGGGATCGGTGGGCGAAGTATGAAGTGGAGATTCCGAAGGATTTGGGAGAAGTGCAGCTTGATCAAGGGTGAAGATGGCGGATGGGTGGGTGGATATGGACTTATGGGAGCTTGCAAGCCTTACTCCAGGATTGAAGACTATATTCGACAAGGAGGATACGCTGCTGCCACGGAGTTCAAATATGGCTCCAAACCAGTTGAAGGATTGGTTTATGTTGAAACGACTTCCTTTGATGCTCGGAACCTGATCCAAAATAGTTAAAGAGGCTTAAAAATGAGGCCGCATAAGAAACGGCAGAGTCGAGGATAATGCCCCTTAAAATTAGGGGGGATATACCTCGCAATAGAATAGACATAGATGCTACTAGGCAATTATATAGAACACATACTCTAGAAAGCAAATATAACATATGCGTATAATGCAGTTTCCACGCAGAAGTCTCAGAAGCCGTCGAGCCATGCGGCGAACCTTGTGCTACACTCTGCGCCACAGGATTCCCATGTGGCTGTGCCAATCATCAAGGCTTGTTTGTTTGTTTACGACACGCAACACATTTGGTCGCTGCCGCACGCCCTAAGCAAGCTGCGGTATCAGATTTGTTAGCTCTGAGAGCCCCACGTCCCAATCCAACATCTTATCGCGAACTACACGACCGCGTCTATCCCGCGATATCAGCTGCTCCGTTGCAGCTTTGACTATTTTCGTCCCTTTGTACCTCCCATATATTCGACAAACGATACAACAATATAGCTCATACCGCGATGTCTGGCCGAAGCAGAAGAGCAGCTTCCCGACGAGTGGTCGTCGAGGAAAGCGATGAGGAAGAAGAACAAGTCCAACAGGAAGAAGAGGAGGAAGAACAGGAAGAAGAAGAGGAAGAAGAGACGCCACCTCCTCCACCTCCTAAGAAGCGTGGTAGACCTTCCAGGGCATCAACTGCAGCGCCGTCGCCAGCGAAACCGCCTCCAAAACCGCGTGGTAGGCGGAAAGCTGCTCCGGAACCAAAGGTTGAAGAAGTGGAGGACGAAATAGTTCAAGCGAACACAGAGGAGGATGCCATGGAATTCGAATCTACACCTGCTCCAGAGACCATTCCTACTCCCGTCCAAGTTTCTACACCGAGGCAGTCAGTACCTAGAGATAGCGTCCCTCCTGCGGATACGATAGCGGTTGCTTCTCCAGCTCGAACTCAGCAGATATTGCGAACTCCAATGAAACAGGCCCCATCTCAAGACATACGAGCCGGATCTCAAGCACCACAAAGCCCGAGCGCTGTAAAATCGCCCTCTGCAAATGGAAACGTTGATGGCGCCACTCCTACCAAAGACGAACCTCAATCTCAAGTTCCTCTGCAGGCCACTCCAAAACCGCGTATTCCTACTCCCCCACCACCCGAGCCCGTAGGCCCTAAGGCCCGTATAGTCATCACACATCTCGTCATGATGAACTTCAAATCCTACGCCGGCAGACAAGAAGTCGGACCCTTTCACTCATCGTTCACTTCGGTGGTCGGTCCCAACGGCTCTGGCAAATCCAACGTCATTGACTCCCTTCTCTTCGTATTCGGCTTTCGAGCAAGTAAAATGCGTCAAGGAAAACTTTCAGCATTAATCCACAATTCAGCTGGTCACCCAAACCTGGAATTTTGCGAGGTCGAAGTACATTTCCAGGAAGTTATCGATTTACCGACAGGGACAGAGATTATTCCGGATTCCACCTTGGTTATCTCACGAAAGGCGTTTAGGAACAACTCCAGCAATTACTATATTAACGGCAAAACCAGTAATTACAAGATAGTAACCAGCCTCCTCAAGGACCGCGGCGTCGACCTCGATCATAAGCGTTTCTTGATCTTACAGGGCGAGGTTGAAAGTATCGCCCAAATGAAACCGAAAGCCCAAGGCGAACACGACGACGGGTTACTCGAATACCTCGAAGATATCATCGGTACTTCCAATTATAAACAACCTATCGAAGAATCCGCCGCTGAAGTTGAAAAGCTCAACGAAGTTTGCCAGGAGAAACAATCGAGAGTACAACTCGTAGAGAAGGAAAAGGATAGTTTGGAAGCTCCGAAGAACGCCGCCGTAGCTTATATCAACAATGAGAATGAGCTGGCAATGAAGCAAGGCGCATTGTACCAGGTTTACATGTCCGATTGTGAAAATGTCATTGCAGTTACGGAGGATTCGATGAATCAGATGCAGATCACCTTGCAGGAGGAGCAGGACAAGCATCAGGGGAAGGAAGAGGAGGTTAAAAAACTGGAGAAGGATTATAAGAAAGGTGTCAAGGAGTTCGAGGAAGTCGAGAAGAGGACAGCGGCAATGGTTAAGGAAGCGGCTAAGTTTGAGAAGGATACTGTCAAGTTCGAGGAACAAAAGAAGTTTCTGGTCAATAAGCAGAAAAAGACGGAGAAGACCTTGAATTCAAGTCGACTGGCAGGATCTGAGCAGGTGGGGCTTGTGCAGCGATATACCGACGATGTCAATAGGAATACGGCAGAGATCGCCGAGTTGGAGAATAGGATGAAGCAGGAGGAGTTGGTACTTCAGCAGATCCGAGATGAGCTAGCGCACAAAACCCAAGGGCTATCAGAACAAATCTCGGTCAAAGAAGCTGCGATTCAGCCCTGGAAGGAAAAGGTTGTGAGCAAGCAGAATGAGATCGCAGTTATCCAGAGCAAGTTGGATATCCTGCACGAGCGCGCCAATGCTGGTCAGAGAGCCGTCGAAGAAGCCGAAGCAAAGATTATTTCCATTCAACAAGCTTACGAAGCCCTCGATGCCGATTTTAAGTCCGGTCAGAAACAGGGTAGAGCCATCATGAGGGAGATCAAAAGGCTCGAAGAGGAATACGCTGAGTTTCAGAAACAGGAGCCGGATATCAAGGCTGCGTTATCGAATTCTCGACAGAAGGCAGACGAGGCGAAGGCATCCTTGTCGGCTACTCAAAACCAAGGAAACGTCCTGAACGGCTTAATGAGATTGAAGGAAACAGGCAGAATCGAAGGCTTCCACGGCCGATTGGGTAATCTTGGAACGATTGATGCTAAATACGATGTCGCCATTACTACGGCATGCCCAGCCCTCGAGAACATGGTTGTGGATACTGTCGATGTTGGTGAACAATGTATTGCCCATCTAAGAAAGAACAATCTCGGTCGAGCCAAATTCATTCTGTTGGATCGATTGGCCAAGCGGGATCTTACCCCTATTCAGACGCCAGAGAACGTCCCTCGATTATTCGATCTCGTCAAGCCGAAACTCGATGCCTACAGACCTGCTTTCTACAGTGTGCTTCAGGATACCCTAGTCGCTAACGATTTAACACAAGCGAATCGCATTGCATATGGGGCGAGGAGATGGCGAGTTGTCACATTAGACGGTCAATTAATTGACAAGTCTGGTACTATGTCCGGTGGTGGCAATAGAGTCTCGAAGGGCGGTATGTCAAGCAAGCTTGTAGCGTCAACCACACAGGCCGCTGTTACAAAACTTGAAGCCGAACGGGAGACTCAGGAACAGACATGGTCCGAATTCCAGAAGCAACTACGGGCCATCGAGGATGCTCTGCGCGAGAATAGAGACCAGGTGCCAAAGATGGAAACTCAACTCAAGAAACAGCAAATGGAACTCGAGGCGAAGAAACAACTTGGGATGGATGCACAGCGACGACTGGAAGAACTCAAGTTAGAGAACAAGCCATCGTCATCGCATCACGGGGAAATCAGGGCCTTTGAGAAGGAGATCGCTGTCTTGCAAAATCATATCGCTAAACTCAACAACGAAACTGCGGGCGCTGAGGCAGAGATCAAAGCCCTCCAAGACAAGATTATGGAGATCGGAGGTATCAGGCTCAGAAGTCAGAAGACCTTGGTGGATGGCATCAAGGAGAAGATCGATACGTTAAACGAGGAAATGACGGTCGCGGAGGCTTCGAGAGTTAAGGCTGAGAAGGCGAGGCAGAAGAATGAAAAGGCGGAGCAGAATGCGATGAAGGAGCTAGAGGGTGTGGAGAGGGATTTAGGCAAGCTGACGGAGGAGATGAATGGCCATGCTTGGAAGGCGCAGGAGGCGATGAAGGCAGCGGAAACCCAGAAGGATGTAAGTACAAGATATCTACACAGGATTCGATATGATTTAGAGCTAACCAGGAACATGATAGTTCACCGATGAGTGCAAGGAGAAGTTAGCGGAGCTCAAGGCACAACTTGATGAGAAGGTGTCAGAAATCAGCGAAGCCCGGGGCAAGGAGATCGACATGAAAAATACACTTGAACAGCACGAAAAGGCCTTAGCCGATAATCGAAAAAGATATGCTCATTGGAGGGACAAGTTTTCTAAACTGTCACTCCAGAGTCTTTCTGAGATTGAAGGTGAAGAAATGCCGGATGCTCCGAACCAGATACCAATTTACTCTCATGACGAGCTAGCGGACATGGATAAGGAGAAACTAAAGGCTGAAATTGTCATTCTAGAAGAGAAGCTCCAGAACGTCAATGTCGAACTTGGCGTGCTGCAGGAGTATAAGAGACGGGTGGCAGAGTATAACGAGCGAAGCAGGGATCTGAATACTGCGGTTGCCGAACGTGATGCGGTGAAGAAGCGGTGCGACGATTTACGGAAACGAAGACTGGACGAGTTTATGGAGGGGTTTAGTACGATCTCTCTAAGACTAAAGGAGATGTATCAAATGATCACGATGGGTGGTAACGCGGAGCTGGAGTTGGTAGATAGTTTGGATCCTTTCTCGGAAGGTATTCTTTTCAGCGTTATGCCGCCAAAGAAGAGTTGGAAGAATATTTCCAATTTATCGGGTGGTGAGAAGGTAAGATGCAATAATTTACTACTAAGGTGGGCCATGCTGACAACTTATACTATAGACACTGAGCTCGCTTGCACTGGTCTTTGCTCTTCATCATTATAAGCCTACACCCCTCTACGTCATGGACGAAATCGATGCTGCCTTGGATTTCAGGAACGTTTCCATTGTTGCTTCTTACATTAAAGAGCGGACGAAGAATGCACAATTTATTGTCATTTCTCTTCGTAATAATATGGTAAGTTTTTGTCTCATCCATACGCACATTTCTTCGACATAATTCCTAACGTTGTGCCTAGTTTGAGCTTGCCTCGCGGTTGGTGGGTGTCTACAAGGTGAACCAGATGACAAAGAGTGTAACGATTGAGAACCAGGACTTCATGGTCCGTAACTAGGCCGATGTGTTCCGTGGCTCTCCATTCGCTTCTCCCTAGTCTTCTAAACCTAGAAATGCTTAACTATAATCCCCTCTTATTGTTGCTATGATTATGATATTTCTTTTGGCGTTTCTGCTTTGGGTTGCGGCGGTGTCATTGAGCATTGCCTGGCGTCATATGCATTTTGGAGGTCTCGAGATAAAAGAGAATTGCATGTAGCATAGAATCTAATTATATGAGAGAGACGCATGGATTGATTACGTTTGTGTCGTTTAGCTAGCCTCTTCCTGCAGCTTTACCCGGGTTATAAGATCGTACACCGCACAGAGGTAAGTACTTAGGTCTTCACCCCGAAGGCCGTGTTTAGGTTTGTTGTGCATGAACGACGTTTGTATCTCATCGAAATCCACTCAGACCCGTTTAACCGATAGGTCGCAAAAAACCTACCTGCTTTTCCAACCCAAACTAAAATCCATTGATCCCATCATTTTTTTTCTTTTCGACACGACTCGATCCGACTGTTCTTCGTTCAGCCGCAATCTATTCTCTGGTAGGGGAGACGAGGAATTATTATCTGCAGGAAACCCTATTTTCACGACCGTTTGCCACTTTGAGGGTGCAAGGGTAGCTATAGCTAAAGTGTGGGATATAAAAGGTCTCGAAGATGGAAGACGACGATTTCCAGTGAGTGCCAAATTAAAGAGCAAGAGAGAAAAAAGCTTCAACATGCAACGACATAAATTTCTATGGCACCCGACAATATCACATTTGTTATAAATCATAAATGGGAAGGATATAACAATAATAATGTTTACTGGGGTGAATTAAAGGCTATCAGCATCGACACTCTCCGCCCTCCAAGAGTTTATGCAAGAAAAGGATGCACGACAAAAGCGATTCGAGGAATTAAAAGCACAAGCCGAAGCCGACGATGAAGAACGAAAGTCCACGACTACCGGCAGCGCCGCAGCGGTGACGATGGAAGATTTTGAGGCTGATTGGAATGCGAGCCAGTTTTGGTACGAGGAGGAAACGAGCAGGGCTTTAGCTGAGGAACTAGTGGAGGGGGTTATGGAAGGGGATCATGTCGCGCTGGTTAGTGCGCCGAGGTAAGTTAAGGTCATTTGGTTTGGACGAAAGGAAACATCGATGGGAATACCGAGTTTTTTCGAGAGAATGATTTTTTTTGCAATCGAAATGCTAATAGGCTAAAATAGTGTTTTTGTGAAGCTGAAGAATTTGATGGTGAGCCCCTCCAGTGTACCATATGAATTTTCTTGTCACGAGCAGTTTGTGCTGCATGACGGCGGCTGCTAGTGCCCAATGGTGGGGTTGACAGGGTCCAGGGCCTTGTTTTGCAGCCCAAGCATATGCAGATAGTTATAGCTCTCGGATTCGGATCGTTGAAAGTTCCGACTCCACAATAGCTATGAAGCAAAACTATCGGACAATGGCGATACACCCCATGGATATCCATGGACGGCTAGACAGACATGTCGACAAGACCCATATCAATATTCTTGCATTCATTTTGCGTTTCCTCGCCAAGATAGATCAGAGAAGTCATTTACTAACCGGGTTTCGACCTTTATGATTCATGGAAATAGAAAGACAGACTAGTGCCGAAATGCAATATCCACCTCTTCGAGTATGACAATAGGTTTGCGTTATTCGGATCCGAATTTACTTTTTATGACTACAATGAACCCTTGAAGTTACCCTTGAAGTTTAAAGGGTTCTTTGATAGGGTATTGGTGGATCCGCCGTTTTTGTCTGAGGAATGTAAGTGAATGTTTTTGTCTTGTGTTCTTTTTCATCTTATCATCATTTCGTTGAGATGACGTATTTATATCAAGCCCAAGGATTACGTTTATCCCTCGTATTGTATAATACGTATGATAGCCGAGTCCATGATGTTTCATATTGCGGAGTAAAGACAAAGATTTTGCTAACGATAGCTGTAACTACCGTCTAGGCCAAACCAAAGGTGAGCTCAAAATCCAACGAAGCTGCAGGGTCACTTCTTGGGCACAAAAAACAAGGAGAGAAAATTCGAACCCTGCATATCCTGGAAGAATATTATAAAGCAAAATCCGCCCCTCACGATCACAGTTTTCTACGAGGGATCTTGAATTCTTGTTTTGTCAAGTTGCGCGGGCTAACGTATTACCGGGGTGGTTTGTGACTTTTTTTTTTATATCTTGCAGCTGCCATTACAGTTCGATGGTTAGCGAAATCCTGGGCGGGAATAGTCGGTGATAATACGGGCCGACCGGATGCTATCGGATCACGACAACAGCAACAGCAACGAATTATCGTCTGTACTGGGGAAAGAATGAAGGAGGTGGTCAATAAGATGTACAACAAGGCTGGGGTCAGGTGTACTGAATTTGAGGTCCGACATGCGCAGGGTCTGAGTAATGAGTTTAGGTGTTATACGAATTTTGAGAGTGAGCGGTTTAAGTGGGAGAAAGAAAACTAATTCATTTTTATAGAGCACTTTTTTTTGGGTGTTAAATAGAGAAAGTGAATATGATCTCAAATTCGAAGGATCTCGCTTTAATATCGATATTTAAACCTTTTTGTGGTAACTCTAGGAGATAGTACACGTATACATGTCTACTATCTACACATAAAAAAGGGCTGATCATGATACTTTGCGTTACCTTTTGCAATTTTGAATTTAGTAACTCTAAGTTCACGGAAAGCTAGGAATCGATTGAATCTCGAACGCCAAGTTCTGTGAGTGGGGACGAAGATAACCCAAAAGGTTCCGAATCTGCAGAACTGTTGGCAATCGAGGCTAAATATACGGAAACGACTATAACATCCGCGCAACCCGAATATGATGAGATAATGCGAAATATCGTATCGTACGACCCGAATCCCCATTACCAAGCTCCGACAAGACCGAAATATGCCGGATCGTCGATTTTTGACCCACGAAACCGACACAGAAGAAAAAACTTCAGATGACAGTGAGCTCATGGAGGCGAGAGCGTGAAATTTCCCAATTTTGATAGCTGTTATCTGTTAAAGGGTACGGCAAGTCAAAGCGAAGGACACGGTAAACGGGAAATTTGGAAACCTCAAAACCGGCGAATCATGATGCAGAATGTCGGCCTGTGGTCTGATTATGCAACACCGTCGTCAATATCCTTTGTGGTAATATGCTCCAGCTTTCTGACTTCTTTCACAAGATCTTTCTTTCTCACAGAAATCATCGTAGCTTCTGAGTAGCTAGCTGGAATGCCCCGCTTTTGCTTTCGCGCTGATATTCAGCTGCAGGGTGACAGAGCAAGAAACAAGTCAAGGAGAGAAAAAGTTGGTAAGCAGCCCGCCATAGCATCATTTGATGCATGGGACAAGGGTGAAGCTTAGGCGGACCCACTAGGATGCATGGCTCGCCAACCGAGAAAAGCGTTTCTAAAAGCAAAAAAAGGTGGGCGGATCGTCATAGATCCTCATTCGATATCGAGCTCTCACGAAACGAAAAAAAAAGCCCTGGCCAACGGTGGCTCTGCGTGGGTCCATTGGTGTCCGAGCTGTACTTGCCGGCTACCTATGGTTTGCGGTTGCCGGCACATTTGTGGATGCGTATATGCGATGTACTCCTGTCGACATGTCATGCATGTTTTTTTCTTCGCGCAGACGAAATGTTCACGAGGAAGAACGTCGAATAACTTCAATAGTGAGATCGACGTTTAGAAGTGCGATTGACCCGAAAACGAAAGCCGCTAGGAAGTTTAAAGGAAGCTAGACACATCCTTGACGGGGTAACCGTTATTTCCGAAACCCGAGAGCGAGAGCGAGAGCGAAAGACAGAAAAGAAAAGTTGATTACACTATCAATCAGTCAATTGTCCCGCGGGTCCCGCTGCCGAGTCGAAATTTTACCATGTTAGTATAGACAATTCATGAATCATCCATCTATTGTATCCGCTGGTTCGATGCATCTACCGAATTCGAGGTAGAAGAGCGCATTTGAATCAAGATTTCCCGGCGACTACCGGGACTCTTTAGGGCTTCCCACGTATCCATCTTGGGAATTATCGTCGATAACCTTGCATGTGTGAATTGGGATACATAACTCCGCATCGGATATGCCTCTGCTGACAGGTCTTGGGGCGTCATTTTGAGAGATGGTGATCCAAGGAATGAAGTTTGATTGCGAATAGTCATGGCTGGGTAGCTAAGAGGCTTCGGTTGGTTTCGCCCAGACGGTTGTTTTAATATTAGGAAGCACTCCTGCGAAACTAAGAAGGCCATGACCATGACATGATGTCGCCTTGTCCTGCCCTTTTTCCATGCCCGGTATAAAATCCAAGGAGGTCCGCGAAAACGGTGAGTAATTTTCGAGGAATTTTTTCTGAAAAGTCGCTACACCGCAT
This sequence comes from Arthrobotrys flagrans, assembly GCF_004000055.1. NCBI lineage: Eukaryota > Fungi > Ascomycota > Orbiliomycetes > Orbiliales > Orbiliaceae > Arthrobotrys > Arthrobotrys flagrans. The sequence goes on from NW_027137556.1 coordinate 2,485,615, forward strand.
CATAATTGTTTTAGCGTGAGGGAACAGTTTTGAGGTTGTCTGAAGTTATTCTTAAAGGCTTGACTCTCCCTTGAAACTGGCCTATACACATCTGCCACCCCCTCCGACTAGCTCGCTCGCTCCTCCCACCAGACACGGGCCTCTTCAGAAAGATTTCTTTTCAGCTAGCGGCTTGGGGAAAACTACTTAACTATCGTCGTTGAGACATTTCGATAAAGTCGGCCAACCAACGACCGGTTATATCATAGAATGGTGGGATGTTTAAGCGCCTGCGAAATATAAAAGACTGTTGTAACTTCTTGGGATTTTGCCCAGACGGTGCAGCTGCAGTTGAACTGAACTGACGATAGCGACTTTATTACCAACGAATTTTATTTTATTTTATTTTGTTTTTCTCATTTTTCTCGAAAGATTTCCTAAATCACAGGACAGTTTAAATTTGCTGGAAACGGAAAAGAGATTTAAAAGAAGGGAACCGACAGGCATTATTAATTAATCGATCGATCTCTTCACGGGCACCCGCTCTTTAACAAAAAAAAATAAAAAAATAAAAAAATCATACCTATTTTTCTTTAGTTCCAACAGTTGGTTGGAATCATAAAGGCAATGGCGGTCTCGAGGCGGTGGTTATTAGCATGGGCTCTATTTGCAGTATGTGACGTCGCTTCGGTCGCTGCGCACGGCGACGAAGCCGAAGAAAAAAGCGACATGCATATGAAGGGCCATATGGGCGGCATGGACCATAATGCTTCCCTCAATGTACCGGTGCACTCGGATGATGCGGACACTTACTGGAGGTTAACGACAGCAAGATGGCTGATATACGCCCATATCATCTTTATGGTCATTAACTGGGTTCTTGTTCTGCCAGTGTGTAAGTGTAACCAATTTAATTCCTCAAACCCGACTGAATTCTCTCAATTCCATGGAATGCAATGCAGCCGGTGCTGTGCTGTGCTGTGCGGTACCAGTGGCTAACATCATGTGGTTGTCCGGATTAGCAATAATGTTCGCGGTTGCCAAATCAAACCTTCACATCCCAGTCCAATTCACTTTCCTCGCGCTCAACGGCTTCGCTATCTTTCTCTCCATTTTATATAATGCTCAAACTCCGGATCTTTATCCAGCGAATGCCCATCATCGGATGGGATGGGTTGCCGTTGCCATACTTACGGTACAGACTGTCGTCGGCGTGGTTTTCTCTGTCGCGAAGTGCAGTGATGCTCCTAAGAATGAAGAGGCATCGTCGTTGATGGCCGCTGCGACGGCACGGTACCAGCGCATGGAGTCTCACGGCCGCCAAGGGTCGTGGAATAGCGATAGTGCGCATGGTGGATCGGATCATAGCCCGTCGTCGCGATCTCCATCGTTAGAAGAGCCTTTGTATAACGACCATGAAGAGCAAGAACTCAAGACCGTTGACGAGGAGACTAAGTTCGAGAAACTAGCGAAGAAGTACGTTCCGCGGTTCACGGTCGCGCAAAGATGGATAACTGTCGCCAATGTCGGATATCAAATTTCGCAGCGACTGTTGCTTATTTGGTCATTCATGCTGATTACTACTGGCGCTTCTACCTATACTGGTGTTTTTGTAAGTATACTTGGGCGGATATTTGACTCTTGGGGGTATCCCGGTTGCTAATTCGTGGTTTTATGGTTTGCAGAAAGGCGGTAACGTTTTCACTGGCCTTGCTCACATTATCAAGGGCGGTATTTTCTTTTACTACGGCATCTTCACCCTTGGAAGATATCTGGGTTGCTTCGCAGACCTTGGCTGGGCATGGAACATCAAGCCGGATGCATCTATTGTCGGGAAGTTCCGCGCGAACATCAAATCCGCCGAAATGGTCGAGTCTGCCCTCATCTTCACTTATGGTTTCACAAACGTTTGGCTCGAGCATCTTGGTGGATGGGGTCAGGCGTGGCACATGGGTGACCTTGAGCATGTCTCGATTGCCTTTTGGTTCCTGGGAGGCGGTTTACTCGGTATCTTGACGGAATCTGAACGGATCCGGGGTCTCTTGAACAATGTTTACGCCGAGGATGCCCAAATCGTCATCAACCAGTACGAAATGGCGGTTCCACAAACAGTGTTCCAGGAGAAGCCGAAGTTCCGACAAAGCATGAATGTCTTCCCCTCGCTAGTCATCTTCATGCTCGGGGTTCTTATGGGTAGCCACCACCAGGAGAAGATGCTTGGCACAATGTTACACAAGCAGGTAAGCAAGTTTTTACATGCGCTGCCCTTTCGGCTCTCGACGGGACATGGTTGACTGATCTACGGATTTTAGTGGGGTTTGCTTTTGTCGGGTGCTGCAGTGTTCCGTTTGGGATCCTTCTTGCTTCTCTACTTGAAGCCGCCAACGTCGTACCTTCCCTCTCGGCCATTTACTGAACCATTGGCTGCCTTTGCCTTGATGTCAGGTGGACTAATGTTCTGTCTGAGTGTAAGTTGACTGTTGTCTTCTATATGACGATCGAATTAAAACTAATCTGACCATAGAACTCCGAAACTATCAATGCTTTCGATGCCATGAATGTTGATGGCATGTTTGCTTTCACTCTTTCCTTGGGGCTAACAGCCCTGTTGATGAGCTACCAGACATTGGTAATTGCTTTGAAGGGTTGGGCAGTAAAGCGAGAAGTATCTCGTTCACACAAGGCTGTTTTCAGGATTGCTTGAAACAGCCTGACTGTCTCATTCGATTTTCACATTGCCTGTACGGGCTTGTTCTTGATACCCTGCTTTCGTTTCTTTCTGTTTGATCTATGATCTTGTTGTTGCTGTGTAGGCACCTCCAGCAACTGATTCGTTCCTTAGCTTCCCGGTGTTTTCCATTTAACAGAATCATCCTTGCTTTCTTTTTGTTTTGCTTCCATTCTTATTATTTTCAGCCTCAACTGTGCATATAGCGTACATATTCGGCTTCCCGTCGGCGGCGCGAACCATATTTTCTGCTCGTGGGTTCTCTTGACGCACGGGCCTTTCTTGTAGATATCTTTTATATATTTTATTCTGAGAGAATTAATACAACGAGTAGAAGACGAATATATAATTTGCCCCTAGAATCTGTATTTCGTGCAGGTTCCGAGTGCGACTCAGCTTGTCAAGGGTCGACAGAAATGCATGCTGGAAGTCGTCCTTAAAGCTGATTTGATATTCTGCTACGTATCGCTATTAGTAGAAGACGGAATTAAAATTGGATGCAGGGCCTCGATGTAGATGTTAACTTGGGGTCCCGTGAAATTAACCATGACTGACAGGGTCTGCATACATAGTATGGTTACAGCCAGTATAATAGATGCCATGAGAAAAACCGATTATCAAATCATTGAATAACAGGGTTTAAAAATCGCCTGCGGGATACACATGCAATCCGGAACTACCCAGATGAACAATTCACCACAAAAAGTGCGGTCCCAAGAAAAGCCATAGCCCTCATGCACCGCCGGTTGGTGGGTGGGGAATCGGTTGATATGGACAGGCATCTTTCCAATCAAACTCAGCTCCGTTGGCAGCTCACATGGCCGCCACACAGGGGAGAAGGGTCATGTACCGGTACCGCCTCCGTACAAAAAGGTCGAGGCCCATGCAGCTAACAAGGATCCAGCCAGCGAAGAGGGATTATCGACGGCGCAACTATTAGCAGGCTTTTTTGGGACCCAAACTACTGGAAATGAAGGTTCGGTAGGCTGGCGTTTTTAAACGAGGTGGGTTTCTTATTCTTCTGAGGAGAGCGCTCGGAGAATGAATTTATCGACCCTGATGGGTTTTCTCTACTTTTGCGGTTCTCTGGGACGAAGCTAATGCGGGTTTTTGCTGGCATGCTTAGGCTATGATTACGGGTCCCCATATACATACAACCAGAAAGGTTTCCGCTCGGTTGGGACAGTTTACGAGATATCATGTGCACTGCAGAAAATCTTTAGAGCGGCAATGTTGCAATAATTGTTAGTGTTTGTTGAGCACGAGTAGTGGATACGCCTCGCTCTCTAGTATCTTCGGAAAAAGGACTGGAATTAGTGCTAAAAAAGTTAAAACCCCACGTTTCGCCACGAGCAGCTCGTGTCGAGAGCGATATCAAGGTGTCAATTGATGGGTCGACGGGTCCCAAACGGTTCAAAACGTTGACGTTTCAGATAAGTATTACGGGCGATGTTTCAACCATTTAACAAACTGGTAAATGAGTATGGGGAAAAATAAAGGTCATGTGCATATATAAGATCTTCTCTATAAGCTTCAGACGATTATGAATTTATACATTATTCTTCAATATATTGTTTTATGGAAATTCAACAGTTTTGGGGCCTTTTATTCTCGCAAAGGAGAAAAGAAAGCCGTTGACCCCGCCACAAGGGATCCATTTGTCCTCGTAATGTAATCCACATTCGGAGGGCGGTGTGACGAATGTGTCGATGAGATATCGAAGCAGCCCCACCTTAAATCCGGGCAGATGCAGCAAGGGGTGGATTGAAGCAAGGGCCTGGATTTCTCCTCCTCTCGCCGACTCGTTGGATTTTTACCAATTGAAATTAAATCGGGTCGAGAAAATCGGAGTAATATTTGTGCTGCAGGCAGAGATACGAAAGTACCCATGTATTCGAAAGTTTTCCAAGGAAGCCCTTGAACAGAAATATGCTTACATACATAGTAAGTTTTGTAACTCTTTCAAAAGGAGTATAGACGTCGTGTTAACGTCGTGTTATCAGGAAATAAAGTGTGATAGAAAAGTTAATGACGGATGGAGACAGCAAATGGTGCCTCGCTTTGAACTCTATGTAGATGCTGTCAGCAAGCAACAGAAAACCCCTCCGAAAGAGACCCGAGATTTGATACCGAAGACCGAGGCGCTAAGCTTCGCCATTGAAGTCCTTTATTTTCAAAAGAGGATTCTTGCTTTTTCAGTAGCTTCATCGATGATGTCCGGGACGAACGGGACGAATTTATCCAAATGCAAGGTCATTTCACATAGCCGGGGTGAATAAATGTACAGGTACATTACATACCGTCTACAATTGCAATCAATGTATGTAAGCGGTTCGATTCAGCCGTTTGGGCCCGCAGTCTGTTTACTGGATAACGGGATCAACAAAAAACCCACATACTGGTTGCAGAAATAGGAGTGGTTGCTGTGAAAATTGCTCGTCATTGGGGTGCTCGGCTTCGATAGTTATGGTTCCAGCGCCCTAAAATCTCATTTAAGGTAAGGCTTGCGGATAACCACGACCCTGGACCCTGCAAGAGAGACAGTTGGGATTTTGGTTGGCATGCTGGCATGGTGTGTGTGCAGATAAAATGGCGAAAAGGCAGAGGCGTATGCGAAATTGACTGGCTGGTAATAGATACCGAATGTATTTACTTACTTGCTCTGGAGCCAGAAGGAGGATCGACTGCCCCATGCAGGACATGCGGGCGTTATATGGCAATCATCAGACGGCAGGGAAGAGAGATATTTTGGGGAATTGACGAGATAGATGTCGGCCGATTCCAGCGATATATTGAGTGTGGGGACATGCGCAGAATATCGACACGTTAGCGAGAGCTGACGAGGGGAAACAAAGCTAAGTTTTGGTGCCCCATTTTCCCGTTGAACAAGTCATACGATATCAAATTTCTCCCAAAGTGTCAATGCGGCGATTAGCATGGGGTCGAAAAAATAAAGTTAAAGAAGAAAAGGCTCTGTTGTTTCTTCAAGTTTTATTTTGAATGTGTCGATATTTGATCGAAGTAGGGTGCATTAGCATGAAAGCTGAAATGTATGGAAAGAGCTCGAAGTACAGATGCTTACAACAGTACATCCTTACATACATATATGTGCTGCGCATCTGATTCTGGGAGCAATCGTGGTCTTCTCCACAGGCGTCTAAAAAGCAAATGTCTTGTACTTGTAGATTGCGTGTAGGGGCTCGAGGGGGCGACGGGTCCGATAATATTATTGTATGTATAGTATACTTACAAACATGTGAGTTACCATTGTCGTCTGGATCCAACCGCCAATAGCCTCCTCGGCCTCCCACCACCGAAGGGAGCCAGAATTCAAAAGGCGAATTTTGAAATGAGCAGTGCGGAATACAGACAACAACCCTGGCATATTCGATGGTCTGTGGTCCAAGGTAGTTTGGCGTCCCACTGCACCACTCAACCTGCTGCTCCCGCTAAGCTCTGGGCCCGAACCATGCGCTCGAACCGAACCAGATGGATATGGTGCATGTTATATCAACGGAGATGCCGTGAAAAGGGATCCTAGGAATTGGACCTAATTCGGTCTTGCTTTTGTTCTGGCCCTTGCTCATCGGATACCGAGCTTCTTACAGTTTAAAATTTCCTCCTCATGGACTATTGCAATTGCAATTGCTTCCATAAGAACAGTAGACTTTCCCGAGTCCTGATGCATTTAAGCTTTGCTTCCCTCGACAGACTCGACTCCTCGACTAACTTTTCTTTTCTTTCTCGTTCCTTTCCCCCACGTGTACGGCCGCACTCGAAAGCTAAAGTGCAGAATAGTACGTTCGATTGCATAAGCAGCCGCTACTCGTCGTCGATTAATTAGTTGCGTTAATCGTCCCCTTCGATTCATTTTGGCTGCGGCTGCGGCTACTACATACGATATCTTTCGGCTTCTCACAATACTATATACTTACCCTAGCAATCCGAGTCGCATCTGATCTGTTTGGTTTAACTGCCAGTCGACCGTTGGCAAGCTATATTCTGATCAGGACCCTGTAGCATATACATCCCAACGCCGCAGTTTTTCAGACGAATTAAAGCTCTGCCCGCTTTATGCGACAGAGAATCAGCAGATTTTTGGGAACCTTGATAGCAAGCCACCTAAAGCCCCCAATCTCGGAAGGTCAAATTATCCCGAGCACTCTCGCGCCAAGCTTTTGTGCCGCAGAACGCATTAGCGACGATTGCTGGTAGCTCAAGGCCCACATCGTGAAGTTGAGAAGGATAACAGGCATCTGCTTTCCCATCCAGAAATCGTGGGATTTTTCCCCCTCAACATTTTCGTACCATAGATCCTCTTGAAGTTTATGTTTTAATCCGAGAAAACCCTATTTTCGACGTCGGAGTTTTCACATCCCTCTGCAATCTCGGTTCTCCCTTGATCGGTTTCCAAGCACAGACGCCAGCCTGGTTCCTGCATCTGCAGCTGTCGATTGTGGCAACCCCTGTCTGCCTGGAGGTTATAGCGCAAAGTCCCACGTTCACCTGCTCAGCATCACGACCTGCTGTTAATGGAAAGCACTCATTAATTTTCAAACAAATTCTGGAACGACAGTAGCTCAAACGCATAATCGCCTCGACTTTCTCGGGAAATTCAAAATTCATTTTGACGATCTTTGTGACCTGGACACCTTTTAAATACTGTTAATACTGGCTATATTACATTGAGACCTGGACCAGAAATCCTATTCGAAAGCAGAAGGCAGTTTAATATTGCATACCAAGAAAAATATGTCGACCACCGACCAGAGATATACGTTCGACGAGAACGAATATCACTATAACGTTTACAGCGGCGGCAGCGACGATGGAACCGGCGGGCAACTATACTACTACCCCCATGATGTGCCTCTAGATCATTCTGCAGGTAGTTCAACAACCAACTCGATTCCCTCTGGAGTAGTGACGGCATACCATCCTCCCCCTCCCAATTTTGGATTCCCGCCCACACCGTCAGCAACAACACTCTACACCGACAGTAATGTGGTTGCGCGAGGGATGAGGTCTCCTAAACGTTCACCTGAGATCCCTAGGCGGGTTAGCCAAGTTGAAGACCAGCTTTGTAAGTTCCTGATCCTCTTTAGTTGCGTTGGAAAATCGAAAGCCCTATATTTGTTTGTCGCTATTCAGATTTGCCTGTTTTGTAATGTTTCTCATGTGGGGCCTCTGATTCGTCGAGTTTCGTATTATTCTCCTGATCTGTCACAGCCCTTCGGTTTTGGAAATGCCATCCGAAATTCAGCGGACACTTCGGTGCCGTCGTAGATGTGCATGTAGCAGATGTGCCGTTATATGCTAGATTCTGCCATCCTTTAATGCCGCTGTGGAGTTTTCCTGGGCTTGGTTCCATTAAATTGGAAGCCTGGCTATTCTTGTCGCTGGCGGTGGTGGCCTATCTCTTCCCCCAATTCTCAGGATTAGAATCGCCTGAAGCTTCCCTTCCACACATCGCGCGTCATGTCAGGGTGGAGTTAAGATAGAGGCCTCGCGATGCCTTTCTCCCAACTTAGAATTAGCACCTGTTCACCTGCGTTTTCGATATCGTGGAGATGATACGAGGCTGTAAAGTCGAGGTCGAGGCATACCGCCCTTCTCCAATTCCCATGGCTAAACCATGCATGTCCCGATACCAGGTGCACCTGTACCAGCTTCGATGTGGGTTCCTTTTCTTTCTTATTCTGATACGGGACTTTTATAACCTTTTGTTATAAAAGTGGTATCGTTCGTACTAACGTCGATTTCCCTGAAACTGCCCGAGGGATCCTGTCGTCATTATTCGTTCATTGTTCCTTGCTCTGCCTGGTTGTTCCCTGCTTTTTCATGGTCGGATTTGTATTTTGAAGATGGTCCTTGGAGACATATCAGCTTTGGATGTTGCATCTTTGTATGGCTTCCTTGACGACAACGCGCTGACGTTCTCCAACAATGTAGTCAATGTGGAGCAGATATTACAGGAGCTCGTCAAGCGGAACGAAGCAATCAATGGGCCCCGCAAGAATCGGAAGAGAAAGGCCTCGGTACGTTATTCTGCGCACGGGTTTTCCGTTTGTAATAAATTAAATCTGACTTGTTGTTATTATCATTCAGGGGGATGACGACTCTGAGGAGTTATTAAGCGATGAGCGAAAAGAACAATTCAAGGCCTACCTGCTGTCGCAGATGCAGGATCAGGCCAACAGCTCCGAGTCCGGTTCTAGCACAGATGCGGATTCCCCGGAGGCAGACGATGGCATGGGCACTGCTGTTGTATTGGCAGACAGTCATTTCCAAGTCGCAGACCCTCCGGTTCTAAAGTCTCCAGTTGATTTCAAAGCTGGTACACCTTACCGGACATATGATGGTTTATCAGAATTCACAACATGTCTACCACATTTCCCTCCAGATATCCTGGAGGAGATCCAGATGCCCCTCAGGGGGTTCAGTCCGACTACCCGGATCATTGCTCCTGCAAAGCCACCGAGCTTGAAGCAACCTGGCGACCATTATCTACTACAAGCTTATCTTGCAGTTACGGCACCCCGATTACAATACACCTCACCGTCGTATATAAATTTATGGTCAAAATATATACCTGCTATGGCACAAGAATCCCCGGCACTTATGGAGGCCATGCTTGCATTCGCCGCTTTGCAGGTCGGCTTACGGGATAATGACCAAAGATACCTTATGGTTGAAGCTCCCACACATTACCACCGAGCTCTTATGGCGCATGGCAGGGCACTTGCAGAACACGAGTCGATGACTTCTTATGCACCTTTAGCGACAGCTATATTGATGGGACTGTTTGAGCTATGGTCTGGCGAGAATATGAAGATGGGTGTTCACATGTTGGGAGCTAGGGATATGATTGTTGCACGAGGGAAAGAGGCACATATGACGCCAGTAGGACGAGCTTTGTATGCAGTCTTCAGACGTCTTGATATCGGCACTTCGTCTGTTACGGGAAACCCCTGTTTTTTGACACCGGTATGTTTTTATCAATTGTTCTTGTTTTACTCGGATTATACTAACCTTAAAAATAGGACTGGTGGGTTATCGACCCTATGGCGAGACTTCCAATCGATCACGAAGCCCCAACGCTTCTTATTGCAGACGCTGCTCTCTCTAAGAGCACCATCATCAACTCGAGATTAACATACGTTAAGAACTGGGCTATTAGAAAGCGAAGAGATCTATGGATTCAATCTAAAGGAAACGACACAGACCCTGCTTTCCTTGAGAAGAAGATTAAGCTTCAAGAAAGTATTTGCCGAAAAATTGGTCGTCTGGAAAAGATGATGGATGATTGGGAAGCCGATCTCCCAGAACGATTTGGACCGTCAGAAGACAACGTGTGGACCGGCCCCGATGGCGAAGATGAGGACATCAACCGGACTGATATTCACGTTATCATACCAAGAAAGTACCCACACTTTTCGATCGCTCTGGCAGATGCTTGGCATTATTGCTTGCGGTTGCAGACGTACCGTGTCAAGTACCCGGATGTCCCTGTTGCCGACCCAAAGATTGGGGGATATGTACATGGTGTGCTTCGTATATTTGCGTCTCTGGGGTTTGAATCGACAGCTTTCATGATGCCGATTTTGTTCTTCGCTGGTATGGAGCTTCGTCAGAAGCCTCATCAGGACTGGCTAGCGGCGGAAATGCAGAAGCATATCGAGAATGTAAGATTTTACCAAATGGGTCGCCGTTGGGAATTGTACTTTGCTAACTTCAGGCGTCTCTAGACTGGTTTCCCTGGTTTCGTATTCGTTTTGGCTGGGTGCCGATTCGCTTGGATGAAGCTTCAAGGTCAGACAGCTGGCCGATTCACAAAGATCAAAGAAGGGGCGGCTGCAAGGTAGATTACCACCGTTCCCATTATTACAACTCACAAATATTAACATTACCTATAGAATCGATGGTGTTTCCGAGAACCTATGGAATGCCGAAGGAGTTCTCGGCACAATGGAAGCTCTCTCCCTCTACGATTCCCCAGATATGGTTCGCCAGCGTAAGAATTTCCAAGGAGATCTTGAAACATCTACGGTCATTGGTGACGACCTCGAGGAGGAGGAGCCGCACGCTAAGGAACCTTCGTTGACGCCTCAACCTATGGCTGCACATACTCCCGGGCCCTCTTCTAGGGATACTAGCGATGCTAACGAGCACCCAAATAAGCGGGTTAGATATAACAGTTTTGCTGCGGAAAGAAATCAGAGGTACTTGAGGGAGTCACCAGGATTGGAGGAGACATTGACAGAGGAGCTTGACTAAAGTTACTATGAGTGGAAACCGCCCTTGGTCTAGGTGATGTCATGACATATGAATTGGATTTCACGTTTATGTTTACTGGGACAAAAAGGAGGTTCGGCAGGTATAGCATTTGTCTTACTGTAATATTTTGTTTAGCTCAAGGCCCGAAATGATCGTTGATAAAATTTAGCGGAAGGGGCGGTGGAGTAATATGAGAGCGTCGAGCTGGAACTATTGAATATATACTGTCTATATATTAAGTAATTGCATGGAGGACTTGGGATTCCCGAGAATCGGGTGGCGTCATATTTTGTATTCTAGCTTCTATAGCCTAATAATATTATTACTGATTTGTCGCGGATCGATCTACGCTCAGTTAAATGAACTAAGAAGTGCCCCTATATCTCGTCTTTTACTGGCTTTGGCTTTGTATGCCTTGTTCAAGCCCTGGCGTTTAGAAGCAACGGTTATATTCTCTTCGCCCTGCGTATCAACCTTTGATAGCGGTCGTTTTTTCTCCCCCTTAGGTTCAGAAACTGCCTCTATGCGACGAGGACCTGTCTCTTGCCTGTACAAATATACCCACCCATTAGTTTTTTCGGGGTTGGGGTTCGGTGACACATCTAGCATCACCCTCCTCTTACTATCTGCCATCTTCTCTTTCGTAAGAACCCGTTCGGCGACTTTATGCATTCTCTTGAAAGCATCCGAGCCAGCCCAGGGCACTTTAGCTACAGCGATATGTGCAAGTTCCGCGTTTTTCCGTAATGCGGTTAAGCATTCCGGACACGCAGAGTCTCCACAGAATGCCGCCCAGCCAGTCTCCTGCCCAATTCCAAAATCCTTCTTTTTGAGGTATTCACATCGGTATATCGGTACTCTTATGTATCGATCTACGACTCTTAATTCAATGACCTTCAATCCCGACAAACCATCCAAATTAGCCAGTATTTTTGCTTCGCCAGAAACAACTGTATCCAAGATATTCGCCAGCCGCAGGACCCGTAGATTCTCGAAATTAGCTTTATTCGTCACCCAATTTTTGAAGACCCTGCCGAGAGCGCTGTAATTATTATTCACGAAAGGGAATTCCAAGGTTAGGCAGACTAGATTCCGTAGATTGTTAAGTTCTGTCAGTTCCCAGGTGTCGAATCCACCTTTTATCGTGAGGTTGACAAGCCATGCTGTCGAAGGTGATGCCAAGTAGGGGATATAGTGTGGGATCCAAGGTGTACTCTCTGACATCGGTATCTTTAAATGTCGTGATGTTGGGATTTTAGTGCTCGTATTACATAATTCCCGATTCCCTGGATGAAAATCCGGTTCATGGCCATAGACTTCGCAGAAATTCCGGAATATTGTGTATGAATCTGCAGTAGCATGAACTACATCGTCCCATATAATCTTCCCATAGTGCCAGGGGAGGTCGATAAGTACGTCTGGCGTCAGAGATTCGACATGTTGTAAAAGGGATATGCGACAGAGGTTGAAGAGTGTGTTTTCCTGTTTTGCAGGATTTGTACGGCGGTACTTCAGGAATAAGGCTTTCCTCTCGGCGAAATTTGGTTTGTCGAATAAAGATAGGGCAGCAGTAGGGGTTGTGAAGGTTTCTTCGGTGAAGAGGTTGCCGGACCGGTCGTCATATTTAAGGATCGGGCCGGATTTGTTGGTGGTAGATGAGTACAAAGCGGTTCCCGGGAGAGGTTTCGGACGAAACCGGCCGCTGAAGATATTCAAGCTCATCGTACAAGGCAGAATACCCAGGTAGAAGATACCTGGGATTCCTAGTTCTTAGATTGAGTAGAGTTTTGAAGCAGGATCAGGCGGCACCCAGTCAGGGTACGTCGTAAGTACGCGTCGCGGGGTTTGTAGTCGCTGGCATGAAGTATGAAATCGCAATAGATGGTACTGTATTGGCCACAGCTAGATCAAACCCGCCGTGGAGACTAGTTCAAAGGACCCAGTGAAGTACTTATGGCAATCATGCTGTTATGTGTAGTTGGTGGTGATAGTAGTGATGGTGAGGACAAAGAGAGAAGAAGAGGTGGTAACGGTAACGGTTGACGTCGTCGGCTGTTTTAACGGCGTTCCATGACGGAACCTTTAAGAACCATCCAAACCATTATAAATATAAAACTACCCATAAAGCCCATCTCTAAACATATTCAACTTTTAATTTCCATTTCCATCTTTACACCTCATTCGAATCCAATAGCCCCTCGATCAAAAAGCAGTCTCGATAACGGTTTGGTTGGTGATATCTCAAATCTTTCAATTCAATTCGCGACTTCGGGTTTGCAAGTCGTACTTGAAAGCAAGGGTCTTGGATCACCCTGCCCTAGTCCAAAAGCGCACGATTTAAGCGGCCTGCCCCACGTTGCAGCAACCACAATCCCGCCATGCGAGTCAGGATCAGAGCCCCGAATGGTGTTCATACCATTACTCTCGAAGATGTCGCGAACGTTGGCGATTTGATAGATGCGATTCGTGGAAAGGCTTCGATAAAGGGTGGCATTGCGGGTACGTCTTGCGATACGGATGTCTTGTATTACGTTAATTACAAGTATATCGACGTCGTGGACTAACATCAACGTATCTTTATCTAGTCAAGCATGGCTTCCCTCCCAAACCCCTCGATCTTCATTCTTATGACCGAAAAATGCTCCTTATCGACCTTCCTGTTACCGTGAATGGTGAACAGTTGATAGTATCAGAAACAGAACCGCCCCTGAGTACAGAGCCTAGTGTTGTGAAGACTTCAATTGGGCCAAGTAGCGGTCCTCTCAGCAACAGTCAAGGCACTTTGCTCAATCAACATGAAAGAGACCTGTCCTTCCCGAGTGACCCCCCAAACCCTTTCAAGGGTTGGTTCAGCCCTGGCGACTCCTCATCGGATTCTAAAGCCTCCAAATCCTTTAAAGGGCAAGAGCCGATTGTGCAAGTGGAGGGTATGCCTGGTTGGAGCTGTACTATGCGTGTAATGGAAGATGATAACTCTTGCATGTTCCGTGCTGTCAACTACGTTTGCGCTAGAGGCTTGGATATGATGTCTGAGCTCAGAGGGGTTGTAGCCTCCACAATCCAAGCAGATGCAGATCTACCAGAGACGGAGCAACGGTTCACTCATGTTGTACTCGGTAAGATTTATTAAACCTAGCTCTCTTATTTTTTGTTTCTGTAGACTGATTGGTACCGTATTATTTTTAGGGACTTCAAGAGATAAGTATTGCGAGAAGATAGCCGACCCTAATATCTGGGGAGGTTACATTGATCTTACGATCCTATCGGAATACTTCGCTACCACTGTAGGCCGGAAGGATGATATCCCTAATGTATAGATATAGAGAAGGCTAATGTTTTGCCTAGATATACTCGATATCTGTGGATGATGGTAGTGTCGTAACCTACAACGAAGGGCAGCCAACCTTTGCCATTGTGATCTACTCTGGCATTCACTACGACTGTGTCGCTCTCAATCAGGTCGCTAATGATCCTGATAACGATAGTGCGTATCCTTCCATCCGTATCCATTGGGGTATCGTGTATCTGACCGTTTTGGAACATGTATAGCCACCGTTTTTGAGAAAGTTAATACAACCATGATTCTAGGAGCCGCAGAGAAGCTATGCCGTATCCTAAAAGGCCGCAACTACGCTACAAATCTGAACAAGTTCAGTATCAAATGCGAGGACTGCGGATCACTATTGACTGGGACGAGGCAAGCCCAAGAGCACAGTTCCACAACTGGACACTATAACTTTGTAGAGTATACTTCTACATAGTTAAAAAGTTGTCAACATACTGTGTCGCTATTTTCATATGGGCTCCTTTCTCTTTCTTTTCCTTCCCTTTGTTTGTGATGCCCTTCGCATTTTTACCACAGAGCTTTCGTTCCAGAGCATTCCTTTTATCTTCAAGTGTCGTCCAAGTCTAGGCATATGTGTGTTGTTTTGTAGCGTCGATGCAACTTCCAACAATGAATGATATAACAAGCTGTCTCAATTCTCGATACCACCTCTCCCCTGCAAGTAACATTTCTTTGACGGGACCTGGCTTTTTGCTTTAGAGCATACAAATACCTACTTAAGTAGATAGATCCCCCTACTTAAGTACCTACACACCATACAAGATGTCGGCGTCAGCTCCACAGTCTAATTCTAGACCCTCATCTCGCGGTCGCGAAGCCCACCGGCCAACGACACCACTTCGCGAATCCTCACGTTCACGCGACTCCGTAAACCGTTTTCGCGACTCCCATACTACTTTCACACCAATTGAAAGTATAACGCCGTTCTTCACAGAGCTCGAAGATGGCCTCAATATCCTCCACGATAACTTACTGCAACTGCAGCAGATCCACGAGAATATCAACAGATTCAACGAGAGCTTTAGTGCTATGATATACGGGATGGAGATGAATGCTTTCTGTGTCGATTTCCCAGAGGCTCCGATACCACAGTCATTCAAAAGGGAGGAAGAAGCGGCAAGAGAAGCTGGTGGGTTCTACGGATGGATCATCTAGAGAATTCTGAGTGATTGTTAACGAGACGATGGAAATAGAACGACTAGCTGCTCTACAGCCAGCTCCCAGGACAGACCATGATGCGGAGACGACGTTTATGTACGGCCTAAACCCTTACGGTTCATTCGATGTTATGACAGGATATAGCTAATCGACACTATAGGACCAATGATACTTTCGTTGATCAGCCGGTCACGCCCGCTGCATCAAGAGATCCCAAGACACCGAATCGCAGAGGTAGAGGGGGTATTCAAGGTACAACACGTGGTGGAGGGAGAGGTGGTACAGGGAGAGGGAGCAGAGGTAGTGGCATAGCGAGAGGCACACGAGGGTCTCGATACGGGACGAGGTAAACGTGGAAAGACGGGATTGAGCCTATAACTGCCTGGCGTGGGATATATATCTGCCTTTCCAAAAATCTTGTGCGGCTGCGACAAACGAACTTCTTTACACCAACATTTCTATCTCCTGAGCCTCTTGCTATTCAGCGTTTACATCTTTGTATTATTGTCATATACCCCAATGAAGTACTTTGACGACCTAGCTAGCGTCCGGAATTGGAAACCTGATAGTTCGAGAGAGGGAGAAGCGTCCGATATTGCGAATGTTCCACTGCAAGAGCGTCAACTGTTAGAGGAGCGAGACCAGTTTAAGTTGCTAGCGTGCCATGATTTTAAGGTATGCTGGTGGATATCTCATAAACTAGTTAGGAGGAGGTACTAAAATGGCCTTTTAGGGTGCATATCTACCCTACGAAGACAGCCAGGGAATTTTCTCCGAAGACCCTGTGTATACTCTCGAGTACCTTCATCTTGTCTCCACTTTTGTCTACTTCTCCCACCACCGAGTAACCATGTAAGCTCCACTCGAAATCGACAACAAGACAACACGAATTCTAATTGCAACTAATTGCAGACCACCCGCACCATGGATAAACGTCATGCACAAGAATGGCGTTCGGATCTTAGGAACATTTATCGTCGAGCCTGGGAATACAGCTGGATTTAACGATTTACTAGAACGGGATTCCAATGGAACCTTTGTATTTGTGGATAAACTGGCCGGTTTGGCAGAGTACTATGGCTTTGATGGGTGGCTTTTGAATTTCGAGGAGCACTTCCCGGACACGACTTTTAATTTAGAGACTACGCTCAAGTTTATTGAAGAATTGAGGAAAGAATCCGATAGACGAGTAAAGGGGAGCGAGATTGTTTGGTTAGTTCTTCCTCAGAGTTTTACCTAATAGTAACGGTTACTAATCCAGATGCTCAAAAGGTACGATTCTCTAACAATCTACAATCGAGTTGTATATGTCAACGGATTATCGCCTTTGAATGCTCCTTTCTTCGACGTCTCCTCAGCTCTATTCACCAACTACCAATGGAACCCCCTGGCGCAGCTTCTAACCACCGCGGCATTATCCAAAGTCGTGCATAGAAACTACGATGTATATATGGGAATCGACGTCTTCGGTCGGGGCACCTTCGGTGGCGGCGGCTGGGGAATTGGTACTGCCCTCTCCGTCATTCGTCCGGCAGGACTTTCAGCAGCGATATTCGCTCCTGGATGGGTATTCGAGAATTTCGATGGTCAAAATTTTGAAGAAAGAAATCGGAAGTTTTGGATCAACGGCGGGGCGACTGATACAGAGCTTATTTGTAGACCGGTTGCTGAGTTCGCACCGGTCTGGGAAGCTGGGACTCAAGATTTCTTTTATACAGACTTTAATAGAGGATATGGTAAGAAGTGGTTTCAGAGTGGAAGGGAGATATCGGCAAGGCCGTGGATACACGTCGGGGCTCAGGGTGTTTTACCATCGTTCTACCCTGGGGATACGGACCTCTTGGTGTGGAAGTTTGATGACGAGACCGCCTATAATGGAGGACATTCACTCCAGGTTGTTCATAAAGCAGCAGCTGGGGTGGATGCGAAACTTGCTTCGTGTAAGCTGTACCAGCTTAACATGGAGTATAAGCAGGACTTGCGGTTCTCGTTTTCCTACACCTTGGCAGCAGCGCAGAAGGGAAGGGTGGCAGTTTATTTCATTCTAAAACGGTTCAACGGGGTCACTGAACGACATGAAGTCGGACTACCAGTGCAAGAAGGCTGGGGCATTAAAACTGTAACCTTGGATGTAGGGAAAACAGATGAAGAGATATATGGGACCAGAGTGGTAGAGTTGGGTATCGCTTATATACACGCAGAAACATCCGGAGAGGCAGAGACGACAGTCCTTAGGTTGGGACATATATGCTTGTCCGGACCTCCCGAACAAAAACTTCCAGGAATTAGCAAGATCTCGTCAACTGTTTTGGCGAGTGGAAAGCGACAGTTGAATTGGGGATTGGACTATTCGGGATTTTCGCCTGAGGAACTTTCACAACTCGGGGTTAAGAGTAAAGTGACTGGGGAATTCGCATATTTTTTGGTCTACAAGGGGCTTGGTGAGCTTCTTGGGATTTCACATTGTTTGGGGTTTATCGCTAGTGTGGACACTACTAGTGATGGTGGTATCTATCGAGTCGATGGAGTTGCTTTTGATGGGAGAATAGTTAAAGGGGCGTGGTTTTGATTATTCCTCAGCATAGACGTACAAGATACCTAGGTACTATACTTGCTACAGGCATGGAAATCTTCTTGCTTTCGATATAAAATGATATGGCTACTCTGCTGTTTTCGCCTTTGATCTCACCGCCTTCTCAGTAGCTTGAACTAGTTAAACTTCGGGGTCCACAGGATACCATTTATCCCACATCACGCTCGGGTCATATTTCTTCTTCAATTCCTTCATCCTCCCAAGGTTTGGGCCGAATACTGACACCAATTTCTCATCTCCATCGCTAATCAGGGCGTATAAAGTAGTCGCGGCGACGTGGGCACCGACGTCAGCGATTCCCTTCTGCTCGTTATCCTCTTTAATCCAAGCACGGACCTGTGCAATAAAGTCTTTAATAACCTGCATCATTTCCTTGTCCAGTTCCTCCTTGTCCCAACTAAACTCAACATAGATCAAACATCCTTCCCGTCTGTTTGCGTATGCGGTAGCATCAAGAGGGACGGATGCAACCTTTGAAAAGTCTCGAAGATCATAAATGAGTTTCGAGGCTGAGAGGTTTTCTGGGTGGGTCGCGACTACTTCTTTAAACATCTGGACCGTTCTTTTAAGGATGTCAACAGAAATTGGGTAGCTAATCTGAGTAGACGTTCCGACGAATCTGCTAAACTGTGGTGGGGACATCTTCTCGAACTGCTTCCAATCCGTAGTTTCGGTGTGACGCTTCATTTCGGCCCCACTTCCTGGGTAAATGGGACCTAAGTCGAGAAGAGGCTGGATATACTTCTTTCCTTCTTCCTCGGGACCGTCATACCAGATGAGGAATGCGGGGACAGGGTTGCCTCCCATTATTACCGAGAATCCAAAACATGCGAACTTGCCATTAGATTTCATGACGTAGTCCTGGTGCATGGTATTCACGAGCTCCAAGGAAGCATCGATCTTGTCAGGAGGGAACATGAAGATCCCACTAGATAGGGTAAAGGTGTTAGTCAAGAGCACCGGGATGGTTAAATTTGCGGACAGGTAAGACATACAAGTAAACTAGGGGATCAGCTTGATGCAGCTTATATGTAAATTCAGTGACTAAACCGAAATTACTTCCTCCACCTCGGATACCCCAGAAGAGATCTTGATTTTCCTCATCAGATGCAACCACAATGCTTCCATCAGCCAAGGCGACGCGAGCAGCAAGAAGGTTATCCGCAACAAGTCCATATTGAGCGGACAAATTTCCGATACCACCTCCAGTAGTAATACCACCGCAGCCAGTGATATTCACCGCACCCATAACCGGGCGGAGCCCGACAGCCTCAGCAGCCGCTTCGATGTCAACAGCCAGAGAGCCTCCCTGTGCAACTGCGATCGATTTTTCCGCATCAACACTGACTTTGCGTAGATTTCTCATATCAATGATCAATCCATAACCCGAGCTAGAGCCGGAGAAGGTATGTCTCCCCGAAGCAATTGCAACGTCGAGATTATGCTCTGCGACGAACTTGATGGTGGAAGATATGTCTTCTTCGGATTCTGGGAGGACGATGATATTGGCTTCTTTAATATGCATTCGACTCCATCGCTCGAGTAGGGGCCTGTATTCTTCCTCGGGTGATTGTCCTTTTACTATCACCTTGCCTTTTATACTGCTGCGCAGAGTGTCTAAGGCTTCCGAGGATAGGTTCGAACCATCGGATCTTTTTGAGCGGCCCATCGTAGATTTCGTGTTGATTCAAAAAAAAAATGCAACAATTTATATCCAAGTTTGTATTTAAATTAATGTCTGCAAGAAAAGGATGTTGAAAGAGGGCCCGAGCCACTAGATAGAGAAATATAGAACCAGTTTTGGAGTAAAAGGTAGGTCTTCTTGGTGGCCTTTTCTAGATCTTTATATCTTTATCGATACGTATCGATACGTATTCCCGAGCTGAAAAAGTAGTTGCACTATAATATTACCCAAACCGCACCAAAAGGTCCCTATCTAGGACATTCTTAACTAGATGCAGCCGTACCCGTCAGCCTTGTGATCCTTGATTCATAACTTGGATCAATATCTAACCCTGTGGGTCCATCTCACGAGTCTAGATCTTTCGAAATCTTTTTTTTTCCTTTGTGCCCAAAATGTGTATACGAAGGCAATAAAACTTCCACGTATCCCAACTAGCGACTTTACGAGTATTTTACTATTCTGGAGCAATCGAGACTTTGTTTGCTGACTAAAGCTACTAGCTGCATGTCTCTAAAGAGAATGTGCCATCAAATCAGGATGGAATATATGACTGCGGGGAAGATTCGCAACAAGCCATTGGCAGGAGGTGTTGGAAAACCTGTGTTTGTCATCTTGATGTCGCACAACATAAGCGAGAAAATGATCGGCTGTTTCGGCAGGGAAGCCGTCGTTCTTGCGGGGGAGGTTACGTAGCTTCAATGCAGATAGCCTAGCAAGTTTGGATTATTTATCCCGACAATACAGTGCGTTTCGTAGGACTAACTTTTGCAAGTGCTTACAATTAAAATCTCGTACCCGCAATATCTGACAATTTAGATATTTATTCCACAATGATCATTTTGAATGTTATATAATCTTTCTTATTCCACCCCGTCGGTCAATTATTTCTCAATATACGAACATGTGGATATTTTTATACGCGTTTACATAATAGCCCCTATAAGCTAAGAATTCCATCAAGAGGCTGACGTTTTTACATATGGGATGGAGGCCGGTTGGTGGAGATATTCCTACCTACAACTGCACATCTAATACGCCATTGTCTATCTGCATTAAAAGGGTTAACAATAACTAGATATAGTGAGGGCTACCACGAAAAGAATATGTGTGGGAATATACGATGCCTTGTTATTTGTCTGCTAACTAATACAAAAAGAGGGTGTCCAAATTTCTGGCGGTCTAAAGCTGCTCATGGTCCTTATTTAGGGGAGCGGGCTCGTTAATGTACATACTGCTGTTAATATACTACATGCATGTCTCACCTTTACTAGACACATAACATCTCTTGAATTATTTTTCATCGGCCTCCTAGCTTCGCATCATAATAGTCATACTCTGTGCATGTGGAAAAAAGGTTGTGGACTTGCCTTGGTTTAGACGAGTGTGTGTTTAAATGAATCTCTCGATCCATTTCCAACGAAAGTCATCAATATCCGAATACCGGTACCTCTCACTAAAATCCAGGAATTTCTTGAATTCATTTTTTGATAGCACCGTCACCCGTCGATTCCCAGCCCCTCCCTGCAGAGTTTCTTCTCTTGGTCTGGTAAGGAAGATCGTATTCGACTTTAGATGAACCGCCTGGCTTCCAAAGTAGCCTTTGATTCCTCAGACAAGGAAATTTGTTTTCCGGATATGCCCTCTAAACAACCTGCAATAATTCTCTTCTAGTCGTTCGATGGGCAAATAGTCGTCGGATTCATAGTCCTTGATATCAAGAAATTCAATTGTAGGAAGGATTGTAGGAGGGATAACGAGGTTTGCCTAGATATTAATGACAATTTCGGTAGGCATACCCTTAGACATACCCTTAGGCATTGGAATATGGGATGCACTAAGCCTCCTGCCTACTAATTGTTCATTGGAGGCTTACTAGACCACCGTATATTGGACCAACGGATTGTTCCAGGTGCTCCAATCTAGTGAAATCGGCAACATCCGCTGTTTCTAGAATCAACAAATTCCTCCTACGTACTGATTCCCTATAGATGATTTCAAAGGGCCCTCCAAGGAAGATCAAAGACAGGTGTTTAAGATTTTGCTTACGATAGTTAAGGCAGGTGAAGTCAAATCGATCATGAAAGAAATCACTACTCGGGATTCTGGAATATATGCTACTAAAGGCATTGGTAATTGTTGAAGCATCCGCTGGAACCCTTCTATGGTTGCGAAGGGGTCATCGAGCTGTAGGTATCTCAAATTTACGAGATCAGCGGTGATATCATGGAGCATTGCGCAAGCTGCGCTGCAGCTCAATAGGCCGAGAGCCTCTAGAGTGTACGGTCTTAGAAACCTTGGATTGGGCTGCAACCGTGGTTGAGCCCAGCATCGAAAATCTTGCATGTGCAAAACTTTGAGATTTAGTTGATTCGGCCAGTCGGTATCGCGTGTCGGAAAAAGGCGCATGGTATACTAGTCAAAGGTCCTCCAAAAATTAGCTGCCGTAAAAAGGCCTCCACATTTAGAACGTGGCGATCCCATTCCCATATCGAGGTCCTCATTCGGCGCTTGGGAATCTCCGGACTACGCTCGCAAAAATTGACTCTTAGAGAGGTCAACGATCCGGGGTTAGCATTAACGGTTTCCCACATAGCCAAAAGGTCTACTTCAGGGAAATCGGAAACATTGGCCGACCATCGAATGCTAAATGTCGATCCTTCAAGACTGTCGAGACTGGTAACCGCTGGTTAAAAATCCAGTCTCTGAACAAAGTTCTCCGTAATGGGAATAGACATATTTCTAATATGGATGAACCGTTAAATCAAATCGACAATGGTCTTGGTATGTGGATAAAAAACGAAAGCGGATGCGATGCTACAAGAAAGTTTAATTTTGCGAGCCAGATGTTAGTTCTGATCTGATCCCCTCAACGAAGTAAGCAATTCACAAAACAGGTTCGATTGCATCATACTCTAACGTAGCGAGGTTTCGGAGGTTAAAGTCATTGTCCATAGAGAATAACTTCACCAAATTTCTTTCTCTGGCTGTTTTCCGGCACTTTCGAATCGACACCTTCGACGAGAAGCTCTTGAACAAACGAATTTAATACTTTCAATTCGATGGCCATGCTTGTTGATATAGTTGGAAAAATTCTAATATGTGACTAAATTTCTATGGCCACCCCAACAGATAGAATCCAAAACCAAGCTCTTTTGCAAGTGTTCTGTCGCAATTTTGTATAGTTCCGAACATGTGAGGCGAGCCTCGAGGAGGGTACGTCTATGGACCTAGTGACAACATATCATATTAGTAAAACTCATGGATAGGCTAGGCTTCCGCTTGAATATTTTGTAGTGGAGTTTCTCTCACAATATAGCTGATAATCTTGTGCTTAAGTTCAGCGGGAAGTTTCAAAAAACACTTTCGGGTGGCATTGCGTATTGGGGCCGGGTCGACGATGGTAGCTTGATCTCGGGTACTATACTAGAGCACAAAGAATGAATATCTAGCAAGCACATATTATTTATTAACCTATAAAATGTTAAATATTCAATTAGCAAGAGAAATAATAAAAGTAATAATTGGTTTTCTCAAACATAAATCGACATCTACTATCGATCGACCGTGACCATATTTTGACACTTGAGACAACGCACAAAATACCACACTATTGGATCTTCGAAAGCCTGCCGAGATTCGGGTTGACCAAATATTAGCATCCGTTTCGCAGGTACATATCGATATTTTATTTTGTCGAAATCTCGTATCCAGACCCCATTTACGCGGAATTGTTTATGCATGTACATGTAGAGATTTTTTTAATTTTATTAACTAGCAATTATGGCTACTAAGGGACATTGCATTTTGTTTGCGTATTTCCAGCACTATGCTCTGAATCGTCTTCCTCTAGCAAGAACGGCTAATGCTGCCGGACTATCCGTATCATCTCTTGGAATTCCTCGTTTCGCGGCTCCAGGTTGGATAGTGATGGTGTGACCACCAGACCCGGCCGCGTTAGCAACGATGTATATATCCGAAGGAACAACCTTTGGGCCGCTATCAAGATCGGTAACCCAACCGGCTCGAGCACTCCAACTAGAACCGTCATTCACTGCCCATACCAAGAGGTCCGTGGTAGTGTATGGAGCACTTATTTTGAACCAAATGGAATTGTTATCATTGGTTGCGGTGTAGACCTGTGAGCTGTATGGGCCGAGTGAAGTTGGAGAAGGCGTTAAGAAATTTTTGGGTAAGAGAAAGGTGGGTCTAATTATTGCTGTAAAGGTGTATGAGCTGTTGTTGACGAGAGTGATATTGTCTACAGTTAGGGTTGTTAGCAACCTAAATCCTGAATAGTGTAATTATATAATAGGATATGCAAAGGATGGCGACGCGATATAGAGCTACTCACAAGGTGGGCTGATGGACATCTTGTCTGTAAGTAATCTTGCGATTGTGCAGCGAAGAAGACTTATAAATAAAAGAAGGATGGAATGCGAAGAAGATCAAAGTAATTCCGCTAATGTCTAGACTCTGGGGGATTTGTTTGCGAGACCAAGATACGAAGATCTGATGGTCTATTGAAGCCGCCAAAATGCTCCCTTTTATAGAAAAGCGTGGGCGGGAATCGCACCCATGCCCCAAGGCCGGGTTAAACACGAACCTGTTCAATTGGCGTGATATGTTAGAAAACAAGAAAAAGAAAAACAGACCGAGCCTTCGCCAGCCGCTTCCTTATTGCGGGTATGTATGTAAGTATTGTAATATATCCTCGTACGATAGCTACAGTTGAGTAGAGAGTTCGGCAGTTGTGTTCATGCGCATGAGACAGGGCTTCTTGAAGTTTATATTCCAAGCTAGCTATTTATGTCTTTTATTCCCAACAGAGATGAAATTCACGGCCATGCCGTCATGGTACTCCTTCGTATTGATTGCAGAGCCCAAACTGTGACTTAACGTGCATAATATGATTGTTTAACTATACGGCGCGGCGTGTCTAAACACCGGGCACCAGGACCATAAAGTATAATGTCCGGTCGATAGTTTCGGAACCCGCACCCGAGCAAGCCCCTATATGCCTATAAAGCCTCATTTAGCTTAAACTTACCTATAACTTTTGACCCCTTTTGATGATGTGATTATCCAGATTCGAGGTTAGTGATTATCTACGGAGTAGCTATGGGGCAATATTCCAATGCAAACTCTTTCTTCACATCCCTTGCATCGGCTTCTCTCGTAGCAAGGGTACGCGTCCTTCATACTGGGCCAGGGTTTAATTGGTTATTAATCTTACATAAGCCTAGATTGCCTTTAAACACCCCGGCCTGGAAAGCCGTTGGATTTTGCGTGTTGGCGTTATAAGACTCGGCCGATATCGATATCCGTATCTTCATATGCACTGTAATCGAGTTAAATCCCACTTTCCGAATTGTATTTTGGTCATTACTATGCATCCGCCTGTTAGAGATCTAATTCTAAGCGATATATAGTATGTAAGAGCGAGGCAACGAGCTTCCCTTGGTATCTAACCTAGTCTGGCAGGCAAGACGGATGCGAGTTCATATCTAACTTATAATCTTGTCACACAAACTCTTAAACCAGGCAGCGGCACAAAGAATTAACACAAATATGTACACACTATTAGGCCGTTGGTGTATCTGATGCCATTGTTTTAAAGTAAAAGTATTGAGGAATTCTTCTATGAATTTAATATACTTGTTCAAAAAGAGGTAGCAAAGTTAGTTTGGTAGAGTGCTCGAGCGTAAAGATATGATCCCTGGGGAGGAAAGTCAGAGAAACTGGAGACATTGTGCCGCATTTTATACTTTCTACTAGCCAATATTATATCGATGTCGTGATATATCGGTATACTGATACTATATATAGCGTAAATATTTTTTTTTTTTACCTCTGGTGTTCTTGTCGTATTACCGATGTTCAGCTACTGTATGCACGTATGCAAATCAGAAGGTTTAGTTCCATCTGTGGCCAGCTAAGAATTCCTTCCCAAAGCGTTCCTATATGCGACATCGCAGGACGCACAAAAGAATATGCAATGCATAGGCCAATGAGCCTTTGCAACGTGAATAGGACCATTCCGGCAATATGAAACCATGTCGACCAAGCCATTCCGAAGTGCGCAGCCTGTAAAAATGCAACGCTACACACTCGCACCAGTATCGACCATTCAACCCTCCATCGCATCATCAACTTTAGACATTCAGTAGACCGAAATTATGCACAATTGAGTGAATTATTCAATATTCAAGTCTAGATTTTACGATCATGAGTCATTTCATATGGCATCATGAATATCAGGTGCCAGCTTGCATTGCAGCTTAGCTTAGCTTAGCCAATTGCATGCAAAGCTTATTTGATCTTCCATATGGATCCATTCTATATAGCTATTCCACTCATCCCCTCCATCTTTGACTCGTTCACGGTTTCGACCTTCCAAAAATATAATAACTAGGATATCATCTACTCCGATTTTAATTTAGTAGTTTTAGGTTAGGTAGAACTGAGTTATTCGGATACAATGTTGAGTTAATCCATTTCCAAGTTCATGCTTTCTGGGATATATCGATAGATCTATGGATAGGGCACTCGAAATGAAAACAGGGAAAGACATATAACGTTTGCATTGTGTTATATATGTAATGATTTTATATTGGAAGTAGCTTGAAGTATTTCCAGTGCACCTATCTACATATCCAGTGTTCGCAAAAATATAGGCCTTTCGGAAATGAAAAGAAATGAATGGGTCGGCAAACTGTGAGAGCTGACATGTGAAGGCAGAGTTTCAAAAGAATTTTCAGCCATGAGTATTATAGTACAAAATATATTAATGCGGGTTGGTTTGAACAAAAACAAATTCCAGTAAGATGGAAACAAAATGAGAACAAATAATCAAAGTCCATAAATTTCAAAAGAGTTTAACCATTGAGCCAGAAAAATGCAACACTAGAGTGGTCGAGACACTCTCTGCTCGCTATTATCACCAAGCATTGGCCAACATTAGCTGGAGCAAACATAAAGGAGTATTTGGGCCCACCAACGGTATCAGCATTTGGGAAAGCTGCCGGAATGACATATTCGTTAGCCAAGGAAACTAGTTCTAACTCGGGTGTCGTAGTTGTACTTACCACAATTCCAAATGGGGTCTTTCGTATTCCCTTTAAAGAACCCTCGTTTTTCCAAAGCGCCCTCATCGCGCTTGCTCTTGGTTCCAAGTTCCACGGGGTTACCATTCGTAGCACAGCCAACAAAATAGGCAATGCTATTATAGTCGCTGTCAGACTCATAGAAACGGCGAATAGTGAAGTCTCCTTTTTTGTACAATGCAACGTCTTTACCAAGTTCAGGGTCTCGGTACACTAGTGTCTCTTTCCCTACTTTGCAGTCATAGACCCTTCGCACGGTTTGTTTGAGGACTTTGTCGTAGTATAGGCCGACGGTAAATGAGATACATTTCTTGGGTGTCAAAGCAGTCAATATGCTTTTCGTCGAATCCTTGACGGAGCACGAAAGTTTGAAAGATACTGAATTCTCCGTTTCTGAGGTTTCCGCTTTGAAGTTCACGATTCCACCTTTGCCCTTGCATGTTATCTTTTTTGTGTTACCAACGAGTCCGACTACCTGGCTAAGGGATACATGGCCGGCGGTGTTCCCGAGGGTTGGGGAT
Organism: Arthrobotrys flagrans; assembly: GCF_004000055.1. Classification (NCBI taxonomy): domain Eukaryota; kingdom Fungi; phylum Ascomycota; class Orbiliomycetes; order Orbiliales; family Orbiliaceae; genus Arthrobotrys; species Arthrobotrys flagrans. Next base: position 2,513,004 of record NW_027137556.1, read on the forward strand.
CCGGAATATTTGCTAGGTTCTTGAACGGTTGTGGTTGACTTTCTGCTACCGATGCTGATGCTTATTCTCGTAGATGGCGACATGCTGGTATTGATATTGTAGACAAATTTTGGAAGCCTTTTAAATATCGAAAGGGTACCTATATTTACCAAATGCGTTAGGTTTATCTTCAAATACATTGAAAGCCAGAGCCATTAAACTTACCATCTATTATACTCCTTGTAGAAATCGAGGACAGGCTATGATGCTTTCTCTCATGCCAGTGTATTGAAATTGCATGAGATTGCACGAAGTTTAGGAAGAGAAAAAGGACAGAAAGAACAAAGATATTGTAAATCCGAGCCATAACGACAGAGTGTATTTACTCTCAGACTTCTATACAATTGTGCGATGCTAGGTTGGGTATGTTGGTCCTTGAAACCGTCAAGACTTGAACAGGCTGTAGTCGCTCGAGGTGAAGTGAAAAGTAACGAGTGAATATGTCGGTTGGTATCTTCGGTAGCAGAAATGGCCATGGATGCTTATGCCTGATAAGTATCTGGTTGTTGCAGATCTACTGCTGGACTTCCAATTCTTATAGGGAAGGAGTCTAAATTACTTGTATCTCCTCTAGAACTTCTTGATACGGATTCGGCTCCGGAAATTTGTCCCACGACTAGTACGCAGCTATGGCCGTATATGGGAAAAGAATTGGGGCTTTGGACTTAGCTTCCATTGCCCTAGTCTGTGCAACCACTCCGCCATGTTGATATGGCAGTGTCAATGAACCCATGTGTAGAGGCGGGGCTTGGTAGGAGATGTCCGATCTTCGACTCTTCTTTACTATAACGGTCCACCTGGAAATATTACCCGACTAGCTGTGTTCGAGAATCACTCGACCCAAACCAGCATGTTTCATAACTTCCATTATCAGAAGTTCAGCGTTGTAAACGTCAAAGACAGGCCCACATTGACGGGCTGAAAACGTAGTGGATAAGGAGGGGTTACGGTAGTCACTTCAGACTTCATGCATGCATGTTGTATTACCGGCCGCGTTTTAGTTTTCAAGATACATCATCCCTCTTCTAAATTCTGTTGACCGATTTGGCACACGTTATATTGGAATTAATTGGACTATTGAATGGGCTATACGGTGCATGTTGTGTTGCAGTTGACCCCACGGCCCCACTATTGCCGATTTCTCGTTCGGGTAGCTTGATTGAGCTTAGAAAAAAGAGTACTATCTCGCGGTTGATACCAAATTGACAAACCTCAAACGAGGTGCTGTGGCGGGCGCCCTTCTCCTACGACAGCCATTGAAGCGACCCGCGACCTCCCATGCAGCATGCAGAAACCATTACGAAATCCCGATCGCAGATCTAGGCATTCGATACCTATGAAGAAATCCCGTTGTGCAGAGCTTGCGGCATCCTGCACGACGGCGACAAAACCATGACTATTTGCACCGGGCTTCAATCCGTTATATTAAATTGTCTCGTGTGTTCAGCTGATACTCGACAGTAGCCTTCAACAGAAGCCGGTATTTAAATAGAACGATGCGATGTTAAAAGTAAAGTATTTTTATTCGATTACTTGGAATCTTATACGGTAAACTTGCCACAGGGACGTGGCTAAAAAGATTCAATGCAACATGTGTATACGATATCGAATTCGAAGAATCTTCTAAAATAGGGTACCTTCATATTAATTCATGATGCCATTGGCGTGCGCAGAATTTAATTAACTGTCAGACCCGCAAGCTTCTAGAAGATCGATAGAAATTAATTTGTTTCGGAATTCCACACCAATGTTGCGCCATTGTGTATCGATCTTATTATTAGCTGGCTAAAGATGGCTTGTGTCCGATTTATACTTTATGTCACCCCGCCTTGTCAATCGAAAGAAGTCTCTATTCGTTTACCCACTTCGGAAAGTTAGAATATCATATCATGAATGGCGGCAAAAGCTGCGGCCGGATGCATTTGCCGTTATTCGACTGGTCAAGACTCTAGAAATGGGGGAACATATTTGAGCCTGGGGGTGATCATGATGGAGGTGTATGAATTGATATCAGGATTGCTGTGTAGTGCTTTTGCCGCTCCTCTCCTACTTCCTATTCGAGAACAGAATGAAACTCGAGCTTCGTCCAAAGACGTCAAACCTTGACCTGGTTTTTCGTTTAAATTGTGACCTGGATTTAGCTCAGGAACCGGCAAACCGGCCTTAATCAATTGAATCAAGTCAGACTGACCTTGCAATACCTTAACCCCAAAATGCGCATATGCGGCAATCTAGGTTCCGATATCATGAAGCCCATGTATATATATACTTTTGTTTGATCACAGACGAACGTTCGAACCTTCTTACGGAGTTAAAGTTATAACGAATCACTAATCCTATAACCCCAAATAGATCCCATGACCACGGTCGCTGGTCGAATCCGTTAAATCACGGCTTCTGCCTGCATAGCTACTCAAGTATCGACACTTTTTACCAATCAGAAATACAGGATTTTTGTACAGAAGGCTACGTTCCAAGTGAAAACAGACCTCTTGCAGCAAACCCTATCATCCTCCTTGTAGTTTCTGAAACATTTACGGATTGATTAGTAGTTTACCACCGCAACAGTGGATCCGGGTTTATTTTCGTGATACAGACAGAGACGAGCCTCGCGTTGTCTCAAGATGCACATCTCTCGCCAGCTTCTCAAAGGGGCAAGATACCCAAAATTGTGCAGGTTAAGCCGTTGTACATATTTGATCATATGGACGAGATTGTGTAACGAAAAGCAAACCGGCGACCTATCAAATTTCAAGTTGATTCGTGCGGCGCCCGCCTTACCAACAATATTTCGACATAGTTTTCCCACGCATACAACGTGCATGAGTTTTACTATAAAATACTCTATGTATCCGCAAAGTTTCGCAAGTCGTACGTAGGGTAATTCTGTCGACAGTCTAACCGTTCCTAAACTCGTAGATCGACTTTTGCGCCGGAAGCCACCTATCCAAACCTAAACTATCTTTAAATATCTAACTTCGACCGAGTTTGCATTTGTGCTTTAATTATCACTCTTTCGTTTCCCTACCCGTTTTATAGCCTTACAATCCTTTATATCCTTTCCTTATTTCGGCATTTTAAAAAAAATGGCGGCGACAGAGATAAGCATCGATGACCGAAACCTAATCATCGAGGTTGTACTTGATACCCAGTGGCTATTCGAGGGTTTCCAAAGGACGAAAGGCAGCGAGTTAGTTGGGCGGATTGCTCGCTTCTTTCAGTCGAATCCGAATTGGAACGCTACCGGATACAACCAAAAGATAGCCCAGCTTGCCGGAACATCCATCGACAATATCAATCTTCTCGAGATGTACTGGGGCAACTGGGGGCAATATTCGAAGTATTCCAAGTTCGCAAACGAGACAATTCCATATCTTGGCCATCCTACACAGAGTCAGGTGTTTATACCTGTATACATAGTCCTTTCGTTGCTCACCTTCGCAGTAATTGTGACGAGAATGTACTCTCGCATGACGATAGCTGGATTGGTGAGATCATATGATTGGGTTCTCTTAGGCGGCTTCGTCATGACGTTGGCTTTGGGGATGCAAAATGCTATAAGTAAGCGATCTTACGTTTATGGTAACCGTTATACCAATTTCTAACAGATCTTCATAGTCTTATCTACAAGCAGTGCGTTGAATCTTCAAATCTTACGCTCTCGATACTTTCCGTGAATGTCACTAAGGCGCAGTAAATATTTTAGCATATTATAGGGGAGTCTGGGATAAAACATGGCTCGACTTCCAGGCTGAACAGGACTCTAGTTTATCAGCCTCTATCTTATATCCTCTCACAGTAGTGCTCATCAAATCCTCCTTACTTCTTTTCTATTACAACCTCTCGGTATGGAATCCGCTAAGATGGGCAACCGTTGCAACCGGCTTCTGCGTAGTTGCCAATGCACTCGCCACAATCTTCGCGTGGTGCTTCCAATGCAATCCTGCCTTGCCCTGGAAGCATCAGAACTATATGGATCCTGAAGGTGTTTGCCTAGTAGATACCTGGAAGTTGGAGGTTGCTACCGGGTCCGTCAATATTATTACTGATATTCTTATTTGGTGAGTAGCTGCCAGGGTTAGGAAGAAGCTATCGATATCTAACGTGTGCGCTTGGAATTTAGGATCATTCCAATCCCAATGATTTGGAAAATGCAACTTAGCTTAAGGGAACGGATCATTTCGATCTTCACACTCGGCGTCGGTGCCCTCGCTTGTATTGCTTGTGCCATCCGAGTTCGGCTCATCAATATGGCATGGTACGGCTCTTCTGATGAGAGTAATGCTTCCATAATATGCATTTGGACAATGTGAGTGAACTTATCTAAGGACAATATGAAGCCCCATTACATGGCTAACGACAGCACACAGTACCGAGCTCTATCTCGCACAAATATGTGCTTCTATTCCATCCATTCGTGCTTTAGTGCTTAGCAAGGCGCCGCGGCTCTTGGGATCCGAGTCTGCCGATCGGAAGGAGAATATCTACGATAAATACAACCACTACGATCAATTCCCAGACTTTACTAGCCAAACGAGTTTGGACAAATCTTCTCCAGAAGTATCAGTCATAGCCCGTGAACACCTTGAGAAGCGTGCGGACAACCGAGTTTGATCTTTTCTTTCTTTTTGCGAAATACAATGCTATTTTTATGTTCATATGATTCAATGGAAGCTACTGCAAATTCTAGTTCCGCATTCTTTCTTAGAAAATGTTTAATAAGCCCGGACATACAATTGATTACTTGAGAAAAAACGCCAGGCGGTAGGAAGTCGAACGAGATTCTCAGTCGCTTCATAGTTAATTTCAACGCAATTTGGTGAGGCAGATTCCAACATAAAACCTGGCAAGCCCTGCGTTGCAGTGTAATTCGAATATGGAATCCTGGGTCTTGTACCACCGTTACCCGTTCGGTCCAGCCTCACGACGAGAGTAGATATCGATATTATAACTCAGCTGGTGAAGTTAACTGACGTGATTAAATGATGATGATTTTCATATGATACATGAATGTGCTCGATAAATCTATCAGCACTGCTGCGCTGGTGTCAACTTTAATTAAGTATATATATCGTATATTTTAGGAACAACATCATCATAAATAATCCACGTCAACCCAGTGTTCCTTTTGAAAACCCTGCCCAAGAATATCTGTTGTTTTAATAGGACTCGATAGTTCAAAACTGAAATTTGCTCGTATCCCTAATGCACCAGGGCCGGTGTTCTGGTATTCTCCATAGTAGAGATTGTCAACCGGCTGCACAGTGTCCCATATCGACCATCCTTCCGAGTTGACAACATCCCCCAAGTAGCTCTTCTGGAAAACTACTCTCGAGAACTGCCTCCACGGTCGTCCAAGATAAGTTGAGCCTGGGGTAGCACTGCCGGCCCCATTAACCTTGCATTTGGTGAATACATAAAAGGAAGTATTATTTTCCGCCTCCCTTCCATTTGCAGTAATCCAGCCCTTGCCAAGTGGTTCGATATCTACGTTCCAGAACCAAGCAGACGCTCTAAGACCAAAAATGAAATCTACTGCCCCACTAACATAAGAGTTCGCATATATCTGACGCCCCTCGTTGGCGTAAATTGTATCCTGCCAGCCGACAAATTTGCACCCATAGAAGCCTTGGTCTGTATTTTGAGCGCTTAATGCAAGTGCTTGAGAACCAGCACCGAAGGTATTGGCGATATTTAAATTGTAGAATTTGACATTAGAAGTCCATAGACGAACAGTGGATGTTTGGTCGTTATTTGTAAGTCCTGGGGTTAACCGGGAAAGGTTGTAGGAGATGGTGACTTGATTCTCGGTGTATGATCGAGAGTCGCAGGTATATCCTCGAATTGTGAGAGGGCTAAGTAGCTTGCCAATGTAAACCTGTTCTGTATAGTTTCCTGGAAAGATGAATATTGTTTGACCCAAGTTGTAAGGGAACGCCGTCGTATTCTTCAAAGCAGCTACAGCCGAGCTAATGGTTTTGAAGCTGTGAGGGTACCTCCCTGTTCTGTCGACGACGAGATCACTCCACTGAGGGTACGTTTGGGTGTGAACGCCGATGCATCGAGACCAGGGCCAGATAGCTCCGGCAGACGTACTGGAGATGAGGGCAACAGCTGCGAAAAGTAGGTGGAAGTAAAGCATATCAAACTAGCTCCTATCCGAATATGTATTCAGCCTTCAATATAAAGTTATAGAAGCAATTGCGCGACTAGACTGTTGGTGGTTTTGCGGTCAGGACATTATATATTACATTGTGTATGGAATAATATACTTATATCCATCTCTACTACACATAGCCGACTCAGAGACTTTCCTCACAGATGACACAGTACAGGACGGACTTTTGTATCTCCGTTAACTTTTGCTAGGGTCGATCGTTGATATCCGATGAGTGCAATTAAGCCGGTTCGCGAATTCGCAACACATGTTGTTCATCGTACGCCGCCTTGGCAGGAATATTCGAGTTTCTAATCCGCCAATCAAATCATCAGATTTTGCGGGGAATCATAGGGGTTGATAAATCCTTGGCATTCGTGGCATCCGACGAGAATGCCGATTTCCAGCTTGGAGACGGATCTATATGCCAATCTAAGCTGCCTGCAGGTCTCCGGTTCGTATTGGTGCATAGTTAGCAAGCTCCATTTAAAGATACTCGCATATATATAGCATATTATGCAGCTCCACTCCGTAGTTGCTAAATACATCTCTAATATCCAATATTTCCCTGCTATTAGTATATTGTGAGGTCTCGTAAATGCTTGAGTATTTATAAACGCTAGTATTTATGCGTCTGAAGCAGGAAATGTTTAGTTGATTATGGGATTCGGTTTGCAAGCCCCGAAATAGTTGAGACATGGGAATTCGTAGGCTCACCTTGTAGAGATCGTTTGACTTTGCGGAAGCTAGCCCCTGGCAGCTGGCCTGCGCGGGGAGCTTTAGTTAGAAATTGATAAGATATTGAGAAATGGGAATAAGGTTTCCACGCGGATCTGAGATAAATTCGAAAGTGCAACAACGATCACAGTCGTGGGCTTGGAATTAGACTAATACAATTGATAGATCCAGAAGTACCGCTAGCTTAATCGAGGCGGAGCAGGTATCAAACTACGCTGGCGCCCGTTGGAAACACCAGGGAGCATTGTAGGTATTGCCCGGAGAGCTCTAGCGGTACTGGACCGCAGATCGTGAGCCCAAATATATAAGTATGTAATGCTACCGAAAACCTAAATGCGTCGTCAAGTAGAAGTTTCAAAATATTGCAAACGGCCGGGAGGTTCATGTAAGGTGGCATTCCGGTCCGTTTCGGAGAGTAGTCGGCCCCATGGCCAACTTTCGGATGCCCTGAGCATGACAAGTCGGACGACCGATGAGTAAAGTGGGATGTCTCATCAGTGAAGAAGCCACGGGAAAACCCGGCAATCGGGGCGCTGCTGGTCGAGGACAACTTGGGCGAGGACTTGGGGAATTGTCTTCATCCTGGTTTCCTACTTTGTACGGAGCAAGCGGATATTAAATAGAACCTTGGCAATTGTAAGATGCAAAGCTCCGCACGCCCAGGGCGAAGGGAAAAATCTTAGGAGTGAGCTTTATGGGATTTGAGCAAGAGACCATGTAGTTGAGAAACAGATTGGGTGTTTACCAGAGACGCTTCTATGTATTACTGCAGTCGCTGAAAGTTATATCTGGTGAAGGGCCTGGCGATATGGGCGTCCTTCAGGCCAGGCCCTGGGTATTTCATGCATCTCGACCCCAGGGCAGTTTTTATAGATCCCGCGGCAGTACCCGGGTACCCGTTTTAGACTAGCTGGACCAAGATACCATTATTTGACAATGTGTTGTGGATTCTATAACATAGAAACGGTAATGTATACACATACGGATACGCAAAATCAGCTTCGCTACGGAGTTATTTCAGTTAGACTTTCTAGGGATGCCCCCACAGGATGATGTCTAGCGAAACCGGGAGGGCTTTACGGAGTTCTTGTTCGTCGTTCTAGGCTCTGTTGGACGACATTTAGGAATGTGTTGAGATGTTGTATTTCGACATACCCTAGCCGAGAGGCTGCGAGGGGCCAGATAGACGCTTCTTCGTTTACTTGTAGTATTAACAATTATATCGTACTAAAAACTAAATTTAAAGAAATAATCGATTGGAATAGCTTTCTTTCCGTTAACTGGTATTTCGGCGACATGGCAATCAATGAAGCTTCTCCAAAATCCACAAGACTGATGTCGTTAGCCTTCGCTTAGGCTGGTCTCGTTCCACGCAGCAGCCTTGTCCATGGGAAAATCTGCCCCTTACATGATTAAGGGACGGGACTTGGCAGAGCCACAGGCAGCCAATAGGGTTACCTTGCGGTCCAAAACCTGTGCTTCCCAGTGTGGGATTAAGGGGTTGGCTGACAGGGTCACGGCAAATTTTTTTGACAAGGTCCCTTTTTTTATGATTTCGAACATCGCTCTGGCACGATATACTGGATGTTCATGTCGACGAAATGTCGCCGCCCTGGTTGACCGCTGACCCGAAAAGGGCAAATTGCAAGTTCGAGACAGAGGAGAAAAGAGAAGATGGGAGGGATGGCGCCAACCAAGACATTCAAATGTAAAATGGATGCGCATGCACATTCTTATATCGACAGTATTAATATCATGTCCTTGCTGGCTAAATTCCAGGACTCCCCACGTTAAATTCCCCAATGGTGGAGATGAAGATTTTTCGACGGAACCCACAGGAAGGGGTCGAATGTAGGTCTGATGCACAAGTAGCCCCATAAGCCGTTATCTCTCAATAGTTCCTCGATCGAGCAGAAGCCGTAACCTTCTTTCTCTTCCTCCATCACCACATTCTCCGCAGCGCTATTCTTTTTTCTCTCAGGCCCAGCCGATTTAGATCTCTTGCTTCCGCGCTTCGCTTCAGCTGCTCGCATCGCATTTTCTTTGGTTGCCAACGACCCGGTTGTTTGCATAATTAAGTCACCATCTGTCTCTGCGCTTAAGACGCCTCTGGGGCTCGAAATAGTGCGCCCTCAGCGACGGTGACCGGAGCAGGATATTGATCCTCTGGATCTGACTGGCTACGACTCGTCCGCCTTCATAATCGGCTGGGCGGTTGGCTTGTTCAAAGCCGCTCGCAATTTTGGTTGCATTTTGCCGGGTAGGCACAGCTGCACAATCATTATTTTATTCCTCCTAGCAGCAAAGGGGTGTGCACACACCAACCGGAGCGGGTGCAGCGCAGCAATTGCTGAGCGAGACGGGTCGGTTATTCACAGCAGGAAAAGAAACAAGAAGAGTTAATCTTGGTGGTTGTGGCCGCCAATCTACGGGTTCTTTTTCTTCTTTTTCAGCTGGGCCAGTTTTGGTTTTTCGGTTGCCAGTTGGTGGTGTTTTTTACCCACCACCGTCACTTCTAATCGATGGATTTCTCCACATCTTCATCAACATCATCCTCCTCCCATCACCACCACTCTTATAACCACTTCTACTCGGCATCACCAGCCTCCTCACGGGCGACGGCGACAAGAACTCCGCCGTCTCACAAGTTGGCTGCCACACCTTTGCAGCAGATTCACCGTTCAGCTTCTGCATCGGCTCTTGTCGCTACTGGTTCCTCGCGGACTAATGGCTTCGGCTCTTCATCTGTAAAGAAGTCGACCACATCAACTAGCCCCAGTGCTCCACCTGTGCCAAACATCCCTTCCTTTCTCAGGAATAATAACAATAGCTCCATCCTCTCGAACACGTCAGGCACTCCAATCAATTCGTTCTCGGCTTCTCGTCCTAGCAGTGCCAAGTTGACCATTGACACATCACTCTCTAACGGCTACTCAAACAAACAAACTCAATATCAGCATCATCATCATCATCATCAAAGTCAAAATCGAAGTGTTTCCGACACTGGATTCTTTGCCACGAATTCATTTGCATTAGCATCGGCATCATCGTCAAATAGAAAGGTTTCTGCAAGCAGGGATGGAAACCTAAACAACATCGGAAGCGGTACTGGAAATCGCAGAGAACAAGATCGACACGAATTACATACAGGGTTTCGGGACTCATTGGTTGATAATCTCCTTCTAGATTTCGACAAGCTCGGCCAAGACTTCTCATGCGACCCTGTCTTTGATAAGTTCCTGGACCCCTATTACCACGATACCGACCACGTTGGACCTAGTCAGGGGGTCTCTTACTCTTATCGGGATTCGGACTACGGCCGAGGTCAACTTCAGAGTAGACACAATCAACGAAAGCGATCCGATAGCAACCCCGTTAACTATCAGCGCTTCTACGACGCACCTCAATCACCTCAACAGGGCTACTTGCAAGAGGAGGACGAAGTATTTGAGCACAACAGCACATTAGTTTACACATCCGACGGCAGATTTATCACCACGCCCCCTCAATCACGCCGTGGGCCCCCACCAAGCCGCCAACAGACTTATTCCTTTGAGCCTTTCAGTGACGCAGCTCCGACACCAAGAATATCAAATAGGTCTCGTGCAAGAGAACCAGAAGTTCCCAGACAGCCCAATCATCTTCAACGAAAAAGATCGACGAGATCGAATAAAAGCCTGAGGCGCACAACAGACATCATGGCTGAACAATCGACACTTCCAACGATACCTTCTGAGATGGCACATACGGAGGCAGTAGCAACACCGCCTCCCAAACCGGCCTCTAAACCAGGGTTCTTCAGGAGAGTCTTCGGAGGAGGAGGCAGTAGCAGTAATAGTGGCAGTAGTGGGGGAGGAACCACTCTTGCGAAACCAATCCCACCACCGGCCCCGGTACAACAACCGATTTCAGATGCAGATCGGTCGGGAGATGGCGTCAAACGACAGCCCTCAGTTATTGTCAACACTACATCCGATGTACCTGAGCAAGCGCCTCCACGTACGCCCCAATTGGTGACTAAGAAATCATCCGGATTTTTCAGGCGCCGGAAGAGGTCCGTCTCAGAACACGACCCTGTGCCTATGTTACCAAGCAATATTACACACCACCACCGAGGATCTGAACCTCACCTTTCTCATTCGCAAATGCAAGCAGGCAATTCTCGACCAGATACTGCAACCAGCCGTTCACAAAGCCGGGCACAGGACTATCATCACGAACGAGAGGTTTCCGAGACGGGTGTCACCCCTAATGCTGTGACATCTTCACCTAGCAACAGAAATCTATCCGGGGCTCGATCTCGACGACTCACGATCAGAAGCATCGAGTCCGAACTACCCAACCGAATTGTCGCAGACAAAGGGATCGATCCCACTCCGGAGAAGATCACGACAGCCGCTAACATTAATATTGACGATCTCGCCGCCGCTTCATCTACTACAAAGGACATGTACGCACCACCAAGAGGTGAACCGACATCTATCCAAAAACCAATTGTGGATTTATCGCAGCCGAAGCCACATCTGCAATTTGAAGGAACATTCTTACGGGATGACGACAGTGATTCAGGTACTGAAACCAATGGCAACTGTGCAAACATCGCCACTGAAAAGCCAAGCAAGTCGCTTGAGACTGAACGAACGACATCAACAGGAGATGTCTTCTATGACGCTGCCAGCAGCGCCGGAAGAAAAAACTCTGTTGCTGAGTATAAAGAATCGGCAGCCGCAATGCCAGTCGTTGTATTACCGCAGCCCGAGGATGATGAGAAACGGGTAACAGCCGCAAATTCACAAAAGGCGCTTCGTGCAACGGAAGAGGAGTATGAAGGCCAACCGTCACAAGAAGAGAAGGAAGCTGCCCGGAAAATCTTCGAGGGAGACGAAGATTTTTTGCCAAAAGTCAAAGCGGCAGCTTTTTTGGGAGAGGCGTAAGTATAGCAACCCTAATTTTTTTCGTGATCGCCAAGCTTACATGTTTTGCAATTAGTGGAGCCCCAAGTGCCCGCATCCGTACGGCCTATATGGCTTTGCATGACTGGACTGGCGTTAACATTCTCGTTGCATTTCGCGGACTTTGTGAAAAGCTCGTATTGAAAGGAGAAACGCAGCAAGTTGACAGGATTGTTTCTGCGGTTGCTAAGCGATGGTGTGACTGCAATCAAAACCATGGTTTCAAGAATGTCGATGTCGTCCATACCATTCTGTACTCAATCCTCCTCGTCAATACAGATCTGCATATAGCCGACCTTACGTCGTCTCAAAGGATGACAAAGGCCCAATTCGTGAAGAATACCATAGCGACGATCAAACGGGGTCTTTCTGTTGACGAAAACGATAACCCTCGAGATATCGCAAGGTGCCAAACTCCGTACGAGTTGGATGAGCCAGATGAAACTCACCACGTTAGCACAGGTGGTGGCCTGAGTAAAAGACTCTCTTTCATTAGGGGCCCTGCTGCTGTCCAGCGATTCTTCGACGACCAATCTACTGAGAATTTTGTCTCGGTCGATGGGAATGGCACCGGTGGAGAAAATGGCGGTCCTCTCATCAATGCGCCTTTCCTCGGAAATGCTCGACAGTGGGAACATACCGTGGAGTTGATTCTAAAAGAATTTTACGTTTCAATCAGAGCAACTGCGCTCCCTCTTCACGGCGTGACTGGCAACGAAAGATCTCCTGATAGCGCAACTGTTCCGACCAGCCTCGGGAAAGAGCTTCGCAGAACCAATAGTACGGTTAGCAAAGCTCCATCCGAAAGCTCGGTGTCGATGCGTTATGGTGGGAGCTTCGGATCTAGCATTGGGAACAACAGCACGACGAGACTGGGGTCAAAGTGGAAAACTAATCGATCACGACCTCGGCTTTATCCAGGCTCTTTTGCAGGCTCCTCGCGTACTAGCTTTGATGATAGACTCTGGAGTCCTTCAGCGTCCAGCACATGGAGCAAGTACTCTCTAGACAAAACAGCAACCACGATGATGTCTACTGACTCGCTTGGATCAGGGTTCGGTCAGGGTGACTATATGCAAAGTATAGGATTTGCAAATGCCTTGTCTACTGCCATAATCCGTGAAGAAACGGGTTATAGTGGATTACCATCCGACGATGGCGAACAGAGTATCCAGCAGACTGTTCTCGATGACGATGTTGATGAACTAGCCTTATACGGCGCCCCGTGGGCTAAGGAAGGAATGATTAAGCATAAGCATCACCTCGAGGCCGCCGACAAGAGGGCTAAGAACCGCGGCTGGGTCGAATGCTTTGCAGTCGTCGAAAAGGGTTGGATGAGGCTATTCCTTTTCCCAAGCGAGAAGAAGAAGGTCACGCAAGGTATTGTGGGAGGAGGAAATTGGATGGAGAATGCGGAGCCAATCGGTTCCTTTATGCTGAGGCAGACTCTTGCATCGGCGCTCCCACCACCTGGGTATTCCCGCTCGAGGCCGCATGTGTTCGCCTTGTCGCTTCCCAATGGTGCAGTCCATCTTTTCCAATGCGGAACCGCGGATATTGTGAAGGAGTGGGTTAGTACCGCTAACTATTGGTCTGCTCGCCTATCGAAGGAGCCCTTGGTTGGAGGTGTTAGCAATATTGAGTATGGATGGAATAACTGCATCGATATGGAAGCGTTGGCATCGCAGCCACCCCCGACTAGCGGCCATCAACCGCGCCCAAGCTTCCAGGGCAGCATGAGGAGCTCGATGGATCACCACGGTGGATTTAGGGCAAGGCTTCCGGGCGATAAGGCTAATATCGCTGACTGGAGCCCTCCTGCCCAGAGCATGTTTGCCAGCCCATTGTCGGAGGCGGAACAATTCAAAGCTTTGGAGGCATATGTTTCAAGCATCGAGGGAGATCTCCAGAGGCACAACGAACTCCGGGGAGCAATGTTGTTAGCTGTAAGTTCCTGAATATCATACCCCTTTTTGTTTTGACCAAATATACTAATACTTGTGTCTATAGTTCACTCCGAGACACCCGAACTACAACAAGGCGATGAACAACTGGGAACGCAAGTCCAGCTATCTCCTCAAAGAAATCGTTAAATTTAGAACTTACATAGACGTTCTATCCTTCGCTGCTATCTCAAAGGATAGGATATTTAAAGAGAAGGAGCAAAGAGCGCTCGAATTAGCGGCGGATAAAGCCCAAGCCACGGAAAGGTCGACAGAAACCACTACGCTACCCGACACAGCCGCGGGAATACAAGCATAGGTTTCCATCAGCATCACTCCTCATTAGATGATATCTGCAGCGTCTTTTTACAGCTGTTCCATTCGCAGGGTTTATCAAGTTTTTTTTCTATTATTGGCGTTCTTACGAATGGCGGTCTTTTTTCCCGCTTTTTTTATACTCATTTTGGTTTGCGGTTCTGAATACGATGTCTGGGTTTTATTTCAATCCGGGGGGCATCTTTGGCACGACTTTTTATTGTTTTTTTAGCGTTGAATGGTCATCTTTGGTTCGAAAAGCATTATCCATGTTTACACGTTGTAATACGAGCGTCCATTGCTCCTCTTCTTTCATTCCCCCCTTTCCCCTCGTGTCTTTGACATCGTGGGCCATTCCTGTTCTTCTTTTGTTTGTCTGTTCCACCACAGTTGAAACCGTTGATGATGGCTGTTCTTGTTGCATAACGCATGCATTATTGTATCCAACTTTACACTTTAGCAGCGTTTTTGATATATTAGGCCGCGCTGCTGTTCATTCGTCTTCTTTTCTTTCACCTTTCTCTCTTGATGGCCTTTTTTTAAATTGACATTAAGATATCCTTGTTACGTTCCTTCCCAGCGCGTCCATTGCTATACTCACTTCGAAGATTTCATGAGACAGCTTGGTGGTGCATCGGTGACGGTTTGAATTCAATGAACCTGTTTTTGAAGTTACGAATAATATGTATACTAAGTTCACCTTGATTGAGGCTAAGCAAGATCCAGATGACCATTTAGGTTTAATTTTATAAATTCAACTTCAACTTCATGTTATATAGATCCTGAGCAGTTAACTTTAGAGCCTATAATTATAATTACGTCGACCACGGTATACATTATCGACCAGAGTAGATTCATGTCATTTGATGCACCCAGAATGTAATGTCTCCTAGTACTGCTACTTGGAACGACCTGGTGACCAGATCAGTACTTCCCAGCCATTGCGAGTAAGTGTTTGACCGGCCTACAGTCCCTAGAATAGAACCTTGCATGGGTCCACGGTTAACGTAGAGCTGACCACCAGCTAGCTAGCACTCGTAGCTTCGCCGACTCATCGAAAACCATACCCCGGATACAGCTCTCATCCACCCATCTGCAAGTCCAAAACATCTCTCAATCTTCCAGACTCTAGGCAAGTGATCCAGGCCTGTTTTGAGATTCAAACCAGGCTGCAAGGTCCCACGGCCGAGGTAAGACCCCCGGCTTGCTCACCCTGCAGACAGCCTCCTAGGTCATGAGAATGTGACTAACCGTGACCACAGTTCCACATATCATCTTTTGCCTTACTGCAGGTGGCCCTCTAGCACATAAAAGGCCTCCTTGATTGGTGAATTCCCGACTGCATTCACAAGTACAACATCAAACACAACTTGCAACTTGGATGCTCAGTAGATCTTGTCCTTATCCTTTTAACGCAATCGTACATCTCTTGATATCTCCCGGAAGAAGTTTCGAGCCGTATACCATCGCACCCTGGACGGGGCTAGTCGTAGTTTTTTGAGCACGTACGATCCATAAACCGGGAATAGGGCTATTTAAAAGCCCACACTTTGGTCCCTAACTATACATGGCATTCGAAGTCGACCTTGATACGCAAGCATCTCGTATAAGAGCTCTAAGCGACACTGCTGTGATCCCGCCATACATCCCCGTCGCATCTCCGTCCGCCAAACGGAAACGAGACGTTCTACTCTACATTACTCCAGTATCTACGAATTCTTCGTTCAACAGCTCAGTAACTACGTCCTTTGGAAGCGACGGACCCTGTGACGGGGGTGGGAACGGGAAGGCGGTGGTTAGAGCTAGGACGGATGGTGGGGATATGAAACATGGAGCCGCTAGCGCAGGAATAATGTCAAGCCCACCACAGTCGGAAGCGCCGTCGCCTCGAACTCGAGTTGCCAACAAACTTGAGGAGTTGAATCTTAGTAGCAACGATGAAGGAAAGGAGCCGTCAAAATCTGCAAAAACGGTAAAGGCTTGGAGGAAACCCGGAGGGGCTAGTAAATTGGCGGATCTGCTAGAATCAAGGACAAATGCGTACAAAAGTAATACGGTCGATATGCCTATGGCGGCGGAAGAGGATGAAGACTCAGATCTCACCAGGACCCCGAGAAAGAAGAGAGCAGTGGTACCCGACGCTGATATCGATAAGAATCCGAGTGATGTTGCCGGCACGCCGAAAAAGCGGAAGGGTAAAGGGAAGGCTATGTTCAAGGAGCCCGGCGAGGTCGAAATGACGACTTCTGACGAATCTTCAGCGAAGCTTACGCTACATGGAGAGGAGTCGGAAACTCCAATCGTCAGTGCCGGGTTGGATGAACCCGTTACTTTCGTTGGCAGCTCTAAACAGTCACAACCCTCAAGGAGAAGATTAAGGAGTCCACCACCTACGATAGAACAGAACGACGAAACCCAGCATACCGGGGAGCTAGATACGGACTCAGACCCGGATGAGACAGGGATCGGATACCGGCCAACAGCTCAGCAGCGCGAGATACGTAGCCAGAAGCGAATGCAGCAGGTATGGATATGTCATTCTAATATTACGATGGTTAGCCTCATAAGTACTAACAAACCTCTAGATCAAAGAATATAAAGCACGAGAGTTGAGAGAGGCTCGTGCAAAACGGACAGCCGAAAGGCGGCGAAGAAATGTCACTGATAGAGGTGCATCTGCTGCTTTTTCTACATCGAGTCCTCTCCCTACGGGCTCTCCCGAAGCCGATGAAATGGTCGACGTTCAAAATTCCGGCCCTAGCAAACGAGTTCACTTTGCAGACTGATTACTTTTTGTCTATCTTCTCCGGCCCGTCCCTCGTTCTCTCCTCGATTTAACCTACTGGTCCTGATCACGCCCCCAAAAACACCCATTAATGATCTTAAAGTCTTGTCTTTTCAGAGCTTTTTTGCATATGCTATTGTTTCAATTTCCAACATCGAATCATCTTGTCTGCTCACAAATTTCTTTAGATTATGAGGGGAGTTCTCTGGTGCAAAGGGTTTTATCATGTATCCATCCATTAATGATTTTCTTTTCACAGTTTAGTTTTAGTGTTCTGTTTCTTCCAAAAAAAAACCCTACACATGACTCAAAGGTTCGGGATCGTATCCATCGCTCAAAAAAATTTGCAACATTGTTCCTATGTACATAGAATCGAAACCACTGAGACCAATAATCCAATCCACTTGCAAAACATCACCATGGTTTCCACCATCTTTTCTCCGCCATCCTTTTGAGCCGCTCCTCCTCCTCTTTCTGTATCCTCAACTGTTCCCTCCTCTCTTCAAGTTTCTTCTCCCTCTCCAGTTTTTTATATTCAATGATTTGCATCGCCCGGATCATACCATCCTGTTCCCTTCCTCTGCGCCACTCACAAGCCTCCCATACTACCCAAGATGTAGCAGTAAACATACCAACAGCCCAATTACAAGCACTATACAGCGGCGCTGTATAAAATCCACTGTTAGCTTAAAACGTTTTTTCAAATTTTGCGTATGCCCCTGCTCCGGGTCTACCAACCTCGCAATACAAGCTTAACCCCACCAAACGCGAATCCAGTCGCAATACCAGTCAGGAATGTCTGTCGTGCACATGGTGTCTTATGGATGTTGGTCAAGCTATCCCAGTTAATGCTCTTGATGGCATCGGAGAAGGTAGCCTTTTGTCGTGGAGGGATTTGCCCAACAGTTGACGGGTCGGGCAAGGGAGGCAGGGAGGAAGGAGATGGACCTTCCGTGCCGGAGGGCGAAGTTGAAGATGCATCGTTGGTCATTGTTTTTTTAGGAGTTGGTATCTTTTTACATCTTGGGACGGCTCATTTACCAGGGTCGAAGTTGAGGTGAGGTTGGATGTTTAATATTGAAACCTTGGTTTACAACGCAAAATATGCAACATGCTGTCCATATTTGGGCCTAAGGAGGACTTCATAGGAAGTTATACGATATAACAGGTAAGTCTGATGTAAGATACAAATGCCATGAATATGCATGCATGCTACTAAAGGGCCAACGCCATGCAATAATGTACCCTTGCATCGCATCCGAGTAAGGGTTAATTAATCAAAACGTGACGGAAAAGAGGGGAGTCCTTCTAACCGCCCGCCAATGTGATAAAGAAATATCCCAACTATATTCCCTCCAATATAACGCTCACATTCTCTTCTAACATTTGAAGTGAATAATACTCCGCCACGCTCTTATAAACCTTCAACCGAGCCACTGTGTCCTCCTTCGAAACCGTGAGTTTCCAGATACCACTGCAAGCACAGTGTTCCTGGAAATCACTGGTCTTAATCTTCTTGCACTTGAAACAAACCAAATCTTGCGTGCTGTAACGTATCAACATCTCCTCCACTTCGCCCACCATGCGTTCTTGTAACGCCAATCGATCGTATTCATGTCCACAGTTGAAACACCTCCAAGCCCTCTCCTTGCTAGGCTTTCCGTCGACATCTAATTCTGGCATTAAATCCTCGTCTCTGCAGAAGTCTAGATCTCGAGACATGGTGCAGTTTTGACAAATAACTTGCTCAAACCGTAGACTCTCTGTCGAATTCTCGAATTGACCCTCTTTGCTAAATTCCTTGATATCGAACATATGCAAGAGGTCCTTTCGAAGCTGTCGAGTCGACAGCATGAGATCTTTTGGCAACGCAAATACTGCAGACATAGCCTTGACGAGCTCCAAAACCGCATTAGAACTTCCGAGTCTCGTACCAGGCAAACTCGGGAATTCAAATTCTGATTGTCGGTCGGGATGAAGTATGATATCGTGTTGTAACCGTAACAGTTGCGAGATATTCTTCTTCAACGGCTTCAAAAATTCCTTTGGCAATGTCAAGACATCGCCAACATCATCTTTGCCCCCATCGGTAGCCCTGGGAGGTAGTTGTGTCATTCTAGGAGTCGATTCTATCAACGCGGCCGAATTTTCTGGGTGCTTGAAGCCGTGTAGAATATGGACGAATTCCACAACCCAAGTGCTGAATGCTTCCTGCATAGTTTGTGGTAAAGCCTTGCTAAACTGCCAGTGCATGATCAAGTTCAACTTTTGCTTGTCTGCCTCGACTACTTCTGAACAAGCCAGCCCGCCGTAGTTGTATGGATCATACCAAAGAAGATAGTCCCAATATTCCTTGACATCAAGATCCAGGAAGTTGAAGAGAGGCTTAGCCTTAATCGCTTTGAGAATATACTGGCTATATGCGTATGCTGTGCCCACCTCCGCCTTCGTCGTTTGCAAAATCAACCGATTCGCATTAGCGTATACGACACTAGACCCAACACGCCTGAAATCGGCGAGCAACTGCAAAAAAGCCTTCTTGGACATCGTCTGGACATAGAAGTGTAGAGCGTGGTCATAAAGAAACG
The DNA here is from genome assembly GCF_004000055.1 of Arthrobotrys flagrans. Classification (NCBI taxonomy): domain Eukaryota; kingdom Fungi; phylum Ascomycota; class Orbiliomycetes; order Orbiliales; family Orbiliaceae; genus Arthrobotrys; species Arthrobotrys flagrans. The sequence continues at coordinate 2,532,521 of NW_027137556.1, forward strand.
ATTCGGGGCTCTCAACCCAACGGACAAGATGTTGAACCATGAGATCAGCCATACTGTTTCCCTTAGTTGCATCTCCCCACCATGCTTTCACTAAGTCTCTTAGGACAGTGATACTGGCTGAGGCAAAGGTATTCTCGGTGTATAAGGATTGCTGTTCCTCGCCGCTGGATTTACCAGCCGGATCGAACCCCGTAGCATCCGCACCTTCGAGTTCATTGATCAAAGAGGAAGTTAAGAGCGTGTTGATAGCCAGATTTCTTACATCGAGCTCGATGCAAACTGAAGAATAGGATCCTCTGTTATTGATATCAGGCATATTAACGTGCTCGAGAGATCGAACAATGCTGTCTTTCTGGTGGCCAGCGTGATCAGGAATTGGCGTCGGCGACCACCAAAGGACTACATTGCTCGCCTGAAGCCTCCTTGCATAGGCGATATCGACCAAAAACCTTGGGTCATGATTTACCAAGTTGCACAGCGGGACCTTTCCATATCTTGCCAGCTCGATCAAATGAGATAGCCACGAACCGAGAGATAGGTACCGAATGACAATGCGCTTTGCCACAAAGTTTTGCCAACCTAGAGGTGGAAGGTTACTGTCCGTCTGATCGATCTGGAGTGACAGCGTTGGGAACTCGTTCAAAGACCGTATCTCCTTGCAGAGTGTGGGTTTGTGAGGTGATTGAATGACGAGAACAAATGCCCTTTGCTCCTCAGATCTAAGTTTCTTGATCGCATCATCAATATTTCTGTATAAGAGGCGCGGCTTGTTAATGTAGGTTGTCTTGAAATGTACGGCATCTAGGTATTCAAACGGGCTCTGTCCGTGCGGTTCCTGGTTCCGTCGAAGAATTTGTTCCGCATACATTTTGTCGATATTCGGTAAGCCTTGTGTGTCCTTCTGCGCATTCAGCACAAATACCTGAGCCTCAGTACCGCTCGAAGAGACCAGTGAAATGAATTGTCTGTCCCCGGCAACCAGATGGAATAGGTATAAATAGGAAATTTGAGCATCTCCGAGATAAGGCTGCTGAACGTCTTGTTGAAGAATATCTTTCAAGTCGAACCCTTCCTTGATACCCTTTCCAAGTACACCTCTCGTACTCCCATCCAATGTACAAGTATTGCCTAGCTGTAGCATGGCTCTGACGTTAAGCGGAACATCGGTTTCGTAGATCCCTTCCACTGTCGGATGGGAAGTAAGTGCCACCATCTTTTGGAATTTCTCAACATATACTTGTTCTGGCATCGTCAGCTTGAACAGGTTTGTTGATGGGTGTCCATTGGGTAGCGTGGAGTTGACGGGCTCGGAGCTACACTCCTTCAGTTCAAAGTTTGGAACATCTTTATTTCTGAAGTTTATGAAGATTGTTTTCGGAACGATGACCTTTACAAGGTGTATCTTCCGGTCAATTAAGACGTGCGCATTGACTTCGCCAGGAACATCCGTCTCTGCAAAGTGCAGAACCTGCCATGTCTTCATGTAGACAAGTTGGGCTTGCCGTCGGAACATAGAGTCTAGACCCTCGCCCGGTAGCGCTTGTCGGTCCCCAAACAACTGCCTTCTTCTTTCTCGGGCATGCCGTTGAATCTTCCACTTCTTTTTCTGGTATTGCAAGAATCCCTGGTAGTCTTTGTCAATGGCTGGCATCTTCGCCGGGAGACTTGCATACGGGTCGACGGGAACGACGGGTTCCGGTGCCTTTCGCTTCAAGCTCTGAGATGCCACAACCTTGTTTAAGACACTATCGAGACCTTTCCCAACCGGTGCCGTTGATCCAAAGTCTTCTATATCCTGCAAATTAATAGCATTGCTCGTCACATCTGCCATAGGTTCTTTCTTGAACATATCCGTCATCTTCTTTTGCTTCATCTTGTCGTCCTTCGCATTGATTCGACGTTGGAGCCATTCGGGGTGAACAATCCGCGGCACTGGGTTTCTAACCTTCTGCAGCGCAGCGGGAATGGTAATGAGTTTTTGGATGACGGAGCCCAAGCGCTCGAGGTAGTAGTCCCAATCGACCACGTTTCTGGGATCCATGTTAGTGATATCCTCGCGAAGCCATTTCCGTAAAAAGTGCTTCTTGATAGATTCTTCCGCAGAGAATATGGCGACTGGGACGGCTCTCTCTGTAACCGGCGCACCTCTCGGCTTTGCAGAAATAATGTACTTGCAGTTGAGGCCTTTATCCTTGACCATCTGGTCTCCCAAGAATTCTGCCAACCGCCTCGCAGTTTTGATCGATGTAGACTTTTGACCCCCATATTCTTCCAGAGTTTTCGTCATATTCCTGTTTTCGCAAATGAGTTCGATGAGTTCCTCATCGGCGAGGGTAGATCCGTGCTGGTACAGAACATCCAACCAACGATTTGCTACTTTAGCAACCGCTCCATATGTCTCCGTCAGTGTCGTACCTTCCAAAAACACCTTGAAGATCTGAGTTTGAAATATCTTGATCAACTTCAACTCTCCACGACGCTTAACTTCGAACCCCTTTAATTCAGCAAGACTGCCGTCATGGTTGAACACAGCATATCTTTTTTTCAGTCCTTTGTCCTCCTCTTTAGAAGTTGGTAGGATCATAGCCTTGTACGGTCCGTCAACTTCGAAAAAGATCGAGTTCTCGGAGTGGGTCTCGTATTTAAACTTGTCTTTGTCCACGAGATCTTGATATTGATGATTTGTGAACTTGTCGTGCACCAGATGGTTCAACATGACACAAGGATATGATATCGGTAGCTTCTTCCCGTTTGATAAGTTGAAAGCAAAATTTTCAGGGAAAGTAGCAGGCAGGATACACCAAATACCGTCAGTATCCAACTCCAGTGGTCTCCCTATCCGCTCCACAAGCTGACGGGCCAACTGAATAATCCGTGATCCAGTCAAACAAGTGACACCAGCCATCTCTAACGAATACCACCGGGAACCCTTTCTCATGACGTATCCGTAGAAGGAATTGAGAATAACTTTGTGTGCTAGTTGCAGCGAATCGAAGAGAACCACCATCTTCCCGCCCTCGTCGATTTCAGCTTGGGTTGCGCTCGCCTTCTTTAATGCATCAGTTTTATTCTTCCAAACTTTCTGCTCGCCTTTAAAATGATATCGACGATCTCTGAACATTCGCACAGTGTCAACGTAGAATGGATTCTCGCGCTGGCAAATAATAGCTTCACGTTCGATTGTCCTTGTCTCCTTGATTTTATGGTAGATCTTTTTGCTGTATTCCGTAAGTCGCTTTTTGATCAACCCGGCTTGTTCGGAAGGGGGCAGTCCATCCCAACTCCTGTAAGGCCCATTGGGATATTTCGGCGGAAACCTCTCATTTTCTAGAGCTCTCCTAATCATAAGATACTCGTCTCGCTTCGGCGGCAAGAACTCCCCTCTCCAAGCCCACGGCAACCGTCTATCGCATGTTTTGCCAGGGCGGTTAAAATCGCAAGCTGCACAGTCAGATTCTTTAATCATAGAATCTGGCTGTAGACGGTTAGTCGTCATGATGTTTGGGTACATGGATGCAACATCCAAATGGTAGATGAGAGGCCGTTCGCTCCGATTCGGAGTTGTCTTCAGGTCCATCAGGTTCGCTGCAATCTTTTCCTTGACTTCGTCATAATCTGTGACATCTTCAAGCTTCTTATTGCTTTCTACAACAATGGCGAACTTCAAGGCGGCATCTAAGTCTCGTAATAACTCATCGATGGCACTAGGATCGACCGAAAATTGGGCCGGGATGTCACTTCGGAATACACCTGCTTCCAAAGCCTCGACGTGACCACCAACGTAAGTTTCTGACTCAACCAAATGCCCCTCCCAGAAGACTTCATCAGGGTTTTTGTGCTTGTTGGGGATGATAATATTTTTTTGGAATGCTTGGACCTAGATATTTGTTAGTGTAGTGACAAAAATAGTGTAAGATGGGTGTATATACCATTAACAACATCTCGCACAGAGTACCAGTACCCTTCCGCAAGACATCATCGGGCCCAAGAGGAATAATTGTACACAGCGAAAAGATGAAAGGATGGACGTATTTCATATATAGATAGTATGTTGCAACAGCATCGGAAACCGAGTATTCTGCTAGCGTCTGAGGGCGTTCGCTCGCATATCTTCCCAAAATATAAGCATATACCACCTAGTGTTAATTTTTTAAGGGGGGTTCAAGATACCTTGTCATCAATTCCGGGTCCAATTCGTCCGGATCATACCCTAACTTCGCCGTCGTAACAGCTTTCAAGCCACGACTACCCTGTGGAAGATAACTGTCTCGATTCACCCAAGCAAAGGCATCCATATGGGCGCAATAATTACTCTTGTAGATACCTTCACTGTCCTTTCGAAATCCGATTTCATGGTACATATCAATACCCAAGGCGGAAGCTCTCGCTTCCACAAAGGGCCAATCGAAGAAATCTCCGTTATATGTAACGATAACTGTTGGTCTAGCCTCCTTGATATGGTCAAAGAATCTCTCTAGGACGGCACGCTCGTTCGGTTCGTTGAATATCATGAATTCACCTTCATATTCTGGTTTTGGAGTGTACTCAAAATCTTCAATGTCCTCAGATACTATTTCTCTGTTTGTTATTAAGAAACCCTGTATTTTATTAGCATTTTTTTTTTTTTGAACCAGTTTAGAAAAGTGTAATAAGTACCTGGCCATCGATCATGTACGAAATCATCATAATTTGATCGATCAGAGCATCTGGAAACTTTAGAGGAAGCTTCGTGGTTTCAATATCAAAGGCTAGTACCACAGGGTCGGCACGAGCGAGACGGTCCTCTATTAGAGATAGACTGATTACACCGTGTTTTGCTTCGACGGTATACCACTTCCCGATCCGGATATCTACCATATGTATTAATGACGAGCTCCCGAAGAGGTTTCATAGCTTCAGTACCTAGATCTATCGAAACTCGAACGTGATACGGAACATCATATTCTCTAATGTCGACTATATAGTCGCTTGCATCAACACCAGTAGTGTTTGCTCTCCTCGTGTCCAAGGGGTCGTCGAAGAGGTCAAACCCAGCTCGAGAACTATTTGGTTAATGCTTTAGTAAACTCTACAATAATAATAACTTTGCCAATGGTAAGATGCTTACTTTGTGACTTCGGCATAGGTGTCTATAGCATCAACCTGCTTTTTATTATCCTCGGCAATCGGCATCAGGACTTTTCTGACGGATAGTAAATCGGAGACATTGTGGAAGCTGATTTTGATGAATGTCCGCCTATACCCCATTAAATGATTGGGCTGAAGTACGAATTAGCCAGGAAGCTCCATTAGCCCAATTGACTTGAGGTTGATCGTACCATTTGCAGGTCTTCTCTCGTAAGTCTCGAAAGTGACTTTACTAGTCCTTCAAATTTCCGACGTATCCATTCTTCAACTTCCATTTCACTGCCAGCCTATCAAAATCATATTAGCTTGCGAATTCCTTCTATGTACTCCAAGCAACAAGCCTAACCTTGCAAGCTATCAGGATATACGGATCGTATAAAACTGTCGCCTTGAAAGATCCCCCTTCGTCGTCAATAAAGTAAAAGTCGACTCCAGCTTTCCCACCAATAATCTTCTCGTCTTCCATCGCGGTCTAAAAAAGCCACCAATAACATCAGCAATATTCCTTCCCCCATTATTGATCTTAAAGCTTCCACCATTATCGTTCATACCGAATGCATGTTTATCAACCATCCAACTTTCTTAGGCCCAGCTTCATATCTCGGAAACCCCATCTTCTCGTCTATCGAATTCGCAAGCTTCGTAGCTTCCCATTTTTCTTCCGAGCTCGTTCGATCCGTTGCTAGTAGAGAGTCTTTATCTACCGCTTTCTTATTGTTCTTTAGGTATCGGCCACCACTTCGAGGACCCCCTCGATAGGGGACCTTGTAGCCCTTTTGGCCTTTCGACATTGTCGAGGAATTGGTCTAGCAGACTCCGTCGGTGATAATTATCCAGGAAGTGCGATATTAGAGGTCAAAGGATTGGATTTTGTCAGGCATGTGTCGCATTGCAAGGCCGAAGCTAGGGGTATATCGATGTTCGAGTTCTAAGCTGTAGTGTTATTATGGCGGTCTTATGGTTGCTGGTTCGTAGCAACACAGCTTGTCGCGTAAAGTGGAAAACAAGACGCCTAAGGTTTGTATTCGCGTTCGGAGTCGTCTAATTGGTCGGATTTGGAATTGAGGTCAGAGCTTTGAAGTTGAGAAATCAAAGAATTGCAGAATGCGACAAGTCTTGAACTTGAAGTCGTAGGCAATCCAGAAGACCTAAAAGAGACTATACATGGGATCTCGAAAGTCACGTTTTGAGCACCGCCACAGCATCACTTGCCACATTATGAGGCGGTGAAGTGGGATGTGGCTCCAAAATGCGTTGTTGCCAAGACTGTCCCACGTCTATCGATAACATTTTTCTGAAGGCCGCACGCACCCAAGTTCACAGCTGTTTCAAAGTGCAAAAAGCTTCAAACGTCAACCTTCAATATCCTTAAATATACTCGCGACTCCATCGACAAATCCCTTCGTACCGATACCTTTCGCCCATTTCTTTTGATTCTTCCCTTAACACCCGATATTCAACATGTCCTTCGGTGGGCAGACACCGACCATTTTGGTCTTGAAGGAGGGCACGTATACCGAGCTCTGTATCATATGCTATAGGCCTTACGTAGGCTATACTAACACGCCCATTTATAGGAACCGATCAATCCCAGGGACGCGGACAGATAATAACAAACATTAACGCCTGCCTTGCTATACAAGCTACAATAAAGTCTACTCTCGGACCTTACGGTGGTGACCTGCTGCTCGTCGATGGCAACGGCAAGCAGACAATCACAAACGATGGAGCTACAGTTATGAAGGTAGTTATTCACCTTATCAATACCATTCAAAGATTATCATGAAATGCTTAGGAAGTTGATATTTCTGTTGTTAATAGCTTCTGGATATTGTTCACCCTGCCGCTCGTATCCTTACCGACATTGCCCGTTCACAAGATGCCGAAGTTGGAGATGGTACAACATCCGTTGTGGTTCTTGCTGGTGAAATCCTCAAGGAATCCAAGACTTTTGTGGAGGAAGGCGTCAGCTCGCAGGTCATCATTAAGGGTCTTCGAAAGGCATGCTTGTTAGCCGTCAACAAGATCAAAGAGATTGCCGTACGGATAGATAAGGGCGAGAAGAGGGATATCTTAATCAAATTGGCTGGAACAGCAATGTCGTCGAAGTTGATCAAGAGAAATTCGGCCTTTTTCACGAAGAGTATGAGGGAATTTGACCCCTTGATAAGCCTAGAGCTGGGATGCTGACAAATATAAATTTAGTGGTCGTGGATGCCGTACTCTCGCTGGACCAGGACGACTTGAATGAGAAGTTGATTGGAATGAAGAAGGTCCCCGGTGGTGCGCTCCAGGACTCTATCTTCGTCAACGGTGTCGCTTTCAAGAAGACTTTCTCGTACGCTGGTTTTGAACAACAGCCTAAATCGTTCAAGAACCCGAAAATTGTCTCCTTAAACGTTGAGCTCGAACTCAGTACGTAGATTTGGTGCACTTTTTTATTAGAGAGCTAGGAACTAACTCGTATATTATAGAGAGCGAGAAGGATAACGCCGAAGTCCGTGTCGAACAGGTTTCGGTATGTCACTATTCTACTTGACAAATAACGTGGGATCTCAACTTATCAATTTGTAGGAATATCAAGCAATAGTCGATGCCGAATGGCAGATAATCATCCAAAAGCTGGAGGCGCTTGTCGCCACTGGTGCTAAAGTCGTTCTTTCCAAACTCCCCATCGGCGACTTGGCAACTCAATACTTCGCAGACCGTGATATCTTCTGTGCTGGCCGAGTAACAAGCGAGGATATGGAACGAGTCGTCCAAGCTGTTGGTGGTAGCATACAATCGACTTGCTCCGACATTAAGGAAGAACATTTGGGTACTTGCGAGTCCTTCGAGGAACGACAAATTGGTGGCGAGCGATTCAACTTCTTCCAGGGATGCCCTAAGGCGAAGACATGCACACTGGTGCTCCGTGGTGGTGCAGAGCAGTTCATTGCGGAGGTGGAACGGTCCCTTCACGACGCCATAATGATTGTTAAGAAGGCCATCAAGAACGACCAAATTGTTGCCGGTGGCGGTGCTCTCGAGATGGAGATTTCGAAATATCTTCGCGACGAATCTAAATTGATCGCAGGAAAGCAACAGATGATCGTTGCAGCTTTCGCTAAGGCTCTGGAGATCATCCCAAGGCAACTGTGCGACAATGCAGGATTCGATGCAACCGATATTTTGAACAAACTACGACAGAGGCACGCCAAGGGCGAGATATGGGCTGGTGTTGATATTGACAACGAGGGGATTGCCGACAACCTGGAGAAATTCGTGTGGGAGCCAACAGTAGTGAAATTGAATGCGATCCAGGCTGCGACCGAAGCCGCTTGTCTGATTTTGTCGGTGGATGAAACAATCAGTACGTTGTCAGAAAGGATGCCGGATCTAGGATACATCGGTGCTAATGCAACTTCGAACAGAGAACGAAGAGTCGGCGCAACCACAAGCAGGGCCGCCTATGCCAAGAGGTGCAGCGTATGTTACTCCACCACACCTACATCTACCATTTAAATCCGAAATTCTAATATGAGAACTAATATAGGAGCCGAGCGTTACGAGGACGTGGCAGGGGAATGCCAAGAAGGTGATTGTGAGAAAGAGTAGAGCCGGTATATATGACACCGAGCAGCATTTTGAATCTCATGCATATTTAGAATTGAATATACAGATTCATGTCGATGGATGCCAGAGCTTTCAGAGTGGCGTTACCGTAAAAGACACAAACAAAGAAAACTCCATACTATCCCCCATAGACAAAAGCAAAAGCGAAAAATGCACATATTCCCCTCCAAACGGATATGTTCGGGCGGGGAATGAAATGGAGACATGTCCCAAGTGCGTCCCACCCTTCCAATCGTAGAAGGAACCGGATAAGGAAAATCCCGCCCTGTGACCACATAAAGTATTTCATATCTTTGTTTGGTACCTTTCTCGTAGAGCATGAGGAGCGATCGATACGTAGTTCCAGCTGTTACTTCAAATTTTGGACCTGGCTTGCTTTACACCGGCCCTCCGTTCAACTAGATCGGATATATTCGCTCGCTTCGACGTTCCGCTTTACTTTGAGGTTGTCTCTCCATTAATCTGCGGCCCTGTGCTGCTTGAGACATGTCCATGCAGATTATCCTCGCCCTCGTCTTCCTCTTCAATGATACCCAATTCAGCCTCTTCGTTTCCAACAGCATGGTAGCTGGCCTGTTTCGCCTGTCGTTTTCTCTCCAGCATACGCTTGTGATACCACATACAGAGTCCTAGAGCGGCGCCAGCACCGAGAAGGTTTGCGAAGATGTCATAGGCATCAAATGTACGCCACTGCCACCACCATCAATCGTTAGCCAATTAAACTTTCCCATCGATTATTTAGTCCGAGACATAAGATGTTGTACCGGCAAGACTCCCTGGACGAATTCCGATCCTACACCAAGAATTCCAAACATAACTATTAAGGTGAAGTTGACGACCCGACGACGGGATGTATCGAGGACCCAGTAGAAACATAACTACGGATTTAAAGTTAAAATTATTAGATATTTGATGTCCCACAGGGTAATATTTCCGCCTGTCGAGATAAGGTAGTGCAAATGTACTTACCGTCATCAAGAAGAAGCATATAAAGTGCACAACTTTATCATTGACTGGAATAACCAGTTTCTTGGAGAAACCAAGATACGCCGATACCAATAGCAGGAAGGCGAATACGCCTACAGGTTTCGAAGTGAGCTCGGTCCGAAACAGCTCAAGCTTTCGGTATAGCTATATATTATTTTCGCTTACCTGCGATTTGAAGTCTTATACGCATCTTGGTAGCTTGCAGAGTTCGAAAACCGGAGGTATAATATTATGAGACAATACCAATGTGCCTTTTTCGAGGATTGAAGGACGTTCGGGATGACGTTAGAGAACCGGCATCGCTGGTGAACAAGTTGAAGGTCGATGTTAGTGGGGGGACAGATATGTTGTATGCAGATATACCGCCGCTGCAGCTGATAATGGCGACGGAGTGGCCCAGTCCAACGGCGCGGCGCGGTCTTGGCGCAGGCGGCCAGGATGGCGGGCTGCGTACGCCATTACGACTACATGTGTCCAGAAAAACCCACAGTTTCGACCATTTATATTTCCTCTAACACATTTATCTTTACTAACAGGCGGTTAGAGCTTCATTGGGCATTTCAACCTCCAAAAATACAAGAAAAGGAAAAAGATTGGGTTTGCTGCAAGGTTTTTTCTTCTCTACTAAACCTATACCTTGGTTTCGCTGGTACTATAATACAACACACAGCAAGCGTTGGAAATTGACAAGATCTCGAGACATTCGCATTCCGTGTCATGGACTCATAATTCAGAACGAATAGGCCATGGGGTTAGCACGATATAAGATAACTAGGGTTTCCGTTTCATTAAATGCGGGAATATAATAATAAGTATATCATTATTTGCTAACAAACCGAATTCAAACTTAATCTTCAGGGCGATCGATCAGGATGTATACCTAGGTAAGCGCCTAGGTATGTAGAATATATACATAATTAAGCTGAAGTACTTGCAAGTTGACAGAGACGGAAGCTAGCTCTCGCCCCCGCAATGAAACCACTGCGTGTATAGTCACTCTTATATAGGTACTTAAGTATATACTAAGGCATGCTACTGCTAGAATCTTCTCCGCCATTTCTTTCAATATTTTCTGTAGCTGTAGGTGGACAAAGCCTTTCGATTCCGTCCATGTTTGAAAGCGCGAGGTACCGAGGCATACATGCAGGGCTAGATTCCTCGGGGGTGGTGAGCCCAGAAGGTGGATCATATCGCTTCCGGAGATTTTCTTCAAAAGCAATTCCATTTAATTCGGGATCTGGTGCAAAAAGAGGAGGGAGTGGCGGAAACGGATCGGGCGGTGGCACGATTCGGCTAGGCCTATATGTTCGGTCCGGGTTCACCTCGTAAATATACCGCATGAATAGCTCCCATTCTCCCCTTAGACTCGGCCTCCATGTTCGTAAATCTTTCATTGGATTGCCATGTATGTAGGGAACATCAGGCCCGTATAGGTAATAGCCCGGTTGTACTTCTGCCATAATCCTCTCACCGTATACGTCCCACGGTCTGGGATAGAACCAGTAGTTCCTGGTCTCCCAATATTCCGTTCTCGGCCCGAAACCAGTACCCAGCGACTGATTGTTCCACCCTTTTGGACCATTATTCCATCTCCAATTAGGGTGTGCTTTTCTAAGATTCATAGGGAGAGATGACAATTCGCTAGCCCAGTTCTGTACCGTCATGTTTTCAAACTTTTCTGGGATTTCTGGATCGCCGAGTTCGGCCCAGCATTGGCAGCCTATGTTTTATACATTTAGCAACAATATTTTAGAAGTTAGATTTCGAGGGTGACCCAGATTTAAGGATGAGGTGTATATGTGCGTGTGTACAGAGACATTCCAACCAAATGTATGTGTGGATAAATTAGGGTTGACTTACCAAAAACCCATTCACATTTCCTAGCATCCTTAATGGTTTGACAGTAAGATAGGCCATCGTTTTTTCTAGCCTCGGGAGCGTGCAGGGATGCCCAATCATCACAACCGCAATTTTCTATACAAGATTCTTGCATTTCCCTGATGAATTGCTCGGCCATCCATGGAGTGTCGTCAAAATTCCGCCAGCTAAAATCTTCGGGTAGCAGACCCTTTGTACGTTCTACGGCGATTGGGCTTTTGAATATATGCTTAGGGTCGGCGCATCGTATTTCGAAGCTGTCTTTGATCCAGAATGAAGTTTTGACAAATTCATCTTCGTCTATTGGACCATCCCACAGGTCGTCATCATCATCGAAATCATCATCGAGCGGATCGTGTTTAGGATCCTGCGCATTTGGCTTGGAGCCGTGATTCCTCGATTTGCCTTTTCTCGGTTTGTCCCCCGCTCCCGGTTTCTTCGGGGTAGAAGATACTTTAGGTTTGGAGGGTGGTCTTTTTTCGATTGGCTCTATTATGGGAGGGGCCTTTGGACCCCCATCCGCCTCTAAACCCCAAGCTCGTATGCCATCACGTAGGATATTATCTACCTCATCAAGGGAGTCCGATGGAGTTAGGGATCCTGTCCCATATTTCGGAATCAGTGTAGCTCCGATACTATCGTCGGCGGGGCCTAGTACCGGTGCACTATGGGAGAATGTGAGGATTAAAGCCGTGACCGTCCATATGTAAGCTTTCACACATGTATTCAGTATTCTCATTCTTGGAACGGAGTGCTAGTGGCTAGGAGAGGCGTGGTTGATGTGAGAATACCTCAATATTGGATAATAACTCGCATGGCCGGCTACTCAAATTTGCAAATCATGTACAGGTATATATATCTAACGCGCAAAATATATAAAATCGAGTCCGCTTAATGGGATAGCTTGGGACTACCTATATGTGTTCTTTCGGTGGCAGAGCGTTTCAGATTGTTAGGCTAACGTGGAGTCTCACATCTGGCACTTCTGGTGCTGCATAGCTATAATCGAAATTTAACAAGACATATTGCGAGCTGTGTCGGTTACAACATGCATGCCGTGGCGCTAAAGTTGTATAAATTTGAATAGCCTCGAAGTCCAGGTGCAGACCTTGGCCCCTCCCTGCGCCCAGACTTCGAAGCTAACATGTGGGGCCAATATAGTTGCACTCTAGCCCATAGTTCATAGATTAAGTGATCATCGTGGGAGACTGTTTGGAGCACAGCTCGCCTGGGATATATGTACAGTGCCACTGTAAATTTGGTGTTTAACGTTTGAGAATCGAGTTATAATGTTGTTAGTTGTATGTATCAATAATAACATCGCCCCCTGGCAGTTGGCAAGTTGATTTGAACCTGTTGCGATTGCAATACTCTGCCGCATCCCCAACTTTCAAATTCAGAGAATCACAGCAATGATACCAACAAAGCTTACGAGGCAGAGACCTTTTCGTTGGATTGATATTTCGCTCCGTTCTACATCTTGAACATAATGAAACTTTCTGGTTTCAAGATTAAGTCTAGACACTAATTGGAATATTAATATGTGTTGCGCTGTTGTAGCCTGGATATCTCTATGCCCTTGTAGGGCGGTAGTACCTCGAACCAATGACTCCTGTGAATATTTGTCTCGAACACCATGGACAGCCGAACCAAGATGGCGCTATTGAAGCTCGCTACCATCGGGTACCAAGCCCCCCTTTTTTTCTCCGATCAAGCTGTCGGCAGAAATGCCCGTTGGTTGAAGCTATACATAGTAGTGCAGGCAATGGTAATCCTTCCACTGATTGGTAGTTAAACCCCAGGATTAGAGTCGAATAATCTCGGCCAAAAAACCTTAAAATCTCCTCGATTGCTCAAATAGCCACTTGGGCTATAAAAAGGTCACGAGAATGCGGGGTTACAAATTCACGGATATTGTGTTCACTCGGGCCCCTAAGGCAGCATATTGGAATATTGGAAGCACTTAAACATATGCTGTCGCCTAGGACTAACTGCAGTGCGAAGTTGAACGTTGTAACGTCGCCGCAAACGACCGAGCCAGGCCTCACCAGTGCATTCCTGGGCCGATCGGCACGCCCTCATTTTATCCCCGAAAGGAAAGCGTTCAAACGAAAGCTGCTCTTTCTTTCAGAGAGAGCGTATGCTGGGCCAGCGTGGGCAAGGAACGTGTGATTCGAAGCGAGGTGGTTTACCGTTTGACTGTGGGGAACGAACCACTGTCGAAAACGGCCGCTGGCCCTGCCATGGCCGGTACAATAGTTGAATTCGACTGAAGGGAAATGATCGCGCGCATCACTCCCAAATACGGCCTTTGATCTGGTTCGCGCGGTTAAGTAAATGTTCTTACGATGCTTTGATGCTTTATCACCGTATTCTATTGAGAAAGATGGAGCCTTCAATAATGTTTCAAGCCTTGCATTGCCTTATTGCCGCCTTCTCAGGTGGGGAGCTAGGACCATAGGAATGAACAGGGGCGTATTATTCTGTCTTGTTCATTCTACCTTTCCGTTCTATAAATGCTTCAGTATCCGGGGCAACTTTCGTCTGCAGTTTTTGTACTGGGACGAAGTATCTATTCTGCAGAATTCGGGTGGTCTGATAATTCTGATAATTCAAATTCTGATAATATTCCAGTTCTCCTGCCGTGGACCCGCATGCCCCATAACTACTACATTCAGTCAAGTATCAGGGTAGTACTGCACTGTCATCAGGTACTTCTGGCATATCCCGGGTCACTCTGAAACTCGCCTTCGAATCCACACGAAGTACAGACAATACAACTGTCGTATTTCATCGACTCTTTGGTCTTCCGCTGGAAAACGGTTAGTTCAGCTTCCCCTTCTCTCACTACTTGGAATTTCAGCCGCCTCTAAATCGAAACGAAAAAAAAAAAAAAAGGCCACATTCCTGAGCTTCGGAAAGTCACAATGTCAGCTTGCTTGTGTATCCATGTCTTGTCGATAGGCTAGCTCGTGGTCTCCAGTGGAGCAAGGAACCGAGCACTGAACAGGGCAGGCATTTGCTCTGCACAATACTGGCATGCCATCCTGCGAGCTGCAGCTCGAAAATATCCCGCCCTACATGTACTAGCATTCTGCAGAATGAATACACTCGTTCATGTACCCCTGCGCCGCATTTCTCTTCTCGTCCCGATCTGAAGATGTGGTTGGTCTCGATCTTTGATCATGCTGCATCCTTCGCATCTCCAACGTTACAAACAAACTCTTTGCGCCGCCTAGAAGTTGGCAACTAATCCGTGCGCAGTCGTTTTTCAACAGACCTGAAATTGAATACGGAAAGGGCTAATTTATAGCCTGGAAGCGTTCGTTTGAGACGGTCCGATAGGTCGACAAAATTGATTCAAATCATCGACATCACTCGCTCTTGTCGGCCAAAGGACCGCGCCGACAGTTTTATTCCGGTCCCATACAAGTCTACTAGTAGGTTCAACCAAGCCAAACGAGTAAAAGCAAGCCAATAGAGAGATATTCCCAATCCCTGATCCCTTTTGTCCTTGGATTGGCATGCATATTCAACGGCGTGCACTGTTCTTAATGCCGCCTAACCCTGGTCCGTGTCCCGGTTAACATTTTACTCTTTCCTTCTCTCGTAGGTGTAGTCTGCTATGTAGTGGAGCTTAGGTTTATGGCAACTAGCAATCGATAAAACAGGGTCTTCGATAATACGAAGGACTAAGCTAGGGATTATAATAGTCAGCCAACTTGCCTCCTCGTTAAGCCTCCGCTTCCCAGATACATCGAATGGAAGTACTCTGGACGTCTAGAGATATATCTGACACTAAGAAACAACACCAAGACGTCAAAACTTTCACTCCAACACCACAAGTCAAAGATGTCTCATGACAGTAAAAGGTCTCTAAGGGCCATATTATCCAAAGCGGCAATGAAGATCCGAGATTTAGGGAAGAAGGGCGAAAAGCCCGGTTCAAACAAACATTCAGAGTCTCGCACATCCATGGAGTCGTTGCTGGAAGAGGATAAAAGGAATACTTTCGCAAGTGCGCGGCGGCTCCGTAGAGCAGCTATGTCTCGAGAGTTTTCTGGGGCTTCTGGTTTACGACGGTCCTGGTTATTTGATAGGCGAACAGTGACCAACCTTACGGATTGTGCCTGTGCACAAAAAGAAAGGTAAGGCTAGACTCTGCGTCTTACTATAGTAGTATCATTAATCCCTCCCAGTTCCAGACCTTCCATCGGCACTCTATTCTTTACGCTACCCGTGGAACTGCAATTAGAAATTGTTACCAAGTTGATATATTCCGACATCATATCGCTGCGCAAAACCTCCTGCGCTTTCAATTCTCTTATCGTCGCTAATGAGCACGAAATTGCCAGACGGCAAATCCAAATCTTTGTCGAACCGAGATATGTTGCTCTCTATCCACCACGCATACGGAACAAGCCAACGTTCGAATACCTTTCGAGACTAGCCACCAAGAGCATAGCAGCATCAGAGCTTGCAAAAGCCCTGGCGACACAACTATACAACGACTTTTATGATAAATACTTTGACTTTCACCCTGAAAACGACAGAGCTTTGGTTATAAAGTATATTACCGAGAAGCTGCGATTTTCTCTTATGATAATTCAGCATTTTCTTGAGCAGTTTGCGGAGCGCAAGCTATGGCGTGACCGAGTGAATGGATACGCCTCTAGGGCAGACGACATCCGATTGCAAGAGGCGATATTGGAAAAATACTACACTATCGATCAGCTCGTTGAAGCATCCGACTTTTATAGACTCACGCTATATTTACTATGGCAGAATGTAGCAATGCCAGGAGATCATGAGAAGATTAAGCGTGTATGGGCAATCGTTACGGATACTTTACCGGCCGTCCAGGACCTCACTAAATTTATGATCGTCGGCGGAATCCCGGAACTTAGAAACGTATACCGCAAGCAAAAGGCGTCGTTAAAGAGGAAGGCGATGTCGAGGTTTTCGGCGATGTACAAGAATGAACAGGCGAGATCTTCGAAAATTGGAACGACCCGGCTACCAAGAATATACCACCCGACAGAGAATATCAAAAGATATTCTACGCTCGTGATTTCGCCGAACATATTTCACCTATGGATTCACCCTGCCCAAAACGTTCTGTTCAGGAAAGAAGTTATAGATGGATTAAATCAATTTAAGTGTATCGATGAGATCATTGAGCACTTGTTGGATGGCTGGGAAGAGTGGGCGTATACATTGGATCTTCAGGTTTCCTACGATAGTGATGAAGAAGATGGTGAGACCCAAACCCGGCACAGTTGTGGAGATTCGACAGCGGTAACGGCATCCTGAAATTTTTTTTCTTTCTACGAGAGCTCCCTGAGCGACGAGAACACGACTCGGTTCGATTTCTGATTTTCGGTTGTTTGTGGAATATGGCGTACAAAGGCCGGAGAAATAGCGGAGTGGCGTTTTTGTTCTTTTGTTGCATTTGCATCGGTCGTTCCTGTGAGCAATGGAATTGAGAAGGGTTTTCAGCATTGGGATTGTACAGCATTGGCCTTTCTTTTTCTTCCCAGCTCATTACCTATTATGAACATTGGTCGTCATTGCATGCATAGTACCCTCGGCTCAATTGGTTTCTGGAGCCCTTTCCCCCCCTTTCTTTACTAAATACATCTGGGGGGTGCGAGATAGCATCACTGGGGTAGGCGGGGCAGCTGGCAGGTTAGCCCCCCAGCTCATTGAATTGAGATGGAATACATAAGAGGATCAATTTACGGTTGTTTTAGCATTTTGGGGGTCGCCCTCCAGGATCCCATATGCTTATTCATGCTTTGCTAACTGCTAGTCTGTCATCGATGCAATGGGCGAGCGATATATCGTTCCACGTAGTACAGTCTGCATAATTTAGTTTATATGCATGTCACAAAGCACACTAGTTGATGCAAAAAGCGGTGTACGACTGTAATTGACTTTCTATTCCCCATCTAAAAAAGTATAGAATATACCAATTGTATTCCTCGTTCGTCTAGAATTTCCATTTTGGATACGATTAGAGTAACGTGAAATTTTTGAAATGGATTTAAGACGACGCGATGAAAGAAAAATAACTAGAAAAAAAAGGAAAGAAATGAATTGTACACGTAAAAACTCTGTAACACAGATGGGGGTGGGATTACAATTGTTGCTACCTAATTGATATTATTCACGGGTCAGACGCTGTGCATGCGTATGTATATACGCGGGCATCTGCGAGAAGTGGAGTTTGAAGTCTCGATGTCTCTAGGTAGTTCTATAGACAGTTATCATAACGAAGGGCTGAATTCAGCTGAAAGGGTGGGTAGTTACATTTTTGGGGCGACCTCGAGAATAGTAATCCTGAGATTCGCAAGTCGCTTCGATTATCGAGCCTGCATGGATGCTGCTGCTCTCGTCTCACAGAAGCCCCTATGCTGATCAATTCTCACAGTCGTATCCCCATATGTCTGAGACCTCCAGGCGACTGCTATCTTTAGCGGATAAGAAAACGAGAAAAAGTAATGCGCATTCGGTTTTTTCCTTCCTTCCTTACATTGATTCGGTGGCCGAGAGTCACCCCAAACTCGACAGTTGTTACGTGCACATAGGCAAAGTTAACCATGGTAAACTGGAGCTATTGATTATGACAAGCACTGTCTGATACTTACGAAGTGTGGGGTGGATGTACAATGTTCGTTTCGAACGTTTCCAAATGGTGCAGTATGTTCTTAATTCGGTCGCCAGTGGATGGGTTTTGGAAGCTCCAATTGGATATCGCCGATTGCAACTTCGTCTCGGGTCCGGTGTGCACTGCGAGGTTTGTTGTTTTCTGGAGGTGCGTGCAGGACCAGTGGTGTAACACGCGAGAAGAATGTGAACCCATGCCATTCTGATCTGGACCTCACCTGCAACACATTTGGATTTGGAAGGCAAACTACGACTCGAATTCTCGCGATCACAACTGATCTAGCCCTGTTCTTTGCATCCTGACAGCCTGAATTCGATCGCCGGGCATATAGGATGCGCTGTTATAATGGAAGTGGCGATGTCGTCTATTTCTTTATTCCTCTCGCGTGCTGCTTTGGCCATTCCGACGGCACACGGCGACTTTCCCAGCATATGAAACCGGTGGATTCGAAGACTCCCAAGAGTAAGTGCCCCGCAATACGGCCATGCAAATCGACAAGGCTAACCACTGTCACGCTGCGGGACTGTAAAGACCGGTATATTCTGTGCATCCTCATTTCCTTTGACATTTACAAATCAGGGAAACCATGGCCTTGTTTTCAGACCAGAGAGAAAAATGTCATGTTGACATTTTTTGCTCTCACAAGTTTTATGGCCGTACTTTTCAGGAGACAATCGATCCGCAAGGCAAGTGCTTGTTTGGACTAGCGACTCCACCTAACAAAGTAAGCACCATCCGCAGGCAAAACTCGCAGAGAATTGCAGCAGGTCGAATGGATGGGGGTGGGATCCAGGTGTATGGGTGACCGGCATAGGTCTGACCACTCCTATTCGACAGGTTAGCCGGCCCAAAGGCTAGTTTAACCTGGCCGGCTGCTCCGGATTGGCTACTGTTCGTTCATTTGCACATGCCGACGAGCAAAACGGGCAATCAACTCATCTCGATTTAGCATCCAGCTGCTCAACTGAACTTAGTCGGTCGACTGTTCAACATATAACATTGGCGGGATATAGGGATCCTCTAACAGACTTTGACACCCTTATTTGGTGCATGTTATATAACGCCCGAAACCCCGTGTAATGACTAAATCTAAGGGAGGTCCGGTATTTTAGCCACTGAGGGATATGGTTGATCCAGCACGAAGAAGTTTTTTTCACCTGCGTCGACGCATGTTTTAAGTGATCACGGTGGGTTATATATACGGAATACCCACACGACAAATACGCCTAGTCTCCCCCAACTCCTTTTTTACAACGCTACGACGGCGCAACTATCGTTTGCAATTGGAACTTCGTCGAACGTCGGCAGGCAGGCCTGGATCATTGAAAGTGCAAAGAAAAGGCACAATCACTAAAGAATAGAGAAGAAAGAAAAAGTAAAATACAAAAGGCTCGAGCTTTTGTGTAGGCGGTTAAAGCGGCCCTCTACGCCACTAGTCTTTCTCTCTGAATGTGATCTGGATCTGACCTCATCTCCGACACTGTCCCGTCTTTTGACTCCTGAAATCTTTTTTTCTTTCTTTCTTCTTCTTTTCTCATCCTGTTCTTTCCCTCTCGTAAAATTTTGATTCTTCTTATCTTTTTTTCGATGCTTAATTATATTCTGACTTTTAGCTATCCCCTACTTGCATTTGATTTACATTTTCTTTCGGGATTCAGATTTCACACGGAATTAATACTAGGGTAATAATATTATCATAAGCCTCAAAAAAAAGATAAAGACAGGCACACACCCACCGCCCCTCTGATAAACCTTTCATCCCACTTTCACCCCTCAATTACAATCCTCATCTCGCCAAAATATTTCAAGCGGAACGCGGGGGGTCAAACATCATGGCCCTTCCAGCCCAATCCTCAGGCTCTCTCAACTTGTCTAGACGCGACAGCAACCGAAGAGAAAGCGTCTCCCCATTCGCTGGTAGACGAGAAAGCATCAACCCATTTGCTAATAAACGAGAAAGCGGCTCACCTTTCGCTACCAGAAGAGAGAGTGTAGCCCCTTTTCAAGGTTTAAACCGACGGGAAAGTACGGTTGGATTATCTAGACGCGAGAGTACTTCACCATTCCCTTCATTACGACGATCATCGACTATATCGTCAGGAGTATACTCGAATATTCCTGTCGGACGAAAATTCAGCGTTAGTGCAATATACACTGGCGGAGATGTTTCGCCCATAGAGCCTCCCGGGGCCAACAATGACGATGTCGAAGTTTTATTCCATCATCCAACACGCATTGTCTCCTTTACGATTTCGGAGGAAAAGCTGAGGGGGAAAGATACTGTGGCGAACTATATTCAGCCAACGGAAAGGACCCTGAGTTCTGGTTAGTATTTGCGAGACATCTTCTTATTCTTCCTTTCAAATGCGTAAAAGTTTTGGGCAGGGTCGTCTACGCCTTCTCTAATTGACACTTATCGCTACAAACCGGAGGGGAAGAGGGTTCCAGATGATATCTCGGAGGATATTAATGCAACCGACTGCAGCCTTCCCTATGCATGCGCGCGCCCAAGGCAATTCCGGGGATCAAGACCGTATACTAACGGATCAATTCCTAAAATTGG
The DNA here is from genome assembly GCF_004000055.1 of Arthrobotrys flagrans. NCBI lineage: Eukaryota > Fungi > Ascomycota > Orbiliomycetes > Orbiliales > Orbiliaceae > Arthrobotrys > Arthrobotrys flagrans. The sequence goes on from NW_027137556.1 coordinate 2,553,361, forward strand.
ATAGGCCCTATGAAAATTTATCGAGTTAAGTTTTCGACAGCATTTTTACAAGGTGGGCAATTGTTACAGCCATTACTACCACGCAGCGCTTGCTGGTGTATGGATGAACGTCGTGGTATATTCGTTTTGAGGATAAGGAAGGATAACTACTATCGGTTAGAATTACAAGAGTAAGTATAAGCGCCCCAAGATTAATTAATATTTCCGTAATTAATCAGATAAAAATATTTGTAATTGGGCGATGTGCTAACGTTTAGCTTTCTATAACAAATTAAGGGTTGAAGATGATTTATCGAAAGTCCACAGCCTCAAGTCTGTGCTCGATAAGCTTATCGTTTTTGAAAAAACCAACTGTCCATTCAGAACAGAGAAACAGGATGTCGAAGAGCCAGCCCCTCTAGCCGTCTTTAGGAGATCAAGTAGTGTCGCCAGCAGACCCAGCAGGCCTTCCAGCGCCCAGTCCGACTATGGCGCTCCAGATAACGACAGCAGCAGTGACATCGTATTCCAGAACCCAGGATTCAATGCACCACCAAAGGTCGAAGTCCCGGCTTCTTTGCCAGTTATGTTTAAAAAGAATATCTTTGAAGACAAGCCCATGCTCCGAGTACCTCGTCTCCAAGTCCCACAGCAACATAATTTATCAGCAAGCCCTCGGGCTCTTAGTCCACTTTCCGGCAGGAGCCCATTGTCTCGAACCTACGAGACCTCTCGAAGCCGTTCGATAAGCCCACTTGCCCGAGAAGCTCCAAATGATATGTTTATGATCCCTGAACACCCAACGTTGCCCCATACGGACGACGAAGGCGCTTCTTTTGCCCAATCTGTAGGATCCGGTCCACCATCTCCTAGATATATCCCAAGATCAGCACCCTCCGAGTATGCGAACTCCGCAACTCCTTCAGCTTCGGACTATGCAATGTCTAGGGCCCCTTCAGCTTCGGATTATGCAATTTCTAGGGCTCCTTCCGACTATGGAGACTCAGTTACTAGCAGCCCAATCGATCCATTTTGCCTTTCGTATCCCGTCCCAGAACCTCGGGGACGTTCGCCGGAACGAAAGCCAATGCTGCCAGCTCCACCTGCCTCAACTATCTCCCCACCACCTACGGCCATTTCCCCACCACCCACAGCCCCAATGCACTTCCTTCGCCCTCCATCCGTAGTCATTCAAAATGCAGATGCCACTGACGATTTCGAGATCGATTTCCTCGATCTCGGAATCCGTCATGGGCCGCAAGTGCACGAGGAAGTCCAGGAAAAGCCAAAGCCACAACCATTAGAACAACTTCATGAAGAACCTCGAAGTGAACCCGTTGTTCAAATACGCAATGAAGTTCAAGAGAATACAAATGAAGTCCCCTCGATCTTTGAACCCCTCCAAACCATCCAAGAAATCACACTTCCTCAGATCCGTCCACAAACCCCTCTTCCATCTCCTCCTGCCACCCCACCACTTTCCCACTCGGCTTCGGACTCTGAAGCCGAAGAAATCATGGAAGCTGTAACCCCAGAGTCCAGTTTCCGTCGCAAACCCAGCGGCGATATCTCAAATGTCTCGATACGACGGGCATCAGAACCCATGGCGGATGCTAGTTCTGTTATTATCAAAGACAACGATCCGGACGCCATGCCCATGATGACTATGGATGATGCAGAATCTGTTGACCCTCTCGCGGGTTTCAACATGAGTCTTATCCACCGTGCCAACGAAATGTCAGTTACCAAACCACCCGGCCCAGACGACTACGAACCGCTCTCCCGCACCGGTCGCCGCTTCATCCGCTCAATGGACCACGAAGCCGCCCGTGAAGTTTTTGGCAAAACCATCAATTTGAAAATCCACCAGCCTTCTGGGTTTTTGTTAAAATTCATGCTCCGTGTGGCAGACAAGCTTATGAAGGGAGCTAAGATTTATGTCTATTATTGGGGAGACTGGAAGAAGGGCAAGGTTAGGGGTAAAGGTGGGAAGGTTAAGGAGAGCGGTAGCGTCGATCTCACAGATGCGGAGCCGTCGCCGATTTCACCACAGGATTACGAGAAGGTTGGTCTATTGAGTGATGAGGATGATTATGGAGTCAAGATTTCGAATGAAAATACAACAACGGGGAGGAAGAGGAGGCCATTCTCTTTTGCAAGGAGAGATAGTGTTTGAGTAAAGTTACCAAGAATTGAAATGAGTAGGTTCGGAAACGAGTTAATGTGGACGATTGAAGGAGGGCCGAAAAGACGACGAATTTTCCCTTTTTTGAAATTAACATTTGATTGCTGATGTTTAATTACGTTTTTGCATTCTTGATGTTTGATGTTGAACGTTCCTTCTCTCCCGATCCCCCTCTAATGATCGCAGCCGGGTGGTTTCGATTTTACTGCTACTGCTGCTGGCCGTTCTTTTCATTTTTCATTTTTTCGCCGTTTAATTAATATACGATTGAACGGCCGGGCTTTGGACTACCGGTGTTCAGTCTCTTTGGGTTATTCTTTTCTTTATATTTTTTTCTTTAGACGGACCCGGCGACATGTCTGTATGTTAGTTATACCCGCTGCTGCTTTACGAACACTGACTTGCTATGCACACTGTACATTTATCAATTGCAAATGCATTCTTGACCAAATCCCACAATTTGACTACGTTCGAGTTTTTTATCATCCGTCAGCCTATGGAATAGTACTTTTCGCACTTTTCTTTCTCTTGAAAAAGTATTTAAAGTATCCTCAGCAGCAAATATATATATATACGTTTATGCATTAACCTTTATTTCCCCATCCTGTTTTTTGAGTGTAGATATCGACTTCCACTTTCTCGGTCGACGATATCTGTCCAACTGACTTGCCATTCACAAGATGCTATAATTACAAAGATATGAAGAGAAATATCCCGCTAATAAAAGCCGAATCAGCTTTATGCGTGGATAGCCTTGTCATAGGTAGCCATGGCAGCTTCCTTGAAGGCTTCTGACAGAGTTGGATGAGCTGTGAGCATCTCTGTTAGCATCTCCTCTCACAAACAGGGGTTCTACACCATTCATCCACAATCTCGAAACTCACCATGACTTGTTCTCGCGATATCCTCGGAGCTAGCACCGTACTCGATAGCCAACACACCTTCCGCAATCATCTCACCAGCATTGGGTCCAATGATATGAATACCCAAAACCCTATCCGTCTCCTTCTCAGCAATAAACTTAACCATACCATCAGTCTCCAAGTTCGTCTTAGCACGCGAGTTCGCCAGGAACGGGAATGTGCCAACAACGTATTCCTTGCCGCTAGCCTTAACTTCCTGCTCTGTTTGTCCAACCCAGGCGGCTTCAGGGTGGGTGTACATGACCGATGGGATGGCACCGTAGTTGACGTGGCCGTAACCCTTCTTGATGAATTCGGCGGCTGCGATACCTTCTTCTTCGGCCTTGTGGGCCAACATGGCACCGAAGGTTACGTCGCCGATAACGCGGATGTTCTCGTGTTTGGTGCGGTATTCTTGGTCGATGATGATGCGGCCTCGTTCGTCAGTTTCGATGCCGACGTTTTCGAGACCGAGGTCTTTGGTGTAAGGGCGGCGGCCGATGGCGACAAGGACGACGTCGGCTTCGAGCTGTTTAAGATAGTCTGTTAGATATATGAGGCCTTGGTTGGGCTTGGGGTGGATAAAGAGCTTACAGTCTCCTGCTTCTGGTTCTTGACGCTCTCGATCTCGAGCTTGACACCTTCGCCGGAGGCGTCACCGGAGAGAACCTTGTGGGAGGTCTTGAACTTGATACCTTGCCTGCCGAGGATTCGCTGCGCCGTTTTGGCGATATCAGCATCCATACCTGGACCACCGATGGCATCCAAAAACTCAACGACGGTAACTTCGGTGCCTAATCGCGACCAGACGGAGCCCTATGAATTCGTACTTGTTAGCTTCAAAGCTACTTGAGATATACATCATGAAACGTGAGGATAATACCATTTCAAGACCAATGATACCACCGCCGATGACAATCATCTTCTTTGGAACTTCAGTGAGAGCGATAGCTCCAGTGCTGGTAAGAACCTTCTTCTCATCGATCTCCAGACCTGGGAAAGGAGTAGCCTCAGATCCAGTAGCAATGATGATGTTCTTTGTCTTCAGCGAAACCTCTTCACCACCGTCGATTGGCTTGACCTTGACTTCATTCTCGCCGGTTATGGTACCAGTTCCCTTGACGTAGTCGACGCCGTTCTGCTTGAAGAGGATTTCGATACCGCCGGTAAGGGACTTGACGGATTTGTCCTTTGCAGCCATCATTTGCTCGAGGTTGAGGCGGACATTGTCGACTATCAATGCATTGTTAGCGATCCGGTCGCCTGTTGTATTATTGTTTACTCTGATAGAAGCTAACCTTCAATTCCTCGCTGCTTGATATCATGTTTTATCTGGTGGTAGATATGGGAGTTGTTAAGCAGAGATTTCGAGGGGATACAGCCGACGTTGAGGCAGGTTCCACCGAGAGCTCCACGCTTTTCGACACAGGCTGTCTGCAGTTATATCAAAGCACTTTAGCAAACAGCTTCCTGGGGTATTTCGGTTGGTATCAGATCTGGATCTCAAGCTAGTACCTTTAATCCCAATTGCGCGGCCTTGATAGCAGCGACATAACCGCCCGGTCCACCACCAATGACAACGACATCGTGTTCTCCAGCTATATATCCCCAACATCACGTCAGCCACCCGTCTGTTTCGATGATATTTCCCTTATCTCGCAAGGAAGAAGAATCTATCAAGGGTTTCAACCACGTACATTCGCTAGAATAACTTCTCCAGCTCTGTCGATCGGCGATGCAGAATGTCGAAGGCGACGCGAAGCGTGATCGTAGCGGCCGTAGTACCGACGAGGCAGTCTGTCTTTGGATGGTTTTTAACATTGTGGATGGGATGAGTATGGATGGTTGAGGGTTTGTAATATGACGTCGAGATGGGTTTTTCGGGGTTTCGGATAAATGTGTTTAATAGTCCGTGGGGGGTTGGTGATATGGTCAGTACTGCGGTAGGGGTACTGAAGGGAGATAGGCCGTCGAAAGGGTGAAGTTTCAATGGATGGCCTGTTTGGTGGAGGAGAATGAGGAAGAGGGGAGGTTAGTTAGTTAGTATAGGGAAGGGAATGTGGTATTCTGGAAATATAGTTGGGTTGGGGACAGTCCGAACGGGGGAAAATGTTGAAGTTTCGCTTTTTTCGCTCTCGAGCTCTGCTGGGCCGGCTGGATACAATCGGCAATCCTGACCGATGCATGCAATTGATTATGGGCGTAAGAAATAGCTATCTCTATTGGCTTACAATTACAGCTTCAAAAAAAGTACCGCGATACGGCTGCAGCAGGGGGGCAGGCTTTTATATCGCTCACTGCTTTGTAGCTTCTCCGTATTTTTCCCAATATAAAAAATTCCTCATTCTCGAGATATTTTTGGGACAGAACAAATGGGTACAACTTCTATCGGCCCAGCCGGTGGGGCCGTGGCAGGTGACTCGGAAGGAATCCCGGGCAAGCGAAATGAACGGGAGGAGCACCTTCGGACCAGTCGGGATGTCCCCGGGCTGGCTTGCGAGACCGATCCGATCCCGATTATCCGACTTCGAAGCTTCTTGATTATAACAAGTCGACACTTTAAATTGCCGGATAACAGACTCTATACGATCGTAAAAGGCTAGTATTATATATAATTTTATCTATAGTCTAGCATATGGCTATGTCTTCGTCAAGGTTTCTAAAAACTCTATCACTACCTCAGCTAAAGAGCTAGACCCCATATGATTATAGCACAGAAGTATATTACAATTTCTGGCCTTGTAGACGGAAACTTTCATCTAATATTAGGCGGGGAAGGGGGTTATGGCTCTTCTGCTCCATCCAATACCGCCTGTCTGAGTACCTCCGCAGCAACTTCGCATCCCCGCTTTACTGCTTTTTTCTCCTTCTTCCCATTAGTAATATCACTTCCCGCCACATGCTTCTTTAGAAAGTATTCCAACCCTCTCGAAAGCGATGGATTCTCTGCTGTCGCCCTAAACAGCTCTCGAACCCGTGATTCCTGCTTACTTGACGACCCGGGATATCTCTCCCTAATCTGCGAGAATAACGTAATAAAGAATACTTCTAGGAAGTTCTTTGTACTGGGCTGTACAGACACCAGCTGTAGCGTTTTCAGTATCATCAAAGGTAATGATTTATGTGCCACTAAATATCCGTAGAGTTTTGCCAAGTTAACAATTTTCCTAAGTGGCATGCCTTCCTCGTCGTCATCCATAATGTTGGACCCGCCGCGGTTCATGTCGTCTTCTTCGCCCATTTTGCGGAAGACCTCCCAAAGACTAAATTGGAATGCCATGCGGAGGGGGTGTTGTGTGCATAGTTGCTGTGCCATCAGTGCGTAGTATGGATTGTACTGCGTTTCGTTTCCACAGCAGTGAAGGAGAACGTGGGGTATTTCCCGTTCCTGGTTCCTCTTGAGACGAAGTTTGAAGAGTTTCTCTCGTGCGTCGGTATAGTCCTGTTGAACCCATTAGTAATTACCATGCAAAACGTAAGGGAATACAATCATACCTCCGCACCCATGATAGCTGTAAATATCGCTCGACGAATATCTGTGTTCATCCGCTGCTCTCTGGCTAACTGCTGGTAGTTTATGACATCATCCTCAGAGTCGGATACTACGGGTGCAGCGTCCTCTTTATCATCCTCGTTCGTCTTAGGCTCATCTTCAAGCATGTTGTTCCTCCAGCTAGCTCCAACGAGCCACCATTTCCCCTTTGTCTCCACTTCTCGGATATCTTTGAGCGAGGGCCGAAGAGGCTCACTAGCTCGTAAAGATCTGCTATTCAGAGTACCCAACGTCTTCTTCATGCGAACAATAGCTTCTGATGCTACAACAGAGGCGTCGTTTGCCTTTCTTGCTTTATTGTTCTTTAGATTTGTCAAAGTCTCAATCATGAACTTGAATCTTGTGCTTAATTTATCAGCGCCAACTTTAGCAACCGATGCATTAAGCATGGATACAATATCTTTCAGAGATGTAGGGTCGTCTTGACGTAACTGAGGTCCACTACTCCTTACGATCTTTAATAATAGTTCTGCATTTAACTCAGCGACTTCGGATACGAATATCCTAATAAGGTCGAATATCAAACTTGGCCCGACGACCCCGAAGTTATAGAGCTCAGCAAGTAGCGAAACAAGATCATTGACTTGTTTCTTGCTATTGTTGGCGGCTGCAACGGCTGGGTCATCCCCCAGCTTTATTGCCTCTCCATAAGACTTGTCAAAATCTTCAGCTAGATTTTGAACAAAATGCGCTCCGAAGTCTGTCCCCAATATCCTATACAAAGCAGCTATAAACCCACCATATAATGTAAAGAATGTCTCCTTTGTGTTGACTTCGTTGGAAACTGATGCCAAAACCAAGGTCGTAAGCGTCGATGTGACGCTCTGCCTTGGATGTTCGCGGTAGAGCTCTTCGATCGATTTGACGATTTGTAGCATACCTTGTTCGGTGAGACGGTTGACTTGACCTTGGATCTTCTTGCGTAACACATCGTCGGTGGGTAGCTCTGCGAGTTTTTGTCGCTGGGCTGGAGGGATATATTTGGCTGGTTGATCTGTCGTGATAGGGGGCTTTGTGGGGTCTGGCTTTGATGGCTTAGGCGCGGGCGGCCGCGAGTCTTCTGCGTCGTCGTCGTCGTCTGCTTCAGATGAGAAGCCAGACCAATCGCCTTCGGCATCCTCCATGTCGACATCTTCACTTCCCTCATCCTCAGAACCGGATATATCACTATCTCCAAGCAAATCTTCGTCGGAATTCGAGAAATCCTCACTCCCTGACTCACTCATGCCTTTGACTTGTTCCTCTTCCTCCCCCCTCTTCCGCTTCTTGCCTCGTCTTTCGGCAAGATACCGTCGATCCTTCTCGAGTTCCTCATCTTCAGAGTCAAATCCATCTAACAGCCAATCTAAGTTGTCCTCCTTGAAAGCACTTGGCAGTTTCTTGCCCTTGATGTTTAATTTTTTCTCAAGAGCAGCGATTTCAGCATCATCTTCGTCAAGCTTCTCGGCCACCGCTTTCCGGATAGTTGGCTTCGTGGTCTCGGCCTTCTTTGTAACCTCCACCTTCTTCGTCGGTATTATATCGTCCGTAAGGGTCTGTGGCGCAACATTGGGAGTATTTTTCAGGTTGGAGGGTTGGACAGTCGGCTTCTTTGTGGTATAGGAAGGCTCTGGCTCGTCGCCCGATGATTCAGAGTCGCTGTAACCATCTGCCTGATGGGAGAATCGGGTATTATTGTGTCTCGCCTGTTTTTTGTCCAGGCGCTCTTGTTTGCGACGCTCTTTTCGGCCCTGCTTCCTGGTGTTCTTGAGCGACTGTCTGCTACCACTGTTTTTGCTTCCTATTCACTATTAGTAAGATACTCAGTTATGTTATAGATGTAAAATGATGTCATATACCTGAGTCCTGGATCTGGTCCAGAATGGACTTTGGCAGCCTGGGCTGGACTCCCCTCATTATGTCAAGCTGTGTCTGGTGTCTGAAGAAGAAAAAGTTGGATGTTGGAAAAGTTATGCAGCAGAAACAGAGCCGCATTGTCGCTTAGCTCGCAACACAGTCTTGGCACCAAATCCAAAAATTACTGAGACGCGACGGACGTTGGCCTGCAACGACGGTCGACACTCAACACCCACCACATCTCTATCCGCATCGCAACCATCACCATCGCAACCTCCCTCTCCAACCGTCACGAGCATCTCCGAAACCCCTCGAATCCCATCGGAACGACTAATTGACCTGATTCAAAGGCTCTTTGAGAGCTTACTATCCTTTTACCCGCTATTCCTAGCTGGGATTGTGCTGGTCCTTCATATCGCTGTGTTGCTGCCCACAGCAGCCAAACTCGCACAATGCCGGCTGCTACGACACCGCGCTCGGACCGAGCTACAGACGCCGAATATGCGGTTATGAAGTCTGTTATTGATGCTCTTATCGCGTATAGGGATGAGAAGTAAGTACCCAGGTGCTCGATGGCACTAGGTAGTTGATGAAGGTGTTAATATGACTTGTCTTCTCTGTCGCAGTGACAATCCTATCGCTGAGGTCTTCCTGGAGGCCGTGGATCGTAAGGCTTTCCCGGACTATTTCCATATTATTAAAACCCCAGTGGCCATACGCAATGTTTTGGTAAGCCGCCTGTGGTTGTCCCTTGTGATACTTCTGGGTGATGGTGGTGGTGATGGCTAACTGTGTTTGTGATGGGGTCGATAGAACAAGCTAAAGCAGAAACGATACCCTACCTTCAAAGCCTTCATTGCTGATGCTGCCAGGGTAAGTGGAATATTTACTGATATGGTCTGTCTGTGATTAGATTGGTCATCATGCTAATTGGCCATCGAATAGGTCTTCCATAATGCCAAGACCTACAATCGCCCGAGCTCGCAAATCTACAAAGACGCAGTTACTCTCGAGGTCAGTCGCCTTAACTTCTTCCTCTTTCTTCCTATAACCCTTGAAGGGAATGATAGTTAACATGGTGGAATTGTAGGGAGTCCTGCTTGAAGAGCTCAAAAGGCTTACCAAAATGGAGAACCCGGTTCTCGCAGAGGAGGATGCCGTTCTCCCTGATCTCGGCCCTTTGCCAACCAGTGACTCCGAGGCTGAAGACGAAGAAGGAGAGGGGGAGAGAAACGCTGAGGCTGAAGAGGAGGAGGGTTCTAATGATGGTTCTGGCGAAGACGAAGAAGATGATGAAGACGAGGAGGACGAAGAAGATGAAGAGGCCGAGGATGAAGACGAAGAGATGGAGGATGCCGATGCCATCAAGGAAGATCCTGACAATGAAAGCGATAATGGTGCTAGCCGCACTCGTAGGTCTAGCCGACGCTCGGTCAAGAAGGTCACCGACACTGGCGATGACGATGAAGACGAGGAAAAGAAGCCTCGTGGCAGGAAGGAGCCTAAGCGCCGTGGTCGACCTCCTCGTGTCGACGCCCCTTTCGAGTGTCGGATAAAATCCATCCTCAAGGGGATCCGTAAATACAAGACCGATGACGATGGCCCACGCCATGCTGCCTTTGAGAAGATCCCGGATCCAAAAATCTCCCCGGAATACCATCGCGCTATTGAGAACCCAATTGCTATTGACACTTTGAAAGTAGGTTCATCTACATATGGGACGGCTAGTGGCTTTCTAACAACTTCACTAACTCACTTGCCAAACAGAAAAAAGTCAAGCGTCGCATTTACAAGACTGTCGAGGAGTTTATGGATGATGTTTACCTTATGTTCGACAACGCCCTTGGTTACAACGAAGACGATTCCCAAATCCACAAAGACGCTACTTTTCTAAGGGTATGACCAAGGAAATTGTTTTTTGTCAGTGGTCGATCAACATTGTTCTGACACTATCACAGGCCGAAGCAAAGAAGCTCTTCGACGCAGAGATGGAGAAAGACGATTCCAGCTACATCGACCCGAGTAGCAAGAGCAGTTCTGACAGAGATCCGGTCGCGTCCATCGAGCACAATGGCGATACTTTTAGCATTGGCGATTGGATCGAACTCGTCAACCCACTTGACGCCGAAAAGCCCATTGTTGCTCAAATCTTCCGTACCTTCAAGAAAAGATCCGATGGCAAACTAGGGATCAACGTCTGCTGGTACTACCGCCCTGAAAATACTGTCCACCGAGTCAACAAGAGATTTTACGAGAACGAGGTCGCGAAGACCGGGCAGTACCGTGATCACGATGTCGAAGATATCGTCGGTCGCTGCTTTGTTATGTTCTACACCAAGGCCTCTCGTGGACGTCCTTATGGATCTCAAGGGAAGAACATCTACATCTGCGAGGCCAGATACAATGAAGAAAAGCGATTGTTTAACCGCATCAAGACGTGGAAATCCTGCATTCCCGATGAGATCAGATCGCGTAAGGACGATACGGAATTGTGGCAGAAGCAGGTTCCACTCAAGAAGTTCCCCTCTCCAATCAAGCATCTCCTGCCCCCCGATGCCAAAATGGGTGATAAGCCACCTACTGCAACGTGGGTTCGGGATGACGCGCCGCCTCGAGGAGCCGTCTTTTTGGGTGAACGCCGTTCAGTTGTAAGTTTGCCCTTGCCAGGTCGTTGCTGTGCCATGTTGGGGAGTATTTATGCCCGTTTAACTAACACACCTTTCACAGGACTCTCCCTCGCCTGAGCCAACACCACCTCCAAAGCCAAAATCACCAACTCCACCCCCTCCTCCACCACCCCAGGCAGCTCCTGCTTCTCAGCCCCGCCCGCAAAGTACTCGACGCGTGACAGCCGCACAACCAATAATGACGCCGGCTCCGGTCCCGGCCCAGCGCCAGATTTACCAAAGTCAGGCGCAGCTAGCACCGATGCCCAGCCCATACGGGCAGTTCACTCCACAACAGGCGTCAATGCAGTACTACCCGGCTGCTCAACAGCAGTATCCTCAGGCAACCCCTTATCCACAAATGCAAATGATGGGCGTACCCGGGCCTAGCCAGGGACACGGTCACATTCGTCCACTAGCAGATGTTGGGGCCGACCTGCCTGGTGAACACAATGCTTTCACCATTAATACGGCCTGGTCGCCAAAGGCTCTCGCTCACCTCCAAACGCGAAACGGTCTCCCAGTGTTCTTTTCAGGGACCCCACAAAACGTCTCCAACGACAAGATGACTTTACAGGGCTGGGGCTATCCTTTTAACCAAGGACCCGGTATTCCGCTTCGAAGCCCCCGTGAAGCCCGTTGCCAGGCTGCGACTCGACGTATTCTACAAGCCGATGCAAACGACATTCCATTCGATGAGGACCAAAAGTGGGCTTGGGATGATGCGACCAAAACCCTGAAGGAATTTACAGAAAGAGAGCATGCCGCCGGGGCGACCGCTCTGGACGACCGTCCCCTTCACGTCGCCATGAGGGTTCCTTTGGAGCAGGCCTTCGCTAAGCTTCTTAACACGAAGGAAATCGAGACCAATCTTTACTCCAACGAAGAAGTTCGACATTACAGAAATCTAAAACGGAAGAGACCCAACGGGGAACTTGGTTCTAGTGATCATTAGTCCTTTCCCCAAAATCGACATCTTTGACTCTTTTCCCATGGAAGTTCGCTCTCTTTCCTCTTCGACCCATCGACTGGCCTCGAAGCCCACACGCGGCTAATTTTATAATATCACCTCCACTGCAGCATCAGCGATAGGCGCATCTCTGCATATTCCGTTTTCTTTCTTCATTTCCATTTTTTTTCTCGTCCCGATTAATGGCTTTCTTTTTTATCAAGGAGGATATGGGTCTTCGGTGACATTTTTTCCCTCCGGTTTCAGGTTTCAGGTTTCTTAATTCCTCTTTTAATGCTAACGCCAGACTCAAAGCCGAACTGAGGGCTCTGAGTCTTTGTATTATTATTACCGCCCCTTTCTCCCCAACTCCGACATCTTCACCTACACTATGCCCACCTTTATTCTCTTTCCTCTCTTTCCTCGTCCCTCTTTCCTCATCCCTCTTACCCTCTTCAATTTCTTGTTTCATACTACGATTGACTATCGGCAAGGGAAGTCTACTATGTTCAGCTCAAGTCGTTCTCCCTGGTACATCAAAACCATCAGGCCCACGAGCGAAGGACAAAATCTCGACAGCGACGGGCTCAGGTACTGGTTATTAAGGGGTATCTGATCTAGATTATTCTTTGTCGTCGATGCATGTATGATAACAAGGAAAAGGCTATTAAACAGCCAAACAATGATATGATAGAAACCAAAAAAATAAAATAAAAATCCTCAAACAAAAAGACCAACACAACGGGAAAGAAAAAAGCTAAAGGATGGTAATTCGATTTTTTTTCGAATACCAGGTCCTTTACTTTTCTTCTTTTTTATCCTGATCGTGACAAGGAGACCTCAAGTGTACACTTTTGAACGCCTATTATCGTAACTACATACCCGAAAAGTAAAACAACGATTCCACGTGATAAGAAAGGCGCACGAGGAGGTAAAAATGTAAGTTCATGAGATGGGAATATTCTATATTCCCGTGGTAGTATTTAGATGGTAGGTTAATCTAAACCAAATTATTGAGCTATTAAGACCTGATATGCTTAGGCAGGCTGTTCGTATGCTCTTCGAATGACTCTCGAGAATTCTAGAACGGGTAGGTTAGTATTGATGTTGACGTAGTTTGTAGTGCAATTTTAAACGTAGTGGTACTTACGGTCAATCTTGACGCTCTCCCTTGTGATTGTAGGCTTAGCCTCATTATCTTTATTCAACGAAATGACAACAGTGTCTCCTTCAATCTTATACCCAGCAATGGAAGTAACGAACTCCTCGAACTTTTCGTCTCGAAGGTTCAACCAATCCTCAAGCATTGTTCGTTCAATCTCACGCATCGAGGAGTCAATGACCCCCGGAATTCTGGTCTCAACAGTTGATGTGTTAACACCAGTGATTCGTCGTCTGATGGTATCTTCGAAACCTTGGACATCGGCTATTAAATCGGCGTAGAGGTCATCCGAGTCGAGGGTGTTCCAGAATTCCTTGAAATTGCAGGATTCGAGGAGAGAGTTTAGGGTTATGAGTTTTTGGACAGCTTCGGTTAACTCGGCGGCGTTTGGGATTGGTGGGAGGAAGTTTGGAGGGAGGAGGTGGCGACAGAGGGAGAAGTCGGAGGATGGGAAGGCGGTGAGGGCTTTGACAAGGATGTTGGTGATGGTTTCGGAGTTGGTGAGGTGGGGGTTGAATTGGTATCTGGAGGGGGTTGGTGGGATTAGTATATCACCTTCGGGTCCATTGAAGACAGAGTATGATATTGGAGAGTTGAGAAGATAAGATGCAAAGTATGGTATCAGATAGAGCTAATATTATTCGCTTCAAAGACCGGTGGAATCGATTCATGAGGTTCCGGTGGTCTCAGGTAATAGGAAACGTGTATAGTATTGTTCATCATGAAAATTTGCAATCTTTCCGTCGTCATCGAGTATTTCTCGATCGTGGTAACAGAGAAGATGGAAGAGGAGAAGGTTCTTACAATTTCAACAATGCTAGATTAGCATAACAATCGTATGTGCCATCCTCACACTGCTGTGCCACGTATTCCTGGAATATTGTGGTCGTCTCCGGGTTATATCTGTCGAGGCCATTGAGGATGGCTGTGATATGTTCGGGCCGCTCTTCGGCGTGATCGAAGGAGGGCATCTTGTAAAATATTTTAGAAGAGCGAATATACGCTCTCTATCTCTCTCTCGAAGCAACTAGGCTTGTTTGGGGGGAGGTTGTGGGAGATGGATGACCTGGATGGGGTGGGTTTGTGATGAGGTTGGATTGTGGGAGGGTTTTGACGATGGTGAAAAAAATTGATTTGTGTGGTCAAGCTCCAGCTAATTGTAAGCGAATCATATGGCGGGGAGCTTTAACTGCAGAACCAAGCTAAGTTACCGGACATATCACGAAAGGCATGTATTATGTACCGTAAGATGAACAAAATCAAGAGGAAGAAGTGAACAATAGATAGTAATAGCATTCGAGACGGATTGATGTTTATTAGTATTAAAGTATGCAACTAGATACTATAGAATATATTATCAATCACTCGATGGATTAGAGCCAACGGACCCTCTTCTACTGCTAACATTGCTCTCCCTCGGAGACCCTAAAGAATCTTCCGTTCCAAAGGCCTTGTTTGTGAAGACCACAAACGTATCAACATCCCATAAATCCTCTAGCTCGGGCGCTAGCTTATCTGCCCTTTCGTAGAAGCTTTCATAACTCTGAATAACCATCTCCTGAACAGCTCCGACAAGTGTCTCTCGAGTCCGGATGTCGTTGATGTATTCATTTAATTTCTGTCGTAAAATTGGAACGTCGGATTCTGCAAGTTTGCGAAGTGATATCGTTGCTTCTAAAGCTTCTATCCCTTTCCCTGCGGATTCGACGACTGGGCCACTGATTTTAGAGGCCCAGGCTTCTGTAAACTGGTTGATTACGTTTCTGAGCTTCATATCCAGTTCCTACAGGTCTTTAGTTAGCAATAGGCTCTCATGGGGCCAGATAGTCATCAGGGACATACCACTTTAGCATCCATCATGTTTTCCACAACTTTTGGCAACCCCTTCTGCACCAATTTCATGAGGCCATTTGGACTGAACAGGCTTTCTGTCTGGCGGATCTCCCAGAAAGTACTGAAGTCGAACTCAACCTCCGGCCTAACATATTCGATATCAAAGGCAACAATTTGCTCCTTTAGAATAAGCAAGTGTTTCAACAGGAACAGCTGTGAGTCTGTATCGTTCTTCATCCTTCTGATTTGATCCGCTGCCCGCGACAATGATCCGATGCATACGTGAACTACTTGGTGGGCCAGGTCGTCGAATACCGAAGACTAAAACATAATATTAGCGTCAAGATATCATATTGAATATCGGCCAATCCTTACATTGACAAGTCTGTATATTCGGGATAGCAACCAAATAGATTTCCGCAGGGACGGATACCATCCTTGGAAAACGGCATCGGTGTCAAACTGAGAAGGGTTCTCGCCTTCCATGGGACTAACAGGATCGAGAATTTTGCCCACTCGAGGGCTTTTAAGTGGAGTCTGGATAACTTTGTTTCGTTCTGGGTAATCAAGGTCCTCTGGTTTAGGTACGAAGTTTTCGATATCGTTTCGGATGACATTTTGAGCCCGGAAAATGATTCTGGCTTGTGCATCATGTAGTGGGGATTGGACCAGCCGACCAAAGTCGAGTTGTGAACGGTCATAGGATTCCAATTCGGCTAAGAAAGTTAGCAATACCTATGGAACATAGTGTCCAAAGGGGTTGTACCTTCATCACTGTCTCTCATATATCGAGATTGAAGCAGAGAACATAGCTCGCAGAGTTTGACAAGCTGTGTCTCATGCATGATTCTCGGTCGAAGGTAGTCGTATAAGGGCTCGCTGATTGACTCGAGGTAGTCACTAGGCGGAGTTAGCGAACAAGTTGGAACGTAACTGGCATCGGAGAGGCCAAGAGGTCTTACTATAGCTGCTGCTCTCCTGACGAGAAGTGGTTGAAGAACAGCTCGTACTCGTCGAGGCAGATACTCCTTATGTATGATATGCTAACTCTCGCGAAGCCAACTAAGTCCTTATTTGACGACATATCTCGCATGCTCTTTGTCACGATTGGAAACAAGAGCCGCTGCCGCGCACTGAAGTAGAAATTGTAACACTCGTTAAGTAATGAGAAATACTCCTCGTGCCCACATCGTTTTTCTATTTCGTTAGCGAGTTCCCTAAGCTGATTCCCACCGACCCGGAATTTGGCGTAGAGTAATGCAGTTTGAGTGGTATCGTTTACACCCTTTGCAGCAATTCTCTTGCCCACATCTGCGGCTACATCTCTTAGTTGCGCTGTGAAATGAACTTTGATAAGAGTTAGGGCTCGAGTCATGAGTTGACGATATCTTGACTGGTAGAATTCGGCATCTCTGAAATTTGCCTATGGATTGCTGCCGTCAGTTAACAATTCAATGTATTTCGTAGTACGGAAAGAACATACGTGAGCAGCCACATATTCTAGACAGCTATCCAGTTTAGAAAGCATGTCCTTAAAGTCCGGTCTTGTAACAATCGTTGATCCCGGAGCATTTAGGCGTTTTGTTATGCTTTCTAGCACACTAAAAGGTTCCAAATTTGTAGTAATATCGTCCGCAAGTTTCGATAATCTAGCTTTCTCAGATAAGAGCTCCTCGCAGGCTGCTTGGAATGTTGAAGTCTGCTCCCTAACAGCTTCGAATCCTTTCGCTAAGTCATCGAGGAGTGCTACTGTTTCCCTAGCTTCGGATAATAAAGAATCGCATGTGTGTAAATGTGATTGAAGGCGAGTTTGGAATACTCTAAAGTGAAAATCAAGTTAACATTATTATATTTCCAAGTGGACAAGTCAAGACATACCGGAACTGCTCATCCACAGCCTCCTCTAGCTCCTCCTCGTACTTCTCATACCATATCGCAAAGTCGAGCTCATTATCTAACTTTATCCCATCAACGGTACCAGGTACTTCGGAAGGCTCAACGCTAGTCGCTTTCAATCCACCAGCAGAGCCTGGACGTGGAGGTACTTCGGCCTTCGGAGGTTCATCGTGTGTTCGAACTGGTTTCGTAGCTGTTCTACCCTTTGCTAATTTCTTATCTACCGGATATTAGCCAATTGGCCTTAAGTTGTGTAATTAAAGTCGTAGCGACAAGAATACTTTCGTACAGTACCTCACCTTCGGACCGGGATGTTAACGGATTGGATTTGAGGGGCTTTGTGGTCTTCTGTGGGGTCTGTTGCGCTTCTTCGGCCGCTGTCGCATTGTACCAATGGTCTTCGTACATTGTGCTCTTGTATAATCTCGTAATTTACGATATCGTCGGAATCGATTCTTTGAGGCGCACTTTGTCAGCGAGAACTAGATCGAATGGTGTTTCGCGGGCAGGAAGTCGCGAGAGAACAGGTCGCCTAAGAGGGTGACTCACGTGATCAGCAACACAATTAACGATATCAAAATTGGTCCATGCAACAGAGCCTGGCCAATTGCAAAGCCTGGATTCAAACCTCGATTATATCTCCATACTTCCCCAGATAGATACCGATATGCGATTGTGAGGGCGACCCACGCTCCAACTGCCATGTTTTCGACCGGACCTCGTGCGTCTTTGCGCACGTTGTCACATATCCGACCTCATATACGGTATACGTATGGAGGAAGAAGTTCAGTTATCAGATCGATTCATTCACAATCTTATGCATCGTCGACAGGGAGATTAGGGGTTGCAGGAGGTACTTTGGTTTTGTTCGGTGGGGTTCTTGCTTACCAATCCTTTGCTCGTCCAACATTGAAATTAGATGCTCCGGCATCGATACCTGAAAAGAAATCGAGAGTTGCCCAAAATGAACCGGTATGAAGCTCAATCTAATTTACAAGATATCGAATATATTAGTAATATATATAATTATAGGTAACTCGATTCTGGGAACGGCCCGGAGTATTCCTGTGGGGCTCAAACAGGTATAAGGCTTCCTTGCACCACATTGATCAAGCATCCAGCAGGGTCACTAAACCAGATAAGTGGTCGTGTAGCAGCACCGGATTCAGATGAAACCTTTGTCAAGGTTCCAAGGAGGGTTCCTTTCTTTGATGGCTATGTTCTTCGGGATTTGCAAATTTCACATGATATGGGAGGTATGGTGCGCCAAAAATGCTATGTTTTAATTGCCAACATACAAGAGCTAACTTTTAGAAGTTGCTGTACTGGAAAACGGAGATTTAATGCAATGGGGTAAAGGATACGCTCCTGATTGCAGGGCTCCAGTTGTCACGTTTGAGGGCAAAGATATTATCAAGGCCAGCTTGTCAGAAGATCGCATCATAGCTTTATCATCCTCAGGGAAAGTCTATTCCATTCCATTTTCGAAAGAGGAACAAGAATTATTCGCAAAGCCTACGGAGTCGAGCGGCTTGCCTTTCTGGAAGTATACTTTAGAGTCTAAAACATCATACCGGGATTTAACACCCCCCAGGGAAAGGTGAGATTGGCGAACAAGCTTATTTTGCTCTATGTCGTTTAATATAAGAGTGGAAACTAACTAAATCTTATAGAATCGTGGATATCGCTGTTGGTCTCGAACACACTGTTATGTTAACGTCTCGTGGGAAGGTATTCACTGCCGCTTGCGCGAGTTACAATTTCCCGTCAAAAGGCCAATTGGGAATTCCTGGGATGTCGTGGGAATCAAAGCCAAAGCCATATGATACGCCACTGGAAGTGAAAGAGTTGGAATATTTTAAGATTACTCAAATCGCGGCTGGGAGCTACCATAGTGTAGCTGCGGATAAGGATGGGAAGATATTTGTCTGGGGTGATAACACCAAAGGACAGCTTGGTCTCGACTTCACCGAGGATTCTATTGTCAAGCCCAAGTTGATTCCAAGAAGGGCATTCTACAAGGGTGAAGGAATCAAAACAAAGCTTCAACAGATATTTGCTGGTGGGTATAACACATACTTCACTCTGGAGACACATACGCCCAATGAAGACTTCAACAAGCCGGCAACTCAAACCTATGATGTATTTGCCTGCGGCCATGGACTACACGGTTCTTTAGGTACTGGGTTTTATGTTCATGCTCAGGCGTCTCCTCAAAAGATCAAGTCAATAAGTGGTCTTACTGAATGTAAGTCGTTACTAGACATATATCACCCACGATGCCAACGACTAACTTTTCTAAAGATAGCGAGAAGAAAGCGGGACTTGTGCCGATTAACACTTCTTACCTAACAGTGGGAGGGTCGCATACCGCTGTAGTCATGTCGAACCAGCAGAATGCGGGATCTAGCGATATCGACTTTGGAAATGACATCTTGTTCTTTGGTGGAAATGAGTTTTACCAGCTTGGTAACGGCAAGAGGACAAACCAGAACGTCCCAGCGTATATCTCGCCAATTGATGCCGGGAGCGGGAAAAAGTCGGATGAAAGGTTTCAGATAGTACCTGGAAAGAAGGTCAAATTTCTTGACCAGAATTTGAAGAGCCGGTCGGCGAAGATTGAGCAAAGAGTGGTGGCCGGACGAGGCTTGACGGGCTGTTATGCGAAGACAGCTTAGGTTGAGACCTGCACATAATATGTATATTATTATAATCGAGCCTACTTGTAAATAAGAATATCTAAAAGATGACAATGCAACTAAATGTTTGTAAGATATCTACTGAAGTTCTACTTGAATCCTTTATAGGCTGTTCAACTTGAAGCCTCAAGTCTAGCTAGGCTGTCATTGGCTGGGAGAGTGGTCGTGTGAGGCCATCTGACGCCTGCGTTGTGTGTCGTTGGCTGGACAAACCAAATCGGGCGGGTCGGGTTTCTCGCGTCGTCGCAGTAATCCTTTCTTCCCTTATCCTCCCACCAGCAACGTCTTTTCATCAACATCACCAACATCCATCGCCATCGCCATCGCCACTTCCTTAAAGTTCTTGCAAGCACCAAACCCATCTTCGATATCTCATTTGTCGCCATTAGCATCTCTGCTATATAAATTCGCTGTTTTCTGTGGCTTCAATCGTCACCGAACAAGAAATTAGTTATATAACAGCCTTAGCTTTGGAGCTGGCGTTCATTGCGTAGAACATTGTGACACAACTCCGACACCGTACGTTCTAGGACTGCGAAAACCCGCTAAATTCCATCA
Source organism: Arthrobotrys flagrans (assembly GCF_004000055.1). Classification (NCBI taxonomy): domain Eukaryota; kingdom Fungi; phylum Ascomycota; class Orbiliomycetes; order Orbiliales; family Orbiliaceae; genus Arthrobotrys; species Arthrobotrys flagrans. The sequence continues at coordinate 2,573,579 of NW_027137556.1, forward strand.
TTACAATACCGGGACTTGTTGCTGACATACTTTCTTCACCCTCTTCTTTAGTACATCCATCAATACTAGACACTGTCGCTTGCGATTTGTGTCGTTGCTATCCTTTCTATACTCGGCCCAGCCGAACGGCTCATCTATAGTCATCGGTATGGCTGGAGGCGACGACGCCGAGGCTGCCTTCCTGAAGGCCATGAGGAACGAGCAAATGGAAACTACATCGTCAATTCCCGCCAACGAAAGCGGAAGCCCCTCCGAATCTCACGATACACCTGACACGCACCCCGACGACGTGCTGAAAGTCGATTTCGATGACGAAGAAGATGCTGCGCCAGTAAACGAGTCGCTTTCAATCTCACGAGGTGGTACACCGATCGGAAAAAGCAAGGCTAATGAACCTGCTCAAGACGAGGGCGCGGTTACTACCACTCTCGCTATCCCGGCGTCATCGACCTCGGCATCCAATTTTGCTAGCAGGGAGACTACGCCTGAGACCCGGGCGGATCTCAACAGCGTCGAACTTGCTGGACCTTTTGTAATAGAGACAGAAGAAGAACAACCTATGGCTGTTGCAGGATCTAATGCACAAAATACTACATTGACATTACAGAGCAATAATAATAACGAAAATGATGAAAAGCCGACCTCCTCCGGTGTGCAGCCGGCAGCTAACTTTCCTAATGTACCCGTGCTAAATGTACCTGATGATGCTTCTCGTGTTACGAATGAGCCCATGACTGCCCAACCATCCCAACAAGGAAAGAAGAAACGACTAGCCCACGATGTTGTTGGAAAACTCGAAGACAGAATTTCACAGGACTCTCGTGGTGATATTGAAGCCTGGACCACGCTTATCAACGAACACCAGAAAAAAGGAAAACTCGAAGATGCTCGGGCAGTTTATGAAAGATTTCTTGTTTTGTTCCCAACAGCGGTAAGTCGATATTCGAATATACTATGAAATCAAAATTATTAACTTTAATTTTCGTAGGCCGAGCAATGGATCGCCTACATCCAAATGGAACTAGATGCGAACAATCTATCCCACGCTGAACGCTTGTTCCAAAGGTGTCTTCCAGGTGTTCTGAATGTAGATTTGTGGTCCCTTTACCTCGACTACATTCGTAGAAGGAATAATCTGGCTACCGACACAACAGGAAAGGCGCGAGGTGTCATTACCCAGGTCTATGAGTTCGTTCTTAATAGCATTGGGATCGATAGGGAAGCTGGTAAGATATGGCAGGAATACATTGCATTCATTAAAAGCGGACCTGGAACAATTGGGGGCAGTGCATGGCAGGATCAACAGAAAATGGACCATCTGCGAAAAATCTTCCAAAGGGTAATTTGTATTCCAGTCAACGGCCTTGAGGCGATGTGGAAAGAGTATGACCAGTTCGAGATGGGTCTAAACAAGACAACTGTGGGTATGACATTCCTTCCCGAGATTTATAGATACTAACGTTAGTTTAGGGGCGTAAATTCATCTCGGAAAAGTCACCGGCTTACATGACTGCAAGGTCATCGGGATTGGCGCTCCGGAATACTATTAATGGCTTGGTTCGAACGACTCTACCGCGACTACCACCGGTCCCTGGTTTCGACGGTTACGATGAATACATGCTGCAGGTGGAGCTTTGGAAAAAATGGATACAATGGGAAAAGGGCGACCCCCTTGTTCTTGCCCAGGAACCCAACCCCGAGGATCTCACTGGTTTCCAGAACAGGATTCTCTATGTTTACAAGCAGGCGTTGATGGCCCTCCGGTTTCTACCGGAGATGTGGTTTGAGGCAGCCGAGTTTTGTTTTTCAATCGGACGCGAAAAGGAGGGCGTAGATATCCTGATGCAAGGAATGAAGGCGAATCCGGAGAGTTGTTTGCTTCACTTCAGATACGCTGAGTACCTTGAGTCGAGTGTCCCTGCCCCTCCAGCGGAAGATCGAGATGCGGTCAAGAAGAGAAGTGCACCTGTTCGAGAAGTCTACGATAAAATTCTGGATGTCTATTATAATCTGTTAGGGAAGGCGCATGAACGTGAAAAAGAAAATGTGGCCCTGCTCGAAGAAAGTGCAAAGAAAACGAAAAATAACATTGACGATGACGACGATGATGATTACGAACCACCATCTGACACTAACATCTCAAACCAGATAGCCATGGTCAAAGAGGCGGCGAAGCAGGAGACAAATAGTATATCTAAGATAATCTCAGCAATATGGATTAACTTAATGAGAACGATGCGCCGCATTGAGGGCCATGGTAAAATTGGAGATATTATTGGAGGGTCTCGGCAAATATTCACAGATGCTCGCAAACGTGGTAAAATCACATCAGATGTCTACGTTGCCAGCGCTTTAATGGAATTCCATTGTTACAAAGATCCTTCCGCCAACAGGATCTTTGATCGCGGCCTCAAGATGTTTCCAGAAGACGAAGAATTTGTGCTTGAGTACCTCAAGCATCTAATTGCAACCAATGATCTTACGAGTGAGTTCACATCACCACGATGTAATCTATGAAATACTAACCACTTCCTCACAGATGCCAGGGCTGTATTTGAGACGTTTGTTGGGAAGATCACGACTGAGAAGGCTGGCAATGCAAAGCGAGTTTTCCAGTTCTTCTATGACTATGAATCTCAGTATGGAGAGCTTAGTCAGATTCAAAAACTCGAGAAGAGGATGAGGGAGTTCTATCCACAAGGTAGGAGAAAATTATGGACTTACCTCAAGCTTAACTAATATGCGTGGCTATCTTGTTAGATCCTCAGTTGAAGATGTTTTCAGGAAGACATTCCTATAAGCTTCTTAACCCATCTTCGTTCTCTCCTATTGTTTCCCCGACTCAAGTTCGCCCGAAGGGATCTGGTGCACGACAGCCTGCGGCTGTACCCGAAAGGTCGCCCAAGCGTCAGGCTGAAGATTCTGACGGTGACGTATCGAAGAACGAGCGCCCTCGCAAGATGGCACGTGGAGAGTCCCCTATCAAAGGAGCTGCAGGTCGCCGTTTAATGGATCAGCAAAAACGTGCCGCCGCCGCCGCCGCAAGTCGAGAACAAGAGGGGCGTCACAATCAACCACATCATGGGAAACATGCGTCGATTTCAGGCACACTTCCTCCTCCGCCACCTTCGCTGCCTGACTCTATCATGTATCTCCTCAGCATCCTACCGCCAAGTCGCACTTACCGGTCTGTTAGATTCAATCCGGAAGAGATCTACAAGCTGCTTGCCAACATAAACTTGCCTGCTCCGCCGTCAAGTCAACCAAATGGTGTGTCCTTCTTTTCATCGCCGCCTTTTCACACATGGCTTCAGGCAATATCCACAAACCAGCACCATTTCAGTGCCTACGGTAATCGCATGGGTGGCCTTCATACCGCTAGCAATATGCCTCCGAGAGCACCTTTTCAACCGCAGGGTCTTTTGAATGGGCACGGATTGAACGGGCATGGGTTGGCTAATCAACCTTTCCATATGCCTCATGCGTCCCCAAATCATATGCTACAACCAGTTCCGTCCGCCGCTAGTGGACAGTCCCCTCCCTCCCACCCTCCCAATAATAACACCCAAGAGGTCCTGAGAACTCTCTTTGAACTCCTTCAACCGGGGCCAAAGTAGGGGCCTACCCTCAAGGCGTTAGTGTTGTCACATTATGTCGACAATAGCGATAGGCCCCTTTACCCAGTTGTGAATTATAGACCCTGAACGACTTTCCAGATGATGCTAACACTCTAAACTCACAGTTCCGTTGCCATATTCTCGGTAACAATTCTATCTATATTCCTCTCAGAATTTCAGGAACTTTCCGATACCCGCGGTATCCCCACCCCTCTACTCTCGACTTCGAATTCACCCTGTAGACTAGCATCTCACGATTACGACTTGCATCATCGGCGTTTTTTCTAATATTAATCCAAATTATCCCACTTCCATTTATTTTTAGGATTTGCTTGGATTACAGGGGGAAGCACAACAGGCTTGATATCTTTCTTTTACTTTTCAGTCATCTTATAGTATACGGCCAGCATCCTCGTCGGATTGAAAAACACAAAAGCATTTCACGAGCGTCATGTATACTAGCAAGTGTGTAAATTAATGCTGTCGATCCAAAAGTTAATCGAGGCGTTTCTCAAAAGTAACCATGTTCCCGTGATTCTTGTATCCAATCTGTTAGCCCACGCGTCACTACGTAGCAATGTACATACATACGCCAATCACGCTTTGTCATCATTCGATGCCTGCCCGTTCGTACGATCTTTTGCTCATCGGTGCTCCTACCAAGAAGTTTGCTAAGCCTCTCTGTCTTGAACTTCGATATACAAAAGCCCCATAAGTCTGGAGACGAAGTTTTAAACATTAAGATTTCTGTGCAACCACACAAACACCCTGCAGCTATTGGTTCCCTGAACTTTATAAGGAATTTACTTGGTGCTGGTCAAATCAGCAGGTTTCTTGCTTGCTTATGATAGGCCAGGCCCGTTTCCCGCCCGGAATTACCTGTTTTATTTCCATTTTGGAATCCACCGAGGTTCTGTTCAACCTTGACGATGTCAGCAAGTTGGACCTCAAACCTCCGCTTGCAAACTTGCCGCTAGGCCCCTGCTAGTACAGTATATGACCCCACAACCGATCCCGAGCCAAGAGACAAAGCTTGCCTGAAGTTTAGTACCTCCAACACGATCCCAGTGGCCGCAGGCCCGTCTGTCAAACTTGAAGCTTTGCGAATCCAACTGTAAAGTTAGACCTCATGATCCCAACTTGGAGCTCTCGACTTGGAGCCAACATTTAATGTTTGGCCAACTTATCAGGCGTCATTATGCATGCATGAACAAGTCCTGACCCTAATCGAAAATTAGTTGTGAGATTTGCCCGGTTCGGGGATTGTTTACGTCGACATAAGGTTTTTTTTTTTCCAAACGCACAAAAATATCGATTTTAGTCTAGCTCCTGATATTTCAGGCAGTTTTAAGTTGTTCGTGCTTGAGGGGGTTCGAGATCAGAGGCAGATTCCATATGCATGAGAGAGGAACATAAATACTTAGCATCCAAACCCCACACGGGGATGATGGCGGTACCAGGGAGTCTCTCTACCAGCATAATCTTCCGCTTATACTAAATTATCTACGCATATACATACTTTATTGCGCTTATCAAGTGAAGGATATCTTCTCTCTGCCCTCTATTCTCTCCCGTTTGCACGTTTGTGGCGAGGCTGCTGAAGCTCGAGCCCGTGAAGTCAGACATCCGCTGGTAAGTAAACGATCCCCGATAAACGACGCTTAGCGACCCAGTAATCGCACGCTCACACCAAACAAACCAAACGTGGAAGCCAATTGGTCGTGATTGTCTATAACTTCAAAAGCGGTTGGTGTGGAATTTCGGCTTGCTAACTGGGCTAGAAAAAGAATATCCCAAAGGGTTCGCCAGCAAGTAGGCCTCCTTTAGATTCAATTGATCACATCTACAAAAACATCTATCCACACTGCAAGACTGTTTATTGTTCTTCTGGTAGTCGGTAAGTTGGTGAGTTCAGAGTATTTCCAGCCCGATGAAGTTCTCCTTGCGTACATTTTATTTCTACCCGCGAGAATTTTCCTCCGGGGACCCATGTCTTCTGTCGAGTTGCTTTTTTCTAGTAATGTCTTGTTGGTCTGGTAATTGTCCTGTTACGTTTTTTTTATCGAGTTCTTTGCTTGTTACAGGACCTCAAAGGACCAGTGTAACGTTCTCCGGCGGGTGGCGGCTTCTAAGTCGCTGGCACATGGAAGTTGAACTTGAAGCTATCCACGAGTTTGCCCTCATGGGTTAATTTTGCTGGGAACTCAAGTCTACCACCGTCTTCATACCATCAGGAGCAATAAGTTACCTCTCTGCCGGTAGAACAGCGGGGGCGCAGATAGTTCTTCGAGATCTTGCAAAGCTGAATTGACGCTGTTCACTATTCGAGTCTCACCGCCCCCAACATGGAATTCCGCGAACGAATAGTTGGGATATAGAGAGCATCATTCTTGCCTTATCGTTCAGGAGGACCTAATACGCGCTAGTCAGTCAGAACCATATAAAAACGAAGACCCCTGTTTGTTACAACAGTGCCAACACATCTGTGCTATCAACGGTTTCATTAAATTCTCTTTGCTGGCGGGCCACGACTCGATTGATTTCTTTACTTCTAGAAGCCCTTCCTTTTTTTTTACAAGTTCTCCAACGTCGAATCACGCAAGCTTTGCGGAGTTGGTTAGATGTAACTGAAGCTAGCGGTGTTCAGCTTGTCGGGCAGGTTGTAACACAAAGAGGGTCCTTCAGAAATGTAAAAGATTGACTCGGTATGCGGCTAGAAAGCTCGACAGCTTTACCACCAACATGGTAAACGAAAGAGCTGTTATACGTTATATCCTCGCTGGATATTGCAAAGTCCATTGACTCAGGTGTTCATGCGTATTTCATGGGTGTTACACGAGACGAGAGGTTGCAATTATGGTAATTATCGCTTGGTGCGAGGTAAAGCCATGGGATCTCGTGTTGACACGTCTGGTGCTGATTCTTGATGATTATAACTAGCATCTCTCTTCCCCTTCGATGGACCACCTATCTATACCTCAGCTCTATCTCTTATATTCTACGATTGCTAGGTTACTATCATATTACTGCTCATATCTTTGTGTCTTTTTGTTTCCATGCTTGTATTTGTAACTGTATAGTGCAGTGCTTGTTTAAAAGCCCCTTCCTAAACTATACATCTGGAAAGCCCTAGATTTGGAGTCTTTAGAAGGGGCCGTGCAGTTAGACCTTTGCTGACATATCCTCACCTCCAGGTTGCTTGAGAGAGAGCCCCATACAAGACGAAGCTTCTATTGAGCTGTTGAGCATAGAGCGCTTAAGTATTTCCAAGAATCGTTTATACATTTACAGAACGACAGGGAACATCGCCAGAAGTCCCTGGATCCCCACGGAGTTTTGTAGTGTCACCCTGACAGCGCTGTGTTGAGCCTCCTCCTGAGGACCACCCACAACCCCCCCTACAAAATATCTCCACTATTTAAGGACCTCCCTTCTCCTAGAACGTGTCCTTCTTTCCCTTTTCTCTTCGCCCCAAACACTTATCTCTGCAAAGCAATTTGCATCTCTCGAACCTCAAACTCCTATTCATCGCAAGGTCGCTCTTAAAGGGTCTCGTCAGGAACGTTGTTCTTCATCTTCTTTCCTTATTCTCTTCATCTCCTTTACCCCAATCTCTCAACTAGTCCTCACGTACAAACCGACGTGATTTTCTTCTATACGATTGTTCCTTCCTCCTTACATCTTCTCGCAGCAACCATCAAGCTCGAGGTAAGCTACCATACGCTGTTACTGAGGTTCTCAGTCTCACAGCTTGCTGTTTTCCCTCTGTTGCATCGTTCATCTGGTAGGTTTCTACTCGCATCGAGCTTCTTCAATGTCTCTGGACACGTCTCGTTCGTGAGAGCTTCTGGATTCCTAAATTTGAAGCTTCGTTCGGCAGGAAATTGTGACGAGTAGCTTTTGCAACAGGTTTTGACGTCACCAGGACCTGGTTGTTTGGAGACTGTTTGTTTAGCTACCAAGCTCGGCTCAAAAACAGTTGCAAAAAGCAAGTTTAGGCAGCTCCAAACAGAGATCGCAGCCTCAATACTAGCAATTCAACTATTTTTATTGCCTGTTAATTCACCCAAAATTCCCCTGATATTTGGTTATAAAGATCTTTCTCCCCCCCCTGAATTTCTCTTTCCTCTCTTCTCCTCTCTTCTAACTCATCTACCTTCTACCCAGCTTGCAATCGACATCAAAAAAAAAAAAAAAATGGCTACTACATCCCATACTCCTAGTGGCGCTCCTAAGGCTGTCCTCCCTGAGAAATTCTCTCCAGGATTTGAGGGAACTGTAAGTTATTCACTCTCCTGCTCTGAATCCTACCTACGATATGATGATGAAGCTAACGAGTTGTTTGCAATAGTCCTTGGTAAGTTGAGCTTTAAATTCTCACGTTGGACTCCACGCTGAAGCCATCTGGTACTGACCTGCGTAGTACCCTCGCGTTGGCTACGGCAGACGTGGTAGGGTTGCCAAAGTCTTCTGCAATTCGTATCGAGTTGCTAGCTTCCCAACTGCTACCATTTACCAGTACGATGTAAGTGCTTCTTGACCCCCTGCAATATCTTGAACCTCCTGCTAACATTTGCTGCTTCAAGGTCCAAATCACTGGCAAAGGGGATGATAGGCGTGCTACCTTGCGCAAAGTTTGGTACTCCCGTTCTCTCCAAACTCACTTCGGGGCTGCGACTGATGCATTGCTCTACGATGGTATGTTCTAACTTGCTGCATTCTACCCGTACTGCTTAAGAGCCGTCTCTAACATGGGGTATAATATTAGGAAACCGCTTGGCATGGTCGATAATTCCGCTACCATTCGGTGAGGAGCTCAACATCATCATTGATCTTGACGATGGTAAGTTTGCCCTCTCCGCTCTAGCTTGATTGCACCCAATGTTAACTTTCTTCGAAGAAAACCCCAGTGACCGTCCACGACGTGGTGCTGAGAACAAGTTCCGTGTTCGTATCCGCAAGACATCCCGTGTTCCCCTTCAATGCACGGAAGCCTATGTCAATGGCAAATACAAGATGGACAACGATGTCCTCGTCGGATTCAACTTTCTTGATCACTTGCTTCGCGAGACTCCAGCCAAGCACTTTATCACGATCAAAAGATCGTTTTTCAAGAAAGCCGGTGCTCAGCGTCTTGACGGGGGTGTTGAAGCCTGGAAGGGTATCTTCCAGTCCATTCGCCCAGCAGAAGGCAACCTTCTCACTGTCAACGTTGACGTTGCCGCTGCCGTCTTCTGGAGTGAAGGGACTGTCCTCCAATGCGTCCAGAATCTCCTTAAGCTCGGTACCCCAGAGGACCTCATCACCCGCTTGAGGTCTGAAGCCGGGAAGCGTGAACTAAAGCGTGTCAGGAGGGTCCAATTTTACACCAAGCATCGCGGCACCGAGAAAGAACGCCAAAAGAAGTTCACGATCGAGGGCTTCACCAAGAACAGCGCTCGCGAAGAAATGTTTGATGTTCGTGACCGCGAATCCGGCATGGTCAGCCGTCTCTCCATTGAGACGTACTTCTACAAGCATTACAACATCCGCTTGCGTTACCCCCAGCTTCCCCTTATCCAGACTAAAAACAAGAATATTCTCTTCCCAATGGAACTGAGCTACCTTGTTGAGGGTCAACGTTACCCATACAAGTTGGATGATAAGCAAACTGCTAACATGATCCGCTTCACTGTCCAAGTAAGTATTGCATTATTGGTGTATTTCAAGCCTCCCCAAACTAATATCCTCACCCCGCTAGCGTCCAAATGTTCGTCTCGAGACAATCCGACAGAATGTTAACGAGCTTAACTGGAGGGATGACCCTATCCTACGACACTACGGTATGAAGATCAGCCCAAATATGATCACTGTAAGCCACCTTGTCCCATCAATTTTTGTGGCCTCTGAACATCACCAACAATATTGGTAATAGACCCAAGCTCGAATCCTCGACGCTCCAAAGATTGCTTACGGTACTGGCTCGAGAGACGGTACTTTCAATCCTCGTGATGGCCGTTGGGATCTTCGTGGGAAGAAGTTCGCCCGAACTACCACTTTGAAGTCTTGGGCTATTGGTATTGCTGCCCAATCCCGTCGTGTCCCCATGGATGTTGTCAAAAACTTCGTCCGTCAGTTCATCCTTGCATTCGTCCAACATGGTGGTACCGTCGAGACCAAAGAGCCACCGATTATGTACATGGATCCCAACAAGGACATGGCTGCCTCCTGCCATGAACTTTACGTCACTGCAGGAAATGTTGCGAGGGCCAAGCCTCAAATTGTTTTCTTCATCCTGACCGCAAAATCCGCTCATCCATACAATGATATCAAAGCTGCATGCGAGACCCACGTTGGCATTGTTTCCCAATGTAAGTTATACCCCTTTGGTATTCGTGTTAGTTCCTGCACATTTGCTGACTTTTCATAGGTCTCCAGTCGAAGCACGTTGAGCAGGCCAAGGCTCAATATTGCTCCAATGTTTGCATGAAGGTCAATGCCAAGTTGGGAGGGACAACCGTCTACTTGGACAAGAGTTCACATCCTTTCTTTGGACAGGAGCCTACCATGTATATTGGTGCCGACGTTTCTCACGGTGGTGCTTTCGGCTCCGGTGGCCTGAAGTCTGCTTCGTTCGCCAGTATGGTTGGGTCTATTGATGGTAAGTCCCTACCTGATATTACTTTTATTCCGTGAATCGTGCTAACCTAGATATCCCAAAACAGTCCAAGGTGCCCGTTACTCGGCCATCTGCAACACCAACGGTCATCGCGTCGAGTGCATTACGACACCAAACATCATGAGGTTCTTACCAACCTTGCTAAAGAACTACCGCCGTTCGACCAACCAAGTTCCCCGACGTATAATCTACTTCAGGGACGGTGTTTCAGAGGGTGAATATAGCAAGATTATCCAAGAGGAGGTCACTGATATCAAGCGAGCTGCCAAGTCTCTCGACCCCAATTTCGATGTGAGTCTTAGTATTCCTACCCAGCAGCCTATTGCCAATGTACTAACAATGTCTCAGCCCAGGATAACTGTCATCATTTGCACAAAGCGTCACCACAGCCGCTTCTTCCCTGTGGACAAGCATGCTTCAGATCGTAACGGCAACATTGTTCCTGGCACCATCATCGACAGAGATGTGACACATGTTACCGACTTCGATTTTTTCTTGTGCTCGCATTCCGCCATCCAGGGTACAGCTCGTGCTACCCGTTACACAGTCATGTAGGTTTTGCTTCGACTATACCATTTGGTGAAGAATCGGCTAACCATCCTACAGCATGGACGAGAACAAACTCGAAGTCGATCGTCTTCAAGGGTTGATTTACAATTTCTGTTATACTTACATGCGTGCCACCAACTCCGTTTCCCTTGGTATGTCCCTCTTTGATCAGGCTCGGATTATGTTCGTAGCTAACTGGTTATTAGTCCCACCTGTCTACTACGCCCACTTAGCCTCTCAACGCGCCCGTGCTCACGAGATCGGTGCCAACGACAAGGAGAAACAGCAGGGCATGGAGACTACTCCCTCTGGAACTCAGCAGGAAGGAACTTCGCGTCACCCCCCCACTATCGGTTCCGAAGACATTCGTCCTTTGATTGGAGATGTTGCCACGCAGATGTGGTACATTTAAGTGCCATGCGATTTCTTGTTGATCCGTTCTTGCTAGCCTTCTTTGCTGAACTGCCATTAGCGCAAACTTCAGTCACGATGCTACGTGTAAATCTTTTATGATTTTCTTGGATTGATTCTTTATGGGTTGGTCTCCTTTTTGGGGTTCCTTTTTTTTTACACTGGGTTGATTCTTTTTTTTTCGTTCTTATCGGATCTATGGAAGGCACTCTTCTTTTTGTCCCTTACTCCTGTATCACTGTTTACACTTGCCTTTCACTCATGTATAACCAGAAAGCAATGTCAAACGAGACGCATTATTTGGGCCACTTGATTCTTCCCAATGGTAAATCAAGGCTACAATCACGTAGTTACATAACTGGTAGACAAGTACGTGACTACATCGATCACAAGATCACGCATTTAGGTTATAGCGAGGTACTTAGTACTGGTCTGGATCTCGGATACCAGCCTCCACATACCAGAATTCAACAGTTAGTTACCAATTAATTTATACCTAATTACTTAGAGAACCTCTTTGAATTCATCAAGACATATAAATAAATACAATGGAGAGGGATCGGTCTACACAGCTCGAAGGTACGGGGTGTCCTGTTGCATTTTCCCGCGTTGTCTGACGAGCTTAGGACAGGAAAGAACGCCACACGGCTAACGGCATTCGCGTGAAGAAGTGACGGCGGCTTGATCGGGTCATCGGGCGCTTTGAATTCCTGCAGTACAGGATGACGGGGGAGGGGTCACAAGGCTAGATCCATCGATTGATAGGGAAAGTCTGGGGAAGGAAGTATTAATGTGCATTATGGCTTGGAAATATCGCAACGGTTCTCCGCTTCGAAGGAATGGGCTTCCGGGCCAAGGCTGTTTGTATGCTAGACATCCTGGAAGGCCTCTGCGATAAGGGTACATACACATACGGACACCTCTATAATGATATTAAGATTGGCTTCAATTCCAGTATGTATAGTAAAGGGCTTATATGGCCGTGCTAGCTACTCACTCCGTACTTGGCGGGGAGAGTGCTAAGGAAGAAGTTGGGCGGGTATGCGGGAATACAGCAAACACTACGCCGCAGAACCGACCTGCCTGGACCTGCAGTGCACCTCTTAGGTCTCTCCTGAAATAACCTTTTTTTGCCCCCTCTCCTTCTTGTCTTCTTTCTCAAGGTACTTACATTCCATCACCACATTCCGTCCATGCTGACCTGTCCAAGGGTTGAGTTCGTCTGCTCGTGTATATACGTGTTCGTGGGGCTGGAGCATTTAGGTAGCTTGGCTCCGTTATATTGGTTCCAAGCTAGGTATACCGACGGAGCTTGAGCGTTTCAAGCAGCGGGTGTCTCACACCAAACGACCTCCGCTTACTTCTGGGGACGGCTATCTCGGACGGCCTTCCCCTAAAGCTTTTGCGGCGCTGGTCCGATATCTCCCCAACCTACAGCAATGTCGGTCCTAATGTTTAGAGTCCGACGTTATCGGGTCCTGCTGCTTTTCTCTGCATTCGCCATCGCACTTTGGTATCATTTCTCGCCTACCGATGGTTCGTACTCCGCGAGCGATGAATGGCTGCAGCCGACACACGACCGAGGGACGACGAAGGAACAGGTTAAGTCAGAATGGTCGGCTCCCGAACCGGACGATGCTATGCCCCCGGCGAAGGGAAATCCTCATGGTAGCAAGCCAGAGGATACATTAGAAATTACACCGACACCTCTATCGCTGCTTCGACCCGGACAATTCCTCCCACCTAGCCTTTCTTCCGAATTCGCTGCTTTGGAGACAGTAAGCTAGTTCTGAAGTTTGGTCGCTATTTTCTTAGCTAGGCTTGTTATTCTAATATCCGTCGAAATAGGATACCGAAACCGAAACCGAAACCGAGTCGGAGACGGAAACAGAGACAGAACCGTTCATACCGATTAGACAGCCCTCCAATCACGACCATGCCTCACGACCTCCACATTTTGATGATGTACTTGACGATAAATTTAATATCGAGGATGAACCGAAGGAAGGCAACGTTCCACACTGGACCAAATTGCCGGAGCATTTCCCAATCCCGCCAGAATCGATCATTCCGTTACCTACAGGCAACCCTGTAAAGCTACCTAAGATCCAGTTCGACTTCCAGCATGGCTCCGAGAGCAATCAGCAGCGAAACGAGCGATTGATGCGACAAGGTGCTGTCAAGGATGCATTCAAACATGCCTGGGAGGGATATAGGAAATATGCTTGGAGTCATGATGAAGTTACACCGGTTTCCGGGGGTTTTAAAGACCCATTTGCTGGTTGGGCTGCTACTTTGGTCGATGCTCTTGATACGATGGCGATCATGGAACTGCATGCAGAATTCGAACATGCCCTTACCGGGGTCGCTAAGATCGACTTTACGACGACAAGCAGAAACGATATCCCGATGTTTGAAACTACGATCCGATATCTTGGAGGGCTCATTGGAGCTTACGATGTTACCGGACAAAAGCACAAGATCCTACTCGACAAGGCAGTTGAATTGGCTGAAATCTTATATAATGCGTTTGATACACCTAATCGAATGCCTGTCCTCTACTTCGAATGGCACCCCGACTCGGTCAAGAAGAAGCATCGTGCAGGCCGAACCTCCTGTATGGCAGAGATCGGCTCCATGTCCGTGGAATTCACGCGTTTAGCACAAATTACCGGAGACAACAAGTATTATGACGCCATTCAGAGAATTACGGACGAATTTGAGAAGTTTTTGCCGAATACCACGTTGCCTGGATTTTGGCCCACCTCGTTTGATGCGAGTGGTTGTGAGTGGGTCGAAGAGGTTTATACGGTTACTACGACGATTTACCCTTCTGCGACACCCGAGCCGGATTCGAATGAAGATTCTCCGCCGGCTTTACCGACTGAAAAGGCACTTGTCGACACTGCTGCCAAAGCGAAACTTGAAAAGACTGAGGTGAAGACCGTCCGCAAGCCGACTCCTCCAAGGGTTAGCGAGGAAGATGGTGAACTTGATGGGGAGAAGCCAAGTTCCACAGTACCTAGGGCGGCGGCGAAGAAAAGTCCGGATAATTCTGATTTCGGAATAAGGAAGAGAGCTATCGATGATGATGAGGTCGAAGACCCAAATTCGGGCGAAGAACCCAGCCCTAGACCTAAAATATCCGATAAAGAAAAGAAGATGTCAGAACTCCAAAGCGGATTAGCGGAGATGGAAGAAAAGGCCGATGAATCAGATCAGAAGCAGGATGTCATCGCTGTTTCTCACAAGAACCCGAATTTGCCAACAACAGACGACGAAGACGAGCCGGTTTCTCCACAAAAACCGAATTCAAAGCCCAAACCATCTTCGCCAAAACCAGTCATTAAGCAGCAAGTTTTGACCAGGGAAAATTGTGTGCCATCTGGATTCAGAATGAACGAGGGAGAGAACCGCTATTCGTACGGTGGAATGGCGGATTCTACCTACGAATATCTGTTAAAGGAGCATATTCTACTTGGGGGGCTTGCTGAGCAGTATGGAAAGCTCTACCTTTCGACATATGAAAAGGGTCGCGACAATTTGTTCTTCAGACCGATGACACCGAAGAATAGCGATATCTTAGTGTCTGGGCAAGTGAAGGTTAGCTACGATTGGGATAGGCATAGGATACTTTCACAATTGGAGGCTTCCGGAAGCCATTTGGTAAAGTTTCTCGTAGGTGCCGTACAATAATTGGGGGCACATGCTAATTTTTGATTCTTTAGACATGCTTCGTTGGTGGTATGGTTGGTATGGGGTCGAAAATCTTCAACCGGCCAGAGGACCTTCAGGCCGCCATTAAACTCACAGAGGGATGCGTATGGAACTACTTCTCCACCGCCACTGGAATCATGCCAGAAGGTTTCATTATGACTATGTGCCCCAAGGGAGGTGATTGCAAGTGGGATGAAGACTACTGGCGTGCCTCGATTATCCCACCAAACGGCGAGGTTATGGACTCCGCTGAACAGCAGCATAACATTACCCTCGTCAACCCCAGGGCAGGGAAGGGCAGCAGCCCGCTATACAAACGCCAGGTCGGTTATGATGGCACCAAGGACCTTCCGCCACCTGCACTTCCGAATACGCACGCAGATATAGAGAAGTACATGAGAAACGGCGAGAAGCCTACTGCCACCCGAGGAAACGACGACCCGGAAGTCCCACAGCGTCCAGTCGTACGAAAGGATCCCTATGAACGATGGGTTGACAGCGTTAATGAGCATATTAAATGGACGAAATTGCCAGAAGGATACGTTCAAGTTGAAGATCCTAGATATATTTTACGCCCGGAGGCTATCGAGTCCGTCTTCTATATGTACCGCATTACGGGTGATAGGAGCTGGCAGGATAAGGGATGGAAGATGTTCCAAGCTATTGAAAAGCACACAAAGACGACCATCGCACATTCTGCTCTCAACAGTGAGTTTTTCAATGTCTTCAAAACCTAGTTTTTCTCAAAAGAGATCCTAATCCGGCACTGTTTAGACGTTCTTGAAAACACGCCTGTTCAGGTTGATTCTATGGAATCGTTTTGGCTGGCGGAAACTTTGAAGTACTTTTATCTGTTATTCAGCGAGCCTGATGTTATTTCTTTGGACGACTACGTTCTGTAGGTTTCCCTCTCTCCCTCGCTAACTGATAGGATTGATACTAATAAATAACGAATAGTAACACGGAGGCCCACCCGTTGAGGCGACCAAAGCGTAAGGCGGCATAGTTGTTTCTTCTTTCTTTCCTTTTTTGTAATTTGATAAGGTTTTTTTCATCGTCATTGCTCCCCTTGCCGTGCATTGGCATGAGTGAGAGTAGGTAACCAAATTATGTATAACTCCGTTAACGTTTGTTGCGTCTTTTTCTTGATGATACCAGGTATTTCGTCGTCCTCTTTTTTTTCCCTCTCATGATTCCTTCAGGTTTTATCCGTATAAACCGGTTCACACTGTATATCCATGACACATAGATATCCGGTAAATCGAGGGGCTTTCAAAGCTCTGTGCAATCGTGCAATTCCTTTAAAAAAAGCTTGATACTAAGTGCTACAGAAGGACCAACCGCATTTCTCCCTATAATTGCTAAATGGAGCCACAAGCCTAGCTAGTTATATACGTCACCGTGATCAAAGGTAACTAGGTACCCATCCAATCACCACCACAACCTCTCCCTGCAGAAAGATCGATATTCTGCGGAAACGCCCAATCCTCCTAGTCGAATGGCGGCGGCAGCATATCCCCTTCCTCTCCACCCCTCCCAGCGGCAGCATTCGCATTTCTCGTAGCAGCAACTGCTTCAGCAATCAACGCCATATCCCTGGCATGACGTCTCCTTTCCGCTTCTTCCATATTGATAACATCACCATCACTCCTTGACGGACTTCCGATCAATTGCAAATCATTATCATCGAATTGTTGTATATCTTCAAAGTTATCCATTATATTCATATCATCCATTGTATCCTCTGTATGATGTGAATGATGATGTGAATGGTGGTGATGGTGGTGGTGATGTTGCGAATGTTGTTGGGAGTGCTGAGAGTTATGTTGCTGCTGGATCGCCATCTGTCTTACTACTTCTTCCACGATCGCTGGATTGATGGGGAGTCCTGCCGCTGTTAGGAGGCCTACTCCCGTGCGGTTGACGACGCTACCAAGTGTTGGATCTATGACTGATTGTTGTTGAGATAGTGACATGGCATCGTGTTGGGACCGGATGGATTGTGCGAGTTGGTGGTGGTGGTGACCCGGTGGAGATTTTATGGCTCGATGGGGGTGGTCGATTAGGACCGATGGATGCTGGAGATGGTGTGTGGGTATTGGAGATGGGAGGTCGAGGATTGAGTCCGGGTCGGGAAGTTGTGGGATGCCCATTACTCCTCCGTCTGTCTCTGTTTCACCATCTGCGTCGTTTCCACGGCTGGGGGGTTCGCCTAGTACACCAGCAGCAGCAGCAGCAGCGGAAGTTGTAGAGCTTGTTGCTTCGTTATTATCTAATTCCTTCTGTTTCTCGGCTGGTGTAATGGCTTTGACAACCGGCGGCCGTGCATTCTGCGTACATTCCGCGCAGTTTTTGAGAACCTGGCTGACCGTCCTTTTGATCTGTATCCAATGATACCGATCCGCTATCTGTGCTGTCGTCTTGTTTATCCCTCCATGGGCAACTTTATGCACATCTCTAGCAATCTCATACTGCCTTTGCGGGTCGGATATAACTTCTTTATCCTTAAGCATGAGCTTTTCACCAACGAGTTTATAATGTGTCGCGGCGGACCTAAGACGGGATTTCTCGGAACGGGTGGCCGAAGGTGGGTATTTGCCCTTTTCGAGGTAGTATCGGATCTTTTCGAATCGTTCGTTGGATTGGAAGTCTTCTTCTTCGACTAGATCGCGAGAGAGGATTATGGAGTCGACTGGGTCGGTGGATCCGGAGGGGAGGAGGAGGAGACCCGCGGCTTTGATCGTGCCGATACGTTTGAAGCCTTGGGTTTCGAGGATGTGGAGGATCGGTTCGTTGGTCTCATAGATTAGGTCGAACATGGCGGACGAATAGGCCTATTGTTTCAGTAAAACGATAGATTAGCCATCCGATCTTTTGTATAATCGTAAATATGAAGTCGTACCAATCTCGTAGCATAGTCCAAAAATGTGCTAACCAGCACCTTTCCGGCACCTTTCCCACGAGAAGCCTGACATATCAAGAACTGACCAGTGCATATATGCGAACTACGGCCAGGATATCGAGGAAACACTAGAAAGGTACCCAAACAGTCGTTCTCCCAATCTCTTCCTTCGCAGAACAGGGTTTCCTCCCGTCCCTTCATCATTATGGCGGCATAATTGGAGAACCAGTATGATTGGAACTGAGGAAGCGACATGGGCTCCGTGAATGGGAAGGTATTCCCTCGTTCGATCTCATGATTGAATTCGGCGCAGAGTTTGAGGAGGAGGGGTTCGGGAAGGCGGTGGCCTGGTGGGATTGGGAATATTGTTATCGGGGTTACGCCTATTACGAGTTTCGTGACCGTCGGTTAATATATAACTGCTTACTTTGATATGTTGAGGTCGAGTATCTTGTGAGGCTGTACTTACGATCTTTAAAGAAAGCATGTTTAATAACCGGCGGGGTCGCATTCGTCAACCCCGGCGTCCATTTTCGTTTTCGAGCGAGGGGTTCGGACTCGGAGGAGACAGCGGCGAGGGCGCCCGCGATGGCGCCAGCGATGGCTGCTTCCTCGGATGCACCTTGAATTCAGGCGGTATCATTGGTTAGTTCGTTTTATAGGCAGAATAGACCGATGTTGTTTTGGAGGTTGGGTTTCTTGTTCTGGGGCAAATAAGGGAACGCTGGGGTTAGCGCACTCACCGGAGCTGTTCATTTGGGCGGGACTTTACTGTGGTGATGGAATTTATGGCGGTGAAGCGTCTTTGCTGCGTATTTTTGAGGACGACCAAAAATACCACGCAACGCAAGTCTCTCCCTCCTCCTGAACTCACGGACATGACCAAGTAGGATATTCGTTATCAGGATTAACGATTTGGTGGTTCAAAGGTAGCTACATTCAATGCTATGTTCTCTTAAAGCAAAAGCATCCTATCCCTATTAATATTTTCAATCTGCTGTTCTGCCGCTTTGAAAAACAGACCCTTAACCATAACAAAAGAACATGCATGCCTTCTCATGCATCCTCACCCTCAAAACTACTTCATACCCCACCTTTTCCATTAACACAACTTGCGCGAACCTCATAGCCCTGGTAGTCATTAACCATTCATTATTTTACTCTCCCTCTTCCCTGTCAAGTCTCACGTTTCCCTCACGATGTCCAAATCCCTCCGACCAAACACCGCCCACATCAGCTTGAGTCTTGTCCGACTTATCATACCCAAGGACCAACCAGAATCCCAAAGCTGGCTTGGCAAGGATATCCAGAACCGCGTAGGCGATTACCGTCTCGTTCGGACTAATACCTCTAGAAACGTCTGAAACGCCCCAGATACTTTTTGGAAACCCCCATTAGCCAATGTTTATTTGAAGCAAAAGGGAAAGAATGAATTTAAGAACTTACACCAAGTATCCAATCCAGACGACGACAGTGTAAAGAGCAATTGAGTTATAGAGTAGCTGTCCACCCACGCGTCGAGCTGTAGCCCTAGCGTTGACAATAAGATGCCAACCGACGGTAATAAATGCGACCCAGGCCATCGCATACCAGCCCCATTTGGTCCTTCTGCCGTGGGAATAAACAGCGAACAGGCCGGCAAAATTCATAGCAGCTAGTTAAATCACCATGTTAGTATACATACCTCTATTGTTTCCCGTAAATCTAGATAATGTAATAAACTTACTAGCAGCAACAAGAGTATTCAAAATGTTGCTCCCACTCAACGCAGCCAAAGCTCCAATGTTAAAAAGAATCAACGGAGTAGTCAACAACCAATCAACATATCTAGCCCAGAAGATTTGTCTCAACACCACGTTATGAGTATCCGGGATATCATGCTTGTGCCCGTTGGTAACCCAAACTTGGTGATAATTCCAACCACCGCCGGTGGCCATGGCGTAGTAAGTGAACGTCGAGATGAGAGTGACGTAAGTGGTGATTTGGAAGAGGAGACGTCTAGGAACTGCAACTCTCCAGGAAAGTACGACAAATGTGATCGTGGAAATCAACATGAGGACGAAGAGAACCCATAGTGTTCTGAGACCGAAGTCGGTGATATGTTCGAAGTCTGGAGGGGGATTGGTGACCGTTGGGAGCGGTACGGTGGGTGCGTTTGATGTACGGTCTGGAACGGGGCCAGGAGGGAGCTTGCCTCCAGTTTGGTAATGGTAGTCTCCCATTTTTGAGGTTTGGGAACGTTGATGTTCTTCAGCCGTTGGGGTCCTCGTAAACTATCAGTTGAGAAGGTTTATGATGAGTATCTACGAAGCATCTACCCTGGGTTGTAGATATGGAAGATATCCAGAAGGGAGCGGAAATGTAAGGAGAAAATGATGACGAGTCCTCCAGCTTAAATTTAAGTAAAATATAAAGGAACTCCCAATACGTAATTAGCAACTTCTACAAAAATCTTGCCATTTATTACACTATCCTTACAGCATATATACCACCGTATGAGACGGGAGGATTGGCGTGACACCGAGCAAATTATGATTCTTCTTTGTTCTCCTGCTTTGCCCACATTTTTCCCTCCATCAATGTTGGCCATGGGAATCCCGATCTGATCAGAATTTCTGATTGATTCGTTCGAGGCCTTTTTTTACACTTCTAGCGTCGGACATCTGCCGTGTCACCCCAGCCCGTATTAATAATTACCATGACAGAGGATGCAGACGGGGATGCAAAAAAAGGTAACTTGGGGAATGTGGTAATTGAAAAGAAAGGAATTTTATAGTGTGTCGTCATTATTACGAGTTGATTTTTGGTATTGGAGTTGCTTTTGCAATGGGGAAGTCTCAGGCCAGTCGCCTTGTCTAACCTGCCGGGAAGACCCACAACTAGCGTACGAACGATGGTGAGTATCCGTTAGCCATGCACGCATGCGAGGTCTGGCAAAAGGATCTATCGATCGCGCGGTCCTTCGAGCTACGAGACTCCCTGCCTTAAACCTTGTCACACCCCGCAAAGTTGGGGTCGTTTGGTTGGGGATTTTGTCTTTGACCCATATGCCCATTTACCATTTCCATGCACGCTACACACGTTATTGAATTGCACGGATTTCAACGAAATATCCATTGCTTTATCCAATTGCTGTTTAAAAAAAAAATTTGTTCACGCATGGAGGGCATATCTTTCATAGCTTTCCACAGCCTCACCCGATTACCGGAATTAAATTCCTTCCCATGACAGAGCATGCACTGTCGTTTGTTGTATTTTCTTGTACTCAACACAAACTTAAAACCTGTTCCCCATACGCTTGGTTTTCTCTCGATGGGCAAACGCTCATCCATACGATCCCCCGGGCGCTGCAAACCATCCGGGAATGCCGGAATTTCATCGCAGATGGTTTTCAAGTAAACCTCTAGCGGTTCAAGTGGTAATTTCGGCCTGGTTGCCAAAACCAAGGCGGTTTCGTGTCGACTTGGCCAACGTCTTGTCCCTGACGCCAGTTCCCTTGTATTTCTCTAGCAGTTCTGGAAAGCAATACAATATTGCATGCCGACGAGACATATAACGACCTTCGGTGTTGTATTGTTCCTTGTCATGTGTACCGGCGTCTAATTGTGGCAATAGATCGTGCGATTGTGATAACCCCTGCGAGATTATTGGAGGTCGTTGGCTGCGATAAGGTACACGTTGGCATGGCCGTAACGGGTACTTGTTCAAATAAGCTGAAAGATTTCATTAGTAACTCTTTGAATGTTGGTACGGAATCGACGTCGACGTAAGTTGAGTTTCTGTCCTTCTTGCGGACCAGAGAGAGGTTCTTTTGACGTTATGTATCGCCTCGATCACGGATAATTGGGGAGATTGTCTGACAAGCAAGTTTTATAATGAGCGTACCGATATCACGGCCCTCAAAGACGACATTTGACCAGGTAGCCATTGCTTTAATGAGATTCGAGTCACCCAAAACGCTGGATAAGAGCTCCTCGGAGGCCTTGTCGACTGCAACGAGGTACTAGCGGGCCGGCAACCTACAAATATGGTTTTGTCGAGTGCACGGACGTTGATCAGGTCTTCCATGTCCGTCCGCTTCGACTTTAGATCCCCGCCGACCAGACCTGCATTGTACACCTATGCAGCGATCCCAATGACAGAGTCTTGAACGGCGATATCTAAGCCGAGGCCATGCATAACAAGTCGGACACGGGAAAGACTCAATCAACATGGGACAGTATCGTTCCGGGTCCATCAAACCACAGAGTTTGATGAAGCTTACCGATGATACCGAATGATATTACGAACCAACTCGGTAAAATTTCAGACGCTTGACGCTGTTGTGTTCGATTCGCGGATGATTTCCGTTTGGTAGCCTTTGATTTGCGGTTTAGCTTGGGGGTACGGCCGGATTGGATGAGGAACGTAATGACACTGTTCGTCCCGACTTTGCATCTCTCGTAAGTGTCAAATATGGTTTCAGGGAGGGCGGGCATGATGAATTCCGTTTGCGACGGTCGAGACGATCAAGCGTAGATTGGAGGATGGTTGAGATTGGTTTGGGAAGAGGTTAATTTTGCGGAAGCACTCAAGTATAGTCTCTCGAGTTGTTCGGATGCGCGGCAAGTAATATTTTAGGACGTAAATTTGCGTTGCATTGGGAGGATCCATGAAGGGATACTTTGGTATTTGGTATAGCCTTAACACTAGACAGCCTGGCCGAGACTTTGGTATTACTTGTACTATACCCTTTGGCGGTTAATTTACCTTTATATTGCAGTGAATGTAAAGCTACATCTTGAGTAAAAAACGTATGGGCGGGAACTCGAAATGAAAGAGGAAACGCATTGGCCTCGAGAAATGCATATAACTATAGATCGATCTTAAACATGTTAAATGCTTAAGTATTGTTTAAAACCCGACGAGATTCTAGCTCACACTTAACTAGATATGAATGCTTATATACTTGCTTGGGTAGGCCCATAGTTCAAATGCCATCTTACCTTGAGGTGCTGGAGCTTTCAGACTCAATATCGCCTGTAAATTAGATACTCGGGTATCGTGTTGACCTTGTTGCATTTGTTCCAACAAAGAAAGCCGACCCCGCATTCGACTTTACTTTGGTATCCGTAAATTAGATCAAGCAGATTCTGAGCCATGCTCTGGTCGGACGGCTCTTGGAAATGTCAAAGAGGAGAAGTTTTATATGGTTGAGAAGTATCTATTAGTTCCCTGCGGACAGACCGGTATCCAGATATAAAATGACCGTCCATTTTATTATATTAGCTCTGATCTGCCCCGCACTTGATTGATACATATAAAACATAGGCGTAGTATACTGGTATTGATCGATTGCACGTACGCGGTTCTCATTCGTACTCGTTAATTTCGCCCATACTTTGTACTACATAGCCAGTAGCTTACAGCCTATGTTAAGGTAGACGAGCTCGAGGAGAGTCGCGAACCGCACAGTTGTCTGAGTTCAAAACGCGTCGAACAGGACACCGGCGCTAGACAGGCCTCCATTGGTTCGACATTCTAGGCAGGACCCTTGCAGCCAGTGGAGCCACTACCGGTTGGCGCAAAGAGAACGAGCTACTGTTGTGGTCTGTTCTGACCTGTCCTGTAGTTACCAAGTAAGAACTCCAACTGCGGTCTCCACGCACTGCACTGCACAGTACTTCTGCAGTGTTTGGCTTCGAACTTAGCTTCTACGGTGTTGCTAGGCCACTTCGGACCTCACCTAAAAAAAACTCTCTGCAGCTGTTCTCTTCTTCTCTTCTTCCCCTTCCCCTTCTCCTGCCTCACCTCCATCATCATCTCCAACCTCAATTGCTTCCTACCCATCAATCAAGAAAGGTATAATAGCCTCCAGCACTCGAGTAACTTCCTTTTCACAGGGTGGAACCCTTCCTCAGCTCTGATAGCTAACCGGTAGGAGCTTGTGGCATTTTAGCCTCTCCTTTGCTAGCTACCTCTCTCCAACACCACAACCAGCATCTCCTTCTCTCTATCCACATCGAACGTTCGAAACTCCCAACCTCCACAATGGTAAATTTTTTTTCCCCCGTCGTCAAACATCAGAGTGCCGAGCGTGGAGGTATGGAATCTAACATTGATCTCTCTACAGTCTGTCGTCTCCCTTCTCAAAGTCAATATCCTCGACAACCCCGCACCATTCAGCAGGCCCTTCCGATTCGAGATCACCTTCGAGTGTCTCGAGCAACTTACCAAGGGTTAGACCGATCTGCACCTTATTCGTCATCTAGACTGCACTGACCTCAGGTTTTGGGATTAGATCTCGAATGGAAGCTCATCTACGTCGGGTCTGCCACGAGGTAGGACATTCCACGTCGCGTGCCATGCTGGGACCGGAAGAACGCGTACTGATTATCTCATATCTAGCTCCGAGTACGACCAAGAGCTTGACTCCTTGCTCGTTGGACCGATCCCCGTTGGTGTCAATAAGTTCGAGTTCACGGCCGACCCACCGGCCTTGAACAAGATCCCAACCTCCGAGCTTCTCGGTGTCACCGTCATCCTCCTTACCGGTGCCTACGATGGCAGAGAGTTCATCCGTGTCGGTTACTATGTCAACAATGAATATGACAACCCGGAGATGAACGCCGAGCCTCCAAAACAGCCGCAGATCGAGCGACTCATCAAGAACATTTTGGCCGAGAAGCCTCGTGTCACTCGTTTCTCCATCAAGTGGTACGTTTTATTAACCAGGTGCACTTTATTCACCGTTGTACTAATAATCTTTGCCGCAGGGACTCTGAGGAATCTGCTCCTGCCGAATTCCCACCGGAACAACCAGAGGCTGATCTTGCGCCTGATGATGCCGACCAATACGGTGCCGAAGAACTCGATGAGGAGGAAGCTGAGGCTGAGGCTGAGGCTGAGGCTGAGGCTGAAGCCGAAGCTGCCCCTCGCGATCCCGATGCTATGGAAGAGGATATTGAGATGGGAGGCGTCCCTGCTGCTCCTGGAGGTGAAGAGGAATCCGCTGCCGAGGGTTCTGAAGACATCGAAGACAGCACCGACGAAGAAGTCGAGGAGGATGACGAAGAAGGTGGTGAAGAGGACGACGCAATGGCCATGGACCACGATGGATCAGGTGTCGCTCCCGGTGGGGCTGGTCAACCGCCTGTCCAGCAGCCTATTGCCCAGCACTAAAGTCCCGTTTCTTCGTCCTTCACGTTTCCTATCTCTGGCTTAATTACCTGACATCACGGCTAGCGGATGTGTGAGCTGGATTTCTTTCCTCCATATTAATGTTTTTCTAGATTCTAAGCTCCAAGCGAGTATTCTTTCTTCATACTCCCTACGGCTTCATGGAGTCTTCATGTCGCAGCATGCACCGCCAGCAAATGTTTTCTGTTTTCCTAATGCCCTTTCCACGAAATAAACTTTTCTTCTTTTTCTTCTTCTAATTTTTATTTGTAAGGATAAACTGGGTTCTCTTTATCCAAGGGCTGCTTTCTTACGACCAGGAATTCTCTCCCTCCCTCCCTGCCTCTTCACACCGCCATTACCTCCTACCACGTTCCGGTCCGAGGTCAATTGTGTTTCCTTGTCTGGCTTTTTCTCATGTAAAGACTAGAGCCTTTTTCCTTATCTCTCCTCCACCGCCGACTTTCTGTATGCACAGGCAGTGATGCTAGACTGCACTCTTCAGAGGTGCAATGATGAATAAAAAGAACACTTTCATCCTTCCAGATAAATAACTTTGTAAATTAATCTTCACTACCTCGTCTGCGTATGAATCCATAGAGTTTTAGTCCGTATGTAGCCTGAGGCTGTGTTGCCAATCCTCTATTGGCATCCGACCACCGACAGCTTCCACACAAGCGGATGTACTTACATACCTGCGGCTATGGGCCGTCGGCGCGATAGGGCTAGCAAAAGATGGTCTAGGAGGCCTTGGGGTAGTTAAGTCTTGATCCAAGAGCTTAGTAGTAGCTGCCGATATATAACGATTTCTATTCCACACTTTTGGGCCCCTCCTCGGACAACCAAGACCCCCTCATATCTCCTACCCCGCGGACTCAGTTTCAACCTCAGACCGATCGACTTAGACTCTTCATTTCGCAAAACCCCCAAACTTCATATCACAATGGACGCCGAAACGTCCAGATTCATCGATAACATCGTGGACCGCCGTATCATAGTCGCCTTCGACTTATTCGGCACCCTCTTAAGTACTGACTCGATCTCCAAGAAACTGGCGGAGTTCTATCCTGACAAGGCGGATTCTATATCCACCGCTTGGAGGAAGTATCAGTTGGAGTATACTTGGAGGTTGAATTCCATGGGTAAGCTTCCATATCGGTCTCTTCTGGCTATGGATACTAATCTCTGGCATCATAGGAACGTTCGAACCCTTCGACATCGTAACCCGCAAATCCCTCCTCCACGCCCTCTCCGAATCCTCAATCCCCCATAACAAATCCCAAATCGCCCAAATCCTCACCTCCTACGCCTCTCTAACCCCTTTCCCGGACGTCCCCTCCAGCCTTTCGACCATAACATCCACCAGGCATCTCCAACCAATAATCTTCACAAACGGTACTCCCAAAATGGCGAAGGAAGCCGTAGTGAACACCCCGGAACTCCATGTCTTTGGAAAAATCCGTGAGAGTGATGCGTATTTATCCGCAGATGAGATCGAGAAATACAAACCTCATCCGATGATTTATGAGTACTTGGCGGCGAAGCTTGGGAAGAGTATCGAAGTCGGGGATAGGCATGGTGGGATAGATGAGGTTGTGCTGGTTTCGGCGAATCCGTTTGATATTGTGGGCGCGCAGGCGGTGGGGATGACGGGAGTTTGGGTTGATAGAGCGGGGAACGGGTGGCATGATGCCTTGGTTGGAAACGGACCGAAGGTTGTCATCAAGAGTTTGGAGGAGTTGCAGGGGGTGCTGGAGGGGATTTTGGAGGCAAAGGGGAAGATTTGGGAGGAGGTCATTAAGGAGAACAAGGAGGATTTGTAAGAGTATTATTCGGATGTAGTCCGCTTGAAATAGTTACCATCTCGAGTTCGAAAGTCGCTGCACGATATGATTGAACGGTGGGCTGAGAGGAGACAAATGATCGAAGGGATGAGACTAGTATTGGTGTCATGGCCAAAGGGGAAAGCCCCGGCAGGAACTAAAGGAAATGTAGGATACTATACTGAAACAACAAGAATACAAGACTTCGACGGGTTTTGTACAAATGATTAACGGAATGTCAAGATGGAAGAAACGCCGTCCCCACGCATATAATACAAACTCTGGTAGACGTAACCCAGCCAAAAAAGAAACATGGCATCTACTGATCCACTCGGATCATACCCCCTCATACTCCTCCTCGTGCTCCTCCCCGCCCAACATTAACGATGCATCTATTTCTTGTCCTTCTTCTTCTTCTTTGGCGCTTCTTCCTCTTCATCCGGTTCTCTTGATCGTTTCTTCTCCTTCTTTTCGGATTTGTCTTTTTTATCCTTCTTCTCTTCCTTGTCCTTCTTCTTCTCCTTCTTCTCCTTCTTCTCCTTCTTCTCCTTCTTCTCCTTCTTTTCCTTCTTCTCCTCTTTCTCTTCCTTCTTCTCCTTCTTCTCCTTCTTGTCCTTCTTGTCCTTCTTATCCTTCTTATCCTTCTTATCCTTCTTCTTCTCAACCTTCTCTTCGTCCTTGCCGTGGATTTCGCGCTTCTCGAGTTTGGAGGTGTCGATCTCGTCATCGTCCATGTCCTCATCAGAGTCGGCATCAACATCGACGTCGATATCGGCGAGAGCGAGGTCCATTGCGTTTTTCTATTGTACGGATTAGCACATCGCCACAATACAAGAATCCGAAAAATCATGTTTAAAACTCACCATGGCAACCTCATTCTTTGTAGGAGCGGCACCAGTAGCGTAGAAGTTTAGTCGCTCCTCAACCTGAGCTTTCAGGGCTTCACCGAACTTGGTGGTGGGAACATCCGAGAAACTATCTATTCTCGAAGCAATGGAGCACTTGTTGGCAAGGAATCTGGATATCCGTCCCTTGTTCTTGGCTCCAGCACGTCCGATAAACGACGAATGGTAGATCAATCCGTACTTCGGTGTGTTGCCCTTGGTCTTCAATGCTCTGAACAGCGCCTTTTCGGCTCCTAGGATCTGAACCGTCGAGGCGGGGTACTTGCTCAAATTGGTCAAGCTGCCGGCGTGCGAAATCAATCTGGCACCGACGACCTCACCGATCAAAGCTGCCAAGTTGGGCGCGACAATAGCCATCTTGTTAACCAAGTAGTCGTGTAGCTTTCTTCTGTACTCGGTCAAGCTGACCACTCTCTGGGCGAAATTTGTTACGTTCTCCATATCCGCCTCGGAGATGTCCTGTCCCATGGAGACCTTGGCAGCGTCGATGACGGCCTGGGCGATATCAGCGTCATCGTTGACAATGACAGCGAGGTCGTGGAGCTTGTCGTTGTTCAGTTTGGACTTGTCCTGGATGAAGAGGGCGAGTTTGGCGTATTGGTAGTTGTCGCTGACGATCTTGACGAGTTCGGGGAAGTGCCAGGAGTACCATTCACGAACGCGCATGGCGAAGGTGTTCACATCTTTGTCGAGGAGGTCGAGAAGGGCGATGGATTGGATGATGTGGTTGCTAGGTTGACTGCGTGTTAGACCTGGAGCCCCCGGTAACACCACCATCACTCCTACTAGTAGTAGGAGGCTACAAGGGAACTTACTCGTTCTTCTGGACAGAGAACTTGACCTTAGCTCTAGAGAAGGCATGACCGAGACCGAGACTTGCACGTTCGACATCGCCGGA
The DNA here is from genome assembly GCF_004000055.1 of Arthrobotrys flagrans. NCBI lineage: Eukaryota > Fungi > Ascomycota > Orbiliomycetes > Orbiliales > Orbiliaceae > Arthrobotrys > Arthrobotrys flagrans. Next base: position 2,602,217 of record NW_027137556.1, read on the forward strand.
CTGCAATTGCTTGAGGAGTTTGGTGGAGTGTAATCTCAGACCACGGATGAGGTCCTGGACAACTTCGTTGGTCTCGCATTGAACATTGGGAAAGTCGGCTTTGATGGAGGTGGCAAGATTCTTGTCTGCGATTCCGAGGACGACCTTCTTCTTCTTTGCAGAGGGGAGGTTGGCCTGTAGGAGGGTCTTGAGGTACTCAGACATGATACCTGTGCAAGGATTACTTGTTCAGCGATTCCCACCACACCAAAGGAGGTGAGAGAATACATACCCTCAGAGATATCATTGGCATTCTCAAGAGCATGTGCAGCGCCTCTGTATTGTGCGATGTCGACGTTAGCCATTTGATTCGTCCAAAGCCTTCGCGACTTCTACCAGGTGAAAAAGAGAGGACTTCTGAGGACATACTGGAACGGCGCGAAGGACACCAATTTCACCATCTTTCCGAACTTTGCTAGGTCCTGAACGGACTCCTGAACTTCCTTGAGACGGTTGCCAATCGTCTCGGGCTGCATGACGACCTCGAAGATCGAATAGCCGACGGCATTTTCGAGGAGGACGTAGTCGACGGCCGCCATTGTGTCGGTTGGACTTTTGATTTAACTTGATTCCAATTGTATTGCGTAGGTAGATGTTTGTACTGGTAACCCGCGATTTCCTATCCACCAGACCAGACCCGGTATCAAAAGTAGGTAGTGTCGAAGAGGGTCACGATGGTTGGCGATGGCTGGGGTTTTGGGTGTGGTGGTTTTTAGTTCGATGCTTCTGAAGAAAAACTGAATTTTTGAAAATTTCAGCGTGGAAGGTCACAAATCTGGCTTAGTGTGATTTCCGCCCAAATGCGGCTTAAAAAGGCTCGGTTTGTGGCTAGTGAATAGGTAGGTGTGGCTGGTAAAGAGATGTGGGTTGGACAAACAAGAAAAACTTCGAACAACAAATTCGAGCTGGTTCTATCGATAACACGCACACACCCCACCATAACACGCTTTTTTCTGCTTTTTTACCATCATCAACGACAAATATTTGTTCGATCACGGTTTCGAAGGATTCAGATTTCGAGATACGAAGCTACAGATATCAAATTTGAAGCTTGGGAAGGATGTCGGCAGCTCAGTTGTTGAATCCAAAGGCCGAGAGCAGGGTATGTGGTCGACAACCAAGGTGGTTTCGAGATAGGATGCTGATATTTGTGGGTTTAGAGGAGAGGTGAAGCTCTCAGGGTCAATATCAATGCCGGTATTGGGCTGCAGGAAGTTCTGAGGTCGAATTTGGGACCTATGGGGTATGTCTAGTCGATGGGAGCTTGGCTTTTGGAGTGGGATGCTGACGAATACTTGAATAGGACGATAAAAATGTTGGTATCATCGCGGTTATGATGGGTTCGAGGTTCTGATGGCTAAAATTTGATATTTAGGCTGGTAGACGGAGCTGGAGGCGTAAGTTCATAGTTACACACCGTTATAATATGTGACTCGATGCTAACTTGCTTGCTGGTAGATTAAACTCACGAAAGATGGCAAGGTTCGATATGATGCTGGTTTTTTACATGCTGGGAGAATGATACTTATACGGAAATAGGTTTTATTGAGCGAGATGCAAATTCAGAGCCCGACAGCAGTTCTCATTGCTCGTAAGTGTATTATCTCCTCCCTGTTCTGCGACATGGTATACTAATTTTGATAACAGGTGCCGTAGGTATTTCCAGGATCTAAGATACACGCATACGAAACTCACGCGATCAATTTACATACAGGCTACAGCTCAGGACGAAATCACAGGAGATGGAACCACTTCGGTAGTCCTATTAGTCGGCGAACTATTACGCCAGGCCGATCGTTATATCTCCGAGGGCGTTCATCCACGTGTTATCGTCGACGGGTTCGAAATTGCCAAAAATGCTTCTCTAAAGGTATATAACTCCAGGCCTCGAATCTGCAGAATAGCAGGAAAGGGCTTCCATGGATAGTGGCTAAATTCTTTATAGTTCCTCGACGGCTTCAAGCAAGATACCACAGTCGACCGTGAACTCCTCCTTTCCGTCGCTCGCACCACCCTCTCGACTAAGCTTTCCCAAGCGGTTGCCGAGACCCTTACTCCAAGTGTCGTGGATGCCGTTCTGGCGATTCACAACCCACCAGAAAAGATCGATCTCCACATGGTTGAGATCATGACTATGCAACACCAAACAGCTTCCGAGACCCAACTGATACGGGGCCTTGCTCTCGACCACGGTGCTCGCCACCCAGATATGCCAAAGCGTGTCAAGGACGCCTATATCCTTGCCCTTAACGTTTCCCTCGAGTACGAAAAGAGTGAAGTCAACTCTTCATTCTTTTACAGCAGCGCAGATCAACGTGAGAAACTTGTCGAGAGCGAACGTAAATTCGTCGACGAGAAGCTTCGAAAGATTGTTGAGTTGAAGAAGGAAGTTTGCGGAGCCGACCCGTCGAAGGGATTTGTTATCGTCAATCAGAAGGGTATCGATCCCTTGTCTCTGGATGTTCTTTGCAAGAATGGTATTTTCGCACTGAGACGGGCAAAGAGAAGAAACATGGAGCGGTTGCAGCTCGTCACTGGCTGTGTATCGCAGAACAGTGTGGATGATCTGTCTCCAGAGATCCTCGGGTGGGCCGGAAACGTTCACGAACACACCCTTGGCGAGGAGAAGTACACATTTATCGAGGAAGTCAAGGATCCCAAGTCCGTTACAATTCTTATCAAAGGACCCAACGCACACACAATAGCCCAGGTCAAGGATGCAGTACGAGATGGGTTGAGGAGTGTTTACAACATGATCACAGATCAGTGCGTTGTTCCAGGTGCCGGTGCTTTCCAGATTGCATGTGCTGCGCATCTGTCGAGCGATGACTTTAGGAAAGAGATCAAGGGCAAGGCGAAGACCGGTGTTCAGGCATTTTCCGACGCTTTGTTGATCATTCCTAAGACTTTGGCACAGAATGCAGGGTTTGATATCCAGGACAGCTGTGAGTATTATCAATAGCCCTTTAAGTGGATACATGACAAAACTAACGAGTTGAATAACAGTATCGGCACTACAGGACGAGCACGCAGAGGGTCACACCGTTGGATTAGATCTTACAACCGGAGAGCCAATGGACCCCGTCAGCGCAGGTGTATACGATTCTTACAGAGTTTTGAGGAATGCAGTTGCGTCTAGTTCTAGCATCGCATCGAATTTGTTGCTTTGCGATGAGATGTTGAAGGCTAGGCACATGGTAAGTTTTTTTTTCTCCTTATTTTCTTCCTTGGGTAAAGGGCCTTGTAACTAACGGGTATAATTAATAGGGTGCAAAGACTGGACCTGGCGGAGAGCCAGAAGAATAACTGCAATGGAACAAAAGTCATATTTGTGTATAATGCATTATAGACCAGCAGAGCCAAACTGTAGAATCAAAAGCCAATGCGATGTGATAATGCAATAGCAGCGTACCATGCATGACGACATTTTGTAGCATTTTTCACCAGACGCCATGAGACTGAGAGAAAAGTTTTCCCGCGATTATCGAGCCATCGATAACGCGAATTCAAATTTTCATGTAAAAAAAAACTTAAGATTCGAGATTTTACAAATTTGATATGCAGCCAGCTGAAAAATATAAATCTCGATCAAAGAAAGGGACCTCGATGAAGCCCTTACGCCACAGCCTGGTCTGGTGCCACGTCTACTCGCCACTTAATCTTTCGCCAAAAATCCTTCCTGCACTGATCAGCACGGCGTATATGCCTAAAGCATCGATCGATTTAAAAAGAAAGTATGTGTCGAAAAGAGAGTCGAGGCTCATGACATAAGCTGCATAGGCGTGCAGCAATGATCCCTGTAGTAGTATCCACAGACGGCAGATCACCACAACTTCATCGACCAATCCGTTGGAATCATAAAATATATAAACAAGATTTCTTAGAACCCTGAAAATCTCGAAATCTCTTGACAAGTTGGATTGACAGGTGATACTGCATTTGGGATCGAATAATGGGAGTTCGAATGGAAATGTGAGAATTCGATCTCGATATCGATTCTTAACTTTTTTTTTGGCAACTTGGAAGTCTAAAAATGCAACAGAGTTATGGTTTGATTAGGATCCAACCTGACCACAACCACGCCGCATTTGAAGGTAGTCTCGTCGCCTTCCTGTGTTTGCAGTAAGCATGATGGGGTATTATATTCGTGGCCGTTTTAAGGGAATCAACCAGCAGAGTTGCGAATATTAACGCCAACTATATCCGTGGGGTCAGATCAAGGGATGGAAAATAACGATGAGTACCGTTGTATAATTGTATCGAATTATATTATAACATGCAGGGTTGATATATGCTACAGTGGTAATGGTTCTTCCCTCGAGGTCTTGACTTTGCGACTGCGGCGGCCAAAGCAGGATTCCTGGGACGTGCATCTGATCAACATTGTGCATGTGTGGACCAATCGGCGGGTTTCCCCGGGTCTTCCCGTGATACTCAACAGTGAAGGCTTCCCTGAACACCATGGATTCTAGACCTCGATCGATCGGTCGAACTTGATATTATAAGGAAGGCCCTGCACTCGCTGTGTACAATATATGCAGGGCTGAATTAAAGTTGAAGACACCGTACGTACATATGTCTGCAGCAGGCGATGCATGACTTATACGTTTACAGATTAGCCCTTCCGAATCAGCTAATTCCAGCAACTTTGCTATTGTTATCCGGGATCAGGAATTCGATTTTCAAGGAGCGAATCGCAATCGAGAATTCAAATTAATTATACATCGAGCTATTCATGACGGGCGTGTTGGAGAAGGTGTTTGCTGGCCCACCTAGCCGAAAGCGATACCATGCAACACTGGCCTAGGCAAACGCAGGTCAATCGATCGACCGATCATGACGATAGCAGACACGCAAGGGTAGAGCCCACTCCAGCAAGCAAGCAACATCAGCAGAACAATCAGGCCTGCACGCTTATTCAGTCGCAGAACCACAACGGGTGGATCGGAACAGGCAGGGGTTTGCGCTGCAAGTCCCAAAAAGAAACCCAAAAATGGATTCCAAAGCGGAATTTTAAGTTTTTTAAAGTTCCCTTTCAATAAACTAACGACATCCGCAACACAAAGCCGCCCCTCCACCCCGAAAGGCTGCTACCGGCGATGCACAGCCAAATTCTCGATCTCCAATACCTGTGGGCTCGGTGGGTGGTATTCTCCAAGCTTTGCAGCGCTGGTGAACAGGATCCTCTCGTCGTTGTTTCCTAGCCTGCTATTGGTCGGCTCGTTACCCGTACCTCCCGACGTGGAAGGTCATGTCCCCTATACAGGGGGAAAAGAGAACGAATGCTACCTGATGTATGCTGGAGATCATATGGCCGTCGACCGATTCGACGGAAATATCATACATGAATCCTTGGGATCTATACATCCAGAGACAGTACCTCGAAAAATGTATCATGGGGTACTGCATTTGGGTGATTGTTGCATCAGCCGCACCATTTGCTGGTGCATGTTTTTCCGCTCCCCCTTCGCAAGGGTTAACGGACTGCGACCAGGCTGAAAATCCCCGATAGACCGTCAATTTGGCGATGGCTGACCTCGTTGACATGTCATGAGCCCATTTCGTCAACAGTGGGGAATCGACGGCTCAAGGGCTCCTCGGACAGAAAAGCGAATCGAGGATCATGAAGGCGATCGGACCCTAGGCGAACCGTGGAACCCCAGCCCCAGAACCCTAATTCCCTTGCAAGTTGCCACTGATCATGCTCAATGACGCAGGCCGGGAACGGCGGCTTTTGGTTGGTTCGATCGCCCTAGGATCTTTCGAGATGCCTGAGGATCGAGAAACACCAAAAAATCTTGTTGGAGATGCCATGTTTGCTGTTGACGCTGGTGCTTGGCTATGCCTCAGCGAAGGTATGTCCTGTCAATCATCCCACTGCCAAAATGCAGGTTACCTGTGGTAAAAACCAGGGTAAAGTCCCTTGTATCCGCCAAAATCTATAACGAGGAAATATTAATTTGCAATGGGCAATTGCATTTCATGCAAGTTGTGTGTGACTGAAAGAACAGCTTGAATCAAGGAAGAGACGGAACATAGCAAGCCAGTTACAATAACTCCTGACAATGTCGACTTTTTTCCATCCCAAAATTCCAATCCCTTCACGACTTCTTCACGATATCTTCACGACGAAAAGTTGATTTTTATTATTGAAAAAGAGCATATATTGCCTTGATCAGTTAATAACATCAAAGGTCATCGGGTATAGCGATAAGTGAAGTCTATGCTACACAGTGAACTCCTCTATCTATTATAGCTCTGATATTCTCCTATATACGTACAGCTTTGGCCTTCTCATGCTGACAACTAACGTCGAAGACAATCTTATGCCGGTCGGTAACAAGAGCCCGAAATCATCACCTACGAATTCTCAAAAACGACGAAACCACAGGAAATTTTCTCCGGTATCACTTCGCCACGGAGTCGCATCTGCAAGTGCAGCGAAACCAAACAGGCCCTTTGCCATCCCGCCAACCTTACCACACGGGAGCCCGGCTCGCCGTAAAAGATCATCAAAACATAAGAGACATGCAGCTAGACGGCTTCAGCAATCACACGACCAAGGGATCGAGGTGGTTGCGGTGGAGGAAGAGCCGCACCAACCGTTGACAAACGAGGTTGATCGGGAATCTGTGCTCAATTCGAGCACCAGCGGAAGCGATGATCGAAGCGTTCTAGAAGACTGGTTTAAGAATCTAAATACCAATGTGGGCGACTTCAACAAACCAACCATAGCCGATGGTAGGTACTAGAACAGAGACAGAAGTGTGTCTGTATATATAAAATGGAGGCCAAACCCTCTGCATCCTTCAAGTCTGTGCTAATTTCTATTATTAACCTAGGCGATTCACCCTACTATTTACCCTCAGAAAGGCAGAGAAAGCAGAGGCACCAACTCAACCCAAACTCGAGAGCAGCAGCAGCTGGAGGTGGAATTCTTCTCAGAAATCGTTCAACGAACCTTAGTCGTCTTCCCCCGTTCCCGAATCCAAGTTATCCGCCTATGCCCCCGACCCAGGACTCAGAAGATGTGTACAGAAGCGTCATTGACGACCTCACGATCAAGAGTAAGTGGAGTCTCTCTCTTTTTCTAGTGTGTGCAAGCTATTCGAGTGATGCTTGGCGGGATGTGATCCTCGAATTGGGAGGAAGTGGGATGCGGGGACAAACGCTTCCAAGTGCAATGTGATGGTAAACTGGTTTTTTCTTCTAAGATAAGTATGCTAACACATGTTGGAATTTTTTACAACAGATAAAAAGTTGAAGAAGAAGTTACGTAAAATGGAGAGGTTGCATTGCAACGAACTTAATGAAGAAAAGCTGTTCGAGGTTCGGTGTTATGGGCTTCCTCCGTAAGTCGTGCCGATGTGTTGGGAGATTTGATGTCTCGACGTTGGTAGCTTGAAGATGAGGCCCAGGCTGATTATGCCTTTATTTTCTGTTGTGACATTTTAGATCCCGTAAACAGGAATTGCAGGAGCTTCTGCAGAACTTCGCAGCTGGAATGGATGGCAATGGCAAAGTCTATGAGACCAAACGGTCCGATGCGATTTCCAATGCCAATGCGGCGACGTCGACGAATCCGTCTTCCTCCCCACTCTTACAGAACACTGACTCGGCGTATGCCACAGAGACCCGGATGACAAGTTCAGATGGGGTCTTAGGCGATGCGACTAAAGGGAATACTCTGAATGTGGACCAAGCAAAGGCTAGGCCTAAGAACGCACCAGGTTTATCTTTGCATCCAGAAACCCGGTCGATACAATTCACAAGCGAAGGGGCCAGGATGAATATGGTGGTTAAAAGACTCGAGCAACTGTTCACAGGAAGTGATGCTCTTCAATCAGAGCTAGAGAAGTCGCAGTTTCAACAGCAATTGGCAGTCACTGCAGCTACGGAGAAACACGACACTGCAGTAGATGAAGTGCCGGCTGAATCCGGCGACGAGGATGATCGAAGAGAAGCTGCTATGATGTCGCACCAACAGGATGACGATTTGACGAAAGAAAAGAACCGGGATCAAAAATCGATGTTTGATACATACCACCAGAGGCCCACTCGACCTATGGACCTCGACCCGAACCGAGCTCAAGTTGCGGCCGACAATCTCGAATATCTTGAACACCTGTCATTCTCTTCGTCTCATAAAAACCATAGGCCTGCGTCTGCTGGAGATACCACTGGATGGGTTTACCTCAACTTGATCAACAACATGGCACAGATACACACTCTCCATGTTTCGCTGCCGTTCATCAAGAAATCGATTCGGGCGATGAGCGACAAGCTCGAATTGAGCCCGGATGGTAACAAAATTCGGTGGAGAGGTGGCTTGGCTGGAACGAAGCTGAGTAGTGAAGGTGATTCGAGTAGCGGGATGGGAGACTCGAGCAGTGGGGAATTGTCACCGGGCGAAGGCTCTTCTGGTTTGAAATCCAAAACGCCTCCGTCGTCCGAAGATAAATCCGGCATCAATGCCGTTTCGGCGAAGGATGTAAAGTCTCGATTATCTCAAATTTCCTCGCCAGCCCCTACACCAAGCGCTTATAATATCGATGCTTTCCGTTACCGACCATTGATGTTTCATACCCTAAGCACACAAAAGAGCAATTCGACGGACCACTCGGAACAGGACGGGTCCGAAAGTAGCTCTGAAGCGGATACTAATAATTCCGGTGGTCCGGCTCCTATCCTCGAATCTGGAATCTGTGATATAGTCAAGTTTGCACCTATAGATGGGGCTATCATATATTTTGGAGGTGCACCTTTCTGCACCGATCTAAGTGCTCAAGTTGTCTTTAGGGGGGGAGGCCACGCTTTTGTGAGGAGTGGGGATGGGAAAAATTATGACAGATTTGTCGAGGAGCCTGTTGGGTCTCCAGCACCCACACCTAGTGGAGATGACGATGATACAGAGTCGCAGGATCGTCGACCTCTTTCGAAATTCGATTGGTCTGCACAAGATGTCGAAATGAGTCTAACAGAGGATTCTGAAGAGAGTCTACCCGGCCTTACGTCGATTATATCACCAACCACTGCTGACCGACTCCCCACTCCGATACCGTCCCCACGTCCGTTCGAAATTTCTGGGATCGGCGGCGTACGATCTGAGGATAACTTCGTCACGTACGTCAAGACGATACAAAAGCCTGTCTCTCTTCGAAAATCTCGATTCCGAAAAAACGGATTGATACGCCACTTCATACCCCCAGAGACCCTGAATCAATTCCTCAAAGACGATAGTTCGACATCCGTGGCTGGGTTCGAGACTGAAATCACTAATGCGGCTCATATCCAGCTACAACCTTCCAAACTTCCCGACCCTGTTTTCGCATTTTATCTAAGTGAAGATTCTTCCGACCCTTTCGCTTCAACACCCGACGACCCTCAATCGCATTTTTCTTTCGCCTATAACGTTGAATGCGACTCTCGTTCTTCTAGCGAGGGAATTCCTTCCTTCTACAGCCCTGACATTGGTGATCATTCTCCAATGGACCTAGATGCAGAGGAAGGAGTTGACATATATGGCAATCCTCTCGCACCTCTAAGTGTCGTAGCCACCGTGGGAAGTGGAGACGGGGGTCTGGCTGACTCTACCCAGGATAATCATATCCTCAAATCTTTGGACGACATGGATATTGGTCCTATTTGATGCTATATTCACAAAAAGCTACCCCTTTTGAGAAACAAAATATTCTGTTGCATTTCGTATATACTCTTTGTCTTTCTTAGCCTGTTTTTCTTTTTTTTCTCTCGTTTTTAAGCATTCACATCTACTAACATCTCCTGGCGTTTTCTGGGTATCATTTTCGACGTTTTATAGACACCATTTTAGGTTTCGGATTCTTTTTTGTTTATTTTTTTCAGCTTTTTTTTTTTTTTCAAATTTCTTCAATTAATCCTCAAACGGTTTCATGTTGTTGATATATGAATTGAGGTTCTACTGGAGGTTCTACCTTTTTTCCTTTCGTGATGACTTGACATCTATTCTCTTTTATAGGTGCTTAAGTATTTTTCCTTTCTCTCAATACCATCTTCTTCAGCTATATAATTTGAACCATCTAGCTTTCTACCTTTCGCGGCGCTGGGATATATTTTTACCGATCTTACGCTGTTATTTTAATCATCTTGCTACTTGCCAAGTTGTATATGTAGCAGGGTGTTACATGTAGTTTTGGCTATATGTAGACCTTATCACGATATTTTACCACTTGTGTGGAATCTACTATTGTGAAATCTTATCCTTTCATGTTTCTTTTCTCTGAACACTAGAAAAATTTGACGTAGGATTTGATTGTTTAGTTTACATAAGAAAGCTCCTGAACCAGGACTCAAGCACCCACGGGTTGGCCTAACAGACCATTTCCCACCGAGGAAAAACACTCCATCTATTCAGATTCAACGAGTTTCAGCTCATCAGACCCCCAAACGCACATCACCAAGTCCGCAATAGCATTCTCCGGCCTCGGTTCAGTATAAATCGACATTCTTTCATCTCCATGAACATCCAGAGGGACCATTGTCCCGCGGTGAGACATGGCCATAGCAAGAACATTCCTTTGAACCGACGGTATCTCCCTTAATTCCCCGGGATTCCCCGGTACTTTTAAATACGACGAATAATCCAAATGGTATCTCAATGGCTCACCTGTACCTCTCTTCAACACTGCGCTTGAAGTTTCGGTTAATTGAAAACTTCTGATGCCGAAGTAAAACGTCATGAGTCTTGTGCCTAAGCACTCGGTGCTTCCGCCGGACCAGACCATATCGAAACTTAGTGCGTCTGTTCCGTTCGAGTTTAGGAAGAAAGCGGAGTCGGTGTCGATGGGAATATCTGACATTGAAGGTTTTGGAATACTGGGGTCTGGGTCTGGGAATCCATGGGAGGGTAGTTTATCGTTTATGGCGGTGTATATCGCATGAACTTGGAGTTCTCCGGGCGATGGAAGTGATAATCCAGTTTGTCCGGGAAGGGGTGGGGAGGTGATGAGTTCGTATTGGTGGATTTCGTTACGTTCTACGGGACGACGAGACCATTCTTCTTCGTCCCTTGATAGGCCAACTTTTCCAAGTTTTGTGATTCGAGTTCGTCCCCAGAGGTTTAAGTAAATACTGACTTTTGGGCTATCGTGATGGTGGAGTTTTGGGGCACGTTGTCGGACGACACGGAATTGGATGTAATCATTGTAACTTTGGAGCATTTCGTCGTCTTTATCACGGGTGATGGTTGAATGTATGATATCCTCTTCGGAGGCAGATATGATACCGTCTTCTTCTGATACCGTGCCTGTGGTGATTGAAAGGGTCTTGATGTAGACTTTGAATCCTGTTGTTTCTTCTACATGTTTTCGAAATTTGGTACCATTTCGTAAGTCGGGTTTTATGAGGAGAACGTGGGAGTCATCGACCATTACTACTTTGTCGGCGGGGACGAGAGGGGAGGCGATGAAACCGCGGGTACCCAGGGATTCTTGTTCGTAGCGGAAAACCATTTTTCCGGTGAAGATGTCCCAGATGAAGAGGCCGACTCGGAGGGAGTTGCTGCGGTTGCTGAGGGCTGCGTAGTGGGTTCTTGAATGGTCGCTGACGATACCCTCCTATTATTGAACAAGAAATTAGCAAAAGTTGCAATCGTTGAGAGAAAGGTACTTAAACATACCGTATAATTGACATGTCTGTACTTGAAAGTCTCGAACAGCGAAAGTTGTTCATATGACGCCTTTCGCTTTGCTCCATCTTGACCTTCTACCTTTGCAAACGGGGACATCAACCGAAATATCTGAACGACACTGGTATAAAACGACCCCGTTACATTCTCCAGCTTCCCTTCTTTAGTGTGCTCAATCACCAATATATCTTCAAAAACCCTCAGCCGTCTAACGGAATACGCAGACGGCTGAGCTCCCATATTATTAGTCCCCAACTCCAACCTCATATTCGAATACTCTCCCAAATCATGATTCCAAAAAATCACTTCAAGCCCTCCGGCCTCAGGACTAACGTATACGAGCACATCATCTGCGATAGCGTATACAAAGTTATTTGATGCATTTTTCCGAAGTGGTAACCGTATTTCTTGGATTGGCGTTCCTTTTCTAAGATGTTGGGATCTGATACTGAAGTTTCGAAAGAGGGCTTGGTAGTACTCTGGGGTTAATTTGGGAGCTAGGGGATCTGTGGCTCCTGATTCTAGGTCCTTTTCGAGACGGTTTATTATTTGATATTCTCGAGAGGCGGAACCGTAGATGCGGATTGCGGCCCGGAGGAGGTCGGGAGAGGAGAAGAGTTCGTTCCAGTGCTATGGGTTTTGGGAGTATTAGTTGGAATGAGCATTGAATAAGATCAATCGATTCTTTGGTTTACGTACTTTGTTTACCTCTCTCACTCTGCAGACATCAGTGGCATCGAGATATGGTAGCAGGGATAGAGCGATATGTATCTCGAGTGCTGAGGGATCCATCGTGTTGGAGATTTGGGGGTAGAATTGTGTTGGAAATGAAGTTGGGAAACCAGGACCCGGGAGCTGTGTTACCACGATATCGATCCTGAGAATTGAGGAGCTGAGAACCAGCCTACTTATAATGATTTTTCAAGTAAATCTTTTAGAAGAAGCGTGATCCTAACGGCCGGAAATTTTTCGGATTTTTTTTTTTTAGAAGTTTTTTAATATTTAAAACTTTCATTGGTTTATATTGACTACGAGTGCATTCGGGTGCCTGAACAGGGATTGCGTAAGGGCTATCTGACAGGAACATGACGGTGCTCGGACGGTTATGAAGCCCCTCACTACTCCCAACCAAAATGGCAAATCCTAAAAGCCGGGGTAGAAACGCGCACTTCACTGTGGCTGCCTCTTGCCGTAAAAAAATCGATCTTTTCTGCTCGGGATTCGTCCTATGCCGGCTCTTTTCTGGAGACGTCTTATGCACCATCCTATCGCGGGGTCAAAAATGCAACAGGTAGTTCCGTGTTGTGACAAAGGAAAAAGGATGTGTGGATTTCGTAATTAAAAATTATATACATCTATTTTGTTTGGAAACTTTGCTGGAGGAAAACAATAGTGATGTATGATGGTGCTCGATTCTATTTTTTTTTTAGGATCGAACTCTCCGTCTTTGAGTATATCCGGAAGAGCGTTCCAAACAAATGTATCACCTTGCTCCTCGGTCTTCTCTCCGGTCTCTGGTGAAAGCTCGTGGATAACAAGTGATTCCATAGCGTAATTTGCGCCTTCGTATGTCTTCAAACGGTCAAGGTGCGCTCGAGTGGTGACTTTGTAGGTGGATCCTTTTGATGATGGATGGATTCTCCGGAGTCGAGGCTTCGCATTTGACAAGAGCTGGATATGGTCCCTAAAGTTTGATTTTGTATCCGGGTATCTCCGCAGGTGTCTTCCCGAAGCTTTAGGATACGTTTCAAGGAAGATGGTATCCTGAGGGTTCCGTAGAAGAAAAGAAGAGTAGGTTCGAAATCAGCAGCATTGTCAGCGCCGTAAGGGCCCTATATTAAGCATTCGATTGCCGTTTATGGTAATCCACGCCGTCAAAAATACAACAGGATCAACACAAATAAGGACCATCCACTGTTTGAGGCCGTTGCTTATCGTGGTTAACAATCATAATTATAATTAAACTAGTGCGATCTGACCAGTGGGGGTTACTCAAGAAGGGATCTTATAACCATTTGGTATTCCGTGAGTGGTTCAACTCGTCTCACTGGTGGCTGATCGTAATTTGTCCACTGTGAGGCCTCTACTGTTCGCGGCAGCTGCGGCTCCTCTGGCTCGTTAATTCGTTCGTAAAGGGATGCCATTATTTCTAAATGTCGAATAGTCACGCCGTCTTGTAGTTATAGTCCAAGACTAGTACGAATCATTTCATTGATTTCTTCTGACCCTTCCATCTTGGTGAGGACGGTGCTATCGGTATCTTCCATAAGAAATATGGGTGTACATGCAAATGTGGGGTTCTGTTCTTTGCTTGGTGGTGCGAAGATTTGCGAGGATATTTGCGTGGGACTATGCTGACCGCCGCAAAAGTAATCATTTGGTGCCATTTCTGCGATAAGGGAAGTGAGAGGGGGTTTAAATGTTATCGTCGTCAGGTATTCTGAAGGGTGTCGAGATAAGCTAATATTAGTAAGAGATAACTCCGGAAACCGACTAATGAGGGCAGAGACTGGATATAGCTCAAGATTGCCACAGAAGCTTTGAATTATGAATGGCGGGTGTTTATGCACATATGGATACCCACGCCAGGCTAAGATCGTACCACAAGAGACAACCCCGCCACTTGAACAAACCCCGGGGATTCCTGCGGGATATATCTACGGTGATATTAACGGTCGGCCGGCTGATGATCAGTGCAGTATCAACTGATTAACCCTAACGGTCTTTTCTTCCACAGATCCGCTAGCTAACTTGAGCGGGGTTTTGCTTCGTCGGCTTGTTCCCTTTTACTCGTTGTTTTTCATACTTCTTTCCCTTGACTGTTTCATTCACTGTTTTCTTTATCTTTTCCCTTTGGGGTTTCTATTAAAGATCGAAGGGGTTCCGGCTGGAAACACTGGTGGTCTTTGGCTTCACTCTGCCACCTTGTAGTGAATTCAAATGCACTACTGCGGGCTTTCACCTAGTTTACGAGACCGGCTTCACTGTAACTAATAACCGTACGGATAGTAATAAGGATTAATGTTTAATGTTAATGGAGACTAAGAAATGTTTCTGGAAAGGAGACTAGTGCAAGGTTACAAAAAAAGTTAATAAAAAATAAATAAAAAAGAGAAACCAGACTATCCTGTTAGAATCATGGTTAAATCTCTCCAATTTGTATCCTCCGAAAACGCCAGTGATATGATAAATTCCTATAGTTTGTTCTACAATTCATGTCTTCGCTCGTCATTTTTTCTCGGTTAAAGTCCTGCATGGTACCTGATACCCATTCCTTTTAGAACAAACTCTTCGCTCCTCCCAAAACAGCTTTGCGCTTCTGGCTTTCAATAAATTTACTAGTAGCCTTTGCAAACTCCGCCGTGGTATTTTCTAGATTCTGCATGTTATCCTGGAAATTTTGTAGATTTTGAGTTCGGGCATTGAAGGCGTTAGCCATGTTGCCGAAAACGCTGTTGCCATTAGCTACTGTGGGGCTCTTGTCGCCTCCGTTGGCTTTCTGTTCGGCATTTAGATGTTTCTGGGATGGTGGACGGTCTGGACCGCCGATGAGGAGGTCAAAGTCGCCGGCTGAGACGTGCTGGGTTCCGCTAATCCACTGAAGACCGCTAATGGTAGGTCGGGCTGGGACAGCGATGTCGGGGTTATAGAGAATGTCCTTTGGTTGAATGTGACTACACCGAAGAAGTGGATGTCAGTGGCTTCTAGTGTAGCCCATGAATATTCGCAATTGAGACTTACAGCTGCTTTCCCGTTCCCCACATATAGAATAATCCGAATTCGACATGACTGGTCCATGCGGATATAAAACCTTCTCGGGTAATTCGGCAATTCGACAATTTAACACGATCAACTTCGGCGGGTAGATCGAATGCCCCGATTTCTTTCAATGCTGGTATTGAGAACACTCTAACTCTGCCGGTGGTGTACACACAAACTAAGACGATACCCTTATCAGGAAGTTCAGCCACTCCTGCTTGAATGCATATCATTTCGTCCCAAGACTTGTGGTTTTCCTTGTCCTCCGGAGGTAGGATAATTCTGGCCTGGTTGGATGTGACACAAATTATGAAACCGTTGATGGATTTTCCTTGCCGTAAGCCAGCAACAACGTCTGGTGTCGCACGTGCTGAAGCTCCAGTTTCAGAGTTGATAGGAATTAAGGTGAGAGGTGGGTTATCGATCGGGTGGCCTCCAGCACACGAAACAACGAATCGGCTTCCGTCAGGTAGGATTTTGAATGTCATAACATTCTTGAGATTGGTGCCGACGTGAAGGCAAATGCTGGAAAATTCTGAAGCAAAGTCAGCTTATTTCTATAGAAATAGAAGAACCCATGGAGGAGTGTCATACCATCTTCCCCAACCGTCATAACCGAGAACGCCATAGTAACCACGTATTCGGTCTTATCTTCCTTTTCTTTCTCCTCTTTCGAGCTACTACTAAGAGAACCAGTTTTCCTAAAGCCAGCAAAACTGGTGCGTTTCGCCTGTCCTGGGAGCTCCTTCGAAAAACTAGCGACGGCCACACTGCCTCGCTTGATGTCTTTAGCAATCGAGGTTAAACTGCTTCGTTTTGCCGCTGCTTTGGCAACTTCCTTGATACGATTGACATCCTTGGTGACAGTGCTAATTACAATGGAGTAAATGACGGTTGGGCCCTATGGAGGAACTCGAATTAGTAATGCAACTCCCGAGACGGCTGTAGGGGGAAACCTACTCGAAGGTCGACGATAGTTAGAGTGCCGCTGTCATAACCAATGGCGACGAAACCGACATCACTAACGGCTGTAGTCTTGACGGCTCCGGAGCCAGCATCCATGAGATACAGTGGCAGGAGTCCTTCTTTCAGGGTTGGATCTGCCTGACTCGCAATATCCCGTAGCTGACCAAAAGGAGAGGATTTCATTCCCACGGCCGGACTTGTAGGACTCTGAAGGCTACCATTATAGCTCTTGTTACGACCCCATCGATAGATAACTACTTCACCGGATTCTAATCCGACTGCCATCTCCGCAGTTGCCTGAGATGCGGATACCGCTGAGACTTTAACGGAGCCGGGCTTGCCAACAACAACTCCAACATCAAGCTCGAGAGCCTCTGGATTCTCGATTTCATCGTTGTGACCGAGATCCCAAACCCTGACTGTTGCATCTTTGTGGATAGTACAAGCGATGCTCCTATCCTGGTATCTTCGAGTCATCCTCTTAGCGTCGGCGCCTCCTTTAAAGTACGCTGCCGGCTTCTCTCGGATGGCCACCATACCGAGCCACTTTTCGCGGCTGATAGGAGCAACTTCCATAAAGAATGGTTTTGGATGAACTAGAGCCATACTAGGATGCATCATGCCAGCCGGCGACAGATATTCACCGTCTGGATACCGAAGGGTAGCAATGTCACCATTAGTGAACAGGACCATGACAGCAGACGGGTCGTGCGAGCCGGCGTGATATGGGGAAGTCTTTGGCAACATGCAGAAATCGACAACGTCGATATTATGCGGCACTGGCAGAAATCGCTGTCGCTTAGGGTTCCCCAGGTGCTCAGTTATTTGCTTCCAAGAAGAAGTGATGTTATTCGGTGCGACTCCGAATTCGATCAATGTTAAACCTTTCGCGGCCATCCCGACATTGTTACCGCCAGATACTAGCAGACATGTATCGTCGATGTTGTTTGAACAGCACCATGCAACCTTATGGAATGGTTCTCGGAGTGTGAATGCAGCACCCAATGCTGGCCCACCACCAAAGCCAGCCATCACGGGAGCTGGCAGATGAACATCGAAGTCTTGTAACGTCCTTGCAGTCAATAACCTTCCGTCGGTCGTGCTCCAGAAAGCCATGCATCCATCTTCGTAAGTCGTCAAGACGGTTGTGCCGCTAGGATTAAATATGGCATTCGAAAGCTTTGGTGTTCGCAAGGTTTTGATGGTCGCAGGATCCATATCCGAACCAGGTGCACCGGGTTTCAATTCGAACTTCATCGCGAAAGTAGCTTTGTTCTGTTTCAAAGAGAACAACAAGGCACCCTCGAGGTACGCAATCAAAAGAGTACCCAGATCCCTAGGGTGCATGGCTATAGAAACGACCGGGAGCGCAACCGCCTTCGGGCTATGTTCCCTCCATAGGTTCGGAATTTTGAAGGGAGCTGCTATATCTCCATCAACATCGAAAGCTACGATTTCTCCATTTTGTAGTCCGAGAAAGATGAAATCTGATGCTGGGTCGGTGCAGATTACCGAGACGGCTCCTGGCGGGGACCACGAGCACACGAGCGTATGAGTCGAAATATTGAAATGATGTAATTCATGCTTGGCATCAATAACGAGGAGCCTGTCATCGTGTATCCGTACGTGTTTTACTGAAGTTTTCTTTGGCAAGCTGTATTTGACGGAGACTCTACTGCGTCCAAAGATGTAGATAGCGCCGGGTGAGGAATCCGTCTCATTTGTGCCGACCGCAACAAGAGATTGTACGGGATCGTAAGCCAAAGCCGAAGGCTTGCCTTCAAATCCATATCTTTTGACCTAATACCGTTTCCCCGGAAAAAATAGGATCTCGTTAGCTTTTGCGAATTTCGAGGGTTGGACATCCGAGAAGGACGGAGCATATGTGCAGGCATTCGCATTGTTCGAATTCCCATCGGCTCAGTGTGCCTAAATACAACATTCAAACGGTCTGGGTTATCCCACTTACGTCATCGAGCGCTAAATCATCACTCGAAATGTTTCCTGAGAGGTTGATTTCACCTTCACTTTTGCGTCGTAGGAAAGGCATTTTTCTGTCTTTGAGGTCCAGCCTGCCTAACTTGTCGGCGAGTTCTGAGTTTTTGGAAGCCATCGTGGGGAAGGTGGGAAGGAAAGTTCCGAGAATATGTGGTACGCAATGGGTGGATCGGTGGTGGCACCAAAATTGGAACACGCTTGTGCTGGGCTGCTGCACCGAGGGACTGGTTGGCTGAGCCGCAAGCCGGAACCGAAACAATTATATGGGAAGCCGGCTAAGTAACGACGCCAAGAGTTATAAAACTATTAGAATTAAGAGAAGGTAAGTTGTATGTAAGCAAGTAAGCAAGTACCTATAAGTATAATAAGTATTATATGTAGGTGTAATATATAGGACTCGAGCCCACACTAAAATATAAAAGTAGCAAGATCTTATAAGAAGCAGGCAGGTAGTTAAAGTATCTATAGCTTCGTCGGACCTTGTGGTTATTAAATAGCCAAAGCCCTGGGATCTGAATGGAATCGTGCAAACGAAGCTCCAGCATATGCCGTCCGGGCACTATTATAGTCTCCTTCCCTTCGGCACCTAATTAGACTCGACCATGCCGCATTTTCTGGCCTCCTCTGACTTCTTACTCCCAATTTGTCCAGCTGCCGTTATCTCTCGGACCCTTCTAACAGTAGCTCATGTATTGTGTCCCGTCCAGTGGTATAAACAGCAACGTAGCGAGGGAAAACTGGCTTTTTTCTGCAGCCATTCGCATGCTGCTGCTCCACTATGGTGCTGAATCGTTTAGTGTTCCTATCTTGGCAGAAGCAAAGACCAGACGTCGCTTACCCAAAATTGTGCATGGTGCTTGTATTTCTTATTCTTCCTGATTCTCTTCGCTAATAGTTTGCAGGCATTGGGTGTTTGTGGTCCCCCCGCTGATTCCCTTTGTAGACATAGTGTTCGCCGTAATATCAAGGGCCTTCGTTGAGCCGTGTTTCGAACTCGTACGCGGAGTGCAAATTGATAATAATGAAATCAGTATCCATTACTTACTAAGTACTGTACTTAAGTCAGTACCAGCAGTAATTACCTAAATGTGAGTACATGGTAGTACTAAAATCCCCTTTAGATTTTCCCCACCAGCTGAATTCGTGAATTCAAAATCGAAATTGCTCGGACCGATCGCGAACGAAAGGCTTCAAATATAGTAAATTAATTCGAGGTGGGGAATACGCTGTTTTAGTGAAAGAGCCCCGAGACATCAAGCCATCAATCGCATGGACTTCAAACCTATAGCACTTTATATTTCAGCTCGCGATCCCGTTAGCCCCATGTATAGACGTTATGAAGCACTTCAAGTCCACATTAGTGGGTTCGTTTGCAACGTTTGCCACTCACAAGTGGGGTGCTTAGCTTATATGGTGGAGGGTTATAGGCTCGAACTACGGCAATGTCGCGGGAGAACGCCCCCAGTTCAACGATTGGTAGCTCGTTGCAACGTCTTCCATAGCCGAGCGGGATGAGGTCCTTATATCTCGATATCGATCTTGACACGATTCCACGCAGCAAGTCGAATGATTTATAGTTTGCCTTTAGTTCCCGTCGACATGGAACAGCCCTGAATGTCAGCGTGGCCGAGTGGTTAAGGCGTTTGACTCGAATTCTCTCTGAGTTGGACATCAAATGGGTTCGCCCGCACAGGTTCGAATCCTGTCGCTGACGACATCTTCTTTTTGCTCTTTTCGGCTTCAAATTTTTTTACTTCTCGCTTCTTTTTTTTTTTTTTTTTTTTTTTTTTTAGGATTTTTAGAAACCCACTACTAATGACCAATCCAAACGGGAACAGTGGTTCGTTAACCTTGTTATACGGTTCCAGGGTCATCTGTGGGTCGGTCGGCTCTCGACTCTTCAGACGACTTGACAAAACGGGCAGTTGCAAGCCATTTTGCACTTTTGACCCTGTTGGAATTTTGATACATGCGTTGACCAAAGTTTCAAAAAGTGTTCACGACATGAAGACTAGCGATATAGCCCACGAGATAGTAAGCATGCAATGCATGTCTGTGCCTGTATCTGTTTATCGTCGCAATCGCTCCCCTGTGTTCACCTTGTTCCGTTCACAACATGAGGTTTCTTAAGACCTTTCGGATTTAAGCTTTTTTTCCTTCCTTCCTTATCCTTACTTGTGCAAATGGACCGTTTCCCATGGACCAGCTCCGGAACCAGAAGCAACATAATAATTATCCATTTTGGAAGGGAGGGTTAGAACAAGAAACCTCATATAGTTACCTCATATTCCTTACATGGCAAGCTTTTGAACGATATTAATATTAATTGCGGCATCGGATGCATGTTGATCTCTCCTATCGGGTTTATCCCTCTGTGGGACCTTGGAGCAGAATATGATGACTATGCCATAGAATTAATTACGAGCTAAGAAGCTTCTAAAATTGGCCAGTTTTACAGGTTTACTATGGGACCGAGACTGGGCCTACTGGCTATTTGGCTATTTGGTTACAATTATGGATCCCGATCCCCCATTTCGAAAGCATTGTCCAAAACAGCTCGATACTATAGAATATCATACATACGAATCACCTAAACTGAATACAAAGCCACCGGGCTTGCCGGTAAAATTCGAAAATAAAAGCCATTCGTCGTCTACAAAGACCAATAAACCGCCAAGTGTATGTAAAATATTGCTTCTTAATCTGCTAGTAATTGCGCAAGTTCAAGAAGAAGAAGAAAATAAACATAAAAACAAAAAACAGTCTTCGCGGAAAACAAGCAACCTCCTAAAAAGGACCCATATTCTTTTGGGAAAGCTTTATGCAAAAGAAGCGACGAAAACCTTGATCTAAGCTTTGTACTCCGTGGCCTTTAATCTACTAGCCCAGAGAGCTTAAAACCGGTTGCTTCTGCCTGTTAAAGAAGTCACTGCAGACTTTATGGCCCGCTTTTCTGTATTAGTCGCGATTGCGGACCTGTCATGGTCTATTTGGGGCAAGTTTCTTGCTCACTGACGTGATATCTTCTGGAAGGCTGGGATTTGTGTGGGTCTAGCTTCAGAATTCATCCCCGCTTTCTTCAAAGCATTAAGTTTTGATATATTTAAATATCTTCAAGCACTTCCTTAACACTTACATATTAGAATTTTAATATTGCAGATCGTTCTACTATAGCTATATTTCTCGGGAACCTAGCCTATAAGTTTATTTTTCAAGATCCAATTCTTAACAATTGCCAACCGGATTTCAGGGAGCTTTCAAGCAAGCCCTATTCGGTGCAGGCCGAATAAAATATACGATCATGTGTACGAGTGGGTCGTGCATAATTAACTAATTGAGTGGTTGATGTTCAGGTCCCACGACGTTACGGAAGAAAGTCATAGGATTGCCGGCATCGGTTGAATACTAGCTAGCCGTCTATTTTTGCACTGAAATAACCAATTTGTTATTTCTATAATTCTGGAAGGGGATGAGGGGTAACATAGCAGTGCTTGAGCTCGTGGGCCATGTTTAAACAGGTATCCACCCGCGTGGGTATCTCGTGTCAGGTCCAAGCGCCGAGTACGTATCTATATCTCTAGGTTCGTACGTGCAGCATATTTTAGTATGCTCGGGTTGTAGTTGTATTCAGGGTATTTCGATCAAGATAGATATCCTAGCATGGTGCTTCCCTAAATATCAAATATTTCAACCTATGGCTAGCCAGTACCGCCACTACACCGCCAGCTACATGCCCAAGTGCAACTTGCAAATAAGGCGCCAGAATATGAGAGCTGCAATTTGCTGTCGTATATTACACCCAAAGCCTACGGTTGCACAGTAATATATCTTTTTTCAAAGTTGTGCTTTGTTTCGCATACACCAACGACTTCGGATATGCATTTTCCATTAGATAACATCAAGTTAACTTTGATCTAAATTTGGCGGTCCGGGCCTGGTTCACGAGACAAATCTAACCCGTATTCGGTAGCTTTGTTAGTTTATTTCACTCTTTCTAATTTTTTTAATTTTTTTGAAAAGAATAATTTTCAACTGCAATTGGAGTATTTTGTTCAATTCGATTCGAGTTGGAATGTAGGCTCTACCACACTAGTATTAAATCCGACCCGGCTTTCAGAGCGCGAGTCCGTCAATTTTGACTTCTAATTCATGGCTTTGTTCGGTTGGTGGCAGGGATGCCCGCTCTAACTGATTGTTATCGATAGTCAAGCAGGTAATGTTGGGAGCTCGTTCTGGCTGGCTCTGGTTCTTAACAACGCTGCAGGGGCAAAGGACATACGGCGAAAGGCTGCAGCTACATCGGCCCTCCGATTCAGAAAAATTTACTTTACCCGCCCAATAGCAACAGTCATTTCAGACGAGGGACCAACGTTAACCGGCCCCGAATTAAGTCCATTGGAAAAATTTAAAGCTTATTCATCTTTGATTTTTTTGATCTCCTCTGTCCTGCATTACATCCTCAATTCATCAATTCAGCCAGAGAATTAATTTTAATAACCTGAAAGATGTCGACATACGCTTTATCCGAAGCTCACAAGGAGGTATTTGGGAACTACCCCGCCATACACTATCTACTACACTGTCGACGGTAGAATACTAACGAGCCATGTACAGTTGCTGGAGAAGCCTCTCAGGGAACTCGATCCCGAGGTGGCCCAGTTGATGGTAAGCCTCCGAATTAATTATAATGATACGATATGATATCAGATTCTAATTGTCGGTGTAGGATCTTGAAATCAAGCGTCAGAAGGAATCCATCCTGCTGATTGCCTCCGAGAACATCACCTCCCGCTCTGTCTTCGATGCTCTTGGTTCGCCAATGTCCAACAAATACTCCGAGGGTTACCCAGGAGCCAGATACTACGGTGGAAACCAGCACATCGACAGCATCGAGCGATTGTGCCAGCAGCGTGCCCTCAAGGCCTTTAATTGCGACCCCGCAAAGTGGGGTGTCAATGTTCAGACCCTCTCTGGCAGCCCTGCCAACCTCCAGGTCTACCAGGCCCTCATGAAGCCACATGATCGATTGATGGGATTGGATCTACCACACGGTGGTCATTTGAGCCATGGTTACCAGACTCCTGCTAAGAAGATTTCTGCCGTCTCGACTTACTTCGAGACCATGCCATACAGAGTGGATACCAACACTGGCATCATCGATTATGACATGTTGGAGAAGACTGCTGTTCTATACCGTCCAAAGATCTTGGTTGCCGGAACCAGTGCCTACTGCCGTCTCATCGACTACGCTAGAATGCGTAAGATCGCTGACTCCGTTGGAGCTTACCTTGTCGTTGACATGGCCCACATCTCCGGTTTGATCGCTGCCGGTGTGATCCCATCTCCGTTCGAACACGCTGATGTTGTCACTACTACCACCCACAAGAGCTTGCGAGGTCCTCGTGGTGCTATGATCTTCTACCGAAAGGGTGTCAGGTCTGTTGATGCTAAGGGTAAGGAGACTCTCTACGGGCTCGAGGACGCTATCAACTTCAGGTATGTAACTCAAGATCTTCCTTACCACCTTGCGTTACACGACGCCTCGTTCTAACATGTGTATCCTTGTTTAGTGTCTTCCCTGGTCACCAAGGTGGTCCTCACAACCACACCATCACCGCTCTCTCCGTTGCTCTTGGCCAGACCTTCACTCCAGAGTTCAAGCAGTACCAGGAGCAGGTCATCAAGAACGCCAAAGCTTGCGAATCTGAATTCAAGGCTCTCGGTTACACTCTCGTCTCTGGCGGAACTGACAGTCACATGGTTCTCCTCGACCTTCGTCCAAAGGGTCTTGATGGTGCCCGTGTCGAGACCGTTCTCGAGTACGCCAACATTGCTTGCAACAAGAACTCTATCCCCGGTGATAAGTCTGCTTTGACACCCTGCGGTATCCGTATCGGCGCCCCAGCTATGACCAGCCGCGGATTCGGAGAGGAGGACTTTAAGAGGGTCGTTAGGTACATCGACCAGCTGATCAACATCACAAAGGAAGTTCAATCCGAGCTGCCAAAGGAGGCCAACAAGCTCAAGGACTTCAAGGCCAAGATTGCTCAGGGTATCCCAGAGATCCAGGAGATCCAGAAGGAGATCATCGCATGGGCTTCTACTTTCCCACTCCCAGTTTAATTTCGCCCATTGTACGACGGGAACAGGATGCAGCATTAGTTTAGTAACTACTCGGCTGTATAATTCCCTTTTTTCTCTACCTCTTTCATCATCTATTTCTTATTATATGTATCTTTGCGTCAAACTTTTCTGGGTTTTGCGGGGTTTCAACACACATGCGTACTTATTTTTTACGTTCCTTCTTGGGTATCTTGACGACAAATACAAAAAGCCGGTGTTCTGGGGGATATTCCATGGAAGGAGAATTGAAAAAAAAAGTGTATTCAACAACCATACTGTTAGATAAGAAAATAACCACCATGATCAGATCGATATCAATTGAATATCATTCGGTTTTGCATCTTCTTCAGACGCGAAACGATTTGACCGAAAGTCCCTAAAAGATCGAGTATGTTAGTAAACCCACATACGCGCACCCTGGCTCTGGGGGTTTGAATCTATACTCGATCGCATTCAGCCGGTCTTGTAACTCAACATGTTGAGAATACTAGAATGAATCCTAAATGCAGTAACCTCGCCGAACTACTGCCCCTTCGCGTCTTTGACCGCCTTCAACTCCCGAATCCTACCCAGCACCTCTCTCTGCTTTCGAATCTTCTCTTCCAGAGCCTTCATCTCTTCCTCCTGTTGTTGAATTGACCTTGTGATATCTGGTAAATCATTAAGTATCGTCCTCGCCTTTTGAATCTTGATTCTTATCCGCGAACCTTCTGCATCTACATCCTTTGGTTCAATCGGAGGAAGGTTTGTCTGTGTATGAGGAGATGTTGATGCATTCTGGGGGAGTAGACGGACGAGAAGGTCATAGGTTTGGGGGATGAAGTCGAAGGTTTCAGGAGGTGGGAAAGTAGGTGGGTGGGGGCCAGCAAGCGCGGACGTGTCGACCGGGACGAGGGCCATTTTGTACTTCGTATGTACTTATTATGTACGTAGACGCGAATGATAAAGAGCTCTCTTAGTCTCTATCTCTCTCTGGCCCGTGCTGAGGGAAGTTCGAAGGAACGAATGAAGCCCGATCCCGGCGATGAGGCAGGTTGTGGCCAATTAGTTTCTCTGAAGCAGGCGAGTGTGACGACATGGATCTGTTGAGAAGATGTGGGCGTTTTTTTTATGTGGTTGCTTTTTTGGGGTCAGTTTCGCTGATGGGCTGTGGGTTAATGCTGCCCCTCCACGATAATAGGAATTATAAGAACAGACCACTTATTTCTCGGAACTTCGTAAACAACCTCGTCTCAATCGTTAATTCCAGTTTCTTTCGTTTATTCATTCTAGACTTCATCGTTTACAAGAGGAATAGACGGGCTATTACTATCTTACCCATTCGCATTCGGTTCTTCTTTTACAACTGCGACCAACGCAACATAATAGTCGAGTTAATACCCCCACATTACAAGATGGCAGATATCAAGAATAAGGCTGTTCTCAGTATGTACATACCATAGCCTTATCGTATGCTTAAGATGGTGATCTAATCATACTAACTCGTGGGTAGTCGTTATCGATGGATGGGGTATTCCCACCAGCGAGGGCCAACCAGGAGATGCCATCGGCCAGGCGGATACTCCAAATATGGACAAATACTACCAAGATAAGCCGGGCTTCACCGAATTAGATGCTAGTTCGACGGCTGTCGGTCTACCCGAGGGGCTCATGGGAAACAGTGAAGTCGGGCATCTGAACATTGGTGCCGGTAGGGTTGTCTGGCAGGTACAGGACAACCTCTTTCTTTTTATGGTATACCATTACTCTAGTTAACATTAGAATTGGAATATAGGACGTCGTCAAAATCGACCATAGCATCAAGCAAGGAGAATTCCCCAAGACCCAAGAAATTGTAAACTCCTTCGACAGGGCCATCAACGGCAATGGCCGTCTCCACTTGCTCGGTCTCGTATCGGACGGTGGTGTCCACTCTAAACAAGAACATCTCTTCGAACTCATCAAAGCCGCAAAGGCTAAGGGTGTCCCTGAAGTATACATTCACATGTTTGGAGACGGACGTGATACCGACCCTAAGAGTGGTGCTGGGTACCTAGAGACCTTGTTGGGAGTGATTAAGGATGCTGGACTTGGCAAGATTGGAACTATCGTTGGTCGATACTATGCCATGGATCGAGATAAGAGATGGGAGCGATTGAATGTCGCTCTTGATGGTTTGGTTAATGGCAAGGGAGAGGCTAGCGAGGATCCAGTTGCTACTATCAGGTCGAGATATGAGCAGAATGAAACCGATGAGTTCTTGAAGCCAATCATTGTCAATGGTGACGAGGCTCGTATCAAAGGTATTTCAAATCTAGACTATACAAAGCATCATGGTGAGATACTAATTGTTGGAGCACAGACAACGATACCCTCTTCTTCTTCAACTACCGATCCGATCGTGTTCGTGAAATTACTCAGCTTTTGGGCGTCGATAACTCTCCACTCCCAGATTTCAACTACCCCAAGGATATCTATATCACCACTATGACACGCTACAAGGGAGATTACCCATTTCCAGTTGCTTTCCCACCTCAGCGTATGGGTGATGTCCTTGCCGAGTGGCTCAGCAAGAAGGGTGTTCCCCAGTGCCACGTTGCTGAGACCGAGAAATACGCCCACGTTACATTCTTCTTGTAAGCTTCCATCCTTGGAGATATGCGACTATATACAGTTATACTAACATATTCATAGCAACGGCGGTGTCGAAATCCAATTCGACGGTGAAGACCGCGAACTCGTCGCATCTCCCAGAGTCGCCACCTACGACCTCAAGCCCGAGATGTCCGCCCAAGAGGTCGCAGACCGTCTCGCCGAAAAGATCGCAGAAGGCAAATACCCATTCCTCATGAACAACTTTGCCCCACCAGACATGGTTGGCCATACCGGTGTCCTTAACGCTGCGATCGAGGCTGTCACTCATACCGATCGTGCTATCGGAACCGTCTTCGACGCTTGCAAGGCTCACGGATACACCCTGTTCATTACCGCTGACCACGGAAACGCTGAAGAGATGTTGAACGAAGAGGGTAAGCCGAAGACATCGCATACTACCAACCGGGTACCGTTCATTATGACAAATAGGCCCGACGGGTATGGACTTAACGGTGAAATTGGTGTTTTGGGAGATGTTGCACCGACAATTTTGGAGTTTATGGGGTTGGATGTTCCTGAGGATATGACAGGGAAGAGCTTGTTGAGGAAGGATTAAAGTGCGTGTTAACGAAACCATGGGTGGTGTTTAATTGGGATTGCTGGCGGGTTTTATGGAAAAGTATAAATCGAATCGATGTAGTATAGATGGGATAGATGGGGCTTTCGCCGTTCGTTGTAATTGCCTGTGTGGTTCTTATACCCGCAGATATTGGCCTTTAGAAGGACCCGAATGAGATTGATACTTGCACCTTCGTTTCGTATCACGATTCTACAGGATGCTTAAAATAGAAGTGCATGGATACGGCAGTCCCGATCTGGAGAACGCATATATAAGAAGAAGAAATAGTAAACGCCATACATTTATCAAGACCCAATGCTGAAGTTTTTTCATCAAACCCTGTTCTGTGCTCGAATTATTACAATTAGACTCATCAATTTTCCAAGCCAGAATGCCGACGTCTAATCCAAAACCTGCAAGAAAGAAACCAACGAAAAACAAAAGATACCCCTCTGTCTCTTCGATACAACTTATTCTTTAATATGTTGTTAGACACCACCAATAGAATGGTAGTACAACAGCAGCAATATCCCTGCAATCCAAACAAACCGCCCATAAAACTGATCTTAAATCTCTTGTCTTCCTCTCAATCCAGGATCCACAGACTCTTGCCTTCCCGTTCCTCCATCCCTTAACCACCTGTCTTCCTACAAAGTTAGATTGTAAAGCCTTTTGTAACGAAAAGCTCTTCTCATCAATCCATTTCTTGGCTTCTTCTTGTCCCTTCGCCGCAACATCTCCAGCTCCACTTTTCTCAATCCACTGGTTCATCGCTCCAGAGATTCCAGTAGGATCAATCATCACCGTCGCCTCCTTTCTGTACTTATACTTCTCATCGTCTCGATCCGAAGTCGGGGTAACTCGTCCAGAAGGCGGGTATCCGTACCCTCCCAACCCGGGTCTGGGACTCGAGGCCCTAGACCCCCCAGGCGACAAACTTCCTGACGCATTTGCACGGGGTTTCTGCGAAATCCCTCCGAGTGGCGGGGTGGCGAGCGTACTCGTCGTCGTACCGTTAACCGCGGGGATCAGTGTATGCTGATGATACGCGAAGGTGGCGGTCGTTGGCGTAGGGGTTGCTAAGGGTAGAATGGGATCTTGTTTCTTGGCGTTAAAATTCGCCTTTTCTGGGGAGATAAAGAGGGAAGGTGGGGGGTTGCCGGTTTTACCTGATGATGATTTTGAGAATGAGGACGATGAACGGTGATAATAAGGGGAGTGTTGGATTTTGATGGCGAGGATGATGAGGGTCCAGGCGAATAAGCCTGCGTAGAGCATGAAGATTCCTAGTTGGTCGGGGAGGAGGCAGAGGTGGGTTTGGGCGTTTATGCTGTATTCGGTGGCATCGTCGAGGTGGTTTTTCTTGCGGGCTTGGTTTTTTTCGAAGTTCTTGATGAGGTTGTTATGTGGATAGTCACGTTCGTCTGGGTTGTAGAGACTGAGGAGGAGGATGCCGGGTCTGCGGATTCCCATGCACCAGCTAATGGATTTGACGGTGATTTCTTTGACGACTCCCCAACGCCCTGTGCGGATGCCTTTGCCCGGGTCGCCAACGCCGGAGTGTTCGTGGACGCAGTAGTCGTGATCGTCACCGGAGAAGACCAAGGTTGGGGAAACTTTCTGGAGAAGGTCACGGCTGAGTTCGTGGGAGAGGACGTTGGAATATTGGTACCCGGCTCTGAAGGGGATTCCACCGCCATGCAATTTGGACTCGCGGAGGGGTCCACATGGCGTATTTGGGCCTCTATACAGCGGAACATGGGTTAGCAGTATAGAGGGCAATCGCCTGTTAAACATATTCTGCTGTGGTGGTGGCTGTCCTGGGTCCGTAGAGTCCCTCTCATTGGCAAGTTGGATCTGCTGTGACATCAACTTCCTTGGAACTGGTGTCCGGGGTACTGGTTGATGCATTCCCTTGCCGTATTCGTCAAGCCATTGCTTTGCCTTCCCGCCGACTCTCCATCCGTCTGCGCTTTGCCTGTCATCTGACATTGAAACAGTGTCGACCAACACGAAGGAGTGGTTCCCGATTTCCCATACCGAGTTTGTCTCTCCGAAGTACGTCCTGAATCTCTCGTAAACTGCTGGCTTGATACCCTTTCCGAACCCCAAGTCGTGATTTCCGGGTAAAGATTTGATTGTCAAGACGCCAGGTGCGTTAGGGAATAATCGTTGAAATCGTTCGTACTCTTGATGCCAGTATGCATCGTTCATGCGTGCCTTCTCGCCTCGGCCAGTCCCCCTGGTTGCGCTGCTGTGTCTTGAGTATCCCATTCTCTACCACCGTCGAACAGGTCGCCTAGAAAGATTACGGATGAAGGACTGAGACCAGCAAGGATATCTTGATATGCTCGACCAAGGTATCTGTCGATATAGTACATTGTCGCCGCCATTGCAGGTTTTGATCGGATGTATGTGTGAGGGTCGACGAGCTGTGGGTCAGCAATGAGAATCGCATGCTCTGGAGTAGCACCTTCGGGCTATTGATGCCAATTGATATCAGTATACTTGTTTTCCATAGTCGCCCCAAGGGGTCTTTCAACCTACCCATCTCTCCCAATTGCTCCAATTACACCTCGCCACTGCGTCTCTAAAACCCGCCAGTTCACTCCAATACACGACTCCAATCCACACCAGCCGTAACAGGTTGTTTATGCTTATCTGCCCTCTCCACCCTGCCCGTTTAGTCTCCCACCACCATATCCTTGCCCATTCTGTGAAGTATCTGATTATGGAGGCGAATGTGTAGAAGATGTAGAGTGATATTCGACGAAGAATGTGGATGACGTATAGGGGTAGCCTGGGTACCGACCGGACGAGGCCGGTGATTCTCGATGCGCTGAAGGGCGGCATTTGTTCTCCACCCGCCGAAGCGTGTCGAGGGTAGTCCTTTAGGCGGCCAGGTTGGTGGTTGATTGTAGCTTGCTGATGAGTTGGTTGGGACTTTTTCTGGTGTGGTTTTCTGGTTAGTTGGTTGGGTGCTCGTTCAGGAGGTTTAGATTTCTTGGGCCGGAACCGCGACACGCAAGCCAAGTGTTCTATATAATTAAGCCAATGCAACGTCGTTTGGCAACGGATGACGGTTCGGTATCGCGAGAAAAGGGGCGATAAGAGGAAGAAGTCGTAAGTTGAAGTTGGATTCGAGGTCGAAGTCGAAGTCGAAGTCACTGAAGACGGATGTTCGAATTGGTATAATTGCTTACGAAGGAGGCCTGTCAAAGAACAGATCGTCTAGTTCCCGTCGTCAAAGTTTGTTCTGGAAGGAGACGTGCACCCTTAGTCAACCCTGGGAAAAGAAGGTCGAGGTACGTATATGTCTTATATACTTGGGCAATCATGCGAGCAGCACAAAGTGCATCCGGACTGCAGCTGGCGGATAATATATTGAGAGGATGCCCGTTAAATTAAATATTAAATGTAACTGTAGATATTAGATAAGAATAATAAGACGACGTCTACAGATTGGATAGATTAATTTGAAGTCTGCGGAAGATATCTCATATGTCCGTAACGAGTGAAAGATAGAGAATGATGGTTAAGATGACAGATATATCGCAGCTTGACCTGATCAGAACCAGAATCAGAACAAGGACAAGTCGTCGCCAGGAGAATTGTATGTAAAGAGGCGAGTCGGAAATTGGGACCGCCAAGTAAGCCAATCAGGGGTTTATCCAGTCTGCTGCTAAATCTGGTGCAACGGATTGCAGCCTTGAAGACCGTGCTCTCGCTTTTTGAATTTTAAAATTCAAAGGAG
Source organism: Arthrobotrys flagrans (assembly GCF_004000055.1). NCBI lineage: Eukaryota > Fungi > Ascomycota > Orbiliomycetes > Orbiliales > Orbiliaceae > Arthrobotrys > Arthrobotrys flagrans. Next base: position 2,633,714 of record NW_027137556.1, read on the forward strand.
ATGGCTATATTTATATCGAGACTTGAAGCTGCAAAGAATTGGAGCGCGACATCCCGACGTGACAGCCGTTGAGGCTGATATAAAGTATAAAAGGTTGTATCAGCCAAGTGTTCAGTTCGTGATTCGATAGAACACCAGGTCTAGAACACGACGTAATTTACTCGGAGGGAGAGAATATTCGAAAAACGATTCCATGGCAGTTTCGAGGGTATTAATAGCTTATAGCCCCTACTCAGAAACTAGTTACCCTTTTCCATTGACATAAAACTTGCTTCGTATGTTGAACAGATTCAAGATTGCACCTATTCGCTATCGAACCAAAAGGACACAACAATCAATAGCATCCGATTCGCATTCTTAGTTCTATACATACTATAGTACTACATTGGCTTCCCTTAAATTTTCTCCTTTCAACTGCTTATGTCTTACGATCCGCAGGATGGTAAAGTTGAATTTTGAAAACCGGGTTCCACAAAATCCCAAAACAGCGCGTGACAGGCAATGAAGAGGGACTATGGTGAGAACTCGGCTTCTTTAACAGACTAGTATTGCAACATCATGGTATCAATAACTCAGACAAGTAACCGGTTGAAATATATCTACGTTGCTCTCGGGAACTTAATTGGTTAAGTGATATACCACCTGTTGGCCAAAAAGGGCACTTATATATCGCATGGGAGCTTAATAAAGGCTCCGCGATTGGCACAAGCCGTTGACCGCCGCTGGCTCCAGTGCACGCGCCTAATTGATTCCACGGTTTGTGTAACTTCCTAGCGGGCAGCCTAAGAATTCAAATAATCGCTCTGAGTTCTTAGCGTATAGTTGCAAGACTCCCTCGTCCCCGTCCCAAAGGCGTTTTTTTCAGTCATAGTATAATTCTAACTCATTTGAACGATTCTTTCGTTTACAGTCCTTCATCTTCGACTTTTCGTCACTCGGATCGCTAAAGTATATGAACAGGAGAGGAAAAGTAGGCCTATCACAAAAGGATGTTGCATCAATTGTCTCTAAAGATTCTTCTATATTTCATATTATTTTTCCTAGTGCAAGTGGTTTTCTCCAGAGTATTAATTAGTAAAGACGGCCTGGCCACCTCTTCGGATTCGAAGGCCTAGCTTATCAAGCTATCCGATACGAACCCCTCTGCGGAAAGTTGGGTAGAGCTTACCCAAACCCAATCGATACAGGATTCGGTAACAATTACCGTCCCGCTATAGGCTACTTCATCAATACCACAGACAGCCTTGAATTCTACGATATAACAGGAGAAGAACTCAATGGAGTCCGAGTTGGGGGCGGCGAGATTTATGCACGTGTTTCGCTATGAGGGACTCGATTGGTAGTACCTTTGCGGGTGCATTGCGCGTATGGGTCTATGGAGACGACGGTCAAGCTGAGGACACGGGTGGATCTATTCTAGGTAGTTATTGCCCTGCGATGGCGGTGGATAAAGCACAACCAGTCTGTGGTGGGAGTTTCGGTTTAGAGGCTGCAAGAGAGATGGTCCCGACCTGCAGTGCAAGTATCTACCGTAGGGCCAAATACTAGGGCATCTACGCCCAATGTGATCGTTCAAGAATCCGAAACGATAATCCGGGTTCTGTCTTGATGTCATGCCATAGTCATCGAAATCTTCACAACAGCTGGTCTCGAAGCCGCACTAAGACCTCGATTTCAATAGCTGTAAGCTTCAGGTGCTAATCGACTATATATCGCTCCTACCACTTCAGGTAGCTGGTGTGTCCAGTGATCGATTGCATCCTAAGACAATGTCCAGACCGCATTCAGGTCCCTGCGCAACTTCAAGTTGGGGTAAATGAAGGCGACAGTGTAGACCTAAATTAGCCATTTTGGGGAAACATAGACCCTAACGCAGGAACAACAAAAGATCCACAATACGCTAGCAATAAGAGAGGTATAGCGTAAGAAACACGGTGTGAGTTTGCTATATGTTGGAATAGGTGACAGATGGGGTGTCGATTGAGTATATTTCCGGATGCGGAGGTCGTATTATTATGACCAGGCTGATCGATACTATCAACACATTCCTTTGGGGGGTAGTCGTGAGGTTGATATCTATCAGCCAACTCAAGCAGTGTCACCGAGTCTGGTCTATCGGGGTCAGTAGCTCCGTACGAAACGGACCCGTTTCCCCGATCGAGGACTCTCCTATGAGCCCGAAACTTGGGTGGTATCGCTTCTCGAATGCTAATGTATTCGATAAACTCGAGTCGAAGAGTAAATATCGAAACCAAGAGGCTAGAACATTTATAAGAGTAGTGTACAGATGTAGTTTCCTTTTAAGCCATTCACTAATTTAACTGGTCAATATCTGGACTCCTACACCCAGTGCGCCATCTTTTACAAAGGTAAATTCGATATCGGGGCTATGAAGCATACAGCTTGGATCGTAGTATCTGTGGGCGATAATGTTGCTTTCAGAGAGAACTCCACTTTGCCACAGTATCTAAAGCTTTTCACCTTCTTCAAACTCGCACTTTAATTGCAGGGTCTGACCATCGAGCTAGTGTCCAGTATCCCATAGACCTAAGCGTCTCGCGTTGTTACTTGTTGCATCTCTATTTTAGGACCGAACAAGCCCCAATGTGGGCCTGTTGTGTCACACAGCTGTGCAGCCGTAGACAGCGCGCAACGATACCGCGTCTTAGCAATTAATTGACGACACGAGCTTAAACTTCAGATTCCCAAGAGAATATCACTCTTGCGACAGAAGGTAGTGGCCTAGTGGTCTTCACTACTAGTATATTACCTTTTTACCGCGATAACTCCCACAATATGACCGACTCACAGGCATCCGAAAATCCAACAGCTTCCAACACGCCTGCGAGACTGGGCCCGCCTAAGAGACGAAGGGAAGATTCTGGACTCGAAAATACTGAACTACAAGACGACCAAGATCAAGCCAGCTCGTCAAGACCTGCTCCAAAAAGGTCTGCCGTTGGCCTACCAGAAGAACCCGAGGAACCTGAAGAACCCCCAGAACCACCCCGTTTGAAGGAGTATCGTTCAAGTTGCCCTGCTGCAGTTGAGCAACGAATCGAGCGAGTTCGAAGACAACGTATGTTCTGCCTTGGACGCGAGAGAGACGAAGAAAACCTTCGAGAGGAATTCAAGATCGCCGGGTCTACTGGAAATGTCTACACTGTCGTTCTCGATAACATTCCTACATGTGATTGTCCCGACAGCCTTCACAAGAATGAAACATGCAAGCATATTCTGTTCGTTATGATCAAGGTGCTCCAGGCCAGAACTGAGTTAAGCTATCAAGCTGCTTTGCTCCATTCCGTAGGTCTTAAGCGTTCACTGTCGCAAAGAAGCCGATTCAGAACTTACGAAATATATGCCGCAGGAAATTCGAGAGATATTCGAAACATCATCGGTTCCAGTTGAAGGAGATGCATCTGAGGATAAGCGCCAACGAAAGCCCCTCGATTCCGATGAATGCCCGGTTTGCTATGAGCCATTTGAACCGAATGAAAAGGGCGTTCTCTTCTGTGTTGCGCAATGTGGTTCAAATATTCACAAGGTGCGCACATATCGATGCATATGTGATTGGGGGCAGAGAACTTTGGCTAATAATTCCCTAGGAATGTTTCCGCCGGTGGGTTGCTGTAAAAGTAGGAGATATAGTAACTTGTGTCATGTGGTATGTTTTCCCCAAGTTCCAGAAACAATAAGTCGTCAGTCTCTAAAGGATGACCCAGTCGCACTCCTTGGGAAGAAAGCTCTGCAGATAGAGGGAGCTATGATGATATCTTGAGAAATGCAACAAAAGGAAGGGAAAGTTATCTCAATGTCGCTGAGGAGCTTGGAATGGGGACACGTCGAGGTAATTTCATAAAATTATTCTAGAGATTAACCATGATGTCGCTAATATTTCCTACTTAGACCGCTACTAATGTAGTTTCGAACACCAGCACTAACTAGTACCAGGGATTTTCACAGTTGAGGGGTCTGGTGACGAGATAAAATATTTCCATGGTTATCATAACTATCTCGGCGGAAACATCCCTTCTTGATTTCCCTCTTTACACCTCTCGCCCCGGCTCATGACGATGTTACATTTTACTCCATCGTGTGTAGTCGACTCAGATATTCATTATATCACAGCATCCAAGAACTTCTATTTCACAGTTTCCCTGTTACTTCTCCCCCCACCACTCACCTCACTACACCGTATTACTTCAAGTTAGTGAGAAACTGGTCGCACACTTTATCTTAATGATTGTAATTTGTTCAATGTAAGACATTGCTGTAGAGAAGAAATCTATCCCAAATAATTTAAAACTTAATTCGTCTTTCTCTAAGCTAACTCATGTATATTTCAACAAGATTTTCCGTTCTAATGATATATAAATGGATTCTCGATTTTGCACCGTTCTGCCCAGAGCCCTACAACCCTGCCGGCATTCCGATCCATCCTTTTATTTTCCGATGTGGTGCCAGGGATCATTGGAACCAAGCTTCGCTTCCCATATACCTAGCTGCAGGGAAAAATATTGCATTTGCGATATTATATTCCCGCCTCTGTTATCCTTAATGTTTCAAATTAGATGTTTATATACTAGTCTATGAAATATTCTGTGCTAAAACGCTAGACATAGTGCATTTGTATGTTCATAAAACTCTTGAAGCCAAATTCCTACTCTCCCGTCTTCCTCAAGTTCTTCTTGCTCAAGGTGCTTCCGCACAACCCAGTAGGATAGGTTCACAACCCTGGCGTACTGATATTCCACGGTACCTTTCTGAAAATTTTGATCCTTGTCATCCAAGCCCCTCATCTTCAATTCTTTGTCTAGTAAGTTGAAAAGCACACTCTGTGTTACTTTTCCATCTTTTCTCTTCTGTTGTTTAGTAGTCCATAGTGTGTTCCCCGGGTTCCAGTCTGATAAGGGATACATGCCCGCAAACTCCCAATCCAGAATTCCGGTAATTTTCTGGGATTTCCTATCCCATAATAAGTTTCCTAACACCAAATCCCGATGCGCTAGGAATGGCTTCGCACTATGGACGCGCTCAGGTATATCTGGCAAAGACTTTAACCTTTTCAGATATTTTGAGCGTAATGCTTCACAATGTTTGTGCTTTTCAATAATTCGTATGTCTCGTGAAATTCTTGCCTTCCAATATTCTGCGAGGCTATCAAATGGTGTTGTAAAGTTTAGTGTTTCGTAGTTTTCATCCGGATAGGTGGACCAATGTTGCTTGATGTGACTGAGAGAATAGGTAGTGCATTCCACATAAGGCCCTGGCTTGAAATCTGGGGTGAAACCACCAAACCATCTTTGCGGAAGTTTTGAAGTGAGGCTCCGAATTTCTTGTACGATGTCTACGACTGCCGTAACCAAAGTGGATGGCTCAATATCTTCCCATATATCACAAAGAGTCTCGCCTTGGAGCTTCTCTATAACAGTGTATTCATAACCCAGTTCATCTGTGGTATCACTGAAAAATAGAAGTTTGGGAATTCTATTGTTGAATGTTGGTGGCGCGTGCTGGTGGAAATACTGGAGCCATCCGACTTCGTTTCTAGTTTTGACAAATGGGTGGGAAGGGTGTGACAATCTGACAAAAAATTCGTTGCAAGTGAAGCCGGCAGGTGTTGACGGCAGGGTTACGAAATATAGATGATTAAATATCCCTTCGCTTTCGGGTGCTGAGATATGGGAGGGTTTCTGAAAACCCTTTTGCTCGAAGAGCTTGGAAATTTGAGGGAAGAGGTCGATTTGTGCGGTTAGCATAATTAATAGCTCTATAGATCTAAGTCTAGAGGGAAAACTATTGTCCAAATCTGAGCATGCGACCAAGGCCCAGATCTAAGATCGATCCAACCTTTTATAGGGACGACATTATATCATACATTACAAGGGGAGGTTTAAAGACTAGCCATACCGGCCAATAAGGAATCGAGGTATTCAATCCTACGAAGGAAAATGAAAATTCTAATGCATCCTACTGGCTGCTTGTTATTTCAGCATGCCGCCTGATCACAATTGGTCCGTGCTAGCCTTGAGTCGAGTCGATAGTAATAACCTCAAGGTTTGCGTTGCAAAAAGTGACAGGGCTAGCGCCGGTACCAGATACTAGAATGGGAGCTATAGCTGTAGAGCCTGATTTGTCGGATTAAAGCTACTTAGGTAATATTCTACCGCGATGGCGTATAACATTATGACTGATAGTAAAATTGATTAACCCCCTAGCTTCTCAAAATGTCCAGCTGAAGGACTCTTCAACTCTGAATGAAGCGGCTCCTCTGTCATCATCGTGCTCAATATTAGCATCTTCGTCTCAATAGGCCAATAATATCAGTCGGTTAGGGACCAGAATTAACAACTTACCTAATATCTTCAGAAGATGATCCAATTACTGCTTCGAATTCACCCGCTTCAGCTATCCAACCAGGGATAGATGTGTCATAATATCCGACTGAATACATATCGATACTAATACTCGCAATCTTCGTTTCTCCTGAATTTAAGGTCAGTTTGGAAAAGCCCTGGAGTTCTTTTGCCGGCCTCGGAAGTCTCGATTTGGTATCTCGGACATAGAGTTGAACGATTTCCTGGCCACTGACTTGACCTTTGTTCGTAACCGAAACAGAAACCGTGAGACTGTTCGAACCGTTGAGCACGGATCCACTGATTTTAACGTCTCCATATTGAAACTGTGTATATGAGAGACCATGTCCAAATGGAAACAATACATCGAGTGCAATGCGCTCGTAATGCTTGTAACCAATATATATGCCTTCTCCATATACAACTCTTTTATTTTCACCAGGCCAATTATGGTACGCTGGATTATCTTTCAGACGCTTTGGGAATGTCACAGGAAGTTTTCCGCTTGGAGTTTCGTTTCCGAAAAGTATATCTGCTAAAGCGTTTCCGGCCTCTTGTCCCTGATACCATGCTTGGAGAATAGCCGGGACTTCGTCAACCCATGGCATTGTAACGGGAGAACCAGACTGGTTAACCACAATAGTTCTTTTATTGGCCTTTGCGATGGCTGAAACCAATCGATCCTGGCTTCCATCTTTTGGTAGATCCATGGTTTGGCGGTCGTATCCTTCAGATTCCCATTCGGCGTCCAATCCAACAATAACGATGGCGGCATCGGCCTGGGTTGCAATATCAGCCGCTTCTTGAATAAAGTCAACTGTAGGGCTTTCTCGATATCCAATTCGACAACCCCCATATCCATGAGCTGGGGCATCTGCTTTACCTGCTGGACGGGTCTCGTTCGTGCTTTCAACGAGAATTTCAACCGGGACTCCAGCATTCAAGTGAATCGACGCCACGACTTCGACAGATGCCTCAAACATTGCTTCGCCCGCTTCAGTCCAGTTCCAATTGTCGATTAGAAGCTGCTTATTGATAAATAATCGACCTGGGCCAACGCTTTGGAAGCCAAATTGATGCTCTCCTGTCGTTTCCGGTACTATTATAGTCTTGACTTTGAATGAATACGCAGGTAGTACCTCTACCGGTGCCGAATCCCAAAGAAATAGATCAGTTTTAGCTCGGGTCTGGACGATTAGCGGAACGTCTCCAAACTTGTCCCCTTTGAAAAATTCGAGAACAACGCCAGGTTGACCAGATGGCGTTTTGCAGATATTCGAGGCCAGCGGAAGCCATTTATCAATCTGTGCACCCTGTGCAAATAGAATTTCTCGTCCAGAAACTGCGGCGATACTGTCGTATGGTGTAGTGTTATAATACGGTTTTAAGCTAGCGCTGCCACCACCTCCAGCGATTGCTCGTTTGACGTTCGGTCCTATCAAGGCGATTTTCTTGATTTCGGGTCCCAGTGGTAAGGCTTTGTTATCGTTCTTTAGAAGCGTAATTCCTTCGATCCCGGCTCTTCGAATAAGTTGTCTGGTTTCTTCTGTATCAAGAGTCTTTTCCCCTGGTTCGTCTACTGGCGCTTCAAACCTGTTGGTTCTATGGAGGAGCCGGAGTATTCGCTCAACGCTCTCGTCGATATCCTGGATCGTAATATCCCCTCGGTCTAATGCCGCCTTAAGAACTTTACCTCGCAGTTTTGCTGGACCTGGCATTTCGAGATCACAACCAGCTTTGACACTTTCCACGGTGGAGTTCGTACCACCCCAATCTGATATTACCGCACTTTAGACAAATTAGCGAAGTGAAACTATATGTGTAAATGGGGATATATCTTCCAAGTTAGTCATGGTGGATCTTACCCTTTATATCTCCATTCTTCTCTGAGCACTTTCCTTAAAGTAAACGGATTCATATCGGCATGTAATCCATTTATCAAATTGTAAGACGACATAAGCGCCCACGGATTCGCGTCTCTTATCGCGATCTCAAAGGGCTTTAAGTATAGCTCTCGCAAAGCCCTTTCTTCTACGACCGAATTTATCTGCATTCTAAGCGTTTCTTGTTCATTCGCCACAAAATGTTTAATTGTGGCGGCAACTCCTTCCCCTTGCAGGCCATTGATATAAGCTGCTGCAAGTTTTCCAGTGAGGAGAGGGTCTTCGGAAAACGATTCAAAATTTCGTCCACCAAGTGGTGACCGGTGGAGACAGACCGTAGGAGCCAGAAGTACCTGCGCTTGCTTCGCTTTGGCTTCTTTTGCAAGTGTGGATCCAACTTCGTGAAGAAGGTCAACGTTCCATGTCGCGGCTAGGGATATTCCGCAAGGAAACAAGGCAGCCTATGGCCTAATTCTCAGTATTATAGAAGAATATAGTTACGAAATTACCGAGTACTTACAGGAGTTCCGTCTGTGAAAAACTCTCCGCGTGCGCCATTGGGGCCATCGGTGGTTTTTAGGCTGCCGACGTTGAGTTCTGGCAATGGTTGGGTACGCCAAAAATCTTTCCCTGAAAGCAGAAGTATCTATATCAAAGTTAACGAGCTATTAATTCGATCCTATCCCATGGCTTGTAGAATCAGCAATAGTATACCTTATTTTCTTCACTAAGTTTTGAGACAAGTGATTTCAGCTTCGCTTCCTCCTCCTCTTTGAATTCAGGTTCTGATTTTACAGACTTTTGGCCAACCATTTTAGCTGTCTGGAAATCAAAAACGAAAGCTCGGGGTGCAATGGGAAGCAACTAGAAACTTACTAGCCTATAAGGAAACGACCTCGTATTTATATATTCAAGGAATGTGGCACCATATCGATCCTCGGGTCGACATTGTTTCTAATAGACTCAAGTGCGAGGGTATCGATTCTTCCGGCCCACAAAACGGGTAAAGCCAGTAGTATAGCTATTGATATCATGATGCATACCCGTTCTTCTCTAATCGCATTCGGGTAGAGCCAAAGAGCTCGCCCCTCGGCACACCATTTAATAATTTGTTGCATTTTAGAATAAGTATGTCAACCAAGGGTCGAGTTATTTAGCCTATTAGTCGGGTCCATTGAGTGCCACCACGCTATTTCAACATCAACAGCATGTGACGTAGAATCGAATCCTGGATACGGAAGAAAGCTGTCAGGTACTGGTTAACGTTCCTGGTCATATCTGGTTCAGTGCATACAATGCTAGGAGCGCCATGCAGCAATTGGTTGATATAACGCGACAAGTCCCTTGGAAGCATAGTTTTACCTTGATTGGAAATCTGGAAGTACATATAATATACGCCTAGATCCAGCTTTGCCCGAGTATTGTTCCGACGTGATGCATGGAGTCAAGCGGATCTTCAGACTGCATAATTTTGCAGAGCCATAGCAGCAGATTATATCCAGCTCGCGGAGTGTCGGCCCTCTTTTCCGAAAACCATCCGTAGAATGGGTATGATTTTAGGGCAGGTTAGTGGGTTTTAAAAACGCTAAAACTGTTAACATGTTGACTTGAACGACGCGAAGGGGGTGTCGAAATTTGTATTCCATATTTTTTGTGTTGATACCGATATTTCGGCCCGTGCCGGCTTGGGAGCGAAACTCACCAATCCTATCGGGCCGATAATATGACTTTGGGGCCGGGAGACCGGAACCAGTATACCAATGGAGAATCCCCTCTTGTCAATATGCTGAATTCGGTGTAGCCTAGCCTCGTGCCACGGTGCCAGTCAGTATCTTCCTATCTAGCTACAGTTTGGTCTTTATTTCGGCCAGTCTACGTCACGGAATCATTAACAGCCCACGAAATTCACCAGATTTCGCAAGTCTAATGCGCCGTTCGGATAACTGGATTCTCTTGGCCTAAGATAGACCTGTCTCTTGATTCCCGTTTAGTAATATATATCTTGGCTGTTCGAGATAACTCATTCGAAACAATACTAGGGGAGAAGATTTCAAGATCTGATATCGGTAGTCCGCGCTCGGGTCACGGGAGGTTATCGGAGCAATAGGTGTGGCCAATGGTATCGAGAACCTTTCACACAATGCGCCAGTTCGGCACACAACTGCCAACGTCAATCGCACAGATAGCAGTTACACGGGCCCAAATCGCTACCCAACAGCCTCACAACCCCCAAATATACACCAGTAAACTGCTGCCCGAACCCATTTCACTAGATTCTCAGGTATTCAAGTAAATTCCGATGGCCAATTGGTCGGGCGACAAAACCCAGGCGCTGGGGGCGAGAACCATGCATGACGTGCAGCAAATGAGAAGCGACAGAGATGGCGACATTCTCGAACTACGCCAAATTCCCCCTTTCGACAAAACGGCCGGGCCAGACTCGGGCCACGACAGGTCTGACCCTGGATCCAGCGGTTACACAAGCATTCAAGCATCTCAGTTTAGCTTGGGAAACGGGTGGGGGAGTAATGGGTCTGGTACTCCCCAAGGGTACGCAAGCCCAAGTGCAAGCTCTGGGATCAATAGAATATATGGCAATTTGCCCGATTCACAGGGGACTGAGAGGCCAAAATCTACCCGGAATTCTCACACGGGCCGAAAGACTTCGAAAAGTTGGTCCCTGGGCTTCGGAAAGAACCGTTTTAGTCGGGATGTACCCTGGCAAGGGGTTAGAGACCATCTGGGTAAGCTTTTATTCATTACTAGATAGTATTATAGTGCCTACCGGGGGCGGATTTCCTCGATGCCGGTTGACATCGTTGACTCGGTGTCGCGACAGGAAGATTTTTTGTGTTCCCGCCTTAAACTTCCATCAAAATTATAATGTGTGAAGGTTTCCTACTAATACAGTATTTTCCACGGGTAGCACTTGAAAGGACTTTTCTTGGATGGCTGCGCACCAGTGGTGCTTTCGCAATGACAGGCGTCTTATTGGCGCAGATATCCGTTATTGTCTACAGGAATGAGGAAGAGGCTATTAAGGCCGGACTAATTGTTCGAGACTTATCTTCCCCAATGCCATCAATCCATGATACTACCCGGACATTGTCCGCTCTCACAGTGGGTATTGCCCTTGTGACGATATCTATCGGAGTTTTAAGATTTTATTTCGGGCAGAAGGCGCTGATCGAAGGTTTTGCTGTTTCTGGCGGCTGGCCAATAATCGGACTAGCTATATTTGTGCTTGGAGTAAGTTCCACTACATTTTCGTCTACCAGCATTGAATTTAAGCTGACCACAAGTAATATAGTACCTTTTAGTTGTTTTCCTTCTCATGGTCCTTTCATCGGATCCGTAATTAGACTCCGTTTCTGGTGCATGCAGGATGGACTTCGAATGATCACGATTCTCCTTTTTAATGAACATTATATTTATGACTAAAGAATGTCAGATGCAACTAATTTTACAGCTTAACTTCCTCCATTCCAGGCCTACAATTGCCACGAATACCGTCAAGCACAAACATTAACGAATAACAAAGTATCCAGCAGACAGCCCGGTGTTAATTCCCTTCTTTGTTTCGAATTCTTAGAGACACTGTGCCTGATATTTGAAACTCAAAAAGCTTATCAAGAATCAGTATGCTATTATTAATAGCAGGTCTAAGAAAAAAATGTTCAAGTTCGGCCAAGACCATTGACTCAAGGCAAATATTACTCCAGTTTCTACTCATTTTTACATCCATCAACATGGTCGTGTGCCATCATCCGTCGCTTCTAACATATCGTTCTGGAGGGCAACCTCTCAGACTTGGCACGCGGCACGAACCGTGTTGGAGTTCTGGCCAACAATCCAGCGCAACACAAAAGCGGTGGAAAGCTTGTGAGCAGCATTTCGTCATAGCTCCAAAACTTTATCGTGAAGCAAGGAACTATCGTTTTGCCTTGAATTTATCCTGCTTATGGCTGAGATATTCTGCTTTCTATCTTATGGATTGGCTGGACCGCCAAACCCCCGCAAATCGTCTCTTATACACTCGGTCTTCTAGTTTGTTCGGGAACGCAGGGTTCCAAACATAGTTGGTGATGTACCTGGCCTAGACCGCATGGCACCGTCGTCAGATGCGAGCCATGCGTCTGTGACGCCGAATTCTTTATATCATGCTGCCTTACAGCATAGCCCTGGTTCTCATCTTGTCCGGGGGCGCCAAGCAAATCAAGTTCTGTAACTATTCTATGGAAAAACTTTCCCATGCTGTCCGCACACACTCAGAGAGGGAGTCGGATCCTTTCTCTCAAGTGCCACTCGTCACCTATACCGCGTCTGCATTAGTAGCCCATCGATCTTCAAAGTTGCCGGTATCATCTTGGGGCATGGGTTAAGCGAAATGATCTTGATAACAACTCCGGACTTATCGATCTAAACATAGACCTTCTTTCAATGCAAATCAGTCCTTCTGATCACACCCAATTGACAGTCCTGCAGAAAATTGCAATAATGAAAAATGCGATAGTAAGTGCGCAGATACAAAATCTTAAAAAGATTTAGACTAATTATATTCCAAAAAAGTAGGATACAATGGCAGTTCCGGTGTTTGAAACTTGGTTGGATGGGTCGTGTACTTTCGCCAACAAAACGGGCTTATTTTTGGCAGCTATTGATATCCTAGCGTCGAGGGATTGTAAGTGCATTTTCACTCCTCTTTTTGGTAACTGTCTGACTTTATCATAATGGGTTTTATGGACCAACATTGGGCGTCCAAGTTCAAGGTGCATGATGCAGAATTTAAAGTGGAGCTTGAACTAGAACAATATCCTCTTGTGGTAGGTTGATATTCCCACATCAAACGTTGCGAACGTGAATCACGGTTAACCAAGTTCTACAATACCTTCATAAAGACTATATCGTTCACAAAAACCCTTTATATCCCAAAAGGTACCTAATTGTTTTCGATCTACGCACGAGATAGCCTCGGATCACGGTCTGACATTCCGTTAAAATTTAGGTTGGCTTAGTGAATAAGCACGGACATCGAAAAATTTTCGATGTCGCGGGCGAAGGCACACTCAATGATAATGGAGATTGAGTTGCCGGCATTATATGGTTAAGGGACGTTACACAAATGCAAGAGGAGTTCGAAGACAAATTTGCAAAACAAGCAAAAGAGAATGCCAGGCGTATGAACCCAATGAATCCCAAAATCTGTTAAAGTCTGTTCTCTAACATTACAGACAGTTGTTGCAAAGGAGATATCCGCAAAAGAAGCAAGTCGTCTAAAATCACAGGTGAGCTTAACTTTCTATTCTATTGGTCTTGTACTATGTACTATATGGATACCTAGGTACTTGATGTCAACGCTCTATATTTCTTTATAGTTCTTGGCCAATGTGAACTATGAAATACGAACGTATATCCCCACTCCGGAATATCTATTAAAATACTTCAGGACAGACTTAAACTAATGCAATGCGGATAGCCCAATTGCCGGAGTCTTAGGAATGAGCAAGATCCTCCTCGATATCGAACTGACTGAGGAACAGCAAGAGTATGCTAAAAATATAAAACGCTCTGCAAACGCCCTCCTTACCGTAATCAATGACATCCCTGACTTCTCAAAAGTCGAATCTGGTCGGCTCGATATCGAAGAGGTGCAGGTTTATCTGGCCCTTGTTTTGTCAGATGTTATTAGAATGATGGGGGTCCACGCCGAGAAAAGCCGGCTTCACTTCATAACCGATATTGCAGACGATATCAAATATGATATACAGGTTCTAGGAGACCCCGGTAGAATCCGACAGATTCTCACTAATCTTCTCAGCAACAGCATCAAGTTTATTTTTGACGGTCATGTCCGACTAAAAGCCGAGGTTGAGAAGGAATTAATTGTGGATACCATGACCAATGGCCTAGTACCGAAGCTAGCAAAGGGTGTTGAGAAGTATGTTATCGTGAAGTTCGAAGTCGAAGACATGGGGATCGGGATTAAGGATGATGCTATGAAGTTACTGTTCACTCCATTCGGCTAAGCAGACTCTTCGACGGCCAGAAAGTTTGGCGGGTCCGGGCTAGGGCTCGCAATATCGAAGAACGTAAGTTCAACATCATATGATCTCTGAAACATTGGCACAACAGCTCACATTCGGTAGTTGGTTGATCTTATGGGTGGTATCATCGAACTCAAAAGCGGTACGGGAAGCCTAGTTTATATTAACGACCTGGAATTACTACTAACATCGTTTGGTGAATAGTATATCAGAAAGGAACGACAGCGACTGTTGTAAGGCTCCACTAGCATTTTATTAAATAATTATGTCATGGGTTCTAAAATTCTGCCTCCATTGTAGAAAATACCTTTCCGGTACCCTTTGTCTCGGTCCCCAAGGTCATCAACCGGCGAAGGTTTACAACTACCGGATCTTGACAGCGTTCCTAAAAGGTTACAGAATGATACCAGTCTCTCCATACTGAGTGTGAGTGAGGCGAGCTCAAGCCCTGGTCTTAATCCGTTGGGGAATGACGATCTAGTCACACCTCCAGTATCACCACTACTTCGTGAGACTTCACGACCGGAAACCCGATCCGATCCGGCAGTTCGAGGGTCGTCCTTGAGCGAGCCATATTTCCGGAACCAATCTCGTTCCACTTCCTCGTCCATTTCGATACCACAGTACCCACATTCAACCTTAGACCCTAAGCTCATCCTCCCAATGGAAAGGAGAATAAAGTTACATGTACTAATTATGGAGGGCAACCGAATCAACCAACGGATTGCGACTAAACTCGTTAAAAGGGTAAGCTCATAAGGCCAAGATCAATTATCGTATACGTCGAAGGATTTACTCACCCTACCATCCACCAGCTCGGCTTTACGGCATCTGCGATATCTAACGGCCAAGAAACGTTAGATTACTTTATCGAGGCAAATCTCCAGTTCCCCAAAGATGCTACCATTAAAATACCAGCACCAAAATCGCGGGCAAATTACGCTGCTTCCATCCAACGCCAGGTTCAACAAAGGCTCGGACCCGAACTTGTTATTGAGACCTGAAGAAGCACGAAACAATCGAACCGACCCTACTGTGACTGGAAACATGTTTCCCAATCTCGTTCTCATGGACTGCCATATGCCCGTGCTAGATGGTTACTCGGTAAGTAATTGAAAAGATGTCTTATGGATATTATTAGGCTAACCGAGCTCTCTGACTGCTTCCAGAGCGCTTCGAAACGTACCTATAATCGCGATGACTGCTAGTGCGATTAAGGGAGACAGGAAGACAGGAAGAAATGCAGACAGGCCGGAATGAGTGACTATCTGAGTAAACTGGTCGTCACAGTTAACCTTGAAAGAATGCTGGTAACATGGTTAAGTTACAACAGGGATGACAACTACTAGAGTATTAGGATAACCGGGCACGGGAAAATGCGAAACGGCCAACGAGCATCAATTTGTCAAATATCGAGAGGTTTGATCCAGGCAAGAATCGGGTCCGCTAGAATACAGGCTTGGTCGTTGATAATAAAAGACTGGAAGAGGGCGAGACATCTGGGCTCGTAACTGGATTTAAATGATACCCACAAGAAACACGATGTCTAGCCGCAAGAGCTTCCTGCTGCTCTATGGGCTTGTTCCTGCTTATGTTTCTTTTCTTTTCTTTTCTTTTCTTTTTTTCCTCGTTGGGATTGTTTTTCTTTTCTTCTTGGTCTGAATGCCTCTCCTTCGTCGTTCGTTTTGTAAAATAGATAGACATCCAGCTTGAGTACTGACGGTCCGAAATCTCGGTCAAGGCGTTTAATGGTGTGTTAGGCAACCAAAGGTTTATACCCGGTGTTTTTGATCGATTGTCTTCCCTGATCGTATCCACATGTTTATCCTTTTGTCTTTTTTCTTTTAATTTTTAAAAATTTTTGCATTCAGATATCTTGGGTTACCAGGGATGTTTGGGTGGGATGTACTTGTACGATACTTTCCTTGTCTGCAAGAATACACCAATATTATTAAATACACTGAACGACTGCACAATGGGGAAATTTTTTCTTGATGTGATATCGCATTATCGGAAAGTTCAGTTCGGAATGTCCGGAGACAAGAGGCAGAAATATGCATGAATCATATTGTCAACTTCCTACTAGGAAACTAAATACCGATGGCCCACCGTTCGCTGATAGCAGTCTGCATTAAAAAGGAAAACTTTGGGGACTCGCCGTCGGAACATCAGATTCTATCAACACCAGCACTAACGAAAATTTAAAACGGGAAAAAGCTAAAAGCGGCCGTTAATGGTCAGTTTGTCGAATGGTACGAGTTGGATCAAAGGAACAGATAGCCAAGCAATTGGCGACTCGGTGCCCGCGGGTTTGCTTTGCTTCCGACCTCCGTGGCACTGGTGGATACAGAATGGAATGAAATCGGCCACCTTGACACCAAATGATAAGCCTGTTATTCTCTTACCTACTAATTTGCTCGCTTGGTTTTCGATAGGGTAAGTGCCGCGACGATGACTGGAACCACGCTCACAATCTCGCCCAGGCCTGCATACGCCGGTGGAATCCGCGCTTTAACAAAGGCGCCTCCTGCTAGCAAGATCGCAAACACATTGTAAACTGCAGACCAAATGAAATTGAAGATAATCCGGCGAGAGGATCGTTTAGAGATGTCAAGCAACATCAGTACACCATCCAAACCGCCCAATAAAACAACATCTGCAGTGCCTCTTGTGATGTCTGACGTAGTTCCAATCTGGACACCCACATTTGCCTGAGCCACAGCAACAGCATCGTTAGTTCCGTCGCCACAAAAGAGCACCGTTCGACCTGCAGACATCAATTCTTTGACATAATGTTGCTTTTGGGCCGGTGAATGTCTTGATGCAATTTTTGAAAGAGGAATACCAACGGCAGCTGCAACATCTTCAACAACTCTAGGTCCGTCACCGCTGACAATGTGACAGTCGATGTCGCGGCGCTGAAGGTCTGCTATAACCTGCTTGGCTTCATCTCGAATATTGGCTTTCAGTCCAAACACAGCCACGAGAGTAGAGTCAAATGTAATACAGAAGAGTGACATCCCTTGTTCGATAAGCATAGAAACTTCTGGTTGGTCTTCTATATTCAACCAATAAGGATTCCCGGCTTTGATAATTGATCCTTGCCATTCACATTGGATACCAGCACCGGGAATCGATTCAACATTCTCCAAGTTTGCGAACCCACAAGAGTTTAGGTGTGTCGCGACTGCCATGGACACAGGGTGCTGGTTTTCCTTCGTCACTGATTTGGCAATTGAGAGTACATCCGGCGCATGAAGACGTGGAAAAAACTGCTCGTGGACAACAGCAAGGTCTCCTTTGGTGATTGTGCCAGTCTTGTCGAAAACGACGTCAGTCACCTTGTGTCCTCTCTCGATGACATCAGCCTGTTTAATGATAACTCCAGAGCGAGCAGCTACGCCACCTGCAATGACGAGAACCATGGGAACGGCGAGTCCCAAAGCGCAGGGACACGATACTGCCAAAACGGCGATAGAGTAGGTAATTGCCACGCCAACAGCGCCGCCCCCGTTCTCTCCACGGAGCTTTAGAGCTATTGCCATCCAAATACCAAATACCACAAAGGCGATACAGATGACAACTGGGATAAAGTAGCCCGCCAATTTATCAGCTAGATCTTGGATGCGAGGTTTGGCTGCCAAGGCGTTCTCGACTAAGTTCGCTATATCGGTGATGCTATTTTTGCCGGGAAGACGAGTCATGTGGATGGTAAGAGGGCTGGAACAGTTGATTGTCCCTGCAATAACCTCGTCACCTATAGCCTTAGGCACAGGCACGTTTTCACCCGTGATCATAGACTCATCAACAGGGCTTTTCCCATTGACGACTATGCCATCGGTGACGATGCGGCTGTGAGCAGGAACAATGAAAGAATCCCCAAGTTGCAGCAGCCGCGCGTCAATTTCAACCGTGCTTGAAGAAGGTACGACCAGCAATGCTTTCTCTGCTTGGAGCGAGCGCAAAGAAACAGCGGAGATCGCCCTCACTTTGGCAACAGCGGCTATGAGCCTGCCTAGGAGGACAAGAGTGATGAGGAGAGAACTGGTTTCGAAAAATTCGCCGGTTTCCAAAACATGACCGGCATGGGTCAGTGCGAAAGCTACCACTGAATAGGCATAGGCAGCGGTGATGCTAATGACTACGAGCATATCCATTTCGATGACTCGGCTGTAAACAAGTGATGTGATGGCACCAGCATAAAACTCGGGGATTGCGAGGGCTTGAACGAAGGTTGCGAGTACTAGAGAAACAATCGACAGTTTAGAATATGGCACTGGATTACTTGACCAATTTAGGACGAGAATTGGGATGGTCAGCGCCATAGCGATTCCAGTATTCAAGGCCATACGGAGAAGCCTTCGCCTGCCATTGACTAGTTTTGCATCATTTCCGGGTGGTGCTAGACTTGCGCCTTTTATTGATGATAGCAGTGTTCTGGCACCAATGACCGCTGGATCATAGTTGACGCGGTAAGTCAATTTGCCGATCCGCTCGACAGATTCAACTCTAATGCTTCTCAGCTGCTCGGATACAGCCTTGGTGACCGCCGGATCGACTTGCAGGTCCAGAGTTTGATGATTGCTCACGATCTGTGAGAATTTGAATCCAGTTTCCTTCTCGATCCGTGGAATCACCTGCTGTAGGTTCGAGACGGTCAAATCGAGGTCGAACTCCGCTACGCCAGTTACAAAAGTAACATTGACCGATGATACGCCCTTGACGCCGTTGAGAACATTTATAACTTTTCGGCTGCAGCCCGTGCATGTCATTCCTGCGACACCGAGAAAGATATGTTGACGTGCAGCTGCATTTTCAATATCGGTTTCTCTAGTTCGAATACCAGAGTTCGAAACTCTACCCCCGGAGATCGGTGCTATCTCAAGGTCGTCCAAAGCGCAACTAGACAGCGTTTCGACACTACGAACGTTTTTTAGAGCAGCTGGTTGCCCACAACAAGGCTTCTCGCACTTCTGAGCAAGATTGGAAGGTTGTTGGGCGATTACGAGTGGACTAGATTTTCCAAAGATAGTGGATGGTTTCTCCGAGACCTGTTTATTCGGAACGGGCCGCCCACAACAGGTATCAAGGCGACCTAGAACACTGCAGCAAATGCATATGCCCTTCTGAATGAGGTTGAGATACTCATTCATTGCTTGCTCGAGATGGTCTGTGCATGCTTCCTTTATCGTGCTTTGGCTTTTCGCCCCAGTGATCCTTGGTGTAGAACTCTTTGATTTATCAGTGTTACAGCAGTCAAGCTTTTTCTCAGCAGCACCACAATTCTCTTGTTCCCCTGCTGCTGAAGATTCTCTTTTTCCAGCGCAGCAGTTGTCTTGTTTGTAGGTGTAGCGTTCATCCTGGTTTCTAACGCAGCATTCTTCCTGTACCGAAGCGGTGCTAACATCCCTTTCAGCATTTCCAGCGCCCTGTTTGTTAGCGCAGCAGGATTTTGGGATACCAGAACCGCAATTCTCCTTGTTGGTGATACAGCACTGGCTCTTTTCCTCCATGCCGGAGTCTGTCGACACTCCAGATCGGTTAGTGTAGTCATTATTCTGAGTAACGGAGTCGCCGTCACCCGCTTGAATATTGGTCCAGTAGCTCTCATGCATATTGACAATGCCACGGACAGATTGACTGTCCAGGCGATCCGGTTCAGGTGTCTTCTTTCCACAAGTGTCAGCATTGGTTCCGGCTGTCGCACAGCATCTATCCGGTCTTTTCGCGGGCGTAGTTTGCTGCTCATCGCAAGTAGCGCGGCATTTTAGCAGAGCGAGCGTGCGAACGCAGCTCTCTGGTTTCATTGTTAGTTACCGGCCTCGAAATCTCAGTTACTTCCTTGAACATATTCGATTCAAATAGTCGCAAAACGACCAGGAGCCCTACGTACCATCACATGTGCTTCGACCACAGCCGCAATCGACACAACAACCGATGGCGGAGGTACTGTGACTGCCATATTCCTGTGAGCCCCTTGGACTTTCTTGATTTTGCTCACTCATATTGTAAAGTTTTGCTTCGCGGATACGGATGCAACTGGCTAGAAGGAATTCAACAATCGCGGGTCGGAGGAGGCTAATCTCTAAGTGTTTGGAATTTTTAGTATGTATGAAGCACCAGGCATGCCGTATTACATAACATAGGACTGAAACCTAGCCTCGAGACGAAAACACGCCAACGACTAACAACACAAGACAGAGAGGTTGGCCTTTTGCCTTGGCGATCTAGTCTCGGGATCAGGACCCCCAAGTCCAACAGTCTCTCTTGTTTCGTTGTATGTACATATACATACATCCATATATCCTAGGTCAGTGCTTACATAAGTAAGTACTTGGTATGTACACACATCGGTACAGGAGGTTGGTTAGGATCTTGAAATATGGGCCGTTGCAATTCCATTCGTAAATCTCTAACGGGTCTCAGAAGGCTTCATCATCCGACAACCAACAAACTAATTTCATCTTACGAAGCCAAAATATCGGAATCCGGGGGGTCTAAATAAGCGTAGATTGCGTGTGCCAAGTATTGTCCCGACCGACGGGCAGTCTTCATCTCGGAATTGAATCGAATCTTGCAGTCGACACAATTCCAAAAATTTATCGCTTATTTAGCCCAGTATATAACGCTCCGTCCACACATCATAGACGGAGCATTGCTGACTGGTGTGCGGAAAGAGCGCGAGCTAGTTCAGCCTTATGAGTGGCTCTTGGCGCTGCAAGCCTCAAATCCTCAAGACTATGTTTGTTGCAAACTGGTGCTTTCCGCAGCGTGGAAAACTATTGGCCCAAAGGACTCCTTTCGGGTGAAATATTGCCCCGCCGGAGAGGTTCACAGGGTCCGGAGCAACACTTAACGCGATAAAGTTTAGTCTGGTTATGGCGCTGGATTTTTTGGTTTTGGTTTTCGCTTCCCATGATAACCTTGGGATAACGTGGGCACAATACGAAAATACGAGGGTTCAAAGCAAGAGGATAACGAGGAAGGCCCCCAAGAGAGCATAATGCGAAGAGCCGCCTTCATTACGTGTCGGAATAACGTTACCTCATTCGAATAACGGAAGCCTTTACCCCTGTTATTCTGATCCATATTTGCCTTAGTCATAACCTTATACCAAGTATCATGTGTGCGGAGAGTTCGGAGCCACGGAGCTGACGACGAATCGGGCGGGAAAACAATTCCACCCTGCCTGAACCTCTGATGCTGCACAACCAACATGCTTTTTATATATATTCAGTGCCCCATCTTTCGTGTGGTCTAATCAGTATCAATCAGCCACATCAAGACATCATTGCCACACCTTTTCAAGGAAAACGATCCTACAATTTCATTCCTGGGAGACTTTTGAATTTCAAATATATATCTTGAAGTTCTCTCCTTTTCCACTTTGAACTTTAAGACCAACTTCCTCAATCGACACTCTTCGAACAAAGTAAATAGAAAAACAATCGATTTCAATCTAGAAATTTCGCTGCGACCCTGAAAGAACCCTATAGTTTTGATAGGTGGTCTTCACCACAACAACGCCTTCACGATGTCGTCGACGGTAGAACAGGAGTTGGCTGTCTCTAAAGTATATTCCAAAACGGACCATAAACAAAGTGAACCAAATGGACCATCCGGCGATTCAACACTGCAAACTAGCAGTGCTAGCACAAAGGCTCCAGAGTTCAAAATGGACTGGAGAATGTTCTTAGCATTTGCGTCGCTCATGATTATCACACTTGCGGCTGCATTGGACGCTACTATCATTTCTGTTGCATTGTAAGCATTTTTATATAAAACTCTAAAAATTTTTGAATTCACGAGTGTAAACTAATACGTTGAACACCTAGGCCGGTACATACATCTCTCTTACAACCGACCGATACTTCATACGATTCATGCTAACTACTACTTCCCATAGATTATGGCACACGAACTAAAGGGCACAGCAACAGAAGCATTCTGGACAGGAACAAGTTTCTTGCTTGCTTCCACTGTTATTCAACCTGTCTTCGGATCCTTCTCCAACATTTTCGGCCGTAAACCATTGATTCTCACGTCCCTCGTATTCTTTACCATTGGTGCCATTCTGTGCGGTGTTGCAAAGAATTTTACTTTGATCCTTGTTGGACGTACCATCCAAGGTATTGGTGGCGGTGGTATCATTGCCGTCTCTGAAATTATCATCACGGACTTGGTTCCTCTCAGGTATATCTCTAGCTGTTTTACATAATCCCAACCTACCGATGGCTAACTGTTTAATTTTACAGGGAACGAGGAAAGTACTTTGGTTTCCTTTCGACAATGTGGGCTCTGGGGAGTGTTCTTGGGCCCGTTCTTGGTGGTGTCTTTTCCGAAAAGTATGCAGTATTCCGCCGTCCTATTTCGTAGAGTTCGAATTTATCTGACTTAATATTAGGGTTTCGTGGACCTGGGTTTTCTGGATCAATCTTCCTTTCTGCGGTATCGGCTTCGTCATGATTCCCGTCTTTCTCAGGTTGAACTTCATCCCAACCAGCATGGCCGCCAAATTGAGACGTATCGACTGGGTCGGTGGCACCATTTTCATCGCCTCTTGCACTAGTTTCTTGATTCCAATCACCTGGGGTGGTACCATGTACCCATGGAACTCTTGGAGAACAATTGTCCCGCTCGTTGTTGGCGGCGTTGGACTTATTGGATTCATCTTCTACGAAAAATTCGTCGCCGCAGACCCATTGATCCGGATGAGCGTTTTCGAGCAAAGAACTGCGGCTGTCAGCTACATCGGCACCGTTATGCATGGCGTCATGTATGTGACAACTCCCTTTTATAATCTCTACGACTTTAAAAACTAACATGAATACTAGTCTTTGGGGTCTTCTTTACTACCTCCCTCTCTACTACTTAGCTGTCAAGAACCAAACCGCTATTTTGGCTGGTGTCTCCGTCTTCCCACAAACTTTCACCGTCGCTCCAGCGTCAGTTATTGTCGGCATCATCTCCTCCGTCACTGGTAAATTCAGATGGGCTCTCTATACTGGCTGGGCGCTGACCATCCTTGGAATGGTAAGATCCTCGACTTCCTGCGAGAAATTTCAACATAAATTAACATATAACAGGGTCTCCTCTACCTCCTTGATGTCCACACCTCGACTGTTGCATGGATCTTCATCAACTTGGTTTCCGGATTGGGGACTGGTATGCTTTTCCCATCTATGGGTCTCGCCATCCAAGCTTCCGCTCCAGCCGAAGATACCAGCTACGCCGTCGCCATGTTCTCTTTCCTCCGTGCCTTTGGTCAAACTTTTGGTGTCGCCATTGGTGGCATGGCTTTCCAGAACTTCCTTAAGTCCAAGTTGGAAAGTTTCCCCGAACTCGAAGCTGTCGCTGGTGAATATGCTAAGGATGCTGCTGCCCTCGTCGAGGTTATCAAGCAGATGCCATTTGGTGCCCCCGGAGAGCTCCGAGAGAAGCTCGTTTGGTGTTACGCTGCCGCTTTGAAGAACGTTTGGCTTGTCTTCCTTGCCTTCGCAATTGTTGGTGGTATCTTATCCATCTTCACTGAGGATTTGAGCCTTGACCAAGAACACAATACCGAACAAGGATTCAAGAGAAAGGAGAAGACGGAAGACGCTGAGAAAAACTAAACTCGGCTAAAAATGCCGACGACTAATCGGCATCCTACAATAATATTCTGTCGGAGATAGATGGTTGTGGCGGGATCTTATAGAAACGACGATGGCATTTACAGGCGTTCTTAGGAAACATCTCCTTAATATCTTAATTCTTCCTCTTTCTCGATCTATATATATTTCTCTTTTATCTGGGAATAAATCACCACTTTTGGAGTATGGAGTACGATTGCATGAATAATAGTTAATGAAATAGCGCTATAATCACAAATGTTACATAGTCCCAATAAAGTACATCATGGTAATTATTTGTTCTTCATATGTAAATCACCCAAGATAAAGACTCATCATGATCGTTGATATCTGATCACGCTAGTATCGGAGCTAGTCTGTCCGGCTTGTGATTTTTTAGTCTCATCTCGTCGCCTAGCCCTAGCTATGATCGATCAGTCTCATGAGCTCGACTAACTAAATTGTTGAGTCTCAGAGCCGGAATCTCAAACTTCGCCTCAGGTTTGTGTTGCCGTTGTGGAATTTCCACATGGGGAATCCCTGTTCCACGAAGCCGCATCATGCAATCCACGGATGTTGAGGAACGTAGGAGGGTAACGTTAATTATAACTCGAACAACAGAAAAACGATATCACGTCGGACGATCTCATTGAAAGCGAAATATATGTGTTACCAAAGCTCAGAATGCCCCGTAGCGACGAAGCCGAAGCCTTCTTGTATGTCCAAAACTACCCTTCCGAACCCGTTGTTCCACCGCTAACTAGAATCTGGATGTCCAGTGTTGCCGTCTATGAAACGGTCCAGCAAATCCCATACGGCAAGGTGACATCCTACGGGCATATCGCTAAACTAGCTGGCTATCCGTAATCCTACCCCAGTTTATCAATATTTCAAACCATGGTCTTTACTAAGTTCTTCTATGATTGTCGTCACCAGAAGCCGTCCGCGTCAAGTCGGTGTAGCATTGAAACACTTATCGACAGACCCTCAGGCGGAGTTTAACGGTTCTAATGTCCCTTGGCAAAGGGTTATTAATTCACAGGGTGTTATTTCCCAGAGAGAGGTTGTATCGGGTATGAGAAGACAGGCAGATGTTCTTCGAGGGGAAGGTGTAACGGTGGATGAAGATAGGCAGGGAACGATGTCGGTAGACTTTAAAGAGTTTGGTTGGTTCCCGGCGGTGGAGGACAGTGAGGATGAAGACGAAAATGAATGAAAGGCCGTAATAATGACATGTATCCTGTAATCTTTCTTTTATTTTCTGAAAGAACTCGATAATAAAAGGAACTCGACGTGCATCAAACAGAGAAAGAAACCGTTACAATTCTCACAAATATAATGGATGTGACGTCACGACGGTTCATGAACTCGTTCTGACTTTACTCGTACATATCGTTGCCCACGGATATCTAGTCTCGAGAGCTAAGCGAGCATACCGTGAAAACAGTGGTCACAAACTTAACGAGACAAAATCCTCAGCTACAATATTTGTGCTTGAATGTGTCGAAGGGCTAACGTTAAGCACATCGCACCCTTGTTCACTTACCCTAGCTCGCGACCCGACACCCCAGATTAAATATTCGTCTTTGTACCTCGTACTGAGCAATATGCAAATATCCTAATCAATTCACAACCCTATCGTGGAAATTAGCGCAACTTAATATTCTGTGCGACAGACAAAAATCCAAACGGCAGCTTTTCAGGGTAGGCGCTGAAAGAAAGAAAGAAAGAAAGAAAGAAAGAAAGAAAGAAAGAAAGAAAGAAAGAAGGAGCTTTTTTTTATACAAATCTCGCGAAAACGTAAAGTTCGAAATTCTTGCGAACTAGTCAACTAGGCGTATGCAATCCGCTAGGTAGACAGTACTATTTGAGAGTACGATACTTGGCCGTTACTTGGTATCGCTGACCCGCCTAATCATGCGCCATATAAATTGACATCATGAGGCTGTATGTGGATGTCAAGAAAGACGAAGATGAACGTTGGCAAACTCGTAATGATGCTTGCTACCTTGGCGCGTGTGTAGAGCTAAAAATTTTTGATATCGCTCATATCGCTTCTGTACGCAAACGCAAGTTTCAAGTCTCAAGCTGATTAATTTCAAATCACATTCTTGAGGCTGAGAAAAGAGCGCCCTTTACCATATCAGTTGACCCCGAAATGCTTGCTTTCAAGTTGAGCCGCGGAATAGAAACAAGGAAAACCGAGTCCCTGCTCTTTTAGGTCGAATTGGGATCATGGATCAAGGGTGCCAAGATTGACCTGCTTAATTTCCCTTGCTGGAAGCCGATCTTTTTCCGTTATCATGAACCCCGTGTCAGGATGCCTACGACTGTGGGCAGAGGGATTGTCCAGACTTAACGTTATGGGGTGGTTTTAAAAGAGATCTTTCCCTCCCTCTAATGGGGAGTCGGAAATCGGCATTGTCAAGATTCTCATCATTTGTTTGTTCGGAATCTATATCAGCTTGCCAATACTCCCCATCTCCTAAGCTAAGCTTGTGCCAAGAACGGCGCCTTCAACGATAAACTGATAAATATGCGGGGTGACTTATTTTCCGTCGCTGTAGTAGCGGCGCTGCAATTCTCGGCGACTCTAGCAAGCGAATATGATCTACACTTTTATCCACTAGAGGTGCGAGAAGTAGGAGAGTTCGAGATGATAGGGCGCGAGATGAAAAAGAACGGCGCGCCAATGGCTGGGTTGGATATCACTGGCGACCTGGAACGGAGGGGAATGTCATTGAACCCAAGACAAACTTGTCCCTCGGGATACGGTCTTTGTCCGTCAAGTGGGAGATGCTGTCGTTCGCCTGGAAGGTGCTGTGATGACGGCACATGTATTATTAGTGGGCAAACATGTTGCTCAACTGGAGGTAAGCTTCCTTCCTGCTACTTTAAACCCGAGGAAGTTATCGGCTTTTAGCGTCATTGGCACTAATTGAAATCTTGATTTATTTTCCTAGGTGCCTGCAATACTGGACGGAAATGTTGTGGAAATGGTTGTATTCCGGGATCCTCCGTCTGCTGCTCGAGTAACGGCGACTACTGCAATGCCGGTATGCATATATACCCCGATGAGAATCTCCAATGCTTTTGCGCTAACATATAAATACCATCTAGGTTATCTCTGTTGCCGGACTGGATATTGCGTTTTACCTGGCGGCGAATGCTGCCAAGATTGTAAGTCCGACTCGTTGACGTTTGCTGCATGGGCCTCTCAATTAACGATTGTCACTTAGACGGAACATGCCGCCCTGGATACCGATGTGTGATCAATAGCGCTGGCGTAAGAGGCTGCCGACGAGGTACTAGTGGAGGCGGTGGCAGTTCGATCACTGCCGAACCAACTTCAAGAGGAAACAGTGTTTCCAATCCACCATCCCAAGCCCCAACAACTACTCCAGCACCAGACCCAACGACGGCTCCTTCAGTCGAATACCGGTGGTACACTACCACGATCTATTGGTATTACTACTGGTACTATTATGTCTGGATTTCGACCAGCGACTATACTTCCACAAGAAGTTCGAGAACCACGACTTCTACGACCGTTTCAGCTTATGTTACCGCTTTTTCAGCTGCTTCCAGATCATTTGAGTCTATTGCAAGCGACTTGACCACATCGACTCCAAGCCAATATACTACAGAATTTGAAGGCCCTACTCCTACACCTATCGACACTGCCACATCGTCCGAAGCGTCGACTGTCGCCGCCCCCTCAAACACTGGAGGAAGTAATTCCCCAGGCAACGATATCACAAATCCCATTGGCAGTAGCGGGGATAATATCCCCGGTGCTGGTTCGCAATACAGAGCAAGAGACGTATTGGCATTTGCGCCAGTTGTCCTCCTATTGACAATGGTGTATATGCTGTGATCGGAACACGATCGCTTTTCGAACGGCGAGAGAGTTATGAGATTATATACTTATGTATACGTAAATACCAAATATACTTTGTAATGTTAATGAACATAAACGGTCACCAGATTACCATTAGTTACTTCGTTGCGCTCCAGCGATTGAAAATTCAGCCGTAAAGTTTGGAACTAGATGCGAGTTGTTCATGTTGCAATTTGATGCGTTGTGTTTGCTTACATCTGCAAACCTGCCTCTTCGGTATTCTGCCGACACCGAAATGCTGCGCAACCCAACGAACTTCCAATCACCGAGAAGTCAAGTCCACCTCTTACGGTACCTTTCTCCTGCGCGAATCTCAACAGCCAGATATGTCTCTTCTCTAAACCCCAACATCTACACCCTCTATCCTTAACTAGAACTCGAGAACCGCCTCATGGATTCCTCGGATGGATTCCCAGCCAAATTCCCAGCAGTCTCTCCCTCCCATCGACACCTACGATCCTCTCCGCGATGACCTCCAGAACTTTCGCAACTCCACAGACGCCACGGGTGGTTCGCCCGTCGGCATGAATCGAAACGATAACAATTTTAACTCGCTACCCCTCAGTTCGCCTCCCACTCCGACTGGTGGTTCTCGACGAGGTTCCCTCCCTTTTATCCGGAACCGTAATCGTACGGCGTCAGGTGCCAGTTTAACGTTCATACAACCGGCTCCTATAGACCTAATCGACCATACGGTCGATCCATCGGAACGTAGCTCGGCTGCTTTTGCCCGTAGTGTCGTAGTAGGCGATTATACGATCATTAGTGGGTCACCGTTGAGAGCTGGTGCATACGTTGTTTGGAATTGTACTGTGGAAACGCTGGAAGGCCAAAAGTTTACAGTTATCAAGCGTTACTCGGAGTTTGATGCGCTGAGGGAGAAACTACTACTTGCGTTCCCAAATTCTAAAGCTGCATTGCCGCAATTACCTAGGAAGAGCGTTGTCTCAAGATTCAGGACGAAGTTCTTAGATTCAAGAAGACAGGGGTTAAACTATTTCTTGTCGTAAGTTCCAAAGTCTTTAACCATTGGGAAATGGATTGTGCAGCTGATGATACTTGCTACTACAGATGCATACTTATGAACCCGGAGTTTGCTGGTTCGCCTTTGGTAAAAGAGTTCTTGTTTAATCGGGATTGATGTGGGCTCTTTTCGTATCGATAGCTTTTACATTGCTTGGAAGCGTTCATTTTGACGGTTGCTTTAAAATTCAGGTCTTTTTTTGGTTTCTAGCATTCTGTTCTAGGCGATTGGTATCTTGTGACTTAAAAATGATCTTATATACAATCTTAATATTTAATTAGCTGGTCGATCGTGGCCTTATGTTTTGAATCAAAAAACTTATTAAGACAAATGTTACTTATAAACGTAGAAGGCCTATCTTATTAATATATCTGATCAACACTGCCAATATATTACGAGGTACAGCCAAGATAACATGGCCTTGGGTCACGATAGGTCTATATATCTAACTAGCACCCCTTCGATCACGTTTCTACCATATCAGCGGTTGTACCACCGGTGCACCCTAGCTAGCGAGCCGCAAGAACATTTGTGACATTTTTCTCCTCAAAAAGCAAAGGAATGTGTCATGGCATGTACAACCCAGCTTGTTTTGTAACCGAGAATTGGGGAAGTGCTGTCATAAAGATGAGCGCCATAGAAATGATGGAACTTTAGAAAAAGGGACACCCGGACGCGTTGGTTATAGAAACTATATAGCCTCTCTCTATAGCCAATCGATCTATCCGGGACTAGGCTCTTCCTCTGGGAATCCAGATCTCCTAATATATCCTAGGGCTATTGTAATATATCGCACCCATCTAAGGGCCTAGATGGGATTTAACCTTCACGTAAACAATGGTAAGCCTCCAGAAGTACGAAACTGGAGAGTCCATCACATAGCTATCATCGTGAGCATGGGGTCTCTAGCAAGCAAGTAATTTCAAATAGGATAAACACAGTCTTTCGCAACTATCGATGTTACGGGATTCTCACCACCTTACCTAGTGGGGTACGACCCTTGACTCCTTCAAACGAGATTTCGGCCTTAACAACGGCTCCCAACACTGGCGGGACACTCTCCAAGGAAACATCGTCTCAACCTTCCAAGCCGGTACATTTTTCGGCGCCTTACTCACATTCCCAATCGGTGAGAAAATCGGTAGAAATAAAGCAATGCTTGTCATAGCAATATTCTTAGTCGGAGGCGCACTTATGACATGCTTGTACGGTCATTTACCATTGATATATGCCGGCCGCGCTGTCGCCGGGTTTGGAATCGGATCGGTATCATTGCTTGTTCCAGTTTATATCGCAGAAGCTTCGCCTCCGTCAATCAGAGGCCGTTTATTTGGGATCTTTGAGATTTTGTCACAAGGTGGTTGAATGTGCGGGTTCTAGATAAATTACATTGTCAATCATAAAATTTCCGTTGGTACGGAAGTACAATGGATTATACCCTTGGCTTTACAGCTTCTGTCAGGAATTCTACTCTTCTGCGGTATATTCTGGTGTCCGGAAACTCCAAGGTGGTGTGCAAAGCAGGAAAGGTGGGAGGAAGTTAGTAATAATACGCTCTCTTGGACCCGGAAACTTCCAGCCGATCGTGAATATGTCAAAGGGGAAATAGAGGAAATCCGAATACAAGTATCATCGAGGAATCTACCCTACGGAACTAAAACTACCAAAATATACTATATATCCCGGCTTTTCCAAAAGGGTACACGCAATCGTATTGGAATAGGATTACTTCTCATGGCATTCCAGAATCTCACAAGCGTCGACATAATCACATACTACTCACCTCGTATCTTTGAAGCCCTAGGGACCCAAGGAACCGACACTAAACTCTTTACCGCTGGATTCTATAGCGTTTCCAAAACCCTTGGGATGATAATATTCTTCGTAAGGTTAGTTGAAAAAGTCGGAAGATGGCAAGTTTTGATATGGAACGCTTTCTTTGGATCTATTCCAATGTGGTATTTCGGCGGGTATGTCTTGAAAAACGATCCGCCGGCGCCGGCTAGAGGCGATGTTGCACGGAGTGGGTGGGGATATTTGGCTATGGTTTGCGTAAGTAGTCCCCCGCCTTTCCTCAAACCAAGGTCTCATAACTGATAAAATAAAGTGTACGCCGCAGGTGTATCTTTACATTTTGATATATTGTGCAAAGTGGCAAGGCATAACCTGGGTCTACTGTTCCGAAATATTTCCGCTAGATATCCGAATGGTCTGCATCGCTATAACAACAGCAGATAAATTGCTTTGGTCGTTTATCATCTCTAGGACAGCGCCGTATATGATTACATCTCTTGGATATGGGATATACACGTTCTTCGCATCTTTGATGGTGTGTATGGGTATATGGGCGTGGTGGTCTGTGCCGGAAACCAAAGGGAAGAGCTCGGAGGAGATGGGGGGTATCTTCGGGGCTACTAAGGCATAATATTTAGGACAAGGAGAAGAGACTCATGTTGAAGAAGGAGTGGATGAAACCGATATGGATGGGAAACCTGTGCTGGAGCATATTGAGAAAAAAGAGTAATTGGCGTCAAATTTGCGAGATCATCAAGTCTGGACAACTGCACAGCTTGACATCAGATGGCCATATGCCTTCCAAACTGGATGCCCATCATTGTGGCCATATGGCTACTCGATTAGTATTGCAATATCGAATCTTGCTACGCAACCAACACAAGCGGATGTGGTATTTTAGATCATTGATATTGAAAACCGAGTGCGGACTCTTGAACAATCGCAGCCGTACTGCATAGGTACTACCAAGCTGTTAATTATTGAAATCTATAGCCTCAATCGTGGATGAGTACGTGAGTTACGTGAGGGAAATGTCAATTTTTGCATCCTATCCAGAAGCAAAATATTAGATCAAGGCTAAGAGCCTATCCTTTGATAATCCCCTACAAATCAAATATATATAATAATGGGGAGATATAAGAATATTTACCTAGCCTCGCAATGTCTAATGAATATTTTACCCCCGAGCATGCCGGAAGAGTACTCCTCTCATAGGATTAACGATATAGCTGCCTCTTCTTTGCCATCTCAGCCCTAGTCCCTCGAGCCTCACGACCAGCTATTATACTATGCTGATCACTCTACGCCCTCGCCATGTCCTAACAAAATACCGGAATCGCTCTGTCTGAGCTACTACGAGGCGACCACATGGGCTTTGGCTTCTTCGTATGCTCCAGATGCGGCCCGAAAGGTGATGCTATCTTCCAAGCCGTTCGACTCAACCGCATCGAGGCAACACAAAGGCAGGTAAACGAATTCGGGATTTACCTACCCCGGTATATCGGCCTACCTGTAACATTCGAAGAAAAGCGGAGGGAATATCGGAAAATTCGGAAGTATCTTATAGAGACTACTTAAACGAGATCAGTGGGAGCGATTGATTTACGATCGAATACGGACTCGCTTTTCGACCCGACGGCTTTTGAATTACCGTTGCCTGCGCCACCCATAATCGAACGAGATGAAGAGCCCGAGGGCGCCGGTATCGGTCAGCAGGCGATTGCAGATATGGAGGAATATGAAAGAATGAAAACGGAGATCAGCGCTACTGCAGTAGTCGACGCTTGTATGGCTATCGCACCACACAAACAACAAGAGAACTATACGGCCCGAACGGGGAAAACGTTCTGAGATGTCTTCAGCCTTCGAGTCCATTTCAAATACTCAGGGGTTTATGAAGGGCATTGGGTATATGTTTTGGCTTACGGGACGGGCCTTGAGCCCTGACTGGAAGCTTATTGGTAACCAGAACGCCCTCGAGGTTTTATTCCACACAAATGGGCGACAAAGCTAATTTTATGGATTGCGAAAGTGTTAGCAATATGGCGGTGCCAGATGCTCGGACTCTCTATCGTACTTTTCTGCTTTGCGAGCGGCATGAGCGAACGTCTCCAGAACATCACAATTAGGAGGTTGGAAGGAGTGACAATAGCGCCAGATTAGCCACCATCGAACGATCCACTGCCTCCGATCACTATCTGGAGGGTTAGGATTACCATGGTTGAAGTTTAGAACCATGGCTATTACGTATATACTTAGATTCGGGAAGCTTAGTGAGTCGACTTTAGTTAGCAAAAAGCAATCTCGGAGCATTGTTGTTGTTATGTTGGGTGTATGCAAGGGGTTTACCAAGGAATACTGGTTAATTTGTTCAATTCGGGATTTTGTCATTGTCGTCTTGCATGCTGTAGTGTAGATTAAATGTTGGATGTTGGTTGTTCTAGCGAACGAGAAGTCTGTGTAACGCCAACTACCAATAACAACGTCCTTCTTCATGAGAATGTCTCGGCTGTTGGTCATTCCGGACGTCGAACTCCACATCGCGAAGAAACGAGCCAGACCCAATTTCTAAATGTGATACAAGGTATGCATTCAATTTAGTAATAGAGAATCCCTAGTATTGATTGTTGAGCTATGCTAGGGGCTATGCTAAGGGAGAGCAATAAGATGCATTATGCAATGTCGCTAATAAACACTAAACATCACCTTTTCTACCCACAAACTTCTCGCCTCCTTCCAAATAATCCCTCCCGATAAAAAAAAGGTCTTCTTCTGGCATAAGAAATAAGAGGCAAAACCAAACCCATCCTTCCATAACTTAACCGAGAGAAAAACGCGTAATTATAAACCGTACTGAGCAGAAGCAGAAAAATATATATATATATCCATCATGGAAGGAGAAGGGCATTGCGGGCAATTTAACGAACTTCATCTCTTTATATAGAGTCTTATAGCAGGGAGACGAAGGTACCGCAAAGGATGGATAGGAGCATGATGCTGAAGGTATAACCGCTCCCAAGTTTGATGGCTGAGCTGGGAGTGTCGGAGTTGTTGCTACCAGTCTCGGCTGGAGCATCGTCATCGTCGACAACGCTAGTCTTGGAAGCACCGCCCTTGCCGGTTGTTGTAGCATCGAAAGCGGCATCATCATCATCGTCGTCGCTGCTGCCGGTACCGGTTGCTGCTGGGGCGCTGGTGGTCTTGTCGGATCCACTGACGGTGGTAGTTGCACGGGTAGGGTTGGTAGCACCGCAAACACGTCCAATTCTGCAATTTTCAGCACAGGTGGGCTCGCTACAGTTTAAGCTTTTGTTAGAATACGCTCACTGGTTGAACTATTAATTATTGGATCAGATATTTGGCTTACAATTGTCCGCAGTTCTGGATGCAGTTCTGAACTTGGTAGGTGCAAAGGAAGTACGGGACTGGGTGCAACAGTTAGATATGGTTCGATTCAAAAAAAAAAAAAAACAAATCAAGATTTATAAGATTCAAACGTACTGGTCTGGGAGTACTCTGTGGCGTTAGGAACAGTGTTATCGGCACATATGCACTGGTATTGGAGAGTTTCGACATCGCAGTCGTTGACGAAGCCACTACCAGACTTTTGATCAAGGCAGAGAAGACCGCAAGAAGAGATCTGGTTGAGACACCATGTCTGCTTGGTTCCAAGATCGATATCCTCAGCGTCGATGGGGTAGTATGTCTGAGCAGAGACAGCGCCGAGTAGGGAGGTCAAGGCGACCACGACGGAGGCAGAGAAGTACATTGTGGTAGTTTGTAGTGATTTCTAAAGGCCGAAGGTTAGAATATGTTATACCTTCTCTCTACACTTTATAGAAGAGATCTTATGAAAGGGCCGTGTGATGTGGAGACAATGGTGAAGATGAAGTCTACAGATGTTTGTATTTTTCTTCTTTGTCTTGGATGGATCGGGAAATTCTTTTATTTTGGTTTATTTTTCTTGTTTACTCACGTTATTACCTAGAAACTGAAGTGAAGTGTCGGTTGCTTGCGTGGGGATTTAGACAGCCGGAATCTCGTTGAATTTTTGATGAGTGGATTAAGATATTAACTTATTACTTCGGACTAACGAATGTGGTGAATTTAACTGGTAAAAAAATATCGAAAAAACGAAGGACTCGAAAGATTGACGACACCGGCAAAGGCTGGAAGATTCTCGTGAAGTGAGGGAAGGAAGGGAAGAGGAAAGGAGGCCCGAATATTATGTGCAAGTGAGGGCGGTTTTATTTGACCTTGCAAAGCCGAGATTGCCGTTTCCGCCTCTTCTGCACGCCCCTTTCCAAGCCCGGCCAATGGCAGTGTCACTAAACATTCTCTGCAATTTTAGTCGCAAGGGAAGGTTCTTTCCAAAGAAATCTCAATCTCAACCTCACCCTGAGACCTTGCGAGCACTTGGCTTTTTCGGTGGATTCACTGCTAATCCCGAAAGGGCCGTCACTAGTGTTTAATTTGCGTTCAATGCGCACAGCCTTGGCCGTCTCATCCGTATCAACAATATGGATCCTCAAATGCACTGTGATCCGATTTTATTGATTTTGATCAAGAGCATCGACATGAGTACAAAAAACACTCAATTCCCGAGTGCGAACGTTGTATGTACAGGTACATCATGTACCATTACCACCTTCAAGTGGTGTGCATGACCTTCTATTTTTATCGCCACGATGTTACTTCTCGTCGACACGCTAATTCTGATTCAAGAATTCAAATCGTCTGCTCACCCATCTTGTTCTTCACGTTCACTTCTTGGATCACATTTTTTCTTCCTGGTTTGACAGACGGATGCAGGCAAAAAAATGTCCTCGCTAAACGAATGGAACCGTGGCAAGGATTCTAGGCATTAATTCAGGCCATTATTTACCTATTCAAACACCACACCCTCCGACCCGTCTTGAAAGGTTTGTTAACAGTTGTGGCCCATACAACCAGCCTGAAATGGCAGCTGGATAGGGTTTTTAAAGCTGTGGCAACGTGCAACGGACGATAATTCCATGTCAAAGGCATTTTGCAAACGTACTTCAAAACAAGGGTGGGAAAAGGGTAAATACCATTCTCAGCCGGACCCAGCGATGGGACTAGACAGAAAATGAATGTTAGAACAAAGAAAAACAACGGCTGAAATTTCTAAATATTATACATAGTACATGGTGATCATACATTTCCCTCCCAGAAACACCAAAAAAGAGTTCACTCGCAGACCAAATACCCATGCGACAACATACCCCAAAATCAAAACAATTAACCCCATACACGAAAAAAAAAAAAAAACTAGGACATACATACGTATGCACAGCATAAGGAACTTCATAAAAAGGCAAACCAAAAATCCGGAGAAACGGCTCGACCCCCAATGCTCGCAGTTGCAGGAGATATCCGCCCGGGATGCATAGCCAGCCCGTGCGGTTACTACTGGAAGCCTCCGTCAACACCAGGACCTCAGCACGTTTAAGCGTCTTCAGTAATTTCGATTGTTGGGATGTCGGTGGCGAAAGTACGGGCTTCTGCGCCGGCAGTTTTCGTCACACACCGGGCTGTTGAAGGGGTGTTCGGGTTAGCAACCTTTTTATACAAAAAGATCAAAACACCGTTTAAGTTATAACTTGCTGGAAGTTCGGGAGGCAGTCGACGTCGATGTTGTTCCGTTGACAACAATCTGAACCCTGGTTTTGATAACAACCCGGACACATGCTCGAGTTGTAACAGCCCTGGGCTCTAAATCGGCTGCTGGGGCTGCAAACCCCATATCAGGCGACCAGAGCATCGAGATAAACAGGAATACCGAAAAGAAGGTATAGATATTGAGTCTTCCATCGAATATCTTTAAAGACAATATTTTGAATTATAATGATTTATAACAAAAGTAGGTAATTGTGATCGCATACTCGATCGAAACTTCAAAGCTTGGTTTATGTGATGGTTGATGATAAAATGATCTTGTGATATCGATTATAGTCTTGATCTAAAGGCCCATGGTACGTTTTTATAATTCTACTAACTCCCATCAGTCTACCGACCGTTGGTAATGATTCAATATCGATACATATGGATACCACCATCAACCTACAGATATCCAAACCCATCTAGGCAACCGGACGAGCGTCGGGATTTTGCGATATCAATATCGTCTACGTATCCATAGTCGAATTTCTAAATATTCCACAATGGTGAATAACATGTAAATGGGATCGCTTCAACAAGTGGCGTTTCGACCATGTCCTGTCCTTTTAGACACCACCTGTTACCCATGTTGTGCGTGTGTAGACAAGAACGACTGATGATGTGCGGGGTCTCCACAATTTTGACATCTCGATAGAAACACCGAAACGTCCTCTGAGATTTACATTTGCTGCGCTTTTCCTAATTCTCCAATCCTGGCAACGGTTTGTGAGGCGTAGCGAAATGCTCAGGCCTCCAACGCGCAGATCAATACTGCGGCGCAATAGAACACACGTCGTAGATTCAGGGACACACCATCGTAGCGAGAAACGGGCCGCAAGCTAATCACAATCGAAAGGTAGTCGTTTTCGCCAACATCAAAAATCCACATTTCATTATACCGATTAATCGGACCTGAAGGACGCCTCAAACACCAAAACAGTGCTAGCTAATAGTACAATCCGATTACGGCAATTTTGAGTACTTCGACCGAAAATCTCAACCAAAAACACGACATCATCAAAGAAACGCCATTTGAAATGCCCCCGGAAACAACCCGTACATATCAGTACACCGACATCCAAGAATAGATTTCCTTATTTGGGAAAACCGTTCTTCAAATTATCTCCTATTTGTTGGCCTAACCTTTTCCAAAGACTTAACCAACGACGCTTTAAGCTCTTTATTAGCTGCCCACTGTCCACTGAAGATCTTCATTCTTTGGGCTGCAAGGACGGCGAGTGCCACAGTCTTCAACTTCGGCTTCTTCTGTCGGGATTTCCTATCAACGAAAATACCCATCTCCTCGACCATCTGTCGCTGTAATTGATTACTAAGGAGAAAAGAGGTGTTAGTCGATGCCATAATATCTCATGAAGTGTGCCGAAAAAGAAAAGAGAAAACATACCAAGCAGTATACATCTCCATCTGTTTCAGGAAATAATGTTTCTGGTAGGCCAGATCCCTCTTGAACTTCTCCTCACGTTCGATCCTAATCCTTAGCCACTTGATCTGCGTAGCCAACCCTCTCATCTCTGCCTTGTGATTCTTCTGTTGTTCAGAGGTAATAAGCTGCATCTCTTTCTGCGTAAGAACGTCATTTTGTACCACTTTCTGCTCAAACAAGTTTCTCTCGTCGTCCCAGACCTTTTGCATATGTGTGAGTTTCTCCTGAGCACGTTCGAGGCGAGACTGCGATTTCAACAGAGCTTCCTCAGCTTTAGTGGCTTTGTCCTTCAGCTTCAATCGATCTGATTTCAAGGCCTTGATTCTTGCCACGAGCTCGTTCTCACGTGCAAGCATGAGATTCAGGTCACCGTCCTTGGTTTCCACATCCCCTTGTAGCTGTTCGATCTGCAACTTCGCATTCACGAGATGCTGATGAAGTTCCCGACGTTCAATCAGTGCATCGGTATCATCAGGAGCGGGGCGTGATCGGTTGGCTCTTGCTTCCTTAAGATCCGTTTCTAGCTTGGCGATGCGCTGACGTTGCTCCCGGATCTTCTCTTTGGAATCGTTTTCACGTTTCTTTGTGTCATCGAGATCATTTCTAATCTCCGATAATTCCATAGGATCGATGAGGTCAACCTGTGCATCTTGAAGTTCGCTGATGCGAGCTTCGAGTCTGGCAACCTCGCGCTTAGTGAGGCTCAGTTCTCGGTCACGAGCATCGCCGAGTGCCCTTACTTGGGCCTTCAGCTCAGAGATCTCGTCTTCCAACTTTTGTTCATCCGCAACCGCTTGGGTCATTGCCTCCTCTAAATGCAATTCTAATTCTTCAGCCTTTGCGAGTAGTTCATCCCGTTCGTTGGTGATAGACTGAAGACCTCGTTCCAGCTTGCTCTTGGCTAGGCGTAAATCAACCTTCTCTTGGTCCATTCTGGTGCGAGCACCTATCTGAGATGTCAAGTCCTTGATTTGTGCTCTCAACTCCTCTCGCTCGATCTCTAGCTCCTGGCAATCGGCTTTAAATGCAGAAAGCTCCGCACCGCTGTTCAAAAGCTGCTCATGGAGACTTTGTCTATCCTTAAGCGCAGATTCCAACCTCCTCTCCATATTCTTCAGGTCGATCTTAAGTTGTTCTTGAGATAGAGACCCATTCTTCAGCGAATCAAGAGAGCTCTGGTAATTCAGCTGCTCGTTCCTGAGCTGCGACTGAGCGATCGCAAGTGTGTCCTTGTAAGTCTTCACTTCAGACTTCAGGGTTCCGCATTGGGACTGGGCATCTGTAAGCTGTTCCCGGATATCCCTCATTTCGATAGAGTGGTTTTGTGTGGCAGACCGAACCTCCTCTTCAAGTGTGCGAATCCTGTCATCCAATGCTCTCTCATTCTTGCGGACCTGGCGAAGTTCATCCTTGGCGACTTGAAGTTCACCGGCGTTCTTTTCGAGCATTTGCTTTCGTCGGTCGAGATCGAGATTGAGGTCCGTAATTTGGAGGTTCAAAGATGCTATCTCCTCCCCATGTGCAGCCTTGAGTGACTTGATCTCGTTTGCTAGCTTCACCTCATAGCCGTGAAGGGTCCCTTCGGATTCCCGCAAGTTGGTGATTGACTTTTCGTAACCTTTGACCTTTTGTTCAGCAGTTGTAAGCCTGAGTTCTAACTGTCGCTTCTCAGCGCTCCAGTCATCGGACTTGGAACGTAGGTCTTTGTTTCGGGCTTCCAGAGTAGACCGGAGTTTATCAATCTCGCTCTCCAAAGCATTTCGATCGCCTGAGAGCTGAGCCTTCAAGGACTGTTCGATGCCCTGGGATTTTTGCTTTTCGTTGGCGAGACAAGATTTGAGGTCCCCAAGCTCTTTAGTCAGTCTGTTAAGGTCTTTCTGCAGCTCTTGACTCTCTGTCGTCAGCGCGTTATGTCGAAGCTGGAGAAGGTTCTTCTGACTTTCTGTATCTTCAAGCTGTCTCTTAGTTCGCTCTTTCTCTCCTTGGAGCCTAGTAATGTCAACTTGCAGTGCTTTAACATCGCCGCCAAAGTCGTTAGACAACTCTGCAATACGCCTCTTGAGGATATCGACCTCAGAGGATTTCTCGCGATGTAAGGTCGTCATAGAAGCTAGATCCTCCTGAAGCTTCACAAGATCTCTCTGCAAGGTCTGGCGACTATTCTCGCGGTCCTGAGCAGTATTCTTCATGTAGATTGAGCGTTCTTGGTGGTCCTCCCTAATCCTCTGCACTTCTTCCTGGTGCTTCTCGACAAGAGCCGCCATTTCCTCTTCCATGCGGTTCCGCTGATCAATGGCCTCGTCAATCTTATCCT
Organism: Arthrobotrys flagrans; assembly: GCF_004000055.1. Lineage (NCBI taxonomy): Eukaryota > Fungi > Ascomycota > Orbiliomycetes > Orbiliales > Orbiliaceae > Arthrobotrys > Arthrobotrys flagrans. The sequence goes on from NW_027137556.1 coordinate 2,673,770, forward strand.
TAATATCAGCGAGTTCGTTTTGAAGTCTTCGGTTGTCATGTTCCAGTTCCATAACTTTGTCGGCGAGTTCATTGTCACAACCTTCGCGGTCAGTTTCAACGGTCGCCAGCCTCAAAGCCAGGGAATCCTTCTCGTCCTGGAGTGTCTTCATCGCTTGTTTCCTCTGCTGGTATTGTTGTCTGGCACTAGCAATCTGGGCTTCGTGTTCGTCTTGGAGAGCCTTCATCTCCTTGTCCTTTTCGGATAGCTCTTCTTGGAGCTCTTGGATTCGAGCATGTGCCTCTTCTTGTTCGTTTCCTTCTTCGTCATATTTGGACTGTAGTTCTTCCTCCAGTTCTCGGATACGATCCCGGAGGTGGTCGTTTTCCTTGTCTTGGGAATCCTGGCGATTGTCTAATTGGTCTTCTTTGGCCCGTATCTCAGCCTCCAAGTCTTCCTTCTCTCCTTCCAAGTCGGCCACTCTCCGGTTCAAGGACTCGATGGTCTCCGCGTCCTCTCGCTCAGTTCCATCTCTATCTTGAAGTTCGAGCCTAAGCCTTTCGTTCTCATCTTTGAGCATATCCATCTGGTTATTCTTGTCCTCCAACTCTGCTAGTAAATCGCGTATCTTTGCCTGGTCGGCTTCCGCCTGTTTACTGTTGGCGATCTTTTGCTGAGCGCTAGCCTGGGCACTTTGTGCATCTCCCTGAAGTTCCATTACGAGTTTCTCGGAATCAAGAAGTGCCTTCTTTAATCGCTTCAATTCCGCACGGAGGGTGGTGTGTTCGACTTTCATTTCGATATTCTGTCTCATAGTCAGCTTTTTTTTTTTTTTTTTTTTTTTGCTTTATGATTATAAGATTAAATAGCGTGAGTAATGTACCTCTCGAATAGCGACGTCATTAAATTCCGGTCCAAGCTTGTTCAACTTTTCGTCCAGAAAGAATATTTTAAGTTTCAAACTAAAATTCTCCTTCTTGATATCATCTATAATCTAAAGCTCGACATTAGTAACCCAGGCTCTTTTTAATAAAGAGCAAATATCCATTTCTTACCTTCTCCTGCTCCCTCAGCGTCAATTGCCCGTCATCAAGCATTCCACCTTTACCGCCAATTCTCGGTATGGGAGTCGAGACATCACCAGAGTCATCGTTATGAGGGGCCATCGGTGTGTTATCATCGTTATACGACGAGGCGTCGATCCCCGAGCTATCACCTCTCGGCAGCGGCGTACCCCCGGCGTACAACTCCATATGCTTAAGACTCATTGGCGTCCTGGCAACCGCAGCATTGATCCTTGCATCGATCTGTGTACCCATATTGTTCTTGTGAACGGATTTGAGAAGTGGTGTGAATTCACCGGTGGATTTTCGGTTCGTTTTATCACCCAGTGGAGGCCGTAAAGGGGTTGTGAGGTTCAAGGTGGATTTAGGGGCACCAATAGATAGCACCCCGCGTTTTGGCTGGTTCTTGTTGCCCACCAGGCCGGGACGGAGGAGGTTGTCATCTTTCGGTTGGACGAAGGTCTTTTCCGGTGAGAATTTGGGACTACTGAAGCCAACGGCGCCTGTTACGTCCATGTGGGACGGGGAGTTGAAAAATGCAGCCATGGTGAAGATATCGAGCTATAAGACTCGCGTTTCAAGAGGGGTGTGTCGAAGGACTAAATCAACATAAAACTAGAGAAGATGTGAAAATTATGTAGATGGTTTAGTCTTGGATTCCGTAGAGGTCGGGAATAGTTGACGGCTGACGAGCCGCATTCAAACGATGCGGTTAACAGAGCAATATAGTGGTCGTGAATGTCGAGGTTAGATATATTGCAAAGAATGCTACCAGTTTCAAGGCTGTGCTGGGCAGCCAAAACGTAAACAAAAACAATAGGCGTGGACGGTGTCACGTGAGGAACCTTGGCTTCCAAGACCGGAAAGCTCGCCCAAGCGAATATCTTGGCCAACACATTCTGGTTACGGAACTACGGTCGAATATCCAACAGAAACAACAAGAGCAACAGGAGCTGAGGAAGAAGACACAACAGTTAGGTTTCAGGACTAATTCATAATCACGGGGTTAGGACATTGCTAATCACGCCGTTTTAAGGTAGTGATCCTTATAGTTAGAACACATATCTATATATTGACCCCGGGCCATGTAGGTCTATAGGCACCATCGCGGATTCATGTCGTGCAATGGACATAAATCCAACGTCCGGCTGTCCACAAATTATATATACAAAGAAGAAATGACAGCGAGCTCCATAACGAACAATATCTATCCCTTAACAAACGAAACGTAGATAGGCCCGTATTTGATACGGGCACGTCAAATGAAAAGGAAAAGATAAAGATGATAATCCGCGTTGCTTCAACGGCGCTCTTAATTCAAGAGCAGATCCGAGGATGCCATGATGGTTACATGGGAAAACCGGCGTATGCATAGATAGAAAATGCCAGATGAAAGCACAATTCATTGATAGTACCATAATGCTCCGATGTTCCCAGAAAAGGAAATGTGAACCCCGACGAACCCTTTTAAAACATGATGAGGGTCGATTGATATAATGCGACAGCGTCATAAAATCGTGAGAGCCATAAAGAGTGTTTGAAGAGAAAACATCGAGTAATGAACCTGATTCCTCGATAGAGTATGTAAGGAAAAAAGGAAAAAAGCAAAGAACGCCTGTCTATCTACAAGACAACTGAGAACGAGCTAATAAAAACAAAACGATAGCGCTTTTGGGTATTTATATACGGGAAGCAAAGAAAAGGATCGATACAGACGATGCACAATGCTGAGGGAAAGGTGCACGCACCTACATCCTCGCTTAGCTGCTTGGGGAAGTTCCGAGAATACCCCAGTGCTTCTCAACCTCGGCGGAGGAGTTCTCAGTCTTCCAGCCTTCATCGTAAGCGGAGAGCAAGATGTAATCGTCGAGATTTTCTGCGGCAAGCTTGAGGAACTGAGCTTGCTCAGCCTTTCCGGGAACAGCTTTATTAAGTTTGTTTCCGGCATTGGGCCAACCAGTCTCAGCAATGATGACTTTGTGGTCGGGTCCGCAGGCCTCCTGGATTTCAGCAAGCTTATCCTTCATAAAAGTGCCGGAGGAAGAGACATCGCAGTGCTGGTCGAAGAATGGGTGAAGGTTAATCATGACAAGTTTGTCCTCACCGCACAGAGCTGGGAACTTCTTGTACCAGAACCAGACATCAGTGTTGCCGACATCACCGGTGTAGCCAGCTCCCCTGAGAGCAGATCTGGCAGTGGCAGCGTATTTGAGGGACTTCGAAACCCAAGCTTCGGCTTCTCCAGCATTGTTGTTGACAACTTCATTTCCAACAGAAATGAAAGCAACTTCGGACCAGTCATCCTCTTCTTTGTTGTATTCTTTGTTAGCGGCCTTTACGCCGGCGATAAGCGCGTCGAGTTCTTTTTGGAAGCTAGCGTCATCGTCAAGGTTGTAAATTCCGAGCATAACCTTGACACCACCATCATAGGCGGCGCCCATGACATTGGCGACCTGGTCGCAGTCAGTTCCGTAGATACGGATCCAGTTGTATCCATTTCCGCTGTCGAGGACCTTCTTGATTTCGCTTCGAGTGGTTTCCCTATCCTTGCACTTTCCGGTGTTGTGGTAGACGGAGTAGACAATTCCTTTCCCAAGCTTGCCGTCTTTGGTCGCCTTCACCGAGGGCTTGCTATGCTTGCTAACCTTGCCGGAGCTAGACTTAGACGTTGACGACGGTGCAAGTGTTTCAGCGGCATTGTCAAGGGTCTTGGTGATGAACTTCTTCTTTCCTGCCTTGGTTGGAGATGGAGCCGGCGTAGCATCAGGGTCAACAGTAGAATAACCCTTAGCAACAGTATTTCCATTCTGATCGAGGACAGAGACTTCGACAACTGGCCTGTGGACTTTAACGACGGTCACGGTCACAATAGCCCTTGCGTCGAGTCTTTCAACATCTTGGCCTAGAATATCGTTAATTCAAGATCGTACCACGGAAATAGGGATACTTACGGATGGGAGTAGCAATAACACCAGAGAAGATGCTTGCTGCGGCAACAGCCCAGATGGCGAGACGTACAGCGACCATGATGATTGACGAGATGATATATATAGAAGTGTGGTTTTTGAGTCTGAAGATCACAATGGAGGCCAATTGTTAGCAGCGAAAGAACATTAGGGCTGAAAACGAGCTTAACAGTATGAATGTTCGAACGAGGGTAATAAGATGTTTGGAAAGCATGGCGGAGTGAGATATAAGGGTTGTAATAGCAGAGGAGGTTGTTAAGGAAATAGACAAAATTTGTGAGTGGAGTGCACAATGGGCGTTATCGTCTGATGGATGTGCAGCGATAGGTTATAGATTGGACATCTGTAAAAGAGACATCCACGCCAACCCAGCGTGTATTGTATGGCAATACAACATCCAATGTCCACAACAACTTCAACGATACACACGGACACAACCAATATCTCAAAAACCGGGCTTGGAAATGCAAATACTATGCAACGGCTAATGACTTACAACTTCTATAGAGTGGTTTAGGTCGGTAGGTTGGGGATGCCTGGTGAGTAACTTCTTTGAGACAGGCGGACAGGCTTGCAATATAAGGAGTGGATATTTGCTCTGCAATATCAATCTCAATTTAATAACAGAGCGGGGTAACTTCGAGATCTAGCCGAAGAATCTTGAACTCGGATAGTATGTCTTGTTCTTGGTATATTCTTTCTCAAGAGTACTTGACCCGAGATGCGACGTTAAGGAGAGTGAATTTAAAAAATAAATGCTAATTATCCACTAGGGACAATTGTCGATATCCAGCAACAGGTAAAAGGAATGCGGGCAGCTAAGTGCTCCAAAAAGGAAGGATGATGCCAAAGTAGAGGCTGTAGATGCGATGGTCATGAGAAGGGAAAGAGATAGAGGGGGCGTGGAAGGTATCTTATATACGTTTCAAACGTAGGTGGTTGCCTCTGGGCTATTTCAAACTTGAGAATCGGAACTATTCTATTAATTGACACATTCCTTTTTCCCTGCATCCATAATATGTATGGGTGCATGTACCTAGGTTGTAGCAAAGTATATGCGGCTTCGTTGTCCCCACATAGCTTCGTCGCCTTAGGCTTCGTACCATCTAGCCCTTGGGAAACCGCCCCTCATTCCGTGAGAACGATAGGAAAAAGGAATGAAACAAATGCCTAGATCGAGCTTTCACAGGACTAATTAACCTTCCCTGCCAAAATCGCCGGCCCTGGCCGCATGGACGAGCTCAAGGGTGAAATAGACTGTCGGTTTTGAAAGCGAACACTCCGCAGCCAACAGGTATTTTCAAGCTATGTTAAGAACATCCATGCGCGCGGTCTAACAAAGGCAGATAGTAGCATTTGGTATAGCGCCCGATGTGAGTGTTAGGGGTAGCTTAGCAGTTTTTAGCAGCTGTCCCATGGCCACATGAAACCGCCGCCGCTCCTATCAACAGGGACCTGGATCACCCAACAAACCAAACGTCCTCAGCTCGTGGATGCGGCTTACGACACGATGCCGAATATGTCAACTAGCCCGAACTTCAACCAACTCATTGATATAGGGATGGATCATTGCGAAACTCATAGCCCAGCCGTCGTCATCTATTGTCAAAGTCATCTCCTTTACGCGTTAGCATTACATACAAGTAGATTCAGACCTCTAAGCAAGGTGACTTCTGGTGGAGCATCCTAGCGCGGTAGCACACCAAAAAGTTAACTTATGAGTCGGACCAAGCGGACTGTTGAGCTGGAGACATCTGCGACTCGAGATCTAAAATCCTTAGATCCCGGTCCACATGCAGGTACGAGAAAATCGTTCTGCCGCATTGCCTAAGATCCGCATTGGAAGGAAGCTTTTCACACAGCACCCGAATACCCAGACCCGACAGCTTTGAGCGATAAAAAGATGCAATTCGTATCGTATGCCTCAAAGCACAGAAATCCACCGACCCCGCATATAAGTATTCAGGCAGCTCCTCCCTCCCATGTGGTGATACTCTTAGCCTTGAGATTCACAAGCCGACGAGAAGGCAGTATTAATAATTGGGTGTTGTCCATTCTCGTTCCGCCTGCGCCCGGATTCGCAAGTCTACCCCTGCCGTGGCTGGACCTCCTTGTTTCCATTCGCCCTCTTGGTTCCTGCATTGGTCAGCCCTGTTTTGCCTATCAAACCCGGCTAATGGTTATAGATGGCGCCGTCCCGGCTCTGCTTGCACCCGTCGCTCTTTTCCTTCTTGGATGGCGATTTATACAACGTATACGACCAGGCGCCCCGGTTGCCTCAGTATGATCGACACAGATAGCAGTTAACGACTCAAAGGAATTTAAGATTATCGATAGCTCTTACCTATCGATATTGGTTCTGTGGGGTAGACAGAGCTATTTTTTTTTGGCTGCAGAATATCACAGGCATAGTTATACCTGCCGATGACGACGTTCGTCGGCAAAACCAGTCAGTTTTCTTGTGATGTCGGCTCGAATGAAGCATACACAAGCAATGTGGTATCAACTGCCGATGTTCATTTTTACCACGAAGATTTTTGGTTAAACGGTCACATTAGCGTCGCCATGATCAATGAGCTTGTAAAATCTCGTCACGAGCTTATATATTCTGGATTACAGCCCCCCATAACATTTTTAAGAGATCCAATTGATCCAACAAGCTAGCTTCTCTGCACTTCTGTTCACAAAATGCATCGCTCTGGATATGTTTACTCATAGATTTCGGCGGGTGGTATATCCCAGCCGCCGGCCAGGCAATGCTTGTGCTTCCAGATTCCATACCAATGGGTGGCTAGACCTGCCAAGCCCATCCTCTATGAGTTTTTTTTACCCAATTCGTCGGCATCTAGTCCGCAGGGATCGCGATTTTTAAGGTTTCCAGTTACATGTTCATGGTTACTCCCACAAGGAAGATTTTGATATCACGCCAACCGGGACGAAAGGTAATATCGCCGCGGGACGTCCCAGCTTCATCCTGGCGAGGCAGATATCCGCTCAGATCAATCAGGAAGTTAAACAAGGGCCGCAAAAACTAGGACTCGATGGATAAGTTTCAAAAAAATTTTTTGAGGATTCTTTTGGCTTCCGTCGTTGGCCGGCGTATTCTCGAGATATAGACCTATTCCTGCACCTGATACCATGCATATGCAGCGTGAAGGCACACGGAAGGGCGAAAATATGCACGGCTCCAGAAAGGCAAAGGTATCTGAGAAGCGCTTCCTGACCTTTTCTAAAAACAAGAATATTACGCCCGTCTTATGCCAATGTTGTGACATTTATGCATCGTTTGGCTTGTGTTGCCAGCGACCCGCCACATCGATGCATCACGAGAAACGAATAGTTAACTCTCGAGGCAGTCAGCATCGAGCTACGGAATTAGAGAATAGTAGTACAAACTATAATCCGAGATCCCCACTTTTCGCAGAGTTTCGTAAGATTATGATCTTGTTTTTCCCGTCAAAATTATATTCTTACATTTGGAGTCGGGAAATCTTCAGAACGATACCCGAGAAGTTTCGCCACTCGCAACATATATCCAGATTTCGGATGGACTCGACTTGGCTGCGATTGATGACAACGAAAAGCGGAGCAACAGGATAACCTTACTGTTATTATCTTCTAAACCGTATCTGCCGTCTGGGTAGATTGACCTCGTAGGCTACGAAAAAGACCAAGATGCATATGCGAAACTCAACTCTCGCCTGTGCAAACTCGACAACCGGCAAGCTTGGAAAAAAGATATTAGATATGGTCTCGTATACTCCACAAAATAACAAGCTTAAAATCCAAGATCGGTCCACTCCCAAATGCGGGTTTGCAGCTGTACAGCTGGACAGTTGGATATTTATGGGCCAACATCTTGCAATGCCTGTCATGAGACTCTAGAATAACACTTGACCTAATGCATCATTCTGTACCAACAAAGTTAAGATACTTAGTGACTACTATGGCAATTACAAAATCGATACCAAGGCACAACATAACACGGTGGAAGATAATCGAAATAACTGGAGACATCACCAACGTTACTTGATACTCTGACAAATATCAAATCCATGGATCCGTTAGCCTTCCTGCGTTAGATAATATTATAATCTTAGCAGCAACACGGATTACGACGCTTTGTTGATTTATTATTGCAATATTAACGTTACATCCAAAGGCCAGTCTATGTCTGATCGAAGAAGCTGACTAAGTTTATCAAATGAATATGTTCATGGGCCGCCTGGAGGTTTGATCACGGGCATGTCGATCGTGGTATTAATATTAGGCTTGCAACGTTTGCGTTTGCAAATTCAATACATTTTATAACGCGCGAACTCGAGGCGATACCATTATATACCTATCATTAAGAGCAAAGGACTCGATCGATTGTCATGCATGACTCGTAATTGTGATAGTCTAGAAACGGTAATACTGGTGTCGATAATTAGGGATGCGAGGACCTATGAGTTAGGTAAAAGACCAATTCGTGTGCTCGGGTACCGGTTAACTAGGTTTTGGGCATCCCGTAATGTCGGCACTGCACTGTAGCCTTCGTTATAAAAGCAAAGAAAATTTGATAGGACTGATTATGCCACTTCATGGAAGTCCATGGCGCCTTTTTGCATTTCGAAGAAAGCAACCTCGGATCCGTTTCGAACGAGACGTATGTATACCGCGCCCGTGTCTTCGGCCTTGTGTAAATGTTTCTAAAGGCCGTAGGCGGGTGTGCAGATGATACTACATACTGATGTTTTCATGTGCTCGCGGAGGATTAATCTCTACTTTATCTTTCTGGGGGATTAGTTGGGTTTGATAAATACATGAGTGGCTGCACGAGCTAGCAATCATAGTGAAAAGGATTCGGTTCAAATGCGAGTATATATACTGGCTTCTCTCGTCTTGTAGCTTCTACACGCACAGGTACCACCAATTTTCTGTTGAAAAGAGCACGGCGCTTTTGCGAAGAAGACATTACATAATTAGAAAGTAACAAATATATATATATATATATATATATAGAATGCGAAACGCCTAGAGTATTTGTCTCGTACCTAGATCGGTCGGGATTGTGTCTGAGCGTGAGACGAGTCGGGATTGATCAACTTTGTAGAATGTGTATTCACAGTAACAACCCCTCCAACTGCCATCGCGTATTGGCAGAGGTAAGAGCGCCTGGCCCTCTAGAGCGCGCTTTCTTGAGTGCTGCTTTTGCTAAAAGCTTTGGTTTTCTCCGGTTCCATCCTACCGCTCCAATAAAGACGGATCCTTCATCATCGATATTGGCTTCAGTATCGCTACCGACGGTTGGACATGTACTCCACCCGTCCTCATCCCATCGAGAATCCTTTTGATGTCTAAACATAACGTCCCCCAATTACTACCATCTTCGTTGGGACTCCTGACTGATCCTCCACTTAGGGCAACGCAGGTTAAGGGATCCGGTTTCTCGTGTGGAATACTCGTGGATCCTTGTGAGCGGGATGAGTAGTGCTGTTCCTCGGTAGCTTCTGTCGCTATCAAACTTCGGTTTTCCACGAATTGTGCATCAAGTTTTTGGCTTTCGGGCTCACAAGGAGGCGCTCGAAGGGCATAACCATCTAGATTTGTGTCGGTATTTAGTTGATATCGCTCGAACCCGGGTTGGTTGACAAAGGCAGGGTAGGAACAATAGAAATACGATCTCGTGCAAGGTTTCGTATCCTCAAATTGACGAGCGACCACTTGAGCCACCTGCATTTCCGATGGCCCTTCTGCCTCTTCGGCAGGAGGTGAGGCCGAAATATGGAGCTACCTCTGGTATTAGCAGAGATCACATAGAGTGTTATTAGAAGGGTAATGCCTTGAATATCAGTTCTGGCAAGGCACCAGAGTTGTCTTTCTGGTTATATGGGATGAAAACTTCTTCGTGCGGGACCTTTGCCTATAGATGTTGGTTGAGCTGTATTCGTGTAGTACCTAATAGGCTGGAGAAGATTTTCTTCTAGGGGGATTAGATTCAAGCAGTCATTATGTCATTATATTTGAGACGAGATGCACCATCTTACACTACGTCGTAGCCACGCTGCGCCAGGGCAGCGCTGGCAACAAGACTACACTCCGCCCTACCTGAAGTGACTCCCACCAGTTCTCTGGTTTCTCTGTCCTTTGTTGAATTTAATGAGAGAGATGGAGCACCGAGTGGCCCCAGAGGCTAGAGGCCGGTAGCCGGCTTGACGAGACACGACGGCTTGGAAATCTCATCCAATAATTGAAGAATATGCTACTCCGAACGGTTTAATCTTGTTTGAGTATAGTCTCTATATCCAGGTATCCATTGAAACTAGCTGATATTAGCTGTTTTAGTCCTTCGGGGTCAATATTAGCTTTGAAAACCACATGGTGACTGTCTGGTATATACGCATACGTCCGAGCGTAATCCCCACAGGAACTTTCTCCATCCCAGGTCCTGTAAACTATGGGTCTCCTTTATTCAAAGGAACCCTCATCACCGGTACTCAGTTATACTGCGGCTTTTTAGGAGCAACCTTCGGTGGTATATCCTTCACAGAAGCTAGACAATGGGTATTAGTTCCAATATTCGATATATTCCAACTTTGATCCCTGATAATATTACTTAGTCGAGAGGAATCCTACCTCCAAATCTTCCGCAAGCTTACCAAGGATTATTGGTGCATTCTCCCTCTTTGAGGGGAAGGATTGACATGCAGCTGAATTATCAGCAGATGGTACGACGCCCCCCATCATGTAAGAGGGAGCGTCAATTGCGGTGACTAAATGAAAGATATTGTTCACACCGCAGAATTCCATCGCTTAGATAGCCTATTCATATCTGTTAGTATCAGACTAGTTCTTTCGACGCTTTCAAGGTTATCATACCTCTGTGTGAATGAATGAAGCGACTTGTCCGCTTCTTGTACCCAGGGTAGATATTAAATGGTGTCACCTAGGAACAATGATTTAGAGCATAGGCTCCGGATTCCACCCAGGGGCCATATCTGATAGCCCTTGATCCTGTAGGATACTAGGATAGCTCTTTTTTTCGGTCACTCGACCGCGTTCACTTAGTTAAGGTATGTACAGTTAGCTATTAGAGCCAAGTGAGGCGAATGGCGAGGATGGGACCACTTACACGTATGTGGCACCGTTCTGGAAGAGCCCGATTTTCATTCTCTATAATCCTACAGCGAAGGCCTGAGCCATACTGTATAGCTTGGGTTTAGTGGCCACCATCGGAACCTTCGGCCAACGTCAGGTGGATGTAGGACATACTATCAAATATATGTGTGGCAAAGAGTATCTGGAGCCCTTGAGATAGACCTAATGCAAACTATTTAATCTAGTTATAGCAACGTAAGTAAGTGCCCAGGTGCCTAGATGCCTAGATATCCATCTCTTCTACTTATCTCATGCCCAGACCTAGCCGCTCTTGTATCTCTTAACAGTAATTTCGATATTTCGATATTTCTAGATACCATTTATTAAATCTTGACGTACTGCTTGAGTGATATGTTGGCTTAAGGAAACTCAAAAGCCCATATATTCGCTAGCTAAGGATCTACTAACAAGTGGTAACTAACTCGATATGGTTCGACTCAAACTCATATAGCGTCACTTTCGGGTCTAATTTACTATGAATAATATTAATTTCATACCTGGTACCGTCTAAACCCACGCTAGCGGCTGATGCGTATATTCTCGTATATCCGCGCCAAGATACCCCGGCTGTGCCACAAGCGCTCAAGAATGTAGCTAACAGCATGATTTCCAACCTGCATACGGCTGCACAGTTGCGTCATATCGATGAGACCCATTATGCCTGAGATAAGCATTCAAGGCTTCAGCCTGTAAATGCAACGAAACACGAATGCATTGATTTTTTCATTTTTGGAAACGTCTACAACGTTTCCCACCATTCGAACGTTCGCATCTTCGTCTCGAACTCCACGCCCAGCCCGTCTGCGTTGGGGTTTATTATGCATACTCCGCCGCATTGTTCTCAGAATATTCCGTCCAGGGTTCAAACGGTTGCAAACCGATACCTTCCAATGAAACAAATTAAAAGTTGAAGCATAATCCGAAAGCCGATAAATGCCTCAGGGTTTTGAAACAACATTTCTGACATGAAAAACTAAAGATAACAGTTAGCTGTCGTCCCTTGCCCACAGGATCATTTAATGTTTCGAATGTTCGTTTAAAATCTTGTTACGAGGCTTCAAAATTCGATGGAGGCCGCATTGAATGACCTTAACGAGAATAATGCGCATGTGCGGCACAATTCGTGCAGCGTTGGAAATTCGAAATTGTGTTCACCGTTAATGTACCCCCACGACGGCCGGTATACGTGGTTTCTCTCAAAGATACAAGGGATTCCCGACTAACATAACATCCCCAACCAATTTCACAAAGCATAATATAATAAATATAATATACTATATATATATAATAATATCAACCATGCATGAAAAGAGTTGAAGTTCCAGATTGTAACCCTACATAATATAAAATTTTGACACGGGAAAGAAGAAAAGGGAGGAAGGCTTAGTTAGAGCAAACCCACAGACGTTTGTTTCTTTAGAGTTTCATGCCAAGTTGGGGAACCCAATGAGAAACTCATAACGTTCTAATCGGTCGTAATTACGACATCGGATTTTTTGGAACTTCCCGGGAAAAATCCTGGTAATATGATTAATTTTAATTTTAATATTGAAATTATGAAATTTTGAAAGTGTATAGTTGTTCTGATAAACGTGATTTCCGTTGAGAGTTTTATGAAATCCGTGGCTTTGTTTCCACGAATGAACGGTGTGCTAGTCCTATAATACGCTGTCGGAACTTATCTTTGGGCTGGTCATGGTTAATACTATGGCGAGCTTATGTCAAGGCTCTTGCCTGTCTGTACCGATACATTTGATCTGGGATCCGAGATCCGAGTGCGAAAAGTAGCAGAACTAGAATCCGTAGCTGTGAACCGCCTGTCAATAAAGTTTCTACGTGGGGTTGACCGTCGATCCGAGATGGCATCCTAAAAGGGTAACTACCCCCTTTTGGCAACCGAAAGCGGATTTTCCAACATTTCCAACGCACTTACTATTATAGCTCTACGATATTAAGCTGGAAGAACAAGTTGTTTTGAATGTGAATAAACTCCTGGGTTGGTAAAACCAATTAAGGTAACCAACTGAGTATTTCCCATTGTCTAATGTACTATCCATCTGCTAACTATATAATTGCAAATAGACCAGGTGGTTAATAAGGGGTGGTGTTAATATCATTACAGGGAGGACTGTGGGCAACGCAATGGGTTGTGTGTATAATGTAAAATAAAGCAATCCAATGCAAATGCTTAGAGAACAAGAAAAAATCAAACGCAAATGCTATGCCGAACTAAAAATGAATTTTAAAAAAGGACTAAACCCGAACATGCGATGTGATCTTTACGTGGTCATTCGCGTTCATGAAAACTTTGAAGTCATTGCGACTTCTTTTAGAGAATATTAAACTCTCTTAGTTCTTGTAACCATAAGAACCATAAGAACCGCTTCCGTTGTCAGTTGGCTGAGCGGCATTGGTGACGGTCTTTGTAACGGTAGCAGCCTGGCAAGGCTTGGTGACAGTGACGTTCTGTCCAGCCTTGGTGACAGTGGCAGTCTTGGTGACAGTGGCCTGGTATCCGCCATTGTTCTTAGTGATGGTGACGGTCTTGGTAACTGGGGCACCATGGACAGTCTTAGTGACAGTGGTTGGGTATCCACCATTCTTGGTGATGGTAGCAGTCTTAGTGATGGTAGCTCCCCGGACAGTCTTGGTAACTGGGGCACGTTGGACGGTCTTGGTAACAGTGGCCTGGTATCCACCGACGTTCTTGGTGACAGTGGCAGTCTTAGTGACGGTAGCTCCCCGGACAGTCTTGGTAACTGGGGCACCGTGAACGGTCTTGGTCTTGGTAACAGCGGCACCGTGAACGGTCTTGGTCTTGGTAACAGCGGCACCGTGAACGGTCTTGGTCTTGGTAACTGGGGCACCCTGGACGGTCTTGGTCTTGGTGACAGTGGCTCCGTATCCTTGAATAGTGCTGGTCTTCGTGACGTAGTTAGTGACAGCTGGCTTAGTCTCGGTCTTAGTAACAGTGACGGCCTCCTTGGTGTAGGTGACTGGTTGACCAGCGATGGTCTGGGTCTTGGTTACGTAGTTGGTGACAGCTGGTTGAGTCTTAGTAACAGTGGCAGCTGGCTTAGTCTCGGTCTTAGTAACAGTGGCAGCCTCCTTGGTGTAGGTGACTGGTTGACCAGCAATGGTCTGGGTCTTGGTTACGTAGTTGGTGACAGCTGGTTGAGTCTTAGTAACAGTGGCAGCTGGCTTAGTCTCAGTCTTAGTGACTGTGACGGCCTCCTTGGTGTATGTAACTGGCTGGCCAGCGATGGTCTGAGTCTTGGTGACATAGTTGGTGACAGCTGGCTTAGTCTCGGTCTTGGTGACTGTGACGGCCTCCTTGGTGTAGGTAACCGGCTGGCCAGCGATGGTCTGGGTCTTTGTGACGTAGTTCGTGACAGCTGGTTGAGTGTAAGTAACTGTGACCTTGTCGCCCTGCTTGGTGACGGTGATAGCAGGTGCGGTCTTGGTGACAGTGCAAGTGCTCTTGCTGACGCTGGTAACAGTGACTGGGGCAGCGGTAACAGTCTTGACACTGGTAACAGTCTTAGCTGGAGACTCGACGACCTTGGTGGAAACTGTATATAGGAAACCCGTTAGAACATATTCTAGATGTTATCGATATCTATATTGCGCAACTGAATGACTTACCCTTCGTCACTGTGGTTGTGGTTGGGTTGCAGTTTGGATTTGCGCCATTGTTATAATCGTAGCCATAGGCCTCTGGAGCGGCCCAAGCGGCCTGGGCAGAGATGGCAGCGGCCAGGTAGATAGCGGAGAACTTCATCTTGAAATATTTAATTTGGATAACGAAGGAAGTTGAATTGAAAAGCGAAAAAGAGTTGGTTGTCAGCGAAAGACGATTAAAGATAAGGAAGTATCTAGTGAATGACTGAGAAAGAAAGTCTGGATCAACTGCTGTATGCAGAAAGGTTGAAGAAGAAGAAGAAGCGAATGCTGGTGAGTAGAAGAGATTATTTCATGGTGCAAGAAACAATCCTTTATATATTACGAATGGTGTACACCTCTCAGCCGTGGATTTGGCGGGCTGTGGTTGAATTCGCCATTGGGTAAGTTGAGCCAAAAAGCAATATACCCACATCCATAGTACACACAGAGAAAGACTGACATCGCGTCCCTGTAAAGTTGCTCCGAAAATACGCCCTCAGTTACAAGGTTGCATTGCGTCCGCAAGCTAACAGCGAGAATAGCTTGAAGGCCGCCAGTACTGAGGTGCGCAGTACTATTTGCGACATGTCTAAATCGTGCATAACGAATGAGCGTTTTGGATTTGTGAGTGGGCTCATAGAAAAGAAAAAAGGAAAAATCACTCTCGCATCCAATATGGTTAACATGGTTTCTTTGCTATTTCCATGCGCTCTGACAACCTTGGAGGTCTAGGCTGGGGTTGTCCCAAAAGATCCCCCCTTGGCGTATTTGGGCTAGTCCAGACGCTTAAGCGATGAAACGAAACCAGAGAGCTAGACTTATTTTTTTCGCGCTGAAGGACTGGTACCCAAAATAATAGGCGCTGTGAGGGTAGAACTATGTATAGAGAGAGAACTCTATTTTTGCGGGCACAGCGGATAGCCCAAAAAAATCTTCAACAAGTTTAAGATCCTAAAATCGTTGGCCTAGCGGTGATCATGAACTGAACAAGCTCAACCTACAGCGGTTGGGGTTCGAAGGCGCTATTGTTTATCCAACTTGGGAATCATAACAATATCCGATTTTCCTCCCCACCCCAGAATGAGCCAGAGTGGGGGAGAGGGTCAGAGAGCCACAATTGCTATAGAACCCGGGTTTTCGTTGAGTTGACTTAATTTTACGTTACGAATGAAGCAAAATTAGGCCTCTCGGAGGTGCATTTCTGCGGACGAAGACGTCAATCTGCGGTGTACCCGAAAGTGAATTCGTGAAAATGCTGATAACGAAAAAGAAAACTCTCTTCGAGGCGAGCTTCTTGCAACCAACCCTGTCGACTGCCTCGGGTTTTAGCACCAAATACGAAGTTCATTGCGTCTAACAATATATCGTCAATGTCCAGCAGTGTCCGGCAGCACATGACGTGACAACCCCTGCGAGGTGGCATTGGCCATCCAGATGCGGCGTGCGGCCATCCTGCCAAATCACACAAAGGGACTCACCATCCTCATCGGACTGCCACGGCGCTAATCATGAGCTTAGCCGGCCCCTGTCCCCAAAGATCGAAAGAAGTTAATCTTAATTTATAAAAAGCCCACTAATGAGAAGAGAAGACCACGATGGAGTCCCGACCTGTCAAAAGCCGATTCAGTGCATATGGACAATAGCTAATTGTTAATGCTAATGCACGATGCGGGCAAAAAGTTTAGGTCACGTAAACAAGCCTTCACGATCTGACCACTGGTTGTTGTTCTTCCCACATTTCTGCAATACACGCTGCTTTGCAGCGTTGCAACCGATTTCAGCCCTCACAGCTTCACGAAACACCAAGGAGCCGCTTAGATTCCTATCGTGGACAGGGCCAGGCTAAAACGACTCCTAACGACAAAAATTAGATCAAGGAAGGAAAAAAAATATTTTACCCAACTCCGCATGAATATAGCAAGGGTTCTATTCCTAGAGCTTCCGGCCGGCCTCAAAAATCAGGGGTTAGGAGACCATCAAAATTGTATTTCCATCTAGGCCCTCATCGAAGATTAATTGGGCGATTTTACTTTGCTCCCAGGCTGATGAATCCTCTCAAGGGCCCAGGGTTCTCCGCAGCCCATAATAATGAAATTCTCCGATCATACATATACATTGATGATCGCTCGCATGGGCGCCGGCCCGCAATCAAATTAAACATCTTGACACCTTTCGATCTTTTTTTAGCTGACGCTGTCCAGGGTGAGCTCGTTCGTTGTGATTTCACAAAAAAAGTCTGCAATCACGAAATATTCTTCACCGGACAAAAACGAACCAACAAATCCGAACGGGATACGATCGGTCGCATATTGAGCTTTGATGATTTTCTGGTATTCTGAAATTTTTCATGGATTGTCAGCCGTCGGCAGCCTCCGGTTTCGATTTTCGACATTATCGCCTAAGTTATCTGCTGTACGACGTCGCTTTGCAGATAGTCGAGCGAATGTTAACTCGTAAGTCGACATAAGAGGCGAGATCAGCCCCTTAAGGGAGACGAGGTATTGTGTTATCGATATATCGTATCCTGAATCATACTCAGCTGCCCAGTGTGGACGTGTTTGTCCATAGACGGCTTGGGGTGTTTGAAGTTTTGCAGGGCCAGGCATAAGTTAGCGTCCCACGGCATATCCACGGCACCTTTTCGAAGGTATCCACGGTCAATTGATCAACTGGGACCTTAGCTTGGACAGAAAGGGGTATGCGTATGCCGAAACGATCACAATTGATCTGCATCAAACCTCGAGTTCCGAGGCATCTTTGCATCAAGGCTGAAGTCCCTCGGCGACATCCCTACTGGTATGGTGGAAATTGACGATATGCTCATGTTCTCCCGACATTGCATCTGCAATTTTGCACGGACTTGAATACCTCTCGAGTTTCTAGGACCTGATCCCTTCGTCTCGATCGAGACTTCCCTGAGTGTTGATCCCCCCCTAAGGCTTCTAGACTTGATAGTTCGGGCTAGAGGCCGTTTCATTTTCCAGCCTGCACAGACTCTGATGTTGCATCTTGCGTGTCGAGCTCCTTTCTACGAAGCATTGTAATTAATCTCACGATATTTTTACAATCAATATTAAAATAAACGGCCCCACTCAGCTTGATTATGATGGGAAACAATTTCTTCTAAGTGTACTATGTACAAGGCATCTAAAGAATTCCTCAGAGAAAACTGGATCACCAGGGGTTCAGAACGATATTGAGATAAATGAACCATGTTTCTTCGCTTCAAATGCCCGGCTTTCGGTTCGGAGGGTCAGGAATAAGGTCTAGAAACCTGTCGGGCATGCGTGTTGTTTCAGCCCGCATGAATGACGTGCGCCACACACACGTTAAATGTCATAGCACAGCCACCCCGCGTTCTTTTTTTTTTGCTCCTTTAAACGAAAAAAAATTCTTCCGACGGCTTCTTCCACTTCTTTCTTCTCTTCTTCTTTTCTCTTCAGAAAACGTATTATTAACAACCCTCTCTATTCACTCTGGCTTTTCTTATATCAATGGAATAACCTTGGAGGGGAAATGAGAGGGGAGAGAAAGATGGGTTCACCGCGATTTAAACCATATGGTTGTCGCTGTGGATTTGGCCTCCGTTCCCTTATGTCCAGGAATTTAAGATGCTCGATGATTTCGAAGGACAACATATCGGTAGGAACATCCTTAACTAAAGACCTGTATATTGTTTAGAATTAGATGTAATACAATCGCGTGAGGATATCCGCGCGCTGCACAATACGCAGGTGGCTTTTAGATCGATTCTAGCTCTGAGGTACTATACGTGCACACGTACATCGACGTTATTATAAGATCATCAATCAACTCTCGTCTCCGTTGTTGCTGTATGATAAACCAGACGCCATAACCGCTGCTTGCGGAAGCCTGTAGCCGTGACTGTACGGTGAAATTGGCATCGGATCCACATTCGAGATGCGTTCCGAATAGATGAGGACGCGGTACTCTAGTCGCGGGAAGATCGTCTATAAACGCCTTGAATTCGTAGGTGGTACTTGTACCTGTACCAACAGATTCGTTATATACGGTCCGGGTCCATATACCTATTACAATAGCCATCGCTAGCATCATGGTGTACCAGATACTTGCACGTACCGATATTGAATGTTGAGCCTTTCCTATACACGTATATGCCGACAATACCAGACTATGACTTTTGCAAATAATATCTCGAAGCTCGCGCCTCGAGACCTTCATATATTCGTCTAAGTCCATGTCCTGATCAGAAAAAAAATATATCCTCATTAAAATCGCTAAAACCACAGCACCTCCTAGCATCACAAGAAATAGCCACAGAAATACCCGTGGTATATCAAATTACTTCATCTTCTTCCCACTGTTCTTAGCCTTAATCTCAGCCTGTCTCTTCTTCTCCTCCAACTCCGCCGCCCGCTGCTTCGCTTTCTCCTCTCTTTCCTTCCTAATCAAAGCCAATCTAGCCAAATCACTCTTGGCCTCTTCAGTCTTCCCAGCTTCATGTAGCTTCCTATACCTCTCCTTCGCAGCAGCAGCTTCAGCAGCCTCACGTTCTCTTCTCGACATCGTCGGCTCCACATTCCCCGCATTAAGGTTTCCGGAAGGTAGGCCTCGAGGTGTCTTTTGTTGTTGCTGTTGTGGTGGTGGCACTTCTTCTTCCTCTTCTTCTTCTTCCTCTTCGTCGTCTGATAGAGAGAGACCGGCGACACCCTTTGATAATTGTGCACGTTTGGCTTCTTTGAGGGCCTTTCGAGCGGCTCGACGTTCGTCACGGGATATTTCGTCGGTTGCGACTGGGAGTTTCGGTTTTGATGGTCCGGCATTGGTGGTACCACCATCGGATTCTTCTTCTTCGGATTCTTCCTCTTCGGATTCCTCTTCGGATTCTTCTTCCTTCTCACGTGGACCCTGGCGGTTGGAAGTGGGGTTAGTGGTGGTGGGTGGTGATAAAGGGACGATAAGGCGGGGGAGTGAAATCACTCACATCATCCCACATTCCAGGTGCATCTTCAGCTGGTCGGACATCTCTGGAGAACTTCTTGCCGCCTTGAAGTGAGCAGAGTAGTAGTTAGTAAGCTTTGCTATAGCTGTAGCTTGAACGGGGTTCCTATTGAGTTCTTACCTCCACGGATCGGTTTAGAGAATTTACCCTTCCGCATCGCTGTCGTCTAAGATGATATGCTATGATAAGCTACGAAAGCTACGCAATAGGTCCGTAATCGTGATAAGACCGTCGACTGTCCGTATAGAAGCTAGAAGCCGTAAAAGGTGATGTTTTGCGATCGAAAGGGACGGTGAACTTCGTTGGTGTGAAGGCGAAGGGACAAAGGCGAGAGCCCAAAAAAATATTTTTGGTGAGTCGATCTTCACAAGGAATTTGTTTAGCGACGTTGGCTTTTGCTGCAGTCAACAAAAATGGCACGCCGGTCAAACATATCGGCGACCAATCAGAACAGTTTGCTTTCGAAGCGTCG
Organism: Arthrobotrys flagrans; assembly: GCF_004000055.1. NCBI lineage: Eukaryota > Fungi > Ascomycota > Orbiliomycetes > Orbiliales > Orbiliaceae > Arthrobotrys > Arthrobotrys flagrans. The sequence goes on from NW_027137556.1 coordinate 2,694,038, forward strand.
ACAGAACGGAAGTCACTAGCGAGGTCTGAATATAGAAATGCAAGAATATAGTGTGCGGGTAAGGAATCAATCATCAAATTCCGTTTTATTTCCATTCTCAAGCTGGTAGCAGAGTGAGAGGGGAAGATTATTCTAAATACATCTTTTAAGAGAATTTGTGAATAGTATATGATGCACTGATAGATGTCCTTTTCCTCCTAGAAGCTATAGTAATATCCCAGTACCCGAAGAAGAAACTCCATAAAATATCCGCTAAATTCGAACCCATCCGAAAGAAATATCCCATAGTAGAACAATAAAGTCGAGTGTATCGATTATTCCATCAACGTCAGATCAGGAAAAGAACTGATATACTGCCTCCAAGTCAAGAGACTTAGGCGTCGAATGGGACGATAGTTCCGTCTGGCAATGTCTTGACAGCATCTTCAACGTCGGTTTGAGGAGCCGCGATCGGTAGGGGGGCAGCAAGGACAGAAGAAAAGGAAGCGACGAGGAGGAGAGCGATGGCGAAGAACTTCTGCATCTTAACTGATTTAGTTGGTGGATAGATTATAGATTATACGATTGTCGGAGTTGAGTATCGGCTTCCTGAAGAGGATATATGCGTATATGCTTCCTTTGGACGAGCGGTCGTATCGACTTTATGAATGGATGAGTTTTGGATTTGGATTTTTTCGTAATCGATTTTGCTTTTCAAACTTCGAGAGAGAGGAATGGAATGTCGACCGGCGACTAAGAAGAAATAGAAATAATCTTCTAAATGAATGGAAAATAGAACGGTAGACTGGATGACTGGACGGCTGGCGTGAGGAGAGAAGGGAAAGAAAAAAAGAAGGGCAAGAATTGGAGATTCCTGTCTCTTTATACTATCAATATACGGGGGCGAAAACCTATAACGTTACGGATTCTCAGTGACTTTCGATTCCCATGACACTTTTGACATCAGAGACGTTTCTGCTTTACAGGGTCTATGGGTACGGTCGTACCGCGAATGTTTCAACCTGTTAAACGAGTCCATATCTGCCTGGCCAAGAATTGCGGCGTGCGCTTAATTTTCCACAGTTTATCAAGAAAATAGTATTGCGAATAAACATTTCCCATTTTGAGAATTATTTCAATTTATTTGAGGAAGAAATTGTTCTTGTTCTTAATGTTCGGATTATGGTCTTGTCTTGTGATATGACAACTGGTGTCTGAGGCTTAGTGTTGTGAACTTGTTTCGTGAAACAGCAGTGTTTCGACATAGTTTGAAGGAGAAACACCAAAACCAGATTCCGCAGCAATTCGGTTTTCAACCAGACATTTGGACCGGATATCAATATCAAGAAACAACTGTTCAATAACATGAATGTAATTTTGTTTGCAGTTCTGAGTCTGATCTAAACTGATGCGAGTTGACGTATAGAAGTCTTCAATCAAGATCTACATATCCAAGAGATAATGAATACGGACTCTGAGCCGCAAATGGGATTCCAGCCAAATATAAATCGTGTATCGTATTTTTACCCAATTACGAGCAATTTCAAATACGAACAAAAAGTAAGATACTAAATGTTACTTGATTCGGCCTTCACGGAATCCCAATGGATCTATCGCTAGGTTATACAGAGCAGTGCCATATGCGAGTACGTCACATTCAAGGACAAATCTTTCCTTGCGCTCCACCTTTGACCTGCGAATTTGTATATCAATCACGTTTATGGAAATGGGGATGGGAAACGGGGAAATCGAATAAATTTCATTGGATTTTATGGGGTAGGCTGTACTAAACCGATGAAAACGAATATGTAGAGCGACATTCTAGTACTATGTCCCCCGTATGCGCTGCTGGTAATAAGTAGGAAGAAAAATCAAGATCAGCTAAATCCAAAGCCTCACATGAAACAGTCGAAGCATCGCCGATTATTAACTATTTGTCGATCCGTGCCACTACAAGCTTTCGTTTCACCTGAATCATGAATAACCGTTCGGAATAAACCAACCAGCTCTTCCATCTCTTTCGCATCTGTAGATGACTTCCGTCTGGGAGGTGGTGGTGGAGGCTCATGTCATTTCTGTTCGATGCGTTTATCAAATTGGCTGATAGCACCCTGGTTAACCCGTCCTTGTCTCCCAATATGACTCCGCGATACTCGAAACGTTGAATTCGAGAATCGTGAACCCATTGCCTGTTTCGGTCATCACTAATCGGCGATTCCCTTCTGCATCCATGTATGGCGAAAGTGAGAACTAGTTCCGAGCGTGACTTAAGACCCTTCCGAGTCCGAATTCAAGGTCACATCCTGGTCCTTTAGTTTTCACGACATGGTCGTATCGAGTGATGCAGATCGGGTAGGGGTCTTCCACCCCAACATGACTGATACCACGATCGACGCACTGTGATTGGTGTAGATCCTCTCCATGGGGTTCGCGCCGAGACTTTCGGGCTTCGAACAGTCGCCATGAATTCGAAATGACGGATGGGTCTCTTTCAAATTCCAATACCCGTACACGCCGCCCCCTACAACAGCCCAGAGTCGAGGATAGACCAACTCTACAGCGAGAATATCCTCCCTAGCCGCCATGTTAAGTGGCAGCGTTTCGTCAGCGCCAACCGGTGGAGTCCACAGTGGTGGCTTCTCCTTGAATGTTCCCTTGAAAGGGTTCACACGGAAGGGCCTGATGATGCCGTGCCGTTTGAGAATAACGTGTACAGTGATCGTATTGAGAGTATCCTCCGTTGACGTCAGATCCTCGAAAAACCTCATAGTCAAGGAAACGTCAGTGGAGTGGAAATGAGTAACATTGGCCACGGCCTCAGATGGAACACCGGCATGAGTTTCTCCCCAGACTTCGGCACTCCGGATGTAAATTTGTCCGGGATCCTGCATTGCTGCAGCGATAATGTGCCATCCGTTTCCCCGTATTTCGCCCCCCTAAGGCGAGGCTGGGGTTTGTAGTCGTCGCATAAAGTCGAGGCAAATTCCTTTCGGTCGGAGTTGCCCTATTTTCCGAGACCCCAGAGTGATGGTATGGACTGGGAAGTCATTTGAGTCGATGGAGGTGGGAGCCGCAGCGGGAGAATGATGAGATGCACTTTTCCATCGGCGGTGATAGCGGTGAGGTACATCTTCTCTAGCCATGGGTGGGATGCTAGAGAGGCGTGCTCTGGGACAAAGTGACAGGGTCCAGGAACCGCGATCTCGATTTCCGGGCTACCAAGTTCCACCAAAAACTTCCATGGAAAACGTGCGTTCCTTTGGCCGTTATATTCCTCGGGTTCGCTGTATGATTCGTACTTTGGAGCTTTGACGTAAGTCTTTTTACGAAGGGGTCTTCGGGAAGTTTGCCTTCAGAGTCGCAGAAAATGACCCAACTGCCCTCATCGACATCCATTTCGATGTCGCCGTCACCGTCGCCATCCGTTCCGTTTGTTCCTTTGTTAGTAGATTATGAAGAAGTCTCCCTTCACGCAACCGACATCGTCGAGGGTAGAGGACTGTGAGTCCCTTCTTAGTACCGTATATGATGATGCTTCGGTCGTTTCCTTTATCATCTGGCGTGGCTGCATTATTTCCGTTAGTAGCACCGTTGGCCGATTCGGATTCGGGTTTCTTGTCTCGAGGAAGGGGTTATGAATAGTATTAGGTCGCAGCTGTGATATCCTCTTTGACCGTATACCTGTTTCTCTTAGTATTAACGCGTCATGATTGGGTAGTAAATGGGAGTTAGCTACCCGAGTAAGCGTGCCCTCGAGTTCAGCTTTACCAGAACTGGTAGTTTCGTATCTGGAGCGTCAGCCATGGCGAGGGTTGGTTGTCAGCAGATTGTGATCGGGAGAACTCAGTCGAGTGATGATGAGCTTCGAGTGGTCGATGTGATACAGGCTTCAAACAAACTTGGAAGATATCGAGATGACCACGGTCCACAACACAAGAATTATAATTAGAGATACCGGGCATTAGAATAAGCTATTCTCAGTACACTATGCGATAATATCCTATTTTAAGACATCTACGACTTCTCTAGCCTACATATCTACCTAATTGCCCCTCACAGGATTAAACTAAGTAGACTCGTCAGAAGCCCGTGTCGTATTACTAACCCCAAACACTGGCTCCATATCTACAGTCCCAAATCCACAGCCGAAAGTCCATTCGTCAGGGCATTTAGTAACCTCTTCCTCTGTATATGGATCTGTCTTAGTCTTGCATGTATCCTTGGGCTGGTAGTCTGCCATGATAGACCAGTTTGGCAAAGAAAATCCATCGCCCTCTTCCTTATTTGCTGCCTCAAGTGCATTCGCGTAGGCGCCGTACTGGCCACAGATATCATTAATGTTCATGGTGACAAGATCTGTATTTTCTCCTATCCGTATTGTGGGTTGGCTTCCCTTGGGGAATATCCTGTGTAGAAATAATGGAATCGATTAGAATATCGAACCAACTGATAATATTTATGCACGTGTCAAGAACTTACCTGCGAGCCAACCGTGAATCATCAGGATCGCCTTCCTTTAGAGTTCTACCTTGATACTCATAAACCCTACTTAACCTAATAATATTGATAAACTCATCGTAATCCCCATCTTGCATCGCCTCCATAGCATCCACATCAAGATTCTTCGCAAGGTCCTTAAGATCATCACAATTCTTGAGCATCAACCACCCTCGACGGGTTTTATCCATGTCCCACATATCATACATATTATAAGTAATACAATATCCGAGAGATACGTGTTCGATATAGCCCTTGAATGTTTTAGCCGGCCCACTGGCCTTTTGTGTTAAGAGGCCGGTGGCGCGCCAGGTAGTCCATTTTGGGCCGACGTTATTGCAGATGCGAGGGACGAGTTTTTTGTCTCGTAGGGTCACTTCTGTTAGGGATGGGTCCATGGAGAGGCAGATATCCTCTTTAGGAGAGTCGGGGCGCTTGGGTGCCTCTTTGAGGTAGCTGTCAGTTATACGCGTATTCGGGTACGAACATAAGACTAGACTATGCTGTCGCTATTCAGAGGTTTGGCTTACTGATTTCTCCTATCCATGTGTAGGCCCATGCTTTTGGCCTTGGAGACTCATCGTATTTTTGGGAAGATGGCTTTCCTAAGGACATTATTAAGAAAGTACGGAGCAATAGAGAGATTGAAATTCGCATTTTGGTATATGCCACGGACAGGACTGATGTCCTATGGACATATAATGTAGCTATAATTTAGGCCTATTTCTAACGGGGACTTTTCGAAAAATTTGCACGGTTGCATGATGATGACGGCGGAATGAGATATATAATAAGGCTTAGAAGAGATCGATTCTCCTTTGCAATGACATGTCGACACTGTGCTAGTTGGGAGGCTATGCATGAGAGAGTTATCTGTTATATGTTCTGTTATACGGTTGGCAACTTGTTAGGCTTCACTTCACGCAAAAATAGAGAATGACAAGATCAATATTGACATAGCGTATAGCCATAACCGCCCCTCCGTCGCATTAACGTAGAATCTGGCCGTGGGCATCCTTCTGAAACCCGTTAAACATAACTTCACTAGTACTGTCATGACCCTTCGTTAGTGTAGTGTTGAGTCTGTGGTAAAATTGCGTGTGTTGGGAGGCCCAGGAACCTCGAGCCTGGCCACCTGTGCATTCCAACGGTTGTGGCTCATGCGTGCTCTGGCCGGCTGATGGCCTTTTTGACGTTCCGGGACCACCTTGTACTGACATGTGCATGGGCACTGCTGGCGGGGTCTAGAAGGGCATGGCATATTAGTATTGCATACATCCGTGGGAACACAGCATGGCCGGGGTACATGCTACATCTATCCGAAGATGATGATGACATAGTCACAGGCCGGGCCTCATTCATATGCAAGGCCCCGGATGATATCAATATCAATATCAACGTAACCTGGTATGTCAAACGCTCAACGTTAACGGGATATTCCTCAACGTCGACATTGACATATCGACATTGACTGTCGTGTGACTTTTTCTCCCTCTCCAGCTTCCATCTATCCCTTCCCCCGGTCCGTATATTATCTCATAGTCAAAACACCGACCTTTGATATCTCGTAATAGCGTCCTGTATCGTACTCTTGGAAATTTGATTAAACCAAAAAATTCTGTTTCTGTTGGGTCCCACTTTTGTTTCTCAAGTGCTCCCCGCCTTCCCTTCTGAGATCGCAGAAGTCCGAAAGTCGAAAGTGAAAAGAACCTCCCAACGGATCTCTCGGTGCTTCTGGTCAGTCCGTTCAGGAATAGAAGTCGAAGGCGAAACCTGATCCCTCCCTTGTCTTGGGTAACTCGGTCGGATTTCGATATCCGGGAGCTAAGGACGCAGTCCATTTTCACGTTCTCGTTCTTGTGCTCCGTTATCAGAGCAAACCTCTTTCGAACCCAGAAGAGCCTCGGAGATTAATATTATCGTCGCCAACATTAACCTGCCCACGGTCGGTTTCAGTTTTCGGTCTTTTGCTTTAAATTACTTGGATCGCCGCTTGGGATGTCGTTTTCCTGCTGCTATATTACTGATTAGAAAGAATTCAATGCTGGATCTTGGTGGTTAACTGTGGCTGTGGTTATCAGTTATATTAAGAAAGGACTCGCAAACTGTTCTGTTCTGTTCTATTATATTATATCACCCTCATCGACTAAGTTAGACCTTCAGATCACTTAACTTTAACCCCACACAACCACCCCGTAGTCCCCGATCGATAGAATTAAATCTCCACCAGCCACGGAGGCTCTCGAGTCTACCTTATATTATCCACTGATACTGATTCGAGGCCGGGACGTTGGCAAAAACATCGCAGGTCGTCAAAATGGCGGCCCCACCAGAGATACCAAAGACAAAGTTCCCGAAACTGAATCCATGGAGCTATGACATCTTGATCTGGTTCTTCACCGGTGAGACAGTCCTGCAGCCGGATCCGAAACTAGACTCCGGAGATATACTGACATTGAGGAACGGATAGTCCTGGTGGATCTCTTCTTCAGAGAAGTCCACCCTCGCGGTGCTTATCGTATTCCCAAACGAGGCCCCATTATCTTTGTCGCTGCCCCTCATGCCAATCAGGTCCGTTACATGTCCCCAAAGTTAACAAGTTCCTGGTGGAGCATACACTAATAGCGATGTAGTTCGTCGATCCACTCCTTCTCATGCGCTCCGTCAAGCTCGAGGCAGGTCGTCGAATCGCCTTCCTTGTCGCCGAAAAGTCCATGCGCCGCAAGTTTGTCGGATTCTTCGCTGGATCCGCTGGCGCTGTTCCAGTTTCACGTGCCTTGGATATGACGAAGCCAGCGGCTGGTAGAATCTACCTCCCAGATCCAGAAAACCCGACTCTTATCCGAGGCGAAGGAACAAAGTTTACTTCCCAAGCATCGCTTGGAGGGTTGCTTGTCCTACCTACGCCGCCGAGCGGAGGAAGTGCAGCCAGTGCAGAAATTGTCGAAATTATCAGCGATGAGGAAATTAGACTCAAGAAGGGATTTCCAGGCGAAGAAGCAAATGAACAAATCACAAGCAAATCTGAAGCTGGAAGGGGTACCAAGTACAAGGTTGCTCCCAAGGTCGACCAGAGTGAGGTTTACGATGCAGTGTTCCAGAGACTCAACGAGGGTGAATGTGTCGGCATTTTCCCAGAAGGTGGTTCCCACGACCGAACCGAGTTACTGCCACTCAAAGGTACGGTTTATAGCCTTACTCCTTAACTTTTACCGAAACGTCGCTGATAGCATGTGAAACTAGCTGGTGTTGCTATTATGGCACTTGGAGCTCTGGCCGCCAATCCGGACTGTAATCTCAAGATCATTCCCTGTGGCATGAACTATTTCCACCCGAACAAGTTTAGATCTCGCGCAGTCATTGAATTTGGCGGCCCTATTGAAGTCCCTCCAGAACTTGTCAGACAGTACCGAAGCGGTGAGAGACGCGAAGCGGTTAGGGTCCTCTTAGAAGTCATCTACAACGCTTTGGTTGCTGTAACTGTTACAAGTCCTGATTATGAGACTCTCATGGTGATCCAAGCTGCTCGCCGCCTGTACAGACCTACGAACAAGAAACTCCCGTTGCCGTACGTTGTCGAGCTCAATCGCAGACTCGTCACAGGATACACACACTACAAGGACGACCCGAGAATTGTGAAGCTCAGAGATCTCGTGCTGAGTTACAATAAGGATCTCCGCATCTTAGGTCTTCGAGATCATCAGGTTGAATACGCCAAGTTCTCGATCCCACAAGTCATTGGTACTTTACTCTACCGTACTGCGAAACTCTCAATCTTGGCTTTGGCTGCTCTTCCTGGTACAATTCTGTTCGCTCCAGTATTCGTCACAACTCGTTATATCTCGCATAAACGGGCAAAGGAGGCTCTAGAGGCATCGACCGTAAAAGTCAGGGCCAAGGACGTCATTGCTTCCTGGAAACTCCTTGTAGCTCTTGCCTTTGCACCCTCCCTATACTCCTTCTACACCTTTCTCCTCACTTACTGGGCCTATAGGCATCGTATCTGGGGTATCCTCCCCAACTGGGTCCCTCTATGGCTCGTCGTCGTTTTCGGATACTGTTTCTTCCCTGCTATCACATTCGCCGCTCTACGAATCGGTGAAATCGGAATGGATATCTTCAAATCGCTTCGTCCACTGGTCCTTTCTCTGAACCCAGGCACAGCAAACACCATCGTCAAGCTCCGTCAGCGAAGAGAAGAGCTAGCTATCGAAGTCGCCAACACGATCAATATTCTCGGTCCCGAACTATTCTCCGATTTCGGTGACAAACGTATTATCGCCGATCCATTCCTTCGAAATGCAGAGAACGAGGCGGCGGCTGCTAATGACCCGCAGACTCCTGTGCTGTCACGACGTGGAAGCCAGATCTCGGATAATTATGATAGCAATGTAATTCCCGACTTGAAGGCTCCTTCGCCAACAGTTGCTGTGGCCAGCGGTCTGCCGAGAAACGAGAGTTTTGGGAATTTGGGAAATATTGGATTATTCGCATCTAGACCAGTTAGCAGAGCAAGAAGTAGGAGTAATAGTTCTGGAGGATTTCAGTGAGTTTAACCCTATACTGTCCATCACTCTTTTTATAATTTTCTCGACCACTAATAATTGATTTTCCGAAACCTATAGTGTCAAAGCCTTCAGTACCATAGACTCCAAATCCAGCTTTGAGGAAGTCAACCGAAGACTCGTCGAGCGTCGCAAAGAGCGGAGTAGACGTCAATCCGAAAGCGAAGAACTGGACGAGGAAAGCGACGACTCAACCGTCCACCTCAACATTCGCCGGAAGAAGACAGTTTAGGAAATGCTTCGGGATTTGGTGAATGAACGGGATGTGACGTTTTAATGGGAAGGGCTCCTCGTTTTTTGCTGCCTTTTCTACCTTCTCGGACGATATTTTCTCTTAAATCGGGTTCGTTTGTGATGGGTACGGTACGGTGGACGATTCCACCTTTCTCGTTCGCTTTCAACTCCGATTAATCCCAGGGTTTTTATAATATTCCTTTCGCTGTTTATATTTTGTGGGGATTCTCTTTCTCTTGTTCTTCCTCCTTCTCCTTTCTTAATCTCTTCTCGTTCATTCTTTTTCCTTTTGAATGGCTGTAGGGTCAGTTTTTTACGGGTAATTCGCGGGTATGTCTGTCGGGTTCGGGTTCTTTTCTTCTTCAGGGCGGAAAACGAAAAAAAGATGAAGGCGTTAAAGCTGTTTTCGCCAGAGTGCCTTTTTTATTACTTGGAATATATATACGTTTCTCACCCTCTCTTTTATATTAGGCATGAAGTGACAGGTTCTTGATGTTCCCAACGGTTTTGGAAGTATATGCAGACCAGCTACTTAACCTCGGCCCCTACGATCGAAGTAACAGGCCCAAATGGTACGAGCGAGCGAATCCTAGCTATCGCTAAATTATAAAAATGAAACGGACTTTAAATTCAACCTCCATTACCATTATTAGGGTTCTATTAATATATACGAAAAGGTCTGCGCGTGTGTGAGTGACAATCCATACCGTCTCAACATTATAACGGCGCAAACAAAGAAGAACATGACGTGTGTGTGGTAAAACAAGCAATACAGAGAATAAATTTAGAAGAAAGACGTGATCATCAAACTCTCGGTTTCTTTCAGCATGTGAATTTTATATCAGTCGTCGTCGTCCACCCCCAACAATTTTTAAAAGAGGGCCTTGCCTATCTATCATTCCGACCCATTCCGAAAAGCCACGAAATACCACAGCCACCCCCACGTATTTAGCTGGCAATCTATCCCATAACCATTCCCTCTCTCGCCTTAATCGTCAACTCCTTATACAGCACCTGATCCTCGGTCAACGGTAAACCCAACACTCTCCCACCTTCAATCCCCAAATCATGACTCTTGAGTACATAATCCGCAAGTACACGACTCATCTCCCTAACCGCTACACCCGGTAAAAACTCTCTAATATCCACCCTCGGCAAACCCTCCATAAGTCTCTTGGCCACATCTCTCCTAGAGTTGTGTTTAGGAATACCCTTAACCTTTGGAATAGCCGGAGAAAATCCTTTATGGTGGTGCATGATGCTTGAGAGGAAGATGAAGTCGAGATAGATTTGTGCGCCTGTGGACCAGTTTTCGACGAGGCTGGAGTCAGTGAATTTGGAGATTAGGGTGTAGAGTTTTTCTAGATCTTCGTTAATGATGCAAAGTGGGGCGGCGTTGTTGAGGAGTGTTTTGTGGGCTTCGCTCCATGCTGAGGCGCTGAGGAGGCATTCGACTTCTTCGAAATGGTCTTGCTGGAACCGTGCCTGAAGAGCTTTGGCTTCGTAGACCCAGGCTGAGGGGATTAGTAACTTGTGGAGGATGAAATCTTGTTTCTCGTTGTTAGATGTGAGGTCCCCGACGTGTTTGGCGAGCATCTCCTTGATTGTGAATGCGCGGCTAGGGCAAAGAAAATATATGTTAGCATTCCCTGTCGTTAAAGAAACAAAAAACGTAGAGTATTTCTGTGGCTATTTCTAACATACCTTTCAGGAGTGGAGAGATGCATCAGCACAAAAACAGCCCAATGCCACTGTCCTTCGGACTCTAGCTGACTCGCGAAGTCCAATGTGAGTTTCTCTGCGGCAACAGAGCTCGTTTTTGTCTCCCCATCATCAACAAGCATCATAGTGTCTTCCGTGAAATCCCTGACCTGCTTCTCGGCAAGCATCATTCTTAATTGCCAAGCAAGTCTAAAGTCGCATGGATTCGGGCTGTAGCTGCGTGGAGAAAGAACCCGTTCCAGCGGATAGTTCTCGTCGGCGTACATGTTGAGGAGACCCCACAGCGTATCGTAAACTGATTCCTCTTCTTCATCCTCTACTACGTATGTATCCTTGTTGTCGGGATAATACCACGGTTTGGGATGTCGAACGTGCTGTGTATCGGTCGCTTTGAATGCCTTCTGATACTCCGAAACGGCCTGCTCTAGCGCCTGATCCTCAAATATCTCGTACCACAGTCTCAGAGCAAAAGTGCGTCGCCAATCAAGGCCGAACATCTCCCCGATCCAGAATGACGGAGTGGCGTCTTCCATGGAGGCGTTAACTCCCTCGGAAAACCCCACGTTTCCGGCAACAAGCTCGTAGAGTGCACGGATGGCAACTGGAATTTCTGCAAGGACGCCGGATGCTCGCCAGGATTCAAGTTGCTTCTTCACATCATCCCTTGCTTGCCTGTCGCCACCAATAAGTGGCATCAAAGTCGCTAGACGAAAGTCATTCCCAAGGATAAGGTGATCCACAGCTTCATCAACTTTATGCCCACTCAGGAGAGCGAAGGCACTGGCTTCAGGAGTTGAAGCGGCCTTCTCGTCATTTGCAACATCTGCAGCAACAAGTTCTTCAAAGAAACGTGACAACATGAGCTTTCTTTTCTTTGTTCGAAGGTGAATTCGGACATGAAACTCTGCCTCTTCCGGCGGATACCCATCTTCGAGAGTATCGAAAAGAATTGATGCAAGCTGCCACACAGCCTTTTCATGTTGTTGCTGCGGCGAGGTCCCAAATTTAGCCTTTGTGAATTGATCGAACCCCAAAGTCACATCGAGCTTGGCAAAGGGGATGTTTGATCGGTCTTGGAGGATCTCAGAGGCGGCGAGTTGGAATTCAAGCAAGTCGATAGCTGCGGCCTATGATCCAATGTTAGCTCTGACACACAAAGTCGAGAAGTAAGATACAATACAAGCTACCTACAGATGCTTCTGCGGAATACTGTAGTTTGGCTTTATGGGTCTTTGAAGATTTTATTTCGCCAAAGGCTCTGGAGTGGCCACCGTCAATGGAACCAGCGTATATAATCTCACCGGTTAGTCCCCAGGACGGGCGGATACATTGTCGCCATTCACGATCATCCAGCTGTTGACTGTTTTTGTCAAAAGCTTCGGGGCGTCTGTATTGAGATATACTGCTGGCTTTCTTATTTCTGTTCACAACGGGGGATGAGAATACTCGGACGGAGGGACGATACGGAGACTACAGAGGAACCCATGTTTTAGCAAATTATTCTCCAACCAGTTTTTCATTTCAGATCGATTTCGTTAGGGTGATATTTATCTAAATACATGAATTGGGCCGCGGTTACAAATATTAAGGACGAAAGCAATCAAGGTTGTAACAAGTCGAATGACATCGCCGAGAGTAGGGAAATAAGCGGAGTATGTGAGGTTCGTGTGGGCTAACGAGATGAAGGGAAAAACAATAGGTAGAAAGGGAAGGGGAGGGGTGAGTTAGGGAATTCACACCTCAAAATCACGATTCCTGGAAGCGAATAAGCTTTCCGAAAAGTCGACATTGCTAACATCGCCAAATGGGTTTCTTGCCGAAGTGATCGGGTCTCTGAAGCCGAGGGGGGCTCTGGTCTTTACTGGACTGATAGTTCGGCTGAGTTGGTCTGTCCAGTCACGGCCAACGCCCAACTTGACTTCTGGAGTAGCTTCACGGAAGTCCTCGGCGACGGGGGCAAGTTGGGTGTCGTCATCTTCACCAACGATAGAGACGTCCTCGTGGGGAAGAATTTGAGTGGTTTCCCCTTCTTCTTCAGAAAGATCAGAGCCTTCGACAGACTCCCCCGACGCATCTGCCGGATCCACAATATCAGAGGTTAGCGTTTCGTCAATAAAACGCATGGAAGGAGCCTTTCTGGAGCGCTTGAAATCGAAGGTGTCGTCGGCAATACTATCGTCCTCGAAGGTGATGTCAGATGGAGATGCGAAACTAGACTCTTCTAGGACGCTCGAGTCAAAACGCTTCGTTGGGGTCGCATCGGTATAAACAGATTCACTCATGTAGGCGTCCGTCTCGTCGTCCTCTTCCTGCAGACCGTAAGTTGTGAAATGCTGGACTTTGAAGATCCAAATTCCATCCTGGACAAGATAGTCGACGAACTCAGTATCCTTAATATTCTTAAGTCGACGAAGATGGAATTGATAGCGTGGGTGGTCTGGATCTCTGATGGGTTGTTTGTGCTCGCGGTCAGTAGGGAAGCATTCTTCTAGTGTAATAGTTGCCGGGACATTTAATCCATTTCCAGGAAGAGGCTTGTCCCAGCCAGGAGGATAGACGGTGCAGACACGGTCTGCAAATGTGATCACACCGCCAAGGATAGCCTCCAGAGCATCAGCGAATGCCGTCAGGTCAACCGGCTGGTCGAATCTGATTTGGCCGAAATTGTTTCTTCCAACAAGAAGATCCGGGACCGCAGACAGTTTTTCTCGGGGCATAGATTTGAGCTTATCAACCGAGGGGATAGACCAGTAATCGCCGGTCTTATCGCCACTTCCCTTGGCTGTCGAAGTCCCAGCCTCTTGTTCCACCTCCACCTCCGCAACTTCTACTTCCGGTTCTGGAGAAGGCACACGGACTAACGCGTTTTCAGGAGCGGGAGACGAAATTGGAGCACTGGAATGTCGAGTAGGAGTTCTCATATAGCCCAAGTCAGCACCGCTAGCCGGGCTTCCGGCTTGGGAGCGAGGGCTGGCATCGAAGCTAACGGTTTTCTTGATAGTATTGTCAGGGGTCGCAGTACTGTCCGGAGCAGCTTTGATAGCCTTGACTTCTCCCTCTTTGACAAACAAGTCCGAATCTCTTAGATTCCTATCGATAACAAGTCGCTTAAGGCTGGTGGAGCGATTTCCACCAGGCGTGAACGCGGAAGTATTAAGGATCGAGTCATCGCTAGTACCCGCTGAGTCAAAGACAGACCCGCCGAGCCCGATTCTGCTAGAACTACCACTAAATGTTCTACCAAGGCTCCCACCTGCCATAGGAGAAGAAGTGCCGAGGGACGATCTAGAGAATGGCGATGCGACTCTAGGGGTTAAGGCAGGCTGTCGGGGAGCGATCTTGCTATGAGGAATCATAGCTGCCTTTTTCTTGGCTCCAGAAAGCGGTGTCGCAAGGAGACCAGGTGCTGTACTCGCGGCTAATGAGGCATCCAGCAAAGAGACATTTCCATAGGGCCTTTGGTCCATGATCGAGGCAGTGAATACCTGTGGCATTTGTGGCTGCTGCTGTTGTAGTTGTTGAGATTGAAAGAGACTCGCACCAAATCCTTGTTGGGCAGGTTGGGCAGCGCCGCCGAAAAGGCCACCAGCAGATGATTGACCGAAGCCAGCTCCCGCATTCTGCGCCGGCTGCCCAAAGAGAGAAGAGCCTTGAGGTTGAGCAGCTGCAGCAGATCCAAACAACCCACCACCAGCCGCAGCAGGTTGCGCAGGCTGTCCAAACAGGCCTCCGGGTTTTTGCTGGTTTCCAAACAGACCACCAGTCTGAGCTGTCTGTTGTGGTTGACCAAATAGACCACCGGACGTCCCAGTCGCAGCTGGCTGTTGCCCGAATAACCCTCCAGTCTGTGCAGGTTGTTGTGCTTGCTGTTGTTGACCAAAGAGCCCGCCAGCTGCAGGTGTAGTAGTTGCGCCAAATGGCTTATTATTGCCGAATAGCCCACCAGCAGCCGTGGGTTGTTGTGCCTGTTGAGTTTGACCGAATAACCCACCACCGGTAGCTGCTGGGGCGGGGGTCGTCGAGGCGGTGCCAAACCCCCCAAAGGCTGGCTTAGCAGGGGTTTGTGCAGCGGCCTGGCCGAATGCTCCAAATCCGGTAGCAGCGGGCTGTTGCTGCTGCTGCGCATTCTGGGCTCCAAACCCTCCGCTACCAAAGGCTCCTGTGGTCTGTTGCCCGAAACCACCAGTCGACTGCTGCGTGGTTCCGAATAGGCCACCCGTTCCTGTCGCTGTGGATGTAGCTGGCTGTTGTTGCTGTCCAAAAAGAGTATTTCCGGAAGCAGGTTGTCCAAACCCTCCTGTCCCTGTGGTGCCAAAACCTGTTCCAAACCCAGCCGGTTTTTGCTGATTTTGGGTACCGAACAATCCAGTCCCCGTACTCGGGGCTGCCTGCCCGAAACCACCTGTGGTACCAGCGTTTCCAAACCCAGTTCCCGTAGTATTATTTTGCGCACCAAACAATCCACCACCTGTGGCACCTGTTCCGGAAGTGGTATTGCTACTTCCAAAAATACCGGCGCCTGCAGGTTTGGGTTGTCCGAAGAGGCCCCCGGTGTTAGTATTAGCGGAACCGAAACCACCAGCTGCCCCCGCACCAAAGCCAGTATTGGTAGTATTCGAAGCAGTTCCGAAAAGTCCACCACCGGTGGCACTTGTTGTTTGAGGCTGCCCAAATCCGCCAGTCGTCGTCTGCTGCTGTTGCTGCCCGAAAGCTCCAAAGCCAGTGCCCCCAGATCCGAATCCAGAGGGTCCAGCAGCCTTTGTTCGATTCTGCATGTAATCTTGTAGTCGGAGTTCCTAGGGAAGTGAGATGTTAGAATATTCGAAGTGGAAAGGTATATAAACAGAGAACTTACTTCCAAACTCCAGTTTTTGTATGGATCTGTGAAAGAAATCGTCTGAAAATGATTGGTCATGCTACTAGCTGCATCTTTTTCGGTGAATGGAGAGAAGGGCGATGTCGCAGTACCCTGGGCGGGTGGTTGGAGATTACTGCTTCCAGCTGCTGCAGCGCCAAATCCACCGCCTGTGTTTTGGGCAGCCCCGAATCCACCACCAGTATTCCCAGTAGTGCTACCACCGAAGATACCCCCACCGGTAGTATTCCCACCAAAACCTGTGGTTGCGGGTTTTGAGCCAAACATTCCAGTACCAGTGCTTGACGAACCGAAACCCGTACCTCCTGTAGTTCCTGTACCAAATCCACCTCCACTTGTAGCCCCAGCTCCAAAGCCTGATGTTGCCGTATTTGATCCAAACAAACCACCACCAGTTGTCGTGGGTGTTGCTCCAAATCCTTTATTTTGGCCGAAGCCACCTGCCGCGGTGTTTCCAAATCCTGTAGTAACAGAAGAAGAGTTAGATTTTTGTGATGCCCATTTTGATGACTGCAAATTGCCTCGGTTGGAAGAGTTGAGCCCCCCCGTTTTCCCGCCACGTCGATTATTCAGGAATGACGCCATTTGGTCTTGATGGATTGGTCGTTCAGACTCTCCAAAAGGTTACTTTTTCGTCGTTCTTGTTGCTCTCAACCAAGCTTCCTAAACTCGAGGGCTTTGAGAAGAATCGATAGTGGCAAAACCGACCAAGAAGCTGACAAGTCGAAATAAAGAATATTCAGAAAGTCTCGTCGCTTCCTGTACGTACCAGTTGAACCGAAGCCTGCCGATTGTGTGTTCGCGCCGAAGCCCGTGGAACCGAAACCCGCTGATTGGTTTTGTGTCGTTTGACCGAAGCCTGCAGGATTCCCCACAGGGTGTCCGTTAGACACATTCGGAAACGTGCTGGGTACAGCCCCAGAAAGCGTATTTCGTGTACAAAGGGGAGGGGGTGATGTGTGCTTTGTGATCGCAAAGAAAGAGGGAAGGGAACAATCCTACTCACCTCCGAATCCAGTACCAGTGGTATTTGCACCAAACCCACCACTTGGTTGCTGCTGCTGCTGCTGGTTCTGGCCGAAGCCGCCACCGAAGCCACTTCCGCCGGAGAACATAGTTAATTAATCAATTGACGGTGAGATACTGAGAAAGACGCGCAAGTCGTAGACACGCGCTTAAAGAAGGTTGTCGCTTTGCAAGGTTGGTGACGGAGGCTCTCAAACACCCTTCGAAGCGCGTTTCTTTCAGCGCCAGATATTGATTGGGATTCGAGAAGACCGACGCTCGTTGTGGTTGTGGCAGGCGAGAGTTTGGCGACGTTATATGAAAAATAAAAAATAAAAAAATTTCGCGATCAACTCGACAAATGACCAGAAAGGAGAAATAGCAAAACAAGATGGTGAAAAAAAGGGCGATGCTGATAAACGAGAAGGAGAAGCAGCAAAGTTCTGTTTGAAGGGAGCGTATGGGAAAGGTATGGAGAGGAGGCAGAGGATGTTATGCCGTCTGTTGTGATGATAATCGCTGCCCAGCTGATGAGATGATGTCGTTGAAGCGGAGAGGTTGGAGTGAGGTTGTTTGTGTGCGAGGTTGCTGCTGGCCACACGCTAAGAAAAAACCCGCCAATATAAAGCGTTGCGGAAGGTGTCGATGACTAAGCACGCAACACACCTGGATCCTGAATATGCATACACCAGCACAGTCACAGGCTGCTAACTAGCTCGAAGCAAAGGTACAAAAGGTGCTTTTGCCTGTCAGGCCACTACTATAACGGCCAATATAATTGCTCGTCGAAAGTGAATATCGCTGAGTCAACTGCTATCAAGCGTCTATAGATGGGGCTGGACCGGTCGATTGAAGGTCACCTGATCGTAGATGTTACGCCGATTGAATCCTGCTAGGATCCAGCATTGCTGCCTGTTACTATTACTCTATTGGCCATCTGATAGACGCTCGATAATCACCACAGCCTCGAGGCTGACATTTTCATTTCCCCAAATGTCTTATCAGAACAATTCCAAGTAGAAGATACATGAACACGAAGCTGAAGTCATATCGACCAGCTTGCGTTGGACGCTCGGACCATGTGGGATCGGCCGTGTTGTGTTGTGCTATTGCACGCGCGAAAACGCGTCAACCACGAATGGCCAAGCGAGCGCCGAAACCTCAAACATCCACACCACCAAAGTCACCACCAACCGGAAACCACCCCAATCGCAGGCTTCATCTGATCTGCCCCGATAAAGAAGCTACTACTGCTAGCTACGCTATTACATAGCCGACACTACCCGACAAATCACATTTAATCCCATTTCATGTACGCTTAAATGTTCGCCACATCCGTTGCGACTTCTTCCAAACCGCAAGCCCCAAATCCTCGATCCCGACGACCCGCCCAGCAACCTACTTCCTCGTCGCAAGCCCCACAAGTTGGGACTATAGCCTCTATTGTTTCGCAAAAGCAGCCTCAGCGATCGCATTCGCCGTCCGGAGGTCCAGGTCCATCGTCTAGACCGATGCCTGCTGGTGCTTCCGCCGGTGCTCTATTTGGCCGGTCCACGATTGGAGGTGGTTCTGGCGGCGTCGGAACTGCAGGAGGTTCGCATCTCCAGTCACATCAACATCAATCAAATGGCGGTATTGCGGGTCGGGAGTTGAGTGAGGAGCAAAGGGAAGAGATCAATGAGGCTGTATGTTCATACGATTCTTTAGAATCATGATACTTCACATATATCCTATATATGGGTGAATTATCATATACCAGGATCTCGAACAGTGGATAGGTTGACTAACATAGGATATGATAGTTTGGACTATTCGATATGGACAAAGATCAACGGATAGACTTCCATGAGCTCAAGGTTGCCCTGCGAGCTCTAGGTTTCGAAGACATCCCCAAATCCGAACTCCTCTCTATCCTGCATCGCTACCCAGCCCCTACATCAGGCAACTCCACACGACTTCTAATCGGCCGGGAAGACTTCATCACTGTGGCTACACAAAAGATGCTAAGCCGAGACCCTCTAGAAGAAATCAGGAGAGCATATACGATGTTTGATGAAGATGGCAAGGGAGGCATTAGTATTGCTGACCTGAGGAGAATTGCTAAGGACATCGGAGAAAATTTGGAGGAGGAAGAAATCAGAGCAATGATTGAGGAATTTGATTTGGACGGTGATGGATTGAGTAAGAACCAATATCCCACTTTCCAGTATTCGAAATAGACCCGCTAATGGTATTGAAATCTAGTTAATGAGCAGGAATTCATTGCAATTTGTCGTGGAGAGTAATTGTTGATACACGGCATGTTCTTGTAACAAACTCCGTTGTTCAAATTCATCACCATATTACAGCATCTACGTACTGTTCAATTGCCTCCGCAAAATGTCTTCCTCGTTGATCAGTAACCCATACGATCATTAAGTCATACTCACATACGTATACCCTTTCTTGTTCGTTGACCTCTTTCTCCGTCCCTTAATCTTGCCTCTTTGGAATATTGGTACATTTGATAGCGAAGGCGTTTTTTTTTTTTTTTTTTTTTTTTTTCCACTTGTCCGTTCTTTGTCGCCGGACTTCCGTTCAACCTGCAGATCCTAATGTACAATCATCCACCTCATCCATATCCCGTTTTGTTAGTTTATCGTTGGCTGCATCCAAACGAGGAACCTGCGAATATCTGTCATATGAAAAATAATATGTCTCCGAAAGGTGATTTCCTCGGTTGTTTGGGGCATTCTTCGGTTCGCGGCTTAAAAGATCGAATTTCGAATTCAGTCACCAATACCTTTGCGGGGTCTAGGGAAATCGTGATGGTTTGGAGATCGAGCGTATGTAACCGCCCGGATGTTCCTTGCTTGGCTATGAATCAAGCAAGCCCACTCTGGCCAACTACCGACGTCTGGCCACGAGACTAATTCAAGCCGAGCTGCTATGCAGGGTCAGTGAACGGGACGCCTCCGCGGACCCCATATTCTGATGCTCATGTGGGTCGGCTAGCCGGAGTCCTCGAGCTTACTACGTACATCCCATCCGGAGTGCGCGAAGCTCCTCGTCACCATCATGCAGGATAAGAATCCGTGACAATGAGAACTCCCGACCCGTACCGAGTTAACCCGTGGTCTCATGAATTCTGCAGGATCGAGGGCATGAAGCTGCAGAACTGTGGCACAGGTTACCCACTCGGATGACTTTAATACGATGCATGAATCAACAACCGTCGAAGGGATATCCCCAGCATTTCCCGAGCAATCCATATTTACATCTGTATTTGGTTTCCCCGTTTTCCCGGAGGAAAAATTTTTAAAAAAAAATACCGAAAAGAGGCTCGAGAGTCCCCTGTCAGCATGAAGCTGTATTACAACCAAGCTGTAGCGCTGCAACTCCATCTATCCATAATATGCCCCGAATTTATCCCCATATTCCCTTCCCTTCCCTTCCCTTTCCCCGCAAGACAAGCATCTAGCTAGTTACACGGTGTATGCTATATCGAATGCTTAGCAAATTCCTTGATTAATTGACTAATTCGCTACCACTGCAGCTGGGATACTGCAATAGCAACTATAACACTGCAATAGCCAGTCACATATATGCATGCTACATAATCCCAAGAGCAACCTCGCTACGAGGTCCAGATACGGATAGATCACGAACATGCTAGGAAATGGCGATACATGTGCACCCGTACATTCTCCTAATGTACTTCGCTATTTCGTATCAGAACAAGAAGCCATGGGGATCTTGTGCATGTGCATCCCGTCCGGATTGACTTACCTCTCACCTGCCACCCTACCAAAAACAACAAGTTAACTACTCCCTCGCCCCGATACACGGACAAATAATGTTGCGTCCATAGGCACGGCCATCCAAATCAACAGGCCGATAGACGACGAAGCCAGTGGATCATCTTGGCAAAAGGAGGTCTGTGCGAGAAAGTTGTTGTTTTTTTGAACAAAGGGTCTGTGCTTTCGCATCTTGTCGAGCCGGGTTGCGAATGCCACTAGCAGCTCTAGCCACCCGAGAGCGGCATTTGCCATTGCATTGAAGTCAAAAGTTATTGTCATTCTAATAACAGAAGGAAATACTTGATCGTAACTTTTGAGAATCGAAGATTGGAGAAACCTCAAAGAAAGTTTCACGATCGATCAACTCATCTTCCTTCTCTCGATAAACTCCATGGATATCTCCACTATACCAGGATACGCCTTGTTTTTTATTCCCCTCAATCTTTTTGACACACAGGGCACGCTGTTAGCACTAGAGAACCCAAGTTACTGTTACACGGCCCCCAAGTGATCATCCTGCGAGCTAGAACGGTGAGGCTGACAAGGTGCATGTAATGGGTACCTCATACGGAAACTTTGAGACCTAGTGATAACTACAAGTAGCGAAAGAGGGTCTTACGAATTTACGAAACTTACATTCACACCCCCGCGTTTTGACCACGTTTTATGCAACTTTCTCGAGATGAGGGAAGGATAAAAAGGTGGCGTGATATCTGAATTCCCGCAGGCATACCACATCGATACAGTTCACGGGATATGAAGCAGAAAAGGTTTGTAAACGTCCACATAACGTTCGTACATAGTCCGAATGTGGTATCGATACCTGGTACATGTACCTCTCGATCTAGTTCCAGCATATCCGAATCACGGAACACTCCACAAAACCTAAAAGTTATGAGATTGCCACACTGAGAAAGCACGGACAATAATCCGAAATTTTATGAATCCACATCCCAAACGCCTAGTTGCGAATTCCCGACAGAGAGTGGGAAAAGACCGTCCCTTTGACATCAATTTCTCGATCCAATATCCATTCGGACATCTCCACGTCAATGCATGAACTGCACATTAGCGTGTTGCCCAGTTCTTGTGTTGCAATTTGATCCAACGGTTGTTTTCATTTAGTTTGAAGCGGCCAATCTAGACTTTTGGGCCCGGCCAACACCCCAGCATCCAAGATCTATCGCTTGGATGAAATGGAAAAATGAACAGGTAGCGAGAAGGGAAAATACAGGGTAATAATTCCAACAATTATTTCCCATGACAATCTCCCCGCACTCCACAGACGAATCAGAGCAGAGGATCGGAATTATCTTTATCCGGAACTGGATTAAATAGGAACGTCTGTCCGTCAAACCTTGCATATGCAATCAGCGGCTTTTGAAGCCGGCGATATCGATCGCGGATCGGCCGGAACACTGATGCTGTTGGAAGACAATTTTCTTTCATGCAATTTGGATCGGGAGCAAGGATTAGTTACTTGTCCTGGCATTCACTCTCTAATGCATCCAGTGCCAACCCTCCTGGTCATGGCTCAAAAATTAGGCTTTCCAGACGGTAGCCCCCAGATGGACCGGCCCTGTCTAGGTCGCCCTGCTTCCGCGCGAAAGTGTCAGTTTGATGTGTGAGTGGGGAAACGCCGTAAATTCGTGCGACCGTTCCAAGAAACTGTTGGCCAACATTTCTCCTTGGGTACCAATCGATACCTGGACAATTGATACACAAGCGGCGGCAGGCTAAACAGACAGAGACAACTGGCCCCAGGTTTGAAAATCGATACGGATTAGAACTTCCTCTAGACTTCTCGGTCGAGAGGGGCGGTTCTGGGGTCTGTGTGGTTCACAATTAAGAGCTTTGATAGTTCACTAACCATTCTTGTTTATTTCATCCCAAATGTTTCTCTTCGCCAAAGGATGGGGTCGGAGATATCGTGGAGGAGTGGACCGGGTGGCCTACAAATGTCAATGTATAACTGCTCCTCAAAGGATAATTATATTATAGAAACACCACGAACTTTAGCTAGGAAATTAAGAAATTATAAGGCGCAATGTTGGACGGTAGCTATAGATGGGATCGAAATATTGATCAGAGTTTCGTGTCAGTCCGTGCCAAAACACAAGTAATCAAACTTAGTCCGCCAAACTATTGCCTGTCAAATCGAGGCAAAATACGTTACCGTGATGTATCCTTTGCAATTGCACAATTGTGGGACCCCTGGTGGGGTCAATTAATCAGGAAAAAGTTACCGCGCTTCGAAGCATATGCATGTGGGTAGCCACATACGTAAGATCCTAGGAACAACACCCTAATGCATCGATATCAAAGATGTATCAGAAATTTGCTCAACATAACTTCAATCTAAGGAAACTGTATTCGTGCGATGTCTGCATTGGCCCTCAAAAGTTAACATGTCCAAGCGAAATAATTTGCCTCCTTTTCTCTCCCTGGCATGCATTCAGAAGGTGCATGCTGATGTGAAATATTCAAGATTCAAGATTCAGGTTGACAAAAAAGTATCCGAGTCTTTCCTTGGCGTAACTTTCAATTCCACTCTCCCGAGCCACTGACCGACGCAAGTGAGCCAAAAATAAGCCCGCATTCGGATGTCGAACCGTGACTGGGTCATAAAATAAACTTTATGTACGTGTACACTGACGAACCTCGCAGGTAGACGACCGCCTAACATTTGGAGAATTAATATTCCGCCCACACACCGCCAAGACAAGCCGTTCGTATCGAGGCTCCTATACGTCCATCCTTTCCAAACAAGGCCTAACTTCTTGATCTAGTTTGTGCGACGGGATCGATCACGTTCCTTCTTTTTCGAGTCCCTTTCCAATGGAGGACCTGCACGCTCGAGCCCGTTGCTTCACGAAATGGCGAGAGAAATGCAGGCCTCACTTGTTGGCACTAGCTTTGGCGCTAAAACGGCTTGCAAAACAAGTGCCCCATTGCAGCTGCGATTCGTGTTAGTGCCTTGCTACGGGGATGCTGTGATCTAGTCAACCTGTATCCTCGCAATTCCATGGGTCCGTTGTCATCAAACCGCGTAGATTAATCGATAAAGCAACCCCATGTCGGAATGGGGATCAACTTTCGGGTCAGCGGGGCCTTACAAAACCAATAGAAGTCGGCTCATTAACTTCTCTAAAGAAAAGAGAAAAAAAAAGAAAGAAAAAAACTCCGGCGAACATGAATACCGCGAAATCGAAAATATTCTGGACAGAAACATCAGGGCTGGGAGCTGAAAACTTCATAGCTTTCTCGGCCTTGTCCAAAATTCTTCCTGCACGTCTATGATCCGGGGAACCGACGAGGTCAAGGTTCTCCTTTCTGCCAAGGCATCTAGGAAAAGGCGGGCAGGCTCCTGAGTCAGTGTCCACTGACCTCCTCTCAAAGTACTCGCCTCGTTCGAGACAGAAACTCTGTATCGACGACGTAGTGCCTAGCACTCGGGCGACGGTACTCTTCGGAACCGTTTTTTTTTTTTTTTTTTTCACTTACCCCCGCTTCGATAGGAATAGGAAGCTAGATCGAAGCTTTCCGACCTTCGAGAAGTATTCGATTGGATTTGGAGCAAAACACGTCAACTAACTATGAGACTTTAAAGTTGTTTGATGCAATAGGGTCCTAAAGTTGGCCGGAATGGGCAAGCAGGGACCGTTGCAATGAGCTTAGTTACGCCTCGTACGACTGGCATTGTCGATCAAGGTCGACTGCAGGACGGTCAACAAAAACAACACTAGCCAGATACCAAAGAAACATTCGAGGAAAATTAGAAAAATAATATCAAAAGAAATTCGAACTAGAACCCATTAAATTCTCCAAGACCATCATGACTTTTTTGTTTTTTTGAAAATGTCGGTGCGCACACTACCTCTACATGGTATGGTATGACTCGCTAAACCAAAAGAAACAACCGAAGAAGATTCATAAGAAAACAGTAATGCGCCTAATCTGCCCCACTTCCATTGAATGCAGACACGACTCCAAGTACGCCTTGAGCTTGAACAGAGCCAATGTAAACGAAAAGGGAAAAAAAAAGGAAGGAGAAGGAGAATGGAAACCTCCCGTGCGAAGTACCCCAGAACGTAAAATGGCAATATTAGTAATTCAGAAACGAACTGAAAACCCCCAGCCACTTTTTTGTGCTAAAGATGTAGTCGATGGTGATATACAAATTTATTAAAAGATCGATATGAAGAAACTATCAAAAAAAGATATTCGGATATGCAAAGAATGAAGGTCCAATGAAAATGTTTGGGGAGTTTGTATGTAGTTTACTGGTAAGCCGGCTGGGGTGATAAACTGACAGCAGTATGGATCGGTAGCAAAGCTACAATAAATTATTAGTACGGTTCTTAGTGCGTTCAAAAGAGTAAAACTTACAGGCAGGAGAGCCATTGTGTGTATGGCGCTGCCAGACGTAATGCGAAATCCCTGAGCTTGGGCTATGGTGTAGAGGACTAAGGGAACGGGGCTGAGAACCACTGTTCAGCGGCGGTAACCCTCTGAGATTCGACCTGGAATCCGATATTTGCAATGCGGCTGTACCAGTTACAAGATTGGCAGGAATGGTTGGAGTAGAGACTGGGGTGGGTAGAGGAGTGACTGCCTGGTATGGTGGGCTCTCACGCCATGCTAGAGTCACTGGCTTGTCGAGATCTGCCCCCGGGCTCGATCCTTGGGATAATCTTAACGATGAGTTCGAGCCGGTACGGGATTGGGAGACTGACTCCATGTTCTCTTCACGGGGGCTGTTGCCGGTCAGTGATAACGACTGAACGCTTGACTTGCTCGAAGATCTCCTGCTGGCTAACGCTGCAGCTGTGGCAGCGGCGGCCTCGCTAATGGTCCCAGTGTGGTGATTTTGATGGCGGGTCAAAGTAGTACGCCTATGAATTTAATGTGAGTAAGTTCCTTCAACAAAAGTAGTAGATTTTTCTATTTACCTTGTGAAGGTTTTCTGGCAATCTGCATATGGGCATTTGTAGGGCCGTTTGCCAGAGTGTATACGGCGATGGCGAGCAAGAGAACTGGAGTCGCTAAAGGGCTATAAGGGCAAAATATCATAATATAAGCAAGGGTGGGAAACCAAAAGGCTATCCGTTAGAAAAAAACGTTTACCTTTCCACAGGCTTCGCACATATGAGGCTTCTCTCCAGTATGCACCCTTGCGTGAACTGTTAAAGCCGATCTCTGAATAAATTGCTTCCCACAACCCTCAAAATCACAGATGTGTGGCCTGATGCCACTATGTATTCGCTCTAGCCCAACTATTAGTAATATGTCTCGAACAAAAGATTTGGCGTTTGGAACTAACCGTGACGTGACAGATCACTCCTGCGAGCAAAGCCCTTCGAACATGTTTTGCAATGATATGGCTTCGAAGGATCATCGTTTCCATTATTCGAATGGGCCCCTTCCGAGTTAGGACCAGGACTAGTTGTAAACGGATTTGAAGGACTAGCTGCGGGAGGCGGAGAGTGCTGTGTCTCGTATGAATATCTTGGAGTGAAAGCCGCATGAGGATATGTTGAATATGAATTCGGGGCCATAGAAGGTAGGCGAACCGGTTCCTGTTTCTCAAACCGTGCTTGATTGTTTTCCGGTTGTCCAGAAGTTGGAGAAACGGCATTGTCGCTGCTAGCGCTAGCTTCTTTTTTGTTTAAAATGTTGACGATATCCATGGTGTCGATAGTTTTCCCCTCAAGATAGTAAACGTAAATATGGACCTATTGTGGAGAAGTTTGTGAAGACGAGGTCCTACTAGCTCCTCTTAACCTCGGAAGCGAAAAGGATTATAAATCAAGACCAAATGAGTATTTCGATAAGAAGATTCGACGTCACAAAGTGGTAGTAGGAAGGCGAAGTTGTAGACTTTATAAGTTTTTAGTACATCCACAGGCACGGAGAGGGAGAAGAGGGCCTTAAATTGGAAAAGCTTTGAACCACGGCCCTGGAACTTAGCTTAGACCCCGATAGTGCGAAATCTAGGTAGTACCTTAGCTCGGCTGCAGATGATGCGGGATTACAGAAATTAGATTTTGAAGAGGTGGACCACTGAGACCCGACCTTTCCGGATGCAGACACCCAACAAAGCACAGATTTAGCGACCTGGGATGGCGTTCGGGCGGTTGCAACTTATGGGAAACAATGTGATTTTTACCTTAAGCAGGCCCTTGCGATGGAATGACGGGTTCTGCCCTTAGTCAGTGATATGACCTGGAAAAAGAATTCGAAGTATTTCCTAAAAGTTTTCCGGGCTGGTTTTGTACTGGTTTTGAAGGGTTTCCTCTGCCAAGATTGGGAGGTGTTGCAGTTTTGAGTGTTGTCGTCTGGGAATTCCGTATTGCCGTGTTGAGTGAACCCGGTGGCAAGCGCAGCGCGGCCGACGTCAAAGTTTGAAAAACTATCTTCTATGGGGAAAATCTAGTGCTGTTTGTGTCAGCCAAAAACGCTAGATAGGATGAGGCAATGCATTGTTCACGGTTGAAATTTCCCCGATATTCCATTCAAACTGAATTGCAGAATGAAATCTAAGGCGACAACGTAAAGTAGTTGCATTGCAGTAACATTTCGGACGGGAGGAATAGTAATAATATACCCGGCCAAGGGCAGAAGCGAAGGCAGCTGAGTCGGATGGGTTGCAACTTTCCGCTGTCAAAACAATTCGACGTCTCAGCTAGGTTGA
This sequence comes from Arthrobotrys flagrans, assembly GCF_004000055.1. Taxonomy (NCBI): domain Eukaryota; kingdom Fungi; phylum Ascomycota; class Orbiliomycetes; order Orbiliales; family Orbiliaceae; genus Arthrobotrys; species Arthrobotrys flagrans. The sequence goes on from NW_027137556.1 coordinate 2,721,389, forward strand.
CAGCTAGCTTCGAAGCTACCGGAAAACTCGATTGACCCCCAGACTACGATAGTTAAGCAGGTATCGAGGATGCACTGCACTTATGGAGTAAGGTGTCATCCAACCTTCGCACAGCTCGTATCAAGAACTGCACTTTACAGAAGCTAAAACCTGCCGCTGGCTTGGGTTGAAATGTTGTCTGCTAGGTATTCTCGCTTTGAACAAAGATCCAATATATGCTTGGGTACTAACCTCCGGTGTAGCTACCAAACTTTGTTTTCCTACTACCGTAACAGCTTATGCACTGTCCCGAAGATCTACAAACAGTCGATATTTCATAACATCGGATTATGTCTTGGTGATGTATTGCAAGTCCCAATGCTCTAGTCCTGTTGCTTTGTTCGTTCGTGTGATAGATGTCTCGGACGGGACGCTCGAGGAAACCTTTTTTTTCGAGCAAAGTGTAGGTTCAAAGTTCGATATCGGTTTCAAGCAGGAAAGCCGGTGTAAGGTTTGTTTTATATGGTGAAATTAGGCCGAGAAGAATAGCGGCTGGGTTGATCGCAGCAAGAATCGGGCGCCGGTTGGTTTGATGGTGTTAAAAGTCGCCGTGTCTACTTCCAAAGCTATGCTTTGTCCGCCAGAATATTGTGTATGTAGATACCCCTAATTATATTCTTGTGGCGTCTATGGGCACAATATTGGTGATCTTTTTAAAGAGGAAAAAGAGTGTAAGAATTGCCTTCAACTTCTTTTCACCGTGTCGTTCATATCTTTTTGGATTCTGCTAGGTAAGGATAAACAAAAGAGTCGCAATGGAAAAAGTTCGAGTTCAGTTGGTGTAAATTAGACTTTTGCTTCTCTCCAAACATTAGATTATAAAGAAAATCTGTTTCCGAGACAAATATGGGCTTTGAGGGCAAGATTCTGCAGCGGAAGCACGTTTATATTTAGCCTCTCCCAATCAATCATTGCCAGCTATCATGGAGACTGAAATATATCCGGCGGGGTGACAGCTATGGTCAAGCGACAGGTCACATTGGCAGATGCATCGAGACATTCATATGGATTTCACCCAATGGGGGAGACGGGTAAAACCCATCGATCTGACGACCAGAAACATAATAAATGTGAACTTAATGGTTGGTAAGGAAATTATTACTTACGAGTAGAGTTTGCAAATTGAAAGCCACAAAACAAAGCTCAAATGACTGGATTCGTGAAAAGCGTAATATGGAGTCGATGCGATGCAGGTCTCTTGTCGTTGAACGCACTGGCACTGTGGGAAATCCCTTCTATATAGGCCTTGTGATAGACGTTTTTTTACATAAGGGTAAAACCTGGAGCCTTTGAGTAGCCAGGTACCTCGAGGCTCTTTCTGAAATCCGGGGTGAGTACCTCCACGTCCTGGTCCTCGCCCGGCATGTACCAGAGATTAAGATGTATTCAGAACGATGTTATGTCTTCAATCATCAGACGGTCGGTCACTATTCGGAAAAGAAACCGGTGGGACTGTGCCGTGCCCGTTTCAACAGATGCAAATCGTAAGGGGAAAAACAAGGTCTCGAGGACAAGATCCTGTATGGGGGATCAATGCGTAGGCAGTAATTGACCTCCCAGACCTGTAGGTAATTGTGGTGGTGGCGCGGGACTAAGTGCTAGGGCACGACCGGCAGTCGACTAGTTGCCTTGGGCGATGGAAAGCCTTGCGGGTGGGGTGTGAAAGTGTGTTCGATATAGGGATTTTGAAACGATACATACAGAGACCAATTTGATATCCCAGGGCAATTAACTGGCGAAATGTCGCAGCACTTGCAGCTACGCACGGACTGAAAGTGATAAAAATCAGTGGTCACCCTTTCGGACTATTTCTTCGCCTCCCCAGATGCAGATAGCAGTTGACATAAAAAAAAAAAACCACCAGCTCTTTCGATCTCTGGGATTCTACCCGAGAAAATATCTCGCTGGCAGGCTCGTTTGTATCTTTCTTTTGGCGGCTAAGCTATTTCGTCCCATCTGTGGAACTAAATCGCTCAAATGAATAGAGATACTCGATGTGGTACTAGGAACTGAGCATTTTGCTCAGGACTCGGGAAGGGGAAAAGTTTGGTGTGATAAATTGAAGGAAAGAGTAGGAAAAAATTCTGACCAGTAACATTTATTCAAAAGGTTTTCACTTGATAGCCCCGACGGCTTGGACCGAGATTATTCACATCCACGGCACACAAATACAGCTCCCAGGAATTATGCGCAGTGACCACCTCGATGTTAGCCCATTACGGAAGCCGCAAAGGAACGTATGTACCTCTTAAAATTCGAACAGAAGCTCTGCCCAGGATATACCCCAGAGCAGAGAGGCTAGATACAAGTGCCCATGTTCGGCCGATGGATTGGGGGGCATGACCCGCTGCAGGTCTAGGTGGGACACTTGAAACCTATCACTCATTGGGGCAGAATGGAAAAGCTGACACATGAATAGCATAACGACTCGGCTTTGGGAGTTGAAATATTCCGCTCCACAATTGCAAAGTGCGATACCAATGCCGCTAGCTAATATCATGAGCGGGGAAGTTACCAGGCTCACTTCAAACCGGGCTTGCTTGCCATAGTTTGGATGCTTTCCATGGGTGTAATCAACCCGCTGCACACAATTTTTTGCTTCTATTTTACCCCAGAATATCATCAGCAGGAAAACCCCAATGTCCCTCCCAATGATTTTATCGAATAATGAGAGCCATGGATGCCTTACAGAGGTACCATATCATCATCTCATCGTCTTAAGAAATTACTACTTCCCCTGTCAAAGCTGAATTTTCCCGGTTTATCCGGGACGCATGGAGAAGCGGGTTTGTTTTTCGGCCAAGTTCAACCGGAGCGATACAGCTCTGCCAACAGGGATTTTTAAACTAAATTTTATAATTCCCTGCCGAGGGAAGGCGAGGTCCCAGCACCCTCCCTAGATAAATCGGAGGTAATCCTTCCATCGGAGCGCCGGAGCGAGCAGGTTCGCCAGAGGGCAATCGTCCGGCATGTCGCATTGGCTAAATAGACCGTGGAAAATCAAAGAACATCCGTGTAAGTTGACGCCAGATCGACCGAAATGTGATTTCACGACCAACGCTTTGATATAGGAACCCCTTCAACATCCAGTACCGTGGAGACTTCGCTCCACTAGCTAATAAGAGGTCCACAGTATGTGACTTATGTACCCAGAGCTACAGAAATGTGAAATGAAACCGAAACAGCTTTTGCTCAAAATTACCACCCGGGGTTCGGACGAAATCGAAGTAGCAACCAAAGATGGTCCACGAACCGAGATTGTCCAGGTAGGTCCCTTCGTACTGCATGTAAGCTACGAGGAAGATCCTCGAACGTGGCATCCTCATGCTTTGCCGAATATAATCCTCGTGCCGATCATGGGACTCCATTATCCCACAGCTTCGGACCACCTTATGATCAATAATCCATTTGCCTTATGATGAGTTCCAAGGAATCACGGGAGGCCATCCTTGAAGCGAGCTCAAGGACAAAGGGTGAGTGAAGAGAGGCACTGGTCAATGGATATATCCGCGAATAAACCCGGTTTTGTATTCTGTTGTATCCTTGGTTTATTTACCCGGCTGTCACCGCTGAGGTGTGCGTATTTCATAGATTACCGGAGGGAATCCAGTCAGCTCGGAACAGGAGTCGCAATCATGCAAATCATACAGAACGGTTGAGCAGACTGTTGTTCCGGCTAATGTACGGAATAAACCAGAGTCGGGTGCACCAGGACGAGATCTCGGAGATGGAACATAACGACTGGGGCTTCCCGACCTGTGGACGCTGGCTTTCCTGTCAACCGCCCCACATCTGGTTGGTGGGAAATAGCTGCTGGTGAACTGGGCGGCGTAAGGCACGTGCATTAAATGTTGGCACCCGCATCGCACTCATGGTTCAGAAAATCCGAAGTTGGAGCGCAGGAATGCTTGGAGGAAGGCAACGGCAGCCAGGGACCCCACAAGCATGCAATGGCCCAGCACGGATCCATGCGCAGACGATAGCGTCGTGATATCTAGGCTAACAGTCGAGCCGAAATCCCAAGTTGGGGTCGAATCGACGCCACGAAAATACGACGAGTTCAACAAGACTGCACGTGGGGCCGAACGCAATATATTTCCAGGAACAGTATTGGAGGACTATAACAAGCCCCGTTATTGCATGTCGGCTCCGACACAGCTTCTGGTGTGTCGTCTGTACCAGACGCTGCAACGAGTGACAGGTCATGTTTCAACGGCTGGAGTTGAAGAACCGATAATATACCCCCAACTGAAATTAATTTTTAAAAGCAGGCTTGAGTTTTAAAAATCCACCCACAGGACTTACGCAAGATCGATCAACAGCTCCTCAATCAGGCATTTTACCAAACCATTCGGCACGACAAACTTTCTCTCCGCAGCCTTAAGCCCCAAAATTGATTTTACGGATAATGACCACGGACACGAATTATAGTTTTCCGCATAAATTCTAACGGGACAGCACATTTACAACTTTCCCACAGGCATCAAACCGGCCTATATACTTATTCTATAGTTTTTCTGCTCTCCGTCTCAATTTTGACATTTTTTTCGTGCGTCAATTCCATCAGCTGATCCCCCAGCCGCGAGAATTTATGGCTTGCCAGGGACTTCCACGCTTGAATTCACCGAAAACCCTTCCCGTCAAAATTACACTTTTCTATGCAGCAAACACTCTGCATTAACGATGAAGACTCTCATCCCAAAACTCGGGGGTCTGGCTTACTCCGGATTTCGTACGGGTCTTCCCGCTAACTTAGCCATCCCCGGGCAAATGCAATTGTGGGCCCATTCGTTTGCCGTTTCGACATAAGACCATTCTTCGGGATCCCCGTGCAAGGTCTGAGTGATTTTCTATCCATCCGCCCGTCAACGTCTCACAGAAGAATCTCGATAGTAGGCAATTTGATGTCAAAGCTCATCGCCAAACTGACTGCTGAAACAAGGACTCGTTCTCGTTATTGGGTGGTCGGAGTCGCGGTTACTAATAATTCCAATTATCGTTAAATTAGGTGATATATCGGATATATATATTGATGCCTGTTGCTGATGCTGATATCGCCAAGTATCTAAATTAGCTACTACCTCAAGCTATCAATTTTCATGAATTCGTTGTTTAATTTGAGCTTTTTTTTTTTTTTTTTTTTTTCCCTTTGTTCTCGTGGCGGGGTATCTTGATGAGTGATATTAGCGGGTTGGCTCGCGAACATAACCAATCACGAGAAACTCTTAACGGTATCCTTTCTCTTAGCCCAGCAAATAGAGTAGTAGTAAAAAGCTTTGACCTTGCATCATGCATGACTTCAATGCAGCGTGCGGTTTTTCGGTGGATGTCTGGAGTATAGTAACACTGACAATGATCTGCACAGGGATTTTGTTCTCTGCCATGTCTTTACAGCCGAACCAAAATTGGATTGACTTTGAACAATTGGGATTTAGGTCACAACTCTGCCTAACGATCAAGCGGAAATTTGCCAAAAATGATACCGGTCATGTGGAAATTTTTTTTAAGCTGCAGAATTCTGAAGGCGCCTAGCGGGTGACACCCTGATATTCGCTAACTCAGAAAACGGTATTTGAAGTGTTGTTAATTTTGATAACATCTCAAAACTTCAAACAGACGCACATTCACATCCCACGCTCCGATGGCGAGCTACAAAGTTTTAAAGTTCGAATTCATATTGATTCATGATGCATTACATGATTTCATGAATCCACCAATTGGCGTTCAATCAGCACTGCAACGAGCGCATCAAACATTTTCCGCCCCGCGTACCCGCCCACGAATTACAAATCGAGGAGGCTAGAGAATCGAACAAGCAAAGAGATTTCCGAATAATACCGATATTGCTCCGCGCATAGGCTGAGGAGCTCTACGAACTTCGAAATCCTGGGGAAATTGGCTCATTCGGTAACGAAGACCGATTCTCGAGGATATCTGCGGCAAGGATAGGAAGGTTGAATCTTCGGGATCCTGAGAACGTAGCTTGAGGCCAAGCTGCTTGAACGTAAAAAGCTTAGTAGCCTAAACTTTGGTCTTGTCTTCGAAGTTATATTAAGAAATTCTATCTCGGTAATCGGTAAGAGAGCTTCATCTACGTCTTATCCCAACTGATGCTGTGGCACGGTAACGGAGGCTAGGAAATACAAGCCCTCCAATTAATTTATTGTTCCAAGGATCCTAGCCAATCGTGTAGTACTTTTTGAATTTGGAATTTTCTCTTACCCAAACTTCGGATATCACACGAATCTCCCAGTGCGCCCAGCAATATGCAGCTCCAAGTGCAAGGAGCGAGGTACATGTACGTGTTCACGTGGGGGTTCTCCGTCGGCCAGGAACGCTTGTCCGAAGAAAAAAACTGTTATCGATCTGATATTTTAGTTTGCACAGCCTAGACGAGAACGTATCGATTTTTTTCTCAATCACAATGCACACGCATTGCATATATTCCTGTCCGGGCGAAATTAGTTTACGACAGGTTTTGTATGTGACCTATCGGAGCTTGGCCGACACAGGAGCTGTGCATTGCTTAATAATTACTCTGTGATTTCTGTTAAACGGACCAGGTCGTTTAATGCATGGTTCTGAAACTCATCGCAGTTTGTCCTACGTGAGATTACAGGTCGAAGTCTGGGCACGAGACAAAGAATCGATTATACCAAATTTGAAACAAGATCTATCTTGCTATGGAAAAAGAGAAAATTGGGGGTTTGGACATCCACTCGGCCGCAAATCGGAGATTCCAAGCGCCATTATCGTCGGTTATAACATTATTTCACGGTCAATTACGATGCATGCGGGTGGGGGTGAATCCGAAATCATTATATCCGATTACATGTGAAGAATATCACATATGCAACGCGGTATAAGCGACCAATCGCTTGATATTTTCTAAAGTACGTTTCAGAAAGATTAAATTTTCAACATTTCGGAAGCCTAGTAATCCAAACCTGTAGAACCAATTGAAGCCAAACAAGTTATTTGCATCTCGTGGGAGGTTCCAAGTTACCATCCACTGTGGTACTATTCGATCCAAACTTTTTTCAAGCTGCATCATGCATCAATGTGGCGGGTCATAAGGGCAGTGTAAACTACGAGAGAGTTCCGAGCCATTAACTTGATGCCGCGATCAGACCTCGTTGATATCTGACCGTTGTGGCTCAAGTCTGGAGGACGAAAATTTATACCTAGTACATACGTTTTTCTCTAGGAAATCACGAATTGCACTTGCCATAGTATGCATTTCTTAGGGATGTTTCCCACAGTTACCGCGCTGCACGGTTGATCATTTTTGGGGTATATATTAGAGATCAAAGCTAATTATGAGGCTCGCAGTGTGGTCAACGGTTCCTGCATACGAATCCTGGGGGATTCGATAGCCTATATTGTGAAATACCCGAATCTACGCGACCGATGCAACCCAGTTTTAATCGACCGGCTAAATATCGATAGACCTGGGCCGCACCAGGTACCTATGTGTATTCTTGTATCCATCATGAGACCTTCGAATAGAGCAAACCTTGCTACCTCGCAATTACTCAGGTATCGCATTGCATTGCCACATTTCTTTAGGCTTCAGTCCTTTCGTAAACCTCCCTTGATGCATCGGTGCCTGAATTTTCGCACAAAGTAACTCAGATCAATGGACCATGCCATGAAAACATATTAACCCCGTCATTGTGTTCGTGGGTTGGTGTTTGCCACTATATATCGTCGTCAGGGTTTTGATACCCATAGTTCTTAATCATATTAACAACGGGGGACTAGCTTTCGCTCGTATTTAGGGACACTTTACCGTGGTATATAGCTGGAACGCTACAGGGATGTAAACTAGTGTTGCAAATGTTGGAGAGACGTTGTGGAGAGCCAGTCAATTCAGTTACCATCGAACCGTGTATTTGTTGCAATTGGAGTGCATGATGTAGAGTCTAGTCTCTGAGCCCCGTCCCCACATGTATGATGTTGCTTGGAAATTCTATCTTGACAAACGACACAATACTACGAGAATCCTTCTGAAATCCGTTGTGAATTAATTATAACCAAGCCGAAACATTCTTGACATCTATGAAATCTCACAGCGACATGCCGACGGCATGTCGGTGTACTGAGGTATTCTCAGTCAGGAGTTTTTCAAAACTGCTATGAAGCCTTGCTCCTAAACTCCCGGACATCGATCCCGCCTCTTTCCTATTTGTATCAAGTATGAGATGTCGCTATGTCCCTTCAAATTCTACTTGTTGTAATTAGTTTATACATGTCCGGGTAAATCCGCTTAAATCCACTTGAGTCTCCGAATAGATCAGTTATAGTTATTTATATAACACCATATAAATCTTTTGCAGATGGCGGAGAAGAACATGCGGCTATTTGGACCGGTAATATATATCTAATTAACCAGCTCCGATTTCCAAGAGAAGGCTCGCCAAAAATATCTTCAAATTTCAAAGAGTTTCACATCTTTTCGTTAACAGCAGAAATATAGGTAATATAAACGACTAACTAACCTTCTGTATTCGTGGTTATAAGCAGAAATGATTTAGCGCCGAACTAGACTTCGTCAGACTATCATGCAGTCAATCAAATTCGATAGGTGGGCACGAGGCCGTCGTATGTAAGATCTTGCGGTCATCGGCTGTTGTAATTTGTTTGCCCCGCAATATTTCACAATTCGTTCATGGGAAGAGAAAGGAAACCTCCATTTTCGACGATTAGATCCGGACCGATCCGTGAATATTTAGGCTATGTTCCCCTCAAGTCCAAAGCTACACAAATAATCGATTTGAGTAATTGCGACACTCTTTTTCTTTCGGTTTTCTCGTTGACCTGAAGAAAGTTTTCCTAATTCCTTTGTGAAACCATACTGACTAAAATGTCTTGAACACAAGGTTTATGAACCCGAACAAAATGGGCAAGGATGTTGATCAGACCCACTTCGGCAGCTCAACGGAAGCTAACGACGCAAAAAAAAAATAAAATAAAATAAAATAAAAATAAATTTGATACGCGGCTGTAAACAATTAGCTCGCTTGAATCTTTCGTGACCTACCGTCAATATCTACGACTTGCAAAATTTTTTTCTCCTTTCTCAATTAAACTCTTGATCAATCCTGCAACTGCACTACATTGTGCGGACGTCGTGCGTCGGACCTTTCGTATTAATTCTGTGTTACAATGCCGCCGAAACGCGCCGCACCTGCAAGCTCGGGTGCTGCACCCAAAAAACCGCGTTCAGATGCAAAAGGTAGCAACAGCGACAGCAGCGACAACGAACAATTCCCCCGGCCCCCACGAAGCAAGCGCTGGGCAAAGGTTTCTGGTTCTGGAAATCTTGACGATAGCTATAGATTCAACACTCGGAACCCAGCTAAGGCATATAAATACGTTTGTTTATGCCGAGCTCCATTCGAGGGAGAAGATGATGAGGAAGAAAGTGATGGATGGGATGACGTTGAGGAAGATGAAGACGAAGAAGTGGAAGATGAAGACGAAGTTGTGGAAGAGGTAGAAGAAAGTGCCAACCCTCCCAAAAACCAATGCGACGGCGGCAGAACATGTATCTGCAATAAACTAGTCGAAGAGCATCCAGACCACCCCTGGAAGATAACAGTCGCAGCAAAAAGCAAGTTCTTCGACCAGATTTCCCATTGCGGTCTACGTGATCCCGATAACTTTCAAATGTATACGTACAATGATCACGCTGGATACGGTACTATAGAGGCAATCGAAAACCTTATCCTTGACTTTGATGAGGCAAAGGATAACTTGGACGAGAAATGGGCTATCTGTGAAACGTTGGGGTATTTTATTCAAACAGATCGTGCTTCTATGATGTTTAGGTACGTTATAACTTCCATCTGATTGAATTGTTTTTGGTATATTTCCTCACACAAAGTGTGACCACTTCGTAGAGTCTGGCGCACCAGACCAATATTTCCCAATTACTAACGATATATGTAGAGTCGACGACCCTGACAGGGCTGAGGAATTGTGTGTCATGCTTGTGCGCTTGTTCATGTCGATGCTCGCTCGATTGGAACGCGAGAACCTTCTCGGTCCAGATAGCAGGATAAAGAACCTTGGTACCATTATGGGACTGTGGATGTTGGCCGCGAAGGTATTCCGCGGCTACGATTTCTTGGAAGCTGACGACGAGGAAGAACCATTAGGTCCAAAGAAGGACAAGAAGAATTGGCTGCCCTCCTCGTTCGATAACCTAATCCTCGCATATGCAAGGAAATATAATATCACACTTTCAGGCCCTAGCAAAATCGCGAACCTTATCGAAGAGTGCGAAGAAGATACGCCAACAGAAGATGTTGATCTTCCAGTGCCGGAGTCTAACAATGGGCCCAAAGCCGATCCTTTTGGCTTTGCATCGAATCTGAAAATGTACAAGTCTGATCACGGCAGCCCAAAGATAGGTGGTGACCGATTTGATATCACCACCTTCAGCAGCGCGGAACGGAGGGATGCTGCTTTTGATGGGAGGGACCCATTGAACAAGAGCGAAAGAGCGAGGTTGAAGCAAGGCATGGTGCTTATGGTATGATAAGGAAGGGGGGGCTACATATTACCGTTAAGGGCAAACCGTTTATCCTTTATTCTACCCCCCCTCTTCTGATCAATGATCCTATATGCCTTTAAAGTTTACCAGCACCGACGCGAGGTTCATACCATGTCAGATTCCGTACGGTTCGTCATGTTTTAATTTGTACGTTTTAAATTCTTAGTTCTAGAGCTAGAGATTCAGATCTAGTAATGAACATATTCTTCCTACTGTATCATGCGTAGCCCAAACTTTTCAGGCAATAGGAAACTCCAACTTCACGAATGAACAACTTTGGTAATCAATTTGCCAGTGTTTTCACTAACATGGTATCCAATTAGCAATCATTCATTGAGGGAAAGCGATCATGATCAGTGACATAATGATAAAACACTCACCCCTTTAACAACTTCAACATTCCCTTGGGCAAATCCTCAACCCCCGCCTCCCAAATGTCCTTGATTAAATGAATCTTCCCTTCCGCCATCCAGGTCCCCAAATCCGTCAGTGCCTTGAGAAGCTGGTCTACAAATTGCAGCACGATAAACCTTTCAATCCTAGTTTTATGGCAAAACTTCACCGCACACATATATCAGTATCCACATCACCAAATATATTTCCCCCAAAAGTTTTCCCATCGGAATTTAGATTAATTATAGCTCACCACCTGCGTCCAAGCCTCCCTCGATATCCCCGCGGAAACCTTCCCACCCTTCATATCGTTTGAAAATAAAAGGGATTTGGTAAGAATATCTCCTTCCTTCAGGTCGTTTGTTGATAACTCCTTCGTAGCTAATTCGAAAGTTTCGTCAACGTCTAGATTGTCCCCTGTCCGTTCCTTGACGAACCATTGCTTTGATGAGTATACAGTCATCCGAAGTATATTTCCGTATATATGGAGCTCTTGGACCTATATTGACTCTCATGACGTTTTAGCCGTAACAAAGGGAAAAACCATAAACCAAAGACAAAGAAAATTATATATCTAGAGTCATCCAGAGGGGCAATGAAAACGGGAACAGAGGTATCTATGTACTGGTTCTATATCCTGAATGAAATCCAATACCGTTAACCCGAACCCGCCATTAGCCTGAAGAGTGTTGTTTCAGTGGATATTTGCACCTTTACTTTTTTCTACGCTTCTATTGCCCATACAATCTCCAAAATTCTCCATTTATTACTCATTTCTACAATATATCCGTTTCCTCCCAATAATATTGCGTATGCAATCCCCGAAAGCGTTTAGTTTATGATTGATCGTTTGTAAGCACATACATATGGTGAGGGGAAACTATAGTTATTTCTATCATTTCGCTAGGTCAAGATAAGGGAACTTTACTAAAATCAATTTAGTATTGCAGAGACTGGTCTTAACCCTTCTCCGTAGTTGTAGCCGCGATCACTCCTTATGTTTTATAGTGTAGTTAGGTCGATCAACCATATAATTTTCTTGAAGAGGCGGTGTCCCGGCTTGGTTAAATACATTTTATAATCCCATAGATTACACCACCCTCGGGTACTATATCTCATAAAACCCTGTTATAGGTTTAAAACTCAATAACTGCCCACAAGCTAAGAATATTTCTAAACAGAACCTCAATCAAAAGAAGCTAGAGCTCAGTATATCTCAAGATGATTTATGCTGAGAAAGTTAAGCAATTGCGCAACCTGTTGAACTAGAACACATTTGAATATGTTGCCTTTCGATTCTAGGAGATTCTATATGATATTACAGTCTCGGCACTTTAGTCTGTTATCAGTTAAGCAGGGAGTGTTGTTTGCATGAAGCTTTGGATAAGGCTAGATAAATACTAGCTTATCTCGTCGCCAGACTCCTCAACTGTGAATACTAGCCAAATGGGTTTAAAGTGATGCCGAAGAAACGTCCCGGCATTATCATCAAATGAACCGAATGAATTCAAAGGGATCAAAGGCCACTAGCGCTATAGTACTAGGGCCCTATAATTTCCCCATAGGTTCATCATTCTGAGTATATTAATTATACTCCTGTGTTTGTATCTAGGGTCTCTAAAGCCCTTGTGGGACTAAGACATCAATGTTGCGTGCATACGTATCTAGACTAAACCTTGCATTGACAATGACGAGAGTGGAGACGAAAGGAAAGAAGTTATAGATAGCAGGATGGATCTGAGTCTTTTTACACGAGCCCCACTGAATCTTGCCCCACGGCTGGCCTGCATCGATACGGGAGCCGAAAAAAGCGAGCTCTCTAAATTTATAAATTTAACTACCTAAGTAGGCCGGTTTTGAATTTGCAAAGGAAAGGCCTAGTTGAGTAAGTACTTGCTCACTTGTTTACTTACTTCTAAAGTAAGTTCTTTTCTTGTCTTTGTTTGTGGAGACGACGAGCTATGCTATAGTCTAGGGAATAAAATGGATGCTTGGCCACTTAAGTCACTGTTATAACATCGATCGTGCTATCTAAAGTACTTGCAGTCGTCGTGACATCTCCAAAATTCCAATAAAAAGTTGGGACACATCTAATAAATTTTATAACCCCAACCTCGGCACGGGCATAACCTCGTAAAGCCCTTTACCCAAGCGAAATATTATCCGAACCCTCAGCGTAAGCAAATCAAAGCAGGGATCTCCATCGCTGATCGGAATCTTGCCTGGATCATCCCTGTAATTCGAACCCTATTACATCGCCCCCAAAACGGTAAACCACAAAAACTTACTGGTTGGTCTCCATGTTGTATTTCGCTTTTCACAACGCATATAAATCTGCTGACGCTTATCACTCCCGTGGTTTTCTCCACATGACACTGTTTATGTATAAAATCTTAAAAGTAATAAAGCTCATATATTGAATGAAAAAATCGGTGTAGGTTAGTTATTGCGCCATTTTAATACCCATTAGAAAAAGGAAAAAAAAAATATAACCGTTAACGAAAAAAACATCCTTGATAAGGAGTGGGGGAAAAAAAAGGGGTTCTTAGTATAATACATTGAGTTTCTTGTTGCACATCATGTGGGGGAGGTAGTAAGTCGAATAAACTAGGTGTTTGGGGAGTTGGTTTCAAGGAGGGGTAGAGGTTACCACCTTAAGGCGATGCATCTGCGAAAGAGAAAAAATAATTCTCCTGAGTAGAAAAAAATGACATGCAAGAAACGGGGCGAGAAAACGAGGTACCGTACGATATTATCCGTACAAGAAAAGGGCACTTCGACGACAAGCGAAAACGACAAAATGTGGATAGACGAGGGAAAACAAGCCAGTAAGAAAAAAAAAAATAACAAGCAAAGGAATCGCCTTTGACAAACAACTCCCTTTGAAACAAAAAAAAAAAAAAAAAAGCTATGGAAATGAAAATGAGAAGAAAGAAAATGCTATGCTTCGAGTTGTGGAAAACAATTGGGTGGTAAGTTGGAGTAATTGACCGAGAAGGCGGGCGGTCAATCCTCGTTTTGAGAAAAAAAAGTGGGAAAACATCCGGAAGGGACGTGGTTGAGCCTAGAGGCTGCTCTCTGTCTCGTCACCAGAGCCCTCAATCGGTGGGTTGCTCTCTGTCTCATCACCGGAGTCCTCAACTTGTGGGCTGCTCTTGTTCTTTGTTGAATCAGGACGGAGTAAAGGGTGAACTTTGGCCCAGTTGGGGGATGTGGGCACGCTTGTATTCGAACATTGCGACGACTGGGAGCCGCTGGGTTCGCCGGTGTTGATCTCGTACCCAGCGCTGGCGTCGCTAACCGTGCTACTAGACTCATTCCTCTTCTAGTGGGCAGGGCCGATAGCAAATTCGAACCAAAAGATAGCCTTTTCAACGTATTCCTTCTGATCGTTGGTCACCACCATATCGGAAATGAAGTCAAGCGAGTTATCCTTCCCGGGAGTTACTCGGAATCCGTATGTACAACGCTTCCCAGATTCCGGTGGAGGAATTGACAGGGAAGTAGGATGGTGACCTGGGTGTTGGACCCAAAACCCGTGAGGGCCTGAAAGAAACTTTTGGTGGGGGGAGATCTCGAAACGGATATTGGTTTCTCTTGGGCTTAAGTGGATAATAGAACCGCATCTCCACCTATCAGTTTCGGGCTCGATGATGATAGACCGCGATTCATTGGTTCCGGGTTGGATGAGAACCTCTATGGATTGAATTGGGGAATCTTGTTTTGCTAGATATGGTTATATGAGCATCACGGTACATACCGAGATAGAATATACAAAGTTTACTTACTGGTTCCGGGACGGCGTACGATGGAGTAATTGGATCGTTCTGCAGGTTGAAGTATCACCCCATTCTTAATCGAATGCGAGTTTAATCGAAACTCTGCATATTTGGGAATTTTCTGATCAGGTTTCGCGATTGGAATCAGTGGAGTAGACGGTTGAGGTTGGGGTGTGACTAATGCTGGAGATAGAGATTTTTCTGACGCAATGTTCGCAGGGCTAGCAGCGACCGGATGGGGAGAGCGGGATGCCTGAAATGGGTTCCGTGCAAGGGACTCTTGACCTAATGGCGGCGACTGAGCAGCACTAAAAGCAGCAGGGGTCGAGGCTGCTGTCGTGTGTCGGGAATTGGTAGCGGAGGCAGAAGAGGGGCTGCCCGCTTTTTTCGGACCATTCATTTTCAGTGTTATACGAGGCGGCTTGGGTTCAGCTTCCTCGGACTTGACTTGATCTTGGCCTTGATTGTCCTCTGGCGGTAGAGTTCTCGGTGGCTGTCCGAGGGCCTTCCTTTTGGTGACCATGGTATTGATAAACCATGCCTACACCGTCGGTTAGCATCTAATAAACCCTATGATGTGCGTAGTGTCCATGTCTGCAGTGTCTGGGCATACCTCCAAGATCCTGGCGTCAGCCATGACTTCGCTGTTCGGTTCATTAAACAGCGCGCAGTTGGAAAGCATTAAGAATATATCATTTTCAAAACAAGATACAATCGCATCCGGAGGGTAGTTCTTATTCTTGAGTTTTCTTTCGATCTCCCGTAGCGAAATTGGATTCTTGATTATCTGGTAGTAGTTCGGGTATTCCTTCTTCGGAACCAGTGATCTGAAGAAGTCGCCAACGAAGCTCTCGCCGCTGTGGAAGGTTAGAAAGGTATTGCAACGATTATCAGAGGTTATGAGACCTACCTGGAATCCCTGACTTCGTGTAGGAGGCTATACAGGATACCCGAGAGCTCTTCCTGTATCTCTTTGTACGACGGCCCGTTTATCTCCGGGGTAGTACTATCTGCGGTCTTGGAGGGCACTGCGTTGAATGCACCGACAAGCTCTTCAACTATGACACGAATCTTTGTTGAGAACTGGGCAATCAGAGAGTTGGTCTTATTGAAGGTGTTGGCATTCGTTTCCATCAACTTGAAGTCTTCCAGGATTTCCTGGACGGACCCGTAGGAGTCCAGCTTGGACTGAAAAATCCAACGCAAAAAGTGTTAACAAAGCATATCTAAAAACTGGATATTCTGACGATGGCGAAAGAGAAGAAGACTTACTTCAATTGTATCCAAGGCTATGGGATTTGTAATGATGGCGTAGTACTCTGGAAGGTCCGTCTGGAGGTCGCGACAACACAAGAGGGTGTGGAATTAGCCAATCCATGTTCCAGCGAAGAGATGCCTGGTTGCAGCGACATCCGTGTATCCGCATATGCAGGTGCGATACTAGAAGGGTGTCGCCAAGATATGGGACGGACAGCTGCAGACGGCACTCCATAGCCGATGGGAAGGGGTCTAATGAGGCTTGAGGCTTGAAGCCTGAAACCTCGAAGCTCGAAGCCTTGAGATGTCATGATGATGGTGATGAGGAAGAGCTTACCTTGGATGGGAGGGTCTCAAAGTTGGATGCGATCAGAATGCCCCTGCTTATCCGCCAATGCACGTTAGTACCGGCCGTCTTATCAATCAAGGAAAGCTGCCAGGTCGTGTTTCGTTTCAACATTTAATCCCCTCTTCTTTCCAAGCTCATCTCCATTTCAAGCTCCCCAACCTCTAACCTCGCAAGGTCACACAGCTCGGATCACAACCACCATCACCACCTACCTACCTACCAAGAGGATAGATCGACCATGCAGGCATCAAGCAGGAAGATGGAGCGAGCAGCAGCACCAAGAAGATGATGCCGACGACGATGAGGATGAGGATGATGGGAAGTGAACTCACCGTCGGGATTCTGTTGCTTCCCTGACTACCTTTAGGGTTGCTCTGCCAAACTCGGCGACAGATTGTGTCTCGGAGAAGTCGAAGGAAACAGGCTTTTGAGTTGATTGATAACAGCAGGTTAGTTTCCCTTACTGACGGGTTCCGGTTCCTCGAGGGTTAGTTCACGGAGTCAATGTTGCTTACTGAATTGGTCTGTCGCATCCTTTTAGAAGAATCATTGGTATCTTTGGTTGGGGAGCCGGACTGCTCCTTTCGTTTGGTTGTTCTTCTCATTATTGTTTCGGCTATCTATCGGTCGAGTCGAGAAACGGTCGAGGCTCCAAACAGCTACCGAATACGAGACCGAGCGCGTCTAACGAAAAAAGAAGATAAAAGACCGGATCCAATGGGTATAAGAAGGGTCGGAAGGGGAGGTTGAAGGCCTGTGGCTCTATCCTCCGAAGTGCGATTTTGTCAGGGATAGAGCCGAGCTGTGACGCGAGAGCGGGATGGGTTTTGTGTCGTCGGGTATGAACGTCCGGGTATCGAGAAGACGACGAGCAGAGAAGGATGCGAGATGCTGACGGGGGTTGACGGTGGAGGTGAGGTGAACGGTTGGTGATGGATGGTTTGGAGGTGTCGCGACCGATAAGCTGGCGTTGGTGGTTTGTGATGGCGGGAAGTGGGAGAGAAACGCAGAGACGGACGGAGACAGGGCCTGGCCAGGCAGGGACTGGACCAGAACGAGTGCGATGGCGGGAATAAGCAATGAAAGCGCAGCAGGAAAGAAATAGCGGCAATAGCTACTGTTTGATCCTCTATTTCTTCCTACGGGCATTGTATTCTCAAAAAAATAATATGAAAAACTCGATATAAGAATGGTCGACTGGTGGCTGACTTTTTTTTTTTTGGAGATGCCTTGTCTTGTCGGATTGGAAGCGACGAACGGGAAGCAAAAGCCCAAACCAATTATTAACTTCACTTCATGCAAGGTACATTTTTTTAATCTATCTACCGCGCCGGACACAACACAATTAGGTATAATATAAAAGGTGGACTGGTGATGTTCCTTTGATTGATGGTATTCGAGTAGTTTTATATTCTGTTATACCTATCAGTAATAGTCTACGGCTAGTCTGGAGGATATCTATATATTCTATTGGTGGTAGTTGGCGTTACAAGCTAGCTCATGCGTGCAGTGCTCGTTTGTTTACGTTCAGCTCTGCTTGTTCTTTGACCACCAAAATTTCTGTCGCTTCAACCCAACCCAACCCAACTCAAACCCCTCTATACTACTTTACTGCTCCCCCACAAAGAAAGAAACAGAGAAAGGAAGGAAGGAAGGGGAAGGAAGGAAGGAAGAAAGCTCCAACCCATTCAAAAGCACATTCCCAAGCTTCATCCATCTCGGCTTCCCTCTCTCTCTCTCAACCACCTCCAACTTCCGAATCTCCTGGTATCCTTCGACATCTCTTTCCTTAAGCTTTTCTGACTCACCTGTCTGTCTGTCTGTTTATTCGTCCGTCCATCTATCCATCGAGCGGCCAGCTGGGGTCCGTCCATCGAAGCTAGAATCGCAAAACTCTGCATCTATATACATACTTCCTATATCACGAGTACTTGATTGGCCAACCATCGACAATGTCTCGTCACCACCACCGTCAAGGAGGATCTGGACCAAGGATGCTCACTGAGTCCGAACGTGCGAGACTCGAGGAGTTCGTTCCGGACATCAACTACTCTGCCAGGCAAATACAATCTCGCTCTCTTTTATCTCTCTTTTGCCTCTCCCCCTCTAGCGATTCCGAGTCTCTAACAAACGTACGGTGGTCGAACAGATACTCGGATAGCAAATACGAATACCGGTACGTCCCTGTCGCCAATCCCGACCAGCTTCCTCTACCATAATACTGATTGTCGCTCTAGTCATGTGATGCTCCCGAAGGCCATGCTCGATATGATTCCCAACGACTACAAGGATAGTAATGGGGTCCTGAAGATTCTGAAGGAAGAAGAATGGCGTGGGCTGGGAATCACACAGGTACCTACTTATAAAGCTGGCGATCTTCAGGGCGCAGAGTTTTAGCTGATCGCTGGTACGCTCTAATTTAGTCTCTTGGCTGGGAACACTATGAAGTCCATGCGCCGGAACCACATATCCTCCTCTTCAAGTGAGTTACCCTCTATTCATTGCCTATCGAGAATTTATTCTAATCGTGGAATTTCTTTCTTTCTTTCTTCTTTCGTTCAGACGCCCGAAGAACTACGGCCAACCAGGTCACTGAAGTGAATCCTTTCCATGTTTTTTTTCTTTTCTTATTCGATCCGTACCACCACCATATCGACAGATTCTCATCTTACATATCTATAACGGATTCGCCGTAGTGGAGAGCTAGCTGTACAAACAAGGGCTCGGAAGACGAAGGCTATATACCTAACTCCTGATAAGGAAGATAAAGAAATGAGAATGAGAACGAATGACGAGAGAAGGAAGGAATGAAGATAAAAAGACAACAACCTTTGAGCAACATATCCCCTCACATTTTCAGGCGTCCCGAGGAGTTTAAGCCATGGATTTTTTTCTCAGTTCTTGTTCTTGCTAAGGCTCCCAAGCCTCTGCTGCTTTTGTTTCTTTTCTTCACTGTTCTATTAGCATATTATTATATCAATGCATAGCTGGACCTCCCTCTCCCTCCTTCCTTTCTGTCTTCTATCTTCTATATATCTCTCTCTATCTTGTGTGTGTATACATGTCTCCAGCTAGAATATGTCCCCTAGAGGTAGAATGTCTTGGTCGTGTGTGATTACATAATCCATCAGCGGCGGAAAATGCCGCGGCCGATGAAACGCGTACATTTCCGTTTATGGTTAGATCGCTCCTTGTAATTTCCTATTGTGGTAATTTGGTGTCGGCTCCAACGCATTTTTTGCACAGCGCTCCGACGCTCCGGCCCAAATCTCCCTTCCTTTTCTTCCCCGTCCTGTCTTCTCTATCTCCACCTATCACCACCAACCATCATCACCATCCCTCTCCTCCATCACCACCTTCCTGCGAACCTACCTTCGCCGGTAACGGTCCAGCGGGCGCCTGACTTATCGACATCCTGGTTCTTTCTTCAGCAAGAGTCGTAGCCCGGTTTATCTTTCTTCGTTCTCGCTGTTCTCGCTGCCCAGCTTTCTTGACACTCGTCTTCCCTGCTTTCCTCGCGACGCGCTGGGTTTTTTTTCTCTCCCACCATCTCGGAGCCTCCTACTCGCTCTTGTCCGATACCCATACTCTTTGGTCGATACGGTCCTTGGACACTCGGACTTCGACAATCACGGACTTCACATATCTCCCCGGCGAAATGACGTCGGCGAAAGAAAGTTGGCACCCGGCCGACCAGCGGGAGCAGCCTCCACCACCCGGCCATCTCCCGCCCAGCCAGTCCCAGTCCGGCCGACAGTCCCCCAGTGGGATACATCGCTATCAGTATGCTTCATGCTCCACACATTGGTGTTGTTTTCAGGTCGGGCTGTTCATCTTACTAACCATTTGTTTTTTCGAATGTTATTTTAGGCCACCTCCCTCTCAGGGTATGCTATTCCAGAGACCATCCCACCCCCCATACAAGATAAGACATCCGATGGGTGCTATACAATTACTCCCACCGAATCTATGGCCATACACTCCGAGTTTCCCGTTTTCCGGGGTGCCTGGATCTTCGTTTGATTGTTGGTTGTTTTTGTAATCGCATTTTCTGGGTGTGCTAACGATCTGCCGCACTAATTGCAGGAAATTTTTACCAAGGGCCTCCACCCACATCACAGGCCGGACCACAGGCTGCACCGCAATCGCAGCTACCACATCTACCCAGCCTCTCGTCGGGACAGCCTCCCTACCCTCTCCCGTCGCTACAAGGTGGTCCCCAGGGCCCTTCTCATCCACACATACTGGACCGTCCACACGAAACAAGGCCCCCCCACTCACAGATTCCCCAGCTTGCGAGTCCTCCTGTTGGGCTGGGACAGCAGCAGCAGCAACCAGGTCCTGGTCATCTATATCCTGCGTCACATCCCCCGAATCCTCAACAGCAGCCTCCTGCTCAACCTCAGGATCGTCTAGGGCCTATCCCACCGGCCAATAATGCCCAGCCACTCCCTGCAATATCTTCGCACCCACTTCAAGCTTTAACCCAACTACCGCAGCAAGGTGGACCTCCACCACCCCAGTCCCATCAGGAGGCCGTTGCGACCATAGTTAATGCCCAACCCGCCGGTCTCGTAAACATGCCCATTGGTGCACAGGCGTCGATGCCCCCCTCGTACCGTCCACTTAACGTTAAAGACGCTTTGTCTTACTTGGATCAGGTGAAGGTTCAATTCGCCGAGCATCCCAATGTTTATAACCAGTTCCTGGACATCATGAAAGACTTTAAGAGCCAAGCGTATGTGCCAAATCTACGTCCAAAAATATTTTGTCCAGTGCTCTTTGTGAGACTGTCGCTCGTACATGTGCCAAATTTGCTTTGAAATTATTTTTTGGACAGTACTCTTTCACGAGACTGCCGTTCGCATCTGTGCCATCTAAATCTTAAATTTTTTTTTTTTGGCTTTTTTTGCTCTCTTTTCGCTGAATCGTTCGTTTCATCAGTATCGATACCCCGGGTGTTATTGAGCGTGTTTCGACTCTTTTTGCGGGAAATCCAAACTTGATCCAGGGGTTTAATACGTTCCTACCCCCCGGATACCGCATTGAATGCTCCAGCGACCCTTCGGATCCTCATTCGATTCGTGTCACCACACCTCAAGGGACGACAACCGCAACCTCCGGTTTACCTCCCAATCTCCACCTCCAGGGAGCAGTTCCTCCTGCTGGACAGGTAAACGGGGGTTGGAGGCAACAGGACGCGTGGGGAGAACAGGCTAGTGCTAGGTTCAGATTTAGCGGGGATGAGCCTGGGCCCTCCGAAAGACCACTACCAGGAGAACCGATGCGTACGGGACAGGTTCAAGGCCGCCCCGGCCACCCCATGGCCAACCAGCCAGCCCACCTTCAACAACCTCAACCACTCCAGGCTGGCTCGGGGCAACCTTCGGGTGCGGATACCGTCAACCAGCTTCAAAATGCTGTAGCTGCGGCTAACGGAACCGGACCTTTGCCTGGAGGTCAAATGAGGCAAGCACCGCCCAATGGCCCGTTGGGACAGCCGGTGGCGAACGGCCCCCTCACCCCAGGTGCTGATGTGAAGCGTGGCCCTGTAGAATTCAACCATGCCATCAGCTACGTCAATAAGATCAAAGTAAGCACTGTACTCGAGCCATGCAAATCATACAGCCGGACTTACCCAGGAACCTCTATGAATAGACTCGCTTCTCGTCGCAGCCAGAGATTTATAAGAATTTCTTGGAGATATTGCAGACGTACCAGCGTGAAAGCAAACCGATCCAAGAGGTGTACAGTCAAGTAACGCAGCTATTCAATGCCGCACCGGATTTGTTGGAAGATTTCAAGCAGTTCTTACCAGAGAGCGCTGCACAGGCAAGACAGAAGCCGGATGACCACCAGAGAGATATGGTAGGTTGCCGTTGATAGAATAGATGCCGAGGAAGTCGTAGGAAGAAGAGCTGACATAATTCGTCCAATAGAATGGAATGGGCGGTCCTGGTGGACGAGGGCCCCCTCCACAAGGCCACTTCGCTCCTCCTTTGGCTGCTCCCAAGGACACCGGCAAGAGGAAGCGTCCGGCACAGCCTGTTCTATCTAATTCTCGTGATTCGGGGATGGCTCCTCTACCGAGTAACCCGCTACACGATTTGAACGTTGGGCCGAGCCCAGGTCCCCGGGGAGCTGCAGCTAACAAGGTAAACTTCTATTTTACTACTATCAGTGCCAGATCGTCTACTTTATCATCCTTCCTCCCACCTCCCGCCCCCCTTCTTCCTCCCACCTCCCTCCCTGCAGCCTTCCTCATTACCATCCCTCACCCCCCATCGCAACATCACGCATCGATCAAGCCGCGTCACTGTTTGATTCATAAACCCCATCTCCATTTCTTCTTGCTTGATATCTTACTCCACGAAACCTTCCCCCAAAGGCTTCTCGGTTGCTCAACACCGCATACCGAGGTCTGAAAATGCCAAATTTACCACAAAACTTACTAACACGTCCTTGGCTCTACAGCGTCCCAAGATCATGCACAAAGCAGCAGAACCCCCGGTCTCTCCTACTCTTATTCCTGCACCACCGACACCTCTTCTTCCAGCAGATCCTGTTGGAGCTACGGGCGAAGAGATTGCTTTCTTTGACCGAGTCAGAAAGTATATCGGAAACAAGCAGACTTACAATGAGTTCCTGAAACTGCTGAATCTTTTCAGCCAAGATCTCATGGACAAGTCGTTGCTTATAATCACACTTGAAACGTTCCTGGGCAGCAACCCGGAACTTTTTAACTGGATTAAGCGCTTCCTCGGCATCCAAGATAAGACCGAGGATAGTGTGCAAAATGCTTTGAAGAAGAGCCAAAAGGTTCGGCTTAACGTTTGCCGTGCTCTAGGACCTAGTTATCGCCTATTGCCAAAGCTCGTACGTCCTACCTCATATCCTTATAACCAATCTAATCTCTAACGTACCCCTAGGAAGCCACAAAGCCATGTAGTGGCCGCGATGATATGTGCCGCGAAGTGCTGAACGATGAATGGGCTTCGCACCCGACTTGGGCTAGCGAAGACTCCGGTTTCGTTGGTCACAAGAAGAACCAATATGAGGAAATGCTTCATCGTGTTGAAGAAGAGAGACACGACTATGACTTCCACATCGAGGCGAACTTGCGAACGATTCAGCTCCTAGAGCCCATTAACCAGAGGATTGCCACGATGACTAATGAGGAGAAGGCAAATTTCCGATTGAGTCCCGGTCTCGGAGGTCAGAGTCGAACTATCTACCAACGCTGTATCAAGAAAGTTTATAGAGACGACGGTCTTGAGACAATCAAACAGCTACACGAACAACCAGCCTACGCCGTGCCTATTATCCTCAAGCGGCTGAAGCAAAAAGATGAAGAGTGGCGTTTTGCACAGGTAAGCGATCGCTCCCTTATTATTTCCATTCGATTTGAGGTTGTTAACGTCTATGCAGCGTGAGTGGAACAGAGTTTGGCGGGAGCAAACCGGGAAGATCTTTTATAAGAGCCTTGACCATCAAGGAAATACCTTCAAGCAGAATGACAAGAGGAACACGACCAACCGACATTTTAACGCCGAAATCGATGCCCTCTACAAGGTTGCGGACGCCTCAAATACCGACAAATCCTATCATCTGAAATTCAGTTTTCCAGATCTGGACGTTTTGTTGGATATTTGCCGTCTGCTGTCTACTCAATTAGAAAAGGATGGTGCCTATTCCTATTCCGAGCGCCAAAAGATCTCGCTGTTCATTAGGAGCTTTATCCCAACCTTCTTTGGAATTAACAAGGATGACGTGGAGAGCGCGATGGGTAGCTTCTCACGGAAGTCTCCAGATGAGGACGTGGATATGGACCACGCTGATTCATCTTCAGGAAGACGCAAGAACAAGGAGTCAAATCTCCTCCAAGACGTTCTCAGGCGATCCCGTGGTGGCAAGACCCACAAGGCAGATGGTACTGGCAGTCGCGGGTCTACCCCGGAACTTTCAAACGAGGATGACCTTATGGAGGTCGACGGCCTTGATTCGGAACCAGTTCCCCCGAACGCCCCTGCCACCTGGATAAATCCCACCGGCCCGTCTCGTCCCTCCAATGGGATCGAACCTTCGAATGTCGCACCGGGCACAGACGCCCGGGACATTGTTGTCTCGGAACTAAAGGAGCGAAATGTTTACAATTTGTTCGCCAACGGTAGCATTTACTGCTTTATGAGGCTGCTTCAGATTGTCTACCAACGACTGTTGGACGTCAAAGGCTGTGAGGAAGTCGCCAAAGTTACGCTGAATCGTCGAAAAAACAACACGACCGCTCGCAAACTTGGGCTGATCCCTCAGGCATATGATGACTTCTTCACGGTTACGGATGATGCCAACTATTACCAACAAGTTTTGGACCACGCTGAGAGACTCATTCTCGGAAACATCGATTCTAATGTATTTGAGGATGGAATGCGCTCTGTTTATATCCAGAAGGGCTGGCAGCTCTATACGATAGACAAGCATATTGCCACGCTCAATAAGACAATTCAAACGTTTGTTGGGGATGGTAAAGAGAACAGTAACGAAATTCTGAAGCTCTTCGACAGAGATAGAGCTGAAGAGAAGACAAACTTCCAACTCCAGATGTCGTACCGAAGGGATGTTGAACACTTCATAGGTCGCGAGGAGCCAACCTATCGAATCGAATGGGTACGTTTCCTTTCCCTTACATATCTCCTAATTTTTCAACTAACAGGTTATTTAGAACACCGAGACAAAGGAGATTGCTATCCAACTGCTCTTCCGAGTCGACCCGACACACACAGCGAAATTGACAAAGGATGAAAAATGGTCTTACTACGTGGACTCGTACATAATGGCACAGCCCACCGAAGGTGTCGATCCCCCCAAGAAACCGCCATTCCTACCTCGTAACCTTCCTGCACCAGAGGCCATCGACTCTTTTAGCTCTAGAGACTGCGAACTTAGCGGTTCGTATAGCTACAAGAAGCCGATTATCCAAGAAGGCTTGGAGTTGAAGATCTGCGTGAATACGTATAAGTTGTATTTCACGCCCGGTACCACTGATGTTATGATCATGAGTGGAGAATCTAGGCAAAGATCTCTGGAAGCGGAGAAGCGAGGTACAGCGAAGCGGAAACGGGATTTCGAGGCGGAGTATGTTAATAGCAGGAAGAAGTTGAATGATGCACATCCAGAGGATATAGTGTTGGGTTTCGATGGGAGGGAGGGCTTGTGGAAGCCTTAGAGAGGATGGGTGTTTGTTAGTCTTTCTATTTGCTGGGTTTAATTACTAGCGATGTTTGATGACGGCATCCAGTGTTGTCTCAGAGGTGGACGTTATGGAATGTGCCACTTTCTAGGCATGTGGGGTGTTGGGATTGTTTATTCGAAGGGGTTATACGATATACTATACTGCTTATGGAAGGGGTTTGTAAGCTCATGAAGGCCTGATGGGGGATTCTATGCTGTGGTTTATGTTCCTATCCTAAAGGGGCCTTTGGTTTCTTTTACCAGTTTTTCTCTCTTTTTCTTTCCTGTCAAAAAAATCCGGCGCGTGGTTATCACCGATATTTACGTCTACGGGCGCTTTCTTGCCTATCTTCCGCCTTTTTTTTTTCGTTTTCGTTCTTTTACGCTAACTTTCCTTTTTTTGATCAGTTTTAATGAATATGAACTAGAATTCCTTTTTTGTTTTTTCTTTGCCTTTCTTTTTTTGTGATCTTGGTGTGTGATGTTTTGATAGGTTTCGTGAATAGGTAGTGTATACTACTTGGTAGAATGAAAGTACTGATTGGCCATTGGGGTGCAATATTTTGTGAACTGTGGTATTGTAGAAGGGGCTGGAAGAGTACGCTTTTGGGTATCCTTGCGTGCCTCAAGGTTCCTGCCTGCTAGGATATGGAAAAATTTAAAACCTACGATGGCGTGTGGCCTAGGCACGAGACCACGTGCGACTATTTTATACTGTCTTTAAAATTCCCTTTTATAATACAAGCTACCTAACTATAAAAGAATTCCCGAGGCTAAGTAGGTATTTGAATATTTAATATGGCGATACTAGCTATGGGCTTAGCTACATCAATACTTAACCCCTAGCGCTAGCCACATGTGCAAAAGTCACACGTACTCATATACGTACATCTAAATACATACCTAACAATTCTTTCAGTCTTTAATATTAAGACGGAGGTCCAAGTGCCATATCACAACTTACACCGTATGGAGGGTTTGGCTCTGGGTTTTCCGCTTCTGCCTTACCGTACTTCCTTTCATACTCCTTACGTATTTGATCCAGGCCCATCCCGGGATCTTTACTTTCCAAAAAGCCTGCATTGTGACACTTCTCCCATTGGTTATAATTTTCCTTTGCCTGACGGTATTCAATGGAATTTAGCCAGGTTTGCTCGAGGGGTTTATTCTTCTCTTCGCAAGCATTGTAGTCATCTATGAATTGGTTTAATCCAGGATGAAAAGTATCTCTGGTTGCCAGAGAGTTAGCCCTTCTCCATGCAGCCGAAAATGGCCGGGTAGGATTCTTTGCCGTTTACGGATGCTGGGATTAGATGTGGGAGAATGACGGAGTTGAGGTATGCATCTTCGGCTTTGCTTTCTGTCCTGTTTTTACCGCTAGTTATGCCGGACTGCTTTTGCAGAAGGGGTGGTGTTTCGTTGGTTTGGAGTGGGTTGTAGGTTATTGCGCCGTTTAAAACAGAGAGAACATGCTCTCAACTCGTAATTATGTAAATGGCGAGGTGCAAAGATACCAGTGACAGGGAAATACGGAGCTACCAATAGGATCTAGGGTGAGGGTGAGGGAAGGGCGGCGCCTATAATGATTTAAGATCACACATTCGAAGAAAATGAAGTGCATCTACAAAATAGGCAAAAAATTTTTAAGGATGAAATATTCGAAGTCGTATAGCCGTCACATGCATGGAGTATTTTTAGACCAGCGTAGACTAACTGTTATATGTTGTATACAATAGCCTAAGCTCGCAACTATATCAAATTCAACAGGGCTGAAATGAAACGAATGCAGGGGGTGGCTTCGAAGTCGACCCATCGTTTTTATGAAGCGCTTTTTTAATATATATATATATTTTGGGTTTGCTGTTTTATATTAATGTTAACACCACCTGCACATGTAACAAATTTTAAAACGAGTTGTGATGTTGGAAATTCTAAAACGGTAATGACATCCTCGTTTTCCTAGACGCTGGTTGGCCACTTTTGGATCCTGGCTCGAGGAAGCTGCCGCCAGCATGCTGGTCTGTTAAACCGACGCAAGATCAGGCGAGACCCTTCCCCTTATAGCACTTGGGTGTCTTTCGCATGTGGACATTCATTTGTTTATTTGTTTTGTTTCCCTTCCTTTCTAATATCTATTTTCATAACTTCTCCCGTGGCCTATTGACTATTTTAATATCAATATTTCGTGGTGCAGTTGGTTAGTTGTTAACTGTGGCAATTTTGGATGCTCGTCGACCCTTTTATGATTAGTCAACAGTTAATCACTTGCTCCTGTGACTCGGTCTACAACATGATATAGCATGCATAAGCACTGCTGCGATATATTTTAAATCTATACCACAAAGTAACCTAAGGACTACGCTAGTGCTCCCTCTTTAAGGTCTTCGTACGATTGGTATCCCAGAATACAAACGTATATTATGATTATTCCTTCGTTTGGGATAAAAGTAAATCGTAGTTGTAGATGCGGGCCAGCACTTCGCTCGCTTTGTTTCTAGACTAGTTAATAGATCATGTTAAGCAGAAAATGTTAACGATTCAAAAATTTAAATGTCATGCAACGCACGGTGAAAATATGTGCATGTACTCTAATTCAAGCATCGAGGGTTTCAAGTGGACAATTTGTTTATATATTGTCGTACATTTGTATTTCCGAAGAACCACACAACTATCGAGAATACATTCTCCGCTTTCGCGCTATCTCCCCTGACCCAATCTACTTAAGAACCCACTTTGCCTTGTCGTCACAATCATCCAGTGGCTTATCACCAACCGGTAGTAGTTCTTTAAGAGTTCCTTCCGGAGTAATAAAGGGCTGACAACTTTTAAACCACTTGTAAAATTTCCCGATGGAATAACAATGATCCAATTCTTCATAATCCTCCTGGTCCTTGGACCAAGTGTTTACCTTTTGTACAACATCATTTTTGCATATCCTAATTTCCTCAACTTTCTTGCCGTATTCATTTAAAGCTGCTTCTATCGGCGACGGGGAGAAGGATGGGAATGAAGCGTCAGTATTGTTGGCACAACCGAAGAGGGCGGGGAAGAAGTTTGTATTGTTTATGGTCAACTGGACTAGATACGGGATTATCAACGTTCTTGTCCGGTATTCTGCTTCGGATGGATCAGGCGTGGTTCCTGTTTCGTTGTCTTGCTTTGGTAGCTTTGGACAGTGCCACGTTCTGCCCTCGGAGATGGTTGGACCGTCCAGATACACCACTTCCTTTATATCAGGATAAGCCCAGCGAGGATTGGCATCTTCGCCTTTGAAATCGTAACTATTTAGATCGGAAAGGGTAAGCATTAATGCAGTTATGATAAGCTCAATATATTTTTTTCTGCCCTTAGGGGGAGAGTACATCTAGTACTCAAAAATTGGAGAGGGTCGACTTACCCTGATCCCACAAGTGCAGTGCGTACGCTATATGTCGGACTAGGCACCTTTTCCTCGCCAGTCGGACAAAAATCAGACACATATACAAATCCATAAAAATCCTGTCTGTTAGGGAGAAGTTTATAATCTATATTGATCTGCAGTCCCGGATAACTGGAATCCCCAAGGATACATCTCCCCGTTGCTTTATTGGCGACCGATTTAGACGCGAAATGGGTGTAGTTAACGGCATAGTAAGGAAATGATGGCTCCAGAGTGTCGGCATTACGTTTTAGGGTTCTGGTAATGAGCTCGCCCCCTTTCCGTGTTTGCCATAGTTGGTAAGGGTTGCCCTCTTCGCACTCTTCTAGAGCGGCGAAGTTTTGGGCGCTTTTATTTGTCCGAGGTTGAAGGGTTGTATTTGGGTCGGTCAGGCAGTAGGTGAGACCGTTTAACGTGAAAGAGACTATTACTTTTGTTAACCTGGGCTATGTTTCCTTTTATACCATAATTTGGATTTTGTTTTTTTATACAATGACGAGCGCGAGAAGTTTGCATGGGGGTGGCTTACTTTGGGAGTAATCGGCGGTGATATTGCTTAGGTCGACGTCGGGATTTGTATCGCTGACGCTTACCTGTACGCTTTGCTCGAGGTCGGTGGGTACCTCGTGGGGGAATTCGTAGTCAAGTTTAGCATTTATGGTAGCTGATAATATAAAGATTAGAAGGAGGGAGATATTGATATTGCCTTTAATAGATATGAAGGTATGCATAGCGCAATTGTTGATGTCGCAAGCTCTATAGTTTTGGGTTTTGTTAGAGTGATGAACTTATACATAAGGTATGGGGGGCTTTCCGGAGTAGCGGTAGTAGTATTTAAATATCTACAGCTGATACCGTGGTAACAAAATCATAAAGTACAGCATTCTGTCATTATATATAAGATGAAAAATGTGTCTCATGAGAATATTATCGACCAGGCCTGGGACGAGACAAGGATGTTATAACATCAATTAAAAATTCGAACGTCGATCTCCTCCAGACAATCCGTGGGCATTCTAACCGGTTGTTGGGGTGGGGAGGTTTATGCTCATCTTCGGAGGTAGTGCAAATTCGATTCTATGAAAAAGCTCTCTGAGGTTATTTGAAACGGAGCTTTGAAAACAAGTTGGTCAATATGTTGGTGTTTTTCAAAGTTGAGGGGATTGTACTGAATATAACAATTAACCTCGTTGTCAATATGAAACACGATTCCAAAGGGCTGTTGGACCAATGAGATGTCCAGAAGGGGGCGGGTTTACTAACTGCCATGCCTGACGCCGTTGGACAGGAGTGTCTTGCTGGGCGAATTCTACAAGCATAGATAGATCGAAAGAGGAGGCGATCCTACTCATAGCCTATTAAGACATATTCTTCATGGCTCATGCTTATACTTGTATGGTCTATTTCAATTCTGTAATTTTTAGCATTTTAAAAAATTATCTAGCACCGAGACGATCGATACGACCTTCAATTCTAAAAATATTTGGACTTTAGCACAGATGCAGGAATAGCCAGTAGTTTCAATTTATAGAGTGAGTTTTTCCAACATATCAGCCTAACATTCAAACATAAGCTTAAAGGGCTTAGATCGTCACTTGAAACCGCATATTGTATTTTGTACAACTCTGAACTTTGAAACTAAGTAAGTAGTTGGGTTTCTTGTGCCGCAGAGGGGTTCTAGTGTTGACCCTGTTGGATATTTGGCGCAACTTCAGCGCTAGCCTTGCAATCAAGGGGAGCCAAAAAAATAAAAATAAAAAACCATTGGCCTAAATGTACCTAAGTGATTATCAATATTGTGAAATTTTCAAGGAAATAGCAATCAGGATGTACCCTTTTTCACATCGAGGATACCATTATTTGGGTGTGCTGTAGGCAACGAGCTTACAGACAATCAGAGTTGGTTTCATCACGTGGCCAGTATAAAATTCTCAAAAGCTTCCTCGAAACCGAACCACACCTCAAGCGCATCAATCGTCGCCAACCACACGACGGCCGACCAGCCACACCTCCAATCCCCCAAACGCATACTACAATGCATCGCGCATACATATGGTAGCCTCCCAAATCGACACCTTCCGACAATATACCTCGAGGACCCACCACCGACTAAAAAACCGATAAGAACCAGAAAAACACATACAATCGATTTTGAAGATGTCGGCCAAAAACTTCCGTCTCCCACCCCTCCCCCGCTTCCGCGTGAAGTCCGCGAATAAACAACAAGTACACCCGTGTAACCTCGTTATGTCCAGTGTTCTTGGATGTTGGGCTTCTCAAGGTCATGCTACCAAGGGTTGTGAAGCGTTCGAACAAGCGTTGAGGACTTGCATGGATACCAATGTCAGTAACCTCGGCCTATATACCTTAATAGCTTTGGATGCTAACAACTTGTTTCTTTTGTGTGATTTAGAAACGAGTTAAATCCCAGAAGAGCACACTTAACTACCATATGGCGAGGTTATATCCGAAGATTGTGGGGCCGCAGAAACCGCATATGTAACATATGTATTACCGTTTCTAACGGTTTATTTTACCCATATACTACTATTAAGCCCATCGTGGTTGGTCGGTGGCCGTTGGGAGAATGTTGTACATATAATCGAACAGTCGTATCGCATTTGGCCTAGGACAGGAATGCACTTTTTTTGGTTGGTGTAGGAATATGATTACTTTTGTCTGTATATAATTTTAGATGGAATCTATATCGCTTGGTTTCAGATAACTAGGTTCCTAGGTAATTGCAATTGAGTAGGGTTGGAGCGGAAGAGTGAATATATTGCCTTGGAAGTGGTATAGACAGATCTGATTGTCAAAAAAATATACAGTATAGCTATTGTACACTATGAACACTTGAAAAAGAAACTCGAGCTCTATAACAGAAATGCCGTGATCCAAAATACCATAAAATAGAGAAACATACATACCGAATATGTATATACTCGGGTTATCTCGCCGCCCGAATACTCCGAATACCTCGTTCATAATCTCCGATACTAATCCTAAAGAGAACCTCAATGCCTTAACTATCGACGGTACCAAATTTCAGCGTACTAAATCCCCAGTAACGCCCGAAATATCAGCCTAGATCCCCAAAAATCTCTACATACACCCAATCTTCCCACCGCAGTCTTCTCCTTCGAGGAGAACCTATTCAGACTGGACACCACGAGACCATACTTAAGCCTCATCAACCCACTTCCCCTCCTTCGCCTCCACATACTCCACCATATCCTCAATCGTACAAACCTTAAACCCCCACCTCCTCGCAAAAGCAATACAATCATCCCGTCTAGCCATCAACCCATCCTCCTCCCTCACAATCTCACAAATAACTCCAACCTCCTCTTTCCCCGCAAGTCTACAAAGTTCCGTCGCAGCCTCCGTATGTCCTCTTCTAACCCTCACGCCACCCTTCTTAGCTCTAAGAGGGAGCATGTGCCCCGGTCTCCTAAACTCCAATGGCTTGGAATTCGGATCTGCAAGTTTTCTAGCGGTTAAAGCGCGGTCATGGGCGGAGATGCCGGTTGTGGTGCCGGTTGCGAAGTCGGTGGTTATGGTGTAGGCGGTTTGGAGGCTATCTTGGTTTTTTGGGACCATTTGGGGGAGTTCGAGACGGTCGGTGTGGGTCGGAGTCATGGGGACACAGACGTAGCCGCTACGTTGTTAACGGTAATGGACTAATTAGTTATTTGGTTCCGTTGCTGGGGAGGTGGGGTGTGGAGGGGGGTTACCTGGTGTGCCGGACCATGAAGGCCATCTTCTCGGTGGTTACATCTTGAGCGGCAATGATCAGGTCGCCTTCGTTTTCTCGGTCTGTGGAGTCGAGGACTACGAGAAATTCTCCTCTTCCTGAAGATAGTAGCAGTAATTGTTAGCCTTCTGATCAACTTTTGCCTTCATTCTCACCATCATGCGGCATCCGGACCGAAGCCTGTCGACCGTTTTTTTTCGCTTGTGACTTCGAAGCTACTTTTTATGATTTTGCGAATTTGAACATGTGGTTATTATGGTAAACATACTGAAAGCTTCCACCGACTCTTCGATAGAATCGAATCTTAGATCCTTAACGTGTGAACCGTTTGCGCCATTGATGCCGTTTGCGCCGTTTGCGCTGCCGTTTGTAACAGTCGTGGTCATTGTCGCAGGCATGTTATTATATCGGTTGATATGATTTCTTGGAAGGGGAATCAAGAGAGAATGGAAGGGGTTTTGCCGATGTCAGAAGTGTTGTATAAAGAGATTTCGATGGCTACGGAAAAGCTTAAAAGGGTCCTTGAGCTTATAGCGCTTAGTAAAAAGTGTTTAAGCTTCCTAGTAAGGATTGATAATAGAATGTCGGGGAGGAGAAATGGAAGGTCGATCGGTCTGGATTTCGACTTTTTTGGAGGGCTTGAAACTAGGGATATAACTCTTCTGGTGGATCGATTGGAATCGCAGTCGCAAAAGCTAGTATACTAGTAGCGGTCGTCTTCGGGGTAACAATGAAGATATAGAAAATATTATACAGGAAACTAGAAAAAAAGGTATAGAGAATCAATGGAACCGCTCGGAAGTAAAAAAAATTGACATCCCCAGGAAATAGCTTAAGGCTTATAAGGGCAGGCCGCAGGCTTGGACCGGGGCAAGTTCACAGCATCCGTTCGACTGCCGGATCTGGACCGAGGCTTCCCACCCACTAGCCTTGAGCTCGAATCGAGGTTGAAGGCGGATCACCAATCAACCAAGTAACTAACCGGCGGGGTGGCGAATCAGATGTGAAATTTACTCGCGAATGCAAATGTAAATGGGCCTTGGAATGCGACTGGATTCGTGTTGGCTGCAGCACATGGATATAGTGGCCTCGAGACTAATATAGAGATTTCAATCCGATCTGGTTTTTAATATTTATATCAAAAATAGGTAAAGCTCAAAGATGAGTAATTAATCATGAAAGCATTCTGCATTCGCCATCGACCACTTAGTAATCCGTGAAGCTTGTGGAGTCGGATCGAATAACGTGACAGCGCAGGTGCTAGGGCCCCGCAGTCGGCCGAAGTTCAGGGTTTTTGGTCTAGAATGGGCATGCTGTGCTACCCGACTCAGCCGAACAGTTCCCTGCAAATCCCGCCGGCAATATACGGCTGCAGCCTCATGATATGACCTCAACGGAACAATTGAAGGAAGAAAGATAAATGTATAGTTCGGTCGTTGCATTGTCATTTGCGTAAGGAAAAGAAAACTATCGTAACACTTCAAGTCTGTTCGTTACACCCAAAGCTACAAAAAAGACGAGGAAAAGCAAGGGAAAACGCCTGTATCGTAACAACAAGAAGCCCCTAAGCAAAGCAAGCAGGCAATGCAAAGCAGAAAAGAGCATTGAACCCAAAGGAAATCGTGAACGCAGAAAGAACAGACAGACAGGCAGTGGTAGCAGAGAAGTAGGAAAACAGAAACAAAGGGAAGACGTTAAAAGAGGCGGTATCGCCTAAAACAAGAAAAGTGAAGTCCGAAATATACGGAAAACACCCCACAAGACCAAGATGGTTTCGTTATTTTTCACGACATTGAGGCCCAGAAGAAAATCCGTAAAAGAAACTCATGGACAAGTCGTAAACACAACATCTTGGCTCCTTCTCTTCTTCCCGTCTCTTCCCCATGAAGGTTCACACAAAAGAATTCATTATCAATTAAACTCCTCCAAAACTGTCAAAAAGACCTTGCCATTCAGAACAATCAGATTGTACAATCCGAACACCATTCGCTTCAAAACAAAGAAGCATCTGAAGAAAAAGGTTAGAATACAGGGCACAAGTGTGCCGTACTGACTCGGAGTGGGTTCGTGGTCATAAGAATCGGGTCGGTGATCGTGGTCGTAGTAGTAGATTTGGATGTCGAAGTCAGTCATAAGGGGTGTTGGGGTAGGGTTGAAAGGGGGGTTATAAAATATCAACAAAGAAGGGAATGCTTTTCAAGCAGTATCGCATCGAGTATCGGCGGTCGTCGTATTTGGGGAGGCATCTCCCTCCTCTTTAATAAAAATCGTACAAGCCACGCAGGCCTAAAAGTCCCACTCCAAGGAAACACCACCATCAGTAACCTGGAAGACACTCATGGACTCCTCAGGCTTTATAGACATCTTCTTCTTCTGGGCGACCGTATCGTCCAGCCCCATATCAGGAAGCTCATACTGAGGACCATACATCGCCTCAATCTTCCTCATCGCCTTGACCTTGTCTTGAGCTTCTGCTGGAAATCTTCCGGTGCGAACGTGTTCCCAAGACTCCCATCCGTCGGCTCGGGCGGCGGTGACCCAATCGGTGAGAGCGGAGTGGATGTTCGCAAGCTGCTCATAGTGTTGTCCCTTTCCGGCACATCTCAAAATTTGTCCCATGGTTTTCTCCATACCGGATATGGAAACAGCCATACGGAAGCCATTCCTCTCTGCCCTGGTTGGAAGATAAGCAATGATGGCATTCATAATCTCCACATGCAACGCCGCGTAATTTGCAACATTCATCTCAATAGAATTAACGCTACCACCATCGATCGCCATAAAGGCACGTGGG
This sequence comes from Arthrobotrys flagrans, assembly GCF_004000055.1. Lineage (NCBI taxonomy): Eukaryota > Fungi > Ascomycota > Orbiliomycetes > Orbiliales > Orbiliaceae > Arthrobotrys > Arthrobotrys flagrans. Next base: position 2,756,961 of record NW_027137556.1, read on the forward strand.
GTAGGGAAGTGTGCAACGCTGAAGGGCGCCTCCGGATCGTATTCACGGAGTGTAATTCTGTTTCCAGGATGATACCAAACCCATCCGGTCTCGTAAGTCAACCGAGCAACCTCACTGCTCCATCTAGTGAAGGGCCGTGGCTGTTTGATGGCCTCAACCCAAGCAGGTCCCTGTTGGCTCTTAGCAGGTGGGTTCTCCAAGATCCTAATCAGAGAGCGGGCACGGGTGACTTGTTGGTCAAGTGGTGCTTGCTGAAGGTAGGTAAACATGAGGCTGATAGCGGCCTCGCGAGTCTCATACTCATAAGGGGTCTTCTTTCGCTCCTCGTCAAACATCATGGAGAGGATCATAGTGAAGAGGTCGACATGGACGGCGTCGAAACGGGCATCGGCCATTGGGGCGGTATAAGCAGCCTTGAGGCACAAGAAGACCTCTTTAATAACGTTACCGCTTTGAATGTCGCTAGTGAACTATTAGAATATATCTTCAAATCCAAGTGCGGGATGTAACGACTTACTGATATTCCAAGTCGTAAATGTTCTTGATCAAATCGAAAAGGCGATTCAAGCCCTCTTCCTCAAAGAAGGTCTCAACCCATGCGAGACGCTCGTTTCTGAGCATTCTCTTAAGGCGGCGAAGCCATCCAAGGTCAACATCATTGTAATCTCTTCCGTAAAGATAGTCAATGAAGTCGTAAGGTGAATTCGCGTGAAGAGGGCCGACATTAGTCTTAGCAGATGGTGTAATAGGAGCAGCCGGCGCCATGCGGAAGGCCTTATCGGAACGAGTAGTCTTAGGTCGTCCCTTATCTTCCTGTGATCTAGTCGGTAGACCAATGGTGCTAGCTGTCTTGCTCCTAGCACGGGTATGTTCGCCACGGAACAGGGCAGCGCCAATGGCACTGAGTGGACGCTTCTTCTTCTCACGGGCGGGCGTGACAGGAGAAAATCCTGTAAGATCTGGTGGAGATCCGTGGCTGGATGGCGGCGGGAGTGGAGCCCTCGACATGACTTTGCTGGACTTGAGCAATGTCGCCTTAACATGTGCTGGCATTTCGGATGCTCCATTCTTAATGTTGTGGGGGAGACCATAGTTGGCCTACATATACCATTAGCATCGGAATGATCCACAACATTGCGATAAGGCAGAACCTACCAGGAGATTGTTGAATTCATGATTCAAAGTGACAGTGGATGGAGCTCCAGATTCCAATGCTGCAGGATGGACTCTCCTATTTCCACCGGATCCGAAATTGGTGACTCTTGACAAGAACCCACCATACTCATTGCTGGTATTATCTGTCTCTCCCATGCTATTACGCTTCCCCATAGAGATGATGCTTCCCCAACTAGACTTCCTTTCTCCTGCCTGTTGTCCGTAAAAAGTAGTTGGTCGGGGTTGTGGAGCCTTCAACTCGGGTGTGACAGCGAAATTACGCTGACCAGATGCCGAGTAGAGCCTTGGAGTATAAAGCGAGATCTCTCGTGCAATATCCTCTGGAATATCCGTCCTGATGGGAGGAAGAGACTTATTTGTATTAGCCAAAATACGAGGTGGCTTTTTGGTTGGTAGAACGTTTTCTTGGTCGAGAGTGATGCTGGATTCATTTTGCATTCTAAGCTTAAGGAACGAAGCATCCAACTGCTCAGACATGGACTGGGATTGTTCGACAAAGGCAGGTTGGAGAACTCTGGGTGATGTAGAAGGTCTGAAATTTCGTGGATTCTGGTCATCTTGACAGTCATCGTCGGTACTGATTGTGAAGCCGGATTCTTTCTTGGAGTCCTTTTTAGACTTGCCGGTAAGAAGGTCCATAAGACTGGGTGTCTTCATGTGTCTAGCCTTTGGAGTAGGCTTGGACAATGGACCTCCAAATCCATGCTGGTCGGTCTTAGTGGGCGATGGAGGCCCGTTTCCGCCACCGACAAACGAGAAGTCCAACGGAGGCAGCTGGGGAGGACCCATCAGGCCGAGGCCGTCGCCGACAGACTCGGCACGCTTATGGCGACCGCCAAAGAATCGTGAAGCCCGTTTCGTGGGCGAGGGAGGAGGAGCCATCGAGGAATCCATGGAGACAGCTGCGGAGTCTGATTTGTAGAAGACCATGTTAATAAGCCAGTCTTTAAATCTTATACCTGCCCGGATGCCTCCTCTGGGAGGAGGAGCAACGGGAGGAGTAGTAGCAAGGGATTCCATTTTTGGAGTAGGTATCTTGTGGGACGTGGCAATTGATATATAGGCTGAATACACAGACCAATCGGGGCAGTTGAAGTGGAGATGATGATGATGATGATGATGATGATAATGGTGAAGTTGATGATAACGACTTGGGGGAACATTGCTACGCTCAATTATAACTGACTTACCAATTATGAATAGATTTTGAGGCTGGATCAATTGATGTCTGAGAGCGTCGTGATCGCCGTCGACGGTCTGTCGAGCAAGTTGGGGAATTGTTTTGTTGGCGATTGGCTGTTGTTGGAGGACGTCACAATTGCAATCGTAAAGAAGAATAGAATGATACAGTAAGAAAGTAGATAATGGTAATTCAAATGGCCTTGATAGTTTATTCGTTAATATCACAAAGAATCGAAGAGATGTCAGGTCAAGTCAAGAAGGAAATGGGAGAGAGAGAAAACAAGAGATCTTCTGGAGCCTCTGGAGAGAGGGAGCAACCCGGGTGGAGTTCCAACTATTAGTGGAGCGGATTGAAGCTGAAAGTGGCACCCCTCGAGATATTTATCTCATCTCTTCCCCAGCTTTTAAACATATCACACACTCTCTCTCCCTCTAAGCTTACCACTAAGTAAACCCAATACAATATACACACCAACCCCCTGTCATAACAAAAGCGAGAATAAGAGAAAGACACCACCGGCGCCAAATACAGATGTGGGGTCACTGTTGATTGTGTGAAGGCTTACTTTTTCCTGATACCGGCTGTGCTGGGAATAATTTGTTCATGCAATGCCCAGCCAGCTTCGTAGTGCCATGGGAAAGCTCGAGTTGTTTAGAATGTCGTTAGAGTGCAAGGGTCCGTCGGCCTGCAGCTTGTTCCCACAGCAACTGACGCTAATTCGGGAAAGTCCCGCCACTGCCCACAACAACAAACCACCATTAGCCCCCATAATGAAGCATCCCGCGCAAATCGGGCAGGGGAATAAACCTCAACGTTCCGGAGGGGAACGAATCAAAGCTGCAGTGATTTGCTGGCACGGTCGGTGTTTACATAGTATACGCTATTTACACACACGCATACACAGTACAATACAGACATCTTATTTTACGAGTTGTAATTAATAAGTGTAGAGGGAAATAAAGGGGTGCATTGAAAACAATATATCTACGACCTATCACAAACGGTCAACTTGCATACACTTCGAAGGCTTCTGCATCGGGGAAAAATAAAGACGTGAAGATCAAAATTAATGCAGGACGTGTTTTCCGGCCTATTCCTCGGGAACGTCAACCAAGTGGATCCCATACCGACGGTCGAGTCCCTCGATCGGCCAGAATTACTTGCATCTTTGGCCTTCCCAACCTGTCAACATAGAATCATCCGATATATTATATTATCGATACTAATATATGCTTAGATATGCCCAACGTACTGAGACACAAAGAAGAACTGGGAATATCGTTGGAAACAATAGCCTTTCGACTAATCTCGACTGGTTCTCGTCTCTGGTTTTGTTTCGACGCGAGCTCACCACTTTCTTTGTTGATATATTATGGAACCTTAGTTAGCTTGTTAATTTATCAGATGCGAACAGGAACAAACCGTTGCGACGGACGGTTTTGCTGGAATTCGCAGTTCAGCTGATCCCCACCGCCAGACTGATAATCAAGGTGGGAATTCTATTGGATAGTTGGGGTCATCGGAACATTTCACGAGGGTGTCACAAGCATCGCGACGCAAAAATGATCGCATTCTGGGGCTGGTTGGGCCGGACAAGGGTTCCTTGCTGTTGGATTTTGGATCGCCAACACTTCTTTCATTTTCACATTCACGAAATGTTGATTTTTTAAAAAAAATAAATTTTCAACCTCTCAAAAACTGGTCTTGAAATTTCTTGAAGCTTGAGACTTCCGACTCGATACTAGTATAATTACATCTTCTTTGTAAATCGGTTGTTTGAAGAGCTCGGATTAGAAAAATAATATTACAAAGAAAAACGACCCGTGGTATCATTTTCCTGATAGCTAGCTGAGACAAAAGAGATTGGGGGATTATGGCAAGGGTATTAGCATACCGGATAAGGAAATTCTGAAAATTGAAAAACGCCATATCCCTGAAGAACCTTTTGTAGATATCATTTCCCAAACAAAGAAGAGCTGGAGTTGTAGAAAGGATAGACAAGCAGAAAGCATCTGCTAAAAAACAAACAAACAGAACAAATGAAACTCAAAACAGTAGGTACTTTTTGTTAAGACACTGAGATGCGTCTAGAAGCCCCTTCGGCCCCTGGTGGGAGTGATAAGGGCTTGACAGGCGCTAGAGGAAGTTCTCCGAGTTGTAGCGTTTTCCCACAATGTCGTCGTCAACTTCGACTGCGCAGTCATCCGAGGGTTTTTCGAGATACATCGTCCTCAAGCACTCTGCGGCATCAACGATTAAGCACTCCGAGCTTGCCGTCCGCCTTCTCCTCCGCCTCTTCTCTAGAGGCTCCGTCATTGCTAGCTCTGTGATCTTTCGATAGCGTGCGATTTCTGCGGCAGTCGGCGTCGAGGGGTGTAGATCGTCAGTCGTAAGTGTTGTCCCTGTCGATATACTACTCTCCCGTTGTTGAGACCTTGTATCGAACTCGAGTGATGGTACACGGGGTATTTTCCAGTCTTCATCTCCTTCTGGGGATTCTTCAATACCGGACATCCACCAGTCATGGGCGGCGGAACGGCCGAAAAGGTCTTCGTTCTCGTCGAGCATGCCAGCTCCCTCGTCTTCCTCATCATCTGAGTCGAAGAAACTGCCATTTGCGATACGCTGCAACAGTTTTTCTTGCTTTTCCTGTTTCTCATAAGCGCGAATTCCTTCGGCTTGGATTTCTAGTGCGCTGGTTTTGGGCTTTGTTGCCATATAGAAGGTAACGAAGGGGTCTTCCTTTTCTACTGATGGGGTGGGCTGCGCCGAGTATACCCTTTCGACAAGAGAATGAATGGATGATCCATCTGAAGATCTAGAGGTGGCCGCGGTAAGATTAAGAGAAGGCGCTTTAGTAGCAGTAAATGTTTGTGTGAGTGTTTGCCAGTGGTGGGTCACAGTGGGTGTGGCCACTGAATTCCTTCCAGACGACATCTGGTGCGCGTACGTTTGTGGCGGCACTTGTCTCCAAGGAAGTTCTGCAACTGAAGAGCTAGATAATGATGGACGACGTCTATCGTCCACGTGGATGCCTGTTTCCGGATGGGTGTGGTGGTCTAGAGCTGAAGTAGACAAAGACGAACCCTGGGAAGTAAATATAGACGCAGCTGAATATCTCCTCCTACTGTGCTTATTACTAACAGAAGAAAAAGAGGCGATGGAAGACCTATTTGACCAAGATTTCCAACTCCTTAATGGAGACCTAGACGACTGTTCGCTTCCTCCGTCATAGTCATGTTCGGATCCGGAAAGGTACGCCAAACTAAATCTACGGAAACGGGAAACCGATCTCGAAGAGCCGCTAGGCTGCTGTTCTTTGGCCGAACCGACAACTTGCCTGTGCGACACTATGTCTGACAATTCTGCTACCTCTTCGTCTGCTTCGTCGATTTCCTGGGATGGTCCACCCGAGGCAGACGAAGGGCGGGCGGTGCTGTTGGATTTGGTGGTGGTGGTGGTGTTGTTGTTGTTGTTGCCGTTGGAGAGTGAGAGGGCGATACTAAAGCGGCCTCGGCTTGTGCTTTTGCTTCGGTTCCTTGCGACGGCGCCCAATGGGCTAAGCAGCAATGCGCTCAATGGAAGCTTTGTACGGGATTCTTGCGGTGTTTCCGTGGTATCCCGTTCTGGCGATGAGGCCCTTGAAACCGCAGAGTGTGAGGATGTGGCACGGGGTCCTTTGCTCTGTGTCAGACCCTTCTCCTTGGAGTTTCGTCGCTCTCTACTGGCAGGTGGAGCAATTAAAATCGGGGTGCTTCTAAATGTTGAGTTGCTAATTGCGGTTCGAAGTTGTAATTTTGGTCGGAATATCCGTAAATTCTTATTCGAAGGTTCCTCCGCAATAGGCACAGCGGCAACGGTGGCCGGGGCTTCGATTGGTCTTATGGTGCTGGAAGAACTATTATTGCTTGCTGAATAAACAGTAGAACTCGAATCCAATATTAACTTCTGATAACCAGTACCCCGATCACCAAGCCCACCATCGCTTGCTTCCCGGCTGCGGCAACTTCCAGTCTGATCCTCATCTTGGCTCTCGGAGAGAAGAATAGAGTTGTACTGTGCATCGCTTCGTTCCAGCATGCAACGTCGGTCTAGACGCTGGCTGCTTTCGCCATTGGCCGGCACCGTTGCTCCGATTTGGGGCGGCGACTGCTTTTTGGGATTAACTTTACGATTTGGCTTTAGCCACGTAGGAGAAATCCCAATCCGAGACCCATTGGATTCAGAATATACTTTATTCGGATATGCGGGGCTGCCCTCCAGATCGCAGGTTATGATTGACTTAGGATTGGACTTTGGAGACAATGTAATTTCTTCGATTTTTGCCAATGGTGTATTCCTGGCTGGTGATGATTCGCCGTCGCTTTCGAACCAACTGGTGAAGTTTCCGTTGATTGGGCCTGTGCTACTTCGTTTGATGATGTTTCCGAAGTTGAAGTTTGGGTTGAAGTCTGGATTGAAGTCCGGGTTGAAGACCATGACTGTAGAATATACTGAGATATAGGAAAGGCCACCTTTTGGGTCAATGGAACCATCTGGCGATGTCAGTTGAGGCTCTGTAGGGCTTGAAACGACCGAGTCGTAGAACATTGAATTAAAGTTTGGCGACATTTTCGGGTCTTCTTTTTGGAGGATGGAACTTTCTTAGGTGTGAGCAAGTTTTATATCGAATCCAGTCATTCAAGTTTACTCAGATTAACGGGCCATTTAGGACGAAAAATGAAATGGCTTAGTGCTGGGATTTCACAGCTTCCATATCAAGACCGTTCGTGGAATTTGGAAGTTTCTTGGAAATTATTGCGTGTTCGTGGGGGGAGCAAGTGCTGGGGAGGTAGCTGTCAATCGCAAACGGGGGATAACCTAGTTATTGAACCAGCTGCCGAAGCTACAAAAGAGCCGTGGATCTGTAGGTCGTTTTGGAAGTTGATGGTGTCTTTTTGGATTGTTGTTTTGAAGCCGCAAACGTCATGCACAGGCGAATATTACAGATTTGACTGAATATATGGTTTTTAAAGATCGATTGATATTGATCTTGGTTGTTAGTAATGAACGTATGGAGGATAGTATGTTATTGATATTGCTGGGCTGTCGCTCAACTGGAGGGACAGGCAATTGTCTATAGCATATATCGAAGTAGGCAAAAGAGATATTAACGAGTGGCAGAATAGAGCAAAAGCATAGGTCTGCTTTTAGCAGTAGGAAAAGTGAACCGTTCAAAAGAAACCTCAAGTGGCAGGATCGTTAGGAATATTAATAAACCTGGCAGATACATACGTGCGTTCGAAAAGTCTTGCAAGGGAACGATCCGGACCCCTGGAAGATAACCTGGAAGATAACCTGGACCGCTACTGACCTCATTGATGTTTCTCTCGCAGCAAAACGGACCCTTCCAATTCGTCGTTGAAGGCAACGAAAACAAGCAAATGCCCATGGGGATGTGTAAGAACCAGCATCCATGCTCGCGGGTTCGCCAAACCTCACTGTGGAGTGTGGGCCGTGATGATCTACGAGGCTTCATGCTTCGAGCAGGTTAGCGCCGTGAAATTAGAGAGTCTTCCCTGCGCCAACGGTGACTTGGGCCAATAGTGTGGCGCGGAAGGTGGGAAGCACGCCTAAGATTAAGGATCTGAAGATCATGATTGATATTTCCTCTCAGCACTAGCGGACTTCTATCTCTTATTCGGGTCGGGACCCATGGGTGAGTTCGAGCCAGCACATGTATTTTCTGGGCCGTTGGGAAATTCCGGATGCTTCTTTTTCTTTGATGGTATGAGCCGCTCCGCGTCCACCACAGCTCCGGTTGGGGATTCTGGCCCTCATGCAGGGTGCAGTCAGTTTGAGTGCTTCACGAGCCGTCTTGGTGAGATTACGGAGGCATATGATATTTTTTGTTGTTAAAAGTAAAAATAGACCAAACAAACATGTGAAGCCTAATATTTGAAAATGGAGTCTTATTCCCCTCCCACCGTCGGAGCCTCATATAGAGTAATAGTGGGCATGAAGTCTTACTATGTAATAAGTAATATCGTCGGTTCAGCCACAGTTTTGTAAATTTTCCCCGTATAAAAACTCTCATGTTCGGGAAATTCCTCTTACACAATTTCTGCAAGAGCTAGATTTCGATATTTGGGTTTATTATGCGTCGGACAGGAGGTAACGGAATGCGTAAGGTTCTTGCGAAATGGTCCCACCGCTTTTCCGCTGTCAAATGGATCAAAAGCCATGTCTTTGCAGCTCGCTTGTGCAATTGTGCTAGGACTCCGTCAGAAGGCGTAACAGTTGTACACCTTGAAACTATGTAGGTGTTGTAAGTCTGGGTGATTCCGGACTGCCTAGAAAGAGTGGTGCAGACGGAACTTGCAGTTAAAAGAATATTCTAAGCATTCGATCGAAAAAATGTGATCTGATATTGCGATGTAAGCTGTATACCTCCGACATTTAGAAAACAACCAGGAGACCTTCCAGAATTATTATAAGATGTTGGTGTGAGCTCCTTGGAGGGGGCTTCGGCAGCAGGTTTTTGGCACCAAGGCTGTATCGGACCTGTTTTAGCGAATGTGGAGATCCAGAGCCTGTGACCTCAAGGAGAATTAAGGCGCCACCGAATGCCGCATCGTGCCGCACTATGTTCACATTTTACAGCCCATTGCGCCATCTACGTAAACACGAATTTTAAAAGATGCATTGTATAGGGGCCAGAAGTAAACAATCCTGTCGTGGGGGAGACATATCAATTGACATCGGAAGGGGTCAAGTCCAGGTTCAATCCAACGTTAAGATTCGGGTCCACTTCTGCCCAACAGCCGTGGTTTATGAATTCAACAATCCGATAATTAAATCACAAAAATTATTCACACGGGAAGGTGAATGCAGGCATCTGTCTCGCGGGACATGGTTACACATATGTTCCACAAGGGCCTGCATCCGTCCCATTACTCTTGCCAAACCATTTGCCGTGAGATATTTGTCGACGGTATATACCGACGAATATGTATTGACCAATTGTGTGGGCCCGAGCTTGAGTTCAAGGCCTCATGCCTCGTGGCAATCCGGTCCGGGATGATTCAGATCTTGAAAGAGGAAAAGAAGTAGAACTTAATTCTTTGGAAGACACAGACATGCAGACATGTATTTTGTCCTTCATCTTCGGCTTGAAATCCAAATATTATCGATCCTAGTCTTACTTTCTAGGATGAAGCTTGTCACTAGAACGATGCACAGACCCTGGGGTTTTCCGAGGCACATACTAGCTTTGTCGTCTATAGATGAGGGAATAAAGAACAAAGGGAATGAGTGTTCTGGGGAGTACCGTAGAACACTCAGACATTCCAACCGTAATCCGATAATTGTGATTTCGAATCCGTTCATCTCGGGTCATGGCATAAGTCAACTTATCGCCAACTGGGCTTCACGAATGAATATGATTTGTATGATATGGACATCTGACCACGCGAGCTCGAAGGGTTCGAACCACGTGGAATCCATGTGTTGTAGGAAAGGGTTTGCCATCACTCAATTTCCTATTTGGATGAATTGCCATATTTTTTTTTTTTGAACCAATGACGCCGCGTTGCCAAGGTCAACGCTAACCCGATCGGCATAAACAGAAACAACAACAATATTTTGTATCGCGTTCCTCTGCAACGGCTTTTCGATCCCTTCCGCTCTTCCAACAACCACCTTCACCACTTCATCTCCACAACTGTCCTCATCTCCACATCAACCTTCATCTTCATCACAAGCTACCATCACGACCTTCATCATCAGCTCGATATTCTTATCATCATCACGATCAAACTCGCTTCAAGCAATTGCTCCTCCTAATTAATCACCTGATTCCAGCATCCGGCTCGTGATAGTCGGCTTCGCTTCGTCTCAATCATCACCAACAACATCATCACATCCCACATTCACATTCATCATGCCGCCTAAGCGCAAGCAAACCGTCCCGGCCGATGAGCCATCAGGTACTATCGTCAATCCTACCTCTTCTCGTAGAAGAGGCAATCGAGCCTTACCAGAGCAAGAGCTTCCGTCTCGAAGATCGCAGAGATCAAGAGGAACCGTCGCAGCCACCGAAGCTGTCGCATCCGATGTTCCAGAGCAGCAACAAAAACAACACACAGTCCCCGTTGCCAGACCCCGACGAGGCAAAGCAGCTGCTACCTCAGCTGCTACCCAACAACAACCCGAACCAGTTGTCGAGGCTGCCCCGCCTCCAACCAGGACTAGGGCCACCAGATCTACAAAAACTAAGGCTAAGGATGAAGCTGCCGAGGAAGTAGACCAAGCTATTGAACAAACACGGCCATCCACTGAGAAGACGAAGAAACAGACTAGGAAGAAGAAGGTCCCCGTCCCACCTTCAACAAGAGCGTCTAGAAGCAGAAGCAATAGTGCCACTTCTATCCAGTCGCAGGAGAATGAAGCTGGAGAAGAAAAAACCGAAGCTATTGAACAACAGCATTCCGTTGAAACCCAGGAGAATCAGACCAGGAAGAGGAAGGCTCCTGTCCCACCTTCGACCCGAGCATCCAGAGGCAGAAATAATAGTTTTACTTCTATTCAGTCACAGGAATACAATGTTGGACCAACCGCCGGGCAAGAACAGAATGACGATGATGTCGAGTTCGTTCCAACAACCAGAAAGATGACCGCAAAGGGTAGCAGGAAGAAGGCAAAGACCGCTTCCTCCCAGGAAACCGGATCTCTTGTTGAGGCTACTACCGAAGCTGCCGTCGCCGAAGCTTCTAGACCTACTAGGTCCACCAGAAGCAAGGCACCGCTTGCCAAGGAAAAGGAAACCGAGAAACCAGATACCGAAGTTTCCAAGAGACCAACCCGGTCTTATAAGAGGGCTACCGAGCACTCTACCGACGTGGCTGATCATCAGCCACGCACAAAGCGCCAGAAGGTCCAGAGCGACCAGGAGACTACCCAAGCGCCGAAGCGACGGCAAGGCCGTGCGCCTCAGGCCAGACCAATCGCCGCACCAGAGCTCCCAGCTCTGGTTGCACCTACCACGCCACCACCACCACCGCCATCACCACCCCAAGCTGCGGTTGCGCCTGTCGAACTACAGGCCCAGACACCACTAACCATCGAACCTGCTGAGCAGGTTGACGAGGAAGGTGTAGAGGCTCTAGAAGAGCCAGTAATTGCTGAGGAGGAAGGAGCCGAGGAGGGGGAGGAGGGGAAGGGGATGGACGAGGAGGCAGGGGAGGTTGAGAGCGAGGGGTCAGGCGAGCAGGGGGCGCAATATGCTCGCCCGGGTGATGAGGACCTTACCCTGACGGGGAGCGAGAGGGGGTTGTATCGGGGGGTGGATCACGTTTACCACCTAAGCGATAGCGACCTGAGCATTACAACTAGCGAGGTGGCGTTTCTGGAGGGGAGGGAGGAGGTGGTGATGGAGGAGGAGAAGGGAGAGGGGGAGGGTGGGGAGACCCCAGAGGAGGGGGTGTAGCCGGTGGTGCTTGGCCCAGTCCTGCCAATCCGTCAGCGCTCGCGCCCTTGTCGCAGGCGGCCATTAATGCTGGCCACACTGCCCAAGATGGCGCGAGTCCGGATGAAGCAGAATCTGCGGCTGGGTCCATCGTGCCGCAGACTCCGGTACGTACTCCCAGCTCGATCTAGGAGCGTGGATCTCCTAACCATATATATATATATATGCATACAGACTCGGTCCGCCTGGGGGCCATGGGGGCATCTCAAACACCAGCCCAAGCTCAGCTCGCCACTGAAATCATACTGCATCACCGCCCAGTACTCGCCGCCGAAGGAAGATACACCCGTCAGGGAGAGACGGGTTTCGGAGAACGGGATAATCTCGCTCAGCGGGGACCCTTCTCCCCTCCGGAGTGAGGAGCTCTTAGGAAGAGACTTGTCAGTTGCCAGTTCATTCTCTCGTTCACAACTATCCACTAACGAATTAATAGCAATACTCCGGTGGGGTCCCCGAGCCAGCTCTCGCCCAGGATGCGTCCGACGCCGGGTCCAAGGAGACGAGCCCGTAGCAGGTCAGTTTGCGGAAGTTCTCCCCTTAAGAATGCGGTGGACTTCGCACTCGACGCCGAAAGAGAACCCAAGATAGCCAGCCCTCTTGCTCGCTTGGTCTCGGATTACGACCCATCTCAGGATATATCTGAGTTGAGGATAGAGGAAGTCCCGATGACTCCCACTACCGAGGAACCAACGGCCCAGGAGATATCTGAGTTGAGGATAGAGGAGATCCTGATGACTCCTACTACCGAGGAACCAGTCGGCAATATCTTGGACGATGTGCTGGAAGAGCAGTTGCTTGAGGACTGTGATGCTGTTGGCTCCGATGAAAGTGATGACGGCATCGCGGCTGCACCCACCCAGAGACCCTCCCAAGGATTCGACGGCGCCGGTTCCCCTCCAGAAAAGCCAAAGCGACGGTCTCGACTCCCCGTTCCGAAGGCTATAGAAAACCTACCGAGTTCACCCTCCAGTACTCGACTGAAGCGGGTTTCGCAAACAAAGAGCTTGTCTGATCGAGAACTCTTGAAAGTCACCGCTCGGAATACGACAAGGAATGCAATTTATAAGAATGCGAAGTTTGAGCGAAAAGTCATTCGAACTACTCGGCAACGACCGCCGTCGCCGACCCGGGACACGCAAAGCGCTGCTGCAGAATGGGCCCGCCAGCTGCGACAACGAGTGTTTGAGGAAACCGGAGTTGCCCTGGGGCCTGGTGACGAATTTGGCTATGTCCCGCCCCAAGTTTCGCGTTCGGCCAAGAAAGTTAAGTGGCACGAACGCTTGGAACATGTGCTAGACGAGGAAGAAAGGGCGGGCTTCTATACTGGCAAGGGGATCTTAGCTGTAAGTTTATATGTTTCTCTCAAGAGTACGCCTCTGTCACAGGACTAACAATGTATTTTAGCCCGAGCGTGTTCGCAGGGACTCTGGTACGATCCACGAAATCACCATCCAAAAGATTTTGTACGAGGGTGAGAAAGATATTCTCGATGACGGCTTCGAAGAGGGTTTTTGAGGGTTCTGTTTGCCTCCATCATTTTCTCTCGTCCACCACTATCGAACCTGCTTTTACGGATGACACATCTCACTCACGGATTTCCCCCTTCCATCCGCCGCGAGGATTACTCTCACTGAGCATTAACACGAACGATATACATATGCCCAAGTGAGGTTCAAAACGGTATTCACAATTTTCTCTAAACTTACCTGATTCATGGAGATGACTATTGTCTTTTCCCGGCGTTTTACGGACTAGAAGGTTTTTCTTTTCTTTAATACAGGCGTTTTATGTTCAAGCTTTACTTTTTTTTGTTTACAGCCACCGACATGCTCTTATATTTTGCTTTGGGTTTCGTCGTCTTTCCGAGCCCTAATCTTTCTTCTGTTTACTCTACCGACATCAAGAACACCTACGATATTCGTTCTCGCGCTTGGTTGGGTGTTCTTTAGCGAAGGCATAGTCTGGCGTTTATTTTGATTCCGCGTACCTTGATGATTAAACGAGGTACTTTGTCTGATGCATTTTACTTTTTGGAATTCTCGTTTTGTTCAAAAGTCCCTATAAAGTGCCTTGTACAAAATCTTCCCCGCATCTGTCTTGCTTAATTTGGTTGACATCGGTTCCTTCTCGTGCGTCTTGACCCGTCTGGGTCGCTTTGTGCTGTCTAGCGAAGTTAAGATTAAGAAACAGGACATGCTCTCTACTTTACAAAATAAAATCTCTCATCCTCCTCACAACCAATATGAAATGTCAGACCAAACTGTTTCCCCTTCGGCCCTTTCCCATAAAACCCGTCTCTCCTTCCCATCCCACTATTAAAACTCATAGCAGTCCCGTCTGGTCTCGAATTAAACGCCACACAAAACAAGTTCTCTATTTCTGTGATATCGAATACAAGTCCTCTAGCCACAAAAAAATATACCAAACAAAATACATTCATAACCATCACCCCTGCCAATACGACATAAAAACTTTCTTGTCAACCCGCGGATACACCAGATGCGTATTCTACCGTTCTCATCCTTGCATGAAATGATTCTGCTGTGGGGAGTTGGTATGGATATGGATCTACGCCTGCGTACGAATTTGATTTTTCATCGGCGCCGAATTGTCCGCCTACTGAGGAGAGGACGATGGCGTTTGCGTATAGAATTGCTAGAGCTTCTGCTACGGATGGGGGGGGGAAGGGTTGAATCCTGGAACTGGTGATGTGGCGAAGATACCAAGGGTCCGGGATAAAGCTGCGTCTGCGACGTTTAATGAAAGTGCGTAGGCGAGGGCGGTTGAGATGTCCTTAAATTGGGATTGGTATGTGTCACGTGCAGAAGGGAGGGAATGGGATAGAGAGTTTGGGTTATCGGGTGAGCAGTTTGTGGTTACGTTACCGCCGCCGGAGACGGAGAGATAGTTTGTAAAGCACCGGGAGGTTAAGAGGGAACGGATGGCGTAGAGGGTGTAGGAAGGTGCTATGGTGGCGTTTGCGGCGGTGAGGATGTACATTGATGGATCGGTGTAACCTGCCGAAGCAAAGATTTCGACGTTGAATTGGGGTGGAAGGGAGACCAATGACGGGGCGAGGTATTGGCCTTCTGATGGGACAGAGAGGGATTGTGAGGAAGATGGGTCGAAGTTAAAGATTATTTGGGCTTCTGGGTCGAGGATTCCCCGTCTTGTGTCTGACGAATTATTTGAGATGAACCATTGTACTGCAGTTTGGTTTAACTTGTAGCAGACGACATTGATAGCGGGACTGAGTACTGAAACCGTGACGTCGACATTTCCAAAATCGCTCTGCGCCTCTGGTTGGACGAGGTGGTTGAGAGTGACGTTCCGGACTGATGGGACTATGCTACCGTGCGGTATAGCTAGCGTTACGTTGTTGAGACTATCGGATCTTAATATCTCGAGCCATGTTCCGTAGTATCTTTCATTTCCTACTGTAGCCCGTCCTACAGGTCTTCGGTTCAGTTGGTCCCTTGGTATGGATTGATCCGCTCGATATTCGTTCCATGCATCCGTGAAGAATGTAAAATCCCGGAGCGGTTGATAGCTGTTATGGACCCTGTAGCAAGTCGTCTGTGATACGGGAAGCGCGGAGCCATTCATGGGACCGTCTAATGACGAACTAATAATTGCGGGACATCGTGAAACTAAAGCTGTTGAATTTGCGTATCTGTTTTATACACCGAGTCGTGAGAATAGTCACATGTAGAAAGTAATGGCTTGTAAATTTAGAGGAACTACTCACGGTAGGGTGACATATCCTTCTAACTTCACGTCACCGTATTTACCAAAATGAAGTTTGGGAGAAACCAATGAATCGGCGGCTAGTGGATACTAAGCTAGGTAATTTCAATAGGGAATCGGGATATTTCTAAACTTACCTGTTGTATAAAAAGTTACGTATAGAACTACAAACAAAACAACAAACCCCAGTATCGTTCCGCCAGCATATTTAAGGCCCGGAACGGTTGTAGGCATTGATCCTGACTGATACACCCATCCTTTCATCAACAGGTCTGCTATCTTAATTCCCTTTGAATTCCTCTTGAGAGCTCGTTTACTCAGTACTTGTCCGGTATAAGTAAAAACCGTTACAAATGATATTTCGATCGCCTTTGCGAAAATCGCAGATAGGAGGGATGCGATCGTTGGGGAGGGATGGCCAGTGGCATGTATAAAACCTTGATATCGAGGTTTTGCGACGGCTGTGAAGAAGAACTATACCATGGAATTGATTTCTTGTCAGCGATACATCTATAGTTAAAAATATGAGAATGACCTTACCAGAACAGAAAATAATGTTGAAAATATCGATAACGAGAGAATCATGACTCCTAGCCCGGAGAACTTTGCCACCTTGGCTAATTCAAGAGCTTTTGGGGTTTTCGGATCATCTCCTATTGATATTGTTAATATGAATAATCGTAATTCGTCAAGTCTGCTAAACTTACCGTCGATGTCGCCCGCATATTCTCGCATCCGCTGAACTCTATTGATTAATTGGATTTCTTCTGGCCCGAAGCCTGTTTCGCTCTCTCTTCCCTATTGGCCAGCCTTAAACTAACTTGGTGATATTCTTCGATCGTTTCATTTGACCTCGGTCCCTTTTTTAAACTACTTATTCGCCGTACGAATCGGTCTGTTGTCGTCTCTAGCATATAGCTAGGAACTTCGTTGTCCTCCGCCCTCATGTGTGCAATAGGAGCCCCAGCGAAAACCGGGTTGGCGTACCCGCTTCGATTCGACATTGAAGATACGGTGTAGAGTGGGGTCCTATCGAATGAAAGTGTTTTGTGGTTACAACGAGCGCTTCTTTTTCATGAACTCTGTAACTTGTTCTTCGTCTCGGAGACGGCGAATCACCGTGAAAGCTACTTCTCTTCTAGGAACCTATTTGATTCTTCCAAGCGGGGACAGTCTTTGGATATAACATCTTTTCTTATTACTCCCCATCGACTTTATTGGAAACGGAGAAGTTACTTGTGGCTGGCTCGATAGCCTTCTTTTTGTGCGCGAACTAGGTTTTCGTCAGCCCCTCGTCGATAGCACCAACGATATGAATATTTTTGCATGTATTAACATTTCGACAGGATCAATTAAGTCGACGGGTACGGGCAGCGAACCGGATAGCGTCAAAATCCACCACCGGCTCGTTACTGGCGGCAGGGATTTTGGGTGTTGCCTTTGTTGCGCCAAGGCCCAGGCCTGAGAAGGGGTCTGTTGATTTGTGTAACCCTATGTCACCCAGCTGTCTGGGTTACCTCAGCTGCAGCTTTCCCGTTGGATAGCGACATCGATTCGTGATGGCTGAGACGTACTTGGTTGACTAATTCTCCACAGGCGGATGCGGTAGGGGAATGTTATTGTTGTACTGGCTAGTCACATATAGCTATAGGTACACATTCGATATGTGTACCTCTCTTCACGCCTCGGCGTTATGTACTGTCCACGAACGCTACCGCAAGCCGCGAGTTCATAGATCGGTACCACATTTGTATTTAATGCAAACGTAATTAACTTCGGATATCGTTGTGCAAGGCTATTTCTGCCTTGAAAGCTGCCAGGGAGGCCTCATGAAGGATAACGTCTATAACGACACTCTGCTGCTGTTATCTAGAATCATTCGGACCCAGAAAAATTTAAACACCGAACCCCCCTTTATGGAACATCAAGAAAAACTAAATAGTAAAGCACAAAATCTATTCGCTAGACTAACGGCTACTTTAAAGCTTTGTAAATTAACATTAAATCTCATATTCGAAGTCGCGAACCTCGCAGTTAAGGGGGAGGCCAAAAACGCACCCATAGTTTTATCGATATCACATAATAGGCCGAGATATAGTCTAGCCTAGGAAAATACCTTTTCACGGGTTTAATCGGTGCATGTCGGAGTCCATATACGTAAGCTGAAGGTTGGGTTATGCGAGCGAAACTTTTGTCTCGGGAAGGCAGTATCCGCATACATGGGCCTGGCCTTATCTATAATACTTATATATAATAATTAAATATTGAATCCGAAAACAGGTTAAAGTTATCTATGACGAGGTTGCGAATGAATTTCGCGCCCAGAGTTTAGTGTAGAATATCAACTTTAGTTAGGGACTCGATTGCCAAAGCTAACAATAACATTGACAATTTAGGAACCCAATGCACTAGAGTAAGCAAATATCCCGGAGCATTAGTCTGTTGGAATATCACTATGAAAATCGATTAGGCTCAAGATTAAAGAATAATTTGATATCAAGATCTGATATTTACCTAAATCTGGCTAGTGTGGAGCAATGACTCAAGCGAGATCTTAGATCTAAGTTGATTTTTTCACTGTTGTCCCAGTAATGGCGTCTTACCGAACCGATACCGGACAATAATCACCCGACGTCACTTTTTAGTATTTTTTGAGAGATTCGGGCAATAGTGATCGGACCTTCCCATCTTGGTCTACCTACATCTGCAACTCAAAAAATTAAAATATGAAGAAGGTGATGGGCAAAACGAGATATATGCTCTCGCACAATTCCGATCAGCACAGGGGGTGCACTTGCAAGGCATCACACTCAAGATGGACACTATAGCTTAACATTTGACTGACAAACCTTTTAACTGGACTTGTACTAAGTTAATCAATTTAACTATTTCTTGGAATGTTTTATGAGCATCGATGCATTGGCTTGGATGAATTTTTTTCTCTCCAAAATTCCATACCACAGATTTTAGGAAATTGGGTGATCAATATCTTGAGTGAGGGTATAACTTGTGTCTAATGGATCGATCGTTCTAAGCCGATCGCGTACACTATATATAATCGATTGCCAGTACCATAGTATTTGTAATGTTGTTCCCCCCCTAGAGTTACAGTATCATCATGCCACTGGTGCACCATTCATTCTATAACTTTAATCTATAAATACCAAGAACCAATATTATCCCACCGGGAATCCAGTAATTGACTAAGTCCAAACCTCAAAAAGATTCGAAACATGCGTCCACTATCTCTATTATTCATTTTGGCTACAGCAGCGGCAGCGGCTCCACTTTCGGCCCCTCAAATCCCACCATCATCCATTGAAGCTCTCGTAGGAGAATTAGGTAGGGATCCAGGTGGTTGTCTCGTACCCAGACCTGGTCCTTCAGATGGGATGTTTTCCATAACATGTTCGAACGTTCAATCTATGTACCCGCTAATTTGCTAGATCCCTGGTGTCACGTTATTAAAATCCTCAGGCGCCTTGGTGCTTTCTGGCAGCACTATTTCCTAGCCTTCGAAGCTTCTCGCAATTGTAGTTAGATCCTTGATTACGTGACTTATTGTCCCTAGTACGTATATGTATGGTTATATTATTTCTAACATGCGTCGTTTACAGCAGAGTTGACTACCCAAGTACTTCTGGCGCTTATTTCGGCCCTTGCCTATGTTTTAAGTACTTACGTTTCTTATGCTAAGATTAACACTTCGTCATATAAACGCAATTTTATGCGCATTTCCCCTAAGTATGTCTGGTGACGAGACTGAAGTATGCCATAATATCTATTACTATATTGCCAACTCAAGCCACTACCAAGACACTTCAGACATTCCAGATAGATCAGAGGGCCTTGATAAGAACGCTGTCAACTCAAATTCGATCAAACCTTCGATTAGCAAAAGAAGCGATGGAGGGTTTGAGATCGATGTTGACACGAATCTTCTCGATGGGAAGGAAAGAATGGGCCCAAGACACGTGTTGTAGTGGAAGGAGATGCCTTTGCCATCCCAGCTGGGCATCCGGCCGACAACTAGATTTTGCTTGTACGAATTTCCCCTACATTTCCTATGATTCTATATTTAAACTTTTATCCTATTTTCGCGTGTACCACAGCCTTCGAGATAATAATATAAAATAGCCGATAAGGTGCGTTGACGTTGGGTTTCCGAATGAAGACCTGGGAGGGAGTTCTGGTTTGAGTTTGTAATATGACGGACTCCATTTGCCCTGGCCATGCAGATGTCGTCACAGGTCTGTGCAATAAAGGTTTGGTAAAAATAATGTTGAGGAAGGTGTGGCCATGGACAGCTGGGTGGAGTCGCTGCTGACTGACCTCTGAACCAGGGACCCTCGAAGGACGCCTCTGAACAAGGGTTTTCATGAGCTAAACAGGCTAACAGCTGCGAAATAACTTGGTACCGGACTAAGAAGTGCTTAAGCACATGTGTACTATGCACCGCACGTCGCCGTCGCCGGAGATAGCCCATCGAAGGTTTTTTTTTTTTCTTCTTTTGATTTTCGCGAGAAGTTGACCTCTGCATTCTCGAATGAGCTCAACAGAAACGAATGATACTTAGTATCACCCGATTATAACCCGCCCTCTTCTGCATGATACCCCCATATTTGCATGTATATACGACCCGAGTTCAAACGGTAGCCTGGAGTACGGTAGGTATCATATGAATCGGGCGAGATAAGTATGCTCCAGAAGACATCCTCTTCGGTTGCACATCTCCTAACCCGTAACCTTGGTAGAGGTCGAGGTAGAGGGGGTGGGGGCGGAAAGTCGATATCCCTTCCCAGCACAGGCGCCCTTATTAATATACGCCATCCCCTCGTTCCATCCTGTCTTTCTCTCTATTCTTCTCTATCATCTCTATCATTATTTTCATTATCAACATTTGCATCTACATCTTCACCATCATCCAGACATCTTTTCTTGCAAGCCCGTTGTTTCAGTATGCTTCACCCCCTTCAAACCCAGCACAACAAGACAATGCCTCCTCCACCACCACCACCAGCAAAAACACAACCTGAACGGGTCGAGGAAACCCTCTCATCAACGCCACCAAATGAGGCCGTCGCTGGCATCGATCCCTTAACTGGTCTGCCAAAACGCGGGAACAAGAGAGCATTCGCTAGCGAGGACCCGATCGAAGCTCTTTTGACAAGAAATGAACATTGGTCGTCGTCCGTCAGCAAAAAGTATCCCGAGTTGTTCCCATCTCTCGCCTCAACACAGAAACCGCAGATCCTCTGGTTCGGCTGCAGCGACTCGCGTGTGCCGGAGACCACCATCTTGAACCTGCTGCCTGGTGAGGTTTTCGTCCACAGGAACATTGCCAATTGTCTGCCGCCGAACGATCTGAGCTCCTTGAGTGTCTTGCAATATGCCGTTGAAGTCCTCCAGGTCAAACATATTATTGTTTGTGGTCACTATGGATGTGGTGGTGTCGCTGCTGCTTGCGCCCAGAATAAGGTATGATACATCATGAAACACACACCCCATTAACCCTCTGTTCCCAATAAACATCTTACTGACATCATTTCTCTCTCTAATCTAGCTTGGCCTTCTTGATGTCTGGCTGAAGAACATTCGGGACGTCCGTGCCAAACATATGCCTGAACTTGAGAACATCAAGAACCAAGAACTCCGAGTCAGACGGCTTGTTGAGCTCCACACAAAGGAACAGGTTCATAATGTTCTCCACAACGCCAATGTAATCGACGCGATGAAAGAACGAGGTCTCAAGGTCCACGGTTTTGTCTACGATGTTGCCAATGGAAAGATTAGGAAGTTGGAGGTACCGGATGATCACTCTACCGAAATCTACGACCTAAACAGCGACAAGCCTCTACATTGAGATATATCCTTTACACTTTCTATATTTTCTTTCACTCTTTCTTTAAACACCATGTATTATTATATAAATCTTTGGGCTATGGTGGGTTTTACTTTTGGGATGTTTTTAGCGGAGTATCTTGAGGCAGACAGTTACAATTGCTATATACCTATATGCGAGTTATCTTTTGAGGACCAATGGGATTTCATTTCGAAAATTTCTCTTCCTATTAGCACACACCCGCAAAATTTGAGTTCCGAATACCCTAGACTGCTTTCGCATCTTGGTTTTCTTGATCTTGCATTTCTCATTTCTTAGCATTCTCATATCAAGCTTTTTCTGCCAACCTATCCCGGCAACACAAGTGATATCTTGTCTCCACTTTCGTGAGAACAAAGTATACAGGGGAACCCCCATCGGTTTCTTTGCTCTGACCAACGGCAGCTACGAGCCAAGAAATATGCACGGTTTCTCTGACAGGCTGACATGCGGGTTCAGGTCCCAGCTTTCGTTTCCCCTCTTTCGTTCGTGTTCCCCGCTTGGAACAGGTGGAATCCGGCAATTTGTGCAAGGTCAAACGCTTGAAGAAACCGTGCTTAGGCCCTCAATTTCCGAGCTCAAGAGCTCGTCTAGACCCTCGGAGACCATTAGAAATGACCTGATATCGTCTGTAGGCATGTGTGGTGGGGCGGGGAATGCGGGCGTTTCGAATCGAAGGGACTTGGCTTTTTTCCTTGTTAAGCTAGGAGCGTTATTTCGATGCCGAAGCGTCAAGGAAGTGTGCTGCACACGGGAACAACGGCATCATCGGAACAGCAATCCCGAGGCCGTTCGGGTTCGCTGGTCTTGGTTCGGGTTGAGTAGGCTCGGATTGTCCGGTTGATAACAACAGGAACCACACCTCGGATGGTTACGTCGGCATCATTTCGAATTTTCATATGCATTGGCCATATACGTATGGTATCTAAGGAACTCGCCGACAAATTGGAAAGAGTCGGAGGTATATCTCCCCCACATTTATGCATAAACCTCATGGAAAACAAGCTTTCTCTAACGCAAGTATACGTTGCTTGTCAGGCCATTCTAGATATTTTAAGTGAATGCAAGCTGCCCAGCGGAGTAGGTACAACCGTAGGGAGATTTATCCTGTTACCTTGCGCATCGTATTTTCGCAAAGAGGCTTTGCGAGGGGCATTATCTTTGCGAATACTTAGGTACCTACGAGATGCGCTGCCTACATCAGCTGATGAGCGCATATATTCTCTGGGCTTTCGTCCCTCGTGATCACCGGACTTCGTGGGGATAATATTGGAATGTATCTGCCGATGAAAGGCTGAAGGCGAAGATGATATAGTCGTTGTTTAATATTCCGTGAGGACTTGGCTTTGAGATGACGGCTTGGCTTGATGTAGACGTCTTATCTATCCTCGAAAGCATACTTGGAACTTGTACGCCTGCTGTTGTTCCGACTCGTTTATTTATCCCAAATACGGGTCCATTGGGTATCGAATGTTTCACAGTACTATCGAGACATTCAAGGTACGTATATTTACTTTTCCTTGTCTAAGACTTGCTTATACTTATGGCCATAAACTAAATTTAGAATATATGATTAAAGGTGATTGGCCTTTTAATGACGATGATGAGCTTCACAGCGATCCAGAAGATCCCTTCATTGCCATTTCGTCGCTTCAACCTCCTGGGTCACGGTTGCACCTCCTTTGGATCCAATATCGCTCAGTCCCGATATCCACGTTTACGGCCCGGTTGATATCGAAGCAAATTTCTGGGAATCACCGGTGTGGGGCTACTTTAGAAAGATGCATCTAACTCTAGGTTCTGAAGGCTAAGGCGAGGTAAGAAGAAGCAATGCGGCTTACTCTCGTCTTTCGGATGCCAAGATGAGTATATTGTATATTGGAGAAAAGGTCATTCTAGGGAATGTCTCGAAGGAGGTTGGATTGAAGCTTCTCTAATGTTGAGAAAGCGTATATCTCTGCATCCGACTTTGCCGTCTGGGGAGATAATGCTACCTATCTTGGAGCATGGCTAGAATTCTAGAGTCGCCATCGAGATGGCAACCAATTGCAAGGTCTCTAAGTCCTCTTGTAGTGAATATGGTATAGGAGAACACTAGTTGGACGGTTATTGAATGGTATCCAAAGCAAGAGACCATACTAACTCAGAATTAATGTAGTAAGGCAAAGATATAAGGTAAAAATTATATCATGATAAACAACCATGGCCAATGAATCTATAAATCATGTTTCAATAAATCTTATCTCCATTTTTACCAGAACAAGACTAACCAGAATCTATCTGATACACAAACCACACGAGCACTAATACGGGTACCTTGATGTTCGAAACATCTTACACCACGCGCCCAGCCTCCGATACTCGGGATTCAATCGCGCTGCATGCAGATTAACACGTGGGGGGGTCTATAAAATTATAAAATTCATCACCCGGCACCACTCTTCCTTTCCCAGCTTTCTTCTCTCTTGGACTCTTTTTCCTCGGAGTTCCTCTCGTTATGTTGTGCTGTGTAAAAAAAATAAGATAGGCGAGAGGAAAAATAAGGCTAAAGGGAGCTCACCCCTTGCCCATAGCGCCCGACGGTGGCGCTATAATTATAACCTAAAATTTCGTTACAAAGTAGTTTATTTCTGCGAGTGTCTCGCCTCGTTATTTCGAAAAGGTTATTTTAACCGTCAACACAACCAAAGGTTCCTCTGCGCCATGCGCGGGAAGTATGTGCATAAGCATGAATTGTTGAGGGATACCCATCCACGCGGGGAAAGTTGTAGCCAGTAGTTGTTAGCTGTTGATGTGAGTTAGACAGTCAGACATGTCAAGGCGCCGCATGCGGAATTAACCTAACGTAGTTTAGATTGGCGAGTTCGGGCTAATGGGACTCCTTACCGTGAGCCAGAAGGTGATCTCGGCACATGACTTTTTCAACTGGTTGAAATTGTGGAGATTTGGAGTGCACAAGACTTGAGCCAAGTGATTAATAGCCGGCAAGCACGCGAAGCCTCGAAGTCGTTGGTTTGGGGTCTATGGATGTGCAACGCAAAATTTACAACAATTCAATAGAATTGGGGCGATACTTGCGGCCCAGCCCTAATTACTCCCACTCGCACAGGGTCAAAGATACTGATTAAATTAGAGGAAACCATAAATATAAAAATCATCTGGGATTATAGTTCGCTAGAGCACCTTGTTGATAGAAATTACCATGAAAACAAGATGCAAGTCATGATCTTTCGAAATCCTCTACTCGAAAGTTCCAGCTAATCAAGGAGGACACCCTGAGGCCTTGAACAAAAGATACTTAGGTAATTATAAATCGAATACCCGCTATTGGGGCCTTGTCCCTATATCCACTATCATTTACTCACGTGAATTGTTATTGAGGCAGCATCTGTTTGGTCTAGATGTCTTCATAGAAAAATGGAGGGGAGACTATATATGTACATACTGAAGCGGTTAAGCTAAAAACTAGCAGGTCAATATGCTAGGAGCGAAAGACCGCTAGAAATTTAATATCCGATAAATACCCCATCAAGACTTAGGCCACTTTTGAGCTTCAAAATGATCATGTGACCTTATAACTGGGCCTTGCGTCTGGCCTAGATGAAGGGGGCCGGATTGCACATATTCAAAGCAGGTATGTATGATATTTAGAACGAAAGGGTTCGATCAATAATATGCTGAGAGCGAGAGACTATTAAAAATTTAATCTCCGATAAATAACCCATTAAAATCAAGCCAGTTTTGAGCTTCAAAGTCATAATGTGACATTTTATCTTGGCCCTACGCCCATCCACTCCAGGTGGCATCAGACAGAGAGGGAGCGGTTTGCGCAGACTTAAAGTAGGTATATGTGGTATTTATAACGAAAGGCTATTTTATCTTCGGATGGGCAGCGCAGGAGACAACTATTTTATATTCTTCAGAACGATATTCAGTTATGCCTTCACACGTACTATGACAACGAATTGGTTCAATATATTCTGATACTCGTGGAATTGTTGGATCGAATTTCAAGAAGTCTTGTACGAATAGTTTATTGGGGTTGGGTGCTGTGATTTGAGGTTATACCTAGGGTGCCTTGGGTCATCGGTTTGACAAGAAGTTGCATTATTATCTAGGTAGGCATGCATGTTGCTGAGTATATGCATGAAGGGATGGCTATAATCAATGGCCTTAATAATTCAGTTGTTTCGTTGACGGGATTGATTTGTTCTGAGTATCCAGACTAATGTGTATTTCTTCGTTCTTACTGGTATAATGCTAGATACAGGGGTTTGGGTATCGATATGTGACTTATGAAGACAAAGAGATCCGGCTTCTTATGAGTGGTGTATTCTCTAGGACCGGGATAAGTATTAGCAGAACCAAGTACAGGATAACTCAAAAGAAAGATCTAGAACACAACCACAGAACATATAACAAATGAAAGGGATGCTGTAATAGCTTGGAAGTGGCCCAGTTCCGTGATACTTCATGATCGAGTCTAATCTTGTTTATCCATCGACTCCTTAAACCTTTTTGCCGCCTCCTCTCTCTTAGTGAGCACCTCCTCCTTCCACTGTGTCACATCACGCAAAGCTTTCCAATAATAATCCTTTCTAACCATCAAAAACTCCGTGATCTCTGCGGGCGAGAACGTATCAGCATCCAATAGGTCCCCGAACCGAAGAGCAGCTGCTATAAGCTTCTCTCTCGCAATTTCATTCTCTCGTTCTTCGTCGTCGTAGTCGTGGGAGTACATTATTGTGAATAAATTGACAATCTGTTCCTTTGTAGCAAGCCCGAATGGGACTTCGAGGTCAATCCGGCCCTTTCTGACTAGAGCTGGGTCGAGAACTTCAGGGTGGTTTGTGGTCATGATTAGGATTCGTCCTATATATGTTAGTATCGGAGCAATACATAGGGATCCATATCGTTAATTCTTGTTCTTACCCTCATGGCTAGCGACCCCATCGATAGCATTCAATAGTCCGGATAACGTCATCTGTGTCTGATGCTCTCCCCTGCTTTTATCCCCACCGGCTGACCCATCCCTTCTCCTACTAATATCCACAGTATCAATATCTTCAAGTAGTACAATACACCTACTCGGCAACGCTCCAAAACATGCCAATAATCTATCCTCCGTCATACCCTTATCCACTAAACTCAAACAATAAATCGGTAATCCAAACAACCCTCCCAAAGCAAAGCTCAACGAAGTCTTCCCGGTCCCCGGTGGTCCATGGAGTAAATAACCCCTTCGATAAGGAATTCCTCTATTGGCATACCACCTTGGAGCCTTTGGGTTAAGGAACTCATTGACGTCTCGCAGGAGTGCCTTTTTTGTAGATTCGTCGAGGCTTATGGTGCTGATTGGACGGGTGGCGCGTGTGGCGGCACAGTACCATCTAGGATTCCAGGTGATTTCTTTGGGGCGGAAGATGCGGGTTTTGGAACATTCTTGGGTTAGGTAGACTGACTTTGATTCTTGGAGGAATTCTTTGATGGGGTCGGCGGATTGGCCCCAGCAGGAGATGCGGATGTATTCGGATTTGTTAACTAGGTTTTTTTGATGAAGGGGGGGTTTTAAGTATTAGTCTTTTCTCCTTTTCCTTTTAAAAGAAGGAGCAGGGGTATTATGTGAAGCAGGAATAAAGATACTACTTACCGCTAAACTGTTTCCCGGAAAGGTCGTCCTGCATCACATTTTCGTCCATGTTCCGTGTGATCCAAAATCTTCTGCCTCTAAAATAAAAGATATGCTCGCCGATATGGGGTTCAAAGTCCGGCTCTAATAATGCTCAATGTTAATACTCTATTATAATATACATTCAAAACAATTGAGTTCCTGATTACTATGCATACTTGTAAACTTCTGCCACTCAATCAAATGAAACTTCCCAACCTTCGCCAAAGCATTATACTCCATAACTCTATTCTGATCCTCAGTAGACCCACTAGCCTTAGCCGTCCTAGCCTGCAACCTCCTCGTCGTCACATTCACAGAGAGCCATGTCATAACATGGGTATGGATGGGGTCGTCATAATCAATAGTTATAGATGCTTCGTAGTATAATGAGAGGTAATATAATATTCTACTCCAAATGTAGGTTGTAGAGCTAATGATTGCAAAAGTAACGGTGGTAAGACGAAAGATCCAGTTATATGAAGCCAAGCTGAGGAAATCAAAGATCTCAAACATGAAGTCTGTGCTAGCTGTTGGGATGAAAGTTTCTAGCATTGTGAGGGGGGTGGAAGAGCGAGGAACTGTGTCTCTGTCGTATCTGAGGTCGTTGGAGTTTGATGCTGGGAGGCTTTGGATTTGATTCATTTTGGTAGAAGGTTTGGGGGAAGGAATATACTACTTTTCTTTCTACTTGGGAGATTTTTTTATACAGCCTTCTTAAGACTTGGTATGATCTTGGAGTAGACAATGGCGAGGAATTCTTGTCTAGGAAAGATTGGGCGGAACTTTCTGTGTACGTTGTGGTGACAGAAAGTGGTGTTGGATTTTAGAGATCCAAATGAGGAATAAGGGTCTACGAAAGCTTAGTCCGGGCAGGAGCTAACCTTCCCGGGCAGCTTGGGTCGATCTGAGATTTGGATAGCTAGAGAGGGTGTGTTGGTAAAACTAAGAGGAACATATGTATCTAGAGACTACTAGTATTCTTGAGCTTGATACGTACGATAGGCTTACTCTCAAGAGAACTTTGAAGACGTCGAGGAGGAAATTGAATTAATTTATAGCAATTATAGCCGTACGTACATACAACTCAAATTTCCCTCGATCCGACATCATTGACAGTGGCATACGACACAAATAAAGGAGTGAACACTCTCCTGCAGTTTGTGAGAGTTCTGTATGCTTCCTGTTCAGGGAATAAACAGAAGTACCGGCTTCCGACCCAAGAGTAGCTGAAATTGCGACAAGAGCCCCCCTCCAAGCAAAAAAAGAACTATAATGCACAGAGCAATCGAACTAAACATGGCACAGTAGATATCCTTGTGCAGGAAGCCAATTGGGAATTCGGGCTCTAAATGAACGGGTACTAGGAGAGAAAAGAAAGATATTCGAAGGTCGGTACGAGGGTCTGTGCCAAATATCGACTTGCATATCTGCCAGTTTGTGTACCCAAATGTAACATGTCAGTTTACCTTTGCTGCGCTCCTCCTCCTCCCCAATGGCGTATGCCAGGCAAGGCCCCCAGTTAACTGCCCGTCACGATCGGCAAATACATTAAGAGGCTGTTTTATGCCTGTTCCGTAGGCGAATGTTTTCGAGGTCCTTGTGGTCCGTCGCAGTTTCCCAAAGTGTAAAAAACATTCTTTTGGATGCTACTAGTATACTCAGTTTCTTATTCCTTCTTTCTCAAGGGACAACCCGAGATGATGGAATTCAAGGCTGGCAAGAACTCTTTGTGCAAACCAGTCTCGAGCTCGTAACTTGTGCAAACAAACATTGGATCGATAGACGAATCTGCGGCGTTTCCCGGGGAGGTAACTGTGACCGAGCGCCGATGTTTGAATGGAATGCTTGTCGCAAGAAAGCAGCAGCAGTATCAACACTTGCCAAACTCCTCATACAGGCTACCGATTGTGGCATTTTGTTCAAAGTTCTCTCCCTTGCCCCGGCTGTACGTATCGAAGAACTTTCAGCGTCACGCTGCACGGCACCGAGCTTTTGGTACTCGACAAGGAGGAATGATGCCAGACGCCACCGCTATAGGCCTGACCGTAAGCTTCCACCTTAGTCCGACATATTAAATATATATATATATATTCGGGTTTCCTCACGAAGCGCTGTCGAATATGTATAATTGCTGTAACTGAGCGGTTGCCACCTCGCACTGAAGGGGCCGACGATTGGAGACGTGCTTCATGGTAACACAAAACGACAGTCCAACACTTGCATCGTATCTTCCTCTGATAAACACACCGAAAACATCAGCCGGTGACTTTGCAGCTTTGGGTTTTCATGAACGCCTTGTCCTTATATCCCGCTCTTGCATGAACTCATCCAGGGATCAAGAAAGTGGTCACGGAGTTCTTCATCTATCGACGGGGTTTTCGTGGATACCGTGGGCCTAACGAATTTCCCAAAGAGGAAGATTATGGGCTCGAAACTGTTCTCTCTCAGTGCCACGGCAGTAGGCAGGAACCGAAAAGAGACGGGAAGATGCAGCTCTGTCGATGAAATCGGGGTCAATCGGAGGGAGGTGCAGTGATTTTGAAGCAAATTAGAAATAACGAAATTTTTTTCATAAGGGAGGATGTAAAAAATATGTGTCATTCTTAGTAAGAGAATGAAAATACGTTCTCGTGATGGCGAGCAACCACATGTGCGCCCGGAAGCTGCCTGATGCACAGCGATTGGGAAGTGGTTCCTCTTCTTCGGAGAAATTTGGGAGCTTGCAATGCACCGATTCCGTTTTGGGGGCTGTCTACCCTGGCTGCCTAGGAGCTTCACTTCAGTTGGGAAGGGCACGAGTCGCATAAAACCACTAGTTATGCGCTGGTGGGTGTGGAACAACAAGCGTGGCCTTTCTTCGCGCCTCCCAGTCTTACCCTGCTGCATAGCCCGGAGGAACTGTTTCCTTGTGACTCCTAAAACCAAATGCGCCGCGCATCCACTACTTCTTCTCCTGTCGCCAGCTCTTCATAGCCTTTGTACTGTCATGAGCAGCACGGAATACTACAATGCCACGAAGGCAGCCCTCATGATCAGCAATGAATTCTTTTTTGGCTTTCGAAACAATCTTATCTCAAACGGCAAATGGCAGAGCTCTGTTGTCTGTTGTTATACATACTCTGCCTTTCCGACTCCTCCAAGCCCATCAAGAACTCCGTACCCTCGCCCAGCGCACCTTTCGGATTAACCGCATGATCTGCAATTTCAATCGTCCTTCGTCGGAAGGTCTCCGATAACGTGTCTACGAGCTCGTCCTCTGCGTCTTCGACGAGGTTGACCATTCGCTCTCCGAGGGCGTAGTAATGCGTGGCAAGATCTCGAAGGTTGACGGAGAGAGGGTTGGCCTTAAGTGCATTCATTACCGGTGCAGACAATGCGTGAGGAATATTCGTGTGAATGAATGTTTTGGTTCCAAGTTGCTCGCTAAAAGAATTCGTAAAGTTAACAAAAATAAATAAACCAAAAAAACAAGATTTAAGTAAAGTATCACAGCATGAATCGTGAGCTATTGCGTTTGTTTGTAGTTGGTATCTTGCAGTGCGATGTTGCATAGGGACGAACGGGTATTCCAGCCCTTCGCATGGGGGGCGGTTCGTTCGTCTCATCTCGAATGCGAAAAAGAAACTTGCAGAAGAGACGACGGCAAGGTGTAGATTTGTACCTGACAGCCAAGATCTCAGCCAGCCATATAGGCATCTCCAGTTTTGTCCCGGCTTTCATATCGGTATTATCGTTTCCGTCTAGGTACCCCAATCCGGGTACATCGACTTCGAAGGTGCATGGTATTTTCTATAAATGAATGTGGGCATCCGTGTCAGCCTACCATTGGAACTCAAAGATCAACAGCTGAGTTGGCGAGCCGACATGCGCACGAAAGCAACGATCTAGCGAACGTGGGGTTGCCGTCTCCCCGAATTTTGACGTCCCAAGCCAAGATATACCGATCATGTATGGCTTGCATGTTGCTTGGAGGGGCTGGCTTGATACAGGATGTGATATAATAGGTAATGGTGTAGAATGATGTTTACCTGCGCATCAGTAAGGATGGCATCAATGTCGTAGTATTTGCTACCCATTGTCGAGGCTTGCACGGAGCAGTGATTCTGATCTGATAATTGGATAGCCCGAAGCTGGTGATTGTTTGAAGTTGGAGCTCAAGCTAGAAGCTGCTGCCTGTCAATAGCTCCGGTGTATTGTGGCATGCATGGTTGTGGTGTTCGCGTGGAAGGCGTGTAGTTGGCACAATAAATTGCTGCTTTAGGAAAGTGGGCTGTTCTCCACGTTTGTTTCCTAAAGAGGCAATTTTGGATTAAATTTTATCTCCGACTTTTGCACGATGGCGCCGGCTGTCGGAAAGTGATGTAATTATGATATTCTAGACCCGCGGATATTTTGTCAGCGTCTTTCCACCTTCATTTGTAACAAACTCCTGCAATTGAACACTTGGACATCTTCGAAAACCCCAGCAAACGGCCGAATTGATAGTTTTATGATCCTTGGGTATGTTTGTGGATTTAAAGTGCCTATGCTCCTTCGTGTCATTTTAATGTCACAAGCTCGAGTTCGAGATATATCAAGATACTGAGACATTAACATATCTCGTCATTTCAACAGGACGCAACCATCAATAGAATTCAACCATGTCGATTGCAGCTTCAGCACGCTCCACGCTCCTCAGAGCATCCAAGGCATCCGGCGTTCGTGCTTTGGGAAGCCTCACTGCCGTTCGAACCAAGTACACCCTCCCGGATCTGCCATATGACTTCGGTGCTCTCGAGCCTCATATCTCCGGCCAAATCATGGAGGTAAACCATACTTCATTCTTTTTATATTATAGTAAGAAGTGTAAATATTGAGAATAAACCAGATCCACTACACAAAGCACCACCAAACCTATGTCAACGGCATCAACGACGCACAGGAGAAGTTCGCGGCTGCGTCTTCACCCGCTGAGAAAGTTGAATTGACCTCGCTCATCAAGTTCCACGGTGGTGGCCATGTGAACCACAGCTTGTTCTGGGAGAACTTGTCTCCTACCAGCAAGGCTGGTGGTGCACCACCTAGTGGTAAGTTGGGTGGAGCTATCAATGATACATGGGGTAGCTTGGATAGCTTCAAGGGAAAAATGAAGTACGTTTCTCTCGGAAATGGTCTTGAAATATTGAGAGGAATTTTCTAATGTCGAATAGCGCTGCTCTTGCTGGTATTCAAGGATCCGGATGGGGATGGCTTGTGAAGGATAACACCACCAACAAGTTGTCCATTATCACTCTGCCGGTAAGTCTAAATCTCTTATTATCATTGCTCACAATACGCAGTTATTAACCAGTTTTATTGCCATGATCAGAACCAAGACCCCGTAAACATTACCCAGTACACCCCAATCATCGGTATCGACGCCTGGGAGCACGCTTACTAGTAAGTCTATCATTTCACTACCATCAAAACGTCCAGGAGCTATGAAAAATTAATGGCTTCGCGAATTCGGTATAGTCTCCAATATAAGAACGTCAAGGCCGATTACTTCAAGGCTATCTGGAACGTTATCAACTGGCAAGCCGGAGAGAAGAGATTCTCTTCCTAATCGACCCAACGATGGTTTGCAAGAACGGGGGGGATGGCTCGTAGTTAGTATGGGTGTTTCAGGAAGCAATCGTGGTTTCACCGTCAATGTCGCTACTGAGTCCCAGTGACGAAGCCCTCTGGTATTAAATGTGGGATCGGAGGTGATTTATAATTGAAGTTACAAGTTGATACTCAAGTAATCAAGAACATATCTAATTCCACAAAAGTACCTATCGCATACATTGTAAACTCGGAGGCCTGAAGACGTAGCACCGCTATAGCTATCGAAAATTTAAAAGCTTCTCATCGACTGCATTAATTTCGAGACCGGATTTTATATTGTAAAGCATCGAGCGGTGAATGTGTTGCCTTGAAATTAGCCGGTTGTGATTGGCCACGCCAAAAGTGACCTCAGAAGTCAAGTCAACTTCAAACCCGACAGACTTCCATTCAACCCTGAATATCGAAGCCCCCCGACATCGTCCCCAGCCAATTGACGGCAGTCACCAACATCATCGAGGTCGGTCCCTATAGGCCCCACCGCTGCCCACCATGCTGGCCTCGCGAAGCACCTCCTCCTCCGTCCGCGCTATCTCCAAACGCCTCTCCACAACTACCACCTCCTCGACACCCACCACCCTCCTCCGCACCACCGCCTCTTCTTCTCTCCGACATGTCCGCGGCCTGGCCACCCCAGCGGCGGACCCCGCTCCGGCCCCCAAACGCACCCGATTCGGCGGCCTAAAAGACCAAGACCGTATTTTCCAAAACCTCTATGGGCACCACGGCGCAGACCTCAAATCCGCGCAAAAGTACGGCGACTGGTACAAAACCAAGGAAATAATCCTCAAAGGCCACGATTGGATCATCAATGAAATCAAAGCCTCGGGGCTCCGAGGCCGCGGTGGCGCCGGTTTCCCTTCGGGGATGAAATGGTCCTTTATGAATTTCCCGGGATGGGATAAAGATACCCGGCCGAGATATTTAGTCGTCAATGCCGATGAAGGTGAACCGGGGACCTGCAAGGATCGTGAGATTATGAGAAAAGATCCTCATAAACTCATCGAAGGGTGTTTGGTGGCCGGGAGGGCTATGAACGCTACTGCTGCGTATATTTATATCCGTGGGGAGTTTTATCACGAGGCTACTTGTGTCCAGCGGGCGATCCAGGAGGCTTATGCCGCTGGATTGATCGGGAAGAACGCTTGCGGCAGTGGATATGATTTTGATGTCTACGTTCATCGGGGGATGGGGGCTTATATCTGTGGTGAAGAAACCTCACTCATCGAATCCCTCGAAGGAAAGCCCGGAAAACCACGTTTGAAGCCTCCATTCCCGGCTTCGGTCGGTCTCTTTGGTTGTCCATCCACCGTCGCCAATGTCGAGACCGTTGCCGTCGCGCCGACGATTTGTCGTCGTGGTGGTAAGTGGTTCGATAGCTTCGGCCGTGATCGGAATTCCGGTACCAAGCTTTTCTGCATCTCCGGAAACGTCAACAACCCTTGCACCGTCGAGGAAGAGATGTCGATCCCCCTTCGAGAGTTGATCGAAAGGCACTGCGGCGGTGTCCGCGGCGGATGGGAGAACTTGCTTGCCATCATCCCAGGTGGTTCTTCCACCCCGATTCTGCCTAAGCGCATCTGCGACGATGTTCTCATGGACTTCGATGCTTTGAAGGATGCGCAGAGTGGGTTGGGAACTGCGGCAGTTATCGTGCTGGATAAGACCGCAGACGTGGTCAGGTCTATCGCTCGATTGTCGGTGTTTTATAGACATGAGAGTTGTGGGCAGTGCACGCCTTGCAGAGAAGGGAGCAAGTGGACGCAGCAGATCATGGAACGGTTCGAGAGGGGACAGGGGAGCGTCAGGGAGATTGACATGTTACAGGAGTTGACGAAGCAGGTTGAGGGTCATTCCATCTGTGGTATGTATTCTTTCGATTTATCGAGTTATGATGTAGGAAGGTGCTAATATGGGATATAGCTTTGGGAGAGGCTTTTGCCTGGCCGATTCAAGGGTTAATAAGACACTTCAGACCGGAGCTCGAGGCACGGATGAAGAAGTATGCTGAGTTACAAGGTGGTGCTGCAAGACCCGGTGGATGGGATCATGATTCTGCGCTGAAGGGTACATTCGCTACACCGGGCCCTTGAACATTTTTCCTTTTAAGAAACGAGGTTCCCTTTTTTGATTCAGCGTGTATATTTTTTGGTCTCTTTTTACAAAAAGCTGTTGTTACCTATATCGTAACAGCAGTCGTATGGGCTAGATTCGGCCGTCCTTTTTTTTTAACTTCGAATTGTGTATAGTCATTTCTTTTCCTCTTCCTATTTTGAAGGAAAAAAAGAACCGTTTTTCATGTCGAATATATAATATGTCGGCACATACGTCCCGGATCGGGGGATCGTATTCGAGATCTATTATCGAAATCTTCCAAATTATAATGCAAGAGTAACCGCCCCCAATAACGCCGAACAGCGATCAACATGACAAAAAAGAGGTATGCTGTACACAAATATATCCCTTCCGCAGTGATTCGATGTGGCTATGTGGCAACCTCCTTAACCGGCCTGACATCCTCTTTCCCACCATCGATAAACGTCGGCACCTCTTCCTGCATGAAACTAGGTAGCTCGCTTTCCATATTCGCCTCACTCCATCCCAACTCTGCCTCAGCGCCCAGAGCCTCGAGTTCAGCGTCCAACTCCGATTCATCGATATCGTCCGGTACGTCGTAGGCTCTCGACAAGGAGGCGTTGATGTCGTTTCCTATTTCCAAGAGGTCTGCCATTTCATCTTGGAGCTGTTCTATTTTGTCGATGTTTATCTTGCCGTATTGTTTTTTGAGGGTTTGGTTTGTAGTTTTGAGGGCGTCGACGGTGGTCATCACGTCTGTTATTTTTTTTCCCTATCAGACTTTCCTTCCATCCGTGAGATCGATATATGGGAGCGAAGCGACATACTTTTCAAATTATCCGTCATCATATTGGCCTGTTCCATATTCCAACTCTGATTCATCAACTGGTCCCTCTGTGTCTCATACTGTTTCCTACGTTTTAATACCGACAAGGCCTTGGTTTTTATGGAGTTTTTTGCGGGACCGTCACGCATTTTTGACATTTTGGCTTGGTAGGTTGCCAATTCGGCGTTCAGTTTGGAGATTTGGACGTCGAGGGAGGAGACGCGGGTGTCGATTTTGGAGATCGCATCGTCCAGCGTGGGTTTCGGGGCGGTGGATTTGGTGCCGAAGAGGCGGTTCATTTTGTTCTCTTTGATAGCACCCGGGTTCGAGTAGGTGTTATATTATATTGGAGGTGAGGTCGGAGATGGGATGAAGATGGGGGGAAGAGGGGCAATTCATTCGTAGTGCGACAGACAAGATTCAAAACGTCACCCGACAGCTGCAGCTAACTAAGCTCCGGACTCGTACAAACCACCATATCACGACGACGATTTAAACATAATACGATAATGATATCTTCTGATGACCTCTAGCTTCATTCGAATTTTTTATTTTATTTTATTTTATTTTATTTTTAATAAGAAACGGTTTGAATCGATAGGTTGGAGGGGTATTACATAACCGGCGCGAAGTGGTCTTGTTCATACAGCAGTATTTTTAAAAAGCACACAGTGTTTAACTCTCCCTCTCCTACCCACCATCGAAATAAAACAAACCAAAGATGCGACAATGCAAGTCCCCGGCTTCACGCACACGCCCATCAGTCAATTCTTCGTCTACTACCTCGTCATAGCCGCCGTTGCAATCTCCGTTACCGACTACAAATACCTCTTCCACATCCAAATAATCCCCCACCTGTGGCGATGGGGTCAATGGTGGAGAGTGTTAATCTGGCAGTTTTCGTACGCGAATACCGGGGAGGTACTATTTGCTTCGTTGGCGGTGTATACGCTTAGGGTCGTGGAGAGGTTGTGGGGGAGTAGGAAGTTTGCCGTGCGTCTCTTTCCTCCCCTTCCCTTCATGGTGACGGTGATGCTAATATCGTGGTGATGATATAGAGCTTCCTGACCTACAACCTAATCTTCACCTCCCTCGTAACCCCCCTCCTCCTCGCCCTCCTCCTCCGACCCCTAACCTTCTGGCGGATGAACTACCTCCCACCCGGTCCGACACCCCTGATATTCGCCCTCCTGGCCCAATTCCACGCCACGATCCCATCGACCTACAAATTCCGTCTCTTACTCCCCGTATCCCCCTCCCCGCCACCACCGGAACCCACACCGTCGTTGCAAGCCGCAAGAGAGGACTCGGAGCCCTCGGTTACGCTGAGCGATAAGTTTTACGTATACATCGTGGCGGCACAGTTAGCCGTCAGTCAGGTGCCGGGCAGTTTGGTGGCTGCGGGTGTGGGATGGGTGACGGGGTACGCGTGGAGGTATGAGGTTTTGCCGTGGGGGAGGTGGAGGTGGCCGATCTGGTTGTTCGAGAAGAGGGGGGTCGATGGGGGGTACGGAGAGCTTAGGAGGATGGCCAGGGGGGAGGGGGAGCAGGCCGGTGGCGGAGGGCAGCAGGGAGGGCAGGAACAGGGGGAGGGGGAAGGGAGGAGGCCGTTGAGCACGCAGATTTTAGATCAGTTCCGGGGGGGGTTTTGACATTTCTCTTGACTGTACATGGATACGAAGTGTTCAAACTAGGTTTGTTCGCATTTGTTATAATCGGTTAGATTAAATATACGATCGAGGTCTATCTTGTGAAGCCGTATGAATCAGTGAAAAGCTGCCTTCGAATTCGATATTCGTGAAGTTTGAGGCTCCGGAGCTATATTCTTGGCATCCGAATCGCCTCTCGTATCCGATACTCACATTTTCGCGTCACAACCTTCCCTCCCACGACCACCCATCGACCGCCGAATGATGAAACGCTCCAAACTCTCCACGCAAATCGCCTACGACTCCGACTCCTCCCACGCGAACACCGATTCCGATCCCGATCCCACCGCCTTCCCACCCGACGAATTCGACACCTCATCCCACCGTCGCAAACGTCAAAGGCGTTCGAAACGAGACGCGAAAGAAGCCGCCGCGCTCGGAGTCTTCGGCAGCGATAGCGAAGATGAAGATTTTAAAGATTATTCCAGAGGGAAGAGGGGGAAGGCCGGGTTTAGGAATTTGAGGGAGGGGGGGATGAGTTTCGTTAAGACGGGGGAGGGGAGGGTTAAAGATGAAGAGTACGGTGACGAGGAGGATGATGAGGAAGAGGAAGGGCTTGAGGAAGATCCATTCGCCGTTGAAGCTACAGCCGGCCTTCGCGATATCGGAACGGGAAGAGGGAATGAAGGATACTCCGAAGATGATGACGAACGAGAAGAAGCAAGACCGACGATCGGACTCGGGAATTCCCTACGAACCGCATTATCCGCCGCTACTCCGGCCGATGAAATGTCACTTGACGAAAGCGCGGACGATAAACCCCAAATCTCACTGAAACCCCGGCTATTCGCTCCGAGAGCTTTAGGTGGTGGCTATTCCAAAAGTTTTACACCCGGAACGGCCACACCGGGTTCGTTAGACGGTCATCGCGGGTTAGGGTTTCAATCCACCGGAACGAGTAGTATGGAACAATCACCCGCTCCCGAGGTTCAAAAACCTTTGTTCAAACGGACGGGACTCGGCAGCGGTGGGTTGGGGTTTAGGAAGGCCGGGGTTATCGATTCTACGGATTTAGTCGGAGAGGAGAAGATGGATGGGGATTACGATGAGGAAGCGAAGGCCAGTATGATCAACCCCCTCGGCCAGGGCTTCGTATCATCGATACGAAAAGAAGCAATGATGTTCGCACCTCCAAAGGACGGCGAACGAGAAGACGAAGAGGAAGCGGTACCTCAAAAACAAAAGGTCAGACCGTCATTCACCGACGTCCGAGGCATGAGAGGGAAAAAACAAAAAGGCGACGCACCGGCGATCAACCAGGACTCCTTCGCCGCAAGAATGATGGCAAAAATGGGGTATAAACCCGGTCAAGGTCTGGGGAAAACGGGAGAAGGAAGATTGGCACCTGTGGATACCCAGTTAAGACCTACGAGGATCGGATTGGGTGCTGTGAAGGAGAAGACGGAACAGGCGAAGAAGGAGGAGAGAAGGGCGAAGGTTTTGAGGGGGGAGGTGCCGAGCGATAGCGATAGCGAGAAGGAGAGGAAGATGAGGAGGAGGAAGAAGGGGGTCACCGGTGGGGTTAGTAGCAAAGAAGGGAGCGGGGCTAGCACGCCGGCTAGGAGGCGGCCGCAGTTCAAGACCGCGGAAGAGATGGCGAAGGAGTTGGATGGCGTGGAGGTCCCGTCTGCTTTGAAAAATTTGATCGATTTGACCGGCAAGGGGGTTGATGTCGGGAGCCCTGGGATTATGGCAGGTGGATCGTCCGAAGTAGAGAATGAGAATGTAAAGATTGCGAAGCTGGCGAGGAAGGAACTCGAGGACTTTGCGAGGGAGTGGAAGAGGTTGCAGGAGAGGAAGAAGTTTTTGCAATTTGAGGAGAAACAGATGACGGAGGATGTGGATGAGCAGGCGGAGACCGTGAAGGCTTTGCAGGGGATCGTGGACGGAGCCGAAAAGTTGTCTATTGATGCTTCTGGCGCGGATGATAGGAATGGGTATGAGGATAAAATCGCGGCTTTGACGTCCGAACTCGAGGCGATGCAGTTTAAGTATAAGGATGAAGTGGAAGTCTACGATCTCTCCGAAGTCGCTATCGCTGCATTCCATCCGTTGGTAAGTTCTTTCCTCTTTTATACTATACGTTCTATGCTAACATTTTACGTAGTTCAAATCCGCCTTATCACGCTGGGACCCCCTCACCGACCCCGTCTACCTCCTCGACCACATCCGCAAACTCCGTCCGATCTTCAGCATCCGCACCCTCGAAGACATGGAAGCCTCCCTCGCCGCGACCGGCTACGCCGAAAAATCAGGTAAAAAATCAACATATTACGAAAGCATGATGTACACCATCTGGCTACCGAAGATCCGTAGCACGATCAACAACCGCTGGGACGTCCACGACCCCACTCCCGTCCTCACAATCCTCGAAACCTGGGCCGGTGTGTTACCACCGTTTGTCAGTGATAATATCTTGAATCAGTTGGTACTGCCGAAAGTGAAAGCCGCGGTTACGGAATGGAACCCACGGGTCTCGTCGAGACGGAAGACGGCGCCGCCACCGCACGTGTGGGTTTTCCCGTGGTTACCGCATTTGGCGGTTCATATGGATGATCTGGTGAGGGAGGTCAAGAGGAAATTCAAGGGCGTGCTGGATAAATGGGATCTCCACAAGGGAGTCATAGACGGCCTCGAAGCATGGAGGGAAGTCTTCGGACCCGGAGAATTAGAAAAGATGTTAATCTCCCAACTCCTCCCCCGACTCGCCGATCTACTCCGCCGAAAATTCGAGGTCAACCCCGCAGATCAAGATGTAGCACCGTTCGAAGCCGTGATGGCATGGCACGGGTTCTTTCGACAATCTACATTTGCACAATTACTCGAAGCCGAGTTTTTTCCGAAGTGGATGCAGACGCTTTATATGTGGTTGACGACGGAAGGGGTTGATTTGGAGGAAGTTGGGGAGTGGTACAAATGGTGGCAAGGGCGGTTTCCGGAGGACGTTAGGGAGTACGTATTGGTTAGGAGGGAGTTCAAGAAGGCGGTTGATATGATGGGGCAGGCGGTCGATGTTATGGATGGGGTTGAGGGGGTGACGGTTGTTCCGCCGGAGAGCGGGGCCGCTAAGCCTATCAAACCTTCATCGCTACCTCAGGAAGAGAAGAAGAAGGGGAAGTCCGGGAAGGGGGGGAGTGGGGGAGCGCAGACGGAAACGACGTTTAGGGAGTATATGGAGGAATGGTGTGCCGAACAGGGGTTGTTGTTGATGCCGTTGAGGAAGGCGCACGAGGGGACTGGGTTTCCGTTGTTTAGGATTACGGATAGTCCGAGCGGGAGTGGTGGGGTGCTGTGTTATTTCAGTCAGGATGTGGTTTGGGCGCAGGATAGGAAGAAGAAGGAGGTTTTCGAGCCGATTGGTTTGGAGAAGGTGGTGCAGAGGGTGGAGGCGGGGCATAGATGATCAATATCGAGGGATGTACGATAGATAGAGATGTATCTCGATAGGATATGAAAATGATACCCGGCATTTGCATTGACAGGCATTCCTTCTTAATATGACATGTAAATTACAAGCTACTGCGGTGCTTCTTGAACGCCTCCTGCAGTCCACTGTCGTTCTGGAGAACATCGATGCGGACTTTATCATCCGCACCTGTGATCCTTGGGAGCAACTCGAGGACGTCATCTAGCTTATCCTTCGGGATCGATACGACACCATTTACGGGGTCGGCGAATATTATATCCCCCTGTCATCGTATTATATTCAATCAGATCCCGACCGACGCACCCTGCGAATACAATACGGTAGATGGAAAATACTCACCGGGGCGATCTTAACCCCCTCGACCTCCACCTCCACCCCCACAGCCACACACTTCGACTCTCCACCCGCACCGACGGTACTGGTCCCCTTGGCCCAAACATCCACTCCCAAACTCTCCAATTCGGATATATCTCTGATCCTCCCGTCGACTATGATTGCAAGACTACCGAGCTTTTGGATACGAGCGGCTACCAGACCGCCCAAAACCGCGTTCCTTTGGTTGGGAGGTTGGGAGATCAGGGTTATTGTGGAAGGAGGGGTTAGGTCTGCGAAATGGGAAGAAGGGGGCAGGGTCGAGGGGGTCGAAGAGGATTTGGGGACGAAGAGGACGGTGTGGGCCGGGGAGATCAGGGGGGTTGTGGATTTATAAGGGGTACGGAGGGCTGTATACACAAACTTAGCGCCAGTCCGTTCTTATATTGTAGATAAATTTGTCGAGCGGACTTACAGATATCGGCCAAGAAACCGGCGCCGGTGACTTTTAGTTTGAGGAGGGCGTCTGAGATCTTTTATATCTATCAGAACCACATTCTTCACCAATATAAACCGATTGATATCGAACTAACATCGCAGGCGGTATAGGCCGCCAGAGCCTTGAATTTGTCGTCGAGTGACATTTTATTTTATATCGTTCTGATGAAATGTGATCCGGAATGGAATCTGGAACGAAAGAGCTTGCCATGGTAGGAAAATGGGATAGTTGGACTCCCGTTTGCCCGAGCATGTGATGGCTCTTCCTCTTCCTCTTCCTTTCCCTACTCTCTACACTATTACCA
Organism: Arthrobotrys flagrans; assembly: GCF_004000055.1. Classification (NCBI taxonomy): domain Eukaryota; kingdom Fungi; phylum Ascomycota; class Orbiliomycetes; order Orbiliales; family Orbiliaceae; genus Arthrobotrys; species Arthrobotrys flagrans. The sequence goes on from NW_027137556.1 coordinate 2,798,902, forward strand.
TGGTCTGGGAGCCAGGAAAAAGAAATCCATTGTATAGATGACCATCCCTGGAACGGACTGAACGGGTGCCTCGGATATGGTTGGCAACGATGAATTCAGATTACCTGGTTCCTTCGTAGCATGGATGGAAGCCGAGCTGCAGCCATTTCCTCGTTTACAGCCGGCAGCCTCGAATACAAAACCCTTCCAACCGGGATGCTTTCGTGGTTGCAGTTGTGGAGCGAGCTTAAGCTTAAGCTGGTTAGCTACCTGGTCGGTTCCACATCCACTGTTACTATCCACCGTTGGTACTTTAGGAGGTATTAAGAAAGATGAAACTTACGAAGTGATGGCTGGATAATGGACTGCATCTGCGTCTGCACTGCACCGCACATGGATTTAATGCACGCTGCAAGCAATCGTTTGAATCATGAAGTGAACAGCTCATTGTCGAGTTCTGTCTCGTCTCGTCTTTTCCATGCTATCTCGTTCGATTCTGTCTCTTCCGTGCTATCTACTGCGTCGGAGGCTGTGAATGATGGTGATGAATAATGGTATATAGTCCGGGTGGCTCTCGACCAGAAAAAAGCACACGGACCTTCCACCAAAATTTCTGACTGCAGCCACGCTGCATTCAACTCCACTCCCACTTCCACTTACATTACATGCACACCTACCTGCATTTTACATAACAACCTTGGACAAAAAAGTATCATTCCATACTAACCATCCCTATTCCATTCCTCTTGCTTGTATACAGAGGAGTGTATATATTATATATATTATATATCCTTCGTGCAGACTTTTTTCTTGTCTGTTCCGTTCTGCTGGCCCTTCATGTCATCACACGGAGACCCTCATCACGATTCAACCATCATCGACCGCACCCACCTCCTTCACCGAGAACTCGGCTCGCCACAAACCCCAGCCTTCTCCTCTCCCATCTTCCCTCCATCGTCTTCCTCACCATCTTCACACGCGATTCCCGTCTCTTCTCTTCAAAGACGGGACCCTCCCTCATCATCATCATTGCCTTCTTTAAAGAGACCCGGCTCTCCCCTGTTACGCAAGGCCCACTCCTTTAAACTAGACGAAGGCTACGGCGAGGGTGTAGAAGAACCCCAGCCTGTCGGCGACACTTCGCGAACCTCCAAATACGCTGCTAGTTCATCTTCGGGGGTTGCCGACGTCAAGATTCCCGACTGGATGTTGGAACTCACTGACGACGTTCGAACCGGTACGTTTTTTTTTTTTGGTCTTGTCTTGTCGGTTCCCTGTTGGTGAACTACTTTTGTAACAGCCTCGCTGACAAATCTTGATTGATGATTCACAGAAGTTGCATATAAACTTGTTCGTTCCCTGCCCACGTCGGCCATCGCATCCATCGTGGAACGACTAATCCCCGTCCTCCATCTCGACTTTGTCGCCCTTCTCCCTTCGGAACTATCTCTACAAATCCTATCATACCTACCACCCAGATCTCTCCTGAATGCTTCTCTCGCGTCGAAAACATGGCGGAAATTCGCCATGGAGCCGAGGCTCTGGAAGGGTCTTTACAGAGCCGAAGGCTGGTCCTTAAACGACGAAGCATCCTTCGAGTTCGAACGTGAAATGAGAGGTGAAGGGAAAAGGAAGCTTCAGCAAGAAGCCGAAAACTTTGTGAGGCAAAGGTACGGCATCGATGGATCGCCATCGTCCACCGATAACCTGTCGACAGCTGCCACCCAAGGCAGCGAGGCACGGTCTCCGATGTCTAGTTTCTCCGCGAACCAACAACCTACACCTCCGACATCCTTCCAAACGAACACCCCTGACGAAGAAGATCTCTACCCAGCCCCCTTCCCACACGCCAACCCGGTTCTCGTCGCATCCTCGTCTTGCGACCCTGCAAACGTCACTTCCATAACAACCTACGGTTTGACCCATCCCAGGCTCAACTGGGCGTTTGTTTTCAGAAATCGCAAAAAACTCGAGGAGAACTGGCGGACCAACAGATATGTCTCGTTTCAGATGCCCGATCCGGCATATGCCCACGAAGGGCATAGCGAGTGCATCTACACCATCCAGCATTCCGCCAAATATCTTCTTTCGGGCTCACGCGACCGATCCATCAAAATATGGAACATCCATACGCGACGGCTGGTCAGATCTTTGACCGGCCACGAAGGGTCCGTGCTTTGTTTGCAGTTTGACGATTCGCCGCAGGAGGACGTGATTTTTAGCGGATCGTCGGATACGAATGTCATCGTTTGGAAGTTTTCGACGGGAGAGCGGCTGAAAACCATCACCAAAGCTCACTCCGAATCCGTCCTGAATTTGCGGTTCAATAAAAAGTACGTTGTCACGTGCTCGAAGGATAAATACGTCAAGGTGTGGTCGAGGAATGAGCTCCACTACGGAGCACCGGCGTTCGATTGTGCGGTGCGACAGATCCAGCTGGGCAACAACAGGTTGATCGAGCCCTCGCAGCTGCCGCATTATATCCAACTCGCCGGCCACGCGCGACCCATGAAGGACTTGCCACCTCTGACGTTGCTTCATACCCTTGTCGGCCACAACGCCGCCGTCAACGCGATTCAGTTGAATGATGAAGAGGTCGTGTCGGCTTCCGGAGATAGAATGATCAAATTGTGGGGGTTGAAGTCTGGGAATTGCGAAAAGACATATGTTGGGCATAACAAGGGGATCGCTTGTATCCAATACGATGGCGTCAAGATCGTTTCCGGATCCTCGGATAAAACCATTCGGGTTTGGGATAAGGGTTCCGGAGCGGAGATTGCGAGGTTGGAAGGACATACCGGTTTGGTGAGGACGGTTCAGGCCGGCGGACCCAGAAACGCGAGGATCGTGAGCGGTGGGTATGACGAAACGATTCGAATCTGGAGAAGAGAGGATGAGAATGGTGATTTGGACGATGGGGAGAATCCGGGGATCTTTGGATCGCTAAGAGATGGTGTGCGGTGGAGGACCACGGGTATCCTACGACACGTCCATGAGTTTCCACCCGTTAGACCTCATGCGCACGCGATAGCTCAGGCGGCGGCCGCAGCGGCCATGCACCAGCCCCCACCCGTTGCCCCGCAGAATGTACCCGTGGCCCCGCCCCCGAATCATGATAATCCGGCGTTGAATGCCGCACAGAATGCATTTGCCAACGTCGGAGCTCAGAATAACGCCCCGGCTCCGGCTCCGGCTTCGGCTTCACCGTTGTATCCTCTCCCGCCTCAGTTCAACATCGCACCGATCCCACCACCGAACGTTCATCAGCTCTTGCCTCAACCCTGGAACCCTCAGAACCATGGGTTGACAGCTCCGGCTGCGCAGAACCAGAACAAGGTATTCAAGCTACAGTTTGATGCGAGGTTTGTTTGGTGCTGCAGTCAGGATATGAGGATTGTTGGGTGGGATTTCGCGGCGAATGATCCGGATATTGTCGAAGCCAGTCGATTCTTTTAGGCAAAGAGTCGGTTTGACGGATTTTGATCTTCCCCCCCTCTCTGCTTTCTTTTTTTTTTATTTTTTTTATTTTTTTTATGGTTGCAATTGCTTAGAATAATGTCTAGCATGCATTGCATTGCATAGTGGAAGGCTTATGAGAAAGAAAATACCTCTTTTCGGAGGTGCTTACTCTACAATTGGTTCGGTTTCCTTTGTTTCCTTTTTAGTTTTTAGCAAGTCAGGTCAAGCCAACCAAGTACCTACGACATGAAACTTTTTATAGACAGAAATACAACCCTCAAGGGTGTTATGACGTTTGGAGGTGTTTTGTGCCTTTCTTTCTTTTTGTTATAATTAACGACATACCCCCGACTCTTCTCCGTCCCGTTTTGTGCTCTTCGGTGGAATTTTGAAATTTCGTAAGAGGATGATCCCGGATGGCGTTTTTATCATTTATCCTTATTTCGATTCTTATGATGTTTATTTCCCTATAGTTTTGTAGTAGTGTTTTAAAGATTAGTAATCGTCACTTTCTCTCTTTGCTATTATACGTCTACAGACTCTTCTATATAAACATCTACTCTTCGATACATAGAAAGGGTCGAGTCTACTCCCACTCCTGCAGGTCGACATGAATCGCCACCGGCGGCCCCGCCGCGACCTCCCTCATCTTCGGTGCCGCCTGTCCGAACGCCTCGGTCTGCAAGAACGCCTCGTGTTGTTCTTTGCTCTTCCAGCTTATCAGCGATACGCAATCGTTTTCGCGGCCGTGGTCTATTGCGAATCCGTACGTTGAGTCGATCCCTCCTTGACCATCGTAGGTTGATAATGCGGATCGGAGGGTCGAGAGGACGGATGAGATTAAGTCGTGAGTGTTCGGGAGGACGGGGAAGGAAAAGTATTCCAGGTATGGCTTTTGGGAGGAGCGAGGGAAGAGGGCCGAAGGGGGTGTGGGGAAGTCGAAGTGTAGGACGGAGATCGGGAGGGGGGAGGAGGGGGAGGTTAGGGTGAGGGCGGTGGAGACGAACGAGGGGTAGGCGGGGAGGGATTGGAATGTTCGGTGGGAGGAGAGGGAGTCCCATTCTCGAAGAACAATTGTAGAAAGTTAGAACATAGATATCACTGTAGTCTGGCGAGCAAAGATGGATATGGTTTGGTATTTAGGATAAGGGGGGAATACCAATAAACCAGAAGAGTTTGAGGGGGTCCTGGATTCCTATTCCCCAGTAGATGTTTTGGCAGCCCGGTTGGGAACGGACGGTCGAGAGGGAGGATTGGTGGACTTTTTCCGGGGAGAGGAGGTCGGGGAGGGTTATGGAGTCGAGGGTGAAGATGCAGATTTCCGTGGTTACCATTTCGGATACGAAACAGGTGCAACCGGGGGTGTACTCTATAAATATATTCCAGAAGAGGTCTTGTTGAGCCAACGGGGTATAGAATTGGTATTTATATTTGTTGGAAATTGTGGTTTAGAGGCTGCAGCGCCGGCGAGCTTACATGCGCCCGGACTTTTTCGGTGGATCTTTTAGCTCGGTTTGGGTAAACACGGATACTTTGGCTTATGGTAGCAAATTACCAGGACTTCATCGAAACGGAGTAGAAGATGTCAGATGGGGATCCCCAGGATTTTCCGGTCTTGCACGTGAAGTTGAGATCGAGATATAACTGAATACGTACCAGACGGGTGAGGTTGCCGAATTTCTCGCCGTCTACCTGGCCTTAATCAAACTTGAGGCTACCAATCGTTGAGGCTCTTGCAGCTGGAGTAATTTATTCGGAACGTTAGATAAGTTTAAGCTCTTTAGATGCATGTACTGCGAGGTCTCGGGCCGATTTTAAAAGCTTCAGATCCGATTCCTGCACACGTGCACGCCCGTCGGTTGGTTGTCTCAAAGGCTAAGCCAAGCCGTTATGATTAGCCCGGCTACAAGGCAATGAATGGTAGTTTAATACGACACGCCTCGTATATCGGATTCGAGAAGCCCCTCGTATGGAAGTTTGAGGGCGCTGCAATGCAAAAAAACGTGGGCCACCTCGACCCTGCCAGCCCGCCACGCTTGCTCGCTCGCTAGCTGGGTACTTTCCCAGCTAAGGAGCTAGACAGCTATCGGGATTCGCAACCAAAAGGTGGGGTTCTTTTCGCCCTTATCACGAGCTCAAATGTTAGTTAGCGGACAATGCATCGTGCAGCTAGCAAGCTGCTGCATATGTGGTGTCCTGTCCCCCGCCGGAGAGCTACAAGCTATTGATTTCATGCACGGGCTTCTTGGTTTTTGAGCTTAAGCGCCGCCCACTTCCCTACCCTTTGCCCTCCATGCGACTCGGATTCTTAATTTACGTTTCGTTTTTTTTCTCTTTTTAACGTATTGGAGCTATATTGTCGAAGAGCTCTCCGAAAGGCCTCGGGTTTCAAGTTTCAAGCCGCTGGGGGGGTTCTTTGGAAGATTAAGATCTAGGTTGAAGTTATCAGTACAACCGGGGATTGATATTTGGTGAACAGCACATCATGCCTCTATAGGATTCTGTCGATGTAGGGTAAAGTGCATGCAATGTACCGTATACTGTACGATCTGGTTTCGGAAGAGTGGAGCATGCTATTCGATGCAGGATTGTCTCGCTAGAGCGGCGAGGTTGATTAATCTAATTGGAGCTCTGCAACACGAAAGGAACGATCGATAGTCTGGAGAGAGGTACCTACTGGAGCACTCCCGGTCAGAGTAATAGGTGGTTGTAGGGGTATAATGTGGTCGGTCGTGGTGCAACTAAGCAGTTAAACCTCGAGCCCGGTCTCAGAACATGAATGAACGCTGTCGTTGACATCAACCTCAGATAATTATCATCTTCGCCATCTCCATCGCCTCCGAGCCACATCCCATCGGGTCTTCAGTCTCCAATCTGAGAGGTATGTCTTTCTTTGTTCTATACAGCTTCCTTCGGCTTCCCTGCCTAGCTCTACAAATGTCTTGCCTTGTCTTGCCTCGACTGGGGAGAATCCTTCTTCCGAGCTGCACTGCACCTGCTGGGCCATGGGTGCTTGAAATTAAACAATCGACAATTGAAAACCTCCCTGCTCCGGGCCCACGAGCTAACCACGACAGCGAACCCACGCTTATTCTCTCTCCTTCACAGTTATCGATACATCTCCTCGAGTTGCTCGATACCCTCCAGCCTCCCTACCTCCGAATAAAACCTCGTATGAGAATTCCTCTTTCCAAATAGCCTCAGGCGACCAGGTCCGGATTCTGACGTTTCGTAGGTAGTTCAGGGCCGAATTCGATTCTATTAGCTCCACCTCACCCGCAACACACTATAATCTCTACCCCTCCATACTTTCAAGTCTCCCACTTTTTCACCCACTTTGATCCTATCGATCACCCCTTCCCTTGCACCCCCTCCGACTGGCCTCGAAAGAAAAAATATACACAAAAAATACAACCCCTCTCCCTTTTCTTTGGTAAAAGGAAACTCGATTTCCTCCCCCCGAACAGCTCAGCATGTTTTGGCGATTCGGTGGCTATGCGAATATCAGCAGCATAGAAACCTTATTGGACAAGCCTGATGTCACCCTCGAGACCTTACTCGAAGAACCAGATCTCATTCAGGAGCTCAAGCAGCATAACACAAAACTTATCGAATTCATCCGCGAAGATGCTGTCATTCGCAAGCTCCTTGAATATGTCATCGCACCGAAGATACAGCCCCCGACGGTGACGGGGAATCCTGGTGATGCTAAGGCTTTACCGCTCACTCCTGACGAGGTAGAAGCTGCAACGAAGGATGCAGAAGGGGAGAAAGCTACCGAAGAAGGAGACGGCGAGAAACCTGTTGATGCTACCGCTCCATCGGATGAGGCCTCTTCACCGAAGGAAGAACAACAGGCTGCCGCGGAACCCGCACCACCCTCGCCATCCACGAGTGAATTGGAACGAGAAAAGGCGGAGAAAACTCGAGCTAAATATTCTTATGTCTCATGTGAGGTTCTCTCCAGCGAAACATGGTCGATATGTGAGGCTCTCATGGATAATCTCGACAACCTACGGATGTTTTGGAAGTTTCTGGAGCGGCCGGCACCGTTGGATCCTCTCCAAGCCGGTTACTTTACTAAAGTAAACGAAACCCTGTTCGATAAGAAGACGGGGGAGATGATGGATTTCTTCAAGTCGATTGAGAATATTGTCCCCATGATGCTGAAGCATATCGACACTCCTCTTATTATGGATTTGATCTTGAAGATTATCAGCATGGAGAAGTCGGATGGCGGGAATGGTATTGTTGATGTGAGTGGGCTCTTCGCGTATTCTTATCGGGGGGGAGGTGCTCGAGTTAACAATTATATAGTGGCTATGTGCAAAGGAACTGATACCCCGACTCCTGTCCTTCCTCTCTCCCGAACATTCTTCGACCACTCAAACCTCTACCGGAGATTTCCTCAAAGCTATCATCACCATCTCTGCGAACGCATCTCAGAACGAACAATCGTGCATCGGCCCCAACAATCTCACCCGTCAGTTGGTATCGGAGGACAGCGTGGAGAGCCTTATCGGTGCTATGCTCAAAGGTGGCAATCCTCTTACCGTAGGTGTCGGAATCATCATTGAAGTCATCCGCAAGAACAACTCGGATTACGACCCCGAGGTACAAGGTGGTATCGACTCTACTCCCTCCGGCCGAGACCCAATATATCTCGGCAACCTCTTACGGCTATTCGCCAAACATGTACCGGATTTCACGGGACTGATCTTGAATTCCGAGCCAACTGTTTTGAACGAAGATGGAACCCGGACGGTTAAGAGGAGAGAGTTGAAGGCTGCCTTTGGTGGGACGATTGAACCCTTAGGGTTTGACCGATTTAAGACATGTGAGCTTATGGCTGAGCTTTTGCATTGCAGCAATATGGGCTTGTTGAATGAGAAGGGTAGCGACGAGTACGTCAGAAGGAGGGATGCGCAGAGGGAACAACTTCGACGGCAGAGGGAGCTTGATTTGGCGACTCTTGTTGCCGGTCGACAGGACTTGCGGGGATCTCTTTACAATCGTTCGGCTTATCTCTCCGAAAGGAAGGACGAGGAGGAGTTCGAGACCGTGGCGGTGGGGACCGTTTTGGAAGAGGTTAATGATGGAGAGTTTGCAGAAGGACAGGAGAAGATCAAACCATCGACGGTTGAGGATCCAGCCGCCTCGCCGAAGGAGGATAAGCCGGAAACCGAAGGCCCTGAGACGGTTGTTACAGACCTTGATGTTACAACGTCTTCCCAACCTGTTGCAGCACTCTCCCCAGTCGCGGAAACCGCCAAAAGCGTCGAAGCTATCAAGATTGACGATGAGGATACGGTTATGCAATCTCCACCTCCACCGGCTCCCCTTGATAAACCAGAAACTGCGGATGACAAGGCCGATGCGGATAAACCAGACGAGCACATGTCGTCGCCGCCGACAATAACGGCGACCCTCGCCGATCCTGCTTCGATTTCTAAGCCTGAAATTGCCGGCACAGAGGGAGATAAGAATACGGAAAAGCCTCTGCCACCGCTGCCGAAAAGTGCCGAAGAAGCGACCGACAGGGCGGTCAAGGAGTTGAACTTGGACCCGGAACTGCTGAAGGTGCCCGGTATAGAGATCGATACTGACGGGAGACCTCTGGTGGGCGATTATTTGAAGATGATGTTTGTTCAGCATCGAGTTGTTCCTACGATACTGGTACGTCAAGATATTAATTTTTGAAGAGCTCCGCATTCTAACTTGAAGATAGGACTTCTTTTTCAGATTCCCCTGGAACAACTTTTTACACAATGTCGTATATGACGTCGTTCAACAGGTTTTCAACGGACCGATGGATAGGGGCTTCAACAGACACCTCGCCAACGATCTTTTCATCCAAGGGAGCATCACAGACCGAATCGTTGAGGGACAGAAAGCATCCGACAAAGCACAAGCGGAATCTAACATGCGGTTGGGATACATGGGTCACCTGACATTGATCGCCGAGGAAGTGGTAAAGTTCGCTGAGCGACAGCCTGCTACGACATTAGCCCCAGCGGTTCATGATAAACTTCACGATGCAGCCTGGGTGTATTATATGGAGCACACTCTTGCGGAAACCCGGGAAAGAGACAATGCAATTCTTGGTGGCGTAAGGCCCGACATTATGTCCGGTAGACCTGGAATGGGTGGTTCGATGGGTGTAACGCAGACGTTTGGAGGCGGTGGGCTCGGGCAAATCAGTGGTACGGCTGACACCGGATTGGACACTATCGAACTACAGAACAGCGGAATCGGCGAAGGCGCGGACACACAAACGGCGGAAACATTTGACGGCGACGATGGCGACGTAGGTGCGGACATCGGATCCCGAGCAGGACTCCCGGATGACGGCGGCGACAAATCGTTATCCGGATTCGGTAGCAGCTCGGACGAGGACGAAGATGAGGAAATGCACTTGGGAGATAGCGATGACGACGATCAAATGAAGTTGGAGTTGACGGGCGACCGTAACCAAGTAAGATACCTACAGCTCTTGCTTTCAGAAGATGTTGAGGACGATATTGAGGATGAAGAGGATGAGCACGGTGCGGGGATTGGTGAGGATTTTGAACAGGGCCAGAGCAGCAGCAGCGCTACGGATACGAATACAACAGCGAAAGCGACCACTGAAGCAGACCTTGAAGCAGACCAAACAAAGAAGGACCAGGATGGCGACGATGATCATGAAATGGAAACGACGAAACGTGACGACGATGACGATGATAAGAAAAAGAAGCATGAACCCTTGGAGCCCTGAAAAACCTTTTTTTATTTACGAATAGACGAATTATGTGAGCGATTGATCTTGTTCAGGCCTTTTGAACTTGGTTAATCGGCATGTTTCTCTCTCTTTTTTTTTCTTTTCAGCGTAAAATAGAGGCCATCTTTTACCCGGATCATTTTTGGGGATCTCATATAGACAGCCACCGTACCAAAGTTCTGGAATCTTTGTCTTTCCATTCTCACTATCTCCCTTCCCTTTTTTTTCCCCTTTTCGATTCTCTGGTATGCTTCTTTGCATAGCCTTTTTCTTCTTCCACTCTCCGGCGTTTTTGTATTTCCTTCGTTGTCCGTTGCATTTCGTGTATAAAGGACGATTCTTCTTGGGAGCGAAGTTGAACTCACGGCTGACGATGGTTTTTCCTTTCTACTCTGCCTTTTCCTATTTACTCCCGTCTGCCCCCTTTCCTCAAATTCTTATTCCCGGATCTTCCTTTCAAATCCTCCTCCTCCTCCTCCTCTCTCCCTTCCATGATTGTTTTTTTCTACCTGGCGTCCCGCACCCGTCCGTATTGCCCCCCAAAAAAACCACAAAAGTTGCGCACACAATCGACCTACGTTAGGCTCCAAGGGTTCCATAGGAAAACAAAAAAAAAAAAAAAAAAAAAAAAAAAAAAGGGTACTCAAAAAATACCTTAAGAATCTGCGAAGAAGAAACACGCCGCCTAGTCTAGTCATCGGTCTGCTTCTGCCTTCGCTTTTACTTTTTTTCGTGAAGTATCTGGTAACGCCGCTGCTGCTCTGTCTCCCTTGGGTTCGGAAATCCTCTCTGATTAACCTCGTATAATTCCGTGCCCCTCTTTGCATCCGCTCACCTTCTATCAGCTTTTAAAAGAGACGTAAAAGTCCGGCTGGTTGATGGGGAAGGGGTATGATCCTCTAGAAATATACTCCTTCCCGTTGAAAAAAATGGGGGGGATGACGGTAATGGAGATTTCTCAAGTGAAATTATGAATTTTCGTTTTGAATTAAAAGTTTAAAAAGGTTTAAAAGGGAAATATGTTTACTGATACAGACACCGTTTACCTTCCTCCGCGCGCTGTTTCCCGGAATTCCACAGGTATCCACAATATCGTCGAACGAAAGTGCGTCGTCGCCATCCGGTTCTAATACAAACCCCGATGGCAGCGGCGTAAAACCCTTACGAATCGCGTTAAAGTGGCGAAAGATTTCCGAAAAACCCGAGGAAACCATTATCGGCCCCAGCGGCGGCAGTAATGGCGGAAGCCATGATATCGAAGGGGAAGGGTTGATGGTGGAACACGAGGAAGCTTTTGATGAAGATGAGTTTACGAGGAGAGTTCTGGGGGATGATGGGGTGAGTGCCAGTTGTTGTGTGCCTCTGTCTGAAAGTCTTGTTCGAGAGAAGAAGGATGATGAAGTTGGTGGGGAAAAAGAAAAAGAGGAAGATGAAGATGAAGAAGGGGAGATTTATTACTATTACTACGGACGAGATGATCACCACGGTAGTAGCGGGGAAGGAATGTTCCCCAGTATGATGTTTATGCTTTCAGGGTATGCGTATAGTGTGATATTGTCAGCTGACGGTGTACCCTGGTTCTGGGGTGTTTGAATTGCTTTTACAGATGTCATCCGGTAGCGAAGACCATGGAGAAATTAGGGCGAGTTCACCGGTTATGCTGAATAAACCGAGGGGGAGGAGGTCGTTACGCGAGGACGACGATTGTGATGAAGTCGACGATGATGACGACGATGATGGTGTGGTTTCGTCGTCGGATGAGGATGATGATGATGTGGTCGATTTGATTAAGGTGTCTATGCCGCAAGAGGAGTTGCATAGTTTACATATGTCGGATGATGATTTGGAGGATGTGGAGGATGATGATGATGATGAAATTGATTCGGACGACGAGAGTGAGTTGCCGAGTGTGCTGCCGTTGAGGGTTGTGAAGGGGGCTTCGGTGGATGGTGGGAAGGGTGGGGGTAGTGCTGCGACGGTTGGGGGTGCGGGGACTGGGACTAGTGCCGGTGCCGGTGCCGGTAATACAGGAAGTGGGAGTGGGGGTGGAGGGGTAGGAGATGCTGTGGAAGAAGTCGATATCATCACTTTAGATAAGATTGATGAACAACTGGCGGACCCCACCATTGTCATGCGCCATGATTGACTGGCCGTGGGATTAGTGCTGGGAACTCTGGTTTTGGGGTTGGCGGTTGGATATGTGGTTAGGAGGAGGTGGGTTGGTGCTTTTTGAAATAAAGTATAGAATGGAGGGGGACCTTGATGAGATCTCGAGATAGAAATCATTCCCCTCTTCTTCCCTCCGCTTTTTCTCTTTCTATTTCTGATTGTCGTTTTCCCTCTATATATCTCACGACCAGAGACGAATTTTCCTTATATGTTTCTCCCTTTCTTGATTTTTTATATTATTATTATATCTTTTGAAAAAGAAACGAAACGAAATCATGTATTCCCTAAACCCTTTTTACTTGTGTATATCTCCCTTTGTTTTGTGTTTTTTTAGATGAAGGATACCCGCGACGTCAATTATAAAGCAAGTCCTCTATTTGTTCACTTTACCTGTTCCGTAGGCCTTTTCATTCCAAAAAAAAAAAAAAGGGGGGGGGGGGCAACTGCTTGATTTTATTCGATATAAAATGTCGGCATATGTACATTCCAATATCCTCCCACCTTTTTCGCCACAGAGAAAAAAAAAACCTTCGTCCGCCGTGGACAGTCCTCGTTCGGCGATTATGATATACGTTTTTCCAGCTATCCAAGGGTGAGAAAAAGTCAATATATAATCCACATATAAACCGATATTAAAACGGGTTTTGTACGTACCCTCCATTGCGAACTCAATTCGAACCCCTTCGGCGCCCTCGCTGCATCTGATTGTCCTCTATGGATGTTTGTAAGGCGCTGGTCTCGCCTCATCACTAATTTCCGGTGCAAAGGGAGTCAGTAAAGCCATTTCTGGGAGAGTGTCGGGGTAACGGATGGTGGGAGGGTTCTATTTACTTTGCTATAATTTTCGGACATGTCAGCGATCCGGGAATAGAATTGATGGGGGCTAAAAACAGAGGCTTACATGATCCCAAATATCTGTATTATATCTCCTGGGTTTATAGCCTTCAGCAATGTAGGAAACCGTAGACATACCGGCGCCGGAGACGGTGAACATCTGCGAAGGAAGGGAGGGTTTGTTAGTCGGGTGTATGTATGCGTGCTTGGGGTCTGACGGGTTCAATTACGTACGGCAATGACGAGGCCGAAGGGCAGGAGGGTTTCCCATGGAACAGGCATGATGGGCGAGCTTTTTATGGTATCGTTGATTCGGAACGGAGGGGGGTGTCGAGGGAGGTGTCGTCGGGTCGAGGAGGGTTCTTGGAGTTCGTTGTTTGTTCGGGAATGTCGTCAAGCCGGTGCACCGCCACTGGAAATTGACTAGCCACATATTGCACTAAAGAGAGGTAGTTGTGGCTGGTGGCCAGGCCCAACGTCCAGGTTTATCGCGACAAACACACTAACTGACTCTTGCATCGTTTTTGCGCGCATCGCGGTAACAGGCAACATCCCATCCCCCTCCTCATCCCACCTCTCGAGCTTCGATTTTGTTAAACAACTACACCTTGGATTTTGATAATAGGTCAGCATTTACGACGAGGTTACCGGAGCTGTTTCGGCTTCTTCATCGCTTTTTGCAACAACTCATATCCTTTTCAACAACCCCCCTTTATCGGCGGCTACGATCAAACGCGTCGACAACGGTCTTTTTGTCCTCGACAGGTTCGGTTGTGTGTGTGAGAGAAAGTGTGTGGACGGGACCCGCTTTAATCTGGGTAGAAGGGTCTTGGCTATTTCTGGGGAAAGGAAGGTGGAAATACCTAACGCCCCAAGCGCGATAGCTTCTTGTCCGACCTTTAAAGAAAGCGAAGATATATTTCCCACAGAAATACGATATTGGTTTACGGCGGAACCCTTGCTTGGGAGACCGATACCCGGCAAAGCTACTGGTTTCCGACAATACATTCCGGCCGCCGCATGACGGTATCCTCACGTTTCGCCTCGATAAGATAGGGTGGTAGTGGTCTTGGAGAAAACTCGTACCTGAAGGTTAGAGAAAGCAAGGGGCTTAGAAAGGGAAAAGCAGGAAATTCTGCTACTGGGGGGTTAGTTTTGAGAGAGACAAGTTTATTCCAACCATTTTCGAACAGAGATGACCGTGACGGTTAAGAAGCGAAAGGTGTGTGTGACTTTGTCTATCCTTTCTTTCCTTTAAAGCTTAGATCCACGTTTTAAGAAGAGCGACGGAAAGTAGCTAATTTCTGGGAAACGTTTTGTGATTTAGCGGGACTCTGACGACGAAGGCGACGAATCGGATACACCCTCCACACCCGTCCCACGCGGCGCTGCCTCCAGGGCTTCGAGTACGAGCGACGGTACCAGTGCTAGCGAAACCGGTAGCGATAGTGAAACTGGAAGCGAGACCGGTAGCGACGATACCAGTGGGAGCGAGAGTGGGAGTGGCGACGGTCAAAGTGTATCCGGCGATAGCGATAGCGACGACAGCGGATCAACGGACGATACTACGAGTAGTAGCAGCAGTAGTGATGATTCCTCTTCATCTGGTGATGAGGTTTGGGACGGACAGTCGGAGGAAAATGAAGAAGTAGCGGGTCCGTCGCCGAATAGGTGCATGTGAGTTTCTCCCTGATTCTTATTGTGGGGTGTTTGGGTGGTTGTGGGATTGTGGGACTGATTGGATGTGGTGGCTTTTTGTAGATTTTGCGGTGGCGAGGAAGATGAAGACCCCAGTGAGACCTATGAAGAATCGCTGGAGTGTAAAATCTGTAATAACACTGGTAAGTTGGGCTGGATGATATCTCTAGGTGCTACTAGGTTATATCGGACTAATTTTGTGTATTCAAAGCCCACCGGCAGTGTGCCCGTAACCACAAAGGGCCTGGTCAATTGGCTAGCGACGACGGTAAGATAGTCATTCAGAAGTTCAGCGTGTAAGGCCATATCGCATACTAACATATGGGTTCTCATAGCTATTTCGAACTGGCGATGCTCAACTTGCGCAGGTCTAACATTCGAAGACGACGCCGCAGATGCAACCGAAGAGAGAACCACCCCGCGTTTAAAACTAAAAGTCACACCCTCGCAAAACCGAAATACTGGGGGCAAAGCTACTCCGAATCTTGCTAATACTCAAAATACTGATGGCCCAACAAGACGGCTACGGACAAGGCATTCTGACGAGTTCAAAACGCCTTCCGAATCTCGACCACAAAGGCAGACTAAAAGGACGAACCACCCCCACCTTCAAACAGATAGTGCAAGTGCAGAACCCGAACACGATACTTCTGCTCCGATTAGGATATCTAGTCGCGCGAGGAGGACCCGGTTCCCAGAAGGGTCCTCAAGAGGCGCCAGCATCCAAAAGTCAAACCAAGGGCTCATCTTGAAGTTGAAGTTTAAACCGGAAAGACTGGCTT
The DNA here is from genome assembly GCF_004000055.1 of Arthrobotrys flagrans. Classification (NCBI taxonomy): domain Eukaryota; kingdom Fungi; phylum Ascomycota; class Orbiliomycetes; order Orbiliales; family Orbiliaceae; genus Arthrobotrys; species Arthrobotrys flagrans. The sequence goes on from NW_027137556.1 coordinate 2,814,583, forward strand.
ATGCGATAGCTACTTCTTCTACTATACTTGCTCGGTTCCCTAAGAAGGGTCAGAGGAATTCATCGCAACCCTGGATGACACCAGGACATAATCCGTTTCAACCACAACCCCAAGTTCAATACTCACATTACACCCTCGCCCATTACGAAAGCGTTACAGATGAGGGCGCGAAGCCTTACGGCGGAATCCTCAATGAGACGGAGGCTGATACATCGAAAACATTGCCTTTGGCTGTCGACAAAATCAAGTTCGATAAGGCTAGACAAGAAGCCGATGAAGAGAAAGCACAAAGAGAGGCCATGCTCGCCGCGGCTATGCCTACGCCGAAACCTAGTAGGAAGCATGATCAGGCACTGAGAGCTAGTAGTCATGCTAGTATGATCAAGTCTGTTCATTTTGGAAACCACCAGATAGATACATGGTATGCGGCACCGTACCCGGAAGAGTATAGTAGAAATCGAATACTCTATCTCTGCGAGTTTTGTCTCAAATACATGAATTCGGAGTTTGTACAGTGGAGACATCGGGTAAGTGCAAATTCCGCCGATAATCTTAGACCGACCTTGAACTCTGGTTAACCATTTCGAAACTAGTTGAAATGCCCGCATAAGCACCCCCCAGGTGACGAAATTTATCGAGACGGAACAATTTCGATATTTGAAGTCGATGGGCGAAAACAGCCGGCTTATTGCCAGAACTTGTGTCTGCTTGCTAAGTTGTTCCTTGGCTCCAAAACACTTTACTATGACGTGGATCAGTTTCTGTTTTATGTTATGGCGGAGTATAATGAGACCGGGTGCCATTTCGTTGGATATTTTTCCAAGGTAAGATATTTACCCAGTTAGCGCAGCACGTGGTGGTGGTGACACTAACGGGGTATATTAGGAAAAACGTTCAACGAGTTCGAACAACGTCTCTTGCATCTTGACCTTACCAATTCACCAGAGAAAAGGATATGGACACTTACTCATCGACTTCTCGTACCTTCTAACACGAACAGAAGGCAGGCTGGGCTCACCCGAGAAGCCGTTATCGGACCTTGGATTAGTCTCCTATCGCAATTACTGGAAGCTTACATTGTGTTACCTCCTCAGAGACTTCAATGGAGCTACAAGTGTTCGAGGTAAGATTTTTTCGGATTTCTCATCATCCGCACATGTTCACCCAAGCTAACGGCGGCCTGTGACAGCAATGTGCGACCAAACCGGGATGACTGAAGACGATGTCATCAGTGCACTTGAAAACCTCCAGGTGCTGATCCGCGATCCCATCACGAAGACATACGCCTTTCGTATCGATAGGGAGCTAATGCAGACGATCATCGACAAATGGGAGAGTAAGGGGTATGTGAAGTTGAATCCGCGTGCTCTTGTGTGGGTGCCGTTTGTCATGGGAAGGCAATCGCTTCTCCAGGCCGCTCCGCCCACCATCGCGCCCCGGGAGGACGAACCTACCCTTGAGGAGGGTGTGCTGGTAGACCAGACGGTAACTAGCACCCCGGCTGCTACAAGTATGAACACCCCAAAAGATAGTACCATGGATCATGAAGATTCTGCATCCAGCGGGAAGAGTGGAGATCCCATGGACCTTGACTCCGGGATGCCTCAAAAGTCCGCCGCCAATCAAAAGAAGTTGCGTAGTCCGGCTGCTGCCACGAAGCTTACCCCGCCTGAGGATCCTCCGACTGTAAGAAAGGGTAACACCTCCTTTATCAGGCTCGGCGACGATCCGTTCCGGCGAGCCGCTTCAACTCCGGCGAAGGATTTGCCAACAAGAGTCGCCGTTGATCCCAACTACATACCACCTAGCCGCTTCCAATTGGTACCGAGCACACCGGGCTCCGGGCTTAAGAAGCCAAAGTTCAATCGATCCCCGTCTGCAGCTTCCTCGAACTCTAAAACTTCACAGCCTTCACGAGTGGTATCAGCTCCTCCGGTCGCGGCTCGTGCACAAAGCGTATCGGACCTTAAAACACCGTCGTCATCATCTAGAAAATCACAACCACAGCCCACACCCCAGCAACAGATTCGAAAGGCGAGGTCTAGTTTGTTTGAGGAGGCAAGGGAACCCCATAATATGACTATTATTCGGCAATCATCACGCAAGTCAACGAGAGTTTCACTTGCCCCTAGAGGTCTTGTGCCGTCTCCCGCCCCTAGTAGGGACGGCCAAATCACGGTCATAACCAACGGCGCCAGTGGAAATGGGGGTGGGTATGATTCTACCGATCAGATGAGCGATTCTGTCAAATCTGTCAAATCGGAATTGCCAGGTGCAAAGCCGTGAGCAACTGTGCCTTTTTTTTTCAGAGGATAGGGTTGATAAACTCTTCCAATCGGCTATCTTCATTCTCCGCTTCTTTACAACTAATCGTTAAACCAACTTTAATATTGGCAGGTTACGCCTGCATGGGCTCGGATTCTTGGTTTCTTAATTCTTCTACCCTTTTTTTTTTTCGCATCTTCGCCGTAACGAGGTTTATATTTTCTTATGCTGGCGCAGATGGACGAGCAATCGTCGTTTTGTCCTACATTCGCAATCCGTGCTTATTTGCATTTTTCATGCGTCCTACCCTCGACTTTTTCTTTTTCTTTCTTCTTACTCTGAGTGGGGGTTTTACATTACTTTGTCTGGCTGGGGTCTCTGAAGACGGTGAAACTTTTTTTTTTTTTTTTTTTAATTCGCCCTTTTTTTGTTTTTTCATGGGGATCTTTCTGTTCGAAGATCAGGGTTGTTAAATGGTTTTCTTTTTTTTTTTCGCACTGAACTTTTACCGTTTTCATGGGATACAGAAATTCAATACATGGCTCGATTAACGATGGATATATCCTTTTTTTTCGCCGCTCCTTTTAGACTACGTAAAATTATAGGACTGCGAGAGGGTTACATAGGTAGTTAAACCTATAATTGGTTTCGGTATATGGTTACTTGACCGATTGAGGGTATATAGCTCCGGAACATGTGCATAGGTATACGAAAGGATACACAAAATAATTGATTGGATTTTATTAGGTGCTAGAGTTTAGGGCTTATAGTTTATACAATTGCATTATATAATATTACTAGTATACTCTGACGTGAAAGTAACCGATTAGTATGTAAGCGTACTATCCTATATATATGACAAAGAATATCTGATTAATAACCCGGGGATCCTTTTCCTAGTGCTTATAGTGCAACATAGTCGTCAATATAGTTTACATCTTGTATCGTACCCAGACCTGGTCGGTCTGTATCTCTGAATCTATATTATCCGACCTCTATCTGCTAGTGTCGGACATCTGCTTCATGGGATACCCGAATAAAAGGAGGGTAGAAAAGGAATTTATAACCAATTGACATAGATAACGTGTGTACTTCTTTAAGTCCTGGCCAGACTTCGAAATAGAACTGCTCGCCATAGAGAGGGTTAAACATGAGTTTTTTTGGGGGTCGAGTTAACATCTGGGCAAGATTTTGAGACCGATTGAGCGTTGTTTGTGTGGTATTTTCCATCGCCGTTTTAGGAAACGTCGAGGAATGCCAATCGCTTACCCGGTTGAACGATATCGATCAGGTGCCATTAGCAGTAGCTAGATGAAGACCTTGGTTTCACTTTAGAAAAATGGTTTATAGGCTATAGAAACTTTTTTTGCCAATATAAAAATCTAATTGTGTTGGCTTCTTCACAAAAAAGAAAAAGGATAAGATATGATACAATATGACTACCTGAGGTGAGCGCGAAGACCTACTCGTCTTCAATCAAGATTATGCAGAGATGATCAATCGATCAATATTACCAATTGATGACAATCCGATACACGGACCGCAAACGCTAGTACGCTTATGGGAGATGTCGTCAAAACTATGTCCGAGCCCGATCTTTTAGACTATGTACAGAGCTGCAAAATAGTTCGAGCCCAAGACTGGAAATATCAAGCGTACATGTACACAGTATATAACATAACACTAGACGCTGCAGAATCAATTCCATGACATTTGGTGGTGGCGGAAGCATTATCACACTCCACAAAGAAATATTACTAATTCGATATGTGAAGACCTTAGCCAATAAGTGGAAGGGTATCACGCCAAATTGAGGAGACCATGGATAGAATTTTTCGTGTTCTCGTCCTGTAGGATTTTTCCTACGAGACACGCATTAGTTTCGAGGAGGTCTCAACGGTTGGGAGGCGTCTAGCCCTGAGTTATAACAGCTGCATAGCTCTACTAACAAGGGTGTCTCATCCCACACTAATGCAAGCTGCTGTGCTTGGGGGTATGTCGAAGCTATTTGCTGCAGAACTCTGGGCCGGGCTTGCTGCCGCCACTCACACACCCCCAAACCCAATTTTTTAGAGGGTCACAGGATCGATTCTGACACAATGGTTTCCTGGATACCATACATGCAGGTGTATACTTTTATTTTAATTTTTTTTGGAAGAGACTGTTTCGCTCCCGTCTCATTCCACTGGTTTCTGTTCTTGTGTTTCCATGGAAGAGATATACATCAGCTGTTCCATGTTTTTGATTCCTTTTCCAATCCAAAGGAATTATGATAATGGGCCGCCACTCCCATGCATGCATGGTATCATCCATACGTGATAGAACTGTCAGCAAGAGATATAACATATAATAGCTATATTATTATGTTCTACCAGGCGAAGTGATATGTTGTAAGCGCTTCCGCTCTGAAATTTGCTCAATTTGATCAGTCGACCGGAATCACTGTTTGCTGTACCGGCGTCAATCTTTGTCTGTCTGGAGATGCGGATTGGAAAGCCGGAACACTGTATATTCTAGAGATATCTTGTAGATTATACGAAGCTTCGGAAAGCATACTATGTAGTCAATGCTGTAAAGTTCCGAGCAACTGCCAGTCGCAAACTCCTTTCTGATACGAGTGTCTTTTCCGCAGCCTAACGGCCAACCGGAAGCCAACCCTATGACAACAGGATGATGGGGTTTCCTTGTATACGTTTGATAGTTCTAGGTAATTATCTTCACGCACAGACCATTTTGTTAATCAATATTGCTACCAATTATAGGAACTAACGCCCACGATACTTTCTTGCAGTTTCGTTCGCTCCATGCTTCCCTTTTACCCAACTGATTTCCGGAATTTCTCCCCTGCACTATGGAGAACTGGTACGCTGCAAGACTGGCACAGTATCTGCGGTAGAAGGTTCCTCCTGTTTTTTCACATATATTCGGGAAGTGGAGTCGGGGAATTTCAAGGGATCTAAGTGGGTTCGAGCTCTCTTTTATCCTTATTTTTGCTAAATTCAAAAGCTCGTGGAAAGGAACCCATGCCGATACCCGAATACGTTTATTCTCCAATTCGTTCGAGGCTCTCGATGCGGGGTTCCGGTCTTTGGATTTCATCCAATTTACCCGGAGCCTGGATTTAGGTGCGTGAATCGGATTCGAAGATTTGCGACAGGCAAAATGGAGAACCTGAGAAAGATGGTCGAAGGGTCGGAAGACTAGGAAATTTCCCATTGAGGAATTTCTACGAAGGGGTTAAATTCAAAAGGCATAAGGAAAAAACGTGGGCGCTTTGCCTGCATCTTGCATTGGGAAAATCTGGAACATATCTAGCGAGTTTGTGGGATCTCGGTAAAAAAGCCCATTCAGCCGGTCGTCTGAATCGAATGGTTTAAAGAAAAATATATCTCGACGATTCTCCCAACTCGATTTTTACTTCTCGGCAATTCTCCTGGCATGATATTAAAATGTGGTCTTAAAGAAACAATTCTGGGGCCTTTTTTGTTTCAATTTCTTCTTTGTCTCGTAACTCAGCACCGGTTGAATCCCCGCCTTTTTTGAGAACTACCGGCTTAGCATTGTACAATTGATATTTAGCCCCTTTGCTTGAACTATGGTAACATGACCCGAGCCTATCTTGCCGAAGGTCTACTTGAACTTTCTTTAGCTTGGCTTTTTATGATTTAGTAATCCACAAGCTGTGCAATTGTGCCAATTGCATTTTGCCTTGACCGGAAAACTTGCGGTCCATCTAGCCAGGCAAGTGCTACATTGCGTTACGAAACAGAAACAAACCTTCTGCCTTGTGAGCCTAACCAATTCAATATTCCAAACAGTCAGGTGATAATATGTTTTATTACCGCCACAGGTTGAATCTGGCTATATTTTCTTGTCTTAAGATAATGTTGTTGTCGTGTTACACATTAGATATAACGCCGGTTAAATTGGAAACCCACTTCCACAATATTTCGCGGGTTCATGACTTTTGAACAGGGTACTCCATACCTTGAGTTCCATGGTAGGTGGCCCAAGCTCTAAACTTTGGATCCGTAGATGTCTGTGCCAAAAAGACATAAGGGTTTCATCGAATTCGATAAAAACCCATTTAATGCTGTTTTTCGTATTTCCAGAACCTCCTCCTCAGCACTCTATCCGTTGCTCGCACCTCAGGGTGTTGTTGCATTTGGTCCGTTCATTTGCGTTGGCATGGTCCAGGTTCTGCCATTATAAACTGACGAATGGTAGCTGTCCTCCAGAAGACTACCACTGCACGGGCCTGTCATTTGTCAAAATTAAATCACCTTTTCTGTGTTTGTGATTCTATTGCATTGGGGGAAACCAACATCTCTCACACTTCATAATTCACATACGAGATGAAATGATATTGTTTGGCCCTGCGCATTATACCCACTTGTGGGGGGGTTTCACGGGAAACAAGTGGTTGATGATCGAATCTTTACATATAATAACATATCACGTCTCTTGCGTCTGGTGCTAAGCTAATAAGGGGGGGCTTGAAATCTGGAATCTCGGGAGGCCAATGAAATTCAGCGATCGAATTTAGCCAGATATAGGGATCACACAAACCAAATCTCAGCCTGCAACCTGGTTCTTGTTTAAAAATCTTCGGCTGCAGGCTGGGAAACGGAAGGGTTGCAAACCGATTCTTTCATGTAAAGGGAAACCTATATAACCGGGTTTAAACAAGGAAAAGAAATATATCTGGTGTGGGAATTCAGAGGGAAGGGAAGAGGAACAAGAAAAAATAAAAATAAATAAAAATAAAAAGATCAGATCACGAACCTGTGGAACGAAACTTCACGACTAACTATTTTGATTTCCCCACTTTGATGCAGTAGCCCTAATTTGGTATAAATGCTGATATATCCACGGCTGGTAAAATATAAAATAAAATGATACGAAGCACAAACGGTCCTTTTAACCGGGGTGGTGGAAAGATGTGTAATTGGGGAAATGCAATATTGAATTATAAGCACCCTCAGGGTTTCTACGTGTTAGAAAACTTAAAGATATTTTGGTTGGAGCGTGACTGCATCTGCTGACATGACATCTGAGGCTCTTTTATCCAGATGTATGGCTGAAACGCTAGTAGCAACGAGCCGTGATAGTATGATAACTGGCCGTGAGCTTGGGCCCTAAACTTGCGAATTGACACTGCAGTAGCTTCGTTGCAGAAAGAATAATCCTTTATTTGGAAAGCTTCTCGAAAAAAGTGGAGGTGATTAAGCTCTCGGGCTATTCCTCGCGTGGTATCCGAAGGTAGTGTAGTCGTTTGCATCGGCCAAGTCTACGAAGACTGCAGCCCAGAGAGCTCGATAGAAAAGTTTCTGCATTTGTGGAGCACCATTCCCATGGCTACAATGGCATCACCGGCAATCGCCTTTGAAAATACCAGCGGAACCAGACCAGTAGCAACCCGACCCCAATAAATTCTAGCTTTTACTGGGGAACCTCAGTCCGAAGCTTTTCAAAGAAGTGTGGGAGTTTCTATTCCATGGATGTGAGCCAATTCGCATGCATGTTAACGTCCGAGTGTCCCTCTGCTATGAGCTGTCGATGGATATTAAGTTACAACCCCACCCATGTTGCCGCCTAGGGCACCCTCCAGAAGCTCTAGAAGAGCTAATTTAATTTAATTTAATTTATCGGAATGGCATCGCGAAACAAGGAAAGCTTAGGGGAGTTATCATTTCTTCACAGAAACAACTCACAATCAGCGTCCCCCAGTGCTATCGATAGCTCTCACCGGTTAGTCTTCCCGAAGATACAAATTCTCTCTCTCAGGGATAGACTCGCATTTGCCCGGACTATGGCTCGAGATACGGGACTAAGCTTCCATATTGTCTTCAGACGTTGTGGATCAGTAGGTCACTAGATATATTTGCACAGACCCGTTAGCTTCGCCAAACTCGTACCCAGAATTGGCAAAATACCAGAAGCACCGAACGCAGGCCTCGCCGACGTCTGAGCGATATACACTACGTATGATCGCCAGCGCCAACCCGTCTTGCCCGAAATCCCAGGACGAGATCTTAATACGACTTTGTATATTATAGTCGCGGGCGACGATCACCCTTGTTTCGCCATAAAATTCGCGTCAATTTTATAATGAACCGAAATTTAAAAACGGACCTTGTGGTATAGACCAGCGAGTGAAAAATGGATTAAAGTGTCAAATAATATATCCTCCAAGGCTCGGAAAGTCAGCTTTGCCTTTCCTAAACCCAAGGTTCCCTCGTTTTGTTTTTTTGGAGTTCTACCAACGCGAGAGAGTCCCGCTTCCCGGTTATAGATGTTTCATGTATACAGAATCTCGAATAATCGGGCCTAGGTTTCCACTGTCAACCCTGGATAATCTTGACAGAGGGATTGGACTTATACTCACTTATAAATGTTTCGAGATTTAAAATTGGAAACTACGACATGGAACAGCACGTCATAATCATTTTTCGCATAATGGCTCGTCCAAGAATTGATTGTCTTCGAGAGTTAAAGAAGCTAAGGGCCAGGCTAAACTATCTCCGTATTGAGAATTAGTGCTATGGTTATGTTGAAATTTCGAAAAAATGAAATTACTGATACGATATCGATACGAGGCCCCCACTGGACTACTGGACCGTTAGGTTTCACCTGGAGATTTATCATAGTGGCAATCAGGTTGTCAAAAAAAAAAATCTTTCTTGGTCTTACGAAACTGGAAAGACGGGGCGGCAGATTCTTCGTACAGGCACAAACTGTCTGCATGCACCTCATCGCTGTGGTCGTTGAGAGACATCAAAGAACGAATTGGTGTGGAGTTTTTCGGATCTTCATTGGTTCAAAAGAGTAGGCACTGGAATAAAGACTCGCAAATATTGCAAATTGCGCATAAGAACGGTTTGACAGGCTGTATCCAGACCACAACCCATGGAACCCTTCAAGGTCTAGGTTCTCGGAGAGTTAAGAGGCTTTGTCAGTCAACCGTGCCGTCTTCCATGCCGAAGGAACTATGCGAGTTTTCTGTTCTGGAAAGAAGTGCCACCACCGAGGTCAGGATAATCTTTGGATCCTTCCCGAAGGAACCGTCTGCTTCGAAAGCCTGGTCGATATTCGTCGACAATCTATGGGAACCAGTAGGTAAAAAGGTCTGTAACCTTGCATCCATCAACGGCAAGGGGACCCCTCTCGAAGCAGGAAAGTGACTTTGAAGAGCATGATGCTACCGTCGACAAAATCGCTCGTCCCGTTGCCACCAATGTACACCATTCGGGTAAGGCAGAAGTCGAATACGTTTCTAGACTGAAAATTTGTTTCTTGATAATGACCCGAGATTCCAGATGGAATGTCTCGCGAAGAGCCTGGTCACAAATCGACATCAACCTCAAGCTAGAATCGCACACAAGGATCGAGTTAGCATTGAAGTCGAATCGGCGCTTCCGTGAGAGAGCAGCCGTTTACAGAAGCGGGGAACGGTTTCGCTGGGTCCAGCGAACTGACTTTCCGGATCAACGATATTGCCCCAGGGTAATAACATATTCCCGATGGATTAATGAGTACCACCGCCCTCCTTTACTGAACCAAGTCATCTGGAGGAACTAGAATCTCCGGTGCACCCGACAAGGCATGGTTGCGACAGCTGTCCGTGGGGTGCATGTACATACCTGCCGCCTTCAAGTTTGTTCCACTGATAGCGACCCAAAGCCAAATATCTTTGAAAAAGGCGAATGGAGTTGGTAACTTCTGTTGTCGCTTCCAGCTGCAGAAGCAGGTTCTTACCAGGCACCACGTGTGTGTATGTCCTGTTTAAGACATCGCCAGGAAGTCCTCACTGGGAAGGACCTCGAATATCGATAAAAGAAAAGAAAATAGAACAACGTTAGTCAGGTTCTGACAGCATACCGGAAAGGTAGAAATGTTACGGATGTTCGACTCCGATTCTCACGTATATCTACTTCTTCCTGGATTTACGAGGTCAATTGACACCGTGTAGACATCACAGCGTGAGAAACTGGCGGCAGAGAGATCCTATAGGGTCATTGCATTAAACTATCGAGAGCAACCCCATGTCCAGAGAAGTACGATCCTGGAAAAATATAGCATGTATTATTAACACTAGTATATTTTCATTTAGCAAAATGGAGTCGGTACAATGATTGTATCATACCTCTATAGATTATCATGCAAACAGGGAATTTGGAAAAGTTATCCATGAGACTTCACAATTCCCCTAGCCACTTTCTCGACCAAGATAGACTCGGCTATTTCGAACAGGCGAATATAAGTAAAGTGGAAACGAATGAGAAGTGGTGTGACAAGCAGTTTCGCATACAAGAGACCAATTCGAAGGAAGTAGCTTATTCAAAAGTCTGGTGTTAGAGATGGTCCGAAAGTTTTTGATTACTGCCTGCCAGATGTATTCACATGCACCCAGACCCTAGGCAGAGTCGGGAAGAGAAAGACCTATGATCCCTGGATCCCTGGATCCACGGAAGCCGCTTGGCGGTGTCGTGCCGTTTTTCGGAATTTGTAAAGATACACATGTTAATGTAAGGCAGGGCTTGTGATAGAGTGTGGAGGGGCGTGCTGATAGATGGTATCGGCATAGTCTGCAGCCTGCAGCCTGCAGTGGAGGCTACAAGACATTCTCAAGTTAGAAAATATTTCGAGGAAAACCGGAGACACCTCGCCAACGCAAAATAGAAGTCTAGTAGCGTTGGGTTTTAGATTTCTGCCTCCTCTCATCTAGGAGCACCGCCCATGCCATTGCAGACACTGATTCAGGTACAGCTGTCGGTGGAGACTAGAACTAATAATACTGTGTTACCGCTGTGAAGTCTAGACATTCAGAACTTGTGCAACCTGATGCCTCGTTTAGCCTCCACATGCAAGCCGTTTTTATTTATTTGAAGCTCAGGGAAGGACAAATATAGCGGTGGAGATATACGCCTTGTGTGCTAAGGTCCCCACTCCTATGCATGTTGCAGAGGTGAAGATTTGTTTCGCATTTGTACGCCACGTTTCGCCATCCGAAGCTAGATTGCCTGGATTTTTAAACAGTTCCATTGAAGCCGAAAGGCTAGTTATAGTGACAGAATATCTAAATCCAAACGCCGAGCCGTAATGAGTTCGAAGGAAAACTAGATTTTGTTTTCGTTCAATTAGGAAAAGAAAGAGAGAATCTCGGGGAGGTAGGATTTCCCACGTCTACTAGCGAAGTCTAGTTCGCAAATTTGAACTGCTGAGGTTTTTGGATCCGATGGCAATCTTAGAGAGTGTCTGTAGGTACCTATGCCTCATGTTTTGTATTAATAGTAACTTCATATGGCAACTGATATTTCCGTGCTTTTAAGGTGTATCATAGATCTGGACGGTTGCCTTTGTGCCATATTTAATAAGTTTTAAAAGTTAGAGAGTTTATATAATTAATTACCTACCAGGTACAAAACCACTTTATTTTCAATCCGAAATGCCAGATCCTGATAGAGATGCTGTCTAAGTTTCATTGTGAGTCATGTCCCGATTAACTGGACCTCGATGTTTCATTTTGATATTTACAGCATTTCACAAAGTTGACAAATCGCTTAGTCTTTTCCAATATTAATCAATCCGAAAAGGTTGAACGCATCCCATGTAGCGACCAGGTAATGGTGATCTGTATGAACGCCAACGGAACCTGGTGATATCTGGTACAAGATGGCCGCTACTTACCCCATCGGTTGAGCATGAGCGGGGCGAGCTGCAACCTTTTTGTCTTGAAGTGTTTTAATTCTTGCCGCTTCCGCTCAAGCTACCGTTGGATTAACATTATCAAAATGCGGGAGCTGGCAACAAAAAAAGGTCTTGTGCTCGAACATCGAGATGACCCCGGCTGCTAAAATAAGACTTCGTTTGTTTCGCAAGCCCAAAAGATGGGTATCTACCCAGCGACCAGTTGGGGTAATTAGTTGAGGTCGACGAGACAATTGCGCAAAGAGCTTCCACATCCTTGTTCCCTGTAGATGGGCAATATGAAATAGAGGCGCCAGAGTGCCGCCGGCGTCCAAGGTAGATAACCCGTAGGAGTTAATGAAGCATAAACCAAGAAATCTACTTACTTAATTCCAGAGCGTGGTGGGAAATGAAAGATGCAATAAAAGAAAATAATACTGCCAAAAGTCAAGCGGACGATGTTCCTATCAGCTAGATAGCGTGCATAATGCTCCGATGAAAATGGTATACTCGGTTCCTTAAATACAATGTCTAACTAGACTAAGGGTTGCAGTGGGGGGTTTCCTGACCGAAGCCACGGCCGCCCAGCTAGCTTGTAAGTATATACGTAGCTGTCGATGGCCATGACCCGTACATGTATGTATACATAATTATAATTAGTTGTGCTACGTAAGTACCTGGCATAATATAGAGACGAAGGGAAAGGCTTGGTGACGATGTCAATCGAACCGGACCTTAAGCCATGACACCCTCTCTTTCGCTTTGGCAGCGGATTAGTACTGTTGGTTAAAGACGTCGCAATCTTGACTACTGCACTACTTAGTTTTAGCCCCTGGTATTCTCCGCTCAAGAACCATAAAAAAGAAAAAAAAAGGTTCTTTGAATGTCAGTAACTGCCACTCTCTCCACTCCTGTCGACAGCAGAGACACGACCAGCTTGCAGCCTGGTAAGCGTACAACCAGGAGTCCTGGGGTGATGCCTGTGGGTCGTGCCCTTCTTGTGGAGCCTGCATGAAGTTCCTTCCTCCCTGGGAGACAATGGCGATGTAGTGCAAGGATGCCCCGAACATCGCTAATTTCCTTTTTCCTCCCTTCTCGGATTGCATCTCGAACACCTTTTGCCATTCTTTTTTAATCGGCTTACCCCTCGACAGTGCACCCGTGCTCTGAGGGGAGGCCCAGCTGCGGGAAAAAGGAACGGCTTCTTTCCCAAGAGCCAAGCCAAATGCTGGTTCCCTTCTCTCCAGTTTGACAAGGTTCATTGTAAAAAGTAGATCAGCCTGGAGTCCACCGATCTCGTTGAATATCCGGACTCTGAGGACTGACCTTCCAGATAGTCCTAAGCCGATAGATGTCTCTGTCTAGAGAATCCTTGGCTAGAAAGATGCTGATTCGCTAGTTTTCCCAACGATCCATAGGTGGACAGAGACCGTATCAGTAGGCCAGGTTTGAAGCTGCCTAGTATCGTATAATTCTTGATTCCGCTGACGGTATTCAGCGACAATGCCAATGATGAGTACCATCTAAGCAGCGTGGTGGCACTGCGTTTTGCGTGGACCAAGGCCAAGCGCCACCCTCTTACCTGCCTTCCATGGGAAGCCGGTTCGGGTCGGTACCACAGATAACGAAAGAACAAGAGCAAGAGAAGGACCCTATCCATCCGTCCACACTATTTGCATTCCAACAGAGCAGAGGTTGTCATGTTCATTTGGTCAACCGGAGTGCAAAAGCAAAATCCCAGGGATCGAGGGAAATCATCCTATACTATAATGAAGCGAACTACTGCGAGGCAAAAAACAAAAAAGTAAAGCACTCACATACTATACTTTCCTTTCTGTAAGAGGCCATGATGGTTATAGCCATGGCCAGGAAGGACCGTAGTATAGGAAGTAAAAAGTAGTTTTTCTGCGAGGGTTCTTTAGTTTATCTGGCCCACCTTTCCGGCTACTGCTTCCTTAGCTACTTTTGATTTGATCAGTGTCTCTGATGCTAATGCAATGAACCGATTGCCTTTACAATTGGTCAACCTCGTTCCTGCTCTTCCTGTCGGAGCTTATTGTTAGCAATCTTCCTAACACATATTAACACTCGGTTCTCTAGCATTTCAAACCGGAACCCAGGCTCCCTCCAATTCATCCTGAAGGTGCATGGCCTCGCTTTACAGCGGACCTGATCTCAACTTTTATTTCGATATTTTAGCCTTTTCCTTAGGACGCAGCGAACTATAGTCTCAGCTATAACTGTCCATACGTCCCCTCCTTCAGATACCTTTTAGGAGATCTCGCATATATTTTGTAGCATCCCACCCCCCGAGTCTTGTCTCTTCCCCGTTTTCCCTTTTTTATATATATAATTACAGGCTACGGCTAGTACCAGTGCTAGCAAGCGCGCCCGGTCTTTCTAGTTCTGCGGAGCACTCAGAAGCCAATCCTTCCACATCCCACTCCAGACTTATATAACTCCAAGTACCTACCCGTCCAGGACCTTTTTTAAACTTGGCCCTGTCCTGTGTGCTTGTGTTGATAGAACTTCTCACCACACGCATATCGAAGCCCTTTTGATATCTGATATAAGGACATTACAATACTTCAACCCCGACTCTCCAACCAAATCCAACCAACTTTATCAGTCGACCTTCAACCAACTTATGCCGACTTGCGACCCTATCGATTTAGATGTAAGTAAACAACCTTTTTTTACTTTTGCCATTATATTATCATATCTATCCTTTGTTCCCATATGGGTAATCCGTTATCTGTATATGATACTTCCATTTTTATTTATTTTACCCCCTCCCCCAATTTCTTGTCCCTTTAATGGGTATCAGCTAGTCTCGCTTTCGCCGGAAAACTCCAGCGCATCCATAGCGCAACGGAAATCCAGGCGATGCAACTGCGCAGGCAAACTCCGGCCACTTGTGATACAGTAATATCGTACCTATTTGATCATAAGGAGTTTTTATGATTTGCAGTACGTACGCGGCACCGGCACCTTGCTTTTGGCTTGACAAGCCATCGTTTACTTTTAGGAAATAACTTAGTTATAACCAAGTTTGGTCTTGTGCATTGTTCATTATCTCTGGTTCGAGTTCTCTTTCTGCGGGTGCTCGGTTTAAACTTTGTATCGCATGTGCTTTGGTCGCACCGGTTGCTGACCGGCTTGTCGATGATTGTAATTCATATGGGACCCGGGAACCAATGCAGGCTCGTCTCGGAACCTAAACCATCTTAGAAATAATAGCAAGCAATCGGCATTCATACCGCAGAATGTGAAGCTAATCTACCAATTGAATAGCTCTACTAGGTTCACACAAATATCATCAACATTACACGAAAGAAAGGTCTTAAAACACAGCCGTCACATTTTCTCTAAACTTGCAGCCGCTTCAGCACGCCACTAGAGCACGCGGCGTAACTTCTTTCTAGTTCCACCGCGGAAATCTGCTTTTTTTCACTCCCTTTGGTTTGGGACACTTAGCAGTACCGTACCCGTCCGGCCGGGATTATATGTATTACCGTCCCATTCGCATTTCAGTCTCTTGACTTGCTCTTGATCTCCTGGCCTCTTGGCTTAACAAAGGAAATTCAGATCGAAAGAAAAATCCCAAGCCTTCTAAACCACCGTTCGCCTGTGGAAATTGCCCCACCGGCTTCAAGATTTGGTTCCGTTTCGAGGGCATTGCATACGACCCCGAAACCCGAATCAGTCAGTTGTTCTTATTTAGCTGCCTCTGGCCCGCAATTTCGTGACCAGAAGTTTGAGCTGCCGCCTGCCAACCCGCTAAAAATCCCCCCAGCCAAACCTCATTTTTATTCTTGCGTGGTGGCGTTGACAACGATCTTTTGATTTCCTGGTAAACTTCTTCTGGACCCGAAAGAATTTTCCTCAAAGCATCTTTTAAATCTTGCAGCAGTGCCCACGTTATCGGCGAAGGGTGAAAGACTGGTAACAGTCCTTGCCTTTGTTTCAAAACGACCTAGTTGCCCTGCGCACGCTCCCACAGTTGGACCCATAGACCTCGGGTCATATCAGTCCGCGGCTATACCAACTGCGTATCTCCAGTCGTATATCGAAATCCGACCAAGAAAAGGGTCCTGCTTGGGTCCGAGCTTCCTTGTTTCTAGAAAACACCAATTTCAGCGCCCAAGCTCGTTCTCGGAATAACTTGACCTTGACTAGACTGTTGGCTGTCTAGCACTGGTTTCAACGCACAACATTTCTTTGGCTCTTTCGAACAACTAGTTGCCTTCTCTTACTGGAAAATAGTGGAACTCGGCTGGTCCTTCGAAAGACATCGTTGTCAACTGTTCCGGAAGCTAGTCAGAGTTTGACCGACCATATTATATGTAATCTACGCTCGACCTAGACATCGAAGTCCGTTATATACTACCTATACAACGCAATATATAGACGAAGGGCCCGATTAATCGTCTTCCACTGCTATCTTGAGTTCGGACCGGCTTCAACGTTTTTGGTTTCGCTGAGTTCGTTGCCATTTCTTTTCTTTCTTCTTCGAAGTCTAAGATCTCGGGATACCTTTGGACGTGGTACCCAAGGCGCACTGGTGGAAATGCAAAATCATTCCTTTGCAGATGCATCCTCGAGAATGTCGAGGCTAAGAAGGTAATTCGCAACTTGCAACTGTTTCTACCCCTCGGCCATGTGCTAACTCGGCTCCCTACAATACAGTGATGATTATGAGCTCTATATTCGACAGGGCCCAGAAAGAGCGAGGGTTGCGGGCACAAAAGAAAAAGGTATTTTCCATACACATGCATACGGGATATCTTGGACAACTTTCCCATACTAACATGTATTCACGAAAAAAAGATCGAAAACCTGTCGACCCGCCACCAATTATTCAATTAAAGATCAGAGATGACAGCGACCCCCAGCAGAACTACCTGCAGAGCCCGTACTACTTTATGTGTACAAACCTTTACCCAGCCACAGAAACCCCAAAGGATAGTACCGGTGCAAGTTCATCGTACAACCAGGCCCTGGCTGGTACTCTTGTATCTTCGTTGCACAGACTCAAGGACATTGACAACACTGGTAAGTGGGACATTGAACCTTACTATATATCGGTTTGCTAAATCTGATTTTGTCTTATAGATGGTGGCTTTTTCGTATTCGGTGACCTTTCTGTCAAGGTCGAAGGCCAGTTCAGACTAAGATTCAGTCTATTCGAGATATCATCGTAAGGATTTCGTCGAGACACTTTAAGTCGTAACGTTGTGTTAACACTTTTGTAGTAGCGAAGTTCATTATATTAAATCCATCACTTCGGCACCTTTCACTGGTACGAACTCAAGTCTTTTCTTGACTTCGTTAAGTTTATCTAACAAAGAATATAGTTTACCCAATGAAAAACTTCCCCGGAATGTCAGAGTCGACATTTCTATCCAGATCTTTTGGTGACCAAGGTGTCCGTCTCAGGATCAGAAAGGAACCTCGAACTCTAGTGTTAGCAAATTACTTAAACTTCCAATATTGAGGGTGCTCTTAAGCTAACGAATAATTAGAAGAAAACGTGCCTATCGCCCTCCTCCACCAGAGGCATACGCCAGTGCACAAATGAGAAGACCATCATCCCCTGACAATCATTATATCGCACACGGATATCCAACGCCTCACTCTTCGGTCGATTACGGGTATGGTCCATATCACGATGCGCATAAGCGGATGAAGATGGAGTCGAACCCTCCTCCTCCATATGGATCACATGGGCGTGAACCGTATGGTGAACGTTCGCCATATGGCGAATATCCCCCAAACCACCCACCACCAAACCAAACGAACTATCACACTGGGTATCCAAATTATCCGCCCTACCAACAGCGATCCCCGACAACTCCAGGAGGATACTTCCCTCCCCACCATGGTTCCCACTCAAGTTCTAGCTACGGACATTATCCTCCCCATTCTCAACACCCTCAGTACGAGTACCAAAGCCGTCATTCATCTTATTCTGGGCCTTCTCCTGTCCATCCTACGCAACAGCCTTCCCCACTTTACGAATCGCCTAATTTACCACCATCAGCTCAAAGCACCAGATCGCCGATTGCGGGGTCTGGGCCATACAAGAGTTATGAAAGGCACAACTCCGCCTCCTCCGCAGGGTACCCACCATCATACCCTGAAGACACACCTGCAAGCAAACAGCCACCATATCGGGCGGCACCACAATCCAGCTCGGTTCACTCGCCACCTGGGGGACTTCCATCACCGGGGCTATCAAGAACATCTGGTTCAATGGCATCTCATACATCTTCGCCAATGAACTCTACATCGAGAGGGCTAACAATGCCAGCACAACCTCCATCACCATACAAATCAGGGATTTCCCTACCCCCACTGCAGCTACCTCCCTTGTCTGAGCCCCACGGATCTAGATCACAAACGCACACCAAGACCCCTGGCCCACCGATTTCTTTTGATTCGGCTGTTAGCCAAACTTATGCTACATGAAAATTCGATTTTACGACGTCTAGTTACCAAACCGGGGACCCGGCACTGGAATTTGCTTTTCCGTTTTTGCTCTCCCTTGAATTTCCGATTGAAGCATTTAAGGCGTTAAACAACAGTTTCTTTGCTTTGTCTTTGCATATTTCCCTGCAAGGATCTCTTGTGGTTCTGCCCTAAGGCAGGTAGTACCTACTTCACGATCGCCTACCACTTTGCATTAGAGTTTTGTAATTTATGATTTCACTCTGTCCAGATTTCACTCTTTCTTTTGCTTTTTCATGTTTCAAGAAAAATTATTTACCAGGCGTTTACTGTGGTTGGAACCAGGCTGTCCCCGCCGATGTTTGCACAAAATGATATAGTATATACGAGCAAGATACCAGATTTGATATTTTCCATTCTGATTTCTTTTATCAAAAAACAAGTCTTTAAACTTTCGTTACCACGCATGCCCCTAAGGAGGGACCTTCTGTACATACTAGATGTATGCGACTATGAACATATATTTGGCATAAAGTAACCACCATAATTATCTTAACAGCTTCCATTACACAGATACAGAACGCCACGCGGGCTAAAAAGAAAGATGGGATCAGTGCGCCAACAGTTCCTTTTGCCCTTGCTCATTATTATTTTGGCTAGAAATTTATTGAACGAAGGAGGCCAGCTGCCAGCCTGAGAAACCGGTCACCTAACTAGCTTCCAGGATCCTGCACATGAGATCCCACACGCACACACCACACTGATGCAACAATCTCTCCTTTCTCGTATATTTAGGACAGTAATGGCGAAGAAAAGGTCGATTTCATGCAAGTCAGAGAGACTTAGCGTATCACCGAAGTGGCTTAAGATGCTTGGAACCGGACACATTCCCGCGTCCCATACCAAAAAAATTCCCAGACCACGTTTTTCTTGAGGTCTGGAGACGAACAACAACCAACAGGCCAGTTGGACCAGCCAACATTTTGCATTTAACGCCTGGGTCTAGTCGAAGTGGGACCAACCACAAAAGACAAACACATTTCCGTGGCAGATGGTCATGGTTGAGATTCTTGAGATGAAATATTTTCTTCCTTTTGAGTGATTTGAATGTTGTGGGTTTTCATGCGCAACTTCTACTCCCTGTTCAGGATATCGCAGACGAGAAGCAGAAGGAAAATTGTAGATGTGGACCGGACTTGGTTTTGGTTGCTAGATTCGACAAGCTTTCGGGTATCTCGGGACCCGTATACGAAGTTCATAGATTTCCCCGTCTAGTCGCCAATACTACTTCCATGGATCCATTAATTCATGCACCACGCAAACGAGTCGGCAAAGGGGGTGGTGGATGGTCTAAGCTTGCTCCACACCCTCAGTTTCGCTAGTCCTCTTTTTCTATAATTTTTTGTTGGGTGTGCAGCTTGCATTACGCAAAAGTACAGGATATCAGGCCATACGATATCGGATCCTCTCGATCGAGATGAATAGGATTTTCGAATATCTACATGGATGTACATCTGAAATGCCCAACAGGAGAGAAACGGAAATTGTCTGCTGCAACTATGCTTTTTTTTTTCTTTTTTTTTCTGTCATATATGATCTATTTTTTTATTTACATATTTTATTTTTCTCATGCTTGTCCTTCATTCTAGACTTTCTCGTTCTCCTGATGCAAATCTAGTGATGGATTCCGCCCGGCAAATGCCATTTCAGTAACTCAATTCGAAAATCAAGCCAAAGGTGGCCCAGTGGAATGCTCGAAACGACGCATCAAAAGAATCGGGACTAGCACCTCTTACAACATGACAAGAACAATGCACTACATTAGAACTTACAGGATGGGTCGATGGAAGACCAGGCTGTGGTCCGCCCAGCCTAGTTTTTCCGAATTTCAGACCGACACCCTAGTTCGATCCATAGGTCAAGAAATAAAATTCGAAGTGAACCACTGGATTGCTACGGGGCTCCCGAGACGTTCTCCACATCGTCTCCACCTTTTTTGTCGAACCGATGGCAGCCAATTGGCTATACAAGGCAGGGTATCAGGGAAGGGTGTTGGCGTTAGGGTTCTTGAAGTGTGGCCTCGGCCTGACTACACCGATGGCCACAGCATCGATATTTGGCTGTTCAGATTTCCTGAGCTGACCAAAAAAATTAGTCAAAGACACCTCGGCAAACGGGCTCTAGACCTTGATTTTCGTACCAAGATCTCAATTATTGGATACTTCTGTCTACATCTCGCTTATTCAATGAAGCTAGCGCACAGCCTGGCACGCTGGTTCCGATGTGTCTCAGAAACTTCTATGGTTGGGGTACCCGAACTTCCCGGATCGAACAATGCAAATGACGACCTTCCCCGTAGTTACTAGTAGTTTTGCAGGCAAGTTCCAACTTTTGAACTTAAGACCCTCGATCTAATCTTTTGTTGGAGAAAAATGTTGGATGGCATCCGCTAATTGTTGATATTGTTGTGTCTAGATAGTTCCCTCGGCCACTAAACCTACGCTCAAAGAGGCTAAGCAGGACTCCTAGACTCCTTGAAATTTGGGGATTTCGTGAGCTTGGCAAAGTGAGGGCCTTTTCTGATACTCCCCGTGATCTAACATTCCTTGCCTCTTGCATAAGTGCGAGCCGCCTCATGATCAACCAATTAGCAAATTAGTCTTCACAGCTTTTATGCATCTATGACCCGAATACTGGAAATGAACAGTCAAAGGGAAAAACTTGGTTCGTATCCAATTTACTGAACAGGTAAGTATAAGGCATGGAGTGTATTGTACTGGCTGATCAGACTGGTTTCAGCCGTGCTAAAACCTGGCCAAAGGTGGACAGCATTGCTCATCGGTTCAGATACTGTTAGTTAGGTTTCCCTGGTCTTCTCTTCGCCTGTGCCGAGAGCCAGATGTACATGTATAATTTATTACTAAAAAGCAAATCTCGTTATTGCTGTGCAACCATGGATTTTCCGAAGGTCCATGTCGCCAAAGTGCTATAGATATAGGGTGGCATCTGATTGGTGGATGTTTTATCGTTATGCTTCCACTTAAAACCTCACCGGTCAAGGCACTCTCCACAGAACTTTTTCCGCTTCCCTGGCAGAAAAATATAATTCTTCCTAGTTCCCTCTCCCCGCAGATCGTAAAGAGGGATTCTTACCTGGTAACAGTTTGATCCCGAGCTTACGGAGCGAGAATTTAACCTTAACTGAACTCTCTGTGACATCCAGGAGACGGAATAAACCAAAAAAGAAAAGAAGGGGTTGTAAAACGAGGCCCTCCTCTTGGGCTATATTTGCTGGATATTATTGCATAAAATACAATAGCATCGAAGGTAAAGTGGACTGGGACATGCCGGCGATACACCATTTTCATGGTGCTTCCGAGTTACTTTTGACTATATACATCGAGAGGGAAAACCTCTCTTCCCGTTCCATTGGCTACACAAATCGTTCGTCTCCATACTTCACAACTTCATGTCAGGGTAATATTTTAGGTTGTCGGGGAATCCATTTTCACTATCGTATTTTTGCGAGTGTAGGACAGCAGCACATACCGACAGCTCAGCGTTGTGAATTTTGACCAAAAGCAGATAATTTTGAACCCATTCCATCTTGAATAATGTCCTCCAGGGCTATACTAAAGAAAAAATTCCGAGAAGATGTTTGCAAGCGCAAGAGCACAGGCCCATGTCTCATGCTCCAATAATGGCGGATTTAAGCTTTACGAGCTGATAATATACCCTTCTTTTGAGATGCTTATTCCAGATCTTCCAACTCTTCACATAGCTAAAGGTCCCGGCGTACACCGAAAAAATAGTTTCCATAGTCTTCGCTGCCCTTTATTGCCCTCCATCCTAGTCCGGGAACGTACAAACATCCCATGCTGAGCATCCCTTGTGACCCCCAACCAGGTTGTTTCTCAAAAAATGATCTCATCTCTAGCTCATTGATGTATTTGTGCCAGTCGTGTGTCCCTCTAGGGACGATATGCAAGAGATCTTCCGCAATGAGTTTGGTGGTCATCCAGCTGCTCCAAGTTCTAGCAATAGTGCTAAGCACGATCCAACCTCCTGGCCTCACATGCCGCATACAAGTCTGTAGAAATGCGGCGGGGTATGGCACATGCTCCACCACTTCAAACAGGGTAATTAGATCGAACTGCCGGTCAGGCGTATAGTCGTCTATTGACGAATTAATATATTGCAATTTCCCGGATAACGTTGGGTCCTTCTTGGCGTGTGCTCGAGCAACTCCCAAAACTTGCTCGGATGGATCAAGTCCGATAACTTTGGCGGTGTTAGGGAGTCTTGCGACAGATTCTGAAAAGATACCACCACCGCAGCCAACATCGAGAACGGTTAGACCTCTCGACGATCCCTTCTTCCCTTCCCCCGGATCTGTAGCCGCCTCGATAGGAATGCCCATCGACAAGCAATGTTTTACAAAGTCGATTCTCATCGGGTTCATTAGATGGAGGAGTCGAGACGGCCCCTGTGCATCCCACCAGCTTGACGCAAGGGCATTGAAATGTGATACCTCAACTGGGTCTACTCCGCCTCCACCGTTTGGGCTCCCTCCGATCCCTTGGTATGTTGACGTAGAGTTGTGCCTTGCATCGTGTTTGATTGGTTGCTGGACAAGGGCATTAGCAATGGTTGAGGATCGACTAAGCTTTCTGAGGGCTGTAGAGCGGTAAGAAGGGGACAGATGCGCGCCGACCCGTAGCGTCCGCCCCAACATTGCTGAGAAAAGGATTTCTGAGATTGTGAGAGGAAGAAAATTGGTTACATGGTGTGGTTGCGGGACGGAAGGGCGCTGGGGAACTTGTCCCAAGACAATATTTGATATCACGTGATACTGTTGGATATTTTTGCGAAGAATTCTGTGCAACCTGCAACAACACGTTTCTCGCGTGGCACTGTTGCCTGTGGGAGGTTCGATTCTTTGAGACATCGTGACCAGCCGAGTAGCGCACTGCAGTGCCCCGCCCGGTTTACTATCTATAATACGGTCCTTACCCGTTAGATAGATCGGCTACTTATGTAATTAAACCTTGATCGTCTGACGTTCATGGTCTCTAGAAACTGTTTATGTATAGATGCAAAGTATGCTATTCGCGTCTGCCGGTCGATCAATACTTTTGAGATTAGTGGGAAGATTCGTATATCGGCTGTACAAAATGTAGACATGCTTTAACCTTCATAATCGACCAGTGATCTATTTAGATCTATCAACACGACTGGTCTCAATATTCGAAGATATACAATTTTCTATGCTAGCTTCCACTTATATATCCTAAACCAGGGTGTCGACAGAGGCATCTGTAGATCTTTGACTTTTATATTGATGATCAAATAATTTATAATCAACATTTAAAGCTTCAGGCCAGCTAATCGGTTGAAGAAGATAACGTACTTTCTTTTAAATACTCGAAATTGTATTGGGAAGCGCGTCAGATACAATGCCACAGAGGAAGTTAGCCCTATCGAACTAAAAGCTTACTCTCGTGAGAGGAAACCGAACGTTCGGGATAATAATACTCAGCTCCCTAGCCCTGGGGTTAATAATTGTATCGACTTTAAACCAGACATCCCTCTACGAGCAAGCACACATTTGGAAAAAGCAGCAGTTTCAGCGAAGGCGGCAAGACAAACACAGGCCATAAAGTCAGGAAGTGATGGTGTCGTGCCCAGACACCGCACAGGGGGGAGAATCAAGAAAGCGAAATCAAGGGGGTAGGAAAGCCTGCTGCACTATTGGCCGCGCCGCCAGCTACGTTATCAGCAGCACTACTAGCTTCACCATCGCCTCCACGAGATGAGAGCTCTAACGACAGAATAATTTCAGCTCCACCATCACCATCACCATCACCATCAGCTGCATCGGCAGCTCCACTAACCTTCGAACTTTCATTCCAAAGCTTGTATGACAAATGTCCTCACCGAGGACGAACAGGGTCGTGCTCTAGACAGATTGGTGATTTACCGGCTTAAATTTCAGCAGCTATTTCCCGGAGTACAGGTGCAAACCCGCAATGAGTGTGCTTCTAGGAAAATGCAGAGCTTCCTTTATTAGTACATTCACAAAAAGACAGGGTACATGGACCCACATCAATTTAAGGCTATTGGGTACTGCTCGCAGGGAGTTGAGATATTCAGCTGGGGAAGGAGTTAGTGCATGCGTGCAGACCGGCTGCTACGAATAGATGGCAACGGTTCTCCTGTGCATATTATGGGGCTGATACTAGCTCCACGCGCTTGTGCGACGAGATATACCTCGTTTAGTCTGCCGAAAAAAGTACTTGTTGAAAAGTATGGTATATTATCCATCTTATTGGTTTTTCAATTGGAGTTTTGAGTTTGGTCTCTTTCCTGTTTCCTGGTGATACCCTGTACGCATGTATCTTAGTTTCCTTCCTGTTTTTAAGTGATACCCCCGCCTCAAGCGCCTAGATTCGAAGCTAAGTGATACCATGATGTCTGTGCATGTATTTTAGTTTTTACACCTCTTTATCCATGTTTAAACGGATTCGGCCGCCGGGGGTTGAACAAACCTTCCTATGATTAATTGCCCGGTATATCCACTCTTGTATATACCTTGGCTAGTTGTTTTTATTTGTTTTATGAATACAATTACTTAAGCATATTAATATACTGCACTACCTACCAGTACATCGTAATTTAGCGGTGGTCTGCGTAGGATCCTAGGAGACAAATAGTTCAGTATGTTATTCTTAAGTTGTGCACTTGCACGCAGTAGCGGTCCACCAGACTAATATTTGTATTCTTGCACTTGGGTGGCCTTGGTCCTAAACTCATAACGATCAATTTATACTTAATTTACGCGGGCGAAAGTAATATAATAGATACCACATCAAAGAAAACAGTCGTAGCTCCCATGAACCCACGATGTCCCCTGGACTTCCATTAATAACCTATATAAAAAAGATGCAGAAAAAGCAGGTATTGAAAACAGCAAGGAAATAAAGCTGAAGAGCCCTATAATTGATAATGCATGTACAAGAATAAGTGACGCGACGTTAATAAAGGTAAAAGCAAGAAGAACGATCCATAAGAGAGAGAAAAAAGTATAATAAGAACAGAACACCATGATCAAAATACGTAATTGAATGCATGAGATCGCCGTGACATTTTGTTTGTGGTAAAAAAAGAAGACATTCTCGGATTTTGGAGGGCGCATGGGAAAGACGAATTAGAGTACATTAGATGAAACAATAAGGAGATAGGAAATGTTATGCAGGTAATTGTTTGAACGAGAATGAGGATATAAAAACGCTGTATTTAGTCACAAGGAGGTTGAGGCCCAAAGCGTTCCTTTTACACCTGAATTTTGCTTTTACCGGGAGGCAACGGTGGACGCATCCAAGATACTAGAGCATGGTGTCCTTCGGACCGTAGGATTCGTTCGAATGGTGTAGGTGGTGGTCGATGGCTATTACGTGTCGGGGATGGAGAATGCGATGTTGCACCGTCATAGCAAGGAATACGTGGATATCGAGGTGTTTGAGGAGCCGAATGTGAATTCTAGAGGGGCTTCTAGCTCGACTGGCTATTGCCCGACTTCTTTTTTCTTACTCTGCGTGGGGAAGCGCTCTTAGAGCGATTATACTATTCCTCGCTCTTTTGTTTCTTCGTTGGATCATCATCCACGACCTCTCCATCCTCTCTCGTTCGCTTGCCAATGGTTGGGGTGAAAGCTCGAGCCTGAGCGTTCAATTGAGGATTCGGTGCGTTTTGCCCCGGAACAGGGATCCCAGATGGGGCAGGGGTCTGCTGTGGTTGAACAGCGATACCAGCTGGCCCGCCTCGGCTCAGTCTATGACCGAAAGCGCCGCGTCCCGCTGCTCCACCTCGTGGCAACTGTGATTGTGACTGACCCGCAGGAGCGGCACCGAATACGGGTTGAGCATTTTGCGGTTGTGGAATACCTGACTGCATGCCGCCGCGACCAGCACCGAATGCTCCTCTGATGTTTCCTCCGCCTCTCGGGATACCCGATTGGATACCACCACGCATGTTCTTCATGGCACCAGGACCTGTTCCTTGGTTACCACCTGGTTGAGGAATTCCACTAGGCTGTGGGATTTGCTGCTGTAGCTGTTGAGGATGTGGTTGTCCGAAGGCAGGCGCAACTTGTGGGGTGGTTTGCTGTCCAAATGCGGGTGCTAGTTGGTTGGGGGTGCTAGCTCGCTGCATAGCAGCAAAGGCAGGAGCGACAGGGGCACCGGATTGAGGTATTTGACTCGGAGGCTGATGTCCGGGCGATTGCAAAGTAAGCTGAGCGCCGGGAGTACCTTCGAGAGCTTTGACCTTTTCGGTTAAGTCCTTATTCTTCTTTTCCAGCATGGATACCTGAACACGGGTCCTCATTTGCATTTCTTTGCGACCCGACTCGCGGGCATCTTCGAGTTTCTTAGTAAGCTCTTGATCTCGGGTAAGAAGCTCCGCAGCATGTTGTTCCTTGAGGGCATTAAGTTCGGCCTCATTCGATTCACTTCCAGCAGCAGACGCGGCAGGAGGAGGAGCTTGCGATGGATCAGCAGCAGCAGGTAATTCTTTCTTTGCCGCTTCAAGCTTCTCCGCGAATTCCTTGTCTAGCTTCTCCCTTTGTTGGGCAACACGGGCCTCGACATTCTTCTTGATGATTGCCTTCATATTCTCCTCGTGACGCTTCTGAGCGGCGCTCGTCGTCTCGAGCTTCTTTTCCACCTCAGCGCGCTCCTTCTCGATGGTTTCAATCTTTTCTTGGGCGGTCTGAAGTTCTGCACGCAACTGAGCTTCGATTTCCGATAGATCGCTTGATGGCGCTGGTACCGGTGCGCCTTCTGCGGTTGGTACTGCTGCCTTCGCTGCCTCAATGCTGGCCTGTAGTTCGGTGACTTGGGTACCAAGCCGCTCGTTAGCTGTCTTCAAGTCCGCAATTTCCTTGTCTCTAGCAGATGTAGCATCCGCAAATTCCTTATCCTTGGCGGCAGTCATCTTGGACACATGGTTGCGCGCACTCGTAGTATAGCTTTCACGGAGTCGCTTCTTCTCCTCCTCGAATTTTTGTTTCTCTTCAGCAAGACGCTGCTCGACGATGGCCTCGGTATTAATTTCGTCACCGGCTTGTTGGCCGGTAATAGTAGCAGCTGCAGCTGCAGCTGCCTTGGCTTCAATCTCCGGTAATTTTTCTGCGATCCTGCGTTCGACCTCAGCCTCGATTTGCTCTGTAGATATGGCCGGCGTATCTGCGGATGGTGGCTGGGCCGCACGAGCAGCTGCTAGTTGGGCCTCTAGGGCGGAGGCTTGGTTACGAGCCTCCTCTAGTCTTGCATTGCAATCGGCCTAAACTTCATATTAGTATCATAGTATGAAAGTGGATAGAATAGAAAGTAAACATACCAATTCTTTTGTGAGCCGTTGGATTTCCCCTGCCTGCTGGGTTTGCTGGGTTTGGAATTGTTGCTGTAGGGCGTTCTTCTCCGTTTCCAGGGCAGCACGGGCATGGTTTAATGCCTCTTCGGAGTTCGCAGATGAAGATGTTGCAGCTGCCTGTGTTTGTTCGAGGGTTTGCTTGAGCTCCGTAATTTCTCGCTTCTGCTCCTCGATCAGCTGCCTGCGGGCAGCAAGCTTCTCCTTCGTTTCAGCCACGAGCTTATCGAGTCTTGCCTTCCACTTAACTCCTTCTTTGGCAAGAAGATCTGCTGCCTCTGCACTCTTTGTCTGGATCTCTGTGCCGCTAGCTCGGAGTTGGGTTTCGGAAGCAGCCAATTTGGCCTGTGTCTCTTGCAGCTCTTCCTGGACAGACTTCAGTTGGTCCTTCAGAGCTTCGAGCTCGGCAGGGTCAATTCTCTGTTGGATATTGCATTAGCCCTGGCCCTATGGCATAGAAAGTTGATGATACTCACGTCATATTTCTGTAGAATTTGGTTTGTTCGCGCCTTCCACCTTTCATTATCTTCTTGTAATAGCTTCATCTGCCCATCCTTAACCTCAACATCGCCTTCTAACATAGTAATCTTCTCCTCTAATGGTTCCATCTTCGCCCTAAGATCTGCAGCCTCCTTCCTTAGTTGTTCAACCATACCCGCAAACTTGTCACGTTCAGCACGTAGAGTGACATTGCTTTCACGAATAACGGTCAGCTCTCCCATCTTCTGTTTAATTTCCTCGTTCTGGGTAGCAAGGCGCATGGCCTCCGTCTCCCTAGCCCGCTCTTCAGATAAAGTAACGCGAACTTCATCGAGCTGCTTTCGGGTATGGTCAAGTTGGACTTTAAGTCTCTTGGCCTCTTGGGTCTGAAGTTCGAGTTGTACATCGACGATCTCCTTCTCGCGACGCAAATAGGTGATAACTTCTCTAAGCTCCTCTAATGACTGGTCAGAGGTTGCAATTGCAAGTTCGCCAATCGCCCGTTCACGGTCCTTTTGGAGATCTGCAATCTGTTGGCTGACAACTTCAAACTGGTCGTGGACGAGCTTATTCTGTTTAATGAGATCATCGCAGCGTCCTCGGACGTCCTTGATCTCCTTCTCATATGTTTCCTTCTGCGTCTCCCAGCTAGTAGTCGACGATTCAAGCATAGATTTCGCAGTCTCTGCTTCTGTTTTGAAGGCATGAACCTGCATCTTCAGGTTCGTGTACTCCGTGCGAATCTTCTGGAGAGCATCGGCTGCCTGAGCGTGCTTCATGAGCTCTTGTTCGTAGGATTGCTGGGCTTCCTGGGCGATTTGCGCCTGTCGCTTAAGATCGTCTTGATGTCGTTTGCTCGTGACTACTTGGCTCTTAACCTCCTCCTTAAGACTGGCGATCTCGCTCTCCTGGAGCTTAAGTTGGTCATCCTTGATGCGGACACTCTCAGCTTGTTCTTGGCGAAGGTTGGAAAGCTCTTCGTTAGATGCCTGTAGTTCGGCAGTGATTTCTTGAACGCGCTGCTCGAGGTCCTGAATCTTGGACTGTTATGATATTGTTAGCTTTCGTTTTTCAACCTAGGGACAATATCAGTAGTAACTTACGCTCTTCTCCTCAAGCTGCTGTTCAGTGTCCTGGACGTATGTTTCATGGGATGCGTTGATACTTTCGAGGGCATCCTCACTACTTTGGCTGATCTCCTTGTATTTTTCGACGTCGGCGCGAGCGGATTCCAGGTCAGCCCTGGCCAACTCAAGGTTTCGTGTGAGTTCACTCATCTCGATTTGTAGATCTTGTTCCCGGCTGAGGGCTTCCTCCTCGGTGTTGAGGTTATTCTGGGGTTGCAAGACGCTGATCTTCTCCTCGGCGGCCTTAAGGGAGATCTGTAACTCATCGACCCTGGATTGAAGATGGTCTTGGGTCGTCTTCGCAGCGACCATACCCTCACGGGCGGAGGCAAGGGCGGCGTTAACTTCGTCGATCTTCTTTTGGGCCGCGGTGGCTTCGGTATCCCGACGCAACTGAAGCTTCCGAGTTTCCTCGACTTCGTCAGCCAGTCGCTTCTTCGTGGATTCAAGCTCACCCTCGAGTCTTCCGAGTTGAGTGGTGAGTCGTCTCTTCGATTCTATCTCAAGCTGCTCCTTCTCAGTCTGCATCGCTTGCAAGCTGCTGATCGTGCTCTTTAGCTGTGCGCGTTCAGAGACAAGGTTATCGTTGTCCTTGGACAAGCGCTCTTCGATATTTTTCCAAAGATCTTTCTCTGCCTTGAGCTTGACATTGTCATTTCTAACACTGTCAAGAATCGAGCGGTTCTCGACCAATTCTTGTTCAATTTGCTGGCTGCGGAGGTCCAATTTGGCATGAAGGTCGGACAGTTCTTGGTTGCGTTTCCGCAATTCGCGGTTTTCGCTGTTCATCATTTCGAGATTGCCATTCAACATTTCATATCGAGAAGCAGCCAGTTCGAGCTGCCCACTGGCCCTGGTGACCTGGATCTGCAATTCGTTCTTCTCATTCTGGACAGCGGTCGCCTGTTCACGCAGGGTCTTCTGATCGGTGGAGGCCTCCATCTTATACTGATCGAAAGACTGTTGAAGTTCGCGGAGAAGCTGACCATAGTCTGTTTTATCGGTTGTCTCAGGCTCGGTCCTGGTCGATTGCCGCATGGCATTGGTCTCATTGTCGGCTTGCATCTCAGCAGGAAGTTGATTGCGATGCTGTAACATTCGTCTGAACATATCACGTTCTCGAACGAACGTCTCGGCTCTTTTCTCAAGATTTCGGATCTCGTCACGCATTCCCTCCAGGGTTTGCTGCATCTCTTGAAGTTCGCGGGTCTTTGCACCTTCGGCCTCCATGCGCATCTGTTCTTCGTGATCTTCCAGCTGTTTGCCAACAGCACGGGCGGCGCGTAGGAGTTCTGAATTCTGCTCTTGAAGCTCCT
Source organism: Arthrobotrys flagrans (assembly GCF_004000055.1). Taxonomy (NCBI): domain Eukaryota; kingdom Fungi; phylum Ascomycota; class Orbiliomycetes; order Orbiliales; family Orbiliaceae; genus Arthrobotrys; species Arthrobotrys flagrans. The sequence goes on from NW_027137556.1 coordinate 2,845,340, forward strand.
TGATGTTCGCAAACACGACAAGGCGCTCACTGATAAGTCGATCAGTGTCAGTTTGAGGTAAGCCCATACTAATGTTTTGTACGGCCATCTTCCTGAATCTGGCCTGGTCGGCGGCGGACATTGGGCCCATGCCTTGGCTGAGGTGCTGAACTTCTGCAAGCAAGAACTGAATCTGAGACCCGGAATCCCTGATTTCTAAAAAAAAAGGGTTAGCACTATTTTCATACATGTAGCGCAGTTTAGAGACTTACGCTGTTTCAAGGATTCGATCTGTTTAGTGTCTTCCTTCAGTTGTTTTTTCAAAGACTTGAGCTCCTTCGTGCCGCGTTCGTTATTGTGATTGGCCTCTTGTAACAGCTCGCTCAAAATTACAATCTCCTCCGCAGCCCTATCGAGTTCTGCCTTCTGGTTTTCGAACTCAGGGCCCTTGTCTTCCAACTCGTGGATAAGCTCATCGAAACTTTCTTGGAGTCGCTGGTTACGGTTATTAGCAGCTTCGAGTTCACGCTTGACAGCAGAATAGTCGGTATAGACCTCCGTAAGTGACATGCCGGATTTCTGGGACATGACGATGGCATGTGCAGCGGGCGACACAAGATGGCGTTCGGGTGTACCTGTTCCTCTTACTGGTGTCATGGCGTTTCTTCCTCGTCTACTTGCAGCGGGCGACTGGGCAATGGGTTGGATTGCTCCAGAGGCGTACAAGCCAAGGTCTGTTTCGAGACGTTCAATTTGGACCTCCAATTCCTGAATCTTTTTATGGAGTACACCTTGTTCTTCCTTGAGGGCTTCGTTGAGCGCTTGAACCCTTCCGACCTCCTCGGCCATTTGGGACTGCTGGTGTTCTCTCAAATCCTCAAGTTGTTTGATACGTTCCCTAGCAGACTTGGTACTGTTCTCCCAAAGGTCGGCAAGTCGCTTGGCATTGGATATTTCCGTTCTAAAGTCATCCTCACGAGATGCAAGGTCCTCGGTGAGAGCTTTGATCTTCAGTTGAGATTCCTCTACCTTATGGCAGACCTCCTCATATCTCTTCGTCAAAGAGTTTGCCTTCTGTTCGGCCATATGAGATTTCGACTGAGCATCCTCTAATTTCCTCTCAAGCTGACTAAGCTGAGCTGAGCGCTCCTTTCGGTATTTGGAATGTTCGTTCTGTTTGATGGAAAGTTCGTTTTCAAGCCATTCGGTGTTCTTTCTGACGATCTCGAGTTCCTGCTTGATGGTCTGTTCGCGGAATTTGGCTGCAGTCTGGGCAGACTCAGCTTGCTGGGCCCTGGACTCGATGGTACCGATTTCGCGGCGTAGCTCGAGGATTTTGGTTTTCTGTCGACTGTATTCGCCCTGCAGGTCTTCAATCTCATTAAGTTTTCGAGTGTAGGCTTCTAAAGTCTCTCGCTTCTCGGATTCCAAGGTGGTGATTCGAGCTTTAAGGGTACGAGTCTCTTCGGTAGACGAGGATGTGCTGGTCCGGAGGTGGCTAAGGTCGGCTTCGAGGGTACGGGACTTGGTTTCTAGATAGGATACAGTTGGTTAGCAACGTCTGCATCGTTAAAATCAAAGGAGAATAGAGGGTATTCGTGATTACCAAGTTCAGCAACCTGCTTCCGCAGTTCCTGAGTCTCCGCCTGTGAAGTTTCCATTCTAGACTTCATATTATTAACCCGGGCATTCGATGTACGGGTGTTCTGCTCCAATTCCACCTCCAGACGCAGTTTGTCGGCCTTGATCTCATCGTGAAAGCGAGCCTTCGTTGTGATAGCTTCGAGAATGGCCGTGACGAATGATTCGCTGATACCAGCAAGGGATTCGATGGTCACTTGAGGAAGTTCCAAGAAGGCTGAAATTTTAGGGATATCGTAATTCCCCGGCGTCAGTTGTGACGTTTGTATGGGAGGAACGTCAACCTCCATGATGGCGATGTTCCGAGGGTCAGAACGTTATAGATTAGCTATTATAAGTCTCAGGGACTATATTCGTAGTTAGGGCGAGTAGCTGATGGCGGCCGAAGGCGATGATGAAATTTCGGGGTTGATGTTGAGGACGCGCCTGCACGTTCGTGGTTTTGATGTTGTTGTTTTACCAAGGGAGAAGGAATCAACAACCGGCAAGCGGCAGAGAAGGAGCGGAAGAAGGGAAGTAGAGTAATACTGATCGTAGAATCGTTATGATTCGACGCGAAGGGGAGGTTAGACGCTTGGGAGGATGGTGAGGTTGGAGATTGGTGGAGAAAGGTTGGAAGACGTGTGTGTGTGGTGTTTGGTTTGGTTCGTTAATTTCGTTGCCGGCGGGCAACTCAATTGATGTGATCACTGCAAGGATCCACCATGATATCAACACCACCAGGCATCAGGCATCAAAACTGTTAACGAGGCATGTCCACGAGTGCACAGCAGAGTATTTGGAAAACGGATTGATTTGATATATATTACAAGCACATCGAAAGAACCTGGATCATCCTGAAAGATGCAACGCCTCTATCTACACCTACACACCCCAAACCCAATTGAAGACAAGTACCCATGTGTATCGGCTTGAAAAGCTTCCAACGAACGCCGCGGTTGGGATAGCATGTGTGCACCGATACTATGTATAAAGCCAAATATAAAAGAACAAATGTTCCGAGTAGTAAACTAGCACAGCAGCTTTTCAATACCATTAACAGGCCAATGCAAAAAGAACAAAAGGAAACCACAAGATGCCCGAAACACAAACCGCCAAAACAATATGCCGATGAATATTTCTAAGTTTTGGGCACCTTTAGACGTCATGCTATCGTGCGAGGCCGGATATTATTATGTATGTACAGAAATTACTTAACCACAGTTGCTAAAAGATTAATAGATATTATATGATTGCCTCGAACCGGTATGTTTTTGTTTTAGAAAGATCATTCCTGCGCAATGTCATGTCGCAGAAAGTATTTTGGGTTTGAGAACTTGACTAATCGTCTCGTTTCTCTCCGGCATATTTAGCAAACAGAGCGGGGCTCCTGGGGCGCTCAGATATCGGACTAGAAATACCGAGGGCTGTCGACGGAGCAAGATTCATTCGCAAAGAGCCGACTCTCTCAAGCCGCGGCTTCTGCTCTGGAGAGTAGATCGGTTCCGTCGTCGTTTTCTCTAAAGGGACGTATACCGGTTGCTTGGCCTCGTCGGTTTTAGAGTAGAGATAAGTCGCAAAGAGTACAATCATGGAACCAATGAGGAACTAAAGTCGCAAGGGATGTTAGAATCTAGAGATATTCTTGTTGCACGTGGGAATATTCGCTTACCTGCATCGAAAGTTGGAAATCGAAAAAGAAAATACTGGCGACACAGCTTAAAATAATACTAATGCTCGTGGCGAAATTTTTCGCGATATTGTCGGCATAGTTAACACACAAAGCGACAACAATACCTCCGAGCGCTTGGAAGCCGATAGCTGTCCAGACGACTCCGTTGTAGCCATCGAAGAAACCCCGTCTCGCAATTTCGGCTCCATCCTTCCAGGCAACTCCGATGAAGAAGGCTGGAAATAGGGAATAGAAGGACAACTGAATGTTCCGAACCCAAAGAGTCGCCGAAGTTCCCTTCAAGACCTTTTCGAAATAAACACCAGCCAATCCGGAGATAGTACAGGCAACGATGACTGCCGACAGGCCGAGAGATCGGTTCATTTGCGATGCCGGATCGTTATCCTTGTGAATGCCGTCATAGGTAGCAGATCTGTTTTCGATGAGATCTCGGATAGCCTTCAAAGTCGACTTTGCCCCTTCGCCAGTCGCATCCGGTGCGGGGGATGGGAGTTGGACGATAGCCACGCCAAGGGTCAATAGAACCAAGGAGACCCATCGCCGAGCAGATAACTTGCGACCAAGCATGCTGACGCTGAACAAGGCTGTGGTAAGAATCTTAAGCTGATAGGTAACCTGGAAAGTTGCTGCATCGAGATTTGAAACTGCCACATACTGCAGGCTGTTCTGCAAAGTGTACAGTGCGGCTGGAATGGCGAGTTTCCAACTATCCGTCTTGAACACTTCATTGTAGACTGTTGTCGCAGTTGTGAACCAGCTTGTATGGGGACCGTCTCTACTGGATTGATCATGAAGGGCGACAAGAGAACAGATGAGAAATTTGATGATTTCGTTCATAAGGACTGCGGTGGAGGTAAGGTATCGGCCACCAGGAGCCGAAGGCATAATCCGTGAATAGTGCATAATCTGTTTGTCATACCGAATTCATATTAGTCGGCCGCTTCCGTCACCCAAAATCACGGGAGAGAGCATGTCGTACCAATATCAGCGCCGAATTTTGAAATGTGAGCTACTCCCAAGCCTTGTCAGTCACGACATCCGTAGAAAGGCCAAAACGTATGGGAACCATCGGTACGCACGGTGACAAGAGAGACGTGCTTCATGGGAATCCCCATGAAGTACGCTCTCCTCGCGTTATCAACCATCTTTGCGGTTGGTACAGCCCACGAGGAGGCGGGAAATCCAGGGAACTAAATCCTTCTCCCCTCCCTTCCTTCCTCTGAGTAGGAATGATCCAGGTCTGTCTACCGGTCGTCAAAAAGGTTGGTGTTTCGGTCGAGACGCGATCGTGCGCAAGATATTACGTTTCAAGAGTTCGTTTTTCGAGAAAATGCGGGAAATCGTCGGGAGACTTCGAGTTTTGCACGGATTCAATAACAGATAGTCGAAGAGATGTGGAAGAGAGGATAATCAAGAGGAGTGGTTACAATGGTGATAAGAATTCAGGTGGGAAAAGGAGACTTCGGCCAAATACGCACAGCCGCCCCTTGCAAGTGATGTTAACGTTACTTCTAGTCTAAAATGGCCTGTTTGGGAACGCAGGGTCTGTAACAGATTCCATAGATGAGAGAAAACAAGAACGATTCGTCGAACAGATCACAATACTGGCTGGGAATGCCTGAATTTCAATCCAAGCAAGACAAGCTCCGACGACAGCTAGCTGCAAAATAGTAGGTGGGAGATACACCATGGACTGCCCGCGGAATTGAGTTAGACGGCAGACTACAAACTACCAACTGGGCTGAGAAGGTCCTGTGGATTAGCCAGGCCTTGGCAGTGAGACTGCCGATACATCTAGACTTATGACATAGTACTTTAGAGATCACATACTTGGGTATGGCATTTGTACATTTGGATTCCCGGGGCACCATAAGCTCTAACATGCTGTTGGCCTTGTCTTACTAGCCGCCTTGCCTAGATATCTGAGATCCGTCCACCGATGTTACATAACAGGAGGCAAGATACGAATAAACCCTGACCTACTGCGGTGCCTGTGGCGGTGATAGACCAAAAGTGGCGATGGTTTGCAGCAAGGTACAATTGCATGTGGCCTCACAAATGCCGCAAACCTTCAAAGCTTAGTCTCAAAGCCCATGGCATGCACGATTTGATCTTAGCTGACTAGCTGATGCATCTAATACACCGCGGTGTAACGGACATCGTATATCGTCTCCCTCGCTTTCCGGCAACAATATACAGGGACCCGATCACTAACATAGGCCAAAATTTGCGGACCTGAACATCGGATCATGATCAGAGATATATTGCAAGGCTGCAAATTACCCTGTAGCGTAGTGCAGTACTGTCGTACAGATCTGGATGCTGCAGTTTAGATCTAGTTGCATGCGCCTTGTTCCATTGGCTCAAACAATCTATACCAACTATCCGTCGCCAGCCAGCGGATCTTGGAGCCGTTTTTATACCAAATCCTATATAGATGCTCTTTATATACATCGATGAGCCATCAGATAAAACGCATGACGCTAGTAAATAGCCAGCGCCGAGACCCCCAGAAATTCCGAGTATTTACGCTTAACGAAAACCTCCCACACACCAATACGGCTCTTGGTGCCGACACATGCAAAGAAAGGGCGTTCCATTGCATCCCGGCCACCTCATTATATTATCTCATAGCTTCAAGTATCCTTTTGTATACTTAGCTGGCGCTGGCCAACGGGAACCGACCGGTAGTTGGATCTATTCAGCGGTTGACGAATGCCTCCGAATCTACTTCCGAGCGCATCATCATTCATGTTGATATTCAGTACAACTAGTATTCACTCAGATCTAATACTCCTTTGTCACCAGCCACGAAGACTTGATCGATCGATTGAATCCAATTGAAACATCAGCGCATCTCGTCCCTCGCTTGAAAATTCCAAGGTAATCTCTCGCCACAGCCACAATTTGCCACGAACGCAGTAATAGCCGGGGGGTCAGAGACCCTAGAATGCTGTCTACCTTGACGGAGATAACATCGTCATTTACCAAGTTTTGAAAAGCTTAGTCTCCGCAAAACTCTTTTTTGGTCGTTCGAAAGCAGCTGAGATGCCTGCAATGTTCTGGACAGCGGGTAGGCTAGCTCCGCTACGTACTTGAATAATAACACCAGCTTTTGAGGCCATTGTCACCTTTATAACCTGACGTATTTCACCAGTCCACTTTCCAAACCTTCTCCAACACTAGCACGGGGGTATCTCTTGTCCAAAGCTGCTGGTATCTAAAAGTACTCGGAGATTTTAAACTTTTTTTTTTTTAATTAATTAATTAATCGAAAATACGATTTCTCATCAATTGGCGTCATCAAAGGTCTAATATTTGTTCGACCATATTCGCTCTTCTTCATTATTTACTTTTACGTTCAAATTCACCTCATATCTCTCCTTCTTCCACACTATCCCACATATAAGAAAACAATCGTCAAACGATTTCAAACTCTCATTGGAAGAGACCAGCATATCCGACACTTAACTTACTTTTCCAATTGCCAGCTGTCCCTAATTAATCACGCTTAATCCATACCTGTTGGCCGGAGAATTGAATAGCCGGTATACATACGCTCCAGTCCTTTGCGGCATATCGATGCTGGATTCGAATTCGCCTCGCCGCAAGCCTTGAACAAACCCCCAAACGTCGGGCAGTGGACCCATCGATACCTTTACCTGTCTTCCTCTCTTCACCGTATCGCCATTAAAAGTCCGGCTCAATGTGTAAGTGAATTTGATTTCCCCTCAATTCTTTCAGTAGAATTCCAATTCCAATTTCCTCCTTTCTTCTCCTCCGAATCGAGCATTTTTCTCCTTCACAACACGATGTATTTTTTTCCTCGGTTACTTTTGGATATTCTGGTAATTACCTTGGCGAGAGACCCCAAGATGGCAAGGCAGAGTGAAGGCGCACCGATTTTCCCAGCGTTCCTGAATTCGCTGTCCTTGATCTCATTTTGCTGCAGCCCTCCCTCACAGCACGTGGGTCCTGGAACGAGGAATATACTCCGTCGAGGATATGCCTATTGCTGGTCGTCTGCATTTTCGCTTTTCGTTAGCTTGCATGGATCTTGTCCCCCCTAACTTTTGTCCAGCATTAGTTTGTTGGGTGACTTGTGGATGACTTCATGCAGCGCACAGCTGTGATCATATGCCTTGACCAAGCTTACTGTTCCAGTGATGCTTGGGAATGATCCATGCCTGTCAGAACAAGGTTCTACTCCGTTCGAATGTTCTTGCGCCAGGCTTGTGGGGTCTTTTCGATCTGATTCAAAGGCTTCTTCGATCGGTTATTTAGTTAAAAACAGTTAGCAATATCCATCGAAAGAGTGTTTGAACCAGGTCTAGCCGTGGACTCTAAGCAGTTCGTTGTGTTTGCACAGCCCCTCCATGCGCAAGATACCCACGCAGCATGCTGGCTTTGCTTTCGATTCCCCCCGCGCAAACAGGGTAACAAAGGGGAAACCTTTGCCTGGCTTGTCTTTTTATTTTTCCTTTTGTGTGCCAAACGTGCATGAAGCAAATGGGAGGATAAGGGAGGACTGCTGCAAGCTGTTGTTAAAGTGCGGTTCCTATCAAGGCCGCGGTATTCGACACTTATCGATCTATATTGGCGGCCTGGTGCGATAATATTCCATCTCTGCCCTCTGCACATCATATTTCTCTGCTCGCTATATACCCCGTTCACACCATCGCAAAACGCTTCCTGCTCCCCCCACGATATCAAATCAATATAAACCTTGCCTCCCTATGATACACCAAATTCTTAATATCGACAAGTATCTGATGAAGTTCTGGGCTGGATCCCGGAAAGCCTTACAGTCCAACTGAAACGGTCTGCCTCACGCCGTTCATCTTTCGCCTGGCTCTTTGAAGACTCACAACAGTCCGACAACATGGCCCCTCCCCGAGATCCAGAGGCCGGTACCAACGGCGTCAACGGTATCAACGGTCACACCAACGAACATACGCCGTTACTCGGGTCTGCCGTCCGAACCGACGATAATTTTGTCAAGCGACATGCAAAAGAAGGCTGGAATGCGACCATGTCTGTGCTAACTAGCAAGTAAGTGGACTACCAAGAGCGGTGTTCCGAACTGCGTTATTGGCTTGGACCCTTGTCTTGCTAACATTATATGCCTGCTTGCCTTGCAGTTACGTCAATGTCCTGCTTGTCTTTGTGCCACTTGGAATTATCGCTGGTATCTTAGAATGGGCACCCATCACCGTATTCACCCTCAACTTCCTTGCTATCGTTCCTCTCGCCGCTCTGCTCAGCTATGCCACTGAAGAAATTTCCCTTTATGTCGGCCAGACTTTGGGTGGATTACTTAATGCCACATTCGGAAATGCCGTTGAGTTAATCGTAAGTACATGAACTTGATATACTCTCTGAATACCTGGTGTTAATTCGAATTATTCTTATAGGTCAGCATTGTCGCTCTGCAAAAGAATGAGATTCGTATCGTCCAGGCCAGTATGCTCGGTAGCATTCTCTCCAACATCCTATTGGTCCTCGGCTGCTGCTTCTTGTTTGGCGGAATCAAGTATCAAGAACAGACTTTCAACTCGACCGTCGCTTCCACCATGTCTTCTCTTATGGCTGTTGCTGCTGGATCCCTTATTATCCCTGCCGCTCTTTACAATAGCTTCAACAACAATATCGACCCTATCAAGAATCCAGAACAATATGCATCTCACAGCTCCAAAATTCTCCTTCTCTCTCGTGGAGCATCCATCGTTCTACTCATTCTCTATATCCTCTACCTTTTCTTCCAACTCAAGACACATACCGAATTGTTTGCCGATGATCAAGACGACGAAGAAGAGCCGGAAACACCCACACTTTCCGTCTGGAGTGCTGGATTGGTCTTGGTGATTGTCACCTTGATGGTCGCTATCTGTGCCGAATACCTCGTGGACAGTATTGACAGCATTGTCGCGACAACAAATATCTCGAAGACTTTCATCGGTTTGATTCTTCTTCCGATTGTTGGCAATGCAGCCGAGCACGTAACTGCCGTTGTCGTCGCCACTAAGAACAAGATGGACCTCGCTATCGGTGTTGCTATCGGTAGCAGCTTGCAAATTGCTATTCTCGTCACTCCTTTCCTCGTTATCCTTGGCTGGATCATGGGTCGCGAGATGAGCTTGTTCTTTCAAACATTTGAGACAACGGTTTTCTTCGTTTCCGTTTTAATTACTAATTACTTGATCCAGGATGGCAAGTCCAATTACCTGGAGGGAGCGATGCTACTTGGAACGTACGTATTTAATTCTATACTTTCATATAAAAGTTCACAAATGCTAACCTATCGTTTCGTAGTTACATCATTATCGCGCTATCTTTTTACGTCTACCCCGACAACGAACAGGGTAAAGGACCTGGTATCCTTTTCCCGTAAGAGGGGAGAGCTGATATAAACCGCAATTACTTTCTTTTGTGGATCATTATTCCCTTGTTTTTCTCTTCTTTCTTTCTTTCCTTTAAATCTTTGGGGTCTCTGGTTTCCGTCTCTGTTCTTTTTGTCTTTTGTATCATTAGCTTTTGCTGGGAGTATTTTGAGCATCTTTTCCTTTTCCTTTTTCCATGTCAACCCCCTCTCCTCTATTTTTGTTCCACTTCAATATATTTTCTTAATTCTTATTTACAAAACTTTGTTGGGTCGGTTTCCTTTGTTCTCGAAATGGCAAGATTCATCCAATACTAGGGAGAAAGAGAAGGGCTCGATGGTGGTGGCTGGTACAAACTCGAGGAATAGTTATCCCTCGTCCAAAATCAGATTTTCAAAAAACCATTATTCGTATAGCGAGCTCACAAAATGAAATTTTCAGAAAAGGCCTTACTTTTGAAACCGTCAAACCTATGACTTTTATCGCCTTTATCAGATGTGTGGTCTCGAGCCCAGCCAGTTAGATATTCTCAATTGTGTCACCTAAACCACAGCCCCAGTCTGAGATTGAGGCTACCATAATTCATCTGTCTGCTGCAGCAGCGGGTGGAATTAAGCTTAAGATCCCAAGTGCTGTCAAACCAGCCACCATCGAAGCAAACTTTTCCATGTATGGCTTAGTGTGACGAGATTTTGGTTGCTCTGCAGGCGGCGAGTCTGGCACGTCAGAGTTTATATCACGCAACACATCCTGTTGAAACCCCACGATTCGGTTCTCGAGATTCAAATGTTCTTTTACTGGTGTTAGACTATATTGAAGTGTATATATCTTGGTCCTTTAAAGAAGTTTTCTATTTTTAGGCCAAAGATCTATTTGACTATCGACCATGGGCTCTTAAGCTTATTTCCACTCCTATGTTTAATTAACTGCTTGGTACGTAGCCACTCGTGAAGCATCAGTATCACGAATCTACAGCTATGAGGTATCTACAATAAAACTTGCCATAAACAAAGGAATGGTACCTGAAAGCAATGAAATTTATATACCTGAAATCTACATACGTCATGAGCCCAACACTCATCTACTAATATATACACTCTTCCTTGCTCAGATCATTGACCACCGCGATATCGTCTTTTAATTTTGCTCTCGGACACCAACTTCTCCATCGACCTCTCGTCCTCATCGATTGACCTGCCTTCCTTATCAGGTAGAATAGCTGATCCATAGTCGGGGCCTCCCCCCTAATTTTTTTGCTTACCGGCCAGCTTGTTCTCTTATTCTGCGTGCGTATAGTCGCTCTCGACGGCTTCAACAAACAACAATGTCTCGCCCCCACATCCGTGATATGGACCAGGAGCTCGCAAATTCGGAGCTTCTTACCGAATTCAGACCTCATGAAGTTGCTTCTGCTAGACCAAGACAGTATTATGGTATTAGTATGTTCCGAGACGATGCTGACCCGGAGTTTCTCTCGGTCGAAACTCCACCGGCTTTCGGTGGCTCTCAATACTTTACCAACTCGCAAGTTACTACCGAAGAGAGATACTCGAGAGACCCTGGCATTGATATGAGATATCGTACGTATCAATTTTACATTCTATCGGTCGTTACTAAGGGTATTAGCTAATAAACTGTATTTGGCAGACGCTTCGCAGCCTAATGTTCACAATCAAGGTGCTGGCCCGTATCAATCTCCTTTCTTCCCATCTATAGAACGGCAGAGCCACTCTGTAGTCAACCCACCTTCGAGACAACAGGCGAGGCCTCTGGAGCCTGTGCGACCCCTAAGTCGACTTACAATGGGACCAAGAACTCCTCCGATGCTTTCAGCGTCCCAGACGGATCCAACAAATTATATGAGAGATTCCCAAACAGGTACAGGTCCATGGGGGAGCCGGTCAGGGTTTTTCTTCGGTATGCCTTTCATGGTGTTTATATATGAGCATCTCCACAATATATTAACATAACCTACTATTCATAGACCGTTTCAATTATCGTTCCCCAATAGCTGAACCAAGAACCCCAGTTCGAGCTACACAGAAGCAGCCACGACAGTCGAGCTCATCAGATGAATTTGATCTAGACTCTACTCCCTCGGGATCTGTTATGCCTCCGCCGTCCCGTCGAGGGCAATCAACTCGTGGCGTTTATAAATCACCCATGCAAGTCTCTTCACAATATGGCCCTCCTCTTCCCGCTCCACCGAGGGAGAATCCATTGAATGCATTGCTCAAGAAGCCCACTCGTCCCGTTCGACCACAACTTCGACCTGGAAATGAACTTAATGAATCCTTCGCACCGACGCAGCATGAACAAACTCATTCACACCGTCAAGCCCTATCCCTCTCCCACGCCCCAACAATGGCGCAAGGAATCCAATTGATCCCAATCTCCACCCTCCCTGCAAAATACCACACAGTCTTCCCATACAGACTCTTCAACGCCACCCAGTCAAAATGCTTTGACGCAGCCTTCGACTCGAATACCAATATAGTCCTAAGTTCCCCAACTGGCAGTGGTAAAACAGTAGTGATGGAACTCGCAATATGCCGTTTGATGGAAACTTTCGAACCCAGTACTTTCAAAATTATATATCAAGCACCAACGAAGGCATTATGCGCCGAAAGGAAACGAGATTGGGAAAAGAAGTTTACGCCGTTGGGGTTGAAATGTACGGAGCTAACAGGTGATACGCAGTTTAATCAGTTGGCGGAGGTGAAGAATGGGGATTTGATTGTTACGACGCCGGAGAAATGGGATTCTGTGACGAGGAGGTGGGCGGACCATAAGAAGCTTTTGGGGTTGGTGAGATTGTTTCTGGTAGGTCTCGCTCCGAATATATACTGAGGATGGCAATGATTTATTAACGATACATTAGATCGACGAGGTCCATATCCTCAAAGAAGACCGAGGTGCAACCCTCGAAGTGGTTGTCAGCCGAATGAAAACAATCGGTTCAAGAGTCCGCTTTGTCGCCCTTAGCGCCACCGTCCCGAACTCCAAGGACATAGCGACATGGCTAGGTAAAGACTGCGACAATCCGGATATCCCAGCTCACGAGGAGCGTCTCGGCGAAGAATTCCGACCCGTAAAACTTGAGAAGGTAGTATATGGTTACCAAGCGAACTCGAATGACTTTGTATTCGACAAGTTTCTAGACCAGAAGCTCTATGAGGTTATTCAAAAGCACTCACAGAGGAAGCCCGTCATGGTCTTTTGTGCTACGAGGAACATATGTGTATCGACGGCGAAGATTTTGGCTGAGAAGTGGAGTGGCACTGGTGCGAGAGAACGGCCTTGGCCTGCACCCCTCACGAACTTTTCGCTGAGGGATAGGGATTTGCAACGTAAGTGTCCCTCACATCGAGGCTCTTTTCGGAATTGTTCTCGTGATTGATATGGAATTCAGTGATGGGCAAATCTGGCGTGGCATTTCATCATGCAGGCCTCGAGGTGACGGATCGAAGTCTCATCGAGAAATTATTTCTCGAGGGACACATCTCAGTGATATGCTGCACTTCGACTCTAGCCGTTGGTGTCAACCTGCCGGCACATCTAGTCGTTATCAAGAATACTGTCAGTTGGCAAGGCTGTCAAATGCGTGAATATCTCGACCTTGAGGTCATGCAAATGGTTGGTCGAGCCGGACGTCCACAATTCGATACGACGGGTGTGGCGGTAATTATGACGAGGAAGGAGAAGAAAGATAAGTACGAGCGTATGATATCGGGAACCGAAAAATTGGAAAGTTGGTAAGTTGTGATGGCATGAGCTTTTTCAAATACCGCATCCGTACTAATCCATCCCGTTTAATAGTCTTCATCTCAATCTGATCGAGCACCTAGTATGTCACATCGCAGTTTCCCTTTTAAATCTTACTATACTGACATATATGAAATGTAGAACGCGGAAATAGGCCTCGGAACCATCTCAGACATCGAATCAGCAAAACGATGGCTTCGCTCAACATTTCTATATATACGCATGAGATCGAATCCGGCGTACTACAATTTCAAAGTTGAAAAGATCGAATCCGAGATCGAAAGTATCATGGAGAGGGACATTGATTCTCTCGAGGAAGCGGGGTTCGTCGAATGGCAGCAAACTAAACTCAAATGCCTTGAACCTGGAGACGTTATGGCGAGGTATTACATTAAATTCAGGACGATGAAGAATGTTATGGAATTGAAAGAGAAAGCGAAGGTTTCTGAGATTGTAAGTTTAGACGTCCCACCGTATGATCATTCGTTTGGAATAATTTTGCTGACACCCCAACTCTTAAAGTTAACATGCCTTTCCGAAGCTGAGGAGTTTAAGGAATTCAGAATTCGATCAGGAGAAAAGAGAGTTCTGAAAGAAATCAACAACTCTCCGAGTATGAAATGGTCGCTCAAAGGCGATGTTAACAGTCCCGCGCATAAAGCCTACATCCTAATTCAGGTTTGTACCCAAGGCTCCTACGATGAGTAAATAATTTCTAGAAAATGGTTTTTAATATATATATATAGTTCGAAATCGGTTGCATGGAATTTCCTATGACTGAAGGCCTCCAAAAATACCGCCCAACCCTCCTCCAAGATAAATCCCTAATCTTCCAACATCTCCACCGCCTCGTAAGATGCATCTGCGATATCAAACTTTTCCTTCGAGACTCAATCAGCTGTCGAAACGCTCTAGAACTCTCAAGATGTATAGAAGCCAAAGTCTGGGAAAATTCCCCGTCGATGTTGCTCCAACTCGAAGGTCTTGGTACCGTGGGTGTAAGGAAATTTGTGAATAACGACATCAAGACTATTGATCAACTTGATGCATTAGAAGCGCACAAGATTGAGATGATTGCAAGCCGGAATCCGCCGTATGGTGCTAAACTTAAGCAAGACATTGCGGGGATACCGAGATTTAGATTGTATACGCAGGTTACGAAGGTGAGTACTCCCAGGCTTTCGTATTTGATATTTGGGGCTAGTCTAACTAAATTGAATCTACAGATCCAGGCAAATCAAAAAGATCCAGTCAAGGTTCATTTTAGAGCCGAGATTGGGGTTTTGAATGGCCAGACGCCTGCGAAATGGCATGGGAAGTTGCTTCATTTGTACTTTTTGGTCGAAAGATCTGATGGCTACTTGGTCGACTTTCGTCGAATGCCGTAAGTGGATCCGTATCGTTTCCCTTTTACAAAAATTCAAGCTGACTACAATTAGGATCTTGAAACTTGCCTCGAATAAGGATGTGATTGTTCAAGTGGAACTTACGGAGCCCGGGCAGGCAATAAATTGTTACATTGCTTGTGAAGAAATAGGTAGGGATCAAATTCATAAGTAAGTAGAGAACAATTGAATGTAAACTGATGTAAGAAACATAGTGAACACCTCCAAAAGCGTCAAAGTGGAACTTGATATCCAAGATTCTCAATTTCCACCGGCTAGGAAGGAAGGTTCTATGTCAGCGCTCCTTAAAAAGAGAGCCACTATGGTCGCTCAGAGTCAAGAACCTATCGATCTTCCCGAGCAGCAGCAGGGTTCGATCGTCAACAAGCCGTTTAAGCCGCCCAGTCGAGAACCTAGCAAGGTCTTTAAAGACGAGATTGACGAATTTGAAGACGAGGAGTTCGAGAAAGAGCTATTAGAATGTAAGGAAACTATATTCAAAATTTCACGTAATGGTCGAGTCTAACTTGTGGTTTTATGAAAGTGGATGCCACCGGCGAAAATCCAGACACAGGGACGAAGCGGCCTGCTGCAAGCCAGCGTCCACGAAGCAACCAGCAGAGCCCCAAACATATGCAGCCACCGTCGTGGACGCCAATAAACAGCAAGGAATCTCAATCATTCTCTATCAACTATGGTTCTGAGGATGACCTCCAGCCACCCCCGGAAGAAGAGGAAGCCGAGGAATCAACTGAACCGAAGCAACGGCCTGATGGTAAATGGGATTGTAATCACCGATGCGCTGATAAATCTGCTTGCAGACATCTCTGCTGTAGAGAAGGACTGGATAAACAGCCGAAGCCGAAGAAGGGGGCAGCTCCAAAAACAGGTAATACCACCAAACCTCTAGGTTCAGCACAATCAACCCTCGCGAAAAGGAACACCGAACCCACAAGCAAAACCAAGCCCTCTCAGAAACAAATTTTAAAAGAACTTCCTCAAACAAAAAGCTCCCATGGCCCCTTTCGGAAACGGGTATCCGATCTTGTCAGCGCGGCAACAACGAGTACATCAACTATATTTATAGACCTTTCGAACGACGATGATTCGCCATCTTCTTCGTTTAAGGGAAACGGCGCCGATTCAGTACGGAGGTTAAATGAACTCCATGCCAAATGCCAAAAAAATAAATCCGTCAAGATACCTAAGCTTCCGAAGCCGACGCCTTCTTGTAGTACTATCGAGAAGCCTCGATTTCCACAAAAGAAATTGATGTCAGATGAGCTTGAAGAATTTCTAGCGGATGACGAGGATTTCCCAACCGTTTCGGAACTTATGGAGGAGGCGTGGATGAAAGATAACCCTAGTAGGAAGAGGAAAGAGAAGGACACGGTAGAGGAGGAAGAGCTGTATGGACTCGAGGACAGCTTGTTGGATAGTCTTGACATATATGCCGTTGGTACGCCAGAGAAAGATTCACAAACGGAAGATAAAAACGACAAAATGCCGATATTTGATGTTCCGGAAAACACTCCTCCAAAAAAAGATATGAGAAAAAAGTGCAAATTGACGGCTCTGAAGAGCTCGGGTGAAAAGGATATAACGCTGGAAGCGAAAGTTAGGGCTGAAGTACCTCTTCACGATGGAGGGGCCGTTGGTGTACACGAAATATCGTCAGGTACGTTGAGTATAACAATTCTTTAATATACTCTATCGCACATATCGGATGCTAATAAAAGACACAGAAACACTACCTTCCTCGCCGCCTCCATCGTCTATGAAACGAGTTCAAGAGACTCTGATACCTTCGATGCCACTCAAGCCAGCCAAAAAGGCTAGGTTCGACGATGAAGCCCTGCGAGGCATTTCAACCAGACCCCCAAGCAAACAGAACCGCAACCCGGTCTTCATTACAACTTCGGAACCTAATTCTGAAGCTGGTGTTGAAAATGGAGATTCTGAAGACATAGTTAAGAACTCGGATACTTCGATTTTAATATCCTCCCCACATGAGGCAAATGAAAAGAAGGTGAATGAACTCGAACGAGAGATCATGGACTTTTTGGGAGATTGTGTAGTTTTTGTTTGATATTTTTAAGGACTTTGGTTTGATTGGTTAATTTTGGCGGCCTGGTCTTTTTGTTTCTCTTTGTTCTTTCTTTGGGGACCGGTAAACTAAATTTACCAGAATTCGTGTATATTCACACCAAGTTCGCCTCTCCGTATATTCTCACTTATTTGGGGCTTTGCTGAGGAGGGAAGCTTGCAATTTCATTCTAATTCATAATGTCAATTGGATGTGACCGCCGGCCAAGATAAAGACTGTATCAAAATCCAACATCAGATCCGTGTTGCCGATGTTCCAGCATCGACAACGCCAAAACCCTGTTGCATTCTAATTTTCGAGGCTCTCAATTCTAATTAATCCTGTCAACGACAATGAACTCCTCGGCCGCCCAATTACTCCGGAGCCGCCATCGATGCCTTCAATTCCCGAAGCCATCTAAAAAATGTAACTTCTCCACAAAACCATGGCTCCCATACCCACGAGTCCGCCCTTCAATGCGTGTATCGCCCGAATCAAAATATCTCGACCACATCGAGTCCGTCGGTGGCTGTCCCGAAGATGAACTCAACGCCGTACTCAACAATTTAGTAGACGAAGGACTACTTCACAAACCAAAACCAAAAAAGTCTAAAAAGCCCAAACCACCCGCCGAAACTCCACCACTGCATTCATCTTTAGAACCCCCCAAACCAATTAACCAAAAATTCAAAGCTTCAAAATTCGATATCGAAGAAGGATTTGAATTTAAACCTCCAGAGCCGACTATATCTTCTACAGCTTACAGATGGGATGTCGAAACACCTAATACAGAGCAACTCAAGTACGCGGCTAGATTCTTTGAAAAATACCCTGTACGGTTTTTATGGGGCGCTGAAGAGTTTGCGAGTATTCCCGATGGAGCGGTACCTGAAGTTGCGTTTTTGGGGAGGAGTAATGTTGGGGTGAGACATATCATGCCTTCAAAATTTAAACATATGGCTTTGTAGGAAGGAAGTAAGAACTGACAGGAAATTGATGTTTAATAGAAGTCGTCAATTCTAAATGCGTTGATGGCACAAAAGGGTATGGCGAGAACGTCATCAAAACCCGGGAGGACGAAGCAAATGAATGCATTTAGCGTTGGGGGTGCGCGGTTGACGCTGTTGGATATGCCAGGTTATGGACACGGATCTCGGGAATCCTGGGGACGAGAGATTATGGAATATCTGAGATCGAGGAAGCAGTATGTACCCCCGCGCCCCTTTGTCAAACAAAAATTTGGGTTTTGGTGAGACAGGTGGTTGACTTTGGATCTTGCGGTCGAAGGTTTCGAAGGGCTTTCTTATTGATTGACCCCGTACATGGGTTTAAAGAGGTAGATATGATGATCATGGAGGCGTTCGCGGATATGGGGATACCGTACCAACTGGTTTTATCCAAAACGGATAAGCTAGACGAGCCGAAAAAGAAGAGAGAGAGGCTTGCAACGCCACATATCAATGAAGTGTTTATGGACGTCCAGGGAGTTATGAGGGACCACGGAGGACATTCAGGGTTCGGAGAAATCCTGGCGACGTCAAGTGAGCCCGTAAAAAAAGGAATCAATGAGCTAAGATGGGCGATTTTACGAGCTACTGGGTTAGAACCGAAGAAGAAAAAATAATTACATGCTTCATCTATTACTTTCTCGGATGGGTATTAATTACTAGGAGCAATTCGTTAAAGAGAAGAAAAACGTAATCAGACGTATCTATCCAGACCATCCTTCCTACCATGGACGCCAAAAAACAATTCCGCAAGAACGATATCGTACATCGTGGGTAATGGTACAAAGATTTACCTCCTGGTTCTCTTATTTCTCCCAGATCCGCCGCCACCCAGGCGAGCCCGTGCGGCTAAGAAATCTTCTTCGGATGGCTCCGGTTCCGCGCTGACTCTCTTCCGGCCTTTCTTCGCCGCCGGTTGACCGTACTTGGCTTCCAGATTATCAAAGAAATTGGTAGCCCGTACCCCTCTATCCTTCTGGCGGCTCCGGATCAGAGCCGCCAATGGGTGATTCGGATCATCTTCCGGGTTGCTTTCCTTCTTTTTCTTAGTTGTGACAGCCTTCTTCTTCCCACGAGCCGATGGGGCAGGTTCTTCGTCATCGGCTTCTTCGACATCCGGTTGGTTCTCGCCCTTCCCAAATAGTTTGTCATAAACTCCCAGCTTCTTCGCATAATCCATAGCTTCTTTACTCTCCTTCTCTGCATTCTTCTTTCTCGCTTGTTTTGCTTTTTTCGTTTCGTTGACGTATGCAGGATATCCCTCGACCTCGCCGGCTTTGATAGCGGCATCGATTATTTTGCGGAAACGGTCTTCGTCGGCAAGTGGGTCCGAAAGCATGACGTTTTCAAAGAGTTTATCCATATCACCTTCGACTTCTTCAAAGATAGCGAGTAAATCCTCTCGTTCCTCATCAGATCCTATAATTCAAACCTCAATGTTAGCTCAGCATAATTTAAAACGACATGACAAAAAAACAGCATACCCTGATACGTCTTCTTAAACTCAGTCAAAGTATCACCGGTAACGACGTCCGCCCACATCTCCTTATAAAAACTCTCCCAATCAAAATCCTCATCATCAACATCATCGCCATTCAACACCTTCTCATCCGTCCTACCCGTACGATCATACCTCGCCCGTCGTTTCTCATTGCTGAGTACCGCATAAGCAAACGCAATCTTTTGGAATTCGGCATGAGCGGTATCTTTGTTTTCCGGCGCAGCCTTGTCGGGATGTGTTTTGAGCGCGAGTTTGCGGTATGCGGTACGGATTTCGGCGTCCGTAGCGGTTTTTGGGACCGAGAGAACTTCGTAGGGGTTTATGTCGGTGGGAGGAGCATCGACGGCGATATCTTCGGACGACATTGTTTGAATGGCCTTTGTTGCGTATTTGGTGATATGGGGTTTTATGGTTAGTGGTTGAAGGAGAGAGCTTCGAGAATGACATGTGTTTTAGTGTTGTTGTGGACGTGCGACGCGTTTTCTGGAAGGTTAATCACTTATCCAGAAGAGGAAGGGGTCGTCGAGTTTGTCAAACGGCAACACATTCTGGAAACCACGTTCTCAACACACGAACAAAGGCTGTTCACCTCATGGCTCGACTCGACTCGACCCATGGTATCTGACCACGATATCTCTATCCGCATCTACGGAAGGCTGGATCGAATAGCAAGCCAATCATCTGCGATATTATATTGCGCCTCGATGCATTACAACTCGTGATGATCATATCCGTGATGACCCAGAACTCATTCGCAATTCCTGAGCTCTCGAGCATCCACTGCCTTCGACGAATGGTCGACCAGTGCCTCCAAATAACCTTAAAGTCTGATTGAATTTCTTCGGACTTTAAAATCGGATTATTAACATCATTCATCCCGTTTCAAGACCCGGCAACGTTTTGTTCTAGAAAATATCGGGTACCTAGATATCTGCACCACCGATGTCACAAACTAAACTGGCAGACTGCCTTTTGTGCTGACATTCACCTGAACACTTGGAAGGTGGCTGAGCAACAAGAGGTCGGGATATGAGATACCGACAAAAAACACAAACGCTTCGTCTGGAGACTGTTAATAGAGCCCTAGGCTTGTTTCGCTGTCAATGATAAGTCGCATTTTCATTTTTGCCTTTTTGTTTTGAATGGACAATTAAATCCGAAGTCGCCCTAAGGTTCGCCTAAAGCAAGAAGCATGGCTTACTTTTTTCACAATCAAATTTTCTGAGATAGACCGTATATGCGCGTGGAGACCAAAGAGGGAATCACGTCACCAGCCTTGCTCCGCCCGTTAGCTCTAGAGTTGATGTGATACGGCGACTCGTTCTAAGGCTAGTACACCTGAGCCGTGCGATTGTTGGGGTTCGCCTTTGGGTAATCTCGTGCGATTTGTGGGGCTGAAGCCGGGATAGCCAATTACTAGATTCGAGATATAAAACCATAAGACTATCCGGGTTTCTTGTCGAATGCCATCGGTGGTATAGCACAGACTCAGTATATAACTTCGAACATTCTCCCTTTTCTTGACTTACCATTCTCGGATATACCAAGCTTTCTTCCTCAGCCTTCGCCTTTCGTAAAATATTAAACCTTTACAGACTTTTGTCTTGAACCGATTCCTTTCATGTTTTATAGATTCGTTATGAACCGTCGCGTCACTTTTAACGCTAATGACGAGGAGACCGCCTCAAACGCTGCCATTCCTCCACCGGCTCGCACCCAAACAGCTCCTCCAACATACACCAAATTTACTCCAGGGGGAAGACTCGAGTTTCTTAAGGATATAGAAGCATATCAAGCAGCATGTCTTATCAACAAAGTTGTGGATATCCCGGCCGACGATCCGGCACCTGCATACGGTTCGTTCGCATCTTTATATCTCTGTATAATACTACCGGTGCTCGAGTACTGACCAAATGTTCCAATAGCATTACACGATTTTCCAAACGCTGGTCCTTCAAAACCCACGGATGATAAAGAAATATTTCGTGCAAATTTTCAAAAGAAACTCTGCGAACTTAAGGAATTCATACAACGGCGTCCGAATGGGAGACTGACCAAAACGGGTTTATCTGAGAAAGCCATACTTCTCATCTGTGCGGTGTGAGTATTACATAGCGCCCGCAACATAATATGAAACTCCGGATATTAATATTTAATATTTCTCTAGAATCTTGGTTCTAATCGCTGGCTTCGTAGCCGCCTGGGTCATCGTGATCCACCAGATCGCACTACTCGTAACACTCGCTGCAGTTTGGGTAGCTACCCTTATCATGTTCTGTTACACCGGGTGGAGATATTACAATAAGAGAAAATTGTTGAATTTCATCAACGTTGCGTTGTTAAAAGTGGATAATTTCGAACGGTTGGATGATCGGACTGTGGAGGTTATTAAAAAGGCGATTAACCATGCGGTACCTGCGAGTTATTGGGTAGATGCTGCTCTTGCGATTAGGAGGAATCAACGTAGCTAGTTCTGTGTACGAAAATTGTGAATCGATGTTGGGTGGTTGGACGAAATGGGTACGGATGGGATCGGTTTTGCATTTCGAATTTCCTCATTGTTGGCTCTTATTCTTCTTTTCTGCTTCTCCTTATTCTTTTTGATTTCCAAGGCAATTCTAAGTAGCATATGCGTGATAATAAATATCAGTAACGTATATTATTACTCGAAGCTCAGATGATGTTATAACAATCAAGCAAAGCTGTGAATTCAACTTCCATTCTCTGGTCGATCATGGTCTGTGGTATTTTATCCTTGTCCCGTCTACGGCCGTGCCGGAAACCCGCATGCATCAGCCAAATGGCACCCAATTGGCCAATTCGGCCCAGCTGCATTGCATCCGCTAGGGCTTTTCGGAGCCAGGCCGCGCAAGCTATTCCACACCAAGTAATTTTCAATCTTTCAATCATATATCTCGTATCCCGCGACCGCGTTGAGCTCGTCATCCCGAAATCACTAACCTTTTGCTTTGAGCCCACGCGCCTGCGAACATTAACGCTAAGCTTTAGAACTTTATGAAAATGTTGTTTATATAGAAGCTTAAAGTCGAAGGCTGCGATTATAAGACTACAGATTCGGTCCAATTCAACCTTACATCGCCTCTGCTCTATCAGCACCTCTTATATCCGGTTCGGTCGAACTTCGAACGGTGAACATGACGACAGGGACGACACAGCCCCTCTTGGCCAACACGAACAACACATCCCAGCGGTATCTCTCCACTTCAACTTCGAGTTCAAGCACTTCCATTATCGAACCCGATGTTACCGGCAGTAGCGCTTCCAGCGCCAGCGAAAGTGGATCGAAAGACCAAGATGATACCGAAGAAGCCATCGGCTGGATGTCCCTCCCGTGCAAAAAGCAATTGATAATCCTCGCCCTCTGCCGTCTTTCCGAACCGATCACTGCAACTTCACTTCTTTCCTACGTGTATTACTTTATAAAATCACTTCCCGGTGCGGATACTCCCGAAGAGATATCTCGACGGGCTGGGCTCATGGTGGCTGCGTTTTCCGCATGTCAGTTCGTAACCGGGATGATATGGGGTAGATTAAGTGATATATATGGGAGGAAGCCGATTATTGTGATGGGGTTGTTGGGAACCACGGTGGCGAGTTTGGGGTTGGCGTTTTCGAAAAGCTTTTACTGGGCCGTTGGGATGAGGATGATGGCGGGAGGGTCCAATGCTACCACTGGGGTTCTGAGAACTATTGTTGCGGAGCTGATTAAGGACAAGAAGTATGCATAAATCCCGCTCAAGGTCGCATGTGTACGGTTGACGGAATACGGGATTAGCTAACTATCGAATCGTGTGACCGGTGTGCAGGTATCAGTCGAGAGCGTTTTTGATAATGCCGTAAGTAGCCTTCCAGCTCCTGCTTCGCAGTATCGGGGCTGTGCTTTGTCCTACGGGACTGTATATTGACAGGGATTCCATAGTATGTGCATGAATATCGGTATTATCATTGGCCCGATGTTAGGTGAGTACGCCGGTGTATATATTTCAAAACCTCGTGGATGGGTCTTTTTCTTTTTGTTCATGTGCTGATACTTTCCGGTTTTCACAGGCGGGCTGCTTGCCAACCCAATCGAGGCCCATCCCGGTACCTTCGGACCAGGCAGCTGGCTGGGAGGCAAAGACGGAGTCCTCTGGATGAAAGAATATCCGTACGCTTGTAGGGTCCCGATCTCTAAACTATCCATTCTTGGGGTGACATTCTGACACAACTTTCTCCAGTGCCAAATATCGTCAGCGCATGTTTCCTCAGTTTCTCATTTCTTCTAGCCATGTTTGGGTTAGAGGAAACGAATCCCTCCGGAGACATCATCGGGAAAGCTCTCGCAAAGCTCCATAATCTCTGGTTATGGATCACCGGTCCTTTCGGTCGTTTCTTCGAACGTTACCAGCAATATGCACCATTATCACAAGATCCCACCGCCGATATCGCACAACCTCCTCCCCGCCCCGCAGGAAAGAAAGCTGTACCCCTGAAAGAAACCTTAACCCCCAGCGTAATCTTATGCCTCATCTGCTTCATAGTCCTACCCCTTCACAACTCCACCTTCCTACAACTCTACCCGATCTTCCTATCCACCCCTCGCCGCGACAACTCCCACCCTTCAACTCCGATCTCATGGAGCGGAGGTCTCGGCCTCCCAGCCTCACAAGTCGGTTACGGCATGGCAATCCTAGGTTTCATCGGTATCATCATGCAACTCTTCATATACCCGCCGCTTCAAATGCGATTTGGCACATTGCGGAGTTATAGAATGAGCCTACTGCTCTTCCCGATAGCGTACACGCTCACCCCATTCCTATCCATCCTCCCGTCTGAAACTCACGATCTTCAAGAACCGGCGTCCGGATTGATGGTCTGGGGGGGTATTGTAGCTACGTTGTTCGTTCAAGTTACCGCTAGAACGTTTTCAAATCCTGGGAATGTTATTCTGTTGATAAATTCGGTCGATAACAGACGGGCTTTGGGGACGGTTAACGGGTTGGGGGCGAGTTTGAGTAGTTTGGCGAGGGCCGTAGGACCCTTGTCTGCGGGTTGGGGGTACGGATGGGCTTTGGAAATAGGGTGTGTAGGGGCGGTATGGTGGGCGATGGCGGGAATAGCTATGTTTGGTGTGTTTGTGAGTTCGTATGTTACCGAAGGGAAGGGGTTTGCGCATAACGACGACGACGACGACGACGAGGAGGAGGATGATGATGAGGAGGAGGAGGAGGAGGAGGTAGCAAAGGCGATAGCACAGAGCAACCGGGAAGAGAGGAGGCAAAGTATTAAGATTTAAGTGTATTAGCGATATCTGGCCGGGCTAGTGTGGGCTTAAATAACTGTTTAGAATGATACGAGCCACTGTATTTGATTCCCATGTTCACAGACGACAGGAATAAAATAATACGAGCAAAAGAAACGAATCCTATCAATTTTAGACATTAAATACTAATTAGCGGTACCCAGGTTACTATGAAAGTTGCAATGTCATTATAAAGCGCATGCTGAATGAGTAATAGAGAGCGAAAGAAAAGCCGTTGACGAAAAGTAGTCCGTCCCATTTGCTCGAAGTTTATCCGCTACCAAATTGAATCCGTGATTGATTTCCAAAGGGTTGTCTCTGACTTTTCTTTAATCCTTGGGTGGCAGAGGCACAGTAAACGAAGGGCCTGGAGGAGAGGCTCTATCTCCTTGATCTTCCACGACCTTATCGATGGTTGTTGTAGTACTAGTCGCCGGGACGGTTGGGGCTTCGTCTAGAACCGGTTGTACGACTCTGGCGTCTTCGGCCTCTTGTTCAAGGCGCTCCTTTTCGAGTCTAACTTCCTTTCCTCGTTCTATTTTATTCATGTTAGTATCGGTGTTCAAACTGAAATAGATACATACTTAAACTTACTCCAACAATACCAGAAGACGAACAGTAGAACTATAGTTTTTAGGTTAGTTTATTTTACCACTAGATCGCGGCGTAGATCATTCAACGGAACATACCAAATAGTGCCATAGAAATGACGACGTTGGTGCCTAACGCAATACCTGGGAAGCGCAGCTTGATAGCATTAACGACAGTCTTCAAAGTATCGGCGACCACACCTTTGTACAATATATTAGCCTGCAAATTGGGCAACGATATGTCGCTGAAATTGACTTACCTGGCTTCGTAACTAGCTGTTTTAGGGTGGGAATACTGAAGGTTGCAGCCTGTGCAGCTAGGCCGGGCCCCAGATTCTTTGCCTCTGCTTCCGCCACCTTTTCACCAAGACCTAAGGCACCGGGCACCTTCTTCGCCAGAGACTTGATAAATCCAGGCATCTCATCGAACATCGTCTCGATCTGTTTCGATTTTGTCTCAAACAGCTTCGTCAGGTCATCATATGCTGTCGGGACGCCGTTGATCATATCCTTAAGAATTTGAGTGAACTCCTTCAAGATCCCGCGGGTTTCAGCTGAAAGCGAGAATGCTCTGCCATCTTGTGCGGCAAGACTGAGAGCGTCGAGAGCATCATGCAGTTCCTTCTCCTCTGGCGTCAGATTGGCGAAGTACTCTTCATCTTCCTTGCTCATCTTGCCCTTCCCTTTCTTATCCTTCGAAGCCTTCTTATCTTTCTTCTTCGGGGATCCAGGTTCCTTCTCTTTGCTCCCACCCTCTGTCTTAGGCTCCCTCTTAAGGAAGGATGGTAGGTGTTCCGCCACCTTCACTTGTTTAGCCTTCCCATACGTCCCCGTCGCATATCCGGAGACGGTATCCCTCCAGGTCTGCTTTTTAGGTATAGCACCAGCTTCGGAGGCGACTGGAGTTGTTCCATCAGCCGGGGACCCTGAAGGCGAACCGGTTGCTGGGGTCCTAACCGAGTCGTTAAGCGGAACCTCCTGGACCTCTGGACTGTTCACGACGCTCTCGAAGTAGTTCTCATCCTTTTGATCGAGAACCTCCTTTGCGCCAGACTCAGCAGCTTCACGGTGCTTCTTAAATTTCCGGTAGGTGAAGTATTCGAGCATTTTTGGCTTTGGTATGTTGAGGAGAAAGTGGGTAGGTTGAGGTGTGTTGGAGTGTCAGCTGGCGAATACCAGCTTGCTCTTGCTTGGACTTCTTGGGATGTCGGTCCCGTGGTAAGCGCACCCGTTTTACCGTTCGATCGCTATCCTTCTGGCTTCTCTTGCTTCTTGCAAATATATATCGGACTGCTATATAGGTAAAGCTGCAGGTGGAATTCGAAACGCAGTTCCAGTCGCAGTTCACAGGGTAAGAAGGTGCTAATATAGCTACGTCGGACCCACTAAGCCAAACCAAGGGAGCGCAAGTCTGTAACAGCAATTTCAAGAAATCGATTCAAAAAACTGGATCCCGGAGCCACAAACCATGACACCGCGATTTCGTTGTTCTGTGATGCATCCATGACGTCCAAGACGATAGATACATCAGCGCGTGCCGCATGAGTGCTTACCTAAGTACTTAAAATTAACAAGTGACAAACGCCCAAGTTCGGATATGTTAAGCTAATTGTTTGCCAGGTACCAGGGTCCCCGCTTTTGAGAGCTGGATCTTGGGCAGGATAGTGGGCCCCGCTCTATGGAGTTTCGGTAGGTTTGACAATGCTTCGCTAGTAGCCGAGCTTCAAGACGGGTGCTGACGTTGTAGTTTGGAGAGCGGATCTGCGAATTCCTCGACACCAACAGTCCCGAAGATTTTGCAAACAATCGCTTCTCTATCCGCCCCCTATGACACCATCATGTCTACCGTTAAACTAAAATCCGGCGTATGCGGCATATTCGCAATGAAGCATGGTGTTCCCGCTACAAAAGCCTTGAATGTTTCATAGTTTGCGAGAGAGAAAAAACAAAAAAAAAGTCAAGTAACAAGGAGGTAAATACTAAGTACTTAGGTTGTTAGCCATTTGCTAGCCTAGGAGCTCGTCATCGGGGGTAAGAAGTATGGGAGAGCCCATACTGACGCTACAGAATCCGTTTATAAACGCAGCATCCTGTCGAAAGCCTGCTTCTTCCTTTGTCAGATCAATCCTGGCTTGCTAGTAGTCGCCACGTCCGTGTATTTGCAGCCATTCCATTTAGCAGTATACCACAAATACTTCGTAGTTTATGATGTGGATGAGTGGGGCGGGGTGATCGATATATATACCGAGCCATCTACATCCCATCGCTATCACCAGTTCCCACGAAGGACCCCTTCGTCATCAACACCAGTAAACAGCGAAACCCCCTTTGAATATTCGCGGAAATTAACATTACCCTAAAGTAGGATGGTGCATTGCGTCAACGATTTGCTACTTGCGGAGCGGTTATACCCTGCCGACAGTACCGATGTCGCAGACAGGCGATGTTACACCGCTTCCACCACGCTCTTCTTGCCATTTGAAGAATAAGCATGGATCGGATTTAATACATATTAGAATAATGGATATAGACAACAAGGCGATTTTAGCTAAGATACTGACGAGACTGCTTACTGACGAGACGTACTGCTACTTAAAATGCACCGTATCTTGACAAAGTGTTGTGTGTTGTATTTCTTTTCCCGCTAGCTAGTAGTCGAGGCCAGACGCTACTCAGTCCGATATCATTCGCTGAAGACATTTTTCGATTACAAATTAACTAAGGACCGAGAGTTCCGTCAATCTCATTTGCATTTTGCAACCGTATCAGCTGTCTGTTTAATTTTTTTTTTTTTTTTTGCTAAGCCAGCCGTACCCTAGGCCTAGCCGAACCTTCGCCGCACGCCGCACGGTGCTAACCACAAAATTTGCAAAGCTGCTACTAAAGATATTCACAATTGCAAACCAAGCCCGTAAACAACAACCTTCACGAGAAAAGCGCACGCATTGCCCGCTGGCGCCTAATCACGAACCGGGATGTATTCATATACGCCAATATAAAGAATGCCCAGACTCCCAAGCTCTCATTCGTGACCTCAGCAGCCTCCAATTGCAAGCCGGTTTTAAGCTCGGCTCAACGTGGCAACTCAATGCAATGTCCGGACGTACAAAAATCGCGGTGGTGACGGACGCTTTCAAAGGCAAGTTTTGATGCACCGTCTCAATATAATTGATAGCGTTCTAATATATTTTGTCCTCTAGGCCTCGGAGACCGAATTGTTCGCTCTATGCTGCATAATACTAGACAACCACTTACAATCTACATAACGAAACCGAGCCACATCGGCGGGAACTATTCCATTGATTTGAATGACGACCAGGAAACAGCAAAGGCCTTGGAGGAAAGTGGTTCCGAAATAAAATACGCGGAACTTGACGTGGAGAATCAAGGTTCTATTAAAGCATTTAGAGACCACCTTCAAGGTACTTATGGAGCGAGTCATGGGAGAAAGCCTTTGTCAATTCTCGTCAATTCCGCGGCGCAGGAGTTCGAAGACGCCAAGAGAGCGGTGGATATAACCTATTTTGGCTCGAAGAACCTAACTAGACTCCTACTTCCGATCATGAAGCGTGATGGAGATAGTAGAATAGTTAATGTGTCAGTTGGTGGCGGAGGGGCAAGCTATTGGATATGGAAAAAGGAGCTCGCAGATAGGTTCAAACTACGGAATCTCACGGGGAAACTTTTGGATGATTTGATGCGAGAATATCTACACTATGCTGCCAGTGGGAAACTTGTCGAGCAAGGGTGGGCGAAGCGTCGGGACCTCAAAGAACCCAAAAGCCACCTGTATATCATTCCAAGGATGGCACTAGCGGCGCATACTTTCCTTCTAGCGAAAGCAAATCCGGGGTTCCTGATCAACGTTTCGGGTGGTGATTCGTGGAAGTTCGCCAATCATGTCTACGGAGGCGCCATCACACCCACTTTTCTGGCTCTAGGGAGTCTAGAGGGTGCCACTGGGCGTTATTGGATTGCAGGGGAGGCTGTGGATTGGGAGACAAATAAATTTGCAACTCAGGAGCAGTCTCGCGAGACCGGGCCTAGTATACCTGCAGCCTCGAAGTCCAGGCCTAGTAAACCAGCAACCTCGAAGTCCAGGCCCAGTAAACCGAGAGCCCCGAAGTCCAGGCCCAGTAAACCGAGAGCCTCGAAGTCCAAGCCCAGTAAACCGAGAGCCTCGAAGCCCAAGCCAAGTAGCCCTGTCCCGGATCCTAGCCCCGAAGTCCAAGCGCAGGGAGAGGCCTAGATAGCTTTTAGACCAATGCATGCACAATCTGCTCATAATATACCTGGGTATTCATGCTGGACACCCGTATGTATAGAAGACCGTACTGGGTTTTTATAGATCTGGTTATCCTTGACCTGATGCCTAGTGAATCTGGATTTCTAAATCGACCCTCTTAGGGTTCGTTCTTGACTGGATCTGGCTAAAATATACTTGTAATTTAGTTTGTACATAAAATTTACATTTCAGAAGCTCCACTTTCTAGAGTACATCGGGAAAACGTTAGGGTGCGTGATCCCAACAGACTATAATAAACATCTGTCAGAGTCTTACGGGATTAAATGGTATGTTTACTTCGAAACGAGATGTGTTATACTATTGCTTTTGATTCCCCGCCCTCCGGCGGGCAACCCAATCCGCTATCGAGAATTCTCCATATTCTAAAATATGATTTTCCGGAGTAACAACATTACGGAACTCTTCTATAGCATCCCCCACAAATCACAGAAACCCTGATGCTTCGATAGATGACGGCGGGCCGTAATATAAATTAGAGTTAACAAGGTTTTTCACTCTGTAAATTCTTTTATACTAAGCATCCGATACTAAAATCGAATGATCAGTCGTTCTGGTCAATGACTGTGCTGATGTAAAATCCCGGTATGATAAATGTTGCATCAGTTGAATGGTATCAGTTTTACCCATCTTGTATAATGCCTTGTTGTTGCTCGAGTGAATATATATATATATTGAATATCAAAGAATAATTAACAAATTGAAGTATTTGAGGTAGAACTATATATCACCTCATCTCTACTTATTCTGCGATCGAAATGAACAACTCTCTCTGAAATCTGTGTTTCTGCTTACAATCCTACAATTCCCTTTTTGACGGAATTTTGACATGTTTTCTACAGCATGCGAGCTTGGTATAGCTACTATGGTACAGCGGTGGCACGACCGGGCCAGTAACATTGTGTCCAAAAGGCTCATATGTTCCTCCGGTAATTGTGCGAAGCGTTTCGACAAATATTTCGAAATCCGCTAGTTCATTATTTGTATGGTTGATGTATCTCTGCAGGATCTCTTAATTTTGTCAACAAATCAGGCAAGCAAACTTCCTAACTTCTATTCTCGTTAGTGCGGTTTCGATTCCTCCCAAAAGCTCTGCGTACTTGATGCAGCTCTCGTTCAACATGGCGACCATGAAATCGAGACTGTTTGGCTCAAATTCAATATCCTGACGCTTTTCAGGAGGAATAATAAAAAATGAAGGATGGGAGACCAAGAATGGAACTGTCAGGCTTTGGAGGTGTTTTAAGTTTGCGATTGCGGCCTGAAACCGTTCCAATTGAGGTGGGTGAGATATTGGAAGCTCGCGATCTAAGGCGCTTCTGCTACCGGTCAATCGGAGCTCTTTGAGAGATGTGGTTCGTTGTAGTGTTTTAACGACTACTCCTATATTTTTTATGATTTCGGTGGCTTCGATGGATACATTATTACAGTGAAATGGAAGCTCTAAAGATGTAAAGCATTCCAATGCAAATGTTTCCATTGGAAACTCGCAGGTGTGGTCATAGTTCGGGCAGGAGTAAGCATCTACATGAATCGATACTATATTCCTTCAAAACTTTAAGGCACTCCCACTAGCCCGCTCTAAAGGTCGCCGATTGATCAGGTGATTGTTTGTCCTCCGTCTCTCCATCATGAATTGAAATATTCATATCGATACCGAGTAAATGGAAGGAATTGTGCAAGAGTATTTGCTGGCTACAGATATGTGGCTGGTGAGTCACTAGCCTCATATGGTAGCGGCTTAGCCTTAAAGACGGGTCCTCGTGTGACGTCAGGGCTTCCAACGCGCCCAATCCAACCTCACTAGGCCAAGCTCAAGACCATTCCCGCATTCCATTGCATTTCCAACCGCCAAAACACTATGCCTTCGTATTCCATTCTATTTCCTCAATTTCCGCCCTATACCGAGTATAATCGGTATCTTGCCAAGAGCATTCAGCCATATCTCTACCTTACAAAATGCGCCATTCAATGGTAAGGTCCACGCTCTTGCGCATGCGACACTGCACCCAGAACTTTCAAACTCCTGGTTTTGGACATATATTGCACCACCAGCCTAGAATCTCCCAGGGCCATATTTGGAGGTCATTTTCTTTGCATGGAAACTTACAGGCTCGTCAACAAGTCCTTTACGGCCTAACAGCTCAACTAAAGAGCACCCCATCCCGTCTCTTCAAACTCATCTTCCCACTCCCAGCGATCCGCGAAGATGGTAATCAAGATCGTTCGTTAAGCCTCAAGGAAACCGAACACTATGAAAAAAATCTACCGTCCTCGCTATCCAAACCGTCTACGTCTGAAACTCATCTAGACCAAAAACCAAAATATTTGGTTCTTTTAATCCATCCAAACCAGCCGATTTCGCACCTTGCACAGTTGATTCAGTCTCAATTGCCAACTCTTAAGTCAGGCAGAGTCCCCAGTGTAAACTTCTACAGACCGATAGATACGCCGCCTCCAAAATCAGAGGTTATTGCACCGTCCGAGGATGAGGTTGCGAGTTCGGACGGAGAGGGGGCGCCAAGGTCTGCTCGAAGGGGGGATGTAGATGATGAGGAAGAGAGTTTAGTGCTCTGGTCAGGGAGCACTGAGATTGGTGATTTTGTGAGAGATGCCGCAGCTGGACACGAAGAGGAAAAGATGGGGCTCCAAG
The DNA here is from genome assembly GCF_004000055.1 of Arthrobotrys flagrans. Taxonomy (NCBI): domain Eukaryota; kingdom Fungi; phylum Ascomycota; class Orbiliomycetes; order Orbiliales; family Orbiliaceae; genus Arthrobotrys; species Arthrobotrys flagrans. The sequence continues at coordinate 2,877,604 of NW_027137556.1, forward strand.
GTGGCTTTGTGATCGATATTGAGGGCACTGTAGACAAGAGGTAAGACATAAATGCATACTTAAGTCTATATAAATATAGTAAGCCAAAGGTGCTACAGAAGGGACTAATCCTAGAATAGTGGAGTCTGGGTTTCTGTCCCCAGTTTTAACGATAGAACCGTGTATTTGAAGAAAAGGTACAAATCGATTACGGAGGAGATTGAAGGGCTGGTTGAGCTCAAAGAGGTGAAAATATATGTCTAGATTCCCGTAGTGATATCGAAGATATCTAATAGGGAGTTTGGTTAGAAATGTGATAAATTAGCCCAGAAGACCGCACAACATATGGCTCTTGGTGGCTTCGGGGCAATGATTGGCTGGTGGGGTCTGGTATACTTTCTAACATTTAATACGTAAGTCATACTAAACTCGCAACAATCTATCTCATTGCCAAAAGCTAATCTAGGGCAACCCGTAGGTCTCTCGGATGGGGTGTGTAACGCTTCCCCGATGAAAACATTTTTTTTATTCGATATATTCGAATCTAACTGCTATTTTTATAGACACTATGGAGCCGGTAACCTACCTCGCAGGTCTCTCAGGTATTATAGCAGGCTACCTCTGGTTTCTTTACCATAACCGCGACGTCTCATATCGCTCTGTTCTGCACGCCGCAATTTCTCGACGTCAACTGGAGTTATACGACCAACACGGATTTGATATGGATAGATGGCAGGAGTTGCTAGAAGAAGGTCGATCACTAAGGCGGGAGATTAAGGTGGTGGCAGAGGAATACGGCGTTCGCTGGGATGGGAAGGCAGACTCAGAATCATCAGGTGACCTCGGATTCGTGAGCCATGATAGGAAGAAAAGAGCGGCTATGGTAGAGGAGGCATTGAAGAAAGAAGAGAAGAAAGAGAATGGAAAGGAGTCGCCAAAGAAAGGAGATGGAGATTATGACTAAACTTTGGTAAGATATATTATCTAGAATAGAGCCTAGACCAACGGGTGTTTTTTTTTTTCCCTCCTACTTTCTATACATTTAGCCAGCGAGTCGTAATTACCTAGGTTCTAAGCGCCTCTGATAAAACACTCGTTCCGTCCAACGAATTCCTTGATGAAGCTCTATAATAGCGCCTTAACATCCTCCTTCTCGGCCTCTTTCGCAAAATCCGGCCTCGGCAATTCCGCTCCAGCCGTTGTCCTTCCATACATAATTCCACCTAACCGACTTATCGGCTTCAACTTCCCAATATCCACAATTGAACCTTCACTTCCCTCAACCCACATATCCTCCCTAACGTGGAAATTCACACCTTGAGCAAATATCGTAACCCCAGTTGTCTTACCAGTCGCCGGCGAGACCCATGGATGATGCGAGACAAGCTTTGCTTCGATACTAAATGCCGATTCGGCAACCTGTGGAGGCTTAACTTTTGAGGAGGGGGCGGGGGTTAGGCCTGACAGATCGAATTCGGAGACACCGGGAGGAGCGTTTATAGAAGTGTAGTTTGCGGCCCTGGGGAGATTTTAGTATGTACTCTTAATTGAGTAGAAATGGATAAAAGAGGTTGTGGTGTGTGCATACTCCAAGAACCATTCTGAGATAACATTTATGACAAGTTCTCCAGTATCAAGAATATTTTGCAGTGTGTCCTTTTTATTTTCCATGCTGCTGGAGAAACCGATAACCCTGAAATATATACCGTCAGCTTGATTCTATATCTGTACTCAGTGAGAGATGCACTGACATCATTGGTGGATCGTGAGCAACCATTGTTGTATATGAAAACGGCGCCAGGTTTGTTGTTTTCTCATCTTTGGATATCGTTGAAACGAAGCCAATCTTTCAACAATCAAAATGCGAATTTAGCATCGAGAAGCAATCTGTGTATCATAGATAGAGCCTACAAATCTCGGCGTGATTGCCGATATCATAAGTTTGTAGTTGTCACCGACTCGTCTACCCTCAGCGTAAGGATCAATCTCGACCTTCTTCAAAGACTTCCAAGAGTCATCGGTTGCACCAGTCCCTACTCCCATAGAAGTTAAGTCAGCTGAAAGAACCGGTTGCGAAGCGTCGAGCGGGTAAAATTGCGACCCCTACCAACTTTCCACTCCGGATTGACTGTCTTATTCAAATGCCATTCAAGTTTCTCCCAATCCTCCCGTGTAGCCTCGATGGTCTTAAAATCCGGATGTCGTGACATTGTTTGCAGCTGACGGCTTAAATTCGAAAAGAAACAAGCGTGTTGGCGGTGTTGTAAATTTAAAAAGGGTTTCCAAACGAGTCGACGGAAGAGTGTAAGGGAGGTTAAAAGATATCTCTTCATGGGGAGATTTATAGGTTTTATCGGTATGAGGGGGGGGGGACCAAGGATCTTTAAATTCAAACTTAAGTACTTATTATTTTTCTAATTGTCGTGCTTGAATCGGTATTTTGAGATTACAAATCGCGCAGTTCATGCAGAGATAGACGGCTTAACCGGCCTTCTTGTAGGCTTACTAAGATTAGTAGATGTGTATAACCCTTGTAGATGTACACAAAGGGCTAGTTAGTACGAGGGTGCGCAATGCAATGATATAAAACGTGGGGGGTAAACCTTAACGACGTACTACTTGGAATCACATGTATGATTTAAGTTAATTGATTCTATATACCTTTACAGGCGGCTCCTATTCAAAATAATGCTAATAAAAGCACACATTTTTTTGCGGATCTAAAGCTAACATTTATGATATTCTAAAAGAGAGAAATACAAGAAGGCATGGCATTTCATAGGTACTATTCTGACGAAACGACTACGGATTCTATAATTATCCATGGTAACATGAAGACTTCGTTGGATTGGTCCCATGGACCCACTACGTATTTATGCGTGGGGTGTCTACAGGGTGTAATATTGCCGTTGCGAACGAGACATGGGAGCTTGCTGCCGCCCTCCAGGGAGGCCCGGTAGAGACATATGTAGGCATGGGTAAGCGGAACTCTATAGACTATGGACAGGTAAATACTTAAGTATCTATGTCGGTTTCGTATTCCACAGACTAACTTCTGGATTATATCAATCTCTGGCCTGGTACGAAGTATGCACTTGGATGCCTCATAAGTTTCAACTAACAGCTAATTTCAACTTTTCCCTCCGCTCCTATACGTACAAGTGCACCGACGTCTCATCGTATATTTGCTCGCAAGAACAAAAAAAGGCATACTCTTTGCCAAAGGAAAATATGCTCAGGTTTCAAGGTACGAGAAACTACAAAGATATCATATCATCCCAGAACCCGCCAAGCGATGGTATTTTATAAAAATCAAAAACAACCAAACAAGGTATATTATGGAATAGAACAAAAAGGCTCCAAAAAACGCCAGATGGTATAAAATGCCCCAATATGTTGTTGATATCTGTGCAAGCGGTTGAAGTTTTTGGGGGGAATTCCGGGAAATGCCACGAGATAGAAGACTATGGAGAACGCCCGGTATCACTTTTGATGTCGTCGTGCCCTCCAGGAAACGAAAAAAGTTCAAGATTAAAGGAAATATTTTGAGTGGCTCGGTGAAAAGTTGGAGGTGTCGAATAGCTAGGAGAAGTGGCTGAGGCATAATTGCGGCCCTTAATTTCCAGACCCCGATGGGTTGCCCATGAACATGTCAAGACTGTTCCCATCTTCACGAGTAGCCATTTCTGAAAGTAGTGTCATCAACGGATCAGGCTCAAGCTCTGTAGGAAGCGAATCCTTTTCTTGTACAACGCCAGGGTCTGACGAGAAGACAGCAGGGTCCATTCCGAAATCAAAGAAGTTGTTGTACGGAGTTGAGGAGAAGAAAGAATAATTCCCAGATGGCGAGAAGGTATACTTGTTCATATCGTAGGAATAAGCAGTGTTAGGCATAACTGGAGAGGTAAAGTCGAAAGGATTGTTCTCGGGAATAGAAATGGCAGGAGCGCCTCGTTGTGGTCCCATTGGTGGTGGTTGTCCTGGGTAGTGGAAGCCGGGGTGGCTGTTTTGTAGTCTTTCGCGTGTCCGCATGCGATACTGGTCTTGAGGAGAATGCTGGTTGTTCAGGGGTGTTGATCCGTCGGAGACTGAAGAGTGTCGATGTATTTTCGGGCGCTTTGTATGGCGATGATTGCCATATTCGTCGACATGTGTTATTGAGGATGCTGAGCCACCGTCCGTAGTGTTTGAAGGAGACGCATTTGGGATTTGTGGGGTGCCAACGGATGGGACAGGGGAATGGAAGATTTCTGATAGTGTAGGGTCGGCGAAAAGGTCATCAGGGCTCGAAAGACTAAGTGCGATGTTAATATTCCGAGATCTAATATCGAAAGAATAGTCACACAGGTAGAAGATGAAAGCTTACTTTTCGACCGAGAAGTCATTAAGGAATTCGAAGGGAATGAAGGCGGTATCAAAAGTTACATCATCGTAACGATCGAAAAAGTCGTCGAGGTACTTTATATCTGCTGGCGACCCTTTGGACAGACGAATGTGATTCATGTATATCCGACGTATTGTCGAGCACTAATTGCCATGTAAGTAAATGTTTCTCGGTTTATGCGAATAAAAATGGCTTCCTTCATACCTGATGGTTGATGATTGCCCACTGCCGCCTCATCCGAATAAGAAACTTGATAACCCTCAACAAGCTTTCTCTACTACCTTCAGATAAAGAATGCCCTGTATACTGAGTGCCATGCAAATGGACTGTTGCTGCGGATGTCAAACAATACGACATGAACGCAGGCCATTCTATTGAAGGCGTATTTGCTGCTTGGTATGCGAGGTCTGTTAGAGCTTTCGCATGTTGCAGACACATGTTTGTAGCTTCTTGCTGCCAGGCTTGTTGAGTTCCTGTGCCGTTTATTTCTTTGATGTCGATTGGGAGGAAGGTCCGGTACATCAGACAATGTATTAGATGATAGACGGCTTTGCTCAAGTAGAAAACTGTGGCTTCACTGCCAGATGGGAACGATGCCTTTTCCTGGGCTTTGTTTTCAAAGTACCCGGCCCACACCTTCAGCTCGTTTCTGATCATTGATAAGTTTGAGGAAGAGTGCCACGGGAAATGAGAGTCGCCTTTGACGCCGCCCTGTTGGATGTATAGAACCGTCTTTCCTAGTATTCGAACAATTTCGACTAACATAGCATTGGTATTTCGAGACGATGGGATATTGCCAAATTGCTGCCCAAATCCATCTTCTGAAAAAAGTGATTCTTCGCTTGGTTTGCCGCTTCGAAAATGTGATTCGGAGCAGGGGAAGCGTAGCTTGATCGTACAGTCGCTAATTAAAGGAGGGCGGTTCGAACCGCAAACTGCAAAGCGGTCCATCAAATAACAAGTCCAGAAGCATCTCCGTCGCACTTCACGTTCAACTGGAGTTGCTGGTGAGTTTGGTGGCAGCTCTCTGTGTAGTTCTAGAGCAAGAGCCATCCGGATTGCTGATCCTAGCTGCATAAAAGATTTCTTTCCATGCCCCAAAGCAAAATAGACATCAGAAAGTAGTATTAGTGTTAACAGATTGTCGACTGACGGCTCGTCCGCATCAACTTGGTTTCTGGCCAAATTGGCAAACCGTTCGGTGCATTCCGCTAGAGTTTTCCCTGCAGGAGGCAAGGTATACCTTTCAGAATATCAGCCACTTCGTTCGAAATATCAAATAGAGTCTAAATTTTTTGTTTTCTCGACTCACCGAATACTGGTGGCGCAGATTGCATTAAGAAGATGCTGTGGAACGCCGCCATCGTGTATCCTGCCTCTGAATGTCTTCTCGTGGATATAAGAATGAGGTTTTTTGTTCACCCGGGTAAAATATACATCCACTAGGTGGGGAACGTAATTGGCATCCATATCGACGCTGTAATGTTGTCAGTCGCACATCTTGTTAGCTTGGAATTTATTCGCAAATCGGAATTTTTATAAATGTACCTGATAGGGGTAGGAGCTAGCTCCGGGATCTCCTGCTCTATGATCACATTTTCTTCCTCGTGCTTTAGCCCCGGCTCTTCCCTTGTAGGATGCGAAGTTGTCGCAGAAGGCGGGGTGACTAGAGCAGCCGAAGCTGTATGACCATTCGCCTCGGCTTGAGTTGATTCATCCGAGGTTTTATCGTCTTCACCCGAGCCTTTTCCATCTTCTAGCCGTTTTTCTCTATTCAACTAGGATTAATATCAACTTCTACTTTGCCTAAGTATTCTCTCCCAAGTTTTGAAACTCACAAATGACCAATGCGCCGCAGCAAGTCCTCGAGAAGCTCGGTTTTCGGGCCACTAGTTTTTTTTGGTTTTGTTAGCCGAGTAGGCTTGACAGGGAGGCAAATGCCAGCCAGATTTATCGCGCATACCGTTTGCGGGGAACAGCATCTGAACGAAATGCGGAGGAGAATGTCAGCCCCAAACCAAACCAACAGATTATCAATCTGAGATATGATGTAGACAGGAAATCTTACCGTAGATGCATTCACAGTGGAAAACTTCACAAGAATTGCATTTTGGTCGTGTTCTACTGCATTTTATCTGTAGAAGAAAAAATAACCCTAGTGTCAGATAAAACGTGCGCCGTTTGACAGGATATCCACATGGCTGCTGCACCCAGATCTGAGGGCTGCAGTGCGCTTGAGGGGCGTTTGAAAAGCCAACAAACCTTTCGTTTCCGACAGGATTTGCAGTTCATGGCCTCTTTCTCTTCGCTCACCGACTTGCGGTTTGGGAGCTTCGTGATAGCGTAGACACTTCCATTTCCATTTCCATTTCCGTTTCCATTCGCTGGGTGGGACATCGCGACCGAACCATCGGCGATGGCGCCCTCGTAACTGCCGGGTATCGACTCCAGCTTCGTGCCTGCTTCTGAATCCAACTTGCGATTTTTGAGGTTTCGAGGACGCTATTTGTGCGATCCTCGTCCTTTGGGTAACCTTTGTGGTTTTCTATTCGCTGGTGCTCAATAAGGTCGTTTTAAAAGTAAACTCGTTGCTGTGATCAATCTCGAATGCTGGTGGGGCTTCGCAGGTTGGTAACAGTAATCGATAAGACGCGTGAGAACACAGTATCGATGCTTTTAATCGTGAATTTCGTTCCTGAGCTTCAATGGCTTTTGTCGACGTTAATTATTACCATTTGCGATTGTATTATCTACCCTCGAGAAAGGGCTCCAAAAGTTTTCTGACCAAGCTGCCGCAGGGAAACCTTTGAAGAATTCGAAAGCAACGAGGGCGACACCAAGATTTCGGATTGACAAGCCCGGCTAGAAAATGCGCAACCGCAAAGGGGGGAATGTGACTTCTAAACCGAATATATTGCTTGGGAGGCCCAGATCCTAGAGATCAACGACCAGAAGGGGTCACGTCGAGATTCCTGCTCCCACGGCTATATGGGGAACGAACGGCAAGGGCTCCGACGTTTGTATGGCTTCCAGTCCAAGGAAAACGAGCAGACAGGCCAAGCGCAAACGAAAAAGAAAAGAACCTGGGCGTACCAAACGGATGTCCAATTCGAGAAGAGACCGGGAAGATGTCTGGTTCTGTATCTATGACGGTTTCGCCTAAAGTGACTGTTGGGATCTGAATTCGCCTCCGATGTTGGTATTGTTATGAGAATGAGGGGGACTTCGTTCGTCAGGAGATTTTTCGGGGATGTAGATTTCTTGGAGGAGGTTACAGCGGACTTTGGCTTCTCTCGCTCGACTCAGGTCTCCGCGAGATGATCGTGCGCTAAAGTTAAGTTTCTTTTTACGGTTTTTCGAGGCAAAGATGAAGAGCACCACCACCAGGCTTATTTCAGTAGCATGCGAAGGACCATGGGTTGCAGCTCGTCTCCCCGGATCTCTCGATTTTCGCTGCTTACTGGGCCGGCGGTGTGATGGTGTGGAGCAGAAAGCCATCCTCCTAAGCCGGTCATGGGCAGGGACCTTGGAAGAAATTTTGGACAGGACCACCAAGTGGAGCCGGTGCGTTATGATGGAGCAGGGGTCTGAATGAAGCTGCACGGTCCGGGTCAACATTGAATCGAGCTCATGCATTAATACTCCTTCTCTTCGAGATGTGAGCTGTGCGCAACTTGACTAACTGCATCTCAGCAGGAAATGTATATACATGTTACATATACATGTTTCTCGACAAGAGTGCATTGACATGTACATCTCAGGATTAACCGGATTATAACATTTGCCGATGTATCAATACTGGAAGTAACACGATCGCACAAGCTATCCAACGTGAGGGCGGCTAGCTAGCCATGAGGCCGAAAGGTATGTAAATTCCGTAATCGTGATCATGCTGTCCACATGAGCTTGTACAATTATCGGGATATTCTGTTCTACGCTTGATCCGACTTTGTAACCCGAGGTCGCACGAAGAACAAGGCGTGGAACAATCCGGGGTCTCCACTTTTGGATGCACGGATTCAAACTTTGATCTTGGCGGTTTGGTTTCCACAGTTAGGCTTCACAGCTATGCGCGTTTAAAGTTTCTGTCTGGTCCTATTCCAGGACTATGAGCGTCGATATGTTCTGCAAAAGGACGCTCGAAGTCTCAAATCTGCAATCTTGTGATCTCTTGCTAACCGGGTTCGGTAGACCAGCGTGCCGTGCGCCTTCTGTATCAACACAACGGATATTGCCATTACTATGTAAAGGTGGTATTTAGAGGTAATGTACGGAGCATCGAGAGTTCTCGAATTCTTTCTCGTATTTTGAACCCCTCATCTCGAGTTTCGAGTCTCGGGCGGAGGGGCTCTCAAGTCAGAATGATCAATACTCACATTACTCTTTCGCAAGTCATGACCCCTCAGCATTCATTGATACTTATATGTCTTAATTCACAAAGGCGGGGAGTGCGGAGCCCCGGCTTGGAGATGTGGAGATGATATGATGTTCCAATGAGCATAAGACGATCGGTTATGGGCTCTCAACAGCAGATGCCTCGAAGGAGCGCTATTTGTCGACGGAACATACCCCAGTCTGCACGCACAAGGTTTTCTTCCTGCATACAGGGGCCAAGCCCGCAATAGCGGTTAAAGGCTATGAGAAACCTGGCCGTGGTGTAACCGATGCATGAAGGGGTGCATGAGCTTTTTGGTGGAGCTGGGAGGTTCGAGAGAGGTTAAAGGGAATCCCGGCCCGTGGTTCATCCACCAATGGGAGCCATGAGTATTTTTATTCGTCTTTGAGGTGAATATAAAATTTTCTTTCTCATAGTGCTGCTCCGCCAAAGATCAGATGTGTCGATAACCACGATGGCAGACTTGCCCCGAAGAAAAGTTGTACACGCGCATGTGCGTGCAGAATAGCTGTGTCAATGTATACACACAATTGTACCTTCAATGACTAGGATGATCGATTTAGTGATAGCTAAGTGAGTATTTGGGTTTTCGAAACAAAGCCGTCTTCGATGTTAACATATCAAAGCGCACACTAATCCCACTTTGTACAGAGCTGGAAAAAAAAAATCTTGAAGGACGCCGTTAGCAGAGTGAACATGTCCTTGAAAAATGCTTTGCGGGATTCTTACGATCTTAAAGGGTCGACGAAATTACTAAAATACCTCAAAGTTTGCACAAAATCTTTGGCGGATATCAAGCTTTTCAACCTAGAAGTCTCGTATCGAGTGCCCCGTGGATACCAAGACATGCATGTATTGGCGCAGCCATGGAATCAGAAATCAGATGAATCCGTAACGTCTGTACCCTGTTTTTCTTAATAGAAGTTAGGATCACGGCGTGGCTAGTGTATCCGCACCTACAAAATATGGACATGAAGGCAGACGCATGCAAGCTCGACAGCGAAATAAAACATACCCGTTGAAGCCCCATTGCATTGGAACCTTGGTTCTCATTGCCGGGGTTTGTTGTTTGGGGGGTAACTTGTGGGGTCGGCTAAAGACACTGTTCCCTGTATCATTGGGGAAGCCTTATTGGTGGGAAAACAAGAACGTCAGCGCCAGAACCAGCAGATTCTACCCCAGACTTGCCCAGCTCACCCAAAGAGGCTATCGATAGTACAAACCGGACAGCACAAGCCTGTCGCCGGACTGGGGTTTGCCATGACCCCAAAACTTTAGTCGCGAGCGAGAGGGATCTTTCGAGTTTCAACGTGATTCCTTCGTCGATGGTTTGATCGCAAGTAATAATAGCAATCGGTATGTTTCCTCGCTTCTTTCGACTATCCCGTCCGTTTTAACCCGTATCCCCCGCATGTTAGAGTCCGGGTTTTATTTTGTTTGCGACGGTTCAGGCGCTCGGCCAGCCCTGTTAACTTCAATATCGGAACTCCGGCTGGCTTGTTCCTTAATCGAGGGTACGATTTTCCAGAACACCAACTTGAACCGCTTGGCTCTCTTCCATATCCACGTTTCTTGTATATCGATCGCAAAAGTTCTGCCGGCATGCCCTACGACTTTTCCTAGCTGTAGACGTTAGCGGGTTGGCTCGTTTGGATTAGGGTCAACTTCCCCGGCTGTTGTATATTGATATTGCGGTAATTCGTAGCCCAAGGTCCGCCTTGGTCGTCGAAGGGCTCGTCCTTATTCCGGCATATCCATCCCTATCAAAACTCTGAAGCTATCAAATCCTCGAAAACCCCGGCATTCATCTTCTTAGGATTTCGTCAAGAACGACAGGCCCGCGATGGCGTCGGTAAACACCTCCAGCATGGCGAGCATTCTTGCGAATCTGCCACATGAAAATAGCATCGCAACTTTCTGCTTGTCCGGACCTCTAGTCGACAAGCTGAAGGCAATTGCAGAAGCCGGATTTCGGAGTGTCGACATATTCGAAGATGATCTATTACAATATCCAGGTCGCCCGAGCGAGATCGGTGCTCTATGCAAAGAATTGGGGTTAAAGGTCTCCATGTATCAAACATTTCGAGATTTCGAGGGTACAGCTGCTCCCGAGGCATTTGAGAAAAACATGCGAAGGTACGTTAATAATATATACCACGTCCATCCGTATCTATTTTTCCACCACGTTACCTATTAACTCCGGTCCTGCCTTAGACTTCAACAAAAGTTCAACTTTATGGACCAAGTCGGGGCTGAGCTTCTTCTCATCTGCTCTTCTTGTTCTCCTACTTCTGTGAGTATATTCTACTTATCAATCTGTGGTTATGATTAGGGTATCGTGCAAACATTATCCATAGTTAGCTAATAGAGGGGGGTAGATTGGTGACCGTACTAGAATTGTACATGATTTGAGACTTGCTGCGGAACAAGCACAATTGCAAAACAAACGGATCGGATACGAAGCTTTATCTTGGGCAAAGCACATTGATACGTGGCAGAAATCTTGGGAGGTCGTTCAAGAGGTTAACCATGTAAGTGCCTTGCCAATTCATCATCTATCGGGGTACCCTGTTAGTGCGCGGGAGACCCACCACAGATAATTCCCTCTGCAGATACGATGATGCTACTACCGTTGGACAAGATACCCCCATCTTAACTCTCCGGCGAAATATTAGTAGCAATTTCAGTGACCCGCCTATCTGACAATCTGAGTAGCCTAATCTAGGTTTGATTCTTGACACTTTCCACATATTTTCTTCTGGAGGCGACTACACTGGTCTGTCATCTGTCCCTGGTGACAAAATCTTTATGGTTCAGGTGGCAGATGCTCCAGTTCTTAACATTAGCGTTCTTGACTACTCTAGACATTGTCGTACTTTTCCAGGTCAAGGATCTTTTCCAATAGTTCCCTTCATCAGGGCCGTTGCTCAAACAGGATATCGAGGCCCACTTTCTCTCGAGATCTTGAACGACGATTTCCGGGCAGCTTCTGCAAAAGTCGTGGCTGCGGATTGTATGAGGAGTATGACATTAATGCAAGGGGATATTTTCGGAGAACACCTCCTTCCTCCACTCCCCAAGCTCTTCGGCGTCGAATTTATTGAGTTTGCCATCACAGAGAGCCATCTTTCTGAATTGGAAGAGTATTTGCAGGATCTGGGGTTTCAGAAATTCGCACAGCATAGATCAAAAAATGTCCTGCTATATCGCAGTGGCAATGTTTCTATCGTTCTCAACTATGAACCGGAGTCGCATGCCTCTTCGTTCACATTGTTGCATGGGGATTCGGTCTGTGCAATTGCTCTCCGTGTGGATAATGTTATGAGGACGCTGCACAGAGCCGAGACTTTGGGGCTTTCTATCGTTCAGCCGTTGAAACTTGGCCCCGGGGAAGCAGCCATACCAGCTGTCCGGACGCCCGACGATACTCTTTTTTACCTGGTGGAAAACGACAGCTTCTGGGCACAAGACTTCCTGCCATGCCAGGCCACTAACAATGGTGCCGCTACACATTTTGCCGGTTATGTTCCGACTTTCGATGGCGTCGACCATGTCTCCCAGTTCCTTGACCGGTTATCCATTGACCAGATGGTCTTGTTCTTGAGGTCCACATTTGGACTGATCAACCACGAAATCTTCCAACCCGAGGACCCCTTTGGCGCACCAGCTACAAGAGCCTTGGTATCCGGCTCCGGCTCCGCTCGTTTCCTTCTTCGCGCCCTGGATGAGAAGAATTTTAATGTTAGCAAGTTAGCACGAGGCTCTCCAGGCTGCGTCGTCAACCACATCGCCTTCTCTACCAACGACATATTCGAAACTGTGGACAGAATTCGACGGACTGGTCACACAAGTCACTTCCTCCGCGTCCCTGCGCACTACTACGACGAACTTCACCAGCGATATGACCTTTCTCGAGATTTTATCAAGAAGCTCCGGATTCATAACGTTCTCTATGACCGTGATGAGAAGGGAGAATATCTTCATCTCTCTACCGACCAGTTCTACGACCGTTTCTTTTTCGAAATTGTGCAGAGAATCAATGGATATGATCATTTCGGCGCTGTCAATTCAAGTCTGAGGATGGTGGTGCAGTCTGAGAGGAGAATGCTAAACCAGACCGTTCGCTCTCGCGTCAACTCTCCGGCCCCGTCAAGATCCGCTTCTCACGAAGGAGCTTTACAAGTTCGCTACTGGGTCATATTGGTTCTGTTCAATACTGGTTGCGAAGAAATCGTGGATGTTGTTGCAGACGTTTTGGGCAAGCCGAAAGTTATCGTGACAACTGCCAGCGAGCTTAGCCAGATTGACGGCCACCCGGTCGTTGGTGTACCCGCCTCTCTCGCAAACGGTCCTCTCCAGAACGAAATCCTACAGAGAGATCGAAGTCAAGTCTTGCTCATCAATACCTACGCAGTCGACGCAAAGGATGACGGAAACCTGCAGATGTCTGATGATGCGGACTTCGAGTACTTGTACCCCTCTCGACGCATCTCAAGACGTGATTTGACAAGATTCTTATCTTTCATCCTGGGTCAATCAAACAAGCATGCCGAGATCTGTAAGAAGTCACGAAGTGTCTGTCTCGCCCTTACATTCTCTGATGTCAGAATTGCACTTGCAAATCTTGATATCTTAACTGTTGGGTCGGATAGCATTGAATTCCGTGCGGATCTGTTGAAGGAGCCCGTCGGTGGTGGAAAGTACTCAGATATACCGAGCATCAAGTACGTTGGAGAGCAGTTGATGGCCCTGAGACAGTCTACTGAGTTGCCGATTGTTTTTACCTCAAGATCTTCTCGAGAAGGTGGAAGGTAAGTTTATTCTATAATTTAACATTCTCGGAGGATACTGCTTACAAAAACATCCCGATAGCCTTCCTCTGGACTCAGATTACGCTGGATTCCACTTTTATAAGAAAGCTATCCAATGGGGCTGTGAATATATCGATGTCGAAGTGCGAAATGACGAGGAGATCCGCTCCGACCTCGCCACCCGGAAAGGAAATACCAAGATGATTGTATCCTACCACGATCACAGCGGTCGTTTTAAATGGACTGGTAGCGAGATCCACAGACGCTACCATGAAGCTCGAAGGCATGCGGATATTGTCAAATTCGTCGGTTTCGCCAACAGTCTCTCCGACAACTACGACCTCGAGCATTTCCGTTCCAGTGTTGAAGCTTCTTACAACCACCCTCTAATCACCCTCAATGCCGGCCAAATCGGTCAGCTCTCTCGTCTCTTCAATACCTTCTTAACTACCGCTACACACCCACTTCTTCCTATTGCAGGTGCACCTGGTCAATTGAGTGCAGCCGAGATCAATGGTGCGCTGCACATAATCGGCCAGCTCCCAAAGAAGCATATCTATAGCATCGGTACACCCCGCGCTGTTCCAATGACGCAGTTCTTCGAAAAGTGCTTTAAGGAGCTTGGCCTACCGCACAACTACTCCTGCTTGGAAAGGATTTCCGAACACTCAATTTATTCCTTCAGTCAGCAGCCCTATTTCGGTGGAGCTATTCTCGACCCTCCTCTTTTGTCAAAGCCTAGCTATATCCACGAATATACTAGCGCAGCTCGCGGAACCGGCATCATCGATACAATTTTTGTTCAGCGGGAAGGAAATCAACAAACTCTCGTTGGTGACAATGCATCTGCAAAGGGTATCAAGCTCGCTTTGACTCGAGAGTTCGCACCAGCTGCCTTCGACGAGAAGCCGGTACTTGTCGTTTCCAATAGCTTCGAAGAAGCCGCTGCGGCCATCTATGCTCTTAGAGAACTCGGTTGCGGGACTCTCTACACCGTTGGCTTCAAAATCCCACAAACCAACGAAGCAGCTGCAAACGCTGAATATTGTAATTCTCAGCAGATGGTGGAAAGACTCCCGCATCCGTTCGTCATGGTTTCGGCGGTCTCGGCAGAGCACGCTTATGTTATCCACCCACTTCTTCGCATTATCAACAGCCATAGTCAGCCAATCCAGGGTGGGAAGATATTCTTGGACTTGAGTAACGGTCCTAAGCGTGGTGACCCTCTCGGCGTGGCTGCTGCTACCGGGTGGACTACTTTTGGAATCGCAGATGTGGCCGCCTGGACCACTGTTAGACAGTTACAAAACTTGGTTGGCCAGAGTGTTCCGTATGACTTTGTGAGGATGGCGAGTGGACGTGGACTGTTCTAGGCGGGCTTTACATTTCATTCTCTCCGCGTCGATTTCTACAGGGGATCCTTTATCCGGAAGATGAATGGTATATGTGATGTAAGATATTGGAAAAAATTTGTTCTTCAGATTTTTTTGTCGTTCTAATATTCTATACCCTCCTTTGCAGCAGCTTTGCGCCAGCCATATGCATCAACTTTTTGATTATTATTTTCTGTATTGATTACCATTTTTTGTATACCCTTGGACCATGCTCTGATAATTCGGTTTTGTACAAACTCAGTTTCTGTATTGAAGGTCCAACTTATGATTGCCGAGTCCGGTGCACTGGTACGATCATCGAGTCTGTGTAAGCTAACGCTGTTGAATTATTTTTCTTTTCATAATCTCATTGTCAGATTCATGAAGTGTAAAAGTACCTCTAGTAGCTACGGTACTAGACCTATTTTATAAAGGGGCCGCTCATGCATGAAAAACAAAACGTAAGTATTAATAATACAAAACGTTAAACCCAGCTGGCCGGCGGCTATTAACTGACTTCTAGGCATCTGACTTCGATGAATTCATGAGGCCCGAATACTCCAGCGCAAATGTTGCGACCTCAGGGTCTATAAAACAATGCTTTTCCTTTGAAAAAAATGCAGAACCCCTTTACAAACCGAGAAAACAAATGCCTGTCTAAAAAGACTTAATCTTACCGCGTCCTAGAACGCGCATCGCAATATCAAACCATTGTATATCTTCAGGGGAGATTCCACTGTCGATATTCTTCCATCGTTGCGCAGTAAGGGAACGGATTCGATTTCGAAGTATACGAATAGCAACCATCCCTTTCCAACTTTCAAACACAAAACGGATACGGTTGCCGTCAACGATCATAGCACCGGCGTAGAGCTACAATTGACAGCATGATATTAGTAAATCCTAGAGATAAATGGGTAAATGGATATGAAACACTGTACCTTAAATTCAGCGTCACCACATAGCAATGCCAATGCAATATCATTAACCCGATTCGTCTCATATGCATCGCAGTATTTGCTGCTCGATTGGAAGATATTGTAATAAGATAGCCAGTCGATACGGTTGTTCTTTCGATTTACTGAAGTAATCGCGACATTGAGACTCTGGTTGTTCGCGATATTCTTCCATCCCTTCCCATCCCTCGAAATGATTTTCGGATAAAAACCAGCAGCAATGGTAGAACAGACCAGATCTTCGTTTTTACTGTTGAAATCATATCGGCCGGGGACAATAAAGAATTGGGTTTTCCCACGACGCAGATATCTGGCTCGATTAAGGCGGATACGTTCTTCAGGTTCCAGTCGCATGATGCCGCTGTCTGCTAGAGCTACAAAGAGTTGGGTCTTCATTTCTTCGATTGCAGCTAAGTTTCGGGAGCTCAAGTAGTTCTTGTTACAAAACTCATATTCGTTGACACCTTTCGTTTCGACGGCTCGACGCCAACCGCTGTAAGCTGAATATGTAGTGAGGAGATCGGAGTCGCCTGTTTTCCAGGTAAGTCTAGTGGCTTCGGCTTGTTCACGCTTGCCAAATGGTTGGACCCATGGGGACTTGGAGGATAGGATGGCTGCAATAGTCACGCAGACATCGACGCACCCATAAAGGGAGCTTAGCAGGAGGAGCTTGCCGAGGTAAACATCGAGAGGGAGTTGGGCTAAGTGTCTTCCCAACGGTGTTAAATCCTCGTTTGGCGTCAATGCTTTAACCTGTAGGTTAATTAAATAGTAAGCTACCGTCCTTTCAAAACAATGGTGTTACGATGTGCATACCTCTAGCAGAGAATCGATTGCTCGAGAGACATTCTTGGGTGTAGGAGGGTCAAGAGCTGATGACAAGGTTTCTTCAATCCCTCCCAGCTTGCATATCTTGATTCGCAAAATAAGGTCTTGGAGTGACAGTCGAAGCATTTCTGGAACTTGTTGTTCTGGGAACTGTGGTTTATGTTAGCGTGTCGAATCTAAATTTATGGAATACCTAGCAGGGGCATTTCATACATAGCTATTAAATCTTTCCTGTGTCACAAGATGAAAGCATAGCCCTTCTTGGACTCTACCAGCTCTACCTCGTCTTTGCTTCGCATTAGCTTTAGAGATGAAGGTTTCGATGAGTCTTGACAATTGCTTCTTTTCATCGAATCTCATTTCCTTGGATTTGCAGGTATCGATCACACATGTGATATCTGGAATAGTGATACCTGTCTCAGCAATGTTGGTTGCAAGTACGACTTTTCGACAGCCTTCGGGAGGTAGAAGGAAAGCTTGTTCTTGTTCTTCAGTTGCGATTGTTGAATGCAACGCGTGGACTTCCCACCCGGCTTGGAAATTGGGATCGCCTAGCAAGGCACTGTGCAATTTTCTTATCTCGTTGAGGCCAGGTAGGAATACCAAAATTGCTCTGCTGAAGGGAACGTAGTCAGGGTTCGTAGCAATGCTAGTCAGGAGTTGTACAATTAGATCGTAGTTGATAGCCCACTCATCGAATCGAGCCATTGTTTTGCGTGTCTGGAGGCTGTAACCCTCATAGCTCGACGCCGAGGCTGGCCCAGTTTCTTCAATGGCATCCATATCAAAGTCATCAACTTGGCGGCGGTTGCGGCGAGCTGAATCATCTGAGAGGATAAACCCAGACAATTCTATCGCATCCTCCAAGTAAAAGGTTCGGACGGGAAATGTTCGTCCTGGAATCTGGAAAACTGGAGCGTTGTCTAAGTACTCTGAGAATTTATTGGCATCGACTGTCGCCGACATCAGGATGACCTTGAGGTCCTGTCGGACTGCAAGTAGTTTCTTCAGAACAAGAAGCAAGAAATCACTTTCAATTGACCGTTCGTGGACTTCATCAAGAACCAAATGTGTGATTTCTCGAAGGTTGTTACCGCGCTCTAGCATACGCATGACAATACCAGTCGTAGCATAGATCAGACGAGTCTTTGAAGTAAATTTTCCTTCGAGTCGAATAGAGTATCCGACGAGGGAGCGGTTAGTGCCCAGATCCGTTCCCATTTCTCCAAGCTCTTCGCACACCCTCTTTGCTAGCGAAATGGCTGAAATACGTCTCGGTTCCGTAACGAATATGCGGCACGATTCCCCAGCAGCAAGGCAATTCTCGAGAATATACGCCGGTAGCTGGGTGCTCTTTCCGCACCCTGTTTCACCACAAACAATAGTGACCTGATTTTCACCGATGGCTTGTAGGAGCTGCTCTCGGTATGCCCAGATAGGCAGGCACATCCTCCCTTGAAGCATGTAGTGATACATTGGATTCGTGACCTTTGCTTCGTATGTGTTCCGTATCTGTTGTGTCGTCATGAATTCCAAAGCCTCGTAGAATATCTTCTTGCCGTCTCCGACTTCGGCTTCCAGGCCGGTTCTTCCTTTATCATCCGGAGGGCTTGCATTCTGCATGATATCCTCCGTCGCACTTCGTACCCACTTCAACAGTCGTTTCTCATGTTTGTCGGCCTCCAGTTTTGTCTCTGTTACTAACTCTTGCCAATACCCCCTCCAAACACTATTTAGACGCAAGTAGAGTTTTTCTTCGGGAAAGAGTTGATAGAGAACAACGGTAGCCAATAAGTAGTCGGCTTGTAATTTTGTAGGACACGAAATATTAACCATCCTAAACCGTGTCGTGATAGATTTCCCATCGTGAGATTTGAGGGTATGAATCGAGTAGCATATGTCTTCCCTTCTCTCTTCCCCTTCTTTAAACTCGCTGGTTTCTGATGGAAATACGGTAGGCAAGTTTCCTGACAACGGCCATGTTACGTAAATCTCGGACTGGAAATTTGCATTGTTGCTAATATCCCTGGTGGTAACTTTGGCGCCTGCGTAGCGACCCCCTACTGCTTCCTCGAGAACCTTCTTCGAAGATGGGTTGATTTCAGAGGTTTTCCCGAAGTCTCGAACGAAAGTTGTGGTATTAGTTGACGTTTTGGGTTCTTCGTTTTCTGGATCCGCGTTGAAAATGGTGCCGAAAGCCCCGCCATCTGTACTAGAAGCACTAGCTCTACTAGATGCCCTGCTTCTGTTGCGCCCAAGCTTCATGCCCCCGAATCCGGTGATCGTTGCCTCGTCCCCAGAGCCTTCATTCACACTGCTGCCGGTACGACTCCTAGAATTACTCCCGGTTCGCTGTTTGTTCTCACCACCGGCAGCTTTCCTAGCTCTTGAACGAGCGATGGCGATTGACTTTTGCCTTTCTTCCTCTACATCTCTCTCCCAGAGTTCAGCAGCCTGCTGTTGGTCGAACAAAGGATCCGTTTTGAGTTTCTCCAACTTGGATTTTAAGATCGAGAGCTGCTGAGAACGCTCCTTCGTTAGAGGCAAAGATTGAGAGATGCAGACCCCGGAATTGCCTTTCTTTTTCGACTTTTTAGAGGGCCCCGCTGTCCAAACCCCCGTAATCTTACTCGTCTTTCGCATATATCTGAGATACTGCGATACCAGTATGGCAGGGTCTAGGTTGTCTTCTTCGTAGTCGCTCTCCGAAGATATATCATCTTCTGGAATTTCATCGGGCTCTTTTCGTAGCGTTTCAGCCGGAATCTCCGTGGGCACATCGGCAGGGAGGATATCCAGAAGATTTTTATCCCCAATCTTAGCAGGCGGGTCGCCAGTGGCAACCTGAAAAATTTGTTGTCCATTTTTAGGAGGTCTGAAATTTTGGCTGGTGAAGCTTGGAAGCTGGTCCTCCGGGTAAGAAAGAATCAGGTATTCGATAGCATCTTCGGGCGCCGAGATCCCCAATGCGATAACTTCTTTGATATGTGATTCTCTGAACCCGAGGTCCGATAGAGTGTGGTACAGCTTCCAGACCTCGAGGGAGTATGCTGTCTCATCAGAGGCCGTTACCGTATGCTTGGCCTCATCGCTCTCACGATGCATCTGAAGAATGTGTTCGACATCACGTTCGTCCAGCCAGTCTGAAACATTGAAAGAAGTACACCCGGTATTTCCAGTCGCTCTCAGAGTCCGTCTGTCTCCTTCGTATTTGGTGATCACTTTCCTTGCTTCCCGAAACACCTTATCACCGTTCTTTTCGAGGAACTCTTGGAGTTCATTATCTTCAAGTTGTGCAGCATAATCCTCTGGACTAAGCGATTTTCCGTTGTCTGCTCCCGAGCTCTTTGCCGCTGCTTGTCTCGCAGCCTCTTCCTCGGCCGCCACCGCAGCAGCAGCTTTCCTCTCCTCCTCTTCAGCTGCCAATCGCGCCTTCTCTTCCTCCGCTTGTTGTAGTTTGGCCTTCGATGGCAATGATGTTGTCATGGGCGCTCTTGCGGGGTTCGCAGGCGTCTTCTTCTTCGAACCTTTCTTTGGCGGCATCGCAAACCAATTCCACGGCCCGTAAGTCGGCCGCTAACACTGCTTTATTCCCAATTGATATATAGGTGATGATAGAAGCTAGCTAGTAGTAGTCGAAATGATATCAAATTAAGTGATACTCTCGTCGTATGAAAGTATGATGAAGGATGAAAAAAAAATCCGATGGATGAAAACTTCGAAAGGTCTATGGTTTCCTCTTTGACCTCCTTTCCAAGATATATATGTCAGAGATCGGTCCACAAGGGTTCCGAGAAATGTTTGCCATCGCTTCCTGGTCAACCCGCTGCAGTAATGAGTCTTTGGTGCTATTTGACGTCTTGATTCAGGCAAGCTATGCAACTGAGCTTATGCGCATCCCTGTCAGCGTGAGGTTCAATTTGTGAGTCAGGCTGTGTTGCCAGCTGCTTAGCGGATGTTGAGTTCGCAACGCAAAGCCGTTCAAAATGCAACAAAGTCAAGTTTTAATTTCTGGCTTCGAGCACACCGGTGAAGGCCACTCTGGACCGAGACTGGTTTCAAGGCAAATTTAGATCTATTTATGAGCTCCTTCGATATTGTTACTAATTTAGATTGTAATTCTTAATAATATTTGTAAATTAAACAGCTAAAGTATCAAACATCAGTTTTTTTATTTCCATGTGGGTGTAGGTTTCCGATGACTTAGCGTAGCGAGCCTCTTAAACTTAGCTAGGTCGGTTTCTATTTCTGATTCACGAACAATCGATAGTATAGTCATTACACTTTCAAGCCCAAGTCCGGTTTGGTGGACCGCTTTCAATAACCCCTTGATTCCCTTTCTTACCATCAGCATCCTCTAGCTCGTCCTCAAGAACGCACAGCTTCCTCTTCGTCCCCAAAGATGCCTTAAACTCCTCCAATTCCACTTTTCTACCTTCAATCGCAGTCTCAATATTCCCCACAAGCTCCTTCATAAACGCCCTCAAACACTGATTATGAGGAACATTTATAGACCCACTTTCATCCCAATAATGTCCTATCTGAATGGCTTTAATGCGCTCGCTAAGTTCGTATAGAGATAACGCATCGCTTTTATCTTTAACTGGGAAAATTCCTTTGTAGTGTAACCGGCGAATGAATGAGCCGTACAATGCGATATCACAGATTGTACAGTCGTTGTACTTTTTACACCTGCCCTGGTTGCCGTAGACGAGACCGAACGTGTGGTTTTTGATCTGGTCGTTGACGGCTTTAACCAGATCCGTGCGTTTTTCTTCCCATTCGGCCATGAAGTGGGCTGTCCGAAGTTAATAGTTAGTTACTCCTGAGACTTTGGGGTGGGCGATTGACTTGCCATATAATCGATCCGGAAGGCAAGTTGGCCCTTGAACAACTTCATCCTCTTCTTCAGACTTTGCCTTCGGCTGCCAGATCATCAAATAAGTCCGATAGGCCCGCGGGAATACCTTCTCAAGGTTGAACACAAAAGAAACATAAAGTAGCATCTGAGCTATATTCGGCTTGTCGCCACCATGAAGTCCATTTCCTCTCTCTCCAACATCTTCCTCGTTCTCGGGCTGATATTCAAACGAATATTGATAAAACCCATTCCAGAAAGCCTGACTTTCGGCCTCCTTGAGATCTGCCGCGAATTCGTTGATCAAAGGCTTTGCAACATCGACGCAGTCGTATTTATCACAGACGAGAGCTAGACGAAAGACTTTTTTCAGTCCTAGGAGTTTCGGAATATGGCACTTTTGGAAATGTATGAGCCTGAATAAAATCTCCAATGCCTCTGGATCGTCGTCGTGTAACAAAATAGTAAGGTTACCGTGCTCGTCGTTTTCCTTTTTCCAAGGCGAAGAAGGATCAACCATTCTGGCTAAAACAGAGGATGCAAGGCGTAGTGTAGACTCAGAAACACGAAAGATATGCCGTTTGGTTCCGGTGGAGCTACCTGCCGATAAGGAAACTTGGCAGGTGTGGTTCTTGTCGATGTCGTAGTATTTCGTGGATTCGACTACCTCGCCACCCGAGAGCTCGGCCATTGCGGTTCGCAATTTTTTGACTGCCATATGAGCTGAAGCCAACAAAGCCTCAAGCGTGAGGCCGATCGCTTGCAGAACTATTTTGGCAGTTTGAGCGTTTTCGTGAATCTAAGTCTATCTGTGAGTCCGTAGTTGCTCTGTGAAGGTTGGGGGTTTCTAAAACACTTCTTAACCAGACTACTATCGCTAGATACACGTGTATATAGATCAACCAATCGAATCATCTATAACGATGCTAGAATCCAATGGAGGTATATTATAGACCAATAGTGCTCTAGAAGCTATAGTGGGAATCCGGGTGTTTCGTTCAACATGTAGCAGCGACCGGTTAATACGTAGCCCAAACATCAGCCCAGTCAGTCTTAAGATCTCAGTTAATTGCAAAGCTTACAATGCAATGGTAATTGCTTTCAACAGGCATTGCAGAATCGACGATTCTATGCTAGAATGTTCACTTAATAGACCTTAAGATGTCAAGATAGAAATCAAGTTGCATGCTATACTGCAGGCTATGCGCAGGATATAGAAAGAAGATATGGAAGTGGCGATCTCATAATACTAGTACATTTTGAAACTGCAAAAGGCAACCTAACCTGACAAAAGAGATTCATATCATAAGTATCATAATTTCGTAACCTTAAAACAGAAACCCCCAACCAAAAACCGGAATAAAACATCGACGATGATATCACAACAGGCAACCTCCAACTGACATGTAAGAAAAAACAAATCACAAGCTAATAGTCTCACCACGATAGCTGCCTCCCGAGTTCCTTCTCTTCATGACCGCCCCTCTTCCTCTCCCACCAGCAGGGGAACCTCTAGCACCGGTAATAACCCCTCTCTTAGTAATCTTCGTCGGCGCCATACTAAAATCCACCTCCTTCCCCTTCAATCTCGGCGAAGTACTCGCGCTCTCACTCTTGACACTCTTAAACCCCATCATCATCCCAATACCGATTGGTGGAGGCTTCCCTTTCACAACTTGGGTACTGGTCTGCGTCCTCGCCGACCTTGTAGCCCTAATACTTACCGAGCTCAAACTCCTCGCCAACTCTTCCAACAACTCTCTCTGCTTCCTCTCCTCTTCCTCTTCATTGATCTCCCCGGCCTCAAGCTGCCTCAAACTATTCCTCCTACTCTTCGGAGTAGAAACGATAATATCCGCCGAACTAGGCCGTAGATGTACGGGAATACTCAACACCGGCGAACTAGGAAAGTACGCAGTGATCTTTGTCGGAATATACCGCTTAGCAGGCTTAATAACCTCCTCTACTCTTTCAATCTGAAACGTCGTCATCTCCAATTGCTTTCTTCCTTCCTCAATCTGCGCATCAATTGTATTCCTCCACTCTTGCTGCTCGGATGGCGTAACAACAGTCTGAGTGGTAGTAGTCGTAGTCGTAGTCAACGTAGACATCATAATATCAGCCGATGCAGTCATGGACACTTGATGCGACACGTCGATATCAACGTCCATATCCATCACCATATCCACATCGTCGTCGACATCGACAATAACGGGCTCAGATGGGAACGTAGCGCCGACATCTTTCTGCCATTCTGTAACCGGTTCAAAGGTGGTTGTTGAGCTGGTCCACAAGTGAGACTCGGCTCCGGGTATCGAAGTAGACGTCGGGGTCGTGGGCGATTGTGTAGCGGACTCTACTGTAGTGGCAGTAGTAGTGGCTGTTGCAGTGATGGGTTCATTCGAAGCAGATAATGACGGAGAGCTAGATATGCTTTTGCGACTGTGTGCGTGCGTATTCGATATAATATAATGACCCCGGTTAAGGAGCCATTGCAGAAGAAAAAAAAATATAAGGATATTATTCTTTTTACACCAAAAGAGCGGGCTTTCATATATAATCTTTTTTTTGTCTTCGGTCGTCATGGCGGGGTATGTATATACAGACATGCTTAACAGGGGTTTATTTCTGCTAGCACAGAGCAAAAACCATATGGCAAGCTGTAGATACCAGGATAATGATAACGATGATGACAACAAAGGGAATTGAAGGAAAAAAAGGGAAAAGGATTATAATTCCTTACCTTGCAACGAAATCATCCCAGCCGCTCTCTTCGGCGTCAAGTGCGAAAGCTGCCCAGCACATCCTCATTCTATGTGGTAATTCTAACGGTGGTCTGCGGATGGGTTGTCTGTGAATGTAGTGCTTCGGAGCGTGTATATAGAACATGAAACAACAGCTCGAGAAAACTGCTAGCTGAAGTGGCAAGAAATAGTTATGATATGGATTCTTTTGATTCGGTAACTTTTTTTTTTTTGTAACTACAGCTACTTAAGTTAATAATTATAGCGAAAAAAGAAGAACGACGATATAATAAGATACAAGTTCTAGTATCCCGAGGAGAGAAAGAAACTGCTCTGGTTTGTTAATGTCCCAACAGAAAAACTGTCGTTCAAGTGGTCTGCAGCTCGAGTATTTAAGTGTACCGTGGACCCGGTCTCGTGGTTCGAAACCCCGAAATTCTGACGTGGTCACCCACCAAAGCAAAAAAAAAATACTTATGCAGGTTTCATCACACCAGAGGGGAAAGGGAAAAAACTAAAAACTAGAAGAAAAGCTAGAAAACCACGAAAAAAAACTACGGAGGAGGGGCAATTTTGTGATATCCTGACGACAAGGGTGAAGGGAACGAAACAAAAAGAGTCCAATGACCATCGGAGAATGCTGGATCCCAAACGTGATTGATCAATGGTGACTCCATAGATCTGTCATTGTTCATCATTATCCTCCCGACCGGATGAGCAAACGTGGGCTCTCGGAACATCCAGAAAAGCAAGTCCAATTCTTTGATATTAACTAATCCCCACAAGCTAAGGAAGCCCCCCCATTTCTTAGCCTCTCGTGATGATGCAGGATGCATACACAAGGCCTACTGTGCTTGAACGGAATCGAAAAAGAAGTAGTGTAACTTTAAAAATGCGCAGATGTTCACGGGGGTCACAACTCAAATTTGCAAAAAGGTATCTTCCATATTTCGTGCCAGCAAATACAAGAAAATCCAATCTTATGCAACTGCAAATGCAAAGGACCCTGAGTGGGAAAAATAAAAAATAGAATACGAATGAGCGAGAGAGAAAAAAAGGATGGGGGGTGCATAGACAGCTGGCGGGACTGCTGTACCAATGCCATCATTTCATTCCCGGCTGCAGAACGCCTGGATGCGGGGCCAAAATATCTCACAAGGTCAAACTTCCTGCCGCACTTGCATGGTAAGCTAATGTCGGCCTGCAGTTGTCAATCCACACAACGCAATTTCTACCACACAGAGCCACACAGAGCCTGCATATAAAGCATGGATCAAGGACCCTTCTTCATGTAGCACCGTTTACTTCTTTCGTTAACGTAATTAAGTCTTTATATGCATAGAACTGGTATCTAACAGGCCCAATTCCTCTCTCTTTCTTTCTTCGATTGAACCTTATTAATTTAAAGCAGGCGACCTAAGCGCCCTGAGAGTCGTACCCCATATTACCAGTCGGTAGTCCCCCACCCGCATAGTTAAGCACATCTGAATTAAATCTCCTACGACGATGCACCCAATCAACAGAATAGGAATACACAAACTCAATATGAGATCCACCCTATTAACGTCCTAACGTGTCCCAGACCCCCAAACTAATTAAATAGGATTTACCGCCCGATACCGCGACCGCAAAGCCTTTCGCCTTCGTGATCGAATGCTGCCGTGGTTCGGATTGCTAGTGCTAGTGCTGGTTCCGGTTCTATCACATTTCAGAAGCGAGAAGTCGTAAAGCTGATTTGCGATGGCCGGACGCCTCGCAGTGATTATCGGCCCTGGTAAACCAGGCGGTCTGCTTTCAACAGGGGCTAATGGACCAGTCTTCTGGTTGAGGCGCCTGGTACCCTCCACAAGTATACCAACCCTCCTTAACATTGTTCCCGCAGTGACATTCGTTTACCGGATAAAGTGACTCTTTCCTGCAATTGTATCTGACGACGCGGAGATCATAGGTACCGCCTATACATTTTGATTCTGCGCGGAGTCGAGAGGTCCTTTAGGATAGCCGGTTGGGAAATAAGGAGTAGCTGGTAAGGTTTCTATCGGGGAAGGCTCTGCAGGCCCTCCGGATGGCGAACTAATAGTCTGTAAAGTAGATGCTACAGAAGGAGTAGGGGGCGGAGGAGGCGAACCTGCGGTCCGTTTAGGGGTGGGGGGACAGGCGAGGATGAGGCTGATCCTGCAGGAGTATAACTCGGTTCTGCAGAAGCCATAGCCCCCCATAGAAGTAGTAGAAACAAAGTAGGGCTGTGGCGTCCCAGTGGACGCCCTGGCGACACCGCCCTCGTCGTGCGGGTGAGTCTGGGCATGCGGGGGAACAATAACCACAACAGATGCTCCACGAGTAGCAGTTTCGGTCCGTGAAGTAGCGTAGTAGTCATCTTTGGACTGGTCCCTTTTTCGGTCCGGGGAACCCCTGTCCGGCGCCTCGCGGGCGAATGACCAGGAAGAAGCGAGCCCCAGCCCCAGCGCAGCGACCTGCGAGAGCCTCATTATTGCAGATACACCAAGGATCGGTAAAAGCTTGTCGCGATATCGGATTGGTGGGTCTTTGGTATATCAATGTAGGTATACTTAAGCAAGCATGCAGAAGAATGCAAAGACGTTGAAATCCAAGTGAAGTGAACAGGACATGACATGACTGGCTAACACAGCTTGAGTGGTTGGCCTTATGCATTTAAGGCACACTGCACACGGTGCCGTCACAGTGACAGCAGATTGCAATTGCAAAAAAAATTTTGGTTTATCATGTTACCTTGGCTATGTCTTGGTCGCAACTGACCGTGCTCGTCGATCTCCATGTGCGATCTACGTAACTCGTGACGGATGCGTATCATTTTGTCAATTGGCACGTCTATCCAACATGTGTCCATTGAATGTTTTTCAATAAAGGGTATATCGAAATACTAACAAAGTATGCCAGAGTGAGAGCGCTGGAGAGGAGAAAGTATTGATAATATGAAATATGTAATGATTCTACCGGCGTCGATGCAAAAAGCCCGAGCTAAAATGAAACATGCAGCACAAAGAACTCCGCATCGGAATCCTTTGGCCTCCGAATGATATTCTATGATAAGAGAGAAAAAGACAACCGAAGCAATGCAATGCAGTGCAGTGCACTGGGGGAATAGACCATGAATACAGGATGCATATATACAGACGAAAGGGGTATTAGTAATATTATCTTAAGAATGCTTCTAGGTCGGTCGTTATGCGAGTGAACAAATGGAAAGAAAAAAAACAAACGTCGAAGCTTGTGATAGTTAATCAAAGTTGACTTTATATCTCTCGCGGATCCTTTCACCGTATCTAGAAACACACCCGATTGGTTAGTTAAACTCAACGTCGGTCAGACTTGCCAGACTGGCAAGGGGGTTCGGAGGCTCACTTTTGGAAAAGGAACGGGATCGGGATCATCAGAATCGCAATACCACCCAATAAACTATTTCCTGGTCCGACTCCTAGAGCATCGTACATAGGAACACCTGCCAATGGCAGCAATGCACCGATGGTAGATCTCAAAATGGTATTGGCGCCAATAGCGCTGGCAGCATAGAACGAGAATGCATCGACAAGATAACTCTGAATTGGCATAAAGGCCGCCAACATCCCGAGACCGATAAAGCTAGTACCAATGATCGGCGCGATCCAGTGGACACGCTCTTCCGCCGTCCAGCCGTACCTGTAAAATGTAACTGTCAGAATCGCATATCAAATAGGCATCATGCATGGTGACTTATGTGAGACCCACATGAACATTCCAACCGGAATAAGCCAGGACGAGTATGTAAGCATGGGAAGACGATATTCCGGCTCTACACAAATCGGATGTTAGTAAAGTCTCTGGGCAATGCTAGAATCTTAAAGAAGAAATTCGTAAAACTTACTGTCGCCACCGTTCTTCTCCCTGAGTCGAACGTAAACCTTGTCGTTCAGGACGCCGAAGATGATCAATCCCAAGAATGAACCGACACCAATCCCCAAGTACGATAAGCCCACGGACCCAGTTGAGAATCCATAGAAACCTTGGAACACGATATAGAACGTGGTGAACAACAGATAGAGGTACCCATAGACAACCGACATATATAGCGAAAGCAACAAGATGATTGGTGAAAACAACAACATCTTGATCGGACGCCAGATAGCCCGAGTGAAAACCTCCTTCGTTGGTAGGTCGCTGTGGTACATGGATTTGTACTTGTCGGTATTATTCTCCTTGTTCAGTCTCCTCGCCTTGTGCTTCAGCAACGTCGGGTGGTGGGTCTCGTCCAAGACAAAGGTAGAAACGATCGAAATGACCCCGAGGGCGATGGCGAGAACGTAAAAGATCCATCGCCAGCCAGCACCAGCACCCAGGTAACCGCCAGCGATGGGACCAATGATGGGACCCATAAGCGGTCCCATACCGTAAATCGCCATAAATTTTCCACGTTGTTCGAACGGAATCATGTCGGCAATCGATCCACCACCTAGAGTGAGTGGTGCACAACCAGCAGCTCCAGCCAAGAGACGGAAGGCAATAAGCATGCCAATCGATGTCGACCGTCCACAGGCAATTGTGAAAACCGTGAAAAGGTAATTGCAAGCGATGTATACCCATCTCCGTCCGTATAACTCCGACAATGGCGCAATAACGATAGGGCCGACCGCAAACCCAAGCAGATAGACGGATACAATAAAAGAACTTAATGTCGTACTCCGATTACGGAAATCCATCATAACCTCTGGGATCGCTGGCGCAAACATGGACGAAGCAAGCGGGGTAATCAAAGTGATAAACGAAATGACTCCCATATTCTTCCACTTCCTGCTCATTGGCCAGTTCATCGGACTCTCAGGGTCGTCGTTGCCATATTTGACGACGTATGGATCGTTTTCTGCAAGAGTGTCTGCATTTGACATGGAACTTCCAGGGATATCCTGTTCATTCTTTTCTAGATCGCTTTCTTTATTCGTTCGGCTCCGGCTCCGTGTAAGATTCTCGGTATCCTGATCCACTAGTCGTGTTTCTGCATCCTCTAGCTTTCGATTCTCTGCTTCTAATGTCTTTTCTATAACTGTCTCTTTGTGGTTTCTCTGGCTCCGGGTAGAGATATGGGATACAACCCGATCGAGTTCTGGTAGAGGCTCCATGGCGAGTATGCAGCTTCCCTTCACTGTCCTGTATGTATTTTTCCTTGAAAGCGTCGACTATAACAAAGAGCGTCTATACTTTGGGTTGTCAGTGTTGGGAAACCTCAAAGGGTAGGGATGTCTTCTCGTACGAAGACACTTAAAGGGACGAGAGAGAACCACAACGGCAACTCACTTTTATCTCTTGTGCCACAATTGCTCAAGCACAGATACAAGACGGATTTAAATCCAAACTTCCAAGTCTCGAATTTACTCGATAGTAAGGTACTGTCGAAAGATAAAAGGATAGGCAATAGAAGACTTCTCGGGAACCCTTTCCGAATTATATACCCTCTTTCATCATAAAATCCGCAAAGTCCATCTCGTGGCCATCCCGTAAAATCGTATTCCAGCCTGCAGTGAATTATACCCAACGGTTCGTGCCATAACATTGCCAGGCTCCACTATCGTGTATCAAGCCCCTACCCATAAAAAGCATGATTATATAAATTAATTGGGCGTTATTGCCTGTTCTGGCGCGGGTAGTACTCCTTTTGGTAGTATTCACCGGAACTTCAACGTTCCGGCCAGGCACAACCTCCGTCCACCGACCCCTCTCGGATATATCACTTTCCTTCGGAAGATGAAGTTTGGAAAAAAATTGTTAGGAAACCTGACCCAAACGAATGGTTTCCATCGATGCCAATGCTTGGGCGATCTAATTTGATGCAAAGTACGCAAAGTGGCGACCTTGCAGCGCATCTTTTTCCAACCAGACCGTTGAGCCAAGGTGGACGAGGAAAAGCTTATATGTCCCCCTTTCATTTAAGTTTGTTCGAGTCAATGAAGGACGGGCAGTCGGAGCTTCGGATCTTTTGAGATCTATAGGAGCCGGTGAGCCCTAAGCCAAGGTCTAAGTCGGATTTAATAATTTTTCATGAAGCTCTACAAGAACGATTTCGCGAATTAGTTAAATGCGCGCATGAATGCCCCACCGGACTTTAAATTCCCTAACCGCAGGTATAAAACCCCCTCCGACCTTCCAAGACTTTTTTTTTCTTGACTTTTTCACAAGATAACCCTTTTAAAAATTTCCCGCGGCTCTCGCTCCGTTACTTTAACATCCGACATCTCGAACTCGGGGTTTTGCCAGCGTTACAACTGCGGGGCCGATCGAAGTTGCATAGTGTAGATGCACACGAGTTTACCTCGAACGAGAGGTAAAAAAAAAAAAAGAGATCACACGGTCTCCCGTATTCCGGTGCTAGAAAAAAAAGGAATCAGTCACACCGCCTCATCGAATATTGTCAGACGTTGTGCTACTATCATGTCATCCATCCAAAGACGAGCTAGGCTGCAGAACTTGGTTGCCGGTTCGGCCCCATTGGCATTTTTTTTTGACTCAGAGTCTGATATACGTAGTTCAGGAGTCTACTGGTTTTTCAGGGTAATAAAATTAAAAAAAGCCTTTCTCTAAGTTAGCGCTTAATTTTTATAGGGCCCTAAAGTTAGTTGTCTTGTGGACCAGGCGCCTCTAGATGAAGAAGCCTTAGAGCCTAGATCGGTCTTTCAGATTACACAATTGTACCACTACAATATAGAAGTGACCGGGTTTCAATATATCATGAGAACTGACCCCGAGGTTTACTGTACTACAGTAATTTGGCTGCGTATACTGTATTAGGAGAAAATTTTCAAAATATTTAATCTGTCTCAATCAACTTGAAGTCTGAACTGTGGTGCATCCCAAACCCTTCTATATACCAGCAGATTAACAATCACCAGAACGAGTTCAATTTCAAGACCCAATACTCAGAAAAACCAAAGATATATAGAAACCCTTCAAGTAGTCAAAGTGGAGTATACCAATGAAATAAATGAATTGCAAGTAAAGAAAAATATCAAAAAAAAAAAAAAAATATATATATATATATACGATCTGGTATCTGGCACCCGCTGCAAGATGACACACCCCTAATGACATCCCTAACGATACCCCTAACATCGCAAAACTATCATAGCGCAGCCACACAGACAACTCTATTGTCCATTGCCACTTCCATGCCATATCCCCTGACCTCCAGAGTAACCACCATACCCTCCTCCACCGCCTCCACCACTGGACGAACCCTGAGAAAGTCCATAATTATGTCCTCCCTAATGAAAAGAAAGCTAGCCATCAGTACTCAAAACTCCTCCTGAACGCTCAGTAATATCTATAACTCACCGCTCTCAAATTCCCAAGCATAGTCCTCAACGCCGGCACATTCCCCTGTTGGCCACCCTGTTGCCCCCCCTGATGACCACCCATATGCCCTCCTATCTGCGATCCTCTTTGCTGCGTCTGCTGTTGCTGCAAATACCCACTCCCCAACCCTTGTCCTCCCAAATGTCCACCCTGCTGTTGAACCAACGAATGCAATCCCCCAGGAAGTCCACCTAACCCTCCATGATGCGCACCAAGTCCCTGTTGCTGTTGCTGCGTTACATGTTGGCTATGCATCTGCGACTGATGATGCAACAACCCGGACTGTTGCTGTTGCTGTTGTTGTTGATGCGATTGCGAAGCATGTAATCCATGTCCTCCATGCCCTATTGAATGTCCCGTCAACCCCCCAAGGCCAGATAACGACCCAGCGCTCCATCTATTCTCATTATACATCCCATTTCCACTTTGATGGCTCGAAGCCTCTAATTCAGCAGGACCCTGCCAACTCTGCGAATGATGGTGTCCATGCGATGATTGTTGTTGTTGAACCTGAGGTTGCGGCTGCGGCTGTGGAGGCGCCGGCGCATAATGCTGGCTTGAATGTTGACTTGCATGTTGACTAGAATGCTGACTCGAATGTTGTTGCCCCGAAGCCAGAGAACTAGGTAACCTAGGATCCTTCTCAAACGCTGAAACCATCGCATTCAACCGTCTAAGGATATCAATCAGATCCTCTTGTATACCAGCCAACTTCGCATTCTGCTCCTCTCGCAACCTCTTCAACTCCGACGGCCACACCTTTCCAAGTCCAGCTGAGCAAGCATTACTCGTCTGCGATGGTGAAGTAACACCCGCCGTCTGCGCGTGTTCCTCCGCCACTTGTAGAGAACACTTGGCTTCACACATCTTAATCTGTGGTTTGTTCTGGAACTCCATCGCCAACTTCATCAACCCGAGCAAATCACTCATATTCTGCGTTCCATCCCTAAGCAACTCAATAATCGGCTTAGGAACCACAAAGTCCGCTTCGGAGTGGTGGACAGGCGGTAAATTCCTATTCTTGTCAAACTCAAAGAACCGTCTGAACAAATCCGGAATAACCGATTGCGGGAACTGGAATATCACGTTATTGATCCCATCAACAACCTCCTCGTACTTTCGCTTAAGCCCACGGATTACATCCGTAACAACTAGTTCGATAGTGTTAGAATGCTCCTTTGCCCGTTTAAGCGAATCTTTCTTCGCGATCAACTGTCGTTCCTGTTCGTCCGCCCAGAATCTACGCTCTGCATCCTGCGCGCGAACTGTATCACCGAACTGTAATAACGGCGCAATCGAAACGTGAAGGTAACGTCCATTCCTCTCTGACACCAAGTTCTGCAAAACATGTTCATGCTGCTCCATCGTCTCGAAGAACTTGTTGAGGAGATCGATACACTCAAGTATGAGATGGTAATCCAAAGCCGTCGTAGTCTTTGCAGAGGCAGCGGCACCGATCAACCATATCCTAACCTCTTCGTACCACTTTCCACCCAAAATCTCAAGCTGGCGTTTGACATCCTTGTAACAAACTTCAACATACTCGTTTTCGAAGAGAAGGTATGCTTTCTTCTCCATCTCGAGTTTGATCTTTGCTTCACTCTTTTCGAACTCAATATTGGCGTTTTGAAGTTCGTCAGGTGTGTATCGACGAGTGCTGTAGTACATATTCGTCTGTTGTTGGTGAAGTTGACGGCGGGATACAGCTTCCGATTCAGCGTCCCGGGCAAGATTGATAGTCTTCTGTTCAAGGTTGCGACGAGCATCGTTGAGGTATGTCTCCAGCGATGGGCTATTTGTTGCCGTCTCGAGAGCTGCATAAGCTGCATGGAGCAGTGGTGGGATATCTTGCGAAGGAGATGTTGGGCCGGCAACAAGACCGCTGTTGCGAGTTGCATTCCCGCGATTAAAGGTTGTAAGCAATGTCGCAAGAGTCTTCGGATCAATGGGTCTATAATTTCCGTTCGTTGGAACAGCATATTGGCTGTACGATCCAAAGTCTGCGCCATCACCCATCTCGCTGTCAGCCACAGTGGACATCTCATCATCTTGTCGTCTGGCACTAGGATCCAACTTCATAGTCGGAACCGTGACAATTGGTCGTGGCATCTGCAAGACGAGATCCACTTTTGGTGCCTTTGCAACTTGGATATACGTCGGTGTTGGGGAAGGCGAAAGAAGATTCTCTGGTGGTGAGATAGGGCGCTTCTCGTCCTCTTCGACCTCGAGGTGCTTGTGGCCGATAGCCTCCGACTTCTTAGAGTGGACTGGGGATGCAAGACCTGTTGAAATATAAAGATTAGCTCTCACTCAGTAATACAAGAAAGATTGTCCAACTACATACCATCTTTCCGAGCCAACGCCTCCTCATCCGTAGGAGTATCGTCGCGATCATTATAAGTAGTCCCCGTAAGAGCTATAACCACCCGTTAGTATCTTCTAAAAACTACTTCCGAAGATGATATACTCACATCCGTTACCCTTCGGATTCTCATTAACAATCTTCTGCACTCCAACACCGGCCTGCTTCGTCCTCTCCGCCTCCTCTTGGTCAACCCACTCATTCCACTTCTTTATCCTCGCATCCATGGTCTTCCTCAGCTTCTCCTGCGCACCCACAACCTCTTCGTTGTCCTCATAACTCGAGTAGTTCTGCGAAGACCTATTATTAGCCCTCAAAAACTCCCTCAGTTTATCAACCGAATCACCAGCCATGGCATCGTCGCAAAGAAAGAGAGCGAATTTATGGAGTGATCGGAGATGGTCAGTTGGTAATGTGGGGTATAGCGAGGACAGTGAATCGAAATAATCGTCTTCCGTGTCCTTTTGGTCCATGCTTTCTGTTCGTCGAAGCGAAGGATGGGAGAGGATAGGGAGCTCCGGTGTGGGGCCCACGCTCGGGTTAGTATGCTGATACACATCCGGCGACATGGGATTTGCGGGCGGTGAGGTCAAAATATGTCGAGGAAGACTATTTTGGTGCGTGCTAGCCTGCGAATGCGACTGCTGTGGTGGCTGCTGTTGATGTCCACCGCCTAGCCTGCCATGGAACGAAGATCCAGACCCAGCACTACTGCTCGTCGGCCAGTTGTGACCCTGCTGCGGCGGTGGTGGCACCTGCTGCTGTTGGGCAGAGTACTGCTGACCCCTCTCCGTCGCCGCATGCATCTGTGAGTGAAGATGTTGAAGGAAGTGGCCGGGCCGTGGCCCAGACTGTGGGTCGTAGGTCTGCGACAGCCGATGTTCTCTCTGGGCATGCGAGGGTAGAGGAGGAGATTGATATTCTCCAACGTAATTCCTAGCCTCTCCGAGTCCGCTGGCAGAGGAGCTTAATCCCGACTGAGACTGATCTCGCGGTCGAGAGTGGTCGCGCGGTTCATCCTGTCGCTGGTAGGAATGATCGTCGTAGACTTGGTTTTTTAAATGGGACGAAGAAGTAGCATCCCCGCTGCTGTTGCGTTGGCGTACGGCGGGGATGGAAGTTGCCCCGGTGGAGCCCCAGTGGCCACGCATTACGCTCTCTTTTGTGCTGCCGGCGAGTGACCCGCTACCCAAAGATGGCATGGGCGGGGACGTATAATCCCTTGAGCTGCTTTGCGCAGGTATGCTCCCAAGCCCCTGGGACCGCACGGGACTCTCACCGAGGATGCCTCGTCCGATATGGGAAGGTTGGCCGGTACTATAATTACTCGCTCCGGAACCAGGTTTTTCAGGGAGTCGTCCCAATCGGCCCTCAATTGTCTCTTGGTCTGCACTTTGGATTCTCTTGTTGGGACGGTATTCCGCTGGGATCGGGTCTTCTTCGAATATACTTGGAGGGCGGGGTAATTCGAGCGACGAATTGGGTATCTTGACCCCACCGACAATATAGCTACCGCCGTTAGTACCACCTAGATGTCCTCCAATGCCACTAAATCCCTTGCCTCCGTTCGCAGAGCCAAGTTGGACACCGCCGATGCTACCGGTCAATTTGGGACTATTTTTAGGAGGAGCACCGTGAGGTTGGGTCTTCGGATATCCACCGGAGAGTCTGTTCGGATTCAATGAACTGCTACCAGCACTCATAACATTCCCAGACTTTGTCGGACTGAAGTGAGCTTGGGTAGGATACTCTTCTCTAGCAGAGTCCTTAACAGCGTTGAAAGCCTGGGCAACACCAGGTGGCATCTGATACCTCTCAGTTGGAGGTGGAGCAGACGGAGCAGGTGGAGGTACATTATGAAGCAACGGAAGAGGGGAATTTCCATATGACGTCCCGCTTCCAGCCGGTGACGGTGCCTCTGGCTTGCCGCCTTGAAACCTGCCACTACCCCCAGGCGCTGCAGCTGTTGATGATGTGGCAGAAGATTGCGTGCCAATAGCTTGAGAGGTAAACGGATAAGATGATAACTGCGACGACGGTGACAAGATACTCGAACCAGACGAGTGATGGGCAGTAGGTTTCGAGCCCTGGCTGGGGTGTTGAATTGGCAGCTGCTGCTGTTGCTGCTGCTGTTGGACGGGACGGCTCTGAAAACCTGGCCCAAAGGAGGGATGGTCCTTCACTTGCCCCTCACCATGCAAGACCCCCTGCTGGTGGTGATGATGGTGCGTCGCAATTCCCTGTCTCTGCTGCTCCTGCTGCACATGCTTAGGAGGGATAGCACTAGGTGGAGCATACCCACCAGATTGTCCGTCCTTCGCGGCACTTCCAGTTGTACTAGGCGGCGTCGGCCTAGCAATGACCCCAGCACTTCCCGGGTCTTTCGCACTAGCAAGCGTGGCCATTAAACTCTCGCTGCCACGTGCGCTTACAGGACTCGTGCTGCTGCCAAAGCTTGCATGTCGCATCCCAGTGCTTCCACCAATCCGAGCGCTACCCCACGGCCCATTCTGCTGCTGCTGCTGCTGCTGCTCCTCGCGACTATCAAGCGAGACACCACCCTCATGCGATTGACTCGCCGTTCTACTAAAATTAGGGAAATCAGGCCGCGGCTGCCCCACCGAATATGTGGATTCATAAGACGAAGGAGCAAAAGCATTAGGATCCCTCTGCGGCTCTGCCCCACGCCCAATAATCATCTGCGAATGTATCCCAGACGAAAAGGATGTTCTGGGCTGTCTGTTTTGATGCATAAATATCTCTGGAGAACTCGACTGCAGTAGCGAAGAAACAGATCCCGCTGGGGATGGTGCTGTATCTCTGTAACCGTGCGTGGGAGCTTGGCTATGCGCTTGGCTATGCTGGGATGTTTGAGATCTTGGGGACATATCCTGTTCTAGCTGCTTTGCAGCTTGTTGCGATTGTATTGGGTCTACTTCAAGTTCAGGCTGTTCGCGTCTTTGCTGCAGCTGGGCGACTTGCTGTTGGACCATCGGTGACGGGATACTTATAAATTTAGGCTCGACAAATTCAGAGGGTGAGAATTCCTGCTGTTGCGGTTCTACATCACCCTGTTGTTGTTGTTGTTGTTGTTGTTGCTGCTGCTGCTGCTGCTGTGGACTATGCTGGGTATGTTGCACATGCGGCGGAGCAGATAATCCGCTTTGCGAGGGAACCGGCGTCTGGGTTTGATCTGGATCCAAGTGGCTGTGTAGTACCTCCGTATCCGCAACATAGGAAGAAGCAGTATTTGCGGTAGCGGGAGCAACGGCAGGAGGCGGAGAAGGCACAGTTGGCAATCTATCCTCTCTACCAATTTCCTGCCCTTCCTCACCCCCATGGCCCGCTGACCCAAAGGAACTCCTAGATGGCTTCTGGTAATGTCCTCGCGGTGGCTCCTCTCTAGTAGATTCCGTAGAAAACTCCTGGTGGAAATCCTGGGCCGAGTACGATTCCCTAGAATTCCGGTCTCCGTATTCAGATGATACGGAGTTTTCGTTTATAATACCGCTGCCTCCTAATCCTACCGACGAGCCATCTAACGGTGAATTGGGGTTATCTCCGGCTTCGATGCCCGGTGATCTTCGAGATTCCTCGTCTTCCAGGGGTCCTAGGTTCCCATGCATAGTGTCCTTGATTGACGGGTGGTATAACGGTGAATCAAAGAACGAGTAAGAGGATGATGATGATGTCTGGGCCATTTTCGAAGAGTGGACAGAAAATCCGGGTTTAGCCACGACGGAGAAAAGAAATTGTAGACCTTGACCGGAGGAGGGGTTAATGAAAACGAATCCAGATGGGTCCGAATAGCTAAGCTATGAAACTGCAAATGATCAATCGAATTTAGTCATAACCGCTGATATCATTAAGAATTCAAACGAAAAGGATATAGTAGTAATGGTAGCTAATAATAAGTGGTCGGCAAGTCCACATATAAACGACCCCTAAGAAAGGGAATAAGAACCGGGAGGAATATCCCACGCCACCTTTAGTTTGTTACACCAAGTGTGCCCCCCGCAAGACGCAGATTACGACACCATGAGCAACCCACGATTCACTAAAACCACTAGCCTCCGTTCTCCCCCTCCAAAAAACAAATTAAGCTATCATGTTGGACGATAACTCAAAAGTCGCGTGGTGGAGTGATAATCGAAGGGAACCCATCTACCTAATCCGAAAACCTTGACAATCATGTCATGAGGCCTTCACACCCCCATCACAAGATATCATCCTACAGCACGCCTGATTGGAGATATCCTATATCTCATCCCCAACAACAGGGAGCAAAAAGGACGCTAAAGATACTCCGTTTAAAGGCAGTCCTTCCCATCTCTTCCACATATAAAATAAAAAAATAAAAATCAAATGAAACATATAGGCGAAAAAGAAAAAGAGTACTACATACCCGCTATGTTTTTCCCTCGAGCGAGTGGTCGTGCGGGAAACGGTTCAGCCCGCAATTGGCCTTTGTGCGTTGTCGGTACCTGATTGGGTCACCCAAGCCGGATGCAGTAGCTTGCAGCGAAGGGAAAAAAAATTCAGTGGAGTGGATGGGAATGCCGCAAGATGGCCTGCAGAGTGCTTCTTGCTGCAAGCTGGTGCAGAAGGTGACAAGAAATGTCCTTGAAGTAAGGAGGGGCTCCGCTCCTGACTCTGCCTGTTGATATCGATAGGCCCAGAGCCAATGGTTTAAAAGTGGTGGGCTGGGCGTAATTTCGATGTCTTTCGAGATATAATATTTTTTATAGTTAATTTTTTTTCGTCCGGTTTTAGTTTTTATATCTTGGGATTTTTTGAACAGTAAAATCCAAAAAAAAAAAGATTGGCGTAGAATATAAAAAGAGAATTATAAATTCCGTTTGGAAAAAATGGACAGTTGGTCGTTAAATCCGTCGCTTCGATTGGCCGGTCGTTCGTATGTGGAGATATATATGCAATTGGAGCCTGGTTGCGTCGAAAAGCACAGTATACGTCGTTATATGCAGCTATACGATATCTGTCAGCGATGGGCATCTCGAAGGATCTAGATGTCGAACACCTAACAATCCCACACACCTAGACCACCAATTCATCCTAGAATGAAATAAAAACTCACCTTGGTCGTTAAGGATAGGAATTGTTTTTTCTTTCGCAACGTGTCCAAGATCGTTAAGCTTTGACGAATTATTTCCCCGGGCTCTGAAGAATGGCAGTTTATACAGCTGTGGTTATCGCGCAGGTCGAGAATTCGGAAAAAATATTGGGGGGTATCCTGCAAACGATGCGAAAAATTGAAGATATAAACGACTTCGAGTGAGAGTTTCCTTAAGGCGAAAATTAGAATGTATGATTGAAGCCGGTGGGATTCAGCGATTGAAAAATCGAAGACCACGAAATAGTGCCGGTTGAAGAAACGAATGAGAAGGAGAGTAAAATGGAAATGGAAAGTAAATGAATATTGTTGACGAAGTAGACGGCCGTAAGAAATAGTTGATCAAAACCGGTGCGATGGATAGCTCAGAGTCAGGCGGCTCTTAATTCAGCCTCGTATGTAAATTTGTCCTATGCGTGGCACCGGAGAAATAATGGATTTCCAACAAAAACTCAAGACAAACTACAATCGAATCCTTGTGAAACTGGAATTCGAAAGAGCGAGCGAGACCGTTAGGTTTCAGGGACCTCCAGGAACTGGTATGGTGGGATTTTAAGAGACGCGGTCGGAAATATCGCCCGTGAGCTCCTTATCTATATCCTCTTGCCAAGTTGATTCTAGATTTTTGCGGATAAGTCAGCTAACAAGATCTGGATCAGAACGGAATGATACAGATAAAACGGAAGCCGCCAGAAAACAGAAAGTACGGGAATCGCGGCGCCAGACAAGTGAACCGGGAAGTTTCTTACCTTGGTAGGACCTATCGCCGGAAAGATGTCGTCGTCGTCGTCGGTGGTTGACACGATAACTCTGGAATTGAATCACAGGTAGATTCGCAAAAAGGTAGAACCCTGGATATTACCGTCGATCAGGGTTTCCCGCTGTGAAGGAAAAAACAACAGGCAGCGAATCGAAGTTAAGGGAAGGACTGGCTGAGGACGAAAAAGATGAGAAGTCTTCGGCTGGGTCAGCTGTCGAAGAGCTTACTTTACTCTTACTCCCTATTTGGCGGCTTTCCCAGTTCAGGAGCACGACCGTGTGTGAGGAAGGGTGGAGATGAAATGAGAGGTGGTGGTTGGGCGAGTAGCGCCTGTGGGAGAGGTGAGTGATAAAAATCACCAGCAGTAGCTCCATTAACTGACTAACAGGTAGCTACGAACAACAGTTATTAATATTTTGACTAAGAGCTAGCTGCTTCGGGGCCTCATTCGTCTCTGTTGAGTGGCCGGATGGCTTTGGAAAATACCCCGAATCCCAAGGAAAGGGTTCTCTCGCACCAAAAAAAAAAAAAAAAAGTACTGTGAGAATTACAAAAAAAAATACAATCGGGAAGAAAGCACAAATGACAGATTACTAGCTAAAGCTAGGAACAATCGATAGATACAGAATGGATCGGAGCGTCGACTTCCCTCTCGCCTGTCAAGCCCCCGCTGTCTGCGACTTAACCCGCCTCGAGACCCAATTGGCTAATGCGGGAGGCGGAATATCAGATCAAAGTGATGAGAAGGGAAAGAAGAGCAGGAAAAGATTTACGAATAGCTTATTCTCTTCGACTACGGACTAGCTTCCCCTCTGCACCTTGTCTTTGGCTACATACATATATGTGATGTATGTAAGTATCTGTATCATGTCTGCACACCCGCATCGATGATATGATAGAAGACACCATACATTGCATACATGTATAGAGGGGAAGGGAGGGATTTCTATGGTATGAGCTGGCTACCGCCAAGGGTTGCTTCAGTTAACCCCATCGAAGCTGTTCCCTGAGAGTCAATAAGTCCAAAAAGCCCGCTTGGACTATACCCCTCGCAGACTAGATTGGCGCCGGACACACAACTGACAATGGTGTTTCATGTTCGAGGGAAGGCTCTCGAAACATGGGACGTCTTCTGCCTATCTCGTGTGGCCGGGCGATGCATTATCGCGGCGCTCTTCTATTTTCTATTCTTTTGCATGATTGTGGAAATGGTAGAGGTCGAGGGTACGTACTGCTCCTCCTTCCCGACATGCGTGTTGGAGGTATATATACCTCATACAAAGCATGGCGGTGACAGGGGGGCATGTTGATAACCACGTGAAGGACCGTCGGACAAGCGAGTTCGAACCCAGGTTTGGAGCATCACCAGTTAAGTTATTAGGATAATCCAGCGGTAACGCTTCAGGTCAGTGCAGTACAATATCGCAGATGCGGCCAAACATGTAAGCTCAAGAGTAATAGAGACGAGACACAAAGTAAATCTGAAACCTGCATCCAACTAATTGCATTAATTCGGCCCAACTCAACTTCACAACCCCCAGCTCTAGATATTCTTGGGAACCAATCCCAACTTCTCAAAGGTAGCATAAACATTAAATCTGACCCATCCCCATCCCATCATTCATGCAAAGCATCCACGACGGCAGATCCAAAAAGAATGTTTCAGAGAAACGGAAGGTCCGGTAAGCTACGAGCTAAGACGAATGTCAGCTAGGTAGCTACGGCTAGTCGGGACGTAACCGGGCAGATCGACCTTCGAGAATGTTAACTAACACCTTCGGGTGGATTCCTTGCGATCTATATTAACTCGGTATGCCCCCTGGGCTAATTAATCGGCTGCGACATGACGTTGCATGTCGATAGATGCGACGTCGACATTTATGCCAACCAAAAGCCACTCTCCAACATGTCAACATCGCAACCCCAGAACCAATTTACTCAAGTAAGGAAACCAACTATGACTATCAATATCATGTTAAAAGAGTATAGATGATTTCGACGGGGATATTCCAGTCAGGTATTAACCCCTAGATGAGGCTCTGTAATTAAGTTCCCTAGCTGTCCTCGAATCATGAAAATGACGAAGTAGAGGCGGACTGCGAGAACGGATAACCGGTAAGCCGGTCACCAAGAGTGTCTGGTTGCTCGAAGACCGTCTCATCTCTTCTCATCTTTCCATAGATCCTCCCTATTAAACAAAAGTAGAGAAAACAAAAGCAGGTATGAACAGGCTCAGTAACAGGGAAAGCAAAGAGAGGGAAAGGGTTATCCTGTGAAGGGCGCACCCAAGAGAAATAAAAACATTCATTGAGTTTTCGGTGTTTCCCTTTCCTTTTTTTTTTTTTTTTTTTTTTTTACAGAAAATTGATTTCATTTTCTTCGGAACCGACGTTCCACTACTTCCATGTTTCCTTGCCCACTCATAAGCCACTATCAATTATCTATCCCGTTGTAGTAGTAAAACAATCACATCCATCCTTCCGCAAACCCAGTAAAAGTAAACCCAGTAATTATCCTAAGGGGGGAAAAAAGTACCATTCGCAATCGTATATATTTGATTCAGAAGAAAAAAGATCGCTTATACGGCAGAGTGGGCACGTTCAGCACGCTTCTTGGTAACGACCTTGTGGATGTAGATCGAACCGACGAGGATAGCGATGGAGCCGATGAGGGCGAAGACGACGATTGGGCCGGGTGGGAGCATGTTGAGAGCTCTTATTTAACTGGTGGAATAAAGAGCAAAATATTAGCCAAGTTATTAGTCAATTGTGATCTAATTGCGTACGAGCCAAGATGTGATCAAATTGAATTCAGATTGCGACTGTTTTCGCGTGGGATTTTACGCTCGCTTTTTGTCCCGTTCGGTTCCGGACGGTGGCGGCTGTTTCTGTTTCTCGGACCGGATAGGCTTATGTGATAAACCCATTCACGGCAGACGAGGATGTTGCAATTGGTCGAACAATTGATTTTCGGAGACTTCAGGAAATGGGAAAATAATGACAATGAATATGGATATTTGGAGGTTCGGGAATTTGAATTGCAAAAGAATTGCAGACGGAGACCAGTGGCACTGGTGCAGTCGCATTGCAGGGCCGACGGTGGAATGCGCCGGGTAGAAAGGGTTCTCCAGGCTTGCCAGTTATGCACGATGACCAAGTAACACACCACACCCACATACACCCATGCGAAACAGCGAAAACGATCCGGCGGTAACGAAATAAAATAAAATAAAATCCAAAAAATAGTCAAATTTCAAAAGAAAGGAAAAGTACTTACCGTGAGGATTGGAGTTTTTGGGGAGGTTAAAGAGGAACTTCCTGACTATGCAGTAGAGAGCAAAGTACAGAGAAGAACGAGGAAGGGCTCAATCGAAGAGAGTTAACTGCACGAGAGCAAAAGGCCAATTACTTTGTAAAGAGTAATTGATTGAGATTGGGATGGAGATGGAAATGGAGAGTGAGGAGAAGAGGAGAAAAGGTCGAGTCGGAGAAGAATAAGAAGAGGAAGAGGAGAAGAGGAGAAAGAAATGCAGATGGCGGGCACGGAAGTTGGAAGTTTTTAAGTCTTTTGATCGACTGGACCCCCAAGCAGCTTGAAGAATGAGTACCCGCGGGCAGGCAGGAAACAGGGCGGTTGATTTGTCTCTTAGACTCTGATTTACGGCTCTCACGGGCTCGTGCTCAACTTCAGAGGAGCGCAGTGGTTCGTTACCAGCCCAGTTTAGTCAGGAAGTCAGGAAGTCAGGAAGTACTCAGCCCATCTATTTGCTAATCGTCGGTACTTACTGTCCCCGGTCTGCATCTGTCCGCAGCTTCTTAGCTAGCCTCTGCCGTTGTGTCCTGAGTGATTGGCATTACGCATCGGTTTTGCGCGAAATACCTGCACCGCTCTGCACCAAGCTCCTGCCCACGAGACCTCGCTATATGCATAGATTGTATGATATATCGTATCATCCCAAACTGCCAAACCTACCTCCTTCTTCGATTTCCTACCTTCTGGGATGAAAACCCAATTACCATAGACGAGACTCTTGTCG
Source organism: Arthrobotrys flagrans (assembly GCF_004000055.1). Taxonomy (NCBI): domain Eukaryota; kingdom Fungi; phylum Ascomycota; class Orbiliomycetes; order Orbiliales; family Orbiliaceae; genus Arthrobotrys; species Arthrobotrys flagrans. Next base: position 2,921,581 of record NW_027137556.1, read on the forward strand.
TTCTTGTCCCATTCGACCCACAAGCCGTCAAGATGCTCGGCAGAGGCTCGTCAACGACGCGCTGTCTTGGCTGGCTAAGCTTTCCACCGGCCTGGGCATTCCTGCACCCCACGCACGCGCTAACTCACATTTTTGGTGGATTGAGCGACTTTGTGTCCTTCCTAGCCCGGGCTTCGGCATTTTCGCCTCGACTTTTTGGGACCCGTTTAAACAAACCTGTTATGTATGGAGCTCTTCAGGTCGGTAATTCGGTAGCTTTTCTTCGGAAGTAATTCGTCTCGAAAACCCCGTTGATATCCATTTGCCGTTGAACCGATTATACATTATTAGCTCTGCCAATGAAAAAAGAAAGAAAGAGAAGAGTCTTTATCAAATGAAACTCCAAAACACCGGTACCAGTGATCGCGATCATATGCAATGCGATGCATCCGACAAGAAAACCTAGCATCGCGATATATAATGCAAAGAACTACTACCGTCAATGGTGAAAAGGTCATAAAAAGGCTGACTATGCCGGCCCCGCCGTGTACGGTTCGAAGCCATCTCCACAACAGCTCCCCCACCGGATCTGTTCAATCAATATCAATCCCAACGGTACGACCAGCATTGCATCCAAAACCTTCTTCCCTTCTTCCCCTACAGCCCACGGTAAACCATCCACAACTTGTCTCCTACGATTCGCACAAACCGTTAACTCTGAGCATCTCCCAAACTTCGTCATATCGGTCAATAACACAGGATACCCTTCCCCGACTATATTCCTTGCTGTGACGTCTGTATTCTCCAGTAGCTTCGCATCAGGGCCCCAAGGACAGCTATCAGCTGCATTCGTAAGAGCCCTCCACGACCTTTTAACATCTGGTATCAACCCCATTTCATCCAATCGTAGCCCCGATTGATCATCATCTAGGTACGGGAACCTCCCGTCAACCGTTTCATTCCTCCCGGTCTCGGAATCCGTAAGGATAACCGTATAATTCCCCCCTCTCTCCCTCTTCACATCCGGTAAACTCCTCCATCCGGCTTTTTCCCATTCCGTCTCCATATACGGAAACCTATAAATCACCTCACTCACATACGCCGTTTCGTCCTTCGCTGGCATCGTGGCCCTCTTCAACACAACCCTCTCCTCCGTTCTCATCCAAGTCGCATTCACATAACCCTCAGTTATATAAACCACCTCTCTTCCGGTCTTCTCCCCCTTCAACTCTCTAATCGTCACCCTCCCTCTCGTCAAATTCCTCGGCTGAACCCTCCCATCCAAGATAACCCTAAAATCCCACGCCCCACCTTCGCACCGTTTCGGATACCGATCAATCCTCAACCTCGGCGCGGGGATCGTACTCGCAAGTATCGGCCATAATATCAATATCAAAAAATAGAGGCCAAATATCGTTGGGAACCAAGATTTCAATGTACTAGGTTTGTTCGTGTTATTAGGCCGTATCGGTGGTCTCTTCTTGCGACACAACATCCAGTCGAACCCCCTCTTTATCAAGTCGCCTATTGAGACAACTCCCATTATTATCAGATATGACCCTCCTAGATTCCAGACTCCGAGCATAATTGCGATCCATATCTCTAGGGATGTAAAGGCCGTCCAGGTGCTCGTTGGGGATGTGACCAATCGTCTTAGTCGCCAGGTATGCGGATCCATATATACTTGAACGTGGACCCAGACCCAATATGCGAATGCGCCGTTCAATGCCAGCGTGAACAAAAATCCATAGAATCGCATCTTCTCCGCCCTGAACAGCCACCGAAAAACCCTTCGTACCCTCCCAGGTTTTTTGGGACCCTGTGCATCTGTTGTTGTTACCGTAGTAGCTGGATTCGGAAGCGTCTGTGGTTTTGGTAGAGGATAGAAGAATCGTCTTTTGGCGCGGACGATGTTTTCGGGTAGGTTCCAAAGGATTATTAACGTCCGATATATCGAGACTTTAGCGTTGTAAGGAACTGTAATGAATGATTCTGTGATTTTATTCCACGTGCTCGGCTCATATGAATTTCTTTCCGTCCTCCCCGTACGGAATTGCTGGATTTTGATATTTGAGGTAGAAGGATTCGAAGCATCTTTAGGAAATGGTCCACGTTCAATCGATGCGATATATTCGGTATTCCCGTCCGTAGCAGGCGACGTAGGGTTATCAGGTCTTATCGCCGCTGCAACGGGTTTGGATATACCGGTACCGCCATCACCGGCACCGTTTACATTTACTCTAGCTCTCTGAGAGAGAGCTAGGCCGATTTCTGATGATAAACTTTGGCGGTTTAGAAACGGACGGGAGAGGTGCTGGACGGGGAAGGCGGCTCTTTCGGGGAGTGGGTCTGCGTCTGTAGATGGTCGGGACATGCGATATCGGGCGTGGTGGGCAACGCGATGGGTTTGGGGGTTTCTCGCTAATTGGGCTGATTGACTGATTGAGAGATTAAATTGTGTCAACAACCAACCCCTGAGATAGGACTGGTGTCTATGGGATCTAAATGGTGATGCCGATTGGGTATTTTTCAACTTGATTTCGAGATTTATCGACGATGGTGGTTATCGGCGTCGACTGGTAATTAATTTTAATTAAAGGTCGTGCGTGTTTACGTTCTGATATTCTAGCTGTCGCGCATACGCAGATAAAAACTAAATTTAAAAATAAAGATTAATTCGTCGACAACGGCGGCGGGTGGGATGGTTGTCCGAATATATAACCACTTGCGCAGCTGCATGCACGTCGAAAGAGATACAAAAAAACGGCTAAAGCTGGTGAGGTCAACCTGCAGCCTCGGGGGCTTTTAATCCCAGTAATTTTTATCAGAACCGAATAGCGGGTGCTTGATCCTTCGAAAATGCAACTTGGCTCGCGACCTTTGGACCTTGACTTAGGTAGCAGCTCTAGCTTCACGGGCCAGGCAGACGCAATACCCCGGCTACCTGATAACTCCACTCCCACAGGCTTGCGGGTGAGGATATCTGCTGTTAATAACGTTATCAGCTTGGTACCTTGGTCACAATCCCGCCCTGTTCGCCATTTTCAGCCTCATCTTCTAACCTCGGACTCCAACGCATATTTTCCAACATTTCTAAAAGTTAGAGTTCAGTTCCTTGTTTCACAAAAAAACTTTCATCTGTAATGATTCATGATACCCGGATATATGTCCCGGAATATGTTTCCCTCTCCCTCACTCCAGAATTTGTAGTCATAGTAAACAATTATTCCCAATGGACCGTTCGCACTTCACGACACCCGAGGACATAATCCACGACCTCTGGTCAAACCTCTCCCTCCCTCCGTCCGCCCTCTCCGAGGAAACACTCGAAATAACAGGGCCGGAACATACCCTCCCCTCCAGTTATCGTCTATCGCTTATCCCGCCTGCCGCAATAGCCACATCTACTCTAGCAGCTTCACTTATATACTCTCATAGAACCCCCTCCAATGACATTAATAATAATAAACCTAAAATCCCCAAAGTAAAAATGAACACCCTCCACGCGAGCACAGAATACAAATCCGAAAATTTCATCAAAATCCTCGACTCCCCTCCACCGAATACATGGGGCCCCGTTTCGGGATCCTACGAAACCGCTGATGGCGGTATGATCGGTATCCACGCGAATTTTCCAAATCATGCGATAGCGGCATTGGAGATATTGGGATTACCAACGGATTGTACGGATAAACCCACCATCGCGGGTGCGGTTAAAAAATTCAAAGCGATCGACCTAGAAAATCTAGCTCATAAACGTAAAGCGGTGATATACGCCCTCCGCTCACCCTTCCAATGGAAAACAGAACCCCAATCCCACCATCTCCCAGCATTCCCCATAATCCTTCGAAAAATCCGAGAAGCACCCATAGGGCTTCCCCCAAACCTCCAAACCAGCAAAACTCCAAAATCATGTCTATCCGGTCTCCGAGTCGCAGAAATATCACGAGTGCTAGCAGGTCCGATATGCGGCCGAACACTTGCAGCCCACGGCGCCGATGTCCTCTGGATCCATGGCCCGCATTTACCGTCCTTGCCTGGCCTCGATATTGATACCTCACGGGGTAAGAGGTCTACATTCCTTGATCTTAGGGATGGAGAAGGAAGAGAGAAACTTGGGGAGTTATTATCCTCCGCGGATGTATTCATACAATCTTTCCGACCCGGTGCTATATCTGCAAAGGGGTTTTCACCGGAAGATGTAGCGGCGATGAATCCGAATGGGATAATATACGCATCATTAAATGCGTTCGGAGAGTCGGGGCCTTGGAAGGATAGAAGAGGGTTTGATAGTATGGTACAATTATGTTCGGGGGTAAATGTTAGCGAAGCAGAGTGCTTTGGAAAGGAAAACGAAAGGTTCAGGAAGTGGCCGTGCCAGGCGTTAGATCATACTGCTGGTTATTTTCTTGCTATAGGGATTTTAACAGCGTTACATAGAAGGATTGTGGAAGGTGGGAGTTGGGAGGTTCACGTGAGTTTGGCGGGGGTGATGGAGTATATTACTTCTTTGGGGAGGATGGATGGGAAGGAAGGGTTTCAAGTTCTTGAAGTTGGTAAACAGAGTTTGGAGGAGTTTATGGAAGCGAAGGAGAGTATGTTGGGGATGGTGAAGGGGGTTAAACACGCGGGTGGGATTGAGGGGGTGGAAGTTGGTTATCGATACATGCCCATTAAACTTGGGTATTACGAAGCTGCTTGGGAGGATTTTTGATATTGGAGTTTAAATTTGGGATTTACTCAATAAGGAGAATAAAGAGTGGAGAGAGGGATATGATATGATATCATGCGTGCGCACGGAGGCTCATGCAGATGTGGGTCAACGTTTTAAGACAAGCGAGCGTCGTGGTCCTGGAAATACAAATGTTGAAGATCGAAATCTCCCTTTTTTTAATTTAAATTTCGCGAAAGAGTTACCATACAACGTGGAATCCACGCAATCGATTGATATTCAAAAATAGTAAACCGAAATCCAACGATATCGATATATGTAGCAAAATCCTAATACCGTAGTCCATAAAACTAGAACCTATATCTCTGCAGCCTCCATTTAATATTTTATTTGGTATTTCAGCCCCAAAGGCATGCATTCTCTATTTTTTGAGAACCACTGCATTCGTCGCAAAACGTTTGTCAAAGGATCGCACAAAAAGCCAAGCGATGAGCCGTCCGCTCATATCCTGGTTGGAACGTCTAGCCGAAACAGCTCAGCTATATTAAGGGATGCCCACCCGCTTGATATGCTCTGTTACGAGTAGCAGCACACACACGGGGTATATGGGCGCAGCAATTGCTTTGGCCTTTGAAAGTTTGCTGACTGTCAGATGTTATTAGGAATTTCGTATGTAGGTGTGCCGTTTTGTCTTTCCAAGCTTATGTGCGGGGGGTTTTTTTTCTTTTAATAAACCGTACTTTCGAATTCGACTCCTTTTTTAATCTTTTAAAAGAGGTTGATGTCGCATTTGGAACTTTCTACATTCTTTTTCCTAAATCTTCTCTTTTTTTTTGGAGGGGACCTGGGGTTTTATCTTTCATTTCTTGCGTCGACAGTTGGCATTCTCTACGATCTTAAATTTTCAGCCTTTCGTTTCATGTATCCTCCATTTCGCGGACTATCAGAGTTTAATCGATTTAAATACCATCCAATTCAAATTTGAACCCTTCCAAACAACTACATTAACGAACCTATCTATCTTCACCTTATCGATATCTCAAGCTATCGCGCAATTGGAAAGATGAGCATCGATACTTCCAGCTTAAACTTCAACCTTGGCATTGCCTTTGGTGCTTTGGTTCTCGTTATCATTATCCTTGCGCTCGTTCTCTGGCTCCTTAAGAGGCGAAGGTCAAGCGGTGGAACGGCTTTCGCTCCCTTGGTGTAAGGGAGGATAAGACACGACAGCTAAATATATATATATATATGCAACGTCACTGCGAAAACGTATATTTTATTCCACCGTATGAGAAGCTTCGAAGAATATTGAATCGGCTTCTGCCGTATTGTTGGGAAAATAAACCAAAGGTCTTCCCGCAAACAGGGCTACGAATTCAAACTCGCAAAGCAAGCAAGACACAAGGCTCGACACTATCAGCCAGCTTCTCGTTTTCCACCCCCTGAAAAGTTCGATCAGCCTTAAAAAAATCCATCGAAAAAAGAAGAACTTACGAATCCCTCTCTCAACAAAAGCTATAAATAGCTCTGTCAATGTTACAACCCACTGTGGTGCTACCTTGATATATCGATTATATCAAAATCTCTTCGAATCCATCGACACTTGGTCTGGGATGATTTGAATCCCTGCTTCACACACTAGCTCGATGCTATTGGCAGCCCATCTTAGAAGCGATTGCGCGACATAATCTGGAACTTCGAACCGATACGTACGCTTGCTGCTTTGAACTTTCTCTTCGATTGTAAATATTCACTTCGATTCATGTATATACCATGTTCGAGAATCTAGTTTTTTATGACGACGGTTTATGCCAGTTAGGGAGTTAAATTTGTTTTGTTAAATTGTTTTAATCAGAATTTTGTTATCATTTTCGAACTATTTCCTATGATCCGATCCTTGAATTCATGGATCTAATATACCTAATTAAACGTCACTACAGAATTCCATTGGAATTTTGCGGGTGCTGTATGCTATGATTAGAGGAAACCTGGTATACTACTACCCGCCTCGCTTTCGAAAATCCCTTATGTACATATCAATATGTGCTTGGGTACAGAAGACTCTAAAACGGTCGTGCAACACCCTTCAAAACCGTCGTAATCAAGACCAGCTAGTACTAACTTGGACGGGGAGAAAAACCACATCTACAACACAACCACAGCATAAATATACAACCAAGCTACACTAAGAGCACTTTTGAAATCTAGAGACGAGGAAGATCTCGATACCTCGGACCGACATTGTAGAGCCGAGTTGACATCAGTATCTATAAAACACTAACTGACAATTCCCATTTTACCAGCATCACCAAATACTCCCCAAAGGACAAACCATGCAGGAAGGCTGCATCCTGAAGCCATCGGTGCGAGCTTTCAAGGTAGGTCTCTTATCGATGCTTGCGCTTCAATTGGACACGTCATAACTCTTATCATTCGGGCGGGGTAACGATTATTATGCGGTTTCCAACTTCGGGCATCTTTTGTTCGAGATGCCAGCGCGGGGAGTTGGATCCTGGGGTCATCCGCTTGTCTCAATGTGAATCCGGATACGCCGTCAATCATCATCAAGTTAGTATTCCCAAGAGACACCCTTTGAGCTAATACGGTTTCCCTCTGCTCGAATACGGAATAACCATATCTCTCCTTCAAACGAAGTTACAAGTTTAACTAATACAGCCTATCAATTGGCTCATATTATTGATCTATCGAGATCCGGTAAATCCATTCGGGCTAGTCAATATAAACGGTGCATGTTTCCAACTCAACAAATATGGAAGAACCAGAAAACGAAGTTCTATGTATAAAGTGCGAAGGTCCAGTAGACTCACCGGTGAACTGCTTATGTGGAGCGGTGTTTTGTGAGGAATGTTTCCTTTCGCATTTGGAACAAAGGCGAAGGAGAGGACTTCTGGGAGGGCACGGGCGCGCTGTAGAATCACCATCTCCACCGCCGCCGCCACTATCTCAGGCGGAAGTCCTTTGGAGACAAGCTACAGAAACTTTTTCCGACGAGGATCCTTCCCGTCTGTTCTTAGAGGATGAGAGGACGAAATGGTTTGGATGCCAATCGCAAAAGTCTAGCGACAAAGCCGAACCCGACTCTGCTGAGTCTCAATATCTTGTGCAAACATCAAGACTGGAGCATCTTATCGCGCAATCCCTTGGTTTCAAGGAAGATAGCCCTTCGACTCAATTTCCAAGTTTTGTATCGTTCGTCGGCGGCACAGGGTCTGGGAAGTCACTACTTAGTTAAGCATCTTACCACTGCCTCCTAGTTGATTCTGAAGGATTGGAAGGTTTTACACCCATTTCCAGAGACTACCAGAGAAAATGGTACAGTCTAAAAAAAAACTAGCCGCCAAATATTTCACCTTAAGCCACAAATGGACCAACAGTATGTTATTGAGAAGATATATCCCCGCCTACTATATATCTTCAGCGACGTGATTTGCTACCTTATACGCGACAACTCTTGGTCATCAATCATTACTCGACTTATGGAGTGGAGTACTACCGGGGCACACCACGCAGTTAATCAGGCAGCTCTTCCAGCATTAATTCTGATCATAAACAGGGGAAATACAGGGCGAAAGGAATGGGTTTCGAAGAACGGGACAGATATACTTACTGAGTTCTTTCTTGACTCTGTGAGAGATGAGGTCAAAAAATCCAAGCAGCTGAGGGAACTGGCTCGCAAAGTTAGTACCCCCTTGAACTTATCGTTATAACATTACCGCCTTTTCGACCAGATTTTATTGTTATTTCTTTGCTATTTTATTGTTATTTTATTTGACTTTTTAGCAAAAAACCACAAGTTACTAAAAGGTGACCTTCGACGGTACTAGTACGGCATACCTCCCGGTGGCTCTATTGTTGGGGGGCAGGAGCTTAATCCTATGAAACAACTTCTTCTAAAAAGCTATAGCAGTGTGCATGTTCACTTTATCCCACAGAAAAGTAACGGAGATATTGAAAACCCCAGTGTGATATTTGATCAAATTAGCCGCCTACGGCAGCTCATCAAAACGCAATCCGAGGCTGTTCAGAAGATACGGGCAGGATCACGAACACAGTTCAATCATAGGCAGCTTATATCGATAGCTAGCTATGCATTTTCTCATATCTGCCAAAATGATCAGGTGCCATTCGACTTTGGGCTGTGTCGCCAGCTTGCATATACGATAGATTCACAATCGATCGAAACTCACGTGGTTGAGTTTTTGAAGATTTGTTTCGACCGGGCCACTGGAAGGGTCGATATTTCAAGAGTTTTCGAAGCTGTAACCTCTTTTCTAGCATTTGTCATTGTGAAGAAAGCCCAGACGTCCAAAAACCAAGGTTTGTATCAACCCGAAAGCTAATTCTAAACGAGCCCACAGGATAGGAGGACTTCAAACTAATGACTGGCCTTAATTCTCGTAGCTGTTATTGAATTGCTTGTATTTCACGAAGGCACTAGAGCCCTGTTCAAGGCCGCCATGCATACTTTTCTCGAGGACTATACGCCATGCAGCTATGTCAATAGGAAGCCTTATTGGGAATGCTCGAATACGAAGAGCGGGCATCAAAAAGGCCACCAAAGTAAAGCGTCGATTTTCTTCATCGCTGGCGGAGAGTTCGAAGACGGATTAGTTAGCGTCTATAACGAGGATAAGCTAACGGAATCCATCGAAGCCAAGGTTCATAAACTAACCCAGGAAGCCGGGAGAGCCGCAGGTTCGAATCCTCAAATTTGGCACATATTTGTGGAAAGCGAGCACAAAAAAAATATGGAAGCGCTCAGGAATCTCAAAGCATACCCAAGGAGGGATAGCTCCGATCCGCAATTGGGATTAATTGAACGGATATTAGATTCCAGTAGATTCCTTGTCAAAACCCTGCTTGAAGCGCTTGAAATATACCAATCTATGGGCCTGCTTGGAGCGCTTGAAATATACCAATTTACGGGCCCTAAGTTCTGCTTTTGTTGTCTTTTCGAAAGATCTGAATACCGTCTTCCATGTCAGCACATGGTTTGTATGAACTGCTTGAAGGAGAACTCAACCTGTGGTCCCACGGTAGAGCCTGAGGCCACGGCCATATTGGAGAAATGTATCCTCTGCGGCGACAGTGACCGGCATAATGGATGGCCGTTCATTGTTCAGATACCACCAACCCGCGAATTTTGACCCTCGACGGAGCCGGTGTCCGTGCAATAACACAACTAGTCCTATTAGAGCGACTTGAGAGACTTATAGGATTGGATCTGCCAATCGGACGATTTTTCGATTTGATAGTTGGGTCTTCCACTGGTAAGTTGATCCTTTGCTCTTTTTTAATCTTATATGTCGTCAAGGACCTCAATCCAATCCATGGTATATTTATAATGCATGATTGCATAAATAAGCACTATAATGGAATTGATTTTTAGGTGGGATTATTGCCATCGGCGTTGGGTCCCAAGGATTCCATGCGGACGAGTGTCTCGAAAGATTTAGAAAAATCTGTAACCAAGGCTTTATTCCTAAATTTGGTACTAAAACTCCCGGTCTACAATGGATTTCGAGGTGGTTTCATAAATCGATATATGATCAAGAGGACTATGAAAAATTTTTAAAGGAACAGCTTAAGGATTACCGATCAATTGTTATGTTCGGGTTACGAAATCACTGCCGGGTGGCTGTGACAACCACGGTCGGGCTAGATTGCTCTTTGATCGCAAATTATCACACTGGCGACGGCAAGAAGTATATTGATTCACTAATAACTCCTTGGTTTGCGTAAGGGTCACCATTCCGAAATACTTGCTTTATATTTGGCCAGCGAAAAGTGCATGGAAATTACTAACGCGCCTTACTCAAATTTATAGGGCCTATCGCACATCAGCAGCACCATTATACTTAGAGCCGGCGTCGCGGGGAGGAATAGAATCTCGAGACGGTGGACTTACAGCAAACAACCCAGTTCGCCTAGCTGTTGACGAAGCAAAGTATTTATGGGGTGAAGCACGCCCTGATTTAGTGCTTTCCATCGGCACCGGGTGGGCATCTTCTCCACAGCCTGAGCCAACTGGGACAGGGATCGTAGATGTTGAACTGGTTGAACTTTTTAAAACATGGTTGAAAACCATGAATGGCAAGGAGGCCTGGGAAGAATTTTGCATTTCCGAAAGAAACAATACCGACATGTTGGCAAGATGCAACCGCTTGAATGTTAACCTGTCAAACGAGGTTGAACCAGCTTTCGACAATGTCCAAGAGATGGCATCCATGGAAGTTGCGGCGAGGGCATATGACGAGAAGTATACGCAAAACTTGGATACACCATACCAGCCAATATTCGGGGCATGCGGAAAGACTGTCTTAGAGGTCCAAGCTGAAATACTAAGAGCGAGCCAGTACTTTTTCCACGTCACTCGAATATCATGGATATTTCAGGACCAGCAAAAAAAAAATTTCGATCCGTGGAAAGTTGAAATGCCGACTTGGGCCCCATGAGACTGAACCGTTTCAGCATCTCTTGAAAATGACATCGTATTTTGCAATCAATGGACAAAAGGTCTTTGATATGAACGACTCGCTGAGGTCTCTTAATTTGTTTGACGTACCTCTCGAATTTGAACATGCTAGGACGTCTGGGCCGATTCGGATTGATGTGAATTTCGGGGATTCATATCTAGTTGCGATAAGTGGATTTCCAATGGATGTTGAGGTAAATACCCCACAAATGATTCACTTAATGATTTCTATATAGAGCGAGAGCTAATGTTAAATGAACAAGGTTTTGAGAGATCATTGTGCAAAAAATGGAGTCAAGGAAGATGGATTCGAAGGGGAGGAGGACCCGAAGGCCAATGTTTCCACGGTTGATGCCGAAGGGGAGGTGAATCCGGAGGCTAATGTTTCTCTAGCTGATGCTGAAGGGGGGCCGTCAGGGGTCGATGTCCTGGGCGTGCCACAACAAACAGCGCCCGGGCCCTCAGATAGTGATAATTTGAATGGCGATTCTTTCGAAATAGTCACGATCCCATCTCCGAATAACCTCGTTTAGCTAAATTTGGTGTTGGGATTGTTGCATCGTTAGTGGGCTGGGTGCTTGATGCTGGTGGGTACTATAGCTAGCTACCGACCGAGATTACAAATTAGATTGGCCATATTTCGCTCTCCTTTGGTTAATGATTTTGATGTTCTTTACTGTTACACAGAATGCTCCGGAGATTAATAGTATTATCTCATCCACCCTTTATATCCTTTAAAGTATTCCGTATATATCATAATCCCATATAACAATCCCATATATTTCCAAACTTCAAAAGAACGCTAGACTCAAACCCAGTCCGCAACCATATATTATATATCCCAAACTTAATCCATTACATACCCCAATTAAATTAGTTAAAACCCAGCCTCAACCCCTTCGAAGTACTCTCATCCCTCTTCTCCGGCGACCCATCGCTCCCCACCCCCTCAATAGACTCGTGATCCTGTAAATTATCATCATCGTAAACCATAGTATCCAACACCGACCTCATATCTGGGAAGAGCTTTGATAACACCCAGTACACTGCCGCGGTGATGAAATACCCATATAGCCACGATATGCTGAACATATAGGTAACATTGTTATTCCCAATCGATGGCTCTATGTTATGCAAAAAGCCTGGGAAGCAAGGTATACACCCGACGAGCATTGCGGCCACTATGATCATTTCTGTTAGTTGGATTTGATGCAAGCGTTTCCAGTGACGAGGGAGGGGGACATACAAGCTCTCCAGTTGATGCCATGCCAATAACTATATATCGACTTAGGTCTGTACATAGCCGGCACACTAACCTTCCTCTTTTTAACCAAATAGAAATCTGAACTCATAACTCCCGCAATCGGTGCCAAAAACACCGTATACCCACCTGCAAACCCCAAAAACCTGGGAGCGCTCGCAAGAATATGCCAGGGTACTAAAACCCATCCACCAATAAACGCACACAAAATGCTACCTCGTCTGATATTGAGATACCTTGGTAATAAAGCGTTGAAATCATTTCCAGCGGAAATAGAGTTCGCGGCAATGTTAGTACCTAATGTCGCAAGGGTAAACGAAAAGGCACACCAGAAGCGTGCGGCACGTTCGCCGGGTGAGTTTCCCCATAAAGCGATGATTTGAAGGGGATCCCAGTAGTATTCTCCGTAGATGATTTTGGAGGCTGAGGTGACGGAAATACCCATGAAGGCGATGAAGGTGAAGGCGAGGGGGATGACGAAGGGTTGGACGTATTGTTCGCGCGGGCCTCTAGCATAACGGGTGAAGTCACCGATGTTTATGGCCAAGGTTGCTAAACGATATATTAGTTTTAGTATGATATCTTATTCTGCGGGAAAACTTACACCATTGCCCAAGAACGGAATTTAGGCCGGCAAGCCATTGCCATGCCGCGGCACTGCCGGAGAGTGTGGGCGGGTTCGAAAAGATAGGACCTCCGCCTGTTCTGTGGAAAGCCCATGCCATCAAACTTATACCGCAGATAGGTGTAAGGATTGACTTGAGAATAAATAGATATCTGATCTTAGAAGGGTGCACAAGGACTAAAAATGGTGGTTAGTCCCAAAATTTCTAAAAGCTTTTGGCGGCATAAATTTGCCAATTGTCGTAGAACTTACGGAATGGAAACTGAATACTCCAGTATATGAAATAACACAACATCGATTGACTTGTCGCTCCTGAGCTAGCAGGCAGATGATTTGGAAATGATGCAAAGCTTGGCCATATCGCTTTGATCATTTCACGGACGCAGTTCCCGCCTGTAGTCGTTTGGATTCCGAACCTGTAACCCAAATATTTGTTTAGTACTTCTTTTCTTCTTTTATTGAGAATGGAAAACTGAGGGTACGTACCAAAAGCATGCGAGAACTACTCTCGACACAATCGCAAAATACGAAAAGTAGAACCCGAAACTCGACCTCGCCAGTACGGGGAACGGTATATGTAGCTTCGCCCCGATGTACCCATGAAGTGTCATAGGCACCGAGATAAATAACTACAATATCATAAGTTAGCCAACCCATTCCATAAACCAATTCTTCAATTCCCTGCATACCTGTCCAACCACAATAGCACTACGATATACCACCCAAAGTTAGCCTTAGAATTGTGTTGTTCCCTTCAAAGAATATTCCACCAACTGTCATTACGTAAAAATTAAAGAAAATGAAGTCATACGCGATTGAAGCTTTGAAGCCCAGGCCAACAGCTATCATGGCAGATGCTAACTGCCATGTCGGACTAAAGTATCCAATTAGTTAATCACGTCAGTACATAAATTTCCACCAATTTTCGGGAGGAAGAGGAAGAAAGTATTTCGTACACGTTGAAAGCATCAGATATCTAAAACATAGACGACCTGTTAGTTTCCGATATGTTTCCGCATGATGTTCGAATCGAACGGAGATATAAGAGTATATCGTACCCAGTATGCTATAGTCCATCATTAGAAAATGTATAATTTTATATATCGAACAATGGTTTCGTTTACATACCCACAATATGCCACCATCTCCACGTCCGCATGTCCAAAGGGACAGGGTCCATATCTATTACCATTCGGTTAGTCATAACCTCCTATTTTGCCTCCTAGTTCCCCCAAACCCTTGACGGAACTTTAGCTAGTGGGCACCCGGACCTTTATTCGACCATTTATTCGACAATGCATAAGTCGCTGGCAATGGGTCCAGCTGTAGACTAAACTTCTTCAACCGCATCTTGACGACTGGCTACCCGCTTAGTTTATCGATGTTGAAAAAAAGAAGATGGGTAGTTGAATTAAAGAAAAAGCGGATATGGAGAAAGTTGGCCCTGCCGTTTTATCTGGAAACTTTCTTTGGTGCGCAGCGCGGGGACCCCTTCGCTTCAAATGCAAATGCAGAAAAGGGCTAGAACTCTTGTAGTTTGGACGGGTTCAGAAAGTAAAATCTCCCTTGTGGCTGAGTTGCCCTTGAGAACGAAATAAAAACCCAAAATAGGTCCGATTAGTTAGCGAAAGTGTCGGACGACCATAAACCATGTGAATGTGAAGAAGAACCTCATGGCCCTTTCTTTTGACAAGAAATAATTGAAATGATGGGAATGCGAAATTGGAGATCTTACTGTATATGATTATATCCAGGATTAAGTTCCTTGGGTCCCATGAGCCGTTGTGAAGAAGGACCCACGAACAACGTTCCAATCGATCAGGCTTGATAGGAAGTCACTTGAACCTTTAAATTCTATGTCCCCGAAAAAAATACAAACTATGGAAAACTCCGGAATGGGGTCTCTTTAACGAAAATTTTTGTGAATCAAAACCCCACGCGGGATGGGGGAAGGAAAGGGTCCAGAGTTTTCAGGCTTATAAATTATACAGATAGGTTCCCTTCGTCTGTTGTCTTTCAATCCATGTTCATGGGCTTTGGTTTATCGTGATACCTGCTGGAGAGGTGCCACGAAAGACCAATGTGTGTGAGATTAAACATGGGTCTCCTGCCTTGTATAGAATCCATTCCTTCGATATCGATTCCGCTGTTGATAGGGTAGATTAATGCATATCGGAACCTGGAGAACCCAGCCGTACGGGACCTCCTCTCTCGAGATAAGTTCAATATTTCAGTAAGATTATACTAAAATGCAAGCTGATGGTGTCCACCCTGTCGCAGAAGTTGAAGGTTGGGAGAAGTTTCAAATTCCCAGATACATGTCACAGTAGCGAGGGTCCCTGCTTGCGGAAAGTCAATATGTGCGCATACACTGAGCTGTACATGGCTTTTGATTTTTATGTATCACAACAGCAAAAAGAAATCCCTTGGCCAAGCGTTTCTGTCGTCGACACATAGCAGCTTGTGCAAAAGCAGTGGTCGCCGTCGTTCCATAGACCCTGCTTCGAAAGCCATTCGCTGCAGTGTGGTTAAAAGAAGTGGGGCGTGTGGAGACGAAACGAGGATCATCAACCGAAGGCAGCCATCTATTTTCCGGAATTCAGGAACCGAGATAAGTTAGCATTCCTTAAGAAGGAAAGGTTTCCCTGGGATTTTACACGTTAATCTGTGGGGTTCGAGCTCCAAGATAGTGAAGTTAACTTGGCCTCTTGAGTTGAGCTTCGGTTCGAGAACTTGAAAGATAAGAGACAAAAAAAGTTATCTTAATCAAGACGCATTTCGCTATGCACGTCACATTGCAATCTCGAATCCAGCTTTTTCACAGGGCTTTGATTGGAGACATATTTGCGATCTAGCCAGGATGCAACCGTACGGCGCACGGTGTAACGGAAGACAAACTCACCGACATGCGACAGCGTGGCGAGGCCGGTCCTATCACGATGAAGCGGCAGACACTTTCTACATCCGCTGCTTAGGGGTAAATATCAATCGAGGGCTGTAGACGCTTAAAATCTCCCGATATACTTCGCGGTGCTGCATAGACAGGTTTTTTATATATCACATCATCAGCTCATAAGCTTATTCCGAGTCTCTTGGTCCTGTGGTTCGGCTCAGCGAATGTCGTTTGCATTTCCAAAACAACAGGTAGCTATAGCTTCAATAGAAATACCTGTACAGACATTGATATTGATATATCGCGGTTTGCTTGACAATATTCCTTCGTTCCGGTAGCGTCCACGGAAAAACTATTAGCTAGATATGCAGATCCTGATACGTGAGAGGCATAGTTGGACGTTGGCGCACGGCGATAAGAAAGCCTCCGCTTCATGCACTCCACTTGCCCCACGGCAGACAGACGCGCAAGCCCAACCGCCCATCCACATTGTCAAACTCGCATATGCATCACACAGCTGAAGTTAGGATGGCACGAATGCTATTAGCTGTCTCAAGTCGGGAATGCAGATCGCAGTCACACCATAATTAACGAGATGTTTCTAGAGAAATAGCCATTATCATTTTCATGTAACTAGGTAACAAAGAAAAGTCGTCGACGGGTTTATGTGCTCTTCCAAAACCTTTGTACATCGAAAAAAATGAAAGAAGGAGGAGGGATATAAAAGATTTAGAGGGTAAAGAGCATAAAGAAAAGGGAAAGCTAGACTCCAAAAAAAGCTGACCGGCACAAAAAAAAAAAAGAAGAGGAAGAAGAAGAAGACAAAGGGTTGGGCACATATGAAGTTTTTCAATTGCATCAACCTGACCACCACCTCGACGCTCGACGCATCTTTGCCACCCCTCTACCTATTAGCTATGACTCTAACTGCATCTTCATTAGGTCACCATTAGGCACATCGTATCCATGCCACCGCACCGCTCATCCCTCGCCGACTAGTTCAACCCTGTTTAAGCACTTTGGACCATCATCATCTTAATCTTTGCGATTGCCAAACCGGGGTTCAAGCCCTTGGGGCAAGTACGAGCGCAGTTCATGATGGTGTGGCATCTATATAGTGACATGCTGTTTTCAAGCATATCCTTCCTCTGACCGCTCTTTCCATCACGCGAGTCCGCGAGCCATCTATAATACGCAACAAAGGATAGATTAATATCTCATACTTTTCCAAGTTTTCGTATATCAATTTTATATTCTTACCTATAAGCCTGCATCAATACAGCGGGTCCCAAGTACTCTTCCTGGTTCCACCAGTAACTTGGACACGAGGTGCTGCAGCAAGCGCACAAAATGCACTCATAGAGACCGTCCAACTTTTTTCTGTCTTCCTTGCTTTGAAGGAACTCCTTGCCATTTGGCGCCGGTTCCTTGCTCTGCAAGTATGGTTGGATGGATTTATATTGCTTATAAAAGTTGGTAAGATCCGGCACGAGGTCCTTGACGACGTACATGTGCGGGAGAGGGTATATTCTGGTGGTTGAGCTAGCATCCCTATTTATACGGCCTATTGGAATAGGTACTGTATTAGCAATTGATGTTCGGACGGCTAAAACAACGATATGTATAACCGGAGAACATCGGCATGTGATCACATACTCAAACAAGCCAATGTATTTGTTCCCTCAATATTCATTGCACAGCTACCACAGATACCTTCTCTGCAACTTCTTCTGAAGGTCAGAGTAGGATCCATTTCGTTCTTGATTTTAATTAAAGCATCAAGAACCATAGGTCCGCACTCGTTCAAGTTGATGGAGTACTCCTGCATCTGCGGCTTCTTCGTCGGCTCATCAGGTGACCATCTGTAAATTGAGAACTTCTTGACTAAAGGTTCCTTATTTTTGACGACTTCTTCTTTAGCAAGGGTGGCTAGGCATCTTGTGCTGTTGATAATTGTCGGGGAGAATCGTCGGATATTCGACGAAGCCAGTAGCCGGAGGGTGGGTTGGCGAAGAGATGCCATATTCAAGAAGTCGCAGATGAGGAAGGCAGGGAATGATGACAGGGAAATTGACAGAGACCAGTGATTTCGTGTCGACGAAATGAAGATGCAGGCGTCGAGGAGATAAAAGAGACAGAGACTGTGAATAGTGGTGGCGTGAGGCAATAGTATGTTATTTTCTCATCGGAACAATGTCGAGGGATTTGGTGGTGTTGACCTCGGCCTTCGGATGGCCACACCAAAAAATTCTGACCTCATTGCCTATGGCCCTTCGCCCATGTGTTTGCTCCAAAACCTGGCCAATCATATCGGCCCAAATTGTAATAGCCAAGCAATGGCTCAGTCACGGAAAGGCTCCACTTTGAATTCAAGTTCTTATTGGTCATATATCGGCTAGAGATACGAAGATTTCATGACAATTGTTGGTGATAGCTGAGGAAGTATGCATGGTGTAGGGCTGGTTTGGAGTAAGGATAGATATATATTGTACATGGAAGCAGCAGTTATTACAAAGGTGAAAAGAAAAGAAAAACAATTATCTCGCGATCGTGAACATAGTCCGTGGCAGTCTGTTCCGAATCTGCAGTACACAGCGTCAAAGCAAAAGGAAACCCAGAAATCAAATCCCATAAAGCTCGTCTAACACCGTTGTTCCGCTAAATAATAATGCGCCTCCTAAGAAACAAATCCAAGTCCACCAACGGTACGCCTCCTGATGATTCGTTCAATATCATTCATTCCGTCATAAAAGTCGTCGCAAAGGTCGTCGTGTGACATGTAGTGGCGCTTCAACCAGACGACGAAACTTATCGTACATAACTTTCCATCGTAAACTTCCTCATACCCTGTCTCGCAATATCCAGATCCCCCAAGAAGGTCATCTCAGGTGTAATCTCGTGATGATGTTCGTCGGCTCCAAAGATACTACGTCCAACGGCTCGTAGATCTCCAAGCAATTCCGCAGCAGTTCGATCCCACTTAGCGATCTTGATAAGCGGGTAGAGTTCTGCTTCGCGTAGGCCTTTCAATGTGGTTCCGAGCACTCTAGAGTCGCAATCCCGTGGGCTCTGCTTTCTATAGTAGAATGATTGGATTCCGACGTCGCAAACTGGGTCAACGAACTTATCGATGAATGCTTGCGTGCACTCATAGAGGCTAGAAATGCAGGCTGTTCGTGTTTCAACTAAGTCGCCTATGCAATTCGAATCCAATAATATCAGCGCTGTGTACGAAAGCTCAAAAGATGGGTATTAAACATACGCTGAAGAGACTCGGGGAGTCTCTGGAAGAACTCATCATCTTCCTGCTCTCCTTCGCATAGCTTCCAGGACAAGGCATTGGCGCAATTCTCAAAAACAGCGGTGTCCTTGAAGGCCCAGGCGATGAAAAGCCACTTTGATAATAGGTCCTTCTCCTTGGTAATCATCAGATTGATAGCATTGCCGGCAGCATCGTCGGTCCCTCTGGTACCGTCCGCTTCGAGCTCTACCTTAGAGGCCCCACCGGACATCCACAATCGAGTCCATGCCCAAGCAGCATCAACACAATCATACTTATCAAGGACAATGGCGACCTCAGCAAGCTGATCGCCACTCAAGACCGCTGGAATATTTCGGCTCTGAAGGTGGAGGATGTTGCAAACAGTGATTACTGCAGCAGGATCCTCTTCAAACATCAACAGTTCAATGTGTTTGTGTTCCTGAAAAACAATACCCTCGCTGAACCTATTAGGAGCAAGTAAGGCACGGAAATATGGACTGGCGATGGTCAAGATGGTGGACGATGCGAGGACCTTGCGTCGCTCAGGGGAGTGAGGCTGACCGACGAGGAGAGCGACATCGGAATTCGGAACGATGGTAACGGTTTCGCAAACTTGAAAATCCGGGTGAGGGGCTGGAGCTGGAGGAGCCATAATTCTCGTGACTGGTTTCCTGAGAGTAGGAGGGGTGGAAAAGAGGTCTTCGCAGATGCTGGGCTTGCGAGCTGTGGGAGTTACCTAATTGAATTCGCGAACGGTGAGCCCCTGACTAGTGCTGGAAGTGGCGTACCAGGATAAGGGGAAGAAACATACAGGTCTCGACATCGAGACGGAGGAGGCCCGGCTGCTGAAGGCGTCTTCGAGAGATGGCCTGTGAGAGATACTCCGGGAGTTCAGGTAGATGGTACTGGCAGCGCTAGCGATTGAGTCGGCTCTGCGGCGAGTGATAATGTCGGAGACCTCTGAGATCTGACTGCCACCGGATAGGACCAACGAGTTGACTCCGCCAGTCACTGTCAAGTTGCCACTGCTGCTACTCCCGCTACTACTACCGATAGGCATGGTGAATAGATCCTGGCCTGCTGATGGGTCCGACAGGTTTATATCGAGTTCAGATGGCGGTTCAAATTCAGGTTCGGGTGCAGAATGGGGAGGGACAGATTCAGGCTCGAGGATTTCGTTCGAAGGCTGCATGATGACTGGTACGGACTGGGACATGATTAATTCTCCGTTCCTAAGCGTTCAAAAACAAATTTTTTGTTGAGATAAAAGCATCAAACGGCGGGAGATGAGATGGTGATACAATGCAAGGAGGAGAATGGTCGAATTCTGGAATAGAAGAACCCTGAAAATCCGGAGCTCAAACAGCGACCGAAATGGGAGCGAACCGGCTCCATTTGCCTGCCTCAAAGCCCATCATGACTTGCAGCATCATCTGCCACCAGCGGCGAAATACCCCAGCCAAAGGCCTTCGAGGCCGCTGTTCATCGTGGTGGCCTATCATTGGCCGCCGTCGCAGTGTTTTGGCCAATTAGAACAAAGAGTGTGGCATCCTTGTCCTCGGTCGGCCTGAATATGCCAGGAACGGGCAAAATATATAATCCAACAACAGGCCCTAGCCGAAACGTTCGAATGAAGTTGTAAACAATGGGTAAGTCGAATGCATTGACTGTCGATGGTGTACAAACATCCTCTTTGAGATTTTGCGTCGACTGAAGTCAATAATTTCCCGAAGGGGAAGTTTCCATTTTAAGTTTCCATCCAGTCTACTTCCGAGTTAAGATCTCTGTTGTTGGGTATCATATTGCGTCGGTATCAGAAGTTCCCCAGGTTTTTTCACATGCCAGATCTACACCCTATTGAAATAAAATTATAGAACGATCTAGTCGTAGATTTTGGCAAGAGGGAGAGTTAAAAGCTATATCTATCTCGATAGGTCAATACAACAATACGATGTCGAGAGCGTTTTTGCTGGGAAGAATATATATACAGAATGTGCATATGTGAACCCGTCACCGACATGATAAAATAAGTTCATATCGAGTCCGGTTTAAGTTAGGTTTAAATGAAGATATTATAGCTCCGGTGAATATTCCATGACCATGTGCATACCGACATGTGAAGAAGCCTTTGGAGCCTAGCCATATCAACTAGGAAAGCGGTGTTTTTGAATACCATTCCAGTCCAATTATATATAGATAAATTTTGATCCTCGGCACCATTTAAGAGACACATCGGATTTTGAAATATCATATATAAATAAAATACTTTGTTCTGGCACGGTCGTACATAACTAAGTAGATAAACATTACTACGGCAGCTCTGTACGTAACGAAATCGAGATACTATCACCGCTTGGGTTAACTCGCAGGTGAGTTTTCCTAGAATATCCCGACCAGGTTTGGGTACGAGACAAAGAATAGCCATAGATACGAATCCACCGACGAACATATAGGGCGTATATGTGTTATTGGTGTGCCACCCGCTCAAGCAGCTTAATGTACTAGCCAGCTGGTGGGCTAAATTCGATTCGAATATCACGTATATCGATGTGGAACACACAAATAGACTCTCGGTAAATCTATAAAAGCTTAAAATCTATCAGTATATACCAATACCAGTTAACGAGGGAGATATTGTATCTGGATATTCGGTTTTTAAGGTCAAAGATCGTATCCCGATACATCGATAAGATTGTGGTACGCCTCTCGCGCTTGTTACACCCCACATCTGGACCCCATAATTGCAAGTTTGATGGTGAACATCATAGAGACTTCTTAGTAGATATACACTTTAAGATCTTTGGGGTTTCTGCTTAGGAATTGAAATGTATTAAAATTATCGTTCTCTAGAATGTGGAGTATCTAGGAAGGGGTAAGACCAGAAGAGAAAGATTTCTCCTAGCCAGAGGACTAGACATCAGTTTACCGTCCAGGTATCTTCGAAGTCCAAAACCTACTTCGCACTTTACATGTACCCCGAAAATACCATGGGTAGGCTTGAGCATGCCCAGGGTACCAACCGGAAACACATTCCGATGCCAAATCCACAGACATGTCGACATCGGTGACCATGCAACGTTATCAAGATTTAAAAGCCACCTGCCACTATCACGGGGCTACGTAACTAGCCCATAAATTCTGCAGTGATGTCAATATTCGCAGTCGAAGCCGTCCAGTTTATAATATGCTAATTCATATAGACTTGCCATGGCGGCCGTGGCACAAGAGGCTTCCGGGATCATTTTTCAGGTATAAAAATTTAAAACTTTGACCCTACTTCTTCATGACTCGATTTTAATGTATACACGAAGCTGAGTTCTCTTGGAAACTATGCCGTGCGGGGTTGGAATATTTCATCTATCCTTGGACCAGACACTTAAGTAGCTTTCTATTGAACCTAAGTCTTAAATCGAACATTCTACGGATCGATCTAGATCTAGAATTAATAATTCCCCGACATTATCCATATTGCTGCAGCAGATTGGAGGAACGGCAACTTTCATCCGAGTTACTCTATCAGCTACAACCCGTCGGCATCGCGACATTATATATATTCGGATATATACAATTTATATTCATTTGCATAAACTTGCTCACCGGCTGAATGTGAAGCCTGTACTTGGTACCTGAATTAACAGGTATGACCTTGCTGTGTCGGTTCGAACGCCTTCGGGCTTCGCTGCGCGACATGGCATTGCTTACTTTCTAGGTTAGCTGAATGTGTAATATTAAGCGGGAAACAAGACTGAATGTATGGGATGAAGGGTCGGACGATTTTGGAGTTTAACCGTTTTATCCGCTTGTCGTTTTCCGGGGTATGATGTTGGTTTCGAAGATACAACCTAGTCCCTGTGAAGACTGCACTGTCGACGTGATCAGATATCTTGCATGGCATGACATGATATCCGCAGCTCATGAGCATGAGAAAGACCAGACACTCAATAAGTGGCTTGTATCGGAAACCGGCTACATGTCAGACTGTGGCATCGAATCATTTGTTGCATGAGGTGAGGCGCTGCTTGATATATCTCTCCTGCAATTTTAATCAATATCTAAAGGTGATCCAGGAGTTCGAGGGAGCGCCCTCATAAAGGGCTTCTGTGGAGATTTCATATATTTTTTGTATTGTGGATTCGAGCCTCCTAGGATCCTTTTGTGGATTGCAGAGAAGAGTACGAAGCTTGGAATTTCTGGGTTTTCATATTCGAGACGAACTTTAGAAGCTGTGGGCAATCAAAACCGAGACACATGTTGACCAAAATCCCGTCTTAATATTATCAGATCAGAGATATAGGATATATTTGGACCCTTAAGATCATACCACTAACAGATTTGAGGCTTTCGATCTTTAAAGTTGTTATATCGAGTTGACGCCCACCCAAAATGGGCAGAAGCGCAGGGATTAAGACGCTGGTTCACCCCTGTCCGGCAGTTTCAACACCAAAACCCCAACAGGCTATCGGGATAAATTCGAATGGATCCGAAAGCGCAGGGCACACAGGGGCCTGGAATAACGGCCAACCTTACCGACGTTGTGGGCCCGTTCACTCAGATTTCGAAACATTCGAACATTATGAAGCCGCTCATAGAAACGATCCGCCTACCTGCGCATCTCGTAACGTAGGATCCCTGGTCAATTCTGTCCCTTTACTACCACCATGATTTTTTGATCACACGGCCAGCTGCCTGGCCCGCCTAGACATGCCATTGTCCTTGCCGAATCAGCATGGCAATCAAGCACTCATCCTTGGGTCTTGCGAAGTCTTGTCCACGGCACGATGGTCAGCATACGTATGATGACCATACGGAATTGAGTGTTCCAAGAACTAGGGCATGTTACATCTTGCAACCTCGACGTTGTCCCCGGATTACTCTTGAGCTGTAGTCATGGGGTCATATACGCTCCGATCGAAGAGTATATAGAGGAGCAGAACACCCTCTGAGTTTACACACTACCTTCTTTCTCTCCTCAGCACCCAAGTGGTAGTCAAAAGTTTTATTTGGTATCTTGCATTACTTTGATAGTAGTCGACTGAACTTCAAGAATTGATTTCAAAATGAAGGTTTCCGGAATCCTCGCCAGTGGCGCTCTCCTCTTGCAGACTGCGTCTGCCCATTGTAAGAACATCATATATCAATATTTAATTGATAATATTGAGCTTCAATGCTAACTTGTATTTATCAAAGATATCTTCCAAACCATCAACGGTGGACCCGCATACCAGTACTTCCGTACAAACACCAACTACAACTCCCCAGTTATAGATACCTCCAGCACTGATATGAGATGCAATGTTGGTGCCGGTACTGGCGGTTCGACACAAACTTTGAGAGTTTCTGCTGGCAGCAGGATTACTCTTGGAC
This sequence comes from Arthrobotrys flagrans, assembly GCF_004000055.1. Lineage (NCBI taxonomy): Eukaryota > Fungi > Ascomycota > Orbiliomycetes > Orbiliales > Orbiliaceae > Arthrobotrys > Arthrobotrys flagrans. The sequence continues at coordinate 2,946,133 of NW_027137556.1, forward strand.
TTGACACTGCCGTTTACCACAACGGCCCAATCCTGTTCTACCTCGGACGAGCCAGCGGCTCTGCCCAGTCCTGGGATGGCAGCGGTGCTAACTGGGTAAGCTTCACTTCGAATATAAACTTTGTGGCTCCAGAACAATCTTCTAATATCATGGCAAAATATAGTTCAAGTTCGAACAACGAGGACCAAATTTCTCTGGCGGCTCCGTCACATGGCCCATGAGCAGTAAGTTTCCCCATCTTTCTGATTCTCAAGAGAGAGAAAAATACTGATGATTTCTAGTCTCATACGACGTCACAATCCCATCTGGCGTCCCATCGGGCCAGTGGCTCCTCCGTGCCGAACAAATCGGCATTCACAACCCCTACCCTGCTGGTGACCCACAATTCTACATTGGCTGCGCTCAGCTCGAGATCACCAACGGTGGCAACTGCTCCCCAAGCTACTTCTCCATCCCCGGACACATTCGGGCCACTGATCCAGGTATCACCGTCAACATCTACTCCAACTTCAACAGCTACACCTTCCCTGGTCCAGCTGTCCAGGCCTGCGGTGGTAGCGGTGGTGGTGGAAACCCAGTCACTACCCGCACTACTACTGCTGCTATCCAAACCACCCTTGTAACACGAACCACTACTGCCGCCGCCACCACCACACCTGGCGGCAGCAGTGGCGGCGGTTCTCCACTTTACGGACAGTGCGGAGGTGTCGGTTGGACAGGCCCAACTTCATGCGCATCGGGCACCTGCCAGGAGCTTAATGCCTACTACAGCCAGTGCATCTAAGTTTGAAGAAAACGAAGGTGGCGGGTTTTCGATGTTGTAGATATTTTATTCCGGGCTTGGTTTCCGGGTTGCATTTACTTTCTTTGACATGTATATATTACTACCATATAACATAATATACGGTGCATAGCGATTTGAAATTGCTCTTTTATACATCTTTTCGACGTCCATAATCTATCCGTAGATGCGCCGAAGTCTTGATGTCGTAGACTCAGTGACTCTTCCTGTGTTAAGTGTCGCTGAGACTATTGACATTGGTGGGATCTATTAAAAGACACAAACGAACATGGGAAGGTATAATAATTTAGCCCCAATAGTTGATGTAAGCTAGAGCTACAGACGATATAATATTGTTCATTTAGGTCCGTAAATTTTTAAAATCGATTACACAACCAAACCCGGGTTCTCCGGAATCTATGCGGAAATATAAGTCCCAAGAATATTAGCTCTCTAGCATTCTGTACCACATGATTCAACTATAGCTAGCCATTCCGTCGAATATAAATATACTGCTAATATACTTCGCCCCGGAGTCAGGTTCTCCGGGTTTCTTGGTCAATCACTTCAGGCTAAGTGCCGACAGTAGACTAGTCTACCACTGTTATCAACTCGCGAAAGAAAATTATCGAAACGAGTTCGGCTATGCAAGTACGAAATCGAGAGGCGTATGCAGTAATGGATTTATAATGGGAAGGGTAGCAAAATCCGGGTTTGCACACCGTCGGAGCTTGTTCCCGAAAAGTTTTCCAGATACCTGACTCGACATTCATACCACGTGCCGTAAAGCAGATGTTGCCCCACGTTGTATATTAGACGGGATTAATAATAATTTATAATTGGGGCTTTTTGATGAGGGATCCTAAGGATCCGGGCTCTGGAGTGTTCTTGAAGTTTGTATTTATGACAGAGGATAGATAGAGCTTTCATATGTATGCATGTATCCTGGTTCGTAGACTGAAGCACACGTTATCATGAATTGTTTCTATAGTGGTTGGTTGATTTCAAACATTTCTAGCTATTTGATACAAAGACACGAGTCTGGGAGCTGTTTGTAATTTATGATACTACCTGAGAATCTATTTTACATCGATGTAGTTCTTGAAATGTCGACATGTGTATCTAATTTCGAAGATGCTTGACTTTGGGAGTTATAATAATCATAACATTGGATCGAAACTTCAATCTAAGTATTGGTACAGTTTCGACAGGTATTTAAATGCACGATGTTCTAATGGTTTTCTTCAAATACACTTCCGTTTGAGACCTAGGGCGTCGAAGATAAAGTCGTCTACAGCAAATCCGAATCATCTCACGTTGCACAAACCTTGCCGCAACACACAATCCTGTGTTACACTTCCACGTTTGTCGACAATTACTTGATCAGACTAGCCAGGAACCAGTCGTCTTGGCGCCAAAGACCTCCAGCAAATGAAGAGCAAGAGCCGACACGCTGACCCTTGTCGGCAAGTCCATCCCCCTTATCTCACTGCAATTTCCCCAATCATCCACTGGCCACCATGCATTGAAGTGTCCAGCCAGGCGCCTGAAAGGTCTATTTTGCCATGACAGATTACCCTGTTTCCCATCTTTCGGCCTTCGTTTGCGAATTTGGCTTACGACTACAATTTGCTTCCATTTCGTCACTGGCGACGTCGATCTGAGGGGAGCAAGTATCGAGTTCTAGGATTTCAGTTGCGCAGGTTTTATAATTTAAAGGTGTATAAAAGGTTATAGAATGGTCTAGCCTTGGGGCGCACTTCTCCGAAAAGTAATATTCATTCCGTCGCAATCACTCCGAATCACGAAAAGCTCAGCATCAAGCCATGGCGACACCAAAGCGAGACCTTGAATCTCTTCCGCTTCCCGACGATAGTTTCAAGCGTCTGGAATCGGAAAATTTGTCGATAACCGATCTTACAGCCTTGCCTCCGGCTTACACGGCTCCGATTTATACTTCGGCTTCGAGGAAATGGTACCAACTGCCCTCTACAAGGGAGATTGGATCGTTCAGGTTGAAGCCGTATGAGAAGGAAACACTTTCAGAACCAGCACGGATATTTGGGATTAGAAGGCTATATTTTCTCGCAGGAACTGGAATTTTGGCATTGATCCTCTTAATTATCGGACTGGCAGCTGGGCTGTCAGGCAAGAAAAAGCTTGAGTATGCCCAGCAGTATTATTTGGAAGTGGTGTATAGGGGTTATGCTAACAGCATCCGATTTTCTCAGTGTCTTCTTACCCCTACCAACTTCAGCACAAACATTTAAAGGCGATGCAACATACTACGACACCGGGCTCGGTGCCTGCGGCTTCGACAATGCTGGTACAGAACATGTTATCGCCGTCTCTCATTTCCTCTGGGACTCTCAAAGTGTCGGATCAAACCCCAATGCAAACCCATTATGCGGTCTTATGATTCGTGCAACGAGGTACAGACCGAATAACGAGGCGTTTTTGATCGGAGCACCCGGAGCGAAAGATACGCCCGGAGGAAGGAATGTTAGTGTCGACGTTAAAATCGTGGATCGATGTGTTGGGTGTGCGGCGACAGATCTAGATTTTTCGAGGGCGGCATTTGATATATTGGCGGATCAGGCGATGGGGAGAGTTCTAATTGATTGGGCATGGCTGTGAAAGGAGACCTGGCCTGGATTGTCGGGTTCTTGCTGCCGGTTTTAATTTTCAATGCACTTAATTTATGATGCAAGAGGCATGGCGTTAGATTTCTTTGATATATCCTGTATGATACCATATTGTTTCTGTTCGCTATTGAATACTTTGACGGATAGCTCGCTTCCTTTTGAGGCTAACTAGTATATTTGACGTTACAAGGTTTTTGAAAGGTGGTAGATCGTTCTAGGTCTAGGTTGTCTCATCGCTACCCCAACCATCTAGGGCTGTCTGTATAGCTGGCTCTTCAACGAAAGCTATGGCCACTGCAAACTGCATATATTATCGGTTGAGATCCGGTTACACGGCTGTGTCCGTGCACAAATAATGGTTGGGAAGCCTGCAGATGAAATTCTATATTTATATACATTGATGATGTCACCAAATTGTGTCTTTCCTCCGGCCGTATGTACAACTGCCAAAGTGGCCTGCCATGGTCTCGTACACCAGACTCCACGAAGTTGTCATACGTATACTTTGGCCCGGATCATTATTATACGTCGGTGCTTGCAGATGCTCTGCCGAACAGCGATTAATATAATTTAGACACCGAGCTCGATGATCATAGGACACGTCTCTTCACCGATGGGCTTTCCTTTTACTTCCAATTTAAATCCGATGGAGCTTTATTATTGACTTGTCTCGTAAACTAGACTGAGACACTAGAATGTTACTATTTATCGTAAGGTAGGTTTAAGACACTTTAGTGTGTCTGAGTACGGGAGCAGTTTAATGTTTTATTCGAATCATTGACAAGTGCGATGGATTCAAATCGACGAAGTCCTGAAGAACACTCTGATGCGAGTGTTTTTTGTGGCCCCTTTTGAAATTGTCTATCTTGACTCTTTAATGGCCACGGCTCTTCGAATAGTAAATTATGACAGATCATGATATTAGCGTATATATCTAGAGCTCTATGGGCCACTTAAGTGACCATGCCTGTCGGTTCTATCGATGTATGGGGCCGTCTCATCTTAGCTTAATATTTAGGAGATATACCTATTATTGAAATATCACTCGAAAGTCCATATTATATCGAAGCCTTTCTCTAAATTATAAACCTCGACTATGTGGTCTACGACACAACTCGAGACTAAGCTAGAACATGCGTAATACAACGCGAAAAATGCAACAGGAAACTTAATTTGGGAATCTTGTTTCGCTAAATCGGGAGGAGACCACTGTTTCAGGTCCAGCTGGCCAACTCATCCCACCCACACTTGCATAAGCATCGATACAGAATCGACCTATAGATGGTCGACTTACTTGTTTTCATTTTTAATCGAGAACTTAAAGGCTTTAATGCTGTTGAGTCTCTCAACATTACATTACAATATTGGTATTTCTCAACCCTTCCTCTCTCCTGTCCCTAGTATATTAGTTTGTTCGCCTCCCGTAATGGGAAATAGCTAACAGGCACAGATCAGAGCTTCGAGGAGGCTATGCAGGCTTGATCCTAAAGGCGTCTTGGACGTGTTCCGTTCAACCTTGCAACTTGAACTAGAATTTTCCTCATTTGTATTTCCAAATACCTCGCCTTCCCTAGCACGTATTCTCAGTCATTCGATTCTCCCCCCTGATTGTCTTTCTGTGCTTTTTCTTTTCCTTTCCTTTCTATTCTCGTTTCCACTTTTTTGATCCTTTCTGTTCCTCTGTCATGGTCATACTCGCCAAGTAGCTATACCAAAGGTGCAAGCTGCCCTGCTCTGTTTCTTTTTTGATTGTGGGCCACCCCAGGAAAAAAAAAACACGGATAGTTCTCGAGAGTTGATCCCGAATCTGCAGGACCCGGAAGGCCCTCTCGCGTTATACACATCGGTGTAGTAATTCGTGGCATGCGTTTTCCTGGGCCAGATGATTCATACACCGCTGGAACGGGTGTCACGCTGAGATTGGGCATCTACCGATTGATATAATTCGGGTTAGCATGCTGTCATCGTTCTTCTTCGGTGGCGGTGGATCTGGAGGGGCAGTTGGTCATCATCATCATGGGGGGGCTATAAGGGACGAGAAGGCAGCCCGGCGAGGCAGTAGCAATAACCCAGCTACCACTTCTACCAACATCGGTGGCACTGCTAATACAAATAGCCGAAGCTGGACGTCACTTTTCCTCAAAAGAGACAAGAATAACTCAACCCCGGACAGTAATTATAGTAATCGAAGCGCGAATAGGAATGGCCATGATGTTGTCAAGAAGAGTCGAAAGTCGCCGGATGGAATAACTGCAGCCTCGATATCGACGTCGACGCTGTCGCTGCTCGAACTCGAACTTACCCGCCCTGCCCAGCTTCAGGTTCCTGGTCGGGTTCCTGTTCAAGATCAGACAGGGTCCTCGCCCTCTGCAAAACCTCACCGCCATCATTCCTCAGCCGTCCAGCACACCAGTGCCACCACCACCACCGCAAAAACCAAGGCTTCTTCAAAACTTCAGCGGCAATCTGCCCCAGTATCTTCAAAGAAAACCTCCAACCATCCTCAGCCATCTCCAAACTCCTTGGACTCGAAACGGGGGAATTCTACACCTAACGATATTGTCGTCGGGCAGCCGACAGGGGGCTACTCTTCCAGCAAACCGATCCAGGCTGAACCCCGAATCCCACCGTCTTTTCGACATTCCGCCTTTGGACCTGCATTGCTTGCTCAAAAACCTCTTTTCCCCAAACCCGCAGCCTACCTTTACACTGTCCGGTCTGCTCTCTCGTATGTATTTCTTATACACCACACCTATATCATATCCTTCATATTATCCTCAACAACAAAAGTATTCGTATAGAATACTCTAGCGTCTGTGTATGTGTTGTTGCTGACCCTGAATAACCACTGCGTTAACACCAGGTCGACAATGTCCGCAAGTTCGTCGTCCCCTCCGCCCTTAGACCCACCAAAAAGGCACATCAAAAAGGACCGTAGCCCTTCTCCTACTAGACGTCACTCTACCACTCGGAAGGTCAAGGCTCCTACCTCTCGTGACGTCGAACACCCCGATATCACTTGTCCTGAACTTCCTACACCCCCCGACTCCCGAAGAGCCACTCCAGCCCACTCCCATCGACCTAGGGAATCGTCCAGGAACCTGACGACAATCAAAGAAGATGCCCCGGAAAGAAGTAAAGAACGATCGAAGAGGCATCGTAAGCATAAGAGACCGGAGGAGAGAGAAGAGAGGGAAAGAGAGAGGAGGAAACGGAGGCTTCGGGAAGCTGAAGAGGATAGACTTGAAGAGATTCGACGACATCGCGATAGAACTCCAGTTAGCCTGACTCCGGAACAGCCTACTCGCACTCCACCACCGCCTCCGGCTGGTGAACCGATACCGTCACCACGATATACGACACCAGTGATACCAAGGAGAGAGTCGGCGACACCGGGTGCCCAGTCAATGCTACGAGCGAGTGCTACGACAATCTTCCAGGCCATAAAAACAGTTGGATCAAAATCTTCGAAAGATCAATTAAGTAATTCGTCGCCTAAGTCCAGTGGTACCCGTGTAGTCTTACAGCAAACGGACCAATCTATCAAAGTTAAGGTCGATAGTCCTAATCGTCCTAAAAATATTCACCGTGACGACGACTCTACAGATTCCGATGAACTTGAACAACCTCATACACCCGAAGCAGCAGAGTTTCCAATAGCGAAGAATCAGGAACGGAAAGGTTCGGCGCAAGTTTCGCCCAATGTTAAGATTGTAGGAGAGGATGTATCAGAGGATCTGGCAAACGAAACGGAGACTATTGACTTCCTGTTACCTTATGGTGGATTACGAGAACAATTCGATTCGGGCTACGAGATTGAGCAGGAATTACCTGAAGATGAGCTGGGTGAAGAAGATTCGGAGGGAGACGATGAGACCGTGCACGCACCCGGCGCGCAGCCAGTGAGGAAGAAGTCGCATCATACGATTGCGAACTCGGCTGTCAATGTCGACCCGCTCAGCCATCAGCTACCAGTCTTACTCAGTCTAGTTGATAACACAGTGACTGCTTACGAAACTATATTGGAAACACAAGGATCATTTGCCGTCGGAATTGGTGGATATCAACCTGTTGCTCGCCGCCTCTTAGAAAAAGTTGGAAAGCTATTTTCGAGGGAGCTACCACCAGAAGCTGCTACTTGGGGCGAAACTTTGGAGTATATCAGCGGCAGAAAGGAGTACCCTGAGCTTTGTGATGTTGATTTCAACGACGATGATGCGATTTCAGAGTTCTTCGACCATGACGACGAGAAGATGTTCATCTTTAACGCTTGCCTGGAAGAGCATGATGTTCTCGACCCCGCCGTTATTGGCCTTCGAAGGTTAATGGAAGAAGACGTCACTCCGGAAGAAACGGCGATCTACCTCACCAGTTACCCGCATATTCGACCACTATTGCTCGCCTGTAGATACATGACTGACGATGAATTGGACATTCTCTACAGTAAAAGGGCTACGGCGTTTTTGGATGTCGATGTAGCCGTACGGTCCGACAAGCAACGTGAGGTCACTGAATGCGCTGAACTCAGTAAAGGCATCGACGAAACAGTCAAGCAACTCGAAGCTACCATTGCACGCATGAAAACCGTTCAGACCGGTATCCTCAAGCGGAAAAAAGGGATCGAAGCCCACCTTTCAATTCACGCCCCGAATGACGATGAAACACCGACCTTGCCCGCCGAAATCCAAACTGCGATTGATGAGATACAAAACGAGGATATCATCAAAATGGAGGAGCGCAAGCGGAGAAGGAAGGAGTTGAGGGAGGAAGCAGAAGCGGAAGATGATGGGGATACACTCCTTCCAGATGATAGTATTAGTCAGATTAATCCGTACCGGGCGAGATATATCCCGCAGAGTGTCACCAGGGCGTATCAAGAGGCACAGACAAGGGCAGCAGCATCAGTAGCGCAGGTACCCGCTAGTGTGGCGTCAACTAAGACTTCGACATCAATCTTGCAGGAATACCTTACAGCGCGAGCGCCTCCAAGGCAAACCCAGATGGGAACCCATGGTCATAGCCATATGGCGCATTCTGCGGGGTATGATCCCAGCAATCCCGCCGGAATGGGTCACATGGGGGTTCCTAAGAAGCCCAATGCCTATCTAAGGATGGCACTTCCCTCCAAAGTGTACGGCACACTTGTGAATGATCTCAAAGATGTAGTACGAAGATTACCAATACATGCGAATTCAAATAGAAACCTGGAGGTAATTCCGGAGAGGGGGAGACACCAGAGGTTGGTAGGAGCGGAACTCCTGACACACACCAGCATTTGCAAACTCCATCGCCGTATGACGATGCACTCTACAGAAGCAACTCACGGGGTTCGACAAAGACCCCCGTGAGGAATGTGAGCGGAGCATCAAGTAAGAAGAGTGGATTGTTCAGCAAGAAGCCAGTAGAAGATATGGACAGGGGTTGCACACCTGTTATTGTACATGGCGGTGTCGGAGGGTATGGGAGTTCGAAGCCTGTGGGCGTACCAAATGATGCCGGCGTGAATATCAGGAAAGACAAGGAGAAAGGTGATAGGGAGAGGGAGAGGCGGAAGCGAGAGAAGGGGAAAAGCGGAAGTGGCAGCCGTCGGAAGGAGAGTTACGCTGAGAAGCCGAGGCGATAGAAAATTCGTTGCCTTCGATGAATTCGTTGGGATATGATAAAATGATTTGCATGGTTAATTCGGCGTCGTTACCAAGGTTTGAGTTTTGCTTTCTTTCTTTTATTTTGCATCCCGTTTACGGTGGCTGTGGTACGGCTTGCCAGATCTTGTTCTCGCATCTTGCATATTCACGCGAGCAAGCTTCATCTTTCATTCCTGCTTAGCGTTCTTGGATTTTCACCTTGCTTTAATGTTTTTGCTTACGGATTTAGCGGGAGTTCAGATTTTGATTTTAACATCGTCTTTGCAAGCCTTTGGCGTTGCCATTTATAAATGTATCGATCTCGAAAATCGATTTTATTAGTTCCTAAAGCCTAGGCATGGTTTAAACTTGGGGGCAAGGCATTTTGAAATGTACTGTACAACAATGAGCAAAAGCAAGTTTTTATGGTTTCAAGACTCCTAAGATCCCGCTTGTCGTACAAAGATTATTTCTGATGAAGTTATGCTGGAGGATACGTAGACTTGTTGTAAATTTAGTGTTGCTGCTTGGCCGATTGCCAACTGACTGGGTTCGCGGGTGCTGACGCTGGGCCAGCTATACCCCTTTCCGAATTACCTAATTCTTGCCTTAGATGGTCGACGAATGGCCATGGATTCAACAACCAACCTTATAGACCGATCTTATGGCTACCGACCAGAAATTAACTACCTGGTAGCTGGCGCTGCCGGTTGTGGGAAAACCACGTTCCTTGAGTAAGATCCCAAGCATCTTGTCCCAAGCCTTATTCATGAATGCTAACCTCTAAAGACGAATTACAATCGGCAAGATTGGTGGAGTATGTAACTACAATATTACATTTCTTACGGGTCGCGGACGAAGCTATCTCTGCGCACTAGTACTACGGACTCTATGACTAAACTTTCATTCACAACTGTTTAACCTCTAGGATGACTTCCGGGTCCCTAACAAACCATTCGTACTCACCAATTCCGCGCAGGAGAATTCACCACTCCTAAATTTCCACGAAAACGAGTGTTTGGATTCAGATCAGAGGAAATTGCGACCAGAGGTTCTCGTACTATGCTATGATATTGGCAATCTTGCTTCGTTGGAGCAGTTGGATCCTATTGTAAATCGCCCCGGGTTTATATATAGCTGATTATTCTCAGCGGCTAATCTACGATAGAATCGGGAGGTAGCCAGAATATATGGCGCCGACCTGCCAACTATCGTCCTCGGCCTCAAGAGGGATTTGCGACATGAAAAGCGGGAAGGGGAGTTCATCGATCCGTTAGTAGTAAGTAAACCCGACGTCTACTTCTTCCCGCTACCGTACATCCCCCATGATCTTCGCCCTGCATTTTTGAATCCCACTTTATCCGACAATCACCATTCCCTGGTTTTGCGAGTCGACTCCGACAAGGGCATGTCCTGGCAAAAGCTTGCATTAAACCCTATGCAACATTTGGATAAATTCGTCCCTTGCATATATAATATATAAATGCCGATATATACTGACATGGATTTTGGGGGGGTTCCTCTTGTCTTGCCTTACCAGGGATATAAAACCGCACAATCCCTGGAGTGCGCTATGTACATGGAATGCAGCGCGACAACCGAAGAGCTTATTCCTGCTGTTGTCGAGGATTTGGTGAAGAAAGGATTGGACGTTAAGACTGGGAACGCGCATCAGGCGTCGGGGATGGGGAATTGTTGTATTAGCTAGGTGGATCGGGGAGCGTTTATAGCTTTAGTTGGTAGATAATGTATGTACTTTGCAAGAGTATTTTGCAAATTGACGCTCTTGGTGGTTTTCATTCCCTGTTGAGAGCTATCTGAGTTGAGTATAGAGCTTGCTAGTATGGTTTTTTGTCTTGAAGGTGCGCCTTCGGTGCTATGAGGTCGGTATCCCTCAAGGGTTTCCGGAGCGGGATGACATCGGAATCGATCTGTAATATGGATAGCGTCTACAAGTTTAAGAAATAAATTCTTTATACGGAGAGGAGAACAATATATGTTTATTGTATCGGAGCTTATTTCGAGATGATACTATTGGCTAATTAGTAAATATTCATGAGGAGCCGCCCTACAGCTACTTTTAGGATCATGTATATAAGTATTCGAAATTCTCCACTAGATGCTAGGTGAAGGCGAAAACTATTAGACTAAGGATAAATAGTTTTTTACAGATTTGAAATTTTGGTTGGAATTAATACACAGTTTGAAGATTGAAGTTCCGTTGAAAATCTCGTAGACTATGTATCCGAATATATTGAGGCCATCCTATTTCTAAAGGATTATAGAAAGCCCGTAAGTCGACTCTCCCATATACAGATTTCGATCATAAATTGCTCTCATCATCAGATATTCGTCAACTTTCACTATTTCAACGCCGCAGTCGAATTGTTCTGGTAATTTTTCCATATACGCATGGGAGCACCAGAGTGTCCTCGAGCTAGGTACCCGCAAGCAGGTATTCCCGAAATATGCACACAAGTCACTGTACAAAGCATATAGTACCCACAACTGCATAGGTATCTTGCCGACTTTAACCACTTTCTAAATTGATGTTCTCAAGCTGTGGAGTTTCGATATTCCAGCTCGAAGCTCGGAGAAATAGCGGCTTTATTGGTACCAATTGGTTATTCCGGACGCAGGTTTGAGTTCATCCACCAATCACCAGCAACTCCGCCCAAAGCTTAGCTTGGGAACTTGCCGAAATAGCTTGCCACCCCTCGCCACAGCTGTCCCGCTTTTGTCTGGATAAAATAAAATAAATAGCTGAGGGGTCGGATTCTGGGAATATTTAAGCAGATATTACGATCCTCTTTTTTTTCTTTCTATTTCTATTTTTTAAATCGACCGTAATTGACCTTTCCAAAACTCTTCCGGATTCGATCCCAAGGCTTCGAACAAAAATCCTAACAACTTCCAACACACATCCTCACAGCATTCCATCAAGATGGTTACTATCACCGGCTACATCTCTCGCGATGTCCGCTTTCCTGTAAGTGTGGACTAACACCCGTTCCCGTTTAATTGGCTGTCCGGTTTCTGAAACTCTTGAATGGCCAATTGCTAGGTATTTCAGAAGAATGATTGAGTTTTTCTTACTGCAGATACACTATGGGACCCCGGGATAGACCTCGCTGGATAAAACCGGCTCAGATGCTATGAATGCTGCTGGAGATTACTCCGCTGCTTATTGCATCCTCTCGACGGATACTGAACTTAAAGGACATGGCATGGTGAGTAGTTCCTTATTTCATCCACGTTACGGGAAGATAATTGCTAATTGGCCCGTTTTAGACTTTCACAATCGGCCGTGGAAACGACATCGTCTGCCGCGCAATCGAAGCTTTCGCCGACAGAATAAAAGGCCGAACCCTCGAATCTCTTATCTCAAACATGGGCCAAACTTGGCGCTACCTAGTCAACGACTCTCAATACCGCTGGATCGGACCCGAAAAGGGAGTTACCCACCTAGCTCTCGGCGCCGTTGTCAACGCCATCTGGGATCTTTGGGCAAAGTCCGTTGGAAAGCCCGTGTGGAGACTTGTTGCCGATTTCACACCAGAAGAATATGTGAGGTGTATCGATTTTAGGTATATTACCGATGCCATTACGCCTGAAGAGGCGGTGGCGATGTTGAAAGAGACGGAGGGTGGAAAGGCAGAGAGGATTCAAACTGCGGAGAAGAATAGAGCGGTGCCGGCTTATACTACTTCTGCTGGATGGCTGGGGTATGGAGAGGAGAAGATGAAGGCTTTGCTGAGGGAAACTATTGAACAGGGTTATAGGCATTTTAAGTTGAAGGTTGGAGGAAATTTGGAAGAGGATAAGAGGAGGTTGAGGATTGCTAGGGATGCGATTGGGTATGATAAGGGAAATATATTGATGGTCGATGCTAACCAGGTATGCTTTTTACTTTCTACGAGATACACGGTGATGGCTTGGATACTAAAGGGTTTAGATCTGGTCTGTCCCCGAAGCCATCGAATGGATGAAAGAACTCGCCGAGTTCAAGCCATGGTTCATCGAAGAACCAACCTCTCCGGACGACATTCTCGGCCACAAAGCCGTCCGTGATGCCCTCAAGCCCTACGGAATCGGTGTGGCCACCGGCGAGATGGTCCAGAACCGTGTTATCTTCAAACAGCTCCTTCAATCCGGCGCCATCGACGTCTGCCAGATCGATGCCTGCAGAATTGGTGGCGTCAACGAGGTCATGGCTGTTCTACTCATGGCTAAGAAGTTCGGCGTTCCAATTGTTCCCCACTCCGGCGGTGTCGGGCTTCCGGAGTATACCCAGCATTTGTCAACTATTGACTATGTCGTCGTTTCTGGAAAGTTGTCGGTGCTAGAGTATGTTGACCACCTTCACGAGCACTTCTTCTATCCTTCGGTTATCAAGGACGGATACTACACCACTCCTACAGCACCTGGATACTCTGTTGAAATGAAGCCGGAGAGTATGGAGGCCTATGGTTTCCCGAATGGTAGCTGGTGGCAGAGTGATGAGGCTAAGGTTATCACTGAGGTTAAGGAGAAGATCTAAATTGGAAGTAACTCTAGAGTTCTAAATGTGCATAGTATTCATCCTTATCCAATATCCGAAAAGTATAGCCATAGATTCTAAACTAAGAACAGAAAAGTTAACAATCACCCGACTCAGTTCGTCCCTTGATCCATAATCAATCAAACTCGTCTAATATAACGTCTAGTTTTGCTCTTTCATTTTCTTCTGCTCCTCCAAAAAGCCAGCATCCGGTGAGTCCCAGGTATAGTCCAACCATTCCCAAAGTATATCCCTTACCCCCTCAAACAAAGCCTCATCAGCCTTATACCTCTCCTCATCCAACTTCGTATACCCCCTCAAATCCCCTTCCTCCCCCCCACCCCCATCCTTCTTCAAAATCTTCTTCACAGTCTCCACATTCTCATCAATCTCCCCAATACTCCCTCCACCCAAAATCGTAATCCCAAACCCCTTCTCATCTACCCTTGCAAACTCTCCAACCGCGAACCTCAAAGACAAAGAGGCCATACTATCACCCTCTCTCCGAGCTTCAACCCACTCCGCCGCTTCCGCAGCTTTCTCCCTCAATCCCCTCGGCGCCGGATGAAAATCCCCAAGTTCACCAATCGGTACCCCTCCCTTTCTCAAAAGTCCCATACATAACGGACTAGCATTGAGTACAACCCCAACTCCACCATCACCATAGAGTCTCCCGAGACTCTTCTTCAAGCTCGTGTTTTGGATGTTCATATGACAATAAGTCTGTACCACATCTACCGCCCCCCCAAACGTCTCCTTAACTTCAACCGCAATATCAGCCAACAATGCAGGCGGATACCCCGATATCCCTACATGGCGAATTAACCCTTCATCCTTCATCTCAAATAACGTCTTAACAGCCCCCAATGCTTCCTCGCGGGACACGAATTCCACATCGTGCGTAAACACCACATCTAAATAACTTGTTGAAAATCTGTTGAGGGAACGCAAGACGGACGCACGTATTGCCGGCGGTGAATAGTCGAATTTATTAGATGTTATACGTCCGCATTTTGTCATTAATATGAGTTCGGAACGTGGGTAGAGGGATGTCAGTGCTGGGTCGGAGAATGCGGCGCCGAGAAGGATTTCGGAAGGGTCGTAGTATGGAGAGGTATCGAAGGCTCGTATGCCAAGGGATAATGCATGTAGAATGGTTTCGAGGACGGGTTTCGAAGTTGGATCGGTTACTATCTACATGGTATTCGATAAAATGCCAAGTAAGAACAAAAATGACGTTTGTGAGTTATGATTATGGGGGGTGTCTCAAGAACCTGTCGACTCCAACCCGCTCCACCGAGTACCACTCTTCCAGTTTTGCTATTGAATGGATTCATTGGAAGCGTTTATGAGCTTTTGGCGACAGCTCGTTAAGTTGTTTGGCAATAATTACTGCGCAGCTGCACCTCGATCTGAGCTCCCAGCTATATACTAAGCTAGGATGCGAGCGGACTAACTAACCGACCCACTGCGGGGCTAATGTTGTATCTTTTACCCATTATACCCGGCCGTCGTGTAACTTGACAGAAAATCCGGAAAAATTAGGCCTGAGCGATTGACCCGTGGTTCATGTGGAATGTTGGGATAGCGTTCCTTTCGGACGGTATGGTACCGATCTAACTCTCCCGTTGGGCATCGAGGTGGAGAAATTTCATTTCTAGTTCTAGGATCCAGCCGACGGTTTGACTCGATTTCATCGTAGAGTGCCTAACTTCGTGTATGGTACTCCGTAGCAGTAGATGGAAAGATAGTGGGTAAGACAGAGATACCGGAAGCCATAAGGTGATTATGTAAAAAAAGGAATGAGGCTAAGCAGAAAGAAGAAAGCCCCATGTAAATCAAGCTCGAGTTCATATCCTTGTTGTATTTTGAAGTCCAGGTGTGTTGCTACTTCAAGTGTTAGCTTCATGAAGTCACATATATAGTAGTATATGATAATATAAATGAGCTACTATGAACGTCTCGAGAGATATTACTTCTACGAGTCGATCGGATTCACATTATTCTCTTGACATAGTAAGACGGTCCTTCATTCTTTCTAGCGTCTATCATTATCTGCCAACTCAGCCTAGTACCAATATCAGCAGCCGTTCGAATTAAGTTCCTAGAATGCACCTGTGGAATAGCTATATATCTTACCTCGAGCTCTTCTCTACGGACATGACGTAGAGCCGACCTTAGACCATCAACATTGAAACCAAAGAGTTCCAAGTTATTCAGGCTCTCGTAGGTGATTTCGTAGTCTTTTTTGTTAAGCGTGATATAGCCACGACGGGCGGCTTCGAGATCAGCGTCTCGAAATGAATTAGCAGTGCCCCGAATTTCTGGCGGGAAAACCTCCCCGACCGGAGGGAAGAAGATTTTTCCATCCCAGACATCCGGGAGAGGTCGTTCACCAGAATCTTGCACAATGGAAAAACTCTTGTCAGCATATGAACTCATCGGTTTCCTCTTCACAGCCCACCCTGGTGACCCACTTCTCGAAATCAGAATCATTCATCGCGAGTGTTTCCTCTCGAGTAGGTTCTGGCTCGGGAGAAGTGAGCGGAGACGGAGTCGGCCGGGGTGGAGTGGCTGCCAGTGGCGAGGGGGTAGGGGGCTGGCGGAGTAACTGGAGTGGCAGCCTTCGGTGCCTTTGGCACGACTAGCTTAATCACAGTACTTCTGTCATCCTTACGTGGTTTATGTGGGAGAAGTTCTTTAGACGCATCCTTTTCTTTCTTCTCTGATTCCAGGTCATGTCTGGCCTTTTTGACCACTAACTCCTCTATCCTGTCTTCAAGCTGTCGTTTCGTCATTTCATCCATGTTTAGCAGTTTTCCCTGCAAGATACAGAGAAAGAATTTTGTTAATGGTCTATATTTTGTTGAAATCATCATGATATCATGGTAGATAATGATACTTACAACAGGAGGTATTGATTTATATATCCGATGATTCTGATTCTTCTCGATCTTAAGGTTCTTGGTTGTATATTTAAAGGTCTCTTATATTGACTCGTCTAGGTTGAGCTTGAGGGAGAGCGCCTTTAGCTCCGGGCTTGCTAGGGTTCCGAGCCCCCGGAGCCATGATGATATTGGTGGAAACGAGCAGATTGTACTATTAATAGATGGATAAGGAGGGATATACCTAAGTAGGACGCGTGATTTGTAGTGTATTAAGCTTGTGAGGTAGTTTGACAAAGGAATATCAGTCCAGTGAATAGAGGTGATGATAGTAATGATTTGAGGAGCTGATAGTGGTGATGCTATTCTGGGATTCTTGTGATACCTAAAGGTAAGTGGATTTGGTATCTAATTTAGATTGTTGCTGGGTGATCCTATGATCTGCTGTACCCTAATTGAAACACATCCATAAATAGTCAAGCTACATTAGATCTCCAGACCTCTAGTCAGACGATCTGGATCGAAAATCAACCATATCTACGAATGTGTTAGAGACTGGGTATATGCACTGTGTCTAGGTACAAACATAATATTCCCCCTAACTTGAGGTCTTGTAGAAAGACGAACATGTAATTAATAGAACTACCTGGGTAACAACCTGATCAAAACTAGTACTACTATTTCATGATACTTCAAAAAAGAAAGATAGAATGGAAGACAGTATAGAAGAAAGATGAAACGGACACAAGGAAAGATCTCAAAGCAAACCCAACAGTATTCAAAAAGAAAAGAAGGGGGAAGACGTAAAGACAGAAAGAGGTAAAGATAGAAAGAAAGAAAGAAACTTAAACGAGGCAAATAAAGTGCGGACCGTTAATATCTCAGTGAAGAACTCCGGCTAAGATGTAACTCACGCCGTCGCTTCGATAGCCAGTTGGATGCGTAGATGATGTCGAGGCTAAACCGAACAGCATATTGTAGGTATATATACTTACGTACATATATACATACTTCGCCATTCAAATATATTTTGATTGTAGGTATCGCGAGGATACTTCTTGGTTAGGGCTGCTTGCCACAATTTGCCGTCCACTCTCTACATCTCATTATCGATACCGTCATTGTTGGCAATGGAGGGGACGACCTCGGATTCTTGATTTTAGCCGGTAGACTCGTCGCTGGCAGTAATGCCTTCATCGCTGGGACTTTCTTCACCAGTATCTTCATCCATAGGGTCGACTTCATTGTTCTGCTCCCCTTGAGTATCCGCAGGTTGGTCAGGTTGGTCATTATCATCCTGTGAACTGTCAGTCAAAGGGTATTCCAACGTCAGGTGCGTAAACTCCTCTGAAAGCTGACGTAACACAGGTGCAGCATCATTGCTCTGATTCGATTGATCCGCTTGATTCGCGGTATTGGCGTTACCATCATCACCTTCATCGCCCGACTACCCTTCCACACAATCACCCTCGAAACCCTGTACCATCTAATGCGGTTGTCCATCTCCTTCATCATCTTCCGGGTTTGGCACTGGCGTTGAACTGTGGTTTCTGCTGCCGTGGGAATTCAAACTTTGAGTCCCATCGTCCCGAGCACCCATGGACACCTGATTATCAGGAGTAGAAGGCCCGCCCGGGCCAGTCTCGTCACCAGCGCCCGGGTCGCAATTGACACTTGGCCCAACGCTGTTGGAGCCAGTTAAATATCCAGTTTCTGAGGATTCTGGCTGGCTTTCCAATTCATCTAGCAGTCTCATGTGATCAACCGAGAACTCACCCCACGCAACCCTCCAGAACGAACCACTTGCAAATTCTCTTTGACGGTCTGATAACCGCCCAAAAATCTCTGGATGGTTGAAGGTATACTCCGAAAATGGTCTCCGTAGTGGTCCTGACTAGATCTGGGCTCAAATCCGGGTTCAAAGGAAGGTGGGCGACGTCGGCCAGATCTTGCAAGCCGTCGGAGATCCCGGTATGTTAGTGTGTCGAGGTGCTCTGGCTGCGAGGGTACTACTTCAAAAGCTCTAGGGTAGCCGTCATCGTCGTATAGTCTTCTGTTTGCAATGTTGATGAAAGCATTTTCGATGAGCCTATCCCGACTTCCACGGCGCCGGATGCCATTGTAGTGACTGAACGGAGCAGTCGTTCCCCAGGCAGTGCGAGTCGTTCCTAAAGGCACTTTGTATGATGGTATATACTCGTATAATTATAGCATACTTATCGGCGTATGTAACTTCTTGATATGCACAGTGCCGTAAATTTGTGGATTATTTGACTAAAATCCTTGTTTGAGTCGATCTAGAAACTTCAGATTTATGAGCAGGGAAGATCTAGGACCATGGGCTGCCGACAATGATGTCTCAGGAATTAAGATATCAAAGAGAATCTTCCGGTCTAAAGTTGTAATCCGGGCAGGATATAAAACAGAAGATTAAGCAATGAAAGATTCGAAAATTAACTTTCGATTAATTAAGAGTAACGAATTTTCGAAACGTCGTCGATATGAATGGGTTGGCTTTCACAGGCTAATCGTTCTAGGGTATCAGGAAGAGAGAAGCAAAGAAGATACAGAGCTTTTTTGTCCCCCGAAGAAATAGAGAATGACTTGGAATGGCCATCGATATACTGGGCGTGCATATTCTAAAGTTAGTCTCTAAATCAGCTTCTCCTCTAGCGGCTCCTGCAAATCTCATGGTCTGCAGTGTATCTAGCATACCAAATTTAGGTTATGAGTTGTCGTTGTTGTATTCTAATCGTCGCGCCAAGTCACGTGGATTCCTGTCATCTAAATCTAGATCTACGCCTTTAGTCCTGGGACCGGCCTTGGACTTTTGCAATCCTGTACTGGAGATATTTGAACGTAGTCTAAATGGAATTATGAATATTGCAGTTATAAAACATGTTATACTGGGGTACTATGCAATTACAAGGATGCCATGCTTGCGGGAGAATAAAGCAAAAGAAAATAAATCGAATGAACGCCGTATGTTCACCTGCCGCTTTATGATGTAGTCATACCCGTGCTCCTCCATACCGGTGTGAGTTTTTTATACATAAACTAGAATTCTGCTTTTCATGCCCGTCCTGTCGATGTCATAATGAGGCCGTGCTATTGCACTATTGCGCTCCAGATCTGAATTAGTCGAGAAGATGTGGGATATCCTCAACGCTGGCTTCACGAATAAGAATTTCTATAACGGAGTGAGTTAGTATTTCGAGCCGGATAGAAGTTATGTAGTAGTAGTAGTAGTAGTAGAAAACTTACTATGAACGGCCGTCATCAATGGGAACTCGCTCTCCTTTCCTCTAGCCTTCAAGAACTCGTTGACCTCCATAGCTGTCAATGTTCCCTGTAGCTTCTGACCATTGAGGACCTCTGCTTCAATCTCTTCAATAGGCCTGCCTTGTTCCACAGAGAGCTTGGCACACTTGTGATTTCTGCCACCAGCGCAGCTAGTAATCAAATCTGCGACACCACAGCTTTCCTCTGTAAACGTCTCGCTCTTGCAAGAGTCAAAGAACATCAATCCAAACTTTCGCATCTCGAGAATACCAACTCGCATGATTGCTGCCTTAGCGTTATCACCCCAGCCCATACCGTCGACGAAACCGGCGCCAATGGCAATAACATTCTTCAAAGCTCCACCTAGCGAGGTTCCGGCGACATCATGAATCATTCTGACGTGGAAGTAAGGTCTGTGGAACAAGTGCTTCCATAGCGAATGGTCAATAGGAGGGAACTCCTCTGGGCATGGAGTCAGAGTTCCTGGTGGGTCATAAGCGATGGTCGTCTCACAGAACTTCTCTTCCGCGACTTCGTTTGCAATGTTGGCGCCGGACAGAGCACCACAGTAGATACCGAGTTTCCTGCCAATAACGTCAGAGAACAATGAGATGCCCTCGGGTGAGACATCGACACCCTTGATACATGAGACAGCCCTAGCGTATGGTACGATATGACCGTGGATCTGGTCACAGATCTTAGAGACGAATTGATGAGGAACATTGAATACTAATAGAGAAGCGTCCTTGACGGCAGAGAGGATTGATGGGTCGGCGACAAGGTTGGGAGGAAGAGCGATGTTCGGTAGGTATTTAACATTCTCATGGAGTTCATTGATTAGAGAAGATAGCTTTCTAGGCCGAGAGTGTTTTGAAGCATCGTAGGCCTTGTGGGAGGATGGAAGCTGATAGTCTTCTTCGAAAACCCACATGCGGACCTCGGATTCGAAGAGGTGAGGATGTGCTGTCGTGTTCTCAGCGAGGATTTTAGCTATTGCCGAACCCCTATGAATTGAAGCAGAAGAGCGTGTTGGTTAGCTGATGGCCTCTTGCGTAACATACTTCTTAAATTAAGTACTTTATGTAACGTAACACGAACATGAACATTGGCATGAAGGTGGACACGAACGGGAAGTTAATAGAAGCAGTCCAAACTTACCAATTGCCAGAGCCAATGATGGCGACTTTGTGCTTTCTAGTTGGAGCCATTCTTCTTACTGTTGACGACGAAGACGAAGATGTTGAGGGTGATGATGCAGATGCTGTGATATGTCCAGCGACCCGGGCTAATCGAGCTGTAGCGCGAGAAGACATGTGGAAATCGATTCTGAGCAGTGAGGCCTTTGAGGGTTTTATATAAAAACAAGAACAAAAGCTAGTTCAAGTTGTATTTGAGAGTAAAGGCCAGCGAGGACTAGGGCCGTATGCACAGTGGAATTATCTGACGGCACTTCTTTACGTAAACGGCCGTAGCCCGGAATACTGAATTGGGAACTGATGGATAGTCTTCTTCTGTAGTCTGGGGAGCTGGATGAATGTCTGTACAGTAAAGTCTTTCTTTCTGTTGGTGCGACGTAATTGTTGAGGAAAGTCAGGCCTAGTTATAAATTGGTGGGCCGTCATCCAATGCAATGCAGCTTTCACACGACCCTTTTTATCGACCCTTTTTTTCTTCTAGAAGCAGCTGCATTGCAGGGGGGAAGGTTCTGCTCTGCAATGATAATGACATAAATTATGCGTATGCCCGGGACCCTGGCCGCGAAATGCAGTGCTACAATGATATTTTTCTGGTACGGGGAAGGCATTTCTTTGGCTTGTGAAAGGTACACCCGTTGAGGCTGCGCAAATCAGGCAGGTGTGCACCAAGACACCAAGACATGGCTCAGATTTCCTACCACAGAAAACGGTCCGAGGCCTGGAAAGAGATGAAAAAAACCGGCTGTGGGCAAACCGGTCATTTGCATTGCTCGGTGGAATCGGATCACCGGCCTTCCCGACTTTTCTTTAGCTAAGGGAATTCTAGAATGGCATTGCGAATCGCATTGCACTGACACCGTGCATAGTTACCGCTGGTGTGCTCGTATTCTGGTTCAGCTCGTGTGGGGGCATTTTAATGCCGGACGGATGGCTCCATGCGACCGCATTTTTTTCAAGATTCTGAGACAGGCATCTGAGATTTGCCATATGATTTTTGTTTTAGACAGATACTAAGTGAGAGGTACTTATTTACCTATCGATCGGAAGATTAAAAACAGGCCGAGGTTCTAGGCAGGATTAGATGGGATAAGGATACAAGATTAGACATATCAAATCGGGTATATTAATTAGCATTTACATCGATCTCGTGACAGCATGATTCTCAAACACTATGTACACATTTGGACCTCGTTCCGTCGGCCATGCGATCGAGATCCAAGGGCATGCCATCAGAAGCGAAAAGCTTGGCCTTTTCTCGGGCATCTCTAGTATGTGGTTGGGCATATGCAACAGATATACTATAATCCTCTTGCTGACGTCGACGCAATCATGATTCCACTCACGAGACTACCCCGCTTCCGCTCGCGGGACCGTTATTCATATGTTGTTATCCCTCCGACAAAGTATCGTGACCTGGAGGGATTCTTCTCCGGTCCATTTTCGAGACCCTAGGATCGTTTGAGGTAATATACCCCTCCACCCCCAGCTTGCCGCGTTTAAGTGATCAGTTTGTAGCTTCTGGTGTCCGAGCTTTGTCCTCGGGTTTGTCTAACATGCCCATTGCTAAGCGGTTGCCGAGTATCTTGCCTCTCGTGAAAGACTTTTCCCTTGCGACTGTGAATCTTGCTTTAGTTAGTTCGTACTTGGTATAGAAGTCCTGCGGTGTAAATGTGCAGCTGTCGCCTTTGGTTTTGTGCATATGCCCGTAGCCCAGCTGAACGAATAATTCCGGTTTGCAGCCCTCGGGCGCTAATCCGTATATGTTGAGGAGAACGTCAAGCACTCTCTTATTGGCTTCTTTATCCCAGGCATCTGGCACCATGACATTGACGATGTGGAAATTGGGAGGCAAATTTGGGACGTCTAAGACTGAGGCCTTGACGGCGTGTGCGAAAGTACGGCTAAGGTCTCCAGCAATAAGAGATCTTGAGAGTTCAGCAAAGACTTGGTCGACACGAGAGGGGGAGGCTGGAATGAACCAGCCGCCGCATGTGTAGTTGTATTTAACAGCTAGATCCCTCAGTTCCCGGCCTGCAGATTTGAAAACTCTCTCGAGTAGGTATTGACGGGGTCTCCACTCTTGTCCGGCTGCTCGGCTTGCATTGGTAGCCTCATCGGCGTCGTAGGATTGAATTCGCTGAGTGGTCTCCTCCAGAAGATCTTTTGCTCTCGCCGTACAGGTGTAGTTGTCAGGCTTCGACACCGGGTAGCCAGGGTTCGAATTATCTCGCTTTACAAAGATCCAAGTTCCGTCGATCGACTGGTGAGTGGTCGTAGATGGTGGGTATTTTCTTAGGAATTCGTTTAAAAGAATTGGATTCGATGGTCCCTCGAAGACTGGAAGAGTGAGAGCCTTGATACCGGGTATCTCGAGACCGGTAAGGGCACCGGATGGTCTTGGAGGCTGGGTTTCCACCCTCACAGACCGCATCCTAATCCCAAATTTATCGCCGCCGCCGCCGCCAGTAGTATAGTCGATACGAGGCCCTTTTTTCGCAGGAACGGAGATGAGTGTAAATCTGGGGCTTTCCCCAATGGTTGTGACATTAGATGGAGCCAGCTTGGAAGCGGCAGACTCCGTGTTTGGTTCATTCCCCTAGAATATACTAAATCAGCCAAATTGACTCTAGGGTACCAAATTTAGATAGTACTGTTCTTTGTGGAGTTACGAACTGGTATTTTGAAGTGATAGTTGAATTGGTCTATGACCTGATCACGCTTTGTCAGATATCGAATAAGCGGCCTGCCTTCCCCTTGGCTAGCAGTTCCCCATGAAGCTGATGAATTGAACCGCACATGTTGAAATCGAGATTTCGGCGGGCGTAGGTGGGTTATTGGGATACGGACGGTCATATTTGCGGGGGAGGGGTATCGAGGTGTGCAACGGGCTGTAGTGAAGTTGAAGAATGGTGTTGAGGCTTCTAGAAATTTAAAAGATTCGCTTGTTCGGATTTGGAACTTTGCAAACGCGTCTTCAGCACGACCCTTTAAAGACCACGATCACCCAGCGATTGAAATGTCGGCGACAGTAACAGCGGGCACGAAGAGAGGCAGGGAGGAACAAGGGGGGGAGGACGCTCCGAATAAACGGGCGGCATCAGCTGTACCCGAAGACGACGGCGGTAAGCTTCACAGGCGCCGGCGCACAAGACCCAGTATGATTAACAGGTAGTCCTTTGTACAGACAGCTCCTCAGACGACGGTGTCGGCCCTTCCCTTCCATCTGCAGCGGCCGCTGCGAAAAAGAGAAGAACCCTCAAGCATGAAGCTCTATATCTCTCTAACTTGCCGAATCAAACCCGGTACTACCGTTCTCTCATGCACCGTGACAATGTCACTTTTGCGAACTGGACACCTTTCACCGACTTCCTGATTACAACTTCTACGGACGGTGTCATTAAGTTTTGGAAGAAGCAGGATGTGGGGATTGAGTTCGTAAAGATGTTTAAACCCCATGCCGGGGATATCGTGGGTGTGTCGGTTAGTGCAGACGGCAGAAGCTTTGCTAGCTGTGGAGTCGATAAGACGATTAGAATATTCGATGTGGTTACATTTGGTATGGTGAGCGTCGTTTCTAGAGCATATAGATGGACTTTATTAGGGCTCGCTAACTAGCGTTATAGATCTCATCGCCATGTTGACGTTAAAACATACACCGACAGCTATCTGCTGGGTTCACAAGAGAGGTGCATCGATACCGATTCTTGCTGTTGCGAATGAGTTGAATCAAATCCAAATCTTCGACGGGCGAGGGGAGAATACAGAGCCGATACATGAGCTAAATAAGCTACACCGACGACCCGTTAATGCTATGGCATTCAATAACGTGTTCGACTGTGTAATATCATCGGATGTCGGTGGAATGGTGGAATATTGGCAACCGCACGACGACTACGACAAGCCAAGTGGTGTTTTTGAATACAAGGCTGAAACCAATCTTTTCGACTTCAAGAAGGCGAAGTCTGCTCCGACATCTTTGACGATATCACCTACCGGATTGCAATTCGCGACGTTCTCATTGCCAGACAGGCAAATTAGAGTATTTGATTTTGCTAGCGCTAAACTGCTGAGGACTTACGACGAATCAATTGAAACAATAACTACAATGCAGCAGGCAGGGACAGCGGTACAAAAGGTGGAAGATGTGGATTTCGGAAGACGATTAGCCGTGGAGAAGGAGATTGAAGCGGAGTCAGTCAGAAACAAGATTAATGTCATATTTGATGAAAGCGGGCACTTTATTCTCTACGGGTCGATACTCGGTATCAACGTAGTGAATACAGTCACGAACCGAGTTTCGAGAATGTTCGCAAAGGACGAGACCGGAATGGGGAGAGCAATTAACCTGGCCCTCTACCAAGGTGCACCGAAGAAGAAACAAGTGGTTACATTGGACATGGCAGCATCTTCGAATCCACTGCTACAAGAGGCTGGGCTTCGAGATCCAATGCTCGTGTGCACAGCTCATAATAAGCACCGGTTCTATATGTTCAACTCAGATGCCGATGTCAATAAGTCAGAACGAGATATCTACAACGAAAAACCAACCACGAATGCTAAAGGATCAACTAAGATTGAGACAAAAGCGAAGGAGTCCGGCACGGCAGCAATCATCCATACGACTTTTGGCGATATTCATATCCGGTTGTTCCCGGAAGCCGCGCCCAAGTCTGTTGAGAATTTTGTTACGCACTCGAAGAACGGATACTATAATGGCCTGATATTCCATCGTGTTATACCCAAGTTCATGATCCAGGTGAGTAGTATTGTGCAATTGCTTAACCTGAACCCTACTAACGCGAAGAAAAAAAATTGTAGACTGGTGACCCATTTGGAGACGGCACTGGTGGTGAAAGTATCTGGGGCAGAGAATTTGAAGACGAGTTCTCAACATTAAGACATGACAAGCCATACACCGTCTCGTAAGTGCCCTAAATCGATAAATAATATCGATGGTTAATTCCCCTCGGATTACTGATCTAGTTCATTATTTGTAGGATGGCGAATGCCGGCCCAAATACAAATGCCTCCCAGTTTTTCATCACGGTGGAGAAAACCCCCTGGCTCGATAACAAGCACACCATCTTCGGTCGAGCGGTGCAAGGTTTGGACGTAGTTACGAAGATATCACAGGTCCGGACGCACAAAGACAAACCGCTCCAGGACATCCAAATCATCAACATTGAAATAGTTTAAAGCGACATTGCATAGAATGGATACCCGGAAATGTATTATATCTCACGAACATGATATGAAGTCAGATATGCACTAGACCAGACTAAACCGCACTAGCGCACTCAGACACCGTTACCTGATAAAACTTGGCATTACATCATTGCGCCGACCGCCATGCTCATGGACTGCGCGACCATGGCAGAATTGAAAGTTAAAAACGTGGAGCCTTTGATTGAGCAATTGAGTAGCGGGTACGCCCTGTTCTGTTCTGTTCTGTTCCTGAACGATCAACCAGACATTAATAGTCCGCGTCCCGCAGTTGCATGGACTGCATATTTGCCCATATTGAATATTGGGCAATTATACTAGACACGACCCCTCCAACGTCATGCGGGCACATTGGCCGTGCAGCGAATACACGTCGTAGCATTCCTCCCCGCTTTAGCTCCTCTTTTATGCCTTCTTTCCTCTCTCCCTCTCTTTCTCTTTCTCTCTCTCTCCAGCATTACATTGCCCTATCTATCAATCAATCCACCTACTATCGAGTCCTTTCCTTTGAAATTCTGCATTCTGTAGCATAACCATTCTCATTCACTTCACGTCTTATCATAAACAGGATTCCATTCGCTAGGATTCACGACGTCTAGGAACTAGCTTACCGGACGACTACCATTTTGACCGTTACTGACCCTCAGTGAATCAACCATCCTGCGACAACCTCCAGGTTTTACGATACCCGTGTTTTATAATTGGCGCGGGCGTGAAAGCTACTCAATCCTCAAAAACTATCCTTTGAACCAGCAAGAGCTAAACTAATAGCTTCTTGGACTGGGACTTCCGTCTGACACCCTGCTGTCTACAAGACATTGGCCGGAAATTGCTTTTCCAATTATCCATCCCAAGGCCCTTCATCAAGCTCTCGAGGCAGACCGTACAGACCGAATGGACGGAGAAAAGGTCTTCCTTCTCGTCCTCGACGACGCCGGTGTCCCAGACGTCAATGGCACATACATCCGTCTCCCGCCTCCAGTAAAGCCATACACCCTCCGATTCCAGATCGAGGGTACTTCGTCCATCACCAGACAAGGCAGCCTTTGGCTCAATATACCTGAGAAAGGAAAAGAATTTCACCGAGAAAACTACCGAGAGTTCAAGTAAGTACTTGACTCGACTCTATTGAGTGATTTTATTAAGAATTAAGCTAATTATCCGTGTGTTGCGTAGACTCACACCAGACTTCTCACGAAACTTGACGGTTGATGTTCCAATCCACATCGCTGGGTCATTTGGCTACTACGTCACCTACTTCAAGTTACCGGAATGGGACCCTCTCCCTAAGACCCAATCCAATGGGGACGGCAATGTTCAAATGAGAACACCAATATATCACATCTGTGTTTCTCCAAATCTCAACATTAATGGCAGCCCATTGAAGCTCGATAGCTTGGCTCTTATCTCGGCTGTTTCGAAATGGATGGGGCCGCTTTCGAACTGGGAGCCTCAATTGGCTCGTATCAGTGATAGAGGATACAATATGGTCCATTTCACCCCCATGATGTGGCGTGGAGAATCAAATTCGCCATACAGTATCTATTCCCAGCTTGACTTCGACCCTGAAATCTTTGGGAAGGGCAGTGATGGCGTCCAGGCAGTCTCCGCCATCGTCAATTCGATGGAGGAGAAGCACAAGATTCTATCTCTGACCGATGTTGTCTGGAACCATACCGCAAACAATACTCTTTGGCTTGAAGAGCATCCCGAGGCAGGGTACAACTGCAAGACGGCGCCCTGGCTTGAGCCTGCCTACGAGTTGGATACCGCATTGTTGGCTTTTAGCAAGAACCTCCGCAAACTCGGGTTTCCAACAGACTTCAAGACTACTAGTGATCTCCTCCAAGTCATGGAAGGTATCAAGACGCACTGTATTGGCGCCACTCGCTTGTGGGAGTATTATGTTATCGATACTGAACGTGATACCGATGCTGGTATCCTCGCCTGGGGTGCAAAGAAGTGGAAGACCCTCGATGTCGATCCCAGTTGGCCATTCCAGCAACAGGCTCGCTACCTTGCCGAAAAGGGTTTGGTTGGGAATGATAGGTTTGGTGAAAGGTTCCGTCGAAATATTGATCCTGAGGTTGCAGCCGGTCTCCTTCATGCACTTTTCGGTGAACCTTCAGCAGACGAGGACGAATACGAACAACAAGAGGCCATACTCCGAAAGGAACTTGCCAAATTCCTTGACGAGGTCAACTTGCCTTTGTACAAAGAATATGATGAAGACACTGAGGAGATTCTTGAGCAACTTTTCAACCGTATCAAGTATGTTCGAATCGACGACCATGGCCCGAAGCAAGGCCCAGTCTCAGATGCATCCCCTCTCATCGAAACTTATTTCACGAGACTGCCTTCCAACAAGAGAACCTCTAAGTTCGACAAGAAGGAGCTCGCTTTGGCCAATAACGGATGGATCTGGAACGCCGATCCTATGATTGATTTCGCTGGCCCTAGCAGCCGTGCCTATCTGCGTCGTGAGGTTATCGTCTGGGGCGACTGTGTCAAGTTACGTTATGGCAAAGGCCCACAGGATAGCCCCTACCTCTGGGAGCATATGAAGCAATATACAGAACTCATGGCTACGATCTTCCATGGCTTCCGTATCGACAATTGCCACTCTACTCCCATCCACGTTGCGGAGTACCTCCTAGATGCCGCTCGTCTGAAGAGGTCTGATCTGTACGTCGCTGCTGAGCTGTTCTCCGGTAGCGAGGCAAAGGATTATATCTTCATCCAAAGACTTGGAATCAACTCGCTCATCAGAGAAGCCATGCAAGCCTGGGGACCCGGAGAACTCTCAAGACTTGTCCACAAGCATGGCGGAAAGCCAGTCGGAAGTTTTGAGCAAGACCACGTCAAGAATGAAGGGGACGGCGAAGTTCGTAGAGTCACAGCAAGCACAATTCATGCTCTCTTCGCCGATTGCACTCACGATAATGAAACTCCGGCCCAGAAGCGTGTTCCACAAGATACTCTTCCAACTGGTGCTTTGGTATCCATGTGCGCCTGTGCGACTGGCAGCGTCATCGGTTTCGATGATATCAACCCCAAGCTCTTGGATGTCGTTAACGAGAGGCGTGTCTATAACACGGATGATGCAGCTCTCCGAGATGGTGGCATCGGCTGGGTCAAGAAAATCTTGAATAACATTCATGCTGAAATGGGAAACAAGGGTTATGATGAGACGCATGTGCATCATGAAGGAGAATACATTACCATCCATAGAGTCCACCCACAGACCCATGAGGGGTATTTCCTCATCGCTCATACTGCCTTTAGTGGGGGCTCTCACAGAGGGGACTTCAACCCTGTTTATCTGATCGATACCAAGGTGGAGAATATCTTGAGCGTTAAGCTCACAGTTTCGAACAGTGATAGTGATCGCGCCAGTGTCTTCAGCGATCCAAACCTAATTAGGGGACTTCCTTCCAAGGTTGAAAAGTTGTCCACACCTAATATTCGGGATGAAGGCAACAATACCGTAGTTACTATTCCGGATGAGTTCCCACCTGGTTCGATCGCTCTCTTTAGAACTTGGATCCCAACGATTGACCGGTCGGTTGATCTTGACAAACTTGCTGTCTCCGATGCCACGGAGGCTTTCAAGAATGTTAGCCTGACAGACCTCAACTTCATTCTTTATCGTTGCGACTCAGAGGAGCGTGACCAAAGTGATGGAAAGATTGGCGTTTATGATGTTCCCGGCTCGGGGCCTTTGGTCTACGCAGGTTTGCAGGGCTGGTGGTCGGTTCTGAAGGAAATCATTCGAAACAACGATCTCGGGCATCCACTTTGTCAACATCTGAGAAACGGCACCTGGGCATTGGATTACACCGTATTCCGCCTTGAAACTCTTGCCGACCGGGGCTTCGACGGTCTTCGAGCCCCAGCAGCTTGGCTAAAGGAGAGATTCGATCACATCAAGAAGTTGCCGAATTTCTTGGTTCCTCGATATTTCGCTCTTGTCATTCAGACAGCTTACGACGCTGCCTATGACAGAGCTATCGAGCTTTTCAGTCCGAATATCAAGAACGGTCACGAATTCGTCAAGTCCCTCGCGCTGGTCTCCATTCAGATGACCGGGTTCATGAAGAGCGCCTCGCTGAGCCCCTTTGAGCAGACTCCATCAATGGCTGCTGGCTTGCCCCACTTTTCGAGTAGCTATATGCGATGCTGGGGCCGTGATATCTTTATTTCGCTCCGTGGCCTGCTCATTGCCACTGGCCGTTATGACGATGCTAAAGCCCACATTTTGGCATTCGCTTCGGTTGTCAAGCACGGTATGATTCCCAACTTGTTGGCATCAGGCACGAACCCAAGATACAACTCTCGTGATTCCGTCTGGTTCTTCCTTCAAAATATTCAAGACTATACCAAGCTAGCGCCAAATGGAATTTCCATCTTCGACGAAAAAGTCAAGCGTCGTTTCCTTCCATCCGATGATACTTGGTTCCCCTTGGATGACCCACGAGCGTTTAGCAAGGAAAGCACTATTGGAGAGATTGTTTTCGAGTGCCTCCAGCGTCACGCTAGTGGTATGAGCTTCCGAGAAGCAAATGCTGGACCAAATTTGGATTCACAGATGAAGGAAGCTGGGTTCCAAATTGATATCCATACCGACTGGGAGACTGGTATCATATTTGGTGGAAACCAATGGAACTGCGGTACCTGGATGGACAAGATGGGTGAAAGCGAACGTGCTGGCAATAAGGGTGTTCCCGGAACTCCTCGAGACGGTGCACCTATCGAAATTACAGGTCTGCTTTTTAGCACTCTCCGATGGGTTGGTGAATTATCCAAACAAGGCCAATTCAAGTGGAAGGGTGTCGATATTATTCGAAACAAGTCTGTTACTTGGGAGGAATGGCAAGAGAAACTCAAGTCAAGCTTCGAAAAGTGCTACTACATTCCGACAGACGCAGGTGACGATAGTTGGTATGATGTCAACCCCGCTGTCGTCAACCGCCGTGGTATCTACAAGGACTTGTACAAAACTGGCAAAGAATACGAAGACTACCAGCTCCGACCTAACTTCCCGATTGCAATGACGGTTGCCCCTGAATTGTTCGACCCAGACCATGCCCTCGGTGCTTTGAAGATTGCAGACGATGCCATTCGAGGCCCAACTGGCATGGCGACACTTGAGTAAGCTTCATCCCTATCTACATCTGAGAACTACTGCTAATAATAAAATAGTCCAATTGATAGCAATTATCGCCCATACTACATCAACTGGGATGACAATGACGACTTCCTGACTTCCAAGGGTAGAAATTACCATCAAGGTCCGGAGTGGCTCTGGCCCACTGGATTCTTCCTTCGAGCTTTCCTCCACTTTGATCTGCTTAGAAAGAAGACCCTTCCCGAGAAGATCGAGACCTTCCAGCAAATCCATCGTCGCATTCAGTTGTGCAAGAAAATGATCAGCGAGACACCGTGGGCGGGTTTGACCGAGCTGACGCAGAAGAACGGCGAATTCTGCGGAGATTCTGTGAGTAAATCCATTATTTTTAAACGGCTTACCGGACACAAAATACTAATCGAAACATATAGTGTCCTACACAAGCTTGGTCATCTAGTTGTATGATCGATCTCTTCCAGGATGCCTCCGTTATTGTTTCGGACCCAGCTTAGCAAGTGGGTAAGAATACAGGATTCGGAAAGTTTCGACGCAAGTTCAGCAACGCCACCAAACCATTCCGCGGGCACCAATCACAAGACGTCGACGGAGCAAATGATTCCAGCCCCGAACAAACGTTTGGCAAGCACAAATGGAGCATAGGGATTGGTCTTGGTTTTTTTTGGTTTATATGTTTTTGGGATTCTCGTTCGGTTGCGCTTAAGACGGATCACAGCGCATGCCATTAGAAATGGGTAGTATTAATTATAGACCGGACTACCTATGGTTGTAGATACTGGTCTTCTCTTTTGGTTCTTTGGATTTGATGATTTGGCATGGTTTTTTTGTTTTGTTCTCTTTGGGCCAGCGACTGGTGCTTAAACGACAC
Source organism: Arthrobotrys flagrans (assembly GCF_004000055.1). Classification (NCBI taxonomy): domain Eukaryota; kingdom Fungi; phylum Ascomycota; class Orbiliomycetes; order Orbiliales; family Orbiliaceae; genus Arthrobotrys; species Arthrobotrys flagrans. Next base: position 2,978,323 of record NW_027137556.1, read on the forward strand.
ATGATGCTCAGCGAACAACAGGCGTCAACGAATAAAAATGGCATGAACCCTCTTTTCGGGCATTGAATCTCGAGTTAACATAAGCAGTTGTAACTTGGCGATGTTTGATCCTTCAGAGCTCAGCCGTAGATATCGAACTTCAAACTAATTAAGATTAAGAATTCCTTCATGAGTCACGTTAACGTGAAGCTGGTCGGCCAAATGAGAGCCTTCCATTAGCATCCACCCCCAAACTATATCATACCGCTCCGACTTAAAGCCCCAGTTGGACTTAGACCTTTGAGCGACTTTTCCCAGGATTTGACAGCACCCAATTCCCACAACCGACATACCAGATCTAGAGGGATCCCCAGAGCCGAGACTGGAAGATATCTAGGATCTAGCAACGCAAGATTTACAACAAAATCAGCCATGTCCACGTCGAATGCTAGGAGGGATGTCGCCGAAAACGAGGCTCCAGCTTCGGTAACTTCGGTGCCGTCGGACGAGGGTGTAGAAACAATCGATGCGGGAGAGGGACAATCCGGTGGTGTAGTTATGGTGCGAGGTGATATATTTGCTGCGCCGGCGAATTCCGTGCTCATTCGTAAGTCATAGCTGGATATTTCATGGTGTTCGGGGAAGTTCCCGTTCCCGTTTCTAACCTTTCACAAAATAATAGATGCATGTAATTGCCGAGGATCGTGGGGTGCCGGTATTGCTCTTGCTTTTAAGCGGTTGGTACGATATTACGATATCAAGATATTTATATAACCCTGATTTATTGATTTAAACTCATAGTACCCAGCAGCTTACGGAGTTTATCACACCCACTGCACCAACGTCTCAAACCCCTCTTCGCTATTAGGCACCACGCTTCTAATCCCACCTCAACCAACGGATCCGAACGGCCACTGGATAGCATGCCTCTTCACATCGGTATATTACGGCCAAAGAGTCGATACCCCGGAGAACATACTTGAAAACACAGCATCATCATTTGAACATTTACTAAACCTTGTTGCGAACAAAGAGGCCGGAAGGAGGACGGTTGGGGAAATGCATGCTTGTAAAATTAATAGCGGAAGGTTTGGGGTTGAGTGGGAAAGAAGTAAGGGCGTTTTGGAGGATGGGTTGAGGGGGGATGGGAAGGGGAGGGTGGTTTTTGCTTACGAGTTTGAGGAGGAGGGGGGGATTACGGGCTCCCGCGGTGGAAGGGGGCATAGGAGGGGGAACGGACGAGGTGGTGGGAGGGGACGTAGGGAACGAAGTAGGGGATAGTTGGAGAGGGGACCGCGGACTTTGAGGTTTTGATTTGGGCGGGGCGAGGAGTGGTTTTGGTTATAGGATAATATGAATTCGGTTTGAGGTACACGCTCTTAATATAATATATCAGCAAACTAATTAGCTAAAGTACCGGCCGCAGCTAGCTTCGCAGTATCCAAAGGTTCAGGTACAGGCGGAGATTCCTGACGCCTCGGGCGAAAAAACAACCCATCAACCATCAACGAATCCGTAATATTTCCCGATTCCAGGTGCGAAAGACTATTCTTGAAATAACCGTCAAGTTCTGCCCCGGCGAGAGTTTCACGAAGTAAGTGATTGTTGCGGATAAGTTTCTCTTGAAGGTGTAATGGATCCGGCACAAGCACTGCCCGGGAAGGTTTAAACCGTTCCAATAGGCCCATGGCCGACTTTTTTGAATCCTTGGAGTGACGATAGTATGCTTTTCTAACACTCCTACCGTCCGTGAATTCCCTCCAATATCGTATTTTACCCGTATTCTCCTCTTCCTCGGGGTACCGACCTATAGTTATTGGGATTTCTGGGAGTTCCTCCCATTTTGTTGTTACGAGGGTTGTATTCGGTAAGAACTTGTCTCTGCATATACTCCTCAAGACGTCCATGTATTCTAGGCCGTTAAGTTGAAATCCATTTTTCTGTGATGGATTGGAATCCCATGGATGTGAATAATCCAGTACCCCTTTGCGAGGAAATCTGCCATCCCATGGAGGGTTTCTGCGCCCTTTGTGGCCGAATCCGGGGTATCGATTAAGTAGATATTTGTGAATGGGTCGGGTTCGCAGCGGTAGACTTTTGGTTCTTCGGTACCTGGGGTCATAATTGCCAGTCAGTATAATTGAGTCTTAGATAGGGTGGTTCGGGCTCTGCTCGTACCTTTGCTCTTTTTATCGTCTGGCTCGTAGGGCCGCAACGTTGGCGAACATGATTGATACGTACGTATTATAATGATTGGCCACCGGACGCATGTGCATAAGACGATGACTCCCCGCAGCTGAATTCAGCCCGAAATATGTGGCCTCGCATGCACCTGTGGTATCTCCTGCCGTGCATAGATCATATTTACAATGATCGGATCCGCGTCAACTTGTTAAAAAAAATCGTGACAGGGTAAAATACAGTTTCCAAAAGCTTCAATAATCTTCTAACGGAAATTCCCAAAATAACTTGAAGCCAAATGGACTAAGGATCAATTGGTGAGTACTGTAATCGATCGTAATCTGCGTTGATTCTGTGGTATTCTGGCCCGGGTCCATTTTTATCAAGCGACTCTCGCAGTTCGGAATTAACTAAGCCAAAAATTTGTCTTGAGATTTTTTTCAACCCACACCTCCTCTCTTCCCGACAAGCTCCCTCGATAGCATCACAGCTTCAAAGCTTCCTCGGGCCATCAAACCACATACCGGTCCTACTGCTGCCAGAAGGCGACTTTGATACACCATGGTACGAAACAACCCTTCTCCATCGTCCGGGTAGCAATCAGCACAGCTAACATGAAAACCCCCCGAACCAGGCACCCACCAAAAAACGCACCTCCATCCGCGCCAAAATCGCATCCCGTTCCAAAGCCACCACTAGCTTCGCCTCCCTCGGTGCCGCCTTCTCCGAAGATGGAAATGACAATACCCCATCGGAGATATCCACAGGAACTGTAGACCCGAACCGAACCTATCAACCCACCAAACGAGCGAAACAACAGGCAAAACATACTTCCTTCCTCCACCGTGTCGCCTCAACCGGCCTCACAAACTCCTCCGGTATCAAAAAGAAGTTAAAACGTGGCCGTGGGAAGGAAGCTAAATCTCGTGGGAAACTTGTTACTTCGTTATCGAGTCTTGCGGATGCTTTGCCGGATTTTGAAGGGTTTGGAGGTGGTGGTGATGATGGTGACGAAGAAGCTAGCGGTGTTTTGGCTGGGAATAAGATGATTGGAATCCCGGGATTAAGTGATGTTAACATTACGATTGCGAGGACCAGGAGTGGGAATATTGCACAGGAGGGGCTGCCGAAGAAGATGACGAGTTTGGGGACTAAACGGGGGATGGGCAAGAAGAAGGAGAAGCTGGAGATGGCGGAGAGGGATAGGTTTCAGAAGAATGTGGCGGTTATGATGGGAGATCAGACGTTTGGGTTTGGAAGTGCTAGTAATACATCGACCGAGGGGGCTTTGGCTGCTGGCGGGGAGGGTAGTTCCGCTAGTGGGGCTGCATCTGGATTGCAGGCTTTGAGGGCCTTTATCAACCGGAACATGGCTATCCAGAAGGCTTTGTAAAGGCTCTCTTGAGCGGAGGTTGGTTATATTATACGATGATTGTCTATTTAGCGGGTCCTTTGGAGTTTAGGCGTATTTGAACAGAGGTTCTACATTCATTCATCTGATTGAGATGGTATTATCATACGTATCCCGTAAGCTTCATATTTCAAGAACAAAAGTTCATTCGCAATTGAATCCGTCTGCCTGATTCCTCCTCCATACTTATTCTAGACTACATTATAAATGAGGGTATCACTATTATTTTTCAACCCAAAACCCCATCGAATCCCATATGCCATCATATCCTGATCGTTGTACACAGAAACCTGAACATAAAATAACCATGAACTCCTCCATTAAAATGATAAGAAAAAAAGACAAAGACAAAGACACCATATGTGACTATTGCATGCCCTCCGCGAGACCTTGACAGAGTAGATGATATTGGTGGTGTGGCGGCCGTGCCTTAATCCTCCATTGCGACTCTCAATTCAAGCCTCTCCCCCGCTCGCCCAGCTTGCTTCCCCATCATCTTCCTCCTCAGCATGAACCACTCCTTCGAAACCCAACTGGTCTCCTTCCCGATCCCCCCATCCGCCGCCGGATTCCTCACCAACCAAAACTCCTCCCCATCTTCAGACCACATCACTTCCACCTCCCCTTCCAATCTCTCATCTTCATCATCATCACCTTCTCCTCGATGCTCATCAACACCATCATCCAAAACCACACACCCACTCATCTCCACGTCCACGTCCACCATCTCCCCGGGGTACAATCCAGCCCCTCTGAAACTCCTCCTCTTAATAACCACAAATCGTTGAAATTCACCTTCAACGCTACCAACCGGTCCATCTCTTACAAGAGTTCTGAATTTATTCCCATTCCCGGATCCGGGGAGTTGGTATACCGCTGGTGATTTATACGGTAGATTTGTTAATTCATCGGGGTCTTGGTAGGAATCCGAGTCGTCGAATCCGTCGTAGTCATCGTCGTCTTCAAGTCCTTCTTCTTCGTCGGCTGCATCGTCTGAGGAGTCCTGGGTGGTTAGGTGTAATTGTGCATTTGTCCAGAATTGTTCTACCATCAAGGAGTTTCTGGCGGAACGTGCGGATTCGGGGTTTTCGTAATGTTCTTCGTCGTCATGGTCATGTAGCGAGCCTCGACTGCTGTGTAGGCTGGATCCGTTGGATGTTGGAGGAAATCTGGGTGTTTCGTTCTTCCCGTCGGAGGGATGTGAGAAAAGTTCGGACTTTTGGAGGTAGGCGATTAAGTAAGAGGGTTTTAATCTGGGGGCTTGTGTGGAGTGAGGGTGTGAAGATTGTGGGGGGACCGTTGGGTCCAGGTCGTCGGTCATCATCGCAGGTCGGTGGTGGCCAGGCTAGCTAAGTAACCAGCAGACGGATAGCTAATTAAATCCGTAAATCCGAATAAAGGTGAAGTCGATATAGCTATCTCCCGGTGGCCGCAAGTCGGAGCAAGATAGACAAATCAATAGAAAAATGCTGATTCGAATTCCCGAGGTCGAAGGGGAGGGCCGGACAATGAACGTGGGAGGAAAGCCGCAGGTTTTATAGATTCCATTAACGTTTTACGTTTTTTGGCGTGCACTGAAACGGAGAAAAAACAAAAAAATTTTGAAGAGAGCTCGGTGGGCAAATCACCCTAAAGGCTAACATTTTCTACCCGACTACGTGACCCATTTCGAACCCATGCTATTGAAGATAGGAGGGAGCTCAAGACCTCAAATGGCGTATTGGATAATTCTCAATATCGATGTCATGGTGCGTTTGGTTTTGAACGGTTATACAAGTCGAATCGTGAATTGTGACGATTCTTGCAAACCGACGTGGGACAGGATAAATCGGCATCGTGTTCACATTGCAAGGCTAGCCACATCACATCAAACAGGTACAGGTAGAGTCATTCTGAACTACCTGTTCCGGTTACCCCGTAGCTTCCCATGTAGTCTGTATGGATGTAAGTATGTATGTTCATGTTTGTATGTTTTGCTTTTTTAATCCCTTTCGGCGGGTAGGAGGTGCTATTCACAAAGTCTTTACTCAGGAGAGTGACTTTAAACAAAAAGAAGAAAAAGGAAATAAAAAGGTGATTTGCACAGGGCGGGCTTGTTAATATAAGTATATGACAGTTTAAAAAAAAAAAAGGAAGAGGCATCAAAAGGAGGAACGGGGACAATGAAGTTTCTAGTATTCACAATGTTTCTTTCAGACATCACAATCAACGGAATAGTATTTAGGTAAATACGGAAAACCGTCTAGTGGAGATCCTTGGGAGGGCTGTAGACCTGTTGTTTTGAATAATATTAATATCTGATTCCAAATGCGATTATTGTCGCATGGGATCGAACTTACAATCTTCCTGGTCTTCAGCGGTGCCCACTTGTACTTCTTAACCCAGATGCTGAGGGCCAACATGACGGTAGTGATGGCCAAAACCTTCATACCCATCTTCTTTCGCTCGTCCATCTCTGGCTCGGCAGCCCAGTTCAAGAACTCGACGACGTCCTTGGCCATCTGCGATGTGGTCGCCGGGGTACCATCCTCGTACTCAACAATGCCGTCGTAGAGGACACGGGCCATGGCGATACCTGCGATAAAAATGACCACATTAGTATACTCCCATCGGTCGATAAGTCCAATTGGAAATAGTGAGCCGTACCGGTGCCAGGGAAGTAAGGGTTGAAGTTCAACCCAGCTGGAACGGATGCACCAGCCGGAGGCTCATCCGGATAACCAGTCAAAAGCGAGAAGATGTAATCGCAGCCGCCGTGACGGCCCTTAACGATCAAGCTCAGATCTGGCGGCAAGGCACCCTGGTTGGCAGCACGGGCGGCCTCGTCGTTCGCATAAGGCGCAGGAATGTAATCCGACAGTTTACCAGGGCGCTTTTCAATATCGCCATTGTCGTTCGGTTCATCGTCATACTCGCATTCTTCGGCCATGGCTTTGGCTTCATCGACAGTGTGAGAGACACCGACGAGAGAGCGCCATGGGACACGGGAGAGGGAGTGGCAGGAGGCGCAGACTTCACGGTAGACTTGGAAGCCACGGCGGAGACTAGCCGAAAATGTTGGATTTAGCAATTGCGTCGCGAAGAAAGCAAGATTCGGGAGAATACTCACGCCTGGTGGTCGAATGTGGTAAGGAAACCTGCATGGGCCCATGGGTACTTGGTAGGATGAAGACTATATCGAACCCGAAGCGATATTAGCACATGCGGAATTTATATACCACGGATATCCGGCCAATGTCGGCCACAGCTCCGTAGTCTTCAATCGTATCGTCGTCAGAGTTTAGAAATTGGCATCGTACCCTTCTTCAGCCGGTGACAGGGCATGTACTGTCGGTCCGTACTGATAGAAATACCATCCCGAGGAAGCAATAGCCGCAGCGGTCGCAGCATATGCAGCCGCCGTTAGACCGGACTGGGAAGCTTCAGAGCCGGCTTTTGAAGCATCGGTGGCATTTCTCTACAAGCCAATGTTAGCCAATTGGAGCTGAGATGTATCGATATCCGAAGGGAACAGCCCCTCGGAGGGCGGCATAGGATGGGTGTATATATACCCGTATGGTCTGTCGGATGGGAAGGGATTTCGAGAACCGCGAGGCCTGACGGAGGCAGTTTCGCGAGAACATTGTGACTGACGGCAAGGACAAGCCGGAGATCGAAGAGGTCGGAAAGGGAGTCGGCCGCAGCCCTGGATTGGCGGAAGGCGACGAGGAGGTCGAAGTGGGATGGGAGATATCTCTGTTGGAAGTGGGCTTTCTAATTGGGTGTTGACGTTCTTTCGGTATGAAGTCAGTCCACACTGTTTTCGCCCTGCAAAATTCACTCGGCCAGGTTTTGGGCTTGGAGGGGTCAAGTTTAGCCGACCCAGTTACAAATGCCCCCTTCTGATTGGCTGGCCCTGCCGATGGGCCTATCACATTCCGCTATAAATTTATATAACTAAAGGCTTGAAAACTTCAATGCTTTTGTATTTCATGCTATCTATGTCGATATTGATATCGATATCCCTTTTTGTGACGGAAAGGAAAGGGAGAATATAAATCACTGTCCGTTGGTCTGTTTGCTGAGCAATTCTCTCCTCTCCTTGACCGAATTCGCCAAAACATCCAGGACGGCCACGGTATCATCCCATCCCAAACAACTATCTGTAATGCTTACACCGTACTTCAATCCCGATCTTCCTTCATCGGGTACCTTTTGGTTGCCTGTATTAAATTTTGTTAGTAAATACTATTCATGTAAGGTAGGAATCGGAAAGGGAAAGAAAGGCATACCTTCGTTGATATTACTCTCAATCATAACACCCATGATGGCAGTCTCGCCGGCAGCCAGTTGCTCCGCAATAGCATTGGCAACCTTGGGCTGGTTCCTGAAGTTCTTCTCAGAATTGCCTATTCTTTGAATTAGCACGGCCTCTTCCCACCGATCTTCTATACACGGTAATATCTTACCATGACTGCAGTCGACCATCAAGTTTCCTTGCGTGTTGGCTTTCGCCAATCTCTCCTTCACCGTAGCGATACTCTTCGCATCATAGTTGGTTCCAGTCTTGCCTCCTCTCAAGATCACAAAGCAATCGTCATTCCCAGTAGTACCGACGATAGCGACAACACCAGGCTTTGTAACCGAAAGGAAGTGATGCTCCCCTCTCGCTCTACAATCGTAGTCAGCATACTATTCCCTCCCCTAGGCTAGGTAGGCAATCGCAAACGGGTTGTACATACGCTCCAATAGCGTCAATGGCGATATCCAAGCTCCCGTCGGTTCCATTCTTGAACCCGACCGGGAAGCTCAAACCACTTGCCAACTCTCTATGCAATTGACTCTCCGTCGTTCTAGCACCAATAGCACCCACACTCAACAAGTCGGCCAGAAATTGCGGGCTGATAGTATCTAACATCTCAGAAGCAATCGGCATTCCCTTCTCCGTGAGTCTGACGAACAAGTCTCTTGATATTCTCAATCCCTTGTTAATTTGGAAACTGCCATCGATATCTGGATCATTGATAAGACCCTTCCAGCCGACTGTTGTACGAGGCTTTTCGAGATAGGCACGCATAACAATGAGGAGTTCATTCTTATGTTTCTCTTTCTCTTCGAGAAGGCGGTCGCAGTAGACCCGAGCAGCTTCTGGGTCATGGATGGAGCACGGACCGACAACGACCAGAAGGCGCTTCTGTGGGTCCCGGCCGTGGAGAATCTGAACGGCCTCTTCACGGCCTTTTATAACGGTATCTTTCGAGGCTGGGGTCTGACAACATTCGTGAAACCATTAGCTCTTGTTCCGAATGGAACCGCCTCCCCCTTTCTGAGATTTTAACATACTTGAGGGACCTCATGTTGTAGCAAATCCGGCGGCGTCAATGGATTGTCTTGAAGTAAGAACCAGTCAGCACCTACGCCCCGCCTGGTGCAAATACACCCGATCCAGGCATTTTGACAAGGACTTGAAGTGAATTTCGGCCTGTGATATCGCTCCGGAAGACGTACATCCTCGAACTATTCACCATCCATCGGTATCCAGTTAGTAAAATTTCAATCTTCATAACCCATACAATCACTAGACTTTAAACAGAAGGAGATTTAGCATAGAAACACACTTACTTCTCCAGTCTTCAGAGTTGGTCTTGTCTCCAACATGCTTGTTTTCAATGTAGAACTGGTATGGACGTTCAATTTAGCATGTTAGTTTGGTCCTGAACTTTCAAGTTGTTTATTTTGTCAACATTAGAGTATAACGGCCGGGCCGTTTAAATGATGCTCATGCTAAGTTATATATATAGATATAGAGTTTTCAATCGTGTTGCGCGATGCAGCAATCAACAGGAAAGGGAAGGACGGATTCATACGGTAGCCATTACGCCTGCTTGCTATGGAATCGGCCCGCGAGTGTATACTCGAGTAAAGAACGGTTGAAGATGTAATGACGTTAGGTCGGTGGGGTCCGATATTTAAATGTAAATGGTTTGCACAGCTTGATAATGAAAATGTGTGGAGGTTTGGAATTTCGAATTCTGCAAACTTCGAAGAAGAATCAAGGACACCAGTTAAAATTAAAAATCCGAGTGTGGTTGCGCAGAATCAACGATGGTACTACAATGTACCACCCAAAGGCATTATGCAATGACTCGAACCTAAAGAGAAAAAAAAACTTCGTTTTAGCCTCCTGCTCCCCGAACCTGCCCGAGCTAGGGCCAATGGATCATCTGGTCCAGATAGCCAATGCGAACGAACCAACCGACAAACGTGGGGCCAAACGGCCGGATCCTACACTTTCGCTGCGTCGGAGGGGCCCTTGCACATAACTCCCCGCCGGTATCGCAGGGGTATGCATACCTGCTGAAGAGCCTAGGTACTTCTTCATTACACATGGACGCTTATGTAAAGGAGCAGTAGTTGTATATATAAGTATCATTATTATCATTACCTCTATTCGTCCGCATAGGGACGTTCTATAAATGTTTAAGTACTAGAGCCATGCAACCAAGCAAGCTATGATCCTCAAGCCATATTTCCGCGCCAAAAGAAGAGCTCAAATCGCGAATATTTCAAAAGACCAGTGATCCCGCTTCAAAACTCCAGATTTGCCTCCTGCAAGCCACTATGCCACAATACCACTACCTCTTCCTTCCGACGACCTTAGCAACGGCGGATCGGATCACACTACCCGCTTTCTCGCAATCCTTCTTACTGAATCCGGTGGATACATAAACCTTAATCACCATAGCTGGATTCCAGCCGAACCACTTTGGTCCTTTGGACATCCCTGCCGGCAAAGCTATTCTCTTTACTCTGGTAACCAAAACACCATTGGCAAGACACTCATCAACAACGTCCTGTGCCAAGCGATCCTGCTCATCATCCGACATTGCCCGCTTTCCGTTCAGCTGAATTGAAATGGCCGGGTTAAAGAGCGAGGAGGTAATGGTCAAGGTATCAGTCTTAGCCAGGGCAGCGTGGAACGTCTTGATATTCTCACGAAGCGGGGTAATGAAATTCTCCGGGTTCTCTCGGAGCATCTTGATAACCTCGGAAACGGTAGTGGCGAGCATAGCAGGTAAGGCAGCAGAGAAGACGTAGGCGAGGCCGGAGATACGTTGGTGGTGAACAATTTCCTTGGATCCACAGCAGAAACCGCCGCCTCCAACGAAGGTGGTGGCGAGGGTACCAACAATCATGTCAACATCGGTGGCAGGTAGGTTGTAGTATTCCGTAAGGCCGCGTCCGGTGTCACCAACAACACCGAAGGAGTTTGTTTCGTCGAGAATAAGGCGGTACTTGTACTGGAACTTGAGTTTCACCTGAAAACCACGTTAATACCTGTTAGCGTGACTACCTTCAATGTGCCTTTGACGGGATAACTCACAATTGTACCCAAATCGGCAACATCACCACCATCTTCAAACAAGGCCTCGGTGACAATAAACCTTCGAGTCAACTCCCGTCCTCTGAACTCCCTCTCAACCTTCTTCAAAACCTTCTCGAGATCTTCCATATCGTTGTGCTTATACCATCGGATCGTACTTCTGCTAAGCTGCAAAGCCTTTTGGGTAGCAAAATTGACCTTTTCGTCGACAACAATGATATCTCCTCGCTTTGCAAAAGCCGGAATCACAGCACTGATGGTGCTGAATGCCTGAGCGTATACAATGCATGCCTCGGATCCGATAAACTCGGCAATATCCCGTTCGCAGTCCATGTGCACATCTTGAGTACCGTAAAAGCCAGGGGGCCCGCAGGGGCCGACACCGTAAGTTCGAAGAGTGGAGATCGCAGATTCGGCGAGGGCAGGTTGGTTTGCAAGGTTGAAGAAGTTGGTAGAGGCGAGATTTGTGACGGTTCGTCCATTGGTGAGTTTAACCTTTGGGCCAGTGGGTCTAGTGTTTACTGTCAGCAAGCAGACTACGTATGCTAGAAAACCGAAGGGATAGCCAAGTACCCTGCAATCACGGGTGTCTTGTCTATTTGCTCCTGCTCGAACTCTGTAAGAGAAGCAACCAATGGTTCCGGCGTCCAGTCCTCGATCAATTCATCAACTTCCTAGAGAACCCGAGCCGTGTGAGCACCAGCACTCCAATACAACCTTCACAACGGTACGGATTTCAACATACATCAGGTCGAAGCTTGACAAAGTTCTTCTTCTGAGTCGAGTACTTCGGCGCCAGCAGATACTGTATCGCAAAGATAACCAAACAAAGTTCAATCACGGATCGTGCCGGATCGTGCTGGTACGACATCTTGATGTACCGGATCAAGATGGCAGAACCCGGTATCCGGTGGAATTGAACGATTGCCATATCGCGGATGGTAACGAGAAGGGCGAGAGCATCTTGGTAGTCCATGTTGAAGATTTGCGAGGGTGATGAAAGTGGAGAGGACGTCATGTTGGCGGTCATGATATAAATAGGGAAAGGTGAGGACACCTTGGGAAGTCGACAGCCTGCCACGGAAAAGTGTGAAGGTTTTAAAAGGAGGAAAAGGGAAGTCGAAGCTGTCGGCTCAAAGCGTGGCCGGCTTGGCACAGTGAGAACCACAACACTGTCAAAACACCACAAATGACCCACGGATGTGGATTCCACCCGATGGTCTCGAGTCTATTATATTGATTATTTGTGCAGTGGGTATTAAATATAGAAAGAACCTCAGTACACAATATCCATTTGTAGGATGAAAGATAGCAGGTAAGTATTAGTATAGAGGGAACGTTTTGTCGACCTTTCTCGACCATTCCCATAGTCCTCCCTTGATATCCTTTATAACATTCCCCTTCACCAAACCGCTTTTCTTGAGCCTCTGAACAGCTATTCGAGAGTCATTCCCAAGTCTGCAAATAAAATATATTGGTGTAGAAGGATCTCTAGGTAACCATGACGGTATGGGTACCGGTGTCCTGTTCTCTCCATCCGTTCCGTCCTTCTCCGGTATCATCGGTAGTGTTAAAATTGTCGTGATCGGAACATCTAGACCTAAATTAGCTCAAGCCAATGAGAGTCGGTTCAAGCCCAGTTTCTTACTTATACTGTTCTCCAGAGCACACATTCCGAACTGAACATCGTCTCTCACGTCAATTAATAATCCTCCTTCTTTATTCTGGCGAAGTTTACTGTATTCCTCCACATTTATGACTTCGTCCTTCGTCAAAGGTGGATATTTCCCACTCCCCTTCCCTCCACAGAAAGCCACGTAATCCAACGACCCATTCTCCATAGACTCTTTTGTAATAGTAGCAACAGATGAACAAGCTTGGCACGTCTTCCGCTTTCCAAACATCCTGATCGTTCTAAACGGTGTATCCGAAAATGCGGAATATATTGTCATGTAGAACTTCTTCTGCTCCGGTGACTCTTCTTTCTTCGAAGTTTCCTTCGCATCTGCTGGTCGTATATCCGGTGATAAGTGTGCTGGCTTACGTCGTTTCTTCTTATCTGCCCTTGAAAGTAAAACCTTCAGAGCTTCGGTCGACATCAAAACCCCCATGGCACCCACAACCGGACCCAATACTCCACCTTCCCCACAGCTTAATACCGACTCTGGAGGCGGTGGTTTTGGGAAAACGCATCTATAACATGGTCCTTCTCCTGGTGGATTATTCAAAACAACAAGCTGCCCATCCGACCTCAATGCTGACGCAGAAACCAGTGGTTTCCCGAGTAACACACAGGCATCCGATATCATATACCTCGTCTGAGGCGAATCCGTGCAGTCCAGAACTAGATCGTACCTCCCCAACGTCTCGATGGAATTCTCGGGGGTTAGAACATAGTGGTGGGCAATATACTTCGGGTTCGGGTTAATCCGCTTTAGTGATGAGATTATAGATTTGACTTTTGGGTGGCCGACTTTTTCGACTGTGTGCATTATCTGTCGGTGTAGATTCGACGGTTCGACGAGATCATGGTCGACGATCCCAATAGTGCCGATTCCTGCACCAGCAAGGTATGCTGCAGCTGGGCAACCCAGCCCTCCAGCTCCGATAAGGAGGACCTTCGATCGTTTAAGTTGTAGTTGACCTAACTTTAAAATTAATTTTTTTTTTCCAAGTAAAAAATTTGATAAATGTCTTGAGATACCACATACCGTCGAGGCCAACCTCCGTCATGATCATCTGTCGTCCATATCGGCGAAATTCGTCCAGATCAAGCTTAACAGCCTTGTCGTCTTGGTCCTGTGGGGCAGTAAACTCTTCTTCTTCATCCTCTTCATCTAATGCATGTGTCGCATGCCCATTAGTATTCGAATTTGCGATCGCAACGCTACGATAATTCGCTAGTTCCTTCTCAAGCTCTGCAATCCGTATTCTCAGATCGAGATTTTCCGATCCTAACGAAAACTTCTCCATGACTGTGTATTTTTAGAGCTTTGGCAGCGGGCTTAATTGTCCAAGCTGGGTCGGTTCGATTAGAGAGTTTAGGTGTCCAAGTTTTGGTCCTTGTGCTCCGTCGCAGTGTAGCTACAGTTAGCCACGCGAATGGCGCAAATTTAGCTCAAAAGATTCTAATTCTGAATCACGCCAACTAGACGCTGAATCACCTTTTTATAGATGGGCGTCTCGACACGCATTAAACAGCTTAAGCTTCGCGACAGTGGCTCGAGCGCTAATACGACAACGAAACCCCCTGCTATGGTCGTTTGGTTTTTCCGACACCCTCCTTAAGGATAGCTATCAAGAGCAAGTGAAAAGAACTTTGCTTATTTCCACGTTTCCGCTTGCAGGTTTTGCATTTTGCTTGTGTCACCGAGTGGCCGTGTGGTATTTTTGACAACACAACGCAGTTTTGGAAACTTCATGATGACCGCCGTCAACGTCGAGGTTATAGAGTTAGAGCAGCTTCTCTTACCCAACCATCCATCATTCACAACGGAAGATCCTCTAGGGTTCTCGGATACAGATGAATATCCTGCTCCGGTCTATCCAATTCTTGAAGCCCTTCTCTTCCGCAAATCTGAACCAACTTCTCAAACCATTCCTCCGGAATCTCTAATCAACGAATTCGTCTCCATAATATCGGACCTTTCATATACTCTTCATAACCGTCCGGATCCCAATCTAAACATCTTAAAATACTGTATAGCTGGCAAACTAGATGCTATGGCCTGTGTTCAATCAATAATCCGCTCTGCATCAAAACTACCTTCTCTTTTCCCATCTGGTTCTCTCCATCCCCTCAAGCCTAGAGAAACAAGAACATACACCAAGGCTCATTTACTATCAATTCTATCTCATCAATTTCTATTAACTCTACATTTTCCTAAATGGAACGACTGGGGCGGTGTAAACCTCACATCATGGTACTCGGATGCCGATGGCAATAATGAACCGAAGAAGTCATACACCAACATTACCCTCGACTGCTTCAAGCAATCACCCTTAAATCAATCTCAAGAATTTATTTTCAATCTTTTCTGCAATCGATCCCCCCCATCTTTCACCTCACAAACCGCACTTATACCTCTCACAATCCTTGAACTCCCCAACGAAGAAGACTTCCCGGCGACTACACTCCCCCAAAACAACTTCCACACAACATACATCATATCATCACATAGACTCATCGGCCATGGCCCCTCAGCGACTCAGGAGGAGCGAATTCTTGCTAGTATACCTGAACTTCTACCCGTTTCTACATTCACCCCTCCATTGAAAGAAAATACCGCACTGGCAGTGACAGCTTCTGTAGAGAATGGATTTATACCCACTGCGATATTTATGGGGCATGGAAGAACTGCTCGAAAAGATAACAGTTATAATCGCGAAGACTACGAAGGGGAGAACAGGGAAAATAGGATACGAGCCAATACTTTCTTGTTCCTGAATGCTACAGAGCTGGATACTGTCGAAACCCCTGGATCGAAAGACGGAACTCGGGTGCTACCAGATTTTCTTCCAGGTGTCTTGCAGAAAGATATGTTAAAAGCATACACTGGATTCTCCGGTGTCTTTAATTGTCAGGCAAGGAAAGAAGGAAAGAGCCAAAGGATTATAGCAACACCGTGGGGAAGCGGTGCTTTTGGTGGTGATGTTAGAGTGAAGTTATTGATACTATTGGCCGCTGCTAGTTTTGCGGCTGCAAGATTGCAGGAGGAGCAGAAGGTGGAGTTGGTATTTTTGGTGAAGCAGTTTGCAATAGATGCTAAGGAGATTTGGTGGAAAGAAATGCTAAAGAAGATTCAAGATAGCGGAGTTGGGGCGGATGATGTATGGAGGGCATTGTTATATGTGGGGGAACAGAATGCGTCAAATATCAATGTTTTCGAGGGTATCGTCGATGCCTTAGGGTTGGAGCGGCCGCATGTGATATGAGCCTTCATTTTAAGTACTTGAATAAATTTCTAAATTGATAGGATATATTTTTTTAAATGCATTCGCCCATCGGAATGCTCTGGAAAGAAAATCAACGTCTTTCCGGGATGCTCTGAACAACTTAAGTCCCATCTAGACAGTAAACGCCACGGAAATGCCACCCAAGAAAATAAAAGCAACTTTTCAAATCGCCTTTCGCTCGCTATGCAATTAAATACATTGAAGTATCGAATAAAGTTGGTATAAAGTAATTGTTATCTAAACAAAAGGAAAAAGGAAAGGTAAAGAGTGGTATCTTCTAAAAATGGTGAATAGGTAGCCGTGCTGGTGCACTGCTGCTAAGCTGTGGGAGTGCTGCAAACTTTACGGATTTCGTTGGTGGGTTTCCGGAGGAAATAGAGTAGCTGTAGCTCGACTCCGTACCGTATACTCTGTCGTCTCGTTGTTGATAGCTTTTGCTACTCATCGCACTTTTTGCTGGGTATCCGAGTTTTGGGTATATTGACTGCTGTGGAAGAGGAGGAACGTCAGGAATAGACGATGGATTTGAGGACGCACGCGGCCTTCCCAGGGTTTCACGGGAAGATTGTGGAGTGCGATAAAACGACATTCGAGGCTCCTCTCCTGTCCTCTGTGGCTCTGGTTGTTTTTGATGGGTATGATAGCTACTGCTTCGAGGATTCATATGCTGAGGCTTTCGAAGACGGCCTCTAGAGATTGAACGACGAGGATTGCTATCTGGGGCGGGGGCAAGAACAGGAGGGATGGTCATTGGTTCGGACACTGGATGGTATCCATCCATTGAAACGTGGCGAATTTGCAAACCGTACGGATTAGTTTGAGTAGATCCGCGATGTATCGTATGGTGCCATGATGCAGCACGCTCATGGTCGCTGTGATATGAACCCTGTCTGATATGGTAAGGAGTGGGTTTAGGCGGCTGTGGAAGAAATATCTGCTGGTTTGTTCGTATATTGGCAGCGGTTGGAACGAAGCCCCGTTGTTGGCGTACCGGCTGAGGTTTCCGGTTTGAAACCTGTGTTTGGAGAAGATTCATAGACTCTTGTCGTATCTCAGTATTAGATGATTGAAGTTGTGTATTTTGCTGATCCGCTGGCGCTGGCATCGACATATGTCGCTTTTTATGCTGTCGTGAATACCTTTGAAAAGTATTATATTTTGGGTGCGCCCTGTGCACATGCGGATCCGGAGGGCCGAGCGAACCAGTCGAGTTTCTATCCGCTGGTTGGTTTGGAGGCATTAGACCCCGTGGCCGAGGAGAGTGAACCTGAGGTTGTACTAATCCTATCACTGCCTCCGAGCTATCATTTCTCATTGTTCGCTCCCTCCGAATATATGTAGATGGCGACTTGGGCGAAGCAATTGCGGCAGCGGTTTCAATATCCTGCTCACCAGGAGCAGCGGCATTTAGAAACAAAGCCAATCTTGAACTTGTAGTAGAGGACCCAGAGCCTCGAAAATTTTGAAATCCTGCAATTTCCCTCATAGACGGGCTTTGAAACCTTTCACTCCCAACTCTATCCCATTGTATCGGTGCCGACTTGTATTTCCTTCCTCGATACCATCTTCTTCCGGGACCCAAAATTGCCCACAGTAAAATGGGCACCAGAGCTGATAAAATTCCAATCAAAAACCAATGCCAATTTGCGTGCCAGAATACCTCGATTTTGGAATCTGCGTTTGGTCGGGCGGTTGAGGTTGGAGATGGTGCCAAATTCGTAAATGATGATAGTGTCGATGTTGTAGGACTCGACTGTGAAAATATCCCAGGGGTGTGAAAAAGTATAATCGCAGATGAGATTACCAGAACCCTCTTTGACATTGTCGAAATGTAGTTTAAAAAATTAAATGGAAATTCACAAGCCAGCGCGAAATCCGTTGTAGATAGTTCCAGATGTGGTATTATATTCTCCCTCCCGCTTTGCACCTTGAAAGTCAACTTTGAAAAGAGTGTAGAAGAGAAAAGTCGAAAAAATCTAGGAACTGATTCCTTCCTTTGGTGACAATGATAGCAAAGTTATTGAGAACAAGGCTGACCGATCCCCGGGTTTTGTTTATATGAAACCGAAGCGTATGAAGATCTCCAGTGTTATTGGCTTAAGCTGCGTGATAAGTCGATACTGGATTAGGTAGCCAACGCCCCTGCAACACGAAATGCAAGAAGGAGTGAATGACGTTTAAAATATCGAAGCGGAATCGATGTCACTAATATACCAGGCATGGAGAATCGAAAGAAAGGAATGTTGAAAATGATATCGATTGATCGATTGCGATCGATTGTTGAAGAAAAGAATGGAATGCCAAAACGCAAGCAGACAAACAGGAACAAAAGGAAAGTAAAGAGACCCGTGATCCCTCAAGAATACTAGTTTCACAGAAACCTTCAAAAGTGTTAGAAGACGTTTGTATACGAGGAACGAGGACCTCCGTACCTTTTAAGAGGGAATCGAACCTCATTGCGAAGAAACATATTTGCAGGGGTTTCCATTGTTGTAGCTCTAGCATTGGTTGTATAAACATCTAACTGACGGGGCAACTGTGGTGCAGGAACACTTCTTGGTTGACTATTGGCGGCGTTAAGTCGCATTTCCACGTCAGATGAATCGGGTAAGTCGCTGTTTGGATAGACGTGGATGTCGTCGCATGGCAAGGCGTTAGCTTACTGCGAATGGTCGACATGTTGCGCATGTTGCAACAGGCATGTTTGGCTAGTAAGCTTCGAATGCGGATGCTTGGCCTTCACGATAGGGAAACCGGTGCTTGCTGACCGCCAGATGGGATGAGGGTTTCACCAGGGGACGGTTTCAGGTAAGAATGGAATTCGGTAACCAAACCGTGACGGGAATGGGTCGCAGCCAATCTCTGCACGTAATAACTACGTTGATTGAAGGTTGCTCGCATTATGCTTGTTGGCGGGAAGCACATCCAGGCTCTTCGAGAGGGGCCCTAGGGTCGGGGAATTTTTAGATGCTCTGGCGAATCAGCGTTTCTGAAACAACTGCTTGGCGGGGCGGCTGTTGCAACTGTCCAATTTTGTATCCTGCCAGTGAACTTCGGTGAACTTGTGTTTAGACTAGACCACGCCGCAAATTGCGAGAACTTCGTATGTGGAGGGAAATCTTAATATTGAAGGTCCGGCTCCATATGAGGGGTTCGTATATCTAGCAGTGGCTCCAGTTCTACATAGGTAGCAATGTGGTGTCCGTTGAGAGTTTTTGCATCCAACAGTTGATAAAAAAAATCTTCCCATATACATTACAGCGACCTAACCATACGCCATTTCACGCGTTTGCAGCCAATGATGTTACAACGATTCTATTGAGTAATGCGCAGTAAAGTAAGGTCGATGCAGGGAATGAAAATTTTCTCGGCGCAACCAATCGATTGCCTAGTTTTCCTTACCTTTCGGACTTGGCTCGAAATTGTGCTGCAAGGGGTCCTTTCTCAAGACCTCTAATTATTAACAGCAATTGGTTAGATCGAGGACCACATCTCTAGAGTCACAGTAGGTCCTAACTACGGTACCCGATCCGAACTCAACATCGTAAAAGCGTCGTTAGTCGTGCTCCTGGGGAATTACTAGACCAAAAGGGAATCGATTTAGACAAATGTTATACACTAAAAAGTCATCGAACTGGAAGTATTCTGGCTCGTATAAAGCGATAGGATTATAAATTCAATATCCCAAACGAGTAAAAATAATAGCCACGAAAGGCTCGGCGACCAATAAAGCGTGACCATTAGCGAATGAGAGGGTGTGCGGGTTTAAAGTGTACGGACACCTGATCTCTGCATCTCTGCAAGCCTACATCATTGCATGTGCCGAACCGAAATCAATATCACAAGCGACGGCAAAGGCGGGAGGAGAAATAGAGCCTGCATACAATTCGTACGTGTCCACGATGCAAGAATATTGAACGATACTACTTTAGTTCGCCGAATTGTGGAATTCTTTTTGAACTAAACCAAAACTTTCCCTTACCTTTCTTTACTTTTGCGTCGGGGACATCTGGTCCATCGATTAGAGGGGCGAGGACGCAGCGCAAAAGTGTCTCGATTTCAAGAAGCACGAACCTTTTTCTGAGTGACCTTCTTGATCAGGACTGGGACACCAACGTGGCTCATGCATGATAGACGGATAGACCTGGCTTCTCATTTGGTCGGCTAAATCTGGTCCTTGCAGCGGCATACGGGAATCCCAGTTTGGTGCAAAGAAGATCAGCTGCCCACTCAACATTAACATTCCAACAACAAGGTTACATGCAATCCGTTATCTCCATAATAACTTGTCCTTGATGGAAGAAAAATTTTTTTATTCGCTTTATATAACATCAGCTCATAAAACGCCGTCGGCATCGGATTGTTTCGTTCAATAAATAGCATCTTAGACCTCTTCGCCTTCGAATATATCTTATCTTATAACTTCACATTGCTATTTTTTGAGCTCATGGCGCATTGGACACGAATTCCCTAAATCCTGAGGGAGGCACGGGCGATATGTCTCCGTGCGGTTGGGCGGCGGGGCAGATCTTAAACTTTTGGAAATAGATCAGCTTCTGGAAAGACCATCCTTCCATGGAAAATTTCCTCACAAACGGGAAATCACATTGAAGACGATTCAACCGATGAGTTCCATGATGACAACGATTTATTACAAGAATCTGGATCTTGCAGAGTTTCAGGGAATCGCCTGTGCTCGATCTCGTCGAGGTTGATGCAATATCTGCTAGGAAGTTGATTAAAATTGTTTCGGGTTCTTCATTTCTTTTTCCTTGGCTCGGAAGTCTGTGCGCTCGGACAGTGGTTCGGGGATGATAATCTTCAGCACAAAAACTGATAAGCTAATAGCCGTTAAACGTTTTCAAGTAATATCATTGCGGTGATATACGTTAATACGACGGGCTGTTAAGGAACAAATCGTGAAACAAATGCTTGAGCGCTTCGCATGATCATAGTCTATCAAAGATTTTGTAGTCTGAACTAAAGTAATTTACCTACGTCCCTTGTACCGTTTAGTAGATGATGAGCTCATGAGCATATGAGCAACGGGCGCGGTGCGGGAAAACTGGCGGCCAAAATACATCTTCCAGATTCTTTGAGAGTAAAAAACAATTTTAAGGCGAATTGGTTCTAGTCCTTAACCTACAATTAACCCGGCTGAGTGGGTGTGCTATTCTATGCGTGTGTTGGGTAATTTGGGGACTGGACCACTGGGAACATGCAAGCTAAGTCGACCACTACCGTGTCAAAGGTGCAGCGGGAGAATGGGAGCGACCCAAGTGGATAGCAGGAGAAAAAAAGTGCGAGACATGACCCTTCGATCTCCCTATTTTATCGTCATTGAAGGGTAAGTCGGGTACCGAATTCCAGGTTCAACTTCGATGGCGGTCACGGATAATACTTGTTCCCCTCCTACCCTTTCACCCTGAATTACCTACTATGTACGCCGTATAATCGAATACGATGGATGAGGGGTCGAGCACACCACCAGAGAGTAGCTCCACTCCGGTTCCTGTTACGACATCCAATGCGCCTGCCGCGCTCCTAAATCTAAAGTCGCCCGAGCTAGGCCGTTCCATATCTTCAGACCGAATGCATAGAACGATGCAAAATCCTTAAGTCTGTTCCGTAGTTTAGACTAAAGTATAAGCCTATTATTATTCCATTGACTGCTTTAGTGTCTTAGCTGGTAGCTGCTATGCCACGTAGTATTCCTTTGCATCCAGCTCCTCATACATACTGTTATATAGTGTGTCAAGTGAACAAGTCTAGACATCTGGCTAACAGGCCTACGTTATTAGTAACTAACAAATTTAATTGCGCTCTATTCGATTCTTGTTTGGGGTTCAGTAGTGTGGGTGGGTGATGATAGGATAAGACAGGTCAGAGACAAGCTAAAGGTAAGAGAGAGAAAAAAAGCAAAATCCAATATATATCCTTTAGACCAAGATCCAGTCGCACAAGGGCCAGATGGTTTATAGACAGGCTATGAAAAATTTCCACTATTCCTTAGCGACATTTACTAATACCATTCTCCAGTCTTACAACCGGTGTATTAAGCATAGAGATTATTTAGTCGACACGAGGTGAAACCTGCAACCGTCATTACTAATTCATTCTCTACACTTCGGAACCAACTTTCTATTCCTTTCCCGAGGACCAATATCAAATGGTTCGGACCATCGAGCGCCGTTTCTATTAATTTATTTTGGCGTCGCAAAGATACAGCAATAGCAGCAACGACTAGATCTCGATATCGAAACGAGATTGTTTCTTTCAGGCTCTTCGGGCTATCCGTCGTTTCCAGAAGAGCTACCCTCCACTACCTAACACCAGATTGTTTTTCCAGTCGCGAAACACTGGAACCCAACCACGGTCCGAGCTCGATTTTACTCTTGGTTTTTTTTTTTTTCATTTCTGCTTCGTTGAACGCTCCGCGTCAGTATCTGTATCCTATAGCTTTGTCCCTTCGCATACAACCCCCCTCGCATATCCCCGTCATACTCTTCTATCTCTGTACTACCGATAAACTCGATTGCAGGACGCTACGCACCCTGTAATTCGCAGATTGATTGGATGGTGTCTACATGACCTTCTCAAACGACGATTGCACAACTCGACAAACCGCACAACTGTATCTACGACCTCGATATTCACATTAAATATCTTGAATGGGTAAGTTCTCCGGTAAGGGAGTTGCTCATTTGCTTTTGCCACCGATATAAGCTGTGATTTGATACAGTTTGCGCTCTTCTGTCCTTTACTCTACTCATTTGACATCGTGGATACACTTCATAGTGGAGCCTTGGGGAGTGGTTTGATTTTTTTCTCCCTGCTCGTCAAAGAATTTCAGACCACGCATTGCGATTGGACTGATAGTCTATTGATTATTCTGGAAAAATTGCAATGTCGTCTCCTCAAAAGACTTTTTCTGATATATGCCATTCCGGTGGTAACACTATATATCACATCGTATCATGGTTTCATGGGGAGGCAAAGGCCCATGCGCGCTATAGGGCTATATCTCGCAGATTGATGAATTGGCCCGCGCGTTTCCAAACATAATTCGTTCTGATATTGGTTATAGAACCTTCTTTTGCTTCTCTGTTTCTGCTTTTGTTCATGGCATCTCACGACCTTGTACCACACTGACCTGAAGGCTGGTGGTAACAGCGGGGAACAATTTATATTATTGGCCGGCCCGTGGTACAACTCACATTTGGCCATCTTATTTGTTCGCTAGAGTTCTGGCAGCTGTCCATAAACCATACCGCCAGATTCCTTTGATAACCTTATGCCTCAGCATCAGTATGATGCCAGGAAGCGGCGGCTTGCGAAGAATGCGGGCGGGCAAGCTGTGTCTCAGGTCAACGCCATTCAATCCTGTTGCATTTTAAAACCCGAGCTACCAGTAATTTGATTTTTAACCTTGCGACATACCTTTCAGTTGCGACGTTATTTCGGGCAAGCCACTACCGCTGATGGCCGCTCCAGAGAAAAACTGTCTCGTCTATATCTGAATGAATGGGATCATATTGGGATCATATTTTCCACGATATGGCTTAAGCTCCGCTGCATGCGACCGTCAGCCATCTTTTATTTATTTTTAATTTTTTTTTAACCTTTCTGCGTCAGGTCGCAGCTACAAGGTCAAAATCGGGTTTTCAGCCGAAAAGGGCATTCTATTCAAACAACGAGCGCAAGAGGGGTGACTCGAAGCAGAAGAAAAAGGAAACCCCACTCAAGTAAACGAATTGAGCGGCAAAAGGGTGGTCGCGAAATAATAGCGATTACTTGGGATTATCATGTTAATAACACTATATCCTGACCTTTATAAGCCTGGGTATGCCTTGACTTCCAGAAAGAGTAATTGTTAAATTAATCGAATTGTTATCCTTACCCATCTTTTTGTTTTATTATTTCGTGCTGGATTTTCCTTCCAGCTGGGCACGTTTCCTGTGCAAGTTCTCTTTCACCCGGGTCAATGCCATTGTCGCCTGGGGGCCTGCAAGCCTGCAAGACAAGGGAAGGGGTGGAAAAGTGTACTTCTCGCGCAGCCTACCCACCTCAACTAGCTCCAATTCTTCAGTGGCAATTCCTTGCGAAAAATCTTGACCGACTAGACCATCAACATTCTCCAAAGGGTGCTTTTCTTCTTCTACTTTACAGTTGGCCAGTGTGCCTAAAGATCGAAGCGAAACAGACACAGCTGAGCGTGGGAGCAGGAGCAGGAGCAGGAGCAAGAGCATGGGGATAGAGATTGATTAGAATTTTCAATTTGATACTTCGTCTTAGTAATTCTTTGTTTCTTGTCGTCGCATTCTTTTTAATCTGCTTCATACCGCCTCCTAAAACCCTTAGGCCGCCGCCTATGTATAAAACCTTTTTTTTTTTTTTTTTTTGTCTTTTTAAGCTAAAGAAGTTATTGTTCATTTGACAGCGTATTAGCCCTTTCCCCTCCCCTTATCCCCTCTTTTGCGACCTTTTTGACTTTTACTATAGTAGTATTACTATTTTATTTTTTATTATTAATTGTCTTTGTGCAGCTTTCGTTCCCCCATATTTCTCATTTGCAGTTAAGTTGCATGCATCCGTTATATAGTCCTTATACAGACATTAAGTACTTGTGGACGCCCTTTCGCACCCTTTTCTTTCTGTCGCATTTCAGATATACTAACGACGACACCTTGAAATCGATTCATTCCCCCTTCTCGAAGAAACCCCTCCCTCCATCCCTCCCAACCGCTTCCCTGCTTATCGCCAGTATTATTATCGGTGCTATTGCTTCTTAAGAAAATTTAATAATCCCAATCCAGATTTTCTCTTTTTTATTTTTTTTTATTAACTTTTTTATTTTTCCACTTTTGTCCGTTTTGTGACTTACGTACATACATCCTTTTTTTTTTTTTTTTTTTTTTATAAACTTATCCCTACTTACAATAGACTCGCCTGCAGATATCGATATCGATACTTCCATACTTCCTCTTATATCTTATTAATACCACGAAACAATAATATATCCACACTCACTAACGTACAACAGAGCGCTGAGAGATTCAACTTGATTAAAATCGTTTCTCCCGGCGCAGTTTCGAAACTTCGAATTCGTTCGTCACCACTACATTACACTACAATCGCTCGCTTTCGCAATTAACAAACCTAATCCACCACCTCCACCACCATTGCGCTGTTTAACCAACTTCGCAAACGTTGCAAACCACCGTGCGCCGTCGACATCAATAGTCCCGACGGGCATAAATATTGCTTACTACCTTTGGATACCGACTGTACGATATCATTGGACATAAATAGCGGACTTCGCATCTCCCCACCGCTAGACTTCTTTTCTGGTCGTTCCGATAACCAGGGCCAATCGACCGTCTTTGCGTTACACATATCGCATGCTAACGTTCTAAAGGTTAAGACTATCCGACAAGACGAGTTCGAGAAAACTCTAAAGCGAACGAGCGCGCGTGTGTGTGCAAACTCTTTACCAACATCCCTCCCAAAAATCTCTATCACTCTTTCTCTCAAACTTCAAAATCAACTATATAAAAATCTACGGGTTCAATTCAAGCCGTTGTTTTGGCGCAATCAACTAAGAAACCACTTAATTACCCTCCGGACACTTTGGTTCTCGCCATGGCTGTCAGTTTCACAGGCTCCCTCGGCCACGAGGATACGGAGAGCCCGTCGGCGCAGCTACTAGGCGAGGGAAGCCCGCCTCTGGGCTCGGAGAGTGCAGCCGGCGACGCCATATCACCTTCGAAACGCAAGGGGGGCCGGCAACCAGTCGATAATTCGGAAGAAACTAAGGAGCGGCATGCAGAGCTATATCGGTACTACAAGGAGAACACGGGTATGTCGCAGGCAAAGATGGCCGAGTGGTACACTACAAAGTTCGGGTCGACTATGTCGCAATGCACAGTATCGCGTATGTACTAGGTCTCCCGATCCAGCTGCATCCCCTGGCATTTTTGAAGGTTGACCGAATACCCGCTGACTCTGACTTTTTTTTCCTTTCCCTTTTTTGTTTATGGGCTGCAGAGGTGTTGAAAAAACAGAAGTTGTTGCACGGCGAAGAAATCGCGGAGCCGCGTCCTCGTAAGAGCCCTGCCAGTCGAGAACTCCCGTGACATGTCATGTCACGACAACCTTGGCAACCATGCTAACCTCACCGCACCCAAAAGGAAAACGAAAGAGCATGAAACTGGAAGAACAGGCCGGAGAAACCAAGCCTAAGAAAGCGCGTGGACTTGAAGTCGGGCCTGACGGAACACCAATCGGTAGTGAGTTTCACCTTTGTCTGATGATGGTTTCGTCGGAGTTTATTTTACTTTATTTTATTATTTTATTTTATTTTATTATTTTATTATTTTTTATTTTATTTTATTTTATTTTTTATTTTATTTTATTTTATTTATTTTATTTTATTTTATTTATTTTATTTTATTTTATTTTTATATGAAGTTCTAAATTGGGAATGAATGTCGACTGACCGGACGCGTTTTCTCAGCTCAAACAGTCATCTACACCCCAAGCTCCCAGTTCAATAATCCTCCATCCTTCCAAGCCGTTAACGCCCCACCGACATCGTACTCATCATTCACATCGCCGGCGACCCCTGTATCTATCGCCCACGCTGCCTTGACACATACCGAAGCCATCACCCCTACCACAGGCTCGGTTCCGTTTCGGGCAACCGACCCCTCGAGAACGAATCAGCAGCCGTTCAGTGCTGGTCCAAATAGCAGGCCCGTAGCACCAATCCTTCATCATCCAGGTGCGTCAACGCCCTCCAAGGCATTCATAGTCAATGGGAAACCAACGTCTCCGATAGGTGCAATGATGGATCAGGTTAGCCACGCCCGGTCTGCGGACCTACAGACTCTACAGTCTGAACTTGAGAGCTCGCGGCGGACTGTTAGTGAATATCAAAAAATTGTTCAGAAGCAGGAAACTCTGATTGACAACATCCTTACCAATCAACACAACGAGAAGGAAAAGATCAAGGAACTGCAAATCGAGAACAACTTGCTTCGTGAAAGGAAAGGAAATGAGCAGATCTCCGAACTTTTGACGAAGATTGAAAAGCTTACAAGAGATCTTGAAAACGAGAGGGAGAGAAATAGAGCTATGGTCGACCTATGGTCGAAGGAAGAACAACAATTGAAAGATCTCCTGGCTACCCGATCGAGCAAATTCCCACTTGGCGCAGACATCAAATAATATGGAATCGTCATGAAGCTATCTTGGTCGACTTCATGACCTTGAAGCAGAAAACAGACACCTGACTGGATGGTTGGTAATTTGAGCCATGCCCCCACCTACTTTTTCCCACCTTCTTTCCTTGATTTTATACCATTTATTATCCATTACTTCATCCCCCCCCCTCTTCTTTTAAATGACTTCATTCCCCTTTCCTTTGTTCATAATTTTACGGTGCTGGATCATGGACTTGTTGCATGCTTTAACTCGATACCACTACTTGCAGGCAAAGATTTCATTTGTTTTACTTTTTTTTTTTTTGGATATCCTTTTGAGCTTCTCTCCTGTCGACTGTCCCTTTGCAACCAATTTGGGTTCCTGGGTGGCTTATCCCCTTCCCTTTTGTCTTCATTATACGGTAGATTCGTTTGTAGTGTGATACGCATTTTCATTGCCTGCATGAAACCCCCCCCCCGGGTTCTAGTCCTTTTATTACTACCTTTATTGTATATTTCTTATTTTTTTTTATATATTCTTCGACAGAATCCTGGCGGGTTGGACTGCGAGCGCTTTTTTCCCTCCCTCCCTCCCTCTTGATCGATTCTCTTCAGATTTCTTGATATAACCCCTTTGTAATCCTAGGTTCAAATTTCTTTCTTCTTGGCGTCATAAACAGGTTTCCTTATTCACTATTCTAAGCATGTTGGCTGGTTGAAATTTTTGGTGTTTCCCAACCCTTTATACCTCTGCTTCGGCTTCATAACCATATCCCTTTCTATTCACTCCCTCTACAGACTATCAATTTCTATAGTAGTACCAGCAATATACTCGCGTTCTCATCTTCCTTTTAGGTACACATCTTTCACAATTGGAGTCGCTATATCATTGCTTCCACCATTTTGCGTTAATTGGATACAAAATCGGATAGGCATTCTGCTGCGCTTTAGATATTCTTATTGATATACCAACTAATTAATCAAAAGCTGGTTGAAGAGCTCGAGATATGTATAAATATCTCAAATTGTTCGAAGAAAATGATCACTGCTTTGGGTAGTTACTTGGTCTCGTTTGTGGTAGGGTAGCCCTATAGCTGGGTTGATATCATTTCAACCGAACCGGCTCGACTCAAATAGGGCACCTCGGGTTCATGAAGTAAAACCGGAACCCCTCGTGCTCATGCTCAATCGACCAAGCCCGGCTTGGTGGAAAAGCTTATTTCAGCCAGGCCGTCTGAGACGCAGGTGGTTTTTCCGGCGTCCAGATAAAACAGCTAACGTAGCTTAACTATTTTCGCTGCATGCACCTTCGATATTCCAACAACACCACAACACATTTTTCAACCGAGCCTGTGATAGGTGGATTTTTTGGGGCTCCGGACATATTTGGACGATTCCCAGAAATGGGGTTCGGTATAAGGCTAGCCTCTGTTGAAGCTATTTAGCCTATGTGAAATTTGTGGGTTTTTCTGGGGTAAAGACGACGTAATGTCTAAGAATCTTTGAAGTTTTTGCGGAGAAACAAGCATTATCGCTGCTTGGTGGTTGGTGTATGATCTTTGGTACCTGGGACTCCATGGCCTCAACCGTGGAGATGTTCACAGACTATTCAATCTTGGAATAGCACCGGCAAAATATACGGTACCTGAGGCCAGTAGCGAGGTCGTACCAAGAGGTTAAGGGTATCGTCTGATCCAATTATAGGTCTCTTGAATAGCTTCGGTCCCCGGATTAGAGATATTGCGGGCGCTCCTTGTTTCTCCAGCTTCCTATTCCCGGATAAAGTGAACTTCGATTTATCCATCCCATGATTGTGAAGATCTTCTAGCCGACGCCATGAACCTGGGGAAGAAGCAGGAAGTATATATAAAAGGGTCTTTGGTTATGTCTTCCCCAGTTCTTACTTTGTCTTGGAATCAACAGGCGACAACTCAATCAACTGTTGTATTTTGATAACCCAAGTCCTGCTTGATATCAAATTAATTGCAATTCTTGATATCTAGGCTCGTCAAGATGTTGTCCAAGGTGTATCTTAGCAGTCTTTGTCTGCTTCTTGCCGTTCCATTCTCTCGGACTTTACCTGTCGAATTGGAGACTCGGGCAACCTTACCTGCCGGATGCTACGGAAAGCGCACAGGTATTCATTTTACGACATACTCCGCATGTCAGATCCCATCGGACGACCCCATAGCACACTGCCCACAAAGTGCCGTCCTCGTCGACCCCTCCATGGCCCATATCTCGAACGATTACCCTACCTACCCCACAATCCAACAGGCAATCGACTCGATCCCAAACAACAACCGTCGATATACCATCTTGGTTATGGCAGGGACCTATCATGAACAATTGAATATAACTCGCGCAGCTCCTCTTTCCATTATTGGACAGACCTACGATCCGTTAGATCATTCCAAGAATCTTGTTACGGTTATTGGAGGCACTGCAAATTATAACAGCCGCTACACTGATAATGCGTTTACGAGTACCTTGACCGTGGCACCCAATCTCAATGCTAGTTTGACGGGCTCCGGGCCAACTGGATTTGCTGTTCCAGAGGATACGCCATTCGGGAATATCGACTTTAGGGTTTATAACATTGACTTCCGTAACACTGAATTCGACATTTCGAATGGACCGGCATTAGCTATCAGTGTGAGCAGGGCGAATGCTGGTTTGTACTACTGCGGATTTTACAGCTACCAGGATACCGTAAGTTCACCCTTATAAATAAAAGACAACATACGAACCCTTAGCTAACAGCTCTAACAGGTCTACATCGGAAAGCTCGGAAACGCCTACTTCTTCCAAAACGAGATTGCCGGCCAAACTGACTTCCTCTACGGCTTCGGTACGGCCTACATCAGCAACTCGAAGCTCCTCATGCGCAGCTGCGGCGGCGGTGTAACAGCCTGGAAGGGTACCAACACGACTTTTGAAAACAAATACGGTGTTTATATTGCTTCTTCCGATCTTGTTGCTGCAAATTCGACTATTGCCGCCACAATGAAAGGAAAATGTGCACTTGGAAGGCCATGGAATAACTTACACCGTAGTATCTTTATGGATACTTATATGGATGCTAGTATTAGACCCGTTGGGTATATCCCTTGGAGCGCTATTCCGATTCCTCCTGCTTTGTTGGGAGAGTACGGAACTTATGGACCAGGTTGGGATCCGGTCGGTAGGAATACGACCCAGAATCAGGCTGGAGTTCCAACTGTCATGACGACTGAGTTGACGGATTCTGAGGTTAAGAAGTTTAGGAAGCCGGAGGATGTGTTTATTACGGAACAAGGGAAGAATAATATTGATTGGATTGACCAGCAGTTTTATGCTTGGTAGATGTGGGTGGATTGGATCGATTTTGTGTTTCTCCTGTTAGCCGTGGGGACTTAAAGCGGGGATGAGGTGGTGGGAGACATTGGGATTGTAAACTTTAATAATGTACGAATTAGACAAGTAATATTATGACAATCGATGTTGTGCTTCTTCCTATGTCTTGGCCATTCAGTCCCAGAATTTAAAATATAAGTACGTAGAGAGATAGAACTGATCTATCAGATTGCGAGGAAGATGAGGAAGACCCTAGAATACGAGTTACAAGAGTGAGGTCTCCGACGGCAGAATTTAGTAAGAGCGAAGCTATATATCGAAGAGAGAAAATTAACGGCGGTTAGAGGTCTGCCTGGTAGCTGACCCAATCGAGTTCCATCAGCGGAAGGAAACTGGTGCCATGGCACCATTCGACCTATAATCGCCCAACTCGTCCAAATTTTTAAGTCTATCCTACTTGGCAAATATATGTATGTTTCTAATCCTTAAAGTTTCATTGTATAGCCATGAGCGTGAGGGATATACAGTTGAATTAAACTTATAGGGTTAGACTTTCTTCGGAATCTGTTAGTAAGTCTTTTATGTCGAAAATGGGACAGCACCCGCCTTAGAACTATACTAGTCGAAGACCTGGATTATAGCTCGAGACTGGTCGCAGTACGGCTTTGGCACATTGATATCTGGAACCTCGCCTCGGGGTCGGACGCCAATCCGAGACTGTCGAGAAATAATTGCTTATCTGTTGAAATCCAAAAGATTTGTAATAGAATCCATATTCCGACTCGGTACCGTGATACCAAAGCTTTTGTCGCAAGCTACTATCCTATCGGATCATCCATGCATGTTTATGGCCTGCATATGCGCATTCGAGGATAAAACGGAAGCATTCCCCAGTCGAGATCACTCTAGTGGAGATATTAAATAAGCCGAACAGGGATGCGATGCCCCGCCTTAGATGCCTGGATTAAGGGGGTTCTACAATCATGCTTTGAAGTTGAAATAACCTCGGATCCGTGATATCTAGGTGGGATAATATGTCTCGATACGAGGATTATTAATTCGGGCGAAAGGCACGGAATGCCTGCATATACAAGCATAGCGCCACAAGGCTTGATATCGATGATTGACTTCCACCAGTGATATTTCTTGGTTGCTAGCCGTAATGCTGGGTATTTAAAACGTGGGCCGAGTTAGTCTCCGGGGTAAGTATACAATGCCAAAACACACACTATTAAGCTCCATAACCTCAAGATTTCCATGTACCTTCAGAATAGTTGCATGTATGTTCAGATCGCCACCAGGGATATGTTACACACGTGCGGCACTGCCCTTCGGCATGTTATACAAGTGGCTAGAGAAAACTCTGTCAAGTACTGCATATCTTTTTCTATTCCGAGGTTATATACTAAACCCATTTGGCCGCCATCCCGTTCGAAATTCGATATCATAGTGGATCTCATGGATATTAAGCTTGATGTCGATGCTAGTACATAGAAGTGGGGAGCCAAGCCTGGTATGTCATAGACACTAATACTTTGCCAACGTTGCGTTCCAGGCAACTGCGTCAATATTGAGGGGATGCGCAAATTGAATGTAGAAGGCTCCGACTGCAACTTATTCGATCGAGATCCTAAATTACCGAGTACTAATCCATATTATCCAGCGCCGGCGGCGCCGACCTTGTTCTGTCTACTTGGTCTAGCAGGGTAGCCGGTAGACACTCGCCTATTTGTTAGCTTCCCCGCCAAAAGTCTAAAACTCGCCTGGCGCAGCCACCCGCTCAACGACCAAGAACCGAGCTAAAAGTCTTAATAAGTAACACAAGAAGAGATAAATATTTTAAAAGAAAATTTTAACATACAGCATCGAGATCGGAAAGTAAACCGCTTGGGCAAAGAAACCCTCAACAAAACTTGGAGAAGTTTTCACTGTACTAGCACTAGTAATATGCATGTGCATGTGCATGCAACCACGGACTGTTGCTTCGTTTGAACTAGTTTTAGGTCGAAAGGAAGGAACTTTGGGCATCCAACAAACAGGGGTTCCCAATTAACCTTCCCCGCATGGCCATATATTGGATAACACTGCTTATCTAGAGACTTCTATGTGGTTCGAAGCAACAAGGCCCAAGACGGAGAATCTGGTGCCGAGCTCCCCACAAAAAGCTTCTTCTCCACATTACAGTTGCCAAGCGCCAATGGCGCGGAACCAAACCGACGGCGACCAGCCAAACCCGCTGTTTCGAGACGACCACGCGTGACTTTGACCCAAACCTTGATAGGAACGAAATCATGGAATATACGTTGTACACACTGAGAATTATCGTACGACAATAAGAAGGGCCTTGTGGGAATTGTTGCGGGTCGTTTGGAAAACAATCTATGCAAGCAAGACGCATGGAAAAGTTTGAACGCTTTTGTGTGTTACATCATGCTCTGTCGCAAAAAAGAACAGGGAAGGCCGAGAACCCTTGCCCTCCAGGTTTCTTGTCCCCATGCCCCAGATTTTCAACTCTCCAGGTACTAGAAGGGCAAGTACCTTGACCAGAACTCCGTCAATTGATCAAAAAAGCAAAATTAAAGTGTGCGACATTGCGATGTGCAGAAGGCATGTAACGTTTGGTCAGGCAGGTCTTCGGACGGTTCTTTGCGTAAACCAGCTGGCTGGCGAAGAGTGTCGAGGGTTGTTGGGTATATAAACGGGGAGGGCCGTCTTGACGATCGACGTTAATTACCCTTTGGGATTCAGGGTCTCTTCCTCAATCAACTAGTTTGCGACCTATTGCGGCCTATATTTCGTAATACTTTCTTGTTGATAGTGTTTTTATCTAGAAATCCCTCGCAGCCATGTCGGTCTTCAAAGATGACACGGAAAAGGCGACGATGGAGAGAATAGAGTCTCCAACCAGAAACCTAGAAGGGTCTATCATCGATGATATCCGTGACCCTGATGAGGGCAAGACAGAAGAAGAAAGGGCAGAATTGGTAATACAATTATCTTCAAGATCTAAAATCAATAACTCTGATAGCTTACCAGAATATTTTGTTTTTTAGGAACGACAATTGATACGGAAACTGGATTACAGGTAAGCTACATAGTTCCATGGGCTTATTTCGAAGTTAGTCACTCATCCA
Organism: Arthrobotrys flagrans; assembly: GCF_004000055.1. NCBI lineage: Eukaryota > Fungi > Ascomycota > Orbiliomycetes > Orbiliales > Orbiliaceae > Arthrobotrys > Arthrobotrys flagrans. The sequence goes on from NW_027137556.1 coordinate 3,011,887, forward strand.
ACCTTTTCTTTAGGCTCATTCCATGGCTCTGCGTCTTATATCTTGCCTCATTCCTTGACCGAACGAGTATGCACCTGCCGCATTTAAACTTCCAACAACGTCGAGACTAATATGATGGTAGATATTGGAAATGCTAAGATTGTGGGTCTGCAAGGTATATAAATATAAATCTCTCGAGAATATAACGTCATTGAATTAATTTTGCGGAATATCGTTTAGCCGATTTGAATCATATGACCAGCGGCCAATACAATGCCGCCCTATCGATATTCTTCGTCTCCTATTCGGTCTTCGAGCCAGTATCCAATATTCTGCTGAAGAAATTGAGGCCAAGAATATGGTTCACAATTATCATGGTCATCTGGGGTATCTGTATGACTTTAATGGGACTGGTCAAAAAGTATGCTTGAGATTCCCGGAAAACTATAAAAGATGGTCGAGGGCTAATATTTTTCGCTGAATAGCTGGTCCGGGCTGATGGCTGCTAGGTGGTGGTTAGGCCTGTGGGAAGCTGGTCTTTTCCCTGGTGTTAACTACTATCTTTCTTGCTGGTACAAGAGAAGTGAATTCGGTATTCGAGCTGCTATCTTCTTCTCAGCTGCCGCAGTCAGCGGTTCATTCGGTGGTCTATTAGCTGCTGCCATCAACGAAATGGATGGCATATGTGGATTGCATGGCTGGGCCTGGATCTTTGTGGGTATTCTTATCCGTTCGATGTTGCCATAGTCCATAACTCCCTAATCGTTCTTGGTATAGATTCTCGAAGGAATTGCGACTACACTGATCGGAGTTGCTTCTTACTTTATCCTCGTCGATTTCCCTGACGAGGCCCATTTCTTGACCGAGGATGAACGCTTACGTGTTATTCGACGTCTCAGAGCTGACAATCAGGCTAGCGCCAACCACGAATCATTCCAGTTCAAGTATGTCAAACAAGGTTTGACCGACTGGAAGACTTACCTCGGAATGATTATGTATATGGGTGCCGATGGCGCCTTGTATGCATTTTCGCTTTTCTTGCCCACTATTATCAGCAATCTTGGCTACAAGTCCACTGAGGCCCAACTACTAACGTATGTATTAGCCCTGGAATATTGATGATAGAGTAACTGACTAAGTAATTGAAATAGTGTTCCCGTATACGCCGTCGCCTGTATCTTTACTATTATCGTTGGTTACCTTGCAGATCGTTTTAAACAGCGTGGCATTTTCAACATGCTTTTCGCCGTCTTTGCAGTCGCAGGGTACTCTATTCTATTGGGTAGCAATAATTATAAACTATCATATGCCGGAACATATCTTGCGGCTATGGGTGTCTATCCTTGTATTGCCAACACCATCACGTGGGTGTCGAATAATACAGAGGGAGTCTACAAGAGAGGTTTCGTTCTAGGATTGGTAATTGGGTAAGTTCTAACCTTGGTCAAGTTTAGACAACACCGATTGCTAACTAAAAATTTTAATAGATGGGGAAGTAAGTTTTTATATCATAGGACAACATGAGGATATTCCTAAATTACTAATTGAATTTTTAGATTTGAATGGAGTCATGTCATCGAATGTTTATCAGGGACGAGATTCTCCGTGGTACAGGCCAGGGTAAGACTCCCTAAAATTACAGTTCCATATTTATATAAATATCTCTAACAATTTGTTACTCCAGTCACCTTATCGTCTTGATTTACCTTGCAGCATGCTTGCTAGGTGGTTCAATCATGAACTACCTTTTGCTCAAAAGAGAAAATAGTAAACGTCTGAGAGGTGATCGGGACCATTGGATTCAAGAAGAAAAGGAAATAGTGGATCGTGGGGATATGAGACCGGACTTTATTTACACTTTGTAGATCGATTTTGGATGGTTGGATTTAGATGAGGGAGAGGTTGGTTTTGTATATTTTCGCAGTATTGTAGCCGTATTTTTGTATAATTCCAAGTCGAGGGCACTTATCATAATATAACGAAAACTACCTATTTCTGTAAATAGAATTAACTTTAACACTAGATTAACTGTGGCGGTTCAGAAGAAAAATTCGATATTATATTAACATAAGCCTTCTTACCTTAATTAAGAGCGCTTCGGGTGATATAATATATAGAGCTTCGGCCACTTGTAGTGTAAAGGCCCACACAGACTGCTCAAACTACGAACAGAGCAGAACCAGCTCTATGAATATTTTTCTTTCGCAAAATTAGGATATCGAACAGAACTTAATTATTGGCTAATGATATAAACCTATAAAATGAGTTTCGAAATTTCACTCAACAATTACTTAATTCTCCATCGCAATTCTAATCAGAAGAAGCTGATAGGCTTCAGACGAGTACATTGGCAATACTCAGATGCTTGAAGCTTAAGCCTGTAGGGCAATAAATAGCTATATCTATAAGGTTCATCTTTCCTGACCAAGCTAGTCGATGTGATGATCAGATAAGTACCAATTGATCAAGTAAGTCATTGCTGTATTGCGTATCCGATTTAGATTCGATTCGCCTTAGCTTTTCTCTGGTGCTATGGAATCCGTTTCTAGACTATCTATAGTTGTAATCTGGTCTTCGGAGATAATTTAAGCAGCGAAATGGTGTCACATCGTTGGATTTGGTTAAAATCGGCTCCATATGTAAATGTTTATGCTGAAGATACAAACCATGGCTCGGTGGTTATCTTGACAGATTTCGACGATGAGAGCCTGGTCGACATGGCCGTGCTAGACAAGTTTCGGAACCGAACAGCCGACTTTATTAAATATCCTTCGTTGCTTCTTCTAACCGGCGCCACCTCGTGTCAAAATCTCACATTTGACATCGCGCTGCATGACATTTAAATTATAAATTGACAATTGCCATAACTATCAGTATTCCTAGAGGTAGATTTCGAAATTTCGCTGTCACAACTGCACAACAGATACGAATTTACAAGATTATGGCATTCTAATATACGATTTACATGGGCACAGACCTGATAGCTTTCAAGACACATAAAAGCTCAGCTAGTAAAGACTACTATGAATTGGTCAACTGAAGACTTCCAAAAGCCTGACTCGTACGTATGTTATGGAAACTTTCCGAGCTAAATGAATGGTGGTGACTGGATCGGGCAACTGCAGGCTCCGGAAGTAAGCGGCAATCCTAACCAGGCATTTTCTTCAAGGATGCCCGGAAATCGGGTCGGGAAAAAGCATAGGTAAGGCAACTTAGTGGAAGTTTGGACGACATGCATCAGATTGACGTAGGAAATTCTCCGTGATCCTTCGGGTTGAATATATATAAATTATGGAAGTTGATGCGAATTTCGTGCGAATAGTGGGGCTTCGTGATGTAAGGGCGGTCAACTAGAGACTAAGAAGTATGACAGGAGATCTCAGGATTCCGAAAATAATTTCCTTTTACGTATACTCATAGAGAGTATATCGATATATCCAACTAGCCTTCGGAAACATTGAAGCTTTGAGTTCTGCGTTGAGTGGATAACAAATTACATTTTACATTTTAAATTTGAATTTACGAAGCTGGGCAGTACAGTTGTTTCTGGTCTCCATTGTCGAATATATACCTAGGTATTTTTTTCTCTGAGATTAATTTATAACTAATACGGCTACACATACATGCTGCCCAAATTTAATATTTAACGGTTTCTATTTAACCTATGGCATTGTGGAGTCAGGCCTACGCCTAACATAGCGCCCAGTGTAGTTTATTTCTAGGACAAGCAAAAGACCCTTAACATCAGTACCCCACAATAATGTTAATTAACTCACAGATCTTATACTCTATAATGTTTTCAAAATAAGTTTCTCTTGGCTAACGCTTCCTCGACGGCTGTAGACCTGTATTTCTGTCCTAAGTCTATTCCGATGTTCAGTATCATTGGCTATCGCGGTTACTTCGAATCATGATCGATATCGCAGCGGTACTGTCCTTCATGTCGCTGTATATCTAATGCATCATGGAATATATAAAGGGGTATGCTTCTGTCCTATCAATTACATTTTCTCACCATCGAGAGCATCGCCTTCAAGCTTCATACATTCTTTTATCTCTACATACTCACCCTCACTTTTCTTCTTTTCCCACTCACTCCTTTCTTAAAGCTTATAAACCACCCTCTTTTTTATATCCAAACTCCGTTATTATATTTCTATAAAAATGAAGTTCACTTGCCTCGAAGCCCTCATCTTGGTCAGCTCTTTGGCTGGCGCTGCGCAAGCAGGCAAGGTTAAGTGTGACGCCAAATGTACCCTTATGTCCTGTTTTCCAACCTGGTGTAAGCAGAAGAATTATGGTCAGTATAGAATCGAAAAATGCAACAGATCGTAAATCCATATACTAACCTATCCTAAACCAGTCAAATGGAAGACACAAACACAATTCAATACGCAATACTTCACTATTACGATGCCTGGCAAGACGGTGTCTGTGACCGGACCAGGTTCCGTAAATACGGTTACGGTTACGGCCCCTGGTGGTGACGACGGTCCCGCGACTGTCACAAAGACTGAAACCGTGACTGCCCCTGGCGAGGAAGGTTCCGCCAAAACTATTACAGTTACCGCCCCTGGCGAGGAAGGTTCCGTAAAAACTATTACGGTTACGGTTACGACTCCTGGATCCGGAGGCGAGACTGTCACAAAACATACAACCTGCACCGTAACAAAGACCCCGACTCCTCAAACTACCACTGAGACGGTCACAAAAACGGTTACTATTGACGATGGCGGATACTAAGGATCGCAGAAGTTGATCAATCCCGACCAATGGGCAGCGGGTTTTGGGATGCTGATTTACCCCCCACAGATGTAGAGCTATGAAACCACAACTCCTATCTATTCCTTTCATGTATTTCGCGGTGTCTCCGTTTGGCATATTCCATTTATGTATTTATATGACCTTATGACGAAACGAATTACGATTTTATGAAACCCTACACACTTTCGCGGTGCATGAATCCATTCCTCGAATATGTCTTACCAGTGTCGCATAGTCTTTACTGTCCGCCAGGGAGATATTGCAAGGATCTATCCAGTTCGTCGCAATACAGCTTTACGATCCAAGGGTTTAATGAGTGAAATTCACCCGCTAAACTACATGCCACCCCTTGGCATTTAGGTTGCTTCTCATAAATATTCTAATCCTGATAGTAATTCCTATTAAGATGAATCTCCCTTTTATCATCCATTTCTTTTCCTTTTAAATTCTCGGAAATAGCAGTGGGGAAAATCCGAGCCATGTGAAGGTGAACAACGAAAAGGCTTCCCTACCCTCCCTCGGTGTTCCAGGGTTTTGGCGGTATATATTCGGCACTCTATTTCGCCGTATTCTATTCAAAGATTGAAAGTGTCATCTAGGGTCGAAATAATTGGGAAACCGTTATCAATTGGGTATCGTGGATTTACAAATCAACTCGAAGTCCGCGCAACCCAGATTTGCTAGTGGGCACGTGGGGGGTCCATAGGAATGATATTCTGGTATTACGTCTTTCGGGATCTTAGAGTGTAGTGTATGTATATCGGCTGTCCATATCATAATATAACATATGACGTATTATCTTAAATATTATTACTTAAAGAGTCCCGATCTATTGAATTCTTCCTACGTCTTAGAGTCGGCTCGGCTTCGTCATAGCCCCGCCGGTGCCGGCGTAATCGTAAAGGACGTTGAACTTGCGGTATTTCTCATACTTAACGAATATTAGTAATGTGATCAAGATATCTTTATAAGCTATAGTACAGAAATAATTTCAAAAATTAAAGGTCAGACTCTTAGGGCCCGGCAACTGTAACCTTCTTTCAGTCTCCAGGATTTCGGCGAGTCGCCAAAAAATCCAACACCAAAAAAGCGTTGGGCCAGATCGCTCGGATTGTGAAGCCATATCCAGATTCTTGGCTCAATGGATTTAGCTGTTCCATTTTTAGTAATTGTTAACAATTTGTCAAATTACTCAAATCGACCGATCAATAGGGCCTTGTGTTTTCCATGGCGAGCTTGGTGAAACGGAAAGGTTGTAGACATCTACGTACTTCAATTGAATAATATTCAAGATTAATATGTGCACACGGTACATAGCTTGGAATTTAGCTTGCAGGAATTCTGCCATAAATTACACAATTGTGCTCCAACAAGTCGAATTTCCGGACAGATCACATACAGAGTGTCCGTCCGTTGAAGGAGCATTCAGACCATACGGAAGCATAGTTTGGGACTATGACATTTCTGTCGGTTGATGATCAGATGACAGTGTTCTAGCAATTATCTGTCATCTGTTGCATCTTGGAAGCCCCAACACACGACAGAACAAAAAAGTAGTCTCAAAATCTAGACCAGTGGAAATTTCTTTTGAAGCCACAAAAAGCACATCATTCGCCACTACCAATTGACAGAAGCCCTAGTTGTAAAGGGATCAAGGGTTTATTCTAGCTAATATTAGTTCTCAATTGGCCAATGGTCTGATGTTTTGCAATAAGATGGTTCATGTCGTTGCCAAGAGGACAACTTGACATGAGCATTTGTAGACGAACGAGCTCACCACACACTCTTCGGCAACAAAGTCTCATATCGATACTGGTTCTTCGGTCCATTATCGATACCGTTTCATGGAGGGGTATATAGTTCTGTTCAACAATTTCTAGATTGAGGCATAATTATCTTTCGCAGAGTTTAGGTTTAGAGGAGGGGGGTGTTCAAAATCGTGGGTACAAGTGTACAAGAGGGTACATGTGTCGCGGGGAGGCATTATAGGCCTGGCCGAGCTGCAGATCGAAACCCAGGAGGTGTAGGGACGAGGTGCTAGCGTCCCGAGATATTACTATAAAACTCGGGGTCAACTGGGGAGCGGGGTTAGGTGGTATGGGCATTTTTAGTAAAAGAAATTTAGGATCGATGGAAGCTGTCGATGTCGGACAGCTATGGGTAGCTTCAAGCTATAGCTGTGGGGGCTAGCTACCTCTGGAGCTTCAAAGCTATCATGATCCTAGTCAAGACGGAGGGTAGGAGTGCATGAACAAAAGATGTTGACATCTAATTCGTCAATTGGAGACATTTCGTCCAAGGAAACGGCCGGTAGACAGGCGCTAGGAAGCAGGGATCCTGAGCTCGCGGGGATTTTATTTTGACGCTTTTAATCGAGACACTTTTACGTATAGTGGAAACTAGCCAAACGGATTCGATTGTGAAAAGAACATGCATATGCATTTTTCGATAAGAAAATCTGGTAAGCTACAATGTAGGCCAGGCCCTGTATCGAAGCCGCAGCCGACTCATGGGTGCCAATAGTTCTCTGCATTACGTTGGCGATAGTGCCAACCCGGCTATCAAATACCACAGTGGCTTCCGTATCCCCAAACTAGGACGGCATGGGGCTGCTGCATAGAAGCCGAATCGAATTGTTCGGCGGGACCCGCAGCGCTTGTGCTGCACGGGTGCTTTGGGCTGCACAATCCTAACATCAACCCTCAACTGCTCAACACCAAACCCGATCCTAGCGTGGGCCGTTAGGACCCACTTTCCAATATATATTATAGACACCGCAGATTCCGATATAATTTTTTCTTCTGAAATTCCCGGTAACTTGTTAGATCCTAGACTTCGGAGTTTGGGCGGAAAAGAAAATATAATCCGCAGGTTCGCTAAGTAGACGAAACAGCTTTCGTTCGACTGGGGTAGCTTTCACGGCTTGCTGTTACCCGCGTGGGCTCAACTGTCCTTTTGTCGGGTATATCCTAGACTCCCATCACTATGCGTCTGTCTTTCCGTCTGCTCCCCACTTAACCCCCCTCCCGCATCTGGCGTAGCCCCAAGAATGTGGGCAGTCCCAAAAAGCTTGACCAGGAAAAACAAAAACTAAGTTGGCACTTTCTTTTTCTTTGGTCGTTGCGGCTTTTCTCGCATCGACAATCGATTAGGATGGTCTTTGTTCTACTCCTCATGAGCAAAGACCGTCGGCAGATGCATATGGCCTGCAGATGTTTCCCCGCACCCATCGACAAAGAAACATAGGCGGACAGACATGGTATAGATGTATGTACTAGCAATGCGATGTATCGTTAGGATCAAGGACACATCCGTACAAGGATTCACTTGCTAATGTCTTGCTTCTAGATGTCGTTGAGACAGCAGTGAATTCAGCGCCGGAAGGGTATTGGTGCGCACTTCAATTGACCTTGCCCTGAAGTCCTATTCTTCATGCACAGTGCGTTCTCATATTCGAGCGCTCATAGGATCGATGTTTAAGGAACATACATGACGACCGTGATAATTGCACTTATCGATGGCCATCAATATCGCTGCAAATTGATGTGGGGTGCAGCTACAGGTAGACATACATTATCGTTATAGCATACCTCGGAACCAACCATACGTATAGTACTCAAGCACGGTTCATGTTCTAGACTGGCAACCCCTCTAGCTAACTACCTAAGCTATTCTTGCACAGTTGACCATAGCTCATCCTCAGGTCATCTACGCCTAAGTACACCGTATGTGGTAGGCGGTGATCTATAGCGGTGATATCGATTACCGGCGATTTCCCTGCACAGCCACCCCACCTAATTAAAGCTATTCAATAGCTATGGGGGTTTTCGATGGTGGGGGAGCTCATCACCGCCACTTTTGGCCCAGCATTAAGTTGAATGAATCATTTAAGCAAGCCTATGCTGATTTTCCCCTCAACATTATTACTTCTTCGTGATCTTGAGAAAGGATGCTAAGTACACTCCAGATGAAAAAAACGCTTTCGGGTCTATGCCTAAAATACATGTTACGTTACAAAAAACAAATAGCAATGTCATCTGACCTTGTAGCATTGACGGTCGTCCCAAAATATCGATGTTAGCCACGAACTAAGCTAGAAGCCCATTTCAACATCTTCATCGACCTCATCGTTATCGAGGTGAATGAAGAGGAGTCGTGTGCCTTCGTTAGTTGTTTGCCAAACCTATCCAGTGATGTTAGCAAGGAAACTATTCGAGGAGGCTTCCAAGGATAGGAACTTACATCCAAGCCCTCATACGTCTCAATTGTTTCCAGAAGATCGTTGTCCCTAAATCCTCTCGCTAGAACTCGGCTTCTTATCTCTGAGATTAAAAGCTCGGTACCCGGATTCGACTGTGCCATTGTCTTAATAATATGATAGATCTTGGTAGTCGTAGTAGTATCAATATCTCCGAGGTCCTTCTCGTACAAGCTGGCCATAGCAACTTCGGTCAACCGTAGAGCTTCGTCGACATCATCCATCTCCACCCGGTCGCTGAAACGCAGCCTAGCCAATGCCTGCGAGAAACGCACAAGGGCGAGTAAAGTTCTGGGCGTGACTTGGCGTCGGTTTTCAGTGTCCTTTTTCATAGCCTGCCGCATACGGACGTAGGCCGAAACGATGTATTCGGAGACATCCTTTGGGACAACTGGACGGTACTGACGGGCTTTGCTGATGTACGCCCGCATTTCAAATGGAGATAGAGGCGTGAAGCTCATTTCCGGATGCCTGTTTTCCATGTGCACAAATGTAACGTGACGGGCGAGTTGCTCATCGTTTTCACGGGTTGGGGTATCTAAGATGAGGAAGAGGATATCGAAACGGGATAGCAAGGCAGCAGGAAGGTTGATGTTCTCGACCGGCGAGACTTTCGGGTTGTAGCGACCGTAGAGGGGATTGGCAGCTGCAACAATGGATGTACGAGCGTTCAAAGTAGTTGTAATTCCGGCCTTGGAGATAGAAATAGTCTGCTGTTCCATGACTTCGTGAATAGCGGTACGATCACTATCGTCCATCTTATCGAATTCGTCGATACAGCAGATACCGTTATCAGCAAGCACAAGAGCACCACCCTCCAAAATCATTTCGTCTGTGACTGGATCTCTCATAACAGCAGCGGTGAGACCGACGCCAGACGAACCACGACCGGTAGTGTAAACACCTCGAGGCGCTACTTTTCCAATGTACTTGAGCAACTGCGATTTAGCCACACCCGGGTCACCCATTAAACAAATGTTGATATCTCCACGAATCTTCATTCCGTCTCCCATCTCTTTTGTGACACCACCAATGAGCAGGAGAAGCAATGCCTTCTTCACATCCAAATGTCCAAAGATTTCAGGTGCAATAGACATTGCGAGATGATCGTACAAATCACCAGTGGCCCTAAGATCGTTGATACGTTTTTCAGTCTCCGCATCTATATTTCCAATTTCGTGATACTGCTTCTTGTGCTGTGTAACGTGCTGAGCCTCAAGATATGTATCTGTTAAAAGACCAGCCCTGATAGCCCTAAACCCGGTGTACGGAGTCGGCAAAAAGATACCGGCGACATCAATAACATCACCGGGGTTAATTGTCCTTGTCTGTGCACCGTGACACTGGATTGTGATCGAACGTGGAATGTGTCCAACAGGAACCTGATCAGACATCTCTTGAACACGCACATCCTGGAAGGGGAGGAATTTGCTGGCTCGGGTAGCCATGAAAAGTTGTCCCTTTGCATCGTTCTTCTTGCACTGATCTGAAGGGCATTCTTGGAGTGGCATGAACTGTTTGGTCTTGACTTCCTGGAAGATTTCGTTTCCGCATCGGTCGCAAGTGTAGGCATTGACCATGACGGCGGGCTTGACGTCTGATACACGGGTAGTAATACCTCGAACTGTAATTAGATGTCCTAGTAGCTCTCCCTTAACTTGTCTCACAGCTAACGCCTTTCCTGCTCTTTCGGGATCAGTTAATGGCTTGAAGTACACCTGATATCGACGAACAAGGTCAGGTGGGAGAAGGGACGCTGGGTCTTCTGTTTGCGTGCTTTCCTCGGCCAGGGTTTCAGCTCTAGCCCGTCGGTGACTTATAATAACGTCGATGACATCGTCTTTATAGGTGATATCCACGGTTTCTCTAGGCATAACCTTGTCGATGGCTCTCGACATGATCTCGAGGTAATGGTGCGCATTTTTGGTAATCGAATCCACCAGCTTCAAATTTTCACCGCTTGTTTTTTCCCACTATTGTTTGACGACGAGTTAGCAGAGTTATCCTTATATCAAATGAAGGATAGAGGCTATAACGTACTCTATCCAAATCATCCAATTCAATTGTTATGGCATCAATATCCCTGTTTGCAACTTTCTGCAATATTTCAAAGTACTTGACTTTCGGTCCCTGAGATCTGGAGCCTCCAAGAAGCTCTTCATCCTCATCGTCGATGTTCAAGTTCTGCAGAGCTTGTGCGGGGTCTGCTTGTGATGTCTTGAACCCCTTGAGGAAATCCTCGAGAGCAGCTATACACCGTCATTATTAGCATATAAGTTCCAACATAGCTCGCCAATTGTACGTGGTAGTCCTTCGTACCCTGTTGTTTGGTGTAGTCGATGTTTAGTCGAATAACGGGAAGTCTCTGTGCAGACATGATTCGAGATTGTTGTGGCCGGCCGTAGCCGATGCAGGGTCAGGTTCTCTAGGGCTTGAAACAAGGGGCCGTGAAGGGGTCGTGGTAGCTGAGGGAATCGAGGACGCTGTGTTTATGTTGGTGAGGTTGCGATTCCGCTTCTCTGAGGTTCTGTAGTTTGGCGCCTGAGGTCTGGTTGGTGGACGCGTTCCCTTGGCAAGGGCAGGTTGGGGTAACACAAACAACACAACTTTTCCAACTGTGCCAACTGAGGTTCCTACAAGACTGTCCACATGTCTACCTACGTCCGTAATGCACAGCTAATATCACGAGGACTAGAATTTATCCATTATTGGTGGCGGGTGTAGTAAGTATTCTGTGTATGTATGAGTGCAAGAAAGATTACGTGGCTACCAAATATTACTTCTATTGTTACCTCCTATCGCTGACTCTAAAATGCTATCTAACTGCTAATGACAATCAAAAATATATACGCTCAGGCTGCTCGTGATTCTCAGGCCCGACTGCCCTCAGGGTCACGCCAGTTGGCAGCTGTAACCTCTCCTACTTTTACGAGCAAAGCGTCTGCCTCGGAAGCAGGGCCAGCATTTGCGACAACCCCATCTGCTTTCTTTACACTATGTCTTGTACTTTCACCGTCCCCATATAACGGTTTCCAGACATGGTCGTAAAGTTTCCATATCTGTTCAAAGCAGAACACTTGGGCATCATTCAACCACTTAGGCGCTTTTCCATCCTTATCGCTGACAAAATTCCTTACACCGAATAGGAAGATAATGACAGGTAGAACAGTGAGAAACACGGCGACGGAGCCAATTTTCTGCCTGAGAGTTTTGGCTTCGTAGTAACCAGTATTCGCAATATAATCTTGGTACTGCGGTGGAAGCGAGTGCTCCCTTGCACCCTTTATCAATAAATTAAGATATCGAAGCGAAGGTAGACCTTCATGAGTTGTACGAGTGCCTTTGCCTGGAACGATGAGAGTTTTCGATTCAAACGAATCGATGCCCTTCACAGGCTCCAATGGAATACATGTGACCTCGATAACACTGTAACCACCTTCTGTGGTCAAGATCGTACGGTAATCGTCTGGTGTAACCTCGTACACGACACCCATGAGCTCTTGATCTCCTCCTTCGCGTGGGCGAACATTGGCGAAACGTGGTTCTTTATATGGAATACCCGCGAGATCAAAACTTAAAGTCAAGGATGGCACTCGAACTTTAACCTGCGACAGCGGTTTGATTCCACGTCTGCCCAGGAATGTTTCCGCTGAGAGATTGCTGCCATATGCCAGATATTTGACATTCTCCTTGAAGTTTGGAGACGGAAAGGTCGTTACTGGTTCGGCAACCTTGGCAGGATCCGGGGTTGGTTCTGTAGCATTATGGCGACGGCCAAACAAGACTCGAGAAACAATGCTTGCCATTTCGACAAAAGGCTGGTCGTAGTGGTTTTGTTGCACGAGTGTGAGACAGTTTGCAGTTTTTGTACAATTGGGACTGTGGATTGTGGCGCAAGAAGATATGATCTCGAATGACTAAGTTCCGCGATCGAGAAATGGGTATTCTAGCAATAGGCATAGATGTTGGATCTTTGCCATAATCAGGAGACTTTATAACCTTTCAGGCCTAACTTTACGGAGGCCACGGGCATGTCTCCGCTGTCGGATATAACTGATATTAGTAAGTTTGCCAGCATTTGGGCGTCGTAATTCTTTTGCGTTTCGGCCTGCGGCGTTCAAAATCGGCCGATAAATTTAAATATTGGGAAAAAATTCGCTGGGCTGCAGGGAATTACCCCACAAACAAGGGGGCTTTTCTTTGGATGTGTCGAGAGTTCCTGGATTTTTGAGAGTGAGTCGGGGGGAAAATTCGCCCACCGGACGTACGAAGTCTGGGCGGACAGGCCTTAATATATGTATAGATGCATTGATGCAGGGCAACATAACGTAAGCTAGGAGCGTGCCCATGTTTTTCATGACGAAAGGCTCGAGATGCATAGCTGGTACCTGTGATAGCTGCTGGCTGGCTGCGCAGCTAACCTCGGCATATTAGTGGCCCCGGGAACTGCTGAATACAGCTAGGAGGCTAATTATAATGGAGACCCTCCAAACGCGAACGGGGTGGCTACTAGCGGCCTGTCTTAATCCTGCCCTGAATATCTGTTTTCTGTAGGACCCGATCATTCAGCCGTCGGTGCCGATACAAAGAGACCGAAGTTACAATTATAGTCGAGGTTGAATTGCAGTTTGGAACTGAAGTTGAAGTTGAAATCAGCCTAACGTTAACAGCCAGCCCGTCCACCACGTCCACACACACCCAACACACTCAATCATGGCCAGCTCCCAGCGCCGAGGCCCAACCACAAAGACCCCAGCCGTCGTCGGCCTCACAGCTCTTCGGAACTGTCTCGTTAACCTCCCTTCCGGCCTAGTATCGGTGCTTGTGTCTTCGAATACCGTATGTCGAGATCCTTTGGCTTTGTTCCGTCGAGCAGTGACACGCAATAGCTAACATAGATCTCGATGTAGCCCGCGCAAAACGTCGTCGTCGAGCTTTCATGGCGTGTCAAGGCCCCTCCACAGACCGGTCCCATCACCGGACCGGCGACGATTACCCGGCAGGCATTCGCAGGATGGACAGGCATGCCGAGTAAGAGGCAGCCATTGCAACCACAGGGAGCCGGGTCCTTCCCAGGATCTCAAAGGAGTAATTCGTTGGAAGGATGTGTCGAGATTGATTCTGCTTTCGCCAGGAATGTTGGATTGACTGAAGGTAGCAAGGTGAATAATCTACAATCAACGATGTTTTATTTTTATATTACCGGTGGATTACTAACATGATGGCGACATGCATAGGTTAATATCCTTCTTCATGTCGACCCACCCACAACCCACACAATACATATCGAGCCATTGACGGCTTCCGATTGGGAAAGTATGTTCTTTATACCCCCATACACTATATATGCTATGTAGCAGAGTCCAACTTGAGTATATTGTCTAGTCATCGAATTACATGCGACCTTCTTGGAGCTTAATCTGCTCTCCCAGATCAGAGCAATCACTTTCGCCCACCCCCTTACCGTATACCTCTCACCCACATCAACAGCATCGATTAAAGTTGCCAGAATTGAACCCGAAGATGCAGCTTCGGCCTTCGGATTCGCAAAAATCGCACCCAATGCAGAAGTTATCGTAGCCCCAAAGACTCGTCAAAGACGCATGAGCCACCAAGGAAAGAGTGTGAAAGCGAAGTCACTAGCATCCACGCGGCATGGGAAGCGACGGGACGACGGTTCCGGGTCTAGTGGTGGTGGACCGGTATTCTTCCGAGCTATCAGTTTACCTCACGAATCATTTGATGCAGCTGAAGAACAAAAGGGTGCATACTGCGTCTATCTAGACCCTGAAGTTCTCGCTATTCCAGCATTGAGGGGGTGCGCATTCGTGAGTGTGGTCGTCGTAAGACCGCCAGGCCTTGCTCCACCGCCAGATGCCAACCAGGCAAACAACGATGCAGCAGGCTCAACTTCCCCAGACGCTCCTGAAGTCGTTAAACCAAGTTTGAAGATAGTAGCTAAACTACTTCCTTGGAAAAATGCCCCTGATCTCAAACATATCGCCATCTCCAACCTGTTAGCCGACGCTTTGGATATCAAAAATGTAGTTGGTTGTGTTATCCGCATTGAGGCAGCACACCAACAGCTCCCTAAAGGTTCAACGACGAAGGTCATAATTCGTCCATACTCCGCCAGCACTTTGTCTCCATCGGCAGCTTCCGAACAATCGTCGCTGAGGTGGAGCGGTAAGGACTGGAAGAGCGATTTAGCTGTTAGAAGAGTCAAGGAAGTGCTATCACAAAAAACAGTGTGGGGAGAGGACATTCTAGGCGGACCCCTTAGTGACCGACTTGTTCTCCCCGCCATACCAGACTCACCACTGTTCGCAGGTGGTATCTTGCTTCTGGATGGGTCCGAAGTCAAACATGGCTGGATCCTTGGAGGAGATCGCAAATACATCCTCGAGCTTGGCTCAGAGATCACAACGTCCCGCCCACATGTTCCTCTCTCGATATCCGAAACCGCGCTGCCAGTGCTGCCACCAGGTAGTATAGTCGGCGTGGACAAAGCAATTGACACAGCATCGAATATCCTCACCCGATCCGCCTCCGTATTGTTAACCGGCGCACGAGGATCCGGGAAAACAAGCCTGGTTAGCGTTATCACCAGTATTTTGAAGAAGAAGCACTTCTTCCACGTTCTTCCAATCTCCTGTGCTAAATTCGCCGATGAAAGACTCCAAACTATCAAAGACACTTTCTCTAGGGCAATTGCGGAGGCGAAATGGTTCTCTCCTACGGTCATTGTATTTGACGACCTTGATCGGCTAATCCCAGCGGAGGTAGAGCACGCAGATTCTACCAGAAGCAGGTATATAGCAGAGGCCTTCGGGAAAGCGATTCGAGACCTCAAATCGAGCGTTCTCGGACCAGGGAACGTCGTCATCCTAGCCACTGTACAGGCTAAAGAGAGCGTTAACAGCTTGGTTATTGGTGGCCATATTTTCCGTGAAATAATAACACTTAAAGCACCGAATAAAGCAGGAAGAAGACAAGTGTTAGAAAAAGCTGTCGGAGGTCTCTCGGATGAGAAATCTTCTCCGGATACAAGCTCTATACGTGTCAAGAACCCGGCGGCTCTAACCAACGGACCTGAGCCAACGCTGAAAATCGAAAAAGGGTTGGAGTTGTTGGATATTGCTGGAATGACCGATGGCTACATGCCTGCTGATCTTCAGCTTCTCGTCGGCCGCGCTAGGCACGAAGCCATCGTTCGAGCGGTAGAAAACGGCAGCGACGATGCCGAAGCAGATCTTATTCTTTCAAAGAAGGATTTCGACAAAGCCATCAAAGGGTTTGTTCCAGCTGGGCTTCGTGGCGTTAAGCTTCAAACAAGTGGTGCGGCTTGGAAGGATATTGGAGGTATGCATCGAGATCCTCAAATCGATTTCCTTACTCTTTCAGTGCTAATATTTATACATAGGTCTCACGGAAACCCGCAAAATCCTACTCGAAACCCTTGAGTGGCCAACTCGCTACGCCCCAATCTTCGCCAACTGTCCCCTCCGTCTCCGATCCGGCCTTCTCCTTTACGGATATCCAGGATGCGGAAAAACTCTACTCGCCTCCGCTGTAGCCGGTGAATGCGGTCTCAACTTCATCAGCGTCAAAGGTCCCGAGATTCTTAACAAGTATATCGGTGCATCCGAAAAGTCTGTGCGAGACCTCTTCGAACGTGCTTCGGCTGCCAAACCCTGTGTCCTCTTCTTCGACGAGTTCGACTCTATTGCTCCCAAGAGAGGACACGACTCAACCGGTGTGACGGATCGAGTCGTGAATCAGATGTTAACACAAATGGATGGTGCCGAAGGATTGGACGGCGTCTATGTTCTTGCGGCTACCTCAAGACCTGACTTGATCGATCCCGCTTTACTACGTCCTGGACGTTTAGATAAGAGTCTACTCTGCGATCTCCCTAACCATGAAGATCGGGTGGATATTCTTCGAGCACTAAGTTTGAAACTAAAAATCGAGGAGAGCATCGAACTAGAGGATATTGCGAATTTGACAGAAGGGTACAGTGGAGCCGATCTGCAGGCGGTATTGTACAATGCACATCTTGAGGCTATCCACGATGTTATCGCCAGCCAAGACGAAGAGGTTGAGAGGTTCGGAAACGGCGGTAAGGGTAAAGGCAAAGTTGATGCTGGCGCTGGAAACGAAACAATCGATTACATCGCCTTCTCAATGGGTAACAAAGATGCCGCAGCAGAATCATCTACCCAACATCTAACAAACGGAACCCAAGCTGCCAGAACACGATTCGCGGAGCGAGCAGCGGTTATGGCCAAATTGGATAAATTGAAGAAAATTGTTCAAGGGGATACAGCAAAACAACAGCAGGCGCAAACGAACCAAGCCCAAGAAGAGGAGAAGGGCGACGATGAACCGGTCATTAGTTGGAAACATTTACAGAGCTCGTTGAAGAGTACGAGACCCAGTATTGCGCCTGATGAGAGGAAGAGGTTGCATAGGATTTATAATGAGTTCATTGTTGGAAGGAGTGGGGAGATGCCGAGTGGGCAGAGTAGTACGGAGATCGGAGGGAGGAGTAGTTTGATGTAAAACGCGAGACGATAAGAAGGACCTAGGGAGGGGTTATGGTAGGTAAGTAGATAATACAAAAATAATCATTCCTTTCTCTGTTTGGCGTACGACTATCGTGTCTGTGAAAAACAAAACCCTGTGAAAAGCATAGCATCATTAGTTTCGAAATTTTCGCGGCCAATATCAAATAATAGAGCACATTACCATAAAGTTCACAAACTCATTCCTTAATGCATTAAGGATTCAAGTATAAATTATATAAGTATAAGTATATCAAAAGAATCGAAAGGCTTCTATACATTTGGACGCTGAAGGCGGAACCGGGTGTAAAAAGAAAGGTTTCGAACCAGGACTCTCAAAGGTAATATTAATAAAAGAATAAGAAGAATAAGAATGAGGATCAAATGTTGTACACTAGAAAGCGTCAAAGTGTAGGATGTTGAAATAGAAAATAGTAATGAAGGAATTTAGACAAGAAACCCCAAACACGCCATTCGCAAATAGTTAACAGGGGGAAAAAACGGCCAATAAAGTTCGCACTTCGATTCGAGACTCCCGAGAAACAGTAAACGAGGGGGGGGGGGGCAAAGGAATAAAAAAAAGGTATACAAGAAGAATTGAAGTTGAAAAACAGGGAAAAGAAGAGGTTTATTAGGTTTATCGTTCAGAAACAAAACCGCGCCAGAAATTAAATTAAGGACCTCCGTATTTTTATGACGGGAGAAAGAAAATGACGAAAGGGCCCATAAAGCAGGAAGCAGTTTTTATCACCTTTATCCCCTCCAGTAGTAGTATTAGTATATCCAAAAACTCCGACACCAGAAAAAAAAGTTTTGTTTGAACGTTAACGTGAACATTCCCCAGAAAGATGTCATTATCAATTCCCTTTCGTTTAGTTTTGTTTTCGTGCTCACATATCGTTGTGTATTGTCGTTATAGTTTTGACTTGGGTTTTCCTATTCGGATTCGACCTTTCCGGCACTTCTAACCTTTGCCATAAACTCGTCTTCCTTGCCGAGTCTCCAGTCGCTCCTGTCGGAACATCCCTTGCCTTCCCAGCCAAGGAGAGCAATGATCTCTTCTTTAGATCCGTAGAGCTTGCTTTCTAGAACACCGAGCACTGCGACTGCAGATCGGATGAGGAATGCGTCGCCTTCAAAGGCATAGACGTCCCAGAGTCGAGATACTATATCGATTGGGACATGTAATGTGAAAAGAGTTGTGAACATAGCTTCGAGGTAGAGGGGTGGAGGGAGTTGAAGTTTGATATGGATGTGCTGGTAGAGGTTGGGAAGTTTGTACTGGAATGCCCTGAGGAAGGCGGAGTAAATATTGGTAATCTAGAAGGGCATGTGTTAGCGGTGGATTCTTCACAAACTTAATAACTAGTTCTTCAACATACCTGTGGCTCGTCCTGAGTGTAGAAGGACAATGGCAACTGCCTATTAAGAAGATTTGCCAGAGTCTGGAAAGCTTCATGGGCGGAGAGATTAAGCAGCAAGTTGGCGGCGAGGACGTGCAGACCAAAGCAATAACCAATATCCTTGCGGTATACGCTGTACGCCATCAGGACATCGACCAAACCCTGATGCAAAGGACCCTCGCTTTGGAATAGCTTGAGCTCTGGGAACGTGTTTTCGGTGTCCTTTTTTATATCCGCAAACTGGTCCTTCAACGGGTGTCGGTCTTCCTGAGAGTTAAGCTCGATTTCAAGCTTCCTTGCCCTGTCAAGGGCAATGTTATAAGTCTCTTCTGTGATGACCAAGGCGTTTCCAATTGCACGCTGCCAGACAGTTCCTCTCGATTTTGGGGATACACCGGCCCACCATAGCTCTCGAGTGTTCTGCTCGAGAATGGCTTGGTTCCAGTTGGGGACGATCCTGTCATCCCAAGCCTTAAATACTGCTTCTCTCGCTCTTTCGCGAGTTGCAGCTTCTTGCTTCTCCTTTTCAGCTCGCTTGCGCTCTATTAACAGAGGTCAGTTCATGTTCGGCCTGGAATGCGGTGGAAGAAGTGCATACCTGACTCAATAGACAGTCGCATCATTTCCTGGTACTCCTTCAAGTGCTTCTCCTCCTCAATCTTCGACTTTGGTGGTAACCAGCCAGGACGGGTTCGGCTAAGCGCAGCTTCCTTCTCTCTGCTCATTGGTAGAGCCCCCATGATGCCTTCAGAAACCTGTTTAGGCGGCAAAGCGATTCTCGACTCCCTCCTCGGCGGGGTAGTAGAAGTATTCCTTGCTGCCTTCACTTGCTTCTGCAATTCCTTCTCCTTCGCCTCCATGGCCTCATCAGCATATCTTTCTAGAGCTTCTGTCAACTCCTTTGCATCATTCCCAAGCTCATGCATCACATCACCCCAAGACTTCATCCGGTTTTGCATCCGCCCTCTAGGCTCTGAATCCCCAGAATCCGATCTCGCAAGCGATGGCAAAGAGACTGTTGACTGGGCTGGTGTAGGCGTCTCCGCCCTCTCCATCTGTGGTTCTCCATTGGTAACGCTGTTACGCCTCGATCCTGAAGCATCGGACGACCTATCCGGCGACGGACTCTTCGACCCTCCCGATGGTAACGACCTCCCGGCCCTAGGAGACAAAGGAATATTCCACAACGCCACTTGTTCATCAATTTCGTCATCGTCGTCATCATCACATTCCTTTTCTATCTCCTCAACGGTCTTACTCTTCCTCCCTGGTTGCCATGATGACCTTCGCCCTGTTGGTCCGTATTTGGGAGTAAGGGTGGGTAAGCTGAGCCCCCTTCCTACCCCTGAAAAGCTAGTTGTAGCAACAGCGCCATTACTTGAGATATTCAGGGATACAGACCGGGGACTTGGTGGACCAGGGCTAGAGTGTCGGGATGATGGGCGAACCTGGGTCGGAGTCGACTTCTTTCGCCTAGATGATCGAACAGGTGGCGCAAGGTGATTATCGACGATTGCAGGCGAAGATTGAGTTGCTGGTACGGAAGGCCGGGTCTTCGCATTGACCAGATCTCTACCTGCTGTTGTTGGAAGGACAGTTGTGCCATTTGAGATGGATCGCGAACGAATGCTTATCGAGTTGAGAGCAGCACTGCTGCTTGCTCGCCTGGCAGCTCCAGGAGGAGGTCGAACAGTGGAGTTCCCGGGATCAGAATCGTCGGAAAGACCGATGACCTCGAAGTCCTGTTCAACGAGCGGACGGGGTTTGACTGTGATAGTGTTGTTCTTGGTGTTGTTAGGGACTGACATCTTGGATGAAGGAACGTGCGAATGAACTATATGCTTGCGAAGGATCGCATTGTCGGTGGAGACAATCCGAGGGCGAGATTGAAGGTAAGCTTCTTGTCGTTGGTGGTAGTTGAGAGGTTGTGAATGTAAGTTGAAGTATGAGAAAAAGTTGGAGGCCGGACGGGCAGCGTGGACCTGCATGGTTAAAGTAATTGCCGCTCCTTCTCTTTCTCCTTTATTACATATAGAGTAATAGCTACAACCAACCAACCAACCGAGGGAGAAAAAAAAGAATTCACTCTACTAACGACTAGACTGATTCAGAGAAGAGAGAGAGGGAAAAAATTTAAAACGATAGTATCAAGCAAAAGGGATGAAAGCGACTAGTCGATGCAATGCACAATTGAATTGCCCAAGATTCGGTTTAACTATCAACGAACGACTGTAAGCACCAGCTTGACGTCGGAAATACCAGCTTAAAAGGGTTGAACGTTATCGAAAGATCTTAAAGAGTGGACCGAGAAACCCAAACAAACGCAAATCGAGCCAAAGGAACGAGGTTTAGCAGGGAAACAGTATGCTACTTATTAAACCTGACAGGTGGAGATATGGCAAAAGGGCAGCTGGCTGTGACCCATGGAATGCTTCCGTTTTGCAGAGGAGAAGGGGAGGCAGCTAGATCTCAAACGAATGCTTAAACGATACCGAAACGATTGAGGCGCATTCGACGGAGGGAAGGAGGCGAGTGTGGACGGGTCCGTGTAGGTGGTTGGAGCAGATTGACATCCATGCTACACTTTATAAAACATTTTCCTCCGCTTGCCCTTTAGTTGATTGATCGGAACAGACGAGATCTGGATATCGTCATCTCTCACTCACACAATCATGCTGTGGTCGTTCATGCAACATGTTCTATCTGTGTCGTTTCCTGTCCGCTTCCCGGAAGACTGGATGGATATGAGATAGTGGTGCTTGCTGCTTTTCCGGTCTGCTTTCCTGCCCACGGAACCTGCCAGGACCTCTGATTAGGTCGCTCGTCCTGCCGGTGGGGTCGTCCGTCTATCGCAAGAACCTGGATGATGCTTGCAAGCCACTTTAAACTTTTGGCTGCTGTTGGTGTGTTGTTCATAAGCCATGCCTGTTAGGCCTGCTGCATCGACGATTCTTTCTCATGATGGCGTTCGTGAAACGGACTTTTTGCATGGGGTTGGTTAAATGCGGGCTTCACACCAATATGCACATTAGTATCACAATCGTCGAGCTAAGTCGGCAAGATCTACCGATGCTATCTGCAAATGACGTCCAAATCCCAGCCCAAGCCCTGCTTACGGGTAACGCCAATATCAAGAAGCTAGGAAACATCAAGAAAGAGCGTAATATCAAATCTAGAGATCTGGTTTTCTCCGTCGACCTCTACCAAGGGCTTAATTCACTTAGCGATCGGTCCTTCAGCGGTGAAGGTTCTAGTCTTCAGCCAGCTCAGGAGCTCGGAGGGGGGCACTGTTTTTAGAACATTCCGCCCCCAAATGCCGGTCCACTGTTTCGCGCGCATGCTGTGACGTCGCTCAAAAAACAGGTGCGTACCTGCAGCTTCCTTCTCCCTCATTGGAACGTCCTTCCTGGCCGTTACACAAAAGCAGAAAGACTTGGTTCAGATTTCTGGGAATTTTAACCGTGGGGAACGTGGACAGAGACAAGTGGGAAAAAAAATTTGTTCTTAGGCTTGGGCTTAGTTTTGAGGCTTGAGGCTTGTAAAATTCCTTGCATAACTTCTTCTGTCATTCTCCACTAGGCATGCATTGACATAAAAAAAAAACTAATGCAAAACACCAGCTTACCTCAAGATATCGATAGTGATGATATCTCCGACAATAATCCATCCTCGGTGTTTATGTTCCCGTGCAAAATATTCGTGAACCTGATCACGAGGTTCCATCGTTAGCATATATTTAGAAGTCATTGCATTACATCGACAAGCATTAGAATATCGCTATTTTGCCACAACTTACCATCGTGCAGTTTCTCGACCCTTTATCTCCACCTCGAGTTCTTTCGATTTGACGGCTGCAGCTGCGCTATTGGTCAATACACCGCCTTCAGCTCTTCCACAAACAGTTTGGCAACACTTACTATCGAGCACCGCCTGTGGCACATTTGCCAGTTTCGCCACATTCAAGCCATATGATCGATGTGCTGTTCCTTCTGCGATTTGGTAAAGGAATGTGATATCTTCGCTACCATCCGTTGCCTCCTCAAATTTCATGTGCGCATTCACAACCTCTCCTGGATACGCCTTTTCCATTTGTGCCAAAATTGGATAGTGCGTGACGAAGAGCGTCATCGCCTTAATCGAACTAATCATATAGTCCAGGACCGAATACGCTATTGCGACTCCATCATGGGTTGAAGTCCCTCGTCCTAGTTCATCAAGAATCACAAGCGATCGTGGGGTAGCCTGTTTAAGGACGTCGCTTGTTTCCGAAAGCTCCACCATGAATGTTGACTAAGGATATTCCCCTGTTAGTAAATGTAACTCTGCGGCCTATGCGAATGATCTTATTCCCACCTCTCCCGTCATCATGTTATCGAATGCTCCCATTCTCGTAAACACCGCATCCAATAGGCCAATCTCTGCGGAATCAGCGGGCACGTAAGAACCAATCTGTGCCATGATGGCTATCAATGCGATTTGCCTCACATATGAACTCTTGCCACCCATGTTGGGTCCCGTGACCAATAGTGTTCTCCTTTGGTCTGCTCCCAAATCAATATCATTGGGCACATAAGTTTCAATCAAAAGCTGCTCGACCATTGGATGTCGTCCCTGCTTAACCTTGATCCCAATTCCATCTGTGATAGTAGGTTTGCAATATCCGGGCAATTGAGCTACGTTCGCTAGTGAAACCAAGCAGTCCAAGGTTGCCAGGCTCTGAACAACGTCTCTGTATTCCTGATATTGGCCTGCTATCTGTGTCATAAAATCTTTGAAGGCACGATCGCAGTCGTTTGCGAGTGTCTCCTTTCTCTGGTCCCTCTCTCGAAGCAATCTGAGCACTTCTGGCGTGTGGAACCTCGAAACTTTCTTCGTCCCGCTGATCTTGACCCACGATGCTGGGACGTTTTTGATGCCGGAATTTTCGATCTCGACAAGGTAATCAATCCCAGAAACCGTCACATAATCCAACTTCTTCTTCTTTACCGCCTGAGCGGCATCCGCGAGGTGCTCTTGAAGATCAAACTCAACTCCCTTAATAGCCATCTTCGAATCTAAGATGTAACCGTATTCGTCAACATCCTTAAAGAAGCTATATTTATCATCTTTCGTAGCGGCCTTGTGGTCGAATTTGCTCAAATATCCTTCAACGGATTCTAATATCGTGGGTAGGGAAGCCATTGCTCCGTTTATTAACGGGGAATCGTAACCACATTGCTCTGGGCTTTCGACGCTTCTAAACGTTTTTGAAATTTTTAGAAGTGTATTTAAGATGTTGAATACTTCCGGTCGAGTAGCCTTTATAGTTACGTCAGAATTTAGTCTAATAATAGGATTCTCGGAAATTTTTATACGTACCTTGCCGTAGTAGATACGAATCAGCCCTTTCTCGAGATCATACCGAACGGTTGTCAGCAAGGTTTTCAGTTGCTGCGTTCTCTCCGACGTTGAAGATAACATCTCCTCAACAGCGTTTATTCGTGCCTTTAATTGAGCGCGATCTAACAACGGCCTGCCGACCCATTTTCTGAGCAGTCTCCTCCCGAACCGTGTCGATGTATGATCCAGAGTCCAAAACAGACTTCCTTTCTCTGAAAAATCTGTTTGGTTACGATAGATCTCCAAACTGCTCAGGGTGTTTCCGTTCAGTAACATGTGTGAACGGGCACTAAAGCTCTTGAAATATTTAGTAAGGTCGAAAACATGTTCAAGGCCATAAGCTGTTAAGTGAGTGATCATTGCCGATAGACAGATGGTGACTAAGTCGGGTAGTTGGGTTACAATATCGAGCAAGCCTATATCCAGGTCAATGACTGGCCTTAGATCATGGTGCTTGATTAGAGATACATACCTTGAGGGAGAGCCGCCTCCTCACTTTTTAGTTTCTCTGCATAAAACTCGGAGACATGGATTGGAGCTGTAGTGTGCATTTTTTTGGGTCGCTCCACCCTTTCCACACGTACGCCGTCCCCGAAGACATTGTTCCTATAGAGAATTAGTTACATACCCTTTAATCTTTAAACCACGGTGCTACTTACGTGCTGCCCGCAAGATGTGTAACTAGTTTATCTGTGGCCTTAGAAAGCTCACCAAGAATCAATAGCTCACATGGAGCAACTATTACGGTTAGTTTCGGTATTACTATCTTACCGTAAGGAACACTTACTATGCAACAGTCTCGTCTCGATCTCCGTTCGCATGAACCCATCGTCGAACTCGTCGTAAATTATATCTCCCGTTGATGGCTGGACGGCAAGAATACCGACCTTAACCTTCTCGTCGGCTCCCGCGCCGCCGCCGAGTTTTTCGGTGATACATAGAAGGTAGCCCGTTGAAGCGGCGCCACCAGAGCCCGCCCCAACAGCATCGTGGTCATCAACGCCATCGATATCGTCAATGTATGTGCCTTTTGTATATAAATTCGTAAGCTTCCTTACGAAAGGGGCATTCCTATTGTCGCCGGCAGCTTTCAATGCAGCAGTTTCTAGCTGGCGAACGACTCCAACTTTATATCCAGCTGTTATCAACCTATTTTGATCGGTTAGGACAGTAAAGTGAAAACAAAGGTAGCTTATACATACCTTTTAACATGGACATGAAGCCGGTGGACAGGAATACTAGCGGATGCGAATTTGTCGAGGTGGGCCTCAGAGTGGTCTGCCTTGATTGTCAGATCTTCCGGATTTCTTGTCAGAAACAAGGCTCATACCGTATGTGAACTTCATCCTTCCCGGTATGCAAACAATGGAGAGTACGCTAGCGGCAATCTAGACGAATATTAGCAAATCATACCAATAAATTTTGGAACGAGTACACATACTCTTGCATCCTCTCCGAAAAATCTGTACTTATACCCAACTTCAACGACTAATACCGTATCCGGATATTGCTCTTTGATATCCACAACTTGTTGTTCTAACGGTGTCAATTTTTTCCCTCGCTTTGCGGCTGCCTTTGAACCCTTCTTCGGTTCAGGTGCTCTCTCAGGCTCTTCTTCCTCGTCGTCTAACTCCTCATCACCCTCCTCGCCGTTTTCCTTTTGTCGGATCTCAAATGCTCCCGGGCGACCGAGCTTTCGAACAAACTTCTCGTGGTTCCTCCTTTTCCTCAAAGCTTCTTCGGGGGATATTTCCTCTTCATGAGCCGGGTTACTTGCAGGTTGAGTTGAAGAGAATGCAAATCTATCGCTGATTATTCCCTTCCCAGATTTCTTAGGAGGTGTATGGCTTGGTTTGTGTGGTAGTGGTTCTTCCACTTCATCTTCCCTGTCTTCTTGAATCGGGTCCTCCAGCTGAGCTTGTTCCTCTTCTATACGCCTCTCGAGTCGAACTCGCTTGGGAGCCGGCGCAGCCGAATCCGAACTTGGAGGCTGGCTACTAGATTGGACGCTGAATGCCCGTACACGTTTCGAAAAAGAAGTAGTTGGTGGTAAGTCGTCTTGTTCCTCTTCTTCCTCGGCTTCATCCTCCCTATCATCGGGTTTAGGAGCTGTGGCGACTTTTGCTTTCGCTTTGCTTTTCGCTGTCGCTTTGGATGGCGCTTTCGAGGTTGACCCGTTTGCCTTTGGGGTTTGAGCTGCCTTTGAACTTCCCGGTTTCGATGTAGAATCCGAAGTAGATTTAGCAGTAGAAGCGGTTCTACCAACCGGTGTGAAAAAGCTAGATATCGAACGCTGACTACTCATTTTGGCCTTAGGTTTGGTAAGAATGGTATAGTAGGGGATTGAGTCTAGGGACCTGTCCGTTCGAGGGAAGACGCGTTTTGAATGCGTTTGTGGAGCCAGCTCCTTCGCTACCGGGGCTTCGGGAACAATGCCAAGCCTAATTGGCAGGCAACCGGGACAATCCCGGGATCCCCAAAATGCAACATCCCCTGACGTCACGGCAACACATCAAAAAAGTATCACAATTGCCAGCTCTATGTAATAGCCGGTACACCTTCAACATTCAATAGTACGCTTCATCGTTGTGCGCTAGTGACAAAAAGATGGCAGTGGCTACTGCAGGGATACTGAGGGCTTTCCGGAGCGGAAAGCACGACTGAAGGCAGTTTTCGGAGCAATCAAGATGCCTTAGAACCTCCACAAAATATCATATATCCCAGAACCAAATTTCAAAAACACCATCCTTGAGTCCCTCAACAGTCTGCACGGTATTATATTAGTGGTAAATGATTGAATTTCATCTTCCTGTATAGATCTAGCACACAGAGTTCCGTGTTGAACAGTGCCGAGACTGAACATATACTTCATATAATTGTGACGTTTCTATCCCAACTCGGGCCTTCTGGTTGCCGCGGCATTGTGAGTAGCATCTTAGAGACGTGTATATTTTAGTGAAATTTGTTGCAACTAGATAAAGACGCCCCTCCTCGCTCCCTCTACGCTCCTCTTACTCAATCATCCTTCGCACCAATACCCGATAGCTCAATATTCCACCGCGACTCCTACATTGTACTCTAAGTGCGAAGATCTTTAACATGTCGAACACTGGTGAGCCTCAATCCTTTCACTGTCTCTTCGGTCTCATAATTGGCTTTTCTGCCCTTCTACGAACTCCTTTGGCATGGCAAACCATTGTGCTTTACACCTTTCCCACAACTCTTAATCAACCCTTCGAGCATCCCAAACTGCTATCTACCTAAGCTTATCAAGTTTAAAATTCCATTTCTGACTCCCAGTCACCATCCAGCTCCTAGAATGCCAAATCAAGAGGCTATCACTCTGTATGATGATGATGATTCCAACCATCATATTGACGATGATACCGTCTGGACATACAATGGCTGTAACTTCAAACGGATCACGAAGAAGGAAGCCGACGGAAGCATAGTTGAGCTTCGCAATGGCGGAGTTCTATCCTGTCCCATCTGTCCAGAAATCGGCGTAATGACTACCCTCTCCAACTTGATCGGACATCTTGTTGCTAAAAACCATGCACAACGGTTCTACCATCTTTGGAGCTTGCGTGGCTCCGGAAACAGCAATGCAGAACCTATGCTTCTATTCCAAGATAATTGGGAGATCGCGAACCATCTCAAAATCCTTCGCTCTAAACGACTCGAGAAAATCGACAGGGTTGTTGTCGCCCAGGGCGAATACACTTGGGGCCGACTCAAAAACCGCTTCAATTACATCGCCGAAGGAAACCAAAATGGTGTCCAAGCCATTCATCCAGGACAGTTCTTCATGCCAGAATTCGACATGCTCCACAAATTTAAGGGCATTGACAACCACGTTGGAGGACCCGAGTGGAGTAAGCTCCTCAAAACATGAATATCAAGATCAAGCAACTGACTTGGGAAGGCCGAATGCAACCACATCAGGATCGTTTGTTGGGGACTCGCACATATCATTCCAATCGTGAGGACCCTCGATACTATGATCGATTAATATCCTATCAGGACTAAATTGAAAAATGGTCAGCAGGCGGTACCTCTTCCTTTCGAACTTCAGGACAGCAAATCGTGACCTCGGTGTTCAAACAAGCGAAAGAAAAAATGACTGGGGTTAAGGGCCCTCTGTCTGAGATCATTGACAACCCTCGCAAGCGACGAGCTCCTGAAGAGGAGAATGAGCAAGCTGCCATCTCTAAAATTCCCAAGAGACCATATATTTGCGATGATTCCGATGTTAGGACCGACCAAGCAGCTAACAAGAAAGATAAGCAACCAGTCAATTATGCGTCCCCGAAAGTCACGGATACTCTGGGAATTCAGTTTCCTTGGACAGACGAACAGATAGCCCAAGCTCGAGCTCTGAAAGCTAAAGTTGCGAACTCGGAGGAACTCACTCCAGAGGAGGATGAGATCCACAAGAACTTTCAGCAACTTTGTTTCTTGTTGGATACTTTTCAAGGAATGGAAAATGGGGAAAGTTCCGGCACCCATACGCTTTAACTTCTGCTATCAAAGGACCCGCATCGTAACCTATCGGCAACCTCGACTTTGATTGAGAAATACCATTAGTAAGAATGATCCCCTTGAGCCTTATCAATATGTAAGCGTTTTCTAATCATTTCACTTATAACCAACGATAGGAAATTGGGAACGAGATCCCTTCGATACACATTACGGCGATATATCTTTCCTAGCCCGCTTATGCAATTGAAAAAAAAAAAGTTCCTTTGACTTCTTCATCAATTGTTCTTGAGAAGTGAGGCTACAGTACTTTCATAATTACTACTTTTTTTTCTTCTGTTCCTCTTGAAACCTGTTTTTCTACTCCAGATGGTGGAATACAACTTCTTTCCATCCTTCCATCCTTCCATCCTTCAATCACATCAATCCCTCTCAAACCCGACCTTTTCTTTGCATTTTTTCTAGCATGGCGGTCTAGTGACCCCGCCACTCCTTCTGTGCTCGACTTTCTCTAGGATTCCATAGGATGCTTCTGCTTTCATGGTATACTGTTAATAATAGCACATCTACGGCTCGCTACTCTTTCCTATCAATTTCCAAACCGTTTGAAACTCTGTATCCTGGTACTCTCAGTGGAGGGTCCGTGCCGTTCACGACAGGAAGATATCATGCCGTTGTTTGCTTTCAAAACAAGTCTCGACCCCTCCCCAGACTTCCTCCCTGTAGATAGCAGAATCTCCCTCACTACCTAGATTCTTAGCGATCAGAGGTTACAATAGTATTCATAATTTCCCGATAATACTCTCGCGTAGGACTCAAGTTCTCATATGCATGATCTTCGCATGTATTGCACACGAATGCCAACATCACCCCTGCATGTATACGCTCGAATATATCGATATCCAACGAGGTTTTGTTTCAGTCAGATAATGTCACAGCATATTGTTTTCGAACATAAACCACGGCTACTCGGCAGAGGTTTGCCGCGTTACGATATACATATCGTAACGTATAACAGTGGGGCTGTATGTTATAATATCATGCTTCTAAGACATTGAGTTTGATATCCCCGAAGAAGATATCACTGGTCACGGGGATCTTAGGATTTCACGGAGCCCGGGGGCCAAATGCCAAACCCCACAAGATCATTGTCTCGTCAGTCGATTGCAATACGCATAACGTCATTTAATATTATAAAGATGGCGTGTTTCGACCCATCTTTCTTGAAATCCACATTCAGACAAGCCAATATAATTTTATAAATGGACTTCTGTATGCACAATTGTGTGAAGGCTGAAGCGGAGGCGGTGAGACATTATAATTATACATATCAGACAATATATTATAAGCTAGCGCGGGTACCCACTGGTCTAGAATCATAGTGGGGAATCAACTTGACCGCAGTTTATAAATCGTGTATATTTTATGATCGATTTTGAAAGTTGATTTTATTCTAGGATTAGGCCACAGGATTCATGGCTCCAATTGTATCCGATAAATGATTTCGATGCCTTGTAAATTCATTGGGTGCTTCATTTCAGCTTCAGCTTTTGCTGTGCTGTACTGTCTGAGGCTTGCAATGCCCAGGGTATACGGCATACATACCTGGGGTGGGAGGCGAAATTCAAGAGCCAAGCACCGGTAAGAGCGGCCAGCGGGGTGGGGAGGCAAGTGGTATCCGCACAGTTATCCTACGTTTCATGACCATCAGTAGCACAGGCTCGTAAGGTACCATCAGCCCGTTTCCTTCAAATGCGGGTTGTCAAACGTTGCTTTTCACGAAGTACCCTAAGCCTCCAAGGTAGAGTGAACAGAGTTTCGACATGGATGGCGGAAATATAATCCAATGATCGAACAGTTCATGGGTGGGTCCCTTCCCCTGCTTCACTGGGGTTTATTTTCCAGGTTTAACGGCTTGGTAAATATGTGTGGGAGGGGTATGAATGGGGAATTTGATATTATTTCTGCTGATTCAACGGACCAGCTCGGACTAATTCGAGGTACATTCACAGAACTTACATTTCGGAATTTAAAATGGGCTACACAGAGTGGTGGCGTACGAGGTTTATGCATGTCGATTGGATGGACCTTGCAGCCGTGCTTGCATTGCGGCAGGGAATGGCGTGGAGGGCATCTGACAGGGATTGAGAACCTACGTCTCGATATTTAAGGTATAGCGTTTGTAAAAGTGGCATGGTATGCAGGAGCATATGATCTTGCGGAATTTTTGACATCTTACTTTTTTTGCCGATGAGATGGCTTAAGTTCAGCTGGTGGATCCACGGTTAACGTGTGCGCACAAGTGTGGAGAGCTAAGAAGAGTGGGTCCTATTCCTGCAGAAGAGATGGACGAATATAGGATCCTTCAATTTCATCGAACCTTTGAAGGTTAGAAATAACGACTTGTGGAGACGGGTCAAGGGTGAAGGAGTGGGTGTGAGCGAATGGTAGGTTAGTGCAGCCTAGCGAGCTTGGAGGGTGGAACATTAATCTGACCTCCAGCCCTCTCTGCACGAGAGCAAAAGGTGAAGATGGTAGGTATGGCAAATGTTTGAGAGTTCTTCTTGGTCGTCCTGCGGTTGAAACGATTGGATGTGTAACTGTTGGGGGGCCGTTATAGCGCTATGACAAGGGTGGAAAGGTACCTGAGGAGACAAGTGGATATTGAAATTGCCCGGAGTCGAGTGCGAAGACGTTAGAGGCAGGACACGAACCCGGATTTTTTCTCTCGACTATTGTTATTGGCGCATTGGCGTCTGGAAATGCCCCGACAGCCGACATGTTGGGAAATCCTGGGCCAAAAGTGGTGTGGATGTCGTGCAGGTCCTGGGGTAACCGTCAAGGGGGCTCATCATATCACAGGTACCGATCCTTTTTCGTGTGCTTCCCTAGCTCAAGGCAGCAGGTAGCTAAGTGGGGAACTTAGCGTGAGTCCCTGGCAATTACCATCGAGGTTCTTTTCGATAATTTCAAATGCGACGGGGCCACCGTCAAAACCGTACCTCTGAAGCTAGACCGGTCTAAGGTAAATCGCTTATAGCGCAAGGTGCTTCCTATGGCAAAGCGTCGATGGCAGATATCATCAGCTTCTCAGATGAGCAAGCGACAGCCAACGGTTCACTCTTAGCCTCCGGCCCTGCAGGGTCAAGGGGCGATGGAATTCGTAAGGGCAGCTGCGCAGCAACAGCTCGCCCTACAATAGACTTCTGATTCCTAAGATACAACATGGGAAGTCAGTTATGCGAGGCCAGTCGTTAATGCGGATTGGTCCAAAACAGGTCTCACCGTAAACTCTTTTCTCGCTTGATATACAAGGCAATGCATGGAAGTTGAGAAAAAACGGAAATGTCTCATGGGCTGTCCGAGTTGAGACTTTCGATCTCGACCTCTTTCATTCTGATCGGGACAGGCACAGCCCATATTTTTTGCCTCGCGACATTTTACACTGCCCGAGAAGCCGTACCTGATACGGTGCTCTGGTGTGAGCGATCAGCCTGGCCAAGCCTTCCGCGGGAACTTTTTTTGATAGTGAGATATCTCGGTTTGAGCGTATGCACATCCGGACAGTTGATTCTAACGATCTCCACATTTCAGACGCAAACAATCATCAGACCCATATTGTAAATTAAAACCGGTAAATTTGTTATCTTTTATAAATACGTAGACGAGATTGATCTCCTTTCGAGATATAACACTAGTAGGAGGGGGAAAAAAAGGGACATAGACCTGTCAATATGCGGGAGGTGTGTGGTCACGCCGGTTTGAGTTTCTTCTTTGCTCATAGTGCATGTGTTGTGTGTGTGGTAATGTTCCAGCTGCAGTTTCACTTCGGCTTGTCACAGCCTGTCATTCGCCTCTGCCGCACTGACTGCTTTCGTTCTTCCACACAAACTGATCCGATATTCTGTACCAATTAATTTCACATCTGTACAGCCGTGCAACGGAATATGGGGATAAAAAAAACCGTTTATTTAAAAGTTATAATTGTATGTATGTAGGTAAATACGTATGAGGGCGGTTTTGGAAGTTATACACTGAGGAGGCGTCTGATGACTTGAAGCTCCCCCATGCAAGTGCAGTTGTCAATTCATGCGCCGAAATAGCTTCTAGAGCTTCTCTAGAATAAAAGCCTTTGGCTGTGGGGTTTGTTTCATTGTCGCAATTGTATCCACACCAAATCCATTTCATTTAGACCCATTTTTTTGTGGTGCCTCCTGCCGTTTTAGATCTCCTGGGGACATCATCAGGGCATGCCTCTGAGCACGCGAGCGACTGCTCCCGTGTACATACATACATCCTGTACATGTATGTACGCGCACTTACAATCAACGTCGACCGTTAAGTTTCAGCGCACTGGCCACGGCTCGAGTGATTTATCTGAAATTACAACCATGATAATCGGGGCTCCTGATGCCTAATCATCATTGGGAACTAGGTTCTCCTCCTCCTTGATAGTGTGTTATCAAAAAGTTTGAACTATTTGTGTTGGTTCTGAGAATAATTTTGTAGTGCGCACGGATCCGCCCGATACCGAGGGAGCCGATATTGACGATCATATGCACTGTTTTTCTGATAGACAGCCGGTACGCAACCGCGCAGACTTTCGAATCAACGGAAATCATCTGCAGGTACCGTGGGTCTATATTGACGGCGAATACTGCCTGAAACCCTAGCACTTTGGCCTTTGGATCGAGCCATCGAATAGCACCTGGCAGTTCGCCTGGTGTGCGTTCAAAGCTCCCCTTTAGCCTTCTCGATGCCTAGTGATCCGCTGTTCTAGTACAAACTGATATATCATTAGAGACATATTCTCGCTTGTACCAAAGACTAGTTCGACCCCGCAAGTTGGTTGGTTAATCAGCGGGTACCACACCGTCGACGACGCATGGGAAATGGGAGGAGCCTCTGCATTTGTCGCCACCCGATTCGGGCCCAAAAAAAAACGTGGTTGTTCGGCTGGGCACATGGCATAGATGCATTCCGTCCAACCAGAGATCTTCTCCATGAGATCCCCACCTGTAAGGAGACCCAAATCCCGCAGTTCGGATTATTGAGACTCGATTATTGCATATATTGAAGAAAGGTCTTAGATCAGAGACATTCTCTGGCAGGAATGATGCATGCAAGGGCTGGACCCACTTTCATAAAAATGGAACCTTGATATTCTGAAATTCTCCAGGCATCAGCCCAAGATGATACAGAAGCCGACGGTGGCTTCCCAGAGACCTCGTCTACAAAGGTAAAGGAACAGGTTAGAAAGGACGGGAAGGCAGCCTGGGGCGCTGTTTAGGTAATTTCAGAGCGTCGACACTAACCT
This sequence comes from Arthrobotrys flagrans, assembly GCF_004000055.1. NCBI lineage: Eukaryota > Fungi > Ascomycota > Orbiliomycetes > Orbiliales > Orbiliaceae > Arthrobotrys > Arthrobotrys flagrans. The sequence goes on from NW_027137556.1 coordinate 3,046,033, forward strand.
ATTGAAGGGATATATCTCTCAGTCACCTAATGATCCGCCAGTCATATTCGATCGAGTGGTTGCCGGTAACCGTTATTGTCGACACACCTTAAATCCTATCTGCTGCGGCTTTTCCCCCTCTTTTTTCCCTGGCTGCAGAAATGTGAAGCGCGCAATATTGGTTGCCTTGAACATGGCGCTGATACAAGAACATGAGGCTACCAGCCTCAGCTGTGAGTAGCCAATGGAAAGTGGCGGGAGGCTCGGAGGGCGCAGGGGGGTAGCAAATTTTACCAGATGCAGCTGCAGGCCGTCGTCACCAAACCCAAAGCAGCAGTCTTCTAGAAGTTCAGCCGAAGCCTGGTAGCAACGTGATGGGCAGGGATCAGCCCTTCGCTTAGAGGCACACCAACACAAGACAACACATTTCTGCCTGATCTGTGCCTCTGTGTTACTTTCTGCACCCACGTGTGGTGTGGTGTGTTGGGCTGAAGTTGGGGGGTGCTTGTCTGGCACGGTTGTAGGCATATTTCATATTGCGAAAGAAATAGGATACCAGGCAATAATTATAATTTTATCGGGGAGAGAGAGGACTAGAAAGTCCCCGTTGCCTCCCCAATTTCCTTATGTGATATCATTCTGTTATAATATATTCGTTTACGCTTGCGGACCTGACGAAAATTACTCTGTGCGAGAATTAATTTTCGGGAACCCACTCAAGCCGATCCGGACAATATCGGCCTTCACACCATGATGGTCGCCGGCTGATGTTGGAACATTAATTTTCGGACCAGGTCTTTTCTTTTATGTGGGCGTGGTCATATACTCTACTCAAAATGACATATTGACAGGCTAGGCTTTTGCCGTTGTTAGTACTAGTTTAGAGTGCACTGATCGATCTATGCCTTCGGCCTCTGGCCAACCAAGAGCTCGTCGGAGGGTTTTGAATCTTATCTATTTACTCCCTAGCCCCTCGGTGCCACCCATATACTACCCTTTCGCTCGGGATTATTTTCCAATTAACTTATTATCCTCCCTACCCGCCGATTTTATTGATCGGACCTCGTTGTAAATACTTCATAAGCTTAATGCTGACCTGCTCATAGGCACGCAACATGAACGCTAATTGCGTCTTCAAGACAAAATCATGAGGAGCCTCCGTTGAGCAGCGGAGGATTATGCAAATTAGATGCACGGCCTAAGCTTCGCACGGATAGGAAGTTCAGTTGACCTTGTCCTAAACTGGCTATATTTATAGCGGAACAGGAAAAGAACACTAGTGTTCACAGGGTGGTGGCATTATCCACATTAGACATATTTTGGGTGTTAATAATTAAGTAACCTAATGAAGGATATCACTCTGTGCCTCCAACCCTGATATCCTTCTATCCAGCATAATCAGCACTCCATGACCATGGATCCACAAAATTTATGTGTTCACTATTGGCTTGTGCGGAGAAAGGAAACAGACCTGAAGCAGGGCGGCGTTTCCGCACAGTATAGTTTCTGCACGTCTCAGCAGCCAGTCTTACGGATGCAGATTATACGAGAAAAGACTCCTTGACATAGCGCACAGCTGCAAACGCTCAGCTGGAGGTCTCGCATTTCATGCATTGTTGGCTTTCTCGTCCATAGATCATGCTAGCTATTATAAGCATGCGAACCTGGTGGCATTCGATCATTATCGCTAATACGAAGACTGTAAAAGTTAATCTTTAGCACGAGAGCTCGAAGGTGGAGGTCTTGTTTCTGCCCTTAGCTTGGCTATGCCCAGGGTTCTAGACTACGTTAATGGAGGCCACACCTACCTTTGTAGTAGAAAACCCGACGGACAGCTGCACGACAGTCTTAAACGAAAGACCAAATGTCAGGCAGCTTTCCCTTGTTCGGTAAATCGAATAAATAATTACTTGGAGTTTCTAGACACAGTAGTCACTAGCAACATAACACAGCCGTCTGCATAGTAGAATACCGATATCGTAGACGATGTCTAGCTAGCTCTTCAAGATCCTAATACTAAAGTTAAACAGAATGATATATAGAGACGAGACGAGGACATGATGCACAATAATCGGTAGGGATTTACGGCAAAATCTATAACCAATGTGATAGGCAATTAGCTAATTCCAAAACCACCCCACATATGCCTGAGTTATTTGATAGACTTTGGAATGGAGGCCGGGCCATAACATTCCTTTCGTCTTGTTTTTACTTTGATATTCACATTCAAGTCTCTAATTGCATAACCATTTGTTAGCTTAACTCCACTTGATAAACTAAATCGATTGAAAGCTCGAGAGCTTTTCATGCTTTTGGGCTTCTGACTAGACTATATCCGTGCTCAAGGCGGCAGAAAGGCGGCATATGTGAATCCTCGTTTAGTGAGCATGCTTGCCCCACGTGTGTAAAAAGGCGGCCGGATGCTTCCATCGCTGTGGGCCAAAGTATTTCATGCATGTCATTACTTGAATGAAAAAGGAAACAGAGCTGATGGACCTATAGCTGACCGATCGCAAGGTAGAATGCTACCCCGCTGATCGCTTGAAGGTGGGCTGGCTTAATTGATACGTCGGTCGGCGTATGAGCATACATAGCTCTTAGCTTTCGCAGTGGAAGCCAAAGGTAACCCACCTAGTACCGACGCAAGTTATCAGTTATCATTCCATCTTGTCGTCCCGCTTTCACACGTCCGCTCCGGACTACTCGGTGACTTTAAAAATTTGGGATTGGACTGAAGTCAGAGGAGTTCTTTGAACGTAAAAATGTTGGAATTGGGTAGAGCTTTCGGTTCAGTGAAGCTGGGCATATCTTTCTCGTTCTCTTGAACTTTCCGTCATTCAGAAAAGCATTGCCCGTTTCGATACAGGTTCGGCTATGGTTAGCAAAAGTTCGTAGAATAAAGTGTTGCGTTGGACGAAAGACAGCCACACCAGTTTAGAGACTTCGAGCTTACCAAGAGACTAGCCCGTCTGATTTCGATGTTTAAGCCACCCCCAATGAGACTTCTGGTGCGGCGTTACCTCATTTGCTGCACCGTTTGTCGTCTACGAAGACATTTCTTACTAGAAGTATCGGTCTGAAACGTAGGCGAGGACGAGTGTAATGCTGCGCCACAGCCGCATCTCTGTTTCTCTTCCCTGTACTTTTCCCTGCAATAGTGCGGTCATGTTCACCTTTGTATCTGAGCAAACTCCGATGCCACCATCTGGGCCCGTAGACGGCCGAAGCTACGCAATTGAGTTCGGGCGTCGACGCATCTACGAAAATTTTTTCATCTTTTTGAATTTGTAAGGGTAGCGTCTTTCGTCTTTTCACCATGGCCCGATTTGAACCATCTACAGTCATATTCGATCATGATTCAGGATATACATGACACTCCGTGAAAGGTGTCCTTATCGGTTATACTGTCTGGCGGATCGCATGGCCGTCGAATATAGTGGGTTGGTGCCGGCGGCAGCGACTAGGTAGGATAGCGCATATACTCGAGATAGGCGAACCAGTCAATGAGGCCGGGAGGACATCCTCATGGTAGGACGGTGATCGAACGAAGAGAAGTATTGTTGACCTAAACGCCAGCTCAAGCAATAAAGCTGTATGGCACCCGACCAGGTATCGTGGACTTTTTGGCCACTACTCTATAGTATCCACCGAATATTACCACATTGCATTTCAACTGCGATTGCTTAGGTCCTAGCTTAAGCTGCGGGTTTACTAGTCCGATTCTGTGCTCGTCCATATGATCATTATCTCGAGCTGTGGGAAAACTCCACAACTGAGAAAACGCCTTTGGATGAATTCCTGTTTTTCTTGTTTGCCATTCAAATTGCAAACCGGTCGAGATCGAGTTCTATCTGTGACTCTAGCTCCGGAAGGGGAGCTTGCGCTTGATGAATCGAATTGGATCCCGTTTGAGATGCAATCAACTACATGCGACATGATACATACAGACCTCATTTTTGGATGGCAGAAAATAGCACACAGGCCATGTGGTAGCCTTATGCAATCCCTTCAATTTCGACAGATTTGCGGAATATGAGATATGTCTTAGAAGACACCGGCCAGGCATTTTGACCAGAAGTCCACTTATTACGTCGATACTGTACTAACGCGTTTTCTGCACAGTGTCCAAGTCGATATCACCGGATTAACACCTCTATAGCGGGCATTCGGGGCAATCGTCCCGTGGGTGTCAGATCCTTGTCCCGGTGTGCCTCTAGTGACGACAAGGGTGGGGAAAACTTCCCGATGGTTGCCAGAAAGTTTTCCCCCGTCATTGAGGGTACTTTTGGGTACGCCGAACGATCGGTGACCTGCTATTTCATCTCTATTAAGACGAGGCCAGGGTCAGACGCTAGCGTTCTAATCCCCGCAATAGCCTGCAGGACAGACCAAGTTACAGGCAGCGAGCAGGCTTGCCAACAGCGAAAGGGAATCCTTTTTCTTTTTCCGCTGTTCGTAGGAAGTACCGAGAACTACTTTTCGAAATTTCATGACCAATATGCATAGAGCGGTGCTTTTTCTTTGAATCTGTCTATTCCTATCTTTTGTTGGGTTTAGTGGAAGACCCTCACTCGTTAAGACTCGAGAAGTATATTTCTTTTTTCCAAGTCGTTTCTTTCTTTTTTTTTTTTCCCTTTTCTTCTTTCTTTTGTCTGGTATACAGGACTTGCAACTGAGTGTCCCACACACTAAAGTGTATGTGCCGGGGTGTAGGCAAGTAAGTACAATGTGCATCTCAGAGCAGTTTACAGTCTGCATTGAAAATTGAGATCTCAAAGTACTTATACGACGGTTCTTCCGCATCAATTCTGGCACTTCTCATTCATCACTCAGGTCAAAGCAGTCCTGATACCGAGGATTCCAATCTAAAACCAAATTCATCTCCAACCTCACTCTCTACCTCCTTCCATAAACAGATCTCGGAGTTGCTTTTACACTTAGAGCCTCTCTTTGCATATATCGTCCATCCGTTCTCGAAACAATTAACTGTGTCTCACCGGTTCTCATCCTGAGCCCCAGCCGAGTCTCGTCCCTTGCTCCTGTTGTCTACTTCTCCTTCGACCGAAACCAAAAATAAGCTGTTCTGATTTGCCAGCTGGTCCACTCTGCTTTTGCATTCCCTGCGACTTGACATCTCAGACCTATAAGAACTTAGCTGTCTCCCCACTGCACGGCCAGTACTTGTATCCGATTATATACTCATATCAGATATCGACAGCACCTTCTTATTCTTTTTTTTATCATCATCAACATTCCCTTCGGTGTTTATTTCAATCACCTTCACTTTCACCTTCACCTCACTAGTGCTGTTTGTTAGCGTGCCTCGGTTAAGGAAAACAGGGATTTCGCTGTACTTCAACACACACAGACACACACACGCACACCACTTAAAGCTCCCTCGACCCTTCCTTTTCTGTAGCTTGTTTTTCAAAGCTACTTCTGTGTCTCCCTTCTACACACTTACATCTACACATTCACATACACAAAATGCCTCGTGCTCCAGTCGCTGGCCGCGAGATCCGACGGAGAAGCCGGAATGGCTGCTGGTATGTCTTCTCTTTCCGTATACTTATATACTCATATACTAATCATGGTGTTTTGATATGAACAGGAACTGCAAGGCCCGCAAGGTCAAGTGCTGCGAGATGAAGCCTCGCTGTAGCAATTGCACCCGCCTGGGAGAAGAATGCGACTACAAGATCCGTCTGTCGTGGGGTGGTCGACCGCTCAAGAAGAAGCTGCTGGAGCAAGGTGCCCAGTTGGACGACGCCAGCCAGAACATCCCTGGTGCCGGCCAGTTCAGCCTCAACACAAACTACAACCAACCACAGTTCCCGTCGCCGGCCCAGTTCGAGCTGGCTACCCACAGCTCGACCAGGACCTCACCGACGCTGTCTTCTTGCACCACAAAGTCCTCCTCCAGCCGGAAAAGCACCTCTTCACAGGCGGGATTGGCTACATACCAGAACGTCTTTTCAGTATGTGAGGCCTCGCCCCCAACATCCCTGGTCAATTCATCCATCCCGGCCCCTCTTCACCTCGCCAGCTCTTCTTCCCCACCACGAAACTATCAGCACCTTCACCCTTACTTGTGGACCCTGGATGGAATCCCGGAACGTCCCCCACTCACCCCTTCTACTGCTTCGACGGCGGACAGTGATTTGAGCTATATGTCTGAAGAGAGCATGTTCTCCTCTTCATCCGGATATGACTTCTATCAGATGTCCTCGCCAACTCCTAGCCTTACCCACTTGACCATCGGAAGCCCTACTGGTTCCCACAGCATTCCACCAAGTCCTCATGGCAGCTTTACTGATCTCGGAGCTTTCCGTCGCCAGCGATCCATTTCTATTACTTCTAATACTTCTTCTCCTCCTCATCCGTCCGAGCTCACCTATAGCAATGGTTTGGCTACTACCGTCCCCAGTCTTTCGTCTTCTGTGCCAACCACCACTGCTGGTCTCTCCTCTCAACTATACTACGCTAGCCCGGTCACACCACCAACCCTCGCTAGCAACCAGGATACCATCAGAGGAAACCCATACATCTCCTCTGACAAGTCCCACAGACGATCAGTGGAAAACTTCGCCCAGGAGTATCCAAGCTTCGCTAGCCAATCATACAGCGCTCAACACAGCCATAACTCCCCTCCATTCACGGTTGGGATCGTTGATGCCGAAGCCGATGCAGTTGAGGAGCTGCATAGTGCTACACTAGACGCGAAGGATGGTTATGCAACCATTAAGGGTCACCCAGCCTACTTGCAACTGCCGAAGGAGCTCAACCCGCTCCCACAAGCTATCACTGGCAACCCTCAGAGCACAGTATACTTCCAGCATTTCCTTTCGGAAACTGCTCCATTACTGGTACCTCATGATTGCAATGGCAACCCCTTCAAATCTGTCCTACCTCAAAGTAGGTTTCCAGTTTCGTCTGCACACAGTTCTCAGTAACTGACCGTGCCACAGTGGCCATGAACCATGATGGCCTCTTAAATTTGCTGCTAGCATATTCAGCAAGCCACCAAGCTCGTCAGGCAAAACAGCCGGAGCCTTTGGAACTTGTTAGTGGATTTTTAGATCACGCTTATCGGCATTTACATCAGAGCTTGAACGATGAAGAAGAGCAAAAATCGAATGCAACTCTCGCCACCGCAATCATGCTCTGTTCTTATGAAATCATTTCGCCAAATCCCTTCGCTGAGGGAATAACTTGGCAAGTACATCTCGAAGCGGCACGGAAAATTATCCTCGCCCGCGGAGGTGCAAAAGAAATGCGTTCGCGGGATCCAGTTTCTTTCTTCTTGTCTCGTTGGTTTGCGTATCTTGACATTTTGGGGTATTTTTCGGTAAATGATAACAACAAAAACAACACAATCCCCCTGTTAGCGGGACAATACTGGACGGTCGATGAAGAGGAACTCGGCATGATGGCTGACTTTTCTGTCGATTGCTTCTTTGGGTTTACGAATCGCTACATTGGCCTACTCACTCGAGTAGGTGAGCTGATGCGGCAAGCGGATGGGGAGAAGCGGCACTTCGTTGAAGGTATGCGAGACATGGGTTACACAACCCATGTCTCAGAATGGGTACCAGAAGGTCAAATCTACCACGACGCTCTTCGAGTTCGGGAACAACTTGAAGAATCCCGACGTCACTCTCTCGGCACTTGCAAACATACGCAGCAGAATTGGGCATCATCCGAGGAAGCAGGAGCATTCGATGATGATCGGATACTTCCCGATGATAGCAGCAAGGAAATGCTTGCCTCAAATGATGCCTTCCACTGGGCTGCTCAAATCCATCTCTTTCGCAGGGTTCTCAATTACAAAAGAGATCACCAATGCGTCCGAGATGCCATCCAGCGCATCATTGAGGCTATGCAAGCAATCCCTGAACAGAGTAACGTGGGGAATGCCGTGCTGTTTCCACTTTTCACTGCAGGGTGTGAAAGCACCACCGCAGAAGATCGCGAATATATCTTACAGCGTCTTCTGGGGATTGAGAAGAGTGGGATGAATCAGTTTCAACGGGCGAGGATTCTCATGCGAAAGGTTTGGGAGTCCGGGTCCAGCTGGGAATCTCTCATCAACGGCGAGTTCATTGGCTAGGAGTTGTGGCAACTCTTTTTATTTTTCTCATTATGGTTTCAAGTACTACTTTTGTTTTCGGTGCATTGTATTTTTGCTTTTGTATTATCATCTTGGAGAAACTGGGTTGGTTACCTCGAATTTAGTTTTTTTATTTTAAAGGCATTTGTTTCATAGAAGGGGCAAATTTTATTATTATTTTCCTTGTGGGCTGGAGTTTCTGAGAACCTTGATACCTTTCTGTTTGTTACCAAATACCTTTACTATGGAAGCAAAAAAAAATACAATATCCCAGAGTTTTACTCATTCAACCCTCTCTTCCTGCGTTTGCTACTGGTGTTCGCGTGTCTCATTATGTGAAAAAGTTACTTGGAGTTCGGTCGATTTTACTCGGCTCCCTTTTTTCATCTAGCCCCCCACGTAAATTTCCTTCGGGGGCATCTCGAGGATCCTGTCATGTATATTTCTCTTTTGCTTTTGGACATGTTTGCTGGCATGGGCGTGATTTTCATTCTTTTCTGGCAGGTTCGCCTCATCGGAACTATTTGCCGGTTCTCATGACATTCGTTACGAAGGCTACGAAACATTTTACGATTGAAAATTTTCCTTCACTCGCGGGTAGCGGAGCCTTTTCTGTTTTTTTGTATAAAACCAACGGAGCGAGCGAAACGAAAGGCACGTGGTTCTCGATTCATTTTTTTTTTGTATACCAAGAGTCCATGCTATGATTGTCATAACAAAAAAGAACCCTATTATCATCCCATCATCGTCTGGAACTTGACGTAGAATTATTATCTATAACTGAATTTTGAATCCTACGCAGTTAACATGTGCCGTAGCTACGTACGACTGCCTTTCCCCCAGTGTTTTATTTTCAAAGCCAATATTACATGACTTGCCTTGTGCGCCGAGAAATGCGGTCAAAATGGTACCATGATTGTCAGTTTCAGAATGAGGCAGCCTTTTACACATTACAGCACAACGACATTCTTTTATGAGGCACGTGCATGAGCTCTGGTGTGTGCGCGCTGAAGCGCTGGTTACCGAGATTCAATGTCTTGGTTTAAATTTTTTTTAATCCTGAAGAATAAATGTTCAAGTCGTACAAGCTCGGTTCCCACAGCACGGAAGCACGGAACCAGGCCGAATATTGGTTCGGGATTTTTTCTTTCAAGGGATTTTATTTTATTCGACCGAGGCACGGTGCTTGCCTGCCTTATTTGGTTACTGGGAGTGGATGCTCTGATTATGGTGTTGTTCTTTTTTCTCTTCTATTCAAAATTGCGTTAACCTAGCCTAGTAGTATCCAGATACGTAGATTACAGTATATCTCGCAAAAATCAAATCGATACCAGTATCGAGGAAAAGTTTTTTACAAATCCGTGCCGTTCCTGCAGTTGCCAGCCCAGGCCACCGACGGCACGAGGCCCTTGAACCTGGATGGATTCTTCCAACTCTTCCCAAGCTTCCCCAATGTTCTATCGCTAAATTATATTCAGGTGTGAAAGACCAGGTTGATCCAGGGAAAAAATCACCATAACCTCCTCCCATTCCTGGGAAAGAAAGGGCACAGGGGATATCATATCAAAGGGATTAAAGAAATCGGGCACTTTGTTCTATTAATTACAATACCTAGTTGCTATTTTTCTAGGGAACAATCCTTCGGGAGGGGTTTATTATTCGGGGATCACCCATGATGATAGAAGGATGTCGCACCCCGGCTTGGAAGTATCCCTGGTATGAAGCTTGTGGCTAAGCCCAAGGTGAAAGTTGAAAATGTCGGAAACGATATATATATCATGGGGGGGATCTTTGATTGACTGCGCTAATATCCCGCCCGCGATGGGGTATCGATATTGTTATATTAGCTATTCCGGGGAAAGTGGTGTATCCGGTACTCCCGTATTATTCACCCCGAGAATAAAGAAGGAAGGAAGGAAGGAGCAAGGGCATATAGACTCCGTATCATGGGCTGAGTAGCACGCCGTTGTATCATCATCGGTTTCAACGGAGGAGGGGGTTCTTTACAAACTTTTCTATTCGCAATTACCGCACGGTACAGTCGTATTTTCATGCGGATATATTAATAGCTCGTTGCATTGAAGCAAAAAAGAACCGCTAAACGTGACTGTTACGTTGGAGAGAGATGATGAACTCTTCTTGGAATTTCGACATCGCCCTAAGTTAGACCAGCCATAAACGTGGATTACATGGGGTGGGCATCGCTCAAGCCGTTAGAGACAGAAAGATATGCAGCATTAAAACGCCAATTAAGTCTCGTACTCACTTCGCCTACTCGGAGGACATGATTTTTTATTTTTTTTGTCTCTCCTTATCGCTCACATTGGCATATGTGCGTGTGGTGTGCCCGTCCGTTATGGAACGTGGTATTAGCACCAAAACCCATGATGTCGAACTGTGCGGTGGGGGAGAAAGCTGTCATGTCATATGAGATATTACATACGGGAAGCCATTTTTGTGGTGGTTGATGTCTCTGTTGGGCGTGCAAATGAGATACGTTGAAATGATCCGTGTCTAAACGGAGAGGCCAGCGGGGACCCACTGGTAATGCAATAATGATTGATTGACTCGATGATGGTTATTGATGGGAAAAGTCCATGAAGGTTGGATGGGATGTTCACCTTTCCCTTTCATGTAATTTAAGAATCTGAGTCGATCTGATACAAATGTCTTGGATGCTGGACAAGAAAAATAGGGTGTTTCGACAGTCTGCACGTCGAAATTATAATTATCTCTCTGCCTTGGGTTTTATGCCGAAAGGCGTTGAGCTCGTGATCACGGGCTAGGGATGCAAATGCAATGGCGGGTAGTGTATACCCCACAATTATGATACAATGAGACAAAAAAAAAAAAAAGTAAAATATAGAAACGTCGATAGAAAATTGGACTTTACTATTTTGAACTCTGAGATTCGCGTCTTCAAACTTCCAGAACTATTTCGAGTGACGTTTTGTGTGAAAGGTTGGAAATGAGGAGGCTCTAGGCGGAAGCGCCACGCAGTTGCGTCTCTCCACTTTGATCTTATCATCTTGTTGGATATCACAGAGGTCTGTGTTGGCTCGGAATAATATATCAGAGCAAGTGTGAATTTTTGAGAGCACGAATGATTTAAGACAAAATCTGAGACATCGATTAGACCACATGGAAATGGTAGCCTTGGGCCAGAGCAAGCAACATATGGAGTAACTAGCTTTGTATTTCGTCCCTTGCATAGACGCCTTTTTTTGCGAATAACTTGGAAAATATGCAGCACGGAAAACTTCTCCTTCTGATAGGCCAAAAGGATATCGAAGGTGATCGTATGACCGCATACTCAAACATCCTATCGATGCCGGCTTAAGCATTTCGTGTTAAGAATTTATTAAGATATGATATGATGATGCGCAGGACGGGCTGTAACGGCTGTTACAGATATTGACCTTCCTTTCTCGTCAGATTTCCTCGGACTTGTTTTTCCTTGAGAAACCCACCATTACTCAGGAACTCTTTTTTTGGAGGCGCAAGGGGAAGAAAAGAAAAACAGGAGAAACAAGCCGTCCGTCTCGCTCGCTAGGGTAGCTAGCCTTGTTCTGTATCGACGGCATAGTAATGGGTGATATAGATGTACCTTTTTCTGGACGAAGTTGATTCTTCTCTTCATGCGACGTCCGACAGACTGTAGACTCGGGTTCTAAAGAAGTGTTGAGGTGGTGGACTGTGTAACTCACCCGGGTCTTGGCACCTGTGCAACGTGCTGTCGATGATGGCTCTCGTTGTGTCGCCGGGATCCGCCCATGTCAGGCTCTAGCTTCATCCAATGCAAAGTGATTTGATCCTGAGAGCGTAATTCGCAACCCCGCGGCCGGGATGATACTGTTATGGGTACTATCGGTCCATAAAGTACGCTGACCGCTCGGTGCGAAAACGGTGTCCTTTTTCCCCTCCGCTTTGTTCTGTTCTACTTTGTTCGGAAGCCGGAACATTAGCTAGCCCGCGTGTTTGTTGGCTTATCGACGACCACGGTGATCGAACCTCCTACTATTACTAACCAACTTCACCACCAGCCATCGCGGCAAGGAATCACGGAGAACCAGGCTCCATCTTTACCGGGATTACAAACCATCGCCGACATCTCGGGCATAGTTGGTTGAACTCGAGATCATCTCGAAACTATCTTTACTAAATTTAAGCTATCAGCTTTGATAGCAGTGTCGACGCTTCAACTTTGCTTCGGTAGGCTTAGTTATCAGCATCAAGTCCTTCGCATAAACTCAGGTTATTACCCGAAAGCATCATCCTCGCCCCGCTTCGTTTCGCCGAACCCTCGTGGATCCGGATCACCCTTCGCCTCATCTCTTTCGTTGCATAAACACTTCTTCTATGAACCCTGCTCTTCGGAGTATATTTCTAGGACTATTACTACGCGAGAAATTTGAAGACAACACCCTGAAGACTCTTGAAACAAGACCAACCGACGGACAAAGGAGATAGACATGGCCTCCACCGGTGATATATTGACCGAGAAAGTGAAAGACGCCGGGAAAGCGGCGACCAGTGCCATGGCACCGATCATTGAACGGCATCCTCTCCAGAGGTTGGAGTCGCCGTCGAGGACGGTTTCGGCAGCTATACATGTTAGTATGATGTGGTATCATCTCTCCGAATATATCTCTCTCAGGTCCCAAAAAAGGTTTGATATTAAATCCATCTCGATCCTCGACTTTTGATTTGCTGGCGCAAACATATAGTTCTATGGAACGGAATGCGATGAACCAAACTTGACTTTGGCGAGACCCGTCTTTCAAGATGTGAGAGAGTGATCGTGTGGAGATGAAGCTGCTGATGTTTGGGTTTTGGAAATTTCGTGTTACCTGTGACACAGATTCTGGGTATCGCGAACTTTGTAGGGTACGTTGTGCGGCATAGATGTCGACATGATATCTGTCGTATATGCATATCAGATACGGTCGCATTGCAAAATTACAACAAGAAGGTTTCTGTTCAAAGCCCACACGCCTTGCAAGCTTGGCTTGTTATGATTCGTTCATCGATTTTCGAATGAGCGGTTATGCGCCTCGAAATTCCCAGGTCTTGGCTTTTTCAGAGCTTCCCGTGGATACAACAGAACTTGGAGTACTTGCGATACATTTGAGCGCGCCGGAGAGTTGAGCTTGAGCTGACGAGCGAGGGTGGACCCTGTTTCTCCATAGGTGTTTTCGACACCTTGTGAATTTCCCAACACATATCAACGACAGTACAGGATGGCACTTTCAGTACCTGAGCAAGTATCCGTCTCTTTGTTTTTTTACTCCCGCATAAACGACTTCTCAGACGAGAAGAGGATGAAAATTTTTTCAGGAAGATGCATCTCGATGTCTTCCAGTTGGCTTGAGTGGGGAACTGCAAGGCTGACATGATGGGATGAAATGGAATCGAATCGGTGGGGGGGAAAACTCCATTGGTTCGTACCATTCTCCATCTCCGGGTTTTCCTTAGCTATCATTGGATTGACTCTAGCAACGATCACGTTTGTACTCGGTCTGCTATCCGATATTCTCCTGTCGCCTAAGTTATTTGCCTACAAGAATCTCTTTTCGGTTTGCGGTGCGCCTATGGAGATATTAATCTCTTTGCTATACTGGGGTATATCGTCGGTGAGTTCTAAATTTTTTTTGATGCTTGTTTGAGACCCAGCAGCTGCGCAAGCTCTTATTTTTGGGTCGATCGATACCTCTTTTGCACAAGCATCTTTCGAGAGATGCCATCTATGCAGTGGTTTAGCTCGTAACTGGAAGTTTCGTCTTGGGTTCCAGCTCTAGCTCCTGTCCAGGGTTTGATGGTATGCGTTGTCCGTTGGAAGACGTTATGCCTGTTCTGGCATGTCCAAGCGTTCGAGGTGCATATCGAGCTTCATGCGATATCACATCCTCAGTCTCGAGGAGACAAATGTCATCCGATGTTTATGATCCTACCGAGACAGCCTTCTCGATCTTGGCTCTGCACAACGACGGCGAAACCTTCTGCATTCCAGACGGATAAGTCAGGATAAAGGATCGCTGCCGTCGGTTTAAGGTTTCTATCAGACTTTTCGGATTGAATTAATTCGAATTCGGCTATGGATCCTACGGGTTACATTGAAACATGGATTCGATGCCCGAGCCTAAAATCGATTCGAACCGACGATGTGTACTGTACATCCATGTGTAGGACTCTGCAGGCCTGCACATGTAGACGGATAGGCGTGATATGACATGATATGACATGTACATCTGTCGTCGAAGCTTTGGTTAGCGATGTCCATCGGGCGCGGAGCTTTGAAACTGCAATCCCCAAGCTTGAGCTGAGCTGCGCTTTCCTAGCTATAGCTCTCTGGAGCTACCCCTGTTCTTGCATTTGGATGGCTGTTGTCTTTGCCATCGCCAATTTGTACAATTTCATACATGTGCACGACGCAAATGCAGCCCAGGTTCACAATTTTTTTTGGAACTTCGGCTAACATGAGCTCTCGCGTGCGAGCTCGCGCTCGCGCCTTCGTTGGGGAGCAACGCCATAGATCGACAGACGTCTTGTCGTCCCGCCAGAAATCCACACTGAATTCTGGACAGACTTGATGTTCCACTTGTTCCCGGCGCTCTTGATGTTCCTGGACCTGGTGCTCCTGTCGCCGCCGTGGACGATTAAAGCGCTACCGGCGTTCGGGCTGTCTGGCACTATCGCGGTTGGGTATTGGATGTGGGTGAACTATTGTTATAGCTACAACGGGTTTTATCCATACCCGATATTCGAGCTTTTGGATACTCCAAAGAGAGCTATGTTGTTCGGAGGGAGTGCTGTGACGATGGCGGTTATGACGTTGGTACTCAAGTGGGCTTATGGGTCGTTGAATGGCGTTGATGGTTTAGAAGTGGCAGGGACGCCGTATATGCCCAAGGATAAGAAGAAGATTTGAAATGCACGAAGGGGAAATGGTCTCGAGATTGATAGCCATAGAGGGGGTTATTTTCGAAAGGCTGCTCGATGATAAGTCAACATCTCGTGGGAGATATCGAATATTGGGTCCTGTGTTTGAGCTGAGAAGGGTACCATATGATATTGGTGGAACAAGCGTGGATTGAACTGTAGACAGACAAAAGCACTCAACCTATCATGATGCATTGAAGTTGAGGCTCAAGATCTATACTATCTCCTTATTAAGTAATCATATCGATATCGTGAGATCGTGAATTGAATCGATGTGGTGTGCAGGTACCGGCTGCCATTCGCTTAGCTTTCCACGCTAGCCCATTTTACGCGTACGCTTCCATTCATTTCATTTAATTTGAGACCCACCTTTTCCCTCTCAACATCGAACTCTCTACAATCATAGATTCCAACTAAAACATCGCCTGGTTCGCGGACCTCTCACCATTCCCCCTTATCGCGGTCGAGGTACCCGTCGCGTCATCGACGTAACATTCATCCCGTCTATCCTTTTCGGAATCATGATCCTGCTGCGGTCACTGTCGATAGATCCTTAATTCGCATCAACAACAAACACACACAAAAAAACGCATCCCACATTCTTCAAAATCCACGTCCCCTAGCAACCGATCCTGGGGTATCATACCCCAACCGACTTCCAACGATGCGCGGTCTCCGTCTACAGGTCAAAGTCGTCGGCCAGCCGTCGCACAATCCCAAGAGGAGGAACCTGGCGCCGATTGCTGAATTCCTGCATCTCGCGGCCCCCAATGTCACACTCGAGGACCTGTCGCTGCTTATTACCGATAAGTATGCGAAGTTATACCCGAGAAATCGGTACGTCGTCTCCTTCACCATCCATACTCTCGATCCTACCTGCACCATCTCCCATGGGATATGATCGTGGCTAACCAATGGGTTGGTTGGTGGGGTGTGTGTTTAACCTAGACCATTGAACATTCAACGACTGCAGGATTCGGAAG
Source organism: Arthrobotrys flagrans (assembly GCF_004000055.1). Classification (NCBI taxonomy): domain Eukaryota; kingdom Fungi; phylum Ascomycota; class Orbiliomycetes; order Orbiliales; family Orbiliaceae; genus Arthrobotrys; species Arthrobotrys flagrans. The sequence goes on from NW_027137556.1 coordinate 3,062,044, forward strand.
GCAACGATCTAGACCTTACATACACTGTTGGCGACGTATTTGACGACAAATCATCGAATCGGGATGGAAGTATAGTAAAGGTCATCCATAAAGACGTATTACGAGATGAGTCGGTACCACCGGAGTCTGGGTTGAGGCCTGCAGGCTCGAAGAAGCGATCGATGCAAAGTTTGGCGCCTGTGGCGGAGTCGGAAGAGGAATCAGAGGGAGATGAAGAGGTGGAGGAGGAAATTGGAGTACTGGTTAATCTGCATCCGAGCAAGAGGCAGAAGCTGGGGGCCGGGAGGGGGTCGCTGGAGGATGAGGATGAGATGCAGCTAGAAGAGGTGGAGGATGAAATGTCGGAGGAACGGCAGTTAGAGGAGGAACCGGAAGTGTCACCAGTATTACCAACTGCCGTTGAACCATCGCAAATTCGACCACAAACCGTCAGCCAAAACGGAAATGCTACCCAACCATCTACTGCTCGCGCTGGTCCAGGAAACACCTCCTTAGGGCCCGGACCCACCGGTGGAGCAATGAACCGAAATGGCGCGCTGCTTCCAAACCACCTTGTTAGAGACAGGGTCCAGGGACGGGGCAGCTCCCTGATTCCGGAGACGAGCCAGGGACTTAGTGAACTCTTATCCCCAAAGGAGGAGACATTTTCATCACCAGTATTCACGGCCACGACGTATAAGAAGGTACTGCCGAATACTCAGTCGGTGGAGATATCGTCTCCCGAACCTGAAGAGTTGGATGCCCCTGTCATTGCTCCACACACCCTGAGGGGCTCAGGTGGAAGGAAGCCAACGTCAATCACTTCAAAAAAAGGCACGCTGAAAAGACCGGCGAAAGCAATGGTTACCAAAAAGCCTAGCCCAAGGAACCAAAGTTCGATATATGAAATTGAGGACTCAGGCTCAGACGAAGAAGAGGAGGAACCTGAGAAGCCTGTTCCCCAGAAGCGAAAGGTTACCGGTTATCCCCAAAAGAAAATCCAAGGCGCGGCCCCAAAACGAGTGACTCTAAGGCGATCTGGTGCCTCTAGCAGCACTCCTACGCTTGAGGTTCCTTCGTCCCAGCCGGATATAATTCCTTCCCCGCGGATCTTGAACGACTTTGTTGTCGAAATCCCACATATAGAGGAAATCAGGGGAAGCCAAGAAAGGGAGCTTTCAAATGCACCTGTGCCAAATGTTGCGGATCTGATAGGTTCTAATTCTAGGGTCGAGGAAGAGCTAGCCACAGGACCAAAGTCATCCCAAGACAAGTTTACAAAACCTTCACTACCAACGAAGAACCAATCGGCAAGAGCTAAGAAAGGAAGTAGTCGACCAGAAACACCAATTGCTGCTGAAAAGAACCTAATCAATGAAACGAAAACACCTGCCTCCGCAACAGCCAAGCGTACCACTGCATCAAGATCAACGCAATCTGCCACCCCAGAAGTCAATGACGGTAAGAGTGCGCGTTCTAGCAGTGTTTTACATTCGGCGTTGCGGAGCCCAGAGAAGAGGAACCTCGAGGCTAAAAAGAGCGTATCGTTTGCGAATGAAGGGAGTCCGATGTTACCACCTTCGAGTATTCCAGCAGCAGCAGCAGCAAAAACAGTGGCAACGGCGGCTAAACCGACACAGGAAGTGAGGAAGCCGAGAACGACATTTAAGGTTCCTGTTCCTGTCATACCAGTGGAGCTGCAGGGGATATCGGACAAGAGTACTCTCGAAGGAAGGAAGAAGTACGAAGCATTTGTAGGAAAGCCAGCGAGGAACAGGTCGACATCTTCAACACCCCCTATTTCGGCCTTGACAAGTACACCGGCAAGTTCGAGGGTCTTCGTTAAGGGCAAAACAACAAGAGGGGAGAGCGCGGACACTGGCAATGGATCGACCACTAGCCAGCCAGCACCGGCAAAGAACGCGAATCAGACATCAGATAAAGCAAGAGACAGCTTGAAAAAGAAAGCTTTCATTAGCCCTAGCCCTGCCAGGGAAAGCTCTTCAGAGGATGAAGTTATGGAAGATGCGCCGCCTCTATCTGAAAAGGCCTCGGTTGAAAAATCATCGAGCCCTGTTTCTTCCTCATCCGAGGCTACTTCGTCAGAGTCAGAAGAAGACAGCGATGAAGATAGCGAAGAGGAAGAAGAGGAAGCCGTTGATACCCCCAAAAAGGCACCCCCAACGGCCGAAAAGAAATCTGTAGAACCCCAACGCCCCGAGCTCTCCGACTCGGAATCTAAATCCGATGCTCAGCCGAAGGGGAAATTTATTGATGTTAAGAAGATTATGGACCTTACAGACAGTGATGATGAAAATTATACGGAAGGTGCTGGTAAGCGAGTTTCTAAGGCTCCTATGACAAGAGAAGAATCACCTATAAAGGGACCTGGTAAACGGCAGCTACGAAGTACCTCACCGGAAAAGAAAGAGTTTGTTCAATTCTCATATGCGAGGGCACCAAGCAAGCTTGCCCTTGAGCCAATTAGTAAACTAGCTCCTGGGGGCTCCGGTGAAACACCGTCCAGCGACGAGGAAGACGAAGCGGAGGGTGGAAGTGACGAGGAAATGGCAGATCAGGTTGAAGAGGAGGCGGAAGCTGTGGAAGAGGAGGAAGATAATTATGAGGATGAACAGGGACTTGAGACTGCTGAACACATATCAGCGATTGAACTACCGATCCCTAAGACCGTTGAAACCCAGGTCCCCGAATCTGAATCTGAGAGCGAACCGGAGCCTGGCAAAACTGACGATGAGTCCGATCCGGGGACACAATCAGAATCAGGATCAGGATCAGACAACGAAAGGCCAATATCCCAAGCTACTGCTGATCCACCTTTCTCAATCTCAGTAGTCCCAGAGTTATCACTACCCAAACTCCAGCCCGAGCAAGAGGCTGCAGGAGAGAGTGATACCAATACAGCAACTCCCCCCTCTAATGATGAGTCCTCCGGCGAGGAAGAAAGCAACGACGAAGAATCTTCTGAAGAGGAGCCCGAAAAGCCAGCGGCCCCGAAGAAAGTAGATACAACCGCCAAAGCTATGAACGCTCTCTTCCGAAGCCCTGCTCCTAAACTTGTAAACAGGAACACGCCATCGAGATTCTCAAAGACGCCTGAACCATCACAACCCGCTAAACTGCCTGCTTCAAAGATGAATAGGAGAACCTTGGGATACATAAGTCCGTCCCCGGGGCCACCGTCTAGTATGCCGGCGCGATTGCCTTCTATGATGTCACCGAAGGACATGAGAAAGAGACATAGTCTTACCTCTCACTATACGGGGTTAACCATGCTTAGTCAGCAGGATATTCCAGAGACTAGAGATGGTGGTAAGAATACTACTAAACCTGCGGTTGCCGTTGGAGTTGGTGCGAGTCAGAAACCTAAGCCGAGACTTTCTGAAGGGATGAAAAGCTTTCAGAGTATCTTGTCAAGTCAGAAGGGTGGGAAGGATTCTGATGATGACAGTGATAGTGATGATAGCGATGATAGTGAGGATGAAGGTAAAGGCGAGAAAGAGGAAGAGAAAACTAAAGGTAGGACTGGGTTGGGTAGGTTCCTCCCATTCCTGTAGGCCGGTATTTGGGGGTAGGTGAATGGGGTTCTTGAAGGCCTCTTGTGTCCGACTTCGAAGCTTATTTTAGGGTGAATGGGGTCTTGTTTTTTTTTTTCTTTTATCTTTTTTTCTCTGTCCTTTTTTTTCTTTTTATCTTTTTTTTTAAAAAAAATTATTTTAGCATGCTGTGTAGAGCGAGCTTCTTTCTTCGTTCAATGCCGTCATTCGATCATCCCGAACTTAGCTTTCGCATAAAGCATACTTGCTTACTGAAGTAATTAACTCAATGATAATTATTATTACTCATCCTCTATTTGAGCTAAATTATATGAACGTCAATGGATTCAGAAAAGCGCCCGTGCCTTGGATCAAGTTCTAGAATGCAAATGATTGTAAATTGTTTCTCATGATTGATTAACTAGACTTTGTCGCTTCAACTTAACTTCCTGCACCTGAAATGTGGGTCCCTCGGCTCAGACCGAATACCGACAGCCGTGAATTCCCCCGCATGCAATCGATAAATCTTGATTCGTTAGTAGCAGTTGGAGCGGGCTGGAATACGATGCCCAGTGCATTTGCATTGTGCCGTCACACCAAATACATAGTAACATGAGGCTCAAAATACAACAATTCACAACAAAACCGCCTATGGCGGGAAGATTTCGATCCGATTCGAACCATTCCGAGAAAGAGAACCAGGTGGCAATTCTCGTAACCACTAGACTAGGCAATTCTACGCCATGGATATGCAAGAATAATGCATGGTTGCACAGAAAGCAAGCCTTTGCCTAGGAATTCTTCTCACATTCTCTTGTTCGTTCTGGCTCTACTTGGGGCAGTTAAGAAACAACCTACTCGATGCTGGGACGTTTTAACTGTCCCCAGACCATCAGGTTCGGATTCCGGGATCAGTAGTATTGCACCTTCCCTTACTTCTAGTTCTAGGAATTCTAGTTCTGGGGTTGGCTCCGGAGGCGGCTCTGTGGGTTATGATTCTCCAACTCAATCGTCTCCCCTTGACGACCAGAATCCTACCCGGGGGAGTAACTCTGGTTCGAACTCCGCGGTGAATGGGATTTCGAAGTTACCATCAATTATTATCAGAATGATGCTTTTGGCTATGTTTATCGGCGCACAGCTCTGAAATTGGTACTTCATGAATTCGACTCTGATTTCATTGTCCCGACAGACGATATTTTGGCCTAGGGCCCGGCGAACCTAAAAGGATTTCTCGATTTAACTTGGAAATGGTAAGTCTATGGATATCACGAGTAAAGGACAGTGTATTTATTCATGTATATACTTAGAAGTAGATCTATTGGTATCTACTACAGTAGGATGGTCGATGGCCATTCTGCGGCTGAAAATGGGGCTGCCTCTGTTGTTTCCTCCCAGAATATCCAATGGAAAATAAATAAGGCTTGGGATTGGAGTTTAGGAGGATCGTAGGAAACGTATAAAACGGGAAGGAAGACAGACTCCTGCTCCAAGCCGAGTCCGCGCCTCTTAAATTTTGTCCGAGTTTTATAAATTATATATCCTTTGACGCTAGAAACCTGCAGCCTGCATACAGGTAGCTTCAGATGCCGCAATTCGCCATTGAGATTTAAACAATATTAACCTTCCGCACATCCTTACTTTTATAAATATATCCAATACATACCACCCTTCATTATCGATACATCCAGCACACAAAATATATGACCACAAATGCAAGTTACTGAAGTCACCTTCAGCCCACCAGGCCCAGCCGGTGGAAATGATCCTAGCGAAATATTTTCCGAACCCTGCGGCCAAGGGTTTTGTTTAGGCGATGCATCAGAATACAAAGTATGGAGTACATAGTTCGGAATGGCCGATTACTGTTATTACGGAGGCTGAATTATATTGCGACGAGGTATCATTCGATCCTTCAGTCGGGGCACCTGTATATCGAACGGTCCCCCCACAATGGTTCGGCCTCCTTCTCGACAAACCTCAACTTCACGAAAGCGGTCAGAACCTACCTAGCGGAACTAGCATTCCTGGCTACCCGGCATTTATCCGTCGACAAGCTAGGCATGTTACACACCTGGTAGCCTAAAAAATGCAACGTGCGTCCAACACACCGCGAGACTGCGATATTTGGAAATTCAACTTTTTTTTCTAGGTACAGACAGACCCACGCATCGGGTATCTGCACATGCAGGAATAATCACCCCGCATGACTTACCTATCGAGTTTTCTGAAATGCAACCCTTTGATCGAGCGCTCGATACACATTTTGCCTTACCTATGTACTGCCAAGTGAACGCCACCAAACAAACGGAATGATATGGCAATACTGTCAGCAACCCTAAGCTGTGTCGAATTTGTCTCGTACGCAGGTTTCAGAAAAGGAAGACTGCATGATCGAATCATTAAAGGCAGCTTAAGCATTTTCTGGCACATAGTGGTTATCTGAGGCTAAAGAAACATCGGCGATCGCCAGAAAATATATAACTAGGCGGCACTCTTGCAGTTAACAAGTTCACGCACTCTCTTTCTCGAGAACCACGACGCTCCCCGATTCCCTTGATCAATTGACCTATCGTTACAATCTCAGGACAACTAGATCCTTCATATTTCTTCTATCAACAATCTATAACCAACAGCAGCTATGTCGGCAACACAGAAGCAGGTAGATCTTGCTACCGTCATCATTATGAATCCGGTACCTTCACAACTCGCTGGAAATGACCTCCCTCGAGATCGATGTGGCGACGGCATTTGTTATGCCTTTGGTGGATCGGCTAATCTCGAGTTCTGTGGCAATTGGCTTGGTTTATCTGATTACTGCTGTTCTGCGGTCGGAGCCGGCTTTGGAGCCAACTTCGGAAGTCGAAAGTTCCCCTGCGAAGATATCACAGGTATTACGGACTTATCGTTCGATCAATTCGGAAGCGCTCCTATATCTGCGAATTTGGAGTGCCCAGAAAATACCAATGGCGTCAATTACGACCCTGTTGCTAAACAATTTGCTTGTTGCGAACGGGACAAAACTGGAGTTTTGAGGTGGGAAAGCTTTGATAAAACAAACGGCTCGATCGAATTGCAAGGCATTCGATGTTTCGACCCTAAAATTATCAAATTATCGAATATTGGTACGACTGGTCCCGAACCTACTTCTTCCCCCGTGGTCACGAGTTCGAGCTCTTCGGACCGAATATCTTCCTCGGCCACGATCGACGAAAGCTTGGAGTCAACAATTGCGACTCAATCATCCGTTTCGAGGGACCAGACGACGTCGACAACCGGGGCGCAGACTACAAGTACGGGCTCACTACCTGAGCTATCTTCTTTCAACTCTGAAGATCTGGGTTCTTCAACCGAATCGCCTTCCCCAAGCTCCCAAAGCCCTACTACCAGCACCCCAACCCCTAATTCCGCACCGAACGGTATTTCAAAAATCACATCGCTTGTCTTTGGGGCAGGCTTGCTGGCTATGATAATTGGCGCGCAGTTGTAGGTTCGAAATCGAAGGGTGGAGTTGATATATAGCTGGTGAATGGCAATTTGCCAATATGTTTCCACATATCTTGCGGGTTGTATCTTACACTTTTGTTGGGTTCAACATGTATATTAAATCGGGCTATTGGTGTGTTTTTTCAGTCTTTTCGTGATACCAATAAAGTAGATTTTACTCCATATTACAATAGAATACGCCAATTCGATGGACCAAACCCTACCCGAAGCCAAAGCAACATCCCAAGGACGCCGGTCAACCTCAATCAATCAATACCTCATAGTATCAAATATCTCATTGATCTCTTCATCTTCCACCGCCTTATGAAACACTCGATCAACCTTATTCGCACTTGCTTTCACACATTCCTCCAACCAATTCAAAACCCTAGGAAACAACGTCTGTTTCCTCCCCAATACTCTCAAGAAAGCCTTCGCCACAAGCCACCTAATCTGAATTCTCCCTATTAACCCTTCTTTCGGTATTACATTACCCTTCTCGTCATACTCTCGATTCTCACGGGACATGAGAAGTGTATAAGCCAATGACATGAATTCTGATATCATATTTAATATTTGTTTCTCGTTTACTTGTTGGGGTTTATGGGATCTTTTTTTGATGTGTTTGGAACGGGACGAGAGGCTGCGGTAGTATCTGTAGAATTTCATGGCGGCGTCGACGAAGCTCCAGTAGAGGTTTACTACTATTGTTGGGCGGGAGTTTATGGTGGTGTTTAGATAAATGGCGCTAGAGAGGAGTTTCCAGCCACTAGCACAAGGTTAGTGATAGTGTAATTAAAATACAGTTCATCAGGATTAGAACATACCTAGAGACTTTATCTACCATCTTCGACCCAGGCTTCGATCCGTAATCTATAGTCAATAGATTACTAACGAGCAAGCCGTCTCTTCGAGACCAATCTCTCCTAATCTCTAGTGTCTTTTCATTAATTAGAGTACCGCAGTAAGGGAACCCTGAGTGGTCCCCAAACACTCTTTCGATTTTCCGTCCATTAAAGTCGACTTCGAAGTTTACTAATGACTTTTCAGGTTTAACCATGACCCCGTATTCCGGGAATCCAGTGTGCATTGCATCGGAGAAACGTCTGGCGTGATCTCGGTTTGTCGTTATGAAAAGAAAGTCATCGATGAGGCGCATTAGGAGGCCTGTTTTGGCTTGAGTGAATGGGAGTTCGCGGGCTTCAAGGTCGGCGTAGAAGAGGTTGCAAAGGAGGGTGGACATTACAGAGCCTTGAGGAATACCAAGACTTTGGCGATAGAAACGTTTACCGATCTAGACGGTAATTAGTAATGCTAATGTAGTCTCGTGTCTTTTATGGGCGACGACTTACCTGAACGAAATTATTCACGACATGTTCCCTCAGCTCACGAATCAATGCATCTCGTTCGTGGTATACACAAGCGACACGGTCTATAAATATCAAACTCTTCTTCTCCATGCCGGCATTTTCAATTTGGTGTTTGTTTCGTCCCATAGAGAACTCTTCGTTATCCCCGGGTTCTCCAATTTGAGGGAAGGAAATCTTTGGCTTCGCTTCCCCAGCCCTACCAGAACCTAAGGCTATTCGTCCTTGTCTTCGGATCTTATACGTGTTTTCCATGTATAATTGTTCTATTACCTCGAGTAATCGCTGTTGAGGGATGGTGTCGAAAGCTGATGTGACATCGACTTTGACAAAGTACAATTTCTGCTTGCCAAAAGCTCCTTGGGACACTAAACGATCTTTGAATTCGGTGATTTTTCTCAAGATCTCGCCCATGGAGAATAGTGAGGCGCCAACAGCTTGCGGTTGTCTGTTCTTCTCGAAAGTTAAGGCCGCATGGTTAGGTTTAAGTATTTGATTGATACTTCTTCCGAGCGTCCTACGACCTGTTTTGGGATCTACTTCCATAGGTCTGCGTTTGTGATTACTCAGAACTCGAACTCCCGTGACTTTAGGTAATAATCTAACGGTGCTAAATTTTGCAGCCCGCCGTTGCATGATTGCTCTAGCTCTTTGGGATGTGATGTCTGTAAACATAGACGAGATCATTTTGTTGACGTGTGAAGCTGTGAGTTTTCGCCAGACGTCGTGGCGGAAGTAGCAGACGCGGTTTTTGTCCGTGGCCGATTCCGTGACATAGAAGTGGGCACGAATTAGGGGGATTACGAGGGAGTCGAAAAGGTAGTATATGAATTCGGAGAGGAGGGAGGTGCAACGTTTTGTATCTGCGGCGTCGAGTTTGATTTTACCATTGGCATTGGGTTCTTTTTGGTGGAGCCAAATGAAATCCGTTAACTAGATTGTACTTTTAGTAATAGTTGACAGTGATCTAGATACGGGGAACAGTTACCTTGAATCCTTGCATTACGTCGTGAAGTGAGAGAGTTTCGTATCTTCTCAATTTCACAAAACTTTCCATGTGACCGAAGAAGATCTCGCGGTTCTTTAGCACCGATTTTCCGGTACCCCAAAACTCTAAGGGGATGATGTTGCTTATCACTGCCCTGATGAAAGCATATACACTATGTGAACTAGTCGTATAAAGCAACATGGGATCTTGCGGGCTGAGTTCTCCAGGATCCGTTCTCTTGAGAGGAGTAATTGGGATTGTTCCTTGTAGTGATGTTCTCTTACTCCTTGATCCGCCTGACGTTCGACGACAGCTCACTTGCGTTTTGAAGGGTATTGTGGCCATTGGGGAAACTTGGGTTGACGGAGGAAGGGCAGGAACTCTAGGGCGCGGGTCTGGTGCGCTAGTATTGATAACCTAGACAACTGTAAGCTATGGCTTTCAAACTTACACCTATCCTATAATATTATTCTTACCGAAGAAGGGCAATAATGTTGCAACAGTGGATGGTATTTGCATCTTCGCTGTAGCCGAACCAGCTCCCCAACCAAGTGCGGTATCCTTCCACGAAACCTTTGTGGTAGGTTCTCTACAGTCTCGTATGATTGTCTTTCCTTCCTATCAATGTCTGGTAAGGGACTAGGTGGTGGGACGTATCCATGGTGAAGATCGTCATTGTCATCTGGACACCCAGGTTCCGTTTGTTCCTTTTTCTTCAAGACTTTTCTAAGCCTTCTATCATCCTTGGACTTGCTAATCATCAAATCAATTTCATCCTCTCGGAGAGTATAGTCTTTGAACGTTTGTGCGGTGTCTTGTTTGTCCACCGTAGAAGTGAATACATTATGCAAACCGAATGCTCGAGGAAATATGTATTTCAGAACGTGGACATTGTTGTCTCGCTTCTTGAAATTATAAAACCGGTTGAGGACATCTATAAATATTAGTAGGTCTATTGTCGAGAATCGTTTTAGAGGGAGATCTTACGGATATGAGGAAGTCCCGTTTTGGGTTCAGAGTTCTTGTTGTTAGCCGGCTTTCCATAGAACATTCTAGACCTCACGAAACGGATCTCGCTTGGTTTGCGGATTACGGTTCCCGAGGTCTTCTGTTTCCTCGTAAATGTTACATGTGTGCTCATTTCCCCATCTTCTGCGAGCTTTGTTCTCTCCAATTTCTTCTCAAGCTGGATCTCTGACAATGCACTTCCAAGATACTGTTGGTAGCATTTGGTAGATATTGAACTTAGACGATACCCTCGTCGCACCTTATCCCCAAGTGGGAATAATACCGCTCCTTCATCATCACCTTGCATGGAGAGAAGCTTGAGTATTGTTTCTTGGCCAACGATATCAGTGATCGTTTTCCATGCCCGGCTTCTAAACTCCGTGGAGTGGGGGTTCGGAAATAAAGATATAACATCCACCCCAAACTGTCGGAATTTAGTGACGGCTTTCGAGTTAGCATTGTTATCGATTATTCGATAACCCGATGCGAGTGGGGAGTTTGCCCAACCGCGGTTCGCTCGTGCCTTCTGAAGGAGAATTGCGATACCACAGTCAACAAGCTAGATAACGGCCCGAATATTTAGCTTAGTTTAATTACTTTCTTTATGGGAAGGTCCTTACCTCATCCTGGGAATTAGCCACCCTCTCGTCCTGGGTAGCATTTAGTTTTTCGGTAAGCGCTCGTTCCACGAAGGCATCCGACCCGTCAACTTCACCAATAGGTTTCGATAGACCAACAATAATCGTATCCAACAACCGCACCACATCGTTATGCAGTGCTGACCCATCGGATTTGAATCTCAAGAGCCTCTTCTTTCGCGATATCAAACTTGTAGCTATCGATTTTGATGACTCGAGAGCTATCAACAAGTATTGACGAAGCGGGAGAAGAGTCTGAAAATACGCCGACAAAACGGGATGGTGTATTACTGGAACCTCTTGGGTGGCATTTTGTTGGCTTGTACCGGTTCCTTGTGAAGGCACGGACTGCGCTTGGACTGGTTCCTCTTTGGATTTGTTGGGTTTCCTCCCCTTCTTCTTGTTGTTATGCGTCGTCTTTTGTCGTTTGGGGTTGGATTCATGTCGAGTATCGATATATTCGAGATTTGGCCCTATCAGATTGGCCTTTCTCTTGGTTGGGGCCATCGTTGGGTAGTCGGCATCTAGCGATGTCCCTTCCGTATATCGCACCCAATACTTAACAACTGGACCCGAACCTCGAAGAGTGTTGCTGCCACCAGATACTGTATATGCCAAGCCTTTGGGATTTGCACCTCCTTTCCTTCACCGAAATCGAAGATATGAACGTCGAAATAAGCTCTCTGAGCTTTTTGATATTACCTGCACTTTAATTTTCCTGTTCCTGTCGGTTCACCTCTCGCGTAAGGTTGTTGCCCTGAACCCCAAGCTCGTGGAGGAAGGTCGAAAGGGAATGAAAACTGGTGATCGTATCGTTTTGGGAGCGTGTTGTTGGGTTGGTTTCCGTTTTGGGAGTGTTGCGACCACGCACACAACGCATTTTTGGTTTGTGTTGCTTGGGATTTTATATTTGGGATTTTAATTTTGCGGATGTGGGTAAGCTTAGTTTTTAGGCTTCATTCATGAGTGACGGGTTGCCGTTGGATGTTACGTAGTATTAGAGTCTAAATTGCCTTTGTCATTGTTGTAAATGGTTCGTTAGGGTCTATCGATGCTGATTAAAGTCGGTATGTAGAGCATCAATGATGTCAATTACATTTAGCTCAACCCAGGGATTCGCTCTTAGTTTGAATTCTAATTTGCAATTTAAAGACACTCCACTAGCTAAGCCTTTAGCTCGGCTTGGGCTCAAAGCTTAGACATCTACAAAGTTTAACCTTTTGATAGTAGTAATGAGGGTGATGGTATTTGTTTCTAGCTGTTATGAATCAGGGAATATAACCTGCATATGGTATGATATCACCTCGTTCTAAGCTTATTCACCATGAAAAGAACACTCATTCGCACATGGTAAGAGCTAGGCAGTAAAACAAAGCCTCAAAACAAATATGTTTACCAAATAGTCTAAACGAAGAACTGACGGAGTTGGCACCATGGTGCCGCCGTGGCTTCTGGGATTCCGATCGGATTTGGGAATCTTGAGAAATGCCTAAAGATACCGTACAGGTTTTTGGCAAGTTTCCTGGCCAGCTCAGAGGGCCCAAGTAGATTTATGACCCTATTTTAGTTGGACTAAGCCGCTCAAGTCACCTACAGTGACTTGAAGTCAGCTCCCAAGTTTCCGAAATTCTCCTCCGGTATCCATTATCTAGTGGTGCTATATATAGCCATATAGCTGCGTCGCGGCTATGGATTGAGATCTAATCTAAACATCGCCAGAAAAAACACGCCTATCAGAATGGAAGCTGTCAATTGAAGATCGATAATCTGCGAATAATCTAATCTGTGATGATAGGCGCGCAAGGGTCACAATGGTATTTGGGTGTCCGCTAAGATATCGTAGGTGGATCATATCGGATGCTAGATGGCTTCGAGGTATGTGGATCCGTCGCTACAGCGGTGACATTCGCCGCTACGAAACGCCTCGTACGACCTTTCCGAGGCCCATTGGGAGGGAAGTTCCCAAAGAGGCCGATGCCATTGTAATAAATCCGAAAGATCTCGGATACCTATGCATTTTCCCTGCAAGGCTTTTTCCATACTTTGTCAAGATCGTCATAGAGATGAGGCGGCACCATGAGCCAAAGAGCTATGCCACGGATCCAAGGGCGAGACCTAACACATGTGTTTGGGAGGTCTGTTTGATAGGATCCCGATCGAAGGATCCCAATCAAATGATCCCTGCTCTTAAACGTGCGAGCGGAAAGATTCCGTTGGCCCAAGGCAAGGCGCGGGCCAGGAACAGAAACCGGCTTGAGAGTGGGGTGTCCGAGCGTTAACGGTAATACCACACCGTCAAATTCCACGAAACTCAGTTGTTTTTTTTTTTTTTTTTGTTTTTCTGTCTTTCCAGAGAGCGAGATTTCGCGCAGTGGGAGTCACTACCGCATCAGCATCCAGGATTATTCAATCTATCGGTGACAGATCGAATATCGACGGATGATGACTTCTGGCGGTTGGGGTAGGTGCCGAAGCTAAAAAGGTCGGGATGGTGAAAATTCTGAATTCGCTTTTCAACGACACTTATATATTGAATTGTAATTTCCGCGACCCATATGGCCGGATAAACTACGTCAATGGCAAGGGCAAGTAGTCCCAATAGTCAACCAGGAGTTGGAAGCCACTCAGCAGATCATCGGTCGAGTTAGTGCAGTACTAGCCGAGGGTCGAAGGCAGCTAGCGAGCATGCGCATCATGCATCCCCTAAATTCTTCGCGATAAGTGAATGGCATCGGCGGGATGCAGATGTCAATTGACGAAATCTGAGTGATTGACGGGGGAAGCCTCAACATAAGCAATGAACTACCATTTCTATGTAGTTTCTATATAAAAACCTGACAAAAAAGGTACTAAATCTCGGGTAAGGGAAATCAAAGGACGGGAGAGCCGACAATTGGTGGATGTGGGGCGCTTTTCTGGCGGCGAGACCTCCTGCATCGAGCTGTCGCCCCCAAATGTGGTTTTCGGCAGCGCTGCAGCACCAGTCAATGGAGTCAAAGCCACAAGATGGGGTTCCATTGGACCTTACATCTGGAGTAGCGAGACCAATGAAGAATGTCAGATAGCGATGGACTTCAGCAGCGATATTTGAAGGCCTAAAGGTACCAGTCTCCTTGCGTGACAGGGACACCAGAGTTGCATGCGATTGCGTCTAGGAAATTCGAAAGCACCGGTCCCTGCGTGAATCAAAGACAGATAAATGTGATTAATCGATTATCCAAAGAAGACACAGAGTGCTCTCAAGTAGTGTATTCTGTAACAATGGCTGCGACTATAGTATATCTGTTAGTGACCCTTTGGTAACAATTCATTTCAATTCGAATTCTTGAGATATTATATTACACCAGCACTCGAGAATACTATAAGCTACTTAATATATACTGATCATGACCCCGGTTTGGTGGACTGTTGGGTGTCCGAAGTGGAGACGTTGGTGCATTAACAGACCTCCCAGTATAGGCCAATGCATGCCCACGTACAGATATACATTGGTGTACCTCTTAACTGATATTTGCAATTGCAATCGCAATCGCAATCGAGAACAAAACAAGAACAAGAAGTAGTTAGCAATAGAATTAGAAGTAGAAGTGGGAGTAATAGAGGAGAAAGAGAAGAGAAAGGGAGACAGACGAAACAACAGCAGCGCCAGAGTCTTGAAAGGTGCTAGCCAGAGCCATCCTTTCATCAAAAACGCCGCCGTTTTGCTTTGCATTGGAACTATTGGTGGTTCCAACCAAACAAAAATCACCACCACAATCAATCCCATCAACCAGGAAATCAAGGAAGATTTCTTTCTTCCTGGTCCTTCTCTTTCTTCTTTTTTCTCCCCCACCATCGTCAACCTCATCATCACCATCGCCACCCGACCGGGCCGGCCATCTTCACTGTCGCCATCTCATCGGTTTCATTGGTACGTACTTACTTGGGTACTTACATTCACTCGACCGTATCCTTCCCGTTCGGCATCGCTCTTATTCGCAGCACTGTACTGGTTAGAGGCTGCCTACCCGAGCCAAGGCCTAGGTGTACTCAGATACTGATCAGAGAGCACTGTGCTTGTCCAACTCCTCGTACCGCTATTGTTACTGTTGTATGTTCCATCCCTTCATCATCATCATCATCATCATCACTATCCTCAATCAATCAATTATCACACGCTCTTTTTTTTCCCCTCGTCATCAACCACAACCTGCAGTATAACAAGGAAAAACGAAACAAATACCATTCGACATGATGGCTTCTTATCCTTAGTCTTCCTTTTATTCCTTCTATTCTTAATGCAACGTCTATACCGTTCTCATATCTGTATGCGTGTGTGCGACTGGTACCACCGTTACTGATGCTGTCTCTCTTTCCCTAGTCCACCTGAGACCGAGCGAACCCTCCTTTATTATATACTTATACATATTGGCAACCACCACTTACTTATATACCATTCTCCCTCGGACTGTGTCATGATAACTCTCACTCTACCTTTGACAACTTTGCTACCAACCCCTCGATATCACTAAGCACATCCGGTGGCCCTTGCTGTTCTTTTATTGGAATACACCCCGCTATCGTGCTTTTGTTCACATTCGTGCCACTCTTTCCCTTGATTACCCGGGCCAGCCAACTGCTCCGCAACTTATTTACTTGCCTTGCTTTGCTAAGCCCTGTCTTACCCTGCTAAAAGCAGCAGCAGCAGCTCAAGCTGCATTCCAACACGCCTCTGCACTTCACGACTAATGCCTGCCCGACCAGATGTCGTCTGGTGTGACGGCATCTGCAAAGGACGAAAGTCCGGCGCCCCATATGAATGGGGCCATGTCCAATCTTGCTCTGTCCACAGACATCTCACCAACTACCAGTGCTCCTTCCGATGATCCGGAGGCATCTTCAGCTATATCTCCGACTTCTTCTTCTTCACAAACCGTGCAGAGTGTATCCCGAATATCCGCTGCCAAACAACGTTCAACTTCAACCTCACATGCTACCCTGAAGAGTACCGCACAACTGAACGACATTAAACGAAGCCAACGTTCGGCAAGTGCAAGTCAACGAGACTTAGGTAGGAAAACAGCCCCTCGGAAAACCCTTGAACCACCCTCTACCGCTCCTTCTTCCCGTCTGCAATCGAAACCTTCCTTTCAAGATATCATCAAACGATTTAATGACCAACCCGACGAATCCTTACCCCTACCAAAACCTCGAAGTGCAAGCATATCAAGCAGTCGTTGTGCTTCCCCTACTCCTATAAGGTCTAAATCTTCGTTGGCAACACATCCGCCGAGTAAGCTAGCCTCAACTGTGAAGCCTGCCTCTTCTACTGCTCGTTCAACTGTGAAAACTGCCTCGAAGCCTCCTCTGAATCCCCCAAAAACTGGAAGAGATCGTAGGAATTCCGGGTCGAGTACAAGTTCCCAGCAAAGGGGACGAAAAACCGCTACCCGATCTGCCACCGACCCTAGCGTTAGAAGTGCAACGCCAGCGGATTCGATTGGAACAGCACCCTCTGACACGGATTCGAAGCCAACTGGTCCAAAAACGACGAAATCAAAATCCCTAACTCTGACGACAACGACTGGTGACAATTCCACTCCGCCGGTGTCACCGATATCTCCCACCGAAACCAAAAAACGTTCCAGACCACCTTCGAGTTCCACGAGCCGCACCACGACTTCGTCAACAACGACACCTGGTTCGAGATCCTCTCTACCGAAGCCGATTAATACCAGGACCAGCTCGAATGGGAAAACAGGCCCCTTAAAGTCACCCTCATTGAACGCTTATATAAAAGCACCGGAATCTCAACAAAAGTCCCCTGCTTTACGATCTTCAAGACCTCGGTTGCCCGTTGCAGCAGTAAAGAATGCTCCTCAAACACGCTCTGGAATGACGGAATCTTCCTCGACTTCTGTCAAAATGAACGGACGAGCCACGCGCCCTGCGGCATCGACCGCTAAGGACGACAAGCCAAAGAAGAAGATTCCAGAGTTGGGAACCATTGATTTTGCGGCCCGTCGAAAAATGATCGCTAGCGCATTCAACGACCGGATGGAAAAGGAACGAGAAGAACGGAACAGAGCCCATCAGAAGAAAGAAAGGGAGGCGGCCGCGAAGAGGAAGCAACAGGAAGCCGAGGCCAAGAAAGCAGCAACTGCCGTAGCTGCTAGATTGGATGAGGATAATATAAGTCCGACGTCGCAGCCTCCAATCGGCCTGGGCCTTGACTTTGGCGATGGTGTAACGACGTCAGAACCGAACGAGGCAATCGAGCAAACAGAGTTAAATGAGCCTATTTCCGACCCCCAGGTTCCAGAATTCACCGATACATCGTTAATAAATGTTCAAAATTATCAAATAACGCAAACCACGCCGGCTCCTGAAAATGAAAATTCCACGCAAATACCAGTATCCGGGTTGCCTGAGCGGCCGTTTTCAGCTGGCCGCTCCTCGCCAAGGTCACCCAGGGTGCCCGAAAAACTAGAATCTTACAAACGATCATCGGCCGCCTCGCTTTCAGCTCCGCATGACGGATCGACGACCAGCAGTCGGCCATCCTCCCGACAAATGTTTACCGAGGTCGACGATCAGTCTGCCACTGCTACGCTTGTGGCATCGCCTATCGTCGAAGTGCGTGTTTCCCACGAGGCAATCTCAGAGTCTCCTAGAGTTCACCCCAAGCTACTTATTCCTGGCCATAGATCCCCTGAGCCGTCTGAACCCGATGCATTTCACGAGGAGCTGTTATTCCGAAGGTCGTTGTCTCCGATACAAGGTTCGCCGTCCGCTCGAAGTGATAGCTGGGAGAAAGCCGTGGAAGATGAAAAGCGAAGACGGAAGGAAATAGAACAGGACCGAGAATTGAAACTTAAAAACCGACTTTCGACACCAGTTACTCCAAAGAACGGCTCACCTCTCTTGGACAATGACACGACACCCCGGGGATACTCCCACAAGAAACAATCATCATGGTCCGCCTCGCCACACCTGGCGCCGCCGGATTCGCTGGGGCAGATTATGTGGAAGTATCGCCCCCTATCTACAAGTGGAGAGAGCATGATCGATACTTTTTACAAAGAACAGGAAGAGCTCTCTCTGGTTAGGCGACGCAAGCAGGAGCTTATGAGATTTGTCGAGCCCGAATCACCAGCAGAATACGAAGAACCCACGGATAGCAAAGGCAAAACTGTGAACCGATATGAATTGCACGACAAGGAGTATACTTTGGATGCCGAGCCCGAAAGGAATGAAGGCGGCGGGTACGTCCACATCGAAGGAACTTATCGATACTCTGCATCGACAGTTAATTCTTCGGTCCGCAGTAGGTCGGTGGATCCAAACGACTATTGGACGCCCCAGCCTTCGATTGGCGAATTTGAAGGTAACCCGCCGCGGGAAAGCTGGGCCACTGATGGTACAATGACCAGCTATAGTACCAGTTCCGGCCTAGCCCCGAATGGCAGCTTCAGCCGGAAAATAATGGACAGGGAGAGACCTATAAGTGCTGACACTCCGCCAACACCACCTCCTAAAGATTTCGTCTTCAGCCCCAAACATGCTTCTTCTATTAAGTCGGTGGCCTCTGATGTCATGCCACCGCCGCCACCCAAAACAATCGCTTCACGCCGCGCTAGCTCATCTTCGGAAAACGTCGAACCACTTCGAATTTCTAAACCACCTGTTCTGCCACATCAAGAGGTCTATGAAAGCCCGATAAGCATCAACTCTACGAATTCTTTGCATCTAGTTGCACAGGACGATGCCCCCGAAGGTTCAGATCATTCACCATCCAGCGAATATTCCGACGAAGCGCCATCGGATCGATCTTCGCAGACAAGACAATCAGCAACTTTGGTATATCCTGAGACGTCGCCGAATACATCGGTCATCACCAATACCGGCTCGTTCGTTTCTACCCAGGAGCCGCAAACCCCGGACGCCCAGGCTGTCGAGAAGAAGATGCTGACCAAACGCCGCTTTTTGCTCCGGGAGCTTATCGATACCGAGAAGACTTTCTTTCAGGATATGACAGTTACGGAGGAGATCTATAAAGGAACCGCAGACGCATGTGATGATTTGAGACCAGAAGACATCCGGGTTCTATTTGGTAATACACACGCGGTAGTCGCATTCTCTCGTGGGTTTCTCGATACCCTCAAAGCCGCCGTGGCCGCCGTCTACGTACCGAGCAAACAGCCAAAAACACCATCCGGATCTCAGATCGACATTAACGATGGGAACGCCGAACCAGAGGCAGAGGTTTCACAGGAAGCAGATTCCCAAACATGGGTTGGAGAAGCATTTGCGCAAGCACTACCAAATCTGGAGAGGGTCTTTGGAGACTATTGCAAAAACCACGAGGCTGCTGTCAGTAAACTGCAGGCTTTGGAACAAGTTAGAGGAATTGCAATTTGGTTGAAAGTTAGTAAAATCCACCTTAATTGCGAATGATAGAGACTAATGAGTGTTACAGGAATGCAAAGTTGTAGCCGATGATTTAACGCATGCATGGTCTCTAGAATCCCTGCTTATCAAACCCGTTCAGCGTCTCCTCAAATACCCGCTGCTTCTCGACCAGATTCTCGACTGTACGCCCGTGGGTCATCCTGATCGAGAAGCAATTGAGTCGGTTAAAAAGGAAGTCCGTATCGTTACCGAAAGGATCAATGAGTCTAAGAAACGAAAGGATATGATAGACAAATTAGTCGGGCCCCGACGGAAAGGCGATAATGATATTCGACACGGCTTAACTAAGGGATGGCAGCGTAGAGCAGAGAAACTTCGCCAGACCGTTGGGCTTTCGACAGATTTGCCCACCGATACCCGGTATACGACAGCAGTAGAAAAGTTCCACATTCAAGCAGCAAAATTGAAACCACTGCTTGAAAAAATTGACGAATATGTCAACGCAGTCGCTGTCAATATGGAGACCCTCAACGCAATGGCGGCGAAGTTTGAGGAATTTGCTTCTTGTAGTCCAACAAGATTCAAGGAGTATGAGGAGAGATGGCAAACTTTTACCAAGCGCACGAAAGAAATGAAGGAAGTCGCACTTTTAGACCACGTAAGTTTCTCCGTCTCCACTAGACGATCCACATTGCGCGTACTAATATAGCATAGCGGATCCGCATCAAACGACATGTTATCACGCCGATAGAGACCATTCAGAAACTGTGTGAGAACACCAACAAGGTTATGCAAAAACGTGAGAAGAAATTGGTAGACTATTCCCGATATCAAGCCATGAAAGAGAAGGGCGACAAAATCGACAAAAAGACCCAGGAACTGGCTGATGCTTATGTCACAATCAATGACACGCTGTTAGACGAGCTTCCTAAGCTACACACCATGGTTGAGAACCTTCTTGACGCCGTATTGGCCAACTTTGCAGAACTATGCAGCGTCTGGGATAAGTACCTGGCTTCTCGACTCGAGGAATTGCTTGACCCTCTAGATATCCCTTCCAACTTTTCCGACATTATCGAAGTTTACAAATCCGATTTTACTAAAGTCGAATCAGTTGTCGAGTCGCTAACCATCACAAACACAAACGCAAATATGTGGAGGACATATTCGATATATTCTCAGGGCTCATCCTCGTCAAACCCAGAAACTTCATCCTTAAGCTCCCACTCGCTCTATAGGTCTCCAACAGCTGATGGTGCCACCCCGTCACCGAACCCTTCGACCTTTGGACGTAGTAGCCTCGGCGGTAACGCCTCATCCCATAGGCACTCTGGCTCCTACAGCCCTGGTTCAGCTTTGGTAGCCGCCTCGCTCGGTCATGCTCTTCCAATTCTACCAGGTGCAGTAGCTTCTGTCCAAGCCGCCCAAAGAGGGCGAGCTGCATCAGCTTTCAACATCCCACCGACACGGGCCCCTCCACCACCACCCATCCGTGCCCTTAGCAGTGCCAGCGTCCCAGCACAAGCGCACAGCCCTGGCCTCTCACCAACATACTCCACACATTCGGTCGCTCCAAGCGTAGCATCCGCACCACAAACTCATACCCTCAATGCGTTCCATACCGTCGACGCAGGCTCGCCTAACCCATCTCGTCCAACTACCGCAGACGCAAGCACCACCCCTAACACAGGTCGAATGGTGAAAGGACATCCCGTTTTGTGGCTTTGCGCCAGCATCTACGCCTATCATGCGAGCAAGGAAGCAGATGCCAAGCGAGATTCCGGTTTTCCCTACTTGACCTACGATCAAGGCGAGGTTAGTTAACAGACTCTGAGTCCTATAAATCTCGGTAATTTACATGCTAATTGATATTTTTAGATTTTCGATGTCATCGGCGCTAAGGGCGAATACTGGTTAGCAAGAAACCAAGATGACAAAGGCCAAGATTTCGGCTGGATCTGGAGCAAGCATTTCGCAAGACTGGCTCTCGACTGAGCTTCAACAAACCCCTCGAAACCCACACTAATTACGACAAGCACCAATCCTACATACATAGACTCCTTAGCGATATATATACCTAGTCCGACTGCTTTCCACAGTGCATTGCATTACTAGCGTCTAACCTTCTCTTTGTTTCCTTTGCCCTTACACATGATAGCCTTTTTTTGTTCTTTTCCTGCGGGCATTGCTGTGAATTCTCACCTCATTTCTGTTAGTGATATCCCACGGTCATCCTTTCTTATTATTCACCGCCAGTTCTTTCTATCTGGTCACCATCTTCGGCTTCTCAGCTTTACTTCTTTTTTTCATGTTGTCTTACTATTACGGCGGCGCAACTCGGGGAATTTCCTTTTCCAAGTCTCCTTTCCCTTTCTATGATACATCTTTTTTTTTTCGTCCCCTTCTTAATTCGTCACCCCCTTTTTTTTCCTTCCCTTTTTACTTCTTTTCGATGGCCCGTCCTGGCCCCCTTTCTCTTCTTTTTCGGTCCTAAGAAACCATTTACTGTAGTTGTCATGTAATGATCCTTCATACTGCCATGGGTTAACCGCAGCTTTCCCACTGCGATTTTAACTTACCATAGCTTGCTTACGCCCCCCCGCCCCGGTTTCGGAAGCCTGGGCCAGGCACAGCGTTCGTACACAATTCTTGTTCAAAAAAATTACTTTTAAAACCAACATTCGCATCAATCAATTCATCGTCACCAATCGATTATCCATAGTTAGCAAGCACAAAAAAGTAAACGGTAGCGGGTATGGAGGAAGGCGTATCATTCTCTGTCTTTTTTTCTTTAAAACAGCCTTGAGTCATAGATGAATTTTTATTAAAAAACAAAAAATGTAATACTTTTTTTTTGTTCCTCCTCTTCTTCCTATCTAACTCTGTTGCTAAATTATAAGTACAGCTTCGGCTATATGAAGAGTAATGTAAAAGCTTTTGTCGAAAGCAGATTCTCCGCTCGGTTCTCTTTCCTTCCTTCTTTCTTTCTTTTATAAATTTTTAAATGTAAACATCCCGTTGATATTAAAACCCAAAGCTATGCCAATCGTATATGCGAGTGCAAAAACCGTTCGGTCAATCATGATTAGTAGAGGGGTGCGCGGGTCCGACTGGCTTCTGCAGGCTGCAGGTCTTCTATGCGTAATGCAAGCCCGCGAGCTCCGGAAACCTCGATTCGAGCAAGCTTCGAAACGGCGCATGGTCTATACACCCGCAAGTACTATATGGCTAAGAACCCATACGATGGATATTAACATCCAATGTCGTATCGATGGAGACCAAAGATCGATATGTATATAAGTATAGCATTTTTCATCCACCAAAGCATAGATATCTTTTCTGAATAGTAAAGTCTCTTTATACACGAAAAATATACACACAAATTTCTGTCCTCTACACTATTTACAGCCATAAATACCATCTTTCTTACCAACTACATATTCAAACTCCCCTTCACCCTCAAACAAGCCTTCATCAACTGCCTCGGCACCCCACCAGTCAATATATGCTTCTCAACAACCTCGTGCTCCGTCAACGGTTTATTCTTAAACACCTCCATCATCCTCTGTACCTCAAAAGCCCTCCCTTCCTCCTTCGCAACCTCCCCGATAACCAACGCCTTCTGCACATCCGCCAACGAAGTATCAGCCCCCTCAGCAGCCCCCTCAGCACCTTCTTCAACAGGCGCCAAAGAGGCGGCATCCCAATCAAACATTCCCTTGAGTCGTTTATAATCTTCTTCGGTGATACCCGCTGCTTCTAACGCTAGGTTCGTGGGTACCGAACGTTCCCAGGAGTAATCCCACAGACCCGCGGATTTGTAGAATTCTAGGAGGAGTTTTGTGTGTTCTCTGTTGAGACCGCGGAGGGTGATTGTTTTGGCGAAGCTACCGATTGAAGAGGGGATTCTGTGGTCGTATTTTCCGATTCCGGGGAGGGGCGTGCCGTTTAGGGTTTCGTAGAGGGAAGGGTTCGGGTAGATTTCTGAGGTTGTGGCGGCGATTACCATTTGGCGGGACTGTGGGGAGAGTGTTAGTTGATGTTGGATGTATACGTGGGAAGAGGTAAGGTTATGGTTGGAACAAACTTACGAATTTACGACGTCCGGAGAGGTATTCGAAGAAGGTGTGGACGATGTCGAGGTCGGCTGGGTGGACGTCTTTGTATTCTGGGTCTTTGTAGGCGGTTCCCTTTCGGGTTGCGTAGTCCAGATTATCCATTGTGAAGAGAACGGGTGGGCTATGGTTGTTTGGAACAGAAATTAGCACTCTGCGTTATTAGTATTATGGTAAAGGAGTAAACTTACGCTCCCGGTTTCTCCAATTCTGCCAACAGAGCCATAAACGCTTCATAGGAATGCTCAGGTCCGGCAGATCCATGATTGACAATCGCAGTCAAGGGACTGCCAGCAGCAACATCGATGCCTGAGAAGTGAACGGCTTCGGGGGTCTTATATCCTGACAAGGCTGGTGCGTTCGCTCTTCCGATCCTGCTGAGGAGTTTGGCAAGGTAATCACGTTGAACATAACGGCCGGTTTCGGGATGGATTTCGTACGAAGTAGTACCGATGACGATATCGTGGGCATTCGGAAGGGTCATAACGATCCATTTGCGTCTGATAGCGTTGACGACGGCTTGGAAAAGGAGAATACTCTTTCCGGTTCCGCTGCCACCGGTGATGACATAGTTTGCAGCTTGACGGGAGACTTTTTCTTGTGCTTCCCTTTTCAGCTTTGCCCATTCCTCCCTCTTGATTTTAAGTTTCTGCTGTCTTTTTTCTTCTTGTGCGATGAGAGCTTCGAAGTCTTCAAGCGTCTGTGGAGGTTCCTTTTTATTCAATGCACGGCGGACTTTTCGTTCCTCTTGGTTGACGTGGTAATTGATAACGGGGGTGACTCGACGGATCACACGTTCCAAATGTTCTTTGCGACGAAGGAGTTGAGTGATGGCTTTGCCGGTTGCCTTTCCGTCTGCGTTTTCAGCAGATGAGAGTTCTTCGAGGTTGAGTTCGATACCTGCGATTTCTTCCTTAACGGCGGCGAGGCCGGATTCTAGAGTGTTTATTGTCATCGAGGCTTTCGTTTCTGCGGCTGCGAGGTCTCCTTCTGCGGCTTCACCGCCGGCAATGGTGGGTTCTGCCTCGTCGACTATGTCGGAGGCTTCCGATATAGTCTTTGCATCCTTCGTGGTAGAAGCAGTAGTAGAATCGGATGGAGGCTTTCCTTCAGAAGCTTCACCGTTATACCTCTCCACGCTCTCCATGGCTCTCGCAATCCCCACGCTCTCGTTCCTAACAAACGTCGTCGGTCTATAAAAGAACTGCCACCCCTGTCGTTTCTGAAAAGCCTCCAAAGCCCTCATCTTCTCCAAATCCTCCATATTGATGGCAAAAACTTTCCCAACGGACTCCGTATCAGCCAGAACCTCGCTGGTAAGTTCCGGAAGCTCGAGGTTTGGAGCATTGGGGTTTGATAGAACGATGGCTTTTCTTAGGGCACGACGGTACCCGACTTCGGGCTTTTTGACGGATGTGACGGTTTTCTTTTTGGATTTTAGGTTTAAGGGTTTGTTGACTTGGGGTTTACGGACGTTGCCACCTTTTTGGCCGGCGGGGGTGGGTGGTGTGGTGTGGAATGATCTCGTATCGACTGTTGACGATGAAGAAGACGGGAGGATGACCGGACGGGCGAGGCGAGTGGCTGAGCATGATCGCGAACGAGTGGATGATTGGAGGAGAGAACGACCGGTGCATCTCCAACAAGCGGAGGAAGCCATTGCGATCGTATCTTGATGGGTAATAGTGGGGGGGGGTATCTGATATCAGTCGAGGAGGGGTGTCCGAGTAGTCGTCCTATAAACTATCCATTGCCGTCTCCTCTCCTTATAATTACTACTCTTCTCCTCCCGAATAGTATCCTCGAACCGAGTCCCTAGCTCCCGAGATCCCCTTGTCGAAGTCCCCGATCCCTTTTAAAATATTATCTCGAAGTTGGAGGTCGATAAGAGAGAGCAACGTGAACCTGCGTTGGACGTTGTTAGGTTTTTTTTCTTTGCATACTAAAATTTCGCTGGGACCGAAAGAATCCCTGCAAAAAACTTCCCTTTGAGTTTTTCTCGCGACAGCTTCTTCTGCTTTCTTCCATCTCTCAAACCTCATCGACGTCGATATCGATAACCTCATCTACTGGTTACTCCCTATTACTATCATAATATCAAAGATGTCTACAGAAATGGAGGTCGATGAGCCTCAAAGACTGCAAGTACTTCCCATGGCGAGCGACAGAAATAATAGCTAATATAATTATAATAAACAGCTCCGTCACAGTCACCAAACCGATCCCCCTAACGTATGACCTCGGCCACCTCACCGTCTTCGACTCTAACCCCCTCCCCCCCTCTCCCCTTCAACCCTCGAACAAACCCTGCACACCACAGCCCGAGACGCCGCCCAGCTCCTCATAAACCAAATCCTCACCACCGTCCCCCTAAGATCCACCCAGGACGGCGTCTACGCCACCCTCCCCGATCCGATCACAACCTTACCCCGTGAAAAACCAATCCCCAAGGCAAAGGAACTCACCACGTGGGAGAAATTTGCAAAGAAGAAGGGAATTGCGGCGAAAGCTAAGGATGGGAAGATGGTATACGATGAGGCTACGGGAGAGTGGGTTCCCAAGTGGGGGTATAAGGGTAGTAATAAGGGTGGGGAGGATGATTGGGCTGTTGAGGTTGATGAGAGGAAACAGGAGGACGTCAATGCCAACCCGAGGAGTTTGAGTCGAGCGGAGAGGGTGGAGAGGGTCAAGAAGAATGAAAGGCAGCAGAAGAAGAATGAGAGGAATGCTGCTGCGGCTTCTTCTTCATCGGGTTCCGGGTACAAGAATCGCAGGCGTTAGGTTCCAATTCTAGCCAACCCGAAGGATTATCTGTTTGCGGTGGGGGTGGGAGGAAGATTTATGTACGATAGGTATCTTTATGAGAGGTTTACGATAGTGACGGTGGTGTTCATTTTCGGGCGTTATAGAAGGGATTCTGAAAAGAAATTTAAAAGTCCATTGTATTTTTCATCCATCCTCGTATAACCTATAGATATATGTATAAAAGACTGTCGGGTCGCATCAAATCTCTCCCACCCCTTGCCTTTTCAGCGTGGGTGAGAAAGGGGTATTTGATCCGGCTTATAAATAGTATCATGGCTTCCTCTACTCTCGATTTGTAGTCCTCTATCATATGTTTTTCGCGATATGAGGGTTATTAGATATCAAGAGAAAACAAAAGAACGAAACCGACGCCCTTGGGAACAAAGGCCATTGGTTCGTATGTAAATATCACGAAAGAAAAGAACGGAACAGTCTGAGGTCGGGAAGCATATCATATCATTCATATCATTCACTTGGCCCCAAACAACCGTTTGGTAGTCTCGACTGGCATACAACTATCCCACAAGGTCAGCGAAACCCCACTTCGTCAATCCATAAAATAAAGGCAAAAGAACTTACTAAACCGGATCCACCTCCTTCAACCCACCCCACCCAACAAGGCTCAACCCGCAAAGCGCAAACACCGTATGAAAAACATCCACAGCATTCCCCTTCCTATCCGCAAACCCCCCTCTGACTTCATCCTGACAGCTCAGGATCCATCCGACCAATTTATTCTGATCGATCCAATGGAGCTTACCCAGCATGGCCAGGCTGGAGAGGACCCACCAGCTATAACACACATCTTCCAGTTTCTCCGGACGGCCGTTGAGGCCGCCGTTGGGGAGCTGGCGTTGGGCGAGCCAGCCTGCTACTTGGTCTTTCGACGCAGGCGACAGCCTGTCGAGCGTATTCGTTAAGCTGAGGACACCGAGGCACGTAAATACTACCCCCGTAGTCAGTACCACCCCCACCGTACCCCAAACGAGAGATAAAAGAAAGAAAGAAGAAGAAGAAAGGGGAAACAAAGACATACTCTGCCCGCTATGACTCTCCGCCCCAGGCACAACCCCAAACCCACCATCATAATTCTGACAAGCAAGCACAAACCCCACCGCCTTCTCAACATCGACAGCATCCAACCTCCCCAGTATCTTCAACGTCTGCAACCCCGTATACACAAACCTCGTATCCTCTTCTCCCCATTCGTCACCAGCAAATACCCCAGACGGCTTTTGTAACCCGGCAACATAAGTTACCGTCGCGGCTGTATCAACAGCGTCGAGGGCATCTACCATGGCGAGTATTTGAATCGCGGAGAGGGTGTAGAGGAGGTGTGCATCGTGGTCTGGGTGGGCGCCGAAACCACCGGATGGGTGTTGGCAGCTTTTGACGAAGTTGATGGTTTCGTCGCGGGGGAGGGCGGTGGGGTGGTTTAGCAGGTGGAGGGCGGTGAGACCCCAGTATACGCCATCTGATATATCACACTCTCGTCAGATAAGTCCGAACGGGTGTGAGTGCGAACGGGTAACTTACTCAGGCGCAGATGCTCCGTTAACCAATATTCGAATTCATCTTTACGCTACTGCCCGGTTCACCGGTATATTAGTCTGACAAATTTCATCGCAAGCAGTGATATAAAGTGTTAAGGACATACCGTATCTAAGGACTGGATATACTTGACATGTTTTCCGACGAACAATTCGTCCGGCTTATTTGTGAATGTAACGGGGGAAGAGGTTGACATGGTTAAGATTTTTTTTTTTCTCTCTCTCTTTATTCTCCGGGTGGCTGGCTTTTTTAGTGCGAGAGGGATTTTGGATTGAGGAAGGACAAATGCCCGAGGTCTTATAACAACGCAAAAGGTACCACAGTTTGAATCAAAATGAGGTTTTGAATTGGAAAAGTTGAGTTTATTCCGGACGGGATGTATGCACTTTAACATTTCTGTCGAGCTGTCAGTTTTGGGAGGGGTATAATATGCACGGTGATATTATCTACTCTATCGTAGGAGACATCATATTTGTTCCTTTTTGGTTAGGAAGAGGAAGGAAACTACATTTTGTCTGTATCATTTTGTTTTCTCTTTTTTAGAGACTGATATCGATGTTGATATCTCGAGGGAGTTCAATGCAAAAGCTCAAGTCGTCGTTCATATCGTACATACATAACCCCATATTACGTTGCCCCGCCCCCAAAGTTATAAATCCTTGAATAGTGCCCCAACGCCATTATATGCATCAATGGCCATTGCTGGTAGCATTAGGATCCGAAACAAGTTGACACCACCCGAAGGTATCCGGCTCGTTTCCTTGCTGGACGCCCTTGAGCACTCTGACGAGCTCCTTCATCATTGGACTGTTAAAACCACCAAATATGTTAGCTAGGCTGAAACGTCTACGTATACATTTTTTTTTTTTTTTTTTTTTTTTCGTCTTCGTTTTTGTATTGTTTTCGGAGAAATAAACCTACCCGGGCTCGTCTCCTGTCAAATATTCGAATTTAGCATCCTTGCTAAGCTGTGTTATACTCTTGATTGGGACTAATGCGGCTGCGGTACCGGCGGCCACGACTTCGTTGAAGGTGGGGAGTTCGTCGTAGTGGACCTTTTAGTACGTATGTTAGGATTTCTCTTCCGTTATGGCTCTAGGAAAGTCACCGGAGGGGTAACCTACGGGTCTGAACTCAACGTTCCACCCAAAGAACTTTGCGATTTCAATACAGCTGTTTACTGTAACACTGCTGATAACGCTGTTGCTTTGCGGGACTACAATCTTTGCTGGCTCTCCGGTTTCCTTGTTCTCGTGGATCATACCGATGAACCCCGATGTGCTGAATTCTTCGATATGCGTTCTGTTGTGCTAAGTCCGTCAGCCTTTACCTTTCGAACCGGAGTGAAGGTTGAGGGAAACTTATCTTAGCATCCAAATGCAACGTGATCCCATACCCCATCTGCTTCGCCTTCTCCGCATGTTTAAACACGGGTGCATAATTCCCTCCAACCTTGGCACTCCCCGTTCCCTGCGGCGCCGCACGATCAAAGTCATCAAGGATCAAAGCATCGATGGGATGCGTTCCGTGGTAAACGCCCGTGGGGATAACGTAGACGAAAAGTGTGTACTTGTCGGTTGGTGGGTTAAGACCCAATTGTTCACCCGTGGCGAAGAGGAGGGGGCGGATGTACATCCCCGCGCCTAGACCGTACGGTGGGACGTAGGCGGCGTTGTTGGCGACGGCGAGGTGAACGCATTTCAGGAAGTGCTCGACGGGGGGTTCGGGGAGGCAGATGAAGGAGGCGGAGTGTTGCATGCGAAGGGCGTTTTGTTCGGGCCTGAAGATGCGGATTTGACCGTCCTTTTGGCGGAAGGCTGTATTTTAACGTTAATATGATATTGGTTGGGGGCGGTGGGGTGTCGGGGTCACCTTTGAGGCCTTCGTAGCATTGTTGGCCTAGACAAACCGTTAGTATACATTTCATCCCCGAGATGGATCGAGTCTAAATGGCATACCATAGTTCATGCCGGGAGCCAAGCCGTGGATCTTAACGTATGGGTCTGTGATCCATTGAGGTTCCGTCCACTTGCCCTCCTTCCTGCTATAGTAGGTCTCGACATGGCCGGCGACTGCGGGACACATATTCTATCAGCAATTGGTTTTCGAAGACGCTTTTCTGCGAAGAAATATATATACCTTCGGTGATTGCGAACCCGATCTTGCTCCAGTCTGGTAGGAAAAGGTCAGTTATCGTGGATAATATAGTACTACGTCTTAAGATTGGGGATTACATACCGAATTCTGAGGTGGGTTCTGGTGGCCAAACCATCGTTTCTATGATATTTGTAGACGGCTGTGGCTTTTATGCAACTGGTTTTTGACAACTTCCCGGAAAGCGGTGGTGGTGCCGGTGCCGATTGATCCTGCAAGGGTCCCTTTGCGATCAGACGGTGTACCTTTTGCGTGAACACCGTTATAACAATATTAATCGGTGAGGTTTCCAAAGAATAAAGTTGGAGATGAACCGAAGCTTATATGTAACTAGCAACTTAACGACCGCAAAGACAAGAAAAGGATTAAAAGAAAATCAGACGAACCGCCCGGCTTAATATAGCTTTTGGGAGACCGGAACCCAGGCCAATTGCGCGACATCCTAATTTTTTTATTCCGACGACGCTCATTCGCCTTTCGGTTGTCTACGGGGCGGGTGTTAGAGGCTATTGAAATAGCTGGTGTGTCGTACCGGAACTGCGACTGAACGACTCCGATGACGGAGCTGACCATTCCCAAACCTGGCTGTCAGCCGCCCCGCATTCTCGCTAGTGCCACCCCAGACCGAAGCAATGCTCGGAATGGCTCCTGGAGTAGCTGCGCTGGAGGGTTAGCACGTTGGGAGCTGTACCTGCACCGGAAGTTATCAGTGGCGGCTTGTCGTTTGCTTGGGGTTGTCAGCCAATGTTAGTGATTGTAATTACCTGTCGGAGTGTCGTGGACAACGGCCGGTGGCGGAATGAGATTTAGAATAAAACGAAACGGAATAAAATGAAATATGATATGGTATGAGATATGATACAAGTCTTCCTATAATACACTCCGCTCGAAATAAAATGCCGATAACCGATTGCAGTAAGGGTTTTTAGGTGAGGCCTTCTTTCCTTTCAAGCAGCCGCCAGAACTCTCTTCTCCCTCCGTAGTTGTTTCTTTAGGAGTTTGGCTTCCTTTGGTGAAGGTACCTTCACAACCGGGTTGGTCATGATCTCTCTGGCTGCACGCTTAACATCCGACGGGGTCGCCTCTCTCTTTGAATTCGACTTTGACTTCTTTGGTTGTGGGATTTCTAGCTCTGAGGACTTTGTTTCGAGTTCGGCCTTGAGTGTCTTGTAGGCATTGTCGTAGTTATCTTTTTTAGCCTTGGAACGTTCTTCTCGTAGGATATCCTTTTCTGTTTTTCGTTCCCGGAGCTTGCTCTTGGGATTTTCTTCCGTGTCTTCGATGTCGTTGAAGGAGATGAAGTCCGATTGTCCCTCACCCCCATTGGCTGCTGGTGCTTCCTCTGAAGCTGCTTCCGAGGCCTTCTCGGTGACAACTTGCTTGGATGCCGGGGTGTCTTCGGGTTCGGTGGTGTCGCGCTTGCGTTTCTTGGAGGTGTATGGTGCACCGCCGTTCGGGTATGGAGTCGTGTCTTTCGTGATGGTGTTATCTAGGGAAGGACGGGCCTCCTCGATTTTCTTCTTGGGCTTCTTTTCCTTGTCTTTCTTTTCCTTCTTTTCCTTCTTCTTTTCGGACTTGGACTCCTCGACGGCTTCTGTAGTTTTCTCCCGTGCAGCTTCTTCTGTGGTATTGTTGGTCGCAGGTTCCTCCGCTTTCTCCTTTTTACTCTTCTTGTCCTTCTTTTCCTTCTTCGGCTTCTTCTCGTTGGATTTGGACTCTTCTGCGGCTCCTTCTGTAGTACCGTCGGTCTCGGGCTCGTCCACCTTTTCCTTCTTGCTCTTCTTCTCCTTCTTCTCCTTCTTCTCCTTCTTCTCCTTCTTCTCCTTCTTCTCCTTCTTCTCTTCGACAGCAGGTTCGTCAGCTACTTCGGGAGCATCGTTCATCACAACATCCTCCTCCTGTGGCGCAGACCCCTCTGCTTCGACACCCTTGCTCTCCTCCTTCTCCTTCTCCTTCTTTTCCTTCTTCTCCTTCTTCTCCTTCTTTTCTTTTCTATCTTTCTTCTCCTTCTTCTCCTTCTTCTCCTTCTTTTCTTTTTCATCTTCCTTCTCCTTCTTCTCCTCTTTGGCTTCTACCTCAATGGTCTCTTCTTGTACGGGTTCTTGCACTGTCTCCTCGACCTTCTCCTCTTCCACGGTCACAGGAGCCACAACCTCAACCTTCGCACCACCACCGTTCACACCATTCTGTTGACCGCCTTTCTTCCCTTTCTTCTTTTCTCCTCTGTACACCGTTCGTTCGTACTTTTGTGCCTCGGAGATACAGGACTATCCTCATGTCAGCGTTTTAACCAAAACAAGAAAAAAGAGAGAGAAAAAGATATACGGTATGTTCCCGATACGAAGTCCCGTAAAACGTATTATTACAATCCAAACAAGTAAAAACGGCTTGTCGACAGCGACCGCGATGTTGGTCGAGTTTCTTTTTGGCGAGGGTTTCGTTGCACGCCTGGGGGTTCTGTTAGTTTGAGTCCAAAAGTACTTTTAAGAGGGAGAAAGAGGATGGCAATACCTCGCAGGAAAAGGAAACCATGATGAACTGAACTTCTGGTTGGGTATGCGACGGCCGTGGTGATGATGATGAATTGGACCGGATTGCTGTGGGGAAGTTAGAAAAAAATGAATTGGAGATTTTCTTTGGTCGGGTCGCAAGAAGCTTAATTTTTTTTTGTTTCTTTTCTTTTTTTTTTTTGGCGAGAGCGAGACTTGGCGCTTCTTTTTCACTTTTTCTAAACCACGAGAATGGTATCTCGAGTACCGTGGCAGTACTCTCTCTGTGTAATGAGTGGAATAAAAAAGGTCAAGCTTGTTTCTGCAAATGTTTCTTCCCCATCAGCCACTTTCCGATAGCCGTTATCAGCCACCATCCAAATGCAAGCCACGTTTCGAAGAATATGGCGGTGCGTCTACATGTCCATGAGCCTCAAATTCAAGCTGCTTAGAACTGGAAAAAAATAACTCCGAGCTTCGAGCTTGAGCTCCCAAAATACCCCTGGGCTCTACGGAAGGTACCTGAGGCTAAGCTTTCCTTTCATCCTATATCCTCTCCAAAACCTACCTTGTTCTCGAAAAAATTAAAATAAAGATTTAAGACCTTTTGAATGGAGAATATTAATCGCAGGAATGCAAGGGCCCAGTCTAACTCCTACCACTAATCTGATTATCTATAGTAATAAGGGATACGATGCTGATATAAAAATAACTTAAACATTAAGACTAGCGAATGGCTTATAAGTAAATCCGAAGAATTCTCGCCTTCTAGAAGGAGAATCCTGTTTGCAAATTTGTTTGAAGAGAGATTGAAACAAAACGCCCCTGTGGCAGGTTGAAGGTATTTGGGTATATGCGGG
Organism: Arthrobotrys flagrans; assembly: GCF_004000055.1. Classification (NCBI taxonomy): domain Eukaryota; kingdom Fungi; phylum Ascomycota; class Orbiliomycetes; order Orbiliales; family Orbiliaceae; genus Arthrobotrys; species Arthrobotrys flagrans. The sequence goes on from NW_027137556.1 coordinate 3,095,429, forward strand.
TTAGCTAAGTATACTGTAAGGCTAGCGCTTGCGGTTCGCCGGTTTGGAGCGGCAGAATTGTGATCTTTTTTTTTTTTTTTTTTTTTTCCAGCAGCAGAAAAGAATAAGGATATTGAGGCTAAACTACTCTGTAGTTCCTGGGGTTATTTGGGAGAGAATTAATATTCGCGGTATTCGCAAATTTACGTGAAACGAAGCTCTGGGTTAATATTTTTGGGTGATAGGAGCTGGCGAGGCACGGTTGGAGCAGGGAAAGTTGATGAAGAGATGGAGGATGAGGTTGCAAATTGCCGTACGATCTTGTTGAGCTTGTTGTTAGCCATCCATGGATCTGTCTGTTGAACCACACTTAGGATATCAAGGTTGTCTCGTCGCCAGATCACCTCAACCGTGATAGGTTAAAAGGTAATAGCATGGAGTAACTGATATGGGGTAAGCAGAAGGGGGAAAAGGAGCCAAGCTCATCGGCTCTTGTTCCAGTGGACTGTTTAAGGTTCCTGGCCGTTTGCAGGCGACGGGCTGGTTCGTTGTCTTTGAATTCCAAGACATGACATGCGAGCTCAATGTTGCAACGTTGGAGGCAAAAAAAAAAAAAAAAGCCAAAAAAGTTGCGTATGCGCATACTGTCTGTCCTGAGATTATTCTTGACAGCGAAGTTGGCATATTGCATAAGAGCATTTTGGAGGATTCTATTATATCATGCATGTATACCCGTCGGTTTATGGAAGGAACTAATTACCTGATGAAAAAACAGTGGATCCGATGGGCTAGATTCTTCAGCACACATGCAGACCGGTCGGTCAGTGGGTGACGTTACCATTGTGGGCCGGTTCGAGTCGAGTCGAGTCGAAGTGGGTTTTTAGGCTGTCGGGTCAGGTACGGAACTTGTACCGGTACCTGTACTTCTTTACCAGCTCTGATCGATTACGTGCAGCGTCAGGCACAGAGAATCAAGCCAATGAGGAGTTGAAGCTGAGAAATAAACAGTGCCTGACCAGTGCCTGTTTGGGGGAGAAGCTTAAGCGTGTGCATACAGACTTTTTGGGGACTTTCGGATTCGAGTACCTATGATGCATACATATGACCTGTTGGCTGTTGGATGACACATAGTTTTGGATCCCAAAATTTAAATAAATAAAAAAAGTTGTCAGCATGAGATTTAAATTTGATGTTTGAAAGAGATACACGGTCACCGTTTATAAACTTATTCGATAGCATCTGCCTGGTAATATTACAGTTGATGCTTGATGCTGGGTTAAGCCTTTGGCAAGCATGACCGGTCGAATGTTCCATGTCAACCTTTCCGGCCAGCGAGAGTATCCATGAGACCAACAAGGAGAACCGAACGAGAAAAGGAAAAAGAAAGGAAGAGGCACACAACTGTACTGATAGGAACGGAACAGGAACAGTACTTACGTACCTACATATTTGGACTGTGGTCTGGTGCAGGAACAACTTTCTTTCTTTTCTTCTTCTTTTTATTTTCTTTTCTGGATCCAGGTTGTTCCTGTTCAAGCAGACAGAAAAAAAGAGGATAGCTGTCAGTTGCAGATATCATAAAATAGTCTACTATGCCTACTTCTTACCGAACTTACTGACATATTTCTGTTTATTGCTTGTTCGGCTGGTTTTCTGCTGGTGAAACCTGCGGCCTCCTTGCTTCTTCCTTCAACGACGGCGGAATAATTCTCTAACGTCGACTGCACAGCCCTATTTATACAACCAACAACGAACGAACTAAACCGTCGCCATTTCTGTTTTATAGCTTTGATATTTATATAATCTAGCGAAGGTCCGGTCCATTCGGTCAAGAAGCTTTTTTGCTCGACGCCGGTTCCGTCTTTTCCACTGCATCCATCAGGCGAGAAGATCCGTCGGGTCTCCACATACCACCAACCACTACTGCCAACCACACCAACCGCAACCGTCGCCACTATCCCGAAAAGTCACGGGAACGACGCTGACCTAGCTCCAGTTGCATATTATTATCGTTTCTTTCGATTGAAGAGTCGATGCTCTGGCCTGATTTCGACCTGTTAATAGCTTGTTCGAACGAACTAAGAAAACCCGAAACCAATTAACTGTTCGAGGTGGCAGGATCATTCCAACAGTTATACCATACTTCCTCTGGCCTCTTTATCATCCGAACCCGTCTTGACGTCTCAAAGTTGAAGTCGAATGCTATTAATATTTCTGGTTGTCAATCAATCAAGAAATATCCAGGACTAGTGCCGTCGACGAAAGTACTGTACCTTTTCGATTCGGCCCACCCTTTAGTTCTCCCTCGATCGATCGAGCGAACGAACGAACGATAGTGACATACTTAGCACGGATTGCTCCTCCTTGTACAGTACCTGCGATAACCACCAGGATTATTCCGCCCTTCCCTGCCTGCTCTTACATATTCCCTTCTTGTTCTTGTTCTTGTTCTTCTTTGAACCCTGGATTTATTCGACCCTGGAGGATCGGTTGTTTCCAAGGACAGGACCCCCATACCGATCACACGGACGCTGAACTGGAATCTTCAGGGCCTTCTTCTCTTTTTCCTTTCCTTCTTTTCGTCAAAATTCTCGGATCCAGACTAGCAAACTAGGTGAATATAATCCTCCAAAGAGCATCTCTTGCCTGTTTCTGCCGTTCTTGCGCTCCAAAAAAAACCCGCATCCCCCTCCCCTCGGCCCTTCCCCTTCATACGTACATACATTTAGCATCTTCGGTCGGCCGCTTTCAAGCTATCTGGCATTGTGGATAGCAAAAGATAAACTAGCTGCTTTTCTTAGTGGGAAACCGAAAGAAGTTTCTTGACTTGCCTTGCGAGCAGGTGCATCTGACCTTAACCCCGTATCGATTCTCTCTTGCCAATTAACCCCTCCTTTCTATCCGGCGCATTGGTATCTTACTTCTTCCTCTTCCTTCCCACCGTTTTAATGTTCCTTCCCTACCCAATATAAAATTAAAAAATTCGCTCCCCTTTTCGCATTTAATTTTTTCTTATTTTCGATCTGGGAATTTTATTTGGGATTGTTTGCATCTGGAGTACGAGGTCTCATCCATCGCCTGTCAGCCAATCCGAAGACAAGCTCACCACTTCCCCTGGTCACAATGCAGCTTGCCAGATAGCAGCCCGCCTTTTTTTCCCTTTCCCCTGCTGCTGTGAGTATCCGTTGCTGTCAACCTGGCCTATCGATTTATCTTTATTCCTCTTTTTCCTTTTCTTTTATTTACCTTTTTACATATACTTAAAGTATATATAAAATTTTACGTTGCATTGCCTGGTGCATGTGCTCTCTGGTCTCAATGCTGTACATGTACTACCCATCGTCACCTTTTTTTTCATCTCAACCAACTTTGTCGTCGCTGTTCTATACTTCCTCATTCTTACGTACTAACCTCTTCCTCCGGGCATCGCAACAGCAGGTCTCCTGTATCACGACCGCCGCCTTTTCACGTCGCACTTGCGGCTCCTTCTCCTTCGACATCCCCCCCTCCCTTTCTCCCTCACCCCTTTCTCCACCGATCCTAGTCGCCTCGTCGTCATCATCGGACCCTGGATCGTACGTAGAGTGATAGGCTAGATTAGGATTGAGAGTGAGAGGAACGGACGTTACAATGGGAAAGCACAACAAGGATCTACCGGCCCGGCCCTCTACCTCGCGGGAGAGGGAAAGGCACCGGTCCAAGGAGAGGTCCGAGGTTATTCGAGAACGATCAAGGAGCAGAGCCCCTTCGAATTCATCAGCAGCCTCTTCTAGCGTCCAAATTCCCGAATATTATCTCCAAGATTTTCGCTCCACACCTCCGTTGCCAGCGCCCGCCAGCCGTCGAGTGAAAGAAGAACAACCGTCCGATATGCGGTCCAACAAATCACCATCGCAGCCGAATACGCTGCAGAAGCCGAGGAGGAAGGAAGCTACCGTCCCGAAACTCATGATCCGAAAGCCCGAAGACAGAGAATACTATATGCCAGAGATACAATCTGCGACTGCGACCACTCCCAGCAGCTCTGGGTTCGGCAAGTTTGGAAGAGGTAGAACGAAAACCAAGGAGTCTCCGACAATGTGCAACTATCCACGGACCCCTAGAGAGGTGCCGAATCCCTCATCTCCGCCACCTCCAATGCCACAACAGCAAACGCAAAGACGGCCATCCGAGCCTCCTAGCTCTTCGGGGTCCGGCCAGCGATCCTCTTCTACCGACGGACGGATTACTTCGAAATTAAAGGCTTCCAAGGCTGCCCTTCAGAGCGAAAGCAAGAAATGGTCTATCAAGGGACAAAACATCTGGGGCAAACTTTCGAAGAATCCCAAGTCGGCAGTATTTGCACCGGCAAGCTTTGGAACATTCCCCTCGAAACCTACAATCGACGTTGTCGGCATGCCATTGCCAGAAGCGACAATCAAAACCAGAGTTGCTAAAGAGTTGGTCCCCGGTGTCGATGCTTCCGCATATTGGTTGCCAGCCATGGCATACCGGCTAATATCGTATCTCAACGTCCACGGGCCTAAAGAGCAGGGTATCTACCGTGTTCCTGGAAGTACGGCAGCGGTGGATAAGATGCGAGAGGAATTCGCTCGCAACCACGATTTCGATTTGTTCCAGGATCCACCGGATGATGTCAACACTGCTAGCAGCTTGTTGAAGAGTTTCATCCGTTCGCGTAAGTTATTTTTTTTGTAGAAGTTTTATATCTCCGGACGACGGTTGCTGATTCGATACATTTCTAGTTCCGGAGCCAATCCTGCCTCCTAAATTCCAGGAAGACCTGTACGAAAAGGTCCGCGACAGTACCAATGCAAAGCAACCCCCGCAGGTATTCGTCGACATGCTTTCGGCTCTGCCGCCTCAAAACTACTATCTACTTCAACTCTTAACGAACCACCTCTCGAACGTTCGACTCGCGGAGGATGTCACCCGCATGGGTCTCTCGAATCTGGCAATGATCTTCTGTAGCACCATGAAAATGGACAGGTACATTTTCCATTGGCTTGTGGGAAGTTGGTCGGATTGCTGGGGCGGTTGTTGGGCTGAGGAGCAGATGGCGGCGGCTGGTGGTGTGAGGGTTAGCTTTGATACTCGCTCCGAGACTTCGAAGTCCGCAATGAGCAGCCGGAAGGACGAACCGATGGGTCTGGGGATCAGAAGCAACGATGGACGTAGTAACGGCGGGAGAAGTCACGGTGGACGCAGTCAGGACGGGCGAAGCTATGATGGTCGCAGTGACCGTCGGAATAGCCAGGAATTAGACATCCCTCTCCCGCCACTACCTACGCCCAGGGAGCCTTCCCCTTCGGCGAGCACGATCGGCAAATCTAGCAGCAGGAAGCGGATGTCCGGTATCCACGATGCCCCCGATACGGCGTTTGACCCCGAGCGCGGCCGGAAACGTGCCAGCCGGGAGATCGACTGGCCATCCCCACCCACCCCTTCCACGATCAAACATCATCGACGGCTGTCCTCTGCGGAGTCGATCGTCAGCACTTCGAGCATGACGGGAAATGCCTCTTTCGGACCCGGAGGAGCGACAATTCGCCAAGTTCCACGGGAATCTAGAGAGCATGATCCGTTGTCCCCTCGCATCAACGAACTCATCGGATCGTTCCGGATGCGAGCCAAGGAACGTCGCAGCGTCGATGTCTCGCAGCTTGCTATCCTAGCTCAGCAAGCTTCGTTGCATTCTCCAGGGATTCCTCCACTCCCTACAGACTCACCAAAGATCCGGCAGGGACTTCTTCATGCCGCAACCGAACCCATCCCCCCCCGGCAGCCCCTGACGGGAAGCTCGAGAAATGCTTCTCACAATGTTTCGGGGTCGCCGAAACCAAAGCAAGGGCAGCAGAGAGCTCGGTCTGCCGAACGAAGCTCTCAACCTCGAGAGGTTGAGCTGCTGCCACCGATGCCACCATTGAGTCCTCTCCTGGCAGGACCAAACTACGGCCACTTCTAAACTCTCATACCCCCTTTCGATTCTCTTTGCTCATTCCTAATCTATGTGATCGGTACAGCTATGCTTCCTTTCCAACCTCCACTTCTTTTCAATATATATAAAAGTTTAATTTTCACTTCTTGCTTTTCACCTGTTCATATTTTCTTTACTTCATCCGTCTCATGCATGTGTTTCGGGATGCATTGGATATTCCACTTTTTTTTTTTTCTGCTCACGGAGTTGATATACTTAATGGAGGTTGAGTTTCCCCCCTTCTTGCTTAGCAGCTTTTGCTTCTACTTGAGCGACCTCCTCTTACCCTTTTTTTCTCTCTTTTATATATCATATCATACGTTCACAACATTTTTAATTTCCATCTTTTTTTTTAATTATTTTTTTTTTTTAATTCATTCTTCCGCCGTTGGCTGTCATATTTCATGTTGCGCATAGCGAACTCGATTGGTGTTGCCTTTTCGTTTCTTTTCTTTCTCGGTTTCATTTCTTTACTATTGGCAGAAACGAACGTATAATTCTAGTGTGGGGGCTTGGTTGATCCAAGCTCTTTTTTTATTATCATTTCTTTTTTCTTTTGGATCATGGCATCATGAAAATGGAATTCAAAGCGGGAGTTCAGGTTCTTCTTCTTGGACTTTTTTCCCGATCATCTCTCTCCACATTTAACTCGGTACGATTCGTATTGATATTTACATCTCTTCCTCCGTTGCAATTGGGTTTATATAATGCGGTCCGTTTATAGATTTCATGCATGGTTTCCTGGTCCTTTTTTGTATCTTGGATTGTGTCCCGTGGTTTAGTTTGCGGTATACCCCCCCTCCCTTCTATAGCTATTATATCGATAACTTGACTTTTGGAAGTGGGAATGTACAGTCGGTGATATCGATCGAGTCTTCATCCGGAGCTTGATAATTTGTTAAATTCGATATCGATATCGTATTGAATATAGGATTTGATCCAATTACCCCCGGTTGGTATCTCCTAATATCAGAGCTGGACCTTAACGGGTCCGCGCAGTGGAAAAGCCGAAGCTGTACGTATAAATACACCTAGAACAAAAACTTTGACGAAAAAGAAGGGCACGCCAAAACAAAAGCCCGTATACGCAGTCCGATACATACCCTCCAAAAGAATCACCCACCCCTCGTCAACCTACGATCCAAAGTATCAGCCTCCCATACTCCCCAAAAGAAAAGCAATCGATAGGAAAGGGGGAAGGGTAAACTCACCCCTCCCTAACCAACTTCATCTCCCCTTCCTCCTCATCTCCATCCACCACCTTCTGCTTATCGACCGACTCCGAACCCGTTCCCTCCGCCCTTCCTTCCTCTTCCGATTTCTTCTTCTTCTCGTCTTCCTCGGCACACCCGCAGTGGTATTTATCGGCGATGGTGCCGCAGTCGAATATGGGTTTTCTCAAACGTTCGTTAACGGCGTTGTGGACCACGCAGCCCCATTGGGAGGCTGCATCCCGAGAGGAGGTTTGGGGAGGGTATTTTTGGAGGAGGAGGCGGAAGTGGGTTGCACTATTTTTTTTATGTCAGATCGAGATCCATATTTCTGGGGAACGGGAGGGAATACCATTCACCGCTGTTAAGGTCGATGGACATGTTAGTTGTAACGGTGTTCAACAAATATGTATATACGGGGTACCATCTCACCAAGGATACAACCGCCCGAAGAGATACAGATACGATTTCAACGCCTCTCGTTCGTCCGTCGTCGGTTTCTCGGGGAATCGTGCGAGCATGGTGTGGAGTAACTGCGATTTCATAATCCCCAAAAGTCAGCTCCCTCCGCTCCCTTTCTTTGCAAAGTGTTCCCATATCATTACCTTCCAAGACGCCCTTCCTAATTCCTGCCTACGCAACCGATCCATCAGCCATCCAATCCAAAAAAAAATAGAAAAAAAAAAAAAGTACTTGATAGTCTCATTCCCCAGCTTCGGCATGATAACCTCCCCGGGCGCATGCATCTCCGGCGTCCTAAAACCGGACAACCCATCCCCTTTCTTCCATGATGATGATGAAGATGAACTCGAAGAATAACTCTGTTCCGGCGAACCATAAGGCGATGCTGTTCGTGACGATGACGAGGGGAACAAAAGGTACGAGTAGAAGAAGATGAAGGCGGCGATGATGGCAATGTAGGTTATCGGACGGTTGCGCGACATCTTGGGGGGTCTGGGTTTCATGTACGGCGGCATGAATTGCGCCGGGGTCCTTCCTTCGACGTTCGCGTGGAGGGAGTTGTAACGTTGGCGGGGATGATTGTCGAAAGACAAAAAGTTACGACTGGCGCGCCAAACTGCAGGTCGCCCAGCTCGGTCGCAAGATATCGACGTAAAACGAAAGAAACTTGGTCGTAAAGAGAGAAACGAAAGGGAGGAGAGAGAGATAAAAGAATTTTGGCAACCTCGGGAGCTTAATAGCTCTTAGGGTCGTCTCCGGTCCAACCAGGGGAAATATCTCACATGTTCAATATCAGATTGGAATCTGGTTATCAGGGGTGTGCCCGCATTTGAGGCCAAAATGTTAAAACATGCCCAAGCGAAACAGTAACCCCGGTCAGGCCACAATCGGGCTCTTTCGCCTCCACCCGTTCGTTCACATTCACCTCATATGCCTGACTTGAGCACGGACGGGCGCATGCGCAGACGTGTCAAGTATTTGTAACTCCAAAGATACCGATATAAGATAATACCCAACATCTATATAATATTCCAAGACATCCAACTTTTAAGACAAAAGATAACAAACCCAACCGGCAGACATCTCCAGCCGCCGACGCTTTCCTGGCTTGGTTTAGTGCTTCCACAACCTCACCGCTTTGTCCTTCCCGCCGCTACCAACCCTCATCCCATCAGGGCTCCAATCCACCGCAAAAACCTCATCTTTATGTCCCGGCAGATCCACCGCCAACTTCCCTTTCCTGGCATCCCATACCTTCAACGTCGTATCCTTGCTCGAACTGACCAGCAACCTCGAATCCGGCGAAAAAGCACACTGATAAACCGCTCCAACGTGACCTCTCAAACTCGACAAAAACTCTCCGGTCCTGGCGTCCCACAATTTTACGTGGTTATCGAACGATGCAGAAGCGATCAGTCGCCCATCGGGTGAGAAGGTAACGTGGTTTACTAGCTTTTGATGGCCGAGAAGGCGTTTTACGGGTTTCGTGTCCTTGGAGGGTTCCCAGAGGTACATTGTAAAATCGTCACTGGCGGAGACAAGACGTTCGATGATTTGTCCGCCGATTGTTGCGGCTTTTTCGTAGCGTTCTTTTGCTAGTTTTTTCTTTTCTTCGTAGGTCGATGGGGATTTTCCGGTGTGATCGTAGAAGCCGGTACGTAGGACGTGGTCGGTCGAGAGTGCCAGATGGTTTACCCAGTGTGAATGCGATTTTAGGGTGTGCAGCAGTTTTCCCTGCAGACGTCCCCCGTTCGTTAGTATCCACCTCGACCGAGATACGAAGTAAAGAACGTACATCCTTCCCATCCCACACTTTGATCAACTTATCCTGCGACCCGGAATAAATAAACCCATTCCCACCCCACCTAACACAGGTAACGCTGGCAGCGTGCCCACTCATAGCCATCTCCACCCTCCTCAACTTCGCATCCCAAACTCTAACCGTGCAATCCTTCGACGAGCTCACAAATCTCAACGAATCCTCCTCCATCCTCAGATGATACGGTTCCCACGCCAATCCCGTAACCCAAGCGGCATGTCCCTTCATAGCATCACCCAACGGAGCACCGGTTTTAGCATCCCACAGACGAACCGTTTTATCATAACTCCCCGTAACGATATATTTTGCACATGGGGAATAGGAAACGCAAAGAATCCACCCCGTGTGGCCCTTTAACGTTTTCATGGGGGTTTCGGTTTCGCAATCCCATATTCTGGCGGTATTATCGCCTCCACCGGTGACCATACGACTGGAACTTTGTGGTGAGAAACATACGGCCAGAATAGCCTGTTCGTGACCTGCTATCGACGAAGAACACCGAGATACGGGACGGACGCGGAAGATGGCTTGTGGGGTGTAGAGAACCGTCAGGAGGTCTTCGGTTGTTTTGTGCCCGGGTTTTAGGACTGAGGTGTAGATGTCGTCGGTGATGTCTATTACGTTTGCGGGGTTGGTTTCGGCGCTATTTTTGGCGACGCAGAAGGTGTAGGGGAGGGGGTCGTCGGTCTGGTTGGGATATAAGAATATATACTAGATAGAAGAGGTATTGGTATTGTGAATGTGACATACGGTTCCGAGTAAATCGTTCAACAACAGCTCCAGTTGCTTAACGGTAGTACCACCGGGGACTTTGATCGGTGTTTTATCATTTTCGCCGGTGTCGGAAGCACGGAACTGGATCAAAATATCCGGAAGGTCCGAGGGTATCTCTGCGAATTCTGCTTGCTCTGTAGTCTATAATCCAATAGTCAGAGATATAATTTTAGATATATTAAAAAGCAAAACACGAATCGCATAGATACCTTCTTCTGTTCTGCGAGCTTTATACGCTTGCTCTTGGGGGGTACCAGTGTCGCCATTGTCCGATGATGCTGTGCAGATGTCTATGATTGAAGTCTAAAATTCAAAGATGGGAAGAAAAAAAAGGTTTGGGATCATGCTCAGTCATTGCTGGGTACAGGGATCAGAGCTGTTGCCCGCCGACGCCAAGCTTCTGGCGCGGGGAGGTCCCGGTCAAGGGTTAGATTCCAACACGCAACACGATATCATCGACATGTCTAGAGATGGGAGTCGGTTGATACTAGACTTGAATTGTAGATGATTAGGCATGAAATCCACACACCCAGCATTGAATCCGAGCGGGAGAATTCTACTAGCTCTACCCTTGCTTGCATTTGGTTGTACGGAAGCGCACTCGGCAAGGTCGATGATGTAGCGTATAACTGTGCCGCCTCGCGCGGCTTGCTTGGTTTCCGTGGGACTTGCTTATTAGCAGTCGTTTTTCGCGACATCTTAGTTCCAGCCTCGAAAAGCTTAAAGTATACGGGGGTTCTTCACCAGCTTGCCGATGAGGCAACGAGGAAGGGTTGGGAAGTCCAGATAGATCTTTAGAACAAGGCGCTCGATTGGTCGTGATTGTAATGCTTTTTATTCTTCTAGACTATTTAGCTATTCTAGACTATATCACTAGATACTAAATAAGTATAGGTAAGTAAGAGTAAGCAACTGATACTAAAACAAACTTAAAAGAACATCGATATCGCAATATCCACAAGACATGGACGGAATGGTAATATAATAATGATGACAACATGAACAGCGAATTTGCAAAGCAAATGAGACTGAAGCCGGGACTGGGACCGAGACCCCGAATTTAAACAGGAAAGAAAAACGCTCGACATCGACAAAACGCAGATCTCAGCGATAGGTGCATCCAATATACATATGTAATCTGCATGTGAAGAAAGAAATGGGTAGCAGGAATAAAGCATTTGAAGTACTGTAGTGATGTCTGTGTAAACGAATGACCGGCCGAGTCCCATATATCCCGAGTACCCCCATATTTTAGTGTTCCGTTGCGCTCCTAATATTTTTTTTTAAAGAAAAAGCACATAAAGATCAAGTCAAATAACGGAGGGAGAAAAAAGATAAAACGATGACCAAAGATGTTTTTTTTGGGAATCCCACTGACGCCTGTCCTTGCGTAGTGGAACTGGAGCAAAGACAGAAGGAAAAGAAAGTCAACAAGAACAGATCCGATACACCATAACTCCGATGCTAACGCCATGCAGGGAAGACCAAACCCAAACGAAAGGAAAAATAATAAAACTGAAGGGATTTAAAATAACTATTTCCCCCATGCACGCTAGCTTCCGTATTCAAGATAATCCGTCATGTTGGTAATCGAAACATATATACTTTGCGTAAAAGATTCCCGCGAGGGAGGAAGACTGTAGAGGTTTAGGATGTAAAGTAGGTTCTCCACATGGCTTCATCTTGGATTTCGTCTCTCACAAGATGAAACATGTTGACGAGGAGGGTTGGGAATCTGGAGGTGAAGTAGTTTAGGTAGCCGTCGGGTAGTTGACCAACAGTCGCTTGTACGGCTGGTGGCAGGTCTTGGTAATGGTGTTTCTGAAGAAGAAAATTAGCATTTCGTTCACATTGGTATCTGCGAGATCTGTATTTACCTTATTTCGCAAAGCCCGAAGAAGATCAAGCATCCTATCCCCTTGATACTTCCTGTGCTTTCCTAGATTGTCAATCAATCCCTTGTCCAGCTTTTTATACCAATCTCCATTGAAGGTGGGCTTCGCGTAACTCTCGAGCTTTTGTAGCAGAGGCGAGGGAGGGTCCCTCTCCTCCTTCTCAAAGCGATCCGATACATCTAGAAGGAAATTTAACTTTTTCTCTACCGACCAGAAGAACGGATGCGTAAGAACTGTGGTAGCATCGGGTCTCGCCTTGGGGTTTCGGGCGATCATGCTCGCGATCAGATCGCTGGCTTCGGATCCCGAATCGCCCAACACGTCTAGGCCGGAGAGATTGAATTTGCCGGTGATGATATTTCCTTCTCGAAGGTATCGGTCACCGAAAGGATGACCGCCCCCTGTAAGGACGAAGTAGAAGACACATCCCAACGAAAAGATATCTATGGCTCGTGTGGCTCTCCTATTCGTTAGAGTATCGAGCACCGACGAATCGGATGTGGATCCGTTGGTATGCTCTGATAGGCTAGATATTGTCGCATCACCGGATTCACCTATCAGGAGTTCTGGCGCACGCCAGCCAGATGTACCTGCAGCATGTGCCGTAGTCGCTCGGAAAGAGCTCTGATCGGCCTCGAGCTTTTTGCAAAGTCCGAAGTCAGATATCAAAATCTTCGGGTGCTTGATTTCTGACGGATCCCGAAGGCTTCGTTTCGGCTCTGCCACCAGGATATTCTGTGGCTTGATATCGCGGTGAACGATTTTGAGGCTATGCAGGTGCTGTACACCCATTGTCATTTGCCTTAGAACTTCAGGGGGGTTCATCAGTTCTAGGATATGCCTGTGCTGGGCAGCCTCAAACACGTCATGGAGCGAAGCAGGACATAACTCCAAAGCAATGTAAAGGAAGAGATTCGTCTGCTTCTGACAGAAGTACCTGATGACGTTGGGGTGGTCGTCAACCTTCTGTAGCAGGTTGACTTCGTGAGATGCGATATCGTACGAGTCAATAAAAAGACGCTTCACAGCGACCTCTCTATCACCAAACTTTCCTTTGAAAACGCGAGTTCCGTGGCTTCCGTAACCCAACACGGTATTGGTGACAAAAAGGTCTTCCGCAACTTGGCCGTTACCATTTTCATCGAGGAGTAACAGCTCGGGGTTGCGGATTATCGAGCCTCCGGCCTTTCCTCCGGAAAGGTCTTCTGGTTCGCTAACGTTCAATTTTTTCTCCTCGCCCTCGCTTTCTTGGGTCTTCTTCTTTCTCTTCCGGTTTCCTCGGGCACCACGTTTTCTACTTTTCTTAGGAGTAGATGGCGCTGATGGCTTGTCACCGTCGTTTTGTTCTTCATTATCGGACCCTCCTTCCTGGTCTTCTTTGACGTCGACATCGTTAGAATCGGCAAATGTTACAGCCTTCTTGTTGGGAGGAACAATCTGTGGGACCGGAACGACAACGAAATCATCTGGTGTTGCTCCATTGTCGATTTCCGTGGCAAGTTGTGGTGGCAATTCTTCTTTGATGATAACTTGGACGTCCTTGACTTCGGTTTCAATTTGTACCGGAACGGGCTCTGGGGCGATAGGCTGTTGTACTTCTTCATTCGTGAAGGTCTCCTTGATCATGGGCGTGTTGGGACTGATGTCGAGTATCTGACGTGTCGTACCGCTTTGCAAAGGTGATGGGAGTTGCTGGCGGAATCGACGAAGTGCCAACGAGAGGTCTGTGGAATGCCTTCCGGCGAACCACATCAACGACATCATTATAACAAGAGCAACGACTTGGAGAGCAGTGTTCTCCTTCAATGGCTCCCGAGGATCCCCGGGGACATGGCCACTACTAGCATGTGAACCGGATTGTTGAGACATATTTGAGTCGGATGAGGGTCCTTCGAGGGTATTCGGAACTCGAAGCTGGAAGCCCTTGATGGTACGTCTCCCTTGGAGAGCATCTCGGCGCTCCTTCAAGCCCATTGAAAACCATTTGTTGTTAGGGAGAGTAGCCGCATCGGTTGAGAGGCTGTTTCCTTCTTCCGATAAATCCGGCAAGGCAAATACACCATTGCCGCCATCGAGGCTGGCCAGTATCCGTCTTCCATGATCCTGCGATGGCGCTTTAGGGTGTGGTAAAAGCACAAGGCTCTTGTCGTGGACGTTACTGGCTAGATCAAATATTTGAGCAACAGCTTCCTCGTAACTCGCCATGAATTTTCGTTTATCTTTGTTGTGAAAATCAGCGCAATCGCTCCAAAAATAGGTTATTTAAAAATAGAGGAGGAATCATACCTTCGACGATATCACGGCAAAGGAGCCCACCGCCCGGAAGAGGGAAAAAGTATTTGTTATCCAAGCTGACCTTGTACTGCTTCTCGAGATCAACGTTCTGCGAGCCAATACCCCACTCGGTATACCTTAAAGTCCACAACTGTCCCCTGTCCTCATGTGAGATGTCGACAGTATAATCTTCAGGGGATAGTTAGCTTGGGTTTCACTACAAAAGGAGGGTACAATGGTTTCACCTGTTCGTGCAAGGCTGACTTTGCGAACGGTACACTCCTCATCATCATCATCGTCAAGGCCTTCTAGTCTAGTCCGTTTTATGCACTTGTCTGGTAGCCCATTTGAGATGCTACCACTGCTAGTGGAAAGGAATTTCCCGGTTACGGGATTGATGGTATAAATATCAGTGTCTTTAGTGCCCCGCAAGATCATTCCATTTCTAGCCTGATAAGGCGAATGATCGCAAATATATTTCATAGATTGGAGGGCACCCTGAAGAGCATGTTAGATACTATATAATATATATCCGGGCCTGTCGGGAAATATGGGTCTTACCTTTTGCAGACCGTTACTAAGAGAGTGTGAATAAAGAGTTCCTCCATTCCCTGGTTCGATTATCCAATCGAGATCATTGTCATTATCGTCGTCTAGTTGGACATGGCGTGTGACGTTCCAAAGAGGGCTACTCGTAACATTCCAAAGAGGAACCCCAGTCGTCCGATTCGACGCTGTGATGTTCCCGTTCATGGTAATGGCGATATAGAGATCCTCCAATTTCCAATCCGACAGCGATCTCATAGTGCCAGTAAATGGGTCGACAGGTCGGGCACTATTTTCTACATGTTCGAAAAGAGTCGACGGTGGATTGACAATTGGGTTGGCAATTGTTGCGAGCGAATCTTCAGGTTTGATTGGACTTGGAACATCCCCAGCATAACTCTCAACAGATGGACCCCTGCTTCCCGCATTTTCAATATCTTCTTTGGCAACTGAACGTCGTCTTTTGTCGGAAGTTTGATAAGAACTCGGTGGGATGATGTGCCCCTTCGCCTGCTGCGTCTCCTTCTCCGCCAAATTCTCGTCTAATTGTTTATTAATGTCGGCATTCCTCGAAGCAGAATTTCCCGTGTACGCGGATTTCTGAATCACCTTCTCAGCACCGATGACCTGCAACAGAGCCGTGAAAACGAAGAAAAAAGTTAAGATAAAATTTAAAGTCACACTCCGGCGCATGCCTACTGTCGATAAGGCTCTCATGATGAATGGTGGGGTTTTAGTCCTACAGGGACCCCTGGGGAGAATTCCCGAGGCGTTCCTTCAGGAGCTTTCTTTTGTCGGGACGATTGCGTTGTCAACAGATTGTTTTTTTTTAGTAGAAGGCTTCACCGAAGGAAGCATCCGTCCAAGTCGTCATCCAGCCGAAAAGGATAGAGTGGTGAGACCACCGGGTCGTAAGGACAGTAGTGAAGTCGGTATTCGGTGGTCGGAAAAGTGATAGGAGAGATTGGAGGAGGGCGGATTTAGAGGAGGTGGTTGTGGTGGAAGTGGGTGTTGATGGTGGGTGAGGAGGTTTAGATGGGAAGGGCAAGACAAGACACAAGAAGGAACGGGCCTCCCCAAAATTGCCAATCTTATTTTGTGGGTGGGAGACAACACAACCAAACGTCGACGCTCAACAACTTCTATAAAATATAATATCTCCTACGACTTCCTGCATATGCTTCACTCTAACTAGCGAACGAACTAACAATAATCTTGTTAAACGGTGACAGGAAAGAGAGAAAAATTTTGGTTATTTTGCACAGCGGAATGGCTGCCAGCTGGTGGCGGGCATGGGACCTCCAGATAGCACGACGTACTGGACTGCACCAACACCGAATGGTCTCAATGCAGATGCTTGATTTGTCTCCAAACCCACCAACTTCCCTCACTAACCGAACGCTAGCAATCATGCCAATCAATATAAATCCCACTAAGAGGATGGGAGGTAATTGATGAGCAAAGCTTTACTCTCTCGAGCTTGCTACATTCCATAGACCGTCGATAGTGCTTTCAAGTTTCGATGGAGACACCTTCCGAGGCCGAGGCCGAATCTATCCTACACCACTCTGGCTACTGGTACTACTGCATACGCCTGCATGAGAAAATCCCAGATCATCAAAAGAACATACCACCATGTATGTTTGTCGCTTTGTATGTAAGTAGTATGAACTGGTGGAAATCTGGCCAACAGTGGGACGCTTTTTTAATTTACTACCTTGTTTAGACCCGCCCTGTGGGACAACATGATGTGCGAGATTTTAAGTTGCAACTACCTGCTTCCCCATGGGAATACAGACACCTTGAATCGTCCTTGTCGATTGGCTTGTCTGTTATAAAATGTTATGTGAAAGTACAGGCATCGCAAACGGATTCGACGTAGGTTTGAATGTCCAACCGCAAACGACTTTCCTAAAGTTCTCATTGTCCGGTGGTCCGTTTAATTCTCAGCGGAATGCCTGTGAAGAAATTGATCTCATGCAATGATGCACGTTGGCTAAAAGAAGTTTTTTTTTTTTTTCATGGCTTGCATTTATTTCAAACCCTATAAGTAAAATGTTGTGCTTCGAGGGTTTCGAAGGTATCGGCTCGACATTCTCAGCCGCGTAATTCTGGGCCCACAATCGAGTTTTTCGTTAAGCCATGTTCGGCCAGGCGAGGACGGAGATTGTTTTTCCATGGCATGCAACCTTGGAGCCGGCCATGACAGGCTAATATAAATTTCCATTGCCTTCGATGCAACAGCTATGGATTCCACGACCAGTCCCAGCACATTTGGCTAAACCGCCATTGTCATGCGACCGAACGGATGAGTAACGGTAAAAAGCACGTGTGTGTATGTATGTCTTGAAGTGTATCGATGCATCCTTGATATTGAACTTTTATCCTACATCTATGTTTGACGCCGGAAAACCTGGCCGTATAATTTTTGGTCCTTATGCTTTTTGATCGACACAAATTCAATCTGGGGATGTACTTCTGCTCGAAATTACATTCGGTCTCTCCTTCTTGGTGCCGCCCTGATGATATTATCCACCCGCAACAACATCTCTGCAGCTTCAGATGCCGACGACACAACAGCTCGCTTCAACTTGTAGCTTTCAATCTGCAGGAAACCTTGTTAGCTAAAGGAACCGGTAATGCATCGTGTTTGAGCGGAAAGGAAGGTGTGGGCTGCATGTTGTTGAAATAGATGTAGGGGGGGCAACTTACAACGCCCAGATCACGCATGTCGGCAATCTTTCCGCCCGGTGTCATCAGATCCAACCCTGAATTTGAATGACCGCTGTAAATCGCGGATCTCAATTTGGCTACGAGTTCGCTGGAGTCGAACCCTGCATTATCCGCAAGAATGGTTGGGAGTTGTCGCAGGGCCTTTGCGAAGGCTTCAATAGCCAAGGCGTGCTTTCCGTCCGCATTCTGAGCCTCGGTGTCGACGGCCTTAGACATCAGCATCTCAGAGCAGCCACCACCAAGAACGGTCCTTGTCTCAACAACGGTTTGCGACAAAACCGATAGGGCATCATGCAAAGATCGATCGGCTTCCTCCAAAAGATGCTCCGTAGCTCCACGCAGAACAATAGTGCAGGCCTCACCAGCAGCAACTCCAGAGAATTTGATGAGAGTATCCTCTCCTATTACGACCTCCTCAATGAGATCACAGTGTCCCAACTTCACGCTCTCAGGGTGATCGAAGGTCGATGCGATTTCACCCCCCGTAACCAAAGCCAAACGTTCGATACCATCGAAATCAGCATGTTCTATCGACACGATACCAGCATCGGCAAACAGCTGCTCGGGCCAATTGTAGATAAGCTGTCGGTTGATAAAGCAGTTGATTCCGTGAGCCTTGATCTTCTCGACCTTCTGCTTCATTTTTTCCTGTTTAAAAGTTAGCTGTACTGTCTTTTTTTATAAATGTGCACAATCCGATACACTCTGCATACCTTCTCTGCTCTTTCAAGCTCGGCAAGCTTGCCTGTCGAATCGACCTTAACGCGGGCACCGAATATCTTGATCTTATCGGTATCCATAGCCGTATTCGCAACCAAAATCTTAGCCTTCTCCAACCTCTTGGGCTGGTTAACACCAATCTTCTTGTCCAAAATAAACCCTTCGTCCAAGTAAGAATCGATCAACTTGCCACCAGCTTTCTTGATAATCTGAATGTTGGTAAGATTCGTGCTGCCCTTCAACCTCAACACGGCATCGACAGCAATCTTCGCAAAGTGCTCTTTATCCTGGCTTAAAACCTTCGAGCTTAAAGTAGTCCTGGCTATGCTCAATAAGTCTTCCCTCAAAGCTGCAGCATCAGATCCATGGTCCACAGCGGCCTTCTGCAGTGCCCTCAAAGCTGCCTCCTTGGCTGTTCTAAACCCTGCTATTATTGTTTGCGGGTGGATCTTCTGGTCGATAAGCTTCTCGGCTTCGCGTAGAAGTTCGGCAGCCAAAACGCAGACGGATGTTGTTCCATCACCAACTTCATCGTCCTGGACCTTGCTGATGTTGACAAGAACTTTAGCGGCGGCGTTGTCGAGGGCGATGCTCTTCAGGATAGTAGCGCCGTCGTTTGTAACCGTGATTTCGCCAGTCGATCTGATTTAACATCGTAATTAGCTTTCAGAAAGCAATAGAAAGGTGTTGGCAAGATAGCATACGCCGACTGCAAGATTTTATCCATCCCCTTCGGTCCTAATGTCGACTTGACGAGATCGCCAACAGCTACCCCCACGAGTCAGCCCACCGTTCCTTAAGCTCCATCATGAGATTAGTCGTACCGATAGCTCCAACGAAGGCAGAAAGACCTATTTGAAATAGACGTAAGCTTCCGATTCGATGAAATCCGGGTGGTATAGTTAAGCATACGCGCATTCTCGCCCTTCTCCTCTGTGACCTCGTCACCGAAGATGTTTACAGGATTAAAGCTTGCCTGGAAACGCAAAGAGTTAGCTTTGAAGGTATATTGCAAAGTAGAGTAGTGGCGAACTGTGTATACCATTTCAAAAGTATGATTCTGAGGGTATAGTGTAGGAAATGGCGATCTGATAGGGGTGTTGACGTGAGGATAGAGAGCTTGGTGCTGTGTGGACGCTGTAACTTTTTTTCGGTTTTGGAGGGGCGTTTGTCACCAAAGTTTATCGATACTGTGTTTGGTGGGTTGGTGTGGCGCAGTGGATTACTAGCCACACAGTATGGCGTAACACAAAAAATGCAACAAGTCACCACATTAAGCTATTTCGCACTTTGGAAATTTCGAGAGCTCGAGAGATGCCTTGGCTTCAGTTAATTATCTAATTAAATATCCACTGTGGGGAACAATCTGGAGCTACTTGATGGAGACCCATTTACTAAGCTAAGGTATCATATTACACTACTTTATGTACCTAGCGATTCCCACTGTCCTGAGAATAAAATAGAACCCTTCCAGCTTGGATTAGAAACGTCCACAACTGAGATAAATTTATAAAGGTATGTATTAATCCTAACACTTAAGCACTCGAACTGTTAAGAGCTTAAGATGTATTGGGTCGATTCAATTACCAATTAACCAAGAGACCATCAACTAGATTCAACATTGATAACTAAAAGAAACATGACCTAACTGATCTACGGCAACCGCGATATAACTCTAAAGCGGTATCAGGACTCGAACAATACCAAAAAAAGACATAAGATAAAACCCAAACCCCAAAAGACAAAGGCAACCATAAGGTAATCGCAGAATCCCTCCAGCTTCTTTCTAAATCTGCAAAGTTTATCAAAAAGAAAATAAAAATTCAACATCTTATATGGTCCTAAAATAAGCTCTATCGCCTTGATATTTTCTTCGGCTTGATCTATTTCCTAGACAGCGTTGAAAACTCGATCGAACGAAATATTTCCGCAAAAGTGGGATCGCCAAGTTTTAAGTGAAGGCAGGGCCGCCGGGACCCTATCCAACTGAGAGTTAGCAACGGTATGCTGGTAGTACTAGTTGGGATCTAGTAATATATCAGGGGATTAACGACGCACATTAAATGCCCGTGGACTACCTGTCAACATGTCCCTGTAGTCTCCATGCATTTATTTCATTCCTTTCCTGGGCTATGGCTGTTTCCAGCCTACTGATCGCGGAAAGGTCAGGCGATTGTGCCATTTTAAGAGTACCGACCTCTCTCTGCAGTTGAATAATCTTCTTGCTTGCTCGTTCTATTGCGATACAAGTCCGACAGTTCTTGCCAGTGTCTTGGTAGTGGTCTATCACGGCGTTGGGGCAGGGATCATCAATAGGATGTTTGGAGCAGTGGTGAATTTGTTGGGATTGGAATACCCCCCCGCAACTGTATCGCTTCCAAATATGCCGACACTGTGATGGCTCCTCCATCACCATGTAGGAATGCTGTTGAATGTATATGGAAGAAATTTTGATAATTTGAAATGCAGCCGTTGCCAGCTGACAGATATATGTAAAAGAAGGTGTATTATTGGAACCGTCAATACCCGTGGTTTCGAAGACGGCTGTTTCAAAGATAAAGAGAGAAGGAAAAGGAGGAAAAAAGATTCAAAGTTGTATACCATGAGTCTTAAAAATTAGCATGCGGTGTCGCGATTACATATTGTCGAGATTCCGACTTGCTTTTATAGACTTTCCAACAATATGTCCGAAACGATGGCTGAAAAGATTTCCCGCGCGACTTTGCCTGTCTCTAGCCTAGATTTATCTCAAGTGGCACAAGTTGCAACTTACAGCTATGTCAGTACTAGTCCCGACTTACAAGCAAGCTGCGGCAACTCCGTCGACAACTTACAATCACGTTGTTCCGTCTCCGGGCTAACGCCCGCCAAGCTCAAAGTTTGCCTCGTACAGCGTCAGTCGACTCGCTAGTCGTCCGAAGGGTCACCCCCCCGGCTCATGGTTATACGGGATTATGCCAACCGTTGTGGAACTTGTCGAGACATTCGAACCCTCGTGCATGTGAAAAAGCAACCCTTAATCGAACTAAGGTGTGTGTAATCCAACATCATAAGCCTTGTGATTGGCATCGACGTGATGTCAGTGACTGGATGGGGGGTACAGCCGTTGACCGCCATCTACTCCATCCTTGGTACCGTGAAACAGCTGGGGTGCCTCGTGTGTGGTGGGGCGATTTCGAGACCTGTCGAGGGCAGAGGCGTTTCCGTAGCTGCATGGGACGGCTAACCCATTCAAAGGAAACAAAGATTTTTATATAAAGTAGCAGTATTTATTGCGATAGTTTTTATCCTCCTTTGGCATGCATTGACCAGAAAAGCAATGAATCTCGCGTCAGGAGTTTGAACCACGACAGCTAGCATATTGACAGTAAATCCCCTGTCCCGTGTCTTGGCTATGACAATATAAACCCAAATAAAGGTACTACATATGGGGCTTTTCTGTCGAGCTAGGATGCTCTGAAGCGCGAAAACTAGCTGAGCACGAGATTTGTCCGTCAACAGATCAAAATCGAGTAGCCCTCTTGGGCTGTTTTAACCGGTCCAGCCAATTCCATACCGCAGAAGGTCGACGGGGCGAAAAAGTACCGTGATCCTATAACAGACGTCTCTCCAACAAGAAATAGGGAGCTTTGCCGCCCATTTACCTTGCCGGCAGTCCTATTTAGGTCTTTATACCTCCCAATTAGGAAGACGTCGACGAGAATGAAGTGTATTGCACTCCACCATCTCGAGCTATTATAGGCTGTTTCATGGAAGAAGGGCGGGCGAAATGTGGGCCGACTAGACCTTTAGAGGACCGTTCAATACCTATAATAAGTGTGCGAACATACTGCAAGATATCACAGCCGAAATCTAAAATTGTCCAAAATGCAACAGGGTCTCTCCTGTACAATTATGTATGTACCTGCAAGCTTGGCGATTTATATCATGTATGCCTGTGCAATGCATGGCTGTGCATTGTTCGCTACCAAAGAATGGAAGATTTTCGGTGCATCTGGAGGGTGGTCTGTACTCTGAGTTAACATGCAGTCTATGCCGCTGGAATATCATATCGTAAAATATCCCATTTGGAAGTTTTGCTAGACAAGAACTCGAACGAAATCCTGTGCCGCGACGTAGCGTCGCATGATTTACTTAAAAGCTAGAAGGACAAGGGGGCTGGACCCTGCAGGGTATTCCTGGCACTGGAGCTTGCGCTATTTCTTGACAAGCTTTAGCATAATGAACTCCGCCGACCGTCATTGCGTATGGCGAGACCCTTGTTTTTCCTAGCGAGCAAGATAATCTCGGGATAGAAGAGGGAGTAAGCGTATGCCGGTTAACCCGCGGTTCGAAAAAAAGGCAAGAAGTTGGATATATGGTTGGACCACCTACTCTGTAGCGTCTACTCCGTACAGCTTAGAAGTAACCTCCTCTGATTCATCGATCGATGCAATATCGAAAGCATGGGAGGAATTCCTCTGGTCTTCTATCCCAGATATGTAGGTACATACCTACATGTACTTAAAACTCAGCTACCTAGTTATCTTAGCTTTCGCAATGCCTCCTCTTAGAAAACCGGGTTCGCAGGCTCATTAGGTTGCTGGGTCGGTGAGTGGTCCCGATAGTCCGGTTCAGGCATCATTTCAAAATCCAACAAACACAACAGTCCTTAGCGCGTGATAGACAATCTAGCCAGCCCCGACGTCTTTACAACGGAAATAATTGTGCTTGTCGTTACCAAATCGTTACTGGGCCTCAAGTGTAGTGATATTAAACTATTCCGTATCCGTTCAAGGAGAAAAACGCCTGTTCTCACATGACAGGCCAGTTAGGATATTGTTAACATAATGTGGGGTGCCCAGAATGCAGCCTGTTCCGGATAACAAAATAGGAGATTTTATCGGCCTGTTTTGAGAAAAAAGGTATTGGGTTCGGCGACTAAAACAAATCCGCCTCTCTATCAGTTGGGAGAGCTCTACTAACAACTTGTAACTGCAACATCCTCCTTACAAACAATAATGCTGGCCAGTATAGAACTTATGCTGTGAGATTAACCTTCCTGTCAGTTACTACAGCCAATGGAGGAGAACTTTGTTCTGCCTCGACAACAAGACGCATGGCATCTAAGGCGCTCGACAGGCTCATGGATTCGTCCTCCACGGAGGTTGCATGCATAAGCAAGGGTATTCGTCTCAGTGCACGGCCACTTAGACCCTTCGCTTGTTCAGAGACACTGAGTAGCTTCGATGACGGCAAATCCGGCCGAACATTTTTAAAAACGCTAGCCATTTTGTAGTCGTATAATGCCTGAATACAAGAGAAATTTTTAGTGGTCGAAACGCTGACAGCCTCATAAAACGTTTCCTTGTAGCCCAACCTTCGCTTAAAGAGTCCGAAATTATG
Source organism: Arthrobotrys flagrans (assembly GCF_004000055.1). Taxonomy (NCBI): domain Eukaryota; kingdom Fungi; phylum Ascomycota; class Orbiliomycetes; order Orbiliales; family Orbiliaceae; genus Arthrobotrys; species Arthrobotrys flagrans. The sequence goes on from NW_027137556.1 coordinate 3,119,204, forward strand.
ATTATGGCTGCATGGGATCTCGAAAGCGAGTGGAAAGGTTGCTTCTTCGACATTAGGTATATACACACCTCTTCGTTTTCAAGAATTATGATACCACACCGGATCAGCTCTTACATGCAACTGAGAGAGATGCTATATGTGGCTACCGCTGAGGGAGCTGACACGTGCTGACACAGGTCTACCCTGTCGAGAAAAGCGGTATCTATCACTTCAAGCAAGTTCGATGTTGTCAATATTAGGATGTTCCGGCGGTATTTTAGCCTATCTAGAGACGTTAGGAGCGAGTTAACAATCCGGATTGCGTCAGCCGGCTCATTAGCAGAAGCCGCTGCTTTTCGAGAAGAAGCAATGGATTCCACCTCGTCTATTCAACGAGTCAGACCATCCCCGCCGGAAATCAAATTAGCACAAAAATTGAAGGCATAGTCGCCACCCTCTACCTCATCTCGTTCTACCGTCGGGCTTACCTATCATTATGCAAAAGAAGTGGTCTGGTGCGGACCCTGTCTGGGTGTGGATCCACTCGAATAGCGCGTCCACTAGCTTGCTGCTCTCCGTGAACCACCTCGATAGCAGTGTCTTGGTGTTAATCTCCAATAGGACCGCCCGGTTGAATTTCGAGAAAGACCGCATTGCAATTTTCTAGGCCAGCGCCCGACAGAGAGTCATTTTCCCAGAACCTGCACTACCGTGGAGGAGAACGATTCGATTCCAAGACACGCGGTCTAGACTGACCCCTCGATCTGAAAAAGTCACATTTGTTTTTCAACGTACATATGAATCCTGTTAGCATCCAGCAACTTCCTCGTCGGTATATAATGATATATCACATTCTGCTGTCTACTTTATGATTATCGTATTATCATGATATCAGGCCATGCGAGGGCTTACATATAGATGTGACAAATCTCAGCAGAGCTTGTTTGATATCCGGCTCGAAAAAGAGTTGGTCCCACGAGGCGGCTAATTCATGCATCAAAACTGTTGGACAGCAGTCTCCAGCCTCATTTTCCATGTGTATTTTGATTGTTTGTGGCAGTGACTTGAAGTACTTGTACGGGTGTACTCGTATTCTAGCGGTTGATGTTGTCACCCCTCCATAGCCGTTGGTTCCAGATGTATCGCTCACGTCGAGTCGCTCGACCTTTTCAGCAAGGGTACCTATGATGTCTACAAGCACGGAAGGACCTCGTATCAGCCTCTAGGTTGTTATCTTCCTGTTTTACAACAAGCTAATGATGCAATACTTGCCTCCGCCGTCAATTATCTGCCCTCTCGAAAGAGTGTCGTAATTTCCTGTGACCAAGTCTCGCAGGGCTGGGATTGCATCCCGCAGAGGGCCTGTATAGTCGGACTTAAGACGTGCCTCTATTGTGACTGACATGTTCCTCAGAATATATAGCTGTACCAATGAATGACTTTGGTAACTGAATACAAAGTTGGGTAAAAAGTATTCAAAATTCGGATATTAAAAGAGGGTCTGGTAGGTGATGTATACTACTTGGCTGCCGTAGGGTAGTTCAAAGGCTGCTGTAATCTAGTTCCAAATGTTGCTGTGGTCTGGCGGGCGTATATTTTGGATAAGGCAGCAAGCTTCAGTTCCTGGCAACACAACTGGCGTGTGGGATTTCCTCAACTACGAAGATTGGTCTTGACGCCTCGCGGTTAGATATAGACCTGGATAGCTAGGATATTAATATTTGTGGCACAGTATTAAAATACACAAGCACCTGAACTGTTTCCTATAGCCTACGGGCATTATTTTCAATCCTCCGAAGCGATTGACAGTGTATAACCTTCACAGGCTCGGTATCTGGGATGGAAATTTCACTATGCGGAATTCGGACGTATGAGTAGGCAGTCAATGGGAGGGTTACAGGCTATATCACGTCAAAAGTAGACTTCCCCGAGATGGTAACTAGCCTCCATAGCATTCTGCGACTAGCTCCGTATACGGAAATGCAATCGGATTCGTATATTAAACTTCTCAAAATTATATTCTACTGTATATAGCACAGAGATTTGGGCTTTTGAAGTTATAAGAGTGTACGTATACGTAAAACATATCGCTTAAACCCCAAAATTCTCGAGTCGCAGGTATACCTTTGTAAATCTACAGCCCCATGGATATCAAGGGTCTATGATTGTAAGAGAATGCATAAAAAGTACAGAGCAATGATGAAAGAATGCGCCGTCAAATGCTTCATCCGGTGGTAAGAATCATAGTCTATTAGACGCGGCCGACCGGGCTAGAAATCGTTGGTAGCACCCCAGTAATCCCAGGGAGGGTGGCAAGCCCACCACCAATACCACTTCGCAACCATAAGCCTTGTAGTCTATATCGATTTGTTAGCATTCTCTATCATCGCGTAGGGTATGTTTGGGAAGTTGCTTACTCCGCTACTAAATTGGGATTGATAAATCTGCTCCCCATCTCTCGGCTCTCGTCAACGGTTTCTGGCTCGATATCGATAAGGCTACCCTCCCGTGGTGTATGCTGGGGATCATGTAAGCTTTTAAGAGCAATGTAAGACATCAACGGCGAAAATGATTTCCGGAAGAACCACCATGTCCAGATGGTTGCGACTAAAAGTGGGAGGATCAAAAGCCCTCGGACGATAGCGCCTTGAAGTGATAATAAAGCTGCCATGGACGCCTGGAAGAGAAGCAGGCCGATGAATACTCTGTACACGATCATCGGCCAGGCTTTTCCTGTTGCGTGACGAGGATTCTCCATAGCTATGCATCTTGTTAGTTGTTGTTGAATAAGTTGAGGTGAGGAGGTTAATACATACCGTATAGAAGCTGATACTTGTAAGTGAAGTACCCCAAGCTGAAGTATATTAGGCCAAATCCAAGCATCACAGTCCCAGCTTCAAGTAGACTGTATACAAGGCATAATATTAAAACCAGTATCGGCTGCGGAAGGAAAAATCCGTATTGGAAAGCAGGAGGTGCGTTTAGTTCAGCGTGATCTCTCGGTGTTCGTGGCCTTGATGCCACATATAGAGCAACGGTACCAAACTCTAGTAGCCTGAAAGGAAACATCCCAATACCCTGGAGAGCGATGAGATTGGTATAAAATGGTGCGAAGCTACCTAATGACTTCGCAAGGCGATATGCAATAGTCGTTGAGTCTTTCAGCGAATCCTTCAACACATTGTACATATCAGAAACGGTACCACTATGGTTAAGTGTTAGCAAATGGACGATATTGCCGCGCTAGATCGGAAAGTTACTTACAAAACCGTGAAGATAAGGAAGAGGTTGAAGAATGTGAAGAAAAAGTTTTTGCTGACTACTGAACGCTCAACGTCGGCTTGTGATATCATCCCTTGGAGTGTTGAGAGCCCTGAAATATGTTAGCCTATGACACGGAGATAGCGTAAAACAGTGTGACTTACAGTCGTAGAGATAGGGCACAGCAACGTTCAGTAACGTCAAACTAGCGGTAGGTAGCGTGTTTTGAACAAGTGAGCTCACCAGTTGGTTACTAGCGAGAACATCTGCGAGCCATGGCCAAACTCGGTGTATTGATTTGATATTCAACAATCCAGCGAGTGTACCAACGGGTAAGAACCAGAAGATGGTCAGGATCCCGATAAATATTGTGATTATCCACATCCGGATGATTCTCTGTCCTCGGGAGATATATGTGTTCTGCCAAACGATATCGTGAGGCGCGGGTGCCAAATTGGCAATGAGACTCAGGGGATTGGGATCGAGCAGAGCTTGTACTGCCATTTGCTAGCCAGAATCAATCGACTTTAGTGAAATTCGAGAACGAAAAGGATAAGAGATACTAACTGCAGCCGCAACCGAATCCAGGGTAACGAATGCCATCGGGACCGGTTTGAACTCCTTTTGCCTCGTTTCCCGAACAAGATTATCAAGATCCTCTAGCATGGATGTGTATTGCTCGATTGGATTTACCCTCTTTCCGTAAAGACCAAACCACCCTGACTTGACGGTACGAGTTTGCGGATTTTGTCCTTTGGGGACAGTCCAAGCGCTCTCCAATTTCCGTAAAACCTTCATCCGTTCGTCCATCAGCTTGTCGAGCTCTTTCCAATCCCGACAGATAGTAATATTCTCCACTTTGCCGATACGGAGCCCTTCGATGAATTTCTTTAGATCGTCTTCGTTTCGTAGGTGTTCGGGAACACCAGATACTCGAATTGTACGATCCGTAACGGTGCTCTGGCGGCTCAGATATTTCTGACGGACATTGGCGACCTTCTTCGTTTGATCGAAGAGGAAGTATACTGCAACACCAGTGAAGAAATAAACGAAGACAAGGTATGAAGTCAACCAAGCAGTGTTCTTGGGCACTTTGGGCTCGCCGTCGCCCTTGAAAAGATGGTAGGGTAGGTTATGGCCTCCGAAGCCATTCGTATTCCACGTGTGAGCCGTACTGTTGATACAGGTATCGTTCGACGATCCGGGCCGGTTGAAATCGAACCCGTTCTTTCCTTCGTACTTCCAATGGAGTGGTGATACAACAAATAAGCCAAAGAATGTAAACACCGAGAGAATCTTCATGGACATCTTGAAGAATCCGAGAAAGACATAAGCATCAAGTCCTGCAGCACTAAGAACTTCTTCCTCGCTGATTTTATAGAGAGCCGGTATCCATCCAAAGAAACTTGAAGGTAGGTCTGGCAGTGCCGCCGCCTGATTGGCCTTGCGTGCACTATAAAGAGTATTCCATCGAGGGCGAAGTGCACAAAACGATAGGAAAGCTGACATTCCCATTGCAACAGATATCGTGAGCTGTGTAACTAGGTCCGTGGTCCCACTCCTTGGATCAGTAAAGTCCCGTCCATCACCACAGTCACCCGTTCCGTTTCCACCATCTTGCTGCGCCAGCAGTACCGAATATGCATAGTCGTAAAGTCCCATCGCGTCGTGAGCTTGATCGTGATTAGCTCTATCGCCGGATAAGATGTTGAGGTGAGTTCGAAGAAACAAAGCAGAAGACTAGTCCTGAGAGGACGATACCCATCGTGCGATCAAACGGAGGGTAAAAATAGGACTATCGGAATGCGGTGCTGCACAGAGTCGAGTCGAGTACGGCAAGTCCAGGTCGCGTGAGTGCTGTTTAGCTTGAGCAGCTGTCATGCGTGTCGGCGAGCAGATGACGTCGCTGCCTTGGCACACTTGGCACCCAGCTGACAGCAAGCACCCTAGCAACACCTCTTGGCACTAAAATACCACATTTTTTGCCAGCGTTTCACAATTAAAACACCACGCCTGGACCAGACCAATTGAATATATCGGTGGATATGCCCCGGCTGAAGGACTTTGCGCAATGCAGCCGTTACCCGCAGTTTACCCATGCTCCAGATTTGTCCCGGCTGACGGACTCAGCGTAATGCAACCATATTGCACCGACTGTAGTCGTTTTGGGATAGCAAGTAATCAAGTGCCCGGTAGGACTTAGCGCAATGACCATTGAAGGAATATGAAGCGGAACCAGTCCAGCGCCAGTCCCACTCGTAACCTTCTTTCCCCTTAATAATGAGGCTTCGTACCATTGTAATACTCGGTGAACCCATGCCCCGTTAAGTACGAAGCTCTGGGAACTCCCTGATCCCTCTCCTGGATCTCCCGGCTCCCCGAATACATCCAGCTCTGACACCCTTCATGATAGCTTCGATGTGGTACGCTTTAGTTCTATTGGCTCCCTTACTAGAATGAACACAGGTTCACTTCATCTACTAGATATCCTTCAGCAATGACGTCAATATCCAACTCCCATGCTGAAATCCCAGTGATAGTTATCGACGCAATTAGCCAATCAAGCCTAACTAGCAGCACAAGCCTAGTTTAACTATGATACGAAGAAAATCGGAATAAAGTTATTGAACAAATTCTCAGCTCCACTAGCTTCAATCTCCTTCTTGAGTATCTCCAGTTGGACCATTCTCAAACCTCGGATTCATTGTTTTCGCAAAATCGATTCCTCGACAAAGTCAATGCCGGACACTGTTTTCCCCTATTGGCACCAATATTACTAAAGCTTTCGAATATCTTCTCTTACGAGCTTCCTAAAGATCCCACATAGTTGTTGACAAAATCACCATATTTTCGGAACATTTCATTCAGAGTGCGTTGCCTTCGTTGCATATTCGCTTGTGTAACTGATTGTCGTTTCCTTGTATCACATACTGAATCAGGTAAAGCACGCCAAGCTAGGGGAGCTTAGAAGCTTGAGCTTGAGCTACAGTCGGGGCTGTGGGACTAATCATGGCAGAGAGCTCAAGAATGGATTTAATCAGTTCGATACGTATATGAGCTTCACGACGATACTTAGTCTCAAAGGCCATTGTTTATATACCAAAACTTTGCTCTCACATCCGATTCGTATCTATATAAACTTCTAGATATGCTCTATATCTGCTTGGCTTCGACGGATGCCTCCAATTGGCCGGCTCGAGATAATAGATGCAAGTCTACAGTAGTATACATAAAAATAGAATATACTATGTTCTAGGTTTTATCAATTGCAATATACTTGGCTACTCATTTTTAAAATTTTAGATTGGGCACTTGAATACCTTGAGATGTTGTATAATCCCGAGATATATTCTCATGGCTTCAATGCAGTCCAGTACACCAATAGCTCCCTCTGCATGAAATACTGAATTAGTAGACTTCATGATATCTAAACCAGTTAACCACCTATATATTTTACTTGGTATCTACGGGCCTAAGCTGTAGGCAGATCTTCTAGAATGTAGCAATTATAGTTAAACATGCTTTCGAATTTCGGCTCGGCAAAACATAGGGAAAACTCAAATCACGGGAGCTGTTATGTACGCCCCAAATGAATACTAAAACGGTTAATCGAGGTCAATAGTTTCGATAAGGTAAGTAGATTCTAGCAACCCCTCTCTGATATTCATTCTTCTATCCAATCCTTAATCTTCAAGTCAGCTTCATCGTTCGCCTTCATTCCAGCAATAGAAATATCATCTTTCCTCGGGTCACCACAATCACTTGCCAAAATGCAGCCAAACAACTACTACTGCAACGTCCACCAAGACGTAGACGCAGATGACGACATTCTCCTCCTCGATGCGCCTATCGCTCCACAAACGGAATCTACACCGACACCCATCAACAATATCATCATCAGTCCCTTACCCTATACTCCACCTCTCTCTCAAATTAGTCTCTTCGATCATTACATCAATACGTTCAAAACTCCACCGCTATCTCCTTCTCCTTCCAAACAACCACCTACCTCTCCTGTCAAATCACTGCCACCATCACCTATCAAACGGCTAGCATCATCACCACCCATCTGCTCTGATGTCTTCAATTCCATTGGTCCAAAACGACCTCGTCTCGACCTCTTATCCAGCGACAGAACTATCGACCCAAGATTCTTCGATATGGACGAATACCTTCTTTTCGGTAGCGATTCGGATTTGATGAACCTTGATTTCGATACGAATACTCGAGAATATCGTAAACTCATCTTGAGATCTTTCCCACCAAGGTCCCGTGGAATTCTTGAACACGATTTGGAATATATTATCTCAGAAGAAGAACAACAGCTTCTTAGAGTCCTTGAGCTGTCAAAAATGTATCCACTGAGGAATCTTGTCTTGACTGAGGCGGATAAGGAGGTAATCAACCCATCGATTATATTTTCCCCTGTAACCCAAACCTTAGACCTCGAGTAACATGTTAACATTCAAATGTACTGATATCAGAAAGCAATGGAAATGGCTGTAGCTTACAACGAATCTTTGGCCCACGCCAACCTCCCAGAGACTGTTAAGGAGGAACTAAGAAGAAATTCAACACCCAAATTTGAGCTCCAAATGTCATGGGACAAAATCATGACACACCTCGAAAGTGTCCAACTTGAACGACATGCCAAGTTTGAATGGACCGAACTAGGGCTCCCTCATTCAGAGTTGATCAAAGCTCGAGGCTCAAAGAGCATGCCTAACATGAAGATCGTAGCTTCTGTTAAAACCAAGATTGCCGGTGCAGATCTGAAGCGGCAAGAGGAGGCTATAGAAGAGAAGAGCCCACAGAAGCTTCTGCAGCTCACGGATCAGAAGGAATCGACTTTGTCCGAAGCAAAGAAATCCCGCCTCTGGAACTTCACAACTAGGTCCTCCCCTCCCGATCCCGCTGAGGCAGAGAAGCTTGCCAAAGAGCAAAAAGGAAAGGCTCAAATCAAACGAATGCTCGAAGCCAGGTCCGCATACAAGATCACCCCAAGAGTCCCAACTCCTCCTAACCCTCGAGAGAAAAACGCCGACAACAAGTCCCAAGCCAATGACGAATCCATCCTTTCCTATGCCCACCTCGAACGCTACGACAAAGAATTTAAAACGGACACCGAAAACTCCTTCACCAAGGAGAAAGAAATCCGAGAGAACATCCGTCGCGTTCATGAGGAGTCCAACAAAGAAACATTTCTCAAAAGGCAAAACGACATCTGGCATGCTATTCCGCCTCCCACTCAAACCAAACCAAACTCTTGGGAGAAGTATCCGGGGGATCAACACCAATATTACACTTTCAGCCTCCAAGAGCTTTGTGATGCTGCTCCCGAACAGCGTATTCGCTTTCTCGAACACAATGAATGTGTAGAGGCCTCAGGTCTACGAAAAGGTCCGCATTAATCGGTATGTATATTAAATATTCGTTAAACTGGGTAGCTAACACTAAGGCTAGGAGACTTCGACTACGAACATGACGACCCATTCGGGAAAGATACATATTTGGATGACAATCCGTTGATCCTCCCGGGTGGAGACTTGGGGGAAAATCTTTAATGTGTATGATTGCTGGACATGCTATCCGATTCCGATCCTCTGCCGGATTCGCAGACGAAGAGTTTGCACAAGATCTTGCCTTTACACTCTTTCTCACTCCGTTTCTGATTACTTTGGCGCAGCGTGGAAGGTTCCCTTGTGTTATTATTTTTATCTCCTCTACCACTTCATGTTCCTTTTTTTCCGACGGCACAATGATTTTCAACCAATTTTTTTTTGTTTTCTTTTGAGAATTTGAGAAGGGCATGCTGCATGCAGACAAATGTTATATTTTTCTTTCTGTGTAACTAGCTTTATGCACTTTATTTCGGTGCTGCATATGCATAGGTCAAACGATGAAAAGGAATCATGTTAATTTTTGGGCATATGATATTGAATTCCTATCGATTGCAGTAAGGCCGCGATTTGTATCGAAGATTGTACTAATAGCATGATGGGTACCATGGGTACATGGTTATCACATCGTGTCGACGGACTTGAGGTTGAGCCTTCCGCCATTAATATCGAATGCGGCTCTACTATAACAAGGATGTAAATAATTCGGAGCAAAGGTTATCAATCTTGACTATTAAATCGTGTTGCACCCCGCTTTTTGTGTCACAGAAGAATTCTCCATGTTTTTCTCATGTAATTTCGGAATCCTGCGTTTCTTAACAAAAAGTCCGTCGTGATACGAAGATAACTTTTTCGGGTCATGATATTCATTTATATACAACTCTAGATCTAAGAACACCTGCTTACTACACTTTTATATCTACAATCTCTCCTTCTCCCAGACCTCCCCACAAGGAGGGGGGGAAAAAGAGGACATCAATTGATAGTTTCCACCTCTTTAATCAACATCTGTACATCAAACTCCTGCTTCCCTTCCGAAAACAACCGAAGTAATTCTCGCCTTCTCCCAACTTCCTCACCAGCACCATCAGCTCCATAAAACTTTTGCAAAGCCATTAACAACCATTTAGCTTCTTCAACGCTTACACCTCTATTGTCAACCACAGATCCTTGAAGCAAAACAATCCCCTTCTCCTCCGAAATATCCAAATGATGTGTAACCGTCGTATGCGGAGCAGCAAACTCGCCGCGAAGTTTATATTCTATCAGCGAGGTGAACATGACGTTCACAGTAGTCGGAGACGAGAATTGCCATTGTAAGAAATGGAGTTCGATCCCTTGGTCGGGTCTTGGTAACGGGAGAACGAACATTGGATGCCTTTTTGCGGACTTTTCGATACGTTGGTAGGTTTCCAGGGGGATTATGGCACATAAGGAGTTTTTATCGGAGATGTGGCGGGCACGCCAGATGTATTCGATTTCTTTGGCATCGTGGAGAAGGATTTTGGAGATGTCGATTATGGAGTCTAGAGACTTTTGGTTGCTGGATTTGGGGATTTGGGGAGGAGCGGTTTTGGGTTGTGTTGTTGGAGAGGTAGAAGTTATGGAGGAAGGGTCGATTGGAGATGATGGAGACGGAGGAAGGACGCCGTTGTGAGTGAGGTTTCCGGGAAGCTCTGGGGGAGCTAGAGAGTCTCGTTTATACTGCTCGATCTTGGGCTTATAAACAGCTTTGAGGTCGTCGACGGACTCGAGACCTTCACTGTTCAACATTGTTAACAAATCGACCAACCGTAGTCATAATTATAACTATAGGGAAGCATACCTCCTCGCCTTCTTCTCGAGAAGATGCCTGTACTTTTCGGAGATATCTGGCTGAGTCTGCAAGAACCGTCGAATATCAATATCGATCATACGAGCATGTCGCTTCTGCTGTCTTAACGGCGTGACCAGGGCCCGAATTGGCTGGAAAGTGGCAGAGGCATGGGAGCATCCGAGTGCCGTCCGATGTAAGGTGAACGTCGCCTGCCGCAGTGGACCCGACATGACTAGTGTTTCTGCCTATCCGTCGATATCAGGACGTCTGTCTTGTGAACGAGCAGGTATCTCTCTCCGTATATCGAAGAGGGGCCTAAGAAGAACGATAAGAGAGATTCGGTTCGTCAAAGCCTATCCATCTGCGACAAAAAAAACCACACTTTTTGGTATATGCTGACCGGTGATTGGCCACAACCTTAAGCTCCGGCCGAAAAGCAGGAACGTGCGCGAAAAGATTCCATCGGGCGGGACAATTTCGCTTTGGGATTAGTCCGATCTGGAGCGGCCCTGGCGGTGACGATGGTTAGCCGGTTTACCGCGGTTAACACTTCTGAGGAAGTCTGCTTAAGGCCTGCGTGTTCCCCATATATAACTGCCATCAGCCTGGGGAGCTCCCAAGCCCGCCATTCCCCACGAAACCTCCCCGTTTTCTCTTCTTCTTCTCCTCCTGGTTCTTCTTGTTTGTTACAGTATATACATACCTATATTAGGTCTTGTTTTATTGCATTAGATATAGCTATAGTAGAATAAAAGTCGAAAACATGCCGGTCGAGAGCGCATTCCCCAAAATCGACATCCCCAATGTCGACATCTACGAGTTCATGTTCAACAGGCCTGACAAACCGTTCTCGGACTCCAATGGTATGTCGTTTGCAACTATATCCTTGACTTTTAAAAGGGCTATTTGCTAATATCTGGCGGTGTTTGCGTATATATTCAGTAATGCACGTTGATGCGAAGACGGGGCGTGAATTGACCTATGGCGAGATCAAGGAACGCTCAAGGGAGCTCGGTATCGGTCTCAGAACCCTCTGGGGCTGGAAGAAAGGCGATGTCATGGGTGTTTTCACGTATGCGGCCTCTTCTTCATAATACGTTCATTCCCAAGCTAAAATGCTGCCGCTGTATCATTGTATAGCCTCAACAATGTCGAATCCCCGCTACTCACCTGGGGCGTCCTGTGGGCCGGTGGTGTCATCTCCCCTGCAAACCCCGGCTACACCCTAGACGAGTTCGTCTACCAGCTCAAGAACTGTGAAGCCAAAGCCATCACCACCCAAGCTGAAGTCCTACCTCTCGCCAAGGAGGCCGCCACAAGGGTCGGCATTCCACACGACCGCATCTTAATCCTTGGCGACACAAAGGTCCCTGGTTTCACCCACGTGACCCAACTTAAGAACATGTCACACCGAGAAGTCAAACTTACCAGGCGCCCGAAATTTGACCCAGCGAATGATTTGGCTTTCTTGGTATACTCCAGTGGAACCACAGGTCTTCCAAAGGGCGTCATGCTGTCGCATAGAAATATCGTGGCAAATATCCTTCAAGGAACTGCTGCTGAGTATCATTTGAAACCTGATTCGGACACTGTTCTTGGGTTTTTACCATTTTTCCATATTTACGGCCTAACATGCATAATGCATATGACCTTTTACCTTGGTGTTAAGCTGGTTATTATGGAGAGGTTTGATATTGAGAAGTTCTGTCAGTTGGTTGAAAAGTATAAAATTACCTTTGCTTATGTCGTTCCGCCGGTCGTCCTTGGACTTGCGAAGCACCCGATTGTCGCAAAATACGATCTCTCTTCCATCAGAATGATGAACTCTGGTGCTGCGCCACTCACAAGTACGCGCAATCTCCCCCCCGGGATATTATCTTACGTGACTAACACCCATCCTAGGTGAAATCCAAGATGCCGTCTTCGAACGCCTCAAGCTCAAGACCAAACAAGGCTACGGTCTCTCCGAAACCTCACCAACCACTCATGCCCAACACTGGGAAGACTGGAAACGTAAGATCGGTTCCGTTGGGCCGCTGTTCCCCAACATGACCGCCAAATACGTCGGTGAAGATGGTAATGAAGTTCCTGCCGGCCAGACCGGAGAATTGTGGCTCAAGGGCCCCAATATCATGATGGGATACTGGAAGAACGAGGAGGCGACGAAGAACTGCATGACCGAAGACGGGTATTTCAAGACCGGTGATGTTGGTCACCAGGATCAGGATGGTGACTTTTATATTACGGATCGTGTGAAGGAGCTGATCAAGTATAAGGGTTTCCAAGTCCCGCCGGCGGAGCTAGAGGGAAAGATTGCGTCGCATCCGAAGGTCGAGTAAGTGATATCTCCCATTGAGGTCGGTATTATATCAATTCCATCCTAACACCGTTTTGTAGCGATGTCGCCGTTACCGGCGTCTGGGACGACGTGCAACATACCGAAGTTCCAAGAGCATACATCGTCCTCTCCGCAGGGAACAAGCCAACACCAGAAGTCGCCAACGAAATCATTGAATTCGTGGCAAAGAACGTGGCGCAGCACAAGAAACTGAGAGGAGGTGTCAAATTCGTAGACGTGATTCCTAAGAGCGCCAGCGGAAAGATCTTGAGAAGAGTACTAAAGGACCAGGCGAAGGCTGAGAAGAAGAAAGAAGGGGCGAAGTTGTAAGAGATGGTTTTTTTGGTTGGTTTGGATATATGCCAATAGCGGTGTATAGTTTCCCGTTCGTACTTACCTACATTCCTAACCTTTTTTGACCGTACGATACCTTGTGCTTTTACGCCTTGTTGCGTGGTTTAATGTTTTGGAGCGATGTTGGTCATATTTGTGCTTAGATGGCAGCATAGAACTAGATTCCCAGATCAATTTAGACGGTTGCGCACTGACGTTGGCGTGCCAGCCGGATAGCTGCATCTATTTTTTGGTTCTTCTCTTTGGTCTTACCAACATTGTTAACGTTCGGAATACAGCGGTACACTCTGGGCATCCTTTTAATACCAATGAAAACCTCGACTCTCAAGGTATACGACTGCGATGTCTACTTTCATAGTGCTTTTGAATCTATGTAAATTTGTACGGGACTCAAGTTAACACAGACTACTAGGCCAGGCCCGTAGGCAAGGTATGTTAACATGTTTGCATTTACTAAGTTTGGGATTTACATAATTTATCCATATGACGGCTCTTCCACAGCAAGCTCTTCGTCATCTTCCTCAATATGTACCTCATCCTCCGACCGTCGCGGATACGGTGTGATCAATCTTCCAAGCGTCATAGCCTGCAGCAAATGGCCAAACTTCCCTTCCAACTACTCAATCGTAAGGACCTTCTGCTTGACTTCTCTATGCTTCTGCAAAACCCGCAAAACAGTCGATATCTTCCTGAGAGTATCTCCGTACTCTCTCCAGGGCGAGGCTACCTGCCATGCGGGCCTTATTTGCTCCTGATTGAATCCCAATTATGTGTCCGAGACTAAGAAATCGAATATCGGAGACTAGAAATCCTCAATGTTTGTTTGTAGTGCTCGGAGTGGGTTTGCGTATAGAGTTGGAAGCTTCTTATCTCTGAAATTACCAGAAACATCGTCGCCGCCTCGTTTTTGTAATCGGCCTCTGTTATTCGCACCTGGTTGTGGTTCGATTTCCATACCTCCGGGTTGCCTTTCTTGTTCCTTTCCCTCTTCATCAATCGAATCAGCGATAACAATAGGATTCCCTTAGTTATTCGGAAGAGGAGGTTGTCTCTGGTTGTTTGGAAGGCGAGACCAATCTCCAAAGCTCAGCATATTCGCATTCATCTGCCGCGAATCGACATGCTTACCTGGGTTTGAGACTACAGGCGCCCCGGCAAATTTATTTCTATTCTATTCCATTTGAATAAGCCAGGGGGTCAGCCCAATCGGCACCAGCACGAGCTGTCGAGGGAAAGGAGCTTGCCTTTGAGGGTTTTGGTCCATTAATCCGCCAACGCCAAAGATACCCCTGATGGTTGCTTGTTATTGTTACTAGGAATTTGGCCACAAGTACCAGTACCAATATTACTGACTTCCTCGCTGCCGGGGAGGCGTTACTGGATAAGTCAGGTCGATTTTCGGGTGGAAGTTTCTGGGACGTTTGTTTTCGAGATACTGTAAACGCTGATAATCCACCTAGGTTACGTTTTGAGCCAGGTTGATTAGAGTCTTCAGCGTTAGTATCAAATACTCCGCCTGAAGTGACTTCGGTATTGAGAGCCCGGTTGATGGCCGTTCGTATTGCTCTTCTGGTTGTTATAATTATTATTGCTATTGTCGGTCGGCAGGGCACCCTCTCCGGCTAACGCTTCCATCCTCCTGTTCGCGTTCGTATCACGATCCGATGTTTTAAACGTATAGTCGGGTTCTCCCTAGCTATCCCTCGCGCCTCCCTCACAGGATGAAACACCCTAGGTTCCTTGGGTTCATAAGTCTCAATCCGTCCCTGATACTCAAACCCCTCGACTGTACAAGATAAAAAGCCAAATACTTCGAAGACGGCCAACGATGAAGTTTTCGTTTGACGATATGATTAATTCCATTGCTTGGGAGAAAGGGAAGTATGGGATGTATACGTCGTTGATTTCTTCCATTTTTACGAGAACGCTGTAGGGGACTCTCGCGCTGAGGAGTTTTATTTTGTTGTTGTGTATTCTTTTTGGTCTGTTTCGAATTTCTTCCTCGATCGAACCTCACCCCTGACATGAAATTTCTCTGTAGTATAAGATACGATGCACGAGGGGGGGACATGGCTGATGGGCCATAAATGTCAAGCCCCGTAGATCTTTATCGATAAAGACGGTCGGTGGACCGCGAAAGAGCCAAAGAGGCAGTTTCAAAACGAGGTTATTGTCGTACTGCGTGTGCGGTGAAATACGAATTCGGACTCGAAGCCGACAATGGTAGGTTACACAAGGCATCAGGGCGTGTTGTATGTTGCATTTTGCACTTCTGGCAACCAAAGTTCGCCTGCCGCGAAACAATTCGATTCGGGGGCACCTGTCCCGCCGTCATGTCATGTTCCACCGTATTGTGATAACGGCACAATTCTTTATAATTTCCAGAATACCTTTAGTCATGAAGAACGAGATTAAATTTCGTGATGGATCGTTACGAGCTGGCAATTCGTTGTCGATAGTATCTAATAGAGCAACATGCTTTACCACAATTGGCATGTGAAAAAAATAAAATCGAAAAATACTCAAACAAGTGGTTGGCACGTCGCGTGATACATCGTGTTCTGGCCACAATTCCACAGGGCTCCGAATGCACCGGATTAAATTTTCTGTGGCGCAGCCTTAGCCTCGACCGCTACCCTGGTACCCTGGCTTAAGCTGGAGTGCTCCATGCCAATTTAGCAGAACCGATTCGAACTGTACAAGTTGAATCGTGCAGCCCAAAATGAAAATGAAAAAGTGCACCTTTTCCCTACGTTTCCGATAATTTCCCCTTTCCTCCGGGCTTCTCCTAATTGTCGACACTAAAGGTCTGGGATGAGCTCAGAGTTTTGCAAGTTTCCCCAAATCACCACCCCCACATTGACACGCATCCTTCGAGCTCGACCGGACCGTTCGAATTTCGCCTCCGTCGGTTGTTCATTGCTAAGGTTGGCCACGCTGCATCACAAGTTTTTGAGATCGATCCATCTTGATCAATTTCTCCTTAGCTCGTGGTAATTAACATACGAAACGTTGGATATTATCAATATTGACACCCACGTTACTACATTACCGCGCCTTCCAACCTCGCAACGTTACCAACCGATTTTACCCGTGACGCTGCACGCTCTGGCCAACTGTCCTGGGGCCTGTTTATGCTCCTGCTCCTCTTGCACCAAAGCTTGTTTGTGTCTGTTACGTTTTCGATTGCCTGCGAGTGGCTGGTTCGTTGTTTATCTGGCCTAGCTCTTTAATAGCTCTGCCCAGCAAAGCCCGCTCCGCCGCCTGCACGGTCTTTTCGGCAGGCAAGTTCAGAGGAACTCGCAGGCGAAGTCGTTACCTACAAAACCGTTGTACAATCCTCCTCTTCTTGCTCCGAATCCTCCCTTTTTCCTTTCTCATTTACACTTTTTGATACTCCTAGATATCTACCTATTTTTGTATTTTATTTTCGATCATACTTCGTACTGCTTGGTCTTGGGTATATATACCGCATTTACTCGGAATCGCACTCAGACAGTACTGTTTCCTCGATATCAAAACTCTCTCGGAAAACCCAAAACCACCCGAAAATAAACTACCAGCCCGGCCCAAACCGACCGGACCTGCTACCGACTTACATCACACACATCACCGTCGTCGGCTCTCCCTCCATCGACGCCCTCATTTCCTCTCGACAAACATCTCCAGATCGGTGTCCCTGCACGTCGATTTCGCATTTCACAGAGCTCCCTTTCGCGGATTCGGTTTGCGGACATTTCGTGGAAGCCAAGGCATTATAACCTTGAAGAAACAAGCAAGCAGCCAGTTCTTGTTTGGTTAGTGGCTACCGATTCGACTCCACTCCGGCCCTTCCCTCCTTCTTTTCTCGCTTCAACGAACCTCAGTAATGCTACAGGTAAGTGTTTTAAAACTAAAAAACGTTTGGTATTTCGTTTTGCTTTGTTCATGTCGCGAAGTCATGAATTTCCTGCTACACGCACCCACCTTTTGATATATCGTCACCGCACACCCTGTTTATCTTTTTACCCGTCAAGCTGGGGGTGGTGCGGTGGTGGTGGTCAGAGTCGTGGGATGATGCTTGGATCCTCCTCTTCCGGTTCCTCACGTTTACATACAACATCCACCCGAGCCCCTACTGTGTGGATGTACAGTAAGGAAAAGGCGTGAATTGGCATCAGGCCCCTGGTTTCATACAACGGGAGATTTGAGCTTGCAGATGTGGGAAATCTGGCTGTCTATCGAAGGGCTCTGTGCATGACAGCATCAAGGTGCCTGCCTGCCATGTTTGAGTGGCTGGCCATTGCCGGTTGTGCAGCCTGAGCCAAACCTCCCCACGGGCAGGCGCTGGTCTTATCTATTGGCCGGCTGGGATCGTTTGTTCGTTCACGTTCCTTCCAGATTGGCTCCTATTTTTGTCCCCCGCCCACTATTATATGTCAGTATGCCATCATGATACGATGATGAAGGAAACGCCATTTTTTCCACAACGGCGTCCTCTCTCGTCTAAACGTTTGATATTCCGATGCGGCTTATGGTCCGTGCCTCCCCGTTTCTTTCCTAACCATCACACTGGGTTCCCGATCTACCGAAGGTTTTTTTTTCTCTTTTCTCGTCAAGCTGTCCGTTTGGTTGGTTTGGCTGGCATTGGGGATGCATGTGGATGATGAATGAATGCTGCAGCATCTGAGAGGTGGCGGTAGTGGTAGAGCTTCTACATACTCCCCCCCTTCGAATCTGCCATTCATTGAATTCTCTCAATTCGAATTCTCCCCTCCACCCTTTCTCGATACCCCTGACGCAGTAACCGTATTCCCCTCCGGCGCCCGTGAGTTCGATCATTGTTCATTCATCTGATCTTTTTCTTGTTCTTTCTCTGCCTGCCTCCCTGCCTGCCCGCCTGCTTACCCACTGTCCCCGCTTCTGCAAGAATGCCATTACCACCACCTTTACGACCACTGCTGCTGCTGCTGCCGCGTTCCTCGGTTTCAGGGGATTGACCTAGGCTGTTATTATCATCAGTCTTTCTGTCAGTCTTTCCCAGTATTCCTTTGATGAACGGGGTTTCATCTGTCCTGAGTATGTTAATTGTTAATTGTTCCGTTTCCCGTTGTCGTCCTTGCTGAGATCATTCGACTCGGAGTGTCCAATGGCTTAATGTTCAATGATCAAAGTCCGATTTTCAATGTCCAATGGGTGTATGGATGGATGGATGATTGAAAGGATGGATGGAGGTTGGACCAATTACACCCCCTTCCGCTGCAAAATCTTCTCAGTCTTCTAGAACAATTCCCTAACACCAGCCTCAAATACAATTCCCATTAGTAATATATATAGCAATGTCTATCTGCTTCGTTACTTTACTTGACATTTATATCCCTCCTCCGTTATAGCCTTGTTCCGTTCTGGTTGTTATGTTTCTTTTCTTTGCTTTCTCTTGGCCCGGTCCACCAAACTAACCTGCTCCAGGTCCACTACCCTTCCTTCGACCAAGCGATTATGGTCGCCCCGTCATCGGGCACAACCCAGGTAGAATGCGAGCCGTATCGTCATCCATCTCACCAAACATACCGAATCCCTCAGTCTAACCCCTCCACGCCCTACGACCAAGCCGAGCCCAGGTCTGTTCCTCCTTCCCAGCGCTCTAGCTCCCACTCTCGCGTCCCACAACCTCAACCTCAACCACATCCACAATCATCAACTCCGGCCAGTCAGCCGTCGCAGACACCCAACCAGTTTCCATCGTCATCGTCCGATCGTTCGTCAAGAGGGACTCCACAGGGAGCTCAAGTTACTCCTCCAACCACCCATGTTAGGCATTCTTTGGCCGCCTCTTCCAGTGCCCCAAATACCGCTGCCTCGACACCGGTACGGCACCGTAGATCGTCTTCCCTTCAAAACACATCAATGGCTCAGCCTCCAGTCGTCGTGTTAAGAGATCTAGCTCACCTGGCTGAATTGGCTCGAGCGGATGCCAATAACAACGGTTCTTCGCAGTCGTTCTCCAGACGGCGAGTTAGATTCAGCGAGACTCGATTCGACGTCAGTCAGATGGCCGTCCCCGACATCATCGAACTGGTGTCTGCCTTGCTGACAAAAATCACAACCACCAATGATCGGAACCATGAAAACCTCCATCGGAACATGCCAGCCACGGATGGCTCTGGTAATCTCCCTGAACAGGCAACTAGTGTTTTGGCCTTTCACGGAAAGAACGTCCCTACTATCACCATCCATAGCTACCTCAGTCGGATCCATCGTTACTGTCCAACAACTTACGAGGTCTTCCTCTCCCTATTGGTTTACTTTGACCGGATGACCGAACGGATCAATGCTGGAACTGTTCACCAGGTTAACAATATCAGGCCTGCTACCCCTGGATCTGCCACTGTCCCTCCTCAGGATGCTGCTGGAGAACATAGCCAGGGCCTTGGAAACTTCTTCGTTGTCGACAGTTACAACATCCATCGTTTGGTTATTGCCGGTGTCACCTGTGCTTCCAAGTTTTTCTCGGACATCTTCTACACCAATTCTAGATACGCTAAAGTAATTCTTTGAAATTTCGACACCGCCTTGAAAGGTTTCAGTTGGCTAACATGTATCGAATATAGGTTGGAGGTTTGCCACTAGTAGAACTGAATCACTTGGAGCTCCAGTTCTTGACATTGAATGACTTCCGCCTGTCAATCCCTGTTGAGGAGCTGGAATCTTACGGTAACATGTTGGTCCAGTTCTATGCTAGGGAGGAACTGGCCAACCGTCCGGAATTCGCAGCAGCACCAGCAACCGAATGAATGCACCTAAATCAAAAGCGCGTCTCCTAACCATTAAGGTTTCTCTTTGGCCTAGATCTCCACAAGGTTTTCTTTCTTGCCAACCAAGGGGCCTGGTTTCACACGTGGATATTAATATGCAGATATCCCTCTGGTGGAAACGCACCTTGTGGCGAAGCAAGGGTTTCGGGCCAATTAGTTGCTTCGGGACAATCGCCTGACTCTCTGATGGGCCTGGGCCTGGGCCATAATCCCCACTTTCGCTTTCGCCTTCTAATGCTAACGCTTGTTTTCTTTTCTTTTTCTTTGTTTCCCTTTTCCTTTTTTCTCTCGAACTTGCCTGCGCAATCTATACATCACTGTTTTTCCTCTTTTGACTTTCTCCAAGCTCTATAACGACGGGACGAAACCAAAAATGAACCTCTCTCTATTTCACTATGCGCCGACTATGTTGCTCCTTCGTCGCACTTCGAACAAAAAAGCCGGTTTTTTGCTGTGTTTTTTCTTGCCTCATAGGAAGCTATGGTTTTCTCTTAATCCCCATGAGCCAAGATACCCGACTTGCCCCCTGCCACCTCATAAAGCTATCACCACCACCAACCCCCTCGAGCTCGATGATATACCCTCTCCCCAAACCCTCTTGCATAGATTCTCCCGGAGCACCAGGAGACGGAGTTTATCTTTTTGTTATTATTATCATATTTTTTTATTCCTTGGTCCTCTCTTTTAGCAAAGGGGTTCGAAAAACGGATCTGGCAGCGCCATGTCTTCTCAGATACCAGGATATATCTCTTGTTTTTTCTCTATGGTTTCAAATGCGTCTTCTATTCTAGATAGCTTTCTCTTTTTTTTTTACTCTCTTACAAAGAAACGAATTTCCTTTAATCATTCTATCAATTCGGATTCTGGACGATCGGGCAGACCTATCTTCACTCCTATCTATATCTCTCTGGTTCACCTTTTTTTGTTTCGCTGTTTTATCTCTTTTTGAACGCGGGAAGCATGGGATACGGCGGGTTAACGGGGAGCTATACGAATTATTTTTTTTTTGCTTTGGTTCTCTCTTTTCTTTTATAACTTGAGAGGGGCGGTCATTATTTGACTGGAAAGGAGGTGGACGAATATCCTATAGAATTGATCTTTTGTTTTTCTTGTTTATTTTTCTTTCTTCCCTCTCTGGGCCCGTTGGGCTTAGAGAGGTTTCCTTTTTCACTTTTTTTTTCCCTTGGAGCGGCCCGGCGGAGCTTTTATTTTTATTTTATATATATATATATTCAGGCGGATGGTATTATTGCTTCTACTGTTATTATTACTACGTATTGCTTCAACTTGGGTATTCTTTGTGATACGAAATCCTTCAGCTTCCAAATAACCGCTTTATTCTCCTTGCTTCTATTATATAATGGGAAAAAGCGAAGTCTCCCCCGTTTATTTATTCTGCCTCCTGGTTAGCCTTCTTGTTTTTTCTGCTTCGGTATGCACTGCATGGTACGGTCAGTCTCGACCTGGTATTTGTATTGTAGTTTAGACGAATATAAAACCGGCATTCTGATAGACAGATGTTTTAGGTATCGATTCGAGTGATTCATTTGGACACGAGCTTTAAATCATCACACGGTATGGCTACCATATTTCCCTCTTCCATCTACCTATTCATTTGTAGACTCAGTGGCAGCGAGATTTTAGGAGGCCCTGTAAGGCCGGATTTAAGCAAGTACTTAATAAGTACCTGGTAAGGAATACTCTAGTAATCGCTATGTTGTACGAGACCAGCAGATGTCGTACTGAAACGGGAAAGAAATCTTAAAATGGGCAACATCTTCTTCGGGCCATGCGGGATCAGATCAGGGATTATCGTAGCTGCTCCGGTGTTACCCACACTTAAACTTTTGGCCTCTTACACGGTTTGTGTAAAGTATATATACAACCTCAGTCGGACACCCCGATAATTTATACATGCAATCTTTTAGACCCGTAAATTTGCAAACCAAAGCCCAAGTTTACACTCACTTATCTACGTTATCCAGAAAACTCCCGACACCCTCAGAAGTTCGCAGCAAAGCGACTCGCCCTGGAACATGGAGCCCAGACCCAGTCTGGTTTACCGAAGATAACATGAACCTGGTAGTTAAATGAGGCGGATATATCACTATTTCTGAGGGCCAAGTGTACTGGATGATACAAAATTGTCTCGAAGGAATACCTGTACCGGAGATATATGGTTGGCGAACAGAAGGAAATCAAGTATTTCTCTATCTCGAATGCATCGAGGGACGCCAATTGGAAGAGGTGTACCACCTTCTTAGCCATGAAGATAAATTGGAAATATATGACCAGATCAAGATGGCTAAGGCTGCTCTTTGTCGGTTGCAACAGGAACTGCAACAAAACTTGAAACTAACACAATCAATTGATCAATAGGTAGTATTGGCCGCCAACGTTTACTCGATGTCATTTGTGAGGGCGACACAGACTTGGCAGGACCGTTTCCTAGCGTCGTAGCCTTTCATTATTGCCTCATGGAAAGAAGTTACCGGATTGCGACCTCCATCCTAAGAATATCCTAGTGTCGCCTACAGATCCGTCAAAGATAGTAGCGATTATTGACTGGCACCAAAGCAGATGGTATCCTTCGTACTGGGAGTGGTGCAAAGCTAAGTGGGGCAATTTGGGAGACTGGGGTGATAATTATTTGTCAAAAGCCTTGGAAAATGAGGAGCACTCCCAGGAGTTATATGAGACTTTTTGCCTGTATACCGGATTGCTCGGCGCGGTGTGATGCTGGCCCCGAGACCGGGTGCTCTTATAGGCACCAATGCATTCGTAGAATAAAACTTCGTATTCCGATTATTAAAGAGTTCGTGGGAAGCCCTAGATGATGAGTTATATGAGCTTTTACCATATTCTCCAACTCGATGCTTAACATGCTAATATAATATCGATATATCTGACTTCAATCTCGTTTGTCTTGTGAAACCAGGCCAACACGCAGTATGCTTAAGCCTGCCTCTCCTTGCTTGCTCCTGTTCTTAAGCTTTCCACCTCAACCCATTCTCTTTCCAGCTCGACACAGCGAGCATGTGTTCCTGGAACCAGATGTTGGAAATCGTCAGAAAGACTCTTCGGGCTGGCCAAATTCGATCACCGTCATGGCTATTGAACTTACTTGGACTTGGCTCGCTCTAGTATTCCGCGAAACACGCCTTTCCCGCCAACAGCGAGGAAGCAAATATTGCAAATCATTCTACGCCTGGGGGGTTTCATACTGTTTTACCGAATGTCAAATTCAAGCCTGACAAGTACACTATACTAAGAAAGCTTGGATACGGACAATACTCAACTGTTTGGCTGGCAAGGGACTCTCAGTAAGTCAATCGATTTGGATAGATTATTCACTCTGCTTGTAATCTTTTTAGAGCCCAGAGGTATGTAGCACTCAAGTTATTAAGGGCTGATTGCTATGGTGGTAAGAAGGATATATACGAGATGGAAATACTTTCAAAAATATCACGGGTATCAGATGAAAGTAGTCATGAAGGTCGCCACTACGTTTCCCAATTACTGGATCAATTTGAGCACAAAGGACCGAATGGAAACCATATATGCCTTGTATTCGATGTGCTTGGGCATCATCTTGGACATCAGATTGCCCATTTCAAAAACGCAAGGTTACCTTTCCAAACAGTCAAAGCAATCACAGGTCAGCTTCTTCTAGGCTTGGATTTCCTGCATCGAGAATGTGGAGTTGTTCATACTGGTACAGTGATATCATGGCATCATTGACATCAATTTCATTGTTCTCATGATACTAACCGGACAATCTAATACAGATTTGCAGCCTGCAAACATACTCCTGGAGCTTGAAAATCCAGAAGAAACCGTTGCACAGTATCTCTCAGAGATTCCTCCGAAAATAGACCTTCGAACACCTGAAGCTGCTATTCCATTACGAGAAGTCATCAGAACACCTACAATCAATATCACAAAAGAACCCCATGTTCGTATCATCGACTTTGGTGTTTGTAAGCTGCCTTCTTTCTACCAGATAACCTTGCATTCAAAGCTAATTCGCTATTCAGCATCGTGGATCGACAATCACCTTACAGAATTGATTCAACCTCAAGCTCTACGCGCCCCAGAAGTCACAATTGGTGCGCCTTGGGACACTTCAGCAGATATTTGGAATCTTGGATGTTTAGTAAGAGGCCAAGACTGTCTAGTCTACAACTCTTATGACTTTTCAGTTCTTACGTACTGACATCTAATAGGTACCCGAATTTACACAAGGAGTACTAATATTTAGTGGCAGGGAGTCCAAGAACGGAACATGGAGAGCGGTTGACGATCGTTTGGCAAAAATAATAGAACTTTTGGGCCCATTTCCTCGTGAACTTTTAGAGAAAGGGAAGCATACCTATGAGTTTTTTGATGGGAACGGTAACTACATTTCCCTTAATGTTTCTAATTCATCAAGTCCGTTTTGTTTTTTGCTTAACCCATCGTTTTTGGTTCTAGGAAATCTCCTTCGAATTCCACAAATCGGACAATCAAGTCTGAAACGAGTAATCGATGGAGCAGCGCCGCCTTTAACAAGGCCTGATGGCATGACTGACACGAGGTGTCCGTTTACATTGACTTCCTACAGAGCATGCTTGTCGTTGATCCAAGCCGTCGCAAAACAGCAGTTGAATTGCTACAGCATGAATGGCTTCAGCTTCGATAGGCGCAGTACTATTTTAGATTACAATCTGGATTTTATACCATGGCATGTTGTAAAGTCTACTGCGGACGGTACAAGGTGGACTGGGGATATCCTGCGAGCCAATCAGCGCGAAGCTGGCTGGTGTACCTTTCTCACGCCGGACCAGACCACTTGCGGCATAGCCCAAGGATGGTGCTTTTCCCTGTTGTGATTCCTCCACTACAACATGCAACAAAAACAACATGAAGAAAAACTCTAACCATCTAGCATACGATTACGCAAACCTACCCGCTATAAGAAGCCGGTGGTTTGTAAACTGGCCGTAAACTGTACGTCTGCAAGCTTGTACGTCACACGTCGCACCTACAGGCCCGCAGACGTGCGGTTCACAGGTTGGTAGTATGCAGACGTGCAGTTCATCAGCCTATAGATCTGCAGTTCACGGGCTTGTAGCGTGTGGGTGTGCTGTCCACGGAGCTGGAGGCGTCTGGCTCTTGACTGCCTCTCTACCCACTCCCCCGCTTGTTACTCAAGCATTAAAGAAAAGAAAGAGAAAGGCGGGGGTGTTGAGATGGCCCTCCGCTTATTACCACCTATGATGGAAGCGAGATGCATCCATAAAATAACCCTTACGACCTCTAGATCAATCTCCAGATAAGCGTTTACGGGTACTCCGGTTAGTACTTGCGTAATCGAGCTCCCAAGTGGCGCGAATGCTCGTCAGAAGTTACGATACCTCAGGAAGAACCGACGTATAGTCGCCAGCCTGGAGATCTGAAGGATACATTTACGACATAATTTACACACGCTCCCGCCGAGATTTATAAGGCCGGTGTGACAACTTTTAGGTAGTGTGTGTGCTCAATTAAGCTCCATTCATCGTAGCCTAAACGAACAAAAAAGAGGATATGTATGACGGGGATAGCGTAACAAAAGTATAAGACGCCGTGATGAATAATAGTAGTAAAAAAAGTGCGAGGAGGAGGATATAATATGATATTATGGACAAAGAAAAATGTAGGTTGGTGGTCGTCGTTCCGGCGGTAAGAGAGGTGGGGGGAAATTTCGTCAATTATCGTATCAAAGACATGTCCATATCCTTTATCCTCCTCTTTTCCCCATTTCTCTCTCTTCTGTGGCTAAGAGTTTACACACAAAAAAATCGTGAAAAAATGAAAACAAAGATAACAAAACAACGGGGAGTTGAGATGTTTATCTTAATCTTCTAGCTTCACGCTCGGATTCGAGGAGGCAGAGGATGTCGTCTAGAGGAAGGAGGGAAAGTTCATGTTAGTGGTTTGTTCGATGGTCTTTGTGGCGGTGAAAGATAAGGGGGTAGGAGGAGGGTTAGTACCTTCTCTGACGGGTCCCTTGACGTTTCGGATGATGCTTCGGGTCTTGTCGTCCAAGAATTCGACACGGACTTGGGTGACACCTCCACGGGAACCTGTGATTCACGTAAGGTCGGATCAGTGTCTGTCGTTCGTAAGGTTGGTCCGGCAGCAATTCTATCCATATGTTCATTCGTCCGTCTATCCGTCCATTCTTTCACCGTTCAATCGGTCGATTCATTGTGTGCCTTTGTCGTGATCTCGAATTCATCTTAAAATCTCGATCCTACTCTTGACAGGTCGTGGAAACGAGGGTTTCGAGCATCTCCCTCCAGTTCGTATACCCCCGTTTGTCGTCTATCGTGTCCATTTCCATTCCATCACTTCGTAACATATCCCCTTCTTCCCTTGCTGATATCGTGCCAAAATCGACGAGAAAAAAACGGAATATAGCTTACCGGTACGGCCGAGAACCTATAACATCAATAGTCAGCTTCATAAAGTTCCAACGGTAACCAATATCTCAGACCGTCCGTACCTTGGTAACCTTGACCAACTTGACTGGGGTCTTTCCTTCCATCTTGCAGATTTAGAATTTGTACGAAAAAATGATCGACTTTTCGGGGGGAGAGAGGTATATTATCGGGTGGTTGATGGGGTCGTCGTCGTCGTCGGGAATGGGAATTCTTGGTAGGGAAGAGAGAATTTGGAAATTGAATATTTTTTTTGTTGGAAAGCACACTGGCAGGGAATTTTTGGTGTGGTTTGGCGAGTGGCTATTTCCTTCTTAGGAGGGCTTTGCTTTAGGGCAAACACAGGCTGGAGTATGCCAAGACACGACAAACACAAAACCGCGCGGATGTGTTGTTCAGCCGCGCTTGGACAACACTTTTCTGGTGGTTCCGCATGTTGGTTGTTCGTCTGCTGATTGGTAGCTAGCCTCGAATGTGCTTCCCTTGTCTTGTTCATGCTTGTTCTGGTCCAGCTCCCAGCACGGAATGGTCCCTGACGGGTGGATATCGCCGGGGAACAAGCCAGTGACAGACAGCCGGTTAGCTAGACCAATTGGCCAATTGGAGGGGCTCTGAGGGGTTCATTCTGGCCCAAGAGGGGCTCTGGATGAACAGAATGGAGTCATCGCTGTTGGTGTTGCGGAATTCAAATGGGGACATCCGCTATCGGCCCGCTCAACATAATTGCTCTTTAAAAACCCACGTTTAGTCAACTCTTTATGACAATTCAACCTCCAATTCAACAGACTACAATTCAAATCCCTGCCATATCGTATCGTATCATAAATTGACGCTGCTTCCCCGCTGAAAGAGCAACTCGTTGCGATTCTCTCTTGTTGCTGCTGCTGTTGTTACGAATTAGTGCTGCGACGCCTACCACGACCACCAACATTGCGACGATTCTACACCGCTATCATCACCAACCTCACCGTCGCCTCAACTTCCTCGGCAAGCTTTCTCCATCTCGCTCTCCCTATTGTCTACTTGGAGTCCCGTCCATCTGAGCATTGATACGAAGGTCATCATGGAATTGGTCAACAGGTACTCAGCTCACCTGCTGTTGCTTCATCATCCTCCAATTGAGCTAGCTCTCCATCTACCTGTCGATCATATCATCATCCTAAAAGCTTCGGATAACTGACGTAATGGTTTCTCCATTAATTTGTTCAATAGTCTCGATGGGCGCCTTCTCATGGCCGTTCCGAAGAGTAAGTTTACCTCCCGGATCTGACATTATTAACCCGTCGCAATTGGTTGCTGACAATTTGCTTCTTCTTCTATTAGAGGGTCGTCTTCACGAAGCGGCTTTGACTCTCCTTCAGGGGTCGGATATTCAATTCCACAGGCACAACCGTCTTGACATTGCCCTATGTCACAACCTTCCAATCGCTCTGGTCTTCCTCGGAGCCGCCGACATCCCTGTTTTCGTCGGAGAAGGTCGTTGCGATCTCGGAATCACCGGTCAAGACCAGGTTGCCGAACACCAGATCTCCGTTGAAGAGATCCTAGAGCTTGGATTTGGCAAATGCAAGCTTCAGGTCCAGGTTCCTGCCAAGGGTTCCATCAAGGATCCCAAGGAGCTAGTCGGTAAGAACGTCGTCACCAGCTTCACCCATCTCTCTAGGGAGTACTTCAAGTCCTTGGAAGTCGAGATGTTTGGTGCTGAGGCCGTTGAGAAGAACGGTATGAAGACCACCATGAAGTATGTTGGTGGTAGCGTGGAAGCTGCTTGCGCTCTCGGCGTCGCCGACGGGATAGTTGACCTCGTCGGTAAGTTGCTTCCCTTTAAAATGATATTTGTGATGGGTAGAAGCTAACCATGGATGATACAGAATCCGGCGAGACGATGAAGGCAGCTGGCCTCACGGCCATCTCCACGGTCATGACGACCGAGGCCGTCTTGATCAAGTCCAAGCATCCACGCAACCCCCAGATGGCCGACTTGATCCTCTCTCGCATCAAAGGCGTCATCAGTAAGTGGTTGATTTCCATCAAATGGCTTCTGTGTATCAAATCGATACTAATATGACCGACCGTAGATGCGAAGAAGTACGTGCTCTGCTCGTACAACATCCCACGTACGCTTCTTTCCGTCGTCCACGACATCACTCCCGGCCGACGTGCACCCACCATCACCTCCTTGGAGGAGGAAGGATGGGTTGCCGTCCAGGCAATGGTGGAGAGAAACCGTGTGGCCTCGGTCATGGACCAGTAAGTCTCGTCCTTCTTCTCCTTGTTCACCAAGCCGGCTAGCTATTAACACCATATCTTCAATAGGTTGGACGAGGCTGGTGCTCACGATATCCTCGTGACGCAAATTTCCAACTCCCGTGTCGGCAAGCACTAACTTGCCTCGCCCGTGCCTCTTTTTTTTCGCCCCCTTTCCTTCCTCCGTTTCATCTTACGATTTTTTAATGTGACAAGACCGGGTGTGTTGGATCACTATGTCTTCTTGTGCACCAGATGATCATTTCTACTTCTCCCGACGAGCGATATTTTGCGTTTTCATTTTTTGGAGTACTCTTTTAACGAACACGAGAAGTTCAGTCGAGACCTCCATTGTCAATCGATACCATTTTCTCCTCTTCTTCTCCATATCACGGTTTACGATCTTCTTTCCCGTGGGCCCTTTTATTTCTCCAATCGATACCCTTTGCTCCATTTTGTTTTTATTTTCTCATCGACGCCTCGTTTTTTTCTTTTATCCTGTGCCATTTTTCTCACAAAAAGTTTTGAATATGTGATAGATGTGTATAGACCGCGTGTGTGCGTTTATTCTGTTCTATAGAATCCTATGTCCGATATGTACATAACTTTGAGATGATTATAATTCTCGGTTTACCGTTACCGTTTCTTTTGACCCTCCTGATTCCGTAAGCTTGATGGTACGTACCTTCTGGTCTACGAGATACATGTCTGCTGGTATGCTGGAGAACCAAGCGATGTCATAATCAATCTTAACATTAACAACCGACCATGTCTGGGTACGAGACAAATTAACAATATTAAAGCCTAACCATCGTTGACCAAGTAATACCATGCACCGTACCACACTCCGGATAGGAAAAAAAAAAAAAAAGATAAAACAGCAAGGGGGTATATCCAGCACCATATCGAGAAAAGTAAAACTCCGGTAAAAAAAATCTGCCGCCGACCCCGAAACAAAAGCCCTCCACCGTAAGAAAAAGAAGAGTCTACGCCCTAACCTTCCTCATCTCCACCAACAGATTCGGCAACAAAATTTCGCCGATATGAGGGTATTCGAACCTACTATACTTCACGTATATCCTTGCTGGGACGGCATACCCCAACTCATCCGCGTGGTCCATCGTCATTCTATTGATCGCCTTGATTGAAAGAAACAAGTCAGCTGTGTACTATCGACAAGTATGCAAACTCGAATACACACCTTGACACTCGCAGTCCCCGAAAATGCATCGAACAACGTCCACCCTTCCCTACCACAAACTTTATCATCCCTGTTAACAACCAACGTATCCCTCTCTTTCTCCAATCCCATCCCTTCGAACGCATAATTTGCAACCATCTTGACTTCTTCATTGTTCACCTCTGGTATCGCCACGAACCGAAATTTTGGGATCATATCTCCTTTGTTTCTTAGACACCTCGAAGGAGTCGTAGAAGGTGAGGATGATGAGGAAGAGGAAGAAGAGGTACTGTACCGTCTCCAAACTTCATACATGATATCACTCCACCATACCCCTTTCACCTCCCCCATCTTCACTCTACCGTTATTAGAAGAAGGAGTAGAAGCCGGGCAAAAATTCAAATCCTCCCCCTTATAGCTCCTATAAACACTCAACACCCCATCATCACCCGAAACCCCGAGTTGATAAGGCGGAAAAAGTCCATTGGGATGTTTATAACCCTTGACATAATTATAAACCGAAACTAAAGTTTCAATACCGGGCTGCGAAGAACGGCAGGAAGTCGCTTCCATGAATAACGATTCCAGGGTTGGTGATGATGGGGTATAGTGGTTTTGGATGGTGGAGAGGGTGTAATTGTTCGTTACGGTTAGGAGGTTATGGTGATTTTTTGTCCTTTGGTGGTTATCGGAGAGGGTGGTCGGAGGGGAATGACGATGGGAGAGGCCTGTCGATGCTAGCGATGAGATCTGTGGGGGGATATTGGCATTGTTTGCGATGATGGTCGTGGGGTGTTGCGAAACGTTGGATTTGGGTTTGGAGTTGTTGTTACGAGAACGAGAGCGAGAACCGTTGGAGACGACATGGTCGACTTCGACTTCGATGATGTGGATTAGGGATGTGGGCTTTTGGTCGGTGGCTGGGTAGCGTATCGGAAGGGCTACTTTTGCCATGTTTTCCCATGCATACGTATCTATCTATGGGGGAGGAGTTTAATGAGGTTTGATGAGGTTTTGTATGTTATTTGGGAACCCTTTTGTTGGATTTTTCCGGGGGGCTTGTCGTCGCGGATTCGGAAATGGGATTGCGGTTGGGCGACCGGAATTGGATGATAATGACGATTACGGTGTCTGTATTTTTCCGGCACGAAATAGAAAGGAAATGTCCAAGTTTCTTTCGAAGTATTCAAGTCCTCGAGAGAATGATGAGGAAGTCGAATGGGAAAGAGGTGGTTTGATGTTCCCTGTTTTTTGTATGGCTTCGTTGGTCGTTGTGGAGCTTGACGACCCATTGTTGCATTCTGGAGTTGGAAATGTGTTGCATGAGACTAAGCCGGGTTATGTTCCTTTGGATGCTTTTGATTCGCTCGATATTGATTCCTGGACCACTTCTTCTTCTAGTTTCCCATGCAAGTAAAGACGGAAGGAAGTCTAGAAATGTTTCTGTACTTTTATAGATGAGGGTTTATTTCGTTTCATTCTTAATACTTGTAAAACGTATCTCTTGTTTTCTAAAAGAAGAAAAATAAATGTTTCGAATTCATACGCCTGCCCGCCGGTTTATAATAATATACATCGTAACCCTCGTGTCTATTAGTAGGTACTTTATTGTACACCGATCAATCCTAATGATACCCATATCGGGTGCAAAGTCGTTCACACCGCGGTACTAGTACCGGCAACGGTAATAGTATCAGCGGCAGCAGCAACTTCCTCCTTCCCATCCTCGTCAGCACCGCCGTTATCCTCCCCCCCGGAAGCCGTCGCGGAAGCCGCCGCAGACGCAGCCGCCTTTTCTTCCGCCTCTACCGCTTCGAGCCAATCATCCACCGGTTCCTCCTTCGGCAGCACCGGACTCATAATTTTATCCTTTCCCTTCCCAACATCGCTTTTAACACTCAACCCTTTTGACCCTGCACCCCCACCTCCTTGTAACACCCCAAACAAATTCGCATATGATCCCGCAGTCTGCGGTCCCGGTGGAGCAGCAGCAGCTCTGACCCCTTTCCCCACAGAAACTACATTCCACCCTTGTCCTTCTTTTCCATTAACCTTCCCGTCCCTTCCCACATAACAAAGGTCCGCCGAACTTGCAATCCGATTCACCACACAATGGCGTCTAACGGCCCCTCTGACGCTTCCCAATTCAACTTCAACTTCTTCGGTTGAAAATGAGGAAGGTAGAGGTTCCAAAAGCACCTCTTCGTCTCCGTACCATCTAATCCCAAACCTCAGCGTTCCCTGTCTGAGCACCCCTGCCAATTCCTTCTCCAATTCATTGGTCAACAATCCGACCCTTAGTCCGCTTAAGAGTATGGCATTAACAGCCGGCAACCCCGTCGCCTTTCGTAATTGCTGGATTCCACTTGCCGTGGCGTTGACGCTTGAAGCGGAGGCTGCAAGAGCCGCCTCTTGCCTTCTAACCTTCACCGCATCCGCCAACCCCCGGATCGGCATCTGCCACGATCCGTTCTTCATAACAACCACACTCCTATAAGGCTCCGGATCCTGACTCTCGGAATCCAACCCATAATCCTCCGCCAATCCGTGAATAAACCCTCTAAAATGAGTCTTCATCGGTTTAAAAGCCAACCTAACCTTCCCGGAATCCTCACAAAACTCCCTCATCATCTTCTCAACCCCCCCGCACCATACTTTGTTATCGATGTAAAACTCCAGCGTATCATCGCTATAAGCATTAATCGCCTCCTCTGCCGCTTTCTTCTCAAGATCGACGTTGAAGGCGGCGGCAAGTTGTCGCCGTCTGCAGTCGTCGATACATTTGATTTCTGCACGTTTTGGGTGTTGATTGTTCATTGATGTGTTACATGTAACTTCCTGCTTGACGTTCCCGCATGGGCAGGAGATGATAATCTTTGCCGCACAGGGAATGTTAACACTGCATGCGAACGGTGCGTGACAGGCCTCTCGACAATCATGTCCACATAGGGGTCGTGATTTCTTGCAGGTTTGGGTGCAGGGTTCCTGACAACCGCCTTCCGCGTGGCAGGTCTTTAGGCAGACATGGCTACCGCAGCTGAGGGGGAGACCGCAGGTTTGACCGCAGGAGACGGAGTCGCGGTAGCAAGGTTGGTTTTTGATCACGGTACGCCCGCAGACGCAACGTTTTTGGACGAGGTAAGGGCAATTCGGACAGGCTTCGTCGTCGAGATGGCAAAGATGGTCCGTGGGATTAGGGTGGCCGCATGGTTTCGAACGTTGGCAGGGAAAGCGGCAGGAAGGTGGTTTCGTGCCGCAGGGTACCGGGGGCATTATCCTCGTTCGGCCGCAGTGACTGTATTCTTTCTGTTAGCTTTTGTATGTAAAATTCGGGATTCCAGAGAAACATACCAAGCGAGTTCGTCGAAGCTTGCTTCTAGACAACTTCCACAAGCTCCACGATGGCAAAGTGCCGAACAATCGTGCGATCCACATTTAAGCGGTTTCCCACAAATCCTTGTGCAAATATGCTCGGGTTCGAAGTCCTCGGCCCTCCCTCTTACGTTGACTTTCTTCTTCGCCGCCATCCTCTCTTTCGCTTTCTGTTCGCCGGAGCAACATCTTTCTCCACATTCGTGCCTTAAGCAGTTCAACGTGGCGTGGCAGACCCTTCTGCACATCGGTTTCTCGCCTTGATCCCCTTGTAGACACAAACTCATCGATCCCGTCTTTCCGCATCTGCAGAAGATCTCGACATTCCGCGGACACATACCGCAATCTCCAGTATGACAGATCTGCTGGCATTCATGTCCACAAGGCAGGATCTTACCGCAAACTTCGTCGCAATGCGGTATAGGATCCGTGCATTTCTCCCTCTTTCTATCCTCCCCGAGCTCTGTTTTTCCGCACGGACACAACTTGATGACATCCGGTGAAAATGGACAATGCGGCTCCTCCTCTTCCGTAGAATGACACCCCTTCTCGCACCTATGCTCCCCACAATCGAATGGTTTCCCACAAACTCTCTCGCACTTCCAAAATCCCTCCCAACTCTTCTCCTCTCCGTCCACGGTCGCTCGACTGGCCTTCCCTGGTAGCTTATCGCAGCACTTAACTCCCTTCTCCGCCTCTCCACAATAACACTTCAACACCTCCACGACCTCACACCCCCCACAAACTCCGCCATGACATCCCCTTTCGCAAAGATGCTCCCCACAGGGCATAACATCCCCACAAACCTGCCCACAGCTCCATCCGTTCTCGTAATCGGTATCCAAACACCTCTTAACACTAACTTCCTTCCCACAAAAACACGGCTGCTGAGGCCCCATAGCGCTACAAGGGGGACAAGGTCCCGCGTGGCATTGTAGATCACAACCATGCGGACAAGCAGTAGTTTTCCCCGCCGGCGGCTCTCTCGGTTTATTACACGTCTGCCCACAACTATGCGGTGGCACAAACCTCGCTACCTCCGGTGACTCCGTTTTCCCACACCAACATGTATACCGTTCCGGAGCTTCAGTGCTAGTACTTTGACACCCAGGACAACGCCATGTTCTCTGCGGAACTATTTCATCATTAGAAGCGGACGGAACGTCCAACGCCTGTTTTGCCCATTTTTTGATACAGTATAAATGGAATACTGCGTAACAGGTGGTACAGTCCCAGATCTTGGATTTTCTGGTAACGGAGGAGTAACAGATCATGCATTCGTATTCCCCGGCTGAGATTTCGGTGTGAATTCGGCTAGTTAAGGTCTCAGCTTCTCGGAGAGTAGCCGGAGGCTTGTGGGCGCCTCGGTGGCGACGGGGTTTTGATGGGGCGGTGGTGGATTCGATTACTATCGTTGGTTGGGTATTGCTTGCGGAGGGCTGTCCTGATGTTGAGGTACTAGCTTCCGCACGGAGGGCTGTAGATGATTCGCCTTCGTCCTCTCCTTCTTCGGTTTGATTTGTAGCTTCCGGACGGGTTAATTTGCCACCGAATTGACGGCCTCCGGGGACAAAAGCACCGCCTCGATGGGCCCTTTGTCTGGCTGTGTTTCCTCTAGCAGCAGCATTTGCGGATGAAGATTGACCAGGTGTTTCCGTCGTTTCTCCTTGTCCTGACTGTGACTGTGACTGTGAAGCTTCAGTCCTAGGATGTCGGATGGTCTGTCCATATCTTCCACCCCTTCTATTCCCTCTATTAGAGCTCGACGTTGATTCCCTATCTCTTCTGGGATCCCCGGAGCTAGCATTCGTCCTATCTCTTCTACTAGGATCTCCCGAATTTCTTTGTGACTGATTCGGTCTCGAGCTTCTCGCCGCTCCTGCCGGCGTAGCAGTGGAGGTATTATCAGCGGTAGCGTGACCGTCCGAACCGTGCCCTAACGACTCAGCCGAGGCTTTTGGATCTTCTCGGGGTCGTCGGGGGGTTCTTCGTCGTCGGTTTCGGGTTTGGTTTTGTGTCGGCTGTTGTTGCGACTGTGATTGTATGGGTGGCGTAGAGTCTGCCATGTTTGCGAGGGACTGTTTGATGCCTGTAAGTTGTAGGTAAGCAGCTTAAGGAATAAAAGCCTTCTTGATCGTATAGGATGCCTGAAAGTGCTCGCTCAAAAATACTGTGAGCTAAAAGGCTAGCTATGGAATCTCAGTCGATGCTAATGTTGTTTGATGAGAGAAGAGCAGTAGAATTTCAAAAGAGGAATCGAAGTCGTTAATAAAGCAAACTTATGTCATCGCCACCAACCGGCTTAGTTAAGCTCAAGCAAGTTAGATTGGTTAAACAGTTCGGTTCAGAATGAATCATCATCCGATTCATACCCAAATTTTTCGCGGTGGACATCGCCATCCCCAAAGCAGCAAACGAGCCAAGCTAAACAATTTGGTTCCTGACTCTTAAACACACCTGTCCGTACAGGGATTACTGATAACCGTTCGTTATCGTTTCAACGGTGCTAGCTTGGGACCAGCCGGGTTTCACCATCGCAAGGCGGACATTATTGTTAAGAAGAGGGATTCTTGGGTTATATACAATCGGTACTTGTCCACCAACATCATTATTTGATATTATATAATTACACGAAATTAAAAAGTAGTGGTTTATCGATCTCTGGTAAAAGAACGGAATGAAAATGCCAGTGAGTCCCAGGGTATCATCTATAATACGCGTCTGCATCTGTATGGCTTCCCGCCTCATCTAAGTATCCACCATACTGATACCTTAAATAGAAAGAAAGAAAGAAAGACAAGCTGACGAAAGGAGATAAAATAATGCCGGAGAGGATAATGATAGTAGAAAACAGAAAGAAAACGCATAACTCCGCCCCATGCATTAATCAGATGCATATGAATGAATCCCGGACAGGAAAAAAAAAAAAAAGGGGGGGGGGGGGAAGCCAAGTAAAAGATAGGCATATTCGCTAAGAAAAAGGATAGATTCGAGACCGCAAAGATCTCACTGGGCTTTCTTATGCCTCGTAACCTCATCGTTGATAAAATCGTTGATATTTTCAAAGTATCCAGCTTCCATCACAGAATCGTTGTGAGTGCCGTTCGGGAAGTCTCTCCAAACTTTGATTGGTGCTTTGGAAATTGCGTGTAGTCGTTTCATGTGAGATGGTGGTACTAGTTCATCTTGTAGTCCGCTGAGGAATAGCACGGGGATTTTATTGATTTTCGGGATGATGTCTTCGGAAGGCCAGACTTGATGGCAAAGTCGGGTGACATATTTGGCGGGCGGGAAGACACTACTCAAAGTTAGTAACGCATCATCCAAGATAATTACGGAAAACACTTACTTCGGAATAACATCTCTCATGCTGGTAAAGGTATTCTCGAGGATAAGTCCAGAGAGCTGGTCCTGATGTTTGGCAGCAGTCGCAATTCCGAGTGCTCCTCCCAAAGACTGCCCATAAACCACCACCTTCGTCCCTTTGGTCTCGTCGTTTTTGAAGATCCAATCGAGCGCCGTTTCAGCATCGACTTTAAGTCCCTTTTCGTCAGGTTTTCCGGTACTTAGCCCATACCTATCACAAGATTAGCCTTCTGATCGATCTCATTCCACGGAAAATATAAAACCCTACCCTCGGTATCCCAGCATAAACACATTACACCCCATCTGCTCTGCAAACACCTTCGCAATCGGAATTCGATGCCCCACGTTTCCTGCGTTGCCATGAAACATCAGGATTGTAACGCCTTTTCTCTGAACTCCCTGTCCTCTTAAAAAGAACGACCGGAGAGTCTCGCCATCAGGAGTCTCGAGGTCGATCTTGTCCCAATTGGTCATATGAAACTTTGATGGGTCCCATAGTTCGGTTCGTGCCTCTGGTGGGAAGTGGCGCGGATAGATCAGGTCACTATTCAAATATTAGCCTTCCTACTTATTTCCTCTATTTTTACTACCTCAGTCGGGTAGATAGAACGTACTTTTGCTTGAAATATAGTGCAGTAGACAATAAAGCAGCAACACCTGTACTGGCCGCGATTGAGAACTTGAGATATGAAAAGGCGGTGGTATTGACCACATCGGCCCAGAAGTTTGACATCGTACTGCTGGTCGATTTTCGGCTGTAGCTAGTAGCCGTGGACAATCGCTTTCGTGATTTTGTGAAGGACCGTCTGGGAGGAGGCGGTGATGGGGTTGGCGGTGGCGGCCGTTGGGTCGGTTCAGCCGGTGGTAGTGGTTGTGGTTGTGGATTGAGTGGCTGGGCGGAAGGTGTGTCCGGGCTTGTGTTTAGAATAGCGGTGTGGAGCGATTCAAGCGAGATTTGAACGTGTTTGGAATTCGGACTGGCTGGAGTGGTGAAGCCGGGAATAATCTCGTCGGTCGGGGAAGTGGAAGGAGAAGCGGTTGTGGAAATGACGGGAGGAACGGATAGCGGGCGGGATGAGAAGATGTAAAGGAGTTTCGGCTTCCTGGATGGCGGTTGCGGTGGAGAGGGCGGATTCGACGGAGACGGAGTCGAAGAGGAAGAGGAGGAGGAAGTTGTTGATGATTGATGTGGCATCGAGTTTGACCGGCGACCCGGTCCGCTCGCCAACAGGACAAGCAAGCACCGGACAAACAAAGAGAAAGGTAACGGGGGAAACACTCAGTTGCCTGTAGTACAACAGACAATTGGAGAGAACTCGAGAACAGCAGAGATCGTGAAGATGGAAATGGTGATTGAAATGGTGATGGTGAGGAATAAGAACAACAAGAAGAAGAGGGATTGGAGAATAATTGAACTGGTGTCGGAAAAGAATAAAGAAAATTAAAAAAATAAAAAAATTCATTCTAAGAACATTCTACCCAGCCTTAGCATGCAGCCATCCCACGGAAGCGACATCGCCAAATCCACAATTCCCCTCCAACCTTTTGAAATTCGCAATTAACAGGGGGTGGTTGACAGGTTCTTTCTTTATTATCAGGATCGATGGGCTATTATCTAGTGTAATCATCAGCAGGGTTCTATCGCGACCTCCCCTGCTATCATCTCTACAATTGACAGGGTCCTATGATGCTCTGCGAAATTGCAATCTCGTCTTTTCCATATTATTAGCACTGGCACAGACATTTTTTGGCCCCCAATGCTGCCTGGACCTGGAGCTCGGATGCACTTTGCCCTTCGATACATCTCGTCAAATGATCATTCCTTCCAAATCACCCTTCAATTCACGGTCACGCGCAATGTATTCATTGTTTTTTTAAACCGTAATCTCAAGATCTTAAGACTTTCGCTTTTGATATGCATTGTGCACCAACACGGTTTGGTTAGCCTGGTGATAATACTGGATACTATAGTCTCGTGTGTCTGTCGCCACTTTTAACTATCCCGAGGTGGTTTGAGATCGATCGATCCTGCAGGTGTTTCAGCAGCCATGCCAAAGAACCTCGAATCGAGGATACCGGCAATGGCACCAACACACATGCGTGTTGTATTTTGCAGTCCCAATTCTTCCCAATCGAAAAGCTCAGTTTCGACTCGACGAGAACCCGCCAACATATGTTAGCATTTAGGACTATACAATAGGCGCAACTTGTTTCAAGTATGTAGCAGTTCATCTCCGGACTCAGCTTTATAAATGTTATTACGTTAGAACACCACACATTAAAAGCACAGCATTACAGAGTCAATATGGCTCCGGAGGGAGAGGTACCTTATTACCTCGAAGGGCCAGATAGAACCAGTGCACCCAATAATGAGCCTGGAGATGATGGTGGTGTTGGGCCTAGTAATTGGTACCTACAATATTGGATGGATGGGGAAGGTGGTTCTGACTCAGGATCTCAGAGTAGTCAGAAACGGGACGTTGTTGGGGGGCTAGTTACGAAGGTAAGGTCCAAGGGTCTGGGAGACACCTTGAACAAGAAAGCAACGGATCGAATAGCTTGCTCGCAGTTTAAATAGTTGAGGTAACTGCAAATACTTTTAAAGTTAAGCGTGGATATTAGGTTTACATTGATAGGGTACTACGGCTTGGTCTCGGTCCTGCGATCTATAATTTGGTTATTGTATGTTCAGCTGGCCAGATGTTGCAGATTGAATTGGCATGAGAGGTTGGTTTATACTTGGTCTCGTATTAATATTATAATGTTTAGGGAAAACTTCCGACAAGGTCTGAGTACAAGGTAAAAAAAAACTTCAAACGTCAAGTCAATATTTAAAATATAGGACATGGATACTATGCAATAGGTAGATATCCAGGCCAACAGTAGCTAGAACTCCGTTAATACATGAAAATCCTAGTTTAATTTGTCTCGCCGCCAGACATCTAGACTCCTCAAATGTGTTGGATGCAAATCAAATATACACCTAGGTATATCCATACAAATCTAATCCCTCTCGTCCGCAACTTCCCCGCTAACCCCATTGCCTTCTCGCACAGGATAACCATTTTTATCTTCAGACATCTTATCCGATAGCAGTGGCAAACTTTCTCGCTTCTTAAACCCTCTCCCTTTCTCATTCCCACCCGGCCCCGGATTCCGATCCCATTTCCCAGAATCAAAGAGTCCGTTGACGGAAGCTTCTTCGTCGTGATAGGGATTCTCTCTCACAAATTCCAGAAAGTACGGCGGTTCTCCTAGTGGGGCTACATTCAAGCCGTCAGGTGGCGGGGTGAAGCCAAGTCTTTGTCCTGGCACCGTTGCTATGAGAGGGTCTACCAACCATTCCCATCCTGGGTTAAATGCCCGAATACCTGCAGGTATTCTATCGATTGCGTTTTGAAACTCTTGTATGGGGGACATAACGGTTGCAAGGTCGACTTCCGGCTGTCCTAATTCTGCAAAACAGTAGCAACCTATAGTTCCGACTCACAAAGCAAGGAGAAGATATTTGATTCAATGTTAGTGACCTTGTTTTTTATGCCATTCGTGTGAAGTTTGGTCTCATAGAATACGTAATCTATAAGTATATGGATACCAAAAGTAAGGACGAGAAAAAGAGAAATCCGGAATTTGGGAAAAATAAAAGAGGGACCCCTTACCCATCATAAAATCGCATTTTCTCGGATCCCATGCGCTCGTGCAGTGTATAGAATCAGGATTCGGTATAATCAAGCCATTTTCATTACAGCGAAGGCTCGTGCAGCATTCTAAACACCGCCTTATCTTTCGCACCTGGAACGCCCCCTGCGTATCTACGATATCCTTGAAAAGTTCGATGGTTGCCTCCCACTGGGCTTGTGGGATTCCACTTGCAAGATCCCACGGTGTCTGCCTGGTTACTATTCTTTCCATCTGCCGTAGCGTCCCGTCGATTGATTTGCAGCGTATATGCATTCTCCCAACATAAAAGAATGAGGGGTCTACAACTCGTTGGTTCAAAGTTGAGGTTTCTAAAGTATCCGGAGAGGACTTTGAAGTGGTGCCAATAATTCCGGGCACCATAGAGTCGAGTGTCTTGGTTGTGGTGACCTTGGGAGTCAAGGTGGCACTGTGGAGCGATGCGGTTGAGGTGAATTTCAAGTTCGTCAGGCTTGTAGCAGTTATCCACGGAATAGATACAGTCGTGTTTGGAGCTGTAAGGTTACTAGATACCATGGGAGAGGCAATGGCTACCTGGGCCGCATTGAGTAGAATGGCTAAGATGCAGATGCCGGTGCCGGTGCCGGGAACAGCATCATCAAAACCATCTTTGCGGGACATACTGGAACGAAGTAGAGGCAGCACAAGGAGGGCTATAGTATACTAGCGTTGCGAAAATACTCTACCATATTTCGCTTAGAAAGATAGAGCTGGGAAATAAGGAAATTGACGAGAGTCTTTTTAGACTTGACGGCCATTTAATATGTGTTAATATTACATGGTTAATTGACCATGCACGGATGCTTTGGAGTCGAGAGAAAACATTAGCGCCTGGACTTGAGGCTAAGGAAACATACCAACTTGGTTCCACTGTGCTAATGCAAGATCTTCTGTGGCTGCCTCACAAGAAGTACGATCGTGTATCCAGATGCACCGGCGCCACGAACTCATTACCAAGGCACAGCCACGAGTTAATGTCAGTTATGTGTGCACGTGTTAGTCTCGACGCTGGTGTATGCAATTGCACTACAGAGTGCCGCCCACAAATTCAAAACGATTATGGTTGGGTCAAGAACAGTCGGAACTAGTTGCTGTAACAGGCTTCTGAAATTGCAGCACTGGCAGCACGCTGGCAGCTGACCTCGAGACTGCGGCATTGGTATCTATATATATAGTTATATGCATCGACATCTGGCACTGAAACTACTTGAGACCAACGTTATAAGGACCTTTGAGCGCTTGCGGGAAGCTTTAAATACCACATTTTTTTACATAATCAGGCAGTGGCTCCGAGACCAATAAGGCAGCAGATTAAGACCTATGATCTTTGTTTGTACTAAAAGCTTAAAGGTTATGTTGTTACGAGAACTGTTGGGTTTTGCCAAGTTGCAGACTGTTTGAACCTCGTTGACAACCGTATGCCTCGATACCAAGGTGTTGGATTTTCCACAGCCCCGTGTTGTACCATTCCGGACGGGCCTTGACCCCGGCGTCCCAGTCCATTCCCCGAGCGGCCCCGGGGCCAGCACACGCGTTCAAACCTCAACCCTCCAAGCTCCTCCACGCAATCCCACTTCCAAACCCTCACGACCCTATCACCATCATCCCACAGGCTTCAAAAACCCACCCCATCCGGACCCTCGTACCTTACAAGTTCGATTACACTACAGCTATCCACCATGGTCTCTAGAACCGGGAATCTGACCGAAGGTCCGTCTCATATCCGTCTTAAAATCAAGCTGCGAGCGTAGCTAACGAAGCCCGTCTATAGATGGTATCCACGTCGACATGGAGCACCTCAAGAAGGGAGAAGTAAAGTACGTCATCTATTCATAAACATCATTGTTTAATCCTATAGCTGACATTCATCTCTATAGCCTAGGAACCTCAATGTACGTCTTCCCATACCCCAGCCGACCGGACGAGAGCAGCAGGCTAACGAAGGGGGATATATAGTATGGCCATCGAATTCGACGGTGGTGTCATATTAGGTGCAGACAGCAGAACTACAACGGGAGCATACATTGCTAACCGTGTCACCGACAAGCTGACGCAGATCACTGACTCGGTATGGTGCTGTCGGTACGTATTCCCCCGCGTCCCCGATAGATTACCAACAAAAGGCTCCGAAGCTGAACTTTTGACGTCTTCATCTAGTTCCGGCTCTGCCGCAGACACCCAAGCTGTCGCTGATATCGTTCGATACCACCTCAACCTCTACGAGTAACCCTCTCCCTCCCATATGACCAACCCCTCTCATAACACAACACTAATAGCATGCACGCATACAACAGAACCCAAAACGGCCACCCACCATCCGTCAAAACCGCCGCTTCGATCTTCCAAGAAATCTGTTACACAAACAAAGACGCCCTAACAGCCGGTATCATCGTAGCAGGTGTCGACCGTCATCACGGTGGTCAGGTCTGGAATATCCCACTCGGTGGTTCCCTCCATAAGTCGAAATATACAATCGCAGGAAGCGGTAGTTCCTATATCTATGGTTTCTGCGACAGCTACTGGAAGGATGGGATGACCAAGGAGGAAGGTATGAAGTTTGTGAAGGAGGCGTTGAGGGAGGCTATCAAGTGGGATGGGAGTTCGGGTGGTGTTATTAGGATGTGTATCCTGAGGAAGGGGGAGAAGCCAGAGAGACATTTGTTCTTGCCGGATGAGGATTATGCCAGTCCTGTGAAGTCGGCGTAAGGATTTAGATTTTAAGTTCTTGGATATAAAGGTTTGTTGACACACTACTACCACCTGAGATATCAAATATATGGGTATCATGCATGAAATTCGAGGCATTCGTGATGAAAATGCCCTTTGTCTAGGCCGGTCATAATATACAATTCAACTCGCTAAAACGCCGATATAAAATAATACAAAGGGAGACGGAAAAATATGTCGTAGTTCGGCCAGTCGTCTTTTTCTCTTGTCTCGTCATCAGACTCCTCTTCCCACACAGAGATCTCGGTCTACTCGATCCTTGGTGGTGGAGTCTTCCCGTCTCTCCCTCTTCTATCACCGGGACTTAAACTCCTCTCCGCCGTCCTCCTCAGTTTCTTCACAATATCTAGCATCTCGTGCCTTCCACGCATAGCATCCCACCCCTTCCCTCTCAGGCTCATTTTGACCCCCTTCTTTGCCGGTGTGTCCAACATCCTCTTCAACAAATGTCGCATATTCATGCAAACATGGACCCCGCAGTCATAAGAATTTCCTTGTTGAGGTGTATCGTCGTCTAGCTCGTAAAAACTGAGGGGATACCCTATCCATTCTTCGACTTTCACCGCCACGTCCCTCGCATGCCGTCTATTAGATCCTCCTAGTGAATCATAATGAAACGCAGCTCTATCTTTAACGCTAACAACGAGCAGAGACCAATGACTGCCTCCTTCGGGGAGGTTTGGATCTCTATTGTCGTTTATTGGGAGGAATAGGTGTGTCGCTGATGTTATCGGTGGGAGAGCGGAGAGGATGTTTAGGATTGACGGTTCAACGCGAAGGAGGAAGACCATCGAGGGACGGAGGAGAAGGATACCATCGCAGTCACTGTGGGAGAGCATTTCCCGTTCGAGGTACTCCTCCCAGAAGGCGATGTTGTTGTCTGTTAACCAGTCGTTTTCGAGACAGTTTATGTCTTCTTGGTAAAGACAGATGTCATGATCTATTCGGAGATATTAGCACCAACATTCATCATTATAAAATACCAAGGAATAGGGACTAAAAAAACTTACAGCTCAAATAAGGCATATCGGCCTTTAACCGATCGCCATTCCGTCCGACTCTGTCACGAAGCGAATCTAACGCTCCGGACAGACGGTTCCGACTTCTTGTGCGCATGTGCATCGCAACGTCAGCGAATGCACCGGGAGAGATGTAAGGAAGGAGATCGTAGAGGTAGGAGATGGAGTCCGAGAAACAATTGTTTTGGAAATCCTCGCCGTAGGAGTAGTCGACGTCATATGCTAGGTCTAAGTCGTAGTATTCCTCTGGGTCCAGATCTCCGAAGGCGAGGGGGTCGAGGGGTAATTCGTGAATGGTCTCCAGCTTGGAAGATTTTATGATAATCGTTATAAAGAGTAGGTGAAGTTTATGAAGATGAAAGAGAAGGAGAAGAAGATGACGATGTCGGAG
The DNA here is from genome assembly GCF_004000055.1 of Arthrobotrys flagrans. Taxonomy (NCBI): domain Eukaryota; kingdom Fungi; phylum Ascomycota; class Orbiliomycetes; order Orbiliales; family Orbiliaceae; genus Arthrobotrys; species Arthrobotrys flagrans. The sequence goes on from NW_027137556.1 coordinate 3,163,610, forward strand.
GGGCTTATAATATGACTGCGACGACTATTGCACTGCACTGCTGATTTGACGTCGGGCGGCGGCGGCGGGTGACCGCAGACGGAAGAAGGAAAGAAAGTGTTGTGATGACGACGAATCGGTCGGGTTTATCCGTTGAATTTCTGGGGAATGATGTATGGTATAGTAAACGAGATGGAGTCAATAGATGGCCGCCTGGGGTAGATTAAAATAAATTAAACAAATCAAAATAGCTTCTCGCGAAAGAGACGATATGATGACTGCGGCAAAATGCACTGCTGCAGGTGATATGTACCCGACTGTAAATAATATATACACTCGAATTCCTGTCCTAACCGCTGGTACTTATGTCCTCGGCAATGTCTGTAAGCCGGTATATGTACAGGTACTTCCTTGTATCGTAGGCATCCCCGCAAGGACGCAGCGGATGTCGGTATAATGCATGCAGCTCAAGCATACATAGAACACAAATGTAGGTACTCGTACGCAGCATCCTAACCCAGATCCTCCCAACGTGACTGGACTACCGCATGCCAGAAGGGGGTTTTTTGTGGGCTTTTGTCCATAATCCTTAACCTGATTCGATCCGGCAGAGGACAAGGCTGGCCATTGGGCGTTTGTCCGACTCGCTTGCAGCTGAAGCAAGGGAAATGTAATGTATGGTGATTGTGACGGGACCGGTCATTCGCTATCCAAGGCAGGATGCGGGCAAACCAAGCCGAGAATAGCAGCTGCAGTGTCTCCATCCGGTCTGAAGATGCTACCGTTGCTTGTATTGGTTCGAAGGAACTAAATGAGATCATATCACTGCGTACTTCCAATACTTCCTGGTACCTTTTCTGCAACTAACTCCTTTTCCCCCTGCCTTGATTAAAGTATTTCCAAACCAGATACTCACAAATAAAATAAAATAAAATAAAATAAATATGTAAGATTGAAGAGATAAAGAATGAAGGAAGGAAGGAAGGAAGGAAGGAAGGAAGGAAGGAAGGAAAGAAAGAAAATACAGTAAGGGAAACAAAGAAGGTCAGATGAAACCCAGCAGCTGTTTGAACTTCAGATATGTCGCCCAGCAAAGTAGGCCGAACCCGATACTGAACGCTCCCATCCCTAATAGCACCCGGTTCTGTATCGAGAATGCCTCTGACTGCATATTAGCCTTTTTTCCTGAATCGACGTAATTAGGATCACAACTTACCAGCGCTCAGACTGCGTGCCTCCCGTTGTTTCTCCGCCAGTGTCTTAATCTCCAGCATCTTAGCTTCACCCCGCTCGCCGCAATCCTCGGAATAACTACTGCCCCGCCGGCTACTACTCCGTCCTGAATCGCTATCGTGTTCAAGAGCACTCGTTCTCCCCAAACATGGTTCTGTAGCCGACCTTAGGTCATCCTTAGGGGTCTGAGGTATCTTCCAATATAGCCAAAAGTATAAAAGCTGCTGTCGCTTTGTAAGGACACCATGCTGTCGGTCTTCTTCCAGTCTGCGTTTTCGGTCGACTATGGCAAGGGAGAGTATGAACGAGAGGAATAGAATCGGGGCCAAGATTGTCTGTAGAAACCATTTAATTTCTCAGTCAGTACCACCATCGACTAAATTCCCTTTCGATTAGTACTTAAAATGATAAGTACTTGTATATAACATAAAGAATAGAGAATTCATACTCTCGTCAAGAAATTATCTTTCACAAAACTAGGCTTGTCGGAATCATTATCATCTGTCGTCTTGATCTTGGCTGGTGCGGAATATGACCGTGATAGTGATGACGCAGGGGAATGGTCTGGGGATGCTACGGTCATCGTGGTCGCGTGTTGGCGAGCCCCACCATGGGAGAGATAGTGATAAGATTAGATAGTGTCTTGAAGTAGGTCGTCAGTTGTTTAGAATTGAATATAGCTAGGATAAAAAATAAAATAGTACAAGTGCTATCATCTGGGCGAGAATTGAAGTTCAAGTTGAAGTTCAAGTCAGAGTTGAGGTTGCATGAAACTGGCTGGCTTGAGGGGTGGTTGGAGAGAATGATCAATTCGGGGAGTTAAGCAAGCTAAGAGGTAAGTTTGGGAGATTATTAAATTTGAAGGTTGGCGAATTATTAAAGGCAATGAAACGATCATCGAATATAAAATCCCCAACGGCTCTTCTAACTTCATTTTATTCTTAAATCTCTCCCCGCGCGGGTTCGAGTAGCCAGTTACGGGAGTTAGCTATTGGTAAGCTTCACCGCCTCATAATCACTTCACAGCCTGTATATCGATTAATACGTACTAGTGTACGCGGACCCGGGTATACGTAGAGCATGGGGGACGATTCATGTCACTATTCTCCGTTTCGCAAGACGCCAATAAGTCCATCGGATTTCTCTTGAAACATGAACAAGTCGAAGAACCAGGCCGTGAAAGAACAAAATATGGCTGCAGATCGGAGCTACGGCTTCCCGCCGTCTCGACGATGACATACCTGGCCCAACCGACGAACATGGTTTGCTCGGTAACTTAAAATTTGGGTGCTATTTCTGGTCGGATTCAAACCCCGGACTTGGCGAGGAAGCTTGGGCCGTGCAGGGGTGTCCGAACCCGGTCGCTTTTATCGATTACGACGAATTCAATACGAGATGCGACATCAAGTGGGATGATACCGTTATATGCAATTACAAATCGAGATGGCTCATTCCTCCATGATGCATTCATTAATTGCACGCATATGGAGGGGCGACGAAAGCACCGAGGATCCAATGCAATGGTTTCGCCCTACGCTGTTGAATCCCGACCGCAGGGCCCTGTCTCATCACACTGTGCGTAAATTGGGTTGGAACTACAAGGGGGCTTAAGCTTAACCTTGGAAATTAGAGAGACGATGTATCCAACTGTCCATTCTAGAAGACATAGATGGCTTCCGTGCAGATACTCTGTTGGACGGACGTTCGAATTCTTGGACAATATCCGACACCTCAGAGCTTGCGCACGCAGTTGGCTGTTACTCACTGGACGACAAATGAAGCTAGCGTCGCAACGAGGGAGAGCTTAGGACTTGAACCGCCACCGATATGCATGGCCATGCCTGCGACATTGAGCTTCGAGGCTGAAGGATTTTGGACCGCTTTCTTCCTCTTCGCCGGCCAGCAAACCATCGACTCCTCTTTTTTCTACTCCAGATGACAAGATCCTCTTTCATACATTAACCGCCGGATTTCATAATCCTGCACAGCTAATATTTTACTAATCGCCTCGACCTATACTAGCAACCTGACTACAATGCTGAAGCGGATCCTAAAGGGTCGGAACCAGACCTCAAAAGACCATTCGAACTCGAGCTCGCGGGCCCCACTAGCATACGATGAACGCACCGTAGGCCCGTCTTCGAGTTCAATGAGTGCAATGAGCGCCGCACCCGTCGATTACCGCACTAGCCCGCCGAAGACATACTCTGCCTCTTCGAGTCTGAGCATCGCACCCGCTGAATACGGAGGGATCCGCCCTGATAACGACCCGTATTTCTATCAGCCACAGACGCAAAGGTCACCGCTACGGCCTTATAGCGGCAGCCAGTTCCCACCGGTGCCCGAATATAGCCAATCTTCACCGACAAATCCGTTTGGTTCCGCCAATGAGGTTCAATATGAACTTGCTACCCCAGCATCTTTAGTATCGCCGGCTGCGATCGATTATACTAGAGGACCGCCACTGCCGCAGTCACCTTATAGTCATGAACTAGAGTCTTCACCTATATCATCGCCAGCAGCGGTTAGTTATAGTCCAACACCGGTTGAGGGATATGCTTCGATAAATGCGCAAGTACAACCCCCCCTCGAAGACCGGTTCAGCAATATACGAGCTATGGAAATCCCGGCGAGGATGTCACAAACCAAAGGTCGGTCTACTCATAGATGTGATAATAAATTAGCTTATAAATTCGTTAAAACCATCTATAGACCCCCATATAACTACCAAGAACACACATACCCCCCGCAAACCCCAGCGCCCCTAAATACGTTACCCAAAGCGAAGCTCAGAGGACCCAACCTCGTTTCGAAAACACATTCCCAGAATCCGGCAACTCCAGCGCATCATCCCTCTACAGTCCACCGTTCTCAAGCGTCAGCAACTCCACAGCCCCAACATCAGTATATTCTTCCGACCGTCCTAACTACGCTCAAAACACTCCGAACACTTACGCCGATTCCACAACGGCATCTACCGATGATCCCAATGTCTCCAAATTCGCTGTCCGCATATTTTGCCAGCGGAAACGAGGGGAAGAGGATACGCACGAAGAATTGCCGCGAGATATCCGTGAGTTTAGACTTGCGAATTTGGCACTGATTAAGCTTGCGGCTGGTGGGGAGAGGTATGTGCTGCTTGATGCGGTGTTTGGAGAGCTGGATAAAGCTATTGCGCCGTTGCTGGAGAAGCATTGGTATCGTATGTCTTGCCCCCTTTTTATTTTTTCGGAGTGATTGGGCGTGGTTGACTAATATGTTTGTATGGGTAGTTACGCTAGATACAACAGTTCAAGACCATTATGTCCCCGGTGGGAAGCATGTGGTGGCCATCGGGAATATTATGGTGGCGTATAGGGGAACACAATCAACCTTATACGCTGACTTTAAGAAAGATGATGACTGTAAGTTTTCGCATTAATCCCGCAATCCACGATTATACGCAAGGCCACTTTTACTAACCAAATCGGCTTTTTGTAGATGCAAGATTCAAGCTAGAGATGGAATATGCGATGAATACCATTCGCAATAGCAATAGTAGCAGTTCGCCAAATGACGAGAAGCAGCTAGTCTCGTTCCCAGAGAAGAAGCCAAGATATAGGTATTAAGAGTGGGTAGCTCTATTAGCCCAAGAGGCGGTCATGTTTTATTTGTAAACTATTGTAAGTAACTTCGGTTTTTATCAGTGGGATTGGGAGGAAATCGGTGTTCAAGGCGTTTATTGGGAACGATTGGTACTGAAGAGTGCGGTCGTAGTGTAACTTACGATGTATATCCTTTTGTATAAAGTTGTAGTATGAACAAATTTTATATTATATACCGACCGGGTCTGGGCACGAGGCAAGTAGACATCTGGATGATGCGATTGTGTAAAAGGAAGAGTGAGATCTTTGTAGGGATATCGCCCACCGCGATCGCGAAAGGGGAATCTAAAGTTTTAGGAACGAGCCTTCAATAGATCGGGTCTCTCTCGTTTTGTATTGTTTATGGTACGTAGGACCAGGCCTGGGTACTAGCTTCTTCCTTCTAACTTCAACTATAGCTAACCCAACTGCCTACCCGGGCCAACTACTCTCCGGTAATCCACAATTTCAAGTGCCAATGTTGCATGACAGAAGTTACAATCATAAATTCAATCCCGGAAAGAGGGGGGACGAAATGTAGAGGAAAATTCACAATGAAGAAAAAGATCTGCCCCCCAGCCCTACTTCTAAATCTGTGATACTGTCTCCCGCTGCGATAGTACAACTGTATTGGATTCTTGGCATACTAATATATATGGACTCTATTATTATATCTACTCTTCTTTACCAATAAAGGATGATTTCTCGTAGCATATATATGTTATTTGATAGAAACCTCACAAGAGTCCATCATTCAGTGATCTATATATCTGGTCCGTGAGACCTGAAAACAAATATAACCGAGGTATTGTAGGCCGTGGACTTCGAATGACTTGAGGGCATATGAGAATCGATAGAAAATGCCCAAAGTATTGTAATTCCATACTCTGCAAGGAAATTGTTGGATTTTGATGAGGAACTTCAAAAAGTGCGTTGCCTTCAAGTTCATCCACATCCTGAGAAACCAACCTCATCGATTCTTCATCAATTCTAGCCAATTAGTTCTCTTCTCACCATTAAAGATACCTTCAAGTAAAATATACACCCTGTCTCCCATACACTCATGCTCCAAAAATGCAATCCTCCAGTCCACAAACAACTACTTCCAACCGCCCAGGTACTCGAGGTGCAGGAGCCCGACCTCCTAGCCGTCCTCGAACCGCAGGCTCAATATCAGGAGGCACAGTTTCATCCCAACAAGTCATATGCGCTCTTACCGAGCCCCGCGGTGCCGTGGCTCAAGTCGGTCTTGCATTCGTTAATGTCTCGACGGCTGAGTGTATTCTTTGCGAGATATGTGATTCCCAGACTTATGTTCGGACGTTGCATAAATTGGCGGTTTTTGATCCTTTAGAGGTATGCCAATGTCGATACATGTCCATCTCTACGGAATTTCAAGATATTACATGATGTGAAACGACCTACACGTCAATTACACGTAAGTCAAGATTGAATTCGTTCCTGACCTAACCTTATCTCTGGCTGCACAGATCTTGATACCAGAAACTACCCTCCCTCCAAGAACATCCAAACTTCCCGGTATCATTCAAGAAAACCTGCCAGGTGTCCGACTGACCACCCTGCCACGGAAATACTACAACGAAAAGATAGGAATGGATTATATATCCCGTCTATCATTCAAGTCTGAAGCGGAAACGGTACAAGTCGCAATATCAGGAAAGTTTTATGCTATCTCTGCAGCCGCTGCGGTAATTAAGCATATCGAATTACAGTATAATATTGGGTTTGTGGGACATAGTTTGAGGGTTCGGTATCAGAGTAGTGAGGGTATGTTGTTGATATTACCTTGTCGACAGGTTTCCTTATCCCAATGAATTGGGGCATATGCTAATTACTTCGATTTCTTTTAAACTAATAGGAGCAATGGTGATCGACTTCAGCACTGTCAAAAACCTTGAACTGATACAAAATCTACGGAATCCGAAAAGCGGAGACTGTCTCTTTGGTTTGCTGAATAACACGGTCACGCCGATGGGTGGAAGGTTGTTGAGGTCGAGTATTTTGCAACCGTTGACGGATACTAGTATCCTAGAGGGTAGACTTGATGCAGTTGAGGAGTTGGCTACCAGTGAGGAGATGTTTTTTGGGATTAAGAAAGGTATAGAGTTTTTGTGGAAATTTGGGCGCTATTTTGAGGGATGCTAATGATTATAACAGCCCTACAGGGATTTGGAGATATGGACAGGCTGCTTACGTCGGTATGTTCCCAGAATCCGAAGTACGAGTTTTTTATTTATATTGCATGCTAAATTTTATGCGGCTTTAGCTCATCACTGTTCCGGTCAACTCATCACTCAAGTTTTCTGAAAAATCGATCAATGATGTTATACTCCTTAAAAAGGAGCTGGCTAGTATTACTCCGATACATGATGTGTTGGTGGGGTGTAATAGTAAGCTTTTACTAGCGGTGAGAAGTGTAAGTTATTTCCCCATTTTAGCTCCTGGGATATATGTCTTTGTGGATTGAATTGCCGATAGCTTTCTTAGTTGTGTAGCTCCGAGAAATTCCAGACGGTGCAGGATCTTATTGACGAAGCGATTTCGCCGGATGCTGCATGGGCGAGTACACCGGTCGATTTGCGGCATCAAAGGTACTTTTACCCGTGGTATTAGATGAATAGAGGCTAATCCAAGGTGAAATAGGTGTTATGCAGTCAGAGTAAGCCCTCAAATTGCTTTGTTATATATACCTAGGTAATAGCACAAACTAATAGTTGCCAGAGCGGTGTCAACGGTCTCCTCGATGTTGCCCGTCAAGCTTACAAAGAGGCTACAGAAGACTTGCACGTTCTATTTCAGGAGATTGCCCGTATGTTTTCCCCCATTTTCCAACCATATAATACGATGGAATTCAAACCAACCAGCTTTGTAGGAGAATATAATCTCCCAACGTTGGAAATTAAATACGATGCCCAAAGAGGGTACTATTTACGTCTTCCGGTCGCGGATATTGAAGATGCACCGTTACCACCAATCTTCGTCAATATTATGAAAAAGAAGAAGTTTGTGGAGTGTACAACTTTGGATATTATGAAGCGGAATGCTAGAGTACGTTTCGTATAACCTCGATTATATGTCCTTAGACGCCCACGACTGAAACCTGTAAATTTTTATATGGGTTAGATTGGTGATGCCATGACTGAAGTTCTCTTGATGAGTATGGAATCTTGAATATGACCTATAAGACTTATTTTTTGCTAACATGGCTTTCAGGTGACCGAACGATACAGAAGCTCATTGATGCTATCCGAGGTGAAATGTTTGCTCTATACAAAGTATGCGAAGGGGTTGCAATGCTTGACATGATAAGCTCCTTTGCTACCCTTGTGACATTCTATGAATATAGTGTGTATTGAACCTTCTATTCAAAATACAAGAAAATATGCTAATGCACCCCTCCAGCCCGCCCAGAATTCAAAGACACCTTGGCGATAAAGGATGGCAGACACCCCATCCGCGAGAAAATCCATAAGGAAAAGCTGATCCCCAACGATGTCTATGCTAGCCAACAGACTAGATTTCAAATTATCACGGGGTGTAATATGAGTGGGAAAAGTACATATATCCGTCAGATCGCACATATGACGATAATGGCACAGATTGGTTCTTAGTATGGGAAAATTCCACTTCTTTTCTCTTCCTTGACTCAGTAACTCATTCTTTGTCATATTTGAAGTTAACGGAAGATATGTGCAATAGCGTCCCAGCATCCTACGCCTGCTTCCCACTAACGACCCATCTTTTCGCCCGCGTCTCAATGGACGACGGCATCGAAGCCAATGTTTCGACATTTGCAGCAGAAATGCGAGAGACGGCGTTTATTCTTAAGAATGCGACGGAAGGGAGTATGGTTATTATGGACGAGCTTGGGAGGGGGACTTGTACGAGAGATGGGTTGGCTATTGCGATTGCTGTTTGTGAGGCTTTGATCGAGAAGAAGGTTGGTCCAGTGTTTTGTTCTCGAATGAAGTGGTGACGCGGCTCACTGATTCTGGGGATAGGCTTTCGTATGGTTTGCTACGCACTTCAGAGAGCTTGGGGCAGTTCTTTCAAGAAGGGTGGGTGTTATTTCTTTGCATATGCAAGTTGAAGTGGGTATTCCTTTTCAATTTCATCCTCTTGACCGCTATTCTGACGACGATGATATCCAACTATCCAAAGATGAAACCGGACCAAAACCTCACCTCAATGCTTTACAAAATCGCCGACGGCCCCGCCACAGAAAAACACTACGGCATAAACCTCGCCCGAATAATAGGCCTCCCATTAACAATAATCACCAGAGCCTCCGAAGTCTCAAACACAATTGCCCAAAACGCAGAACTTAAAAAGGTGACTTCAAGGGGTTATAGAAAGTCTGAAAGACAAAGACTTATTCTCCGGCTTGTGGAGCATTTGCAACAGGCTAGAGGGAGTACGATGACGAATACGGCGTTAAGAGGGTGGTTGGCGAGATTACAGGCTGAATTTGTGGAAGCGATGGGGAGGTTGAAGGATGCGGATGAGGAGAGTGAGAGTAGTGAGAGTGAGGACGATGAGACTACAACTGCTACTACAACTGAAGGTAATAGTCGTGAACGTAATATTAGAAATTGGGATGATGATGCAATGGATACATCGGGCGACGGGATGCCAATACTCATGCCATCTGAGCGGGAAGATAGCGAAGAGGAAGAAGAAAATACAGAGACCACTGAGGCTATGGAGACCAGTAAAACTAGCAGCTATAATGGATAGAGCGGACTTACGACGACGAATTCACATTCGAATCTACGCTCCTATGATTCCGAAAATGCCGGGGAGCCTGGAAGTGGTGTTTTAGATGAGGAGATGGAATATGTCGGGTACGCGCCGAATACTTATAGTTCCAGGGATCTTTTGGAAGGTATCGAGGAATTGAGCGATGTTGAGGATCAGATTTGGAGATATACGGTTGATACCAGGCAGCTGCATGGTAGGTAAGGGAAAGCCTATCAAATAAAGGATGGAAACTTTGAAGGCAAATTGTGATATAACAAGGGCCCGTGATCAAAGCTATAGGTACTCTACCCAACTTATGCCTTGTATATAATAAACCTATGCCTGAAACAAGAATAAAACTAGCGCATGCGGTGGATTGTCCCTATAAGAGGTACGGCTACTGGTCTAGTTAACTGATAATTAAGTCTGAGCTCAAACATGTAGTATAATGGGCACTGGTGTGTCTAAATGACACTAAATAAGTATTATAATCGCCAAGTAGATCGATATATAGATTTTGAATCTCAACCAGAAAAAAAGAAACAAAAAGAAAAGAATAATAAGGTAGTATTACAAAGGAGAAACTACTCGTGCTTCGTATTATCTGCCCGCTATAACCAGAGGGAAGATGGCCTTATGTTATGAGATCGGAAATGTATTTCATTGATGATCTCATTCGTGATACCGAAAGGATATCAAATGTTTGTAAATACTAGAAGCAAGGACGCCAGAAAGAAGGGACAAAGTATAAAATAAAGAAAAATGAAGGAATACAATATGCAAATTTGGAAAATGATACAACAGGGTGGCGCTTTAAAGGAAGGGCAGCTGGCTTGCTAAATGTATCGACTGTGACCGCCTGTTTAAACCATGTTGACAAAAAAAACACACACATAGATGTTTCGCTTTTTTCGTTTTCCTCCCCCAATTTGAACATCCCATTCTCTATATCTCCCTTATGAAGCCGCCGCCAAAAATAATGAACCTGTCGTGCGAGCTAAATTTTTTTCTTTTTTTTTTTTTTTTTTTTTTTGGATGAGAACAGATAGCAATGCGATTTATGTACTCCATATAAAGTGTTTCTCCCAGGTTTTTTTTTTTTGTCGGCAATTTTTGTCATGATTTCGCTTCCGAGGTTTAGCCGGAGCTGTATTAGGCTAATCAGTGTAGGGGAGAGGAAAGAGGTCGAGCTTTTCGGAATAGCAAGCAGTACGGTGGATTATAACTCGCTTCGTGATACCGATGACCAATTTCGAAATTGTAAGACACATGCATTTATTAAATGTTCGGATCAATGGAACAGCCGTTACCAACAGCATTACCGCCGCTATAGAGCGCAACAGAGTGTTCCGGTGTCAGTAATCGTCATCATCGTCCTGGCCGCGAGAGAGGGCTTTCGGTCCGTCCTTTCGGATTGGGATCTTCATGCCCTGAGTCGCGAAGCATCTGCTCAAGTCGGTGCTTTCGATGACACCGGGGAACTTCTTGGCAGAGAAGACTTGGAAAGGGGCGGAGAAAACGGAGGCCAAGATAGGAACAGAGGCTCCAGTAGTATTTAGGCGGCCGTTAATTCCGACGTTTACAAAGTTCATTTTTAGTCTGTGAGAATGCAATTGTTAGGCAAGCTACTTAAGACCGTTTTGGCATAAGGACGTTTAGCTACCTGAAGGTTCCCTCGGTTCTTACTGAAAGATCCTGAAGAACGAACCAAATCCCAATCTTGTTGTCGGGATCTGTTAACCGGAAGGCACTAGCGGTCAAGCTGCCGATGAGATTTCGGGTAAACATCCCGGACGGTGGGGGTTGCTGGGATTGCGAAGGCGGCATACTCGAGTTCTGCGGCGGCATTTGAGAAGACGGCGGCGGCAGAGGATACCCATTGGGTGGCGGGTAACCCCCCGGTCCGTTTGGATGAGGAGGAGGAGGAGGATAATAGCCGTGCTGTGACATTGGAGGGGGGTGCTGGCTATACGGGGGGTATACTTGAGGCGAGTAGGACTGTGGCGGGTACATCCCCTGTGGCGAGTATCCGGACTGAGAAGGGGCAAGTGGGTGAGGCGGCGGCGTCGGGGGCGGAGGTGGGTAAGATGATGATACAGCCGCGGATATTGAGGGAGAGGTCGCGGAATGCCTCACCAAATTCACTTCCCGAGTACCGTCTGCAGACCATAGATCGACTGTAAGGACGAAGTGGTTCATATCGATTTCACTGCACACGACCCTAAGTCAGTACACTCGCCTTGAAGGTGAAAACGAAGGACCCTCTTCGATTATCAATAAAAACTCACTTAATATCAATTTCATTCCCCGTTTCGGAATCTAGTACAATCAGACGTGCACATGGTGGAGGAGTAATAGGCCGTCGATCCTAGGAGCTTTGTTAGCATGGCTGCCACGCGATAATTGCTCATCGAAAACATTCGCTTACTTTGTCTCCAAACCCACACATCCGAGCTCTCACGGGTTGCTGGCCCACGACAAGCTTGTACGTCCGACCCTCGCTTCTAGAGCTAAACCCTTCCGACATCTGACTGGGTCCCGGCAGCTGGGGTGGCGGTTGCAATGTTGGAGGCATATTCTGATTCCCACTCGAGGATAGTAGATGGTTTGGCGGTAGCGAACCACTCCCGTTTGAATGCATAGGTGCGGTAGAGGCGTAAGGGTGAAATGGATGGTCCCGAGAGCTTGTAGTATACATTTTGGACGGTGGTGGTTTTTTATATAGATTTAAGTCTAGCCTTTCAGGAAAGAGGAACCCCCTGTTCGTTAAGATCCAGGGTGCACGGTTCGCTTTTTCTTTTTGACTTTTTTGTAAGCAGTGAAATTGGCGAGAAATTTAGGGTAGGAGCACGACCGTTTCGATGGAATGTCAGAGCTTCGGCTTCCTGCAGTAAAGTCGAGGTACACAACAGAGAATTCTGACAGGCGGGATTTTTCGAAGGGTGCTTTTGTGTTTTCCCTTGTGAAATGGTTTGGCCCGATTGCTCCGTAGCAAGCTAGTCGACGGCAAGGATAGGGCCTGGTTGCGAAATTTGACGACCGTTGATGATCACGGATTCTGATTCGAAAGTAACCCAGAATAATTCGCCTTGCTTCTGATCCCCAAATATCCTTGGAACTATATCCTCGAAGCGAGGAGGGAAGGTGGCTGGCGGGAGTTTAAGACCTCGATGCGAGTTTCAAAGTCGTACAACAAGTGGAAGGAGCACAATTGAAGTTTCACACGAGACTGGTCGTTGGTGGATCAGAGAAAAATTCGAGAATCCGTTAAATAAGATCTGTACCACGTTGAAAGGAGGACCTTGCTTATAAGCCGCTTATTTTGTCTCAACCAGAAGCTGCGACCCTCACTATACTCTAGAGTTTCAGTTTGTGTGCACCGGCGGTGGAGTTCGACAAGGCAGGAGCACAAATCCTATTGAATGCGAGCCCGCTGAGCCGGTTCGATCTGGTTTCTGTGTTATTGGGGAGGGATGATGGATGGTTCGTAGCAGGTTGCATTAAAACCAAAGCGGCGATAGTTGTCGTGAACGTTGCCAATGATTCCCTCCTGAGTTAATGGGGCCTCTGTCGTCTGTGATACAGCACTACCTACACCACGAGTCGGACCCAGAAGTGTGAATTGACAGGTTTGACGAGCTTTCGGAGTCGTATCTCCCGCAAAATGAGCCGTCCTTCGACAGGGCAATATGCAATCTGGACGTGACCGATGTTGTTCCGGACGAGCCTCGTAAACGACGGGATCGAGGGGGCGTTCGATGGAGAAGGGGAGACAGGAAAAAGGATTGGAGTTACTCTGGATCGTTAGAGAGGGACGGATAATAGGGAAAACCCTCCCCTAGGTGTTAGCTAAGCCCAGGAAATCGCCACAGCCGACCAACAACAAAGGCATCCCGCATGCCAGGTCCTTTTAGACTTTTGGAGTATCCTGACTGTCGGAATTCAGCAGCTTGGCCGAGAACATGGTTCTGGGAGCGAGGAATGAGGGCGGAAGGTTCGTTCATCACTTGGCTACTCCTCTCGTTCTGCGCGGGCTCGCTTGCATCTCTAGGCTCGGAGCTTTGTTGGCCTCTGCTGCCCTAATGCGAACAAACAGAGAAAAGTCGCGCATGACCTGCAGAAATCTGCTGGTGGCGTCAATCTGCATGCTTTTCCTGCCCCGAAAGGAACATTCGACAGCCATGCCTTTTTGTTTCTCGACGAAGTCTTCCAACTAGAATTCAAGTTCTCTCGATGTATATGCCACCGGCTGCTTCACAAAGATTGGAAAACCCTGTCTCACTGCAGTAATCTAGCATCTTGTGTGCGTTGGCTAGCGTAGATGGTACCTGACTCGCGGCCAGCACGGCTGCCTGGCACCGAGTAGCAGCTACTTTTAGGTGCTGGAGATGAGAAATTTCACTCAAGATCACCTCTTTGCAGGCTGCCGTCGTCGATGTGACCAAGCTGCATGTTCAGAAACAGTCTCTTTTTGCACCTCAATCGTGGGAGCAGTATCAGCATCAGCAATTTGGAGCTTCAGCGCCATATGACCTGATATGATAGTGTAGGCCCTGGCTTAAGGCTTTCTCGATTGCACAGACGGCACGATCGTACATAAAATTGATAAGGTCCCGTCGGATCGTGGTCTCCCGGAGTTCCGTTGTTCCCGTTCGCCATCATCATCTTGTCATCATCATCACCTTTTGATGCATCGATCGAAAGGAATCCATCCCAGTTGAGATAAAATGTCGAGAAGCCATGGCCATGCGTTGGCCGTATTAAAGATCGATAGCAAGGGGTCCCTGGTCTCCCGGATGCAGACAGACGAAACGACAGCTGGCTGCCAGGGCGAGTGGGGAATGCCGTCCTTGTGAGCGGTCGGAAAGCGGTGCATGTCGTCGTTCCAGAATACCATTCGTACATGTAGGTTTCCTCAATGCAGAGCTGGGGTTGAGCACGTGGTTCACGTTTACTTGGAATATAAACACATGACAGTTGCTAACGTCTAAGTGCTCAAGTATCTACTCGTCCACGTATATTAAATGTCTGGCAGTGCAGTACACTACAGAACGACTATCCAATCTTGAAGTCTAACAGCTCTAGAATATTGTAACTCCCTTAATTTGGATACTTGTTGTAAAAGTATAATTCCAGAAGAGAGCTCCACCAGAGCTTCACGTATGTACCCCGGCGGGACTCGGCCCCGTCGGCTGTGGCTGTCCGTGTAACAGAGGAGGATTCGATCCATACTCGAACATACATACATCCATGAAACCTCAACGCAGGGAATTGAATTTTCAATAGTTAAAGAACGGAAAATCCTGGCGTCGGCATTGCATTAGCCCTCTGGGCCGAAATGTGTCTTGTGTGGAGTTTAAGCTACAAAGCATATTGAAATATACGAACACTTCGGAAAGCCACACCCAACGCCCCATATACGCATCGCTTCAATTGTCCCCCGAGCTTCACTATCTTATCCCGCACTGTTAATGACCCCTTCTAGAATCATTCCGAGCTACAGAGCCCCCCTAGCTCCTTAGTTCCCCATATTAAAAAAGTCGCAATACGAGCGTTTTTACCATGTGGAGAGCAAAAAAGACAAGGCTGGACATGGTTACTCGACTTTATCCTACGGCTACACAGAAAAAATACCACGTTTTCCTATCCCACCCTCTACACAAACCCCCCCCCCCCTGTCCCTGTTTTTAGATCTCGTTTCGAACATTAGAATATTCGGATTGGGAGCCGGTCTGGGATTTCGTGCATACTACATGCATAGCTTGTTTAAAAATCCCGCACTTTTAGGCTTGAACGATATATACTGTCGGTGATGTGGCATTTTATAGTACCTGCTAGCTCGATACAAAGATAAAGAAAAAAGTTGGAAATTTTAACCCCGTAGATTACTACGATGTCATTGGAGGAGGGCCATTATACTCGCACAGCCTGGAAGCCAACTATTAGGTATCCCGTCCCGTCCGGACGCAGAGGCACCGTGGCGTAACGTTCATCCGATAGTCATTCGATGGCAACGGTACCGCGGCCGAGGATCCGGCGTCAAAAGTTAAGGGCAGGGTTCAAATATTAGCCCTAAATACACACATACGACTACGATTCAGTCGGAATGAGGTATTCCTTGCGGCTCTATAGCTAGAGATTTCTCGATGGCATAATTTTACAGCGGTTTCTAATGCTGAAAAAGCCTTGAGTGCCTAGCTAGTTAGGAGGATGTATCCTAAAAACTGCAATACTTTGGAGGACAATCGATCATTATATATTTCATCGCTATGGATTACACGCATATCCCATTATTAGAATAATTCAGAAGAGAATGCCAAAGCCTGTTTTGTATTTGATTCAACTATTAACATCATACTATCCAATCCAGTCTAGCTATTTCGGCTTTGTACGCACAGCCCCCGCAAGCAGCAATTCGTGATAGCATTGCCGGTCTACAAGAAACATGGGACAGCCGTAATCGCAACCGTATAATTGCCAATATCGCTCTGTTGTTGGCCGCGTATGCTTTTCTTAGCGCCGGCAGTACATTTTTCAGCGACTACCACCGCGGCCTCCCAAACCTTTATACAGGGGACTTTCGTCGGCGTGGCCCACTAAAATAGTGATTTATACAGTTAATCGGATTCTCAGAGCTGAGTTCAACGGTTAGCTAGGATATGTATTGTTACTTACACCATTGCAGAGTCGGATGTTAGCTATGGGGGAAGGGACACAGTAGATACTGGCGCAACCCCATCCAAGAGGAGCTTCGCACCTATTTAGACAAACAAGCGGACACGTTAGCATTATTAAGAACTCGGTATCAAACAAATCCCCATTGATTCATGATCACTCACATTAAATTTCCGATGGCTCTGATGTAGGGAAGTGCGTGGTTAATGACTGTGTAGTAATCTGCCCTGTCGGCTGATTCTTTTATACAACGTGTGTTTTTTTTAAAGGCACGTTTCGCAAGAGATGGCTTTTTAGGTTGGGGTGAGATGTCAGCAGACATTTATGGCGATACCTAACTCAGAAATTTGGAGTCTATACATTTGGAGAAGTCGAAGTCGTCGGTGCCGTTACCGGCTTCAAATTGGGATATAGTTTTATGAGCTTCGGGAAAACATCCTACAAATATATAAAAAGATTCTCTAATTAGATACTTTTAATGGAATTTCCTGATATGCGAGGAGTAGTCTTAAGGTATTTATATTTACGTTAATTGTTCCAGTAAGATCCACTGCGGGACCACCAGGGTATATAGATCCAGTGAATCTCATGGCTCCGGACGCGCCGCGCTTCACCGGAAGGTGATCCTCGATCGGGAGAGCAACCGCAGCAGCTATATGGGCAAAAAGAACTAGGACGGTCGCTTGAATAAGCATTGAGAATTGCATTTTTCCTGAAACGAACGAACGACTGGATCTAACCAGCGCTAGTATATACGTATGTATATCTAAAGGGAGTGCGAAGCTTCAACTTTCTTGAACTAATATATATAAAGAGAGAATGTTAAAACTCGAAAGGAGCAGCGGGTAATCTTCGGCTGGAAGGGATTGAATGGCCTGGTGAATAAAATATGAATCGATAAGGGATATGAAGCCTCTTTATATATCCTACTTGAGAAGTATTTGTGTACTATACATA
Source organism: Arthrobotrys flagrans (assembly GCF_004000055.1). Taxonomy (NCBI): domain Eukaryota; kingdom Fungi; phylum Ascomycota; class Orbiliomycetes; order Orbiliales; family Orbiliaceae; genus Arthrobotrys; species Arthrobotrys flagrans. Next base: position 3,180,838 of record NW_027137556.1, read on the forward strand.
TATAGATTCTATATTGGCCGGCCGATTAAGTCAGTCTTGTTGATCGATGATATCGATACGCTGTAGCTGAAGTTGGGGAGAAGCTAACTTAACCATGTGCCACAGGATAATACCAACGTTATACGTAGACACGACTAACAACCAACAGCCAAGTGTTTCCCGGTTTATAAGTTTAAATTTAAGGGATTCCCGACACCTATCTTGAAACTTCGAATTCCAGTACCCCGCGCGGCGACAGGCAGACTGTTGGCTTCGCACGTGCACAATTAGCTGGGAGATTAGTAGAATAACTTCGAATTATGGTCAAGTTTTGGCAGTTATCTGTTAAGATGTGGCCGGTAGGGTATAACATGCAACATCGTATTAGTTTATATCTAATCAGATAATTTACTTTATATTAACTAGTATACCAGTTTTTGAAGAGCCATTGGGGTTTGGGATTAGGTTTCGGTCAGAAACCTTAAATTTTATTTTATAAATCCTCCAAGGTATTTTAAATTTTAAGTGTTTAGAAGCTGTTGAATTTCCTGTCCCAGCAAGTTCTGTGGTAGCTATAGCCATGTGGTGGCAGGTCCGGGCTTGGTTCACGAGACAGGCTATGGCTCGTATAACATGATATCGATCAGGTACACTGGGTCTACAGTCAATAAAATTAACAACTTGTTATGGAGAGTTAATTATCTAAAGTACATACCAGTATATGCCGATAGGAAACGTATTCCACAACGGAAGGTGAGAGAAATCTCCATCGACAGTTGGCCATTATGATATATGTACTAGGTATGAGCATAGTACTCCAAAGATCGCCGCCAACAAATGGCGCATGCATGGGGGCCTGCAATCGAAGCCTTTGAACATGCGGCTAGTGACACCACTTACATGCAACGTGCCATTGGTCAACCGTGGTTCGCAGGCGGGTCACACCAGCTAGTATGAGCTTCATTATTCCGCCCTAGCCTTAAATTTCTATCGACGCTAGGACTTCGAATTAATATTACCTATAACGGGGTACGGAAGGAGACGAAACCGGTATTCATGATTGATGACGAGTGTTGCATGGACCGTAAAAGAGACTATATCACTCATATTCTAGACCTTCCAATAATCAGAGTCTTATCAAAGTTTATAAACCCCTTACTTCGTGATATTGTACAGCAAGAAAAAGGTATGACATATACGAGAAAAAAGAAACCAACAAACTAACAAACCAAATAGAAAAGGACACAAACTTTTTTTCGTAACAAATGATACGGAAGATAAGTAGATATGGGTAGGTATTAAATATAACAGTAACATAGCAGAGTAAAGCTATTTACTTCCTTTTTTCGTGTGACAGTTCAAATCCAAATAAAGAGACAGAAATATATGAAAGAAAGAAAGAGGCATCAAAGGTTGCGTTGTACGGTCAAAAAAAGATAACAAAGTACTTGCAAGTTGAACTTTGGACAGGAAAAAAGAATAGAGGAGAAGGGATATCATTGATGCATAGCCTAATTCCAGAACGCCTATGTGAATGATGAAGATATTATGTTTTAGTGTCCTAGATCAGGAAAGACCCAGGGTTGGGAAGGTTATACCCGAGTACATCGGTCCTCTAGGTAAAGGGGAGGAAAGGGAATGGTTTCGTTGACGCAAAAGAACAAGAAGTAATCAAAAAAGAGCAGAAGAAAAATCAAACGAAAAAACCGGTATGAAAAGTATAGTAGTATTTCCTGCGTCTCGTCTTGTTGTTGTTTTAAGTAGGCCGTAGTTTTAGAGTCCGTATTTCGTGGCAGACAAATGGATTGGTAAAGGAGTCCCTCCCAGCCGGCTAGCTGTCACGTCATAGGAGCTTGGAGTATTGACTAGTTGAAGGACGATGACGTATGGGACGGTAGCCGGCGATGGAGTCATTTGCGACGACGGCCAAGGAGGAAGTCTTTGCCTTTATCAGCCCATCCTGTTGATATTCGTTAATATCCTCCCCTATACCTGATTCGTGACGTTATATTGATAAAACTCACCCCGGTAGTCGTGACGAGAGTGATCGACAGGTACGGTTCTATCATATTTGACACGACGTTCGTACTCTTCGGCAGCGAGATACTCTTCATCGGATGGGTGAAAGACATTGCCAGCACCTGAGCGACCACCGTGGTAGTCGGAGGTGGATGGACGACGGGGAACCATCTCAACGTCTTGAGCAGCACGAGCGTACTCTGGATGTTCAAAGTCGTTGTCCTGCATGTTTCCAGTTCCTCCACGTCCAGATGTGTCTATAACGGTATTCCATGATGGATTAGCCTGGATATTCATAAATATATAAAATCCAACGCTGCATCCGTGTTGATAAGAAGCAAATGCAGGGTGTCGAGATGTATTAGTACTTACAGATAGAGGTCTTGATGGTCGGGGTGGCAAAATCCTCCTCGTCTTCTTGATGAACTGAATCGGCACTTGAAAAGTTTCCAGCACCACCACGGCCGGTAGATCGTTCGCGATGGTCGAAGTCCTGGCTGAGTCGGCTAGAGTCGTCGTGAGACTTTCTTGGAGGGAGAGCAGCACCGTTCAATGTCATTGTGAAAAAAAGAAGACAGGTGTGTCTGCGGATGGAATAGGGAATTTATAGGGAAGGTGTCAAGCCCGAAGTCCTCCAGAAAGTAACGGGAAGCAGACTTTCCGATTTGATGTTCCCGAGAATAGGGATGGTCGTGGCTTTGGGATGTTTCGTTTGACGTGGAGTCTTGGGGCTAGGCTCGATGATGCAAGTGAGAACGGCGTGGTGAATAGTCCGGGGCAAGGCTGCCTAGGAATAACGAAAGACTGTCGGGAAAAAAAGGAAAAAACGAACTGATGATCTGACGATGAGGTAGAGAGGCCAAAGGTACCGTTTGAATAAAGATATGGTGAAGAGGTACAATGAACTTTTATGTTTGATGTCGGTTGGTAAAATGCAGAAGAAGGAAGGTCGTTGTTAACTTGGTGGAAGTGAACGCAGGCAGGCTTTTGGGTGGTGTTGATGACACCAAAGAAGCAAGTCAAAGGTATAAGATAAAATCCACCGGTGTGTAATAGGCGTTTGTAATTTTAATCTCCTTAGCTTAACTAGCACTCTCGAAGCTAAGCAATTGCAATTATTCGGACTTCAATGCCAATGCAGATGCAAAATGAGGCTCGCCTGTTTGGTTGTGGCGATGTTTGGTCGGTTAAGCCTGTTCGGTCTGTCCCTGTCTGTCCTGTTCGGCGAGCTTAAAGAAGGCAAGTTCCACCGCGCTCACTCTTCTCCCTCAAATCAGGTACGTCGTCAATCTCTACCGGACAGCTCTCCCAATGCGGCGATACGAGCAAAAAAGAAAAAAAGAGGAGAGATCTGATCTGAGAGGATTCCTCAAAAGCTGGCCCTTGCGCCGTCTAGAAAGGGTTTTGTAGATGGTGGTTTTTGTATTTTCTATTAAACCTTGGAAATTTCGGTAAGGCAAAGGCAAAAATGCGGCTTTCGATTCGATTTTAACTTTGGCTTCTAGTCGACAGGAGCGGTGATGTTTGCTTTGCTACACCACGAATTTAATTTCGATATTGATATTCGGTTTAACAGAATTAAAGACTGACTCGGTCGGTCTGGCTCTTTATACTACTCCCCCAGCTCTCAGCTTCGTCACCTGAGCTGTCCGATCCGATGTAGAGAAGGAAATCTCTGCTACCGGATCGAGATTCTCTCACGTAATGAGCTCAAGCCAGGAACCAGAATCGTCAATATAGCTAGTATGGCGTAGCGGGGGAAGTGTGTGCCAATCTATCCTAGAATATCCATAGTGCAGAGTCCGTGACCTCGCAGCGTCTATCCACCGTCCTGAACTCATGATCACGATGATGCCGGCCAATGGACTGTCTCCGAGGAGCATGCTCCCTCTGGACATATCCCGGTACTCAATTATCGTGAGAATGTTCCAACCGCGCGAGCTCCTCTGACTTTAAACTCGGACTTGACTTAACTCGAATCGAATCGACTCATCGTCATCGTTCATTCTCGAATGGCGGCTTGAATTCAAGTCAATCTGACAGGCCGGACTCCACCAATTAGTATAGCGTTGTCACCAAAATCTGGATCAAATTTCGGCTTCCCGTCGCTCAAAACCCGTTTCAATAACAGCGAATCGTTCAAAGCACGCGTTCGGTGCCAATGCCTGATTTCGGAGCACCGACCAGCCCAAAAGTCTGCTCATCGAAGCCAGATCTTAGTAAATAGGCCCTTTCCCCGCAAAAAATTATTTTCTATCACGTAACGGGAAATAAAGTACCTTAAAATTGGAATTGACATATCGGCTTCCTCCTAGAAAATCCCTGCACGATGGGATTGCTTATTCCGGTGGCTTTCTTCGACTGTGGAGCCTGTAGGGCTTCTTCGTGAAAGCAACAGCGTCTGCGAATGGTCTGCTCTGCGGGAAGCCAAGACGCTAGGGAGGGGCAAGCTGTGACACCTTATTTGAACGGCGACCTCCGCTTTGGGAATCAATCCAAGTTTGCATCAGAACATGCCGAAATGTTGTAAGCTTCTCATTTTCCCTTTCCTGTCTCCATCCAATTCGACATGAGGAATGGAAGAACAACAGGAGAGGCCTATGAAAAAGGAGACGAGGTTCTAGCTTTTCGGTGTCTATATTGCATGATGCATCCGAATTTCTCCGTTAAATTTTCGGGAATATTCCTACATAGAGGCGTGTTTATATGAATGTATCTCATAATTCCATTTTTTTACATGAAGCAACTGTTCGCGGTCGGCATTTGGAACATCCAGGCAGCCGATTCTTCTCCTTTGTTAACATGTGAGTTTATATCTGGATTCCACGTCGTCTTTGTACACGAGACCCTTCCCGACAAAATAATTGCTTCCAGAAGCCCTTGCCTGTCATTCCTCGAACATCCGGATTACTATCTTTACTTCTCACAAAAAATAAAAGAAAAGCGATCCAATCATCCAATCCATTTCATCTATCGCTAAGTGATTTAAATACTATTAGCGTAATATTCCTCTTCCCTTTTCCAGCTCGCCGAACTCGAATCCTTGCAACCTTAAAGCCCTGCAGAGCTCGGGTGCGGTGATATATATAAACATTTTATTAAAGCATAATCCTATTTATTGCGGCATTGAGGCTTTTTTCTAATATATCTCCTGTTCGACTCGCTAGTTTGGAGGTAATTGATATAGTCGAGAAGCTTCTTTTTTAAGTATCATATCAATTGCAATTGTGAAGGTTGTGCCGACAGGAACCATGATGCAGGCTGTTGGATTTCGAAATTCTATAACACGGTTTAATTGGGTTGATAATTCTAGTATTCACGAACGACACGTCCATGTTGGTTGTATTTTAAAATGCTGTTGGGATACTCGATTACGATGCCGCCATCCTTGGCTTCGATCCGCCAAGGGTATGCATTTCCGATGGCTTGAATGAATAGACGGATATGCGACTATCTAAACATAGATTGCGCGATCGATCTTTGAGATTTATGAATCTTCAAATTCAAAGCTCTGACTGTTCAACATCCAGTCTCTATCTAACGTTACAGGAGCTACGAGGATATCTCGAATCGCTTACCTTCTCTCGAGAATCTAGACTTCTAACCGGAGCAAGATATCCAACTCCGTAAACCCTTAACTTAAGCCATGAGAACCTAGGAACCTACCGTTCTCTTAACTTCAAACGAAAATAACAGATTGACTACACCGAGCCAAGCTGCCAATAATTCCTTCGACGGTATATAGTAGCCAGTGGCTGACAAAGGTGGGGTAAAAGGGAAGCCGGTTGTCCACCTGAACATAATACATATTGCGTATCACTCCGTTCCAACGTTCTTGTCTACCCGAGCTCGTGTATAACGGTCCGCTATTCGAGCTTGGACCATAAAAATGATGGAATACTGCAGACTGCCCAGGCGCTTAGATGAAATATTGATGTGATCTACGACCTTGATATCGGTTACAGCCGTACGGTTTGTGAGGCCTAGGGTTTATACGTTTGGGGTTAGGTAGGAGCGGGTATGGGGTTTCCAAGCCGCTTGGCTGGGGGTTTTGTCAGGTGGTTTTGTGCAGATTGGCTACGTAGCTTTTTAGTTTTTATTGATCAAAGTTCGGATGAATATGCAGTCGATTTTCTTAACTCTATCAATCTCTTTCTTTCTTTGCGAATTATTATTCGCAAGTCATGCCCATTGTAACATCCTCTCAGACTGTTGATACCTGGATGAAAATAAGAAAAGGAAAAAGGAAGGTAAATCAACTGTCGAAGATATCCTGAGTGAGATCGAGCGAAACACTTCAGGCCTACCAATGTAACAGCAATATAATATCGAGGATATACCAACTCTCCAAATACCTTTCGAAACTCCAATCAAATCCCGTCCTAATCTTCCCGCAACCTTCCAATTCCAAGCCTCTCGATCCAATATTCAAGCTTTTTTCCTTTTCGCAATCTTTAACGGCGAAGCCGGCCGATCGAAAAGGCTCAGACATCCTGATATCAGCCCGGTGACGAACACCACATCTCGGTTTCATACATCTTCATATCTTTGTTCCTTTCCTTCTTTCCTTCTTTTGCTTTTGCTGGCAATTGCAAGACACCCCTTGTGTCATATGTCATGATCATGACAATACAATAATCCCATTGTTAACTTATCATTTGCCATACGGCCAATGCAACCCGGTCTCGGAATCACCTTCCCGACTTCCCCCCGACTCTCGCGAAACAATAATATTAAAAAAAGGAGTGGGAAATTCTACGGAATGGTGTGAAGAAAATTCGTGAACTTTCAGGATGCCTACCTGCAGCTGCCTTTGTCTATATTCTGTTGGTAGGCGAGATTAATTATAAAATCCATAGGCGAGCTTATGCGTCGCTATGAAATGCAGACAACCAGGGTATCATGTCAAGATCGTGATCGCGAACACAGCGGGGCCATGTACAGGAAGCAAAAGCAACGCTGGGGGTATATCAACTTCCCCAAAATCACCATGTCCGGTTTCAATCACCCCAACAAGCGAAAGAAAAAGAAAAAACCGTGACAATTACGTGCATAAAAAAAGAAGTCCAAGCTCCCAAGATACCTGGTAAGTTCCCCTTGCTCGGGATCTTTTTCCCATTTTCGTCAGCCACTGCAAGAATAAGGTAAATGCAGAAGTATTTTCGGGATGTTAAAAAGATAAGATCCCTTGAATATGCATTATTCATGCTTATCTGAACCAACGCAAACTCGATTACGTTTTCCAACGGGTGTCTCGCGGTCGCAGAAGCCCGGTTTGATATCGACTAAAACCTCGAGCTCTGTGGTTTTGTAACATGGTCGATCTCAAATATTCACAGCTTCATACTAGCAAATGGTATACTGGACTAATAAGAGCATTATCCGATACTTCAACTCTTCCATTCTTTTCTCCGCTCTCATTAGCTAACCGTATCGACAGTCCCCCTCCCATGTATGTACGGAATAAGCACATTTGGATAAAGTTAAAAAAGAGGAAGAGGAAAAAAGTATGACAAAAGAATCAAAGTATGCTTCGTCCGATCTCGCACAATACCCCACTCCCCCAACAATTCCCTTACCTTGAAACCGGAGTAATCTAGGCAATCTCCTCTTCCTTCTCTTCAATAACCTCTTCAATAATCTCCTCAATAACCGTAGCACCCTCCATATCCTTCTCGTCTTCAGCTCCCAGAGGTGGCAATCCAAGATCTTCTCTCTCTTCTTCCAGCTCTCTCTCCGTCTTGCTTCTCCATGCACGCCATTCCTCGAGAAGACGCCTCCTGGCTTCGATAATTGTGGCGGAAGCTTCGCTCTCAAGGATCAAGTCGTCCTCGTCGAATTGCCTGCTGTATTCTCTCAGGTTCTTGCGGACCTGCTTTTGCTGTTCTTTGGACAACATGGTTGGTGGGCGAGGACGCCAGGCGAATTGCTTGAAGCGTTCGATATGGTCCTCACGGAGAGAGTTGCCCTTGAAGTCCCACATGTGATAGCCATTTTCCATCTGTAGATTATAATTAGTTTTCATCTCAATCGTAACGGAAGAATAATCGTAATAATTTGAGAACGTACGGTGTGCTTCCACATGCTCGAACTGCTAACGACATATCGGCCCGAGGGATCCCACTCCAAATCAGTGACACCATAGTGCTCAACAGTTCCAATCAATTGCAGATTCGCTGCCAAGTCTTTCTCAGACTCCTTCTTCTCGCCATCGAAGTCGAAATCCCAGAATTCAAGTTCGTGGCTTTGCTGAGAGTTAATCGTTGCGACAATGCAGAACCGTCCCTTGGGGGACCAGAAGATGGCATTGGAGTTACGTTTATCGATTGTTCGGATGAGGCGGAATGGACCAGCTGGTGGAGACTTGGTCTTTTCGGGGGCGTAGAAGGAGACCGAGGTCTTTGGTGGAGCAGGAGCAGCACCAGCTGGTGGGGCTTCGCCGGCGGTGATGAGGACGAAACGATCACCCTTTGGTTCCCATGCGAAGTTGATAACTGTGTCTTGAATCTCGATGGGTTCGTTGGGGATGTTCTTCTCCTTGATTCTGAAGAACTCAAGACTTGTGAATGTAGACTTGCCACGCTTGGAGTGCCTGTCGACCTTGACGCAGAGGTAGGCACCCTCTGATTGCCAGTGAAGCTTGCAGTCTGATACGCTGAACAAGTTTCTGGTTCTGATGATTTCTTTGGAAGGGATGGCCATCAGAGACACTCTGGCGGTCTGATTGTTGATTTCGGGAGTCCAGTAACAGAGAAGTTGTTCACCAGAGGGCTTCTTGGCCTCGTCGTTAGTTGGGGCGTAAGGAGACCATTCGAAGTCAACGACACCCTCGAGTTTGATTGACCTCTTGTCAAGGAGAACCATGGATGGTGTTTCGTAGACGGAGATGGAGGAGCCAGGAGTGACCCTGGCGCAGTATTTGTCGTCGGCGGTCCATTTGAATAGAGGCCACTGGATCTTCTTGCGCATGTTTGGTGGCTTGTCGGCTTCCTGTGGGTTTTCAATAGGTGGGAAGGAACGGAGGAGTTTTCCGGTCTTGACTTCCCAGACTACGTATGTCTTGCCATCTTCCTCGGGTGTGAGGCCTGGCATTCCCTCCTGGTAGACGATTGGCTTGTTGGACCAGGTGACAAGGTACATCTCGTTAGGAGAGAAGTCGACTAGGTTGACAGCTGGATGTGGGAATCGGGCCATACGCTTCCAGCTAGCGCCACCCCATAGCTGAACGCCCTGTGGATGTAACGATGTGAGGAAAGTTCCGAGGGGCGACCATCTGACGAATGATTCTGTCCAGAACTGACGTTCAACGGTCATCTCGGGAGAGTCTTTTTTGTTGTTGAAGTAGACACCAACGGTGTCCGCGCGGAAGAGAACGAATTGGTCACGGGCGCGAACGTCACCAATCCAGGAACGGAGATGCTCCTGCTCAACGAACGGTTCTGGTTCTGGCTCGACGTAATTTTCATCGATGCGACCTTCACGGCCGTAGCGTTCAATGTCGGTTAATTTGTTAACCGCTAGGGTGTGCCTCTTATCGAGAGCAAGGCCATTGAGTTTCTTAACAGCTTGAGCGGCTTGCGTCGCGGTTTCATACTCGACGAAGGCGAATCTACGTCATGGCCGTCAGCATCAGAGTCATCGAAGAACGAGTCTGAGTCATTGGTAGAGGTACCCTTGAGATTGTCTATCTTCGCCCATGGGCATGTAAACCGAGTCCTCCTTTGTTGTTCCGACGGCTTGTAGCTTCTTGACCAAGAACTTGACGAGCTTGGGCTTGTTGTCTTCGGGGACCTTTGGCAGGCCGTCGATAACGACGAAGGTGTCGAGGCCTTCTTCTAGTTTAACTTCATATTGTTCTCGGAGATCTATCGAGACATATTAGTTATATGTGCGATAACGGACTCCTATTGGATGATGATATACCGGAGAAATCGATCTCGTCTTCGTCGTCGTAGAACTCGTCTGCTGTCATTGTGGATGGTAGGTGTGTCTATTATCCTATATCCTTCAGTCGATAGGGTAGAATGTCGGGTAGATGATGGTATTTAAAGGGAGGCAGGTGAGATCGATTGCGGTGACCGTGGTGAGTCGACAGTGAAAGGAGGGTGCATGGGGGTTGATGGTCGTGTCGTCTGTTGGAGCTGCAGAAGCAAATTTTTGGGTCGGCCATAGAATTTCAGTGTGGGCTTTCGTTTTGGTGGGGAAGCTTAGACGCCCTAAGCGACCACAACACATCCTGGCCAGGGCGGTAGTCATGTGACTGTATCCATTCTTGGCACATGTCTGTTGTATTTGCGTTTAGAGCTGCGTTGTGCTATTCCTCGTTCACAAAAATTTGATAAAATGGACAGTGACAATCATATCAAAATCTGCTGCGACATCGGTATCACACTGATTTCTATCCACGATGATATCTAGTATGAACATAATGAATCTCCTGATATATAATTTTTTTTTCGATGGAGGTTTCACAATCAGCATTACTTTCAGGCTGGCAGTTATAATGTGGTCCCATGCCTTGGCTAGGGTATCAAAGACTATCTAAGAATAGAAACAGGTCCTTGGCAATAGATCTAGAAGCTAGCTTTCAAACAGGATAAATATTGTAGGTGTAAAATGGCTCGATCGATCACGGGATTTGAAAAGTTTTGCGCTGAGGTAGGCCCTAAGTTGGAGCCTTCAAATCTACAGCTTTCGTAAGAGTATAATATTATTAAACGGGTAATCAAAATATCCACAGATAAACGGGAAAACAGTGGTGACCTGCACTGTAGGACGTTCACAAAATGTGGATGGATATAACAAAATTAAATTCAAACCATGAAAATTAATAATTGTGAACAGGTCTTGTCTCCTCACCAGAAACCTCAACCGTACATGTATACACATCTTCGAAGGAAAGCACCAAAGGCAAGATGAGCATCCAGTCATGCCAATTGGCCAAAATTATCATGCCATAGAATCGAAATCTGATGCGCAATATAGGATTCATCGCAGAAAGAATAAGCGCTGTGGCTTAGTCTGACATTCATTTTTTAATCGAATTCGTCAAGCAAATGAGTCCGCTGATATTGCATGTGATCTAGAAGCTAGAAGCTGACTTAGTATCTTAGCCTCGACACCTCAACACCTCAACGTTTACGGGGGCCATTGCACAAATTCGTAGCAATACAATGGAGGATGGAGCATAGATTTTGATAAAAGCCTCCGAAATTGTGATAAAGTAAATTTGGTGCAGGGAGGAGACAGAGGGGCGCCGCCGGACCAGCTGGAGCTTCATGAATTCATCTACACCTCGAAGAGATTTCAATTGTGATATTGATCATGATCACTGTCTTTCAACTCCTAGGCCCTCTAGACCTCTCGACCCCATAATTGTACAAGTTTCTTACATAAAGCTGCAGATTCAAATGCACAGAGCAATTTTCTGCTAAATTCCATCGGTAAAACTTACGATATATATCAATCCGGTACCAATACCTGGTGTCCAGTCAGCCAAAAACGAAGTGCCGAGACTTGCTTGGATAATCCCTCACGCACGCTCAGATCCTGCGACCCTGGAAAAAGTGCAAATTTCCATGTCCCGGGGATCGAAACGACATTCCTAGCTGTTTCTCACATCTCTTCCGCGATTGATAACGGTATCGCAGCCGCAGCCGTGACGTTGATACAGACCGCAGGCACCCTGCATGAAGCGGTCACTTCGGCTTGCTGATTGGTCGGTTGTGGCTTGTGTAACGTCCGAAATGAGGAATGCAACACTCACCTGATCAAGCCCGATGCAATCCTCTAGCGATGTTCTGGGCTGCAGACACGGGTGTCAAGACGCCAAGGTGGGATTAATTCTTTCAGCCGCTCTAACCCCGCATATCCTATCATCATCGCGAAGGTGTGATGTTTTGACTAGAAGACTTGGCGATGACGAAGGAGCCAATTGTTTACTTGCCTCGAAGTCTTGTTTGCAATCTTCGAGGCTGAGAAGCTGCATGTGCTGCAGACCTGACGAGCCGACGTCTGGCGAGGGAGTTAAGAGTTAGCTTGTGTCTGTGATGGCGCTATGGTATTGGTTGGAACATTTAAGGCTGCAGCCGCGGGAATAATTAATATGCACTTTTGGATATGTATCGATGCCAGCGACAGTTTTGTCACGTCCGCGATATCTATCGACAGGCGTTGAGGTATACAGATACATTGGCATCATGATCTAGAACATCGCGTCATGTTCAAATCTTCGAGTATTCGATACTCGAGCGTCTACTGAAATTTCGCAAGACATATGTGGGCTGAAAATCCCAAGCCTTCGGCATTCGTCCTATCGTGACGAAGGATCCTCCAAAATCGAGCTTCGCCATCTTAGCGATGGATCTTCTAAGGGGACTTTGGGACCGGGATCTAGTGATCTTATCTTGCACTCAGACTTCAACCTTTGGTAACATTATATAAGAACCATTTGGATCACCTTTGGAAAGTGTCCTGAGTAGAGGGATATCATTTCAAACAGCATCTAAGAAAGCAATCAGCTCTTGCAAGTCTACGAAACATATTTACTTTATAGTGCTATAGCTACTTTTTCACCCTTCAAAGTCATGAGTGCCCCACCTCTTCCAGAAGTTTTACAATGGAACGTACCCCAGAATCCATCTATAAACGACGAGGATGGGGTCCCTGCCCCACCGATCATAACTCCTTTGCCACCATTCCGACCCCCCCCAATTTTCTGGCCGCCAATATGGTTCAGATGGTTGAACCAGGGTGCATGGCTCGTCTCTCTCGAGCCTACTACCAGTGGCGGACTGATTTATGATGGCACGATACGCATTGAAGTCAACTCCGAGGGGCGTACAGCAAGCGGGGATCTTTACCAGAGGCCTCGGATTTTAATTAATCTCCCCGGACTCCCCCCGCGTTGGATCTACCTCTCTGCACCTAACCCCGCCTCTGGCATCCCAATCCTCGCCAGAAATAATTACCGGTACTACCTTCGAATCACCCAAATCGATGAGTTCCTTTCCGGCAGAACAACATTCAAGCTTGGGTTCCAAAAATTCAAGTACGTCGAAATCAACAAGACTAACTTCAGCTTCACCCAAGAGCCCATTGACGGTGGCTACACTGCCACGATGACGTGGAAGACAGCGCCGGTTGGATATCCATATCCTAATGACTACGCGGAAGGTGATGTTGTTTCGGACAAAACAGGCCAAGTCGAGTTTAGATTGAAGATGGGCCGTGTTTCACAGTTCTATCGCAAGTTCACGGTCGAAATAGACAACGTACCTGGTTCTGAAAGGCCGTTGGATAACGGTGGCGTTATCGGCGAGGGAGCCGAAAATTGGAGCACAGTTTTTGGCCGAGTCGGGTTTGAAGTTAAGGTGGTTGAGAGTGACGGTGATATTGTCGAGCCTCCGAATTCGGGTGGTTATTGGTCTCTAGCACACTCTCACTCAACAATGTTGGCAAGGCGGGATGCGACCAACTTGGATACCGAGTGGCGGTACTACCTACTTGCCACTAAATTTAATACTGTGGATGCGTTTGGCGTAATGTTCGACAGTTCCGCAACCGATTCAAACAATGTCCCCCGTGAAGGTGTCCAGGTTAGCTCTCATGTTGTAACCGGCTCTCAAGAGGGTTGGGGCCCATGGAAAAACTCACGATATGGCGCGCTTAAGCCTGCATACTTCCGTACTGCGCTTCATGAGCTCGGACATGCCTTCGGCCTCCTTCATAACGATGATGGTGGTGACGGAGAGTTACCCGTGCTCGACTTTTCATTCATGAATCAAACCGGAAGAGCTGTTAACCGTTCTACGGCATCTAGCCCTATTTCTCAAAATATCAAATGGAATCATGCCGACAGGAATCTGTTCCAAATCCGCCATTGGCCAGACCCTTTTGTCAGACCTGGCGGAGTCGAGTTCGGGTATGCTTCAAACACCAGACCACCCATCACACCCCCTGATGCGGATACAGAATATGAGAGTCCAGATTTGGTGTTCAGTGTTGAACCGCTCAAAGATCATGCTGAGGTCCCGCTTGGTGCACCAGTTCGCATCAACCTAACTCTCACAAACTCCGGGGATCAGCCAATCGATGTTCCCGGGGACATTAGTCTCAAATCACATCATCTCACAGGACAAGTTACTGACCCAACTGGAACAACCCGCGGCTTCCACACACTCTTTTACCTCGATCGAGAGGAGCAGATCAAAACACTTAAGCCAGGCGAGAGTGTCACTACCTCTCTTACTCTCCTCCGTGGTGGACAAGGCGCACTGTTCCCTGTAGGCGGTGTTCATAAGATTGTTGTCAAGTTGAGCTGGAGTTTCAGCAATGAGTTACCTTTGTGGGTTGCTCTCGGGGAAACCACCGTCTTGGTCACTCCTCCATTGGATAAGTCTCATGCAGCGGCAGCTCATAGACTTCTCACTACCCCAGACACCCATCTTGTTCTTGTGCTTGGCGGAGATTACTTGGAGGATGGTGTCGGTGCTATTAAGCAGGCTTTGGAGGATGAAACTTTGGGAAAGCATTTCAAGGGTACCGAAGCGAAGCGAGTTCTAAAACTTGGAACTCCAGATCTTGAGGAGGCTACCAAGTTGATTTCCGAGGGAAGTGTCGTTTTGAGTGATGTCGAAAAAGAGAAGTTGAAGAAGTTGGGTGTCACATTTCCTGAAGATGTAGCTGAGTAGTTCTCTACTATATTTAGGGAGTGAGACTAGGAGGTAGGCCCTGGAATCACCTGTTCAATTGGTCAAATCTATAGGGTCTTATTTACTAGGAATACGGTCATTTTCGAATTTTCGCCTCTGATTGCAATAGTTTTAGTGTTTCGAAATTTAGCTGCAATGCTAACTTTTCTTCAGAGTCACTTAGAAAGCACTTACTAAGTATGACCTAAGTAGTTATTAAGTCGTTTAGTACAAATATTTGAATGGATTCTTTCGTTATTGGGTGCTCAAAACTTGCCCCGTACCATACAGACTCTTAAGTAAATTTTGCCACAGCTTATAAGGCTTAAAGTTTGAAAACTGTGTTGATTATGTGGTATTTTGTGCCACCAAAAATAGCTGGAAATATGAAGAAATGAGTTTACTGTGAATACTGCCACTTCGATGGAATTAATATCCCAAATGGCTACGGACCTGATAGTAATGGTATAGCTAAGAACACGCCTCGATTGACTACCGATATCTCCACAGAATCCCCACTCGGGATGGTGGAAGGCGGGCGTCTCACGTGGCGCCTAGCCACCGTTAACCCCCTAGCACATGCGGCGGATGGATGGCATCAGCTCTTCCACATCATCGTGCTTCTAATCAAGCCTGTGAAGAGGAAGATGCTGGTCGATGTACATTCTGCATTTGCATTTGCAGGCCAGCGTGATTGATTGTGCCACGCGCGATCTCATGCTCAACCTGCTTACCACAGCAATGTAGCATACGTACCGGCTTACATTAGCATTCCTCTGACCAGTCCTCCTTCGGACAGCATCCAACTTAACTCTTCTCTCTTGGGCCTGGCCGGTGTATAGTCATATATATATGATATCAAAGCCTGCCTCCCTCTCCTTCCCTTCCTCTCGGTCCTAGGTTAGTTGTATATTTGTATTGCCAACTATTCTCTCCCAATAATCCACGGCCTTCAACGGTTATTTCGGTTTGGGGTAGGACAGTAGTGTCCGAACGGGCTAGTCGTGTCCTCTGTACGATCTTGATCGTTGTCTTTTTGGCTAGTACTCACTCTCTTTCTATCACTCACATCTCCCACCCACTCTCATTTAATATAAAAAAGGCAGCCCATTCTTTGTAGAGGTTTGCTTTGCTTCCAATTCGTGTACTGTTTGATGTTGGTATTTCTCTCTTTATTTCTTTCATTCTTTGATCAGTGCGGTGCCAACTTCATATTGCTTCTTCGCAGTTTGCAGTTTGCAGTTGCGCCTCATTTTTTTGTCTTTGTTAGGCCACGGTTCAAACCTATCCGAACGACAAGCCTGCATATACCTGGCCCGATCTCTTCTCTCATCACATCCCGGCCAAAATTCCTAAGAGTCGCGATCTCTTCACGCGAAAGATCCAAAACCTCCTTTCCCGGACCTAAATCTTAACCCCAGCCCTCCCAAAGTATATTAAAATATTGCCTAGTTGGCTCTGGTCCGGACTGGTGCGGCTCTGCTCTTGTTTGTTGCGCTGTGGCGTGCCCTGTCTAGTCTCGGAAGGTCTGCCGCAGGTACATCAGAAATTCTGCACCGTTCGGAACGCACGTACACAAAAATACAATCACCAATTAACCAGGAAGAGACTCCACAATTAGCAGCATCTCCACCACAAAGAAAGAGAAGAAAAAAAGAGTCGGCTTGCAGCTGCCGTAATCGCCTTCAAGCAAACTGTCTTCAATATTGATTGCCGGAACCCTCTCCCGCTCGTTCTGCCGGACTGCTACTGGCGGGAGAGCCTTGTCTTCATGCAGTCGTCGTTTCTGCTCTGGAGCTCAAAGCCGTAGCGCTGTCGTCACCCATTGCCCGCTCTCTACCACTCCACAACTCCTGCTCCGCTACCATAGTGTGAACCACTCTCCTACAAGTTCCAAGTCCCATCTACAAGTCACCATCTTCGCCCGCTCTCTTGCTACTACTACCAAGACTACTGCTGCTACTAAAAAACGTACGGTCAAGCCTGCAGCAAAGCAATCGGAATCGGATATCAAGACACAAGTTGAATCGGAAGACATGGAGTTCGACGAAGTCCTATACACCCCAATTATCGACAGGATTCTCAAGGCTGGTGATTTAGCCTCCATCTCGTCAAAGGATGTCCGTAAAGCTCTTCAGAAGGAGCTTGGTTACGACATCACCGACCAGAAGGTCAGTACTTCAACCCTATCATATAAGCATCCGTGTAACCAGCTAACAAGAGTACCCAGGCCGAAATCACAGGCCTCATCCGAAAACGCTTCGACGAGATCCTAGAAGAAACCGGCCCGGAAAATGTCCACCCTGTCAAACAAGAGACAAATGGTTATGACAATGTCAAGAAGGAAGATCCTGGAGCTTCTCCGTCCAAAAAGCGCAAGTCAGTAGCTAGCCCGTCGTCATTGGAAGACGACGCTCGTTTAGCTGCCAAAATGCAAGCCGAATGGAACTCACAGGACCGTCCTTCTAGATCTACGACTGTCAAACGTAAAGCCGTTGCCCCGAGGAAGAAGAAGAAGAGCAGTGCCACCATTTCCGATGATTCCGGAGTCGAGGACGGCGGAGAGAAGAAAAAGAAGCGGAAGATCAATGCAAACAATCCGTTCCACGTATGGCAAACTTCAAAACTTATAGTGGTACTAGAGTAGAGTATGAGTGCTAACATGAAACATAGCAACCTCTCATCCTCTCCCCACAGCTCTCCACCCTTCTCGGCGAAACTCAACTATCACGTCCAGAAACCGTAAAGCGCATCTGGGCCTATATAAAACAAAACGAACTCCAGGATCAAAACGACAAACGATACATCATCTGCGACGAAAACCTTCGAACTGTTTTCCCCACCGCTAAAGTACACATGTTCACCATGAACAAGATCTTGAGCGGTCACTTGTATCCCATGAATAAATCGGACAATATTGCTGACGTGAAGAGTGAGGATATCAAGAGCGAGGACTTTGCGTCTTCTCCTGTTTCGGTGGCTTTTAGCCAACAGGGCTCGCCGTCTAGTTTGGAATCGGAGGCTTCGTGATTACTGACCGTTCTTAGGTGCATATATGTGGTAACACCATTTGAGTAGACGCTTGGACTTTTGGGGGATACTAGGAAAGGCAATACTCACACCCACGTTACATCACGAAATCCCTCACTATCTTTCTCCCCCCTCTCGTCCACTTTTTAGGATCATTTTTCCCTTTTCGTTATATCATCACGATGGTTGTTCTTTCATTGGCAGATGCGCTCAAAATCTTTGGTGTTCAAGGTGCAACAATGCAAATGCAAAAATGCTGGGAGTTCAGAAAAAGAGTTTAATCGATAGTCGGAATGCCCATGTCATGTCATATTTTTACGTTTCCCCTTTCCCGTGACGTCCTTTTCCTTGGTTTTGTTTCCTTTCATTTTTTTTTTCTTGTGGTAGAATTGAATCGGCCTGGCATGTATGTATATTAAAATATGTCCATTTTTTCATGTTTGCTGACTATAAAATTTTGCGTATAGCCCTTAGAGCTTGTCTCTTTCGTGTTAGAACCCCGAAGTGGTATTTCTTTCTAGGAATTGTAAATGACAGTGTTATCTGGGAACATTGCAACCCGCATGACCTGACACTTAGGCCGAAGGTTTCTTATCAGCCGCATATGCGTCTCTACAACACCTGCTAATGGATTTCGCCCCAATATCGAAATCCTGCAGCCTCGTGCGGAGAAGAAGAGATGAGGTGAGGCAGCTGAGCAGAGACAGAGGATTTGAAAGGGGTAAAATGAGAAGAGGCCATCTGTCATGCTAGTACCACTCATACCCGCTCAAAGTCCAATCCAGAGAGAATAGTTATACCAATACATTCATCTTAACCACCAGCGATAGCTATAGCATCCATAGGCTTAAGTATATCGAATTGTGTACTATATATTGGCTTACCTTTTAGTTGACCCGCAACATTTTATTCACAGACATTCAAACGGTCGAAATCCAGGCTTAATTCTAGCCTAGCTAGCTAATCATACAATAGCCGGCGTGCGGCCTTATAGTATCAACACCTTTTCCAAGCTGTATACACATTAGTCTCGTACCGGTATACCCAGACACCGGTTGGCCACGTGTATATACGTGTACACCCATGGCATCTAAACTATTTAAACGAATAAGACGAAAACCTACCACGGACTTTAATAACTCAAGACTAGCAGAGGAAGTACCACCGCCATACCGCTATAATGAAAATGCAACGGCGTCGACATTTGATGTCGTAAAGCCGGTTGCAAGTTATGTGGAGAACGTGGCGGTGGAGGATGTTAGTTTGGGGGGTAGGCGGGAGTCACAGGTTTTAATTGTAAGGAGGGGGAGTGAGGGAGTACAGGAGAGTAGTGTCATAGGGAGAGGAAGTTTGGAGAGAGTTAGTATAGAGGGGACCAGGATAATCTTGGAAAATGAAAGCATGGAAAGAGACTTAGAAAGGAGGATATCAGAGGCTCAAGGACATGAAACCCTTGAAGGTAGACTTCCTGAACCACCTGTGCCTCCTCCACCTCCTCCTTCAACAGATCCGGTTGCCCGGAGACCGTCAATACCTTTTCGAGATATTCCACCACCTCCTCCACCGCCTCTACCACCGAAGGAACTTCCCGAACTTCCCTCTCCTCTACCACCGAAAGAACTTCTCGAACCTCCCGCTCCTCTACCACCGAAGGAACTTCCGGGACCTCCTGCCTCTTCCTCGCCAAGTCCAAATGTTCACTCCGAACTAAAGTCAATCAATGCCTCCCCTAAACCTGAATCAATATATGAGGTTTCCAACCAAGAGGAAGATGATGGCAACATGTCAGACGCATCGGACGACTCTTTTATCGCTGCGAAGCGTCGAAGTCTTTACCAACAACAAGAGGTCGATGACCTCAATATTCGAAAGTTAAACATAACTGATGCAGTCGAGAAAGAACAATGGGGTGTCGCTTTCGCCTTACTTAGTGAACTGGCTCAATCGATGGAAGAGCGGGGTGAGAAAGTACCCGTCGAATGGTATTTAGAGCTCGTTAGGCTGAGCCTAAAGGCAAACGCAGTACTTGCGCCTGAGGTGCTACACCACCTTCCAAGTAACAGCGAGGATACCGACGGAGGAAATGATGTGCAGAGGCAACTTAGGATGCAGTCTATGATTTTTGAGGGGATCATCGCTAGGAAAAGAGGAGACGAGAAAGCATCGACCCGATGGTTCCTTAAGGGATCTAAGTTTGCAAGGAAATATGAGTTCAAGGAAGAGATGACTATCTGTTACTGGATGTTAAAAAAGCTTTACCAAAACTCCGGGGACGATAAAGAGGTGGAACTCTATGGAAGTTTGATATCGCCCGCTGGATATAATGTTTTCAACGTTCTGAAGTATTTAAATCCTCGGGTTTTTAGAACCTCTGTTACGGCCAAATCCCTCAAAGAAGACGAATGCCTACGGCTCCTTGATGAACTGATTTTGCGTAAAGATGTTGCTAAAGACGAGGTGAAAAGGGAGAAGTATCGACAGATACTACGCTTCGTATCTGTTTGTTACAAAAAACACAAAATTTCATCCGAAACGATCTCGGGAATCTATGGTATGGGGAAGAACGAAGTGTTTCAGATGGTCGACTCTGCAAATTCGTTGTTCAAAGCGCCGAAGGATGGGGACTCTGAAGTGGAGATCAGAGACGGTTTGGTATGCTACATTATATGCCCCAACCCCAAGTCGCCTGCAGCTATGCACGATTACTTCTCGTTAGACGAAAATTTCATGCTCTCCGATCTGTTGCAAAGGCTCCTTGCGGTTCTGAATAAGTCGTTGGTGGAAGATATCCGCAAGATTAAAATGTACGGCACCCCGAAAACGGAGATTGCTAAGCAACATCAGACACAGAGATTTCAGTCCTCACTAGAGTTCGCATGTCACCAATGGCTGTATCACTTTATGGATACGAAGTTGGCGGTGCCGTTGAGTGAATTGCAAATATTCGTAGAGGAGCATTGGTTGCATTGGATAGAGCTCATTGGACTTTTGGGAGTTGATATGCTGCAGCGGATTTCCAGAATGACACAGTTTTTGGAGAATAACCCAGCCGCCGTAAGTGGTATCATAGTTATAGCTTTTTTCATACAAGGTGATTAGCTAACCCGCGATGGTTATGTATAGAAGAGAAGAGTGAAGGGTCTCCCACCGGCTCTGGCCAAAAAGATTGAGAAGCTATATGAGTTTCTAAACCGGTACGGGAATACCATTGTAGAGACGCCATTACAAGTATATTATCTTTGGAAATTTTTTGAGTTCGAAGAGAACGTTAACCTCGAGTCACCATCTGCACCCAAAGTATCCATTAAAATCGACATTTACGACTCGCAAAACCAGGATTCCACTGCCAAAAAGCTCGAAGAAGGGTATAAAGACCTCCTTACGGTTATCAAACCTGGCACAAATACCCAACAAAAAGTCGTCTTCTCGTCAGATTTACGACTGGTCGCGTACAACGTCCCGAACTCACCAATTGTTATCGTTAAGGACCTGACAAGAAAGTCAGACGGCGTTATATTAGACCATGGGCAAAAGCGGGTTTACGAAATTCACTTCTCGCCAAAAGTGTCTGAAGATAATATCGTTGCTATCATCACAGATCCTACGCAAGTTATGCTGTGGGATATCTCCAACGCTACGCACAAGGCTACATACTACCCGGAACTCAAAAACCAGCATTTAAAAATCAAGTTCTCACCAGATGGAAAATTAATTGCGTTTCTTTACTCCAGAACAAAAGTTGCGGTTCGAAGAACAGATACTGGAAATGAGGTCTGGAATGTATTAAACGCTAAATCGGGCCAAATATTGGACATGTCGTTCCGACACGACTCCTGGGTTTTGGCAATATTTCAGGATGATGGTACTATACAAACAGCTCAATCGGATTCCGATAATTTTACTGCAACGCACGATGAAGTGCCGCGCGAGTGTTGGAAAAGATTTGAAGATGCAAGTGTACAATTTTTGAATGATGAGAAAAACAGGATATTGGCTTGGGCCAATAATTTCGGCGTTCAGATTAGTGCACCGAAGGCAACGGAGGGAGTGGTGTTGGAAAGCAAGTATTTCAAAAAATATAAGACTACTGTGGTTATATCACCGAATGGGAGAAGGATTGCAACTATTCAAGATACAGGGGGCATTCAAATATTCGATGCTGAGACAGGGAAGTGCATTCAGTCATTTTGGAGGCTTAATCAGATATACAGGGAAACTACCCTTGCGGCTGCCTTCTTGCCATCCGGTGATAGGTTGATAACGATATCAAAGGAGATGGGGATGAGAGTTTGGGAGTTGACGGTGGATGTGGAAGTTAAGGACGGGTGGGTAGTCAGAGGGGATGAAAAGGTCATGTGGATTCCTGGGAACTACCATGCAAGGATTGCGGAGGTGGGGAAGAGCAATTTGGTGGTACTTACGCATCCGAGCGGAAGGGTTTTGGAGGTGGAGTTTGGGATCGATAAGGGGAGGGTCATGGTAGAGGGGGGGTTATATGGATTGGTTAGTAATGTTATGGCTTATTTACCTTCTTTGCCGAAGGGGTTACCGTCTATACCGTCTTTACCGCACGGTTTGCCGACTTTTGGGTGGGGGTCTGTTGGCCAAACTCCCTCCTCCTCCAACTAGATGGTTCCCTGTTATACGTTAATTTAGCAAAGAGACGGGACGTATCTCTTAGGGAGGTTATACGGTTTTATATTTTGCTGTTATAGTATGTTTGGTGTGGAGTTTGGGACTTGATGCACATATATTCAGCACAAACATAATAATATAGACGGCCGAGATGATTACGATTGAATTTTATATCAACGGATCGAGCGCGATGGAATCGTATCGTCTAATTATTTGCATGATTACAGTTATCTTGTTTGGAATAGTTCAAGGTTTAGTAAGCTTATACGATATATACTTTGCAAAATACTATCCCTGCTCATTAGTAAATTGATGGTCTATCAGGCCACAAGCATTTTAGATGCAGGTGGTTGTGTTCCTCAAGAGCATTCTTCTAATAGCCTCGAGGCCGTTCCATATTCTTAAGAGACGTCGAAAAAAATGCAACAGGAGTTTGCGTTGACCATATCAGATCACGAACTGACATCAGCCGTGACAAATTTTTTTTCGTAGCACAATGATGATGCACCCAAACTCTCTCTCTACAT
Source organism: Arthrobotrys flagrans (assembly GCF_004000055.1). Taxonomy (NCBI): domain Eukaryota; kingdom Fungi; phylum Ascomycota; class Orbiliomycetes; order Orbiliales; family Orbiliaceae; genus Arthrobotrys; species Arthrobotrys flagrans. The sequence goes on from NW_027137556.1 coordinate 3,203,720, forward strand.
AGAAAACCCCTAGAAAAAAATACCCCTTGCAAAGTAATAGCTCCTCTCCAAGGAATGATGCAAATTTAGTATAGTTCCCGAACAGCAGTATAAATTTGGGGTTATGTGTCAGTCTGAATGAGCGTGTTGCAGGGCTGGGCCAGCGGGATGACTACAACGTGCTGGACTTAGTAATTTTATATCCCGCACCCTTTCACTTTCTTCATTATCCCCCCCACATAACCCACACAACCCACCTTCCTTCTTCATCAACCTCACTGCTTCTGACTCGAACTCGCATCATCATCAATTCATCAATTCAGCCTCAGAAGCGCTCTTAACGGCATCCCTTACTCTCGGCATCTTATAAATTCCGGGGTCCCGGACCTTTTTCTCCCTGTCCTTTGCTTCGAAACTACCTAACTTCATCGATTCGTGTAACGTCTTACAACAGCTAGCTGAGCTCCATACCTGCGAATAATTTTTTTTGACTTTGCAACTACAGCCGATTCATTTAGCAACGGCAATTCTTCCTCAACCAATAATTTTTCCTACAGCATCATAGAATCTACCGGCACAATGGCAGACCAAACAATTTCTGACAACCCAGAGCCAAGAGGCGAACGAGTTGAACGTGGTACTCGTGGAGATCGAGGAGGTAGAGGTGGTCGAGGGAGAGCTGGAAACCGACGCGGCCGAGGAGGCAACGAAGGTGCAAATCCAGGATCGGAACAAAGAACTGAGCGAAACAACCGAGGCGGAAGAGGTCGAGGTGGTCGAGGTGGACAATCTAGAGGAGATCGAGGGAATCACCAACCAACATCGTCACATATGGACACAACTAACAACACCACGGACACTCCCGATGCCCCCGCCGAGCAGGTTTCAACTGGTATCGTTGCGAACGATGAGAAGGAGCCTCCATCGCCCACGGGCACTGACAATGAAGAAATTTGCTTCATTTGTGCTAATCCTATCCAGTACCACTCAATCGCTCCTTGCAACCATATGACCTGTCACATCTGTTCGTTACGAATGCGAGCTCTATACAAGACCAAACAGTGTCCACACTGCAGAGTAAGTGCCCTAACCCCCCCCGGCATTCTAGAACCTACTAACGTAGCTATCGAAACAGACGAATTCAGACTACGTTATCTTCACGACCAATGACACAAAATCCTTCGAAGAATACTCGCCTAGCGATATAGCCGCAACTGATGAAACATTGGGCATCAAGTACGAAGGAAAGCAAATTCGAGCGGACACTCTCGTTTTGCTCCGATACAACTGCCCGGAACCGAACTGCGATGTTGCTTGTCTCGGCTGGCCAGACCTTCACCGACACGTCCGTAATACCCACAAATTGGTTCTTTGCGACCTATGCACCCGATTCAAGAAGGTATTCACACACGAACACACACTATTTACATACCCTGAACTCCGGAAACACGAGCGATACGGTGACGATGTACCTGGTACCGAGGACCAGAGTGGTTTTAAAGGACATCCAGAGTGTGGGTTTTGTCACAAACGATTTTATGGCGACGACGAACTCTATAATCACTGCAAAGAAGCCCATGAACGGTGTTTCATTTGCGATAGAGAGAGTGGGGGAAGACCCAACTACTTTCTCAATTGGGAGGCGTTGGAGGAACACTTTAAACAGGACCACTATAGGTGTACAGACGCCGAATGTTTGGAGAAGAAGTTCATTGTCTTTGCGAGTGAAATGGACCTAAAGGCCCACGTTGTAGAAGAACATCCACAGGGATTGTCGAAAGGAGCTTTGAAAGATATGAGAAAGGTTGACATGTCAGCCTTTGGCAATACACACACCCATGGCGGAGGGTCGACGAGCAGAGGAAGAGGTGGAAGGATGCAGAGAGACTATAGGCGAGACCCACAGGCCCCGGAACCGCCTCCTCCGGATGGACCCATGAGAAGGGACGAAATTGCCTACCACCGAACTCTGGCGGTTCAGACGGCGCAGAACACCGTCCCGCCCAGGATGTTTGGCGGGCAATTGACAAGACCACCCCAGCCTATTCCTGCTCCGGCCCCGGCTCCTGCTGCAAGGCCGACACAGGCTGGGCCTCCGCCAGTCAGTCAGCCGGTTCGGGCAGCTGCCCGACAGGAGGAGGCCTTCCCACCTTTGGGTGCGTTGAACACCTCATCTCCACCAACCCAGGCGCTGAATCGGCCGGCTCCCACCCGATCGGCTCCGGTCACACAAACTGCACAATCATCCGTCCCGGCGAATGTTCCGACTTCGACTGCTCAAAAACATGAGCAAGTCGTCGGCCGCGCCACGCGCCTCCTTAACGGCGACTCCTCCAAACTCGAAACCTTTAAGAAGTATATATCATCGTACAATTCCGAGAAAATGTCTGCCCGTGACCTAATCGAGGCATTTTGGGTCCTATTCAACGTTCAAGTGGCTGCGGATCTAGCGACACTGCTTCGAGAACTGAGCGAGCTATTCGAGAAGGAAGAGAAACGACGGAAGTTACTTGAGGCCTGGCACGAATGGAAGAGTGTCAATGAAGATTACCCGCCTATGCCGGGTAGCAGCAGTGGCGCTACAGCCGCTGGTGCGGGTGGTGCCCGCGTCCTGAAGCTCAAGAGCGCGACAAACAGGAACCTCAGAGCCGGCGCTAGCCCTTGGAGTGCTGTTACTAGCAACACTATCGAACGTGGCGGTGGTAGCTTGGCGGATATTAACGGAGGAGGGAGAATTGTTCCTGGAGCGGCCGTTACGGTCGCTGGAAAGGGTAAAGCACCTGTTACTAGCGGAAGTTCGCCGTGGGCTAGTGCGGTCAGGAATACGGGTTCTGTACCTTCCCGAGGGGTGGCAGCTGCCGGAAGAGGAAGAGCGGCGGTGGCCAGTTCGGCAGAATTTCCGAGTCTCCCGAAGGCCCCGCCAAAGTATGCCCCCGTTCCGAGGAAGAATGAAGGTAAGGCGCCAGCCAGCGTTTGGAGCGCCTCAAACGCTGCCGGTGCCGGACCAAGTGGTAGCGGAAGTGGTGAGGGTGGGCCCTCAGATCTAATGATCATGGGGGTCAAGGGGAAGGGCAAAAAGAAGCAGCAGATTATCAGCTGGGGCTAAGGGAGCACTACTTTCCTTGTTTTTACAATGATTTGTTTGGAGTTTATGGCGGGCGAGGCTGGTGTTATGAGATATATAAAAGCGTACGAGAGTGGGGATATTATAATAACTCGATGATGTTTATCGTTATCCTGGATACCTAGTGGGTGTCTCTGTATTTTTAGGGGTAACGAATGAATGAAGCATATCGTATGTCTGATAACATTAGCACTGTAATCTCTTGTAGATCCAATATAATGTGTAGAAAATCCTCACAAGCGCCAGCACCCTCACGCACGAATAGTAGCTTTCTCGTAGTAGGAGTAGAAGTTTGACCTAGCTTACCTCAGAGGCTGGCGGATCAATACACTCAGAGCGCGAGACCGTTAGAACCTTAATCTCCAACCTCAAAATTTGCGCGGCTTTTGAGCTTCAAAAATGGTCATATGGCATCCTGACTAGGCCGTACATTTTATCTAGACGTCATGATACAGATACTTAAGCCGGGGGGATGGAATCTTATCTTGAGGTATTGAGAGAGAAGCTGTGATGCTATGTTTGGTGTTGTAAATTATAAAACCGGTCTAAACCACTTTAGGTAATTCAGCCTTGGCGTAGATTTCCCAAACGAGGCATCTAACCGACAAGAAATTCCAATACAAGACCCTTCTTGCGCTTGAAGTCTTCGCAGTTCACCTGCAATTCCAAGTCCGACCACGATATCTATATCCCTCGATAGAATCCCTCCCTTCACTTACCATCCACGATGCCAAAACCATACTCCAAACCCGCTGCCCCATCCCTAGCCTCTAAAAAACGAAAACGCGGCGGTAACAACGAAAAAGACAATCGAATCGAAGAAATCACATTCGATCGCAGCGCAAGACAAGAATACCTTACGGGCTTTCACAAAAGAAAAGTTGCGCGTATAAAAGCTGCTCAAGAGGAAGCGGAGAAGAGGGGCAGGGAGGAGAGGATTGAGCAGAGGAGGAAGGTAAGCACTTGGACCTTATCCGGTTTAAATTGAACAGGGCACTGATGGGGTTCGAATTGATTATAGTTACGAGAAGCGAGGAAGGAGGAGTTAAGACTACACGTTGAAGCTGTGAACCAGAGTTTGGGATTGGATAGAAGTGATGGAAGTGAAGAAGAAGAGGAAGAAGAGACAGGGTCCGATAACGACGGTGAAGGCGCCGCGGAGACAGGGAACGGTATAAACGAGGAATCGGAGTTTGTAGACGAGGAGAAATTTACTACGGTTACGGTCACAACTATGGATGACGATGATGAGGAAGAGGAAGGGGAAGAGGATGAAGAGGAAGGACCAGCTGGAGACGAGAAGGATACTGCAGATACGAATAAACCGAAGGAAAAGCCGAGGGATAAGAAAGAAAAGGAGAAGAAACCGAAACAGAAGAAGAAGAAGTTTAGATATTTGTCTAAAGCCGAGAGGAAGGAGGATAGGATGAGGGATAAAGTTAGGAGGAATAGGAAGAAGAGTGAGAGAACGGGAAAGTAAAACGAAGGTTTACAAGGTCTAATCAACAGGTAATTACAACATGATGGGTTCGAGTTTGTAAGATACAGGAAAGAGAAGTTTGTACATTTGAAGACAAAAAGCATCGAGATACCCCAAATTTATGACGAGCAGAAGAAGTATTATAGAGAAAATGCACTATGATACAAATGAAAATGTGATTAGAAAATTAATGAGAACTCGAAAAACTCCGGCTATTAGTTTAGATGATTGAAAATGGCAAAAAGTATGTGCAAGAAAACTCCCAAGATGGTTTATCAAACTAGCTCCTTTGTTCAAAACGGCCAACCGGTCGTCAGTCGTTCCATCATGGATCGATGGAACTTGATATATCGTAAATTAATCGGAATCACTTTTATATGGATACTCTCCGAGTAGAATGTCCCCACCCAATCTGGTTTCTGTTCTTGTCCATTCGGTCTCGACACGGAAAAAGATCCATAGCCAACGACGGAAAATTTCTAGGAACTGGAGGACGAAGATGCCAAGTTCAAGGTCGCCGTATCGATCAAGATGGGGAGACAGTTTAAGAGACCATGTTAACCTAAAATTACGTTAATAAGGTATCTACAAAACTGCAGGGCAGCTCCTTGACATACCTCAATAGACCGTCTAGAAAGATAGCGGCGTAATAGACGCCGGGAACAGGGAATATCATCACCTGGCGAAGTCCAAAAGGATGCTCAGGGTTTGACCGGGCTGCTGAGAAAAGAGACAAATCCCAATCCCTGGCAACATCCCAGTAAAACGAAAAACCGGAGTTTACGAGAACAGACAGCAGCCAAAATCTGTATAACGCAACCTCCCCAGTCAGGCCTTGACTACCAACATCTTTCTGCAATGCGCTGAAGAGGATAACCGGGAATGCACTCGCGTACTTCATAGCGTTGTACATGTGCGGTTTTCGTTCTGATGCAGGGCGGCCGATGTTCCTGCTGTATTCGATGAGGCACTGCCGAAGTCGGATGGCAGATGGGATAGCGATAATTATTGGTAGCATATAGGTTCCACCGCATTGGCGTTCCGGGATGGATGTTGAGGAGATGCCTGTGAAGAACATGCAGCTGCATATCCACAGATCTCCGAGAACTTTGGCGTATGATGTTAGAACGTCGGCAAGTAGGAGGTCGGAGAAACGTTGCTCGCGGTCAATATAGCCGAATGCGATACGACGGAGGTTCCTATATTACAAATTGCGTTAGAATGAGAAGCCAGGCATTGGAAATTGCAGCGATGTCGTACTTGAGGAGCCGGTATCTACCATCTCTGTGCAGAATATTAAACGGTAGAACGAAGGTTATCATAATTCCGAGTAACAGCAACCCCGGAAGCATCTCTAATTTCCTAACCGATTCTGTATCGAACGATGTATAGCGCCAGAAAATCATAAGATTCACCACCAGCATGGTACTGAGTATGGATGCTACTCGGTATACCGACTTATGCATGGGTATATCTGGTGCTCCCCGGGTATATTTGATCAAGCCGGCCACGTCTATCCGGAGACTATATAGATATTGTACATTGAGTCCCCACGCCCATACACCTGGCGAAAGAATATTAGCATTTCTGGTCCGTATCGCAACATTGAGAGAGTTCGAATATACCGGCGATGATGAGGATGAGGACCCGGTATGGTAGAGGTAACCACAGTAGAAGCTTCCCATCTTGGAGCTCGACTTCGGCGAATTCATCTCCCATTTTTTAGCCTGGTCCTTGGATTCGGAACTTCCATCAAGTCTGGAACTGTTGTAGTTGTCGTCCGACAGGTCCCTTGTGTACACCGTATCCTTGTATTTATTCGCCAGATTGGATTCCCGTGGTACGCCCGCGGTCCGCGGAATTGTATGCCAGTGAGAGATGGAATGGCCAGCTAATGCCCAGAGTTTTTCGAATTTTCGATGCTAGGAATTGGTTTCAAACAACTTGTGATTTGAGATTGTATGGTCGTGTGCCTGGCCCTGCCTCCGCCAATAGTGATTACGTGGGCCGATTCGCAAGCTGTAACTTCGCCTTGAGATCAAACAAAACTGCCGGGAGGCCCAAAAGTCGGTAAATAGGGTCGCTACGGTCGTTAATCTCTAATAGAAGAACGAGGTCTCAAGATTGAAGTAGCAAATAGCTAAGGACACTCGCGCAAGGGGTATAAAATCTCCGGTGTTCGGTGTCGAATTGTGTCCGGGGTTAGGTTAACAAGGGGACACGCTTGGCGGCGACGTCTCCCTTGTTGTGTGGCTGGCCGCATCGACATCATCGCAAAACACGAACCTCGATTGCCCGGCTCTACCTATTCCCGCGACTTTCGACATTATATATCATCAAGAGAACCGGGATACAATAGGAAGGATAGATCATAGAAAGGGGGAATTGCTGCTGAGACGACAATATGAGGACGGGGTTTTATATGACCGCGGCACTGGCACCGCTGGTTTCCGCCTTTGCCAATACATCACCATTGTTTCTTTATTCTACGGATAAGTAAGAAGCTTCCGGTTTTATATTTTTGCTAGAATATAGGCGCTGATTGTTATTATATAGCTTGCCGCATAGTATTCAGAAGAACGGGCTTCAGAGTTATGGCACCGGCGAACAGTTTCTCGAAGCCGTCAAGAAAACCGTCTCACAATGCACTTCCGACGCATACATCTTGGTTCTACAGCCGGGGATACACGAGAGCGACTTCAAGGACCCTGGGAGTGCACCTCAAATTCGAAAGTTTTCGGAGACAAATAGATTTTTGGGAGTGATGGATGCTGTTGGGACGGTGGATCTGAATATAGTTGAGGATTATGTCAAGAGCAGGTGTCAGGCACACTCTGTGACTGTGGATGCTAGTAGTACGCAATGAAGTCGACTGAGAGGTCTTTTGGTGGGACGATGTGCTAACGTATTGAATATAGCGAGTTCGTTCAACAGCTTCGATGAGAACGCCACGGCACAGGTTATCAAGCTAGATTTCCCGGTTCTACCACTACATGGAGAGGCACGAAAGAACGGTCACAGCCAAAATGGTATATTTCCCGGTGGTGACTACGATATTGAATAAGTAGGGCTAACTGATATCGGTGGCAGATAACTTCCTTACCGCCCTAATATCCATGATGCCTAGCGCAAAATACACAGTCGTCTACGTTTCGACACCGCTTGGAGATCCCAGGCTCTTCGTCCAGGAGAAGAAACCCGAGCCGCAGGAACATGAGCACCAAAGTTTTATTGAACATCAGAGTCTCTTGGCCCGAGATGTCAAAGCAGAAGACAGTGATAAGGAAGAGGAGAGCGTCGGAGGATTGTTGTCAAACTATCAGTTCCTCACACCAGGTTTGAGTTAAAATTTACCTTAAATTGGTTTAATCTAGCAGCTAATGATCTTTACAGCACTTTTGTGGGGGATACTACTTAGCTTGTTCGTCTTTTATGTCGCTAGCAAGGGAGTCAGCCTCTTGAGCTCCATTCAGGTATCATATGCCTGTAAGTTCTCCCGGCGTTCAATTTCTTATGGGAACATGGCTAATTATTTCACTAGCTTTCGAGAAAGAGGCTGTTGTCCAAGACCCGAAGAAGCACAGATAGTTCCTTCCCTCCATCGAATGCTATTCCTTTTACGATATTCGACATTGTACTTTTTTTTCTTTTGGTGATTCTTTGGGCAGAATTAGCATTGCGGGTCTTGATTCTAGAGCAGAGAGGCAGCTTCGGAGTGTATACTATAATCACAGAGTTTCCTATCTCATATTATATCTTACCATCCACGTTCTTAATACCTGGGATCTTATAGGCCGGGGTGCGATGATCGAATCAGTGGCAGACCGCTCTTGGTGTTCCCATCCGAGAAATGACGTGAAGGGTGTATAAAGAAGGGCTAGAGAGACCCATTCTTGCATATGACGGGCGTCGACTTGAGCGCCATGCATGCGCCGTCGGAATCGGGTGGGTATAACACTATATTAGCTATTATAGAACCAATCCTTCCTATTGAAACCCTTTAATTAAATATCCCATCCCACCGGCGACTAAACTGTCTTTTCCTACGGAAGTCGCAAATCAATTCGGCACAAGCTAGTCTTGTACTAGCCCTCAAGGTCTGGGGTTTCATTGGCAACGCATTTGCACTGCAAACTGGCGGACAAGCTTACCCCAAACAACTAAGCCAGCCTCAGTTTCGGGACTTCATAATCCCACCCCAGATATTGAGATATTACAACCACCCGCCGCTTACGTAGCGATATAATTTCCCTACTCGCCAGGGGGACCAGCCTCGCTAGCCTCAAGTTCACAGTCTTAAACTATGACACATTGTATTACTATCGTTCCATCTTTATCCTTATTCTATTACCCCGCCATATCACGTCCGACGTGTAGACGGCTGGGCTCGTATCCGTAACTATAATAGCTCTATTCAGCTCGGTTTCAGCTCGGAACTTCGTCGCCAGCTATGGACAACAATCAAAGATTCAGCGACCGGCCTACGTCGCTGCCGCCGCCGTTCCCTGGTCACAACCGAATGAGTCTACCGGTATCCTTGCATTCAACCAAATTAGTTGTCAGACCGCTCCCGACGCTACCGGTTGGTGTGTAGTCCTGCTTGTCTTCTGATTTTAGTACAGAATTACAGGTTCGCTAATCTGTGTAACTGTTAGAAATTATCGCTACAATCCTCGATTATGTATCGGTATCGACGCTCATGCGGTGCGCCCGCGCATCGAAGAAACTCAAGGAGATGGCTTATGATGACAGCCGGTGGGTCAACAAGCTCGTCGCCATGGGCGTTTGGAATGAAGGGGAAGCAAGAAGACGATTTGAAGACGCTTTGAAGAAGAAAAGGCTGGCACAGGCGAAATTTGCTGAAGAGGAGAGACGGAGAAGAGCTGCTTCTATTGGTGCTTCTGCTGAACCAAGGAAAAGCATTGGCATGGGGGATACTTTGTTCGATGTGAATGAACATGAAGCAAAAGCCAATGGAAGTGCTGGCCCTGTGGCAAAATTGGCACAGGACGTGGAGTTGATGAATTTGAACACTCAGCCGGATACTCCAGCGCCAGTTAGAGAGAAACCCAAGCTTGTGGGCGTCGATACTTCGGATCCGACATTGACTGTCTTATCGGACGTTCGTTCTGCAAGAGGGTTTGCGAGGCAGGAGTATGGAAGGGTCTACGCCGCACTTTGGCCCTACTATATCGACCTTGTGAGTGCGAGAAACCATGCAGATCCAGTGGTTTTCAGACGATACCGGAATCCTGAAGATCAAGCTGTTATGTTAAGACAGCTTGGAGTGTTCAGTGAGAGTGATAGTTCACTAGGGTGGAGTGAGAGGTCGTCAAGATTGAACAGTATGTCGAGTATTTTCGAGAACGCGGTTCTACGGGAATTTGAAGGGTACGTTTAATACAGACTTGCCTACGATTGGAACGGATTTTTAACTCGAAATAGAGGCTACGAAGAATCCGATTATGATGGACGAATGAAGCGATATGCGAATGTCCTGATTTTGCTCAATGGGGGGCAGGGAGCTATAGACTTGTTTGTGGCTAAACATTATCTCATGTTTGAGCGGGAGCGGCTTGGAAACCCAATGGACTGTTTCACGTAAGAGTCCCCGAAACCATATGCCCTTTAGGGAAGTAGCTCTAACCAGAGATGCAGAAATCTTCATTCAGCAGATCTCTCTATGGAGCCCGCCAGACAATTCTTCACACAGCTTAGCGAAGCCGTTAATGAACAATCTTCGATAATTGATCGAATATTCCCACCTGATGTTGATGTGATGATACCGTTCTTAGAGCGTATTGGAGAGGATGTTATTGGTGAATACATCAGCCCTCTGCTGGAAGAGTCACACGATCGAGATATCGAGTCCTACCTTAAATGCGTCGCCGATATCTACTTCAGCGTGGTCCAGTTCTCGAAATCGATCCATCCGGCCAAAGGATCTGAAAAGAATTTTACGGAAGAGATCACAAAAATTGTTGTTAGGATATTCGAACCTCATTATGATACTTATTTGCAGGAGGAGCTTGATCATTTCAGGCGCTTGTGTGAGGAAGAAGTTGAGTCTTGGGAGAAGAAGGTACGATGGTTCCTGGAAGTCACTGGCGAGAAGGACAGCTAACTCTCCTAATAGATTACGGATGAATACACGGCCACTGAATCATTCTATCTCAGCAATATCAATCGACAGGCTGATAAGATTGACTTTCTTGCATCTTTCAAGAAGGTTATCTTGATGCCTGTTAATGCGATTCCATTACCTCCTATGAAGCCAATTAACCTTGCATTCCCCCTTCCTCTCCCAATGAACCCATTCATGCGACCTAAACCGGTAGTCACGGCTCCTCCATCTATAACAGATGTACCGACTGATAACCCATATGAAATAACCCCGGACGTGACGGATACTCAGGTTAATGGAAACGCAGCGCCCCCGACACCAGTATCTGATGGCCAAGTTACTCCGCAACCGCAAACCGCTCCGACGACTGAACTTGCTGCTAAGGCTGCTATTCTCAACACTCGTATGGAGGGTATCCGAACATTATTTAGCATCGAGCTCGCTCTCGACCTTGTGCACAAGGCTAAAGCTGCTCTGGAACGTGCTGGCTGCTTTGTGGGGTTCAAGGGACGAATTGGCGAAGAAGCGTAAGAACCTTTCAAGAATGTCCTATTGCTTGAAAGGGGTTTGCTGACACGATTTTCGGTGGTTACTAGTAAGGAACAATGCGAACAAATATTCATTGTTTTGATCAATATCTTGGGTCAACGCCATGTCAAATCCGGATTTGATAAGGCTGTTACTCATCTTTCGCAATACAATCCACGTGAGCTTTCTACAGCTGAAGAAGATGAGCATGTGATTGTAAAACCGCTCGTGCAGTTCATGGAACTCGTCAACGTTGGAGATTTGATCCAACAGATGTTGGATGTGTTCTATGAGCAAGAATTGGTTGCCCATAAGCTTACGGATAAGAATGATTTCTTGAATCCGGCGATCAAAGAAAAGAAGCGATTTGAGCAAATGTTAGACGAGAGGGTTGCAGCCGGGCTAAATACCGGTATTGATGTAAGTTTCCTCGGCATCTCTAGTTTCGGGCAATGGGGCTGACAGTGTTCCAGGTCTTGATCAAGGAGGTCGATTACGTCTTTGCGAAGACCCAAAAACCGACAGATTACAATCCCGGTATCGTTGGGGGTCAGGATTTCCCGACAGATCTTGGTCCTAGCGAAGCGGCACGCAAAGTAGTTGCCCTAGTTGCTTCCCACACAAAGCTCCTCGTTGGTAGCACGGATAAGAATGTCCTTGATGTGTTTAACCAAGAGGTCGGGATGAGATTATGGTCTTCGATTTGCAAGCATCTCAAAATCCAACGGATCAGCATTGATGGTGCTATCGTTCTAATAAGGTTAGCTCTTCTGCCGAACTTTCTTTAATGGCTATTCTAATTCTGTAACTAGTGACATCAATCACTACACCCAGTTCATCGTCAAGCTTCGCAACTCCGGCTTAACACAATACTACAACGCCTTGCGCGAGCTGGTGCAAATTTATCTTATCGACCCGCAGCATGCTAAGCAAATGGCGGCAGTTATTGCAGACGGAACACGGTTCAAAGGAATATTCACTGTGGAAGAAGTATATGAATTTGTCACTAGGCGGAGCGATTGGTATCAGATCAAGAAGGACGTTGAAAAGGCTATGTACGGGTTTGGGTGTTCGGTTATGTAAATTCATTAGGCTTGGCTTGCCATGCTATATTTTTTAAATTTGAAGACCCTAGACCAGGTCCGAGTACGAGACAAAAAGAGCCATCCTTTATAAAAGCCTACATCGATCTATATTTTTATTCGGGAAGAAATATGTTAACTCCTAATTTCGGCGTATAGCTGAATGGCGAATATGAGTTTGTGAAGTTTTCTATGTACAAAATATCCTTCGTCTGTTGCGCCTTTGATATAGTCACTTTATATATCCACAATGCGGATATTATTTTTGTCTCGTACCCAGACCTGGTTGATATTATTTCTCGGGGCCGGCTTTTTTGTTCTTATTCGGTCCCTTCTTGTGGTCCTTCACTTCTCCTTTTCGTGAAGGTGCAGGGGTTTTCGACTCCCGCCAATTGTCTGATACTGTGTCGATGGTTATGTAATCTCTATCTTCCCCCTCTCGAGGTCTCGTTTCCTCCTTCGCTTCCTTAAACGTTTTTAGGGGAGGATATCCGAACCCGAGCTCTTGTACTTTTGCGCCGATTTCTTCCCCTGTGAATCTATGCATTAATTTGAGGATTTTGGAGGGCTCATTTTCGTTTTCTATGTGTAACTGTTTCCATTTTTATCATTCGAGGTTAGTTGATCATGATATCATTCGGCACTAGAGACGAGGGTTCCTATAGACCTTCATCAATTCGACTGCATCGATTCTGGGAAACTTACAACAGGAACGTCGAAAACCTACGCAAACATCCAATTAGTAAATAAACTATGTATTAATTTATTTTATAAATTTAGTTTAAGATTGAACGATTTTTAAAAAATTCTTACGTAAGCGTCATGCCATTTTTCGTTCCCAGGCTCGAAAATATCGATCGTTTTGTATTGCGCTTTGTTACCGGTTTCCGAGAGTCTCCAGCCTACCGCGTTTATGGCTGCTGTCTGGCAGAGGCTGCAATCCTTCTTAGTGAAGAAAGTTAGACGGAGTAGGTTCCAAGGAATTCTGGGAGCCATTTTTTTAAGGATGCGGATGGAGATGTCATGTCTCGCGCGGTTCTATCGCGAGAACTTCGAGCTAACTAGCCGAGTCGTTGTTAGACTTGGGTCACGTGATATAGACGGTCGTAACGATAATGGAAGAAACTTAATCGAACCATTGTATTAAAGATTGACTTCTCTTGGCCTACCAACAATTAATACAGCTTCGGGCTGGCAATGGGAACTAATATAATCCTCGAAACCCTTGAAACAGAAGGCCTACGTAACTAGGCTAGGCTCCGTTAAATCTAAAGAAATACACTCTATTTATGAATGCTAGCAGGGACGAGCTAATTAAGTTATATAACCATATGCAAATATTGGAAGAAAGTTAAACTGCCATACTTTGATTCCGTTGGCGATAGGAATCACTGAAAATCAGTACTTTTGGCAACATTTCTTCAATGTATAGGATTAATATATACACAGAAGCCTTCCTACTTCCGGTCCGTGGGTCTATATCCCATTTAATACTCTCTCCGTGTAGTAAGAAACTTCTTGGACGACTTTTCCAGTCTCTCTGCATATCCAAGTACTTCCGCTACTCCTCCTCTACCAGCCCTGTGTTCCTCTGAATTATTAAATCTAAGAAATTCTCGGGGCAATAGTACATGTCGCAATCCGTGTTGAACTTCCTGAGAGTCCGTACTGCCAATTCTCCCAACATGAATACGAAATTCCCAGGATCAGCTTGATTTGCCTCCGGATCGTTGTTAGACCACCAGGTTGAAGCTTCACCATGATACTTCCTCTCCATGTGGCGGGCATACATTGTTAATTCTTCGACTTTTGTAAGTGGACGTTTAGCAAACTGTCGCCACCAAGCTACTGAAACCTTTTGTGTTATAAACAATTTTTGACATTTGGTGGAGGGGTAATAAAGAATGATGGATGGAATATCATGAAGGAGAGTTCTAGGCTGTTGAGCTTTTCTAGATTGGTAATTGCATCTTGGAGTTGAGATAGCTGAGGTTGGAGTTGGTGAATCGGGCATGGACTGTCTCGGAGATACCTCTTCCCTTGAAGGTGGAGCTCTTTGAGGGAGATAGCCCCAGTTAACAATTCCTTTAGAACCATTATCTATTTGACCGCTGTAGCGACAGTAAGAGGTTCCGATTCATCGGTTGCGATACCGATATCTAGGCGTGTAAGACATTCCAAAGCGAATAGGTCAAATGGAAACGTGGAGGCATAGGCGTTTTGAACTGCTATGATTGAAGGCTTTTGCAACTTCAATTCTGAATAGTTCTTGAGGATTTTCAGGAAGTGGATTATGCGGTCACCACCCTTTTCTACAGTTTTCAAATTCGTCGTTAGTAAATATAATTTAACAGAAAGAGAGGAAAGCTGACTGTGAGATCTATGCGAAATCCCTAACCTCCAGGGGTTAATGCTACCTACCACATTTCTCCCAATTTAATTTTACTTTTAGAAGTTCCATTTTCTTAGTAACAATTTGGTCGTAGATAGCCTCCAGCAGCCCGGTTTTAACCCAAGGGCTATACGCCTGGAAATCATTAGATCCAAATTTTAGATCTCTGATATAACGGAATCCCATGGCGTCAGCTCCCACTTGCTCGGTGATTTCCGCCGACTTGAATACTCTCTTTATTGGAAGGGTTATATTGGTAGTCTCACGTATATCCCGACAATGGATGTTCGAGTCAATTGTGCGCCATAGGTGTGGGTATGTATTATGATATAAGTGCTTGCAGACTCGAAGGAGGCGGCTCGGTCGTTTAAGCTAAGGTATCCGACAATGTCGGAGAAGAGTTCTTGAGGAAGACTTATGATGGAAGCAGACGGGGCTGATTCAGTGACTGGTTCCATTTTTGCAGAGGAGGCCGGGAGGCAGTGGCTCGAAAACTAAAGGATTATTGGGAACAATTTAATTGAGGGTTAGAGTTGCTTGTGCTGCTCGTTTGGCTGGGGGTACTGGTGTACGCGAGTCGGCCGCGAATAGGATTCCATGCAGCGCTGCTTCAGTTTCGAAAAGCAGGAAGTCGCGATATCAAACTGGCGCTTTCACTGGAGGAAAGAGTGCGGTGGACAATGTGGATATCATTCTTCGTCTCGCCGCCCTCATTATGTATCTCCCTAACTGTGGTATGGTACACCGGGGCCCCGCCGTCCATTTGTGTGGAAGGCACTTGTATGTATGGAGATATCTTCGAGATATGATTGGCTGAAATAGAGTTGGTGCTTAGCTAGAACTGGAAATATTTCCAAAATACAACAAGTGTGGACAAAGACACCGATACTGTGCTGAGCAAACTGGTTCGTCTGTCATCAGAATCTAGTCGTAAAACGGTTCTAGTATGATATGGGTTGAGAATCCTGAATGTAACTATCCCTGTTTTATGGTGAATTCGGGAAATAAGTTTCAATATGAAGCTTCCATCCTATAGTATTCGACATATGCATGGTCGAAGTCAGGCGCATGAGACTACGGATAGGGATAGAGGAGTACCAAGCATAATCCTTACCTCTGTGGGAATGTGAAGTATTTATTGCGTAAATTTATTTGCAATGATTACTGGGAGAAGGTCTGATCAGCACTGGAGTGCTCCAGCGAACGCCAACAGAGACGAGGAGACTTGTTGGATTTTATTCTTGTGAAATCGTATTGATTTAAAACATCAACTAGCTACACAGTAGGTAATTGATAGGTTCTTTGGCCGTGATAGCATATAGGAGAGGAGAGGGTGACGATTTCAAACTATCGGCGGTGATACAGCTCAGGGGCAATAGGCAGGAGGGAAGTTTTGACAGGAATTCTGAAGAAGAAAAGACAACGCTAGCTGTATAGAGAGATCTTGCATTAGGAAGTATTTGGTTGTCCTTTGATTTCTGCTCAGGATTTTGTTCTCGATTTCGGAGTTGTGTTTTTTCTTTCTTTCTTTCTTTTTTTTTATCTTGTTAGCTGTTAGCACTGCATCGAGGGTTTATAAATGGATTAGAACATCAATTACCATATGATTGAGAAAGAGAATGTTGATTTATAAAAGGAACGGCAAGATGGAAAAAGTTGATTCATTCGATGGTAGTTCAGAAAATCGTTTGAAGATCAACACCATCGAGTTCCTCCGACGTCATCCTATCTGCGTAGACATCGCCATTGGAGGTGGGCTTGGAGTATCCATTCTCGACCATATGCATGAATTCCATCTCGGGGGCAAGCTTCGAGATGGAAGTAATTTCATATGCGGCCTTATATTTGTGGCGTCCATTGTTCAAGATGCCAGAGTTGAAGGCAACGTTGGATCTCCCTAATGGTCCGAGTTCGCCTTTAGCCCTGAGAGGCCCAACCATTGCGATGTGGGTGATGCATTTGACTGGGTCCTTGATATAGAGCCAGGGTAAATGAAAGATTCTTAAAGAGATTGGGGATAGTTGATAGAGTGATGCTTGTTGGGTGGGTGAGGGTAAGTTTGGTGGCCGTTTGTAGAAGAAGGAAAAGTGATGACAGGACCCTTAGTAGACTATCTTTACGACAGTATGGGATGTAGACTTTCTGTGCGGTACGGGGTATTGGATTCTTTTGTGCACCCAATAAAACAAACAAATTACCGTCATTCCCTTCTTCACAACTCACGGTACTAGCTTATAGCGGTTTCTAGCAGCGGCATTGTAATCTTAATAATTTTATAATTGTGATGACTCGAGGGAAGTCTCGGATTCGGGGACATGGTGAGAGTCTTTCCTGGCGAGCTTCTCCAGTCCGAAATCACATTATCAACTTGCAACTGACGGATTTGTAGTCCAAGTGTCACTTCGGACGTACATATACATACTCAATCGGCCTTCATTTATAGTCTGTTGAATGCCTCCTAGTCGATCTATACAGAAACTTTTACGAGTAACTAGTCTTGATGCATTTGTATGACGTTGTGCCAAGGATAAGTGGGACATATCAAACTTTTATGGAACGTACGGACTCTTCTGCAATAACTTAAGAATAATAATGGAGAGGGAGAGCAGCGCCTGAAATGTACTGGAAGACAGTAGCATGGATAGTTCGGGAATTGTCCAGAATTCCTAGCTAATTAAGTTGCCAAGTAAAGCTTAAAAACAAATGTAAGTTTGATTCTTGATATCTATTCTCATTTTACATCTATTTCATGTCAAGATTAAGAAATATCATCATCGAGACGCGTGTTTCAGATCTTGAGTCGAAAATTTAGTATACCGGCTAGTGCTTCAACAACTATGTCTCCTGTCTCACTAAAGTCTGAGCATGAAGCTCCTAACATGAGCTCCAAGGCCATCGAAGACCGCCTCCAATATTTACATAAAGAGGGCCAAAATTTTCTCAAGTCATGTAATGTACAACTGCAGTACATGTATGAGAATGGTCTCTTAGACAAAGGTGGCCAGAAAGTCCAGAAGCATGTCCAAAAGTATCAAGATGTAGAGCTGCAGTCAAAAGCAATTATAGCCTTTATCGGAGAGTCTGGTGCAGGCAAATCAACTTTGTTGAATGCACTGCTAGACTACGAAAAGATTGTTCCAACGGTAAGGCCCATTTCACAAAAGCGATCTAGTGTAGCTTTTTTGTCTTGTTCCACGTAAAAGGGCATAGGTACTAATTCTACGAACTATAGTCTGGTATCAGAGCTTGTACTTCCGTAGCCACGGAGTTCAGCAGTCGAACGCCTAACATGAAGTCGAAATTCCATGCCATCGTCGAATATGTTGATCGCGAGGAGTTCGAAAAGGAAGTTGAAATCCTTCGCCAGGACATTATCGACGAAGATGGACCGCTTGTAGATGCAGAAGATGCATATAGTATGCTCTCTTCGAGTGACGAGGAAAATAATCGTAATGCAACGAACTCTTCTATTTTCAAGCGACGTCGTCTGTCTGATTCCTCGCTGGCCGTAGCTGCAGCCGTAGCAAAAGACAAAATGAAGGCTCTATTCCCAGGATTTAAGAATAGTAACCTCGTGGGGATTGCAGGCAGTATAAAACACCTTTACGAGGGCAGCAAATGTCTATCAGAAGGAAAACAAATCGTCGAGAGTGACGACGAGGACACATTCGCTGACATGATCCATGAAATGATCGCCAACCGTGGGGATGAAAATGACGATGAAGAAAAGAGGGTACCCCAACTTTGGCCACTCATTAAAGTTATTAAGTAAATGATAAACTCCACTCCCGAATTCCTCCAGTTGCCAAACCTAACTATACTTATATGCCCATGGAATAATTTCAGTGCTAACATTATAATCTATGCACACTATTAGAATATATCTTGACGCTGAAGCCTTGCAAAGCGGTGCGGTTCTAGTTGATCTACCTGGTCTCAAAGATCATAATACCGCTCGTGCGGTTGTTGCCCAATCATATATGGCGAAGGCTAACGAAATAATCATTGTATCCCGGTTAACTCGCGCCTTGACTGATGAGACAACTATGGCCCTTGCCGAGATGGGGTATACTAAACAACTGCAGTTCGACGGGCGAAAAAGCCTTACTATAGTGTGCTCCTTTTGTGATGTAAGTTTCGACCCTACAATTACTGGTTTATATTCTCCGGATTACTTTTGTTGTAAGTATACTGACGAAACTATCTTGTTCGACATTTCTAATAAAATAGCAATTTCGACCAAGTGATGCCCGCCAGGAATTTTCCAAAAACAAAGCTTTTGTGGCTGAATACGATGAACTTATAAAAAAAACTAAGTCTATGCCATCAAAAAAAGACCTTCGGCAAATGAGGTAGCTATATATCTCTCAAAGCCTATGAACATGGGATAGTCTGACGGCTTGTTACTTAACTTGCTAACTACGTCTGCGGTGCCCATGTATAGCCCTGAGCAACGACAGAAATATAGAGTGGAGGCGGACGACGCGAACAAAAGGTATTTATCTAATCTTCCAACTCGAAATACTAAAGATGTAACTTTGCTTCGAACAACGAAATTAAGACTTATTTCTTATAGATTAAAAGAATTGTGCCTGAAGATACGAGGCGAACAAGTTCCCATTCTTCTTGAGAAAAACTACAGTCAGTTGATAGGCGGAAATATTACAGTTAATAGTTTTCTCGTAGCCTCAAAAGATTATCAAGATCAGACCGCGGCTGGAAACTTTGACAATCTAGAGGACAGTGAAGATCAAACGCAGATTCCACAGTTAAGAGAGTTTTGTATTCGAATACCCGTGGAGCAAAAACTAAACCGCACTAAGTTCTTCATCAACAACGTTTGGAGAGCATTTGGGGCAACTAAGTTCTTTGTAGAAGACTTAGGAGGTGCTGGCCTCAGTCAGTATAAGAGAGAGGGTATATGCAAGGATTTAGAAAAGGCTGCAGTAGGCATGCAGAAGGTACACACTCTACTATTATCCTCTAGAGTACAACATTTGTTGCCCAGGCTCGAAGCCACAACATTTAAGGTTATATAAATACTAATATGCGCACGTGTACAGGCACTCTCTCTACTACAGGCACACTGTTCCGAGCAGATTCATAACATCATTGCGGAAGTCGTGGAACACACAGGTAATTTTAAACTTGTTAGTGATATGTTGGGGCTTTTTTCTGTATTAAAAGGTGCATGCCACAGGGAAGCTTGCGATTAATAGCCGTAGCCACTGCGTAGGTGTTCTTCAAAAATTAAGGAAGGTAATTATAAGCGCTGCATCTGATTTTCCTACTATGGAAGAATTATTTAGTCTAACTCGCGAGGCGCCGATAGGAATGTCCACATAGTGAGTAGTATATTCTCGATCGAACTCTTAGCAATAGGTAACTATGCGCAATATCAACCTAAGGAACCTACTAATCATAAATGCCGGCTTTCACCTTATAATAATTAAGTGACATATAAAGCGATTTGCAGGAGAGACGGTGAATGGGATCGCGAACCTCGCAAAAATCTCAACGAGAGGTTTCTCGGGGTCATGGACGATGGGTTAGCTCGAATCTGGGGTCCTTCTATTATGAATATTCAAGCAATTCTAGGCGACTTTACCATGAAATTTGGGAAACGGCTCCACACTTTTGAAGAGCGCTGGGAAAGTATGATGTTTCGTTCGCGAGTTAATAGAGATTGGCTCGCTGAACGTATCTTGCTATATTGAAATTTCACACTTAATTGACGAGTAAATGATAGGCATTATTTACGACTATTGTCCTCGCCCTTCGAACGAAGTTAAAGCTAGCAAGGACACCATCCTTCGCTCAATCGAAGCCATGTTGCATGCCAATCAGAAGTTGCTCGTTGACCAAGTTCAGAGAATAAACACCAAACAAAGGTATATTATATTCCAGCACACCTCTATAGCTCTACATGTAATCGGATGAATGGGAATTCAAGTCCAAGGCATCCTGCAGAGGCTCGAGTTAACTCAGTTTCTAGGAGAATGAATCGCGAATTTCGCTCCACATCCCGCATGAAGAAAGCAATGGAGGACTGTTACAAGGAAGCTAGTAGAGCCAAGGGTAAGACAGGTCCCCAAGCATAAAGCGTGTGAAGATTTTGAGATTCTATGACTAATCTGATGTAGGGCGGGGGTCATATGACTTGATGATCGATATCGTCTCCAAAGGGATCAAAACGACAACGGTATTCGATGAAATCAGAGATGTAATTTCTGCAGGCTTGAGAGAACTTGAAACCATCCTGTGTCAGGAAAATCAAAAATGGTGTCAGGAAATCGGTGACGAACTTGAGACGAATATCAAGAATTGGACTTCAGTGTCTGAAAAGTTAGAAAAAGACGAAATGGAAGAAAAAGCGAAGCTTAAAGCTATCGTGTCTGGGTTTGAGATTAAGATGAAAGACATAGTTGCTGAGGCTAATCAATTGGCGGAGCAGGTGAAAGTCTTGAAGTTGTAGAGCTTGGTAATAACTTGGGCTTTCCTGATACAAGCGGAAGGCGACGAATAGTATAATTAAACAAATGTCTAACCTGATGCATCTCGCAGTTGCATAGTCCGAACAAAGGTGTATTCAAATAGCCGTAATGTAAGAGGGATTGAAGTTAGCAAGACCATTAGTCTAGGCATTCGACGATAGGGAAAGCGTATGCCGTCATCGTGTCCCTCATCTCAATAATACTTTCAGGACTCAGACTCCCGATGGTTTTAATGATCCTCTCTACCTCCGGATAACCTTTTGTAAGAACAGCTCGAAGCACATCTTGCTTATACTTCGGATCCTTGCGAGCCTTTCCCGCACCCCCCGGACGTTCAAAGATCAAATGGCGTAATTTAAATCTGAGATTTCTGATCACCTGGTTGTGACATTTCTCCATTGATTGGCAGACGTATCTTTCGATGGCCTGAATATCTGCCATGATGATTTCACCGAGCTGGTCGAAGATTCTTTCGGATTCGATTTGTTCGCTGATTGAGTCCATGATTATGTTCTTCGCACGTAATCCTGGTATACTTGGTTAAGTTTCTGGGCTTCTAGGGAGGTGTGGAATGTGGATCACCTTTGGCGTCCTTCGCTTTTTGGTAGATGTTCTACATCAACTCCTTGAGTGTGTCAGTTCGAAGGAAAGTGCGGGCACCATGCCTGGAACGAAGGGTTGTTAGTAGAGAATTAAGAGAAGCATACGGTACGAAGCTCACCTGAACATATTGTGGATCTCTCGAACGTTGTCACGACACATTTCAACCATCCGTGAACGCGCATTCAAGAATTCCTTCGTAACTAGATTTTTAAAGGCAGTCTTGAGCGTGTTATCGATCTCCTGTTCGTTGATAAGTTCTGTAAAAAGGGGTTGTTAGTGCACCTCCATTGACGGATTATATTCTTGAAATTTATGAGTTCTTACTTGTAAAGTGAATCTCTATGGCCTCCATCGATTCGTAGTACCTTGTCTGGAAGGTGTTCATCATCTGGACTGTAAAGGTGATGGTGTCTTTCCATAAGTCGCACATGCGTTCTCTGACTTCTTCCAGGAGTTTAAAATTCCAGTCGGTACCCTCGATTTCACCTCCTGCTCGACAGACAAATCTCATGGTATCTTTTCATCGGTTAACTCAGACTAAATTTTACTAAGGAATAGATTCAATACATACTGATAGTTTCCTGCACGCAGTTATGATAAAAGATTAGTTTCTGAATCGCTTGCACTGACCGGGGCGACTTACAGTCATGTGCGTAATTTTGTACTGGGCCTTCTCAGTAGCTTCGTATACCGTGATCTCTACATGGGCATAGGCATTTGCCAATGATTTGGAGATGTTCTGACAAATCTCGACTCGGACGGCATCCATCTCCTATATTATTCGTTAGAATACTTGTTTTCATATATAGTTTTACAACCCACGATTAGCAGAAAGCAGCTTAAGAGAAAGGTTGCTTACGGCTTCTAATTTGACTACAGAATGGCGAATATTTGTCTCTAGAGTTGATTGAATGATTATCGGAAGCTTGACTTCACATGAGGACCAAAATATCAAGTTCGCAATGATACTCTGTGCCTCTCTCATCCTGAATACGGCAAGACGGAATTGTCTAGGATAAGCTGTTGCACCGATATAATCCTGGAACTCGACCATCTGCTGGATGTTCATGTCGTCACGGACATGGTCGAGGAAGGTATTATCATCCTTCTTTGACTTAGTGTAGGCGATTGGGTCGACTCTGAAAACCTGCCAGGAGATATCATCGGTTGGGATTGTGCTTCCGAAGGTGACTGTGGCTTGTGGTTCGATGAAATCATCTAAGATCGCGGAGCATATTTCTTCCAAACTGTTTTTAGAGATGTTAGTTTAGATTCCAACTTTTGTACTGTCGAATGGTTTATTTGGGAGTTGACATACGTTTTCTCATGCTGTTGAGCGAGCGCAGCCATCTGAGCCTTCTCCCTCTTACGATCTCCTCGACTATCGAGATAAAAATATTAGTATTTACCAGTCTTTGCAATATAAGGAGTGTTATTCTCGTGATATACTTTGCAAAAGAAAGCTGATTTTGGGCGTGTTTGAGATCATCAGCAGCTTTGTCGAAGCTATCCATGAAAGGCTTGTTCTTTTTGAACAATGCTTTGGCTTGTTTGGGGGTGTACTCCTATCCACTATTGTTAGAATCATGACCCTTGTTTTTGGTAAGGACAAATTTTTGTGATGAGGAACTAACGTCCAAGTGATTTGTGACAATTACACCTCTCGAGCGACCATCCAGAAAGGTTACGCCTTCGTAGCCAATCTTCTTCAGGGTATCAACATTGTCGGCAAAGATGTTCTTCAATTCAGTGACAATGATGATATCTTGGACACCCGAAAGATATTTTTGCATGACCTTGACTCGGGTACCATCGTCATCGATCCCAGGGATATCTGCGAGGACGGCTCCAGTATTCAAAATCTTAGAGTCAAGGTAGATGCTATAAAAACTATTAGATTCGATACTTGCAAATTTAAAGGGATAAAGAGGGCAAGTTACCGAATCTTGTCGACAAGGGGCCACCTTTCTGGCTCGGTTGGCCTGTCCTTACTGAAGCTGACAGTAAGGTCTCGGAGTCGCCCTCCGCATTCCTCCTCATCCATGCCATGGATGAGGCCGTCTCCTCGCTTAAGGGCCTCGTCTTCAGCGAAAAGCTTGTCGATCTGGTCATAGACATCGGAGAGGGTGCTCCACTTTGCCCCAGGAAACAGGTGGTTGAACCTCCTGCTTATTGCTTTGGCCTCTCTCGTGGTAGGCCTCTGGAGCTTGGCATCCTCGACGTAGATCTCCCCGAACCAGAGCTCGGCATCCTCTTGAAGCTGAGCCTTGGTAACGTACTTGACGTCCAGGGTGAAGGGCTCTAGCCCTTCCTTGCTCCTCGCAAATTCGAGGATTATGGGCATGCATTTACCTTCATCCCCCTATGAGAACAAACTCTTCGTTAGATCGTGTTGACTAAGGTATTTTTTTGCGAGATGAAAAACTTTGGCTGCAAGGTTAGTCTCGGGGCCAGTTCAAGGTTTCGCCTACCGTGGGGATGAAATCCTCAAGGTCCAGCAAGGCATTCAGGAGCGTGGATTTCCCTATAGAATAGATGGTTATTAGACAGAAGCCATCGATGATAGTGATGGAGTTGTATACTTACCCCCTCCGACCTCCCCGAGGAATCCAACGATTCCTCCCCCCTCGATGCCACAGGACAGAAACTTTTTGATATCCTCTTGGATATCCTTGGCGTGTGCGTCCTGCCTGTTTCCAGGCAACTTGCCTAGGATCTTACCTAGGTCTTCCAAGAGCCCCTTGCAAGAGCTTAATTGGGATTGAAGGATCCCGCCGGCAGAGAGCTCGGAGTGGACAGCGAACTGCCCCTTCCGGGCCCTCTCCTTGGCCCGCTCGCACTCCAAGGGATTGACAACCCCCTTGGAGGTGGTCTCCATCTTGGAGACCTGGGGAGATTCGCGTTGAGGCTGGTTGTCGAGCATCTTCCTCTTCTGACCCGCTGCGATGGCGGTCACGACTCGGCCCCCCGAAAGATGAAGGTCTCCGACCTCCCCGCCGAGAGAGGCAAGGGAGGTCTGGGGAGCCAACGTCTTTTGGAGGTTGACCATATTGAATGCTTTCTCTTCAGGGTTCCCTTCTGATGATGATGAGATGATCGGGAGATAGAAGTTAGATGATGGTGGCGGGTAGAGAGGATGATGAGGATGAGGAGGTGATGACTGTTGGGAGAGCTCAGATGGGTATTGCGATTGAGCTTGATACATATCCTCTGGCCGAGTTCCCATTTGACTCGCATAGGTTGTGACAGATGGGGCATCTCTCGATAACTCGACCATTGCAGCTCTCCCATAGGAAAGCGCCCACTAATGACATCAAAAGTTGGCGCCGGGGATGGTTCTTCACGCTTGATTTGGACAGTTTGGGAACTTTCAACCGCTTGGCTCATGAAGCTTGCCTGTTATTGCTGCTGCTCGGGACCAGGAGTGGCAACATTGCTTGGAGTGTTTGCAGATTTAGTCTTCTTCTTCCTTGAGGCCCGTGGTTTTTTCTCACCCAAGAGCTAAATTCGACGACATTGGGTGGCCAGGAAAAGCAAATTCATATTGACCAGCTGTATCTCGACCCTCCTTTTTTTGCGAAGCAGCAGTTGGTTTTGACATGTTTGCAATTTGTAGAAGTCTGGAAATGGGTTCCGTAGTATTCAGGGGGTTTATGAGAATGATAGTTATTTCGGTGCGTAGTTATGAGGGCGGTAATAGCGAGGAGGTAAAGATGGTGCGTAAAAGAGGATGTTAGGATGAGGGAAGCTCGATGCATGTTCAAGATTGCGTAATTGTTCTGTGTGCGAAATATATATATATATATGGGATGTCATAGAGGTAACTACATTACATTCAACACTGTCACCATTATGGCAACTCCTGGTATATATACTTGCTCCAACAGGTATCAAGTGAACTACTGAAATCCATCTGAGACTGCTTTTTCAAGGGTAAGATCCAGGAATATAGTTCTAGACAAGTTGGTTTACGAGGACATTGAAGCCGTCAAAGGGACGACGGGCGAAATAGAACATTTACAGCATGAATTCACATAAGTACGTGAGAAGAAAGAAATACTCGAAGTAGCAATGCCAAACACCTTCAATATTGAACCTCAAACTAACATATTTGATAAACATCTAACTATTCATCCTCTTCACTGGACGTGCAATGCGCCGGTGTATTCCTCCAATCACATCCTTTCCGTAAATCGAGTGCTATATATAAGCTCACTTCCACCCATCTGTACATCTCCAGAATCCGAATTTTGAATATTCGAATCCGCCCAAGTATCTTTCCATGCCGTATGCTCAATAAATACATAACCCCGAGTATCTCGAACAATTTCACCAACAAACCTAGCCGCAACCCACATTTGCTGCAGGGTCCTGATGCACCGAGCAAAATGCCAAAGAGTACCAAGGGTCTCAGGACAAGCTTCAAACTTCTCACGAGGATGCTCTAGGTCACCTTCAAAGCTTAGAAGCCTAAGGTATGGAAGTTGACCTAAGACATGAGCGTGATTCGACTTTTTCAAAATGCAACAAGTTAGTTTGTTGTCGACGTTGTTTGAGAACAGACGGTTACACATACCTCAATCACCCCTCTAATTAGTCTTGTGGGGCCCCCAATTATCGTCAAATATGAAACAACAGGTATACATTTGATAAATACTACCATACTCATTAGCATTTGATACCCTGGCGGGAAAGTTATGTGTCAGACTAACGTACCATTTAACCCATCTGTAGTGAACTTTCCGTATATGGTCACCTTCGTCAATGTTTCCGTGCCCTTGCGCAAAGAAGTGATCCCTTTCATAATATTGGCAGCTCTATAGTCCCCAATACGACTCAAAGCTGTCGTTGGGAATAATTCCTCGGTAGGCTCTATTGAAAAGTGTGGATATTCTCTTGCGAAATCAATGGAATACGGGACATACAACCGACCAGACACACCAGGCGAGTTCTCAAGCTCCTGTAAGCCGGAATAGCCGCCACAAAAGCGGATGATCCACTCACTACCAGCGCTGAACTTGAGAGATCTCACATTGGAGAGGGAGGTTTCTATTTGTTGCCGGGGCCGTCGGAAGACCCGGCGAAGGCCGTTACTCACGATCTCCGATTTGACGATGAAGTGCAATTCTTCCACTCCGCCTACGCATTGAAAGAACCTTGCGACCATGTTCATGAGCACATTAAGGTTTGGTCTCATGACAGATATCGGCAACTCAGCCACAATGATTGTCCGGATATCCATGATGAAGTACAACCTTCTATAAGGGTTTAATCATCGGAGGATTAATATGTATTACTCCAATAGACCAATCGGATGAATCCTTACCTGGTATACCGAAGAATCCAGTTAGAGTTCAAATATAACTGTAGCATGTTAATCGCAGACTGTTCCTCAGCGACATTGACCTTGAGGCACCGGAAGAGGTACGGGAAGGATAGAACCCTCAACCTCTTGCAGCACCTCGAAATGGCATCAAATCTACAGAGAAGCCTTTTCTTCGGGTCAGCCCGGATACCGGGTCGCCCCAAAACCGTGGCCTTAGGGTAACCATAATTATAAGCCCGTTCCAGACCCTTCTGCTCGCCAACATTATCCAGGCTATTGAAGATCTTGAAGGTGATTTCCGTAGGGAGGTTAACGAGATGGGCCGCAGGATTGGTGGACATCTTGTTCAGTTTTCCTTTGGACCACGAATTACTCGCAAAGTACCTCGTAGGTTGACACACAGATCTATGGTGCGAACAGTCCAATTTGAGGAGGATTGTGGAGGTTGTTAAAAGTACAGTTGAACAAAATCGGGCTGTAGAGCTCTTCCAACCGTTGGAAGGGCGGGAACAGTAGGAAGGCAACGGCTTGATCAAGGCGGATGGAACGTCAAGTCCCTATATATTCCAATCAGAGCCCAGTCTAGCAGACACAAAGTTAATGCCTGTCGCTACCTCGAACGCTTGTTCCCAAGCTCTTACCAGGTCCAGTCGATACTATGGTGATACCACTGACCCGCACGACATCATTAAATTGTGATAGATTTATATCACATTTTTCGATTTTGATTCACGCCTGTGATTTGAAGTGAAAACACAGCTAACCCCATCATAATTGCGGGCACCCGTCCTTTGTTAGCTAAAGCGGTGGAGTCCCTTGCTGCGCCGTCGGATAGTAGCGACTATCTTTGTTCCTTCCCAACTAACCAGCTAGGTGTTTGCATATGCAAAGCCTGAAATCGAGAATAATATGTAACATGCAATCCAGCTTTACCTTTTATAATTTTAGCAAACTCAGTCCGTGTCCCAACTCGACCCCCAACCAACGTAGCTTCGCGCCGTATCATCGCAGGATCGTCCGTATTCGAACCCTTTTAGCAGTCTCGACGAACAAGCGATCATTCTGCTGGCATTCCTCGGTCAAAATCGCCTCCCAAATATAACAGCAAACTTGTGAAAGGAACGAAGCCATTCGAGGGATCCCAATTAGCGTGCGTCAAAACTTTGTGTAACATTGAAACTTCACCACAAAATCAACACACCACCTTTCTATATCTTGAGATGTCACCCGCTCCCATCTCGATGGCCACAAATCTTTCTAACAGTAATTCCATTCTCCCGTAAGTGCCCCAAAAAAATAAGTGACACCTTCCGACTTGAATAAAAGCAAGACGAATCCCTTACTTTTGACACACCGAAGTATAATCTAACTCCAAGTAACCATTTGATTCTGAAGTGCTTTCAACGACCCAGTGTTCTCAGACCTCATTGTCCTCTCCGGTCCTTCCAAAACACCCTTCCGCATTCATAAAGTGATAGTTTCCGCAACATCTAACTTCTTCAAAACAATATGCAAACCCGGAAATCATTCCAACGGCGGTTCCCAAATTATAGAGCTCCCAAAGATCCCCCCCACGGTCTTACAAACCATCTTGCTCTGGCAATATGGCCAACCATACGTCTTACCTCCGCATACGCCTCCTTCATCATCTTCTGCACACGAATCCAAATTCGCAAACACACTCGGTAGAAATGAAGACGATTTCTCCACCGAATCATTAATAATCACAACATACTCCACAGCAGTCTACCTCCAAATCCCACTTTTACAATCCGCAATTCTCACAGCTATTGCCGATGAATTCCGTTTCCGCCCATGGATCCGCTTCACGAGACCAGTAGGGTTTATGCAAAACTTGTGTAACCATCACCGGTATTGTCTCCACGTCAGCCAAAAACAACCTATCACAAAAACAACCTCTTCCGACACTAGCGTATTTCCTTCTGCAGACCATTCCGGAAAAATAAATTTTGTACCTCGCATTCGGAGTGGGAGTGGTGATAATAAAACGCCCGTTGTTGAATGCGTATCGGTTATGGTTGCATCGCATAATTTTAAGGATTTGGCAAATGAAATTGAAACTTTGAAAGGAGAGAAAGTTAAGGCGAAGGGAGAAGGTGAGACAAGCCGGTTGGATGATCTTGATTTTAATCGTGACGATGGGTTGTTTACGGTGATCTTGCCGGTGTGGGAAGATTTTGTGAGGAAGAAAGAGGAGAGGAGGGTGTTGGAGCCTCGTAATGAGTATGTACTCGATTTCGGATTCTTGTCTCTAAGACGCCTGCCTTTCCTTTTCCGACAGAACTTATTGTATCCATAGGAATTTTCCCTCTTGTTTCCTTTGTTCTTTGTTTGTCAGTTTCTTATGCATGAGTTTCATGCAACTTCCTCCATCTGCCAAGGTTATTCTTGCATGGTTCCCTCGATCGAGGCTGATGATTTTCCGAGAAAGTCAGAAAAAAAAAGGCATGCATCGGTCTCGCGCGCCAGCCTCCACGAAGTGGTCACGCATGCATAGACAAACGCTAACAGCGGTATCGTTTTCTAGCCCCCGAATTTTCACGATCAAGGAGCCAAACCATCCACGGGCACCAAAGTCCGTCTATAGGCTTATCGATCTATCTGTATTACTCGGATTCATATGGCTGATCCATCACTACTGGGAGATATCATCTTTGATTCTGGGATGGGGGTTCATGATATTTGGAATATGCTGCTTCCTATTTTGGGCTATTCTTTCGTATCGATTGTATCGGCAGGGTGTTTGGTCGTGGTAGTACCATGGCCTTGAAACTAAAATACTGCGTATGGGAGATTTTAATTCTTCGTCCGATACTAAGGAACCCTGTAAAAAAAAAAAAGATCGGTAGATTCTCAAGATATTAGTACATCTAGAGTACACTGTCATCGTGAAGTTCAATAAATGCTTCTACAAACGCCAGAAAAGTCAAACACGTTATCGTACAATTATGTAGTAGATCTGAACTTGCCGTTTCGTTCAAGTCCATATCGTCGGATGATATTGGAAGTTATCTCCTAAGATGTTCCATTAACCTTCCTACCCACCCTATCAACAACAAACATAACCGCCGCATTCCTCCCCTTAACCTTTAACCATCTCCCCATCCTCATCTCCTGCCCGATACCAGCAATTACCACACAACTCTCGTCTTCTCTCCCCGAATTCTTCTCATAAACCGCCAGACTATTCACGACACCTCTGAAGGGTGTCCTCAGCTCTGCGTCATCTAGCCTTACGCCCCCTTCTTCTTCTTGTTCTCCAACTCCGATCATTCCTACAGATTCAATACTTCTTTTATCTTCAGAAATCTTCCATACCCTGATAGACCCGTCCCAACTCCCGGAAAAAAATACATCGGAATACGGGATCCCTGCCAGCGCAGTAATGTAATAAGGTTGTCGTGGAACTTTTACTTCCTCTGGGTTTGCTTCTGCGGAATGGTCCGCCGGATTTATCGACGGCCGTAAACCGTGCGCCGTTTGTATCGTGCATACTGGTTTCTTCTTATGCAGCGACCAAAGTGATATCGAGCTGTTTCCGATTAGCCAGAGCTCCAAGAATAGCCATCGAAGCTCGTTGTAATAGCTTACCCATTATCACTTCCTGTCACAAAATGCTCCTCATCAACCATGCAAACACAATCAATGCTCCCCTCCGTATATCCCACTGCTTCAACAACTTCCGGCTCCGCCCTCCTCCTCCTAACCCTCCCCTCCCCACCACCTCTAAACACCAACTGTGTCTCATCCACGATCTTCCATAATCTCGCACTCTTATCCCTAGCACCGACAGTCACACATCTCTCATATGCCAATGAATCGATCCCTACAACTTCATCTTGATGCCCAAATAACGTTTCCACATAAGTCAACTCATCCAAGCTCCACAGCTTTATCGTTCGGTCCGAGCTACAGCTGTACAATTGATTCGTTCCTCGTCTGAATACCAACCCGTTGACAGAGTCTCTATGGTGCTTGAAGACTTTCAATGGTTTTAACGTTTCCGCGTCCCAGATTACTATGCGTGAATCCTTTCCACCTGTTGCGACGTACTTCCCGTCTGGGGAAGCTGCGACGCAGAGGATGGTGTCGATGTGGCCTTGGTACGTTGCATCTGTCTTGCGGTTTCCACGGGTATAGGAACCTTTTACGCAGCGGATTTGTTTGGGTTTTAGTCCTTCCTCTTGAGGTATAGTTTCTGAGGTGCCATTCGCGCGTGAGGAGATTGAGGTTGGGAATTTCCATTTGATTAGAGCGACATCTTTCGTGGTTGTGTAAATGTATGGATGGCAGATTGCTACGGAGGTGGTGGATTGAAATGCATGACGGAATTGGATCGGTGAGGAGGTGGAGAAAGAGAGGGAGGTTGCAATGTAGCGGTAGAGTTTGCCGTGGGTTTCTGCGACTGAGGATTTTAGACGTTCGGCGATGAGGTCGCGGTCAATGTCGGCGGCGTCAAAGCCTTGTTCATCTGTTGATGTGTGAAGGCATAGATGTCAGTAAGTTATTAAGGTGATATATTGCCATTCGATCTCATGATATGCATCGAGGGTTGAGAGATGCGAACGGACGTACCAGTCTCAGTTCGTAGATTGTCGAGATACTGCTGTGCCAACCGTAGTCGCTTTTCAGCTTCCGTCTCTCCCACGATCGAATCGTCATCGCTATCTTCAGCTGAAACTATGCTTGCAGAATCAATCGAATCATCATCATCATCATCACCGCTGGATATCTCTTCGTCGCGGACCTGTCGCTTCTTCGAAGGTGGCTTCGCTGTCCCCGATGCTTTTCGAGATGAATTGGCCGGAGTATCTGTGCCCGATCGCTTGCGCTTCCGCTGCGAAGCGGGGGCGGTGAAGAAGGAGGACATGTGGAGAGAGGTCTTTAATGGAGTGGGTGGGATGAAAAATGTAGAAGAGGAACGAAAAGCTTGACGGTTTCAGGACGCCATTTCTGTGTCCGAATTTTTTTGCAGGGATCTTCTTTTGGCAGTGAAAGTTTTTAAGCCGCAAAAAAGCACCGCCACTTTTGTGTCAACTGTGGCGTGTGGAACGTGGTGTGGCGGGTGAGAGCTCCAACACGAACCTCGCAGTTAGCTGGGCTTGCGTACCACAACTGCTCTACTTCTCCAGTTTATCTTGAGCTTCATCCATCATCGACACGAAATATTCGGCTTCATCATCAGACATCACGTAAACGAAGAACTACTACCTTCATACGGAGCTGTTATACTCTATCCGAAGCTTCTGATCAGCCTAATCTAGCAGATAAACCTCCTCTCCGTCACATACCCACCACTCCCACCTAGCCCACCATGTAAGTCAACTTACTCTTATATCATCAGAAACCAGCACCTGCTTCATGATATATCGATCTGTGTACTAACATAATAAACTGAACAGGGACGTCCTCCTCGGGATCCGCGGCAAAGACTTCGTCCTAATCGGCACATCCAAAGCCTTCCTCCACGGCATCACCGTCGTCAAATCCACAGATGACAAAACCCGCGCCTTAAACGACCACACCCTCCTCGCTTTCTCCGGTGAAGCCGGCGACACCATCCAATTCGCCGAATTCGTCCAAGCAAACACCCAACTCTACACCATGCGTCACTCCTCAGACCTCCCAGTCTCCTCCGTCGCCAGCTTTGTAAGAACAGAGTTGGCTAGCAGTCTTCGCAGTAGACACCCTTATACTGTTAACTTGTTGATCGGAGGGTATGATACTAAGAAGGAACAACCTGAGTTGTACTGGTTGGATTATTTAGCTTCGTCGACGGAGATTCCGTATGCGGCTCACGGGTATGCTCAGTACTATTGTTTGAGTATTTTGGACGCGCATTATAGGAAGAATATGGGTGTTGAGGAAGTAGCCGGATTGATGAGGGATTGTCATGAAGAGTTGAAAAGGAGGATGCCTATTGATTTTAAGGGTTTGTTGGTGAAGATTGTTGATAAGGATGGTATCAGGGAGCTAGAGGGGTTCTAGAGCGGGGGTATATTGACAATGTGTTACATTGGGATCTAGCTAGCTATGCTACATAGGATCCTATAGCATAGAATTGAAGTGCAATCGGATATTATTGCCATTGCTTTTGATCAAGACACATGAAATCAGACGTGAACCGTTAGGGTGTATTGTGGGGATGTAAGGACACCACCAGCTGCTAGACTCGATGTCTCCTAACCGCCGCGTCATCCGTCGCTTAAGTACATAAGCATGGCTTCATGAAAAGATTATGCCAATCCATATATGTCGATAGTGAAAACAAATATGATGATTAGACGTATTTTTTTAATCACTACCACGATCTAATAGGTAGAATAAGAGTCCCTAAAGTGCCAAAAGGAAATGCCATCTCCACGATATCTACGACAGGCAGCCAAGAAGTGGTTCATATGGGCTCGATTGAGAAAAAGAAAATGCAAGTAAAATAAGGAAGAAAGCTACACAATTTGTGCCAATTCCCAAGCGTGTCTGACAGACGAACCGCAGGATCCAAATTCATTCCTGCCGTGTAGGCATCCTCCCCGTATCGACCATCCAAAGACCCCATTCCTGAAGGGCGAGGCAGAAGTCGCGAAGGCCAAACAAGCCATTTAGAGGTTCTCCAAGTTGGCAGCGAGCTCGTCGAGCTCGGCCTTAGCCTTCTTGTGCCTCTCAACTTCCTCTTCGTACTTCTTCTCCCACATGTCACGTTCAGCTTCCATAGATTGAACTTTGCGTTCGAAGTGCTCGGCCTTGACATCGGTGAGACGTAGCCTAGAGTTAAGTATCATCAATTCTCAATCAGCTATCCGTTCAAAAAGTTATGGCAGTACCTTTAAGTCGGCTAGAAGGATTGAAAGAAAGGAGATGACGAAACGTTAGCATCGTCTGAACACTAAGAAAGCACATACTTCTCGATGGTCTCCTTCAGTTGCTTCTCCGTTGTCTCCGCCTCCTCTTCAAGGACGGTGACCTTTCTCTGCAAATTATCACTGGTGATACCAAGGTTCGCACCTGCTTGAGCTTCTTTCTTGGCTTCGGAAAGCTTCTCCTCAAGTTTTTCGACCTCAGCTTCGAGCTGGGTATTCTTGCTGGCTAGGGAAGAGATCTCGCCCTCCTTCTTGGTTTGTTCAGCTTCGAATTCCTTGATCTTGGCCTCAAGTTCCTCGATTCTTTCGGTGGCAGCATCGATTTCAGCCTTTTGCTTTGCAAGCCTCTGTAAAAGGGGAATTATTGTCAGTTCTGATTCATCCCCGCGAAGCATCGTAGCGGTAGCAGTAACGTGAAGCTTGGAGCAGAGATGTTCGTCATACCTCCTTAATTCTATCCATGATGAATGATGATACTGATAATACTGGGTAACTCTGGTGAAATCCGGAGTAACTGAAAGGATGAGAAAGAGATGAGGTCCTAAATGGGAATTAATAAAGAAGAACGGTCGTAAAACGTCAGTTGTAATGTTCAGGTGTTACGTGTCTCTCCCCAAGATGCAGTGACTATGCTATGTGATGTG
The DNA here is from genome assembly GCF_004000055.1 of Arthrobotrys flagrans. Classification (NCBI taxonomy): domain Eukaryota; kingdom Fungi; phylum Ascomycota; class Orbiliomycetes; order Orbiliales; family Orbiliaceae; genus Arthrobotrys; species Arthrobotrys flagrans. The sequence goes on from NW_027137556.1 coordinate 3,238,374, forward strand.
ATACAAATGTGACAGCTACAAGGTGGGGTTGCAGATGGGATAGAGGGGAAACAAACGGAACACACGCAGATGAAACTACAGGCCAAGTGCAGCTGATGCTCGAGAAGCTTAGGGAATTGAAGATAGAACGGGGTTGAGATGGGATGAGAAGAAAGGGAAAGGGGTCAGTTTACCAGGGGCAGAATACTTTATATCGATGATGGATTCGTAAGGGACAAGCTGGAGGGAGGCGGGAAGAAGAGGAGGTGTCCTGTGTCCGGCGGGCTGGTCTGCTGTGGGTCGGCGGCGACTTAGCTCAGTTTAGCTGGTCCAGCCAGAGAAGGCCACAGAAGGAGGGGCACCCGCCCATTGGCTGGCCGGCTTGTGTTGTGCGTTGCTGGGGTGATATGCCATTCTATTTACACGAGACCCAAGTTACCGGCAGCAAAAACACCATCACCATGTCATCCGGGTCAACGGTCGCCATCGCCAGTAACCAGACGCGACGACGACACCGACAACGACAATAACGACAATCCCAGCACATACTCATGCTCGTTCACAACACCACGGCCTCAAAGGATCAGAATATGTAGTAGCCACGAAGCCTCCACCTCAAGACCACCAGTTCTTCATGACCAGCAGTAAACAATATATATAAAGAGTTCTGTATTTCTTTCAATTCAGACCTCTAATCCTTTCCGAAACAAAAAACAAAATTCTGCTCCATTTCCCTCGCTTTCACCAACCCTTCAATCTACAATTAACCGCTACGACGAAAAACAACCACCAAGATGATGCTCGCCACTCGAGACCGTGAGAATAGAGTCAATGGTCTCCAAGGCGCTAAAGGTGGATTCTCGAAAACCCCTGGTGGGAAACATAACGAGAATGAGGTCACTGCGATGAACATCGGTGGAAAGAGCGGCTTCAAGGCTCAAGCTGATTCCTTTAAAACTCCACTCGGTATGTTTTTCCTAGATTCTGCACACATATATCAACATACAATTCTAACGATCCCTAGGACCTCGCGGCCGTGTCCCCCTTGGCGGCAAGGATACAAACGTCAAGGCCAAAACCACCATTACGTTCAATGATCCATTGCAGACCAACAAGCCTGGAAATGCAACACCTTCCTCCACCAAGAAGCGCTCCCGCCGCGCTACTCGCCTCTCCGTCACTCAGGCTAAGGAACTTACCGAAGAAGAAGAGGATGTCCCCGAGATCGAGTACATACCTCCAGCTCCCAAGGAATTGCCCGACATTCCTGAGGACTACGTCCGAATTGACGTGGGAAAAATTAAGCAAAACCTATTCAAGGACGTTCAGTCTACCCCAAACTACACTGCCAAGCAGCGCAGCCAGTTCAAGAAGCTCACCTACCATGATGAGAAGAAAGAAGAAGAAGACGTCCTCAAAGAGCTTGATTCTCTTGTCAGCGACATGAAGGCTGGGCTTGAAAATGAGGGTACCCAACTAGTTGTCAAGAGGAAGGCTTCAAACTATTCCGGAGCTACCAAGTCTTCCCTTGCCAAACAGGGTCAGACCCGTCCAGCCTCTTCCAATACAGTCAGGCCACCTTCCGCTGGTGGTGTCAGACCATCATCCGCTGCTTCTACCCGACCACCATCCGCCGGTGCTGTTAGGCCACCATCCGCTAGTTCTGGTCGGCCAGCTTCAGCTGTCTCAGGAAAGCCCATGGGAAAGTCACGTTGGGCCACTAATGTCAGGACCAAAGAACCTGTTCCCGTAGCTTCCAAGGAACCCAACCCATTGTGCGTAGGAGGTTATTACGCAGACCCAAACCACTATTACAAAGATCCTAGGCCAGATAAAAACGGCGCTTTCCATCCCCTTGGGAAGCACGGGCACTACCGCTCCAAGCTTACCAAAAAAACCGCCCCAATTCTCGACGAAGAAATGTCCCAAGTCTTGGAAGATCTCGATACTGGTGTTAACATCAAGGACTTCGACTTCGAAGCCCTGGAGGAGGATGTTCTTCGCCGAGCTGAGAAGCCAGTTTATCCTCCAAAGTACGACTTCGAAGCCCGCATGCGAGAGCTTTTCCGCGTGGATGAGCCAGAAGACGATGAGGTCTACCAGATTTCTTTGGACAAGTAACTGTTTTGACGCCTTCTATTTTCTACTGATTTTCGAGTCAGGATTTTTGGCTGTGTCGGTTTGCATATTACCGATTTCTTCCATGCTTTGATATTTTTTTCTTGCTGACTGGTTCTAATACTTTCTTGTCTTTTGAAACTGTGTACGAACTCGCGAAAAAAGGAGGCAGGAAAACTGGATTGTTGTTTTGAGACGGGTAGCCAGGCGTGACGGGTTCTTGTGCTTCTTTTTTTCTTCCTTTAACTGCTTCTTGTTCCTGTTTTTTTTCACGAACTTGTATTGCTACTAGAGATTCGGTGTTCGAGGATTATCTGTCTCTGCGATATTCATGTACACTAGATGCCGATTATTATCGCTACTCTTGACTTGTCTTGTCTTCTGATGAGAGAGATCTAGGACCTAGGGGCGGGCAAGATACTGTTCTGATCGGAAATGAATGAAAGAATGAAATAACAGATGGCTTTTAGTCTATAATCCCAAACCGTTAACGCCCATATATTACATTTGACTTCGTATCTACCGTTCTGGGGACGAGACTGGTTAAACACCAGTAGTATTGATGGTACCCCCAACCCCCAGGCCTATCGATTTCCAGCATTTAGACTATATTGAAACACTGTCAGCGACACTCTCACCACCCTCCAGAACAAAACTCACCTAAATGACTCGGCAGCAAAAAATTCCCCACCGTCTGATGAATCCCATACTCAAACCCACAACTCCCACACACCATCTTCCCTCCACCACCTCCGTCTCCATCAACACCTTATGCAACATTCTCAAAGTCTTCTCATTTTCCTCCCCAACGGTACCATCCATATTCATATCCCCATCCGCCGTCGTTGCAGAAGAAGAAGAAGCAGATAGACGGGGTAGTTCCGGTTTAGTATCTGGTAGTGTAAATCCTAGTTCTTTGCTACTGGTGACTAAGGCTGGCCAATCGAGGCGTGGGAGAAGGTTTGAGAGGAGGAGAGGGTTGTAGGGGACGGATTTTGAGGCGAGTTCGGCGTCGCGGAAGTGCAGGGGGAAAGAGAGCGGGGAGGATTTGCAAGCTTTAACGGCGCAGGAGAGGAAGTTTGCTAGATGATGGAGGGGTTGGTGATTAGCTTGGAGATTCAACTTTTCGATTTTTCGATTTTTTTTTTTTTTTCGTCTAGCCGTATCTAGGCTAGATTGGGAGACATGGGAACTAAGTACCCGTTAGGAGCTTCATGGTGGTAGAGTTATGTATGGATCTATTTCTTGGAGGGAGGGTAAGTTCGAATTTTGCGGTTGAAGGGCGCAGATGCAGGTTGATGTCGCAAAAAATTGAGAGCTATCCCGGTCATAGGCTGGCGAGGTGGGCTTCGGTATAATTGCCAAGCTATCGATGCTTGACAACACAATTCCGTGTGGTATTCACGAATTCATGGGACCGTATGAAAAGTATTTTGTCTCGAATTAGAGCATATTGCTATGTAGTATTTAGTTTGGTCTGAAAAGTTAGATATCGTTTTAGGATGGGTTTGAATTTCCGTCAGCGTCGTCCGTTGTTATTGATGCCGCGAAGGTTCAAAACCGGGGACATTTACCTTAAAATAAAAATAGCGGACTTCCGCAATGCAAAATTTCACGTGGGTCGGGACAAGGCGGTGACTCTGATGGCTGATATCTGCTAAGGTATACCGATATATATGCATATCCGAGGAAGTTGCATTGTCAATCGTCGACATGTCCTAATCTCTTTTGCGATTTAAAACATTTTCGCCTAGGTCTTCCGATCCTTATAAACTACCAATGACGCCGAATGATTGGAAGAATCTATATATTGGATCAGAACCCGCCTCTACAGCTTGCACCGTCGCAACTGACTATATATAGAAGCAACATGTACGGTTTCTTGTTATAACAAAGGAAACATAAATTTTAGCATGCAGGAATCGAATGCTAGCGAACGAAGAAACTTTTATTATCTACTGTGCGTAAGAAAGTTAAGCCTCTAGCCCTGCCTGAAAAAAGCTCACGTTTCCTCGACACACACACGCATTCGCAAATATAAAAGCCCGGCACGGTGGGATCGAAAGAGAATAGACAAAAAAAAAGAAGACAGAATCCCACCGTAAGTGCGGTGTACCTATACAAGGAAATAATTATAAAATACAGGATACCACACGAATGGTGAATGGGATGGGCAAAAAAACCACAAAATGAAGCATCGTCATCACATCAATATCCCCATCAACATCTATGCCTCACCCAAAACCCCATCCCCGCTCTGCTGCAACACTCTCTCAGCCGCCGTCTTCTCCTTCTCTGTCTGATTCTCAACCTGTCTCCTCGCCTGTCCAACAACCTCAAGGATATTTCTCAAGCTATCCTTCCAGGTTTCCAGTCTCTGTTGAACTTCCTCCCATTGTTCTTTTCCAAATGTGCGGTATGAGACACGGTGGATTAGGAAGGTCTGGGTGAGTTGTGAGAGTTTTCCTTCGACAAGACCGGCACGGATGACATCGATGACCCAGAGTTCGACTTCTTCGGGTGGGATGTGAAGGCCGGCGGCAATTCGAGAGTATGGGAGAGAGCGGTCTTGGGCCGAGGCGGCGAGGGCGGCGAGGGTTAGTAGGCGCATTTTGCGGGCGGCAACGGCGTCATCGATACCTATATCTTATTAGCCCCGTGAAACTATAAACATATGCAGGTATAGGCAGAGCATACCATTCTCCTCGAGCCATCCTTCACGTTCTTCCTTGAATTCTTCAAGATCTTGGAATTCACCAGCGGCGAAGATTTCGAAGAAAGCGTACAGATCGGGGTCGGTGGCCGAAAGGGCCTTGACGGGCTCCAATACTGTCAAGTCGCCGAACTCCATGTAGTGTGGGAGGGTAATGGCGGCCTTGATAGCCCTGATGGCAATCTCTCGGGCTTCATCCTCATCTGCCTCATCTGCCGGGAACCTCTGAAGCGCCTGGAGGAGGAACTCGTAGAATTGGCTGAGCCGTAATGTCAGCAAGTGATTCCAACATAACCGACCACAAAAGATATAGAGAAACACACCTATCACCAGCCTTCTCGGCGACGTTAGCCAAGTTAACCAAGATTTCTCTGGTATCCTCAACACCCGCATCCCACTCCTGTAGCCATCGGTCTAAACTCTTGAGTTGGGGCTTCAAAGCATCATATAGTCCATTCTTGTCGACAATGTCGACAATGCTTCTGAAGACTTCAGATCGCAACGACGATTCTGGAGAAAGAATGTTGAATATTGTAGTAAGGATGGTAAGGGAGAGGGTGGCGCCGTTCTGGGAGTTCTTAAGAGGGATGGCGAGGTTGGCGGTGACGGTGTCGAGGAGGGAAGGAAGGAGTGGAGAGGTCCGTATTAGGTGGACAAGGAGGTTGTATGCCGGGATGTATTCTATACAGCATCAAGGTCAGAATCGTGATAAATAATAGATTATATATATAGAATCGACAAAGCATACCCTTCTCCGGAGCTTGTGATAAAACGGAGCTAGCTTCGACAAGCTTCTCCATAACATCTTCCTTCTCACCCTTCTCAAGCATTGGTTGCAATTCCTGCGACAGAGTAGCTTCACCTTCCTTCACACCCTTCAAAGTATCGAAGTAGTCGGCTAATTCGATAACCTGGTCGTCGAAAGATCCCTCGACGAGGAGGGTATTCACGGTAGCGGCCATAGTGGGCTGGTTGGTGGGGTGTAGGATCTAGAATCAAGCTTTCTTGTCGCGAAAGCACCTGGACAAAGTAAAGCGGACCGGGTTATCTGACTCAAGCGGTCGGTGGAGCTTCGAGTATTGGGATGGGAATTCTTTCGGTCCGGGGTTTGACGTCGGCCTAAGGTTGGCTGAAAAAAGATGGGGGGTGGTTAGGTGTCTTTGATACTGTCGACTTTTGCAGGCTGGTTCTTTCCTTGGGCTATTCCCAATTTCGCAGTCAACTCTTTTTTTTCTTGTGCTTTTTGTGCGCAACACAGATTATGCCAAGACATGTGGTCGTTGGAGCTGTTTGTCGTTTATAGATTTCCTCTTTGAGTTCGATATCGAAGTCCCCAGCGCATGAGCTTGCTGCCCGACGAGCCCGATGAACGTAGCCCTACTGAGATAGAGCGGGCAGACATTCGAGAAATTAGGCCAGTATGTTAGTAGATATCTTGGACTAATCATATTTTACCGCCATTCCCCATAAACTAATTGTCATATAGCTGGATTAGACATGTATTGTTAACAAGGTTATGTTGAGAGCTCGAGAATAGAGTCGAGTATCGAGATGATGCATAAATATTGCGACGGAGATACTCCAACGCCTATAGCAAATGACCCCATAATCTAGATTATATAGTACAGCTCGAGCTGTTGTTAACCGCTGAAAAGGTGGTAGATAGGTGTTTGATCTCCGAAAATTCCCCTTCCAGGCAAACGTCAAGGCGACGACAAATCCAACACGCACCAAAGGCGAACCGAGTTGCCAGTCGCCTAAGAAAGAGGACCCTCGTGGCTCACCCGCTCGCTGCGTACTGCATCGTTCAGATGCAACTTCGATAACGGTTAGCTCGATTAGGTACTCATTACCAGATGAGATATTTATTGTACTTTGCTTTTTATGATTTCTTGAAGATAGTATTTGATTATAAATACAAGACGGTTTCGCGCTCGCGCTGCTCTCAATTTGCTTTGCGCCGTGGTTCTTTCTTTCTTTTACAAAGTTATCTTTTTTTTTCCCTTGGAGGGTCCTGCTGCCCCGCGTTTAAGGTTTTTGGCCTTCGATCCAAGATTTAGTCCTTTTAAAATTCAATTCATCTCTCCAACAGCTCAGATTCCAAAAAGGACAGCCAATTGTAGAAAAGATGACGGTCCTCAGCCAGATCAGGAGTATTTTCTACGGCTCTATATACCTGACAGCGGGATTTGCCAGTATGCATGTTTCCTTGTTTCTTTTGGAAATTATTATTTTTCAAGTTTACTCAAAAGAATAAATTCATCTAGGTCTACCATTCGCCGCCTTGGGTCTCATACTTAAGGGCAGACCATTCGATATTTTCAACAAGTCGAAACTCTCTGAGGCGAACTTCACATTCCTCTGGTCGATTATGGGCAGGCCTTCTGCCGCCGTTGAGAAGTTGATGAACAAGACAATATCACAAGCGTACGGCGTAGTTCTTGACCTCGGGTACGTTATGAAAAGGACCCAATGCACGATAACTACTATTCAGAATACCAAACTAAAGATATCCGGAAAAATACAGCCCAGGAACCGGCTTCACAGTCCATCACTTCGACAAATCCAAAGTCACCAAGGTCTTTGGTATCGAACCTAACAAGGCATTCCACCCAGCTCTTCAAGCTGCTGTTGACGCCGCAGGTCTCACTGATATCTATACTATCGTTGGAACTGGCGTTGAAGACTCCGAAACCCTTAAGAAGTTTGGGATTGAGGAAGGTTCGATAGATACTATCGTGGCTTGTATGGTTTTGTGCAGTATTCCGGAACCCAAGGCTACTATTGCGCAATTGTATAAGATCCTGGCTCCTGGGGGGTTGTTTTTGGTTTTGGAACATGTTAAGGCGAAGGGAGGGTTGGGGGTTATTGCACAAGGTGGTTTCTCCTCGCGGATTTTTCGCTTTAGAAGTGATTTTGGGGATTGTGCTGACTTGTTCGGTGGTAGACCTGGCGAACGTGGTTTGGCCGTTCTTAATGGCTGGGTGCGATCTTTGCCGTCCGACTGAGGCTTATCTGTACGGTGCTGGGGAGTGGGAGGTTAAGGACCTTAAGCATCCAGAGGGTACCGGTGGGTATGAATTCATCACGTCTACTCAAGGGAGATTAATCAAGGCGAAATAAACTCTTAGAAAGAAATCGGTGGGTCGATCGGGAGGTTAACCACGCTACTGGTGAATAATGGGATGAAAGGTTCGGGGTATCGTAGTTGATTTGTATCATTATCATTATAAACCGAAAAACGGAGACTGAGGCGTCGGAGCTGGAATAATAGTGTATACTGTATACGAATATAAGTTTCCTTGGAAATGTGGTTCTCCGATATCATGCTCCTTCTTGTCCGAATCCACCGGGTATTAACTAGATTGCAGACGACAATTAGAATTTAAGATTAGGTCTAGTGGGATCGGGTGGCTCTACCATGCAAATGTTGTTCCCGTTCAGAAGGATCTTCTTTAGCTTGACTTGTTCTCCGGCATCGCTATTCTAACGTCAGCATAGGCCCCTTAATCATTCAAGCCAGCCATCGGTAGCCATGAACATACTATTCTGTAACGTCCTCTAGGACCATATCTGCAAGAATCCACCTATCAGCAACCGTTCCTATTCCTGGCGTGTATTGACGGTATTTCGGAGGTATCACGTACTGACGTAGTCATCGAAGCCGACTAATGTGCCACTGAACTCTTTATTCGGTGTTAGTTCCGATGTTTCTAATGTAAAAGATGGAAAGTAAATCAGAGTACCTTTCTCGCTCTTCATGACCACCCATATCTTGGAACCGACACACTTGTCGACAAGCTCTAGAACAACCCGGTGATGTTAGTGGTTCGTTTAGTTTTAGAGCAATGAGATGGTCATACAACGTACCTAACGGGAGGATTTGGGACGTCATTGTGTCTGGTGTATTGGATGATGATGAGGGTGGAAAGTGGTGGAGTTTATGTTTCAGAACGAGCAGCCAGAACTGATTGTCCGCTCGCTTTGTTTCGCCAAGCAAATTTTGAGATGCTGAAAACTCAACACCAAGCAGAGACACTGACCGCTACGAAATCCACGATCCCGAAACCACCACGAACCAGTCACCCCCTCGAAGGCATGTCAGTTCCTTAAACGAGGAACTCAATCGCATACGATACAGCTCTCGCTCCTACGAAAATTATTTTTATTCATTCGTGAAAGCATGAAGTTAGCCTTACAGTCGCCTCGGCCCCAAGTATCTCAGTATCCACTCCACAGCCTGCTTGATGCACGCCTTGGTCAACGTTAAGCATTCGCACGGATATTTTGAGTCACAGGACCACCGATAACGAAGCGATTGTATATACACGGAAACCCACTACTCAAACCCCGAACTTCCGATCTATTCCCACTCCTCGATCTTCTTCCTTTCCCCCCTCCGCCCCACCATGAGCAGACGCCTGCCTACGCTCCAAGTGCGCGCTGCTACAACATCAATCGGACGGCCTGCGGCTCGCTGCTGCTTTCACACTATTATTATGGAGGAACAGACGATTCCTGGTAGCAGTGGTGGTGGTGGTGGTGGTGGTGGTGTCAGTGGCGGATCAGCTGCCGGGCCAGCAAATACGACGAATACTCCGACGAAAATGGCACCACCCTTCACCACTGCCTATCAGCCGTCGGCAACTACTTCTCCATCTCCATTCTCGAACAACAGTTCTTCGCCAATGACGCCTATTACTCCATCAAATGCGCACAGACTATGGAATCCATCGAGAGGAATTATCTTCGCTCCTTCACCGATGACACCGGTTTCTCCGTTCGCTTCGGCTTCTTCTACTACTTCCACTCCCTTATCTCGAGGTTTCAAAACTAAAAGCTCGAGTAGATCGTCATTTGATACACCCACTCCCCCCACAGATTCACCGTCGGGTATACTGGAGTCGCCGACAGCTAGGAGGGTTCAGCCGAAGAAGCGGTTTTCTCGTGGACCGGATTGGGCTGGTTTAATGAACCTTACGGTAGATGGGAAGGAGAAAGAAAAGGTTCCGGTGGGGTTTGATACCTTTCAGGGCGATCTATTGGCAGACTCGACAGGCGGGCCTCTAAGTGACGTCAAAACTCTCCAAGACGCCGTTGGAGCGTTAGCAGATGAAATCGAAGCCGATACGGCCGCGCCTCTTGAAGAGACAGAAGGAGAAGAATTCGAAGACCTGGGAATCGAAAGAGTTAGGACTCCGGAAGGGATAGAGATTATTAAGTGGAAAGGGAAACCGATAGTGTATACGGAGGAAAAGGATCCGTATGTTCCGTTGGAATATCAAGCGAGCGAAGAGGTTTTAACAGCGGCAGTTGAGGCGAGTGGGGATTTTGATATGAATCATTATACCAATTCTGAGGGGAACGCGCCGACGATACATTATGTCACGGATGTGGATGAAATGGAGGAGGTATCGAAGTTGTTTGAGAATGATAGGGCTATTGGGTTCGATATGGAGTGGCTTGCGACTTCGATTTTGAAGCCGACGGTTAGCGATAGGGATATACGGTATGTTATGCTTTGAAGGAAAGCTACGGCTCTCTGAACTGATGATGATTATCGGGTGGATAGCAATTCTACTTCTGTTATCCAAATCGCCAACCAGGAGAGAGTCGCTATCTTCCATCTAGCGAAGTTTCCAGCAACTACAAGTACGTATTCCTGTATCGCTTTATTACACATTCATTCTAACATATTTCACCAGAAAAGTTTCTCGCGCCAACACTGAAAAAGATAATCGAGGACCCTGGTATTCTCAAAATGGGTGTATCAATTAAAGGTTGGAGAATATGAGCATCCGTATCTAAGAGCCTGCCATTAACGATCCTCAAAGGCGACATGACACGGTTGTCAACGGTGATAAACGTTAGCCCGGCCGGCGTCCTAGAACTGTCGCAGTTCCACAGTCTCATATTCGCTGCAGAAGGAAACGTACCTCCGCCCGGCAAAAGCCTTCCTATGAGTTTAACAAACCTCTGTAAAGAGCATCTTAAGCTTCCTTTGCACAAGGGCGATGTAAGAACGAGTAATTGGTCAAGGGCGCTAGATGATGAGCAAAAGCTTTGTAAGAACAACAAACCCTTCCCTACAAGGTGGCTTGGTCCAAGATGCTAAACGATTATATTAGATGCTGCGAACGATGCATATGCCAGTTACAGAATATACGACGCTATTGAGGAGAGGCGGTGTGCGTTAGACCCTCGCCCCGCACTACCACCTCTACATGCTGTCAACCACGAGGAGACCATTGAGTCATACCATAAACGGAAGGCCTTGGCTGCGAAGAATGAAGGAACACCGAAGAAGCCCAGTGTTATCAGAGTTCCTAAAGACGCGGGTCCACAGCTTGTTCAAGCTTACGACTGGGTTAAGGAGTATGCCAAGTCGAAGCCAGATGGGATTTTGGGCACCGGTCCTGCGAATTTAAGATGCTATGCTCTGTGGCATCATCAAGATCTGGACGTGGAAGACACAGCTGCTGCCTGTAGAGATCCACCGCTGGGGAGTGCTTATGTCGCGCAGTGCATCCTGGAGGCTATTCTTATTGAGAAATTGCCGTATCATCCTGTGCGATTACTGTGGGTTATGAGGGAGCTTAGCAAAGAGGCATCGGGGAGGTTCTACCCCCTCAAGTTGGAGGCAAACATCAAGATAAAGGAGCATAAGGAACGGCAGGAACAAGCGGCGGCTGCAAAGGCACAGGCAAAAGCAGAGGCTGCAAAGGCAAAATCGGTGGCGGTAAAAGCACGAGCATCGAGCGAGCACATTGGATGGGATGCGGAAGACACTGGGAAAGCACAAAGGATCGTGATAAGCCGGCGAGCGTCGAGAGAACACGTTGGATGGAACGTGGGCGATGCTGAGGCATCGTGGCCACAGTCTCGATATCGATCCTCAGCAGATCCGAAGTCCTCGGGTGGAAAGTTGAAAGGCAGGCCTAAGGATACGGATGGCCCACCGCCAGTGCGCTACCATCTCAGTCTTGATGCCGGGGAAAAACAGCCAAGGTCTCGGCCCTTGGTAAGAGCGGTCACGACGGATTGGGGGGGCACAATGAATTCGTCACCAGGAACAGACGGTGCTGCTGATGTAAATGAGAGCGACATTCAGACCCTGAACCCGGAGCAACCTGGCGGCAAAAAGAGCATTCTACCCCCGCGATCGCTGATCCGGAAAACACACGGACTGAATTCTTGGCTATATAAAGATCCGGCGAAAGATGATTCTGACGACACTACGAACGCGCCTATGCAGCGTACCCAGAGTAGTCCACCGAGGCTGACCTTTAGACGGCGATCGCTAGAGTCAACGGATTCTGACCAAGGTCCTACGATATCATTTCATGCTTCCGGGGAGCTCGGGGATGTTGTGGGCGGGTTTGGAGCAGGTGAAGTGAGGGAGATTGCTGAGGATATCGATGGCGAGGATGCGGTGTCTTTGAGGGAATCTAGATCTGAGCCGAATTTGGTGCGTAAGAGGCCGATTTGGATTGGGGTTCCTAGTAGGCGACGCAAAAACGACGATCTCTGAGGGCATTCGTCAGCGGTATACGCTCCCTTGGTGGATTATTTGTCAACTGCAAGGGTATATCTCTCGCAGTTGGTGTTTGTATGATAGAAAGGTAGAGAGATCGGGCCTATCAAGGCCTGGAATGAGCTAGTCAAAAGCTCGGAGAGGCTGTCATCTCCCATTACATCAGCCCTGACGATATATGCTTCCATTGATGCATCGCAATTGGTAATTTGAATGTGAATCCGTGCATCTGTTATGCGTAACAAATGTTGGATGCGTACATGAAGTACGAAAGATGATGACGATGCAATACCCATTGCAAGTGCATGGAACCGAGGAACGTCCCACGCCCAGGCCCGGGGGGGTTCCTCTGTAGCTCTATCAACTGGCGACAGCCGATTAAGAAAAAGGGGAAGAATATGATTAACTACGTTGAGCTCCCCCTTTTTAAAAGCTCACGAGATTAAATCTCAAAGTTTCATCTCCCACCGTTTCTAGCTTGTGAGATTAAATTTTTACATTTTGCCGCGCGGAGGGGGCTGATATAATCACATTGTAGCTTCGCAGGATCGATTGTTTTTCTCCATTTTCGTTTAACAGGCGTACAAGGCGACAAGGGGGGTTTCTAGTGACAATTATGAACCCGTCATCCATTGACGAATCCGATGGGCCCAATTCTTCGCAGAACAAGGGTGTTCATGCATGTTCCTACATGAAGTTAACATCGTACCTCGAATCCAGAGAGAGCTATAGAGAGCTGCAGCTTTGCATGTGCAGGATGCATGTAGCTTCCGTGGAGCTTGGACATTCCACACAGCGGGTACTCTCCTACACCGTGTCCCCAAACTAGGAGTCCGTGGACATCCCTGGACAGCGCACATTGTGAAGGGCCCCGGATCTTTTTTTTCCTGTCAGAATAGCTAGTTGGAGAAAGAGAGTGGTGTTTTTTTTCTTATCAGTATCGCAATCTGGTCTTAACCGGCCGGTTTTTTAGGTGTAGCTGCTTGGGTGCATTGCATGGTTGTTGTTGTTGGAGCTGACCGCTGGCTTGAATTTTCTATATCAACTCCGCTCTCTCTCTTCTTTCTCTCTCTCTTTTTTAAAATCTCTCTTCTCCCACAATCTCCGTTCCTCTTCCTCCTTCCCCCTTTACCAATTGAGACTCCCTTTTCTACTTCCAAAGGAGTTTGTTAGTAGACTTTGGGGCCTGGTTGTTTGCTTGCTTGTTGCTTTGCTTGCTTTGCCCATCATGAGCTCGGAAAGGATCTCTGCGGAGACCTTCGAGTACATCAAGACTCCGGAGGCTCCTCCTCCTCCTCCTGCTGGATCCGAGTATGGTGTCAGGACCACCGGCGTAAGTTATTTCTAATCTTTTTTTTTTCTTTTTTTCCTATCTCAATTGGCATGTTTGAATGGCATCTTCGTCTGTCTCGTTTGAGCTTTCAGGCTCCAATTGGGACCCTCCGTTATCGTGTGGGGAAAACAAGACAGAAACAGCTAATCTGGTCTTATCATAATCTGCCCCGCAAAAATAACTAGTACCCATCTATCAAAAATGCCCCTCTTCCGGCCGAAGGTCCCGGTAGCGGGTCCTTCAACAACCTCCTTCTCTTCGGTTCCATGATTATCGTACCATGGTACCTAAAATACAAGGTCGGTGGTGGATTCTTCACCTACCTGTTCTTCTTCGCCATCACCACGGTCCCAATCCTCGTTGGTTTCTGGTACACGCTCTCCCGTATCGGAGCTCGTATCAATGAGAAGGCCAGATTCCCTGGTAAAGGGGTAGAGCACTACCTCAAGTTTAAAGAACCGGAAGATGCCAAGAAGTATTCGGGACAGAATAAGATTCCAATGGAGACTTTCCATGAGATGTACTTCGAGGGCAAGGTTGAATTCAAGATGGATTGCTTGGAGGCTATGGAGTTGAGACACGATTGGGCTTCTTGGGGTTTCACTTTCAGCCTTTTCAGGTTCTTCTTGTTGGGTTTCATTCCTGAGATTTTGGTTCACAGCCGTTCACAAGGTATGTTTTTTTTTTCCTTTATCGCTTTCACAATGATGCAATTGAGTAAGGGTTTAACGTGAAAATGAAGATGAGGAACAAGTCCGTGACCACTACGACCGAGGTGACGACTTCTACGCCTGGTTCCTTGGTCCCCGTATGATCTACACCTCCGGTATCATCAGCGACATCAACAAGGCCGAATCTCTCGAGGAAATCCAAGACAACAAGCTCAAGATCGTCTGCGAAAAAGTTGGCGTCAAGCCCGGTGATCGTATGCTCGATATCGGCTGCGGTTGGGGTACTCTTGCCAAATTCGCTTCCGTCAACTATGGTGCCCATGTCACTGGTATCACTCTTGGTCGCAACCAAACCAAGTGGGGTAACGATGGTCTTAGACGCGCTGGTATCCCTGAGGAGCAGAGCAATATCTTGTGCATGGATTACCGTGATATTCCAGTCCCCGAGGGCGGGTATAAGGTTATCACTTGTCTCGAGATGGCCGAGCACGTTGGTGTCAAGTACTTTACCAGCTTCTTGCGACAGGTTTACGGTATGCTTGATGACGATGGGTGCTTCTTGCTCCAGATCGCCGGTTTGAGGAAGTCTTGGTAAGTTTTAACGCCCTTTTGATGAGGTGAAATGAAAAGAGACTGATGAACGATGCAGGCAATTCGAAGATCTCATCTGGGGTCTTTTCATGAACAAGTACATCTTCCCCGGTGCCGATGCTTCTACTCCTCTTGGTTTCTTCGTCAGTAGCTTGGAGAGCGCTGGTTTCGAGATCTGGCACATTGATACCCACGGTGTTCACTACTCCAGTAAGTTTTTAACGCTTGAGAGCCTTTACGAACAGATTGATGCTGATTATTTTTACAGCCACCCTTTGGTACTGGTACCGCAACTGGATGGCCAACGCCGAGAAGGTCAAGGCCAAGTATGGTGAGCGATGGTTCAAGATCTGGGAGTACTTCCTTGCCTACTCCATCATCATCTCCCGACAAGGTGGTGCTACCGTTTACCGTATGTTCACCCTTCTCCGCCGCTATTTTTATATACTTGCTTTTCGGAATATTTGCTAATAGAAAGAATAGAAATTACCCTCCACAAGAACTTGAACGCCTACCACCGCGTTGAGGATATCCCACGACACCACGGATTCCAGGGTGCTTTGGCCGCTCCCGATAACATCTGCCCTACCTGGTCGACTACTGGCCGACAGTAAATCTTCACCAGCTCGTTAAGGGCTAGAGAGGTTATGGAGGATGGAAGAAGGATGAGAGGAAATATTTAGATATACCGATAGACGGAATGAACGGGAAAAAACAAAAACACCTGTATATATTTTCAAGGTACCATGTACGATACATCCTGGCTGGCCTGGTGAATGACGATGAGGAGCCGTTGCGGTGGGTGTAGCATGACAGGGAAAATTAACCAAAAAGCATTAAAGAGGTGGATATTGTTCCATGCATACCCGGTTTTTTTGTTACAGAGGATTTATGAGAAGAGGTTTTGACATTTACTTTGTTCCATTGTGCCGTCCTCGTACTATCAGATTGAACCGTGGTCCATTGGGGCGTGCCAAGACATTTTCATCAAGACGCTCGCATTTTCTTGGCGGATTTTTTTGGGTCGCGACCTTTCGCATCTTGAAATTTTCAAGCTCTTCTCCACAACCAACATCAACCTCCACATCCACATTCACGTACCCAATCACCACAATGGGTGTCGCAAAACGAACCCGAAAGTTCGGCGCAGTAAAGCGAGTTCTCAGTGCCAGGGATCCAAGATTGTATGATCCCCATTACCCGCTCGAATTCCACAGAGTTGACAACAGCTAACCAGTATTCTACTGCCCAGAAAGAAGAATCAAGAGAAACAAGCAGCGCTGGTTAAGCGACGGAAGGAGAAGCCTGACGAAGATGTCCAGGAGATGTATGCCCTCCATCCGAACCCCACCTCCGAACCACCACTAACCGAACTCCTTTCGAAATAACAGCCCGCAAGTCGCCTCCTCCCTCTTCTTCCAATACAACGAAGCCCTCAAACCACCCTACTCGATCCTAATCGACACCAACTTCCTAAACCACACGTTACAAAACAAACTCGACCCCATCACCGCCTTCCTCGACTGTCTCTACGCCAAATGTATACCCATAATAACCGACTGCGTCATGGCCGAACTCGAAAAATTGGGTAGTAAATATAGGCTGGCGTTGAGGCTTGCGAGGGACGAGAGGTTCGAAAGGTTGAAGTGTGATCATAAGGGAACTTATGCAGATGATTGCATTGTGAGGAGGTGCATGGAAAGTAAGATTTACATCGTGGCGACTAATGATAGGGATCTGAAGAGGAGGATTAGGAAGATTCCTGGGGTGCCGGTTATGAGTTGTGGGAGGGGGAAGTATGTGGTTGAGAGGTTGCCGGATGCGCCGGAGAAGTGATCGGGTTTTTTTGCGATCAGAGGATCTGGTTTCGGGGACAATCCTTCATTTTTATATTGGCGTTTTCAGGCGCTTTGAAGGTGTATAGCGAGATTTTTTTTGAAACGGAATTACCGATGCATGTATTGTAGCCATATCGTGTCATGAATAAAAGTAGTGAGTTCTCATCCATCCGAAACGTAGAAAGCTATTTTGTTACAGGAATATCAGTACCGTGGCAGGTTCGGGTCTGACTCACGATAAGGAAATAGTGGTGATTAACAGAACAATATACATTTTTGAAGCCGGCCGGGTTTAAAGCTCCGGCTTTGAGATTCTTACAAGACGAGGGCCCTCGAGGCTAAATTTAGCATATACCAGTTTCCCCGAAGGTCGGCGACAGACATTTATCGCATTGACATTCAACGGAGCCGTCAAACCATTTAATGCAGCAACGGCGAAATTTGTAGGGATTTTGCAGCGCTACGGCACCTGCATTGGAACCATATCCTTCTCGCCGGATTGTAGGACGCTCGCATGCGCACCCGAGGATGCTACAGTCCGGCTCTGGCGTATGGGCAAAAGTGTGCCAGTGCACAACCTCGAAGGCCACAAAACGGCAGTTCACCTTGTACCCTTTTCGCCAGACGACAAAATAGTCGCAACGGCATCAGGGCTAACTCGAAGGCAAATATTTCCGTCCGGCTCCGGGACACGGCGACCGGCCGTTCCTTGCGAACTTTAGCGGGCGATAGCTGCCGCGCTAATACTATGGCTTCCTCACCGGACGGCGAGACGTTCCCATTAGCTTCTGGAGACGGTAAAGTTCGGCGATGGGATGGAATCACAGGAGAGGCGGTCGAGCGTCAAGACACAACAGGGAGGTATTTTTCTCCCCCGATGGCAAGATAATAGCATCGGTGTTCGGTAGGTACAAGCTAGGTTTAGGATCCATCCAGTTATGGGACCGAGAAATGTTCACGGAAGCTTGAAGGATACGGAGCACCGGTCGTCCCGATAGTCTTCCCACCGAGCGGGGAGACGATTGCGGCCGTCTTTGGTATACGAGGCCGGCTTCTAAGCGACAAGCGACAAGATGATGCTATAATCTACACTTGGGAGTTAGGAACGGGCTATTATCGCGCAGTCCGATCATTCCTGGTGACATTTGACCATCCGGTCTAATAAATTCGCTAAATGGAGCCTGTTTCGACATCAACGAGGGCAATCCCATCAGATCGGACCGTACGAGTTTGGGAGGTCAAGAAATATACGTCCACTCGAAGGATTCGGATACTCTACATGTATCCGTGGTTCAAATTTCTCTCAAGATGGCAAATTTGTAATAATGAAGGAATTATCCAGGGGTGTAACCACTCGGCCCTTTTGCCGCTGTACCATGTACGCTAAAATGCCAGCAATGCTGATTACTTTTGGGCTTCGGCGCCAGTCTAAATAACAAGACGGGTGCCAGCCCTTGTCCCGTAAAACTGGCGGGTGACCGAAAGCTAGCCCCCCCCCAAATGCAACCTCAGGACCAAATTATTTCGAACTGTGGTATTTTTTGCGTTGCCTTCCGGATACCGGCTCGGTAGGCCACCATATCGAGGGGTCCTTCGGACCACCGTCCTGAAAGGAGCCTGATTGTTAACAAGTATTTATATATCAAATCGACCGATTGACTGGTGGCTGGCTGACTGACTTGCTCACTTCTCTTTTACTGGCCGAGCTGTGTTGAGTTTGTTGCAAACTAAACTAAAAATCATGTGACGTTTTAAATTTCGCGAGTCAAGAAGAAAGAAAGTAAATACCTCCTTTCCGTGGGCATATTTTAGAGATGTAAAGTGGTAGTTTTGTCCAATATGCTACCGCCTGAATACCCTTCAAATTCCAACCGTCTGCTATGTACGCTGTCGAACTACCCGTTTGGCAGGAATCTGCGCTGCATCCGTCGAGCCCAAACATGCCGCCATGCTCCGGCCGTTGCCTGCTCCCTTTTTTTCTTTCTATTATTAATACACTTTCACATGCTTTTCAAGCTCTCCATGCTCTCGTTAGAGCTATATTAAAGGTTGAAAAAAAAAACAGGGCTTTGACAATTGGGGGATATAACATTCAATGCTTCGTTGGGACGAATTCAAGCTGAGGTTTTTGCTAATAAATTGTCTTCGTAGTACAAGTATACGTATAAAAACCACACGATCCTTTTCTTCCTTCCCCTTCTCTTCTTGACAGGTACACCCGTCATTAACCCCATCATCGAATTGCTCGTCACCTGCAAGCCGCCTTCTCCGCCTGTCTTCGCGACGAAGGGTCCGGTGTTTTCGACAGTTCTCCGGCCGAAAAAGCCCAGGGTTAGTTTGCCAAAACAGAATCGGCAAGGGAAAAAGCTGGGGTACAGAACCCAAACAAAAAAAAAACACCGTTCAGTTCAGAAGCACCTGACGGCTTCGTTCTGCTTCTTCCTTGGAAGTTCAGTCATCGTCTCATTCGGAGGTCAATTGGGTCACATTACGTGATTTCGGGGAGTTCCTCGAAAACAGATTGCTCATATTTGCTTCGCCGGAGCCGAGGTGAGTGCTTTAAAAGCTGGACTGTTTCTCTCAGCTTCGGTCTGGATTGTCTTGCTGAACGAACCATTGGAATCGACAGCGAAACTTCAACTTACTCGCCACTTCTCGAATACAAACTCACGTCTTCTACATACCTTCCTTCCTTCGCAACCAAACCGTAGATTATAAAATAAGATAAATATATAATATAAAAAAAATGACAGACTCCTCACCACCCCTCTACAAACCTACCCCCAGACGCGGTTTCGTCTTGGGCGAGAACTTCGACCCCTCACCCACAGATACACCCACAAACGAACTCCTAAACGCTCCAACCGACGGTACAACCGCAGCCAATGGCTCAGTAACACCCTCCGGTCCTCTCTCCAAACGCTCCCAATCGATCCGAAACCTCACGACCAGTGCCTTGTTCGGTATCTACGGTCCGTCAGCCTACGATAGCGTTCCGGCAACGCGACACCCCAGTTCTGCAAACCTACTGGCCAACGGGAATAGCGTGCCAACCCCTCCTGCCGAAATTTCAGGCGATGATGGAAGCGAACTTCCTTCGAAACTGTCAAGACCTTTGTCGAATTTATCAAGACATCATTCCTCGCGCTCGAGTAACAACAACGGAGGGATCATCCAACAAATCGGACGGTTGGCGATATTATTCTCCGCCGGAGCCAGTTATGGGTTTATCATCTCGCGGTTACACGATCAAAGTCATATCGCTCCCGTAAAAGTCCAGGTTGAGAGGGATACGGTGGGGTATTTGGTGTCTTGGGGTTTTGCGGCGGTGGTGCTGGGGAGTTTGTTACCGTGGGCCGATGGGGTTTGGGAGGAGTACGTCTGGGAGAGTGGGAGCGATGAGGGTGGGAAGGGGGGAGGGGAGGGGAGAGGGGAGGTTACGCCGGGGTGGAATCCGGCGGTGAGGAGCATTGGGGCTTTCGTGGGGATCGCGTATGCTATCGTGAGTACATCTTCGTATTTTGATACAAATATTTGATACTGATTGGGTCTTCGGTACAGAGGAAATTACCCTGGCAGTCGACATCTCAAGCATCCTTGACCCTCGCATCGGCAAACCCGGTGTTATGGTACATCCTCGACCGCACGCGTACGGGATTCTGGTTATCCGCCATCGTCGCCGTATTCGGTTCCATGTTTTTGATCGGGTTCAATCCGGACTTTGTGGCGATCCCCAGCGATGACGGAGTGGGTATCATCGAGAAACTGAGGGCGTTGGCGGTGTCGGGTCATGGAGGTGCGGAATTGCGGATGAAATTTTGGGGAGCGACGGCGTGGATCGCCAGCGTGCTTTACGTCAGTTGTCTATGTTTTGGAAATTTGGGAAGGAGGGTTTGGGGGGGAAAGGGGTTGTAAGAGATTTGATTTTCTCTTTCCTTTTGATGAACCAAACCGGCCAGCCTTTTGGATTTGGATTGTATTTATATAGACTTACTCGCGCTACAGTTAGCGGTCTACTTTTTACCAAAGTTGCGAATGGATAATTGCGGAGGGCTATTCTTTTTTTGACACTTCTGCTTGGTTTTTTAATATGATGGCTCCCCATCATAGAGAAAGAACGAACCACATTCCTCCAACCGGCATGCAATGACACAAAACAATGCTTTTCTACCACCGCTCCCCTCCTTCTAGCTTTTCATACATGTTCAAGCGACAAAAATAATTTATTTGCCAACCTTCTTGGCCAAATCCGCCAACCCTTCTTGACGTTTATACCTAGCGTCCTGGATGACGCCAGCATCGGCATCACCGCTGAAATTGGCGCTCCATTGGACGAAAGTGCTGTTGGAGTGTTGGCCCGAGGTGATGGGGAAGAGACGGACGGTGGAGATGACGGAGGAGTAGGTCGTGGCGGGGTCGGATGAGATGGCGGAGTAGGTTACGTAGTGGTCGATTGCTGTTTTATATTAGATACACGACAAGATGTTTCATGGGAGGGATGGCGTACCGGAGTGGGCTTCCTGCTTGATCCCGACGACGGTACCGTCTTTGAAGGTCCATTTGTAAACCTGGTATCATATCAGTAAATTATACCGTATATAAAAAGACACAGGAGCACGGGTACATCGGCCTCGTCGGAAACACCCTTGACGCTCTCGCTGCTTTGAAGAGCAGACCACCATTCCGGGAAGGAATTGAGTTTGATCAGGTGCCAGACGGTAGAGAGAGGAGCGTCGATGACAGCGGATTCGGTGACCGAAGTGCTGGTTGGGATCACGATGGTCGACATTTTGTATAATTTATACACTTTTTGATACAGGTTGGGTTGGTTTGATAGAATGGTTTCCAACTAGGATTTTTGGTAACGAGGTGAGTTCGGAACCGGTGGAGGAGAGGAGATGGTGATGGTGATGGTGGGGAGTGGATGATATCATAGGCAGGCGGGATGTTGTGTTGTAGACGGTTTTGGGGTGCTGCTGCCCGTTCGGGGTTAGGCTGAAAGACCCAGCCAATGGGCTCAGCCAATCCACTATTCCACGCACCCCTCATTCTCATTTGCATGCCCTGCCGCTCGGAGTAGTCTTGCTGGCGGCCCACATGCGAGAAAAGAGGGAGAGAGAGAAAAAAAAAAAAAAAAGAAAGAGAAAAAAGGGCGGGACTTTTATTTTTCACCCCGCTAAGCTTTCAGCTAAATATTCGAAACCATCCCCAAGAAAAGACTGCGAGCACACCATCTCATTTTCTCCTCTCCTCTACTCTACTTTATACGAATATTGAGAATATTTCATTTACGATCGCGAGAATGTCGAAGCTTTTTATCGGGTATGTTTCTTTCTTCTTCCGGATGTCCATCCTATCCGGCTGGGTATATCGATGGAGTGTCGGTGGGGAAAAAACGAGTTTGGCTAACTTGATACCAACGCGTGCCTGCCACGCTTCTCTGATGGTTTTGATGATATAGTGGTCTCTCCTACGGGACGGATGATAACCTCCTTCGGCAGAGGTTTGAAGAATTCGGCACAGTTGAAGATGCCGCATGCCTCCCCTCCCCTTTCCCCTCACCGTGACTGGCTTGCATTCTGTTCTCCCGACCATCGCTTTTCTAACAATTATTTGTGATTACTGTCTAGGTCGTCGTCAAGGACCGAGAAAGCGGTCGTTCCAGAGGGTTCGGATTCGTTAGATTTTCTACCGATGAGGAAGCCACTGCTGCTTTGGACGCCATGAATGATGCCGAGTGAGTTCTCCCTTCCCCTTCTTCGAGGACACGATGCTCGGGTCAAGGGAGTGAGTAATTAACGAGCGTGATGCTCTAGATTCGACGGAAGAAGAATCCGTGTCGATAAGGCCAGCGACAAGGCCTCCGGTGGCGGTGGAGGTGGCGGTGGACGCCGTGGCGGTGAGTTTAACATCCTCTTTTCTATATTATATCCGTAAAGTTAATT
Organism: Arthrobotrys flagrans; assembly: GCF_004000055.1. Classification (NCBI taxonomy): domain Eukaryota; kingdom Fungi; phylum Ascomycota; class Orbiliomycetes; order Orbiliales; family Orbiliaceae; genus Arthrobotrys; species Arthrobotrys flagrans. The sequence goes on from NW_027137556.1 coordinate 3,261,096, forward strand.
TCATATCAGGATACGGCGGCGGCGGTGGGTACGGCGGCGGTGGTGGATACGGTGGTGGTGGATACGGCGGTGGCGGTAACGGAGGTGGGTATAACTCCGGTGGTGGTGGCAACTGGAGGTAGTTTACCTTATTCTTCTACCCTTTTTATTTTCAATCTTTCTTATGACGGGTGGATTGCTATTGCATTCTACAAGCCGTACTCCTGTTGTTCTACCACTTCTACTCCTACACACACCTACCCATGCGAAAACGGAGGGAAGGTCAAGAGATGAGGGAATTCGTGTTTCTTTTTATCGCAGGGCATCCAGAATTATGATAGATGCCATCTTCTAAACCCCGGGTGAGCATAGCATTGTTCCACAAGCACGGCCAGTCCGCAGCTTAGGAATGTTGATATGGTATTGGCCTTTTAATGTTCTTTTTCGACTACGAGGGTGGCATTTGTCCTTTTTCTCTTTTTTTATTTTCTTAATAAAAGCGAGATGACACTATATATTTTTTCCCCAGTGATACAAGTGCCTAGGTATGCAGTGTGAGCGACATATGCGGTGATGTTTGTCAGTGCGGTGAAAGGTACAGGGCGAGAGAGCGTCCTTGGGTATGTATACTTCTCACATAGAAGATGGCCATGGGATTAGATACTATTGACCCTACGAGGCTTATCCCCATCGAACAGACGAAACATATCATCTGAAGTTCTATAGATCATGTAGATAGATATATCGATATCAAACCCTGTTCGAACACTTCGGATACACATGTTCCTTAAATAGAAAATTTGTGCTTTCTCTGTTAATGTCTCTGATGTTCTGGAATGGTTACCTCCGCGCAGGCCGCTATGCTGGTTCGGGACTAGAGCGATGACAAGGAAGCGCACCCTTTTTTTGCCTGTGCGCTAGCACCCCATTAGCCATTCGGTGGCATAAGGGGGGCAAAGTCATTCATTTCGCCCTGCGTCGACGCAATCCCTCCTTCTCTTTCCCTCTCCAAACTAAGCAACGAAGTATTCTGTTCTGCCAAGTTTGAACTCGGGCCGTCCAAAGGAAGTAGATCAGGTAAGGAGGAATTGACTTTTTTTGTTTCCTTCCGTTCCTTTTCCTTTCTCTCTTTCTTTCTCCGTCGCTCGTTTCCATCGCTCGTTTCCATCGCTCGTTTCCATTCATCGTCGCCATTGCAGTATCTTATACGATATCACGTTCCCGTCTGTTCGATATTCGTTCGTTGCTTCCGTATTTATTGGCCGGAAAACAAACCGTCAGTTGCATTTTTGGTAGGTGCGGATTCCTTTTGGGGGGCATTGTTTGTCATTCAAGCATATATTTTCTCTCTCTCTTTCTCAACCGGCGGCCTTCTCGTCTCCCGTCCCCCTTTCAAGCACATCAGCTCTGTCAACCGGCCCATCGGGATGGAATGCTGTCCCTATCCACCAACCACCAACCGACCGACCTCTCCCGACTTTGAATCGACAAATCCAGCTTTTTGTCCCACCGCTTTTTCCTTTTGACCTACAAAAAATAGCGGACGGCGGGGAAGACTGGGCTTTGAGAGAAAGAAGGGCAATAAGAAAGACTTGAAAATTTGACAGCTCTCGAACCGAGAAACAAAAAGGCTGACTTCCGTCGTGCTACGTGATACAGACATATTCTTCTTTCCGTCCGACCTTTAATTCAATTTGAAATTTTTTTTTTTTTTTTTTTTTTTTTTAAAAAAAAATTTGGCGTCTCCCTGATTCGAAAGTTGTTCTGCGCCGAATATTCATCGTTATATATCGTTTTTGCGACGAGCTTGTTTTACTTGATGAAAATCTTTCTCATAAGACATCATCCGTCCCCATAACGGCTATACAAACACCATCGACAGAGGTCTTCTCTCCCCGCGCAGGCTCTGGATCGAAATTACCTGCCGATAACCCTTCTTTTCTTTCTCCTTCGCCCCGGCAAGCAAGCAAGCAACCAATCATGCGACCGTCATCTGCACTTTCCGTATTCATCCTCCTCGCCAGCTTGTCTGGGAGTGTCGTGGCCCAGGGTAACAATAACGCCCAGAGCACCGCTGTGACCAACGAGCCGGCATCTACGGATGGAGAAGATGCACCATCTGCGACAAATCAGCCTTCCAGGGATACGAATACAAGGACAGAAGACACCAGGCCGGCTGAGACAAACACCAAGGATGGCGAGAAATCGTCCCAGACCCCTGCGAGGACTACCGCTCCCCCGGAGCAGACCGAAGATGCTCCTTCTTTGGAAACCGCGACGACGACTGCTGTAACTGTCATCGCTACCGGTCGACCTACGAGCAATTCGGACGACGACCCGCCACCACCTAAATATACCCCTCCGGACAACAGCAGATACACCATTCCGAATTATCCACCACCCGCTGTTCCGAACACCAAGAACGCTCCTTACATGCAAAGATCCGACCTCCCCGAGGGTACTGTTTTCATCGCCGTTGGCTCCGCTCTCGGTCTCATCGGTCTCATCGCTTTCGCCTGGAGGATGGTCGTAGCTTGGCAGCTCCGTCGGTCCATTAGAAAAGTAAATTCGGTCGCTACGGACTCCAAAGCCGGACTTCTCGGGCGCTACAATCCCCCTTCGACCGCCAAGAAGTCATTCTACAGCGCCGGTGCTGGATCTTCCCTGTCTCTCGACCATCTGGGCACTGCATCGCGTACGACGGGTCTCGGAACGACTCCGAACACTTCCCTGTTCTTCTCACCCACTGCCAACAACGGAAACACCCATCAGAGACAATCCCAGTACCTTCCTGCCGGATACTACGCCCCTGCCGCTTCCACCAACCTCCCCTTCAACCAATCCCGCGATTCTCTGTCTCGTCCTCGCCCCGCAACTCGCGATTCGCATGTTGTCGGAACACCACCTGCGTCTCCGTTGTTGACTCCGACCGCTCGAAGACCTTCGCCCGGTCAGGGACATGCTCAGGCTCCCAGTATCAGCTCGACTCTAGGCGTACCGGCCGGTGGTAGGACCCCAAGCACTTACCTTGAGGATATTCTCGATAACCCATTCCCCGAGGATCCCAATATGACCGCCGATCAGAACCGAAGGAGTAGCAGGCGGAAGAGCGGTCACTCCTACGGAGGAGGTGCTGCTAGCGGCAGCAGGAGATGATTCCAGCCGAACTCTCCTTTTGTCTTCATTTTCCTTAAGGGTCTCTCTCGGTGTTCTTTGTTTTTACCTTTTTTTCTCCTTCTTTCTCGGGAAAAAACAACTTGGGATTTTTCGCATCGATGGAAAAAAAAGGAGCGATTCATTACTTTTACTTCTTTTTTGTTTTCTGTCGAGCATTCACGAAAGTATGAATGAAAAGAAGAGTGTTCTTCGTGATTTTAGAAGTCAACGATTGCCTGCGTACGCTTTCTTCCACTTGCTACTACCATCTGTATCTGGGTTTTCCCCCCTACATTGCGCATCGACAAGGAGTCATAGTGTTTAGTTTTATTAAAGCTTATAGCTAGCCGGATATTTTTGCCCTTATTTTTTCATTTTTGACGTTCAACTTACTTTATTTTACTTTTATTTATACTTCTTCTTTATTCGACAGTTCCTTTTAACCTTCTTGTTCATTACTTATTTTGATCGTTGCCCTTTTTATTTCCTTGCTTTTTTTCTTTATTCATTTTGCCTTTTGTCGACATGTACTAAAATTTGACCATCACATTTACTGCACCATCCATGAATTCATCGATCTGATACCTTTTTGTCCCAGATGAGGTCTTGCATGATGTATTTTGGGTCTTTCTTGATGCGATCGATGATCTTTACTCTTCGCGACCTTCCAAGGCCGAAGGCTATTGCTACCCGATTCCGGTATGGTATGATAATCGACCCACAGCTAGCTTTCGAATGTCTAAAAATTATTGGTAACGGGTTTTGCATCCACATGTAGGATCTTAAGACCCAAGGTGATATATTAAGATCTTCCCGTGGCATTATCTGGCAAAGGGGGGGTCTTGGATGTAATTTCTTTTCGATGGATTGTGAGGGTCGTTTATTGTTGCTGGTCACCGATTCCAGTTTTTTTTTTTTTTTTTTTTTTTTCCCTCTGGCTTCTCTGTCTCCTCCATGGCGCCATATGCACAAGTATGGCATCGTACCATGTATGGCTTCAGGGCGGCGGTTCTTTTGGGGTGTACGTCTGCGGCGGCACAAATTTGGCTTCAAAATTTGCGGTGATGCGAGGTACCTTGCTTCACCCTCCCTGTGTGAAGGGGATGACTTTGACGGATTTTTTTTTTCTATCAAACCAGGCCAGATCTGTTGTGTGTATCTAACCTGCATTGAGGAAAGAATTTTGTACTGGTGGTGGCCGTGGGCGGTGGTGGCAGGTATGATCAAACTTAGCCTCGTCGTATGGTTCTGCACGACACCAGCCTGACTGACCCAATTGGCGGATTCGAACCGACTTTTCGAGTCCCTTGAGAGGGAAGACATATCGATACGGAACAAGCAACGATTTGTGGCGTTCTCGATCTTTGCTTCCTTCCCATGAAGGATTGGTGTTCCCCTTCCGGAGGCGCCCGCCACCGTCAATTCATGATCATGATCAGAAGAGGGGGCAGGGAGGTTTTATGGGGTACGTCGTTAGTACCGATTTAACGGTGAGACTGGACCCAATGGTGCTTTGCTCCCTGCAGAATTTGTGTCTGAGGGTGAACCGTGACGCGACGGGATTCGATTGTTGGGTTGTGTCTTCATCTTCGTGTGCAGTCTGCTGCGGTTTCGCCCTGACACTAATGCAAGCCAACCACCGAAAAATACCACAGACCAACACCCGCCCTGACCACCACCGGTCTCACCAGCAATAAGGTTCCACCAAGCAAACCCGCGAAACCCTTGTTGGAGGAGCTTCGAGAAGGGAAGCTTAATCTTTCCAGTTTACTCCGTTATGGTATGGAAATAACCCTTGCCCACCGAATTAACCGAATATTATGGTTTTTTTGGCTGCGAGATACGGGCTAGGTCCATGCAGGTATGGTATGCGCTAGTTAGAGCGAGACTTGAGGGTGAAATGCCAAACGGGGCCAAGGTTCACCCTTCACTTCCCATGGGGCTCTATACTACGCAGAGCTCGCCGCTTTCCCCTTCTGTCGCATCGTCGCATCTGTCGCATCCCGTCGCATCGTGCATCCTTTTGCTTTTCTGCGTGAGGTTCGAGACTACTTTTTTCTTACTCGTATGTGCGGCAAGATGTTTCTGACAGGTTGAGGTTTCCGGGGAATTGTCATGTCATGCTGTCTTCATGCTGGGCTTGATTGACATGATACGTTACCTATGCTTGTTTTGATTGTCATGATATGTCAATTGGGTAGTTGTGGATGTTATAAGTATCGGGGCTTCCTTCCTGCTCTAGAACCTTTTTTTTACATCCTCATCAGTCCATCGGATCAACATTCACTGAAGTGGGCTACCAGCCCCTAGCTACTACTTTCCTTTCTTCGGTCTCTTCCTCATTTCTTTCTTTCTATATTCGATCGACTAGTTGCAAGAAATTCAAAGCAGGTCCTTTTCTCCTTACTCCCCTTGTCCACCTTTCTACAAATTCCCTCATTATACCTTTCGGTTTCTAATACTTTCGAAAAGATGAAGGTCTCGACAGCGGTTCTGGTTGCAATCGCCTATGCTTCCGCTTCCTCCGCCTTGCCAATCGCAAATGGCGGCGCTTCGATCAATAAGCGCCAAACAAGCGAGATCGTGATTCCTATAACCCAAGGCACCGCGCTTACTTCCCCGGACGTGGTTCTATCCGGTGGTAACGTTCCCGGTGCGATACAGCCTGATCAAGAACCCACTCCTCTCGCCGATTCCCCAGATCCTACTGCCACTACAACCACCTCAACGCCGATCGTTGTTCCTGTAGCTTCTCTATCACCGGAGTTTGGGGTACCGATTGGTAATATGGAACCTTCGAAACCCGGTGGGATCCCCCCTGGTGCTAGATCGCCGCTTGTGTTCAAGCAGGGGAGGACGGGGACTCAAGGACAGCAACTGAAGGAGGAGGTCTTGACCGATCCTACCGTTCAATTGAGTGATGAGAAAAAGAAGTTTTTGGAAAACGTTCCGGATACGATTTGGGATCAGATCACACTCCAGCCGCCTGGGACGTTCGAAAGGCAGTTGGAGGATTTGGTGTTTGAGAGTCGGATGCCGAATACGCTCGTGCCGTTGTTGGCTGCGGTGCCATAAATATAAAAAATACACCTTTGGATACTTTGGGATTCGGAAATGGTGTTTACCCGCTTGATGCGATGAGTTCACCACTCCTTTTATCTTCCAAGGGCCCTTCATCTTCCGACGGGATCGGATGGATTTTTACCCGCTTGATGCGATGAGTTGATCTTTTCGATTCTGCCCTATATGGTTGATGTTTACCCGCTTGATGCGATGAGTTCATCTCCATTCTTTTCCGACACCTTCACTTTCAACCTTCTATATCTGAAATTGAGGATGGATGGGAAAAAAGTCCATAGACATCTATACCGTCGATCGTTATAGATGATTGACTGGTTTTTACCCGCTTGATGCGATGAGTTGATCGGTCATACTTATGTGTCTTTTTTTCTTTTCTTCTGTCTTTTTTGGATTTTGTCCTGGCTGGAGCCTTTTGCTAGGAATTCCGGGGGTTCTTTTATCTATTCCTTTTTAAGAGGGGGTTCTGGTTCGTAGGTGGTAGGAGGATATGGTGTTTACCCGCTAGATGCGATCTGAGTTCATTATATTCCTTTCTATTTACCTTCGGTCTGTGGATTCTTATCTACGAACTTTTAACGACACTTTTTACGAAATTCTTTGTGACATTTTCCGACCCGGAGGATGGCTATAAAACTGAAAGGATTTTTACCCGCTTGATGCGATGAGTTGATCTTTTGGTTGGCTGTTCCGAAGGGGTTTAATGCCTCAATGCTTTAATCTTAATATGCTTCGGCCGGCATTGGAAGAAAAGGGTGTTTGCTCGCTCGAGGCGATGAGTTCATCCTTTTCTTTCTTTCTTTGCCGCCGGGTTTATGACGTTTACGGCCGTTACGACCCTACGATGGAGGTTTTTACCCGCTTGATGCGACGAGTTGACCGACCGTTTCTTCGTTTTCTCTTCCTATCCTTACGATTACGACCTTTTTTACGAGCCCTTTATGAAGAGATGGTATTGTATGATGGGAACAAAAAGGTGTTTACCCGCTCGATGCGATGAGTTCACCGCTGTTGTGCATATGCATTGCTCATCTACCCCACACTCGTTTGTTAACGAAGGCATGCGATTTCCGACCCACCGAAGAAGGCTTTTACCCGCTCGATGCGATGAGTTGGCTTCTCTTCCGGTATACACTCGTTTTATTCACGGGTTTATGTATCCAACTTACCGAAGGGGCTTTTACCCGCTTGATGCGATGAGTTGGCTTCCCTTCCGGTATTTGCATTTGTTTTTGAGGAAGAAGGGAGGAGAAAGAGGTTTTTACCCGCTCGATGCGACGAGTTGACCTTCTTTATCAACTTCTCTTCTTTTAAAGGAGGGGACGAAAGATGTTCACCCGCTTGAAGCGAGAGATCATTTTCCCATCTCTTTTCCTTTCCTTTGGTATGACGGTTATGGCCTTTACGACTTTCCTTTTGTTTTCTTTTATGAGAAGAGGTTTGAAGGTAGATACACGCCTAGTTTGCGGTAATCTACTCTCCTAAACTTCTTCTTCCTAATAATATCAGGGATGTATTTCCCGGACACAAAGAAACCTCCAGGTTGAGGCTTTATAGAATTTGGGGTCTGTTTAATGTATAATAATTCTTTTTTTTAATAATTTTTTTAATATTTTATTACGGACCCACTGGGATCTTAGGACTATGAGATCGATGGCTTGCTAGACAGGCTTTGGTCGAGTTATCCAAGGAACCGGAGGGATCGAAAAGGGATGTATTTCCGGGCACGCATATAATTCTCACTGGTTTGGGGGGCGGGGTCTTTTAATGTATAATAGTTTTGTGGGTTTATTTCTGATTTGGATTGGATTTGCAGCATTCGATCGGGTTTGGGGTTGTTGGATATGCAGTTTACAAGTTACATATTTATGACATAGAAAATAGACATTTGGTTTACTCTTTCAACTCTTCTTTTTCTTGTAAATGGAACATCGGTTTACTCTTCTATTTAACTTCTTCTTGGTCTTTAATGATATTTCGAGTTCCCTATATGAAATGCATGGTTTGCGTGACTCGAGGAGGTTGAAAATACAACGGAAGGGCTGTGTTGTCAGCGAAGACGCTTATTTCTATAGGGAACCCGGCGGCGTCGACGCTACATCAAGAAGCCCCCTGATCATAGCTAGTAGTAATGTTGGTAAAATTGCCCAGTATTTAGATTAATATTTTCAGATTTAGATAGTTTGGATGGGCAATAGACTTCTTCGCGTTCTGAGTTGCAGCGTGGGATTTCCCATTTCGGCTATCGACGATTCCAGTTTAGTAAGGTTTCGACCCCATGGTAATTCGAACCGCGGTACCACCGTCGACTCACCTTTCCCCCAAATATCCGCAAGAAAAATCCAACAAAGAAACCCGACTATCCGTCGACGGGTACTTGCGTCACAAAAAATGCCTCCCAAACCATTCACCCTCGCGGTCCTCGAATGCGACCAACCACTTGACGCCGCCCGCATCGAACGCGGCGGGCACACCGGCGTCTGGACCTCCCTCTTCGCCTCCGCCGCAGATGCCCAGAGTCTACCCCGAGAACGAATCAAAGTAATTGGTTACAACGCGGAAGAGGGACTTCCCGATCTCAACAACCAAAATGGAGATGAGAAAATCGATGGAGTATTGATTTCGGGATCGAGGTATAATGCTTGGGGGGATGATGCTTGGATCATCAATCTTGTGGGGTTTGTGAGGGAGTGTGTTGAGAAGAAGGTCCCGGTTATTGGGATTTGTTTTGGACATCAGGTTGTGGGTAGGGCGTTGGGCGGGGAGGTTGGGAGGAATGAGAACGGGTGGGAGGTTGCACCGACGGTTTTGGGGCTTAGCGAGAAGGGGAGGGAGGTTTTTGGGAAGGAGACGATTGTAAGGTTTCAATTCTTTTATGTTTAGGGAAATAAAGCTGACTGTTTTCGAAAGACGCTCCACCTAATGAACCGCGATATCGTCAAAACCTGTCCGTCAAACATGGAGATCCTGGCGTCTAGTTCAAAGACACAGATTCATTCGTTGTATAGACCCGGAGAGGTATTTACAGTCCAAGGACACCCGGAGTTCGACGAGGAGATTATTAAGGAGTTATTGAAGATGAGGGTTGAGAGTGGTGTTGTTCCTGAGGAAACTGGGAGGGATGGGATTTCGAGGGGTCCGTTGCCGCATGATGGGGTTGCTGTTACGGCTGCTTTTTGGAAGTTTTTGGGGATTTGAGGGGGGTTTGTTTGTGAGAATTGGAATTATAATGATGCACTGATATGTGCGTACCGTACTAACCGGCGTTTGTTTACAGTTGGGTTAGCTAGATAGGGAGGGAGGTCTTTTGTGATTGTGCGCTTCACTAATAAATCGATCAATGGCAATTACCATCTACAGAAAAATTCATAAAAAGAATTGCGTGAATGTCGAGACTGGTGTAATCTTTCGAGATATACAACCCAGTGGAGCAACAACACTAATGACTGATATGGATGGCATGTGTGGTTATCTGGAACTGGAGGTTTTTTTGGGTTCTACGGTTTATAGAATAGATGCAGTAATACATGACTTTAGGATACTGTCTATTAGGAAGGAGATGAACGCAAGCGAAAGAAGAAACAGGATTTTAAATTTAACCAAGAAAATAATATGAAAATTGGTGGATATAGATTGAAGACGATGAGAGGTAGTCGAAAGAGTGTAATTGTCTCGTAAACCGGACACTCGGTACGGTCTGACAATTATGAGGCCTCATGATCGTGAATAACCGTATTAATGGTCATCCAGAAACCACGTTTGCTCTCCTCGTTTACCCGGAAGCCCAAAGATTCCAATTCCTCTTTGGCTCTAATACTTATCTCTTGTATATTTGTCGAGATATCGTCGTCAAGAACACCGAATTCTTCAGGACTATGCATCAAAAAGACGAGGGCGTATTGAACGCCTACCAGAAACCAAAAGTTTGATTCCGGAGCTAGAGATGTGGATTTTAACCAATTCCACTTTGTCTCTAATTCTAGCTGCATCGATTGAACTTGGCCTTGGTGGGCGTGAAGCTGTTGGGCGAGTTCTATCACCCCGAAGCCGGAAGGGTTTGTTACTTCGTCCATTCCCGCAATCAGATTGCCAACGTCTGCCAGACCGTTTAGTATCCGAAGGACCTTTAGAACGGTCATACCCCTTCGGGTGGCGGATTTTGTAGAGCTCGAAAGGTAATTCTGTAGAGGGATCGCGGCCGTTAGTAGTAATTTGCATGGCTCAAAGCTCTTCGGGGCAATGTTTATTGGAAGCTCGGATGGGATTTCTGGAATCTCCGGGAGTATGGAGTCTTCGGAGTCCGTTTCGAGAGTGGTATGGTGTGCTGGATCAACGTCCTGGTTTTGTAAAACCGGTGGACGTGATCCTACGAAGCGGATGTAAGAACCCTTTGCTTGTTCGATGTCCCTTTCGAATTGTTCTACCGCGCTGGTAGTTGACATTTCCGATATCCAATCCTTAAGGACTGTAGTTTCGTTGACAGTAAACGCCCCAAACATCCTTCCTTTCCAAGAAATCTCTTGCATCAGCTTGCTCTCCTCCGGCTTCCCAGGAACAACCCAAGAAGATGAACCGAGTACTTCTAAAAAGGTATACTTCCTCTCCTCCCACTTCTCGGGATCCATCCAATCCCTAAGTTTCATACCTTCAATATGAGCTTTACACCTTAAATGTGCAGACGTAGCAGCTCCGCATTTATTGGAGAATATTTCTAGAACATCGAGTTCAACTTGCGTCAACGGACGTGGATTAACCGATAACCCCTGGGCTAGAGTATACCCAACTTGAACTCTTCTCCACATTCTATCTTCCTCATCGGCGGACTTGCAAGTCTTCATCAACTCGATGACAGCATGGAGCGCCATAGCCGTATGTCCTGAATCCGCATTATCAATCGTAACATGTAGATTAAAATACGTAGGATCAAGCCTCAACTCCCTTAACTCATGCGCACAGACCAAAGTCTCCAATGTAACGGCTTCATAAGACAGGGTAAACCCCAATATCTCAGGTAATAACTCTTGCGGGAACATCCCCAAAGAAAGTTGTGAAATAGCTGCGATCCAACTGTTTATATCTTGCCCGGGGTTTTGAGACTCATCGATGAAGAGTGAAGAATCACCAGGTTCCAGGGTTTTTATATTTAGGGATTTGAGAAGTTGGGAGTAGATGTATACGTGGTTTCTGGCTAGATCTCCGTCGCCTAATTCTTCTGATAGGATTTGCCATGCGGTACGGGTTATTGGTCGGATGTTTAATGGGGTATTTGCACGATGGAGACCGCTAAGCCATACTCCATCTACGTATTTTGCGGGAGCAGCAAGACGAAGGAAGTGAGATGCATGAGAACGGTTAAGAATTATTTCTGGCTTTCCGCCAGATGAACGACGGGATAGGTATGCTGTCCATTGGGTTAGGGTGTTTCTTTCGGTTGTGGAGAGGAAGTCGGTGAGGTTCAAGCAACTGTATTTAGGGATTGAGAGAATTGTGGGCGAAGGGGAGAGCAGAGCTTCAGAGAGGGTTAAGTCGAAGAGTTTTTGTAGGTAAGCCCAGGCGTGAAGTTTGGCGTTTGGATGGCTTTCTGGGTTTTGGAGATGGTGATAGAGGTGGCGGTATTTACTCGGGGTTTGGCCATTTTTGGGAGGGTCTATGAGGGGTTGTGGGGTATTCATAGGTATTGGGATTGAATAATCCTTTCCTTTTTGTATAGTTTGGTGGAATTGGAAAAGCGCAAAGATGGAGATGGTAAAAACGAGAGTTATGATTGTGTATATTGACAACGTGAAGTATTGATGGGTCATAAACTTTTCCACGTCTGTGAAAATGTTGGGTAGATGATTTCTTTTGAATCCATTGTCGAAGCAAGGAGCGAAGTTATATAAAAGCATTTTTACTTTAGAAGTTTGAAGATTTCGATATTAATGGAGATAAGTTTAGATAGATCTTTGTCGCTTCGTGGAGATTGCAGCTGCTATACGAGACCAGATACATCTATAAAGGTACTGCAGTTAGTACACTGCATGATACCATATATGGTAGCCTCATGGATATTTTTGACTTGCGCCACTGGAGTTGGAAAGTTCTTCGTAAATTTGGGGGGATGCGTCTGGGATTCGATTCGAATGATTTTGGTAACTCCGTCCTCGAAAGTGATATCACATTTCAGAGGAGCTCTTCATGAACCCATGAAAATTGCACCGATGTTGAAAGTGAAGTCATTTATGAAAATCGATACACAGAGCACACGATGATAGGAACTCTGTCGCCAGACTGGAAACTCAGGATGTAATGCCCGCCTGTATCAATTGCGGCCAACGGTTCATAGGTTCAGAAAAGCGGCATCATGACGGCAATTTTGGGGCACTTTGCCAAACGATATGCACACATCCATGGTGCACTCGGGGTATATTGGAAGCATTGGAAAACCTTTTGTGATATCCGAAACTCTATTTTCTGTTTAATTTAGAAACAAATGTGATATAAAAATAGAAGATGCATTGGGTTGATAATCCTACAGTAGAAGCCTGCTTCTAATAAAATCCAGAGGAGCACAGAACCCGAATGCCCTTATTTTGTGTCTCGGAGCCACTTTCATGTGTGCATCATGATCCCTATCCGCTAAGCTAAGAGCTAGGATAGCATCCCATTCCGTCGGCCTTCCTAAGCTTAAGTAAGTTGCCGGAGCTTTGATAGTCAGTTGTAACTAAGAGGCGCGGCATCGGTGGTCGCCCGTCCGATAGAGCTCACGGTCGTGCACGGCCATCTCGATAGAAGAGAACTTTACTTTAAAAAGAGTTAATCCAGGCGGATTCAAGTCAATGGGGTTTCACTAACATAGTTCTTGCGTAGGAATGTGTTTATGGTCCAACCTGATCGAGTTGTTCGGCCCACCCCGCTGGAAGAATGTATTAGCCGGCCCAAGAAAAAGTACTACGGTTACAAAAAGAGCGGATTTATATTTTCGTCTTGAGTGTTTCAATAAAATGATACCACGGAGTTGTTACTCGCTGGGTAATCCTGGATTGGCCGGAGAGAGACCTTTGATGTGAGATATGATTCGGGCTTTTTTTATATTTATTATATTCACATGTTTACCGAGTCTATAATTCTGGTGGAACTCCCTGCCACATAATGCATACTGTGACCTGGCACACCTGGCGGGAATAAGTAATAATTAAGGTTTTCAATTCAGACGACTGCTGGGCCTCGGAAAGTTCTAGCCCCTGTTCTCGCATAGCATCTTTATGCGCGAATGGTGCCACAGACGATCCCGACCATCTACAAAGGGCAACTTACATCCCGTGCATCACGAATAGCTCGTGGTTTCATGGATTTACAATGTCAGACATGGATATCTGAAACCGGCCAGAAGTTTCCTTGGCAGAGGGCGTTTTGTGGCACGGATCCTCCTCGCGGGAGTTCGCGACCTCCATGTATGCTGCACAGGCACAATTTTTAATCAATGCTTCTTGTTCGAATATTAAGCGCCTACTACGATGCTCAGGGTAAGGGGCACGGACGTAGAGATCTTACAATCTCGTGACTATTTTGGGAAAACATGGACAAATACTATCGCACAATTGTGCGAGCTGGATCGTGATATGAATATCTCGATGGGTGGTTCAAGGTGCTACGTCGCTATCACAGCTGTATTACTTAACTTAACTAGCTCAGACCTTTGTAGTTTTAAGATATGTCTGGAGGTAACTACATACAGTTGTACAAAAATGTAAAAATGAGTTGACAAGTAAAATCTCCTAGAAATTTCCAACCACAATACGCCACACCAGCTCTGGTAAATAGTTTTCCCTACCACGATTGAAGAGCCTAATTTCTAAGACGACACTTCTCCTTGAATGAATCCTCAGGACGTAAGAAGTATGACAGGAAATATCTCTTCATGAAGCCGTCTACTGGCTGGGTGACACGATGAACTGGAGACCGAAGTCTTCCCCCGCTCATAAATTGTAGGGAATCCGCAACATGAACTACAGCGCACCCGGGAACAGAAGGGGTATACCCCCAGCTTCCATCTGCGAGTTGTACGTGCAAACCCAGTTGTTCAGCGAATAGAATAGTGATAGTACCACTGTCTGTATGCTTGTTTTCCAACATATCTGACTTCTTTGGAATGCAAGGCTCGTAAACTAGCTTGAGTCCGCTATCATTTTGCTTGGACTTTTGGTGATATTTTTCGAAGGGTTCATCCGGAGAGAGGGAAGCCGAGAGGGAGCGGAGCATTGTTAGCGCGGCGTTGTGGCATATTTCGGAAAAGTATTTGAGGGTATGTCTGCTGGGCTGAAGGCTTTGGGGAAGGCGGAGATCTCCTTTGACAATTTCATCGTATGCCATCTGTGATTCAAGTCAGTACTGATTTCAAAGTTGGAAATTAGATATCGAGACGAGTTACTCACTTCGAAGGTTTGGTCCGTTTCGCAAGATTTGTAACTACGCCACTTCGATTAGCACTGTTTATCGATCTCAGAGATTCTTGAAACGAATAGGTTACCCTCTATCCTGTGATGACTTCTGGTCACTTCTCATATCTTTCGTTTTCGATCCCTCGTCCTGATCGAAGTACTGTTGGGATAGATAGTATATCTCCCCGAGTTGCTGGAAGAGCATATTTCCCATTTCGCTCTCATGGAAGTCGAGGTAAAATATACCATTAGACTCGGCAGCGAAACGTAACTTCTCGATTTCTTTCGAATTTCCGGACTCAAGTTTTGCGAGATTGATTTTGTCAATCTGAGCGACATCGATCACGGCCCCGTTTGGGAGACTCAAACTAGACACTACCATGTTGGATTTTGGATGCGCGAAAGTGAAAATGCGTTGATATGTCAAAGACTTGGATGATAAAGTAAGAAGCTGGAGGATGTTAATTCCAAAGCTACGCTGCATACTCGGACCTTTTGAAGGTATCTAGAAATCTTACTTGGGATGAGGAGATTGAGGGACTCTTCCTCCAACCCCTCTTTTTGGGATTACTTTTCAGCTGATCAGAAATTGGCTGTGCCGTTCGAGCTTAGGCTGTGCCTCGTGTGGACATCGTATTTGGTCGACGACCAACCAGAGCTGAGAGGTACCAGAAAGTAAGTCCTGCACTGTTACTTACATATGTTACACAACATACATATATTCGCTTGGCTTCCAACCGCTTATACCAAAGGTATTCCAACTAAAATTGTGAATCTAGTGGCAAATTTCAATATCCATCTGCCCATTTCCAGCAGGTTGTGATTCACACGCGCGAATTCGAATTGGCTACTTAAACTTCCAGATTTGCAATATATTCAACACCTAAATTCGAATATTAACTTAAAGGCCAAGTCCAACATGACCTTAGTAATTCTTAGGCGAATCTAGCAGCCTCAGTTTGTAGACTCGCTTTGGCCTTACCATTGAAACCTGCACGCATGGCTAACATGAGCTCGGAATCGAATTGGCTTAGTTCGGACGGTTTTCGTGCAGGAAATATCCTAAGGTTACACAAAAACTTCCAATCAAATGCATAGCTTCTATCTACCTACTTTCTACTGATTCTTTCACCAAGATGTCCCAAAACCCTGTCTGCCAATCAATCTTCGATTTACCCTAGCATTGTTTCCTGAGCGCGGAAGTCTAAGACCTTTCCGTCCCGTCGTTCCGGTCCGCGCCCATGGTTCAATTGGTTATGCGCTGGCAGAATAGTCCGGTACTGGAACTAAACTAGTCCGGTATTAGGAATACAGACGGAGTTCCTCAACCCTAGGACCGCTTTCAGACAGGGGAATGGCAGTACCCGCAGCTAGGGTTGATGTTGTGCACAAAATAGACACCCAAATGAGCCATCGTACTTGCATCGGATGAGCTCGATCGACTCGCGAACTTGCATTCGGGGTCCCGTTAAGCTTCGACCCAGAGTTCCCGTTGGCCAAGCCGATAGTTGTATTATCATTACGTTAATTCTAAATTTCAAAGTTGTGATATCACATTTTTCCATCCTCAGCTTCATCCAGTAGTCATGGAGCCTAGCTATCTGATTGCAGCAAGGCCAGTCTCTAGAGCATCAATCTAGTCCCTTGCGAGGATAATTTGATCTGATGCTACTGATTCTTGGGAGACATTATAGCTGGACAATGGAAATATAAAATGTGATATATTTATTTCAGAAAAGCTTGAAATGTGATATGAAAATTCATGAAACAAAATCTTCACCCATTCAAATCTTGCTAGTAGTACACATAATAGCACCATTCTATATCTTATACTTTTCCTCGTTTATTTTCGCCTACGTGCATCAAAACCTCCGATTGTCTCGTCTATCCTGCAGAAACTCGCTTCTAGATCTCCTATTCTAAGTAACAGACACAATAGCAAGTAACAATGGAGCCCAAGAGGACCCCCACATTCACCGTCGACGAACGATACAGGTTAATTACAAGGCGCCAAACACTGTTTCAACCCTCCACCTCAGAAGATTCTCTCAAACGCCTATTGGCAAAAAAGCTACACCCCACTGTAGCATGGGGTAAAAACAACCCCCGACCGTGATTGCTGAATTTTGGAGAACTAACCTGTTGCCCTTGCAGTCACTGCCCCTACCGGAAAACGTATGTCGATCTAAATTAAACCCAGGGCTCATGCAAGCTATGTGTATATCCCCGGATTTACAACGGCCGTGCAAAATCTTGAGAACCAGGCACCAGTCAAATTGGCGAATATGAATATGTACTAACAGCGTGCCTGCGTACATAGCGCATATCGGCTATTTTGTCCCCCTCGCGAAGATGGTTGATTTTCTCCGGGCAGGGCTTCAGGTACGGCTTTTTGAAAAATGGTTTTCCCCTGTCATATCCTCTAGGATTATTCGCTGACGCGGCCAATATTAGCCAATTATTCTTTATGTAGACATCTACGCACTCCTCGTGAACTATGTTCACCCCATGCCCCTCGTTAAGCACCGTCTCTCTTACTATCGGCACCTTACAACCGCGGTCTTGAGTTCCCTAGGTGTCTCCCCGGAGCAAATTACTCACATTGATGAATCTTCGTATGCATATACCGAAGCGTTCATTCAAGAGTTCCACAAACTCATTGTGATGATGCGACGCACCGACGCACACTGCACGAGCGAAGTCGCGGAAACTGAAATGTTAAGTCCATTGTTGTGCTGTATTCACCAAACTCTAGGCGAAGTTTTTACGGGTATGGATATCCAATTTGGAGGACTCGATCAGGTACGAAGAATACGAACACCCCTGCTTCATATCCATATATTTACCAGAATATTTGGATCCTTTGGGTGGCTAATAATCTTAAGTACGACCTTTTCGCTCATTCGGCCACATTTCTTCCCCTGATCAACCACCAGCCACGGGAACACATAATGAACAACATGGTTCCTTCCCTTAAATACACTTCTCCAACATCCTCTCCTTCATCTTCCATCCCTCCCTCCCCAACGTCTGCTTCTAAAATGTCTTCTTCTCATACCCCAGATGCAAAAATTGAATTCTTGGATAGCCCAGCAACCGTGCACCAGAAAGTTTCCGAGGCGGACTGCAACCCAGGCGATATCACCCACAGCAATGGTGTCCTCGGTATCCTGCGCGATATCATTTGGCCAATTGCTGAAATGCAGTTCGAACGTCTACAAGGTGTCGTAGGCTACAATTTACTCGAAGGTAAAAATATCAAAACTCAAGAGGAAGAGGCATTTACCTTCCCTTCTGCGCCCGAAGGGAGTATTTTGAGTGTATGTGATCTAATTACCGGCGAGGAACGTCACTATAACACCTACGACGAGATCGAAAGGGATTATGCGGATGGAATCATATCACCAAATGACTTAAAGAATCTAGTCATCAGCGCCCTCAACCAACTATTGCGGCAAATTAGAAAGATCTATCGGGAAAGCGATGAATGGCAGGTGGTTGATGAATTGGCTTATCCTGGAGGTGTTTACTAAATTGTCATGAATTTCTTTCGTGGGGTAATGGCGGCTGGTTAGACGAGACAATTCTGCTTTTGATGTTAATCATTGGATGAGATTTTATTTAGAGAGGAGGGAACCAGAGTCAGATCGTATACTATAGACAGGGGTTGGTGTCCGCGAGGAGCTCTGGGGTCCTTAATAGTCGTTCCTTCTTGCTCTATGGTATTTTAGTTTATAGATTAATTCACAATCATTTATATAATTCAAATACTCGAGAACTCTAGCTCAAGGGCTCTTGTTTGGAGTAAAGATTCTTGCTATAGCCTTAACATTATCATATATAGCGTAGCTAGAAAGTTCTAGGGCCAATACTTAGGTTAATCTCGAGTTAGTGGAGAAGTTGGTTCAGACTATCGACATTACCAGATATCAGAATCATAGAGGAAAACACACCGCGGTTGAAGTAGTACTATAGTTCACCAAATAAACTAAACTCAAAATCAAAAGCAGACATTGTGAGGAAGTGAACATGTAGGCTCTGGGAGCCAAGCAGCAAAAGTACTGCCCCATCAGCTATACGCAGGAAGTATGCAGAGAATAGGACGTGTAGGCAGAGAAAGACCTGAGAGACTGGAAAGAATAATAATATATATATATATAAATGACAAGACAAAGATGCGATCTTAGAATAAGTAACAAAGGAAATTGGTTGAATAAAGGGAATTCGTTGGACAAAGGAAAGTTTAGTGGAAAGAACGTCAGTAACATGATTTATAGAACAAGAATGCCAAGATGCGTTAAGAACAAAAATGCAACAGAACACTGCGACCACCTATTTCCACCACTGGCACAACATATAAACACGTTGAAAGATCAAAAACTAGTGCGGATTTATATCTTCTAGGGTATCAATAGTAGTGCTAATCGTAGCAGAAGATCCGACGTCAAAAGAGGAACCATACTCATCATCAAGCCAATCGCCAGGCGAGACAGAGACCTCAATTGCCGGAACAGGATCGTTATTTCCCTCCAAATCGGTACGGCCCTTGTCATCAACTACCCCGATCTCTTGACAGGTTTTAAGATACTTCTCAAGCTTCGCCTGTGGGATCATCAAAATGTGATTTGTTGGCCGTACCCGCTGTGAGAGGCCACATTTCTGTAGATTACGCCTCAAGGCTTCTATAGTCGGATTAGCAGTATCAAGTAGGTCAGCACGCTTCCTATACTCGTAGTCATAGTGGAAGCACGTTAATGCCTTCAGGGGCAGCCCCATGATCTCATAGCAAACCCCAAGTTCAAATACCCCCTCATATTTTCGTGCTGACAGTTCATACTCTGGTTTCATACCAGAATGCTCGATTGATATGAGGAAGCTGAAAATAGCTTCTCCAGCAGATCCAGCGAATCGTAGATATTTACCTATCTGCAAGAAGTCGAAGCAAGCGACAGAATTTCCTTGGTTATTAAGGAAGCTTAGTACAGACATGCTCCTTTTGTCGAAAAACCTCATAACCTGCCGAAGGTACCTAAGACCTTTAGCTCGTTGTGTTCCATCTTGAGCGTTGTGCAATAGCTCCATCCCAGTTAACATCATCATTTTATTCTGATGAAGGTCTTCATCCCAGGGCCCAAGTTTCATCTTGTGTTTTTTGTAGTGGACGA
This sequence comes from Arthrobotrys flagrans, assembly GCF_004000055.1. Taxonomy (NCBI): domain Eukaryota; kingdom Fungi; phylum Ascomycota; class Orbiliomycetes; order Orbiliales; family Orbiliaceae; genus Arthrobotrys; species Arthrobotrys flagrans. The sequence goes on from NW_027137556.1 coordinate 3,280,894, forward strand.
GAACTTTTTTCGCCCCAAGGAAATGCCGAATTCTCACAAGAGACCGATATAAGTGTATCAGTGCATGTGGTATATCTCCAGTCAGGCTATCTTCCAGTTTGAGCCGGGAAAGCTTATTAAGAAGTATAAATAGCAGAGGAATGATATCTTTGTCGTTTATGCTTTGTAGCTCAGCCCGCTCCATTACACTAGTAAAACGAAATAATGCTCGAATTAGAAAATAATGATCGGGTCCAAACCGTTCCTCGATAGTAAGTAAGTGAACAGCCATAGTGGTTAATCCTCTATTCCAGCGTTCATTTTCCTTGTGAGTCTGTGAAATCCGTACAACATCCGAGAAGTTGGCTCTGAATATTCTGTGAAGTTCCTGTGATTCGAGCTCCCGTACGCCGGGCGGGGGGACATCAAACTGCAGAAGGTTGTCCTGACAAGCTTCTCGGATTTCCAAGGGGATGGATTCCCGGCTCTCGAACATGGAAAAGAGAATATGGGGTGGCGGGGCCATATTAGTGGTATCCCAGTCCATAAAGTATAGAAAAGTTGTTGATGTTGGCGTCCATTTTTTCCCGAGGCGCTCATAACAGGTGTACAAGTTTTCAATACCTGATGTCTTTCGTTCGACTACAGTTCTCGTGAGCACCTCTAGGGCAATCACTTGGCCCATTTTGACCCATTGGTTTAGTTTAGGAAGCCCATATTCCGCCCAGGCTTCTGGGGAATCCATATACCCAAGATTTCCATAATCACCATTCGGGCCTCCGGATTCCTCCGTAACTATTGACCCTCGCTCATGTCTTGTCTGAGCTTGAGCCCAACCCCAATTCTTGTTAAGTTCAAATTTCAAAGTATTAATTAAGATGTCTAGGCTTTCCAACTCAGCAGGAATGGTTTCCTGTAGCCAACCCTGCAAATCAAAATCGTCCCAGAAACCGGATACCCAGTCGGGTTGGGGTGCTTTCTCCGTGTAGTTTTGCACCGGTGATACATCGTCAACGAGAAATGGTAGACTATTCGGCTCTATGGGCTCCCAGGGAGAATCGAAAGCGTCTAGGCCGCGATGTTGCAGGCCCGTGATGGTTCGCGGCTCTGAGAATGCCACATCGGCTCCTGGGTTCTCAAAGGTATTGAGGTAAGAAACTGCTCCGGGAATTAATTCGAAGTATCCGTCTGCCTCTTCAAAGGGGCCCATGTTCACGTCCCCAGGAAAGTGCATCTGAAGATAGTCTTCACTAGGCTCTACAACCCGAACTTTGCGCGACTCCCCACTTTTATCTACATTTGCAGAATTTGCTTTTAGCGAAGAAGACTAAAATAATCATGATAGCCATAAACTCAGACGACGGAATAAAGGCTTATACCTAAGTCGATGTTATAGAACTTGTGATCTTCCTTTCGTAATCTTTTTATGACCGTAGCCTTGACTCGCCGCCCAGATCTCCCTAAATGCACAAATTCCGGGATCTGCCGCCCTTCCAACTCAGCACGTTTGATTTCCTCCGAAACGAATGCTGCATCCTCCAATTTTAAGTTCTTCCTACTGTAGTGTTTCTTGAGTAGGTAATTTAAGGCATTCTTGCTGATATTGGGAATCAAATAGAGTTAGAATCTGATACCCCAACAACGATAGGTAATAAGTAGGTATTAACCTCTGCTTTTGACTTACTTCCAGTTTCCATGTGGTGCCAGTAACTCTAAAATTTCCTTGTGTGAAGCCCCCCTTGAAATCGCATCTTCAACGATACTGTGAATAAGCGGCGAATGATCCTTCCTATATATTCTTGGGGCCTTATGATGGCCCTGCTGGAATGGATCTTTTGCTTTGGGTTGGCCTCGTGCTTTAGGTCTAGTCTCGAGGGACCTCTCGGGGACCTCTCTTGTGTTGGCTTTGAGTCTACCCATTTTGGATATATACGTGTTGTTATTGTGGTAATTCGGACAGCTGTTTTGATATCACGATAATCGATTCTTGAATTGAAATCAAAAGTCTTCGCTGAAGTTGTTTATAAGAATATCTATGCCTTCGACTATAGTCTGAATGTGTAGTTATATGGCCGTCCATATCTTTTAACAAATTCGCAAAACGTAGGCATTTTACCGACGACTTTATATCCAGAATCTGAACTTAACCCATGCCTATCGGCCCCTCCCATGCAGGCCGTATATGCAGCCAAGAACAAAAAAATTGAATTTCCTAATCGGAACAATCAGGCGAGCAAAATGGGCCTGGAAAGCAAACAATGCGTTGCATGGTCAATGTCGAAATTGCCTCAATGCTGAAACCGATGTGGCGTTTTGGTGTTTCAACTCAAACCTCGTTTCTGCGGATCTCGATCCCAAAATTTTCGTCTATTTGGGTGTACCACCGATACTATAGATCACGAGGTTGCGGTATTGACTCTTTTGAGTATTTACATGTCAATTATTTCAGGTTTGTGACTCCAGCTCCGTTTAATATTAATATGCAGAGATGATTACCCAGGCGAAGGCCAGGAATCCCTATCCAAGGCTTCGACTCCAAATTGATTAGATTACGATATTCAAGTATTTCTATCTTTAGTTTTAGGCCTGAGACAAATTTAAAACACGGGATCCCGGGAAGGTTATCAGATAGGGTAGATAAGGCGGCACGTATGCGCGTACTACGATTTCGCAAGGCTGTAACTTTTAGGCCGGCGTCGAGACTGTTTTAAGCCCTAGCTATCGATACGGATCGATCGAGCAAGGCCTAGATACTGCGGACTAACGTTACCCACTCAATGGAAACAATCCACAATGACTCGATTTCTTCAAGCCTTCCTCTTTGTCGTCTATTTCATGGCTCTGATTCGAAGTCGTTATTGGACCTGTAACTAAGATTCATTTCGAGGTGGTGCTTAGCATTACTCAATACATAAAATCAAGTATCAGGACCTTCCGAGATTATAGTTACGTAATTTTACCATAGAACTGGTCCGAATGCTTTGTTGCACCGGTGTGCATGTGTGGTTGCGGGTGAATAAATGCAACAAAGCAACTTGACGTTGGACTTCGAACTAGCGTCTGGGAATGAGAGTAGCCATTATAACGTTATAACTTCTAACGAAGGACCCGCGTGACTTGTTTATATATATATATTCTACAAAATTCCTTCTTTGACCCGGATCAGAAAATCGTGTGTATATATTCCCCACTTCTGTACTTTGATTTCATATATGACTTAATCCGGGTCTGTATCCTGGAGCTGTCCTGCTCTCATAAAGCTAGAGGAAGTCGCCTATTGTAATTTCTGTTAGTAAGAAGGTCCCCGGTTGATCTCAAATTAGGAAATACGACGATATCGGTCGAAGGAATGACAGTGAAAGCCAACCTACAACCAAAAGCCACAGCCTTCAACTCCAAACAAAGGGGCTGTCCCTAATAAAATCCTATCCACAACAACGTACGAACTATAAAACTCCTGCGATGATGTGGGCTAGAAGGTATGTTGAAGGCGCATCGGGATGAAATGAGCTCACGAAGCCTTGGATATTAAGTGTTGTCGGTGTGGTATTTTTCCGTATTCGCTCAAGATTAGAATCCACGGTATCGACAGGCTGTCAATTATTATTAAAACGAGAATATTGATGATAAATGCCGGAGTGATTGAATACGGCGGGGTGCAGAGAGGGATAAAAGTAGAATATTTGCTGATATCATGATATCATTAGAGGGTCGAATCTCAAGTCGACTTCGGATCTGGATTCCTCCAATGAGCTTATCTACAAATCAAAGCAGACGTTGCACAAAGGATTGGCACGATACGGATGCCAAGCGTTCTACAGCAGACTCTTACGGTCCTCGCTAACCAAGACAACTGGCAAGAAAGAAGGAAGAATGATACCTGAGATCCCATTTTTCTCTATTCTCGCGAAGGCAATTCTAAAGTACAAGCGAGATAAAAACGAATTAAAAATAGCCTCTAGCGGGGTGAAAAGGGAGAGCTTTGGAGCGAAAGATTTTTTTTTCAATTTAATTTGTTCCCGCCGAAGACTTAATATTGCTCACAGCTTTGCTAACAGAGTCCTCGGCCTTTCCAGCAGCTTGACCAGCGGCCTCCCTGGCCTTCTGGGCGATTTCTCGTCCTCCCCAGCTAGAAAATATAACACCAAGTGGTTAGAATGCGGCCATCATCGCGGGTGCGGCGGGATAGAGGGGGGTGTTTACTGGTGGAATTGTAGATAACGGTAACCCTGCGTTAACTGGGAGCACTCATTGATGAAGTGGCAAGCTACAAGCCAGCTGTTAGTATAATTGCACAAAACATTATCGAGAGCTCCACGGGGAGAAGATAAAAACCAACATACCGAAAAGAAGATAATTCTTAGGTGTAACAGCAAGCCTGGAAGAAAAGTAAGAAATCCTCCAATTAGCGACTAATGTCTCTACCACGCTTATAAAACACCTGGAGTGACTATGCTGCGCTGGAATATTTGGGAACAACGTACGAGTATCGCATAAAGACCGCCGAATAAACGACCAAGGCACCAGTCATCTGCCCTGAGATACTATATGCCGGGAATTGATGTCAGCGATCTATGAAGCTGCTGGTATAAGAGCGAAGGATTACATTTCTGGGTCTTTTCTGATATCCGTAATGGCCGCCATAGGGATACCGAAGTTCGAGACAGGACCCCAGAAGTCTACGATTTGATGGTGTATATGATTAGTATCGTGTATTTGAGGTGTTTTTTGACGCTGAACTTACGGGTCGAGCAGATGTAATCAAGGACCTTGTTGGAACGGATACGAGCGTTCAAGCTCGCGATAGCGCCCAGCATTTTTGCAGATTGGAGGTTGAAGAGAGTACTACACGATCTTAGAAGAGTGTTACGAGCGACCTGGGATGAATTGAAACCCGGAGTTGTGATCGTGTGAGATTGTTAACTAACAGGTATTGGCTTTGGTTGTTGGATTGAACATTTGCATGGGAGAATTGACAACAACCGGCCGGAGCAAAATGCCTGTTATATCCGAGACAGATTCCCCAACGTCCAACAACAACACATTATTCCTCAACTATTCAAGTCTGTCGGCTTCCATAGCCATGCATGCCGCGGACGTATCCCGTGGGTAACATATCTTTGAAGAGTGGCTGGTCGGCTAAAGTTGATAGATATAGTCCTTACCAATAATACCATTTTGAGACCAGGAAATGGAATAACTTTTGCGTTCGCATGCTAAAAACTGGATCTTCGAATATTATAAACTTTGAATCAAGCTATTCCGCTTTGCTCTGGCTTCCACTTCCTTTTTGATTTCTAACGCTACTGGGCCTGAATCCGGTTGTATATTCTATTAGACTCGGGTACTCATCTTGCGCTATAGTCTCAACAAGAATATGGCCATATGGACGGTATTCACTAACGCATTATAAGAATATGGCTCAAGCAAGACCCATGGGGTCAGAATCTATCGTCTTTTTCAACTAATATAATGCAAATATTAGAGAGAAAAGTATTGATAATGGAAGCGAAAACTCCTAAGGAAGTACTCAGCACAGAGCCTAATGTTGTAGCGATATCCCTGGACGAGGACCCTTGGAGGTGGAGGCGGGTCGCCGTACCACTGGTCTTCCTCCCCGTTCCCACATCTAGGAGCGGGGATACCTGATCTCTTTTCAAAATGAATTTTGGATTTATGGATGAAAGGTCCAGTTACATTCACCATAACCCACAATCGTTGGGAAATGTTGTGTGTTTGCCGGATGGCTTTAAAGTGGATGCCCGGAACCGAAAGTCCAAAATATCGATTGCCAACTACGAGATTATAATTATATATTTTGTCACCGCCCAATGAGATCTCGAACAGAGGCCTCTTGATCAGGATCCAGGAGATAGAGCCTTCCAGGGTGACTTGGAATATCCCTGGACCGGATATCTGGTCAACTGAATTATAATGGTAGAGAAAGAACAGTCGGTTTGCAAGAGTATAAAAGCCTTACACCTGCCTAGTCTTGTGTCCTACACCCACTAACAATAGTACTACCCAATAAACACTCAGCGACAAAACCAACCTATCCCATATTTCAAGACTAAATAGTCTTAGTATCTATCGTTTCTTGACTAGAAAATTATTAACTACTATGGGAACAACACATGACGCTTTCCCCGTTGTGGCGTGAAGGTACTTCATACTACTCCGTCATTTTTGAAGTTCTGGAGATATCTACACCGAAGAGATGATACGATAATATCACAGCTTCGTAGGATTATTAAAACACCCCTGGTTGATACTCCCAATTGATATGGTATCCCGGCAAGGGCAGCCTGTTCTGTTCTGTCCTGACCAAGCTCTCCAGTTTAATTGGCTAACTGCTATTAATAACTTCTCATTTCAGCATCCCGTACTCGAACTAATTAAGTAGAGAGATTACATAACTCTCCTGAGCAAGCATCAGGAACGTGAACCCGTCATACACCACAACCCCCTTATCACACTTCCTCTGGTTCTTTTTCTCCCTCCATAAACCCGAAGCCTGTACCCACCGACATATCAGCCCATTCTCGAACTTTTCAATTGCCTCGTCTGTTGCCGAAAACAGTGTGATCGAGCCACCCCTCCGTCTCTGTCTGCGAGCCCCACGTGGAAAAGTCAAACGGTCGCTCCGCGTTTTTCGTGTGTCCCGAGAAAAACACCACAAACCCAGCAAACGTTAACCCGGCCGGCCCCAAAAGCCTGACCTGCAGACACCCGGACATTGCCCGTGTACACTTAAAGCATATATAAAACCCGTTACCTTTAACTCAGCGACAATGAACGTCTCCTTCCGCTCGACCACCCGTTCCCTGCAAAGGGCTACAAAACCCCTACATTCGTTCTCTAAAGCTCGTCAGATACCTCGAGGAGGAAGAAACCTGCGAACATTCCCTGAAACTCAATTATTTCAGAGTAGTACCGCTACTGCTGCTCCCAGAAGCTTTGTTCGAAACTACGTCACCGGTCAAGAACAACAGCAACCACCAAAACCATCGAATCCTCGAACTACCTCAGCCAGTGGACCTATCGGCGGACCAGGCGCACCACGACCTCCGAAAGACGATAAACTAAAGGCTTGGCCGTTTGTGCTGATATTTGCGATCGGTGCTGTTACTTTTGCTGCTGTTTTGGATAATAGGAAGGGTAAGCTCTCTGTCAAATCTATTAATAGGTTACATAGCTACAGAAGGGCGTGCTAAAATAAGTATCTTCAGACAGAAAAATGCCTGTTGTACCCGCTGCCAAATCCGACTCCGATGGCCTTCCAAGGCTCCGAGACGACGGTCCCATCTTTGACCCCAAGGACATCAAAGTCATATTCGTTCTCGGCGGACCCGGTGTCGGAAAGGGTACTCAATGCGCTAAGCTAGTTAAGGACTATGGTTTCGTCCATCTCTCCGCTGGCGATCTTCTCCGTGAAGAACAAAGCCGCGAGGGAACCGACTATGGTGAATTAATCAAGACCTACATTCGCGAGGGAAAGATCGTACCCATGGAAGTTACCATCGTCCTCCTCGAAAACGCCATGAAGCGTAATATCGACCAAAACAAGAAATCCAAGTTCCTTATCGATGGGTTCCCACGACAGATGGATCAAGCGTTGAAGTTCGAGGAAGTTGTTGTTCCTAGCCAGTTCACTTTATTCTTCGATTGCGATGAAGATACCATGACCAAACGACTTTTGGAACGTGGGAAGACCAGTGGAAGGAGTGATGATAATATGGAGAGTATTTTGAAGAGATTCAGGACGTTTAAGGAGACTAGTATGCCTGTGGTCAATTACTTTGAAGGTCAGAAGAGGGTGGTTAAAGTTGATGGTGGGAAGAGTATTGATGCTGTTTACAAGGATGTGGTTTCGCATATTGCGGTAAGTTCTTTGTGGTTTTTTGTCTCCCATCTCCTGATGGCTACACAAGCTAAGGACTGTGCATTTGTAGGACCGGCTTAAGTAACTTTCCGTTCTTAGCGAGAGACTGGTTTCTTGATAACACTTTTTCCTTCTCTTTTCTTAACTTCTTGGTGATTTTGTTCTTAGCCTCGAATCCTCTTGTGCTTTGGGGCGTCGGCTTTTTCCTTTCCCTTTTCTTGAATTTGATTCTCGTACATACAGGTTCAGTGGTAATACAACTATAATAGAGGGGGCAAAGAAATAAAACATGCAATTCGATTTACTAGAACTATTTTTCTCAAATTATTTCCCTAGCTAAGTTGGTTCATGCTCAATAAACTATATACTATTTGGACTCAGATGCTAGAGGTGAGATCATCTCAATGTCCGTTTCACCTGTTAGATTTTGACTGGACAACGGCTGGGGGCCGTGCCCGCAATCCAAGATTAGGCTGAAGAATGCCTGGACGCAAAATCCGTTCCCGTTCAATGAACATCTCGATTGCCCGCTTGACTACTTGATCGATGTCCCTGCTATGTTGCCCCCTTGTTTTCCGAAGAATGAGTGTACCGACATCACCGCCTTCGAAGACGGCTAGTGGCCAGGCATTCGACCAGGCAGCCATCGCTTTAATGAGGTTCGAGTTCTCAGTCGTGGTGCACGCACGGAGGCTTGTGGAGACCAGATAAACTAGCTTCATACCAGTGCCATACCAACCCGTAACGTCGTACGGGTGGTATACTTGTCTCGTGGGCTGTTAACCTCAGGGTGGCCATGTGCTAGATACGTGGGCCATTGATTATATTTACAATTAGCATATCAATATAGCAACGAGGTTTGGGAAACAATTATAAATATCTTACCTCCACTGTCTCCCTCCCACCTTCTCCCTCCCACTTTCTTCCTCACTTTCTCCCTCCACTTTAAATTCTTCCTCCCACTTCTTCTTTCCACCTCCCTCCCTCTATCTACCTACAACCACCTCGCCTGCTCCTCCACCTCCTCCTCCCCACTCAACCCATTCGCTCCTTCCCCACTCGACTTGCACTCGCACTCTTTGCCTAATGGATGTGGGCTTCCTGCTTCCTTCTTTTATTTTTCGTTTCCAAGGTCTTTTGTTTGAAATATGCCTCCAAAAGAAAGTTCAACGCGGGTGGGAGGCAGACCAAAAGGCCTCGCCTCGAGGGCGGAATCACAAGCATCGATGAGGGCACCACCACCCTCTTATTTATCACAAACCCGGCCAGTAAGACATTCATGACTCTCTTCTACACGATTATGAGGGTCGTGGAGATGAATGCGCCGAGAGATACAAGTTTGTGCTTGCGTGCGTGGAGAAGCGTGCACCTGTCTTGGAGCAGCTACCACAAACCCGGACTTCATCGATGACGACGACGAAGAACCCGATTTTGAAGACGATGCGATCCACGACACGGATTCCGATGATTAAGAAAAGCAACCGCCCTCTCGTTCAAAGCCCAAATGCAAACCTGCCACAGCAGCTCCACGAATTACTCGGAGCTTATGTACGTAGCTGCTAGGGCACCGGCCTAAGGATGTCGATATTTCTGGCTCCTTGGTGCATAGAAACAGAAAGGATGTCGATGTTCTAGGATTCGAACTGTCCCCGTTCGACGAACATACTCGCACATATGTTCTTAAGAACATTGAGGCGTGCCGGTCGTTGGCAGTTAGCACTTGGTACCCCAGCTGAGGGCTCCGGCCCAAGCCATCGAGGACCCGTCCGTCGGGTAAGTAAAACCAATGACCTTGCAAAAATACAAAAAAAAGCCAAGATGCAGCTGACACAAACTCAGGTACCTCATGGCATACGGGACAGTTCCCAATAGATTCTACCGGTGACACGGATCCGCGACCGAGTTATCGATGATAGGAGAGAGAGTATGCTGACCCCACCCCTTGGAAGTCCACCTTTCACAGGTGTGTCAATAAAAATACTGATAGGAAGCAGAAGGATGAAGAATATATGGGGCAACCAACCGTACAAGGAAGATCGTAACCACGGTTGCGATATCACCTTCACAGGCGTGGATGAGGTAAAGGGCGAGATGTGGGAGATAAAGAAATCGTTGGTAAAATTGGAAGCTGGCCAGGAAATTAACGCCCATCGTTGGTTGCCGCGGTAGACTACCAACCTATGGGCGTATGCGGGCTTTGGCCGCATACGTAAACGAGGAGGGTGGCTGCGACGGTTCCAATACGATCAACAAAGTGGCGCGGGGATCGAAGATCTCTATTGAAGATCTAATTGTCAGGCCCAGGCCTTTCGAGACCCCAATTTAGGCCTCCTATCTTCTCGGAGGACCCGCACGTCGGGTAAGTAACATGGAAGATCCTAAAAATATAAGAGAATGATAAGATGTAGCTAATAGACGCTTAGGTACCTAATAAATGAAACAACAGGACTAGACAAGTCGGTGGCGCAGGGATCCAAGATATCCATCGAGGGCCTAACTCTTGGGCTCCGGCCCTTCGAGTCCTCAATCCAAGGATCCCTAGTTTCTCGGGGGATCCGCATGTCGGGTAAGTATAATCGACGGTCCTAATGAGATAAAAAATAGATAAGATGCAGCTAACACATGCATAGGCACCTCACAAAATGGAAAAGTTAGATTGGGCAAATCGGTGGCCTACGTCAGTGAGAAAATTTAAGGGGAGAGGGGGGTAGAGGACCCGCAAGTCGGGTAAGTATCATTAACACTGTTAAAAACAAAACACGATAGATATGCAGCTTACACACTCTCAGGTACCCCATCGATAAGACAAAGTTGGATTGGAAAAGGGGAGGAGAGCAAGAGTGGGAAGCCAGAGCGCACGCACTGTAAGTATTTCCTCATTAGTAATGGATGCGTACAGCTGGGTAGAGGGGAGGTAGCGTCGATTATTCGGCTACTTGCAATTAATTCAAGGTAAAAACAGACCCCCGGCACAAATTTAATCAATCACAATGGCATCGTCGTCGTCGTCGTCAGCGACACCGCCGTCGCCGGTACTAGCCTCAGAGGGACCCAGCGGCGGGGACGCTTCGATGCTCTCAAGAACATACGTACGGGTACGTTCATCGAACGGGGACAGTTCGAATCTTAGAACGTTAACACCTTTGCCGTTTCTGTGGACAAAGGAACCAGAAACTTTCCACAACTATATGGATACTAAGGTTAGCATCCCCCTCCATCTCAAGAATTTACACGTCCATCGAACATCAAGACACTAATGGAACAAGAACAGGTACGAAAAAACTTACGCCGATAAATGTGAACCCTTTCGCATTCTGGCAGAATGACAGGTTGGCGTCTAGGTTCGCGATGACACGAATTGGCTTTCCAGTCGAAGCAGACTTCGCGAGCGCACAGTTCTCTCTAGATTACGATCACAAAACTCAGTCAGACCGAAAAGGAGGGAAATGGGACAAAGGGCAATACAACATACGTGTTTGAAGCCCTTGGTCCGACGGTTAGGTCTTCGATTGAAATTTTAGATCCTTGTGCCACCTTCTTGGTAGCATTGGACCCGTCGCAGCCACCCACGCCTGTGAAGGTGATGTCGCAACCATGGTTGCGGTCCTCCTTGTACGCACCAGCAATAATCAAAGAAAAGACACCCTCTTCTTTGCGACCATGCACCGACCCTTGGGGCCGGCAGTGCAAGCCAACTTTGGTTATCTGCTTGCGGCCCTTCCAGCTGTCACCCTATTTTCAAAAAAAGTTCATCAACACGACTTTCATACAAAACCCATCACAAGTTGCGCGGATCGATTTACAGCACTTACAATGTTGATGCCATTGACATAGCCAAAAATCGTTTGAACCGGTTGTGACTTTGCCTTGGGAACATTGGACCTCTGGGCTGGGGAAGCGGGGTACACAAGCTGCGGGCGGTCAAGGGGCATCGTTTGTGGTAGCAACCCCAAATATTCGGCACGCTCCTCCAAGCACGCAAGCACAAACTTGTATCTCTCGGCGCCTTCACCCCCGCGACCTTCATAGTCGTGTAGGAGAGAGGTATGGATGTCTGACTGGCCGACCATTTCAAGAATCTGCAGCCGCACGCACACCACACCGTATCAGTTACAGTATCAAAGGCTCCAGCCTAATAAAATGCAACACGAGCACACCACTTACGATATCCCGGGCGAGGTTAATTTCGTTCAAGGTCACAAGACCTTCTAATCGGAGATGTTTGATCTCGGTCAAAATGATGTTGGATAACGACCGGTCAGATTCAGAAGGGTCACACCAAACCTTTTGCGCCGTCAATTGTCAGCAACGGTCACGTCTATGAACAAAGGGTTTTGACGAGTGCGCTTATCGACTTACATAGTTTGATGTTATGCCATCGGCATCGTTCTCGAGAACACCGATGATTTCATTTTTGGCAATCAGGTCCAGCACATCAGATGCATCATTGTCATTCGAATTGCTTGGGAAAGCCAAGTGCTGTTCTGGGACAGGAAGCCTGGGATAGGGTGTGAAGGTATCCATCTGTATGGGCAACAACAAAGCTCAATCTCAGAACTAAGACGCGACGACGAAGCAAGTTGCAGAGCGACAACGGATAATACAGGGGAATGAACGCGGAGGAAAGGGAACACATGCATTGGCCAGAGGTTTTAAATACTTGCCTATGGTATCCTGAGGTTTCGTGAGGATGGGGAGAGGATACGATGGGTTGGTGAAGAGGGAGGAGATGATGAGGGTTCCGACAAGCAATTCTGCAACGATAAAGTTTGGCAAAAGAATATTTACAAGAGATGGAGGAGATTGTGGGAACAGCGGTCCTGTTCAAATACCCGAGCACAACTCGTCGGGGTTTAATTGTTCGAGGACATGCGAACGACATACGTTATTGGTTACTACGGGTCTACTTTGCTACGGTGATGTGACTACTCTACTGCATTTGGCCGGTGGGACGGAATATGGGCAGAGAGATCGCCAATAGGTGCAGAAATCGACTCTACATGGGAGGGAAATGCGAAGACTGCCGAGGAGAGCGCTTTGATCTAGGTCAGCGCCAGGGTTATGTTGCCCTATTGGTGACGGGAAGCTTGTTATTGCATCACCAAATACGGGGCTGGTTCTATTCAACCCCTACGGAGGCTAGGGCTTGGATACAATTGAGTTCGTGCGGAAGCATAGATCCGGGGGATTCCGGAATTTCACGGGCCTGCAGGGCATCATGGCTACGGTTTTGTAGAATCATGAGATTTGAGATCATACTGTGATCACTCTGCTCAAAATTGCATCTCTAGATATCGAAAAATACGGCTTGTACAAATTCCTATCTTTTGTTTGCAAGTGGGTGGATGCGTTTAGCTTTGGACGGGCCGGAGCCTTTGATATTCGCAAATTTGCAGGCGCAACTACAACGATCTTGTATCCCCAGATTTTTGCGACAGCATAAAACTATCTAGCCTACTAGGCGCACAAAAGTCCATCCAATTTATTTACAAAACGCTTCATTTCATTGTCTCCAAAATGTTTTGTTTCAATTTTCCAGGAAAACGATGCAGTTTTGTGATTTTTCGTTCGTTCTCCCGGTCGTAGGATTGTGATTTCTCATATATTGCTATATTCCAACCCCTCTTCTTCACTATTACCACCCCTCTTTTTGAAATCTACAACTACCTTCTAAACCTTCAAAACAACCAGGAAATTAACCGGCAAACCTCAGCTTTACTACAGATCCCTCGATTCAACACACAAGATGTCGTTGAAAATGCAACAAAGTCTGTCGACAATGAGGAATATTAAGCGAGAGGCGCTAGCCGGATTAGGGGAGAGCCTCATTCGAGCAGCGATGGATTGCATCTTGCACCTTATGGTATATATTACAAAGTCTTCTATGTAAAGCTCTATTCTACTGATTTCGGAAAAGAAAAACATACAATATGCTAATATGCTTGCTAACGAAAAAAAAAGAGCTACAGATTCCATCTATTCCCATTGCCATTTCCATCATACCGAACATTTTTCGCATGAACATCCAACAAAGGATAATACTGATATAAGATTCGATTCCACGCTACTGGCCGCGAAGGACGAGGAGGTGCTGTGGTAGGGATGAAGATCTACACAGAGGGCATTCAGGCTAATGCTTAGTTAGCTAGAGTGTGCTTCATCGAGTGCGTGTCATAGGTAGCTTACCTTGTTCCTACACCACTCAGTGATACAGATCCAGCAAAACATATGACCACAGGGGGTTAACTAACACCATAACATCAGTATCAACCACTAACTCTACGCCTTCCATGCACAGAGCGATAACGTACCGTCGGATCTTTCATATTCTCCAAGCACAGCGTGCACTTCCTCGCCATTTCACCGTGAACGAACGCCATCGTCTCCGGATTGTCCAGGTCAACTTTAGCTTCTTCGTCTCCTGCCACGATGTTCTGGCTAACCGTGCCCTTCGAGCTTTGGAGGCTTTGTTCTTCTGTTCCATCGGATAGGTACTCTGACATTTTGCTGTAGGTCTGTACGACGATTTGAACTAGTAGCAATACGCCAAGGACTTCATATCCAACCCGTTGTTCATGAGGTTGCAGCTTCTTCGTAAATATCTGTTGTCAAACGAAAAGGTCAGCATCCCTTCCTCCATTCGCCAGCTCAAAACCTAACCCGTAGGGAACCGAGGTCAAACGTACATATCTCATCCCCCAAATCCTCTTCGAAACATGATAATACGCTCCCGTAAAATAGAAGAAAGCCAAATGCACCGCAATCATACTCTCCGCCCCGGAAAACGTATCCAAATTCCTATGTAAAAACCTAAAAAACCGTTCCTTCATAGAATCATCGTTATTCGTGGTTTTCGTCAGTGCCCGTCTCGCGGCTCGTCGGTCCAAGTTCATCCGTATTCGGGCTCGAAGCTTTGGTGCGAATTTGGAGGTTATGTAGGGCAGGATTACGACGGAGATTATGTAGCCGGCTCGTTGCTATATATATAAATATATTGTTAGTCTCCAATGGTGAGACGATACAGGTCGGTTTTGTGGGTTTCCGTACAAATAAATGCGGTAGCCGTCTACTATCTGCATCTACGTGGACGATATCGCAATATTCCTCGCCCAGTGTTCTGCTCCCGACCAATGTTGTGATACCGAGGTACAACAGATCGGCGAGGACTTTAGCCTCAGTGCTGAACTTGTGAAGGATTCGAGCGCCATAGAGGTTTCGGAGAATGGTGGAGAGCTGTTCTAAGATCACGCCTTGGAAGTACGCGTCCTTTTGGTTCGAACGGACTATATAAATTTTATATCTGTTAGAAAGTTTTTTATGTGTCGAAGTTGTTTTGGGGAGCTTTTTTCGATGGGTTGGAGTTGTTTTGGGGTGTTTGTTCTGTGTGACGTACTAATATCCGGTGCAGCGGCGAAGGGGAAATCATAGCCATCGATATTTTCGGATTGTGGGATGTCGGTTATTGTGGCGGCCGTGGGGAGTGAGGGGCCGGCGGTTGAGGATGGCATCGTGGAAGCGGGTGGTATATACTAGGCGGAGGGATGTTTATGAAGAAGTGTTTATAAGGTGCAGCGGAGGAGTTTAAAGGGAAATGCGCTTCGATTTGTTGGCTGGGGGCGCTGAATGTTCGCGTTTGGGAATGGCACAGGGGGGGTTTGCCTCGGTTCGAACGGGGTGTTGGATTTTGGGGGGTCAACGCAGTAGATACATGCATACTTGGTAATTATCGTACCGGCCTCTACATTGTTTCGAGGTTAATACGACATAGACGAGGAGATGACCTAGGGAAAAGGGACAATCGGTAGTAACACATGACGTGGAAGGACTTAACAAATCAGTCCCAAAATGCTGCTAGACTCCACGAGGTTGAACAGGAAAAACGAACACATGAGGAACGTGAACCATGGGACAGAACATGAAAACGTGAACAGTGAAATACCATAGCCCACTGCAAAAGAGAGTCGAGAATAGGGCAATTCGAAAGCAGTGCTGATTGACAAAAGATTAGCCATGCCATTTATCACTTCCCTGATGCTGCAGAGGGGAAAAAAATTATTCAAAAGTAGTGGTGATTGACAAAGGAAAAGTTTCCAAGAGGTAAGTCACGTCGTTGTCATTTCCCTCGGGTCGATGAAGGGGATTGGACAATTCGGCATCTGCGAGGCGCTGAAGTTCAATTTGCAAAACATCGCCTTCCTCTTCCCTCCAAACCTCGGTGTTGGTGAAATCATCCCATTGCTTAATGTACCTTCCCCTCCTTGTGATATCCCGGTCATTCAATCTAGTTTTGGCCCACTTGTGGCCATCCGGGGCTTTGACGTAACTGTTGAGGTCGAGTGAATTTTCGATACCTTTGCCCTTTTTCTCAAAAACGAGCTCCAACCTGCGAAACCTCGGGGGACGTCGAATCAGGATCTCTCTGAGACGGTGGCTATGCTCAAAGTCCTGACCGGTTCGTGGCTTCATAATCAACCATCGGAGCATCTGGATGATCGGAAGACTGTTCCTATGCTTGAGACCAATCTTCTTGCCGACACCGATGGCAATGGTTTCCAAGCAGGGAAGGTTGCCACTGAGAAAGATCGCGATCCAAGAGATCCCGTCGAATTTGCTTGGTGTGTAGTGAGGACGCCAGAGTTTCTTAAACTTGGAATATCCCCACCCAGTCATAGCTTTGGTGAAGTAAAGAGACCTCATAGAAGTCATGCTGGTGATTTGAGCTAGAAAGTACCAGTGGTTTTGAGGATGGTTACCCAGGATGATCCTGCACGGTTTTTCATCATCCCACATTCGATCAAAGACCTCTCTCCATCCGAAATAGGTGCAAGGCGGCAAGCCACCTTTATGGGTGCTCTTCGAAATTTCTTCTTGAAACTTCGAAGCGAGTTTGTCCATATCGGCGACAACTTTCGAAAAGACTTTCGAAAATTCGTGAGAGACAAGCAGGTATCCAGTGAGAGTTTTCGTGGGAATGACTCGCACGGTAAGGCAATACCACTGGCCCAGGCCGTAGGCCTAAATAGGGAATGATTTGTTAGCAGTATGTTTTAACTGAAGTCAGTCCTAACACGACACGACCAGAGATCTAGAAGTGCTGCTTTTCGATCCCATCTCTCCACGAAGAAAAGTGAAGACGGAAGACGCTCAAATGAAGCAACAGCTAGCCTCTTCTTTATGATGCTTTAAGTGCCCGCCTGAATGTTCTTGAACATACTTTAATATCCCAACCTTCGGCAATGGCCTTATCACGACATTCTTGAACTTGAGTTCCTGACTTGAACACATAGTCGACAGAGACGCCGATGGCCTCCGAGAGGATCTTGTACTTGATTTCGTACGGGAGTGAGAGGAAAGTTCTGGTCATCTTGGCTTTTTTTTTTGACGACGTTGCTGAGAGAGGGACGTGACTAAGAGAGATTAGGAGCTGCTTTACACCAACAGAGCTTGCGACGGAAATGGAGCGATGAGAGGTTTTAAAGGATGTAGTTTAAGAATAGAGGATCTAAACAACGACCTCTTCGATGATGATTTGAGATGAGATGATATTGAAAGTTAAACTGATGGAGGTTGGAGTTCGCGATTTTTAGAGATAGAGGCTGTTGGTGATAAGATGGTCGTCCGACTGGTTTCATTGGAACCAGCAGAATAACAGCCCCAGTCAACAACTTTCAGCTTAGGATACGAAATAACAATTCATGCTCTTGGATGTCAAATTTCAGTATACGATTGTTTTGGCACAAGTAGCCTCGAGGTTAGGTGCGAGGTTAAGAACTACAATATATGCAATATTACGCCGCCAAGACCTTCAATTTCAAAGAACGACAGCCATCCAATACAACTTCGCACCCAAATTCCAAAAACCAATTCCCCAGTGCTGCAACTATGGATACCCAATTAGCTAGCTTCTTGGTGATCTCCCGGATTTCCCACCTAAAAGAAAGAAAAGAAACGAATTAACGATCAAAAGAACCAAGTCAACCCAACCACCCACTGCTAATAACATTCTTACTACCCAACCCATCCGGCGCCCAAGTATCCATCCACCAAGTCTCATCCTCATTAACCTCCGTTCCGTCATGTCCTTCACCAACCAGCCGCTTAATATGGCACACAAATCGATCTCGGTACCATACTTCTTCTAACTTCTTTGCCGAACGGACTACCGTTAATAGTTCTCGGCGGGACATATAACAATGCGGGTTTTTGGCCGAAATAGGATCGTCGTCTTGGCCGAATCGGATGTAGCGGAGGTGTGGTAAGTGAGAGAGGGAGGTTGCACAGGTCTTTATCGCAAACGTACCGATATAAAAGACGTTTTTATATGAAATTTGCAAGGTTTGAGATGGGGGTGTATATATGAGTACTTACTGCGGCGACGGTATAAAGTAGCACCAACTCTCTTATATTCTCCAAT
Source organism: Arthrobotrys flagrans (assembly GCF_004000055.1). Taxonomy (NCBI): domain Eukaryota; kingdom Fungi; phylum Ascomycota; class Orbiliomycetes; order Orbiliales; family Orbiliaceae; genus Arthrobotrys; species Arthrobotrys flagrans. The sequence continues at coordinate 3,299,169 of NW_027137556.1, forward strand.
ATCCCCGCTTTAACCATCTGCACGATTCCAGTGTCGTTGATAAATGCCGCCAGCGTCATCTTCTTTAAACTATTCTTTTGAACCTCCGCTAGCCCTTTAACTACTTCCACAGCTCTGGCATCGGTCATGCCACCGAACAATCCTGTTTCCTTTTCTTCAGCTGTGGCACCAATCGTAGAGAAGGTTACTTTGTTGGCAGATTTGAGGGAATAAGCAGCTTTATATTCGAAGGACTCTAGGCCGCCGACTTCGGGGGAGGAAAGAAAAGGAAGCATATATTCGTTGTCTGTGTTTATATAAATGTGTTTTACGGTTGGGAAGCTTATTGGCGGGGTGGTGGTGGTTAAGATGGATTTGAATTCGGAGACGAGTTCACTGGGCTCGATTATGAAGTGAAGGGTTTGGAGATTTGGAATTGAGCGCAGGAGGCGGATCAGGGTCGCGGCTAGGTCTGGGAGGAGTTCTTCCGGAGTGTTACCGCCCAAAGAGTTTGGCCAGGTCACGTTTGTCGATATGAGGCGGAATGACCTGATGATAGGAATTGTTAATTCTGGCTATGTGATAATATATTCATACGGTGCATGCGATATAATCTAGTTTCTTTGCAAGATAAAACAGCCATGCGATATCCCTGAACTTGAATTCATGAAATTTCCAAATAGACAATTTCAAGCTATATCAAAACCGAAAAAGCAACATACCGAATATGCTTCAACATCCATTCCTGCTTCTCGCTCGCATAGAACCCAATCCTATCGATCGTCAAACAATCATCCGAAGCCATCACCACATTCCTAAAAATATAAGGAGCACAGAGCTCTCTCAAAGCCTTATTAGTCCTCGACAACGCATCGAACATCGATGCCCCCTCGAAAGGCGCCGGTGCAACTTTTAGAGCTTCTTTTGGTTTTTGGGGGTGCACATGAGTATAGTCATAAGACTTATGAAGATTAGATTGTTCGATCCTCCATTTTTCAGCACGACGGGGGGAATCGTGTGGCTTTTTGGGAGGGAGTTCTTCGATAAATGGGGGGAAGTAGGTGTAATGTGTTGGATTTGTTGGAATTTGAGGCCGGCCGCGGCGTGGCTTGCAGGCTTCGCTGCGGAAATTCTCGAGCTGGGTGAGGATTAAGTGGAAGATATCATAGGGGAGAGAGAGGAGAGGAGCTGGTTTATGGTCCATTTTCTTCTTCATTCGATTGCAATTTCAAGTATAAAATATCATACATGTAGTAGTAATTATAATTATAAGAGGAAGCGGGGAAAGGTAAGATATCACAAGGGTGACATTCAGGGCTTCTTATGCCAATATCCTGCTCGTGACCCAAAGTCTGCTAACGTTATCAGCCTCGAATTTCAGCTAACTCCGTGGAGTTTAGTATCGATCACAGCGGGCCAGATCGTCGCCCCGGCCTGATCGAGAAGTTTTTCAAAGAGTGTGGCAAATAACATCTGCGAACGTGGATGCGATGCATGCAGATGCAGCTGTGGATGCAGAAATATACCTAATCGTTCGTTAGAATAGTGGATCCCACGAGGCGGTGGCGCTTGGGCTCGCAAAGAAACATTTAAACGACCACCATGTGCGTCTAAGGGGCGCGACTGCAGATTCTCATCTTCAGTCTCGCGCTCGAGGTTTCGCATCATCGAGATCCTTTTCGCCGTATTCGATTCCCCCAGATTCGAAACATATCCCCTGGTATCCACAAGCTAGCTTGCATAGTATCTCTTTTTGTCGTCCGATACCCAACCTTGCATTGGCAGATTCCAAGAACAGGATTTCCAACAGCCCCCGCTTACCGAGCCCACTAGCGTCTCTGTTCTGTACGGAACATCGGCATCTCGCGTTAGGAATTCAATGGTTCAATCCCCTTCTTGACAATGACTGCGACGTCACAGGCGCAGGGAGGTCACAATATCGCACCGTTAGGAATACCCCCTCCCTTCCCCGGATTCCAATTTCGGATTAGTCCTGGTTTTTGGGACTAACTAGTATCTGATATCACAAATTGCACGCAAGCTATCGACTAACATATTGTTGTGACAAAATATCTTGATAGAATTTTACGCCTTCCGCATGAAATCCATTACCAGATATTTTCATACTTCCTGGATGCGAATTATAATAATATAAACTTCATCTTCGAGTCGCCAATACAAACCAAACAATGGCGCGAAGAGATGAAATCGCTGGGTGTAGAACGGAATGGAATTTATAGAGTACGCCATTGCGTCTTTTATCTCTTTTATACCCATCCGTTTCTACCTCTCTATACTAAAATCTTATGAGCCTAACTACACGCCATTAACAATCAAACACACAGACTAACAATTAACTACCGTTTACATCTAAATTCCAGAGTCACGACCTCCCCTGCACGATCTCACTCTCCTATCCAAACCCCGAATCCGCCCTCCCACCCCACCTCCTCCAAGTCTCCCCCACCTTCACCGCAATCATAACCACCGTCTGCACAGCCTACCGCTCCCTCCTCAGCGCCCGTCTCTCAAAATGTCTAATCGGCCAACCACCATACCGGTCCATAAACCCCCTCGCCATAACGCCGGAATTCCTCTACCATCTGGGAAGAGGGCGAGTAATCTTCGCGGGGTACGCAATAAACACCATTCCGACATTGCACGGTCTCCCCGAAGTTATATTGGAGGCTATCAATTGGGCCTACTTCACGAGGACGAATATTTCGCCGTTACATTCTACCACCAACATCATTGGTGAAAACCTCTGGATCTGGAATCATCCGTCTTTCAATCATGATTCGGTGAATTTTTATTATTCGTTACCGTTATTAACACCCTTCATGCCAGACGTCATCTCCAGAAAACTTCCAAATCTTCGAAAAATCAGTATGGGAATACTAAAATACGACAATACTAACCCCCCATCCACAATTTTTAAACCAGATGCATTAATCTGGTTATTCCACAAATTCAAAACAGGAGAAATCTCAAGTTTCGAAATCGTCTACGAAAACGACGAGAGTACTTGGATGAACTCCAGGGACGGAACAAAAAGGATCTTGGACGATGTGGGATTCAGTTGTGTAGATTGGGAACCTTTGACGAGGAGTAGAGGCGCATATACCAGCTTCATAGGCGCGGATACGAGTTACTTCTGGATTCCGAATTACACCCTCGGACCGCAGTTCATACCCGGCACGAGAATGTACGGTCTTCTTTTGAAAATGACAAAATTGAAGAACAAAGAATTGGTGAAGAGAAGAAGGTATGTAAGGGAGTGGGATCCGAAGGAGGAGAGGGAGTGGGAGGCTTTGGAAGAGGCGGCGGTGTGGAGGGTTCAGAGTTCGAAAGCGGAGCAGGAGAATAAAGTGGTGGAGATGTTGGTTATGGAACCTAGGAAGGTTTCTTGGAGTAATGGGAATGGGAACGAGAGGCTACCGGCCTATACTTGTTGGTGTAGAGATTGTGGGGGGAGAAGTCCCGGGGCCGTATGGTGATATCGATCAGCTACAATATTAGACCGCGTTACTGAGATAAAGATGCGGTGGTCCATACGTACTGATAAGGTACACGGATCCACTACATATCGCAGAAACTCAATTTATAGAACTCTCGTAAGCTTATATCAAAAAAATCAATAGTATATACATTATGAACTCGATGTATACGCAAAATTGAATGTGCTATGGTATTTGTAACCAAGATGTATCAAAAACATAAAAAACCAAATTTACCCCTCATGAAGAGAGGATCCGAAGAGTCCATCAAAGATAAAACAAAACTCCAAAAACCATACCCAGCTAGACTCCACGATATAAAATAGCAATCCCACTCAAAACTATCAGCAAACCATAAAACGAACGAAAAAAAAAAACACCCCCAAACGAATGGTATACCTAACCCCTCCTTCAAACACCTTACAGTTCCAACCTCTTACCAACCCCACTAACCTCAACGATAACATTAATGATAGTACTAACCGCCCAAATCCCCACAAGTGCCCATCCTAAACCCCTCGTCATCCTCCAATTATTCATCGGTACCGCCGCTAGCAAAAACAACAGCGTTCCCAAGAGAGTGATAGCACTGATCATCAGCGTGCTACTAACTTCTATCTGATAATAGTTTTCGGAAGCTGGAGCGATGGTCATGTATATTCCAGAGCCTCCGATGCCGAGTAGGATGTTTAACATGGGACCGCCGAAGCAGGCGGATAGTGCCATGACAGGGAAACCCAGACGGGCGACGGTGATGTCGGCCACTAGATCACCGAGGGAGTTGCCCTATCGCGTTTACATTTAGCACTAGGTTCCTCCAGAGGAGTTAGAACAGTACATACCACCGCAAAGATCGTAAGTCCCAGGATAGCATCGCTAATCCCAAGTATGACCCCCAAAGCCTTTAAAATACCAACGACTTCATTCGCAATCGACGAAATCCAGCAAATACTAACCACAAACCCAACGAAGCAAAGTAAATATCTATATTTCGGCGGTCTATCCGTCCTCGTGAGCAGCAGCAAAAGTAAAAGAGCTACAAGTCCACCAAGGAGAGCGTAAAGAATCGGAAAGAGAAGAGGTATTTGGCCTAGAGTACGGTTAGATATGCTATCGTATCCGGAAAATAAACTGACTTACCAGCACAAACAGCCAAAACTATGAAAATGGGAGCGGTGATACACTGAGTCGCAACGAGCCATCTATTCCAATCCCTTGGTTCGTCATTATCCTTCATCCATGCCGGCTGGAAGTCGAAGTTCACCGTCGGTACCGTACTCGCGGGACTCGGTAGTACACTTCCACCGTTAGAGGGTTTCCTCGACGGAGGGCGAGATCTGGGCTCTTCGGGAACCTCAACAATGGGCAATGTGATCGTCAGGAGGAATATGGGAGGCGCGGAAAAGATTGCGAGGAATTTACCCCAAAGGTTCTTCTCGTTGAAGGTGTAGAGCGTGGGAAAGAGTGTGGAGAAGAATACGTCTGGAGCGGGGAGGATAGCGTAAGGCCAGTACTTGAACAGTCTTGGATGCCTTACTGGCAAGGTTATGAATTCCGAGGTATCTGTGGATGTGGCAGAAGGAGGGAGATTGATGATGGGGATGTCACTATTTCCTGTGGTGCTTAGAGAGACAGGCCGTGGTGAGTCAACATAGCGTGTAGGGCTACCGTCCCGACTGCTGGTTCTACTAGGTAGCAGCGGGCTGGCAGAAGGCGATACTACTTCAGAGGCAATCGGTGACAGGCCAGGCGGTGCGAGATGTTGAGACGATGGTACTTGAAGTTGATAGTTTCCAAAACTCGGGGGCGCGGCGAGCGGGGACGCATGATCCAGGGCAATAAGTGGAGGCTCCTCTGTAGGTTCTTCGGCTATGGAAGCTGGAGATGTCAACCCCGGAATGTTGCGCTGTGAAGTTTGTCGTGTGAAGTAATCCGACCCGTTGGATATCTGAGCCGCATCATTCACAGATACGGCCCTTGCCCTGCCACCTGTAGCAAGTGGAGGTGCAAGATGACTAGCTCTAGCCTCGAACTCGCTGGAATCAATTGTGGAATGATGTCTCGAGTGGCGGGCACGGGGGATGACAGGCTCAACCGCACTTCTAGGTTCCTGTGAATCTTCAGAGTAACTTCGAAGATGGATAGATCTTCCAGGTAGGTTCTTATCCTGGTTGAGGGATTGTAGGACAGATCGAAACTGGCACTACAGTCAGCATGCATCAATCTCATAGATATACCGGGGACTCATACCTCAAGAGCACCTATCAAAGACGGCCGGATCGGTGTCACCGGTGTAGCGTGCCTGGCAATACTCGGTCTCCCTAACCTCATACTGCTATTCAATTCTGCAAACTCTTCCCTCTCTATCCTATCATCCTCAAATTCCCCATCCTCATCAACATCCTCATCGCCTCTCTCCAATGCACCAAAGTCGGTATTTAAAGTCAACCGCGGACCCCTTTGTACTCCCATACTAGCGTCTTCCTCTTCTTCCAATTCTTCCTCGTCAGCAACATCAGTATAATGACCCCTCGTTCTAATCTCAATAAGCTTCTTTCTCTTCTGACGCTTTGTATACCAATGCCATCCAACCACAAACACCACATACGACGCATAAAGCCCCACCATAGCCACACACTCCCACAGCAATATCCTGCCATCATACAAAAAGTATATCCCCAACGACACCGACAGCATAAAAAACACCACGTCCCTCACGAATGACTTCTTTGCCACCGTGAACGGCCTTACAATAGCCATAGACCCCGCAACTACAGCCGTAATAAACGACGCAGCACCAACCAACTCCCCCACCGCCAACGACCCAGAATTAATTTTCATAGCTGCAAAGGTACTGAACACATCCGGCGAACCATTTCCAAATGCCAAAAATGTAACACCTGCCAAACTTTGCGACATCCCAAGAATCGTTGATATGGTGGAAAGATTAACGCAGAAGAAATCGCTAGCGGCGATACCAATCATGGTGAATAGGACCGTCATCCATGTTATCATTATCGCCATGGGAATAAATTTTAATGCCGAATTTGCGCCGCCAAAGTTACAGTAGTAAAGAGCGAGGTAATCGAAGAAGCCGACTTCCTCATCTTCGCAGTTTTCGCGGACGAAAGCGCATTTGTCGGTATATTTCGGTTTATGAATTTTGCGACACTATCGCCGGTTGTCACCCGATCATTAGACGATTGTAATAAAATTATAATTGCAGAGAAATATATAAACTCACTTCGAGATCCCGCTTCTCTAATCTCGATACAGGCAAAAGTACCCTCTTAATCAGTGTCGTAAACGTCGGCTGCGTTGTCGGCTTAGCATTTCGAACCAGTAGTTGTCGTGATCCATCGCTCAGAGAGCCAGAAGTGACAGCAGTCGCCGAAGTCGCCACTGCCAATACCGCAAGCAGCAGCAGCAGGTGCCGTGCCATGCGACTTAAGTCCCGTCGCATAATGGCTGTATACCCCGGGAAGGCGGGACTTCAAGATCCTCCTTAATTGGAATCCGTGTGCGATGCGAAGAGGGATTTGTTCCGAGTTTTTATCCAGCGTGGAATTCGAAAATTCAATTACTATTGATACTGCATACTTGTTCAAAGACGTTTTTAAGTAAAAGGAAGGAAAAAAAGAAGGCTGCAGGTTTCGATAACGGGGCGACGGATTATAAAAACTGCCGGTAGTGTACGCATGTACCCCGTACTTTCTGTGACCAGCACACCTCGAGTGCCGTTTATCGATTGGATTGTACAAGGCCAGTCAGGCAGCCCACTTGTGCGCCGTGGTTAATAATTATCGTAGGGGAGAAAAACTTCAGGAAGGTGCGGACCGAATGGTTAAGTTAACATCGTCGGAGGCTATGTGGGATGTGTATGTGGGGGGGTTGACGGAGAAGGTAAGGTAAGATAATTGGTAACTGTCCGTCCGGCAAGCACAAGACAGACCATGGGGGAACGTCATTTTGCTGTGAGAGCACCGCCACACCGCCACCCAATGCGTCTGTCAATATGTCTTGGCATTTTGTACATCAGCCACATGGAAGTTGTGGCGCTGTTTTCCGTGTTGTGTCGACGGATCCACAGCAAAGTAAACAAAGCAACCAGACAGCTTCCAAACTTCGCGATACCGTGGAGGCGTCGATATAATATCACGACAATACCAGACATCACGACACACTTAAATCCGCCTCAAAACGGCACAAATAGCTTCATATCCTTCGCCTTCAAGCTCCCCAGAGCTCTAATTACATCTACAACCATGCCTCCCCGCAAAAAAGTAAACCAAAAGCCTGCCGGCTCGACACCTACCCACGCCGCTCCAGGGACCACAATAACCATCCCCCTCAACGACGATGACTCCGAAAAAGCCCGTCGAAATGCCAAACGTCAGACCCTACAGGAAGCCCAGCTGAACAAAATCATAGCAGCTGCTACACCTCGCAAATCAATGGGTGCGAACGATGGCGGCAGCCCAATGATCATGTCCACCCCGGCAGCGAGGGGAGGGGTGAATGCTGTGAATGCGCAAACGCCGGTGAAGAAAGTGCCTATATTGGCGAATTTTGAGGAGTGGATGAAGATGGCGACAGATAATGTATGTTCCGATACGATACATCACTACATCGTGGAAAGATGCGTACTAAGCGCATGGAATATAGAAAATCAATGCGACAAACAGCTGGAATTTCGCCTTGATCGACTACTTCCACGATATGTCACTACTGAAAGAAGGCAACAGCATAAACTTCCAAAAGGCATCGTGCACCCTGGACGGCTGTGTCAAAATCTACACCTCAAGAGTCGACTCTGTAGCTACCGAAACAGGAAAACTGTTGAGCGGCCTGGCTGATAACTCTGGCAAGAAAAAAGGTAATCAAGAGGAGGATGGTGCCGGTGGGGAGGGCGAGGATGGTGACGATGACGACGAGGAAGGTGGGAGGAAGAAGGCTAGAAAGAGGGCTACTAGATCAGAAGTAACCCTGGCTAAGGACTGGTCGCAGTTGCAGCTTAAGAAATTTGACCTAGAATTCGCTGTGGACCCATTATTTAAGAAGGCGGCCGCAGACTTCGACGAAGGTGGTGCGAAAGGTTTACTCCTGAACGTGCTTTCTATTGACGAGCATGGAAAGATTGTATTCGACTCAAGCGACGACGTCAAAGACTCAACAAATACTACGGAACCCACCGAGCTTGTGAATGTTGAAGATGGCGACGACGAGGCCGAAGGAGAGCCCATAGAAATAGGAGAAGATACCATGGACCATACCATCACCGAAGCCAGCCAAGCAGCAGAAAAGAAGAAGAAAAAGGAACAGGTCCCAGAAATTCCCTTGGATCTTGATGCCCTTGCCCAAAAGTTCTTCCCAGATATCGACAGAATCGAAGAACTCGACGTGTGCCCTTCTCTCAAGAACTTTGCACTCGGCGACCCCACAGCCTCTCTCGACATCCCCTTCCTAAAAGCCCTAACGGAAAAGGAAGAAGAAGAGCTCGCCGCCGAACAGGAAAACGAATTCGACGCGGGTGGCTTCGACGATGACGGTGATTTCGGAGGTGGTGGTTTCGAGGTAGCCGTCCTCGGCGGCCCGGAGAATGCCCTATACGGCCAAGGAGGGGAGGCCTGGGCTAACCAAACTATGGGCAGAGAACAAGGCAGAGGTCCCATGCGAGAGGTTGATATCGACGGAGACGGAGAGTTCGACGTTAATGACAACGACTACATCGTTAGACTCGGTGCTGGTCGTGAGGCTGAGCAGGAGGACATTCTGGCTTACTTTGACGAAGCCTTGAAAAGGAATTGGGCGGGCCCTGAGCACTGGAAGATCAGGAAAATCAAAGGTTCGTATGACATGACCGATTTAGCTCACCAGTATCCAGTCACTAAATGCAAATGTAGAGGGAAACAAGGGCGATGCGGCTCCCAGAGTTCGCAAAGAAAAGACACCCTTCACGATCGACTTTGTTACTCCGGATCAAAACCTCGACGACGCAGACGCTCTCTTCGCCACCTCGAATGCTAGCATCAATATGCCTAAAACCCAGTTAAGGCATAAGGGCCGTAACCTTCTCCCTGACGATAAGCATTTTAACTCCCGCCAGCTCCTTCGACTGTTCCTCAAACCCAAGGCGATGCTCCGTAGCAAGAAGACGCTTAAGGGCCAAGTGCCAGCCAGGGGCACCGAGGGGGAGAATAACGATGATATGGTCATGGATGAGCAGTTTTGGGCACAGAATGAGATCGCAGTTACCTCTAGTACGCTTATCGCATTTTCTATTACTACCCAAAGTTTAAGAATGCTAATGGTATATCATAGCGCCGGAACGCCAACAAGGCGACTACGACGCCAACTTTTTCCACGACGAACCATTGGGCGGTATGGATGATGAAGACGACGGCGCTTTCGCAGATGCTAGGGAAATCTTCTCGCCCGAAAGGGATATGGGCGCTGGCGCCTTACCCAGCATAGACGAAAACGGAAACCCCGTGATCCCCCTAGTCGCCGAGAAGCCGGAATTAGGGTACGGCGCACAATTAGTGACAAGTAGTCGTCGCATACGCCCCGAATACGTACAATACGCAAGAGTGGCGAAGAAGGTAGACGTCAGAAAATTGAAGGAGACGATGTGGAAGGGTATGCTGTTCGAAAGTATTGATCTGGTATGCATATCTTCACCTCCCCACATTACTTCTCACCCCTTTACTAACAAATACACTTGCTTCAGCCCCCGCAAACACCGGGTAAACAATCCGATCCAGAAAAGACACCAGCACCGACAGAAGAGCCAAAGACGCCCCCGCCACCGGATGTGCCAAGAACGTTCACGACGTTGATGAATGGATTGAAAACGTATTATCCGAAGCAGGCTATGAACGATATCAGTACCAGTTACTGTTTTATTTCGTTACTGCATTTAGCGAACGAGAAGGGGTTGCAGATTGGAGGGGATGGGAGTTTGAAGGAGTTGTATATTGTCAGGGATCCTGATGCTGAGGTTGGGGGAGAATATTAAATCTAGATTGTAGATCCGGTGCTGTAGTATTTGGCTTGTGGGGTGGCCTTGATAATCGAGTTTTGAGGAGCATGATTCATGCAGCCTACGAGCCGTAGAGTTATGAAGACCTATCGGATGCTTCCATCACCACTTCCATTCATCATCGTCATCATATAAATCTAGATAAAGATACCACCCAATACCTTCCTCCTCCCCCAATCCCACTCCGTATATATAAAAAATAGAAATACGCCTATCCCTCTCTTTTTTCCGCCCCGTGAAAAGGTCTTGCGCTGTGAAAGAAAGGAAGCCAGAAACTTTTTACGCCGGAAAGAATACGGATGAAGGAAAATGGATAAAAGATGGAAGGAGGGTGCGAGAGAAAAAAAACGTCGCATACATGGGATTATCTCTATACGAGCGTTTTATGCTAGAGGCTGGGATGGCGGGTGTGAGGGGCCCGGCATCAGCAGTTGTCGGGAAAACATGGCATATGGCTATTTACATGAAGTCATCACTGTTAGATGTCAATGTTAGCAAGTTATGCCCCAAAGCGAATAGGTAAGAGGGAAAGAACATACTAGTCACCAATCTCGTTATCGTAATTCGTCGTATCAGCAGTATGGCTCTTACCGGCACCAGAACCACCGAGTGTAACCGTAGCCTTCACCTTGGACTTTGACGTCTTCTTGCCCTTGGTATCAGCCGCCTTCTCCTCCCTCATCTTCTCATTCGACAGCGTAGTAAGCGAAGAAGCAATCTTCTTGATCTGCTCGCTGCTCAAACCCTTTGCTGTTTCTCTAAAGAAATCCTGGAGGAAGATAGGATAGTGACCCTTCTTTTGCATGTTGACGAACAGCGGGACCAATTTGTTCTTGATCTCATCGAACTCTGCCTTCAACTTCGGCTGGAACAGCGGAAGATCGGCAAGGTCGATCATAACCTGTTCTCCACTGTCCGTCTTGTGCTGAATGAGCGAGCGATCCGCCGCGACCCTCCTCGAATTCTGCGAACCAGCAGCAACAGCACCGAGAAGATCACCAGCAGAAGCCAAATCCGAAGCCAACTCAGCCTGACGACCGCGTTCACGAGCAGCAGCCGGATCTTCTTCTTCTTCTTCGGCTTCCAGGCGAGCCTTTTCGGCAGCATGTTCGGCTTGACGTTCCGCTATCCTTTGGGCTTTTGATTTCTTGTTCGCGGCGAGCTCGGCTTGACGTTTTGCTTCCGCTTCGGCCTTTTTGGCGACTTTTTTGCGTTCTTCTTCGGAGTCTTCGGCGTCCCAGGCGTCGGCTACCTGCATTATTATACACATATATGTATTAGAACCCCAGGAGGGGGTTTTATATGTGTATTGTTAGGATATCGCACGGACCTCGGCTTCCTCTTCTTCATCATCGAACTTGCTCTTTTTAACAATGACAGGAGGCGGTGAACCGCCGTCGCTTTCTTCGTCGTCTGTACAATTTCCCGACGTTAAAAGTCAGTAAAAGTTGATGATGATTCGATTCCTTTATCGATAGCGGGGCAGGGGAGGACGAGCCACATACCCCACGCAGCCATCTTTCGAAGCTTTAATAAAGCGCTATCTCAGTTTATCAAAATAGCTAATAGCGACGAGTGGTAGGGCGGTGGCTTTTATTTACGTCAGATAGCTGCTGACTTTGTTATCGTCGTCGAGCGATTGCTGAAGCTATAAATTAAATTTTTTTGTTTTTTTCCAAGTGGGATTTTAAGTAAAAAAAAGAAAGACAAGAATAGAAAACCGTCGACAGAACAAAAGCTTAAAATTTTTGTCTTGGCGTGAAACAACGTCCACCGAGATCTACGAGATAACGATATTAAAGGGCCGACGGGATTCGATCGATTCGGAACAGCATTAGATCACCAGCTTCGAGAACAAGAACGAGATTGTAGGAGAGAGGGGTACGATTCGATTGTATCTTCCAATCTCTATCCTTCCACTCGGTCGACGGCATCATCTCATACGACACCCCGTCACCCTCACGACAATGGCCACGACCTTCACCCGTCTAGGCCTCCGAACGGCCTCCCCATTCCTCTACACCCCCCTCCGTCCCTCCCAATCCCTCCTACACCCCCTCCGCCGCCTCTCCTCCGCAACAACCGCCTCGTCAACATCGATACCCCCCACCAGCGCTACCGCTACATCCACAAACCCACTCGACTGGAACACCTTCCTTAGGCTCCGTAAACAAAAACGTCGTTACAATCTTGCGGGTTCGGTCGTTTGCTCCATGCTCACGTCGACCATCGGCCTAAACATCCTCGGAACGCAGGAGATTGATCCTTCAAAGATGATTTGGGGACTCGATCCGCTTATGGTACTCGGTATCGGGTTGATTGCCTGTGGTGCTACCGGGTGGTTGATCGGTCCTGTTGCTGGGACTCAGGCTTTCAAGGTTGCGAATAGGAGGTGGATGGGGGAGATTACGAAGGTATTTTCCTTCTCAATTCTATCTCTACAGCAGAAGGGAAGGGATTGCTAATATAAACTCTTTTAAAAAAATATAGAAAGAAACGGAATTCTTCGCTCATATCAAAAAGAACCGTGTCGACCCATCGTTTCAGAGCTTTTCGAACCCCGTGCCGGATTATTATGGAGAAAAGATCGGGTCGCTGTCGCAATATAGGCAGTGGTTGAAGGATCAGAGGGCGTATAACAGGAAGAGGGAGAAGTTCTTATAAATTTGAACTTTGACTTTTGGTATCTTTTGTTTCTTTCTTCGTGGATGAAGGATACGGAAGGGGTTGGCTCGTTGGATGGATGAATTGAAGGGCCATGACGAAGGGTAATTCACCGTACTTTTTCTGCAACAGCGACGACTATTCGGCGGATAGTAGGTATATATACGGAAACATAAACTGAACAAAAAAATAGCATCCAGGGCGACCTCTTCTCCACCAACTCTGTCACTCTCCTCTCCACGTCTTCTCGTCTTCAACCGTACTCCACCACCACCACTGTATTATAGAGCTCTACCTTACGATCATCCTTTATCTTTTTTTGTCGGTTATCGTTGTATGCCTTGTTGGGTTTTCTTAATTTGTTTTGCGTTTTCGGCTCCTAGGAATGTGCGATATCTAGAAGAGGAAGGGGGGATCGGAAACCAAATCCGGTCGGTCCCATGGATGGAAAGGGGAACCGTACGTACGCGCGGGGTATACTATTCATGTTCATAACCTTTTTGCTATCTTTTGTGTTAGTACGGCGGAGAAAGGATCAAGCTGGCTACAAAGTGCCAACGAATGGGAGTATGTCATCTCCTCTTTTCAATCATCTTTTGCCCATTCTTACCGATACGCATACATCAGCACTCAAGTCAAGGTGTGCAGTCTAGAAGCCGTGCATGTGGTCGTCAGCTACGAAGAGAATGGTCGGTAGATCCCCGAAAGTAGGACCGGAATATATTATCATTCCGTAAACACCATGCCCGGTATAATACAGTTTTCATGCTAAAAAAAGGCGGAAACGGAAGGGAGGAAGGACACGCAAATCACAGAACGCAGCAATAGGATCGTATGAGGAACGGAAGATAGAGATGTCTAGTTGCCCTCTTTGCCAGGGTCGATCATCTTCTTCAACTCCCATTCTCGCGTGAAATTGTTGCGGAAAATGGTGAGATCTTTGATGAGATCCTGGGCCGCCTTGATGACAGCGGCACGAGGGTTCGACTCATCGGTCGTTTGAACACGAAGTTCGAACGACGGGAAGAGCGGGTGGGGTACCTTGTACCCGGCGAAAAGGACCTTGGGGTCCTTGAGGAGCTGGGAACGAAGGAGGTTCCCAAGGGTGTGATCCTCCTTGTTGAACGTGAAGGTAACGCAGTTGGGGACACCTGGGGTTGCTCGCGTTAGTTTTTAAATACTTGGAATGCTCGGGGAGCTCAAGGGATGCATACGAGTCTCGTCAACTGCGGTGACCCTGTTAAACATGTTAGCTTCAAATTCGGCTCGATCGGTTAGGTTACGTTGGATAATTGTACTTACTTCTCTTCACCCTCGCCCATGATAAAAAGCTCGAACCTTTCAGGAACGTTAGTACCACAGGCATCTTGGAAACCGCGACGGCGGTTTCTCCACGGCTGGGTGCGAATTGCAGAGCCACCCCCAATCTTGTTGTAGGAGATGGCTGGCTGGGCGGGCAGGCAGTGGGCTGGAACGCCAAATGAAGGCATAGCTGCTCGCGGACCAATCTTGTCCTTGGGGCAGAGGTAGTCCTCAGAGATTCCTGGTGGAAGCTCGGACATTTTGGGAGCTGGAAATAGAATGAGAAAGATGGAGATATGGGATGATGGAAGTGATGATGATGATGGAAGTAGAGCAGGTGGAGACGGAAATGGAAGTGTAGGTGGAAGTGAAGATGAATGTGTGTTCGTGTAGATGGTGATGATGGGTGGATGGAGCCTTTACAGCCATGAGGGAAGCGGCAGCTGTATATCACGGTGTAGCTAGCCAGCAGCTTCATACCCAACAAAATTTCCCTCGGACTCGTCCACCCCATCGATCATTCAAGATGCCACCCATCTTGTCCATCCTCCCGCTCTATAATCATCAACCGCTGATGCCTTGAACCAGGCAAACAATCTTCCATCGAGACTGTTGGGGAGACCCCCAGCTTCGTATAGGGACAATACTTCCGTCGATTGCCTCGCCAGATGCCGATGCCGTGCCCAGGACGCCTCGGAGAAACCGTCGTGTCGATACAAAGGAATAGGAGAGAACAAACCTGTCCGGTGCGTTCATCTTGACGGTTTATTCGAAATTCTACGAAACGAAGAAAGTGGATGTGTTCGGTAGATGGTATGAAAGGTGCGACGGGAGCGTCCTATGCTCTTGGGGTGTTAGCAGGGGACCCGGGAATGAAACAGCTAACAGGGCTTTTCTAACCTTCGGGCAAGATGCTAACGGCTGAAAATATCGGTTTTAGGGAGCTTTGGAGAGCTTTGAACAGATGCGTTAGCAGATTCTTGATGGTGAAGCTATCGGTGCGAAGATGTTGGCGGATGGTTGGTGGTGGACGCGATCGCAGTTCGGAGGCGAAAGAAGCGCCACATCGAACTCGCTAACCAACAAGCCAACTTTTTTACCACCCAAACCAGACCCAGATCCGGGCAGCTATTTAAAGACCAAGCGGGAACTCACCGGGAGAAGCAAACGTAAGAATCCGAATTTCAATTGAAGACGGTGTGAATGCTAACTATGGCGTGCGCATGATGAATATCGCAAGATCGAAAGCTTCCGAAGCGACGTGGATCCGGATGAGAAAAGCTACCTGGGCCTTTGGAGCCTCAATTACCACCCCCACCAAGCACTTTACAATTGCTAGCTGGTCACCGCTTCAACATGGAGCTGCAAGCTCAATTCGGGCACATGTCTTGAAAAGCTTTTAATCATATCTATACATCTTGACATGACAAATTACATTTTATTCACGAATGAATTCATATGCACGAGTTCGATTTCATTCTATCCGCCCGGCTGGGTGAAAGACGGACAGGCGAATACGAGCCGACACCATGGAGGCCCTTGTCCTCGCATGCACCTTCAACCAAGTGCCATGATATTGCATACGCTCGAGTTCCGTCGAAACGTTTGGACCTTCAGCCCAGGCTTGGTCTCCGACGGGCTGCTTTTTTGGATCCTGTCAGATAACGGCAGGGCTGCACGATGGATAAAACTGCGACAACTCGACCGCACTACACGTCGGATCGATGTGTCTACGTACATACTCCCGACTGCACCTGACGGCTGGCGCCTCTCAGGCAAGGAAACACGGATCCCTTTTCTCGCCGGCAGGGCCAAGCTTTTCCCTTGATGAAAGAACTTGTTGCACGTTGGTTAGTGCTGGGACCGAGCCAAGTCGCAAGCGAAGGCAAGAACCTCCTTGATGAGATAATCGCCCGAATTAACAATCCCCAGCAACATAATCTGAAACGACTCATCGATAGGATATGTGTTTTCAGGCAGGTAAGATTGTTTCTTCCGCGTGTCTTTAACTCCGTAATGTTTTCTCACCACCCCTCCAGGGCCGGTACGTGTTTAACCCATGCATTCGGGCTAGTCGATAAACAAGCTCCGCTTTTTTTCAAGTAGCGCCGCTCGTATAAAAGCTTCTTCGTCATCCCATTATCCATGTAATTTGGGACCACCCTGCCCGTTCTTCTGGGCTAAGTGTTCACCTTGCTGACAGTCCGTCATTTTTCAGCCTTTGTCGCACATTTCTATTCTCCATTTATTTCCTCTTAGCATTTCCTTCTAAATTTTCTTACCATCGCAAAAAATTAATCTTGATCTTTTCACGCGCACCCTGTCGGCCGACGTATCTCACCGCAAAATGTCGAATTACATGTCCAAACGCAATGTCTTCACGACAGTAACCCCCCTCCCCGCCTCCCTTACCCGGAAAACTGTCATCGAATTTTTCCACAACCACCAGGCTATGATCGATCTCAACCCTCTGGTCATCGAACGACATTCCATAAAGGCACCCGAAAATGCATCTGCCGACGAAGCTGCGTGCATTTGGTATTCGTTGACGGATAAAGTTCATTACCTCCCCGGTGGTATCGTTAGTGGTAATGTTTCTTATACAGCTTGCTTCAACGATTTGCCGAATGGGGTACAGACGCATTGTAGAGCGCCTGCTGGAGTGGATATTCGGAGCATGTGGAGTTTGAGGGGTTCTTTGCCGGGTAATTAAGATTAATCCGTCACTATTGTTTAACATTTTACTTACGAATAATACAGGCGAACCAAAAGAGCCGCTAGAACTCGGAATCACAGTTCCCAAAGAAGGCCTCTACATCCGCGAAGACGTCGACCTAAGATGCAACTTCATCCTCTCCTCTTTCGTCAAAAAGACCCTGAAAAAGGCACACTCCGTCCTCGTCGACAGGCTCATGGCCAAAGCAGAACGCAAAGAGATGGACCAAGCCCTTGCAGAGCAATTTCCAATAGGTAATAAACCCATCACGCCGGGGCAGGCCCCGGCCCCAGCAGGCCTGGTGGGAATGCCGACCCATCCCGCTTACCTGGCCCACCCGAATAATCCACACTATCCTTACGAAGCATCATCCCCGACATCAGCTCACGGACAATATCCGCCATCTATCTCAAGTTCGGACCCTCGAATGTCTGATCCAAGAATGAGCACTTATTCTCAAGATCCCCGAATGTCATACCAATCTCAACAGCCATGGTCGGGTTACGGTACGCAACCCGGTTTACAGGGCCAACTTGCTCCACCGGGGTATCAGCAACCGTACGGTTACGTCTACCCCCCCGTCCCGACAAACAACGCGGCGATGCATTCGCAAATGGGGTTTGAATACGAACAAGCCATGAAGAGGGCACAGGCGCCAGCGGCGTGGAACCCACAGGCTGGGTGGTATCAACCCACAACCGAAGCGGTTGAGATTGCCAGCTCGGAAATGGGGATGCCGTTGGATGAGAAGAAAAAGGTGGAGGATAGCGACAAAAAGGAGGAAGAGCAGGGTAACAAGGATAAGGATGCGGTAGAAAAACAGAAAAAGAAGGATGCGGAGAGCGATAAACTGCTGGAAGCTTACCCGCAACCGGTGAGGGCGAACACATACGAAATGATGTAAGGCGGGAGGGGGTGGGAGGGGCCAGCCCCGATAGGACTTTACTTTTTATTTTTATTCGTAGCTAATGTTAATGAGCGTCTGCTTTTGTATGCTTAACGGAGTCCTGGTTTGTTCGTACGAAATCTGAATTTTGCGGAGTAAGAATGCTCCGCTTTTAATTTAACTTATCCAACTGCCGGTCAATCTTGATCGCAAAAACGTGCTTCTTCTGTGGTATTTTGTGTGTTGTTCAGCTTTGATTCGGAGGCGGTTTGATTGGCTTCGATGTCTTTCAGCCCTTCCCCGGATTTCTCAACTTCAACCTCTCCATGAACACTCGTCTTCTCGCCGCGACACGAATACTTTCGAGAACGCTTCCGAGTATCGCAATCACCAGTCGAAGACTCGTTCGACGACCTGTTATATTCCCATCAACCTACCCGCGGCGTACATATCAACCCGCCATGGAAACTGCCAAGTCTGCCGCCGACCAGTTGGCCAATCCCGCAAAGAAGCTCAAGATCGAGCAGAAGACCATTGGAACTCACAAGTACGTGGTCTTTCATATCACCTTTGCTACTTGTCCAAACTTACTGACCTTCATCCAGTGGTGCCTTCCATGTAAACGCCCACCGTCTCATACCCCGCTAGATACCCCCACTGACGATCGTATAGGCCGACGAAGCCCTAGCGGTCTACCTCCTCCGCCTGACTCCGACCTACAAAGACTCCCCCGTGGTCCGATCCCGTGACCCACCGACCCTCGAAGCCTGCGACATAATCGTCGACGTCACCGGCGTCTGCGATCATACCAAACACTTCGACCACCACCAACGTACCTTCACCGAAACCTTCTCCGACAAACACGTCACCCGTCTCTCCTCCGCCGGGTTGATCTACAAATACTTCGGCAAGGAGATCATCTCGCTCAAAACCGATATCGAAGTTAACGATCCCCGTGTTGAGATTCTGTATCAAAAGCTTTACACGGAGTTCATCGAAGCAATCGATGCGAACGATAATGGTATCTCTGCTTTCCCTTCGTCGGCTGGAGCTCCTGCGTTCTCGGAGAAGGGGATTACGTTGCCGTCCATGGTTGCTGGGTTGAATCCGAGGTGGAATGAGACCATTACGGACGAAATCAGCAATTCGCAGTTTGAGAAGGCGTCGAAGCTTATGGGTGATGTGTTCGTCGATAAGCTCGATTACTACTCCAAAGCATGGTTGCCGGCAAGGGAGATCGTGGTCAATGCGGTGAAGAAGCGTTTTGAAGTCGACCCATCCGGAAAGATCATTAACTTGGGTATCTCGTGTCCATGGAAGGAGCATTTGTTCAATGTTGAGGAAGAGGAGGGAATCAAAGGCGAGACCCTGTATACCCTGTACAGCGATGGGAAGGGATGGAGGATCCAAGCCGTCTCTGTCAGCAAGGATAGCTTCGAGAACAGGAAGGGACTACCGGAGAAGTGGAGGGGTGTCAGGGATGAGGATTTGAGCGGGCTTGCAGGAATCGATGGGTGCGTGTTCGTGCATGCCAGCGGGTTCATTGGGGGGAACAAGACATACGAGGGAGCTTTGGAGATGGCAAAGAGGGCTGTTGCAGAATAAATGTATCATTTCCGGGATTATACATTTTTACTGGGTCATTACACGGGGAGTTCATCCGGAGGGTTGATTCACGATTTCATGAATTTATACGGTCATGATCCGACCGTTTGTCAATATTAATATATATAGACAAAAGTTAGTGTGATTATTAACTATTACAATACCAGCCTCGAATTTCGAGACTTACGAAAGACCTTCCAGCAACCTTTTGCTGCTCCTCTCTGCAATTTCTTCGTATTGTCCCATCCCTCGTTCCATCATCTTCATATTGCCCTTGCTGACTCTGTAAACCGTTCCTTTCGGGGATTTGTACGCTCCCTTTCCGGTGTCTTCGTAGTCTTCATCTTCATCACTTCCATCTTCGTCTTCGTGCGCGCTCTCGCCTTCGACTACACATCTCATGAAGAAACGGTCGTGGGTGACGACCAGAACCGCGCCTTTGAACTCCTTGAGAGTATCGACCAAACTCACGATCGTGTCGCTGTCCAAGTGGGTGGTGACTTCGTCGAGAATTAGAAGATGGGGCGGGGTATATAGCAAGGTAGCCAAAGCAACCCGACTCCTCTGCCCACCGCTCAGGCTTCCCATGGGGACATCGCTCGTTATCCTGCCTTGCAGTCCGAACCCGGCCAGTACCGTTCTCGCTTCCTGCTCCGTCAACTCGGGCGCGGAAGCTTGCAGGTGAGATAAAGCCGTAAGTTCTGGGTTCGCCGCCGACAAAGCCTCCAACTCCTCGACGATGTGCTGTGAAAAGTATGCGACCTTCAACCTAGGATGGAGCGTTACGCTCCCAACCCTGGGTTTCAACTGTCCGATACATATTTTTACAATCGTTGACTTTCCGGATCCGTTTAATCCGCACAATCCCACTCTCGCACCAGGGTGGATCGTCAAATTGATACCGGAAACTTGATCCTCCCCGGCCTTTGGGTACCTGTACGCCACGTTCTCCAACGCCACGAGCGAACCCGGAAACCTCAAATCCGGAGGGTCCAAAGGAAACTTAACAACGGCCGTTTTATCCATCGTAGGGATCTCGATCTCCGCTCGATTCGAATGATGATACCCCGCCAGATCCCTATTGAGTTTAAACCTCCCACCTTTCAACCCAACTTCCAATCCCGTTCTCTCCTCCAATTTTTTCTTCCTTGAAGCGGCTTGTTTCAACTTCTTATCATCTCCGCTTTTCTTCGCCGCAGCGGCGTTGTTCTCAATAGTCTGCTGCATATGCGCGACTTTCTTATCTTGCGCTTCTTTCATCTTAGTCATTCGTCTGATTTGCTTCCATTTTTCGACTTCCCAGGCCGTTTGGGTGCCTTCGAACACCTCCAACTTTTGTTCCCGGAGAACTATCAGATCCGTTCCGATTTTATCCGCGAACGCTCGGTCGTGGGTGACGACAACTAACGTCGTATCCTCGATCGTCTCAAGATGGTGTTCCAACCAGATGATCGATGGTAAATCCAAATAATTCGTAGGTTCGTCCAGCATCAAGACATCGGTCTTTTGAAACAATGCAGCAGCGAGTAATGCTCTCGTCTGCCACCCGCCGGAAAGCGAAGCAAACGGTCCATCGATCTTGTCTTCGGTAAAACGAAGACCCAGTAATATCCCCCGGGCATTAACGGAAGATTGAGAAGCAGCAGTCGACTCCAAATACATATGTAAATCATCCAACATCTCAACCGCCAACCTCGTTTCTTCTTCCAACACCGTAGCGGGGATTTCGGAATCGATAGAAGTAACGGATAACTCCGACGCCAGCATTTCATCCTCCATTTTATTCAGAACTTTTCTGGCATCCCATCCTCTGGCGCCTGATCGACGCTCGGCGATTAATTTTGCGCGTGAGAAGTCGCGGGAAAGTCTTGCATGACGAAGTCTTCGGTAGACTTTTACGATTTCGAGGGGGTTGTTGGTGTCATCCAGGGCCTTTTGGATGAGCGAGGAGTCGGAGAGGGCGAGTTCGCGTTTGGTGTCAGATCGGAGGACGTATTCGAGGGTGGTGGTTGTCGGGGAGGTTAGGGATTTGGATTGACTGGTTTGGGAGAGGAGGAGGGTGCGGAGGTTTAGCGGTAGACCTGGGATACGCTGTTCGGCGATGCACTTGAGGAGGGTTGATTTTCCTATATACCAAAAACACTTCGTTAAAAAAAAGGCCCTATGACCATAAGCGTAAAGCATATGTTAAGTAGGTAACTTACCGGTCCCATTCCTCCCAACGAGAACATATCTACGCCCTTCGAGAAGTCGCAAATGAGCATGTTGCAGGAGATCTCGGTTTTGAACGGATACGGAGAGGTCTTTGATGTCGATTTCGAGACTGGCGGCTGAGAGGTCGGCGTCCACGTGGAAACGGGATTGTTGCGCCGTGACGACGATGCCGTCGGCGGGGACGTAGAGGTGGGAGGCGTTTCCACCGGTGGCACCGGTCTTGGACTTCGGGTGGAGGGTTTGGCGGGGCATCTTGGGGTAGATTGGCCGGTAGGGGTTGGTCTACAGAAGTGGTTTGGTGTGAAGATGGGGTGTGCGGGAGCGCGTTGATCTTGTGGTATTATCGAATTAGTCAAATCGAATTGGGAAATCCCCGGACTTGGAACGACGTACGATTTTAAGTTCGAATCCGAGAGAACCGATTGAGTGAGTAAGCAAGCTCGCCTTGTAGGGCTGTAATGGTCCTTTTCGTTCGAGCTTGATAAGGAATAAGTTCTTAGTAACTAAGCATTATCTCGGAGGGATGAAGTGGGGACTTTTTATAGCAATTTCAACGAAGCCAGTAAACGTCGAAAAGGTTGCTGGCAATGAGAATCTTACAACGGAAAAATGGCCAAGAAATGATTCATTCTGAATTGCCTCTTCCGTGGTAGATTGATTCCGTGATTTTTTTGCACTTTGGATCGCTGATGTACGATGATGGTTTGATACAATAAAAATGAATTCATGAAGATGCCAATGCAGTGCCAATAATGCGGTCAAGTAAGGCGTTCGTAACGAGATATATTGAAGGTCGAAACTAGTACCATTCGGTATTCTCTCTCTAGTTATGCATAGGGATAGTCTATTTTATGATATCTTGAACTCTACTCGAGCTTCATCGAACCATATGAAGCTATTTCGAGAACCCCCAATATTGATCAATGTGCCCGCATATCCAGACATCCCCACCAAAGATCCCCTCACCCCTCCGACAACATCTTCACCACCCGAATTCCCTACCGTGAACAATACCTACGCAAATTCTCAGCGCTCTTCCGTGATGATCCCGACTGGGCATCAAAATCAGACGATCCCAAATATTTCAATAAAAATTAAGGGAAGCGCAGGAAAATGATAAATTTCTATCACGGTTGAATCACGGTGTGGAGAGGTATCGGCCCTCTGTGGTTAAAAGTAGGGAGGATGGGAAGAAGGTTGATGGGGTTCGGAAGATTAATGGATTGGAGAGGGTTGGTTTTGATGGTGGATATTTATTTATTTTTCCTAGCCTTCCATTTGGAGTGAATATTTATCGATAACTTGATTATTTTCCAGCTGTAAAGCATTTAGAGGATATCACCGAAGGAGAAAGGCTATGGCCTATACGTAGTAGTTTAGGTCCGATCTGGGATCTGGTACACCCTTCATAATCTACAGGTCTACTACCAACTCCGACGGCGAGGTTATACAGCCTCCGCCCGGTCCAAATCTACCAGGTTTTGTACCCAGTCTGGCGCTATATCATGATCCAGTAATCTTATGGAAATGCTCAAAAAGGTTCTGTTGGCTTCCGTCCGAATTTGAGATTTCTTATATAAACAACTTGGCAACGAAAAACAGCAAAAGTCGATTTATCCCATCCTCGAAAGGATATTTGAAGGGTTTGTGTCGTTATTTAACCATGTTCTGGCGGATCCGAGGGAAGGGAAACCCGAGATTCGCAGGATAAAGTGGGACGATGAATGAGTCAAGGGCGATCAACCAGAGATGGCAAAATTTAGGGCTGAAGAAGGGAATTCGACGGGGGATTAGAAAACATTCTCGAAAGACTTTGAGCTTGAACCCTTCATACGAGCAGGTATGGGGCCTGAGGATATAAGGATCAGGGATCCTCAAGAGCGGTTGGTAGAAATGCGGACACCCCACAGCCCGAAGTATTAGAAAAAGCGAAACCAGAAGGGAAAACAGTCAAGGTTATCGTTAGAACGATGCATATCGTGCTGTCGCCGCATAGACCTTGTAATCTAGCGGGTTGAGATTGGAAGCCTGATCGATTGACTGAAATTCTACTTTGGGAAAACCAAGGCATTGCATTCCCAAATATATTTCACCGCAGAGGATGGGCATGTTGCCGTCTCGACGAATCGAAACCTGGATACGTCAAACTTTTACGGATTTTACTTTGCGATCCATCAGAAGAGTTTATGGTGATAAGCTTATCAGAATGCCTCATGAATCACCATTCCCTCTCTAGCTCTAACCACAGCATGTAACCAACGTTGCAACATACGGGAAACCATACCCGCGCAACAACCAGAGATCAGAGAAGAAAGAGTAAATGCCTCCCGCGAAGCATGTGTAGGAAGACTTCCAATGGAGTTGATACATGAAATTGAGGAACATATACCACCTTCGATATCAAAAAAGGAAGCTAAAGAATATTGTGAAAAAGTTGGAGACGATGGAACGGAGTGCATTACACGGATGGGCGGGGACGCTGCTTGTTATGTTCGTAAGTAATACGGCTGCCGCTCTTCTCGAAGAGACTTTTTGTTTTGATTTTGGTTTTTCGCTCCCATGATTTGAAGATATTAATATTACACAGGGACCAAACCTACGGGGGAATCGTTCAACATGATATCTACTACCGGTAAAGCTAGCAGAACTATGATCAGCGAAATTTATTCAAGCCTGGCACCTACAGACCACCTAGGAGACCGATTCTACGAGGCTCAGATATTCCACTTTGATTTCTATTTCGCCATGGATATTGGCTATTAGAATCGCTGAGACGTGATGTCATCTCAACAATTAACAGAGAATTCTGATGCTTTGGCAATGGGAATTCTGAATCTCGATTTAATTGCACATGTGCACATCATCATTCTCCACGTGCTAGAGACTCGATCGATCTGAGATTCCACCGATCCGGTCCGCATTTTCATCCCGTAGAATGTGGATCCTTTCGCTTGGGAACATCCAAGCAGCGACCTGGGCGAGAATTTGGGTTCCGCCAGTGTCTTGAAAGCTAAAGGTGAGATATAACATTGACTAGGTGGATGCAAAAATCAATCCAGGCAATTGAAACCTCTGTTGTAGTTGAAAGGAAACCCAGAAGAAAATTTAAAGTATGCACGTAGAGAAATTGAACGGTATGGAACATAGCACCAAAAGTATTAAAAAATTTGCGCGACGCAACAGAACAGAAACCCAACCGGAAAATCAATATGGAAGTGTACGAATTTGTATTTAGAACTATCGTTGCGACGAGATTGAGAACCATAGACCCGAAGTGAAAGAGTTCGACACTTCGACCTAGCTTCGCTTGCATGGAATTTATTCCTGCAAGCTAAATATAAATAATTGTCAATCGGTGTCGAATTCGTAATCGAGCTTCACGATGTCATGGTAGGCTGTTCGTTCGCCACGAGCATAGCCCCCCATTACAGCGACAAGCTGCCGATAAATGACGTACCAGTATGAACCCTGCCACTTCGGACTAAGTCTCAAAAGGGGCAATCCACGTGCGGCATACTCTTCCGAGGAAGCGAAGGAGCAGGCGCGTATGCGGTGCTGAAATGCCCTCTTCGATGACAGAGCCCACCGCAGGCAGATATCCCAACTGAAGGCTTAAGCTTGGAAGTGTTATCAGCGCGCAGCCTCGTGCCACCCGACCTTCGCCTTCCATTGTTTCCCTTCTTAGCTAGCGGCATCTCGTATGAACTCTTAAATACCCAAGCCTTACCTGACAGGCAGACTGGACCGAACCATTTTCCGAGCGCCCACTTAAATACCTTGGGACCTTGCGTGGCCCGCCATGCGTGATTAACCAACCATCCTACATACATAGTTCTTCGAACAAAGCATCGCATTTCGACATTCACGTTCCTGCGACGTCGGAGAAAGTTTTCCGAGGTAGAAAAGAGAGGATATTAAATTCAGCGCAACGCTTCAACGTAGCAAAATATAGGAAGCTGGTTCGCCGTAGTTGGTTCTGAAAGAAGGTTTCCTTTGCCGTCGACGGTGACACAAAGAAATCGACCACAGAGCAACACATTTCTGACGTCAAGCCTCTTCGTATGTTCCAAAACTTCAACTTCGATTGTCTCGATCGAAAATATCCACTAACGTTAACAAGCCTCGTCTATTACCTAGTAACCCGAAACTATCATTCGCCTAGAATACAACTCGTTACGCACTTGAATTCATAGAATCGGCAACTGGATGTCATACCAGCAGTACCCAGGCGGTTATGGCGGCCCTAGTGGCCAGCCTCCTCAAGGCCAATACGGATACCCTCCCCCAAATTACGCCCAACCTCAAGGGTCCCCTCCGGTCCCTCCACGCCCAACAAGCTTCCAGCCCGTCCAGAATCAAGGCTCGTACTACTCACCTGGTGGTTCAGCAAATACTTATTTCGATCCTAATTCTCCCCCGCCTCCTCCTGGTGCATATGGCCAGGGATATGCTCCGCCTCCACCATCAAACTACCCACAGCCAGAATATAGCAATAATAGAGCATCCTACCCGCAGCAGCCACCAAACGGCGGATATGGCGGTTACCCACCTAACCCTCAAGGTCCAGGTGGCTACGGCGCTCCACCACCCCCACGACACCCATCTCAACCGCAGCCTTATGGTAACTACGGTGGCCCTCCACCCAATGGCCCATACGGCGCACCTCCCCCGGGTCCTTACGATAATCAATACCCGCCTCAGCACCAACAGCCATTCCCTGGCCGATTCCAACCCGCCTTTGGTGTTCCATCACCCGGCTTTGAAGAACCACCCCAGTGCGATCCCTTGCGATACGGCCAACAAGCCGACGAACTCCGAAGGGCCATGAAAGGCTTCGGCACCGATGAAGACGCATTAATTCGTGTTCTTGCACAACTACAAACACCATTTGCAATCTACAGCGTACAACTTGCGTTTAGCCAAAGACACGGCCGGGAACTCCTAACCGATCTTCGAAAAGAAACGAGCGGACACTTCCGTGAAGCATTATTATCCGTAGCTCGAGGTCCACTCATGGAGGAAGTACACGCGCTACATGATGCAATCCACAGACCCGGAACAACAGAATCAGTGTTAAACGATGTACTATTATGTCGTTCACCACCGGATCTGGACGCCATAAAGAAAGCTTACAAACGTACCTTTTCTCGAGATCTTGAAACCGACGTCCGCGGTGATCTTTCGTTGAAGACGGAAAACATGTTCGTATTCGCACTTGGAAATAGAAGAGCGGATGACAGTGCCCCGGTGGATATCTCACAGGCAGAGAAGGATGCTTATAATATCCAAATGGCGATGGAAGGTGTTGGTACAACCGGTCTCGGAGGTGTGTTCGGTGGAACACATCAGGGGGCGGTTTATAGCACCATTTTGTCGAGGAATGATGCACAGATCGGAGCTATCGCGCATAGTTATGAGAGGCTGTATAATCGTCGATTGGATGTGATGATTGAGAAGGTACGATTAATACCCCGACCCTTCTTAGAATACCCCTCTAGCCTATCCGTTTTTACTAACACGGATCATTCTTTGAACAGAAATTTAGCGGTCACATGCAACAAGCCCTGCTCTACGCTGTTCGAGGAGGAACAGACAAGGCATTACGTGACGCCGTGCTACTAGAAGATGCCATGAAGGGCCTCGGTACAAGAGATTCGGTTCTAATCCACCGCATCGTGAAATGTAGATGGAACAAAGCACATTTCGAAAATGTAAAGCGTGCTTACCGGGAAACTTACCGCCAAACCCTAGAAGACAGGGTACGCGGTGAGACAAGCGGGGATTATAGAAAGTTCTTGACGGCATTGGTAATCAGTTAAAGGGAGCGTAGTATGCATTTTACTTGGCGCAAAGGGGATCGAAAAGCTAGCCTTTGGGGAATAGGCCCTACTAAACGCCACTCAAACGCAAAAGATTGGTCATGCGGCGTATGTGGAGTTATTCTTTGCAAAACATTATTTCACTTAAACTGGATAGTCTTTAGTATATAACATGGGATATCAGAGCTCGTAGGAGTACATGCATGACGTCGGTTTACCGAAAAAAAAAAGCCTTCCGTCTTGGTCTCGCGTCTTAAACTTGCCCGTGTCGAGATCCCGTTCAGCCGGAAGTACATCGTATCGAAACGAATTCTGCGAAAACAAGCAAGAGCTGAGCTCTCCGCAGATCGATTAAAAGCAGTTAAAGCATCTTTCAAAAACCAATCTCCTGCCTTTCGGGTAGAAATTCTTTCCCCAGATTTTAATATTTTATGGTTTTAGACCCCGAAATTTCTGCAAGTCAAGTACAAGTATCAATCCCAATCGCAGACTCAACCCCTTCAGCCTCTATAACATCAAGACTCCGACATCTACTAGTGAAAAAAAAAAACATCAACATCTGAACCAACCGGTTCTTCAATGCCCTCAGTTACTGAATACAAACCATCCCTCTCAACGCTCCCTACCGAGCTTTTAATCCAAATCTGCGAAATTCTCGTCGACGACAAATCCGATATCCGAAATACCACACAAGCAACACGTCCCTCGAGACCACCCATCCTCGACGGTCTATCCAGAACATGCAGTCGATTCCGAGAAATATGTCGGCCATACCTCTTCCGGAACCTAATAGTCAACCTAAAAGAAAACTTCGACCTCGAATTTCTCAGATCGCTATCAGTGGATGAAGGAATATTACCATACGTCCGAAGTCTCCGTATCCACTCCGCCCTCAAGACATCTTTACGAAAACCCGCGGATACGATATTTGGCCCAAGTTCTCCGCCTGAAGTGGTATTTAGCTTTGCACGCCAGATGATACAGAATATACCACGTTTGGCCGCATTATCGATAACCATCCATGACGCGGAACTTAACGGCATATTCGCAAATTCAAAATGGCATACATCGAGCGGTGACGAGGAAATCATGTTGGTATACTTGGAGGAATTGACGGTATCCGAGAATTCTATTTGGATTATTTCATTGGGGGATAATCAGCCACGGATCCCAATCGTTGAAGCAGAGGAAGAAGGCGAAGGATGGGGAGTTACAAATAGGACGGTGGCGGCGGCGCCAACGGGGTTGAGGAAGTTAAGTTTAGTGCATCCGGAAGAATTTGGAGCGCCGGTGCTGAATGGCAATGGGGGCGAGCTTTGGGCATATCGCGGTATGACCGAAAGTTTTGTGGTAGAGATTATGGCACTTGGGTTGGAAGGTGGTTTGGCGAACGGGATTAGAGAATTGAAGATAGAGAGGACTTTGGATGTGATTGATTTACAAAGTATGGGTTGCTCTCTTCGCCATTGATGGTATACGCTAACACTATCTACAATTAAGAAATTGCAGCCGCATTCCCTGAACTCGAAGAGTTCGAGTACTGGATCGACCGACCATTAGTACGTCCGCAACCTTCATCGTAACACCTTCCCAAACCCTCCAAAACCACATAGCTAACCCATACCCCCACCAGACCCCCAGCTTACATAACCTAGGAACCGGCTCCCGTCTCGTCTTCCACTCCCTATTCATGCACCTCTCCCTCGGCATCGCCCCCCTCACGCCACCCTACAACCACGACGTCTTCACAGACATCAGATTACTCGGCAAGTACTGCCGGAACCTACAACAAGTCAGGGTTCAAGGCGTTGTTCGTGCGAATATTAAATGGTTACCGCAGATGTCGGCTGCGAGATATCAGGTTATGTTTTGGGAGGAAGAAGATGGTACGACTGTTGCGGAGGTGCCGTGTTATAGATCAGACACCTGATGATGTTATATTGCGGGGTTTTCGGAGGTATATAAACCGACGGGTTACATGGTTTTGGTTAAACGGGGTTTGGAGCTACGTGTAATTCTACGATTGTGGTTCGTGAGGTGGAGGTTGATGAATACAAGGCAGGGAAACCATGTCGAGAACCGAAGGCATCCGAATCAATTACTGGGAATTAAAGTAGTGAGCTCTTATAATATAATGGTGGTGATACAAAATTAACTAGAAGTTCGAGGAAGAAGATGTTAGGAGCACAGGCGATCTGTCTCGTAAACCAGACTGCACGGTGATACTACTATCCAGTAGACAGCGGGACAATGAAAGCCAGAAAGAAAGCCAGAAAGAAGAAGAAATATATTGAAGAAAAGGTCGAAAGATTCCAGTTATATAGCATACAAACACAGTTTGAGGTCGTTAGGGCGCCACGCGGCCAGTTAAAACACAATGGCTAAATAGCAATAGCAATAGCAAAGAGCAAGAGCAATTCCCGCGCTGAGAAACCATTGAAATAAACCTCCCGAGCGAATTAGTTGAAAAGCAAAGAAATGCAAAGGTCACTTCGAAAGGCGCGGGCGTATAAAAGCGAGCGACCGTTTTTGTGACCAAAATAAAGATATCAATCAAGCAGGAGCAAAAGAAGATCATTCTTTTCCGTAACCCAACCGAACCGGTCCCGAGACCATAATAAAACAGGGTATCGTCTAACCGTCTCGCGGAGTAGAGGATTGTCTCTCTTTTTTTTTTTTTTTTTCCCTCAGCATTCTTTACCGGGATGACTGAAGGAAATGTACCCCCGGAGACGTCCTCTAGTCGGAGAGACCGTATGTGTGATCGTGAAGTAACCTCCCATGCTAAAAGATGAACGTAAATATTAAAACCAGACAGGTCGAAGACTCAGAAAAACAGACAACACTCAGAAATCGTACAATGAATGCTCTTAAGATAGGAGAAGAAGAGAATTGAGAAAGGTGTTACATCAAAGGGAGCGTATCTCAGACAATGTTCTTGTCATGGATAGTGCCCTTGTACAACCTCGTCCAAGTCTCACAAACGTCGCCGAAGGGCAACATCCTCATTCGAAAGTCCGTCAAGACTTGCCTGTCCAACTTGGCTAATTCCGGAGAATAACAGGTGCCGACCACCGCCTTGAGCTCTTCGGGATGAGTATGTCTCACGAAGGTTCTCAACAATGGGAAGATCTCGGACGGCGAGTTCCAAAGATTGGAACTGACGTCCGCAGATGCAACTGTCCGCCAAATCTTGGCCATGAGAACGCGTTCGACCCAATCAACTGCATCTTCCCATTGCTGCGAGTATATGTAAGGAATGGCAGATGGACGTAAGCCTTCGCTGGTGTTCGTCAACACATACGCTGGCCAATGGCGATGCAACTGAAGGAACGAAAGGTCAAGAGTGTTATGATGATACAACATGGTGAAGTATATCAGAACCCATCTCTTGGTTCCCACGTTAGGTCTGGGAAGACCCTTGATGCTGAAATGTTGTCCTGGAATCTTTGGAGGCTTTATGGTCAAGAAGTGTAAGATCTCCTCGACGGCTTCGAGATATCCCTCGATGGCACCGAAACGTTTGAGCTGTCGGATATGGTAATCATAACCATCGAAACGGGATTCGATGCCCCAATAACAAAGCTCGAAGTCGGTGAGTTCTTGAAAGTAGTGTCCAATGAAAGGGTCTGGGAAGTGAGCACGAATGATGTGATCGCAGATTTGACGTGGATAAGTGCAAAGAAGATTATTGAAACGAGAGTTGGCTCCACGGAGGTTAAGGAGACGTTTGTTGTCACAGAACGACATGATCATAAGGAGCACATCGTCTGGAAGGGAAAGAAGATCGAGAGGCATCTCGTTGTCGGAGTCGTTGATGCCAACGTCGATGTTGGTATCGGAATAAGCCGCTACGTGAAAGATCGGAGAATTTAAACTACCGTCGACGGTGCAGCAGCCGTCGTTGTCGACCATGGATTAAAAATGCGGAGAAAAGTCGACCCGAAAAGGGCTGAAGGCTAGAGAGGAGGTTCTCCTCCACTTTCCTGCTTTAACAAATGATTCCTGCTTTCCTTTCTCCCCCCCCCCTCAAACAACACACACAGACCAACTTGCTCTGACAAAGGGACCTAAAAAACCGTGACGGTGGCGATGGCACCAGTTTATCGGAACCCAGGTCGCATTGGATTCGGTTCGGTTCGATTCGTTGGGAGGACAAGGTCGACGTCGGTGCAAAATTCCTCCCAAAATTATCTTTAGCATGTGCTTGCTTGCTTGCTCTGAACTGATGTTGTGCTGCTGTGCTGTCCCTTTTAACGGCAAAATCAAGACCCTGTTGGGTGAAAAAGAAGAATGGAACCTGGGGATTCCGGTACCACCGGACTGGGAAACTTTGTGCTGGCTGGGATGGTCACGGACTGGCGAGCTTTGGGAGGAATTTGGGCCAAATGAGGAGGGATACCTGGTTGTCGGGACTGCTCCTTCTCGCCTTTTTTGTCTGCGGTGTGCGTACATCTGGGCAGCTGCATTGCATTAAATACCTCTTGTCCCTCCAATCCCCCCTCGCTGTGATTCTGCAGACCGGGACAATGCTGGCACAATTGGACCACTCGCAGACGACATCTGCCGTGTGCCTATCAAAAGCGGGCTTCCTTGGGATGCCCAGCTTCCAAACGGAGCCTGCGGAATCGGTTCCCAAAGGCTAGCTTGGGGGAGGGATTAGCTTGCTGGGAAGGGCGATATGCTTGCTCTTCCTGGCCTTAGTTCGGGCGTGCTTTCACCCGAAGGCATGGTACGCTAGCTTCTGCATTCTTCCAACTTCTCACAGGCCTCGAAACCCGCATATACGTAGCGGGATTGTCGATGGCTTCCTTCAAAAGTTAACAGCCTGGAACGGCCAGATTTTGTCTTCCTTCTCACCAAACTTTCCACCCCACATACATGATTTCGCACAAAAAAAGAGGCGAGCGGTTCACTTTCAGGCGATGATAAAGCCCCAATTTCATCACATGCCCGTCCTAGCTTAGCGGGCTCGCTCAAAGCTCTCTGCTATCGCCCACGCTAGCGTCAAAGCCTAAGCAACTTTCGGCAGACTGGTCGCAAGATGCCTGCTCATTATCATATCATTATATGAACGTCTGACGAAACGGAAAAGGAGTGGATGAATCTTCGCATTGTTCGGATCGCAGGATGTCTGTGACGAGACAAGACAGGCTTCCAAGGGTTCACAATTCGGTGCGATCCAAACAAAATCCTCGGCCCCTTGAGATGGGATCGATCTTCCGCCGTATCGGGCGATAGAAAGTTATCAGTATTCAATGCCATTGTTCGGGATGCTGTAGACACTCCATTATTTCTTCCCACCCCTTAACCCGATATAAAACTCTCAAATATCCATCACAATGCCTTAACCCACTCTTCCTATATGTTTCACCCGGGCCTTCCGCGTCGCAATCGTCGGCGTCTCCACCTTCACTATTAACACTCTTTCTCTCCAACACCCTGACCCCAGTCCGTTCGCACGCATCTAACAAAGAATTGTTCTCCCCCTCCCCACCCATAATAAACCCTACATGCACCTTCTCGCACATTAATAACGCGGCAAAATCCGTTGGCGAGTCTCCCACATAGATATTATAACCAGCAAACCCGGCTCCTTGCTCTTCCATTTCCAATTCCGGCATTGTTGCTGTGTCTGTTGTGGTTTCTGTTGGAGATTTGTGCTTGTTGGCTTGATCCACAACGGTACCCAGCGTAGTGCCCGTCGAATTCCTTCCCGCATGAGACTGCCCCTCAATCTCCAGAAGCCCGTCCAGTATTTGCAGCTTATCATCCGCAGTCCATATCCCATGGTCATTATTATCATCTCCACCATCGACACCGTTGAGCGGGCCTTTATTACGACGACTGTGGAACCACCTGTCAATTTTTCCCGTCGTGAAACCTTGACTGTCCTCCACCAAGTTATTTGCAATAATCTCCACTTTGTCGAACTCCGGTGCGGTTAAGCTTTTGTGGTGGCTTGGATGACCCTCGTCTGGATTGATGGAATTCAACACCCCGCGGATAAACGAAGCAGACCAGTTGACACTGAGAATCGTTACTTTTGCGGCTGGGTGTTGTTGTAACAGTACCTTTGAGACCAACGCCGTGAATTCAGCTGGTTTGCGGACTTGTACTTTCTTCGCTGCGAGGGATATGGCCGTTCGGGATATTCCTTTGAAGATGTTTGAACTTTCCACTCGTTCTATGCTTTTTCTTTCGATAGAGCGGAGGCTTGAAAGGAATGCGAACTCGGAGGGGATGGAATTCCGATTGGGCGGGTATGCCTTAACATGGGCTACATAGTCCTCAACGTAGGCTTTTGTCAGGTGGTGTTTGAATATTTCCGGCGCATCGGGTAACGGTGAGGCTGTCACCAGTGTTGATAGGGTATCTTTGAGGGTAAGGGTCTGGTCGAAGTCTACGACCAGATGTCTAATTAACGGCGGTGACAACGGTGCCGGCCCCGGAGGTGGAGACTTCATATTGTTATTTCTCTGAGATGATGTGTTTAACCTTCTCGGAGACGTTGATAGCCGTCCGACCAGACGTATGGGAACCCGTACCGGCGAACTGAGGTGCATGGTTTGGGTTTCAAGTTTTTCTTTCTTTTCTCGGATGCAATAGCTGGATTTGACGGCCATGCTGGAGTAGCGCCTATAGAAAGTGTTGATATGGATGGGTCCCTTCCTCCCGGCGAAAGCATTCCGGCACTTGCATGTGCATGATGCATTGTAGATCTCTTCATTTAAATTTTTGATTTCAGGGCTCAAATGGTCACATTAGGAGGGGAGGTATGTGTCTATGACTCGACATACAAGAACCTCAATTGCTACACTGTTCTTGCGTAGATATATCAATCTTGCATAAGGAAAAGGCACTATGCCCGCCCCATTCATGTTGCCATCCATCATTACCGGCGCATCATCACGGATACTTTGTTCCTAACTTACACTCCCAACTCCCAGGCTCCAATGGATCACCGCTGCCTTTATACGTATTCTTCAACGGATGCCTGCAATGCTCCCTTACCGCACCGGCCGGTTTTCCAGCAATAGGATCAATCCGGTATCCCCTGAGCGTATCCGGCGCCACTCCATTCTCCACCCATCTAACCATCTTCATGATCAAGCTATCATCCGGATCCACGCCCGAGATCCCAAGGCCGTGCTGACCGGATCCTCCAAAGTACCATGCACCGTTTCCGCCATTGCAGTGGTTCAGTCCGGGGACCGGGAATAGCCTATAAAACTCGTCGAGTTCTTTGGCTTTTAACGTCATATTTCTTGCTGTGTTTTCGTATAGTTTTATGGTGTTTTCATGGGAGTAGTAACCATCGCTTGTGCCATGATAGACCAGGAGTTTGTGACCGCTGTTTTTGAGAGGTGTTAGGTTTGGATTGTTGGCTGAGACTTTGTAAGGGTCGTGATCGAGGAGGTCGTCCATTATATCAAGGAATTCATCAAGTGTGGGTGGAAGATTCCAGGTTGCGTCGTTTTTGATGGCGTATTTGATTTATTCTACGCCTAACTCTGAGGGAGTACCGTAAACCAAATAGAAGCCAAAGGTCTGGTCGTTGCTCGGTTGAACAGCTGGTGCAAAGAACCGTCCTTTGTTCCCATACACCGGTGATTATATCTTTTCGACAGCATCGACCTGAGCAGGCGTTAAACACTTCTGCGTCGCCCAAGTTTCCAACCGACCGCACAGCATATTCTCAAACCTCGGATGACACTTCAAAGGATCTTCTAACACATTATCCGCAACACCATCGATAGTATCACATTGTGCCAGAACCTCCGCGTTAACAGCCTGCCATTGTTCGAGACTTAACCATGTTGGAGAAGTTGGGGGCCCCGTTTGGTAGCTATAGTATAAACTACTTGCTACTAGGCGGTGGAAATCGGCGGCGGGGTTGCCGGCTATTATGCCGTCGTATTCCGAGGGGAAGTCTTGGGCGATTTTCATGGCCTGTCTGCCACCGCCGGAACAGCCCCAGTAGTAGGATTTTGCGAGGGGGGTTTGGTAGAAGAAGGTTGTGGCGGATTTGCCGATTCGGGTGGCTGTTAGGGTGCTGGTGATTCATGTAGATTTCGTTAGATATAAAGATTTCGTTTCTACCACAATATATTAAGGAATACTCATGGATATAAGGACTTCACTCACGCCCTCCAAGCAAAATCTATAATAACTTCCGGCTTATTCAAAAAAGGAGACGAAGAAAGCCCATCATGTCCATTATTATGTCCCACAGTCGCAAACCCCAACGAAGCCGTAAAAGCAAGATCACTAAGAGTAAAACACCCACCAACCCCTCCATTCCCCGTCATAGCAAACCTCTGTCCAGAACTTTTCCAATCCTCTGGCATCCATACTTCCATTATTACATTTGAAGTTGAACTCGTGGTGACGTTTAGACTTAATCGACATGTATTTGTTTGTGCGATTATCCAGTTTTGTCCGCATGATGGATGGAGGTTTGGATAGGTTATGTTTGTGCCTTTGGGGGTGTAGTTGGAGGAGAGGATTTGGGTATCGGGGAGTTTGAGGGTTTGGAGGAGCCGGCTGCAGCGGCGGGTGAAGTTGTTACCGCCTGTTGCGGTGACGGATGGGATGGCGATGATGGCCGCGAGGGTGAAGGTGTTTGGCTTCATCGTCTAGATTATATAACAATAAATCGATATTAATCGTACAAGTTATAAGAAAAAGTAGAAACGATAACAAAAGCTAGCCAATTTGGCTAACAAACTATCGATAGTTCTCCAAAAAAATACCTATTCGATTCATCAAGCTCGACGAGACTTCAATCCAGGGTATTTAAGCATTTCCCCAGCATTTTATCTTACACCCGAACACAAGCTTTACGAGGTTTATAGAATTTGCTACCGCGGCAGCTTCGGCGTCTTGCTGACAACGGTGGATGAGCAATTGTAGAGTATTTGCATATTTGGGCTTAGTAAAGTATACGAGTTAGCTGCCCGCGCAGACTGATGATGTAGCATATGAGGGTATTAAGTAGAATCTACTATAGGTCCTGTTGAACTTCTTTGTGAGTCAACTTTAGTTCTGCCTCGTGTTCGGTATTTGGCAAGCGCTATAAGCTTGGGTTAGATACTTTTACCCATGCTTTGCATATGCCTGCGATGTAACTTGTATGCATAGAGGGATACTCAATATCTGTCGAATGGATCATTATAAGTTCGACATGTGGGAAACGTGATAAAGGTTGAGAAGCTAGAAGGTGCGGAGGACGAGTAATTGGATTTCGGCCGTGTTGCGACGGGAAGTGTGTTGCGGAGATGGAGATGGGGTGTTACGCGCGCCTCGCTTGTGTCTCCTAATTGGGGCAAGTGGCCAATTTTCGTTGAGGAAGCGACCGAGTCTCCTCCTCTGTTGCTTCCCCTTTGAACTCCGAATGAAGTCATTCGCTAGCGCCGTTTCCTTTGATTGAACTTGCATTGGATCCTGCTTATTCAAAGAGATTGAACAAAATATTTGTGACATCGTACTTCTCTCATTCTTACCTTGTTCTACCTTACCAGACCCGGCTGCTGGATATTTTACGGGAGAGAGAAACTATCGCTAGGACTTCAAACAAAATGCGACTGTACCCTTCCCCCTCTCTCATCGCCCTCTCCGCAGCGCCCCTGGTGGTGCATTCCCTCCAACTCCCCTTCGGCATCGACATCCAACTCCCCGCCGTCCTCGATGCCCATCTAAACACCATCAAATCCCAAATATCTCAAATCCAAGTCCCCTCCTTCATCAACAAGATCATAGACCCGACCGGTTCATCTCCCTTACTCTCCCTCCACCGCGATCTAGTCTCCATCCCTTCCGTCACAGGGAACGAAGAACAAGTCGCCAGATTCCTAGAAACTTACCTACAATCTAAGGGTTTCAAAGTCGAATTAATATCCATCCAGTCACCGGAGTATCCGAAGAAACGGTATAATGTCTTCGCATACCCGGAAGGAGGGTCTAGATCTGCGCCGATATTGCTGACAAGCCATATCGATACTGTGCCACCGTTTATTCCGTTCAAAGATGGGTTGAGGGCCGTCTATGGTCGTGGATCGTGTGATGCAAAGGCATCGGTTGCGTCGCAGATCATCGCGGCCGAAGAGTTACTTGCCCAAAAGCATATTACCGAGGATACCGTCTCCCTCCTCTTCGTTGTTGGCGAGGAGACAAACGGTGATGGGATGAGACACATGAACACTCTCGATCTGAAATGGGATGCTGTTGTCTTCGGCGAGCCTACGGAACTCAAGCTAGCTGTTGGACACAAGGGGTTGGCGATGTTGGAGGTCGAGGCTAAGGGGAGGGCTAGTCACTCTGGATACCCCAATCTCGGTGTCAACGCTAACAGTCATATAATCCATGCACTGTACAAACTCGATAACCTGAAACTTCCAGGTTCGGATCTGTTGGGGAATACTACGTTGAATATTGGAATTATGAGCGGTGGTGTCGCTGCAAATGTTATTCCTGCATTTGCGAAGGCTGAAGTTGCTATTAGAATTGGTGCAGAGCATTTTGTGGATGTTAAGGTGTTGGTTGAAGATGCTTTGAAGGGTATCGAAGGTGTCGAGGCCACTTGGAAGCAGCCTCATTACGACCCTGTGTTCTGCGATCATGATCTCGAAGGTATGAGATCCTTGATATTTCTTTGTGGATAAATCGTACTAATAATTTCGTGAAAACAGGATTTGAAACCATCGCACTCAGCTACGGCACCGATATTCCAAACCTTAATGGTCGTCACAAGAAATACCTCTACGGTCCTGGCAGCATTCTCGTTGCTCATGGCGATAACGAGAAGATCGATAAATCAGACCTCTACGAAGCTGTCAAGGGTTACAAGCGAATTGTTAAGGGAATCTTAAACGCCAAGGCGGTTGTCGTCGCTGACCCAGCAAAGTCGGAAACCGTGGTGCCACCGGTTGAAACCGTTGTGGTTGAACCCAGCGTCCCGGTTGTCGAAGCCGAGGTTGAAAAGGTTGAAGTCCCGGAGGCACCGGTGAAGGAGGAAGACCCCAAGAAGGAAGATCCCAAGAAGGACGAAGAAGAGAAAGTTGAATACGTCACCATCTTGCCCGTCGACGCTGTTTAAGAGCGGAAAAGTAAGAATATGCCAAGGTAGATTGTAGGGTGTGTTTTGGATTCGGTGGCGGTAATGTTTGGACAGTAGTTACTTCCTCATCTTTTTCTTTGCATTGCATTGAAATCTTAATATTTTATACTTGGTTTATCGTATAGCGATTGCTTTTTGTTTTGATACCTCTCTTTATTCTAATTCTTCACCTGCCATCTTCGTCGTGCCCTCCCGGAAAAAATTTTCGTGCAGTCCATTCCTCGACCGAAAAAGCCTCTTGTATTACCTTATACGTCTTTTATTTAATAGCGAATTTTATCGTTTGCGGGCTGGGAGCGGACGATATATAAGATGTTTAGTGGTGTATGTGAAACGCCAGGTAGATATCCGATCACACCTCGTCATGCGCTATCAAGACATTAGACATACGATCGCGATAGGCCACGAGTCTACGGTTCTCGTGTCTTGTCCGAGATAATAGTCCGTTGAAGCGCTCGTGGGATGTCGCGTGTATGTACGATGATTCCAGCCATTCTGCGATCGATGCCCATCATCGTCTACCGTCACGACCGGTCCACCATAGACGGCACATCCGCCAGACATCAATTTACAGCAACTACATCTCAAATTCATAATCACATCACTTATAGCGATAGCATAATAGCATGTACAGTCGATCATTGCGCCCGATTCCACAACCTCCCTCCGAAGAGAGAGAATCTTTTTTTAAAAAAAATCCGCCGCACCCAAGACCAACCAATTTTTGTTCTCTCATTCCCAGACGATTCGGTATGTTCATGGAGCACCAACCAAAGAAGGGGCGCCCTCGAGCGAATGCTTTTTGATCTTCGTTTTCGTTGTAAGGGAATGTTTTGATAAAATTTGCGTTGTTCGAAGGAGAGAAGAAGAGGAAAAAATTTGAAAAGGTTTGATGGTTGGTGGTGGGTTTTATAGGCGGATTTTTTTGGGGTGGGTCTGGGACCTTGTGTTGGGAGGGTTGTTGGTTTTGTGCAACCTGTCGCAACGCAAAATCTTCAAAAGTTGGGGCAACGAGACTGTCAACTTGGGTTTTCTTGAAATTCTATAAATTTGAAAAGGGGGCGTGGAAGACAGAAAGAGAGAGTGTTTTGAAGATGTAATGATTGTCTCATGGTGAGAGATAAGGTCTTAAAGCTGTTAGTAGCGGGTTGGCCTCAAGCTCGCATGCGCATGTAGCAACGGTAAAAATAAAGAGCATCGATTGCGTGGAGGCTGTCTGTATTTTGTATTCAGGAAATCTAGGTTTCGCAGAAATCCTAGCAGGAGACTGAATCGTTGAAAGCCAAATGTGAGACTTGAAGCTGGAAGTTGTACGACTTTAGCGCAGATTCCTCATTATGCATACGAGCCCGAACAAGAAATGATATGTTGTTAGCCTCGAAGGTCAGCTATCAAACTCTTTTGCTACGGACACATTTCATGTGCAAGGCTTATATTTTCCATCAGGTGGTGGGGGAGAGTAGCGTCGATAGGGAGGCTGGATTAATTTGCGAATTCGCCAATGCAGTGTTGGTGGCTATTGTTACTGCTTGCAGTTTCCAACCAGAATGCGGACGATTGGGGATATTTTAGTCGAGGATAATTTGAATTGTATACAGGTATCCCAAGCTGTGGTTCACAAGGCTGGCGAGCTGTCACTACCTATATTAGTAGATATCGCGAACCTTACGAAATTGGTTTCATGCCATGCCCAAGCGCGGCCGTAATTAGTCCTCTAAGTCCTTTGTTATTAAAAAAATATATTTCCAGCAAGAAGTACACTTCTATCACCGGTGGAATATATACCTACAATCTGCCGCCTCTCTCCAAAATGCAAAATATCAAAAGAAAACCTGTTCCGAATAACCAGTCACAGTCACCCGCCGAAACCCAACAGTGGGTAGTAATCCTTGGTGCCCACGAAGCCGAGATTTTCACCAGGCCCGTCACCAATTCGGACAGAGGGAAACATCCGAGATGCTCAACTTCCGGATCTAAAACTAGCCCGGACGGTCGTTGAGAATGTGGATGGTAACGACCTCAAAGCCTTTTTGTCGAGATCGGGACGGCTGCCAGTGGAACATCACGACCGGGACAATATTACAAATGTCGGGCACGAAGCTGTCAGCAAAGGTCTAGCTAAGCACCATGGCTTTGATAATTCTGCTCGGGGGGCACCTAATGCGTTAGAGAGCACATTTATCAACATAATAAATGAGACGAGCAACAGCAACCTTTCAACGTTGTTGGACGGGAAGGAGAATAACGCTCTGGATGGTCAGGGAAACACTTCATATAATGCTGTGAAAGCTGTCTCGGAGATAGCATACGTACAGTCGAGAACACAAAGTGAACACCATCTAAGGATTACCGATCCTACGTCGGCATCGAATATCGAAAACGCGGAATTTGCTTCCGTTGTTTATGAGTATATCCAGATACCGGTTGACGCTTACAACAGAGGCCTCGGAGAGGACAGGAACGCACTTCACGGAGTTGGCTTTCTCTTATCAGAGGCAACAATCACCCGGGCTCTTGACACCCATCAAGATTTGATTATAAGATCCAACTACAAGGAAAAACTTTGGAATGGAAACGACTGTTCAATCTCTTTTTATGGTCTAATTGTATGTGTTCTCACTTTTTCTCATGTAGTACGGCCAACGACCTGGTCTGCTGTTGGGAGGTAATTGAATCATACACATTGGAGATCACGAGAGACGGTAATCAGGTCATGAAATCTCTCAGAGCTGCTCTAGCAACAGAACTTACCCATGCGCTGCCTAAATGTTGGGCGACCAAGGCGGAAGCTATGCTGAAGTGTCGCAGTCTGAGCCGGGCCAGTCTTACCTTGCAGCTCGCATTCCAAACCTCGCCACCTGAGGAGTGTAATAAGATCCAGTACGGCGTTTTGTTGGAAAATCTGAGACGTTTTGTGGAGGGTTCCTGGGACCCAGTATATCCCTTTGAAGGACAGGACCCCGCGGATATTAGCCCTGATTTTGCCTCACCGAGTCAACGTAACTCCGGGGGCATTTTAAGTCTATGGGGTACCAACACGATGAAGCCACCCTATGCCCCCGGAAAAGATAAAACCGGAATCCAAATGGCCACATTTTTTAGGGCCTTGGGCTCCATCGAGCGGCCAACAAAACTATTAACAGAACCACTCGACTATAGATTTTGGGAGTCTCTACTTCGCCGCACACATAAGTCCGAGCGCGAAGGCGCT
This sequence comes from Arthrobotrys flagrans, assembly GCF_004000055.1. Lineage (NCBI taxonomy): Eukaryota > Fungi > Ascomycota > Orbiliomycetes > Orbiliales > Orbiliaceae > Arthrobotrys > Arthrobotrys flagrans. The sequence goes on from NW_027137556.1 coordinate 3,341,223, forward strand.
ATATTTCCCCTTAGGATAGCATCTCGTATTCCAGATCATCAAATGAGTTTATACTATTTCGATCCAAGGGGTTTATCGCAACCGCTGTTTGAGCAATACGAGACGTTCATCTCCAAGCGCTCAGCTGCCGCGAAAGGGAGGCGATACCCGGCGATCATGGAAGAAATCGATAAGCTTCTTCTTTCTTTCTACCCAGGGGCAGAAGACCTCAAAAGGTGGCTTGCTACGAAGGCTTATCTTTTGGCAATGGTTAATGAATGGCGGAGGTCTACCAAGGTCGCACACATGTTGGAATACGCACCCCTTGACATTAACGACGACTATAACTTTGTGATTTACCTGACTCAGGCCCTGACTTATCTCAGAAATGGGGGATATTCGGAGGCTGAAATGTCTTGTTATAAAGCTCTCCAGTACCGCGAGATCCCGGAGTGTGATAGAGATGAAGTCTACTGCATTTTGAGCATGGTGGCTCGAAAAACGGGGGCTTCAAGGGAGGCTGATGAACATTTAAGATGAATAAAGCCAACGTCAAACTTTGAGGAATTGGAAAAGAAGATTATCCACGGGATAAAAGCTGTCGAGCAGCTCGAATCTGCTGGAACCACATTATTATTAACGGGGAGCAAAGATTGCTCGAAGCACCACGGGAAAAGTTTCAACAGGATATGGTATCAGCATTGTATAATCCCGATGTTGCCCGCGCCCTGTTTTCTTACGCAACAATAATATTTCGAGGCTTTACCAAAGTAGACGCCAACTAATGCATTTAAAACCACCTCCGCACCTTGCTAGATGTATCATGGATCACACAATTACCTCCATACGATCCACTGGATCCATTTTTTCACTTCACGTCTTATGTGTCGACCCCTCCAATACTACCTTATTCAAAATTAACATCATATAAATCCTGGGATCCAATATACTTTTATGCGAATCGAAATCGACCGGATATCCTCCAGATAATATCGGAGTCGTACCGACGAAATACCTTCCGGGGCCCACCAGCTTTGGAGGACATTGAATCAGCTAGACAGGTCCTTACTCAAGCTTTCAGACACGCAGCGGGGGATACAATCATGTTTTTGATCAAGTATGTGGAGAGTCTTAGCATAAATCAAGTTCTCCAGGATACAACCGGACGCCGGTATACGTATACTCGACTACATGATTTTATTGGCCATATTGGGAGGCCGCCATTTTCATCATCCACAGGGACCAGCCTTAAGATTCAGGATCCTGAGCCTTGGGTAATTAGAATAAAGCGAGGTTTGACTACGGTACAGCTTAAAAAAATTTTTGACACATTAAACTTCCTTGAGGTACCATTCGGAAAATTTTCTACATTAGAATTTACCGCACGGAAGCTGGAGTGGTATTATACCGGTCTTGTCGCGGCGCCTTCGCAAACCTCAAAGCACGATTTGATCATTGCTTACTACTGTTTTAGCTGGGTACTTGCGTCGATCCCGAATTCTAGGTTGATTAGGAAAGCAGAGGCGATTCTTAAAAAGGTCCGCAATGGAGTAGTCGGCTATGACATCGAGCTAGTCGAATACCCCAACGTTGGAACTGAAATTGCGCCCTATCAATCGACATATCTCAATCAATTCACTTCGGCATCCATCGACTCCGAAATGGAATACTCAGCGCGGGGTGGTGTCATACTCAAACGTGACGAAGATATCTCGATCGTCAGTAGTATACTAATTCGAAAAGCTGGGAGTACCTCGGATTCTATTCACGATGCTCCTGAACCCTCCTCACGCGCACCAGAGCATGCGGCGCTTGGAAGCCCCAAGCAATCTCAGGAATCATCACGCTCTCCACCGGGGAGGCTGAAGCGCCGATCTTTTCTTGGATCTCTATGGAATTCGAAGCTTGATAAAGAATAGGCGATATAATACCCGATTTCTCCCAATTCCCTCGATGCGTACGATATCTCTGATATCTACCACCAGCAGCTAGCTTAGTGCTAACGTCTTTGGGAGCTGGTTTGTGAGTTATAAGAACAAAAATTTCCCAATAGTTTGGGGTCTGGTAGCCTCACATCCGTGATATGTATAAGTATATACTTGTCGGTGTCCGATGTAAGTTTGTATGCATTTTAAATTATAACTTTAGTTACGTTATCCATAGGCATAGGCTCGTTTTAGCACATAAGTACCGGAAAATACTATTGCAAAAGGATTTGTATCCATACGTACGTATACTTAAGTTCTGATAACCACGCCGAAGAAATCAATCAAATTAATTAGCAAGTCAATAGCAGTATTTTAGACATTGTTCCTGCAGTGCAGCTGCAGCTCTCAAAGTCAGCGATACGGCTGCAAGTTAAGTCAAAAATTAAGAGAAGGCTATATATTTCTACTTCTGCCCGCAGTCAGAAGTTGCTATCGACTAACACCCTAAAATAGAACATGATGCATGCCAAGGGACATTCATTGCAACAGTGTTAATTATATATTATCCAATCCAGGCGTCTCGAGAGATTCGAAGCCATGTTATGTTGTCTATTAACCGATTTGAGGTTTTGATTTGCGATTCATGCTTTACATCCGCAGATACTGGCTTCCGTTTGATCATCTCGTGGATTTAATGTGTCGTGAGGTGGTATCACGTGAGAGAGAAAGGTGAATGATACCAAGCACTAAAACGATGGAATCGAGGACCAAAACAGCATTCAAAAAGATTATTCTTTAATCCACCGGCCCACCGGATCCCACGCAAACCGCTTTCTCCCGTAGCAGTACTTCCAAAAACTTTCATTTGGCCAGCCGTGGACCCTGTGAATGAAGTCCCAACCGCAACAACAGAATCGGAGACGGCATATGCATATGCTGCAAAATTCGAAAATGTAGACGGCAATGACCACAAAGCATTCCTAGCAAAAACCCAGAATAGCTCGATCGAGCATGAAACCCAATTTCGCCAGATATACACTCGAGAAAACGACGTGAGCGGAGACTCAAGGCCTCATACTTTTGGTGCAGCCATTGGGGCTGAAGTCCCGACGGCGACCATCGAAAATGCAACATTGCGTCCCAATTTCAACAGAGGAATTCATCGACATCACAATATCGGACGAACTATGGCGCGAAATAGCGGCCCCAGCACAAAAAATAAAATTTTCAATATGAACAACAAAGACAACATTTCCGTAGCTTCATTAAATTTTTATTAATTTCACAACCACATGGTCGAGGCATATTAATAAAATTTAATGAAGCTACGGAAGTGTTGTTTTTGTTGTTCGCATTGAAATTTTTATTTTTTATGCCGGGGCCCGCTATTTCGCGCCATTACAACTAATTCCAAAATAGAAAATTCAGCTAAAGGAGAAAGTTTAGGGGACCAAGGGACGGATATATACGAAGAGTTTGGCTGCGTTTTTGGTGGTAGATTCCGTACTCTTACAACAATTTCGGCATACACAGTATTTCGACAATTGGAGATTCATAAAAAGATGATAGTGGATACCGGCTTCGCCTCAGGCGATATTACTCGGTCATCGGTGGGACCGATATCAAAAATGCTTTATAGGTGGTTTAGATCCCAAAATCTGTCCGGCTGGCCTTTTGACGTCCCTGCCGACTTACCTCTCGAATCGACATCAGAACTCGATAGTTTAATATCTGTTGGTATTTTTGACACAATACAATCATCCCCACAGCATGGAGATTGGGCCGCCCTTTGGGAAATGGCAGTTGTTACTCGCTGTGTATGCAACCAACTCTTTTCCGTTGGTACCATCGAAGATTTATATCTATCTTGCACTCGGATGCCAGTAGAGAAAGGATCTGGCCCGATATAGATCAGTGGGCTCATAGAAGCGCTTTTAAGAGAAATTTCAGATGCGATTTCAAAAAAATTTGTTCAACAAGGGTTATATACTCCTAAAAGCTGGAAGAATTTCGAACGGTGCTCTATCAGTTTTGAAGCATATATATCACTACCAGCTTAGCCACTTTACCGTCGGCGACTGCCACCGATTTCGGAACGAAGTCTTGTTAGGACTCTGGAAGCAATTTTTGGAAAACATCGCAGCTGGGAAACTGCAATTAAAACCGCCGCCACCATTTAGGAGCATTTTCGAGTTATACAGCATCTTTCAAGCATCCGAAAGACCTCATGAGCCTCCGAGGTACTTCCCAAACTCGCATCCAGATTTACAATATCTCATTACGACAAATTTCTCTAACCCTGCAGAATCGGAAAAATACCAGTTGGTGAAGAAAAAGGATGAATATCTTCTTCGAGAATATCTTATTTCACGTCAATGAACTATTCGCAATAAAGAATGGGGAGCGGCGATTAAAATAATCGACCAAATGTTATCTTCAATATACCCCGGCGTCGAGGAGGCAAAACGGTGGTTAGCAGTCAAAGCATATCTCCTAGCCATCACCAAAGACTGGAACGCATCCATAGCCATCCAACAGCTTCTACAGCATGAACCTCTAAACACAAACGACCGCTTTCGCCTCGAAGTATACTTGACAAATGCAATCACAACGTTAGTCCACCAAAGAAACCTCGAAGCTGCCCGAAAATTCTGTTCTGCGGCGATTAAACTTCCTGAATTCGTGGTACTGGAAAACGAACGTGTCTGCGATAGAAAGAATGCGTATATACTTTATGGAATTTTATACCGGTATGCAGAAGGAATAGTTGAAAATAAAGAGGATCATATAAGATGGTTACAAAAGGCACTTTCTGCATGGGGGCAGGGAGGACATCTATTTGAGCCTGGAGCCCCGTTTCATTTTGTTATAGGTCTACTAATATAGTAGCGTCAATAAAGCCACTTTCACTTCCTCCTCCCTGCCTCCCACTCCCAAACTACTCCCCTAATAACCCCCCCAAAATCCCCCTGCCCTCTCCTTTCGATCCCCAACTCCTCATTAACCAACCTCCTCTTCCTCGAAAACGCCTCCCCAACACCATCACTAAACGCTACCGCCCAAATCTCATCCACTAGTCCCATCATATCCCCCCCTTGCACCCTCCTCTCACCCCTCTCCTTCAGCCACCCCGTCGTCCTCTCCACTACCTCCCACGGCCCCTTTTTATCAACTTTATTCAAAACATCAATAATATCCCTTTGACTAACCGTAAAGCTACTAATATAAACCAACTCACCCCCCCACCTCCCCGGTTGAAAACATATCTCAACCGTAGCCCTCGCCACATCCCCCATTCTTGAAACCTCAATCTTCTTCCTCCCAGAATCATAAACCTCCACCGTCCTACTCCCAAATTCAAACCCCATCTCCCCATCCAACAACGTCATTTCAAGAAACGCACCACAAATAACACCCGTATACTCCATCCCTAAAGGACCACCACAGACCCCAACAGCATGCTCAAGCACCTCCCTATTCTGCCTAAACACGCTTACGGAATTCGTAAGTTCCTCGTCACGAGTATCCAATCCGAATTCACCGACCACAAACCGGTTTACACCGACTTTTGAGGCGACCGTAAGCATGAGTTTTTGGTCTAGAAGCGCGTAGGGTGATATTGCGGAGATTATTATATCCTGTCTTGTAAACGCCGTAGCGAGGAAATTGGGGTCTTTGGTGTCGCCTTTGTGGATTTGCACGATTGATGGGTGGGTTGGGAATTTAGCGGTGGAGGTTAAACGGGTTAGGAGAGAGATCGCTAGGGGTTGGGATGGGTGGGTGATGGTGGTTTGGAGGAGCGCGGTTAGGATATGCTGGCCGAGGTCGCCGGTTGCCTATATATTCGATTCAGAATGGTGGTAGTATGTCAAGGGGGGGGTGTGCGTACACCGATGAGAAGGACGTTCTTGAAGTACTCTGTCATAATGCGAATTTGCGTTGTGTGGTATTTTATAGAAGTGTCGACGAAGTCGAGATATTAGGATCTACGGCTTTCTTTTAAGCTTGGGTATTTACAGTAGAGAGAGAGAAGTAGAAAGTTTATATCTTTTAGAAAAAGGTTGTTTCTCATCCAGCCGTCGAGAAATGTGATGATTACATAATTCTCGAATCTAGATCTCGGTATATAAGCTTGCTCTTCGTTTGCCTTCACATGATAAACGTTATGCAAAGATATCGTTGACGTCAAGAAGCAAAGTAAACCCTCTCGGGTATTACTTGTGTTCAATATTCCTTCCTACAGATGGAATTACAGATTGCACTCATATATTAAAAATATTTTCTCAAAATTTGAAGTATATGGTAAATTAAAATAAAAAAGTCCTTCACCCGTCTACTCTCTACTACACACACCCTCCCTTTTCATGGCTCAAGTATACTGTAACAAAAATATTCAAAATAGAATCGAAACTACCAATCCACTCCCATGACGTGCTAAATCCATCGGAAGTAAGCTAACTTATTCCAAAACTCTTCCGGCAGTAGAGGATGCACTTCTGTCCTTTGTCACTGTCTTCCTCAGACCCCTGCCGGCTTGAATCTGGGCAAATAACCCGCTCCTGTCTTGACCTCCGCCACCAATAGGTGGGATTGGGGGGCCACCCATAGGTGGAGGAGGGGGTCCGGGTGGTGGTGGGGGAGGAGCACCTCCTAGTCCCGCCGGCATTGGGGGGGGTGGTGGAGGCGGGGGTGGCATGCCCATGATTGGCGGTGCAGGTGGTCCTGTTGGAGAGAAGGCCGGTGGGCTAGTTGGGGAAACCACGGTTGCTGGCGACGCTCTGGGAAGTCCGAGACCGCCGAAGAACTGGCTTGCCAACTCTGCAGCACCTTTTCGTCCCACTTCTTCTTCGTCGTCATCTGCATCATTGTTATCGTCGCCGCTAACGACAGACCAATCATCATCATCCTTGGTCCCGTATCGTGGGATCTTGGGTGGTGGTGGAGCAGGTGTGGTGAATTTGTGGAATGGATTGTGAGAAACTTCAGAGGAAGGTGGTTGTGGAGATGTTACAGATGAGGAGGAAGCAGATCCATTAGATCCGATCTTTCGGAAGAAGGGGTTGGTTTCTGCGGCAGCAACAGTCTCTGTTTGCGTAGCAGCAGGCGGGGGAGGAGGAGGCGGTGATGCAACCTTTGGGGCTGGTGCATTCCATGACTCTTCTGGCTTTTCCTTTGTTGGGGTGATTTGCTGTGGACCTTCATCGTCAGAGGAAGATTCCTCTTCCGGTTGCTGTTGTTGATCACGTAGTCGTCTATTCGAAGGGATGTTAGCAACTGTTATGGCCGTGACAAAACTTCGAGATACATACCTTTCCTCTGCCTCGGCTTTCTCGAGCTCGGCCCTCATTGCAGCAAGTCGCTTGGCTCGCTCATCGTTTGCGGCCTTCTTCTTAGCGGCTTCAGCCTTCCTCAACTTCTCCTGCTGGCTTTGCTGCTCCAAAGCCTTGATACGATTGCGAGCCTCCTGTTGTTGCCTGATAATTTCCTCTTCTTCTCGACGTTCTTCCTCCCTAATGTATAGTTAGCACTCGAATGCCACCAAATCGATCATATACAAGAAATGGAACATACTCTAATCTCAATCTCTCAGCTTCCTGCTCCTCCTGCTCTCTCCTCTGCGCCTCCTCCTGTGCTAACCTTGCGTTATCTGGCTTCGATGGCGCAGGCTTCGCTCGTGGAGCTGGCGGTGGCGGTTTCTTAGCCTCGACGATGGGTGGTCCGAAGTCCGCAGCAAGCTTCTTCTGCCTCTCATCTTCCCGCCTTGCAGCTTCTTCATCGGCTTGCTTTCTCTTTTCTTCTCTCTCTTTCTTTTCCCTTTCGAGTCGTTGGGCCTTAGATTCCATTGGCGAAGAAGATCGTGCAATTCCAAATTCTGCCATTTTCGCTGCCATCCTTTCCTCAGCCTGGCGTTTAATTCTTGCTGCACGATCCTCCACCGCAGAAGGTGCCCCTCTTGAGTAATCAGATGCCCTAGGAGTCGCAGATCTGGAAGGAGGGCTTGCATCCCGTGTACCTCGATCTTCAATGGCATACTTGGGCGTAGGTCGTCTGTCATCCACCACATCCCGCCTACGGCTCCTATTATTCTTGCTCGACCTCTCAAGTTCGTAAATAAAGTCCCTAACCTCCTCTTCAACTCCCAAGCCCTCCTCCCACCGTCTCTTCTCGTGCTCGTTCGAAGATGAACTCTCGACACCATCGCCGCTACGCAGGGTATCCTCAATCGTGGTCTTCAACTCTTCACTCGTATCTTCGATATCTCTAATCATTCTCTCGAACCGTTCCTTCTCATCCCGAGCTCTATTCGTCTCATCTGCCAATCTCCTGGCAGCCTCTTCCTCACCACGGCCACTAGCATCAACAGGCGCCGGCTTCCCCGTCAACTCCGCCATCCTGGCTTGCATCCTAGCTCTAGCCCTAGCCTTTGATCTATCAGACTCTGTAATCGTTCCTCCGGGGCCGGTGCCAATAATATGCGCCGAAGAATCCGGGAAGGCCTTCGCATCCTTCAACCTGAACAACTCCAGCTTGGTTTCCATAATTCCCCTCTCAGCCTTCCTGATCTTGGAAGTAAGATCAGGCAATCTGTCGGTGAGATTTTGCAGCTGTCTCTTCAACTGCCTTTTCTCCGCCCCAGCGTCGGCGCTTCGAAGTCCGGCATTAGGATGCGCATCTATATCCTCTTGCACTCTCCGAATCCTCCTGTACAGATCATCGGCATCACGCCTATCCCGTCGATCAAGCACAGCATCCTCCTCATTCTGGTCTTCATCTTTGATGTCAATAGCATCCAACAAAATCTGTTTCTCTCTAACCTTCTTCTTCAACTGATCGACGGTAAGCTCCTCGCTCCGCGGGGCAGGCGATGGCGTCCTACCGCCGCCACCGGCTCGCCTACGAGCGCTACTTTGGTATCCGACTTCATCGTCATTATTTCTGAACAACGTTGCATCCTTCCTAACTTCCTGGATGCCACTGGACTTAAACGACCTGTTCTTCATCATACTGACACCGGTAGCTTGAGGTAACAAGTTCGCTCCTGTGGTCCTCCTAATCTCTGCATCTGCCTTCAAGTAATTCTTAACGGTATTAACCGAATCCGTAAAACCTCGCGTAGAGGGTGGGATAAGTTCTGGCGGTAGTCGCGCCGGTATTTCATTCCCCTGTAATTTTCTATAAATCAAGTGCATCGCAACCGCAAACTCGTCACGGTCTAGACGCCCTTTATTCCCAGGATCCGATAACGTCCAGATTCGTTCCAAATCGCCTCTGTCAACACCGGATTGACTAAAAATCTCAATTGCCTGTGAACCGGCGATGAACCCCTTTTTGAGACCGTCCCAAGCGCTGAAAATATTGTCGTAGATTGACTTCTCATCCTTGGTGATTGCCCAGGGAACCTTGGCGTTACCCGTCAGACCGGTGGTTGTGAAACCGCCTTGATGTCCTCCAGCATTGGGCATCATGCGGGCCCCAAGAGCTTCAATACCGGGTAAACCACCAGCAGGAGCATTGACGAACCCCCATTGGCCCGGGCGACCAGTTGGTTGAGCCTGGAGCGCGGAGAGGGTGTTGCCGGGGTTGAGATTACTGGTGAATTGAGAGGGTATTGATGGAACACTCGGATTGAGCAGGCTGCTCCCAGCGGTACGGCCAATGCTGCCGGTTTGTTGGTAGCCGGTGATCTGCGGGTTAAGATTAATTGAAGGGACTAGCCCCGAGCTTTGTTGGAAGCCGGAAGGTTGAGGCGGCAAGCCTGTTGGTTGTGAGGATATCTGCAGCTGACTTAATGCTGCTAGGTTTGATTGGTGAGTTTGCTGTTGCTGTTGAGGAGCCGGTGGCGAGATTGTAATGCTTCGTTCAGGTTGAGGAGGTGGAGTCGGTACGGGTGAGGCTGAGAACTTGGGTACGTTGGTTTGTCTCGGCTCATCGGGAACTGTGTCTGGAACGGCAAAGGAGATAATATCAACCATGCTGGAGACCTCGTTCAGGATCTTCTCAGGGAGCGTTGATGGTAGCGATTGGCCGGATCTTGCAACATTACAGAGCCACATTGCCACGGCGAATTCGGGGAACATAAGATGACCGGACTTCGTAGTGTCGGAGAGACCCCATATGATCTCCAAAGTTGAGCCTGGAAGGCCGGAGCGGAGAAGTATCTCTTTAGCAGTATTTCCGGAGAGAGCCTGGCCATCTTGTACGCCGGCTTTGAACAACTGCTCGAACTTGGCTTGATCGGCAGCTGTGATAAATGTTAGGCGTATGTTTGGAATCTTGACTTGGGCCTTCTTTGCAGATGATGCACCAGGAGTAGGAGTAGGAGCTGTCGGCGTCTGTGGTGGCAGTTGAGATTGCTGTTGCTGTTGGAACTGGCTCGGCATCTGAGGGACCGGAGGGACATTTCCAAAGCCTCCTGGAACACCTGGGGCCCCTGTCGGTTGAGGGACGAAGCCGGTGTATTGTGTACTCAATGGCATATGGGGATTGCCATAGCCGGTAGGTTGAGGCATGAATCCGCCTTGATATCCTGTCTGCTGAGGAGGCAGCTGACCGGGGATACCGAGGCCACCGCCATATTGCTGCTGCTGCTGCTGCTGTTGTTGTTGATATTGGCCCTGGCCGTACTGCTGCTGCTGGTTCGGCTGCTGGCCATACTGGCCTGGATTGCCATACATTGCGAAAAAGGTTTTATCTGTTGTGAGCCAGGTCTATCGGATGGCGAAGAAGATGGGATTGGTAGAAGGTAGAGGAGAAGGGGTGAGGTATAGCGAGGGAATTACGGATGCTCGTTACAATGCAGATATAAAAGCTGATAAGGACGCGTGGACAGGGAAAATACAAGGAAACAAAGGCGGAAGCTAATAGCAAGTGAAGAATCCACGAAGCCCTTAAGGCTGTGCATTCGTAGATGGGTGGATGGTGGTGGTGATGATGAGGATGAGGAGTCGTTAGCTGTGGTAGGGAGTGCAATTACGAGGCCCCGGAAGCAGGCAGCCAAAGCGGGAACAGGACGGCCAATCCCAAGTCTTGGCACCGCAGCGTCAACGTCCCCAGGATTATCTTCCCGGGGGGTTTCAGCCAACACACAATAAACCACAAACTCGTTATATAACATTTGCATTCGTGTCGCCATAGCTATGCATCTGCCAAACAACTATGCATCTATGCATGAGACAGACCTAACTAGCCCTGTCATGTTTGCTAAATGGCTTGCCATACTAACATTAGTTCAGTTTGGTTTCAGGACGGGGGCTGGGCTACCAGAACATCATTCTACTAGGACAGAGTAGCTAGTAGTTATAGTTAGTAGTTTCGAGATGTCGACGGAGGCTGAGCCGCCAAATTCACAAAACAAGTGGGAAATCATCTATCTTGAAACCAAGTACGTTTTTACATGTTAAAACTATAACTATGCTATTTTATATCCAATTAGTTTGTACAAACTGACATGCATACAGATCGCCATCTTCTGGTGGTTAATGCTGGGCAATGTACCTAACGTCGATCGGGAACGTGTCCTGTTAATTAATGCCATAACTTTGAACTCAAAACGCATGAACATCTGCCTCAATACGCAGTTGCACTTTAATGAATGGTCGGTCTTGAAATCTTAGGGACAAGGGGCTAACGATCGGCCGTGAACAATAAGAATCTAAATATTATTTCTCGCATGCATGCGCGAAGTACTCATGAAGTTACACCCATCGATCGTAGATAGATATTTTGACTACCTATACTGATTAATTCAAAAAATCACAATTGCAACCTTACAATCAGGAAACAAAATCGTTCCGCCCAATAGAAAACAAAGAATTGCAAAACTATTTCAGACATGCGAAAAAAAGACCGCAGCTAGCGCAGCTCATGATGAAATCAACTACGATGGCTTCTCCAAATCCCCAGTTCCTCCTTGATTCGCCATTCCCCGTTTCGTTTCCGATCGGCCGTCGACAGCCTCCCTCTGTCCTTGCGGTAAAGCCCCAAGCTCCCGCTTGGCGATGAATCCGCCAGAAGACGAACCTCCCCCACCAGGCCCCTGACCGCCGTTATTCCAAAAATAACTATCATGATCATAAGAATCACGATCCACACCCTTCCCTTTACCCTGACTCGACCTGTGAACCCACTCGAGCTTCCCAAGATCAATGATATTACCATATTCGTCGAGTAGATCTGGCCCATATAGATACTCATCTCCGTCCCCTTCAGCCGGATCAACATCATCATCTTCATCTGCATAAGTATAGCCACTCGAAGTTGAGGCTGGATCCTCAGGCACAAAATATATAGGATCCTCCGTAAAACTCATAGGATCGAGTCCAGGGGGAAGGTATCTCCATCCAGGGTTAGTATTCCGGACCGAATGTGGGATTTGGTTGAGTGCGGGTTGGATTTCTTCATAAGTATATGTTCGGCCCGGGGCCCCGGGCAGACTTATATAGTTCGTTTTTAAGACTGTGGTACAAGTGCAACCTACCGCGCAAGACATCGACGGGTCAGACAAGGTTGCAACGCCTCGATGATATTAATCCAATCTATTCGGATGCAAAGGGGCACATCTTACCGAAAAAATATGTACAAACATGCGGCATCCGAGCAGCCCTACACCCGTGATCATACCTCCAATTTGGGGGTTCAGGGGACATTTCACCTGTCTCCTGATCACATCGGCAGGATGTGCATTTCTTTTGCTTCCATCGAACAGCCTCGAAAAGCGGAACATCATCTCCGTTATATTGCCACTCCTTGTAACCCTCAACAAAGGGCTCGATCTCACTGTCCCATTCCTTCTGAGTCATACCGTGTTCAGGGGGATTTATAGTTCGTTGACCCTCAAGGATCGGTATAAGCACCTCGCCAGTGAGATAGGGGATAGTCTTGCACATAATTCTCAATTTCCCCGCCTTATAAAATATCTTAGGTGTAATGACACGTTTATTAGCCGAGATTTCGGCAGCGGGGTCCGAAATGGCTGTTCCGGTAGCGTCTATGCCTGATGCTGTTGTGCTCGCGCTCGGGATGGCATCGGTAGTGACGACCGTGCTGATGCTTAGAGTCCTCACCGGCTCTCCGGTAGACATCGAGACCCCGCAGCCAGATATATTGATTGCATTCGCATTCGCGGTGCAGGTCGCTTGTCCAGTGTGGTTTTCGTCGATTATCCAAGTGGTGTCAGTGGGGGTAGAAAAGTTTAACGTCCCGGATACGGACTTGCCGGTCGATGGGGTACCGGTAAACGTGGCTCTCGCATCCGGAGCTGATGCTTTTGTGTGATTTGCCCGAGAAACCGGTGATGATATGACCCCGGAGATGGCGGCTAAAGATAATAAAACAACGAAGGATTTAGGATGAGTAGGACGGAGGATCCGGAGTTTAGAAAAATAAAAGGGTCCCATGGTCCGGGATACCAGGGTCACACGTAGATAGTATAGATTCAAGTCTATACAAGTATGCAGTAATTGGTACGTATAAGCGAATGGGCTGGCAAGCGCTGAGGAAGGATGAATTGCAATAAAGACGAAAGAAATCTGCAGCCCCGGCCTCATCAATCATTTAATAAATACCCTAAGAGCAGTCTAGTATTGTCTCGTAGGTGCTGTCCCACCAAAATGAAATGTGTTCCAGATCCCTGAAAGTTTTAATATACTAGTAGCCATCAACGGCATACCGTACACGGACTCTGTTATATATAGGTGGCTCGGTCTGTCACCCGTAATTCCAACATCAATAGATATTGCATAGCACCATACTCTCGAATGGAAGTACTGCGCCAAAAACACGGCGTCTATTGATACGGTATTAATAGGGACTTTTCGTCACAAGATGGTACTACAGCATTCGATCCAGATTAGGACGGTATTAAAAAGTGAAAGTTTACTAGCAATTCGGATTGAAACGGCATTCAAAACACCACAGTACATTATTGACCCAACGTTAAGTACTTAAATAGTATCATGTTACTATACACCTGTCCATTATTTGTGAGCTGCTGTAGATGAAAGTACCTAGTATAAACAAGTAGCTCACATTCTACTGTTAACTGACAGCTCAAACTTGTTTACGATTGTCTCTCGGGTGGAAAACGTTTATACCTCAAATCCGTGTTGCAAGTTGGTGGATGTTGTAATTTTACCCCTGCAAGTTGCACAGGCTCGAGACCAATCCCCAGTGTGGTGATGTTAACCGGTACCGGAGCGGGTATTCAAACGTCTTCCCGAAGCCCGCAATAATATATACTAGTACTGTCAAATACGTAGAATAAATGCAATGCAGGGCGTGCAGAGCTAGAGGGGTCGCACAACGGCCGCCGTGATCGATCCTATCGCATTCTCTTTTCCGCAAATCTTGCAGGCGAAAAAAAAATCTTTTTCTTGTTCTGTTTTCGATTTTATTTCCTTTTAAAATCTCATTTCTAATATTTATACTCGAGGAGCTGTCGTGGTACAACGTTAATTTGTTTAACTAACAGCTAAGTTTGGGAGGCAGTGGGACAAGCCGTCCGAACGTTTTTTTTTCTCGAGTCCGCTTCCCTTCACCTAGTTTGAAAAAATTAGGCTTTCGAACCCAACCCTTCGAGTATCAGAATCAATTGCATCGTTGAAACAACCACCGAAATGGACGCAGAAGGCGAAGTAGAACAAAGACCAAGGACCGGTTCGTATTCTATCCATCATTCATCTGCTCGAGTTTCCTCTGTTCCGCATCTCGTTTTTCGCATCTGATGATGCCCCTCTTTGGTGCTTTGGTCGCTGCCCCACCATACCATACAATACATTTCAGGTGCCCCTCCATGTGATCATTGCCGTTCACCACAAGGCTTATAACGGAAGGAGCCTTCCTCCCCGCCATTTCATTCTTGCTTTATCTTCTTTTTTTACAAGGACAAAAGAAAGAAAGGAGTTTTAGTTGAAATTATTTTTTGCATTTTACTTTACCCTCTGTTCTGGAATTTTTTTTTGGTCGTTCTTGGCAGTAGCTGCTCCGGGAAATGCTAACGATGCGATGCGACAGCAATCCTCTCCGTCTATGACAAAACCGGTCTCCTCGACCTCACTAAAGGTCTTCGGGACAATGGCATCCGCCTGCTCGCCAGCGGCGGTACCGCTCGAATGATCCGTGAAGCCGGTTTCGATGTTGAGTATGATACCTCTTTCTACCGTCTTCCCCAAGGGTATATATTCTAATTATGTCATACATAGGGATGTCTCCGCTATCACTCACGCCCCCGAAATGCTCGGTGGCCGTGTTAAAACCCTCCACCCCACCGTTCACGCCGGGATCCTCGCCCGAGACCTCGAATCCGACGACCGAGATCTCCAAGAGCAGGGAATCGACAAGGTCGACTTTGTAGTCTGCAACCTCTACCCTTTCAAGGAAACTATTAATAAGATCAACGTTACCATTGAGGAAGCCGTGGAGGAAATCGATATTGGTGGTGTCACTCTCATCCGTGCTGCTGCTAAAAACCACTCCCGTGTCACTATCCTCTCCGATCCAAGGGACTACCCTGCTTTCCTTGAGGAACTTCATTCGCAAGGTGGAGTTCAAGAGTCCAGCCGTAAGCAGTATGCTCTCAAGGCTTTCGAACACACCGCCGACTATGATGCTGCTATCTCTGAGTTCTTCAGGAAGAAGTACGCCGGTAATGGTGTTAAGCAACTTACTCTCCGTTATGGCGCAAATCCACACCAGAAGCCTGCTCAGGCTTACACTTCTCTCGGAAACCTGCCATTCAAGGTTCTTGCCGGTGCACCGGGTTACATCAACCTTCTCGACGCTTTAAACGCCTGGCCACTTGTCAAGGAGCTTAAGCAAAGCTTGGGACTTCCTGCTGCCGCTTCGTTCAAGCATGTTTCTCCAGCCGGTGCAGCGGTTGGTGTCCCTCTTAGCGATGTTGAGAAGAAAGTCTACTTTGTCGACGACATTGTCGGCATTGACGAAAGCAAGGTCGCCACCGCCTATGCCAGAGCTAGAGGTGCAGACCGAATGAGCAGCTTCGGAGACTGGATCGCCATCAGCGACGAAGTCGACCTTCCGACTGCCAAGATCATCAACAGGGAAGTCAGCGATGGTATCATTGCCCCGGGATATACACCTGAGGCTCTTGCGATCTTGAAGGCCAAGAAGGGTGGGAAATACACAATCTTGGAGATCGACGAGTCCTATACTGTATGAAAATTGCCCGTTCCGTTTGAATATTTTACATCTAGCTAACCAGCAATAGCCCGGTCCCGTCGAAAGTCGTACCGTCTACGGCGTCACCCTCTCCCAGCAGCGTAACGACGTCAAAATCACCCCTCGCACTTTCTCCAACATACACACTCCAAACGCCGAACCTCTCTCCGAATCCGCCCTCATCGACCTCACCGTCGCTACCATCGCCCTCAAATTCACCCAATCGAACTCCGTCTGCTACGCCAAGAACGGTATGGTTGTCGGTCTTGGTGCTGGCCAACAGAGTCGTATCCATTGTACCCGTCTCGCGGGTGATAAGGTTGACAACTGGTGGATGAGACAAAACCCCAGAGTTTTGGCATTGAAGTGGAAGAAGAGCACGAAGAGGCCAGAGAAGAGCAATGCCATTGATCTGTTGGTTACCGGACAAATTCCTGAGGACGGCCCGGAGAAGGTTGCGTTTGAAGGTGTATTCGAGGAGGTTCCGGAACCTTTCTCGAAGGAGGAGAGGAAGGAATGGATGGCGCAGTTGGAGGGTGTTGCTTGCTCGAGTGATGCTTTCGTAAGTTTCTTACCTCTCTAATTTTTTTGGTTTTCTTGAAATAGGTATGCTAACCGTTCATAGTTCCCATTCTCGGACAACGTCTATAGGGCTGCGAGGTCGGGAGTCAAGTACCTTGCCGCCCCAGGAGGGTCGGTCAACGACAAGGTTGTTCAGGATGCAGCTGAGCAGTGTGGAATTGTCTTTGTAGAGCAGAGCACAAGATTGTTCCATCACTAAATGTCTCTTGTTCTTAAAACAAAAAAAAAATCTCATGTTGATCAAGATAGCCGAGTCTAAATATGTTGATATAGCGCATAACCCCCTGGGAGGATGAATTGATATCTTTTCGAGCTAGTTGATTGACGGTATCCGTGCGTCGACTTTTGCAATTGGCCGTTTTGTAGAGCCTACAGCTTGTGGTTCATAGGTCCTAGGGGTTGTAATGAATGCTAGGGAAAGGCCGACTGTTGCACGTTGGGCTTTTCTTCGTCGGGCTCTGGTAACGATGGGGGTCCGGGTCGGCTTAAGCTGGCAAATGGCCTCGACACTACGATAGACTCCCCCTCAGCAAGAGCATCCGGCCGCATGGCCATTTTGAGATCTAAAAGTTGCACCATCTTCGTCGTAAATGCGAAATACCGATTCGACTTTCGGCCGTCAAAATCGTCATGTGACTTCGTATGAATGGGGAAGTCCGGTCAAATGATTACTTTGACAGCTTAAATGTATAGTAAAGTCGGCGGCTGCGGTTCATGGTGCCTTGGTTCTGGTTGTCAAAATCATCACATGATATGGATCAATAATTTATATTTTCCAAGGAGAGGCCTGGCCACGTGATCATTTAAGGCACCTTAGTTCTGGCCGTCGAAACCGTCATATGATTTCACTACTATTATAAACTCATGGAGCCGTTTCCACGTTGTATTTTTTGTGTTGCATTCCATATTCATGTCAACGTCCGACCGTAGAATTCAAATCGAAATAGCTTAGCTAAGTCGGCTTTGCATTTATTAGATCTGTAAGGTATTCTAATGCCAGGCCAGTCATATAGCGAGATTGTGTCCCCGTTATGACTATTCATTCATCAGCAAATGCTATGATCACAATTGCACAAGCCCCAACTTGCAACGAAAATCTATATCATTCGTTGATCTATAATATACCGTGGCTGTGGAGATTACAGTGAGGCTGGAGATCCTCAGCCTTCCCGAACCGTGTGGCGGATTGCAGAACTGGACCAAGCTGCTGGAGAAAAAAAAAAAAAAAAAAAAAAAACGTGGTTGTACGGGCCTGCAGGATGAGATCAGAGTTATACACCTCTGATACTTCTACTGACCTCCAAACTAATAGATACCGCAGTATGATGCGTATGATGCTAACTTGGGTATCAAGGTCATGCGGCGCCAGCTCTAGCACATTGGCAAGCTTGAAGCTGTCCCCGCGAGGGTACTGCCGCTGCCTCAGCTAGCATTCAAGGCTGAGGGAAAAACATGTACATCCGAACCGCTGGTGTAGACACGTACATGTACCGTACATGTATCTACTCATCTGCAGATACTTTTTTTATAACAAAGGCGCATGAAAAGTTGATACCATACACCCCTGCAGCCCACCACAGCCATGGGTCGCGGTCGTCGAGTTTGCACCCACAGACAATCACCCAATCTCCGAATTTGTTAAGAAATCACAAGGATAGAAGTTAGCTGCATACACACCCTTTCCTCATGACGCTGGTTTGCTAGCGTGACCGCATCGGTACCTGTCGATGTTTTACCCTCCGGTTCCAAAAGGGAAAATCGCGTGAACCGGGGGTAGGGAGGGGGATTTAATTTTTTTTCCTTTCTTTCTAAAGACTCCTTTCCTTTCTTCTCTAGACTTCATTTTTTTCTCGATAGTTTGCTTGCTGTTATTATCTTGACGTCGGTCGATTACAGGTACGATATTTCTCCATCCGGTATCTTGTACTTCTCCGTACAATCCCTCGCCTCGAAACCCGTTTCATTGCGCGATGTTTGCGCACCAACCAGCCGTTCTGCCGAACAATTACAAACCCCAGAGCAATGCAATGTGCAGCTGCTGACTGTTCTGTTTCTCTTCTCTCTCCTTCAGTTTTAAAAACGAACGAAAGCTTAATATCCGACCGCGGAAACCAAAAAATCAAAAAAAAAAAAATCAAATTATTTTAGAACCGAATAAACCTCTTTTCGCATACGAGTTTCATCGTCGGACCATATCACCGGTTGTTCGAATATACAACTATAACCTACCTTGCATTACAACTCCCGGCTCCCCGCGATTGTCGGCCGTATACTCCCTACCATTCACGTCACGATATTTCGAGCGAGCGAACCGGCCTGGAGGAGAAAAAGGTCTGACGGGAAAGCTGCTCAGTTGCACGGAAATTCCCACATTGTCCCCATCCCGTTTACGAGAGAAGGGTCCCTTATCCTTATATCATACTATACTGTACCCGTATTTCTAGACACGTCTCGACATAAATCCCCGTTATATTCTTGAGCATTCCGACATCTTCTACGTTACGTATATAGCAATCGGATCTGTTCTTTTGCATCTACGGATGGGCAATTGAGGAGGGAGAGAGAGAAAGAAGTTTAGGACAGAGCCCTAAGATCCCAATCTGCTTGATCAAGTGAAGGAAGGGTCCCCGTCTCTCTCCAACAGTTCTACTTCTTATTCCCCACTTTCCCCGGAATATCACATTGCCGCCCTTTCTTTTTTTCGATCGGTTTCGCCAGCGGGTTTCGTTCGTCTTCCGTCAACTTGACGCCAACTTGACGCCAACTTGTTGTAGCTGCAGGTTACATACGCCTCCTTCCTTTCGCTCGTCCGGAAATTTTTCGAAAAGGTTGATTCGGCAAAAAGCAAAGTCGCTCAGACCGACCAGTTCAGGGAAAAAAAACTTTGACCCACCAACCAACGGTGCAGAAAGAAGCCAGGTCTTATTCCTCGCCCAACTACGCCATCGCGAATTATTTTATTAGTTATTATTCTCCTCCCCCTCCGTTATAACCTCCGAAATATAGTCGTCGTGTCCTTCCCTTTCCCTCTTCTTTCTGTTGTTTGTGGTTGTTGTTTGCAAGAAGGGAGCAAGTGTCGTTGGAAGAGGGAAGAATCAAGAGGCAAGATTCGGACCCCTGGAAAAGCTGCCAAACACAAACCCGACCTCTCCCCATCTCATCTTTTCTAATTTTCTCCAATTCACCCGAAAAACCACCAACAACAACCACAACCACCATCATCCTCCGTACTTCAGACCGAATTGTCCACCGGCCGTTTCTTTCTAAATATTCGAACGATTTGGGCATCTTTCTTTTCATGTTACCGACGGTTCTAGTCTAGGTACGAAGGGTTTGGCGGACCATGTCGTCGCGCACGGCGGGCTTCGCGGACTTCTTCCCCGACAGACCGTCGGCGTTGAAGGAGAAGGATAAGGCAGCAACAGCTCTCTCAGCTCAAGCAACTGCGACTCCATCGACATCTCCTCCCTTGTCAGCTCACAAGTCTCGGAACAATAGCTTGTCATCACTCAATCACGTCAAGGACTCCTCTCTTGCATCTGTTACATCTACATCTACATCTACCGCTACTATATCTAATCATGTGCACTCCTCCTCCACTTCATCCACCGCTACGGCTGTGGTACAGGCTATCGCCATCCCCACCCCTACTGATGACTACGATGCCGGCGAACTCTCGTCTTCGTCCGCTCCTGCTTCTGGCGGGGAAACCTCCTCGCTCGCTAGCAACGGGTCGTCGTCGTCTGGTCCTCCCTTCCACAACTCCCACACCCTTACCCCCGTGACCACCACCTCCTCTCCGCCCCCGAGACCCTCGAGCCCGGACCATTCCCTCAAGAATGAGATCACGCAGACCTCACTATCTGCCTCCGGTACTAATCTTCCGGTCAAATCTCCGGCCCCGACAGCTATCGACAGCTTTACCACTTCCTCCCGGAGACCCGGATCTTCTTCTGGACCAAAAATTTACGTGAAACCGATGCTCCCGAAACGGAACTATTGCATCATTTTTGACCCTGAGCTCGAAGGCCGTGGTTCCACCAAAAAGTCCGAAAAGGCGAAACCTCAATATCGTTTCGACGGCGGTGGTGTAAGTTCCCATCCTCCTCCGCCTTTCAATTGCCACCTGAAGAGCTCATAGAAAAGGCTTTTACCGGTGAGAATATACTAATTTCGACTTTTTGCATGCATACAGCTACCGGGTCCGGTCTCCGACCCTCGTCTCAGAATCGCAAATTACCACCTAGGCGCAACTAAGGGTAAACGGCGACTTCGCAAATCACCCTACGAGCTCCATTGGCCCACCGACGAGAATACCATCGGCCCTGGACCTCCTACCCAAATCGTTATCTCGGGACTAACTCCGTTGCATACACAGCAAGACGTGCATATGCATTTTAGGATGTATGGCGAGATCGCCGAGCTCGAAATCAAGCTCGATCCGACGACGGGGGCATCAATGGGTGTGGCGATGGTAAGGTATCGTGAAGTTAACGGTCGTAAGGCTTCGGCGCACGAGAGTGCGAAACGGGCAGTTGCGAGCGGTAATGGATCGAAGATCGGTATGTCGATTGTGACCGTGGAGTTCGATAGAGACGGTGATCGGAGTCGGAGGTTGATGGAGAAGTACTTGGCCAAGAAGAAGAAGGATGCAGACGACGCTGCTAGAGAAGCAAAGATTCGAAATTTGGCGCCAAAGGCTCCGTCGAGTATGCTTGCTGCCGCCAAGGCTACTAGTCCTCCACCTCCGCCGCCAGCTCTCCAACAGCAACAGCAACAACAACGAGATAAATCGTCTAGGCGAGATCGGAGTGCCTCGAGAAGTCGGACACCGGTGAGAGATGCGAAAAAAACCGATAGCCGGAGCAGGTCGACTTCTCGGCAGGGTCGGTCGACGAGCCAGTCCAAGCCTGCGGAGGTTGTCGAAAGGCGCATTTCCCCCAAAACTCGCGAACAGATTGGAGACAACCCCTATCTTTTCATATCAGCAAAGTCGATACCAGCAGACGAGAAATTTGTTGTTCATTTGCGAGGCCGACTCCGGAGGTACGAGTGGGATAGAATTGTGGTCGATGACTCCGGATTTTTCATTCGGTTCTCAAGATTTTCGGAAGCCGAACGATGTTTCGATATGTGCGATGGTATGCCTCTATTCTCCTATGTCATGGATATGGAGATCCACAAGGGCCAAAATGGACGAGGTGAATCACGTTCAACATCTCGGCCGCGACAGAGGCCATTCGACGGAGACAGCTATCGTCCTGGTAGGGATGACAAGCCAAAGGAGAAAGAACGGGAAGCTCGTAAGAAGGTTGTGTATCATGCTGGTACTAGCTCGATGAACCTGCTTGGTGTGGACCTTAGGACGATGATGATCCAGGATTTGAAAAAACGGGTGTCTGCGCCGACGATTTATGATGGAGCTGATGCACACAGATCGAAACGTCAGAAACCGAGCGATACCGCACCCGCATTCAAAGCCCCGCTTCCTTACTCCCCGATGCACCATATCGCGATACAAAGCCCCTCCCTTAAAGAAGATCAGCCGGCGCCGACACTTGCGAGCCGGTTGGCGGCGCTGCCACGGTTTAAGAAGAAGGAAAAGTCTACCGCAGCTAGATCTGCTGCTAACCGGGGCAGCCCTCTTAAACGACGGGTTACCAAGGTGGCAGATGTTAGACCCCTTCATCATAGGCTCGGACGGTATGATTCGGATGACTCGGATGAGGATGATTCGAATGTCCCGACCAGGTCCGCTAGCCGTACTGCGTACTTGTCTTCAGACGAGGATGACACGTCGACCCACCATACTGGGACACCGAAGAAGCAGAAGAGGGGCACTAGGAGCGTGTCTTCTAAGATGATGGATATGTCGGCTACTTCAGATGAAGAGGAGGATGAAGATTTGTTAAGAAAAATCTCGAGGAAGAAGAAGGAGGAGAGGGAGAGGAAAGAGAAGGAGGAAGAGGAGGAAGAGGCTGACGCTCACATAGTCCCTGATGAGATGGATGTGGACGATGCGATGTCTGAGGTTGCGGAGGCACAACCGAAGGGTAAACATCGGTTGGTCATCTCTTCGAGTGAGGATGAGGACGAGGAGGACCTTGACGAGGTTGACCTGGTGCCTGTACCTGACATTCCCCAAGTTCGCGAGGATCTGGCATTGAAGAACTTGCAAGCCGATGACCTCCATCTCGGAGACGCTAAGCCTGGGTTAGTGGTTGATGACGAACCATTGACCGAGACAGCTGATGAGAAGACAAAAGCGAAGAAGAAGAAGCGACCGGCTAAAAAACTCACACTTGGCAAAAAGAAGTCGACGGCGAGGAAGAGCAAGAAAGAGGTTGTGGAGGTTGTGGAATCTGAAGATGAAGCTGTAGAAGATATAAAGGAAGACGAGGCAGTGCCTGCCGCTGCCCCGGTTGCTCGGCCGAGTGATAGCTGGCCGGAGTGGGCTCGACCGACTCAAAGTGAGAAGCCTGTGCGGACCTTCGTGGACGATGAACCTTATGTGTTGGATCTGGACGGTCTGCAAGGTCTTGTTAAAGACGATGAAGATCTTCAGTTTCTCCAGGCTGCACTTGGGAATGTGGAGCTTTCTGACCTCGGGAGTGTGGACCTGTGGGCGTATCGACAGAAGGAGATGAAGTTTGTCAATCTCGATGTCCGCGGCCCAACAGAGAAACGCTTCCAGTATGAAGGCTACTATAAAGGTAACACGACTGGATCAGCTCGAACACAAGGGTCTAGCAGAATTCCGGACGCGGAGAAGGCACAATACCTACCTCATCGACTTCGACTAGCTAAACAGAAGGCAGACCGCGAAGCTGCGACCAAGGCGAAGGATATGTCTCTAGCGAACAAAGAGAGTCAGCCGATCGTTAATAATGTGGTCAAAGATACCTCTCGTTCGAACCGCGCCAACAATCGACGTCTCGCGGCGGAGGTCAACTTGCAGAAGCAGACACTGGCAGCTGTCGATGTTCACGATGTCATCAACTTCAACCAACTGAAGAAGCGGAAGAAGCCTGTCCGATTCGCTCGATCTGCTATTCACAACTGGGGCCTATATGCTATGGAGAACATCTCGAACAATGAGATGATCATCGAGTATGTTGGTGAGATCGTGAGACAGCAAGTCGCAGACCTAAGAGAAAAGAATTACCTCAGGAGCGGGATTGGAAGCAGTTACCTGTTCAGAATCGATGAGACAACCGTTATTGACGCGACGAAGAAAGGTGGTATCGCGAGGTTCATCAATCATAGCTGTACTCCGAACTGTACAGCTAAGATTATCAAGGTTGAGGGAACCAAGAGAATTGTGATTTATGCGCTGCGAGATATTCATAAAGGTAAGCACCGCTGCCTTGTAGGTTGTTGGAAGAAGGGAAACTAACGTTGTTTGATGATAGATGAGGAACTCACCTATGATTACAAGTTTGAACGCGAAATCGATAGTGAGGAGCGCATACCTTGTCTTTGTGGATCCAGCGGCTGTAAAGGCTTCCTTAATTAATAACCTTGGAGCGCTACCGTTTTTCGATTCGGACATCAATTTCTTCCTTGGCTTTTTCCTTTCATACAAACCACGACCGTTCAACCACTATCGCCAGGCCACAGCCGACATCTTGCAGTTGGCCGAGTCTTCCACGTTTCAACACTTACGACCATTGTTTCAACATCATAGCTTCGCAGGAACGATAATTTCTTTTCCTTCCTTAAGAACTTAATCCTTTCAACAAAAAGTCAGCCAATATTTTTCTTCTCCAAGAGATGGGAAAAAAGTTTTTAATGATGGGATACCCACCAAAGCACGATATACTAGGAGTTTATAGGCGTTTTGTCTTTCCCACCCTTTCCATTATGATTCTCTTTTCATCGACAGCATCTTATAGGGGATAACAATCTTACCTCGTTTTTCTTCTCCTGATCATCTGTATCCCTGGGTCATCATCGGCTGGCTGTCTTCAATGCTCTGTCTGTCACATCTACCAGTGATAGTCGGTTCCTTTTATCGATATCTCCCCTTCTGTTATTTCTTGCTGTTAGCGGGTTTTGTTAATGCCGTTTCCTTTTTTTCGTTCTCTTGAGGGGCGTACTGTACGCCGTATGTCCTTTGTTCCCTTTTTTTTTTCTTTCTTAATCTTCTTTTTGTGACATACTATAAACAGGCTAGCTCTTATTCCAAAGAAGGGCCATAGCTGGCCTCTCTCACCTTTGCTGGTTTAACCCCCTCCCTTCAAACACCTCTCGTGTTCAAATAGCTTTCTTGTTGTTGTCGTCCTCCTTTTTTAGATCAATGCTTTCCTAGTGATGGAGAATAGCGGGGCGATAATTAATGTATCTTCTCTCCCTTCCTTCCCCTTTCATAATTCTCTTCTGGTTGTGGTACACGGGCAGCCTTGAGGTGATGATAATGTATCCGGATGAATGAGGTTTTCCCTCCTCCTTAATTTTTTCTTGTTCTTCTCCTTCTGCCTCTTCTTCGGTGCTGAGGTTCTTCTTGGTTCTTCATGCATTTATATCATGATTCGATGGATCGAGGAGTTTGTGTTCTCTTCTTCTCCTTTTGTTTATGCACGGTCTCCATGTCGATAGAAGGTTTGGAAGGCGTAATATATGCTCGAGGGAGCGAGCGGTTGGTTAGGTTGTTAGATGCGCGCATCGTTTTCAAGATGTAGGGTGTAGATAAATAAACTGGGGGAGGCGGTGTTTACCTCCTCCCCTCTCACTAGATAGTTGATATTGAGTTGTTAAAAGGAAATAGATGGTTTCTTGTTATACCTAAATCCAGCAGCAGCTAGAGCTCGTCGTTCCGAGCGAGGATGATGTCCTCCTGTTAAGGTGTCGTAGTTGATGTTGCATGCAAGTACCATGATGGGTTGGCTGATGGAGGAAATGCGTCCGAATGAATATCTACAAGATAAAAAAAATAGATGCAACCGCATCGAGGTTCTTGGTAGCCAGCCCTTCAAGGAAGCTACCTACCCTGCGAGATAGAATTCGAGCATGGAGGAGAGAGCTCGCGAGGCTTCGAGGTCGAACGCGGACCTGGATCTAGCTCGACTCTCAGGATGCATGTAATTATACAGAATCACGCCGTTGCTGGAGATCATATTCGTCCGAAGGAGGTCTCGGTCCAACATCGGGATTCTCTGCTGGCGCAATAGAAGGGAGGAAATGGATGGACTGAGGATGATCGATCACAGATTCCTAAAATATATTCATTATGCATTGATCATGATTAATATATGTATTTGATGATTCGTGGGGCGCTGGGAGAGGTAGGTATGCGGGCAGACATGTCGATAGTGGGAATGTGAAATTCACCATCTTTGATCCGGGTATGAACATTGCTCGTAGACTGTGGGCATTGTAGATGATGTTTGTTGTGAAAAGAAAATTTAGAAGATGAGGGATAGGTTCGTGGAGGTTGACCTTGATCAATATTTCCCAAATGCATCACGGAATCTGGCATCGGGGTTATCACAAAAGCAACAAGAGCAAAGACTGATCGAAACCACAAATCCTTCTTTTCAATTCCGCCAGTTTCATGAGCTCGGACAACTAAAGATCCTATCTAAAAATACAGAATTCGCATTCAAATACTCATAGCGAATGACCATGTTGGTATTAAACCCCAAAATTTCCAATGCAGATGCTTCCGGAACGCCAATTACTTGCAATACTCAATGCTGAACGAATGATTCGACGACGCAGATGATTCCAATATACAACTAATACTGCCCCGATACCGGATGGAGCAATGCCTCTGGCCTACATATGTCCTTGTTTTCTGCCCATTCTTCCCAGAAGGCTTGGGCATCTTTCGCGTCTCCGGAGTACTATGGTTGAAGCTGTTAGCGGGAGACGGAGAATCATGAATCTGGAGAGCTCTTACGCTTAGGTCAAACGCAACTTTCTCTTGCTGCACTGTGACAGCATCGTTCGTTGCCACTTTTGCAGTGATGGCATTCGAAGCGGCGGCTTCCTCAGCTGTATACAAAGGATGTTGGTAGAAGAAGGCGGTGAGGTTCTTATGTGCCGCGACTGTTGGAGCAAAGTACTCGGAGTGGCAGTTGATGTTCTGCATGTTGACTGATGCTAGAGCCTCCACCATGCGTCTCGAGAATCCACTATACCACTGTTAGCTTGGAACTGAGTTGGGTTGGTGGAAGGGATTGTTTTACATACCCGACAGCACTTAGGCTCCTCCTGACCTTGCCTTTCTCATTCCCATCGACCTTGAAGAATTGGAGGCACGCTGACTCGAGTGCATCCCAGTTCTCTTCTGGCTCTCTTGTAACATCGAAAGTTACGAGATCGGGTCGCTCCGGCATGCTCTTCCCATCGTCCTTGAGTTCCCTGTGGAAAGCATACTCCTCATCCACGCTCTTCAACAAAGTATCCCATCGCCCTATCAATCTCGTATGCGCGTTGACGAAATACACAAATTCATATTTCGAATAGTCACGCATAAATTTCTGAACCGCAACATGCATATTGCTTTCATACTTGTCGAATGGGACATCCTTGCCAAGATATGTCTTCAAATCGTCACTGTTGAAGGTTAATGCTAACGGCCTAAGTCCCTCTGGGATGACGTGGTTTACATAATCTTTCTGTGCCGCTTTGTCACCGTCGACATAGACGAGGAGGTAGACATGGAACTCCGCCACCCATCCTGCTTCTGTAATTAATGCGCTAAGGTGGTGCATAAAATGTTGGTTCCAACTTTGACCCTTCGCCATGTGCACCACCAACGCACGCTTCCAGTCCTCGTTACAGTCATTTATAACCCCTAATGTTCTCGAGAAGCGGGGAACGGGGTTCAAATATTTCCCGAACCTGTCATTGTAAGTCCAACAGCCAGCCGACGGTTTTCGTCCCACGGAGAACCACGTTTTAAAGGATTGGCCTTGTGATTTGGATTTCCTACCCAATACGACATTGTCGCCTCTGACTACGTTGAATTTTACGGATGGTACGCTGTCGAGTGCGATTTTGCGAGCTTCGTCAGCTGCGGCGGGGTAGCAGTTGTATTTTGTGAGAACTTCGGTCAAGTTGAAGTTTTCATCGTCAGACGGTGTTAGGAATGGTTTTGGTGCTGGAGTTGTGAGTGATGCAGGGTCCTGCGACGGTTTCGATGGTGTGTTAGGGTCTATGCCGTCTTCATCATCCGTTGGATATCCTTCATGATTTTCGCCAGCATGTTCGGATGCCTTTGTTGGCGGAGTAGATGGAAGTGCCTGCGCCGTAGCGGTAGCCAGAATTATGGACGTATGAAACAAAGTAGCAGTATATGTGATATGGCATGTTGATTCCGCCACTTGTATCGCTGGAGGACGGTTCTTTTGACTCGAAGGTATTATGCCATCCTGTGAGAGTTTTGTCGCTGAGAAGCCGAACCAAAGCGTGGTGATCGTGACCAGCACGAACCCGGCCGCGAGGATTAAACGTGGGCTGAGCATTTCGTGGATACTGCTGAAGAAATTGCGAACGCGATTTCTAACGAATTAAAAGAGCCGCACGAATGTGCTCCAGTTCGGGGCTAGATCGATCGAGTCTGATCTTAGTGTTTTACCAGCGGGGCGTCGAAGTTGAACGGCTAATATCAGAATACGCGGGACTCGACCCTCGTCGAGGCCGTCTGTTTATGCCGCGGTCCCTATAAATATATGGAGGGTAGATTGTTAGAACTGGCGATTTCGGTGCGGACAGCGAATCCGGGGGAGGCTATAATTGCTGGTGAAGTTTAGAGGAAAAGAAGAGATCCTGCAAGCTTGAGGACTGGAGAAGTTTCCAGCCGTATTCTGGGATAGTTAGTGCCGGGGCAAGCTGATGTGCTGCGCCGCGATAACAAAATCCAACATTCCCAACGCATCGAGGCGCTAAAGTTCAAGTCCCCTTAAGATTTAGGCAGCATAAATGTAAAACCGGGAACGGGCGCAAAGTATAAACTGAATAGGATAAGGCAATACCATTGTTTTACAAGTGCTGGCGGACCGTGATCTATAATTCTGTGGCTTGCCGGCACCTTTTTCGTGAATCGACGCTATTTGTTTGTAGCCGACGCACAAAAGCGGTTCCTGCGTTTGCGCACGGAGATAAATGGTGTCTTAGTTGTCCAAGCTACGCATATAGAACCGTAATTGGACTGAAGTCATAAACCTAGAAGCTCCCGCGGAGTGTACCTTGATCTGTTCTTTAAAATTTTCTCTCCTTTACCGTTTTACATACTGTCAATGTCGGCTGTTTCGAATTTCTAGCCTTTCAATCAGCAGCTATGGTCTTGTCGTCTAGCATCCTCGGATTTGTCCGCCGTAATATCAAATCCCGGTCCAATTCTTTGAGTAGTTCCCCGCAGCAGAAGAAACAGGGGTCCAATACGGGGTTCCCCTTTCTATCTTTGCCTCGGGAGATACGAGATGAAATTTATTCATATATCGTCCTTTTCCATCACCAACAATTCCGGCCCAATTTGACTTATAATCCAAGTCCTAGATTCGATATACCGGTGTTTAAGGGAGTTGCATTTGCTCCGGTCTCCCGAGGAGGTCTTGCGATTCTTCAGGTGAATAAGCAGGTTCATAGTGAAGCTACGCAGTACTTCTATAATCATAATGCATTCCCTATTCAGATTGTGATCGATGGAGGGGTGTATAATGGTGGGGATGATTGTACACTTCTCCTAACTTGTACAACCCCGTGGGAGGATTTGACATATGAATTTATGGAATCTAGAGAGTAAGTATGCATTCGTTGAATATAAAAGGGTTGCAAGAGAACTTGTATTATTTCTGTACAACTTCGACACAGATTGGTTGCATTATTCGATGATGGCGACAGCGACTAACTTATCATTAACTTTCGTCATTGAAAGCCCTGATCAGGAACCATCTCGCGCCTACCAACCCTCCACATATTATAATGAGAATCCGTTGGACGGTGAATATATCCATGCTGCTAGCAAACCTATTCTTCCGTTACCATGTTACCGAAATCTTATCCGAAAATTCAACGTCGAGATAATCGACACTGGAAGATTTGACCTAGCGGAAGGACAATCACCCATGATACCTGAGAAACTGCGACAAGTTTTAACACCTTTCACGGCCCGCATCCGTGATCTCCTAACGGACTGTGGGGACAAAGTCCACATGAATATCGATCTCATATCACCGATGTTCTCAATGCACGAATCCGAATGGGAAACAAAATTCCAACTAGACGAAGAATATCGATGGCATTATCGACAACTTGTCGAAATCGCTTGGCCCTTAACTCGCGGACATTGGAGCTATACTCTAAAAACACCTCAAATTTTTGAAAACCCGTTTATTCAGAGGATAAAAGAAGAAACTCTAGAATTGTGCGACGAAACACCAGAGTCGCAACGGGATGAAGCGGAAGTGGCGTTCTTGGGATTACCAGCTCTTTCATCTAATCGTGTGTTCGCTATGAACAAGGGTAGATTGGTGGTTACACGGCAGGGATTGATGGGTAGCGGAAGACAAATGTGCATGTATCCGACGGGGGAATATCATATTCCGGGGCGGCCAAGACAGAGTCTTGAAGGGGATCCTAGGAATGAGGGTTCCAATGGGACGTCGGCTAAGCAGAAGATTAGGCGGTTAAGCAAGTACCTTGAGCGGCTATAAAAACTCGAGGATATATCTCATTTTTCTTCAATTTCGGATTCATGTATTAACTTAACTTTCAGACCGATTTGCTTTTGTGGGCACGTTGGATGGTTTGGCATCCGATATCCGTATCTCCATTGTCGTTGGCGTTTTATTCCATAGCATGGTTATGTTTAAAATTCACAATATGATAAAAAATTCTTCGGTTGGTCCCGTTCCAGACGTCAGTCAGCCATTGTATTCCCATCTTGCGCCCTCCTACCTAATACGCATCGGCTCAGATGTTTTGGAACGGTAACAATAGCGACTATAGAGACCGCTACGATGGCGCCGGCTGCCTGTGTTGACGTTGGAGTCAGCACAGTTCAACCCGCGTAGGAAGGCTAACCACTTTCATTCGGTACAGACGGCGGACCATGCGGCTTGGAGGGGCTTAAAACCTCAAGATCCCTCGCGACTGGATCAGAAAGATGTTCAGCGCTCCAGCTCGCTGGCACTCAGCTGAACTACTCTCGACAACCCAAAGACCCCGCAGACATTCGACCGAGTTTACCACACATCGATTCGATTCATCGGTTCGCGATCACTTAGGAGGGGTTTAACACTCAATCCTCGCTTCCCCGGCAATATACAATATGGAGAAAAGGAAATCATCATTTTACGAGCAGTATAAGCTAAAAGCAAGGCTGAGGAGAGTGGGTGACGAACCACCTATAAATACATATGCAGACTCTGGAAAGGCCAAGGATGAACCTGCGCCGAGTAATGAGGACGTGCAAGTAGGCGCACCGTCAGCGGAAAGCGACCCCAACTCTCGTATAGAGAATGTCGAAGCTGCCCGGCCATGTATCGAAAGACTGCGTTTGATAGCCCAAACGGAGCGGGTTATCGGCACGCTTGAAGACGAATATTACGGTCAAACCATCGTGGATGGGGTCTCGAAGCTCCGAAAGAATGACATAAGCTCTGCCCTCCGTGTTCTCGAAGAGTTCAAAGACCTCTCACTTTTCAAGTATAAACGGATCTTACAGCGGGAGATAGCGAACCATCTGCAAATTGTCGCTATTCAACGTATCCATCGATTCGAATACAGCCAAGCTTTCCAGACAATATCAGAACTGAAAGGACACCAAAAAGACTGGGGCTTTTCTGATAATTCCCACCTCATTACTATTAGGCATCTTGCCGGAAGCCATATCAAGAACAAAGCTGTCACGCATATCGAGGCTGGCGAGTATACCCAGGCGGTGGCTCTATTACACTTCCTGGATGTTGATCATTTGATGATTACCGGGTAGCAATTTGTAGAGTGCTTGCCCGGCATTTTCTTAAGGATGCGGAAGAAAGCGTCTAAAAGGAAAATCTCGATCTTGTGTAGACGAATCTATTTCGTGTGGACAAAACTCTCAATATCGCGGATTTCTGGCCGAATTCCTTGCCGATCAAGGGTGGTGATTTAGTCCGAATGGTATTTGGACATCCCACCGAGGGTCACACAAGGAGGGTCGAGACTACCCCCGATGAACGAAGTGCCCGAAAATACACTATCGACAACAATTATAAGACAAGACAGATTCCGAACAACCGTATTCCTGCAGCTACGAATGACCTTCTGGATGCTAGGGATTCCATTCTCCATCAGATACGAATGATATATGAGAAGCGACTCCATCTAGAGTTAGAAACATCGATCTTCCATAGTGCCTTCCAGATTTTATTGGACCTGGAACAGTTTTGGGAACCTCCAGATACAGACCGGATGTCAAAACGTTCAACATCGGGAGTAAAGGTCGTACCAACCGTGGATATGCGCCTAATCAGAGAATTCCTCGTCTCCCGTCAACGAATATTCAAGATTCCTTTGAGAAATGGCAGAGGAGATCCGGATAGTAATTAAGGAGGAGCCGAAAATTGAAGCCGATTCGATACCAACTGGTACTAGCTTAGGCTTTGTCCATTGCCTAACTAATGCAGAGATATTCTATTTCGAAAAACGGGATCTCGACAGGGCGCTTGCTTGGTGCCAGAAAGCTATTGAAATTGCCGATGACAATATGCCTAGTTGGGTGTCGAAATCAGACGCTCTCTACTTGCTTGCCCGGATTTTCGAACGGAAAGACATGCCACTAGATGCTGATTATTACTATTCATTGATACTAGACTTCGAAAATTATGATCAGTGGAGAATATATGGAAATCCAGGCAGGGTCTTGCGAAATTTTGGACACAGCCCTACTCTAAATCGTGGGAAGCTTAGCCTTACCGATAACGACATTACGAACATTATGAACCGTATAACCCAAGGTTTTCCGCATGGGGTCACGGACGATGCTGAGATTCTGGATCTCATTCGTGCAATATACGCAGGTACGTCAAGTCTCGCTATCCTGCTTATGTAGAAGAATCATCAAGTTATCTTACCGTTTTGCCATGCTGACCAAACAATCTTAGATGATGTTTCCTGGTCCGGCAAAGAGATAAAATGGAAAATCCCATCCTATCAGGATGCGGTGTTCATTGGTCCTTTTACACACTTACTCGCGACAGCTGGCCCGTTGGAATATCTTCGGATCGCCCTCCACAACCCATGGGTAGACGTCAAAGAATAGGACCAGTATGGGAATACACCACTCCACAAGGCAGCAAAGGCATATGAAAAGGGCAAGGCCGTGCTTTTGATTCAGTGTGGAGCTAACGAAACGGCCGTTAACAACGAAGGAAACAGTCCCTTGCACGTCATGCTTTGCTTCACCCAAAAGGTGAAATTAAAGGGTGCAGACATCGCAGGGACCTTATCTCTCTTTCTCAACGTCGTGAAGTCCAAAAACTCTACGTTCCCTATCATATACCTCTTGCACACCAAGAATCATGCGGGACAGACTCCAATCGATCTATTGAAGGCCTCACTTGTTGAAGAGTTACAGGCGCCGGAAAGTAACACTGAGCTCGGGTACCTGAAACGCTTTGCGGATGCATGGGGGGTTATATCCAAACTTGCGCATTGTCCGTCAGAGTATAAGAATGATCCTGCATTCGGTATACCAGCCCAACGGGAGAAAGACTTGAAAACCGCGGCTGGTTATAGGAGAACCAAAGCGAGAGACTATGGTGGGACGTCGAAAGGCACCCAGCTATCCACAGTTCGACAGTCGTACGCACGGGAACTCGGACGACAGCGGCCACCTCCACCTTCACCTCCAAGAAACCTTGTAAAGGGCCCCCAAAAGAGAAAGTGAAATTTGCGAAACGGCTTCGGGATCTTTTTGAAAAATAAAACAAAAAAAATTGGTTTTTTGTGCACTTTGCAATTTAGCGTTATATATCTAGAGTTTCGGGTGCTAATCTACAAGTACCTAATTACTATAATTTGTATTATAATTACCTACCTAAGTAAGCATGCTACACGCCATGTCGTGATATATTGCCTGCATGAAAGTTGAATATACATTATGCGATATGAAAGAGGGCTATACCCAACTCTGCCTGTACGTGAACAATTTAAATGATGATTGAATAAACATGCCATGCCCCTCGAACCCGATGACTACGAAACTTCTGGCACAAACGGTGCATCTAGTGCGACCAGGTCTAGCCCATCCTGCAGTCGGCGTGTCACCCCGATGGGAACCAACGTGTATCTGCATAGACGATATGTATGTGCAGGCATTAATATCATTTTCAGACTACTGCCATTCAAATTCGAATCCGGCTTGCAAGGAATGAGTGTTTGCACTAGCTAGTCTTGCTTCCCTATTTGCAAGGGAGGATCCGACCGTTGACGCATGTATTTAGAAAAAAAAAAAAAATTTAGCTTGTCATCGGGTGGGGAAATGTGATGTTTGTTGAATTGACAATTGCATTTTATAGTGTGGTTTGTCGACGAATTGAGGCGCCTGGATTTGCCTTGTGGAGTATGTACAAGCCCGCCAAAGTTCGCCCATCCATCTTATCGTCCTCACTTTCCTCCCAAAATTAACACCATCACATTGGATTCATGGTCCCAACTTATAATTAGCTTCGAGCCTGCTCAAGCGATCCGGTCCAAAATGGACAAATATAGGACACCATCTGCTCCGACGGCTATTCTACGTTTCTAATTCGTTTCTTCTACTAATTTTCCCGGCTTTTCAGCAGCACTATTTGGAAGGTTGCCGTTGGTGCCTCAGCCTTCACGCTTGGTCCGCCTAACCCCCGTGGGTCTGTCGTACACAACCAGATCAATATCGCTGCAGTCATCATCTTACCTTACTTACCTACAACAACATACTATCATATTGCTCTACACAATAATACGCCGGCCGTTTAACTTCTTTCTTTATCGTCTTCGTTCAGCACAATGGGGACCATGATCCGAGACCCTCGTGTCCGCCAAACTCTTAATCAAATCTCGGATAATATCGAATCCGTCGCCGATACAGCCAAGTTCGGCTGCTTCAACTTCACAAAATCCTACTTGGAACCCTGCATAAACTCCATCGCTGCAGTTTGTCCCTCTCCCGAGACCGTCTGTCCATGTTTCTATCACGATGGTTCAGCTTCTCGCCGTCGCCGCCGTGGTCGGCCGGAATTCGCCTTCGAGTTCTACAATTCGGACTATGATGACGATTCTGCGCCGGAGGATCCTTTGCGGTGGGGAAACGACGAGTTAGACAGGTTGCTGGCCGGTAGCGGTGTTGCTGGTCGGAGGAGGAAGGCCGGTTCAAGAAATGAGGGGATGTATTACACCCGGAGTGGGCAACGGCGTGTTGGACCTGAAACAAGAAGGAAATCGGCTTTGGCTCGTGATGGTGGGCCGGACCCTACAATTATTCCCAATACGGCTGCTTTGGGTTTCTTAAGTTATTTCCCCTGGGTCAGAAAACGGCAAGCATTACGATACAAACCATCTGCCGCGGATTTACAAGATCATCCTGGAGGATACGGTGGGGTGGGAGGAGAATTCCGGGAAGAGGATCTGGATGCAGAATCAGAAGCACTGCTTGGAGTTGGGAGAGGAATTAATCGAAATTTTTCCCAAGACGAAAGATGGGATAAGACTGGAAGAGGTCGGAGCGGGACTACTAGCAGCGGCGACACAACCGATACTTTTCGAAGCAGAGCAGATTTGTTCCCTAGCGAGGACGAGGACGACGCTGTCCCTTTGGGCGATGAATTTGATATCATACTGGAACCGGAAACCGGATCAAGTGGCAAGCGATCCAAGAAGGGAATCCGAAGGCAACGAACTGGAGATACTAGCTCGGGATTGAGTCGTAATGGAAGCATTGGATCACCAGCCAGAAGTGGAAGAAAGACACCCACGAGTGACGAGTTTAGGATTGAGGATGACGTGGATATCGATGAGGATGCACGGGAAGTCGACTTAAACTTTCCAAATCTAGCACGGGGTCGTAGCGACGAGGACCTGAGAAGAGAGGAGGAGGAGATTCGCAAGGAAGAGGAGCAAGCGATTAAGATGCGGCGTGAAGCCGCCAAGAGACTGGCCATTTCACGAGGATTGAGTAGTGAAGGGCCGGTAAGAGACAATCTCATAATAATCGGTTTTTTAGAACCATTCTAACGTCGTCTGGTATAGTCTTCCCCGCTTCTTGATACGGCAGAACGGGCTGTTCCTATGTTCCACGCTGTTTCCCCAGCCATAATCTCGGATTCTGATATCGAAGACGTCCCGCCGCCCCTGGCGCTGGCGCTGACATCCAAGGAAACACAGTTTCAATCCGATTCAGCCATTGATATATCGGAGTTTCCTCAACGTGAAGTTATAAACAAGCCAACAATCCCCGAAAATGATGTCAGCCACAAGAAGCATGAGGCTTCAACGGAGCTGATACAAACAAATGGAAATACTGGAATTACGCATTAGCCGCATATTATTTTGGAGTTTGGTTTTAAAATTTAGTACTCAATTTATGGGATTTGGGTGGCAATTCATGGTTCTGGGGGGATGTCTAGCAATGTCGGAGTTATTTGTTTTGCGCTAACAGAAGAGTTTTTTACCCCGAGACGTTAGTCTATCCGTCAACCAGCCTTAGAAGGCTCGAAGAATCCTGGAGAGAATGGGGACCATTGTGTACGTTTTATGAAGAAAAAATTTACGACGAGCTCTACAGCTTAATGATCCAATCTCCTGGTACCGGTGGCCCTTGCAGCCTACTTTTTTTGGTCAAAGCAAAATGCACCCCACAGAAACCACCCCCACTCCTAGGCGCCCAATCGAACACGGAAAACCCCCGCTTGCATAAGGATTAGGTGACAGAATCGTGAGCTCATCTCTCATCCAGTCGTCCAGCGATGGCGCCATCGCATCCAGCTCTAGCTATTCGCCAAATTTTTCAACCAGCTGTTGGAGGAAGCTGGGGTAGCATAGAGTTCGAAAAGCTTACTGCCCTGGGGGAAGCTCTAACTTCGGATTTACACCGGGGTTCTTTCAAGGACCCGAAGAACTGACTCAAAGGGCCCCTTTTAAATACTGATCAAAATTGCCGTCCTTTGATCTAGTTTTCAACAAGGATTCTTGAGTTCTAATATACCGGCATTTTTGATGATATATTACTAGCATTTCGTTCGTATTCTTACTATACTGCTTTCTCTCCGTCTTTATCCGTCTTGAGTAGGCTTCCAAAATGGGCCCAACGTTACACAACAGCCACGCCGCCAACACAAACGGCCATACAAACGGCACGAATGCAGAATCCACAAATGGCCACTCAAATGGTCACGCAAATGGCAAGCTACAGGCCTCACGAGCCTCTGAGCTCGACGAGCTTCTCAAGCCTGTGCTGGAGCAGTTGATATCTTTTGTCGCTGCTGCTGATACGGAACTCGAGGCACATGTGAAGGGCGATAGTACTCACCAGTCCACTCTAGTAGATTACCACTCGCCCGAAGACCTCACAAAGATCCTCTCCTCTACACTTTCACTACCATCGAAGCCAGCTGGACGGTCGGGCATCCTATCCTCTCTCGAGTCGATCCTCAAGTACAGCGTGAATACCTCGGCCCCAGGTTTTCTGGACAAACTTTATTCCGCCCCTGTAGCTCCGGGTGTAGCCGCAGATCTCATTCTCAGTGTCCTAAATACGAATCTACACGTCTACCAAGTCTCGCCGGTCCTAACGTTGATCGAAAAACATGTTTCAAGATCCCTCGCCGCATTATTCGGCTTCACGGGTCCCAGGAGCGGTGGGATTTCTGTCCAAGGCGGTTCGGCGTCGAATACCACATCTATCGTTATCGCGCGAAATACGTTATATCCGAAGACTAAAGTCGAGGGAAACCATGCTGATGGGTTAAAGCTTGTGATGTTCACGAGCGCTCATGGACATTATTCTATCGAGAAGGCTGCACAGATGTGTGGTTTTGGAAGTGCGGCTGCTATTCCGGTGCCTGTTGATAAAGTTACGGGGCGGATGATACCAGAGGAACTTGAAAGATTGGTGTTGCAGGCGAAGGAGAAAGGCCAGACGCCCTTTTATGTTAATGCTACAGCTGGTAGTACGGTCCTTGGATCCTTCGATCCGTTCACGGAAATCGCAGCGATCGCGAAGAGACATAATATGTGGTTTCATATCGATGGTGCTTGGGGCGGTAGTTTTGTGTTTTCGGACAAGTTGAAACGTCAGTTTTTGGTTGGAGCTGAATTAGCGGATTCTATTGCTATCAATCCGCATAAAATGATAGGGGTACCGGTTACTTGCTCGTTCTTGTTAGGCAAGGATTTGGAGTTATTCCAGAAAGCCAATACGCTAAAGGCTGGGTATTTATTCCATGATAGAGATGGAGATGATGTTGAGGGGTGGAGGGAGCCGTATGATTTGGCGGATTTGACGTTACAGTGTGGTAGGAGGGGGGATAGTTTGAAACTCTTCCTGGCATGGCAGTACTACGGAACAAAAGGGTACGAACAGCTGGTGGAGAGGGCACACCAAGTGGCGGAACATATGGTTGGAATTGCAGCTGCAAGTGAGAACTTCAAGTTGGTTTCCACAAACCCACCGCCTTGCCTACAAGTATGTTTCTATTATGCACCCGGTGGACAAGATGTCTTTGGGACAGGGGAGGGACAAATTGTCCCACCAGGACTAGAAGGATTGAATACGAGTGAAGAAGAGTATATTGGAAAGTTTAACTCTAAGGTTACGGAAATTATTACGAGAGAGTTAGTAGAGCGTGGGTTCATGATTGACTTTGCGCCGGCGCTTGAAGGGAGGAAGGCCGAGGGGAAGTTCTTTAGGGCTGTGGTTAATATTCAGACGCCGAAGGAGACGGTGGAGAGGTTGGTGGGTGAGATTGAGAGGATTGGGACGGATGTTGTAAGGCAGATTAGAGAACAATATGCATCTTAAAAATGATGTAATTGCTTGAACAGCGATTAGAATATCGAACCATGGGTGGACATCTACCTTTTTTTTGGAATCTATAAAGATGGTAGCAGGACATTAATACATTTGCCTCAGCTAGGATAGGGAAGCTAGTCTTATTATACTACCAATATAACTTCAAGCCTTACGAACTCACATGGCCAACGTCCGAGCACAGAACACTCGATCGAATCGTGTTGCAGCGGTGGCACACGTTGCATTTTTCGCCGTATTGTATTTCAAAATTGAGGCGATGTTAGATCCTCGGCCCTCCCTGATCCCAAGTTCATGAGGAAATATAAGATGGTGTCGTCAGGCGGGGGACCTGTCGACCACGATATATATAATAGGACCCTTCTACGACTAGTAGTTATCGATACATCGGGGTCTATATCCTCATTACAAGGCCAATCGAATCCAAATTCATTCGAAGATGTCTTCGTCGAATTCCTTAGTACTCATGGCCCTCCCATTCGAGGTGCTGAGTGATATATCACCATAAATCCCTACGACTAGCCTCACCCCGCACCAAACTATCCGACGCAGCATTTTCTACTCTTCTCAATTCTTTCAGCCTCCGTTTCAGACATCTCGAGTATAACTCTGAAAATATAAAGAAAATACTTCTAGCTTGCGACTCCCTAGCCGCTGGGGATTCTCATGTCGATATCGATGGCGGCAAGGTTGTCAACCCACTTAGTACTGTTAAAGCGCTGGAGGTGGATATGAGTCACCCTTATTTTCAATCTGGCCATGATTCGTGGGCGTTATATTCAGACTCTCTCAGGATACAGGATAGTTCGGGGGGGGTTGAAAGTACTGGAAGATGGCTCGGTATGCAGCATAAACGGTATAAACGGTTTTATAGTCATGAGGACTATGACTTCTTTAGTAAAGCACCGAAAGGAGTCGTTTCTACAGTGAAGCATCTTAAACATGTTAGGTATTATACCAAGTTTGTGGAGAACGGCTATATCAAACTTCCCAAACACTCAGCTTCGCTTCCTCCGTTATGGAAACCCTCAGATCCACCGCTTGAAACTCTTCAACTAGTGGCTTTGAACCTCGAGAGTGTTACGGACGGTCGGTGGAATAGGCTCAAATCTGGTACAGCGTTGACGATTGCAACCGACTTCTAGAGATGCTGGTTGAATGCGTATCCTAGAGTTTACATATTCTCTTTTCTCTAGGGATCGGGGATTTCGGTAAAGAAGCTGAAGTTTGATGTATACCCATCAGGTATTGGACAATATCTTTCAGAGGGGGTACAAGCTTCTTGACAGATATTGAACTCAATCTTAGTGGCAAAAAGATGCTGGCTAGGATGAGTCTAGGTACTGAGTATTAGAGGGATATCATTCCGATACATGTTGCTACGCTTACGATTATTCGGATTTTACAGATTGGCAGGGAGACTGGTGTTTCCTCGGGGAACCAGACGATCCAGCGAAATTGGCGATTAAGCAGTGCAAAGAACTCGAAGAGCTAAGGATTAGCTTTATTGACGGCGAGAATAATTACATCAACAATCTAGTCGACTGCGTGTTGGAGACTTGCCCGAAGTTCTACCTCCTCAGGGTAAGTTGTCTGCATGTCTTAGGCTTGTTTGGTTCGATTATCTTTTGCAGACTTGGAAGTTAGGGGAGGATGAGATGGTGTTGAAGTTGAAGAGGGTGGATGTTTATTGTGATATGTTGGATGATAGAGCATTGAGGGGGGTTGAAGTATATGTATTAAGCACTGTTCGATTGAAGGAGGATAGTGCAGAGAGTATCTGAATTTCTAAATGTTATAGGGATTTCAAGATTAATGATATTATCAAAGTAGTTGTTCTGAAATTCCCCATTTTTTTGATTAACTATTTCTCGAAGTTGACGCTAGATGAAATGATATTTTCGTAAACTTTAAAGATAAAATGCACGAAGTTGACGTAAATAAAATTTTTAGAAATTTCAAATCCCAAAAATAACCATGGATATCGTTCACCGTATAAACATTACAAATATCATTATCGAAGATACCCTGCCAGAGCTATCCCTCATAACATTACCACTAATCTTACTAACCGGCACCTTAGGCGACATTGAATGAGATCACTATGCCGTCGACGGCCGCACTTTAATCTCAATATCATCAAAGGCCGCCGTAATAGTTCCAAGACCCTGACACTCCTCCAACTCCTCAGGACAACTACAATCAGTCCTGAAATGTAACGCAATCTCCGTCGCACTCCCAGTATTTATCTGACCGCCAACCGCCTTAGCCCATGCTGTCGTTGGCTCTCCTTGCCATGTAAAAGCCAAAGTTGCAATATGATCCTTCATGAACGCCCCACTAATATTATCACCGTCCCATTGTACCGAGCTGTAGGCTTGAGCGGTAACGGCACATACGAGCGAGTCGACGTATCCGAATTGGCGGAAGTGAAAGGTAATGTCGTAGTCGGTTTGGGGGGCGACGGTGAAGGCTTTGGTGTTTGAGAATTCGTAGGAGTGTTTTCTGTCGGTTGGTCTGAATTTGAAGATGCCGCGGCTATATAAAAAAGTCATTTTTATTAGCACGGTCGAAGGATCAGCTATTCTTGAAGTGAACTCACTAATAGGTCTCTCCTGAGAATGGCTCAAGCTGCTGTGGAGAGGATGATGCGCTATATTTATGTCTCCCGTACGAGCCTCTTCCTTGAGAGTCCAGGTAGATAAACCCTATCCATGGGGTATCGTTGTCTTCGAAATCGGCCACATGTTCTGTAGGCTCTGGAGGAGGGGGTGGTAATGGAAGAGAGCTGCAGGATTTTCATGTTAACCTATAGCTTATCAATTGGTTAACAGACAAAATAAGACACTTACGTATTAGCGGCTCGGAGCAGTGAAGTCGTGCTTGCGGTGGCCGTATAAACACAACTGCAAGCACTGCTAATGATAGGAACCGGTGTCGTAGCAATATGCGCTGGAATAGAGATAGTAGTCGTACCAGCTAGCCATGTAGCACACCAATTCGACTCTCTTTGTAGCCTCTCAGCTGCACGAACGACATTATTTGCTGCACAAGCGCGGCGCTCGAGGACGGCAGCTTGGGTTAAGCTACTAAGCAGAATGAATGCGGTAGCAAATGTCGACTTCATTTTGACAGCTTACAGAAAACCTGTGCTAAGACTAGGAGCTAGACTTTGGCTTCGATTGTCGAATTGATTGGCGGTGATCGGACGCCGAATGGAGACAGTCTCAAGTTGAATAGAGGAAACATGTAAGAGGTATTTATATTCCAGAGATCCATAACTCTTCTCGTCAGACTGGTGAGACATAATGAAGATAAAATTATATCCTATTACCCCAACCACGTGAAGTTCATTTCTACGAGTATCGGCGACGCTAACAAGGGAAGTCGAGCAGAGCTAGATCAAACTGTCCATTCGGCTGATTAAGTCGTTCTATGCATATGCGCTCTGAATCACGGTGGGTCCTAAGGTACAAGATCAGAAACAATACTGACAGGATGAGCAGTTATATGCATATCAAATGTCAGAGATTCCAACGGTTTTTGCGCTTTTCAATCGGATCTGGGAACGGCGACATTATGAACTAGCGCCAAATTAAGAGCTGAGTCGACGTCGACAGCCCCACAGGACAAGGGTATGGGGCAGGCAAGGTACTCCTGGCACCGCAATCTAGGACCCGAATATCAACTTGCTAGCACGGCATCCAATCGTCGGTTGCTCAGTTACTTGAAAACTTCAAGATATAAACCCCTTTTGGTTCCCGCCTGCAAACTTGAGCACCCGCAGCCGCCATGCTCTTCAAGAATCCTGGCTTCCAACGAGAGGTTTTCGGTAGAAGTTATCCGGGCCGTGTGTATGCATAAAAGAAAACCATTATATTCCCTGTTGGAAACGAAACAAGGTCCCTGCGTGGGACTTTTTCCATATATAATTAAGTTTGGTGTGTGGGGAAATCTCTAACAAGTTGCCGGTTCGCATCGAGTTCCGATCTAGGCGTCGTTAACTCGTTCAACTATTCTCGCTCGTTAATATACTTATCAATCAAGCTTTCCGTGACTATCTTAAAGATTATATTAGGCAAATTTTAACGTAGTAAGGGAACTACCAAAGGTTTTAGAACTGGGATGTGCGATAATCATATACATTTTAATGAACACAGTGCGGGCTATTGTGAGGCTTTATGCAAGCCACGGATATCAACTGTACTAGCGCTGGTGGTTTTATGGGTCCGAATTGGAACAGAGAATTGCTCCTCTTCAACGTGCTATATTGTACCGTGGGGTATCAGGATTCTGAGAATGCCTCTCTTCATGAATCCAGCTTGACGGCCAACCTATAGAGACCCGCCTTCAACTACAAGACCATAGGCCGGCGGAAAAGTCCTCATATATTTGGGCATACCTATATGGGCGGCATAATACTGAGTTATTCTAAATTAATGATTGTCGCAGCCTAGCCTACTATTATATCTCAGTACTTCAATTTTATATTTCTAATACGAGAAGGTAGACCCGTAATCCAGGTTTGAAGCTTTTCCTATCATATTAGCTGCCTTGGCCCTAGCAAACCCAAGCGCGAACGCCACCTGACATTCCACAAGACTGGTGAATCCTCAACGTATTCCGTAGAAACAGAAACTAAACCGAGAAAGGTCAGCCATGAAAAGTGGGCTTTCTGTCAAACGATGATATATCGATATCGTAAGCATCGGTTTACGGCTGAACGCGATAGAATAATTTTTTACAAGCGATATCCAATAGCTTCATGTGGTGATCGTATCATGACATGGCGTCTGGGATGTAATAGTGGCGTTGCGTGTTTCGACGGAGGAGGCTGGTTTGGTGTTCAGGGACCCTGCAGAAATAATAATAGAATGTTTGTGTTACATCGAAAGGGATCGGTGCTGCCTCGACCTACTTTACTACCCCTCTTTTGTTCGCGAAAACGATGTTCTCCCAGGCTTTTGTCAGCCGTTTCGCCGTCGGAAGTCAGGAACTTTTTGTTGGCCACGTTGGGGGTTTTCATGAGGTATTATTTGTTTCCACTGTAATTGCAGGATCATATTTCCATTGCGGTCTTCCATGGTATTTCACGTTGAATTTTTCTTCTACCAATGTAAAAACGTTAAAACATCAATAACTTGACAATGTGGGTTTGAGATTGGCCCAGAAGAATTCAATCGGTTGCTCAATTCAAGAACTAGCTTCGCTCGCTAGAAAGTCGGCACCAGGCGAAATATTTAAATGTTTGACCCCTCGCACATAGTAGCATGGCTCCGTGGATTACAAAACTTACAGGGTTGAATATAGTCTACTATGCTAAAATAGTATCAAAATCAAGGAACTAGTGAGAGCTATACATTAGAAGGTCGAAGGGATTGTCCAGATATAGTATTTCGTGATGAGGTTGTGGAAGCATACGAGGATATCCTGCTGGGAATGTCACACGAACAAGCCAACACCAACCAGGACAAAAATTTAAACACTTATAAGCCCGAGAATAGCTTAGATATATTAACTTCGTAGATTTTAGCTACTGGTGAGATTCAGATTCGATTTGCATGTACGTAAGACTTGGATTGGCGGCCTTGGTCTTGAAACAGTTATGTTTCTGGCTTCAACATTATTGAGATAGTTTACTTGTGGCGGTGGTGGTTAAAATTCACAGAAAATTTCTTAGAAGTAATACATCTATTCCTAAATTGAATTTATTCCCAAACGGGTGACGGAACATGATGAGGGGTTATATATAGCATATAAGGAATTCGTGTTCATATCCATTATAAAATCATCTAGACAAGGCTTTTGGTAGAACAGTTGTGCAGACGGCCGACCAGGAATATTCCACTTCATTGACTACACAGTTTAAGTTGGAAACCCCCACTTTGGATTGTTATGCCTGGGTACGGGACTAGGTAAAAAAGGTGGAGCCGCGTCGTGGAGGCTGGCCAGGCTAGCTATATTCGGAGCTTATATAAATA
This sequence comes from Arthrobotrys flagrans, assembly GCF_004000055.1. Classification (NCBI taxonomy): domain Eukaryota; kingdom Fungi; phylum Ascomycota; class Orbiliomycetes; order Orbiliales; family Orbiliaceae; genus Arthrobotrys; species Arthrobotrys flagrans. Next base: position 3,385,865 of record NW_027137556.1, read on the forward strand.
CATATAAAAATTTATCCATTCAGGATGATAACTTTTAACTTCCAAATTTCCACAATTAACTTCAAAGGTTTATAATCACTGACGGTTAGTTGGCCTCTAAAGGGGTATATATTATGAAATATATGTGAAGGTTAACTGGTTAACAATAGCAGGCCCCCAACCTAGAATGGTCGGGGCGTTGGGAATACCCCACTATTAGACTGGGCAACGCTCTGGCTCCCAGATGCCCTTTCGTGGAACTTCGTATAGTTACAGGAGGTGGAAGATAGAATAACTATTTTCATGCGGTGTAAAAGTTACGATCGTCTACAGTGTTACGAATATATCCTACGAACCAGTATACCCGACCAATTGGATACGGTTTACGGCAGTATACAGATGCACTTGTTCTACAAATCCTATCCTTAATTAGTGATTATCTTCTATCGGGTTCTTGAAACTTGGTTGTGTGGATAATCATCTACTTAAATTTGGCTAGTAGAAAGGTCCACAGAAGGACCGCCGAATCCGCCCCACGAAGAACGCGAGCACCTCGGAGAGCTGCTTGACGTCGAAGATATACATATCCCTCCAAACCTACCCCATTCCACACATCAATAAAGTTTTAAAACCAGTACTAACCTATACAAAACACAGCCTCAACCTTCGACAACCTCAAAGGCAACATAATGAACCGTTCCCGCATGACCTGCAAAAAATGCGGAAAACTCTCGGGATTGGACGATATCGTCCACGGTGCTATTGAATTAAGTGTTCATACCAAGGGGCTTATGATTGATACTTTTCTTCATGGACCTACTGGGGATTCGCCGGCCCATGCTGTGGATTTTTCGAGGTGTGACGAACAGTTTGAGGGGTTTTGTTGTGGTTTCCGCCTTCTAATTGGACTTTTTTAAAACCCCTAACCCTCTCTTTTTTTTTTTTAAAAAAAAAAAAAAAAAAAAAGGAATCGGTGAGATATATAATATTTATAGGGTGAGGGAGTCTGGTGGTGGATTTACGGTCTCGAGCTCCTGTTTTGTTTAGTTGGGAGACGTCTGTCACGTACTTTAGAAGTCGAAATGAGATGATACGATGGTAGTGAAAATTAACGCGATATTGTTACGTGGCAATTTATACTACGCCGAGATAGTGTACAAGAGCTATTGCTGTCAGTATCACCGTATAGGTAATAAGACTATCGCGATCCGAGGTCAATAGCAATCCGGTGCGGTAACACCAGAGGAGGTGGTTTCTCCACAACGCAAATTAACATCAGTTGGTTGTTGCATAATCCCAAACAGGGATATCCCATGCAGGCAATCCACTCAAAACAGGAAATCCTGAACAAAATTTCCGCCAGGTGGGATTCCCCGAAATGGAAGGTTTCCCATGTCTTCCGTCTTTCCTTTCCATCCCATTCTTTTCCTACCCTTGTTTCCCGCCATAGCTTCTTTGGGACCCCTGGTCATGCATCGAATCCAGGGTCTCTTCGAAAGATGTGAAAAGTCAAGATTTTTTCTGACATTTGATGATGGATGATGATATGGGGAGAAATGGATTGCATTGATTGGTATCTTCCGCTTCCACCTTCTTCATTCAATTGTTCGGAATGACAGGACCCCCAGCATAATATGGTGGGGCAAAAACCAAAGCATTTTCTGGCCCTTCTTCTGCCTGGGTTTTTCTTCCTAAAATTCCGGTGCGGAGTCCTGGTCAGAAAAAGATGTGCATGCGAGCTAATGGCAACAGCTCACATCTGCAGGTCGTTCTGGCATGGCGTGGGGCGGCCATGACATTGCATTGCAGCATTGAGCTCTGATCAGACTGACTGTCGAATGACTGACTGAAGTACTTGATTTGACAAGCTACTCTAGCTCCTTCGAATCGAATCGATGGGCTCTTCTTTTGTATGTCAGGCGGATTATGTGCTGCCCGTCGCTTTGCTCTGATTTGCTTTGCTTTCCCGCTCGGAATACCAGCCAATGACAGGTCTGGACCGAATGGATGCCGTACACGTATCCCCACAGATTTTTCCTATCGATTACGATGAACCTTTCGAGTCAAGAGCTGGTCGTCCTCGGCTGGTTAGCTAGGCCGGGTCTTTGTGGATTCAATTGGATCGTATATATATCCAGTGGACGCTGGTCAGATATTTCTGCTGTTGCTAAAATCTCCGAATCTTCAAATTTCCTTTTAAAAACTCAACTCGTTCGAATTCGATCAGACGGACTTTTCAAGATTGGGGACAGTTCCAGACGGTGCGACCAAAGAGGTCGTCGGAGTTTTCTTTTGAAGTCCTCCCCCTCGGTATTCGCACAACACGGGAAATTTTAAATCAAATAATATTATCAAGAAACATCAGAACGGGTTTCAAATTTCAGCCATTCGATACGTTATTCACACAAACATTCCAAAAGCTTTTACTCGAAATCCGCACGGCATTCTTATTGTCTTGAAGAGGGGCCCGACGGAAGGAAAGAAGAAAGGGAGCGGGGCCTAAACGGTGTTCCAACAAATAAATAATATTCCAGAGGATTGGAAGAGAAGCTTAACTAGCTTCATTTTCCATACAGAATAACCGCTCAGGAATCATCACCAAAATATCCAGGACCGAAATTAAGTTCCTCGACGAAAAGGAAATATCAAAACATCAGCACCAACGAACATTCTTGGAGAAAGAAACAAAAGAGGCCCCGCGGAAAATTTATCCTGGCATCTTTCAAAACTTATAAAATAGCCTTTGTTTTTTTTCTCACTTCTCACATTGGATCTTTTTTGGTTTGGGTTGGACTAGACTCTTCGATTGGTTTCAGGAATAGGAAGGAGGAATTCTGTCGAAAATCAGTTTTTGCGACGAGCGATTGGAATTTTGGACGGGTGCTTCCCATCTATTTGCTCGTGCGAGTAAACGGAACTTGCAAGCTGGTCGTTGGATTGATCCAGGAATAACGGATAGGCAGGAGGAAACAGTTTTATATCGGGTTTATTAAGGATCTCTTATATATCTGTCCCCCGGGCGGAAACGGGGATATATCTCAGAAACCACTTTAATTTTGCGACAACCTCTCAAATCGTAATCTCAAATCTATCTCTCACGGACATCATACCCCAGGACCTCTTCCCTTTATTACAACTTTCACGAGTTCGAAGCGAAAGTGCATTGCATGCATCGAAGCGAAAGTGCAATCGAAAGAGCCGCATCGATTGATTCGACATCTCAGTCTCAACATTACTATTCACAGCCCTTCAAAAAGAAATCATATACCAGGGACATCGGTACTAGAAAGAGAACAAAAGAGAAGAGCGAAGAAAAGTAAAGATGGGCATCTGGACGACTACATCCTCCCTCTACTTCCTCACCAAACACCACCAGCACCTTCTCTCCGCCCAATCAAACCTCCAATCCACCCTTCGAGAACTCTACCACCACGAAGAACTCCTACAATCGTGTCCTCCAGAACTTCTAGAGTTCCTATGTACCTACATCCCCACCTCACCACGTAAATTTTGGCAATTCTTCGACCCGGCGAATGATGGATTCCGAGTCATGGCCGCAGACACACTACATATCGCCCAAGACCTGGTGCACCGAGACTACAGCATCCTCGAACAACCTTTAAAAGCAGAATATAAACTTCTTAAACAAACGGTTGAGAAGTGGTTACAACCCGCTGGATTGCAACCTGTTATTGGACGGTATATTTTGCCGTCTTATACTTGTCTTGATCATGTTTGCGAGAAGGGTGAGGTGAGGGGGACTTGGATTGATAACAGAGAGTTTGCGGAGATGGTGGCGCTGGCGTGGGATAAGGCGGTAGAGAGGCAGGTTGGGCAGTTGGGGTTCGGAACTAGTAATGATGTTGTAGGGGAGTGGAGTGAGGAGTTGAGAAGTGTTTGGGGGGTTAGGAATAGACGGTTAGATGATTGGATGGTTAGAGAGGTGGATGAGGACACCGAAGAAGGGACGGAGGGGAGGAGTAGTGAGGAGGAGGGGCTTAAAATGTAGATTTTATCCCTAATTCTTCCTTACCTATACGCATATTGGAGGAGGGGGCGGAGAGGAGTGGTATCTAAAGGAAGAGGAGGAGGATATGCCTGGTAGAACTGGCTACAGACTGTTTATGGATATGAAATGGGAGTTCAATGGCGTTTTTTTTCTTCCCTTTTTCTTTCAGTTGGTTTCTGGTTTATAAATCATTGTTAAACATGAATTGGACACTGGCATTTTGGGTTATTGGAGTTTTCTGTCAGCATTTTGTCGGTTTTATATTCGTCGTTCTTGAAGCCAAATTGTTGTAATGGATACGAGCGTGCAGTTTTCTTCCTTCCTTTCTTTCTTTCCATGATTGATTGATTTCTTTACATTTCCTTCTCAGCAACGAACGAAAAGAACAAAAAACAATCATCTCTCATCTCTCATCTTTCATCTCCCATCTGTCATTTTCTTTTTCCTTCTTCTATAGACTATCAGATTCTATGAAGCTTCACCGATCAATTCTATATCACCTGCCGGCCCCTATCAAAAAGGCCCTCGCTATCTTGCTGATTCTACGTGCACGTGGAGAGAAGACCATCGACGATCATCCCCGAAAAACCCACCTTCCGATAATATAAATCCACCACCAATAATGGCCACGGCGATCTCCCTCATGACACCCAGCCTCCACTATCTATGCTCCAAACTCTCCGACTTCTCGACCTCCTCCAAACCCCTAATCTCCTACATCCGAAATCCCAAAACCTACGCCATGTCTCTCCAAACACTTCTCAAAACCATCGTTCCCACAAAAAACCAACTATGCTTCCACGCGACCTTGATTCGTCGACATTCTCAACCGTTTCTGTTCTTTTTGGAAAATTATAAGGGAGCACCGCATTTTAGGCATTGGAAGAGGTTTAATCCTTACAGGAAGAATTGTTTGAAGGTTTTGTTGGAGGTATTTGAGAATGCTATTGAGGAGGTTGAGAGGGATGAGGAAGTTGTGGCGGAGTATTTGAGGGGTGGATTTGGGAAGTGTGTGTTTGGGGTTTTTGGGGGTTGTGGGGGGGAGGTTGGGGAGGTCGTTTTACGGTATATTTACATCCTTATATGATTATCAGTGGTTTTTACTAATAGAAATGATGTGTAGATGGAGCATCGAAATCAGGAACCGCCGGCTTGGGCGTCTAATCCTGGACAGTTGGACCCAAGAAACCAACGCCGCCACCGGAGAACCAGAAGGGTCTGGAAGCTGTGATATCAAAGATGCTATTCATCTCATGGCAGCTGTCTGGGAGGAAGAGTCGGAGAAAGGATACCATCATCATTCTGGTGTCCCAGAAGAGGCTGGAGCGAATGGAGGATGGAGTGGTGGCGAAGGGAGGAGCGAGCATTGGGAGTACGAGGAGGAAGAAGAGGAGGAAGAAGAGGAGTTTGAGGCTTGGAGACCTTTTATGGGGCCACCGTGTTTGAAGAGGAAGGATGCCCTGCATTTGGTTTATAGGATCTAGACACCAGTCTCGCGACTGGATAATAGTCTTGTATCCCCAGATAAGCTATGAGAATTCATAATGCGTAAGAAGATGTGGCCTAGCAGGCCCTTAATTATACCCTATGCATGCTCGCGAGTCAAAAATATGTAGAAAGAAATGGTGTTGCTGTTGCAAAGTCGTTTCGGGCAAAGCGCGTGTGACCGCAAACGTCGCTCGCTTCAGCTGGTCGGCAGGCTTCCCCAACCATTTCCCCGGACAAACCAGATGAGTTCAGACGGCTTTGAACAGATCCAATCACCCGAGCACGAGACAATATAAGACAGCCATGGCTGTCATCGCCCGGATCCCCCATCGCTCTCCTTCCTGGTCTCCATCTCTATATCCTCGATCTACGACTTCATCATTCGATACGATACGGTATAATATAATGCGACCATGCGGCCTCCTCGCTTCATCCTCGCGATCTCTCTAACCGCTCCGGTCGCCTTCGCAAATCCCATCCTCCCCCAACAGATCCCACTATCCCCAGCCACCACCGCCTCACCAAAAGACCAAGACCACCATGACCACTCCCACATCTCCCCCTCCCTCTTCTCCGAATTCGAAGAACTATCCCGAATAGTCGACATAACCTACTGCATCGGCACACCGTCCCCCGGAATCTCCCATCCCTTCATCTGTCCCTCCCATTGTTCCCAATTCCCATCGTTCCAATTAATCCAGTCTTGGAATACGGGGCCATTATTATCGGATTCATGCGGTTATATAGCGTTATCGCATCCTCCGGCTGAGAAAAGGGTTATTGTGGCCTTCAGAGGGACGTATAGTGTTACTAATGCCCTCGTGGATTTGAGTACTGGACGGCAGGAGTATGTGCCCTATCCGCCTAGTAATCGGTCCGATCTCTCCATATACTATAATGCAAATGTAAAGGAAGGGGGGGAAGAGGTGCCGGAGTGTGAGGGATGTTGGGCTCACAGCGGGTTTTTGGAAAGTTGGAGGGTGGCGAGTGAGATTGTGGTGCCGGTTGTGGATGGGCTGTTGAGGCAGTGGGGGGATCATGGGTACAGGTTGGAATTTGTGGGGCATAGTCTTGGTGGTGCGGTGGCGGGACTGGCGGGGTTGGAGTTTAGAGAGAGGGGGTGGGAGGGACGGGTTACTACTTTTGGAGAGCCAGTGAGTAATTTCGTTCCGTCCTTTGAATTTACATATCTAGGATGCTGACACCTATTGCTCGAAACAGAGAATCGGCAATGCAAACCTCTCACAATACATCAACCTCCTCCTCCCACCTCCGACCTACAGACGAATAACCCATAAATCCGATCCGGTCCCTCTCCTCCCCTTCTCGAAATGGGGGTTCGTCCACCATGCTACAGAGTATTTCATCGAAAAAGTCGATTTACCGCCTACGCCTGATGATGTTAGGGTTTGTGAGGGGGATGAAGATGAGAATTGTGCGGCTTCTGGAAGTGTCAATATGTTGCAGTTGTTGTGGAGCCATAGGGATTATTTTAACCGGTTGGGATTGTGTGTACCCGATGGGTGGAGGAGGGTGCTGGATGGGGCTTGGGGGCCTTGGTGGCCGAGGAGAGATTATTAATTGACTACTAGCCTTTGTTTGGAGGGGTGGGGTTATGTGATATCTCTTGGCGCTCTTTTTTATGGCTGATGGGTTCTTTAGCGTTGGAGTTTACTTTTGGAAGTTTGGGATACCAAATTGTTTTATCACGAGCGAGGGAGAGGGAGAGTCTTTGCAGCGTTTTCATGTCTTGTTGCATGTCGTTTTAATGAATCTGACATCCTTGCGGTGATATACGATGGAGAAAAAGTTCAAGTCAAAAAAGGTTGATAATGCTATCATCAATAGACGTTCGCATCACGTCTGAAATATATGTCGCTGTATAACGACAACTGCCGTAGATTCGACCATGTAACTTTATACCTAATCGCAGGGTTTTCTTTACAGTTTCTTATATTCCAGCTTGCCTTCTAGTTTCTTGACTTCAACTAACTTCCTGACCGCCTTGTTGAAGTCGTCTTGTGTGATTTCGTCTCTGTCGTCGCGGATTGCAAACATACCGCTGTGATATTGTTAGTTTCAGATACGATAGAGGATAAGGAGGGGGACGACATACGCCTCGGTAACAACGTTTCGCAAATCAGCACCATTGAACTCATCACTCATCTTCACCAACCCCTCATAATCAATCTCCCCAGCCTTCGCCACCCCCGCCGCGTGAATCTTCAAAATCTCCAACCTTCCAACTTCATTCGGCAACGGAATCTCAATCTTCCTATCCAATCTTCCAGCTCTCAACAGCGCAGGATCAAGGGTATCAGGACGATTGGTAGCCATTATAATCTTTGTTTTACCGAGATAATCAAAGCCGTCGAGTTGGTTTAGAAGTTCCATGAGGGTTCTTTGGATTTCTCGATCGGCGGAGGTACCTTCTGAGAAACGACGGCCACCGATGGCGTCGATTTCGTCCATGAAGATGATGCAGGGTTCGTGTTCTTTTGCGTAGCCGAACATTTCGCGGATTAGACGGGCGGACTCGCCGATGTATTTGTCGACGATGGCGGACGATACGACTATATTCCCCTCCTTTCAGTATTTCAACCTTGTGATGTTAGGGGTAGAAGAAATGAATACCCTTTAAGAAATTGGTTTCGAGAGTGCTGGCTACTGCTCTCGCGAGGAGAGTCTTGCCGGTACCCGGCGGACCGTAGAGAAGCACACCCTTGGGAGGTTTAATCCCCACCCGTATGAATAACTCCGGATTCTTCAACGGCAATTCAATAACCTCCCTCAACTCTCTAATCTGTTCGTTCAACCCACCGATCCCCGCAAAGCTAACCTGTCCAGGATCCTCCAAGCTCATATTATAAACCAAGGGATCAACCTCCCTTGGTAACATTCTCATGATGGTCAAAGTTGTCATATCCAAAGCAACCCGAGTACCTTGTTTTAACTTCGCTTTATCAACTTTCGAACGACATCCTACGACGTATCTGGGCCCCGAAGAGGCTTTGACGAGGATACGTTCGTCATCTATTTGTTTTAGAACTTCGCCGACGATTTGTCCGACTGATTGGAGGGCTTTGAGGTTGTCTTCGGTGTGGTCGTAGGATTTTTGAAGGGATTTTAGTTCGAGGCGGAGGGATTTGAGTTTTGCGTCCCATTCGCGGTGTTCGATTAGTTTCTATGGGTGGTTAGTTCTGATGATGGTGGTGATAGTGGTGGAGGTTGAGGGAGGCAACCTTTTTGTAGTCCTCAAGGGCTACATCGCGTTCTGCGTCGGATGACGAGGACATGGTGAGAGTACGGGCAGGGCCGAGGGAGGTCTATGGATCGTATGCGATATGGTCGTGATGATGGGGTTATGATGGTGGTGGTGTTGAAGTGAGGTTGACGCGTGGATGAGGTTGGCTGGTTGGGCTTTCGGGGTAGCTACCAAGTAACTATGGTGAGCTAAGCAAGCACCAGACCAGAACCCAGCTGCCATGCCAGCAACACAGAATCAGCCGCCAGGCGCCCAGACGCCTGCGACCAGGTTCTCTTTTATTTCACATTTTCCTACGATTTTTGTCTACAGATTGATAAAAGTTTAAGGAAGCCAGGGAAGCGTGATTTATGGAGAAGGGCCTTTCGGGCACAAGATAGGGATGAGGCCGAGGTGGATCGGGAGTTACGGTAATGGAACTGGGGGAACGGGATGGCGGGGACATGGATCGGGATGGTGATGATGAGGGATTGAGGGGTTTCTTTTCATTCTCCAGTTTCTTCTTCTTTTTCTTCAGATGATATCACGAGATTTTTAAATATCACTTTTTGGGGCTTTTAGTGAGGTATGGAGTAAGATTGATGATATCATGGTTTTATAGAGGAGGATTGGATTAGATGTTGGTTCCCTATAACTCCGCGCCCGGCATCAATTTCAGCTGTACAGCGATATCGCGCCATAAACGGTACACTTTATAGGGAAAACCCCCACTCATGGACCGGCCAAGAAACGGACGTTACTTATGCTACATGCAGACGTATCTAAGAGCAAAAGTAAATATTTTTGAGGCGAAATTGTCAGTTTTTGGGCATCGGCGAATCCCATATTCAATTTGTTGAGAGACTCAGAGATTTAGCTGCGGTCTAATTGGCGAGTTCCTCCCTGTACAGCCTGTATTGTGCTGTATAGGATTCAATCTCGAATGATGCTTTATACGGCGATTCTACAGCGCTGTGCCTGTACTGAAGTGTCCTGTACGGTAGGAATGTGATATATCCCTCGAGACTAAGCCTCAAGGAGTGTGATGGAGTAGAGTAATGGTAATAGTAACTGAGGGAACCACCCAATTGCCAGGGACGGATGCCTGTCGTGGTCTGTGCATGGTAACGGAGGCTGCTAGGCAGTTTAGTCTATCGGTCGGTCTGTCGGTCTTGTCATGGAAATCGAGGGGTGTCGTTAAGGGAAAAGTTTATTATAAGTGAACCGGGCCATCCCATCCTCTCTTTCTCTCTCTCCCCCTCTTCTTCTTTCTCTCTTCTTCCTTTCCTCACCACCACTCCACTGCTTCATATATTCTTCATTTGGTATTTATTATAGGCATTACCATTAACCTCCGTTCATTGAGATAATTCTATTGGTATGTTCTACTCTTCTTTTGCTTTGTAGTAGGTAGAATAGTGGTGGTGGGGGTAGTGACTATGACGACATCAGATGAAGGGCTAATATTATGTATTGTTGATGATATAGAAATATCAAGATGGCTATCACCAAGGTTCACGCCCGTTCCGTCTACGACTCTCGCGGTATGCCCTTCTTTTTTCCCTCCTTCTACCTGTTGCTTATTTAAACAATCCAATGGACTGATACTGACGTGACCGGTACATCATAGGCAACCCCACTGTCGAAGTCGACGTCGTCACCGACACCGGTCTCCACAGAGCCATTGTCCCATCCGGTGCCTCCACCGGTACGATATCCTCCATTCTATATACCTCTCTGCAATATATACTAAATTAAAAATAGGTGTTCACGAGGCTTTGGAGCTCCGTGACAAGGACAAGTCCAAGTGGGGTGGAAAGGGTGTGTTGCCCCGCCATTAACCATTGCCCCGCTTTCCCTACTAAAGATTAAATAGGTGTCCTGACTGCTGTCAAGAATGTCAACGAGACCATTGGACCCGCTCTCATCAAGGAGAACATCGATGTCACCGACCAGAAGGCCATCGATAACTTCATCCTCTCCCTCGATGGTACTCCCAACAAGTCTAAGCTCGGTGCCAACGCTCTTCTTGGTGTCTCCCTCGCTGTCGCGAAGGCTGGTGCCGCTGCCAAGAAGGTCCCACTTTATGCTCACATTGCCGATTTGACCGGTTCGAAAAAGCCATATATCCTTCCCGTTCCATTCTTCAATGTTATCAACGGAGGGTATGTTGAAATAGTTCATTATTAGTAAAATGAAGTGGTACTGACGTGTTTTTGATAGCTCCCACGCTGGTGGTGCCCTCGCTTTCCAGGAATTCATGATCGCCCCAACTGGTGTCGAGACCTTCTCTGAGGCTCTCCGAGCCGGTGCTGAAATCTACCAGATCCTCAAGTCTTTGACCAAGAAGAAGTACGGTCTCAGCGCCGGAAATGTCGGTGACGAGGGTGGTGTTGCTCCCGATATCGGAACCCCAGAGGAGGCTCTTGAGTTGATCACTGAGTCTATCGAGAAGGCCGGCTACACTGGCAAGGTCAAGATTGCCATGGATGTTGCTTCCTCTGAATTCTACAAGGAAGCCGATGAGTCCGGCGAGAACGGCAAGTACGATCTCGACTTCAAGAACGAGAGCTCGGACAAGTCCAAGTGGATCACCAGCCAGCAGCTTGCCGACAAGTACGTCGAGCTCATTGGCAAGTACCCGATCGTCTCGATCGAAGACCCCTTCGCTGAGGACAACTGGTCGGCATGGAGCGAGCTTGTTAAGCGTGTTGATATCCAAATTGTCGGTGACGACTTGACTGTCACCAACCCCACCCGTATCAAGAGTGCCATTGAGCAGAAGAGCTGCAATGCTTTGTTGCTCAAGGTCAACCAGATCGGTACCCTCACCGAGTCCATCCAGGCCGCTGAGGACTCCTTCGGTGACAACTGGGGTGTCATGGTTTCCCACCGATCCGGTGAGACTGAGGATGTTACCATTTCTGATATCGTCGTCGGTCTTCGCGCTGGACAGATCAAGACCGGTGCTCCATGCCGTTCGGAGCGCGTTGCTAAGCTGAACCAGCTTCTTCGCATTGAGGAGGAGCTCGGAGAGCAGGCCATCTATGCTGGCGAGAACTTCAGGAAGACCAGGAACTTGTAGGTGCGCATTAATTTGGCTTGGCTGGCTTGGAGCCCGGTTGTTTTTTTTAGGCCACTCGGTTTTATTTCCTTAATTACTATTAATGACGACGACGGATTGGTCACGTTCGTTTCTTGTAGTAGCTTAACTACAGCTGCATGCTGTCTTGTATGTACAGATAATAACTACTAGCTGCGTGTACAGACACAGCAAAATTTGACCAAATTAATTCAGCACTGTCCCCTTTTAATGCCATGCTAGACTACCATAAGATATACAGATGAATCCAAATGCAGGGATATCATGTAATCTGAATTATCTGCCGGCGAATATCGCGAATTGAAACCTAAGCTGTCTTGAGTCATTGGCCCAGACCAGATCCTCCACTGTAGTTTCTTAGTGACATGTTGGGGGCTCCTCACTCCACTCGATTGGTCGTGAACTAGCTCTGACTGGATTCGACTTTGGCTGCCCCTCACAATCCACAGCTCAGAACACCACAGAACAAACCATATCAGCTTCATCTTCCTTGCGCTTTTGGCCCTCGTTAACGTTAGAGCTAGTCGACTTCTTCTGGGGCGCTATATAAACTATAGAAACTTCACTCGTTCGCTTTTTCTTTCTCTTTCCTTTTATCTTCACTCCTTTTAATTTTGGGGGTCTCGGATCACGATCGTGGGTATTAACATTGTTGTAGCTTCGTCAAGCTCCATCAGATTCAACAACAATGGCAACCGACCTCGCTTCCACGGCTACACAGGCCGATTCCAGCTTCCATGACAAGGAAAACCATCCCCACAATCCAGACGACATCCTCAACCCTTCCTTCATCGACCTCTTCACCGAAGAACCCCCGCCAGAATGGACACTCTCCGACCTCCAAGAACTCAACGTAATCCGCGGGCAACCGCCCAACGCCATCGCGCCCTTCCAAAAGCTCCCCGTCGAGCTAGTCGAACACATAGCCTACAACCTGACCCACTTCCGTGATATCAGAGCTATGGCTAACAGCTGTACGCTCTTTCGGAAGATAATATTTGAATCGTCGAATCATTTATTTTGGTATCGATGGAGTAAGGCGCCGCATTCGATGTGTAGATGGGATTTGGGGTATTATAGACAGAATAGGGCGTATCAGAATACGATTGTGAATCAGCAGAATGGGAGGAGGAGGAAGAGGTGCGAGAAGTGTATGGCTAGGGCTGTTAGGGGTATGGCGTTTAAGAGGAAGACTTGTTTGGATTGTTGGGATGAGTTGGGGATTCGTATGTTTCTTTCTTCCCTTTTCCTCTCTTCCCTTCCTTGTATAAGAATTTTGTTATTACGATTACTTTCTGTGCAAATTAGTTAAGGGATGATATATTGGATGATGGCTGATTATGATAAAACAGCTGCAAACGAACTCTACTTCGTCAACAGCATCGACATCTCCACCATCCCCCGCGAATACATCATAGAACCCTACACCCGCTCTAGCAACGGAGGTCCCTACCTTCGTCGCGAATGGGACATGCTTTACTTTTACAGACCCGGCAAACTGGAACAACAACTGCTCACCACACCCGTCCAAGTCGCCCGTGACAGTCGTCCCGCTCATTTAATCGAATATGCAAAACAAACGATCAGAAACATGTCAGGCGAGATCCTCCAGATCAAAAGAACTATGGGATATAGATACTCCCAGTATTCGTATTATAACTCTGGACCGAACGTTAGGAGGGAGAAGTGGTATGCTGGGTGTGTTGAGGAGCTTGTGTGTCCGGCCGAGGTTGTGCAGAGGATGCTGGAGGTTTTGGTAACGCAAAATATTGGGAATGAGTGGTTGAAGCGTGGGGGGTATGAGAAAGTTAAGGATCCGGGGGAGCTGTATGGTGATAGCTCGGATTTTGCAAGGGGATTTGGAAGGGTTGAGTGTGAGTTGCAAAAAGATCCGGAATGGATCAAAGAATTTGGAGAAGACCTATCGAATCTTCACGAATGTAATATCGAATGTCACCGAAAAAAGAGAGCCACGATGTTTAAAAAGAGATGGTGGCCGCAAGCGGAGAAAAACTTTGTGGAAATGTTGGTTGGTGGGAAGGGGATGCGGTTGACGGACGAAGAGGTTAGGAAGCTTAATGCTACTAATCATGCTTGGCAGTGGAGGGATAAGATGCAAAAGGTTGTGGATGGGATGTTGAGCGGGTGTAAATGGGTTATTCCGGGCGTGAAAGGGGAGTGGACTGCTGAGACGGTGGCGAAGTGGGAGAAGGTTCATGGTATGGATGGGACTGCTACGCCGGCAGCTCATTGGGGAGTATTGGATTCTTCTTTTGGATTTTAAAGGGGTGGAGGGAGGGGTTTTGGAGCCTCGAGACTAGATTTCGGGATAGAGGAGAATATGTATGTTGTGGATTATATCTGTGCCTTTTTTTTTTTTTGGTCGGTGGACTAGAGGATAGGCTCTTGTCAGTTCTCCGCCTCATAACAAACTTTTTAGAATAGGGGATCTTAGCCAGTTAGAGGGGAGATAAAAGAAAAAGCATGTTTTTTCACTACTGGATATTAGGGAATAATAATGAAATCAATTGAAAAAAAAAAAAAAAAACCTTGGTCGATAAAATGATATGTATCCTAACTCCGAGCCTAAACACCTATTGTAGATGATAGATAAAAAAGGAAGAACGCGCTGGTATATGTTGTAATCTTGAGTCCGATTCATCCAAAGTAAACATCCCAAACGACATCATTCTCATCCACGTGAATGGTTAACCGTGGCTCTACTATATCGGAAAATATTCCTTTTAAGGGGCCTATTATTCTTGTGCAGGTTGGGCCTTTGGGGTCTTTGCCTGCGGGGAGGAATTGGACGTTGAATACCTATGGATTCATCAACTTAATATTTCCCAAGACCATCAAAGAGGTTTATGATCTTCGTGTATATCTTGAGATATAACTTACCTTATCATACTCCTCCACCCCCCCACCCCCATTAACCAACCTCTTCCCAATCAACTTCTCCCTCCACTGCTTCTGTTCTTCATAACTTATTCTAACACCATCGTCATCCTTATGGTGTGTATGAGCATCCAAACTACTACCACTTCCTAACTCCAAACACTCGGTTTGAGTATGTGTAGCTGATAAAAAAGTTGGATAAGGAGGGTCCCAGATTCTGTGGGTCGTTGAGAGCTGGGTTGTGTGGAAGTGGTGGTGGGTGTCTAGGATACGGATTTTGGAGGGGGTTAGGAGGCGGAGGGCGTGGTGGCAGGTGTAGCGGGGCATTTGATTTCTTTTCTGTTCTTTTTTTGTCGTTGATTGATATAACTTTTTAAGAAGAGAATGGTTGTATGGATTCGAGACTATATTCTGTGGTAGATGTTGAGGTGGGTCTATAAGGCTTAGAGAAGTCAAGTAGGATGGTAAGTCGTAATGGTTTGGTGTATAAAAGAAAGCAAAGGCTTAAGGCTTAGAAAGTAAGATCTTTTGAAATCAAGCATGCAATCGGGTGAACTTTGGACGATATTATTTGTCTGGCTCGTAGGCGCTGGTAGACTTGGATATAGTATCAAATCCCGAGTTAGGCTCTCTAACTTCTCTGAAATTATGAAAAATACCAAAAAATATAAAAAATACTCGTGGCGGAATAACATTCGTCAGACCTTCATACTTACATTTAAATAATTGGGGAGATAATGATAGGGTCACACGAAATTTCGATTGCGAAAACCAGAATACCAGGAAACCACCGTTTCAACTCAGAAAAATAGGAGGGAGTCTAGATCTTGGAGCGTTGCGTTGCTCGTTCGCCTAACAAAAATCCAACAGGATAACGACGGTTTGGGAATGGTCTCGTTTGTTTTTCGATGCAGCTAGTTGGAATGCGAGTTGCTGGCGGAAATTTGACTGCAAGAGAGTATTTTTGGGGGACGAAAGAATTTGGGATTTTCAGGATTAATTTTCTTTGGAGTTTTAGGAAGGGCTGAGGGGAGTTTGGTATAGTTATATTCTCGGGATTTCGGGTGGGTATCTATATTGACATACATAGACGTAGATATAATGATGATGTTCTCGTATTGAGAGGCCGAGCTCTCGTGTCCAAGAGCTTTTGATACTCGAAAAACATAGTTCGACCATACCCACTAACGGCTGTTCCGTTAAATCTACTGAGTGCCGTATAAAGGCGGCTCGTATTCTCAAAATCATGTGTGCGTGTGTATTTCATATACGTGCATTTTTTATACACGCTTAGGGGCATGCATTGCTTCGTACTTGGTAGAGCTAGAGGTATTAGACCCGCAAGGTTTGTTAAGTGGAATTCCGACTGCAGTTCTTGCCGCTTGTGTAACCGCCCCATGTGAACTAAAAATCAAATCGACATGACTCTTTTTTGAGGGTGGCGTTCTACGGGAGGGCGGCGCAGTAACGTTGGGTGGAATGTGTCTGTGCCTTCTGTGGATCTATGGAAGGTTAGGATCTGTTACATTTGAGAGGAGGCTGAGATAGGGGTTTATTGACATGTTACGTTTCACGCCGATCCAGACGTGTAAATGCATTGTGGTATAATGTTATGGCGTAGTAAGTACCAAAATATAGACTGCAACTGTACTGGTCAGAATTGCATGTGGATGTGTCGTTCGAGACGAAAAGGAGGGCTATTCCTGTGGGAACCCCTCATGCATGATGCCCAATATTTTCCGTCAATTTCAGCGTATTAGTTAATATTAGCTATGGGTAATTGGAAATTCGAAGAACGAAGAAAACTACTCAGGCTTGCAATGGGCTCACGAACGCTCTTGCCGATAATATAAGCAGAAGCCTCAGATTCTCTACCTCTCGTCTAATTCAGGCCCCGCATCCCATGTTGGTTTAATTCTTAAGCTTCTTTAGCGACATATTTTGAGTATTCCCCTTTACGGATCGCGAATTCGTATATATAAATTTGCTTGAAAGGAGCTGCGCTTGTAGCCTGAGGACGAGACTAATGATTGAAGCTCATGACAATGGCGAAACTCCTGTATATTCCAATAATCCTGATACTTTTTCACCCTTTTTCTTTTCGAACCATCTTCCGGATCCGTGCCGCAGTATAAACTAGGGAAATTTGGCCGATGGGAATCCTGGAAACTATAATGTCCTCTGCATAAAATATTTAGAAAGGGTGAAGATATTTTTAAGCTGCTCGATGAGGGTTTTGAGGAAGGACGGTTATCGGAATAGCTACTACCACCTCATATATATAGTATTTACGAGATTAAAAGCGAATACCTTGGAACTTGGGCCTATACGTTTACGGTGGGATGCTCGGCCAGAGGTCAACGGATCGTCGTTAGAGCGGTTGAAAGAGATATGAAAAACTACTTCTCCAGTAAAGGTAAAGACTATCCCGTAAGTTAGTCTTAATATTTCCATATCCGTTTTGTCGGTGTTAAATGATTATATAGATATACATACAGAAGAATACAAGGTTCATGCACTGACAGTATTATCTATCATGATTGATATACGTAGTTTGAGATGTGTCTCCTTGCTAGAACTCAAGGGAATACTGATTTTGACGACCATAAGATGTATTATCTCGCACCTGAGATGTCGAAACGTTCGACTTCTTTCTAGCTAAGCTAGTTTGGGCAACTGGGGAAAAGTTTCACCCGAAAAGGCACTATGATGAGAAGATCTGGAGAAGAAGGAGAAGAGCAGGTCATCGCTAGATTAAGCTACAAAAGGCTTCCTGAGTTGTCTGCTCCGAAAGATTACTACCAGCAGTGGCGTGATGATGAACAGCTCGGCCAAACCTATTTTCACTATGAGGAACCTGGACAGGGAGTGGTGGTATATGCCCTGGATAGTGGATGTGGGCTGGGACATCAGGTAAGGCTCCATGGCCACCAGGACCCTCAGTGGGTTCATTCTCACGATTCGATATATTTAATTCCTCCTCTTAATAATTTTGTTAAGCGCGTTGACATCCACATATGTAGGAACCGCAATATGTTGCTTTCCAAGATTACATTGTCACCGGAGACTTCCCAGTGGAGCCCTACATCGGTGGTCTAGATGATAGAGTTCACGGAACCTGAATGGTCGCCAAGATCGCTGGCTGAATGTCTGGGGTTGCGATAAGCGCTAGCATCGTTGTCGTTGCTCTTGCTGATGGGGAGGCACTTAACACTGTTATAAATGTATTTGATGGATTGATCAAAACCTATGATCATATCAAAACGCATAATCCCGATACGCTTTGTGTCGTTAACATGTCAATTCTGGTGGATACACAATTTACGATGCAAAACCCTAGGGATAAATGAGGAGAAGCTATAAATGTGGAGAGAACCTTTACGAAGCAGCTGTTGGAGCAATTGACGGGTCTTGAAAACGTCGTCCTCGTGGCTGCTGCAGGGAATGGTAGACCTGTAAGTCGAAAACCTATGCTTTTTTCGGGCTTGTAGTAAAGTTAATCCCTATGACATCTTAAAAGAGTGGACTTGTAACAGATTGTCCTGCAAGATTGGCAAAGGAATACCCGGACAGTAGAATCGTGGTTGCTGGGGCAGCTACACACGACGGCTTAAATCAAAATCAAAAGAGCAAGACCAATAACTTTGTTTGGGCCCCAGCAGGAGTTGGAGTACTTGGCGATGTTCGGTTTTATCTGTGGGATCATTATCCTGATGCATTCGGGTCCGGTAAAGGCGAAACCTCGACAAGCAAAGACCCTTTACATACTTAGCGCACGCGCTTAATCAATATAATATTAATCTTAACAAACATGACCATATAGCAGCCGCGACGGTGTCTGGAATGTTGGCAATTTACATGTCTAGAGATACCGAGGGATCTGCGAAGCGTATAGAAAATGCGATTGCGCTTTTGAAGAAACTTTCATGGAAGAGAAATCCAAACGGGGTGGAAATTGTCCATAATGGCCTCCCATCCGCTGAATGGCCAGATTATTACAAGTATAATACACTATCGACCCGGGTCTAGCAGGAGTTAGAATGTAAATTTGCAAAAATGATTTATGGATGTTCTTTACAACTGCTGCAACCTTCCTTCTAGAACTTGTCGACAGCCGCTGTAATTCAATTTACAGATTCGAGTATCTGAGCCCCGACGCTCTTACTGCTAAGCCTACCGGCTATCTTTTGATATCTATCGTTAGCAGTGTCAGCGAAGCATTGTTCGAGTGGGAGTACAAACTTTTAGAGAGGCTACGGATACATATCTGACATGGTGCCGTTCCTTGCCCCTACGAAGTTCCATACATGCTGTGCATGTGGCCTGGCGTGGTCGCTATGTAGTTATAGTTCGGCGTAGCAGGCAATTAGATAACAACGTAATAAACCCTTAAGTTGGTGTTTTGTCCCCTGGGTAGCCCACAAGAGGCGTAGTACTAGTGACAGTAGTTGCCGTGTTAGTTTCTCGGATCCGTTTGATACTATGTCGAAAAGGGAGCAAGTGTGAGCCCGTAATGAAGTCGTGGCTCGTGAGTTTACCATCGTACATAGACTTTTGGTCTTCTTATCGATTGAGGTCAAGTTTTGCCATTTTATATCCCAATCGTTTCAAGTCGCTTTCGATCACTGTGTCCTTAAAATTTAAAATACTTTTCGACTTGCATATATATAAATTATTAAACTGCTCTCTAAACCTTTATCTTAGAGCTTATTTATGCATTGGCACCTTCTTCTAATGGGCATATATTTCAATCTACACTATGTCAGTTCTTATCTTCTTTTTCACATGTTGTATTCTATTCTCTTCCATACTGGGAGCCCCTCCTTCGCCAAATCCCCAGGAGCTCAAGGTCGGTGTGTCTATGTATTGGAGAGCAATCTGTATTGTCGACAAAGATTTTAGAGAGGGAGGGAATGACCTATTTGAGGACCTTGACGAAGGGTTCTTGGATGGTAACCTAGGTGGTTGGTTATCTCCACCCCGAGGTTTTTCTCTGCTGGGTATCGAAAGCGAAAACCTCGGGATTTGGGCGTATGGCTTTAAGTTGAGAGAGGCACAAGATAATCCTAAGTCATACGATGAGTTACTTGAGGATTTAAAGGATGATATAGATGCATACCTTAATTCTAAGGGTCACAAATGGCCGGTAAGTGTAGAAATGTGAGAATGTCCCGAGGGTGCCTTAAGACATTCACCTTCAGCAGGTGTCCTACGACTAAGGAAGCGAATTCCTATAGTTTTTTTCCTATGGTAAACTTGTACTAATGCTCTATCAGTTTGATAGTTGTGAAGTTGATCTAGAAATTGATCCGACCGCAAATATTGCTCAGACGCCCAGTAGTGATAACGAAGAGCAGAACAAAAATGGAGTCGACGGCGAGGGAAATGTTGATATTCATGGCAGCGAGCCTCCACTACGCAAAAGGGAGCAACAGCGGAAACAAAGGCACCAAAGTTCAGCAAATGTGGGCTCTTTGAGAGCTATATCTTCTATACGACCCCCTCATAAACCCATTAGACGATTTACGGAAGATGACCAGCACCTCGTGTCTAGCATCTTGACGAAAAGAGAAGATGACGAGGTCGTCGCCGTTGAGAATGCGTGGGAGGGCCTTCCCACTTTGTCTGCGCCCAGGAATATAGAATGGATGTTGGACGAAAAGCTTTCTAAGACATACTTTCACTACAAGGACCCCGGTGAAGGCGTCGTGGTCTACGTTGTCGACTCCGAGTGCGATCTAGGTCACTATGTAAGCTACACATCGTAACATTAAATAAGCTATATATACGTGAACATCATTGAGGGCACAGTAAATGGGGCCTTCAAATTCTATTAATGCTAATGTTGTTTAAATTAGGAGTTACTTGATATAAAATTCGAACGTTGGCTCGGCTCTGGAGGTCCCCCGCTTGAATTCCTGACCGATGTTGAGGCCCGCGGCGAGCACGGTAGTAAAATGATTGGCAAAATTGCGGGGAAAAAAGGCGGGATAGCCCAAAGGGCCCGGATAGTGTATGCATCATTATTAGAGGGCAGTGGAACGTATACCTTTTTTTCACAACTTGGGACCCTTATCCAAATATACGACAACATCGTAGCTCACCACGCGGATCTAGATATACCATGCATCATAAGCATTTCATGGGGATTTGGTATCAGGAGCCTGCGAGATAAACCAACTGGCATGATTCTAATAGATGGAGATGAAATGACCAAACCCCTTGTTGAAATTCTATCTAAGCTAACAGATCTCGAAAATGTGATCCTGGTTTCGACGGCAGGGAACGGTGAACCGGTGAGTTAGCCCAAATATCATCTCTCCACCCTTAGAATATACCAATTATATAAGGAAATGCAACTGATAGGTCTATCGATATTCATATGGACATCTCGCTGACGGTGCTCTTCCTCTGTGCTAGGGTGCTCCTATATTACATTACCCTTCGAGGCTGGCCGTCAATGGACCAAAACGAAGACACGTTGTCGTTGGAGGCACAGATGTGAATGGATTGAATGTTTACCAATACGACCCGAAAATACCGAATTTTGTTTGGGCTCAGTCGGAAGGTATTCGGACCCTAGCGTCTGTGGAATGGTGGCCAGTAGGCTCGTGGGTAGAAGATCGCGGTGGTACATCGATAGGTATTTACTTTGTCCTTTTGCTTCAAAACTCTTCAACCGCATGTTAACTCGTATCCTAATTCAAAATTTATAGCGACGGCAACCGTTGCAGGTACGCTAGCCATGTATATATCTAGGGATATTGAATCAAAAGCCCGTTTAGAGGATGCTATCACGAAGCTAAAGGAGCTATCTTGGAAAAGAAATCCGGAAGGGGTACCAACCATCCACAACGGAGTTACCCCGGATCAATGGCCGGAAAAGTTCAGAAAACTCATTGGAACGTTGTGATTCTCCTTGTTACCATCCCGTTCAGATATGTACAGCTTGTTTTGGAGTCGATCGCGAATGTGACACAAATATAGTCTCAGTCCAAGAACGCCCTTCAGGTCACGAGAATAATTCCATGTTGTATTTTCATTCAAAAGGTTACGCGCGAGATCAATGTGTGCAGATCCGGGTCTCATTCACAAGACAGGTCACGAGAATGTTTATTTCAGTTTCGTTTCTTGAATTCCGATATCTGATTCATAAGTTGTCTTTGCCTCCTTGTTCAGCTTGAATCTAATAATATGCAGGCCGAAATAATTGATCCCACGATCCGGCTGAACCGTGGCAACCCTCATACCGTGCATATAACTTATGTCTGAGCGTCAAGTTTCAAAAATTTCCTTTAACCACATATACACGTGTTAGTTATTTGAGCGATCCTATGAAAATGTGCCAATGTTGACGTGGTAGAGTTTACATTGTTGGCGGCCAAGTCTAGTTACGAGACAATATTCAACTTGGAATATTCAAATGTTTCGTCTAGTCTCGAGATCGCGTTGCATCTATATATATATCAAGAACATAAATTCCAACAAACTTTGTCTCCAGCTTCTATCCAGCCAGGATATAAATCTTAGATGGCTACCTATTCAAACAAAATAATCTTAGCCTTCAATGCACGTTAGATGTTCCCATGTCCCTTATAAAAAAATGCCCAGTAAAATTATAACGTTATAAGCCCCATCGGCATGCTTAAACTATCCTTCCTTATACTCACATTCCATTGCTACAACATAGAAGCAGCCATCAATATTCCCTGCGAATCCCTCCATGTAGGTACTTAGCCGGGGGCATGGAGCAGAAATATGTGGTGTATCGTAAGTAAAAGTCAGAGGATGAACGAGGTTTTGTTTAAGGAGCTCGATGAAGAGCTTTTGGATGGACCTCTGGCAGGGTGGCCATTACCGCTTGCGAAATTCTCGACGTTTAAGGTTAAAAGCGGATATTTAGGGGTTTGGGCATATGCGATTATCTCTGGAACCGTTAGAGCCCTGGTAGCTTTGGAGAGTAGTTTAGGAGCGCTTTTTAGAACGAAAGGGATGAGGTATCCGGTAAGTTTGATATCATGGTTAATTGCTTTAAAGTCTCACTGTTTAATTTTAAGACCAAACCTGTCACGCGATCAGTTCTGCTATTTGTTGTCGAAATGATTAGTTTTCTTCTAAACTCACAAAATGTATTTAGTTCGCCGTGTGTGAATGGTACTCTTGCCAACTTGCTCCACCGGGCGTTGAGCACTGGTATAACCAAGAAATAAATGGAGGAAGCCAAGGGAAACTTCAATCGGGGTCTTATGCGAAGCGCGATATAGGCCGAAAACATCATCGATCTCCTTTCAGTCGAAACGAAATCCCAAACTCCAAAGCCCAAAACCGCCATCAGGTTAGAGACTTAAACAAACCATCGGATACTGACGACGAGGTTGTGGCTTTCAAAGATGCACCTGCGGGGCTTCTGATACTTTCGGCGCCCAAGGACCCAAATTTTGTTGCCACAGAACAGAGAAAAAACACATATTTTCACTATAAGAACCTCGGAGAGGGAGCAGTTGTATACCTTCTCGATACCGGGTTTGACCCGAGCCATGAGGTTAGTCATCCAAGCAGCCGACCAACAATGTTTAACGATAAATGAACTTGAGTTAACACAACTTTATTATCCGCACTCCAGGAAGTCGAAGATATCAAAATCCAAGACTAGATTCTCGGCGGCAATTTTCGAATAGAAAAAGGAACGGAGAGTCCTTATGATAGACTCAGACACGGAACCCTGCTAGTTGCAAAGATTGCTGGAAAACGCACGGGCATAGCACAAGACGCCAAATTTGTTATAGCTGCTCAATAAGATGGGGCAGGACTTCCAAGTTATCCGACGTTCTTTGATACTATACTATGTATCTATGATCATATCAAGTCGCACAACTCAGATAAGCCTTGTATCATCTCAATCGCTACCAAAGCGGATTATGATGAACTGGGTCAAAAGTATGCTACAAAAACTCTTGCAGCTGGGATGGTGAAAGAGATTGTATCAGAAATACAAGATCTTGAGAATGTAATCGTAGTTCTTATGCGGGTAACGAAGATCCTGTATGAAATTCCAGTTCCCATCCTATATGATTAAGAACTTAACTGACTTAATCTACCATGTGGAACAGGGGGCTAAAATATCGGATACTATCCCAAAACTAGGGGCGGAAAAGTCTCTCACAAACTTAGTCGTTGCAGGAGCTGTTGACAGAATGGGGTCAACTATTGCCAGTCAGACAGCACATTTACCAACATGGTATGGGCACAAGGATAAGATGTTTCGATTCCGACCTGGCCCAAAGGTTACAGACATGACAATGTAGACGGTGGAACATCAATGGGTATAATCTTCAGACACTTGTCATTAACATCGATCGAATGCTAACCCGCTCATACTCAATAATGGGTTAGCTTCCGCAACAGTATCAGGTATTCTAGCGTCTTACTTATCCCGGGTTGAAAAATCGGATTAAAAATGCGGTGCAAGGGCTTAAGGAACTCTCATGGAAGCGGAATCCATCGGGGCCACCTGTGATTCATAACGGAATTACTCCAGATCAGTGGCCGAAAGATATATAATAATTATTACCCTGTAGATTTCGTGTTGAAAGGCAAAAATCCAACATTGTCTACAACAGGCACGATTTATGCTACATTACGGTATTCACCAGCGGCATCTTGCATGATCTCACATGATCATGTTCAGGGTTGGAATCCCCATTCCATCCGTCAAGCGCTTAAGATGTCCTCCTTCTTCCTCGTTACCCTCCATCTCATTGTCAAGCTCAAGTATCTACTTATTTCTAGATTTCTTTGGCTTATAGACATATAGGGCTTTATCTTCCTCGCTTCAGACGCGCGCTACAAATATTGCCTCCTTAAAACTAGACACCTTTTCGTTTACAAAATCCTTTATCTGGTTGACGAGCTCAATCGATCGGTCTACGACAAGGAAAAGTTTAAGTCCTACGCGACCAATCTCCTTAAAATGGCCTACTCACGAACCAACAATTCTACTAGAGCAACGATTGATACCTCCCAGTTATTTGGTTCTGGAACTTTCAAGTACGTCTACGCCGGCAAATACACCGTTGGTGCCCGAAAGGGCCAGGACTGTGTCGCGAAGGAATTCAAATCCGGCTGTGTCGTGGAAGATCACTATTTCGATGAAGAGTTAAATATCTGCGCGAAAGCTCAACAAATCATTGATGAATTCAATGATGCGGAGATCATGAATCAACCAATCTACTTGAACACGCCAACAATTTGGACATACGAACCCGGTAGCTCTAAGAGCGGCCAGAAAACATTGATCGAACCAATGATTCTTAACTTTGAGAAGTTCAATAGCAATTCTGGCTGGTCTTTGACCGATTCTACGGGTTGGGCGGCGGCTATGCAATCGCTCAGCCATTTCTCCTACGACAATTCCGGTGGTCGACTCTTGCTCTGTGATCTCCAGGGAGGACGGTACAATGACGGATACGTCCTCAGCGACCCCGTAATCATGTCCAAAGCTCATAGCTGTGGCCCAGCAGATCTGGGGATGGACGGTATCATGTCTTTTTTCCAAAGGCATAGGTGTGATGCCTTTTGCAACAGATCCTGGATGAAGCCTCCGGTTTTGGGCAAAGCAAAAATTCCCATGCATCAAGGCACCACGATGGAGGCGTACTTGCCAACGAGGTCGAGCCGTACTCCTATGACTGGGTTGGGAAGGCGTGGTTATTGAAGAGCCGATGGATCTCAAATCGGGCAGGGATTCGAGAGGTGAGCTAACCCCGCGTCCAAGGTCCAATTCCTTATCGGTGTTAGAGGGGTAGCTTTGACACCCATAAATTCGAGTTTCAGCGCTTTCGGGTTCGTCGACCTCCTAAATGGAATGTATCGGGACGAGCCGGTATGTATACGAGAATAACGGCTCGCACGCAATTGGTTATGGATCTTAGTAAATGCATAAAGTTTTCGTGTGTTCTAGAGTAGCGATTTTGCAACAAAACTGGAAAATAGTCGTGGGTGACTCTCTCTATTTTGTTGGATGTAATTTTGTGGACTTCTGGAGGGAATGCCTTTGGGTTAAAGTATGTTTGATGGGCGTTGTATCCCAGGCTCAATTAGTCTGGGGTTGCTGCCGCTGATAAGCTCAATTTGCACTTATGAATTCGCATTTTGGTTAGAAGAAAAGTTTATTATGAATAATGAACTAGGTCTAAAGAACAGATAGAAGGCTCTTGTGCGCGCATGAAGACCTAATATTAAGGGCAGTTCAGGCTGTCTAGGCGGTGAGAAAGGGTATCGAATACTGGCTGGTCTAAATTGCAACACTCATTTGCACCAGACCTCTTGGATGATGCTGAGTCGAGGTTAAGAAAAAGCATCTGATAGAAATTGAGTATGATGTATGAAAAAATTTGGTTTTATAATAATTCAGCTCCGTCTAGTTCGCATATGCAATCTGAAGGCGGATCTTGATGATGCCGTTGGAATTAGCTTAGTCCTCGAAACTTGAACAGATTGTGCTATTTCAATGCAACATTCCCAGCCACGACAAGTTCGTACCTCTCCCATATTTCTCCCACGAACTTCTTTTCCCATTTTTTCGCTGAAATAACACTATCCAATTAAACAGCCAATTGTCAAATCCTGTGATAAACGTAGGTAAATTTTTATATTTCAAAGACGGGTTGAACTCGTTTCATGATCTTACGATTGTTTGAACGATATATTGCACTTTGTGCACGATTTTGTCGAGGTCCAGCTGAAAGTCATAAAGGGCCGCGTAAACAGGCATACCGAGGCATGATGTGAGCTAGGTGTAATGGCTCTTGGTTCTCTATATATTAGTGCAGGGGGAAGCTTGAGATCCGAAAGTAGTTCTCTATCGCATTGCCAGCGTACATATATTTACCGAATTGACTATTGAATTCACCTCTTTATCACATAATTGTATCATTCGCAGTTTGCGAATCGATACCAAATTCAAAAACATGGCAGCCACCCTCTACCCGCCGAGATTTCTTGGAAATATTCGAGCAACCGAATTGAAAGGAAGGATAAGTTGAACATGTTGCTAGTTTGCAAGCGCTGGGAACAAGCTTGCGCGTCACTGCTCTTTAGAGAACTTTTGGTTTGGTATTTACCAACTGTTCCCACGGGTGGTACTAAGCGCGAGTGGCAATACCCAGCTTTCGCAGATAGCTCTAGATATCGTCATCATGTCAAGTGAGTATTTAATATAGCTGACAAACTACTTAATTTTCGCAAAGACATTTGCCTAGTATGTTTACTAGAATACTAATCTTCATGATATCGATAGGGTTTCACTTTGTATTGTCTAGATCGCCGCAGTGACAAAGGCACCAAACCCACCCAGCTTGATGCCTTCCCAAGACACAGAATGATCGAAATGCCCCACAAGTCACGAAACGAGCGACGATTTGAACCTTTGGATTGACAATCCGGATTATTCGAAGTACTTCCCCAGACTTCAGTACCTTAGGATATCTTGTGAATCTCATCAGATTGATTTTCCTATATATTACAACCCTTTCAATGCTGCGGACGGGGAAATATTGTTTGGACCTGGATATGAGATTGAACATGTACTGGAATTCTTTCCTGATTTTTCCTCGCGGCTGAAGCTGAAGAAGAGGGAGAAGAAGATGAGTATGAGGAGTTGGAGTGAGGTTGAGTAAGATGTATTTAGAAGTTGAATTGCAATGTCTTAATTTAAGACCCCGTGCCACAACGGAGCCGGTAATCATGCATGGAAAGGATTCCCCCTAGATTACCATGTAGAAGTTTAGGATCTGTAGAATCTCAACGATTGATTGGTGTTTAGAATTTCCAATAAACAAAAAAAAAATCTGTAAAGCATCAGTTAAGCAACCGTTATAATTTAACACTCAGCCATAAAAGAGCGCCACTGACAAAAAAGCGAACCGTGCGAAAAAAAAATAAAAAATCTCAAAAGCTTCCCATTTATGTTTCCAGTAATGACGTAGCACAAGCCTCTTCGAAACCCCAAGCTTCTCCGGATATCTTATCTTTCGGCCAACCTTCATTCCCAAGCCATGGCAAATATTCAGTTAAGCAGATTGATCTCTGCCAGTTGTAAACTTCTTCCAAGCATTACCTAGCCATCCCGAAGCGGCACGTTGGTCATCGAATTTAGCGGCATGGCTCATACTATTTGATCGTTGCTTCTGGAGGCCATCGAAAGTAGGACCAAAGGACTGGAAAGAAATGCAATTGTCATGTTAGAATTCGTTTAAGTAATATTATAGAAAGAACCTAGAAAGAACCCAAAATGCGGGAAATTCGCAAGGGAAAGGAAACTCGCTAGCTTACCGAGCGTCGTGGCCGGGGAGCAGCCGTCGTCTGAGTGGGCTGCTGGTTCTTTTGGGGATCCATTATGGGGGTTTAGTTCTTGAAGTATAGATTATATTTAATTTGCGTTGTAGACTGTGTTTTTTTGTAGTATGACTTAATGCAATGGTGAGTGAAGAAAGAAAGAATTAAAAATAAAATACGCGGGCGACGACGGCTTTTATAGAAAATTTTAATTCACTTTTACTTTTCATATGATCGATCTACAGGCAATTCCTGATTTCTACGGGTTCGATTCGCGAAAGAAAGGGCGGGGGAATCGAAGCCAAGCAACACTTAACATTCTTTAAGTATCGAAAGTTTGGGGGCAATTCAAAAGGGAAAAAAAGAAAGAAAGCTGAAGGTGTGCTGCAGTAGAACGGTTATGGGAACGTCATGGTACAAGCTAACAAAGTACCGTCATAAACACCGTCCAATTGAAACCCAGATATTCATGTTCCAATTAGTAAATCTAGAGCTTCTGGGGCGGGCTTGAAGAAAGGCTAGACTACTTGAGTAAGTAATTTATTAGAAATCCAGCCTCATTAACCGAATCGATTACCAGCTCATGCACAGGCAAAGCCATGATATCTCGTGCCGGTATTGATACTTTTACCCCAGGTTGTGTTAGGTATAGTCTAGACATCCGACTCCCTGCATCGATAATGTCCACCCGCTATCCTCCCATTGGATTAGAAGGGAAGGGAACTGTCTCGATCCTTGAGCGGGATCATCAGTTTGTTAGATATGAAAGAAGGATTGAGAATCGAGGAGAACAAGTCACGCCATCCTTACGTATGCTACACAGGTATTAATCAGTATATTCGAGTCGGAGTTTCCCAGTATTTGATACCATTGATACCACTAGTTTTCAGTCCTGCATATGCGCATGGACATGTAACAATTCGTTAACAATCAATGACTAAAATGCAGCCAGTGCTGGTCTCGTAGTCAGTACTTCAGTATTCAAAGGTACTTGGGTAAGTGCTATCTTAGTAAGTATTGATCTCGGAGAACGAAATCACGGGGATTCAATGTTATTCCGTCTCTCGCCCGAAGATATGAGATATATCGCCCGATGCAGCCATATGACGGCCATACATATGTTCCACTTCGGAATGACTGCCAACTCAGACGAATCCGTGCCATTTTTGCCCATTGATGTTAGCCTAATTAACACCATGAAACCTTCACAGCCTTGCGCAGTATGAATTCATGAAGCTGAAGCTATAGTCGTTGGACGGCGTGGCTGTAGTTAATTGCGGTTGGGAATTGTGCCATCGAAACACCACGAGGCTTATGTAATGCAGCAACAACACGTTCGTCATGCCGAGCCTCCACACCTATTTAGCCAGCATGTAATTAATCGACCACCTATGCAACTTTTCCCAGTCCTCGACCTCTTAAGTATTCGAGCTCTCCCCTTCGACAGCTTCTTCTTCTCTCTCAAACAGCCAGGACCTGTATATTCTTCCAACATTTCATAACCATCTGTCTCTAGTTGATCTATAGAAGACGGTGGCATTAGTTGATTAAATCCAATTCGAATACAACCCCGCCCCCCTTTCACGATGTTGTCGTTCAATCGTATCGTCACCTTTCTCATGGTGGCGATGACCTTCGGTATCGCCCTTGCCGAAGGTCCTAAGGGCCCTAGAATTACCCACAAGGTGTGTCCTAATGCCCATTCCAATTGCAATTGACGTGCATGCATGCATTCAACAGTCTAAAGCAGTTACGTTTCCAGAATGCTAACGTAAACGATTTTTAACTAGGTCTTCTTTGATATCGAACATGGTGAAGAGAAACTCGGAAGAATCGTCATCGGATTGTACGGAAAGACTGTTCCAAAGGTAATTCTAATCACTATCACATACTTATACTTATTATCTAATAAGCATGAAACTAACGTCGAATTCATCCATTAGACTGTTGAAAACTTCCAGTACGCCGGATGTTCCGACCCCTCGTTTCGGAGATAGCACTGTCTAATACATTAAGGAATATAGTGCTCTCGCTACCGGCGAAAAGGGTTTCGGTTATGAGGGATCCACCTTCCACCGTGTTATCAAGGACTTCATGATTCAGGGCGGTGACTTCACCAAGGGTGACGGTATGTTCATGTTTACGTCTGCGCGTATACAACCTGACAACAACACATACTAATACAGTCTATAGGCACTGGTGGCAAGTCGAGTACGTAGAGGGCTTCGTCAGAAAGGATCAATTCCGTGGGAATAGCGTTACTAACTCGAAGAACTGATAGTCTACGGTGAGAAGTTTGCGGATGAGAACTTCAAGCTGAAGCACACCCGCAAGGGTCTTTTGAGTACGAATACTACTCCACCCTCAAAATAGGCGTGATACGGACCATTAAACTAACAAAATGATACACAGGCATGGCCAACGCCGGACCAGACACCAACGGATCCCAGTTCTTCATCACCACCGTCGTCACCAGGTATGTTACTCCTTTTTACCTCCTTTTTTCTTTACTTTCTTTTTTTAAAACATAACTAATTCGCTCGACTCCCAGCTGGCTCGATGGCCGTCACGTCGTCTTCGGTGAAGTTCTCGAGGGCTACGAAATCGTCGACAAGATCCAAAACGTCCCAAAGAACTACGGAGACAAGCCACTCGTCACCGTCAAGATCGCTAAGAGTGGTTCCCTCCCAGTTCCAGAAGAAGGTATCCAAGAAGAAATCAAATCCGATGCCCCCAAGGATACCCCAGCTCCAGCTGCCGATGCCCCCAAGGAGGAATTGTAAACACCTATATGGCTTTTGCAACATACTCCTTTGGTACTCATCATGGCCCCAAAGCCCTACACCGAATTCTTCCTTTTTTTTTTTTTTTGCCTTTTTACACCTCCAATGAAAAAGAGAAGAACGGACGATGTGTGGGATACGGGGAGATGGGTTTACAGTATATAACGTGTAAAAAGAAGACACATGATTTTTTTGATGATACGTTTTAGCCTGGGAACGAGGGACTATATGTGTAACCATAAGAGTGGAACGAAAGAAAAAAGAAAAGAAAAAAGTCAAATGCTTCTTTTTAACGATATAAACTGTAACTCTTATTCTCGTACCTCCACTCCCCTTTCGTATACTGTAACAGGTTACGAGAAACTGCGTATTTTCCGTATCTTCGTATCTTCGTATCTTCATATTCTTCTCTTGCATATCCCGTAGACCCACTCCATTCAATCTTCATGCAGTTTTCAATACGTAATACTTAACTTAAAACAAAATCCATTTCTAACACCGTATCCAATTCAGGCGCCGACTCCGGATCCACAGAAAAACCCGCCAGCGGTACACCCACCCCTACTCCTTCCACCCTAAATCTCCAAACTACGTCTACCCCTGCTCCTTCTTCCACTCCTCTATCTTCCTCTACCTCTGCTCCTTTATATTCTTCCCCCCCAACCTCTTCCTCCACCTCTCCCTCCAAGATTCCAGAAATTGACCCATCCTCATCTTCTACCACCATAGCCTCCCACCCAGCCTCAGAAACCGACACCGACGAATCCGACGACTTCAAACACTTCACCACTGGCGGCAGTTGGGCTCCTTACCAGATCTTTGTTGCCGGTGTTATCTTCGTTGGTGCCGCTGTTTGGTATATTAAGAAAAGGAGGGCTACGGATAAGGAAGCTCAGGAGAGTTTGATGAAGGATTATTAGGGGGGGTTATGTGATGTAGAAGGGTGGTGAGGGTTATATTCAGATTGGATTTTAGTTATATAAACATTCATGGCAACAACTATGCTGGTTTTTGTTTGGTGTTTATTCATAGCTTAGTCGTAGTCTAGTACCTGCTTAGTCGCAATGGCATTATATATATTAGGTCTTCCACTTTAACATACACGTTCACTTAGTTTTACATTCACATAAACCATATGTATAACGAATCAAGGTAAGTTGCGAAGGAGACAAAACGAATCATTGAAAAAAAGAGAATGATATATTCATTCTCTACTAGTAATAAACTTAAGAGATGAGAAGAGGAAGGATACAACAAAAGTACAAAGTTTTGTTAATCAACCACAGGCTTGAATATTCCCTTCTGTTTTATTATCGTATCGTACCGTTCTTGGATTCCCGTTCTCATTCTTTCCCTCTGATCTGATCATATCAGAACAGATGACTGATTCTCTCTTTTCAATATGTCGAGAAGTCTAGTCCTTCGAAATCTTCATTTAATTATCGAGTTTGGTTTTCTACTCAGAAGACTTTTCTTCAGCTCCACCTTGAGCGGCGGCCTTTACAATCTTGCAAATCAAGTCTTGACCGTCGACGCTGTCGTTGGCCTTGATTTGTAGTTCTGCGATAACTCCGGAATGTGGGGCGGAGATTACCATTTCCTAAGGGGTGGACCGCATGTTAGAAAAGAACCCACCACAAAAACAACGACGTTTCAAAAAGACTTACCATCTTCATGGCGCTGAGCACAGCAATTGGATCACCCTTCTTCACTTCAGAACCATCCTTAACACGAACCTCGACGACGACACCAGACATTGGAGCGCCGACTTGGCTGCTATCGGCCTGGTTGGCCTTTAGCCTGCTAGTGTTCTCAACGGCTATTCATATCTGTTAGCTATCATCCCACCGGCCTTTGAAGATTTCAAAGTATACATACCAGCCTTCTTATCATCAACAGTCACCTGTCTGACTTCGCCGTTCAACTCGAAGAACACCTCCCTCTGTCCAGTCTGCTCGCTCAAAGGACCGACAGCCAACAACTTAATAATCAATGTCTTGCCCTTCTCGATCTGGACGTGGAATTCCTCGCCAATCTCAGGAGTAGAAAGGAAGTACTTGGTCGGCAGGACGCTCAAGTCACCGTACTTGGCAAGGAACTCCTTGTAGTCGAGGAAGACCTTAGGGTACATGACGTAGCTGGCGACATCGCATTCGGTAACTTGGCCAAACTTCTCGAGGATTTCTTGTTTGATGCCTGAGAGGTCGGTTGGGTGAAGGGAGAGGCCAGGACGTTCGCTGAGAGCTCGTCGGCCGCGGAGAGCGCGGGTGCGAAGTGGCTCTGGGAAACCACCATAGGGCTGGCCCATCAATCCCTCCAAGAAGTCGAGGACTGAACCAGGGAAATCGAGAGTCTCAGCACGCTCAACAACGTCTTCAGGCGAAAGCTTGTTAGAGACCATGAATTGGGCAAGATCACCAACGACCTTAGAGGTTGGAGTGACCTTGACGATGTCGCCGAGAAGGTAGTTGGCTTGTGTGTAGGCCTTCTTAGTCTCCTTCCATTGCGCACCGAGACCAAGCTGGGAGGCCTGGAAGATAAGGTTGGTGAGCTGACCTCCAGGGATTTCGTGGACGTAGACTTCTGGGTCTGGACCGGTGAGGCCGGCTTCGAAGCACGAGTACATCAATCTCAACTGTGCCCAGTAGCTGTCGATTTCACGGATCAACTCAATGTCCAGACCAGGATCCATATCAGTACCCTCAAGAGCAGCGAGGACGGCACCAACGCTTGGCTGCGACGTCATACCAGACATGCTATCGGTAGCAGTATCGACAGCATCAGCTCCGGCGGCGGCGCAAGCGGCCATGGAAGCGACACCGGTACCGGCGGAGTCGTGGGTGTGGACGTGGATTGGAAGGTCTGGGTATTTCTCACGGAGGGCTCCAATGAGGATGGTTGCGGCTCTCGGTCTCAAGCAGCCAGCCATATCCTTGATACCCAAGATATGGGTTCCAAGTTTGACGACCTTTTCGGCCAAATCCAAGTAGTAATCAAGGTTGTACTTCTTCTTGGGGTTCAACATGTCACCGCTGTAGCAAATAGCAGCTTCGACAACACCACCAGCCTTCTTGACAGCCTTGATACCAACTTCGAGCTGGGCAACGTCATTGAGAGCATCAAAGACACGGAATATATCGACACCGTTCTTTCGTGCCTGGTCACAGAAATGCTCGATGGCATTGTCTGGGAGCGAGGAGTAGGCCACACCGTTGGCTCCTCGGAGCAACATCTGGAATGGAACATTTGGAACTAATCTTCTCATCTTCCTAAGTCTATCCCATGGATCTTCATACAAGAATCTCATGGCGACATCAAATGTGGCACCGCCCCAGCACTCGATCGAATAGGCATTGGCATAGGCATAGCTGGTTTGCTTAGCGATCTCGCAGATATCGATGGTTCGGACTCTGGTAGCGAGTAAAGATTGATGGGCATCACGCCATGTGGTATCCATGATCAAGCAACCCTTGTTAGCACGGACAGCCTTTGCAAATGCCTCGGGTCCTTGTTCGAGAAGAATGTTTCTCCATCCCTTCTGGCATGGCTGAGTGGTGTCGATGACCTTGCCGGCCCTGTCAACAAGAACTGGCATGATGATTTGTCCCTTGAACTTGGGTTCTCCGACTTGTCCCTTGATGCTGCTTCCGTTGACGGACAAGTCTCCAAGGTAGGCCAACAACTTCTGGGCACGGTTCTGAGACTTCATGAGAGAGAAGAGCTCCGGAGTGTCATCGATGAAGGTCGTCCAGCAAGTTCCATTGATGAAGACCTCATGAGTAAGAAGCGATAGCAAGAATGGAATGTTGGTCTTGACACCGCGAATACGGAACTCAACCAACGCACGGATGACTTTTCGTCGGGCAATTTCGTATGTGGAACCGTGGCAAGTACACTTGACCAACATGGAGTCGTAGTGAGGGGTAATGATAGAACCAGCAAATCCATTACCACCATCGAGACGGACACCGTTACCACCAGCGGATCGGTAGACTTCAATCTTACCCGTATCAGGTCTGAAGTTTTCAGATGGGTCTTCAGTTGTGACTCTGCACTGGATAGCAAAGCCTCTTGTCGAGATCCTATCTTGGGTGAGGCCGAGCTGAGCTAGTGAAGCGCCAGCGGCAATCTGGATTTGGGCGGCAACGATATCGATACCAGTGATCTCTTCAGTGATCGTGTGCTCGACTTGGATACGTGGGTTGATTTCAATGAAGTAGTGTCGGTTCTGGTTATCGACCAAGAACTCAGCGGTACCAGCGTTCCCTTTGACAATCGTTAGATGCGCTCACATATCTTAAACAGATCGGGTCCGGCTTACTGTAGTTGACATGCTTGGCTATCTTCACAGCATCATCCAAGATAGCTTGTCTTGTCTCTTGTGGGAGATCCTTGGCTGGGGCAATTTCGACGACCTTTTGATGTCTTCGCTGGACGGAGCAGTCACGCTCGTACAGATGAACAACATTTCCGTGGTTATCACCGAGAAGCTGGACCTCAATGTGCTTTGGCTTGTCCAAGAACCGCTCAATAAAGACGGTGCCGTTTCCGAAAGAAGATTTGGCCCTGCATACCTGTCAACGATTACTCTTGTGGCATCGATGGAATAGCGGGTGACTTACTCGCTGACAGCTCTTTCAAAGGCATCTTCCAAGTTGTCACCCTCTCTGACGACACGCATACCTCTACCACCACCGCCGAAAGCAGCCTTGATGATAACTGGGTATCCGTACTCCTTGACGAAGTAGTCGCAGTCGGAGAACTTCTCGACTGGTCCTGGGGTTCCCGGTACGCAAGGGACCTTGCATGCCTGAGCGATCGTTCTGGCGGAAACCTTGTCACCAAGGGCTTCGATAACTTTGTAGGTTGGTCCGATGAACTAAAACTTGTTAACATACACCCCATACAGCCTAGGATACCATCTTGAGGGGTAGGCATACAATGATTCCAGACTCCTCAACCTTCCTAGCAAACTCGGCGTTCTCAGACAAGAAACCATAACCAGGGTGGATCATGTTGACATTGTGTTCTAGTGCGATCTTGATGATCTCGTCGATGGCAAGGTAAGCTCCGACGGGTGTGTACTGGCCCCGGTGGCCAATCATGTAGGCTTCGTCGGCCTCTATTCGAGTGGGCTGATCAGCTCAAGTTCTACATATTATATTACCATCACGCATTAGACTGACGAACGTACTCTGTCTGTGCATGCCCATTCGGTCCTCATAACTGTATATGGCAACCGTCTGAAGCGACAACTCGTGTGCCTAGGAGTCAAACAGAGTCAGTAAGACCGATATAACTCTATTAGAGTATACCGAGAGTGTATATACCGTTCTAAAGATCTATAGAACAAATCATGTCAGCCAATTGAGTCCAAAATTCGAGGGTATGTTGTAACGACGTACACGAATTGCTGTATTTCCATACAAATACCGACGGGTGGTTGCACAATTAGCTACGTAACAGCTTCTAAAGGGCCCAATTGACATTGAGGCATGTCCTTGACGGTACTACTTACGAATTTCACCACGATTGGCAACTGTCCACATACAAGTGTCAGTAAATATCACTACCCCGCAACCCCCACTTTTACACCACTCAGAATGCCGGACATACCCATAATCTTCTTCAATTGCATGATAGTGCTATTGCTACGGATGCGATGCACGCTTCTAGCAGTGCTAGAAGCGCCATCCATCTCCTCTTCGTCGAAGACATTGGCGTATTGTTGGTTCGACATTGCCGCTACTGTATTTTGTGGATGCGGGATGCAATGACGATGGTGCTTAAGGATGGAGGTGTAAGTTTGAAAGAGAGATTGAAAAGTAGATTAAAAGAGAGAGAAACTACCCAGGACCTGTTCCCCCGAAGATTCCAGACACCGCAGGAGGAGGTAGATACTGTAGAAGAGAATATATACGGAGGAAGGGGGCCTTTCTGCTCGCTTGATACTGGAAATGAGGTTGTTCCGTTCGGGCGGAGTTGCGTTGGGCCTGCGGTTTGCTGCGGGGCCTTTTTAGGTTTGTCAGATGCACCAGATAACACTCAAAGCTTGTCACTGCACTCGCTCGCTACCCCTCTATTGAATGCGGACTATGATATATATTCTCGCGACAATGTACTACACAGTTGCAGTTTTTGCAGCAGGGCAGTGAGGAGCAGGAGGAGAAGGGATGAAGAACAAAGAGAAAAAGGGCAATTGGAACAGATGGGGCGGCCACACTGACTTATATGGCTGTTATCGGAGTCCCCTTTTCCCCCGCACTGCGGTCAACAGTTAATTCACTTGCACTAGCTTCTACCGAATCGAAGGATGTATGTACGCGGTATACCGGTACTTCGTCGATCGAGCGCTCTGGATCTCCCACCTCGGTACGTAAGCCTTGCCGGTGACTTGGCTTATGGTGTTTTATCAATTTCTATTTCTCCAGGCAATTAATTGCGCCAGCTTAGGATTTTTCTGGTCCTTGCTATTCGCGGCAGCTCTAGCCCTCCTGTTTTCCTCCTTTTCGCGGTGCGCTCCGCTCGACCTCAACGATGGTGGGGGCAGCTTCGATTGGTTGAAACAGCGAATCGGGGGGATGAGATGCAAATGCAATGCGGGGGGAAAGAGATATCACCAGACCATGACCTTCTTTCTTACTTAAACGGCTTGCTTCCAGACTCTTTATATGAATGCCGACTTATATACACTTCAACCTTCGGCTACGAAAAAAAAAAGATATCCCGCAAAAGGCGGGCTTATTGCCGTCGGAAACCTGTCGTCTTTCATATGACAACGGGATCCCGAGATTCTGGCTATCAAAAAACCGACGGAAGGAATTCGACCTTTTTCGTCCCATTGCCGACAGAAAACTTGGCTTTTTGCACCCCATGTCCGCCAGTGACATCAATCTAAACTATCTGACCCTTAGCTTGATACCCCTCCCCAACCTCATATGCATGTATAACATCCCAATTAACCTTAACTGCGTGCGCGCTCGGCTATTCACGTCCGTTCTCCAGTATCTTATATGTATCTGTATCTTGATTCGAGACATGAGATCCTTTCCAGCCAGTGCGTGCCTGGATTTTTTGTTTCTTTCTTATCTACCAAAAGCTATGCACCCCTGCTCCACTGAAGGAGACTCAAGGTATTGCCCAAAAGTACTAGTAAGCCGATATTCCGAGCAAATGACTGGAGAAGCTCCCAGATACCATGGAAATTTTAGACCCAAAATTGCACATCTAGCCATATGCATTTACCCCCCCAACCGTTACGTATCAAAATGCCAAAAAAAAATAAAAATTTGAGAGCTCTTGGGCCACCCGCCTCGCAAACCTGGCTCAAGTTTATCACGCCGCAGGTTAATTTAAAAAAAAAAAAAAAGTTCGGAGGAGCCCATCAGGAACCACAGGCCGTCCTTCGGCATTGGTGTCTCGGGCTTAGCTTTATGGCTCCGAACGGCAAGAATGCCGCCCTGTTTTTTCTGCAGTTTTTGCCGCTCCTCGCCGAATACGGGCCGAAAAACTTTTGCAACATTAGCAACGCAGTTACAACCCCTCCTTCAGTACAGTAGCAGTAGTATTGGAAATCCTTTGCCCTTGGGTATCGGTCGCGGTGAACTCTGTGATATGTTCATGATATCTTCGCTACGTATGGCTCCTAGCTTCTTCCGCGGGGGGGTTTATAACAGGGATACCTATTCTTCCGGCCCAGAAAAGCTCAAGGAACACCGTTGTTGATCCTTATCTAACGAAACTTTGATATCAGGGGAACGCAAGCCCAGCGCTTAAAGCCTGAAGACTAAAGATTGAAAGCAGCCAATACTCATTGACCTCGCTCAAGATTCATGAAATTACCGTTACACACATGCATGCTCTTAACTTCCGCAGATCTGTTGTGAGGCTTGGCTATTTCACGTCGAGTTTGATACGAGTCTGTGTAACTCTAAATTTCATTGTGTACTCTATAACTCGCGAATGGGAAGAATTTAAGAAACAACAGATATTGTACTACCGACATGTATACGTACTTTCGCTTTCTGAACTGATATCAAGTTTAAGTGATTGAAGATCAACTGAATTTCTTTATTAAAGACATTGTAGCGGGAAAGGGGGGGTGTAAGAAGTTACACGCTGCGCTATAAATTTCTCCAGGCCTTCGGAAATGCCGCGATGTACACTAGAGTACTAAGAGAGATACGGCCGCACTAGCCACAGAGAATAGCAATGAAAGGCATATGATGAAGAAACGGAAAAATTCTAATACACGACTGCAGGCATTGATTCGAAAGTAGTTATGTTGGGTGCGTACTAAAAATGGATGCCGCTATATCTAATATACATAATGCGTACACACTAGCGAAAAAGATGGCCCTTCTTTTTTGGGTTGTTAGTCTAGTTCTAGTCCCACCTAGACTCATTAGATACCCTCCCTTTGTGCCTCCGCCGCATTCAATGCCGCACGGAGGCCAGAATAGCCTAGAAATTTATATGCTGCTGAAACTGTGTGTTGAGGAGTATCTTGAACTATGTAGTGAGAATCACGGGAATCCCTTCGCTTTCGAATATAGAAATCCTGACAGACCTCTTTCGCGAGATTTCTGATGAAACCAAAGACGTATCTCTGGTGTTCTTGGGAGATACCCCTCGGAATATTCGAAACGTACGCATGAGTATGCCCTTTTTGTGTCATTATTGGGAACTCCTCTTGCATTAGAATGACGGCCTCACAGACCAGACAAGGTGGTTTAGATAGCCCAATATATGGGTACGGGTACTGGCTAGTTCTTTTTAATTGTTGTAGGTGAGAGAGGAGGAGGAGTTCAGCGTGCCCAGATACCTTGACTGTCGGTGTCTCTGTGTTCAAGGCTAGAAGCCATTTACTTCCAGATATCTCGTTTTTGTAGGGTTTAGCGTGAGCCAAGAATCGATCGATTCTCTTCTCTTGGTCGATATCCAGCGGATCAGCAGGTGCTAAAAGACGAGCAAGCGCCCCACGAAGAGGTTCACAAGGCAGAGTGGTCGGCTCCTCGTCGTCATAGGGAAGGACCTCTAAGTTGAATTCTCTCGAACTTGCTAGTTTCTGGACCACCGCACTCCCCAATATTGATCTGATAGCCATCATGTGCTGTGGGATCAGCCACAAGATGTTAAAATCTATTGACTGGTTCACAGCTGTTACAGCTTCGGCCTCGTCCCTGTAACCCTCCTGACCTTCATCCTCCTCTAAGAACGAATCGCCGATGCTACTCTGGTGAGAGACCTTTGGTTTAATTTTGGGGACCCGACTATCGCTCTGTGTGCTTACACCGACGACGTTTTGGTGCTCCGCATCAGCTTGTCCCTCATCTGCAGCTGGTTGGGCTCCAAGCT
Organism: Arthrobotrys flagrans; assembly: GCF_004000055.1. Classification (NCBI taxonomy): domain Eukaryota; kingdom Fungi; phylum Ascomycota; class Orbiliomycetes; order Orbiliales; family Orbiliaceae; genus Arthrobotrys; species Arthrobotrys flagrans. The sequence continues at coordinate 3,426,061 of NW_027137556.1, forward strand.
CCTCAGTCCCCTCTTGCCCGCCAACCCGAGAAGCACCGGGATCTCCCTCGTTGCCACCAGGCAAAGGCTGAGAAGGGCCGCCAAAAATATCTTTGATGTGGGTTGGAGGCTCTTTCAAGCGCCTCGGTTTTGATGTAAAACGACTCACGATAGTCGTTGGAACAACTTTCCTGAGTGTCATCTTAATCCGATCTCGCATTCGCGGTTTTTGATTTAGGGCGCTAGAATCGGATTCCATTATGCTCACGGGAGCCCTAGGATCATGACCACCTTGGGGTTGTGAAGGAATATTCGCCGCGTCTGATGTTTTATTTCGAGGCTGCTGCGGAATGGTTTGGTTTTGCTCCGGGGTTGGCGCATGCATGGCACCCTCGGGATTTACTTCCAAATCCTCAGCCGCCACATTTTCGGGTTGCTTCAACCGCGCTAGGTCTCTTAGTTTTTCCTTTGCCTCCTCCTCTTCTTCCTTCAGTTGTCTCTCTTTCTCGTCCAATGTTCTAGTAGTCACTTCTACCCAACGTCGAAATAATTGCGATTGGGTAACAAGCTCTTCCATTGCTTGCATGTAGGCAATAGCAAGACTAATCTGCCCCTCTTCGTTGACTTGAGAACGCTTTAGATTTAACTTTTTCACCTCTTTCCGAATGTCGGTGAGGAACCGAAGGAATATTCTTGTCCAGAGATCAAAATTCTGGGTGTTCAAGACCAACATCTCCTCTATCGGTGGTAAAGAAACCGAATCGTCCTGACGGCTAAAGTCTGTATACAACTGGGTGAGGACATCACTCCCCAAGTCTTCTCCCTGCGACCCAAGCACCGAAGGTATAGAAAACTTATCCTCGGTCTCACATTTCCCCACACTCAAGGAAGCCCATGATGGCAACCCTTCTACTTTGCCGGTGAACTTTTTCAACTGTGAAACACGGCTGTAAAGTTTGTCAGAGCTGTAACCAAATTGAAGGGTGAGTAGCTCCCTGAAGATTTCAAGGCCCCTAGGGTTACCGGGGTGTATGGTACTGTGCTCTCTAACAAGTTCGAAAATTCGTAGAGCGTGTTGACGAATCAACTCAAGGTTGGCTCGGCTGTTAGTTGCGAAGCAAGTAGGTCAGAAAGAAGGAACCAGGTAACGCGTCGGACGCTGTCTCCTACTGTTGGGTGGGAGATAGAGAAGCTTGGGGAGTAGCTTACCTATCCTCAGACCGGTGATTTGCTGCGACCTTTAGATTCAAGGGCTTCTGTGGTGAGAGTGGGACCGATGGAGCTTGATCTTGATTGCTAGACGTTTGGGCAACAAGATCGATCTTATCTCGCGTGAAGCCCACCAAAGCCAGCGATACGCAGTCCCCTCCCCGCTTTTGGACCAATAAGAAAGCCAAGTTATCCAGAAGTCTATTTAATTCCAGGTTTCCGCTATATCCTCCCTTTTGTACTGGTAAACCTTCCCGGAGGGTCTTGAGATTTCGCCTTCGTAGGTTGTGGGATTTTTCGGAATGCATGCTCGCAATTATCTGGCATTCAGTCAGGAAGCGACGGCGGGCAGCTTCATAGTCATCTAACGTGTTCGCCATAGCTCCATGTGATGGTTGTTGAGGTTTTAGATTTCCTGTTGCCGACTTCAGAGGGTTGGTTTGATATTCCAGGAAGGATTTGAGAGGTATCTGAGGAAGAATGAGAAGAAGAAGGATTGCGGGAGGAGGGAAGAAGACTAAGAGAAGAGAGGAGATCGAACGAAGAGGAAAATTAAGAGGGGTGGCAGTCTTCTTTTCACACTACGAGGGAGGAAGGATTGAGAGGGGATGAAGTATTGAGAAAGAGGGGAGGATGAAAAGAGAAGATAGTCCAGACCAAAGAGAAAGTGCTCGAGAGAAGAGGGATGGCCGAGAGAAGAAGAAGGATTGGTAGAAGAGGGGTGATTAGGAGAAGCCGAAGGATTGGTAGAGGCGGGGCGTTTGAGAGAAAAGGAAAGATTGATAAAAGAGGGATGGTTAAGAGGAGAAGAAAAAGTAGAGAGGTCGGCTACTTTATAAAGATAACTTTGCCGAGAAGTGCTGAAGACGGTGGTCCGAAAAACGAGAGAAGAACCATCTCCGGAAGTTTCTAACTATTCGCTATCAATATATCCCCAGAACTGTTGGCACTACTCTCGTATTCTGATACTCGGCGGAAACTTCTAGATGCAAATATTTAAGATAAGATCAGACGCTAGGCGAACAGGCTGTCGGGTGATTTCATCTACATCTACACGAGATGAACAGGAGGACAGGTATGTTAACCTTTGGAAGGGATATTGTGGTGATGAATGAAGCGTGGTAGTTTCCCTTGTTTTTGGATCTTGAGATCTTAAGAGAAGGGAAGAAGAGATATAAATCCTATGAGTAACATGCCAGGCATGTTTATTTTAGTGTCGATGTCGATCTTATGGATATTTTGTTATCAGACCAGCGAAGCAGTAATATATATAGGATCATCCCACGCGATTCTTCAACATGATGTTCGTCAATGGCTATGATCAACCGTATACATGGCCATCAGGGAAATTACCCAAGCCGCGGCCTCAAGAGGGCATCATTGACCAATACTAATAGCCGAATAGATTAGTTCCTATTTCTGTCTACATGTATAGCTACCAAAATGTCAGCTATGTGTTGCGTGTACGACGAACGAACACACCTTTGTGCTACAAAACGTTTAAGACCTTTTCACCTAAATCCTGCGCACAGACGTCATTAAAACACAAAGTTTTATTATTTTGAGGCCTGGAACTACAAGTATATAGTGTACTGAAGCTTATATTTTAGTTACAAATTAAAATAGCTAATTTTTATGAAGTTATAGATTTTGTAGTTAAGCTGGCAGTCCCCGCTGCTGGAGTTGTTGCAATTTATTTATACAACGCAGCGCAACTACTACAGTTAGGTGACAAAATGATTCGGACAAAAGTCAAACAGAATAACACGACGCAAATCAGTAACCAAATTCAATTATTAATTTTACATGTAATAATAATAATAACAATGCGTGAATTGCTGCATTAGCTTACCCAGATCCCGGAGATTTTGGTGTATATCACAACTAGTACTTAGTGTATCAGCCTTTAGTAGCAATCACAGCTACACAGCGCTTGGGCATCGACTGAACCAGGGCTTCAAAGTACTTAGTTACTACTAACTGCCATACCTCAGCGATCACTGCCTTCAGCTGCTCCATAACCTGGGTTTTGAAAGCAATATCCTTCAGCTTGGGTACAACCTATGCAATTGGTCTTTGAGATGACGCCAAAAATACTCAATAAAATTTAGATCAGGGCTGTAGGGTGGCCAGTCTATTACAATAATGCTACTATTTTTTAACCACTATCTGGCCATTCAAGCTGTGCCCAATTGCCAAAGAGTGTGCTACAATCAAATAGCCGTAGTGAAGCTCTAGTCACGAGGCTCTACAGCTCTAGATCTAAGTGGGTGCTTGAAGAGTGAGGACTAAGCACTCTTATACAGCAATAGATTGCGTTGAAATCACTTCAGCATGACTGTAGCTCTTATCACAAAACTCGATTTTTCAAGAATTCCACAGTCATGAATCATACAAATCTGAACCGTACTCGTGTCACGCAGAGATACGATGCTTAGATGTAGGTACCCAAGCGTACCTATCTATTAGCTTCAAGATACCGATACATCCGCTACGAAATCTACGGATTCAGAATCCCCAAGAGTTTATACTATACGTCCCGATCCATGGATCCATTGCATTACCTCAGCTTAGCTGTGACATTTCCAAACCAAGCTTAACACCTAAGCTCACGTTGAGCAGACTAACGGAGTGCTTATATACCGTGTATTATACTTTTATCTCTCTACTAATTAAAGTCCCTATCGAATTTACACATAGAAATAATAAAAGGACAACAGCCTCGAAGACCTCAAACTAGTCTCAAATCCAGAAAACAGAAGTCGACGATCCGAAAATACCCAACAAAGTCAACACAAACCCGATAACAAATAGTCTTAAGGAAGGGTGCAGGAACAAGCTTTTACATTTTCGGCCTAGAATGGACAGGGGGTAATGCGGGTACAAGGCCCAGGGTTTTTACAGAATCAAGGGGAGAAGGAATCCGTTCGCCAACCGTCGGCATATCACCGGTGATAGGCCGCCTTCACGAGAATTCTCGGGTGTGGGGTTAGGACCATGAGAGATTTAAGGAAAAAAAGATAACCAACAACCGGATCTTTACAGAAACTACCAAGGTAATAGAGAAGGGTAACTGCTAATAAAGAATTATAATTCATTGCCAATTTTTTTTTTTGTGCCTGCCATGAGAAGAAAAAAACATTTTTAAAGGAAAAAATAAGGAAAGAAAAACATTGTGGAAAAAGAAAGCGAAACGCCTCAGGAAATACGTTTCGGAACATGCCAAGCTAAAAAGACATCAGTAAAAAAAAAGGTACGTTGAAGAAGAAAGAAAAGAAAAAGGTTGCACTACATTAGACCTCCTCGATATCTCCCTTTAGAATCCACGATAACCAGTAGGTTGGCTCTGGATGCCGTTAGCATATGGCCCGGGGGATGCACTACCACTCGGCCCAGCAGTCAACATCAATCGTGTTCCAAGGATTGGAGTATTGTCTTCCGTCTGTTGTTGAGTGACCTCCTTTGCCTTACGATCCTCATTATCCTTTTCTAGCTGAGCGATCTTAGCGGTTTGCTGGCGCATATGGGTGATCATGAATGGCTATTCCGGAGAGTTAGCAAGTACGTCTTTAAGAGTATTTAAGGAGTCGCTTACCATTGTGTAGTCATTAAGTCCATAACGCCATGAGATTTCCATAACCATATCAATGGGGATCAAATCGTAACAAGCGTAAAGCATGGCAACGTAGCACTCGCGGCTTCCAATATCAACGAACTATAGAAGGCTCATTAGCAAGACCCAATTATACTGGAGAGGTCGAAAAAGACTTACGTATCGGAGAAGCTCCTCGACAACTTCGGCGTTACCAGAAACAGCGGCGGTCTCGATAGCATCCTTGAACAAACGATCCTGCTTCGACAAGGAGATTGACAACTGCCATCTCTTGTGCTTCCTGTAGATGGTGGCGGCGATTTGACGGAAGAAAACGAGGTCGTGCTTCTCAAGACGCTGGGCAAGTTCAACAGGGTCGTAGTTGTCGTAGTTCTCAACAGAGTCACGCAAGGTCTTGTAGTCCTCCTCTTCGATAAGAAGCTCGTGGATGGCAGCGTTGACGACCTTGTTGTTCTGGCTCTGGACAGCGATCAAGAAAGGCTTGATGAGTGGGATATTGTCGGATTTCTCGAACATGCGGACAACCCTAGAAACGTCGATACGGGCAGTCAAAGCGGTGAGGAGATCAGTGAGAAGAGATGGCTGTTCCTGGAGGTAGAAGTTGAGGGCTCTGTAGTAGATTTCCAAGTTGGCAACCTTGACGATAACGTCCTTGAAAGAGTGGTGTTCCCAAGCATCGGAGGCCCTCTCCATCATAGCAAGAGCAGCATTGTCCCATTCGTCGTAATGGCAGTACAAGAAAACAAGCTCTGGCCAGAGGTGAGCCTGTTCGCAAGCACGGATCATCTTTGGAATATTGATACGAGACCAGAAGAGCTTGAGGTGCTCCATCACGCGCTCTGGATGGTACTTGGACAATGCAATCCCCAATTCGGTGAACATTCCCATGTGGGCACGCTCGAGACCAAGACCAGCTTCGAGCAAGCTAATAAGCTCGTCGAAGTAGCCATTGTATTCGTATTGGCGGACAAGATCTTGCAATTCCTCGGCGTGGACGATAAGGTTGAGGCCGCAAATCTGGGCGAGACGGAACTCCTTCTTGGAAACGCATGCTTCGTTGACCTGCTTCCAAACCTTGGTGCTGTTCGCCTTGCGGGCACACTCGACGGCGTTCTGGTATTCCTCAAGGTAGACCAAGGTAGTAGCCAACTTAGCCCAGTTGGAGACACTAGTGAAGAAAATCTTGGCAGCTTGGTGGAGGCCCTCTTCGTAAGCTTTGTCACCACAGTCTTCGATATCTGCAACGTTGGTCGTCTGGAGGAAGTCCTCAAGGTCGGGCAATCTCTCAGTGCGGGCAAACGACAAGAGCAAGGTGCTATCAATCAAGGGCTCACGCAGTGGCTTTCTGGCCATCTGCAAGAATTTGATGAGCTCATCGTGTTTGCCGGCCCTAGTGGCGATCTCGATAACCTCGGCGTAGTTGCTTGGATCGTTGGCACGGATGTACGAGTCGATAGAGTCGGAAATTCTGAGACCATCAAGTTGAGCTTTGGCGAGACGACTCCAAACCTCTGGCAAGTCAACCTTCTCTGCGTAGGAGAAGGCGCGGTCGATGCTGACGACGTTCTCGATAAGGACTTCCGAAGCCTTAACGTGGTCGCCGCTCTTCTTGTAAACCTCGAATGCTTCTTCATACAATCCATTGTCGATACAAATTTGGGCGATTTCCGCACCGTTGTAGTTAGTCAAGCGGCCAATATAATCAGCAACTCGGGACTTGTCGGCCTTGACAGCTGTGAGAATGAGCAAGTTTTGAAGATTGTTATTATCGCTGAAGGGAGAAGGTTCCAGTATAATCTTTTCCAATAGCTCAATAAGCTCAACTGGCAAATCATTCGACAGGAAGGCCTGGACGGCGACAGAGACATCCTCAGGGGACTGAGATTCCGGAACGGCTGTGGCAATAACTTGGTCGATCAAGGATCTCCTGTGAAGATTGTTGACGCTCAAAACGAAGTTCCATAATTCAACATCGGCACGCTTGACAAGGTATCGGGCCTGGGGCTTGAACATGGAGTTCTCGTTGGTGATCTTGATGAGTTCCAAATCATTTTGACCCTTTTGGTAGGCGATAAGAGCGAGGGACGGGTCTCTCTTTTCGCAGTATTTACCGACAACCAAGGAGTCATATTGGTCGTTCTCCTTCAAGAACTTCTCAGGGTTGTTGTTGGAATCGATGTAGATCTTGGCCAAGGCATTGTAGACGGCGGGTTGTTGGTTTCCAGAGGCCAATGTCGACTCAAGGAAGGGAAGCAAGAGCTTGAGACGATTGCGCTTCTCAACCTCACCAACGAGCTCGTCAATAGGGATTGCAGCGCTATTGACCGATTGAAGAAGGCTCTTGATAATAGACTCCTCACAGTCAACATCCAACAAGCCACCAATAACAGCTGGGGTTCTGGCTGGGTTGACTCTCTGGACGTAGACCTCGATCGACTTGAACTGCTGATTCTGGTAAAGGTAGAGGACCAAATCGTGAATAAAGTTGAATCTGTCGCAAACAATGATCAAGGGTAACATTTCCGGAAGGCGAGACTCCTTCAAGAAATTCTTGACCTTCTCCGGATTGTACGCATTGCTGTCACGACAGATACGCTCGACTTCGGTGAATTGCCCGCACTTGGTAGCCGCCTGGATGTACTTGAAGTGGACTTCGGAGTCATTGCTGACATTGACGATGCTTCCAAGGAAGTGGTAGAGACCCTCGAAGGTCTTAAACTTCTCGAAGAGTTCGATGAGGCGCTGGGCTCCAAGCAATTCAGAGTATTTAGTAGCAACGAGAACAACAACTTGGAGATTTTGGCGAATGTTGAACCTCAGCATTTCAGTGAGACAGTCGAAAGATTGGTCAACGGAGAGTCTTCCAAAGTAAGTGACAAGCCATTCCTGATTGAGTTGGTTAGTATTGACGACGACTCGTTTGATAGATCCAATGTCCTCGTAATGCTCCAAAGCTCGCTGCAAAAGACCAGCGTTCTCGCACAGTGTAGCAATCTTTTGCTTGTCATAGTACGAAAACATCTCGTTACCGAGAATGGCGTCAGCCACTTGAGGAGCTTTGAGTAAGTTAACTTCGAGGAGACGGGTTTGGAGATGTCCTTGCTCTTCTTTGTTCTCTTTCAAAGCGTCCAACAAGAATGCAGTCGCTTGCTGGATCATGTTTTGAGAAAGGAAAATGTCAACGACACGCTCAATATCAATAAGCGAGCCACCCTCGACATTCGCAAGCTGGGTCGCGAACTCAGCACCCTTCTCAGGGTTGATTTTAACAACGTGGGAGAGGAGGGCGGTGTAGTCAGGTTTGTAACCAGCGTGCTGTGAGTATGGGACGATCTTTTCGAACTGGCCGGTTTCAGCGAGACAATTAATGACTTTTTGGGGAGCGTTGGCCTTCTGGTAGATGCCGAGAGCTAAGTTGAGATCCTGTGTCCTGACAATATCACCTAGTTCTTCCGAGCACTCGAGCTTGTTCTCCTTCAACCACTTCTCCAGAAGATGCTTACGGTTCTGGGCAAGGACGGGTCGGACCAACTCGAGTGATTCGTACTTGTTCAAGCCACCTTTATCGAGTAGCATGCCGAAATATTGTAGGATGACCGAGAGCTGGCCTTGTGGACTAGGCAAGTTCTTGAAGCGCTCAATTGTTTGTGGAGTTCGCAAGAAACCTCGGGGCGAGTTCGCGGCGACTCTGGCAGCCTCGACATAGCTTTGAGTTCTCATTAGCTGCTCAAACTGATCCTGGTACAAATCGTCGGCACCAGCGAGGCCGGCTCGGGAAGCCAGCTTCATGGCCAATGCACCGTTCGCAGGATTTTGTTGGAGGTACGGGATGATATTGCTTTCGTCGACGCTAACAAGCAGGACCTGACCCTTACGGTTGACACCGAGAATGCCAGACGTTTGGTCGTGGGGCGAGGTGATGAAAATAGTTTCGGTGGAAATTCGGTTCATAAAGATGCAAGTTCCCGTTTCGAGATCGTACAGATGGATGAACCCGTACTTAGTGATCAAGTAAATTATACTGAATCTTTCCGAGACCTGCATGGCGACAGGGAAGTCGTTGAAAGCTTCGGCTGGGAAGTAGACATCAACGGCTTTCTTTTGGAAAGCTGGGTTACCAGTTTGGTGATCAATTTCGACGACGTGCAGTTTTGCGCCAGTGGCGGTTCGGACGGCAAAAGTGAAGAGCTTGGTATCGGAAGCCCCGCCATCAAGTCTCAGGTTGGCAAATGCAGCGGCATGTCCTTCAATAGCCTGACTAATAGCCCGTTCTTTGGAATACAGCTGCATACTGCCGACAACCCGTCCTTCTTGTTGCGAGATACCAACGACAACCATCCACTTTTCCTCTGAATTGACACGGTAGTTGATGATTTGGCAGTTCTGTAAGGACAAACAACGTTAGCAACTAGCTTCGAGAAGCTCTATAGAATCTTTGATGCATACCGCCAAGTTAGCATGCCTATCAAACATCTTGACAGGAGCTGCCTGGGTAGGGTCCATGACATCCCAGTGATAAACCGAGGTATCAGTGACCAAACCTATACATCTTTCGCTTATCCACTTCCAGAAAACGACATCCTCATGCATAGCATGGGATTTCAGCTTCTCCTTGGCTCCTAAGTCAAAGACTTGAAGAGTTCGCTGTGCCTTGAGGGCGATGATTTCGCGGCTCCAGTGCATGATAGCATTATCTGCCTTGATCGTCCGTCTCGATACACTATTGTTGTTATGGAGATCAATAATCACCAACTGGCCGCCATCAGCCTCGCCGACTTTCTCTTGGACACAGATGTATTTATCGCTTTCGAGCGTCTATAGGATCAAATAGTCCGTCGGTCAGCTAGCTGAGGCTTGGTTTTAGGTTATAAGGGGTAGTGAATAGACATACGCATGTTTTGAAGCTAATGCTGGTAGGCTGTTAAATATGTAGAAGGTTAGCAAGTATAGCTGATTAGAAGGTGTATCATCAGCGTCCCGGTAATTCCTGGTGGTTACGTACATTGATTTCTAGAGCCGTGAGCTACACAAATCTGTAATTAGCGAAGGTGACCATCAAACGGAAGCTCCACATCAGGCAACATACCGAAACAAGCTCTTGGAACTGAATGGGAAGAGGAGCCATTGTCGCGACTGAAGTCTAACAGATGGAGAAAGGAAAACGGAGATGATATGAGGCTAGTGGGATGGCATAAGAGCGCGACAATGGATGAAAGATAGGTGGTGATGCGAGTTTAAAGAAGCGCTAAACGTTGCAGGAAGAGAAAGGTCGACAAAGAGTGATAAGGGTTCGGAGGGCGAACGAAGCCTGTCAACAGCAATAATATGCTGTATACAAGATGAGAGAGAGCAGGAGAAGAGAAGTATCGATGCCGGTAAGGCTGTGGAGATGGCGATGAGTGGTGGTGATGAGGTCGTGGTTAGTATGGTGAGGTGAGGTGAGAGAGCTTGGAGGTGTACGTTGGAAGTTTTCGTGTTTGTGTGCAGTATAGCAGGAGTAGTGTACGTATTACGACTGCTAATAACGAAGCGCGGTAATTAATTTCTACAGAAAGAAAGAACGATTCAACGATTCACCAGAACTATCCTACACAGTTTACAGAATATAAGATACTACTATAACATAGGCATCGAGATGTTCGTTGGTTATCCAAACAGAATGAGAGAAAGTACATGATACTTCCACAGAAGTATCGAGCATACCATCGCCATAGATGAGAAGCTGCCAGAGCTGCCAGTTGTACTTTGGCCGATGTCACGGCGTGTTGTGGCAGGATGTTTGTCCCATTCCAGATAATACACAGAGAGCGTGCTGAGATATTCTCCATGAAGACCCGTAAGCTCCGTTTGATGGACCAACTTTTCCTATGCTTGTTAGAACCGAAGTTTGAATTTGAAGGCGATGTCACTAAGAATTTCAGGGGATTCTTGGAATGTATTAGAGTAGTTACAGTGCGGTTACATACGTGAGTATGAGGGGAAAAACTGTGATACATTTTGACAATCGAAGCCTCACCATGCACCTTTACCTCAAGATATTCCGACAGAACGAACACATTATTCTCGGAGTTATTTTATAAAATTCAAATTCTGTTCAAATTCTAGGATGTCGAGGCCTCAACAATACCATGTATACAAAGTTATATATAGTATCAAGCACGTTAATCGGCACAGCATTAGAATAACTGGCTGAGGTGTCACAAGACGTGCGGCCAGCCATGGCCACCCGCCTGCAGTTTTTTGAGGCTGAAGGCGGCGGCAAAACCGATGTCTACAAACGGGTTAACGTCATGCAGGCTGACAAAAACGATTTGACATTCAGTCAGCCATGCACAAAACACTGTATAATTGCGACAACTTGTAGAACGATCATGTAAATATTTTTGGGAAGGTTAAAAACGGAAAATGGTATTAGAGAGAAAGGCCATCAACAATAAAACTCTAAGAGGGATCCCAATATAAACATCCAAAGGAAACAACACCCGTAAGACTATATAAATAAAAAGGCAGTAAAATGAATCGAAGAAAACGGGATGCATTAAAAATTATGACTTAAATACATCGAAGGACGCCATGCAATAAGGACTTTCTTTGGTATTTTCCCACAACTGGAATGAGCAGTGTTAAAACTTCGGAAACGAAGCGGGAGGAACCGAGAACTCTGGGTATAATGCGTAGATGCGTCGAAAGGAAAGGGCATCAAGGAGTTTTATTTGACTCAAGACGCTTAGAAGGCCTGTTTCAACATTATTAGTTATCACCAACTCGTTTAACTCTGAAGGTTAGAAGATCAACATACAGCAGCGACGACACCTGCAACAGCGAGGGCGAGACCGCCCATGCTGACGGCGTTGGACCAGGCAGCGTTCTCGGTTGGGGTTGGGGTTGGGAGACCAGTCGAGGTAGCGTTGGTTCCGTTTCTATATATTCACAATTAGTCTTCATTCTTCCTTCTCTTATATGAGAGAGTCGAAACATACGTAGCGGTATAGTCGTTAGCGTTAACACCAGCGGCGAAGGCAAGAGCGAGGGCAACGAGTCTGAACTGCATTTTGATTGATTTTGTTTGGTTGATTATTAAATAACCTTGAAGTGATTTTTCGATGTATTGAAGCGAAAGACGAAGGTTGGAGGAAGTTGGAATTAACGGAAGAAGTATTATTAACTTTCGGGAACGAATGTTACGTTTGTGAAGGATGAAGATGAGAATGAAGGAATTAGGGGACGGTGCTCCCTTATGTACCAGTCAGTCCGAGATTACCTGATAGACCTCGCACCATTACCAACCATAAACAAATTTACAGCCTCCTCAAATTATGCAGGCCATGCCAGGGAGGTTGGGACCTTTCGTAAAATTGGCCTTGCTCCCAGTCACATCTTGGCTGGCTCCTCGATCCCTGCTGCGTCTTCTCCCGCGAAGTGAGTGCTAAGTTAAGTGAGAGAACCTCAGAGTGTCACTCATCCATGTTGCTATGGAGCAGCGGACGGCGTGATATTTGCTTTTCCGCCGTTTTCTCGTTGGTTCCCCTAATCATAGCATCATTTTCTTTGCTTTTGCCTCGATCATGGTTTCTTCTTTTCCTTGATCACAGATTGCGACTCAAGACTTTTCTCTGGGAAGAAAGGGAGCCCAGGCACCGGGTGGACCAATGAACAGCCAGGCCATTCGAACTCTCATCATTGGCTATTTGCCTCGTTTGTTTGGTGTAGGTTCTCTCCCTTTCACTCCAAAGATGGTCTGGTATGTTCCCTCCAAAAAAAAAAAAAAAAAAACTTCTGCCAGTGGCAGCGATTTCTTATCAAGCCGGCGGCGGCCATGGGCCAGGGATATCTTGGAACTTCTTTGCAACCCCCAAACGTTACTGTGAGCAGTCCAAGAACAGGAAGAAAAGCAAACAGGCTGCGGTGCATTATGCAAGCAAGTCAAGCTGCAAATCCCTCGACCTCCGTCTTGGCTGGAGACTTCTTGGACCCAAACCCCTTTAAACCGAGTGGGTATTGCAAGTTTCTTCCAGGAAGACTCTCCTGCGTGCGTGTTTTTGAATTGGTTGGTTTTTCCTCTTTTGCCGTTCGTGTTGATCAAAGAGGTTTGAAGTCTCCTGAGCCATCCTCTCAATCTCGCGAAACAGACAAGCCCCATTGCGTTGCTGCCAAGCCAGGCCAAAAAGGGCCGTGTGGAAGGCCTCTAGGAATAGAAGCGGCTAGCCTCATCATCTATCTGGAAGCAACAGCCGAACCCCTTCCCGGCATCGACGCTCAAGGAACAACAGGTGCCGGATGATTTCTCGCCGTGATTTTCCCAGTATGTATGATGTACGTATCGAGTTCACTGCCACGGACAAACAACCAACAGTCATCTTTATTTCTGGCCAGGTCACTCTATCCAGCTGTATACAGACGGGATATACTCACACCTGTAGCGGTATACACATATCTGCCTTGACAGATTTCGCCTGCAGCGAAAATATCTCCGCCAACAAGCTACAAGCAAAAAATAGTAACTCAGGCGAGGTATGACCGACACTTCTACTACATAACATGCAAGATGTACTACCAGTGGAGTGATCCACACGCCCATACCGTTTCCAAATGACGTGCTCCCAAAGACCACGAACCGGGCACGCGTTAGAGGATACCTAGTCAGCATCGAAATCAAGGTCGTTCAAGGCCTAGAAGTCCTACTGAACGGTACATGGGTTGCTTGTAGCCTCGTCGCTCTGGAAGGAAAGCCCATACGAAACCATCCATCGAAAGGTTGCACAACCAGAGCAAAAAAAAAAAAAAAAAGCCATCCTCAGGCTTCAAAAACTTTCATCAGAAAAAATGATAAAAAATTTTTTGGATGTTGCTAATTTCTCAGTCAGGAGAAAAAGAGGTAAAGCACCCAGCGGAACAAAATTCCTCTGATTCAAACAAAAATGGTGTGCCAATAACATGCCAGCAATCCTCGCTATTGGGGTCCAACATATATTGTCAATATCAAATTTCGAAATATTTGCTGGCAAAGCACCAAATTCCCTGCCGGGATCTAAAAATAACGTAACGACATTCATTTATTTGAACATTGACATTTCAACAGAAAAGGGTTTTGATTGACATTCAATTTCCATCAGGATCACGATTTCTTAATATTTCGATGAAAGGAACAAGCTTTTTTCTTTATCCAGATCGTTAATTTGCCTCTCTCATAAAACCTTGTTGGCACTGCATACATGGAAAGAGAAATTAGGAAGCCACCCGCTTTCAACAGGCAAAAGTATTAAGATTAATGATCCTTTTTTTCCCTCTAGAAGCTCTTTGATTAGCCTATAGTTGGCGTTACTAACAAGCCCGCCGGCATTTGGCACATCCTCTCACCTGGGGCCCCCTTTGAGAGCTTACGAAGCGACCCGTGTTTCTGTTGTGTCCGGTTCCTACATGAAATCTCGATTCGAAGGCAAGCAGGCAAATTTTTCCGAAAGAAGGAGATGAATTGGACAATCGAAGTTTCAAGCTGAGGCGATATTTGCACCAAAATCCGATCGTTACGCTTCACAGGTTTAAGGGATCGGTTGTCAACGGATCCGGCGACGTCCGGATTGGAGGTTCAAGCTGGTGAACTCCTTAAGTTATCTTGTACTCAGCATAAAATATGGACATTGTTCGACATGCGCCGAAAACCTCCGTTCAGCACACCATGTTTACGTGTCGAGCCTTCGGGTCGTGACCTTGATTTATGAAGCTACACGAAAAAAAAAAAAAAAAAAAAAAGAGTTTATACTAAGGCCCACTAAGCATGAAGTCAAGAATAAATCCGCCTGCAGCGCTTGCAGACCATTTGAATCGATAAAAAGGGGAAGGCTGAGAAACAAACGAGACCCATCCCACTGAATTCGTAAGACGGCTGCACGGTTACTGCACCGTTTGTTCATTTTAATGCACGGTCGACACTTTTAGCTTTGCAACTAATCTGGTGTCGTCTCTCGTCAGCCCAAACTTGATGCATATCCGTGTCGAAATATTTTTTGACAGACCGAGCGAAGACGGAACTGCGGGACCTTTGGTGATCCTCAAAAAGCCTGTATCTCCGCACCGCAGGCAGTTGCTTTCGGGCCCAGACGGCTGCGGGATCCTACACAGTAGGGCGCTTACTCAAGAAGAGCGCATCGCAAGGTACTTCAATTATCACGAACATAATTGCAAGGCATCTGAGGCACGTCGTAATAACCTCAGTACCATTTCTCGCCATCAATCTGCTCTCATTGTTTTGTTCAACACAACTAATCGAAACCTGTTTCTTGTGCCTCCAATGCATATCGTTTCGCGCTTGGATAAAACCCCGAGACCTTTCCTGCTGGGCCGTTTGCACACGGATTGTCGCAAGTATTGGTATCCGGCGCTGACAGCCAAAACAATCAACAAGAAACGCTTGCCTGCCATGCCAACATCTGCTTCGGTTTGATCATCGATACCTTCCCAGACTTTTCTGACCATGGGAACACCGAACCCAGCCATTGATGACGACAACACGGCTGGTAAACTACTCAGATCCTTTCTTTACGATGATATTTTTTAAAAAATGGTCTCAAGGGAAAAAATTATCCAGACGAGCTATACATAGGAGAGCACTATTTCTATCGCTCACATTCCTTCCGTAACGTAACATTATGTCATGCCATCTCCAGTTAATTGCGCGATGATATATCGCCCCTCGCGAAAGAATGACAAGACAGCTGGTCCTTGTGATATATTCTGGAGTGCAGCACGTAAAAGTCTATGTGGAGACATCAAGAAGAGTGGAGAATAAAAGAGTCCCATCTGGCTTCTCTTTTCGTCTGAAAACCATTCCAAGAATACTCTCGTTGTCATGATAGGCAGTGCACCATACCATACCGGTCTCTTTCGGTGTAGATAACTGATAAGCCGTCGTATGGTTACATACAGCAGAGAGCTCTCGCGGGGGTGGGTGGAGCTTTTTTTTTTTTTTTTTTTTTTTACGAGGCTGGATGCCTGTTTTTTGCTTTCTTACCCTTTCGATGATGTTTCGGGGTTCCATCCCAGGTCACAAATCGTCTATCGACGGTTCACTCTGGAATAAAGCCGACGAATCAAAGACGAGGGAATTAGGCACATCCTAGGATTCTTTTATATTCGGGTCGAACGCCCAGAAAAATAAATTAAAAAAATGGGAATGGCAAAAATCTATTCAGATATTTTTTTGACCGCCTCCTCCGCAGATGTGCATACATTCTGCAGATTGCTTGCGTGACCACCGAACTTGCAGTCGGATCTCAAGAAAGGAATCCTTGAGACCCCCAGCTTTTGAAGCTACTCGAAACAATATGCATTAAGATCTCTTGTTTCCGGCTTCCCTTTCTGTCAAAAATGCCAAAGTCGTCATCGTAGATGTTTTCGGCTCATCCGGAGACGTCAAGGGAAGTTATAGTACCATGGATAAGACAAAATTTTAGAAAAGTTTCGATGCCGACTTCACAATCGGCCCTGCCTTCTTTGTCCTTGTCCCATATCAGCCTTTGGGCAACTGCGAGCTATAATATCGTGGGGTGCTTTTCCTAAAACGACAAGGATTGCATCGATATTCCAACAACATGCAAGTTTTTTTTTTTGTTGACAGGACAAGCAAGTACAAACAACGCACAGAAAATTCCAAAAAAAAAAAAAAGATCCTTCAGCCCCAGTCGGCTAAGGAATCATCGAAGCTGTCAGCCCTAGCTGCTTTTCGACCTCAATATTGCGATCTTCGGTTCTTTCCATGTGGCTCCGCAAAGGATTCGACATCGGTAGGAATAAATTTTTCCAAGAACTTAACTCGTGACTCATGGGATGATAGATACTGGCGCCTGGGAACCTAAGCTATAGCTAACGTCATGAACAAAGAAAAATATTACAGATAATGTTATCTTTACAAATCATTCTCAAATCCCTTGGATTCAAGTATCAATAACCCACATGTGTCAAGAGAAGCCTAAAACCAAGAGCCCAGCTTATGGAGCACCTATTTGCACTGTACCCACTGCCGAATACAAGCTGACGGACCAGAGTGGTACCACAGCTGACAGCTCCATAATACCACCCATGGGATCCGCCGGTAGGTATACATGTACAATAATACCCTCACACGCAAAATTCCGGTGCTGCACAAAAGCCCACCCATAGCCATGAACCTTTAGGCGACAGGAAAAGAAACAACTTTTTTGGCGCCTTTGTTTTTTCTTTCTTGCAGGTGTACCCTAGGTTTGCGATTCCTGTAGACATCTTCGGGTGGACTAGCAAGCTACATACTTAGCTAGGCTACGGATAGTGCATATGCACACTTAAAGCTTACATGCAGATGGTACAGGATCTAATGATTCGGGAAAATGCTTATCTAGGACTGGGCCGGTATACGGTAGATGGGGATGCCACGTGCTCTAGCTTGAAGGGTCTTGAGTATTGGTGTTTCGGGAATTCGTAGTGAGCGAAGGATGGAGCTCGTATATTCATGGTATTAATAGCTAAACTTGAAGATTTAGTAATGGGAATCTTAAATGATAGAGAAATAGCATTAGCTTTACGAAACCATATTCAAGAGATCTGGTTGTTAATCGTCAAGTGGGATTTGTATTCCATGAAGTTAGGGGTTTATATTCAGAGAATGGGACAAGATCATGATCAAGCTACTAAGATTTATGTATTCTACATTTTGTTCTAGTTAGAACTTAGTTGTATTCTAGAATTCATAAATTCAAATCATTCAATTCAAATCACCGACTAGTTTTGCAGTTAGTTAGCTACTTAACTGCGTCATGTGTGCGTGTGAGGCACAAGTTTCTATCTCAATGTATCCCGAATTGCGATCCTTTCGAAAGCTCGCACCGTCGACCTCGGGCTGCTCCCCGGGGTGTGTCCAGCAAGCCGTATATGTATACAGAGCTTAATTTGCCTTTCCTCAAGCTCCCTAAGCCCAATTGGACAAAAGTACCTCGCTTCGTCGCTTGGCTTTTAGGTCCACGGGTAGGGCGATACCTTTCCCCCGGGGGCTCTACTACATATAAAGCTCTATATCGTGGCTGTTATTGAAGAGATCTGAAACCCAGTTGGTGTATTGGCGTGCAGATGGTACATACGCCTATCGGAGTCGGAGCATTTAATGCATGCGCATAGCCGTACCGGTTTTCCAGATACGTATAAGCCCTTCCCGGGCCGTCGAAGGCCGGTTCGAGACATGGAATACGTCTTTGGCCCTGCTGCATGGTGTACATATAGTAGCCATTGACGTGTGGGGTAGTATTTAGAGATATTTAGTTTTGATTGTCCACGCAGTTACTTTGGGCTATTGGGTATATTATGTCGGTTCACCCCATTCTTTGCGGAGATTTTGGAACTAGAACATCTGGTATCCTTTTTGTTGGAAAGGCGTATATAACGATGATATTCCTCTAGCGTTTTTGTTCCGTTTTAAAAGCTTGAAATTCTGGATTATTCATCCTCTGGAATGCTTTATAAGTCGGATATATCGACTTTCGAATCGAACCGACATAGCTTCGGAGAATTCCATGAGACAACCGTCTACTATGCTGCGTACTACTCGGTTCGAATTGGTCGACTGTTTACTTACCCTTCCAGGAAACCTTGCCCTACAAAGTCTTTACTATACACTATCTCCCCCGCATTTTCTGTCGGCCTGTTACGTAACTTTACCCTAAGTCTGGTCTTAAAGGAATATGATACTCTGGAATTCGAGACACTCGTTGATTAGATATCCAACGAGAACACGTCTAATCCGCTACCGGTAGATAGCGACTTAACCCATGCGGGAGAATCCCAGATCCGAATATCCTTCCTACCGCAATTATAAAATATAGACGACTGGATACGATATAGCTGCCACCGATCGACCGATGTTGAGTGTTATGCAAATTACTCCGCTGCTCCAGATTCCCATCGGGAACGTCGAAATATATTACGAATGCGTCATGGAATATATAAACTAGGGAAAGTTGTCGTCATCAAAACATTGGTTCGTCTTCGTCGTCATCGTCATCGTCTGGGATTGCTACACTGGCTTAGGCCCTTCGAGCTACTGGAAGAAGACAATCAGGATATCTTTCGAGTTCTCTGGATTGCCGCTAATAGTCCTATGTTACAAATAGTCGATCTCTAAGGAGTTTAATATCCCTGATTACCCCATCCTTACGCTACGCGTTTAACATTCACCGAATGACATCGAAGTTACGATTGATGCCGTCGACGTCGTTATTCAACTACTTTGGAACCGGGCAATCAACTGATCTATTCCCACCGTCATTGTGACACTGTCGTGTTCGTGCGCCTCTCTGCGAACTCGAGATAACATTGGATTTCAAATATATCTATACGTCCCATCTGACTCCTAACGTCTCAATGGCAGTATGGGACGATGGCCTCTCGGTTTACGGTACTATACATGAAAAGAAAGGCAAAGGAGGTCCTGCAGCGTAACAGACCCAAGACTATACGCCCCGCGAAGGACCCGAAGCATACATAAATATGCGACAAATGTGCTTTCGTAAATGTATTAAGGGTGTTCCTTGGGTAGGTACTAACTTAGGCTGTCAATATACACATTGATCGTGTACAAGTCCTAATCTTCCCTTTGACACAAAGATAAAGATGACATTCGACCACACACTGGCACATGATTGGAAATAATACCTAATATTTACATATAACATCGTCATCTCAGAAGCTAGTTTACAATCATGATACCGTGAGAGTATGTTTCAAAGACTGTGAACCCAATTGGGGTGTTTGCAAGCGGGCGGTCAGTTGACATTAAACCCTTGGAAGAGAAATGAAATGTTATTAACGTATTAGAGTTATGTCTTTTACTTCGACAATCCTTGGATGGCAGCAGAGCGAAGTTATCCCGAGGACCTAGGCAATTATCAAATATATTTCAGAGGTGGAGGGGGGTTTGGAGCCCTCAAGTGAACATTCCATATGCTGACATTGCTAGAAATCTACGTCAGTCGTAGATACTACGTCTTATTTCTCTAAAGAAATATCAGGATCGCTGACGCCGGTTGCTTCCAGGGTTCCTCAATATCATGTCTGGGCTCAGTCTCGTAACCAAACTATGGTCTGCACTGGCTTGTGCTTGCGAGACTATGCATGGTGAGCCTGGTGTCATGTTGAACGGAGGGAACCATATTGAGTTGAGTTGGAGACCATGGTCTAAAAGTGCGTTGATTCCCAAAATGCAACAAGTTGGGACCCTATCAACGAGGCCCCCCGGGATCCGGACCACGCCATAGGAATTGGGGTTCTAAGGCTTCTAACTACTTGAAACTAGTCTTAGCATCGTGTACTGCGAGTTTTCTAGGTACCCAGAAACCTGGTGCGTATTGGGGGTTGGGATGGAGCGGAAGGACTTTGAGTGTCTGCTCGCTCCGGCGTTCCTGGCATGAAATTGAAGCGTGAAATACAGGATGGCGCCTGTACCGATGCATTTAGGCACTGATATCGATTGGTATACAATATATATGGGTAATATTAGTTCATAGAGCAGCCTCCCGGTAATAAGGAGTCTGGGAAAGCGGCGTATATGCCTGCGTACATCATGCTGGAGGTTTTACGAATTGATTCGATTCCCGCTGCCTTAACACTCCCGGGACCGCCGGCATTATGTATTGACAATGTAGCACCGAGACTACTTGTTATATACACATGCCGTGTAGAAGATTGTGAATTCTATTCATAAGTCTAGAGCAGCGCACCATGAGCATATCTGCGTACAAGTGGCATCGAGACCACGCAGAAGCTACTTAGTAAAAGAGCTCCCATGGTCTGGACGCGGGATCCCGGTCTTCTAAGGCAATATCACTAGTCGTTCGTACTTCCCCATTGATGCTTTTTCCAGCCATCAAAAGCTTGTGTGCACTCCTCGGTGAAAAAACAGAGAGCATATTCCATCCCAGTTCCCTGGCATCTGGATCCTCACTCCAATTGCGCCAAGTTCCTTCACTTTCGATTTCACGATATGAGTGAATACATCCATCATGCCCTCTGCGCGCTCCTTGATCCCTGGGATTACTTCATCCTGTCGTTCGACTAGGTAATCATGCTTTCCGCTGAGTCCCTTATTCGCTTCTAAGATGCAATCCGCAAAACTAGGCCCTGCGAATGGAGGCCGGGAACCCGAGAATTTCTTTAGAGTAGTAATAGCGACAGAGCTGATCTTGAATTCTTCCTTAGACCAACTTTTGGGGTCATCACAGCACTTATCCGTTACCTCATGGTGCACGTCTAATGTTCAACTTTGGGGAGAGGGCATTTCGACAATTCGAGCCACCAAGAAGGGGTAGTCCAGCTCTCGGCGCGGAAAGTTTTGATGTTGTTCGGAGGGGTAAGAAAGAACGAACCGTCTTCGAATAAATGCGAAATTGTAAGTTCTCCCAGCTAATCTAATTTATTGAGGGCTCTCTCTGAAAATTTGCGAGAACTTCTTGCGATTCTTTTGGGTTATTCTCGTCGTCATAGAAATTTGGCCCGTCGGTCGAGAGACATGGGCGCTTTAACCTAACGGCTGTCGTTAAGATGGCCGTTTGGGTTGCTGATAACGGTCATCGGGAGCCATTCTCCATTGACCTTGAAAAGCACTGGGAAAGTCGGCGTTGAAGACAAAAGTTACCAAATGCTGAATGTCTAGCATAGGAAGCATTGTGAAGAAAGACTCATTGGAATCTAAGATTGAAAGTTCGATTTCACCGGGAGGTTTGGAGCGACAGTATGTCGCTAGTGGCAGCCAAAACTCTTGACCGATGATGAGGCTGGTGTTTCTATCCTGTTTGGTGAACCTAGCCCACCCCATCCTCAAAACCATGGTTAGCATATCATGTAGATGGAAGTCGGAGAAGTAATTGTCGAATATTTCTTCAAAATATTTACCATCGGGTCTGAATGAGATTGATATTGACATATCGAGGTTTCATCTTCCCTGAACGAAACAGCTCTGCCAAAATCTTTACAGATTCCCCATTCTGTAGTTCATTCAATTCCCATAACGTGAATTTTTGACAAACCTCCACCCCAGATCTAAAGAGCTTGCCTCTGTTGATGAATACAGACGTTTTTAACCTCCCCCAGTTGGATCTATATGATCTGATGTCTAGCGTATACGTAGACCAAAGGTGTTGATATGCAATGGGGTAAATTGATTTGCAAACCACAAGGAGGTCGAAGAGACGGTAGAGATGTCCTAGGATAGAAAGCAAAAGTTCTGGTAGCAAGGTCGCGAGAAATGCCTTTGGTGCCGAAGACTGTAGATGCGTCGATATCACGACTTCTGGTCCCGAAAGGTTGGTAGTATTCATTTTCGCGTGTAGACGGATTATAATGGAATGAGTACGAGGAGTTGATTGGAGATGCCAATCTAGGTACTGTCGATACCCTTGAGGTTCAGTTGGTTGCTGGGTTGCATTGAGGTCAGTTGATGTTCTGACCTCGGGACCTCAGGGGTTTAACATTTTTATGTTTAAGCTGGCAACGCGATACATGCTCAATCTTTATCTACTCCGTAGCCTATCGAAATACTATTTCCGGCCCCCGCGACGCGATTATAGCAACAGCCTACGTTCATAATTCTCAAATACCTACCTGTCTACAGGCCTGTTAACCTCGCGAGTCTGTTCAAGAACCGTCTACGAGTTTCAATTCCGGTGTAAATTACTTAATCTCGGTATGGAAGAAATGGTCTTACTGTGCACGATCACGTCGCAGGGGGCGGCAATAGCAAAAACGAGTTTTTTCATGTTGTTGTGTTGCAATGGAGGGGAGATAGCAAATGACCGAAATAGTAGACGGGGAGCATTGTTCTATCTTGCCTTTGTGTTGGAAAACAACGCATCTTTTGGCGGTTTGATGAGACCTCGCGCGAGGTTACGAGATTGGCACCCTGACCTGTGGTCAAGTATAGGGGAACATAGTTTGAGGAGTCTCGAAGACCCCCTAGGCCCTCTTATGCTCTTGTTTGAGGAACCTTTTGGATATACAATACAATGCGATACTAACCGTTCACCGGAGTTTATGCTGCTACGAAACGTGCTACGGAGCCTGGAGACGAGACAAGAAAAGGGGTTATCTACGATACTTTCAGGTTCTGATTGGTATCAATTCATATTGACCCATAGTCTCAGCCATTATTCGTCTCAGCCGGTACTAGTATACCGCCTAGTCTTGTATTGTTGAAGCTCTACGGTGACTATATATACCGTCGATTCATGCTACAATGTCGATTCTAACTGCGACACTGCAATGCCGCTGCAATGACACTCCCAATGGTGGTATCGCTATCACTATAGATAGGCGGATTCGCAGCCGCGACCCAATAGGCACTAATGATGCTATCACTAGCCGGATGTGATTCTTTATCACATCTGAGATAACATCGACGAATAGAAGTCGTCGTATTGCTCCGCACGCTTGACTTTGATCGCGTGTTCAGGCGGCTGTGGTTGGCTGGTGACGGTCCAGTCGCGTCACAGCTGAGTGGTCACATATCCTAGAGAGGAAAAATAATTGGGAATAAAAGAGATACCCATTCCCAACGGTACGCTACTACTTCTTTCTCTACATATTTTACTCATCATTCCCTGTGGGATAGTTAACATTGTAGCAGTTCGGTATAATATACGAAGAAAAATGCCGTGTATGCAACTAAACATCCCGGACTACCTCCGAGTGTCGGACGACGAGATTGATCGCGAGCTTGACCGGCTTTTTGAAGAGCTTCGGTGGATACAACTGACGGCCGAGAGACTCAACGCTGAACTAGCAGGTTCGACACCACGATGTGGGTGTATAAATGCATACCATCCTCCGCATGATCCGATATCCTCGATTTCAACATCAGAGGCATCTTCTTCATCGTCCTCATCGTCGGAGACAAGACGACGCCGGATATTTCCTCTGTTCCGATATTAAGATTAATTAGGAAACAGACGAAACGGCCCTTTCTGAAGCCCTTCCCATCAGGGTCGGAAGAACCCACCACCTGAACGGAACGAACGGTTGCAATATGGCACAGTTCCAGCCCAGCCTAATGGCCGTGTGTGGGATGGGATGGCTTGCCAGGGGTCGAGGAGGCTGGGATTTACTAAGAACCGTCCTCCATACTAACACCTGTAGTTAAGGCTGCGTTGGAGATCAACCTAGCAACTGGATCAGCTTCCTCGTCTCCGGATCTGTCGCAGTCGACGTTCTTGTTCGGGCTAAACCTTGGCTAAGCGACCAACCAAAACCCAATCCAGCTTATCCTTCTCTTCCTCTTCCTCTTCCCCTTCCTCTTCTTCTCTCTTTCTTCCTCTTCTCTTCTCTTTCCTCTCTTTCCCTCTCTATCCACTCACTATCCCATACGGACATACATAAACCTCACCTCTCCCTTCATTGGCTAGACTATAACTTCCTAGGCACTTACTGCCACTGCCACTCTATTACTATTACATATCATCGTCCTCTTCTGCCATACCATCCTCAACGGTCTTATATTATATATACATACGCCCTTGCCCCAGGTGTTTATATCAAAAGGAAACTCCTTCAACAAAGACAAACTAAAAGAAAGGGAACATATATATCTCATCTACAGATACCTCTCACTACTGTAGTTGTCACTTCTTACCAAACAATCACAGCTCTTCAAAGAAAAAGAGAGAAAAAGAAAGACATTCTAATACTACCACTTTTATAACTATTACTTAATAATAACCAAACAAACTGCAAAAATGGTCCTCTTCTGCAGCGCCCACGCCCAGCTCGACGACTCCTTCGACGAGGAATACGAAGTTGCCAATTACAATCTCGCTCAATCGGCCGAGCTCGAAGCTGCCGCCAGAATTCACAATGCCACTGTCCAACAGCCACAACAGTATTACGAACAACAGCAGCAGCAACCTCAAATGCCAATGCAAGCGCCAATGCAGCAGATGCAAATGCAGCAAAACTATCCTCTTCAACCTCAGTCATACAGCTACAGCTACACTGCTCACAAACAAATGCTACCTCTAACCAACTCTCATCATAGTTCTTCCGACGCAATGCAAATCGACAACCTTGTTTCAGGCAGTATGAACATGAATAACGGTTTCCAGCCAAGCAACACCCGTAGCAAACTCAAGCGATCATGCGAATTCGAATGCGATTCACCAGCGACTGACGCGTCCGGCAGCAAACGGGTCAAGCAAATCGCGTTCTAATTTACTAACATCTGAAGGGAAAGAAGAAGAAAAGGTCTGCGATGAGGATTTCTTTTTTTGTTTTTCCTTTTCCCCGATTTTCTTTTCCTTTTCTTTTTGGTATGGAATTGATTTCTTCTGGGTTCTTTTTCTGAAATTTCTTTACTCGGGCTCTTTTCCCTTGTCTTCCCTTGTAATATTACTTATTGATACCTCTTCTTGGAGTTATTGGGAGTCTCCAGCTGGTAGAATGTGGGTCGCTATTAAACCCGCTGGCGCAAGCACCGTTAATGGTGGATTCACTGCCGAACAAACATTCCAGTGGATATCCGCCGGACCATTTCCTTGTCCTTTTCTTTTCCTTCCATTTTATTCACCAGACACAAAATATTATCGGAAGGACAAGCAAAAAAAACCAAAAAAGGGTGGCACACATTATCATTAAAAGTTATTTTTCTTCTATTCATTCAGTGGATGCGTGCGATATGCTAGCTTGTGGTTCTCTTTTGTTTGACTGAATCGGAAAAACGTTTGTTCTTTGTCTTGTCTTGTCTTGCTCATATTTTTTTGTTTGTGAGGAGACTGAATTGGCTTGGTCAAAGCAACCACCGGCCAGCCATGGTTTCTAAACATGATTGATCACGCACATCTTCACTGTCTTTGATTATTTTTTTTTATGCTCTGCTTAAGGATGTATGTATTTAGGATGATATAAATCACGTATAAAGATTAAATTATTATAATATCCAGTGTTCTTCAGGAATTTCAATCCTGAGCCTTTTTTCTGGGGATTAGATGCAAACGGCCTGAAATGAAATAAGGGCGATGGAGGAGGGTTTTTTGGTTGGATACTTTTTGCCGGGTGCAGGATGCTAGTAATTGGATTTATGGCAATCCGAGACGAATTGCCATGTCCCCCCTCCTCCCAGAATTCAGGTAGGCGGTTTTGAGGGGGGTTTTGCAGGGGAATATTGCATTACATTACGGTATTACATCGCATTTGCATGCATCTGTGTGTACTTGCGGTAGATTATATTAGACTCGAGGCTACGATAGAATGCTTTGTCCGTGCGTTTGAACGTGTGTTCATTCTAATTTTCTGTACTTTCGGCGGAATTTATCGTAATAACGAGGTCTTTTAGAAATCATTTGGCTCTATGAAGGCAGCGCTGTGAGAATTAATAGAGGTATTCGTGTACACTACTACCTAACTGCGGCCTCTAATTATACGTATACCGAGGACGATTGAGGCAACTGGGATAGTAGTACACTAGTAGCCAAGCCCAGCACTCGATATCGTATATTATCAACGTTACTGGTTATCCGTGGATCTCAGTGGCTATGTTATAGCTATCATATCTATATCAGCCGAACCTCCAAAGATGCATTTAATGTCTTGTCGGAAGTGACGTCAAAGGATCTAGATCTGTGTTAACATGTTTCTCTTAGCTTGATACTCCGATAGAACAGAGAACTGAATTGAACGAGATAGTTACATGGACAATCAGGGCCCTGTTTCACGGAGATACACTTTCTTGACACTAGTAAAGAGGGCTTTTGACAAAAGACTTGCGCGTCGCCGTTAGAGCTGCGAAAGGGTCACATGCAAGGGCCCTTGAAATTCGAAATTCTAGTGCCGTTCTATAAACTAGCCCGCCTCTAGACCCTTCTAAATGCCACTTTTCTCAGCGAATACGAATGAGGGCTTAGATTTACAATTATAGCGCTGTCGTGTGACCGTGAGGGCAGTTCAAGAGGCAAAAAAGCTTGAGCGCGGGAGTACTACTTTATGTATGTATCTCATACATTAGTATGACCGCCATGTATGTCATTGGTAATATCAAAGGGTACAGATCGATCTGGTATATTATAATGGAGTATATTATATGGTATATAGCATGAAATCAATGCGAAACAGGCTGCTTTTGAGGAGTCAAAAGCTAGACAGGAGTCGAAAGTGTGTATACTAGTCTGTGACATATCCAGTCCAGTCGTATAAACCCGATTTATAATTGGAAAATACATACATCTTCTCATAGAATACCCCGTATACTTGCATGTGTATATATTATTATTGGACTGATCAAATTAATTTATCTGCATAACAGGCTATTGTCGAAGACAGAGGTAAAGGTTATACGTCAAACTCGGACTCGCTAAAAAAAACAGCGGTGGTTCCTGCGATATCCCGCAGCTGCCCCATCGAATTAACTCCAATTCCAATTCAACCTTCCCCAACTTCAACTTCAACTTTCAACCTCAAACTACCTACCATCTACCTACCTTCTATCAATGCTCACACCCGTCGCCCGCCTTCTCTCCACTTCAACGTAGCCTAGATGCTAGTCTGGTGCGAGTAGCTACTCTACCTGTCTCTATCTCTCCAATCTCCCCTCTTTAGTCTTTCATATCCACCTTAATATCTGAATATCTGCTTTTGTTCGGGGAGGCCCACCGTCAGTATGGGGAATGTTGGAAGTCACCCCGAAGACCCAGCGGCGGTCTTCATGCGCGATCAGGCCAGATGTATGCCTCTTCCTCTTTCTTGATTTCTGGTCCTTCCAGTCGGTACTAATCCCTAACTACGTATTGTAGTGACCATTACATCTCTCGTCGTCACAAATGCGAAGAAGAGGCCCATCGTCTCCATCACCCCGAATGCGTTCCCAAGCACCCGAGCTGTCCCCAAAAAGGAAATCGGAGACGATGCTCTGGTAGAATACGTTCAAGTATACTCCCGTTCTTTTCCTTTTCTCTTCCTTCCCCTCTGCTATTTCCCCTCTCTCTGTTCTCTTCCATACTGACAGAATATCCATTATCAAAGGACCCATACGTAACCACCCAAAGCCCCGGAATCCTCCTCAAACTCACCAACGAAGATGAACTCAACTTCGACTTTACATTCGTCGCCCGCCAGCGCCGTGACGAAGCCGGTACTGCCACCGACACAAATATCACTGGTCTGACCTTTATACTCGCCAGTAATCATCGGGAACTCGATGACCTCGTCACACGGGAGTTCCACGCCGATCCTAACCTGCATAAACATGCCAACGTCGACTTCTTAGGCGACTATTCCACCGGTGGCAGTCCCTCGGTGTCTTTCACATGGTGTTGGAAGTGGAGGCCGCCGAAAGGGGTGGTTGAGAAGTCGTCCGGGTATCGGAATACTTGTGCTGTGAGTTTGATACATGAATTTAGTGATATTGGAGCTTCGTGGCTGATATAGAGATCGAGTAGTTCGTCGAATATGACCAGAGAGCTCATAAGCTATCACGGCTAGCTGAGTTCTCGTTTTGGGTTCATAGTATGTTTAATTTCACCGAAGGGAAGCTTGATCGGAATTGATCTAACATTTATTAATAGATAAACAGCAGGTCACGCCGCTCGGCCTCGGTTTACTCGACCCTCGTCTCCTAACCCCCAAACTCCGTGCCACATCCAACATCTCCACCGATTCCAACGCCCTCTCCGCAGCTGGCGACCCACTTTCCGAACCCCTAACCCCAGGAGTCGAAGCCACAACATTCGATATGGCATCCCCACCTCAACCTTCCAAAGATACCACCTGCTACAAAGATGACGACATTCTCGACGACGGCCCACTATTTAGAGCTACCATGAAGGAAATGGAATCCCGTACCACCCTCCTCCGTCAGCGAATGAAGAAAGTCCTACGACGGGCCGATGCGGCAAAAACACACCAGGGCAACTTCAACGACTCCTTGGGTCTATTCGCCGACTCCCTCCGCGAAGTCGCCGCGAATAACACCTCCAGTATGAAACCGGCGCTAGAAGATTACTTTGAACGATCATCCAAGGAACTCCTCCGCTTCGAACGCCACAGGGAGGCGCATCTCCAAAAATTCATCATTGAGCCGATAACAAAACTCTACAACTTCGATATCAAAATCGCTGAAAACAAAAAGAAGGAGTTTGATGAAGAAAGCCGAGAGTTCTATGGATTTGTTAGTCGGTATCTAGGGATGAAGAATGATTCTGTTACTCAGAAGAAGAAATCGGAGAGTGATTCGAAGTATGTGGCTAAGAAACGGAATTTTGAGATTAAACGACATGATTATGGGAGTTTTATGCAGGATTTGCATGGTGGGCGGAAGGAGCAGGAGATGGTTTCATGTCTTACTAAGTATGCGGAAGCGCAGGCCAAGAGTTTGTTGAATACGGCGAAGAGAATGCAGGAGTTACAACCGCAGCTCGAGGCTTTAATGGAAGAAATAAAGAATTCGGAGAAGCAGTTCAAGATCCAGCGGTCTGAGAGGGAGGAAAGGAGACGGGCGATTGAAATGGGTGCTACTGTTTCTGAAGACACTTCTTCATCGGATATTGGTGGGCAGCAGGTTGTCGGTACTAGTGCGATACCCCCGCCTAGTTTGCCGGTTATCATGACCGATAACGGGAGTTTGGCGGCGAACATCGAGGTACCTGTTGCAGCTAGCGGTAACGGTACTACACCGGATGTCGTAACTATTAGAACTGTTTCTAGTCACTCTGGATCATCGCCACCGTTGGCGAGCGAATCGACTGCGACGATAGCAGCGTCGACTGTGTCGAGTTTGGCGCCGGCGGGGCTGTTGAGTCCCACCGGAACCGCGGATTCTGGGAAGTTTAAGGGGTTTAGGGATTTAGAGGATAAACTGGTGAACGGGGGTAGTAGTAGTGTTTCTGGGGTCGATAGGAAGAAGGAAGGGTTGTTGTGGGCGTTGAGTCGACCCGGTGGACATCATGATCCTAAGGCTTTGCCGAAGGTTAATTGGCATAAGTAAGTTTTCCACTATGATAAACCCTTTAAATAGTGAGTTGGGGGGATGCTGATTGGAATAGGTACTGGGTAGTTCTGGCGGCTGGCCAATTGTGCGAATACTCGAACTGGAAGGAAAAGCTGGATTTGCATAACGAGCCGATTAACCTCCGGATGGCGTCTGTTCGCGAAGCTCGGAATCAAGAGAGAAGATTCTGTTTCGAAGTTATCACACCACAGTATAAGCGCGTCTACCAGGGAACCAGCGAAGATGATATGAATAACTGGATTACAGCGATCAATAACGCGGTCAAAGGCATGCTTGAAGGGTCAAAGTCTAGGACCGCTTTCGACCCTAGCAAGCTAGTCGATGACCCAACAAAGAAGGATATCTCGCAAGTATTCGGCAAAGGATCTTCGTTATCGCACTTAGGCAGCGGACAAATTGCGGTTAGAGATCCTAGTCTTCATCATCACCATGGATCCAGTGGTAGTGGGAATTCACTGGCTGGGAATAATTTACAGCGAAGGATTACGGTTGGATCGAGACCGACTTATCCGCGACGGAGTAGTACCTTCAACGATGATCCTGATAAGTTGTTACAGATGATTAGGGATGCGGATGTTGAGAATGGACGGTGTGCGGATTGTGGGAGTACGGTTAAGACGGAGTGGGTTTCGATTAACTTTGGGATTATGCTTTGTATCGGTATGTTTGATTTCCTTTTACGCTGGTATCATAAAGTGGTAGTGAGGTGCTAATGAATGGAATAGAATGCTCGGGAATCCACCGATCCCTCGGAACGCATATTTCGAAAGTACGGAGTCTGACTTTAGACGTTAATTCGTTCACCCCAGACCTTACGGAGTTACTAGTTAGGATTGGTAACAAAATTTCGAATTCCATATATGAAGCACGACTCGATCCTAAAGAAAAATTGGGATCTAATCAACAAGTTACTCGGGAGATGAGGTTGAAATTTATTAAAGCGAAATATGAAGATAGAGCATTTGTTAGACCTCTTGCTGAGGGCTCTGGAAAGACGGCGGATGAGATATTAGTCGAGGCTGTTAAACGCGGGGATTTGGTGGGCGCGGTTTA
The DNA here is from genome assembly GCF_004000055.1 of Arthrobotrys flagrans. Classification (NCBI taxonomy): domain Eukaryota; kingdom Fungi; phylum Ascomycota; class Orbiliomycetes; order Orbiliales; family Orbiliaceae; genus Arthrobotrys; species Arthrobotrys flagrans. Next base: position 3,456,915 of record NW_027137556.1, read on the forward strand.
TGGGGTTGCTATTCGTGGAGATGTGAATTTTGTGGATGAGAGGGGGGTGCATGTTGTTTATTGGGCGTTGAGTTCTGGGGATCCGGTGAAGGAGGGTACCGAAGCCGGGGGTACTACCCCTGCTACTGCTGCGGAACCGTTATCACCGGGGAGTAAAGGGAAGGAAGTTAAAGAACCTACTTTCCCGCTTGCGGAGTTGTTATTACAGAATGGAGGGGCGGTAGGGGAGGTTATGGCGGGGAAGAAGTTGGTGATATCGAGTGCTGCGAAGGGATATTTGGCGTTGAAGAGTGCGAAGGCTGGAGGGTTTGATGGGGTTAAATCTGGCGGGAGTGGGGGGAATAGTGGGAAGGTGGGGCCGGGGAGGGAGAAGGCGCCTGGGAGTAGCGGTGGTGAAGGGGGAGTTCGTCGATGGCGGTGGGGAGTAGTGGAGGAGTAAGGAGTTCGCAGAGTTTGAAGGGGGGGTCGCAGAGTGGTGACGAGAGGGGGAAGAAGGAGAAGGAGGAGAAGTTGAGGAAGAGGGTTAGTACTAGCGGACGGATTGTTGGGTCAAGGGTTTTGGATAGTATGCGGTGACATGTGGGGTTTTTGAAGGGAGTTTTATCTTTAATTTTGGATCTCGAAGGAGGTGGTGGGTTATGATAACGATGAATTTGGTAATGGTAATAATGATAGTTTTTTTTGGTTTCTTTTTTGCTCTTTTGCAGAGTTTGGAGTTTAATATTTTTTTAGATGTTTTTCTTTGGTTTTCCTTTTTTGTTTTATTCATGATCGATTGGTGTTCTTGTTTTTTGATGTTTGGCTGGGTAATTGATACTTTTCTTATATATATTTCCTACCTGTGATGGCTTCCCTCCTCGAGTATATACGAGATGAAGGAGCAGATATTATATATAGCTCAAGGTAGCATTATACGACAGCGTGGGTTTATGGTATATGGAATATAATACCGATTTTATAGTCTGAACCCAAGGCGGCCGATTTTATATAAATCTTGTTTGCATTTTTAAATTCCTTCATATCATGAACACCCTTAATTTTTATTTTTTTGAGACTGGCCGGGTGTATTTTATTTCTTTCCTTTTGAAAGAGATAGATGGTACATGTAAATGTAGATGTACATATTCGGTAGATCTGAATCGATAGATGAAATAAATAGAAAGACATAAAACGCCGAATTTTGTTTTTATGTGTGTGTGTGTGTGTGTGTGTGTGTCCCGTTGTCCTTGTTCCTGGATGAATGCTAATATAACGTAAGTGGATAGAAAATAAATGAAATCAAATAGGAGACGGTACTGTTTTGCCGTTAAATTGTGGTAGGTAAGTATGTGTTTTTGAGCTGTGAGAAAGGAGATTCGTGATACATTGGCTCGGTTGTGAAAGGAGAGTCGTCAGATACGTGTCCCTGATTGTTTCTGAAAGAGTGGTTTCGATTTCGAAATTTCAGACGAGCGGCCGGTTTCAATGGGATTTTTGAATTTGGTGGTCTCTTCGCATACGACTGGGGGTTGTAGGCTTGTGATTCGTCACAAGCGAGCGGGTGGTCCGTCTTTGGTCGCCTGTGCTATTCGAGTAACACACCCTTCTCCCATCCTATTCGTTGAAGAAAGCGCTGTTGAGAATAGTATTGAAAAAAAGTTGTAGCAAAAAGTCCAGTTTTGCTTAGTTGTTCAAAGATATCGCGCTTCCCTTCCATCCTGTGGAAGTGGAAGAAAGAAAGGAGTCATGTCATGTCATTAATCCAGCGAATACGAGACTAACGACCAAAACCAATAATCCAGTTCTTAACTTCGGAATATCCTTTTCTGGATTACGAACTGCAGGACCGATCCTAAAGCTTGGTGCTATAGATGCTATTTGTGAAACAAATAATAAAAATGATCCGTTAGTTTACGTTCCCTTTAAAACATCCTGTTTTTTGCCCTCCGATGATGCCATAATTAATGGTAGGAGAATGTGTGAGTAATTACCTTCCCTCCGCTCCACGACGCCTTGATCTTCGCCGGGTACACGTTTTAATAGTAAACTGTCAAGATCTGATTCTGCGGATGTGGAGAGGGATATTGTTGTGAATGTGACCAAGAGGAAGAGGAGGATGCTGATTCTGAGGGGTTGGAGGGGGAGGTGCATCATGTAGGAGTCTTTCTGGGAGAGGGGATTTATGGAGAGGATGGTTTGGGGGGTTATTCTTCTGGGGTTTTTGGGAGATGATGAAGATATTATAGGAGCATTGTTTGGGGGTATCTGGTCTGTGGAGGAGTCGAGTTGTTCGATGAAGATGCTTCTACGCTTTTTGGGGGTTGGGTGGCCGGGTGGTATTGAGGTATTGGTATTATTCGGATTGGAGTTTGAAGTTGGATTTGAGAAGCGGGAACGGTAGGATGATGGTGTGAATGGCTTCTTTGTGGGGTCTGGTTGGGAGAAGACGGTTTGGTCGCGGATGTGCTGTCTGTTATTGTTTGTTTGTGAAGAAGAAGTGAATGCTGTTGGCGGTGGAGGTGGTGATGGTGATGAAGGTGGCGGGTGGTGTCGGGACGTCATTGTGAGAGGGGGGGGGGCGGGTATATGTATGAATGGAATGCCAGAGTGAACTGAACTGAACTGAACTGAACGGGGGGTGTGGGAGGGGTTCCCGTCGGTGAAGTTAACGTTGAGGAATACTCGCAGTCTTGGCTTCTGGTCCTCTTTTGGCGCCCTTTTCTTCTAGAACCCCGGATTTTGAAGGGTCAGCTGTTGGTCATGGGCTTGCCGATTTGGACCCTTTTTTGCCCTGGTTTTTTGGCTCTTGTTCTTGTTCGTCCGATGAATTCAGCCGGTGGTTTGTGCAGTGTATCACAAGACGCTTTGTATCTACTCTTTTAGCGGGGTCCTTTTTTTCCTTTCTGAGGAATCTAGATAGAAATAGCTTTGAAGAACTCGGAAGCAACGTCACAAGTGCCCACTTTGGAGTTGTGGATTTTTGGCGTCCACCGGCAGTCGCCGGCGATTGCCCGATCGCGTATGGTTCGTTGCCGTTGTTGGGCGGTGGTGGGTTCTTTTTATATGCGTATGTAACCTCGAATTCGAAGCGAATTTTGAATCTTTATTTTTTGGATGACAATGGTGGCAGTCTGCTTGCTTACCAGGAAAGGTTTGTATGTGTGTGTATATAATGAATTTGAGGTAAGTACCTTTAAGGGGAGAAACACCCGGCCGGCCCGCTTTTTGCTCTTAAACTGAGATGCAACGACTACGCCTATCCACTTCAACCGCAACGGAACCAGGGCTTTACCTCAACATCGACACATCGGCTACCACGTCTTACAAGGCTCTGACATTTGAGACAACTCCGACCTTCGGCGGCTGGGGACTCGAGAGGGATAAAAGACGACAGCTGAACTATGTTATATGCGGACCAGTCGGGACCGACAGCTACGTCGTATACCTCCAAACTGGCTCACAGCTTCCATCGGGCCCGGAACCTGCACAAACTATCTTACGATGCATTTGCCATACTCATGTTAAACCCCAGGCGGTTCGAGATCATACTGGCTGGAATGATAGTTCGTCTGTGAATACAGCGGCCTTACTGTAAATATATAGATCGGAATAAGAGAAATTGAGTAGCGTTGCACAGAATCTGATGCTGTTCAATATGAAAATCTGAAATTATCAGTGCCACCGCGCCTGCTCAGGAATGTTAGTCAACCAGAACGGCGTCAATCGCGACCGGAAGAGTAGCAAGGATTCGAGGTCTTGATTCCCGAAACCGGTATGGGGACGATTTCTTTGTCACGACATCTTACGTCAAGGGAACATTTACGCCCGATAAACCTTAGCAGGTATACATGACAATAATGAAATATTAGTATTAGTGAAATAGCATTTTAGTAATCAATTCCAATCCCGAGTACATCTTGCCCGGTGTGCCCCATCATCAACGGTGCGGATACCGGGAACGCAGTCTGACCTGTGAGAGTGGTAGTCGGCAGGCCACTTTCTTTTAACAAATCCCTGATTAGTGTAACCAAGGCGATATCGCTATCCTTTGCGCCGATAATCCCAATGCTGACCGGTAGCCACTCCTCTCGCTCCGTCACGCGTGAATAGAACTTCGTTTGTCCAACTAAAATCCGTTAGCTTTGGATCTGCAGGTTCGGAGTTCAAGGCCATTTTGGAGCATACTTGGAAGAATGAATTCGGGTGCCTGGGCATACGGTGAGATGTAGTAAAAATAAAACCCTTCGCCGACCCACGATGGTGCTCTAGAAGAGGGGTCTACTTAGTCATATTCCCGAGGGTAGCAAGAGTTAAGGAGAACGAAAATATACTCTCGGTAAATGTCTCGGTAGTCAGGCTCGCCTGAGGTCCAGGGGAGGATCAAAATGCTTTCCGAATTCCCTTCTCCATCTGACTTTAGTAAAACTTCTTCCGCCCACCGTTTGAACACTCCCCGTGTTTTATGGCCATCCTCATGCATCTCTTTTGTTACGGAGGGTGCGGTTTTGCTAGAGAAACTCAAGTTAGCTGAGAGCAGGTTGGTTGGTGCTGACATACTTACAATCGAGATTGTCCCTGTGGATTGAAATATGGTTTCGTTCCAAACTTCTTTTCATGGTCCCTCGTTAATTGCTGGTACGAGGCAAGGATATCTGGTGCGGTGGTGTAAGGTAGCGTGTTCTCGAAATACTCGTGCAGCGACTTTTTGGTTCCTAGAGGGTTTGTTTGCGCCCATAGGTCTACAAGATCGACTTCTGTCTTCTCAAACCCCAGGAACTTTTCGAGCTTCGCAATAAATGCTTCGAAAACCTTCTGGCCTTCGGGATGCTTGACCGGCCAAAAATCCGTAGGGTAAAAAAGCTTCTTAGGCTTCTATTTTAGGCCGTTAGCCACAAGCTCATACTAAAACGCGAACAGAGTGAAATTACTTTTATTTGCGCAGGTTTGGATAGTTTCTCGTAGAGAATAGTCGCGATTGAAAGGTAGAGTTCGATGTCTCTGGTGATAATTCCTAGTGTATCGAAGGTCGGCGACCACGGAGTGACACCAAACATATCTGAAGCACCAACTGAGGAGCGCATTGAGAACAGTCCGGTGACTGCAGCTGGCGACCGAATACTTCCACATGCTACCTTCTATGTTAGCCTTCTGCTCGATTCAAGGAATCGCAGATTTGCAGGGAACCTACAATCAGATCCGGTCACGAAGTCTAACCAATCGTAGGTAGCTAGCGCTGCTCCGCTGCCAGCGCTGCTTCCGCTCGGTCCCTGATACCCATCTGCCCGAGGGTTAAAGGGGGCATGATAGTCAATCCAGTCGCCAGTCGCCCATTCTGTATCCGCAAATTGCGTTGTTCGCAGTTTACCGACAAGCACCGCCCCAGCATCCAATAACTTCCGGACTCCGGTGGCGGTTTCGTTTCTCGGTGGGTACGTGGATTTAAACGCTCGGGAGGATACTCCAGTTCGAATCCCTCGAAGGTCTTGATTATCTTTCATCGCGAACCTCAAACCCGCCAAAGGTTTCTCTGTACTCCGTTTGAAGTATAGGCGTGACGGGACGGCTACAGTTAGCGAAGTCGGATACTCGTCAGCAAATGCTGATACCTCTAAAGACTGGTAGCTACAAATAAATCTCGTCAGTATTATACTAGTCTACAAATATAATAGTTTATACTCACGATGTTAAATCATCTGGATTTTGTGTTGTCGACACAATGAAAGCATCATTTAAATCTGGATACAGACGGGAAACTTTATGAAGTTGCCCATCTACCATGAAGTATGGGCCGTTGGGAATGGGCGCTCTTGAGGCACGCAGACTTTTAAGCCCCAAATCATATGCAGGACCGGAAGCCAACTGAGCGTATTCTGACCCATGGGGTAAAGATACAATTATCTCCCTGGCAAACTCGAGAGACCAGACGTCGTCTTCCTGCCCAAACCCGAAAAGTAAATCTTCTATAGCCGTTGTATTAAATTCCTCGATGCTGCTAGCAACAATAACAGTACATGGACCCGTATCAGTGCCTCTGGGCCCATAGAGAAGATCAAGAGGTGGAATATCCTAGAGCTATCTTTTAGTAACGCTACGCTTCTTCTCTTCTATCATTTGCACGAGCTTCAAATTCACTTACCAGAGGGGTCGGAGATATGTAGTATGGAATAGTTCCTATTCGCCGTAGAGGCCCCTGAAGACCCGCCGCCATCGCTAGTAGTGGAAGATGAAGGCCAACAATCAACACTAAAGATATACTCCAAGAAATCATATTTGATATCGATGTTTCCTGTCTTTCGTGTTAAAGACGAAAATTTGATCGCTATCATCGGTCGATGCCTGGAGAATGACGCGACGCTTTAAAAAGAAAGTGAGGAGGGCCGTGACACCCACCTAAGCCTCTCCCTCGCGATCGGGACGGAGCCGGGCAACATTGGTCATACGCATCTCGCAACACGGTGCACGAGGCTGGGAGATAACGATGCACATTCTTGAAGTGCCTACTTATCTCATGCATCCTGGCTGCCGTGGGGGCGGAAGCTAACTATCTTCAGGAAGATGGGTACCTCGCCCCGCCTCGCACTAGTATCCGATAGGAAAAGCGGGGGAAATGAGGCTCTAACTTTTGCAACGCACGATAATGCCACACACCCAAGATATGATAGGTTGGGGCTCATATGCTCATATCGTCGGGCTGAGCTAGACTATAGGGACAGAATTCGAAGTTAAAGAGGGGATTCCCTCTCCTCTCTGGCCGGCAGATTGTGGTAGGCTGGGTCTTCTCAGCTTTTTTGTCCAAGCTTCCCTTTCCTCGATTCTTTACTTGACCGATTTCTCGCAGCCTTCTAAGGCTTGCTCTTTACAACCATGGAGGCAAGCACCAACCCTAGCCCTGCCGGCACGCCAGCCCCAGAAGAAAGGGAGAAACAATACCAAGATGCATTCGCTTGGGATCTAGATCGAGAGTCTGATCTCAACCAGCCATGGAGAGCATATTGGCCTCCTCAGAACATCGAAGCGTTCACCGAAGAGGAACTTAAAGAACGCCCATGGCTGACTTGGACGCGAGATCCGAACAAACCAAATGACAAGCCGTGGTATCAATGGGTTAACGATTTTGGGAGGATGACGGCTATTGAATGCTCAAGCGATTGTCCAAACTGTGGCGGTCGCGGCTGTGTAGGTATCCCAATGGATCATTTCATGCTATCTCAAGTTGCAAGCTGACCATTTTTTCCTCCTCTTCTTCTTGGTTTCACATGTAGCACGTTTGTTCAACCGCAGCTGAAGGTGGATAAGGCATAACGTTGCTAGAATCTAGGGCCGGGATTGGATATTCGGGCATAATCTCCATCTTTGTGACCTAAGGGACTGTTTGAAGAATGGGGCTCGGCAAAATTTCTGGAAACCTTTCTCATCTAGCCAACAATTTTTATACTTCTGGATGGAAATTAAATTGCATTTTAAATTCATTTACCAATATTTCTACGTCATAAGCACTCTTTAATTCGTGAACGCGATTCATTCGATGGTGCGATATCGATCTCGCAGCGACATTAGTTAAATACGAAATATGAAAGTAACGTTTGAGGCCAATTTAATAAAAGCTTCTGTGACGCAAAATAAAGATTCCTAAGCTTTTAGAAACACGAAAGTTCGAACTTCGATGCTTTCGCGGTGCGGGGTATCGGCTGGCTGGTCCTGGTATGGAAACGATGCGTGGGGCGAGACTAGTTGACGAGTTAACTTCCGCTGTTCGTAATTTCCTTCCCTCTAGATTGAACTTACATTGGGCTACACTAGGATCTAAGGCAGATTTAGAATCGAAGCACTTGACGAGCAATGCTTCATTTTCTTTCTGAGCATCAATATAATACCATCTGTGTTTCGGATTCGGCCAGAAGTTGTAGGTTTCCCCGAGATAGTCCGGGAAAACTATGTCGGTCGGAACACGGTCGTGAGGATCTACCGTTCGATAATCGCAAACAGCAAGTGGATAGTCGTAAACAGGCCCGCGGAGAGGCCTCCAGACGCTAACAAGAACAAAGAATCAGCGAGGAGGAGCATTCTATAACGAGACATCGCCACAAATATGCCCTTACTTGACGATGAGAGTACGATACTGGGCGTTCTCCACGGCTTCCTTTGGGTGGAAGTAGTGCAATCGTCGAACAGCAGCCCGAAAAGTTTGGTCTAAATCCCTTTGAATTCAGCTCGAAGACTCTGCTACATAGGAAGGCTGCGGCCTACCGGCATGGATAGCGGCGAACGGTTGTGCTTTGCCCGGTGTCCCTCTTGAATTTCCAGGAAGGTTCGGGTTTCGTCGTCGGACCTATTGGGTCGCACTGGGTATCAGACAATTGCAAACAGAAAAATACGGAACAGAAAGGTCGAGACCCCTTTGGATTTGGGGCTATAAATCCGAGAACCATACTTGGTAGTCCCAGGGAATGATGCTGTGGACCTTTTCCCTGCCAATTGCATCCGCGATACACTCTGAGGTTTCCTTGTAGTAGATGTCCATGATCTTTCTTGGGTCCTCAAAATCATGATATTGCATCTTGGTATGAAAATTAGTGACTTGGAACCCACTTGTATCCAACGAGAAATGTTCCTCATTGTTCCGAAGGTCTGTCAGCAATAGCCCTCGCAAGGTGTGAAGGACATTGGTCTGCCTAGCATTTTCAATCTGGTGAACTGGGATGTTAAGAAAGAATGGCTTCTCTTTTTCGTATACTTGTAAAGGTTTCAAGTAGAACATATACGAAATCTGAGTTTTTGGATTGGATTGGTCTATAGGATGGGGGCTTAACCGCAAAGTCCTCTCGCGGATTTCTTGCTGATCGATTTCCTCTGCATCTCCTCCGCCATACGCCATGGAGATGTCAAGAAGGGACGGCCTCGAAATACGCCCATCTGGATCCTCAATTCTCGAAGTCATCGTAGAGTTTTGTAGATACAGCTATGATCTAGGCGTAGGATGAAAGATAAGAGAGTGTTAAAGGTCTCCGCCTTCTTTAGAGCCTTACTTAAATCTCCCAAGAAAATGTGGTCTTCGGGTCCAACAAGAGGCGAGCGGCGGCCCGATATTTGATCATCGATCATTCACTGCCGTCCTGCATTGTACTGAAATACCAACCTTGCCCTTCTGCCTGGCCGGATATATCAAATAGACACCGATAGAAAACGTGGGGTTTTACCTTCTCGGCGATGTCGAAGACGCATATTACCCCCCCTCCCTCTTCCCGTTTTGATTTCGTCGTGCAGCATGTGTGGGCAGACACCTTGAGCAATGATATGCCCTCCGACGATAACCTCACAGCGCAAGGCAGCGTTGGTCTTGCATGATGCGCTAGCATCGGAATCTTGAAATTTATCTTTCAGCCTCCTACAGCAGCCAGTAGTATTTTAGCAGGATCGCTTAGGAGGTGTGAATGGATGTCCGGACGGCTTGAGAAATGATAGGTTCTCTAACGGTGGATCTGCGGCGCAAGGCAACATTGCATTGTCATATTACAGGGCGCAAACATCCCCAAAATTCATCCTTCAGCCTTCTGGTACTCAAGCCGGTGGCTATTTAGTGTATTTAATGGAAATGTGTACTTGGATGGTTGAAACATGGATTCGGATATTGTGATCTTTGCGATACGTAAGCCTACAAATACCTCCTTTGTTGAATTCAGGATAGTGGATTTAAACCCGTTGGAATAAGACGTTATGGGATTATGGCGGAAGCCGTCGGAATTGCCTCCGCAGCGATAACTTTCATATCTGCTGCAGTTGTGGTTATACGTACAACGCAGCAGGTCACCTCGGACTTTCGAACCTGCGCAAAGGATCTTTCAGACCTCGTCGATGAAATTACGCACTTAGACAAAATTCTACAGAAACTACAAGACCTAGAGACGGCTATATCGAAGTTTCCCAATCAAGTCATCTCGGAAGCTGGCCTAACGGCCCCATTTCGTAATCGTTGTACACGGGATCTGAGAGGTTTAGAGGAGTGTGTAACTGCACTTCGACGGAACCTCAACGGTAACGTCTTCCAGCGGCTCAAGGCAAAACTATATTGGGGAGTCGGGACTAAATTGAAAGCAAAGCAATTTACATCAAAAATTCAAGAGTACAAGGGGTCTCTGACTGTAGCATTGGATGTTTTCCAGAGGTTGGTAACACCATTTAATTTTCGATTTCATATGAATTCATATCCAGTTTACTAACATACGCTTTGCCTATGTAGTTTTGTCTCATTACATAATACCGAGCAACTTGACGGCATACAAAACAGCATTACCGAAAATAAGAAGTCGCATGACAAGAAACTCCATAACATTACCCAAAACCTAGACCGATTGAATCAATCATCCTCCCAGAGCAAGCGGCTGTTAAGCGACTTTCAAATCGCAATTGAGACGATTGATAAACGCCTCAAGGAAGGACCTATTGAGAAGAGAAAAAAAATGGTATTAACCTTGCCTTGCCATCAGATTCCATATCCACCAAATGGCCACTTCCTCGGCCGTGAGAGTTTATTAGAGGACATAAAAAATACTTTACAGGCAGAGAAGGTACCTGGGAGTCAATTGGCTCTCAAGGCTTTTGCGTTATACGGTATGCCTGGCGTTGGAAAAACCCAAACCGCTCTGCGATATGTCTACTCGAATACCGACTATTACAAGATCATTCTGTGGATATCTGCAGATGAGACCAATAAAATTTTGCAAGACTTCTCCTCTGCAGCAACTTTACTGGGTTTGGACGTCAACTCTAATGACCTCATGGAAAACTTTCGGGCAGTTAATAACTTTTTGATAGCCTTCGGTACGCACTCCTTCAGCCAATATAGTCACCTATAACTAACATGACGGGTGGCACCAGATAAACCATGGTTAATCGTATATGATAACGCCGATGATCTAGATATCTTACAGACCTATTTACCGACAACGAACAAAGGTAATGTTCTTGTCACGAGTCGGAATCCGGAAGCAAGGCATGGAGCTATTGAGTCCGGTGCCGAAGTAAGCACTCTTGACCAAAAAGATAGCGTCAAGCTTATGACAGTACTGCTTGAGCAGAAATTCAAAGCAGTCGACCCTCTCAAGCTTGCTACTCTCTCATACCAACTCGGGCATCTCCCGCTTGCTCTCGACCAGATCGCCTCGTATCTTCGGGAATCAGAATGTCCGCTAGACGAATTCATCAGGATTTATGCAGACAGAGAGCAAGCTCTGCAGCTCCAAGAAACGAAAACGGCGAAAGTTCCATGGTATGCACATACTATCGCAACCTCATTTGACCTAAGCATCAAAAAGCTTAGCATAGAGGCTTCTACAACTCTAGAAGTTTTTGGGTTCCTGCATCCCGACGCTATTCCCGATATAATGCTGGACGACAAAGAAGCAGGGAGTTTCCTTAATAAGAGTCTGTCAAGATACAATATAATCCGGGACCTTCGTCGATTCTCTCTCATCACGTACAATGAGAAGTCGAGATCTATTTCGTTGCATAGGCTGGTCCAAGATGCTGCGTTAAGACAGACAATATCTAAACCTCTACCCAATGAGGCTTTCGGAATTGTTGTGCGACTTCTCTATCAAGCATTCCCCAAGCAACATCCATTCAGAAATCATATGACAGAATTGTGGGAGGAGTGTGAGAAGTACGTGCCACACGTTATTACTTTTCATGAAAGATTCGCGAACGCCGTGAAAACAGTCGAACCGCACCTCCAGGTTTCATTCTGCGAGTTACTATATAATTGCTGTTGGTCAGTTGCACCCTTGCCGTTGGACTCAAAACCATTGACGTGCTAATATATATCCTGGAATAGGTACCTCTTCGAGCGCGGTCGCTTTGATACAAGTCTTGAAATTGCTCGTACTGCGGAACTAATCTGCGAAAAGGCAGATATTAAGGACGGAGGCCTTCTTCTGGCCGACATCTATACAGTCCAAGGTGCTATGCACACTGAACTTAGCGACAACGTGGACGTCGCGACAGAGCTTTTCCAAAAGGCTCTCGAGGTTCGAGAGGCAGCCGTTACCGCCGGCGCTTTGGAGATTGACCACCCAAACCGTGCAAATTCTTTCATGAATCTCGGTGTCAGTGTCGCAAATTCAGATCCCGCAAAGGCCCTCGAGTTGCAAAAACGGGCTATCGATATCCGAGAAAGCACAACGCGTTTTCAGAAGGAACAGGAATCCTCTTTATCCCTCAACTATCTTAATATTGGTAGGTGCTACTGGATGGTAGGGGACCCTGACCAAGCTGTCATTTCTTTCCAAACATGCATTGCGATCGTTGAGGAATTGGAGACACGTACAAAAGGGTCGTACATTCAGTGAGCCTCCCCATCCCAATATATTGCAACGCTATTTTACAATGATTCTGCACGCATGCTAACCCATCTAGAAAACCAATGGCTCTTAGCGCCCTCGGAAATGTACAAATCGACCAAAAGAAGATGGGAGAAGCCCTCACATCGTGGACAAAGGCCATGCAATCAATGGAAGAAATTCTAGGAACGTCCCATCTAAAAACTGCCTCCTGCTACTACAAAGTCGGGTGGCTAGTCCACAAACAAAAGGAATATAATCGAGCAATGTATGCGTTTCTCAACCTCCCAGCTTTGTATTTTCCCATAACCACCACCCCCGTCGACAGGATTTACTGACATGCAAAATTCTCCTCACAGCGACCTCATCAACCTCGCCCTCGACACTTATAACAAGAAGACACCCACAACTGTTCGCGGTGAGATTGCTCGAGCGAAGCGCATGCTTGCACGGGTCCAAGAAGATGCAGGCCTGGTAGAAGCAGCTAAACAGAATAAAAGAGAAGCAGAAGAGCTTAAATTTAGCATCACTGGCAAGGTTATTGGGGAGGAAGAAACGGAGCAGGATTACGATAATTTGGTGGCATACTTTTACCGGTAGCATTGCCTTGTAGTCTCCTTTGATTTTGATTCCAGTTGTTCTTAAGTCGTCCGGCTACCTCTATTTATCGTGAATTCAACAACTTGTTTATTTCTTTAAAATATTCTATATTCCCTAATTTATCACTCCAACCTGAAACTGACTCTCTGATCAACCACGTTACGCTAAATTTTCAAGATGGGCCGACATAGTGAAGTTTCTCACATAATAGATGCACCTGATCGGCTGAGAGATGTGGGTGGGATACTTTTCGCGATTTGTTGTCTCTGTTGTATATTTCACCGTGCTCTGATTCGTCAGTTGTTGTCATACAGTGGCAAGAATGTTTAAACGTTTGATTCAAAAAGACGCGATTTGTATAAAGAGAAACTTTGTGTTCAAGTTCGAGCTAATTTCGGGTCGAGTAAATATCGTTAAGCAATAGTCTGGTGGGCTGCACGAATAATAAGACTACAATAACTATGACCTCGAAGTTTGTAAGAAATTCTGGTTTTGGAAAAGCATCTTTTTCTCATGGACGACATCTCGTTGTTGCGGTTGTGACTATATAGGCTTCGAACAACATTTGCGGGTCGGTTACCGATTTTGCCCGCCGGCCTAGCTTGAGCATATGCATTGATTTTCGCGATGAGCCTTCGTTCTTGTATGAGCTTATGAAGGCTTCGCACACGATAAGAATTAATGTGTTTCACTCAACTTTGCTCCTTCTTCTCCCTCTTTTTTTTTTTCTTAAGGGATTTGTGTTACGTTGTCTAATTGCCTCTCCACAAACAAAGTGTCAAGCGCACAAAAGTCCACATGCATGCATTCAGCTTCAGAATTTTTTATGTCGGTCAAATTATGGTTGGTAATTGTTACCAGCGTCGCCTGCGGGAGCCGACTTGTGATGCTGAAGTACGTTTTACCTAACTTTAGCTAAATGTAACGCGAGAATCTTTTCTGATTGGGTCAGCCTTAGGGTATACCTAGTCAGCGGTGCGAATAGGAAGCATTGAAGTTCAGCTCCAACCACCTAAGGTTCTTTATGCTAATATGGAATGTCGATCGGTAAAAAAGATCACGTATAAAGGGACAAAAACCAGGATGCAAAAAAAGTCTATCTTCACGCCGTATCCAACCGGCCTTATTGATCCAAAACACACCCCCAATGACCAAATACTAGTTACATGGGTAAAAACCTGCTCTCGCATACCCTCTGCTTGTGGGCATCTCTTTTGCGTGTTTCCGATGTAGAATTTCAATAATGTAATCACAATGTAGAATATAAACTGAAATGGAACTTTGGGCTTTGTCTGCATTTGGTCCGTACAGAGCTTTAATTACTTCAAAACGGCATTCTAGTGTAGCATGTAGACGTTCACGGCAGTTTTTTCTAGAAACATGCAACAAAAACAACAACGCCACATTATCTAACATTCTTCGTCACATGGGCTGCATTTCTTCTAAATGTTGGGAGCGAAGGGGCTGGAAGCAACCGGCATTCTAGATATCTATTACCTGTCAGGCTTCATAAATATTCCATCCCCCCTTCTACTGATAAGTCTCCCAGCTCAAGCCGACGGTCCAAGACTTTCTCCAATGAAGTCTCTTAACCCCTAAGAAGCATTGTGTACGTGGTACAGCCACCAATATGCCTAGCGGCCCAGATGGCGAAGCTGGTGATGCCTTACTTGGGGCTCTAGTCACCATTCTATCCATCTTTGTCGCAGCTCTTTTAGCCTTTAGTATATTACCTCTTCAATTGAGACGGATTCATCGACAGTACAAAGAACTTTTACGACAATCCACTGTCACCCCTACCCTTTCTCAACGGATTCGCGAACAACGGAAGTCTGCGATCTCACATATTATTGCGGAGGAGGACCTCGAGCAACAGCGGGAACAAATCATTAGTTCACCAATTCCACAGCGCTCGGGCTATTCCACCAACTCTTCTAGATGTGGTAGAATAGAAGTGTTCGCCAACGATATTACTTGCATCGAACCCAGTTCTCCGGAGGCTGAGCGATGGGCTATCCGAAAAGTACGGTCAATGGAGAGATTGACCGGGCTTACGAATGAACTGTCAGCGAAGCCAGAACGGCGAAATCCCTTTCATGAGCCAGCCTCTGGGATACAAGATCGGAATCCCTTCTACGATCGAGAAGGGGACGTCGAATGTGATCCTAGATGCAGTTCTAAGTTGACCCAAGACGCTAAAGCTGGTGACGAAGCTGAGGCTCTAAAATCAGCATCCGCGTCCCTGGAAACGGTAAATACAGAACCTCTCGACTAGCAGATCGGTAAAAACATACAAATGACGCAGGCATCAGACCCTAACTTGCTTGTCGTTCCTCAAACCGATTCGCCTCCACGAAGTCAATCCCATCAACCACCGATCACAGACAGCCGATCTGAGTTAAATCAGAAGTCTGGATCTGGGTCGAAAGTAATCCCTCACGCCCGGTCACCTGTCTCTCGATTTCCGCTGGAGGATCCCTCGCGCACAGCGAAAGAGATATATTTCACAAGTTCCGACGACAATTTACCGGACTTGGATGGTCTGGAGCCCTACGATACATACGATGTCCCTAGCCCCTTCATTGATAGATCTTTCAGTTTGACCCTCGCATATTCGGATGATCCAGCAACAGATATAGGCAATAATGGTCGAAGTTCGCGGGGCATAAAGCTTAAACATTACCTGAAAAGCGCACGCAACAATCGAAAATCACTAGCTAGTGCCGCAGGGAGACTTTCGCGTCGGTCTCCGGTAATAATGATTCCGAAAACTAGCAACCATCGTCATCGAGCAAAAGGCCCAACAAATGAAGGAATAGCCCGTGATAAGCTAGCGACCATACACGAATTTCAGAAGGAGTTCTAGTGCTAGGGGCGATTGACTAACATCATTCTCAGCGTAAACTAACATCTGCCCCTCAGCTAGCGCGGTCAATGTTTCACACTCTTCTATAATATTCTTCGAAGGGGACAGGGTTGCAATTGTGGTTCGCTAATTATTGATGAGCAAACTTAAAGCTAACAAAAAAGCTTAAGGGCGAAGGTTTGTGAATTGATCGGTGGGGAGGCTTACAGGATGGAGGTATGTAACGTTGGGAAGATGGATGTTATATTTAGTATTCTGGAAGATGGTATATACCGGTATACCTAGGTACTAGGTAATTATTGGAAAATAGGATGGTTTCGCGTTGCCGAAGTTCAAGACACAGGCATGGGTACCATGATAACAGAACAACATGATAACATCTGTACCGTATACGTGGCCCGAGCTTGTATATCTCGGGATTTTTGGACAAATTATACCCGATTCGCGATTGGTGGTTAAGAGGCTCGAATAAGGCACAGATATGATAGCGCACTGATATTCTACGGATGTGTGAGGTACCTGGGTAGGTAGCATGAGCTAAGCAGATTAATATAAAAGCCGAATAGGACCCAAAAGAGAAATTGTCAGGGGTGTTTTGTGCACTGAAGAGCTTAAGAGATATGGATTTCTAGTATTATATAAATACATATGTTGAGAACATCTATTGCGAAGCAGAATTGGTAATTGGTGGGTTCAAGTGTGTCATGCTGATAACTCGCTAGAAATTCTCGTCTTAATTGATCAGAGCCAATGGCGATAGTCAAGGCGTCTATTTAGGCGTCTCTAAATAGACCGTTTCCAGGGTTATACTAGTGTATTAGTGGGAAGACATCATCCGAAATTTTTCAAAGTGATATCGACTCAGTCTATGCTGTTAATCTGTTAGTTGGTCTATAGTAGCTTGGATAATCATTCTTTAGACCTTACATTTACGGGAGGGAGACAGGGAAATAAATTAATGAATAGGTATCAACTGGGTCGTCGCATCGAGTTTCAAGGCGGGTGCTAAATAGTTGAATAGAAACATAAGGAATTCGATTAACGTAAGGCTATATAGGTATATCACACGATTCGGGATATCTTGTGCAATTGTAACCATGGTACTTACTTATCTATTCCAGCTAGGTCAAGTATTTGAGCTACCGTAATTCAAATGTAATAAAGCTTTAAAGATGTGATACAAGCCGGTATTCGAATACATATATAAACCGGTGAACTTGAGCGTTTCTTAGCGGATTTCGTATAGAGACCTCCCTCTGAAAAAGAATTCTTTTCGAATAATTATATGTGTCCTTTTTTAAAGATGAGTTATTACGGTGCCGCGGTAGCAAATTTCGAAGCTGAGACCTAAAACCGTCAACTACTCCAGCAGATCCTTAATTAGTTTAAACGAACTGTGCCTCCCATTTGCATGTCCGCTATGATCTAATTGGCGATAGGGCTCAATACTTCTTTAGTTTTCCTTTCGTCCATCCATTTTGTGATATCGGTGCGGAGCCTTTGCAGGAAAACTATTTATGTCGAAATTAATTGCATTAGTTGTAGTTCGAAGGAACCCGAAGTTTCAACAGTCTCGTAAAAGTTTCAATGATCCCTTTTTTTGCGTTGTCTACGGTATAATCCAACATTACAGCCCATATTTCGAACCGAGGACTCTCGAGATCGAAGTGACAAAGCAGAGTCATTTTATTACTATCGCTGTTATATCCCTACTTCTTCTACTATATATCAATTTCTACGAAGTTGCAACCAAACAAAACACAATATGCCTCGAGCAACCCAAATCCTCGTCTCCAAAACCGCAAAACCAGACATCCCAGCCCACTGGTCCCTCTACATCCCATATGCGCCCTCACCGTCAAGACCAAAGGAACAGGGAAACTTATCCACGTTGTTGGCCCCCCCTACATGGTTACACACTTGAATTTAAAGCACCATATATCCCATCTGAAGATTCTATCAAACGGGTTCCGTTCCCGCTTTGTTCCGTCAATGATGAATATGTGAGGGATACGGATGGTTATGTACTTCCTGATGGAAGTCATAAGACGGAAGTAATGCGGACGGAGGTAGAAGGATATGAAGATGAACTTGAGAGGCTTGCTAGTGAGGTTGGAGTCCCTGGAAGGGCGAAGAGTTGGAATCCGCTGGTTCCTGCGAAGGTTGGGGTGAGTTTATATACATCCACATTCTATCTATACCTTTCCAATATGACTTTCTTAAAATTTAAAGGTATATGAAGCTAATGTTTTGAAAAGAACAAGAATTGCCGGTGATGGGGGAGGGTTTATATAGATGTATTGGTGGAGGAGGGTATTTTCACAGAGGATGTGTATGAGAATCTGGAGAAAATACTGGAGACGCGGAGTTAGTTTGGAGAGAACAGCTGGCGGTTTTGCGCAATGATACCCACCTTACTATGCTGAATTTGTTTTCATAAAGCCGTGGTTAAAAAGTGTGTGCCATGTGCCATTTCGCCCGTTAGGTACCTATAGATGTAAGGGCCGTCTTGTAGGTTTAGTCATCGTTTAGCTAATTTAGTAACCGCCGTTGGCGATATATCAAGATCGCGATCCAATGCATCCAACCGCTAGTTAAAAAGATAACGTTTTGTTGCATCTATCGAAAAAGAATAAATTGATTCTGAGGAACACCATCGAATACGATCTTAAATATGTAACATCGGCAATACTCGGAGACTTGGGTCTGGGGTTACAGCCAGAATCTCGGGATGTCCCGATGTATTGAATGGACGCCTTCTAAATGCAACCAACGCGAGGAAGACTTAGTTCATTTGATATCAATTGATGGGACCACCGGTCTGCCAGTCCACCACGCACGTCACTTGCGCTTCGAGGAGGAGGTTCATATGCAGCACAAGGCTTGCAGGTGTTCTATGCGCTATCATGCCATTATATCTGCGGACTCTTCTAGCTTCTCTGCACGCTGGAAAGCAAACCTTCCACCACAGCGCTGCCCTATCAGATGAATGCATTGGGTATCCGGAGTAACATTTTATTTGACAGTCCGCCATTTAGTAGCTGTACTTCAGCTTCTGTTGTAACTTGGAAATACGCTATCAGGCGGCATTTCGGCTGAGCAGAGTGGGGACCGTATATATCCGTAAGCTTCATTCTGACCGGACAACTCTTGGTGGGAAATTGCTGCCTACGGAAACTCGAGACGACGAGAAGCTCGGGCCCAGCGATGAGGTCCTCAAATGACATCGTCTGCAAGGAGACGAAAACATATTCCGTGGTACCTCATTATACATTAAAATGTACAGCTGAACCATACCTCGACGGTGAGACAAAAAAACTCTGGTAAGAAAAAAAAAAACAGTCAGGGAAAGAGCTACTTCGACAGACTTCAAGTTCCCACCCCTTCCAATCTGTGTTTTACAAAAAAGCGCCTTGTATCCTGCAGGCCAGGGAAAAGAATCCAAGACCACTCTTGTGGGACGCGGGAAAAGGGTACTACACAGTACGCTCCCTCGGAAAGGACCAGGATCCTAACTATTCAGTCGGAGACCCTGCTCCCTTGCCTCCTCAAATTAAGCCACACCGCTCAAGCGAACGGCTTTATGACAGACCATTGGGACTGATCACTCAAATGGCGTGATTCTTGATCTCATCCTGCATGGGATTTAAGACGTTCCTAAGCCCAGAAAAGCAAGTTTTCCATCCCTGGCATTTCGCGTTCAGTACTCTAGTCGTACAGCGATCTCAATGTTCAAAAATACAACAAATATAGTGTTGGGTTGGGTAATGTCAAGCAACAGCTTGTATTCCCGATGCCGGACTTTTCCAAACGGGCATTGGCACCAATCCTTTAACGGTCAATTGTCGGGGAAGTGGGTTGTAAGGTTCAGGGAGGTTAGTGAGAGCGATTTCTCTCCCTTGAAAGATAATATGGTCAGACAAAAAAAGGTTCCTTCTGACAGACTAGTGAATCTGAGTCGTCCCTCCTTCCGTTGTAAAATCCGCAAACAATAAACCAAAAGGATGAAAAAGAACACTTAGGCAAAGTGGGCCGACTTGAATAAGGATTTAGGGCGTTTTTGTTCTTCAATTGACTGAACATGGCACCTATTTGCGACATATAAGACACTTCTTAATTGCCTTGTGGCCACCCGGACACCAATCAGACCTTTCTATTTGGCAGCTTCGTTCCGAGTTACCTCTTATCATGAAGCTAAAGGCCACTTTATTTCTCCCCAAGGCTTCCTGCAGGGAGCCGTAGATGATTGATCAGGCGATTGGGCGGACTACGTCATACACTAGAACTTTATTCCGGAGTACCATGCACAATATTTCACATAAAATGCCTGAAATATCGAAACTACTTCTGAGGGAAGATGTCCGGACATGAGTCGCCATCATCGGATTGGATCTTAAGAAATGATTGAAGGGACGGGAAGAATTTTGGCATCTCAATCGGAATAACTATCCACCACAGCGGCAGAAGGAGATTTTCCTTTTTCTACTCGGAATGTTCACATGGCTAAACCGTTGAAGACCCTGCAGTTGAAGTGAAGTTTTGAGATACTCTATAACGATATCTATTCTTGGAGATATCTAACCCCTCTCGATCGAATCGATATATCGATCCGCCAGATATCTCCGCAGAGTTCAGTCTAGGACCAAGTGTTCGACGCTACACCAGTGAACTAGATATAATCCAAAACATTCGTTACAAACTCCAGAGGGTTCCAGTACATTATTCAGAGCCCTTACTCATGGCGGACACGAAGCAATCAACCACTCGCCAATCCGATCGTCATCTGGACGGATCCCTAGCCTTCCGGATGGGTGTGCAGAATGATTCCGTAGTTTACTTTTAACGCGGGAAGCGACTAGGTATCCACTAGAGAAAAGGCCTGAGCTCATTTGCATCTTGACATATCCTGCCAATGAGGAAGTATCGATGAATTTGCGACGATGCCATTCCAGCAGCAGCATCTGCATCTTCCCGAACCCTCATCACAAGGTGTATCGACCTTGAGATATGATTGCTTTTACTCGTAAGGATCTCACGGTCATTCTCAAGATGCTGAGTCGAGTCGGCCATGATCGACTCTTTGGCTAAGTATATAAAGCGGCATCCTACACCCCACGATCACCAATCTTGAATTTGATACTTCATAGAAGCATCAGATATTATATCGCACGGAATAACGCACGGAACAATACGCAAGGAACCTTATTTAAGCCTACCAGGGCCATACCCAAAATTCCAACACTCCAAAATGCAGAAAGAGAAGAGATGGGTTAACACCCCCAACTTCCAACGCTAGCGTCTTTCGATCCCTGGGTAGCTCGCCCTATACCTCTTTTTAATATAAACTTGAGGGCTTTGGCACTTTTTCGATCGATCGTCCAATTCGTAAGACACATCTTTTTCTATTTTCTTATTCTTATAATTATCCTTTTGGTTCTTTGTAAATTCGATGATGGTCAGACCCTTTGACCGTTTGAATACCGGCGTTCGCATATTCCGTGCCGTTGAGAAGATCTATTCCGTACCCCTGTTGTCAATCTTTCACAGTTGTTCTAAATCCCCACTATTCTTTCATTCTATTTTCCCGAAGAGGTTAACTTTATTTATAGGATTTGTGTCCCCCGTTTTCCATTAGTAGACTTTATCAGATGAAACATTTAGTCTATATCAATGGTGGTGGTACATGCTTCCCATTCTTCTTTGAAATGGAAAGTTGCTTTTTTGTATCTATCGTTCGTCTAATATTTTACGATCCCGATTCTCAGGACTACTAACTATAGAAATAGTGGAGGTGCTTACATTAATATAGATCTTTTCTGCACAGGTCCTGGATTCCTCTCTAGCTCTCTTTCCTTTTTTTCTTTGAACCTTCGAAACTTTTCTTGGGAAATCTTTATTACGATTAGATACCCTCCTATAGCTTTTCGATTCATTCGTTCTAGAAATGCTTCATTATAATTCAAGATGACTACCAGCGATTCTCCAAATATGCCACACTACCAACAAGAAGAATACCGTAACCGGTTTGTTGGGAAACTGTTGCTTGATCCCTCTAGGACTACTGCGAGGGCAGGGGTAAG
This sequence comes from Arthrobotrys flagrans, assembly GCF_004000055.1. NCBI lineage: Eukaryota > Fungi > Ascomycota > Orbiliomycetes > Orbiliales > Orbiliaceae > Arthrobotrys > Arthrobotrys flagrans. The sequence continues at coordinate 3,478,775 of NW_027137556.1, forward strand.
TTTAAATTCCCCGGTACCTTGGGTTTTCTCGTCCTCGTTTGGATGTTTTTATATGTATGCGAGATTTCAATCTGGCATTGGTCTCGGTTGGATATCTTAATATCAGATTCAACTGCCAACATACTATACTTTTACCAACCCTTTGTTTTTTTGGTCTTCGTACTGACGGGCTTCTTCTATTAGGAAGTTTTGAGATCACAACTTCCGAGAAACCATCGAGTGGTTAGAATGGGGAGTGCTCCGCCTCAAGATTTTGACGGGTGGAGGTAGATATATATTCTCATCTTTTTGTCCATCTCTTGTTTATTGGCTAACCGTCTGGTATTAGAATGACCCTCCTCGTTGACGATGATAACATGATACGTCGTATCGACTTCTACTAAGCCCCTCCAGATCCTCGAGCGAGGATGAAGACGATGGGCATTTTTGTCCATCTATTGGGTCTTCACTGGTGTAGTAGTATCAGTGGATGGCAGCTAGTTTACGATTTGCATACACGTACATGCGTGTATGCGCCCCATTAGAATATAGTTGATCCTAGAGAGCTCCATGTTCTGAAGGTTGGGATGGCTTAGCTGTATCATACTTTTAACGACCATTTTATTTTATTTTATTTATCTATTTAATTTTTTATTTAATTTTTTATTTAATTTTTTATTTAACGTTAATTTTTTATTTAACGTTAATTTTTTATTTAATTTTTTATTTTTTATTTTTGTTATTTAGGTAGAATATTTTTTTGGTAATTAATACTATGAGAGCGGATAAAATATCCTTTTACTATACGGGTTGTTTGCAATGTGATCTTATTGCGAGGCTGAATCTGTTGTAGGGTATGATGGGCCTCATCCCGAGAAGCGATGTTTTATGCAAAATAACGTATGCATCGTGATTACTAGTACACATTTCGTTCGCCCATTGTTATGGGAAAAAGTACTATCAGGAACCCTCCCAAAAGGATCGAGACGGTTTGAAGGGGAAAAGGAAACAAAAAGGGAATCAATTTCTCTCCACTAGCTATAGATTTTTTCATGGTATATTTTTAAAAAACTGTCCCTTCTGCTTCGTTCGTTACAATGGAGTTTCTTTGCCCATCTTCTCTTCTTCTTGTCCGTCATCTTTTTAAAGCACAAAAAAATAATTTATTTATAAAAAAACCAACGGACCTACCCATGATCACGCCACTCCCTTCAGAGAAACAAAAATAAAACTAAGACACCAGCCCCAAAAGCTTGCTAACAGCCGGTTGTCTCTTTTTATCTGCCACCAAAACCTGGAGGTCCACCACCAGGCGGATACTGGCCCCTGCCCATGGGTCCACCGGGTGGTCCGCCTTGAAATCCGGGTGGCCCACCACCTGGAAACGATGGAGGAGCGCCGAAGCCAACCGGCGGGGCAGGCATGCCTGGTGGGAGGTTTGTTCGCATTGGACCTTGAAGACCGGGGCCTCCAAAGCCTGGAGGGGCTCCTGGCATGCCGGTTGGGGGTGCACCGAAGCCGGTGGGTGGTTGGCCCATTCCTGTAGTTTATAACGCGTTAGTATTTGTTTTTAAAACTCTTATTTTAGGTATATATGGGAGATATACCGATTGGTAGGCCTCTTCCTGCCGGTCTTGCGATACCAGGACCTGGCTGGATGGGTGTTTGTGATGTTCCTGCACCTGAACCGACGGGTAGTCTTGATGCTGGGGTTTCTGTTGGTGGACCTTCGACTGATAGGGAGACGATTGTCATGCCACGAAGGATGATGAGGCCGAGGGTACGTTTCTCCTCAACTTCGGTGGTTGGAGCGTTAGGGTTGGACTTTGTGGCTTTGCGCTTTGTGCGACGGAATTCTTCTGTGTCGGCGAGGACAACGTTCATGTGCTATTTTATATCAGAAGTTAGTCTACTTGTGATTACCACTGAGGAAGTGACAGGGTATACCTTATCGAATGCGAGCAAGGTACCGGTCAATTGTCTGCTGTCGTTCAATGTGACGCGCATCCTGTAGTTTATCTGTTATAGAATAGTCTTGGAATCAGTATTCCATCCCATCGCAATTGATATTGTCATGGTCGAGTGACTTGATTGGGTTATACATACGAGATTTGCCTATACGTTTGCACCAACGATCCGTCATTACCTTATATCAGCCATACTGTTCCGTTCCGACTCGACGAGCTCCCTCTCTTTTTGGATGATTGGGGGAGTCAACATTGACGTTGATTTGATAAAGACAAAGTATCGTGTCTTTTCATAGTAGTTTTCTTGTTTGGGACTTACCATTTTGCCTTGCTTGTGTGCCATCTTGACTAGTAATTTATAGTCCGCGGACTTGAGAGCTGGAGAAGTGAGAGGGGAGGTGATTGGAGGGTTGTGGAGCTCGATGGGATGAGGGCGCACGTGGAGGGGGGTGGAGGAGGTTGATTGAGGAAGTCGCGACGGATGGGACCAGCTTAGCTGCTCCGAGTATGGAAATTTGCTGGCTGATTCACGCGATCCCAGGAATAGGCTTGGCAGGCTTAACCGCGGTCGGCGTTTAAAAGCGTTAAATCCGATTTAGCGCGGCGAGCCCTAGATCACGTGTAACTATATGTGTTCGGCATTGTGTTGTGTGTTGGAGACCTCTAGATGCAACGCATCGATATGACTGCGTTTCCCAAAGGGGTTTAGGCCCTCATTCAACCGCAACACTTGGATTTTGACGAAAAGAAGAATCTAAGCCAGCTATCTCGACGACATCGAATTCCAACCTAGTAAACTTCAACCATCTTTGACCTCCATCGACACCGACCGTTTTCCTCCCCTACCCCATCACTAAATCCAACATTCACAATGGTTAGCATCCTACCTACCTTCCCGACCGGCTGTTACGACCTTCAGGTTTTGTGGAGTTATGAGATATTGGGCAGCAGAGATGGCTGATTCTTTTGATTTGATTATGTAGACCGACAAGTCCGCCAACCCCATGCGGGAACTCCGCATCGAGAAGCTCGTCCTCAACATCTGTGTCGGTGAATCTGGTGACAGACTTACCCGTGCCGCCAAGGTGCTCGAACAGCTGTCTGGTCAGACTCCAGTCTACAGTACGACAAAATCTCCAACTTTCCTCCAACAATTGAAAATCTACATGAGATTTTGAAAGGGAATGAAATAAGTGTCTAATGAGATGGGAATTTTACAGGCAAGGCCCGCTACACTGTCCGAACCTTCGGTATCCGTCGTAACGAAAAGATTGCCGTCCATGTCACCGTCCGTGGACCCAAGGCCGAGGAAATCTTGGAGCGTGGACTCAAGGTCAAGGAATACGAATTGAGGAAGAGGAACTTCTCGGAGAGCGGAAACTTCGGATTCGGTATCAACGAGCACATCGATTTGGGTATCAAGTACGATCCTGGTATTGGTATTTACGGCATGGACTTCTACTGCATCATGTGGGTTACCCTCTAACTTTACGAGAATATAAAATGGTGGAAATGTGGGGGATACGGAGATTGGGACTTGGATATGATATGTGATGAATGGAAATGCTGATGTGGTTGATATATACAGGTCCCGTCGTGGTCAGCGTGTTGCCAAGCGAAGAAGATGCACTAGCAGAGTCGGTGCTAGCCACCGAATCCACCAGATTGACACCATCAAGTGGTTCAAGGCCAAGTACGATGCCACCGTCAGGTAGACGACCAATATAGGAGCGTCTTGATGTTGTTTTTGCTTCGCTTTCTTTTACCTTTCAAAAGAAATTTATACCTCGAATTCACATGATACACCCGTCAATCACGAAATCCGAACTCCAGACATAATTCTCCTCCTCTTCCTCCGTTTTCCTTCGAACTCCCGTTATTGATGAGGGGTTCGGGTTTTCCTTTTTTGTCATCCGTCATCACCCAATCCATCCTCCACGTTGAAACCTACTTCCGTTATGGGCGTTCATATCTGTGTTATAACCTCCTCTTTTTTTTTTTTCAAGACCATTGTACATTTTTTGTTTCCTTTGGTAGTGTAACGCCTATCGTGGGATGGGTGAGCTTATTTTTTTCCAGCTCGAGGAATGAAGATAATGAATGATACAATTATTCCGATGGAATCTACACGACTTCGATAGGTCTTTATGGCTGGTGAATAGTTTCACAGAGTAGACGTATTAGCATTGCATATAGAGGTAGTCTATCGAGAGCACGTTCAATCGGGCTACGTGAATACATGACCTACAGAAACTAGAACAACAGCCGAAGCCCTACCGACAAAGCCTGACCTGGTCACGAGATCTCGAGACCTATCCTAGTCTTTGTGCAACCCGACGAATTTGGACGACATCCCGAAAATACAACACGATTGTGTGTTGCAGAACGTCAATAAAGGCATTTCACGGGAACTGGTTACGCATCCCATTTATGAATTATATTCCGGAAATTATTGACTAATATCTAAGCATCTATGGAGACCATATTGATGCGTCATTGGTTATCAAACGACGATTGTACATTAAATCTTGACATAAATACACCGCTGATACTGACATCATTAAATGTTTACTATGAAGTCTCTATGGAATCGTTGGAACCATCTCTCCATTGTATCACTACACCATCGTATCTCCCTCTAAACTTCTAATTGCCCAATCAGTCGATTAATTCCAATCATTTCCCCTAATATACCACAATTCACTATTTCCCCACAAGGCTTCATGGGTCCTCGCGAAGCCCATTACCAATAGATGAGCCATATGCTCTACGAACTAGAACCAAGTGCCCGCGCTCACAGTCCCGCCAGCGCATTTTACAAATCTCTCCAAGACCATACCATAAAATACAGACTCCGCAAACTCCCCTCCGGCACTTTTCAAAAGGAAAAGATCCCACGATCCGAACTTCCTTCAAAAATAAAGTCTCGCCTGAACAACGTATGCAAGGCGTTCGACGGGATACAGCGGAAGCCCAGATCCGAAGGGTGAGGTGGTGGGCTGTAAAACGTATTTCGGCATTAACGCATAAAGCGCATAAAGCCATTCGACGATCTCAAGAGTTAAGACAGATGATTTATACACGCTAGGGACAAGACGGTTGACGTGTTGATTCCGTTGTTTGAAGAGTTGGGGGCGGAACCTAGTGCTGTTCTTAACGCTCAGAAACCTGCGAAAAGGCTTGATAATAAAGTTTCGAAGATTGAAAAGAAGATTTCGACGGTTGACCAACGGATTGAAAGGGTTGAGAGGAAGAAGGACGCGAAGATAGGGAGTTATTAGTTACATATTAGCAATTTGACGAGGAAGCCGGCGGTTGGTGTTGAGGGTTCTACTGGGAGCGGAGACGTTGACGAAAAGACTGCTGCGAATATCAGGAAAGCAGCTAAACTTTGGTTACATATGAGTCCTCCTCCTGTCTGAACAAGCTAGGCGAATGTACTGATTTGAAAACCTCGAAGAAGGACCGAAAGCGGAACCCCAAAGCATCGAAGAAGCACTTAAAGAGCTCGAGGCTACCTGAGCCCGAGGAGGACTCGACTGAGGGTAAGAAAAAGAATCGGGGGTATCGAAGAAGGATCTGACGGGAAATAAGAAAGATCCAGATAACGACCGGAAAGACTCGAAGAAGGGCTCTAAAAAGGATCTCAAGCAAAGCACGAAGAAAGATTCAAAGAAAGACTCCAAAAAGGACTCTAAGAAAGATCCCCAAAAAGGGTTCAAGAAAAGCTCTAAGAAAAACTCTAAGGCCGACCTTAAGAAGTATTCCAAGAAAGACCTAGAAGGCTCTAAGAAAGAGTCCAAGAAGGACCTGAAGAAAGAGCCCAAGAGAGACTTAAAGAAAGACTCTAAGAAGGACTCGATCACGAAGAAAGACTCGAAGAAAGACCTCCAGAAGGGCTCCATGACAGACCAGAAGAAGGACACCGAATCTTCCAAAGACTCGAAGAAAGTTTCAAAAGGAAAGGGGCCTCGAAAGAAGCCACAAGAAAAATCCAGACTTCGGAGTCCCAGAAGAAAGGAAAACCCAAAAAGAAAAAAAAAGAGGATAAACGACATCTCCTTCTGGTTATTAATTTGTCTGCTACGTACCTGTCGATTGCTAAAGTCCTTGGGTCGAAAATATGATTCGCCAATCTTGGTCAACCCGTATCGAAGCTTCCAACCCCCCTCCCCCACCGCCAAAGTCAACAGCATCTAGGGTGGCACATTGGGTCGGACTACCTCATTACCGCCTTCCACGTTTTAAGCTAGCCGACGAGGTGATGCTTCAAGAACTCCAAACAGATGAACTTGATGCAGAGGACTATGCGCTGCTTCCAACTAGTTCAACGGCTGGGGAAGCGCGACAAGTCCAGCTAGTCAATCTACTGGAACACCAAGGGTTTTCTGATCGAGCCCCCGTGCCTAAATCGTCGCCCAATCTTACCCCCGCGGCTCCTCGAGCTAGCCCTATTGAAGTCGAAAAGCAGGTTAATGAGGATCCTCCATCTCCTGAAATAGAGCACATAGAAGTGGTTTCACCCAATTATAATGGCCAACTGTGGAGGATTTAATGGCTTCCTTTTCGCTGGTGAAGCGGGTACAACCGAGATCCAGACATCGACACCAATCGCTGTGGTGCGGGTTCCACCTGCGGAGGGTGCACAGATGCCTCTTCCACCTATTAAGGCTCCCCTACCTTCTCCACTTCCACCAGAAGAACCATCTCCCATGCCTTCACCGCTAGAAGATGCATCTCCATTACCAGTTGTTGCACCCCTACGGTTTCCGCCACGGGCTATCACCCTTTCCCCCCGGACTAGAAAAACAACCCTCCCCGTTTTCAGGTTCACCCGAAACATTCACATTTGACCCCAGAGCTGCAGAGAAACGGCGTATGACTGTAGCATTTGGGGTTACGCCACTCCAACGCAGAGGGGCGGCGGGACTTGCGCAAGGTGTTTTGAGACGGGTAAGTACCGCTGCTATTGGTGGTGAGGGGAGGAGAGGGGTTTGGCGAGTGTGATTAGGGTTGTGGATGTAATGCTTGTGAAGGAACGGGAGGGGCAGTTGGGAATAATGAGGAGGGCGGAGATGGCATAGGATTGATAGTATGTTTTTGTACGGGTATGAGAAGAGTTGGGGTTGCGAGCACTTTTATACGTACACATTGTCTACGTTTGTTGATAATGTTAACTTTAAGGTGGGGTATTTGTATTTTTAAATCATATGGTATGGAGTTGCTTTAGATTGATTATCGGGGTTATTAGAGATTACGCTTTTACGAATGTCCCTGGCTTGGTGCTACATTTAGTCAAGTTAGAGTCACATCCCACGACAAAGGCTTTGCGGTGGGATATTCTGAGTACAAGACAATGGGATATCACATTATGTAGATTTTGCGTTGCCTTTATGTGGTAGCTTTAGAAGCCTTATTACGGAATATATATCGGCATGTGCCGGCACCCCCAGTAGAAGACTTTGGCGAATAAGATTGCGTTAAATACATTATGGCCGGGCGAGGACGATGTGGCGGAGTCTTGTCTTGTCCCTTGAATACCTGTTTCCGGTGATACATATACCCGCACCCGTTGCATGATCGGTTACTAGCTGACATACAGAGCACTGTTGCATCGTGCAGCTTTTGGGCGTTTTATCCTGGTATGACATCCAACTGCGCCATATAATTGTGTCGAGGCTGGCATGCCATCGATGCGGCCCTTTGTATTTGCGGGACATATTCACACGCTGTAGTGTAGTTCCCCTACACTGCGCCGTAACGCTGCGACTTAGTTGATATTGTAAGTAAACTGTGAAGGCTCGGATGCACTGCTGTGGCCGAGCTGGCTCGACGATGCAAATGTATCTGTGCGGAAATATAGAATTTGGATTGATCCCGTTCAGGCTGGATTGTGGTAAAGTACATATGAAGGTTTCCCCTGTCTATATCTGGGAATACATTCGATTTGATAGGGAAGGTTCCGCCCCTCGTTCATACTTTGGAAAACTGTGGTGACATAGAGACCTTACGTGACAAAACTGATAATGGACGGGACGCCCCGCAAATCAGGTCAGGGCTGCAGCGAAGTTTATTTCCTTTTTTCTAAGAGGCGTCGAGACTTCAAAGCTGGGCTGGAAATCGGATTGTTTGTGAGTGGACAATGATTGAGGGGGAAAGAGAATGACGAAGGCGTTTTTTAAAGTTAAGCGCCGATGGGTGCAGCCATGTGGAGAAGTCTTTTGGCTAGCCGTAGTGTAAGTAAGTACCTACGTAAGTACCATACTACGTACTGTGTAGTAGATATTTGGTGCCGATGTCAATGCCAGGCGAAGCCGACGGGTATTTTATAAATGTTTGTTACTCATTAGTCCTGAGTATACAAACTTGAAGCCTTTTCGGTATCGTAAACAATTAAACGCTTCCCCAGAATTTATATGTCTATGGATACATAATGTAAGTACTTTGACCAGCGTGGGTTTGCTGGCCTCGGAAAATATCGTATCATGTCGACCTCGTTTGCATCTTTTGGTGTTCTGGTTTGGCATAAATTCTCGGTAACATTTGTTGGGTGGGGAAAAGGAAAGTGGGGCCAAACCACCCTGCACTTTCTTACCTAACGTTCGAACTGCTTGCTGCCAGTGGCCCCTCTAAGCGCCCGCCAATATCCACCAAACCATGTTTCGCCGCCTGGAACGAAGATCAACTGATTGCTTTTTAGAACCCATCGATTCTCGCGGAACTTTTTGGTAAGTCTGAGTGTGAAACTGTTGATTCGGAGGCTCGGTTGGATCATCAATAGATGCATGGGCTGTGAGGGTTTGGAGATTTGAAATATAGATACAACCAGTATGCAGCTTCATTTCAGACTGACTGGATATGAGACGATACCGATGATATTGAAAATGGATCTACAGAAACTAGAGGATTGTGTGGAAATAGGTTGGGGTGCCGCTATCTCCGCCGCCATCCGACGCCATGATGGTTGAGCCTTTCATCAAGAACCCATCTCCATCAGCCGGAAAGAGGCAATAGCGGGTTTATTCAGATCGATCCCGCTCGATTCATTCAAAAGTCGTTGATAGAAGGGAAAAAAATGAGGGTCATGTGTTGCATCTTCAAGCCGTTCTTGAAAATGTATCCCCTTTCTGCCAGGGGTATCCCGCTTCTCTGGATCCATGCGGGCAGGGGTTGTTCCCGCTGCTCATTGGCTCCTTCGAGCTCTGACTGCTTTGGAGCTAAAGTCTTTGGAAGGCCGGTTAGCCTATGAGCGGACGTTGACTGCCGTTTGTCAAGTAGACACTTGACTTGTGACTTGACTTTTTGTCTCTCCGTCGAGGAATGGGACATCCTGCTGGCGAAACCGAAGGGTGAGGATCTTTGAATCTGCTGCGCCCTTCCCCGGCGCAATTAGGGGAGAAGAATGAAGCATCACGACGACCCTTCGGTTAGGCAGTGCATCCGTAGGGCAAAGTAACGGAAGGCCCTCTTTTTTATGAAGGTCTAGTCCAGGTCCGGTCGTGCCTTTTTACCACATACTTCCCGAGCAATTGGTTACGAGCGCTTGGTACTAGCGATCTTTGGCCCTGAACCGTCGTCATTGATTGGTACTGACTAGCCAAGGTCGACAAAAGGCCAGTGTACGTGAGGTTTGCAGGCAAGCTATCTCCTGACACCTGTGTTTCAACATCTTAGACGTGCTTATTCTTTTTCCTTTTATTTCCTTTGGAGTATCTTTCATCCGAGTCCCTCTTTTACTCTTCGTCTTCCTTTGAACGCGATATCCACGGTTCCCCTAATCAGTCGTGGGGTCATATTAACCTCTTTTAGGTCTATCATCTATTATTTCGGATCTTCTAGCGATACCCATTCGACATCCTTGGTTGCGCTGGCTTTGCCTGCAAAACATCAGTACTTACAGAATCTGCACGCAAGATTGAGAAGAGCGCCACTATTTGACGATCGAACATAACGAGTTCGACGCCGCCGGATCCCTTGACAGCAGACCATTTATAGAAGCTTCGATAATTTCAACATCTCCGGCTGTGCGCGGTCCGGAAGGATTGCAGTAACCATTCCGAGGTACGAGCATTGATTAGGTTTGCCTCAAATTATTTATGTACGGACACTTGATGAAGTCGAATTCCCTTGAAAAATTTGCTTTAAAACAGCGTCTTCGAGCCGGTGCTAGAGCTCTCAAGGGTCGTACTTTCTTTCATATATATGTAGAGATGCTGACGCCTACGACGACGTTCTTCTGTTAAAGGTTGTTATAGGCGGACCAGTTCACCGGCAGATTATACAGGAGGGGCGATCCTCCATAACCCACGTTTCAATTTTATATATATATCCAACATTATAACATCACGCCAGGCATCTGAATTTGACAGGTACATTAACTTTCTTAGACGAAGATGCTTCATTGCGCATCGACAATTGGGGAGACGGCTCGGATATCGAGTGCGTAAATGCAAATGTTGGAAGGCGTTCAAGGCTCTAACTTTATAAATGCTCGCTCAACAGACAGGCACATCCATAGTCTCGTTCAAGAACTTGTCGCTGAACTGCCCATTCCGGATCATCTCGCGCTGTGTGCTGTGGAACAGGCGGGCGCCCGTTCGTTTATCACAATCGAAACCAGTCACCCAAGCCCTGGACAAAGGACTTGGACCCCTCGGCGGCAACCCCACCCCGAACAAAGAGACCATATCAAGGCCTCATCGACGGCGGCTGCAAAGCCCTTTGGACTATCGCTCTTATTTCTTTTTTCATCTATTCCTCACGCCAACATCCCACAAATTATTAACGGTAATAATTAATCGATTGAATTAATATCACATTAACGCCTGGACTCTTACCCCCTTCTTATTGTTGAATTGTCAAAGCAAAGCAGCCGTTTTCGCTGTCTGTTCGTTTCCCAGCCTTCGTTTCCCACGAACAGCTGATTTTCAGCGGGAAATTTCATCTTTCGTTTCCTTTGAACCCACCCCTTACGAGGAAAGATCCAGTGGGAAGAAAGAGGCAAGTCCCCACCTATCAGTAGCGCACTAGTGAACCCGCCCTTTTGATACAGCTTTTATCCCATTCTTTCCGACGGTCAGGTCAGCCCCGCAGCCTGTGGTTGGTTGGGCTAGGCCCGCTCCTGCTTCGAAATTTCGGTTGGTTGGGCGGTCACCCTGTTGTTTTTTCTATTGCCTGGCCTTCTCATACAAGGGCACCAGGCAGTTGCACCAAATGTCACATTTTCAATCCTTGTCGGCTCCGTTCGTGGACAAAGTGTCTTCGTCTGACGGGAGCGGTAATAATAATCTTTTGAACAATCACTACCTCCAGAACAATCCCACGATTCTTCAGCATTTGATCGCGAACGCGCAACAGTCTCCCGGTTTAAGGAGCAAAATCGCACCCGTCAAGTATCAGCGCAAAGGGAAAGAGGAGATATCGTTTGAGGAAAGCAGACGACGTGCATTGGCCGCAACCGAGCTCGCCCTCGCTTCACCCCGGACAAAAGCCCAATTTCTCGAACAAGAACTGAGCTGGGACAACCTCGACCAACGGTCCACTACACCTGAAGGCCGCCCGTCCACAGCGCAATTCTACGCGGACGAGGGACGAAACCATCAACAATTGCAGCAGCAACAGCAGGCCCAGTATCATCATCAACAACAACATCAACAACATCAGCAACAAGGTCAGAATTACTCCTTGCACGGATTCGCGTCGCCTGTGGGATCTGAGGGATCTCAGAATTCGTACTCCTCAGCGGACCGATCGATAAACGAACAGTCGCCCGCAACTTCACAATACATTGTCACCGGGGCCTCACCGCGACGGCCTTTATCCACGTCGAGTAACGAGTCTTTACGATCGACAGGGTCGAGGCCTGGATCACGACCATCGGAGCGGGGTAATAACACACCTCAACAACACCTGAAGAAATTACGCTCTGTTCCAGAGGCGGACTCTTCTGCGCGAAGCGGTGGGAATTCACAAACGGGAATGGCGTCCGAGGGAGCTTTGCCCGCGCCTGGCGCGAGGGCGGGAGGTCCGCGCTCGTCATCAGTCGATGCGGCGATAAGCAATATTTTCACACAAAATCAAACCGGCGAACGGACTCCGGAGGAAATTGCCACCCTCATTCAAGCTGCAGGTTCTGCGGAGGCTTTGATTTCTCACTTGCTGAAGGATAAAGCGCAGGCAGCCTCTCAAAATTCGCAGCTATGGAGGCTGGTAGATAAGCAGCGGTCGATGATTTTAAGCCTCAACCGGGACCTAGAAAAGGCAATGAAGGATAAGGAGAGGTATAGGAAGAAGCTAAAGGAGCAATTGAGTGCCGTACCGCCTCTTCCGGCTGGGGCAGATCCGAGATCCGTTGCTTCGCCTACCCCAAGCGACCCACACGACACCGACGCCGCCTCTTTGGATGGTCGAACTTCGATTAAGGAGCTTACACGGAGTGATACATTTTCCACAGTCGACGAGCACATCGCGCCTTACCCAATGTCACCGCAAGACGCAACAGCTCAAATATCTGGTCTTCATCAGGTTATGCCAGATGAAGAGCAACACATAGTGGGGAGTCTGGGGAATGGCCAGAGAAAGGGACCTTCGAATTTGGACCTTTCCAAGTCTACAAAGAGTAGTGAGCCATCGGCGCCGACACCTGGCATGCCAACGCCGGGCATGCCTACACCGGGTCTATCGAGGAAGAGGGCACCCGCACCACTGCAGCTGCAACAGTCGGCCCAAGGATTCTCGGTTCAAAAGGTAAGATCTTAGTCATCGTTCGGGCTTGATATCGGATATTATTTGGAAATGGTGACTAATCTTGATTATACAGGATGACCCCAAGGTACCCGCACCTACAGACCTGACCGAAGATCAGGCTCGAGAGGTACTTCGTCAACAGGAAGCCATGATTTCGCCTGGACTTCCAAGGAAGATGACGTTCGATGGAGGAGATAATATCAAGTCAACCACGCTTACGGCCCCACCTCGTGGGCTTACCCTTAAAGGCTCGTCCAATGCATTGAAGAGTCCGGCACTTGGACTTGGCTTGCCGCTTAGTCCTAGACCTGTTGATCGACCGCTTGCGTCACCATTGCTTTCTCCACGGCAGCCAAGGATGGAGGGTAGACTTGGAGGTCCACTATCCCCACCGCTATCCCCAAGATCTGGATTCCCAGGTTCCGCCGCCTCGAGTTTGGCCGGAAACCACAATGGCCCTTTGAGCCCTGGATTACTATCTCCAACGCGCCAGGCCACTTTCCTTTCTCAAATGGCCGAACAACCTGTTACCAACATTCATGAGCAACTCATGAACTTGCCGCAAATGGCCTCCTTGGCACGGGAAGTCAAGCAAGAAGAGAAGGCACCTGGTGACTTTGCCAAGGAAGCCAGTTCTTTGAACGGCATTGCCAAAGGCGGTGACGATAGGTTACTTATAGTACCTCCTGCATTGCAGACCATTGATGCCAAGGTCTTGTCGACGCGGATGAGAGCTCGAGGGGATTATGCAAAGGGACGAGACCAGATCGTTTTCGTCCTAGCCACATTCTCTCGCACCAACGGGAACGAGCTCTGGCGTGTTGAGAAGGACGTCAACACACTAGGAATACTCGATTCTCAAGTGAGGCAATTCGCAAATCCGAAGAACTTCACGGCCAAGTTGCCCAATATGACGTTGTTCACAAATCATTCGCCTGCAAATATCGAAGGTCGTAAAGCTGCGATCGAGGAGTATTTTGTGTCCATCTTGAATACCATTCCATTGGACCAGAGGGCGGGCCAGGCGCTTTGCGAATATCTTTCCGTGGATGTTGTCGAGTCGACGACAGGGAGTGATACGGCTAGCTTGCATAGTAATAAAGACAGCTTGTCTAATATCCCCTACCAACCCAGCGGCGACCGCAGAATAACAAAGGAAGGGTCGCTCAGGAAGCGAGGAAAGAATTTCGGTGGCTGGAAATCTCGTTACTTCATCCTTGAAGGTCCCATTCTGAGATATTTTGAGCACAAAGGAGGTTCCCACTTGGGTTCCATCCGTCTACCAAATGCTCAGATTGGGAAACAGTCGAATAACCAACCGCGCTCGGATAATCCTGAGGATGGCGAGAACCAATACCGTCATGCCTTTTTGATTTTGGAGCCGAAGCGCAACAACCCGTCAAGCTCCATAAGGCACGTCTTGTGTGCAGAAAATGATGCTGAAAGGGACGAATGGGTGGATTGCCTTTTGCAATATGTACACTATTCGGATGAACAGGACGACACCGCTTCGATAATCAGCGAGAGACGAAGGAACGACGATACCGCTTCGGTCACTAGCGAAAAAAGGAAAGCCAGCCTAGCCGAAGAAGGGCAACCCCAGCCGGGGGACAATCTAAGGGCGGTGTCCTATGAAAATATGGTCCAAGGCCAGGCACCGATCCATGGCCCACCCGCGATCGATAGAAGAAGAGATAACCCATCTCCTCTTTCGACAGTATCTACGGTATCGAAAATGTCAGACCACAGTGGCGAGAAAAGCGTTATTACGGGGATTGCGTCGACCTTAGGAGGCAAGTTTATAACAGGTGTCGCTGCGGATGCCGTCGAGAGAACCAAACACGGCAAGAAGAAGGGGGGACTCTTTGGTTTTATGCACCACAAAAACTCGGGTGAACACCACGCCACTCTAGACGGTGCCCCGCCGGCAACACCGTCTGCCAATGTACCGACCAAGATACCACCATCGAGAAGCGTCTTCGGCGCATCTCTAGGTGATGCCGTCGAGGTTAGTAAGCCGCCAGGCGTCGACTTGGAGATCCCGTCAGTCGTCTACCGCTGCATTGAATACCTTGATGCTCGCGGCGCGTGGCAGGAAGAAGGTATCTTTAGGTTAAGTGGATCCAACACAAGTATCAGGCAGTTGAGAGATAGGTTCAATACCAATGCAGATGTGAATCTGCTGGCTGACGAAGAGTACCATGACCCTCATGCCGTTGCTGGACTACTGAAGCTCTACTTGCGAGAGCTGCCGCATAACCTTCTTACCAGAGATCTGCATGGAGAGTTCGTCGCCGCGTTGGAAGATGACGACAAATCGAACCGAGTACCGCGTCTCAACCAGCTAGTCCACCTACTACCGATCGAGAATTTTACTCTCCTCAAAGTACTGGCCCAACACCTTATCCAGATTGTCGACAATGCGGCCGAAAACAAGATGACGGTTAGGAACGTCGGCATTGTGTTCTCGCCTACACTGAACATTCCTGCTGGTGTCTTCTCTCTGTTCATCTTGGAGTACTCATCGATCTTCTTCAAACCAGGCGAGGAAGGTTACGGCGAACACACCCATAACGCAAGGGAATTGGCCGAACCTCAACCTCAAGAGAAGACCCTTGCGCAATCGTACCCGGCACCGTGGACGCAGCAGTACTCGGGTCAAACTCAGCAACCACAATATACTCAGCCGGCGTACACTCACGCACCATCATCGCAACCCGCCCCTACTTCTAGCCAATCCAACCTTCTTGCAGCCCCTGTAACGGCAGCTCCAGGCCCAGGTCTTCCATCTACACCGCGTAGAATGAACTTCAATCTGGATTCCAAGGATGAGAAGAGCACTAGTAGCGGTGGCAATGGCAATAGTAATGCAGTTGGTATGGTGCCCCAGACGCCTACTTCTACCTTTTTCTCGAGCGGTGGCGCAATTGGCGGGAGCATGTCACTGAATAATAACGATAAAAAGAGTCGACGGCAAAGTACCATGTTGGGGTTGTTCAGCAGTAGCAAGTTTTCGGGACTGAAAGGGAAAGGAGCTAACAATGAGGAGAGTCGTAAGTAGTCCCTTTCGTTTTCTGTGTGATCATTTGGGTAGAGAGCTAACCATATCCCTGGAAATAGCGAATCCATTCGACGAGAATAGTATGTACGACGTATGAAAGCACTCGGTCGGTTTGACAAGTTACAGGTATTTTTCTCTTTAGTCTTTCTAGGATATACCCGGATCTATTTGCTATGCGTTAGAAAGTGGGTCTCATTTCTTTTATTTTCATTTCTTTACGACTTGTATGTTGGATGACGTTGATCTTTGAGAGCTGCCATTGCTGCCTTAAACTTGTGGTTTTGATTCTTTACCTCCTCATGTTCGTTTATACATATTTTGAACTGTATATTTGCTTTTGAGCCAATTTTGCACCTGTTGATGTTACTTTGGCATATTATTTAATAAAATGCATGTTACTTTGGAATACTATGTATTTTCGATTCAGCATGCAACTTTGCATTTGATCTTCATCTTGCACCCATTATATTACGGCCAGTTTAGCTCTTCTTGTTTTGCTATATACAGCCTTTAGCTTTCATTGCTTACACTTCTTCTTTTGGGAGCTGTAAAACTTGTGGTAGCGTTTTATATGTGTGTAAATGCATCTGTGGTTGTGTTGAGATAAGATAGCCCCATCGTTTAATTCTTTTTAATTCTTGTAAGTTTTGGGGACTCCCACCAAAATTGAGGGAGCGAAGGGAGTCCGTATACCTGTAGTCCGCTTTACCTGTGATAGCCCAAGACGAGAATAACATAATAGGAGAGACCACTAGTTGGCGGTAACATCTACGATCCTGTCAATTCGACTTTCGAATCTTATTTTTGATGTATTGTTCCTTGCAGCTGCAAGGCCCCGGTGTGTGAATATGCTCCTTGTATCACACTATGAGGTTCTGGCCTGCTAACTATAGCTACCTAGGTACCCAAATTACTTGTTTCTTAGTCTTTTGTGACATGATGCATCAATTGCGAATTTTTTGGTGTCGGGTTGTGAAGTGTAACGATAAAACCCCAGGAATCGACGGGGTTACCAAGAGCTAGTATTTTGGCTTCGAATTCTGTTGCAGGTTTGGAAGTATGCAGAGACACCGCCCGAATCTGCAAGGAACAGTACAGGACACAGAGTTAGTATAGCAAATGTGCTAAGAAACGGATATAGAAGGATATAAGGAAAATCGACCAAATTTCGCGTAACATTCTTTTATCGATAGTTCGTCTTCCCGTCCTGCATATAATGAAGTGTGATAGCCTAGAGATCTAGAATCTGGGGAGCTGGTAGTTAGTGCGCCTCATTATCAGGACGTACTAACGTTGGATAGGTTTCTTAATTGCAGTTATCACCCTGGGAACCGTAGACCTAGAGACGAGTTAAACTACGGAAGAGGCGTTTTTGCTGCGCATAAAGACCAAGATTTTAATTTTTTCGGCCGGAGTCCCACGGTCACATGCGGAGGGTATTCGACGGTGTTGGACGCTTTCAGGTCTCTTTCGTAAATTTTTTTTTGGAAAAAAAAATTTTAACTTCTGTTCTGAGGCTTGCAATTGGGCGGATCAGTTATGCCGAACACGAACTATGGTTCCTCGTCGTTAGCCCTTCTAGCGGTGGATAAAGCTAATGCAGGATACCCTCCTTGCATTCGCGTCCTGCATATTTTTCTGCTTCTAGAGAACGGTTCGACGAACTCCACCAGGGAAAAATTTTTCAGGTGACGTGCAGAGGTTTGATTCGAATAGCGTTACCGTCGGTTCGTCAAATCGGGTTGGAATGCGGATTGTGCATTTGCATTTCAATGATTCGAGCAGGTACAAACCTATCAGATGCGGGCCCCAAATCAAATACGGAATTTTAGATCACGACTCCAAAAGGTCGATGGATCTATAGTCTTCCCTATACTATTACCCGTTGTTAACGGTTTTTTCGGGTGGTGGTATAGCGTTGGCTTCGCACGAATCCTATGGACGAGGAAGGAAAGAAGCAAGCTTGCCCAGCACCTGGCTATTAGGTGGTAGTATTCTACGTTGGCGGTAGGAGCAAGCCCGTTTAACGAGGAACGCCCATTCTCAACGGTTAGTTATTTTTATACGTCCTCCACGCCCTTCTCGGTTGCCTGTTTTTTCATACTTCGCTAGGGTTTAAGAAAGTTACCTTTTCTTTTACAGCTGACGACCGTACGTATGCAACTTGGCTATGCGAGCTGTATGATTTAATTTCTGGCTTCACATTCATATCCACCATTTTACTTCTTCGCCATGCGAGTACTAGCAATACTAGTACACTTTTGCCGTGGTAGCCAGGTTTTGCCGTGTTCCCAGCATGGCTTTTTTGCTCCGTTTTCCACAGCGTCTAACTCTTTCTTTTTCCCACCGACGTAACAGTGCCTCGCCGGACTAACTTTTGGTCTTCACCAAGAAAACCTCAGCCTATCGACGGTGGATTTTGCCTATGCCCTTTTCGCCCAATCACGTTTTGCGTGGGCTGAGACCAGATGATAACCCGAAACGGGATATAGTGAAATCGTTGAACGGATATCGGAATATTACATATAAACTATTTGTCCGAAGCGAATTATATCGTAAGGATATATAAGTATAGTAACTAGACCGGGAACTTCAATTGCAAAAAGATAGCGCAAGGTTCCAGGAGGGTCTTCGACGCACCTTTGCAATCATTCTTATAATAACCCCATCATCATCCGAACATCACAGTTTTCCATCATCATTTTCACACTGGGTCATACGCTTCCCGTCATGAATAGAAGATCGGTATTAGGCCTGCCTGGTGGGCTGACAATGCTCAATATCAACACCGATCTAGCGGTGGCATACGGTCGTCGTCGAAGAGATCGAACGAGTTTTGATAGTATTGAATATGACTCTGCACAATTGTTAGATTATCAGCATCCAGCACCACAGGCACATCAGGACCCGGATCAAGAGATTGATCTGTTGAATGACGGTAGTCATTTACCGCTTCCGCCGTGGATTCCGCCGCTGCCTACGCCTCCTCAGCCGGTGTATCAGCAGGCGGGACAGCAGCAGATGATGAAAGGTACTACCCCTCTAAGAGTGTTGAATCTGGCGGGGTATACGGATGGAGATAAAAAGTTGTTTTACCCTGTGTGTTCGTATAAATGTAGCGGGGAAGTGCCGGAGAGGTTGTATGGTTCGGAGAGTTTGTCGTGTGTTTGTACGAATGCTAGGTTGTTGGATGAATTGGGGGTTTGTGTTAAGTTGGAGTGTGTGCATTATGGAGGGGATATGGAGAAGTTTTGGAGGGTGATGGGGAGGGATTGTGGGAGGATTGGTGGGTGGTTTAAAGGATACTTTATATTGGGCAGAGGATACAAGGCTAACGTTAATATTGTGGAATTTAGGACTTGATCTTGATAGAAAGTCGACGCCAGAGCTGAGGGAGCTATATAAAGACGCTGGCAATACGCCTGTGAGCTCACCTGCTACCCCTTGGGCCAACGATCCTCCCAGACTTGGGACGTCATGGGCGGCTAGCCCAAGCACCCCGAGACTGGGGAGTTTCTTTTCAAATACACCAACTACTCCTAAGCCGGGTTCATCATTCGGGTATAGCCCTTCCACCCCAAGACCCGGAACATCATGGGCAGCCAGCCCTTCTACACCTCGACCGGGTACATCATACACAAACAGCCCGACCACCCCAAGGCCCGGGACGGCCTTTTCATTATTATCTAGAGATACATCAATTGGAACTTTACCTGAGGATATACCGTTAACCATCATGGTTACGAAGACGGTATCAGTCGATGTTGAGACTGTAGCGGAAAGAAAAGCGATTGATTCGGCTGATTATAGGAGTATTTGTAATATTTGCTATTTTGAGCCTGGGAGTGAAAGAGTTGGGAGTAGGGGTTCTTCGGATAAGAGTGTTCACTCTTCTGTTTCTGAGGAGGAGGAAGAGAAGGTGGGAGAGAGGGTGGAGGATGTTAGGGAAAGGGCGAAGGTGGTGATGCCTACTATGCCTGTGATGCAGGAGGAGAAGAGGTATAATTATGCAGTATCTAATAATGGTATTGTTGAGATGAAGGGGGAACAGGGGTTTGGATTGGGTAGTAATGAGACGGTGGAGTTTTTGAAGAAGTTTGGGATGACGCCGAAGAAGGTTGTTGGGGCGGTGAAGAAGGTTAGGAATATGTTTGGGAGGGTGTAGACATACGGTTACAACAGAGTCTAGTCTTGTGTCGACATGCCATGGCTAGATCATTCGCCCAGAGGGTTAATAACACCCTTAGCGAGGAATATAAGGATATAACAGGGGGTAGGGGAATTTGTATCAAAGGTTGTGTTGGGCGGTCATTTTGCAACAAGCTTTTGACAAGCTGTTGGTAACAGGCGTTTTTTCGGGCTTTAATATCTTGGAGATTAGGCTGATTCTCGACGTTTTGGAAGCGAGGGTCCGAATCCACGATATCCGTTGATACCGAGGAAGGTTCTTTTGTTTTTTATCCAGGGTTCGGTTTATATCTTGTCGGAGTTTTATTTATTTATTATATATTTTATTTTTTTGTTAAAATTTCCTTTGTCTACTTGCGTCTTGTCGTGTATATAGTAACTAGCATTAGGATAGGATATCAATCAATAAAATAGGAACCTGTGTGTAAGCATGGGAATAAATTGACAAAGTTATACTATACATATATGACGTTGGCCATCACATGTCGATACGAGGAAGAGACATTGGATGAGCCAGCGGTTGGGTGAACGGCCGGCCTTTGTCAGCACTATCACAGGCTATATCATTAGTTGATATAGCTCCCCTGACGTAAACCGACGATAGGAAGAACGAATCCGGTTAGTGGGTGCAGAGGTTTCCCCATTCCGCACGCAGAGAGAAACAGAGGAAAAACAAGAGGCATCTACGGGCCTTACATGGCCAGACCTCCTTTCACCTTGCATGAGCTCCCAGATGCAGATGTCCTGAGGCAGCGGTGTATACGGAAGAGCCAGCTCCTCAGCCCCAAAAGGGGTAAAGTGGATTTATTGGAGTTTGAATGATGTGTTCAGGGTTCTAGTCCGAGCCAGTGACAGATGTCTCTTTTCCGCCTGGGTTTCTTTTGAAGCCTTCTTTTCGAGGCTTTCAAAGTTATTGCCTGGAAACCACTTGTACTCTTTTTAAATTTTAGATGTTACTGCTTTGGCCACCATATATAGGACGTTTGAGCTTGATAGTGATGTTTCTTGTGTCCTGTTTGCCATGAAAGATACATGCTAGCCAGAGATAAGAGTCAGCACAATCGACCTCTGACAAAAGAAGCCTGAAGTGATAGACAGATAGAACGAGCATATGTACATACTTCAAAGAGAATTTAAAGAAAGGGAAAAGTTTGTTAGCGTCGGCACTACTTCGCCACCATTTGATGTGGTTCCTGTTTGGAAATAGTGTTTGGTGTGTGGGCAAAGTCCACCCAAAAATTGTGTTTGTTGCAGTTGAGTGTGTGTGCCAACTAACTTTTTTTTTTTTTTTTTTTTTATATTGTTGCCTCCATCGACTTCAACAACCTTTCTCCTTCTTCTTCCTTCTTCCTTCCTCACCCACGAACTACACCTCCCATCATCACCATCATCACCATCACCATCATCACCCTCCCAAGCTTAATCTCGGGGGAATAAGAAGGCTTCTTTTTTCCTATTCTCCGTTTAATCCATAGACTGTTTCGCTTTTCTTCGTTATATCGTTTAATTCCCGTTCGTGTCTTTTGTTTCCTTCGAAAGAGACGTTCATTCCCAACGATATCACGAAACGATCGCTCTTCCTTCTGCTTCGGCTTCACGACTACGAGAACTCTCCTGTATCTGCTTCATTAGATACAGAAGTGTCCTCTTCCGCCCCTTAGCTTCGGTATTTTTCAGGTTTCATTTCCTAATAGACTGTCCTAGTTTGGCCTGCCAGCTAGAGCCAAACGTCCGGCATCGCTGTCTTCTGTCCCGATAGAAACTTCACATCGTCGAACACGCCTTCCATTCTTTTCTTTCCTTTTAATAGAGAAGAAGAGAAGAATCTCGACGAGATCTAAGTTACCGTCAAGCCCTCTCTGCGACTCTTGATATTGCTGTTCTCCTCGACACCTCCCCGGAGAACCTACTTGCTTAATATACACATCCTCCCTTCCTTATTTCCTTCCTTACCATCTGGCCTCGACTGCTGTTACCCTGGTGGTTTTCTTCTTTCTTTCAGCTTCGGAAGTTTTCGTTCTCGTTACTTCTGCTCTCCGACAGACAAACATTGCTACTATTTTAGCATTCATCCATCCAATCCTACCACACAATCTTCTCCTTTTTAAAACCCACTCCTTCTCTTAACAACCATCATTATGGCTGATCTCGTTAACGGCATGCAAGGCATGAGCATGCAAGATTCTCGTTTCGCCCCTAACGGCTCTGCTGGAGGTAATGCCCCTGGTGCCGGTAGGCCGGCTTACATCCCTCCCCATCTTCGTGCCAAGATGCAGCAACAGGCTGCTGCTCCGGCTCCTCAGCAGATAAACAACGGACCTGCTCCAGTCAACAACGGGCCTCCAGCTCCTCGTGGCGGAAACTCCTGGGCTCAGTAAGTAATCTCTATAATTTCCCCTGAACGTCATCTCATCGCGATGAAGCTTGTTTTGGCAAAACTCGGCGTTGCTGCCTCGTCTAGAGCAGTTAGAACGATGCCTGTCGTCCAAGAATCACGCGATTTACTTCCCATTTACTAAAAGTTCTAACATCTGCCTTTCACTAGGAATAACCAAAGCTCTGGTGGCAACTGGGCTAATGCCCCATCCTTCAACCCGAGCGCAGGTAGTAAATGGGAACCTCGCCAACAACAGCGGCCTTTTAATGAAAACGCGTACGGCAGCCCAGCCTCCGGCGGTGGCTCTGGCGGCGGCAACCGTGGTGGTGGTGCCTCCGGCGAAGGTTACTGGAGAGACGGCAAGCATGTCATCGGCAACTCGAACAGCAGGCTCGAACGTGAGCTCTTCGGTGTTCCTAACGACCCCTTGAAGCAATCAACCGGTATCAACTTTGAGAAATATGATGATATTCCCGTTGAGGCCTCTGGATCCAATGTCCCAGAACCGGTTATTGCGTTCACCAACCCTCCTCTCGATCCTCACCTTTTGACCAACATCGAGCTTGCTCGCTATACTGTTCCAACCCCTGTCCAGAAATACTCGATTCCAATCGTCATGGGCGGCCGTGATTTGATGGCCTGTGCCCAAACTGGTTCCGGAAAGACTGGTGGTTTCTTGTTTCCCATTCTTTCCCAGTCCTTTGCCACTGGTCCATCCCCAACCCCACCAAGTGCCCAAGGTGGTGGCTTCCAGCGCTCTCGCAAGGCGTATCCTACCGCTTTGATTTTGGCCCCAACCCGTGAGCTTGTCTCTCAGATCTTCGATGAGGCTCGAAAGTTCGCCTACCGATCTTGGGTTAAGCCATGCGTTGTTTATGGTGGTGCTGATATCGGACAACAACTCCGCCAGATGGACCGTGGATGCGATCTCTTGGTTGCTACCCCAGGCAGACTTGTCGACCTCATAGAACGCGGTCGTATCTCCCTCGCCAGCATCAAGTACCTTGTTCTCGATGAGGCTGATCGTATGCTTGACATGGGTTTCGAGCCCCAGATTCGTCGTATCGTTGAAGGCGAAGATATGCCTGGTGTCACCAGCCGTCAAACTCTCATGTTTTCGGCTACCTTCCCTCGCGATATTCAGATGCTCGCTCGCGATTTCTTGAAGGATTACGTTTTCCTCTCTGTCGGCCGTGTTGGTTCCACATCCGAGAACATCACTCAGCGTGTCGAATATGTCGAGGACCACGACAAGCGAAGCTTCCTTCTCGACATCCTTTCTGCCCACCAAGGTGGTTTGACTTTAATCTTCGTTGAGACAAAGAGGATGGCAGATACTCTCTCCGACTTCTTAATCAATCAGAATTTCCCAGCAACCTCCATCCACGGAGACCGTACTCAACGCGAACGTGAAAGGGCGTTGGAGATGTTCCGGACAGGGCGTTTCCCCATCATGGTGGCCACAGCTGTTGCTGCCCGTGGTCTCGATATCCCGAATGTTACCCACGTCATCAACTACGATCTTCCTACTGATGTTGACGATTACGTTCATCGTATTGGTCGTACTGGTCGTGCCGGAAACACTGGTTTGAGCACTGCTTTCTTCAACCGTGGCAACCGTGGCATTGTTCGCGAGTTGACTGAGCTCTTGAA
This sequence comes from Arthrobotrys flagrans, assembly GCF_004000055.1. Lineage (NCBI taxonomy): Eukaryota > Fungi > Ascomycota > Orbiliomycetes > Orbiliales > Orbiliaceae > Arthrobotrys > Arthrobotrys flagrans. The sequence continues at coordinate 3,502,746 of NW_027137556.1, forward strand.
GGAAGCTAACCAAGAGGTCCCTGCTTTCTTGGAACAAATTGCTCGTGAAGCTGGTTACGGTGGCCGCAGCGGCGGTGGCTCTAGAGGAGGCCGTGGCCGCGGTGGCGCTGCTAATCGTGACTTCCGTAAGTTCGGCGGCAGCGGCGGTGGTGGCGGCAGCGGCGGATTCGGTGGCAGCTCCGGTGGCTATGGCGGCTCTTCTGGCGGTGGTGGTGGTGGCTACAGCAGCGGAGGAGGCTACGGAGGCGGCTCCAGCGGTGGCTATGGCGGATCTTCCGGCGGTGGCGGCTACAGCAGCGGAGGAGGCTACGGCGGTGGTTCCAGCTATGGAAACCCTAGCGGTGGCAACTCCTGGTGGTAAATGTGTAGAAGACCCTTGCCCAGGATTTTGATGTCGTCGTTCAGCATTCGGTCATGACATCCGAAATCTTATATACAGCATCACGAACTCCTTATTCATCGCAAACATACTTTTTTTCTCGACCATTCTACCCTCAAAACCTTTCTCTCGATGGCTTGCGCCTGTCACACTAGCGAGCTTCGGGAGAAAATCACTCTGTCTTTGCAACTCATGGCGAAAGCAATTACTTTAATGAATCGGGAAAAGGGTATATAAAGGCGTTCACTGATGTTTTATGGGCTGGTTATCTCCGTTTTATGCTACATTTCTTCGTTTTCATTCTCGGTTTTTTGCTTTAGTATTTCCTGTTTTACTGTTTTTGTTTTACGAAATGACCCCTTATGACCTCGACCTCCTCGATACAACTTCTGTCTACTGTTTTCAAGAAACCAGAAAAGGATTCCCCATTATCTCGCTGTTGTTTCTGTCGCTTTTTCTTTCTTCTCTCATCTTTACAGCCGGCCTGCTTGTCTGAACGTTTAACGACCTACAAAAGTTTCGCAAGACCTTAACTCTGCCTTTACTCCTTTTACTTCTTTCCACTTTAAATGTTATAGACGTGGGAAACAAAAAAGGGAAGAGGGCATGGAGTTATGAGGTTTTTCGTATAAATCTTTGGTTTTCATAGAACATCTGACGGCGCAGGCGAGAAGAAAGGAAACAATCCGAAAGGATATGAAAGGAGCAGGGTATTTCCTCCTGACTATTCTGTCTGCAGCTTTTTCCTCACCCACAAAGTAATAGACCTTGTTTCTTTCGTGTCTTCTGTTTAGTCGTTTTTTCTTTCCTTCCCCCTTCCACATGTTCTCTGGGAATGGGAAAAGGAATAAAATTCATAATGGGAAGTCCGCAATAAAACATGTTCTTTGTTCAAAACCGTCTTCCTTTGCCTGCTGCGTAATTTTTTTTTCAAACTACATTAGACTTGGGTCCAGGGGCTACTTCGAATTCCTTTTTTCTCATTCAGTCGTAATTTTATTACTAGTTTCGCTTTTTTCTTTCTCTTTTAAACAATGGGAACTGTTTTTCGTTTTTTTACTATGCTCATCTTTTTTTGTACTTTAAATACACGCACACATACGTGGTGTTTTTCTACTTCTCAGAACACAAAATTATGGGATATCATGGTCTATGATAGATCGATCCCTAGAGATGGTGGAAGAGGCACTATTATCGCTATCAACAGTGGTATGCAAAACCCCTCCCTCTTTCGGAACGAGGGGAGAGGATGGGGATTTTTTTAGTGAGAGATGTTCCGACGTAGTATTTCATTATTGTAGATGCGCCTTGCTAGCCGTATTCCATGTATTCGACTTTGACCACTATTATGTCAATTACCCTTTGTAGTGAGAACGATATCAACCTCGAGATCTCAGCCGTTAACACCATTGGAAATTCCTGCTACAAACCATGTATACGGAGCTATGGCGGCGTTATGTTCATAGTGCACGAAGAGATTGAAGTGATTGCCTTTTTCTGGGAGTTCGTTCCTATCTTTCGAATTATTAACCCGGGGATACCGAGTTCGTTCCTTCGCTTATATATCTCCAGATAGATAGATACCAAGTTTGTATGCAGGAAGGTGATAATCAACTAGAGCAGACATGTTCAGGCAGCATCGTGTAGCTGGCGCAGTCTCCTTAATACTATCCAGCGGGGGACAGTAAGCAAGCCACAATGAAAAACATATACGTGTGTTCTAAAACTGATTTCATGATCCTACATATAGGACCTACCCAATCATGAAACCCATGTGGCCAAGCATGATAGTTGAAGTACAACCTTTAATCGAACAACAATGATTGGCCGTAATTACGGTATCGAAAATTTTTTTTCGATCAAGCTTCTCGCAAGCGGTCATGAGGCTAAGCTTTCAAACGTGTTGAAATTAGAAAATGCAACATGATGTTAGCTTAAAAATCGATTAAATCTAGGCAAATGAGACCACTGCAATTCGAAGATATCTGCCTTTGTATTGAGTAGATATACCTAGATAGGGAATAATAGAGACCCCTATAGATACCAGATCAAGACATCTATTATTAATTTTTTGCTTTCAGCTGGGGTGTGCGGCGCTCATATGATCGATCCATGGCCCCTACTTCAATGATGTTACACAGAACACTATTGGTTACCTTTTTTGGCAGCACAACATCAGGTCCTAGATTTTCGTGTTGTCCACTGATGCAAGGCTACGACAATCCTCTGCAGCCGTGGAGAAAGCATACCTTGGGCACCAAGAAAGAAATATGAGGCTTAGGTAGTCTCGCGTCGGCTTAGCTAATTCAAGGAATTCCTTGAGATTTTCTAGGTCCTAGGACTTTGTGTTAGGCTTGTGCACTGCTTGTGAGATAATTATTTAAGGGTGGAGAGAGACGCCCATTTCATTACATCGATTTTTCCTTTCTTTCTGCGACGAGCACGCCTTATTACCATATACACTTAACATCGATTCCAACTACTAAGAAAGATTTAAGCCCACTTAACCCCTTTACTCCTCTCATTCGCATAGGTAGTCAACAGAATTATACAAACTTCTGATGACCGATACCAAATGCCACCCCAGAAACTATCCCGTATTTGCGGGTCGAATTCGCCGACACCATGCTACAAACTAGGCAAGGAAACTAGGGGCCATCTTCAACCTCCCAGAGGATTAGACAAACCCTGTTTGCTAGTAGGGTGGAATCCGATAGTACTTAAGATGGAGTACCTCCCTAGCGACCTAGTCAGAGTTAGAGGACAACCTACCAGGGATATCAACGGCATGATTCGCTCGGTGCTCACCGAAGCTGCGCTGAAGCCTCCTAAACGGATCGGCTTAAACTCATTAATGCAGCTCTTGTTTGGGGACAGATACTACATGAGAGAATTGAAGTTGATTATCGGCTGGATCGGTAACCAAATCTTTTCTAATCGTTCCTCAAAAGAGAACGATGGAGTCCCACATTGAAAAATAAATAATATTAGGTCCTTTCGTTTCTCAAACCACCCGCCATTAAGATCTAAACAATACGAGAAGGGATTGAGAACTCGACCCAACGAAGACCCCAAAATTGATTATCGGATCCATACACCAATTATCGATTCGCAAAATTACAGCCATAGAGAAAGCCCACACTATTTCGGCTATCAATCGAAAGATACAACCATCTCAGGGTCAGAGTCGAAGGTAGAATCTTTATTCTACTATCTAATTCTGGGGCTGCTGGAGTTGAGAGTACTAGGATTGATATTGGTGTGGGATGGATGGTATGGCGTTTTGCGAAGCTCTTTTCGGGGGCACGATGTCCAACATTGCTGAGCCATTCCTAGGCCACTTCGACGGTTAGTCAGGCTCTGCATATATATCCCCACACGAAGCTTCAAAACTAACGTATATTTCCTAGAATTCTTTTTAACCTGCTGGGATAACAATCCCGTCTGCCACGATCCTAACTTCCAGAATTTACCTACCATTGACAATAGCCTAACGGCAACAATATCCAGAGTAAATACTACTGGACCAATGCATTTCTCAATGGTGACCCCTCTAGTCCAGGGGGGTCCAACCCCTCCTCCATCACAACCACCTTTTATTCAACCCTCGGAGGCCAACGATCTACAAATTCCACAAACAGATATACCCCAGAACTCAGAAGAGATCTCCGAATTAAAAACTCCAGAACAACTTCAAGTATTACCCACCGAAGCACTAGAAACCAACCGCGCTAGAATCCATAAATGCACGGAGCCCAACTGTGAATTCCAAACGCCGTGCGCAAGAACATATGGAAAGCATGTAAAACAAGCTCACGGGATTAAACCCTTTATATGCTCAGATTGTGGTACGCGGTCTGCGAGGGAGGATACTTTATCACCCCGAGCGCATGCTACGATATGTAAAATAAAGCAGGAGAGGTCGAAAATTAAGCGACCGAGAGAATTACAGGGTGTCGAAAACGCTGTTAAAAAGGCCAAAAAACGGGTATGTCTACCTGATGTACTAAATGAAACAGCTTCGAGAAGCACGTCACCTAAGTCAAGTTTGACTTCCGGGTCCGACCTTTCAATGCAGCCGGATAAGCCGCAAATCAAGATGGTACTTCAAAAGTTCGATGGTATAGTAGATGAGAATAGTTTGTTGGCGGAGCTAAGAGATAGATTGGCGGCTTTCGAGGAAGAGAACAAACAATTGAAAGAGAAGTTGAAAGATATGGAGATTGAATCAAAAGAGATGGAGTCGGAATTATGTAAGGCACGGCAGGGCCGAGAGTACTGGTATGAGTGTTACAAAGAGTGTGAAAGCAGGAAACGAAGGAGGCACGACGATGAGGGCGAGCTATAGTATTCTTTGTTCAACTTTTTTGATTATTTTAGTTTTGTGTTTGAGTGCGTAGAACGCTTTGCTCCTACTAATACTCTTTGGTTTCATTTGAATTGATTTGTTATATTACTGCTTTGACGCTCCGCATTATGTATTAACATCTGCTTTGTTTTGAAAAATGTGCGTGTTCTGTTTAATAGTAAAGTTATAGATCTCTATATTCTACTCTATGTGAGAGTTTGTTTACCTACTTACCGGAGATATCGTTGGTTGCCTTAAAAAAAAGCTAGCATGAGCATTTGTCGTGAGAATCATTTCCTTAATTCCTTTATCTTTCTTTGGGTTTTATTGTTTTGATTGATTGCGAGCATGTTAGTCCTTTTGTATACTGAAGTATATATTATGATTCAGCCATGCTGCAGACACGACGCAGAACAGAACAGGCCATAAACCAAGTCATAAAATAGACCGTAAAATAGGCTGTAGAACACACTGTAGAGTTGGCTATAGAGGCTATAAAGTAGGCTGTAGAGCAGGCCTTATAGCTTAGACGTGATGGCAACAAGTCTCGGGGGTCTCGTTCATCGATACACCATCTATTTACTACTATGCAGGAAACCTAGAAAGGAATTTCGCACTAGGCTTGGGTACAAGGTGACACTACACCGGGTCCTGAATAATATTTATTATTACAAACACCTAAATCCGCCATCCCCACTATGAAAACGCCATGGTAATGCTATACAAGGTTCCAGAAAGCATGCATCCAAAAAAAACAAAAGCACAAGATAAACCCCGCCAAATCATGCTATCAAGAAAGAACAACCATGCCTCTGCCATCAAGATAATACACACTAGAAACTACTTATGATAATGAATATGTACCCGCGAACAAAGTTTCTTGCATTGCCAACCTCCTCGCAATCTTCTCCCTCTGCCTTTGTTCTTCCTTCTCTCTTTCTCTCCTCTCCTCTTCATCAACCCTCTTAGGCGGCCTTCCGGGACTCTTCGTTCCTAAGATCTGTGCTTCCCTTTCTGCGAGCCTTTGTCTATCGCGCTGTAGCTGTGCATTGATTCTATCCCTTGCAAGCTTAGCCTCGTTCTCACGCTGTATCAACTCGGCTTCAAACTCTTTAACTTTCCGTCTTGCATCTTTGCTTTGCAAATTTTCAAGTCTAACCCACATTGTCGGCTTGATAGAACCAGAACCACGGAGTTGAACGTGATAAGCTGGTGCGCCGTCGAGGAGCATCTTATTGATGATTCTGTCTACCTCGTGGCGAAACACTCTCTCCTCATTGTCGGAATCTGGTTTCTTGGCCGGTTTGTGAAGTTTGTTAGGTTTGTGAAGTTTCTCAACGGGTTTCTTCAGCTTATTTTGTGGCGTGGGTGGGTGAGCTTGGACAATTTTGCGTGGAGGTGAGTGATCATCTGAGACTTCTTCCGGTCCATTACGGCCGAAGCGGATTCTTCGACGCTTCTTAGGACGTTCTGGATCTGCTGCTGGATTTTGACCTGTGGCAGAGAGGGTTCGACGGTGATGGGAAGAAGAGGCAGAAGCCGACGAGATGTTAGCGCCAGCAGTTCTGATGGTTTGCTCTATCAAATCATCTTCCTCCTTAGGGACCTTTGGTGGGCGGCCAGGACCACGTGCGCCAGATGGTGTTCCGCGAGGTTTGGGAGTTCGTGTAGGTCTTAGCGTACGCGTTGGAGTTGAAACTTCCGGCTGTGTGATCGGTTTAGGGGTTGGGTGACCACTTCGTGCAAGCTGACTCGTGAGAGTCAGAGTTGGGAGTTTGGACAAGTCGAGTGGACGGACTGGCGTAATAGGCTTAACAGAAACCGGGAACTCGCTAAGAGAGGAAGTCTCTGATGTGCTATTCGATGTATTTGAAGTCACCGATCTCACAACATTCTTTGACCCCTTGGGTCTTCCTCGTACGGATGGCGGTTTCGCAGCTACAGAGAAGCTGAGTGGGATGTCCTTGTGGCTAGAAGTAGGACTAGTCATTCTCGGGATGTTCTTGGAGCCCCGAGGACGTCTTCTTCCTCCAGAAGTGGCACTCGCTTCCACCACGTTGCTTTTAGCGGCTGGACGGGCTTGAGGTCGTATGGGATTGCTGACACCGCGGGTAGGGGTAAGGGGAGGTCTTCCCCTAGTTCGCTTTGTGGCTGCTCGAGTAAGACGGGCCACCGTTTGACCCCTAGTCGATGTTGATGGTCTGCCTCTCGATCTGCCTCTTCCTGATCTCCCGCCATCCCAAGATTCGTTATCCGACTCGTTTTCTCTGATGGTTGCCAATATTTCTGCGTCTGTAATATCGAATTTATCGTATTGTGAAGCAAGAATAGGGCCTCTAACCCCGGTAACATCTCGAACTGCTTCCTCCGCTTCCTCCTCCACCTCGTCATCATTGTTCTCGTCCTCGCTGCTATCTGTTATTGGGATGTTGAACTCTTCCGGCATTCCCAGTCGGTAGCAGTTGTCCAAAAAAATCCTGGCTTCGGTTCTCCTGCCCCGCCTTTTAACAGCCCCAGAGGTAATACCTGTCCCACCTGCGAAGGCTCCTCCAGGGGGTTTAAAATTTGGGAAGTACCATGTTTCAGGATTCTCTTCTCTCGCAAAGAGGTCATTTTCGAAGTCTTCGAGAACTTGAGGATCGATGTGGTCGAGAATTTCACTTCCTTCGACGATTCTGGTGTGGCCATCTTTGTAAATGATTTGATATGTCACATGGCCATCATCTCTGGTATATCGCCAATCAATTGCAACCGCTTCCCATTCATCGGGGTTAAAAAGATGATCCGCAACATCCTCGTATTTGGCTAAGATCATTTAAATATCAAGTCAGTGATACTTTTTTGGACTGGAAGGACAGTTCTAGAGGGTTTTATTCATATAGGAAGACCTACGCATAATAACCACTACCTCGAAGTTTGTTTTAGCTGCAACTTCAGCATGCCTATTAAGCACCTCGTTGACTATCTCTTGTTTAGCCTTCTCCTCTTGTCGTTCAAGTTCGTCAGGATCTTCTTGAAGAAGATTGGGATTTGCCATCGACCGTCTGGGGGTGACATCGACATCTGCTAAACCCGTCTTCGTCGGAGTCCTAACGCCATCGTCGGGCACATCTGAATCTTCTGAATCCTCTTCGGTCCCGGAGATTTCCAATTGTTGAGGCGGTGAGCTTTGGGAAAAACCAGGGATTCTTCTAGACCCGATTCCCATCAACTCGTCACTCGCATCCTCGTATTCCTCTTCATCTGAGTCTTGGTGGTCAGATGCTTCAGGAAGGAAATCTTCATCCATTTCATCGAGATCGCCATATCCGTTGTCGTCCTCTTCATCAGATAGCTCATCACGCTCCTGCATCACCTCATCGGAATCAGAATCTGTATCTTCAAATGGCCGTAATAAATCCCTCTTCGAAAAAGGGTTTGGAGCAGTAGGCGAGCTCCCATGACGATGACCAATGAGACCTGAAGGCCTCGGCCTAGGCTTTGTCTTGAGCGTCGAAACAACAGGGCTCTTCACGACGATGACGGATTCATCATCTTGAGAATCGTCATCACCACTACCCTTGGTGGCTTCTTGGATCTGGACTCTTCGTGCTGAATAATCAGATGCAGGACTATCTCTAGCAGATGTCTTTCTTGAAACGGATTGCTGCTGTTGCTTCTGCTCTCTCGCTTCGCTTAAAGCCGTTGTGGTTGGAACTGTAATTGGCGTTGTCTCGCGTTGTGGCTTCTTCTGCCAATAATTCTCCAGCGTTGTCGAAATTAGTATTCCCGAGCTGCTGGCCTTTGGAGCCTCCGAACCAGGAGAAAGCTTTGGTTTTGATTCCTTCGGTGGAGGCATTTCGACACCCTCTACTTCGTCGTCATCTTCGTCGTCATCATAATCTTCTGTTGTCGATGAAGTTTGGTATCTCGGTCTTCCCGAAAACATCGTGATTTCCCTATTGCATGGTAAAAACCCAAAAAAATTTCGATGGGGTAAGTTAAAGGGGATTTGTTTAGGGTGAAATTGTGCTTTAATTTCGAGATCTGAATTAAAAAGAGGGAAGAAAAGGAAATAAAGATGGAATTTGGGTTTTAAAACAACACATTCTTGTCGAATACACTACCAAAGGGACTCCCATATAATTGATTTTAAACCCAATCAAATACCCTGTCCTTGATTTTAAGTTAAAATGCTTAAAATTTTAAAAATTTATTCAAGTTGAAAATCACTGGCACTGGTAGATTTTAACCTCTAGGCCATTTTAATCATGTAATAACTACTACTAGGATTTCAATTTAAAATTTAAAATTTACACCTATTGCTTGCTTAATCTTCTTTTTATCATTACTTGATTTTTTTAAAAATAATTTTTTGGATGTGGCTAAAAATAGTGGCTTGTCAAAGAAGTTTATCAAAAATTTGAGTGTTGCTGAGATTAATGTGTTGCAACAAGGGAAGGTGAGGCGTCGCCTCTGCCAGTGCGTTGCGTGATACCCGGACCATGGCTTCGAATTCGCAGCCTCGTCGTCTCATTAATTTGCATAACATTGTCAGAACGTATCAGTCCGGATCTACAAATAGCGCCGACAATTTCCAGGGAGATCATAGTCCCGTTGCCAGGTGCCGGCTGGCCACAGGTGTATGGAACTACGGCTTACCGTGCTTGTTAAGTTTTGGAAGAGATTTTGGGATCATTTTTGAATGATAGGTCAGTTTTCCCAAGAACGACTAGCTTTGAGGCCGGAAGAGCTGTATGGTATCCACATCTACTTGGTAGCTTACGGTATTGCGGCTGGAGGGAGCAGTTAGTAGTGTGGTCCTATTGGACCTAAAAGTATCTGAAACTGGTGCTTGCCAGGCTAGCTCAGTTGTTAACATTGCAAACACAACTGATATACCATTACTCCTATAGTGAACCTGATATAGAAATAAACCCGGTCGGTAATATCATGCATGGCCTGATTATCGACCAAGGTGCGCCTATATATTCCTCAATAGAAGTTTAGGGGTGAGGTCTGCCTTAGTCTCGAGGCCAAACGCCGCGGTCTGCCTATGAGACAACTATAAAGAGACCATAGATATGAGATCGACAGAAAATTTGAAAAACGAACATATTTTCTTTGTACCTACTTTCTGGAGTACATACGTTCTAGACTTATAGGTCTAAGCGGCCCTAAAGGGGCTACCGTTTTGGTTCAGCCGTCACGATGGTCTAAAAGTTGTCTCGTCGAATCTCGACGTCGTGTTACAACAAATTATGCAAGGGGACATTGACTAAAGATTTAAATTTTATAATAGGACCTACGTCTCGGAGACAGGTAAGTAACGCACGCGTGCGGAAAACCGTAGATATATTGATCGATAATTTACAATACATGCACTGAAATCCAACATTATCTCCACCCTCGAGGCCATTATATTAGAGGCCTTGAGCTACCGTCTCTTGCGAAATTGCGCAGCCATTTCACAAAATATGATATCTCGATACAAAAGATTCCAATCAATATTTGAAACCTCCAGTCCTTGTTCTGAGGACGCCTTCAGGATCTGCCTGGAGCTGGAGAGCCTTGAACTTAGCATAGTTCCGATAACTACCTGTAACATTCTGATCCGACATTGCATCGTTCATAAATAGTGGCAGATATACATCCGTAACCGGTCCATACTGTCCTCCAACCCAAACAGGGATTCTACTCTCGATCCAGTCTGTCAAATCTCTGGAGAACTGAACCATGATCTCGTCGTCTCTCTTATCGGCCCATGAGCATTGGATTTCCAAGATAAGGCGGTCTGGATCTGATCCGGTCAAACCCATGGCGTTACCACCGCGGTCCTCGCTATGCTGGCCAACGATGGAAGATAGTGGTTGGAAGTCTACGGAACACTGAGAGGTCAATTTGAAAGGGTCTGATAGGAATTCCTTGGTGATGTCTCCCATTTTGTCTGAGATTTCGGCGTAGATTGCAGGGTTATTAGCGATATAAGGGAGGGTAAAGGTCTATGAGGCGTTATGGCAAGTTAGTTAATGTTCGAGGCTCAAGGATATATATCGGTGGGTTCGTGAAATCCAGATCTTACCCTAAACGAGATTCTTGAATTTAACAAAGAGGCACCCATGCCGTTCGATTTGAGCTAATATAACCGGTCAATCTAGAATATCAAAACCCTCTTCTGTAAGAATAGGCAACTTACCAGCTCTGGATATGTCTGCGTCTCAGTAATATCAATAATAGAGTCAATCTTGAGAAAGTCCGCAAATGGTCCCGTTGTTGGTGGAGTTTCTCCGTCATAAAAGTAAAACATAATGAATGCCCTTGTGCCACCGATTGCGAATGTATGCGAAGCAATGATAGCGGCCTTCTTGTCTTGTGTATTGTATGGCACAAAATCGTGGAGTGCCTTGAAGATAGCATCGGCTTTAGATCCGTCATAGATGCGCATGCCACCCCATACTTTACCGATGGGGTATGCCCTAGCGGTGAATTGGGTCACGATTCCTTTTGCTATGTTAGATTCTAGATCTGTTTTGCTGTGAAATTTGGGATAAAGGTGACGAACCAAATTGACTACCACTTCCTCGCAGGGCAACTGCGAGTTCGGGTTGATCTGCAGCATTGACATTAATTATGGTGCCGTTGGCAGCGACGATTTCCCAGCCGACGATATTCTAACCCTTGTGGTCAGTTCAATCTTCTTTAATCCAAGCTGACATAGTTACACTCACATCAGCGGCTAGTCCGTACTGCGAACTCAAGAAGGATATTCCTCCTTGAAGCAATAATCCAGCAATTCCAACAATCCCTGAATCCGTACGTCAGCTTCAGAAAACTATAAACTTTGGATATGGGTATAGCTACCTAACCGCCCTCCTACTACGGTCACTCCTTCCTTGTTCAAAGCAGTAATAACATCATTCCACTCCCCACCAGGCTTTACAAGAGCCACGTTTCTAGCTCTATCATACGTCGTCCCCGAAAGCTTACTGAGTGAAATGAGCACTCCATCTTGAACAGTAGCGTGGCCAATATTTGGATCGTGTCCTCCGCTCTTTGCGGTGAACTTCACATCTGGATATTTGTTCAAGATCTTCACAGCCGTTGAGACGTCTAGCGCTGACTCGGGAAGAATGATACAAGCAGGCTTGAGATCTCGTAGGACGGTTGACCAGTACTCGCCAACTTCGTTCTGGTAGGTAAGGCTCAGTGGGAAAGAAACACGACTTGATAAGGCTTTGGATATTTCCTGGCAGGCTTTTATGGTGGAATCACTTGCTGCGCCTAACGCCTGTTGGCCCATAAGCCCCACGATGGACAAAAAAACGGAACTAGAGATGCGCATCGTTGCGATTTATTAGAGATTGGAATTATATGTGCTGGCAAATATCCATCTATTCTATCAACAGAGGAGAACTTGTTCGCTATTTAAATACCTCTCAATTGAAGTTCTACAAATCCGTATAACTATGGATACCTAATTCGATCAACCGAAGTTGGGAACCTACGCGGCTTAAAAAATGAAGAAAATGAATTTATGAAACTATTAGGGAATGGTTGCACATTGCACATGCAAACGCGACACACCGAGGTTTTCTTCTATTCCGTAGAATCGGTTGCAATTGTACTGTTGATCATAGTTCAAAGATCCTTCAATCTCGAATTCTGCGTTCCTAAGAAGGAAATGGGTTTATATACGCTCTTATGCAGTGGTTCTTTCTCGTTGTTTCAGGAGCAATGCAGACTGCTATTTGTATGTTTAACCCCTGCGGCTGCCCCGCCTTTGTGCGAGATAAACAAACCTACAAATCCCAGTTCGTCTGAAAACCGTAGTCTGCCTGCTGCGGTCGAAATATCTGGCCACCTACAGAGATCGAGAGCCAATTTTGCAAGGTCCCAATTGTAGCGACGATGCCTTGAGGCTTCGGTTCATCGCTCGGCTTGTACATATACTATCCGGATGAGTCTTGGATTTATTGCGTCGAGGGTTTATCCGAGGTAGCGGGCATGCAGTCGAGTATCCGTATATATTAAGGGGTCCGGAGGGAGCTTACATGCATACATATACATATCGTGGAGGTTGCGAGGCCCGTATACCAAAAATCTTCCAACTCTTTACCAAAAAAAATCATTTTGCACATGGATAGCACGAAATCGTAACGAGGATGTTGGTTTAGAGAATTTAATATATTTGAAATCGAGAAGGCAATATTACCCTATAGGGAAATAGTCTGGTATACGACGTAGTGGAGAGAGAGATCTGTGATCTGGGGGTGGGGACAGACGATAACACATGTTGGAATTCCTAAGTGTGTTGTAGGTTACTGTTATACGACGGCTTTATAAGATAGCTTGCCCCGCGGCGCTTATCGTCCGGGGATATTGTGGAGTATGCTGGCCGCAGTCTGTCCGTCTCCGCATTGTGTCCTGTTTGTAAGAACCAGGCTCTTGTGCTTTGCTCAGGCTTAATTATCATCCGTACTTTCCCTCCTTTTTTTCCCCTAAAAGGTACCCGTTATCAATAAATTGATTTTAAGAAATATATGTGTTCTGTGGTCTTCGCATGCTAGAAATACAATGAGGAAGTAATTAACAAAGTAACATAGGGCACAAAAAGAGATTGATATCGGCTGATTTAACCGGCGTCTGAGGACGAATATTATAGAGATTGGTCTGTCGTATATGCCGCCAGGGCGTATATAACTCAGGGTTTAGCGAGTCGATTTTTTTTGTCCGGGTCGAAAGTCGAATACTGACTTCCCAGGCCCAACTTCATCTACGACAATGCAGCCGCTTTCTGCTTTGGCAGTTTCTTTTCTTCCGTTGATAAACAGGTGTGGTGGGAACTGTTGTGGCTTCGCTAATTTGTACGGGATCAACACCCGGGCTGTTGTTCCTTCTGGTATCTCGACTTCGAGGACACCAAGTTGATAGTTAACGACGACGGGGCCTTTCATTGTTGGAACCCTTCCGTATATTTCTTCCAAGCTCCCAGGTTGGGGTGCAATCAAGATCTTTTCGAAACCCGGTTTCAATGGGCGAACACCCAGCATATATCTTGAAATAATGTTGGCGGGAGCGGCGCCCCATGCATGGTTCCAGGTCAGGTTTGGTTTGTATTTCACGTCCCAAGCTTCCAGCGTCATTGTTGAACCAATTTGGATCATATGCCACCAACTGCGATCGCTGCGCGAGATCATCAATTGTAATGCATATTCATCTCGCCCTGCTTTGTAGAGAGCTTCTAGCAAGTATTGAGCACCATAGACGCCACATGCCATACCACGCGATTGTATAAAATCTGCAACTTGATTTTGATAACCCCGTGGAACGAGATCGAAAGCAAGCGAGAACATGTTTGCATGCAAAGAGGCATGGGTTGACCCTTCACCGTCGATATAGATCCCTCTTTTTCGGTCGAAGAAAACGGCATTGAAGGCATTATAGACCGCCCTTGCTCTTGATTTGAAAAGATGAACGTCTTGGGTTTGCCCTGTCGCTTGCGCGATAACTGCCATTTCGAGCAACGCATGGTAGTAGAATGCATTGACAACGGTGTTGATATCTGGTCCGGCTAGATTTTGTTGATCCCCGTCGTTGAAGCCGTCTCGCTCACCGGCTGGCCAGTCCACGATCCCCAATGCGCGGATTAGACCATCCCCGCGAGCCTTTTCCATCAATAGTTTCTTTCTAAGCGCATCATAGTTATTATTGGCCAATGCAATGTCGCCTGTGAACATATAGTCGAATGCTGCTATCATTGGCATGTGCAGGCCCCACTCTGTCGGCCAGGTTGGGTGTTTGAGTAGGTGCTCGAAAGTGTATTGAGATACTTCAGGGTTTGCATCGACCGCCAGGTGCGACAGCTGGTTGATGTATGAATCTGCTTCATATGGAATACGCTCTCGTTCACCGTCAATATAGACACCGAACGCCGTTGTCGCCTTGATGGTATGTTTGCATAGATCCCAAACAGCATTGAGCGTGTCATTAGAACTTCGGAAAAAGCTACTGTTGTCGTCGAAAGCAGTGTGCACCCATTGCTGATGCAAGGCTTCTGCATTTAAACTGGTTGGGGCGTTGTCGATTTCGGCGTAACGGAAAACGGTAACTTCGCCAATTTCAGGGGGCATATGCACCGCCTGCGGGTTACTGTGTTGTGGTTTGGGGGGAATTTGAAGCTGGTAAACGGTTTGATTAGATTGTGTAACCAGCGACAACTCTTGATAATTCACGCTCCCATATGGTCTTCGGTCGATAGCCCCCGTCGCATCTAGTTTCTCGCCCAGACGAATTGTGAAGTTGGTCGCAGTAACGGGAAGAGGGATATTGATTTGGAGGTTGCCGTAGGCGTCGGCGCCGAAGTCTGCGAACACAGTTGCGCCATTTCCAATACGTTTGAACTGGACGGGAGCCACAGGCGTGATTCCTGGTTGAGGTCGATCCATAATCGCGATTGATATTGAGGTAAGTTTTCTAGATTTTGGATGAACTTGACCAAGTTGACAGAGTGTGTGATAAGAAGTCGTTTATTATAGGGAGTAGCTATTTATGGATTCAACATTTGATAATAGATTCTCAACCAGGCCTTCTCAACATGCGTGCGTGCACGGTTCGAGCGTCGCAACAACATTCGGGTTCTTAAATATAATACAACAGTACATCCCTCCGCCTTTATACCAACGGCGATGACATTGATCTAAATGAAAAGGGAATCTCCGGGCTCTGCCGGTATCCAATTTGTTGCTACCCCTCGGCACGGCATTTATTCCTGACGCCATGATATTGGCCAGCACGTATATACACCCGTTACGGGTATGATCTGATGCTAGTGGTATTCGGTTACCATGCTAGGAATAGAGATTCCCACGGCCTTCCTGCCCTGAAATTGACAATGGTTGATCAACCTGATTCAAAGTCTGCCCTAATTCTTGGCATCCCTAGTTCAGATTCTCTGCCGTTTATTCCGTGAAACATGTTAGCTTCTGAAATTCTGATCTAGACTTTAGACACGTGCCGGGATATGGAAGGATGCTAAGAGATTCTCTATAAAATAACTTTAAAGTGTGGCAGGAATTCTATACGGGGCGTGGGTCTTGATATGGCATTTTCTAAGGTACCCGCAGCAGTATTTTGTCAACTTTGGGTTTATTTATATGGACTTGAAACTTGTAAAATGAATGGCAGATTCAGAATGAATGGAAAGGAGTTGCAGTTGGCCGAGTAATTCTTTTGTGGTAGTATTTTCCCTTAAATTTACAGAGGCTCTGATATAGATTTCATTCACACACGACCTACGGAAATTCCCAATAAAACATCGGTTCTTCTCGGAAAACTGAGGTCACGAAAATAACAAATATCTCGACCAATTAATTGATTAAATATCAAGATTAGCCCGTTAATTGACATTGCAAAAGCAAGGGCAGAGAGCCGATGGGTGTTATTTTCGGTGTTGAATTATCCTACCAAGCGACTACAAAATGGGAATAGCTGCAAAGAGCGCTGCAGCCTCGTGCCGCCTCTTCTTTCCCCTCTTTCTAATCATTCAATTCTCAAATGCGGGGTCTTTTGAATATAGGGGAGCTAGGGTGCAATTGGATTTTAGGATGTAGATCCAAACCTCGTCAATGAATGAGAGGTTGGGACGCAGGGTCGCAACATCGAAAATTGAAAGTAGGTGGTCAAAATGCGCATCCACTAAAGCATGCAGGTGACAAAATTGGGACACTGTCGAACTCGGGATCGGGTTCCGATAGAATCATTCGCAGTCGGAGATCCACTCTACCAATTGATCTAGGAAACTATTGGTTTAATACCAGCATCAGCGTTCTAGTGACTACGTCAGTTAGTTAGTAACCTAAAGATCCCTTGGACGAGCGAAATATCTGATTCTTTCAGTTCCCGCTTTGTTTGCTTCTGTATGCAGATTTTCCGATATAAATTTAACTACAACACGTTAGCATCGTGAAATAGACTGCATATGCACGCGATTGGATTAAGTTGCGATCTTCCGGAGATTTTTCCCGTTCCACTGAATACCGCTTAATAATTTATGAGATCCTGCCCGTGAAGAACTTCTTGGACTAGACATGGTTGGTTGGTGGTAGGTTGGTGCGGGGCAAGTACAGTGCGAAATCTGCTGAATGGGTTCTCGACGAGCTGAATATCTTGCATTTTGTGCCGTGTCTTGTACTTCTGTATGCAGAGTCGAGTGTGAGATCACACTGGAATCATGGACCCTTGAATTCAATCGATCAAAAAAACGCGGTTACCGAATCTAATATTGAAGCTCAAGTGTTGATTGTGCCGTTGAACTCGTTGGGCAACCTACAATTGGTCACTTGGTGAAGCGCTGAGGGGAAGCTCTGGTTTTCAAATCCGGTAGATGCATTGCAAATCTTTTTGTATCGGGATTATAACAACTTTCAATACAATATGATCTGTCTTTTTTCTTCAGATGTGCGAAATCGCAAAGGCTTCACATAATGACCCTCCGAAGCAGGAGCCTCGGAATTGAGGAAAGCCAAAATATAAAAGAGAGCAGAATCACCCTACGAAGCTGCTCCATCATGTCAATCAAGCTCCAGAGTTTCCTCCAGATCTATCGTAATATTATACTCTGAAAAATACTTATCTTCTCTATTCTTGATTTCAAATCATGCCTCATACCCTTTTTAACGTCAAGATATATGAGGCCGAGGGGACCCCAAAAGTGACAAATTGTATCAGCGTGGAAGATGAGATCACTGATGATCTTCCACTCTCTAAAATCCGAGATTTCCTCGTAAAGGATAAAAAACTTGACTCGGACAAGTAAGTAGTTTATGGGCTCTGTCGATATATCGAACATTATGAGCCTATAGCCTAGATCAGAACGAGTAATTGACATTCATTGTGTTAGGGCGAAACTTGCTTTCTGCACCAGAGATGGTGCTCGTATGGTCGACGGCACCAAGTTTGGTGTCTACCAACATCTTATCCAGGTAGATATTAACCACAACATATTCCAAGATGCATATTAAATCTAAATTTGTACTGACTCTGTTGAAAAGAAGCCCACCGAAAAGAAGTCTACTGAGAAAAAGGAGGGTGAAGGTGGAGAGAAAGCAGAGGAGAAAGAAAATAAAGATGGGGAATCATCGAAATTCAAAGCCTATGATGTTTACTTTCAGGCTCCGAAAACGAAGAAGAAGAGAATGACGGAACTCAGTGAATCCGCGAAGGAACTTCTCAACAGCAAGCTTGACATGGACTTGGTGGTAAGTATATCGGATTCTCCTGTGTATTACAAACCATGTCCTATCAACGTTTAACCCTAGTATCCAAACATAGAAAAACCAACCGGAACTCATTGCGGCTACTCTCAGGGAGCTTTCAAGTACCTACAATCATGACAAATACAAGGCGCTTACAACTGGTGAAGTTGTGTAAGCTATATCTTGAGTAGACTCTTATCGGATTTATTAGCTAATTGTCGCGATAGTACCGGGGCGACGATGTCAGAAAAGGACTGGACAATTGTTCTCCGAAACACTAATTTTTTAAATGGTCAGAGAATCGTATTCTCCAAGAACACTAATGGCTCTCGCACCTTCCAAAGGATTGATAGGGCACCTTTCTCAGGTTAGTATATTTCCTTGAAACGTCTACCCTATGCCATGGGGGGTTAATGATACGAACTAACGATACCTTAATGATAGCTTTTAGAATTAAGGCGAGAAATATTGACTCCCTCGATGTTGCCGACTCCTCGATCGTCGTTAAGGTAATGACCCACCGATCCAACCTAAAAGTTAATTCCATAGAATCTGATCGTGAATACGCCGAACAGCAAGAATATAGAATTCCGATCTACGTTACGAACGACGAGTCCTACGTCAATGTATTCGAAACTGCTAGTACCCTTTCTAATAGTATGGCCTCCAGTTCTTTCTCACAAAGGGACATTGAGGCATCTGCGTAAGTACGTCCAAAAAAGTTCTAAATGGGAAATCGGAGGCTGACCTTCGGTTTATAGCGGAGGAGGACTTTTCGGTGCAAGTCTCTCTGTCAAAGGAGGATTTAGCGACAGTGAGAGCAAGGCCCTAGCCAGGTCATCTTCAAGCTCTACAAGGTCTATGAATATTACCTACAATGTCCGTATTTGACTCGATTACACTAGAGAGGCAAAGCTCTGACTGGATGTATACGCAGTTCCCACGGGCGGTTTTGCATTTAGACCCGCGAGGTCTAGAATTAACGGAACAATGTGCAAAAGACTTAAATAACGTGGACGATGCAGATTCCCTTGTGCAATTCCACCATGACTATGGTATTCTTAAAGCTTCACCTGATAGTTTTCAATTCGAATCGACTGGCTAAGTTTAAACTAGGACACTTCTTTGCAGGGAATGTGCAATTAGGAGGAAGACTTTTCGCCTCTGAACAATTTTCCTCTACGGCATCGGGAGAATCCACCAAGGTTGCGAACGCAATGAAGTACTCCGCCGCAGCATCGTTCTCTTATGGCTCGTTTTCGGCCTCAGCGAGCTATAGCAAGGAAGAAAACTCAGCAAGTTCAACCAGCAAGCAATCCAGCCAAATGAGCAGCCAACTCTCCTGGGAAGCTCAGGGTGGGGATACCATCTTGTGTAATAAGTAAGTAGTCCTAGCGATTGCCCTTTTTATACCTTAAGTTCTTTGCGATTGGCAACACTACGTCAGCCTTGATATCTTGTTAATACGATATCTTCTCCAGCCCGCCCGCTTGGTGCCCTTCTGTAAAACCGTTCCAAAACTGGAGAGTCATTAACGTAAGCCCCTTCACAAACCAATTGGAGAAAGCTTTACCGTTCTGACAAATTTGTGCGGGCGTCGAATAGCAAAAAGATGTTATGCCCATCGGAGACTTCATCGGACAGTTCACACAATGGAAGCATATCCCAAAGAAGTTCGCAGGTATAATGCAAGGTTCTAAAAAGAAGGTCGCCTGCAAGTTTAGACTGAAAGCAAAAAATGTGGAGGGCGTCAGTGATGAGTATTACGGTCTGCGAAAGGACCCTGTGAAAAAGCGACTTTGTAAGTGCTTAGCATACATCAGCGATATTTCTGCCTCTAAGGTTAAAAGATAACCTAAAAAATGATATTATCAAGCTATACTAATTCAAATTTTACGAACAGTGAATGTATGGAGCAAGTATAATGAAGAAATAACAAAAAACGCAGATAGCATTTTCGAAATCGCACAAGCCTCCGGGCACGCATTGACGCTGAAAAGTCGTATGAATGAAGATTCTTTCACAGTTGGGTTCGCTGAGTACGTGGGAGTCGATATTTTTAACAACGGCTGTAGCTTTGAAGTCGAAGTCGAGACCGTTCTTGGGAGAACGCCACAGGTAAATAATTTCTCCTGTCTTTTCTAAGTCGTGAACGTTCTAATTAGTCATACTAATCAAACCGCGAAATATAGTTGGAATTAAACGTTCCGTATCGCATATACAACCCCGCCTTTAAGATGTATTTGGCTGCGGACGACTATGGAAGCTGGAAAGATCGCTACTTTGCCTATTGCTTCTACTGCAAGGAGAACCGTGCCTCTAATTGGGTCTTTAGGATCCATGGGGATCGGGCTAGGAAGGGGGTTATCGAGGATAACCAAGAGGTTGAGTTGACATTGCTGGATGATAATGGCCAGCCGGTTGGGTTTGTGCAGCGATTTACTGGGGATATGAGTACACTTTTGGTGAGCCGCTATGGTGTCGATGATGGTGCAGATAAGACTACAAGGCATAATGCCTGTGTTATCTATGAGGACTGACAAGTGAGGTTCCTGAATCCATTTCATGGAGGGATGCAAGCTTGTTAGCCTTTTCAGGTTGCTTCGTGCTTTTCAGTTAACAGTTTGGACCCCGGTATATCCCTTGCCTCCATTGTCTATGTATCTAATCAGAAACCAAAGAAACGAGGTGTTTGATCTATCAGGATGGTTCCATTCGCATACAGGTTGTGGTATACTAATGTACAGTAGAAAATTATGGCAAGTCGTAACTTCGTGATAAGCAATCGATTGAAAAAATGATTCGGTTGCGTGGTGTATCTAAAACTTGATACTTCTCTTCCGGCCTGTGTACTTGGAATCCGACTTCACAATCTTTCCTTTCCGTCGGTCCATTTCCTTCTTCTTCATAATCCAGGCTTTGGTGCCCTGCTTCGCCTCGCCCTTTGCTTTAGCCAGCAACTTCTTTCGATTATCGTACACATCCACACCGTCCATATTCCTCACCACACCCGTAATATCCTTATTCCCTTCTCCACCAACCGTCAGAACCAAATACAACTTCTTATTCTTCGTCTCTGGATCATCCTCCAACAAACCAGCTCCGAAACCCGCCTTTATCGCAGCAGAGCAAATCATATCCCGCTGCTTATCATCTCTCGGATAAAACTGACAAACAGCTTTTCCATCCCTCTTCAAACAAGCGTATAAGCTATCGAAGAACCTCGACAATCTCGTCTTAGGATCCACCCCCTTCTCATCTTCATTACACAGCCATTGAATAGCCGATATACTGATAGCTGCATCAAAGCTACCAGCTCTAAATGGCAATCCTTGTCCCATATCGCCTAACAGCAGATCTCCGTCGACTTCTCGATCTAATGCGACAGCAAGCATGGATGGTGAAATGTCCATTCCTATCCATGTGTGCGGTGGATCTCCTTCTGAGAGGATCTCGCCGGAAAGCCCGGAACCGCAACCGATATCGAGGATTAACGAGGGGGTTTCAAGACCGAGGAGTTCGAGGGCTCGGTTTGTCATGCTGGCTTGGATGTTTTGGATACGAGAGGATGTGGTGTATTTTCGGGATTCTGTGTCATTGTAGAACAGATCTGGAGGGCTAAAGAGTTGTCAGTATAATTACGGATATGATAAGGGTTTGGATTTAGAAGAGACATACAGGTTATCTTCTGGTCGAGACATCTTGAAGAATCCGGGGTAGCACTAGGTAGCTACTGTCCACGAAATCGATATCGATTGTCGTACGTAATGAATATTGTAAGATTAGGAAAAGTATACTGACGGCAGTTATCAGCGTGGGATCTTTCGGGTGAATGTTCGGTTTCTGTAATAGTGTAGATAAGTTGATTGCATTTGGAACGAGGCGAGGAGAGCTGTTTGGTTTGTGGACGAAATGTCGTAGAGAGAGCTTTCCAGGGTGCACAAGATGAAGAAAATTTGGCGAAAGAAGATTATTGGCTGGAATTTGCAGGGGTTTTGACGGCAACGCACAATTTGCAACAATTTGGAGTGCGCAACACAAACGCGATTTCGAACTGGTGATTTCGAATTGCCTCGGTCAAGTGTACAGTGGCCAGTGGCTTTTGTATTCCAGACTAATCTCGTTCTCGCCTTCCACCATGTACCATTTCTAGGCTTTTAGGAGAGAGTTGGTTTTCAAGCTACTTGTATTATCTCTATAAAATCGTCACCAACCCACTGCTTTACATACATCTCTTGCACCTCCCCTGATCTAACAGGCGGAACTTCCCAGCCCGGATCACCCCCCACCCCAGCGCAATACTGCCAATTGCCCCAAAATCCACTAACATCATAATCTACCAGACAGTACTCGAACCACTCTGCCCCGATCCGCCAATCTATCCCAAGCTGTTTTGAAAAATATCTCGCCACAACGTCTCTCCCTCTATCAGATGTATACCCCGTCAAGCACATTTCTCTAAGAACCGCATCTATTATGGGATTCCCTGTATTTCCCTCTATAAATCTTTGAACCTGTTGTCTTATATCGGTGTTGTCGGCATGTTTCCATTGGCGGTCTAGTTCGCCTTTAAATCCTTCTAGTCTGAAGAGTTTGCAGCCGTATTTGCGAGAGCAGAGTCTAAGGTAGTCTCGCCATAGTAATTCAAGTCGGATAGCCGCTGTACCTGTATTTTCACCTTCTGCGTATCCTTTTGCGTACTGACCGAGCTGTGTTTTTCCTCCTTCAAAGTTCACGAGGTATTCATGGATTTGACGGGCGGTGAGACAGCCAAGTGATAGCCAGGCTGCAAGCTTCGTACTTTGATCCTCGCCGATAACCCCACGCCGTGGATCCCTGAATTTAGTTATTGCGCCTGACGTTATGAGGTATTTTAAGTGTTCAAGAGCATAGGCCTCGCCGCCGTGGAATGTGTGTTGTGATTTCGCACCGATTGGGTATGAAGGAGGGATCATAGCCACGGGATTCTCCTCCAGGGGTTTTACAAGTCCGGATATCCATCCTTCTAACGTATTTGGGACTCGGAAGGGGCTGGGTTGCGGTGGAACTCTTGTTGGTAAGGGTGGTAGTATGTCTGGTGGTGGTAGAGGCTTCCGAGGCGCATCTCGGAGAGGACCGACGGTTTTTTTGAATTCGGAAAAGGTATCTGGGATTTCTTTCGGTGTCATGTATGTGAGATCTCGACTAATATCATAGTTAGAAAACCGATTGGCCAAGTGTATACCAGGAGATATTATGATATCCATGCATACTCGTCAACAAGGAACTTCTCATCCTTCCATGTCCTGGTGTTCACACCTTTCATCCCAGCCACCCTAAAGACGTTTCTTTCATCTGTTTTTTCAGCTACTCCTTCTTCAGCCGTAATCCATACCCCTACTACCTCACACTTAACACCCGCATAATTCCCTTTCCCACTTTTGAAATAGTCTAGAATGTATTCAAGAACATCATCTATCCTACCAACTCTAATCGCAACTCCACTTCCTATACTTTCCAAACTCGCTTTAAAATCCCATACCGACTCTGCCCAGAATTTTGCACGGTGGGGTCCACACCGAGGAAATTGACCGACTACGCTGCGGGCGGGCGGATATGGTGATTCTACTGTTGAAGAGGGGTTGGATATTGATGTGTTAGTGATGTCGTTGGTACTCCCATCATTGATGTCGATGTTAGGAGATAAAAAGCCAGAAATTTCTATCTGGCGGGCTGGAAAAACGTATATGGGGAGAAGATGGGTGAATTGGGCACGGTTTTTGGAGAGGAGTTCGGAGATGTGGTGAAGGATGGGGTTGTCGGTCAAGCGAAGCTCGCGGCGGACTATACTAAGATGCCAACCCTTGTTAGGATTAAAAAGACCCAATTTTGATACCTCTTTGAGGAAATAGAATCATGTACGCTGAACTTGCCTATGTATATTAGAATCTTTTCCGTTCTCTCGTCATTAGGCATTTCTTTCTTTTGATTCTGTCTTCCAATGATTTAAATGGTCAGCGCAGACCAAGTCCCTCGTGTTGAATGTCAAGGTTTGAAATGGAGATGTTGAATCGACGAATTCAAGATATGTCACACAAAAAGGTTATAAAGGTCTGAGCCTGGGAACCTTTAAAGTGGAGACATCGGAGTATTAATACTAGTATACTATACTAGCTGAATGCCGCTAATTCGGATAGCTGAAGAGTCTCCAGCCTCGCGGAATTAGCATTCGGAAAGGATACGGGCATTGTTGCATTTCTAATACCAGTCGCAAACGGGGCTTTAAATAATTGGCTGGACTACCTCGACGCCCCGGTTTTTAAATTTCTTGGAAATACCTAATGACATGCAAATGCACGGTGGCACTTTCACTTTCACATTCCTTCGGTGATGCAGAGAGTTCCTGCTTGGAGTGATTTATTCTGGCTAACTACCTAGTAGTACCTAGGTTGATCACCACCAGGATTCTGAGATCTACTAAAATCAAGGAACGGCCAACCCGAATGTGGAATATTTTCCGATTGCAAGCTTTAAAGCGGAAGAAGCCGACTACACCGACGTCGACGTCAAGTCTAGTAGGGCTGAAATTTAAGATTGTTGACGGAACTCCCAAAACTTTTGTCCAATATATGCTGGCCTTTCTCCTTCTAAATTTTCAAGAGATATTAGATACGATTTTTATAGAGTTGATTGGACCTAATAATTTAGTGGTCCATGTGTACATACCTAAGTGCTCGATGCCATGGCTATCGATTTCACCTCGACCCCTATTCCTAGAAACTTCACAAACGAAACGAATCTTTCAGTAGTATCGAGACTTCGGATGTGGCCCTGCTGCTAGTATCGTATACTCAACGGTGCCGGGTTTCTAGCCACAGGGTGCTTGGCCAAGATCCCGCTCAAACCACCATCCATAGAACCTCCCGAAACGTAGACGAGGACTATGTCATGGTTTGCGAGGTTCTGTCTGTCCGTCCAGCATGCATGGACGACGATACCTAGCCATTATTGCCCCACCAAGGATCAAAAGGTCGTCAGGGAGCCTGAGCTCGGTGCATGGTGGGCCTGAGGCGCCGGTTTTCATCGGCCCGCGTTTGGATCTAGCGCGTATCGTAGGCATTGTATTGATGTCTAGATATGTTTTTCGCTCTCCAACAGGAGCTCAGCTAAAAGTATTCTTCGATGGGGAAATGGATAATGGCATTGCACCTACCTACTTACGTCCTAGGTAAGTATTTCTTCGATCGTTGTAGATGGCAGAACAGATTTATGGTAAAACATAGGAAATAGAAAAAGGCCGGAGAGCTGGCAACAGGGCTCGTCTCTCTCGGGACTCTCTTAGCTACCAAAAAAAACCACAACACAACACATAGCTTGCCCATATAAAAGCCCACCGAGTCCTCCAAATTAGACTCGAGGCCGGCGTAATAAGTAATGCGTCTGCTTATACAAAACTAAGCGTACAAGTATGCGGTTGAAATTACTACCAATTGCCACAGCCTATATAATTACTAGTTCGTAGGGAAATCAAGGGATTTCTGGGACGGAAAATCGGTCGTAAAACAACTTTAGAGGGCGAAGGAAGTAATTACGGCCTCAAACGCCTTTTCGAACGATGCCATAATCTAATAAAAACCCGTATGGGAAATAAGTTGGATAATATTTTTGGAGAAAAATATTCGAGTATATACGTATCCGGCACGGGAATTTAATCTAAACTCGATGGCAATGAAATCGATGATGCGACCTTGTGGGTATATATCGATCCTCCACGTGGCTGGAATATTAACTCTTCGCTTTATCAACCTAAAGAGGGTAGATTGGACTTACTTAAATACTTTCCGAGTATGTATGTCGTGACTTCTGTCAATACTTAATTTTAGCCTATACTTAAATCGAAGGGAATATCAGAATTCTTGAATTTGATATTTTGTAGACGGTGTGGTATTTTGTGGTGTGGCGCGGCCAGTGGCGTTGGAGTCGGAGTTAGCTCGAGGTAACTTAGCGGCATCTCCAAACCTTCGCTTCGTCAATTCCCTAAAATTAACATTGCGATGCGGCAACGTTTAACCCGTCCGTAATCTCTCCCTCGCGACAAATCACTTAAACCTCCGACATCACCAACACCACGCCATCAATCACCACCTGTACCTACGCCATATATTCAATTATACACGACTACAAATCATCCATTCTTCGAGTTCTCCCTCTCGTCGAATTCCGGTCGATCTTATATCGCGACGGGATCTCTCCGTGTAGATGCTGTGGGCCGAGTTCTGATGTCACTAGACCACCAGGGTTAGCCTTCCCAGAACTTTACAGCTCGCCCTGGTCTTACATCCCTATTTATCCATCTGGCCCTGGGTAGACGCGCCTTCATCAGCCATATATCGTAGACTAACTTCCAACAATGGCTTCGCCGCCATCTACTGTCGCCTATTCCCAGGCGACGCCTTCCCAGTCGTTCGCCACGACAAACGGCGATAGCTTCCCGACAAACGGACACGAAGCCAGATCTGGTGATGAGGGGTCACCTCGCAGCGCCAAACGCTCGCATGATAGCATGATGAAAGATAGCATGGATATCGACTATTCACCTCCTCGACGCCAGGCCGGAGGGTCTGCTGGTTCGCCTTCAGCTTCAGTGGCCACCCCTCGGCCTGGTGACGATGGCCGTCCGGACACGGCCGGCACGATCACAGGTGCCGAAGCTTCAATGTCGTCCTCCCTGAAGGCTGAGAAAGACACACCATCTAAGGATCCTCCCGGTACCGGTCGTCGAAACTACACCACTTCCTTCTCTGGTGCCAAGATCAAGCATCTTAAGAAAGCCGACGGGGAGCCGTTATGGCGGAAGGACATCCAATTCGATTGGCTACACGCGATATTCACGGACGACAGCAAGGTCTTCACCAATAGCTACACCGGCGAGAAGAACCTATCGTTTGCAGACGTCTATATCGATGCAATGGCCCGAAGTTCCAAGACTAGCAAGATTCTCCGCGACAAATTGATGGCTGACAGGCCCCAGGCCATCAATATGGCAATGGTCTGTCTCCTCGTCAACATTGGTAGAATGAATACCACTCTCAATTGTAAGTTTCCGGTCTTGTAGTTTTCCTCGGGACGCATCTAATGAAAACGTCAATTAGTCTTCCCGGAAATGAGAGCACAATTGCGAACCTACCATGCCATCCCCGCCCTCCAAACATACGTCGACCCGAACGCGTACAAACAACTCCAGGACGCTCCTCGTCTAAAATCCATCTTGAAAGGTGCCTGTGAAGATCGTCGTGAACCCACAACGCTCGACGGAATCATCAAGGTTCCGTTGCAACCTCGAACCAACCCCATCAACCTTATCTTCGTGCTAGCGAATTACTCCCATAAGGTCACTGAACTACATTTCGGACAGCCTAGGGATTTCTTCGATTTAGTTATGAGATGGACCTTAAGTAGCGCTTCGCGTGCGAAAGCGTTTTTATGGCTGATGTGGTGGTATCTGGAAAGCGGATTTACGGCCAAGGACGCCATTGAAAACCCCTTCGGCGTGGGTGTTTCCCCGGATGCAACGAAGGATGTGGGAAGTCGACGCGGGAGTGTAGCTTCGGCGTCGGAAAAGGAAGATAAGGAAAAGGAAAAAGAGAATAAGGCAAAGGGAGACGACGATAAAGCCCTCCCATCGTTCATCGACGAGAAGTTCAAGGGCCTCCCAATCATTCTCCCAGAATTTGAACACCTGACAGAGGAACAAGCGGAGGCAGAAAATGTGGATACTAAGGATGAGTTGGTATTCGGAAACGAGATGAAGGAAGAGAGATATCGTAAGTATCTGCTCCGAAGAAGATTTTGTTCTTTGACGCAACCTCCTGCACGGATGCTGCAGGTTCTTCTACATATACAAGTTCCATGCACTATCCCGACTATACCCCTGTAGAGCATCGACACACGGATAGAGGCATGAGTTAATGTTTATATTCCCCAGGTAAAATGGCGGAGCTGGAAGCAGGCATAATTCCCACGAAGTCATCGACAGCAAAGAAACCAAAGCGGCCTAGTAGTAAGTTCACTTTCCTTGTGATGTGATTGTTTTTCGTGCCTGGGTGTTGCTAACTAACGTGCCCTAGAATATGATATTGAGCCTGGAGCTAACTTTGTCTCTTCACCCGTTCCCTCAAGTAAGTCTTCTTCTCTTTCTCTACACTCCAATTCATACCTTTGATTTGACCGACGAATTTTCGTCATCCGTTCCACAAAAATGCAATCTAACATTTCGTCCGACCTCACCTCAGCCTACGGCCGCTTCTCAGCTCGTGGACGGCGTTACGAAGATGGGCAACTCTCAGACTCAGATGCCCGTAGCATGTCTCCCGACAGCGCTAAAAGGCCTGGAGGCCTCTCATCCCGTGGCTTGCTAGCCAAGGGCTTAGCCGGCCCCAAGCTCTTGAAGCTCTCGGGACTCCTCCCAACAACCATCGACATGAAGCCCGGCGAAAAGCGTCCAAGGCCTTTAACCCAACACCAACTTGCCGTTCAAGAACACCGCCGTAGAAGGGTTGAAAGACAAACTCACAAACTGATTAATACTCACTACCGCCGTGGACGACGCGCAAGATTTCGAGAAGGGGTTTTGAAACGCACTTGGTTAAGGATCAAAGATTTGCCAGATCCGTTTGCCAAGAGTGATGATGAGGTCGATTTGGAACATCCGCTGGTTAGGATTGATGAGACTGAGGAGGAGATGGTGGAGAAGGAGGCGAGGAGGAAGAGGGCTAAATATAATAACGGGACTTCGACGAAAGGACCTGCTGGGTTAATTCCATTGGATGATGAAGTCGATGACTTTGGAGAAGAAGCGGCTAGTATTGCTGCTGCTCTTCGAAGGATTAGACGACGTCTTCCGAGGTGGGAAGAAGAGGATAGAGCTCGGAAGAAGAGAGGACCTGGTGGGGAAGAGGATAAACCGGCCCCTGCTGCAGCTGAGACTGAGGTTAAGAAGAGTGGGAATGGAAAGAGGAAGAGGGTTGATAACGATGAAGGCTTTGGAAGTGAACCTGAGTTTGAGGACGATGTCTTTGAAGACGCTAGAGGGAATAATGAGGATGAAATGGAGGATGAGGATGCTACCGAGGAGGAAGAGGATATTGATGATGAAGAGGACATGGAAATGGAGGATTATGAGATGTAGATGGGTTTCTTATATATTTTTTATATCTTCTTTTATTTTTTGTTTTATGGATGGGGCGTGTCCTCGAGAAGGACGCTTTCTTGGTATTACTATTCACGCAGGGTTTCTTTTAGTTCTTCTTCTTCCGTTTTTTTCTTTGGATCTTACTCCTGGCGTTTTTGACAAGTTTGTCTCTTTTTCTCTCCTTCATTTCAATGAGCTCGGATGCTCGTGTACTCTAGTTACTTTCTTATATCTTGAGATATGGATAGAGGCGTATTTTTATAATGAAGAGAAAAAGGAAAACATGGGTCTTAGTTATTATAACTACAGTTCATATGTATCTACTTTGTGCCTCTAGAGCCCAAATATACCTATCTAATGTCTAAAAGTTCAGGGTAGAAAGAGCTCTAATAGCAGACGTCGAGGAAGGAATCTTAAGTTTAACGATGGGGAAGATTCATTATGGATCCCACCCATGCCGTCCAGCTTCTGATCTGGTAGACTGGACGACAATGGAGGGTCGGAATGTGAGCGAGCATACATGAGGGTCGAAGTCTTATTCGAAGAAGGAAGGGGTAATCGAAGGAAATCATATATGACATATCCACGTGTAGGAGCTAACTGTCAACGGACAAAAAGGAAAAGGAAGAGTATCAAAAAGGTACTTTAAATTGTTTAAAACATCAAACTCCCACGTAGTGCATGTCAGACATAGAAAAAACAGAAAACAAGAGGAAATAAGATGAGGCGTTGTGTATCGATCAACAATGAGGTCTTAAAGATGTAAAAAAGGAAAGCGCTTTTGTGGTTAAAAGAACTTTTTTGTTTGGGATAGAGCCGTGATGATAAGGCTCTGTCCAGGGGGAGCTGTTTGAAAAATTCGTTTGAGATAAAATGGAGACGAAGTTTATGCTGGGATAGGTGGGGCTGGTGGGAGGTCCAAGGTGGTACCGGTGACCTGTTGAAATAATAAATTAGCGATTTGTTCATACAGATGGATAGTGATAGTATATATAAAAGGGAACCTACGATATTAGCCCAACCGATCAAACGCCAATGCTTATCAATTCTTCGGCTCAGCGCAATCTTCTCTCCATCTTGGGTACAAGCAGGTCCAGTAAGAACGAGCTTGGCGGCGTCAGCCTTAACGTTCATCACCTTCGCTCCAGTAGCCGTAGACCCAATGTTAACCATCAAAACCTCACCCTTAACCAACTTGGTAACCTTAGCCTGCTTTCCATCAGCAGTTTTGACACCCAACAATCGGCGGAGAAGGAAGTAGTTGACTTCAAGTTCGATGTAAATATTAGGCAATTGTCCGCGAAGACCGAGAACGAAACCGACTAGACGATCTGCACGGCAAATTGTGGGGTCGACGCGGGTACCGACACCGATGAGACCACCGGGGACGGCGTACTTGAGATCGTTGTTTTCGGTGTAGAGGGAGACAATGCGAGAGTAGATTGGTGTACAGTTGATCTTGCCGTCGGCACGAGAAACAAGACCAGGTCTTATTTCGATTTCGTCGCCGACCTTCAAAACACCAGTGAGGATGGAACCACCGGCGACACCACCCTTGAGTTCTTCGATTTCAGCACCTGGTTTGTTGACGTCGAAGGAACGGATAACAATCATGTGTGGTACCGCAGTGAAGTCACGGACTGGGACCGGGATTCTGGAGACGATGTGGTAGTTGATGGCGTCGATGTTGTATTTGAGCTGGGCGGAGATCGGGATGATCGGGGCACCATCGGCGACGGTTCCTCGAACGAATTTGAGGATCGATTGGTAGTGGTCTTCGGCTTGGGCTTCCTTCATGAGATCGACCTTGTTCTGGAGAATGATGATGTGCTTCAATTTCATGATTTCGATGGCAGCCAAATGCTCGGAGGTCTGGGGTTGAGGGCAGACTTCGTTCCCGGCAATAAGGAGAAGAGCGGCGTCCATGACGGCTGCACCTGACAACATGGTACTCATGAGAATGTCGTGACCGGGGCAGTCGACGAAGCTGTAGGCTCATTAGCTACGAATTTCCTTCAGGGATATAGGAGTGAGAGAAAATAAACATACGAAACATGACGAAGAAGCTGGTATGAACCTTCGCAGCCAGGTCTCTCGCATTTTGGATCGACTTCCTTGTCGCTCTTGAACGACTTGTAGCAGGTAGGTCTCGGGCAAGCTGGGTTGTTGCACTTGTAGATTTTGGCATTGGCATAACCAAGCTTGATGGTAATATTCCTTTCCAACTCGTTCTTAAATCTAACGGTCTGGACACCGGAGATAGCCTTGACGACAGTAGACTTTCCGTGAGCGACGTGTCCGATTGTGCCAATGTTGATAGTAGCCTGCCGAGCAATAATTTCGGGATGGAGAGGGTCTAAAGTAGAGAAGTCTATTGTGGTAGGATCACGCTGAGGTGGGAGCTCGGGCTTTGGTGGTTCTGGGGGAGCTTCGGAGCCCTTCTTGTTCTTGAGAATCGACTTCTTTGGGGCCTCTTCTGGCTCAGATTCGGATTCTTCGCTACCGTCTTCACCCTGGTTTAGATCGACGTTGTCGCCATCTTGGATTGTATTGCCGAACTTGTCGACTGGAAAGTCAGTTGTGGGTTGGAGCTCTGGAGAGCTTGTGGGAGATTCAGGCATCCCCGTCTGCCAGGTTCCTGTAGACATATTGACGTTGGTGAAGAAGCGGGATTGGAGGAGAAGAGAGGAGAACGGAGGGAAGGAGAGACGGAGAGTTCTGTACGGTTTGTATCGATAGCACTAACTACTACTGTCTAGTATCTGTAGTTTCGATAGTTGGTAGAGGTAAGAGCGATTGAGGTTGAGGTTGAAGACGTGGTGATGGCGATGGTGGTACGTTAAGTGTCGATGGAGGTGTTTCTAGATACAGTCAATTTGGGTCAGCTAAAATTTCTGCAGTCGACTCTTTGACAACACCGCACATTAACTCCTAAGGACACCCCTAACTGCTCAAGTAGCCAATGGAAATAAAAATGAGACTTCCTCTAGTAGTTAGTAAGTCCCTTCTTGGGGAATAGCTTAGCTAGGATGAGAGTGAAGCACAATTGGGGAACCCCAGCTATAAAGATAGAGGGAAATATATATTTTTGAGCTCCCCACATTGCAAGGACCACCGGAAACCCCTCGTGTGTTAACACCATACATATAGAAAGTACTCACCACAATATAACCAGTCCGTTATTGCGATTCTTGATATCGTCGTACGTTCCCGTAGAATTAATGAATTGACTTTTTGGATAGGAATAGAGGGAAGCTAGTGGTACAAGGTGGGTTCTATGGGTCGTAGCTTTGCTATCGATAAAATTTTATTTTGGAACGTCAGTTGCCCGAAAAGGGAAAGCCTGTCGCTTAGTCAGCCTCCAACAGACAACGCTAATATTGTACATGGAGCTGACCTTATGTCGGCGACTATATACGGGGATACGGTATGAATATGTAATATTGTTCTTGGGGGCTATAAATTACTACGAGCCCTTAGTATCGTCGGTGGCAGGTCTTCGGACTTCTTCAAGTCTCCAGACTTTCTACTAGAAGCTCGTGGCGGTATATATGTACCGTAGTTTACCCTCGATATTCTTTTCCACTTCCCTTCTCACTACAGCCGGTGTATCCTTTGGAAACTGCCATTCTGTACATATTCTTCTATAGCCCCTCGAATACCCTAGATTCCAACCTTCTCTTCTTCTTGTTCCGTAGTGACGTTTGTGTTAGAGATATACTCTCTGGTCTCTGCTCTTTTTGCTCTCCAGGCCGCTCCTTCGGAGAGGTACTAGTCGAAGATTTCCCTCCTTGGCCTTGCTGTGTCACTCCCGAGAACCAACCGCGTAGAGCCATCCCAGGCTGAGCAGTCAAACCCTTCAAATGCGACACAATGGTCGGTAAATCATCCGGATCTTCTTCCTTCTTCTGCATCTCAACCTTCCCGCTGGGAGTCAAAAACTTCCCTGGTTCCTTAACGCCTCAATATAAACCTCACAAAGATAACAGCTACCTTCCGAACACCCATACCGTAAATATACCTTCTCGATGTTGCGTATACTACATTCCCGTCTTATAACATGTAAGATAAGGTCAAGTTCGCAATGGACATTGCATGAACCGTTTGACTGGCGTTCTTCAGTCTCGATTCCAACTAGTCTGGGAATGCTTTTGTGATTCTGGTGTCTGTGATCGCCGCTCTTCCAGATTTTCGAAGGAACTTGTTGATGAGGTCGACGGGTGCCTGCGATTCCTACTGTCACGGGTACAGTCGGTTTCACCTATAATGATCCATTAACCGTTCCTCATAAACCTCTTGTAAATAGGTACCTCGTGAAGAACAGCCCTCCTCTCCAAAACCGACTTCCTAAACTCCACATCCTCATTCACAAACACCGCTATATCCTTAACCGCCTTGCCATACCCCCCTATATCCCTAACGACATCCACAATTCTCCCTATAAGTATCTCGGCCTCTTCATAAACCTTCTCCAACTCGACTCCACTCGTTCCAAACTCCTTTTTAGCAAGGAAACCCCCACGCTTTCCACCATCATCACTATTTAATGGCAACCCAGCAATAGCTCCAGTATTCCATAGCTCGAGTCCATTAGCCAAGAATTCGAATAGTACAGCGGCCATTTGAAGATACCCTTCTATAATATCCCTCTACGCTCCTCTTATTCAGGAAGAGCAATTGTACCACCCTTCTCAAACTACTTTTCTCCAACCCCTTAGTGCCATATTTTGACAGAATATACTTCCAAACCGTTTCCTCACACAAATCATCGTGAATTCCCCGTCAGGAGTATCGGCCGTAATCCCCAATATCTTCCCAACTTACTTAAGTAGGTGGTACGTAGTTTCTCGAGGAAGTTACCACCGTCAAACCACTATGCTACGACATGCAAGTAGCTGAAAAATACTCAGTCAGTATTGTATTTTCGATGTCATTCTTATATGGCCGCAAAGCTCAACACTAAAGCATTTGTTGGATTTATCCCAGATTTAAATTTGACTCCATGCGTTGTAAGTTTCATTGGCGTTAATTTTACTGGACTTGAGCTGGTCGTAGTTAACTATTTTTGGAATTCAATTGGCTGTCATTTTGGCAAGCGGTGAAAATCGGGTTCAGATGAATCATATACCGAGTATTTTGATGGCATCGGGGTTTCCCGCGTTTTCCGCTAGTTGTGCGAGCAGTGGCCCAATTCTGCTCATCCTGATTGCCAAAGTTGAGTAGCTGCTTCAAATTTTATCCGCGTACAATATATATATATATAGTAGATCAATTGGGGACTATAAGTACTACGGTCCCAGAACTTGGCTAGCCCCGACGATCATTGTTATATTATCGAATCAAAGCGGACGGAACCGTCTGTTTTTTTGATGATAATCCTCTAATTGAGTTATTCCATAACACGGTCCAACCATAGCCCTCTTTTCTTGGTTCGATTCATGTAGCTAGATTTTATACCCCGTGCCATTAGCTTATAATTTCCAAGATATATTTCCTTATCTTAGTCATTTTGGCCTTTGATCTTTTATGATCTGATTATTTTAGTATCGATGCGACTAGTACTCTGTTCAGCTGTACTTTTGATCGACCACTTTGGGGCAATAAGGTGTTATCGATAGTCGCAATTAAATATATTTGGTAGATACCGAACAAGTGTAGTTCCCGCCCGATTCTCTCTCTACCTTCCATTTCTTCTTCTTTGCATAATAGGATAGTCTTTACGGCGAAGCTTCTCTTTGTAAGTAAGGTCAACTGCACCCAAAGTTGATGTGAAGACCTCAACTCGGTCACAGGAAAGGGCGGTAATCCTGGGTAGAGAGCAGCCGTTGTTAGCGAAATCCTTAAATTTATACATACCAAAAGAATGATAGAAAAAGAAAGGGTTAAGGTAGTACCGATCAGTATCATGGTCACTCACCTCTTTACTCATGCACTGTACCGGATTGTATAATTTTTTGGGATGTTCGTATTTGGTAGGTGGTCGTGGTTTTCCAACCATGCGTCCTGCTGCAGCTACAATAAACTGACCCAGCATGGCTTAGGCCTTAGGACCTCCGGGATACTACAGTGGCTGTATGTACCATCAATTCCCACTCGCGGATGAGGTCTGGGTCACTAGATATATTTCTCCATGCTGACCAAGTCGCCTATTCTAATCAATTTTCTAGCCGTGAGACGGCCAAAGTGAACTGCCAGGATTCTATATACGTTATCCTCCAGCATTGACATCGGCTGGACCCATCTGTCCGCTGCATGCCAGGGAATACAGCCCCAAGTCCGACGTATGTACATAATATAAATATATATATCAGTAGGGCCATAATCATATTTCTTCTGAACGCTTCGGCTTCATACTGCTGGATTGGGACGCACCTGCTCTCAAAAGAATAATCATTTTGCCGAAGGGTGTGATCCCGGTCGAGTGGGACATACGTTCGCGTACACATGGCCTGCGCCTAACAGAATAACCATACTTCCCCCTTTACCGTTTATTATACTCTAAATATTAAAACACCTGAAAACGAGTAGAATGAAGAGGCACTTTACGCTCTAAAGCATATATGGCGATAAGACCCAGTTTATTGCCTGAAGTTGAATTCGAATTCTTAGATAGTGAGATATATAAGTAGATATATAATCATACACCTCGTCAGAAATTCGACTATAAAGGAACCATCCTCAATCGAGGTATATAGTTATGAGCATCGAGCTAAAGACCGTAACGTAAGCTTGTCCTGATCAACATGTCCTTGAACAATTGGTTGCTTCTATATCTATACATAAACTTGCCATCCTTCCATACAGGAAAGCTGTGACTAAATCCCGGCGGGAGCATAACCTTAGCTCATGCCCTACTGCATAATGTAGCACCAGTTTTATTGTGGCAGCCTTTATAGGTATATATATATATAGATATAAAATAACGTTGAGCCGGCCATGAGGTGGATTCGAATAGCTACAAGAGAGCTTCGGAGGAAGATCCACGGAAAGGAGGAACATTTCTCATTCTGTTCAGCCCTTCGAAGCTTCCGCCACCCTTAGCTTGCTGGAGATGTATGTATAATCATGAATGTGAGATCCAGGATTTGAAATCCAAGAGTAATAAAGGAATTCATGTTCCCAGAAGAGTTCTATAGCTATTCCAAGTTTGACAATCCCTTTAAAGTTTCGCCACATCCCGAGTGTTCGAAGATACTACTTCTTTTTTGAACTAGTCTGCTTCCATTATATCGAATAATTTGAGATCTTTGTTTTTGCCCCTCGTTTCGTATTACGCCTTTCCTGGGCTAGAAATGTTTGTATAAAACTGCAGTAGCAAAAATCCCAAAGTAGAGGGAATTATGAACATATCTCGGTTGCGGCGAAGCTGTGGCGAATGGCATGGTGATGATGTACAGCCCTGGTCGATAAAGCTGGGCACACCCAGTGTCGAATCATTAGGATATTCATGATGCACTCATGATCAGATCCATTTTTTTCGACGTTTAACGTTTTCCATTTTTGCCTTTTAGCTGGTCTCGTTATCAGACTCCCCTTTAGTCATATATTATAGTTCGTACTTGCTTGTCCAATCGCTTAAATCGGCTCATTATAACTGCCTCTAGCATTTCCTTCCATTCTGATACCTTCGAGCCTTAATCTGGTTTGCGAGACGACGCATTATATATCTATACTTTTTAAATTTGTTGCGTCAAAATTTACCTCATCCGGGAAAATTGATAATCCCTAGGGATACGGATTCAATATGCCAAAATGCGAGGCATCGAGATTCATATTTTATGTTAGCATATCATGCATCATCAAGAAGATATTCCCTTCAGCCTATGCCAAGACATATGAAGTTCCAAGGAAGTTGATCTAACCCCCCAACCAAAAAGGAAAAGGAAAAGAAATTTTAAGAACAATAAATGAAAAAAGACGCCCGGGAAATAATTTTACGGTGCAGCTATCAGTACCGTATTGAGTTAAGCAACCAATGATGCTGACGTACTACCAGAACGTTTTGTATACTGGTCGCTCAGTGATAGCTAGGGTGCAAGTAGCGATTTTAGGAAGTTATAAACTTTTTCCAGGGTGCCAGTATGCCCGCGCTTTGAAATGTTTGTAAAATTTCTCATCTCGAGTCAAAAATGAGTACCCTCTGACATGCCCCGGGCTAGGGACTGTCGGTAAGGGATATTGATGGTGCGAAACACCGATTTAACACGGCTTCAAGGAAATTTGAGAAGAGAATCTCATGTGTCCACAGGTTTGCCGTAAATCGTAGAGACGATAGGTGTATGTATATCATTGCTAAGCGGGTCCCAGCCCAATAGCTGAAAGTAAATCAAGGAGGTTTTCCCATTTTGACCCAACGATATCGACGTCTTATATCCAAGATAGTCAGAGATGTATATATAATTATACTTCGACTGCTCTGACCAGACCTACGACTAAGTTCGCAATCGCTTATTCATATTGTCTTCATGAGCGGGCCCCTCCATCTCTTTCTTAAGTTGATTCCCCGAGTGAAATTGTGCATTCAAAGTTTTGTTCGATGCCTCTGCGAGTATCGGGCGGTTCATCATGTCACTATGAGCGGGATACGGTTAGCAACAATTCAATGAATTCCTTTGCAGGCTGAAATGACTTACTTGATTGGCAGGCCATCTGAATTTCGTTTCGGCGCGTTGAGAGGGGGGTACATTTTCTGGCCGGCATTGTTTGGATTTGTTAATGTCGGCGCCCTAAACCCTCGATTTCCCGGAATTTGGGCTGCTGAAACCCCGATAGGCCTGAATCCATTCGCCCCTGGAGGCTGGAAGTTTGGCTTCGAGATGGTTGGGGAACCTGATGGCAAATCATGAAGCCCAATCTTTGCTCTTGAGATAGGAGTTGACTTAGAGTGGTCGATTCCAGCCGTCTTCTTAATTGATGGGCTTTGTAATTGGGGGTTAAAGGCTTCCTTGGTTGCACCGCTGTCGAGGGTAGCACGAGCACTGAAGAATGCAACAGGTGGGATTTGTGGTGCGGATGCCTCCTGTCCTCCGGGTAATGGGATATTGCTCCGTTGCTCTTGCCCAGTCGCTCCCACACTTGGACCTGCCGCGGGCGGACGGTGGATGGGCCC
Source organism: Arthrobotrys flagrans (assembly GCF_004000055.1). Taxonomy (NCBI): domain Eukaryota; kingdom Fungi; phylum Ascomycota; class Orbiliomycetes; order Orbiliales; family Orbiliaceae; genus Arthrobotrys; species Arthrobotrys flagrans. The sequence goes on from NW_027137556.1 coordinate 3,540,984, forward strand.
CGAGTTTCCCGGGTGTGTGTGTGCTAACGGCGCCATTGAAAGTTGCTGTCGAGTAGTTTCTTGATTATTATTGTTTCCCGCCTGGTTAAATCGGGGGGTCGGAGGCTGCATAGGATACGAAGGTCCTCGTTGTTGCTGTGGGATGTTTTGAACAGGAGGTGGATTTGGTGCCCTGTTTGAGGGAACACTGATTGCGTTTGCCAGTTCAGCATGCGGAAGATAACGAACAGAGTGCTCGGGAGATACTCACGATGGTGCAGTTATTAGGGAGTCGTCGTCAATCAAACCTTCCATATCATCTTCGGCCATTCCATACTCTTCAAAATCGCCATCTTCATCATTCTCTGCAATAACATTACTAAAGTCGATTGCGGGTGGTTCAGGCTCAGCCTTTGAAACTGGTGCTGTCGGTCTTGCTTTTATCCGTTTGAAAACATCGGGGTGTCTATAGAGAACTGATTCATCAAGATCGGTCTATTTACTCAAAGTTAGCCGGGAACGCTAGTTGTATCATTTTGTATAAAACGAATCGCCTTACTGATGGCACTTTGATTTTTAAGACCTTCTTGAGAAAGTCGGCATCTGAGATACAACTGAATATTTCTCCAAACTGCCTCAGTGTTCGCTTGAGGGCATCTGTTGTGGCTGATTTCTTTGCTTTCGAAAAAGCTGCGGCCTTGCCCTTCATGTTTTCTGCCTCGCCGTAACCGATATCCTGAGGGAGAATATGTTAGGAGTGAATAGGCACAGGTCAATAGACTTAGAAATACCTCTCGATACATTCCGTCTCGCAGTGTCAACCTCATTGTGACTGATATACCGATGCTCACTCGGCCATTGGACTCATCAACCTATCTGAATATTAGTATTCGAGTCGGTGTTCCCAAATGAAGAGTTCACATACAAAGTCCACAACCACCTCTTGAATTTGTGAGGACCACCCGTTGAATCCGAAAACATGGTTGGCGAGGTTTATTGACTTGTCTCCGGATATGTATGCGACCTTGCGCCCTCCAGGACCAGCTCGGTGTGAGATAAACTCGGGGCCAAGTTTTTGATTTAGCTTGTCCTGCAAGGAGTCGGCTTCTTCGGAGTGATATGCGACTTGCATATTGTTCTCCAGGTTGGTATTTCGTTTTCTGTCGGACATGACGTCGGTAATCTGGGTCTTCGCTCCTCTCTGTTGTGGATTTTAGATGTTGACTGGTACTGGAGATGAGGGCAGGGCAAAATACCCCGAGCAGGCGGGCTGGGAAGACGCGTTGTTGTTGCTCATCGACGTGTAATTACAAGTGCAGGGGTCCGTCGCCAAGCTGCTTTACCCACCCTACCAATTGCGATTAATGGTTACTGGTCAAGTCTATGGAATTAACGCCTGTCCATTGGCCATTAATATTTTCACACTGATTCTCAGGTACTTCGAGGCTAATATACAAGTGGAGGGTAGAAATACGTTTATAAGAAAAAAGGAAGAAATAGAGAGTGAGGGAGGGAGGGAGGGAGGGAGGGAGAGGGAGAATTAAAACTAGCATGAGAACACAAACTCTAGACCGTGCCGACTCACAGGTAAAGGGACTGAGCCGCAACGATATCTATAAAAGGTAGTCGTTAAGTTAGCTTCTCATTTCTTCTGTTTCGTTTCGGCACAAATTAAATACGAACCTCTCTTAATCAGGGCCAACGCCGCTTCGAACTTCTTTTCAAGCTCTTCGCTTCCCATCACCTTCGCAGCGGCTACCATTTGTAGCAGTAGCTCTTCTAATCTTCGAAACATACGTATTAAACTTCCTTCATACACGTCCGTCATTTTACTTTACCATGGTTAGCAATCTCTTTGCAATATGTATGACAAAGCTACGTAGATTACTTACCAGATAGTTGCGAACGAAGCCCCTTGTGTCCATGCAAACACAACTTCCATGAGGTCCGATGTGATGGCCTTGATATACTCCTCTTCGTTAATCTGGATTTTGCTCTCAATCGCGATCTTGGCTATTATGCGAGCTTGCTCTATCAGAGCGCGATACGGTTTTGCCAACTGATCCTTCATCGCTGGTTTATTTGCATCCTTGTTATTGGACTTCTCGTCAAACACGACACAGCTCAAGACTGCTGCGCACTGTTCCGGCGTTAGCTCGTTGAACATCCGGTTGAACATAAGCTCGCTGAGAAGCAGTTCGTCGGCGCTGCTAATTTCACATGCAACCCTTCAAAAACGAGTTAGCTTTGCTGAATATGGTTTCCCGTCCTTTAAAAGTTGTACCTTGCTTTCAATTGAATTATGTCGTTCTCCGAGATGAAGCCTAGACGTCGTAGGACTCGCTTCCTGTATTTCAGTTCGTCCAGTTGCATTACTGAATGTGCAGACTGTATAGTTTTTCTGAGCATTTTGATCTTGTTTGTAAGCTCGACTTTATGCGAGTATTTGGTGTAAAGCTCTTTTAATCTCGGGGAACTATGTAATGGATTTGAGAGAAGCTTCGACTCTAAAACTTCGATTTTCTAAAACATTGCGGTATTAGCGGCATCCAGGAACGACAAACTAAGGACTACAAACCCTCATAAGCTTCTTAAAAGACTCGTCTGTGATTTGCATATTCTCGATGGGGTCGAGGAGAGCAATTCCATCAGGGAATCTTCTTTTCACCTCCTCAATTGATTTCTGTACATTTGTCCTCTGCTCTGCTGCCTTAAGATCTTTGGGGAGGAAGATGCGGATGTGGCCGATCCCGTCCAGACAGGAGAGAACGACTGGAACGACTTCCATTACTCCCCGTTCGTCTTCCCCGGGGGGGTAGACACCATCGGGCAGTCCGGCAGAATTCGAGAAGTTTGGGTTTCGGCCCTCTGCAATGCTTAGCAGAACATCCACAATGTAAGACTCTTGGGCTGAGAAGTCATCGGTTGCATTCTGAGACGTGGTTAAGTTAGCCCAATAATGTCTCCCCTTGCCGTAGCTTGATAGATAGAACTACGGACCTTTCCCTTTATCCTCTTAGAATAATTGACGACTGCGCCCCATCCGAAGTCCACACCCTTATGTTTTACTCGAACAAGGCGCCCCGGTTGCATGAATTGCAGGCAGTAGTTGGGATGATTGACGACATCTCGCATTTGCTGCCCGTAGGTGTCTAGTTGTTGGCGCAGGTCGAAATATTCTCGTATAGTCCCTTCGTCCTCGATCTGGATAGCATGCCTTCCAGCATCTATTTCTTGGAGCTCTGTGCGCAAATAATCAGCAACCCGTTGAACGAAGGTTTATCGAAGAATCTCACCTTTTTCCAGCCCAGAGGCATTAGCTGTGTTCTGGAATTGGAAGAAACAGCGCTCCAACATGTACTCTGGCGAAATACCCTCGACTCTCATTAGATTAAGGATCATGTTGTACCCCAGATAGAAGGCCGAGTTAAGTTTGTCTTGTTCTCCCTTGACGATATCTCTAGCGGTATTAGGTTCGATTTTCTCGTCAACCATACAAATGACGATACCACGGTCGTCCAGACCACGACGCCCAGCTCGACCGGACATTTGTATGAACTCTGAAGGAGATACCCATCTCTGTGCAATACCATCAAATTTTCTGAGAGAGGTGAACACAACGGTTTTAGCCGGCATATTCAACCCAATAGAGAATGTTTCTGTGGCGAACAAGACCTTTATCAGGCCTTCCTGAAAGAGAATTTCTATGACTTCCTTCAAAATTGGCAGCAATCCTGAATGATGGATTCCGATGCCTCGGCGGAGAAGAGGCAAAATATGTTGAATTTGTGACAATTCTTTGTCTTCGTCTGAGAGCGAGCTGATGGCATTTTCAAAAACACGGCCCACCAGCTCCTTCTCATCCTCATCATTAAAGGCGAGCTTACTCATCTGGAGAGCGTGGTTTTCACATTCTCTTTTACTGAAACTGAAGACGATGACAGGGTTGTAATTTTTGATCATGATCATCTTCACAATTTTGTAGATATCGTTGGGTCCCTTGTTTCCACCTTTGTTGGTCTGCCACTTTTTCTTTCTTGGGCCCCCACGCCGCCCGTTAGGGTTTGCAGGATCATCGCCCATCTTGTCCAACAAGGAATTCATGGCCTTTTGGAAGTTATCTTCTCGGAAAACACCCTTCTCGTCCACCACCAGGTGGATTCCGTCGGCCCCGGCCGGGAAAAGGTAGTGTTGAAGTGGTGTCGGCCGAAAATCTGTATACACAACGTGGCATGGCTGTACGTGGGTTTTGCATATCCATTCTGCGAACTGCATGGCGTTGGGTATGGTCGCAGATAAGAAAACATAGCGGACCTTGTCCGGAAGCAGAATGATCGTCTCCTCCCAGACCACGCCTCTGACCTTGTCTCTCATGTAGTGAATTTCGTCAAAGACTACCCACGCTACTTCTCTCATAATTTCAGATCCACGGTACAACATTGACCTTAGAATTTCAGTTGTCATGACGAGACATGTCGCAGAAGGGTTGATTGTGACATCACCAGTCATAAGGCCAACATCGCCAAACTCCTGACTAAATTCTCTGTATTTCTGGTTGCTAAGGGCTTTTATCGGACTTGTGTAAATGACCCTCTGGTTGTTTTTAAGACTCTGGGCGATGGCGTATTCTGCGACGACGGTCTTACCAGCACTGGTATGAGCACTGACTAAAACACTTTCTCCTCGTTCAATAGACGCTATCGAAACTGCTTGGAAAGGGTCAAGCTTGAAAGAGTATTTCCGTGCAGGATTCTCTGGTGATTTGTGCTCCGATATGGGGACATAGGGATAGTCTGGCGGTAATGCGACTTGATGGCGCACTTGGTGGGACAGAACAACGGCAGCGCCTTCGACGGATTGAGATGTCAGGCCGGCCGATGCTGCGACTTCTCTCTGCTGCTCGGTTTCGAACGAGTCGGTTATTACAGGATCAGGTATGGATTCGCGCCGCTGTTTCTTCTGCGCAGGCTGGTCTGGTAGCTCTCCAAGTTCGCCAGCGGCATCAAGATCCTGTGGGCTCGTTATTCCGTTTCCATCAATTTCCATATGATTAGAAGTAGCGGCACTGATTCCATCTTTTGGATCAGCCGTGTCGGCATTTCGTTTCCGTCGTTCTTTTCCAGGACCTTTCTCAGACCCTGGCTTCGAACTGCCTTCTGCAGGTTTATCGAAAACATCGAAAAGTTCGTCGTCACCGAACATCCTGTCGGTCAAGCGGTGACTATCCGCGATGGTCGCTATTCCAAAAGGACAAATTAAAATGCTTGGTATGTATGGTAAAGGTTGAAGTCGAATCGAAGTTGATGGTTGACCGTGTCAGGAAATTCAGGAACTAAATCTCTGGGTTCGATGTCTTGGCGTTGGCTGCAGGCATCGGATCAGCAGTTAGACTAGGCTATTAGTGGTGTGATGTAAAGGTTCAAAACGTCTCTCCAACAAACATCCATCCTTTTCTTCTGCATTCCCGAATCTCAAACCCACAGACAGACACTCATCAGAATACCGCCAATCGGAGCCGAGCCGTCAAGAGTCCAGGCATCGTCAACGTCCTCGAATTACAATCAAAACCACAAGTCCGTACGTATCCTATCCCTCTTCCGAGGCAATCCTTGAATCTCCCGATCTCTCACAACCTTCACTTCACTCCACTTCATTTCACTTCACCTCAAACGATGAGGCCTGGCTGACACTGGCTGCATTATCGAGCAGGATACAATGCGACCTCAAATTGCTTCCCGCGTCGCCTGTTTGCGCACCGTTGCCCGCCAGAACTTTTCCACTTCGGCTCCAAGGATGTCTTCCCCATACCACTATCCTACCGGTCCCAGAAGCAATCTTCCATTCGATCCCCTCAGCAAGTTCTTCAGTGTCAAATTCATTGCTTTCTGCAGTACGTTAAATCGTGGCCCATAATCTCCCCTCCATTTGATACAATGGTGCTAACCCGAAGGTTGTCCTGCAGGCATTGGGTTCGCTCTACCCTTCGGAATTGCTGTCTGGCAAACAAAGAAGAAGTCTTTCTTGTAGAAGGTTTATACGAGAGAGGGAATTCTATATTTTCTCTGGAAACTCAAATGTATCACAAAAGATGCAGTTGGTGAATATGAAATGGGGATTGCTTTGTTTTCTTCCTTGCTGTTAATTTTTAAGTGCGTACTGAAGTATATATATAAAATTACGGATATGGTCTGTTTTCAGCCAGGCATTTGAATACTTTTCTAGACAACTTGATCCAGACAATCCGGGGAGACCCGACCCCCTATCACAGAGTCTGAAGGCCAGTACGCTTGGAAGGGAAAAGGCATATCGGTAGATATCATATAGGAAGCATATGGATTTCCAGTTTCAATTGCAATACCTGTTAGTGATATAATCAATATCTTAGACTTGTTAACCCAGGCCATGCCGATTGGCCCATACCGATCCCTTGCAATTCCAATCCAAGCCACCCGATAGGTACTCCGACAAGCCCAAGATCCCGCTGGCTGAATTCCGGCGTCTGTTGGTATTCGCGCTAGCGCTTGTTTGACTATGATAACTTACCTGCACCTGGCCAGTAACTGATAGGCGACCATCGATGAACTCCCCGCATACATTAAAAAAATGTGTTGGACGAAAGAACCTTCCGGTTGCAACAACCTTAGATCTATCGAAATGCAAAAATTTGGGAAATGATTCACGGCCCTGATAACTGCCACCGGGTCACTTGATATAGAGCTTCAACTTTCGAATCTCAAAACCCATTATCTAACAGAGGTATTTCTTCGCTCCAAATCGAACCAAGATGCGTAATCTACTTTCCATACGCAGGAAAACCCACCAAGTCAGTTCGACTGTGGTCCCAGACCTACCTCTTGCGGCGACTGAGTGGGATGCTTCTTCAAATTCGATTATTTGTGCGTTCGGTCCGTCACTAGACTTCCCCGTCATTGAAATCAATCGCATTATAGTAAGCACCATGTTCCCTAGTTTTAGTAAAGGATATCGGATTTTAATCCGGAGTGATCATGATCTGATATATTGGTTGACATTTATTGGAGCAGGATGGCTCGGTGACACATATAACATCTTGGGATTATCAAGGACCATGCCCAAAAAACGGTTTAGAAGAGGATAAGATTTTAGATCTACACTACTTTGCGGATGACTTATCGATATGCCTTGTACTTAAAGGTGGCGATGTCATTGTCGTCCGGGAAGAGCCCCACGATGGTCAAAGTAAAGTTGAAATCGTCGGCTCGGTTGAGGAAGGCATCGCTACAGCTTCTTGGTCTCCAGATGAAAGCCTTCTCGCTATTGCAACGGAGGCTCGAACTTTTGTTCTTATGACCCGACAATTTGAACCTCTGGCCGATTTTAACCTCACTGAAGAAGATCTCAAATTATCGAAGCATGTCAACGTTGGCTGGGGCAAAAAGGAAACACAATTCAAAGGCAAACGAGCTGCAGCATTGAGAGATCCAACAATGCCGGAAAGAGTTGACGAAGGTGTACTCAGCGACGCTGATACTAAAGACGCTAAGCTAAGCTGGCGAGGGGACGGCCAATATGTTGCTTTATCAACAATCCAGGATGGAAAACGAAGAATAATAAGGGTTTTCAGTCGAAGCGGCGAACTTGATGGCGTCAGTGAACCAGTTGATGGGATGGAAGGCGCTTTGAGCTGGCGACCATCTGGAAACCTCATTGCTTCTATAAAACGTCTAGGAACCGACCTCGAAGTGATATTCTTTGAGAGAAACGGCCTTAGGCATGGAGAGTTTCCGCTCCGGATACCCAACATCGGCCCTAAGCCTGCGAATTTACACGATCTTGAGTGGAATATCGACTCAACCGTTCTTGCGGTGTGTTTGGAGGATCGGATACAACTATGGACGACGATGAATTATCACTGGTATCTCAAAAGTGAGATATATTGCAAATCTTTTCACGGCTCTTCGTTGGATTCTTCACCGCCGCGGGTGAAATGGCACCCGGAGAAGACACTTCAGCTAAGTGTAGCTACTCTCGGTAGGCTCATTTTACAGTTAACTTGTTCCCCATGGTTATTAATTTTCTAATACTGAGTTTGGGAATATAGGAGAAATCACCGAACTAGAGTTTTCGTGGTTCGTCCATCGCGGTGCAACTTCCCCGCCGTTGGATCAGGGTATCGTGACGGTAATAGATGGGAGTAAGTTCCAAGCTCTCCCTTTGCGATACTGTCAGTATTAACTATTGTACTTATAGGTAACCTGAAATTGACGCCGTTTCGATATGCCAACATGCCCCCTCCAATGTCTCTTTGCGAAATTGCGCTTGAGGGTAATGTTATCGACGTCGCAGTATCCCCGACTGGCGATAGTTTGGCAGCTCTTACGGCGAGGGGAGTTGATATAATAAATTGGGACGTTCCAACTCTAAAACGAAAGGCGCCAACTGATGTGCAAAAATCCGCCATCGAGCTGGAGAGTCGATTGAATTATCGTCAAATATGTTTCTTTGGATCAAACAAGGTCGCTCTGCTTTATGGCACGGCCTCGATTGATATATACCAAAGGACGGAAGGCCGTTGGGGTAAATTCGGAAGAATCGAAGATAGCCAGCTTGTGGCTGGCGTCGCAAGTATCATACTGTCTAGCGATGGCTCAAGCCTCCTCTGTGAAAGTGTATCCGGGGAGGTGGTTGTCTTTGACGAGGCGCTTGCTATTCTCGACCGACAGAGCCACCCACAAACATGCCTAATTGACGACCGATACGATCCAGGCGAGCAAAAAGTAAGATATTTTGACAGCAGTACCTGTATGGGACAGTGGACGTGTGGTAACAATATATGGGTAGCGGAAAATATTCGCCTTAGGTCCTAGCGGGCGTCTCTTCTGCAATGGGAAGCCACTGCTGAACGGTTGCACTTCTTTCGTCCTCACAAGTCAACATCTCATCATTACCACGATACAAAATTTTCTGAAATTCATCTCCTTGGCAGGTAATATCGATGGTAAGAACCCTCACTTCCCCACGAAGCAGCTGCTAAAGCCCTAGCTAATAATTGAGGAGATTTCCAAATTCCGCCGGAGGATGCGGCCGGTAATGAACTGTGTCGAGCTATTGAGCGAGGAGGGAAATTGGTCACCGTCATACCGTCGACATTTGCCATCATTTTGCAGATGCCGCGTGGAAACTTGGAGACTATCTATCCCCGAGCTCTTGTTCTAGCGGGGATTCGGGAATGCATCAACTCCAAAGACTACAAGGCGGCATTTTCCTATTGTAGAACGCACCGTGTGGACTTTAACCTGCTTCATGACCATAACCCAGAACAGTTTATGGCTTCGATAGATACCTTCCTCGAGCAGATCGAAAGTGTTCAATATGTCGACCTTTTCCTGTCCCAGCTACGGTATGTATCAATCAAAACATCTCTCAATCCGATTCAAGACTCTAATATTGCGGTAACTTAGGGACGAGGACGTATCTAAGACCATGTATGACTTAAAAATATACGACCCTGCCAAGGGGGAGAGACCCTATCCTCCACCTGAAATCCCGAACAAAGTCAACAAAATCTGCGATGCGATCTTGGAAGGAATTCAGCGGAGAAAATCTCCCAGTACTCAAAACCTTGTGACTTGCTATGTGAGCAAGAAGCCAGCCGACTTAGATAACGGACTTTCGATGATCAGTCAAATGAAAGCAAATAATTCCGATGACACAGATCTAGCGATAGAACACATCTGCTTCCTTGCAGATGTTAACCTGTTATACGATCATTCCTTAGGTATATATGATCTAGAGCTCGCACTACTGATAGCGCAACAGTCTCAAAAGGTATCACCAAATCACATATCCCTTCTCCAAGATGTTAGGAATTTAACGATGATTTCTCCCTAAACTAGGACCCGAGGGAATACCTCCCGTTTCTTCAATCGATCCGAGAGATGGAGCCCCTGCGCCAAAAGTTCTTCATCGACGATTTCCTAGGTCGGCATACAAAAGCAGCAAATTGGCTTCACGAGATGGGAGACCCGGGATTTGTTGAGCTTTCAGAATACACCGTAAAGCACGACTTATACCGACATGTCACAAACCTCGTGAAATACGACGACGAGAAACGGAAAATAATCGTTAAATCACACGCAGAGTACCTTATGGCTACTTCCAGTCACAAAGAGGCCGGTCTCTCGTTTGAATACCTTAACTCCTGGGAGAGAGCACTAGACGCTTACCAAAAGTGCGGCTTGTGGCAGGAAGCATTGTACACGGCTAGCAGGATACCGCTATCTAACGAGGAGATTACTGAACTTAGTGGAATTTTGGCGGATGCTCTTACCGAAAGTAAAGATTTCAAGAATGCAGCTACGCTGTACCTTGACTACCGAAATGATGTTAGGGAAGCAGTTTCGTCGTATTGCAAAGGTTCATTTTTCCAGGATGCAATGCGTGTTATTGCGTTGAAGCAATCATTCAATCTGTTAGAGGAAGTGGTAGATCCGGGTCTTGTCGAGGCATTTAACACCACATCGGAATTGATAGCAGACTTCCTAGCGCAAATTAAGTCGCAGACATCTCGTATTAAAGACTTACGTGAGAAGAAAGAGAACGACCCTGTCGCCTTTTACGGCGCATCCGGTGAAACCGATGCTCCGGACAACGTATCCGTGGCAGGAACGGATCTCTCCACCGCAGCAGGCTCAACATTCACAAGATATACTGATAAGACCCCAGGCAGTATAGCGACCAATGCAACTCGAAAGACGTCCAAAAACAGGAGGAGGGAGGAGCGCAAAAAGGCGAGGGGGAAAAAGGGATCCGTTTACGAGGAAGAGTATCTAGTCAACTCGATAGGAAGGCTGATAGCCAGGGTGAACGAAACGCAAGAAGAAAGTTATCGAATCATGGAGGGTTTGATGAGGCGAGGGATGAGGGAAAGAGCAGAGTCAATACAAGTTGGAATGCAGAGTGTACTTGCCGCACTTGAAAACACCCGAAAGGAAGTGTTTGATAACGCTCCAGCGATGCCTACCGGTATAGTACAAGCGAACGAGGAAGAGCTGGAAGATGGAGCAGGTACAAAAATGATTAAGCCTCCAGACTTTTCGACCATTAGGTCATTCCAAGGCTTGTCTATCTTATAACCTTGTGGTTCCAAATTTTGTATATATGTTGGCGAGACTTCGGAACAATTCAAACCCGTTTCAATCCAAACATTGCATTTGCTTATTAATCGTACGGCCTACAGGAGAGTCGATACGGATAGGGGTTAATAGGAAGGGTTTTAGACGATATCCACTTCGCGCTTCGTACTTTTAAGCGTTTACCTACCTAATAGCAAGCCTGGAGGCTTCGTCTCCTGTTGTATTTTAAGGCTGGATTGTGTTTCTACCAAAATTAACATTGACAAATTAAGAATTTAAGAAAGCTATGATCATTTCGTAGAAGCCAAGTTACAAGATCAAGGTGAGTAAGGGATCAATTTTATTGGATTCGAAGAGGATCTCGTTCGCAACCATCTTTGTCAACTTTCTTAGTGTTTATCTGCCTCATAGCCGGAGCACATAAAACTGCAGGACAACGAAAAACTTTCCAATGGCAGTACCAAAATACAACAAAACTCGATCGATGCCGATGCCTCTAGGAAGTTAGAAAAAGCATGGTTGATAACATCGATTCCTCAACTCCTGGGGCCGTAAAGGCTGCGCAAAGGGGACCCGGGACCTTTGTCAAAGGCCTTTATGTCGGGTTCTCGACTGGTATATAGACATATCCCCCCCAAAGTTTTTCACCCAAATACCGGACGGGGCAAGAGTGGTTATTAACATTATCGATTCTCACAAACAGCTACATGCGGCGGGCTTCTGAGTGCTCTGGTCGCCACTCTAAAAAACAATCCGCGCAGTCGTTTATATGTTGTCGGAACTACATTGAATTGTTTTATTCTAGGAACAGGGTTCTATGGTACCATATTTATTCCCATAAAAATAATTCGTCAGGAACTTCGCCTATTAACCTCGAGCTTGGCTTGATTAACAGTTACAAGAGATATATTCTCAAAGAGGGTTTTTAAATATCCTCAGGGTGATACCATCACATCCCGTGAAAGAATTATATTAAGCGGTGCATCTGCTGCCGCCGTCGGAGGAACTTGGGGCGCGGTCATAGGTAAGGCTCCAAATCTCGGGGACCTAATTCGCGAAACCTCTTTCCAGTCAGTTCTAATGCTTAACTCGTAAAAAAAGGCGGCCGAAGGAATATGCTCCCAGGCCTCGTAGCCTTTGGATTGGCCGGTCTTGGAGGTCAGGCCGTTCTAAACACTATCGAAGCGAGGAAGCAAGACGAGTCGAATATGAATAAGGACTGGTCAGCTGAAGCACCGCAGAAAGAAGGGATACTTTCTAGGATTTTAAATTCTGAGAATAGCCCCGTTCGGAGACTAACCAGTGAGGAGTATGTTGAGAAAATGAGAGATAAACAATTGATGGTCGATGCGGAAATTGCATTGGTAGACGAGGAAATCGCGAGGTTGACCAAGAAGCTAGAGGAAGAAAATGCCAAAAAGGGAGTCGATGGCGATTCGACATAAGGAGGGAAGGCATTTTAAAAACATGAGCATCTTTACTAGCAAGTGTATTATAGAAGGACTCTGGGTTGGAGCTATGATTAAATTTGTATATATTCTAGAGACTCATATATCATGAAAATAGGTAACTTCCGGGGTAAGATAGGCCCCAGATATCCGCGAGGCACTTGAGCTCCCCCATCGCTCGTACAGAACATAAGATCAACAGTTACATGATTATGTTGCAGACCTAGGGTTTCCCTGTTCATCAATGAGGGCATTCTCCTTTGGCACTTTCAAAGGTCCGGATCCCACACTCGTCAGGATAACCCGCGAGACACCACCCGCCAATGGTTCCAAGAACGCTTCATTGAACCCTTCCGGAACCGCCGCATTAATATGGGCGTACTTATCCGACCAACCGGTGATTGCTGCCGTAGCCTTCTTCAAAGTTCCCAACACAATGTCCTGGTTGGCCTCGTCGTAGTAAATGACAGCATTCGGGCCAGCGTCAAAGGTGTACGCAGCAACCTTCTTGCCAGCAGATCGATTGATCTCTTCAACGACACGGACTGCCGCTCGAGAGGTATCGTTCATGTAGAAGATAGGGGGGATAGTATCCAAGCATACCGCATGGAAGGAATTAGAGTCCGCCATTGTGAGTTCTGCGAATGTTTCGAAGTCCTTCTCAGCGATAGCCTTCTTCATAGCTTCCATCCTAGCGGGAACAACAACGTTGGTGCGATTTGGAAATAGGGTAGATGTCGCAACAGTAGCTTGCATTCCTGTGGTCGACGAAACTCCTTTCTTGGCGTCCGAGATCACGAGAATCGCAGCTCGCATTGTAGGCCAATGTGACTCCGGTGCTACCTGAACCGCGAGGGAATCCTGTCCGTCTTCACGGTCGCCTTTCTCCCAAGCAACATAGCCGCCAAATAGTGACCGACAAGCAGACCCGGAGCCCTGTCTTGCGATTCGTGATAATTCCGTTGGAGACTCGTCGAGTTCGTAGAGGTCCGCAATTGCCCTGACGAAAGCTGCAAAGCCGGCAGCAGAGCTAGCAAGTCCGGCAGCGGTAGGGAAATTGTTTTCCGATATCAAGTGGAGCTTGTAGGTGGAAAGCGGAGGCAGGGACGAGTCCTTATCTTCCTTTGCTTTTCGCAGAGATCGCAATTCAGCAAAGCAAGCTTGTGATCTTGCATTGCTGACATCGTGAGGGCCACCGTTGAGCCAGAGGGCATCGGCCACGAATGATGCGGAACAAGAGGCGGTTGTGATTGTCCGTAGGTCGTCTTGGGAGAGAGTGACAGACAATGAGGAGTTCGTGGGTGTATTTAGCTTGGTGGAAGCTTTACCCCAGTACTTGATGACGGCAATGTTGACCGGGGCCGTGGCAGTCGCGTGGTAGATCGACGAGTTTGCCATGATAGTGATGGTATTTTGAGCCGGCAATTGATTATGGGTAGCAAATGGAGTGGGAGAGGAGGTTGGTGTGTTTTCAATTGGTCCTGAAGCCAATTGAGGGGTCGACCAGCTGCTAGCTTTATACCGGACAGACCATGGACAACAGACTAGACACCTCGGTCGAGTTTGTTGAGGTTGTCAGGGCACAAACAGTTCCTGAACCAGCTTACCCGGGACGTCGGCCGTCGGTGACCGGGGCCAGCGGCCAGTTCCCACGAGTGCGGCAACAGCCGAATCAAACCTTTGCATTTGCAATGATATCCAATATCCCCAACCCACCATCACCACACCATCACCATAACCATAACCATGGAGTAGTGGTCGCAGCGGGATCCCCATGGCTCCAGATGACAAAACCCACCAGGCCGCTGCGCAGGGACAACTAGACCCTGCTGCCGCTGCAGGCTGCCCCGTCGACCACTCCACCCGAGCCGCCTGGCTAAAACAACAGCAAGATGGAAAACAGACTCCAACCCAGCCGCCGTCGGTGACCGATAGCCTCAGCAAAGCCCGTGAGATATCGTCAATTCCCAGGGTCACTATCTCCAATGGGAATGCTGAATCTCCGAACCCTCATGCTGCTTCTTCCGTATCCCCGTCGATAGGAAATTGGATCTATCCATCAGAAAAGATGTTCTTCGATGCTATGAAACGGAAAGACTGGGATCCTAAGGCAGAGGATATGCGCATGATTGTTCCAATACATAATGCTGTGAACGAGAGAGCGTGGGCGGAGATTAAAGAGTGGGAAAAGGGCAAGGGCAGCGAAAAGTCCGTTCTCTTAATATAACCAAACCCCTCGTAGCTGGATGTTCGCTGATTAATAACCAAATTAGATGCGGCGGGCCGAAACTGCTGTCGTTTTCGGGAGACGCTTCAAAACTATCCCCAAAGGCGCGGATGTTGGTTCTCCTCGGCTACCAAGCCCCATTCGATAGACATGACTGGGTGGTAGATCGGTGTGGGACCAACGTCGAATATATCATCGATTTCTATAGCGGCAAGAGGGATCCGACCCGGCCTGAAATACCTAGCTTCTACCTCGACGTTCGGCCCAAGTTAACAGCGGATGGCGCATGGATGAGAGCGCAGAGATGGCTCAGTAGCTGGTTCTAAAAGACCGATATTGATCCCTTGTATATATAAGTCCCATTTTTTTTCGCAAAAAAGATTCGCAGCTCTACACCGATCTAAGAATACGCTACAGTTTGATAACATCAATGGGAAAACGTAGTTGCATTGAAAGGCTCTAAATTACACAAAATTCGCCTCATAACGCCTGGCAAATGCACACGCAGAAAAGCGAACAAAGAAGACTAAGCTGTGAGAGAACATGTATCATACATGGCCACACCATCATATTCGTGAAAGGAGGCCCCTGGAATATCGATTAGGCGGGGACAGGAGCTGGAGTAGCGGGAGGGGCGATGGCTTTCTTCTTCGCGGCTTCACAGACAAGCCTGATCTTCCGTCTCGCATCAACAGACAACCCGAGATTATCAAAGTATTTCTCGAACGCTTCACCGATCTTCTGTAACCCATCGTTAATGGCGGACGATAACGCAACGGCTTCGGGGTAAAGCTTCTCTTTCTCCGATGCATCGTTCTTAGATAGAACCTCTTTGGCGTGGATGTCCGTCCAGTGTACTGGAGGTTCCGCCATATATTTTTCCAAGGCAGCCGAAATCTTGGTGAACTCTTCGAGGATGCCTCCGAGCTCCTTCTGGACGGTTCCGTATGTGTCCTCCTTCAGGGAGGCTAGGGCAAAGCCAACTAGCGCATTTATTGCATCAACCTGAGTGCTTGCATCCGGGAGCAGGCTTGTGGTCTTTCGCTGAATCGTCAAGCGAAGGGCATCTCCATACTGGCTGTGGAAGATAGGGTTCAAAAACTCGTAGAACTTGGTTTCGACGACCTCTTTTTTGACAAGTTGGGCTTTGAGAACATTTAGGCTAATTGGTGACTTTGGCATGTTCCCCGGTGTGGCCTGCCATTGTTCGAAGGCACTTTGCTTGGCCGGGGTGCGCATTATATTCTCTTCAATTGGCTTCTGAGGTGAAAATCCCTTGATTTCTTTGACAGGGGAAGCACTCTTTTGATCACCGGCATTTGTGGGTGCATCGGGTGGCGGTGTTAAGTTCGTGGCGATCGGTGCGATGGCCTCTCGACATTCGGTAATGATCTGGTTCAGCGTATAGACGGGCTTTGTGAGTTCTTTGAAGATGGTTTCCCGGCGTGTGGCCATCTCATTGGCAATATAGGATAGCTCCTTGAAAGCTAGACGGCGAGAGAGGGGTTTCTTCTTAAGCTTCAAGCCCAAAATCAAAGAACCATTTGGATCGGGCGATATTCCACTGATAGGTTTCCCCTCCTTGATCGGACCTTTCCCAAATTCGACAGCGAAAGAAAGATTCGTAGATTCCCAGGCAATGACAATGAGAACGGTGAGCCAAATGCTCCGGAAAAACAGATCGATCTTATCCGACATTGGCTGGGATATTTCTTCAGGTTCGATCCTATGCGAGAAAAGCACAAGGCATCAGTTTTAGCTCGAAAAGACGAGCAAGGATAATATATCTTACTTGGTGAATGATCCCACAACCATACGGCCGACACGGTAAACAATTGGCCGGAGCATCCAATAACTTAATGGCCCCGAGATGACAGACACAATTATCGTGGTACCAATTCGCTGGATCGACTTGACGGCAGATTCCAGGAATGCTTGAGTAAAAGATTTCTAAATTATACGTCAGCAAATTCATACACTACTCAAGTAGGCTATCAATATGCGTACTTCTTCATCATGGAGTTTCAAGTAATCCCTATCAATCCAGATATGGATAACGCCTTGAATAATTCCCAGCGGTACAGCATAAAATCCAAGATAGAGGGAACGCTCATTCAATTCCCAGTGGCCATGATAACTACAGAAAGAAGTTAGTATTCGGTTGCTTCGATATCGTCACATATGGCGGTCCAAACATACATTGACTCCGTCGTGATTCCGAGATCTGAGCTTGGCAGCGTGCTCCAAAGATAAAATTGGATGATCAACCAAGCGGAAAGGGTATAGTAGAGGACGCATCTTAGGAGCCTTCGATCAGAAACCGAGCGTAGAAGACAATGGACATCGGAGAGACTTTTGTTTGACGTAGCTGCATAAAGTATCCATATTAGCGGTAGGCGATCGATGTGTGTAGGTTTCACGTACTGGAAAGTTGCGCGATTCGGAGGACGAGGATCGGCATTAGGAAGAAAAATAGTACAAGGGCATTAATTCCTGCGCGGCCAAGCGGGAAGGCAGACCATGGCCCTACAGTGTCCAGTTAGTGACGGTTTCCATCTCGAGATAATGGCGAGGTTGGTACTAACATCCAGAGATGTTCTCCATCAAGATATTGGCAACATATGCGATCGTTACCGTCGTCCATGATGCGCGTACAAATCTTCGGTGGAGAACCGGAGTAACGAGAGCATGATAGTTTGGAGGTAAAGGTTTCGTCAGCGCGCTAGACGCTTTGGTTTTTAAGATCTGGGAGCCCATCCTCCTTGGTGGAGGCTCCGTCCAAGGAACGATGGTGGTTGAAGAGAAGGATTGACGGGATAGAGGCGCTTGCGGATAGCCACTAGAAACGTTTCCAAGTAACGAATTCGGTCGTACGGCAGGAGTAACAGGGCCTGCGCCAATTCGGAAGCGGGGCCTAGGTCTTGAGGGAGTCTCGTGGAGAAGGCTTCGGTCTGAGGATGTTGTGCGGATGGATTGCCCTTGCTAAGAATTTCCTTGCATGATTCCAGAGATCCAAGATGCCTTATTGCCGATGCAGCAGGCGCGGTTAAACGATACGGCTATGGGATGTCGTGTGCCGGGAATGGATGAAGTCGTGAAGTTGAGGGAAGAGGTTTTGGTCAGAGGTTCCGAAGGAGGCGAAGATACGGTTTAAGAGTTTAACGCGCCCACAACAACAAAACACCACCACGACAACGACACTTCCCCAAAACCCAACAAGATATCTCGATATCGATAGTTGATAGCCAAAACTTCAATCTCCCCAAAGAACCTAGAAGGGACTGTTATCAAAATGTCTGGCCGAGGAACTCCTGCTACGGCAGGTGGAGGCAATTCCGCTGCTCGCCAAGTCATCGATATCCTTCACGAAATTTCTACATTACTGGTAGGCTTGTGCCATGTTATTTTGAATCCGCACTTCAACAAGTACTTATTAAATTATTCATTAGAATACAAAACTCGATCGAACCACGCTTTCCCTTTGCGTCAGTCTTATCGAAAACGGCGTTAATCCAGAAGCATTGGCGGTATCTCTACCCTTTCCCTAGTCCAGTTCGTTTTCCAATCCATGAATGTTGATATCTAACAAAAGAGATATTTCGTTAGGCCGTCATAAAAGAGCTCAGAAAAGAGAGCGAAAGGCTTCAAGAAGAGGAGGATGACGAAAACTAAATATTTCGGCTCGCAATTGCTCTACGAAACTAATTCATGTTGCATTTACAAGGCGTCTTGGGTGTTCGGGAGGACTTCCAGCCGGGTCATGCATGCGCGGGTATGAATGTCTTATCTTCTGCTTATGGTACATGGTACTCTCGGGGTGGTATATCAGGATTTTTTGCATTATTAATTTTGGGTCGAGGGCCAAACTTGATGTATGTACAGCAGCTTCCCGCATCAAAACCCTTCTGTTCTTCGTTTCTTAGTCTTCCTTGAGTCCCCGTGCTTCCCCCTCTGAACCTGAGAAGCCGGAAACCTCTGGGTCGAAGTAACTTGGGATGATGATATCGGTATCAAAGTCGCGGTTTCAGTGCGTGTGGTAGGTTGTGTCATCGGGAAATCCTCCCCGCCTTGTATCCCTTGCATGCGATCACTATTCGCAGTAGATGATGCTCTCTGGCTCTGACGCCTTGAACCTTTGCGGGATCTAGATCGTGACCTAGACTGGTGATTCTGAGAATCAGCGACAATCTGCTGTTGAATTCTGAATACTGGACGCCATTGATAGTTTTCCGGTGGTTGATCAACATCCCAGTCGGCGAGAAGGCCGTCTATATCTGCATCTGCAACAGGGGCATGGACGACCGGCGTAAAGTTTTCGAGAAACATCCGGAGCTGTGGGCTCGATATCCTGCTTCGAGAAGAACCTCTGCTGTTGAGCCCCGAGATTCTACCAGGTTCCATGATACTACCATCCTCATCCGTCATATGCGGATAAGACGACAGCGAATTACCAACAAGCTGTGAACTAGATTGCATTCCTCCATCGGATAACATTGGCTCCCTCGACTGTTCTGGGGCCACAGGCCGAGGGTAGGCACCAAGCGAGGAAAGACCGATGTCGATGGCCACCATTCTTGCAAGCCGCTCTCTCCTCAACCTCAGTTTGGGAGGCGTGTCAACCGGGAGGGCTTCCAGCCAGACTCTGCTCAACGAATCATAGAGCGCTTCTGCAGATAAAATTCCATCCTGATCTCCTAGGTGGCCACTTTCCTGAAGTGCTTCCTTGAGAGTGCGAAAAACATCATTAAGATCCTGTGTATATCCTAAATTAAGGATGCTAGTCGACGGGCCATTAGCATGCACCAGGTTATTCACTCCTCTGGCAAGCATATTCAGGTCGTCGAATAGCCCCTCCAGCTCCTTTTTCGGATGTAGGCTAAGTATGAATTAGCAAACGTAGCTCATGACCGTGTAACGCAATTCCACTTACAAATTCATTAACCCGGGGTTGATGCTGTCCACCTCGTCATCAGGATTTAGATATTCCTGCAATCCTTTTAAATATTCTTGCAAAAAATCTCGCCTATCTTCCTGGCCTCCGGTTTTATACATTGGTTGTTCGTCATCGAATGCCATTTCGTAAACCTTTCCAAGATTGATGATAGAAACGTTAGACACCTCTCGGCGTCGCCTCGATGTTCCCAGCGATAGCCTCTCGAAAGTTGACCCCAAATCTGTACTGTCATCCCTGTTACCTCGCTGTCGACTCTGGTCATCACTCTCATCACTCGAGTCGATGATCTGATTACTTAAGGCCAAGCGGCTTCCTCTGCGATTATTATGGAATATCCTAGCATCGACGTTTGGATTTAATGTATAATCTTGCCTCCAAACGTCATGATTCGAACCAATAGTTGCCAGAGTGAAAACATCCGATCGTTTGTTTGTTCCATCCTTTGTGTTTTCCTCGGTAGACCCTTCTAAAAGTATCAGCCCTAGTATTGGGCAATCCGACCATTTTGCGACTAGGAACGAAAAATCCAATGGTTCTCCGCTATCAAGGCCCCATAGAACGCTGATATTCGGGTTATATCGTGAGTAGATGAAAACACATTCAGCTAAAACCGGTGGTCAGTTAGGGTAACTCCTAGCATCTAGCATTTTAATCCTGTGTCTTACCGTCATCGACATTCCAAGCCGAACAGGAGAGCGATCGGTCTTGAGGGTGTCTGCAGTGCTTCCAGCTCAAAGTTGGCTTGGTTTCTGAAGCCAACTCGAGTATTTGTAGAGTATAATTCGTCAAAACTATGAAGCTACCGGGTTTCATTTCCGGCCGCACGACGTTTATTATCTCGACGTCACTAGATGATCCCTTGACAATATCTTGATAGATATCCGTAACCGATCCTGTCTATTCGAGGTTTAGATTATATTTCTTTTCCCGGAAAGAGGCATTCGTACCGTAGTGTCGATCTTGAAGAGTTCCTTTCGAGTAGCAACCAGCAATTCTGTTTCAACTGAACCCCAGGTTATATTCGCCCATGCCAATGTGATATCATCTGGCACATATAATTCTCCCGAGGCTACGGGTTTAGGGGTAGCGGGGACGTATTTGCTCCTATGCGTCTTCCTCAATGAGAAATCCCAAACACCCCATTTGCCTAGAGTGTCTATGAAAGCGATCTGCTCGCCTTTCCATGGGTTAACAGCGATGTGAAGGAAATCGCTACACCCAATCGTTTCGGCTTCGATGGTCCCCAAGCAGACAGCCCCGAAAAGAGGATCCCCAGCTCTTGACGCGGATTCGCTCGTTATTTGGATGACATAGATCAACTTTAGTGTCCGGAGTACAACGTAGGCTGGAGAGAACCACAAAGTTACCTAGAGTCTTTAGATAATATGGTTATGATCAGAAGACTTACGTTTTATTTTCCTAGTTTCCACTTCGTAAATAGGCTGTATTTGTTCGATGGGGCCATCGCACTCAAAAACGGTTTCAAGCTGGGGTTTTATAGACGGCCGCCGTATAAGAAGGTCGTCTTTTGCGAATCTCTGCTGTTGGACTGCCGCAACAGCTACAGATAAACTTCAGTATCAAAAATTCCTTGCATGACCGCCGGTTCGAATGTACCTATTTTATTCCCGGAAATACCGGTTGCATAGACCAAGACTCTACGAGAGGTATGACTACTCCCAACCAAAGGCTGTGCCTCTGTGGAGGACGCAATCACCACAAGCGGGCTTGTTTTCGACACCGCCCATTGAGATAAATGCAGCACATCCCTCGATTCTTCATACATATCTATGATCTGGTTCACTGCAGGGACGAATTCAGTATGTGACCCGGTCTATGGCCACCGATGGGACGGTCCGTTAATCACTAGAAGCTACCGACATTGGGAAACAGATATTAGAGTCCTACAAATTGCAGTGCAAGTTTCTGGCGTCCTCCCTTTGCGACGCCGGGGGCACCGCCATCGATCGAAGGCGGAACCAGCAAGGCAGGGCTGCCCAAGGCAATTACATCCCGTGCTTTTCAATAAATATTGGTTAGGCTATGTTCATGCATCTTTTGATCTGATTCATTTTGTGTGTAACTTACGAGATTTTGATCTTCTCACAAAGCTCCATTCGCCTTTTTGAGTCTGATACTCAACATGACCTAAAGTGCCATAATCTATAGTAGACATGATCGCTATGCATTATTGGGGTGCACTCTAATTCATCAAAGCTTGGATTCTATGGAGGGCAGCAGGGTTTGGCGGATGGCAGCCAGCAGTCATGTGCGAGAGTCGTCGTCATGGTTTGGTGTTTGGCTTAAAATTCTCCAACAAAGCCAACTCCGTGATCCAGAAACCAGCTCCCGCTTTAACAGAACCTAACCGCGTCTAAAACATCAAACCAACCATCTTACGACTACGGCAAAATGACTAGTAGACTCCGAAGACCATTCACCGCACCGGCGAGCGATGATGAATTCGATGATGAGAATGTTATTCCTCTAGATGAGCAAGGTGAGATACCTTTTTGCTCCTGCTGGATCCTTGAATGTATCGAGATGTCAATGTCAACTCGCTAACGAATCTGGGTGTCAAGAGCAGGATGCTTTGATCGAAGAACTCAAAAAAGCAAATGAACGAGAAAACGCATTCTTTATTGTGAGGGCCTTCTTCACCGTCTGTAAAGTTTCTATGAATTGCTGAACGGTAATTTTTCTCAACCATAGCTCGCATTTACATGCCTCTGTGGCATCGTCGCCTCACTCATTGCCATTCGTATATGGTATGGGAATGGCTCTGGGGTTGACATCCTTGCAGTCTCGTCACTGGCGATGACCGGCTTCACCGTCCGCATTCCAGTAGGCCAAGAAGCTCGGGAACTCCTTTCGCCATTGGAGATTTGGGTTCCAATACTTAATCCCATTCTCATTGTCATCATTACTATCGGCGCCTTCTTCACAACTCGACATTGGGATGATGATTATTATCTTTTATATCTGCCGCTTTTCGTTTGGATTGCGACCACAGTTGGAAGGAAAGCAATGGCCAGTGTGAATCTAGCAGAGTTGGAAAAGCTCAAGTACAAATATAAGGGGGCATAGTCATCCGGATAGCCAGCTGAAATTTACGGCATTCCTCTTTGGTTCCTGTGGAGGAGCTGGTTCTATATTTAATTATTCAACATTCTCCAATTACTAATCTATGAGTGAAAATCAATGATTCTCCTGAGCAACGATCCAAAATCAATCGACAGGAAGGCCTCGTAGTTCTCGCCTGAAAGGAAAGTGCTTGAATGGATATCTACGCTGTTTGTAACAGTACAAAAAAAGGGAAGAAGGAAATCAGTTCGCACAAACAACAACGTTATTCATTTTTGATCTTTTCGGCTCAAGTCTATGCATCCAAGGGTTTATGAAAGGAGGGAAACGAAAATGATAAATGATAAAACAAAAAGATGGAACCCGAGGGTCAGCAATTTGTCGATAAGTCTAGCTGCTCGATTCCCAAGTCAGTGTGCGCTCATCGAATGCTGTCTCAAAGCCACCACCATCCATCAGCCCAGTCTTGGTTTTGTTCTCCAGTTTTGTAATCTGCATCTGCTTTCTTTCCATACGGTAAAGGCCCACGCATCTCACCTTCCTCGCCAAAAAGTCACATATCATCGTTATCATCGAGCTCACTCGGGCGTAGAAGACCACCGACTTTCGAATACTTCTCCCTCTCGGCCCGGCGCGCCTCTTCAGCTTCATTCTCGCGGTCCTCGAGGTAGAGTTCTGCGTTGTCGCCCGCGAATTCCTTCAGTTGGATCAGGAAATCGCGGACGTTGTTTTTGAATTTGGTCAAGTCACCGGTATAATTAAAGAGACCTTTGACGAATGTTTCGATTTGAAGGCTACGCATGGATTTGTTAATTTATGGGAACAACGGGGTTTGGCGGAGGTAAAACTTACGGCTTCAGGTGGTTGAAGGCATTAAGGAGGAGATTGCTAACGAATTGGCTGAGGAATTCTGGATTGGAAGTTCCAGCAGGTGCTTGGCCGTCCGTATACAGCGGGGCTTGGATCTTGTCCGATTGTGCGATTGAGAACATGCGGGCGAGCAAAGTGGTTTGGAGTTTGAACCCTAAACTCGACGCATCAGTAGCCGAACTCAAGAATGTACGTAGGGGAGGGGCTGCTCTCGTAAACATACCGGCCTTGTGATCGGTATCGGTAAGCACGAAGAAGATATCTTGGAGGATTGGGATAAAAAACTGCTGGAAGAAAGCCGTAGCAGTTGCGGCATCGGTTTCGTTCACGTTGTTGACCAACTCGATGCACATGTTCAGGCCGGCAGCTTCGACTTCTCTATTGTCGTGCTTGGCGGCCCAGAGACAGGCATCAATGATGTATTTGAACTGGCGAGTATCGAGTTTGAGGAGAGCTGAAAATGAACATTGCGAGGTTAGTAAGCTGGGGTTCTGGAGGAGACGCTACATGTTCATTCATACCCGCAAAACAGTTCAAGTTTATGGCCCTGAGCAACTTGAAAAATTCCACGCGGTGCTCTGGGTATTCCGAAAAGTCTTTGTTGATCATTTCAAGGGTGCACTCGAAAACGTTCCCCATAATCGAAGGAACCTTATCCTCCATTTTGGTCTATTGCAGGGTTAGATTTGGTCGAAAGATGAGAACCGGAGTGGATTTAGACAACTAACCCGCAACTTCGAAATGATCGTCGAGATGACATTCAAGACCTCTGGATCTCGGGCATCCGGAACACTTCCGGCATAGTCGCCGAGGATCGCGTCGAGTAGAGGAGGCACAATGTCGTCGTTGACCGCATTCAAGTCGTCCGCCTTTTGGACATAGATATCAATGAGTTTGAGGATTTCCTTCTTGACAGTTCTCAACCCGCGGACACGTGGGGTTTTTG
The DNA here is from genome assembly GCF_004000055.1 of Arthrobotrys flagrans. Lineage (NCBI taxonomy): Eukaryota > Fungi > Ascomycota > Orbiliomycetes > Orbiliales > Orbiliaceae > Arthrobotrys > Arthrobotrys flagrans. The sequence goes on from NW_027137556.1 coordinate 3,565,606, forward strand.
TTGCGATTGGGCCTGCGAATTCGGAGGATTAGCGGGCTTGATGGTTTCAGCAATCGAAAGGACCGGGCGTACCTTCTTGGGCAACCGCGGTAGAGATCATCCCGCTGACCGCTCTATACATTGACAACATGTCCATGTAAATACGACCGAGCTGTGGATAGAAGTAGGGGCCAATCGAGCTACAAGCGGAAACATTCGTCTTCATGACGTTTCCGATGACCTTGACTGTGCTTTGATCCTCAAGGATGGATGGATTGATATTTGCCTGTGCAATTATTTGATCCCACTAAGGACAGTTAGCATGAGACAGCAAGTTGTAGTTAAAATACTTACAGCTGCATTTGGGAATGCCATAAGCTCCTGAAGCAGACGCTCTTGGGCGTGACTTTGACCCTGCGCGCTAATCATGTACCCGCAAGCTTCGTAAAACGTGTGAACCTGTTGGGGACCGAGGTCATTTGTGATCCGGGACATATTACGAACAATCTCTTCAATGAACGGCTCCGTCTCTCCGGGTTGCAAAGCCACGAAGTGTCTCTTACACTTATTGGCGATCTTTATGAAGGTATCACAGGCCATGTCTTGCACACCTAAGTTGCGTAGCATTGTTAGCAAAACTACCCTTTTACTTATCCCGTAGCGTGTTTACCGTACCTTCGTGTGTCTCGTGCATGAACTCGAAAAGTTTGTTGACCACCGTCTTTAGGAACTTCCAATGGGCTTTGAGGAATCGAGGGTACTGTCCGACAATGTACATGATGTTGGAGGCTACAACGGCTTTGTTGTCCTTGCCGCGTTTCATTTCAGTCAAGCCGAGGAGATCCTTGATGACGGTAACCAAGAATCTCTTTTCCGTTTCCTCATTCATTGCACCGGATATCGACCCGATAGCCCAACAAAGCGTATTGCAGTTGGCCCAAGACCACTCGCTACCATCGACCTGCCTTGCCAGTTTTTCAGACATTATAGTTTCGGTATCCACGACATCTAGATGCGTGAGGTAAACCAAACATTCGCGAGTCGTTTTGTAGAGTTGAATAGTATCGCCTTCTTTGACGAACTCGCGTACAATTTCACCCTCGTCATTTTCGACGATGAGAACCTTTGCTTATTGTCAGCGGAGTTATAAATGCAGGATGTTACTTTGGATGGGATTCCATACTTCTTCCGGCCGGACCATTCCCTCAATCATGACAAGCCTTAGGTTCGATAGAACTTCCGTGTACATGTGTTTTCGTAGCGGGTAGCTGTTGAGCAAATTTGGTGGAGGGGCGCCGCCACTGAGAAGAGGATTGAGATCCGACATGGGAAGTTGCTGCATTTCTTCATAGAGCTCCGCAACCAATTTGGTCCAGTACTCCAGACAAATTTTGAAGATTTCTCGGTCATTAATTTGGCTGATGCGGATGAGGTAAAGGTGAGAGTGGACCAAATATTCTTTGTTGGGGAGAATTTCGATCAACTGATTGAGATACCGTTAGCACGTGCTTCGGCTGAAGCAGAAAGAGAGAGGATATACTTTGACATGAGGTGTGAAGAAATTGCAGAGGAAGATGGCAAGGTTCTGGATGAATTCCTGGTCCCGAGGAGGACTGCTTGGATATATCGATCGCAAGTCCGTAGTGATTGGGATGATTTCGGCGATCGTAGTCATGACATTGGTAAACATGGCAACAAGCTTTTCTTCATAATGAATCTGACCACTGATTTGCAAACCACCAATCTCTGTGAGACACTTCAAAGTGACGTTTCGAAAAACGGGGATTGGAAGGAAGCGTGTTCGCAGTGTTTCGATGATGGAAGTTTCGAAGATGTAACCGAGCGGGATCCAATTGAGAAACTTGAGGAGGGTTTCTAGGGTTGCTAGAAGCAGTGTTTCGGAGGTCGCACCAGCAAGAACTTCCTGGCATAGCGTGAAGATGGAGGAGAACTCGTTGCACATCGTCGATTTGAGATTTTTTGTTTTTGCCTGGGTCATTTGCTCCGCCGAATAGTCGAAAACTTCTTCAGAAAGCAAACGTAGGATGGCCATGTTGTTCTCACAAATCGAGAGGTTCGTTCGGCAGGACTGCACGATTTCTGGGATGAATGAGGGCCAATTGTGCGGCCATTCTTGCTTGAGGATGTTGACAAGGACCAAGTTTAGTTTGTTGATAAGAGTCTTGTTTTGCTTTAATAGCTCTTCCGACGATGAACTCTGGATGATGAAGTTGACAACGAAGTTTCGGATACCTGGATGGAAGAACGAGTGAGTGCCAGGTACCGGAGGAAGGGGAAGAGAAGAGGGTTTGTGCGTTCAAAACAACCTTGACATTGGTCCTTTGGCAGGATTTTCCATCTGGTCTGGATGACATTGTCCAAGACTTGGAGGCCGAGATCTATAGAAATATGAGTAACGAACAAGCCTGACAGAGGATGTAGTGTAGAGCACGTACACTTCGTTTGAGGGTAGGAGGACGACTCTAGGATCTTGTCTACCATTGACCACGAGTCGGGGTTCTCCCGAAACTGAAGTAGATTGCAAGTCAGCAAACGAACGAGGATGAATCCAAATAAACAGTGCATACCTGGTTCATATATCGCTGGGCCGCATCGCGCTATAGTCGGTGGACAGAATTGTCAGTAAGAGAAAAAAAACCTTAGTCGTAGATGGGCCGTTAGCGTATATTGGGGAAAAATTACAGTAGCACCCCGGCCTTCGTAGAAACCGCGGACTTGAGTGTCCAGCTCCTCGATTGAAGCCATGGGTTTATGTATGTTGAGTAGGGATCAAAGGGTGTCTTGAGGCCGGAAGAATGTCTCGGTGAGGAAGAGGACTGAGAATGTGAAGATGTCAGGGAGGAGGCTAGCTACGATGGTGATGGTGACGACGAGGATGAAGATGATTATGAGGGTGAGATGGATATTATTAGAAGGGCGAAGAGAGGAAGAAGAAGAAGATGGTGATGATGAGCTCGAAAATCGCGAGATGCAAGCAAGCTATGTATGTCTAAGGACTTTGCAGGATTTTGGCGGTAGCGGTGGTTGGTTCTCAACGTTTTGAGGTGGAGGGTTTTCATGTGTGGTGTAGCGGGGTAATCCAGGTTGCTGTGATGCAGCGCTTGACCAAAGGAGGAGAGCTGGAGCTGACTAAAAGGATCACAACGCGTTGACGTTGATATCGATCTTGAATTTTAATTCGATCGAAAGTTATCAATCAAGATCAAGATCAAGATCATGCTGATAAGAGATCAAGATCCGATTGATGAGATAAGCTGCCGTTGCTCATGACTGCCCTTTATATTATCATCCTTCTTCTCTAGATACTGGGGCACTACTCAGTGTCTATGGAATCCATCACGGACACGTGATCTTGGTGATGCTCCAAAATCTCTGTGAGAGGTATTCTACTCGGTTTCTAAGCTGAGCTGCTCGATATCTCCCGGAGCATCCACTACCTAGCTCAAGCACTATACGACCTAGTGTATACCTGTACCATATAACATACAATGGATATAGATGCTGTGTCTGTACGTACATTAATAATAGAGAAGGGAGGGCCTAACTATTATAACCCAACTGGGCCTTAGACACTTTGGTAAAAAAGCACACATCGGATAGAAGTTAACCTCGGAGATATATAACCTATAGACTTTAGTACAATAAGGTATTTGATTGTTCGCACATAACAAAAGCACTAGCGGAGTAAACTTGTTTATATATAGAAAAAAATAGATGAAGAAAAATATTAAAATACGAAGTACGGCGCAGGAACAGGAACAGGCATAGTGTAGATGCACTCATTCACCCACTGTACTGCACTCTCACCCACTCTCAATTCCCACGAGGCCGCGCTTCAACTGGGAAAACGGCAGCAGGTACTTACTTCCATGCCTCTGGATACCTACATACGCAAGTACCTGCATTACTGTACACACGTATGCAATGAACTCTGCTCGGTACCTTGTACCCATTATCCGTCTTCACCGAGATTGCATAGCATATAATTGCCCACCCTGGATGAAATTACGTGGGGAATCCCTTCAAATTCCATCTCCATCCCTTTTTTGCAGGCAATCAAAATGCAAATTTGCTGACCCCCGAACCTGGTTCCAACTCGACACCTATCATGGCCTCTAAATCAAACAATCGATCAACCAATCAACCAACCATCTAACCAACCTAACAAGCTTCCACTGGGCAAGACACTAGTACCTCCTCATACGCAGGTTCATACACACTTCTTACCAAGAACCCGTGTCCGTACGCACACATGTCGCTGTCAAAGTCAATAGCTGGCCACATAACTCGGTAAGTCCCTTGAACATCGATGCAGATGGTGACAGGCGTCTGCACTGCAGGACTTCATGTCATACCCAGACACCATGCTGCCTGCCCTGCAGCATTCGCGAAACGAAATTGGATGGAGCCATTGAGTTTGGGCCCAGAGGCTAGCCTCCAACAGAAGGATGCAAGGAACCTGTCCGGGATGTCTCGCATTCAGGCCCTATTATTGGCCCCCAGAACGACCCCTTTTCCGCCTTTTCAGGTGTTGGCTTGCTTCGGACCAGTGCTGTTGCACCATCCCATCGTGAGGGAACGGCTCTTCTGTATTTTTTTCTGTTACGCATGCACACAAGCCCCCGACGAAGCCCCCTTCCCCTTCCTTTTCTTCCCTTCCTTTTCGCTTTCTTTGCTTTTCCTTGCTTCTCTCACCTTTCCTCTCTCTTCAATTTCAATCAAACATGTCACGCTGAACCAACCAAAAAGAGACGCAGGCGAAGAGACAAAAAGAACCACCCTCCCTTTCGTTATTGATTTTTTGATATTCTTTCGTTCTCGTCACTCATTTTTTTCGCCTTCATTGCTTGGTATCGTCGCTGCATTGTGTGCGACTACATTCGTGTATTTCCAACTACATTCGCTCATTTGAAAAACAACATATACACACACCTTTTTAACGATCATATTCAACGATTTCCCTATCCGACCCTTTTTGTCTCCAGCCACGCCTCGTCTCGCTTCTGGATTTAGATAATACTCAAGATCGCAAAGGAAAGAAAAACAAAAAAAGAACCGCAGGAAAGGAATATAGGATTTCGACAAATATTGAAGCATCCCGACATCGACAATACTTGCAACTCAGTCTTCGAACGAATCTTTGATAATTCCAAATGAGGTATCATCACCAGCATCCAACCAGGCGGGCGCCTCAGCGCCAGCCTGTCGCTGCGATCCCCAATGCTTATGAGCAGCGCTCGACACAAACCCTGGCGGCTCGGGATTTCATCCTCCCACGGGCTACTGCAACAGAAAGCAGCAGCTGTGCCCCCGATGATACCTCTCCACGTTGCGAGAAGCCCATCACCAACTCCACCATGACATTGCCGATTGTCTTGGGTATAGCGTAAGTTGACATTCTGGAATCGTCCCGAAATATAATTCGGCTGGGAGCTAATCATTCGAAATACGGGACGCAGTATTCCAGTAGTTGGTGCTCTGGTTATCTTGATTGTGCTACATCAACGACATTTGCGCAAACTCAAGGCCGAAGACAGGATGGACAAGACGAAGAGCATGGACTTTGGTATGGAATACCCTCCTGCCGGTGGGAAGAAAAGCCGAGGGCTTGGAGGCGCCGGTAACTCTTCCGGACGACATAAAAATCAATTGTCGCTCGACATGGATGTGGCTGCTCCCTATTTACTTCCACCGGAACTACAAGGCTCTCGTGATAGTCTTCATTCGATGTCCAAAATCTATGTTGTTGACGACGACAAATACAAACCCTCCAACCCTACGAACCGACTTCCGTATGGAAATGGTTCTGCTGCGCCCTCTCTCTCCGGACCTCGCAACAACCGAGACTCTTCTTTGTATACGGCCTCTATCCGACAACATGAAGATAGCACCGAAAGCCTTACCGCAGATCTTCTCGGACACTCTAGCAAAATGGCTACCTCTGCCCCTCCGGTCAGAGGTGCTTCTCTGCCCTCGAACCAGAAGACGGTCCCGGAACTGCAGGTACCCGAGCCAGCCTTCGATGCCTCTCGCAACCACGGCGATCAGCCCTCCCGCGGTCCAGGCTTGTTCCCTTCGGAAACAGAGGGCCGAGATTCCTACATTGACAAAGACGGTGGCGATTTGCGAAGGAGCCACATGCATCTCCTCCCACACATTGGCTTTGATACTCCGAGCGAGCTAGATGGTTCAAAATCGTCAGAGAAATCCGCAGAATTACCCGCTCAATCGGTTGCCCAGGAACCGCCCGTTGCGCAAAAACCACCACAGTTGAAACTTGACGAAAAGGCCTCTACTCCTTTCGAGGGATTAAACTTTGGAACCGAAGCCGATAAGGATGCATCGCTCCCCCAAGTTGTTGAGCCGGAACCCCAACAAGCACTAGCACCTCCACAAGTTCGCATGAGCACGATGGGCGGCCTCGAAGTCAACCATGGTAACAGGCTCGATCCCCGTAGGCTATCATACGGATTCCGACCGTTGCCACCTGCGGCCGAATCTGGCGAGGATGCGGAAGAGCGTGCAATGCGTATTCGTTCATTCTACAAGGAATATTTCGATGATGCAAACCCAGGTGGTCTTGATTACTACGCTCAGGCTCAGGCTCCGGAGCCGATGCCTACCAACGGAAACAACGGCGACGGTTACAACAACTACCCCGGAAATAGAAATACCAACTACAACCAAGGGTACTACGAACAAGACTACTCGAATGGATACAATCAGGAATACGGCGACTATTACCAGGACGACAACATCGCTGGTGGGTACCAAGACCAGTATTATGATGATACGTACGCCAATCCTCAGCGACCATTCGCGGAACCACCCACTCGTAGAGCAATGACACCCCCACCACGTGCACCACCACGTTTCCAACAAGGTCCGGGCCCACGTCCAGGATCGTCAGCTAGCAACCGAGGTCCGCCACCACCGAGATCGTACTCCTCGCAAAGCAATCGTTATAACGGACCACCTTCGCGTGGCATCCGTGCCCCTTCGAGTCTCCGTAAAAATGCTCTTCCCGAAGAACCCTTGTTGATTCTCCCGACACCACATCTCCTGAAGGAAGACGCATTTGCTTCTCCGATCGCATTCGCCCCTGCTCCTCGCTCAAAGGAATTCAGAAATGGAACCGAATCCGAAGTCGGTAGCGCCAAGGGAGGTGTGAAACCCTACTCCCTTGGTGTCAGGGTCCATACTCCTCTCGCGTCCGCCTTCGATGAATTGAACGTTTTGCCTACCCCGTAAGTACCCTCCTACCTACGTATGTGTCCTTCAGCCTCAGGAACAGTTAACTGACCATCGTCCTCTTCAGTCATCAATTGCGCAAATCTGGAGCATTTACAGGACTTGACTTTGCGCCTCCACGCAAATTCAAAAACGACGGTGGTGATAACTTTAGCGACACTGGCAGCATCCGAAGCAATCGCACGGGTTTGTCGGCTGCGCACCATAGCAGAACGGGAGCGTACCGTGTCAGCCGTCTTCCGCAGGACGTTGTACCGACGACTGAGAACATGACGAACAGCCTCAAGCCATCTTGGGACATGCGCAATCTTTAGAATAGCCTGACATTTCAATAACGATGCCACGCTTTTGCTTTTTTTTCTTCTTTTTTTCTTTTCGGGGTTGTCTGTTTTTGTTGTTTACCTTGTAGCCCTTTCCTACTCTTTTCTTTATATTTTTTTATTTTCCCGTTCCCCTAGAAAGCCCCTGCTCTCGCTCATGCGCACGTATCGTCTCTGCTGGAATCTTGGCGTATCTGAAGGAGTATATCACTTGCGAATTGTTTTGTGGACTGTTTCTGAATCCTCGCGGCACAATCCGAATCAGCTGGTACGATCGATTTTCGAGGTCTCGTATAACGTTCATTTCTTCCGTCTCTCTTTAAAGACAACTTTTTTTTTTTTTTTTTTTTTTCTATCACTTTTTCTTTTCAAAGACCCCCCCCCCCCCTTTTTTTTTTCTTTTACTTTTTTCTTTCTCCTTTCGATTATTATGCTGCTGTTGTCGTTTCTTTAACAATCACCAACGCAAGGGGCCATAATCAAATAAATAATATGGTCTTGATGGAGGGATTACCACCTACATACTACATATTGGCATGCATGGAGGCAAGATCTAGATCATTCGAATGGATGAAAATGGGGGCAAATTTCCTTTTTTTTATTATATTATTTGTTTCCTTAGTCTACCGTCAAGATGCAATGCAGTGCAATATGGGAGGGAGGATCCGTGACCATCGTGTACATTAGAACAACCGCTAAAAAATTATCAAACCCACTCCTGCTAGTACTTTGTGCCGTACGTACAAAGAGGTATACAGACAAGATGCTTTGGAATGCGAGGGGTGAGACCGGTTTGTTCCATGTTGATGAATTCGCCATGCATTTATATTATATACCTAGGTATGGATGGATATGCAATCAAGCAAAGAATTGAATCGAACGGGCATTCAGTGCCAATACCTGGAAACGGAAGGGTTTATATTGTTGACGGAGCCAAGAATCCTAAACCTGGAGTTCGTTGGGAAGGAGAATATCGAATGAAGGAAGTGGAGGCCAATGCTGCAGGTACAATGCGCATCCATCCAGAATGGCGAGCTAGAGCGGCTCGTTATTATTGAGATTGTCTTGTATGTATTATTGTTATGAACAGGGATATCCGATGATGGTAATTAATTGCAATTGGAGCGGCAATTCAATCAAGCATGCGGTGTAGCATTTACCACCCATCATTCATCCATCCGAGATCAAGAAACAGAGAAAGAAAGAAAAAAACTCGCCAGTATCATCTTTTTTTTAATTTTTTAATTTTTCTCAATATCCTAATTTTTATTTTCTTCCCTTCCCTCTTCCTCTCTTGTTCTTATTCATCCATCTTCCCAAGAGAGAGAGAGAGAGAATCTTCTCCTTCCCTTCCTCCACTCCACTCCACCCCTTCCTTCCCTCTAGTCTCGTGCCTTCCCTTTTCCAACCCGGGCCAACTCACCAGCCGACCGGTCTTGTGGGTCGCTCTGTTCTGTAATCTCATATAACCCACAGGCAGACTAAAACTGGATACCTAACTTCCGTCAATATTCGCGCTTTTCTCAGTTGCAGCGACCGTTTAGGATAAGGCTTGCACGCTGCCGCTGCTAACTGCTGTCCGGCTGCTGCTGCTGATGCGCTGTTCTGTTTTGATCTGACTGCAGCTCCAATTTGCTCTTTTACATATTTGACCGATCGCAAGTCTCCTCACCTCGACATCTCCTCGCCCCTTTCCCTTCTCTCCTACCGTCCGTTCCATTGCATTCAATTGTCTTTGCCGACGCTTTCATCAGCCTCGCTGACCGACCGGACTGGCTGACTGACCCTTTCCTTGAAATCGACACATTCGGTTGTTGTCGATTCCCTCTACTTCTTATTACAACTCCTTCGCACGCACAACATTCAATCCGAATCTAAACAAATCCACCAGAACCCTCTCGGAACCATCCGGATTCCAACCGTTGAATACCAACTCTACATCTCTATCCTTAATACAACGTCTTTAAGGCGTAATCGTTTAAAAGATGTCCGATACAGGTAATGCGAACGAACCTAACCCCCCCCCACCCACCCCTTTTTTTTTCACCTTCTCTGAACCCTTCGTTCTGGCGCCTCAACAACTTTAATCTTATAATGATGACGAATTAACGCTTTATTTCGCATGGTTTTACAGGTTCGACATCGATTCCTACAGCGGACCCAACATTACCGGAGGAAACTGCATCTAGCATAATCGAACCCACCGAGACTTCAACTCCTCCACCGGAAGAAACCACCACTCCCACACCGGAACCCACACCTGAACCCACACCGGAGCCCACACCTGAACCTACACCTGAACCTACACCGGAACCTACACCGGAACCTACACCGGAACCCACATCCGAAACCCCAACCATCGAAACAACAACTTCGGAGCCGGAACCGACGTCGACAGCAGAAGAACCCACATCAACGGCCGAAGAGCCTTCGTCTACGACTGAACCGGAGCCAACAACAACACCCCCTGAGGAAGAGACGTCTACAACCGAGCCGGAGTCTACATCGACTCCTGACGTTACGATCGTCACCGTCACACCGTCAACCTCGGCTGACACAACAATCACAATCACCACAACATCGGTGAATACAGACAGGTCAACGACCACCCTCCCAAGCAGTTCAACTCAGGTATCTTCATCTTCGAGTTCTTCTACGATCTCTGCGACCGCGATTCCTTCTTCCGGTGGAGGCGGTCTCAGTCAACCGGCGAAGATTGCTATCGCAATCATAATACCAATCTTCGGTGTGATTTTTTTCGCCTTCGTTGCGCTATTCCTTTGGAGAAGGCACAAGAAACGCAAGGATAACGCGGAAGAGCGGAGGAAGGAGGTTGAGGAGTATGGCTATAATCCCAACAATGATACATCGGGCCCGGGGCCTTCCGTACTAGCCGCTGCCGGTAGAGAAAGCCATGGAGGTGATATGGCTGAGATGGAGGCCGGCTACCGCGGTTGGGGAAACACTGCAGGAGGCCGTAAAGCGTCCGCTCCATTGTCGGCAACTGCTACAGCATCCAATACGGCAGGATATGGAAGCACAAACTACTCCGGTGCGCCTACCAACGGAGGACAACAATACACACCCCCACAGCAACCAGAGCTCTACGGTTCCCCGGCAGCGGCTGGTGCGATTCCAGTCGCTGCAGGAGTCGCAGGAGCGGCGGCTCTTGGCGCTGTTCATTCGGAAGACGAAGCGAAGAACCGCGACCGCCATTCTCACTCTCCACTGCTTTCCAGTCCGACAAACCGACCTAGTACCGCCGATTCTAGTACCATTGGGGTACCGGCTACTACCGGACCGAGTGAATTGGATGATGGCCTTCATCGAGGTGACTCTGTTGCTTCTTCTCGCTACACCGATGCTACCCACCAATCCGAAGACAGCGGCGCACACGACACCCTTGGAAACGATGGCCGTAGGAACACCTATGTATCGGATGGGAATGACTACTATAACGATGTATCAAACCCGTATGCTGGGGATTATGATTATGATTATCATGAACACGCGCCTGAGCAGGGGTATCATCAGCCACCTATGATCCAGCAAGTCGGGGCTCGGAGAAATACTAGGATTGAAAACCCCCCCGATACACATTACGCCCAGATGCCACGTCAAGGGACCAGCGGAATTGCACAGAACTTTTAAAAGTATGATTCGTGCGGTTTGTGTTTTTATATATACTTATGTTTGCTTCTTTTTTTCCTCTTCCCCATCGGCCGATATATAGTACACTGTAATGATGCGCTACCTCCCGCGCTTAATTATCTGGGATTGGCGAGCCTCTTTGGTCAGGTTCGGTTTCGTTTCCCTTTGTCACGGAGTTTTTCTTCATATTCTCTTCTCCTTTGCTCTCTCGCATACAAAATATATGACTTTTTTTGTCTTTTGCATGGTTGTTTCTTCTGTCCATATTAACTCCTCCTTGTTTTTTTCACCTTTATTCTCTTTTTGTTATCCGTCGGGTATATTGGGAGGGATTATGTGGGACGTCATTGGCATCATTGTCCTTTAGTTGTTTTATATCTGATGCTTTTCCCGATTTATTTTTTTGTCTCTGTTCCTGTGCTACGTCCGAGCCGCTGCTTTTCCTTTACCGACCGACCACTTACCAAGTACTTACTTATCATCCGAACCTCTAATGTATTATTCGCGGATAGCCTTGCTCGTGCAATGGTCACCTGCGTCTTGCTTTCCGGCTATATCTCTGTTTCGAGACTTTCCATCAACCAGCTCACTTGCTTGAGGAAGTACGTAAGTATGTACATGTACCTGCAGTGTGATGATATTTCGACCAGTTCCCGTTAGATCGTATACTTATATCGGTACGTAAATTCGACACGCACGTACAGAGACGTTGACGGTATCGATGCCAATGCACCGCACCGCACCGCGGAGAAATCCGCTCCAGATCGCTGCGGGACAAGCTTCCAGTGCCCTGGGGGGGTATCACTGGTATCACTAGTCCCCAAGCGCACTAGGACGGACGAAGTCTAGCGCCAGCTGTCCAGCGGCAGCCCTGGAGAGCACGTTTTCGGACGAGGCGGCCTGATTGGAGTACTCCACGCCAAGTTTTTTACTGGGTCCAACCTCAAAACACAACAACATCGCCGGCAGTTGAGAGGTCTCCATCGGGCCCTTCCTATACATAAGTTTGCGTACAAAATCAAACCAAGTGCCTGCCATTGATCTCCGGCTTCCCGGGGGTGTTCGACAGCTGAAGGGCCCTTTTAGAACCCGAGTCATGTAAGGAAGAAGGACCGATTGAACTCTACTCTGGCCTGGCCAGCAATTGTTTTTTTTTTTTTTTCTGGTGCTGTTGACCTGATCATGAACTGAACTGAAACTGAACCGAGTTATATTGTACAATCAAGAACGAACGAACTTCGATTCGATTTTAGGAATTACATACTTACGTACATGCGCTGGCCAGGATATCCCAGAACTCTAGTATCCAGGTTAACGTTGGCCTGATCTAAGCGATACATATACGCGGGTCGACTCGTCGTTTGATATTCCAATCTGCGGGCGACAGCTGTCGACACCGTCCCGGTGCTTCTGCCCCTCTCGTTTTCCTTCTCCGCTCCGGCGTTTCGATCGCTCCCTCTCCCTCCGCCAGGCAGGCAGTATATATACTCGAGTAGATATCTACCAGTTACGCTGCTGTTGCTGCCGATACCTATCGCTTTTACCCTTCTGCCCGCTTCGAGCAGGTTCCGTTTGCGGGTTGCTGTTGCATTTGCATTTGCATCCCATTCGGTTCGCCCGAGTCTCCATCTCTCTCTCTTCGGGACTGTGCCCAAAAATTAAAAAATACCAGCTCATTTCGGATCATTCCCGTCTCGAATTTGATATTATATATCTCCTTCTCCAGGGAATTGCATGCTCTGTGCGCGCTTGTGTCCGAGAGCGAAGAGATCCCGAATACGAGCCCGGCCGCTGCCTCCGCCAGATCATCGATCTTACATCTGAGGTTGCCCACCTGCAGCCTATTTCTACTCTCGACCCTGCACCCACCCTCCCAACCATCACCGGCACAGCATATTGTTACCCATCTTGGGTATCCCCGGACCCTCAATATCATCCAGGTATGTACGGGGACCTGGCATATCGCGTTTAAACCACACCGTTGTGACTCGTTTATCGTCGTTCGATACGCAACCTCTCGCGCCCATACGCTGCATTTTTCGTACTAACCGTCCCACTTCGCAAATGCATAGCGCGCTTCCGAGTTTTTGCGGCAGGCGTGGAAAGTAGGTCCCGAACGGTTGTTCCAATCCCGCAGGAGGATCCCAGCATCGAGAACTGCAGGTGACCCACCCTCTGGTGCCAAATATCAGCCCCCATTCACCGGTCAACCCTGACAGGAAACGGAAGCCTCTACCCTTGGCCAACCGAGAGGTTTCAAAGCTCCAAACAGTCAAAGCGAATTGTTCGACGGACTCATCAGTTAGGGCAATCTTTTCGGAGGAGCCCATTTGGGTACAGTCGTCACAGACCTTGCCAGCCATTGCATATTGTCCCTGTTGTTCTTCCCCCCGAGTCTGATACGCCGTCCAATAAGCACCTTCGAGGACAGCCCACTCCCACTCTATCATCCCAATACCTTTGTGATTTTTGAAAGCCCCTCTCCAATCGCAACTCTCTCTTTTCTAAATAGACCGAGCCGACTGATCAGTACACGCATACTATCGTTTCCTAAATCAACTGCAAAGAGCGCCCCGATCAATATTCTCCTCGAATCATCTTTTGCTATGTCACACATGGGACTTGATCGGATTTCCTGACGTTCAATCCGCGCGGAACATACAGACCAAAAAAGATATATCAGTGTCCCCGCTATCGCCTTCCATCATTGGATCCCTCATTTGCGAAAGGCCCGCACACACTCACCAAAGCCCTCCCGGCACCACAAACAGACACACCTTCCCTTCTCGCCTCTGCTTTTCTTTAGCCATCTTTTGCCAAAATGTAGGATCCCGACTTCTTCACCTCAGTCACTGGTTGGGATGTTTCGCCCGTCAAAAGCTATTTCAAGCGGCCTATATCCACTGGAGCCAAGGGTTCTGCTAGAGCATTCCCTTGTCCACGTCCTGTAGCATCGATGGGGTATCATCGATATCACTTTCGCCCCCCTCCGCTCTTCATTTCTCCCTCAAAATGTGTTGCTGCCTCGATGCAGAAGCTCTTGGAACATGTCAGACTGATCGGTATCCTTCTGGACCTCTGGGTATTTAGGAAGTTCGGCAAGCATCTACAGAAGCGACAGCTAGACATACCCGAGTATGCAGCAAGCTTCGTTAATTATAAAGGCTTAAAAAAGGTTGTAGTCCAACGACGATAACCAATCTGCATCCGATAGAACTATTTTTCGATCGTCTTGCACCTTCGAACTCTCCCATCTACGCATTGCGCCCTTGTGCTAACAGAATGCTGACGATTTTTTATCTTCCTCTTCTGTAGTTGATTAAACAACTGGCCTCCAGCTCCAGAAGCATTCGTTCAGGGACCAGCCTGCCGATTCGAACGCCGGAAGGCGAGATCCTCAACGACCCCCAAGCCGCCCTCCATGCGAACAAAACCACCTTTTTCTTTCGACTTGTAAGACCTTGTCGGCCGCTGCGCTATATTTTTATCCTCAACCGGAGCCAGACTTAACGGTAGTTCGCAGGACCGTGAGATCGAGAAAGTCAATGCCTTCTACCTCCAGAAGCAAGACGAGGTAATAACGGAAATTGCGGGGCTATATTACAATCAGACCCGGGCGTTAATGCCGATATTATTTTAGTTGACAGTACGACTCTGGACGTTGATCGAGAAGAAAGATGCGATTCAATCAAGAACAGACGCGGCCGCAAAGGGCTCGGCAATGTTGGTAACTCTGCAAGAAGGGTTTCACCAATTCGGAGTCGACTTGAACAAGTTGCAGGTACTGTGACCAGCTCCCCTTTTCAATTGTCTCCGAGCATAGCCTAAAGGTTTTTGCTGTTCCTTCGATGGTGCTGACGGCCATTTGTGTTGTTCGTAGCAATTCGTGGAATTAAATGCAACAGGCTTCTCGAAAATATTAAAGAAGGTATTCCACATCTTGTTAGCATCCCCCTCGAGAAGAAACGGACATTGATCCTCAGGGGTTTTCGATGATCATAGTGGGATAAATCCTCCAAAGTAAGCTCGTATATTTTTTTTCCTGTGATCAATCGTTCGGAGCGTCTATCTTAACTATTCGGTACAGTCACGAACCAAAGAACTCTACCTATCAAGAGCCGTCGAAGTCCAACCATGCTTCAACCGAGATGTCATAAGCGAATTATCCGACAGGGCGACAACAAGCCTGCTAGAGCTTGAAGCCTGGGCGGAAGGCGAGAGCATTACATTTAACAGAGACGCTTACACAGGCGGGAATAGCGATGTAGAAACGACACACACCGATGCGCAAGCTGAGTTATCGCGGGCAATATCCTCCGGAAACGCAGCGTTGCTCTCCGAAACCGTCAAAGCCGTAGAATCCACGCCGGCAGGAAAGGAAACATTAACACGCGCGTTCCTGTCTAGTATCGGGGAGGCATCCCAGGAGTGTCTGGAGGTTCTGTTGGCATCCAATTCCGTCAATCTCAAGGCAAAGGATGAAATTAACGAGAGGAACGCCCTTCACGAAGCGGCAAATGCCGGGAAACTGTCAATCATCAGTGTTCTCCTCGCCGCGGGTGTGGACGTTGGGCAATCCGATGCTTACGGGAGATTACCCCTGCACTACGCCGCGATGCACGGCCACGTTGATATTCTCGAGGCCTTGCTGACGGCTAATCCCAAGACGCTGGATAGCATGGATCTGGACAACTTTACCCCCCTGATTCACGCTCTTCACCATCATCAACTATCGAGCATCGAGCTATTGATAAAACACAAGGCGCGGATTAATCCGGCGAGCGAACGGGATTACATCCCGTTGAATTTGGCTTGCCAACATGGTTTGGTCGAGATCGCGGAAGCCTTGCTGAAGAACAATGCTCAAATACTCCCCGATGCCGAGGGTCTTTACCCTCAGCATCATGTCGCCAGACGCAGAAACGCTTCGTCTTTGTTGGTAACGCTCCAGTCCTTCGGTGCTAATCTTAATGAGTTCGACAAGTTGAACGGATGGACACCGATGGTGCATGCCGCCAGCGAAGGAAATACGGAAAACCTCAGGATTCTCCTAAGTGCGGGAGCACGCCTTGATCTTTTGGATGAGAAGAACCTCTCGGCTTTGTACTACTCTGCATGGGAAGGACATCTCGAATGCATGAAGATTATTTTCGATGCAGGGGGGTCCTAGGTGTGGACCCGATAGAACCACCACTCATTAGACCCTCGCCTGCGTCGACGCAATCGAGTGCGCATATGGTCTTAGATGCGGACGGTATTCCCGATCTCGCTTTGCCGCCACCGATCCTTCCACTTCGAAGATATGGGCACAATTTCCTGGACAAGAAAACCTTCGTACAGCTTACATTCGCAGAAAAGAACTCAGATGCCATATTCTTCTACCAACAGGGCAAGTACCCTGCCGCACGGTTGACGGTATCCTCGAAATCTTCCGATGTCATCTCGAAGAACATGCTCCTGCCGCTTGCGGACGATGCGAAGATTGTATCGTTCCAGATCGATTCGCTCGAGGCTTTCGCCATTGATTTTGATATCTTCCCTACTTTTGGCACCAAGATGATTGCCAAAACGGTTGCGCTGTCTCAGATCTTCAACAATGCGAACAGTAGCGGCCATTGTGTTCTACCGCTTCACGATTCTAGGTCACGAGTTATCGGCCAGCTCTCCTTTGACTTCCAGATCATCAAACCGTTCGGGGGTATCCCGCTAGAGATCGCCCATTTCGCGCCATACTGGAAGGCTACAAGTCAATTTGATTCACGGCCGTTGATTACCGGGTCCTCCCTTTCCGGGGACTACGTACGACTATTCGTCCAAGTCACCCGAGATGACGTTCCCGTGTTATTCCCCACATGGGCGATTCAGTATGCTGATATCTCCGTTCCGATCTGTTCACTCACCTTCGAACAATTCAAAATCATTGGTTCCAATCTCACCCAACAGCCCGAGAATATCATCAAAGAGAGTATCCTTGCGTTCGCTTCGTTCGAAGACCTCTACCAAAAGCTGCAGAGTTCGTTTTTGTCCCTCGGAGAAGCTCTGGCGCTGTTACCAATCGATATCAACCTAAATCTCCATGTCTTATATCCGAACGAGATCGAGATCAAGGAAAAGAATCTCTTGGCCGTCTCGGATCCGAACAGATATGCGGATGCGATACTTAACACTGTCTTCCACCATGCCAGGGAAGTTAGAGAGAATGCGGCGGAGGCGGCCAGGTCCATCATGTTTTCTGCCTTCGAAACTAGTGTTTGCACGGCTTTGAACTGGAAGCAGCCAAATTGTACATCCCATCCCATTACCCCTCCGGTCGTAGTAGCAAGGTGCTAACGGATAATTATTTAGATCCTGTGTTCTTCTGTAACGGGCTCAGTGAAATCGACCTTGCTTCGGCGAATTATTCGCCTTCGGATCCAGAACTCGTCAAATATAGAAGCGTTGCCCCGATGTCAACGAAGGAGGCTGTACGTCTGGCAAAGAATAACAATCTTATGGGACTGATATGCTCGGCGAGATTATTGGTAAGGCGAATCATTTCCGATCTATTATCAACCCCTGTACTTTGTAAAGGCTAATCTTTTTCGATAGGAGATGGTCCTGGCTCTGACGCATAGCGTTAAAGCTGAAGGCTTGGTCTTGATATCCCAAGTCGTCGGGAACACTTCGGCCCACCCCGCATCCCTTACAAACTTGGTTGACGGCGTTTTTATAAGAGAAGGGATACTAAGGTTTAATGAAGCGATTGATATGTGATCCCTAGCTATATTTGATTATATTTTTTTTTTCCCCCGGAGGATTGGTTCATTGTGCAGGCTCTCTGTTTTTTTTTGGTCTTCGGCGGATTTCCTTGGGTTGGCATCTGTTTCCCTTTCTTTTTGAGCACAGGAATCGGTATAATGCGGAAACACGCACGATAGACTAGATGATAGTGTCTTTTATTGTTTCCTTTCTCATTCTATCTAATGATGATGAACTGCATGAGAGAGCCATAGTGTAAAAAGGTGCGCGCCTTTTTTTTTTTTGTTCTAGATTTGGCGGGTGGGCAAAAAGACAAGAAAATATTATCAACTCTAGCTCTGCAGGTCTGGTTGAAAGGAGAAAAAAGCACCTTTAAAAAGGAGAGCATGCTTATATACTTCCTTGGTATAAACTTCTTCTGGTTCTCTTGGTGGTATATTCTACATTTTTATGCACCTTTTGGGAATATGTATGTACAAGATCCTCATCTTGATGTTGAAGGGGAGGAATCGATGACATCTCAACTTTTCGTATATATACATCCAAACCTAGTGATGCGGTTATGCTTCTGAGATTTCCCTTCTTTCATGGCTCATCCTCCAGAACATTATCGTCGACCAGTAGATTCAGAACCCCACCGTCCGGAATTTCCAACGCCCACCTCTTCGTTTTGAACTAGATGCGAGATATATATCGTTAGCATAGACGTCCTTGACAGGAATGCAAAGGAAGAAAAAACCAACCTTCCCCGCCCTACCCCCCTCCCGCAGGCTCAAAAAATGCACAGTCCCTTCCCCTTTGCTCCCCTTGACCTTGTAGGAAATATCAATCTTCCCGTGTAACTGATCCATGGTCCCATGGATCCAGGGTATGGTCTTCGCCTTGAACGATATTTCATCACCCAAAATCTCCCTCGCCTCGGGGTTTACTCTCAATGCGTATAACGTCGAGGATACGACTGATGACGAGGAACGCTGGTAGTTGAATAATAGGTTCGCGGCGACGTACATGGATATTAGGAAGATGGGGATGTGGATTAGGTAGCGGCGTTTGGGGGTTACGTCTGTATTTTTGTTTTTCCGTTAGCTTGGTGGTAATTTTATGGAAAGATGGGGGGGGGGTAAGTACCGGGTAACTCTCTATCCGCGCTCCGCTGAAGCAACGGCGGTCCACCTTCCTTGGGAGCCGCGATTAACGACCGTTGGAAGATGGTCGTCGGCGCTCGACTTCGTGTTATCAGACTCGGTGTTCGGGAGGGTTGTAGTCCGCATATTCGAGAGAACTGGGCTCGGTTGGCAGCCACGGCCAGGCGGGAGAGGATCGGTCGCGACATGTTCGTGGTGTGGGGATGGTGAGGAACATGCGTGCGAGCTATAATAGTCCTCCGTTCGTTACTTTGTGTTGGATTCGACGTCTGTCTCACAAATGGGAAAACGGGAATACCACAACACGGACGTGAGACTACCATGATTTCGATATTCAATTTATTTCATTTTCATTTTCGTTTTTTTAAACTCCACCCGCCTGCCGCTATAAGTATGCCACACTTTGAAAGGAAACGCCGAAGAAGAATATACTATGTTGCAGGGTTTCGCTCAATCGAATCCTTTGTCCTGGTCCCTTTCTTTTTTATTCATGTATAAAACCGACCCCCAAGATAACTGCCAATGAGCGAATGAAAACATCAAAAAGATATTGGAACTACTCCCCGGGATACCAAGCAAGAAAGAAAAAAAAGGAAGTGACCGAAATTCACCCGTGCAAGCAATGCTGGTTGTTAATTGTGCAGAAAGAGAGAGAGGGAAAGGGGAAAGTAGTGAACAAGAAAAAAGATATAAAGTAGCGGACGAAGTCGTGAAAATCATCAAATGCCCTTGTTCCCTGCTCGGCAGGGCAGTAAAAAATCAACCATAGCCAAACTTTAAGGGTGACCTGGCAAATGTACTATTTCGACAGGAGCTGGTCCGTCATATGCCGGCTCCTCTTCCTCCTCGTCATCTTCGTCATCCTCGAGTGACCCCCCATCCCCACCGTCATCGTCGCCGCCGCCGTATTCTTCACCGCTGTCAAGGCTATCAGTATCGTACCCGCCTTCTCCATCCGCGCAGGAGCAGTCGGATTCATCGCTTGTATCAGCGCCATCGACAGCCGAAGGCCCGGATCGAACATCGCGTCCTTCTATCTCCCTCAAGACGGAGGCTAGGTCTGCAACAACATCTTCTCCGGGAACAATCGTACCCGCAGTTTCGGGGTTAGGCATGAGGTGAGGCGGCGGGAGCAGACTTCGTGATAATACCGAACTTGGCGAGGTATTGTTAGGGTCGTCTTCAGGACGTATCAATTTGACTTCGCAGGTATTGTAACTCTTGCAAGTATCGCACTTCAGTCCGAGAAAATGGAATGCTACATCACTTTTGGCCGAGCAGTCGTTGCAAATAATATGACAATGCCAAAATCGATAAGGATCTGGAAGAGGTTGGCGCTGTATTTCGTAATCCAAATACCGGAATCTGCTCTCCATGTTGAAGACACTCTTTGCACATGTCGGGCATCTATACGAGCTCTTCATATGTTCATTGTAACAATCGAGATGAATAGAGTGGCCACACGTCTATAGACACCGACCGGTTAGTGGTGAACGACTTGATCAAGGAAGAGATCGGGCTACCATGAAAACAACGGTGTTTACAGAGGTGAATAGATATTCACCACATATGGGGCAGTCGCAGTCCGTACTTCGTTCAATGCAGCGATGTTGTCCCTCCAGCTCAATAGACATGCAGACCCCGCATTTCTAATAGTAGTTTGGTTTCATAAAGTTAGATCACCGGTCTAAAAACTTTCGACGATGGTGTGTACCTTGCAGTGAAAGAAGTCCTTCCCCAACCCTCTGCCGATCCGACAAATGCCACAATCGTTACAATGATATATAGTCCTAGTCGGGTCATCGTCCCAAAGTTTACACTATTTGAAAAGGTTAGCAGTGGATTAAAGAAGGTTTGAGTTGAAATTGTGTTATTACCTTATCGCAATAGTACGAAGCAGCATACCGTGAACACTGCCGACAAGTTTGCGCGGCAGGCTGTGCAGTTCCGCAGGGAATACAAAGCATATTCTCGGTATCCTTCCGTATCAAAGCATGTTCCTCCTTATCGTCATGACAAAACCGGCACGGATACCACTTATCACAAGTCGAACATTGTAACTTGACATTCCGGCGATAATGAGAGCACCCCAGGATACCTTCCTCTTCATTAGCGTAAGAGGGTTCCTTGTCTTCCTCTGTAACACTAAAAGGATCTCCCTCTACCATGCTACGAGGTCGAGAGCCGGAAGGCGAAACCGATATCCGTTGCCCCGTTCGCCTGAGATATCCTTCCGTCATGAGCAGGTGCATCCTTTGAGCTCGTTCCCGTTCCGTGAGGCCTGACCTCTGGATCTCCAAGAGCTTTTCTCGAAGAACCCCATGGCCGTCATCTTCTGGGATTGCGAGACCAGCTGTGTTTGGGGTTTCGTCTGAGGACGTCCTAGTTTCAGCCAGCACAACAGTTTCTAGTGTCGACGAACCAGCTTGCTCAGAGATTGGTGTTTCTTCTGGTACGCTGGCACTCGAGGGAGACTCGGATGGTGGCACAATAGGAGGACTTGCCAGTCTGACTGTCGCGTCAGGCATCTCTAACGCGACAGCGGTAACCGCGTCCCCGATAACACTATTACTAGCTCGGGAAGTCACATTACCGGCTTCACTCTCGCTGTCCCCATCTTCATCTTCGGCATCCGTATAGACGCCACAATCGTACTCGGGCGCCTCTAATCCATGCAGGGGAGATGTCGGAGGGGATTCTAACGTCGCATCGGACTGAATCTCATCGTTTAAAGCCGAAGCACGAGACGGCGAAGACGGTGCGGAAAGGCCATGTGAGTTGCTGGCAACTGTTTCAGAAGACGACCAGGAATACCTCGGACGGATGTTTTCGAAGAAGTTGGTGAGGACTTCGATCCCACTCATGAAGCCGAAGAAGGGGGCGGCTCCAAAGGACGCCGTGCCTGGATTTCAGGTTCGATATTTGGGAAGGTAATTAAATGGATGGGAAGGAAGGAAAAGGCCCCAGGTCGGCCGTGGGAAGGGGCTTTCCCGTCGCCGCCTTTCGGTAGCTGGCAGCTTTTTTTTTTTCTTTCAAGCGATACACCACTATGTGCCTAATACTGTGCTGAGTTTCCGATGCTGAGGATACCCTGGTGCTTCAAGCTTCGCTGGGTACCTGCGTCCTTGTTAGCTTTAACGGTGTACAAACTTCAGCACGGCACGGCAGTACCATCAATATCAGACCCGGCAGACATACCTTTTGCTCAAAAGAGACGAGAACTGAAAGAACGATGAAGGATTATAATGAAACTACAGAAGAAAAAAAACCGACTGATGGGCACGTCTAGTTTAAAAATGACGATGGCTGGAAGCTAAGTTGGCAGGAACAAGAAAAGAAGAAGCAGAAGAAGAAAGAAGAAGAAGAAGAAGTGTACTGGGGCTGTTTGCCCGAGGCAGCGCGATGTGACAGCTGGATGATTGGACCACCCGAATCGAGGCGGATTGCTTTCGAATTCGGATTCGAGTTCAGACTCAACCGGTTGATAAGACCGGGTAACTCAAGGATACAAAAGCAGCCTGGACTAACTGATGAGGCCCGTAGAGCTAGTGATGATGATGAAGATGATATCAATTATCGATGTTGGAGCTTTCGATTAGATCGGTAAGACATGCAATCCTGCAGAAAAGAAGAGAATTTCTGGACCAGCAGAAACCTCTCAGCCCGGCCCAACCCACTACGAATGTGCAATGACCGCTCCTCTCCCGCCGCCCTCGCGCCAGGCCATCGTCCACGCCTACCGTAACCTCCTCCGGGCGGGCCTGCACGCGGTTCAATACTCCTCCCCGGCTCGCTACAGCCTTCGCTCAAAGCTCCGACACGCCTTCAGTAGCGATACTGCTCCCGTCCCGCAGCCCAGTGCCGGCGGCGCGCCCGCCCGGACCCAAAGGTTCCCAAAGACCTTCTCGCAAACCCGTATCGACAATACCGTCCGCTTCTTAAACACGGCTGCTACCCGTCTGGGCATGGAGCATACGATCGTGAAGCATCTTTGTTTCGTAGAGTGGCGTCGAGAAATCAGCAGATTGCCCAGGTCTACCACGGCCATGAAACCCTCCGATTGGGATACGTTGACTCTGTTATTCGATGAATACGACGATACAATCAGGATGCTGAATGAGACTATGGAGCTCGAGTTGCGATAGAAGGGTTGTTATCATAGCAGAGTCCAGTCTCGACAGGAACTGCTGTTCTTGTACATATTTTGGCCGAAAAAATGGGAGCAATTTCCCCTTCAATGCGGATTGTATATATCTCTCATCCTCCGGCGTCACATGTCTACGGTATAATCTCATCGGAATCCTGGTTCGCAACACTCGGATTTTAAATCCATACATTCCTCACAAGGACTTATCGAGAAGAAGAAGAAGAAGAAGAAGATATCAGTCCGCATCAAGCGTTATTTGATTTTAATTTTTATAAGACTATTGCCAGATAATCTTGACATCTAGCTTTTGTCTATCTCCGTGATTCCCTTTTTTGTTTTTCTCCATCATAAGATCCCCAAAACCCATAAAAACTTCCGTGGTATCATAAAAACATGTCGAAAAAAGCGAATCGAAGGTGATCAAAGGGTATTCATATATACAATAGAGGGCATCCGGCCGTGCAAGCACGCCGGTGAGACAGGAGTCAATCCGTCTTCCAAAAAAAAGTGAATTGAAAAAAAAAAAAATCTTCAAAAGGAGATAACGCCAGCCCCGAAAAACTCAAAGTCATGAAGGGCATTTAGATGTAGTCCCAGGTGACGTCAATGACACCGGCAAGTGGGTCACCGAGCTGGTCGAAAACAGCTGGGGTAAGATCAAGATCATACGGGCCAGCCTATGGTGGTATACGTTAGCTTTGGACTTATAGCGTGATGATTTAATATAAAAAGAGAGGATAAACTTACACATCCGGGGCAGGTATCAACAATGGTAACAATGACACCGGTAGGGTTGGAGCCACTCATGACACGGATCTTGGTTCCGCACATGGGGTTGAGGTTAGGGTTTGCACCAGCAGTCAAGGACATAGTAACCTGAGACAATGCGCAAATCAAATCGCCGTTGGAGTGGGTTTCTCCGCAGCTTCCAAGACCCTATTTATATAATTAGCATATCGATACATCATGATGCTTGAACGAAGATATTTGCACACTTACAGCATCATAGAAGGTAGCCTTGCCAGAGTATGAACCGCTGCCCCCACTACTATTTGGAGGCTCTTCAACAACAGGTTCAGGGCTTGGAGTTGGGGATGGCTCTGGAGGGACGACGACAGGGACGGGGACCTCAGTTGGGTCGGCGGCAATGATGGGCTCCAGGGTGGGAGTAGACTCGACGACGGGCTCTGGGGTAGGTGTTGGCTCGACCACAGGCTCTGGCTCTGGAGTTGGAGTCTCGCTGGGAGGAGGAGGAGGTGCCACCCAGACCGTTGAAGTATATGCAACAATCTCTAGGATCTCCTGTTGAACATATACAACAGCATCCCGCTTTTGCAACATGTCGACGGCGCCAGCTGAGACAAGCTCAGTAATAGCCGCCAAGGCCAACAGAGACTTATATCCAAACTGCATCTTGACTGATAAGATAGTATGTTTGGCTTTTGAAGTAAGAAATGATAGAGAGAAAAGAACGAGATATAGATCTAAGGAAGTGCGGTATACGCTGACTTTTTTTTATCGTAAATGTATACGTAGAGAAAGTTTAGTGTAACAGCCGGTAGGGGAAGGATGCCAGTCCTTATTTTCGTTTGCAATTATCATAGACGGTTGAATGGTTCCACCAAGGCGAAAATGAGTGTTTTCCAATGCGCTTCAAACTTCAAGCTTTAGCTCGATCGGAAGGATGGTATCGCAAAAGAGGAATCGCAAGGAGGGGTGTCGGGCAGATGTTGATTCTTATAGCATCCCCTTCACCTGCCTAGACGCCCCCTGGGCTGGTCCTTTTTTATGCGAAACCTGAGATCTCGTACCAGAAACCAGTTCGGATCAATGCAACCCCCATTGGGCGACGGAGCAACTTGGTTTTCCCATCAAAGACAAGACAAGGCTAGTTGTGGACGATGTACATAAGGTCCTTCGGTGCAAGGAAAAATGTTTTTCACTGGGATCTTGGCCAGATCGCGCAAGGTTCGCCTTCATACGTGTACTTCGCTGCCAGGGGAGTTGGAATTTCAGCTTCACATGTGTGGGTGCTAATCTATGGATGCGTGCGGGTTTTTCAGAACCTTGCAGCCGTGTTAACTCGATCGGGCTTAACGTCAGGTACCAAAATGCAAAATGCAACAAGAGGCGGCATGGCAAAGGCTCGGGACAAGCTGGTTGGGAAAACTGTGCGGACGCCTCTACTAACCCCGGTCAGCCCAGCCGAGAGTTCTGTGTCAGCGGGAAGATGGCATTGTTTCTCATTGGAGCTTGCGAAGCTGCCTGTTAAGATCGATCGATTATGAGGTGCCAGCGCAGCTGTCTGGCAGGGTACAAACTAGCTCTCCATCAACAAAGCTTACAGAGCTAGCGAGCTCGGTGCGAACCAGGTGTGGAAGCAAAATTTCTTCGCAAAATCGCGCGACCGTCGTCTTTCCGATTCAATTGAGCATGCTTGTGCTTTATTGGAAGGTGGGGGATTTTGATTCCTCTCTGGGAATTGATTGCTTTCTTTCTTTCTTTTTTTCTTCTTCTTTCTCTCTCTTTTTTCCGTATTTGCCCGTGCCGGTTTACTCGAAGGTTTTAGGTAAAAAATCACAAAAAGAAGAAATTTTCTTAGCTATTGTTTCTTGCCTACAATGCAACCGCTCTATTGTCCCGAGAGCTTCTTATTAATCTGCATGTATCGGATCCGCTCAGCCTCGGAGACACTCGGGCGCACCATCCCAAATGCCTTTTCAAAGTTGTCAGGAGACACTAAGATCGGCCCACTTGGTATCCGTTGCGGTTCGGCAGCTGTTTCGGGGAAGAAGGCTTCAACTGCAGAGTTTGCGGCCTCGCGAACCAGCGATGACAAATCGGCTCCGCTAAATGAACAAAATAAAGGGTTAACATCTTAGAACACCCGCGCGCAAATATTTTCTTGGTGCGCATTTGACTCACCTAAAATTTCGACAACGGTTGTCGTCGGCAATTTTCCATAGATCGATTGATTCATTTAGAGGCATCTTCATCGTCAGTTTCTTGAGGATATCAAGTCTCTCCTCGGCTGTGGGCAGCGCCACAAAAAGCGCCTTGTCTAAGCGCCCAGGTCTCAACATCGCCGGATCAATCATGTCCGGCCTGTTGGTCGCCGCTATAACATATACGCCTTTACGATCATTCAAACCGTCTAGTTCCGTAAGTAGTGTGTTGACGACTCGTGACGTTGCTTCCGTCTAGCATAAATGTTAGCCCAATGGCCGATCATTGGATCTGGAATGCGGCAAAACCCACTGTTGCATCCTCCCTCTTCCCCGCCAGAGCATCCAGTTCGTCGAAGAAAATGACACATGGCTGCGAAGCCCTTGCGCGCATAAAAACTTGCCTAACAGCCCTCTCAGACTCTCCAACCCACTATCCAACAACATCCAATGATCGATTAAACCCTCCGTCCAACATTAGAAAAACCGTGAGATTACGTACCTTATTTAACAACTCGGGTCCTTTAACACTGATAAAGTTGGCATTGCTCTCATTGGCAACCGCCTTCGCGAGTAACGTTTTACCACATCCAGGAGGACCATAGAGCAAAACTCCAGCGGGGGCTGTTATCCCAACAGCCTCGAATATCTCAGGGTGCGCAATGGGTTTTACAATTGCCAACTGCATTTGCTTTCTAATCGCTTCTAGAGCACCGATTTGTTGCCATGTAACATCCGGAACGGTAGCAAACCCTTCACGTTTCGAAGACGGTTGGACCTTCGGGAGGGCGGTAAGGAAATCGTCGATCGTGATCGAAAGTCTCTCTAACTCCTCCGGTGACAATGGTGGGAATGGGGTTGGAGCATCGTCTAGTATAGGATGAGGTTTCCCGTTCGCCAAACCTGGCCCACCGTCGATTTCCATGGCTCCGTTTAGAATAGAGACGCCCTCGTCCTGCTCCGTAGCCTCAGCCTGATGCCTCACCTTTAACTCATCATAGATCCGTTTGATAGCAAAGGTACCAGCAGCTGTTATCAACGAACTCAAGTCGGCCCCGACAAACCCTGGCGTTAATTTGGCTAGCTTCTTGAAATCAAAGTCGCCGGAAAGCTTGAGTTTCTCTGAGAGCACCCGTAGAATCCTAGAATAAAAGTCATTAGCTATGTCCACCCTTTAGCTCCAACCGTAACCACCACGTACTTCTCTCTGCCAGCCTCGTCTGGAACTCCCAAGCAGATTTCCCGATCAAATCTACCTGCTCTCCTCAATGCAGGATCCAGACTATCAGGTCTATTCGTCGCTCCTATAACAAAAACCGGATTCCCCCCAGTTTTACTTAAAGACAAATCTATCAGGCCGTATATTAATCAGCATGACCCCCGATTTCTTAAAACGTATGCAACCCCACATCCCCACTTACCATCCATACAAGTCAACATCTGCGCCACAATTCTCTTCTCCATCTCCCTCTGCGCACTATCCCTCTTGGGCATAACCGCATCAATCTCATCGACAAAAATAATAGAAGGCGCAAGCTTCACCGCTTCCTCAAAGATCTCCCTTAACTTCTTCTCCGACTCCCCGGACATCCCACTAACAATCGACGGCGCAGAAACGGGTATAAACGGAACACCATGGTGAGCCGCAATCGCATTCGCAAGCATAGTTTTCCCACACCCCGGTGGTCCGTGAAGAAGTATCCCCCGTGGTATTTGAATCCCCAAATGATCGTAACAGGTAGCACAGTTTAATGGCATATCGATTAAATCGTGGATATCGTTGAGGATATGTTCGATCCCACCGATGTCACGGAGTGATACGCCGGTTGGAGGTGCACGGTCTATCTTTTGTTTCTTGACGGGTGGTTCCGTCCGGCTGGTTCGTTCGCGTTTTCGACGGGCAGGAGTTTGTGCGTCCTTTGGTAGCTGTTGGGATGCATCTCCATCTACAGGTTGACTTTGAGCTTCAGGAGCTGGTGTAGTCCGACTGGAAGCTTGGTTCTTCGACCACATCTCTACAATCCTCTTGTTCGCAGAGTTATTATCCTATGAAACCTTTACCATTAGTATCCATCTCGCGAAGAAACGCCCACAAAAAAAAAAAAATAGTATACCTTCTCGGCCGCCTCGTTGAAAGCTTCAAAATCACTATCAAACTCTTCAGCACCCTCATTCTCCCCAGCTTCAATAGTAATCAACTCCATAGCCTTCGTCACTGATTTCTCAATCTGATTCCTTTTTAACCGTTTAAGTCCCATGTCGTGAGCTTGAACGTAATCAATCGCCTCGTTCGCGTTTGGTATCGATTTCGCATTATTATTGCTATTATTCGACGAGAGTTTGGAATAGTAGTCTCGGACTAGATTTTCGACCTTACGGTCTAGTTGTTTTGTAACGGATCCACCGCCGTGGGAAGTATGATGACGGGAAGGACGGGACGACATTGTATCCAAACCACGAGCCGTGGGATCGGTGCGGTGCGTGGAGTGATGCAGATATCGATGTCTCCAAAATTCCGTCCGGCTGTTGTTTTTTGTCTTTAGTTTTTTAGATCGAGCTCAAAAAAATCGGGTCGCAAGTTTTGAGCGAGACCCAGACCGAATCGGGAAGACCCGCAGCAGCTTGGCTGCGTGACCTTCAGCCTGTCTTCATCCGCTGCACCAAGCACTATCACTAGCCTCCAACGTCATCCATCGCACTCTCTCTAAGCAACCTCCGAACATCATAGATCATCATCACCATACGATACCTATAGACCTACATTATCACCACCGAGCTCGATTTCCGGGATAGTCACATCACCATCTACAAACCATGGGGCAATCAAGCAGCTCCAACAGAGTAACGGCGCAGGACCGGTAAAACTCCCCCCAGAACCCCATACATCCTATCCTCAAAAAGACCAAAAAAGGAGTTCCAAGTCTCTTATTATCAAGAAGGGAAGGAAGATAAGACAAGACAAAAAACAATAGATTAATCATTTCATCTGACACCCCCAGCGCCATCCTAGACATGAAAGTCCAACGCGATAAATTAAAAGCCTACAAAAAACGCATCCAAGTAGTCCTCGACCGAGAACACGAGATCGCACGGGAATGTCTCCGAAATGACCAAAAGGATAAAGCACTGCTAGCGCTACGGAAAAGAAAGTTCCAGGAACAACTGTTGAGTAAGACGGATAAACAACTGGAGGCTTTGGAGCAGTTGGTATGTAGTATTCCCTCGCCGGGGGCTGATTATAATACTGCTCAAAATGTGCCGGAGACTGACATATTATTCCTTGCCCTCGCAAAGACATCAAACATCGAATTCGCACTTATCCAAAAGGATGTCCTGTACGGCCTCCAACAAGGAAACACAGTCCTCAAGCAAATCGAAAAGGAAATGTCGCTAGAAAAGGCCGAGAAAATCATGGGTGACACCGAAGACGCAATAGCCTATCAGAAGCAGCTTGACGAAATCATCACACGAAACATGAGTAACGAAGACCAAGACGCTGTAGACGAGGAATTCGAGTCAATGCTTCGGGAAGCCAAAGCAGAACAGAGGATACAGCAGGGGTTGGCCCCAGAAGAAGTCCCAGCCATGCCAAACGTACCAAACAGCGATCTGGTATCCTCGCCGGTGGAACAAACGGAGGAAGAAAAGGAAATGAAGGCGAAAGCAAAAGCGAGGGAACGCAGACAACAGCTGCTAGCCGCCTAGCGACATCAGCTTGTTTTGCCAGCCACGGACATTTGACATAAGACGGCCATCGGAGTTTCTAGATGTTTTCCCCTCTTTAGTTCGTCTAGGGGTGTCCTTTTTTATATATCTTTTTCTTGATACCCGCACCTCAGATCGCACGCCTACAATTGCTGCTTTATCATTTTATATTTAGCGTTTCAAATCTCACTGTAATACATACTAGCCTTACCGCTCAGAATAATTGAAGACAATGAAACAATTTCATATGCCAAACCGCCAACGCCAGTGTAGATATAAAAAGACAAGTGAACAATTCCACTATACTACCTATTCAGTCACCATCCTTTGTGTAATCAATGTGGTGAGGCTCATGAGGAGACAAAAAAAAAAAACAATTGGCTCGCCCAGTTCAGATCAAGAAAAAAAGCAGTGGGTCATCAAGCTAATCTACCCTACTGTCAATTATGCGAACAATCTTCTCATACGACGTAAAGAAAATTGCGTTCAGCAAGCACGATCGTGCCATCGACACACTTAGCCCTCGGTACATCCGTCTGTGGAAAAGTGGGTATTTCAACGAGGTAAGAGGTTCTCCTACCGGTGTAGAAAGAACCCTATGAAAAATAAATCATTAGCACGAAAAATGGTTCTTCCGCATCGTGGAAAATGACTTACTTGCGCTGATAGATCGATTTCCAACTATCGATTGGGTATATCTGCGGGAAAGTCCAAACATTAGCATATCTCTAACGGATTCTCAAGGGCAAAACTTACTATCGCCCATGATAGCAACCCGCAAAGACCTCCCGAGGCCGCAATAGCGAGGTGACTCGTGCCTTCATTCGACGAAAACGTTCGCTTGAAGGTCTCGTACATCTAATCCCACTAACAGTCAGCATCTACATGAAATCCCACCTATAAGAACAATAGACATACCGTGAAGTACAATCCAGTACCCAAAATATCCCGAGCTATAACACCGACCGGCCATGGGTATAAGCCCTGGATCGCAAACTATATAGTATAGAAAGGGACATACTCAGATGCAAGTGAAATCCAGAATACAACCCCCTCACTCCCCGAGCCTCCACAATACGTTTGGCAGACTCCAGCGTACTAGCACCTTTCATCTTACTGTACACCCTCGCAAAATCATCCTTCTGTTTCCCCTCCCGTGCCTTGCTCTGCTTCACCAGAAATTCAATCTGCGAACTGAGTTTGGTAAACTCAAACGGGCCTAAACGACAAAAAATACACAATTTAGCACTCCGATTCGCATCGAACGGCCAACATATGAAATGAATAGATAGATATAGATATACTCACAAGCAATGACACTGACAACTGCTCCAGCGGTCCCTCCGCTCAAAAAGTACTGAGCTAAATTCGATGGGTGAGGAAAGGTTCCAGGCTGATACCTCGCAGCATCTTGTCCCACAACCTTTCGAATCCCACGTTTGTAAAACCCCAGTGACGACGTGTAAACCGAGAACGATATCGTCCTCACCAGCGATATAGACGCGAGTGGTGCCAAGCTCCCTGTAAACAAATTAACAAACGCATGACATCAACGTGGTATTCTTCAAAAAACGTTGAAGAAGAAAGACCGAAAAAGGGAAAGGTTTCAACGTCATAGACGATAACATCGAGTGTAGAAAATCGAGAAGAGGGAAAACATACCTCTCCAAAATCCCCTTATGCCTTCGTTTCTGTGAGTTTGTACCACACAATCCCAGAATGAATCGAATTTGTATCTGTAAAAGACCCCCCGGAATCACGTCGACGGTTAGTATCGGGCCAATAATAGCACCGGTATTAACTATCAAACTTACGTTTGCATACGGGTTTTAACAGAATCCAATGGAACTATCCAGGTGATAAAAATAAAGTAAGAACGAGAAACCTGTTAGCCTTGCAACATAACACCATGGTGAGGGAAGTCTACCGGATCCCGAAATCTTTTTTTTCTTGCTTCAATCGGATACGCCCCGAAATAGCCATCCGCAAGAACGGAGAAAAAAAAAAGAGAATAACTTACACGAACTCAACGTCGAAAACACCGATGATGTCGAAGCTGCAATCTCAGTACGATACCGCTTGATGAAGGGAGAGGAAGGGGTGATGTCTTCCTGTCTGAGGCTCTCCCTCCGAGCCATGGCTGGTACGGGTACGAGTTGGAATTGGGTTGGACCGTGGTTTGCGAACGGGTCCCCAATCAAGGACAGCGGCGTGTTGAAATGGGCATCTGCCCCAGCCGAAGCAGCGACCGCAGCCCCGCCCTGGCTGCTACTTTCCACGGACTCACACATAACAATGACGGACCACGAGATTCCTTACGAAATGAAGAATGAAAAAATGAATGAAAATTAAAAAGATATTTTTACCAAATACGGAGGGTCTTTTTTTTAATTTTCTTTTCTCGTCAGAGGATCGATGGAAATGTCAAAAATTAATAAAATCGAGGTACGTGTGATTCAATTCAATTATCCTTTCCGTCCTTCTTTATCAGCTGCTAACTGTTGCAATCGTAAACAGGTAGCGAATTATACGAGCGGCGGGGAATTCGAAAAAATAATGATAATGATGGTGGTTCTAACAAGACCAAGCGAAGAGGCTCTAGGAGGTTCAAAAGATACAAGGAAAGATACCAGTACCTTACTCTTGCGAATTTTGAAAAACCTCGTTCAGCCTTTATCGCAATTCTCCATAGAGACGGATGGGTTCTGAAAGACAGAAATGCCACCAGACCATCAAAGCTAGGAGACCTCTCCCCAAAAATTAAAGGGCTGCCTTTGAAAGAAGCTCAAGAGGCAAGGGCAAGGGGGGAAATATCCTAGCAATCGAAGAAAGACACTTGTCTGAAGGCGAGAGATAAGATATCCCAGGCAATCGGATGATTCAATCGATTGCTCTGCTATGGTTGTTAACTCTCGATCACCGATAACGCTGGCCTGAAAGACAGCGGGCGGCAGAGTAGAGTGTGTGACAAAACACCCGCCAACCAGTTCGTCAAATATCACCAGCAACCGTCAATTCAGCAGGGAAAAAGGCCAAACCAGCGGAACAAGAGCAAGGAGTCAAAGGAGGAATCGAGACTCTCGTCCGGGGGATAGAAAAATAGGAAGAAGAAAGAAAGAGGGGAAAGAAGAAAAAAGAGACAGACTTGGGTCATATCTTTGGGAACTCTCCTTCTTATCATTCAATCCACGACTCGCCTTCGACAAAACCAAGAAAGCAAAAAAGACTACGAAATGATAACCTTAAAACGCACTACACATTTGCCAATGCAGCTGAAATGGCGGGGTAGAAAAAGAAAATAAAAGAGAGAACATGAAAGCGGTACGTGATATGTACGGGAATCCAAGCTTTCTGTCCGTTGAAACAGCTAGTCTTATCCCGTAGACAGACGGGCAAAGTAGACCCTCCAACAGGTCTGAAGGAAACCAGGGTAAACCCAATCGGGATAATGTTGATTGATGTATCAAACGGTTTCTTCCTGCGTAGGCTTGTTAGTAATATCGCTGAAGGTACCATATACGAACCCCAAGTACCCATAACAAACGTTCAACCATTCAGACATGTGCTAAATTAGTCTGCAAGTAACTGCACAGTAACTGCACAGAACTTAGCTGCATGCCAACCAGACTCTTTCATGTGAAAGAATACTTGGTCTTAAAACAGTGGAGGAGGAAGGGAATGATTTGCTCTGACGGTTGCGCACGGCGTCGTCAAGATAGACTGCGGGCAGGGTGGTTAATCCCGGCCTATAGGTACCGCTCGGCTATTCCCTTTGGTGACGTTTGTATCGTTTTGTGGTACAGCAACACGCAAAATCCAACAATTGCCTATAACGCTTGGCTTCGAAAACAAGAATTCTCGAATGTCCCTGTCGACCCTCAAACGACTGAGGTCGATTCCGTCAAGGGATGAGACTTTCCAGCCAAGGCCCTTATTCTAGCCTACCCGTGGCGAGACAAACCCGTCCGGGAGCATTCGCAATGGCGAGATACGTCAGCCGGTTGAAGATACACGTTTGTATTCCTCTTTGTCATTCGATTCGTAGGAAAACATTCAAATATATACATCCCCTCCGACAGGGGACTCCCAGAAGGTGGCCCTACACGGGAATCTAGAACTTCGATAGCGGATTCACATAACCGGGGTAGATATGACGGACTATCTACCTCAAAAATCCCCAACAGTTTTGTTGTCCTGAATCTCCCATGCTAAACCAGAAACCGGAATATCTGATTCTCTAGCATGTTTGAAACCAAGCAGTTCGAATGCTCTGCCCCCAATGGATTGTTGTATCAAACCCACATCCTTAATTGATTAACAGTGCGTGCGTAAGTACATACAGTTTATAACTCACCCATCCCGGCCATACATGCACTATGTATACCTCTTAGTAACAGCCTACAAAAACTTGGCAACAATCGAAAGCAAAAAAGTCGCTAATGCACCACCTTAACAAGGGTTCCCTTGATAAGTACCATCATCGTAAACATCGA
This sequence comes from Arthrobotrys flagrans, assembly GCF_004000055.1. Classification (NCBI taxonomy): domain Eukaryota; kingdom Fungi; phylum Ascomycota; class Orbiliomycetes; order Orbiliales; family Orbiliaceae; genus Arthrobotrys; species Arthrobotrys flagrans. The sequence continues at coordinate 3,600,001 of NW_027137556.1, forward strand.
TCAAAATCCAATTCGATCACATGCACACCTGGTGCCTCCATTTCAACGATCGGAAGCACTTACGAAAACGACTCGAATCCATTCTAGTTACACTAATTGACGAAAAAAGTGACAAACTTTTAAAAAAAAAGGGGAGGTAACACAAAAGGCCTGCTGCGCGGTGGCAAAGCAGAACTCCAACTGCAACAAAGTTATCGTTAGACGTTACATTGTCCACAAAAAAGTCTACCGAAGAGGCTGGGATTTATCGTCCCATCTTAAGACTGTGGTTATCGGAAAAATACTGGGATCTCCGGAGCCATCGAATGAACGAGTGGACGAATAGATATTGACTCCTTAGTTGGGAACCACATTGTCCCATAATTCACATTTTTATAATGAAAAGTGCTGGGATCATGGTCATATAAAGACTTTGGATCCCCGCCTATCAACAATCACTCAGAGAGAGAAAGAGAGAAAGAGAGAGAGAATAAAGCCTTCACGAATGAAGATGAAAAGGTCACATACGCAGCATCACATCACACATCAAAAGGGGAAAAAAACTTTGAAAAAATTGTGAGATTAATTAATTTCGTCTTCCCCTCTCCAGACATCAAAAAAGTTATATGCAACATGCTATGCAAAAACAAAGACTAGTCCATCACAAAGTCCCGCAACGGAGCAAGAAAGGAATTTACAAAGCCATGAAAGCAGCGGTCAAAACCGCCATGAGCGAGGAAGCACACATCCAGGTAATCTTAGCGGCAGAGGATCCGGCAGGTTCGGAGGTGGCGGCATTTCCGCTGGAAGACTTGGTGCCAGTGGCAGTTTCGGTTTCGGTGGAGGTTCCATCGGAAGTGTCAGTTGGTGTGGCATCGTCGTCTCCGGTCTCGGTTGGGGAAGCGGTGGATCCACTGGTCTCGACGGAGAAGGTAGAGGCAGCGGTCGGGGTGGCAACGGAGGCGGTAGCAGAGGCAGCAACACAGTAAGCGGTCAACTATTTCATCGGTCATATCAGTACAAGTAATTCCTCTGTCTAGACTTTGACTATTTTTATATCAGTGGATTGGCATACCTTGCTCTGTTCGGTGGATCGGTTGATATCATTGGGGCACTGGTCGTAGCACTGGAGAACATCGGCTTGGACCTGGCACATGCAAGCGTAGTCGAGGGTCTTGCACTGAGCGATACGGCTGCCCTGGGTGGACAAGCAGGCAACAAGGACGCTATTAAACGGTCAATCAACCCATCCCAGCTAAATATCAGATAGACCTACGTATAGAACTTACTTCTGGCCAGCACAACCGGCGCCAGGCTGACCGGACTGGTTCTGGGCCAAAGCGGCACCAGCGAAAGCAGCAACGGAGAGGATGGTGGTGAATCGCATTTTGACGGTATAGTATTTATAAGTACGGGAAGTACGTTATATATTAATGTATCTGTGGATAAGGAAGCCGGTTAACAAACAGATCTTAACATCAACAATGACAAGACGATTGATTACGTCAATCGGGTAAGGAAGTAGGCAGTCGGAGTTTGATGGTTGATGGTGGTTGATAATGAAGTGAAGGGGAGGACTGAGAGGCATACTACTAAATATGATAATTATACGGAGTTGGCTGCGTTGTGATTAACGAGTGTGCGAGAGAGCGATCTTCTCAAAAAAAAATAACGAGCGAGTGCTGTGACTGACGACTGAACGAACGAACGACGATGGTTGATAAGAAGAAGAAGAAGAAGAAGAAGAGAAGAGAAAGAGAGAAAAACGAGAAAGGGAGAGAACATGCGGAATTAATAAAATACCGTGTAGGACCGAATTAACAGAAAACAGAACGGTGCAATGCAATTATTTTCCATAACACAAGAGACATGGTTCCTTTCAACCTCGATAGGATAGCTTACCGAAATTAGGCCCATTGAGGCATGTTGATTGGCTGGGTGACCTCGAATCCCCCAGGTCAGGGGTATTCCCCTGCTTCTACTACCTTCACATTGGCCACCACCGCACCGCACGGGAGAGAGCCGAATTTCTTCCTTGACTTCAGCTTCACCCGAAGGAAGGAATGCTGGTACTTTCAGATTTGCTCTAGGTTCGGGGTCTGGATGGTAAGGTCCGAACGTCTACGGGCGAGTACAACCGTCAGATCGTGTGTGTACGGAGTGTGTGTATATGTACCCCGGAACGTGAAATGCACCGAGAATGGGACCACCGTTTGCACGCGACCGGAAAGTGCATTGTGGCGTATCACCAGGTTTGATTCAAATATGTACCAGGAAGAAACAGCAATTCATTCAATTCCAGATGCAAATTATATGCACACGCACAGCCGAGTACCCTGCCCGATCGGGTTCATAAAACATCAAAGGGCAGGAGGCGGGACGAAATTATCTTGACCGTATCTCGATCGAAAAAAATAAATAGAGAGAAGGGGAGGGAAAAAAAGAGAGGAAGGGCCAACAAAGGAAAGTCTTGGATTGAAACCAACGAGGCTGGCCAACTGTGTGGCACATTCGGTCTTTGTGATTCCTACGCTAAAACATGGCTAACAAGAAAACTATGAGACCAAAGATTCCCATATACACAAACACCACACCGCCCGGTCGATCGACAATATGTATGTATTGTATTGTATCTTTCCCAACCTCGTCTACTCTTGTCCGAATCCCATTGTCTCTTCTACTGCCAATGCTAGTTTCTGAGCCAACGCCTCATATGACTTGTAGGGTGGGAGGTCCAAACGGTTGAAGCTAACGAGAATGCGGTTAGTTTACTGCCCTTTTCAACAAAAGCCTCCCCTTACATAATCATTTATATCCACTTACCAAGTATGCGATTTGGGCAGATGTAACTGCTCTCCAGCCTTTTCAATCGTGAACCTTCTTGGCCCGTCGCTTCCCTGTAAATCCTTGAATCCATTGACCGGAATACGGGAAGTACCGGTGGTGAATTGGAGGAGACGCGATTTTTGCTCGGCATCCCAGCTCCTCACGCACTAAATTTCAAGTTAGCCTCTGGTACCTGCCGCCGCTATGGAGGGATTAAAAAAAAAAAAAAAGACGCACCTTCCAGAAGTTTTGGATAACCTCATCGGTCTCGGTGTAACCGCGATAATCGGTGTGTTTCTTCCAGTCATCGACGTCAATATCGGCGATACCACCAATCAGCAACTCTAATTCTCGCTCGTCAAACACATTGATCAGATCTGGCGGAATGAGTTCGTTGAATCCGGTGATGAACGCATTAAATTGCTCCTCGACTCGCTTTGAAATTCTCCATTCCGTGATGAGGCTGCATTTAACGTCAGCAATCCACCCTCGAAACATACATCTACGATTATACATACTCAATGTACTCCTTCTTGTTCTCATTTGTCACCTCGATGTTTCTACCGTTGGGCTTGAGATCGATTGTTACAGTTTCCCCGAACCTATTGTCTTCAGTAGAGAAAGTAAGATCCAAGATATCTGTAATATCATTCTCCCTATAAAAAAAAAAAAACCAAGTTAGTTCACCATCCGGACTTCTATAAAGTCGGGGGGCTTACAAAGTCCAGGTGAGATTTCGGTGGAAATCAGCATCCACGCCCTCCATATCAGCAAGCGAGACTTTCTTGCGCAAAATCATCTTGTAGAAAGCGCCGATGAAGAAGGCGTCGAGAAAACGTCGGTGGAAGATAGCAAGACCGACGACCCTTCCGATGAACTTGAAGTAATTCAAGTGCTCGGGGTTGATACCCGAGTGGGGGTTGATCTGAAGGGTATAATTGTCATGTGCCGAGTACTCGAACAGACAGTAGAACGGATTGAACATCTCGTGAGAGAGCAAGAAGAAAAATTCTCTGTGCGCGCATTTGTTAGCCCGTCTCGGCTCTCCCAATAAGCTCCCATGCGTAGATTTTGAACTACCTCGAAAGGCCACCATAATCCAAACCATCTTCTCCGTCGAACTTGATCATCAATCGCTTCTTCAAATCGTTGGGATGCTGCCTCATGATCTCCGCATAAGAATCCTCGAAAATGTGATTCCTTCGCACTTTGACATGGCACTGGCCGGATAGGATGCGCAGGGCCGGCTGGGATCTGAAGTAGATAAGCTTCCTTCGGAAATCTCGCTTGTACTGCGGCACATTCTGGTCCAGGGATGATGGCAGACGAGGGTCGTCCCAGGTTGTCGTCTTGGTGTTATGATCCACAAAGTAAACCCTAGCGGTGTTCGTGAGACGCATTTCCCATCCGCTAGGGAGAGGTCCGAGCTGCGAGACAGGCTGGGTTTGCACCGTCTGTTGCTGCCCGTACACTCGGATGTACTGTTGCCTTCGGGGATCCACCCAGGTCGTGGTTCGGGTATTGTGATCGACGAAGTACGGTCTTCCTTCAGGGGTATGACGCTGTTCCCAGCCAGGAGGTAACTCACCGGTTCCGGCTGTGGTCGCGCCGGTAGCCATCATCGATACCGCATTCGACGAGGCTTCGTTATTGGGCGGGGTGGTCGTTCCGGTTCCCGGGGAGGGGGAGTTGGCACCGGTTCGATCTTCGGGTAGCATTCGGTTCCCGTGTGCTCTTCTTTCCATATCGGTATTATGCTGCATTGTAGCTCGCTGTTCGCTCGACGAGAACTGGGCAGACGGCCGAACCCAGGTCGTGGTCCGGGTATTGTGGTCTACGTAGTACGTTCGACCTAGGTTGTCTTGCCGTCTTTCCCAGCCTGCTGGCAGAAGGCCCTGGTTGTCTTCGAAGGAACTTAGCTGCCTGCTTCCTCCAGAATTCGGGGCACCCGCGGGGGCACCGTTATAGGGAGCTCCGGGAGGACGGTTACCATTGGCACTTGGGGGAGGCGCGCCGTTTTGCGATTCCGTGACCGGAAGTGCGGTGTTGCTGCTGGAAGACGGACCAGCAGTAGCAGCCGGCGCATTCGGCGGCCTGGACTGGCTCTGTGTCCTCAGAGGCTCCTCCACGTTAGTCGACAAGTTGACGATCAGCTTCCCATGCACCATCATGTTATCATTGGACTTTTTGAGGTCGCGCGTAAGCATTTCTGGTCACATTTCCCAACATCAGTATTTCAGACCGACCAACGGATTTTTTCATACGGAGCAGATATCAAAACTCACCGTCACCTCCGAGTCCAAGATCGAGGACATCTCCAACTCTAATGTTGATAACGCCGAGGAAGCCTTGGTCCTTCTTCTTGAACTTCTTCTGGTCGAAGATTTGTACAGCAATGATGCTTGAATCGGTGACATTGCTAATTCGAGAGAGAAAATGACCTATTAGATTCGAAACGCCGGAGAATACAAGTGAGTTTGTGAGTGTCTGATATCGTGTTCTTACACATCGAAGGGCTCATTCCAATAAGGATTCAAGGTCTTCTTGATCACAGTGGTCGTATGTGTTTGTTCTCCATCTACCGTGATGACGGCGAAGGGATCCGGAAATCCTATTTGAAGGGAAGGGGTTTGATCAGTGAAATCCAGGGAATTGGTAACGGTCGCCCGGGGGTCGCGAGGGAAGGTGGAGGTTCGGGGATATTTTTTGTCCATACTGAAGACATCTCGTTTATATAGACCATCGGCAGCGATGACTAAAAAAAAAAAAAAAAAAAAAAAAGGCGACAGAAGTTAGCAAGGGAGCCAGAAGCTTTATATTTGAGTAGAAAAACGATGCTTGTGATATGCGATCGTCACAAACAAAGGATCAGTGGTGCTCACCTGTTAGTCTGACTTTTCTCGGGTTGCTGTATATTTGAGGCTGATTATTAGCATGCGCGGCTCCTGTAGACCTTTCTCCTCCGCAGGCAAGCAGATTGCACCAACACCACACGAATCCGAAGGGGAAAGCAGAGAAAGAGGAAGAGAAGGAACGGGTGTATCTCACCTTGGCGATGGCTCAGTCATGACCGGGAGCACGAAAGAGCTATCGAGCTCAAAGAACGGCGAGTTGGGAGGTACTTGGGAGAGGGGGATTACTGGGGAGAAGGACCGGATGTGATGTGATGATCGTGGTGGTCGTGGTGGTCGTGGTGGTCGTGGTGATGGGGAGGTCGGTGTTTGTAGGCAAGGTCAGGCAAGGTCAAGCAAGGCAAGGTCAAGTAAGGTAGGGTCAGCTAATGCGAGGTAAAGTAAAGTGAGTTGAGTTGAGTTGAGTTGAGTTGAAACGAGGTGAGTTGAGTGCACGATAGGCGATGGGAGACCAGTTGATTGGAGGGGGGATGGAGCGAGCGAGTGAGGGACCGAGGAAACCGACCAAGCAGGCTAGGTTCGGTCGGTTCAGTTGGATACGAGAATGGGAAGCAGAGGTGGTAGGAGTGGAAGAAGGAGCAGGCTAAAAGACAAAGCTACGCAGCAACAACAGCAGAAACAGTAGCAGAATAAGGAGAAGAAGCTTAAGCAAAAGCTGGTTGATTGATCGATAATATTCGGGTTCGGGAAAACAGGAACAAGAATATGAATATGATCGGGAGGCAAGATGGAGAAACGGGATGAGAGAGAGGGAGTTCTCGAGAGAGGTGTTCCCAATATCAAATCCAACAGCACTTCGCTTGACTTTACTTTACTTCACTTTCCTATACATTCTCCTCTCCTCGCCTTCCCCTCTCCTGGTTCGCAAGGAAGTAAATATTGGAGTAAAATACGGTCAAGGCGCCTGTTAATCGTTAATTCTCCCGATCGGATGCTATCTACGTCTGGAGTGTATGTTCCTAACAGAGTCTGGATCGAATCGAACGGGGTTTCGAGGTAATATAGGGCCCGGCAGGTATTATCAGTTCCACGCTAAAAACCGCCGTCTTCTCGCAACTTTCGGCTCTTCGGGACTGAAATGATGTACGATACGATTCAATTCATCTCGACGAAACACCTCGAGTAAGTATAAAGGCTGAAAACTGAAGGTTATAAAGAATGATATCTATTTGTATGTATGTATGTATGCAAGTAGGTAGGCATAACGTAACCAGCACAGCCTCCGTCCGTCCATAGACCACCGGCGCACCACCAACCAGAACTCGCATACTCTCGACCTTACTAGCCTCTTCCCTTTCCTCTTTCGATGAGGTCTGGCCCGGTTTGCAAAGCAGTACAGAGTACCCTTCCGTCCCAGCCGAATCGGATCCTACTTGTTTAGGAGTCCAGCGTCAGCTGCGTGGCAGTGCCCATTTCTTTCACTCAGCTTCTTTCCGAACCTTTTTTTTTTTGCCTGCTTTGCGGCTGATTAATCACTTCCCTCTCATTTCTAAGCTTCTGCTCAACCTAAAATTTTCAAAATCCTATTTTCCATGACATGGGAAATTCCAGAATAAAACTTAAAATACCAGGTATATCCTCGCACATTAATGCATTATAAACTACTCCTAAACACAGGTTTGGAAGATTTCCCATAGCTCAGCAGTAGCTGGCAGAAGGGGTCGTTCACAAAAAGTAACACCCTGGGACCTGGACTCGAGGCTAACTTCAACTGCCAAATACCAAAATACAACAAAGTCAACACGCATCTTGGTACCATCGATCTTATAACTAGACTGTGCGCACGCACACAATGCATCGGCATGCTTATTTCTGTAATTGGAGTTTGGTTATAACTTTTCTAAATTCATCAAACCGATCGTCAGAAGAGGAATTAGAATACATCAAGTATTTAAGAAGTAGGTACTCGGTACCTGTATCCATGTATACACGTCCGTTGAGGTACCAGTTCGCGGTTTAGTATGCATATATATGTGGTACCGTTCCTAGGTATTTGTACCATAATTATCAAAAGCGGAGCTTTGTGATCCATCGCCATATAGGCCATTGGTGATACACACGATCGTACCGTCTCACCCTTTGAGCGCTTATAAAATCTTAACGTATAGATCTGCCCGTCCTTACGTTGATATCTGTTTACAAATTATCTAAATCTAGCGGAAGCACTAAAATACCTACCGAGTTAACCAATCTCCTTTATAACGAACCGCCTGCCAGCATCTTGCAAGTTCTATTCCCCAACATTGTCATCACTGCACTGCCGTCGTCACTATTGCGAAGCAGTCGATTTGTTTTCAAAGAAGGCCTGAAGGGTTATAGATGCAAATACTACCGTTTCGTTGTTATTTGTTAGGCTCGAAAATTTATTATCCAACTTGACAAACCCCCGGACCAGGTGGATCCGGGCTAGGCACGGTGGCGATTCATGATCAGACCGTCCACCACTACCACCGTCGACGTCATCACCGTCGTCGTCACAATCATCACCACCACCTTCTCCTCCTCCTCCGGAATCAGATCCTATTCAATATCTCTCGCCGTTTTTTACACACGATATCGGTTTCGAAACCAAACGACGCCTGAGCTTCCGAGACAACTAATTGGAGACAAAATAATGGTATGGTTTCGTCGTATATTCGTACGGTAACCCAACATTCACCGAATGGACTTGCTAATTTACCAAGCTTGCTTGAAACAGTCGTCTCGTCGATCTCATAGAGCCGACCGGCTTATAAGTTCAGTGCCGGTGGCCCGATCGCTGAATAGGAAATCAAGACCAGGGCGGTGGTGGTGGTGGCATTTAACGTGGACGGATCGAAGGGAGCTGAGTGGTTAGGCAGGAAATACGGTGCAAGAGGTGTTTCAAGGAATCAGAATTTTGGAGAACAAAAGGCACAGGTTACCAATGTACAATGATAAATATACGAATAATCCTAGGACTGGTACTGTATCTTACGGGTTGATGCGTGAGGTACTTGCTATATATATAAAGTATATTGCTAGTGTTAATAGTACCCATTGGAATCCAGACAGACTGGTTGATAGTCTGCTTGGATATATATCTCATCGATCAACCATCCGTATATCTTCACCACTCGATAGGATGAGATGACCCTACTGCTACGAGCTACCTAGGTTCTCCATGGGTATCCTGTACGGGCAAAATACGATATATCAAGAGTCCCAATATATCGTCCGAAAGCTGAAAGCAAAAGAGAAAGAAAAAGAAAAGAAACAAACCGACCTACTCTTCGAACATATCATTCGTTCACTGACTTATCGACTTGCTTACTGCCTTACTCGCAAAACGGCGGACCGACCACGCGCATGGAATCCACGAGGAAAGAAAATCTAGCGCATAGCCCGCCTCGACAATCCGTCCCACCCCGCATCGAATGCTGGCCCTTGAGTTCTTAAGCCATACCGTTCGTGCTAGCGCTTTTTCTTCTTTTTACTTATCTCTTGTCTTTTTTCACCCGGGGAGAGGAAGAGAGGAAGAGACCTGGGGGCCGAGTTGGCTCTTTTTCTTTTCTCACGCACTGCTCTTTTCGATCTCGGAAACCTACCTTCTTCGTCTTCTTTTTAGAACAATCGTCCTCCTAGCTCTTTTCTCTCCTATGCACGTGTTTTCTCTCGATTTCTTTTTTATTTTCTTTGTGCTCTGGCATATTTGTTTGCTCTTCTTGCATCGGTGGGGGTTTCTTTCTCTTCTATATTTTCGATCTTTCTCTCTTCTTTGCCATATTTCCATTAATTCCAGTTCCCCCCTCCCTCCCCCTTCCTTCCAAACGAGACAATCCTTTGACCCGCCAGTAAAGAACACAAAAACTTTTCTGCATGTATGAGAGAAAAAAGAGAACCCTCCAAGTAAAACGAAGAAAGAAACCAAACGAGACGAAGAGAGTAAATCCCTTTCCAAAAAAAAAAAAGACTAGACCCCACAAATATCTTCAATTAAGAGCCTAGAAGAAAGACTCTGACGGCAAAAATGGATGGAGAGGAGTGGTTTTTTTCTCTTCCGAAATGAGAACATTCGGCATAGCCAATCCAGCTGGTCTACGACAAGAATCGACTCAGTAAGGCGAATATCCACGTCCGCGGAACCCACGACCGCGGAAACCGCCTCTGGGCTGGTATCCACCACGGTATGGCGGTGCTCCGTATCCGCCGCCGAAGCCGCCTCTTCCTCTTCCGCCTCCCCTGTAGCCGCCACCGCGACCCCTCTGCATGCCGGGGATGTTTGTTCTCTTCGGTACCACCTAGATTATGGCGCGTTTAGTTTTGAGTTTAATTTTTTGTCATGGATCAGGGTGTGTAGGTAGGTAGTACCTTCAGCGCTCTGCCCCGGAACATGCTCTCATTAAGAACAAGAGCCTGGGCAACCAAACTAGGTTCCGCAAATTCAACATACGCATATCTGCTCACTCAGTCAGCATCCTCTGTCCTACCATAAAAAATAAAGGAAAAAAAGAAAGATAATTACCCCTTCGGCTGCCCCGTAAACTTATCCAACAGGATAGTAACCCGATTTATAGACCCACAGCTCTGGAAATGTGTCTGAATCTCCTCCGGTGAGGCACCATAATCCACATTTCCAACAAATATGCTTCGCGCATCAATTTCTTCTTTATCCTCCTTGAGGTTATCGTTTTCTTTATCGAGGTTGGCTTGCATTTCGCGCAATTTCTGGGCTTCGGCTTCCATTTCCGCCATGCGCTTCTTCATGGCGGAGATTTCTTCCTGTGATTGGTTGACGCGTTAGTCATTGTGATTTATTATGTAGTTTATCGATTAGACCGGAAGTGGACTTGGGATAAACGGAAGGAGGATAGGAAGACGAACCTCATCGTTACCGTCTTCGTCATGGGTATCCATCTGCTCGGCAGTGGGCAAGTTTTCGTGATCCGCCATTTCTGCAGGTGGTTGGAGTAATCAACCTAGAGAGTGTAATATAGCAGCCGGTCAGCAATGCCGATAAGAGACAGAAGACAAAAAAAAAAAAAACGCGTAGTATACCACGGGAGGGAAGATGATGAACGAACAGAATACAAGTTTCAAAGACAAGTTAAGTATCGATGGATTTGACTCGGGAGAGTCGCGGGGGCGATGCCTTGGTTGTGGAATGTTATGGAGCCGGGAAGGATGTGGAATGAGGATGCGATGATGAAGGGACAGAGCTTCCTTTCAAGCCGAAGGGATTTTTTCAGGAACGGAACGGGAAAGGGAAGAAAGGGTTTCAGCAGGACAACTCTCGGCAAAATGCAACACGCCCGGCGCACAACCGATATTTTAAGTATCCCAGACCTCATGCGGCTTCCCGCTTGCATGATATCATATCGTATGATATCTACAGCTTCATGGCATCTTATAACACCCATGGATGTAATGTGATACAAGTCTACAGCTTAGTTGCCTACGCGGGTATATTTTGTAAATAAAATAAAATAAAAAGTATTAAAATACCACCCACACCCCGCCAACCCCCTCCCCATTCTACTCCTTGATATGCCCCACTGCCTTGAGGTAGGAGTGCATGTACTCCCTAAACTCCTCTTGGCCCAAAACCTCCATCAATTCCCCTCTCGTCATGAGGCACTCGTGCCCCTTCTTCGACCCCGGTGCCTCTATCCTAATAACCTTCTCCGGCCCGTTCTCCTTGAGCCTCTTCTTCAAGGCCTCAATTTCAATTTGCCTTGCGAGCCTCCTCTCCTTCTGCACACCTGCTGCCTTCCCTATCTGTTTCTAGATGTCCTTGACACCCTCGAGAGCTAGTTCGAATTCTGCCTTCTCGGCCTTCAACTTATCGTACTCAGCCTGCAGCTCCGAAATACTCGTCTCTGCCTTCAACTGCTCTTTCAACTTCGCATTCTCATTCACAATGAACCTGCTATTCTCGAACAGTATCTGATATTTATAGAAGATGTTATTTTCCATCATATCTTCATGTTCTTCCCTCGGGGATTTCCCCCACCCACCCGGTCGTGGTTTTCAGTCCTTGTACCTCCCTAGCCAACCCTTGGCCTTTTCGAATAATTTATTGTATCTTCCTTCGAGTTTTTTTGCCGCCTCCTGCGTGTCTAGCAATTGCTGCAGAACTTGGACCTTGGCGACGTTATTGAAGTTTTCCTTGTTGACGATTTCCTGGATTCGGACTTGATAGGTGATAATGAGATCCTTCGCTTGTCTCAAATCGCCGTCTATGGCCTGGAGCTTTTCATCCTTCTCCTTCAGTGTATTCTTGATAGTCTCCAACTCTACCATTCGTCTATCTGCCATCTCCTTCTGTAATTCAAACGCAGATTTATTCTTCCCCGACGGTTTCTGGAGGGCCAAGTCCTGTGGAGCCTTTGGGCGCTTTCTATGGTGATGATTCAACAGATCAACAACTTCCTCGAGTTTGCTGATATTTGTTTTGGTGGTGCGGATAAAGTCCGGTATGCTCATATTCTTGTCATTATGGACTTCTTTAACAGCGTCGGTGATATGTCTCTTTTCCAACTCGAGGCCTTTTAATTGTTTTGTAAGGTTCTCGGTGTGAGTATCATAACGTGCGGCGGTGTTCATGGCAGCATGGACGTATTGGTTTGCCCAGTCGGTGAGGGCGTTGAGGTGTTCTTTAACTGCATCAAAGTCGTTTGGATTACCCTGGAACTGTGGGACCGGTCCTAGGTGTTTCAATGGTGCTGTCATATTTTGGGAAAATATCCGTGTTAGCCATGAAACTATTTTGACAGGTAGGATCCTCCAATGATGGAACGGCCAAGTGATCAGGAATTACTGGTAAAGCTTGCGCACCAGTCGCAAGCCGATCGAGATCCATTCCCATATCCATAGAGGGCTGCACGGGTTGTTCAACGGGGAGAGGATCTTGCATGAAGATACCGGTGTTGACATCCATAGGAGTCTGCATGGGACGGTGCAGTTCCGTACCCATTTGAACATCACCCGGTACCAATTGCTGGTATTGAGGGAGATTGCCCGGAAGGGGCATGTTGTTTAGGTTCATGCCTTGGTCAGGCATATTGAAGACGGGATTATCAAGCATGGGTGCGTCTGGCTCTGTTGGGTACTGGAAAGGAGGTTTTTCAAAGCCATCCTGTCGTGCTTTGTTGTTCATTTGTTGTTCGTTAAGCTGCCATGCCCAAGCTTGAGCATGGTTCACCTGACCGGGATCCATGGTCTGCTGTTAGTGTGAAAGAGTCAGGTGGACTGAAGAAAAAGAAGAAGAAGAGGAAGAAGAAGAAGAAGAGGAGGAGGAGGAGGAGGAGGAGAAGGAGGATGATGATGAAGCAGTGATGATCGATGGTGGCGGTGTGGTTGATGTGGTTGGTTAGCTAGACGCGACTCGAGTGTTTGTGTGGAAAGCAAAGAAAGAGGAAGTCAGAGAGGGGGTGAAGAGAGGGGTGAAGAGAAGAGGGGAGGAAGGAAAATAAAGAGAGAAACAATTGGGGGAATCTGTTTATAGACGGGTTACGAGGCTGCTATATGTAGAATGCTGTTTGCAATGTTTTGTGTTGTTTGTGGGTGGCACAAATGTGTTGTTGATGTTGGAAACGTTTAAACCACGTGACTGGATATTACATAATCTTTGGCTGTTGAGCGAACCGCAACGCGCAACCCGAGGCCCAAGAGAGCTCTTCTTCTGTTGAGATGCTGCTATGTACACTACACTATCCCATATTCTGTACTCTATATCCTGTATACCCATTCCACTCCATATTCTATGTACTGTATTATATTAGACTACATAAGGCACTCCTCTGACAGAGAATCACATTTTCTCCGGCTTCTTCCTCGAATTACATCTCATTACGTCGCCTGCAGAGCTGCTGCATTTGCTCTGCTTTGCTTATCTGCATCTCGCCCGTTTGTCCTGTTTGTTCGACCGCGGTCTTACCTGACTCCATTATACTAAGAAGGTACGGAGTAGTCTAGCGAGGCAGTAACGGCTTGTGATATTATCATTATCGATACTATACCAGCCCGGTACATAGCTTCCCCGCGCCAGTCATCCCATCTCTCTGTTCCTCTTTCTCTTCTCCCCTCTTCTCCCTCTTGTTCATTTTATCATCTGCTTCGTCCTCCAAAGTTCCCGCGGCCGGCAGGGGTTCTCTGTTCTTGTTCTGTTCTGTTTGCCCATTTCCTTTTAGTTTGCTCAGCTGATCCACGGGGTTTATCCGCCAGCCAACCAGGTGCCAGCATCAGTTCCCCAGCGGCCGAAACCCAAGCCGTTTAAGCCCAAGCCCAGGCCCAACCACTGGAGAAACATCCCTCCCCGGCGGCGCTATTTTATATATCAAACAGACAGCCATCCTCAACATAAAACTTCAAAGAAAACTTCCACCGGCCATCAGTCGCCGTCTGAGTCTGTCCCCTCGCCTGATGGATTGCCCTGGTGGACGATGAACTCCCTCAACCTCCTCTCCTCCCAAGTCGATCGGGTCATCGGAACCACCCCTCCTTCCACTCCTAGATCCGAGGCTTCCTTCAAGCCCGAATTCATCCCTCCCCTCGTCGAGAAGGACGACCATGATCCTCTCCCGGAATCCATAGAGGATCCTTCCAGCTTTGATGAAGAAGGCTCCGAAAGCCATCAGACAAGTACCAAGCAGGATGATGGGGATGGAGAGGAATCTGAGACAACAGCGCTTCTCCCAAAGTCCGGCTCTGATAGCGGCTCTGATTCCGATAGCAGCAGTGGTAGCGGTAAATCGGTAGCCGGCTTTACTTCCACTCCCATAAGGAGGCTATGGAGAACCGTCAGAGCATCCATTAACTGGGTCCTCTCCTGCTTCTACGATCACAACCACCAATTCTCATTCCTGGCACCCGTCCAACGAGTCACTCTCTTCGTCATCCGGCCCTTCAGCACTCGAAGGTACGAACTGTCATCCTTCCAGGAACACCCACCCACTCAATCCTACCACGATGCATCCCATTCCTCGGACTCCGATGACCCTAGCACACTCGACGAAAAGCCTTCTTCATCGTCAAGTTCCTCCCTCCTCACACCGCCGGCCGATGAAATCGCTCCCCGAAGATCTATTAGGATTAGGTTATTCAACTCGGAGAAACAACAGAAGGCCAAATCAATGAAATCGCCCACATCTCCTTCGGCATCTCTACGTTTGACAAGATACCCACGACTCTCCGGTCCTCCACGTCCATTGCTGCCCAAATCACCACCCCAAAAGACTTTGATCCTCGACCTGGACGAGACGCTGATACACTCCATGTCGAAAGGCGGGAGCATGTCGGCGGCTCACATGGTTGAAGTCAAGCTTGACAAGCAGCATGCAATTCTATATTACGTACATAAACGGCCGTTCTGTGATGAATTCCTAAAGAAGGTATGCATAAATTTCCGAAAATCTTAAGAGTGTGACATGGTAGCTAACGATGCATTGTAACATCAGGTTTGCAAATGGTACAACGTCGTTATTTTCACCGCCTCCGTCCAGGAATACGCCGACCCAGTCATCGACTGGCTCGACCAGGAGCACAAGTACTTCCGTGCCCGTTATTATCGTCAGCATTGCACCTTCCGCGACGGTGTATATATCAAAGACCTCTCGGTCGTCGAGCCGGATCTTTCAAAAGTCATGATTGTGGACAACTCTCCAACGAGCTATATCTTCCATAAAGGTATGCTGGATGTCTGGATATTATAGATGGGAAAAACTCTAACAATATGGTATAGACAACGCCATCCCGATCGAAGGCTGGATCAGTGACCCCTCGGATCACCACCTACTGCACCTGATCCCCATCCTCCAAGGCCTTCAATATGTCACTGACGTCCGCTCGTTTCTCGCATTACGCATGGGGGAGGCAGTAGCCTAACTTCCTCTACTATTTGTTATACATAATTGTTTACTACAAGCCCTCCCGCACACAATTGATGAACAAAAAACAAAACCTAGAGAGCAAGAAGGAGCAAAGAAAGATTAAGAAAAGTTGCTGAAAGCATTTTTTTTTGTTGGATAACGGATTTTTATGATGGCGATTGATGGTGTTCTCTTTTTTTTTTCCCTCTGCATTTCGTTATAACCTTCCCTCTCCCTCCTTCTCTTTGCGTCTTTTTATTATAATGCCTTGTTTTGAATGATGATGATGGGAATGTTGGCTCTTTTCTTTTCTTTTTCTTCTTCTCTAAGATTAATCCACGATACCAAAGATACTCTTCTCTTTTTTTCTGAATTTTTGAATTTTCTTTCATTGTTGAAAGTTTTTTTTCTTCTTACATATCATCGACTACATATCTCTACTGCGTTCTTTATATATGATATCGAGACGGAAGCCTTCGAGCCTCTCTATTACCTCCTCCTCCTCCTCCTCCTCCTCCTCCTCCTCCTCCTTCTATATATGCCTCCATTTTCTACCTCTTTTAATATTGTTCTATATACCCTCCTTCCCTCCCTTGAGTTAATGTTAGCTTTTTGAAGTCTTAGAACTTGGATTAGACCTATGGGTTGCTACATACCGGGGCGGTCGCTTTTTTTCCCCCTTCGTTTTTCATTTCGAGCAAGACGAGCGCTTAGGCTTCTTCCAGGCTAGGCGGCGAGGTGTGTGGATTTATATTTAAATTTACCCAAGTATTTATTGAACTCCGCTGGGTACCTAGGGATATGCTTTCGTTGTCAGATGAAAGTTACTTTGCTAGCTGTAGATTACGAGACCCAAATCCCACATACAAGTCCTTGAGTCGACACGCACACCTCTAAATTTCGTGATATATCTTTTGTAGGTCAAGTTAACCCTTCCTTTGAGAGGAACTTCTTTTGCATCATCCCTTTCAAACCGCGATATAGGCTCGTTTCGATTTCCAGAATTCATTAGATATAATAAAAAAGATATGGAATTTCATATAGGTTTCTAACTACAAGTAAAATAGCTATTACACATCAACAAAAAGCTACAACCAAGCTAACAGTAAAGACAACAAAACGGAACAGATAGATATCAATATCAAATGACAAACACGTAAGACAATGATAAAAAAATAAAAAAAAGCGGATACCCCTATTTGTCAAAATAGCTCAAAACGAATGATCGAAAGAGAATGGGAACCCTAGATGTGCGTATATTATACAATTGTGATGAAAAGCGTGGGACAGGGGAGAAACATCGCTGAGGACAGCGGGTTAAACGTCAAAAACTGTATTTGCGCATTTAAGATAGCAGCAAATGACATGGAAATAAGATGAATAGAAAGGGGGGGAAGGGGAGGGAATATAGATTTCGATTCAATTGATGACGCCTTCGTTCAAAAACATGTCGTTCCTTTTTTGTGCAAGTCATTCCTTTAAACCTACCTTGAGCTAGTAAAACAGTTTTTCGAAAATAAAGAAAGAAAAGAGGATGTAGGGATAGAGGTTTAGGCGGAAGCATCGGGAGCCTCCTCAACAGTTGCTTGCTTTGAAGATTCGGCTTCGGTTTCTTTCTTCTCCTCCTTCTCAGCAGCAACGGAAGCAGAAGTCGATCCCTTCTTCTCCTCAGTGATACCACAAGCAGCCTTGGCGATCTTCAGAGTTTCTTCCGGACCGGCTTTCTTAATAGAAACAATCTTACCATCCTTGCTAATAACTACCACGCTGCGAAGGGTTCCCTTACCGCCCGACTTTGCAATGCCGAATTTGACATGGAGTTCGTAGGTGGTGTCGGAGAGGAGTGGGTAGGTGAGTTTTTGGTTTTCCTTGAATTTGAGGTTCTTCTCCGGTTTGTCGCCGCTGAGACCAAAGATGGAATATCCCTGAGATTCGAATGAGTCCTTGGCGCCGTTGAAGGCGACAGCTTGCTTGGTGCCTGTCGGAGGGGTTTTGTTAGTTATTCGTATCATTGATATAATGCTAGTGGGGGAATACTGACATCCACCAGTAGAAGCTTGTGGGTAAGCAAAGATAACGACACCGGTTTTGCTAGACTCGAGGAGAGAGGCGAGAGTAACCTTCTCCCCAGCTTGGTTGCTGAGTTCGGGGAGACCAGTGGGGATGGCATCCCCGGCCTTGAGTTCAACTGGGGCAGCAGGAGCTGGAGTCGCAGTAGCAGACTTGGAAGCGCTAGCCTTTGGCGCGGCGGCCTTCTTTTCCTTCTTTTCGGCAGCTGGCTCGGCCTTCTCTTCGGCTGGTTTAGCGGGTTCGGCTTTTTCGGCCTTTTCCTTCTTGGCCTTAGAAGATGAGGCCTTCTCAGCTTCCTTCTTCTCTTTTGCCGGAGCGGCCTTTTCAGCTTCTTTCTTCTCCTTTGGAGCGGCCTTCTTCTCCTTTGCTGGTTTCTCCTCCTTCTTTTCTTCCTTCTTCTCCCCCTTCTTCTCCCCCTTCTTGTCATCCTTCTTAGTTGGCTCGGCCTTAGCTTTGGCCTCCTTAGCTTTTCCCTTAGCAGCTGGCTTAGCCTTGGAAGACGAAGCTTCCTCAACAGGCGCCTCAGGAAGAACCTCTGGGTCGGCTGCAGCGGCAGCTGGCGGCTCAGTGGTAACCTCAGCCTTATCAGCAGCCTTGGCCTTCTTGGTAACGGCTACCTTCTTGGGAGCGGCGGCCTTCTTCTCGACGACCGGCTTGGGTTCCTCAACGGGTTCAGCAGCCTTCTTCTCCTTCTTGGGACCGGTGGCCTTCCTCTTGGGAGCGGGAGGAGGAGGAGGAGGGGCGGCTGGAGCCTTGCGTTTTCTTAGTTCCATTGGCATGGTGGATGTATTTTATTATTGTCTCTTGTTATAAAGAAGGTGAGTGAGCTAGACAGGCGATATTGTAAGTAAGTATACGTAATTGAGTAAGTACTTTATAGGTACTCGCGAAGGTGACCACCAAAAAAAAAAAAAAAAAAAAGTACAGCCACCACACACAAAAAGGAAGAAGCAAGGGAAGATACAGAGAGAAAAAAACACGAGATGCGAATAAAGCCGCGATGCTTGATAAGCAATTGTTTTGATAAATTAGAAAGAAAAAAAAAGAACGCGATTTGAAGGTGTGTCTGCAGTGTCCGCGCAAGCGAGGTGAGACGTTGCGCGAGGCGGTGAATGTTCTGTTCTCTATAGGAAATTTATATGGGACAGATGGTGTTATATGGGCGAAAACGAAGAAGGGGAGAGAAAACAAACAGCTCTGGGCTAAGAGAACCAACGGATAGGCGCGAAGATATTGTCACAAATATCCACAAATCACTGATGAAAAAGTGAGAAATAACATACCCTGATGGTGCAGTATCCGGAGGATGATTCTGGGTGGTTTTCTGAGGAAGATTTCGGCGTGGTGGGAAAGGGGAGGAAGAAGAGACGACGACCGGAGGTGGGAAAGAGAAAAATAATCAAATCGGTCCAGGTAAAATGGTGTGTGGTCCATACCTTATTCCTATTCTTATTATGCCTGGTCCTGCCCACCACATAATAACGGAGACTGGGCGCACACCGCAGAACTCAAACGCACAACCTCCGTTCTGAGTAGTCTATTTGTTTTGCTTTGCTTGATGTGCTTTGCTCCTTGACCAAAAGGATCCAGCAGCAAGCTGGTCGGTCTATAATTGATCGGGGTGGTCAAAGTCTTCGGGGGTAGTCAGGTCTCTTCTCTCTTTTTCCCTTCTCCCGCCCTCGCCTTTTTTTCCCGTCCCCTTCATTCCCGTGATGCAGTATAATGTACTGGTGTTTCCTCGAGTACCGGATACCACTGTGTCCAACCCTAGCTGCCCTTATTCCTGTCTCTGTTTTCATCGGAATGGTGAGGTGTCGTAGTACTGTCTACAAAAGCACGAGCTTTTTATACGCCGTATATAAAAATGAAGGATGTGCCCTCCCTAAAACGCGAGGCATTCGCTGTGTCATAGTATCTGCTGGCTTGCATCTGTCCATCTGTCTGTACTGTCCTGTCTGCTCAGCTGGTTGGCAGGCGGATGCGTACACCCACGCACAAGTCATCAAATGGCGATGTTCTGCGCACCAAATCACCATATCGTCCAATTAAAATGGTAGATATAGATACGTTTTTTCTCAAATAGGAGGACCGGTTTATCCGGACTGGTTGAGCCAGACTCCCCTATGCACTGCATTGCGTTTGCCTGTCAGTATAGGCTCGCATCATGAGGTGACAACTTCAGTTGGGGAAGAGCAAAGGCCGCTCAATTTGAAACCCATATCTCTTGCAATTTCAGCAGCGCGCAGAGCCAAGACAATCGAACCTAGAAATTCTCCACAAACGCTTTCTCCCGAGACAAAAGCAGCATTTCTTCAAGATGGAGAAAAGAGGCTAATCCCGAATGCCTCTGCTAGTCTGGTGACTGGCTCTGCGGTGGAACCTCAAATTAATTGTAGTTTAGCATTGGCGAGGAAATCATTTCTCTTTTTTGCGTTTTTCTTCATTAGTCTGGTCTGGAAAGTATATTGCCGCGGGTTTCGCTCGGTTCGGGGCGCAAGGATTAAATCGCGTAACATTCTATTTTAAATCGCGAAATGTTCAGCGAAGGAATTGATTTGCTATCACAGATGCGAAGAGGAATACAATGCATTGGTTCGAGTTTTTGGTGAATGTCGTGGGATCCCTGGCAAGATGTACATACGCCTGAGGCAGGAGGGTGGACCTGCCGTATGATAGCGTGAAGTTAAAGTCGCTAAGCTATGTAGCATCCCCCCCATGTCCGTAACATAGTTGAAGTGGGAATCGATTAAATCGATCTCTCAAGATGGCGATCTGGAAAACCGTTGGTAATGACGTTTGAGAGTTCGATCGGACCCAGCAGGCAAGCCCTACGCCGCTAGATCTGCAGGGACCTCTGAGGCAAGACTTCGACGGGAGCTTCTCGAAGCCAGCCGGATTCAGAGCGTCGCATCGGTGGCTAGAAGGGGATTGGCCTGACCTGGATCGGACCCACATGACGTTTTTTTTTGGCTTCGATAAGTCAGGAAGTTTTAGCAGATGTCGGCCGGCTGCTGATTGGTGTATATCAGATATCATATGCATCCCGTACCCGAGGAGAACTCGAACACTCAAGCTTGCCACACCGCGGTGCTCCGATCCCGCCCTTTTCCCCGACCATCTTATATAAGGTCCAGGACCGGTCCGAGTGGTTTCGGCTTCAGCTACCATCAGCATTCCTCCTGGCACTGCATCATCTTGCAAATGTAATCTTCTCGATCTGGATATATTTTTAAAGATACTCGACATAGAATCTTGCGCTTGCATGTGCTTGAGCTGGCAGCTAGCGTATAAGACGGAGTGCTATTGGCTGCTGATAACGAGATCGGGCTGGTGGTTGTCAGTTGGGTTTGACCGAAAAAAAAAAAAAAAAAAGGTTTATCCCTCACAGAACTGTATTCGACTAGCCTCAGAAATAGTAACAGGCAGACGACACTCCTCTTTTTAATATCATCTCAGCTTCCTCTCTCTTTTTTCTCTCACCCTCTTCCTCCCCTCCCCTTCCTCTCTCTCTCGCGGCTTCATCACCCCTCTCCCTGCCACCGAGATTCCGTCCATTGAATAAATCGGGAAATATCTGCTCAGGAATAGAAAACCTTCCTTCCTGCAACACTTTGGCCCTATTTTTTCTCATCCGACAAACCCTTGCCTCATCAGTCCAGCTACATAATTTTTTATACAGCGGAACAATGAAGGTCTTCGAATCAAAGTGCACATTCGACTACTCCTGGGAGGAGGTATCTCGGGCGAACTGGAGGAAATACTGTGCCTGGAACGACAAGGCCTCCCATGTCGTCTCCGTCGATACTCTCAGTCGGTCAATTGACCCCGCCACCGGAATCGTAAGTCTTTTCCATATCCATCCGTCCGTCCGCCTGTTTTCTATCTCGGTCTGTTTTCCGATTCTAACCTAGCTTCATCTCTATCTGCAGCTGCGGACGGAACGATTGATCGCATGCAAGCAGTCCGTCCCGAGGTGGCTTACGGTCGTCGTCGGTGGAGCTGACGTCTCTTATGTCCGAGAAATCTCCTACGTCGACCCCGTAGCGAAGATCGTTCGCATGGAATCCCAGAATCTCACCTTTAGCAACCTGTTATCCGTTTTCGAGACCGTCACATACCGGCCGGACCCTTCGAACCCCGAAACAAAGACGCTCTTTGAACAGGATGCTCAATTCAAGGCCGCCGGCGGTTTCAGCCGATTCTGCAATAAGATCGAAGACTGGTCCGTTGAACGATTCGGCCAGAACGCTAGTCTTGGACGGGAAGGGTTCGAAAGTGTTTTGAGGATGAGCAGGCAGGCTTGGAACGACCTCCGAGACCAAGGCTCATCGTTACCGGCGATGGCTGCAGCATCCGCACCGCCGTCTGCTTAAATCCTTAATCCCTCTACTGGACATCGGCAGTGAATAATCTTCACTTCTCTCGTGACACGGCAGCTTTTTTCAACAGTTACTACCAAATAAACCATACCAACTCTTGAGGACTTCTCCCCCTTGGGCATCCGTATGACGACTCTTCTCCACTTCTCCAAAAGTTTTCGTGTCACGGCATTGTATTTTTACTCTGGGTTTTTCTCTTTTTACATCGCTTCGGAGTTTTAGCGGTTTTTCTTTCCTTTCGAGTTTCTTTTCAGTTTCATCTTCCTTCTTTAAGGAACACACTTTTTTTCCTTCCCAGGAATTCTTCCTTTTTCTTTCATACAGTTTTCTACAGTATAAAACACTGCGCTCTTATGAACTGGAACCCTCTCCTTACTAGACGGATACGAGCCTCGTCTTTTTTTTTTCTTTCTCTCTTTTCCTTTCTTCATCACAAAAAGTTTATAGATTCCTTTCCTTTGGATATTACTTCTAACTAAAGAGACGTCACACCCCCGTCTTTCTCCTCCGCACCGTCACAAGTTCTCCGTCCTATATTCCCTTCAATTGTCCTTTTCCGTCCTCTTTCCTTCACAGACTAGGAGGAATCACACCGATTTAGCAGGGAATAAAAGGGAGGGGAGGCTATTTGGCAGGAATATCTTTCCCTCCTTTCGATAACCACATGCATAATCGTCATAGCCATTTTTCTTCTTTCTCGCAAATGATACGATATGGTGGAGGGTGTTTTTTTCCCCTACATCATGTATCTTGTATATAGATACTACTGTATATAACTTGTACATATACTTTACAGGTAGACGGGGCGGAAAGGGGAATACGATGAGAAGCGTGGGGATCGAGGTGGGGGAAGCCTAAGGTCATGGAAAAAGATAGAAGGAAAGAAACATTTTAAAAAAGCAAAATATAACTTCTTTACCACTTGCAAAAGTATGTAGATTTCTCGTAATTTAATGAGCTTATCAACAGGGTTCCCCGCTATAATCCAGATCCTTCGCCCCCCCCTAAAAAATATCCTTCACATGCACAATTTCCTAGAACGTAAAATGTCAATGTGCATTGCATAATATACGACGTGTCAAGACAGGAACGTCTATCGATGGGGTTTGGTCGATATGCAATGCAGCTGGCTCAAATAGTAAGGTATGTACAGTACATGGTATAGTAGAAAGTAACCTATACACCACAAACTATATGAGCTATAGCTACCCCTCCCTTGCTCTTTCGGAGGGCGCGGCTAAAATATAAAATCGATTGAACCGTTGATACAGAGGGCTTTAGTTTGTTGTTGTGGAAACCCAGGGCCCGGCTCAAAACAGACAATTAGGCGCGGGGACAACGCGAACAAATTGCGACTATCGCTCAAGGATCTTGCCGAACTACCAACAGCTTAAGCTATCTCGGACATTCCCACCATATCATACTCGAACCATCGGAGCGAAATATAATCAAACGATGACGAGCTTAGAAACCGCCTCCGTCCCGCCGAACATTGCGGCGCAACTACCAAATGTAAACTTCGGGTTCGACGAGCTCAAGGAGCGGATGGCAAAATTTACGGCGGCGTTTGATGAGTTTATTGAGAAGAGACGGGAGAAGGCGCTGGAAGCTCGGACGGCGTTTGGGAGGGATTTGGCGGATTTGAATGGTACCCTCTTTTATTTCTTATGAGGTGGGATTCGGTCATATTAACGGGTGATGGGGATACATTATAGAGAACCAAAAGACCGTGAAGAAGAATATTGAACATTTTGAACAGGAGGAGATCAAGATAGCTGCCAGTATGTAGTATCCTCCCCTCTTCCCTCTCCAGAAGCGGTCCCTTCCCCTAACATCGGAAAAACCAAAAAAGACACGGAGAAAGAAATCCAAGAAACAGCAGACCTAGAATCCGAAATCGCCGCCATAAAATCCGAACGTTCCTCCCGCCAATCCGAAAACGAAACCCTGTCCTCCCAACTCCGCGAACAATCCCTGGCGATCCAAAAACGTCGTCAGAAGCTCCTCGAAGAAAAACAAGCTCTGGCAAGTCAAGCAAATCATAACCAACCAGAACTGGCATTCTGGGAGGATTATTTGGGATTGAGAATCGAAGGAGCGGGGAGGTTGGATCATGTTAGGTTTATATTCACGGTCATCGACGAACGGGATTTGGAAAGGGAGTTTGAGATCGTGCTTAGCGTTGAGAGTAGGGATTATGAGATTATTGGGGCGAGGCCGAAGTTGGACGAGGCGACGAAGCAGAAGTGTTTGGATACGTTGAATGAGACGAGGAGTATTGCCAAGTTTTTGAAGATTGTGAGGGAGGAGTTTAGGAAGATTGCGAAGAAGTAGTTACAACTACTTGGTTTTCGAGGATATTTGATGGCAGGACAAGCTGGGCTTGTGCAATTGTGGTTTGTTTTGCAATTGAGGATATGCGGATATGTGATACGACCGGGTTTGGAAATGTTGATTTTGGCGCACAGGCAATGGTTGATTTTTCATTTTGGAGCCTTTTATTTGCGGTAGTAAATAGTAATAATGGGTATTGAAGTCTGAAAAATAAACGGTACTATATATAATAATATCTTACAGGAAAAGGGCGTATGTAAGTTCAAGAGGCGGGAAAATTTACGCAGCTGCGATCAAAACCTCAGTTTTTCCTTCCGCCGGTGTCGGTGTCTTCTTGCTACGGTTATGAACCATAGATTTCCTATACGAAGTGGAAATACTAGGAGGATGGGATAATCTAGCATCCTGTATCGTGACAATCCCATCGATAGGGCCAGGAACACAACCTAAACATAATTTCATTAGCTTCCATCATAAAGTCTCGGATTCTGCAGCGGAGAGAACGCATACCCCTGACGACGACAGTGTTAAGGTGGTTATTCACATCCAGGACCTTGACGAGCGGAATGGTGACCCGTTCGCCACCCATCCTACCGGCCATGCGTTTCCCGGGAAGCACACGAGAACCACCACCCTGCGATTGACCGGCGGAACCCATAGCTCTGTGCATCAACGAGTTACCGTGGGAGGCAGGTTGACCGGAGAAGCCGTGTCTTTTCATACCCTAAACATTCGCAATGAACATGTTAGCACAATCTTCATGTCAAACATAATAGATAAATGGATAGGACGTACGCCAGCAAACCCCTTTCCCTTACTGTTAGCCCTCAAATCGACCAACTGACCCTTCCGAAACCAATTTGCATTTATCAAGCTCCCCGGTTTCATAAGTCCCCTCTCATCTCTAATTCTAAACTCTTTAATAACCTGCTTCGGACTGGTCTCGCATTTCGCAAAGTGTCCCAACATGGGTTTTGTAACGTTCTTGGGATTCCTTTCGCCGGCACCGACTTGTACCGCCCAATACCCATGTTCCTGACGGGTTTTGTTCGTCATAACCTGACAACGGTCGATTTGAAGGATCGTACATGCTGTTCTGGTACCCTTTGCATCGAAGAGGGCGGTCATACCCTTCTTGCGAGCTATGACACCGGTACGGAAGGGATCGCGACGGCGGAGTAATGCAGCTACCGGGGAGTTTTGGAGCAACGGTAGAGCAGAGGTTTCGGGGACACCGGCGGCACCGGGGAGGAGGGTTGGTTTACGGACTTTTCGCGGGGTGACGGAGCGGGTGGGGGTTGTGGAGAACGGACGACATTGTATTTGGAGTATTTTTAGGGGCCGCAGCGGGTGCTGACGGCAGCAGGTCACCGCGGACATGACATTCGATTGCCAACTCAATTGGTGGAGAGCAACTGTTTGGAGTTGAGGTTAAAGTTGAATGTTTGAGGTTTCGAATATCGTTAGCTGTTTGAGGTTCGTGAAGTTTTCGAGCTGTGGCGCTGTGGCTAGTGAACACGCTCCATGTGTGGCTGGTGAGATGGGCTGTGGCGAACCTTCCGAGGGAGGCTGATGCTGATGCAAGCTGCCTACGCAATGCTTCATATCAGACTTCAATATTGCTGCGCATACGTAGACATGACTTAAAAATATAAACCAGAAGCTCCTTAGCATGTGCTTTCGCCTGAATTACAATCTCTCCATTACTTTTTAAGTAATTACTATATATGGTTGTCGCAAGCTGCCTACTAGAGTCCCGAAGCTCACATATCGATATCCCACAACCTTCGACCTTCGACATCACCACTACCACACCACCTTCGCTGGCTACACCCCTTCCCCGCGGAAAGAGACCAGCAGACAGTAACATACCATCTTCGGTATCAAGCGCGCCAGATTAACAGTCAGACAAACCGTTTTTAAAGCATCTACACAACCGTAGCAGGTACCCCCGCAATCATGAGCGGTACAGCAGATAAGGTACCTCCATCACAAGCTTCCCTACCCTCTGAACACCCCCATACTAACAATGTATGCAAAAAACAGGACGTTCCCCCCACCGTCCCCCCCAAAGAACGTTCACCATCTCCCGACGACGGTCTCCTCCGCGAAGAACCACTAGAAGAACCCACCACAAAACCCCTCAAATCCACCGACGGCCCCACCGTCACAGCACCCCCCGCTGCTTCGCAGACAGTAACAGCCCCTCCGGCACCAACTGTCGAATCCGTAGCAGAGGAGGGAGAGGAAGCCCCGCCTCCAAAGCCTCCAAGACCTGTATCGAAGTTTGAACAAAATGTTGCGACCTTGGCCGAGGCCTTTCCGGATATTGAAGTTTCGGTTATTAAGGCTGTTTTGACGGCTTCGGGAGGGAGGGTTGAGCCTGCCTTTAATGCTTTGCTAGGTAATATCCATACCAAACATACCACCACTGCTACTGTCGCTATTATTCTGTGATAGTATAGAGGGATGACATACTGATACACAAGAAAAAACAGGCATGTCAGACCCCTCCGCCGCCGTCGAAATCGAAGAACCCCCACCACCACAACCACCCCGCCCCCGCCAACAACAACCCCGCGACTTCAGATCAAGCGACCACTACAACCCTGCGAACGTCTACAATGACCAACCTCAACCTCAAACCTCGACTCCGGCTTCCCAAATGGAAGCCGACGAATTATATGCTCGACAGCTAGCCGAACATTACGGCGGTCTTCCCCGTGAAAACCGTCAGGGTCGTGGTGGATATGGGAATTACCCCGAACAACAGCAGCAACAGAGACGAAGACAGCATCCTCAGGAAGAGGATGATAGAGAGCGCTCGTTCTTTGATGGTATTACCGCATTCATACACTCTAATTGAGTAGTATACCATAACTAACATGATATTTCCAGACGACCTCCCCGTCCTCCGCGACAACCTCAAAAAGGGCTTCCTAGACACCCAAACAAAATTCAACAAATTCCTCACCGACTTTAGTAAAAAGATCGCAGGCGAGGAAGAAGACGGACACCCTCAACAGCAGCAACATGGCGCCGGAAGAGGTCAAGGTCAAGGACAGGGACAGGGACAAGGCCAAAGGTCACAACAATACCCACAACGGTACTCGAGTAGACGTTCCGGCGATGGATACGACGCAGACCCAGAGGTTATACAAGGCGACTTTAGTCACCTTGAGCTAAGGGATAACAGTGGCGAAGGTATGCATAACCGACTCTCTCATTCATTTCCTCTTAACAAAAACCACTGATCGATATTCCGTATACAGAATCCCGCCGCCGCCCCCTCGCAAACCCAAACCTCTTCGGCTCAAACCCCACAAACCCCTCTGGAGCCCCTCGAAAAACCGTCGGCTTCGCAGACCAATCCGAAGAAGACCTCTACCGAAAACCCAATACATCTTCTTCAAACCCTACAGGTGCCACAGGGCCCGCTCCAACAACAGGTAGTAAATGGGCCCCCCTGGCAACCGTAGATCCTACGCCTATTTCAAATGACCCCTTCCAATTAGCAGATTCGGATGACGAACATGATAATATTCAGACTACATCCACAAAGACGGGACCGCAGGAGACTGGAACTAAGAATACAACGAAGTAAGCAAAACAAAAGAAAAAAAAATATATTTCTCTACTGTTTTAGAGAGAACGGAGAAAACCCTGAACATTCGCTGTTTTCATACTTGTCTCCTTTGTATACATGTTATCGACTTTTTTTTTATTACTCTTTTGGCTTCGTCACCCTTGCTGTTTCCTTCCTTCTTCCTTCTTTTTTTTTTTTTTTTGGTTTGGATGATAGTCTTGTTCGAATGATGCCCCCCTTCTCCTTCTCTGTATTTGGGACAAAAAAAAACTTGCATGTCGATAGTTAACTTGAGCTAGCAGCCTAGTCTCCTAGCAGCCCTTAATTGAACCTGATGAAATGGGATCCTGGTCTTGGTCTTTCCCTTATTCTTCTTCTTTTCCCTCTCCCCTCCGCCATCTTGACATTATTTTGAAATGATATTCTCCTTTTTCATCTCCTCTTCTCTTTTGGAAGTGTAACCCATTTTCGATGCACGAGCCTCGTGCACCGGATACGATACTACGTGCTTACTTCCGATACGGAATATAAAACCCATCTTGAAACGTATAATTTTGTAAACTCATGGGTATCAGTCTAGCAGAGCAAGTCACAAATAAAAAAAATTTAAAAAAATTTCAAGGATGCATGTCCCATCCGAATCACGGCATAGAGACGGTACTATTTGAGATTGTTGAAATTCCCCAACACTCAATAATATACAACAAAATCCCATCTGCAAAAGAGTTAGTTATACAGAAGGGGACAGTCGTAATTAACTCAGGAGGAAAAAAGGAATTAGATCCATAAGTTCGACCAAACCTATCAAAAATGGGGAGGAGAGGGAAGAATATATAAAAACCACCCCCAGCAAAAAAACGCCAGATAACATTATAGCGAACAAAAAGGGTTCGACAGAAAAAAACAGCCGTATAAAGTTGCAGTTTCATCTCAATACAACAAGAGCATAAAAAAAAAACCATGCATGCTTATAATTAAAGTTCAAAGGACTCCAAAAGAGAAAAGAAGTGGATTGGGGTTGAAGGGCGAAAAGAATTATAAACGATATGCCCTTCGGTTATCACCAACCCCAAATGTGTCATAAACAGCCAAAATGCAATGGCCGGGTCGTTAAAAAAGTGTAAGGGGTTTGAAGAGAGTAGACAAAGGAAAAGGAAAATGTGTGAGAAGGAATGTGTGTGTGTAGATGGTGTAAGAGAGAGAGAGAGATGGGGAGGATAAGGAAAGAGAAAATAGAGAAGGGAAAGAGGTAAAGAAAACAAAGCCGCCAGCAATTAGACAACCATACTCCTCCTCCTCCTATCGGTCACTCCACCCCTCTCCCTGTCGATGACGGAGCTTGCGAACTCCACTGACCTCCTAGCCTTCACTTCTCCGGTAGTGGCAGTGGCAGTAGACGTCCCCGTAGCAGCGAGGGTCGCGCGCCTTCGCCTTCTCTCCTCAATAATGTCGCTTGCAGACTTAACATTGCCCGAGGATGCTGGTGCAGACGTCATCTTATCCCCATCTCTTGTGCTACTGCTGATAGCCGAGATTCCTGAAAGTCCCCCGGAAGTCCTCCTCTGGTGACTCCCGAGCGATGTCCTCCGAGCGATATCAAGAGCATCGGTCGCAGAAGAATTGGCTGTCGTAAATTCATATAAATCCTTTCGAGCTTCCCTAATCCGTGCCTCCCTTTCCCTGTCCCGACCCCCCTCCGCATCCCGAACCTTCTCTGTCATCATCTTGTCGAGTTCTTGCTCGGACATTCTGCTTCCCGATCGATCGGGGATGTTTCTGGGTCGCTCGGCTTCACGTTTCGCATCATGATGAATACTCATCTTGCTGGTCCTCCTCTCGATGTCCTCAACAGCCCCTTCTTCAGCAGTCGAGGTCCGTCGCTTGGGTCTAATCCCGGTAACAGCATCAACCAGCGCCTCAGTATCCCGTCTCATCTTCTTGTTCAATGCCGGAAGTGCATAATTAACCGCGACTCCTCGAGTACGTCGGCTCCTCTCAGCACCAGCAGCTTTCTCTTCGACCATAGTGTTCTCAACGCCCTGAACAACAATCGGCTTCGATGACATCCGGCTAGCCTTCTTCACAGACTCCCTATCTCTGGGAGAGGTCTTATCCTTCTTCACATATTCGAAATCCGCAACCGTTGGTAACTTGGCAGGTGAAAGGCCGACGTGGACGTTGGTGGACTTGGGCTCCAGAGCACGTCGAGATTCCGCTAATGGCGCTAGGGTAGGCGATGGTACCGATTCAACTTGGAGTTCGGGTTCAGGAGTTGGCTCCAATTCAGGTGTCGGCTGGTTAACCAAATCTCGAACATTTTCCAAGCTCTTTCGGTTGGAAGACAAAAATCTCGATGCTGTAGCCAGATCGAGCTTAACCGGTGAAGCTGCAGAGGTGCTCTCCTTCTTCAACGGAGCGTCGGTATCGGTGTCCTTAGCTTCCTTCCCAGATGTTGTCGAAAGAGTCATCTTAACCTCTTCGGGATCAGTCGATGGTGGGGTCGCGGGACGCATAAGATCGGAGTCCTTCACCATAGGCGAGCGCAAAATAGCACCCAACTCCTCAGTTGTAAGCACCGAATCCCATTTCCTCTTTTGTGGCGATGCAGCTGCACCAGCTTGCAAGTCGGAATTGAAGCTCGATACAGGTACTCTTTCGGCAATCAGGGATTCGGAACTATTGCTATTCCTTTTGCGTCGGGGTCGAACATCAAACATGCCCGAGTTGAACTCTTGTAGAGGAAGGTAGTAATCCTTGATCGGTGACCCTTCCTCAGCGGCTCGGACTATGGCGTCTACGCGTGGTCCAAGGCAAACGAATGGTCGTCTCGGGGTAGCAGGTGATACACGTTCGTTATATTCAGGAATGTCAGAAAGGAACCCTTCTGGTCGCTCTCGGCCAGTGAGGTCTGGCTTGACGGCTAGTGGAAATCGGCTACCTAGAGTTCCAGCCTCAAACATTAGCACCGATCTAGAAGGGAAAAAAAAATAGTGTAATCACTAGAGTCAAGAACGTACCAGGGATTCGTGTCTTTCGATCAACCCCATTGTCGCTCAACTCATTTATTAGACCTGCAATCTCGGCCAGTTTCTCTTGAAGTAAGGACTTTGCTTTTGCAGAAACGGGTGTCAAGCCCTGCGCATCTCTTTCGTCGAGTTGCTTTCGTAGACTTATAATCTCGGCCCTCAATCGGAGGTTTTCTGTAGAATGTTGGGAGATTTCGGCATTGAGAGCTGATATTGTTTGTTGCTGAGTAGCATTGGCTCTGTAAACAAAAAATGTTAGAACAAAACCAGACTACCCTTCTGGGGAAGATGCTGATAAAACGAATGAGAAAGAATGGAAATGGAAATTTACGTACCTGGCAAGCTCCCTGTTTTGTCGCTGGTATCGCCGTTTCACTATCAAAGTAGGCAACAGGTTAGACCAAAATAAACAATTGAAGGGAGAGGGCATCATCATCGTACAGGATTCAAGGTCATCCAAACCAGGCTGTTGGTTGACACTACTCAACTTCGCCATCTTTTGTAAATATATGTATCTTCCGTTCTCATGCGACAGCGAGTGGGATGGAGGTTTCGGGTGATAGGATTCTTGTTTCCGATGAGACGAATGAAGAAGAATTCAGATGAAAATGATGATTCAAGATGATTGAAGGTTGAAGTGTCGGAACAATTATCGGGACGTCGTTGTTTTTTTCCAATTTCAATTTCAATTTTAATTTCAATTTCAATTTCAAACGCGTGTCCAAGGAAGAAGAAGAAGGTGAGGCGGAAGTAAGGAAGCTGAAACCAGAAAGAAATGTTCTTTCGGAAGAAGTTTATTGATCGTGAAACGTGAGGCCGAGACAGGTGCAGGCCAGGCCAGGTTGAGCAGGGTAACTCCAGCCCATAATAACAAACAGAGTTCCCGATTAGGATGCCCATTTCTGTCCCTTTCCGGCAGGCACAACACATGTGTGGTAATTTGACACTAACAACACAAAATCACTATCACCATACCATCATCATCGTCACCCTCAACAACACGCTGGTGTATACAGTGTCTCCTCCGACTTCTACATATCTCGGGGGTGCCATGGTTTCGGAGGGGTAAGGGTTTAAATTCCATTCTGAAACCCAAAATGGTCACATGATACTATTCGCACAACCGCCACACAACGCGACGACGGAGTCGACTAGCACGGCCATTTATGACGGACGCCCTGCTGTCACTAGCCACTCTTCTAGACTACACAAGCATGTATGAGAGTATACATACTACTCCAGACTAAGCCTATTTGCTATTGCACTCCCCTTATTCGATACCCTCTTACCTCACCAGCTTACAAACTAATAGACTGTGCGTCTCTGACTATGATGGTAAAAACAAAAAATCTCAGAAGGATATCGTATATCATGGAGGTAGCCTGGTAATGCATATGGCATATGCAGCTTCCTTACATCTACCTACCCAAAAATTGAGAGAACCGACGTATCGAAATCACGAGTGTCTATATCAATCGGACACACAAGCCTCTGTTGGAAGGTCATTCTCGAAGCGTAAAACGTCCTTGATCGTTTTATACCGGCGGCGCCGAAAAGACGAAAGGAAAAAAAAACCGCCTTACCTATGTTTCCACGTGTACCTGCACACGTTTCTACGTTCCATCGAACAAGGTAGTATCGATGCTACGATCATCTTCCTTCTTTAAGCATGTAGATTCTCGTAAAATCACATGCACCAGGCCTCCGTCGTAACCATTTCATCAGAAATACCTCTTATGAATCACGAAGGATTCATCGAAGAAAAAAAAGATATTTGACTAGTGCCATTCGGCAGGACCAGTACACCCGTGAGCCTAATTTATCAAACCCTAGATAAGCGCGCCACCACGCGCAAGGGTCCTGATTTCTCTCGTCGTCACGATCCCCTACTCCGGACTAGCTAAGCAGTAATAGTTATTCGAATTTCGGCCTGTCCGTGCCTTGTCTTCTTCCCCGCCGAGAGAAAGGAAGGGGTCCTGGGCTAGCTCCGGACGACTAACGACTCCTGAGGAGGTAAATGCGGATACTAAAAAAATCCGTAAAAAAATATCACGGAGCATGAGGCCACATGGGGGATGTGGGATTTTCAATGCAGAATTCAACGGTATGTTGTGGTATTTTGTTTCGTCCGCGCAACGATATACTTTCTCTTCTCTTTTCCGCCATCCAATCGAAACCATCGATAGCCAATCAAGCACTGCGCTAATCAAAAAAAAAGAAAAAAAAAGATCCGCATGAATCCATCCGGGTTCAATTCTATTCCATGCCTACAAAAAAAAAAGACACGAACCATGTTTATCTAGCGCATAAAACCCCACACCCCCCTCACCAGTTTTACATTTTGCCCATTGTGGCAAAAAGTCCAGTCTCGGTGCCCTAGGAGGGCCTAGAAAAAAAAAAAAAAAAAAAAAAAAATCAATGACAGGAGAAAAAACAGAATGACCCCTGGTCTCGTGTATCAATCCCGAAGGTCCCGTGTTGATACCCAAAAAACAAAAGGAATAAAAGGGACCGAAACGTTAACTACAACCAAAGCCAAAAAAGGTTCCGCCCCGCGACGGACCACACCTCTGTCCAAAAAATAGAATGTTCCTTCGGAACAAGCTTCGGAATTTAGCATCTAGCTTTGTTTCGAAAGACTTTGAACGGAAATTGACAGCTGCAATCATTAATACCGTCTTTTCTTTTCCTTTTTTTTCTTGGATCTTCTCAATTATCTCCTACGCTGGACGGAATCGTGTCGTGTGTAACAGTGCGAGCTTGGTCGAGCACAAAAGATATTCCCAACTGTAATCATGTAATCCGTTTCGAAAACCCCCATTTTAAACTATTAAGATATAGAAGTGGGACCCTCGGCAGTTGGCCAATTGACCAGGTAGACTTTGTTGACCAATTGATACCAATTAATTAAGGGGAGGCGAAGTATTTAAACAATGGCGAGCCTCTTACCCTACAGCCCTTCTTTATATCGGATTATATATTCTATAGGTCTCGGTCTAGCTTCAAGCCAAGAGATATTTGGTTGCACACATATTTCCTTGCTTTGCTACATCGAGTTATATCCGGCGTCTATAGTCATTCGTCTATAGTCATTCGTCTACAGTTAGATCCACTATATAACCTATCTATCTATTCGAAATCTACGACGACCTCAAATGACCATGTCCCACCCACCCCAGTTTCTCCCAGAACTCCCTCTCGGAGTCCAATACCTAATCCTCGAATCCTCAGACTGGCTACAGCAATCCATCCTCCGCCAAGTCTGCAAAACCTGGCAACATTATATCGATACATCCGACACCCTCCTAGACGACTGCTACAAAGCCTCCGTACCCTCCTCTTCCTCGCCATCTTCACCGTCATCATCAGAAAATGGCAACATCTTCGACCCCGCACCACAATTTCACAACGTCGTAAAGTACCGTACTGGATTCGTTAGGACAACTACGGGGTTTGCACCCTGCATTTTTCACAGGAATGATGATGGTGAAGTGGTAGATTGGTCACCTGAAGCGGATTTGACAATATATCTATCTGATCCTTTGTTAAAACCTGGAACGGAGTTGTATATCGACGGGATGGACGTCTATGCCGAAAATGCAGCTGCAAATGGGAATTCTAGCGGCAAAACACGATTTTACGAAACATTGAGCACATGTGACCACGGATCCGTCGCTTCATACCTTCGAGATACATGCGAAGGCATGGAAACCGTTGGTCATACGCTTAAGGAAGGGAAATACTTCAAAGTATCATTATCTTTAGGAAAAACGAAGGGCGGTGATATCAGACTCAAGTTGTTAGTTGAATCCGAACGTGAGGCGGGTGCACATGAACAAGCTTTGATCAATCAATTATCTATTTCGCAATCATAGGTTTTTTCTGAAATTTTGTCTATACCCGAGTTTGGAGTTTGGAGTTTGGAGTTTTTTTTTGGTTCAGCTACAGTTGGTTCTGGGACGGAGTCTTCTGCATGTATATATCCACAGTTGGTAGTTAATATCTGGACAGCGGATTGGGCGCATTACCTTATTCGTATCTCTCGATCCGCAACACGGGCTTATCCCAGTAAACCTCGCATAACCGGCACCACACCTACCCACACTTTCAACATCATCCCTCCTACCCTCCTCTCGCCCGCGGAACATCCATCATAATGGCAAACCGCTACTCAACCCACTTCCGCCAATCCTCCGTCGGTCCAGGCTTTCAACTCGCCTTCGGAGGAACAGGAGTAGGAGGAGGAACCGGTGCCCAACAACCTCAACTGATAAGCCGCATCAATGAAAAGAAAATCGAGTTGGAAAATTTAAAGCAGTTACGCGATTTATCCGCAAACCTTGCGAAACAGCTTGGAGAGCTTGAAGCGAAGCTTGGAACTTTGTCGGATGGGACTGAAGGTATTTTATCCAAGTCTACTAGGTTTTTTTTAAATAAAAAAATAGCTGTAGAGGGAAGGTGCTAATTGTTACAGTGGTGGCGACGGTCCTCGCGAACTGGCATAATGTGCTGAGGGCGATAAGTTTAGCTTCAGCCCATCTGCAGCAACCTCCCAAGCTCCCCGAAGAAACCAGTACAAACGAAGATAAAATGGAGGAGGACGATCAAGAAACCCAAGAGAAGCAAATCTACCCCGAAATGCTCGTCAGAATACCTACACAGCTACACGACGACCAGCAGGCCGCTGAAGCAGAACCGGAGTTTCGATAACAGAAAAAATGGCAAATTACTTTGGATAAGAAGCGGAAAGCTGGCTGGCTCTATATCGGCTCGTGCTTGGATAGCTATCGAAACCAGGACATTTTGGGGGGTTGAGAGCAGGTCTTCTCAAAACGCTATGGAAATGATAACGACATGTGCATATTTATACTTCCTTTTGTTTACAAGTTTGCGATTTCGTTGATTTTTACAAAGATACCCGTCGTATGATACTCTCACAACAGCAGCATAACTTATGATATCAAATATAAAGACTGACGAGAGAGGTGGTCATTTCTCGTCTTTTGGTATTAGACAAACCATGGCTAATTTACAGAAACCGCCTCTAGATATCTTGCTTTGGACCCCAGACACCTGATATATAAATCCCAGATGACTACTTGTTTGCAATATCTAGCATTATGACGGGGAAAGTCCCTTTGAACGAAAGAAATATCTTCAGCAAGACGTTTGAAAAGGACCCGGGATCACGGGATAACAAAAGTAGAAAAAATGGATAGATAGATATTCGAGATCCCAGTTAACTTCGATCCCGCCCAAGAGAACGCCACCATGCATCCATCCATGATACAAATAGCCCAAAGGTATGATGTCGGTTCCGTTATCCACGTAATGCCCCCTGGGGATGCCTGCACTTCTCAAACAAAAATCATAAACGAGCTTTTTAGAGGAAAAGCAAAAAAAAAAGAAAAGAAAGATAATATTGAAAAAGAAAATATAGAATGTTAAATTGGTATCTTTACAAAGAGATCGAATCGAAGGGCGCAGATACGCCCCACATACACACACACAATAATGTATACGCCGTTCACGCCATCAATGCAAGTCATCATGCTTTTGTCGGTCCGCGCTAGCTGTGCAGTCGTCACATTCGTAGAATCGTACCATCGTAGAATTAAGACCCGAAAAGGTATGGAAATATGCCTAGGAATGCAAGTCTGTCGACTTATTTCGACTCTTCGGTATTCTCGTGAGGGATATTAGATGGTCCGGATGGGTGGCTAGGTAAGCTATTGTGGTGCGAGTAACCGCCTCCACCTCGCCCACCTGGATGTTGTCCGTACTGATTCTGTAGATGATGTTGGCCTCCTGGATGTTGGTTGAAAGGAGGAGGGCCATGGAACGGTCGCATCACTAATCCATCGAGTTAGCAAATGATTTCAATTTAAGGTATATCGCAAGCTGGTATTCTTACTGTTGTGTTGGGGCGGATGACCTGCCGGTCCGCCCGACATGCTAAGCATCATCGGAGCCGGAACCGGTGTTTGGTGTCCTTGCTGTGAGCTTTGGTGCATCATCATCGGTGCACCTCTTCCAGGACTGGGGTATCCACCGGAGGGTGGGGGTGGTGGACCCGCAGGCTGCCCGGGATAGGCATGTATCTGGTGGGGAGAATACATGCCTTGTGGTTGTATGAACGGCCCTCCTATCCCTGGCATCATGAACGGGATGGGTGTTTGTGCTTGGGCACCCATCACCATTGGTGATGCACCGCCGGCAGCGCCAGGCGGTTGCATAAATTGTGGCCCGGCGGCGTATCCTCCTCGATACCCTCCGAACTGCCCGTTCTGCCCCAAGACCCCGTAATGTGGCGGTACCTGGCCGTGATTCGGGTAGACGATGGCGTGGTGGGCCCCGGGTGAGCCAAACTGTGTAGGGATGCTTGCGTTTTGCATCGAAGGGGAGGGGAGAACATTAGGCGGGGAGCTGACATGTCGGCCATGCGGCTCCTCTCCAAAATGCGGGGTCGGACCGGAGAATGTTGGGATGTGAGGGCCAGGGTGTCTCTCATGGGGCATGTGCGGATTTTGGGTGATATGGGTTGGGATGGGATGCCCCGCCGGGTGAGGTGGGTGGTGTGGTGGATGGCTGTTGTTCTGGTGGGTTTGGTTCTGCGGAGTCGCAGCAGCTGTCGATGGCTCACTCTTTTCGAACACCTCCGCATATTTCTTTTCTACATTTTCCGGCTTCACCGACCACGTTGGCTGGGTAGACCATGGCTTGACGATAAAACCTTGGATCAAATGGTGTTTGTCCCCGCCGGTGGGCGCCTTTTCTTTGTTCTGTTCGGCTTCCTGCTTCATTCTCTTGAACGGGTCAAAAGTGCCACTAACGGATATCCTCTCTTCAATCGACTTGGGCTTCTTTGAGCCGAAAAACACCGAAGGACTGGTGGCGCGCGAGGAAGTCGAGGGGGCCGGAGAAGCGGTCGCTGGGGCGGCGGGAGCGGCAGGTCCGTTCGTACCAGGAGTGAAAACCGGGGCGAAGGGGCTCGGACGGAATTCCATGGCCCGGGGGTTCGGTTTCGGACCTGTTGGTGAAAAGACCTTCGGTTGCATGGCAGCGGGCCCGGTGGGCGGTGGGGTAGAATGGTCGACGACGGGGATCGGGGCCGGCATGTTTCCGTATTGACCGGTTTGCTTCATCTGCTGGTTGTGTCTGATCTTATCGCTTAGGAGGCGGGAACCTGGAGCAGGAGGTAAGTTCATGTTAGCTGGAAGAGGTTGCGGTCTATCAGAGCGATATCCGGAAGGGTGTCGTGGGGGGATTGCTGGGATTGGAGCCTTGCTGAGCCCGTTTTTATCGGGTAGCGGAATATTCTGACCTGACAGTGTGCTGGTGTTTGCCGCTTGGCTAGGCGGGGCTGGAATTGGTGTTCGGAGACTCGATTGAGTACCAGCAGTGGTTGTGCCGGCGGTGGTTTGCGATGTGGGAGGTTGCTTCTTAACTTGAGCGTGAGCGGCGGCATTTGCTTTTGACTTCTCGATGATTTCATCCTGCTTGGCCTTGTCCTTAGCAAGGATGGGGACGAGATCTTGAGGCACAGGAGTGTTCAGTTTAAAGCTCTGTGCGAACTTCTTAAGATCTTGGAGCTTAACATCTTTATCCTTTTTAACCATTTGCTGCCGTTTCCTCTCCACGCGTTCGCGTTCCGTAGCTCCAAACTGTCGGAAAGCATCTTTTACCCTTACCAATGTATCCGAAGCTCCGGCGGCAGTAGTGGGGATTTGCACGGAGCCTTCGGAGCCCTTGTGGATAGGGATAACCGGGACGGCAACCGGGATGGACGCCTTCTTGACAGATTCTGGAAGCAGGGTCTTGTCCTTGGGCTTAGGCTCTTCGGGTTTGAATGAAGAGATAGATGGAGGTTGGGGCGAAGGAGCTTGTTCTGTGATCGTTGGGATTGGAGCGGTGACAGCTGGAGTTGTGGTAGCAGGGGGGGCGGTGCTGGTAGCGGCAGCAGCGGTAGTCGCCGGTTTCTTCGTCACTTCGGGTTTCCCAGACGCGTCCGAAGCATGTTGAGCGGTGGCGGGTTCGCCGGTGACGGCATCTTTTGGCGCCTCCTTCGGCGCTTCTTTGGCCACGGGAGCCGCTGATGGTGCTGCCGGCGGTGCGGAGGCTTGAGCTCGCAGAGCAGGTGGCATGTACTTCTGCGTGCCCGGAGCAGCCGTCGCCGTAGGGGGTGGAGCACGCTGGACACCGCTATACTTGTCTTCCTCGTCAAACCCACTATCGTCAACCTTCAACCCACGTTCCTCCGCCTGGTGAGCACTGATCGCGCCGCCGTTGCCGCTAGTTTCGATTTCTCGGGCAAGCTGGGCAGCCAAAGCCTCCCGTTGTTGGTATGAGGGGTGGCTCTTATCTATCGATGTTGTGTAGAGGTTCTCGTCGAAATCGCTCTTGACGCCGAACAGCCGCTCATTGGTTTCGAACTGATCCCATTTCTTCTCCGGGCCTCGTGCGTCGTTGGTCTCTTCCAATCCGAGGCCGGCGGAGCCATCATCGGCCTGCCATCGCTGAAGTTCACGTTCCCTGATCGGCTGATTGCCAGAGATCTCGACATCCGTCTTGAATTGTCCAGTACCTGAGTGACGAGACAGCAGTTAGTTATTTTGGCGATAGCCGAGAGGTATGGTTATCATGTTTACCATTCTGGTTGGGGAAAACTTCACCCGACTCCAGGGGAACGTCAGCAACTTCAAGGTCCATCAAATCCTTCGGTTCGATGATGAGGGTTTTCTCGTATCCACCACCGATATAGCCGGTGACAAAGTTGTCTTCCTCTCCTTGTGGTCCCCCAATTTGCTTGGCAAACTTCAAGACGCAGCCGAAGTCGCCAGTCATGGAAGAGCCCGAGTATATACCTTGGAATCGGGCCCCGCTTTTAATAGTTGCGACGGCCTTTCTGCCCTATATCGGAGAACAGATGGTGTTAGTGGATATTCCCTCATGCCGACGATCTAACAAAGATTTATGATCGATGATATACATACCACACAATTTCCCAGCAGGTAAACGGTTCGGTCGTTCATGTGTTTGTCCGATGTATCGGTCTCCGCCAGCTTTTTTTGATTGTTAATGGCGTTCGGTGGTTGGTACTTTGCTTGTCCGCCAGCGTGGCTTTGCTGGCCCCAAGGCTTGTGGGTGGTATTTCTTTTACTGCGCAGATCAAAGACGGTAAGCCGCGCGTGTCATGCATATATAGAGGAGAAGGTGGTGCTCCTTTCGAGCTCCTTACTTTTGCCCGCCATCAACAGGGCTCTGCACGTTCCGCCTGTTCATGTTTTGGTTCGATCCAACTTTAATTTGAGACCGACCTCCAGGTCCAGCTGGTTGGCCGGAAGTGGATGGTGCTGGCGCAGCTGTTGTCGCCATTCTGTATGAATGAATAGCTATCTAGCGATTACGATCAAGCTATGTTTACGGGGAGCTGGAGCTTTCCGACGAGAGGCGATATTATGCGGGGAAGGGTCAGGGTCAAGGGTTCGGTGGTTTCTGGTTCGCGGTGAACTATAAATGAAATTGGCGATGTTAGCAGGGGTGGGGTGGGGGGAAATAAGCTATAAGTGGCGAGAGTGATCCATCACAGATGTAGATGGTCAATTGGTAGTCTAGAAGTTCGAGGTTCTAGAAGGGAGGGAGAAGGAGGGGAGGGAAGGGAAGGAAAAGAAAGGGAGTCTCACATGGCGGAAGGATGTTGGCGAAAATGGATGGGGATATCTTACAGAACACGGAGAAGAGAAACCACACCAGTCACCCAACAAATAATCCTGGTATCCCGAAGAAGGAAGAATTCAGCTTCCAGACGATGGTATCAATCGGGAAAGGCGAGATCTGAGAGATCTAGACGGGCGACAAAGAGAGATTGTCGGGAGTCGTTTGGTCGACGAGTGCACCGTGTGTGTGTGAGTGTCTTGTGTGGGCGGGATTTGGGGCGGGATAAGGATGAACAAACGCCCGCAATGCCTAATAAAAGCTACAAGCTTTTTTTTAAAAAAAAAAGGAAGCAGGGAGGAGGAGGAGACCAGCTTCCGTATCGATAGAATGTAGGAAAGAAGAAGAAGACGACGAAGCAGAGGGATTGAACGGCCGTGAAATGCAAGATGGGAGAGAGATTAAAAGGTTGAAGCCTGAATATAATAGAACCCGAAGTTTAAAAAAAAGGGAGAGCAGAGCCCGATAAAAAGGATCAAGCAAGAAGCAAAAGAAGGCTCTTTCAAAAGTGTGGAGAAAGAACGCGAGAGAAGAGTCGGTACCGTCGGCTTGAGTAGTGTGCACCTGTTGGTTTTCCAAAAGAAGATACAATTGCTGCTTGGAAACACGACCAAGGGGTGGTGTGAGGCTTTGATGCGTGCCTGATGATAACGAGCTCGAGGCTGAATTGAAGGAGGGGTCGGATGAGGGATAGTGGGATATGATAGGAGAAGAGGTGGTATTGGTGGTGGTCTTGTGGAGCTTCCTGAGTCGTTCTTTCTGACTTGCAGAGACGGACAGACAAAAGGGAAGGTACCGTATGTCTGTACCTGATAGAAGACCGGTGAGGACGACGACAACGACAAGCCTAGGATGCTAGGGAGCAGATGGGTAGGGAATTGGTATGATCGGGAGGAAAGGAACGATGAAGCCGAAGAAGATGATGGCGATGATAGGATGGAGATGTTGGAGATGTTGGTTTGCGGTGGTTTATTAGAATTACTATTACTAGCTGTCGGTCTGTTTGGAGAGAGAGAAAGAGGGAGGGAAAGATCTTGAGTTGATGATCACACGGACAGCTAGAACGACAACCAACGACCGCAACTGCAACCACAACAATCCTCTCTCTCTCTCCTCTACCTATATCATTTATCATTGCAACCTTCTAGACCATTGCCGGTATGCTACTATTCAGTGGCGGATATACATGTAGATATACATGTGGATATACGGTATGTCTGCGGGGATGGACATAACTGCAGGTCATGTCAACTGACAATATGCAATGCAGCAGCTAGCTAACTCCGGATAACCGCAAGCAGATATCACATGAGCCTCATTGTCTCTTTTCGTTCGAAGAAGTATTACCGTCAGTCAAGGTTACGTACTATTTACATGTATAACGTACCGTACATACCTTGGGAGCTGCGATATGGAAGGATATAATATGAGATAATAAATGTTCCGTATTCAGGAACCCGAGCTCTCTTTTCCCGGTACGATATAAGGACACCTCTTTCGAGAATGGAATAGAATGAGAACATTCATTTCATGAATGGGATGTAATGGACTGGAACAATCCAACCGGCCAGACCAACGGTAACCAACAGAGCTAACATATCTCACCCCTTTCGAATCCCACTAAGGATATTCTAGAATTAAGTGGTACGTAACTTACCAGATATAATATCCTGGCAAGTATAAAAACCGGGGTTGTAGAAAGCCATCTACTGTTTATAATCAAGACTGTCCTTCTGCCTAACCGGCACCCATATATCCACCCATACCGACATATTCGGTTGTAGTTTGACATATATTGATAATGAAATGAACGTGAATAAAATCATCTTACGTCTACCAGCCGGTATTTCACAGGGTGGAGCTAGGATATCCCGTGGACCGGGCTAGTCGTCGTGGAGTATTTCGAAAGTGGCCGTTTGAGTAACTGGAACCGTGAGAACTGCACCAGACCGGACCTTACCTCTTACTAGCTGGCTAGCTTGCCTTACCACCGTATATTATATCAGCCCGACATCACCATCACTATTTTCTCTCCTCTTCCTCTTCCTCTTCTTTCCCTCCTCGTCTCCCATATTGTTCGTATCCGGGGGGGTTGGTTTTATAAAAAAAAACGGGACGAAGACGAAACAGGTGCTGTGGCAGGCAGGACAAGGCAGGGCAGCTCTGGCTGGCTCGGTTATTTTCCCGTGGAACATTTGGTAGGTGCTCTCCGTCGCACACCAAGAAAACCCCACAAACCTGTCAACCATCCTCATCGTTATCACTAACCATCAACCACCACCCCCATCTTACCAACCTATACCCATCGCAGCAACCGTACTACCTCTATATCATCTGCTGATACCCCCAGATATCAGTATCGTCGAGTTTCTCCTCCGAAAAAACTTCCTATACCGACCCGAGTACGTCATCATATTCATTATCAAGCACGGGAAACGACATAACGGACCCCCACACATACTCTCACCACGAACACTCTCGAGACCTCCATCTCCCTCCCTTCCGACCATATTTCAACGTATACCTACCGAATAGATGCAAGCAGGTCCGTACTCTCGGTCATCACAAAGGAGAAACCTAGGGAGCCAAGGGAGCCCACCGCACCAGGGCAACGGCCTGGGCTCAACCATGTCTACTTCCTCGGTATCAGGGAGGCCTCCGCGGCCGGAGAGTAACGTAAGAACTTCCAAGGGAGAGCAAATCGCCGCATAGCACGGCGATTTTCTCCAAAAACCATCGTCTATAAATAAATTTCAACTAATTCATTTCGTTGCTACCAGCTCGGTAAAATCGAGGAAAGCGTTACCAACCTTCTCCGTGCCACCAAGGAACTCCTGGAAACCCTCACTAGATGGTCAAGAGGGCAGGCCAGCGAACAAGACGTCTCGGATGTCTACGTAAAACTTGGTTCTCATTTCAACATAGCATGTCGGGCTTTCACCGCTATTGGCGTCGAGACCGCCGATTTGGGCAATGTCCCGGAAATCTTGAGAACCGTGCTCGAGAGTACCCTCAGTCAGCCGGAGGCCTCCCCTCAAAGCCTGGAAATATATCTCCCGAGAATTAGAGAAATAATAATAGATCTACTCCAAGGGCTCA
This sequence comes from Arthrobotrys flagrans, assembly GCF_004000055.1. Classification (NCBI taxonomy): domain Eukaryota; kingdom Fungi; phylum Ascomycota; class Orbiliomycetes; order Orbiliales; family Orbiliaceae; genus Arthrobotrys; species Arthrobotrys flagrans. The sequence goes on from NW_027137556.1 coordinate 3,643,753, forward strand.
AACGGAAGCAAAAGAAGCTGGCGTCGAGGCCGCCGAGGGATGTCCCCTCGGCGCCTCCGCAGGCTCGCGCCCCAGATATACCGGTTGCGGGAGAATACATGCCACCGCAGGGTAACAATCGAGATTCGTCCATGAGACGGAGCAATCGGATCGAAGAGCAACCCTACAGCGAGGTAGAACGGACGGCTCCTCCGCGGACGTCCTCTCTCCCACAGGGTCCCATGCCCGCCGCAATCTCATATCAAATGCCGTCAGAGCACGATTTCATCCATCCAAATGCCCCACCAAACGGTGCCGAACCACAAAAACACCCACCTCGACCGGAAGAATGGCCCCAGCCACCCCCACCTCCGAAACAAGATGCACTGGCAGCTCTGCAAAGAGGAGATGCTCTCGAGCGAAGAGCATCGAGGAGATATTCGGCCTACCACATTTCAAAGATGACGGGGACTCCCCCGGGTATGGTACCGATGCTCCCCGGCACCCCGTCCGCAGTACCACGTGCGCGAGAATCGAGAGAATCGCTGAATGCGATGAGGACAGGGATGCAAAAGGCCAGGGAGTCCGTTCAAAAAACGTCTCGGCCGCAGTCTAGAGCACCGACACCCCAGCCGGCGATACCAGAAAATGCTCCAGACGAGCCAACCCAACCTGTTGAGAAGCCTGCCGAACCCGTAGCACCTATCCCGCCGCCGCCTGCAGTGGTCGTAGAACCCGAGACACCCACATCGACGGCACCGGTGCTGGAACCTCCCAAGCAAGAACCGGCACCACCGGCAGAACCACCCGAAGCTCCGCCTGTTCAGCACCAACCGACACAAGAGTCCACCCTCACCGCCCATCCCCACGATGACTCCAAGGAGGCAGTTTCCCTACGACCCGATTCTTCGGGAACGACCGCTAGCAGCAAGGAGCTAACGCTCTTCTTACAGCTTGGCCGGTCCGTCAAGAAGGTCGTAATTCACGAGGGTGTGGACGACTTGTCAATAAACAGCTTGAGGTTACTCTTCATCTCCAAGTTCAGCTACAATCCACCATCCGGGGACGACTTTCCCGAAATCTATGTCCATGATCCCCACTCCGGTATCAGATACGAATTGGAGGATATGCACGACATCAAAGACCGCTCGGTTTTATGTCTCAACATCGAAGTTCTGGACGAAGTCAAACGCCATATCGATGACGGTTTGGTAGGACTCAAGGGCGTCATCGAAGGTCTACACAAAACGATCGAATCGCAGGGCAAATCCATCCAACAGATCGTTGAAACGCAAGACGAAAACACAAGATCGATAGCAGAACTCTCCAAGCGCTCGTCCATTCCGCTCCCGATGACACCGACAACACCCACGCCCGCTCAAACCGTCAAAGCCAAAGTCCCCAGCGTCAGCGTGCAAAGCAAACTGAAGAAGGGCGATCACAGCGATATGCTCAAGAGCGTCAAATCCGCCCAAAAGAACATTGCAGTCCTACGCCAAACCTACGACGGCCTAAACAGCGATCTAAAATCCGAACTCCACAGCCTGCGCCAAAAAGTCGAAGTTCTCAAGAAAATCCAAGTCGAACCGGTCACCAAAGGTTCCGTGAGCGCCGACGGCATCTCAGCACAGCGCATGAAGATAGCTACAGGGAAAGACGCATTTACAATAGACTCCGACAACTTGGTCGCCAAAGTCGACGACCTCCAAGACGCAATCGAAGAACTCCGCAAAGACGTCGTCAGCCGCGGCGTCAGACCTTTACCCCGACAGATCGAACAAGTCTCCCGCGACATGGTTACCGCGCGGGTGGAGTTACGCAAGATGGGCGATTACCTTAAGCGTGAAAAGCCGCTGTGGAAAAAACTTTGGGAACGCGAACTGGAATTGGTCTGCGAGGAGCAACAGTTTTTCAATTTACAAGATGAATTGTATGCGGACTTGCAGGATGATCTCGATAAGGCGAGTCAAACATTCCAGTTGGTGGAAGAGTGTACGCAGCAGCAGCTCAAGGTGCCCGGTGGCCAGTTGAGATCAGCCAGCCGAGGGTACGTACCACCGGCCGATGAGTTGGTGGATCCGAATCAGGCGAAAGACGGGGTTTTGGGAGAAATCCGGGCCTTAAGGCCGAATCATTCGGACAGACTCGAAGCTATCGAGCGAGCGGAGAAGATGAGGCAGCAGGATTTGGAGGGGAGGAAAACGCCATTTACGCAAGAACTCGGGAAATTCGTGGAGGAGAATAAGCTAAAGAAGTCGGGTGGGGTTATGGAAATCGAAAGACAGCGGTTGCAACGAGATGAAGCGCATCGAAAGAATTACTTTAAGAAGTTAGAGAGTCAGGGTGATACACGAAGCAATGCGAGCGATGAAACGATAACGACGGATAAGTTGTTGAATTCGATATCGGCGGATCAGGAGGCGTCGGCTGCGTCGGCGGCAGAGGCGAACGGTGAAGCGCAGCAGCCCGGTGAGGGCGAGCAGGTTCCGGCGTAGAGATTACAAGTGTAATAAGTTTTTTTCTTTCTCATTCTCGTTCCTTTTAGGAGCGAAGGAGCGGTGGTATTCCCCTAGAGGATCTATCCGAGTAGGAAGTATACACCGAAGCATCGGGTCATACTCTTTTTTCTTTCCGTTTCCGTTTCTATTTTCGTTCATATTTAGCCGTTCTCTACATTCCCCCTTCATGGCCCATCTTCAAGCCCGACCCCCTCCCTGCCTTCTCCTTTGGTTGCGAGTTTCCAAACAGCTATCCTGTGCCATTTTATGTTTCTTATTTTGTTTTTCCCCAACGAAAGTCGATGATACCAAATGAGTTTCCTCCTTTTTCTTATAAATATCCTTCGTCTTTGCGCAGAAATTTAAACCCATCCGTCCAATTCATATTGTGCATACCCTCTTCAAAGCTTTGTGTTATTTTCCTCTACAGTCCTTTGTAACTACGACTTCCGTGAGCCCGAGTAACCTTCAAAATCGACAACCTAAGAACCTTTACTTGTAAACCACCAAACCTCTCTATTTCCAAAATCCATGAAATTTAAAAAGGAATTCTTCTCTAAAAGCAACAAACGCATGCTGACTCCTGCTAGAAACAAAAAAAAAATCCCAGGCATAACAAAATACCACAATACCAAACGACCCCGAGTCGTGGCCAATAACGTATATACACACCCGTAGCTCCAGCATACCCAACCCCTCGAACAATGCAAGCTCTACTTCCAATCGACATCCCAATTGTCATTCCCCCACGCGTCCCCCTCATCCTCTACCTTCTTCACCGGCACGACCTTCTTAGCGGCCGGCTTAGCAGCCCTACTGACAACAGGCCTACTTTTCACCGCTCCACCAACCCCCGTCACCGTAGCGGTATTCGTAGTAGCTTTCTTCCCCAGTCCTTTAGGCAATCTGCCCTTCCCCTTGCTCGCCACGAAACTACTAATAACATCATCCTCCGTCGCTGCCGCCGCCGCCGCAGTCCTTCCGAACCCGCTTGTGGATTTCTTCTCCTCTACTTTCGGTGTATCATCCATATCCCCCCAAGCATCCAAATCATCATCTCCGTCGTCGTCAACCATCAAACCTCCCCTGCTCGTATTGACCGAACCCGTCCCCCCGAACGTCTGACGTTGTAGGGAACTACTTCCGGGTCTACTACCACCGGTAGACTGCGCCGGCACTTCAAGCGTCCCGCTTTCCTCGGCCGCGGGTGTGGAAACTCCGGAAGCAGAAGTACCACCCTGCGCCTGAATCTCACCGGTTACCGATCCTAACTTCTTCGTGAATGAAGAAATTGCCCATCCGGCCCATGATGCGTCGTTCTGAGGCGTTCCCATCCGGGGGGCACCGCCTGCAGCTGCACCTGCAGCTGATGTGGAATTGGGAACTCCGTTGGCGTCGACGGAGGGCAATGCGGAATCTGGCATGTTGGCCGTAAGGGTCTTGACCCTGGCTAAGAAGACGTCCATTGTCTTCTGCGCTTGGACTCGGATAATCCTGTCCCCCGGAACGTTATATTAGCCACCCACTTGAATTCTAGGAACGTATATATATATATAGAGAGAGAGAGAGAGAAAGTCATACTTCTCCTTATCGATCAGCGCCGCACAAATCGCCGGCAAACACTTCGTAGCACAATCCGTCTCATCGAAACAATCCGCCGTGGCAGCCAGCGCCATCAACGCCGCATTCCGAGCATGAACGAACGGATCCCTCAGACTTCTCGTGAACGCTGCTGCCAAAACTTTAGCCCGCGTATGTTGTCCCAAATTCTTTGCTATCTTTCCCAAACAGATCGTGGTATTCGTTCTTATGCCGGGTTGTTCGTCGTTTTGCGTCTTCGCTAGGTATTTCAGCAGATCGCCGTTTATCTGTCGGTCCGAGAGTTTGTCGATTATTATCAGGATCGATTTGACGGTTTGTTCGCGGACGATGGGGGCGACGTCGGAGAAGCCGGTTACCAGTTGGGGGAAGATGCTGTCGCTGACGACTTTTTTGGGGAGATATTCGATCATCCTCGGGAGGTTGTCGAGTAGGAAGACCCGGATGGCTCTATCGGGGCTGGAGAACAACCGTACCACGCATGGGGTGATGGTACTTTCCCATTCGTCTTCGTTCAATCTCTCGGCGATCATGAGTACCACCGAGAATACCTTGGGTCCGCCACCGCCGTACTCCACCGACTTCAAAAGTTCCGGTAAAACCTTCGCTTTGAAAAACTCCTCGGGGAACTGATCTTTCGTATCCTCCAAATTCTGCAAAAACTCTTCCCGTTCGCGGTCATCCTTGACCCCCATGTTTTCGATAAATTCGCAACATCGTATGAGCGGCGTATCGAAGAACCCATTCGCGCGTTTGCCTTGTTCGAGGAAATGGGAAATAGGAAGTCGCATTTTGGGATTCGTCTGGGTTAGACGTTTGTAGGGTGTGCCCATCGGCGGTGGGATGGATTTTATTTGGGAAAGTTGGTCGGTGGTGGAGAAGTAGCCGTTGAAGATTTCGTAGATCAGGGTGCCCATGTTCCAGGAGTCGGTGACGTGGATTGCCTGGCTGTTGTATTGTATCGTCAGTTCAGCCTCCGAATCTCTTTATAACGTCAAGGTTGCGAAAGAGGGATTATACTTCTTCAACCCATCCCACCCACCCCTTCCGATCTCCGGCGCAGCATATCGTGTAGAATCCGGTAACAACCCTCCGTAAGTCTAACCCACGTCAGAACCCCCCTCTGCGATCATATAGAAGAAAAAGGCGGTCAACCCACGTAGATGGCCGGATCCTCCTCCTTCAAAGAACTGAGCACCTCGAACCCCGCCAACTTCCACTCCCCGCTTTCGGTTGTACATATCGACGAAACCCTCAGATTGCCATGTATCGAACTCGCATCTTCGTTGATAAACCTCATCGTTGTCTAAGACGCAAAACCCCCATTAAAAATATGCATAACGAAGAAGGAGAAGACGAGGAGTATGGAACGTACGGAAATAGTATACAACCCCCACTTGATCGTCTCCGTATTCAGCGCATTCCTTTTAACATGCCATCCAAGCGGTACAACCCTTTCCGTGGCAATGTAAATGTTTGTATCTGTCTGGCATCCATCTCCGGCATTAGCCCTCCCCTACCACTCCGAATCCCCTTTCCCTCCCGTGGGCAGAGCGATATACCTCAAGGGTATCCAAAACCCTAACCACACCCGGATGCCGTAGTGTCCTCCACTTCCTCAGCGCGTTCTTAGCAAGCGGTAGTCTCGATTTATTGGCGTTAATATCGAATGCGAAGATGGAGCATTTGCTCCCGTCGTCCTATATATTTCCCTACTGATTAACCACTTTTATTCCCTTCCATCTTTTGAAAAAAAAAACATTATGATGGGTTGTGGATACCTTCTTTGTCCCATTATGTAACGCCCATATCGAATCCTCAACGTCAACCCGGTCGCCGAACGAGTATCCGAACGCGGGACCACGGGAGACCGCCGATGCGGCGGCGGATTTTAGCCATTCCATTGCTTGTTGCTTCTTCCCGTTCGTGAGTTTATCGGCGACGATATCGATGCGACGGTTCGTGGGAAAGGACAGCTAAGTCAAGTTCGGAACGAGCTCGAGCTAAGGATGAGTGTTAATTATAACCCTGCCGGCCGCTGCGTCAGGGATATACGCACTCGCCTTGCTTCCCGGTGGTGCGTAGCTCCCCGGTATATCTCGGGGAAGGTCAACCGAAGCGGGGTCAAAATACAACAAGACGTCACCGCGCAACCACAAATCCATCCACGGTAATGGCATCATAAGTGAAAAATGGCAGAACGATCAGAACCCCCCGTCCGCGCGTTCGAGGGTATCAAGTCCATAGAAGATCGGAATACCTTCGTAGGTCTGACGTACGACAAACTCGACATTACGGCGTCGATAGACCGCGTCAGGAGCCCCAAGGCCGGTGCGGTCGTTGCGTTCGTAGGTTCGTAGATATATATATCCCTTCAACTGTAAAAAAAAGACGTGTTCTGATGAATTCGATAGGAATGACAAGGGATAACTTTGAAGGTGATACTCCCCCTCTCCTATTAAAATACACGGCCGCGTTAAACCCCATAAAATCCAAAACAGGAAAACCCGTCTCGACCCTCGAATACACAACCTACACCCCCCTGGCCCTCCGCACCCTCTCAACGATAGTCACATCCCTGAAATCCACCAACTCCGGTTCCCTCCACTCGATCTCCGTAACCCACCGTCTGGGAATAGTCCCCATAGGCGAGGACTCGATAGTAATAACCCTAAGCACGAGCCATCGCGCCGAAGGTTGGAGGATAGCGGAAGAATGCCTCGAGCTCGTGAAAGATAAAGTGGAGGTTTGGAAAAGAGAGTGGTTTGTTGACGGCGGGGTTTGGAGGGCTAACAGGGATGGGGGGAAGGGGGTGCCGGTTGAGGAGGCTGAAGATTTTAAGGAGGCGGGAGGGGTGCCGGTTGAGTACTTGGAGCAGGAGGATAGATGAGGTACCAAGTATTCGGAATTTTTATATTGTATATTATCAAGTACTTGGGCATTTTTGATCCGTATACATTTCAAAGCCATCATCATGTTTATAATATAATGACACATCACCGACCAGGCTCCTACCATATCCAATCTACCTCCCCAAATGAAAATGAAAAAAAAGCTATATGCATCGTCCTTTGCACTCGAGTGCAATGCAAGAAAAAAACCGTGTATATAATAATAGCAGCCATACAGGCCGCAAAACCCCCTCTTCTATCCATATATTATGTAGGAGAGAGAGTTCCCCGAGTAATATAAATACAAAGAAAGGAAGGAAGTGAGTAAGGAAGAAACGAAAAGGAATGGGAAGGAAAGTACAAAGTCGCTAGGTCATGGTTGGAAAAGAAAAGACAAAAAAAGAGTGCGTATAAAATGCTGATAAACCGTTAAAAGTTCGGTCTGTTGCCTCCCGTCCTCCGTCATATAGTCAACTTTTCACGCATAAGGTAAGTAATTTTTGGTACAGTTGGAGAATGAAAAGGGAACAAAAGCGAAAAGAGATGGGAGCCACACGTAGTGAGAAAGGAATCTGCACAGCATAGGTCTCCTCAGGAACGACATTAAAAACAAAACCAATCGAGGAAACGGGTATATAAAGCAAAATTAAAATTAAAATGAAAAACACACCGTATAACGCCGTAAAAAGCACCCGTGGGTCCGGGAAAAAAAAAAAAAAAAAAAAAAACCGATTTGTGCAAAGGAGAAAACCAGGGACATTGAAACCATTCGTAATGTATAATGTTGCAATTTTCATTCCTCATCGTTATTGTATCCTATCTCACCACTATCTTGTCTGTCGTTTGTTAAAAGAATCAAAAGTCAAAAAGAGGTCAGCCAATCTACCCAGCCTTGGGACCAGGACTCGCCTTGCCGGCCTCGGCAAGTCGAGTACTATAACGGGTAGCGTTCGAACTCTCATTCTCGGGCGAAGGATGAGCCCTCGTCCCCATACGAGTAGGAAGAGCGGGCCCGACCGGAGTACGCGGGGATTGACGAGACGACCCAGTGTTAGATCGACGAGAAACAGGGCGTGATTGCTCCCCTTCCTCGCCTTTGGCGGGGATAACGACTCGGATCGATGGTTCCGCAAGGTCAACAATAGCCTCGCTCCCTTCGTAAGCAGAGTCGACAGCACCGCCAACCGGTGTCGTTTGATCGTTGGCAGAGATGACGGTTCCCGTATTTCCAACACTGGTATCGATCGTAAGATCCATCATGACGACGTCGGCGGGAGCAGGTTGACGAACAGCGGCTGGGGGTCCAGCCTGAGGGATTCCGGCCGCTGGGGTAAGCTGAACCTCCGGCTGGGGTGCGACCTGCGGCTCAGCAACTCCGGTAGCAGCAGCGGCAGCCTTCGGGGTAGCCTTGGGAGTGGCCTTGGGGGTAGCTTTCTGCTTCTTCTGTTTGGTCGGAAGAGCAACAACAGGAGCATCTTCATCGGCTTCATCATCGGCCTCGCTCTCTTCTTCGACAATTCCAACCCTGTTGACGGCCTCTTCGACCATCGTATCCAAATTATCGACATCGATCCTTTTCTTCCCCAAGTACTCTTTGAGGTGAGAAGTTTGAATAGTCTTTCGAAGGGCGATATCTTCCGCTTGGAGCGGTGGTGTAAGTGGGCCTGTCGACATCAAGGAACTCTCGTCGGCGACGACAGCGGTGCTGGTCTTCTTCTTGGTGGTAGCCTTGGCTGAGTTTTTCGTGGCGGAATTTTTGGTAGCAGAGTTTTTCGCAGTCGATCCGGATTTGGTAGTTCTTTGGCCAGCAGGAGCGGAAGCGCTGACGTGCTTGGAAGCCTTGTTGCTGCGAGGGGGGGGAAGCGTACCGGTGAATCCGGTAACGTCGAACGGGGCGCCGCAAACCGCAGCTGCGTGATCATGCGTCTGGAAGTCACGTTGATGGGCAAGTCGGCAATGGTTGATGAACCCTTGCATGGACCCGAACTGGTCACGTTTGCAATCGATACAGGTCAAGCTACAAAAAAGCAACGTTAGCAGCTTGTCAAAATAGAAACCAGAAGTGCCGGGGGGGACAAAACATACCGGACAACGGTCCCATCGGGCTGGCGATGAAGACAAATTGTAGATCGCTTCTGACCCTGCGCGGCGGCCGCAGCAGCGGCAACCTCCCTTTGCGGTCTCCCAGCTTGAGGGAGGAGCGGTTGTGGTGGTTCGCCTCGTCGTTGAATGGTAAAGTTGCGACTCTGGTCCTTCGCGAGAACGTCATGGTACCTGGACCTGACGGTAGGAACCCTCTCCTCCATCAACCAGTCCCTGTAATCCCGAGAGTAAGGTCCGTTCATAACTTCCGGAGCCGGCGCATAACCCAACGTGATACCGGATGGGTCATCGAAGCGTCCGTCCTTCTCCATAGCCTCTTCGATAGAGCATCGTCGAATTTGTTCGAGGCAAGCTTCGGCTCTTCCCAGCTCGGCTTCGATATCCTGCAACTCTCTGTGCTTTAGCAAAATCTCCAAGCCGAATTGCTCGTTGACGATGTCTCGGATCTTTTGAGTCCGGGCGGCTCGTTCCGCGGCCGTCATGTCATCCTGAGGGTCCAAGACCTGGCGCATGCTGGGACGTTTTCCGGCGGTGGTCCTGGCGGTCTGCCGGGTAAATTGGGCGCCTTGCTGCGGTGGAAGTTGTTGTTGAGGAGGCGGCACGGAGTGGCCCACGAGTTTTGAGATTTGCGAACCCATGTTGACTTGTTGCTGTGCGGAAGCGGTCGGCTCGGCATGATATGAGGTCGAAGGGATTGGTCTCCCGGTAAGGACGGGAGAAAAGGTCGTAGAAAGTTTCAAGTGAGGATGAGAAGGAGGCAATGGCTGTTGGGTCTGAAGGAAAGGTGATGTCGGTTGAGCAGAAGCAGATCGCGGTTGTTCCAATGCGGAAGCAGCAATACCCTTCAACATTGTCGGAGAGAAAGCATTTTGAGAAGCACCATCTTGCATAATAGTATCAGGCTGCCCCGGAGCAGCACCGGTCACAGGGGTAGGCGGAGATCCAGCGGGCAGGGGAGCGGACAGCGCCTGAAGCTGCTGCTGCTGCTGAGATGGCAGCAGCAACCCAGCCTGCTCCACTCCCGTCGGCGGTTGCTGTGTCATATTGTCGTCCCTGTTCACCTATCTCAGCGCTGCAGCCCGAGTCTCGATGTTGTTGGAGAGAGAAGGTACGGAGTATCGACGTTCATTCGGTCATCCGGTCCGAGAGCAGTGTCGAAGCAATCCACAGTCCTTGAGCTCACGAAGGCAAAGAACGATCGAGCGACAGCGCGCAGATCCAGCGACGGGGAGGAAATCGGTGGCGATGAGGGTGTTAAGAAAATACAGTTCGGGATTTGTTTGGTTCCGGTCGAGATGACTAATACGGGGAAGGAAGGAAGGGGTGTCTCGGATTCGAACGGCCGAGCAAGACGGAAGGAGAGCCGAAGGGGAGAAGAGGGCAGGGTGTATACAGCGGAGGGGACGATGGTGGTTGACGATGAAGCAGATGCGATGGGCGTTGATGAGGTCGAGGGGATGGAGATAGATATCGTTAGCTGTCGGCTTTGAGACGTTTGTTGTTGTTGCAGCCGAGAACAGCAGAGTCTCGAAAGGATTCAACAATTTTTCAAATCCAACCTCCTCCGCAACACAAAACCTTACAAATATCAGGATCAAACGCTTTCGATGCCGTGTCGGAATTAACCAATTCAGTACTATACAGCACAGCATGCAATGTTTCCGATGTACAGGGTGGGTCTTCCGGGAGATGCTCCTATTAGACTGTTCTTCGATGCACGGTACGAGGCTAGTGGGGCCCGCATCGTACATATGTCACTAGTCTACGACAATCATCGTTGAAAACAGGCCATTCGATTCGACATCCGAGCACCACCCGATATATCATGGGAAACCAAGTATCTTCTATCGTCACGGTATACCATCTAAAAAATCATATAAAAAAAGAACGTTGAACTATTTATATATATATACGAAAATTATTACACTATACAAAACTCACAAAGTAGTTGGGAGATTACACTTGGTTTAGTAAGGAAAATACAAGCAGAGCAAAAAGTAAAAAGTAAAGAAAAATAACCCCGCATCTATCTATAATTTGTGCATGTGATGCTGCAAAAATGGAGAAACTACACATGCAGACTCAAGGGGAAGGGGGAGGGTCGCACAAGTACTAGGTATATATATAATGATGATGACAAGACGCCGGAAGCGGTTTCTGCCTTTTCTGCCGTTTCGATGGGATGGAATGAATAGGGAATATCGAATGCTGGCCACTTACGATTACCGCTTCGTAGCAGCAGTCCATGCCTTTCTCTTCGCTGCTATCTATAATAGCCAGAGAGCTCTCTTGGAAACGAGACAAAAAAAAACAGGGAAAACCAAAGAGTTACACAGAAAGGATGTGTGAAAGAAAAAAAAAAGATAAAAAGTAATATTTTAAAACGACAATACACACGACGGAGAGATATAGAACAAAAAAAGAGTATGGTTAAAAAGGAAAAAGAGAGAGGAAAAAACGACGTTCGTGTCATCATGATACAGATCTGTTTATTTGGGTTTGTGAGGGACAGCTAGGAATGCTGCAGTGGGGTTTATCGAATCGAATATCCAATCGCTGAAAGAGAAGGGGATCGAGGAGGGGTGGGAAGCCAATTCGCAGCTGTGAGGGGGAGGTCGTTAAAACGTATCAAGCCAAGTAGACCGTTAGAGACAACTTTTTTGATGGTTCAACAGAGTCGAGGACATTTGCCATCCCTTCCAACTTTCCTCTTCGCATTCAAATTCTTTTGAGTGCAGAAGAGAGATAAAGTCGGAAGGTAGGGGCGCCAGTAGGATAAGAAAAAAGCGAAAGGAAAAAAAGACGGCAAAACCTCGACGGAAGGACAGTTGCGGCAAAGGGAATAAAAACGAATAGGAATTGGAAAAGAAAAAAAAGTTGTCGATTATTAAAATGCTATACGCTGAGATTAATGCTCATTGAACACCGCCTGAAAGTTAAAAATGATCACGAACACGGGAAAGGAAAGCGAAAGGGAAACGAGGCATCAATCTACACGGAAAATTACAGACGACCGCTTATGCAGACCCGACGGAGGAATTAGAAACGCACAAACGCAAAACACGTAAAACGCCTCGGAGAAAAAGGATTTTAACCGCAGCAAGACATCACCTTTGACCAGAATCCCTTCTTGGGCTCCGGTTGTCTGGGCGGTTGGGAAGTGTGCTGGGCAGGCGTCATCGTAGGCGGCGCCTGGGTCCTCGGCTGCTGGGTCAGGTTTGTCTGAGAAGGAGCGTGGTACTGCGCCTGGGTGCTCGGGTTCGGTGTGACAGCGCCCGGGGACTGCAAACCGGCCATCCCCCCGCTGGGTCTCTTCAACGGTACTGCGTTCTGCGGCGGAGCTCGTTCCCGTTCCCGCTCTCGTTTCTTGTTGTTCATTTGCATGGCCGGCGACGGAGGCGGTGGAAGAGCGGCGTTCACCCGAGCAGCGAGCTGGTTGCTGTTCGCGGCCGGCCGAGGGTTGGGGTTGACGTGCCGGAGCTCTCCCTGCGTTGCAGAATTATGTTGGTTTGCGGTCTGATGGTGGTGGTACCCATGCGACGAAGGATGCTTCTGAATGGCTTCCCACCCTTTACCATTGTTCAACTTCATCCAATCATACTCTCCATCCTCGACTTCACCGGTGTTCTTCAGCGCCTTGGTGAACAAATCTCGAAGGTAGTCGTAGTCGGGGGTGTCTTCGAATCCGAGATTTCGGACGTAGGTCAGGTATTGATTGACCTCATCTACCCAACGGGTTAGCAAACCGCATTACCTTCAAAACGGTAACCAAAATGATGGATATTCCGATCAATCCTTTCCCCGAAACGTATTTTCTTCGTTTCAAAAACATACCTGGAAATCCGTCGCAAAGATCCTTGATGGCGGTGGTCTGCTTCTTCTCACCGATCTTCTCGTACTTTTGCTTGTTAGTAGCAGCCTTCAACCCTTGCCAGGGAAGGCCACCACGGAGGAAGTACATGAAAACGTGGCCGAGAGCCTCCAAATCGTCCCGTCGGGACTGCTCGCGACCCAAATGGGTGTTGATGGACATGTAACGAGCGGTACCGGACAAGCTCTTTCGCTCCCTGTAAGGGATGTGTTGCTTGGTCTTCGGGTCGCGGTATTGCTTCGCCATACCGAAATCGACGACGTGGATGACATTGGCGGCCTTGGTTCCCGGTCGGCCGATCAGGAAATTGTCGGGTTTGATGTCACGGTAGATGAGATTCTTCTCGTGGATGGTCTGGACCCTGGAGAGCATCTGCTTGGCGACCATGACGACGGTCTTGATGGAGAACCTCCGGTTGCAGTGATCGAACAGGTCTTCCAAACTAGGTCCCAGCAGATCAATGACAAGGATGTTGTGCAGACCTTCCTGGCCGAAGTAATAGACATTGGGAATGCCGGCTAAAACAAAAAAAAATGTTAGGAGTCACTCGAAATTCCGTACGATCACCAAAAAATCAACTTACGGCATCCGGCGAGTATCTTGTAGGTACGGTATTCATCCCGTAGCTGCGGTGCATCGCTCTTTCGTGGTTCCTAAAAATCGTACGTGTTAGAAAAACCAGACAAAAAGAAGGATATCGGAAGAAGGTAGGGAAACAATCCCGTCGAACAGCCTTGCGAAACCCCCGGAGGAATAAAGTCTCACAAAACCGTCGAACAAAAACAAGAATGCCGGAAACATCCACCGAAACAGGGGAAATTGTCATCGATAGGAGGATCGAGAAGGGCACGGCAAGGGAAGGAGGAAGAGGATACGAACAAATTTGATGGCGACCTGCTGGTTGTTCAGCAGGTTGGTACCTTCGAATATAACACCGAAGGAACCCTCCCCGATCTTCTTCCCGACGCGGTAGTGGACTCCGACGACGTTTGACGAAGTCGTCGACATGTTGACAGGTTTATAAGCGGTAAGGGGAAGAGACTAGGCGGTGTCGGAAGACGTATCGAGTCGCCTATTCCGGGTACCAGACAAACTAGTAGTTATCGACGAATAGTAATAGCAGATGGAAAAAAATAATAATATAATAATAATTTCGGCGACCAAAGAAAAAAAAAAAAAAAAAAAAAAAAAGAACGCTAGCCTGGCTGATTATATCGAGAGTCGAGAGATTTGGAGGATGGTGATGGACCGGAAGGAAGGGAGAGAGAAGGCGCGTTTTGGTGGTGATGGTGGACGGATTAAAAGGTGAAGCGATGATGGAGAAGAGGAGGAAGAAGAATGGGAGTTGAGCGGGTTGGATATAAGACAGACAACACGGCGAACAACACCCCTTTAAACAACAATCTTGTTCAACATGCAAATGTCGACAACCGACTGACACTTGTACCTCTTCGTGAAAATGATGATGATTATGATTATGATGTTGGAGAGACTGGAATCCCAAAGGATGGATACCTTGGGAGGGTATGTAGTCGAGGGAGAGGGAAAGGGATAAAAGGGAAAAGGGAGTGAGAGCGAGCGAGAGTAAAAAAGAGAGAGGAGAGAGGAAAGAGGAGAAATCAAGGACAAGGGCCACCAAGAAAAGAGAGGGAGGAGTCCAGCCAGGAAGCAGCCAGGTCAGGCAGGCTTGTTCTCCGTAACTCGTGCCTGCCTTTGGGCTTGGGCTTGGCTGTGTCTGTCAGTTCGTTAGTTAACCGGCCGGGGTGTCAGGAGTTGATCAAGTCAGGTCAGATCGGATATGGTCCCTTTCCAGCACTGACGCTGGCACCGTACCGACACTACCTTCCTTCCTTCTTTCCTCCCTGTTTTCCAATTGCAATCGCAGAACGATAGGTTTGAGGTACCGGCGAGAGTCTAATTCTCGTGTACGAACGGCTCAGGAGAGTGCCTCAAATGGTTCCTTTGGCGAAAGGATGAATGTGAAATGCTAATAAACCTGTCCCCTGCGAACGGATATTGCCTATACTGTAACCAATAGGATCACGCCTGTCCCCGGAATAATCATCAATCCGATCCAATCTCCAGTCTCATATTCTTTATACTCAATTATACTTACGATCGGTCGAGTAAATCAGGTACTTGGCACGAAAGTCAGTAAACTGCGGTTTGGTGGACATTCGTTGTCGTCGTCGATAATACATAGCCCCGCCTGGCGTGCATCGTCACATTGCATCCGGGCTTCGATTAACCTATTTCTCCACAAACAAACATATATCAAATAACCACCGTTTTCTTACCATCATAGAATAGAATAAAAATAAAATAAAATAAAATAACATTCTCTGACAGGCTGGTATCCGTTACCTGTTACCCATCATCCCTAAATTCTATACCGTCATCAGAAAGAAAGAAACCCATCGACATCTACGCATCAAACCCAGGGATAAAATAACCAAGCCAAACACAAGCCACTCCGAACCTTCGCAAGAAAAAATAAGCCCACCGGCCCCGGTCCCAGTCCCGGCCAAAGGAATTACGAATTCGTCCCCCAAAAAAACAAAAGAAAGAACTAAGGATATCCCATCCGGTGGGTCCCATAAATCATCAACTTCTTTTTCATACATAAGCGTCTAGCTAAACCCCACAAGCCGCATGCGCAGCTTCCCTTATGAATTTTAAGGCAGCACAGGCTTCCAACCGTTTGCGAAATCTCACATGTCTATTCCTTCCCCTCCGGTGATGATTTGTAGTATACTATAGCCTTTCGTATCGTCGGTTGCCTCCCTCGAAACAACCTTCATCCGTATCCGTCTGCGTGCGTTCTTTTACTCCGATATGATACGTTAAAGTATCTGCGGGTCCAACTGAACCGACGGCGAAACGGAAAAAATAGTACATGCATCTGCAATGTGCTGTCTGCCCTGCCGCCGCCTCCCTCATCAACAACGAACATGCAACCGCAACAAGAAAACATACATATCCCAGGCAGCCGCTTCCCGAGGTGTATTGCTGCGTAAGAAGGAGGCGATTCCCACTAGCGCTCGCCTTCGAATAAACGGTATATCAAATTCCTATCCCCATGCTTCCATTTTGCCTTCTCGAATAAATAAGCTACCGGGGATCGCCGGTCAACAAGCTTTTGCTTCCAAATCCCGTCGACAGTATCCGTAACACCGTACATTTCGGTATCATCACCACCTCAGTACCTTCGCCAGTCAAACCGCTTCGACAAGGCGGCAGAGGCATCAAACACCCGATGGCATCGTTACATATCCTGCACCATCGAGTCACAAAAATAAGTTACCGACCGGACTAACCTGACTTGCTAACACGTACAGACTTGGATTTCATGCATCCGCCTCGAACTGGCTCCCCAACGAACCATTAGCTGTATCACAAGACGCAAGGGGGAAAGAAAAAAACATACATAATCGCCCAGTCGCGTTTCTCCACAATTTTCAAGGGGGACCGAAAAAACCAAACGAAACATCATACCTATGCCATCTTGGGGAAGAAAGGCTAAAAAGGATTGAATTCATTCCAAGAAGTGCTGATGCCGTTACATTTCCGTCTGCTCTTCTTTTTTCGGAAAGAAATTTCTCGGGAAAATATTTAAGATTAACCTACGAAATATTAAGGTATGGCGGGAAACAACGCCCCGTCGAAATAAGCAGGAAAAAACAAGCTTCCCCGTCTATTCCACCCCCCAGGGGGAAAAAAAATAAAATACAATGATGGTTATGAATACGGCCATGAATGCATGAATGTATAGAATGTAAATACTTCTTCACATATCAAAAAAACAATTCGAATTCGGGAAATCAACTCGAAACCGTCAAAAACCCTCAACAACACCCGGAAACACTCGACCGGTCCCCTTTTCGAACCATCACCGCAAAAGAAAAAGAAAAAAAAGAAACAACCCCAGCCCAGATCTCAGGCACAAGAAGAGAGGGAGACCATGGTAAAACCATCCCGCCGTTCCTAAGGGATCCACAACCATAATCACCCCCCGAACGAATCATCTCTTGACCCCCACGTAGATACGATGCGCTGTCCGCGGCCCATCTCGCGTGCAGATGATCTTCTTCGCGGCCTCGAACATCAAAATCATCACCAATCGATTGACAAACTAACCAAGACTTCCTCAACCTCATCCACCCGTTTACTCCACCAATCGTGAATATAAAACCAAGTTCTAAAACAGAGTAGTGTGGTATATCATACAGTACATTACAAGCGCAATTAATATAATTTTCAATCATAAAAAAAAAAAAAAAGAGAACGCCCATCTGTATAATATAACAAACACACAGCTCTTGTATCCATGCGTAAAAAAGGTCGAAAAGTAATAAAAAAAGGCCACTAATGGCGCGCAAGTAAAAAACACGAAAAGAATATAAACCCAACCTCACCGGCGAACACCCCCAACAGGTTGTGGTCGGTAGCGGAGCGGGAAGGTACATGCATAATCTAGCTCATATCCATAGCGTCCGAGATCTCCTCCTCTTCATAACTAGCCTCCCTGCTCTCCCCCTCACCGTCTCCGTTCTCCATTATAGTCTCATCGGCCTCCTCGGCCGCCATCTTCATAGCAGTTTCACACATCCACGGGAACCAAAACTCAAGGTTATTATCAATCAACCTCTGAACCTCGCGTTCTTCGATCTTGATTTCTTCGTATAAATTCTGCAACCAGGGCTGTTGGCTTCCTGGGAATCGAGAGGCGAGGAAGTTGATGTCGCGGGTGAACCCGCTTTGGCTGGGGGCTAGCGGGGTGGAGGCTTTGTGTTCGTCAAAGAGGCCTGGTTTTACCGTTAGCATGATGATGATATATAAAAAATACATCGATAAATGCATCGCAAATACCTTCTTTGTACCCATAGATCAAAACATCGAATACGTTCGTATTCATAATCCTCGTCTCGATCTGTGCCGTATTCTGTCGCGACGGATCCAGAATATCCAGCCAACTGCCACATTCAAAATCAGCATAGCCCCAAAGCACCGAGCGAAAAGGGTGATTACTTACTCCTCGCTCATATACATCCTCCTCCAAATCGTCCTCCTCGCCTCCTCCTTCCTCACATCCGGAATCTCCGCAGTCCCAAGAACCACCAGAGCCGTCTGAAATCGCCCAGCCCACTTCTCCCCCTCTTCCTCGTCAGCATCCTCGTCTTCTTCGTACATCAACGTCAAAAAGTCAACGAGCTCTTCGGCATCCATGCTCTGCCCCGTCACCGCCTTTGCAACGCCCCTCTTGAAGACATCGCGAAAACTCCGATAAGGACCTAAGCGGCTGCCAAAGGCTCCGAACGCCAATTCCGTCCCGGCTTGTACGTCGATTGCCCCTCGTGCCTCAACGCTAACATGCGCCTGAACCGATTTCTGCAACTCCACCATCTTTAATCTTCTATCGAATGCATCGGAGGCACCCTCTCCGGCCGGCTGTCCAACCATCAGAGCCAGCTTTCCAATGCTCAACTCCACCGCCTGACTCCACAAACACCCTTCGCTATCCGCCGTTTGGATCAAAGTCTCCCCGGCCTCCTGATACCTCCCATCCCTAACCTCATTGATCCACCTGACCCTCGAATACTGCCCTTCACTCTGCAAAAACCCATCCAAATACTTCTTATACCCAGGAAACTGCACCAACAGATCTCTCAGATTCCCCGTTTCAACTTGGTACTCATAAAGTGCGTACGCAAACTCTTGCCCGAACTTTTCAAAGTATCCTTCCAGCCTGGTCACAATGGCATCTCGCTGGTTCGTATAATCCTGCTTCTCCAGCTCTCCAACCTCCTGTCCGCGCTTATCCAACCAACCGTTGATCTTTGCCAGCTCTTCGAATGCGAGTTCGACGAGGGTACGGTAATCCCGATACCTTTCCGCAATATCCACCGCTTGCTCGGCACGATCGTGGAAAGCGAGCGCTCGAATCCACTGGTTCCGTCCTTTCAGATACAGATCCTTAATCTGCTGGCCTTCAGCGATATACTTTGGCGCACCCTGAACTTCACACCACGCCGCCCTCTCCACAAAATTTCGACAGGCGACTTCAACCATATCCACCATTTGATCCAAAATCGCCCCGAAATACTCCTCGGCGGGCCCTTCCTTCCTCATGCCCATGATTTTAGTATTAACCTCGATATCTCTATTCAACGCCGTCAAAATCTCCGGACCGGAAGTCCAAGGCGGCGACTCCAATCCCCCAAAATTTGCGGTTCCGTTTTCCGCCAAATCCCCATCGACACTGTACAATTTAGCATGCTGCACCCTAAATGCATGCGCAGTAGCCAAAATCGTAAGCGTAATCTCATTCGACTCGTGGATCTTCTTGATCGCTGCCAACGTATTCCCGCCAGAGGTGGTGACCGCCTCCCTTAGCAAAGGAATGAGTTCGTAAATCCTCGGCAAATGCTTCGCAAACCATTCGACCATCGGGTTCACCACTCCGGTCTGAACATCGTGCTTGATAAAGAAGGCAGAAACGATCTCAAGGAGTAACCCTTCGCTCAAGTCATTCCCCGCACTCTGCTTTTGTGCAAAGGCGCGGTAGACGGCGCGAGCTGCTTCCATCTTTTCGGCGTCCCAGAGGAGTTTCCAGCGGACCTCGCGAGGGATTTGGCGGTGCACGGTACGGAGGTATTCGGCCAGAGCCAGTAGCTTTTGAGCACGGGATTCGAGGTAGATGTCGATCGAGGGGCCGAAGGTGGCGAGGTATTGACCGTGGGAGCACATGAGGTCCATGCTGAGGTTCCTGGCTGCTTGTTGGACTTCGAGGGTTGGGTAGGTGATCTCGCGACGGCCGTTAAAGTTTAAAAGATTCTACAAAAGTTAGCTTGTTACGATATAATTCGATGCATATGATTCCTTACCTTTTCGTTGGTTCCAAAGAACACCGCCAGCTCCATCTTTGATTTAACGGGGACGGGCCGTGGTGACGGGAGCGGCCTGAGGTCCGCAGCCTCCGCATCAAAGACCGTCAATTTGAGAACCCCGGCACCCTTGGTTATGATGACCACACCGGGAGAGTAGTATTTCCTTCTCAAATCCCCACTAGAATCCAATCTAAAGTTCTTCGCGGGATTAAACGACGTTCCTTCCTGCGTGAGTTCTTCCACACCGCTTCCGATAATCTCAACCCGGCTCTGCGTCTTGAAATCGATAACCTCTTCGAAGCCGACGGTCGAGTCGTAGGCAACATCCGGGATGCTATCGCCAAACGTAAGGTCGTACATGTCCTCCGGAACAATCGAGGCGAGCACCACGGCCCTCGAAAAGACAAGGAAGGCCGTACGGTACGGGTTCGGTAGGTACAATCGTGGTTTAGCAGTATCAGCTGCGGTCCTAAGTGACTGATGAAAGCAGGAGAGATAATGCGCCTTCTTGATAGTAAACTGCGAGCCTCGATAAAGGGTCACGAGAACGAGCGTATAATGGGTGATATTCTCCCCAGCGTCACCACGTCCGTCCCAAGACGTAAGGATCAAGACGTTGGCACCTTCGGCCGTACTCTGCCCGGCTGCGATATCCAGGATCGTGAATGCTTCGCGGTCGAGCGAATGCACGTTCGGCGGACTAACCGATAGAACGCGAGATAGGATTTGCTCTCGCATATCGACGTCCGAGAGAACAACCGCTGCGCCGTTACGGCTGACTTCCCAGCGGGTGAGATGTCCGTGCGATGTAGCGACCAACAGTTCCCGTTCAGCCCTGCCGATAATCCTCCCAGGTCTCACGGCGACGATTTCCTTCCTAACATTTCCAGACTTGAAAGCACTAGCCAGACCCCCAAGAGCCCACCGACAACGCTAGATCCGATGTTTTTAAGCGTCGTAAGTTGCACGACGGGCTTTCCTACACCGTCTCGCAACGATAGGTGGATAACCCGATTCTGGTTCGTACAGATGATGAACCCCGCCGGCTCAATGTTGGCGATCATATGCGCCTGCTCGCCCGAAGATAACGGTAAAACACCTTCGACACCGCGTCTACGTTGAAGAAGTCCCTCGGTCATGGCGCTGCTAACCGAATCCCAATATGCGATCCTGCCCGTAACAGGCATGACCACAACAAGACCTGCTTCATCGTTGCTACCCGTCGGACTAACCAGGGATCCGAGGGGTTGCGGGGTGTTATGACCCGCGAGGCGATGGTGGGTTTCGTCGGATGGGAGGGGGAAGTGGTTCGGTTTTGGGAGGAGTTGGACGTCGTCGTAGCGCCAGACGTCGACTCCGTGGTCTTTGATGAGTAGGGCATTACCGGATGATTGGTCGGTGATGGCGGACATGCGTCTTGCGTAGTTGTCTATTTGGTTTTGCACTTCTTCAGCATTCATTCTATACGATTCATGATACGTAGTAAATGGTAATGACCTCCTGAATCCCTCAATTCCATCGGTAAACCTGTGAGCTGAGCTACACAGTATTTCGTCGTCTTGGCCTGGATATCCCATTAGCATCCCTCCTCATAAAACCCATACGGATAAAGCATTCATACCCATTCCACCAAAGGGCCCTTTTTCTTATCCTGCAGAGACCGAATGGAGCTCACATCCATCGTCGCGGCCGCGACAGCAGCCATAGCCTCAGGCGACGCATTGAGCTCTCGTTGCGCAGAGACCGACCGCTGCCTAGCCTTCTTCGTCGGATGGAGAGAATTGGACGCGCTGAGCAGCGAGCTCTGGCTAGATGGGACGGGTCGAGGACGACGGCGTGACTGTGTGCTAAAACTGGCGTTGGCGCTGCCCTGCGTCGACGGTTGGTCGAGCATGGACGCGTTCGATATGTGCAAGGGGTCGGTCATTGTGGATACTTATTTGGGAGAGAGAGGGGAGGAGAAGAGGGGGGAAGGAGGGGTGGCGGGTTACGACGGGCTCTTTTGCGCAAGGAGGGAGGGGTTCGAGAAGCCGTCGGTCGAGAGAGGTCGGTGGTGGATTATATTGGATGTTGGGGTTTGAAGTTGGGCTTCGCGAATGTTGACGAAATTGCGAGGTTGTCTTGTTTTCGGCCGTGGAGATTTGGCAGCTGCGTTGTCGACAGGCTGACTAAACCACCACCAGCAGTCCCCAAACACCAGAAATTATCATCTCGAGAATTTTATACGTGCGGATGGAATATATAGGATATAGGATTATTTTATTTCATTTATCTTGTAGAGTCGATACTCGAGCTTCACAATCTGATACGATAGGACAGGATATGATATCTAATCGAATACCCAAAAGAAACCATCTAGTCAAAGAAACCTCGGTCAAAAGATAGTAAGCAAGTACGTAGCCCTTCTAATCATCAAGGGTAGCAAGCGCCATCAGCTGGAGAACGCCATATTCCATGCAATCCTTTCCTTCCCAAAAACCCGAATCAAAACAGTACCCATCGACCCTACAACTGATCGTCTCCGACAGGTATACGGACCTGCTCGCCCGGCTTGAATGCCGGCAGTCCAATATACGGACATCCGTCGCATCTAATATCATATCCATGAAATTAATACATAACGGAATATAATGGAAAGTTAAGATCGTAGAAGGTTGACATACCTGAACGCATCACCGAGATAACAGTTCCCACAGCTGCTGGCCTTCCCCTCGACCGTAAAGTCAATCTCTGCCAAATCGTCCAGTCCCAGCTTGACAGCCTTTGGTGGCGGTGGCGATGCTTTCACAGCAGCGGCAAGTGCTTTATCAGCTACCTCCCTCTTCGCTTTATCCTCCGCTTCGATCTTTTCCTTCAATCCGCAGGTGCAGTCTTTGCATGCTCTCCGGCGCTTTCCGGGCTTCGGGCGGCATTCTGGGGCTATATTAACGATTAGCTTCAACCCACGTATTTAGATATAAAATATATGCGAGGAATGGGAAGACGTACGCTGCTGAACCGGCATGGCGAGATCGGAATCATCCAGCAGCTCGTTCTCATCGATCAAATCATCATCATCTTCCTCTTCTCCAAAGTCCGCATTCAAATCATCCCCCAAATCCACATATCCAACTTTATACTCCTTCTTCTCTGCCTTGGCTCCGTTCAACGGAACGGCGGCGGCAGCAGCATTAGAAGAGGACCCGTTTAAAGGAACGGCGGTAGCCCCATTCGTCTCCTTCTTCCTCCCAAACCTCAACGGCACGGCAGCACTCTTAGCGTAATCCGGCTTCGAAAACGACAAAACCCCATCCTTATCATCAACCACCAACCCAGCAAGCACAACCTGCAAGCGATCGATTCCCTTCAAAGCTTCCTTACTCTCAGCGGTCCATCTAGAACCGGGCTTCATCGACGGCACCACCTTTTGCAAAACAGTCGTACCGATATCATAAGAGGAAGAAGCAGGGTCGGAGAGGAGGATGACGGTGGCGTAGGTTTCGGCGGGGAGGCTGACGAGACCGAGGGCGATACGGTCGAGCATTTGAACATCGGTGGATGTGCGAGGGTGGGTTGCCAGGGCGGCCTGGAGGACCTCTGGTTTGGCGGCGACGGCGGGAGGACATAGTAAAAGTGTTCTGGGACCTTTGCTGGGAAGTGGGACCGGGTCGAAGTCCGAGGAGAAGTCTATTGCAGGCATTTTTCTTCTTTCCTCCGGTTTTAGAGCTCGGTGATGTGTAGATGTTAGAATTGGTAGATATAATTGCTCGGTTGATGGTTATGAGTCAAAATAACCGGAGCAAGACGATCATTTATGAACAAAGTTGAAGAGTTAAAAAAAACCAAAAAAAAAAAAACACCAGAGCTAGATCCGCGGACATGCAGAGACCGGAGATGGTAGATAGCAGGCCAGGACCGGGATGTCATAAATTGAATTAGTAATGTGGTCCGGCTAGTGGTCAATGATAGCTTGCCGATATCGCCTCCCACCTCACTTGCTCACTTGGAGCTGATCTCAAGCTCCGTCTACTACTTTAAATCTACTCTTCAGGTGATGTATCACTCCCCCTTACTCAACGGCGACACGGTACTTGGAAAAGTCGTTAGTGATTAGTATATACAGCCACCGGAGCTTCGGAGGCCACCGTCTGCAGGAGCAGATGCGGGGTGGGGATACAATCACACCATGCGATGGCCATGTACTTGCTTACATACATGGACTAATAGCGTGCGATGAAACCTAACCGCTTCAGGGACCCCGGGTCGAGAATGATGTCCTTTGTATCGAAAGTCCGGGGTAGCGACCAAGAGAAACCGGCAATTGTGGTCAAACGGGGCAATCCAGCTCGAGACGATGTGATAATATTGTCTCCTCAAAGCACGAGACTGCCCCATCCTGTATGTAATGTACATCTTATATGTACACCATATACGTGCGTATGGAAGTACCCAAGTATTAGCCTGATCCAAGAGGTTAAGTTGGAGGCTGGAGATTATAGGTCCAGAACCGTATCGACTCGACTATCCTGTCTAGTTCGTCATTCGGCCGTGCTGAAGCAGCCATAGGTTATACTTTATAAAAGGGGAGGCCACTTCCTTTGAATCCGTTTGATTTCTTGATCTCTTCAATCCATCTGCATCCATCCATCTATCTATACTACGTATTATATCATACTTGGACTGAAACCCCGCAGTTTATCGCATCTCGAACCGTCGAGTTCTGCAAACCTTCAACGTTCACTGCCGTTGATTATATATCACCGTCTCGCAATATAGAATATATACACGCTGCGCATAGAACATCACCGTATTTAATAATCTTCCTTGAGAAAGAGTGAGTATACGATCGTTCTGGCTATCGTCCGCCCTTCTCCGCGTTCTAGCCGAGTCGTGTGCTTCCTTCCCTTCCCCACACCCAAATCCGTCCGTCGAGTCTCATGACCACTTCCTTTGAGACTTTTCAGCTTTCCTTCCGGCGTCACATTCATGACTCGAATTCCATCATCCCCTCTCCTCTTTTACCATGCCAGTATGACCTAGTATACGCATGCCGTTTTTGAGAAATGCGGAGCATGCATTCGATGGGTTCAAAATGGGATGCCCCTGCGCAGGCCCGGCACCATCCCTCCCCGGCCAGACAAGCGAGCCAATGCACAATCTGGAACGGATAAGGCATCACTCCACCATCAGACGTCACCTTTTTTGAATTCTTTCGCTCCGGCTTTTCCCCGACTGCATTAGCAACCCCCGGTCTGGAGAGTTATATCCAGATCTGGCAAAATTCCCATATTCGAATTGATTCTCGCATCGGAGTCTCTTTTCCTTTTCCCGTGGCCTGACCGAAAAGCTATTTGCGTCAGTTTTTTTAGCTAACCATTAGCTACCGGTTATACCCCTCCGCCCCTCTGATGGCCACTGGTCACGATGGGAGGAGAACTCGAGTGACGTTAATGTTAATGTTGGGAGTTCTATAACCCCGTGATGAAGCATTGTGAGCCATAATTTACGCTGTCGATTGATATATAAACCTTCCCTTCTTCCTCTTCACCATCATACACCCTCGGAAAACATTCAATTGGCATTCTTCTCCTTACCCAATTGTCCCCTCTTCGTACATACATTCATACTCAAATCGATCGAAACTTTTCTAACACTTCTCCAAAAAAAGAACCCAATATCATACTCACACGACACCCAATTCAAAATGACCCGCACAACCAAAGCCAACGACATCCCCCACAACAACCCGGAGGCCGCCAGTCTCATGACCGAAGCCCACTACCCCAAGTTCTTTGCTAAATCCGGGTTCGTCGACACCGCCCCCTCAAAGACAAAGAAAGACGGCGGTGGCAAAGGCAATTGGTATGCATCCCCCCAACAACAACACAACATCTAGCGTGGTGGCGTGGGTTGTTAACATTACACTTCGCAGGGGCCATCCAGGCGATGAACTCGAAGATCTTGAAGAGTTCAACATGACCCGTCCTCGCCGCTATTCTAACACAAGTCCAACTCATACCCACTTCGGATTGAAATCCAAGTTCGAAGCTCATGAGGAGGATCCACTTTATGACGAAGAACGTCATGGACCTGTCCCTGAGGAGCACGTTACTACCACTGCGGCCGTCAACGGCAACGGTACTACCGTTGAGGAGACTCCTGCCGCTTCTTCCGAGGCTTTGAAGGCTTGATTCGCCAGTCTGTGGCGGTTCATTGATTACCGGAACATTCTGGTGATCGAATTTTGTGTTTTTCTTAGTTTTATTTTTTTCCATGGGAATTTTTTGAAATCGAACGGATGGTACGGACGGCGTGATGATTTTCTTCTTTCTTGTATTCAATACACCTTTTTTTCATACTTTTTTTTTGGGTGTTAAGTACAGGGATCTTTTTTTTTACTAAACCATTCTTCGGGAGTTATATTTCAGTAACCCAAAGAAAACTCCGGGTGGTCTCGACGGTTTCTGAGATGGTGGGAGTTTTTTTCGTTTGGGTTCTGGATGCTGGGAAGGAAGGGTACATAAACAACATACGGGGGATTTTCACGGGGTTTCTTACGAGAGAAGAGAAAGTCGTGTAAATTCTCGAATTTAAATAAATAACAGAGGCTCACATGTAGTCTCTGTCCCTGAATCATGTATTTCCCCACTTGTAAACTTGAAGCTGTAGACGTCTGGTACTTGGATATCTCGGAATGGTACGGGGGTATATAAATATTTGAATTCAAAGACCAAAAACTAAACGATAGCTATAGCTCTTCTCTCGCAAAGTAAACGTGTAATATGCGTACATATAAAAAGGTCCCGGTGAAAAAGAAAACAGCAGTTTCCCCCCTTTGTCCCTTTCCTTGATCCTGCCGGCGTGTGATTCCAAGTTGTGAAAATGTCGAGCGAATTCGCCGTTCTTAATAGGTATATTTCAAAAGAGGTAACGGATAGATTCGACTCCCGCCTCGCAGGTCGTATGCATCCCTTTCGTTCGTATTCCCATTCGGGTCGTATGGATCGTATATCCTCATCCTTTCATTCTCTTCATCCCTCCCTCCGAGATCTCTCGTAACCGATTTCCTTTTCAAAAAAAAAAAAACCCCCCGTTAAACCATCTATTTCTCCACCATCCTCAAAATGAAATTGACAACCACGGCAGCCAACAACGTGACCGCCAACACCGTCGGTCCAAACCTATCGTCAAAACTTCCGCTGCCCCTTTTCCTGATCGCCGCGGCACGCCAATGGTACGTGAATAATGCGTAAATCATGGTACCCATCGCGATGAATGTGAACAAACCGGCAGAGATGCGGCCGACTTTATCGCCAAAGTTGAGGAGACCGACGGCGAGGCCGCCGAGGATCACGGTGAAGTTTAGCCAGGAGAGGAACGTTCCTGCGTATTGATGGGCTTTGGGTCAGCGGTTGGGGGCGGATGGGGGTCACACGGGGAGCGTACGTTCGTTGGCAAAGTAGACCTGTCGGTTTGGACGTTAGAACACCGAACGTATTGTAATTCGCAAAGGGAGAGGCGGAAATACCTTTGGCTCGACCCTAACCGGCAGAGCAATCCTCTTGCCTACCATCCATCGTCAGCAAACCTCATCGGCGGTGTTCTAAAAAATGGTGTTTTCTGCGCCGATGGCCAATGCTTCCCAATGACGCAACGAAACAAACAAAGGAAGACGTACCCGGAGCGGTCTGCAGAAGCGGTTGGCTCGACATGATTACCACTACTTAATTACCAATAAATATTCGAAAAAAGGGTAAACTCTTGCGGTAGATCGTTGGAGAGAGAGAAAGAGAGGATTGAAAGTAAAGTTGAACGTTGTACTGGAAGTTTCACAAAGTGGCTGGGAGGAGACCAAGTCTTGACGGGGAGCCAAAAGCAGGAACAAGGAATCGGCCGTTGTCTTTTGCTCGAACAACTTCCTCAGAGGTAAACACGAGAAGAATCGAACAAGGCAACTCCAAGAATTCGAATTTAGTATCTTGACGTTTAATATTACTGCCTGATTTTTCTCTCCTTCGTAATAGTAAAAAAAAAAATCTTGAAGAATTTTTTTTGTCTCCGAGACTTTAGAAGAAAAATTTGGGTAGTCAGCACAGCCATTCCCGCCCGTTCGCCAGTTTTTTCACTTTCACGGGAGAATAAGGCCGGCAGAACCAACCGGCCCTTGCACGTGGATTGTGGATTGGTGTTACAGCATCCCGGCTTCGTGGGCAATTATAACTTGGCCATGGGGGTTACGCATATTTCGTCATGTGGCGGGTAACTCCGTGCCATGCTACTCCACGAGCTCGATTTATATTCATTTCGATGGTGTATTGCAGTCGGCACGCACGTTTATCGCTAAAAGTTAGCGGTTCGGTGTGTCCTCAATGGGCCGGCCATGCCGGCATGAACTTATTACCTAGTAACGAATTATGAAAGATACATCTACTTGTCACTTGAGCATGCGCCGTACTACCCTTTTTATACCCTTTTGGAGAAATATATAAATAGAATCACCACTCGCCACCCTTCTCTTTGGAAATCTTTTGTGAAATCTTAAAATTTTAAAAACAGATATTGCTTTGATTTAAATTCCCACCGTATGTAGGCTGTTATCAGCCGGACTGCAATTGTTTGATCTCAGTCAGAGAAACTTTATAAATTATATAATTCCAGAACCGAAGCAACTTGTGAGAGATTTTGGTGAGGGTTTCTCTCGCTTTTTCTATCCATGGGACCTCTAGTTTTTCCGATAGATGCGTTCGAGGTATCTCGAGGCACATGCGGTAGGTATTTCATCATATCAGATCAAAGAGAGTAAAGCTGGATGCTTATATTGATGGGTTTAATGATAGGATAAGAATCAAAGATCAGAAAAACAAAATTGCTGTGTATAATGAGCGAGAGGGCTGGAAATATCAGATTCGCGAGTACAGTGAGTGAATGCCGTGAAACAAGGTGACGTTGGATGTAAAACGAGCGTGTGGAATGGCGGAGTTATTGAAAATGAGTCGTGATGGAGGCCCCGGTCGAACGTTCACCGGACGCATCGAACGGCGAGAAACTCCAGCCTGACCCAGCATAACGATCCAAGTGCTTGCTTTCGACTATGCCCATGCACCAACGAGGCTCATACAAAAAGCCCCGGAAAAGACAAGCAAGCACCCCCATACGCGCCGCATACCCCTCAACATCCGCCAGCTTTCGTAGCTGAGAAAATCTTCCGATAGAAGCTCCACCAACGAAGCAAACACCAACAGGCCGGCCGAGATGGCGTTCATGGTCCCCACCAAAATGAGACCGACTTCGGAGTCCGGGCTGTATAGGGAACTGAGCCCGATGCCGATCGCCTGACCTATAGGGGTTCTGCGCAAATTGCCGTGAGAATCACAGGTTGTAGAAATGATCTGTGGGGGAAACCTACGTGCATCCGTATGCGAGTGCCATGAACCATGGCTTCAGGGTGCTATCGGGCCATGCAATGTTGGCGATTCGAGATCCAAGGGCTAGGCCCTCGAATGTTTCTACACGGAGGTTTTGCTTGAGCACGAAAGGTCCCAAGAGTGCAAAGGTGAAAGAAAAAACTTACGGTGGAAGGCGATCGCGATCAACAGAACGATAAACTCGTTACCGATAGAGACGCTCAAAGCCATACCGATGAAGACACTGTGGAATAGAATGCCCACTTCCAGGAGGATGCACTGCAAAACATCCTTCTGAAGCTTCTGCTCCGATGTCAAAACGAGGCTGATATCATTATAGCTCTCTTTCTCAACATCCATCCCAGCCCGTATGCCATCGGTGCGGCCACTCAGCCCGCTGACTTGAACCGACTCGGAGTTTTGCTGATCTGGGGTGTTTGACAGCGGGTTGAGGATGCCTTCGGGCTCGCCCGGTTGGCCGGAACTGGCAGCCTTGGGTGTCAGGTTCATGTGCCGAGAGGGATGGAAAACCATCTCGATGATGATTACGAAAAAGACACCAGCGAGAGCAATGGCGCCCGGTATGGCAGGGTAATCATTGATCCAAAAATCGGACAAGCATGGGTTACCAAGCAGGATGAACGCCGTCGGTAGAAGATGGACAAAGGCAGTAGCGATCAAAACTCCGGTGCCAAAATGGCGAACGATGAAAAAGAACACCGGGGGGATCCGCAGGCTCGGAAACTTGCTCGCCAACAATGGGAATACGCAGGCAGCGGTTGAGACGAATAGAATTATGAAAAGCGCCCCGACATGCAGAGGTGTATTGTACTCTTCACTGTTAACCCCTCCCGTAGGACATGTGGATCTCAGGTGAAGTGGTGATGAATGCGTGGCAGGGACTTTTACACCTACACCGCATCAGCCTCGGTTACGATACCTTGGAGAATGCATATTTCGGAACAAGAATGAGCACCCACCTACTTGCTCCTCGACAGAGCCCAGCGTTATGGGGGTGCGGGAGTTCTGGAAAGCAGACAGCAAAGACGAACAAAAAAGGACAGAAGCAAACCAAACGATCCAGTCCCGGAAGCGCGCGAGGGATGGAGAATGGCCCGCAACTGGAAGACGGGGTGGCCGTAGCTGCCAACCGCCGTCTTTATGGAGGAGAGCCCTAGGAAGCAGATTGTTAACACCACGTTATATCAATATTTGCGCGATTTCGAATGTCACACGCACAATACGGCCGCTCCTCCGGATCTTCAGCCGTTCCCCCTGAGCCCGAAGGCGAGTCGCCGTCGAGCATCTCATCATGACCTCCAAAACAACGGCTGGTGACTTCGTCAGCACATTTGTGTTCCCGAGAATTCGCAATGCCGTTAAGATCTTGGCGGGTAGTTAGCTCCGCTGCCAGATACGATGGACTTTGGTTCCATGTTGGATGCTTGAGGAGAGCGTCGTCGTTTTTCGCCGGACAATTCATATCTTTCACAAGAAGAGGTGAGGAGATAGTTTACAACGAGGATGGACATTCAGCTGCGGAGCATCAGCGTAAGCAATCTATACTTATATATTACATGCTAAGACATATCAAAGCCGCCAAGGCCGTTTCGCATGGGCGCCAATGTTGTAGGATGTTTGGCTACTGCGTACAGAGGTCATCCTACTATGCTGCTTGCATCCTTAGTATTTTCGACGTATAAATTTCAAAAAGACCCATCCTCAGATTTTCTCTCATCGATGTAAAATCCTGCACGCGATCCAAAGCACCGATAAGGATGGATGGAAATTTAATTTCTCGTAGTCGGAGATTTTGTTCAGGTACGGATTGGTGATGTTTTAAAAAAAAATAAAAAAATTTTGGTTGCTGATAGGCATCCCGGATTGGAGAGGCACATCGAGACTGAAACAACCTCCTCTCCTGCTCCGGAACAATCTCCAAAAAAGTGTTTAGAGGTACTTTGGCGAAAATAGGTAAGCCGTCTAGATGCATCGCCAGTCCATTCCCCGTCCTTTTTTTTAATGGTCTTGGTGCCTTGACCTAGCTCGCCCACGCAGGATGCATGCATCCCGGCCTGGTCGAACTTTGCTAAGTCGCATTGGGGGTTCCCTTTCGTCATTTATTACACGGGTACCTCCACATTTCCATCGTATCGTATCGACCGACAGTCGGGATATCAAGCCCCAAAAACTTGGCTTTCGCCTATATAGCCCACTCCGCAGGATGGGATGGGGCTGGCAGGTGGTTTACATAAACAAAATTATACATACCCTTGCCTCCCCTTGTCGATAAGAAGGATTTCGCCGGGGTAAAGTCGATAGAACCTGCATTTTGCGCCGCAGATGGTGGATGTCGGGTGGTTTAGGCTGGGCGATAACGGAGTTTTTGGGGCTAGTTGGGTCTGGTTGACATTTGGTTGGTTGTCTACCGGGCCTGGGCCTTTCCTTATATTAGCTCGAGCTCTCTCCCCAAGTGCACCTAACACCGTCTCCAACTCCAATCCTCTCACCCTCTCCTATATCCTTTCCTCCACCGTTAATCCCATCGCCATCACAGCATCTTTCCCATCCGCAATAATCCCGTTTACCACCTGGAACCGTAGAAATGGCAGAGTCATGCGCCGTACGTATCATCCCGGACGGTACAGTGGGGTAGCTAGCTAACACGACACCTACGACAGCCCATCCCCCCAATTCGCATAAAACAGATTTGTGGCGATGTATGGCCTCCTTCCATCTCTGCTCCCGAGTGAACACCTAGATATACTAACGAATGAACACTTCAGGCGTGCAACTCCGCCCTCGGTGATTCCCCCACTTACACCCACTCCATGACCGAAACATGGAACACAAATATCATTGTTCGTTTCCCGCTTTATACCCTCTTACCCCGGAAACTGGATACTAATAAATGCTACTACTGATCCTAGAACGGTATTCTTCGCCAACTTATCTCCGAATCAACACCGGCATCCACATCAACCTGTCCGTACAAATACGCCGTAAATTCAACGATAATACAGCATGCCGGTGGTGCGAGATCTGTAAGCGGGGCCGATGACGATAGTGCCAGTGTGACGTCGCAGGCGAGGAGGGGGATGCATAGTGCTTGCGGAGGATATTGGAATGCTGAGAAGGTGGGCTGGATTCCGTATTCTACGGTACCTATCGTAGTGGAGGGAGCTAATTTTGGTGGATAGGATGGGATGTGGGCTTATAAACACACGCTAAAAGGTTAGTCCCACCCATTCGATCGGGTCTTGGACTGTAGAGAATGCTAATCGGGATGGTTTACAGATATGGATGTCGTCGTCTCTATCATCTGGATTGGCGTCTGAATGACCCGGTTCGACGGAAACTCCATACTTCTGCATTTTTCCCGTTCTAACATTTTTATTTATTCTCGGGTCCAGTAAAACCCTCGGCGTTAGCCGGGGGAATACGGAATCATTGAACGATCGAAAGGTATACTATTACTACGCTATACCTTGGAAACGTAGCGCTACGAACCAGAGCAGCAGCAGCAGCAGCAGCCGGGTGAAGGTGTAAAGCTTGACAACGGATCAACGGGCGGGGCCTGGAACGGCGGGGATGTATGTAAACTCTTGGTATTAGCGCTTTTCCTTTGGTTTCTTGTTCTCTCTCTCTTTTGTTTTTCTCCAGTAGTTTTCTTGGGAACGGAAGGAGGGGTGTCAATTGATTCATTCTATTCATTGGATACACACTAGATTCCCTAGCTGATTCTGTATACTCGGGCTACTTGGAAGTAATACGTAATTCTTAATTGGTCTAGGTGGTCTGTGTTGTCGTGTCGAATCTGTACATGTTTGTCATTTTGTACTTACCGTGATAGGAAATCGAGCATTTTGCAACGTGCAACACTTTTTATCTGATCAACGCTCAATTGTTCGATATGACCATTTGAATCTTCAACATTACCTTCACCTCACCATCGTCCGCTTCACCGTTCTGCCAACCAAGCAAGACGACTGCCCAGACACCTACTTACCCGTCGAATTATTTTGATTTTACTTTGATCCTTCTTCTCTATGTCTTCGTAACAATTTGATTGTCCTACCTCCTTCTCCTTCTTATTCTTTCTTCATCCATTCCTCCCTCATTGCTTGAGAACCATCATTACACCCCAGGGAATTGATCCATCGATCAATCTCCTCGGCTCGAGTCTTCTCTCTCATCCATCCCATCACGTAATACCTACAACACCCCCTTCCATCATCATTACCAATTCTCCATCCTTCCAAAATGCCACCACGTCGTGCCAGAGAGCCGACTCCAGGTATCATGCATACCGAACTACGTGCACGAGTGCGTAGACAACAACTCGAGGAGAGGAACCGAAAACTTGACGAAGCTATTGCTGTTGCTGCTGGCATAGTTGTTGATAGCAGACCCGAATCTTATTGCGAGAGTGAGGACGACGAGCCCGAGGAAAAGAACGTTAGACGTCCGGTGAGATCGGAAAAGGTGCCGATGGAAATTTTGAAGGACTGCATCGAAGAAGAAGAGCGATTCCACCTCTCGCTCAGTCCGGTGAGTTGATCCGATACCATAAAGCGGGGAGCATGCGTTCTAACATTATATATGAACAGGAGCATAACCTTAACTTGCCGGAGGGCTCTCCGGCGACACCCATCGATGCTACTAAATACGATGTAGGCTGGCTTATCGATGCTATCCGA
The DNA here is from genome assembly GCF_004000055.1 of Arthrobotrys flagrans. Classification (NCBI taxonomy): domain Eukaryota; kingdom Fungi; phylum Ascomycota; class Orbiliomycetes; order Orbiliales; family Orbiliaceae; genus Arthrobotrys; species Arthrobotrys flagrans. The sequence continues at coordinate 3,677,664 of NW_027137556.1, forward strand.
GGATGTACGCCCGTTGATCGCGAATACAGCGAACATGGCGACATCCAAAGCAGTGTCCCCAACCCTTTAGATATGAGGGAAGAGATGGAGATGATGGCTGCAAAAGAAGAGCAACTGGAGGCGGATCTCGAAACCATGAACGAGATTCGATATAAGAAGAGGGGCCGAAGGCCATCGTTGACCTTATCGGTCACGGTTGGGAAACGTCTCTACTGCATCGAATAGAACCTCGAGATGCTCAGGGAGTTCCGAGCCGAGGGAGAGGAGTACTGGAAGAGAAAACAAGAGGAATCCGAAGAAATGAAAGCAGAGGGGGAGCTTCAAGAGAAGCTTAAAATTCTCCACACTTTTAAGGCAGAGCGGGAGAATAACAAACTTCGCCCGAAGGTTCACCGGAAAGAGCCACTTGATCCTCCACCGCAGACAATTCCTCGGAAGCGTAGTCGCTCACCGGATACGAAATCACGGGCCCAATTCAAGTCAACGGAGCAGAAAACAGGGGCAAAGGAGCCAAAGGGCACACTGAGGCTGATTACGGTGTGCCGGATTGTCAAGGCAAAGCAGCGAGAGTTAGATGAAACGATGGCCCAGGTGTATAGATTGCAGGAGGAGCTTATGAAGCTGTCCGCCGAGGTAGAGAACATAAGTTTCGAGGTATATACGCATATTTAATTCCTCGGTAGCAGTGATTCTGGAACTTATTTTGTGCAGGAACTTGAGCTTGATGAGGGAGAAGAGTCTCCCATAAAGGTTTGCGAAATCAGGCTTCCGGAGTTATTACACAGCAAAGCTTACGGTTATTTAATGTTCTAGATTTATGAAGACTCTGCGTCACCATCTCCCGCTGTGAAGGTCCGCAGCACACCATCGCCCCTCATAACGATCCAAAGCACACCATCACCCCCCGTGGAGATCCATAGCTCACAATCACCCGTTGTGAAATTCCGTAGCACCTCGGCCTCGCCCTTAGCTGAGCCCACTTCACCAATACCGATCATTCAAGATATGTCTTCTTCAGACGCGGATTCCGAATCCGACCATCTATCAAAGAGGAAGAGCATAGAGCAATTTCCGGGGTCACCCACAACGGCCCGCTTCCTCTCCTTGAAGAACGGGACTACCTGGCAGCTGACTTCCGAGCTTCGCAAGCGAGCGGACGTCCCTTCCGGGAAGAAGGCGAAGGAGCGGAAGGGCCACCCGCAAAAAAAACAAAGCTCGTGGCTGGAAAAAAGGACGAAGGGAAGACCCGAGCCGGCACCAGTCTCGTCACCAGAGCCAGCACCAGACCGGCTTCAGTTCTCCCTGCTAAGCGCAAGCATGATGAGGAGCCAGAGGAGCCAGCTGGCAGGGCAGCCACCGGGTGCGGACCCCATGCGAAGAAGACGAAGCTGCAGAAGGAAATGTGTGAGACTATCGACGACTTGGAAGCTTTCTTTAAGATGGACGAATACAAGTCTGGGAAGGGAACTGCGAGGAGCAAGAAATAGTCGCACGAGGGAGGTCGCTCTTTTCCATTTTCATTTTCGGCGTTGTATTTCTTTCTTCCATGTTGTATTATTGCATTATGCGGCCTTGATACCATCTGATGCTGGTATCGGAGGTAATTATTATTGTTTCCTTCATAATATTTTACACGGACAACCCCTCCCCCCCCTACTTCAACTTCCCCTCCTTCTGTTCCTTTTTCTTCTCGCCCGCATTCGTCTGTCCCCCATACAGCTTCTCAAAATCCCCACGCTTCTCAAGACTCAGGTAGATAGTCATAACGGCGATAGCCCTATACTTTTTCCTGTTCCTCTCCGCTTCGTCTATATCCTCTAGAATACGTTTTGTATGCTTCTCGGAGAGTTGTTCGATATCCAAATATGAAAACCGACGATACCCGTCGTCGTCTTCGTCTGATGAATTGGAATCTTTATCTTCGTTCGAGTCTTCTTCCCTTCCTTCTTCTTGTGCCTGTTTAGGTGTTTCCGTCGAAAGGGCTGGAGGTGAAGAGGTTAAGGTTCGGTCTTCTCCTTGTGTCGGCATGGGTTTGGGAGTGCTCGATCCGTCTCGGTCTTTAAACGGTGAACTGCCACGCAAATGTGGAGGTATATCATCCGACCCGCCGTCTCCTTCGTTTCCTGGCGTAGAGTCTCGTAGGAACCCTGGTTTTGTATCCGAATATGCTCCTGGCGTGGAATCCCTAAGGTGTGGTGGAATATCATCTGGCGATGACTGTCGTAGATGGGGCGGTACATCGTCTGTATCCATATCATCCGTGGCGTCTTGAAGATGTGGTGGGACGTCATCATCGCTTTCCAAGCCGTTGTCCTCCCTCAAGTGTGGCGGGACGCCATCGTCATCATCGGCGCCATCAGTTTGATACCTCCTTCGTTTCTTAAGGTTGGATTTTGGAGCGTCAGCGTTCCGGCTTTGCGAAAGATTCAACCTTGGCCTTTTCGATGCCCGGCTGTCCGGTCCGTCTTGTTTCCGTTTATTCGCGTTCGTAGTAGCTTCCTGTTTCGCCTTTCCTTCGCTCTTTCCCTTATCGTCGTCCTCCTTTATGGTTTCCTCCTTGACCGCCACCGGTTTCCTGGGCGGTAATTCAACGAGCTTACTCTCAAGCTTCGTATACTGCCACCATATCCCCTTCCCACCATCGTTCCCATCCGTAGTCGTATCGGCAATGCATCGTTTTACGATTTCGGCTATGGTAATAGCCTTCGATCCAGCGGATGGGTGAATGGTTCTCAGAGCAAGTATTTTCGGGCGTCCCTTTTTTGAAGTTTTCTTTGGTTGGTTAGGTATTGTTGTCGCGGATGTCGACGGTGTGGGAATCCGGAGGATGGAAAGGCATTGTGTGACTTTTTTCCGGATGACGGAGTTTGCGGAGATATCGATTGTGGGGATCGAATCTACTATTGTGACTTTGGGGGGTATCGATGTTGATGATGTCGTCGCCATGTTGGAAAGGTTCTTCTGCGGAAGATTCGTTGGAACTTTCGCGACAATTGCAGGCCCGATTGGCCAAGACGAATGGATTTCTGCCGTGGATAACACAAAAAATGCAACAAGAATTGATAACCCGGGGCCCTCGGTTACCCCGGAACGTTGAATATAACTCCACCATCTGGCAGCTGATTATCCGGTGGGGTTTCGAATCTGCGAGGAAAGGAAGGTAGTTTGTTCTATATAAAGGGGGGGGGTTGAGAACTTCTTCAGGAATATATCCTTCTTTCTATATCTTCGTAGACGGTGGGGCTATGGGGAGAAAACTCAACATGACGTACAACCTCTCCGGACGAAACGTCCTCGTCACCGTATGCAACCCCCCTCTCACATACCCCCCATTTCCCGATTAATTAACAACATCAATAACCTCACAGGGCGGCTCCCGCGGCATCGGCGAAGCGATAAGCGAACGTTTCGCCCAACGAGGTGCGAACATCATCATAAACTACGTTTCAAACGCATATCGCGCCGAGGCGCTTAAATCCCGATTGTTGGAAACATACCCGGGTATCAAGGTGATTGCTGTTCAGGCGGATGTGGGGAAGAAGGAGGAGTGTGAGAGACTCGTGAAGGAGAGTATCGAGGGGGTTGGGGGGTTGGATGTTATTGCTTCTAACGCTGTGAGTTTTCCTCCCCCTCCTTTTGATATGTGCTTTGGCGGAAGGAGGTGGATGTATTTATACGGTTTGGCTAATGGGGTCTAATGTAGGGGTGGACCAAGTTCGTCCAATTCTCGGATTTGGATGGCTTATCCGAGGAGGATTGGGACAAGGTATGCGCCATCTATCTACCGACCTTCTCGGTATTGTATTAATGCGAGTATATCACAGTGCTACGCCGTAAACTGCAAAGCCAACGTCTGGCTCCTCAAAGCAGCAAAGCCCATCTTCGACTCAAACCCCGAAGGCGGCAGCCTCATCATCTGCGCTTCAACCGCCGTAAGAGCCCCTATTCACTCCGAATAATGGCATCTGCTAACCAACGAACACAATTGATTTACAGGCCCTAGCACCATCCGGTAGCTCCATGGCCTACGCTGTCTCCAAAAGCGCAGCGTTACATTTGATGCACTGCCTGGCCGTTTCAGCGGGTCCGAAGGTCCGGGTTAATGCCGTCTGCCCCGGATTGGTGCTGACAGAGTGGGGTGATAAGTTCCCGCAGGAGATCAAAGATAGGTATTTGGGGATGACGCAGACGAAGAAACATGTAAGTTCTTATTTATTCTAAAACATGGTGGTCGGGGGGGTTTGCGGGCTAATTGGGCGGATAGGTTGAAGCTGTTGATGTGGCGGATGCATTTGTTTTTATTTCTCAGAATGTGGCGATGACGGGGCAGAAGATTGTTATCGGTAAGTTCGTATTACCTGTCCGTTTTCGAGATCTATTTTTGCTAATTGCACGTTCGAATAGATGGCGGTGTGGTCATCCAAACGTAGTTTTACCCCTACCGATCGCCTCGATTGAACATCATTATATAATCATGATACAAGAGCGAATGGAAGAAAATTCAATCCCAGTAAACCTAAGAACACGGGAAGAGTTTTTTGAAGAAAGCCCTTCTTTCTTCAATAGTATATGTAAATTATGCTTCCCCCCAAAACCGCCCCGATTTCGTAAGGTAAGAAATTCTAGGTAAGTTTCTGTTTGATAAAGAAAGCTCTGAGATGCGATAACTGCCACGCGCATGTTGCACCCAATATGGCTAGCTGGATAATACAGTATTTCGCGATATTCGCATTGACCAGTTCGCTCTGATCTCTGAATTCCGCTTCTCGTTCCTGCACACCGAAGAAAAAGAAATTTTTTTTTAGCACATCCCCAAATTTTAACAGGGAAGGATGATCATACCCTCTGGAAAACTTGCTCGCGTCTGATATCCCCCAAGCGGCTATTCAGATCCTTCACCCGCTGAACAATATCGTTGATCTTATCCTTATCTCGACTTTCGATTTCGCTCGTTTCGCCGATAGCTAGATCCAAGTGTAACTTCGTGCCTCCTAGATGATCTCCCGTTGAGAACCAACCGGGATTCGCACTGTTGGCCGAAGCCGTGAAGCAGATTCTGTGTTCGCCTGAATCGGCGGCGGTGAAGGTGAATCGGCCGGAGCCGGAGCCCTTTTGGTTGATGACGCGGTGGTTGTGGTCGAATGTTTCCTGAAGTTTCAATAAATTCAATTGTTAGATGCATCGTCGTAGTGAAGGCGGTGGTGGTGGGTAACGTCGGAGGGAGAATCGGTTTACCTCGACGGAAATGTGAATGTTGATGCCGTGGCTAGGTTGGTACCCGTTTCCATCGCCCCTATACTCTTCAGCTTTGTAGTGTCCTAAAAAGACGCGCATGATACCCGTAATCAGCTACGATATTCCGATGCACACTCCCCAATTACAAAATCCAATGTCCGTACCAACAACCAATGTGTCCTTCGGTAGCTCTTCAAAGAAGCACTTGGGATTTGAACCGTCCAGGTAGAAATAAAGCGCGGACGACGGAACAACCCATGACGCTAGTAGCGCCGAGATAAACGCTGACGACCGCATTGTGGAAGGGTGGGTGTTGGTGTAGGGAGAGTACTATCGGTCGTCGATGGGTGGTGGATGTCGATGGATGTGCTTGGATTCGAGATCCAGGAGGTCGTGCGTGTGGTTGCTTCGCTCGCTACCAAACCGGAGATCTGGCAGTATGGATCACGTGATAGCTCGGGCACAACATCCAACAAGCAACGCAGAAGCTTCGAACTTCTAAATTGAAGGTGACAAGGAGACACAAATATTCCATTTCAAGTCCTTTCAGGGTAGAAAGAAAAAAAAAACCCTCTAGGTGCAAGTTAATAAAGAGCTAACCATTTGGTCTCAATCTAGTAATACAAAGTCGAGAAGAATAATAGTAATAGAAGGGAGAGGAGTAAGAGGGGGTATCTTTGAACGCATATTCACAAACGCCATGCGCCAAAGCTAAGAAGAGAAAATAAGCACCCCGTAAACGCCAATATTAAAGATAAACGCCTTTCAAGCCCGTCGCAATCAATAAACAGAAATTAGATAGAATATACGCTTTCAACGAAGTGCGTTAGGCGTTCGCACCTAGCGTCGTCTGGCAACTTCAGCATTGTGTTTGACCATCTCCTGGGTAGCCCAGTTGCTACAAAAGTTAGCTCTTATTCAGTCTTGCTGTACGTGGGAATTTAAACTTACAGGACTGCATTAGTGCCGCGAGCATAAGCTTCCGCACGGTCTTTGGCGAGCTTCAACTTTTGGAAATCCTCAAGTGAGACGGTTCTCTGCGGGGACACATCTGTAACATCAGAGATAACGACGACTTCGTGTGCAGATGGCTTGGTGGGGGAAACGGGTTTTGGCGGAACTTCTTTGCTTGGAGATGTAAGCGGTGGGCTGATGGCGGTAGCAGGAATTACAGGTTCCGATGCAACAACAGCTTCGGGAACGGTAAATTCGACCGGAAACTCTTGTGGCAGAACTGGGGTGGTGACTTTGACATCATCAACCTGTGGCAACTCGGCGTAAACAACTTCACCTGTCAATTTGGGCAAGGTGCCAAGTCGGGCCTCCTTTCGCATTTCCCGTAACATAGTTCGAGCGTCCTTGAGGATGACTGGTTTTGGCTTAGGGGCCTCGAACTTCTTCATTCTATCCTTGACGCCGGCGGCCGCGGATGTTTTGGGGAGTGTTTGTTGCGAAGCGGGGGCTTTCGGTGGGCCTGCAGGCCTTGCAACTCGATTTCCCGGGTCGTACTGGAAGGGGATTGGAATTGTCAACGGCTTGGTCGACTTCACCGGTTGAAATGGCTTCTTCTGAGTGATAAGTTTCGTTGTCTTTGCTGGTTCGTTTTCTCTCGGTTTGACATTGTCAGAATTTGGTTTTTCCACAGTAGGTGTTGGTGCTGGTGCATTGGTAGATACAGCTGCCGTGGATTTTGGCAGCACCGAAATCGATGGCTTCTTGGACAAGGTGGCCGTGGCTCTCGCCAGTGTCGAGATAGATGGCTTCCTGGTTAAATCCGTAGTGGTCTTTGGCAAAGTCGGCATGGAAGGTTTCTTGGACAAAGCTGTAGCAGATGGCAGTGTCGGAATAGATGGTTTTCTAGATATTACCGGGGCTTGAGCTTTTGGTAACGTCGGCACCGATGGCTTCTTAGACAGAATTGTCGTCGCCTTTGGTAATTCTGAAACTGATGGTTTCTTAGCTACTGTCGTGGTAGTTTTCGGCAGTGTCGGAATCGAGGGTTTCTTAGACAGAGTCGTGGCTTGAACCTTTGGTAATGCCGGGACCGACGGCTTTCTTAATAAAGACTGTGCTTGGGGCTTGGGGTCTAGTTGCCGCTGTTTTGCATTCTTTTCGGCGTCCTGCTTCGGTTGGGAGGGAATGGTTGCAGCTCGAGGGAGTGGCCGTGATGCTGTCTTGACGCCGGTTTCCATCGCACCTTTATCTTGAGCCTTGATCAAGGGTTTAACTGGTGTGCTTTTGCTTGATGTAATGACCCCGGGCCTGGTTTGCGCTGGAACGATTGGCTTACGCGGCTCGGTCTTCTGAATAAAGGCCTTTGGCTGTGCCGGCACTGTTGGTCTGGAAGAAACGGGTGGCGGGGGAGCGTCCTTTGGTCCTTGTAATTCAGGAGCCTTTACTTCATCCGTACTCTGTGCGACTACGCGAACCGTGGGCTCGATAGCTTTCCCCGTGGCTTTTTGTGTTCGTAACAAGGCGGCTTTGGTGGTCGCAATGACGGGTGCTTTCTTCAGGAGAACAGACAGGACCCCTCTCTGCTTCATCGTATCTTGAGCGACGCTACCAGACCCGTCCTGGGCCCCGGGCTTGGAAGGAAAGGCTGTCGAATTTCGTGCCAACTGCGCTTTCGTCGGCGATGCGAAACTTCCAAGAGACGGCTTCGTGACCACTTTTCGGGTTGGAGACGAAGTGAACGGGGACCCCAAAACCACGGGTTTCTTGGCTTTCGTAGTAGTAGGCGTCGTGGAGGCGAACTTCGACTTGGGAGTCAATGCCGCAAAATGGAGCGGGGTTGGCAGCGCGAAGGTCGCTGCGGTCGTAGCTGGAGCGCTGCGGTCTGCCAATGGGGTTGATATCGCCAAAGGCAGCGGCAGTTCCTTTGGCAGGTCGGCGGCTGCGATCTTCGCTGCAAGTGGCTTTATAGCAGGCTTACCCGCCAAGGGGTCCTCACCGGCCGCCTTCTTAGTCGATCGGCTGATAGATCGACTAATTGGGGCCGGTGAGGGTCCCTTGGCGAACAAGTCTGCTAAGGCCAACTTGCTCGGATTCTCACCAACCTTTGCATCTCGGACAGGAGGCCTAATCGGTGACGGGATCTTCGACGGGGTTAGCTTCGAGGGAGTGCGGAGGTTATCCCTCGAAGCTCTCCTACCCCGCGTAATCGGGGCCGGTGGCGCAACCGCAGCCACCTCTTCCGGCTGGCGTTCGATATCCGCCCCCATTGCGGTTTGCCTAGTCCGTCGAGTGCTTCGGGTTCGCCTCGTTGTCGTCACCTCAATCGTCTCGATTTCATCGAGGACGATAACATCCGGAGTCTTTGCTGCTTGGCTTCTTGTGACCCTTGTGCTCTTGTTTAAGACAGAGGTTCCAGCGCAATAGGGACTTGTCTCTGCTCCGTCGATAGCAAGAGCAGGCTGCTCATCAGCACCATAGTTCTCTTTGCGAGTCCCCGCCTTGGATCTCGCCCTGGTTGTCCTCCTCACGGGCTCGTGAAGCTTGATGTTTTCGCTAACCTCTTCAAGGGGCTCTCTGCCGTCTGCATTTTGCAATGCAGCGGCTTGCGATCGAGTGACCCTCGGCATGATACAGATTGATGCGACGGATCGCGACACGATCGAGAAGTCGGTGGAAATAGCGACAGAATGTATGGAAGAAGGAGAGTCAGCAGAAGAAAAGAGTAAGGATACCAGCGAAACGTGATCTCGCGATCCGCCGGAATGCTGCAAGAAAGGGGGAGGGATGTTGGTGGTGGAGGGGTTCTCGAAATTAGATTAATTTCTGCGCGGCAGAAAAAGGTGTGTTGTGTTGAAGTCGCGGTTGCCAGGATCGGTTAAACATCAACAAGGTGGATCTCCCAGCCAACGAGACAGCTGACAGACGGCGATTAGCGAGAGATTAGATTAGATAACTGGAATGCCATATCCCAATCAGGAAACCACACACGCGCAACACAATCTGTTCCAAGAGGCGCTCTGAGATCCTACTGCCATATTTGGAACCACACAGTCGGAATCTGTTACATGAGGAAAAGGTGGTTCTTCAACTGGTTCACATGCTTTCGAGGGACATTGCTAGCTAGAACCGCTCTTTGAATGGGCTAGCGCCGGAAGCTCTTCACTAATGCAAGGCATCGTGAGCACCCGATTTGCTGTTCAGGGGTCAAGCGAGTGTGAGAACCCGCCATTGTTTGCGCAACCTCAAGCTCTCTGCACGGCCCAATTGCCCCACAATTTCTAGAAAACCGGCCTTTTACGGCATTGTATCGATTTGTCCGCCTCGAAATCGTTCACTTCTCAATTCTATCGATGTATCCAATACAACAATCGTATGAGAATTTCCCCCTTAAACTATAGGCTGGCCCATAGAACTGTCCATGTGACTACATCCTTGATCCTGTGCCACACAGATGCGGTTCCTTAATATAACTCATTTTCAACCGTTAACTTTCCACCAGCCATACGTCTAAGCAGCCTAAAACCTGCAGCTGATCCTTGACTCGAGAAACCCAACTCGGCAAGTCTGTCTGCTGTCGTCCTCGAGGCAGTTTTTTGCAAATTTGACAACCTCAGTGCCAGCGTCGTTGAAAATGACTAATTATTCGAATTCAACATTAGCAACATTTATACGTATATACACTGTAATTTTAATTAATCTTCCTTATTCATTCTGACAAATTTTGATCCATGACTTCCAGATTTTAGTAGCGGAGAGGGGTTCGAAGAGAGCGCCCATGTTTCAAGGAATACCACATACGTAGACCGACGCCGAGTGAGGGGTAAGGCGGACTGCCTAGGCCGTTCGAATCTGCGAAGCCCTTCCCACCCGAACAATACAATGCCCCCATTCCCCTTGTATTTGTTATTTTTAAGATGGCTTAGACCATGGAGTGCAAATTTTGCACGCAACAGGCTGATTTTCCCTCGTAAGGAACTATACTGTTAGGCCAGCACTGTATTATAAAGCGTAGGACCGTTTTTCTACTCGTTCGGTTGTTCAGCCTTTCGCTTTCTCCCCAAAGCAAGATTCTTCGAATCGAATATCACCCAATCGTCTAAATTTTGCCGTCGCTCTATAAACCATTTTTCATGCCTCAACTATTATTTTTTATCGACTACATCTTTCCATATATAATTATTCTAGCTATCAATACATATATCAATTACTTAACTATACGCAAAGAAATGGCGAAAATATCTGTCGCCAAATCCAACCGTAGTGAACGTCAAGAACGAGGACCGATGTTAAGAAATCCCACGAGCAGGCGTACGCCAGCTCAGCGGAATTCTAAACGTCGGATGTCGGCACCTTATAATAATATCAACTATAAAGTCAATGTTCTAGCTCGAGATAACATTAGAATTCTCGAAAAGGACATGATCATCAAGTTGGATCGGAAGGACGAATCGGGCCAAAACATATTGGATCTCTATTACGCCGAAAGAAATAGAATCATTTGCCGTAGGGAGCAAGTAAGTACATCTGCTATCATACTATCTAGTCTCGTGACTAGAATGCCATACTATCATCCCTATTAGTTCCCGCGGAGACATATTTTGTAGGTTTAAAATGTATTTGCCTACGCGAGGGGGGATCATTTCTAGGGGCCCAAATCCGTCCCTAAAACCTACCACGGCGTCAAAAAGTATTACTAACAAACATGACTTCTTCAGACGACAGAAACAAGCTCGTTGGCCGCAAATTGCTATCGTTTCTTCCAAGACCACACTGAACACAAGGCTAGCCGCAACCCTGATTGGGATCGAGCGCTCGACGAAAGCCTCACATCACAGGAAAAAGCTTTGGAAATCGACGAATACCTCTTCCACTCAAAGCTTCGAAGGTCAGCTAGGCAGCGACACGCGGGAGAAAAGAGGAAGCCGGAGCAAATGTTCCAAAACCTCCTTGTTGCCGAAGTTAATATCTTCCAAAATCTCGTGTTAAACGAAGGCGATCTCGAAGGGTAAGTAAAGCCTTCATTCTTTGCTGTGGCCGTCCTTAATCTATTCTAACTTTTCTCCCCAAATATTCAGCCAGAGTAATCATAAAATAAACAGCGAAATCGGACCGAAGCATGTCATTGCTAACATTAAGGACCATATCAGACCCGACTATCTCTGCGGGTACCCAAACCCCGAGTCAGCGTTCTCGATAACCCCCGAGATCTGGGATAAGATACCTAGATCCCTATGTGTACTTTCGCCCAAAGCTGATAAAACCTCTGAGTGTCTCTTCCTTCCCTTCCTGGCTCTGGAGCTCAAATGGAGAGGTACGTCAGAGCGAGTAGTTAAAAATCAACTGGCTCGATGCTTGTCCATACTTGCAGAACGACAAGCAGAACTTGAGAAAACCTCAAACAGCGTGAGTACAACACCTATCTTTGGTCTTACTGGAGTTGAAAGGAACTTCACTCTCTGGGTAATGTTTCGATACGAGAGCACTTTTGAGAACAACGTCCACTATGTAAGTATATCATCCACTCCGGCTTTATGGGATTTTAGAATCTGACAATTAAATAGGACATGTGTGAACTCGCCTCCTACGATTTAACATCTGGGGATGATGTAGAGAGCTTTCATGCTGCGATGACTAACATCCACGACTGGGTGGAGAATGAAAGAAAGGCCCATTTCATGAAGTGTATAGGCTCCATCAACCAAAATCCAATTGTACGCGAGATACGCCGACAGTCCTGGAACCAAGTGTTGCAACTGGCTCAATTCTTGAATCTAGCCTAAGTTAAGAATGCATCACTCAGGGCTGGCACTCAGGACATACTATTCTAGGTAGTATATACGTACTTACCGGAATTTCAATCTGGGTCTACTGATGCACCAATATCGATAGCTAGATAATCGTAGTTCGCACTTTGTGATATTCTTGTCCGGTAACGTTTCATGAATTCATATAATGTATCGCTTTTATTTTTTAGAGGCTGCATGTAACTTCTTTCGACAGTTGCCCTACAATTGAGGTTATTTGATTCTAAGATTGTTTTTCTTCAAATGTATTTGTTTCCAAGTACTAGATAATATATCCTTTAACCAATTGAATACCATTGATGCCTACGATGCCGCTTAATATTTCCTCGGGGGAGTTAAATCCCTTTCGTGTTGTGTGTTACATTCCGATCGTCTTGGTTCACTCCCGTGTCGTAATTGGGTGTCGTCGCGAGCCTTAACATTCGATACATCACCCAATCGTGACTGACATGATCCAGTCCACCTCTCCGACCCCGGAATGGCGTCGTCGCAGGCCCCCTCATCGATAACCCCCGCTTCCCTCTCATACCTCGCCATCTTCAACCCCTCCCTCGGACTCACGGACGAAACACTCCCGGACCAAATCGTCTTCTGGACGTCGCGTTCACCAGCTTCACAAAATGAGTGCTTGAGACAGATAGGTCTTGCGCAAGGAATAATCGAATTCGCAAGGTATCACATCTATTTTCTCTCAACCCCAATATGGATTTTAGTCGTAGACAGGGCTCGTGTCTCTGATCAAACCTATAAAGTCAATATGAAAGCCAACTCGCAACCTTTCCAGAGGCTTCTCTGGAGCGCAGGACTTAAACGTCGTCGAGACGCAGAAGAGCAGAATCGTGCTCCATGAGATCGAGGCCGGGTGGTGGATTCTCGCTGTAGGGGATATAATACCTGAAACTTCTAGATTATCGCTACTGACGCCGGTGTCTACAAAGTCAATCGATCTTACGCAGATCCACTATGCGACTGACCCGCCGACTACGGATTTCTCACCCCGAGAAGTAGCACCACATTCAGTGCTCATTTCACAGCTTAAGACGTCGTATCGACAATTTCTACTTTTCAATGGAACGCTAGATTTCATACTATCGAATCACGGGCGGGACATTCTTGTCCAGCGCTTAGAGAAGTTCTATACACGATGGGCATGGCGGTGGGAGGTTATGCTCAATGGCAACCCCGCCGTAGACGTATGGAATGGAATTAAAATTGGCAGAGGAGTGGGTGAGGGGGAAAAGAAGGTACTTGGTGGCTTCGCAGATCGGAATCGGACCGAAACAGACGGCTCGGAACGAATGATCGATCTTGTTGTATCTCGGTTCGGGAAACTACCCGGCGATGAAAAGGATGCGAAGGATGCGAAGAAATCCAAACCAGGATTTTCAACCCGAGGAACAGGAAGGATTCCTGGCCCTGATGATGGATGTATTTACAGAGGCGTGGGGAACTTGGCCAAAGAAAGTGTAAGGGATCTGGCAGAGTGGATGGCAAGATGGTATCAATATGGAGATTCGTCCTTCGACTATCAGACAGTTCGGCCATCAAGGAAGAAGGTTCGTCGCGGTAAATCCAAAGCGACCCCAGACCTTCCACATACGGAACTCTCGACGTCAGAGGTCACAACTACAGTAACAGCGGCAACGACGTCTGGGGAATCAACTTCAGCGACGGCGGAGACCGTGGCTCCCGTTGAAGAGGTTAGCGAACCGGAAACGAGGTTGCCTCCTCCACTTTTCCCGACAGAAGCCCAACAAAACACCCAAGAAACAGAACCAACGGCTAGATCCGGTTCGAAAGATCGTAAATCCAAAGATAAGGACAAAACGAAGGGGAAGTCGCCCAACGCCGCCAGTGCATCAAACAATGGCCAATCTTCGGGGTCGAAGGGCAACAATAACTTGATGCTAAATGTTCTGACGCTGGGCACGTATGCCGCATACTCCGCATGGAATCGAAACAGAGAGGAAGATCAATCTAAGGCAGATACATCGGAGCAAAACACAGAGCCAAATCTCGCAGAGGTATCTGGCAGGTTCATTATTGGGTACACCGGCGCCTTGGACGACGAGGAGGAAGACCCGACTGCGAATGATATAAATGTGGACCAAAAAGATTTCATATCAACAACGATCTGGGTGGCAAGGACGGGGGATATGCCACAGACTAAGGATGATGTTGATAAGCAACTTGTTCTTGAGGAATGCCGTCTCGTTGCATACGCCGTAGGTCTGAATTTATCGCCTATACTTTCCAGCTACTAATATCACAACTAGGCATATCCCTTCATATTCGCAATGCTCTTCCGTTCCACTAATGAGTCCCTTACGAAGCCGAGTTTCTACAAGCTACTACACCAACAGCTAGGGCCGCTGAAAGGTCCACTAATATCCTCATCCGAGAAGCAGTACCAGCCGTCAAATCATAAGGGTGTATTCGATCTTATATTTGATCCGGCTACCTTGACTGTGCACACATCTCTGCCCAGTATCCCCGAGCCAGTGTTCAATACCCCACTAGATATAACGACCAATGGAGGACTCCCAAGAGTGGAGGCCCTCCACGTCCACTCGCAAATACTGAGGGTAATCGAAGACACTAGGTGGAAAGACATTCCCCTCGGTGCCCCATCTGGAGAAAGAGAACGAACCAATCGAACAACCCGGGGTTGGTGGATTGCTTGGATGCGCCTCGAAGGGGTTGAGCCACAGAACAGATCTCAGCTAACCTCCACGACTTCCCCGGCTACTACTATCGACTCTCAGGTCGAACAACAGGGTCTTATACCACCTGCAGATGAAATTACGTCTTTTATCGGCTCGGTTAGCAAGAACCGACGGGGACGCCGAGAAGCATTCATTATCCGAAAGGGATCCGATCACAGAACGCATGTCCGAACTTCAAAAGACAGCAAGAGCGGGTTTTCCATCCCAATAAAATTAAGCGGCGGGCTTGGCATCGATACTAAACATTATTTTGACCAACTATTGAATCTCACAGCAAGGACTTAGAGCATTTGGTTGGCTGTTATGGCGTGATGGAGCACGCCGATGTGTCTACATATGGCGTCCGAATCTTTTTTTTTTTTTTTTTTTTTTTCGCCAAGTGAGATAGCCGAGAACCGGAGTTAACTAGAAATGTGATCTAGAGGATCTTTATGCGCTCATTTGATGGATGGCATTTTTGAAAACGTAAAGTTGCGTATGTGGTGGGGTTAGAAGGTACTTGGAGGTACCTTTGGGATGTTACATCCACACTATCCATCGTTTGAAGGAATCTTTTTGAGGAACTACGCTTGTTTTTCTTTTTAGTGCGGTTGGTTTGAGGGGAACTTGGAGCCGGGCATAATGCAACAGGACCATAATTTTTTTTCTTTGTTGTGTCTGTCGGATGACGACTAGACAATGTGATATATTGGCTTTCTCTTGGTGTACTTTTCTCAAACCTAGCGAGCTCTGTCGCAAAATTACGAATTCCATGATGAAATTCGGAGATTTATTACAACTTTTGAAGGGTTTTCTAGAATGCTCCCGTTTATATATAGCAAAAAGACAGTTTCACATATGGTCTGTAGGTTTCAGAATGAACGACCATCTGAACCGCGCAGGCCTGAGAGGCTTAGGCGCAAACGACAGCCTACGACCTCGTGGTAAACAAAAAAAAAAAAAACTCTTTGATAGATTTGGAAGGGAACGGATATCATCTCGAGTCATAATCAAAGCTTCGCGGTGGCAGAAGGGATGAAATGATCAGATCAATGCGAAATTCAAATATAGCAGCCTACGGCAACGGCGCTCCGCACAGCTGAAGAGCGAGCACATGATATCCCATTTTCATAAGAAAGGATAGTTATTGTATTCATTAAAAAATAGATGGATGCTTGAGGACAAATATGCATGTCAGCATTTAAATCACCAACCCTTCGAAAAATATTTATATTTGAGGGCTGCTTAATACGGAGCCTGATATGATTGCTGTACTGTGTGTATGGACACAGTAGACGAGGTGGGCAGTGGTGAGGTGAGGCTCAGAAGGCAATGCAGAGCGGGATTTGCCATACTAGAGATAATTGGATGGATAAAATGCAGTTCCCCATGCAGCTCGTAGGGCTGCGTAATCAATTATCTATCATAACAGTCTGTGCTTCCATACTCGCAGTGTCCATGCGGACCAGGTGCTTGCACTTGCTGAGACGGGATCATGCTGTCCCAATATTCTACGAGCGCGAGCTCCCACCCTTTAGGTGTCACCGGAAAGATTGCACGAGAATATAGTGACCATGAGACGTAACTTAAGCTTGCGAAGCAGTTTTTTGAGGAGAGGTGGGGGACTCGTAGACGTCTCTCCGAAGTCTTACGGGGAGAGAGTCGAGTCTCGACTCGTTGGATATGATATCACAGCGGTTAACCAGCCTATCTCCAACATACATACGTCCAACGTAACCCGTGGCCGCAAGCTGCACTCCACTATAATTATCACAATGTCCTATTCTTAAGACGCTATCGAGTAAGCTGCGTGATCCCGTCTGGGTCAGGCACTTGCTACCTTCTGACGTCACAGAAGGCGCAGGTCCAGGACGTTGCATTCGATATTCCTCTTCCTATTCCTATTTTCGAGGCCTTTTTTTTCGTATTTCCGTATTTTTCCATTACTCCACAATCCAGCTCTGGGAAAGTCCACCGTCAATCTCATCGCTCATCTCAAAAAACCAAACTGCAAAGTCTCCGTTTCGACTAGAACCAATTAGGATGTCTGATGAGAAAACGGACCAATGCTACCGCCGACACGGGCCAGGAACGCCCGGGAGCCGTGAGTGCGAGCGAAGATTTCGAGTGTGAGCGAAAGCCTGATCAAAAAATTTTTTTCATCTCAAGTTTCACAATCGGTGTGCCCGTAAGCGCTAAAAACTACCGTTGGAATCCGGCGCAGTTGGACATTTATTCATCCCGCGCCCGACTGGATGGGAACGGAAGTCCGACATTGTGGGGATCGGAATAAAAAAGAAGTTTATAGCGTTAGTTTCTTTTGCTTCTGGAAAACAAAAAATTATTTTTGAGGTCTGTCGCACCATTTTAGGGCGGACTAGGAGGACTCATCGGTGCCTTTATCAGATTTCCCTTCGTGCAAAAGCCAGTTCGCGTTCGCGTTCTAATATCGGGGTGAAGCTATCGAAGGAGCTCTGTAGCAGAGCCCCATCTCCACATCGAAACGGGGCCGGGGAGGATTACTAACCAACTGCTCACCAAAATCACGGTTCCTGGCATATCACATTTTTGGGACGAAATTTCGCAAAGGAGATAGGCATGAAGCTTAAAGAAGAAGAAGAAAAAAAAAAGAACCGACAAATTCGATGCCGTTCTTTGCTGCAAGGCTTATGCAATCCACAGACGAAACGGCCTGCTTATCAAAGCAAAACATCAAATTACGATTGTACGAGCGACCACACCCACTCATAACATATATATCGAATTGCTATCATGTATGTAGAGCAAGATAGCCCCGAGATTAACTGTTTCGTTGGTTGGCTATGTTTTACTTTGTCCCCTTCGGAATTTTGCAACTTCGGAACCGACGAGATGGGATGGGATACCATGACCATGACACGAGTGCTGACTTAAGCTTGATATAGTGAGCATGTACCCCCAAGCTGTATGGGGCATCTTGAGCCACACCCGTCCAGCTTAATCCGATATCTCACCTTCTAACCCATGAAATGATGATGCTCGAATGTTTCGACGATGAGAGTATGCTTGCAGGGCTTGCGCCTGCAGGGAGATTATCTCGAGCCTATATGACGAGCGTGATATGGCTTTTTGCTTGTGATTCCCTTTCCGCGTGGACCTTGTTCGGAAGGCCTGTAGGTCCGGCTTATTAAGTTGATACGGCCTATGAATCTCGACGGTGACCCCCAAATTTCCTTCAAAAGTGGTGGCGGCTCATAGGGAAATGGATATTTTTGTGAACTTGAAACCCAGGCATGAGGTGGTTTCAATGCGAGATATCCATGAGATGTGTATTCCGATTCTTACCGAAGGTTATAGCTTGGAGGTGCATATTTCCTAATTAGCCATCGATATTGCGATTCGTGCGACTGCTTATTGTTCTAATGTTTTTTTTGGTGCCCCACGATCCCAAATCTTTTTTCTTTCAGGCAAAACCAAAAGGCAGAATACCTTCTTTTGGTGATGACATCTCTTGCGATAATATTGTCACAGATGATGGAATTCTGGTCCAGTGACCCTGGTTTATGTTCTTTCTTTGCAGGATCTGGAAATTGAAAACCAATTGTCCAATAGCATCTCGATTCATGCCCTATTATGGCCCCACTATGGCCACGAGTCAGTCTTCAATCCATTTGGCCTATCGCAGACCTCTTGGAAATAACCCCTGTGGCGAAAGATGCACACAAGAAGGTTGAAAATATCCTGATATTCCAAGCAAAAGGTTTGCAGCAAAAAGTTCATGTTGTTTCTTTGCTGAAATGAGCTTTTTTCATAAGTCTGCTTTGTTATGCTTGGTCTAACTATAGCTTCAGATTTTGATATTACAAGCGGTTGAGCCGTCTCCCCTCTCACGCCCATCCGTAAAATTCCAGCCAACCAGAGGAAAGTTGCCCAAAGTGGGACAATGCACCGTCTCAAACCGTTCCATACTGTGATGGACGGTTAGCGGCCTCGTCAGGCCGACTCTTCGATATCGATGAGCTAGCACCCCCACCCCACACATATGCAATCCCGTAGGACGTATTGTATGTTTTCAGAAATCGTCTCGAGCGGCTATTGGAAATAAATACCGGCAGGCGCAAAGCATAAAATCCCCAAGGATCATGTCGATAATCTCCAGCTTCCTGAATTTATGCTTCAAATACAGACTTTTTTTTGTTGTTCCGGCTAGTAGTTACTAAATTGGGACACGAAACGATCGACCGCTTTTGTGATAGAAGATTAAAGTCATGAAAACCGTAGCAATATCACGCCATGTCCTGTCATAGAAAAGCAGGCTATAATCAGACTATCCTTACAGAAGGAACGATCTACATATAAATCAATGATATCCACAAACTTTTGTAAAGTATAGGCATTCATGGGCCGCGATGGGAATGATATTTGCATAAACTCTCTTTGTGGAAAGGGGGGAATTATAGTGTATATCAGGCCAATGTCAATGTCAACGGACCCTTTCCTTAAAAAAAAAAGTAACGATCTGGGGAAAACTTTTGGAACAGAAAAGCCTGCGCTGGCCGAAGCACCGGGTTAGAAAGGAGACCATGTGCGACGGCTCATTGGCGACAAGTGGTCCTACATTTGAAGTTCGTTCGAGAAAACGTGCCAGTTCATAGGCCAATTCATTATACTTTGTCCAACAATCTCTAGGGAAAATATTTTCCTTCGCCGTTTTCGCTTACAGTCGGACTTGGAAGGTTGAAATTTTGCTTTAAATTACCAATCGGACGGCGTCGTCGGCACAGACGCTAAGATGGCTGTTAAAATGTAGAAAAGCAGGAGCTTGGAAAAAAATTTTTCAACCATCTCGAGTCGCACCACGATGGCAATGCGGTGGCGAAAGCGTAAGAAAGTCTGGTGTTGAGAAATTTTTTCCTCTCGATGCGTACTAGTCTATAAACTGGTGTATCGGTGACTTCGAGGTGCAGCATCTGCACTTGAAAACACCGACTTTATCTTTCTTGTCGCAGTCGGTTCACTCAACCTGCATGAAGAATTTCGAGATACAGCGACTTAGCACGGGGTCCCTCTTTTGAATCTCTTTCACGGATTCAATTGGACCCTTGGCAAATGATAGCGATCGCGCGGCCGTGTCTGCCGTTCCTTGAAATTCCAAACATTTGTGCAGGTAACAAGTGTGAATTTGGGACAGGGGTGGTACATCTGAGATACCGTCTCCGCCTACGTATTCACTATGCAAGTCGTGGTCCCACATAAGAACTATTATTTCACACTGCATTTCAGGTTTTGAGGTAGGAACGGACCCCTGTTTGGCAAAGCGTCTGTAAAAGATGTGGCACTCTTGCCTTCCCCAAAGGAATTGATAACGTAGATTGGTGATAGCAACAAGAGGTACCTGTGGGTACCGATGATCCTGGGCTGACCCCATTTCTCTAACAACATTGCATTCTGCATAGAAAAGTAGCTGGGGGTGGCGGGCCCAAAGGAAGTAGACGGGAGACTTTCGAAGCCAAAGCAGAGCTAAGGAGAGTCAAAAAACCACTCGTACCGAGATACCCGCGTCGGTTCGAGAGTTTGCCTTATCAACCTTCCCAAAGGAACGAAAGACAGAGGCAAAAGGGAAGGGAAAGCGAGGGAAAGCGGCAAGGGGAGCTTGTACCACCTAAAAGCACAACATCTTGCAACGCCTTGGGCACCAACGATACTTTGCACACGGTCGAGAACCCTTGAAGGTTTTGTTGAGAGAGAGATCCGGCCGCAATTTACAAACATTAAATTGTCTATATTGGTTTTTTTTTTTTTTTTTTTTTCGGTTTGACAAGGGCCCCATTCTTTCGCACATTCGGAAGCTCTCTCATTTGTGGGTTTGATTATATGACGAGAGGGTCTTTTGAGACAAAGGGTTATGCCGATGGAACTGCTGCTAGGGTCTTTGGTATACATGTATAACAGTCCCCACCATCTCCATGAGCGCTTCTTTTATCGGGTAGACACTCATAGTACTTTGTTAGAGCAGGCATCCGACTTTTTTTACCCTTTGTCAAACTCGGATACTCGGAATTTCTGAATATATGAGATTTCACTACTGTGGTACGAGCGAGAGACAAAGATATGGAGCTCATGAGCTCTTGCTAGCCACATGGTAACGGGGCTATCGATATAGACTTCCTCAGTCCGCAAGCTTGTGAATGACCGATGGTACCATCTACGGCTTGTGCTCCCATGAATTGTAAGACCGGTTTGCTTAGTGTAACCGGATACAGTAGACTAAATAAGCTCATAGACGAAGTACAATGGTTTCTTTGTGCGAAGAGGCATTTCCCTTTCGTTCTTATTCTGGAACCAATGCAGAAGAATGTCCTCATGACGATATTAAAGGTGGCATATTCCTCCGGAGATCATTTGACATCGTGTGATACTAGCGTCTTTCTGACATCTCTCGATCCAAGTTTTTTGACGTCGCCAAACACCGATTGACAGAACGAAATCAAAAAGGCTGAAATGAATGGCAGTATTGTCTCAGTTACACCATGCGATTACTAAAAAAAAAAAAGCGGTCGCTAAGAGGGAGAATCGAGCTAGCCTGTGAATTCTTTATATAAAATATTTCATCGGCGGAGTACTCCGCATACAAAGAATTTGGTATGTTACTTTGTAAGTTTTTCTTTGGTTTGTTTTGTTGAAATCGTCAGGAATGGTCATTTCATTCCAACAAAAAAAAAATACGACGGGAGGTGAGGCGAGCCACATGCCTGAAGGAAAAGAGGCTCAGGCTCCGTTCAATCGGTAGCGAAATACTAGACAAGATGCAAAGGGAATGCACGCTGATTCGATAGCGAGCTGGGAGCTGAAATAGCGGCCGCAAGTGGCCAATTTGATGGGAATGGTGGCTTGACATATAACCGATATGGTGGGAGGGAAGAGCAGGCTTTGGAACATCAACAATAACCATTTGAAGCTTCAGCTCTTCGGACTTCCCACGTGGAATTCATCTGATAGGCTGCAAATGGAGGGATATCTCGTCTGGGGGTGTATGCCACGAGATTTGATGTTTGAAGAGAAGAGGGTGTTGTAGATGGAGAGGGTGTGTTGCGGAGACTTAAGCCACGATGATGGTATACGACACACGGCACGCTTCGAGTTCAGCCTGTGAAGCAGCTTTAAAGGCGGTCAGTCAGCTGAGCAGATGCAACCGATGGCGTCTCCGTCTTCATGTCACATATCATATATTATTAATTGAACAGCCCAGACACGAGATGTCTGAAGAGCAATAACAGCGGGCTGGAATCTTAGCAGCTACGGTTTACGAACTACCTATTATGGATGACAAAAACGCCATCTAATTTCGTTGCTTCTCCGCATTTCCAAGCTCTTGGGAGCGATTAATGTCTGTTTCGTCCAATACATAGCAGTCTCGTCTCGCACTGTCGACCAGAGCAAGGCTACCAGGGCATGGTTCAAATTAGTAAACTTTCACATAATAGCCTGTGTATAGCCGTACTTTGTATCATCGTAGGGAGGCAGAACTGTGCTTTGTGCATTGCATATTAACGCAAGAACAGATGGGGTTATTACGGCGACTACGAGGGAGGGTCCCTGAACGCTAGCCAGTAAGCAATGGGCAACTATGCCTGAGGGCTTTCTGGGGTTTCCAACGTTTCCGACGGGTCAAACATAAACGACGATGGTCATTGCTAGCGAGCTAATAACCAGATAAAAAAAAAAAAATTGTGACAGAAGGGAGGAAAAGGATGTCATTGCAGGGGGGTAAACGAGCAAAAAAAAAAGTATAACGCTTTGACACCGACAAAAAAAATCTGGGGAAGAAAAGGCTGAAATGGGAAGAAACTCCAGTCCCCGTCCAAACGAGAAAAAAAAAAAGAAAGAGGAAACCCCAGGTTTTTGTTTCTGACGGGAGCGTTCACATTGTCGCTGCTCGCAATGAGAGATAGTGAGAGGGGCTGGTTGGCGCTGGATGGAGACCGATACTGAGTGAGCATGATGCCGTACGTATGCTGCAATGCACGATACCGTTCTGCTTAATCTTCGTATGAGGTTTTACGGCTGGTGGGGCTTACTCGCCCTGTAATGTAAACAATCTATTGATGCCCAAATGCAAAATGCTCGAACGGGGAAGCTGATAGACTTTTCACATCTCCAAGGGTCGTATCTGGCCATTGCATGCCCTGCATTCCCCCTTGAGATTCGGTATCAGGATATACGATCGGATCAAAGTGCTATTCTTCATCATCATCACCATCACCATAATCACCCGTTTGTTCCTTTCCGGTGGGGGAAATCCTATATGTAAGTGCATCCAATGTTTTGGGCGATTGCGACCACATCGAGGCTTTTTCACGGACGAGGTTTTTTTTTTTTTATCGATTGCCGTAATTCCCTTTCATCCCAACAATCCCCATCGTTTTAGGGAAAGCGTTGTCGTCGAAGAAACTGAGATGAAATAATGATCAGATGACACGCCTTTTGGGTTACAAGGCCACCCGTCAGAGCGGCTCAGTGTCTTTTTCTAGCAGTCGGTGTGTGGGTACCTCCGATGCTTTTCCCAGTTCACGGAGGCGTCAGGCGGTACATCACGTAGGATGGAATGCAAAAGAATGAGGGACTCGAATTTGTGCTTGTATCTCTTGTACC
Organism: Arthrobotrys flagrans; assembly: GCF_004000055.1. NCBI lineage: Eukaryota > Fungi > Ascomycota > Orbiliomycetes > Orbiliales > Orbiliaceae > Arthrobotrys > Arthrobotrys flagrans. Next base: position 3,700,993 of record NW_027137556.1, read on the forward strand.
TGCTGTGCATTCGTATGAAAGGGAAAAGCCGCTTAGCCAATTGCAGGGCTAGCTCGATGGGCTGTCCGTCCAATATCGAGAGCGAAAGAAACCCCAAACTTTTTTTCTCGAGAGAACGACGTTAGTGCTACGCTTTCCGGATAAGGAAGCGCAAACCTGAAATCTCAGGAGCACTAATATCTGTGAAATATTTTTTTCCCTTTGGCGATCGATCCCTTGAGGTTGGAGTTGCTTGCTTGCCTTGCTAAGCAGGGAAGCGGGGGCAAGGGAAGAAAAGGACAAGACGGTTTGGCGATGCTTCCCCACATGCACTTACATATCCAGGGTACATCCAGTACATCGTATCAACAATTGTGAGAAGAAACTTGGTGGGAAAAAAACCTCAACTTTACGTGAGGTCGCTCTAAGGCAGCGTTTATATGAAAGAAATACTTGAATCCGAGTCGCACCGGGCGACGTGAATGGCCAGATCTGGGAGATATGAGATACCCTGGCCATAAAGAAAGACCCGAGCTGGTGGCAGGGGCCAGAGTGAAGCGGCAGCTGGCTAAGTTGGTTGTTAACTTTGCGAGCTGGGAAAAAAAGAAAAGAGAATTGCAAAGGGACAAGAGAAATGACGATACAAAGCGGTACTTCATGGCACGAGAGAGGGGCGGCCATGTGTGCGCTGATCAGTATTCTCCCCAAACAATACGTACTTCCTTCATACTATTCCATTGATATACAGATACTCTGTACTTTAGTATAACATAGAGAAGAGTATACGCAGTGGGCATTGCTTTTGATCAAAAGAATAAGTAAACAATACAGTCTGGTAGACATGTCTTTGATAGATACTGTATCGCCTCGAGTACGTACTGAGCGCATATTATATAATCACAGTACGAAATCATTAATATCTGAAGCCATCGAGCACGACACCCTCTCGCAATATCACGCTGAGCAAATCCTCCACTCTCAGAGGAATAAGTCCTCGTCACTAAGTTTAACTTGGATTATAGCGCTAGTCCATTTTCATACCCCTACCCATCCTGGTCCTCAAAGAAGAAAAAATATTTTTCTCTCTCCCCCCAAAAGCAAAGACATCAAGAGGGAAAATCGAACGAAAGGCAGAAAAAGAAACCAGCCAAACAAAAAGCAAAAGCGACAGCCTGCCTGCGCTGAGCCAGCCAGTGGTGTGTGGTGTCGTTAGTTAGCATGTATGAATCCACCCTTCACTTTGCTTGCTACTGACTTAAATACATCTGCTCCCCTCCAACATATTGGCCTTCCGTGCCTCTACGACCTCTTATATTTGCGTCTGGAAGTTATATATATATATATATTTTGGCTTGGAACTCCAACAACCACTGTCTCTTCAATCAGTTCGGTTCATTTACACCTTATATGCATTGACGCATTCAACTCATCTCTCCGCTCCCTTTCGACTACGACCATAGGGTGCTCCCTCATTCGGCCACCACATAGCCTGAACCTTCCCCCCCCCAATCCATCAACATCTAATATATATATCTCAACCAACGTCTGCTCCACTGCATCGGAATATACTCATCCGAAAGTGATAGATATAAGATACAGAGCCAGACTCTTTCAATAACTACTCGACCTAACATTTCAACACCGTAATATACACGACTACATTCACAATGCCTTTCGAGTGGTCTCTCGATTACTGCCTCTCCTGCGATAGGGAAGCACCAAACGGAGCCGCCTACTGCTCACAAGCCTGCCGTCTAGCAGATATGGAAAGGGCTTCTTGTAGTTCGTCTCCAAAGACTGCCACAAGCACAAGTACAAGCGGTGCCCCTGGTGGATTCTACCTGCCTCCTGCCCTCAACTTCTCTACACTATCAAGGACACATGAGACGACCTCTGGATCTCCAGTTAGGTCGAACTCGACATGGCTACCGCCTAGCAACTCCAATGGCAGGAAGGGTTCCGCCGGATCGAACCTACACCCCTCGCCATCAAGGACATCTCTTTCCTCGATGCCTTCCCAGCATTCGCCGTTTGAACAATCCTATCTGTCCGAAAAGGCCCTCCGAGAGCTTAACGACTATGCCAATGCTTTCGATCAGGTCAGGGACAACAAACGACGAATGACCATCTACTAGACAGCAAAACCATCTACCTCGACCACCCACACTCTTCTCACCTCAAACCAATATTCTAAATATCACGGCCTCTAACGCAGCATTGCTCTCCTCTTTCCCATCTTCTTTTCTCATTTATACCACTATAAAACCAAACAAATATACCATTTTCAGCATTTAACGGGGTTACAACTGGGTTTCTACAAAAGTCATTTTTCTTTCTTATTCTTCTCTATCAGAACATCCTTCCCGACAACCCCAATCTTCGCCATCTCACGACCAGAGAATGCCGGAGACCACCTCTCATCCTCGTCTTTTATTTCTCTTCATGTATATTTACTACTACCTCTGCACAAGGCCTCATATTTTTAATTCCCTTTCTGGATAGTTTTTATTTTTTATCCCAACATTCCGACTTATTCGGCGCAAGGGGTAAAATCCAAATTCAACCTTACGAATAGCAACGGTCGTTCTTATACAATGGTGGTATTGGGTCTTTTCACAGAACTACTTGCGCATGTCTTTATTTCCACTCATAACTTCTTCTTAACGAACTTTGCAAGCGGTTGGATTTCCTTCGTCATTTTTTTTTTTTTTTTTTTTTTTTTACCCAGGCGAAATATCATGTTGTCTTATGCAGGGTGGGAGTTTTATCATCTATCTGGGGATTTTGTTATCTGGGATTTAACATTTTCCGTTTCCTTTGTTTTGAAAAAAAGGACCTCAACTAACGAAAAAGAAGCTCGACGGCGGTTTTGTTCCAACTTGAAAATAAATCCCTCGATGACTTTTTTTCGATTAGCTCTCACGTCGAACGTGCGTGTGTGGGTGGACGCTTCGAGGCTTCAAAAAAATGCCTCTTGTGCCACATCAATGTACATTAAAAGGAAAAAAAAAAAAACCAAGGCCGAAAGAAACCAAATCAAATCATTAACCAAAAAAAAAAGGACCCCTCGTAAGCTTGTGAACCGTAGATCCTGTAGATGATTGATTGACAATTATCGAGGGTCCTTGTGTTTCACACACAGAGGGTAGTGAATGTGAATGGGTGGCCATATAGGCCTAGCTACCTCAACTTGCGAATGCAGGGCAGAGCACAGCAAGGCGAACGATCACCACATAAACCACCGATTATGCATGGTGATTATTTAGTGATGATGCGATTTCCCCATACCTCACACGCATTACTGCAGTGTGCAAAGTTGATCGGATCTGATTTTTTGCAAAAAATTCCTTCATTTGTTTTCACAATTACGAATCGGAGACGAAAACGGATGCACCCTATAAGAAGCTGCTGGGAACGGTCACGCTTATAGCTACAACACCTGATACGAAGGTTTTTCATGGGCTGGTTGCGATACTTTGAGTTTTTCCCCATACAAACTTTTTTTTTCCGTGTCTTTTCTAGGTCTTTCCGAATGTCGGCCGTGATAGCATACTACGTATAGCTACCATGAGTATGACGAATATTCGAGGGAGAAAAAGTTAACAAAGGTAACGAGCGAGCGAATGGGCTTCGGAACCGATTGACTCCGTTCCCGGTTTCCAAGTTTTTGCTGTCGCCACCTATTAGCTTCTGTATTGCTCATAAGCTGAAAAAATTTCAACATATTAAAATTTTTTTGCTTCTCAAGCAGCCCACGTTGGTGTCTCGCAGAGTCCGTGCCAAACGCCGAATGGAAGGGGGAATTGGGAAAACCACGGGGGTTAACGATTCGGTTCCTAAAAGCTATGACCATTGACGTTGACAGGCTACGAGTACCTGCCTAACGCAGGATATTAGGGAAGTTTATATGAGAAAAAAAAACCCCCCTTCAACCTATAGCTAATATAACATCCTAATATCAAAAAAATATATATTAATTTTTAGTTTTTAATTTTAATTTTTAAAATTTAAAATTATTTTCTTTGCTAGTAGCACGATGGTAAAAAGTCAATTCCTTGATTCCTTTAGGGTCTCGAACGGTCCTAATTATCCTGCCGCCAGTAATCCAGCGTCCTTTATCCGTCTCAGGGCATTGTTGAGAAAGGCTTTTCCTCTTTCTTGTGCTACATACGGAGTATATACCGCGGGTGCTAAGACTTTCCTTTTTCCACGGATATCCCACAAAGTTATATGCACATATGTCCGTCCCCAAAAGTAAAGATATATGAACAGCAGCAGCAAGAAAGGAACGTTATTTTTCTCCGCAAAATGTCTCGACTTTTTTTTTTTTGGAAAGTGTGGGTAGCCTTCCGTTTCGCTTAATCGCACGGGAGTGTTATGTGTTATCCGCTACAAGGGGTCGAAGAATTAGGACCTCGACTTCCCTCCGTTCAAATGTTGAATGTTTAATGCCCCACATAACAACGAAATGTATGCTGTGCATCCCGCGTTTTCCTTCTTGACAGGATTACATGTCTTTCCTACAAAAAATGCAGCTTATGCGTAGGCGCGTATGTATATTCCTTTCATGTTTTCGGTAAGTAGAAGAACGACATGCGGTACGGAGGGGGGTTCCGTTCAATAGGATCTCACGAAATTTTACAATTGTCAATATAAAGAGATTTTTTATGGTATATTAGGATCCTTTTGTTTTTGTTACGCGCGGCGAAGGAGACAAAGGCAGCAGCAGGGTGGACTGCCTTTGGTTTGATAATCAATTGAATCTCTTCGGCTTGCCTGTTTCCCTTGAAATTGGGTAAATCTATGCGAGATGTGGGAGAAGGTGGTCTTTTTTGTTCGAAATTTACCCCAGATATCGGGAGCAGCCGTCAGGGCCAAGGGTTGTTTTATCCCCCTTCTTGCCTGTTCGTATTCATGTTCATATTCCGAACGCAAAGGGCGATTGGACAAGCGATGAGTGAGGCCTGGGATTTGTTGGCACCGTTCGCTGCGAAAATTTCTGTTTTCCCCTTAGACTCTGCACTATTCCGTCATGTCAGCACCTTGAGGGTTTTCGAAACTCAGTACATAGTATATGTGGGTATTTTACCCCTTCTTCTCCGAGGTTCGTGATATGCAATAGCGAGTTTGCTGTCTCAATTACTTAATTGTTCCCAAACAATGTCTTAAAAGATGACGAGGTGGCTAACAACGAATGCCCAAGCTGCGACCCCCTATTTTGTGATTCACAGGAGGACTGTCCGATATTGGGTACCGAGAGTGCTTCTTACAGCTCCGTTACATCCCGTCCCGCCTGCTACCGGCCCTCGATGCTTAATTGGCGAGATCCTTGGTTGGGATATTCAAGAAGTTGATTGGGGGTGTTCAAGGCTATTCCCTGTGAGAATGTGCAATTTGTTCATTTTTGTACACAGCTCTCTTTCTTGCAGACGAATAACGCACTCAAGTGCAGAGACGTTTAGGAAGCTTTCAAGCCGTTTTCAAACCCAATTAGCCAGAAAAGTATCCCCTTTTTTTTTTTTTTTGAGATATTTTGTTCAGACGGAAGGGCAAATGAAATGGCAAAGTGCGAGTGCGATGCAGAAAAAAAAAAACTTTGAGCCTCTCCGAGGAGGGCGTAACGCCTCGCAGCCTCATTTGTTGGGGGATGTGGTTGTGCGGAGGTATCTGCAGTCGGATATGTTGGCCGAGGCGGTTTTAATGGGCAACGGCTTTGAGTGGTTTTTTTTCTTGCAGGCCCTGATGTTAATTTCATATAGCCCATTCGGAATATTTCTGGGTTTTGGATAAGAATAGAAAAGAAAGCGAGGGTATTAAGTTTTCACGCTCGAGGTTTTGGGGAGCAAATCGGATTCGAGGCCAGTCTTCGCGGGGTCCATGGATTGATGCTGGGATGCAATGGCAATGGACCCGGCATCAAGCAATCAAGCAAGCACTGGCCAGCCGGCTGCCGTGGTGCGCTATGAACCAAAGCAGGATGTATGCGTTGTTTTTGCTTGCATCGTTCATATTGCCAATTGACGTTTGAAGCTAAGATTGTCTTGTATACCTTGGAAGCTGGGAAGCTGGTATGTAATGCCAATATACATGTAACTTTCTTTATTCATGGGACACGCAATTATCAAGTGATGTTATATCGATCTTCGAGTTTCAAGTCTTTGTATAGCATTGCTAGTAGTATGTACAGGACTTGGTTACCCCTCCATTGGAAGCATCCTTGGCATTATAGCTATAAACCTACACCCTTGGCCGTATAGCTAAAGACTTACGACTCCAGGTTTGGCCTTTTCCCACCGAGTCGAATTCGATCATCGATCTTCCCGTCACCGGATCTACTTTTTTACGAAGCCGGGAGGAATTCGTTCAATTCTGTCGACCGGAAGTGGCGTAATTGAACATGAGAACCTGCTCATCATTCTTTCTTTTAATTTTCAGGGCCTAGGGTCTCGATTGAATAAATTCTCCATTAAGGTTTCCTACATAAGGAAGCAAGTAATAAGGGCCGGAAGTTATGTCATTTTGCCCAGCTTTAAGCTTCCGTGGAGCTTTGTTTTTGTAACGAAAAATACCACCAAGCGGGCAAGTATCAACTGCGTATCGTATCATTCTCAAGCTTCAAGCTCTTTTGACTTCCGTTCCTCCCCCCTTGCTATGCCATTCCCTCCGGTCCGAATTGCTCGGAAGGATTTTTTTTTTTTCTTATGCCGGGAAAGCCTAAAGGTACTACATTGGGGTTTGGAAAGTACCCAGCTCGGGACAGCTACTAGCTGCTTGAGCTACTAAGGTAGCCTTCTTTCTCCAGTCTCGAGCGTCCCCCCATTCCCCAAGCCTCGTTTTCTGCCATGGTATGTGCATAAATATCCTTTACAGGGACTAAGGTATGTATGTATATGTATATGTATATGTACGAACGGTATCTTGCTTTGTCGGTCTGCAACGTGGTACCAAGGCTACGATGCCAACATTCCAGACAATTAGATACTTACTTAGTAAGTACAAGGCCCTAGAAAATTACGAATATCTCCGGGCTGTTTTCGTGGAGTTCGAGGGCTATTATGGTACAGTACGGTAATACCTTTAATAATTGATACGTTATGGAACGGTTAAGTTAGACATTCGGGTGTAGAATACGGCAATAGAGAGGCTTCTGCCAACGCATACTATGTAGAGATTTTATATAGAAGGAGAGAAAGCGCTATGCTAATATGGGTTACTAGCGGGGTTTTTTTTTTCTTACTCGATCTTGGAACTTCTGTCGGGAAAAAACCCTGGGGTTTATTGAAGTATCACAATGGCTGGTGCTAGCCATTGGATCGATATTAGGTGTTTTACATGATGACGGGTTCGATAAAAAAAAAAAAAAAAAAAAAAAAAAGTATTCTGATACAATAACCTAGCGTTTTACACGTCTACGATGTTAAAGTTCAAACCAATTGTAAGTCCCGTACGAAAGGCCGCGGCGGAGCCGTGCCGAAGCTGAGCAAGGGACAAAAGCGACGGAGGCAAATCGATATGGCAGTTGGCTATGGATAAGTGATACATCCATCCAACCAACTAGCGAATACGTGAAAGGAATGCATTTGGGAGGCGCCGAAGATCGGCTTTGGAGTTCTCTGTTTAGAAGTATTGATGATCGATTTGGTAGGAGGGTGTGCAGACACATCGATTCACGGGATATAGTGAAGGCGGGGACCCTTGTTCTACTTTTGGGGGGTTGAAGTGGACCGGATCGACAGTGGTGATGGAGGTTTGTAAAAGGCGAAAGGCTGGGTGATTGTGTTTTCAATTGAAGATTCTTTACTATTTTAAAATTTAATTGCCTCAGATAATTCTTGTTCACGGTGCTCCATAGTAGATGAGTGGATATGAAGAATCTTCAATTTTTTTAAATTTTTTTTTTTCCCCCTTCGACGTTCTAAGGTAATATCAAAATTTATATTTTACAGCTCGAACAAGATATCGTTAACGTCATAGCACAGGGTTTAGACGTCGGGGAGTTTTTCGGTTCCGTAGTTCAAGCGGTTCCTGCTTGGTTGTTCCTTGAAAAAAATAAGCTAGCTCTGAATACATAAAAAAATGAAGAAAAAATTTTCTACGTATGATCACATTCTCCAGATTGTATTCCCGAGGATATTAGAAATCTCAAAAGGTTCCTGGGACTGCATTTGCACTTTCCCAGCAAAATGCCGATCCGATTCCTGTATTGAGGAGTCCAACAAAACGGGATTTTTAAGCAACCGAGTTGGAATAAGAGTGGTGGGAAACGCTAGTATCAAGACGGCCATGCTTTGGTGTCGGTTCGCTAGCCATTCAAAGGCTGGTCTCGAAGTCTAAACTACAAACGTTACATTGATCGCCTAGGGATATAAGGGGAAAAGTGAGAGGTATTGTTCCCATCTGTGCTTTGATGTCAATATACATGTCCACGTCCATGCGGGATTCTCAATTTGAGAGGGTGTTCGAGATCGAGATCGATTTTCGGCTGATAGTTAATTAGTAGACTTTAGAGTTTTCGGTAGACTAAAGGCATTGATCAATTGAAGCTTGAGCTTCGCTCGTCTAAACTGCAGCCGCGATTTAATTAAATTAAGCGGGGGTGCTGCAAGATATCGACAGATCGGACAGATCTAACATTGATTGGATCGGCTTTAATTCTTTTTTTTTTCATTCTCTCTTTCGTTCCGTATTTTCTTTAGTTTTTTTTTTCTTTCACAATCCTTTTGTTGATAAAGCAATATTGATTGCATGCATGCATGCAGTAGGTCGTGTGCGCCTTCCTCGTGAGTGCCTAGAGCCTACCCGTTCGAGGTATTTTCGACGGACGATGCAATTTCAGCTTCTGCTCATCGTCGCAATCGGGTTGGGATCGAGCAAACGGAATCCCGTCAGCCGTACGTATGTATGCCCCGGCTGACGGGGAGGCCGAAAGAACCAAGAATTGATATACGGCTACGATGCATGGCCGATGAGTGGATATATGTCTCCGAGCTATCTGGTTGGCTACCAAAACGCCATGGCTTCCACGATGCTGCGACAATGGCATGACATTTTCAAGTCTTCCATTCAAATCTCCCTTTTTCAACGCCTTTCAACACCTTGTTCATCGGTGCTGTTGCCAAAAATGACCACGAAAAAAAAAAAAAAAAGAACGAGTTAATATAATATGATCAGATCGGATCGGATCAGATCGATGCGGGACAGGCTGAAATCTCAGACATTTTCATCAAAGCGCAGAGACAAACTTAAAAAAATAAAATAATACCTATTCAAATGCAATCAATGCAGAGCTGTTCCGAAAGGATGGCGGCTTGAAACCCGGAAGGACAAAAGATCAGGCAATTCGTGCTTCGCTTCTTTACTGCCGCACTGCATTAATTGTATCATTTGGGCGCGTCGATAACGAATTTGCAAACTTCGAATCTTTAACTCCATCTTGAACGGTCCCATAGCCCGCATCGGGGCTAGTCACGCAAGCCATCGTCCTCGGATCTCATTCTCTTCTCTCGTCTTTTGCTCCTTCCTACTGCCTTGTTCCTTGTTCCACGCAACCTACATATAGAGCCGCTAGTATCGGACAGGGGAGAGAGGACGGCGTGGTGGCATTGAATCTCTTATCACCAGATCTTAACTAACCAGGATGCTAAAGTTCCATTCAAAGTCGTGATGGCGCCGGATTGTGGTATGATGGCTTCATACATTAATCACAGATGAATAGCGTTTCGAGCTAATTGAACCGTCCTAGTACCCCCACTCTAGCACCCGTCGACAGGATCTATCACAAGTGTGCCCCCCCAATTGCAATTTAGCGGTGCAGTTGCAGCGCAGTGCCCAAAAGATATCTTTCGAAACCCTGGCCTTGTATGTGCATCTTCCGTTCATGCGTGAGAACTTCTTCCAGGACCAAAATTACCCCAATCGTCTTTGAAGGTCTTCAATTGCGATAGACCCTGGGCCAGGCCTGTCCATTAATCGGTTAACCAATAATTCCCTCAAAACGGCCGGACCACCAACAAGCTGAGCTGTATGCCACCACGTCCCGAAGAAGTGGCTCCTGATGTTCGTCGCTGCACTGGAAATCATCCGAGAAGTGCTATGAAAAGATCTTCCAAAAAGCAAACCAGTGCATCGAAAAATAGTGGATGTGATGGAAGAAGCAGCTAGTGGGATTCAGCCGACCAGGCCGACATCAGGCTCATTGCCAATTACGAGGCGACCCTCATGCTTTGCTGCCTACCCCATCCGCCCACGACTGTATCCGCAGCTTTGGTTTGCTATTCTGTGGGTTGGTGCAGGTGCCGGACGTGGGTGGGAAGCATAGGTACTTTCGGATACCTGCTAGTTTCGACGATACGAGTCCCATGTATACTTCCTCTTCTGATTTTCCTCTTCTTAATGTCGGCGCGGGTGAGATCACCCTGTTCGCACACAGATCATTTCGTTCTGGCTGAGCGCCGGCTTGGATGTCGGGATTCCCGGCTTTGTAGTCGGATTGCTAAACTTGGTATGCAAGAATGGGAGCGTGAAGGAGTGTGCACGGGCCATGTTGGGGGTCGTTAATAGTATATTGATACGGTACGTCTACGAGCAAAATATTTTATCCTGCTGAACAAGGGATTAGCTAGGATCTGGGTTTTTACCCCGATACTATTCCTAGACGTCCAATCTGAGGGATAAAGAACATGTGTATTGAATTTTTTATTTTATTGTTTTTTATTTTGTTGAGATCATTTACTGATGTGATTCTTCTATCAAGTTGCTTTGTCCTGGTTATCCTGAAGACCTTCGTAGGGTCCCGTCCGGGTTTTCTGGAGCTATGCCGTCCTCGACCTGGGGTGCAGCGACATCGTGGAGCGGGACACGATGGGACATATGTACTTCAAGTCAGAAATATGCACCGGCGATCATAACATGATTGCCTGGGGGTAATAACAGAATTCTTCCGAGTCGAGAAACTTTTTTTTTTTTTTTTTTTTTTTTTTTTTTTTTTTTTTTTTTTTTTTTTTTTTTGAAAATTTTCTTGAATTGGCATCCGAAGACTGACTCGACGCAAAATTTTCTTAGACTGGAAAGCTTCCCGCTGTTGATATTGCTATGCCTGTCACTATTGATTCTGGCGGTGCTTATGGCTGGGGCAAGATCTATTGATCTGGTAAGCCTTCCTTTCGTGTTTCCCCATGCCCTAAAAACATGTGTGTTTCAGGAGCCGAAATGGGCTATCCTCGTATATACAAGGTTAAAAGGTCAGAAGAGAAAAAAAAAAAAAGTCAAAAAAGCCTGGAACTTGGGACCGGGAAGGTATCATGAATTAGGAAAAAAGAGACGAGATTCTGGGGTATTCGGAGGATATGGGAAATGACTAATGTGCCTCATTTTTCTGGGGACCCCATGTAGTCGCATCACTGGTGCGCTATCTTGGCTGGCGCAATTCTGGGGATTTTGGTCGCAATACTGTGTTACCGAAATGCGTATGCGGCAGTGTTCGATTACAGGAATCATGTTCCGTTGGTGGCGTCGTCACGAGGGGATATTTGGGAAGGGAGTGGAGAGGTATGAGTATGGAGTATGTTATGGATTTCCAAGGTTCTACAAGGTTAAGCAGATGGAAAGCCCGGTCTAGACACCTGACGGTACCTGCGGCATCGGTTTTCATTTTCTTTGAGTTTGAGGAGGAAGGGTCATGAGAGTCCTAAGGGACAAGAAGGACCCTGTAAGACCCTTTCAGGGTATCCGCAAGAGTCTAGTCATGCTTTATAGTTTGAGTGGTTTTATTGGAAAGATTGGTTCATCAACCGGACGAGGCTTTCTTGACGGTAGATGATGCATATCATAAGGTCGTGGTATTACATGACACACTCTGCGGGCTGTTCCTGCGCATATGCATCCTCTTGTGCATGTTAGAGCCTCATCTTTAATACGGGATTCTGATCCCCGCGAATATATATTTTCAATAAACATGACCTGTGTCTAAATGAGCATCCCATGATATCAAAAAGTAACCATGACGTAAACGATTGCAAACGTCCCATCGTATAACTCGCATTCCCGTTTGTAATACCAAGTAAACGGGGCGGCAATACCGTCTGCAAGAGGTCCTCTGACTACGGGAGCTCTTTTCTTTCAAATGTCCCGGAGGAGTGAATGGTTTCTTTATATTCAGCCCTACAGGGTGGAACATGGTGTTGAGCTGCACAACATCCAACATGGAAGACATCCCCGGCCAATAACGTCGCTTGTCTGCAACCTCACCCCTCCAACATCATTACAGACGAACTAGAAAGCAAGAAAAACCACCCAGCTGACGACTTTACTAAATTATAAACCTACTGCTATCCCTCTTCATCGGTTACCTTGCCCCTCAAACTAGTCTTCCCGTCTACCGTTGCTGCAAGAATGTCACACTGCCACCACGAACATACGCACGGCAGCGGGGCCGACGGTCACGACCACCACGATCACGCGGACCACACCCACGACGACGACGTGACACCCGCGATCCAGTCGTCGCTTTATAACAGTATAGACTTTGATGCTGTCTCGACGCTTAACGAATCGGAACCCGACGCTGGGAAACGGGTGTTGAGAAAAACCTGGGATGAGAGGTTGAATACTACGCCTGAGTTGGAGAGCGATAGCGATCAGGAGTTGATTATGTTTATTCCGTATGTTATTTCTTATTTTTCTATTTCCGGAAGAGCGGGGTAGCTAATACCAAGTACGTTGTGGTGGAATTTAGTTTCGCAGGAATAGTAAAACTCCACTCCCTCCTAATCTACTCACCCCCCGACAGTACCTCCCCCCGAACCCTCAAGATCTTCATAAACCGCACCGACCTCGACTTCTCCAACGCTTCATCCGTAACCCCCACCCAAACCCTCGAAATCCCATTAGTCCCCCCTTCATCCCGTCCGGAAGTCACAGAAATCCCATTAAAAAGAGCGTTATTTAATAACGTCAGAAGTCTCACGTTATTCTTCGAGGAGAATCACAGCTATGGGGAGGAGGATGTTACGAAAATTTGGTATTTGGGGTTTAGAGGGGATTTTATGAAGGTTGGGAGGGAGCCGGTCATTACGCTTTATGAGGCGGCGGCGAATCCGAAGGATCATGTTAACTTGGTGCCGGGGGAGAAACATGTTGCCGGGGGGTCGAGGTTCGGGGCGTAGTAGTGGGTTATATGGATACATGCGGATGGGGTTTTTTTTCTCTTTGGGAGATCTCGTATCTAGTTTGGTGGAATAATGGCCACTGCCATAGCAAAGGCGGGACTAGTTCATGCATGGATTAAGAAAGGCGTTTAAAGGCGTATATTGGTTTGGCGCTTGAGATGCTTTACTCAAGCACCTGGAGAGAGGTTTATAGGATATAAAAGAAATTGTGCGCTATGCGCGTTCAATGTATTATCGTAGGTTTTAGGCTATGCAAAAAGGAAGAGAGTCTGCCGGCTCGGTCATTACAATATGCAAAATCATTGTCAGCGATGACACAAATTATGCTGGTGCGGGTGCAGGCGCCGCCGATTCCGTCTTCCTAAAGTTGACTTTCTCCACCGCGATACTTTCGTTTCCGTTCTCGTCCTTCTTGAGCTGGTAGACGTAGAGTACCAAGTTGTTTCCTTGGACCTATACCCTTATCAGCATAACCAACTTCTCAGCGGACGGAGTCCGGGAGGGATACTCACATCCATCAGCACAAAACTGGGCACAAACTCCTCATCAGTACCCAACCATCCACTGCTCATAGCCCCCGTTGCACTCCCCGGATTAACAAAAAATTTCCCTTCCATCTCATAAGCCTCAAACCTATGAGTCCCACCCCAAATCAAAACATCCACATCCATCTGCCTAGCCGCGATCAACAAAGAATCCGAATCCCCCGGAGGAATGATAGTATGACCGTGTGTGAACCCAATTCTAAACTGTCCGTGTTTTACAACTTTCGATAACGGTAAAGTTGATGATTCGTCAAAGTCTCCCTTGACGATTTGGAGGTCTGGTGCGGTTGAACGGAGGAAGTCGTAGGTTTCGCGGTCGGTTAGGTTTCCCAAGCACAAGATTTGACCGATTTTTCCGGGGACGAGGAGTTTTTTGAACTATTGTTTGGAAAAGAAAACGGCATGGTTGGGTTAGGCCTGGGAGAACCGGGTGAGGGGTTTCCCTCCAGGTGTGCCGGTTTGGTGGTTAGCTTTTGTTCGTAACTCGGCGGAAGGTATATAGCTGATATGTGTAATAAGGGGTGGTGGGATGCAAGTAAAGTACCTTTGCTGGTATCTCCTATATAAGCGTCCGTATGTCAGCATCTGCGCAAGCTTGGAAATATCCGGGTGATAGCTTACAGCGGCTCTGTCCGGAATGAAGAGGTCGCCGAGGGCGAGGACCAGCCTTGATGACATCTTGAGGTATAAAGCCGGGTGTCGATGGCTCGGTTGAAGATGTTGATTGTCAGATGGCGGAGGATGATGATGACGATGGTGGAGTCGAGATATAGGTGGGAAGTCGTCGCAAGTCGCGCAAGCCTGGTTACGTTTGGGGGAGCTTAAAATACCACGCTTCAACGCAGGAATCGATATCATAGTCCTATCTCTACCGACCACACAATCGTTCGAAGAAATTATATATTAGAGAATATCTAGTTGGTTTAAAAAAAGGGAATTGAGGATGAAGACTTTAACTATATAATCTTGGTAAATAGTATAACCGCCAACATCATACCCAACCCTAAACCTCGCCATAACAGCCCTCACCATCCGATTCTCTTCCTGACCATGAAGTACCGGTCCACTCTCAAGCTTCACCGGCATCTTCCCAATCTCTCGTTGTAACTCTTTAAGAACGTCAAGTGTGTATTCCATACTTTTCGTCCTTCCGAAGCACTTCATAATAAACGCTTTTTGTTCCGGTGCAAACACACCACCAGGCTGTTGAGATCTAAGTTTCAGGAGACTTCAGAGTTGGGAGTCTTTCGTGGCGGCGAGGGCGTGGACCAGCATGGAGGAGTATTTCCCTTCGTCGAGGTCTGATAGGGAGCCCTTTGCGCGAGCATACTATGGTAGGATCGATATTTGGTTGATACCTCGTAAGAGAAGATGTAACAATTTAGACTTACATTTTGGGAACTGAGATTTTGGTAGTCGTCACGGATTCGGAGGAATCGCCCTATGAGTGTTACCAACCCTTCGACATCGAGGCTACTACCAGAAGATCATGTCAAGTTAGAGGAAGTTGCGCTAGTTTTCGAATTCCCATTATGATATGGGTGTGGTTACTGGTTCTGAGTTGCTTCTAATCTCATAAGACGAGCAGCCATTCCGAACATCCCCTTGTTTCTACACAATTTTAGAAATCTTAGTAAATCAACGAAGGAACAAAGACTTTATGAGGGGCTAAAAAGCATGCTTCCATCAATCATCTGTATATACTCTCTCTCCGTAGGACATTTAGCATGAAAGGCCCAATGGAGATCAAGTCCCTGCCCAACATGAATATTCCTCAATTCATCCGTATAAACGACCACAGCAGCAGAACCCAACTTGAACCTCTTCAAGAGATTTAACTAATAAATAGTTTGCAGAATTCGATTGTGGTGTTCCAAAGACCATGCGAGTTGATGGTCTTCCTCGACGGAGAGGGGAGTTGTCTTCCATGTCGTCGATACCGTGTATTTACAAATTTGTTCAAAGCTTTGTGATTGGAGTTTGAGAGGAATCGGAGTGGGTGGGTATTGACTTACATTAGGGAGGAACTGTGAAGTATTTCTATGACATTTGTGATGATGGCTAGGGATCGCTCGGGGACTTTATACCGGATATCGAGAGCGTCGATTTTGACCTATCGAACGGGTGCCCTTCTCCAGACTCCCCGGTATCCTCGGTAGAGTATCAATCGTATGCTCCGGCAAAGGATAATACGGCGACGACCCTTCTCAGCATATACCTTGGACAATGCATCGCATGTACAAAGTAAACGGCATGCATGAGATGAAGATATCTTATATATTTCTCTAATATCTCATAATCTTCCCTGGCTTTGCATCTTTCGGGACGCTTTCACGTTCACTTAGAAACTCTTGTTCGTTTGATAAAACCCTTTGTTTCACTATTTCCCTCGCATCTTTTAGGCTGCAGTTTTGTGTGCGAAGGGTTTCCCATATGCCAACCTAGAACATCCGTGGGCTCTCTGGAGTTGCTCATCCGTTATGTCGAGGTGGTGGAGGTAGGTCGTGAGTGCTTATATATGAGCTTTATAACCACAAATTGACTGTTTGGTGGATGTAGATATACATAAACTTTGAACGCAAAAATAAAGACTCGGATCTTTGATAAAAAGGAGAGAGGGTGGCCATACTCTATTCCTCCGTTTATCATTCTAGCGAAGGTCTGTTGATATCGTCATTGTTATACACCTAACCATTATACTTAAATATCTATATATACAAAAAATGTATACATCTTACCATCTCCGATAAGAGCCGGGGCATTCAAAGCACCAGGGACCCCCAACCGTTTCAAATCCGACTCTGGAAGTGTAAGCCCCACTAACCCACCAAACGGCGAAATCGTTGTATGGGACATCTAAATGCTATTATTTAGCAGGTAGCTACATATCAACGCTCTAGGAAGTTAAAGATGTTCTAGGCAGGCCTTTAGAATCATGTTTTTTCCTTACATAAACCTACGAATGGATGGGTTCTCTGTTACATTTGTGCTGCCGTTAGGCAGAGTAGTCGCAGTTGTGGAGGGCAGTACGGCGGCCATCGATATCTTGAGAAGAGTTGGAAGACGGGCTTTACATATTATTGGTTTACTTACCTTGCGCGCAATGATCTAATTCTACGAGGGAAACGGGTTCGAGATAAAACTGTACCGATTGGTTAAGGAGGATGTATTTCCAAGCTTGTGATCAATTGTATTTTGATATTTTTGTTATAGAAAATACTATAAAGCGAGATGCTGTTCTACGCAGTCTGCGTTGAAGATGATCATCTGGTAAATATACAAACCTTCGCCTTTCTCTACGGCTTAGCTTCTTACGAAATATCTGGTAACCCTTCGTACGTTTATGCAGGCGATAGGACACTCTTGAATACTTGGCTGGATGCCTTGGAGTAAGAGCTACCGGTATACCGTTCTGGTTATCTCAAAATGTCACGCCTCAACGCGATTAAACTACATTCTATGCATCATGGCGGACAGGCCTTGGATATAAATATACGGGATCGGTCACATAATTGATTTTTCTAACCAATATCCTAGTACCGATCCGTATACAAGGCAAGTCACTTACTGTAATCCAGACCTGAGCCTTACTAATCTGCGTTGTCCCAAACCGGGCATCGGATACATGGCAGAGCTCGAGACGGAGCCAGCGATGTCGGCCAGGTCCGCAGGATAATATTATATCGTATTAGCGCCGGAGAATAGCCCAGTCGGCGCAGACCATTAAAAGGGATTCCAGTTCCCAGATCGATTAATCCATGGTATGCGGTGAATCCTCAATTCGATTCGGAAATAGCCATTTTCAGACCCCTCGGGCACCTCCCGACTATTTATCATTGAACCTAAAGACTGCATTCGCACCCCCTCTCGTGTTCCGACCGTTGGACCGTACTGACGTTATACATACGATTTTGCGGGGAAAAGTGCAAAATAGAGAAAAAATAGCTGGGGTCTATGCACATGCTAGCGGCCGCCCGAGGAATAGGTAGGCTTGTGAGGAGCAGAAGAGGGTGCAGGATCGAGGTTAGATCTCTGCAAGATTATCGGATGGACGCAGACGGCCGACAGCTGCTTCGGTTGACCTCATCTGCAACACTTTCTACCACCGCTGCTGCCCCACGTCGCCCCTCCACTACTGCTACAAATACTTCTACGGCTTCGTATAATAGTTCTGCTGCATCCGCCAGACTATCTCAGTTGAGCAATCATATTCCTACGGCTTCTAAGATTTCTAGTGCTTTGAGGTATTCTACTACAACTACAGACAAAATGAGCGCACAGGCCGAGCATCCTACCGTCCTGATCCCAGGACCTATCGAGTTCGATGATGCTGTATGTATATCTAATATCTTTTTGGTACCAAATATAAAATAAAAAATGATACCAACGAATATACCCAGGTCCTCCAAGCGATGTCAACCCCCAGCGAATCCCACGTTGGCATGCCGTTCGTCCACGTCTTCGGCGACACTCTAACCCAACTCCGCCAACTCTTCATCACCAGCTCTCCGGACTCCCAACCCCTCATCCTCAGTGGTTCAGGCACACTGGGCTGGGACGTAGTCGCCTCCAACATCATCGAACCGGGCGATGAAGTCCTAGTCCTCCACACCGGATACTTTGGAGATTCATTTTCCGACTGTCTGGCCACTTACGGTGCCATCCCTACACAATTGGGAGCACCGATTGGGTCCAGACCTAGCCCTCAGGAGATTGAAGATGCGTTGAAGGGGAAGAAGTATAAAGCTGTTACTATTACGCATACTGATACTTCTACTGGTGTTCTGTCGGATCCTAAGGAGGTGGCGGAGGTGGTGAGGAGGGTGAGTCCTGGGACTTTGGTGGTTGTGGATGGGGTTTGCAGCGTGGGTTGTGAGGAGATTAGGTTTGATGAGTGGGGGTTGGATGTGGTTTTGACGGCTAGTCAGAAGGCGGTGGGTGTGCCGGCTGGGTTGTCGAGTATGTACCCCTCCAAGACGGTTATGGAGAGGTGGGATTTGCTGACCGAAGGGTAGTTATGATGTTGAGCGGACGGGCTATCGAGGCTTACAAGAGCAGGAAGGTTCCGCCGGGAAGCTACTTTGCTAGCTTGAAGAATTGGTTGCCGAGTATGTTCTCTATTCCCATTCGTTTCGGAGATGAGATGCTAATCGAAACAAAGTAATGCAAAACTACGAAGCCAAAAAGCCATCCTACTTCGCCACCCCATCTCCGCAACTGGTCCGCGCCCTAAACACCTCCCTCACCCAAATCCTCTCGGTCCCTCTCTCCCAACGCTTCGAAGAACACAAGGCGGCCTCCAAGAAGATTAAAGACGCGGTCACAAGTTTTGGATTAAAACAATTGGCTAGCGAAGAGAAGTTCCAAGCTCACGGTATGACGGCGGTTTGGTTACCCGAGGGGATCACACCGGCGGATATTTTGCCGCATACGGCGAAGGAAGGGGTTGTTTTTGCGGGTGGGTTGCACAAGCAGGTTGCAACCAAGTATATTAGGATTGGGAGTATGGGGGTTTCGGTGGTGAGTTTTCCCTCTTTTTTCGAATAGTGGTGGTGGTGGTGATGCTGATGTATGTGAGATTCAGACGAACCCGGAGCTGGGGCATATTGACAAGGCGATCAATGCTTTGAAGACTGGATTGGTAGCTGCGGGGTATCAGTTGCCGTGAATTTCGTTATTATCGAAGCCTAGAGTTTTACTTGGAGATTGGACGGGATCTTGTACGATATATTTATTAGATTGCCGTTTGGATAGCCGTTAACGCGTTTAGACCGGAATGATTTGAATGTATCTTCGTAGTCGTTAATCATCTACCGAATCATTGTAGCAGCTTCGTTTAGGTGCTTAACTAAATACTTGTCGCTATAAGGTATCAAATTCGTCAAATGTATAAAGGGAAACAATACTGAGAAACGCCATCCCCCGTGCCAATAGACGCCGAATACCCTCACACCGAACCAGACAGATTTAATGAAGACTACCTCTCACTATAATCATTCAACGCCACACAGACCGCCCCCCGATGATGTCCATTGTACTGCCTTATAATACTCTGCGTCGACAGCTCCCACAGTCTGGCGAAATGATCACTACAGGCGGTAACCAAATACGCACTATCGGCGCTAAACGCGCAATCCCAAACCCACCGTTGATGACCGTGCAGCGTTGTTTCTAACGAGAATTGTTGAGGGTCCACGCACCATATCTTTGCGGTGTGGTCTGCCGAACAGGTCGCCAGGTGTCTGACGTCGGGGGAGAGGAGGACGCGGGTGATGTATTTTGTATGAGCTTGGAATTTTGTGACGGGGACGAGGGAGGTTAGGTCGCGGTTTTGGATCATGCGCCAGACGTAGCAGTTGCCCTGTTTTATGTTCTCAGTATGGTTTTTTTTATAAGATATGCAGGGGATAAGATAAATACGTACGGTATTATTACCGGCGACGAGCATGCTACCGTCCGTGGCAACCGTAACACTCCTAACGGGAACATCATCCTCCGGAATCAACTGATGCGTACACTTATTCTCCCCCAAATCCCAAATCCTCACGTTCCCCGCCTGATCACAACTAATCAACTCCCCCTGATTTGGATGAATGACGACATCATTGACGGGACTTCCATGGCTGTAATTCCTCTGCACGGTCCCCGTTCTAGTATCCCAAATCTTCACGGTTCCGTCTTCGGACGATGTTACCATCCATTTACCCTCACAATGGAAACCGACACCGGTGACGTTGTTGGTGTGACCTTCGAAGGAGAGAACGGGTGATGGGTTTGTGGATTTTATGTCGTAGAGTTTTACGTTTACGTGGCCGGCTGCGGCGAGGAAACGCTTGTCGGGGGAGATGCAGAGACGGTTAACTTGGCTGTCGGCGTGTTGGATTGTGCGGGAGCAGATGCCGGAGAGAGCTTCCCAGAATCTTTTTATATCAGTATGTTAGCAAGCTTGGAAGTTTGGATATGGGGTTCGAGGGGATATACCGTATGGTGTGGTCGTAACCGGCGGTGCACATTATTACGCTCATTGTGGTAGTTGTGTGAAGCTCAAGATGAAGCTTCTTTCTTCCTACCTTCTATCGTACGTTTGATGAAGCTGCGATGTAGGGTAATATGTAATATCGCGATGCTGATGGTAGTAGGTAATAAGTAGAAGCAATGGAGTCGCGAAAGCAAAGCAGCTCATTCACTCAAAGAGAAATAGCCGACGCCAAGACCGGGCGCATGACATCGCCGCCAACAGCGACATCATTCCCAGCCAAACCTCCTTCCCATCCCCTCCAACCTCGACTTCAACCTCAACTTCAACCTCACTACTATCATACTATCACCACCACTATAATAACAGAATCGCTGGCAGCCAAAAGACAAGATGTCATTCGCCCGCCTCTCAACCCTCGAATCCCAACCTACCACCGACCGTTCGACCGGCTACTCCGACGACCCGGAATTCCAACGTCTGACCCAATCCCTCTCCTCCCGACTCTTCAACCTCACCTCCAACATCACAAAGGCAAACCATATCCTTTCACTCCTCGGCACAAAGAAGGATTCGCAGGAAACTCGCGATCGTTTACAAAAGCTTTTGTCGGAGACCAGGGATGGGTTTAAACAGATCGGTGAAGGGGTTAAGAAGGTTCAGTTGTGGGAGAATGTTAGCGTACGTCATCACCCGATACCCGGTCAAAATAGTATTTCTGGGTAAATTTTATATTAATGGGAATATATAAAATAGCCCCAACAACGCTTCATTCAGGAAAAACTCTCCCGCGAATTCACCGCCGCCCTTCCGGACTTCCAAGCCGTCCAAAAGCTCTCCTTGGAAAAACAACGACAATACGTAATCCAAGCCCGCACGGCATTAGACACAATAACCCACCATGATGAAAACATCTCCCACCCGCCTTCCCCAGGCGGTGAACCCGGCGAAACAATGCCATTGGTCCTCCAACAAACCGCCCAATTACAATTAGCTTCCCAATCCGACGTCGACTTTCAAGAATCAATGATTCAAGAACGTGAAGAGGAGATCAGAGATATCGAAGAAGGGATTACGCAGCTTAATGAGATTTTTAGGGATTTGGGAACCATGGTGAATGAACAGGGGCATATGGCTGAGAGGATTTGGACGAATATTGATAACACGAGGATGGATACTAGAGCTGCGAGTAGGGAGCTTACGACGGCGGCGAGGAGTCAGAAGGCGGCGA
This sequence comes from Arthrobotrys flagrans, assembly GCF_004000055.1. Taxonomy (NCBI): domain Eukaryota; kingdom Fungi; phylum Ascomycota; class Orbiliomycetes; order Orbiliales; family Orbiliaceae; genus Arthrobotrys; species Arthrobotrys flagrans. The sequence continues at coordinate 3,722,890 of NW_027137556.1, forward strand.
GGAACAGAGCATGCTGTTTGTTGTTGATTTTGGCGGTGGTGCTGTTGGTTGTCTTTTTGGCTGTTTTGACTTGAAGAAGTAGAGGTGGAGATGGGCTGACGGGGGTACTAACTGTATACCGGCCGATATACCTTCCCTTTGGAAGAACGGAGAGGTGGTATGTGTTTGCGTTCGCTCTATACACTATTTGCATTTTGATACCTACTGTTTCGTTCTTGTTCTCGTTTCCCTCTGGTGGGCTTTGCTCTCGTTTTTTGATATAGAGGATAATCGTGCGAGGGGAACGGCGGTTTATAATCTTTTGTGGTTTGGGTCATCGCGGGCGCTATACCTTTCTTTTGCTCGTACTGTCTTTTGTATGTATTTTGTTCCATACATGCTTTTTCTCCTCTTCTTCTCATTTGGATGACATTTCTTACCGGACTTCGATAAGATACATTTATGTCGAGAGATGGCGGTCATAATTAGACATGATCAGATTAGGGGGGCCGTAAATCAATAATCTAAACTTTTGGGAGGTATGTACAGGTCGTGAATCGTAAAGTAGTGAAGATTAGGATGATGCTTTAGGCTGCTCGACCTTCTCAACGAGGTCGCTAACACCCAACGCCCTTCCAATCTTAACTTTCCGCATGACCTCCTTTGGTTTTTTATCTTCCTGTCCTTCATCACCAACCGGATCACCTTCATCTTCATCACCGGCACCTTCACCACCTTCGGCATCGGTCTTTTTCTCCTCCTTTTTGTACAATGCTTCCTCTTTCTTCACAGCATCCCAGATGAAATCGAGGTTTTGCTTCATGGAGTAAGCGTCTTCACCGTCGGCGTAGTATTTCGATTCTACCTTTTCGACTTCGAATTGGAGGGTGTCTTTGTAGAGTTTTAACGCGGCTTTGTTGGAGACGCGGACGTGGAGGGAGACGTATTTTGCGCCGAAGGTTTCGACCATTGCTTTCTCTATCATTACCATCAATATCACCTTCTTTCTTAAAAGAGGGGAGGGAGCGGGGGGAACATACGACTCTGCCTCATAAGTTTCTCAGCAAGTCCCAACCGTCTATGAGTCCTCATAACGGACAGAGAAGTAATATGACCATGAGGGATACCATCCACGGGCTCTTCTTCCATCTTTGCTAATACATAACCCACGATCTTGGGAGGATCATGGGGGGATTTTGGAGGTTTCGAGAGGTCGATGGCGACGTATGAGAGTTGAGGCCAGGTTAGGGCGTGGTAGAGGTAGTATTTTGCAAAGTAGTTTTCGGGGAGGTTTGTGATGTTGCAGGTTTGGACGTGGGGGATGTGGGAAGGGTGGAGCATTACGATGTCCATTTTGGCGGTTGATTCGCGAGGTGGAGCTGATGAGGGTGCTGGTGCTGGTGGTTGGAGGGGTCAGAGAGGGTGGGCTTGAGGATGAGGATTGGGGTATGGTGAAATTACTGGATTGGGATAGCTACCGTCTACAGTGGTTTCGGGGTTGGTTCTGCGTTGATGCACGGGGACGAACAGAATGTGGGAGACAAACGCAACGCAAACACTGGGGGGCCGCAAGTCCACCACCCACTTGGCATTGATATCGATAGTTCTGGCTATACGACATACACTCGCGCTGCTCTCAGCAGCAGCGGGGACCCAACCGGGAATGGCCGCCGGCGATGGGATTTGATAAAGAGAGAGAGGGAGAAAAAAGGGACCCAGTCCCAAGGAAGGGCAAGCCTGGCACGGGCAAACTCATCCCGGAACGACGGAACCGGGGCAAATAAGGGCGCCTAAGAAGCGCCAACTCCAGCCGCGATATCGGCTCGGCTACGGGATCACGTGGGAAGTTTGGTAGTAGTGGAAGAACTAGCCGCCGGTGGAGCAAACCCGACCATGTCGCCTAGGCCCTGCTACCTGTGTTGGTCTATTAAACAGGGCAACACATTTATTGTGTTATTTTGTTTGTCCCCGTGCGTTGCGTGCCCCCGTGCTGAGGCTCCCCGCGTTGTGTCCTGTGTTGTGTATTCGGGGCTCGACAGCCGCCAACGTCTTGGTTTTTCCATTATCCTTCTTTCTGGTGCACTTTGTCCCTCCACGCGCTTCTCATCACCATTCACCATCCACCAACATCATCACCATCACCTCCAACCTTCCCACCACCTTCATAATCACCATCATCTTCATAATTATCACGAACCATTCGCCCTCACGATGTCGCAGCGCTCCTCCGCCTTCGGAGGCAGCACAATGTCTGCAGCATCAGGTACATCACTATCATCATCACGCCGCTTCCCATCGGCCCTCGAACGTAACAACCCGGACGTACGTCCGTCAATTCTCGCGCTCGTCGACACGAGCAAACCGATTTCACAGCAGGTCGACCAGATCAAGGCGGCCACGAAACGAGAGGCTGGTTCTGCCAGCCCTCGTGTGACGTCGGGAGACAGCGATGTCTTCCGGCATTCGCAACGTGGTCCGCCGCGATCTAACGCGTCGCACCATTCCGCCAGATCTTTCGGCAGCTTCGGTCTCACTCCCAGCACGAGGAGACAAACCAGCGGCGAGCTAGGAAAGGGCGACGATGGCCTAATCGTGGCGATGAGGAAGAAGGCCGCAGAGGAGAGGAGGAGAAAGCACCTTCGGGAGCTGCGTGCTTCCCAGGCGGGGAGCACCTTCTCGAGAGATGACTTTGGGGCCTCGAGGCTGTCAAACTCGTCCTTTGGCATCTCGCGAATCGGCCTCCATTCGACGACGGGGTCTGGGATTCGTCCCGCCTCGTCGTTGATGGGGACCCGTCCGCAGAGATTGCCACCAGCCGCCACCACCAGCGCCTCCCCACACCGCTTCGAGGACCTCAGATACGTCCAAGAGGTTCTGGCCAGGTCCAGAGGGACCTCGGCCGTGAGCAGCCGGACAAGCTCGCCAGAGGCGACGAAGCCGGAAAGTCCCTACGCAGCATTAGCTGCTAGGGCACGGGGTGCCTTGTTCGAAAACACAAAGGGCATCCAGGAGGCGAAAGCGGAGAGGAGGAAAGAGGAGGCGAGGAGGAGGGAGAGGGAGAGGGAGCGTCAGAGGAGGGACGCGAGGATGGAGATGCTCGCCAAGTTGGCAGCAGAGGAGGAGGAGGAGCGTCTCCGGCAGGAGGAAGAGGTGCTCTCGGCGAGCAATCGCAAGCGCGATGCCGCCGGGACCCTCCGATACTCGCCGGAGGACGCGATGGACAACTCCGTCCATCCATACGGAAAGGAGGCCAAAGACCCGCGAAAGCGGTCTTTGGCCGCTGACTCGCTGACAAGGGATCAGCAGCCAGCAAAGAGGTCCCGGTCCTCGGAACCGGCCGACGAAAGGCCGCGGTCTTCGGACCGAAAGCTGATGCCACCACCGCCAGCTCCCACCTTGCCCTCCCCGCCGCCCCCATCCACCACCAACCAGCCCTCTCTCGGCCTCGGGCCAGGGGAGATGGCCGTCGAGGAGGAGGAGGAGGAGGAGGAGGAGGAGGAGGAGGAGGAGGAGGAGGAGGAGGAGGCTAATCATCTGGCTAATCATAGTGTGGAGCCGGAGATTGGGATGCCAGTCTCGTTGTTCCTGCCGTCGAATGCCTCACTTGGTGGGACACCAATCGCTCGCGACTTTGCCTACCCAGGCGGTCCCGTTTTCAACCCCGAACCAGTTCATGCGGGGTCTGATACCGAACCCGACGAGGACCCAGAGGAGGAGGAGGACGACGAGCAGGAGGTGACGGAAGCCTCGGGCAACAAGCAGCCCGAGGTCGTCAGCCTCCTTGACAGCGACGAGGAGGAGGAGGAGGAGGAGGAGACCATCGAGGGATTTGGTGGTTACGACGATGAGGAAAGCGAAGACGACGACGACGAGGAGGGGAACGAGTCTAGCAGCGACGATGACGGCGAGAGCGATGACGAGGGTATCGTGGAGCCGACCATCATACCGATTTGCAGCTCACCAGTCCCGGAGAGCATCCATGACGAAGATGCCCCGGAAACCAACGGCTCGGCAGCACACCTCCCGGACAGCTCCCTCACCGAATACAGCGTGCCTACTTTGGCCGCCCAGAACAATGTTGCCACCCAGAACAGCATTCCCGCCACAAGATCCCGATCTTCAACCGCCCAAACATCTTCACAAGAGAAGATGTGGATGCGTGAAAGCGGAGGCAGGCTTATGCGCTCTGCATCCCCTGAGAATGTGGGAATTGCGTTAACTGCACCGAGTAACGACCAAGATGCGCCGAACGACGACGATCACGATGTGCCGCACGATGACGACCATGATGCGCCGAATGGTGATGAAGCGACGGGCTCCGAGCTACCTATTGACCCGCTTTTGAACCCTGGTATCGACATCGCCGTTCCGGCTGCCGCACGCGCCCATTAGGAAAGGTGTCATTTCTGATGTCTCTGGGCCACTATCATATGGGGTTTCATTTGTCATACTTTCTATTTGGCGTCGTTAACGGCTCTCATATCCCTCGTCCGCCTGAACATTACTTTTCTTATCGAATACGTCTGGTCACTTTCTGTTAAAGGTCGACTGTCCTCTCGATTCCGGATTTACTCTTCTGGTCTCTGTCATGGTTAATAGCTGGACCTCACTACTCTGGATCGGTTTACGTCTCTCTACCGCGATTGCCGACTTCGAGTGTATTCCTCGAGTCTCCGACATAGCCTCTATCTTTCTCGATTCCACGATCCTACCCGAATTTCGACCGTCCTCTCGATTTCGGATTTCATTCTCTGTGTCGTCGTTCATGACTGGATTGCCTACTGTCTCACCGACATTCAGCATCTCCCGTCTCTCTCATATCCATCAATCCTCATCTACAGAGATCCGGCTCGACTGTCCCCCTCGACGCTAGATCCGAATCTTTACATATCTTGATTTGTGGCTCGATGGTATTTTTTTTTTATGGATGGACGGTGCTCATTCTTTTCCAACATACTGCGCGATAACTCATCCGGCGTTTAGCATTTCCTCGCACATCATTATCATCATTAGAAATTGCCTCTGTACCGATAGCCGACTCCCCTCTTATCCTGCTCAAGCTGATACGCCTTTATTATCCGCCGGCAGACACATACCGTTGTCACGATGCCGCATTATTGTCGATGCATATTCGAGAGAATGATTGTTTACATTTTATCTTACTGGAAAGCAGCCAGTATTAATGACGTCCACGCTTTCCGCCTTTGTATTGACTGGAGCTACGGGCGAGATAAGGCAGGACAGGACGAAAAAGTCTTTATCATACAACTTTTTTTTTTCTTTTTGTGTACTATAGCTACTTACTCTGGGCAGAAGCAATGGGCGGCGTTACATACATGCTTTTTTGTTTGGTTTTTTTATTAATCGTCTGGTTTTTTACTTGCTGTTGCTTTTTTAGCGATGTGGTTAGATTGTTGCTTGCACGGATGCATGCTATTTTTGTGGATGATGGATTTAGCGGCCATAGCTGGGTGGTTTTTATAAGATAGGATGGGATGAATGAAAGAAGAGACGAGGCGGGGGGTCTCTATTGAGGGCCGCTATATTATTGTGCAGATCAGTACTACGTAGTATGAGATCCGATTGTGATTAAGTGTATCTTGCTATCCTCTGCATACGCTCTAAACAAGCACTAGACTAAATCCTCCCACGTATAAGGCTTGTCTCGAGTGCCAAGTCACATAAAGTCATCCTCAAAGTCCTCGTAGCTCTGGCCGTGCTGGTTGCTACTACCAGCTCTTGCACTATCGTCGTTCCATTCGTCGTAGGCATGATCCTTTTGATACTTTATCTCCTGTCGTTCCTGTTCTACTTTCTTTTCTTCCTTTTTCTGTAATTAAACCGCGTATTATATTAGCATTGTAACCCAGCAATTCAAACACCAAAGGGGAGATAAACACACCCTTTCCTGCTGCGCAATCCGTTCCCTCTTCCTGATCTCTCTCAGATGATCCTCTTTCTGCTGATACAGATCTGGGTATTCCTCCCGTTTCGTTTTATTGAGACGGTTAACGATGGGGTTCTGTCGTTGGATGACTGTGATCCTTTTGACCTTTTTGGGGTCTTTGAAGGAGACTTGACCGACGGCCATGCTGCCGTCTTTTCTTAGGTTGCTCCATGGCGTGTAGATTATGGCGACGTTATCCTTTTTGTTGCCTTGCCCGGGTTAGTAGCTTTTCTCTTTTTCCTCCCTTTCCAACATATCCATACTCTCAAAAATAACATTCCGAGGGTTATAATCTAGGGAGACATGCCTTCGATGCTATTCGCCTTGGTCAACTGGGCCAGATCGGTGAGTAAATCTTCCGGAATGTCTTCCCACGAATCACCCTCGCGGAGGCGGAGGTAGATATGTGCGGAGGAGAGCTTGTCGGCGTGGAACCAGACGTCTTCGTCCCAGCCGTGTTTGATGAGTTCTTCGTCTACACACATATATATATATATATATCAGTATCGACGTTGGTATCTTTGGTTGGGTGAGTGGTAATTACTTTCGACTTTGTCTTTCCCGACGTAAATGTACGCCGGGGGGTCGACGACGTTGGAGGTAAAGTAGAAGACCATTGTGATGGAAGGGGGGTATGGGGTTATCGATCGTGGGATATATTATCGGCGGGCGGCAGAGGAAGAGTGTGGGGAAGGTGGGAAGTCTGTCGCATGCAAACATATGAAATTTTTCGGCTCGCGAATCCATCTTTACATCCTTTTCCCACCAAGTACAACAAGGAAGGCGAGTTGTATATCCAACGAGGATTTTATATATAGCGCGGATACCGTGGATATTTAAGACTTCATCCGCTGGTATATCTTATTTTACGAATCGAATTCCGATTTGACCAATTTCTTACATTTATCGATTCGCCATCGTCATTGCGTCCGCCGAAATCCTATTTCGACCGCACTGTTGAAAATACCACATTCCCAACACACAACTTCAACTTGACCGAAAAGTCGGATATCAAAAATGACCGACATCTCCTCGATCCTCCAAGGCGGCTACCACCACCCCCTCTCCCGAACCTGGCAAGGCACCACCCAGCTCACAAAATCTATGCTAATCTACCCCCTCTTCATAACCGACAACCCCGACGAAGAAACCCCCATCTCCTCCCTCCCCAACCAATCCCGCCGGGGTCTAAACAAACTGGTCCCCTACCTGACCCCTCTGATCGCGAAGGGTCTGAAATCCGTAATCCTCTTCGGCGTCCCCCTAGCCGAAGGTACAAAAGACAGCTGCGGAACTTCCGCCAACGATCCCAACGGTCCCGTGATCTCCGCTATCAAACTTTTAAGGAAGGAGTTTCCGGAGTTATTCATCGTTTGCGATGTTTGCCTTTGTGAGTATACCGATCACGGACATTGTGGGATTTTGAGGGAGGATGGGACCTTGGAGAACGAAGCTAGTGTCAAGAGGATTGCGGAGGTGGCCGTGAGTTATGCGAAGGCTGGGGCGCATTGTGTGGCCCCGTCGGATATGATGGATGGCAGGATTAAGGGGATCAAATTGGGGTTGATTGAGGCTGGGTTGGCGCATAAGGTTTTGTTGATGAGTTATGCGGCGAAGTTTGCGGGGCCTTGGTATGGGCCGTTCCGTGAGGGTGTGTATACGTCCTTCCTCCCCACTGTACTCTTGATTTATGGCGAGATGCTAATGGAGTTTTTAAACAAAAAGCCGCCGGCTCTGCCCCCGCATTCGGCGACCGTCGCTGCTACCAACTCCCCTCTAACGCCCGGGGCCTCGCCCGTCGCGCCATAACCCGCGATCTCTCCGAAGGCGCCGACGTAATAATGGTCAAACCCGCCGCTAATTTCCTCGACATAATCAGTGATGCCAAACAGGTTTCCCCTGATACTCCCATAGCTGCGTATCATGTTTCGGGAGAGTATGCAATGTTACATGCTGCTGCCAAGGCCGGGGTGTTTGAACTCAGGAAGGCGGTGGAGGATGTTATGACGGGGATTTTGAGGGCCGGGGCGACGATTATTGTTAGTTATTTTACGCCGGAGTTTTTGGAGTGGTTGGATGAGTAGGTTTCGGTGGGATTGAAAGATACCGCATGGGCTTTCCTTTCGTAGATAAAGAAATGGGGGGGGATCTCTACTTTTCCAATGAGATCGTGGACATATTACCATGCTTCTTAGTTAGATTGGAGAGCTCGATATCAATCTCGCCACTGCGGTCTCGAGATTTTAACATCGATGTCGATATCGATAGATTACTCCGAAGCTATCGAATAACCTCACCCTTGTCCTGGTTCCGAGGCTAACCCTCGTCCACCCCGTGTTGTTGCTTACAAAATACCACAATCTCATTCGGCCTTCCTCCCAGCTAAGCTCAAGTAACCGAACCCAAACTCTTAGCCCGTGCGCCCGACATGTATCAAAAAAGTTTCGCCATTCTCTCTTCCAAAAACCTCAACCACATCTTCCCCCCCCCATCAAAGGAAACCAGCGGGTTCTATATAAAATCCTCAAAAAAATGTCGCTATTCACAAGATCACTCCTTCGCGCCGTAAGTCTGTTCCACCCCATCCCCGAAGTCTAAAACTCAAAGCTAATTAGTAATATAACATCTCCGTACAGACCACCCGCCCCGCCTTCACCCCCACCACACCCCGTCTCCTCCCCCGTCTCCTCGCCCGCTACCTCTCCGACTCAACCCGCGCCGCAATCGACAATGCAATCGCCACCTCCCCGGTAGTCCTATTCATGAAGGGTACCCCGGAATTCCCACAATGCGGGTTCTCACGTGCCAGTATTCAAGTGCTGGGTTTACAAGGAGTTGATCCCCAGAAGTTTACGGCGTTTAATGTTTTGGAGGATGATGAGTTACGGCAGGGTATTTCCCTCCCTTCCCATGTTGCGAGCTAGGTGGTGGTGGTATTTATTCGATATTGATCGTGGATGTGGGTGCGTAGGAATCAAAGAATACTCCTCCTGGCCGACAATACCGCAACTATACGTCAACAAGGAATTCGTAGGCGGATGCGATATCCTCATGTCGATGCACTCATCCGGTGAACTGTCGGAACTATTTGAGAAGGCTGGTGTGTTAGCTCCCAGCGAAGAAGCCGAACCAACATCATCCGAGGCAGCAGAGGCCGAGAAGAAAGATTCTACTAAGGCCGAGTAGGTTAAACAAATAAAAATAACAATCAAAAAAACTTAGAATGAGGTATGAATCTCAGAAATTCTTCTTTTACCCTACCTCAAGTGGGCTGTATATATAACATAAAAGAAGGTTTTCATGCTGGAAAACATTGGGTATTTTATGAATAACTGGGGGTTTTCTGCTTCTTTCCTCCCCCCAAACGGTGGAGTTTTTACGTGATAGTTTCGTCATCCTGTGTAAGATAGTTTGTTGTTTTCTTGCGAATGGATAAGCATTTTGAATTTAATGGATTTGATCATCATGATGATAACGAGTAGGCTGTTTTCTATCCACCTATGCATACCAAACGCTGAAGATAAATAGAACAAAAGTAGGTATTAATACTGCTGCGCAGCTGTCGGGTCCGGCTGTGACCAGGGAAAAAAAAAAACGCTCAGACGATATATCCATCGACGGAAAATAAACCCACCCGGGTACCCGTCTACCAAATGGTAGAAGAATAGAAAAATGAACCAAAAACCGCCCCGCAAACGCCCAAACAACCCCTCTAAAGGGGAAAAGGAGGCCATGACACCGATGTTATAAACAAAACCTCTTATACCTTTAAAAAATAAAATAATTCAACCAGCAATCAACCTCTCAATTCGCCAGGAACGTTGCGCCCCGTCTTATAAATAACGGCATGTCGACTAAGACCTCCTGTTCTTCGATTCTATTCCCAAAGTTAGCTATCAAAAACTTGCCTGTCCGAACAGCAATATAGAATCCTCACCTTCTCAGCCTTTCTAAAAACCACCTTTCCACACTTTTCCAACGATACAGGAACAACCTCATTCTGGTCAATCCCTCTAAACTCATCGAAAGTCATATCTCCCCTTTTCCTCGTCCGGCCCCTCAGATCGACTTTATCATCTTCGGTCTTACATTCGCTTCCATCGGCCTCGAGGACTTTGACTTTGCCTTTGATGCTTGGAAGATCCCGTTTACATGAACGGTGGAGGTGCAGTGCTCTGGGGTTGCGATTATACCAGGCCTCGTAACGTTCCTTCCGCGGTTGTGATGTTCGAACTCGATGACCCTCGGGGAGCTCGCCGACTGCATCCACTTCGACACCAGATTGAGGCATCATTGGATGTGAAACTCCGAACTCAAACTCATAGTCGGTTATCGAAGGACGAGGACCAGGGGAAGACAATTGGCGACTCACCCCGACGGTGCCCTCGAGTTCCCGACATCGTCTTTCGGCAGCTTCAAGGCGCTCGCGCAAACTAAGCTCAAGTTCCTTCCGTCGTTCGAGTTCGTCTTCGAGGTCTTTGGCTTTAGATGTTTCTTCCTCCGTACGGCTGTTGCTTTGTTCGCTCGAGCCTCCATTCGGTGCTAATTCCAAGTCATCTAACTGTCGCTGATGAGCGTGGTCTGAAGCTGGGTACTCTAGACCCGAGACTAGCTGATGGATGTTTGGAAGTGCCAATCTCGGATGTTCAAAGTCCTTCTTGTCCGCTCCAGATGATTCCTTGAGGGTCCGTATTTCCTCCTCGTAGTGATACTTCAAGAGTTCGTATGTCAGATTGGATGATTTGAGATCTTCCAATTCGCCCTGATTTTGTTGTATAGTCTCTTCTAGCTTCGCCTTCGCCTCTCCTAACTTCTTGTTCTCCTCTTCTAACTCTTTAATTTTGGTATCCTTATTGTTGATTTGCTTCCACATGTCTGTCAGTTGCTCCTTCGTGTAGCTGCTCTGGACAGCATAATTATCCAATTTCTTCTGGAGATTATCGTTCGACAGCTTGAGTTTGGCATTTTGGGCAAGTGCCTCGTCGCGTTGCTTCCGAAGTGGTGCACGTTTCTTCCACATTTGTTGAAATTCCTCCTTCGCGTAAACGCTCTGGACGGCCGCATTGTCCAATTTCTTCTGAAGTTCCGTGTTCAGATCTTTAAGTTCTTCAATTTGCTTGGAAGTTTCATCATATAAGCCTCCTATCCCGGCGTTGGCGAGCCCCGGTAATCGAGCTCGGGAAGCTTGTCCCTGAAGTCTTGCGACCTCATGTTCCAAATCCAAACACCTCTCTTTCGATCTCTGAAGCTCCAAATTCGCCTCGTTGGAGTCTTTCTTCGCCTGATCGAGATGGCTTTTCACACTCTCTATGTTTTGAGCAAGATCATTCTTTTCATTGATCGCAGCCTCGAGTTTCTCAGCTTGGCCCTCCGTCTCCGCTACAAGTTGTCGATAATCCTTTTTGGAATCGTTCAGTCTGTTCTGCAACGTTTCACATCGCCTTTGTAGTCTCTCAAACTCCATGATCCTGGCCTTCAACACGCTCAGCTCCTTTTCAGCTTTCTCATATCGTGTTTTTGCACTAGCGAGTTGCCCTTCCGGCTCCAGAACGCTTCCAACATCCCCAGGAGAACTCTCAATCTGCTTCTCGAGAATCCCGACCCGATTCTTAAGTCTCTCGCACTCCTCCTTAGCCTTCCTAGCACTCCTCTTGTACTTCTCAGACCTCTCCTTTTCCTTTTTCAACTCCTCCTCCACATCCTGTTGCTCCTCTATTCGCCGAAATAGATGGTCAGCTAGGGCCATCCCCTTTGCAGCTTCCTCCTCCGACAGCGAGCATTTCGGTCTATAAGATTCCAACTCCTCGACTTGGGTTTTATACCTTTCCCTAACTTCATCTTCCGCCGCATCGTAGTTTTCGTGAAAAGTTTCAAATTCCGCATCGATATCGATATCTCCGGGATCCAAACTAGGTGAAAGAGGTTCTGTTTCTTCAAACGCTCTTATATCGCAAGGCATATCGGTCGGTAGATGTACGCCTTGGCCTAACGCTAGCGATAGGAGGTCTTGCGCTTGAGGAGAATTCATCATGAACATCCCCTCCTGTGCTTGCGGTTGTTCGGGGGTGGGAGTTTCAGGTTCTTCGCTTCGTGGAGGCTCTAGGGTGGTTCCACTGTTAAAGATTATGTCGCTCAACCGCATAAGGCTTTGTGTCGGCAGAGGTTTAAATTTCCCGATCTTCGGGCTCGTAGAAGCGTTTCGAGCTGGAGCCGGAGCTGCCTTGGATCCATCTACCGGTTCCGTTAGTTCATCATCTTGCTCAATAACACCGTTTTCGGCTTCCCCGGCCTCGACGGTTGCGGCGGCCGCAACTGTATGATCTTCCACAACCTGCTCTTCCACTTCTTGATGCGGCTTATCGAGAATCGTTGGCTCCTCATTCAAGATTTCCTCGTTCAAAACGACACTGGGAGATTCAACCCTTTGGCGCTTGGAAGGATGCTCCGGGTCGGCTACCAGGGTGGTATCCTGTTCTCCAAGCTCAGGTTCAACAGTCGGGCTAACATGTCTTTTCCTAGAGGTTTGAGCAGCCTGCGTAAACCCACTATCCTGATCCTTCTTCCTCGAGTCCTTCTCCAAGCTCCCCCGTTCGAGCCGTGCCACACGTCGAGCACGAGATGTTGAATTCTCTTCATCGTCTTTACCACCACCTTCCGAATTTGGAGATGGTGATTTATTCCTCTTTTGATAGGATGCTGATCTCCGTGTCCTCAACACTGACGGAGCGTTATCACCCCTATCCCGGATTCTCCCAGCGCTACCAACCCTTTCCTCCCTCCTAGGTGGCAGCGACTTATCCCTGTTCCGACGAGACTCCAACTGTACATCCTTCGCCTTCCCAGGAGCGTCTTCAGTGGTATCTTTATCAATACCCTCTTCTGCATTCTCAATCATCGGTGTAGCCAGTGTGATAGACGGGCTATGGGACGATGCTCGTCGAACTGTATCTTTATTCCGTTTCTTGGGCCCTAATCCGTAAAGCCCACCACTACTACGTTTCGCAGAGCTCCCCAGAGATTGTCGCGAGACTCTCTTTCCTGTAGAACCTGTATTAGCCCCGCTAGGTGTTCCCGATTTAGTAGTAGTCTTCCTAGATCTACTACAAGAGCGGCATGTCCAGCTGGTTACTTTATAGCCCCTGATATAAAATTTAGTTACTTGTTCCACCATGCAATGAATAGAAGGTTAGGGGGACGAGGGTACTGACATATTCTCCAACCCGGCATTACAACTTCGATGCCACGCCCTCTTGCACACTTGACACTTGACGGGGTGGTCTGCCGAGAGAGCACCATTCTCGCGTCTACAGGCTATGCAAACGTCTTTGTTCATCGAAGAGCGTGTCGTTGGAGGCGTAGGGGTGTTTTCGACGGGTGCAGGAAGTGATGGTGGTTGTGGTGATGGAACGAGCCTTCGAGAGATCTTTGATCTAGATGATGCCCTTGGACGAGATGAATCTGTTGGTGTAGTAGATACAGCTGGACTCGCAGCCTCTGTCGTGTTCTCTTCGGGATTAGGCAGGGTTGTTGAAGGCTGCTATGATGAAGAAGCTAGGGATTAGTGGGTTGTTTTGATGAGGGAATAGATGGATATAAAGAACTTACCAGAGCTTCTCGATTCTCAGGGTCGATTGAATCTTTAGTGAGGGACACGTCTAATGAAGGATTGTCTGTTTCATGTGTGTTTTCTTTAGTTGATGGAAGAGTGGATGGAGGAAGAGCTGGTGAGATGGGAGGGTTTTGGGTTGGTTGTTGATGTTCAGCAGGAGGTGCGGGTATTTCAGCAGGAAGCTCGGCAGCAGGTCCACCCTCAGTTGGGGGCTCTGACACTCCAGAGATATCTTCGGTTCTGCAAACATCACTGCAAAACAACAGTTAGAGATATGTGTATGGACCGATATTCGTCTACGCAGTTAACTTATCATACCTAATTTGCTCTACGATATTCTTGGAACTTTCACTAACTGCTTTCGTTGCTGAAGAATCATCGACGGGTAGCGGTGGTACGCATTCATCAACGACTGTCAGGATTTCGACAACTGGTTTATCTGCCGGGGCTACCGGAACGGATAAAGAACTTCCAGAGTCGCTCTTCTCGACCTCCGCCTCCGCCTCCACCATTGCTACTTCTGTATCCGAAGGTTTCAAAGGTTCCGAGGGCGACTTCGCACTATCCAAATGTTCATCTTGGTGGCTTTGAGACAGGTTGGTTGGACCGGGCCCATCTACCTCCGTAGCATCACCATTTTTGTCACCCTTTTCAACAGTCACCAACTCCTTTTCAACGGCATCATCACTCATGGTCTCCGCTCCACCTGAAAGTGCCCCTCGCATCAAATTTTTAAGTACCATTTCTTTGTATTCTGCAACCGACACAGTATACCCACACCCCGGAAAACACCAATACTTCATAACCCCAGAAACTTTCTGTTCGCTATAGGTAGTCTGGTGAGATTGAATCCCATGCTGACCGGGGCATTGGACTAGACGGCCGTTTTTGCAGTATGATTCGGCTTGAAAATCAGGTGCAGGAGTAGATCGCCGGCCCACCGTCGCAATATCATCATCGTCCCATAACTGAGAACTCCCCACACCCCGACGAGCACTTCCAGATCTAAATTGCCCATTCCTCTCTTTCGTTCTCGGTCGTGAGTTGTGACGCTGAGGGGAGGGTCTTTCCGCACTACTTCTTTCCTGTGATAGGCTTGGCGTTTTATCCTGACTTGAAACAATCGTCGAGTTTATAGCTGTATCAGGGAGTTCGTCATTTGTAGCTACAGGTGGGCTCCGCTCGGTTTGCTGTGCATGTGCATGAGAACCCCGTGATGATGTATATGTCGGCTGATCGGCAGATTCAACGGGTACTTCTGAACCTGGGGGTTCAGCTACACCTTCTGGGGGACGAGAAGCGGGTGGGGTGGCGCTTCCGGTTAAATCGAGTATAACTGCATCTCTATAAGAGAATCGTTAGATATCATTCTGTGACTCGGATAGTGATTCCACCACAATGGATACTTACGGCTTTCGCACTCCTACCCCTGGTGGCACCGTTTGGTTCTATTTGCAGTATATAAGGCCATGTCAGCTAGGACCCATAAAACCTTCAATCTCAGATCCCATCAAATAACGTAAACGCAATTCCAACTCCAATCAGATCTTTTCAGTTTATTTCTTGTTTAATCGTCAATGGAGCCTCCTTAACGCTACCTGCCTTCCCACTCCCATCCATACCCCAATAAGCCTTCTCCTTAAGCTCAAACCACTTCCCGTAATAATGTCCCGAAGAACACCAGTGCCATTCAGAGTCCAATGTATATAGCCACCACAGCCAAACTTGTTTTGTATAGAATTCGGTGTAACCCACTGCCATTGGTCCCTGGATCCACGATGGAAATATACAACCCTAAAGATGCACCACCAGAAGTAGCATAACCTTAAGGAAGATCCCAGGAAGGAGACGCCATACCCGGGTCGCGCGAGGAGCGGTGGCTGTCGACAAGATCTTCGAAGAGTCCCGTTAAAAAAAACCGGTGGATATAAATCTTCCCACACCAGGGCCTCGTATAAAAATCGTTCTTGCCGGTTGAAACTGTGGTGTATGCTATTGCATCGAAGGAACAACTGAAGACTCGGGAGGGTAACGAGCAAAGTCCAGAGAAGAACTTAAGGGAGTAATAGATGTTTGACGGAGTGGTCAGTCACAGCAGCAGAAGCTGTATTCAGACCTTTTACCAAAAGCAAAAGCTTCATCATCGCGTTGGAAGGTATAAAAGAAGAGGTGTATTTCCAGTTCGGGGAAATAACCAGAGCTATGACTACAGAGCAAAGTAAATTAATTCCAAGAATAGGGGTTTGGCTTACGCTAACATCTCCTTCATCGTTATCATCAATAACAATAGCATTTCTAGCATTAGATCCATCTCTTATCGTAGTACTTGGTGGCTGAGGAGTATTATCATTCGAAATCCAAATAGGCGATGCCATCTTGGCACCAAAAAGGCGAGCAAGCCCAGCGATTCGTCCAATATCTGCAGATTCGGTATATGTTGGTAATTCCGTATCGTTTCCTTCACATCGTGTATCTCAAAGTCCCAGATTTCTCAGTCGAAATCTCGAACCGGGTCCTGGGGTGGTGGCGGCGATGTAGTGCGCTATAACATGGCTGATAAAAGATCAAGCTCAGGACCTTTTTCAGGTACAGTTTTTTATGTATTTGTTCGGAGCGATAACCACTCAGGGTCTCGCGCGCAGACGAGAACAAATAACTGCGTGTTTCAGCAGCGGAAAAAAACGTCTTTAAAAACCACAGGTAGCCGCGGCAAGACGGCTCAAATGTGCGATTCGGTGCTCTTCAAAGGCGGGTTTTCTCCGAGCTGTCGAGAAAGATTTGTCGTAGAAATCGGGGGGAAATGAAGGAAGAGAAAAGAAAGATGCCTGAGAGATTTGAAAGCTTTCGCGTAACAACAACATCAAACATGTTGGTGGCTTGCACCCCCCTGTCGTTTGGGATCAAGATTGACCCCAATTTGGGCCACCACATACATCGTGATTGACTTGGCTGGCCGTGTGCGACCCGATGACGCCCAGGATGTATTGATGTCAGAGAAAGAATTCTAGTTGGGATGGTTGTATTGTGGATAGCAAAAAATTATCGCACATCCAATCGGAGGCCTTTCCCACTTTTTTGGAGGGCAGACGTCGAACTATCGGACCACACAAACAACATACTTTGTGGCTGGCATGGCATGACATGATCTCGGAGCTACCAGCAGGTAATATTGGATTCGAGGCTAAGAGAATATACCCTGTAAGTTTGCACAAGGTGGTACCCCAATCTATAAATACAACAAAAGTCAACGCACGCCTTGGCGCCATTTAGGGAATATAGGATTATCGTATAGATAGTAGATCACATCATACAATCCATCAGCGTGCCCGTCCCACTTTAACGTCTTTAACTACCTACCTACGTACCTAGTTAAGTAATGACAACTTTGATTCATGTAGGGAACTCGAAAATATAATAATGGTATAACGCACCTAACAAGTATTACCTGTGTGATCCCGCGGCCATTTCTAATCGATATATACAGCCGGGATTAGTCTAGACACAGCCGAGATTTATATAGTATTTAAAACGAGTTGAATGATACCTAGGTATACACTGGTGATACAGTAGGTAATCCGACCGGGTCTGGGTACGAGACAATAGGTAATCATTGATAGCCATCTAGATATCTTTGATTCTCACGATCTTACGAGCCATCTTGTCCCTCTGATACTTATAAATCATTTTATATATAATATACATCTACTTCGGCCTAGCTACAGATCGCTAATAAAGAAAACCAAACCATAAATCAGAACGGAGACCTGGGGGCTTGAGAGGTCGTCGTCTTCTACATTCAACAACTTCACTTTTCTTGGCCTCAGCTCAGCTTTTTCACAATTGCTATTAGCCACCATCAAGTCACTCCCTCCGCTACCACTCCTTAATTACTACCGGTCTACCTAACTACTTAAAAACATATCTACTTAAGTATGTACCACGTCAATCAATCAAATGGCTAGACGGCAAAAGACACACCGAAATTAAATTCGCAACTTTGGTTACTGCTACTACAATGGACTTTCTGGCTGATCCAATATTGGACCCCCAAACACTGGGCTTCAGCTTGCCACTACTGCGGCCATCCCTTTTGTGAAAAGGGGATCGAGTGCGATAGAGAAAGCCCCGCCTTCAATTATTGTTATTTTGCAGCCTCAATCCCAACCCGATCACCAACCCCAATGCCAACCCCACATACCAACCACCCCTACGCCGCCTTTTGGGACCTCAAACACTATATCGACCTCGTAATCGAACGACGGTCGAGATTCAGAGGCTACTACTCAAGAGCAGGGCAATGGTACAGTTTCCCACTCCGGACGTACTACTACAACAACATCCGTCTGTAAGACTAAGAATTCAATCATCTTGCCTGAGAATAACGCTAACGAAAAAACCGAATCTAGTGGCCTAACGACCCGAGATAGATGTTGGATCCGCATACAATTTGCAAGTATTCGTTGTCTATAAAGACAACAAAGTACGACCAGTGGTCGACATGCGGGAAGCTGGTTCGTGGGCTCGATTGAAGAATAGGGGATCGAATGACTCCACATACTAGTGCTCCAGCGCTGTTATATATATATAGCGATTCTCTATGAGTTTCATATTGATCATATTCAACAAGATGGCAAACGCTGTGGCAGATCATTCAAGGCTCCACAGTCTAAACTTTGGTTCATGAAACCACAGAAGGGCTCAGAATGAACGAAAATTTTGAATTTCGAATGCCAAAATTGTATATTAGGAAAACGCTGGCCTATAAGAAGGGGTATGTTGTGCCATCTAAGTCTTTGGTATCCGCCATGTGAATTACATTGAGGACGCTTGTACATATTGAAGAAACAATCAAACCTCCACCTTAAAGATTTATTCCACTACGTCTTCTAGAGCTTTCATATCCCTTATGCTCTCTCCCAAAGGTGCAACAAATAGACCTCTCTCGAAATACCACATGGTTTTGAGTTGCCACGAGGTACACAACATGATTTTAATAATGGCCCCATTATAGTTTTAGTTAGCTAGCTAACTATTGTGTTTGTATATATAATATAGATTAAGATCAATAGCTAAGGTGGTTCGTAATTAAAGTGGTTGAGGACACTCATCAGTGCGACTTGCAACTGCACCGGGTACCTATTTGCGAATCACGTCAGCGTCAAAATCTGTCTTTAACCGCCAATATCTTTCGGGCATCAGGAGTCAATCTTACATTGAATACAACCGAAAAAGGGTCGTAGTTGGGATTGGTATGCGGTGCATATTCCATGTCGTTCATTACATCCTTCATAATTTGAGGTCCGTAAATTTTGTTGAAAAACGCATAGGTCATATCGATTCCTAGAGAACTAAAAGGGTTAGCGAGTCCTATAATGGGAAAATGGCAATATCCACATTTAGAGGAAATCTTTACCTGCAGCTACTCCCGAGCTGGTCCAAACCTTCCCATCCTCGGTCCACCGTGCAGTTGGAACCCAGTTTATCCCCTCACCATACTTGGTGATTATACTCCAGCCGGATTTGTTGGTCGTCGCTTTTTTCCCCTTCAAGACTCCTGCCTTTGCAAGGCTAATGGCCCCGGTGCATACACTCAAAAGATACTGTAGCTCGGGAAATCTTGCTTGGACGAATTGGTCAATTGACGTATCGTTCTTGTCCGCTAGAAGCAACATGCCCCAGCCACCAGGAACCATAAGCATATCGAGTTTAGGGGCATTGGCGAAAGTGTGCGTGGCTATTATCTGCGGAGCAGCTAGAGCCATACCCTGTAACTCGGCCGCGGGTGGCTGAGCAGAGACTGAGCCGGTTTGAGCGGCAATTAATGACAAGTTTATTGGTGTCGACATTGATAGCTAAAAGCCCTTTGTTAGAATCCCTGGCAGCATATACTATGTTTCTTAAGGACAGAAGTCGAGGGAGCCTTACCCTGAAGAGAATTTGCAACGGGCCCATAACATCAAGGGGCTCATAACCGGGGAATAAAACCTAGGGATTGTTTAGCTATGTAACTGATATACGGAACAGCCATGATGTAAATCGTAAACATACCATCCCAAAACTAACTGGCTCCTTTCCCGTGCGTAGCGCAGACGGCTCCGCCTGGCTATTTAGTTCCGGCGCGGGCATGTAATCGCCATTATATTGGCTTGGCTTCTGTGCGGCCATGTTGTCCTGGTTGTAGGCGGGAGCTTGTGGGACCTCGTGCACGGGACCGGAAACTCCTGGATCCATACGCCCTGGATACATTTGTGGAGCTGCGGTGACCATATTGCTCATCAAAGATGAACCAACGAGTAGGAATGCTTGCCAACGCGAACGCCTCGTCATGATGGAGATCCGGGTCTGAAGTGTCAAGTGCGTTATTATTTTGCTACAGAGAAAGATTAAATAATTAGATTTGCAATATGGCGTCCAGCGCTGCAAATTAATAGTTGTGATCTGTGGAGTAGCCTCGAACTTCGTTTATTCAAGTTATATTAGTTAAGTTTATATATATTGCTGACGTTCTGTTTTGATTTTGTAGAGAAATGGGATGTAGCCGTATTATCCGTACCCCCTTTCCTCTAGTCGTAGCCCGTAGCTTTATAAATCCATCTCGCCATTCAAATCGCCGTCCTGTCATCATAGAAAACGTATAATCTCTATGACGGCATAGAACCACAAAGGAAACATGCAGGGGTTACTGTGACATCTAGAGCAAAGTCAAAGTGTGATTCTGCTCTAAACATCATGTTTCATTTGCAATTTTATTCTCAGATATCCGGATATACCTTTCTATCTGTAATAGTGAATCCTAAGTCATTCCAGAATTGTTTAGCCACAAACATGGTCAAGGGGGGCGTAAATCATGAAGGGGAAACGGAGTTTTGACGATACGCATATGGAGTGAACGCCACCAAGCTGATCTTTCTAGATTCGGCGTCCACTGTCATGCAACAAGCGAATTAATATAGTGTAACCGAATAACTAGGTTGTGGCGTTTATAGGCGACCTTGCTTGGAATATTCTACAGAGAAAAGAAACACTCTTCCATTGGAGAGGTCTCTTAGGAAACCGTAGGCCCTGGATAGGTAGCCATAGGGTTTAGCTCTTTCAAGTGAGAGGTTTATATTATAATGACCTCGGAAATAAAGTTCTTTGCCTGTTCTGTCCGTTTTACGCATGGTTTATTGACTTTGGAATATAGGGTTGCAGTAAAATACGTGCATTCTGGTCTCGTACCCAGGTGAATCGTGGGTTTGAGGCTAGAACTGTAGCGAAAAGTATACTCCGAAGAGTAAATTGTGAGTCGGCTGTTTGTAACCTCCAAAATACAAGTCCTCGAGTTTTCATAATATCAATTACTTAACGTTGCTAGCTGGCTTGCTCATCTTGAAGTTGTAATGCTACCAGTGTCAATAATGCATTTCTCCTTTCTCTTCTCAGCACCACTCCAATGTTACTGGGTGACCAACCTTCAGAAACGCGGCGGCAATGAATACCATGGCGGCGAAATCACGCCCCCAAGCGACCAATTTCTCCAGCTTGGTCGGGTGTTTGGCTTGAGATTTGATTTCGCGCCTTGAAGCCTCTTCGAGTTTTGCAGATAAGGCTGCGTTTCGACTCCAAACATCATCATACCCCCGTTGGAGAATGGTCGCCTCGCCTTCCCATGTTACACTTTCCATGTTCAGGTAGAGGATCGAGTCGCACAAATTCTTGAATCCGGCGAATTGTTCGGACTTTTGTAGCAGTCCCTGGACGCGATTGTCGAACTGTGCTTTCGCGGTTTGTGCCTGAGTTCTATGAGTGGCCATTCTGTCATCGTTGTACCCGTCCCAGGATTTATTAGATTCGGGACGCGTTCGGTTTAGAGTCGATATCCCTTCCGCTAACCCATAGCCTTTATTTCTACATGGACAATTAGGCCACTCCCCACCACACAGGTAACAAAACTGTGCTCCGCAGCTTAAAGGGGCATTGATACGTCAAGGTTAGCACTGATGGTTACCCATTCCTTAAGCTGCACAGAATCAAATCGGACTTGATGAAGCAAGGGCCACTTACTGACAAGTCATATGGTTGCACCCACCATCTTTCATAACGATAGCCCCGCAACTATAGCACTTCGACCAACCTTCTAACTTGGCGAGGTTATGCAATTTGGCCATCCCTTCCAGTTCACCACAATTTCCCCAGTGCATACGCTGCCTGCATTTGATGCACGTAACATCGCTGCAGTCCAGACAATACGCCGCTCCATCTAATATACTTCCATCGAGGAGAGTATTTTTGCAAATGTGGCAAGGGGCGATTCTCTTAGACTTCCTTTCCTCGAGCATTGTTATGAAACGGACTACCTCAACCTCAGTCTGCTGTAACGCCGCTACAAGGAGCTCAGTTGGAATCTCGTCACAGCACTTTGGTACTGTCTTCAATTCCACAGCCGCCTTGACATTGGCGGTGATGCAGTCTGGACAATTGATATGTCCACAGTGAGGCATTCGAAGCGCCTGGTACCGCCATACCCCTTCGTGACAAAGATCACACTTTATTTTAACAAAAGGATTATCTTTCGGGGTTATGGCTTGGCTGATAACCATACGCAACGGGTTTCTTCCTTCTGCTCCTCCTGGGAAACAGTATTCACTCCCCTGCGGTTTCGTATAAGGAATCTCGGGGATTTTTCCATCTTTGCGAGATAGCATGCTAACAATGTCTAAGATGAGAGGAATGTCCTATCTAGGAATAGAATTAGCAAACTCTCTCGGATTAGGGTATAGCGAAAGGTATGTTACAGCAAATATCTAGCCCCCTGGCTTGTCTCCTAGAAGTCGGATCTCCGCTACGAATTATCATGAAGAACAATCTTGAGAAGGAAAGGAGGATTATGTGCATCTGTTATTCTTGAGAAGGTATATATGTAAGAACGTTCTATCCAGGCATCAAAAGAAGATTATCTAGTACGTGCGGGGGATACCGTCATCAGCGACGCAAAAGGTTAGCGGCTGGTTTCACGAAACAAATCACAAGCACTTATAGAATATGGTATATACCGTATGCTTAAATATGATCTCGAACGTACACTCCAGTATCGTCTCGTATATATATATGTATATCCTATCCCGTATTATTCCGACATGGACTCGAGGGGTTCTAAAAACGGATCAAGGTATCGCAATGTCGCCTCGAAGAATCTCAATGAACTTGGTGGAGTACGTGGATTGTAGATGCAGTGTCATTGATAAGCAGCCAGAAGGAGAGTGTTGACCTGGTGGGCACAACCCCATATATCCTAGGGTACTATCGTACTTATAATTAAAGAAATGGGTTCGCACGTTCGTTAAGCAGGCAGCGGTTGCTACAGCTCCAAATTCCAACATCAACGCAGTTCATCAGGAGGTGGAGTAAAATTATTTAATTCTTATCAGCTCACGGCCGTCTGTAATCCAGCCTCTGCCTTGTAGCAATCCTTCTGTTCTCAAAAGAAAAACAAAAGAAACCAACCAGTCCTGAAACCCCAAGAGTACCAGTCACTCAGGTTAAACAAATGATTTCCAATCCTTAGAAAGACTCAATAGTCCTAACCCCCCACCAATTCAAAATAACCGCAAGACCAACAGTATCCAATAACGAACTAGCAGTTCCCGCAACAACCTCAGCAACGTCAATAGCCTTAGCACCAGGTTCTCCAAAGCCAATGAGACCTCCAATAGTAGCACCTAGGGAAGTAGTGAAGAAGACCAATGTTCCGAGGTAAGCGGCGCCCTTGTAGCTGAGGGTGCCGGTGGTGGTGAGAAGAGCAGCCATGGCGTATGTTTGGACACCTGAGCCGAGGAGGGTGGTGCCGAAGAGGACGGCGCCTTGTTTAGCTTCCTATATATACGAAGTGGTTTTTTGTTAGGAATTGTTTGGGTTTGTTGACGTCATTTGGGTATGAAGTTGTGGCTGACCTTGCTGTGAAGGAAATTTTGGCTGGCATTGGCCTTCCTTGCATGTTCGTACCTGTCTGTGGATGCCGTTAGATGGTGATAGGTAATTAATTCAATGGATTTTACATGTATACATACCACCGAAGAGAGGAGCCAGGACGGCGGTGTGGCCAAGCTGGGTGAAAGCGGTACCAACTAAGTAGAATACCCGCGTTAGCAAATTCATTAAGCTTCCCGTTACAATAGAGAGCCATTCCCGTCCATTGCAAGCTTCCTAATCAAAATAACGATTGATACATACGAGCAATAGCGCTTGGTTTAACTGGAGGCAAGTAGTGAAGAGACATGGTTGCTATTTATCTCGTTTTCCTAACGGTCTAATATTGAATTGATGATGTCGGTTGAATTGATTGTTTACTTTGGTAGAGGAGGATGGATGGATGGTAATACAAAGATTTAAGATTTTATAGAAGAGAATAGAGGGGGAGGACGGACCAGACAGGTGGGAAGTAACGCCCTCTTATACCAGCGCAGCAAAACTCTACACAACGTTTAAACCGGCTATGCACGCTTCACTTACACAGTTATTACAGCATACTCGGGTCTCTTTTTTTTTGTATATCCTTATATCCGGAGAACTTGGTGGGAATCCTGTTCTCATAATGACGTTTCGAAATCATCAGCGTTTTTTGCAGCCACAGCTTTTAACCTACTTGGTAACTAACGGCACCCCTGGCTTTCATTGGTACTGAATAAGGCCAATCAGACCATTCCATTAACCATTCCAACATGAGCGTTAGGCGTGGCGTTTCTTTCTTTCTCTTTGAAGTTTCCTATATCACATTCCCGCTGTCCTGCCGCCTTGTTCGTGGTATAAATGTCCATTTTCGCCGCATGCGGTTCTGACGTCATGCATTCCCCAACCTGCATCCAACAACTTACTACGAAAACTATGGCTACCATTCCGCCAAGGCAATTCAAGGGTTCCACCTCGTGACCGGAAAAAAAAAATTAAAAGAAGCGATGAGGTAGACGGCAATTCTTACCTATTTAGATTTAGATCTTATTACAGGATATATTGGCTTCTATGCAAAGTACATGGAATGTATTCTCTAGTTTCTCTAATACCACACATGCATGCCATATGCCCAGGACTTTTGGAACGCCGTGCAATGAAACTCAAAAAAACAGTAGCTAGGAAGAAGGACGGTGAAGTAAAATACATTAAAACATGTTGGGAAGGTGGTGGCGAATAACCTTTACTCAAGGCTAAAGGGGAGGTAGGATATCACGGCCTTCATAATCGTGACAAGATAAGTAGATATCAGTTCGTAAAACAAGCGAGCATTGCTACATGAAGGGTATCATTACAAGTTATTAGGGTCATGGTGGTGTAGAGCGTGACCATGATGGTGTCTAAGACTTTTTGGAAAGTTGGTTCAGTCAATGAGCTTCGACTACTCCAAAGTATCGATAACAGTCCCATATTGCTCCTCAACAAGCTTGTATAGGTTCTGTGGTGTGTATCCGCCACTACAAAAAAAAAAAGATAAATTAGCCAACTAGTCGATTCGGAGGCCAATACGCCGGGAGGGTATTCAACTTACACGTTGGTGATATAATGATCAACAAGTTCCCCGGGAACGAAATCCATCGTTGGATTGGAGATCTCAGCGTTACCAACCATCTCGCTATCCGCCCAGCCGATGACAGTGCTACTCTCACCGGTTTCAAGCATCGAATCTGGATCGAACGGATAGAGCGGCGATAGTTTGTAAACTCCGCTGACAACGACAACCGGAATCGAGTGCTCTTGAGCACATCGTGCTACGGTTCTTGCGCCAGCGGTTGTGATCATCGATCCGTTTCGAAGGATGACATGAGTTCCCATGAGAACCTTGTTAACTCGGGACATGACAGCTGGGACAGCCGAGTCCGGAATCAAAATCGTCTCAACACCAATGCTCGTCAACGTCGCTTTCAACTCAGCTGTTGTGAGGGGCTCGTCCCTTGCAGAACTGTTCTTGCCGGGTTGTTTTAGACCAATGGGTGTGGTAAACTTCGATGGAGCCTTCAAGATTTCTTGTGTCGCTTGGTAGTCGTTTGGATAAGCCTCGATCATGACAACGGTAAACCTTCGCTTGATGGCGGCTCTCATGAGGAACGCCTGCAATGTAGCGGACGATCCGAGAACCATGACAATTTCGTTGGCGTGGATATGGGTTTCGCTGTGTGATGCGACTTGCTCGTCGACTTGCTCCAATTCTTCCATAAGTTCTTTGATGCCCTCAATAACATCTCCTCGAATATCCTTATCCTCAAATGGCTCTTTCGACTGGGGCTTCAATCCCGGAGAATCATTAGGCAACTCCTCCGGTCTACTCTGCAGAAGCGAAAACAAGGCATGTTGAAGATTATTCTCTCCGAAGCTTGGATTCGGAAGTGCAATTGAACCCTGGCGAGTCAAATTCCTGAGATTGGGCGGGATATAAGCCTTCGACTTCCTTCGTGACATCGCATCAATATCTTCTTCGCCTCCGTCTCTCGAAAACGGACGTCCTGAATGCGGTGTTGCCGTTCCAGAGCCCGGATTACTACCCAGGTCAGCACTCTCATCACCGACACTGCTGGCCCTTGAAAGTCTGCCTCCGAGGGGAAGGTCCGCGAAGCCAGGAATGGAGTTGTTATCATGGCATTCCTCGCGAATGACACCCAGGACTCGTCGGACGATGTTTCCGATAACCAGCTCTCGTGGTTGAGCCGAAACTAGATTTCTTCCAAGCTCTCTGACGTCTTTGATAAGTCCTTGCGATTCACTGAGTTTCGTATGTCGGTTTTGTGATACAAAGCGGAGGAGAAGCTTCGTGGTGGCCTTGGCGACGTTTCGGCTGGATTTTATCTCTCGTCGCTTGAGGAGACTGATGATGATAGAGTTGTTAGTCAGCATGTTGAGGAATGAGAAAGCAGAACAGGCCGTCTATACCCGATAAGGATCTCAGTGGCATCGTCTGCTTTCACAGTAGTAACTGCTTTGAGGAACTTGGCCAGGGCCGGCGGATTCTCGTCGGCGACGACCATATCGAAGCGAGGAGGGGTGTGAAGGTGGGGTTGGATTCAATGGCGCAGCGGGGTATTTGTATTGTCACGCAAGTACAATTGGAGCTAAAGAACTGATGGCAAAAACTAGATATGGAAGCGGCAAAGCCTTGAGGCTTGCGATCGCTGTGGTTGAAGTTGGTGATGGAGCTTGGTTGCACTTGGTTGGAGGTCTGAAGGAAGTCTGAGGTTCTTTATGAGTCTTGGATTGCTTGTCGCTAAACAAGAAATTGATTTCCGTGTGCCGCATTGAAAGAAAGAAAGAAAGCAGCTTGCCGCATCGACACAACACAAAAAATAACACGGCTGGTTTCGTCCTCCAATCATGTCGAGCGACACCCTCTGGAGGCCGCTTGATCTGGAGCACTTCAGCACTTGTAGAACCACTAGCCGAAGCTTTTACGTAGAGATATTTGCGGTCTATCGATTTAAGAAATGGGGAGAATTTAGGAGTCCCTATGGTATCTGTAGTTACAAGAGAAAAACATTCGCCAGTCCCATTGCATTGATAGATAAAAAAAGGGTATCGAAAAACAAAAACACCTTCCTTGCAATGATATTTAATGGATCAAGAATACTTGTAGAAGTAGATAGTAAATTAAAAGGACTTTCATCAACTATAGTCCTTAAAATGCCATTCGTAGGGCGTGTAAGAAAGAATACCAACTGAAACAAAGCAAAAAACTACCACTTCAAAGCCAGTCATCGTCCTCGTCGTCCCCACCTGGAAGCGGAGAATGACTCATCAGTTCAATAACATTGCGGCTCCTAGATGCGTCCAACCCTGCGGGATTAAAAATCGGTACGAGTGGGGCAGCTTTCGCGGATTTTGACGCTGAGATATCAATTCTACTAAGAGAAGACCGTGAGGGTCGGCCAGGTTTTTTCTTTGGTGTCGAATTCTTAGTTGCTGAAGCTTTTGCAGATGGAGACGTTAGTGACGCAGCCCCAGTTGCAGACTTTGTCGGTGTAGACAAGCTTTTTCTTGGCCGACCATGAATCTTGGAGGTAGTGTCGACTGCTGTTGGTTTGTTCGGGGTGCCTAGCCCTCGTCGAGGACGTTTCGCAGGCGGGGAGGCAGCAGGTGTCGAATTAACATTGGGGGAAGCAATTCCGTTGGCGTTGGAATCCCTTCGAGGACGTCCCCGTTTAGCAGAGCCCACGGAAGCAGGCGCTGCGGGATTGTTAATCGGCGTGAACCCGTTACTGGATGCAAGCTTAGTTGATCGAGGTGCGACATAGTAAACATCGGCTTTCTTTGGGCGGCCTGGGCGGCCGCGCTTAGAGAGCGGTCTAGAAGGTCGAGGCCCAGGCTTGCGGTTGGGACCGGTCGGTGTCTTGGGGACAACATTCCGCACTGCAGGCGGAATACGAATATCTCCGACAACTGGTGACATCGGACCTTCATCCTCAGACCCATCTTTGTTTCTTGCTGGTCTCTTTGATCCGATAACAACCTGGAATGATGGTTCGTCTTCGTCTTCATCTTCGCTTCCCGCGCGGCTCTGGGCTTCCGAGCTATAAACCGATAGTGGAGGAGGACTTCGTCCTTCTGCCGCTGCGAGCGCCATACGCTTCGCATCACGCAGGGCCTTGTCAATCTCCGCTTGGTTATACCCTGATAATTCAGCCCCACTCTTTGCGGTTTGTTTCTTCGAAACTGCAGTACTTGGGCCGATGGAACCGTCGTCGTCATCATCATCATCGCAAGCAACAGGCGAATTAGCTTCGAGATCGATAAGGCTCTTCGATTTGAAAAATAAGGGTTTCAAGCTGCTGCCATTTGCTGGTGGTGGACGTGATGATTTATTTAGAGGCGTTTTCCGAGTGGGTTCGAATGTGAGCCCGTCCACCAGTTCCCCGGTCCGAGTACTTCTACTAGATTTCTTCGGCATAACTTCTTGCTCATCGTCGCTTAACAATTCGTTAAGCCGTCCGCCATCCGCCTCATCCTCCGATAGGTCGGCATAAATCTTGCGAGACCCTTGTGGTCGTCCTCTCTTTCTAGAAGCAGGCGAACCTGCTACCCCGTCTAGACGTCGTCGCTTCGGATTAGGTGTTAAATCCGTCCCAACGTCGTCAAAGCCAAGCTTCGCCGCCAACTTTTGCGCCTTCTCTTCCTTCTCTTTGGCAATTTTGGCATTGTATCGTCCCCAAGCATCAGGAGAGATCTTTAGCCTAACAATAAGTGTCCCTTTTCTCTTCTTTCCCTTCTTAGTTCTGTCGAGCACCCAATCTGCAACTGTTCCCTTTTCGACGGTTTCGTATTCAAGGTCACCCTGCACCCGCTCCCTTCGTTCTTTCTTGCTCAAGCTTTGCTTCTTAGATTTGCCTTTCGCCTTTCCTCCTTCTAAAGCTAGATCGAGGTTAGGCTGATAATGATGGGATGCTCCTATTAGGCCATACGGCTCACTCGGTGCGTCTTGTCCATCATCAGAACCACCAAATGTTTCGGTTGGATGAAGCACTTGCTCGCCGTAATTGTGATATGAGTCGTGATAGGGATTGCCGTAATCATCCACCCCCTGTTCCTCCTGCTGAAAGTGCCGTAAACCGGCGGCCGCAAGAAAGGCTAATAGGTCTTTCTCCAATGTTAGAAGTCCTGGTGTCGGGGCATCTTGGAGGCGTACTCCCCACGATTGGTGTTCGTGTGCTCCACCAATTTGGGACCCATATCCTTGCGCAGCTGACGAGCCGTCGATGAGCGCAGGATTAATGTTGGATTCATGAACTGAGAAGCGCCAGATTAGACATCAAACTGGAAGCATCTGGTGGAAATATTAGCTTACCGTCATTTCGCTGCGCGGGCTCTATACCGTCACTATGCAAGGGAGTAATACCAGAATGCTCCGGTCTATGATATCTCCGAAGGGAAATTGGAATATCAGGAGGATTCTCGAATCTCTTAAGATAGTCTCCGTTTTGCTCTCTCTTAGAGGAGCCGGAGGGGTCCATGTACTCGGACATCTTAAGCGCTGGGTCAATAGGGATAGAGACAACGTCCAGACCTGCCGCGCTAAAATGTGGTTTATACCCTGCAGGCATAGCTACAACATTACGATCATTGAATTCGGCAGGGAATACGGGGTCCTCTGCTTGACCAACCGCGTCCGGTTCTATACCATCCGTAGCTCCAAACGTGGAACCCCATTTCGATATGGCATCGCGGTTCTCACCTCCATCTTGCGAAGAAGGCTTACCGCCACTCACACCATTCTGCAACCACCCAACATTCCCCTTGCTAAAGTCCACCAAGCTTTCTATACTCCGAACGTCGGCAACATGTTTCGTAGTAAGCCCCAAAATCGTGCCTTTAGGAGTGTACGGGGTGTGGTTTGGTCTCCTCCGACATCTGCCACAGGCGCAGAAGCCTAAACATACGGGGCACTTCCAATGATGTTTTGCTAAACAATCATCAAAAGGGTCCATATCGTATGCTCGCCACAGGTTTCCAAAACAGTAGGCTTTGCCGCAGTCCTTGTTCGTACATAGCATTACCTTCCAGTTCGGATGTCGATAACCACACGTGTGACAATTGAGCAACTTCCCTTCCTTCTTCTTCTTAGCTATCTCCTTCTCGTCGTCAAGTTCATCAATGGTATTTGGATCGAGGTAGGGCCTCGTTTGGAGTGCTTCTTGGCAAACCCGTGCTAAACCTTTTCGTTCCTTGCTCATATTCGCGAGGGCATCAGGGAACCGTGGTGGCTCAGCAATTTCCTCGGGCGTCTCCTTCGCTTTCTCCTTCTCTTTCAAGATCTTGACTACCATTTCCCTAAACTTTTCATGGTTCGTAAGAAGATCAACCCAGGGGTGCTGTTCAACCCATGAAAGCCCACTGACACAGAAACAACTTCTCCCCCTAGCGTAGCACTCCATGCAAATATCGTAAGGGTCATCTTCAAGCCCCTGCATTGATGGAGGACAACGCTTGCACGAGAGGAACCGATTGAAAATATTGCCTCGGCAAAATGAACAAGTGATGTTATACTCGTTCGGAATCATTTCGACCTTAGTTTCCTTCGGCAGTAACGGCGAGAAGCACTCGTTAATCAAGATGCTTGTAAAGAGGTTGTACAACCTAATGAAGTCATCTTTCATCATAGGCGGGAATAGCTTCATTTCGCTTTCGTCATCTTTAGTCAGAGCTTTGGCATAGTTCCCGAGGGTGTCATATACGATCGCCTTGGTCTTGTACTGCTCGTCCCTACAAACCAAGCGTATTTTGGGCAGCGCTTCTCGCAGAGCGTGCTCCAAAGTATCCACGGTTACCCTGTTCCAAGCAGCCTTAACAGTAGTCGTTCCTCTGTTCCAGACCTGGTGGGGTGCTAGAGGAGGAACAAGAACGTAGTCCCCTACTTTCTGCTCCAAGACGAATACCGTGAATGGCGCAGCCTGCAGATCCTCTATACTCGCGAAATGCGCTTCGACTGAGAGATCGTGACCCAGTGTGCCAGTCCAGTACTCCGCAACCGCCTCCCTGTCCGCCATCTGTGTCATGAACCATAAACTGCCTCCCTTCTCACTGTTTGGGCCTTCCTGAGAGGCCGCAATCATGATGTTCTGGCCGAGCGTAGCGCACATTTCCATATGCGCAGGCGTATATGTACCCTCGTGTCCGACGTAGCACATCATATTCTCGGCTCGGGCATCTTTCGGCAGGGAAGACATAAGATCGGCGCGGGTAGACAAGTAGAACGTCGACTCCGGGATGATATTCGCAAGTCCGGATCTCCAAACCGGTGGACAATCGAGGTCTTTTCCGTACAGTCTTTGTTGTTGGCCATCGTAGTTGCTCGGCGTAAACTTAGAGGTCAGTTTTGACATGTTGTTCAGATAGTGTCCCAGCGTCATGGGAATGTCGACCTTGTTCGGGATATCTCTGATATTAACCTCTACAAAAGCCACGCAAGTCCCAACAGTTAGAAGTTGACTTTCTAAGTAGTAGAAGCTAAGACAACATACGATCAGTCCCATGGTTCGACCTTAACCAATCTATCGAAAATATCCATTTTGGCCAATCACTCCTTAAGTGCCAATTCTCAATAACAATCGGTATCCCTCTAAGAACCACATGTTCGTGAATCATAGCCTGTAAGGATTCGATATTCGTAGGGTTTATGCGACGTGCATCGATCCTTTGTACGGATTTGAAGTTCGGCGTACTAGAGACCAACAAGGGTATGTTGATGGTCGGACTTATTGGCACAAAAGGTGCCGCCTCCTGTCGAGGTGCCATGACGTATCCCTCAGCTCCAGTCAGCGGCGTATCGAGACACCATGAGGTTCGTCACAGTATCAAGGCGCGATTCCAGAAATATATTGGCGAACAGTTCGATTTTGACATCCACAATCAATCGTCGTCCGGGGAAATCTAGTGTATTCTGGACCCCAGGCAAATTGTCGGTGATTCAGGCTCGTTCCCAGTGACGGCGATGTCTTTTAATGACAGGTTTCGATGGCATTCGATCGAATACGATGATGAGAAGGATGGTGATGAGGCGAGAGACGGGAAGGTTCGTCTAGCGAAACCCGCGTTCTCTCTTCGCTTCAACCTTTGACAGGGTTTCGGCGCAACACCAAAAAGCAAACAACATCAACATCATTATTTTGAACTTCATGCAGCGGCGGCGTCGGGTCGGCGGCAGACTGTGCGATAACACGTAAAGAATGTTACCTCTAAGGCCACATCCGCTGCTGCGCTCTGTAGTTCGACAATTATCTCGTCGACATGTCAGTTCAAGTCTTGCGCCATTAGTAAGAGGTAGCAGGGACACCGGTTCCTCCTTCACCCCAATATCGAATTCCACATGTTGGAATCGAAAGCTAGCGACGGCTGGAGCCGGGAATGTTCGTCTGGTCGATAGCGCTACGACAGCTGCAGTCATTGGGGATGATGCTCTTGCGCCATACGAGCCACCTAAAACCGGCATTTTGTCATACCTTCCCGCAAAGGTGGTACCGTACGCTGAACTCATCCGTTTGGAGAAACCTTACGGAGGTCTATACCTCTTCTACCCATGCGTCTGGTCTACTTTGATGGCTGCCACTATGGCTGCGCCGATTTCACCGCCAATTGCCGCAGCGTCGACGATTTTACTATTCGGATCTGGAGCCTTTGTCATGCGAAGCGCGGGCTGCACGATCAACGACTTTTGGGATCGGAAATTCGACAAGCATGTTTCCAGGACACGGCATAGGCCAATTGCTCGCGGTGCCGTTTCGCCTACACAAGCATTTTGGTTTGCAGGAGCCCAGTGTATGGTGGGCTTTGGCATTTTACTTCAATTCCCCGTCGAGGCCATTCTCTGCGGCATCCCGAGTATCCTTTTGGTTATTGCATATCCTCTAGCGAAGAGAGTTACACATTATCCTCAATTCGTCTTGGGGCTAGCATTCAGCTGGGGTGCTCTACTAGGGTTTCCTGCTATGGGAGTGTCTTTAGTTGACGGGTCTATGGCATTAGCCGCTGCTGGATGTTTATACGGAGCCAACGTCTTTTGGACTGTTCTATACGACATTATATACGCTCACCAGGACTTACGAGACGACGTAAAGGCTGGAGTTAAGGGAATTGTGGTTCGACATCCAGAGATCACGAAACCAATCATGTCAGCATTGAACGTTCTACAAGTCGGGCTACTCGCAGGGGCTGGCTATTTCGCTGGCCTGGGTCCTATATATTATGCGTGGAGTGTGTTTGGTGCAGGAGCTGCCAACGGCTGGATGATTTGGAGAGCAAATTTGAAGGACGAGAAAGAATGTTGGCAGTGGTTCAAATGGAACAGCTGGATGGTTGGTGGCGTTATGGTTGGAGGTGGGCTGACGGCCGAATATATCCTAGACTACTACCAAAGGGATGAGGGTTCATCCGACGGAACTGCTCAAGCTGAGAAGGATGCTCTAGCTGTCTGAGATCGCCAACTTGCTTTCAATGCCCAGTTGTAAGAAGTGTATTATATTGGTTGGGATATATCTGTACATAAACTTTCGAGCTTCGATAAAACAGGCTCTTACATATACCAGGTAGTCTTTTAAGCATCGTACATTACAAGTATACGTATACGGGCATATAGGAACCCCGCCTCCCAGTCTAGCCCCCAACCCGGATCTCCAAATCCACATCGGCCATTCTTAATGAAACACATCTACAGTTTCACGTACTCTCCATATCTCCCCCCTCCAACTCCAACTTCATCTCCCTAACAACCCACGAAACAATCGTACTCCACTCCTTCATAGCCCCACTCCCGCTATCCCCACAAGCCAACAACTTTTCCACCGGCCTAAGCACCCTAAACCAACTCCACTCCGTCTCCAGCACTTTAATCTGTTTAGTCGTCACCGGATGCTCCCACATCAGAGTATTCATAGCAGGCGCCACTGCAATCGGCTTGTTCGTATCCCACGCTCTAACCACCGATAAAAGCAAATTATCACTAAACCCGCCCACAATCTTTGCTAGACTATTCGCGGATAATGGTGCGATGACCAATATATCCGCCCATCTTCTGAGTTCGATGTGAAGAATTGGATCTCCGATTTTTGCCCATATGGCTGTTTCTTGATCTTCTTGATCTGGAATGTCTGAAATTGTTAGTGTTTCGGCGGGATTTGAAGATAATCCTTTAGGCCATTCATGATGGTCGAGATATATGCCCTCTACATTTGGAATTTTTAGAAGCTCTGTGAGTGGTGGGATGAATAGTAGAGATGATGTTGTGAAGATGAGGCGAATAGAGACTTTCGAGTATTTGGAAAGAGCAGAGAGGATCAGTGGGATTTTGATGGAAGCTACTGAGCCGGTTGCTGCGAGGAGGATGTGGGTCTTTCCATCTGAGGCGTGGGAAGACGCTTTGAAGGCTGTTTGAGGGGTGGGAATGTCGGAGGGTGATGCGTGGGGTGGCATTTTGGTATGGTAATGAAGTCGCGGTACCCGTTTTTTTTCCCGTGATACTTCTCTCTGTATTTTCTGTAATAAAACCAAAAAGATATAGGAGAGAAGAAGTAAGAGGCTTTAGAGGAGATAGGTCTCCTTATGTTTTAGTAGCTGTGAGGTATGATCTCGTAGACACTGCCCGAACATCGAGGTAGTATTTATGCTGAAGACTGAATTAGTAATGCACGGAACATTCGATAATGTTGAGGTGCAAATGAAGATAGACGTCTCCGAAGCCGTAGTTCAAAATAGCACCGCGTTTCCTCAGCTCTATCTAGCTAAAATACTACCTTAGTCCTGCTGAATCGGATTAATGAAGTCAGGAATCCAATGACGGGGTTTGGTAGTCAACGAGATTGAAGATGTTGTAATTTACACGATGTTTGTGTTGACATCGCCCTGAATTAACCAATTGACGTCTTCCGATTCCAAACCTCAACTCCGAACTCGAGTCCAGAAACCCTCAAAACACCCCCGACCCTCACCAATCCACCCCGCCACTCCTCAAGGACCATCCGCCACGATGTCTGTTCCTCCAGGCGGCCTTAGGACGCTTGGTACCGTACGTCCTCCACCCCTCCACCCCTCAACCCCCCTTCGATCGCTCATGCTAACCAACCTCCATTCACACCACTAGAAATACACCCTCAAATCCCACGGTATCTGGGAACGTATCCGCCGCTTCTTCGCTGTCGATCCAAACCGTTCTACCGGTATCCCATACGTAGCTCAATACCGTAATCCACTCCCGGGTACCCTTCCACAACCGACCTACCATGATCCCGTCACCATCCCGTCCGGCGACATTGCCGACAATCCGTACTGGAAACGCGATAACCGTCGTGGATTTCCCAGACTCTCGGTCATAACACAAGCTGACCAGGCCGGTATGTTATTGTTGGGTACTGCTGCCATTCCAAGAATTGCGGATGGCGCGGCGGGCGAGAAGCAGTTGGTCGAGATCAAAGAGGGGAATCAGAATTTGGTAGAAGTGATGAAGAAAGTAGGGAATGAGGGATTGTTGATGAAGGATGGATTACCCCCGCTGCCGGGAAAGCCGGTGCAATGGACACAGCAGACGGACGTGTGGGCGGCGTACCCGGATAAGTTAGTGTTTTCTGATGAACAGTCGAGATGGGCTTTAACTGACGCGAGTGGGATTATAGGTACCCATGCCGGACGTTTACTTGAACGCTGTCGATATCTTGGAGCAGTTATGAGAGGGCGAATAGAGGACGGGGTTTAGGTCCCCAGTGTTTATATTTTTAGATGTTGTATCATATTTGCGTATACAATTTATTCTCAAGCAATATCGGACGCATTGGAAAGTAAATTTGGAGAGCCGTGTCAACAAGGGTGCATATCGTCGATACTCTGAAGTCGCACCGAGAAAATCACGAGGTGAGAATTTAGATATAATAGAGGAATTAAATAGCTAGTATTGTTGTAGAAATGGTAAAGGTAAGGCCGACAATGCACTGCGCGGACAAACGAAAACCAATCGCTACTACTGGACTATATACAAAGAAAAAGCTTGGACCCTCTATCTCTGATCCATTATTTCCAACAAGCACATATGAACACTGGGGAAATGTATAATCAAAGGAGATCTATATAGTGTCTTCGATGAAAAAAAAAAGGAAAAGGGTAATCAGGAACAAGAGGGAGCGTCAGAAATGGGAGGGAGCGTCAGCCAGGAGGAATCAACTTAGTATCCTCGCTCACCTGCGCTGAACACGTAATAAAAGGGTTATAAGCTTGGTAGAAGGGAACAAAGCCATGTTGATCGTACCGTCGTAAGAGAAATATGATGATGATGCAGCTGAAAGGGAAAAGAAAAAAAAGATCTGGGGAACAGGTAAAACGCCAAAACGCTCCAATGTAACAAATGAGTGTGCAAGGAAACCCCAGTTGCTGAAAAAGGGAAACCCAAGTGAATAAAATGTTATAATGCTGCTGCTGGCTGCCAGAAATATATAGAAAGACCAAGAGAAGAAAAAAAAACTATGACCCAACCTATCTCTTGCCGAAACGGATAACTTATACCAAACTCCCAAGTACGTTTTTCGCTAAACTCACAATTTCGGTCTTGATGCTGGTCCTACTGGCATCTTCAAATTCTCGTACTACGGTTGATAATACAGTTTTCCGGATCTTTGCGTCAGCCTTGATGAAACTATCACCAACTCCCACGCTGCACGCCGTCGGTGAGTTTATCAGCGTCAAAACCCTCGAATATGCATCGATCAAAACGTCGCACAGCGTCGCAAATGTTTCGTAGTAGTCCGGCTCGAACGGTAAACTTGAGTGTACCAAGTATGAATAATCGTCCCCATTCGGGTCATCGCTGTTTGATGAAGAATGTCCGCCATTTGGGAAGGGTAGTGGATTGTGATGCATAAACCCGTTCGTTCTTGTTTTTTCTAGTGCATCCATTGCCATGAAGTGATACAGACCGTCGATACCACCCTGGGCCGCCGAACTGCTTCTTCGTACTTTTTGTGCCGAGTTCCTTGAACTCCATAGTTTTACTCTTCCCATCCCTTTTGCTGCCGATGAAGAAGATGTTCCATCATGTGTTGCTTGGTAAGTATCAAATTCTGCTAACAGTGAATTTAAGGCTTTTAGGTATTCGACGGGGTTGGATGTTGCGAGGTCGAGAACAGAAGGTATCGATTGGCCAAGGACGAAAAATGTAGCCGCCCTTTTCGATAATTTTCGTTGGTCGGGTTGTACCCTTCGTGGTAGGTCTTCTCGTGTGAACTGGACGGTGTTGTACCAGAATACCCTTCCTTCGTGCCTGATATCAAATACAAGATTAGCGGATTTGTTGGGCGAAAAAGACAAGACAATTGGTTTGCAGAAATTAAAACGTACGCTCGTCGCAGATAGTCCAGAGTGTTTATTCTCTTCTCAGCAATCTCGTGGACTGTGTCGTACATGCTTGGCGGGTGAGCAGCTGCAGTTGGAGCTGCTGCTGCCGGCACAGGGGTAGAGGTACCATTGGTTGGTGCTGGCGAAAAGGCTTTTATAGGACCATTAATATTCCCTGATGCAGCAAAGAGCATCGCGCTATCTACTGATTTTTTAGTCTTAAGGATTGGTTGGGCGGGTTTTCCATTTGCTGTTGGCATAAGATTGACGGAGGGCGCTTTGGGAGGAGGCGATAGACTTGTATCCGGACGGTTATGTGCGTGCGACGAAGTGAAAGATCGCTTCCCCTTAGATTTCTGCCGTGTGGATAACCTCGACTTCAGACCGGATAGAGTATAGGCGGACGGAGCGGGAATGGGCTGTCCAAGAGATTGTAAGGAGGTAGTGGAAGGTGATGTGGTAATGTTGGATCCATTGGAAGGGGTTGGGGAGTGAGCGGTCCGTCGAGGATTAAATGACGACGACGGCGGAGCGCCCGTCGCCGTCGAAGGCCGTAATGCAGCCAGTGCAGCTTTCGAGGGTGCTGAGGCCGACGTCGAACCTGCCGGCTTCAGGCGATGTGCATTTGTGGCCATGGGGGCAGAGAGCAACATTTTGGCGGATCCGGGCTTGCAGCCAATATATACCTAGACCGTCCCAGGCTTGACTTTACGAGCGAGTTCGTGCTACCCCCAGCCTAGCCCGACTTCCGCTAGACCAGAAACCTTCAGGTGAATTTTTCTTATTTGCCTGTTTCCCTGTTTCTTTTTTCTTTTTTGATTCTCCCTTTCGCAGGCTGGCCTTCCTCTTGACCCGCCGCCCCTGTACGTTTCGGCTTTGGGATGTTTTATCCACGGTATCCCTCTCGATCCTCGCTTTCGTTTCCTTTTCTTTATTATGCCTCAAGCAAGCAGAGAATCTTCAGAGCCCTTAGAGCGGCGGGACTATGTTGGCTGCAATGGCTATATCGAATCCCTTATTTCGCCGTGCTGCAGTAGCGTGGGTGTTAAGCGGTTGGAGTTATTTGGGATAAAATGGTGCCCAGCACTGCGCTGCGTGTTTTAGCTAGGGTCCGGTGCTGTCTCCTGGGAATGCTGCGGTGCAAAAAGCCACCGAGAAAAAATAACTATTTAAATAAGACCAGGCCGGGACGAGGAATTTGGATCGATCAAACGATGGAGAACTCGAATATGTCGATTTATTTCCCCAGTCAAAGGATAAGCAAGAAGAAAGAAACAAAAAAGGTAGACGATGTCGAGGGAATATAAAAAGTGTGCTTGCGATAAATGGACGGAACGAGCTTGGCCCCTGGCGAGAATTCCCAAAGGCAACGCGCGGGAGCTTGTGCGGATGTTAAAGGTATCTTCAAATTCAAATTCAATCTGATCTCGAAATGGAACGGTAGTCGAATCAGTTTGACCGCCAGCGAAGCACCACTCGGCGGTATTCCTGCTGTGTAATTTATATAGAGCTGCTATTAGATATTTAGTCGCTATGGTATGTGTGTATCCAAGTTTATCGTTCGAGTCGGAACCGAATTGGACGCAAATGCAAAGGCAGAGTCGGTAAACCACCAACCCCTGTGAAACGTAGATTGTCGCCGCAGGCTATGAAAAGGATATAAACCAGTTAAAAATCGCAATAGAACAAGGGTGTATGCAATGTCGAAAATGGTTATCGATTGGGCCGGGAAGATATTCGAATCCGAGGCAGAAGAAGAATCAGCAGAGACGGCACATTTAATTACTAATAGATGCGGGACATCAACTAAGTAAGTATCCAGCAGACTAAGGATGTTTTGCCCGATTTGCTAAAGGAAAAAATAAAGTAAAATAAAGTAAAATAAAAATAAAATAAAAGATTGTAAAAACGTGGGAGTGGGAAAGGTAAAAGAAAGCTCGAACGAGTGACCTGTCACATAGAAATAAGAGAATGGACCTTTCCGTTGGTCGGGATCGGTATGGGGGTGGGCTGTGGAAAGTGAAGTGAAGGCTCGAGCGAAGGGAGCTGGGGGGGCTTACCAGGTATATTATAGCACGACAGTATGATATGTCCAGATACGATTATACTTGTATCTATCCCTATCTAGCTGGAGATTGTCATAATTTTCAGGCTACCCAGGTTTGGGGTTTCTGGCTCTGCGGTATGCCGACTAGCCCGTATATAAGAAGTAATAGCAGTGCAGTAACGAAGCGGACACAGCAATGCATATGTATGAACGTATATGTATGTTCGAGGGAGACGTCGGGAAGTTTTTTTTTTCTTTCCCTTTATCTCTTGGCCTTCGAATCGAATCGTCTTCCTGGGACGGGCGGGCGTCAGATGTTTGCAAGTCTGCAAAGTTCTGCTTCCAGTAGTCGCAAGCAGCAGACGATATCAGCGATGGGCCAATCGCAGTGGGAGATGACACAGTCAGGTTGTCTTATTTTGCAGCTGGAAGGTGGCGGAGAATGCCATCCAGAATTAGCGCCCGCGCCCTGAACGTTTCTTCGGTAGGAGCAATGGAATGTTCGATACTTTGCAGGGCAAGTTTTTCCAACGGCAAATGCGATGAATATCCGATGTTGAGTTTGACGATGAGTGAGATCGAAGGTTGACCATGCAGAAGCTAGGCTGGGATCGAATATCGATGATGGTAAAAGCTCCGGGCGTGGACCCTGAATTAAATCCAACGTCCGAGATAATATGCAATGTATGTACCAAGCAATAGTGAAGAAGATGTCACCGGACTTCCTTTTATTTGATTTTTCCTCCTTTTCCCTTGTTCGTTCTGTCAGTCGGTCCAAGCTATTCGTTAGTGTCGTCAGTAGTGTCCTCTTTTCGTCTGCTAAGCTATCTACGGCGATAGATTCGAACCCTCCAAGCCCTACCAACGTATGAATCCAGCCTTATGGGTAGCCAACAAGCCGGAATCTCGTTAGTCACAAAACAAATCAAGAATCCGCTGATTTGACCTCAAAGACGGATGGAGAAAGGAGAGCAATCAAGTGTGTAGGGAATGTTTGCTATCTGCGAGTGAACACAAACAAAAAAAGGTGCAGATGGACCCTACACCAGCATATAGCATGTCACGCTTCAGGTACCCGGGCCCACCGATATATATAAATCTAGACAGACGAACGCCTTGGTATCCTATATTGCCGTCGTCTTGCAGGCTTGTCATGACCACCCCTCCTCCTTTTAAAAGCACCCACTTCTTGTGCGTCGTGACAGCTCCGATATTATATTAGGTACTCTTCTGGCTATTTCAGTATTATAATTTCCAAGCCCTCGTGTTCATGTTATACAATTGAAATTCCCAGATGAAGCTAGTTAACTAGGCCCTGCATCTTGCATTTCTCCATACGAGCGAGCGACTCGAACCCACTTGCCGGAAAACTGATAGGCCAGTATGCATTTGCTTTCGCTCGGTATTTCTCCTTCCGCTGCCGCGTCGATATTACCAAGCGTATACCTCATGACGGCAAAATGCGAAGAAGAAGAAGAAAAGAAAGGAAAAAAAAAAAAAAAAAACCGAAAGCATGACACGCAGTGCAGGCAGGCCAGGAACAATTGATGATATGTCTTGTTGCTTCTGCATGGCCTAGATGGTGGGGATATAGCTTTGTGTTCCCCCAATATCGCAAAAACTATTGGCCATTGAAAATCACAACCTCTTTTATCCAAGCCGCACCCACGCAAGATGTCAAGTTGCTCCTGATTGCGCTCTGATTGCGCTCGGGATCGTCTTTCACAATTTGCTGGAAAATGCGGGTGTCTCGTGGGGCCCGAGGCCCAAAATGCAACCAATTACTACTTCCTCTCAGAACTTTCAAAAACTTCTATAAAGTCTATGGTGGGGAATTTATAACCTGTGAAAGCAAACCTCCCTAGTTGTCTACCAAGCTGTCAGCTGAACTGCCGTACCCTAGTTCATTAAGGAATAATGAGGACAAGACTCTGAGTGGCATGCGTATATGCAATGCAGAGGAACAAAAAAAAACCCTGTTTTACATGAACCGCTGTTTCAGTGGAAGCTTTCTCCGCCAGAACGCTATGGGCGGGAGAACATTCAAGAGGGAAGCTTTAGCTATTTGCGAATGTTAACATCGGTTTGGCAATTGGGGCTAGAAGAATGTTAGCCCCTCTTCATATCATCGCTCACAATTATCGACTCATTCGATCCGATATTGCAAATCAATCGCATTTCTGACGTCTCTGGCATGCAAAGATTGAAAGCCCTTTCACAACAAAAATAACGTTACATATCACCTCTCTCATCGGTTAGATTGTACCTCTTCAAGGTCACGCTGACGACAGCTATGTAAGATAGTGCAGGGCTGGAAGATGGGTTCAAGAACCCCAAGCTCAACTTACCATCCAGAAAGGGGCATCAGACCCATTTTACCCCTTCTTTCCCTTCATTCTCTAACAAAGAAAGCTCCCACGTTTTTCTCGCTAGTTGACTCGTTTCTGCCGTCCTGGTGTGGTAGCGTCATTTCAACCGGAAAAGCAAGCCAAAGAACCTTTTTGCTCTTGCATGTGCGGGTTGTGCTGTACTGCCATCAGAGTAAGAAAAAAAAAAGGTGTGGCTTCCATTGCAGGAAAATGTTGCTTTGAGATTTTCTCATGATGCCAGACTGTTCTTGTTGATATGCATCTACAGCGGAAAACTTCCCTTTCCTCCAAACAAACATCACCATTACCCCTTTTCCCTGCCGTATCATGTTAGTTTCATTAAACTTGAACCGCGTTCTCCCGATATCGTGTGATCGATAACAATGGCGTCACAAAAGGGTGTGGTCGAGCCTGTTTGTTCATCTCCGTACCCCACCATTGGTATCTCACGAAATTAAGATGCCCCAGCTCCTCGTGTTTGGGTGACGGTCACACCTCGAACCCTTTTTCCTTTGGAAAGAATTCTAGAATTCCTCGGCATAGATCTTGTCATGGAATAATACCGGATGGAAACTTGTTTTCAGTGAATGACTGAGACTGTCCTGATCCATCGGTTGATTTCTTCCAGCAATATATCTTGTAGAGGCTGAATTGCTTGCATAGGACTCCTTTTATATTGTAATTTCATGGACAAGGGGATATGGAACGCTGCCTAGAGTCCGATATATTATCTCCGGCTGGGATCCATTTAAACGATTCGATCAGAGACATATCTTTAAAATCTATGGTCAACTTAGCTGTGACAATTGCAATATTGGCTCTCTCTCTTTTTATATAGATATATACCAGGGGTTGGTCTATCTCGAGGGGTATTAACGAAGGAGAGATCGAGCCCAGGGTGAGATATCGTCACTTGACTCATTCTTATACCAATCTCCCAATACGGTCCTAGAAGTTCAAGTTCGCGGGGAACGTCCACATTGGGGAACTTGGGCCGTCAACTATGCATGCGATGTCTCAAGGGACTTTATGTCTGAAAGAAAATTATGCCGAATTCTTAAGGTTCATAAAGAATTCCTCCTTTTGGACGGATGAGGCTGTCAACAAAAAAGTACTGACTGAGCCACACATGCCAAATGCTCAAGGTGTCGAGCCACCACTCTTCGGAACTAGCTACCAGCTACCCTTGTCGAGGGCTACGACACCATCTACCGGGTCTATCTTGACAACTGACTCCCTTGTTCCGTCGCATTGAGGGACATGGATTTTCTGGATTTGTCGGGTCGAAGCGAATATCGATGTTCTAAGTTCGAAAAAAGAGCCGTATGTGAGTACTTTTAATTGACTTTTAACAATTAATTCGTCTTTTAGTTGTGGATATCGTCGTCTACAACGATTGTTCTTGATATTCAAAACCACCGAGTTCCCAACTGCCCGAGAAATTAACTACCGCACCTATCTTTCGAAGATGCTTCTCTGCGGCTGTTAGCCATACATGCGTACGCATTAAAACCTGCATACATGGGGAGTGAGCAGCCTCTAAACTTTCCCTTCCACCCCACTTTCCATATAATAACGGATATAAACAGTGATATCACAGATGAGCTTTTATGAGTGCCCTCTGCACGATACAAAGCACCCCATCTCGGCGGGGCCGGTAAACCTCATTCCCCTAGGGTGGTCCCCTGTCAATCACCGAAAGCAGCGATACATTGCGTCGCGCGCCGGAGAACTCCATTGCTTTTAGATAATGGTGAAATATAAGCTTTTATATATATTTAGGGTCCGCAGGCGCGCAAGTAACTCTATAAGTGAACCAATTGGTGCATTCGGGGGTCCCGAGGGCAACCGTACTGTGTATTTTCGAGTTTTTTTTTTTTTTTTTTTTTTTTTTTTTGAGGGGGAGGGGGATTGTGGTCAATAACGCCCGTTAATTTGGCCGCATCAAGCGCCCGTTAAACGTTGTTGAAGAGTGCTCGAGTTGAAGGAGAAAAAACTTGACTCGGCGGCAGTTTCCTCCGTTTGACCCACAATGCAGAGAGTCGTTCTTGGTCACTAATAATAGCGAATTGTGAGGGCAAAAAAGAGTAGCCTCGAAGAGCGCTGCGTTATATATTACTCACAAGCAGGGTGCTTCCATGTACAGTCTCAAGCCACTTGTTGATATAATACGTACAGAGCATTATTCATAGAGTGGCTAGAACTTTCAGGCTGCTTGCTCATCACGATTGAAGTGGATCAACCTGAGCCTCGAATTCAAGCAGATGTGAAATCTGGATCGACCACAAGGCCTCCCATGGTACCCGACTAGGGCTATAATAATCGGGTTAAGATCGTCGAATTAAATCTGCAGCGAAAGGAGCCAAGCAAAAAGCGAGAAAGGTCCCCAGGGAAATTTAACTGACTGCCTGTTCCGACCGAATCACCATCGCCACGTCAGAGCTTCTAAAAAAAAAAAGAAAGAGGTGGTCGATGCTCGATGAAG
Source organism: Arthrobotrys flagrans (assembly GCF_004000055.1). Lineage (NCBI taxonomy): Eukaryota > Fungi > Ascomycota > Orbiliomycetes > Orbiliales > Orbiliaceae > Arthrobotrys > Arthrobotrys flagrans. The sequence goes on from NW_027137556.1 coordinate 3,767,143, forward strand.
GGGAAAGAATACCCTTCGATTCATGCACGAGTGACAATCGGAGGGTAGAAGGCTACAATGGATAGTGGTCGCACGCAATCCATTTTGGGTAACCGGTTACTGCAAGATCCTTTCCGTTGGTCGGCGGTGAAGCAAAGTTATATTTTGAATCGCGAGCCGCCTCCATGCTCTTGACTGGTGCTTTGGCGAGATTAAGCTAGCTAAAAACAAGACGTTTACTTAGTGCCCTTGTTGGGATGAAAACTTGATCGGCACTTCACTCATCCAGAGCTCTAACGTGGGTCACAGCTGACCGATTCCTGCTGTTGTGGAAATTAGCCTCTCGCGAATATGGAGTCGGCGTCGCGTCGATCAATAACAATATCACGCTTTTCGAGTCGAATCGAATCGAATAGCGCTGTCGACGCGCTTCGCTTCGAGGGTTAGGTGCCACCGCATGATATGAGAAGAGTGAGGGCGGAACTCTCGGATGGGAGAATGCCCGCACCTGCGGCTGATGGGCTCCTGCATGAATGCTGTACGACAGCGACGCTTCGATGATAATTATTACACTTCATTAACACCGTCTCTGCATCGATCGAACTAGTACGCAGAATAGAGGTGAGGTAAACGAAACAAGGTTTGACAGCCGTTCCACGGCGCTCATGATATCAGACCACGACGAAGACTGTGTGCCAATTGGAACCATCAAGGGCATCCCCCGGTTAGCTATTCGAGCCGAGAGCACACGGAGTCTTTTGCGGTGCCAACCTCTCGCTGCACGATGTAGAATTTATATTTATTTTTTCTTCCCTTTTTGTCGTACCTCGTTCTTCGAAGCTTTGCTTGCTCACTCTGAGATCTCGAGGTTCAAACTACTGCTTCGATTGGGTGAATAGCGGCTGTATTCAGTGTGATATATCTGATATCTGAGATGTGACGACTGTCAGGAAGATACTTAATTTCCTTCTCTTACAATGTTCCGACCGTCATGGATCCAACTTGAATCATCTCTAGGATTCCTATGTCGCTTCTCCGGATACTGGATCAACCGGGGCCAGCTCGAGCCAATGCAAGATAGGGCATTGATTCGTCCATGGCATATTCCGGTCCGCTTCTTTCCAATTTAGTGAGAAGAGTGAAGAGCGCCGGACATCGCGGAAGCACTTTGAGAGAGTCAAGCCCAGATACACAAGAAGGGAAAAGTAGCCCTCGAATCCTTAGGAAAGCACGAATAGCTCGAAACATTGACATGCACTGCAAATTTCTTTCCAAACGCTGGTGTGCCCTAACCTGCACCTGAGGGAAACCATGCACCATACATTCGCCCCTTATCAGTGGGATGGCTATGGCATAGGTATGGGACGTGTCCCACTTAACCTGCGTTCTTTGTGAGCGATATCTCTGTTTAATTGAAAATCTGATGGCTCCGTTGATGGCCCAGAAATATCGACCAGGTATATGATATCAGACTAAGTCCGAAGTGCACCTAGGTGTGTTATGCCTGTGCTGTGCCCTGGGGTGTGGATCGCGATCTGCTTGGAACCATTAGTCGATGGACCAGGGGCTATAAAGACATAATACAGCACTGTTATGATATGATGCCGTACCCGTGTGCTGTGTAAATTACAGACTACGGTAGTTTGTATGCCCAAAGATTGTAATTGTATCTAGTATCTATAAAATGCTAATTGACCCCCATTCGTGTGCTATGACACGGTGTATACGGAAGTCGGATTTTACAAGAAAACAACCTTCGACTACAACAGACCACGCATATGCACCGTACTTTCGGTTCAATTGCAGGGGCAATCCGGATTACCCGTCTCAAAACAACGGTCCCAACAGATCGTGATCATATCGTAAGAGTCTTCTGGATGCAATCGTAGCAAGCAAAAGCTCGAGCACTGACCGGAAACAAAACAACAGATCGAGTAAGTGGAAGGAGTCCCGCTTGATTTCATTCGGTTTTCGATTTGCAAGGTTTGCGTACGGTGGAGCCTGGGACAAAATAAATTTCGATCGGGACCAATTGGCTGAAGCGAGAATTGTCCAGGACGGTAGGAAAGAACGGCCCAAAAGCAAATAAGGCGGCGGACGGGTGCATGTACCCCCAAAGTTGAGAACGAGAGCAAGAAAGACGCCCGGACTTTCTTGTTTTTTTTATTTTTCTTCGTCATATTGTTTTATATTTGGGACATCTCGCCGCCAGCTGGTGTTTTCGGTGCGCCAGCCAAAACCAATTTATATATTTCCTTCCCGTTAGAGGGGACCGCACCAGCATAACCAGAACAGAGGATCCTCCTGCTGTTAAATTTTATAATCAGTCAACCAGCTTATCGACGTCGACACTCGTTCTGTTGCTCGTTCGGTCGTTCGTTATTTTTTAATATATTGTTTTCTTTTTGTTTTGTTAAATCTTTCTTTCTTTCTTTCTAATAACATATATAAATAGCAGCCGCGGCCGTTTTTCCGACGACTTAATTTCGCTCGCTGGACCCACGTGGAGGCTGCGTGCCATTCGAATTCCAATAGCTGCAGTAGTACAATCAGTCAATAAAAGCAGAAGCAGAAGTGAAAAGCATAGAAGCGGACAGGAACAAGTAGTTTCTCAAAGGAGACATCCTAGCCAAAAAGCTCGCTCACTCGCTTGCGTTCCTTACCACCAAAATATTGCCAACAAAGACCGACGACACTTCGCAAATTAGTACTGTTACTTCACATTACTTCCCACTACCGCTTCCACGAAAAGGAAAAGGAATTCTCGAAAGGAAAAGGGAAAGGAGATCTCCAGCGTTACGTCTGAATATTCAGCGAGTCTTGAATTCGTAATCCCGTTTTAACGTATTCGGGATTGGCTGCATCCGGCTGTGCACACAAACCGCCCTATCTATCCAACATTCCTGATAGTCTAGTCATTACCGCCGTCTCCTCCAATTCAGCTGTTACAATGCTTCTCTGATTCTTCAATTACGACACTACCGCCCAGTTACGAGAGCGTTCGCAGGGAATTGCCTGTTATCCGAAATTAATCCTGACCCGCTCTTCAAAATACCACACTTTGCCCCAACACATTGCCCGTAATATATAATACAGCACTCCGCACAGATATCAAATCGATATCACGACAATCTCAAAACAGGGAACATCGTTGGTTTTGATACAGATACCCAAAATGTTGGCATCTCGCTCTTTTCACAATTCTCTGACGTCCTTGGGCGGAAACCCTGGAGGTGGGCCTTATCCTACGGCTCCAGTTGGTCCTCTCCAAATACCTCATATACATGATATCATGCCTCGCAAGAGATCTCCATCGCTCTCGCCGAAGCCTCGTTCTCCACGCTATTCCATTCATGGCCAGCCGAGATCTAGACGTACTTCTCCTCCATCACATCCTCCACATCCACCACATCCTCAGCAGCAGCAACAAAGACGGCCGTCGCCTCCTTCACATAACAACTCATACGGTCCCGGTCCAGGATCTGCTCCAGTATCACCTCGCCCAGTTCCAAATCCAGCCACTGGATTCCCATCTTTTACTGCCGGGAGAACTGTAAGTTTAAAAAAATAACTCTCGCATCTATTATGTAGATGATAAACGATAAACATGCCGATGCTAAATTTCATCATATAGTTCCAATCGGAGTTGCAGCTGCAGAATATCATCAATTGGCAAACTGTCATTTCGAGAAATCTATTCGACGATCCGCCAACTTATCAATCTGTTCTGATATTCCTTCTTCCTTCCGTCCCATCTCCATCCGTAAATAACTTTGTCAGACAAATCCTCAATACGCCCGATCACATTACACACCTAAATAAATGCTGGGAGATCCTAAAACGAAATGATCGGGAAGAGTTGATTTCATTCGGGATGCCAGATCAAGTCGGCGAAATTAGATTCGAGATCTACAGGATGTGGCTTCTAGTCCGTCTTGCATGGAGGATCGTGCAGGCGCTTAAGAACGCCAAAGGTGGTAGCAGAATAGCAGAGTGCGGAGAATTCGTTATGCATGTTATCGAAACGAATAAGGCTGTATCACCCGAGAAGTTTGTAAGTTTCAACCCCCTTTTTGTCAACCATGGGGTGATTTCCGGAATCCGCCGAGTCGGTAATGGGATCAGCTGCCTAGAATGGACTAAAATTACTCCATGTATTCCTTGAGAGGATTGCTAACTTGGCAATGTTGCACAGGACCCAATTCCATTGCAGACATTGGCCTGCGCTTTAACATACCCTCATCCATCATTGTCCCTCGGATCAAAGATTAAGGACACTGTTACACCGCTTCAGAGAAATGACAGAGATATGATGGCAATAGAATACTTTGAAATGGGCTTCCCGCAAAATGATGCATCTGCCTTGTTCCTACCTTCGAGTATTTTTGCCAGAGCACACCAAGCTCGGCTGTACCGTCGCTTAGAGTTGATTCCTGAAGCCGAGGAGGCCGAGCAAAGTATACGCACATGGTGGGGTAAGACAGGCCGTACCATGATGCCGAAAGCCAGATTCACAGACTTGGTCTTGTCCGAAGGCGAGGCGCCTTATGATAACATCATCCTAAAGAATATTGAAGGGTTCTTTGAGAAAAGAAGTGAGAATGGAAGTAGCAATGGTGCGGAAGAGGGAGATTCAAACTCTGGTCGTGACAGTGGCGTCGACGTAGGCCCTGTTCACGAAGAAAATGTCGAACGGAAACCGGGCCCACCTCCACAAAACTCGCAGCGTCCACCGCTACGACCGATGCAACAGCCGCCTCAGAAGGCTTTGCCAGTACCGGGGGACCAGCCGGCCCCCAGGTTGCAACAGAAACGATCCACTGGTGCCCTACCGCCCCTTAAGCCCTACAACCCGCAGTTGCCGAGTGCATCGACTCCTGCAACTGAGCTTCCTCTCCCTCACCCCAAATCTACTCGTTCCCAAGCACCTCCTCCGCGTATGCAGCAACCCCCACAACAGCATCAACCATATCCATCACGCCCTCAATATCAAACCGGATCAACACCATCACTCCCAGCTTCGAGGCCATACGCTGGACCGCACCCGTATGATGAATACACCGGATCCTCTGACAGCCTAAACAGCGAAAAGAGCAATGGCAAGTCCAAGGTCAGAGCTAGCATCGGTGCAAAGCTCGGCTTCCGTCGAAGGAGTTGAACTCGATACCCTATTGGGCCCATTGGCATATCCTAATATATTTCCTTTGTTAACTTGTTACGACATACATCCTTCATGATACGGTTACCATAGACTTCATTTCAACCCAAAACCAGGTTTTAGATGTTTCGGAAACACAAGATCCTTGGTATTCTTTTTCTTTGGAGGACTGGCATTCACAAGAAGCGAAAAGCGAAAGCGAAAATTTTTTCTGTTCTTTATATTTTAGTTATTTGCATTTTGGGGAGTTTCTTCTTTTTGGCATTGCTAACCTTCCTTTATTCACATTTTCTTTGTTTCAACCATTTCCTTAGATACACACAAGCAACCCCCACTGTATAAGTGGCTTTTTTAACACGTTAGGGGGGCTTTACCTTTTTTTGGACTTTTTGGGTTTTGTTGATGATATGATGCTGCATTTCTTTTGTTGGCCGCAAGCGTTCCCTAATGACCCTTTCATTCACCATTAATATGGGTTGAGAATATACATACTTTATTTCTTTCGTGTATAACATTTTCTCGTGCTTATATTATTTTCTTTATCCTATTTCTTTCTGGCCCTCAAATAAAACCGGAATTTCCTTGTTTTGAGGTAATCCACTTCCGTACACGATACCCTTATGGTACTTTTAACTTTTTGATTCTCCTTAGTTTTCCTTTTCCTCTTTGGGGGTTTCTCTGAAGCTCCTCTTGGGAGAAGGCTTGGTTTTTGATACACACACCCAAGCTTTTCCTATGGGTAATATTGTAATAACAAAAAAACGGTATAGTGTGGAGGAGGATGAAGTTTGAAGGGAGGAGAGGAAAGGAGACTTCTGGGGAATATAGATAAAATAGAAATTTTTTTTTTCTTCATAAACTTCCAGGTTTCCGAGTAACAGCGTGACTTGTCAACAGTTCCGATCTCGCTGCTCACGCCACAGCCTCATGCTCAGGGTCCCGTCTTTGATGCAAGATGATGTATATAGAAATTGTCCGCGCAGAGAATGGGTCGGCATCCGTACGGGTGGGTTTCTCCGAAATTACGGTTCCGACAAGCCTTCCCAGCTTATTAATTTTTATTTTGTGCGGCGGATGCTTAAAAATAGGTGCATGCCTCACGAGGCCAAGGGTTCTCCTTGAAGCCACAGTGGGAAGCCTCGAGATCCTTGCGATATATCAAGAGAAATGCGTGGTACCCTACGGGTGAATCCGAAAGAAAGGGTCGCATGGTTAGGGCTGAATCAACGACCATGTCATCGGCTAACCCGTTATTTTGTCGATAGGGCTGTTTAGGCTGCCCTCTACCGATGGAATTACCTATCTAACGAAAATGTGCATGCGACTTCGTGTGGTTTTTCCTTCTGGAAGCACTTTCGAAGCCGCGCTCCTCTCTTTTTTCGCGAACTCATGATGCGTGATAACTCGGCGACAGGCTTGGTGCATGCAGAGTGGACACAACACTGTGGTGAAATTGTTGGATCTGCTTGGGTCGCGAGTTCCCAGCCAATCAAATGTTCCTGTACGTCGCAAATTTACCTGTTTTGAGATTAGTCTCCCCTGACTCGCTTGAGCATCTTGATGCTAAATTTGGCTGGATCTTTAGCACGGGTTCAGGCTTTCCCATAAACTTATCAGAGAAATTAGATGACTTTCTCTGGTCCCTTTTTGGGCGTGTGATGCTTTGCCTCCACAAAAAACAAAAGGACTTCTTCGTCTTGAGCGAATAGGATAACGGCTTCAGGGTATTCAGACGGACAAGGACAAGCGTGGACCGTCGATACCGTTCATCAGTGAGACCTAACGAAACCCTTTGCGTTCATCAAAAGGAAAACCCGGTCGATCCAATCTTGGATGATAGCCTATGATCTTTGTGCATTGATGCATCATGATATCAGTACCCGTCTTTCGACATACAAGCTGGGGAGGGTTACATCGGGGATCCAGTGGTACCGAATTCACGGAACCAGCGAGAAGGGGGTGATTGTTAGTTCGTCCGGTGAAACGGTTAACCTTGCTGGATCGATGCATATTGGTTAGGTATGTTATTTTCCCGCGGAGTGTACGGCGCCGCAGAGCTATATTCGACCACAACTTGCACATGTATGTATGTACCAGCTCCTTGGGTTGCATGTATGTGTCGCATGCACAAATTCTCCAAGTGAAGGAAAGCGACTGGGCGGTGGCAGGGCATACGTCGAACCTCTCGATTTCTCCACTATCTCAAGGGTCTGGTTTAGATCACTTGGAGGACCCTGATTGAGCGGTAGCATGGTTGTATTCTGGGATCATACCTGCATGGATTCGGAAACCCCACTCACGGTTGATAGCTTTTTGGGAAGTGGGTGTACCTATGAACTTTTTTTACCTCCCGCGTGAAGTTACCTTCCGGTGACCGCTAGAGGCTTAGCTAGGTGGAGCGCGGGAAGACAGACATCGTGATGTTTTTGGATATGATACCGAAAGAAAAAATAGACATGGTAGGAGAAATCGGGCTAGGTTCCCGGGTTTCATGGTGATAGAGGTCTCAAGTTTCGATGATGTATAAATCTTGAGGGTTCCATGCCAGCATGGTATGGTTTTTAGTTCAAAACATCACATCGCCACTTCAGAATTGGAAAGTTCTCCACAACAGACAAAATATCCTTAAAACGCATATATGCGTATAATATTTTAATACCTCTTTCTTTTTTAAACCTTTTTTTATCTCCAAGGGGCATTTCACTCGCTCAGTGTTCCTTTGGTGAATTCATTCGTTTTATATCTTTTTGATTACTTATACGTGATTAAAATTTGTAATCATTTTACAACGCCTTTTCTTTGGTTGTTACCCTTTCGTTTCTCCACAGTTCGCTTCGTCTGTCGACTCCTTAAACACCGTCTACGAGTTTGCTCATTCGGTTACGGTGCACTTTCGTTTCTCTTTTGCTTTAATTATAATCTTTACGTGTTTGAGGCCTTTTATATTCTTCTTGGAAATCTTTTTTCACCTTCGTTTTACCTTTGATTACTTTTCTATCTTTTTTAAAACTTCTTACTAATCGAAAACCCCTCTGTTCGAGCTCGAGACTGCAGGAGTGGTTTGATACGGCTCGCGATACAATCAGTAATCTTTAATATCCTTCATCGGAACTCCGCGATTAGAGACATATAAAAACTGTCTTTGGTGGGAACTTGGAATCTCAGAATCAAATCAGAGACATCTGCAATATCACCATCTTAGCTTCAATCGGAACTCGAACCAGCAAAGATTTCCCCGAACTATCTATCCTCTTCCTCTATTAATACCTTATCTATATAAACCTATAAAAAATCCACAAAATGTGCTACTTCACTCAGATCAACAACAAGTTCTGCGGCTGCACCTACTTCCTCTTCACATCCGGATGCACCCCAAACCGAAACCAATACAACTGGCGAGACTGCGGACGAAAGAAGTTGGTCCAGGCCATCGAGGAAGACTTCGTTCAATGCCCTAAGTGTTTGAAGAAACTTGGAGTTGAGCAGGACTTGAGCGCCATGGAGTGGATGAAGCCTGGTTGCAGCATTATGTGAACCACATACATCCGTCCACGATCCCTTCTTTCCTTTTCTTAGAATTCCGTCAGATTTATAAACGATTACGATCCTTACTCCACACTTTTTCGATTCGATACGATCATTACCGCGTACCCTTTACGATATCGATTTTTTTGCATCAGCACCGGCGTCCTTTGAATACGATTTCATTATCACACTCCCTTAGATTATTAGCCTTGCATCTACACCGGCGTTTTTCGGATAGACTTTCGGTAGTTTTGGGATTTATTTCTTTACGGCGTTTGGAACCTACACTTTCTTTTGGACAAGCAATCTTTTGAGCAATCTTTTATACTTTGGGTTTATATATCCTACAGTTGTTTATTTTATATATAATTTTAATATTAATAGTCCTTTTTTGTATTTATTCGTTTGATATACTTTCTTATTTATGCATATTTTATTTGATAGATCGCTGTAAATATTTCATAATATATTCATCCGTTGTATCTTCCCCTCCGTCATCCTCCTCGAATCCTTCCCCTCTTCTACTTCATTCCTCCATTTCCCCATCAAACCTTTCCTTCCCTCTCCATAATATCCCATTCCGCATCCATCTATCTATAACTGTCCCGAGTCCTTATATTATATTCAGAGCACACGAATAAAGTTACAATCCTACAAATAGCAACTGGTATCCAGCTCCTTTACATCAAAATGACGCTCTACAAGCCCATTCTTCTTCTCTCCCTACTTTTTACTGGCACCAGCCGTGCCCTCTGGATTCCTTACCAACCGGACATGCTTCCAGAGCCTATATCTGATCTTCGGATCGGGAAATGGATAGTCTACAAGATGACCCTAATCACATTCATCCGGTAGCAGCTCAAGACCTTACTCACTACGTTACCTCTACTGCAACGACTATGGTTCAATTTGGCCCTGTGACTCGGCGTGATTCGCAAAGCGCACAATCAACATATGCTACTATAACTATGAGGTCCGATTTCCCTCAACTGATTCCGGGGTTGAACAACTTTACCACTAGGTTGAATAATTCGTATGTTTGTGCCTATGGAACATCAAGCTGTGCTCGCATCGGGAAGCCAGTAAGTATTATATCTCCATAAATAGCCATCTTATCATCTAGGTCCTTTACTGAAAGGAAATTTCCAGAATATCTGTTGTCCAGACATTCTCATTATCTCGCCGATCCAGAACTCTTGCTTCTTGCTTCAAAACCAACAAGTCTTTTGTTGGTGTCGTCTGGAGAGTGACCGAAGTTCCCCCTTACCCCCCCAAAAACGCACGACCATCCTGAGGCAGAGCCCATATATGCTCCAGATGGGCCTCGATACAGGGGTCGCAAGACTGCCATCAGTGTCCTCAAGGCAGGTGAAATGGAGGAATGCATTGGAACTCAATGTCAAGACCCGGTTTCAGGCCTCACCAATGGAATCGGGCAGGATCCGATGTCGTTCTTACCCTGACAAAAGCAATTGGCGGCATAGCCACGCATATTCCCAGCGCATCTGATCTTCTCGGCCAAATAGGTGGCAGCAACAATATTGTTAACATTATTGGTGGCATAGGAGGTGCTCTTGGGTATGCGCTTAAGTCTGATGGATGCTCATTTGTTAAGAGTAGCTCGACCATTTGGTCTCGCATATTCTCACCCGGACCCATTCGATCTTTGGCATTATTACTCATCCTTAATGGCGTCATCGGAATGAGGCTGAACCTCCCTAATCTTGCTGAACTGCAGAATTCGAATGCAGAAGTTTGGAACTTCTATACGATACCTGTCGAGCCCGCTTATCTCTTTTCTTTTGTTTTTTTGATGGGCTACGCTTGGTTTTCAAGGAATATGAATGGGAGTTTGGTATTTGCTTTTCATTGGAGTTCGAGTTCAAGGTCCCAATTGTGGGGTTTGGTAATGCCTTTCCTCCCTGTGTGGTTTAATACTTTTTTCAACGTAAATTTTTATTTTATTTTTTATTCTACGGATGAGGAATGCGCTTTGGCCTTTTCCTTTTGTACTACATTGCATAAGCGTATGTCCATATGATGACTGTCTCTTACAGACTCCTGTACTTGTACTCGACGGCAAGCTCCTTTCTTGGACCTAGGAATACAAATACATGGTTGTGTTGAAAATGTGGTAGCGACCCACATGCAAGGTTTGTACGTATGCTCCACCTTTATGGCTGTGAGGCTCGACCCAATCCGAGTGCATTGAAGCTTAGCTTGAAAAATTAGGGGAGAAATCGTTCGGAAAAATGTGGCATTTCTCCAAAAGCTCGTGCTTTCCATCAATTCAAACGAGTTCCCAGCCTGATTCGATCCTTATCGATTCGCATTTCGTATACTTTCGTCACGACCCACATATATTTCGCTTCTCTGCCGCCTACAAGCTGAACCGCCTGAGGTGCCGTTGCCGAGAAGCTAGCGCTGGAAGCTATCGTATTAAATGATAGCGAGTTCCCGACGGCTGCTGGTGCCGTCATCAGTATTTTTTTTTTTTGCTTACGAGGCTTTTGATAGGATTTCACTTTGGTATGTAATTCCGAACCGCTCTTTAAGATGCAAGGTTGTTCAAAACAGTTGATTGACTAGGACCTATCTATCGACCCCTTAGATCTACACTAGCCAATTTTTATTACGACCAGAATATGCATCTAAGGTCCACCTGAAGCTTCGCGGGTGGCACGAAATTGGCGGAGATCCGGAATTTTTGTTTTTGTGGTTTTTGGTTTATTCTCAGTTGGCCCTGGTGCTCTCTTTTACCGTAATCGTCTATACGTCGTACAACCGACCGTGATGGCATCCTCGTCGAGACCGAAGCATTTGACGCCTAGCGGGAGTGGGAAGCAGAAAGCGGGTTCCAACAATGATACCAAAAACGACGATGGCATCACACCTTCACCCGGTATATCGCGAACATCGACACTCCCTCTCCCCAAGAACTCAGGCCTCCGATCGCGATCCATATCACCGGTAAAGAGGAATACAGGCAAAGGGATCTACAAACATGAAGAATACAATGAATCGAATGCGTCGTTATTATCTAATGCTAGTTTTTTGCCGGATACGCCGTCACCGTTGTTACCGCCGGATTTACAGAAGCTGAGGGCTTTCCAGAAGGGGAATTTAAATGGAGAGTTGGGCGGGGATAGTGATGAAGATGACGACGATGGGATGTCGGAGCTGGGACCTGATGCTTCTGTGGTGGATAAATTTGCTAGAATTGTTTATAAGAATTCGGGGATATTGCTTATGCTTGCTGCGCAGGTGTTTGCGTCGACTATGAGTGTTATTACTAGGTTGTTGGAGACGGGGTTTGATACTGAGTTTGTGAGTGGGCTCATCGTATTCTTTTACGGAGGGGGGAGGGGGTAAATTGTGGGGGCTAATTTGATCCATTGTGGGGGGGTATAGCATGCGCTGCAGATATTATTTACGAGGCAGGTTATTTCGGTGGTACTGTGTAGTGCGTATATGCATTATACGCAGGTTCCGCATTTTCCGTTGGGGCCGAAGGGGGTCCGGTGGCTTTTGGTCGCTAGGGGGGTGGGAGGGTTCTTTGGGGTGAGGTTTCTGGAGTTTTATAATGAGAAATTTATTGGAGGGATTATGCTAACCAGAGGTTTAATAGGTCTTTGGGTTATACGTATGTCCATCGAGTTACATGTTTGAGATTATAGCGGATCTTAACAGTTATATATGTGTAGTACTCTTTAACCTACCTCGACGTTTCCGACGCTACCGTCATAACATTCCTTGCACCTTCGGTCGCCGGTTTCGCATGCTACATCATCCTCAAAGAGCCCTTCACCAAAACCGAAATGCTCGGTGGACTAGTATCTCTCCTCGGTGTCGTCCTTATCGCTCGACCAACAGTATTATTCAGCGGCGGCTCCGGTGACCCGCAAGATCAGGGTAGCACCGGTAGCGGCGGAACAGAGCCTTCGCCTACACAGGAAGGTATAAGACTCGACGTTGGAGAAGCAACGCCCGCACAAAGGTTTACGGCTGTAATGGTAGCATTATTGGGCGTGCTGGGAGCTGCGTCGGCGTATACTACGATTCGATGGATAGGAAAACGAGCACACCCGTTGATATCGGTGAATTACTTTTCGGCGTGGTGTGTGATCGTTTCGTTTTTGAGTTTGTTGGTGTTGCCGGGGATTGGGTTTAAGGCGCCGCGGACGTTTTTGCAGTGGATATTGTTATTGGGGATTGGGGTTTGTGGATTTTGTATGCAGTTTTTGCTTACGGCGGCGATTCAGAGGGAGAGGGCGGGGTTGGTTACGCATATGGTATGCTTCAAGTTCTTCCCCTCTCTCGAGTACTTCCTTTAGATGGTTAAGTGGTTAATACGATGGTGGCAATTTTTAGGTCTACGCGCAAATGATCTTTGCATTAATATGGGACAAAGTTCTCTGGAACAGACTGCCGGCGTGGACAAGTTGGATAGGTAGTTTCTTGATTCTGGGGTCAGGCTTCTGGGTTGCTTTCCAAAAGAATCGGAAGAAGAAGATTACGAGGGTTACAAAGAAGGAAGCTCGATCTAAGCGACATGTGCACAGTGGGGATGAAGAGAGGGGATTGGTTGCTGCTAAGGGAAGCGACGATGAGGATAGTGATGATGATGGAAGCGAGCTGGATGACGATGAGGCGAGGGTATTGGATGTTGGTAGGGAGATACAGATGAAGAATCTGGCGCGGTGAATGAGGCCGTATGGTCTTTGGTTATATATTGAGGATGAATGATATTATACGAGTGTGGTATGTATGAGTTTTGATTCCACGATATCTTGGAATTGCAATATCATGAAGAAGAAGAAGAAGAAGAAGAAGAAGAAGAAGAAGAAGAGAAAAGAGAAATGGATTGCTTCTGTTGGCATTAGCGGACCTTTTGATTTTGGATTATCTACTTTACCTTTCTGCTTTTATATCCCGAATCTTTATGCAAGTTTTATCTAGGTTGTGGAATCAAATGATAATGGTGTGTCTCGATTATCATATATCAGATAAGTAGTAATCTATGATTACTATTTCGCACAATACTTTTCTCTATTTTGCCCTTGAATGTATCCTCGAAAAACTCCAATACTCCGTGTATGCAGACCTCTCGTGATTGCACAATGCCTCACTCACATTAACCCTTCACTTCTTCCTTAAAGCGTTATAGTGTTCTCCGAGTCCATACCCCTTCCTATGGTATGCCAGCCATACATCCGCCTTCTGACCCTCATCCCCATTCATAACCGTAACCCCCACCCCCTGTGCCTGCACAACCTTCACAGTGACTCCATATTCCTTCGCCAGTGCCAATAACTCCATATGTCCACCCCACTCCGCCGTATTGGTAACTTTCCTAACATGACCATCCAACGTCTCCCCCTCTTCCAAAAAGGGTACAAAATCATCCGGATGTGATGAAATATACTCCCCCGCCGCCTTCCTAGTAAACGTATACCCCCTCTGCTTCGTCCCATCTGATGAAGGTTCGTCAGACAACGGAATCCCAGCACCTTCCAACCCTACTGCAAAAGCAGAGTATAAACAATGACCATCCGGGGCGATTTGTATTTCTACCAATCCATTTTCTTCGAATAGTTGTTTCATGCGTTCTGCTTCTATGGCGCGTAAGTTTGGTTGCGATGCGGCTTCCTGTTCGGCTTGGGCGGTGATATTTTCGAGTTGGGCGGCGCGGCGGGCGAGGCGGGCTTTGGCTCGGTTGGGCTTTTTGGATGATGACGGTCGTATCCTTTCATGGTTTGTGGGGGCGGCGGGGTCTTCGAGGGTGGTTTCTTGGAGTTTGGAGGAGATATCTTCGTCTTTTGGTACAACTTCTGGCCCGGAGTTATCTGCTACGGCCGGCTCTGAGGGATCTTCGTTTTCTTCGCCGGCGGCATCGGGGTTTGATTCTTTCTCTAGCGCTGCGATTTCTAATGCTTGTTTTTCTTTTAACTCTCGTTCTAGACGTTCGCAGTCGTCGTTTACACCGCGTCGGGTTTTCTTGGTTGCGGATTTCTTCTTCTGGGTTATTACGGATTGAAGGTCGCGGAGTTGTTTCCGGTGGAGGGCGAGGAGGTCCTCCATGGTTGAAGATGATGATGGAGTGGAGAGGATGTAGTGAAGTTGTTCGAGTCAGGGAAGTTGGAAGCTACGAAGCCTGGAGCTTGGATTTGTGCACTACTGTTGCATTTTACGATCACAACATATAATTTGGACAAACACATTTTGACGGGTACAAAGGGATTCCATCCATTCTAACCGACGAGACCGAATCTACTAGTCTGCAAACCTATCGTCATCAAAAGATAATCGATGGAGGGTCTAGAAGAAACAAATCTAGTCAAGCTATCTCTATAATAATCGTAAAGACAACCCCTGTGCATAGCTAGAATAAACGGAAATAAAAACAACAATCAAATGAGTAAACGACATGATTCTTCCAGCGAAGACGTTAAGCCACAAAGTTATGACCAGAAGTTATTAAGAACGCGAGATGTTTGGTATAGCTTCGTCTTCAGGAATCATTCCCTCTTTGCATGTTCAGAATCCCTCCCATCAGAAAGTAAATAGGGTCTGTCGTGTGTGTAGCAAAATGATCGCACTGTTTGCTTTTGTCCAAAAGGTACAGAAGAATTATCTGTCAGGATAGTGCATGCTGAGGAAGAAAAATTAAGGACCAGGGTGTAAGAGGACCGATGTGCAAATCTAGATCAAGTAAGAACAAAATATCAGCTTCGAAGCTGCTGACATCAAAAGAAGGACGCTATGGTGAAGGGAATCCAAGGAGAATATTTATCGTGTCTATGCTTTGGGGGTACAGAAGAGGCGAGGGAGTAGAGTTGGAGAATTAGGCACCACTGCATGGGCCTATCGAGCAAGAGTATGGGGTTTTTGTGGAGGTTGGGGTCAAGGGGGTTACTTGACAACGTGGGCCGTGATAATAAGAAGATAGTACCAAGAAGCGGAGAGTACTGAAAAAAGAAAAGAAAAAAACCAAATCCGTAATGCGCAAATGCAGGCGCTCGAGAATAAGTCGTAATGAGATCGCTAAATGCTTTTCAAATTCGAAGCCGAAGAGAACGACGGCGCATTCTCAGAGCGATGGGTCTGGGGGCCGGGGATTTATCGGCGCCGGAGGGATCGGAGGGCCCTCTTCTCTCCCTTCAGCTGCTTACGCAGCCTTTCCTACAAAGTTGAGATTATGTTAACGATGGCTTGTTTCTAATAGGAGAATGTGTATAGTACCTTTTCCTTCTTCCCCACCTCCTCGACCACTTTGGTCGAGGACTTGATGATCTCCTCCGCAAACTCCGCCACGGCCCTCGAGTTTCCGATTGGTAGCTTAGCTACCTTTCCCCTCAGCTCCAACAGCTCCCTCTCCGCCTTGACGACCTCGTCGAAGGCCCGCTCGTGATCTGCCATTAGAGCCTCGTACTTGGCTGTGAGGCGGACGATGTTGGCCTTTGTGAGCTCATCTAGATAGCTTGTTAGAACATATGGTTCTCTAGCGGTTGAATTTAAGAGATCACTTACCGCTCACCTTCTTCACCATCTCCTTTTTCTTGATCTCCCCCCTCTCGAACTTGGCCCGCAGCGCGTCGAAGGCAGGCCCAGCAGGTCCCTTCTTCCCCTTCTCCGCCGCCCCCTCCGCCGCCTCACGGTCCTCCCGAGGAGAGACCGGGGCTTTGGACATCCCCTCCACGACGGCTGACCACCTCTTCAGGATGTCTTGGACATCCTTGTCCGTATCCTCCTGGTCAACCCAACCACGGGTGACCCGCTTTTCCCCAAGCAGCATGGGGCCCCATAGGTGCCTGTCCGCAGGCAGCCTACCTCTTTCGAGGCGGTTTCTGAAAGAAGCCCACCTCTCGACATTCGCCCTTCGGGTCTTTAGTTCCTCCACCTTTGCCTTCTTTTCCTCGGCGTGACAACGAGCATTGAGGACGATTGCTCTCGTCCTCTCCGGGAGGCCTTGGTACTTGGCCTCCTTGTTCATCCGCTCCTCCACAAGGAGACGGATCGCCTTGTCGCTCCCTGTCGTCTTCGGCGTTGTATAGTCCCGGATTTTAAGGTCCCCGAGGACCTTGTTTTGGGGAGTCACTGGCGTATTTTTCGTATCTGCCAATCCCTTGGGGCCCTTTTCGTTAAGGGACTCTAGCTTAGCAACCAGATCCTTGGCCCTTCTGATTCTCTTCGCTAGCTGGAGATCCGATTGAAGGTCATTGTCTTCAGAAAATGTCCCCAACTTCCTCTTCTGGGCCGAACCCGTATCTTTCGCCTCTGGTTTCTCTGCAACTGGCTTGGTTGCTCCCGAGGCTCTCAGGCTGCTGTAGGCAGGCAAGTCTTTGATGTTCTTGGACTTTCTGGAGTGGAACATCTTTGTCGATATCTGATCCAATGGCTCAATGACTGGAAGATATGTTAGGCAGAGAGGGGGTGGTGGTTCGTACTGAAAACGATACTGACGGAATGTATGTTCTTTGCTGGGGATGAAAAACAGCAAAGAGGATGTGCGTGAGAGGAAGGTGTCGAGACTGAGACCAAAAACGGTGGTCCGAGGGAAGGAAGTAGAAAATAAGGAAAGAAAGATATGGATTATCTAAACCTTAGTAGAAACGATGTAACCGATCGTTTCAGGGATTTTCTGGAAGAGCTGCGAAGTTGATGTCGTTGCTAAAGATGGCTCAACAATGACTGGATGCTTGAGGGATGCGAGATCCGAAGGACAGGTGAACAGCTAAAACAGGTGTTCGAGCAGTCGGGAAACGATGAGAGGAGTCGAAGAGCTTGTCTTTCCTTACGAAGTGAGAAAGACAGAAGCAGGAAGCAGGTTTTGGACAAAGAGGGGGATGAAATGAATAAGACGCGTCTTGAAACCCCAACTTTCCGGATGACGAGTGTGCAGATGAAAGACGAAACTTTCAAAGATGAGGGAGTCAAGAGAAAGGGTGTTGTTGATCGTTAGGCTCAGTAGCTGCTCTTAGGGAACTAAAGAAGCTCTGATGCAGGACTGGAGGTCCGAATGTCGGGCTGCTACGATGAAGCAGGAGCTTATTCGCAACGGAGAACAGATGGATTGAGAGAGTACAGACCAAGAGGACGGCTTTCGAGCAGTTTCAAGATGACCGTGAAGCTTTCAAGAGAGCCGTGGATGTTCAACCGAACAAGAGAGGATTGTAAGGAAGAAACAACTGTAGGGGAAACTTGGAAGATGAGTTGCAGTTGGTGAGAGAGAGGCAGGTGAAGCAATTGACGAGAACGAACAAGAGCTTGAAGTCAATCAAAAGATATGGAGGGAAGAATGGAGAGAGCAGAGGATGCAGATACGATCTGGAGTGAAGCTGATGAGAGTTATTCACGAGAAGATGTAGCTGGTGTCTGAAGTGGGAAGCTGATGATGGTGTTGGTGAAGGGAGGAGGGATGGAGGAGAAGAAGAGTTGAGAGATGTAGACGGTATACCTTTATACGCGCCGTTGCTACGGCCTGCCACAAAGTGCTTCCAGCTACAAATACGGGACCCAATTACCCTTCACACAACCTATAGTCTCATACAGGGCGATTTTAATGATGCCCACAAAATCAAAAGGCTATATTCATTGGGATCCTCGTAGTATCAACCCGGTCATGGCGAAAGCCCGTGGAGAAGGATCGAGGGTCTGTCCTAATCGATCAAACGTGAGCTACAAAGACACACCCACTTTTGACGTTTAAAGTACTAGAGAGCTTGCTTCTCGCATAACCAACCCTTCTTCCACTAGAGCCATATGGTTGTTGAGTGCTTATATACTTAAGTAACCATTTACTCCAATTTGTAGATACTCAGATACACATGTCGACTTCGAAAGGGTTTGAAGGAATGGCATAGACAATAATTATATATGAATCTTTTCTGAATATCATATTAAACTATGCAAAGATACCGCAGCAGATAACATGTCATACTAGTATACTACGGGTGAACCACCATCTTCATCAGACAAGTATTCTGTGATACATCACTGCGAGACCATGCATTTGATACATATAATTTTTAACATCAAAACAACACATATGCTCTCTAAATTCCAACATCCCGATCCGCCAAGCCGATCTTGCACATAATTGTCACCACTTCCTGGATAAAACCGACAGAACTAGGCCTGATTATCTCGAAAGCTGTCAAGGGACGTCCGAATAAGCTTTGCAAGGCCCTGATTCTGTCTCCTTCCTCATTCCTATGTCGCCGAATCATTTCGGACTTCCAGGCAAAAAGCGAGCTGTACGCCGTCCAGATCTCGATATCGCGCCTATAAAAAGACCATGGGTCAAGAATCAACCAATCTCCCAGAAATTCAAATCCCAGAAAATCAAAGTCTCGGAGCCTCCCGGGCCTCGTGTCCGAAATCCTAGGCTGGGCTTCTTAGCACCGATTCGGACTGTCAATGCAAGAGACACCGACTAGGAAACGTCATCCTGTTCGAGGTTGTCGCGACGGCTTGTTACAGCTGTGTTGCCGATAGCCGAACTGGGGTTTGCAGCGGTTATCATCGGGTCGCATTTGGAAGGTTATCAACCGACGCTTCCCACGAACGAGAGCTCAGGTCGATGCGATGAGCATCTGCCGATGCAATACAATTTTTGAAATTCATTGGCGTCTCTTTAAGCTTTGTATGTAGGTAGTACCAGGTCGGCGTGCTTTTTGACGAACCTGCCAAAGGTTAAAAGCGAATCAAAGGCTACCATGACGTCTCTGTGGCTAGTACTCGATGAAGCTCAGCTTGTGGTTCCCTAAATGAGGTTATATGGACAGTGCTCCCAAAACAGGCACAGCTCCGTGTGACCAGAAACATAGTCAAGTCCTGTAGGGCAACTGGTATAGAATGTAATGGTCCGCGTGACTCGGAAGTTCATTCTCGATTTGCCCACTACACCCAGATTCGGACTGCACATTATCTTTGTTTTACGTTTCTTTGTTGAGAATTACTTAATCTTTTAGCACAGCGAAGAGCGCCTCTTTCAGTTGTGCTTTCAAAGCATTGAACGGTAAAGCATTGTCTCCGATGCCAGGCCGGCCGCTTTGCGAAGGGTGTTCTTCTGGGGAAGCGCAGGCAACCATCGGCATTGCAGTAGCAACAAAAAAAACATGCGCGGCATCAATTGTGAAAAACAACTGCTACCCTTGTGGATCCTTCACCAAAACTTCAATCCTGTGTCGGGCTTGGATTTTATGATCCGGAAGACGTATATATTGAATTTTCTGGTCCCTGGATTGTAAATTATCACGTCAACCGTATGATTCGAGCCGTTATCGGCCCGTTTGTACACGTTGGAAGTTTCAGTATAATACTTATCTATAGGTCAATTGATATCGTATAGTATGCTTAGCGGTATGCATCCGTGACTAGCATATGTGACCTCACGAAAAATGCGTCACCTGGTGGGACCTTAACGTTCCGAAGTGATAAGGCAGTTCTCCTGGCGCAGGCAATTGCAAGCCAGCAAGCAAGCTTAATTTTGATTAACTAATGGGCAAAGCCTAAACAAGACCCCCAACAGTTAGAGCTCTAGCTTGCAACTTCGCACTATATAAGTTGAGACAACTGCTCGCAATAGCGTCCCTTTTCAGTACCTTTTTTTTTTTTCTTTCTCTTTTCTTCAGAGCTCCAGAGTTTGGACAAGAGGAAAAGAAATTTTCTTTAGAATACCCCTTATTGTGACCCATCAACCTTAATTGGACCAGCTTTGAAAAAAGACTTCTATCTTCCTCTGTGCTATTAGAATCACGGAAAGTAGGAGAAACCATACCTACATCCAAATTATCCAACACCCCACAACGCAGTAGTCACCAAATACATAACTTTCAAGACCCATTCCCACATCCAAAATGGCACCAGCAGCAGTCCCAATCGCAGCAACAGCTTCTGAGCTGACCGTATCTGCCATGAAGACCGACCTCGCAAAAGCAACCAAGCCACAGCTTGATGCTTCGAAACTTACCTACACCTTCAATAAACACGGAGGAGTTGTCCCTGCCTTGGACGACCCAATCCGTAAGGAACATAATTCGTCGACTGATGTAAGAGGTCCAATTGAACCTCTAGGAGACCTTTCGAGCCACAAGCTAACGTATGATCCTTCATAGCACATGTTGACGGTGAAGTGGACTGAAAAGGGCGGCTGGGAAACACCTCAGCTCCGACCCTATGGACCCCTCGACATTATGCCGACTGCATCTTGTATTCATTATGCCACCCAAGCCTTTGAGGGCATGAAAGCGTACAGAGGTGTCGATGGCAAGCTCCGTCTCTTCAGGCCGGACCTCAACTGCAAGAGAATGAACCTTTCCAGCACTAGAATAGCCCTCCCACCAATTGACCCCGAGCAACTCGAAGAACTCATCAAGAACTTCGTTTCCGTTGACTGTCCGAAGTGGCTCCCAAATCCCGAAACCTTCATCTATCTTCGACCGGCAGTAATTGCTTCCGGTGCTGCTTTGGGTGTCCAAAAGCCGAGGGAGGCGACAGTTTTCATCATTGCCGTCCTCTTCCCAACAATGGAAATCCCTAATGGTATGAGATTGCTCGCTTCAAAGGAGGATATGGGTGTTCGCGCCTGGCCCGGTGGTCACGGATGGAGCAAAGTCGGAGCTAACTGTAAGTTCCTTGTAATCAGCAAAGCCGAATGTTCGAATGCTTACCCAATAATTCCTAGATGGTCCAACTCTCCAAGCCCAAGGTGAGGCTCGAGAACGTGGTTTCGACCAGATTCTTTGGATCCTCGGATCCGAAGGTCGTGTTACCGAGGCCGGTGCCTCCAACTTCTTTGTTGTTTGGAAAAACAAAACCTCTGGCCGTCTGGAACTGATCACCGCACCTCTCGGTGATAAGATCATTCTCGATGGTGTAACCCGTCGCTCCGTCCTTGAGCTCGCTAGATCTCGTCTCGCTCACAATCCAACCGAAGTTCTTAAGGAAGTTCAACATCTTGAGAAACTCGATGTTGTCGAAGAGAATTATACGATCGATGACATCGCTGAGGCGTATGAAAGCGGAAGACTCGTCGAGGCCTTCGCCTGTGGTACCGCATTTTTCGTTGCTCCAATCTCATACATCCAACACGAGGTTGATAAGGGAATCGAGGTGCCAATGAACACTACAATGGCGGATGGATGCAAGTCTGGTGCTTATGCTGCCACCATCAAGACATGGTTGAAGGAGATCATGTATGGCAAGGTTAACCATCCATGGGGAGTTGTTGTCAATGAGAGAGGTGCTCAGTAATCACCCAGAGGGTG
Organism: Arthrobotrys flagrans; assembly: GCF_004000055.1. Lineage (NCBI taxonomy): Eukaryota > Fungi > Ascomycota > Orbiliomycetes > Orbiliales > Orbiliaceae > Arthrobotrys > Arthrobotrys flagrans. The sequence continues at coordinate 3,789,076 of NW_027137556.1, forward strand.
AGATATGTTACCGGATGTGGAAAGAGTACCCACCTACGTCCTCTCAAGGTAAATTCTTATGACCTACGTTATATTGCATTTTCTTTTTTTTCTGGTGTATAAAATTTCATCACACTGGGTATTGGGAGGTTTCAGCCTTGTAATTAAGGCCAACTCCTTCTTTCTTCATATTTGTTTTATTACTTCATCGTCTAGCCTTACTACCCACGATTGTTCTCAACGCTTTCTTCTTGTACTTTAATGCACGATACCTTTACATCGCCTTGCTTTTTAATAGAAATAAAGAATAACATTTCCAAAAGTTGATATCCAGAGTACCAATCTATCGTAGATATCTCGAGGGAAACAAAAGTAAGGTTATGGCCAGTTTGGTGTGTTCCAGACCGCCCAATAGGAAACCAATACTCATAGCGTGCTCATACTGGAATTTGCTTGGCCAGCCAAGCGGCCCTATGATGCTAATGCTGCCCTCGAGGAGGTGAATCTCTGGACATCCTGAGGAACCAAGGAATCTACAACGACCCTTTGAATGTGTCGTCCTGGAGTGGTGTTGTGACCCAAACTCACGGTATCCGAAGCCGTATAATAATTCGGAGGCCCGGGTAGTGACCCTTAAATGATCATATACCGACTATGCCGACATGGTACCGGGTGGGTATCATCCAGCCCACTAGCCGGAAATCCAAATCCCGGTACGTGGATCTTATTCTTGATATCCATATTATATATTCCGTTCCTCTCTGCCCTGTCAATACACTCCCGGAATCCCCGTTTCCGCAATCTTCTCCAGCGCCGCCGCGAACTTCTTACTCTTCACCATCTCCTTACTCTCGTGATCATAAAACGGATTCGATATCAACTTTATATACTCCGTATGTATCGATTTGAATACCTAACACCGTAATACCCATTAGCTCTATATGTATCCCAATAACCATTCTAGCCTTTTCATTGGGGTGGTAGTTTATACATACGGGTTTCAAATCCGCCTCTCTAATCGCTCCTCCCAACCCCCCACCACGTGTACTTAATGCACTGCTACTATTAAACCCCTGGTCAACGATAACTACGAACTTAACGCCCGTATTCGTCATCCAACCATACGCTGCCAACCGTTCGTCAATCGCAAAGAGGAGGCCGAAGTCCTGGTCAGCAGTCTTTTGGGGTAATCGGGCTTCAAAGACGTCTAATGTGGAGTGTAATAAGAGATGTAGATCCAGAGACGTTGTGAGAGAAGTGGAAGGGAGAGGCAGGCGGGAGTTGTAGATGTAGATTGGGTTGTTCTGTGGAGACGTATTAGCTTGCTGGGGTTCGGCATGAGAGGGTGGGGGGAAGTGAGGTGAGAGGCTAACCTGCTTGCCGATGATGGCAATGACTGGAATCCCAGGTGTTGAAGCCATCGTGATGGTATGTATCTACGGAACGGTACGTGATATTGTGACGTCGTGATGTCGAGGCCCAAGTCGTGGAGCTTGAGCTTGGGTGGGAGGCCGGGATGCGATATTACCGAATCGGGACACAACACAAATAATACAACAGAGTATCGACAACGAAACGTATGACAATTCGACAAGGCTCCCGGATATCGGGCAATTTACCCGGGCGACACCGTTTCAAGATACGGCAAAGGATGGTACGATTATTTTCTCGACTATGGGGTAAACATATCTTTCCGATTCATCTATCTCCTTCCTTTGCAAAAAACGAAGAGTTCAGCGTCGTTATTCTTCCAATCGAATCTCCAAAGTCAATTCAACTTCTCCACCCCAGCCCTATAGCCTACTGGTCTAGACTCACAATGGAACGAATAAGCACAGAAAATGAACCCTTCATCTTTAAGGAATCCCAAGAGCTCGGGGAGTCCCGCGATTGTCAAAAGCCATCACGAGGCCTAAAGTTTCTTTTCAATCCGGCGCCAATTACCATCGCCGTTATAGCCACGGCCATAACTTCATGCATTTTGACTTTACTAGTACAATCCGCATATTTCGCATTTATAGAGCCGATAACGGCCCAAGATAAAACTCCACAAGCGCAAGGATCAACTTCGCTCCCGAATTTAAACGTTCCGACTTGTACGAAACCTTAATTTTTCTGTTCCCTATATCTTCCCGTCATGAACACTATACTTTTGCATCCCGTAAATCTAAGCGAACATCTGCAATCAAGAACTCTGATATAAAATGCCAAAAACCTGTTTATAGTAGGAACAATCTCCAAGATCTTCCAAGACGATCCAATATACCTCAACCGCTCAACCGAAGAAGGAAGGCAAGCAAGCGAGAAAGCTTGGAAAGGCTTAATCCCCAGTATGTATATCTTCCCCATGTCCACCACATTCCGCATGTTGCACCTGCCATCTTGGAAACCCCACCATCACTAACCAGGCACATCCGCTCCCGCTCCCGCAATCGCTACGAGCAAAACGGACATATTAGACGGCCGTGGCTTCATCTCCTTGTCAAAGCTTATACAATCTTCATCTGCTCCGTTACCAGAATCCCTTGTATCCCAGGATACCACGCATAAAGGCCAATTCGCCGTCTCCTCTTTCCATCAACTACACTGCTTGCACATGATCGTAAAATCCTATTTTAGCGCGTTGGAGTCTCATGATCATGATGTTGTGCATACGAAGCATTGTTTAGAGTATTTGAGGAATAGTATTGTTTGTGCCGCAGATTCGGCTTTGGAGCCATGGAAGAAGGAGCTTAACGGTGTAGATGGGTTTGGAAATGTACATATGTGTAGGGATTTTGAAGGGTTGTTTAAGTGGGCTGAGGAGTTTAGGGCGACTGATGTTTAAGAAGTTGGATTTGTGGAGGGTCGGGCATTCATGCACGTGGATTCCGCGTACCAGTCTATTTAGTGCTAGTCACATAGTTTACAAGATTCTAATTTGAGTAAAGAGGGCATGCCAATGGGTCTACATGCATATTATAATCAATTAGCTTTGAATGGAGTGGAGATCTAGAACATTCCCACAATCGCAAGATTAGGAAATTTCGTTTTAATATTAGACAAATGCTCTCGGTTAGATAGATAATATTACAACTATTAGGAATTCGAAACCAATAGGCCTCAAAATATATGATCCTTGACATGATATCGTACCATAGTCCCCAAAAAACGCCGATGCAATGAGGTGTTTTTAAATGCCATTAACATTCACCAAAAAGAAAAACAGTTCGCAATAAATTTTAAAAAGGAATAACAAAACTGTAAAAAGAAAATCGTAAGGCCGAACTCAAAGAGCCAGGGTATAGTGATGCCGATATGCAAACTTTTCTCTACTCATTCTATGTTTGTACAGTTCCCATTTTCGAACGATGACCTCTCCATCTCAGTTATCGCCGAAGGTTGGCGCGTACTTGCTCTTCTGCCTGAGCCTCTTGCCAAACTTGTAAAAGATGAATGGACAAGGTAGCAAGACTACGCTGACAAGCGCCAAAAGTGTACCAGCCCAGTTGACCTTCAAGGAATTGAACATGTAGGTTGCAAAGAGCGGGAAGACAGCGCCGAAGATGGATCGCAAGAATGTATTGGCTGCGATTGCTGAGGCGGCAAACATGAGGTATGCGTCAATGATGTAGTTGAGGCACTGCAGGAAGATGAGGAAGATACCGGCGCCAGTGAAGATACCGGAGACAGTTGGAACGATCCAATGGATATGTGGGTAGTTACCAGTCCAACCGAACCAGAAGATACCGATGGGAAACAGGAAACCACCAAGCATTGCAGGCGGGAGACGTTTTTCGGGGATTGGGATACCGCGGTTGGCTTTAAGGGCTTTGAGATAGTATGGTTCCCAGAGGAAGACAATTCCACCACCCATGAGCTGTCCAAGAATGAGACCGATGAAGGGAAGTGAGGAGTTGCCGCCCGTGATATGGTGGTACTGAATGAAAACGATCGGGTAGGCTGTAAGCATGAGATAAAGCATACCGTAGATGAAGGCAATGTAGAGGGAGATGAAGAAGACGATTGGTTCGGTAAAGAGGAGCTTGAGAGGACGGGACAAGTTCTTTTCGACGAGTTCCTTAAAGTCAACTTCAATTTGTTCTTGTTTGGCGTGAATACCCCAGTTCTTGGTCAATCGTCGGAGTGTCCTCGCTTTTTCTACTAAAACGACGGGAGCATAGGTTTCCTCGAGAAAGATGAGGTTGAGGCCGAGCAAAACAAAACCAATGATAGCGGTGATCCATTCAGTCCATCTCCAGCCAAGGTGACTATAAGTGATGAAAGAACCGGCAATTGGTGCTAGAAGCGCGGGGACCGAGACAGTAAGAGCAAATACGTTGATGGCATAACCACGATGTGCATTATCCCAAATATCAGCGAATGCACCACCGACAACAGCCAAGGGACAGGCGGCGAAGAGGCCACCGAAAAATCGACAGATAATAATTGTCTGAAGATCCTTTCCACTGGCGACACCGAGTTGGAAGATAGCGAACCCAAGATTTCCGAGAATCAATGGTAATCGTCGACCGTACAATTCGGAGAGAGGAGCCCAAATCAAAGGACCAGTAGCGAATCCAAGGACGTACAAGGAGACACCAAGAGTACCGACTTCAGTGCTAACACCGAATTCTCTAGAAACGGCAATGATAGCTGGCGAGAAGATGCTAGAACCCCAAACACAGAAGGCACAAGTGGATGCGAGTAAGGCTGACAGGGCAAACTTTTTCTTGGTAGCCCAGTTTTGTGGGTGCATTGGATCATCTAAAAAATGCATGTTAGTCTATACACACACCTAAGTTTATATAGTATACATCTGATACATCGGTTAGAACCTACCGAATCCCTCGAATTCCACAATGTATTTCTCAATATCCGGAAGATCAGGTGGATAGTCTTTCCCACTACCGAATGGCGGCAGCTTTTCCTTCCTTGACCTTGTCCTCGTAGAGTCCGCACCGATGGTATTTGCATGGACGGATTGGGCTGTTCTGGTTCTCGAGATGAACGTCCTTACTTGTTCAGCTTCCACTCCGTCCCCAACATCTCGAGCAGTTGCAACACGGGAAACAGCAGGCCCTATTGATTCGTCTAAGGAGTTTGAGTAGTCTGTTTCTTTTTTATGCAAAGCAGAGGCCTCTAATTCCAACCGTCGCTCCTCAGTGCTAGAGCGGGTGTGGTGGCGGCGAGCATCCTCTTCTGATTTGACAAGTTCGAGGTCGAGCTCGTTCATTGTGTTGGCGCACGATTGTGTGACGTTATTCCAACAGGTATAGAAAACAAATTAAGCCGAAGGAGCGAATATGCGGCGATGGAGAAAATGATACTATCGATTGTAGAGATATTAAAGATATCTTGGAGATAATAGATAAGCCGATTGATAGTTCAATAGATACTGAGGACAGACTAAAAGAATAAATCCAGAATCAGAAGGGAAATCGAGACCCTAAATATATTCAAATACCTTGCTTCCGCGTGTAAATGTTTTTTTTTTCTTTCGCAAAGCCAAAAAATGAACTCGGCCGGCTGCCAGGGACGGAGAGATCAGCCGGCAAACCCTTGCAACATGGCATGAGCATGGGATCCTGATTCGGGATGCGCTAGCGCATGGCCTCGGCTCATTCTGGGCCGTTGTTGGGGAGGCCGGGTAGGCCGAACAGGCCAATATCGCCTCATGCATATAGCCACGACTCAAAAACATGCAGATGTTCCTTTGGCCACCCTCCAAACAGAACTTTCGATCTATTGCATAAGGAGGATTTTATCTCCGCCGAGATGGACCGTTAATTCCTCACGGAGCCTATGTTTTCTATCGCGGGGATATAACGCCGACCTTGATCGTCTTCGATGTCGACTTCGAAGCTTGCTTTTGTGGAGCTACCTTTGTAATCACCAAAATATTGCATGAGGGTCATGCGGTCATGCATATTTTCCCATCAAACGTCTATCACAGAATTGATATCATATGTATCCCTTTTCTTAGGAGGAGGAGCTTTAAAACATTAATATCTAGATCAAGCGGGTCGTTGGAATTCTTGAAACCGGAAAACCGGCAACAGCCGCCCCAAGAAAAAAAAAAAAAGATTTTGACTTCAAAAGACCATTGCCCTAACGGTCTGTGCATTGAAGGAAAACTATTAATATTCTAGAAGCCCCCTTGATCCCGTCCGGTAAGAAATGAGTCTTCGGATTGTTAATACTCCTCTTTAGGCTTACGCAAACTGCAGCCCTTACTTATCGACCGACAAGGAGGAAACCTTCATACAGATTTCAAAACTCCCATAAAATGACCTCATCCTGCCTAAAATGTCGGTGAAGAACCTCGTGTTTCTCCGACCCCAAGGAGAAGGTTGGCCGAAAAAGATACCAAGCTTTTTCTTAGCGCCTGGCCCACCCATGAAAAGTGCCGTTGCAGGGACCCGGAGATACGCAAACACCCACATCGGATCCGACAAACGGCTGTACCGTTTCGTACGAAATTTGTTAGCTCTCAAGAGCGAACGAGCGGTTTGATGCACCAATTTGAATATGTGGAAATCCGCAGTTTTACCAATTCCTCTTCTCAATGCAACATATGTTACTCTGTAGACACCGGTAGTTGGATGAGTAAGCTTCACAGCAGCATTGCATAGAAGAGGAAGCCGAGTATCATCGAGCTCGGCCTGTTACGATGGATTGATTCATCCAAGCTTTCTTCGTCCTAGGGAATGTCCAATCCCTGCTGCTGACAAAGGCTTGCGTCTGGAAACAGAATGTGACTCCATCCACTGGAGCTGTAGACGTTTAATCCTTACTACCTTTGTTCTAAGACTTCCGAAATTAAGACGACATCTCGTGTAACTGTCTTTTGACGAATAAGCTCACTTTGTCAACAGCCGGACGGCTCGCAAGCCTACCATCGTGGTCGTGCTGCGGGCTTATGTAACACTTGCGTCTAACCGATTCGAACCGACGACTCTTTCGGCCATCGTCATGGCGGATGCTGGAACCGGGACTCATGAGCCCATTTCTGGCGGTTGCCTGTGTAAGGCTGTGAAGTATTCGATTGCCTTTCCACAGGGACACTGGCCGCCTAAGGTATCTCCCTGGTGTTCCAGTTTCTATAACTTTCGTTCCAACTTGACAACGCACTTTCCGCCACAACTGCCCAACAGAAATAGTTTCGATGTTAATTTTAACGTCCAAGACATGGATATGAATATATACAATAGACTGACCGGTTGGGACATATCTTTCCCTATTTTAGAAAAACAATATCTGTCATTGCACACAATGCCGCAAAGCCACCGGAGCTCTCATGGCCCACATCTTCACAGTCACACCATCTCAAATAACATGGACCTGTGAAGACCGCTCCTTCCGTGAATACTCCTCAAGCACTGGAGTCTTTCGGGGCTTTTGCCAAACCTGCGGGTCGACTCTAAGCTGGAGAAACACCAAGACACCAGCTGAGATTGATATATTCTCAGGAACGCTGGATGAGGATGTTCTGATTGGTGGAGATGGTGAGACAGGGAGGAAGATATTGATGACGGATAGACAATTCTGGTGTGAGAATCTGGTACCTGGTGTTACCGACGGAGCTAAGAGCCGTTTTATGTATAAGACAAATGCGGAGGGTGGGGTTCTGAGGGAGGTTGCATAAGGTTTTAGTATCGTCGATATTTGAATTTCCATAGTACCAAGTAATGAATTACTCCTCTCCACAAAGATATGATTCATATGATTTCATACTGGTAACACACCTTGGTTGTATGATAGTAAGCCCTTAAGGTCAAAGCCTCTTTTTTAGGTACTTTGTACCTTTGCATTGTAAGTAGCGAATGACAGCCAGCGAAAGCTCCAGTTAAGACGGTGAATTTCAGCTGCTTAAAGTTGTTCTTGACTCGAAATGCCACAAAGCCAACACATCTTGCCCACATATACATTACCGACAGACAAATACTCTCTACGAACCAAAAATGACTTTATATAGTAATTTATAGATTGTATTCGACATAACCTATAACAATCTGATAGCTACTATAATATATGAATCTTTCCCATCTCCTGACTAGTCCCGGGCCCTAACCATCGAATATCGGATCTCTATAAGGGATGAAGTACATGAAGGAATAAATCATGATCTCATAAACATCGTAACCTCATAAACTTTCGTAAACGTGAAGAAAGATCAAATCCTGATTTAATAGTATCCATCATTGCCATCATCAACAGGAGTTGGTGTAGTTTCTTCGCCACCAGCACTAGGGGTAGTGGTGGTTGGGGTCGGAGTCTCAACACTGTCGTTGTCTGTTGTGGTTGGGGGCGGAGTTGGGTTCTCACTGTCACCTCCCTCTCCAGGCTCGGTAACGGTAACGGTCTCGGTTTTTGTGACAGTAGTGTTTGGCTTGGTAACAGTGTTTGGCTCGGGCGGATCTTCAGTTACAGTAACAGTCTTAGTGACTGTGGCTGACTCGGGCGCATCTTCGCTGACGGTAGCAGTCGTAGTGACAGTGACCGGCGCGGGTGGATTTCCACTGATTGTAATAGTCTTAGTGCAGGTAGTAGTCCAGGTCTTGGTAACGGCCTGTCCCGCTGGGCCAGTGATTGTGACAGTGCGGGTGGTGGCTGGGCCGGTGAAAGACTTAGTCCAGGTCTTTGTGGTCGTCTTGGTCCAGGTCTTAGTAATGGCTGGAAATTTTTTAAAGTTTGTAAGCTTCATAATTCTCTTGATCCTGAATGGGAATCGGGACACTCACTTGGCAACTTGCACTTATATTTGCTGACCGATGCAAGAGCTTCTTTGCAATGGGCTGCAGCCAAGTCAGCGCCAATAGCGATAGCGAAGAGGGCGTATGTGATCTTCATGATTGATAAAATTGAAGGAGTGTCGATAAAATAAGAAAGGAATGCAGTTATCGTGAACCTGGAAAAGAACGTGGGTCTTTTTTTCGTTTTTCTAAGAGAGTGAATGAGTGAACTCCAAGATGATGATGATGGATGGTAGAAAAAAAACAAGAATCCGTAGCGGAAATCGTGCGTAATTTATAGGATTTATCCGATATCATGATACATACATCTCCTCACGATTTAAGGCAAAAGTTAACTCTTCAATTGGTTTCCCTAGACAATACGATTGGGCAGCACCTGAGAAATCGAAATCAACCCTAAGAGCCTTGCAGGAAAAAAAAAAACAAGTTGAACCTAGAAGGCCGAGGACAATGGTTACAGCTAACTGTATACAGGCACCGCTGGTATCAAAAACCGCAAACTTTCCGTGACATGTCAACAGCTGCATCGTAAAATAATCCGGTTATGGATTTACATACCCTGATCGATACAATCCCTTAGTCTAGAGAGAAGACGGGTGCTGGACAATCCCTGCGTTGCGCCGTATCCGAAAGGCGAGATTTTGGCGTCTCTTGAATGAAGTCACCACACTGCCAAAACGACATGTTGTTGGGTGTCCAAAATCGCTTGCTTGGCTATTCTGGGCAGTGCGAAGCTTCGCCGAGTTTAACCCCCCCTGCAGAATATTCTAGGATTCGCGCATAGATAACCCGTATTTGAAAGATGACGAATTCTCGGATCTTCATAATACACACGTTATAAAGCATATGTCATGGAATTGAAAACCTGGGAATACGGATACGTTTCCTAGAAGTTGAACGGCTTTAGCGGCTGAGGCCCGTTCAATCTGGTCTATAGAAGCGACTCCTGCCCTCATGAACCTATAAAGCTGAGTTCGTTTGTTAACGGTTCACTGTATAATAGTGCAAAACATACAATTATATTCGGATGTAATTGTAATTTGTGATCCAATACTTCTGGGCAAATGTCGTACGAAGCTTAGGTGCTGACGTATGCCCACACTAGACCGAAGCTACATGTATACAATCCTGCAGTTGCTGAAAATATTTAATAAATAACAGAATTATAGGGATCCTTAGCAGCAAGACGGATTTGAGTTCACCAAGAAACCGTTGGGGGACCCGATTCCAAATGCCCAGAACATGTGCGATGATGTTTTGTAATATAATTAGATACAACTAGCGATTGTTCGTTCAATATTTGGCAGGTAGAAGGACTCGGCTGTCAGGACAGATATGTATACATACTACTATAATTTGAGCTATATATTTCGCAATAGTAAGTAAATAATAATGCTTGTCTGCGTTTTATATCGCCAGAATTATAGCTTTCAAGCTCTTGTCTACCAACGAATGACGAAGTTTATATATATAAGATCGCTCCGATATTGATACCGAGTAGGTCACATTCTATCACAATTGCTTATTTTCCTAGTTCGATCCGAAGAACAATGATCGGAATCTTTTATTACAAACAAGCAGATCCGATAGATGCGTACATAAGCTATCACCCCTTGGAATACGTCCACACGTCGTCCAAATTTTGTTCTCAGGACACCAGATTGCTTTTTTAGTACACGAAGGATCAATCAGATCTAGTATTGAAATTTCACTGTTTGTAAACTAAAATGTTGTTAGCTGGCGGCGCTCCATTATTGATAAAGTCGGTGTGTATTACCTACTTAAATAACTAGGTTCGAAAATCAAAAGGTATGTATTTATATTGTTTTGGGGGAAATGTCAGATTCATTGGTGTTATATGTTGCAATTGCGATATCCGAGTGGTCTCTAAAACGTATGTTACATCCGATAAGCTTGTCAAGATCCATAGGGATACATTATAGGAATAAATCAGCAGCTAGTCGTGCCAAAAATCCTCGAGGTGGTTTACGAGTCAGAGTAAATGGTCAATTAGGTCAGGTAAAGCAGTTCCTATAATTTTTTGGCCAGCGGGGCGACTAAGGCGCCGGACGTAGACATAAGCTTGAAAATATGGTTCGAAGGTACGGCTGTCAGCTCAATTTAAGTGATCGTCTCGAATTCCCTCTCTCAAGTGCCACTAGTATTATATTGGAATTCGGTGCGATATAGTTAAGTAAGTACATGTACATATCATGTCGACGTCGACGATCAAAAAATACTCGGAACCGGAGTGTGTATTGGTTCGTATAATTTCCACCGACATCTATTCTTGTCTCTCTCTATTTTTGAAACGTATAACTAACAGCTTGAGCGCTTAGATATATGTGTCAACCTAGAAGACAGGTTCCTCAAAAAGCCACTGAGCTATAAAGTTGGGGTGCCCACGTGTGGCTGTCAACCTTGCAGCAAGCAAGTACGGTTGGCCAGCTCGATATGAAAAATTGCACCGCCTAGTTTCACTATGGTGGCTGTTTAATGCTGATAGTATCCTTTAGCGCACATGTATGAAATTGGCGTTTAACATGTGAACCAAAAACGAAATTTCACAAAACTGTCGGTGTGGAGAATAGATTCTCATTTATTCGGCCGCCCATACGGGGGTTAAACAACGGTAGCTTGGTCATCGCGATTCGATCAAAATACGTAATACTAGTCAGCTAGTTGAAATCCTGGAATATTCGAAATATGTATCAACTTTGAACTTAACTAGGATTTTGATATAATGCGCCCAATTAGACGTATTGTCTCTGGAGATCCTACGAAACAGGTACCTTAGTGGCTGCTAACTGCAAAGCTTTAAACGCCGAACCTATAGTAGCTCACTTACTAAGATCTTCAATGTTTCCCTCCTGAAATATAAACTTCAAACTCATGTGACCTTTTAAATGTCAAGCTTTAACGTCTTTGCAGGGTTATCAACTCTGGTAGCGGCTTGGGGTTGACTGGTGGCAGCGGCTACGAGGAAGCTTCATGGAATCATGGAATGGAGGGAACGGCATCTTGCATTATTTTTGCATGCACCTAAGATCTTGTTTGCATAACTCGGGCGCCTACAACTCAGGTACCCGCCCCACAGTTATGGGGCTGGGCGACGAGTGGCACAGAAGGCTTCAATATCGAACCAGCGGGCAGCAATTGTAATTGAAGGAATAGTGTTGAGGATTCATATTTGAATAGGATATAGATACAGAAATAGAAGGCGTTTAATTTATCCAGGTTCCCTCCCAATATCGTATGCTTGTCAAGATCCATACATGAGTACTCGGTAATTTAGGTCAGACGTCGGGTGGGGCTATTCAACACAGCATGGCACACTCGAGCAAACGGAAGCCTTATCTGAGGTTTTGAGATATCAAGTTTCTAGCTCTAGACGAATATAGCAGATGCAATTCAAGCGCCAAACACTGCGATGGCAGCTCTCACTGTCAATGCTGCCAAAACCCCAGAACTGGCCACAAAGAGACCGAACCTCGTGGGAATTTTGTTTGTCAAGCAATGAACAAGCGAATGCACAACCCTCACGCCCACGTAGGCCCACGCCAATCCCAAGTCAACTCTGTTACCCCGCCCCAGCTGCGCGACGACTAGAGCAATGGCGTAAAACTGCAGCGGCTGCTCCATGAGGTTGTTGTAGTTGTCGGCCTTCCACCGGACGCTTGCTGGGAGCGCGCCGTTGTACTCTTCTTTCGTCATATCGGGCCGCATTTTGATTTTCCCGGCCTCCTGGGCGCGTACCGTGGCGGGGATGCGAGTGGCATACATCCAACCTTCAATAACGAGAGTCCAGAGGTTAAGGCCGACAATTGGGCCAAGCATTTGAGTTGAGAAAGAAGACATTGTGGAAATATTTGTTTTAGGAGGTTCCCGGCGGGGTTTAGACGTGAAAATGAGGGGCCAATTGATGTCTGATTGTTCAATTGACGGGTGACAATGGCAACTGGTTCATGAATCCAAAGAATTACGACCTATGCTGGCAGAGACCCTTATGAACCCAAATCCTTTACCCCGGACTACAAATCCCATGTATCGGCCAGGTGCGATTTGCATCCCGACGGGAGTTATCAAACTACCTCGGTAGGGGAGCTCCTGAGCCCACACGTAAGAGAGAATCGTGGCCTCTAATGCAATGCAGTAATAGCTATCGTACGTTAGTGCGTGTCCGGTTAGCTAGAGCAGGCATTAAAAAGTGCTCGGCTGCAGATCCAAAGTACGACGAACGATATGAACACACCTTTGCGCCAAAAAACATTTGCCGCAACGCAAAAAATTCGACTTTAAAATTTTTTATTTTAGGCTCCATTATCTCCTCTCCCTATATTATCAATAGCAGCCTACGATGCCCGTTCAAAGCCAATTCAATTAGGAGGACAACAGAAACCTCATTAAGTATCTTATATTCGAGAGTAATTCTACCAGATCGGATATCTTAACTAAATTGAAAAGTTTATAGGCTTCAAAGGTGCGCAGTTTAAGTGCTCAAAGTCTTAACTATAAAATTACTCAATAAAGCTATTAACTGCGAAAACTAGATAAAGATCAAAGGTAAAAGGCTCTTAAAGTACAAATACAAAAGGTAGCCGACGAAAACAGCTCATTAAATCGAAACCAAGAGCTTCTAGATAATATCAAAGATCTTATAAAAGAAAGGGCCACTCAACTAAAGATACTCGATGACTTAACGCCGAAATAATCGAAATTAACAGATCGACTACTTTCATCGATAAGACACCATCATAGGCTTTATCTCAGAGCATCGCCTAGGACGGAGCTCGTAAACTTTAAAACTATAAAAAAAATCGCAGCACAGGTTTTTATAAAAGAAGAACTAGGAGGAAAGGGTTATCAATACGCTACTACTCACATTAAAAAGATTACACCATTAGGAGTTCTTGTTACCAAAGAAGCTATCCAGAAAGCTATTCACGAACTCGATCTAGAGAGGCATGAAATTAAGACGGCTACTTTACATCAAGATAGATTTAAATTTCGTGTTCCTAAGCTAAATACTATATAGTTAATAGATAGCTACGATAAATTATCCATTTTTAGATTTCAGATATACAGGATTATCAACGCCTATTTTTAATACGTTCTTTTTACTTACGTCAGTATCAGCAATCGAGCAGCAGTAGCCATTCTGTACTTTTATTTATTAACAATTCAGAAGCATGGCCTACCTATCTTAATAAAAACCAACAAAAGGACCGAAACCGTGATAATAACGGAAGGACAAGTCAGGCTATAAATAACAGCCGCAGAAGAAATATTAAAAGTCAGAGATTGCTATTATTTCAAGATCAGCACTCATAACACCCGTATTAAATCATAGTAGGGTCGGTTGGCTTTATTAACGACGAACGATTATTACGCTATTTTTCTTTAATACAAAGATGATAAAGAGTTTATCGGTTCTAAGTAGGATATTATCGCCTTACGCTTCGTCTATATAGATTCTTTGAGAAAAGACGTTCAATTCTTTATTAATTTATATAATTAACATCTAATTTTACCTTAGAGAAAGCGGGAGTATTATTTATTAATAGGCAAGCCGTGGTATCTTTACTACTACCTCCCTGAAAACTGTCCAAACAAAAAGCTGCCGGTTGACTCTAAGATTATAGAGGATATACTACAAAAATTAAAGGTCTATGATTGGAGTGCATATATATACTTTATAACGAATGCCCTCTGTAGGCGAATTTTGATTCAAAACTGCCTACTGTAAAAATATGATGGCCTTATTAAAGGAAAGAGCGTTCACAGGAAAATATATATGGTATTAAAAAATGGGTTGTATAAAATAGAATAAAAGGATAACTTTGAAGCAGTTCTTGAGATTGAGATACCTAGGGGTAGAAGAAAGTAGCTATAAAAAAAAACTAAATTACAAAAAAGGAAATAAAAACTATATGAAGAATTAGAATAGGGAGTGAAAACTTAAAAAAATAACAAAGTTTACAGGATACACGAAAGAATACTAGCAGTTAACATGTAATACAACAATCTTAATCTCAATCCTCTACAAGAACTATAATTAGAAAAAAAAAAGTAATAATAAAAGAAAAAATTATTAAAAGGAGAAATATTCTCAATAAAATTTACTAAAAATTAATAAGGTTTATTAAAGTTTAACTAACTGTAATAAATATCAACAAGACTGCATAGACGTTAAGATCAAACTCTGGCCGTTTTACTGCGAATCACACGTAGAGTATGCGTACCAATTTAAAATTCAATAAAAATAACAAGGCTACGAGAAAGTAGCATTAAAAAAAGACTACTAACGTTATTAAAGTTAGTATCGAAGTATTCCGACGCTAGCATAAAACGTAGTAAAAAATCTTCGATAGTTAAAACCGTCAAAGCTCTAACTTCTCTTTCAACTACTTCTTATTCTTTATTATCTAACACAAGATCGTAGAGAGCGACATGTTTTTTCAAATATATATCATTTTCAAAATCCTCCTCGTCCTCCAAAGGAACAAAGACAGTTAAAAGATTACTTTTCCAAATATAGTTGCGAGATCGCTTTTTAAGGGGTTATAATATTTCAGAAGTCTCTAATCGTTCACAACCTAGGCCTCTTCAGCGAACTGGAAAACTATTTACATTAACAAGTATAACAATACCAAACCTAAGTTTCGGGCCTTTGACTTTGCGAGCAGCACGACATTGGCCTCTAAGATAGTCAAGGCTATATCCCTCTAACAAAAAGACGTTACTAGTAACGAGGTTTACGTAATCATCCAGAAGTCCGATAAGGTATGCAAAGCGGTTCTCATCGATCACATAGCCAACTAACTCAAGATTCTTCCAGCTATTCAGGTCTCTGACAATTGCTTTATAGTAATCGCTCCATAAGACATACTCGTCTTTGTACAGTAAGATAATATTATTACTCATACCACCATCAACAATAACAGATCATTCAGCGCCAAAGTACTTTTTTAGCAAGACAACCTCAAAATAATTCTTCTCAAAATCGTCATCTAAAACAGAGTCAATAACAGGAAATAGTATAACAGACTAGGCTAAGTAACAACTTTTTCACTCTCAAGACACACTTCTATCTCAAACGCTAATTTTTTATCTTTCCTAAGATATTATACGTCTATATAAGACGAGGCTTCTAGAGGGTGCAATACTAGCACGTACACTAATAATAGCTAGAGTACCGGTACGAAATTTAGTAACAATACTAGCAGCTCTACCAGTATTATTAGAATAGTGCGGCTATCCATTAAAAGCACAATAGGCGATAGCTTAACAGCTCAAAATATCAGCAAAATCTACACCGCATTTTATACAATAAGTTATAATCGCTATTATTTTACAGTTCACTAAACTTTAAAAAAGAGTGAGATAACAAAGGAACGAAACAAAAAAGAGTATAAACAACGAAACGCTGCAACAAAGCAAAAGAATATATATAAATAATTAATAGAAAGAATAAAAAAAAGAAAAAAAATTAACACTAAAATAAAATTTTTTCGTCTTTATATACTTTAAAAGTAACTCTTTTATACCATTCGTCATTATTACACCTGATTAAAAATCTAATAAAATTAACGCGGATCCCTCTTCATATATTTTCTAAAGCCTAAGCTTTAATATCAAGTCGTCAATAAATAGACCCTTACCCTTTTGTAAATATCCGCTAAGTTTTCTTCTTTTAAGCATTCTTCTTAAGCATCACAGCTTATATACACCCTACTAACTTCGACTTTAACTCTAAAAAAGCCCTTTTTAAAAAAATATAGAAAAATAATTACACCAGTTCCTCGTCCACCAGCTATCCTTATTATCTAGCAACCTGTCGATCCTACCCACGTAGCTCTCTTAAAGCCTCTAATTCGAAACCCACCTAGATCTAACGATGAATTTACCTAGAAGATGTTTGATCAGCGTCTAAATTACTAAGAAACAGTCGCCGGATTTCAAGACATTATTTTAAAATCTCGCTAATCTTATATTTTCGATAAAATCTTCGTCGAAATTTATAACCTACTTTAGATAATTTCTAGGCGATAAACCTTTTCTACGCCGGTCTTACTTTAACGTCATACGCAGTTTTTTTCGAATATCTCGAATATCGAGTATACGGCCTCAAATTCGAACGCGACGTCAAATTAAAATCAGCGTATAGTAAAACGAATAGCGAACGAACTAGTTTTTTTCCTTCGTCTTCTTTAAATCATTCGCTATTTTTTTCTGAACACCTAATCTAGCAATAACTTTTTAGTCGCCGAAGAATTAGCTAATCGTTTCAACGAGTTCATCAATGTTCTATCCTCGGACCTAACTTACCGTTGTCATTAGAAGTATTAGTATATAATTAACTTTGACACTATAAGCCGACATTTATTTAGCAAAATCCACGATACTTTTGTTTAAGCGTTTTGATTATCAGACAATACCCGAGACTATAGAGAGCAGATTACCTATATAATTATAGGTTTAAGTTCTAATCTTACGAACCATACTAATGTGGCTCATCTGTTAACCGTCGAAGCTTAAACCATGTCGACAGATCCTACTATTAAGCAATTAGTTACTACTTACGATTGACATACTTATAATCTGCCTTTGAATTACGTTGATAACAGGCTTCTATTTAGCCAGCCTAATACTCATCGCGCTACCTTCGAACTATATGATTTTAAGCGTTTACATGTTAATAATATCCCATCGAATGCCTTAAGTAATCCAGATATCCCAGCTTCTATTACATAACCTTGAATATAATTAAAATAATTAAATAGCCGTAATTAGGCTGGAGTTTTAATTTTTTTGGTTTCGCGGTAAATTTTTTTAAAGTCGAATTTTTTGCGTTGCGGCAAATGTTTTTTGGCGCAAAGGTGTGTTCATACTATCGTTCGTCGTACAAAGACCTGGAACTCTCGCTTCCAACGCCTCAAAACTTATCGGAATCACTTCTGCATGGATTCGACTCATCTGATCAGACAGCTTCACTAAATTCAGACATGATTTCTTGTGTTACATACGTATTTGTGAACGATAAGAAAGTGGCAGGAAAAAAGGAATACGTAAGTCCTTGAAACTCCGCAGATGGCAGGAATATGAAATTACGGAAGAGAACGTCCCCGTCCTCATTTTGAAATTTTGTCTGATGGGAAACAAATCTCGGCATGATCCGCCAACTTGAGTAACGGGATTCAACTATCGCAAGCCAAACAAGCCTCAGTCTGTATTGAGCATAACAACCTCCCAACGCCAACTTCAAACACGGCCAACCTGTATTTCTAATGTTACAATCATTATAATAGATGTAGCGCCGGGGCCATGGAACGACGGAAATACACACCGCACACCAATACCATATATGGCCGTATCTAGTCCATAACGTGTTCAGAAATGAAAACCTGCAGCTTTGGCGCCTTTGTAGAAGGGCGACGGGCGACAAAAACCAAAAAGTCCAACATGGAAAAATTTCTAATGTCTGTTGACTATAAAAATATCGAGGACCCACCCGGCCGCATTGATCTAGTATCGACCCGCCATTAGAAATCTATATAAGCCACGTCTTAAGCAACCCTTTGAGATATTCGACGTATAGTATACATACAAAGAATGCGTCATTTCCGCCAAAGTTGCTTAAGAAATAAGGCCCTAAGCGCCGCCCGTCCGTTTGGTTCCTGATGAAATTTCCATTTTCTGTTAAAGTTAGCAAACCCCAGTCCATTAAACCCAGCCAGCCGGGTAGGTCTTCACTTCAATCCTCAGAGTCAAAAGATCTATCTTTAGCGCCTCTCATATAAACCCTCTTCAAAGCGTCTGCAGGGCATATAATTCGCACTGCCCCCTGGTCGTTTTTCCGGAGTTCAATCAACCTCAAGAACTTAGTATCGTCGAGACAAGCAAAGAGCCACCAGACCCGGCCAACCATGTTGGAGCTTGCTTGTGACTAGGCCCCATTTGATGCCAACGCCCCCAAACCTGTCGCAGCCAATCACAATCTCCAGTCTCCTAGATCAGCTGCGGGGGAAGCTTGCGGAAATCTTTACTTAGCATACCAAAAAGCAAATCTGGTTTTTAATTTTCCTTATCATCGAGAAACCTCCACCTGGAGGACAATGTCATTATTTGACGACGACGTCTCCTCTTTTCTCTTAACATCCTTCTCAGTTTGCATTTATCTTTCCTCTTTATTTTTTTAATCCTCTAGAGTATTACCTGTATTTTTATTCCCCCCAAAATATTGCGGCTTCTGCTTTTCTTTCTGTTACATCCCGTGTCAGAGAATACAGCGAATCTGGAAGCTGGGCAATAAAAACCGCGCAAGACCCAGAACTGCAGTCAGCATTTCTTATTCCAACGTTCGTCGTCCAAATTCTCGACGACGAATCTTCCACTTCACTCCGTATTTCGTAGATATTTAGATATCTCACATAGTAGCCATCATGGCGCACCTTAGACGGAACCTTAATACCCCCCCCCAATGTCGCCCGCCACGACAAATGCCCACAACTTCTATAACACCTTTGCACCCAGAAGAGGTGGCGCAGCAAGCCCACCCCCATCGATGTATCCAACGCCTAGCACCCCCCACCCGGTCCCACTGCCACCATCTTCGAATATCCCACCACCTCGTCCAGCATCTGCAATGCCTTCACAAACCACCAGCTCTTCAAATTACTACCAACCTGGGTCGAACTATGTGAATGCCCAGTACTACCGCAACGACCAGTATAATGTAGGCCCGCAATCGCCGCAATTACAGCCAGGGTATGGCAGTATGAATGTAGGCCCAAACCGAGCCCGAAGCCCGCCGCCTCCTCCGCCGCCAATTGGTGTCCCTCCAAAAACCTTAGCTGGGTATGGTGCACGCCCGATACAAAGCGCAACATACGCTCCAAACCACCCAAGTTACGGCCGGCCCTCGCCGCCTCCACTAAATGTTAACAATATCAACAGTTCTTATAATATAAATGCTGGATCTGCAATTAGACGACCCGCATCTGCTGCTGGTACAACAAGCAGAATGCCTGGTGCATTCCCCGACGAGACTATTCGTGAATCGTCGCCGAGAAACGATTTACCACTCAGAAATATGAATATGGGTCTGAATAATCCTATTATTGGTGTTAAAGCGGCGGCGAGGCAGAGGGATCCGGTTTTAGAGCAACCAGAGGACGAGCCTGAGGTGCCGAGGGCGGATAGTTTTTGGGGTGATTTATTTAATAAGAGCGAAAATCCACCTACCGCAACGGTGACACTTTCCCAATTTCTGAGGGGCCTTGCAGATTATATCGTAAGTAGATTTCAACCCAAAATGAAGTTTATCAGAGTGACGGACTAATATATATATATATATATATATACATATAACAGATTACAGAATTCGAGCCTAAAAACTCCATAGTTATAACGCCACCCAAGATGCTAGGCTTTTATGCTAAATTCAAAATCCCTGGCGGAGAACGCTTAAGCTGGGAGAGTGAGTTCCAAAGTATTTCCTAAATAGTGGCAATTCTTTGCTAACTATATTCGTAGATTTCTTCCTTGGACGACCTGTCAAAGAACTTTCTGATGTCTACCAAGCTCTCAACTGTCACCACCACTTAGTCCCACCGAAAGACTCAGCATCAGTACCCCCAACGGTTCCTAGTTTAACACCACAAGGGTTTGAGAGATGGATGACGATCCAAATCCTCGCGGATCCAGATCAGGAGGCAAAACGATTGATAACAGTACTGAAACAATGCCCTATCCAGAATCCGTTTGAAAAGGACCCTATGTTCAGAAGGTTCCCAAAGACTCTATCTAGGGAGTCATTCCCGAAATTTGCAGATGGCGATACCAGGCGGTTGTGGGATTTATTTGTTCCAGACGAAGAACAAGCAGCGCCTGCAATTAGATCTGGTAGCAATCCGCCACCCAACCGAGGGAAAGAACAAGAACAGAAAGATCGCGAAAGAGAGCGTGACCAACGAGTTCTAGAAGTTCTCCAGGACCGCGATGCCGGCAACCGATCTATAACTCCTCGAGGCGGCGCTGGCGGCTATGTCCCCCCTCCAATTGCAGAGGAAGACGTCGCAGAGCGTCTTCGAGGCGACAGATACGAGAGCAAGCCTCCACCGCCACTTCCAAATGACAACGGGATCGAACGAGAGAGAAGCCCATACTCTCGGACTACGCCTCAAAGAAAGGAAGAAGCTTCTCGTCCGGGGTATGACGATGATTACGACCAATTAAACCCATTCCTCTACGAATCTACGAATCTTCCCCCCCAGGTTCCCCAAGTTCCCACCGGCCCGTCTATTCCTCCAAAAACTCGTCCACTATCTCCACCACTATCTAAACATAACGACAAACGAATTTCAGATTTTGACAGGGAAGAGGAAGATCTTTATAAAGTCATGGCCGCTAAGCGCGCCGAAATCGCCGCTATCGAAGAACGTCTAAAGAAACAAGCCAGATCACCGCCCATCCCTCAACAAGAGGATGAGCGCCGAGGGTATCATCAAGGAGGCCACATCCCTATGCCAATCCCCCCGCAGAACATCAATATAACTATAGACGCCATGGCATCTCCAGACCTTTCATCAAACTACGCCGCAAACGTTGACTACGACTCAGACGAAGAAGCCGCAATTCGCAAGCGTGCGGAAGAAGATTGGGACCGCGAAGCTCGGGAGCGTGAAAAGTGGGTGGAAGCACGCAGGCGTAAGATCGAATTAGAAAGCTCTGGGCAAGGTGAATATGATCCTGATTTCCAGGCTGCTACGCCGATCAGTCACTATTCGTGGAGAGATAGCCATACTTCGCCGGCTCCTGTAGTGGTGAAGAGAGATACTACACAGAACTATAATTCAGGGATCATGGGAAGGAGTCGGTTGAGTGGAGGTGGAGAATGGGAGGAGTTTAGGGTTGAAGAGCAAGCTGGGGCAGGTGGGAGAAGAGCGAGCATAGGCATGGGGCACGATAGGTCGTTCTCGGGCGGGAGTTCAGGTTGGCCGCCGAGAGACCGCTACGCTAAATGATAAAATCACCATGGTCGAATAGTTGGGTGTGATGATGGGAGTATAGTCCTGTCTAGCGAAGATGAATCATACGACTGATTGCATTGGTTACCCACGTTGACGTATTGATGGATGAGATGCTTCAACGATACCATTCTTGCCTCTTCTTTTTTTTCTTTTTTTTCCTTTTAGAGATATTTTGTCTTTTCTTTCTACTCTTTTTCCTGAATTGTAATTTGGGCTGCGCATTTTCTTTCGTTTCTATGTATATATTATAAACTTCAATTCAAACAGTGCGTGTTCTCCAATTTAATTTACAACATATGATTCGTTTCCAGTATTTTGGCTAATGTTACAGAGCTCCAATTCAATCGGATCAAACGCCTTCTTGACAGCATGAATATATTATTAATATATTCCTTCTACCTGCTGGTTTGTTTTAATTTCCAGAAGGAGCTCCTCTGGAATAACCGCTTCCCTTACTGATTCTAGCAGTAATTGTGCAACCAGTCCTTGCTAATAGATATTACCAACAGAACTACAGTAATTACAGGACTATTATCGTTAGAAGGGCTCTTAGTTTACAAAGCCAACGATCAGGAGCCGAGATTCTACCACTCAAAAATATTGAAGCTCTCGTTCCTCACCCTTTCTCTTCATTTGGCCGTTTATGTGAGAGTGGAGAAATTAAAAGGTAAAGGCTATACGAAAACGAGAGTTTCGAGTTATCAGCCGTCCGGCCTGAGGATTTTCTGCTAAGGTTACCCGATTTCTATTCATACGACGAATAGAAGTATCTTCGCTAACTGCTACAATCTAGCAACCCTAGAAGCCAAGGAAATGATCGTTTATTGATACACTATGATTTTTAACTATTGCGTAATGTCTCTTTCAAAATGGGGTGCTGTGTGGAATAAGTTCGAGCCAAGATGCTGATAGAGCCATTGAGAGCCGAGAATACTCGTTTTGGGCCATCTAATACACATGGTTTCACATGCTCCAGGCATTTTTCGGTAGCAGAATTTGCTTGTTTCCTTCCAAAAGCTGTAGTGTTATACACGTATTGGTACTAGAAATTATGACGATATATCTGATAATCGATCCATAGGACCACTCTGCAAATTTGTGGAGGCGCAGCGGGGGATACCATTCTAAAATCAAAAATTTCGAAGTTGGTCGTTTTGACAAAGGCTTGCGTAGGAGTGATAAAATATGATCCCGTGCACCGTTTAAAGACACTTCGGTGAAAACCGACCATGGTGGGTGATGAGAAGTATAATTGGGGTCCGGGCTAGGGCCGGCTACATGACACTAGCTCAACTTCGAGTACTAGAATTCTGAAAAACACGTTGATATTCGGTTAGAAATTAGAGCCACCACTAATGGCCTCATCGTCGCTTCATTTACCTTATCTCTTTTCAAGGTAAGTGGGCTATAGCGATAATTTTCGCCGTTACTGATCTTATTGATCATGCGAGGTGCCTGAAATGCTTAAGCATCCGGATATACAAAGTGAAGCCGAGGGTATCCCGAATGGAATCGAGTCTCTTCTATTCCTTGGTCTTATAACCCATTATCAGCTCCATCGTCCTCTACCGTACTCTATTACCACTTCCCAAGATGGCCTCAATTACTGCTCTTTCCAGGTTGTGGCGTCTTTTGCACGTTTGCACGTTTGCACATTTTTCGGCGGAGAGAATTTAAAGGCGTTGATCATGCGATATCCCTCGAGTTTTCGGCCACTCAAAACGCTTTAACTATATTGAATTGCAAGCTATTGACCGGAAATGTGGAAAAAGACGTCGGAGCTTTACAGGTTTCAGTGTATTCGGGCCTTCTGGGCCCGATAAAAGTGTTTCTTCCATTGCGCCCATATCAATGCAGGGACGCAACACAGCTATTCGCCTTCTGATGTTGCATATTTTCGTATCCTTAACCTTGTTGCAACCTAGCCGGCCTGTGCACCAAGCCAGTTGCACTGGCATCTTCTCAATGCCATCAATCATCAATCATCAATCATATCCAGCCAACCAACAAAAAATAAAAATTCACAGGCCGGTCTTGACAATTCTACCGCCGGGCGGTACAGACATTCGTTTCTATTCTTTCTTTCTTTTATATATTTGGATTATATATTTGGATTATTTATTTCATATTCTTTTCTCCTTTCCTTCGAATCCTAGAAAGATGGTTTCTGGAAACCCCTTTCTATTTCTCTTATCGTCCTCTTTTAGACTTGGGGCTTACGCCGACCAAATCATCAACCTCAGCTATGTCCCGATTGTTAAATCAGCTGAAGCCCTAAAAGGATCCCGCCAAGGTGTGAAGCTACTGCCAGTTCGTGAAAGCAACTTGTATCCTCACCTAAGAAAGAGATATGATGACTTGTCAGTCCTTCATCTATGGGACTCTATTGTTTTGCACTATGGAGGCATCGTTGGTACGTTTCACTTTTGCCAGGTTATAATTTAAATTTGAAGTAAATGGATGCTAACAGCTACGGTATAATAAAAAATCAAAAGGTACACCTTGTTAATGTGACGGTGCAAAAGCCAGACCCTAACCACCCATTGATCCTACTTGAAGATGTCGACACACTCACCCAGAGCATCAAATGCACGGGTGACAAGATGGCCTTGGAATTCAAGGACAAGAATGCCATGGAGTATGCCATCAAGCAATGGGACTGGGTCAATGAAAAAAAACCCTGACTACTTTTATTTGATAACCTTCCACCAGCATGAGGGCTGGAGAGGTTAATGATAGAACATCATACAAAATCTCTGCGGTTGCTTACGACGAATCAGCTTTGACGATGACTTTGACAAGAGAAAAGGCCTCTTGGGATGAAACTGCACAACTCTTCTAGCTCCAGCTTTCTACTCTCGAAGCGCCGGTGACGCCTGCTCAAAACGAAATTGCGAAACGCCAAACGAACATCGCAGGGAGAAGCATCGGCACACTCGGTCTCGCTGCAACGGCGTGCAATATTATTCCACTAGCCTTCTTACTTACCGACGAATGTGATCCTTACAAAACCGCTAAAAATGTTGCTAAAGCATTCGTGACTGCCGAAAAAGAAGTTGTTGGGAAGATTCGCAGCAAAGTTGCAGAAGGGACCCGTCCCGGATCGAACAACATGGGGAGCAGTGGTACCTGCCCCATGGACCTTCAACTGGGGTAGCGAGGACGCCAATTTCACAATAAGCCACTTCCTGGGTCTATAGAGGCCGATAGCAAAGTCGCTTGCCTCGGATGTTACGTCAGATCTAATTCGACCCTTAGCATGAAGGTCACTCGTGTGAGAGACACGGCGGATGTTGACGTGGCGATTAAGCCAAATTATAAAGCTAAGCTTGATGTCGGATTACAGGGCTATATCGGATACGGTGGAGATATCAACGGCATAGCTGAGAGCACCAACGCCGCTTTGGAAACCTTGACTGTCGGAGAGTCCATTAACTTTATGTCAGATATTGCTAGCGGACCTGGAGTTGAGGCGAAAGTCAGGGCTGATGTGGATATGGACTTGGGCTTTATTGTCGACACCAAAGAGGGTAGCATCGGGCTCCGCATTGGGGACGAAGTTACTGTTTCAGCTACTGGATGGGACACCTTTGTTCTCGAGCCTATCAAAGAATTCTGCAAGTTAGGTGCTTCTTTGGAAAGAAACCCTTATCTCCGGCTTGGATACGGCACTAGAATTGAGATTTTGGGGTGTGTATTCAAGTTCGGAGCCTTCGCTGGATTAGAAGTAAAGCAAAGCTGGGGATACGACCTTGGGCTCAATCCCGACGGGGGCTGCGGGGAAAAGGTTGGATTTGCGATGACGGAGGCCACCACAGTCAACATCATCTACAAGGTTGTCGTCGATCCTATCACGAAGTTTGTACTTGAAAACGTCACCAGTTTTCTCGGTTTTAATATCCCGAGCTGAGCGGAAACATTAAAGAAATCTCGAATCCAAAGCCAACCAGAAGTGCATATCTTTCAGCAAGAAACAGCTTACGATCCAAGGCTCAAGCTATGGCCAAGCGAATCAAGCAACAGCAAATCAACGCACGCAAAGGAACTTTCCTAACGATCAATAGCTCAGCAGGCGAGATGACGAAATATAAGCTTGAGGAGTTTGCTTGTAAGGACGGTGTAAGGCACTTGCTACCATTCAATGAAGCAACTGGGGGGCACTCTTTGCCTGGTGTGATGGAAGAGAAGAGATGGATTTTCTTGAACGGGAAATGCGTTGCCTATTCCGTTTTTTCAATTGTAACAAACTAAGAGCAGCAGACGAGAAGGAAGAACCAGCCAATCAGTATGAGTAATTCAAAGCAGGGACATTAAAGTTGCGGCTTCGATTGTACCTTAATTATTAGTATTTAGGTTTTGTTATTTTGATATCCTTAGAGCATAGCGATGGTTTGCTTATACAACCCTTTATTATACCTGTATCTATTTGCCTTAGTTCTTATATGCCCACCTCGTACCAGGGTGGCTTGTCCGTGATATCATTGTGAGGCCACCTATCACATAACGTATATAACTACTTCCTACTTAATATTTTCCCATTGATTGTCGACTTGTGGCTTACTTCAATACCTGGTGATCTGAAGCACCACGATGCTTCTTATCGGATTCATTCGTTCAGATATACAGCCTTCCAAGTTAAACCTCGAGCGCACATGGATGCAGTTATAAAGCGCCTAAACGTTTGTAAAGTCGACTATCAAAAAGTTCTAGGTTTTTCAGATATCAGATATCATCACTCTCTTGGGTGGGCGAGACTTCGTAACGTATACTAGTAGCTTCCTGTTACCAGGTCCGAGACTAGTCGACTACCTAAATAGTTCAAACAAAACTTATGATCTTCGGGTAATTCTTAGTATCACGACTTCAATCCCAACTAGTGTAGAGGTTAATTAACTTATTGACAGGCGCTGGGCATAAACTCTATACTTTTCATGAGCTCACAATGGTCGCTGAAAAGAATCGGCAAGGCCTCATACCCAAGCTAAAAATTATATTTCATCGAGGCATACTCGTTTACAAAATATCTTATTGTTGAGAATATCACGAAATATATAAATAACCAAACTAGAATGGCGGTCCCAAATACAAAACCCTATATAAATCTGGGTCCCTAAGTTACTATGCTAATATGTACTTATATATTTATATTCACTTGAGAAAAAACCTCACTGGAAGTTGGTGACCATTTCGATACAAAAGGTCTTAGTCCCAGACGGTCAAGAGAACAACGTCATTCACGACACTACTATTCGGAGAGGGGTGTCGGTTACTTTTAAAATGGATTGCCACTTAAGACCTAGGGTATTTACTATGACGAATGTCATGGCCCCGTCTTGAAAGCGAAGCACCTGGCCTGACCAGGGGCTTTTAAAACTAGCCTGCCAGATTGTTGTTTTAGGTCTGTTTGGGAAACCTAAAGAAATTGACCTTCCTAAAGGGGTATAAACACATACTAAATACGGACTAGACCGCTTAAATGGAGAACTCCCGAGGGTTGAAGGCTGTATTTTGTGTAACTCGTCTCGCAAGACAGCTTGCTGTTGCAAAACATCTTTGTCAGGGAGTAACGGAATAAGTAGTTCGGATTCGTCTGGTCGACTCCATGCTCGGAAAACTCGACGGTTTTGGTAGATGCTTTTTATAGTCCGAACATTCATGGAATTCTAGAAGGAAATCTCTTATTATGGGTGAAATATAATACAAGTAAAGTGGCGTGTATCCAGTATTTGAGATCCATTTCCTTTCGTCCCACGGATAGTAGTTTCCATATCGTCGACGCACTTTCGATTCTTCAACCGCTCTAACCGGAAGCTGGTCTTTCGTTTCTTCATTCATTTCTTGTCACTCGTTTCTCAATTGGTCAATCTATTTTGAATTTTACCGCCATTCGTTTACAAGTTATATCCTAAAATATCATTGAAGGGCCGGTCTCATCGTGTAGGATTACTTTTAGCTATCTTCTGATATACGTTATCAGCTTCTGGGTCAACATGTGTGGAGGATACGCCGACGGGAAAAGACCCAGCTGCAGCGGTGCAAATATATGCAAGCGCCAATACGGCGGCCGAGCATGGCCCAATGGCTTTGCATTTCGATACCAAGTCCAGGGCGTTCTCCCAGGATCCGACCAAGCTACCATGGAAGCGTCTTTTGAACGAGCTTGGTCGAAATGGGCCCGAGTGTGTCCCTATACCTTCCAAAAGGCTAATGGAGACGCCAATGTTACAATCTCAGTTGTCGGTGCCAATGACCAATTTTTCCTACAAAACCCCCAGACGCAAGCGTACGCCAACATAGGGCCCCAGGGGGGTGACCAAAGTTATGTCAGATTCAAAGGGCCTGCGTTCGGTGAATGGACACCTTCGGCGATACATACCCTCTTTTTACATGAATTTGGCCATGTCCTCGGTCTTAGCCACGCTAATGACCCGAACTCGATTATGTCGGCTTTCATAAATAACATGTTTTCCGAACGAGAACTCACAAACGACGACATTGTGAGAATGCAAAGCGTCCTCAACTCCAGCGGTTTGAGTTCGCCAAACAATGGACAGCAAATTAACAACAATGTGCCGCAGAATAACTACAATAATGGACAAAACTACTATCAGACCCCGAATCAAAATCAGCAGAATAACTACCAGACTCCAAACCAAAACCAGCAGAACTATTATTATAACTACCCAGCTCAGAACCAGAACCAGAACTACTACTATTACTACAACTATCCGAGCCAAGGTTATTCATATTACAAGAGGTCGGTTGCCGCGGCTAAGAATTCATCAGCAGGAGGAGAGAGGCCTAAAAACCGTTGGAAGCGATACCAAGAAATTGAAAGCAAGAAGGTATAATCGATATTGCCTTAAGTTTAGGACTCGGATACATTATTGTTTGTTCGTATTAAGAACACGTACTATCGGCTTTTCTGAATAAGTTCATCATAATCAATTTTTATCTCGTGATAGCAGTGACTACACCACGAACGCTGAAGTCGGATCTAGAATTGATACCAGGATTGCAACTCCAAAACGAGAATTTCGAGAACCTGACATCCATGCTCTCAGCAAAATAATCTTCAATATTTGAGCAACCTACCCTCGAGTCTCTTTTCCAAATCTTGGCGCGGTCTCGTATAGATCGTTTAGAACTTGAGGTGCAAAAATCAAGAATTATACGAGTCCTCAGGTTGAAACAAAAGTAGATGGCGATATCGATGTTGCAAATATAGTTTCTCAATTATCCTCTCATGCATATACGTAACCTCTCATTAATTTTCAGGCCACGTAACCTACCGGTACTTTCGTCTCGGTGTTAGATGTTAGCTAGTGGCTAAACGTTTTCCCGTGCTTCTGGTATCAGGTCGTGGTGTATTTATACTTGAAGTTGCATTTCGTTGTGGGGAATTGTGGCAGGGCAAGTTTAGGTTCTGGAAGGCGCCTTCCCTGCCAAATTATCTCGGCTCTCATGCGGCACCCCTTTCTTGCGTACACCTCCAACATTAGCATCAATCAACCCTCCGACCTTTAACTTCTCCATCGCTACATCAATCGACCTTTTCACGCGGACCTTAAGGAAATAATTCTCACGGTCGCTTCTGAACAGTCTCCAATCGTTACTTGCATCTGTATCGCGACTATTTGTTGTTTGTCGTCAGCTGGACTGTCGCGGCTTGGGTAAGCCGGCCTCCCGAGATACCCACCCGCTGAATATCGTGAACGCTGACAAGCTACCCACTCTCAGACCTTGCTATCTATCACATATATCTCAATCTTTCAAAATGCATATCTCCAATATTATAACCTTGGGGGCCTCCCTCCTACCCCTCCTTGCCTCCGCGGCAACTCTCACAGTCCCAGCTCAAATGGCAGGAGCCACAGATATTCCCGATTTCTCAAACCCTTACCATCGTCCCTCCTTCGATGAGCATCTCTTTCCACCACCCGGAGTAATCATCGACAAGTCCGAAAAGGCTCTCAAGAAACGTCAGAAGGGTGCTGCAAACTTCATCGTCCACATGTGTCGCGACACAACTCAATCTAGCTGCGACGCTGTCTGGGTCTCCGCCGCCCAATACTGTTATGATAATGAGCACTGGTTCGGTTGGAGCGGTGACCCCGGTACCTTCCTTAGCGCCAAGATCGAGGGTACAATGTGCTGTGCTTTCTATGCCGATAAGACCTGTAATAAGGCTGGTGGGCACGTTGGATGGCTGGCTCAAATTTGTGAAGCTGACTCTGGGGATGGTTTGTTGATTAAGGGTGGAACGGCGTTTTCTTGGATGTGCAACATGCCATATGGCAGTGCCAATGTTAAGATGGACTCGTCGCCGGCAGATGTCAGCGCAGTCCCTGGGGCTGGCAATACCGGCGCTGCAGTTGCTACTCAGGTACGATGGTTACAGATGATATATAAAATTTTTTTCTCGGTTTATGCTAACATCTGTGATTCTAGTACGCGCCGTAAACGGTTTCTTCGCAACAGTTCAAGGTGTAGTGTTGGCTGTATCTTCATGACTGGTATCTACGTATTATCTATCTACTAGTTTCTTTCTTCGGCACGGGTTTCAGGTCTTGGGATTTTGCATAATATGGATCGTGTATTTGTACGGGACGGCTAAAACTGAGCGGTTTTTATGTTCTCGCAAGCCTTGATTTTCTATTCTACACCATCTACGTCTTTGTGAATATCCACACACGCCAGCAGGTAATTTCTCGCCGGTCTTGTGTGCAGCCCCGTCTAGTGCAACCAGCCGCCTGCATTCGAACGTCATCAAGCATGAATGGTCACGATACGACAATAAATACGCACTCGAACCGTCCCTCTTCCACTAAACCACTTCCTCAACGTCGCATGGCATACACATTTTCTTGTACGACTATGAAACTCTAGTGATCGCTGCTCTTTCCAGAGTTATTTCCAAACCCGTCGACATATTTCAGCGGGGATCCGACAGGATCGCCTGGAAAGCTTCACAAGTTTACCACGTTTGGCTTGGCGTAAACAACGCGAAATTTAAATCATGACTGCGACGATTTGCGCTCTCCTCTTTTTGATGGCTGGGCTGAATATATTCGTAGATGCGACGAATACTGATAGGCCGAAATATACTCTGCGCCTTCCCGCGACTGCAAAGTACTACCCAAAGGATATCGAGGACCTAGTCCGACAGTACGAGCGTTATGACCCACAGGACGCAGTGCGGAGACTGAATAAGCCGGTAATGAAACTCCTCGCTCACGTTAACGCCGACGAGGGAGAAAAGTATTATGATTTCGATTCTTTCATTTCTTATTCTGGAATAGACCCCGCGGACCATGAGGGTAGGTTGCAACCTGGGGGGCTGTATTTACCAGTAAACCTCCATGTCTCTCATTATGGGGATAGAAATAACGATAAAGATTGGACGGTTTGGTCTAAATATCCACCGACACTTCGGAAACGGCAAGTGCAAACAGAGCCGACCTGTCCACCAGGGAACTCACCGTGTACGAATATTCAGAAACCTGGGTATTGTTGTCCGGGAGGGACGAGCTGTGTGAACATCCAGGATACCGGGTTTGGAAGCGTAGGGTGCTGCCCGAGTATGTTTATATCCGTCTACAAGAGCAGTCGTGGTAAAATAATTTAATTTGGAATCAACTGGATAGACAACCAACCATGCGGCGACAGTCTCGATAGTTGCGCTCCTGGGTAGGTTCACTTGCAAATGTTATACGCCGTACCAACTTATAATATTAACAAATCTATAACAAACACAGCTACAGTAAATGCCCCTCAGGATCTGGCGGGGGATGTTGTCTTCCCGGCTACATCTGCTCCCCCCAAGGCTGTCTAATAAACTCCTCCAACATACCTCCTCCAACCACTGTAAGCTGGGTATCAACTACAACGATAGGATTAGATATCTGCCAGACCGGATACTATCCTTGCCCTGCCTCTCTTAACTTTGTTACGCCCCATGACGATATATACTAACATATATCCACAGTATGCCAATACTAACAACAATAAACTATCAAAGGCTGCTGCCAAGTCGGCTTCCACTGTGCCCTCTACACTTGTCCTTATAACACCGGCCCTGGCACGCCAGGCACCGAATACATTGCTCCAACCTTCGTAATAGGCACTACAGGCGGTGTAATTATCAACCCAGGAACTACAATAACCTACGGCTCTGGCTTCTCAACAATAGATATAGCAATAGTTACAGCTGCCACAATATCAGGAAACAAAACGCAAGATGCACCGAAGATTACTAACGCACCGGGGAATATCTTGACTTTGAATAATTGTCCGAATGGGTGGTTGACGTGTGGTGCTGAGTTTGGCGGTGGGTGTTGTAGATTTGGAAGGGTTTGCGGGGTGGGGTATTGTCCTGTGCCTACTGATAATCCGAGTAGTACGGGGACGGGGGTGGTGACTGTGACTACGAATAATGGGTGTCCGGCCGGGTGGCTGCAGTGTCCGGCTGAGGTACAAGGAGGATGCTGTCCTTCTGGTGAGTTTATCCATTTGTTGTGGTTTAGTATAAGTGTTAATGGTCTATAGGATATGGATGTGGAGTATACAACTGTCCGGCCACGACTACATCAGATGGAGTGGCAGTGATTGTGACAACCGCTGCTGCAGCACAGAAGTTGTCGCCCGTGGGAAGGAATAGAGGGAACAGGACAAGAGGGGAGATATGGAGTTTAAGTTTCATGATGGGGTGGGTTTTTGGATATGTCATCTTAGCAGTAGTGATTTGATACCATGATGCATTATTAAAATTTTAGCTAGCAGCTTGGCGATGCTACGACAGGATTTTGCGGGTAGTTAACAATTAATGACCTCATGAAATTTCGAAATCTGATTTGCATGATTTATATATCAGGCGAGGATTTTCCAATGTATCTATGTCTAGAAATGCCGCTGAAAGAATCTCAACACAGAAATCCGACAAATACCAGTCAACCTATCGAGTCCTCTATGTCAGCATCCCATAGTTTTCTCGAAGGAATAATAGTTTATGTTTCACTACACGAGGCTTAGGCAAATTCTGAAAGCAAAACTTTGTTGTTCCAATAATAATCTATTTCCCGGCGCTACTAATCTACTAATTTCCTTAATATATATATACAATAAAAGAAATAAAAGGCATCGTTCCCCTACCAGCTGTGAGAAATATATACAAATAGCTAGTGTAAACTGAATGCCGAATTATATAATAAAAAAATGAAAAAGAAAAGAAAAACTCCGGCTTCCATGCTAGGATATCTTGGTATATAAAAGAAAATCATAAATAAAAAAACAAGCGCTTTTTGTAGAAAAAGGATGCAAGGGTAAGCGAGTGATCCGAATCGAACAAGATCCCAACCGAAAAGCACAATATGATTATAGATTAAAAATTAAGAGTCCCAAATAGCACCGTAAGCAGCTACTCCGCGGGATTCCATGCCGTAGACAACCTTCTTGGTCAAAGCTGGGTTGCTAATGATCACAACGGCTTCAGCCTGAGATTCCTGAACGAGTCCCCAAACAAGCTTGACCATATCTGGCTTGCCCTTGACTCTGGTATCCCAGATGATTGCATTGGGGTCAGCGGAAATGACGCCATTGATGATTTCACCGCCAAAAGTCTCTTGTGGCTTAGGAGTAGACCAGAGAACTCGGACTTTGATGCCGTTCTTTGCGGCAGCGAGAAGAACTGGGAGACATGGTCCAATTCCGGAACCAGTACCAACGACAACGACACGGTTGAAGCAGTGTGCGACGTTCATGACACCACGAGTTGGGATACCACGGATCCACATTTTTGTGGGAGGGCTGACGATGTACTTGCTAGTCCAGTCACCAGCTTTGCTAACAACAACGGAGAAACCACTGCGGTTCGGGACACCAATGGTGGCGAAGGCGTGCCATTCCATAAGTGGCTTGTCAGAGAGACGAACAAAGGATCCTGGGACTGGGTTGTTGCGGTAGTCGAAGTGGAGGCGGACAGCATGGTCGGAAAGCTTCTCGGGGACAATGTTGACTTTTCGGAGATGAAGCCATGGGGAAGCAATGGAGAGAGTGATGATGATAAGAATCCAGAATCCAGGAGTGTGCATGGTTACCATAGTGACCGACATGGTCGGACCAGTGAAATCGCTGATAAGGAGGAAAGTCAAGACCCAGAAGAGGAGCAAGACAGTCCAGCCAGAAAACCTGTGGGTTTGCTCGAACTGGTTATGAATCTTTCTGCGGACGCTTGGGTGGGCGAAAGTGAGGATGACTGTGAAGAGGAGCATGATAGCGTATGTAACACCCAAAGTGGCAGTCGAGATCATTTTGCGGGATGGGTCGACAAGACTGGGACGGAAGGCATCGAAGCTAGCCTGAACAACCAAGAAACCGAACCAGAAAGTTGCGGAAACAGCGCATCCACTGTGAATACCGCCCAAATGGTAAACCTTTGCCGCGTTTTTACGAATCCAAAGAGGCCAGGATCGTGGGACCCAACCAGCTATCATTATAAGAATTAAATGTTAGAGCCTCTGCGTTGTTAACGAGTCGGTCTGTTGCATTTTTAACTTACCCATACAGAACAGTGCGTTGACGATATTATCATTTCTAATGAGTATCGAAGGCAACAGGTTGGCGCTGACGGCAGTGGCGAGAGTGGTGCAGTTGGTTCCCTTATAAAGGAGCCAGCAGAAAGGAATCAGGTTGGCAATAAAGATAATCGCAAAAATCCGTCGGTAAATGATCATGCTGATGTATCGCAGATTGCGGAGTGGCCTGGCGAGCTGCTTCTCTGGCAGCTGACTTTCCAAGTATTGATCATGCCATGATGTATTCTCGGGAAGACCTTTGGAGCATACACTGGACGCGGACGATGAGACCTTGGAGTCGGTTTCCTTACAGTGGACTTTTGGTGGTGGGGGTAGCAAATCGTCTGTGGACTTCTCATATCCCTTAAATCTGGCTGCCAACTCTCCTTCATCGACCCTACCCTTTGGCGTATACGGCATCTGCGCAATAGCGTAGTAACCTGCCGGACGAACGAGGTTCTCGTCCAAAGTGGACGTGACCGTTTTTTCAATGCTTTGAATGTCGACTGTTTCTGGTGTTATGAAAGCATAAACCTTTCCTTCGATCTCGATAGCAAAAGCTTTAGAGACCCCCTCACAACCCTATAGTTGAACAAAATGAAAAATAGTAATCGGATTAGTATGGGTTCCTAGCGGAAGATAAGATTGCAAATTAATGCAAATCTTTATCGAAATGGTACGTTGTGTTTAGGAAAAAAATAAAAAAACGTCAAAAAGTTGGAGAATATGGGAATTGAAGTGTAAATGTATGATACCTGTAAATTAGAGGAGACAGCATATGTATCTATTTTGAAGCCCGGTAGAGCCATTCCTAGAGCAGTTTGGTTCGACATTTGGAACGGGCGCAGGTACAAAATTTAAATGTTGCGTAATGTCTCGGTATTATAAGTGGGTGGACAGATTGAGAGCTGATCGATGCTGCACGATGCTGCAATGCGGTGTTTCAAGTGTGGGAGCGACATATTCTTATACGGCTTGAAGTTGCGAGGCTTTCCATCAGAAGCA
This sequence comes from Arthrobotrys flagrans, assembly GCF_004000055.1. Lineage (NCBI taxonomy): Eukaryota > Fungi > Ascomycota > Orbiliomycetes > Orbiliales > Orbiliaceae > Arthrobotrys > Arthrobotrys flagrans. Next base: position 3,824,398 of record NW_027137556.1, read on the forward strand.
TTTTTCACTGAACATAGCATCTGCCTCGATGTTGCCTGTCGATAGTTTCCTTCGGTGACAAGTTTTCTTTTTTCTTCCTCCCATCCTCAACAGGGAACATGAATACAAGTATCTACCTCGGTGCAGGGGAGATCTTGAATTGGTACCTGCCCGTATTTGGTAGAGCCTGTAGCCTCCAAGGACTCGCCAGAGAGGGTCGGGGAATTTCGCATGGGTTCAAATTTTGCAGGCCCGGGGTTTGACCAGAAAACGGAAAAAAGCACATCGCCAGGAAGCACCACCACAAAACATTTGGGACATGCATCCTTCCGAACATGGCTGTGGGTGGGTTTGTGTGAAAATCATGCGAGCTCGTAGGCTAAGTCCAATTCGAGTAAACCGAGCCCGAGTATAGTGTGTTGCTGGATAAGAGGGAAGTGACCATGAGGTCCACCCGTCTAGCGTCGTTAGAGATTGTATTCTTGGTGAACTTGGTGGGTATCCAAGAAAGTATTCAAATTTGGTCGGTTCGAGAGACTTTTACATGTATACAACGTACCAGTCGCTTGCGATATACCTAGATATCTTGAGTGAAACATGCAGTGAACCGCAAATTGCGTACATAAATGGCGTAGGTTTCGGCTCCCCACGCTACATGTTTTTTTGCACGTAATATTTTGCACGTTGAACGGCAGCCTTCAGCGATCTGCTGCAGGAGAAACGGTGCAATAGTGGTTGATGAATTCTCAATACCACGTGGATCCCTACCACTAACCTCCTCACCACGAGGTATTAGTATCGTAAAAGGCATCTCCAAAACCTCAAACCCCCAAGCACGAAGCTTGACTTTACTACAGCTTCTTCACCGTCGCTATGGAAAAAACCAGCTCAGAATTCCTCAGGTTGTATCAAACGCATCAATAGCGTGGTTCTCAGCTCACTTTTCGTGTATATATGGAAAGTGCGTCGACATATCGCTTGGCTCTGGTGCGAGGTCAGGGACGGCTTGATATCATGGCCGCCATGACCATCTACTTCGAACCGCGATACCAATGCAACGGCGGATATCATATCATATCTCACGGAAACTTGGAGGTGTGGATTCTTCGATCCTGCGCTCGCTTATGCGTCTCTCAAGAACTGCCCAAAAAGAGTGACTGGCAAACGCAAGGGGTCGCATTGAGGCAAAGAATAGCAATCTCGGGTATCGGCGAACTAGTCTGAAGGCCTACGAGTATCAGAACTGGGTTGATCGAGATGATCAAGTACCATTTCTCCACAATTCCATGCTTCTCGCGAATTCTTTCCCTTCAATAGCCGCCCGTAGCAATCTGTAGATGCTCTGAGTCGTGATGATACTATCGATACTTAATGTGTTGATATCGAGTGGCCCGTCACAAGGGGCTAAGTGTGGTAGAGGCGCAGCTGTTCGGGCTGAAATTGCCCGATGCTTCAGAATTGTCCCAGTTTTGCCCTATTTTTAGTGGTCCTTTTTAAACGAGCAAATCGACGGAAGATAATTTCTAGAAACTATAAAGAATTCTTTGGCGCCGCAGCTAGGCCTAAAAACAGGTTTGCCAACGTCACGAGCATCTCTTAGCTTGCCTGGAATCGAATAGATTATTTCGACCATCGACTAAATAATTGCTCTCTTTTAGTTACAAAACAGGAGCTCGAAGCCACGATCTCGGCACTGACGCAACATCAATTACGTTAAGATCCTGGGCTAATCTTCCCGTTCTAATCGAGGCCTCCCAAGAAGCCCCCAAGAGAAACCTGGAGCCGTGGCGAATTTCGAATTTTTGATTAAAATTGGTGATAAAATTTCCTCGAAATTCATGCCGAGGTAGTTTCCCAAATGGGACCGGTTACCTCTTTGGGACAGGGTCAAAGCCACACAACACGGACCAACAAAAGTTTTCCCAACCTTAGCTAGTAGCCGTCGAAAAAATGCACAAAAGGTTTACTCATCTAGCCGCAATCCGGCAGGCAAGAGATGGAGGCTGACGAAGTTTCTACGATTTCCCGTTAAATTAGGAATGTTGTACTTAGGTTACTCGTCGTTAAGTTAGAACCAAAATTTTTCCTTTCCGAACAAAGGTTTTTCCTCAATTTAGATCGGAGACAAATACTATCGCTTAGGCGGCCGGCCATCTCGTGGATGCCGCGAAAACCCGCTATTCCAATGCGGCATTGGCATTGATAACAGATGAAGATATCGAAAACTTGTTTACTCACTCCAATCCACCCACCACGAAAGCAGAAGCTGTGGGAATATTAGGGGTTTCCGAAACCTAAAACCTGTTAAACAAGGATTCCGGGGAGACGGCCGGGTTCAGGGTCCTTACGTGACAGGACCTCATCAATTAATGTCTTTCGTCCCGAGCTTGGTAGCGGGATTGGGGAGCCAAGTATACGACAGCGTGATCCAGAATTATCTCTTTATGTCTATTCTATTAGCAATTGGGAAAGTATGAACCGAGCTTCCCATGTCAATGTGGTACTATCAACGATTAGATCTTCCAAGCCAAGAGAATCAGAACCCCGACAATGGAAAGAAAACTGTCGAAGGTCATCCTTCCGGAACTTTTTTTTGCCTTCCAGAAAAGAAAGAAGCGTGGATGTGTTTCATGCAGCCACGTTGGGTCCTACATACGGACCGTATTGCATTGCTCTCTAGAAGTTGACATTTGACACCCTACAGACTTCGAGTTCTAGAATACAGCGGTGCACACTTCTAGATTTTATCGGTGTTAATGCCGCTGCTGCTCAGTCGTACGTATGTAAAGCATGACACCTCGCTTCGATATCGTCGTTGCACGTTCCCATACCTGCACGCATGTTAATGCACCTAGCTTCGTCACAGGGGACATTCGTTCTTTCCCAGTCAAGCAAGTCACACACAAAGGCTGAAGCGAAGGCGGCCATCAAAATACCCGAAATGAAGTATCTCGCTCTATCTCGCTCGGAATATTATTTTCAGCATCACGATCGGACGATTATTGACTAGCAGGTCGGGGAATCGGGAAGCTATAGGCGATTTTTTTGGGATCCTTCCATGTACGTTTACCTAAGTCTATGCATGGGCTAATATTTAGTTTCTTGGAGTTTCTTGTTGGCTGTTTTTCCCTGTTGACCGGCACAACCAGCTGCTCCATATGCCGTGGTGTAGATGTATATCCAAGGAACGGCTTGATTCCTCGCTCACTGTGTCACATTCTTTAAAGGCGCCTACATCGGATAAATTCTCCTTTCCTGTATTGACGAGGGCTGAATGTATGAAACGACCCACTTTCCGTCCCGGGTTTTGAGGTTACGGACAAATATTCCAGTGAACAAATATCAAGACATCATATCTGATGATCAGTGAGCAGGGAGCCGGGTATAAGATATTGCGATAATTTATCTTGCGAGAACTGCTCGTAGACTGAAAACTATTACCTACAGTGGGGGACTCTACTTACCTATTCAGGAGTCTAGTTCGTTGCACGGGATGTTTAAGTTGTCTTATCAGATCATCAAGAGGACAGGTCAATTTCTAGGATCTATTTCATGAAGTGGAGGACCTGACTGATATCAAGATTTGTTCTAGATGGCCACTTTGTTTTCTCTCTTGTAGGTTTAGTTGGGAAACTTTCTATAACATCCTTCTTCGACATCGAAGCTAAACGACAACTATCCATATTTTCCTCATGAATTAAACCAATAGTCTTACGAAAGACATAACCTAGTCTCCGGAAGACATAAAAACACGCGAGCGACCGTTAACCGCTGTTAATTTGTGGAGGCTGGGACACAAGACCAAAGCGACCCCCCAATTTCAATGAACCGCTAACCCTCCCAAATAAACCATATCTCCAAGATGCCCAAGGAATCCGAGAAAAATGTGGTCTGCCTTATCTCAATTTCATCCCGCTGCGGACAATATACCAGTTTTTGAAGTGGCACTCGCCAATATTGCAACTACTAACCCGGAGACATGCAAGCCAGAAGTGTCTAGGCGAAATTGACACATCCTTTTCAGCGGCTGCCCCCAACCATCGTCAGCGGAGTCCCACATTAGTAACATGTTAAGGCTTAGTTATACGTTATCAGTTGAGGGATATTTGAGTATTCAAGCCTTCGAAGCGGAGCAAGAACTAGCGAATTCTTCGAATCGTATTTGTATCAGGGGGACTCATGGTTTGTGCTCGACCTGCTGGAGCTAAACGATTGTATATTCCCAAGCTCTTAGCAAGAGAAGTTAGAGCGGTAGACGCCAACCTTAAAGTTCAAGCACCAGGTTCTAGTTTTCCTTCACGTATTTAGCTTATGGCCCGGTGACATGTCACCTATGTTCCCTCGTTTATAGCCTTTCATCCGTGAGAAGCTTAAACCATAGGCTATCGGTATACCAAGCCGAAGGCCTAGCGGACGAGAACTCTAAGGCGTGTCAGGAACCCCTCTAGAAAAAGAATGCCAAGCCGAGAAACTGTGACATCCGATAGCCTCGAGCCCTATGAAAAAAAATCTACACAGTATGCAGAGTCAACGTGTTATAGCGCTGATATAGCTCGCCCTCACTATACTAGAAGAAGAAATTACAGGCGCTCCCCGCTCCTCTGAAGGCTCTGACTTGTTAAACTTTTAGAAATCCTATGTTGTGATCGACACAAAAGTACCCGTACTCGCCTGCATATACGCATAGAGAGGTTCTTTTTCTTCAGGCCAAAGTTCTAACACTGAAGAACTTATCTGTATAAAATTTACACTCCTTCGCTCCGGGAAGAAAAGAACATATCGGTAACTCCTAAATTCGAAATCTACGCCCAATCGAAGGAAAGAATCCCGAAGGAAGGAACAACCTTTGTAGTTCAACATTTTCTCGAATATTCGCTATATATATTGTTATTTATAATGAATATTATTATATATGTTTTGTATCTTTAGGTCTATAACACATACTTTATAACTACTTAATCCCTTCGCTAAATCTAGCTGCCTCCATGCCTGGTGTCCCCATTTTTAAATACAAGGTGAAAAGCAAAATCTACGGGGATACTCGTCTTTCCGAAGCCACGCCCTCCGGCATACATATGTCAATTGCGTGCACGCTGCAACCGAACCAAAAAGGGTAAATCATTGCGGTTCCGGATCAGGCCGTATCCATCGCTTATACTTCGTTTTTCCAGATTTACCTCGCATAAGGCGGCCCAAGAGGGTGTCAAGGGTGTCAGCGTATCGGCGTACCAGTTCATTTTCCAGGATTTTCTCTGAGCTCATAGAATCATTACTGTTTCTGCTATAGTAAGAAACAATTACAAGTGTCTATACCATCCCCCGCAATGGAGAAGTTAACCGGTTTCAAAGGCTCAGCAGAGGGGTTCTTTGACCCAGTTTAGGCAAACATCTACACTTAGGTCGAGTAGAAAATTTACAACCTCCGCAACACAACGGAGGCACGGTGTAGCTAGAGCTAGAGGTCTCCACTCTTCTCGTTAATTACGTTAAAAGGACACTGCGACGCAGCATCGATCGCATATGAGAAGCAAAACGCGATAAAGAATGCGGGTATAGAAGATGATATAGGCTTGGCAGTAAGGGTTTTAATGGTTTGGTTTCGGCTTGGTTTGCTTGATTATGTTGAAGAATGTAACATGTTCACTCGTACGATCACGGGGTGTTATGGATCTGAGGTCCTCTAAAAAAAAATCGAATTCTTTGTCCATGTAATTATTAAGGTATCGGTCTCTATCTATCGTGAGGCTTAGTTTCAAGGCCAGACGCCAGCGTGCACTGAACTATGATAAATAGTGGTCCTCAAGTCTCCTAAGCTCTTTCATTTTCTTCTCATCATCAAGTAGTAGTCTCGGATTTCATCCAGTCATTCACTCTTTCAATCACATTCATTCCTTTGAGTACCTTAAAATCAACCTTCTACACTCTTTTTAGAAGCAAAATCAACTCATTCCTTTCACAATGAAGTTCACTGGAATCTTTCTTGCTATTGCGCTCGCTGCTGAACATGCCACTGCTAGCCCATATGGCTACGACGGTGATGCAAGCGCAGAAACCGTCAGTACGTAAATACTACACTATTAATTACCATGTTTACATTATTTTTCATATGATACTAACTCGTTACTCCTTTCGATAATTAGCTGTCACACGTACTCACACTGCCACCGTTTCCGGCAATGATAACACTATTACAAAGACTACTACTTGTACCCGTACCACCACCGTTCCAGGAAAGGATGTTATAAAAACCGTCACTGAAGAGGGAGAGCCAAAGACCGTCACGAAAGTACAAACCATTCCTGGGAGAGATATAACCAAGACTCTACTTCCTAAGGAGATTACAATCACCAAAACTGAGACTGAGGACCCACCAGAGGCCCAGACAGTTGTAAAGACGGTGACCGCGCCAGGAAAAGACATCACAAAATCCGTAACAATTCCGGGCAAGGATGTTACAGTCATAAATACGGTGACCGCGCCAGGAAAAGACATCACAAAATCTGTAACAATTCCGGGCAAGGATGTTACAGTCATAAAGACCGTTACCGAAGACCCACCAAAGGCTGAAACTATCACGAAATCAGTGACAGTTCCAGGAAAAGATGTTACCGTCACAAAGACAGTCACTGAAGACCCACCAAAGGCTGAGACTATCACAAAGACAATCACCGGGCCGGGTTCGACTGTTACCAAGACAGTCGACAAACCTATCACACACAGTCTGCGAACGACAATCACCAAATTTGTCACAGTCGATGGGGAGCCCAAGACAATCACCAAGTCAGTTACCATCGATGTACCTGCTATCAAGACCACTATTACCGCTCCACCAGTCACCAAGACCATCACTGTTACAGTTCCTGCTGAAGACGACACCGCCTACGGTTATAACAGACGCGTGCGCAGACGTTTCTTCTAAGCGATCGAAATTCGAACGTGGTTTGGGAAAATTGTATGCTAGCTTATGTGTTGACGCACGATCAGATGTTGATTGGATTTGGGAAGCAAAGGGTTTACGATTTTATGGGAAATTTCTAAGATATCTATCTTATGAGGCATTAGAGGTCTTTGTTTTACAGTATTTTAGACTTGCAAAATTAAATTGGCGTTTCCAGATTAAAATGATGATCCTTTTGCGTTGAGAATGTAGTATTTTTGAAAGGTCTCTCGTCACCAGCCTCATTGGATGGCTATAAATGCGCATTGATTCTGTAATGCTGTAGTAGGAAATACAAGTGGGCACATATCTCGTATCTCTGTACAGACGCAGGGATATATTACCGCACGGTGTTTCACGGGCTTTTCAGATGGCTTTTGCGTTATAAAACGTTTAATAGGCATTTTAAGTCATCTTTGTGGCTCTAAAGGCCGCTTTAAGACGGACGTAAAGTTCTAAAAACCCTCAATTTACCCTATATTATTTATATGACTGGAATGACCTTTATCTAACGGTAAAGCTGGTCTCGCGTCACTTCGTGTGTTTCTAGCAACGAGACCAGTTGATTAATCTCCTGCTTGTTCTTAGAATATTCCGGGCCATAACCTCAAGCCAATATGAGAAGATGCTTTCGTAACCAACTTCTGCTGAGTAATTTTACCTATAGTAATTCCAAGGCCATGGTGAAGAACATGTTAGAGTTAGGGAATGAGAATAAAGGCAAAGAGTTTTCACTTTTATTCTTCCTAGGCTTAGTAGGATTCCATGATCCTGATCTTCTCTTCCATACAAATGTTACATACTTTAGGGCTGAAGTTATGATGCCTGAGTTCCCCCCAACCACACAAAGAGAATATATACAGCCTGCCTCTATCAATATATATCTTACATAAGTAGTCTAATAATAAATATATACAATGATAAATAAGGTATTATTAATGGGCCACGATTGCAAAAAAAGTGTGGAGAAGTATCACCCAGTATTCCAATAAACCCGCCACGATATCAATGCAGGCGTAGAACCGCCTCAATCATCATCGTCATTCTTCTTACCTTTCTTTGCCCTCCTCTCCTTCAAACTAGCTCTAGCATCTTTAACCCCCTGTCTAACCCCTCCCTTCTTTCCTATATTAAAACCCCATTCCCTCAAATTCTGCACGAGCTTTGGAGTAACTGCTGCTGCTAACGGTACCCTGAAGAATATCAAGCTCTTATGCACCGCATATGCCAATATCAACACTGTCCAGACACTCGCTTCCCCTCCATTACCATTTTTCACAGCCCCTTGTCCCACCACCGCCCCTTCACCATGAGCCAAAGCGTCGATATCACCTCCAATACCAACCGCCACGCTCTCAGCTTCGACCTTAGCTTCCTTTATAGCAGCCGGTCTAAACTGCCGTATTGCCTCCGGCATTATATTCCAAAACCCATCGACAATAATATGTTCATAATGTGCGATTTTCTCCGTCCCAACCATTTTCACGAAGAGGAAACAAAATGGGAAGTCCAGAACCGATAGGAGGAAGTATACACCGACAGCAGACATGCCATACTCTTTGAATAAAGCGCGCATACGCTCTCCGATTGTCTGGCTGTGACCATTGCCATTTGCTGTTGCGGAAGAAGAGAAGTATCGGCTGGCTAATGGACGACGGGAAGATGTTGAAAATTGTCGGGTGGAGACGGAAGGTTTGGAGTTTCGTAGGGTTGAGAGGACGGAGGAGAATGGAGAGGGAGAAGTGGGTTTTAGAGGGTTGGAATGGGTGAAGTATCGTGGGTTGAGGAAGTTGGTGCGTCGGGCGGCCGGGGAGGTGAAGAATGTGGGTGGGATTATTGCTCGTTTGAGGGCCGCTGTTGCGGCGGGTCTTGCGGCCATGATGGGTTTATTTGTGAGGGAAGCAGTGCGGTGGAGGGGGGACCATGTACAATAGGATTAGGAGGTCATAATATTAAAGACTGCATCGTCGTCGTTCGAGTGGGATGAGGGTGGTGGCGTGAGGCTCGTGGGTGGTTGTTGAGAGGGTTCGGAATCGGAGTTAGCGGCTGGACTGCCGAGATAAAAGCCGAACAGGCCGAACAGGCCGAAGATAAGGTCACGTGGTAGCAGGCAACACCGAAAGACTGCATGGCTGCGACGAAACATTGAAACGTCACTACAAAGACCGTTTGTGATATCATATCATTAAGACCGTTACAGTCTGTGACCGACGACGAACCTTACCTGTATTATTGGCCCCGATTTCATCATGTCGCTGAGTAATAAATCCACGTGACGCAGCCGTATCCCAAAATATCTTCCTTCGAATTCATTGTATACATGCAGTGGTGGCAATCGAGGTCGACGCGGTCAGTCAATTGTAACAATCTAGAAACTGTACATACGGTCTTTGTAACGGTTATTACATAACCCGCGCTACCACTCGCTCACAGCTGACAGCTACCGACAATGAACCTACAATCCGAAATCCGAACGATTCCGACGGACACCTTGAAGACGACGGAGAACAGTTGTACAATCGAGGCTTAAGTTAAGCCACCGAGTATCAAGTACTGTCTAGATGACTTGAGCTTTCCCAAAAACACCGTCTACTACTTAAGTGTATCTCGGAAATTTATATTTAAAGAAACTAAAACATCGACGTCACTTCATCTGACCGCGGTACCGCCTCTAGATATCTCAATCCAGCATCTTGCATTATCAAAGAGCGCTATAAACTACAGAGCTCGAGCTCCAACGGCTAGAAAACGGCTCCTCAAGCTAAAGTCTTGCCAGAAAGTAGCTCTATATAGCTATATCCAAAACACCAGACCCACTATCGACACCTAGAAAAAAATTTTCTAATTCAAATATTCTCCATACTAAATGCTAGTAATCCATCCCCACCCTGGGTGTGTTTGACGTTTATAGGACCGGGTAAATACCAGCCTTCGGTTGCAGATCTTAGAAAAAAATGCGTGGGAGGCGCAAGCGAAAACGAAATGTCAGCACTAAGATATCGTCGATAGGTATCCGCACAAAAAAATTAAAAGCTTACTGAACACATCTCTTCCTCTTTCTCGGAGAAAGTCGGTTGTCAATTGCCAATTCCCTAGCTATCCCTACCCCCAGTTGTGCAATTATTAGAGCTCCGACGTAGGAAAAAGGAGGAAAATGTGTGAAAGATCAGATTATGTATGATCAACGAAGTATTACGAATGAATGACATGAACACGAAATATTTGAATTATTCATTCGGTTCCTGCAAAAAGAGGCAGAGAGAGAGACAGAGGGGAGAAAAGATTACGCTCAAACCCCACGATCATGCCTGATATTATGCCCTCATATTCCTTTCAAAGGTCCGCCTTACATTATATACCACCTCTCGTGCCATCTCAAATACCTACTCCAATCAATGCATGAAACCTCTGTCAATTGGAAATGCAAGTAACCGAACACGATTGTTATGCACAACCCCTTCCTTCATTAAATACTCTGCGTGCCCCCGAGATTTTTTCTCGCGTGCCATGCGACAACAGCATGCGCAGCTACCTACATGATTTTCAGGAAGACAGGAATTACAAAAAAGCTAGTGGTTCACACATGGGCGCACGTTGCGCAATCCCGATGGGATGTGTGTTTTTTTGTTGCTGTGATACCCCAATGCAATGCTCATTACTACATACTACATCATTGAACTGGCCCCACCTCGAGGGAGGCTCATTCATACTCAAATGTTACCGACCTAAGCACAAATTGCGATGGTATATTTATACAAATATTAAGGAGTTCTTCGATGGGTCCCACTTTGCACACCCTCAAAAATCTACAGGTGTGTAAGATCTTGAAAAAAAGTGGAGATATTTCTCCACAGCTGGCTATAAGCGAGGACCCATTCCAATGGTCCTGACCGGTAGACGGAACCATGCAAACGTCGATTTTAGAAGCAAGCTCTAGAACAAAAATCCCCCAATGAAAGGATGATTCTTTTTTTAGGAGGTAGGTTTTTTCAGGAGTTCGATGGATACATGGGGGAGCTCGACCCTGTCCTTGTGGAGTCTATGTAAATGGGGAGAAGTAGGGACCTTAAAGGTCTTGTCAGCAAGGGTCCATAGAATGAGTAAGTAAAGTCAGCATCTACAATGGTATGCGATGCGCAAAAAAAAAAAAGGAAAAAGGAAAAGTTTTAAAAATATGAAATATTCCCGGGATTCTTTTTCTTACAGACGGAAAGTCCCTTGGGGACCAGGCTTCATCCCCCGGGACGGATAGATAATATTATTCTGTCGATAACGATAGCCTCATCTCTCGTCTCTTTCTCATGTAAACGAGCTCAAGCCCAGCTGGCCGCAGCAGCAAAAATCGCAATCTTTTTGGCCGATATAAGGGGTCGAAAAAAAAAAAAAACTTTAATATATTATCTTTGTACGACCCAAGTCTCGTAAGATCCGCAAGTTTAGCCATATAACTTCATTCGTTGTTTCAAAGGTATAAACGGGGGGGTACAAACAAGAAAGGGTGGAAGAGAGCGGTTGGTGAGGGAAAGTAGTGGCGATGAGATAAGACTTCAAGCCAGTACTGTGTTTGTCCTTGACGTTTACCTTTCTTGTTTTAAAACATTTACAGCAGACAAACGGGTCGGTCATGTAGACAGCGGGATCTATTCCTTTCCCACCGCTGTACTGCTTGCATTGCATTGTGCACGGCGCTTCACAAGGTTTTTCTTAAGTCTTTCTCTTCTTCCTGTGCGATTAATTGGAAATATGGTTATTGTTAGCGAAGAAGTACATTATCCCAAGACTGCCGACAATAAAGGTATTTGTGCGGCGAAGGTCAGCATTGATGCACGGGGAGGGAAAGGGGACGAGACGGGTATATGCATATCGGGGGCCTAGCGAATTGCGCAAGCCCTGGTCAAAAAACCCTGGTGAAAGATTTACTAAAAAACGATCAAAGCTCAAGCAAGTGAGGAAAGGGTTTCGGGCGGCTCTGTAAAACTTTTTTTAAAACTTTTGTTTGAACGTTTGGTTGTGGATATTTGGGGATGTTTTATTCATGACAGTTTTGCCCAACCTACAGGAGTACAACCGTGATGCATATTTATATCTATATACATTGGAGAATGTTGAAATGTTGAATCCCAAAAAAGGACCGGATGCGCCGGGCCGACCTCGTCGTTTGGATGTATGCCAGCCAAGCGCATTCAGAATATCCAACTCCAACGCCACGTATAGACACATATTCTAGCCTCACGGCGACGATTCAATAATAGTTCCAACTTGCGGCGCAATGTTTGAGATAAGGTCTGTTTTTCCAATGCTAAATATTTTTTACAGTTGTGGTGGCACCGACAGTAGCAGCACAAGCTTAGGGTCCGATTGTCCGTATACAAAGCCCAAAGAAGTCGCAGGTCGCAAAAAAGAGAGTTTTAGCAAGGGGATTCTTGCTCAGCCATTCCCGCTGCCTTCCTCTCAAAAATGCGATCCCAGGATTCCCAAAAAAAGATGTGTGGTCTTCCCATAGCCTAGTTCTCGCATCTCAAATACCTAGCGTTCCGGATGCACACTTTTGATCCCGCCGACGTCTGTGTTTTTCTGCAGGAAGACATCAGAAGTGGGTCCTTGCTTGACGGCGGTGATCGTCTTAGCCTTTTCTTGAGATTAGCTTGTTTTATTTTTTCTTGGGTCGTTCAACACCCATGAACTTGAGGTCGAGACTTGGGGCCCGGAACGGGCGAAGTGTTTTAGATCTATTTGATTCCACACTTCTTTTTTGGCAATGTTTGGTTATCGCTTAGTGGGCAAGTGGAGATTTTTTGGATGCACAGTAATCCACGCGGGAATATCAAACTATGATGGTTAGGTTTGCAATTGGGATCGGATGGGTTGCTATCTCTGAAGGTCCGGTTGGCCCCCAGCAGTTAATTCTCTTTGCGGCCCATGGATTCCAGACCCCAAATTTGGCCCCGGTTGCAAAATAAAAATCTAAATCTGAATCCGAAATCCAAATTTGTTTACGTTCGAACAAATGGCGCGCGTTTTTATACAGTAAGAAGTTGTGGGTACGTATCGAATCGACACCTTTTTTTATGAAGGGACAGATTATGTTACTTGAGGCTTTGGCAGACAAGACGTAGCGTCGCTTGGGCAACGAAACCCCACTATGTCATAAGCATCCACCTAGGTCTAGTCACTAAGGAAAAGAAGAAGAGAAGGATCAAGAGTAAAAAAAGTAAAAGGCCGCAAAGGAAAAGAAGTATGGAAACTCCCGCCATCCGATCTGATTATGTCCATGCAAAGGGACGATTATCGAGTAAAGCCACTTGCTCAAAAGTTCGCTTGGACTTCGTATCAGCGGTCATGATAATCCAATAATCCAACTCTCCCACCTGGCTACAGGAAATCTACCTACTCTTCCCTAAAAGATCATATCCACAAGAAACAAATTTTACTAATATCAAAGGATCATTCGTAGGAACATATTTTTCTCTAATATACATAGTTTTATTAAAAAATTTCCCCGGAGGCTCTTAACGGACCTATGGTAGGACTTGAATCGTCCCTTTGAGCACCATGAACATATAGAGGGGCCTTTTCTGCAGGTATGAAAATACGCGGTGTAACCAAGGGGGGTTAGAATCTGACGCTAAGATGGGCAAGGTTGCAATGATGTTTAGCAATGTTGGAAACGTGGGGTTGCGGTTGGGAAGTTATAGCAATGTGACCGGTGAGGTGTTGCCGGAGGGGGTGTGATCTCGGGAAGTCTACCGTTATCGTCTTTTAGTTTCTTTGAATTTGTGTTCTTTTAATCATGAGGGATATTGATGGGATGCAATGTGGTAGCTCATTGTTTGCGAGCGATGCATACACAGTCAATGCGATTGTTTTCGTAAATACATTCTCTTATGATAACGACATTTTTATATTATACCGTCGCACCCGCGGTAGGTAGACTAAGGAAAGGGAAAAAACGTTAACCTGCGCAGACGAGGTATGCTATGTGTGCCTGGTGCTAGCTAGCCGACCAGGGGTGTCTGGGTGGAGACCTGTAGACCTTCTGTACAGCTGTACGGGATTGACGTTGGAGTTTTCCCCATAAGAAAAAAGAAGAAAAAGAACAACCCGGGTAAAAGAAAAGAATGCAAGGAAAGGATGCTTTTTTTGGCGGTGCGCATGTGCCGCTACAGTCACACCCTTCCCTTCTTTCGTGAGCATACAGTATTGCATAGAGATAGGTTTCCAGGGCACCGCTTCGATGAATTTTGCGGGTAGGTTTACCCATACGCAAGGTCGCATCTGGGCAAGCTGAGCTCCCCGGGCGGTAGTGGTGTTTGCATTGCAGAGAGCGCCAGCCTTGCGTTAGACTTTCACCATGTCATACTGGAAGACTCCAGTATAACATTCTTTTTTTGGGGCTTCCTCAGTATGTTGGTTACAGGTCCGCTACAGAACCCGGTGTACATACATACAATACAGTAAATGAGTAAGATCTGGTCTGTACTGCTTCTGATCCGCATGAAAACGTGACAAGGTTGTTGGGCGTGCTTCACAGCTGCTGCTATGTGCGATGGATAGGATTTTTTTTATATACTTCAGTGGTTCCCCCGCCTGCTCCGGATGAGATGAATCAATGTTTCTTGATATTTTTTATTTTATTTATCGATTCTAATCAATTCCCTTGGTTTCGCTCGTTTTCTTTTCTTTCGATAATATATCGATATCTCAAATAGCTACCTAGTTAACGTAACGTTGGTTGTGTTCAGACTGCTCTCTACCTTCTTGATTGAATACCCATGCTATATAAGATTCTAGGACTGAGAAGTATCGACGAGCTGCACATACGACGGGAGAGTATGAACCGGGTTTAATCGAGGGTTCCTTTTTCTTTTTCTTTCCTATATATATTTTCCTTTTCACGATTTTTACTTTATCTACAAGGGAATTGTATTGTTTCCCCCTAACTTTACTCATACACAGCCCTGTTGTTTTTTTGCTGTTCGTGGTCTTCTTTTTTCTTTCATCGCATCTGCACAATCGATTAAGGTCACTAGCCGAGTCGTTCTGATACCCGAACGGACTTGTTCTCCCTCGTCAAACAGAAAAAATACCACGCCACACAAAATATCAAAAAAGGTCGCTGCTTCTCTATGATCGAATACAAAACCACCAAAAGGACACCCAAACTCCAGCTCCAAAAGCCTCAAACACCCACCACAATCACTGAGCTCGCCGAACCGGTTAATATAATATCCACAAAACCCTTAACTATAGCTACAACTACTACAGATACAGATACAGCCCCACCAACCTTAAAAATAAACACGATAATGTCCTC
Organism: Arthrobotrys flagrans; assembly: GCF_004000055.1. Taxonomy (NCBI): domain Eukaryota; kingdom Fungi; phylum Ascomycota; class Orbiliomycetes; order Orbiliales; family Orbiliaceae; genus Arthrobotrys; species Arthrobotrys flagrans. Next base: position 3,839,628 of record NW_027137556.1, read on the forward strand.
CACATTCTCCCAAGCCGTTATGATCTCTCTAAACGAACATATGGCACAAACACTCCTGGATTCGATGACTTCTACGATTCGTTCTTCAAAGTTGGACATGAATAGCCAGATCCAAGGGTTAGAAATGTTGGTGGAGAACCTTGAGGCTTTGAATGCTAGAGTTGAGAGTTATATGACGGAATTGAAGGAGAGAAAGGAGGATATGTTTTGTTACGATGAGTTGGATTTGGAGGGGTTGGAGGAGTGGGTAGACGGGATGGGGGAGGCTTCGTCGTGCAATGGGGTTAGGAGGATTTCGTCGCCGATTGAGTGTAGAGGGAGTAAGGCGAGACTTGGTAAGCTCATTTCTTTGTTTGTTTTATCCTTTTCTTATAATATCGTATTTGAGAAATAGAGATCCTAACACTATGTAACAGCCTCCCGTCGCCTTACAACCCTTTGCGAAGAGGACTTGGCTCATCGTCCGTCTTTCGAGACCATTTCCTCGAAATCCAGCCATAGCGCCTCAGGTTCCATAACCATCAAAGTTGACACTCCCTCAACTCCACCCCCAAGTTCTCACGAACAAAGCCTCTTCACCCCTTCCACACCAGGTCAATTCCGTCAAATCGATCCCAAGAAGATCCCAAAACGCAAACCAGTACCGGCTACCCAACTCCAAATCCCCCAGAAGAACAATAAAGCCTTCAAAAGAAAGGAAGTACCAAACAGGATGTATGAACACCTTGGATCGAGTTCTACAACCGTGAACACCGTTGCTACTTCAGATAGTGCCTGCGGTGGTGGTGTTGACTTTCATAAATTGGAAGCGATGTGGACACCACCGGTTACAGATGAAGAGTGTTCACCTGTTAGAGATCGAGGGGAGACTGTTTGTATTGCTACTGCTATGGCTGTTAATGTTGGCGGTGCCACGGCGATATACCAACCCAAGCCGAGGAGGGTTAAGAGCAAACAGCTGAAGATTTCTATTCCAAGAAAAGGGTCTGGTGGGAAGGGATCTGGAGGATCTATCCCGAAAGAAAAGGTGTCGATGGCGAAAGAAAAGACGGCGAAGATGTTGAAAACACCGAGTTCTGCGCCTTCTGGGACTGTATTGTTTCAAAAACGGACGAAGGAAGAGATGGAGAGGATTAGGTTTAGCTATGAGGAGTGTGAAGGGGGACGGGTAGTTAAGAGGATCGATTCGGGGAAAGAGAAGAGAAAGAGTATTTATGGAAGTGGGAGTGGAAGTGTGAAGAGGAAGCTGTCGTTGAAGGCTAGGAGGCGAAGAAGGTATGAGAATGGGATTCCACGATGTGATAGTCCTGTTCTGGGGAGCTGTGAGGTTGTCTTTGCGAGGAGATAATCACCCCCCCTTCTTTCCCCCAACCTTCCTTATCGTTTTGTCTATTTCTTTTAACTATGCTAACGATGTTTTATTATTCTGGGGGTTGATTCATTGTTGATTCTGCATTTGGAGTACATGGGATTGATTACTTTCTTGAAGTCCGACCGATACGAGCGGACTTGATGGGCATTTGCATGGCTATATTTCTTTACTTACATTCTATAAGGGCATTGCATTGCATTGTACGAAAGTCATGATATGATCTTTGATTCGATTCGATAACTTATATAAGTATTATAGCTGCACGTTGGAGTTGGTTGGAATTTCTGCACTTTGTTTGTAATAATAGCATAGCATATTCTCTCCTACTATTCCAATAATACGAATCGATTCCAATTTATTCTTCCCTCTCATCCTTTGCCTGATCAATGTAAGTATTGTTATAGGAGTAATACGAGCCCATATGCCACAGAGATACTGGGCACCAGTCGTGATACTCGGATTCAAGCATGGCCATGGTAATATTTTGGCGGTGGTGTTTTGTCCCTTCAGCCTCTCTCATTAACATCTGTTTGACAGGGAGGCCCCACATGAGAAACTCGCCAAACCATGCCAGGGCCAAACCAACGTGCCTGAGCTGGGGCCCGAATTGATTAAGTGAAAGTGAGTGAGCGAAATTAAGTACTGGCAATTGAAGTAATTGCATTTGGCAGGATCACAATCAGCCGTTTAAATCCAAGCCCGATTAATTGATCCAGCCGCTTTGGACTATGCCATTCTTTCATTCGGCTGACATCGATATAACACCTACAAACCTCATACGTATACGTATGCTAAACCTCTATACACATACCGTCGTAAGACTTCGTCGTTTTTTATATTTTTATATGGGCCTTGTTAGAACTAATTTTAACCTTACCGTATCGATTCTAGATCATCTCATCTCGTATTCGGTCGATCGGTCGGTCGCATTCGATTGATTGTTCATTGTCTCGGACTCGACTCCCTCTCCCGCCTTAAAACAACGCCACCGCCTGGCGCGACCCGCACGATTTCTCCAGACACCCCCCTACTCCACCTCCAACCTTATCCTTACCCTCTATAACGCCTACTTGAACATCTCTTAGTCAGGGTAGCGATAGTTATATAGATATAATGGAGGACCCGGTCGCAGAGGGCAGCCGGCTGGGCAAGATGGCCATCCAATCCGATGCCGCCGGCGACTACAAACAAGCCTATTATTTCTACCAAGAGTGTCTCAAACAATACGTCGAGGCGCTCAAAGCCGAATCTCAAGAAGACCGTATCGAATGGACCCACGAACAAGTCCTCATCCGCTTCGAGCGTCTCGCCGAACTAAACGCGTGGTATAAGCGGAAGAACCAACTGGAGTCCGGATGGCTAGAACTCGACGATCTGAGGGATAGATTGGAGGCCGTTGCACCCAAGATTTCGACTAAATTGCGCAAGTTCTCTTATGTGTCTGTGCAATCGGTGCCGGATACTGCTCAGGGGAATTCAGCTGCCGTGTCGTCGCCGTCGCAGGCTCAGTCGAAGACTACTAGCGTTGGTGGTGGCGGAGGGTATCACTCGCCGCCTGCGAGTGAGACGCCGTCGCAGGTGTCACCAGGGGGGTATGGTAACCCTCAGGCGACATCAACATATTCGCAACAGCCCATACCACCTCCTCAACAGCCGGTTCAGCCATCGGCTCAGCAGCCATACCAACCACCGGTGCAGCAGCCGGTCACTTCATACCCTCCAACTGCCGGTGGCATTCCTCCAAACCCGGCTCAATACAATGGCGAGCATGTTCGAAGAGAGTCAATTGCTAGTACCGGTCACCAAGTTCAGCCTCCTCAGCGTAAGAACTACAATCCTACCAGACCCATAGTTTCATATAACTAACTATTACTAGACCTAGGTTATAACCACCAAGGCGCTAATGGTGTTACTTCACCCCAGCAACCATATCAACCTGGCATCCCACCAAACCCCGCCACCCAATATGGCACCCAAAGCCCCGGCTCATACGGTGGCGCCTATAAGTCTCCTCAAACGGGGCCCTCCCCTCCCACCTACCCTCCGCAACAAGACCCCAACCAGCTCGCCCGCGTCGGCACCTTCCCCGCCGGAACCCCTCAGCAACCACAACCCGTAATCCAAACACCAGACCCACGAACCTACCTCCTAGCTCCATTCCTTCGTCTCTCCCTCCCCGTAAAAATGTACCACTGCTACGGCGCCCCTCAAAAATACCGCGGTGGCGCCGAAGGATGGAACATCGAAATCAAAGACGGTTCCAAAAACCCCATCTACTACCTCTACGGTCTCAAACAGGCCAATGCCCCCCTTGTCGAAATGTCGCTACACCGTGAAGACGGCAAAAAGACTAGATGTATGGATATTTATACGCCAGCCCGTGAAGGACGACATGTCTATAATATCGGAGATATGACTTATAAACACTACCTTCCCACCCCGGTCGACATCTACTCTCAAGGCGAAGTGATCCCCAACGGTCCTAAAAAGCGAATATTCACCTTCTCGGGCCGAAGATTCATGTGGAGACCAGATGCGCAAAGTAACAGCAATCTTGTCAACGAAAGTCTTTACGAAATCGACGATGGACCGCAGGGGTTTAGACCTACGCAGGCGGGTGGATTACTCGGTGATGGAAAGCCGTTGGAGACGAAGCTGGCCTGGTATGAGCATACCATGTCGCGAAAGAAGTTGGGAAGGATTAATGTGGTTCCTGGGTTGGAGTTGAGTATTGAGGAGATATTCTTGGGGACTATGTTGGGGCATCTCTGTACTATGTGGGAGGCAACGAGGAAGGGGATATAGTTTTTTAACCCCCTTCGATTGGATTTTTGGTTTGTTTTGCTTTTAGGAGGTGCGGGTATTTAGATTTGAAGTTTTTGGGGAAGGTGGGTATGATAATGGGATGGTGGTGGTTGAAGCTGACATTTATTGACTCTTTTTTTATTATCTTTCTTCTACTACCATGCATCTAGCATTTATTTGATGCGGATATTTGATTCTACTACTTCTTCTATTACCACTTTTCTTCTCTTTCTTACTTCTTCTTGAACGATTTGATGTTCCTTTTTTGGTCGTTGTCAAGCCTGCAAGTTTTTTCCTTATATGAAATGTTCGTTTTGATTATCTGAGTATTCTCTTTTTACAAAAAAAAAAGCGGGGTCTTTTGAATCGAAAAAATCTATTTGAAAGTTATAAGAAGTTTTCCTTTCTTTGCTAGATATCATCTACCCATATCTGGCATCTTACTCTGTGTGTATTGAAGAATACCTATGTAGTTCTGGAAGAAGAAGGTTATATATAACATTGTGAAGTTGCGTTCTTGAGGTTGAAGTTGTCCTACGAGTGAATGTTGTAGATGTCTATAAGCTTCGAATGAGTTGAAAACGTCCCACAGAAAATTAACCAAAATTATTTTATTTTATTCCTTCAACTCCTCCATTGACCCCTTCTTCTCTTCACCCTTCCATCTTCCCAAAATATTTCATCAAACCCAACCTCTTCACGAACCATCATCATCACCACGACCATCATCATACCGTGGACTAATCACCTCCCACGTGCATATACGTGCAAACCAAACCAACCTTCCACTCCCGGCTAGCCCACCACTTAAAAAAACCCCACAAAATGATGTTTGGCAACCACACCTGTCATACCCATCCAATCCACATTCTCCACCTGGGTCGACGACTGTCTCGACCTCGGCTCAGAATCTAAAGACGAATATATTACTATTACTAACAATAACGGCAGGGTATGCTCTAATACCTTAGCTAATCTACATACTCCCCGATTCGTGGGGATAGAAGATATTGAAGAGCAATTACAGGCTAGTTTCGACGCTTGGGTCGGTGATTGTGTTCATCTCGAGAGGAAGAAGAATATAGAGAAGCATACGGTGAAGATATCATATACGACGAAAAAGAGGTATTGGGAAGATACATTATCTAATAAATATAGTAATCCCAGTATAGAAGACCTCTCATCTGAGCTCGAAGACCTCCACCTAGAGGAGGATATTAAAAGTATCAACGAACGACAACACATTTTGGAAAGTTTGAAAGGAGAGCTTGAAGGTGCTTTATACTACGGCAGCGGTGACGAAAAGGGAAGATTTGGGGATATAGGTTACAGGGGTGGTTGTTTAGTATCGGGAGGGGATAAAACCCGGGAAGGTGCGAATATTAGTTGGAAGATTAACAACCACGTTGCAGACAGTAGTACCAATTAGAAAGAGGATCCTAAAGATAATAACGATAAGGAACCATCGCAGATCAGGACGCTTGGATCTTACATTTTTCAGAAGATTTCTTCGTTTGTAAGTTCTACAACGAGTAGGAAACGACAGAGAGAGGAAAGCGACGTAGGCGATTGTGAGGACGAGAGGATTCCGTCTTCACCGCCACCATTACTGCCACCACTCGAGCTCCCACCGAGGTCTAGGAAGAGACAACATGAGGGCCGACGCGGACGACCTTGAGAAGTACGACTTGAATGGTTGGTATCCCTTCCGACCATACCAACCCACCTCGTCTTTCTAACGGCCATACCTTTCTAGGCTACCCGGATCTATCAATTACGGATCACTTCTTTCCCGTTCCACTAGATTATACCAAGCCTAATGGACATGAAATCACGATCTTTGCACGGGTAGTCAAGAAATTCGAGAAGCCTGTTAAACCGGGGAAGAAGAAGGCGAAGAAGGAAGATAATGGAGAGGGTGAGGAAGGGAGGATAGGGTGTATTGTAAGTTTTTCTAAGTTTTGGGGTTATTGGGGTTTGCAGAGGTGGCTAATTTTGGATGTTAAGTGTGTTATTTAAATGGTATGTGGTTCATATAAATTAAGTATCTACTGAAGTTGTTATATGATTTACTAATGATGGATACAGGCGGCCCGGGCTTCAATAACACCACGCCCAAAGCCGACTACGTCTCTAAATTCATCGATAAAGGCTACACGATTGTCCTCCTCGACCAAAGAGGCACCGGTCTCTCCGAATGTATCTGCGCCGAAAACATCCCCGGGAACACACCGGAGGAGCAAGCAGACTATGTATCACATTTTAGAGCAGACGATATCGTTAGGGACGCGGAGGTTGTGAGGGAGAAGCTTGTAGGGAAAGAAGGGAAGTGGAGTTTGGCGGGGCAGAGCTTTGGGGGGTTTTGTATTGTGACTTATTTGAGTTTTAGGTGGGTATATATCTTATACTTTAGTATTGGGGGTGAGGTTGCTGATTTTGGGGATTTGGGAAGACCGGAGTATATTACTGAGGCGTTCATGTTCGGTGGTATTCCACCTATTGGTGAGAATACCCCGGATCAGGTCTATATAAATCTCTACAGTAAGCTTTACTTCCGCCTTCACCCCGTAGCCAACTAACAGAATATACAGAACGTTTAGCGGATCGTAACACCGTGTACTATACAAAGTACCCCAAAGACATCGAACGAGTCAAAGAGATCGCCAAATACCTCAACGAAAATGAGATCAAGCTTTCCAATGGGGGTACTCTAACCATCGACCGATTCAGAGACTTGGGTATCTCGCTCGGTATGCATGGGGGTATTGATAGTATTCATAGTAAGTGAAACATGAATATTCCGAGACAGAAGAATTTAATTAATGTACCTTATATGATGTGGATAGAATTGGTGTTTAGAACTCATAATGACATCAAACGATTCGGAAAGATCCTGAGTCCGACACTGAGTCTAATTCAATCGAATCAATCGTTCGATGATCATGTGCTATACTGCATATTGCATGAGGCGATATATTGTCAAGAGTAAGTCCCATCACCTACCTTACACCCGTATATTGTATCAAAAGGGAATGTCACTTACTCGAATACAGCGGCAACGCCTCCAACTGGTCCGCAGACCGCATCCTCCTCCAACAATCTGACACCCGTCTCCGCTCCTACTCCACCTACCTAACCTCCTCAACCCCCTCCCTTCCAGGAACGCTCGGCGCCCTCTTCTTCACCGGCGAAATGATCTACCCCTCAATGCTAACCTCCTACTCCTCCCTCACACCCCTAAAACAAATCGCAGAACTCCTTGCTGCCAAAAAATGGGAAGGAAAATTATACAATCTTGATCAGCTGGCGCAGAATAAAGTACCTGTATACGCGGCGACGTATTTGGAAGATATGTATGTGGATTTTGAGTTGACGAGGGTATTTGTGAGGAAGACGAAGGGGGTTAGGGAGTGGATTAGTAATGGGGTTATGCATAATGGGATTTCGGCGAAGGGTGGGGAGGTTATTGGGAAGTTGTGGGAGTTGAGGAAGGGGATTTGTGATTAGGGGTATACTGGTATGTAGTTTCAGGACCTACCGGTAAGTGGATATATGGAGGTATATGTGGGATTGTGGGGAGTATTTTAGTTTCGATGGGGGAAGACTTTATACCTGTAAGTTGTGGGTACGAGACAAACTTGTATGTCTTATAGATGTAATTTCGAATTGAATCGGACACGGCCAAAGAAGCGCCCCGGGTGGCATGTGCATTGGTTTATCTCCCTTCTCCTTAGTAAAATTTAAAAGGTGTGACGAATCCACAAAGGCAATAAAGCGATATCAGACTCGGATATTTTCCGCACACTCTGATAATTTCTAGCTGTTGATACTGTCATATTCACGAGGTCATGTCGTGAGGCTTTCGCTCGGTTGGTGGCAACTCGAGCTAAAGTGGCCCACTTTTTTGGGGAGCTTTAAAGCTCAAGCCATTTTTTGACTCGAGACGAGGTACACACGCATTTAACGTCGTCCGAAAAAAAAAGTACGGTGCACCGCAAAAAGGACGAAAAGTAAGGTATACCGATAGCTACCTCAGAAGAAGGAAGAAAAATTCAAAGAGAGCATCGATTTGTATTCCGTCCCTGCAGGACCAATCCACAAGAAACGCGGGGTAAATGAATCCGAGCCATGGCTCTACCCCGAGAGTGCGTGAGGGTGAATTGTTATTCCTTAATTATCCCGGTTGTCTTTCTAGCTATATGTTTAAATAAAGCCTAAATTCCCACTCTGCCCCTCGGGGGAGCTGACTTGACTTCTTTGAAAAGAATCCTCCAAATCCATTGCATTCTATCTTCGGGATCAGTTTGATCATATCAACAACTAAAACTTTGAATAAGGTCTTAAGGGGGAGCGACAAATAGTTATTTCAACGGAAGAAAAAATGCCGGAAACATCGAGTAACACCGGTTACAAACCGCTGCAGGGCAAGCTTGCCATTGTCACTGGAGCTTCAAGAGGTATGCCCCTACCAAAGAGCTCGAAAGCTCCAACCAATCAAAATCCCTATCCCAAACCCAGCTTATTCAAAATACCACACTTCAACGCACTAAACCCCTACCCTAAAATCCAGGTATCGGCGCCGCCATAGCCACCAAACTCGCCTCCTACGGTGCAACTCTGGTCCTAAACTACACCTCTCCCTCCTCTGCCCAACGAACACAAGACCTAGCCGATACCCTTTCCCAAAAATACGGCACCGCATCAATTATCGTAAAAGCAGACCTCGGTGACACAAATGTCGGCGAGGAAATCATATCCGCCATCAAAACCTCGCCGTTATACGCCACCAGCACCCGACCCTTAAAAGTCGATGTAATCATTAACAACGCCGGTATCTCCAAAAACACAAAAACCGCGGATGTGAACCCCGCCGTATTCAACGAACACTATAGAGTCAACGTCCTGGGTCCGTTATTGCTTGTTCAAGCTGCGATACCATATCTTCCTTATGATGGTTCCGGGAGGATTGTTTCACTTTCGAGTGTTTCTGCGACGTTGGGGTTACCGGGACAGGCTATTTATGGGGGTACTAAAGCTGCTTTGGAGGCTATGACGAGGACGTGGGCGAGGGAGTTGGCGGATAGGTGTACGGCTACTTGTGTTAATCCCGGTCCGGTGGTGACGGATATGTATGGCGGGACTAGTGAGGAGTTCAAGGAGGTTATGAGACCTTTTATTGGTATGTCAAAAAAAAAAATTCTTTCGTAGCATATATATCATATGAGGACTAATGGTTTACGGTAATTAAACAGAACACGCACCTTTGATGAATGCGGGTGGTGCGAAGGGTCGTGGAGCGACCGCTAAGGAGATTGCGGGGTGTGTGGGGATGATTTGTTTACCTGAGAGCTATTGGTGTACTGGAAGTGTGGTTTCTTGTAACGGGGGGATGTTAATGGGGATTTAAAGAAGCGGGGAAGTGATTGGATTGTGGAAGGTGGTGCACCGGGTGTTAGGAATATCGTCATATGCATATTTGGTAATTTGGTCATTTTTTTCCGAATCGAATCAAGCAACCTCGAACTCTAATCGATAGTAACTTATTAAATGGGTTTAACTTAATAGCGTGTGATCGATCGGACAGTTTATGAAACACCGATTCTCCTTTCCAGATATGTGGATCCAGTATCAAGTTGAAGAGATTGATAGCCAATTTCTCCAAACATGGCGTTTGAGACTTTAGGCAGTTCTTAAATGCAACGGCAGATTCGAATAGAAGCCCATTGGGACTAATATCAATCTTAATCCAGTTAGCGCATACGACTCTACCAGGGGAGCATCGTTTTCTAAAATATAACCTAATTAGTTCTCAGGGATCAATAATACGTATACCGCACTTCCGTATGATATTCAGATCCAATATCAAAATACTAATCTTATAGTTCTTTAAAGCTGGGTTCCTAACCCTCTAGGATTTAGTCCTTCTCCAACCCCATGCACGTGATACTCTTGAGCTCAAAAAATTGTTTTGCTTGTAATATTGACAATACTATGTGCTCAGCAGTCTCATAATTTTCATGTTCTACATGGTATTCAAATCGCGTCTGGCCTTGAGACTAATTCGGACGTAGTCTCATACCATTCAGATCCTCAAAACTAATACCGAAAGCACCACCAATCTTCTAGTTCTTGAAACCTCGACTCCAAATCTTCTAGCATTCGTCCTATTCCAACCCCCAATGCAGGTGATACTTTTGAGCCAAATAACTGATGTTCAATTGTGTAACATGACCAAAAAGTCTATGCTCAGCAGCTTAAGAAATATTTATCTCTTTTAGTGCTTCCACGTGATAACATTGAACCTCAAAACTAAAACTTAGGTGTCACAAGAATCTACGTGGCGGTATTGAGCTTCAAAAATTTGGTAGCACAAGGATCTGAGAGCCTTAGAGTGTAGATCTGTCTATCTCCAAGTATCTACTGTGAGACTTTACTATTCAGGATCAAATCACGTGGGAAAATTGGGCTCAGAATTACTGAATTTATGTGTAACAAAGACCCACAGCTTGAAGATACTAGTAGATCCTTAACTAAGCTAGAAGTTTAATGCACGTGATGTTTTTGGAGTCTGAAAAGGTCCGATAGGGCAGATACTGAGCTGAGACTCTTGTGCTGTTTGATACCTACTTGGGCTCCTCAGAAGCTAGTGCACTTGGGAGTCACGCGCAAATTCGGTATTATTGGAAACAAGAAAAGGATTAGCTGTTTCATCATTCGATCATTTTACGAGGGATTAATAGGCTTTACAAAGTGGGCGGTGGAGCGTCAGCGAAAAAGGTGGATGCCAACGGAAATGTGGATAATCGTGTGGACAGGTGTGCCAGAGAATCCTTGCGAATCTAGCTATAGATATAGGCATCTTACACATGCACTATTGCAATCATGAACGTATGAAATCTGTACCATCTAAAGTTGTCCATATGTAAAGGAAAGAGTATTTGAGAGTTTAGGAAGCAGGAGAACCACAGCTGGTTCATTCGTTCGGCCGGATTCGGATTTGCTTAGTCCGGTCTCAGACGACAAAAGAGTGATGCAAAAACTCTCCGTGGGCTCGATGCAATGTTTGTAATGAGATGAGATGGAGTAATTAACTATAGCGCTAGCGGCAATTTTCTTAAGAAACTGAAGCCGTGGAATTTGATAATTCCGAACGAAAGGAAAGGAAAAATGCACAAGATGCACATGTAAAGAGTTGCAGCCGACACGAAGCCGAAACGGCGAAATACGAATGCGAGAAAGCGTAATTGGAACTTATTCCGAGTGGCCTGAATCAAATCTGTATAACAGCCGTGTCAGTCGATTGCATCCTCTGATACCAATATCCCTCTCAAAACCTGCTACATGAAAGTAAGTCGATTCGAATGTTCATGTTCAAGGCTTCTATTATCTATACGTGTCCCACCTTCTTCGCAAATTGCAACCGGTAGGCGCAGATCCTAGTGTACATGTGCCGGACCACTGGAATGGGTTCCGAGGCTCCGGAGCCCACAGGGCCCAAGGTTTAAAGATCCAACAGAGCCGAGAACAGACCCCAATTCCAGAACTTATGCCCTACCACGTACGTCATCTGATCAGGTTGCAATTGGGGGGTCCTCGCTCATAAAACCTTGGCTAACCAGTACCAGCCGTGCGCGTATGCGTCAAAGTCTTTTAGGCGAAAGTTGGCTGTCACATTGCGAAAAGGAGTGGTTACTCGGTCAAAACTAGCACTTACCGGGCATATGCACTGTTTCAAGTAAAGAAAGAGTCCAGTATGTTCAAAAAGCCTCAGAGCATATTTGACTTTCCGTATTCGACATGATAACTAACAGAGGATTCTTGGTACTTGTACAATTATCATTGTAGTATACTAGTCGGCTGTTTTCATGATATCTGTGAGATGGTGGCGACGAAAATCCGAAGGTTCTAGCCTACAACTGCTCGTAAAACATGTATCTCGATGGGGTTCGGGCTCATGCAACTACCAGTTATCTCCCAAGGCCTTGGTGTCGGATGATCCCAACGACTCGTCTATTTTTTGCGACTAATTTTGAGCCCTCCCGTGCGTGGATGTATCCAACTGCTTGAGAATATGCATGAAAGTTACGAAATATTCATTTCATGTACCATCCTGTTGCATCCTCTGTGCCGTTGGCGGGTCCATCATTAATCTTTCGGCCCATATTCCGTTTAGAAGTCCCTTTTCTAGCTCACAGATGTACAAAAACGAACACAACATTTTAGTCTTGTTGGTCAGGCATAAGCAGGACTCTGCGCTTGGAGTAGAGGGGGTTCAACATGACAAACTTGCGCTTGTCAGCCCCCCTTTTGGGAGGCCTGTTGGTGTGCTTGTATGCTTGTCCGGATACGCGGTTCCGCAAAAGATCCAGGTTGCTAGCCTAGGTTTGTGCAGGCCAGTGCTGCAGTAGCCAGCTGGTTATGGTTCTCTATTCTCGTATGTCCGTGAGTATATTTGTTTTTCCTGCGTTAGGAAAATGTTGATGTTGCACTAAGCCCCGGCGTATCCGGACGCTTTTCTAAGTGCGTATTCTTCTTCTTCTTCTTCTTTTTTCCCCCTCTTGACTGCATGTCAGTGAGCTCTCGCTCATGCATGCAGTTTCTGACATTAAATGGACGTAGGAGGTCAGGAATCTCCCTAGATTGGCAAGTTATCGACATAAGAAAGAGCGAACCACGAACGAGACGAGCAGTTTTCAAGAAAATTAGACTAGTCGGCGGGGTAGGGGCCTAGGGCTAGGCACGAACCGGGTGGGTACATATACATAAGGAATAATGTACAACATATGGGGCTTATAGAGACGCTAATGAGGGTGTCAGCCCATCTGATGATGCCATGCGTGTTAGATTGGCTGATATTGAGAGGCTATTAATCAAGCACATGGGTTTGTCTTTTCGGAATTTTGTGAAATCATATTGCATCACCAATTTCGAAAAAACGACGTCGGTTCGATGCCGTTTTTGAGAAATATATACCGAATTGTCTCAGTCAGGAGAGTTGCGTCTCGTATAACCTTGCGTTAGGGCGTTTCGCCAACGGCGCTAGCAAGATACTAGGTATCTTCAATTAATTCTGAAGGGGATATATTTGAGAAAGTGGAGCTGTTGCGCAACAGTGGATTTCGAGAGAGAGTACAGAGCTTCTAGTGGACGCCGAAATTTTGGGCGGTAAATCTGCTCACTGTGTCTTCTGGTTCCGCTGCAATTCTGCGGCAAAGGTACCGAACTATTCTTCATCAGGTTAGCATAGAAACTGGTTAGGTCCATGCCTCCTCGGTTTCTAAGACTTACGAGAGACTAGGCTTTTAATCAGCCGCTCGTATAACATAATGCATGGATACACGTCTTGAACGTCCGAGTTAGAAGGATTGCCTACTAAATCCACCCCCGCTTTCGGCTCCTTGAGAGCTCTGGTATCTGCTTTGAGGCTAGGATCCAAGGTAATTTCTGCGATATATCTTATGGATTTCATAGATTTAAAGAGTTTAGACGATCGTCGTACCTCGGTTTTTGTATTTATGATGGCCGTCTAGGTGTTAGTTGGGCAGGGTATATAGAACTCGATACAATGCGCTAGCCTGGCTTCTAACCGTCATCTGTTGGATTCTGACCTGAGAGGGTGTCATGCTATTTTCTTATTCACTCAGACGAAATGCCTTAATTTCTATTTCGAGCACACCCACATGTCTACAGCGATGTACGCAGAAATTTAGACCACCCTCCCTTTCCAGACGTACGGGTTACGGGAAGAGAAGTTGGCTCGCCAAAATTTTTTTCTCCTTTGATCCCCAAATCCCAATGTTTTGCAAAGAGCAGAGAAATACTCTGGGTTTTTTTCTTCTTCTTGTTCTTTCCCGTTGCTGCATTTAATACGAAGAAAGAAGAAAAATATGTAGGACTCGCGGGGGGAAGTGGATACGTATACATAACGACCTAACACCAACGCCCACCAGCCGCTTCGAATTCGTACCTGTGGGATCCCGACTGCCATTTGGGCTCTTTCCCTGATTTCAAGATCGGCTGATTAGGAGGTTGAAAATTTCCGGGGGTTGATGGGTTGGCAGCCATCATGCAACAATGTGGCACAGTAGAATCTTAACCTGAAAGGATGGTAGATTTGATTTTCTTTTTGAGTGAGCGATGTGATCTTGAATGGAATGAATCAACCCCTCTGTGGGTCTCCTTGTGAGAATAGATAATAATTTTGAATTTCACGAAATGATGTTAGCTAAGTGGATCGAAAGTTGTTGTAGATATCGAGAAAAGTAAGGGTTAGTTCCGCCGATGGCGTTATACGGAAAACCTCTTAAAACTAAGTCACAAGTTGGTATTTAATAGCCAACTGCCAACTGTCGATCGTCACCGAAATGTTTTATTATATGTCAAAGACAATGAGAAATAATAGAATATAAAAAAAAAATCGCATAAGAGAGGTGTGCAATTTTCGCCAACAGATTCTTAGCACGCAATGCATTATGCGGAATGGAAGTTATAGAGATGTGGGAATAATTCTTCCAACCATTCTAAACGTGGTGGTTTTTGTGTTGGACATTGCCAAGGGTCTTTGGCTTATCGATGTGGAACCTCATGTGGGTTCTGAAACCTACAAACCTGTCCAGGGCGGTGGTCACGCCGCAGGTTGGTTCAACCACAACAGGCTAGGACCCGGTTGCGGACCGCTGCATTTTGCTACCAGATGAATGTTCTGCTGTGAGAGGGTCTCCGGGGGAAGAAAAGGCATCCTTGCTTGGTGGTGGTGTGAGTGCGTGTTCCAATAGTTGGAGGAGCGCATGATAAACCGACGGTTGGGAAACAGTTGTTTGATTTCCGTACGAAGTGACTTTCGTTTGATTACTGAGCGAAAGCGTCTGCTATGTACTTGAACTCTGAGTTTCCCAGGATTCCAAGGCCTTCCTGTATTATTTGCTATGGGTTTGTAATCCATCTCAGCTGCTTTTTTCTAGAAGGGTGTGGTATTAGAAACTGAAGCCTCAAGCGCTGCTCAACGGTTTGGAAAACTGTGATAAGATAGATCCAGGCGAATTTTCCACCATTTCTCCCTTGTTTGCGGTCCGCGGCGGCAGAAATGCAAACCACCCCATTCCAGCCAATAGATGCGAGGTTTCTGGAAGGAATGTTGGCTGTGATCCTCCAATGAATGCTATTGGTCGAGTCAATTAATACTCAGATTAATGATGCAGGAATACTGTGTGCTATTGCGGACGAAGAGGCTGTGAGCGCTTAGATCTGTGAGCCTGGCGTGAAGATAAGATCTGCCTTTCCTTCAAGTCTTCTGCTATAGGCGCGCTGAAAGGGACACCTTCCCGTGGAGGACTAGGCGATTCGCCAGCTCCTTAGCATCTGAAACCGACCGATGCATCACACGAAATTGTCCATCCTGCACTGCCTTCCAGTTGCCGTTGAATTCCCGCGCTCGTCGATGAGAGGAAAAAGGATAGCGTGTTATTTCACATACTATGTAGCTTCCGTAGACCCAGACCCAACAGGCCCCCTTCAAACGCTACTCCGAAAGCACAATCTTTCGACCGGTTGAAATAAATTTCTGGGCCAATCGTAGAGGTGGCCTAGGATTCGTGCGTCCGACAACGAATCCGGAACCATTCCTCACAGCATCTTCCCTCGATATCTCAAGATGGTCAACTACAGCGCTACTGGATGAACGCTTATCACATTCCAGAAATCACATTTTCAGGGAAACGGGAAGCGCCAGTTTCCTTTGAATTTCTGTCCCACTTCTTGTGGTAAATGATTATGGCTAGCTAGGCGTTGAATGGGGGCTAATTCCGGAAAAGAAGGCACATTCTTAGTGTGAGATGACGACGCTCGGTCGGCCATGCGCTTAAACCTCATCGCGGGTGAGGGAAGAGCTGGCAAAATCCGAAATTAGGCCGCCTCTTTGGATTGAAACACGGCTGTGCAAAAATTAAAAAGTCTTTCATGATGTGAGCGATGTGATGTCAAAAGTGGAGAAGATCTCATGTTGTGTCAAGGGAAGTGTCAACGAGAAACATATCCCCAAAGTTTGGAGTCGCGACAAACGAATAAGCGGTCCAAGTTGGCTGGATTTCCCGCTAGTTCTGCGCTCAAAACCCTTGACGTGCAGGGGACGAAGAGGGGAGTTCTGGTTCCAGTCCTCTTCGTTTCCACCATGCTGTGTAGCGTCGAAAAAAGCACCAGATATAGAAGCTTTGATTCACGGCTCGCAAAGAATTTCCTGGTCTCCCTGTTTAGGTCGGTAGTGCATCGAGTGGATATTGTCGGTTGTTGCATGCATGCATCAGCGTATCTCGTCTCAGCGAGAAAGATGCCCAGCCTTGGTTCTAGACAAATTCGGAAGAGAGCTAAGGTCACATGGTTTTCCTGGCCCTTTTGTTAGTGAGTAAGTATCTTAGTGACTTAGTTATTAGTAGCGATTTCTAGTGTCAATGTCTCGCTCTTTCCGAGAAGCTGAGGAAGAAAGCGAAGTAATGAAGGTTCGTTCCTGATAAGCTGCATGAGATATTATTTTTTCTGCCCCATTTAATGAGTGTCCCGTATCGGATCACAAGACCCAAGCTTCCATTAGGAAGTAGCAATCAAGGATTCCCTCGTCCGGCGATTGTCTGGCTGGAACTACTCGGAAGGACGCAGGCCAACCATTGGAGAATGCAGCAGCGGTTGTACACACCACAGTAAGCGCATTCCGTCAGGCAGAAACTGCTCCATTCCTCTTTTGCTTCACAAAAAGAGTCGATGTTGGAGTGGGGTCGAGAATCAAGGCATGGGAACAGTTGAGGACAGAGCACCAATAGCAAAGAGAATAAAAGATGAGTCGTCTTGGTGGTGGGCCCACTACTTAGGGCCAGCGGCACAGAGGGACAGTGTTATACTGGAAACATTCCAACTTTCATTGAACCGCCCTGCGCCATCTTTTTGCTTGGCTTTTACATTAGGACCCAATTTTCCGCGGTTGGCTTGGGAAGCAGGGCACCAACCCATATAAGGCGGCGGACGGCTCTTACCCGCCGGCTCAAGGCGTAAACAGCCTGTAAAGAGGAGGAGGAAAAGTCGCGCTCGTGTTTTAGACAAATTTGATGAGGATTTAATGCTTGGATTATCGACTGCAAAGTGTGTGCTTTTTCGCATTGATAGGCCTCCATTTGTGAGCGGTGAGCATGCATGGGTATCTTTACACTCGACATGCGAGCGGAAATAAAACAGGGATGTTCCTATCCATTACAATGGCATTGGTCGTCCTCGTGGGAACGAAGTACAAAGTCCCGAGGCTAGCGAGGACAATAGGAATTGTTGATGTTTTCGGGGACGAATCCTTGAACGGTTGACCTTTGAGTTCTTTCCGCTCAGGAAGGAAGACTAGAAGGTCGGAAAGCTATCGACACTTCAACTAGCAAGGTCTTCTTCGTATTCTCGTCGGCTCGAGATTTGTTTTTTTAATATTAACGAGAAGAAACATTTTCCTTGAACGGATAGAGCGGCAACGTTATCGTGAGATCTGGCCCTCCCAAGTGAGAGCCATATCCGCATCAACAGGTGGAATATTACGTATATCGTTGGAGTACTTGGACCTAGTGCCAGTGCTTTTGTTTCGATCCAGGTTATTTGAAAGATGGTTGTCTGTTCCGTATTAGAGTTTTGACATGCCTTTTAGTTGGAGCCAAGTATCATCAAATGCAAATGCCACCCTGCTATCTGGATTTAATTCCAGGTCTTTGTGTTACAAGAAGTACGACGTTCTTTGGCTTTGCTTGTCTTACCCCGTCTCTGTGATTGCTTGCCAGAGAGCTGGACGGATACAATTTGGTCCGTTATCGCAGTTGGTTCTTATTTCAAGGCGATATTGAATCTTCCCTGCAAATGTCAAAAACAAACGATATTAACCAGTATAATAGTATCTCAGGATAAAACTCAGGATAAAACTCAAGATCATACTGGATAATACTCAAGGTCATATTCGAGATCATATTCGAGATCATATTCGAGATCATATTGGATAATACTGGATAATACCAAAGTATGATACAATGGGAAGTTAACGGCACCATGTACATGTACCGTCTAGGCAAATTTCTAATCCAAACTAGACGACCTGCCGGAGGAAGATCCCATGTCAAGCAAGCCCAAAGGCTCGAATCCCCGGGATCCTGGGCAACTTTTTAGTGCGCGCATGTTTGAAGTTGATCCCATGCAAGAAATTGAGAAGCGTAAGGAACCAGGGTCCCAAATGGCCGAGTCACCTTTGCTTTTTCGTTCTGTGCCATTCGTTTCGACGTTGGACGAGGCGTCTCCATTTTCTTGCTATTTGGATACCCACATCGAAAAGGTCCCTCTTCCTTGCCATATGGAAAAGCAAGGGATTGGGTCCTCTTTTGGAGCTAGTTTGTTAGCACTGATGAGTTCATGTTGCATTTTTTGTCATCGCTTGCAAGCGGGCGGCCAGGAAATTGAGTGCTAAGAGAGAATGGATGTTTCCTGGTGTATATAAGCAAAACATCCGCCGTTAATGCCAAAAGCCGCGGGCTTTTGCTCTTTTCACACGACGAAACTCGAACTCTCTACCCTTCATTACTTCCTCCGACTCGATTCCTTCGATAGATAGCATAGCCGAACTAGAACATATCCACTTTCGACAATTTACGTATACCCGCCAGTGCAGAGTAAAGCCTTCAGGACACTTAGGTCGCTACTAGTATACTACTATTTATTTTTATCACATAACCAAAAGAGGTGGTATATAAGTGCATCCGACGGAAACAAGCTGCAGCATCTTACATATATCTGACATTTTTCGAGCCCTCTTTTTTTTGCTCTTCGAATAATATCTTGGGAGTCGATACAAACCTGCAGCAAAGCGACTTACTGGGGGAATTACTCGACGTTTGCCGCTAAATATTGGGCGTGTGCATGGAAAGAGTACGCTAGACCAGCCTGTAAGTGTTAACCAAGTTTTTAAACTGGTCCTGTTCAATACGCTGTCCCTGTTATTGCATTGCATCTATAATGATCAGTGTTATTTGGTCCTTTTCGTTTTCCTCTCCAGGCCTGCATGTCGACTTGCCGACTCGAGAATTTTCTCATGCATGTAAATGAATGAGAACCGCAGCCAGGACATGGATTCTTGTGCCTTTTCCTTTTCCTTCAATGCCAACCCGCCAGCAACTGGGAGGGAGCCTAAGGAAGGAGTGGCTAGCGGGAAACGAAGGTCGCCAGCACCTTTTCTTTTTTTCTGACCACCCATGCTAGCGGTGGACAGCCAAATTTGGGCCGCCGGTAGTTTTGTCATACGATGAGAGTATTGGGACCAAGAAAAGAAGCAAACTGGGTGGTGCGAGAAAAGAACCGCGCGAGAGAGAAAGAGCCGATATCTTCCTCCACACTCCCTGCACTGGGCATTTTCCGCTGTGACCTTCCCACCCACACCTGCCCACCCAAATCTGCAGTTTTACACGCACCACACGAGGGAAGCCCAACCTGCTCGCAGCTTACATGGAATGCCTCTGCCTTGTAAATGCATTTTTTTATTATTTATTTTCCTTGGGGAGGGGAATGGGAAGCAAGAAAAATAAAGAGAAGAATGCAAAGGATGAGTAACATCCCATGTCTTTCCGAGGAGAACCAAAATATGCTGCCTTTTCGGCTGCTGAGATGATGCCGAGTCCCACATCCGCCTGATCTGAAAAGGAAGACAAAGATGCCAGCAAATCCTGTAGGTGCAAAGCCGACCCTCCAATCTTGTCTTGCGTCGTCCCCTCGTCGAGTTTCGGTGCCCATGCTCTGGTCATGTTCGGCTCTGAGGGCCAATCAACGCATCGCAAGGCCGTATTCCAGGAAGGGCAGACAAGGGCGGGCTGCAACCCAGCAAGCAAAAAAGACGAGTGGTTAGCCTGCAGATGAAAAAATTGCCGCTGGTATCTTTGGCAGAATTACTTTTTTTTGAATCGGCATGCCCTTGCCATTGCGTTAGCAAGTCGGCTACCTCTCCGCCCGCCCACCCACGAGTTCTAACAATAAGCCCATTGTTCATAATAATTTCCATTGGGCTGGGCCCCAATATTATCACGGAAACGGCCCTCCCTCTTGATCCTCTCTTTCCTCTCTTTCCTCTCTTCTCGGAGAATAGACCATAAAAAACAAAAAAGGGTTTCGACCTCAGTTCTTTCTTAACTTTCTTTCGCCGTCGGTATCGAGGGTGAGCGCAAAAAGGTGCTCCAAGTAGGCCTTCTTGCACTCACGCTTGAGCCCAGTAGTACCGTCTGTTGTACCCGCAATTGGTGTTCCGTTCGGGTCCTCTTTCTCTTCACAATTATCGTTGGATTCCCGTTGGCGTTTATTGAGGGGGTTTGTTACGTGTTATCCAATCGTCTGTCTGCCGCTTCGGAAATCCATTTCCACCGCTAGTTAGAAGAAGAAGGAGGAGAAGGAGAAGAGGCAACAGCATTGGTCGAGTCAAGGCCATTTCGAAGCAGGGCCGAATTGCATCGCGCCAAAAGCTCGACTGCCCACATTCATTTCAGTCGTTTGCCTTGACGTTCTCAAGCATCTCCTTCCTCGGAAGATATTATCATTTTATATTCCCTTTTTTCTATTATTATTTTTGTAAAACTATTCTTGCGGGCATTCATACTCACATAATTTAGGGAGAAATAATTTCATCCTTCTCATTCATCAGCATCAGCATCGTCGTTTTCGCCGTTCCCATCTCGCATCGAATCCCTCATCTAGCAAGCATCTTCGCCCATCGAGTAGCCACTGGTTCTCCGACACGCGCGGATATAGGCTTCGACGTTGAATCTGCCGCAAAAGGTCAAAAACTTTGAAAATCACCTCGAAAGCAAATTAACTTTGGCGTACTCTTTCTTGATCGAATCGTTCGGGAATCCAGTTACTGGCAAAGGTTGTTAACACTTTGGGGAGTCACCTCATTTCCTGCACCGTAGGACGACCCTCATCGACCACCGGTTTCAATTTATAAGCCCTCCTCAGACCATACTATACCGGCTTTAAAACTGGAGACGAGGAGGATCTTTGGATATCGTACGCGCCAAACGTGCGTACATTGTAGAGAGGCGTATAACATCGCGGCATCGAGTAGAACATAACCAAAGAACAAAAAGTATGTCGCCTTCCGCTGAAGACCACACGATTAGTAAAACGAACGGCTCCGCCAACGGGACGACCAACAATCACACTCCTGTTCGTGAGGTTTCCGCTAGCTCGACCTTCACTGCTGTCAACGGAACCTCAAACTCGGTTTCCACTTCGAATCCGCGGCCGGCGGAATCAATCCGAGTCGCGGGGCCATCGCCCCCTTCAGCGCCACCAGCACCACAACCCCAGGCGCACTCTCCCAGCCATCAACTCCAACTTCAAAACAACCACCACAACCACCACAACGCGCATCACAACCACCGTAGCCAGACTGCTTCTCACGCTTCCCAGTCTGGCAGCGGCGACGAGGACGCCGGCGACCACAGCGATATCACGGGTTCTAACCTTCAATCACCCGTGACCCCGAATTCTCATCCTGACCCGAAATACGCTCACGCTGCTGCCGATAACAGGCCCTTGTCTGTACGTCCTTCAGGTAGTCCTGAAGGGAATATTCAAAAACGGAAGAGGTCGAATTCCGCCGAGGCCGGGAACCGTGCTGAAAACTACGGCCAGATCCGGGAGATGTCGACTGAGGTCGTCCAGTACCATGGGCATAGCATGCCGATGACGAACGATACCCGTATGGTGGATGTCTCCGATGGACCCCGCGATGAAGTCATGCCGGACCGCCATGCCTCTGAGCATATTGCCCAGAGGGCCAGTGAGGAAGCCGCCAAATTGGAGGATATGCGAAACCGGGACCCAGCCGTCTTCGAAGCTCACGTGGCACAGCAACTCCAGGGGACACCACAAAGTGACCATATCCGTTCATACAACCCCAACATGTCTCCAAACATGGCTACTATCAACGGGAACGGCCTGACTACTCCCGGCCAGCCTGAAACGAAGCGGAAACGTATCTTTAGCAACAGGACTAAGACCGGCTGTATTACATGCCGAAGGAGGAAGAAGAAGTGTGATGAGGGCAAACCTCATTGTTAGTACAAACCTATCACTTTTTATACTCCCTTTTGCACCAAATGAAACGGCTAACGGATACTAGGTAATAATTGCAAGCGTGGAGGATTTACTTGTGGTGGATATGCTGGTAAGATTAATCCCTTTCTGGGACCACTCACTCCCACCGACGCTCCCGGACATCCTCAGCATCTATATAACGACGCCGCGTCAACCAACTCTGGTGCATCCGGCTCCCTCTTTGCACAAGGCCAGCAAGCTGATTCGATCTTGGCAAATGGTCCAGCTCCTATTAATGCCAGTTTCGCTACTATAACTACTCCCATTATGAGGACATCCCAAGAACGTCCAGTTGTAAGTAAAATTGCTACCTCGATTGCGTCCTTAACCTTCAAGTCTCACGTCTTCTTACCAGCAACTTCCTCCACCGGATTACACCCGCCATCAGCTTCCTCAACCTCCACAGCCCATCGTCATTCAGCAGACGACCATGCCACCCGAGCCAAAGCCATTCGGTGCTACAGGATTGTCGTTGTCTGGCCCTGCTCCTCCTCCACAAGTCCAGCCTATCCGACGAGACTCCGGGGTCAATCAACATCTACAAGGCCCTGAGCCACCGAAGCCTCAGACTCAAGTTTCTCCGTTCTCCGGTCCACGAGTTCCACCACAACCACCACTTCCCCAGAGATTCTCTTCTACTGAGAAGGAGAGGATGCTTAATGGTGATCTTTTCCATGCGTTTACGCCAGAGTTAATTGAAGAGCGGGAGAGATGCCGAGCTGCGTGCTGGAGATTCAACAATGCTGCCAATCCCACATTGTGTATCTCACGAGAGGAGAAGTTGCGTCTACAGATGGAAATCTTTAGGCCATCTGCAGGAACCAGAGGCCCTCAAGGGACCGCTTGGCACGGAGATATCGCAAACGCCCATCTAAGAAAGAATTTGGGCTTGCAGGATCCCGTTTACCCGGTCAATGAGGAGCCATGGATCGAAGTCCCCTTCATGTGTGACTACGGTTACAACATCACCCTCGGCCCCGGTGTCTTTATCAACTTTGGTTGCACCATCATCGATACCTGCTCCGTAAGATTTCCGAGCCCTTGATTCACGAAATTCCAGCTAACAATCAAACTAGGTGACCATTAAGGCCCGAACACTCATCGGGCCCAACGTCAACATCTACTCGGGTACCCACCCACTCAACCCTAGGACCCGTAACGGGACTAAGGGACCAGAGTTTGGCAAGCCAGTAGTCATTGAGGAAGACTGCTGGATTGCCGGAAACGTCACTATTCTGTCAGTATTCTTTATTGACTTCTCTACAAGACTAAACAAAATGCTAACATTTGGTAGTCCCGGCGTAAAAATTGGCATGGGTGCTACCGTCGGCGCTGGCGCTGTCGTCACTCGGGATGTTCCTCCCCACACTGTTGTCGCAGGAAATCCTGCCAAAGTCATCAAAGGTATAATGGAGCATGAGTAAGGCTCATAGCTCTAAAACATCGAGTCCACAGCGTCTGTGTTAGCCCCCAACCGCCACCGCGCGGCTGTTAGCGTGCAACACTCATGATATTTCCTCTCTCTCTTTTTTTCTCGTTCCATTTTTAATCTCATATCTCTTTTTCATCTCCTAATCATCTCTTCTCTTTCTTCTCTTTAACCTCTTTGATTTCGTATATGTTATTAAAATTTGTACTCTTCCCATTGTAACGGCCACCTTTGCACGGAAATGTTTTAACGACAAAAAGAAAATCTAGGGTCGGGGAGTCATGCGGAATTCATCTGGTGTTAATGGTGTTTCCTAATTTTCATCGTGCCTTTCCTGCATGTCGTTTTCCATTACTACTACTCCTTTCAGCCGGTTCGCAGAACACTACTGTTCATCTAATAAACCACCGAGCAGAACCCCACCAGGGTTTTCACCTGATCTGATTTATGAGACAAATTTCTTCTTCCTTTTTTTTTTAACAGTACACCTGTTTTATGCATAATTCTGTTTTTCTTGTTTGTCGGATATTTTGTTTTCTTTCAGGCTTGTGCTTTTATGGGTTGAAGAATTCCGCATGACTCGTCGACGTTAGAAGGGCGTCAATTCTGTTACACTTGGAACGATTATATACCAAAAACAAATACTTCCTGCTTTTTGCATCTAATACATGTCATTTTTTGTTACTCTTCGCACTGTTTTTTCCCCCTTTGAATGTACAGAGATATAGGATCAAAAAGATCCTCTTCTCCCCTCCTCCTAAGTTCCAAAGCGAGCAAGCACTTGAGCGAGCAAAGCAATTTCTATAATAGGGACGCCAACTTGCCTGTCTCTCTGGAATTTCTAAACTTCTTTTTTCTTATCATTTACCATTTTACATTTTACCCATGTAGACATGCCAACCGCTTTGTTCTTTTTCGAATTCTCTCTCTCTTTGATCTTTTCAATGCTTAAAAAATACCAAGGGTGCTAGGTGGAAAAAGAGTCTTCCAGGAAACCTTCCTATGTTCGTTTCATCGTTGGATTTCGTGTAAGACTCGCCCTCTTTTTTGCACAATATGCATGCTCCTTTTTTGCACTTTTGTGGCGATTCTAGTCGAGGATATTACTTCTTACCGACTGATACTAGCTTTGTTTCTGTTTTTTAGGTGCTCAACCGTGACCTTATGATATGTTTCTGGTTGACGCTTTTTTGTTTTTATTGACTGACATTCTCTGTGTATGTATGTATTTATGTACATTTTTAAATACGGTCCTTTAAACTTTTACCTTTGATTTTGGAGATAATTGCGTAGATATCTAGATGGATTGTTCACATGCGATATACCATAATGATGTAATAGGATATTATCCTAAGTTCCTTTGGAAAGCCTTTGGTGGAAATATAACCCATCGTGCATGGTTATTTTTGACGCTCCGAAGCCTTCTTCGTATATCACAAGTACTAGATTCATAGTAGAGGCCTTAGTATAACTCCTCTAGCGAATGAAAAACCAGTGTCTGTATTGTAAAATAATTTGGCGGATTGGAAGGGCCGGGATGTTAATATTGAAGTCCTGGTGTATACGGCGATAGCGGCATGCATACCATCGGATGAAGTACTCTCTTCTGCCGCTCTCTAGATCCTACTTACCCAGTACTATTCCAGATCTAATGATGATACCAGTTTCCTCGATCAGACGTAGATATCTCTATAGTGGGTAAATATAGCTTCAATTACAAAACAGAAAAATACCAATAGCTACTTGAACTGCGTAGTATAGCAGTCCAGAAGTCCCAGACTAAGATTATCGATGGACGTGAACGAACCGTTAGCAATACCTAACAAAACATTATATTCCCTCATATATACCCCATTCCTCTTACCCGAATTGTACAACCAAAAAGTGGTCCGCGTAGAGTAGTGGTCATCTCGCCAGAATCACATCCTTCTCTGGGTTTTCCTAGGGAGATACGGGAGCTCTGGATATCGTCGGTTCGAACCCGACCGCGGGCAGTTGTTAATCTTTTTGAATTTGGTTTGCAGGTTGCTGAGCGTCTACAACTTTTTTTTTTTTTTTTTTTTTTTTTGGTCGTGGTGCAAAGTGGGGGGCAGAGATCGCGATGGGGTTTTGGATCGGCCGATGGTGGTGGTTTGGTTGTGGGTTGGTGGGTGGGTGCAGTGATTGCTGTAGCTGTGCGCATGTCGGGTGGTATTAAAGCGGGAGGCCGGTGTTAAAACAGTAATTCCTAGTCAGAATAGGTACGTTACTAGCCTAGGTGCATTGCCACTACTTTATACTACAGTATCATCGGTTTTATAATCCATGTCATTTAAGGAGGCCCAAGACATATTACGATGGCTGATATGTGTAGCCTCGAGACCATCGTCTTCCTACATGTACGTGCATTTTAGGAAACGTTCTACTGAGATTCTTAAAATCACGAAAAGACACAGACAAGTTTAAACAAGAAGTAGAACATTCATAAGCCTAAGTATTGGACTTCACTGGCATCAACTTGAATATCTCCTGTAGGGCTGGTATGAGGTCTCGTTGTGTCTGAAACGAGATGTCCAGACGTTGGATTTTGCGCGTTGTAGGTGTTCCACGTGATGTTGTCTCCAGCCAATGAGAAGCCGGCGATTTCATTTGTGACGGCATGGGTCCACTTCCGCCAACCTCAACCTCCAAACTCAAAGAAACACCCGCCAAATGTTATAACGCTCTGCCGCCCCCAAAACCTCCTACCCCCTCCTCATCCCGCCACCGTCCTCCTTTCACCTCGGCTTATTGTTAGTCTATCCAATATCTCGACAATGGCCTCGATAATACCACGACGTGCCCTGGCGGCCAGGAGCGCTGCTGCCGCCCTTATCCCTCGAGGTATGTTTACTGCCTTTCCCTCCACGATATTGTCTCGATATAGAACTCCATTAACCGCTAATTACTCTCTAGCATCCCTCGTCCCAGCTCTAGCAGCCCAACCTCACCGCGACTCTTCCAGTCTCTCGACCCAACGCCCCACCAGCGTCGTCAGACGCGAAGTCCCACTCCCGAGCCAGCAAAAACCCGAAGGCGTCGTCGACTACGCATTGTACGTTCCTCATAGCACCCACTTCCACCTCCGCCCACTAACCACCTCTTCTCCAGAACCACCCTCGATGCCATCGCAAACTGGGCCCGTCAAGGCTCCCTCTGGCCCATGACCTTCGGTCTCGCTTGCTGCGCCGTAGAAATGATGCACCTCTCAACCCCGCGCTACGACCAAGATCGTCTCGGCATCATTTTCCGTGCTTCCCCCCGCCAATCCGACGTTATGATTGTTGCAGGCACGCTTACGAATAAAATGGCACCGGCGTTAAGACAGGTTTATGATCAAATGAGTGAACCGAGATGGGTTATTTCTATGGGAAGTTGTGCGAATGGTGGGGGTTATTATCATTATAGTTATAGTGTTACTAGGGGGTGTGATAGGATTGTGCCGGTGGATATTTATGTTCCTGGGTGTCCGCCGACGGCAGAGGCGTTGATGTATGGGATTATGCAGTTGCAGAAGAAGATGAGGAATACGAAGGTACGTAATTCCCTTTTTCTTGCCACTAGCGGGGTGGATTTCGAAATGGTGGGATGATTGCTGACTTTGGGGACTAGATTACGAGAATGTGGTATAGAAAGTAGTTTTTTTGTTCCTTCGAAATAAGAGGTACAAATTGCTTTTGTTTCTGCCTTCCTTGCCTCCTTCTCGAAAGGAAAGCAGGACGGAGTTTCCCTTTTTTTTGCATTTTGTGTAAATATGTTTTCAGGTTTCTTTCATGGTTCTAAGCGGTTTGTAGTATATCTAAAAAGATAAAAAATAGAAAGACAGAGATTGGGCAAGCGATATCCTCAGTTTTCTGAGCTTTTCGTGGTGGTGTGAATGGGTATGCTTCTGATAGAATTTGAATGTGTGCTATTATTTAGTGGGGAGAGTAGCCTGACGCTGTTATATTATCATATATGGAAACGAAAGGGGTCTCAGAACTATCTT
Source organism: Arthrobotrys flagrans (assembly GCF_004000055.1). Taxonomy (NCBI): domain Eukaryota; kingdom Fungi; phylum Ascomycota; class Orbiliomycetes; order Orbiliales; family Orbiliaceae; genus Arthrobotrys; species Arthrobotrys flagrans. The sequence continues at coordinate 3,867,384 of NW_027137556.1, forward strand.
TCATGGTAGTGGATTACTAGGTTATACTGGTAAAGTTCTAAGGAATCTGTATTTTGGTGAGACAGAAGGGTAATAATGCTAGCATGCAACCTACACTACTAATTGATCATGATATATATGCACTGGCATAAACACACGTACGGTTAGCAAACTTCCCCTTAATTTCTACATTCTCACTTGCATATAGGGGGCTCCACCAGACTACATTCTCACTCATCTACTTTAAGTATCCGTGCCTCTTAGTAGCCTGGTGGTCGCGACCTGCGCGCACCAGACTAACCTCTTAGAACTGGCGCTGTTGAAATATATATACATGAACTTCCATGTAAGTTAATGCAGTGAAGCGGATGTAACCTTTATCGATTTATTTCAGAGCAACTAATACGAATTCGTTTTTGGAGAGAGAATAGTTAAAGGATAGAGTTATCATCTCATTTGGTATCATAGAGTTAGACTAAGTAAGAGTATAAAGTGTGAAGAGTAGAGGGATGTGGTTGTAGCGCGGCCGGTGAGGTGGAGGAGAAGAGGAAGCGAAGAGGAGACGAAGGATACGATCCTGAGAAGCGGAGCGGGAATGAAGTAGAGGCGGGATAGAATGAGGAATGATATCTCGAAAGAGGAGGATGAGAAAGAATAACACAATGAGAAAAACGAGAAAAAGAAAGCCGAATAACAATGCAATGCAATGCACAATTCCCTCCCGTGGACACAAACCCTAATCGCATGAATAGTGGAACAGCAATAGTATACCGTATAAAAACAGAAAACAACCCCGATAGTTATAAAAAAATCCAGAAGCACTTGGGAATCCAGAGTATGCACGAGTTATACCAAGAGACCATAATCATCCCTCTCATTTCCCGCCCGAAAAGAAGTAACCTAGTTGATCCTTTTCACCCCCGATATAAAAGGGCGGCGAGAAGGAAAACCAGGGTAGGCGGTTTGGAAAAGTAAAGGAAAGGGAAAGAAACTAGACATAGAGAGTGGGGAAGAGGGCAGGCGGGAAAAAACATGCGTTATCTTACAAAGGAATCAGAGTTGATGAGAAAACGGGAAAAAAAAGAAGAGATGAGGTCTCAGACCTGCGTTGATGTTTTCATCACGATGCCAATAAAACCTAGTAAGAGGAGAAAGAATAGAGGATTGGAAAAAAAGCAAGGAAAAGATATCATTTTGTTGATGATGGCTTTTCACGGGTTTCACCCAAACATCATGGAGAAGCAGAGAGAAAATAAGAAAAAGTGGAGAAGATTCAAGGTTAGGTGATTAAAGATGATTTAATCAAGCCTTTGTCTTGGTCTTCTTGGTGCTCTTCGCATCGGCGGTTCTGATAAAGGTACTAGTTAGCGGGAAGCTCCGAGATATGCGTTTTTTGATGCATACGAAAATAATGAGTTTGCACGTTTGATGGGGTATTTTGTGCTTGTTTTGCTTTTTGATGGAAGGTGGAGATCTATTATCGACTTACTTGGTCTTCTTTGCGCTGGGCTTAGGGCCCGGCTTCTTGGTGACAGTAGCCTTTGCTTTCTTAGGAGCAGCGACAATTTTCTCCTTGACAACTGTCGTCTTTCTTTTCTTTGGTGCAGCCTTTGGCTTGGTGACACCGCTTGAAAAGATGGTTCGAGGAACAACTGCGCGAGTAGATCGTCGAGTGGGTTCAGTTGGGGTGGTTGGCTTCTTCTTGCGACCAGGGCCAGATTTGGCGGCGGTAGTATTTGCACCAGTTGTGGGAGCCATTGCTAATTGATTTTTTTAGGTCTGGATGATTGGGTTTGAAGGTTTTTGAGGTGGGTTGTAGGAGATGAATGGAGGAGGAGATTGTTTTGTTTGGTTGATGGAAGAGGTGTGATTGAGAGTTTGTAGTTGGAAGACAGAACAAGTTGGGTATTGTTCTTTCTCTTGCCTTATTTAACGCTTGGTGGTGCGGGAAAAAAAAATTAAAAAAAAAAACTTTCTGATAGAGAGAAATATAAACCTTTTGCGATCGGAAATTCAGGAATATTTTTGCGGAAGTGGATTCTACGAATACCCGCGATGGAAGACTGTCCTTTAGCTTGGAAAAAGGGAGGATGTAGATTATGCGATGGGAGAGGGGTGGTGGAGTGAGTGAAGTGAAGTGGAGTGGGAAGGAAGATTGTTTTGGGGGAAACTGAGGTGGCTGAACGGGAACCCAACTTTGGCGGGGGGAATCAGCTTTATAGCAGCACAACTGATTGATGGGGACTTGACTGACTGCTCTTATGCACACCTTTTTTCACTCTTCTTCAATATTATTCGATTCTAATATTATTCTATTCTATTCTGCCACACCTTTTTTCTCTTTCTTCCTTTTCCTTTTTTTCCTATTTTATTTAGTTTGTTTTGGTTTTATCGCTCATCCGATGGGAAAACTTTCTTGTGCTCTCGTCTCGTTCTTGATTAGATCCTGCGACAGCGGCTCTGGAAGCATCGTTCGTTCCTTTCCCGCACGTGTCGCATGTTGTTATTATTTGCGACTGGCCCTAACTTGTACTCTATTTCTTTGTCATATTCCGTTTGTTCGTTCGTCCAGTCGGCTGGACCTTAATATGTGTGGACATGCAATGTAGGAACCAGGTCCAGGTTTGTTAGCCGGTTGCGACGTGTACAAGCCTCCTGCCCCCTCCCTCAACCCCATTCCAATAGGTGGTATCACATATTTGATTCTTCATGCAGGTTCGCTTTTCCCCTTCTCTCATTGTTTTATTCGATAGCCTTGATAACAGAGGATCAACTATTCCTTTTTTCAGCTATGGATGATCGTAATGTGTGATAACCGTTGCTGAAGCTAAGCTGAAGAGTTTCGGATATCTATCCACGAAAGTAAAGGTGGTCGGTCATGAGGTTTTTGCTTTTCGATCGAAGTGGGGGGGGTTTTGTTTACTTATCCTTTTGTTTATGAAGCGAATTCTGATTTTTGATATTATCGTCTACCTCTTTTTGAGTGATATATAATTTTTTCTGTCGCAACATTGTAATAGTCTGGCTATCTGTCGTAAAAGAACGTTTATTCGGGCTAAGTGTTCAAGGCTATAATTAATCTGCATTCCCGTTGAGGCTTTGGCTTCCTCAAAACCAGCGGACTGATTGGATCGGTTCCGGTAAGGTGTCACAAGATGTCCCCTCTGTTAATTCCCGATTCCAAAATATCACGGACGACTCGGCCACCTTATGCGTTGGACCTTCTATCGCTTTCTAAATTTTTAAGGAAATTTTGAGGATCTTTTGAAGGAAGTTTGAGAATAATAAATAACCAATAAATGTATACCGTTTGTCTCGTATACCGTAAGGCACGGTGAACATGAGGAGATAAATTCAGTGGCTGGGGGAAATTATTTCGCAATATTCGACTTCGGTTTTTCGGTGGGTAGGCGCCTACCTTATTCCCCTCGAGCTCGGGCTGTAGAAACTCCAGTCATGGCGTTTGCGTGGAAACTCCGTTGACCCCTCTTTTTTCAACCACAACGGAAATCAAAGCTTACGACTTACAGAAATAAGATACAAGACTCATAGAATATCCTTTAAACACTCTAGTCGCAAATGATCGTATTTTTGAAGAATCGACGCAAATATGAGTTTGACATTTTGGGGAAACGTTTGGTTGAGAATATTAATCGGATTATTCGCACCCTGCCTACATAAGGACCTGACAAGATCAGCCCAACAAGTTAACAAAATCGCGATGGCCGTTCCATAGCCGCAAACGGTTAGATATTTAAAACCTATAACAAATTTTTTATATTTTTATATCTTTTATATTTTTTTATATTTTATTTTATTTTTATATTTTATTTTATATTTTATTTAAGTATTTACAAATGTATGGATTCCCTAATTCATCAATATGCATTGTAGTTACAATGTTCTCGGTTGTATCGAATATTCAACCGTCAGCTATATGTCGGATCCGCAGAAAACTTCACTTTTGCGCTCCCTCAACCAACCACCACTTAACGTTTCTGATCCCCCTCCCCCCCCCCAAAAAAAAAAAAAAAAAAAAAACCCTGCCGAAATCAAAATTTGGATGATAGACTATTGTAATAGGAATGGGACTAATACACTATCTATACCTAATCATTTAACTTGACAAAATACCATTAAGATCCTTTCCCTTCCTAAATGACAAAACCCACCCCTCTCGAATTTCATCTTCAATATCGCAGCATTGTCTCGTACCCAGACCTGATCCTTCGAATCGCCTTGCAAGCTTGGGTGATAAAAGGCGAAATAGCTATAAGTGATGAATTTCTGCACCTAATTTAACTCATCGGTGTCGATCTATGTTAAGACGGTACAAGTTGTATAAACTCCAAGATATAAATACATACCCTGCGGAGTGCCGGCGACATTGCAGTACGAATACCGAATTAAGACACGATATATATCTTGCTTAGTTGAAAATATGCACATTCACATGAGATTCAAACTCGACAGCGGTGGGTGACTGCGTATTTATCTATCAACTGATATCGTTAGATCTATAGCGCAGATTTCAAAAAGAAAAAAAGAAAAGAAAAGAATAAACATCGATCGGCTTCAATCCCCAATAGGATATGCTTAAGTAGCTGTAAGTAGGGAAATAATATATTAATATTGTTCCTCTACTAGACCCCAAGTCATCAAACTCAATATAATGTGCATCCCCAATGCTATCCAACCTATTACCGGGACATTTGGATCAAAGTGCTTTAATCGGTCCTAATTTTTTTTAATTTTTTTTTTGGCTTGTCTTGGCCCATGATATTAATTAGCGGGGCACGAAATTCTAAAGGCTAATGATCGAACCAAAGGGTTCCTATAGATATACTGGTCTGGCTCTTGAGTACTTATAACAAAGAGTATACCCCCCTACCTAGACGAGATACGAAAGATTTTAGATGTTAACCAACTTTTAGCATCAACTGCTAGATCTCTTTCACCTTCCTCATAACAATAACAGCCGGGGTAACTAGGTACCCGCTTAAATATCGCCCTATAACCATCATCGTCATCCAGATAATAAAATAAAATGACCAATTCACATACAAAATTAATGATATAACTATATTTATATATCAACCTCCTCCTCCTCCCCGGACCACCTCCAACCGAAGAATATACATCTACCATAATTATCATCATATATCCCGCTTCATAAGAAAAAAAAAAGTATTTATAAAAATAACCACAAAAAAAAAAAAATTGCAAACATGCTTCATCACATCAATCAAATTAAAATCAAACTCAATCGACCAAAAATACCTGCGCCTTATAAATCAAATTCCTCAAATGAGTGTTCTCCCCATTCTCATCCCCACTCTTCCACACCGCCGGCCAAACAACACAAGCCACCTTCCGTCCATTAGAATCTTCATCCTCATGTCCATCAAGATCATCCATAGTCTCGGGATTAAACTCCTCACCCAATAAATTAACCGGACTAACCGCAAACCTCGCCCGTTGAACTCTCAAATCTACAGCAATACCAGCGGCAGTTTCGAGGATATTTCGTAGCTTTTCTCGTGGTTCGGAGGCGGTTGAGAGACCTAGTGGGGCTAAGGCGGTTGTAAGGTGGAGGAGAAGGTCTTCGAGGGATGTGGTTAGGAATTCTTCGGTTGAGGAGGGTTTGATGGCGCTGGAGAGAGGAGCGTTGCCGAGGGTGGGCATGGCGTGCTTTTTGATCATTGTGAGGGTTTGGGCGCGCCAGCGGTTGATTGCGGCGTCGTATGAGGGGGCGTCGGAGAGGGCTGGGATATGTTAGCGGCGGGATTGGAGATTTGGTTGAGAAGTAGGTAACTTACAAGCTAGGTATTGTTCGAGAGCGGCGAGACCGTCATTTGTTTCTTTGCTCATGCCGTACATGTAGGCGTTGAAGACATGGTCAAGAAGGTACTTTGAGATAAGTGCGGAAATGACAAATATCTTCTTGGTAAGGACAAGCTTGGGATTGCCGTTTGTGACAGCAGATAAAGTCAATTGTATACTTTCAGGCAGACCATCGAAGTCTAGTTATCTGTTAGTAAACTGCCCAACTTACTAAACGGTGAACAAAAAGTGGAGATACGTACTAATCTTTCCCTTAAAGTTCAAAAACACCCACTGCTGCATATTTCTCCACAGATCTCCAATTTCTTGGTTAAACAGATCATCAGTCTTCTGAGCTTCAGTGCGGGTACTCATGCTAATATCATGCTTAAGTCGTTGAATCTGTTCCTCAAGATCGGAAACCAAATCATCTTTCTCAGCAATTATCTTCTCCAGCGAATGACGTTGACTTCTCGCTTGTTCAAGGTCTTTGATCAAATGCTTGTTTTTCTCGGTCCAGGTCTTATCCCAGTCCTTGTCACGCACTGATATGGCGTGCTTAACGTCCATTTCATGCTGGTCTCGAAGGTCGCTGACCCGACGGCTCAGCTGTATTAATCGTATTAGTCTTTGTGATAGTACGGTCGATGGTATGAATAATGACTTACGTCATCAAATGCCTTCTTTGCATCTTTAAGATCATTATCTTTCCTCTCAAAGGCTCTATCAGCCTTATCTAACCTCTTACTAAGTTTATCCCTCTCTTTAATAGCATCATCACAAGCGCTCCGTAGAAGTTCAATATCTCGCTTATACTTCCTCAATATATCCTCAAAGCTACCCCCCCCCAAAACAACATCAGTACACTTCTTTTCAAGCCTCATTTCTAAAGCAACAAAAAAATCCAAAAAGGGAAAAATAATAACAACTTACTCATCCCTCGCCCCACTGGACAGCTGTGCAACAATGTTCTCAGCCTTATCATGCATATCGTCGGTCATAGAAATATCTCCTTCAAGGTCTTTAGGTGCGGTAACGGGACTAACTATATCCTCGTCTTTATCTGCATCCGAGGAACCTCCTCGGGTGGTAATGTCGGGTATTGAACCTCGGCGAACGCTCGAACCAGTTGGGGATGTTGGATCTATCGTTGAAGAATTTAGCGCTGCCATTTTTCTTAGTTTTGTGGGATGGAGAGACAATACTAGAAGCCGTGTTTGTCTCTTTCTCTCTTCTTTTTTTATTTTTTAGGCTTCTTGTTTATTTCCTTTTATGTTTCTAGGCTTGTGTGTGGACTGATATCGTGGCTATGTTGTAGATGGGTGCATGGTAATGACAACAAAATTGCCGGCCTCGCCAACGAGACTCCACGCTACAGACATACTACAACCAAAAGAAAAAAAACCACAAGTCCACCACACATTTCACCCCGCATGTTTTCAAAGTCTTGGATATCGTACCAACTCGACTTTACATGCAAGGGAAACCAAACGGCAAAAAAATGCTTATGTGGAAAAAAGAAAAGAAATATAGAAGCTTACCTTTACGTTTCATATTAGAGCTAGCCCGGCTCGCCACGCTATTACGGCGGGAACTCTTGGCCGACCTTGTATCCAGCAGATCCTTTGAACTCTTAGAGCTATCCTCAGAATCCGAATGTGATCCTTCGCTCCCGCTGCTCGACTCCTCACTGGATTCTTCCTCCTTCTCGGATCCGAAAGCAAGTGGGTCTTCTTTATGTGTAGCAGCTGGGGTATCTTCCTTCTTTACGGCGCCTTCTTTATCTGACTCTTCTTCAGAAGATGAGTCCTCAGACTCAGATTCGGGCTTTGTAGCCGCCGATCTGCTAGTTTCGGCTTGTTCTTCAGGAGCTTCTTCTGTTGCTTCCTGGTCTGCAGCTGGGAGCCCTCCGGGAAGATTTGGTTTGTGATCCTCTTTATCGACTTCAGATGCTGATTTGTAGTGCTCGTCGTCCGAGCTGGATTCCTCAGATGAGGCCTTTGCCTCCGCCGCTACCAGAGTTTCTGGGTCTACAAGCTCAAAAACCTCTAGAGTACTCTCCTCTGCCTTTTCGGCGCCCTCTTCGGTGGGTTTTAATGGTTTGTCTTCTCCTTTATCAGACCTTCCAGAGTCGCTTTCAGAGGCAGACTTCTCTCCTGCTTTGGCCTTATCTTCTCCCTCGCTAGTTTCGGATCCTCCTTCTCTCGATTTCGCAAGCGCTTCTTCGATCTCTGTTCCCGTGAGTGCGGTAGTTGCGGCGGCAGCGGCTAAGGGCGATAGTGCCCTAGAGATATTCGAAATAGGCGACCTCTTTAGCGGTCTTCTTGGGGCGCCTGCAAGCCTAAGGCTACCGCTGATACTGCCAGTCGGAGTTGGAAGCTTTGGGAGGTTTACAGGAGTAGACGCGCGAAGGAGGGGTGTGGTTTTCTTGTTCGCTGGAGAGCGGGCACTAGGTGTTGATGCTCTGGATCTTGGGGCAGATCCTGGGATAGCAATGGGTAAAGCTTGGGAGTTTTGAGCGACTTCGTTTTCGGCGTCGGTTTTGTTGCTGCCGGAGTCTGATTCTTCGGATGAGTCTGAGTCGTGCTTGATGCTCGGTTCGCTGTGGGAGAGGCTGGTGGGGCTTTGTGGTGGTGAGGTTGCGGATTTTTTGCTACTTCTTCTGCGTCTGCGACTTCCGTGGGAGGACGGGGGGCGAGATACAGAGGTTGGAATGTTAAGAAGTGGGTTTGGGGATGCGGATCTTTCTTGGGTTCGTTTTGGTTTACGGGTTTTTGGGGAGTGGTCTGATGAGCTTGGAGATAGGATTTTAATGCTGTGTTCGGATTCGGATTGTGGTTTTTTGTTTTCTTCTTCGGTGTCGGATACTACGGCTTGAGAGTCGTTTGGTGCCTCCGATTCCTCGGTGATAGCGGATTCGTTGATCGGTTCTGGGGTTTTCTCCTTCTTTGGCTTTGATTTGGATTTCTTCGCCTTTCGTGGTTTTCTAGGTTTCTCTACTTCTTCTTCCTCTTGTTCTTCTTCGTCGTCCGCCCTGGTTTCAACGGAAAGCTGATGCTTCTTTCGTTTGGTAGTAGTCCGTCTCGACTTCTTCTTTCCAGCTGCAGCTTCCTCTTCCTCGTCTTCTTTATCCCGTCGTTGTTTCTCTTCGATATCCTCGCCGCCCCAGGTAATAGCAAGCGGAGAACCTCTCGATTCTTTTCTCGAACTCCTTCCGGATCCTTTCTTTACCGAAATCTGCGAGGGTTTGATATGTTTACTCTTAACAACCTCTGGAGCACCGAGTACCGTCCCGTCGTCGTCGTCAGAATCAGTATGACTAACGGATTCGCTCTCACTTTCTTCGCTCTCGCTTTCTTCTGTGAGTTCTTCTGGAGATCTGGAGTACGAATCTGCGACTGAATTCGGTCGAGAAGAGTTGGAACTATATCTCCTACCCGGTTTTTCCAATAATTTTGGTGGTCGACGAACGCTACCCTGCGCGCTGGGACTATAAGCACGAGAAGTGTCGAGGGTAGGAAGAGTTTTATTCCTTCGAGTCTTTCGTGAATCGCCGCCTGGGATGGTAATTGGTGCGGTACTACCTTCGCTATCACCGTCGTCTCTGACGCTATGGTATGAATCTGATTCTCTACGCCTACGATGTCGAGTTAGTTGTGGTGGTGGGGCTTCGATTGCCTTGATGTTTAACTTTGGAGTTCCTCGACGTTCGATGATGTCAATTGGATCTCTTTCGGAAGGAACGTTCGAGCCTCGACGTTTGAAGGGTGGACGTGGGGAGTAACGCCCGCTGTCGTATTCGGCTGCGAGTTTTGAAGGTCTACTTTTTGAGGCCTTGCGGCCGGTTGTGCCGCCTTCGTAGTCTGAACCCTTTACGCTGCCGGCGTAGTAGTCTTCTTCACCTTTCGAATCCCCCCGTCTTGGTCTAGGGAGTTCGGTTGATCCGCTGCTTGTTCTTGTTTTTCGGGGTAGTGGGGAATTGACGCGGGAACCCTCACGTTGGATTGTTTGGAGTGGGGAGGGGGTCAATGTTGGTGGAGGGGGAGGGGTCGGTGCATACGTCGGTGCAACGAAAGTATTTGATGGGTCTGAGAATCCAAAGGGTGTTTCCGTCCCTACTACTGGCGGTGGGGCGTATGCGTCCCCTGGGATGTAAGTATAAGCCGGCGGAACAGGAGGTGGGAAACCGTGCTGAGAACCGTGACTACCGGTTTGATAAGGGTCGACAACAGGAGTAGTATAGCTTCCGTACGGAGACTCGCCGTAGGTCGAGTAATGGCTAGTAGCAGCCGATTGAGGTTGGTAAGAATAAGGATCAGTAGAAGTTTCCGAAGCAAAAGAATTTTCACGTTCTGCTCGTTTACGTTCTTTACGTTCTGCCCTTTGACGGTCTTTTTCTTCTTGTTTTGCTGCTAGCTTTTCACGTCGTTCCTTTGCGCGGGCTTCACGGACTTCTCGACGTTTTTCCTTATCCTGGCGTTTTAGTTCGTCCGGATCGGCGGATTCGGGACGGCTTGGTGGGGCCGGTGCGGGTGGTGGGATTACTGTTTCAGGTTCGAAGGCGCTTTCACCGGTGTACGAAACGTAGTCTTCGTATAATGGAGATTTGACCGAAGATTGAGAGGTTCTAGTTGTCCTTCTTGACCGTCGTTCCCGTTTGTTGATATATTCGGGTACAGGTGGGGTAGGAGCGGGGATGATTTCAGAGAGACGGGCAGCAGCCCCAGGGGGGAAGAAGTCCCCAGAAGGTGCCTTTTGTCGACTCTTTTCCCTTACAGTCTCTCTTTCACGATCCGAAGCGTCTCTTTGCGTAAAACTTCGTCTACCTGGACGAGAGGTCGACCAAGGATCTTCTGCACCTCCGTGACGAGGGGTATGAACGTGACCCGCAGGATCCTGGGTATGGATATTTAACCTTGGATTGGCGGAAGCACTACTGAACGAGTGAGATCTATGATGTGTCTGTGCGTGCTGGCTCTGGATTGTCGAAGCACGGGGTGGTAAAGGGACTGCACCGCCACCGGAGCCGCCACCGCCGCCAGAGCCTCCTCCTCCAACGCCGGACCCCTCTCGTTGAGTGTGACTCTGACTTCGGTTTCTAGATCTGGGCTGAGACGCCCGTTGGGATTGGTTACTGCTGGATAGATAATGATATTCGGGTGCGCCGCCTCCATATGCTGAAGGGTCGTAGTAGGAGGAACCGACGCTGGAGGGTTCGTAGTCGTCGTACCCGCCTGCTCCACCACCGGCGGCGCCTCCTCCACCTCGGTAGGAAGGTGAGTAGGTGCTAGGCGAAGGTGGGACTGCTGATTGTTGATAACCTGAGCCCTGCTGTGGTCTCCAACCCGCACCCCCGTAAAACGGTTCTTGAGAGTAGGAAGTCACGGTTGAAGATTTGAGAAGGGTTAGTGAGGGGTTGCAAGGTCCCCTATATTGCAGGTTATATTTTTAATATTTCGAGCTGCGGGGAAGAGAGGGAAAAAACAGCTATCCCTCCCAGATTACCTAGTGAGGGGTGAGGAAGAGAGGGAGAAGGCGGGGAGGAGAAAAAGTGAGAAGCTTCAGTACGCTGCAGTTCGAAGATGTTCGGAAGGATCACGCCAATTGACCTTCTAAACGCCTTCAAACAGGCACTGGGATTCGAGACCTCTCTCAGAATAGCATTTAGAGGATAAGAGACTTTGTAAAAGAAGAAAGAAGCGGGAATGTGAACAGGTTCTTTTCGTATGATATCAACACCGTACTGTCTTAGGCTGGGCTGGCTTAGTGAGGTATTGGCTTGGGTGGTCAAACAACCAAGAATCTACAAGGGCCGTGGGGAGAAGGAGCCTGAGGAGCTATAGATGGCAAGAAAACCCGTTCCTCTGTTTTGAGAGAGAAATAGAAAGTTAAAAAAAAAAAAAGAGGGCGTGTAGGTAGGTAAAAAAATCTAGTGAAGATTCTAATATATCTTTGTCGCAAAATATCAGAAGGGTATATATCAAAGTATCGAAAGAAAAAGAAGAGGTCGCCTTAGAGAATTATGAAAATCGAAAATCGAAAAAAAAAAAAAGAGCAGTGATTCTTTCTCCTCTTAACAAACAGAAAGCACGAACAACTCAGCTGTGTAGTAGCTGATATGTACGATGGGCAAGGGGATAGAAAGATTAGGCCTGTCAGACTTCGTTGCTGTGCTTTTCTGCGTGCTGTTATGCTTCTTGCTTGCTTGCTGTAATGCCCTCAGCAAGGGGTGAGAAAGGACGTCTGCATTCAATGTCTTATTCTTGATTCTTGTGTTCTCTTCTGCGCGCGGGGTTCGATCGGTTCGTCTACGGTATATTTTGATAGAGGGAAGGTCTTGTGTCCCTTCTAACATAATATAAAACCTGCAGACTGCTTCGGACTTGCAGATACCCCCAAAAGGGCGGGACAATCAACGCTTGTCCTGGACCGCCCCTTCAGGACCTTTGGCACCGTTCTCCGCTTATTGGGGGTGCGGTATGGGAGGACTTTTGGAGAGTTACCCCGTCAGGAGACAATCAGTTAACAAGGTACGTAAGTACACTAAGCGGGGGCGTCTATCAAAGTACCATACAGTTATATATAACATGTAAATGTACATATACCCTGACGGCACTAGTACTAAGCCATCCAGCGGAATTCTAATGGGAGGAACTGACCTAGACTTCCAGGGCGGACCACCGCCAAACTTGGCAAAAATACCAGTATCGACACACAAAAAAGTGGGGTTTTTCCAAGGCGGCGGAGGGTAGCTAGACCGGGCTAGCTATGCTTGCTTGCTGCACAAAAGCAGCTAAGCTCCTGCCGGGATAGCGTTATATTAGCTTTCCCTCCCCGTGATACAGCTTAACCACCCGTCCTGACCATCGCATTGGCTGAAGCGGGTTCACGGCTCCTGCGTCAGGCCGGCACCCCTCTGTGAATATTGTAACCCTGAAGACGGTAGCATGCATGGCGGCATGAGATACCCCATTCAAACGTACGCACATACACAAGAAAGAAACATAAGGACAAAAGAAACCTCGTACATTACCTGTCATTCGAAGTCCAAAGTGGTAGCGAGTTCATGTGAGCTGTTTTTTGTTTTCCCAACCGAAGAGCTGGAGGTAAGGTTAAAGGTTAATTGTCGAATCAGCGACACTTGCCTATCCCGGACCAACACGCTTTCGTGGAACTCCTCTTCCTATTCCTCCTCATCCACACAAAAGCCACTAGAGCGAGACGATGACATGACATCCATCTATCTGTCTGTCGGGATCGCTTGCATCCATCCCCCTCCCGTTCTACATGCCACAAACGGCACACTAATATCTTTTACGTGCGTTCATGTCATTCGTTTATTTTCATTAGGTTTGAACGATCAGATGGTACTCGGTATGTGAACGTGGTTGGACCCCTGATCGTGACTTTTTATCCTCCGGGGTTATCGACGGCTGTTCGTCCGGTTTGGGGATATATATCAGGCTCTATATAAATAAGCTACCAGGGTGAGATTAAAAGATCGCATTGAGATACTATGGTAGAGAATTCTCTTATTTTTTTGACTTTGGTTGAAATCAAAGAGGGATGCAGAGCCTAGGAAATAATCTAGTCCATCAGCGTAGATTCCTAGATACTTGATCATGACATGGGGACTTGACAATCATCGCGAACTTTGACAATATCATATTTTTTTTTATATCCAAAGGATCGCTAATACATGCATCAAATAGTAGTAGTAGTAGAGTAATAGTGATAATATCCAAATACCAACTCCATCATACAATTCACATATGGCCTCGAGAAATAAAGCCTAGCTAAACCCCCATCGGTAGCTCATCGCCGTTCAGTTCAGCCTTTTGTCACATCATCATCAAGAGGAAACAAACAGAAAGCACTTTGTAAAAGAAAAAAAGGAGCGGGGGAAAAGGGTATAAAATCCAAAACACAAAAAATGAAACAAAAATAAAATAAAGCCTTTTCTTTTTAGAAATACCTCTCCTGTCATCGGTATTCAGTTTTCGCATGTGCAGGTCATGAAATAAGAAAGAAAGAAAAAAAACACGCCAGTAATATCAGCTCAATGAAATTTCGCCACAACCTTCCCATACGGCACCCCATCAACCTTCAACTCAAAGATCAAACTCGCCGAATCGATCGTCATATCTAGCGTGAAATCCAAATTATCAAACTCAATCCCCTTGCTCGTCGTCAGTCTCGTGAACAACGACTTCGGAACCGCATTAAGATCCGTCGTTAACGTGCACACGTTTATAAGCCCCTTCTTCATCGAATCAGGCGCAACGTCCATGTCACAGGCGATCAAATCATCTTCTACTATCAATGACTGGCCTGGTCTGAAATTACGGGTGTAGTGGAACGATACGGCTTTGCGTTCCGATACTTTCTCGTCCTGTATTATACCTGTTGTTAGTTATCGTGTCATATATAAGGTTAAGACTGGAACAACAGTACCTTCGCAATATGCCACTGCATCCGATCGCTAACCATCCATCGTTCCCACAATGGCGACCAATATCGATCCGATATCGGGTGCTTCTCTTCATCAAACACCGTAGCATAACTAGTCCCGTAATGCCATCTCGATCGTCGACTAACCACCATAGATCCCTCTAATCCACGAAGGACAGCTCCACGCACCACAGCAGTCCATGCGTACACAGGTTGCATAACCTCCACGATGCTATGGTTCGTCGGACGCTCAGAGTATGGCGGTGGAGCCGCATTGAAGTGGCTCTTCAACCTGTTATACAGATAATTCGACTGCCCGAAACCACCAACCAACACAATACCCTACACGTTTTCGATCAGCATAACTGTGTGTAACAGACAATCTCCACGTTTTTCTTATACGTACCGCAATTGCCCCTCCTTTCCTCTTGATGGTCTCCACCTGACCCTCCACGAGTTCCACGACTTCTTTAATGATAGGCTCAAAGATGTCCCTCACGTGCTCTCTCGTCAAGACCAAGAATCCACCTTCTACACCTGCCTCCTCGTTATCCACCAATCCAGGGAATGGAACAGGAAGCTCTTGATCTTCGTCGTTGAAGTTCCGTTTGACGTATTCGTCCCAATACTTCAATCCCATCATTCGTGTTCGCGGCTTCATGGCATTGTAGACCGATGCTCCAACTCTGGATTTAACGTGATCCTCGAACCTGTAATTCAAGAATGCGGATCCACAGAGTCCACCGGTACCGACTGCAGACTCCTCCACCCTCAGCGGCGAGATTTGCGTTATCTTATATGAAATCAAGTCCTGTTCACTGTTAGTACCCATCCATCACAACCGACCTTAAAGAGTAATATGGAATACATACCACTGTACCACCACCAGCATCGCACACAATAAAGTTATCCCCAACCTTCAAATGGTTCGGCTGGATCGCCTTGAGCGTGTACACCGCAGCCGCCTCAGGTTCACTAATAAGCCTCAAATCATGCCTATTCCCCATGCCTGCCCTCTCCGCCGCCTGCAAAGTCGCATTTTTTGCCGCATCACTCCAAACCGCCGGAACGGTGAGCACAAACTCCACCTTCGTAGTAGCCATAAAACTATCACCGTACCGTCTCCCCAGTGTATCCATGGTATGCTTATATATCGCGGTCAAGTAGTCCGAAACGGCATCGACTACATTTTTGTTGTATTTGCGAAGTTGAGCGGCTGTTTCGAGCGGGGAGACGAAGTGGGGGAGTTTTTGGTTTCGATCCAAGAACAGCTTGATGCAGCGGAGACGTTCTTCTTCGGGTTTGAATTGGAAGCCCCATTTGTTTGCTTGGACGCTGCTGGCGCCTGGGGGGGTGATGTAGGAGATTTCGGTGGGGACTTTGTCGGATGTGATGCCGTTTCCTCCCGGCCAGGTTTTGATTACTTCGACGTCTTCGGGTGTGGAGGTGTATACTGCTGCGACGCCTGTTGTTTTTTGTATGTGAAAGTTAGAAATTTATATTGGTGATTGTGAAGGTTTGAAACTTAAGCATAGCAGAAGCTATAAATACGTACCACTAGAGGTTCAAGAAGTATAAATGTTAGCATACAGCTTATTGTATATTTTTATACAATACAGAAAAACGAGAGAGTGAGGCAAAAAAGGGGTGAATGCAGCAGTATCTTACCTGTAGGTTGTTCCGAAATCGACACCGACGATAAGCCTGTCCTGCTGTTTTTCCTGAGGTAGACCGGTAGCACCCGAGGAAGCTCCGGCGACAGACCCTGATCTCATGCCCCTTGAGCCATCTTCTTCAACAATCGATGGGTCGGACATCTTTGGAGAATTTGGGGGTTCGTCGGTCAGAATTGGAAAGGAGCCAGGTAGGTATGGAAGGTGCGCGGTTAGGTCCGTGTTGGGGGTAGGGTTGATGCCTTCGGAGCTGGGATTGGAGAGAATGTTTACGTGACTGCGGGATGACAGTTTGACGTTAGATGGGAGGCCGACGATGACTCCGACTCCGACGACGATATGACGATGCTAATGATGAGAGTAGAGAAGAGTCAAGAAGATAGAAAGAAAGGAGATGGGATGGCAGGGTGGATGGCAGGATGGAGGCAGGATGTGGTTGTTTCCTGTCTGTGTGGTTGTCTGGCTGTGGGTTTTCGGGGCTGCAGGTTGGAGGCTGCTGGATCCGGCACAAGTTGTGACCAGGGTTTGTGTCTGTCAGTACTCGTAGCCTTGTCCGATACAAAATACCCAATCCACAATATTCACAAGACAAGGTAGATTGACAGATGAAGCCGATGAGGCTGTAAAAGATATATGGATATCCTGACGTTGTGATGTTTGGGTCGATGTCGGAACGGGATTAGAATGACAAGAAAGGAGGGGTCAAGTTTAAGTCAAGTGTACTACGCCGTATACCGTCCCCTTCTGAGCTTCCCTGTATACGTACCGTACTGCACATACATGCAATCAAATCCGTCTACAGACATACTACTAGCTATACTACATAGTACTAACTGACAGGCGCAATTTCTTTGGTTAAAATGGAAACGATAATTAAAAAAAGAAAAAGAAAAGTAGCCTGCGGTTGCGGTTATTCTTTCGTTCCCGTCAGTTTGAGTTCCAAGGGATGCATTGCAGGATGGGATCTAGTCACTGTAGCTCTCCCTCGTCGGCTGAGGCTGAACCCGACCGAGCTGCCAAAAAGGTGGGGATATACTTCTTACATCTTCCCTATCCGTCGGGAGGTCCGATTACTTCAGATTGATGGTTGGTTGGGTTAGAATAGGATATGTATACTTTGTATAAGAAATGACGGGAATTCTGTGGATTGTGTATGTATAATAATTAATTCATAGACGTCGATGGGATCCATAATATTGCATTGGATACTAGCACTAGCTATAGCATCGCTGTAGCGTACCACCACTACAATTAATTTTAAAGAAAATGATATCCATAGGCCTTGTTTTGACCCCGTCCAATAACGTTACGATAGTTACTCTGTATTTTACTTTATTCCCGACGAAACTAGGGAACAAAAACTGAATATCGTCCAAAAGACCTCGGAAAAGTGACACCCAACAGGATAAGTTTCAACAACTAGCCTACTATTCATTCAATTCATCTGTTCTGATCCTGAATTCCATATCCATAGGTCGCTATAGCTAAACTTCGCTAACTAGTTGCCTGGGTATACGTAAAAAGAAAATTGCTAAAAGTGAAACGGTTTCATGCGAAACTAAAGATAATCATATCAAAAGAAATGTAAACGAAAACAACAAAGGCTAATAAAACTTCAAAGAAAAAAAGAATAATGATATGATAGCCAGGGTCTGGGCCAAAGCAAATGTAAATGCAAAATACAGATGACCCTCCCGCCGGTGGTTCCACCGATTGTGTACGCCCGTAATATATCCCATGAAAGAACAATCCATTCCATCATCACATGTCCAAGGAAATTCGTCTATATCCGACGCAAATTACCTCCCAATGCATTCCTGTCCGGTAGAAGTGACCGTTTTTGCGGTGCAAATGCGTGGATGCCTCACACCCGATGCCACGAATTGCTACACATATCCCCCTTCTTAAACAATGTATCCGGAATCCTCAGCCCGTAGCCAAAACTCTGCGGTATCCCTCCAAAGTCCATATCACTCTCAGGTCGCGCCTGTATTGCCGCCGCCATGGCCGCCGCCGCAATAGCTTCACTATCTTCCGCACTAGTAGCGGTGTTGTTATTACCGGTAAATTCTATCCCTTCCATTGGGATCCCGACTTGTTGGAACATACGGCCGAGGTGTTCGACGGCTATGGCTGCGAGTTCGTGGATTCCTAGGTAGGCTTCGTCTTGGAATCTAGTGTAGGATTTTCGAAGTTCTTCTTTGTCGGATTCTAGTTCGGGATATTCTATGTGGTCGAGAATGTTGAGGCCTAGGATCATCTATATCGTATACATTATTAGGAGCTTGATCAAAATATTTTGCCCTTTGGAGATGAAAGGCCTACCGAAGCATTAAACCAGCATTGGTTCGAAAACCAGCATAGTAACCCTTGCCTCGCATGTTTATGCATAAACTCCTGACACTTCAAAATCAACCTACAACTCCTCAATATCCTCTTCAACCCAACCCCTTGTTCTCCACTCCGTTCTCTAGCTTCAATATCCTTCCTCCTCTTATTCAACAATATAACCATATTATGTACCTTCGAAGCATGCAACACTGCCAACATATTCCTTGGCCATGGTGGACCGCTAAAGTCATCTCGAGTCCATGCTTCGGGATCGAACTGTAAAACGGGCGGAAGATGGGAAAGTAGACCTAACACGCTTTCAGTGATCTCATCGATTTGATTGGTACTTAGTTCGTCGGCCGAAAGCATTTGTCGCATTAAAACGGTATACGGCATGACGAATTCCTTGAATGTAGCCGGCATCGGCGTTACAAGTTCTGGCGGTAGAACATCACCAATACCGGAGACGCCAAGGGGACGGCCAAAGATCATAGAGAGGTGAACGTCTTGGTATAAAACCCACCACCAGAGAATTCGACGGACGTGGGCGTCCGCTGGAGCTGGAGACGGGCGGAGGAAGGCGGGGTCACGGTGGTAGCCCATTGATTGAGCTACTCTTATTGCCATGCCGTGGACTACCCAGGCATCACAGCATCTACCGCTGTTTGTAAGGTATGGAAGCATCATTAGGAGGGTTTGGAGGGTTAGGGCATCGGGTCTGGCGGAGAAGCCCAGGATACGTAGTGTTTGGAAAGCTGCGGCGACTATATGCGTAATAGTCAGTATTTGAATTCACTCGTGTCGATAACGGTGGTGATACCTACAGTAGACTTCAGAGAACCGACGGTCTTCCTCCATGGCTCCGCTGACCCATTTATGTCCTCTCCGATGGTAGACTGAGCATTGTATACCCAAAGCAATACTTATTAAGATGAGGGCAAGAAGACTTGGTTGTTGCTCTGCATTCTGCACACCACCCTCCAAGAAACGCCTTAATACTTCATCATCTTGTAATTCGGCATAAATATAAGGATAAGCACACTATACTGTACCATTAGCAAAGCCAATCCACATCTATAATTTAACAAGGGAGAATGCCTTACCTGTGCCCTTTCTCGAAAAGACTCTACATAAGCAAGAACTTCGTCGATAGGTGGCAGACAAGCCCAAATGCCTGCAATACCATCGACTGCCTTCCATAATGTAGGGAAAGGGAAACCTCGAGGGTACCGTGCCGAGAGAATATCGATTGCCTCTGGGATGTGATGTATCTGGGTAGCAGATGTCTTAACGTGCATATTTGTAAACTATAACGGATTAGTGCCCCGTTCGACCCAATTGAACGGTGTGAACCCCCTTACTTCATTAATAACCGTTGTCCTAGAAATCAGTTAGCCAAAAAAGCCGAAGCGATATAATTGTAGAATGGAAGATATCACATACAATCCCGGTGCACCAAAGTGTAAATGTGACTTCTCATCCAACGGCGCCAATTCGGCCCCGGGAGCCTGTCTTCTACCATTCGAACTCGAGCTCTCAGACGCAATCGACGTAGTCCTTCCGTTCAAAGTCGGCGGGGACGGTAAACCATCTTTCGAACCTTCCAACATAGGAAATGCATCCCTCGTCCCTCCCTCCGGCCCAGACGGCAACATCTGGCTATGCAATTGATTATACTTCGCCTTCCAACTATCCAACTCCTTTCTTAACCGTCTGATCTCATACGCCTGGTTTACGGCGTTTAAGTCTGTGGTTTCCGCACTGGGAAATCTGCATTGGTCGGGTTCTCCACGGAGACAGCAGGATTGACATGGTTGGACGCGGTCACATTTAACCTTTCTTGAACGGCATTTTGTGCAGGATAGCTGGATGTCGGAAACGAATTCGATGGGGGCCATGGTTTATTTTAGTAATTGTACTTAATGTTCATAAAGCTTTTTTGGGTGCACACTAGACTTGTAATGCAGGTGAAGATGTTTTTATAAAGCAGGTGACGGTGAAGGTTGGTATATATACTTTACTACTCAAACCACAGTAGGTATATATATCTTTGGGGTACAAACATAAACCTTTAGACAAGACTAGGGAAGTGGGAGGGTATAGGGAGGAAAGGGGGATAATATAGACATATATATGAGAAGTATATAGATTGCACATACGGCAAGACGTTTACTAGGTCTATCCTTCAGAGCTGCAGAGGAACTAGACCCGGGCTCAGAAAAATCCCCAGCTCTCTTCTGCGGGCTACGGTGGTGCCCGTGGTGTTGATTCACGGAAGCCGGCTGCGACTTCGAGACCAACTGTTGAATATCCATGGCGTTCGGCATGGCCTGCCCATTAACGGCCCAGTTTAAGTTTACCTATATTCCTTTTTACTTTTTTCTTGTATTTTCTATCGTTTCGTTAAACAAAGACACTGCAGGGATACGAATTAAAACGTTAACGTCATTGGTGGGGTGGGAATTTGTAGGTGATGATGGCTGTTCCTTTTTTCGGATGTATGTAAGAGGAGGGGTGTAAGTGGTCGTGCTTCGGTCGACCGAGGATGTCCGAAACGTGTGCGATACCCGGCCGAGTCTGCGAAATTTTACGATCTCACAAAAAAAGGTTCCGGAGGGCAAGGGCGTCAAGGTTAATAGCACTGGCATGCATGCATAAAAGGTTTCAACCACAAGACAGAAAAAAAAAGCAGAACCACTTGGGTAGCACGAGAAGAGAAATCCGACCGAACAAATGCGAGAAAATGAAAATATGATTGATTTGGATTTACCAATTGACGATGGGGATTTTCCTTTCGTCCTTTCTTCTTTTTTTTATGAGATCAAAAAGGAAAACGGATAGTTAGGAAAAACTGGGAGCAAATGCAACTTAAACACCCGAATGGAAGCCAACAGCCTAGGTTCCCTTAACCTTTTTTTCGAAGGGAAAGACCTGGGTAGTGCTTTTGGGGACGATTGCGGCCAAGGGTTCTTAACTGCTCTGGATCTTGGTAAAGACCCAGGGTCCAGAATCCGAGTTCTTAGATTACAGAATCCCATTCTCAGGCACACCGGGGCTTGCACTTTCTCAGGAAGCACTTGGGCAAGGTTTGTCAGCTAGGAATCCCCATTTCGGGGTCATGCGTTTATACTTTTGTGCAGTCAATACACATATGATGTGCTTCTGTCTCCTTGCTTCACATCTAGTTATCCCATTGGTCATGAATCACATTGGCCATATAGATCTTCAACAGTCTACAAAAGCTTCGTCACTGAGAAACCCCATAGCCGAGAAACCCCTACAAAGAGAAGCTTTTGAATGCGGGGGAAGGAATGTCTGTGACTTGTCGGCTTGGATTGCCAGCCAACCAAATAATTCTAGGCCCTGCCGCCCGCATATTATATTACAACACTAAAAATGCAACAGTTATCGGTCGGGCGTTCTCGGTCTTCGAGGATTAATATCGATTTCATTACAGCGAGCATCTCCGAGATATCATCATGCATATTCGTGATCTGATCCGTTCTGTTCGCTCCAATGTTTCTTTTTTACATAGTAAAAAGAAGCAATCTCCTAATCATTCTTAAAACCACACAGGCCCACTCCTAAGCTGTTTCCAAACCTTCTCATCCACTATCTCTTCACCCAATCTTTCTGATTTCCTTTTAGAACCCCTCTTTCCTTTCCTACTAGAATCAGAACCCAAAACTCATACTCGAAGGAGATTGAATCTCCAACCCTTCAAACTCCATAGCTAACCTCGTAGCCGGTGTATGTGACATCTCAACCCTCTTCGCCACCTTCCCGCAACTCTTCCCTTTCCCCTTCCTCTTCCTCCCACCCTTCACCCCACCTCCCCCATCCTTTTCTCTCACATCATCTCACTCTCACTACTCCCCTCCTCATTCCCCCTACCACTCCTATTCCTCTCAGCGCAGGAATTACACTCTGTAGGCAATGAAACGACTTTATAGGTTAATTCGTCAATGCGGCAGGGGATTCCGCCGCGTTCGAGACATATGGGTCTGACGATTTCTTCGGGCGGGTGGGAACAGATACATCCTGTTTGGGAGGGGTCCTCCGGTGAGGGTTTGTAGATTCGGCGGAGGATATGGTTGCAGTGTTGGTGGTGGACTATGTGGACTGGGTGAGAGGGGTGAAGGGGTTCTATTGGGCGGGTCATTTTTTATGGTTTTGAAGGGAGTTGAAGAGGGAGGACAAAGTGAGGATTCCTTGGGGGGGCATATTTATGGAATTGAAGATTGGGGTCCTTTGAATTTCGATATTGAGGTGGAAATTTCGAGTATTTGAAGTTGGGGATTGGTGAAACTATATATATTCTTTCATTGAGGCTCTTGTTTTGCACTGTCATGTCAACTTGTTTCAGCTATGCCCCTTTCTTTTACTCCCTCCTCTCTCAAGCACATTACACTGATATCTGTATTAGCATAATATACAATAAGACGATGTTTTCGATTCGAGGCCGCCCCCCGTAGGTTGAGCTCGACGTAAAATGAAATGATATAATGAGCACAACCAATCATATACTAAATGCATATAACCATCAAAATATCATAATCTTATCTACTCTATCTACGTTCTATTCCCGCCCAGAGTTTCTTTGTGGGTACCAGGTTGTCGCATTTGCGAATTACTGTCACTCGAGACTATCATGCTACCCGAGATATCGATATTCGCAGAAGCGAATATCGCGGAGTAAATCAACTTCGCGAATAGCCCCCCACATCTTAGACCTCTACTAGATCATCCAATTCAATCGATCCCCAGAGCTCTAATTCAGACAAAGAACCTAGACTCAAAGATTAACTACTAAAGGAATAGGAAGTCGCTTCTAGAAACATCGTGATCCTTCTAGACACAAGATATCATGGACAAAGGGTTTCTTCCAGTGAAGGCCACGTAAAAGGCTGGGCCGAGGTTCATTGCACTTTCCTCGCCTAATATGGACCGCCATCCTTCGATCGCCGGTCACGGGAATTGGCGTCGACACCGACTGTCGAGCCTCAGCACTCTCCCCGCTACCCTCGCAAAGTTGATTGTTTTATCTTTCCTTTTGGTATCTTGCGGTAGCTCTTGTTCCTTTCGCTTTCACCTCCCTCCCCCTTCTTCACCCATCTCATTTCTATCATCTTTATCCTCGCCAACCCCATCTTCTTCATAGGAAAGTTTCAAGAGCATCTTCTACCATCTCTCCTCCCTCCTCTTGTTCTCTATTCTTGTTTATAATACTTCCTTGTGTCTCACTTCCCCATTTTCGTCCCTCATCTCTCACCTTAGAAGTTTCGAGGTGTGCTTTAATTGACACGCAACTCTAACCATCATGGATAAACCAAATGCCATCGAACTCCAAATCGCCCATGGGGCTACTCCCGTGCCATTCATGATTCCCATGAAAAAGGCAGTAAGCCGTCAGGTACGTATCATACTATCCTCATCCGTCTCGACCCTGCCCTTATTTTCTCCCCGAAAATAGAGCACTTTCACCTAAAACCTTGCTCCTTCGCCTCCTAACCCCCTACATTTCCAAAATCAACGCATTTCTAATGTGGTATTGCGCATGCTTTGTTCAATTCGATAGGCACTTGAGGAGATCGTTCGACGTCGTACAAACTGCGGCAGTGCTCCAACGATCACCATGTACACACGTAACATGGTTATTATCGATTGGGAAGATTGGGAAGAACTTGTTGAACCTGGCAAGCGATACCTTGCTGATCTCGACGATTCATGGATCGTGCACTCGCGTGCACGTGGACATAGAACTTCTAATGAATCCGTTAACATGTTTCTTGGAGAGATCGAGAAGGGCAAGACTCCAGCTTCACTCCCTAAACCTGTTTCTCAAACTAGAGCTCCGGCTACAAAGCCATATGTTCCTGTCAGTACTACAGAGAAGGAGACACCTGCTGCTCCTGCTCATCCATTGAGGAGCCAGAAGCATTTTCCGAGGCCTGCAAACCCAAAGATGAGCTTCAAAGGGTCATTTCCACCCAATCAACCTCGTCAGTCAAGCAATTTGAATCCCAACTCAGGGACCTTTCCAGTCCCCATTGGACCAGTCGGAATAGGATATGGTATCGTTAATCCCGCCATAGAAAGGGAGGTCCTCGAGGCACTTCAACAACAGATCGGTACGCTCGCTGTTGAGAAACCAGCCACTGCCCGCCAATCTACTGGGGTACAACCAATTGCCAATGATGATGACAAGCTTTCAACACCCACGGAGTCGGACGAATCTCAAGATGGGCCACACGGAGGCGTCAAGCTTGATGCTGTTTCTGCTCCTCCTTCTGCTGGCAAGGTTGTCCAAAAACCATTGGATGGTAAGTTTTTTTATATGCATTTCTATGATTTTGTTTATTTTGTATCGTGGTTGATTTTTTGGTTTATAGATTTTCCACAAACGGTCAAAACTGGGCGTTCTAATGCGTCAAAGCCAGCTTCTGTTTCTTCCGTCGAAGGAGAAGTAGCTAAGATGCCCACTGCCCAAACAAGGCCCGAGAAAATAGCTAGACAACCAACTTCCCGTCAAACTTCTATTAGCATCTCTAACAAGGTTCCTGCCACCAAACCTGTTCTCACCAAGTCCGTTTCTGGAGAGCCAACTCCTGTTCAAACTTTACCTACTGGATTCACTACCACTCCGAGAACTTTCACCAAATCAACTCCTTTCCAGCCGGTCCCTGCTAAATTTACCTCTGTTGATTCTGTTCCTAATAAACGTGCCCCACACCAACAGGTTGAATCCGACAATGAGGAGGAATACTCTCATCTTGAGAGCCCACCTGAGATAGTTCAAAGGAGTGTCTCCCATTTTGGGCACGCAACTAGCTCCTCTGGTGGCGATGAGTATGAGGACGAGGCCTATGAGACCATTGACGTTCCTGGCTCTGTCTCTTCTGGCTTCGGAGCTTCTCAACCAGCAAAGAAGATTCAGTCGGGACAACGAAATGACAAAAGACAGAAGCTCCTGAAAGACGAGAACAGGATCACTTTTTACCTCGTCAAACCACAAAATAAGGACAGACCAATCGTCCTTGATGGCAAAGGTCGCATTTTCCTCAGTACCTCCAAGGAATGCTGTCCATTGCGTCTGATTAAAATGTTGGGAAAAAATCCAGCATACACCAGACTTCTCATCTTGACCCCAGCACCAGATATGTCCCGCTACATCACCACGGATGTCATCAATCCGGGCTCACGGTTCGCTCAAACGTCCTTCAGCGTCGTTGGTTTCGAAGATGATGTAACCATGACTTGGGAGCATGTTGAAAATGATGAGGAAGACGAGATTATCCGTCCGGGGTGTCCCTGGGATCAACCGGACGTTGTTAATGGTGGGGATGCGGAGACGTATGACTACGAGGGTGACGATGGAGATGACAACGGAGAGGAAAATTAAATATCTTTAACTTTCCGACGACAGTCATGACCTATGGATT
This sequence comes from Arthrobotrys flagrans, assembly GCF_004000055.1. NCBI lineage: Eukaryota > Fungi > Ascomycota > Orbiliomycetes > Orbiliales > Orbiliaceae > Arthrobotrys > Arthrobotrys flagrans. The sequence goes on from NW_027137556.1 coordinate 3,893,083, forward strand.
TCTTCCTGCTTATAAAATGGCGGTCGCTGAATCGCCAATACTTTTTTTCGTTTCGCCTTCTTCTATACTCCTTGATTCCTATACCCTTGCCCTTGAGGTCTTAGTGTCCCCAACCCCTTCCTCCTAACTATCGAAACCCCGATCATGTAGCTACTCTTCTAATATAGATAGCTTTTGGTCGCCCGTTAATCAAGTGCTAACCGATAAAATTTCGACTTGGTCTGTGTACAAAGACGCCGTAAAATAATTTGGTGCTTCAGGTCATTGTCTGTGTCGTTGTCCACATCAGGCTGGATCCACCAACTAGCAACATTTTTCATCCTAAGCCGCAAATGTCACAAGCAGAAAGCGCCGCATTCTGCAGCTGCATTATAGATCCAGCCGTTTGGTATCAATGCATATGTATCACCAACAATTGCAACTGGTGGAACCCACCAACTGGCACTGCAAACTTCTAGCTTGTAGAAGATACCAACACGCATCGATCTATCCGTTGTCAAAGCTGCCACCCATGCGGAGAGTTCTCGTTGTTATGTTCGAACAGAAAATTTAGTGAGGGTTAGATTCTGATAGTGCGTCAATATGGTTGCGACCCTGCATTGCAAACCTATGGCAACTGGGCTCCCCACAGCGTGCGCACAACACCAACAGATTTCAGGCAACATTCGCGGCCTTCAACGACACGAGACTGCCCCTCAAAACGTTTCTTTCGATAACCTCTCCACAAACCTTTGAAGAAAGAAAGACAAGAAGTAACAATTAACTCTTAAAGGTATCTATTTCCATTCATTCTTCCACAGGTACTCCATTGGCGCCTTTATTTGCTAATCTGGCTGTGGCGGAAAAGTTCGTATATATATATATATCTCTTGGTGGAGGACCACCCCACATCCTTCTTGGCCTTCTCTCTTCTTCACCTCCCTGGTGCTCCGAACATTAACATCCTCCTCCACGCCATCACCAGCTTCCAGTCATCGCCATATCGTATCGACATCCAATCCTCATCTCTTAAGCATCAATTGCTCTCTCCCTCCTCCTACAAGGGACGAAATCGTCGGAATGCCTCCTCCTCCACAGCTTCCAAAGGTCGGGAAGAACCTGTATAACCAGGGTCTTGGGAAAGGTGCCAACAGCGGTGGAAGGTAGACGCTCCCTTCTCCTTCTCTTCATATTCGAAGTAGCCAGCTCCCAACAACAACAACGCGGTTTTAGAGGCCGTTGGAGTTCTTGAGCTATTGCTAACCTGGTGCTTTTCTTTTGATATAGGGTCTCACAACCAGAAAGGTGGGTGAAATTGCTAGAATAGTCTAATAGTGGTGGAAGCGACCCGCTAAGATTTGATACAGCATCGTGTGCTTTGTCTGTCGTCGAGAGAAACCCCAGTCTCAGTACTCTGGACGTCAATTAGCGAAGCATAGGGGTACTATCTATCAGCGTATGTTCTCTTTCTCCTTGAAACGTCTTTGATGATAGTGGAGCTATGTAATTGACTGTGGTGGATTGGTGTATAGCATTCACTTCTGGCGGCAAAGGAAAACCGCAGCATCGAACTACTTGCAAAACTTGCACGGCTGACCAGACTACTGAGCTCACTTGCATTGTCTGTGGTGAAACTAATGGACTTAGTCACTTTGCAAAGACTCAAAGGAAGAATCCAGATATTGCTGTAAGTTTCCTGCTTTCAAGTCCTGATGGAACTTGTGATGGTAGTCCAGCCTGATATTGATTATGATGGATGTGGGATACAGCGTTGCAAGGATTGTATCAACAAACAGGCAGAAATCGCTCCAGACCTCGAAATGCCGGATAGTGATGACTACGCATCATCCGATGAGGAAGATGTACGTTTATATCAATCTCAACTCTGCTTATCGAACAGAATCTAACTCGCCCACAGGGAGTGGACTTCGACACTGGCAACAAGGAGGACCGAAACACTAACAACGTTGTTCGTGCCGGCACTAGCTACGCCGGCTCTAGCATCCATACTAATACCCTCACTTCTGACAACCTAAACCGTCTCGAACAAACCACTGGATCTGCGATAACTCCACCTCCTGGTGCTGCCCAGGCGGCAGACGGATGGGTCACCAAACCCCGTCAACCACCACTTCAGCAACAGTTTCAATCTGAGACAATGACTACGATGACCTATGACTCTGCTCCTCGCAATGGAAACGGTCCAAAGTCCACGGGAACCGAGCTGCGCAAGAACGGATGGGCAAAGGTCAGCAAGCTTCCGAAGAAAGGCCAGGTTCAGAGTATCGGTGATTTTGGGTCTGATGATGGGTATGATGATGCCGAGGGGTCTGTGACTTCTAGTGCGAGTGCATGGACGGATCGGAAAAAGACCATCAGGACAGACTTTGACGATGATCCTTGGGCTAGGCGCTATAAATGATCTTTTTTCCCTCTGCTTTCCCCCCTTTTTTCTATTTCTGTTTATGTTTGTGCTTTCATTGTCGAGGGATGGCGTATATCGGCATTCTGTTCTTCTGCATGCTTCTTTCGTTTTTCAGGTGCTAGCTCGTTGGGGGTTTTATGGCGTTTTGTTTTTTTTCTTTTCTTTTCTTTTTCTTTCCTTGCTGTCATCTGCTTCTGCTGTTTTAAACACTATGAACGCCATCAACGATTCGGGATCGAAAGGAGGGCGAAAGTTCTCTTTCTTGATATGGGTTTCATAGACTCTGATAACTCTACTCTCTTTCTTACGTCCACACCCTGCAGGCCCCGGACGACTGAGTTCCCCATCCTTCCTCGGTCTCTTGTTCCCCGCATCCTGTAACTTGACCTCCCATTCCCCTCCCCTCCTCTTGTGGTTTCATCTGCAAGGTGACTTGTGGTCTCTAACGGTGAAGTCATATCTCGACGCGCGCGCAAAGGGCGGTAAGGAAGCTTTAGTTCCGTGGTTCTATTGTTTCATCCGTCCTCTTATTGAGAGGGTTGATATCTTTTTAGAAATTTAAAGATAACGTGATAAACTCGCCGTATATAGATCATCGATGTCGACCTACATGGAAGGAAAACCCTTTTAAAAAAAAAACCATACTTTTTTGCCACGAGGGCTTGGTAGATGAATCAGATTTTAACCACACCACAACAGATGCCATGGATCTCACTGTCCTTCCCGAGTGCGATGGTATAATTAATTTAGAAGTCTATTGATAGGTTTTTCGATGGTTACACGGGGCATATAGACGTCAGGTCCAACACAGAAAATTAATTTATATGCATGCATATGACGCATCGATTTATATACTATCTTAGCCAACCAAGTCCACTCACTCATAAAAAGGAAGATTATATTACGGTTTACGATTTCAAGTATCTTTTTGATCAGGATCAGAATTAATATTATATCTCTCACCCTCCCCCCCCGGCCGCCGCCAATCAGCAAAACCAAAGAAAAAACAGCAAAGGTCTATCTAAACCAATATCTGAAAGGTGGCCCTATCGAAACATCTCTTTTTTTTCGCTTCGCAAAAAACGGCTCGTGTGGTAAATGAAATAAGAGAGGAAAAAGAGAGACAAAGGAAAAGAAATATAAAAAAAAGAAACGCCAGAAGGCAAAAAAAAGGAAGGAAAAGAAATTCGCTTTTTTGGGGAAGACAAAAAAGAAAACATCCTATCAAAGGGCACGCACGCTTGAAGAGAGGGATGAGATGTAAGGGGGTAGAGGTTACATACAAAAGAAAAAAGTGATGGAGGAGAGGGATTGACAAAGGAAAAAAAGTTTAAAATGCAAAAATGCAGATGTAACGAAGGTCGAGAAAAAGCAAAGCAAGAGGAAAAGACGATTATAAACACCGGTGGTAATGCAAAAAGAACGAAATAACAGAAACATTTATATAAAAAAAAAGAAGAGGCAATGAAAGAGTGGTTTGAACGCCAAAGAAAGTAAAATCCCGCTTTCTGATCCGACGATGTGTAGGTTTTGGGGGGTGGGGAATGTTAATACAAAGTGTTATAAAGGTGCTGCTGCTGAAGGGATTGCGCTGCTTTGATGATTAAAAAGAGTGTAGACAAAAAAGGTTGTGTTTTATACAAAAAATATTAGGAGTTCTTCTTCTGGTTATGCATCTTGATAATAAAAAAGGACCACCACAGTGTCAACCCTGAATTCCATAAACGATTCGAAGGATCCCCGCAAGAAAGAGCTTTTTGTTTTGAGTATCGCCTGGGGAAGAGTGAGTGAAAGGACGTTGTTTTTCTTTGGTGTGTGTGAAAATGAAGAGTGCGAAAGGAAGTTCAAAAGACATGCGAGTTAGGAGTGTGAAGCGGTTCTAAAAACAAAGTTCGTTCGTAGCCCGTATGTCCACCTTCGAAAGTTTTCGTGTCTGTTGGGTGATGTTTTTCTAGGACGTTTATTACAAACAGATATATGGTGGTAAAAAGGAGGAGAAAAAAACATACGCAACCCCAGGGCAAAAAATTGGGAAGGAGAATTTCGCTAACAAGAAAATATGAAGGCCCCACCGCTGAAAAATATGAAAAAAAAAAAAAAACACAGAGGTAAATATCACAGATGTCTAAGGTTGTGGGAAGTATCAAGGTACATAAACAAAGGAAATGTGTAAAATGTGTAAAATATGTGCAAGAGACGTCCTTCGGCTTCATGAGTCGTGGGATGCAGAGGAAGTATACATACGGAACGCAAGACCTTTACCGTTTCGATCCAGCATAGGCAGTTGCGGCGGCCGAGGCAGCCCAGTTTCCGTTGTCGAGAAGTGGGGAATTCCACTTGGGAATCGGACTGTCATCTTCAGAGTTACGTTGACCAGATCGCTTTCGCCCCTTGGCTGGTGCCTCTGTTCGGAGACCCATGCTTACAACTTGGAGTTGTGGCTTCTGCTGCTTGTGAGAAGGAGGCGTCGGGTAGCCATGGGAAGGAAGAGCGCGCTCAGGTGTTCCTTGCTGTGATAGAACCGGCGACCCTCTTTCCAACTTTCTCATGGCCTTGGCGGCATGAACGAGAACCTCATCTAAGAGTTCCTCTTCTTCGTCCGGGGTTTCGTAACGGGCTGCAGAGTTCCTGGCCATCTGTCGACGGGCCTTGCTGTTCGACGAGGTTAACTGAGATTGTGGCTCGACCCTAGGTGGGTACGACGGATTCCTCTTAATCTGCGAGTTCATGCTAGGAGGGGGCGAGATTAGCTGAGTCCGCGAGTGTCGGTTGTTGCTGCTAAGACCGGCGATGTTGGGGATCTCAGAAACCTGGATAGGTGCATACTCTCGGCTGGATTCCTTAAAGTCGCCGGAGGACGTGCCTGTCGGGCTCGAGACTTGATCGATAATCATCGACGACCTGTTTGACGACCACGGACCGCACCCAACTTGTGCCTCGATATCGTCAGCAGGGCTGACGGGGATTGATGTTCTTCCAGATAGCCTTCGTACCCTCTTGCGGAAATGTGAAAATATGCCCTCCTTTGTTCCAGGTGGCGACATAACACCTCGTCCACCATTTAGCGAAGACAGTGCCGCAGCGTGGGCGGGATTCGTGTACTGCTGTTGGCTGTTTGTCGAAAGTTGTCTTCCAAGCTTCTTTCCAGACTTTTCGTCGAAAGTTAGATGCTTAGTATCAGTGTGGTCGTGGTTGTTAGCTTGAGCGTGAACAGTATCCGATAGAGGAGTGATGGGTCTAATCGTTGGAAGAATTGGAATCGGGGCTCCAGTTCCACGAAGACCGTGCCATGTCGATCTCTTCTCAGTAGGTTGACGAGTCGAAGTTGGTGCTGTGATTTCGGTTTGTGTTATCTTAGGGCCAGCCTTAGTCTCAGATTGGGTGGTAGTTGCTGAGATTTGCACCACCGATGCAGTGTTAGTGCCAGCGAACGACTTCCGGAACCAAGAATGCTTAGTATTGAGGCTTGATTGAGGGGTTGGCTGTACGACCTGCTCCATCGAAGGACGAGCGAATTCGGACTGTCGGCTTCTGAGAGCTCGGGTCTGCGGCTGAGGAACTGGCTTTGGCTTTAAGGGGTCAACAGCATCAATGAAGTACTCATGAGCGAGTGCCTGCGTCGATGTTGGTCGGCCTCTTGGATCCCACAGCAGACACGATGTAACAAACTGAGAAAGGGAAGCTGGCCATTGCGACAGAGGTAGGTAATGTTGTTCAATCGACTGCGGCGTCATCCTTGGGAACGAAAATCCAAGCTTCTGTGCTAACCGGATACCATCCTTCCATTCACCACCGCCAATCTTCCTTCCACTGCGGGACTGCCAGTTTCCTGGGCTTCCCATGACCTCACACACTCTCCAAACCTGATCGACTTCGTTACTACCAGGGAAGAGAGGCTTGAGTGTAGCAATCTCGACGGCCATAGCACCAACTGCCCAAATATCGACGGGTGCACTGTATTCACCTGCCCTGAGGAGGACCTCTGGCGCTCTGTACCATCTTGTCGAAACGTAGGTCGTATATGGAACCTTGGAGTGCATCTCCCTCGCCAGACCAAAGTCGGCAATCTTAACAGTGTAAGCACCGGGGGTTGCAGGTGGAGTCATGCTCGAATATCGTCTAAAAGGAGCATTCGAATCATAAGAAGGACCGGCAGATGTAGAAACCAGAATGTTTTCTGGCTTAATGTCACGGTGGAAGAATCCTTGCGCGTGAATGTGTTCTAGGCCCGACATGATTTGGTATCTTAACACCATGTTAGTACTGAATTCAATTAGACTATCAAACTAGAAGGAAAAAAAAACCCACAGTATGCTCTTAACAGTCTCTTGGTCCAAGCACTTATGGTCTCTAGACTTCATAAGTTGATATAGATTACCATCCATGTATTCCATGGCAATGTGTAATTTTCTAGTTGTTGGATCTAAGAAGATATCTAGGGCGGGGACGAGATGAGGGTGTGGAGGAAGTTTTTGCAAAAATATAACTTCTCGTAGTTCTAGACACGGGGCGAATGATTCGAAAGTCTTCTTCATCGTCTTGATCGCAACCTATTCCAACTGTTAGAATATCACACCAGGGAAACGAACAAAATCGATACGTACCACACTGCCTCGACGAGCAACACTGCTGCCGGCGCTACGCACTTTGGCGAGCACAACACTACCAAAGCTCCCATCCCCAATATCTTTGAGAACATCAAATTTGTCCGTCAGGGACAGGGTGTTCCCTGAGGATATAAGAGACATCGTGAATTAAAGTCGTTCTATTCGGTAAGCCGTCATTAGTATCGAGAAAGGCAGAATGAAAATCAACGAAAGAATACAATCCCCTGAACATCACCAAAAATATACAAAGAAAATTAAACTGTCAGCCGTTCTTCCATGCGGAAGGAAATAGTGTCAGAAAGGCGAACCACAATTGACTAGCACGACCAGGTACCAGCCAAATGACCCCGATTTAGCCTTTCGATCGACGAAACGGGCAACCGTAAGCGTCCTTGAGAGAACGATGATTGTCAAACCACCGACTTTCGGTCTACCAACGGGTAAAATGAGAGCTAGGTTTGTAGGCGTCCGACACCTCTTATGAAGGTGATGATGGGACTTCTGTTGATAGTTGGAAATTGGGGGATGAGGAGTAAGAATGTACCTCCTTAGAAAAAATGGAATATGTGCATTTGGAGAAACGCGGTCGGCAGGCTTAAGAATTGCGCAACCATACGCCTGTTCAGCCTTCAGGAACTCGAAATCGACTCCCAAAGATTGATCCGGCCTTACAAGGTTTTGCTTACACCGCTGACCGCCCTCGTGGTACTAATTGTAACGATGGGTACGGAAAAAGAGGTATAGATGAAAAAAAAGTATAGACCCACTAACCTGGTCGGAACGACAGCCGAGATATATTGGGATCGGAGAGAAAAGAGTACAGGGTCGATGGTAAATCGAAATCCCAATGCGTGTAATTTCAAGCCAGAATTATAAGAAGAATATGCCCGCTTCACAGAAACGGATATATAAGTACTTGAAATCTCGGTTTGCTTGCTGACTATTATTAGGAGACCCTGAATTGAGTGTCCGCGGTTTATCGGTACTTGCGGAACGAGCGAGATGTCGGCAAAGGTTTTAAGCACGAAGCAAACAGTGCAGCGACTAAAAGTTATATATTTATTTTCCAATTCTTGTGTCTGTGTCTCTCTCTGATGCTCTGCTCTTGGAATAAAAAGGCAGGCAGACAGGTCGGCAAGAATGGTCTCCTTCGACTTAAGTTGACAGGCGACGAGTCTCTCCACGGGAGGTCGGACAAGAGGGTGTATGGTCAGGTCGAGTCACCACAGTGCCGCCGTTGACGCTGAGATATGGAGATAGTGTGAGATGGAAGGGCGGAAGACAGGAAGAGTGCGGATTGACGCAAGGAGGCGGCGTCTTAGAACGTCGGAGTAGTGCGTGGAGAAGGAATATGCAGTTGCGACTGGACTGTGTGCGTTGGAAACTCCTTGCAGTTGAATTTGCACCCTGTAATACGATACGATGCGATATATCCTGAATTACACCAAAATGAACGACCAAAACTTGCAGAAGAACAGAAAGGAAAAGATGATGTATAAAGGAAAGAAGAGATATGGTTAGACTTTACGAAGAGGGGGATGAGAGGAGGAAGAGGGGGAGAGAAGAGATGATGGTGGTGGTGGTGGAGAGAAGAGAAGGCGGATGGAATAGAGTACAGGAATAGGAGGGAGAAAAGAAATTATGGCCGGCGTCGATGATGGTTTCTCTTAGCAGAGTAATTAAGTCTTGAATATCCTAATATACGACACGACCTGGACTTGATTGATTTCAACGCATTTGCAGTAAATTATAACGATGGCCATGCCATGGCCTCGCCTGGGGGTCGTTCTGAATAAGGGACCAGAACTATAACCATGCCCTTGAAGACCGAAGGCCTTCGACAGCCAGTGCCCATACACCCTCACCTCAGTGCTCCGGTGCTTCTGGATTGACTTGACTTGATGGGATGGCCAATCCATAACGGACGGCTCAAAAGAAACAAACGAGAGGTGCCCTGCCCGAGAATCAAAAAAAGCAATCTACTAACCTGGTCTGGCTTGTAATTTCCTCTTTTTTGTCCCCTTACCGGTTTCTTGATTTGAAGTTGCTCTCTTCTCAAACAGATTCGCCAGGGGTTCGACAGAAAAAGAAGAAAGCAATTCTCGACGAGGCTCTCTGAAGCTGACTAGTCGTGCAGAGGTTAGACTGATCGTGGTGGAATGGACGATGGATGGACGATGCTTTCTATCAGGCGAGATAATATACGTTCGCGATGGTATATTTAAGAAATCAAAAGACCGACTGTGGTAATAGGTAAGTTAAAAAAGAGGTTGGGTCAGTTAGAAATCAAAACATTGCCCGACGATGGCTCTCATTGGCTTCCATCGCTGATTGATCGAAAGAAGTGTTTCCATCCAAGCTCAGCTTATGCATAGTGCAGAACTCGACCTCACAGGATGGCAAGCAACCGGTTGCTGAGGTGTCTATGCTTATTTGCTGCTCTGCTATCATCTTCCCCACATATAACTAAACCTGGTTGGGATGAAATCACGTTTTTTTTTCTTAGGTCAACGGGTCGTTCAAATCCAGCATCGTCTATATGCATGTTGAGTCCCTGACTTATCCTCAAAAGTCACGATTTTACTTCCATTCTGGAACCGATTAAAGCTGCAGGACCCAAACACTTCTTTTTCCCGCGTTGAGATGGTAACTGGTCGACACAAAAGTACCATCTACCGCTGCAATACCTCAGCCCTCATACAAAGATCCCAATGGGAGTGGGTAACGGACAGGTCTCGACTCCTATTCGTTCGGGTGTCTCACCCTCCAAAAAAAATTACTCTAGCGTGTTTTCCCTGCGGTTTACAGTTCAGTGACTTGCTTTTTGGTCACGGTTTCCCTGAAATGTTGCCCCTTATTCCAACCTAACTATTACTGCGTTGAGAGCGAGGTTTCAATTTTTTTCATTTTTCGTTTTTCATTATTATTATTATTATTTTTTCCTTTCGGACGGGATGGCTGGGATGGAAGACTTCGATGGGACGTGCCAAGCTGTGCGGTGGACCCCTTTTGTGCCGAATGCTTGCCGCTGGCCAACCGACTATGGCTCTATTAATGGTGTGCTGATAATTATCACCAATCGCCCAACAGAATCATTACAAACACCGTCGACTAATGATGAAGATATTTTCCATCATCTGTTGATCAATTGTGGTTGCTAGCGTTTAGGTCAAGTCAACGTGACTTCTTGATGCACGTGTGTGCCGTAAGCCTTGGTCTTGGTCTCCGGCTCGACAAATAAGACGATGCTTCCATGCAAAGACGGAAGCAGTTCGAACGTCAAATATAGTCAGGCTACTAGCATCGATCACGAATATAGAGTGCTTCAACGTGTTTCGTCCAGCCATGCTTTTTTGAGGGAAATATTGAAAACCACCTTCACCAATTACATTCAAATATATTCCCGTAGAAACTTTAGAGGTAGGAAGGATTCAAAGATCCAGCCGTTTCTTACAAACAACAGTTGCATGATCTCATCAGTCCGATTCCGGATGTTCATCGCGGCTGGCCGGCGTCTGAAAAGGTCCCGTCCTTGCATCTGCATGAAAGGCAACTGTCAAAGAAAGAACGAATTCGAATCCCTCGAGGCGAGGGATTATATCATATCATGCGGTGTCATCGCTATACTAAGTATACACATTTATGCCGCAGGAGTCATACGTTTGACATCGTTGCGCAGGGCAGTAGCAGCCGAAGCAACAGCATCGCCACCAAGCATCATTATATCTACATGCTTAAGTTACCCACCAGATCTTTTCCGAGGAAAATTAATCTTCCGTAACGAAAAGTGACAGAGAGGATTTCCAGAACGCTGGATCCTCTCCCCGCCTATACCACAAAATTTCCCAAACGCCTTGAACTGTAACGTACCACGCCACCAAAATTTCAGCGCGAGGTAGCACCCGAATCTCTGGAATATATGCACCGTCAATCACTTATGCAGGTTCGAAACCTTCGTGTGCCTTGCTCGCGAAGAAAGGATCTTTTTTTTTTCTTTGATGGCTCAGGCCTCTATCATATTCCTCGGGTATCAACCCGACCTCTGGAAGGTCCGAATGTCCCTCGCATATCGGGTTCCTCTCTAACACACGTGGAAAATCGGGAGGTAAGGCTTTATGTACACTTTGCCATCGAAGGAAGGTTGATATGCCCCTCCCCCTTTTTCCAAAAAGACGAAATCCATATCACTTTTGGCGATCGGTCCCGGGAGGCGATATCAATCAGATCTCTAGCGTGATTCTCAACGCGTCCGAGCGACATTCATTCGATACTCACCCCAAAGAGTTCGTGATTCTTCTTTTTTCGAAATGCAATTCCGGAATTACCAGATTTGGTGTTAAGCTCGTGAATTTCAATACAATTGAGACAAGGTCTGCGGCAGTACGGATACCTGGGACGTATCCGAAATTAAAAACGCATGGTCTGTTCTTTCACCTCTTTATAGCTCTTGGGTGTAGATTTTCGTTCGAGAATCGCGAAGACGCCTGGGGAGGACCCTGAAGAATTCCATTTCCCGTTGCAGGATGCAGTTTAAGGCAAGTGGGTCAATCTGCTGCACCGAAGCTCGGGGAACTGGGAAGGGGAAATTAGGGTTGCTTGTCAAGGATCATCCATCGCTTTGCAAGATTATTTTTTTTTGCCCATTCAACTTCCAACGGCGTGCGCCCATCGTAGAGCAATGTTCCACGGTTTAATGTTAATCTCTCATCTGATCATTTATGAGACCCCGCTAACCCACCAGGTTACCACTGAACTATCTTCACGGTCGATATTACTGATATGATTCGTTTACAGAGTACCTAGGTAATTTGTGCCAAAGAATGAAAAGATGTGGAAATAGGCTATGACACTCTGTAACCCGTGGGACGTTTCTCTGATAGTTGACATTCCGATGCAGCGACACGACGGCGGGCCTCGGGAAGGAAAAGGGAGGACGGAAACTTCACGGGTTCTGATACAGGGACGTCAGAGTTTGTCGGCGGCGGGGAAGGGGTTCGCACTGTAATTACTCAAGTATATACTATGAATGGCGGGAGGGTTTGAATTATCACGGAGAACTTTTCCTAACTTCCCAACCTCCTGGGGTTATATTCAGGAAGTAAGGGTAGTGTTATAATGTTCAAACGGAAGGTTCCGTGGTTTTTTCATCGATCAACTGTATAAAAGGGTAGTCAAAGGCGGTGGAGGAAGGAAACAAAATGTTTGGCAACCATGAAACGAGAAAAGTTTCGACGGGACCTTCGTCCACGCGAATGACTTGCATGACCGGCCGTAAGGGAGGGAGGGTTTGGTTCCATGGATAAACTGATTAAGTCTATATCACGAGATTGGGGTTCTTTGGTTTGGAGTTTTACATAAGCAGTGGAAACCGTGCAGTCCACAAGGGAAATTGGGATAACCAGGATCGTATGCACAGAGTACATAATGTGAAGTCGATATAATATTCGGGCTTAACGAAGTTCCTTCCATAAACTCAGGAGAGAAATGAGAACAAAGGATATGGTGGTTCATTAATCGATTGGCATAGTTGCTAATTAAAATTATAAAACAGCCACAATGCATGATCGAAAGATTGCAGATAGGTACATAAAGAAAAAATTTGGCCTAGAGGATGCATAAAAACAACTTCGACAAAGCATATGTCCCATGAAGATCAAAACATTACCTCTACGCCCGCTAAAATGCAGAAATGAGACCCAACTTGCGCTCGAATCTGTTGATCTGAGCAACCTTACCTGTGACTTGCCACATACCCCCCTTAAGCAACATGATCATTCACCCCGTCTAGTCTCCCACCGATAGTCCCATCACTCTCATACCTTTCTCTCAATTTCCGTTTACTCAACCCATCCAACTTCTGTCTCCAACTTGGCTTAAAATTCACCAGGAAAGATTGTAAACCCGGTCCCACCACAAAGAGTACTACAACCAATATCCAAGCCACTCGGTTCCCAACCACAGTCGACTCATATCGACTCCTTATTGCTTGATATATCGGTGGCCATACAGCTCCACCACAGACTCCGAGTACCTGCCATGAGGCACCCCACTTCACGTTCCTGCCTGATAGACCGCGTAGTGAGATAGCGAAGATAGTAGGGAAGAGTATCGATTCGAAGAACTGAAGTAGCATATGGAGTGCGACTATGGCCTCGGAATTTGTCGTCGTATACTGCAACCCTACGAGAAGCGTAGATGTAATGACACAACCGGATGCGAAGAGGAGGTACCACCATCGAGCTGGAAAGTAGAACATCCCCACCCCACCAGCGAGGCGGCCAAATGCAAGGAGACCTTCGGCGGACCAGAGGTAGGTGTTTGTTTTATTTCTAGTAGGGCTGTTAGTATTTTGAAAGTTTCAGGGTTGATGTCTGAAGAATACGTACACGTATCCAGGTGAGAATATGCTAATAAGGTTGGGCCCGTTGATGGTGATGATTTCTTGGGCGCCGGTATAGCAAAATTGGGCCCACACACCGATAAGCAATAGTGCCTTTTTTCCAACGAGCCGCCTTTGTGCATTCTCATCAAGTGATCTCGCTGGGCGCCATCTGTTGACTCGGGTTATTTCCGCATCTCTATGAACTTGTTAGCAGGCCTAGATTGAGAAGATATACATCCCAAGTGGAGGGGAGAACTTACGTGCACTCCGGTAATGGAACATACCAAAAGAACAATGCGAGTGCGAAGTCGAAGAAAGCAACACCGAGATAACCCCATTGTACGCTTATAAGCCACTCCGTATTCGATGACCTCTCATCCCGTCGGAAGATAACTTTATCGGCCAGTATTGGTGCAAAGACATTCCCAATCGCTTGAGCACCCTGCGAGAGATTCAGTCTGGCTTCCCAGTGTTCCGCCGGCCCGCAGATAGCAACGAATAAGTTCGCTGCAACTTCAATTCTACGTAAAAGATTTAGTTAGGTATAGAGAACTAATACTTTGAATTCCGTAAATTTGGAAACGGTAGGGGTCATACGTCGCTACACCGAGTCCGCTAATAAAGTTTGATATGATGAATCCCGGATATGTCTGCAAGACGCCGCAGGGCCAAAATACGATACAGCCGACACCATAGATAACTAGTCCGACAATGAACGTGATACGAAATCCGTAATGGCGGAAGATATATCCACTGAACGTTAACGGGCCTACGAAATAGCCTCTAAAAAAAAATTATTTTATTTTAGCGCTCAAATTCGAATTTCGGGAAGTTTAGCAATACGACGAACCCGTAATAGGCGCTATGCAAACCAATCAATGCCCCTTCTGTATTCTTTATTGTACTGGTTATTTTGTTATTTAGGACCTAATGGCATTTTTCTTCTTAGTCTGATATTTCATCAAGTCTTAACGGCGGAGCGTGGCGTGGCGTCTATAGACGGTTTGGTTCGACTCTATTTCCAACAGTTAGCGTGTTGCATGCATAAATAACCTCGTCGGCCCTAATTGACATCTCTCACCACAGACAAAAGCCCAGATGCGAACCCCCACAGAAAGAACAAAATCGTCACTATCGCAACAGGAGCAACCGATTCATAGGCACTCAGCTCCACAGCTGATTTCGATGAATGCAGCTGGTAAAAGTTGTTATTCGGGTCCCCGCCAAATCCCGGGTTGGGAGAAGGCTGTCGGAATTCGCTGTGGTGGGCAGAACCGACACTGTCTTCATGGCGCCAGTTGTCTAATCCGTGGTGGTTTTGCCCGCCGTTTGCTCGAGGGGATCGCGGCCCCATCCGAGCCGGGACTCGAAGTCGCTGTGTGAACGTCAACGCGGCGATTAGGAACTCATATATATTGACCGGGGTCTGAGGCGCTCGAAGTTCGAATCGTGAATTGTCGACAACTACTCTCGATCATGGTTTGAGTGTCTACGGAAGCAAGTAATTGTGCCGGCAAGCGGCATGGACTCTCAACGGGTAGCAGGAAGGAGATAAATGAAAAAAGTCTTGGGACCACATCTGAAATTTTAAACCCGGAGAAGCGCGATTAAACGGTTGGCAGCTGGCCCCCATATGATGTGTCTGTACCTCGATATCCCTGCCCCCATGACGGGCCTCCATATCCCATTACCCACGTTGCAAAGGTAAGTTAAACTCGATTAGCTATTAGTCCTAGCCTAAGACGGCGAAGAACTGTGCTAACGTCTTTTATATTCCGTCCTATATTTCGTACTAAGATATGCAAGCAATTCGATGTCAGAATTAAGCATTTCAAACCAAGAGATTCTGTCGACTAAGGGAATCCAGATTTCAAATTTCATTAATATTGCAAGCAGAGGGGCTGCCGATTTTCGAGGGTCCACCCTCGAGCTCTCGCCTTTGCGAATGCGAGAGGGCCTTCGGTTTTTGGAGGTGGACCCCCGCATTTTGCCGGTTGGTCGGAGAAATAAGATATTTCTCTTTGCAAAGGAAACTTGATTTCGCACGATTGCAAAGTAATTCTCATGGAGCCCGGCGATCCAACCGGAAGGCCAGTTGCCTGAATGATTTATGTCATGATATCTTGGAGCTTTTCCAGTTGTCACGCTCGCCTAACTTTAGCTTCGGAAACCCCAAAGAACCCCAGGAATTTTCTTCGAAGATTCCACGTCGGTCTTCGAAGACGTCTCCGGATCCTTAGGAATGGCTGTAACCAAAGAGATCCTCCATAACGACAATGGACTCAATGTTTGCTCTCTGCTGTCGACGGCGTAACATTGTGAGACAGAATGGCATCCTTCTAAAGCCAGGGAACCTATTGAGTGAAAGATTACCGACACAGTGCAGGGGTGGGCATGGCATGGCTTAAAATTGCCGTTTAAACTGAGATGTTCCCCCAGCCAAAAAAACCTCGTCTTCCTGGCATTTTCCATTTGACGTGCTCCAGGACACATCAGGATTTTCATGCAAGATTAAGTACGTCCCTTCTATAGGCAGCGGACGGGCCGCACCATGGGAGAAACAGCCTTTTTCGTCGACCATCTACAGATATACATCCTTCCAACTCGGTTGTACCCAAGACCGAGATCTAATACTTCCAAACCCCGTCGATGAAATCGATTTGTGCTTGGATATTGCGTTCGATGCAATTAACCAATGTAGTATAATGGATAATGGCGGTTCCCTCACCACAGGCACGCTTACCGCCTCGATAACCCAAGCTGCGACGACGACCAGCAAACTCTACAGCACCGGCATAACTCTCGCATCACCAAGCGAAAATGGAGGAAACCACGGCCCCACGGTCTCTGCGACCACAATCGTCTTTTTGGTGCTGGCATTCATCTCCGTCGCACTCCGGGTCATTGCGAGAGGTTTTATTGCACGAAGAATGCGCATTGATGATTACCTTATCCTCGTCGCCTTTGCGTTATCCTTCGGCATGTGTCTTTCAATCATACAAGGTGTGAACTATGGATTCGGACGGCATTCAAGTGCGATACCGTATGCCATGGCATTGGAGAAACAAAAATATCAATATGCGTTTACATTATTGTTCAATCCAGCGATCGCTATGACAAAGGTATCGATCTTGGCGTTCTATCTACTGATATTCAAAGTTCAAAAGCACTTTCGGAGATTTTGCTGGATTACCATGGCGGTGGTTATCAGTGCCGGAGTTGCGCTCACTCTACTCCTAGCGTTTCGATGCTCTCCTATCGGACTTGTTTTTGATCCAGAGTCGAATAGACAGCCATTTGAAGGTTGTATTGGGACTGTTCGGTAAGATTGGATCTCAGCCTCGCCACAAAAACAGACAGCTGATATTATCTATAGTATATATTTTGCTTCAGCACCAATTAATATACTCGATGACCTCGCCATAATCGTTCTGCCCATCCCCGTCTTGACATCACTCCGCCTTCCTACCCGCCAAAAAGCTATCTTGCTTGTTGTATTCAGCCTCGGGTTATTTGATATCGTCGTGGGAATAATCCGCATTCATTACTTCCAATTGACAGAAAGCCAAGCCCTCGACTTCGATTACAATGCAGCCTATTCATTCATGTGGGCGGCAATTGAGGTTAACGTTGGGATCGTCTGTGCGTCAATTCCGATGACAAAGCCTTTGATATCGAGGTTCTTTCCTGGCTGGCTGGGCTCAACATCGCTATCCGAAGGTCATCGGGATAATACCCATTACGACCCTACGTTTTATAATAACAGTCCCGGAACCCCGCTGACACCGCAGATGCCACTCGCACGCCGTGGCACAATTGGCAGCACAAGCCACAGACCATCAATTGGAGTCGCTTGGATGTCTGCTTATGGGGACACACACGGTGCAGTAGGCGAGTTGGGACATGTTGATGGTGATGGCAGGATTATATCTCCTCGAGGAAGACGAAATGCCCATCCTGCTAATAGACTTGAGGCAGCGCTCTGGGAGGATAATGCGATATTCATTAAGACACCACCCGGGACGCTACACAGGATCGCAGAGCGGGGACGGGAGCATCGATATGGTAGCCTTGAAAATGGCGGTAGTGGTTCTACTGCCGTCGCGCGGCCGAGTGATGCTAGTAGCTATCTCGAGCATATCCCGACATCGTCAAAGTCGCAAACACCACCCTGGGAGAAGTTAGAACTGGACGAAATCGATCCACTAGACTCGAGTGGCATCGTCCGGTCTCCTACAGCTCTGACTGGACCTGAGGAGGATATCCCACCTTGGGAGAAGCTTGAACTCCCCGGGTTGGATGATCCAAACCTTATGGGATTCAGCGAACCGTTCAAATCCAAATCATCGGCTAAATCCCCTGGGGAGTCTTCACTGAATACATATATTGAGCCAAAAAGAAAGCAGTCTCGCAAAACATCTACTTCCTCCACGGGCTCTTCATCGACCCGTGCCCCATCCGGGATATTTGGAATCGGACGCTCTCGGAGTAAATCTAGACCCGAAGGGCTCTCTCTAGAAATTCCTAACCGACATAGTGGCCAAATCCCCCAGATCTTTGAACCTGGTTCTAGAAAAACCAGCCAAGATACCGATATTTCACCAACTGATAAACGACGTTCTATGAAAACGGGACCAGAACCCCTTCTCCCGCCGCCACCTCCTGGAATGGACACCCCGGACGGCTCGACACCTCACCTCCCACCCCCAACTGTGTCCTCGATACACCGCTCAAGCTCATCATCCGGCGAAGCACCCCTCGGCGCCCGAAAAGAACAAATCGACGTCGCCAATGAAAAACAAATAGTCGAACCACCCGATGGAACACTAACCCCTATTGTCGACCCTCCACCTTGGGAAAATCTGCACCTCGAAGATCTAAGCAACAAATCAAAACCATACAACTCAACCCCATCACCTGAAGAGAAACGTTCAAAGCCTTCAGCTGCTCGTACGGAATCAACGAAGAGTGTTTCACTCATTCGAGATAACCTTACGCGAGAGCAATATGAAAAATTGGGGTCGATAATAGACCCTGCTACACCGGCTAGTGGGATTGTAACCCCTGCGTGGGCGAAAGAAGAGAATCTGCGGGAGGATGAGGGTGATACGCCTCCTGCGGTAATCGGATCTAGTACCGGGTTTGCTAGAGTCGGTGGAACGCCGACGAGGGTGCGGAAACTAAAAGATTATTTTGGAGAAGAGAATATTGGGGCCTTCATGGAGATTGGACCAGGAAGGTCTGGTAATCGTGCTGATGAGGACGATGATGATGAAGATGAAGATGAGGAAAAGAAGCGGGAGAAACGGCAAGTGTGAGGAAAAGATACAGAACTTTCTTTCAAAATAAGGGTAATATAAAAGCGAGGAAGTTCCAAAGAGGACATATATTTCTTTGATGTTTGACTTTGATTGATTATGAGCCCTTCTTTCTTTCTACCACCACTGCCATTACCTCGTGGAAGACATATTACGGCGTTATATTTCTGGCAAGATTTTTTCTTTTTTGTTTTTTCTCCCTTGATGGCTGGCTTTTGGGGATGTTATTTAGAGCAATGCTTTGGAATTGCATTTAGCGATTTTTTGCTGTCGGATTTTGTACAAGTATTATACCACTAGTTTTTGAGAAGTTTGCTCTGATTCGATATTTGTTTCTATTATGTTGCTTTTGAATCTAGAGTTTTTGTTTTTTTATATGCTCATAGCTTTACCTTTTACCTCAATGATATTTATATTTGACTATGGGACCTAGATTTCACTAGAACATACTTGGGTAGTCTTATTCGTCGGCTCTCCTCACTTTGAGTAACGTCAGTTCGATTACAGGGCCAAAGAAACTTAACTACCAACCGTGTTACTAAATCTAAGATCGATTCGCATTACGTCAAATCTTATGCTTAAAAGCTAGACTAAAAAAAAAAAAAAAAAAAAAAAAAGAACTTAAAACTGATCGGATCTTTACAGTCTCTCGACGCCGACCTCGCCGTATAATATTGAAATATATGCGCAAGCCTTCTGATTGGTTGGATATTGAAGTCCCGATTCGGGATAGTGTTGTTTCTCTCCCATATAGTTGACCGATAATTTATGTTCGAAGATATATAAAAGCCGTAGGTTAAACTCCGAGGGATTGTATTACGTCGTTTGGAATTGGGTTTTTAGTGTGGTTTTGATGGGAGTATGGGGATAGGTGGAGATATGAGGGGAGTTTGGATTTATATAAAGGGTCTTGATGTCTTTAGCTTTGGATTCGGTGGCAGAACGGAATACAAGGTGTCATTTTATATTGCGCACTCTGGTGTAGAAATTTTTTTTCTACGGATTAAATATTTCTTAGTCAGTTTCTAGACTTGCAGTATAACGTCAACGTTTCGAATTAATCTTCGATCCAACATGTCTGATAAAATCACAATTGCAGGGCGAGAGGTTGGTGCAACGGGTAAGTCCTCAGTCTATCTAAATACCTACGTAAATATACATTCTCCTAACTTTTCTCAGGATTCGGTTTGATGGCCTTCACCAGCCGATCCTTCATAATCACCGACACAGAAATATTCGCCTCAGTAAATGCTTCCCTTTCACACGGCGCTAATTTCTTCGTATTAGGCGAATTCTACGGTCTCCGTGATCCGGAAGATAACCTACACATGCTCAGACGCTACTTCACCGCTCACCCCGAGGCGGTGGATAAAGTAGTCCTCTCTGTTAAAGCGGGTATGAACTAGGCGACTCGTACTCCGGATTCCGGTCCTGCTGCTTTACATGCTTCAATTAAGAATATTTTGGAGAAGACGGGGAGGGATAAAATTGATGTGTTTTGTATTGCGAGGGTGGATAAGAATATACCGCTTGGAGAGAGAGTTATAAAGTGGTGAAAGAGTATATCGAAGCCGGAAAGATTGGAAGTTTCTGTCCGAGCGAGTGTTCGGCCGAGACGATTAGGAAAGCAGTGGCTATCCTCGGAAAAGAGAATATCTCCTGCGTGGAGCTAGAAGTATCACTCTGGGCTACCAAAATATTTGAAAATGGAGTAGCAGAAGTGTGTAAAGAGTTCGATATACCCATCGCAGCTTATTCACCACTTGGAAGGGGTTTTTTGACAGGACAGTTTAAGAGTGCAGATGATCTGCCGGAAGGTGATATGAGAAGGCATTTTGATCGGTTCAAGCCGGAGAATTTTGGGAAGAATTTGGAGTTGGTGGAGTTGGTGAGGGGGATTGCGGAGAGGAAAGGGTGTACGAGTAGTCAGTTGGGGTTGGCGTGGGTTAGACAGGTTGGAAGTCGAAGGGGTGGGGTGAGGATTATTCCTATTTTGTGAGTCCGCTCCCAGATATAGCTCCTGGCTCCTTATCGATATCACACCTGCGTTGGATTTGTTTGTGTGAAGTCGGTTGGGGATGATATGATATCTTCTTTTGAAATTATAGGTGATGCTAATCACGGGGATATATGGTGATAGTGGTGCGACAAAGCAGGCGCAAGTTGCTGAGAACCTTCAATCGGTCGAATTGACGGATTCTGAGATGGATGAGATTGATGGAATTCTCAAGAACTTTAAACCTACCGGAGGACGATATTTTGGACACTTGGAGGGTATGTTGTATCAATAATTATATTTAACAGCCGAGGTTAAGTGCTGTTGGATTTTGTCGATCGCGTTCCCGTGAGGTTTATGTTTAAGAATTGCGTTGGTCTGTTGGGTGTTTTAATGTGGATCAGTGTACCATGCCAGGCTGTTATAGATCCTTTGGGGATAATTGGTTGTGCCTGGATGCTATTTTAAGAAAAGGATAAAAAAAAGGATGCTTCGATTGTCTCCCACAAGTTCATAGATTCAACGGACGAAGACATTTACCCGATGTCTACCCGCAAAGATACATGCAACTACATTCTAGTGCCTGCCCAGCTGTGGATTGTGCAACAGTGGCAGGTGCCGCCTTTGCGGGTGTGTGATGGAACAGCGCTAGCAACTAACTGGGACGGGCAGTCGTAAGCTTGCCGTGCTGCCGGCCCCTGTTCGAGGTCCCAAGCCTTGTCTTGTTCGTTCGTGAAGCCTGTACCGAAGCAAATAAGTATCGAAGGGGCAATCTGCTGTTTCGTTTAAATACGGCTGTTGTTCCGTGATATCCAGCCAACGGTGGCTTCTTTTTTTTTCTAGGTTTCTCACCCGCAGTTCGGAATACGAGACCCCCATCCATGCATTTCTACCATCGGTCTTACTCACCTTCATCCTTCCCACTTCGCGCCTTGATCACCTCACCACTTCAGTTTCGACTTTCGAAAGCATCAATTACTTCTCCTAAACGACAATTAGCTTTGTATTAGCTAGAGTAGTATAGGCTTCTGTTCACTATGCAGGCCTTACAACGTTCCGTCGGTAAGCTGATGAAACGCTCGGCTGACGATGTTGATGTCGGAACCATCATCTCTGACGTCAGGAACTACGACGAACGGCTCAACAGGGTATGTCCAGACCACAACCACACGGATTGACCCTATATATCCTAATATCACGACTTAATCAAAATCTATTATTAAAAAATAAAAATAAAAATAAAAATAAAAATAAAATAAAATACTAAGTGGAAAATATAACCAAATATAGTTAATCGAAGACCTTACAAAATATCAAACTGCAATCTCCCAGTTACTTGTTCACCAAAATGCAGCTTCTAAAGAGCTGTCTGTGCTCTATAACCCTATCCCTTCGGAACGAGTTGCACTTGATCCGGCGCGATTACAAAGAATTGAGGAATATCAGGTTGTTGCGGCTGAGATGAAAGAGGAGCTTAAGTCGACGGCTCAGAAGGTCAATAATGTGATTAAACAGACCAATGTGGTGAGGGTGGGTATTTTTAGCTAGTTCCTTTGCTAGGTATAGACGATGGTGCTAACGGGGTTTTAATAGGGCTGCCTGAAACCGGTGAAGAAGTCGTTGGATAAGAGGGAGAATTATAAGGTATCTATTTGCAACGTTTATCGGTGTTTTTATAGGGAATGAATCGCTGATTGGTGGTAATTAGCTTGACTATGAACGGCACACCTCGACGGTGGAAAATGCGCGTAAGAAGGGCGCACGCACCGAGAGGTATAGGCCTACGTACCGTGAATTTATACACTATGGGATATAATCTGACGAAAGGATGATTTAGAGAAATGGGTGCCCAAGCCAAAGCAGAACACAACCTCGAAGAATCCACCGCAAAATACCAAACCCTAGACAACCACATCCGGGTCACCGTCCCGCCAATCCTCGACGCAATTGGCGTCTACATACCCTACGTCCTCCACGCACTAACAGAAATCACCACGGACTTCGTCGGTATCCAATACCGTTTCATCAACGACTTCGCTGTCCGCCACAGTCTAGTAAAATATGATGCCGTGGAGGAGGAATGGAAACAAGATTTCATGCCGATAAAAGAACACGCCGAGCAATTTAAGCTCCTGCAGAATGGAAAAGCGGTGCATAAACCCATGGAGATGAAGTATTCTTCACCTGGTTCTCCGGTTTTGGAAAAGAAGGGGTTTTTGTCAAGGAGGCAGAGTAGTAAGACGGAAGAGGATATTGGTCATCCGATCCATAGAGTGAGGACTAGTGATCCGCCGCCGTCTTACAGTCAGTCGAATCAATTAGACCCACCCGGGGGACGACCGATGTCGAGACAACACTCTGCTGGAAGCGGGCTTGGACTCGGTATTGAAGGGAAAGCTGCGCCACCAAGACCAATATCAAGAAAATCTTCAAGCAGCATCTGGGGAAAAGATAAACCTTCGGACGGATCAATCCGCCCAACCGTTCAAAAGATCCAATCTTCAACATCGGTTAAATCATTCCAACCCGAAGCAGCAGCAACAACTACGCCCCCAACCAGTACTTATGGAACAAACGGGATGAAATTAACGTCTAAACAATCTTCAGCATCGCTAGCTAGTGCTGCTGCTGCTGTCGCAGCGAAGAAAAAGGCACCGCCACCGCCCGTTCCGTTGAAGTCGAAACCTGCTCCGAAGCCGAGGGATGTTTATGTAGTTGCTTTGTATTCTTTTCAACCTCAGAGTAAAGGGGATTTGGAGTTGAGAGAGGGGGATAGAGTTAAGGTTGTGCAGAAGACTGAGAGTGTTGAAGGTGAGTTTTATCGTCATATATACTTACCTGTTTTATATACCATATGAGAGGGATTGTTTTGCTAATATTTGGCGGGATTGATTAGATTGGTGGGAGGGAGAGATTACAGAATCCGATGGGAAGACCAGGAAGGGATTCTTTCCGGCGAATTATTGTCAGATGGAATAGACTTTATATCAGTTACGAAAGTGTGACTTTATGGCTCTTTATCATTTCTTTTTGTCTGGGGATGGACTCTTTCGTGATTTATTGCATGTTGATGACTGGTGTATGTAAAGGGCTTTTTATCATTGCCTACTTATCTAATCAAGGGTCAGGCAGCGTTAGGTGCCGTACTTGACATACTTGACTGGAGATTTATAGGAGGGGATTAAAGATGGGGGGGGTATAAACCTCAGTGATTTGTTGGGGGTTGGCCCCATTTATTCCTGGTCTGAGCTTGCTCCGCTGCTAGCCTGATTTTATATATTTCTTCATGAAAAATCACTTTGAAATACGGTCCCTCTCCACTTTCCTGAGTTGAAACCTGGGTCCTTTATTTCAGGGATTCATAATTAGCAGCCCAGGTTGAATGAAGGTATATACGCATATTAAAGGCTGTGAAGCTTATAGATGGATCAAGAGAAGAAAGATTGTGAATTTAATGGAAGTATGCTCACGTGTGGCTGGGGTGTCGTCAAAGGGAGGAAATATTGATCCGGAGCTTTGTGACATTGCTCTCGATATTAGGGAATCTGGGCGATTCAGATTAGCATGGGGCTTCTGCTCAAGAACCATGTACATCCGTATATTGATATATGGGTGTATTTGTCTTAAACCTTGTTCGATTTGGGATGAAGCTAGATACGATATCGCCCTTCCTATATATAAGTATACTCGAGTAGGTTGTATATTTCTGCAAATACTAGTCATAGATATCATTGAAGCCAATGAGATCTATATACGGATACTCAACATACCTAAAGCAATGAGGCAAGAAGCACGATTCGCTAGAGCGAGATCATGCGCATGCTTTCCGGGTATTTTGAGGAACTGGCTTCAAAGCCTTAGAAAACATATAACACACAAATCTGCGGACCAGGATCTAATAACAGGCTGGTAGGCTACACACTAATGCGATGGTTTCAACTGATGTAGGAAGATAAATTGATGCTTCAATACTAGTTGAAGCCTGGATCACTTGATATCATTAGTGATTAGATGTGGTTTCATAGGTTGGCACACTTGCTTGCCTATCATAACCTTAATGCGTGGTGGACATGGGAGAGGCTTAGTGGTTCAAAGGCACCGCGGATACCGGTTTGTCACATATTTAACCTCTGACCCTGATCAGCTGAATCGATCATGATATCAGAGGTTAGTTTCTACTCGATGGTTTTAGTATTCGAGGCGGATGGTTAAGCCTCGCTCCGTAGTTGCGATTCGAATAATCAAGCTGGCCATGCAAACTTTAAACGAAGTACGGAGCCATCCTCTACATCTCGCTAATGGGAAAACTTTCATTTCGTGATAATACTGGACCACACTGGATAGTTAACTTATAACGGTGACACGATTATAATTTCGCAAGCTTCTAGATATCGAGATTCGGGGATTAGCCCATCAAGACAAGCGTACTTTTAAACCTTTGCAAGTGCACTGTTATAGAAATTGTATTTAACGAATTCAATTGGATCAAGCTTTTCCACGGGCTGTATGTACTCTTGTAGGGCCCTGCTGGCTGATTCTCATACGATCGTATTTATATGCGTGAAGTTAAGACGTGTTGGCGTGGTATTTTTCTTTGAACATGTTCTATGCTATTAGCCTAGTCTCGTCACCCCCACGGGAATTGATATTGCATAATAAATTCATTTTATTTCCTAACTTTTGGCTGATTGTAGTTAAAGGATGAAGTGCGGTAACGTTATAGTAAGGCCGTAATCCGCGATGTATCAGCTCTCGTTACTTGATTCTGTGTATAAGCATCTAAGTACATATGCGGCATACAATGAAGCTTTGTATTTCAATATCGATATGTCTCACACATGTTGATACTCGTTCTCTGCCCAACGTCGCTTGATAAGCGGGTACTCTGATTTTGTTAACCCAAGCTCCACACCCCAAATACGGCAACCAGGCGAGTG
This sequence comes from Arthrobotrys flagrans, assembly GCF_004000055.1. Classification (NCBI taxonomy): domain Eukaryota; kingdom Fungi; phylum Ascomycota; class Orbiliomycetes; order Orbiliales; family Orbiliaceae; genus Arthrobotrys; species Arthrobotrys flagrans. The sequence continues at coordinate 3,918,727 of NW_027137556.1, forward strand.
TATTACAGCTTTTTCCGCACGTTCGGCCGCCTTGGCTTCTATTGCCCATTCACCATTGTTTGCTATAGAGGTGAATATCTCCCATTGGTGCTGTGCCCATGATTTACTCCCGAACCTCGGATCGAGCATGGAGGCGCGATCGAAGCAAGCCGGATACCACCCAGCGTCACCCCAGTTCATGATCCAGAGATCGCCGTTATTATCACGAACGAGGTTGTGCGGCTGGAGATTATAGTGTGTGAATACAAGTGGGAGTTTTTCAGCCATCGGGCCATTTTAACGGCCCATTCCATCTCCTCTTGTGCTTTTTTTTTATTGTGTCGGAGTACTGCCCACCAGAAATTGACCACCCTGGCGATATCTGTGCCTGTGATGGCGCCCGTTGGCAAGCCGGCTTCGTCGAAGTCTTAAAATCTTAGGGAACGAGAGACTCCTGATACCTCCTGCGTATTTATTAGTTGTCCGATGCATAGTTTCTAATACGTCTCGCAGCTGGAGGGCCAACCTGATTGTTTCCTTCATATCGATTCGAGGGAAAAGATCGTGTAAAGTTTCGCCTGGAATATGTTCGAAAATACATAGAGTATATGTACGCGGACTTCTAGTTGGATTGGGTCTCTTAATTGCCCGTACGATTGGAGATCTGTAAAAGCAGGTCTGTTCCACAATCTCCATCGATGGTGTGATGTATAACCAGGTGATACACGTGTTAGTTCGTATGGGAGCCGGCATTCATCTATTAAATTGTTCGGTTCTTCGGGCGTCGGGTGGTATTCTAACCAGTCACAAAAGGAGGCATTTTCTCCGAGCCTCAAGTTTCTTGACCAAGCCTCGTAGTTCGTCATCCGGACAAGTTCTGGTTGCTTCGTCATCACTCTCTGCGCTAGTTTCGCAAAGCTTTTCTATGTGAGAAGCCATTCTTAGGTCAGTGTAAGTTTGCATAAATTAGAATCTTTGGGGATGTTGCGTAATAGATTGCGATTGGATCTGGACAAAAGGATAATGCAAACTAGGCGGAAGGCAATCTCTCAAATATAAAAACAAGGCTGGCTCGGATATCTCCTAAAACTTTGTGTGACGGTTTAGTATACAAGTTCGACGCATCGTATTTTAAATACCACGTGCGGTGACTCGATAGTGGATGATCAGTTAACTTATGGTAAATCGGTAAACTAAATTTAGGTTAAATCTACTACGACCTCTGTAAATAAAAAGAAAGAAAGAAAGAAAAAAAAGCTTTGGAGTACTATTGATCGCATTTTAGGGTTTGCCGCCGAGCTTTTTTTTGTCGAGGCAATTGAGCATATATAGGTATATCTGTGAGAACCTTAATATAAATATACACAACATAAATATATATTAGTCTGCCGCTAGCGAAGCAGTTGTGTTTCTTTCTTTCTTTCTTTCCACCATAGCACTACACCAGCCGTATACATACCTGACATCAATATCGCCACATCAGCGCTGCCAACAGCTAATATACTACAAAGATATATATTTTCAAGGCAAGTTGAGTCTGAGCATGCAAAGGTCCACCATTCCGTCCCTAATCGAGTTTGATCTCATCGGAATTACACGCATCCCACGAACGTACATCGCGGCTAGATACAGGAAACAATCTATTTTATATTTTACCCCTGATAATTATATAAGCATGCGTCAGAAATCTCTAAAGCAATTTACTAAAAATAGATATATACTTTTGGATGAACGCAATAATTAGTCGAATTGCTCGGGGACAACCAATCCCCAAATTCGGCGTCTCCCAACCGTTTTCTACGGCCAACCACGTGGCGGTACAACCACTCACAAAATCGTATGTGTCATGTTTTCAAAATACTTACTACTGAAACTAATATTTTGGAAATTTATAGCACGATACTAAGAGTACTGGCGAGGAGATTCGGGATGTACAAGCAAAATTAGCTAATCTAAAAGGGGAATGGGCCATCGTAAAAGAGCAATGGGCTGGCCTAAACGGGCAATGGGTCCTGCTTAAATGGGCCATAGGAGGAGTTACAACCTTGGTAAATCTTCTCTCTTTCTCATCTCTTTTTTATGTTTCATGTTTAGCTAATTTTTATTAACAGGTTCTGGGTCGTATCCTCTTTGATATCAACGTCATGATGAAGGTTACCGCACTCGATGATCAGGTTGCCGCCATCAACGAACAGTTGGTAGCGCAAAACGTGGATATCTAACACCTCTGGGAGGAAGCGAAAGAAACTAGACAGGAAATGAAAGAAATTAGAAAGGAAGTGAAAGAATTTAGAGAGGAGATGAAAGAATTTAGAAAGGAGATGAAGGCTGACATGGTGAAGCAAAAGGAAGAATTAATATCAGGTAAAATTGTTACTACAAAGCTGGAGGAAGCGATTGGTATCGGCCGATGTGATCAGGTCAGATGCAGGCTCCGAACCCAGGCACAGAAAACATTATAAAAATATTATTAAGCCTGTATATAGTAAATACCTTGCCAAATTCCAAAGGAAACTCCGCCCTGCCATTTCAGAGCTTTAGAACTATTACACACTTTTCGAGTTGTCTACAGTAATACTACGCACTACTAAGGCCGATTACGACAGATCAGGAGCTGAACAAGATGATTGATAATACTAATAGCAAGCCGTGGCAAGACCCGACCATGGGCAAGAACTTTTGACCCTTCACTATATGGATAGAATATCTGCAGTTGACGAGCTGTATAATCTGCGGGGTTGTGCTTGCCGTTAGTCATATTCCACCTCTTCCCCACCAAAATCCTTCTCAGCTCCAAATTGTTATAGATATCTGCTCAATACTCCAGAATCTATGTCATTCTTATGTCACCTCAAGGGCTCCTATAACACTCAATATAATATTGGGTACGCTGAAAAAAGAGCCGTCCTCCATAGATCCAAAATTGTAAAATTTCAACCCAAAAGCGTCTAAATCCACAAACTCGGAGTTACCCAAAGAAAATGAGAACAAGGCCAATAATCTTTCTCAAAGCTCAAGATGAACATTCAACGTCGAGGACTAAAGTTGTTGTTAAGCATCCATACCTAGCTAAAAAAACGAGTAGCCACGCTCACTCACAAAAACAGCTGCAGGCTTAAAAAATCTTCTAAAACCCTAACCTTAATATTATGCTCCTCAAAATTATTTATAGACTGTTAATCTAGAAACTCCTATCCCCAGGTGACCTCAAACTCAATAACTGGCCCACTGAATTTATCTATCTACAAACTGCTCGCTAGTGTGTAACAGGGGAAGCAGGCGAAAATGAATGTGCTATTGTACGGGCCTTCGGTCTGATAGCTATGAATATGGCTCCAACCTGCTCTCGATACTCTCTTTAAACAATTTCTTTGGTAATCTCAATTGATAGGCCCTTTTTTTAGCAGAGCATGACCACCAAGCCAAAGAGCAGAAACTTTCTCAGAATCCAATCTCACAGAACCTGCCCCCCCCCCCCGGCGGCCCATATCTACTAAGCCAAAGAGCAGAAACTCCCTCAGAACCTAATTTTACAAAGCCTCCCTGTAAAATTGGGTTCTGAGGGAGTTTCTGCTCTTTGGCTTGGTATTTATGGGACGGAGGGAGCTCTGTTGGATTGGGTTCTGAGAACGTTTCTACTCTTTGACTTGGTGGATATGGGGCGGAGGGAGCAGGTTCTGTGAGATTGGATTTTGAGAAAGTTTCTGTTCTTTATATAGCTTTGTAGATATGGGACGAAGGGAAAACACATGCGATCTCATTGGCTTATGAGCTTATGCGCGCATTATACACGAAACTGCGCATTATATCAGATGTGAGTATTTTGGAACAATCAAAAAATGCAACATACTTTGCTGCATCAAATATACTCGGTTCTAGTGTTTTGGGATAGGTGCTGTTTTTGTGGATCAGGTTGTGTTGATCCTGTTGTATCTTGGAGTAAGGCAGCTCTCGTTCTCATTTAATTCCCGTCAATCCCTGCACCATATTCAGGACTCGAGTCAGAAACTCTCAGCTTCGAACGTTTCCGCTCGTAACGATGCATATGTATGCACGGCTATGCCGGTATCAGTTCCTTCCCAAGCTTCTTGGAATGCAATGCAATAAACCGTGCAGGATCACGAAGGCATATACGGAGATAGCGCCAGGGTGGAACTGTTAGCTATTAACTGATATATACGAATTATAGGCCTATGAATTGCCTCTATGCTCCTTTAAGCCAAAGCTGTGCTGGATCTGGTGTAGTACTGCGGCATCGATGGTTTTGCAGTTGTAGGAGAGTTCAGATATTTTGGCGGCGCCACAGAGCTCGTGAAGAAAGATGTCTGCAGAAGTTTTGACGATCACCGAAGTAATCATATTGTCTCAGAGTCTAAACTAACTACTTCCTTTCCGGAAAGAGGCTTGCATGGCTAGGGTATGTAGAAAGAATTACCAATTACGAGATAGAACTCTGCACGTTGAAGCTCAATTTGGTGAGTGTACTTGAGCGATTGAGTACTTTGAATGGTGGAACATCTCTGTTACCAATCAGCTATGGAATTTTTGATCCTGATCCACCGCTGGATTCCGGTGATCTACGGAAGAAGGGCCCATCGCAATATGAATTGGCATGTGGGGTATTTCCAGTTAGCGCAAACCGCCTACCAGGCTAGCCGAGTCGGGCATTGAAATGCGGGTCGGGAGGTGTGATTTCGTTCCGTGCGCCTGTTTCTGAACATTATTCTGTGGTGTTTTTGCAATTGCCCCGCTACTATATTGAGGACTCTAGGCTCGATTTCAAAACAGATTGCTGAATCCCCAACCATTGATCCACTTTGACTAAGTACTTAGGTACGTATCGTCAGGACTATGAACCTACGAGGATGGAAGCTGGAAGGTTGTTCGTTCGGGAACTCTAGCTAACCTACTTTGGAATGGGCCTTGACGGTACGGCCGGAACGTCAGTTACAACCGAGAATCAGCAGGCGTGGAAGGAAGAACTAGCGACAATCTCGAGCACCCGGGCCTTTATGCGATGGATTAGATTGGAAGCTTCTTGACTTGGAATGAAAGGTTATGATTTGATGAACAATTTCAAAGCCTTCGCTAGCTCCCGTAAATTGTAGTAGGCTGGGTTGATCGTTCGACTGCCATGTGGGGATGTATACATTGCAGACCGATTAGAACTGGGAACAGAGCACAGGAGTGGAGAATGAAAAACCGACGGAGAGAAAAGCGATTAGGATCAAGAACAACAGTGAAGTTATGCCTCTACGAGTCTAGACCAAGTCACATTAGCAGGGATTTAGATTCGACCCTTGGTGGATACAATTGAAGAGCGGATATCACGAAACCATATCGTTCCTTCGACCTACTAGGCCGACGTGGGAGTTTTTTGTCTTACAATGCTTTCTTCTTTTTCTTTCCTACTGGCGCTCGAAGATATATAAACTGAACAGAAAGTCCAAGGAATTTTTTTTTCTGAAGATTGCCATTCCCTTTGCTATCAGTTCCTAGTCCTGTGATAGCACCCGGTCAAGATGAAGTCCTCAGTTTTCTCCTTTGCTGCCTCACTGGCGCTCCAGTATATCGGAGCTGCGCAAGCCGGCGTTATTACGCCGCTGTCGCCTACAGTTTCGATTAAGAATGGGACTGTGCATGGTATTAAAGACTATGTTTGGAACCAGGATTACTTCTTGGGTATTCCATATGCGCGCCCACCTGTTGGGCCACTTCGATTCCGTCCCCCACAGCACATCAATACTAAGCTTGGGAACATTCAAGCTAAGAAGTATGGAGTTCACTGCTTTGGATTCGGGGTATGTGGTAAATCCCTTCATAGCCTTTTTTTCCCCTAAAAATCTAGTATGCTAACATTGGTTACATAGTGGGATCAAGACGGCTTTGAGCAGTCTGAAGACTGCTTAACCCTCAACATTTTTCGGCCAGCCGGTATTTCATCGAATGCTAAGCTCCCAGTTGCGATTTGGATCCATGGCGGTGGATTTATGGGAGGGGGTGCACCAGACCCACGATATAACATGACATGGATGGTGGATCAGTCTGCACAAATTGGGTCACCGATTATTGGAGTCACGATCAACTATAGGCTGAGTGGCTGGGGCTTTTTGGCTGGTTCTGAAGTTGAGGGAACTCAAAATCTCAATGCTGGATTGAAGGATCAGCGATTGGCCATGCATTGGGTCAAGGAAAATATTAGAGCCTTCGGTGGTGACCCTGCCAAAGTTACTATCTTTGGTGAATCTGCTGGTGGCACCTCCATTGGATTGCAACAAATTGCCTTCAACGGCCGCGATGACGGCCTCTTCCGCGGTGCCATCCAGCAGAGCGGCAGTGCTATCTCTTGGGGTCCCACCTCTTCCCCTAAGGACTTCCAGGAAGACTTTGATGCGGTTGTGGCGGCTGCCAGTTGCGCCGACCAACCTAGCCCCTTGAACTGTCTGCGAAATGCTCCCGCTGCCACCCTTAATGCTGTGTTTGCTGACCAGTGGTGGCAGCCCGTCATCGATGGACAGTTTCTAACGGAATACGGCAGCCAAGCCTTGAAAAATGGGAGGTATGTTAAGGTGCCAACCATTGTTGGTACTACTAGCGACGAGGGTGCTTCATTTGGAACGATTGGAGCTAACAACGACACGGATATTGCCAACTATTTCGGTAAGCAATGAAACCTTCCGAGCAGATCCTAGTAGAAGCTAATTAAAAACATATACTGACGTGAAATCCCCCTAGCCGGTGCTTCTAAATGGTCTTCTGCCACCATCCAAGAGCTCCTTACCCTCTACCCAGCCGACGTCTCCATCCCCCCAGCTGAGAACTTCACTGGCCAGGATGACGGAACTTCGATAAATGGTGCTGCTTACCATCGTGCTGCCGCTTTTGTTGGCGATTTTATGTTCATCGCCAACCGCCGACACACCGCCGAAATCCTTTCCTCCCAGGGCGTGCCAGTCTGGAGCTTCCGATTCCGTGCCCTTTGTAACGGCATCGAAGCATATGAAGGTGCAGGCCATTTCTCAGAAGTTGGATTCGTTTTCCATAATCTTAACGGTGAGGGTTATGTCGGTCCTTATGACAATGGGAATCCACTTGGTGGACCGAAGGCGGCAGAATACGCTGGCCTCGCGGACTTCATGTCCAGGAGCTGGATTAGATTTATTGCTCACCGGGATCCGAGAGTTGGCACTAGCTCTTCGGATTTGAAGTGGGTGCCTTATGGGCATGGGGCTGGAAAGAGGCAGATCGTTTTTGATATTATTAGCACTGGTGGTTCTTATATTGAGACTGATGACTATAGACAGGAGGGGATCGCGTTTATGAATGAGTATGCTCTTCAGACGCACAGGTAGAACTTTGGGGTTGGGGAAAGAACGAGCAGATAGGGAAAGGATATGTATAATTATTAATGTATCACGTATAAGAAATATTCAATTGAGTACATAATTAAGCACCGAGATTCAATACTTTCTCTCGGGTAGTTACCGCATGGGATTTGCAAACTTGACGAGCTTTTGGATTGTTCTAGATCCTAAGACGTTCTATAAAGTAGTTGAATCACCTTAATTGATTCAAAGGCTATAAATTTGAAGGTAGGCGCTCTTTTCTCGGAAACCCTCGGTGTCCTGTACGGTATTTCCAACGTGTGTCGACATATTTGGCGACATGCTGGCGAGCTAGGCGTCGTGTAGGTAATTATAATTGTCTGGTTCTCGGGACTTTATCATTACGCTCTTGAGAGTTCCAGATTATATGAGAAGCTCATGTTTCCTTGGGCTTTAGACAATTTAGATTGAAGTACTTAGTGATATATCGAGGTCGTTAGATAATAATAGTCCTTAGTCTCGTACCTAGAGTCCTAACTCTGGGGTAGAAGGGTGTCGTGGGTGGTTTAGGGTTGTTGCGTTTTTTGTGTTGCAGAATGTTCCGGCAGGCAGCAGGATTCCAAAACCTAACCTGGTCTCGCCTTCAGCTTCCTAACCTCGCCCTCGTCTTCTCTCAACCTCCTAGACTTCACCGAATCCCTAACTACACCCAATTCCCTAAAACGCGCCCTCGTTTTAACGTATACTTCCAATCGACAACCTAACGACTCGCTATATCCCCGTCTCGTCGCCAAATTTACACCATGGCCGACAACGGGTCCATTCTCGATCGCGCCCTCGACGAGATCGTGGCCGACAGATCTGTATGTACCCGCGCAAACCCCTGACCATGTTAGCTCGCATCCAAGAAATCTCACTGATATTTCTGCCTGCTTCAGACAAACAATCGAAATCGCAGACGCGGTCCTGGAAATCGTACTCCTAGAGATGGCGTTTCAAAGGTGCGGCGCTCCTCCATTTCCTCTGCTGCAGTGTAACACAAAACTAATCCTAGAGCTTTCTAGGCGTGTTCTCCTCTTCCTCCTCCTCCTCCTCCCTCCTGCTCCTCATACTCTTGATATATTACCATCATCACCTACCTCATATTGAACCTGTATTGGTTGGCAAACTGTGCCCCTGTGTTACCTATGTGACACTCGAACACCTCGCCACTATTGCATCATCTTGCTGTTAGCCAGGACAAGCCGTCCATCAGAGCACCCTACAGAGCTGTCGCCTCTAGCTCTCGCCCTCTAGCATTTTAGTCAGCTGCTTGTTCCTTTCACAAGCCTCGACAGCCTTACAGCTATGGCAATTGGCACCTCCGACGCTTACCTTTATTTACCACGACGAGGGGGGAAACGACCTGGATGATAACATATCGTCTTCTTACATTACAACACATTCCTGACCAAATATTTGCGCTTTTTTTCGTCGACTCTACTGCTTTCTCTCTCCACTTACAGACTGTGCTAACCCTTCTTGGGCTTCTTTCTCCCGGTGATTCTTTACAGCAACCTCGCCCTCAACGTGATCCTCCTCGGTATATATATCTCTTCATAAACCTCTGTTTGGAATACTTGCCACTGAGTGGGATGCTAACATTATTTTCTTTTCCTTTTGTCAGAGGTAATTGGGTCCATGATAAATACGATGATGGCAACAACCACCGCTCTAGAGAACCCCGTGGCGATGGTGGAAACCGCGAACCTCATCGGTATGACGTCAATTTCCTAGGACATATGTGATTTACGGTTGCTAACCAACATCGCAGTAGCTCGAAAATTCGTGTCGAAAATCTCCACTATGACATCGGAGAGGCTGATTTGAGGGTATGTTCTGACATGGCCGATTAACAACTTATAAAGGGCAATTGCTAAAGTCTTGGGGAATAGGATGTCTTTGGCCGTGTTGGTGACATCCGCAGGATCGATATTACGTATGTACCAATGCTTTTAATCTACGTTTACCCGCTCTAACTAACATCTGTTTTTATATAGTTACGACAAGGCTGGGCGCTCTGAAGGCATTGCCCACATTATCTACGCAACTTCAGACGAGGCAAACCTCGCAGTCAGCGAATTCAACGGTGCAAATGCCAGAGGTACACCCATTCGGGTCAGACTTGCATCTCAGCATGAGCGGGGACCTGGTGGCCCTGGCGGACGACGAGGCGGTGGTCACGGGGGCGGAGAAGGCCGCTCGTTGTTCGAAAGAGTCTCCGGAGCACAGGATGCTGATATCGATGACAATTCTGGTCGCCGTTCGTCTCCACAGCGCAGAGGCGGCCCACCTAGAAATGTTCAAGAGATGAGACAGAATGCGAAAGAGTTGGGCATTGATCGTTATATCCCCGGTGACCGCAATGGATCGCGGGACCGAAAGCAGCCACCCAGACGTGGAGGGATGGGAGGCGAACGAGAGAGACGCCGTGATGGTGGTGGCCGCGGAGGTAGGGGCGGTGATAGGGGCGGTGATAGGGGCGGTGATAGGGGCGGTGATAGGGGCGGTGATAGGGGCGAGAGGGCTGGTGCTGCAAATCGACCAAAGAAGACAGCAGAGGAACTGGACGCTGAGATGAATGACTACTGGGGCGCTACTGGTGGAGATAGTACTGTCCAGAGTGCCTTTGGTCCGGGTGGAAGCGGAGAGATTGCTCTTCAGCAGCAACCGCAGAATGGAGACAGCACTTTCATGGCGGAGGTCAACGCTGCAGCTCAGTCCTCGGCAATAGATGTGGATGAGGACTTGTAGGCTGCGCGGCACAGGACCTTTTCAAAAGTTCCAACAATAGGCGGCCCGGACGATAGAATGCGGATTTGATCTACGAGGAGAAGAAACCTTTTTGCTTTTGAAACTTGTATTACTATTACACATATTCTTCTGACATTCGACGAAACATACGCATGAGATAGGAACGATATGAATCTTCTTTGTTTTTTTCGTTTGGTATAATAGAACGATCTTTCGCTTCCACTAGCAAACCCAAATTAAAATCTCCATTCAATATCAGCGTTCCTAGACTCTAGAGAGTAGCCAAGTTTCCCAAAATCTAGAGGCTAGTTCAACGAGACTAATGCATTGCAACAATCACACTCACGCATATTGAGTTTTTCAGCGCCCTGTACGCATACGGATGGGTTATATATGTCCTAAGCGCCATATATACTAAACGAAGGCCGGGGAGTCAAATTTTTGAAAGAAGTTCGATAGAAACTCGAGGCTATGATTGTTGGGGGTTAGACTCATGATACTTGCGTACCTGTTGTTCCTGGGCGGAAGTTCTAACATGTTGGAGCTAATACAAGATATAGATAGGTCGTTATCATGCGCGAATCGCAAATTCGAGTTCTCTTCGAAAAGACCAAGCCGGCCCAGAGCTGATTCCATACCTTTTTTCCCTTCCCTTTTCTTTTCTTTTCTTTTTTTTGCTCGGTTCTATTCCCATGAGACAGCGTTATTGCTCGAGGCTTGTTAAAATTTTGTTGCAGCGCCCTTGGCTTGCCTGCGTATACAGGCCCACAGATCATAACTAATCATCGGGTGGATATGAGCTCTTTTTCTTTCCGTTGGTGCATGTACCCAACAGCATGCCGATGCTTGGCCCGTATACCCAGGAATGTTAACATATTTATACCAAGTGCTATGTAACCATAAAACAAGGATTGGGCACTTGAGCCGACCCACACGGGAAGTCGAACTGAATAATAATTTTATCAATTCCCCCCAAATTGATCGATCGTACGGCCATCCTAATTAGTTGAGAATCAGGTTCTAATTCGCGTAGCCTTCTTGTAGAGAATCAAAGTTGAAATCTGAACAGGAGACAATTAGTTAGCTATATTGAATTCGTTATATGCTTAAAAAAAACAGAAAAAGCTGCAACTACAAATATTATGCATGTTGAGTTGTCTCCTGCGCACTTTTTAACCCAGCTATCGTCTGCTCGTGAATAGGGGGGGGGGGGGGTTTGTCTTAATATTACGGCGCCGCGCGGCCTTGGGTTCGAGCCTTGTTGAAATTCCAACAACGAAAATTTATGTATATGCATATAGGGTTGGTCAGCCGAAAAGGAGCTTTTTGGGCGGGCCTAAGATATTCCGGATGCGTTTCGTGCAAATGGAATCTCTGCAAAAAAAAAAAAAAAAAAACCCCTTACGGTTTTATTGATCAGTCGATAAGGACTCTGAGTTTGTGATAAATGGGCATTGGATGCAGACGTTGCTTTTGGTATAAATTTTCGATAGGAATTGCGCAAGGGATATTTTCGATTGATTGGGTATATCGAACCCCATTGTGTATTCCCTTGCTTCTGAGGGTTGAAACCATGCAAGCGAGCGAGGCTGGCTTTTGGGCAGGAGTCAGGCTGGACACGAGGCAGGTTATATCAACTGGCAACTATCGAGTCTTTTTTTAAGAGTTTTGAACACAAAGGACGAAGAGACTTTGACATGGTATGAAATGCTTCTCTTCTGCCAGCTGCCAGTTAGGTTTCATAACTAGTCTTTCCGAGCCGTTCAATTGGAATTTTGATCTATGCTTTCTGTCATATCTATATATGGTATATGGGGTAGTTATCTTCGAGAAACGTAGTGCTTAGTTATTTGATTCTGGCGTGTGGATTCAATGTATGTGTTATATTACACTAGAATATGAAGTTCTAGGCTGCTTTGAATCGAGTTGGGTATCCGGTGGGGGTTTCCCCTCGTGAAGGCGCCGATTCGTAACGTAGAATATAAGGTGAACGATCGCGTGAGTCGTGCCATGTGAATATACGTATACTATTTAATTCAACTTATTTCGATACTATCTCAGAATATGGTTAGGGCCGTTTTGAGATTCTGTGGTTTGCTGTCTTAATTTTGACCGCCTGGTAGAACAATACAAAGCGCTACAAGGGTGAGACGGCGAGATGTAGTCTTAAGGTATGTGCGCCCTATAAACACAAATAAGGATACATTTATATGACCCTGTATTTAGGTATCTGGGCTCTCTCGTGAGCTTCGTTAGTAGCGGGATTGGGATACACAGGTGCAAGATGGTTAGTTGGGTTAAAAATGGACGGGTTCCCGGCCATAATGAGTTGAATCTACATAGCTTTGCAGGTATAGTTTATAGTTGCGATGAAATTGGTATTATTGCTTGAAGCTACAGTATCCCCAGCATGACTACCACAATGCAGGGGTAATATCGTCCCCGTCATACTCATCAAACAGGCTCTGGATGTTGGTGTTACAGTTCTACCCAGGTCACAGCTGAAAGTTGTGTCGGTATCGGAATGTTGCTTCGATGGCCGGTTGGTTTTCGTTGACGGAAGCTTCTCTGACACAACCGCCGGCGGCTAGAGGAGTTCTTTTTGGGATGATAAACAGGACCGCAATCAGAGGTTTCTTCTTTTCTTAGGAGTGTAGAAGTCGGGTTTTCGGGTTGTGATTATTGCATATCCCAAAATGCTTTGATCGCTTCGTCGTTGGGATTGGGTAATACGGTCTGAGGTCCTGGCTTCTATGAAGCACGAGGTTTATGTGTTAGTGTATGGGCTGGTGAACCCAAAACCACAGGGGTCAAAGTTGGATGGTTTCAGGAGAATATGGAATAACCATGGTTGGTGATATTCTCTCGAGGTGGGTTCGTCTACTTACATTGGGCTGATCTAGCGTGGACGACAAAGGAACGGCAAGAGCAAAGTTGCAAGTAAGAATGGAGAGAAAGAAGAATGCCGAGGCCTGCATCGTCTATTATGATTTCCCCAGTATGCGCAGGGGTTCGAGCCGCAGAGCTGCAAACTAGCTTCTCATTTGGAATTGAGTATTGGAAGAAGGTCGGTAAGGTCGATTATATATATATTCGGAGAGGGGAACGTGCGAAGAAGAAAAAAAGATCTAAAAAGGTATCGAATCCGACAAGGTATTTCTCCACATACGCAAATCTTTAGAGATTTCAGGAAATAGACACGACTTTATAGATTTTAAGCTTGGGAGGAGCCGCGCCCGGAATCGTGACTAGGGTCATGCTCATTGTTTTCTGCATTCTTGTCCCCAAGAAGTATCGGTACTGCAATTCCGGAGGGCACTTGCCCGTTTTAGAGGCACCCAGCTGCGATTGGACAGGGTGGTGGGTCGGAATGTCTGGGCATATCAGCATTCTCCTTGATATCATGCAATAATGCTGGGCTTGAAAAAGCAAGCTGGGGGCATTCATTTCTTGGCGATGGGACAAGGAGTGAAACACTTGCAATCCAGGGGGTAGGTCTCACGAGATCGTGTTTTCTCTTCTTCACATTCAAATGGTTAAGTTTTGTAGGTTGTCGCGAAACGAGCCGCTTTGGGCCTTAGCGACATCGTCTGTCGGTGGATATACGTGACGTCAGTAGGTAGCTTTAATTTTCCACAGGTCCGCTAGCCGTTAGATTGCTGAGCGGGGCGTGACACATCTCGCATAAATCTTGATTCTCGTCAATTCTACGAAATTATGATAAAAGAACTTGGAATCGTCATCTTGGGTTATTTTGCTAGATGTCAAAAGATTGGGTATGTTTCGTTTAGCTCGAAACTCTGAGAGGGAATTTAACCTTAAAGTTGCAGTGGTTGACTTGAAATCGTGCCACAATGACTATGGTTACCAGCTGTACACTACGGTAGCGATGGCTCCACAATTGCGGGAATTACCAACTTTAGATATATGGAATCTATCGTACGATAATTATTTTTCCCGCTCTAATCGTCGACCGTATGAACAATTGTCTAAATCTATATCAGATCGATAGATCCGGATGTTGACGTTATCTCAAGCTGCAACTTACGATATATGTACGTCTCTTTCGATGCGCAGTCGTATATACGACGTAACTATCGCTTATGGCAGTTGCGGTTGTTCACGGGGCCAATCGGTAAAAACCTCAATGACGGAACGGGAAGTGATAATACTATGACAGTGTGGAACTCTGTGTTCATGCATGCATTGTGGCCGCCGATCTGGCTTGGCAATTTATACGATCGAGAGATGTGTATTCTGAACGCTAGTTTGGAAATTAATCTGGCCCGCGGAAATGGTTTTGAAAGAGTTTAAGTGGCTGGTGGTTATTCGTTTGTTTGATAAAGTGTTAGACATCATCATAGCGTAGGATCGTAAGGGTGGGTCATGGGAAAGTGTTCTTGATAATGCTAGGAGGTGGCAAATACGTTGTAGGTAAAGAATGATTCTGATGAAAATAATGTATGCCTAACTAGGTGCTATTCTAAAGCTAGGAGTCTTGTTTAAGTTAATTGCCCACTTGTCATTCTTGATCAAACGGTATTCCAGACTGAACGAGACTTTATAAAAATTAATATACGATGCTTGTAAGTACGAATACACATCCATAGGGTATATAAAATACGTTAAACCCCGGTCCAAGCCTACAAAATAGAGTACCTCGACTGGCATTTGAGCCTTAAGTTTATAACTCCAAACAAAAAAGGAGCCAGAGCTTATAGAATATCAATCGTGTTATTACTCAGGACTTCGGAATTTCGGAGAATATTCACTCCGTCTAAACGGGTATCTGAGAATGGGGATATTGAACGAGGGAGAAGTACTGAGGAATTTGGTATTGGAAGAGCGAATACTGGGTAAATCAAGAGCCCGATCACGTATGCGAAGGCCGAAAAGCGTTGGAGTGTTGCGGTAGAATTATTCTCACCACACTTCGCCACCATTAAATCTTATTCTTCTGTATATAGTTGTACCCCATGATGTACCGACAAATTATGAAAGCCTACGAGCTATGGATCTGGCTATACAGCTGTGCAACAATGGGGGTAAAATATCTTAGAGTTGTTAGGATCCTAAGGATTGTCGGCGAATACAAGAAGCCTATGGTGCCACCCGGAGTCTAGGCTCTGTGCAACCGCGTGAATATAATGATTATTTGTCAAGGCAGCAATACCGGTAGCTGAAAGCTAACACAGTGCATCCATGGTTCCTTTTGCCCCTCAGAAAAACCAAGTATCTACTTTTGGACTGAATTACTCTCTTATTCTCCGATTCATGTCGATGTGGAACCTCTGGCCTCGATCCTTCTCGAGTTTCTGTGTTGAAGCCCTCGAAATACAACATGGTCACACAAAGAACCACACGTGACCTCAAATCTCTTGAGTTCATGAACCTTTTTGTTTCGCGTTCTGCAAGCCGTTTCCCAACCCCCCGTCCGAAGGCGCAAGTTTCCCACGGCTCGCGGTGCTGAACCCTTGAGTTCATATTGATTTCGTGGTAATGGTGATGACATTACCTAGATGGACCGCTGTCTGTTGTCGTGGTAACAAGAACATCCTTGATGCAACACCAACAATAACTAGCATCCGGCTTGGTCACCCCTCATTTGTATCCCGCATCTGCAGCAGCCAAGAATCTTCAAATTGAAAAAAAAAGGGTTCGGGTGTTTAGCCTTATCACATCGCTTCCGAAGTCTTGGGGCCTTTGATTGGAGTAGGTTATTAAATCTTGTACTTCTAAATATTCAAAGAGAACCATTGTTTGTGATACTTGGAACTCAGGATTTCGATATTCGAAGTTACCATTGGACACGAGACTACGACATACCGGACGTCGAATATTTACATTCTTGGAAATTGAAAATAGTACGACTGGAAGCTAGACTACCATCCAAACTTCACGAAACGATACCACCTCGAATCTAAACATCGCTCCCTCACCCATTTTGCTAATATCGACCCCCCGCCGCGGCCATGAAGGGCCGAATAGGACTTCGTATAACCTCCAGCATTCGTACGTCGCACTCAATCCCTCTCTACCTTATAATGCTAACACCCATTTCTAGTATTCCTCTTCTCCTTCATCCTCTTCCTCTCCGGCTGCATCCTCCAAAGACGATCAATGCACACTCTAGAACGTTACTACGACACAATGCCCCTCCCAGAAACCCACCCGCTAGCATTAGAAAAGAAACGACGGAAAATCCAAGCCGAGAATCCAACGCCTAGTAGTGGCAATAAAAACTATAATCACGGTGGTAATCAACGAATACTATCTACGTCATCGCGACAACGGACGTCTCAGGACTTAATATGGGAGCAGAGACAACAGCAGTTGGAAATGGAGTTACGGAGGGAGAAGGAGAGGTATAGGACCGTGGGATATGTTCAGTTGGTTGATGACTTTACGTCTGTTTGTTCTGCGGTGCTTACGTTCAACGATCTCGATCGGGTGGGGAGTAAAGCCTCACGGATATTGATATATCCCGAAAGCTGGGATATGCAACTCGAAATCTCAGAGTCTCAACAAAAGGAAGCACAAAAGACACTAGCTATCCAAGAAAAGACATTAAACAACAAACGAAAACAAAAGAATACCAAGAAAAAGAATAAGAAGAAAAATAAGAAGCAGGAGGAAGCAACGAAACCATCTCACGAAGAAGCAACAAATCCACTCGACCCACCACCGCTGATCCACGAAACATCAGCAGCAGATAAGTCACCACAATACCACACAGCAAGGAGACTACTCCACCTCGCTAGAATAAAACACTCCGCCATACTCCTACCGATGCCAGATGACACGGTTACCCCATTAGTACTGCTAAACATGACGGATTACAAACGATTGCTATATCTTCGACATCCAGCAGTTATTATGAAAAATATGGACGAAATGCTGTTACACTCTCCCGCGGCGGCGGTTTCGGCACCTAGAGATAGGGGTGGAGGGTTATCGTCAAATTTTTTAATGGTTGCACCGGAAGACGGGGAGTTGGAGTATGTGATGAAAAAGGGAGGGGTTATAACTAAGGATTTTGGGGGGTTGGGGAAAGTAGTGGAAAGGATTTATGCCGCTACGGCTATGATTCTTCCTCGGTGGCCTTATGAAATTTTTACATCCGACTTTTTCGATTCACCGGTTGGAAACGGTGGAAATCGAGCATCAACATGGTTACCATCGAAGGTACTAAACGAAGTATATTACATCTTCTTCGACGGTGGAAAGAAAACAAAAAACGGAGAATGGGAAAAAGTACCACAACCCTGGACACTCAAAAGTTTGGAAGAAGATGTAGCGCCAAGATGTCAATCGGCTCAAGAGATGGGGGATGGTGAAGAAAGGTGGGATTGTACAGCAAGGAATGTGTGGATGACGTTGTATGATGGGTACAGACAGCGAAGGATGGAGGTATGTGGGCTGGATTTGGAGGCGTAAAGAATGATTGAGTATTCTTTTGCATTTACCATCTTTTTTGGAGTTTGGTTTCGGCCTTGTTTAAATTTGCGGCAGGTATCCACGAAGTAATGAACATTGGTATGCCGGTACCGCATGGGGAGATATTGGTGTACCATACTTTGTTCGGTGGTAGGCAGCGGTCGGGACACATGGGGGTTAACTACGGCGTTCCTGGTGAGCATTTTGGTGATTTGTTTGCGGTTGCTTGATTTGAACGGTTTCTCTTTTTCTCTGGGTCTGTGGCATCATCGGTATGGTTTCAACTTGTATTTATCATCTGGTTCGGCGAGCTGTATCGTATATCAAAAGCATATGGTTTCCGTTAATAGCGGTGCGAAAGGCGTTCCATATAATCACCCTTACCACATCATGAAGTCCTCCGATCGAGGGTAATTTTTTCAATTTGTCTTCCCGAAAATATATCAAAGCAACCATATCAAAGATAACAAAAGTAACACTTCCTGATAAAAATGCCCAAAAACTAACGAATGAACCATTCAAGAACAGCGAATGGAGATTAAGGAAAACGCAAGGAAAAAAGAAACAAAATTCAACATCCCATTAACCCGCCACCCACCATTACCCGAAAGCCACGCACAAGAATAATATCCCAAAAGTTGTCCCATGAATTGATCTTACTTTCTCCGTTGTTAATGCACCTTACAAAAAAAATGGAAATGATGTAATTTTCCACGTAGCCACGGCTTTTCTGTTGACCCGCCCTTGAAGGCAGTTGCTGGGCCGTGTTTGTTCCTCTCAGCATCGTCCTCCAGAACCATCCAACCACCAGGATTTAGTTATTATTCTGGTTGTTCAAGATCCTGAGGATGTTGATGAAGAGGTTGATAATATCTAATAGTTATCCCACATGTTAACACAAATCTTCAGCGAGGGAAAAGGGGGCATTTTAAGACTTACCAAGATACAGACTAATAGCCGCAGCAACCTCCT
The DNA here is from genome assembly GCF_004000055.1 of Arthrobotrys flagrans. Classification (NCBI taxonomy): domain Eukaryota; kingdom Fungi; phylum Ascomycota; class Orbiliomycetes; order Orbiliales; family Orbiliaceae; genus Arthrobotrys; species Arthrobotrys flagrans. The sequence continues at coordinate 3,937,233 of NW_027137556.1, forward strand.
CATCCGGTGTGAAGTGGTGCATAATCATCTGTGTATCCACCAACACGTACCCGGAGAAGATAACCACCGCGCCCACGCTGTAAACCATCTCGAACCCGCTTCCATGGCTAAAGAACATGCTAATGAAGCCAGCTCCGATCAAAATCCACAACGAGGTGAACAGAATCCCCTGCCATTGTGTAAAGTCGTATTTGGTCTGCAAGGCGAAGAGGGTTAGACCGGCGAAAACGACAGCGGTGATGACTACAGCTTCGAGCACGATTTTGGAGTCGTAGAAGGAGGTTATGACGGCGACGGAGTAGGCTTCGAAAGCGGTGAAGAGGCCGAGGAGGTAGTAGTTTGTTGGGTAGGTTTTACGTTTCATGTAGACTGCGATCTATGTTTGGAGGGACTCATGTTAGTTTGCTACTACCATTACTCGGTATGTTTTCTTTGCGTAACAGTTTACGCATACGGTGTGTGAGGCTGCGACTTTTGGTAGAGAAAGGGAGAAGGCTTACCAAAGCTCCGATGCTTCCCAACAAACTGATCCACATCATCCAGCCGTTTGTCTGAATCCATGTTTTGAAGCCGGCGGAGTAGAATGTAGCGGCGGAGACGATACCGGTGGCGAGGAGCTGGAAGAACAGAATGCTGTAGACTTTAGAAATGAAGCGTTGGCGGATCGCAAGGGATGATTCTGCGACGACAGTCTTGTAATCTGGTGGAAGAGCATCATCTGGTTGATCGAATCGCGGACTTCCGAGGAGCGGTTCGGCGGATTCTTGGGCTCGACTGCTGCTACCCGCTTCGTGGTAGGATGGGGGGGCTTCTTCGTCGTAGACATGGGCAGGCAAGGGGCCGGAGGCCTTCGATGGTGGTGATGCCATGGTGGTCGGTTCTTTGACGTGTAAATGCGAATAACAGGATAGAACCTGTGTATATATGTCAGACTGGTTGATTTCGAGAGAGGCGGAAGCGGGGACTCGACTTTCGAGTAGTTGTGGAGTTCGCGATGAGGTTGACGACGACTTTATTTGGTGGCGGGTGAATTGGAAGGTGGGATGAACCCGGCTGTGACGAGATGCCCGCCGCAACATAACAGGTTAGCCTAATCACGTGATCATACTATTGTGGAATGCCACAGTGTCAACGCAGGATTCACGGCAAGGATGCATAAATTTTGAAACTGGACCAAGGGATGCCTGAATACGAGTGCCGCAATTAGTTTCGCACCGGTAGGCTCGAATGGATACCTAGGCAAGCAATAGTGGACGGCAATCAAGACCCCACGATGAAATTAATTAACTCGTAATCTGCGATACAAAATTTCCGTTTCCCCATTTCCAACAGATGCAATTTTCGACTTGATAATCCCATTAAAAACGAATCCATCGAGACACAGAACCCATTAGCTTGTTACCGAGAATTAATGCGATGGATTGCGTAAAAGTCCCCAAGCAATCGATGACCACTCAAAAAATTAAAGCTATATAGAATAAATCCATCGGAATCATATCAAACTATGTTAATGCCGATGTACCAGAATCCTCCGCCCTCGAAATCCGTATGCTCGGGCGCTCATTCACAAACACCTAAACCACGGCTTCGGCTTCTCAACCTCGTCTTTTCCTTGTTTCCAAATCTTCCATACCGCCTATGAAACCAATGCATTGGTTTCCATCAGTGACTGCACCCGCAATGCCTCAAGGGGTCAATAACTCACCAGCAACCCACTCGCCAAAAACAAAATCGCACTAAAAAACGTAAACGTCTCAACCGCCGCCCAGCGACCACATTGATCTTTCGGCTATATAAAAATAAAACATCACAAGTCAGTAACCCCTCAGCATGGATCTAAAAGAGAGAGTGTGTGTGATACTAACCCGTCCGCTCAACCAAACCCCAAACCTAACCTCCAAATCCCACGCCTTCTCACACTCCATCCCGTCAACGATCCAATTGACCACAACCCCAAACCCCGCCAAATAAAACACAAAAAATCCCAGATCAACAGGGAAAAGTGTATATCTCCAGAATATTAGACATCCGAAGGAATAGATTAGCGAAGAGGAGGATATGATGGTGGTGTAGATGAATCGACCGTTTGGGGAAGAGATGTGGAAGTCTTTGAGGGTGTTGAGGTAGTGGCCTGAGATTCCGGTGATTATTATGGAGGTTAGAAGTTGGGAGAGGCGGAGGAGGAGAGAGAGGAGGCGGGGGAGGTAGAGTTGGGCTGCTGATGACATGGTGGGTTGTATTGTTCGGTTCGGTGGTTGCGATGGGTATTTGAGGTTAAAGATGATGAAGTTTCAAAGACCGATAAGAAGCTCGCTGAGCTGTAGTTTTCGTTGTAAATATTGTCAAGGTAGAAGAAACGAAATCGAAACCAGCAGAGTATAAGATAAGAAACTCGTGAACGATAAAATAGAACCCAAGGAGTTTGAAACGAAATACGAATTAAAAGATGTAAAGAACCGTAGATGAAAAAGTTAAGAATAAGAAGTCGACACAGCCAACTAACAAAGATTGAAATCAAGTGAACTACCGATCGGATGAGAGGGTCGAGAAGTCTCAGGGCCAAGCCGTGGTTTTATATCTCGAGGATCCTCGTAAACTTCCATAACAGTAAGGTATAAAAAAGAACTCGAGTCCAGGCGCTCGAAGTAGAGTCAGTTCGCTATCACCATCACACTTCATGCATACCATGAATTTCTAAAAATTACCATCCCAGGGTCCAGGACTCACAGACCTCGAGCTCGAGCTCGTCGTACTAGGATTCTAGTTAATAATTACGAACAAACCTCATCCTGACGAACTAGGAAGAAATACTTGCTACTATTCTTATCGCCAAATCGATCGAAATCCCCATTGCAACCCACTACCGCGCATCGCACACGAAGTTTCAAGTTTCAAGTTTCTAATTAACCAATCGCTAAATACTGTCAAAAAAAGGCTGGCCCGAACTCGCCGAAAAAAAAGGTCAAAGACATTCTGTCACGGTGAGCCGCAAGGATTGCCAAAAAAGAGGAAGCGCCTAGAAAAAAGTGGCTGCGCCATGGATTCCGGGATTCTGGATCCCGGGATGTGTACCAGGGGTAGGGAGAATAGATCGATTCGATGATATCCATTTCGACAAAAATATATATTATTTACCGATTTTATGGATGGGTGGGTAGGGAAGCATCAGCCCTACAGGTCTGCAACTCGACGGGTCTCAGCATCCACATCTTGAAATGCGTCGCCTAGAAACCTCAAAACTTCCTCGAACTATCTTCACAACCTCTCACCCACCACATACCACCACCTACGAATTTCAATTTCCCGATACCCCCTCTTCCACCTCCTATTTTCAAAATGAAATTATCTTGTATATTCACAAAGTTAATGCTACTCGAAATCCTCCACTTTCCATCCCAAGATCCTTTTCGTGTTGCTCTTTTCCTGCTATTTTGAAGCCCAAAATTGTCATGTGACCTTCGAAATGGGATGGAGAAGAAGACGAGGGCGTTTAGGGGATTGGAGGGAACGTCCGTGGTGGGAATATAGCGTGTGGTGGAATTTATAGAAACTGGAGGTGATCGTGTCGTTTCTATTGGTTACGCTTGAAATTTGTGTTGGAACTGGGAGCTACGGTTAAGCGCCTTGCAGACAGCTAGGTCAGATTTGGTCTTGAATGGTACCGCGGATTGTGAAACTGTCAGAGATTTTAGGGCCGGTAGTAGCAGAGGGATTTGACGGGGCCGAGTCTTTCTTCTTCTTTTGATGTGGCGCTGGGCTGATGAATTTCTACATTTTTAGAAGATAGATCCAAGGCAGGGTAATGTTGGATTGAGCTAGGCTGGAGGCAAAGGAGGCTTTCCATTGGCTGTTACTTGGGTAGGCTAACTGGAATAAGTTCTACAACAGGAACGCGGAATTGCAACGTTTTGGTATATGCATAATGGACGAAGAATTAGAGCCCCATAGGAGGGAAATTTAGGACAAAAGGGAGAAAAGTGTATTTGGTAATTGAGAATCTAGCTCTCTTGCAGGCGAAGTAGAGATAAAAGGATGAAAAAGTGGTGTAACGGATATCTAAACCAAAGCGAAGCCATTGATAAAAGAAAAAAGCGGACTAACGAAAGTCACAGCATCTGGCTGTGCCCAAACGAAATTATGCATAAAAGAGCGAAATAAAGAAAATTCCTTTCTCTGACCCCGCAATCCATCTTTCGCAACATCCGTTTAAGCTCCAAACTTCGTATTCTCCCTAGCCCGCCCAGACAACCTAGTCCTCTCATTCCTATACTTCCAGAAATACCACCCACCGACGACAGAGCTAACGAGCCAGAGCAACCAATTGACGAGATCCAACCACATCGCGTCGCGCATCTGCTCGATGTCGTGGTTCCCTTCGGGGTCTTCGTGCATGTAGAGGGAGGCGAAGATGGCGAAGACGGTGAGCCAGCAGATGAAGAGGACTATGTCCCAGATGAAGAAGAAGCGGAGGGGCCAGAAGGGGAGGGAGTAGAGGATCTATTCAGTATCTTGGTTAGCATTGAAGGAAAATTTAGTGCCGTTTATGAGGTTTGCGTGGTGTGTGCGCGTATGGTTGTAGAATTCCTAGTCCAAATACTGTGAGAAACCAGCCCGACCACATGGCGACTTTGAGCTGCGAAAATTTGATGCCACAATCGCCAAGTTCGTAGAGTTCCAAAATGCCGCTGCCGCGGACCATATCAATCACCTGACGATTTTCATCTTCAGAACTGCGATGAAAAACAGCAGGACGGCCCGGTCCACCGGCCGATCTGGCATCCAAAGTCGTCTTGTGACTTTCGCTGACTTTTTGGAACATCCGGCATCCGAGAATTCGAAAACACCGGGACCGGTATCATGACCCAAACCGTCGGGATGAGTTCTGAAGCTCGTGTGGTGTGTGAAACGACTGCCGAGACCGGATTGTGGATCTGCCTGAGCATAATAGATTCATTGGTGATGTGAAACTGTTGGTAGCTCGCCCTTGGTATATTCTTAGAAGTTCTCGAGAGTCTGTCGAGATCCATCCTCTCCACCAGAAATCTTGAGCTTCGACTATCAGGATGTTGACGGTTCTGGGGGCCGTTTTGAAAGCCAAAGCCGTCATGTGATGTTGAAGCTGTAGGGGATGTTATCCTTTCTGCATCTCTTTTGGTAATCATCCTTCGGAAGCCCCCCTCGAGAATCCTTTCATCGCTCTTTCCGAAATCTCCAGAGAAAGATGGAAATTTGTGATAACTTTGATATTCCGGCCTATCGACGGTCTTGGAGCGGTTTCGCCATTCGAAATCGTCATGTGATTTCTGACCTTTGGGGTGATCTTCTTGACAATCAAATCACCATTGGTAAAGTTGTCAGGTCTCCTTCCATGGTACTAGAGTTGCTTTGGAACCGCAATATCCTCCCAAAGGTTCCATGGCCGCCTGGAGTTGCTCTGGCTCCGAGGCTCTAGAGAGAGGCTTGCGATAGCTTCGAATCCAACCTGTCGACAGTTTGTGGGCTGTTTTGCGGTTCAAAGTGGTCACATGACGTGACATCATTCCTAGCACTCGAGATTACCATCACCGGGTACAAGACTATGCCATCACCACCGCTCTCAACATGACTTCAAAATATTTCCGAGCCTTTTTGCCAAGCCTTTTGATCAGGATGCGTCGGAGCTTTGGGGGTATTTTGTGATTTTGACAGGTCTGTTGAGGCTGTTTTGAAGTCCAAAGTTGTCATGTGACCTTTTGTTCGTTGTGCGTGGACGTAGATGATGATGGGGTTGCGGATCTCCTCCGCTCGCTCTGGAATCTGGAGTGGGCAATTCTGAAGCCCAAAGTCGTCATGTGACCCCCTCCACCTCCACCTCACCGCCAACTGAAGTCGTGAAATGACGTCATACCCACCTCTCCGTACACACACACACTCACCCCAAAACGATCTACCTTTGCGGAGACAACGGCTTGGGGATGGGGGAGAAGGTAATACTAACAGCGGTAACAATGCTCAACCCCCCGACCACAACCGCCCAAATCCACCTAGCATCGGCGTGTTCCCCCGCATCGGTCGCTCGGGCGAGGTATTTGCCGTACAATCCGATCACGGCGCATGCTAAGGCTAATTGGAGGAGGCGGAGGATGCCCTATTATTATGCGGTTAGCAGGGGGGGCGCTTCGGATACTTGGGGGAAAGTGTGGGGGTACCAGGATTATACGCCCCGTTAGCGTTCGGATTGCTTTCAGTGACATTTTTGTAAACGATAGCTATCGAACCGAGGGAGGTCGTAGATATTGTGAAAAGAGAAAGAGGGGATGGGGTTTTAGAGTCAACTGGTTTTTATAGCCTTGCGGGTCGAGGGATGTAAACCAGCAGACGTCGACGTCTCGTGAGCCTTATATCCGACCCGACACCAAAATCAGGTTTTAATACAAAACCGGCAACGGTATGGGCTCGAAAATCTCCTACTGATGAGAACGATGAAAAACTGCTCGATCCAGGCAGCGGCAAGAGATAGAGCTTTTTCGCCGCTAGAATTCACGTATCCACAAGCCAGCACATTCGCTCGTTATCCCACCCAACCACAACCCGGCAAAACCTCACGATGTCATCATGCAGCACTGGCTGTTCGTGAGCGTCCAATAACTATCGACAGAACAAGGATTTGAACTCCATCCAAGTGGACAAAAGGGTCTCGGATTCTTTAGAAACTCGAAAAGACACCATAGAAGCCCTGCCGATTTGCAAATTTAGCGAGAGAAAGGGCTATGGGTTCGTTAGCTGGCGCATTCCAATCCGTCCGAATTCGTAGGTATGACGTCAAGGATATCGCAACCGACCGAAAAATCACAACTTCCCTCGATTGTTCAAACTCTAGCGATGGCAGGGTTACGAGACCGGTGATTGCGATGAAAAAAAAAAGAACCTTTTATATACCACAATAATCTACAGAATAATAAAGAATAAGTAATAATAGTTGCGAAAAAAGGGGTCAATGGTGAACAAGAGATCTCATCTCATACCAAAATCATCGAGATGCGAATCGCGGAAGGAAAAAAAGCGAAATAGTGGTAATGATAAAAAGGAAAAGAATAGGAGTCCACAATCAAAATGAAAAGTGGAGTGAAAGTTAAGGAAACACCCATAACGCTCTATCAACCATGCGCTTTAAACCATAACAGAAAGGAAAAGAGACGCCCCTCATTAGTTATTTAGTTCGCGATAAGTAACTAAGCCAAAAAAAGGCGGACGAAGGGGATCATAAACTCTTTGGAAACGTGGGGCATGAATCTTTTAAGGGAAGGGGGTACCGTGCAAGCAAGTACCCTTAAATTTCATATTGTTCGTGAATCTATGAGACGGAAAGGATAAGAGTTTTAGGGAAAGTCCATGCAGGATTAGTTATTTCCTTCTCCGGAGAAACTGGTCACGTGGGTCGTTGTTGATGAATTTTTTTTTTCCTTTTCGACAAAGAAAGGGGGACTTTTTTTTCGGACTTTGGTTGGGTTTATGTTGTAGTTCCGGTCAATCCATCGTATGTCGGAGTGCGTGTCTCGTGTTCCATAAACGTTTCGTGATCGAGGGAGAAAGGTGAACAGACGACGCGGCAAATAATGATAATAAGAATAAATCACTTCGGTGTAGGAGCATCGACGATGAGGTCGACCGCGTCCGGTTTACCCGATGGCTCGGATGCATCAAGCGCATTCCTTAGCGGCGAAGGACCAGGTCCGGCGGTGGTAGCAACGGCAGCTGGAGGTTGGGCGGTATCCTTCCGAAGAACCCTCAACTTCCCCAAAACACCGCCAGTATGAACGATGACAACCTTCTTCTCGTGATCTTCGTGAAGGATCTCAATAACCTCTCCGGGTTGAGGACCCGTGTTCGGATTTGGGATCGGAGTACGAGACCGCCGCGACCGCGTAGCGATGGAGCGGTCGGAGCTTTGCGAACGGGATGTTTGGCCGTTATTATTCTTGTCGGAAGATGATGAAGATGGCTGGGAGATTTGAATACCCGGTTGCTTCTTACGTAATCCGCCGTCGATGCCGTCGTCTACATCGTCGGTCATGGTAGGATCCGAGGCGGCGATCGCAGCGGCATTCTTTGCCGATACGGCGACAGGATCGTGGTGGAATTGCTGTTGGGTGGCGACGGAGGCGGATTCTTCCTCCATGTTGATGGTGATGACTGGATGATAAGGGGTTTGAAATCGAGAAGAAGATGAAGATTTAGGTCGGATGGAAGAGTCGTAGTATTCGTCGTGATCGAATTCGAAGAGTATCCAGTCGTCTTCCCAGTCGAAGGGTTGGAGATCGCGTGAGGTTGGGTTTTCGTCAAAGATTGACCAGTTGATGTCGGGAACGGTGGATTCGGCGAGATCGTTGGCGAGAGATGCCTGATGAGAAGTCAATAAATACGCAAGTCGAGGAGAGTTGATGGCAGGCAAAAAGGCTAAAAGATAAAAGACGGAGAGGCTCCGAACGGAGGATGGCGGCGATTCGCTGGATCTAGAACAGTTTGGGCTGGGACGGGGGTGAAGGAAGGTTAAAGGGGAAGAGGGAGAGAAGATTGTCCGCCGGCGGCTATCAATCAGGCCACGGCCCCGGGCCACACAGCCTGGTTCGAAACGAACTAGCCAGGCAGATGCACCTCAGCCGAAGACCAGAACGGTGATGGCCGGATGGATGTGATACATATGCACATATGTACAATGATCCCGCGTGGGATATGTATATATGCATGCACTGTCCTCATCTCTGCATGATGCTGCATGATTCTTAAGAAACTCACCATGTTCGTCTCGTCCTCTGCGCCGTAATACTCGTCCCAGAAGTCCTCATCAAAGTCGTACCACTCCGTCATCTTTCCTTGAAAACAGTTATCACAACCTCCTACAAAAAGAAAAGAAATCAAAGATCTCGACGGTTAACGATCTCAAGCCCTGTGGGGAAACCCTGTCAGTAAATACCGTTCGCTAAGACGTCGTAAAAAAAAAAAAAAAAGACGAGCGCTCGAGGATAAGAAGAGGAGGAGATGGGAAAGAAAGAGATGGAAAAAAAAAGAGGAGGCGACAAGACAGGGAATATATTTTACCAAAAATGAATCCAAAGCAGAATGCGACTCGAAGATTCAAATAGCTTAAACTACCTCTACCTAACTAACTAAACCTTAACATCTACTCTTTATAAAAATCTCCTCAGCCACCAAAAAGATCTAAGAAATCGAAAGCAGGAAGATGCCGACCGCCACTGTATTCTCTTCAAGTTAATTAACAAGCCTGGGTATTAGTGGTGATGGGTAAGGATAGAGCTGGATCGCCAGCTGATGCACATCTTATGACCCCGTCGAGCCGACATGCATGAATCCGACATGAAAACCATACAAACGAAAAACCCCGGTACTTACTCCGCCTTATAACCTCTGCCTGGTTTGCATGTATACGTGTACACGGGTAACCGTCTTTCGCATGGGCCCAAGCTGGATCCGTCCTTTTTCGTTGACCGTCCCGCTGCACTGCAGGGCGGCTTTTGTCTTAGCTTAATTCTCAAGTCCTTTGTTCGTGACTCGAAGGCCTCGAGGATCCGTTTGTCGGTCGTTTGGGCGGATGCGGAACATGCGAGACAAGTTTCGGCCCCCAACGCGAATATTGCAACATTTTGTGATTGCTACCATGTTCCTTGCAGAATATCCCATTACGACAAAAAGCAATGGGTAGTCACCACATATCAGAAAGTCGTTAAATCAAGTCAGCAGTGTTTACCTGTAGCTACTCAACCCCCCTACACACCAATCCTGACGCAAATGGAAAAGACGGATTGGATTCGTTTACTACGTCGTGACGTGTCTATCACGGAAGCGAGAAAACTGAAACAATTTGGCTTGCTAATGTAATGAGAAAGTTAACCACTTAGGTAACTTTGCGATGTACGTACATGGGACCGACCGTTTTAAGGACTAACGTGGGGATTCTAGATGTGGGGTGGAAGATGGTGTGATGTTGGTTGCTGACCTCTGATCGATTCCAGCCGAATAGGTAGGAAGGTATTCTGCATTCAACCCCCGAGAGCCTAGGTATTCCCATTAACGAATTCAAACCGTAAGAAAAACAATCCATAGATTTCATACCCGTAATATGCTGTTGTTTTGCCTTCCAAGGTTGCCCCGAAGAGCTGCCAAATCATTTCAAAAGAAGATAAACCCCTTCTAACCATAAATATAATAAAATCCCAAAAGGATATAAACCACCGCCCCGGTAAATACCCTAATAGACCTCGAAAAGTCCCAAAAGAAATTCGGTAGCGCCCACAACATCCAAATACACATTCTCAACCATAAAGGTTTTCCGTCAGATAACGCTAGAAAAGTCGGTAGTAAGGCGAAATGACAGGCGTACAAGAAGTGGGTAGCCGCGGGGACGGCTAGAAAGTCGGCTAGAAATCGTCAGTTAGCTTGGGTAGTACAACGTGGGGAGTTAAATTTAACTCACGGAGTCGGAATTGTGCTGTGATCGGGACTTCGTGGGAGGGGCCTTTGCCCGAAGGTGCCTTTTCTTTCTCGATATCGGTCTTTTCGTTGTCCAAAACCGTTCCTTCTTTGTTTCGTGCATCTTCTTCTTTTAGTAGATTAGCCGGTTCCTTGTCAATCGCAGCTATTTGCTCCTCCAAGGCCGCTTCTTCTTTCTTAAAACCGGTCTCTTTCTTCTCCAATGCAGCCTCCTCCTCCTCCGATGTAGCCTCTTTCTTCTCCCTGGCAGCGTTTTCTTTCTTGGTATCGGTCGTCTTCCCCTCAACACCAGCCGGCTCCTTCTCGATATCATTCTCTTTCTTTTCTATTACAGCTATTTTCTTCCCGATTTCAGCCTTTTCGTTCTCAATATCAGCTGCATCTTTTTCGGTGTCAGCCTTTTCTTCCTCTATTTTAGTTTTTCCTTTTACAATCACCGCCTTTTCTTCTTCAGTACCATCCTCCTTCCCCCCATCCCTCGCAAAAAACCCGTCCAACACCTCCTTTACCTCCTTCAAACTCTCAATCATAGAGATCCTAATGGGTATAATATCTCTGAGATCATTGCTCCCTTCTGCTTCCGTTAACTCTTCTCGAAGGACGATTAATTCCTTTGCGAGTGTTTCTAGTTTTTTTACAGAGGTGGCTTTTTGGGATGCGGTGATGGCGGTGATGAGGAGGTTGACGGATGTTTTTAGGTCTTGGGATTTTTGGGACCATTTTTGGGAGAGCGTTAGGAGGGTTGGGGCAAGGGTTTTTGGTGGCTTATTTTCGACGACGTTGGATGGTGTAGTCTTAAGCTCGGTAACCTCAGGTTTATCCTCCGTGCCCTCTACCGCTGCATCTTCAACACCCTCGACCGGTTTAACCTCACCCCCTTCTACCGTTGCAGTCTCGACCGCTAGTGGCGGTGGTGAAGTTTCTCGAGAGGGTGATTGGAGAGGAGGAGGAGGGGCATTCGATAAAACTGGAGATTTGATCTTTGGTGGTTTGCCGGGTTTGACGGATTTATTCCTTTTGCCTCCCATGGTTTTTTTTTTTGATGTGGTGGGTGGTTGGGTATGTGGGATTGGGGTGGTGGTAAGGGGGGTGGGTGGTGATGTGAAGGTTGGGATGTAGCTGGTTGAGGTAGCGGTGGTTGGGACTAGGTATCTAGGAGAATGAGTGAATGTAGTGTAGGCGGTTTGGGATGTTGATACGAGGCAATGTATACGGTATAGCTACATAGGGCGGCATAGCAACCACGTCACGGGTTTTTGGATGTCACAGAATACGCTTTTGGCTCAGAAGAAGTAGTATACTATCAGACTGGCTTTAAGACTTGAATATTGTCTCGTACCCAGACCCGGTCGGCTGAAATAATGTCCGGGAAGCCTCAAGTTATAACGTTATAACTGATAATGGATCGGTCATTTAGCATTGTAAATCTCTCCTTCTGCCTATATCGTTAATCCGCCTTTTGATACCATTTCATTCCATCCAATGTTTCCGAAGGGTCGTCGCTATTTTATATAAGCGATCTTGGAAAATTCTAATCCCGTTGGTGTTATAATTACAAACCCACTTGTTCCATGTCAAAGATTTTTATTACTCGTCTGTTATTCCAAATCCTCCTTGCAATCGATATTAATTAATTGTTGATTCCGTAAACCCCAGACCTCGTTTTCAATCTCATGATATATGCATTGCATTCTTAGCGAGGTGTAAATTCAGGATTCATGTATATTTAATACCGCGCGCGGCCGCGGCAATATAGAAGCCTACACGATACCGTTTTGTTACGCCTATAGGGCCGACCGGTCGTGATCAAAATGGTATTACGATTGTTGCATTTTGAACCCGACCTCCCAATCGGTATCCTTGTCCGATGGATCGGAGTTCCCCACCGCTGCAAGCTGCGGACAGGGGCTTTAGCGTTCTGTGGGGTAATGCCGCTTCCAGCCGAACCAGCACTCTCCAAAACCTCGAGCTCTTCGCATGACGCCCGACGGCGTGCAGCGCAGCTGGGCCTTCTCCAATGGAATGTGAAAATCAAGATCATTTTCTCTTCCTCCCGATCTGATCTTAAACCCATATCCCTCCCTTTCTCCTTTTCCCTCTCCTCATCCCCCATCCCCGAATCGATCTGTACCATAAGTCTAGCGTATCTGTAATATCGCCACAATGTCGCGCCCAGTCTCCTTCCACCTCCTCCGCACCCTCCGCCCAGTTACCGCCCGTCACCTCTCCACGAGCACAATACCCACCACCCCGGCCCGAATAAAAAACCTCCTCGTCGCAAACCGCGGAGAAATCGCGTTAAGGGTGCACCGAACGGCCACAAAGCTCGGCACGACAACTACAACGCTATATACGGATCCAGATGCGCACGCAGAACATGCGCTGGTATCGTCGCATTCTATAAACATTGGACCTCCGAGTGCTTATTTGGATATTGAGAAGATTGTAAAGGTGGCGAAGGAGAAAGGGTGTGATGCCATTCATCCGGGATATGGATTCGTACGTCCTTCTTTTTTTTTTTTTTTTTTTAATATATAATTTTTAGAAGAATCGGGGTTAACGGTTGGGGGTATAAATTTCAGCTCAGCGAGAACGCCGCATTCGCAAGAAGATGTACCGAAGAAGGCATCCTCTTCGTCGGCCCCCCACCCTCAGCAATCGACTCGATGGGCAACAAATCCTTATCAAAGGACATAATGATCTCAGCCGGCGTCCCCTGTATCCCCGGCTACCACGGCACGAACCAAGATCCGCACTACCTCCTCTCCGAAGCCGAAAAAATCGGCTTTCCCGTCTTGATCAAAGCCGTCAAAGGTGGTGGCGGCAAGGGTATGAGAATCGCCCGTCAAAGCTCGGAGTTTTTGGCAATGTTGGAAAGTGCAAAAACCGAAGCTCGAAACTCGTTCGGTGATGAAGTTGTCCTGGTTGAGAAATACATAACCACCCCACGGCACATCGAAGTCCAGGTATTCGCGGACAGCCACGGAAACTGCGTTGCCCTCGGAGAAAGAGATTGTTCGGTACAACGACGGCATCAGAAGATTTTGGAAGAATCACCGGCACCGCATTTGGATGAAGCTATCAGACAGGATATTTGGAAGAAAGCTAGGGATGCGGCATTGGCGGTGGGGTATCGTGGTGCTGGTACGGTGGAGTTTATATTTGATAATGATACCGGTGAATTCTTCTTCATGGAGATGAACACTAGACTTCAGGTTGAACATCCGGTTACGGAGATGGTAACGGAAACGGATTTGGTACATTGGCAGTTGATCGTTGCCGAAGGTGGCAAGTTACCGCTTACTCAAGAGCAAGTTGAGCAGCAGATGAACGGGCATGCTATCGAAGCTAGGATATACGCCGAAAATCCGGACATGTAAGTTTCCTTCCCACCTATCCTATCCCGAAAACCTCACTGATTCGTAGAAACCCAGGAACTTCATCCCCGACTCCGGCCCCCTCATCCACCTCCGCACCCCAACCCCGACGGAAACAGTCCGCATAGATGCCGGCTTCAAACAAGGCTCCATAATCTCCTCCCACTACGATCCCATGATCGCAAAGCTAATCGTAAAAGCACCGACCCGCGAGCTAGCCCTCCAAAAGTTGGTAGCAGCGTTATCAGAATACGAAGTAGTAGGAATGTCCACCAACATTGAATTCCTAAAACGCTGCGCCGCTCACCCCGCCTTCGTTAACGGTGATGTCGAAACGGGGTTTATTGAAAAACATAAAGATGGGTTGTTTGAACGGAGGCAGACGCCCGGTGAGGTATACGCGCAAGCGGCGTTGGGGTTGGTGGTCAACCAAAGTCTTGAAAGCATCTCGGGCGATCCGTTCAGTTATTTCGCTACAGGACAAGGCGGTATTCAAACCCGAAAAGTAGGGTTAATAGAAAAATACAAAGAAGAAGAAACCCAAATCTCCGTCGAAATCTCAAGAGTCGGAAACGGTATCTTCGATATCACGGTCACCACGCCAAAAGGAACGGAGACCTACCCATCGGTAGCGACGGAATACTTCCCTTCGTCACCAAAGGATATTACATCATTCTATCCGCATACGAGACTGGAAACTAGGTTTATCAGAACGGACGACAAAGTTACGTTGTTTCAACAGGGGATACAGTATACACTTCATATTCAAAGACCAAAGTGGTTCGAAAAGGCTCTGGGGGTGAAGAGTATGGAGAATAGCGTGTGTGCTCCTATGCCGTGTAAGGTTTTGAAGGTTCTGGTGAAGGAAGGGCAGGAGGTCGGGAAGGATGAGCCGTTGGTGGTTATTGAGAGCATGAAGATGGAGACTACGATTAGGAGTCCGAAGGTTGGGAAGGTGGCGAGGGTGGTTCATGGGGAAGGGGTGAGTTTATATCCATTTCTTTCTTTATATAATATATATTATTCGGAACTAATGTGATTTTGGGGACGTTTAGGATATTTGTAAGGCTGGGACGGAGTTGGTGGAGTTTGAAGTGGTGGGAGAGGAAGCTTGAGGTTTGAAAGTACTGCATGAAAGCGGACGGATCGGATGTGGTCAGAATACATATATATATATATTACTGTATTGCTATGAATATAATTAGGCTACATTCGAAAGCCTATAAAATAATAGAAGAGAATAGGGCGCAGAAGGCAAAGCAAATAGACTTTGTACCCCGGATAAAGCTTGTGTTTAAAGGAGCCGACCTTGAGGATGCAATCAAGGATCTCGACGATACTCTGAACGGCCTCTATCGATTCATTAAAATAACTTGTGAGAACCGTCAACTGGGCGCTGAAAAGCCACCTCGAAATGCAAACAAACTTGCCGTCGGCTTCCGCAAAATACAGACTCTCGCTAACAACTTGCATCTGGCAATCTGTCAAAGTTGGAAGATTGGGTGTCACGCTCGGCATGACGCTAGGTTATTTCTCGATTATCGACTGGAGGCGGCTCTAAAAATTGGTGCGAAAAAGAAGGATCATACACCTGCTCTATCCTTTCGATTGGTTTTTGGAGCAGAATCACCCCCGAACAAACCGCTTCGGCACGAAACAACAGTCGAGGTGACTGGCCGAGAAGATGAAGATGACGATGCAAGCGTATGCGCAGGAAGCTCAGGGGCATACCGTGTAACCGTCGTAGTTCCGCAAATGTTATCGACAAAACTGACTGTCACCGTCATTGACGATATCTGCGCGACCATTGAGGCGTCTACCCTTATCAAACGAAGAATAAGTTTTGTCATCGCTAAGGACCGGAGAATCGGATCAATATCGACAGATTCGAATTATTTCCATTGCGTCTTTCATGGGGATGAGATATCCCTTAAAAGGCTTCTGTCCGAACATCAGCCAGGAAGTCGCAGTTGCATTATTATCCCTTACGGCCAGCGTATTCCGCTCGCGCTCCGACTCGCATCTAACCTTCTTCAACTATTCCGAACACAGTGGCTACAAAAACCCTTGTGCAAAGATTTAATATATTTCCCGATATCCACATCAGGCACGAAGTGCGGCCCTGACTTCGGAAAACCATTCGTATCCATTCCTATCGATGACGGCATTCGGTATGTAGCGACGCAAAACAATACCGATATCAGAAATATCATATTAGAGTTGGGAATACTGCTCCTAGAAATCTGGCATGAGGCGGCATTTGAAAGTCAATATAACTTGAAAAGTACATCTGGAATGCATGAACCGCGTCGAACGTTTGCGTTTGATTGGATAATGAGCACGACCAATCCACCTCCGCCATTATACGAAGAGGCGATTGCATATTGTATATCTGGAATAAATCAAGGAGAGATTCGGTATTGGGAATGTGAGGATCCGAGACTATGGGAAGCATTGTGTCAGAATGTCATCACTCCGCTTTCTAAAATGTGTAAGTTAGGGGGGGGTTTTGGTGTTGATATTTAAAGAGGTTGGGATCTTTGGCGAACTCCGAATCGATCTTCACACCGCCCTAATATGGTAGCGGTAGTCTTCCCATGGTCATAAAACTCTGTATATATATTTATGAGGATATATTTGCTGATATAATCGACCCCAAAAACATTTAATGGCTCGGGAGCTAGCCCAGTTATACTCCAGTAGTGTTTCTACTATATATTGTTATATACTATGGAGGAAGGAGGGGGTTATTAGTACGCACTCTTAGTCATGATACAAGATCTTAAGATTGACTATGCATTGCGGTGTTCAATAAGTATCACAACGGTATTGATCGATCGAAGAATACAGCATGAAAAAGATCAAAATTAAGTCTCAGCTCTATGTACAAGCACCAGAGGTAAACCTTGCCTCATAAGACCACTCTCTTTCCATCCTAGTGCCCTCTCTCTTTTTCTTTCTGTTTTGCTCTATATTCTAGCTGTCACTAGATATCCTGTAATACCATCTAGGCTTCTTGCTTTTCGACAATTTCATTTTTAAGTGACACGTCACGTTTGCTCGGTGGAGGGAAATAACCACTACCGTCGCCGTATCCGTATGGATATCCGTAATGAGGATCCGGAGGCCCGTAAGGATTATGATGACGAACAGCGCCCGTTGATGACCCTTCGCCGGGATCATAATTATAAGGGTCTTCTTCTTCAGCCGGACCTGATAGATAGTACGGTGGTTCTCCTGAAGGGGCGGTATTCAACATAAAATCATTTCCAAAATCATACATATCAGGGCCCATCGCATATCCCGCCAGATCCATCGCAGGCGCATCTTCCACCGGGTTCATCGCAGGCACATATTCTGCCGGGTTCATCGCAGACCGATGTTCCTCCGGCGGTATCAAGGGTGGATCTTCAACCGGGATGACCTGTCCTGGAAAACCGGCAAGTTCAGGAGGGACTATCCATCCCCACCCTCTATTTCGTTCATGATAACGGACATTTGGCGGTATTTGATTGATGGCGTCTAGGAAAATTTGCAGAGGTCCCTGTAGTGCGATTGTCGGTTGGATTAACGTAGCGACGCAGTAACACCCTAACAAGTGGGACACGGTTAACCTCAGCACCTTAGCCCGATTACGGAGTTTTCTTCATATTTTTCGATACATGTTCCAGGAAAGCTTAAACAGGAAAGAATGGCTAGAATTCGCCCACTTACCAAGGACTACCTCGCAAAGAGAGGCCCGAGAAGCTCTACACTTCCTGATTTCTTTATCGATTTTGCGCTGTCCTGCTATCAACTTTCCCTCACTATTGCAACGGCAGGCAAAACACTTCTCGTGATATCTTTGAATTACTGCGTGCAGATGATCCTTAGTGAAATCGCCTATGATGTCCTTCTGGTAAGCCTCCATGAACTTTGTCAAAGCTATTTTAGCAACACCAGCAGTGTTAGGAGTGACGTCGCCGCTAAAAATCCCTTTGCCTACGAGGAGAACGTCTTTAGGCTCGTGACATTCTATGATTAATCTTCCTTCCTTATAGAAGTACTCTGGTGCAACGACACGGTCAAGGATTGAACCGGGTGGTTCGAGCGTGATATCCAAAGGTAGTGAAGTTGTGACGGATGATCTATTTTCAGTTGGACCCTCTCCGAGGGCTTTCAAATTATTCACGGGGGGTGCTGATTGTGAAGAAGAATTGTCAATGTTTGATATATTGAGAACTGGGATTCCGAATGACGTTCTATTGTCCAACTTTCCAAAGCCGAGTTTAACAGATGTTGCCGGTGATACTGGTACCCCAGTGGCATGCATGGCAGTCGGAATTCCGGAAAGAATGTACAGAATACCGTAAAGGTTTAGCGGGGCTGCTCTGCCAGGTCTGACAAATAGAGGCATTATAAAGGAGGTTTTAACGGCCCAAAATATCGAGCGGCGCTGTGGAATGTGTGTATGCACACCTACTTCAGGAGGTACCGAAGTAGTCCAGCAGGGAGGGTAGAATAAATTTCCATTATATATAGAAGGAAATATATCCAGGGAGGAAACAAAAAAAACATAGTCCTTTCGAGCATGTGATTACTTCCTACGCATACGTATAGAGCGTTTCGACGAGCAGCTGCGTCGAATTAGTAAGTTTTCTAACGTTATAGCGGCCTTAGCGGCGTGGCAAGACTGACAGCGGCCGTGCCTCCGAGGAAATTGATGAGTATGTATAGATATGGTATCACTGACGCACTCCGAAGTTCCTAACAACACTATTGAAACTTCACAGGATCTATTAGAACACACAATGTGCGAGAGCTCAACACTTGTGCCCACCTCTGCCTCGAAGGGCCTGGACTTGAAGCTACGTGTCCGCATTTCTCATTAAATTTATCAAATTTCTCGAAAATGAATGCATAACGGATTGAAATTTTGGTTGGTAGGACAGCGGGGACCAGGCAGCAGTTTGGGTCCCTTTGTGTTGTGTGGCATAAAATGCAACATCACCGGTAGTACCCAGTATGCAACACCAAGTGATTTATCGATGAACCCAATTTACTCCCATTCCCTGTTAAGGCCGGGTGCGATTGGAGTGGCCGACATAGCAAACCATCCTGTCACGTACTGGAATCAATTGGAGCAAGAAGAAACCTATGAGTACAACACCGATAGCAGGCTTCAAACCCTCGTAAGGTTCGACACGTCGCTTGCTGATTACATATACTACGACAGCAGATGGCTCGAGACTCTCACGGACGGATGGCTCCTCGAGTTCACCTACTATGCGAATGGAAGGTTTGATTGTATTGTTTCGAACGCCGAAGGTATTATCGCCTATACCTATAATCTGGCTGCAGACATATCATATCTATGATAATGCTTTGGCCGGATATTCTCGGTAGCCTGTGGTAAGGGTATGATCAACTAACCATACGTACAAAATTGAC
This sequence comes from Arthrobotrys flagrans, assembly GCF_004000055.1. Taxonomy (NCBI): domain Eukaryota; kingdom Fungi; phylum Ascomycota; class Orbiliomycetes; order Orbiliales; family Orbiliaceae; genus Arthrobotrys; species Arthrobotrys flagrans. The sequence continues at coordinate 3,956,528 of NW_027137556.1, forward strand.
AATATATGAACGGTTCCTGCAAACTGGAGGTAACGCTAAGAACCAAGATTGGTTCTTGTGGAAGCAGGACTTGACAGATCTGTCCTATAGTTCCGAACGAAGGATAGTAGGTAAAGAGAATCGCTATTTGTACTGGAGAGATCTCTTGGATTCGGAATACCAAACCCATACACCTCCTTACCCTAGCTATCTGGCCGAATGATGTAACGTAAGGCTAGAGGCAGTGGTGGGTATTTTGCAGGCTGTTAATTTTGGGCCGCAACAGGAAGGTGTGAATAAATACTTGGCGGCATTTCGGTATAAAATGGTCCACCGTTTCCCGGTTTCCCGGTTTCCTCTTTTCTTTTCCTCGAAAAGATGATCGAGAAGTATTTCACTGTCTTCACTTAAAAAGTCAGGCCTTAAGAGATACAAAAATCTCATTGTGAATCGTCAAGATATTTCTATGTCTTGCATCCTTGGTTTCGAATCAAGTGTAAAATTGTAGGTTGATTAGTTGCTATTTAGACGCGAGGCGAAACTTCCTGTGCATGTTGGGCCAGCAATGCCATATCCCGCCATGTCCAACAACATCACTCTCAACTCTCCAGCTTGCCCGATTGCTGCGGATGCATCGTTTGGCCCGGTTGTCAAAGGGTGTCGAGATGGCTTTGATTTTACATTTGCATTCGAACAGTATTTCTTTGCCATCGTTCCATCGGTTGTTGGGTTGCTTCTAGCTGCGGCTCGTGTCAGAGTACTCATAAGGAGGAAAACCGTGGTCGTTAGAGGAGGCACGTTGAAAGGAACAAAGTTGGTATGTGCAGCCTCGGTCCCAGGTCACTGTATCGCCGGTGCTGTTGGATTTCGAAAACTCAACGCAGCGATGCATCAATGGGACACAAGTACTTCTACAGTTATGATTAATATAGCAGGGCTAACATCTTGAATGGGATGACTATAGTTTAGTATCGGCTTGTTTGCTTTCATCCAATTATCTCTTCTCGTCTTTTGGTCGGCATTTGGGCCCACTTCAGCTATTAGGACGCAAGCAATAACCGCTGCGTCTTTCTCGTTTCTCGGAGCTCTTGTGTTTTCCGGCCTATCCTATTACGAGCACCATAAATCATCCCGGTGAGTATCTAAAAGCACCTCAAACTATGGTTTGATCTGAAACCCAACTTGTGCTTACAACCATAGGCCATCATGGCTGTTAACCGCCTACCTCGCCTTCACTCTCCTCCCGGATGCGACAATTCTTCGAACGCTATACCTTTCCTCGGTCACGTTTTCGCTTGCTATTCGGGTGCTCTCGTCTGTCGCATTCGCCGCAAAAATAGGCATCATACTCCTAGAGTCGATCACAAAAGAGAATGTTGATGATAGCCATGATAAAGTCGGGCGGACACCCGAACGGTTTACCAGTCCGTTTAGCCAACTGCTTTATCTTTGGTTGAATGGACTCATCAAGTATGGATTCAATCATGTCCTGAAACTTGAAGATCTTTTCCAAGTAGATCAGGAAATGGAAGCGGAGAAACTTGACGAAAGATTTTGGAAAATATGGGGTAAAGGTAGCCTACTAATGTTCGCTTCCTTCTATGACTGCTATGCTGACGATATATATAGATTCTTCTCATGGCAAATCAAAACTGGGGCCGGTCATCATTGCTGCTTTGAAATTTCCTCTACTTTTAGCAGCCATTCCAAGACTGATTTTGATCATGTTTATCTTCTGCCAGCCACTTCTACTCGAAACCTTTCTAGGGTATCTCAAAGATCCCGAAGAGAGGAAGAATGCTAACATTGGAAAAGCTATGATCGGAGCGTACGCTTTGGTCTATACTGGCATGGCGGTGAGTAACCACGGCTCTCCGAGGGAGTCGGCTCATGATACACACACTAACAAGTCCGTTATCCTTAGATCGCATCGGCATTCTATTGGTATCGGAACATCCGATTTATTGCCATGTTGCGTGGAATATTAATGTCCGCGGTCTACAACAAAACGACCCAACTCAGCATTATTGCCACCAATACAACGGATTCAGTTACACTTATGAGTGGTGATGTGGAAAATTTGGTCAGAGGTTTGAGGGAGATCCACGAACTCTGGGCAGCTATTGTTCAGATTGGTATCGCTACTTGGCTATTAGCGCGACAACTTGGAGCGGCCTGTATTGGGCCACTCATTGTTTGCTTTGGTAATTTATTCAATTATTCATATATACAAATGGTACTAATACAATATTTCGTAGCATCTGCGATTATTATGGGAGCAACCTCTGGTCGAGCAAAAAAGTACCAACTCGAATGGATGGGGGAACTGCAGAAACGAACAGGTATGATGGAAAAGGGTGCCTGTTTCGATTGTTTTGAAGCTGAGATTGATTATTGATTTGACAGGGATAACTTCATCCGTTATGGGCTCGTTGAAAGGTATCAAGATGCTTGGCCTGAGCAAAAAATTGACGGGCCTCGTTCAAAAGCTTCGAGTCGACGAAGTGACAGCATCCAAGAAGTTTCGTATGCTGGCCGTCTATTCTTCGACACTTGGTAGGCCCCCTTGTTTGAAAAGCTTGTATTGCACTTTGGATCATGGGATCCGGCCTCGACTTGTGATCTGGTCTAACATTGCGAATATTCGGCTTCCAGCTTATTTCCCTATGATGCTCTCGCCCGTCGTGACTTTTGCAATTTATCTGGGAGTGGCCCTCCGTAACCACACGACCCTCGATGCGCAAAGAATGTTCACGTCCCTATCTCTCCTAATGCTGATAACTCAGCCTCTCTTTGGAGTGTTCCAAGACATCTTTGAATTTATGTCATCGATGGGGTGTTTGGAGAGGATCGAAGCGTTCTTGAAGAAAGAGACAAAGAGCGACCACAGACTGCTCTCCTCCCAAACTACCTCGGGAGCTACCCGCGGTCAAACCTCGGAGAGCGATATCGAACTCGAACGGTTTACTATCCAACGTGTGGAAACCCTTGATGGCGAAGACATTACCTTGGAAGTCCGCGATGCATCCTTCGGATGGAAGAAAGATGACGATCCAGTCATCAATAATGTCAACTTTACAGTCGATACTAGCAGTTTGGTCATGATTTGCGGACCTGTCGCCTCCGGGAAATCTACTTTGTTGAAGTCACTTCTCGGGGAGACACTGGGTCTTAAAGGTTTTGTCCGACTCGCAACCGATTCGATTGGATATTGCGACCAGGTGCCCTGGCTCATGGTGAGTTTTAGTAGCCCTCGTCGACACTTGAACTTTCTTTATTTCTAATATTTTCTATTTCAGGGAATATCTATAAAGGATAACATTACGGGATTCTCGAGATTCAATCCGACCTTGTACAACGAAGTTTTACATGCTTGCGACCTAGGTCCAGATATTTCTGTGTTCCCCGACGGGGATAACACACTCGTCGGCAGTAAAGGTATAACTTTGAGCGGCGGACAGAAGCAGCGAGTGGTAAGGGAGTGTGACATATACAGGAGAGATTACTATGATATCGGTGCTGACGAATGGCTCTTGGTACAGGCACTAGCTCGAGCTCTATATGCCCAAAAACAACTCATAATTCTCGACGATGTTTTTAGTGGGCTCGACATGCACACCCAATCGAAGGTATTCAACCGTGTGTTCGGCAGGCAAGGACTCCTCCGAAAGTCAAAATCTACAGTGATCCTGGCTACACACGCCGTAAACCTTCTCCGACATGCTGATAAGATCATCGTCCTTGGTAATGACGGTGCAATTCTTGAACAAGGCTCATTCGGTGAATTGGTCGAAACGGATGGTGGATACGTCAAGGAGGCCGCTAAAATGCTCGATGAAGATGCGATAAAACTTTTAACTGAACATCAAGACATCGAATATTCTCTACAGTCGCCAGAACCGGAGAAGAAATGCGTCGATGCATCAGAAGATCCCAAACGTCAATCTGGCGATTGGTCACTATATACGTACTTCTTCTCTCGCGTTGGCACAAAGATCACGATAGCCTTTGTCATTCTTGAGATGCTTTGGGCATTCTTTTCAGCATTTCCGAGTAAGCGAAATTCCCCCTCTCCATAATTTCAATCTATATTAATCAGTTTTCCATTCGGTCTGTAGCACTTTGGCTCAAATGGTGGTCGGATGCAAATGAACGAGCTCCGAATCAGCAAGCGGGGTTATACATAGGCGTATACGTGGTTTTACAAACTGCGGGCCTCTGCTCGACTGCTCTCCTAACTTGGTGCTGCTGCGATATCATAGCGCGAAAATCAGGAATTGAATTCCATAGGATCCTCCTGAACACAGTGATGGGAGCCCCGATGGCCTTTATCAGCAAAACAGAAGTTGGGTCGTTGGTCAACAGGTTTACGCAAGATCTCGGACTTATTGATCGCCAGTTGCCAATAGCTATCATGTGCTGCGCATCGAGTATGGTCCCTCGGGATTCGGAGCACGCCCACGGCATTTGCTAATCGTTTATCCGAAATAGATTTGTTCATCGTTGTGGCGCAGGCGATCCTCATATCGAGTGCTTCCGCATACATTGCCATTAGTTTTCCGGCACTCATTCTAGCATTCTACACAATCCAGAAGTACTACTTGAGAACATCTCGTCAGTTGAGATTGTTAGATTTGGAGGCCAAAGCGCCAGTATAGTATGTTTGTCCGCTTTGGTAACAACTACATTGACCCGCAGAGCTAATAGGATCACCAACCGTAGTACTATCTTCCTAGAATCTCTAGAAGGATTGTCCACAATCCGTGCCTTCGATTGGCAAGCCTCATTCGTCTCTAAATCTTACGATCTAATCAACACAGCCCAATCGCCCTTCTACCTCTTATCTCTACTCCAAAAATGGCTAACCTTAGTCCTTGACCTGATGACAGCTGCCCTAGCCGTCCTTGTCGTGGGGATCGCGGTGGCGACCCGTGAGACTGTGAGCGTCGGATTTACAGGTGTAGCATTAACACAAATCATGGGATTTACGGAGTGCATGAAGATGTTCATGTTGTTTTGGACACAGATGGAAACAAGTTTGGGAGCTATCTCTAGGATCAGGGGATTCAACGAGGAAACACCTAATGAGGGAACCCCCGAAGAGGAAAACGGAGTGGTACCTGCGGGATGGCCTACGGAAGGAAAGATCGAGATGCAGGAGGTTACAGCCGGTTACGATGAACGTATGGTTTTGAGAGAGGTGGTGATATCGATTTCCGGTGGGGAGAAGTTTGGGATATGCGGTAGGACCGGAAGGTAAGTATCATGGCGCCGTGGGTTCGGAAAACTAACTAATGAATTGTCATTTATGTAGTGGTAAAAGCTCGTTGACATTGGCATTGCTACGCATGATGGAGCTAAGCGCTGGTACCATATCTGTCGATGGCGTTGATCTTTCAACCATCTCACGAGAGACTGTTCGGACAGAGATAAACGTCATATCCCAAGAGCCATTCTTCTTCTCCGGAACCATCAAGCACAACCTTGACCCTTACGGTGCGGCGACGGACGAAGAAATGGTAGCCGTACTCCAGAAATGTCAACTTGGTGGTATTATTGGCGGGGACGGGAGCCTGAACGATGAGTTTACACCAGACACCCTCAGTCACGGCCAAAAACAACTGTTTTGTCTCGCGAGAGCATTGTTGAGGAAGAGCAAAATTGTAGTGTTGGACGAAGCGACAAGCGGTGTAGACAAGGATACGGACGAAATGATGCAGAAGGTTATTAGGGAGGAGATGAAAGACAAAACTGTTATCGCAATCGCCCACAGGTTGCAAACCATCATGGATTTTGATAGAGTCGCGGTTATGGAGAACGGAAGGGTTGTGGAAGTCGGAGAACCTCGGGCCCTGTTGAAGGAAGATTCGAAGTTTAAGCGGTTGGTGGATGCAATGTAGCTAGGGCCTGACCCGAGTCATTTCGGGTTATCACTAGGACCTGCATAGAAATATTCCATGGGGTAAGCTATTACCAATGATACAAGGTCGGCGGGCATTTTTCCACCAACGTCAAATTGCAATATCCATGTCAAAATACACATTCCTGCGGAACAAAACTGCAAGATCAGATAGAAGCTTCCCTGTCCAATATAGCTATATTAAAACAGATGCGTAAAGCTCGGACCAAGTACCGTACAAGGAATACCATGGTTGAAAGGAAGCAGGCATCTGAAACTCAGCTGCATCATAGAAAAAATAGTTTTCCCCAACCGAATGCTTTCTAGAAGGCACAAGTCAAGACGATTTAAGGTTTTCCCCGATCGCTGCTTTACAATCGGTAAGGCGATCGCCACCATGGAACTAGGTGGCTTTTTCGGGCCTTGTCGTTCCGACCCTTTGTGTTATAAACATGGGTAAGTAAATACCGGGATGGTTTGCATTGGCTGTAGTGTTGTGTTTTAGGCACGCCGGAGTTCAAGGTTATGGGATGCCGAGAATGGCCTCACTAGCGGTCCCGGTAGAAGAAGTTTGAAGATGAGCATCTTGGCTGGCTGGATACGGTGATGATTTTTTATACGGAGTCCCGGGTGGTGATAAAGTCGTACAAGGTGACTTTTGTATAAATTGTGCGGACGTTCCGCGAAGAAATCCCCTCGTTAAGCTACTCTTATCTTGGCGTCGCTCCAAAGTATTGAAGTATATATATTATCAATCGATTGCTTCGAAGGAAGAGGCTTCGAATTTAGAAAATAAAATGCGCGTCTCGACTTTCTTGTCTTTCGCCGCCGCCGTTGGCGGTGCTCTCTCCCAGCTGTCCAGCACCCTCCAATTGGTCACCGAAGACTTTGGCGAAAATCCAACAAATACTCCATTTTATATCTACGTACCAACATCGGTTACTAGCAATCCCGCTGTGATTGTTGGTGCGCATTGGTGTACCGGTTAGTACAGGTAACCACATATTCGGTAATATAACACTAGTGCTGACAATATCATCCTAAAACAGGAAGCGGACCTGATTTCTTTTCTGGAACGCAATATGCCCGATATGCCGATACGTACGGATACATTGTCATCTATCCTTCTGCAAATCGTGACTCGAAATGTTGGGATGTGAGTTTTCCGTCCAGGTATCCCTGCCCCATATCCGTTACTAAGCTAGAGTGTACAGGTTGCGAGCAATGCGACGCTCACCCACAACGGTGGCAGCGACTCTCTCGCCATCGTCAACATGGTCAAATGGACTTTGAATAAGTATAACGGAGACCCGGACCGGGTTTTCATTACCGGCATGTCTAGCGGCGCTATGATGACCCAAGTCATGATGGGTGCCTACCCCGATATCTTCAAGGCCGGTAGCGCATGGGCTGGTGTTCCGTATGGTACGAAGCGAACAATCCGCATAAATGGAAAGATTCCTAAATCTAACATGCAAATTCAGGCTGCTTCGCCGGACCAACCGAATGGAACAACGATTGTTCCACCGGCGTCCTTCACAAGACCGCAGAACAATGGGGAGACGATGTCCGCCGGGCGTACCCCGGTTATACCGGCCCCCGTCCGAAGCTTCAGATCTGGCACGGAACCCTCGATGCCGCTCTTAGCTATAACAACGTTGCGGAATCTAACAAAATGTGGTCAAACATTTTCGGAATCTCGTTCACAAGGAACGAAACTAACACTCCGATTCCAAACTACACCAAAATGATCTTTGGAGATGGTACCAAATATGTTGCATACTCCGCAGAGGGAGTCGAACATAACATTCCTATTAGAGATCTAGATGCTCTGGAGTGGTTTGGCATCTATAATCCTTCCAGGTACGTTTTTGATTTTAAATTTAGTCTACCACTGTACGGAAAACCTTTGGAGATTAACGAATTGGCATTAGCACCTCTACCACGACCACTGCTAGCAGAACAACAACGACACCCGCAACCACAACGGCTACTGCCACTAGATCTACCACTGCTATTACTACAACTCAGACGACAACCTCAAGAACCACAACCACAAGCGCTTCAACCGGTACCGTTGGACAATGGGGACAGTGCGGCGGCGTTACTTACACGGTAAGTACCTATCCAAGCCGATGCTGCGAACGGGCTAATATATATGGGTTCAATAGGGGCCTACCGAATGTTCCGGTGGATGGAATTGCACCAAGTTGAACGATTACTACTGGCAGGTAAGATTTCGAAACGGAAGAACGTCCCAACAACGAACATCGGGCGCTAACATTGGATTCCCTTGCGATTAATAGTGCTTGCCGTAAAGGATCTCGAGCTCAATGAAATGAGTTCGGAGTAGGCTCAGGAAAAGCGAAGGAGATTTGTACAAACCGACGATCCTCTTATGTACATAGATACCTATTAATCGATTCATACCGATTGAGTGGAAACTAAACACCTGAAATATATCAGCCTTGCAACGATGAGTTGTTTCTATACTTTGTGTGGTAATGCGCTGGCATGCATACGGAGGATCTCTTCAGCAGGATAAATATCGAGAGGTCCCAGCCGCCGGTAGAGGCGCAGTTCTCCTCAACGCCATCGTCGAAGCAGTATCCTTTAAATTTGGTAACAGCCTCGAGATGTGCGAAAGCAATATCGCACGGACTATCTTCACAACATGGAACGAAGACACGATGGAGCTAGAAATCGAAGACTACGCAATAGGCTGGATGTGTACCTTACCGCTGGAGCTGACAGCCGCCATCGTCGTGCTCGACGGACGCCACGAGTCACCCGAAGACATACGGGAGAACGGCGATAACGCATATGTATACGGTCGTATTGGCCGCCACAACATTGTCATCACCTGCCTTCCATCCGGGGTTTACGGGGAGACTTTTGCAAGCTCGATGATTAGCCTCTTGATAATGCAATGCAGAATTGCGCCGCACTTCGTATGGACGATTTCCAACAATCAAAATTTGTGTTTCCGCTATGCCATATAATAAATCAGTCCGGTGGTATCTATACTGAAGTGGCTGACGCTTAGAGATGTAATTTACAAGAACGGAAGGTCCCCGATAAAGAACTTGTGGTAATTTTTGTGTTGCCAGTGACACCTGAAGCTTCGAGCTCAAGCTCATTGCTCACACGCGTTTGCGCTTCTGTTATCCCCACCACTCCACCGCTATCACGACCTTAGATTCACATCGGACGCCAGTCGTCAGAAACCGCCTCCCGTACCCCCGTAGAAGTACTCCTGGCTCCTCTAACGACATTCAAACCATACAAGACAACATCACGAACCTCCAACGATAGCCAGCAGCAAGCCTCCAGCTGCACACCCCACCATGGCGTCCCCACAGGTCAAAACCACACTGAACGAGATCCTAACCTCCTCAGCTTCACAATCCGACAAAATCCCCCCCTTGCAAACCCTCCTTTCCGAGATCCTATCCTCCTCCGCTCCCGGACAGCTGACTCCGAACCTCAAAGCCTTCATCGATACCGTCCTAAATGAGCCTATTACGCTCATCACCTCCCGTCCCGTGATGACGGAGCTCGTCAGTTCCTTATCAAAGCTTCCGAATGAAAGCGAATCGAAGAAGGATACGTTAAATTACCTTATCGACGCTCTCAGACCCCGTGTTGTTTCGTACGAGGAGTCGGATACGCTTTGTCGCGAACAGTTGGCGGATATTTATGAGTCTGAGAACGATAATACGGCTGCTGCGAATATTCTGATGGGGATTCAGTTGGAATCGTCTCAGCGTCTTATTCCTGATGAGTACCGCTTGAAAACCTACATCCGGGTCATGCGAAATCTTCTGGAAGACAACGAGTCGGTTACTGCGGAGCGTTATCTTAACCGTGCAGTCGCGCTTATCCACAAATCTACGGATGAAATCCAGAACCTTCACTTCTTGATGTGTCAAGCCAGGATTTACGATAACAAGCGAGACTTCCTGAATGCTTGTCAGAAATACCTACAACTCAGCTTTTCGCAGGTCGTCGAAGAGACCGAAAGGTTGGGATGTTTGAACGCAGCCATCATATGTGCTGTTTTGGCGCCAGCCGGACCAGCAAGAAGCAGAGCTCTCGGTACGCTGTACAAAGACGACCGAGCTCCTCAAGTAGAGCACTACGCAATCCTGGAGAAAATGTACTTCGATAGAATACTCAGCTCCGAGGACGTCGATGCGTTCGAAAAGAGTCTCGCACCACACCAAACCGCACAAAATGCAGACGGAACAACGGTCTTGACACGAGCCATCGTTCAGCACAACCTACTCGCCGCATCGAGGTTGTATAACAACATCGGTGTCGAGGAGTTGGGCGTCCTGCTGCAGTTACCGGCCGAACAGGCGGAGAGGTACGCGGCTAGAATGATCGAACAGAAGCGGTTGGCGGGACAGATCGATCAGATCGATAAGGTTATTTATTTTGATGGACCGGCCGGGACTGGGGGGCATGCGGACGGGGTTATCATCGGGAGGCAGACGAGGAAGTGGGATGCTAATATTTTGGCGTTGGCGGAGGAGGTCGAGAGGGTTACGAGTTTGTTGCAGACGGAGCATCCGGTGAGTCTTTCAGCCCGACCTGGCCTCGGACCTGACTTGGTCGTTGAAGGGGTTTTACTGACGATATTCGTATAGGAGTGGGTTGCTGCGAATATGGTTCATTAGAAAATACTCGAGTAGGTATTGCAAACATTACGTGCTTGGTTTTGTCAGGGGTCATGGAAGGCGTTCTTCTAGCTATCGTAGTCCGGTTTTGCATAATATACAATTCATGAAGCTTCAAATGGCCACTCGAGACTAGCCGCATCGATCAACTTTCCTTGGAATTCGCAGGCCATCGTAAGATACGTAATGAATATCGAGCATGAAGCCAGCCCCGTTGTGTTTTGGCCTTCAGAATCCAACGGAATAAACGTGTTGCCACGCTCGTTCTTGCGCCACACGAGTCGATGCTGTGGCGTAGTTATATCCCGCTTCCCCGCCGAATCCTCTCTCGGAAACACGCAAACGTCATCCCACCCTCAAGCCTTATCCTTATCCTGATCCTTCTTCTCCCCCCCCCCCGATCACGAGCCAAATATATCTTAATTCACCTTTTGTACCATAAGAACTAAATCCCACTAGCTTCCGTTCGAACAAAACCATCAAGCTTCAACAACCTATAGAGTTTAGTCATCCGTGATACCTCACGCGAGGCCACAATCACGATGTCAACAACAGACCCCTTCATCCTAGCCTGGAACTCCATTCGCTACCACACCTCGAACATGATGGACCAAGCGGACAAGCACTTCGAATCCATGGCCATCACGATCCGACAGAAAGCGAATGATACATCATGGCTTCCACAACTCCCGCATCGAAAGGTTCCACCTCCACCGCCTCCATCTGTTACTCCTGTCGTTGGAAATAATACCGAGGGGTTTGGGGTGGTGTGGGGATGGGTTAAGGAACATAAATGGCTTGCGGTGGGGTTGGTGGTTGCGGTTGTCGGTGGTGGGGTTTATGTTGTTAAGAGGAAACGGCAGAGGGGGGGGAGGAGGAAGGCGTTGAAGGCGGGGAACGGGGCTAGGAAGGAGGTCGTTGGTATGTCTGTTTCTCCCTTTTTGAAGGTGTACGGGTGCTGATACGGTTCGGTAGTTATTCATGGACAACCGCACGATCCGATTGTGAAGTCCACGGCTCATGATTTGGAGAGACGAGGGTTTATCGTTTATATTGCTGTTTCGTCGCATGAGGACGAACAAGTCGTGCTGGCGGAGGGGAAGACGGATATTAAACCGCTGCAGATTGATATTCTTGATGTATGACCCTCTCTCCCACCTTTATTTTTTTTTCTTAGTGGTTACTAACGATATATCGATACAAGACCCTCTCCGCCCGCGCGTCCGTCTCTCGATTCTCCTCCTACCTCAAATCCCCCGTCATCCCCTTCCAGGGCGCCCCAGCCCACCACCTCAAATTCACAGCATTGATCCTAATCCCGGACTCGAACTTTCCATCCGGTCCGATCGAAACGATACCGCTGGACCACTGGTCCGACACCTTCAATCTAAAGGTCATCCGAACGCTAGCAATAACACAGCTATTCCTCCCCATCGTCACGGAATTCAAATCTAGACTGTTATTCGTCACCCCGGGTATAGGGTATAGCCTCCGCCTACCCTTCCACGCCCCCGAAGTCGCGGCAGTGGGGGCGTTGGAAGGAGTGATCGGCTGCCTTCGACGGGAAGTCGGCGCCGCGGGTGTTCAAGTCGGGTGGATTAAAGTCGGAACTCTGGACTTGAACCCCACCGAAAAGAAAGGAAATAAAGAATCCGCCACGAGAGCAGATGTTCTCGCTTGGAGTCCGGCGGTAAGGAGTATTTACGCCAGGGGTTATGTGAATTCAAAGGCAGTGGGTGATGGAGTCAAGGGGAGTAGTCTGAAGGAGGTGAATGCGGCTGTTGTGGCGGGGATGTTGGATAGGAAGGTTAAGAAGGTGATGAGGGTGGGGAGTGGGAGTGTGGCATATGATTTTATCGGGACGTGGGCGCCAGAGGGGGCCGTGGGGTGGATGTTGGGGCTCAGAGGTGGGAAAAGGGTGACGGAGAGCGTCAGGGGGAGTTCGCCGGGTAGTGCGCATTCGTTGGAGAGCAGCGTGGAGTGGGAGAGGGTGGATAAATAGTCCCCTCTGTTGCATTATATCTTTCTTTGGGGTGTTCGAGAAGAGGTCTACGACACCGACTACGGGACCGGTCCGACCGGGATATGGGATATCTGTCGAAATTGCTGGACGATCGGGACGGGTTATTTTTCACGAGCACTACGATGCACTCTCCACTATTATAAGAAAGATTGTGGATTGAAGTATTCGAAGCATCTCCGCATTTTTTTATGATGATATATAAAACTGGATACCTCCCCGGATTAACTGTAATAAATAATAATACTCTCTGCTCACAACCACTCCCAGATATTCGATGTAGAGATCTCGAGATCTGGTGAGGTTTTCGATATCGTAGTAAGGATTTTCGGACAGATGTGCTTTGGGGTCGTGAACACCATGCTACGCGGATATCATTGCAGACCGGTTTGATCATAACCAAAGCAGACGACCAATAACTACCGACGACACTGTGAAGATTTCAAAGACCGGGCTGCAACCTTTATATTACAGCTTGATAGTTTGATATAACCCTTCGGCCGACATGAAACGGAAGAAGAGGGACATGTCTTGGGTGACGACGGGTGCTCCCGCCACAGTCTCGCATCGGCTCTAGCTTGTTATCCAACACGATAACAAGTACGATCGGGTACTTTTTATAGTTACTCCTAGCCAACATGTTGGAATGCGGATATATAAGGTACTCGCTGAATTAAAACCTTGGGGGTTTAAATTTGGATTTTTGGCGCCCGGGGGTATAGAGACTACCTGTGCCTCGATAGTCCGATGGGGATGGTTGTGTCAGCTGTCAGCCTCGAGTCTGTCCTATACTACGCCATCCCATACTTATAACAAGACCCCCGCGATATATAAAAAGTCCCCAAGGATCCCCCATATTCCAGTTGATCGGTTGGGTAGAAGGGATACGAATGAACAAAAGGTCGAGGCCTGATCCGGTCGCATCGTGTGGAATAAAGTGGTCTCCTCGTTTCACGATTCTGCTTTCGTATTGGTCTTCCTCTCCTCCGCTTCGTTTTCGCTTGTTAAAGTGCTCCCGAAGACACTCCTGAAATCGAAACCTGCTCTCATCCCGACGTCAACCTTCAACTTCCACCGTGAGATCGAAGACGAGATAACTTGGTTACCCCGGAATTTAAAGCTGTTCCTTTCCATCGTTCTACCTGCTCGCGCTCCTCCCGGCCGGCAGCGGCTGACCTGAAGGGAATCCCGGCCTCGCTCGCCAAACCCCTCAACTTCAAGGGTGAGCTTGGGAGAGAACGCCTCACTCGAAGGAGGAGGAAGATACCAGCCACGATGGTCCTCCCCGACGAAGTCTTCGACGAATGCGTCGCAATCCTCCAAAACACCACCTTGCTCGAAGAAGAACAAACCGAACAAGTCGAAGGAGTCATAAAATCCCGAACGGGACTCACGGGAGCCGCGTTGGAAGCTCAAACCCTCGACGTCCTATGGCGTCACAGAGCCCAACTCTCACCTACCTCCTCCCCACCTCCTCCGCGAGCCACAATCATCCGTCGTTCCTCGCCGGCTCCATGGCAGATGGCCGGTCGCACGGGGACTCCCGTCGGAACCCCACCGCCCGGTTTCGCATCGGTTGCTGCGACCACCCTTCTCAACCATGTCAACAGCAGTCCGTTCCCGAGTCCGCGTCCTTCACCTTTGTTGGCGTATTCTTCGCCGAGGATACCGCATTCGCCGTCTTTGAACGCGTATGAATATGCTACGGACGTCAGTACGCCTGATATATACGGTGACTACGGATCTGAGAACGTCGCGTGGCTGGTCGCGGATGATAATCCTACGAATTACCTATCTTCGAGGGGTGGGTTGATGCAGCAGGATAATCTGACGCCGCATGATATGCTGCGCAGCGTGTTGGGGGAAGGGAGGACGGATGAGGAGATTTCGGCAGCGTTGGAGACCTGTGGGTATGATCTTTCCGCTACTTTGTCCATGCTTATGGATCAGGAAGGGATTACGGGTAATGGGAACGGGAACGGGAACGGGAACGGGAACGGGGGAGGGATCGGGATCGATGTATTGAGAACGCCGGAGGGGAAGTATAGTCATATTAGCGGTGAGGGGATGACGATTGCCACCGGGAAGAATACGGCGTTAACGCCTGGAGGTGGGGAGTACGGAAGAAGCCCCGGACGGCCGACGACGCCGAAAGTGGGAGTCGTGTGTAGATTTTTCCTGTCGACCGGGAGCTGCTTGAGGGCGGATTGCAGGTTTAGTCATGACACGTCGTCGACGATATGCAAGTACGTTGCTACCCCCCCCTTCGTATGAGATTATATACGGTACTGACAAGGAACAAGATATTGGGTAATGGGTTCCTGCCTCGCCGGAGACACCTGCATCTTCTCCCACGACCCCACCCAATCGGCCAGTAAATTCATGGACCAGCAGCGAGCCGCAACATCCACCCCACCCCTCCTCCAATTCCAAGATACCACCGCCTTTCCCGCCCTCGGCGGCGATCTAACCTCCTCCCACTACAATAACAACGGCAGATCCGGCGACCCCTCCAACAACCCCACCCTCTCGCCACCCCCCGGTTTCCGCGCTCTGAACATCTCGCGTCCGAACTCACGAGCTCAGAATCGTGCTCCGAGTCCCATGATCCCGTCGGTGGACGATACGGATGCGTTCCCATCGCTGGGAAGTTTCAAAACCGGGAAGAAACATCAAAATAGACGGAACAATAGGAGCAATTTGACGGAGGGGATAACCGGTTCTCCCGGACAGAATATCCCAACCGGACCGGCCAGTCTGGCAGATGTGGTCCGCATGTCCCCCTCACCCGGTCCGTACAACCGCAACAACCGCTTCAACAACCACATCCAAAACTCTCCACCCCCTTCGTTCTCCGTCCCGGGGAAACACCGAAACAACCACCGCAACAGCAACAACCAGAACAACAACGGTGGAAACCCACCAAGCGCAACCCTACCCCTCTCGGCCGCCGCTGCCGCGATACCCCCGCCTCAACAAATACCCTGGCTGGACACGGGAAACGCCATGAACAAAACGTACCTAAAACACCGACAGACGGCGATCAAACACGGTCAGCTGCGGAACAAGTACCTCAGCGCCGCCGCTGCCGCATGGGCCAGGAACGATGCAAAAGCGGCAAAGAGTTTGAGCAACAAGGGACAGCAGGAGCAAGCCGAGATGAGGAAGGCGCATAGGGAGGCTGCGGCGGCGATTTACGAGCAGAGGCAACGGGCGTTGAGGAACGGTGCTGCCGGGGGGACTGTGGAGTTATTTGTGGATTTGCACGGTACGATATTTACTCACTTACCCTTTTCGAGGATCGGAGTTGATGAAAGCGTATAGGTCTCCACCCGGAAGAAGCAGTAGAATACCTCGAACGCGTCCTCCTCGAGAACCAAAAGTCTTCGCAACCGCTGTACGCCATCACGGGTACGGGCCACCACTCCAAAAACGGAAAGGATAAAGTCCAACGCTCCGCCCGCGCGTTTCTGGATGAATGGAAATACGTATATCGTGAGTTTTCAGCACAGGGGGATAGGGGTGGGATGGGTGGGATATTGGGGATCGATCCGGGAAGTTTCGATAAGAGTTATGTCAAGGGGGAGGGGAGCGGCGGGGAGAACGGTAACGGTAAGAAGAACGGAGTCGGGAAGGAGGGTGACGGTGACGATGTTTTTGGGGTCGAGGAGGGGAGCGTGGGGGATGGGGAGGCGGTTGATGGGAACGGAGAGGTGTTGAAGAGGAGGGATGAGGTTGTGGTGAAGGTCAAGGAGGGGAAGAAGAGGAAGGGGAGTTCGAAAGGGGGGGAGGATGGGGAGGATGGGAAGGAGGGGGATGAGGATACAGTAAATGAAACCGCTGCTGGTGCGGCGGGGGAGTAGCGTGAGTATATTCTTGTTAGAATAAAATATACCAATACAAAGGGCATCGTTTGAATCTTATAACTTTTGATGCGGGCTTGCATTGCGAAGGGGCCAATGTGAACTTTTGTCTATATCCGTGAACCGTGTAGATACATATATCGTAAGGTGGGTGGTAGAAGTCATTATATAATATACAAAGCCTGCTGCTGCTTTCGGATACGGGGTTAAACATCGTTCAGTCATCTTGCTCACTCATACTCTCCCACCCATCCGGTCTTTCTTTACCCCCTTCCTCCTCTTCACCCTCATCGCTCTCGCTCTCGCTCTCGCTATCCTCCACCCCGACGACTCTCTCTTCTTTCTCCTCAACCCCCTCCGGCACCCTCCCCGCAAAGATCCTCCTGACCGCCGCATTAGTACTGGTATCCCAAACCTTCACGATACCCTCGCTCCCCGCGATCGCCAACCTGAACCCGACCTCTTTATCCGGCGCGAACCCCACGCTAAAGATCTTGCCCAAGTCGAAATCTCGGGTGGTAACCATGCTAGGTTTGTTCCCCTCCACGTTCCAGATTTTTACGTTCTTGTCGGTCGATGCCGTGGCGATGAAGCCCGGGATTATTGGGTTCACGTCGAAGGAGGTTAGTGATGAGGAGTGGGCTTGTAACGTCCACACTGGCTTCGTGGATGATAGCGAGGATGGGATCGTTCGGGCGTCGTGGAGGTGGAGGTTTCCGGCGTCGGTGGAGATGTAAAAGTAATTGGGGTCGTGGGGGTCCCATTTTATTCCTTCCACGTCGGATTCGCAACCCCAACGGGCGGATACCGTGTCTTTAGTCCTCATGTCTACGGCTGCTACCGTACGGTCCCAGGAGCCGGAGAGGAGGATGGTGGTGTTCGTGGGGTGCCACGACAGGGAGGAGACTTTGTCGGTGTGGTGGGTGTAGGAGTGTGCGGCGGTGCAGGTGGTCAAGTCCCAGAGTTTTATGGTTGTGTCCGCGGAACCGGAGGCGAGGAGGTTACGGTGGGTGCGGTTTGAGGATAACGAGAGGATGGAGTCCGTGTGATGGGTCGAGACTGGGGATTTCGACTTCTTCTTTTTTTTCTTCTTGGAGGATTTCGATGACGAGGGAGATGGATCCGGAGCGCCGAGGATTGCGTCTGGGAAAAGGGTGTCTACGGTATCCAAATTCCATATTTCAATTTCTGGATCCGTGGTTCCTATTGCTGCATAATTCCCCTTCGTGGTCGGCGAGGGGACGGTTTTTACGGGCAGGTCGAGCCATTCTATGCATAGTGGGATGGCGGGGAGCATCAGATCGTGGTGAACGTAGAGGTTGTCGGAGTCGTCTTCGTAGACGTATATTTCGAGGTGGGCTAGGTCGTCGGAGAAACGGCCGGCGAGGAGGAGGTTGTCGCTAGGAAGGATTTGGAGGTCGGCGCGATCGGAGTCGTCTTGGTTCTATTTTATTATATTGGATGTTAGTAATTCGTATTCAGTGATAAGGGGGGGTATGAGGTGGGCATACGTCCGGAATGGTGATGTACGGGTCTTCGTCGTTGTTTTCGTGGTAGGCTAGGGATTTGATGTTGCCGAACATGCCCATCGCTATCCGGAGATATTAGCTATGAAACTCGGGTGGGAAAACGGGAGGACGTACTTTGGGGGTCGTCGTCATCGCCATCATCGTCATCGTCGTAGGTGTCTAGATTGTATTCTTTCAAATCGTCGTCTGCGCTATACCATCCGTATCATATCAGCACACCATTGTAATATATTTGATGGTGAAAATAACACACGCTTCATCATCACTATCATCCTTCTTCCCTTCTTTCTTGGGGGTTCCGGGGTCGATGTCCATATCTAACGATACTCCCCCTCCGTTTGTATCTTCCTTCTCTTCATTGTCGGACGTAGAGGCTTTGGCATCCTCGAGCTCTTCTTCCGCATCGTCGAGCTTTAATTTTGCAATTTCAGCGATTCTAGAGAATTCGCTTTCGTCCAATGTTTTTCGGGTGGGGAATTCGGCAGCGAAGCCCCGGGGGATCCAGGTCGTCGACGTTATCATTCTTTTTCTCTTCGATTTTTGAAGGCAAAGGGTGAGGTGAGGTTGAAGGTGGTGAAGAAATCCGACGAGGTCGTTTTTGGAGTCTTTGCGACTTGAACTTTTTTTTTAGCGGGAGGAAGGTCTTGGCGTTTGTGGGTTATCGATAAAAGGCAACATTTTTTTTCCCGTTCCATTCTTCATCTCTTCACCATCCACCATCATAACTCCAGGTACGTCCGCCCCACGCATCCCCGTTACGCTTGTTTTTGTTTTATGAGAAAGAGAGGAATCCGATGATGAGCGAAATTCAAATACAATTTCAAAAAGTATACGGAAGAGCCGTATGAATGGTTTTTCTTCCTTTCCGATTTCTATGCATATAGGGCGGAGAGGGGGGGCCGATAATGTTTAATTGAAATATCAAGAGTCTGAGGTTTTATTTATTGTTTTACACCGTTTTTGAACGTTCATGGGATATGGTGGATAAGTTGATGCTGACTGTTTTTGGCGATTGAAGTGTGCGCAGACGCGTTTGAGATGGTTCCTACTCTCGAGGCCAGCCATCAGCATGTTTGGAGCTATCTTGGGATCGTGGGGTTTTAGTGTTCTACGGATGGTCGTCTTTTGCGCAGATGTGGAAACATATATATATATATATTTTTTTTATGACCTGCTTTATGCTCGATTGATACATCATGGTGTTCCGAAGGAACCCGAGTCCCGTATAAGTTCCGATCGTACCCCGTATCGTGAAATATATACCGTAGTAGCCTAGAGGCGGCCCGGGCGCTGCAGCCAGATCTCTAATTACAATACATTCGAATGCTGGCGGCCACGGGATCGAGTCAAACGTATAATTATACGATCTATACGCGTCCGGCTACGAGACCGATGTATACGTATCCTAGGAATGAGATCTCGCAAGCTAGGTAGCTCGTAGTGAACCACGATGAACGCCAAAAAGTCGTTCAAGGTAAATATAAATTTATATATATAGTACGTGTGGTAGAGGATTTTCAGATGAATGTGTGCCTGGGCCCCAGCCCGTATTATAGTAATCTGTTATGACGATATAGACAAAAGGCGTACCTACGCAAACTACTTGAACCGACATGAGAAGAGAAAGAGGAATAACAGTCGGGGGGAACCTGAAGTCTAACATGCGACTTGACCCCGGTGCGAAGGAATAAAGCTCAGATTCCATGGATTTTGTGAACCTTTGGGCTTGCGTCTGTGTATATTGGGTGTGCCGGATGAGCAAAGGAATTGGCGTATATCGTGTGCGCCACCAACAAAAAAGAGGTACAAGGAAAGGAAACAAAGGAAACCGTTCCGTAAAGCTTGGAGTGCGAATGAGGATTGGGATCGTAAATGGACATGTGGGACGAAACAAAACTAATATTGCATCGCAAACGCCAATCCCAACAGTCCAAACACCGCTGCACCGCCAATCCTCGCACCCTGAGCTCCGTTAGCTTCGGAACTAAACGTAGGCTCGGGTATCGACGCAGAAGTGGTGGTCACATTCCCCCCACAGCCGCAAAAGCCGCAACGCCAGTTGGCACCGTAACCTCGGAGGAAGAAGAAGAAGAAGTAGTCTCGATGCAAGATTCGCATTGCACGCCCTCGCCAACGTCTTCCCAGTCATCGGCGCAGAAGAGTCCGCTGCTTGATGCGTCGAGGCAGAGACGGGTGCAGCATGGATCTGGGGTTTCCGGACAGTCGATGCGGAACATACGGACGTCGCAGGTGGGGCGGGGGGTTAGGGAGGTCGTGGAGGTGGTTTTGGCGAGGAGGGTGGTTGGGGCGTGGGTTTCGGTTGGTTTATGCGTGCCGGTCGTCGTTTCGACGTCCGCGTCGCGGGCATAGGCTGTGATGGCAAAGATGCTGAAGGTATCATGTCAGCCGACGATATGTTTTACAAGATCACGAGGCGGGTGGGGAGTTCTAAGCGCCTACCCGAGGATGATAGCCGTAAAGAATGTCTTCATTTTGATGATAATGAATGCGTATAACACTAGCAACGAACGTGATAGAGACAATGCTCAAAAAGAATAACTTTTGCGAAATGCAAAGAAACACGCCGAAAGCAATGGACTGTCTGTCGGTACTGACGGAAGAGACAACAGAATAGTAAAAAGGAACGAAACGCCCGTTAATAGCCTAGAGGCTCATACTTTATACTCACTTAAGCCATGGGATACAGAGTCGTTAGATTAATACAAAGCCACCATGCAGACATAAGGACGATCGGACGTTGCATCTGGTATAGTCCACTGTTCAGGCTAACCTATACGCGGCCCATTCGTAGATCAACCGAACTTCGAGGCGCCCTACGCTCCGCACAGTTGTGCGGTATAGTATATGGGGTGCATGCATACGTTTAAATTAAGTTCCGAGGGTGCTCGGAGTGCGGCTTTCTTCGCGATATCCACAGGTGAGTTTTTTGTCGTTAGTTTATTTCGGTACCTGCATGCAGGGGTTCGGGGACCTTATTCGGAAGATTTAAAAATATCCGATCCCCTATGGGAACGAATCCAGACCATCCCAGGCAGCGCGTGGGGAATCTTCCCTCGATAAATGTAAATGCATGCGTTGACAAGACACGGGATGTTGTTGCATTTTCTAAATCGGGTTTCTTGGTGGGATAATATTACTGATTGCGAGCTCGGCGTGGCCCCTGTTAAAAAGTACCTAGCGGATGCGGAAAGTGATATCGATAGCATAGGGACAACTGAGCAGGTTCATGACGTCCGAGGCCATTGGTGTTGTAAAGTTTGGCTTGGCTGTCCCAGAAATCGAGGATAACGATATATAACAAATTAAAAACGATAAAATACCCGGGAAACGTTTCACCGATCAATTCATCCGGCAAAGCTGGACAAAATTTCCCAAATTCTTTTTGGATTTTGCGCCTCGTTTGGTTAGCCTGAGAGTAAAGCCATGCGCCATTGTTTTGCAAGCCACGAGACCAGTTGGTGTTGAACCGGCCCGACCAGACGGGGATCTGAGGTGGTGTGAACTAGGATGCAGGATTGTAGCAATGGTGCTGGCACCCGATTTCTCCGCTAATAGTCATCATGGTGCCTTCGTTTGTTCCGTTAAATTGGCATGTCTTTTTCCTTGGAAGTCTTCAATGCAAAGGCGATCTTGAAGCTATTGGAGGGGTAGGGGTTGCAGAAGATCTTGCTGTCCCGATAGCTTCACGACAGTCTTGCGCCATAATCGCAGGCAGGTCCAAACTCGAAATAGTGGGAAAGGGCTTATCGATTTCGGACCAAAATAACGTTTTGCAAAGCTCGTCTTGAAATTCAGCAGCTTCAAGAAGGTTAGGTGCAAACACCCTGCTTTGTTTTTGCCCACTTCGGGAAGGAAGCACTGTCGAGAAAACTTGCGTATGCATGGCCGGATGGCTTGCCTTGGACCCTACGGGAATTCACAATTTTAACGGTGGTAACACGGCTTCGAACCTTTGGATGCCTTTTGATTGCATGTACAAAATTGGAGGGTAGATTCTTCTCGTCTCGATTCCGTACGGTGGGTGCGTAACCGGAATCGTAAAAGCTGTTTGCTCTAGGCTTTCCGTAGACCTCGGCCAGACATCGCCCGCCCCTACCTACCTGATTGTCCTTCGCCTTGTATCAGATACTTTGGTGATTTTCACAGATCTCTGCGGAAGAAATGATGTTTTGCGTGGAAGTTTGCAATGCCAAGCAGGTACTGGTACTTGCATAGAGACTCGGTTCGACACCCGTCAGCCACTTTTCACAAATGACTAAAACCGCAAGGTTATGCTCTCCATCCCGGATACCTGGAATGATCTCTGATGCCTGGTGGTGGGGGAGGAAGCTCATCAGAGCGCATGGATGTGGAAGGACGAAGACGGTCGCAACCCACAGGAATAATTGTTCATTTCAACCGAAAAAATCAAGCAACTTCGAACCAGGGGTGCAACCCATCTGCCCGCCTAGCCTGTCAGCTGGACATGATTGAATCGCAAGAAGGTCTTCGGGGCGGTCTCACCCCGCTTATGTACCCGGACCACCGCGCATTTTCGTACATCTGTTAAATATAATTGAACAGTCGACCGAAGTTCCGGCATGGTAACCTTTTTGTAATATCTATAAGCTTCAGTTTTCCTTCTTCGACGTTTCCTAATTTTCCCAGCCTGGACTTTTCTCTCTCGATCCATTTTTTCTCCATTTCCCCATAGCTATCTTTGCTCGACAGGAATAATCAACGTTTTCAGATGTTCGGATCACGACCTTCAACTCGACTTGTGCGACGATAACTCATGATGGAAATAAGCCGGATACGAGGCCTGGCCAGATTTGGTGGACCGAGTGCTCCAAACATATCCAACAAAGAAAACGACAGGAATTTCGACAAGGACGAATTCGGCGTAATAAGAAGAATCGCAAGGATACCAAGAAGGTCTCTGTGATACCCGCAGACACCGAGATAGAGACGAGGTCCTTTGGTGGTACGGTAACTCTCCTCTCCCCTCCCTTTCTTTCTTCTTTCAAAAGGTGCGGTTTGGTGGGAATCGCAAGCGTGAGGTATCAACCTGGTAGACGGATGGGAAAGTGCCATACAGCATCGACGAGGACGGGAAGCGACAGCGACAAACTCGAAATTCGAAATAATGAAGGAGGGCATATTGCATTTTGATTCGGCGAAACTAACAGTATAATCTCGTATTCCCAACAGTGCAACGCAACAGCTAGTTTTTGTTCGGTGTCGCACCGAATTTGGCTGGCTCGTGGGCTCGTTTTGGCCTTGTGTCACCTCGACTCGGAAGATCCAACACGATCAACGCATGCCAAAGTCTGGACGCTTCTTGGACGGAAGCCGTTCTCCTCGGCCGCCTCGGTTTTGTCCTCGAAGCGAAGTGGGTCTGCATATATATATATATAAAGGGCCTGGGGAAGCCTTCAAAGAAAAAGTAAGTTAGAAAGTTCTTTTCGCAAGTAAAAAGCGTTTTTTTTTCTCGTTTTGCATCGGTTGTCGATATGTACCCTCGATGTTCTGTTTGCAACACACCGCCTCGACACAGGATTCGGTATCGCGATAGAAGGTTGAGGGTTTGTATCCAAGTTGTGGAGCTGGTAAGAGCTTCTGTTTTTCGACACATGTAAGCTTTTGGTCCATGAGGAGATATTGGTGGCAGTCCGTGGCTTGAATACGGTGGCAGGAGGGGAATATGATTGGACGATGAAGTGCGTTGCGTCTAGGATCGACAGGTTCATTGCCTAATATGGACGATCAATCGCTCGTTTTCCAACACGGACAACACGTTTTCCAACCGTCTACAACACATTTCCTTTCCCATCGATGGGGTTAAAAATATATCCATTGTTGAGCATCGTGCTTTCACACCCCCCCCCCCCATCTTTCCTCCTTTTTTTCACCCTCTCATCAAAATTTTCCATTTCTCCAAACCTACATCCATCTTTTGCAAAATCACCAACAACCACTTCGCATCTTCATAATCTCTATCTCCATCCATATCATTACTACTTTTCCTGTGTGTTTCGGATTACTTACAATGGACGACCCAGACGAAAGAAGCGGGATACAGAAGTGTATGTGATCTTCTTGTTATGTTGGTGGTTGCTGAGCAAAAAAAACCTGTTGCTGGATTTTCAACGATGTGAAACAATCACGTTGCAAAACTTGAAAACGAAGCCCAAGCTAACTATTCATGATGATAGATTACGACGACGAAGCGCTATTTGAGGAAGTAATGAGAAAACAATACATGGGGTATCTAGATCTGACACCCGACCCTGCTTCGCCTTCGCAGTCGTCATCCTACGGGTATCAATCCGGTCAGCCCGCATCTCACGCAAGCAAGGCATCTCTCACCCCCTACGGAACTGGTAATGGTTCTGGAACAGCTCCCGTTTTTCGCCCCCCGTTTCTAGATAATCCAAAATATCCCTCGATGGCTTCGCCACGCCAGGCACCGAGGATTGACCGTCCGTGCGATGATCTCTTAGAGTATCTTCGTCATGAACACTTGGATACGACTCGTCCGAGGAGGGTTAAGGACGCGTCTACTACTAAGGATTCATCCGTCACCATGAATTCACCCGCTACTAACAACCCCTTTGCTGCTAACAATTCATCTATTGATAAGGATTCATCTACGACCCAGAATCCATCTCCTCTCAAGAAGACCACACCCGTCCTCGCAGAGCCTAAGGTTAGATACCGTGGCGTCTCGGACGATCCTCGATCGCCCTCTTTGAAAGGCGTTCCTGATTGGTACATCGATGCGCATAAAGAGCTTAAGGCTAAGCATCCTTACGACTTCTCACATTTCATCGAAGGTTACCAGTTTTATGCTAAAGGACCTTCCGCTGAGGGTAATACGGAGCAAGATCAACATGAGGAGTCTTTTGCTCTTTCTGAACATTCATATCCTGTTTCTCCTCCGTATCGATCGACTACTCCTACGCCTCCTATTGTCCCTCTCAATCACCCCGCTGTCGACAGCTGTGTTCCACATTTCACACCTCCGAGTTATGGCCGATTCCGTTACAGTGAAGCGGTATCCGCAGACACTTTCCACATCTCCGAGAATCTCGAGCAAGTTAGACAATTTGAGCTGTCTGCTAAAGAAAGAGAAGGAGCTTCGACTTCTGGAAGCTCATATGCTGATCGGCTTAGAAAGTCGGTCAAGTATGCGGTCCTTCCGGAGGGTTACCCCGCTGACGTTCTTGATATGTATGATGAGGACGAGCCACGTTTGCTCTGTTCTTCTTGTCGAGATAAGGATTCTATCCCGGAAATTTGTCAGGAGAAGGATAATATTCCCGAAATACGTGTTCAAGAGCCGGAAGAAGCTATTGATCCTGAAGAGGAGGATTACTCTGTTCTCGTCAAAACCAAGGAACCAAACAAGCTTACCGTTCCTCGTGAAGAGGTACCCGATACTTCTGGTTTGGCAACAATGGCTTTGCGAATCGAACCGGATGCGCGTTCTGTAAGCGAAAAGTCGGACGGCAGTGCTAATGGCTATGGTGACTTTTTTGTAAGTAAAGTTCTTTCATATCCGGAAATATGACTCAACTAACGGAAATGACAGGATTACTATTCGCGAACCAGCGGCGGAAGTGTCACTCATGATGGAGAGGACCTCGATCATGCTTCCGTTTCTGACACCACAGATGGGCGCAAACCCCCTCCTTATAATAGCAAAGACCAGAAATCTTTCGTTCCGGTTCTGGCCCCTCTCTTCGAAGAGAGAAGTCGCACCCAAATCCAAACTCTTGCTGTTGAGCTCAAGGAAGAGCAACAATTCTACATGCCATTTCACCCACTTCATGGTTCAGAAGAGAGGGTCAACGTCATCCCCGACGTTCGGGAGGCGACTATCACTACTGCTGTTGGAGCCACCAATACCAACACTAACAAGGGACAACGGGTCCCCACGAAGCCTTTGCCAGCTTACGTCGAACATGGTCATGATGAATACAATAGTCGCCACCGCTCAATCTGTGATGGTACCAACTTTTGGCGCGATGACTTTTCAACCGAGACCATCGAATACCGCGTTATCGTCGAGAAACCCGCTCCTACGCCACTCCTTCCTTCTAAGCGTCGCGTTCCAAAACCGGCTTCGATCGTTGGATCCGATAGCCCACCGCATGAGATCAAAGACACCAACAGTCTTCGCCGTCCAACGATTGTTCATGTCGAACCAACAATCGATCCTACGCCACCTCCCGTTCCTCCTAAGGAACCTCTTACTTCTGAATTTCCTCCCACTCCCCCGCCCAAGACAGCTGAAACTGCTTATTGCCCCTCTCAACCTGCTTATGGCCCAGCACCTCATCCTTCCGTGGCCGACATAGGACGCGGCATGCGCATTGAAGACGAGGATATCTACGACAACACGCCGTACAGGGACAATTTCGACACACCTACTCCCCGACGTGCAGGTCCAACAAAGGCGATGAAAGTCCTCGGTGTTGAAATGAACGAAATCCGACAAACTAGCGGTTTTGAAAGCGGCGCTTTCAAACCATTCACACCATGTGCTGGCGGTAACTTGGAGAAAGAAGTCAATCACATCACGAACCGTAACAGTAAGCTCGACCAAGATGAGTCTAAATCATCTAAATCACTTCTCGGTTTCCGCGGCGGGGTTAGCGATCTTTTCCGCAAACGCGATAAGACGGCTGGACCAAGCAATATTAACACCGAAGCCCCTCAAGCCGACAAGTGTTCTTCAGTCGAAACTGGGGCATCCTCTCCTGATTCTCCACGCCCTGGTCTTTTCAAGCGCCTTTTCAACAACAAGCGTCAGAGTGATGCTCCCTCGACTGCGCCTAGTATCGAGTCGTACGGCGGATCTAACAGGAATCATGAAAGTTGGGACTCAAGTCGTGCCAGCGGTGACACGGGCCTCACGAGTAACGATGACGCATTTATGTCGTATGGCTCACATCACACTGTTCCTGACAGTGGAAAGACTTCAACGGGCAACACCTCGTCTCCTGCAGACTACGTGGACGACCGCATTAACCCCAACTTCTCTGTCAAGTTGAATGACAAACCGCCGAAGACCAAGAGTTCACTCTTCTTCGGCCGCGAGAAATCTGAGGATCCAGGATTGACCATCGGCGGTGTCAGTATCCCTGTTCCCGAGGAAGAAAAGGGAGTTAGTGTCTTTGGTTTCTTTCAAAAGGATAAGGAAATGGAGCCTGAACGGGACGACGGCGCTCTGATCGAAGATATCAAGAAGCGAATCGTTGAACAAGCGAGTTTCGAGAGAAGTGAAGAATTCGCCCGACAGAAGCAAAAGGCATTCGATGACAAACAAAAGGCAAAGATCATACCAGGGCGAAAGGGTTACTTTAACGGAAAGGGCGAGTACTACAGGGCTAAGAACCTTCTCGAACTTGAACTTTGTGACTCCGAAAATTCAGAACCTCTGTCTTTCTCAGAAGTCAAGGAGAAGTACGAAAAAGAGAAACCCGAGCCTGTCAAAGAGCCCAAGAGATGGGGGCCACCGGACCACATGCCTCCTTCGGATCGTAATGCAGAACGCGAAGTCGACGACTTTCATTTGCAACCTGAAATCATGTTCGGAGATTACGACCTTCCCACTCCAATCGTCGAAGAGCCAGAAACCGTTGTTTCGGAGCAACCGGGTGTCTCCCGCGAAAGCATTACGGTCAAATCTCCCGTTACACCAGGCTTCTCGCCAGAGAACGAACCTCCTAGCCACTGGTCGGACGATTCTGATGAGGAAGATCACGACCACGACTCACAACCGCCCACTCCTTCTAACCCATCGTTTGGACGTTCAACTAAGCGCCACAAGCGCACTGGGTCCGGATCTAGCAATCTCGGAACCGGCCCTATGTTCATGAAGAAGGCGGTTCGAAAATTCAAGGCTAATAGGAAATCCGCGGAAGTTCGTGCCTCTCCATCTTTGGCATCCAAAGGAAATAGAGATTCTGTCATGAGCCAAACATCGAACGGTTCTAACCGTAGCACTCCCATTTCCGCTTCAGCTCCACCTGTTCCACCTCCAGTCCCCGCCCGTGGTTCAACCGATGCCGGCATCAGATCTGAATGTAGAGCATCCAGGATCCCCGTTCGCAAGGTATCGGTTGCTTCACCACCATCGTCTCGGCTTACTACTGGTACATATCACGATCAAAAGGATAACGTTGTTCACCACTTCGGTGGGACTATTCCTGAACGCAGCGGAAGCAGTCTTGGACACCGTGGAGACCGTACTAGCATGCCCGCCAATCTTCCCGAACGGGCAAAGAGCAGCCTGGGTCACAATGTTGCGGATGAACGACTTGTTAGGGAAGGAATCAAGTGTACGGCGGATATTACCGCGGACGATGTCTTATCATTCGTGGTAAAAAAGAAAGCCCAGGGAAAAGCGCAACTAGAGGAGGAGCAGCGCAACAGGCGAGCGGAGGAGATTAGATTGAATGAAGTGGAAGCAAAGCTCAAGAGGGAGAAAATAGCTGCGAAATCCGATAAGCGGCTTGTGAAGGAGAAGAAAAGACACGAAGATGCAATCGAGAAGTCGAAGTTTCGAGTCGGATTGGCCACGAGACTTGCTGGCAGGTTGATTCAGCGGGAATCTGATAGTTTGAAGAGTAAAGGCGTGTACGTCCCCAGTGCTGAAATCAATGGCTGGATCTAGGGGGCCCAGCAGAGAGATTTCAGGGGACAGCATCCGGAACCTCATCATCTTCCCAGTCAACCGACGGTCCCTCAAAATACCTATAATAACGGGCCAACACCACGGAATAACCATGGCCCATCTTCCGAATCGCAAGGAATTCCAGAGAAACACCACATAACCCAGTATGCTAGCGAGCCTTGGGTGCCTCGCCCGAAGCCTCCTAATTCCCAGCCGGCACCAAAAGAATGGACAAGCTCTCAAATGGAAGGGCGCCAGGAATCGGTAATTCCACCGTCCAAATACAAAGCTGCCCAAGAAGGACCCGAGTTGGAAAGGTTACCTCTCGACAGCCATGGCCTATTCATCAAGCGGTTCCAGTATGAACGTGGCCATGCGACATTTGGCTGTGGTCCAGACGATCCGCCTCTCGCAAAAGAGATCCCGCTACCCACCGAGCCGGTGCAGCTATGGGAAGTCCCAAGGTGGGTAATGGAAAGCAAAGGACCGGAATGGGTTTACCAATGGCAGAACCAAGGAATTTATCCCGAGAACCCTTGGTTCCCGTCGTATGTCAACCGCTGTGATGACGGCCTCTTCGATCGCCCCCTATTCAAACGCCTTCTCGAACTCGGGGACCTCAATGGAGCAATGTACTGGGTTTTCCGACAACTGATGTATGAGGCGATTCAGGAAGACAAGAGCAATGAAAACAGCACTACAATCGCTGCCATCTCGCAAACCAGACTAAAGTTCTTCGAAAAGTTCATCAAATCGGTCGAAACGATGCACGAACGCCAAAACTTTGCACGCCAGTATTCCGAAAAGTTTGGAAAAACTGACATCGATCCTCTCGAAGACCTAGACGAAGAGGAACGCGAGAAAGAACTCAAGGATGCGGCCCAAAAGGTCGCGAGTCGCCAACAAAAGCTCCAGAAGATCCTCGGAAACAAGGCCATACCTGAGGCTGTTATGGATGATGACACCCTCCGTCGAGATATCCTTCTTCAACGACATTTCGAGCGACAGTTGGAACAGTACAAGATGGTCGAATTTTCGAAACAAATCCAAGCATGGCGAGAAATGGATGAACTTGATGCTAGGTATATCATCGAAGAGGAGGAAAGGCTCGAAAGTCAAAGGAAACGGGTCCACAAGGACACAACAATTATTGCCTACCGAGATTTCCTTGGACTCGTTCTACTTCCTCAATGGCTTGCCTCCGAAGACTTGGACCCAGACGTCGATCCAGGTGAAATTAGACAATTTGGAATGGGCGAAGCCGAAACTCGTGCCAGAAAGCGTAGGGTTCTAAAGGCTGGCGAGGATATCGAAAATCAGTTGCGACGAATTGACGAGGAAAACGCCGACCACAGCTTCTGGCTCGAAGTTGAGAGCATCTACCGACACAACATTGCCAAACATCTCGGGATAGCAGTTGAGGAGCTTGATCGGTGGATCCGCGGACGAACAAAACTCCCAGAAGGGCCTAACGGGCTGAAAGTCCAAGAATGGAAACCCCTCTTTGACCCTGCCGGGTCTGATTGGGTTCTGGATGGTCCGAGTTTGTGGAACTTCAATGTTTACGAAACCGAGAATTTAGTAATGGAATGCAAGAAACACCACATTGAGGTCGAGGAGATTCAATACAAGAACAAAAGACTATTAAGCCTAGGTAATTTATCGGATTCAGCCCGCAGGTTCATCGTTGACGCGACCCAAAGCCAAGTTGATGCCCTCCGGAGAGAATGGGCCGTCAAAAAATTGCTGATCATGGAGCTTGGGATCGATCGGTGGCAGGAGAAATACTGTGAACCTGACGACGAAGTCGAAGACACTGCTCTGGAGGAAGTTTCTGGCATGGATCGGATCGACAGGGAGATTGCTAGAGAGACGGGGCTTGGAGCTAGCATTGAACAGTCGAGGATGCATCAAATCGAAGATACTGCTCTAGAGGAAGATGACGGTATGAATTGGATAGAAAGAGAGATGGCTAGAGAGGCTAGAGAGGCTAAGGCTAAAGAGGCGGAACTTGCATCTAAAATTGAAGGGCCGTGGGAGATGGAAAGTGAAGAAGCTTTAGCTTTCGCTGAGGCACATTGCTCAGCATCATTGACACAAATGCCAGATGCCGTCCTCGTAGATTCTCTGCGTCAAGGATGCTCGATTCATCAACGCTTTGGGGACCTTTGAAGCAAAGAAGAAAAGTCCGCCCGAGTCGACAAGGGAGCGAGCTTTACAGTCGGCCAGTAGGAAACAAACCTGGCGATCGGCAGAGCAAACGGGCGAGTAAGCAGCAAAGCAAGACCCGCGATCAGAGCCTCCAACGGCTTCAGCAAGACAACCCTTCGAGCGCTAGTGCGGTTTCGACATCCCTCCGGTTTTAACCACGATTCCAGAATCAACCAGTTATCTATACCCAGCTTTACGATTTCATCTTTTATTTCTTGCTTAATCACACTGCCTGAGCACTTTAACTACGATGGGGCGCTACATATTTGATTTTCAATGCGAGTTTTCGTTTATTTGGTGAGTTCTCCCACACCCCATACTTCCGTTGAACCGTTGTAGCTAACTTCATCAACAAGCTTCCCTATTTCTTTCTTCGCAACGAAAAAATCAAAAAAAATCACCCAAAAAAAATTTAAAATAGAAAATAAAAAAATAAAAGGCCTTCTTCGGGGTACCTCCCTAGGGGTGCTCCTGAAGAAGGTTACAAAAAAAAAAAACCGTCCCGTCCCATTGTTCCTTGCGTTGCTTTTCAAGTCCCATTTGTTTTCCATGGGGATCCATACTCGCTGTCTTTTTCCAAGCGACCCGGGGTCTATATCCCGATATACCCCCGTACGTTTTTCAAAAGTTCGCTCTCCTTTACTCGATCGTCCTATAGGGTTTCTGCTTGGAGTCGGTGTTCTTGACAATATCTTCCTTGCTCATTGTACATATATACTTTGCTTTTGTTCTTTTTCGTTTCTTGCGACGTCATATTCCCGGGGCGCAGACTCTCTTTCCTTCACTTCGCTGTATATTCTATTCTTCTTTCCCGTTTCTGCCTTTTTTTACCATCATTTTTGCGTTTAGTTGCATACACGAGATACCCAAGCGTTAGCTGATTCTGCTTTCTTTTGCAAATATGGTTTTCGTTTCGTCACTCCTTTGAGATTGGAATGGATCATGGAGAGATGGTAGCGGTGTATTTTTGTTTTTTGTTTATTGTAATTATAGCTATATAAAATATGTACATATCCTTCATCGAAATCTAGAAACATTTTCAAGATACTTGATCCGATCGTCCGAGATGCATCGATGCCTAGTATACCCTGGAATCTATATCGTATGACTATGGCATGATGTTATTCATACATGTGATATTTATATTTAGATCGTATGATCCTAGAAACAATGTCTATGTGCTTGTAACCGGAAGACTAAACTATAGTTAGACAGGAATGAGGAATCAAGACTTAAAAGCCGACAGGATTCCGACTCAGAGATCCCTAGATATACAAGATACAAATCGATCCGATGATCCTAATCATTTGCCGAGACGATTGACCACCTTGCATCGATATCGATATCTTCATTATCCGAAAGTAGTCACCTAGTTAGCCGTATTGTGCTAGCTCAAGTTACTTGGAAATGCTAGAATGCCGGGCGGGTGCTGGCCAAAAAATGCAACATGTCGATATCGATTTGGATGAACTACTCACTAAAACGATTTACCGAACTTAGCAGTGAGGTAAGCCTCCTAAAACCATTTAGAGAATCTAGCATTATCGCGAATTAGACTCTGCTTTGGTGACCGTCTACAAGACCGACTTCATCATTCTGGGGGAAAATGGTGTTCCGCCTACGGCCTACTCTGCAGCGTATTGCCTCCCAAAGCACGCATATATCTTCGAAATTCTATAGATGCGAGGCCGATATATAAAATCCCCATCGACCTAAAATGCCCGTAGACTTAATCCTCAAAACCATGAAACTCTTCGACCTAATCCTCCGCAACGGCCTCCACCCCGGCCGCTACCGCAAAATCCGCTACCTAAACGTCGGCTTCCTAACCAACCACGGCAGCCTGAGAGAAATCTGCCTAGAACTAACCCCCAAAATCACCGCTCTCCAAATCTCCCGCATCGTAGCCTCCTACCTCCGTCTTCCCCGTGAGTTCGACTCAAGCCTCCAAGTATCGTTACTTCCCTACGGGTTCAAATCGAATGATCCCCGACTCCTTGACTTCATCGCACGGTTTCCCAGGAATGTGAATAGAGAGAAGTTTATACATAACCTTGCACCGCGAAGACCGCCGTTACCCGCTTTCCCATCGCAAAGGTATAGAGGTAGAACATTAAACCCCAACGATGAAATCCCACCGCTCTTGAAACCATGGAAACAAAAGGCCCTCCACCTCTGGGTCTGGCTAACCACCCACGACGAAAGAATCCTACGCTACCAAAACGCCGTCGAAAACTGTCAACTACTAATCCAAGAGAAAGAAAGGGTAAACGCGAAGTGTCAAGATACTATAAAGTCCGAAGTTGCAAAGGCTTATAAACTAAAATATTCGTTAGATCCTGAGGGGGAGGAGAGGGGCAGGAAGAGAAGGAGAGGGTCAAATAGGTGGATCCCACCTGATGAAAAGAGGTATCGGTGTCAAATTACCGATGAACACTTTACTCTTGATAAGATGGTCGCTACGACCATTTATCCGCATACGCTGATGATGGATCTTCCTGGGTTAAACGAGAAGGTAGTGGATATGTTGACAGGACCGGAGAATATGTTGTTGATGTACTGGCCCGTAGCAAGGATGTTCGACGAGGGACTTATCACCATCGAAAAGCTCTCACTGAATGACGAGGAAGCTATCGACGGAGGAAACACTGACGAAGAATACGAAGAAGAAGAATATGGATACTTCCTCAGGGTGAACTACGTCAGGCTCCTAGACTCCCGAGTATTCGCAAAGGAAGACTGGGAAAACCGTGAACATCGTGAACGACTTAGGTGGAAACACATAGACGGGAAAAGGATCACATTCTCCGATGATGGTCAGATGATTCCGTATCATGAGTTTCTGGCGTTTCATTCGCAACTATCAACGGTGATATTTGGAGAGGTCGAATTGATAGAGTCTGAAGATGATGTTCAGAATACGTTGGCTCATATCTTCGATAGGAGGTCGGATTTATCTCCTTCGGATAGTTCCTCGACGCGGTCGAGGAATGCTGATTCCCCGGGTCGGCCGAGGTGGCGTAGATTTCCCCTTTTGCGTTGATTGTGCGAATAGACATGTCTAGAAGGTGTTTATTGAATTCATTTCATGAGATGTTTTCGAGCAATTGATAATTTATGATGATGTTGCAGTCTGATATGCATATAAACTAACAATATACCCCGCCCCACGTTAAACCCCATCCTGTATCGGCGCCATCTTACTCCTCCCTTTCCACAACCACACCGCCCAAAACCCATCCACAACCACAATAATCCCGAAACTAACCACCAGAGAACCCCCAAATATCCATCTATGGTACAACCACGCATTCCCCGCATTCATATCAATCTTCGTCACCGCAATACACCACGGTAAAACATACAATATGTTCGAACATAAAGATTGGTATAGATACCAGCGGGGTTGGGTTGCTAGGAGGATGGTGGCCAATTGGGTGCTCAGGGCGTAGAAGATGTAACACCATTCTATGCTCTGCGTGTGGGTCGGGATTGTTAGCATAGGTGGTACGTAAAAGGGAGGATGGGACGGGGTGGATATACCTTCCACATAATTTCTGTAACCTCAGCCGCCGTCTCGCTATTCGAAAGGTAATAGGCAAAGGACCTAACACCCCCCGTATATGCCAAGATAACAAACAGCAATATCTCAATCCAAAATACAATAACAAACGACTTGATCGCCGGCTGAACAATATCTACAACCCCAGCACCCATTAGCCCACTCCCCCCCCCCAAATCACTTTAAACCATGTCTACGATAGTAGGTATGATACTTACTCCGAATATCCCCCCACCCCGCTCTAGCCCTCCTAACCTCCTTCCCAATCCTCCCCCTCCAAGCCCCCCACTTATGCCCCACGAAAGTCACCGCAGAAGCTTCAAGCGCCTGAACAGGCACCATGACCAAACCCCACCTGATAGTATTGAACACCCCCCAAGCAGTCGCATACGTATTCCCCATACTCACAATATTCGAAATCAGCCACAGATACAAGGCATTCCTTACCGCGGATTCCGTGAACGTGAATACACCGGCCCTGACTAACTGTTTAAGCGCAATATAATTCGGCTTTGTAGCAGTTTCCATAGAAACCGGGGTAGTAGATAATGCCTTCTTGCTGGTGAAGATGAAATACAAAACACCAGCTAGGGCGCCACAGCCGTCGCAGGCGAGTCGGATGCCGGCTTGAGTGTTCGCCGTCGGGTTCAAACCGGGTGCTCGGACGGTCGATATCAACGCCAGGTCCAATATGATGTTAACAAACGTAGCAACGGAATTTATTGCCAACGGGATATCCGGCCGGTCTAAAGCTCTGGTGGCAGCGCTGACAGCCGCGTTAATCGCCGAAAAAAGCGTGGAAAATGATGAGATCCGGATATATGTCAACGATGCACCCCTGGTTTCGGGTGGAACGAACGTAGAAGCGAAAGATGAAGCCGCGGAGCAGAAGATTACGGAGAGAAGAAGGCCGAGGAGGGATTGGGTGTATAAGAGGGTATACGTGAGGTTTATGCGGGATTGAATGGTACGGGAGGAACGGTCGCCGATGACGGTGAAAACGCCGCGTGGGAGACCTTCGTTTATGACTTCCGCGAAGACACCGATGTAGCTAGTAGTTTTTACCGGTATCAGATGGATGGGTTTCCGGTAAGGTGGATGTCAGGATCATACGTATAAGCATCGGTCGTGGCGACCATTGAACTATCTATCTGGGCTACCCATAACTTCGACAATGTGCCGTAAAGCGCGGGGAGCAAGAAAGTACAGATGTTGAAGACGATAGAACCGAAGTATCTGTCGTATATCGAGCCGTCAGCTTCAACGAGTCCTGTACGAGATATAGGAAGATAGAGAGAACCACCTTTCCCGACTCCACCACGCAACCTTCGAATTCGGATCTCTTCGACCATCACCATCATTTCGTAGTTCTTCCTCTCTATCATCCGTCGCCTGTGCGGTCGCACGGGATTTAGAATCGTCCATATTAAATATAAAAAACAAACTTTCACAATTTTACAATATTGCGTTGTCGACACAATATTCAACAAGACTCAGGCAATCGCCGACAAGCAGGCCAGGGGTCCACAAGCTACTTAAGTAGATATAGCTTCACCTCCTCCAATTCTCCCGTCAAAGCACTTACTTTCAATTTTCTATACCTCCACCCCGAAAACATAGCGAATGCCAAAGCCGTCGACCCCGCATTCAAATGATGCCTGAAGTTTTAGTTGTTTGTTCGTTGCAAGTCGGGAGAAGAGCTTCGCGAGAGCTAGTTTTGTTACGAAATAATGAGCTTGTGATATACGCAGTCGCATCAAATTTCATGCCTGTTTCGGCGAGAGGCTAACCAAATTCTCTGGAACCGGGCGTGGTGATAGGTTGCACGAGGGGTGGTGTGGAACTACGTACCCCTCCCTCATGAACGCCACCGATGCAAGTCGGTGGCAAGTGGCAGCGAAGTTCCCGCCCTATAAATGTAATGTCACGGTCTTATCTTTTGGGTTTCTTTCCATCGAGTAATTCTATTTGAATGTGCGAGATACATGCGAGAATGCAGGGAGGACATTGAAAAGAACAGAGAGCAGCAGAGGCACTAACAGGCACACAGACGATGGAAAAAAGTAACGACATGAAAGATATCGTAGACGGAAACAAGGAAATAAAAAAGCCAGCCCCCCTTACTTTTATCCAAACCTCTAGCAATCGAATCGACTTTTCCCCCTTCCCAGCAATGCAGATTTTTAGCAAGAACAAGCAAGGAGAAAAAAGTGAAGAAGCGAAATTTAGAGCACAGTTGAAAAGAAGCCGCGAACTGAAACCAGGGCAAAGAAAAGGCGTTGTTGTAGGATTAATTGTAATAGGAGCATACAAGGAGTTTCGGAGAACACGTGAATGTGAACAGGGACGGGGATCGTTTTAGAGGGATCGTTTTGTTCGTAGTGAGGTTCGTCAGATTAAGCTTCCTGAGAAACCGGGTAAAATCTTATTGTTTGCAGAATATAATTTTCGTGGGCGTTGAACAGGTAGAGAAAAAAACCGTTTAGATGAGATCAGCGACGTTCCTGTTGGATACGTGGTTAGCCGTATTCTTCTTTCGGTGAGCGTTGAGGAAGGGGCACGTACATTGGCATTTCTTCGATCTGGGTGGAGTAGAAGGTCTCAATGTCACGCATCATGCGGACGTCATCAGCGGTAACGAAGTTGATGGCAACACCCTTACGACCGAAACGACCACCACGACCGATACGATGGATATAGTTCTCACGATTGGCCGGGAGATCGTAGTTGATGACCAAGGAAACTTGCTGAACATCAATACCACGGGCCAAAAGATCGGTGGTGATCAGAACACGGGAAGAACCGGATCGGAACTCCTTCATGATAAGCTCACGCTGACCCTGCTCCATGTCTCCGTGCATGGCGGAGACGGTGAAATCACGCTTGGTGAGCTGGTCGGTGAGCCAGTCGACCTTCTTGCGGGTGTTGCAGAAGATGACGGCCTGGGTGATGGTGACGGTCTCGTACAAGTCGGAGAGGGTGTCGAGCTTCCAGTCCTCCTTTTCGACGGCAATGTAGAATTGCTTGATACCTTCGAGGGTCAGCTCGTCCTTCTTGACCAAGATGCGGACGGGGTCACGCATGAACTTGGTGGTGACCTCCAAGACGTCCTGTGGCATGGTGGCAGAGAGGAGGACGACTTGAGTGGACTGCGGGAGCAACTGGAAGATGTCGTAGATCTGCTCGGTGAAACCGCGCTGCATGGGGAGAAACGTTAGGATCCATCCGATCGGGTTCGAACCGTCGGGGAACAACTTACAGACAACATCTCATCGGCCTCGTCAAGAATGAACATTTTCATGCAGTCAGTCTTCAGGGCCCTGCGCTGGATCATGTCATGAACACGACCAGGAGTTCCGACGACAATTTGCTGTCCTTCGTTCAAGTTCTTCATGTCGTCACGAACGGCAGTACCTCCGATACAGGCATAAGAGGTGACGTTCAGGAAATCACCGAGAGCGACGACGACCTTCTGGATCTGCTGGGCCAATTCACGAGTAGGAGCCAAGATGAGAGCTTGGGTCTGCTTGATCTCAGGGTCGATCTTCTGCAAGCAGGAGATGGAGAAAGTAGCAGTCTTGCCGGTGCCGGACTGGGCCTGAGCAATGACATCGTGGCCTGGAGAACAGGGGTTAGTAAGGATTTAGGACGAGAAGAAGGAGCCGAGAGGTTTGAGTAAGCTTACCCTTGACGACGGGCAAGATGGCACGCTGCTGAATAGCAGATGGGCGCTCGAAACTAGAGAGGTGATGTTAGTGTGGGGTCCGTTCCATGCAGGTTCGTCAGGTGGTTCCCGTACCCATAAGCGTAGATACCTGGATGAAAAATGTCTCGTCAGTTACCAATTCTTCCAAACTTAGCATTTGCGAAACAACCGACGTACCTCGGAGAAGCTCGGGCTTCAACTCCATATCATCGAAGGACTCGGTGGTTTGGTCCCAGTTAGACTCGATTTGCGAGTCTGGTGGGTTGTCGATGCCCTCAGAAGCCATGATTGCGGTTAGGGAAACGGGATTTCAGAAAGCGAAACTGCTTCCTGAAAGTCGAGAGAGTTGGGAGGGAAGGAAAAAGGCTTTTCGAGAAAGCTTCTTTTTTTTTTTCCCTTAGAGGATCGATATGAGGACTATTAAAGTCTCTGTGGCGGACCTTTCTCGATTGCTCAAGAGAAAGGACAAGGCCGAAAACAGATTCTGACTAGAGATCCCTTCTTCTGACTGAAGCAGAAAAAGAGAATGACCGGTGCAGGAACCTGTAGCTACTAGGAGCTAGACGAAGGTATCAAAGCGGTTTGGATGACTACTGGAGTCCCAAACGGCGGTACGAAAAGAACTGGAGAGGTCTATCTACTTGCGAGAAGTACGATAGATCTAATTCCTTCGCGGAAAGAGGGATGAAATCAATTCGTCCCTGTTGTGAGCGGTTATGTGGTTGTCTTCTGTATGGTTGTGGTTGATGATGGTGGAGAGGAGGGGAGAGAGAGAAAGGCGAGGAAAATCTTTTTAATATCAGTTTGTTTGGGGACCTCGGAGGCGGAGGGGCTTCTATTTTTTGGCGGGCAAACTACGAAAAAAATTGTTTTTGGTGGTCGCCCACTCATAAAAATTAAAAAAATAAAAATTTTCTTTTGCGGGCCATATCAGACAAGCTCCCACTCCAACCCAACTAACCAATGGACGTATAGGAAAACCCGACGCTAAAACGAATCGAATCAAGCGCATTTCTACTCCTATTACTCCGTATTCACAGTATGAGTTGTTCTTCAGAGCTAAGTCGACGGGGAACTCGACGTACTATGTAGGTATCCCATGTGCGCATGTGGGGTTGTGCCTGCCCCAAACGGCGGTGTCACAGCGAGATACAGCTTTTGTCGGGTGGTCCGCTAGCCTCGTTCGGACGTCAGGGAGGTTTCTCTCATTCGATAAGATTAGAAACAGAAACAGAAAATTTTTCGTACCCTAGCAAGAGTCATCCTGCATCCAACGGACGGCGCCAGAAGTTGTTTGACTGTTGATCCAGAGCTTCTTTGCCCCAGAGCTTCTTTGCCCCAGAGCTTAACTCTTGTTATATTGTCGTATCGATGTTCCCTGTACCCCTCGTTCGTCAATATACCCGGGCAGCTCTTTTAGCTATGGCAAACTCATATATGATCGTAAATTTTGCACTTTTGTACAAGGCGAAGAGTCACCCTGGCACGGTGATCAATCGTGTCATGATGGCCATAATTAGCTCCCACGCGGAGGTTCATACAGCATAACATGTAAACGTTAGAAGAGAAAGCTAAAAGTCCCGGCAGTCAAAGCCCGAGTTTAAACCGAATTCCTCCATGAAATCGACAAAAGATTTTCGTTTCATAAACTCGAACATGGCCCTATTGGAGCATCTTTTCGTCGTGCGTAGATACAAAGTTCTGGACCTCATGATATCAAATCCTTCCGATAATCGCTTGGCGTTCTTTATCTTATCGAGATCCCCGCCACATTTGCGGCTCCAAGATCCGTCTCCCTTTTCGGAAATACAACAAGGTCAACACGGTTCTTTCCACCCAAAACGAGGCTCTTGTATGTAACACATTCCTAAAGTCCCGATTCGGTCCCCTGCATATTCTCGTCCATTTACGACCTAGGATGACGACGCATGACCACTCTCAGATACGTTCCTAAGTAGCCAGGGTATTCCTTCGCTGGTTAAAATTGACTTTAGTAAACCCCTAGAAGCTTAGAATTTAGATCGCGGGAATACAATCAGGCATTTACATTTTAAGTCGGCTTACGGTATGGAGAACCCTTCCATGATTACCCTCCTCCCAAGCGGTAAATTTCTTTTCGCCGCCCTAACACAATACTCACGCCCCCTACACCCCTCCGCCCATCGCTATCACACTCCACTCCACTCCTTCATGCTCCCTTTCAGAACTCGGCATAAGGTCTTTATGGGATACGAAAAAAAATAGAGGCCATGCAAAACCGTAACTCCGACATGTTGCAGTTTGTTTTTATAAAATTAACTGGTCTGTAGTTTACTTGACGTACCTATTATTCCGTTGCCAAGTATACGTACCATTGCGCCGTTCATGTAGGCGGTATCGTGTTAAATGCGACTGGCGATAAAGAGAGTATATAGAGTACTAATCCTAACCTCTTTTTCTCCTCCGATTATACCGTTCCTCATAAAACCGTTCACTGCGATACGCCTCCCCCCTCTCCCACCACGGCTTCTCCATCCACCACGACCTGTTCTCCTCCTTTCCCCTCTCCATAATCCCCTCCATCATCTCCCTCCCAGCGTTCACAAACTCCTCATATCTCTTCCCCACCCCCTCCCTCTCCCTCTCCCTCCTCTCAATCCTCTCCCCAACCCTTCCAATCTCCACCTTAACTTCCCTCAACCCCCCATAAATCCCGAGGTTACTCAACACCTCCCGTTCGTCATCTAAATTCATTTTCATGGTTCTACAATTCTCATTAAAGCTGTTTATATTATCACAAAATTTTTGGACGCCGACTTGGAAGGTTCGGATGAGGATTAGGAGTTTTTGGGGATCCTGCCATTCGGAGGAAGTTAGCGGTAGTGGGGGGGAGGTAGAGAAGATTTGGGCGTTTAGGAGAGGGTCGTGGGGCGGTTTTCGGGTGGTGGTTGGGTCGCTGGAGAAGGGTTTGGAGAGACCGAGGTTGGATTCGATGGTGGCGTAGTCGACGTTTGCGAAGCCGAGGGATTCCATTTTTTATAGATAAGTTATAGACTTGTGTATTTACTCGTTGGGAATGATGTTGGGGCTTTGGGAACTCAATATTATGTGCTAGATCTCGAGTATCGATCGAGGGAGTTGGTTGTTTCCATCACGGGGGAATATTGTCGTAGGATACAATATTCCTGTTGTATCTTTGAAAAATGCCGTTGGAGATCATATGAAGCATTTTATAGATCCCGCATATTCTGCAGATTTCTCACGAAGAAACCTGAGAAATAAAAAGGCATTCATTAGAAGGAAACAAAAAAATATATAAAACCGGGGAAACCCTCACTCCTCCCCACCCCCAACTTCGAAAAGTGGCTCCCCCGTCTCCGGATTCCACTTGAGATCCTTCTCCTGTCTTAACAAGGCCTTCTTAATCCACTCCTCGTGGATCTTTTCATAAATCCCCTGCTTTCGGGGTCCCTGAAAGCGCCTGACCCTTAAGAAGTAGGGACCGTCGTAGGTCCCTTGGTGTTGGGGTGGGGAGGGGTTGGCGCTATTATATTTTTTGGTTTCAGCTAGCATACCATGTAACCGAATAGATGTTTCAAAAGATAAGTTTTGAAGAAAAACCTCTCTTTTAGAAGTGAAAACTTACATAGTAGCAGCAGCAGTAGTCTTGCGTTCAATCACAAGCCTCTTCGTCGGTGTCTCCGGCTTGGAGAACACATCGACAGGTGCATCAGCCCTCATGACGAAGCGTAGACGGCGTGAAGAATTTAGCTTTGGAGTATGGGGTTTTCTCGGTGGTGGTAGTAGGTTAAGGAAGCTGGTGAGACCTGGTTTGCTTGGTGTAGGAGTGGTCTTAGGATCGAGCCCAGCAGCCCTAGAAGGAGGATGAGGAGGAGTGTTGGCTTGGGGAGGAATCTCGGATTCTGCTGCCATGGTGATTTGGGGATTGATGGTTACGATGGATTCTTCTGGTGGAGTTGACGGGAGGTGATGATTGTGGGGATGGAAGCTTCTTATTTCTATTTACATGGTTAAATTTTTCTAGAGGACACGGGAAGGTATTTACTTTGTTGAAGAGCAAAGTTATTCACGCTGGTCGTATTGGAGACGACGTTATGGTTAAGGTGAAGTGAAATCGCGAACTTGAAGACAACAGAACAA
Organism: Arthrobotrys flagrans; assembly: GCF_004000055.1. Lineage (NCBI taxonomy): Eukaryota > Fungi > Ascomycota > Orbiliomycetes > Orbiliales > Orbiliaceae > Arthrobotrys > Arthrobotrys flagrans. Next base: position 3,998,803 of record NW_027137556.1, read on the forward strand.
AAAACACCAAGACGTAAAACTGGAAGACACAAGATAGCACACTACAGACAAAGGCTCTTGGGAACAGGCAAATTATATGGGGCCATGGCAAAGGAAATCAGTATTAGGAAAAATATGATATCGTTCGGGAGCTATGAGAAACAAGATGGTGAAAGGTTCAACCGACCTTCCTGCAAGTGTTGCAAAATCAATAGCAACGAGAGGCTGGAAAGATTCAAAAGTTACGGTCTCAGAGCATTCAAATACTCAACTGAGGAATATCTTCATCAAGAACGAACGAATCCATGGTGTCAGATTCGTCAGACTCCTCTTCGGAACTAGAAAATTCCTCACCCCCATCCTTCTTCTCAAGATACTCCTTCTCGAGCCTCCCCTTCTCCTTCTCGAACTCTTCTTTCGTCATATGTTCCAACGGGGCAATGGCATGTTCCTCTCTGTATTCGTCAAAGTAGATACGTTGAGCGTCAGCCTCAGCAATACGTCGGAATCGTCCTTGAGACTCCCTGTCTTGCCCAGGAGCAATAACCGCCGTCTTCGAGCCCGGAAGCTTGACACGAATGACTGAAACAAGTATTCTTTCTCCGTAATAGACGACATCTGACTTCCCAAGAACTACTTTACCCGAAAGTTCAGTGACTCCAGAACCATAAACTCCCTTATTTGGGTTAAATTGTTCCTTGTCGACAAGATCCTCATTTTGGGTGGAAAGAAGCTGAAGACTTTCGTCAATGTCTTTCATCTTCCAAAGGATTTTCTCGAGCTCTGTTTTGGTGTCGGCACGGTCGAGATTCTCGTATTTGTATTTGACGACGAGGTGTTCTCCGAAGAAGAGTTTGTCGGTTTTTTCGAGCGGCTTGCTGTTGCGGAAAGCCGTCATGCGAGAAGTTTCAAAGAACGGGCAGGTCGTTGAGATTAGATTCAAGAGAGACTAGATGTACGAAAAATATTAGAAATCTGTGAAGGGGGCCTGGTAGATAGTATGTAAGACGTGTTGACGGTTTTAACTTGCGTTGACATCTTCGAGTTTGTGGAAAATCCCTACGGCAGAACTGAGATTTGGCATCTCAACAAAGACAGCCATACCAGCGGACGCCATTTCGATAGTAAGGATGGTCCGTTGGTTGCAAGGGATGGAGTTTGTGGTGACGATGGCGATAAAGGTTTTGGGATGGGAAGCAAAGTGGGTTTTGATGGAAAAGTTTTTGAAGAGCACTTGATGGGTCAAATTTTATAGTCCTGAGGAAGCTCAGTTGAACGAATGATGCGTGAGCTTATAATGCGTAGGATATCACGAATGTAACATCCGATTGTCATTTTTGCTCCTGGAATCCCGCCACGATGCCTAAGCCGAGACCAATGTATCTTACCCTCAACCAGGCTAGATATATTAGTATCTGTTTATGTATTACATACATATTCTGTGCGGGAAATAAGTGGTCTTAGAATAGTGATCCCAGAGTTCTTAACGGAGGGGGTTTGAACAATCTTGAAGCATCCAGGACCAAGACCTCTTCCCCATCTCCAGCCGAAAAAACATTGATATTGACTTCAGCCGGACGTTCGGGGAACAGAAGTGCCATCTTGTCCTCCAAAGTGATATTTTGACCGGGATTAGGACCTTCAAAAATAAGACGGTCCGGGATTACCCTTTCCTTCTCTTCGAGATCAAACTGTTGACGATGGTACTAATACGATTCTCTGGGTGGAGTCGAAGGGCAATTTCTTGTCCGGTCCAGAATTTGAAATTGACGCGGATGGTTGGGTTGATCTTAAACTTACGATGGATTTTGGTGAACATAGAGGTGGTGTCCCTCACGATGGAGCTTGAGTCGACACCGACGATAGACCATCTTGCTTGGTGCTTTGAGGAGACGGCGGTTGGAAGAGGCCTTGCTGGGTAAGCTTGGGATTTTCCTGTAGCTCCAAAGTTTTCCAAAGACGCGAGGTCTCCAAACTCCTGGAGAGTATTATTTTAGTTAGTTTCGACCAGTTTACACGAGCGAGAGTGTATTCTGCATCTAAAAAAAACTCTAGAAGTCCCCTGTTTCCACGAATGCCGTAATTTTTACAGACTTAAAAATTCTGGAAATTGTTTTCCCAGGGCTTTATCCCCTTTGGAAAAGAAGGAATGGCCGTCTGTGGAGAAGGATCGCCAGTGAGGTAGCCAACAGCCGGGACTTTGTTCGATGGCAATGGACGAATCGGAGCAGGACGTTGGATGAAATTTCCAGAGTAACGCAGGTCTCCTTGATGGATACTATTGATGGTAGTAGGAGCTTTGATTGGAAGTACCGCCTTTGGCCTCGGAATATAAAGCTTCTCGGCCCAGCTAGCAGCCAGCAAGCTCTTCCGGGTTATCCGGAAGCTTATCTTGAGGGTATTCAATGCAAACGACATCTCCTTCAGCTAGGAGATACCATTCACGATAGAGTTGTCCTCCGCAATAAGCTGTCATCGGATTATAGTTCAAGCCAGCCATACCAGAGACCCTGTTCAAGACGTCCTAAAAGCAGACAATTTCAATTTACTCCAGTTCCGTGATACGGGATAATTGGCACTCAACGGGACTTACTTTGATCTCTTTCACATCCTGTACCCTCAGCGGCTTGGATGAAACCGTAGGAATGACAACCCCAACTGTGACTTTGTTTCCGGTAGGTGGCACGGCAGATGCGATTTAAGAGAGTTTCGGTTGATGTATATAATTATATCTCAAAGTTTTGGGTTGAACCCAATTCCGATAAGATCAAATGAAGAGATAATCCGAAGACATACCTCGGTACCTTTTGTGGCACCAGAGCCAAATTCCGTTGGACTTGTATAAACTAGAATATCGCGCGGCAATTTGATATATCCACCCGCGAACATGGCGATGTTCCCGGAAGCCCTGACTAGGTATTGAATATAACCAATGCAGTATTAGGAGATAAAGGTTGGAAAAGAACGAGCAGTCGGATTACACCGGTTTGAACGTAAGATTCTTCTATTTTGCTCTATAGGAGGAGTACCCGGCCTGTAGTGGCAAGTTCAAGTCTGATTCACCAGACAAAGAAGTGGTGATATAAAATCAAGAGTTCGCAAATATCGAGAGCGCGGTCTCTATGAATTCCTAACCGAGCAGTCAGCGACATAGACGCAGTCACCTCCATACAAGAACTTCTCCCTCGGAACTCTCAGGGTTCAATTATTTAAACAAGTCCCCCCTTCCTCCCTTCCCTCTTATCATCACTCCCATGACGAAATCTTTCTTCAGCGACATCCTCTTCTCAATCCTCCCACAACAAACTCCTACTTCTTCAAGAACGGCTTTCTTCAAGATTCACATTCTCAAACCTCACCCTCAAAATCGACAATAGAATAAACCCAAGCCCATCATGAATGCAAACGCGAATATCACGGAGCAGAGCAAGATGTCTGCTGCTGCTACTACTGTTGCCAAAAAACAGCAAGATCCTAAACAGCCGGTGGTTGGACTCAACATCCCTGCTATATCAAACAAATTATTCTGGTATGACGGTGTCAAGACTGTCAAAGTAGGTTAAAAAGCTGTCGCTAGAAACCCTTTGCAAAGAAACCTGTTGCAAGGGCACGTTACTAGAATTCCGTTGTAAAACCTCGTCGCAGGAAACTTATTGCAACAATTTAATATATGCTCTGTGCGACGTTGTAGCCCCGCTAACATGCACCCGCCAGGACCTATGCGCCGCAGTTCTTCAACAAAATCCCATCCTAGATGGGAAGCGTCTCACAATCCTGATGGACGGCAAGCGTGCTAGGTTTTACGATAACATCTCAGATAGAGCAGTTGTCACCGCATATTACCGTTTCGCGACATACAGAAATCCGATCAACAAGGCTCAAAGTGCCCCAGAGAGCGCTGATATCAAAGATTCAAGCAAAGGCACTACTCAAGACGACAACTCGAACCAGTTTCTCTCCAACGACAGTGCCTCCCATTCAGGGCCATTGGTTGATTCTACAATCTCAAGCAATCAAGATCAAGAACGTGCATCGGCTACGACACCACCACAAGAAGAGAAAATCACAATTGTCTTCAAACTTGAAGAGATGGAGGAGCGCGCCGAAGTCATCAAAATCACCACAGGGGTGATCCCCACAGTCGACTCGGTCTACAGAAAAGTCCGAAGTATTATGCTAGAAAAGGCAATCTTGAAGCCGGGTGATAAACTCGAATACCACTGGATCCAAGCAAAGGACGAGCCTCGCGTCTATGACAGGCTCTACGAAGTCCTCGACAAGATGCCGGTTTATCCGGCTACCTTGGATGTGTCGGTCACCAAAAAGTCACCCAGACCCAAGAAACCGATGGAGCCAACGAAGCCAACGGCCCCATTGTTGCTCGATGGGCTCCCGGAGGCGGATTTTGGCCTCCGAACCACTGACGATGCCGCCCAGCCCCCCCCCACTATGGAACCAAAGGTTCCAAGAGGTCACCTCTTGGACCTTTTAGATGACGAGATGGGCTGGCTCAGCCATTGGGTTGTCCCACAATTTACGCAAAGTCCCCACTCTCCTGGCCCCCTCCCCGATGATGAAGACCTTCTCATCGAACTTTAATGGCCGAACCCTACTGGCTTTGTCTTTCTCTCTCTGTTTCTCCCTCTCTCTCCATATCTGCGTCCGTCTGCACTTAGAGCCAATCTATCGATTTCGCTGCCCCCAAAATTGTCCACCCAAGGCGTTCTTCTTTGTTCTTTTGCTATATTTCTCCTAAGCTTTTCTATATAAAGTCTGCATTCATGAATGTGATATTTTATTCCCAAGAGTAGATAAATAGATTATATATCGAGGTCTTCCTAATCAGGCCAGGTAAGATCGTGAGAAATATTCCCCCTCATCTGAACCCGTTGAATATTTTAACCAGTACTTTTCCCCCTGTCTTCACGCCTAGCTCGAAGGGTATTGGATGAGGCGGTATCTCGACTCTTGTGCTGCAGTTACTACGAGAATGGATCCGACGACCACCCCGGAAGTTACTGTCAAGATGGAACCAACTACTAACCAGCAGCCACATGGATCTGTTTCTGAAGCCTCCCCGGGGTTCCGGTGTTGGATTGATAAATCACATGGTACAGAAATGTGACTACCGTAAAGGTAAGTATAATATCTACTTCTTTTGGAAGCTTTGTATACACTTTTGTTTATTCTATTTCCTAACTAAACGTCCATATCTGAAGATTGAATACCGAAAAATAGATAAAATGGATGTATATAACTAAAATAAACTGAAGATTTCACTGCAGGGACAAAGTATCCCTTCCGGTGTAATCCTTGAGGCAGACTACGTAATTCCAGAGGATGTACCGTTGCGACTTGGAGGACCATATGGCCCCAAATGGTATCCGAATGCGCAGCAAGGCCTCATCTTGCTTTCCCTAAACATTATTCTTCTATACCCCTTATTTTGTATATCTCGCAAATAAGAGGAGAATCACTAAATTTGCAAACCATGCTTTTTTCCAAAGTTTAGTCAGAAACCTGAGCTTTCAATTTATTCCACAGCCTAGTTTAGTTTCATGCTTAGTCCCATGTTTTCATACATATATCGGTCGATATACGCATATTGTTTTTTTCCTTCCCTTTTTACTCTGATGGTATATATTAACACGCAGGAGGCTTCATCTCGGCCACTGGCTTTTTTTGTTTTCATCGTTATCTCGGCTGGGCCTTTTTTAATATTCAATTTCGGGATTTTCAAGCTATCCGGGACATTTTGCATGTCTAGTGCTAGCTGGGATTGACCATATTCGATATCTTCAGGTTTTCGGGAGGAGCCTATCACCAAAACATCATATCCATGTCATACGGGATAATGTTAACTTCATGCATATGCAAGGTTATGTCCGTGGGATATTGATATTAGCTATCCAACTTCAAAAAGACGGACAGCTTTCGATAGATAGAAATCAGTTGAAGTTTCTAATATCAAGTCTTTTGAAAGTTCTGATAGATCTATGCATCTACGCAATGAATATAGACGAGTAGATATATGGAAAACAATGAAGACCTAATAGCAGGCAATCTAAATGAGCTCGTTTCATTAGCTATCATCACCGGGCTAGCTTTCATTGATACTCCGGTCTTAAGGTTCTTCAGACAAGATCAACCACTCCGTCTATATAACGACATTCGAACGCCCCGAAGCCATCACCAAAGCTACCCTCCAATTGCCCCAGCGTGTTGATATCACACCCTCCACCTCTCCAACCCCAAACCACACCATCGAAATCCCGCCTCTCCACCACCCATCTACCAAACCTCACTGCCAATCCAACTATTACCACTTTATATCTCTATACACTACTCTTCACATTTGGTTACGAGACTGCTCTTCGCAATGCCCAAGACAGCTCCCCAAACCCCAACCCGTCAACCCGACGAAAACATCCCAGACAGCAATGACTTCCCCAAAGAATCGAAACCCTCTTTAACAATTCTAGGCCACAAACTCTCCGAACAAGTTAGAGACCACATCAGAGGGTTATCAGCGTCCATGGCCGGTATTCTAGAATCTAGAAATGCACTTTCAGATATCATTAAAGATGTTCGGGGTTTAGTGAATAGCCAACACGATAATGGGAAGGAATTGGTAAATGTTACGGAGAGGATTCAGAAAGCTGGTATGTCCTTGCTGACATATTATTCCCTCGAGATGACTGTTAGCTAATACGGCGAATCAAATATATAGTCACAACCCACATCGCCCATTCGGCCCTAATCCTAACCACTCTCGAAGAGCTCAAAGTCTTAAATATAAATATGGAAACTCGGCTCGAACTATACCATGCGAAAGTTGATGCCGCCGTAAACCTCAGCAACCAAGCTCTACAAGACAGAAGGGATATGAAACAAACTACCATAGAGATGAACAACAAACTAGATCAAGTTCTAGAGGAGTTTGAAAAGATGAAAACTACGAGTAAACCTCGCAGGACAAAATCCCGAAAGCTTGCTAAACCGATGGGTACAATACCATCTAAACCCGATGACGAAGAGGAGACAGTTCTATCTACCGCAGAAACTACAAACGACAGTAACCACACTGACGAAGATACTCCTCAGCCACCAAAAAAGAAACCTAGAAAAACCCAAAAGAAACAAGTCCAAAAAACAGGTCCGAGTCAGGCTACCCGATCCAAAAGCTCAAGTGGTACAAAGTCTCTCCCCAGCGCTCAGAGAGTACCAATCACCAGACGCTCAAAGCGACAGAGAAGCATAAGCCTTGGTGCAACGGTCGAGTCCAAACCTGGACTACTAGAGACAGCCAACAAACCATCCTGCATCGTCGAAGAGACTCCAGGACAAGGTGAACCAGATGCCCTTGTGGAACAGCAGTCGGGAAGAATTCCTGAGACCGTGGTTAATTCGAGTAAACCGGAACCGAAGACGGCTCCGCAGAAACAGGCGAAGAAACGGATGCTGGCCGGGCCGGCTACGCAGGAAGCGTGGGAGATGGATGGTACTACTACTTAGAAATCTGCATTGTTCTTCAGCATGGCACGATTTGACGACCGTTTCTTTGCAAACCTTCGAACCGGATTCGATTCCCAGGTATCAGTTGGTTTATGATACAACGTTGCCTTTACCAAAAATTCTCCTTTGACCTTTTGTGAGCTCGTGAGGTGCTCGCATGATATCAATTAATGGATATCACCCAAGCGCCCTTTCTCTACCTTATATTCATTCTTATCACCATATACCTCCAGCGCATGTATCTCCCCGTGCCACCAACGTTCCTTCCCAAACCCCAAGCACTATACTCTCCACCAAAAAAACACACTACCACCCCACCCTCTCGCTTATGTACCCTCCCACGCGTCTCATCCTACCATTTTACCAATCACATATCCCTTTCAAGCCCGATGGGTGTAACGAACAAAGGAGGGACCACAAAAATGCAACACCCTCGACGTCTACCACACCAACAACGCATACTTTCCCTCCACACACACCACTCTCGAGCTCTCTCTATCTCTTTTTCTTTGAAATGTTGGAGAGGAAAGGAAACAATGAATGAATGAACAAGCGGGTTCTATGGTATTTCCTGGGGATCACAAGGAATGGGACGCGGTTTTGAAAGTTATCATGCCGTGTATATCGATAAAAATTCCGCTCCCCTGCAATGAGGAATGTTAAGAACAGAATTACGTATAAACACGTGCCTTTTACGCACACCCCTTCGTTTTAAACTTTCTTAGTTAGCGCGAAGGAATGTGAAAATGTCCCACCCCCTCTCTTTGATACATAAAATAAAACGTTGGTGCATCTTAGCCTGGAATTAAGATGCAGGAACAAAACAAAGGACGCAGAAGGGAAACTCCGCAGACATACCGGATTTGGAGTGGGAGCTGCGTTTTAGAAAAAAAGGTCTTGGAAGAGGAGTGGGTGGAGAATTGTAGACTGGATTGGAGTAAATGAGGCGGGTGGGCTGGTGAGAGGGGTGTATATATCTTGGGCTTCCCATTCTTTATCTTCTCTTTTCTCTTTTCCCTCTCTCTCTTTCCGTCTCTCCCTTGAGGGTTTTTAGAATTCCCGTTTATCTTGTTAATTCCAAGATAATAACTCCAACATCAATATCATCTTCAAACCCATCCCAGCGTGTACACCGAATAAACCCCCTCCACCGTACCCAAACACCTCCACCCCCCCTCGGAGTCCATAAAACATCAAAATGTCAAAAACCCAACCCCCAAAAACACCCACGACCCCTTCAATCCGCAACTTTGTACGCCGAACCTCAGTAACACCCACAACTCTGGCAAGCACCTACCGTCGAAACTCTCGCTGCCCCATCGATATCGATACCCCACCATCGCCATCTACTTCCTCCCGAAACGGGAATACAACTACGACGGCAATAGTAAATGATATTGCGACACATTTAAAGAATAACAGTGGAACACCAACGAAACCCAAACATTTCGCTACGAAAACACCGATGAATATGGGATTCAGAACCCCGCTTCGAAAAACCAAAGAAGAAGTAGAAAAAGAATTAGAAACATTCACACCCCTTCACCCCCTCCCATCTTCCGTAACAATTCGTAAACGCCGCGAAAGTTCTCCTCCGGCTGGTCGACCGAACGCAAATTCGCTTGAGAGTGTTAACCTTCACGACGGGAAGTTTCCTAGTATCGAGGCGTCGGTGGAACAAATGCCTCATCACCCGGTGTATAAATTCCGAAGAACGAGTAGTTCAATCTTCAACCGACAAAGCCAAAAGGATATAAAAACCCCGGATACCCCCTCCCCGATCTTCCACTCCCCGAACCCGAATGCTTCGTCACCAGATCTAGACACCACCTCCAACAAAGAAAACATCGACCCCGTAACCTTAACCCCCTCATCCTCTCGAAATATCAGAATGTTCGATACCCCACCACCTCCACCGAATGCACGTTCCCAGCAGATATTACCATACAACTGGAGTCGTCAGAAAGGTATTTTTGAGAGGAAGAAGTTGGAGGGGATGAGGAATACTCCTCCTTCGGGATATACATCTGGGGTCGAATTCTCGACATCGAGTCGATTCGTTATGAGTTATAACCCCGGATGGGGAATACCATCGAACCTCAAAGAACCCGCCCGACCTTTCCCCATCCCTTCCAAAGAACGCCACCCCTCCCTCTCAACCCCAACATCATCACAACCCCGTTCCACCTTTCCACCCCCAAAAACCGGGTTAACCTCCAAACTCGGGTTATTAAACCACAAATACCCCTCCGTAAACCCCAAAACACCGCTCCCGATCCCCAGAACCCCCCAAAAACTCCTCCACAGATCCGCAAAGTCTACTTGCCATAACCGCAACCACAATTATAACTGCCTCCCTTCTCCCTCCCCCTCCCAACCTTCATCACTATCCCACCGAAACGCCAAAAAACCAGAAGATCTAAAAACGAGGTTCCCGAGGCGTACGTACCACCTCGGCACCGGAAAACATGGAGAACTCGTAAAAATTGCTAGATCTGCATCTTCACGAAAAGATATCGATGGTGAAGAGATGTTCGAAGGGTGCGAATGGAGTGAGTTGGATATTCAGACGATTGACGGTGAGAAGGGGAGGGGATACGGTCATGCCGACGGAGCGGGGATGGTCGATGTTGGGTGGGGGGTCTGTTAGAGAAGGTTCTCGTGGGGATATAGTGAGGTATGCATGGAAATATATTTCGGGGATTAAAGGTGGTTTTATGGCATATTCGGGTTCGGATCTAGGTTCATAAATAGGGTAGTTCAGTCGGTGCTCAAGTAGATAGTATATATCATCGGCATCGCAGAAGAGCAAACGTAACCAATAGCATTATCATAGTTGTATTCTACAACAACCAAGTCTAAACGATAAAAAAATATCGTACAAATACAATCCCCACCTTCTCCCCAAAGTCTCTCCATCTCTCCACCCCATCTTATGATAGAAAGGTCTACTTCCCCCCGTCAACACTCCCAAACCTTCCCCCCCTGAAAAACCTCCCAAAATTCTTCATACTCTCATTCAACCCCGCAACCCCATCCTTCGCCACGTCAGCCACCGCCCCTCCAAGCTGCACATTACTAGCTCCCGGACTATTAGCCCCCGTGCTCCCCCCCACACTCCCGATCCCCGGTGTCCCCAACCTATCAACCCCTTCCTTAACCCCCGCCATCAACGCACTCCCAAAAGTCGCCGCATCAAACTTCCCCCCTAACGCGGGAGAAATCATCAACCCCCCCGGCCCGCCCGAAATCATCATCGGCATGCCCGTCGTTCCACTTCCCACAATGCTATTGTTGTTACTCAATAAATTCATAACCACGTTGTTCTCGCTTAATCCATCGTATGCCGCTTTATGAGCATGGAATAATTCAACCCGTTCGCTGACTTCTCGGCCTTTTATTCCTTTGATGTCCAGGATTTTTCGAAAGTTGGGTTCGGATTTGTCGGCTATGTGGATCAAGTAGGCTTGTACTAGACCTTCCGGTGGGGAGGAGCGGACTTGGATGACTTTGAGGATTATGTCGATGCGGGAGATGGCGCGGGTGACGTGTTTTATGAAGCTTTATAGGATTTTTGTTAGCGGGGGTAATTAGGGGGCATGAGAAGAGGTGAGGACATACGTAGCTGGTGCTGTGTCACCTTCTTCGGCCGTTAGTGTCATAAGTTCTTCAAGGCACTTCTTGATAGAGTATACATCCAGCAACATCTACCAAAATCAGCATCCCACTTTCCCAAAGTTCCTTCGTAAGAGAAGGGAAAAAACATACCTGCTCCCCTCCGACCTCCGAAATCGGCTTACACCCCATCAAATTTCCCAGTATGCTGTTCGCAACCCCCTCCACCAACCTATCACAAAACGCCCGTTTATACTGCTCCTTAACAATCAACACCAACACCTTCCTCGCCTCTTCCTTAATAACCCTAACCAACTCTCCAACATACGTACTCGTATCCCCCACCGTCTCCAGTTTACTCCACGGTGTATTCCTCATTTCCCGCCATATAGGTTCCAACTCTACTTCCACTTTCTTCGTTAATGCGCGGATGGCGATGCTGACAACGGACATGAATGTGTCTTGTTGTTTTTCGAGGTTGACTTTGTTTCTGTATTCCTCGTCGATGCGGCCTTTTATCCTTTCTTCGAGTTGGGATGTTAAGGCGTGGCAGTAGTCCGCTGTGTTTAATATCGTAATAACCGTTTCGTCATCCGGTAATACAGCGCTGGGCTTATCAGGTAAATGGTATAATAACACCGTATCCGAATAAGCATCCAAAAACTTCGCGAAGATCCCCGTCAAATCGTAAAGTTTTGCACCAGCGGACAGTTTGGCACATTGTGCAAAAGTGACTTTATAGAATTGAAACAATTCGATGGACGACGGTAGGACAGCCGAGGTATTAAATTCTTCGTCGGGGAGTCGTATCGGCTGCGCTTTGAATACCGGCATTAAACCCGCGAGTGTCTTTTCTTGAGAGTCCACCCAAAGACTTAAATACGGTTCGAACGCCTCGGAAATGGCTTTCCCAAAAATCAACGGTTTCTCTTCTCTCGAACTTATCGTATCGATTGAAACTCTGCTGTCCGCCGCGAACCGCTTTTCAAGGAATTGTTCAAAATCAAGGGTTTCTTGTAAACACCGTAATAATAGGTTGACATCCAAACTCTTCCCGCCGTCCGCACGCATAGTCTTGACGAGAATACCCTTGAAATCCTCCCGCGTGTTATCGCAAAACGTTCTAGCAAGGATTTCATTAACTTTCCACGCCGCGGGGAAGATATAAACGTGTTCTTCATCATAACTCTTCAATATCCTTTTCAACCAAGAATACCTTCTCGATATATTATCCAACGATCCCGCTTCCTCACTCCCCCTAAAAATCTGTCGGTATTCCCTCAACTGAGTGTTACAATACCAATTCACCAATCGAGTTCTGGCGGAATCACCGACTGCATCCATTACTTCACAACCTTCGGATAACATTGCTCGACGGATCGAGACTTCGTCTTTTGTAAATGTCAACTCGAAGTCTTCGCAGACTTGTTCGAGGAGGAGGGATTGGAGTTCGGCTATGTTACGGGATAAAGTGGCGATTTGGTCGATTGAACGGTAGGATTTGAAGTGTGCCATCAGTTGGAGCACGGCTTGGAGGAGTTGGGCGCAGTCACGGTATTGGCGGAGTTTACATTGGGCTTTTAGTTGTTCGAAGGCGGTGGCTGTATCTCACCATCAGTATTTATCTTCTGGTAGCTTGTAGCTGCAGCGGAGAAGGAGAGACGTACTCAACATCTGCAACCTCTTCAACGCTGTCATCGACACCGTCAAATTCCTCTTCGTAGCATCCAACCGTTTGATATCCGCCGTCATAGCCGTAATCGCCTGTTCGGTAGCTATAGCCCTGCCCCTCACCGTCTCGATATTCTTGAACAACTCGTCCAAATCCGCCTTGGCATGGGCCACGCGTGTGACGCTCGAGGCATCGGAGATGGCTTGGTTCGCGACCAACGTACGGATGTTGTCGGAGAGAGTGGTGACATGGTTTGTTAGGGAGGTGGAGATCGGGGAGAGGGAGGAGAGGGTGCTGGGGGCGGTGAAGATGGTGTTTAGGTGGGCTATCGGGTCGTAGTCGGCTGGAGAGCTTGGTTAGCTCATCATGGCGTCTTCACAAGACCGTCGGGAGATAGATACCTGAATCCAATGGATCAACTGGGGCGACTCCATTCATGGCGGCCACAGGTATTGTGGCATCAGAGAAGGGCTGGTTCTCGCCAGCTCGTCCTGAAGCCGTGATAATTAATCGCTATGCAGCAGAGTGGTTACCGGGGTTGGCAGCCAGCCAAACCAATCGTTCGGTGTGGAGTTTCCAACGTCAGCGCCAATGACCACCTACTCAGTTACGAGCCTATTTTGGGCCTACATACAGATGTTAAAAAATAAAAAAAAGAGAGAGAAAGAGAGAGATTTATAAGCAGCTTTACGTAATTTACAGACAGGTCGAGCAAGCCCATGCAGGCTTGCAGAAAGGCCCGTAAGAAAGCTCAACACAAAAAGGGACCACGAGACTATAAGAAAGCCTGTAGCTATATAAACAAGTATTTCAATAGATAGGCCGGTAGGTAGGCTCGTAGATAAGTCCACAAATAGATCCGTAGGCTGGCTTGTAAGTATGCTTGTTATTCTATGGACCGTAGGAAGACTTGTCATATATACGGTAGTTAATTGATACCGATTATTCCCATGATAAAGATGTGACTTTTATGGTAGAATGGGACAGCGGAATAAAACGACGGCCCGCCGTTGTTTAATTGTAATTAATGTTTAAATTCGTCGTCTGTTCTCGTCTTTAGTATCGTTGATCATTTACCTTCGCCCACCATTCGGCCCGCACCCACTGTTCAGAATTACAAACTACAAAGCTGTCTAGCTATCAGACCAATCTTTACGGTATATCGTGCACAAAGTGTGGAGGCTGGTTCTCGAGACCGGATGGTTAGATCCGTATCCAGGAAGGGGTAAGACAAGCCATTTCCTACACAGCCCGGCCCACCATAAGATTATGTTGAACACGAAATTTTCAACCGCGAATCAATAATTCTATCCTACCGTTTTAAACTACTTTGATTGATCATGGGTCTATTATTATCTCAAGATATTCATTATAAAAAATAAAAAATCTAGGAAATAATCTCTACCTCTCCGCTATTTCAATCCACCGTTTCCCAAAATAATTCAGGTATCCCCAAATCCCATTATTTACCATCTTCAAACCCACACGAAATTCTTCACTCGACCGGTGGCACATCGAGGAAAGGGAATTTAAGCGGCCTTCTCAGTCGGCACAACCTCGTTGAGCTCATGGTCAACAACCGGGAACGCAACCCCGATAACATTCGAAATATCCCCCCACCACTCCTCCCCAAAAGTCCTATACCACTCAACCGTCAACTTCAACCCATCCTCAAACTTCGTCTTCTGATCCCACCCCAAATTCCTAAGCTTCGTTCCATCGACAGCATAACGTCTATCGTTGAACGGACGGTCGATGACGTGTTCAACGATTTCGCTATACTTTTCGGCCGGGTGGCCGAATTCTTTGATCAGACGTTGGCAGAGTTCGATGTTGCTGATTTCGTCGTAGGAGCCGACGTTGTAGATTTGGCCGATTTGACCCTTGTGGAGGATTGTGTCGAAGGCATCGGCTGCGTCACCGGCGAAGAGGTAGCGACGGGTGTGTTTGCCGTCACCGTGGAGGAGGAGTTTGCCACCGCGGTTTAGGAGGCAGGAGAATTTGGGGATGACCTCTGTTTATCATATCAATTCTGGGTTCTTTCGGGGAGTTAAAAAAAGGGAAACGACGTACTCTCCGGGAACTGGTGTGGTCCGTAGACATTGTTACTTCTAACAATGATAACGGGAAGCTTGAAGCTCTTATAGTAGGCATTTACCAACATCTCAGCTGCAGCCTTGGACGCAGCGTAAGGATTGGTAGGAGCCAAAATGCTCGTCTCGAGCAAATCATCTCCATCCTCTTCAACCTCTCCATAAACCTCATCGGTAGAGATATGCACAAACTTCTTGATACCAAGGTTCTTGGCACATTCCAGGAGAACGTGGGTGCCGTATACATTAGTATCGGTGAATTGATAAGAATTTCCGAACGACAAATCAACGTGGGATTGTGCGGCGAAATGGAAGATGGTGTCGATATTGTGCTTTTTGATGCAACCCTTGACGTCTTCCGGGTCGGTGATGTCGCCGTGGTAGAATTCGAAATTTGCTTTGTCGTTGAGCATGCGCGTGTTGTTGAGGGAGGCGCAGTAGTCGAGCTTGTCGAAGGAGACGATCTTGTAGGATTGTGGGTAGGTGACCGTTAGGTGGCGGACGAGCCAGCAGGCGCTGTTTTCTCGGGGAAAACGTGATTAGCCATGTGTGTGACGAAGACAGAAAGAGTGAGACAGAGGAAGGTCATTTTGAGGGGTATCCGATGAGGGGTGGGTTGATACTCACATAAATCCCGCGCCACCAGTGATCATGATATTGTGGACATCGGGCAGAGGCTCGAATTTGGTGGCGCCCACAAGCAGAGGGGCTTGTCTCCAGGTACCTTGGTCCTTCAGACGGTTCTCGACGGACACTTTCCCGGATGTTAGCCTTGCCTCGGAGACGCCGTGCTGTGAATACAGCATGATAACAACAATATAGGTAATCAAATAACGTCAGATAGATAAGAGCAGATACAGATATGGCAAGCTCGCCGAAGGAAGCGCGTGCAATGTTGTCGATAGTAGTAAATTATAAGAATAATCTCGAGCTAAAGAGCGGGAGAACGAGAAGAAAAGGGATTTGATTAAAAGAAGGAAACTTACAGGTCGATGACCTCTTGCTATTACGACGGTTTGGCGTGGTCATTGCTAGAAGCTAGCTTCGAGGGGGAAGGAACTTAAATAAGAGGGAAAAGTCAATTGATCAAAGGGCCAGTTCTAGCTCGAATATCGCTGATTGAAGTAGAATGGCGACGGTGGCTGCAAACCGAACCAAGATGACGGCGATGATGATAAGAGTACTGTGGGTCAGTCAGCTGGGGTCTGGGATGAAGCACGCAGGAGGATAAGAAGGGAGAGGAAAGAGAGGAAGATGGTGGTGTCGTTGAAGAGAAGTGGT
Organism: Arthrobotrys flagrans; assembly: GCF_004000055.1. NCBI lineage: Eukaryota > Fungi > Ascomycota > Orbiliomycetes > Orbiliales > Orbiliaceae > Arthrobotrys > Arthrobotrys flagrans. The sequence continues at coordinate 4,014,958 of NW_027137556.1, forward strand.
GTGGTCGTCAGGAGAAGCTGAACACGAACAGCCAGTGCTGCAAAGTGGGGTGCTTCAAGCTTCCATGTACTCTACCACAGCCAGCGACACCAAATATCGCCGCCTCCTTATACATACTTTGATATCCGACTGATGAATAGTACTTACGGCAATTGACAATATTATTAATATTAGGTGATGTCGTTCCAAGAGTACTATTGTATGATATCTGGGTATATATGCTGGGGTATCTTCGCAGCCACGGCAATTAACAGATGTACCCGTACGAGCGAAAGAATCCGATCGACTGGTCTTAATTTCATTTACCGTCGCAATGGCGAGCTCGAGCAGCCCATCCTGTCCCGTCCTGTGGCTGCAGGGAGGTGGAAACAACGATCAATTCCCCACCTGTTATCATCCATTCCGCCAACAGCTGATGTGCCTCCAATTCACAATTCAAATACTTGCTGTGTAGTATCCACTATTTGGCTGATCAAAGCTCGCAAGCTAACAAGCTGAGTAAGGTTGTGGTCCAAACCCGATATGGTAGCTGCGGCCAAGACATCAAAGTTACATGCATATACCCCCAAGAACTGCCACGGTAAGCTCAACAGGAAGCTTGTTCCTTTTTCTACCCCCTTCTCACATAGTATTTGGGAAGGGAAGGGAGGCGAAGCACATCGTCCAAATCTACAGGGGGCTGTTTTCTCGAGAATGCAGGCGCTCGTTCCCTAGGTATCCCGAGTTCTAACATTCGCTCTTTTTCTTCGTGGCATCTACATCCTGATAGACCCATTCCATTTCCATCTGTAAATTATAAACAGCCAAAGACAGTCGACCAGTTGGTCAAATAAGCTGCTAATTATAACTGACAGTGACGGAGACACCAACTAGCCATAAGGCTGAGTGCTCAGAATTAAGACATTCGCAACGAGCAGCCATATCCAGCAAGAGAACCCACGGCCAGGTTTATATGGTAGTAGTCCAGTCCCACGAGGCGGTAACCGGCTTTATACTTACGTATGCGCTCTTTAAGCTTAAAACCCTCCCCTTCACTTCAAAGGTGGGTCCTCGTACGTATACTCGTCACATGACTCTCCACCGAACCATGGGTCCACCGAAGGCCAGGATCGATCGGAGGGTCTGGTCTCGGATGCCGGTGGATATACATTGGACGGGGATGGGGTTGCTCTATATTGGTAAACGTCTCCCCTGCATCCGTGCGGCCCCCTACGAAAGCTTGTTTCATAAAGGGCCTGTCGACCGCTGTGCGACCTCACGAGACCCGGAACCCTGGATTCACACATCTCCACCCGCAGGTGTTTCGGAGACTGCGAATTCTCTCCATATATTAACTCCGGTGGTTATATATATATACCAACCACGGGTAAAGCTGACGATTGAAGAAAGAATAACATTGTCTATAAAAATCCTAAAAGTAGCTAACAAACGCCCCAAAACGCCTTTATAAAAACAAATACCCATCTATCGCCGACTTGATTTGAAAAAATATGGAAAGGATTACTCTACAACGTAATAGTAATAGCACCGACCCACTCCGTGTAAATATCCGTCGTCCCAGGCGTCTGACTATGATGCTCCGTCACAACACTAACATGGTCATGCACCGTTCCATCATGAGTACTCGGAAAAACGGTTGTATACCCCATCTTCCCCATCATCAGTAGCTCGATTTTCTGGCAATCCGTAGATGATCGCAGAAGCATCGGCGTTTATCAAGCGATGAATGTTTTTTGGACGAGATGGTTGAGATTGCCCCGAGACTGGTTGAGATTGAACGCGCGTGATATATCAAATTAACTACAATTCTTCGATTTTCGCTTCGGGTATCGCATCGCCAAAAACCAAAAAGAGCATTACACAAACCCATTGAACGCCAAATGTTCAGCACGCCCGTTGAACAAAACAAAAAGCCTTTTAATTCTGCTTCTCACGGTCCTGATAATTCCCCTTCCCCCACCGCCGTCTCCCCTGTCCTCCCTGCCCACCACCGCCTTGTCCACCACCCCCACCCTCTCTATCCCTCCCATCAGGATGCTGAAACTTCCTCCGTCCCTTAACCCCCATATCGTCATCCGTCACATCCCTCTCATTATACCTCTTCCTCTCCCCCTCAACCCTAACGCTCAGCCCCGGCAACTCCGTATTCCACTTCGGATGCGCTCCCTCTTTACACTCCCTCCCATCTGGACAAAACCCCGCAAAATAAAACTTACAAATATTCTTCCTAACATGTTTCTTCGCGCACGCGGGGCCTAATGGACAAAACCCGTTTTCGTAGTGTGGGCAGAGAGAAGTACGGTTTTCGGGGTCGGGGTGGAAGTAGAGACAGTCGTCGCCGTTTTGACAGTACCCGTACCGGATTAGGAAAGAACATTCGGGCATGCGCCGGAGGTTGTATTCGTGCAGGAAGTCGCAGGCGTCGCCTTTTTTGCAGAGGCCGCGGAGCCAGTGTTTACAAACCAAACTAGTTCGTAACAAATTCGCATCGTTAGTATGAGAACGGTAGAGACGAGCTAGAAGTGTAGCGGGGAGAGGAATGAGAAAGGAGAGTACATACTTATTCAACCCAGCAGTACCAACGGTATGTCTATCCGGACAAGCATTTCCATTGGGACAATGTCCCGCGAGAAACAGGCGGCATACGTCGCGGTTCGGATCGAGTCCAAAGCGATATTCTTTCTTTAGGAACGGTAGGAAGCTGAACTTTGCGGCTTTGTTCATAGAGTAGGGCTTTAAGATCGCATCGGCGACGGGGGTCGGCCGGGATTCGACCTCTTCCGAGGGTTTTACCATCGTTGTGGTTGTCGTCGAGGTGGCCATGATGGATGATTTGATGATGATGGAGTGGTTTTTCGCGTCGTTGCAAGAGCCATGCCAGCCTGCGCTAGCTGTATTTGGTCAAAGCCAAGAACCACAGATCCTGGAGACGAGGTTGATATCTCCGTTAAAGTCTAGTAGTTAATTAAATGGTGACAAAGATGGGCGTCACTATCTTGTTCCCAAAGTGTCCCTATAGTCAACCCGCTCGTAAGCAGTCCTGTGGCCGACATAGATTAGGCCCGCAGAGGAGAATGCAACACACATTACCCTCCCCACTTCTCTTCACTTCTCGTACCTGGACAGTATCACAAAACCACCAAAACACCATCACCACAAAGCAGGAAAGTTTAGAAAAACGAACAGCCAATTCAAATATGCTAAAATCACTAATTATTAACAGTTGTGTGACAGACAATCACCAAACAGGGTGGAAGCCATTGATTGGTAATCCCGACGCGAACACCACAGATTTCTGTTTTAGGAAGGACAGTTACTTGGCAACACAAAAGTCGGTTGCCAAGCAACATCACAGACTTCCGAATAAGGAATTTTCAAACTACAACAACAACACCTGTCACGTGACAACATTCGAGATCAGAACTCAAGTTCCCAACAGAGTAAGCGTCGGAACTCTCTAAAATTAGATCTCGACTCTCTGACAAAAAAAAAACTAGTAAGCCACAGTCCAAATCTGGGACTGTAGGTGGAACACTTGAAATATGTACCCCTGCGCTTTTAGTTCTATGGAAGCTGACTGCTCTATTGCAATTGAGAACCGAGTTTCATAACCGGAAATGAAGCTACATGAGTTTCTTGCCTCGGTCACGGCACCTCCTTTGGTCCCGGGTGAATACAGAACGACGACAGCAACAACCGTCCCTGCAAACCCACGAGACCTCCGAATAGACCTGGGGGAATGGAACGACATGAAAGATTCAATTCAGGCCCTACTGAAGCCCTATCTTGACAACGAAGTATGGAAGCTGTGAGAACCAAGTGAAACCGCTCATTAACACGGCTGATCAAAATAATCATAATTAGTATCCAAACCTTCTCCCAGCTCGGTTGAAGTCGAAGGCGGCTTATAGCGAAACAGACGTCGTTGTCCTTGCTTCGACCGCTTTTGAAATTCCAACCGAGAATATTCTGGACTACGTATTTGGCATTTCTGGAGAATTTAAATCCCACCGACCCATCGTTAATATCGGTAATCCGGATCGGGTATTTCATTTAACGGAAACCCCAGCTCCTCAACCGAACGTTTTCGCTGTGGCCAAAGCACGCTTCGCTGTGGAGTTTAAGACTCCGTGGGCGCTCCCTTTGCCAACCAATTTAAGGGATGTTTTCAACGAGAATAAGTCAAATCCCAGAAACAAGTACACGAAGGCGATCCAACAATTGTATGGGTATTTGAGCTTCAACAACTTGGAATTCGGTGTCTTATCCAACTATGACTCGACCTTTTTTTTCCGTCGAGTTTCGGATCAAGGAATGGAGGTTTCACCCGTTTTTCGATACTCGGATACAGGCCTTGGAAGTACGGTAGCAGCGCTGACATATCTTTGCCACTATACAGCGACGCAGCAATGGTTTAGTTGCTCGCCTCTCGCATCCATCTCGCCCTCTACTAAACAATACCTGCTAGATTTTGACCCTGGTATGGAATTTGTGAACGATGACGAACCCATGTTAGATTGGGGAAATCTAATGTTGCGGCTCGAAATACGAATTGCCAAGCAAATCGCGAGTATTATGACCGGATTTGTCTCGAATAAAAGGGGAGGCTCCGTACTACAACATGTAGTTTTCAAGATCTATGATTTGACGGATCTTGAAGTGGCCCGCCAATCCTGCCAAGAACTCACTGCGTAAGTTAATCCCTGCAACCAAAGTGGAATAAATGTTGCAAGATTTCTGGAAGTAACGTGTAGGATAGGTATAAGGAGTGCCGCACGCTGCAAGGGACGCATATACCAAAGTTATATGCCGTTGGGACCGTATGGGGGTTGTTGAGGGTCTTTGTCATGGAACACTGTGGAACTGCGCTCGAAGGAGAGACTCTTTCTCGAGGTGATTGGGAGAAAGCCAAAGTCATTATCGAAAAGCTCCATGATTGCGGGATAACCCATGGCGATCTTAAGCCAGACAACTTCGTCGTCTCGGGTCAAGGCCAGATGCGGTTAATCGATCTGGGGCTAGCGACGAAGCATCCGATCTCTGACGAAGATTCCTTCTTGAGAGAGAAAGAGAATTTTGAAAAATTAAGAGAAGTCTAGGGACGGCAGACTCTGTGAGGTGTTGTCAAGCGGAAGACAAAATTCATACGATTTGAGTGCTGCTCACAGTGTATGTTCATACCCACCCTGATAGTTTTCTTGAACGACTGCGTAATTCATACAAGATGCTAATTTAATCGATATCGATAGCTCTTACAGCTTGCGCAAAGCAACAAAGGTTCCACCCAGGCCCTTTTCAGCCACAGACTCTTCCCATCGATCCTTGGAATGATTGATATTATGTGCCCCGCAACCGCAACCCACAGTTGCAACTTGGATAAAAAAGAAATTCTGGCCTTGAATTCAAAAAGCCGTCTCTAACTCCTCCATCATCTCCTTTGCCTGTACCTCCAACTCTTTTGTATACTCCCTCAGCATCAACGTCTGCTCCTGTAAATAGATAAAGTAATCTTCAGATACATCAGTCGTTAACCGCGGCTTTTCTTCCTCCGCATATATACCCGCTCTATTCCCTCTCACAAGTTTCCACGAAGCTTTATGAAATGCTGTATCAAACTCGTATTTCCCACTGGTTTGGGGTTTAGTAAACCAAAGGAAGCCATAAACTTCTGTTGTAAGGAACCAAAGTTTTCGTAGAAGCGTTTTGGCTAATAAGATTTCAAAGCATTAACCTTCCGGATATCGTGCATGCTGTACGCTAGAAACGATAAATCGAACTTACACTTCCGTTGAAACTCCGCCGCTGCATCCTTCTTCTTTCGCTCTGCCATACTCCTACCCGCTTTTAGCACACTCGCTGCGGCCATGGCCGCCGGATTAGGTCCCATAAATCCCAGGGCCGTTTCCAATCCATCCAAGCCAGAAGACATTATCGACCCTCCGGCAGGGTCGGCTTCAATACCAGTAACATATCGAACTACGTTCTCGCTGCAGATATAGGCGATCACGATTCGATGAGTTGCGATCAGGAATTTATTTAGTACGTAGCGACCTGGTATTGATGTTACGTCGAAAGGAGGGGCTGACGCTGGGGAATGAATATCGATGATTTTGGAAAGTGCGTCTTCTGCGGTTGTGAGCGAGGGAAGACAGTCATCGATTGATATGGTGAATTTTAATTTGTATTCTTTGTCTGGTGGGTAGTCGAATGGACACGGGAACTGGGCGCAACAGTGTAAACAGTATGAATATTGAGATGCCAATATCGGTACTTACTTCGCTCTTCACTTTATCCCATCTAGTCAAATTCCCACCGTCGTCTGCCCCATCTTCATAAAGTCTATCATCTATCAAATCCACACCGAACGCTTCCCCAGTCTTATCCACAAACGTTAACACAGTTCCGAACAACGAAGACTTCGATTTCCCCAACGATATCGCAGACTTAAGAAGTGAATCCTTGGATTTTCCAAGATCTAGCGCAGACGTCACCAACGCGGCTTTAGATTCCAAAACTTCGGTAACCGCTGCTTTCGATTCTGCGAGAACTGCCTCCGTTTTACCAAGAGCGACTGCGGATTCCACGAGTGATGTTTGAGCTCCTGCGAGTGATACGGTGGACTCGACTAATGCTGCCTCTGACTTTTGTATTGCAGCGGTGGATTCCACTGTAGCTTCCTCGAGCTCTTCCGAGCCAGCTTTAACCACAGCTTCGATGACCGTTTCAATCGTGGAAGTTGATGGCCCCGCCTCTGCGGCATCTGATGTGGGGGGGGTACTAGCTCCTTCAGCAGTGTCAGGAACTTCGGATACTTTTACCTCTACCTTTGCTTCCACTGTTGTCTGTGTGCCATCTTGATCTTTCGTCTCCACTTTTGCTTCGATCGTCGACTCTTTCTTGATTTCGTCGTCTGATCTGATTATATTTGTTGCCACATCGGCTATTGCTGATACGTCCGTGATCGCTGCTGCAGACTTTGCTACGGAACTTAAAGGTATCGAACCTAACAAATTTCCTGCGAGGCTAAGTGATCCCGCCAGACATGTTAGTAGGGGTAAACATATCACTCAATGGATAAACATCTATCCAGAAACGAACTGTCAGGAAACATACCCCGCAACTGGCGGCGCACCACCGCCACTGCCACCCTTAGCGGCCGAATCTTCAACAAAAGATTCTCCGTCCCAGAGTAACGCAGCACCTCTATACCATTCTGCAAGAATTTCTCGATCCCAAGCATCTTGAAACTCGGTGTTTGGAACCGGAATGATTTCCGTTCTCGCGAATCCTGGGAATTTGGATATGGTTTCGGTGGATTGGTATAGGGTATTTTGCATGAGGTATTGTACGTTTTCAACGGTTAAGGGAGCTCTTGTGAGATTTTCCAGGCGGATCTCGGTTATATGTCAGTTATTCCTTTCAGATCGGAACAGTCTAGTCAGGGCTCACATAAAGTCGAGAACTTCCCGTCTCAGAAGTCGAGTCGTCGCTATGAGTAAACGTATAATCTCCATATTCTTTAACAACATCGGCTTCCGTGTCGCCCCCCGGCCTAACCGATTTATTCTTAAGCGCCAAATCAACGACGCCAATGAAATTTTCATTGATCCATGTTTTATATTCTTCACTATTGTTTCCATTCTGGAAATTTGGATTGGAAATGATGAGGTGACATGATTCTTGCGGTAGGGTTTCGTCGTATATCTGTGTTTTTGAGGGCTCGGAATCGCTCGTCGAATCATTAACATCGGATGTCCTGGTGTCAAGGCCGTTTATTTGCGATGCGGGCTCGATCAAGCTTATAATCACCGTATATTAGACCCAGTCCCAAACCAAATTCCCAGAAATCCTAAAACAAGGGAAATAAATCCTCACTCTGCAGCTCCTCCAGTCTCACCACCAGCATCGGGTCCATCCAGCGGAACCAAAACTTCCGTCGGCTTCTTAGGTACACCATTCGTTCCGTTGGGCGAATCCGCTACAGTAGTAGATCCCGTCTCAACCCCAGAAACACCATTCACCTTGGCAGACTTCACCTTTTCGAGGTGATCAAGATATTTCCGACATAACTCCTGTAATTTCGTCGCCAAAAGCTCGAGATTCACTTCCCATTCGAAGGTAAGTAACTTGAGTGCCAGCTGAAGCTGTACCAAAAACCTTTCAGCCTCGATATCAAACGGTTCCTCTGAAGTTTCCGACATGGTATATATACGAAGGTATCGTCGGCTCGGTACCACTAAAGCATCTACGGAACTTAAACTATCTAGAAGGAAAACCGGAAAGAGGGGTTCATTTATATCCTTTGTGGAACCCACAGCTCCACAGGAGTTCCAAACTTCGATCCCTTGCGTGGCGTCCAGACCCTCTCACAAAAACCTACTTTCGTGCTAGCCTATAGCTATCAAGGAAGTTACTAATCCCAATCGGAAACGGACCCGTGTCGCACTTCACTGAATGTGGAATCCACCCCCACCATTGGCTCATGATCAGCGCCCGCATGTGCGGTGAAAAAAGCCAGTGCACACCGCAGGATGCATCAGCTTGAATTTCGAGTTAAGGAATGGGATCTTGAAAATCTTGCAGGGAAGAACCTTGTTCGTAAATCACGCATTCTTTGGCTCTCAGTAAAACCTCCGAGGGAACCGATTGTCTTGTTTTTTTATTCACTGGCTATCTAGCTTGGTATCCCAGAGAAGACAGCATATGTACGAGCAAAGAATAATACCACACCCACAATGTGTTGAATGGAGGTTGGGAGTTCGGCTCGGTAAATTAAGCGGATGGCTGGGAAAGGCACGACTGGAACGAGCCAATGTCGTCAGCGTGCACCACCAATTGCGAGCTGAATTTGACCCGAAATCCGGGGAATCCAATTCCTTTTCTTCTAATCAATCCAGCAGCCAGTAGTGCTGAGATGGTCCAGCTTTGAACGCCCAGCATGAAGTGGACTTTTCTTTCCGTTCTATCTTTTGCGAGTGCGGTTTGTGCATCGGGAAAAGAGGAAAGACCTGTGGTGAGCTTTAAGTAAGTTTTATAGACGTATCTATGCATCTTTATGCACCTTCCTTTTCTATCGGAGCTCCACATGATATCCAGATGACTGGGCTTTGTCGGTTGTATCAGGTGCCTTTGGAGCACTCCAAGACTTTCTCCGGACATCTTGAGAACTTAGACTTGGATTCGATACAGTTCCTTCGGAGTCGATATTAACGGATACAATCTTTGCTACAAAAACTAATCATGACGTTTACTGTTAGAGAACTCCTCGGGTCTCCACGGCTATCTAGTGCGGTTCCAAATCCTGCAGGGGTAAGCTGTATCTATCGTAACCTCAATCGAATAACAAACTAATACAATGTGTGGACTAGACACTCGCCCTCTTCTCATCCTCGGCATACAGCTTCGACAAACATGATTCCGACAAAGGCTTTCACGTAGTTGACATCACCGTCCCCAATGGTGGGGTGACAAAGCTATGGGATGATAAGAATGTAGCGGAGGCTGCATGGCTCGGAATCGGTGACTACGTAGGATATCTCAAGACGAATGGCACGAAATCAGAACTTTGGACCGCGAAAGTGAATAAGATCGAAAACATCCAGGAGATTCAAAAGGTGTACGAATTCCCCGGCGCGGTTTCAAACCTTAAGTTTAAAGCTGCCGGAGAGACTGTATACTTTGTGGTTTCCGCCCCGGCATTCAAGGACGGATCGATCTACTCCGCAGATACCGCTCCGAAGAAGCATTCTTCGGGTCGGGTGTACACCTCCCTCTTTGTCAGACACTGGGACGAATGGATCTCGGAATACAAAACCAATCTTTTCTCTGGTATTATCGCACGTAGCGCTACCGGCGACTTCGAGGTGATAGGAGATCTTACAAATCTTCTCCACGGAACCGAGCTCGAGTCTCCAGTCGGACCATTTGGCGGTGCAGGTGACTTCGATATCTCTCCGGACGGAAAGCATGTGATCTTTCTATCAAAAGCTCCGAAGTTGGATCTCGCCCAAAACACGGCTACGTATGTCTATGCCGTTCCATTCACCGGTGGTTCCAAACCTAAGGCTGTTAACCCCCGCCATGGCGCCACGATCTCCCCACGCTTCTCGCCGGACGGTAGCAAAGTGGTATACCTCCAAATGAGAGAAAACGGATACGAAGCTGATAAAAACGAAATCTTTATCACGGAGTTTACTCCAGACTACGGATTCGTCATCACGCAGGTTGCTACAAAGTGGGACCGATCCCCTGGCTTTGTTACCTGGTCTGCGAATAACAACTACCTCTACTTAATCGGTGAAGACCACGGCAGAGAAAAAGTCTGGACGCTACCGATTATCTCCACAGCGAAACCAGACCTCGATCCTACACCCATCACATCCGAATTCTCCGCTAACGAGCTATACGTCATCGGAGACTCCGAGAACCTTCTTGTCTCCCTTTCATCCTACACAAGTCCCACTTTCTACCTCATTATCTCCGCCACCGACGGAAAAGTCCAGGACCTGACCTCCCCTCTCACAAAACTCCATGCCACCTCCGCCCCCGCAGAACCAGGAACCTGGCACGGCCTCTCCCGCAGCCAAGTTTCCGACTTTTATTACCCCGGCACGGATGGCTTCAAAGTCCACGCCTGGATTATCAAACCCTCTTCCTTCGACCCTTCGAAGAAATACCCCTTGCTATTCCTAATCCACGGCGGGCCCCAGGGCGCCTGGAACGACGCCTGGAGTTACCGCTGGAACCCCGCGGTGATGGCAGAGCAAGGCTACGTCGTAGTAGCCTTCAACCCCACGGGCAGTACCGGATATGGCAAAGAATTCACCGACAGGATCCAAGACCACTGGGGTGGTCGACCCTTCAAGGATTTAGAATTGGGGTTCGAGTACATTGAAAAGAATTTTGGAGATTTCATTGATACCGAGAACGCTATTGCTGCGGGAGCGAGTTATGGTGGGTATATGATCAATTGGATTGCTGGACAGCCGTTTGCGAAGAAGTTTAGGACATTAGTGTGTCACGATGGGATTTTTAATACGTTGAATATGTACGCGACTGAGGAGTTGTGGTTTATTGATCATGATGTGAGTATTCATCGACCTCAGTAGCCCTCCCGAGTAACGAGTGGTGCTAATACAACGTATGAATATAGTTCAACGGCCAAATCTTCGACCACCGCGAACACTTCGAACGCTGGAACCCCCTCGGCAACGTCAAACACTGGTCTACCCCAATGCTAATAATCCACAGCTCAAAAGACTATCGAATCCCAATCAGTGAGGCGTTAGCAGCATTCAATGTTCTACAAATCAAGGGTATCAAGAGTAAATTCTTGACCTTCCCGGATGAAAACCATTGGGTATTGAAACCGGAGAATAGTCTCGTGTGGCATCGTGAAGTTTTCAATTGGATGGGGGAGTTCTCGGGGGTCGGTGGGGAGAGTGTGGGGGAAGAGGAAGAAGGGGAGGCGGCTGGAGAGGCGAAGGGTTTGAAGGGTGTTAAGATGAGTGGGGAGATGGGACAGGATATTTTGAGGGATGATTAAGAGGATGAATTAGTCCGACCGGAAAACTCAAAAATCCGTTCTCATTTTTGATTCTTTGTGTCATGCATAGTATTCTTGTGTCCCCAATTAATATTACGCAAGAAGATTTAATAACATCAACCGTGCCATCAACAGACATTCAGTGGTAGGTTAATTATGTGGTGATTCGTTAGATATATCCCCGAGCGCCTCGCGATCGGTTGTATGTACAGTTCCTCCAAGCTATGGGTATCTACCTCTCGATCCTACCATCCCTTATATCAATGTAGCTGGCACCGCCTCGAGACTGCCCACTCTCTTAACCTCCTCCAAGAACCATCTCATATCCTCAGGGTCCACGAACGGTGTAATACCATGTCCCAAATTCACGATATACTTCTGCTTCCCTCCTCCGAATCCCTTAATCATGCTTTCAACCTCCCTTGTAATAGCTTCACGGGTACCATACAGCGCACTAGGGTCCATATTTCCCTGCAGCGTTACCCTTCCATTCGCAATCTTGACGGCCTCCGCTGGATCATGCAGCCAATCTAGCCCCACAACATCGTATCCAGAATCGCAGAGGTCATCAAGAGCGTACCATGCGCCCTTGGCGAAGACCGTCATGGGGACTGGTTCGGCTCCCTTGGATTTGATGACTTCCGGAACTCGTTTAGAGATTTGTCGGAGGTATGGGAGGGAAAAGATTTTGAAGTCCGAAGGGCTGAGTTCGCCAGCCCAGGAGTCGAAGATTTGGATCAACTGTATTCAGTTAGCACTTCCCACTCTCAAAATCGATATAGCCGTGAAAGAGTTAGAATATACCTGAGCCCCAGCAACCACCTGTTCAGCACAATACTCCACCACCACATCCGTAATCATTTGTAACAGTCTCTTACTCTCCTCCGGATACTTAAACACCCAAGTCTTCACCTGAATAAACATCTTACTCCCCCCACCCTCAATCATATAACTCATCAACGTCCACGGCGCCCCACTAAACCCAATCAACGGCACCAACCCCTCCAACTTCCTCCTCGTCAGACTAATGGCATCGAAAACATATCCCAGTTCCTTCTTAACATCCACATTCGTATTCAACTTCTCCAAATCCTCTGGTTTCCTTAGAGGATTGGGAAACGAAGGACCTTTATGTTCAATCATTTCGACGGTCATACCCATCGCTTGTGGGACGACCAGGATATCGGAGAATATAATGGCTGCATCGAGGAGGTTTTTGTAACGAAGGACCGGTTGGAGGGTTATTGTGCATGCGAGCTCTGGGTTTCGGCAGACGGCGAAGAAGTCGTTTTTGCCTTTAGCTTCGTGGTATTCGGGGAGGTATCTACCGGCTTGGAGAGGGGTGATGGTTAGATTATGGAAGATTAGGTGGGTTATGAGATATAATGGCGCTCACCTTGCCGCATTACCCACATTGGAGGGCGTTCGACTGGCTCGCCTGTGAACGGACGGATGTTAGCGGGATCCAAATCAAAGAGTAAGTAACGTGCACGGTGAATACCTCTAGCAGCACGGAGCAGCAAGTCATTCTGCATAGGTGGGAAGTCTGTCATCTTGTCAATTGTAATTGAATGGGTATCTATCGCGGTAGGTTGAAGTGGGTTATCAGGTTGAATATAAGGCCTGGCGAAAGTGCCAGTGGAGGGGTTCAAAGAAAACTTGCAAGGTTAATGCGGCAGCCGAGGCCCGACCATCGACAACACAACTTTTAATTCCAAATACTTTATCACGAACCTGCGGGCGAAACACCCGACTACGGGATTCTCAACTTAGCTTAGTAGGCAACTTTGGGATAAAGACCCGATGGATTATTTCGTATGCCTGCCCAGTGGAAGTGGATACTGAGGCTTTGGAGTATTCTTGGCGTATTATTTCAAGTGGCTATATTCTATTGAACCTTCTCAATTCATAGTATCCCCTTCACGTTCACAGTTCTCGTAGACTCTTCTGATATCCAATCGGCTTTAATATAGTCATCGAGCTATTCCCTTAGGGTACTCAATTTTAAGAGGATAACAGAGTGGGAGATATATTCGAAATATATCAGTCGTATAGACGTCTATCTTTTGATCAAAATACCACAAGGTGAATGCGTTGCCATTGGTGGCTCCCACGAGACTATATCATACAGTCTCGCCTGTAGGCCTCATTGTTTAAATTTGATCTCGCAAGGGCTTTTATCATATTGGGAATCCCTATATTTAATAAAATGTCCTAGTACAAGAGACGAAATGCAATGTAGTGCTGGGGTCATACGTAGAGTTCGCATTCAAGGTTTAAATTTGGACCAGCCCTTCCGGGCACGTGTCCAACCAACCGATGATCTCCAATCCTTTATATAACACTCTCTCTCCCACTTACCACGTCTCTCGCACCAAACCGCCGATACCCTCCACAACCTCCCCACCAACCACCTCATCAAACAGCTATATTCTTTAAACACCACCAACGAACCCCATCATCATAATCAGGCCAACCCCCACGATGCCCCGATACGCATTCAGTCAAACAGCTCGAACCCTCTCCCGCGGTATAGGTATCCGCTATATCCACCTCCCACCGCGTATGCTACCCGTTTCAATGCCACAATCGAGACGAACAAAGATCATGCCCATCACGCCGGTTGTGATACGGTATACGAATAGAAGGAGAACGTACTGCGATGATCTTTCTGGAGACTCGAGTTTTAGTGGGAATCGGACGAATGATTTTGATAATGTCGATAATTCGTCTTCTTCGACTTCGGCTTCTGAAACCTCGACAATATCGTTTTGGAATAGATTACCGGATTATACTAGTACATTTCAAACCCCCCAAATGAGCGAAGAAGCGGAAACGACCTCACTGTCACGAAGTACTTTCTCAGATGAAGACCTAGAAATGATCAACCAAACCGCTGCCGTTACTGCTGCTGCCGCTTCTTCAGCCAACTCACCTTCAAAAAAGGTTACGACAAAGATCCCAGAAGACGTCCCCCGTATCATCCAAAAAACAGTGGGAGAGATAGCTAAGGACATCAAATTCCCTGATTCGGATGCTTGGGCCGACGCATCCCAACCTGCGGATAGTACGACTAGGTATATGACGTAATTAACTACAGCGGACTCGACAACAATAATAGCGGGGAAATTGGGAACGAGCGATGGTAGGTCTGGAAAGGGCGTATAAACACCAATCTCCATGTCCATGGTGCTGCGAACTCTCGGATCCAAAGTCTCATGATCGAGAAACTCAACTTAAATGCCCCCATATGGTGGACAAGAATGGAGCATTGATTGTTATCACAAGAGTAGAGTGATTTTACTTTTATGGCAGATCGGATGGATGAATAGTTAATTCGTGATGCAAGTAGAGTAGCCGCTGTGGTACAGCAGCGTCTACTCTACCCAACATACCCACTTCAATCGTAGAATATATTATAACCTCCCCAACTCCATAATGAGTTCTTCTAATGAATTGTAAACAGACAAGTGTACAACGATAATTGGAATACAACCCGTGTAAAACACTCCAACTTGGTGCTACGGATAAACCTGATTTTATTAGATAGGTGAGGCATCACGCCATACGCGGACAACATTTCCAACCTAACTTTGGACTGGACTACATTAAATTCCAACTAAAGCAATATTATTATCGATTATCGCCGGTGGTATGCACACTCTAGACTAGTCCTAATCTGTCACAAAAAGTCGTTGGATCCAATCAAACTCCCTCTTTTAATTCACACTAGTACTAGTTCAGTAATCCAAATACTGAACTGCATTCGTAAAGAACTCTTCGAACTTCGCATCAACTACCCCCCTTCAAAGTCAGCAGCCTATATTCTTTAGACCTACGCAGGTTCATAGGTAATGATTGTTGGAAACAAGGGCGCTTGTGGCTACACCCGGATGCAATGCACTAACAGAATTGGCGAAAGGAATTAATGCCAGAGCCGATACACGCATAAACTACTTACTAATTGATAATGACCCCGCAGCTACCGGCTAAAAATTATGGGTACGTCTAGGCAGTAAAGGAGAGGATAGGTAGGTAGGTAGGCCTATATGCGTGAATTGAGAAATGGGCAAGTTGAATCCATAGAAGAGAAAATCCAAGGAGAGAGAGACCGTGGGGGATTCGTTAAAGTCCAGGTTCCTTCCCAGTCCAAAGGATTTTGCGAGTCCACCCCAAAACAAAGGCCACAAATAAACGTGTTGGAAACAACGGAACCACCGATAAAGATGATGTATATCATCCCTGGTTAGTATCCCAGAAAGAATCTTAAGGAAAGATTGGTGCGACCAACATCTCAAAGTGCATTCGACTCAAGCTTGCTCTATTCTATGAGTCGGCATGACAAGCTAGGCAGCGGGTTAAGTCTGACTGTCATGCCCTTCATTCCATCTTAGTTACCGTGAAAGTAGTTCAATGATAAAAGATATAAAGAGTCTGATATATGAAATATATACACTTCCAATCGAACAAAAAATTTTTCGATACTTCTTTTGGTATCTATCTAAAAATGAGCGTCATGAATGGTATTTTTGTATGACAAGCAAAAGGAGAGCCATAAAAGCATCGCAAGTAGAGCGGATCACAGTCCGACCTTTGTTTTTCGGTTTTTTTTTTTGTGTTTTTTGTATATTTGTATGTGCGTGTGAGTGTGAAGGTGTGTCCGCCATAATGAAACGCCGTATTTGCTCCCTTTCCCTAGCAGAATAAAAAAAGACATTATGAAATTAAAGAAAACACAAGCAATCCCGTGATAAAGGTATAGAGTGGTGGAGCTTTGCGCCCAAGTCAAAGGCTCGTGATATAAGTAAAAAAACACAAACGCAAGCATGGGTTGAATGAAACGAGAGCTGCAGGACGGTAAAAAAATCACCGCCAGTCGTTCAAAAAGACAAAAAAGACGAACTGATGATACAGTGCGGTAATGATAAAACGCAACAAACAACTCGAACGCCCCGAATAATATATAAAAAACCTCAATCGCACGCTTCCGTTTTAAATCCACCCACCGACAGCAATGCTTTGTCCGGCAACAGGTTGTGGTGAAATCATATGTGGCATTGGAACAGCATGTCGCCTGTCCGGTACCACAACAGCCGGCTTCCTCCTCCTCTCCGGCACAAGGGGTGCAACAGGAGAAGTAACGACCGGAGAAGAAGCCTGCTCGTCTTCAAAGCCAACGGGGTAAAGAACAACATCCCTGATAACCGCCAGATAATCCTTTGCCGAAAACTTCCGAAGACCCTTTCGAACCATCACATCGTTGTCAACAAAGTCGAGTCCCATATCTTCAGCCAATTCCGAGACTTGAGCGAGTTCGTGGGCAAAAGGGTTAGTCTTGCTTGGACCACGCTTCGGACCGAGTTTCAAGTTCGGGTTTGAGACCGATCTCCTAGCAGCTGAGACTCTGGATGGTGGTGGAGGTATGGTCGATGGTGAGGTAGTTGTTGGCGACGAATGAGAGCCTATGGTGGTAGGAGAGTTAGAAGGGCGGGAGTTATTTGGCATGGGCCCTTTGTAAGAGGATGGCGCCGTTCCAAAAGTCGAAGTGATCCTCCTTGGGTCGACTTCCTCGTTTTCGGGTTTGTAGCTTTCGTGGCTAGATCCGTTAGAGATCGACGAGGAAAGGGACGACGTGCTTCTAATCCTCTGAAGGCTACCAGATTGTCGGCCGGAGATAGACATCCCCGCAGACTTTCCGATACTAGACCTGGAATGACGTGGGATATGGTCTGGTGGTGGAGTGGCAGGTGGAGTAAGAACGTCTGAGATTGCAAGCCCTAACTCCGGAGACAATGGTCCCTTGGCCGAATCTCCAATAGTAGAAGCCGGGGACGGTGGTTGATATCGGCTAGGTCTCGGGCTGACAACCACATCAACCTTGGGCTGAACCTTCTGCGGTGCTCTTTGAGCAGCATCCGCGGTATTACTAAAGGTATTCTGATGTTGAGGTTGCAAAGGAGAGTAACCAATCGATGATGCCGTTTTTCCGGTAGGACTGGGACTCCTGAGGGCGAGTGAAGTGTAGGAGAGCATATTGGTCGAAGAAATGAGCTCGACGGGCGCTGATATTTGAAACTTTATGCTGTCCTGACTGCCACCGTGGGCACTGTTCCTCGATGATCGGCTAGATCTTAGGCTACCGAAACGGCTTCGGTCTGGTGAGTCTGGAGGAGGAGAATCGCGCAAGTTCTTGGAGTTGCGATGGAACGCTTTGGAGGCTCGGGATATTCTTTCCATGTTTGCTTTCGGTTCTCTCTCTTATATACCCAAAGGGCTGTCGAAGTCCTTAAACTTTGGAGGTCAGAGAAACAAGATATAAAAGGCAGCTGCCTTGTTGGGCTTAAACCGAATTGTGAGCCTGGAGATTGGGGAAGTTTATGCGTTGCGAGGTGCGAGTTTGTTGTTGTGCGGATTGGGGTGTGTTGTTTGTTTCCACCTGTGAAACCAAATAGTCGTCTGTCTAAATCTCTCCGTCAATTCAATTGACACTGAAAATAACCGTGAGTTCGTCGGTATAAGATTTGATCCGGCCTATCGAAGGCTTGCGTGTGAGGAGCACCTGCTACCTGCCTATATTTCCACCTCTTAGAAAGAAAAGAAAAATTGTGGAGAAAAGAAGAAGAGAAGGATTAAGAGAGGAGGGGGCGGCAGCCTGGCTATAAAGGGCAGTCTACCAAAAAAGGGAAGCCGTGCGGTACAGGTGGTTGTTCTGGAAAGACGCTGAGGGTGTGCCGAAAAATGACCAGGTCCTCCCAGCTATTGCCCGTCACTTCCTTCTCTTTCCTGCAGGGTCAACTGGCTAAAGAGGCCAGAGTCCAACGTGACCAACGTTAGTCGATTAGAATCCGGTGGTTGACAGGCAGCCTTCCGCAGATTTTTTAAGCCGGCTGCACAGTTGACTTCTTTTTTTCTCTTGGTGTCTTTTTTTTCTTAGTCCGAAATGCTGCGCGGTGTGATGTTTAAGTATCAAATGCTGCAGGTCAGAAAATAAGTGATCAAAGAATAGAACACGGTGCAGCGCTTGCCGAGGAGTCAACCAGGCTAGAGTTAACTGTAGTTGTCAGCTTGTGGGTAATGACTGTCGAAGATCCAGGCTCTTGAAACAACTGTCCAAGGGCGCGATTTCGATCAGGGGCTGTCGATAATCCACAAGCTGTTGAAAAAGACTCTTGCGACAACGATGCTTCTGAAAACGCAGATGCAGGTTATTTCTAGCCTTATAGATTGTTATATTTGTATAGAAAAAAAAAAGTAAGTAGAGTCTTGTCGACAGGAAAACTTGGTCTTTCTCACGGCAGGTGCCTAGTTCAGACTCGGCTCTGCGTCTATCGAAAATGTGTTGTCGGTGGGTTCTCGTGTGGCCAAACTGGGAAGGAGAGTGAAGAAGGAAGATGCAGTGCAAATCGTGATAACGAAATGTAGAGAAAAGAAGTCGAACGAGAAATGGTAGAAAAAAATATAAAAAAATGCCGGATGAATGATACTCGAACACACAAAGGCTGCTATCGATGATATTCTTTTTTTAAACCAAAAAATGCCCGGGGATTGTATCGGTATTATCAATGAATGTTGTCGTAATATGCAAACCGCAGGCAGCTATACTTGACTCTCTGCTCTGTCTCATGCAATCAAATGCCCGCACAGAAACAATCAATCAGAAAATACAATAACGTTTCCGCGAATGAGAGTATTTATTTTTATGACTTCAAAATGCAAACCATGAATAAATGCATCCAGCAACTATTCACAAAAAACACACGAATGAGAGACAAAGAGGGAGTGACTGAGACACCGAAACCAAAGGGAGAGACGACTCAAACAGAGGAGAAAATCTTAACGAAAGGGCTCTGAGGAAGGATAGCGGAGCAGAAAGGAGGGAGTTATCGAGAGAATATATCAGCCCACAACCGATACGACATACGGCTTTGCCCACAAGCTGATTCGTGAAGAAAACCTTTCTTTTCTTTTACAGCTTTCCGGTCTCACATACTTTCCGGGCTCATGCGGTGAGACGAGTCAACCATTTATTTTATTTTTTTTATTCTGTTGCGAGCGAGGAAAGCTAAGGTGCTTCGTGCGACAGCTGTCTAAGGGAACCCTCCTTTCTTGACCTTCAAAGCATTGACCGGCAAGGAGAATCCCCAATTATTGGCTCGTTCACCGTTGAATTTTTTTTTTTATTATTAATTTTTTTTTGGTTAAACTTTTCTTTGATATCATGATGCGCTGTAACTATATCTAATTAATCAACTCCTGCATCTAACATGCAAGAGAAGCCGAACAAAGAGACTCATTGAATCGTGCCAGATGTCGCGATAATACATGGGGTACGAAAAGAAAATTGTAAGACTTCGGTACTGGTACCTTGCAGGTATACCATGCGACTAGCTTCGGATCCAGTATCGCTCGGTGTCTACTCGCAACACTACAGCGGAAAGGGGAGGAACGGCAAGTAAAAAAGGCCACCATGTACCTCTTCGTGTCGAGCAATAATCATGATATCCACGAATACTCGAAAACTCAAGACAGACGGGAATGCAGAACGCGAGCCCGTGCAATTTTAACAACCCCGTACCTGCATAGACGACCAGCTCATCGCACAGTATCTACATTGTCTCGAGACCTTTTCAAGTCCACATGCCAACGTGGTATCTCATGAAAGGTCAAAGTCCCTTTACATCCACCAATTATTAATAAAGACATCGACACATCCATCCATCCCACCATTTCTTTCCCGCCCTCGTGAAAAAAAAAAAACCTCAAAAGCATCCTTTCCCCCAATACAAATATGTATAGTATGATCCTTTTTCGCTGACTCGCCGGCCAAAGTCTAATTAGTTGACTCTTATAGGGTCATTCCCGATGGAACCCCCCCGTCTGGAATTAATCCCAACACTTATACCCACGCTAGACTTGTCCTACACCCCTAGTCCGCTATAAATCGCCCAATAATATGCACAAACGGTTGGTGTTCCCCGTAAGGTGATGCAAGCTTTTTTTTTCTTTGGTCAGATCCGTTGTTGGTTGGTAGTTCTTACGTTGGGTTGCTAAAACTAAAGTGTGGGTCCAACATCTGAAACGGGGGAATCGGGCTAGTAGTTTTCGATGGCGCCTAATCCCGAGCGGCGGTCATTCATCCCGATCCTCAAAGCTTTGGTAAAAGCCAAGGCTAAAAGCTGTACCTGGATGTCATCGTCATAAACCCTGACTGTGGCGAGTGATATATGGGATGAAAACTTCATCCATCCGGGTTAACAGATTATCCGGCCCAAGTCGATGTTGAATACCCGCTCCACGGTACTTACAATATTAGTTAATAGACCACATGGCCTCCAATATCCAAAAAGCCAAGAGCTCAGAACGACTGAATATCTCCACAACTCCGGCACGTCGGTTCTCGGAGAACACATATATTCTAAGTAAAGCCAATCCTGAAACAACCCCCCCGCAAAAAATAGCATAAGAACCGCAAAGAGGATATCACACTGTGGCTTTTGTCGCGATACCTACTCCGTCCCCACAATATGTAACTTCCGTCCTCGGGGGCGTGCTGTCAAGCCACCGGGCATGGGTAGATCTTCGATAGGAAAACGTAAAGACGAAGCTATTTGGTCGAATCTAGCTCTTTTGCGCATATACTTTTCCATATTTTGGTCGCCTAACGCCACCGGAAAACCCTGAAACTTCTTGGGATTAGCCTGTCAGATTTTTGATGGTGCCCAATTGATAATTATCGATTTGTAGCGGAGTTATGTAGCAAGGACCGGTCCGCGCCACAGCATGTTTAAAATATGTATGTGGCGCATGGTATCGTGGTGTGGCTAAGTCAATCGACGACTTTCAAGTCGTGGCAGAAAGAGGTCGTCGTACCGATTATATTTGCATATTATATAGATCGCCGGCGATTTCACCGGCCACCGGAGTTCCAGTTGACAAATTATTAGATTGTTTTCAATGATATTATCACCCGATGTGGAGTCTCTGGCGTTTTCAATTCATGACGGAGACTGATCAAACAAGTGATATACATACAGTGAATAGACACGGTCCTAATTCCGCCCCCTCAGGGTCCGATACAAGATAAAGTTTTATCTCTTGTTCAACGGTCAAGAAAAAAATCACATGCCAGGATGGGATGACATGATAAATAAATCATATAAAAAATTTTTAAAAAAGAAGAGATTGCGGTTTGTGTGGATCGAACACACGACCTTTCGATGTATGGATTGAAGTTTGACTTCAGTCGAATGCTCTCCCAACTGAGCTAAACCCGCAACTTGTGAAATATATTTTAAGTATATTCTTTATATACAAAAGATAAAATTTTCAAGCCTAATGGTGGCCAACCAAAGTTGTTTGTAGGAATTTCGTTGCTTAGGAGGGTGCTTCGTACCAGATAAACCCGCCTCGATACCATTCAAATTAACATTAATTGAGTATCTTATCGCATTGTATCGATTCTAATAGCTGGGCCTCCCTCTCTACCTAGTTCGAGAGAATGGCTCAACTGTTAGGGCATGAAACTGATACCAAAGTTCTCCTTTATCTGTATGTGTTGAGAACCGAAGATTGTTCCATTGAAGGGCCAAAAGAAGCATTTACTTAAATAAATTCATTGGTAACCAGTTACTCCTTACTTACTAGGCACTTCTGAAGAGCACACTCAGTTAGTTCGCATTATTTAAGTCATTTGTGAATCCGTGAAATCCAACAACTCTGAACGGAGAAGAGTCCCAAAATGCAAGCATAGGGAGAATATAGTCAGAAACAAGTCCCTCCCGGAACATGAAGAGTCAGGCATATATGCCCCGTTTTGCTTGTGCTTAAATAACGCAATCCTAACACTTCTTTCCTCCTGGATATCCTTCTAATATCAGTTTGCCAGCCTCGATTGCAGAACTGGGTCTCGCAAGCCAATTATAAGGACCGCTACCTGTTTATGGTATGGTTAAAGCAACGGTGCCCCGCACTAAATCGATAAAATCTTAGCTGCCGGCTAACAACCCCACCCTTCCGATCCCAAAAAAACTCAACTCACAAAAATATAAAATTCAAGAGCTAAAGCTCCAAAAAAAAAAAATTTTTTTGAATGCGGTTTGTGTGGATCGAACACACGACCTTTCGATGTATGGAGTGAAGTTTGACTTCAGTCGAATGCTCTCCCAACTGAGCTAAACCCGCTGTTCGTGAAAATTCCCTGAGTTTTGGAGTACCTTAGGCGCTAAGCTATTGGGATCGCTGATGCAGGCTTGAATGGCATGCTTTGTAACTCAGCTTTCAAATCTTTGGTTATCTCACCAGCCAAAGGGTTGAAAACGAGGTAAACGATTGAATACGGCAATATGAACCATTTCAAAAATTCTAGAAAATTCTTCATGCAACTTTCTCTTACTTCACATTTCTCTCTAGGAATATGTTCTGCAAGTATTCGAACCCGGGTACCCATGAAGTTTAGCCTCGAGCAGGGTAACGGATTCAGGGTCAACTTTGGGACTCATTGATAACTTCTATCCGACTCAATATAAATCCAGAGATGGAAAACAACGCTGGGAGAACTATTTGCCTCATATCTACGGGATAAATTTTAAATCTGAGCGGCCAAGGTGTAAGCAATTGATATCAAACTGACGCTGTTGAGCTTAATTACATTGTTCGAAGAAGCTGTAGCTCAAAATTTTTTACCTCTGGTTCCACAGGCGAATATATTGGCCTATGAGATACAGCGTGGTTCTCAGGTGCATATATTCCTCCTTTCTCCCCCCTCTTCCATCTGATCTCCTCTTGCTTCCTTCTTGCCTTTTCAACTTGCTGGTCTAGTCTTATGTAGCCTCAGTCCCAGGGTGCCCTTCCGGCCATGTCCCATGCATATTCGGCCGTCCGACTAAGTTTTGCATCATATTTTCCTTCCCCGAACCTCTGAAAGGCATGGGGGGAAAGACATTATACCCCTCTTTTGATATACGAGTCCGTCTCCCAGGCGAAATTGTATATCTTCATCCTAGGATCCTGTTACGACACGAAATGCCCCATGCATATAATCCTTCGAACACCTGTTGATACAACAAGGAGCTGGCAACACCGATGTCAGAAATTTGGCGTGCATGAGGTTAGTACATGCACACAGACCCATTGGTTGTGGGTACGCTAGGATCAATTGGTTCCATTGATATTCTTGTCCCGTTCATGAATCTTGTTTCGCAATTAGGCAGCCAGTACATCCCAGTTTTCAGTAATGAAGTGACTTCTGTAAATAACCTCTCTTGGTTTAGATGTTCGATGTCTTTTATATTCAGTGTGAAAAATAAAATGCACAAATTCAAAAGGATATTAAAATAAGCTCTTTTCGAAAGAAAACTCAGAGATGATCGATAAAACCCGATCCCGGCCCGCTCACCCGAAGTTGGATGAATATCAACAGCCAATTGCAATGCTCAGAAGCCGTGTGGTAACATCAATGATATCGATACATGTTTTACATGATTCTACATGATCCTACAAGGCTGCATCATGCCTATTAATGACAGTATCGTGTGACTGTTCTCCTGGACTCCTCAAGTTTAAGAGACCAGAGGTAGAATGGAAAAAATAACTATATTAGGACTTCGGACGGTATGCACTGTCACGCAAGCGCGGCGATCCCGCCGTTGCAAGGTTAGACTTTATCTAGAACAACCCTCCAGGTATATACGGGTACAAACCCGAGGGTTCCCGTGCTTCCACCCGCAATTTTTCGGAATCTACCTGCTTCAGTATGCAATCTATCGCAGTCGGCTATCACTCGTCGACAGGGTTTCGGGTAGGCGCACCACCATTGCCAATTTATCTCCCAAGAGGCATTCGGCCAATGCAGGTTGACAAAATATCCTGCTCGGCACGGAAAGACCTTGAGGCCTAGTCGATCATGATATGGCTTGGTGACTTCAAGTTTCACCAAGTCTGTGAGGATGATGCATAATTTGATAGCCATTGGCGATTGCGACTCTTGGCTCGCAAACGTATATGATGCTCAGACGCTCATTGGGACTGCGAGGCTGACCTTCAGCACTCTCGGCTTCGGCAGAGGAGATTTTGTCTATAAAATGGGGCCTTCCCTTTACTTGTGAATCTCTTTTCTCCATTCCACATCACCAAGACAATTCAGCGATTCAATAGTACAATCCTCTACGCTCAGTAAGTGAGTTCATTAGTGAGCACAAGTTTTCCGACTGGAAAACCGGAACTCTAGTACTCCTTCTTTCATCGATTATTCATGATCAAAGCCTCTAACAATCCCTTCTCACCATCAGGCTTCACGCTACCCTTTAAAATCTTTTAAGTCTTTCAGACTCATTCTCCAAAAACATTCGTAAGACACCCCCAATCCTCCCAAATATTATCCCGTACTTACCCAAAGCACTACAACAGAAAATGGGCGGTTCCATCAAAATTGTCAACGCGACTTCAAGTCCAGTCCAAGTTTTCGTCTCCACGTACAACGGTGGCAGCGGCGACTGGTACACGATCCACCCAATTTCCAGCGACATCTGGTACCGCGGGGAAGGCGCCGGCGGCGGGTGGGAACTCGTCGCCTTCAGAAACGACAACGATACTACCCGTATTGGAAAATATGTGAAAGTCAATAGCACTGTTATTTTCGTAGGCTTTGACAACCTTGTCGTTACTTGAGGCTAGCGGCGATAGCCACTTGCGTACTAGACCTTGAGTCTTAAACGCTACGCACACCTCGATCGGAAATCGATCTCGTCGTGGAAATCGTAGAATTTGTTTGGACGACGGAATTACGAAAACTTTGGAGATCAGTTCACCTGTTTTTACGAACTTGTCAATTGTTACTTAACCCAAACCCCCCTACAAAAAACTTGTCTCTTTACCAATCGATGTTTAGAAATATAGGCTATTTCTTTGCTAGTTTTGCGAACAGGACTAGTTTACACTCTAAACCGAATATCCTTTCTGATTTTGTGACTAAGTGAAAATGTTACATTCTCGGCCAAGTGAAGTCTTATATGATATATATTACCATTGTATAATGTTTTCTTAACAATACAAAGGAATTGATAGTAGCGAGCCTCCAAGTCCCCCAAGGCTGTAATTATATTCCGACATATTCGCTTAGCTTGTCCTCAAATTCTGGAGCTTGAATGATTTACTAGTTAGGACTAGAGGTAATATTATTAGCCAAAATCACGATCGGAAGATTTCCCTTGTGTTATATTTTTCCAACCCTGTAATTCAATACTAGACCTGCGCACCCTCATCGTGATATGATTTTACTGGGTTTCAAAAGCTTGAAATGATTGCTTTTAGAGTTTATAGTAGCCGAGAAATTTGTTTCGGTTTATTTTAATTTGACCCTATCGGCTTTTTTGAATCCTTTGGTCGTTAAGTGAAATCTTAGAATTGATATCGATAACGGCCGATATCTAAGCCGGAGCATAGTTGACGCAATTGTCTCAAGTGCGTCCAGCTTGGAACTATAAACGGAATACCATTCCAAAACCCTCCTGGAAAATACCTATAGTACCCTAGATATCTAATCTATAAACCGTTAACCGACCCAAAATCACAAACCTCAGCCTCAAAAGCTTAACAGCCGCAAATCCCCACGAGGTGTTGTTAATGTGGAAAAATGCCAACTTCCGATTCGTACAACCCGGAGATTAATTTCCCCAAACTTCAGCATTTCCTGTTTTGTACTAGTCCAAATACTCAGGCTTAAGAAAGGGGGACCATGCATGTAAATATAAACAGTCGATCAGTTTTCCCAGATTGCTCACTCATTCACTCATTTTCAGCCCTACCGACCTTTTTGTGCTACAAATTTCTCGACTTTTTCGAGGTTCATTCATTATTTGTACGTTCACCGGATCGATATAACCCTAACCACACCTCTACTAACAACCCCCATCGATTCTAGAAATCCAATACCAACATATCCTAAAAATAATCTAACAAAATGCGCTTCTCGATCCTCACCGCCGTCGCTCTCCTCCTCAGTCTCTCACAGGCAACTCCGCTCCCACAATCTGAAGAGACCGAAACCCGTCTAGGCTCTCACAACTGTTTCGCCTGTGTTAGCAACGGTACTCCGAATGCACAGATCGAATCTAAGCCTCCTACCGGCGGGATCAATCCTAATGCGTGGTGTACTTCGACTTGTTTGCGTAAGTATAAGGGTATGAGGGTTTGATATAGAGGGAAGGGATGGGTGTGATAGAGGAGTTACTGACTTGTTTATTCTTGGAATTTATAGTTTGCAATGCCGGGTCTGATACCGATGATGCCTGCGCGCAGTTGAAGAAGTACTGCCAAAACTATTAGACGCGCATTCGATTGAGGGAGTTAGGGCTGGGTAGATCGGAAACGGATTAATATGTTGGTTAATATTCTAATGATTACTGGAAACATGCCCGCCCTACACTCGCTTATACGAACATCGACCTTTTTAAATCGGAACCTCGAAAACATATAAAACACCATTCCATGTATAATATCCGAGCTTACAACTTGTTCTGTATTACTACACTTTATATATTTAATTTATACGGCATGGAAGCACGGATATGAATCGATGGGCCTAGGATTTAAAAACAGGTTCTCGTTCATAAATCTAAATTAGCCTCTTGGAATCATATCTAATAGAGAGTTGGTATATTACACTATCGTACACAACCTTTTTGTGCATTCAGCGCCACTATATACACCTCCCACCCCCAACCCCTACGCCCTCTTCTCCTTCTCCAAAATCTCCTCCGCAGTCTTCAGCGCCAACTGCGGCAACCCCGCCATCCTAGCAACCTTAACCGCATGACTCTTCCTATTAACCCCCTTCCTCAACTTGTGCACAAACATCCACCCACCCTTCTCATCCTCCACCAAATCCGTACAATAAGCTCCAATTCTCTTCCTCCCTTCCACCTCCCCTTCATTCTCCCACCCCTGCACCAACTCCACAAGTCCATGAAAATGCGTAGCAAAAAGAACTCTACACCCACAAACCTCCCAAAGATACCTAACCACTCCACCAGCAATAGCGAACCCATCGTCGACTGTAGTTCCCCTACCTACTTCATCCATGATTACGAAGCTACGAGGTGTGGCGTTTTTGAGAATATACGCTGTTTCCATCATTTCTACCATGAATGTGGATTGGGAGTGGTAGAGGTCGTCGGCGGAGCCCACGCGGCTGAATATTTGGTCAATGATACCGATTTCGGCGTGGTCGGCGGGGACGTAGGAGCCTGTTTGGGCGAGGATGGAGATTAGGGCGTTTTGGCGAAGGAAGGTGGATTTACCGGCCATGTTTGGTCTATCATCACCATTACTGTCATCAGTATTCTGCCTCGATAGATAAAATCAGGTAAATATATATACGAACCCAGTAATAATCCACATCCCCTCCTCCCCACCAACCCAACAATCGTTAGCTACAAAGCTCCTCCCCAAATCATCCAAACTCCGTTGAACAGTCGCATGTCTCCCCCCGACAATCTTATGTTCAGTACCCATATTCAAAATGGGTCTTACCCATCCACTTTCCTTCGCTAATACCGCGAACCCAGCCGCGATATCAAGTTCATCCAATACCGTCGCATTCCTTCTTAAAGCGTGGATATTCAAAATAACCTGCTTTCTAATATCCTGTAAAACCCTTTGTTCCTCTGCACGGATAGCTAGACGTGCCATTTCTATTCTGGAACCGAGTTTTGTCCATTCGGGGAGGTGGTAGGAGTGTGTACTCTTTGAGGAACCGACGCTGATTGCGGTTGAGAGGGTTCCTTCTGTCATGTCTGGTAATGTTCGGGATTTGATGTGTAAGATGTGCCCTAACGATGGTGTCCATTTTAAGGAGACAAGATGTTCGCTAAGCATCGATTCATCGAGAAGGCGGGTTTCGAGGAGTTGTTTCTCTGTCATAAGTTCTTCGAGACTTTTGTGGAGTTTTGTGAGTGTCGTGGAGGCGGTGGGGTGCATTATCCATGGTTCGGCTTTTTCTCTGTCGGCTTCTTTTAGCATCCTTTGGGTTCTTGGTTTTACCGTTTTCTTCGCTGCTATTGCTGCTGTCTTAGTAGTAGTACTAGAATCAGCCTTCTTCCTCCCCCTCTTCTTCGGTTTCTCCTCCTCAACCTCCTCTTCAACCTCCTCCGCCACATCCCCCCCCTCCCCATCTTCCACGCTCAGCAACCCCCCTCTCTCCACTGCCTCCGCCAACGCCGTCATCTCCGCAGCTTCCCTATCCTCAATCGTATGTCTCAACATCAATCCATTCTCATCAATACTTCTCAAAATCCTCCCCGCCAGCTCATCTAACCTCTCAATCCTCCCCATCAACTCCTTTATAACTTCCAAATTTTCTTTCTTCCTGGGTAGGCGGGAAGATATACAATCTACTATATCTTGAGTTGAGATTATAGTTCTGGCGAGGGAGACTAGATCGTCTGCGTCACCGCGGCCGAGTGACATCTTTTGAACGAGGCGTTGGGAGTCGTGGGTTAGTTTTAGTTTGTGCCGGATGTCGTCTAATAACTGCGGTGAAGCTATAAAATGTTCAACGAGGTTTAGGCGGTCGTTGATAACCTTCACACTCGTCTCCGGTGATGCTATCCCCCCAAGAAAAATCAGCGACCTCTCCTCCACCAAAAAAAGAAGTAATCTGAGGGTAAAAGGTCATACTCAGCCAACTCCCCAACCTCCTCGTCCCTCCCCTAGTAACCGTCCTCCTAACCGTCTTCAACAAAGTCCCCACCCCACCAACAACTCCATCCTTCAACGTACTCCTAATCTCCAACGCCCTCATGGTAACCGCATCAATCAACATATTATTCTCCTTTGACCTTCTAACCGGTGGCTGAAGCTTCATACTCAACCCCTGTAACTTCTCTTTCACATAACTTAATAGCGTACTCCCCGCACTAATTTCTTCATCTCCAAAACCTCCGGTTTCGATTAGATTTCTGGGAGGAGTGGAGGAGGATTCGAGGAGGGAGGACCAGGATGTCGTGTCTAGGGGGGAGATTGTGGAGGTGTGGAATGTGAGGAGACGTTTTTCGGAAGTTAGGTGTGTGACTTCCGGTGTATTCCTGCAGGATTCATCGATAACTATCTCTCGAGGACCGATTCTTGCAAGTTCAGCCGCAAGTGCTCCGCGGGTACTCCCCTGTGTGAAAAAATCTCCAGTAGATAAATCCAACCACGCCAGTCCCACCGGACTCTCCAGTCCCTCCCCCTCTTCACCTTCACCACCAGAAGATCCAGAAGGCCAAACACACAACAGATAATTATTCTCCCAAGGATCCATAAACTTCTCATCAATCAACGTCCCTGGCGTAATAATCCTCACAACCCTCCTCTCCCATAGTAACCCATAACTAGCATGTTCCTTCTCATCCTTATTCGGATTCGGAAACTCCTCGGCTATAGCCACATGCCGTGACATATCCTGTACTAATACCTTTAAAAACCTATCAAGCTGAAAAAATGGGAATCCTGCCTTTTTCGATATATAAATTATCATCAGCCACCATATTTCATTTGTACATAAACAAAAGAGGAGGAAAGGAAATAATACCATCGGCACTCCCTCCCCCTGGCCCCTCCCCCTCTTCCGTCCAACCTTCAGCCCCAACCCCGGCCCAACTTCCTCCGCCTGTTCAAAATACAATTCATAAAAGCCGCCTACCCGCGTAAGCAGCACACAATCCCCAAACCTATCAATATTCTCCCTCACCTGCTGAATAACATAAGAATACTGCGGTTCTTTAACCCGAGGGAGTTCGGGGAGGGGTTGCAGTGATAATGCGCCTTGCGGGAGAGAGAGGAGTGAAACGGTGGTTTTGCGTTTGGCGGGGTGGGAGGGGGTTGTGTGGATATTTCTTCTGGTAAAAGAGGTGTTGATGCTGTTGCCGCGTGGGATGTATGGTGAGTTACCACTACAGCGGGAAATACGACATTGAGTTAACGACCGAGAGGATATACTCCTATACCCCCATTTCAATCGCTTCATGATGTTCTCAATGAGCGTGGGGGGCGTATCCTCGTGGGGTAATGCACGAGGACTTAGCAGAAGCCGCTTAAACGTCGCGTGTAAATGTATGGGAATGTGGAAATTTGGAATAGATTTTGCGTTGGACGTTGTTGCAAGATGTTGAACGCGCCAGAGATGGCAGGTCTGAGTAATCCTAAATACATGACGTGAACAAAATACAAAATATGCAGCTACAGCAGTAACATCTCACACATCACAGATTACAAATTACAACCTCACAAATCAGCAAGACAATTGCACAGCTATGATATAAACCAATGGTAAACGACACTCATCAGTCGCACCACCATAAAAACTTCACTTCCATTCTCATCTTCATCTTCCACCTATGAATACTATTCTTTTGTACACTACTCAAACACTCTGCACAGATAAACACACAAAAAACTAGAATAAAAAGGTTCAGGATCGAACCATCTGAAAAGAGAAAAGAGAAAACAAATGTATAATGAATTAATATCCCATTTAATTTGAATTTCTGTTTGGGTGGTTTTTCTGTGTAAAGGATTTCACCCTAAAACGCCAGAATGCAGAGGAGAAAACAGGACGTATGACTTTGTTTGTGGATGGGTGCTTTTGTACACGGGTGTAAAGGTGAAGAGCCGTAGGGCGGGGAGGAGTGAAAAGGTACCCATATAAAGTGACCTGAATAATACAGAGCGCAGATGTATAAACGATAACCCATGAACGCCATTTCTTGCGGTGAATAAAAATAAAAAAGAGACAAAAAGTGGAGAAGGAAGGGCGAGAGAGACAGTCGGATTTGGGTTATGTGGGAATACCGGCGATAAAAAAAAAAAGTCTCTGAAAAAGGAAAACTATGTGGTGTCGGAATGATAACTCGTGTCGTAAAAGAATAATATGTTGATTTTAGAGTTCGATATCCGTGTCATGAACGTCGGCCAAGACAATCTTAGTAGGGAGCCGCGTCGGTCAAAGTAAGTTCGACGGTGGCGTTGGCGGTGACCAATGGAATGTTAGAATGGGAGCAGCGGAATGGAGGGGATTGCTGGTCATTGTCCGGAGGGAGCCGTCGGGATTGACGTTGACTAAGGGACCACTGGTTATTTGCTGAATTTTGCTGGAGATCGCCATCGGGATGGGTGATGCCGACGTTCGGAACCGGAACCGTACTCTAGACGGCCGGTCGGGCCAAGGCATCTGATGGCAGCTGACCACTGGCGCGCACCTACCAAATATTATTAGTCCACTTCTCCTAAAAAAATGTAGCAATTAAAAACATACCTCAATGAACGCCTGTACAGCCTGCGCTAGATTCCATCCCGTCTGTTCCAAACACATCTCCGCATACGCTGGTGTAAGGCCAGTCTGTTCCATCACCTGCTGGATCAATTGCTGCTTGATAATCTGCTGTTTCGGATCCGCTACCGGTTGTGCAGCAGTTGGTTGTGGGGCAGCGTTAACAGGCTGCTGGGGAACTTGAGGGACGGCAGGTTGTGGTGCTTGTGCCAGCTGTGGCATAAGTGTCTCCGGTTGCCAAGCACCGCTTCCACCGTAAGCTCGAACGAGCAACATATCTCGTCGAATGAGGTATCCAGTGGGCCCATTCGGAAGGACCATAAATGTCCTCGTGAAACTTCTCTTCGAGGCAATGCCCTCCATGGCCACGTTTTCCGGTTCTTCGTACTCCCCGTGAACGGTCAAGAGCATCCCGACCGTGTCTTCAAACGAAATATTCCTGCTGTCGTAGTTCCATTTCGTTGGGTCGGAGACGTCGTGGAGGGTGCGAGGGAGAGTGTCCCAGGTTTTGAGGATAGCAGCGGGTCCTCTGGCACATCGGTCTTTGATGGCCGTTGGGTTGCGGAGGCGAACCATGTTCCGGGATTTCGGAATGTACGAATCCCATTTCTGAATGTTGTGCTTCGTGTCACCACTAAGACGAGGAGCAGAAACATTGACAGAGATAGAAAACGTCGACTGATCATCGTAGAAGGTTTGGACGCAAAGTTTACGGTCCGAGTCGAACGTTGGGAAGAATCTATAAATTGTTAGCGTCTGCGGGTGAGGGAACTCATTGGAATACATACTTTGACAAAAAGTCATTCGTGTGATCTTCGTCGTCAATGACGCCAGATGGATAGATCGTCAAAGGCATGGGAGGGAAAGGTCCAGGGCCAGCCGACTTGTCGCTTCGCAAGGCTGGTGGGGGTTCAGGATAGAATTCCCCGTCCAACATGATCAATGACTTCCACCACTTCCTACAGTCTTCACGATAATTTGGAAGCTGGGTTATCGGATTTCCAGCGAGGAAAAGCTGTTCCAGTTTGCGAAATTTGAATCGCCAGGGCTCGAGTTGCTTGAACGTCGTGATATTATTGTTCTCCAAACTAAGGTTTTTCAATTCAGGAAACGTAGCAGCAAGCGAGGCGACCATACTGATGTCGTTTAAGGTATTGTTGGCTAGGTTGACACTGATAACCGATTCTCGCTTCTCGGCCCGATTCGTGAACTGTTCATCAGCGACTTTCATCATCGCAGGGAACATCTTTGCTCTTGTCGAATCCTGGTTGAAGAATCCACTGTCTTGCAACTGTGGATGGGTGCCTAGAGCGGAAAGGTCGAGCATCTTGGAGTCGACGACGTAACGGGACTGGAGAACGTTTTTCAAAAGTGTGGCTAGCTGCTGGGCTTCTTCAGATCGGTCCACAGTTGGTTTGATAGCTGCCTGTATACTAGCAGGCAGTTCATTGACGGGCTGGATCCTGAGGTTGCCACCAGCGAATTTCATATTATCCCATTCAAGAACAGTAGGGACCTTGACGAGTGGAATTTGGAACATGATGTTGTCCCCAACAGGTCGCACCTGTAAAAGTTAGTAGTCGATCAATACCAAACTAGGATGGGAATGCATCTTACTCTTCTCAACTTTTCCTTTAGCCGTCTCTCGAGAAAGAGGACAGTCTCTGTAGTAGTGACCTTCAATTCTTTCCAGCCGGACACCTTCATTTCAATTAAGCCGCCGGCGGGTTGCTTGATCCCATTGACAGTGCCAACTGGATGGCGAGCGGCGCTCCGCACAGGCCTAAAACCTTTGGGAGGACCAGCCTCTGGTTTCTGACCAGAGGCGGTGTTCGACCTTGTCGGCCTTGGTTTGGCACCGCTAATAGGACGAGCTCGAGGACCGGGGACCTGTCCACCCATGTCAAGATCCCCTTCTCTGTCGATTCTCGCGGATGCTCGTCGTTTTTGGATGCCTCCACCTCCGCCAGTTCGACGGCCAAGATTAGCCGGGAGTGAGCTTCTACCAGACATCGTTGCGGAGGTGTATAGAACGACGAGGGTGTCTTGATGTAGAAGGGCTCTTCGAAGTTAACGGAAACAAATCTGCTTCCGGGTTCCTTGATGCGATGCTGTGAAGGTTAGAATCAAGTTGTTTGGTTTGCAGTACGAAACGAAATAAGCAGTGGTTCTTTTTGCAATCAACAACCTTAAAAAGAGAAGTAAACGAAAGCCTTGGAGGGGTTTCTTATGCTTTCGTAAACAGAGCAAAACACAATCAAAGACGTGATATTCTTTTACCCCGGTGAAAGAAGAATTCAAGCGTCTTGAGAAGTAGTTTATACCGATCTTTTCGAATCGAGTTGCGTAGGGGGTTCTTTGGATTCGTCAAGATCGGGTTCTTTGGAAAAGCAAAGATATGGGTTCTTTGGTTCCGGGGGTTTTTGGTTCGTCGGAGTCTTATTATGCGACAGGACTGAAGAGAAGAAGTGAAGCAGTGTTCAACTCCCTTGGTTCACTTTTGTCCTCCGAAAGAAAATCCGTTAGCACTAAATCGTTACATATTCCTAAAAAATACAGCAAGTGAAAAGTCCCCCAAAGCATCCAGCAATTCGACAAGGAAGCAAAAAAAGGCATCCCGGTTAATCTGCTATCACGACCAATCGTTCACACGCCCCCGATATTGTCACGAAGAACCACTACACCAAACCGTGCCAAATATTCTAGTTTCCAGTAAATCATCGTTAATCCGTACGGCCCCGGAAACATGTGAGAGAAATCTGATGGTGATGATGCCAATTGCCGGCGACCCGAAGGATTCACCATTGACATGGTTCAAAGTTGATCGCATCAGACAACTCCATGCTGGCGTAAGAAAGTATCGAGAATGATTTCGAGGGAAAGAAGGAGAGGAAGGTAAAAGGCCAGGGGGGGAAAAAAGTGAATCGTTGTTTCGAGTCTTCATCGTTCCTTGTATCGTGGATGATGTCGATGGGATGACGAGCCTTCTTCCGGTTGGTCTAGCGACATTGCTGGGATAGTCGTAGAAAAGAACATTCTTGACCAGACCTCCGGTGAAGTAAATCGGTATCCAAGAGGGGACGTTAGCACAGAATAGCTCACCTGTAGGGGGTTTCTTTGTTGTTTCGATGGTTCACAGGACGGCGATGGTGCCGTCGTCGCAAGGATCCAAGAGGTGGTCGTTGCTTGGAGACGCGTCGCGAGGTTCGAATTTGCCAGAAATCGATAGGAACGGATAGTGATGATGAAGTCGAGAGGAATCGATGAGATGGTTGGTGTCGATTCCAGGAGGAGAGTGGGATGTTTTGTCGTCAGGTTTGGTGGTGTGATGAAGGGGAGTCAGAAGCACAGGATCTTGAAATTCTGCGTCACTGCCGAGCCACATTCTTCAACAAACAAACAAGGGCAACACGCGCCACAACACCACAGCCCCCCCATTCATTCACCGAATAAGCCCGTGGCCGTGTCGCTGTTCACGACATATATTACCTCTTCCTCACCTCTTACTCAAAGACTGCATCTTGCTAGGTAAGTACCTGAGAATGGTATTTAAGCGGGTACTTACCCAAGTAGGTATTTACTAGAACTATACGATGGCAACGGTATCACTTCAATCAAGATGGGTGCTGAGAATATAAACTAGATTCTACGATCTATATAAAAGTATCTATGTATTTAACCCGTATCAAGAGCACATTACGTTGAAAATTCTCAATTTTGAAGAAGAATAAACAAGGCAAAAGGAAATCATAATATTTTAAAGCCTTCCATACAAGGAAAAAATAGAGAGAGAAAACATGAGCATACGTCGAGAGAGAAGAAAGAAAAAACATGAAGCATTTAGAAATCATCGACCATATAAACTCCGGCGTTGTGTGCGAGGTAGAGAATCTATCCAGAAAACGGTAGACAGGAGGACACAAGGAAAAAGCAGGAAGTCGTGGAGAGGGAGGGAGGGAGATTAGGGTTGTGAATAGTGATATGAAAAACTAAGAAGCACAACGTAAAAGTCTTTTCGTTCGTCACTCGATTCCCGTAAATGCTTGGATAAGGAAAGGAACACACGAGAAGCATGGGAGAGGCAGCGAGAATACTGGAGGGGTCGAAGGGTAGGGTAGTAGGTGGTACATGGTTCTGTTCCCTCGCTTTCCCTCATTGCGAGCAAGAACTACAAATATAATATATCAGCGAGAAAAAGTCATCTCCCACCGATACCAGCAGTGAAGACAATAATTCCATGAGTGACAGGGGTATGGGGTGTGTAGTCGGAGGTTTTGGCGAGGATATGATATTTGTCGTCCGTTTACTGAGATGCGCATTGGACACGCTCGTGACCAGGATGTTCATCATCATCCTCATCCATAGGACCATTAACAGCTCGCGCTTGAGCTTGAGCATCCAAATCCTCAACATTGACATCGTCAACCATAGCATCTTCAGGGATTTGTAGTGCAGGGCGGGGCGGGAGGATGTCGTTGAGTTTGAGGATAAGTTCCTCGTCGGCGAAGTGCTTTTCGGGGAATTTGATCTCAAACTGGATGAACATGTCACCGTAGTCGTGGTGCCTGTAGGAAGGCATACCTTGTCCACGGACGAGTTTAAGTTCGCCTACGAAAAAGAAAAAAGAGTCAGTATATGATATCTCGCTCGCTTTAAGAGTGGTAGAGAGCTTACCAGGACTAATGACTTCTCCGGGTAATATCTGAACTTGCAGCCAACGCTCGTCGAGGTGCTCAATCGCGACTGTGCCACCGGCCAGGGCCGTCAAGAGATCAATCTCAGCCTTGTAGAACAAGTTATCATCCTTCCTCTGGAAACGGGCGTGCGGCTTCTGCTCGATGACGAAAATAACGTCACCGGGGATGATATCCGGGCCGGCGTCTCCTTCGCCCTGGAAGGTGATTCTCTGGCCGTCCTTCATACCCTTGTCAACAGGGACGTGGATGACCTTTCTCTCAAAGACCGTCTTTTTACCCTGGCAACCCTTGCACTTATCCTTCTCCTTAATGATTTCCTTCTCGCCGTTACAATCCGGGCAGACGGTCTGGAAACGTTGAATCATAGGACCCATCTGGCGCATCATAGTCTTCATACCCGCACCACCACAGCCTTTGCACTTGGTGACGCTTCCTTCTTTACCGCCGATACCATTGCATTTCGCGCAGACGACGGTCTTTTGGAGAGCCAACTTTGATGTCTTGCCCTTGTACAGATCTTCCAGGGAGACTTTGTGAACGTGGACGATATCACGACTCTGCGAGAACATCGTTAGTGGAGCTCCGGTCAGTAAATCTAGGCGCTAAGCTAGCTAGCTACGTACCCTCTTGGGACCCTGTTGTTGCATGCTTCCGCCGCCTCCAAACATTCCGCCCATGCCGCCCATACCACCGAAGAACTGCGAGAACAGATCTTCGGCGGACATGCCCATATCGGCTCCAGCACCAGAGAGACCTTCTTCTCCATACTGGTCGTAGACTTGGCGTTTCTGAGGGTCCGAAAGGATTTCGTAGGCGTGCGATACTTCTGTAGTAATATAAATCATCTATTAGCAGCGTAACTCGAGCTAGAAGTGTGTTTTGGTGGGTTTCCAAGCTACATACCCTTGAATTTTTCTGCGGCTTCCGGGCTAGGATTCTTGTCGGGATGGTATTTTAAGGCGCTGAGTCTGAAATGATCAAAAGTTAGCCGGAAGCCCAAAGAAAACCGGCAGCTGGACAGAAGTCCAGCTGCTTATGATTCTATATTTGGTGGACGTACCTGTAGGCCTTCTTCAATTGCGCCTCAGTGGCGTCCGCTTCAACCTGTTGATACAAACATGCATTTGGTTAATTCGGAAACGGACTCGAGTAGAAGAAAAGGCGACATACCCCAAGGGAATGGTAGTATTTCATATCCTTGACCATGATGGGCAGTTAGGTCGAATTCGAGGTTCGGGAAAGGTTGTTATAATAAAAAAATTGGATGGTCGAGATGTAGGAAGGAATCGATGGGTTTGTCAGATGGAAATTATTTTCGTTATCGGCTGTATTTTTGTGTTCACCCCACCAGAAGAGTACGTAGCATACAGCGGTTGTTGGGGATGAAGATGAGAAGTTATTGCGAT
Organism: Arthrobotrys flagrans; assembly: GCF_004000055.1. NCBI lineage: Eukaryota > Fungi > Ascomycota > Orbiliomycetes > Orbiliales > Orbiliaceae > Arthrobotrys > Arthrobotrys flagrans. The sequence goes on from NW_027137556.1 coordinate 4,052,911, forward strand.
CTGGACGAAGAATCAATCGAGTCGGAGGTTAGAAAAGAGGAGGTCGGAAGTGGTGATGAAGTGGAGAGGAGAGGAACAGCAGCGATGAATAATGTGATGATATGATGGTAATAAGGTCAGGTAATGGAGGGGAGGATCGAAGGTGGTGGAAATAAAGATAAAACGAAAGTCCGACTGGCTGGCCTAACTAAATTTTTTTTTTTTTTCGTTGGTTTGTTCGACCTCGTAGATTTGCCTTAGACAAAACAAACCACCAGGGAAAAAAAAAAAAAAAAGGAACAAAAGCAAAGAAAAGAAAGAATCTTTATATAGTCTGTATTGTAAGTACCTGTGATTTGAATGTACCTCCTTACTTGTTTACAGTAAAGGAAGTAGACGGGGAAGTGTGCAAGGTTGCCAGGTATCTCGAAGTTTCTTGAAAGGAAGAAAAGAAAGGACAAGCAAGGCCACGAGTTTGCGTTTTTAAAGCGGAACCAGATTATTATAGTAGAACTGCGCCTTTTTAAGGATTCAAAGCAGGCAGACTTTGATAATAACTATCGCGGAGGTTTGTTTCTGCTATTTCCCTTTCTATACCATGCTGTTGTATGTAGGCTATAGTGGGGTATAACTGTCTGTCAATAAGAAGACGTCGACCGACAAACCTTCGCCAATGATAACTATAACCTGCTCAAAGCCACTACTAATACCTACCACTTCTTTATACTGCGACTACAAATATACCCTCAACAGTGATATTAATATTGATGTCGACTTTGTACTAACGGCAGCCGAGAATGAAATACGATGAATGCAATTACTTGAAAAAAAGCCATTCAAACAAAGGATTCAGCTTCCATTTCAAATTTACCGCGAAACTCGCAATCGGCGGCAGTTCGGTCTAACCAAACAGTTAGAACGAAGTGACTGCCACAAAGGGAATCGAATCGCAAAGAAATAACTTCGAGGATCCATGAGTTTCCATCGCTTTCCATAGCCTTGTCATCGGCCCAGGCGGGTTTAGTTTCAACAAATGAACGAACCCCTGTTGGTATCCAAAACTATCCAATTGTTGACTCTTCCCGGCACAGCTGTTGCACCCAAGTCTTTCTTTTTTGAGAGAGAGAGATGGCATTGCGACTTTGGTTGTTCTTTTTTTGATTGTCTTGATCGTATGCATGCATGGAGTCATTCTATCTGATCTGTGGGGGATAGATACTGGAGAAGACATCGTCTATCAGGCACAAGATAGTGGGGCCATTTCCGGGAGCTCGGGTAATCCGGGTAAGGTGGCGCGGGCAGGGTGGCTGTTAAGATGGCTGATTACAACATTCACAACACAATCTCTAACCTCGTTTTAATATCGACCCGATATCATCTTGGCAGTTGAAATTATATTGCATAGCAGGACCCTGCTAGAGTTTGTAAATGCAGTTTAAGAGCCTCTCTACCAAGATCTCACAGAAAGACTACCGCCCATAATTCTGTTTAACATTTAACTATAATCGATTCCAGAGTGAATCTCCTCCAATTAAATGCAAGGTCATTTCCACATCCTCCCCAAAGTTTGTAGTTTCGTGACACCGGACATCGAAAACGAATAGGAGTAAACCTTCAACTATGAAAGTCCAGCCCCGCAGAAGCATTCCGCATATTCTCCACGGAGTTACAATACTATAGCGTATCTACAATTCCAGTTCCGCCTTCGTAACGATGTAGTATAATCCGTCACGGATCCACTGCCATCTTATAAAATTATTTTCGAAATTCCTTTCTCCAAAGACTCCCACAATCCCTCTCCCCAGAACCCTTTCTCTCAATCCTCCCGTCTATAACTATCATAACCGGCCTCAAAACTCTCTCCACTACATTTCCAAACCTTTCCCAGAAAATTCATTCCACAATTGCAATCTAAACTAGTGATCTCGCACACTTTAAAACAAGGTTGATAATATGCTTTCCCAAATACACCAAGTATTTCGAGGTGACAAGGCAAATACATGAAATCCACAATCGCGTAGATTCAGATCGGCATGTTCGATCGCTAGAAAACGAAGTATGAAATTTATGTATAAATTCCTAGGTACCTACCTCCTTCTCTATTAATTCGATTCCAGTTCCGTCCAATATCACCATAGGAACTTCTCCGCTAGTACGAAACGAGAATTCTGGCGTCTCGCAAACATTTAATGTTGTCGAGTGACATGTTCGTTGAGTGGTTACGGACGATGTCAAATCCAAGAGTTCTTGTTTCGTACGTATACTCGTGTAGAAGTTCCCGTGGTGAGAAATCCTCTGGCGATCTATCATCTCATCCCTCGGTACGTCTGCCATGTGGCTAGCAGTCACTAATTGAATATAGAACCTCATCGCTAATCTATAGAAATTTCTAGATCTGCGCTCACGTTTCTATAAATACCCCACAATGGACACGCTTAGCCAATATAACTCTTCCTCCTTATGCGCAAAGAGCGGTAACCTGAAGAGTACGGACGAATACCCGAACCACTCCCAAGCTACAGTAGAAGACTTTATCAATCTCAACAAAGAAATTTTGGACGAAGACTCTCCTTCACGGTTTCTGGAACAAATATCACAGGAACCTCTTAAAGACTACGAAACAAGAACTCCTCGATTTTACTTCTTCCGTAACCACTCAATGAACATGTCACTCGACATCATAGAAGAAATTCTTGCGGATCTCACCCAAAGAATGCTGGAGCTGATAATCGACTTCGAACAGCAGAAGGAGCTGGAGGCCGTTCGATGCCAATTGAGATACCTCCAGAATAACATACTCGATCTCGAAATTGGAAATCTAGTCTTCGAAACACTTCGGTTATATTATTTAAATGCAAGAAGGGGGGGGTCGAGACGAAAATCCCCTGGGTACGAGTTCTCAGGATTTAGTAAACTTCCTCTCAAAGGCAAAGCCTCAAGATCTTGTAAAGGTTTCCGAGGGGTTATTGAGTCTAGACGATCATGCTTATTTCACGGACCAGAAGGTATGTCGGCTTTTATCAAAATATTTATGTATTGACGGTGTATACTAAGCATATTTGGCGGCGGTCTGAACAAAGTTTCAATTAAACCGCAGTCACTTGTCTCGCAACCAGCACTGGTGGTGAAGTCAAATATTGAATCTTTCGTAAAAGCAATCTCATATCAACTTGCCCGCATTTTCTCGTAACATGTATCTAGAAAATCTACAACCAATCGGAGATATATGAGAATCAAATCCCCTCTAAACTGAGAATTCTTAATGGAGATATATTTCTTTACAGCTGCGCTGCCGTGCCGGTACAACCATAGGATAGAATACCGTCGATGCTAGGGCCTGTAACCTACGATACCTTCGTAGGATGGATCGATGACGAGATGGAACCCCCCCCCCAACGATATCCCTAACGAAACACAAGCTTCCTTAAACTTCTCACTCCTTCTATGGGCTCGACGTTCCCGTATATGTAAACGTCTCTTCATTCTTCATCGTGAGATTCAAAAACATATATATTTTTTCGTTTACAAAAGAAAGCTCCGATTGCTCTCCATCTACACGACCTCACAATCCAATCATTCCCTCTCACAACCCTCAATTCATTCCTAAACCTTCATACCGTCTATCGACCTCTTTCTACCATGCCTACGGAGTATTCACCACAAGGAATGCGCAAATGAATGGACGGAGATGCAAAGTCTACCCTCTTATGGGAAGGAGGAGTGGTTGCGAAGGTTTGTCAAGAATGGCTTTTCGTGATTTCAATACACCGAGTGGTGATATTCGGTTCGTGTGTTTTAGTGGTTTCCTTCTTTTTCTTCTGAATACGAAATTCATATTCATGTCCCAGTCTTTCGGATCCAAAGATAGGAGAATCAATGTTGAAATTTGAAGTTTTAGAGTAAAGTGCAAACAAGGGAGAATTTTGGACCGGATATTGATTTTTTATAAATTACTCGGATCCTCATACTTCCGTTCAAAAGCGATCGATTAGTCCAAGGCTCTGGTTCAATATGTTTTTAAACATCTAAATTCTCAACCTCTTGCGTTGTCCCTCAAAAATCCAACAAAACCCCCAACCCCTACCACCTACGCGAGCTCCAAAACCGGACGAAGCCCACATCCGGACCACCATCCCCGGTCCATCTCTTACATTCCCACCCCCTCCAATTGGCCTATCCCTCCTTGTACAACCTTCCCATTTCCCAAAAGATCGCCGGCGGTAGCCGCTACCCTCCAGAACGCCGATATCGGAGCTGCCTCCACAACCCGGGTATCTAATATCACGGTCTGTGCCGTTATGACTGATATCAAGCGACTGCATGTTGCTGGCTGAATTTCAAAGCTGAGGATGTGGATAAGTTGCTAAGTACCTACTTGATCATACGAGGGCATGAAAAGTATATAAAGGGATAGACATGTCGCTGTCGAAGTAGCATCATACGATCGAAGAATATCAGAAGACGGGATACCTCTATTTCACAGAGGATATTAAATACCTACTGGAAGATATACATCTATATTCCATCTCTCTTCACCCTTCATAAAACTATATATACCCGCGCGGAAAATAAAAAACCAAAAATGTCCACGGAAATCAAAAACACCTCCTATACCCACCAAACCTACCAAGCCCACGCCTCCTTCGTCCCTCTCCTAACCTCCAAAATCACCTCCCTCCTCTCCCCTACCCCAACAGACCGTATCGTCGACCTCGGCGCCGGCGACCTAATCCTAACCTCCAAACTCTCTCTCCACTGTCAACACATCCTCGCACTCGACGCTTCGACAGACTTAATAACATCCGGGCAATCCCTCTTCCCTCGTACGGAATATCCGAATCTAGATTCTAGAGTGGTGGATTGTCGATACCTCGAAAAAGAGGATGATGTGACTACTGGAAACTGGGACAAGGTATTCAGTAACGCTGCATTACACTGGATCCTCCGCGACCCTTCCACCAGAACAAACACATTAAAGGCCACCTACGACGCCTTGAAACCCGGTGGGAAATTCATCGCAGAAACGGGCGGCTTCGGTAACATCTCCGAAGTCCACACCGCCGTAACCTCCGCCCTGCGCAACCGCGGCATCCCCCTCTCCACCATCAGAGAAGCAAACCCCTGGTTTTTCCCCAGCGTTCAACATATGAGAACTTTACTGGAAGGAACGGGGTTCGAGGTAGAAATGATTGAAAGTGAGCACAGACCTACGGAGTTGAGTGTCGAGGATGGTGAGGGGGAGGGCGGGGTTAAGGCTTGGATTGAGATGTTTGGACAGAGGTTTTTGGAGTTGGTACCCGAGGAGGAGAGGGGTAAGGTGGCCGGGGAGGCGAGGGATTTATTGGAGGGGGTGGCGAGGAGGGAGGATGGGAGGTGGGTTGTTGGGTACGTTAGGTTGAGGTGGGTTGCCGTTAAGAAGTAGTCCCTCCCTTGTGAGTAGAGAATGGGGTGGAGGAAGGTATATGGGTTAAAGGGTGGTCTCTGGGATCAATGAGAGTGATTTTGTCTTCAAAGATATCGATATTTTGTTTTATACATGTCATTGTTGGTACTGTGGATATAGGCAGTTGATAGGAAGGGAATATTGCGAGCTATAGTTAGTCCTGATATGCAATCGATCGAAGAAATCCGATGATATAATATATTCGCATTCAGTGTTAATTCTTGAACTTATAACAACATGCCATTGTTAAAACTAGTTAACAACGCTAATTGGATAACGCAATATCCGATATATGCTTTCCTTTGACAATAAAACTGGAGGGTAAAAACATGACGGAGAGAAGAAAGACCAAATCAAAGGTAAGAAGATGGAAAGAAGTGTGGTCAAAACTGCGTTGTGCGTCGTTCGTTCGGTTTTAAGCGTAGCATCTCGGAGTTTAAGTCAGCGACGGGATGGAGGCTTGGCGGGCGTCATATGATGGCAGGGCGGGTTTTTAGTCTCAAATGAATATCAAATCAGGAGAGAATGCATGTCGATTGGGATTTGAATTTGAAGTATCAGAAATGAAAAAAACTTTTTTCCTTGCTCCGAAATAAAGTGTACCGAGAAGAAGTAAAAGAAGTAAAAGACCCAGCTAAATAAGATGTCCACAGCTAGCTAAACCGTATCAATATCAAAAAATGTATCGTACCGAAGCCCCTCGTGATGTAAAAGCAGGAAAAACAGTCCATGCGTATAAAAGACGTGAAGATTTTATTCCAAAGCAGCAATAGCCTCCTTGACAACCCCGATCAACTCCTTAATATTCGGCCTAGTCTCCGGCTCAACCGCCAAACACTTCCTAACCACGTCCTTCGTCTTCTCCCCCACATCCCCCTCAACCCTGGCCCCCATCTGTCCCGCCGCCGGAAACTTCCAATCCCCACTCGCGATCGCTAACGCCAAGCTCCCACCTCCCAGTTCCGTCGATAATTCAAACGGTGAATGATGATATATTAACGCGTATAATAAACATCCCATGCTCCAAATATCGACTTTTGTATCAACCACGCTGTTGGTCTTGACGTCGAAAAGTTCGGGCGCTCGGTAAGACATTGTGGAGTGTTCGGCTGCTTCGTCTTGGATTTGGATGGCGAGGGAGCGGGAGGTTACGTGGATCGGAGAGGGGGCGATGGAGCCGAAGTCCATTAGGACGGGGGTTACGCCGTCGTCAGAGACCATGATGTTGCCTGTGTTTTATCGTCAGTATGCTTGCGGACTATTACGTGAGACGATGAGGTTAATATGTACCTGGCTTAATATCACGGTGAGCGAACGGTCGGAGTTCGCCGGAATGTGCACCACCGGATATATCACGCGATTCCTCCATAAGCGCAACCCCCTCCTCTTCATCATCAGCACCAGCACGATTCTGGGCACCAGCCCCCGTGACCACCGTCTGCGCAACTCTATGCCCATGAATCAACGCCAACCCCTCACAGACGCCCAAAAACAGTTCCAAAATCTGTTTCTCAGGAAACCATTTCTTATCCACAAGGTTCGCATTTATAAGGTCTTGAAGATTCCCACGTCGGTAGTATGGAAGTAGGATATACGCGGTTTTGGACTCATCGCGTCGTTCGTTGATTATTGTGCTGTCGATTAGGGGGATTAGTAAGGGTGAGGGGGGAAAGAGTTTGTAGGATTCGATTTCGGAGGTGGCGCGGGTTAGGGATTCTTGACCGAAGGGACAGCGGATCTTTTTGAGGGCGTAGAGGGTGCCGGAGGTGTCTTGGACCAGGTAGACGTAGGAGAAGCCTCCCTATTCATGGCAATATTAGTTTTTATATTATCGGTAGAATTGATAGATCAATATAAACATACCTCACCGAGGAGACGGAGGATTTTGAAGGAACGGTGGTTGATGACGAGAGCGGGGGTGGGGAAGCAGCTCATACAGCTGGTGAGGGTATAGACGAGGTCGAGGAAGTACTGCGCCATGACTCCGGCGACTCGGGAAAAACAAAAAATGATATCGTATCGTCGTCGCCTTTCGCAATTGATAAACTGGAGCAAATAATTAATACCAATTGAGCAGAGGTCGACGAAAAGTCCGAGATATGTCAGGGACGATTTGGGAGATCTGATGGAGATATGTGGTCTTTTAAGGACGAAGGTTTTCGGTGATGTTGAATGTCAGCTCTGGGCGTTGGAAGAGAACCAATCAGAGCAAAGCGGCGGGGTTCAGCCGCGACAGCAGCCAGATTTAGACCCCGAGTAGAAAAAGAAACGAGCACTCCGCCACATGCACACCCATTGCACCGTCAGGGCTTAGTTTGCAGTCGGACCGGGATACATTTGATATTTTTGTTATATTGAGGGATGATGGTGAATATCTTGGGTATGGTCGGACTAATGGGGGGAGTTTGTGGATTGTATTATACCGGCCATGGAATTTATAACCACGACACGCTATATTACCGGTACACGGGACCTGTAGGTATTGATATTCACAACAGCCAACTTATGCTCTAGCTTCGGCAGGACTTCTGTTTGGCCAGTCTATAGAGGGTAAGCAATGCAAGTATCAAACAATAGGAAATGTCCGGGTCTTGGCGCTGTCTACGTGAAACGCTCTATTCAGCTCAACCGTTGACAGTTAACAGTCACCTACGACGTGTCTACTTAGGTATCTATCTAGTTATCAACGGATATACTGACAGAGTATGATACTATCTATATCGAACGAAGATTTGATAGTTTCTACCCGAGTAAGCTAAGGACTTAGGTAATGGACAGCCTACGTATATGTCAGTGCATGACAAGGAATCTACACACACGTGGGGTGCCAGAGAGGAAGAGGGAGTGAGAAGAGAGAAAATGTGTTGTGGTCGTCGTTGTCACGTGGTGTTTGCAGACCTCAAACGGGTCTAACCTGTTCACTCCACTTCCGTCCCAACGAGACCCCGGCAATACTCGAATTGGCTGATCCACAGTACTCCCACTAGTTACAGAATAATAGGTACTCCACGCTTGCAACTGCTTGCTTGCTTGCTGCTGCTGCTGCTGCACCTGCATAATAATAACACCACGTCCGTCCACCTCAGGTCCGTCGTCGCATTAGTTCATATCTGTCTACCCGCCAACATTTCTTGCCGTGATATCGTGATCCAGGTCCGAGTATTTTATATATAATCATCTGATAGTATATATGACACGAAGAAGAGAGCGTGGGAGAGAGGAAGAGTCGGAGTTTGGCGTGGACGTATATTATGTGGGATGGCGGATTGGCAAACGGAAGCTTGTTATTAGCTCAGGCTGTAACCATCGATCTGATCTTGCCCGGATCCTGTCCGCCCTCTCTTTTAACTTCACATCCATATATCGCCGCCCTACCATATGCTCCTCATCGTAGGTACTTATTACCTACGTATAGACGGATGTTTATATTTGTGATTGTGATGGCACAGACAGGTATAAGGAGGAAGAAGGGATAAAGAGGCGCTGGCTATTTTGGGAGGACATAAAGTAATAAATTGGGGTGTTTTTCTCTGGGCGGCTACTTTTTCTCTTTCTTTGGCAGTCAGTCACATTTAACATTTAGCTTTTTCCGTATTATACTGTATTCTTCGGGTATATTAGGCACGACTTCAATAGAACTCAGATCCAACGTGCAACATACTTACAATAGGCAACGTGAACAGTAAACAATGGACGGTTTGATACAGAATGATATTGTAACGGGACGGTAATAGCATTGTAACATAATGTGACAACGGATACGAAGGAAGTATGTGAGAAAGAGGGAGTATAGTAGCATGATTAGAGGGAAGAAGGGAGACTTGCTTCTTCCACAGTCAGTTGTAGTTTCCCTCTGTTTTATTCTGACGCTATTCGATTTGGCCATATAATTTTTAATTTCTTTTGGAAGTCCTCCATTCCTTCTTTCTTCTTATTCCTCCCACACACACCTTTCCTTCTTCTTCTCTTCAACATCACTCCCTCTCCTTCTTTGATTCTCAACATCAGCATCTTTAACTCTCCCCAAGACGATAATATTGTGTTTTATTGCATCGTATTGTATTACTGGGGGAGAAGAGGGCTTTCCAACTTTACCACACCTATCGATCAAATATCTCTCGCCCACATCCTTTTTGCCTTTTTTTTTTCTTTTTCTTTTTGCTTTGGCGTCTTCTACCGACGGAATTTGAAAGCTTCCACGCCAGCAATATCCGCACGCCCTTCTTGAGGTTGCTTCTACATTGAAGTTCCAATTGTCCATTATCACGACGTCGACTCTCGCTTTCTCGTTAGATCGATTTGATTCTTTGATCCCAATCCAATACTCGACCGCAACATATTATATTTTCCGCATACACGACTGCTAAGTGCTTGCACGCACACAAATAAGTACTTGGTATTGACGTACTGCTTTGACATTTTCACACGGCTTTCCATCGTTCGCCTTAATCCAACTGTTTGTAACTTCCAACGAACACAGACGACAACGACGACGACACGCTGATTGGCCCGGGTCCACTTCTCTCGCAACGCAGCCTTGGACCTTCAGTACTTCATAATCACCCTGGATAGGTGTATATCTCCAAGGTAATACCATCGAGTAGGTTGTATTGCCTGACTTGGTAGGGACGTATATACTGTAAGTATATTTTTTATTTTATTTTATTTTATTTTTTATTTTTTCGATCGTTTCGATCGTCGTTCCGCCGTTTCCTTCCCTCGATCCAATCCGCTCAAGATACATTGTCTGGGGCTTTATTTTGCATTGGGCAATTCCTGTCTTAGCACCCGAGACGCACTCGGACTCTCAGGAAAAAGAAAGTCGTGGAGCAAAAATTCGCTTCCTTTTTTTCTTCTCTTTCTTTCTGGATAGAGGACTGGACAGCCAGCCAGCCAGACAGCAGACAAGACTACCCTTGTTCCATGCCTAGCGTTGTCCCTTTTTGAAAAAGCAGACGAGATCCCCATGAAATCATTGCCTCGCCCTCTCTGCGTATCCGTAGCATATTTGTATTCGTATGGGTCTGTGTACCTGTACCTGTACACGTTGCATACTGAAAGTATGTTATATGGTAACGCATTTGCTGTATACCTTTTTTCGTCGGTATATACGACGGACGAAAAGAAAGAAGAGAGAGAAGCGGGGGAATGTGCCCCCTCGAGGAGGAAGCGTTCCCCAGTGATCTTATAATGTCATGCAGACGTCCTATCAAGGTTGCTTTCCCAAAGGTACCTACCCTTGGGATCTTACCGAAAACCCGCTAAAACGTACCCTTCCCACCACCACATTACATACCACCACTGCCGCTCATAAAATGTCCCTTTTTTTCCCCCTCTCTTTGCGCCAATTTGCATCGAAAAAAGAAGACCTTGCAGGCGGACGTACATACTTACTTCGTACATACATGCTCTACATGTGGACGTATGTAAGTACCTTATGTATGGATCCGCTGTCCTTACAGCGTGCCAGCATATAGGTACTTTGTAGGTAGATGGAGGGTCCGCACTGGGATTTCTTTTGGCATTTAAACATCATCTCTTCGACGGAGACTCATCGTCGTTCATTGCATTTGCCGTGAATTGCATATGATAGTGATATAACTGTATATTGGCCCTACGTCTTTACCAAGTCCACAGATATCTTTTCTATCGCTCCGTCAGCACCAGCATTGGTTCCAAACGTTGATATATATTGATATTGACATTAAAATCACCCTTTCCCTTCCCCATCTTCTTCCCCATACCCCCCTCTTCATAAACCGGTTTAATATCAGGTGTTAAAAAGCGTGTGTGTTGGGTGGTCGTGGTCGTGGTGGTTGTGGTTGTGAGGAGTGGTGTTTGGCCCATACAATTTTCCACACCCTTCTGCCCCTTCCTTCCTTCTTCCAATTATAACTCTCCTTCCTGCTCGATACCTCCAACTTGCCCTTGACTTGACTTCACCACCACCACCACCAATCAATCCACCAACCATCACCGCCTTGATATCGTGATACCAACTGCAACTTCAACCTGCCCTTCGATTCTCCTATAGCAAGGGCATCTTGTCTGCACTTTTATACTCCTTTTATATACAATATTGCTTCGAGTCCCGTCCGTCGAGCGAGCCTCCTGGTGCCTCCATGCCCTTCCTAGGCAAACGACCAGAATTGACCAGACAGCACCCCGTTCATAGTTCCCACACCGGCTACAAGAACCCGGCAAATACAGATACGCCTTTTCTCCTGTCGATATCCTCCGTCCTTCAGTACTGTCGGTCCTCAAGCTAGCTTTTGAGCACTCCATTCTCCCTTGTCCGCTGCCCGATCCGTGGGGCTCTCTGGCGAGGAGATGGCGTCCTCAACCGCTGCTCCCTCGCCCTATGGCACCAGATCACGACAACGATCTACTGCCCAGCGCATAAACTACGCCGAAGATAAGGACAATGACATGGATTTCGAGTACACGAACTCCCCAATTACTTCCAATACACGAGCCTCCAACGCATCTGCCCCAAATGCGCCGGATCTCGCTCCTCCAAACGCAACCATCACGGCTATCGGTGTGAGCACGCGAAGCGGTGGATCATCGGCTGCCAGCAGCTCTTCCCGTCGCTCTTCCACCATCGCAAACCACTCCCAACCCGTATCCGCCCCCGCTCCCGCTCCTCCCCCCCCCCTCCACCGGCTGCCAACGCGACTGCCAACTCTCGGAAGCGAAAATCGACAGCTGCCCCTCCACCCGTATCCACCTCTGCTTCCACTCCAATGACCAACGGAACCTCCACACGACCATCCGCTCGGCAGCACGATAGAGCCAGGGAACGGCAGAAAATGAGGGAGGCTCTCACCCACCAGCTGTCATTCGAGAAATACGGCGGTGCTTTCCTAAGCAAGGGTGGTTATCTAGAGGCCGACGACGGCCAGAGACTATCCGTTCACGGTACTGCTTTCTCCTCCACAGCTGTATCGCTCTTTTCACTAACGCAATGACTCCAGATCACATCTACTTAATATCCGAACCCCCTGGCGAACCCTACTACATCGGCCGTATCATGAAATTCGGACACGTCGGCGGCAAAACCAACGGACCGGTCGATTCGATAACGGTAAATTGGTACTACAGGCCCAAAGACATCGGAAGCCGAAAAACCGCCGACTCTCGTCTACTATTCGCAACAATGCACTCGGATGGCTGCCCTCTATCCTCGATCAGAGGCAAGTGCAATATCCTGCACCGATCCGAGATCGATGACCTGGAGGCATTCAAGAGGCAGAAGGACAACTTTTACTACGAACGGCTCTACGACCGATACCTACAGCGATATTTGGATATCGTGCCGGTGTCGCAAGTTCGAAACGTCCCAGACAAGGTCAAGGAGGTGCTCAACAAGCTGTGGAGATTTGTGTTGATCGAGCAGGGGAAAAGTGCGCTACTTACGGCAGAGATGAGGAGCTGTAAGAAATGCCGCGATTTCTGCGCCAAGTAAGCCCAAACTCTGGAAAACCCCACACGAGGAACCAAAAAGGACATGTCGTGTCCTCCTGCGGGAGATGGTGGTATATATTTGCTGACAATGTCTGTCGTAGCGACAATTCCGTGGTTTGTGCGATGTGCGAGGAGTCGTTTCACTTCCAATGCGTCAACCCACCTCTCACCAAGAAGCCACAACGCGGCTTCGGCTGGTCTTGTGCTCCCTGCAGCCGAGCCCATGAACGCAAATTGGACGCCCGCAACGCGACCGTTCCCATCCTGGACAGCCACCACACCGAGGATGAAATCTTCGACGAGGAAGAGGAAGAGCTGCAGAACCAAAATTCTGGCACCACAACAGGCAATGGCGCGAATACTCCCGCGACTCCCAAACCCTGGGAGCTGGATCCTGCGGCCCAAAAACATGTCATGGATACAATTGACCAATGGCCTTATCGCTATCTCGGAATTAACTGCAAACCGGAGGAAGTCTTGGAGCTCGACGATCGGATATTTCCCAGAGGTGGTATGAGTATCGGCCAGAAGCATCAAGCCAACGTTGTCCCCTGGTACGGTCGCCCTGTCCAACTCATCGCGCCTCCCGAGGAGAAAACGAAGGACGGAAGGCAGAAAAATAAAGCGAAAAAGGCCAAAAGGGACGCCGAGGAAAGCAAAGCTGCTTCGGCGCGTCCCCCGTGGGTCCAGGAGATGCCTGATGGCTATGTTGAACGCGGTTGTAGCGACGAAACCTCGCAACCCTTGTTCATCATGCCCGATGAGGAAGACGAAGAAAGGGGGTCGGAACGTACTTCTACTAGGCGTATGAGTCGAGTACGGCCCGTCGGCCAGGATCTGGAAGACCTCATCGACGACTTCATGCTGAAAGCGGAACCCCTCGCCAAGGGCTGCGGGGTTGCGAAGAACGCGACGAATTTCTTGGATAAAGCGTCTCAATTGCTCTACGCCAACAACTTTGACGTTAAAACCGCACTGGAACAGTTGAAGCTGAACGATAAGAAGACGCTCAAGGAACCTGATTTGAAACCCGACGAACTTAAGCGGTTCGAAGAAGGGGTTAAGAAATTCGGAAGCGAGCTACATACTATCGCGCGCCATGTTAAGACTAAGAAACATTGGGAAATTGTTCGCTTTTACTACATTTGGAAGAAGACGCCGAGGGGCCAAGAGATTTGGGGGAATTATGAGGGAAGGAAGGCCAAGAAGGAGGCGAAGATGCGGGATAAAGCTGATGCCGCCGCCGCCGCAAAACTTGTCGACGATGTCGCGGACGCTGATGACGATTCGGCGTTTGATGACGAGAAGGCCCTGTCCAGGCATAAACAGTTTCAGTGTAAATTCTGCGGAACCCAGAAGTCGGTACAGTGGCGACGTGCTCCTGGCGTCACTCCCGGTGAAACAATAAGTCCGAAGACCAACAAGAAAGACGCCGAAAAGTACACCTTCATCCCCGCGCTTTGCAGACGGTGTGGTGAGCTGTGGAGACGGTATGCTGTTCCCTGGGAAGACCCGACCGACGTAGTACGAAAATCCAACCAAAGCGGCCAACGCAACGCCAGACGCAAGATCGATGACGAATTGATCCGAGAACTCCAGGCTGCAGATGACGACGCTCAGGAAGTGGAGGATTATCTACGAATTCAAGGATGTTATCCACCGTCCGCACCGGCAGCACCGGAGAAAGAACCTGCCGTTGCAGTTACGCCGACGGCTTCGGAACCGCCGAAGAAGAAGACCAAGACGACGGACGGCCAAGAACCGCCTGCGGCTACTGCGGCTTCTTCGACGAAGGAATCCGCTCCCGTGGCTTCTGCGGGCAAGAAGAAGAAACAGGTACAACCGCCACCTCCGCCGCCCGAACCGCCGAAACCGAAGTTATTACCCTGCGCTGTATGTGATCTCGTCGAACCGGTTGGTAGCGAACATCTTGTTTGTAGGGATTGCAAATTGACGGTGCACCGGACATGTTATGGCGTTGGGGTCGTGCGGAGTGCGAATAAGTGGGTGTGCGATATGTGTACCAACGACAAGAACCCGCTGGTTTCGACGGAGTATATTTGTGTTCTGTGTCCCGTCCGCGGGGAAGGAGAGGCTGAAGAGGAGCAGGCGAGGCTTAGAGCTGCGGAACGGCCGTACCCCAACAGTTCCAGGAGCGCGAAGGATAAAGAAGCTCGTGAAAAGGAAAAGGAGCGACAGAAGGAGCTGGAGAAGGAAAAGGCAGCCGCTGAGATCGATGGCGGGTCACCGCCTACTGCTTCTGAGAAGGAAGAGAAGAAGCGGGACGTTGTTGATAAAACTCGGCCTGCGAACCCACGACAGCCATTGAAGAGGACTGTGGGCAACAATTGGGTGCATGTTAGGTGTGCGGTTTGGACGCCGGAGGTTAGGTTTGGTGACTGGAAGACGTTGAGCCCTGCGGAAGGGATTGGGACTATTCTGCCGCAGAAGTTTCAGGCGGAGTGCGTATTGTGTTTTGATGGGAAGACCCCGGAGAAAAAGAAGGGGGCTTGTGTGCAGTGTCATTATTGCCATGCTCATTGTGAGTATTTCTTTTACCCTTTCTCGAGGGTCGCGAGGGGTGCTAATTTTTGTAGTCCATGTCGGGTGCGCGCACAAAGCAGGGTATCGCTTCGGCTTTGACATCCAGCCAGTGAAGAGCTCGAGACGGGATACCGTGAATATTGTGAGCATTGGGAATGAGACGGGGAATATGCAGGCGATGATTTGGTGTCCGAGCCATGACCTTAAGACGCAATATCACGACATGACAGAGGTGGTGCCGGATACTGAGAATGTAAGTTTCTTCCCACTTTTATTTACATGATTGCATGGGATGCTAACCAGAGTAGAAACAAACGGCGCTCGAGTTATATCTTGAGAATTACAAGCAGGCAGATTTGACTTTGACGGGCACGGTGCGCAAGGCACAACTTGTTACTCTCTCCGCCAAAGCCTCTCAGCAGACGGGCCGTCGGTCGAGTTTGATAACTGGTGGTCCAGGACACGGGCATCGCAATTCGATATCTTCCCCGGTTACCGCGCATCATAACGAGGCTACTTCTCCCGCTAGTAGTCCCCCGGAGAATGTGAAGAGATGTCGCAAGTGTCAGATCGATGTTACGCCGCTGTGGCATGAGACTAAGATTATTATGAAGAAAGAGCCGGTGGCGTCGTCTGATCCTTTGGAAGTTGGGAGGACGGAGCTTACGAACGGGGTTCATCCTGCGGACCGTATGGATACTACTCCGGACTTTGGAGGGGAGAATAGCACGCCCCCGCCGACAGAGATTACGGAGTATACTTGCCATAAGTGCCACTGGGATGAGCTGCACCCGCCGAAGCAGAGCGATCCACCCGTTGAGAAACCGAGGAGTCGGAATCCTCTATCGATTAGCGGGCTTATTGACCCGCCGTCGAGGCCGACGCCGCCCAGGGAGATGCCTCGGGAGGTTCCAGTGCAGAAGAATCCCCCGCCGACCTTGCCTGCGCCGCCGCCTCCTACTCCTCCGCCGCCACGAGAGATGCCACATGATCCGCCATATGAACCTGCACCCGTTCCGCCGGTACCCGTGTCAGTGTATCAACAGGCTAAACTTGCGCCAACGCCTAATCACGTTGTACCTGCTCCGATACATCCGCCGCCACCCCCACACCAACCGTCACACACACATCCTGCACCCGAACAAGCGTCGGTGCAGATCTATCCGGCTCCACCCAATCACATTGTCAACCCGCAAGCGTACGAGCCACCACCGCCACGTCCAAATCCAAATCAGTACTACACACCGCCACCACATGTTCTCCCCCCTGGCTCTTCTACTCTATCGATGTCTCACTCCCTTCCAATGAGGGACTCGATGAGGGACCCGATGAGGGACTCGCACTCCCTCCCACCAATACCCCATCACCGCTCACCAATCATTGAGCACCCTCCCCCGGTTGCTCGTCATCCGCCAATGGGCAAATTCCCACCGCCCCAAGCGCATCCAGTGCTGCCAATGGCGGCGCCTATCGCGCCCAGTCCTGCATTCAACCATCCACCACCACAACCTGCACGACATACCTCACTCTCTCCGTTCTCACCACCGATTTCACATCTTCAATACCATCGATCACCGTCCTCGGGGGCACCTGTGGCACCGCAACCGCCGCCTAGAGTTTTTGCGACGCCGGAGCCGAGGCCCGCGGGGGCTAGTGGGTCGCCTGCACTTGCTAACCTTCTTCATTAGGATAAAGAGGAGGAAGAAAGCGAGGCTGAGGAGGCAGATTCGGTACCATCATGATGTTTATGTTAGAGATTGGTGGTGGTTGGGGGTGTCGTGGAGTTGTTCTTTTAGGCGCTCGACTAGACTTTGGGTCTTTTTTTTATCGGTCTGGCTTTTTTTTTTTTGTGGATGTAATTGTGTCTGATTTTGTTTTATTTCTTCTTTCTTTCTCTTTTTCTTTTCTTCTTCTTCTTTTTTTTTTTTGCATAAACGGTGGATATGGTGTTAACACTTTTAGGTTTATGCTGTTTTCTCTTTTTTAGTGATTTCCTTTTTTTTTCGACTTCTTTCGAGGCAGTGGGTAGTGGAATTGTTTACATGGGCTTGCCTTTGATCTTTTTTTCTTTCTTCTTTCTTCTTTAAAACGTTGAAGTCTTTGATAAGCTCTTTATTTTTCTTTCTGTCAATTACCACCAAAGATATCCCACCTTGCTGCGTTCTTTTTTATTTTCTTGAGATTTTAAAAATACATTTTTGGGGGTTCGCCTTTTTATCTTTTATTTATTTATTTTTTTTCCCACTTATTCTACACTGGAGGAAAGTTATGGATCGCGTTTTGTATGCGGCTGTGTATATGTTTATCATTTTGTTTTGAAAGATGGGGGAGGTTTATTATACAGAAGAAAGAAAGCTGTGGCTATAAGAAAAGGAGAAAGAAAGAAAGAAAGAAAGTAAGATTTTTTTTTTGAGATTATTTTTCCAGGTAGATATTGTAGATAGCCTCATTGCAATTGAGAGGCGTTCGAGATGTTACGAGATGTTGTGTTTTACGAGTTGGGTATTTCTGTCGCCGTTGACTAAAGACAGAACCCTTCCTAAGTCACCCGAAATTGGGTGAAGCTATAGTTGTTAGTGGGGGGGTGGATTGCTATACTGTACTATCGCTGTTCGGCTTCATCCGAAGTAGAAGGAATGACAGTAGTTTGATCTAGGTACTCCGTAGATAAGAGATTGATACCATGCTCGTTAGTAAAATTTTTTATCTTTTTCTTCCCGCCAGTTTGCAGAACGGCCGCGGCACCACGTCCCAATACTTTTAAGTGTTTATTTGCACCCGAAAATCCTGCATGTTGCACAAGTACTTCTTCCCAAGTATTTTATTTAAGGCTAATTCCCCTTACATCGCTTTTACAATTTAGAGGGAGTAAAAGAGGCAGCTACAAAGTATGGGGACACCGACAGAAGAGGATAAAAAGTTGATGAAGATTGCGTATGAAGAGGCGAAGAAGGGGTATGATGAGGGGGGGATTCCTGTAAGTTCTAACCCACCTTTAACTTTTCGTAGTAAACTACTCGTTCAAAGGAAAGAGTTGGGGATTGGTGGTTTTTCGTCGGATATTTTCCGGGTGTGTGGTATTTGGGGGGGTCCAACGCAAAAGTGCGAGTATCGATTCGTTACGAGA
Source organism: Arthrobotrys flagrans (assembly GCF_004000055.1). Classification (NCBI taxonomy): domain Eukaryota; kingdom Fungi; phylum Ascomycota; class Orbiliomycetes; order Orbiliales; family Orbiliaceae; genus Arthrobotrys; species Arthrobotrys flagrans. Next base: position 4,071,471 of record NW_027137556.1, read on the forward strand.
CTGAGGGGTTGATTTGGTGATGCCGAACAAGATTTTCTGATGCGGATGGGTATGATACTGATATACAGTCACAAAACAAAATAGATAGGCGCAGTCCTTGTCTCCCCCACGGGCGAAATCCTAGGTCAAGGTCACAACCTCCGAATCCAAAACTCCAGTCCCATTCTTCATGTAAACCTCCCCCCTAGAAATTTAAACCCCTCCCCCATCAAACCCATCCTTACCTCCTATTAGGCAGAAATCTCAGCCCTCCAAACCGCCGGCCGCCTCACCGCCTCCAGCTATAAAAACACAACAATGTATACAACTCTGTCGCCGTGTAGTATGTGTACTGGCGCTATACTGCTATATAAAATTTCGAGAGTAGTGATAGGAGAGAATAGGACCTTTTTAGGAAGTGAGGATTTGTTAAGGGTAAGGGGGGTGGATGTTGTGGTTGTGGATGATGAGGGGTGTAGGGAGTTGATGGAGAGGTTTGTTAGGGAGAAGCCGGGGGAGTGGGGGGAGGATATTGGGGAGGAGGAGGGTCATTGAGGAGTTACGTCTATCGAGATAAACTAAGTACCTATAGCGAGCTAGAGTGAGTCAAAAATAGATAAAAATGCATCATGAATATGCCTAAAAAATAAGATTTGGAAGGATGTAAATACTAATTATCCCAACCCGCAAAGCCGACCTAGATTGGAAAGGCCGCCTATATACTTACCTAATATTGTATACAATACATCCTCCCTGATTCCGACCTGCGAATCTCGAGTAAACAAATCCAAAATATCCTGTGCATCCTGACTAGTTGCAATATCTAGCGCAGTCCTATGTTGCACAGTTAAATCTACTCCCGCGGTTAGAAGCAGACGGGCTATTGATGTTATTTTGATCTTGTGTAGGATGGTATGTTCATTTTCGCTTTTCTGATTTACGTTTGCACCTGCTGCCAATAAGATCTCGTATAGCATTTAGTGATATTTTCGACTTTTAAATATTCTGGGCTCCGTTCGTAGCGAGTACCGCAGCTGTTACAACAGTGAGGAGGGCTCACCGAAGAGTACAGAGCTGTAGCTAGACCCCATATCTGAGGTTTGCTTTTTGGGAATTCGGACCTTCGGTCGCATTTGGTACTCTGCAGCCATGGGGTGCTATCGTTTAGGATATTAGGATTTCCTCCATCTCGAAGGAGAAGTTCGATGATATTTGCACTGCGCGTGAGGCAAGCAATGAATAATGGTGTTTTCCCATCTGTTTTCGAATTAACATCAACCAAAGGATACTCTAGAAGTGCTTTGACTATCGGTAAAATTCCAAAAGATACCCCTCAGGACAAGGTGGTGTTCGCCTGATCTAGAGTTCTTATATGTGACACGAATATAGTCATGGCCTCAGGCTCGGTTTGGCCGCACCGAGCGGCAAGCTCGAAAATGCTCTCGGAGTGGCCTTCAAACTAGCTTCTTCTACCAGCATCTTCAAAGATCATATCCTTTCCGTGCTGCGTAATACAAAGAAGTTCTGGCTTAGTCTTGCTGAACAAGTATTTGATATAGTTGGTCAATCCGAGCCTAACAGCGGCCTCCAGGGGGTTTCCAGTGCCTATGTCAGAAAGTTTGGTCCATGTGGGTATCTGTTTGTCGGTAAGATATTCGTCGACAACACCATGAACTTCTGTTTGGTCACAGCTTGGGAGGGTCGCCTTTTTGACGTGGATATGCCAATTCCGGGTGGCATATCTAGTGAACGGGAGAGTAAATGTAATTTATTCTGGGAATATGATTTGAAAACGGTATTATTCTCAGGGTCGCTAAAGCAGATTTGAAGATATGAAAGACAAACGAGAGCAAGCCGATTCTGCGTAGGTCCTGGTTCCAGAACCGGATAGTCGGATGCATCGGATTGTCGAGTAGATTTATAGATCTGTTCAGATATTCCGTGAAGCTATGATGGACGACGGAAACTGTTCATCTGGCAAAATTTCCAGCAGCGGCCCACAAGCGGGGTGAACTAGGTCTTTCATTGTTTTGAGGCCAACCTTTCCTTCTCCGTGCTCCATCTTGTTAATAACGTTGAGCATATCAGTAATTTCTAGTAGTCGAAGCGGGCGAGTGGCGTTCGTTACGGATTGCAAGATGAGTAACTGGGTACTGCTGGGGATCCCAGTTCTTTTCGAATGGTCTTCCAAGAGGTCTGTGTAGATATTGTTAAGATCTTTTGTGAGTTGCTGGGTAACGGTTTCAACATTTGCACGGGGCTGTAGAACCGCATCTAGGGCGAACTTTGTGAAGAGAAAGAGACCAATTAGCTCTACCCGAAACTGCCGCCTCGACTTTTATCCGGGCACCCATGAGTATCTTTGAATTCCCCAATCGATGCCGGACGTAAGCGGCGATGCCAACATTTACTGCCTTCTTTTCAAGTCGAACATCAAGGAGCTTTGCGGTTCTCAAATATTTCCCGATGTGAGCCATAGGCCGACTGGTCATAATGACTTTAACCCGTGATGGCCGCCATTCTCCGAGCTCCACTAAAGCCTTTAAAGTGGTCCTAAGTCCTGATCCTGATCCATCTTATCGAGCGCATCGGCCACTATATACGCTTTGGGGAGGTGGGACAATGCATCTAGAAGAAGGCTCTAAAGGTCGGTGGTTGACAGGATCTTAAGGCTTTGGGGCTCCTCAACATATTCCATCATTTTCTTTTGTAATTGTGGACCGAAGATGCATATTTGAGCCAGCTAGTCACGGAGAGCGGCGCCAGCGCTCTGGTTTGCAACTATTATTTGGCGAAAAGAAGTAGAGGACGGGATAACCCTCTTTTTGAGCTAATTGATCAAATTGGTAGTGAATATAGAATTCCCGAACCCCAGAATCCCTAGCTATAAAAGTCGTTATGTTGATAGGTATATATGAGCCTTATGATACTATCCACGACTTACCTCGAATCCAGGGCAAGCCATTTTCTCCGCTCGATATTCCCCGGTTCCAGCAAGATGTTAAGTCGGGTGTCTTTTGTAACTGCTGCTTGGGTCATTGTATGCAGTTGGGTCAAGCCATTCACGGATTTGCTTCCACTTATCCTTCGGGTTTTTTATATTCTTTCAAGTCGCCGAAATCTGAACTTGTGTCCGGAGGCATTATGAAAGGTGGAAATGTTAGATAAACATTTATCCTTAAATAAAGAGGAATTAAAACTTAGAACATACATGGGTTCAAGCGCAATAGCAGGGGCAGCGGGCCAAAAGGTATTGAAGTCCTTCAATCCCTTTTTCAACACTTCATAGTACCGAATCTTAATAGTACTTTCTGTATGAAATGGATTCGAAGGGCGTGGATGCCAGGATGATATCTATGCGCGCCATTCCGGAGACTTTAAGCGAATTGCCATTCCGAATTGGACATTGACATCTTCGCGAAGCCATCAGAGCTACACGTATAGTCTCTATCTATGACCATATGAGTGAGTCAGCGAATATCGAATGTGGTGATGCCAAAATGTTGGCAGGGGTGCCTTGAATTCGTCGGAGATGTTTGTGCAGCTTCGTGCTTAGCGTTGGCACACAACTGACACAAAAATGTATCAGTCCGCAGCAAGGTTGACCAACTTCAAAGCTTTAAGAGGGGCCTAGGGACTATGTAGATTTGATGATGTATAATTATATATAAAGCCCTGCTAGGTGCCACGAAGACTGGATTTTTGTGCTTTATACCATAGTCTCTTTAACAGCATCACCTTTTACCTCATTCTCAATTTAATCGTATCAATTGATCACATAATTAATGGCATCACTAATATCCCTTCCACAAGAACTTGTGGATATGATATTTAGCGACATCTCACCTCGATATCGAGCCTCCCTCATCGGCAAAATGCGATTAGTATCCAAAGATTACAACGACAGATTTCAAGACCTCTTCTGGCACACACTCTGCAAAAACTTTCGAATCAAATTGACGACCAAATTCTTCAAACGTCTGCTCGAACTGATCGAAGAGTCCGAATCACGCGGGTTACAATTGGGCCCCCGCATACGAGGTATAACTATTTGGTCAGGATTTTACGACAGACTTGGAGAAAGTTATAATGAATTACTTCCTCCTCTAATAAAGGTCTTCTCAGCGCTTGACAATCTTCGAAGAATCGAGTTTAGTCACGAGGTCTCTCCCAATTCTTCAGCCTTCGACTATTGGAAACCAGTTATGGATGCTATAATAAAATCCAAGAAAGCAGCAATCGAATCCATCAAAAGTCCTTGGCAAGAATACTGCAACAGTCTAATCATCCCACCCTCGAAATTTAAATTCTCAGTAAAACAAATGAAAGATTACCAGGTAACATTTTGTAATCTAAAATCACTACACATATCGACAGCCATACAACGCGAATGCCCCGATTCGATGAAGCCCTTTTGGTCGTTTATATTAAACCTTGGGGTTAGACTCGAAAACCTTACCGTCAGTGTCTCGAATTCGTCGAACTATGCGCCGACGGCTGGAACAACCTCAGGAGATTTTATACCTAAAGTATTCAACCTACCGCGATTGAAAGAACTACAGTTAATAGGCACCCCAGTTACAATCAGAGACTTGAAACAGCTTCTAAAAATCGCCACCATGGAGACAATATGTATTAGAAACTGTCGTCTGAAGAATCTAGAAAGTGATTGGTTCGAGGTACTGCAATTCCTTAGAAACGTTCCGCTGCTTTATGATCCATTGTTCGGGGAGGATGGGCCTAACCTAAGAATTTCGGGCGGTCGTATACAGCAATCCAAAACTAAGCAGCTTCCTGTCACACTGAAAAATCTTCGGAATGAAATAAAAGTTAGCAAGTCGATGGGGGTTCTAGGCTGCATGAACGGGTGGACAAGAAAACGGTTGGCTGTATTTCGAAAACTTCAGCTCGCTTGGCGGTGGTATGAGTACGAGGCCAAAGAATTTCAAACAGTTGATTTTGATGATGCCAAAGCTAGGAAGGTCAAGGGCCAGTATGATGAAGCAGTTAGTCAAATCCGGGCCGCTGGACAAGCGAGGAGTATAAGGGGTTAATATTGACGTTAAAGTCTCATATGTTTCTGAGTTCCTTAGTATAGAAATTAAGATAGAATGCATGTATTACGGGAACTCGATAGGCTAGAAGATCCCAAACGGAAGGGATATGTGTTAATTTCCTAAATCACTATTTCCCTTCGTTACTATAGCGCAATTCAAGTTCACTAGTAATGTCGTTGCCATACCGCCTCTAAAGTCATCTTCGGTTTGTCATATTTGAACGATTTCCATTCTACGAATTCATCATACCCCACCCAGATCCGCCCACCCAAATCTACCCACTCCGTAGCAATGAAATGTAAATCAGTGTATCCAAGGAAAATATCCGCCGGCCGCCCGAAAGTAGAAGAATAGAACGTTGGGGAAACGGAGGAGGGAAAACGTAATTCCAATCCAATAACAAAGAACAAAATCACCGGATCGAACTACCCCGGTGGGTTCAAGCTAACCCGCCTCATCTTCTTCGTCAATACTCGTTCTTCACTAGTAACTGACCCCAATCCCGAATCTTCACTTGCCCCGCTGCCTGCCCCTGAACTAAGCACCTCCTTCTCGAAATTTTCTCTCACAGCCTCCTTCGCCACACCCCCCAATCTCTCCCCTCTTCCATGCAGTGAGTGTTGAACCTGCATTTCACCAACTCCATTTACGAGTCCACTTACCCCATCATCTCTTCCTTCGTCGTCAAACCTCCTCTTTCGGCTAGCGGTGGCGGCAGCACTGGGCAGGAATTGAAACGGTCGAGCAGTACGAGATGACGGAGGGTACTCACCGCTTTCTTGTAAGATCGTGAGCAGTGTTGCCCAGCCGCCAGTTTGGGAGAGCGCAAAGCCGTCGTTGACATCGTGTTCGGTTGCAACTTTAGCAAGAAGACGTTCTTCGTCCTATTGAATTTGTTAGTATAACCCTAAAGGACAGATGATACTAACTCCCCACAGTTGTTATATTTCTTTGTGTTGCGTTAGCAGAATTCAAAACCCACCTTATCCAAAATCCCAAAATTGTGTAAGAAGCATAGCATATGAAAATCGCTGATTACATCGACGCCAACCTCCCCTCCTTTGCCAACTCCCAGCTGCCGCGCCACAGCCCCAATGTCTTGAACCACACCAACCGCCTCTCGATTCTCGATCGGGAACCCTCCTGAGGGAGCTATGAACGTTGGTTTACTCTCTGTGGGGAATCCATGCGTTAAAGTAACGAGCAAATAGTCAACTGGAAATGCTGGTTTGGCATTTTCTTGGATCGATGCGCCATATTCGTTAATCCGCCGGTAAAAGACTTCGGGTATGTATCTCGACGGAGAGGATGTGCCTTCCTTGTCGTCTTCATTTCTTACGAGCATCAGCCCTGGGTCCGCAGAGGGTTCAATAATGTCCGCCCTAACCATCTCGACGGCGGTATTGGATGCTTGGTAAGCAAAAATATCGATCCCGCCGTCCGGATTGCCAGATATTACGCATGTAATGAAACTACTGCCGAAGTATCCTGTATCCGAGAATTTGCTGGGGTGGGGATGGTCGGCTTGAAGTTTTGCCGCAAAGGCTATTTCAAGGGACGATAAGAAGTAGGAGTCAATATGACGTTTACAAACGACAGTACTCTTGCCTGTACCGTCGTCCGTTAAGTCTGTGAAAATAACACCAATCTTTCGCAGACCACAGAGGGCCGCTACTTCGTCAACCGGTGTACTGTCCCAAGGAAGAGTTAGGGCTATGCCGTCACTCTCACAGCGCTGTGGTGGCTCATATATCGCTTCAACGACGGCTTTGATGCCTAGCGGGACTTCGGGGTAGGGAGCATAACGACCGTAGAGGTATCCTAAACGTTGAGAGCCACTGCGGCGCCAAAAGTCGAGAAGGGTGTTTATCAGGCCCGGATCGGAGAACTCTACATGGTCGACCATACGAAAGTCCTGCTGTTGGAGAGTTATTGCCGAGGGCTGGCATTTCGTGCAGATACCTGCTGGCCAGGGAGGGTGGCCGCTAGGACAGTTGGGCTTTACACGAAAAAATGGTTCGGATAAGGGTGGCATATATGAAGACTTAAGCTCTGGTTTATTGGTAGCGGTGTTGATTTTGCGGAGGTGGGAATGGAAGGAGAGATGCTTTATCTTCTTCTCAGCCATGTATTTTGCGTCATACGGCTCCAAGGGCATACAGTAGTCGCACATGCCCTTGCCACCGTGCCGGCACATTTTTTGATCCTTCGGCCGATGAATCTTGCCATCTTGTTTGTCGAGAGTTTCATCAACAGGATCCGGGGTTACAGTTTCCCACGGGTTTAGCTTGGTAGAAGTGTGCGAGTTTGTGGTGTATGTGTAGGATTCGGAAATGTCCTCTTCGGGTTTGACGGCCTTGCCAGAGATACGATTCGCCGTCGCACTGTTTGTAGTCCCGTTTGTAGAAGCAGTTTCGTAGGATAGGAAGAGCATGTCACCATGACTAATCTATGTTAGAATAAAAGCTTTACGGAGATGGGTTATGGCGATCCTACTTGAGACCAACATCTCTGACTGACTGGCCTGTCAAGTCCTTTAGAACACGAGTTGACCCGTTTGCTGGTTTGTCTGAGAGTAATATCGACTGAGTATCGACATTTTTAGGCAGGACATCAAGAAGCTATCTAAAGTTTAGCAAACGGTCAGCTAGCTAGGGAAAAAAAAAAAGATCAAATACCTTGTGATAGAGAACTGATATATCGTCGGTAGGCTGAACTTCGATCCTGAAGGTGCCGTCCTGGCACCTGAATCTCAGAATCATGGTAGATGTTTATTGGAAAGCTGCAGGTGCATGAGATCTAAAAAGAAGTTTACGAGGTCGAGGAGAACAAGCGTGATCTCGACGGCGAGGCTGGTGAGGACGCGTAGGTCTTGGATTAGTCAGAGGAAGTAGGATTGGTGTAAGATGAGTCCTGGGTTAATAAGAGCGGAGGATCCTTCTAGATAGTTCTTCGTATCGATGATATATCCGCTAACTGGGTTTGTTCGGATGGTGGTGATGGTGGTGGTAACGATGATGGGGGTGTACTGGAAAAAAGGTGCTCAAGTTCGTGGGTCGGTTGACGACGTCAGTTGGCCATGTCCTCACACCAGCCACAGCGGGGCCGAACGCACGTGCACCGCCACACATTCTCGAACCCTCTCGAGCTCTCAAATAGGCATTAAATTTCAATAGGCTGACTAGCCTTTGCATAATAAATAAATATTTAATATTTTCTCCAGGCCTTATATGCATATGTACAAAGTTACGTAATAGCCTTGTTCAATTATGTTAGCCTCGAGTCCAGTCGCTCGAGGTGTATGAAGGCTCCGAAAGAGCGCCTAGTGTAATATAAGCCAAAGCTCCCTCCTATACAAACTTTTAGCTTCTCCCGACACCTCTACAAATATAAAAAGATAAGTAAATGTAGCTAGGTCTTAGCTAAACTAAACTCCATCGATTCTAAGAATTTCCCACTGTTCCTATTACTTTTTATTCTTCAATTGGTGGTAAAAGTGGTTGAAATTATTAAATTTCGCCCTAATTTAATAAGTTTAAATTGAAATTTTCAAAGGCTAGAGTTTCCCATCTTTCTTGAATTTGTAGTTATATTAAAAAAAGCTGAAATATTTTAAATAATTTATATAAAAAGAAATTTGGTTTAGATTCCATTAGGCACTCCTTTGCATTGAAGCTTTTATATATAACACTGGCATTGATCACGCTTGGCACCACCACCACTACCACCTCGAGCGCCTAGACCCGAGGCTATAATTATGTCTGCATGTGCATGTACTTACATATAAGTTGGCATTCGAATGTATTCTGGAAATACAAAAACCTACATACAACAATACCTACTTAGGTATCGACAGCTACTAATTTTTCCCACACACGTGCGGTATATACCAGTATGCATTGCATAATACCAAGATGATATATACTTAGATATTGATATACGTAATACGAAAAATCCAGGTATTCATCATCAATCGTCTGGATACCCTTTCGATGGCGCATTATATCCATTCTTCGGGTCGAGGATCATAGAAAGTCCTCCATACATTGAATTTTAGGGTAAAGCAGCTCTGGCGCCGGTGGTGGTCCTGACACGGTAAGTCTATCGTTTGCAAACCGAAGGGGTGGTGGATCGTCCCTTTTCATAATAGAAGAAGGATGGGTGGATCTCTTCAGCTTTTCGAGCCGGGCCGGGAGCGTTTTCGTTGCCTTAAGCTTGCGGGTGGTTATTTGGTTAGGTACCATTGCCTCCTACATGTGTTCTGCTAAAAGCACGAGTCAACTGGCTTAGTTGCTCCGCGGGGGTCTGGTGTTTTGATATAGCTGTGCCTTTATAATTGCCTATGTCAGGAGAAAGTTGACCACCAGCGTCTCGATTTTCTGGTCCAACAGGGGACGGTTCGACGATCGCAATTGGCTTTGTTGTCATAAGGATGCCTAAGAGCAGTTTTTCCAAATGAGGCGATAACAGCATCGTTCAAGCCAGAAAATGGATCTCAAAGAAAGGATATAAGAAATCAAAAAAAAAGGTGAGGTATAGATTTTCAGGTCTACGTTAATTTAAGGGAGTCAGGAAGCTCCGCTAGCGGATGACGGATGTATGGTAAGTCTACGGGACCCGCATTTCGTCAGTCTGGAGACCTTCATTTATAATATTTTTCATACCTAATGCATGCGTGAGCATATACGCCTCCATACAAATCTTTTGTGGTCAGTTATAGCAGTGATGGCCAAAGGCCATCGGCCATGTGTAAACTTGTTGTATTTTCTAGTAAACGTGTTGCATGTTAACATGTTGTGTGGCCTTTCGAGCTCTCGGATATATTTGATTGTACGATAAATTTAGCTTAATTGGAAGAACTTCGTGCTTCTGAACCCAGACAATTCGGCGCTCTAAAGCTCTGCGGATGAGGGTCTTTATACTACTAGTTCCTTATTGGAATTCCCGGCCATATTTGAAAAACGTTGAATATTACAAACTTGGAGCGTGATACAAAGCGATCAGAAAGACATGATTTCGTTCCCCAAAAAGACGATGTAGACAGGAGCAGGCATACGGGGCTACAAACGCGGATTTCAGCTTCTTGATCGGTGTTGCTCGGAAACATGCATTGGTGCAGGGTGTAGGCCCGGGTACATGGATAGGCGGTCGTGAGTCTTGATGAATACGTGGATTGCTTTAGCTACGGGGCATTGGCGGGGCCAGGGGTTTTTTTTTGAGAGGGGGGGGGGGTTGTTGCAAATGTCTGGTTCGTATTCGCCTCGCAAACCAAACTACCTCTGGCTTCGGTTCGTCTGAACCGGCCTTTCTTTCTTTCTGAAAATATCTAGATTTGCACATAAGTCATAAGCCTATCAAAGCCATGGACCTGTAACTTTCAACTAAACACGGCCCGCGAAAGGAAACTCAGAATAGTGCCTAAAAGCCCTGATCTTAGGCCTGAACCTTCATGGCGTCGTTGGTTAAAAAGGCCAGGAGGCTTGGTGGAGTGGGTTAAGGAGATCCTTAGTATGAGACCCATGCGCTGCTAAATCTTGTCCTGACCGATCGTTGCTTGCATGGTTTGTTCGAGTGAGCAGTTGGGAAGATACTTGGAACGGGATGTCACAGGAGCTAAGGACCGCTTCAATTCAGACTCATAAGGTTATTAAGATAGATGCCAGTGTTGAATGTACAAGCAAGGGAATTCTAACGGTTGATTGGCCTCACTAGTGTCTTGAACAAACTTGCCTTCCGGGCTTGCAGCCAGCTGACCTATGGCAGTTTGCTATTTGTCCGCTGTGTCGCCCTTCCACAGCAAATTTCCTACAAAGGGAAGCCAGAGGTGACAGAAGACGCCAACTCCACCCACTTGTATCGTATTGTTTGCGAGTGAAAGATTTGTGAAATTCACAGAGGTTTTGGACTTCGAAACTAGGGCTTCCAAAGAATGCGGCCGTCTATATGTGCATGCGTATATTCCTATACCAGGAGGTCGAGCCGAATTTCCTACAAACCTTCCCCCGGACATGATTTCTCCTCCTGGTATTCCATAAAGAAGTTGTTGAATTTCCTTCTTTTACCGAGGGAAAAAAAAAAAAGGAACGCTTGGCTATGAGGTTAGAAAAGGAAAAGTATTCCCATCGGAAGGCTTGACCCTACCGGCATTGGCTGGCTGCTGGTTCGCCGTCCCTGACCGAGAGCTCCAGATCCCTCCAACCAGATGGCGAGACCTGAAATATTCAGTTTTGATTCTGCCATTTTTGTGCCACCAGATCAGGTTCTCTGTACCAGCCTGACCACAATCTTTAGCAATCCCACTTGTGCGTGTTTCCTTTACTGTCCATGCTAACCATACAATTTGGTTGGACGTCCGACCCACGCAGTGAAGGATCATAACGACCATAGCGCCATCGGGTGGGATGGTCTTTCTAAAAGCAAACCGTTACCCGATGTTGTGTAGCAAATGCACCGTCTTAGTACATGTTCCCTTCTTGCCATGCGTGTCCGTTTAGAATTGCTTCAGAAGCATTACTCACCATAACTGGCCTGTTATCAAGCAAGAAATTGTCTCGAGGATAGAGGTCAATATGTGTTGGATATGTTGTAATTTGACTTAGCTGTTCCAGTTTCGGCACCTCCGTGCCACAGCTCCGCCACATGTTATTTCATGAGCGCCACAACAAGTTGGCTTGCTTGTGCCATAACTAGAGGATGTTTCGATCAAAGCCTTAATGTGCAAAGCTACAATTTTGGCTCGTACGGTACAGGTTATGACATGAAGGTTTAAGTGGATTTAATGTTACTATAGTTAGGCTAGTTAAACCACTCAATTTCTCGACAGAGACTGGTTGTTGCAGCAGAACATTGGTGGAGAAGATATGGAAGACGCCACCAGTGGCGCTGAGATAACTGTGGCTTGATTGGACCTTTTGAAGCCTAAATGCCAACCTCCAGTGCCGAAGCGCGATGTTACATCGCAATATTCACCTAAATTCAATGATTACGAAAGCGATACCTTTTTATCGATTGAAGTGGTCATGGGGTACATACAAAGAGAAGTTAAGGAAGGCTGCCCGGATTAAGGGGGTTATTCCCTTCACTACTACCTTTGTGGGGTTTTCTCCGCAAACGATGGCTAGGTAGACGGTTAGTAATCGATTATCTGGATCCGATTTACTGGGGAAAGGGTTTGGTTTGGATGTATTGATGGTAACACCATGATATGATGCAGGTGTCTTGATCGATGCAGACGTACGTATGCACACGTCGAATTCTGCCGTGGTATTGGGAACGGACAGGAATAGGTGTCAATAAGGGGGCGGACAAAAACACTGCAGTAGTTAGTCTAGTCTACGGGCTGGCTCTAGATTCCCGATTGTCACAAAAGCCGGCGTCGCAAGAAGGCGACTTGCCGAACGACAGTGTCGAGTCAACGGGGTGGTTGGGCGCGAAAGCTTAAAAAATAAAAAAAAAAGCTACCCAAAAAACTCCCCAACCTAAGTACATTGGCTTGATATGAAAGTTTGGATAGGATTCGCATTGGAGGATAATAATTGCAACAAGATGGCGGTGGTGTGTGCATATCTGTAATGGAACGTTCGTTCGTTCGTTTTCTTTGTCTCTGCTGACGTGCACACAAAATGTTTGTCCGTCGGAATGGGGCTGGCGATTAATTGGAGAGACTGGCACTAGGGGCTGTATTCGGTGCTTGAAGTCCGCGTCCCCTCATTTAAAGAATTCGAGACAACAGTGCCTTTCGCAGGCATCAGCGGAACTTCCTGTCGAGAAGTGGAGGCGAGACAGCCCCAGACTGTAAAAAGCTTGATAAAAAAAATTTCACAAAAAAACACCCGCCAGATCTTGTGATATGTATGATGGGACGGTCTGGTCCAGTCACACATGGCTTGTGAGGGCAGGCGATGCTCCAAATATAGAGGCCTTGAGGACCCAATTATGTAGGTCGTTGTCCCCAGGATTCCTGAAGGTAGCATGACGAGGGTAACCAGCGGTTGTTCGGACCCAAGCAAAAAAAGCTCGGAGCCCGACTTGCCCTGAATTCGTGAATCCAACCAACCCTTGCATTTGATTGCACGGCAGCGGGTACCCCGGCTTTCCGGGCATCATAAATGCTGTCATAACCAATATTGCTACGACCCAAGATCTTTTTATGCTTTCGCGAAGGAACGGAGTAAAATTTTAGGGTGCGAATGGGACGAAATAGAAAGAGGAAAGAAAGGGTTTTAAAAAGGAAGGGGCTTCTCTGGCTGTGCTGTAATATTGATGCATCATCGTCAACCTTTTTCGTTCGTTTAGACCATACATACGCAGGCGCACGCACTCACACGCCCACACACCCTCGTTAGCAAATTTAAATCCGATCGGTGAATCTGGGAGGCTGGATTCGGAGAGCTCAAGACAAGCTCAAGGAGGGACAAGATCTCGGGATCTCTGGGCACGGATAACCCAGGTCGACAAGCATCAGGCAATCCAAGTACAGTACATTACAGAGTACCGTGCAGCACACACTTTTCTGGATCTACTGACGTCGTTTTGGAGACCGGCGCTTCTTGGCTTGGAAGCTGGTATAATTCGGAGCTGCAGCCCCAAGATTCTTAAATTTTCGGTCAAGGCGGAAGCTCTCATCTTTGTAGTGGCAGTGCTGAAGCTCTTAAATAGCCATTGTCGGAGAAGCTCTGATTTTTTTTTTCTTTGTACTTTTTTCCCCCTTGTCATTGGAATTGAGAAGAGACGAAGAAAGAAAGAAAGGGATATCGTGGGGGACAGCCTATACAACAGTTTGCAATTGTATTTCCTAGCCGATTCTAATTCTCTCGCCCTCGCTTTCTCTCCTTTCTTTGGACCGGATCGATAATTAAACTTCTTCAGGTATGACCGAACCTTCTCCCATCATCTGTTACGTTTTGTTTAATATCCCCCGGCAACCTCCGATGCTGCGACGTTTGTAGGATCTGTGAAGATTCGATAATTCCATGGTCAATGCTGAGAGAGGGTCTGTGTTGGCAGCCATCGTGCACCTTGGCTTCTCACGGTATCTTGGGCACAGTCGCACAAATGACGATATGACGTCCGGTTGACGGAATTGAAACGAAACGAATTGCATTACATGCTTTGAAGTATTATCGACAGAGTACCGGCTAATATTAGGTAGCATCTCCAGAGTCGATACGAAGTGCTCGAGGTGTTTTTTTTTCTTTCAGGCTGCATGCTATCCAGTTGCCTGCTTGTCTTAATTGACATGAACTATTGTTCGGCATATTAATTCTCCTGGTTCCGACTTTTGCGCCATCCGCAAGCGGAAATCGTCAGAATTAAAATCGGATTTCAGAATTGATTATATGAAGCTATTGACATCCGCTTCGTCGTATCACCGTAGTGTCGTCATTCTTCAAATTTTCGGAATTCGGCCGCACTACCGTCGCCGCCACCGTCACCACCAAATTGCAAAATTGGAATTGCATGCAATTGAGGTTACAACTGTAATTCAGGAGTCCAATTTAGTTTATAATGGGAGAACCAACCAGCATGACGAAACGGGCGAGAGGTATGTTCATGTCCATTATACTGACCCTTGTTTATGTTTATGCAGAATTCTATAATGCTACCCCATCTGATATGCCCATATATCTCCCATCGATCCATTCGTTCGTTCGTTCTCTCTCATTATAATGACAGGTCATGACAGGTCAGGTCAGGACATTTCGCGCTGGGAGAATGAGAATTAATTGCCATATGTGCATGGGTACCTACATACACACAGCGACCCCATATTAAATTTGCATTCCCGGGATATCCCTCCCCTGTCTTGATCTTGTCAATCACAGTGCAGTCAACCTCGACAAGGTTGTCCAGCCCCATATCACATCATCTCATCCATAGCCGATCGTTTGGTTGATTTACAAACTTGTCGCTGCTGACGGATGGCTGCACCCTTTTCGGCCCGGCTTGAGCTGTTGTGGTTCCATTTTTGGTGCTAAGCCCAGATCCAGCGATTCAGTTTCAGCCTTAAGGGCAACCCCATTCCAAGCACATACTCCCCTCCACACCACCACGGTCAGCTCGGGAAACATGGATGGACATGTACCCCTTGGCTGACTCCAGGAGCCTGTCTACGTATACTGTGTGCTAGTATACATTTTCGACGGCACGTTGCGTGAGCATGTGCGCCGCCCTTTCTTTTCTGTCCCTGTTCCCCTCGTTCCCGTTCTCCCTTTTTTTTCTTTCTGGTTTCTGCATGCCACCCTATCCAAAGAGCAAGTTTTAGTGACTTTTGTGTCCTGTCCGTCCCTACATGCATTTATCACTTATTCGCTGCTGTTGTGCTTAGCTAACCTGCAATTTCCTCCTACCTTTTCTTTAAAATCCAGCCTTCTCCGCCACCTTCTTCAACCGCGACCGTACAACCTCGTCTAATTCATCGCCGGGGCCTGCTTCACCAACTAAACCGTTAGGTGCCGAATTCTTTCCTTCCAACTCCACATCACATTCCACTCCTCCGAACGACTCGCCGGCACCCATAGCGAGACGAACTAGCCGATCCGGCCAACCACGGCCGTCGAGCGTTATCAACCCGTTCACTATGAGTAACGGAATAGGCGGAAATGGCATCCAGGAGGGAGATATCCTGCCAGAAATGGTCGGTGTTTTTAAGTATCTCGGAGAACATGCTCAGAAGGTATACCATGAAGGATACTTCCAGAAACTAAATGATATGAATCCTGGTAAGTGGATAGTGTTTATAATAATATGATGGATGTGGGGATTTAGTGCTGATGGGGTGTAGATGGAACTGCTGTCACTAGCAGGGAGTGGACCGATTGCTATGCTCAGCTTATTGGGACCGTTCTGACTATCTGGGATGATGGAGCTATTCAGGAAGAGGAAGAAAGGGCAAGGAGAGGATTTCCGCCGGAGGGTGGTGCTGTTAAACCTGCCTTTTTAAATCTCACAGATGCTTCCATGAAAATGGTAGGGTATATGCTATTAAGTCTAGCTCTAGATTATATCACTGACCGTCTGGCTGTAGATTGATTCTCTCCCACAGAGAGCCGGAGGGACACCGCTACAGAACGTTCTTAGTTTATCTACTGCTGGACGAAACCGATACCTTCTACACTTTGCTTCCGTGCCGGAGCTGACACAATGGACGGCTGCTATTCGATTGGCCATGTTCGAGCACAACTGTTTACAAGAAGCCTACACAGGAGCACTCATCGCCGCTAAAGGGAGATCGCTGAACTCAATCGGAACGATCCTCGAAAGGTCGAAGTTCAAGATTGAGGATTGGACGAGAGTTCGTTTCGGTGCTGGTACACCTTGGAAGCGATACTGGACCATTATCACACCGCCCGATGAAAAGGCATTTCAGAAGGCCAAGAAAGTCGCCAAGAAGGCATCAAAACAATCCGGTGCACAAATTCAAATGGAGGCAATCATGGGCGACATCAAGTTCTACGAAAATAGCAAGGTCAAGAAGAAGACCGTGCCGGTAGCTACCATTAGCAGAGCCTTCGCTGCGTACGCTGTATATCCCGAGGCAAAGGCTTTGATAGAACAAAGCACTCTGGTGAAAATCGAGGGTAACATTGTAATTCACTCTGATCCACCATTTACAAGCGAAGGAATCGTTTTTATGATGCCGGATCACCACGCTGCCGTCACAGGGTTCGAGATGATGTTGAGATTCTTGATTCCTACTTATGATGTCTTCAACTTATATGGGCGACCTAACAGGTTGGCCGCTGACTCCATCGACCCTCGAAGTCTGATGTTCGCATTCCCGAGAGAGCCTAGACAGCCATACAGGCTATTGGATATCGCCGATGTTGTGGGTGTTATCAACGAGAATGGAAGCAATGGTTGGTCGGAGGCTGAGTGGAGAAGGAAGTTGAAACAGACGACATCGAAGGTTCAACTTAGTGGAAGACTCCAACGTGCCAATCTGGCTAGCCCTAGCACTGCTAGTCTGCCGATTCAGATGAAGATCGGGTCGGCAGTTAGTTTTGAAGGTAACGCTGGAAGGAGCAGCTTCAATACTCAAAGACCTGGTTTGCCAACGATAGAAAGCTACGGACAGCAGAATGGAGAGGCGGAGAGCCACAATGCGCCCCCTCAGCTTTCTCGACAAACTAGCCATACGAGGAGCATGTCGGAGGCACAGGCTCAATTTTACCCACCACAGCAAGGCGGGTACCCTGATACACTGCAAGCGCCGCCACCGCCGCCACCTGGCCAAGCATACGGCAATCCGCCAGCAGGATATATATCTCCCCAGAATACAGGATATCAACAGCCTCAAGGGGGTCCTGGCCCGCTTCCCCAGAGCTACACAAATGGGTACAACAGCCATCCAAACTCGAGACCACCCTCTAGCAGGAGTCAGCGGAGCCAGATGAGTGGAAGGAGTGGTCAGGGACAAGGTCCTCCTAATCAACAGATGGGATACAGGCAACCAGGCCCCCAGGGAGGCCCACCTAGTGCCTTCCGTGGTGACCCTCGTGGACCTGGCGGGTTTGATCCCAATCTTGGTAATCGTCAGCCACCGCAACTCCAAACAACTAACCTTGCCACTGCATACCCTATGCCGGCGCCCTCTCCAAGCTCTTCGCGGGGCCCACCGGTTCCTGCTCACTCTTTTTCACCAGTCGCAAACGCTCGCGCTATGTCGCGGCTTTCCGTTGGAACGCTTGAAATGATGCACGGTAACAATGCTGGGTAAGGCAGAAACGGATCTTCCAATGTTTATGACGTACTAACATGAATTTAGGCCTATTCCGGCCGACTATCATGCACAGGCCCAGTCACCAACACTTGGCTTCCCCGCCCAGACCGATGGCGTGACAGCCCAGAGGGCTAGGTCTTACGGCTCAACCGACACCTCTACGGACTCCGAACTTTCTAGTGATTCCGATCTAGCAGCCCCTCGACCGGCCTACACAACACAGGGCCATAGAGCAAATGGCAGCACGGCATCGATTACACCAGCTACAGGAGCAATCGCTTCCCGAATCCCCAAATCGAATGATCTTCACACCGACCCGAACGACTTTGACCTCTCCGACGAACTCCGGAAGAAGCAATTAGAGGCAGCAGCCGCCGCTGCCGCAAGGAATGGAGGACATCACGCCCCATATGGGCAGCACCAGCTTCCTCCACTACCGCCTAACGCAGACCAACAGGGATACCAACAGGGATATGGTGGACATTATGCAAATGGACATGATAGCAGTGCACAAAGTGTACGTGGATATTACCAGTAGCATTCCCTTTGTTATTATTATTTTTTTCCTTTTTGATTCCCATTGCATCTGTTGGAATCCGGTTGAGTTACTTTCGTTTCATTTCTTGTGTTTTGAGCTTGCTGAAAACGGATCATCTTGGATGCCACGCACACAAAAAGTAAATACTCTTTATTTCCCACTTGAAGTTGGGACAGGGGAGTACTCTAGAGAATTTCCTTTTAATGCCGGGAGAGTACGTACACAGAGATGTCTACCCTTTCCTTTTCTACTTCTCATATTCATATTTCCAACTTCTTCTTCCTTCCTCCTATTTTACCAAGATACACCTAATTTTCTGTACATTCTGTCCTGTTTCTATTTCCAGCTTTTTTCCAACGTTGCAACCAGATCACTCCGCCACCTTCCCACGTGGCATTGGCGTGACATATGAAAATTATGACCCCTTCTTAGGGAAACAAACCCATTATTCTTTCTTTATATTGAACTTTTTAACACTCAAAATAGCGAGACGGTTTTCCTGATAATTTCTTCTCTACTCTCCCTTATGAACCAACGAGGGGGATTTTCTCTCCTTGCGTAAATTATAGAACATTGTACATTCTTTATCATCACCGCCGCAGTTACATATAAACACCGATACATCCGGCTCTTCCGCCACCGCCACTGTTACTACTGCCACTGCTTCAACAACACCATACGGCACCACGAATCAAAACACCCTGCGAACGAACGGAACCGAAGAGTTTAGCGTTACATCTGTTACGCCACAAATCCTTGGCGGTAACACGAACGCCACTAACGTCAGCGAAGCAACGTCAAGCACTTCTACACCCGTTAGTGCCGACGGCGTAGCAGATCGAATATCAAGAATCGATCCGAACGTGTTTAACCGCATATCTGGTATTAACATCCACAAATCGAATTCCACCATATCTCGAAAACCCGTTGGATCAGGAATTGGGAGGATGAGTAGCGTTATGTCCAGGGGGAGTGTATACTCCGTTGGATCTGATAGTGTTAGTAATTACGACAGTTCGGGGGTACAGTCTCCTGTGGAGGATGTTAAGAGACGGGATAATTTTGATTTTGATGGTTTGCCGAAGAGGATTGGGGTTAAGAAGTTCGTGGGACAGCCGACGGAAGATATGCTTGAAGTTATGATTGGGGAGACGAAGTATGCGGTTACGAAGGTTGGAGGGATGGAGGATCACGATAGACCGATTTCAGGGGATTGGGGGTCAAGTTCTACACCTGTTAAAAACCCGAATTCAAGGCCTAATACTAGTGGTAGAGAAATACAAGAGCCGGAAAGTACGGTTGTTATCTTGGGACATGGGAGGGGGATGAGCGTTGGTGGTGTGGAGGTTGATTTCGGACCTACGGTTGATTTGGGAGGGAAACTTGGACCGAAGGAGAAGAATGTAGTGAGGAAGGAAACGGGACATGATAGGAATTCTAGTCGGGATTCCGACGCTGCGGTTGGTAAGCGCCGGAGTATTGCTTGGACGCCTGGAATGGTTAATTTTAATACGAATGTGGCGAGGAATGGAGACAATAATGCTGGTGAGGTGGCGTCGTCCGCCACTACCACGACAACAATGACAACCACTGCGAATACGAATGCGAATATTGGGAAACCGGTAAATACACATAAGGGGAAGCAGAAGGAGGAAGAAGAAGAGGGGTTTGATGCGCAGAGTTATGTTGGAGCACAGTTTGAATTGGCACAGCAGACTACCGACGTCATGAGGAATAAACTTTTGAATCAACATCATCAGAGAAGTGGGAGTTTGGGAACAGGACAGTTTTTGAGTTACTTCAACATCGGGAGGAGGAAGAGTAAGACTCATAGCGATGAAGGGGAACAATCTAGTACTGCCGCCGCTAGACCGGTACGGCACTCGAGAACCAACAGCGCCAGTGGAGAACTACGAAGGATCAATCGACCAGGAAGTTCTGGCGATCTATTAAATGGAGGCGGCGGCGGAAGCAGTGGAAGTAATAGTCCCTGTCTAACAAGTCGTCCTCAAAGCCGGTCTGCGAATAAAGAACTCGCAACTTCAAGTCGACCTCAGAGCCAGGGGAATCTCCTCAACCATTCCGCAAGCCGCGGACCACCCACTCTGATGCATAGCAATAACCCCTCAACAGCAGCACTACCGCTTCACTCCCTCCCACCACCAATGGTATCCCCAATGCCACCGAGTAGCTACCATCCACCCCAAGTGACTCCAACGGCAAGTATCTACCAACCCCCACCACATCTCCAATCCGGTCCTCCCACTCCATCTAGCATAACAGACCACTACTCCCACCACCACCAACGCGAACGAAGTAACTCCGGCACCCCCGGTAAAGGAAAACTTTCAGCGGGAGAACAAGAGTACATCGCGCGTACCACGGGAACACCCCTCTTAGGTCAAAACTGGAATTCCGAAACCTCAAAGATCAAAAAGGCACCACCGCATAAAGCGGGCTTGTTAGGTCAGTTGGAGCAACGAGAAAGGGAGAAAAAAGATTTTAAAGAAAGAGCGAATAGGAATAGTTGGACTGTTCAACAAGCTATGCGTCAACGACAAAGTATGATCGGAATGGGAAGTTTAATGCAACAGCAGGCTCAGCAGGAAGCTCAGAAACAGGCCCAACAGCAGCAGCAGCAAATCCAACAGCAAATCCAACAGCAACAGCAAATGGGAATGGGCTTCGGATATGTAGGACAACATATGGGACAACCCGTACAACAACATTATGGCTTCTATGGACACCAACAGCCGCAACAACAGCAGCAGCAACAGCAGCAAGCGCAGCAGCAGCAACAACAGAATGCGGTTGCGATTGCGGCGTGGAATGCGCAGCAGCAGCAACAGATGATGATTATGCAGCAGCAAATGGCTTTGGCGCAGGCGCAGCAGCAACAGCAATTGGCGGAAAGGAGGGGGTCATGGCGTTATGGGTAACTTTTTTTGATTTGGATTTAAGTTTTAATGTTAATATGGAGAGGTTTATAGAAAGTGCGAGTATATGTGCGGTGTGGAGTCGAAGTTGACATTGTGAAAAAAAAAATGTTTAGTTTTTGGGGCAGATATTGCATATTGGAGCGTTTCATTTGTTGAATCTATGGGGGGAAATTGTTAAAAAGAGTGTTAGGGAAGGAAAATATTTGCAAAAAATGTAGACGAAAAAGAAGGGAATAGCATTTGGGCGTGGTATATGATTGATTTTGTGGCTTTCTTTCGTTTCTTGTTTATTTTAGTTAGGCATTTCTGGTTTCTCTACGGCTATTCTTCAAATTTGTCTATAATTTACTTTCATTGCATTACATTTCATGGCAATGCTGCGTACCATTATTCTCTATTAATTCCTATAGGCTTTCCTTGAATATATGTTTGTGGAGACTGATGGCAAAATTCATCTAGAAATTTGGGGTTATTCATTCACTCATTACTTCTCAGGTGTTTGTAGATATCTATCGGCGACTCTAGGTGCTTAATGCTTTACTATACTTCAACATCATCGCTCAAAGCTTTTAGCAACAATGCATCTTAAAATACCTCAGTATATATCGGGATACCCGAATATCTGTGCAACTACTATGACGAGCGTCTATTCCCGTCGCTGCGTGCACAAGCTTTGGATTTTCCCACCTAACTCCATTCACAAAGTCACATACCATAGGCCTATATGTCTCCAAGTATACTAGCATCACGTCAACCCGGTTAAAATCCCTTCAGCCTCTACCAGGGAATTCTTCACATATACCAACCTAATTCGAATCCTTTGGTAAGGTCGAGGAGCTCAGTGGTGCCTATATTGTATACAGCTGTATACATAATTATATTGATTGAACGACCTAGAAATTATATATAGTGGGATCATTGCCCTTCTTTGAATCCATTCCATCTTCTCTAGCTATAGACTTCAATCATAGATTGCTGTACGACTCCGATTACCTAAGCAAATTTCAATAGTTCATTCATAGAATTCTCTTCGTTACATATAAGCGATATATCTATCAAAATGTCAGACTTCACAACCAGTCAAATTTGGGATACTAATCCCTCCCCTTACGATCGAATCTTCCTTGTAACTCAAGATACAATTAACAAGACATTCAGAAACATGTGGCAACTTGCCGACCAGTCATCTCCTCTAGTTAAGTTCAACTACAAATCGCATGGACAGTACCTTGGCGGGGATCTAGATGCTCCTCAGATTGAATTGAACGTTTATGGGCAGAACTCAGCCTAGCTTTCTTATCACCTCAAGTTTCTTACTGGTCAGATGGAACTTTATATTGATGCGGATAGTGATGATACTAAGGACTTTAGTCTTGCGGGGTAGGATATCGTTTTTCCTGTTGTGGTTGGTTAGTAGACTTATTTATTTTCGGTATTAATCATAGCATCTGTATCTGACGTGGGAATTTTATAGGAAGCGAGACATATAAACCGGGGGATTCGGAGTATGATGAGCATGTAGCTAAAGTCGGCTTCCCCAATGGTACCTTTTCCATTGCGAAACTCTTCCTTGCCGCGTCCTCTATCTCAGGCGGCGCAACTTTTGATGCTACAAGGAATTATTTTGGAGGTTTGAATTGGGACAATCAGCCTGGAGAACTTAAAGAAAACTTTGGAATGTTCATTTCAAAATGGATTAATACTATGAGTGGTCAGAAGGAGCTCCGGAGAATATTTTGGGGTATTCTATTGTTGGCAATGACCCGTCACAAAGTAAGAAATTTCCTCAACGATATATAATAGAGTATTATATATGCGAAGGACTTTGTTTTAGTTGAGTATCGGCTGACAATTATAGTTAACGGAGTGGCACCTACCTTCGTTCCAACATCCATCGATCATTACAACTACCCATGGATCGAACCAGGTTATTCCAGCACATCTGGACAAGGCGGCTTCGACCGAAATGCATTCTGCTATCTAACCATGGCAGACTTTAACAAGCCTCTAGAGATAGCCGGCCTCGCCTACTCCGGCCCATTCGTTAACAGAGAAAACGGGGCCACATTCTGCATGAACTCGAACATTTTCTGGGATACATTGCTTCTCCCTCTCTTCCAAGAAATTAACATGCAAACCCTAGTTAATCCTGATACTCCCTACCTTGCCTTTGCGGATGACAGTGGAGACGCCAATGTGTCTTTGCTGTTATCACGTGGGGAATAATAATCCTAGTGTGTCTGCTTCGGACTCTACTTTTTCTTGGACAAGGTCGACTGATGGGGATGAAAAGCCTTCTTGGACTTGGGCTTCGTCTCGGCTACTAACGAAGTTGTGGATGAGAAGGGTGTTTGGACTGTTTCGAGTTCTGAAATTTGTAGGCTTGTGCATGTGACCCTGCTGTTAAACGTTTCTACTTGCCAATAAAGAGTTAAACACTAGCACAATCCAACACGACGCTTACTTTCGACGAGGGTGGCCAGAAGATTTCCTTGATTGGAAAGAATGTATTCCACTTTGAGTTTCACGACGTGGCTTCTTGGGGTGGTGGATCGTAAGTAAAACTCCAACATTAGTCTTCACCAGTTGTATTTTATACCACTTACAAAACACAAACAGCGGCGGCATATAAACTTCGCTCTAGGCGCTGTCAACGACAGCGGCCTACAAATAACTCATATCATCCCGATGGGGAATCAGCCAGTACCACGACAGGAACACAATTCATCTATGGCTTCTACCATGAAGACCAATTCGTTAATTACTGCCAAGGAGTTGATTCCGCCATCTCTCATTATTTTGATAACAGCATCTCCTCGGTTACGAATTCTTTGATCTCCGCACTGCAGAATCAGAATCAACTTGTACTTCCGGGCAATGGTGTTTTCTTGATGGAGAATGCGAGGTTTAATAGGCGGGGAGGTCTTTTGGTTGATTTGCATTATAATGGGTGAGTTATAACAATTTATCTAGTAAAATGTTTTTAATGAACACTCATATCTAATTTATGATACTAGTGCACCGGCACCGCTATCTCCTCATAAACCGGACGTAAAACATAATATTTACGCAGGATTTGTTATGAATCCAAAAGAAAGTGTTCCTGAAATACGAAAGTGGTTGCCTGAGAAGTGGGCTAAATTACCGGCCAGAGCGGCTTTGGATACTGTGAAGCCGAAAGAACCAAGTCCGGTTCAGAAGATTAAAAGCGTTACTATTCCACGTGGTGGAAAGACTTAAATTATCTTCGATATATATCGAGAGAGGATATTGTTGCATGCTATAGGGGATCAGGTTGAATTAGTTTATGAAATTGATAGTTGCAAGGAGTGATAGTTTTCTTATTTACTAAGCGCAGGATGTACCCACGCTTTCTCATACATCGATCTCCCAAAGAATTTACTTAGCAGTTTGAATGCGATTTTCTATATTTTCTCAAACGACCAATTATTTATACAAGTCCCGTTTCATATTCTCGGTGTAACACTAGTAAGTCCGGTACCCGATACCCTGACTCGTATAAACACTCTTATATAGAACTATTTAACTTGTCAATGCGGCGTGTAAACTTTAATAAGCGACTGCTCGTGATGCCCTGAGATATGCAGCCTTGTTTGCTCTTTTAACTACGTCTATAAAACCAGCTGTTAACTAGTAATTGGTTGCACAGTATATGCCCAGAAGGACTTGCGGTTAACAAGGCTCGCCGAGTCGAGCTACTGTATTATATTGCCCCTCTGCATGTAGGAAGGATGTCAATCAAGCAATCTAGTATAATGCCCTAGACTTTTACTTCCTATTCTAGCGCTCAAGCTCAATATTTTTTCCATGCTGATATTTGACTTGGAATAATTTGCCCCTTTCTAATATTAGTGAATGTAAGTACTTAAGTATTTCACGCCTGTGACTTCCTAATGAAGCAATTTTCAGGAAAATATGGAATTCTTGCGATCTTCGTCCTATACTGTAAGTGGATTGGTCGGACATTGTGAGATTCACAGACCAACTGAGGTCCCATGCCCACACAAGATTGTGTTCTTGGCAGACCACACGGAATTTCTGGGTGCTCTGATTGTTGCACAAACCCGATAAGGCTCGGAGGTGTGTAACATTATCAAGCAACTTGCCCAATACACTTGAACGGTAAAGAGCCTCTTACTCTTTACTGTGTTACAACTTGCTTATTCATCGAATACATGCTTTCCTATTGAGACTTGAATAATTAAGTTGAGAAACGATTAGCCAAAGACGCTAGGCTGTTTTGGGAATCCTGCAAAGGAAACTTAGGACAGGTGTAGAGGAGGGTTCAGCAACTTGGAACCCATTAATTTCACAAATGGTATTACAAGAGTTATTGTGTCAAAATAAGTATTGTTTACTTTTTATATCGTGTAATTTTGAAGCCATGATACTGTAATAGCGTTTTGTTGTTTGTCTTTCGAGACGGAGCGGGGTGAAATTTTCATTTTTGTACGTGTCCGTGAGTATAAGTACTATGGCACACTATAGTATACTATCGCACAGTAAGCCATAGCACAGCGTCGTGGGTAAGAGGCGATGTCAAGATACGCCAAGACCACCAACACATCAAACGTGTGGCATTTTGAAACCACTGGCGAAAGGGATATACACCACAGTGCCCAACATGTAACGGATGTGGCGTTTAAAGTCTGAAAAATCGTTCTTTAATCTTGGGAACTGGTGTGCTTCAAAGCTATGTATGCGCGACCGGCAAAGGGGCCAAAATAGGAATTCCAGCAAGACGCATCAACAATCCCGGATCGGTCTGGCAGGACGAGGTTATCTGAACAATCGCTCGACGTGTATAATATAAAGATATCGTCTGGCCCAGCCGATTTTTTCCTCTCCACATCGTATATCTCCTGAGTTACCTTCTTCCGAGTAAGTTTACACTGCCCTACTTCGCGGACTATTTTGCCCATGCTACCCTTCCCGTCCGGACCCTGCTGGGCAGGTATCTCGATGCTAAGGAAGAAGTCGCCAGCCGGCGCGCTTGTACCGTTGCGGATGACGTGGGATAGCTGAGCATCTGCGTTCAGAATTCCGTTCCTCCGGGTATTGACTTCTTCAGCCGTCCACGGCGTACCAGTATTATGATTGTCCACCGCCGAATCGGTTCTATATTGGTGGGTGGCTTCTGCGATTTCGAGCTGTCGGCTTATCACTGTCCCGTGATTGACCGGGAATTTGCACCCAGAGTACAGGACCTTTAACGGAACCTCCTGCCTATCTTTAAATCCTAGCGACCGTAAAACACGAAAGGCGCAACAGAATGCCTCAAAGCTTTGCCAGTTAGAATTTCCGGAAAGCCCTCTACGCGTTTCAAGGTAGAGAAGTTCCGCATAATCGTTAAATTGCCAATCTCTTAGGAAGTTGCATAGGCGTTCGGCATCCCCAGAGGGCGATAGTCTAGCAAGCGTCCAGAGCCAGATATAAGGGGCTACAAGATACCCCTTGATCTTCGAATTGGCGCTTGCTTCAAACTAGATGAGTCCGTGTGCGGTAACCTCTTCCCATCGCCGATTTGATCCAGGGATTAAGTCTCGGGGATTAATCTGTTGCCTGGAGAGGATACATTGTACGATAGGAAGGATATGCTCTTCTAGCGCGGAGAGAGCCTCATGGTAGCGGTTCTGTAGTTGAACGTAGACCTTATTAGCCAAGTCGGTTATATTTGGTTGGGGCTTATTTTGATAATGAGCTAGCTCATCGGCGAGTAGCTCAATCGCCCGTGCATGCCCACCGAGATCCTCTATGAGAAGTCTAGTGACAGGAGATTTATCGAAGACTAGTAGGTTATCCTTCTTCCAAGTCGGCGGATCTAACCGGTTGAGCGGTAGATATACACGATTACGGTGACTGTCAGCTAAA
Organism: Arthrobotrys flagrans; assembly: GCF_004000055.1. Classification (NCBI taxonomy): domain Eukaryota; kingdom Fungi; phylum Ascomycota; class Orbiliomycetes; order Orbiliales; family Orbiliaceae; genus Arthrobotrys; species Arthrobotrys flagrans. Next base: position 4,098,597 of record NW_027137556.1, read on the forward strand.
AACTGTTGAATCGGCCCAAAGTGGGTTGCGGTGACACATGTCATTATAAACGGGGCCTCTCTTTCTTCCTTGGCTAGAGAACCACGCCGTGACATCAAGCTTAAACCACTAATCTGGCTTAATAATCCATAAAAGGCGATTTGTTTATCCATCCCGTCATTAGGCCCGATAAAAGCCGATTGAACCCCGTCGATAATCAAAATCCCGGTAAAATTGTTGAACAAGTCAACATTTTCTGCCGCCGCGACGAGTCGAAAGATAGCACGAGGATCTGCGGAATATCGATTGCTGATAACCTCAAAAGGCTCGTCAAGTAACTGATGTAGCATCCTGATACCGATCGCATTCCAGAGGTCATTGAATTCTTCACGCCCCAACGATGTCCCGTTTTCAAACGAGACATGGAATATAAAAGGTGCTTTCAGCCTCTGCGAAAGCTCATGATAGAGGGGGTGTTGAGCGTGGGGCTCAATTTCGATCGCTTCCCGAAGCGAAGAGGCGAATTCTGAGGCACTTCTCGACTTTCCGGTTCTGGCACCCCCAACATAGAAATAGCTGGGAATGTATGTCTTGTCAATCTCGTCGCGCTTATAGTGAGCATAGTGCTGAAAAACGTTCGTTGCAAGTGTCTCGTAAAGGTTCGGGTGTGGTTGGAATGCCCACTCCGTACCGCTCGTGCGTAAGAGGGGCCTCGGGACCTGGTACTTGATCCCGGCCCTAAAAACATCTTCTACCCTTGTTTTCGATGGGTTGGTTGACTGTGCTGACGGCGGTGGTGCCTGTGGTGCTAATGCTTGTGGTGGAGGGGCAGCAGCTGTAACGAACCGTTAGCATCACAATATGTTAAATAGACACATCCTCTCACAGCAGGAGCCATGAAATGGCACGCATTGGCCGCAAATATCGCAGGACGCCATGGTTGTTAGCATGGCATACAGAGTTGCACTTACTATTCTGACTGATTATCTTTTCTGCTAAGCTTGCCAGTTCCTCTTCACCAGGCCGCCTCTGCATGAGTTGGAGCACCTTGTATTTATCCCAGCTTTCGGTCTCTTCAGCGGCCGGCTCCTCTACGGCCGACTTTGCCTGGCCGGCTTGGGAGCTTGGTTCATTCTGCTCGGATTTTGATGCGGCAGAATTACGGATTTTGATCTCTCCGGTGGTGTTTTCATTTGCAGCGGGCTCCGCTTTGTTGACCGAATGGCGTGGCTCGTTCTTTGCCCCGCGTTTGGTTCGGAAAAGGCATTTCTGACCGCCGGTTTGGAGGATGGCAGGACGCGAATACGTGGCAGGAGTACAGAGAATATGAGAGAAACGGAGGGCAGCAAGGGGTAGCAGGGAGAATGGAGAGTGGGGGGGAATAATCGTAAGAAGCGGTAGCAGGTTAGCCGATGGCCTGCTCCGGCGAGACGCCAGGAGCTGAAGACATCGTGTCGTGCTCATCGTAAGGGCCAACCCCCCGCAGTAAATTCTTGATTGCTTGATCGTCCAGGTTGGCTGTCGCGTATTCGTCTTATCGCTGACAAAGTTGCCCCCATTGTATTGCGGATGCTCTGAAATCGACGATATCGGGCTTGATCGATATTTAAGATATCAAGTTAATGTACGTAGGTAGGCCTTGACGTGGGCCGGGTTCTAATTGAACTTCAAAACAAATTCTGTGTTGCTCCAGGCACAATGTGGTTTTTCTTAGGGAAATGCTATTTCGGTAAACCCACGTGATCGAGGGTGTATCACGTGATGTTTTCGGTTGTAAAATATGAAAATTTATGTACTTTTCTGGATGGCTTGATTTTCTCGTTCATTAATGCATCTTCTGAACGTAACAAAAAGAGCTTAGATATATACATCATGGTAATCATAATCATTAACACCTTGAAGCCGAACTGAGGGCGTGTCGTGTCTCGTCGTGCCGTGCTTGTCAAAGCGTCGTGCTTCCCATCCTGTGATAGGAAATCTCGTGACTTGCTGACTAACGTATGCAGATTGTATTAATTTGCATGAAGCTACACTAGTTTGGGGCAATTGAAGGCGGCAGCAATATCAACTTTCTTCTTCGGGCAGCTTCGTGCATTATGAGCTGGAACGGTAGCCTGGCGACAGTAGCCACACTTTTTCCACTCGCTCCACGGTCGATAACTTCCTTCTGCTCCATATGTTCGAATAACGAAAGTCCCCGGGTCGTCCTCACGCTTGCGTTTATTAGGGGCACCTGGCAGTCTCCCTTTGGCAGCGGCGACGGCAGGTTCTAGAATCAAGGGCCTAGCTTCGGCGGGGATATCTTCGATAGGCTGCGTAATTTCAACCGAACTTGGAAGCTTGAGGTGCCATTGTGAGTCGAAATATTCAATAGTAGATGGCTTGTTCTGCCGTTCGCGCTCTTTCATACGATGGCGGCATGGGATACTCCATATTTAAGTGAATGTACCTGTACAAGTGGTAGTAGGGGTACTCTTGAAGAGGTTGTACTAATCTAACGCCTTATTCAGAGCATATTGTGAGATTTTTGTTAATAATTTCGCTAGTAGCTTGTTCCGAGAGTGAATGTGGTTGCTTCATCCCATCTCCTGTAAATTTGAGTTGTAATCTCTCTGTATTCATTGCTATGAGCGTCCTCAATCTTTTCGAAGGTTGTTAATAGATTTTCAGTTGACGATTCGAGGCAGGATTTCAGACGTGTGTGGGCCCCCTCTGCTCGGGATGTTATAATATGCCCCATGTGGCGATGGTTATTCGTCTAGAAGGCGACGAATATTTCTTTGTGAAGGCCAATCCATGTGTTTTGAAGATATGCGATAGCCTTCGGTGGAGACGGAGGATTGAGCTTTAAGTTATTCCATTTAGAATCGAAATTTTCCTCTGTATTAGCCTGGGTTATGACTGTCTGCTTCTGAGGGAAGGTTTTTCATTCTTCCCTGGTCTTGAAAGATCCTTTGTGATGCGCAGCCAAGTTTTTGTTAACATGCCAGACGCACAAATTGTTGGCAGAAGTGGGATAATGAGTGAAAATAGCTGCTATTAATGGAGTATCGCAATCGGTAAGGAAAACTGCTAGTGTGACGTCGAAAGCCTGTTTCATAGCGTTGATAGCCTAGCTATAGTCAATTTGGGCCTCCCCACTTATGAAAACTACGAAGTGAGGGTTTTGTAGCAGGAGGTAACGCCAACCCCGTGCACTAACGGCATTTTGTACCGGTTGGTTTTGTATGTGCTATCGAGAACGATAACGCAGTGGTGAAGCTTCGTAAGTTTGATAGCCCCGGGAAGGTAACAGATAAATGAGTAACGCGATTCAAGGCTTCCAGTTTGTAGGCATGATTGTATGAATCCTCGAGGTAATCGAAGAGATATTCAATTGGTGATCGTCCGCCCACCTTCTCCTGTCGAGCTTTTTCAATGATATTCGATATATCCTTTGCGATTGCGTGAAATTCGGGGTCCTCAGCCCGCATCACAAGCAGAAATTTACGAGGTGACAATTTGAGACCCAGGGTAGCTACCCTAGCCTGCTGATCTTTTGTCAATTGACGATAGCTCGAAATTCCGACCATAACTTTAGCAGGAGTAAGCGGGTGGTTATAATACGGAGCTGTTGGGCTGATGTACCACTTCTGATCGGCTTGGCAGTTAACGGTAATGAGGAAGGGGCAGTCGATCAGCTTAGAGGCTGTTATTCGGTGAATCGCGGGATTGAGACGTCTGGACGCCTCTGGCAGTTATCGAAGTGACCTTTTTTGTCACACTTAAGCCTAAGCTTTAAGATATGGCTCCCAGGAGCTTTGGATACGGTGTATCTATTCTCAAAAGCAAACTTACGCAGGTATTCAAAGACAAAGCCACGCGTATTAAAGGTCAGAGTGAGATCGGGAACTCCGTAATTATATCATTCAACCTCCAGATCCTCCAAAGCGGTATCCTGAAACTTTATCATTAGGTTCTGGTCTTCATCCATCGTTATTTCGATATGTAGTGACAGTAGTATGATGGTGGAAATGACAGAATAACAGTAAACTTTATAATTTATAATTACGTGGGGTTACCGAAATAGTTGTGGTTACCGAAATAGCATTTTCCTTCTTATGAGCATTGCTTGGGCTTTGAGCTTCAAATGGGCACCAGTCCATTCAAGCGGTCTAAGCTTTGGTCTATTTACTTTTTCTAAACTACTGAATTACTCAAACTCTATTTGGACTACTTTAGTGTACTAAACTTGTTGATTAGCCTTCCAAACTGCGTAGTCCAATATGACGGTGAAAGGGATGCCAAAAGAGATGGTGATGCCGGCTTTTTCGGGGTGGATGGTGTTTCTAATCTGACATTGTCACATCGACGCGTAATATTTCTTAGAATATCGATTATTTAAGAAAATCTCTGTTATTATTGAACTACAATTGTACTGGATAAAGATGAATTAGATAACTGGTAGCTTTATCTAAATCAATGCCTGGTATACAATCTATAATATAATTCACTTGCCTATTGGCTACACATTAAAACCCATCTGCTTAAGAGATTGAATAAGAGAGTTGAGAATCAGATAGCCAGAGTAGCTGTAGCTCTTTTAGGGATTGCTACTTGGACAGGAAGACTTGGGACAAGTAACACTCTTATCGACGATCAAGGTCGACGTCACGGAAGACTCAGTGATCGATGTTTCGAACGTTTCTTGCTCCACCTAATACTTAAGACTGGTTTGAAGGGCCCACATGTAGTAAAATCTGGAGAGGGGCAGTGAATGGTGGAAAAAGTTGTCAGAATTTTGCGTATTTTGTTGATTATATTGGTTTGATGATCTATGGATTTTACGTATATGGGACGGTGATATGTAAGTGGGATGGATTTCCTTAGTTATATCGTGGCCTAATGCTTTTTATTTATATTACATCAGTGAAGCTTTATTTAGAGCTTCACTTCCATACCTTTATTAGGGCGCTGCGCTTTCCTTCCATACCCTTATTGGGGCGCTTTGCTTCCATACCATCTACAGATTATTCTTCTTGATTACATGTGATGGCGCGATGCAACAACAACACTAATAATACCATCATGTGACCATACTTCTGACAAGGGCACGCCGCTAAGCGAGTGCCAAGCCACTAGTCAGAGACGCCTCGCAAGGTCCATCAGACCCCACAAACAATAGGCACGCTCATAGGCAACCTCAAGAGGACCTGAACTAGACGGCACCCATGACCGACTAAATGTATATAAATAGGAGACCATCAACATATAAATAAGGAAACCATCACTCCTACTTCAATCTTCCCTACACTTTCATAATTTTAACGCTTGTATTGTTTCGAAGAAGACTCGGCCCAATATACAAACCGCAAACCACTAACGGACAATTTAGATAAAAGAGCCACCATTGGAATAATAGAAAAGGAACTCGTCTAAATACCCCATTCTATCTGAGATGACCAAAGATATCTTCGCCGTCTCGATTACTTCTGTTGATGTCGAAAGGGTCTTTAATATCGCTAAAGATGTGATAACACCACGTAGATGCAGTTTACTTCCTTCAACAATATGTTGTAAGTTAGTCTATATATGGAGTAAGGAACCTAAATTCTCGAATGTTAATCGTCGATATTAATGTAATGTAGCAATCATGAGTTTGAGAGTATATGAGGAAGAACAGAAACGACAGGAAAATTCTATCAATGAGTTAGCCACTAGAAGCTAGTAAAATGAATCGGCTTCAGTTGGAGTAGGACAGAATATACGGCGATAATTCCTGAAATAGAAAAACTATTCATTTCAAACCTATTTTCAGAGCCCATTTTCAAACTATTTATTTGGGCTCCAAAAAGGTTAAGCTTTTGAAAGAGGCTCAAAAATGGGCTGAAAACAAGCCGAGCAGCCCATAACACAAGTCATGGGCTTAGCCCAGACCAGCCCATGTCAACCTCTAGATAGACAGTCCGAATATCCTTCCATAAAAAGTGGTATTTATATTGACTATCATCATTAAAAAGCCTGCAAATGTGGATGTTACTTGTAGTACTTATGGACAGGCTTTTTTCTCTGCAAAAAAAAAAAAAGGGCGAATCAAGACTTTCGCCGGAGCCTTCTGCAAAAATTGTTGAACGCAACTACCGGATGAGTACAGGGAGATACATGTGCTTGGTCGAAGGCGTCACGACAGGGTTTGGAGAGTAGTTACAGCCGAACTTGGCCAATCGAACCAACTAACGACCTGTTCCCATGCGAAAGGTTAATATCTGCAGGCTGGCTGTACCACCAACATCGAACATCCAACATTTACCAATGTTACGTTCCCATGTTTCGAGATGAGGATTGCGTACTCTAATTCGACATCCCTCCTTATTGGCCGGACTTCAGTTCCTTTATGATACGGCTTGCAGTCGACTTACAATTGAAGCCGGGATATATTTTTTTCCCGATATTTTTTCAGCGTCATATATACCCGCACCGAAAATCGGATGCCCACATGGGCAGAAACGCCAAGCCTTTCCTCTTTGCCATCCTGGCGATCTTCACAACCTCCTTCGTCGCTCTCACGGTCTATGACCCACGGCTCGTCAAATTCCATGTCGTTGATCGCTTCAAAGATCTTACATACCCCGCGCCGAAGCCGAATCATGTCGATAACACTGTCGTCGATGCCCTTCTACGCGACACCCAAATCGAGCCCCCGGTGAACGATACAGTGGCGCCGTTTTCACCACACGACGAACGCAATTTTATTATGACCGAGCAACAATGCGAAGCTTCATTCCCGGGACTTTACGTTGAGATTGAACGGGCGGTGGAGGATCGCAGGTCGAGACCCATCACGCTGGATGAACTAGAGTCGGTTAAGAATTCAACGTATGGGTATTTCAGGGGGATAATATATAACCAGGAGTTGTATGTCATGAGATTATCCGAACCAAACTTCTCCCGTGGGTTTGCAACTCTCATGGCTATGCACCGTGCGATTGTGACATCTCCTGAACCTCTTCCAAATATCGAATTCACCTTTAATACTGCGGATTATATCGATTTCGAACAACCCGCTGCCACGTGGACCTACGCGCGTCGTTCCAACGAGACTGTCAACTGGCTTATGCCGGACTTTGGATACTGGTCCTGGCCGGAACCAAAAGTCGGTTCTTATAATGAAGTCCGCCTCAAAGCCCGTCTCGCCGATGAAGCCATCCCCTGGGAGAAGAAGATTCCAAAGATTGTCTGGAGAGGCGCCACTCTTAAGCTCCCCGTTCGTCTGGCACTTCTTAACCAGACCAAGGGTGCCACGTGGGCGGACATTAAAGCTCTCGATTGGCAGAGCGCCGAAAGTAAGGAGAAGAACTTGCTAAGTATGTCAGATCACTGTCACTACCGCTTTGTAGCCCACACGGAAGGCCACTCATACTCCGGACGCTTAAAATACTTACAACAATGCCGATCGGTGGTGATAGCGCACAAACTGGATTGGATACAGCACTATCATTCCCTGTTAGTGCCAGATGGTCCAAACCAGAATTATGTAGAGTGTAAAAGAGATTTTTCAGATCTTGAAGATGTGGTGGAAGAACTAAGATGGGATGAAGACAAGGCGAAGAGGATCGCGGATAACTCCGTGAAAATATTTCGGGACAGGTATTTAACACCAGCTGCTGAAACTTGTTATTGGAGAAAGTTTATAAAGGGATGGAGGAGCGTGAGCTTTGAGCCGAAGTTGTTAGATGAGAAAGGGAACCTTCGAGGTGTCCCGATTGAGTCGTTCATCCTGGAGAGAAGGACGGATTGGGCGCCGTACCGATAATGTAATTTCTGATTTTCTACATTGGCATGTGTATATGTATTGGATGTAAGTCAGCACTTAGGTACCCAGGTAGTTGTAGGAACCTAATGGCTTCGTGATTGTTTTCTGAAGTTATTGTAATAGAGAATTTCCTTATTGGGAATCAAGAATTGGAGAAGTGAACGATAAATTTGGATGGATGCTAGTCTACACGAAAATAGGTAGTCCTTAAATAGACACGATACAGGATGAGGGAAAGAACGTCATGTTGTGTTGCGGTCACGTGGCAGCGGTGAAGCCCTGACCGTCTTCAGTTAGTCCAAATGGTGCAACGCACTTTTTACAACACAGCTCAAGGTCAAACACATTCTCACCGGCTGGAACGTATTTGAACTTCATGAGCTCTGTCAACTGAATAACATTCGCACTAACATCGACCGACATCGATATCGCCATTAGCATCAGCATCAACGCCGGTGGGCCCAAGGCCTCCCAGAAACTGATACATATCCAGTCCTTTTGAACAGTACTCTCAAGCTCAGGCTAATAAGCTAACTACATACAACGCATACACACGCCCGGTAGCTCTAGGTGCTTAGCTTCGAGCATCTGCAAAAGTCATCGCTTTACGCGTATCCCCATCGTCCCTATCATTGAGAAACTGGCCACGGTCCTCCTCGGCCATTCTCCATATTAGCCTGTCGGTGAGTTATAGCTGTTCCCAATACTATAGATATCTTGATCCTCACAGTTTCTTCCTAACCGGTATAAACGACTCTAATCATAACCTTTGCATTCCCTTTCAAAATTTCTATCTCATCGTTTCATCAATCAACCCCTTTGCATTTATAGCTCATTCGCTACTACCTTTAATAGCTTTGCTAATACCAAATCCTGGCTCAGACTCTTCGTTACCCTTCAACATAATGAACCTTTCCGACTTTCTCGAGGCGATCGCTCCACCAGTCCAAAGCGTTCCAAAACTAGTGTCATCGACTCACACAACAATTCCAAGGTACCCTCGTCTTCCCGAGGGCGGTTTAGCTGCGCGGAGAAATTGAAAACCTACTGGCGCCACTAATTTCCCAAGAGGCAAGGTTCTGTTGCTACCCTCGGGAGACCTATCACCAACCTGAGTGAGAGCTCCCAACATTAGAGGCCACCTAAATTTCTAACGATATTGAGTAGTTTCCCCGACTAGGAAAGATCTTGGATGGCCTGCTCGAGACGCTAGAGGAGGTCGATGACGGTGCTTGCGACGAAAAGCAGGTTGTTGAGAACGCTCCACTTGCCTATGAAAAGCCAGTGAGAATCCTTCTCAGGCATCTCTTTAGAATTAAGGCGGCATGGAGCAGTCATCGGTCTACTTATAATATTGGTGACAATAGACTCTTCATTGTAGGCAGCAGATCGGATAAAACCAACATTCCCCGCCTCGTCATCGAATACAAGACCCCCTAGGCGCTCGATGCGCCTAACGATTTAGCAAAATCCTTCAACGAGACAGTATCAACAACTGACTATGAAACATACTGAAATAGCAAACCGGTGAAAGCTGTATCACAATTGTACGGATACATGACTTTTAATAACTTAGAATTCGGTGTTCTTTGTACATACGGAAAGCTGTTTCTGTTTCAGAGAAACGGGAGCGAAGGTTTAAAGGTGTCCTCTGCATTCTATTTCTCTGATAAGGGTATTAGGAGTCTTGTTATTGCCTTGATTTGCATTTGCCATATGGTTTGTTAGACTGGGTTCTTTTATTTTTCGCCGATTGATGAAGGGCCTCGTGGAGCTCATATCCTATATCTCGACGAGGGGTTGGATTTCGACGGCCTATTCAGTGGGAGTCGCGAGTGTCGGTCTGGAAGGATATCCAGCTTCGTCTAGGAGAGCGAGTGAGCAAGAAATATGCGACTGTGGTCAAAGGCGAAATCAGACACAAGACCAATGACGCGTATACCAGAAAAAATCTATGATCTCACGACGCCTGGAAACCCTCAAAGGGCACACAAACAGAAACTTCGGGGTAAGCTCTAATTATTCTTCCAAAAGTGCGAAAATAAATTTGGCATTTTTTGTTCTGACGATAATCATTTCCAGGTATCAGCAGCTGCAAGAACTCCAAGGGAAGCAAATCGCGTTCCTCTACGCCGCTGGCGAGGCACAAAATATGTTAAATATTCTAGTGTTAGAAGGCTGTGGGCCGAATTCCAACGAAATTACAGAGCTCCCGCATCAGTTCTGGATAGAGGCCAAAGGGGCGCTTAGGGCAGTCCATAACGCGGGACTATTACACGGTGGTGTTAGACTGGAGAACATCGCCTACTCTGAGAAAGGTATCCGATTCGTCGACCTAGAGCATTCACGCTTGTTCTCCGGGGCGGCTGAAAGAGCTGTAGTTGAGGGTGAACTACGTCACTTGAAAGGCTCAAGAAAAGAGACCGGGAGGGCGAAGTGGAAAACGAAGAATCGACAGAACGCACAAGTCCAACAAGCGGAAGGAAGAAGAGGAGAATTGGAAGATAGACTAATGGAGTAAAGGCCTAGCTTCTAGAAAGAAGGTGGCCTTTCCAGTCTCGTTGTATGTTAATTGCTTTTGGTGGATACACTAGGATTCATCGATCGTATGAACCACTATACAATTGAAGTGGAACGTCTTTGTTAGCGACTATTTCAATTCTCGAGAGTATTCTCAACTTAGCGCCTCGGCCTTACTAAAGCTGGGCCTCCTTAATATCTAAGGTTTTCTAGTCTTTTTTTAATCTTTTTCAGTTACGTCGTCTTGATTTCGGCTTGGCCAACCAGCTTATGGTATTACGTATAAGGTATATTAGCCACCGGTTGCATCTTTCGACGATCTAGCTCATCAAATGATACGAGACGGACAAGTGCTCGCTTGAGTATAAATATAAGTACTTAGGCATTGATGTTTTTCGAGGCGCCGAACCTGCGGTACCGGCATAGGATAAATCAATGGGCGGAATTACAATTACGAATCTCTCAACATTCTAGTAACGAGACTAGAATCCCCATCCTAGCATCGACAAATACAAACTGGTTCCCCAATAATACGGTCGTAGTCTTGTTCTCAGGCGACAAATAGGGCGAAGGACTAGAGTGGAAGGCTTAGTCTTCAATAGTAGAGATTCCGTGGTAGATGTATTTTTGTATCAAAAAGTATATGTGTAGCGGATATGCGGCACCACCCATTTCGTCGGGCGAATGCAAGGCGCATGCGTCGAAAAGCCATATAGAAGCCTTGAAGTGGTGGACCTATTCTGTGCGAACCCGTTTACTTAATGTCTTTGTGATCAAGATTCAGGTGCAAAACAAGGCTCGTGGGTTGCAAGGAAATATATTAGAAAAAATGGTGAAAGAGAAGTTTATGGTCCGAAACGGAGGCGGCGGATTTGGGGTATTCAGAAGTGCAGCAGTTGATTTCGATTTTGTTTGATCGATAAATGCTCCGCGATGAATTTCCACGAAAACGCGCACTTCCCGCATCATTTCCCGTGAAAAATATCGTTTGAATAAACGAACGTGAAGGAAACCCCAAGAGCCTCGACGGAGATCGGGCCCACCTCGAGACCCTTGTCAATCTCGATTTAGATATCCATAGATACACGATATCGATTCTGTTGAACGGCCCTGGAATTTGCAGAATTCTAAAGTAAGTCGGGGTTTAGGACTGTGAAGGTACGGCCTCGGTGGAACAAAATATGCCGCCTTGCTACGAGATATTGAGGAAGGAATTTGGGGCGAGGGGGGGGGAAACGAAAACGAAGAAAATTTGAGAGAGAAAAAGAAAACCTTGAAAATCGGAATTTGATCTAGTCAAAGGAATTTGGAAACCACCAAATAGATATTTCTCAGAGAAATTCAGTTGTATACAAGGGTTATGACAGCCAGTCGAGCCTTCAGCTGGCACGAGGTGCATATGCATAGTGTTGACTCTCGGTTAACGGAATCCAGGCCGATCTAGTTGCCAAGCTGGCTTTCCTTTAGTGGCCAAGGGCTGTTGTCCCGAACAATATAGTTTTAACACTGCAAGATGGTTTCGTCTATAACCTGTATCGTGTTATAGACCTCCTATAGATTCCTAATCTGCCAATATCGTCAGCATTATTATAAAGCTTAAGTTAACTTAGATCGTCGCACCGTTGAAAATGGAGGCGAGATTGTTCTAGACTCCGCGGCCTTGTACCATGATATATCTTGGCATGCCAATTTAAGGGTTTGGTGGACCCTTTCTCGAATATGATATCTGCTTGTGGTATGAAATGACGAACCGGGGAAGCCAACTGGGTGGATATTATTATCAGCACGTTTGGATAATGCCTTACGACGGTTCAGGAGCCTTGGGCCGAGTTTTGGCCATCTGGCTGACCCCTTGGTTCTGGCTATGGTTACAGAAGCTAGAAGGCTTGGCGAGAAGACGCTAAGATAGTGAACGAACCCCAACAAGCCCTGCATCCGGAGTTTTGCATATTGCACCAATTACCAACGCATGTTCGTAGATGTATTTTTGAAATAGAGTTCTGATGGATTGCAGATGTTTTTTTTCTTTTGTATCGCATAAGAAACTTCGATCTCGAGATCTCAAAGCCGGCGTAAATACAGAAGGCAATCTTATGCGTGGATATTCAACAAAACTCGATTAATTTACATTCACGTATACGTACACATAATATTCTTCAGACAGAGGATGGAGCAAGTGATGCGTCTTGGTAGACCAACATGACGCAGTGTGGAGAATCGTGGCAGGCATGAACGATTTCCTGTCGTCCAGCTCGAGATGTCCAGTATATAGAGGTCCTGAGTACGAGATAACATATCTGAACAGTAATGCCGAGATTGAACATTTATTTCAATATTTCCGCCAATAATAAATAGATTCTTAAGACGCTGGTTTGGTAGTCCAACCTGCACGCCAGAACAATTCCAGGAGTTAACAAGCGAATCTAGTTCCAGGGTGGCCTAATCTGGATTGGTTGTTTCGTTTCTTACTCGGGTATATCAGTATCCTAAAATCTGTAGTAGATTGATATTGTATACTATAATACAGATCCCATAACTGTATATATTAATGGGGTATATTTTTCTCGCCTAGGTCAATGTTTTTTTTAATTTTGTCAATGAATTTATATATGTTATCTGGATATCTCTGAACTAGCCCGGGGCCGGATACGGTGACGATACCGCGCAGCTGCTGAGTCTGACACATCCCGAAACTAGAACCTGGCACACCGCGCGATCAAATTTAAGTCTCTAAGCTGGTGGGCTCCCCAAGCCCATCACAATATAACGGTATTTATCACATCGCCAACGCAAAAAGGATTAGTGGGCTATCCGAGGATCGCAAGTTTCCCCACATTGAAGTACCCATATCTGAACAGCGTTATTGGTATTTTGAATTGGACACATGCATGCATGGCCTACATCCTGACGGGGACTGTATACGCGTGACAGTATTCGCTCTGATTCCGTCTACTGATAACGTGGATAACCTGATTTCAGCACGTTAATTGACGAACTAGGATGGCGCTTCAAACCTGACTGTCAATCCGAAGCGATTAATCATTGCTCTATCATCTAAACCCGAAAACGAAAATGCCTTGTGGTACGACATGGCGCTAATATTGCAAGTAGAGACTCTATCGACAAACGTGTATATAAAGACCTCATGGCTACTAGATCAAACACCCTTTTCTACTCGCCACTAGCGCTGCAGCCCCCTCGGTCGCACAAATCAGAGCCCATCTGTTTGTTTAATCATTCCTTCAGCCACTCCTTGAGCATATTAACGCTATACTTCCCTCATTTAGATATCTGTCTTCACTCATTAAAATTTTCCGGGTAAAATCCGAGACACTCTTTCGAAATGCATTTTTCCACTCTTTTCACAGCCGCTACAGTTGTCCTTGTGGGCCTCACAGATCTTGCGTCTGGCTACTGTGTGTTCGTCGATGCTTGGGGAAGCACTAGACTAGGGATCCACGGCTACGGCCTCGGATTTGGACCTTTTACTCCACGAAAGGGTACCTATCTCGTCCCTCATCAGCGCGACGTAGCGGTTTTCGACCAACGGGTGGTCCATACTTGGGAGAATAAATCATATAGACCAAATGGCTGCGGTTGTACGGCTCAGAGTGTCGCCAACTGGTATTCTGCCAACAACAAGATCCTCTGGAAACAGAAAGGGAACTGGTTGTTCAATCAAATCAGCCCAGCTAGCGCACATATTGCCGTGAAGAAACACGTTGACTATATGGTTTTGTCGGAAACTAAAAAGATCACAAGAAACTGCCTTGCTACCGGGGGAAAGAACCTCAGGACCGGTATCCCGAAAGTCGCCGCCGGGAAAACACTCACCATTCTCTCAGTACGTATAAACTATCTCCAATCAGTATTGTTTTGAAGTATGCTAAAACGCAAGCGCCACTATGGCTAAATCGGGTATACTTAGTACCAAGTCAATCTTGATGGTGCCGGTCCATTCTATTGTAAGATCGACTTCAAGGGAAATGGGAATACTTGGACTAGAAATCTCGAAGTGGTGGGCTGTAGGGTGAACGGCAAACATGTTGGAAAGAATTGTCCTGGTGATCCAAAGACTAGTACAAATTTGTGGACAGTCGGTAAGGTTCATGCTTTCCAAGTTCAGTTGCCACCCGGCTTGAACTGCCAGGGGAAGTTCGGAGCCAATGGTAGAATCACGGATGTTTGTTTAATATGATGTGAGAACAAGGTTGCGTAAGACTTAAGACTCGACTATCTTTCTCGTCATTGATACTGTGGTAATTTTCTAACTATATTGTGATAAAAACGGGCCTTTCGGTGGATGTGTTCCCGTCCAGCAAATCAGACTACCGTTAAGTTTGTCACTAAGACGGTTGGCACAAAGAAGGTGATAACGAAGGTTCCGATCACCAAGTCTGTCACCAAGAAGGTCGTGGTTTCCCAGAAAACGGTTAGGGCCACTGTTGCCAAAGTCATCAAAGTTCCAATCAAAGTCACCGCCAAGCCCCCTCCTCCTAAGATTAGGGTTATCACTGTCACCGCAGCGAAGACCGTTATTTATGTTATCAAGGGCGGCGTCAGGACCCCATCTACAGTCAAAAAGGGTGACGTCGTTACCGTCACTGAGTCTGTCAATGTGCCAACAGCCAAGACCGTTACCACTACTGTCGTCGAAGAGGAAGTATTTGAGGACGAGGTCACCGAAAAGGGTGGCGATGAAGATGGCGATGTTGAGGACGAACCCGAAGATGACAGCAACAAAATCATTGGCAAGGGTGGAGACCCCGACCAGACGCCTACCGACGAGGAGGTCGAAGCTGCTATCGGCGGAGAAGATATTAGCGACGAGGAACGCGAGAAACTCAAGGAAGAGAAGATTAGCAATGATTCTAAGGAGTTGCTCGAAGAAGCCAATAAGACCAAGGACACTGAAATGGAAGATGATGAGGAAGATATTAGCTATTTCAAGAAGCTTAGGTTCCGTCGCGCTTAAAGCTCCTTGAATTTCACGAACTCTCGGCTGCAAGGCCACAATGCTCACTCTCAAGTCAGTGGCGGGAATTGATCAATATGTATTGTTGTTATGTATACATGTTCTGAAGCTATGGAATCATGGTAAAACGAATAAATGAAACGTTATCAAGTTTAAAATGAGACAAGTGGAATATTTATCGAAAAATTATACAAGCAGCGCTACTACTAGATTACTGGCACAGGTGTTGTATTGTGAGAATGAGATTCTTAACAATGCTATATCGCATGTAGAATCGTTCAAAATTTCTACCCAAAGTCGAAAAAAAAAGAACGAGAACAAAATGGTAGGCTCACCTAACGCAAAAAAATGCAACAACAAAATTTTTTTTGCAAAAGATGTATCTACAACAGGCGCGATTCCCACGTCGTCACCGACCGTAGTACTGAGCGCCCGGTATCGGGCTTAAATAGGGCAGAGCAGACGGGATGCCTTGTAATCCAGATCCAATGGTCGTAGATGAAAGTACCAGATTGAAAAGGCTATATGAAGTGTGAATGGTTGAATGTGAATCTTACAAGAAAAAGAAAATCACTCGGTTCTAAGCTAGAATGAAGGACTGAGAGAAATCTTAGCGTTTATTTCGAGGCTATTTTAGCGACCCGAGGAAGACTTTCCCTAGATTGATAAAAATGTGACAAGAAGTCAACAAAAAAAAAAAAAAGGAAGAAGAACCTACGGCAGTTGCGATTCGCGCATGGTCACCCACTGTACTACTGAGCTACCAGTAAGAGGCTTGAGTAAGGCAGAGCGGACGGGATACCCTATTGACCTCTTCATATGGCCGTAGATGAAAGATATCAGTCGAAAATTGGAATCGAAGTCGTCGGTCTCAAATTCTAATGGTTTTCTGTGAAGTTTGACCTAGCTCAGTTGATATGCGTATTTTAACAATAAAACAAAGGGATTAATCAAGAACTATTGGACTTTTGATAGAGTATTAAATTAAATTGCTATATTTCAGTTTTGTTGATTACCAGAACTATTTTGATTGTCTAATCCCTGATAAATTTGTGAAGCTCGATTCGAGCAATGAATATGTGTTGCCTGACGTTGGAAGTTGAATTTTGAAGATCGACATTTTGTGTGGCGGTGAACAACACTGTGGCGTAGTCTTGGCGTTTGTCAGGGCAAATGCCCTCGCTTACCGGATTTGGTGGGTAGCAAATAGTTGAAGAAAATATGCGTTTCGCAGCTTCGATTTTCACATCTCGATATCATCAATCATCAAAAATTATCGGCTTCATACCGCCAACGACGACAATCGCCTTCACGACCTTAAATAGCCTTACTTCATCTATAAGAAGCAATGGGGGTTTCCAAGGTGATTAACTTTAACGACTCTGCGAATTTTTTTACGGCTTTGAGACCGGACCTCGGAGGATGGGAATGCTGATGGGATGAGGGTTATAGGCCAACAAAGCAATTTACTTCGAGAAGCTCAAGGGCCTCCTTGAGAACTACAAGTCCATCTTCATCGTCACCGTCGACAATGTACGTATTACCCGACCCCAGGAACCTTAAATACTAGGGAGAGAAGCGGGGCACTAATCGGATGAATAGGTCTCCTCCCAGCAGATGCACGAGATCCGTGTCGCCCTCCGTGGTGAGGGTGTCGTCTTGATGGGCAAGAACACCATGGTTCGCCGTGTCATCCGTACCCTTATCGGTGACAACCCAGAGTACGAACGTCTCTTGCCATACGTCAAGGGCAACGTTGGTTTCGTCTTCACCAACTCCGAATTGAAGGAGACCCGTGACAAGATTCTCTCCAACCGTGTCGCTGCCCCAGCTCGTGCTGGTGCCGTTGCCCCTGTCGATGTCTGGGTCCCAGCTGGAAACACTGGTATGGAACCCGGCAAGACCTCCTTTTTCCAGGCTCTTGGTATTCCAACCAAGATTGCTCGTGGTACCATTGAAATTACCAGCGATCTCAAGCTCGTCGAAGCTGGCACCAAGGTCGGAGCTTCCGAGGCCTCGTTGCTCAACTTGCTCAACATCTCTCCCTTCACCTACGGTATGGGTGTTTCGCAGATCTACGACCAGGGTCAAGTGTTCGCCCCAAGCGTTCTCGACGTCGACGAGAAGGATTTGATCGACAGATTCTTGACTGCCGTCAAGACCATCTCTTGCATCTCTCTCGCTGCCAACTACCCAACTCTCGTCTCCGTCATGCACTCTCTCGTCAACAGCTACAAGAACGTTCTTGCTGTTGCCATTGAGACCGAGTACGAGTGGGATGAGATCAAGGAGCTCAAGGATAGAATTGCCAACCCCGATGCCTATGCCTCCGCCGCCCCAGTTGTTGAGGAATCCAAGACCACTGAAGCTGCTCCAAAGGAGGCTGAGAAGGAAGAGGACGAGGAGGCCTCTGATGAGGACATGGGTTTCGGTCTCTTCGACTAAACGGACCTGTCGCTTACCTCTCAATAATTGCTTCATGAATTTTCTTATTGTTCTATTTTTTCATTTTCAATGTCTATATAGGTTAACGATTCTGTGTGGATTTGTTTTCCCATTGTATTTATGAAAATGGGGATTATGGGCAACCGTATGATAATGAAATGAATAAAAGGAATTCATGAATGAAACTCGATGCTTTTCCGCATTAATATTAGGCATTGGAACTAGTAGTAATGCAGCTGTCACATTGTTAGTAGTCAGTCGACAGCCACCATTCGCTTTTGCTAACTGAGCTCCGATACGCTCAAGTTAGTCAACGACCTGCACATATTTGCACACCTCTCTTATGTGCTCTATATGCATAGTCGTATAGTACACTTTAGCCTATAGTTTCTGAGGGGTTATAACGTTACTACCTTGAGCCTCATTTTTAGTCCCAGGGACTCCGACAGCATCTAAGATTTAAATATTTTCTAGACTTGTTCGAATAACGACTTCGCGAATATAGCCCTAGCCGACATCCGCGATTGCGATCCAAGAATGCGAATATAGGATTCAACTGACTCGTTGCCCTCTAACAAAATGACATTCAAACATTTCTTTACCATGATCCTGCAAACTTGTCCTGCATAGTCAGCGTTTTGTCATACCCACCCAAGCACCAAAAGTTCTCTTACCCTCGTCATAATATTTGACTTTCCGTGTGCCAATTAATAACGCTTGGTAACTCTGCTTACCGGCGGCTGACAAACGGACCAGGGTGCTCACCTAACCGGACCAGGGTAGCTGGCGAGATGGTGATAGAGATCCAACATTCCATTCGTTCGAAATAGCGTCTCCGCATCGGGACTACCGTATCCGGGAATTGTTTGCATACAGGAGTCAAATTAAACATCCAGTGCATCCATTGGATGTCGCTAGTCCAATCCGATAGAAATCTACCGGCCGGTGCACGAACGTGACACGATTTTGATTGAGTCCGCGCCACGACCGTAAGAAATAATTGTTCCCCGTAGTTATAACATTTCCAATGCTTTGTGAGCTTTTCATAATGTCAGGTACTGGAGATTCGATTAGACAGCATCATGCCACCGGAATATCTACCCAAACGGCCCATCCCACCCGACCTCTTACGCCGGTGGGAACCGATTACTACTGATTACTATACCACAGCAAATGGTTTAGTCACCTCCCCTTAGTTCTTAGGCCAGCCGAAACTAGTCCGTCTTCAGCCCATTCTTTTCGGTGGCGGTTAGCTAATCAGGAACCCTGCAATCGTATATGTCATGACGAGGCCGGGGTGGAGCTGGTTCGTTCGTAACACCAGGCCGACCCCACCACTTCGAGTTACTGTTAACTGATAGCGGGGATATGATGGCGGACTACACTCCGAAAACCTTCCCAACGGAAATAAAAATAAAAAAAAATACAGGCATGATTGACTTCCACTAGCCGAGCTAGAAGCTTGTGCGGGGCCATGGGTTAAAAGCAAAAGTCAATGGGGAAGCTATGCTTAGCTCTGGAAGCGGAGTATAAAGAGTGTATCTTCCCCCGCCTGGAGGTTTGGATTCGAACTCTTCTTTTCCGAAACATTGTTTTATCATTCTTCATATCCATTCCAAAGCTATTACTCGATACCCCGGATAACGGATCAGTTGCTGTTGTTAAAAACCCCGACAGATACCTATATCACATAATATCAGACACAATGGCTCCAAAGATCGCTATCGTCATCTACTCCATGTACGGGCATATTGGTATGTGGAGTCACCTACCTTTTTAATATGAATAAGTGAAGGGCAATCAACTGATTCCATGCATTTGTTTAGCCCAACTTGCCGAGGAGGTTAAGAAGGGTGTCGAGGCCGCTGGTGGCTCCACCGAGATCCTTCAATTGGAAGAGACTCTCCCGGAGGAAGTCCTCACAAAGGTATTACCAAGTCTCTAGAGTTGTATTGGTTACCCTACCTAACTATATTTGTATTTGGCGTAGATGTATGCTCCACCCAAGCCATCTTACCGCGTCGTTTCCGACCCTAAGGATCTCCTCGAATATGATGCTTTCCTTTTCGGCATCCCCACTCGTTATGGTAACTTCCCTGCTCAGTGGAAGTCCTTCATCGATAAGACTGGCGGTGTCTGGCAGACCGGAGGCTACTACGGCAAATACGTTGGTCTTTTCATTTCCACCGGAACCCTCGGTGGCGGCCAGGAATCCACTGCCATTGCTGCCATGAGCACACTCGCTCACCACGGAATGATCTATGTTCCATTGGGATACGCCAAGGCCTTCCCAGAAATGACTGACTTGACTGAGATCCATGGTGGTTCCCCATGGGGCAGTGGTACTTTTGCTGTAAGTTTTGTTCTAGAATTTTTAACTTTTGTCCCTTTCTACCAAGGGGCATCCGCTAACTAATTATTTTCAACTATCCAGGGGGCCACCGGAGCTCGCCAACCCTCTGACAAGGAAAAGGAACTCGCCAGAATCCAGGGCAAAGCCTTCTACGAAACCGTCAGCAAGGTTAACTTCTGACTAGCTAGCGATACTGACAAAATTGAGGCTAACGGCGACTCTACTAATAACGGAGCGGGTCCTTCTGCAAAAAATGGTACTCATAAGGAGGAACAACCACCAGTAGCAGAGGCACTTAGGGAAGGAAGATCCTCAGAAAAGTTTTGTGGGTTGAAGTGTAACTTGCAGTAAAAGAACTGCTATGCACACACGCTCTTTGTCGGTTTCTTGCTTCTCGGTCTTTTATGGATTCTGATGCTTCTCAGCGGTCTTTTGTACATTATCGATAATAATAATAAATCACGCCACGTTATGGAGTGGTAAATTGTATCTGATCGAGGGTCATACAGAGTAATAGTACCGTGAAATCGTCGCATTAAATATTACAGATGAGTATATATAGCTATGGTATCTTTAAACAAAAGCTTAGGACGAAAAAAATGTATCGCTCGAACCGGCCAGACATCCCCCCTAAAATCGAGAAGCATTCTAGACATTAAGCTTCCACCCCTCCTCTGTAACTTCGGTCTCTCCACCAACATCTCTCTCGCTCAACTTTCCATTCATACCCAACTTCTTCTCAGTGACCCAGACTCTCAACCAGACCAGTCCCTTCACAATGCAAAACAATATCGTAGTTCCAGCCAAAATTCCGACGCAATATGCAGCAGTTATACCCGATCCCTTGTTATTAGGGTCGAGAAAAGAGTATGTGTAGAATCCCTGAGTGGATTTTGTGATATATGCGACACCAAGGTAGCCACCAAGAATAATGATGAGCCAGGGAATGTGAGCCCATGGCATTGGCTCCGTGCGCGGGATGATAACTTCAAGGAAAGCAACACCAGCGTTAAGAGCATGGACAGAGATCTAATTTGATAACATTTTCATTAGCAGCCATTACTTGTGTCTTTACATATTACATTCTTCCGCATGCAAAAGAAGAAATTCAAATTCCTCGACTGTGCATGTGTAGTGAAAACAAACTTACATTACTCCAAGCATCATACTCATCTCCAAACTCATCAAACAACACCGCCCAATAAACCGCTGTCACAGTCCATGGCAAAACTGTAATCGTCGTATAAAATACTCCGTGCAAAAGCTGAAGCGATTTCGGCCAACTCTCTAGCCACGCCTTTCCATACTTCCAATAACTAAACGTATGCGCAAGACTGACGAGCAGGTAAAAGGTGATTCCCCAATATGTGAGCCATGTGAAATAACTGAAACGCGAACCTGCACTGTCGGGGCGAAGGGCATTGGCGATGATGATCACTAGGACGGAGTAAAGACAGAGGAGAGCGCGATAGGCGAGGAAGACTGGGGAAGGAAGGAGCCAGGAGCTGAAGTAGCGGGATTGGCGGTGAGAGGGGGAGATGTGGTTTAATTGGTAGAACTTGTTCATATTGGCTCTATGGACCTGTTGGTGCGTATATAGTCGGGGTATGTTGGTAGTCTATGGCCGAGAAGGCCTGTTAGATGTCGCGAAATGCTAACCTCAATAACGGCGAGGAACAAAAGAAAGAGTACAATCAAAAAGATACAAACTGACAGCTTCCTAGGGGGTATTAATATCGGTCCCCAAGCGCCTCCAGCCCTAACGTTAGTTTGAAACCCACCCAGTTTTCTGGTCGTCCCCTCAGCCCTTCCTTTCTGGTTCGAATGTTCTCCTCAAACTGTTTTTTTCGGCTTCAGCCTAGACAAAATTCACAAGTCCAGCTGACACATCCCGCTAAGCAGGGCGTTTTCCGTACTGTTCTGCATTGGCCTTCTGTTTCTCCCTTCGGTAGCATGCTTTTGCGGGGAGATTGCGTCCCAGGAAGGGAAATGTTTGCAGGGGTATGGGTTCGATGCACACGAGACCCTGGATTTCACTATTTTTTGTGTGTGTCAAGCAGTGAGACTTTTCGATGGTATGGTGCGTCTGTTTGGAAATTTGAACTGCCTTCTTCTCCTTGGCACGTGCTTTTTGGGGGAATATAGGTTCTTGGTATTGTGCGATAGTGATAACTTGTCTTTCGACAGCCTTTAAATTTTCGGCCCGCCGAAAATACATCCCGTTCCATGGAAAAAGCCACGGGTGAAAACCAAACCATAAAGATGGAAGGCACCGAACAAACCCATCCATCCAGTTTAGGAAATGTTACGGGATGCTACGTTCCTTGAGGTTTCCGCGATTAATAAATCAAAAATTCGTCATTCAGGCACTGGTTGATAGGGAGATGTGTCGAATTTCGGGTTACTAGCCATGCTTTGGGAAAGTGGTCGTGTTTGCGGTGTTTTGGTGGAAACATCTTGGCTGGGGGTAGAGACTGGGGTGGTGTGTGGTATTTTTGTTAGGACAACGCGGTTTTTTGGGAGCAGGTGTGGGATTTGTCGTTTCAACAGACGAACGAGTTATGGTAGTTACGGGATCAGGCCAGACTGTGCTGGTGGTTTAATAGAACAACTGTGGCGTCAGATTTGCGGATTTAAATTCGAAATGGAAGGTTGGGCTAAAGAAGAAGGTTTATTTTCCTAGATGATTGAAACTATAAACATTGGTAGTTGAAGGCCTAGCAGCCCAATGTCTTCCTCGTCCGCTACAGAGCCGTACGAAAATGTTCATGACGATTGGTGTCTAACTAATTATGCGCTACTTAGTACTTCTCTTTCTGATAAAAGGTTTTTTATTCTAAGTCTTGTTCGATTTGATTGCCTGTTCGTCTTATTGTATAAATTTGCCTTTTTTTTATCAACTTTAGATATCATCTATGTTACACTAGCTTTATCCACTTTTGTTGATATCCTATATCAAACGTTACACGGACTTCAACCGATTTCATTACTACTTTTCAATTTATCTATCGACATTCATACCCAAAATACGAAACAGAGGTCTACATGTTTCCTAAATCGCCCTCTTAAACGGCGGGTCTCTCCAGCTTATTTACATGATACAACCACAACCCGAAAATTGCCTTCTTGCCTTCACTAACCTGATTCCAATCTGTTCCAGATGAGATTTCTGCGCGAGGATCATCCAGATCGTTACAGAACTTATTGTAGTCAACGAGATTCCCAACATGCTTGTTATACATTTCTGTGACTTTCTGGGCAAGCACATTACCCTCCGGCTTCCTGAAGGCGGTTCGAAGGCCGGCAATAAGTCTTTCGGCATATTTATCGTTTTTGATGATGTCTTGCTCGCCAGTCATGTTGATAGGTTTGGGATTCGCAAGTTGTTTGTAAACGTGGGTGTCGATATCTTTGATTAAGTATTTAACGCCGACGAAACGTTGTTGCTGTGGGTATTTTTCGTCATTAGCGCTTTAATCTCGTGTTCTGATAGATATTGCGTATGTAACCCACGTTCATCAATCTCCAGAGACGGTAGTCCTTTACTGTGGCGGCCCATGCTGATGGACTTTTGAGGATTGTTAGCGTCCTTAAACTGAAGCAACATAAAAGCCATGGTAGGATGTTTACTTTGAACAAAGGATAGTGTCACCACCTCTGGCACTCCAAGCCAAGCGAACTTCCTGGTCTAAACTGACGTTCCCGGCGGTGCTGCTGTCATAGTTGGTTTTGCCAAAGTTACCACCTCCACCGCCGTATGGGGATTGAAGGCTAAGCCCGGCAGCGATTCTGGTCTTATTCTTGGTTTGTGCGAGATTTGAAGACTCTTCGGTTGTGACATCTTGAGTGCTGTACAAAAACCCACCAAGTGTGAAGCTTGTGGCCAACACGCTGCCTATAGGGTGAATCTCGTGGTTAGCTACGCATATGCGATGTAAAAGTGAAGGTGATGAGCCCCTAAAACGCACCATATTTTTGATAGAACTTTTCTGCGCCCTCTTCGTCAGTGACACGGTAGGCGTCTGCCTTGCATTCGTCGGTCAATTCCAGTGAGTCCGAATCTAATTCTACAGTTACTCGAGGGAACTGATAGCAACTCAGTTTGGTCCTTTGGAGAAGACATCAAAATCGGCTCAAGAATTTTAAAAAAGAGACTAACACTGTATATGGCAACTAAAGATTTGACCATTGTTTCGGAACGGTTCTGATTTGCATGACTCTGCTCTTTTGCCAATGAGGCGCTAACGGATACTGGTATTCCGAATGTGCTATTGTTGTGGCGTTAGCTAGTGTTCGTGGAATTAGAGAGTAAAAGTTTGAGGAGTGGTCATCTGTGGACTCACGCATTTGCTTCTATAGCTACGCTACTAAATCCTTCTTTAAGCATTGTTGTTTGAAAGTTGTGAGAAATCTCTGTAACTGAGATTTCTGCGTCATCGTAGACATAAAATGGTGGGATTGTGGGCAAAGAGCTCTTTACGGCCACCGGGGCCTCGCTTTTTAGAACCTTTGCTTCGTTTTTTGGCGCCAGCACCGGCTCTTCCGGCTTGGGATGATTGGATCTTATCTTGAAAGCTATAACAAAACATCCGTTATCAGTGAGTCGACTTAATACTATCGTAACTTAACGATCTAGCCGGGTTGGCTCCTACCTCTCTTTGGAGCTTTCACAATTGTCCTATCATTAGCACTATAATAGTATCCATGGAGTGCGCGATTATTAGATAAAATCCTATCCCATTGTTGTTCCGTGAGATCAGCTGGTTCGGTAAAGTCCTTCCCCGAGTTGGTGGCCCAATTTACGCTCAAGCTAGCCAACTGGCGATGTTTTTCATCAAGAGTTGGTAACGATCCAGGAGTAAGAGTTGGTTCTGCGATCTTTTCAACAAATTCTTTGAAAGCGGATTGGTCTACTCCTGAAATAAGTGGCTTTTCCTTTTTACCGTCCGTAACCTGGACTTTGAGCGTCTTGACCTCGATAAATGATGGATTGTCAAGGTTGTCTTCCATTGGTTGGTCTTCAGATTCTCCCTTATCACCCTGGCCTCCAGTGTCATTTCCATTTCCAGACTCCTTCTTTTCAATTTTTTGAAATTGTTTAAAAAGTTTCAGAATGGCTTGGCCCTATTGGAAGTAAAAGGCTTCAGTATCGAACGATAAAAGACTGTAGATATCAAGGACCGTACATCTGAAAAGAGGGACATGTAATAGTCCAGGGTAGTAGAATCGTCAAGACGAGCCTTCCCGTCAACTGTAAAGAAGAGCTTGCTAGAACTAAACGTGGACGTAGGAAATTAGTGAACCTTAGCCACAGATTAGAAAAGATTGAGCGTATTACTGACATTCGACATTTGGAGCGAATCATTCCAAGGGAAATTTGGTTGGGCTCCCCAGATTCGAATGAGGTGTTTGCGAATGACGGGTAGATAGTATCATCGGTACTTTGCACCGTGATATGAAACTGGACTTTAGACATCGCAGCGAATATAGCTATGGGGTGGATAATATATGTATTTTACGCTGCACGGAAGCAAGAAGGTAGATCTGTTCTCGATCTTGAAAAATGTTCTAAGGCAAACAGATTCTTAGTTTCGCAGGGCCTCTCAGAGCTGAGAGAACCTCTTAGGTCTTGAAATAGGGTTCTACAGCCTTGAAGCTGAGGGCAAGCCTCTTTATATGGATTTTCTAGCAATCGTACATGCGAAGTCTCGACCGAAGACAGAGGGTTAAAGGTTTTATTATGTACAGCTATACAGGTAGTCCTAGATAATCCAGTCTCTAACTTTCTTACCATGCGTATAGTAGAGTTCCTTGAAAACACAAGAGTACTTTGGCAGAAGATCCAAGTTCCCACACCACCGCTCTAAGGTCGTAGAGATCTCATATCAAACATTGGGTTCGTTACGCTGGGCGTTGCCAGCAATTGCGAGAGGGAAATGGGTTGGTCAACGTGCATCGTCGAGCCGCGTTATTCCCTTCCAAGTCGTGAATCCGGAAATATTAGGGACGTAAAAGTGGAGTACTCGACGATATTTCGCATTCGAGCCTAGCAATTGACGTCAATTAGACCCTTTTAGATACGTGGCAGATCTAGAATGTCTGTTGGGACGATTTCCTGCTTCGTTTTTAATTCGTCGAACTT
Organism: Arthrobotrys flagrans; assembly: GCF_004000055.1. Classification (NCBI taxonomy): domain Eukaryota; kingdom Fungi; phylum Ascomycota; class Orbiliomycetes; order Orbiliales; family Orbiliaceae; genus Arthrobotrys; species Arthrobotrys flagrans. The sequence goes on from NW_027137556.1 coordinate 4,124,803, forward strand.
AGCGAATTCGAAGCGGAGCTCAAATCTGTGTCGACAGCTGGAATTTAACACGGCGTGCATAATTCGTATGCAGGAAGAACATTGGCGACAGCCATTCAGCGGACCGACCCGAAAATTGTGACAAATTAACCTTCAACAGTTGCGATAACCTGGTCCTGTTTTAAATGGCCTTTGCTTTCGGGATAGTTAAGATTCTACGTCTTCAATATCTTGGGTTTGACATAGGGCTTCGGATAAATTGTAGAAAACCCTGTTATGTACACTTAAAACTAAGAGAATCAAATATGCTAGATCGAACTCTACGGAAGCAGGAAATCTCTACGTTTTTGAATCGATCTCGATGACGATTCTCCGAGGAAATGCTAGCCAGTACCGCACTGTATTACGCATTGCTTATGCATATGAGAAATTTGAAGTCCTGCCGCCGACCTTGCTAGCCTCCAAACCCCATGTATATTCAAGTCATAGCGGGAGCATATGCGTATAGTCTATTCCCAAAACTGAAATTATTTGAAGGACGACTGTCTTAACTTAACTTGTGGTGGATAAGCGATAGATCTTCGTGACTTCGGCCAATAACAAAATACTATCTTCCGAAATTTGGGTGCTCTAGACCTATCATGTTTGGACACATCCGCAGATTTATAGTACTCAAAGTTCACTCAACTGGATAATCTAGATAATATACGAATCGATTGCGTATGCATATAGGAATTTGAGAACGACTAGCTGGGGCAAACAGATTCTGACCATATTACGAAATTAGATACACGATAAAAAAGTCTTCCGAATTGTGAGGAATTTGGTTAAGCACCCAGGGTTGCCCAAAAACTTGCAGGCCAGCCCCGAGCCTATTTGTATGCGATGGCCTTTGTGGAGCATTGCCGCACTCCTAGGCAAAATTTGATTCCTGGTTTGGAATTCAACCACAGGCTACACCGAATGGGAACCTTTCTACTTTGTTGTGTCGAAGTTTTGGTTATAAAGGCGTACTTTCCAAATTTTTCGTAGAATGAATCTTAATTTTATTCATCACGTTGCCCACAACCTAAGCTACTACGATAATTCGAAATTTCCCATTATATCCCCTTTATTTTATCGCCAAGGCCCAAACTTAGTTTAATTGTATCAAACATGGGTGTAACAACTAACTGGGTGCCCGTAACCGAGGAGGACAAGAAGTTGGCTCAGGCCATCTCAAAGTTGGCCGAAAGTCCCAAAGATGTCTTCGTTATTTATACCGAGCCAACAGGAGAAGTGAAGAACAGATTCATTTTGAACTCCCAGGGGATCAATGGTACATTTTCTAATACATCGACGGCTTTCGGTCAAGTTGTTTCTTACTAAACACAGAAATTCCCCTTTAGCTGACCAGTAACCGGTAATAACAGATCTCCAGAAATATGTACTCATGGGTATGCAATTCCCGGGCGACAATGCGAAGTTCGAGGCAAAGATGCCAAAGTCTTACTTTGCTACAATAACGAAAATCGATTCCACAATCTGGGAGGTAAGATATAATCTTCGATCTTTTCATTGAGACCCTCCCGATGTCCTACGCACGCGCGAACTGTTGAGACTAATAGAGATACGCATACAGCGGACGCGAGACGAGTTTGTTAAAATCTCCGTTTCCTGCAAGAAATTCCACGATGAGAATCTATATAGAATCTGTAAGTATAATATACTCCCTGCCAGTCATATCGCTCGACGGTGTAAGTATCAGGCTGATTAGGGTTATTGATAAAGTAAACGCCGCTTCTACCACCCGCAACTACGCAGGAAGAGCTTTACACGACCTCTCCGTAGCTAAATTCGTCAACCTTCGAGAGAATCTTCTTATTTTACTAGACGAAAAGTATAGGAGGGCACCTCCAGATGAAGATTACAAAGATGCTCGCGATGCAGCCGTTCGAACGCTAAAGAAACTGGAACGAGATGCCAAGTCTTCCAAAGCTGATCTTGTAGAAATTATTAATGGTCTTCGAGTAGTAGGTTTTACTTACCTTCTTGCAATTCGGAAAATGCTAACCAGTGTCCTTTGCGCTATAGTTCAAGGGTGAGACCGAGATTTTAAGAACGGATATTATGGCTCTTGGCGCGTCGTATGACAAAAAGCATAAAGTAGAGGACGGTTCAACCAAGACTCTTAGTGAGATTGCTGATGCTGAGCATGCTCGTGTGCTCAAGGATATTGAGGCTGCTGAAGCTGACTGGGCGAAAAAGACGGGAATGAAGGTCAGTGCACAGCTGTCAGATCTTGCTGAATTTATAAAACGATAGAATTTATAAAATAGAGTTGCGAATTTGTGGTTCATGGTATGGCAGACCTTGCTAATGGCAGTTTTTCGTACAGCGGGGCGTGGACATATCAGTATTTATACTACAGATTAGCGGTGCACCCGGCAAAGTAGTAGCCTTTGGTGTGCACCTCTATAGCGAACACAAGCTAAAGAGCGACATAGAGGACGCCAAAAGCCGTGTTGGCACTCTCAACAACGAAAAAGCTTCGGTTGCGAAACTGATAACATACGTAGCGGCTCTTAAGTCCCAGTTTAAAAGTATCGACGAGTCTATGAGCAAGGCTATCAAGGCAATGCAGGATTTAGACGCCCTTTTCGACAACCAACAGGCTTGTTTTGAGGAATTAATTGAGGCTACGGATGCTATTAATAAGGATATGGATGAGACAAGCTATAAGGCCCGTTGTGGTGGGATCATGGATGGCGTAGATACCGCCATAGCTAATATTGGCAAGGTGAGCCTGCGCTTTTGTATCGTTGTGATACTTGGTCGGGTTCCTAATTCATTTTTATCTCAAAAGCTCCAACAATCGGCGGACGAATTTTATAGGTTTCACAGTGAAGAGAAGGTTACATATGAAAATTTTAAGATTTGGGACTGAGCGATGACTCTGGAGGCTAGTGAATGAAGAATCTGGTTTGATATTGGTTTATACACAGCTAAGCTTGCAATTCATCCTTAGAGGCTCAACTGATAGAAATTTTAATTCGACTAAAACAAGAAAATGTGACATTCTATAACTTGTGCAACTTGATTGTAATCGAATATGAAAATATCTCAAACCGTTGATATAGTCGTTATTTCATTCAAATTAATTCCCAGTAACCCCCTACCCCCTCGTGACTATATGACTCTTTAAGCCCTTCTAATAGTCAAACTTTTCTCCAACAATCTCTTCACTCAAAGTCCACAACCTCTTTCCAAACTCCTCGTCGACAGCCCAAGCCTTCGGCGTAGTAAATTGGCAATCAGCCAAGTAATACCCAACATTCTTCTCCCAGTCATTCAACTTTGGGTCCAAAGCCGCCACCAAACTGGTGCTGGTTCCCTGATCCGTGTTCTTGAAGAACATTACATTGACCATCTTGGTACTCCAGTATTCAATCTGTTCTGGAGTCATATGACGACCCAAGTTGGAGTTAATAGCACCAGGATGAATAGCCAATGACAAAATTCCGTATTTTTCGTAAAGACGCCTGGTAAGTTCGACACTGAAGAGGACATTGGCAGTTTTAGATTGTCCATAGGCGCCCATTGGGGTATACTTTGTGAATGAGACATCGGTTTCTTGAAAATAGAGAAGCATATCGGCGTCACCTTTTTCTTCTTCTGGAACCTCACGGCCCTCCCAGTTGTAGTCGCTAAACCTGATGGGGTTGAGAACATGAGCATAAGAAGAGACGTTAAGGATTCTGGTTGCACCCTTTGGAGCGGTTTTCGCGGCAGCAATAAGCTTGGGCAGAATCAAGCAGGTAAAGAGGTAGTGTCCAACATGGTTCGTTGCAAATTGCATCTCAATTCCGTCGACTGAAAGGGTGCGGGTGGGGATGGTCATGACACCAGCATTGTTGATAAGAATATCAAGGTTCTCAGATGTAGAATTGAACTCAGCGGCAGCCTTGCGAACAGATTCCATTGAAGAAAGATCCATGATTAATGGTCTGATATTGGCTTCTGGGAAAGAGGCTTTGGCTTGGGCAATGGATTCATTGAGTTTTGTGGCTGAGCGGCCGGTGACAGTGATTAAGCTCGGAGATTGAGCTGCGAGAGCCTCGAGGCCGGCAGAACCAATACCATTGGGGCTGACACCAGTGATGAGGATGTTGCGGCCTGTAACTTGAGATTTATAGGTGGCTGCAACTTCGGCGCCGGAGGTAGCTTGGTTGTAGGTGGCGTTGGAAGTCATTGCGATTGTTTGGTGAAATTATTTTATTTAATGATTTAAGAAGATGAAAGGTATATTTATGATATATGTAAGGTAGAAGATTTTGAAGAATGTGTATATTGATTGATTGATTGAAAATTGTTATTGAGATCTTGTTAATGATGTTGTAATTCTGGCTGTAGATGCTGATAATGATGAGAATGGAGTTGATTGACGACGGACAATGGCCCTTTTATATTCAATTCGAAACCTATAACATACCACAGATAGATATAGTTTACAATGGATTGACTACGGGATCAAAAATTCGAATATCCGTGATAACACCATTTTGTTGTAGTGGATAGGTCCCTTTCCGTTGTCGTCGGAGTTATGTTGCCTTCGGCGTGGAGTTAGCACCGGCGCCAACATTCGCATTGACCGCCGTAGCACAACAAGCTCCAACGTTGCAACAAGCTTCCAAGCTTCGAGTTTTTCTTGGCAACTGCGTACATTGCTGACGAGGCGTTAAGGGCTGCATATGAACCCACATTAGAAACATGAAACTAACTGCTTCTTACACCCTTAGTACCAAATATCGCTATTCGGAAGCATTTCTTCAGGGCATTATGCATTGGAGCAGATTTGAATTTTGTGTTGTGCTACTTCCCGCTTTGTCTACATCATCGATATCTCCGCCAGGTCCTCGCCGATTGGCTTGGGACATTGATACTAGTGCTGTTTGTCGTCGAATCTAACCCAAAGAGTGCCAGAGGTCATCAACCTGCGTCTGCATGGGCGTTATGCAGCTGGCTGATGTGATGTCATTGGTTTCGGGTATATCGCAGGGTGTTTGCGCGCTCAAAGGTCGAGGGCTTTTGGGCTTTTGCTAACTCCAGTTACCTCCGGTAGAGTGTCTTGGCCTTCAACACTTTGAATTTCGAGAAGCTTCGAAGTGATCCAGAATTTGGATGTTTGAACTCGAAGATGTTAACATCGATTATATTTCTAGCTGACGGTTAGACCACGCTGGGCCGCCGTCGAAGTTTATTTCTTGATATCCGCCTATCTCAGGTCATTGCGATATCGGCTCTTGCATTTTTTTTCTTTCTTATCGATTATAATATCACTTTCGCATTTATAAATTCGAGGATTGCGAGATGGAAGACATGCCACCTTGGCGCAACTTTTACATCAATCTCGTCTACACTTCTTCACTTAACTTACTTCGTACACTTGTACAGGTCTACATTTCATGGGTTCAACGGATAATTATTTAACCCACTCCAGGCTTCCCATCATGTCTTTACTTAATTTTCTCTCGATCCGATAATATCGTCTACGGGATGGAATATCCCGTCCTTACCACGATGCATCGCGCAAGTCCTGATCGAGACCTTCGAATCGAAGGGCGCCATGTGGACCTTCCAAAAAGGTAAGTTGACTGTTCAACATCCAACAGTACAACACAGAATCCGTCAGGCCATCCTTCCCAGCTTGAAGTCATAAACGAACACGTAGAACCAAAAAATCCTGATTCAAGAATCCCATATTTCATGACGAAATAATAATTAAAAACAATGAAGCTGTAATATTTCTGTTTCAAAATGAGGGAAACGACGAAAAAAATCCGGAAATGTTCTCACGTGCAACCATGCATAACCCGCAAAAACATGAGAAAGCAAAAAATTACCCACACATTCCGCCCGAATTGTCCGACTGATTCCAATTTAGCCTAACCAACAAACCCCCGTTCGCAAATGACCAAATTCCACGATACCGGAACAAGTATGGCTCGTGTCTTAGACAACCCAGGTTAATAGTATAATGCCAACTATGGTGTCTGAGCCTCGGGAATCACGTCAACGTCGAACAACTGATCGCATCGAATCTCGTATCTTTTTTGGATTTCTAACAGCCCTTTTCCATTTCATATTACACTCACTCTCCACAAGAGCAGTTTTGGCCACCTACCCCACCCCCTGGCTCCGATATGGTAATTAATCATGGAATTACTCCGCGTGGAATGATATCCTGAGGGATAAACAACTGCACTTCTTATGCTGTATCTTGCACCGCACGGGAGCAGTTTCCTCGTCTATATAAAGGTCCCGTCGGGGACGACTTTGGTTCCCGACGTCGGCATACCGATTATAAACTTTGTCTACATAATCTTGTCTTAACCACCAAAAACACTATTCATACATCTTGCTATATATCAAAAAGTAACAGAGTTACTTCTCTTTCCATAAACTTCAGAACCAGATTTTAAGCCTATTATAGTTAGTACATACTTCCCCACACCCATGAAACGTGGTCTTTAAACCTACACTTACACTCTGTTCAATCTCTAGCAAATCTATTCTTCCTCATGCCTTCTTCAGTAACCTCAAGTACCTCCTCTGACGACTGTAAAATGCCTAGTCGCCACTGTACCTCCCTCCGGGACCACAATCAGGTCAAATTCCTGAACCGTTCCGCAAACACAAATACCTACCGTCTCCAACAGCTACAAATCCCCCTCATTGAACTCACGGACAAGATTTCTGAGTATCATAATGAGGAAGACGGATCCCCCACAGACCGACAAGAACGAGCGGAAATGATCTTGAAACGCAATAGACTTGCGGAACAAGTTGCTAGGATTATTGATGAGATCAATGGGGAGCAGCATAGAGACTGGGAAGACGTTCTTCAAGCTGCATGGATGGATAGTGAGGATTTTAATTCCGAGACGAGTTCGAGTGTTGGAGAGGATGATGTTAGCATGATGGCATAAGCTTGGTCTGCCGTCTACGTGATGTCTTTCGTTGCTACTTTTTTTTTTTTATTGGGGAAGATAAGATTGTATGATTCCGATCTCTTCTCTTCGTATGTATATATTTTTTCCATCTCTACTTTTTGGCCCTGCGCTATAGCGATGTTTAGCCTTTTTGGGGGGTCTTTGGTTTAAGGCGTTTTTGAAAAAAGGGCGTTTAAACATCTGGCTATAGCTTTTCCTGGCGTGTTGGGTGCGGTTATATATTTTATATTTTTTTACTCTTCTTATGTTGGCAGGGCGATATAGCGCCTGAGCTGTTTCTTTCTACTCTTTGTCTGCTTACTACGCGCCATATCCTTTCCAAAAACAGAAATTGCATAACGTCTACGTATACACAAAAATTGGAATATATAACCAGATATCTTCATCGCATGTCACTTTTCGAGGTCGAAAGGCCACGCTTATTCTTTCCGCGAGGACTTTGTGTGTCAACTAAGGTAGACCTTTCATTATAGGAAGTGCGTCTATGAAGATAGGCCTAATCCTAAGAACAAAATATTCCTAGGATTTTAGGACGGCCTATGTGAGGTCGTAATCCAAGTAATTCCCATCCAACCATCTCCATTCCTTGACATTTGCGGGGTAAAGCCCAAAAACCGTGACGTTACATTCCCCCAAGCTGGGGAAAGCCGTCGTAGAATCGAGTATTGCCACTGACATACATATACGAATACCATCCGAACACGAGACAGACAATTCCTAAAACGACTGCAATACTCGATCTTGTTGATTACGTAATGTTCCCTTGCTTCGAATATTCGGCCCGAATTTGAATTTATTGATCTAGGTCGAACCCGAATTTTCCCGGTTGCGTTCGAAGGTGACTACGGGAAATCCCGGGAACGGGATATAGATGTTCCGAAGCAGGTATATGCGTTTTTGGATTATAATAGTACTTATCGATAACGAGTCGTATATTATACTATGCAGATTAATGCGGAATCAAACGACTGATCCGGGGAGGCCAGGTATAATTCCGAACCAAGTCTGGTGTAACCAACTTACTCGACTGATCCGAATATTGTTGGCGTGTAAAAGGTGTTGAATTGTTGAATTGAAATACTAACATAATGGCAAATACTTCTAGATCACATGACACATTTGGACTTCAAAATTCTCGGGGGTTTCGCGGAAGTTCATCCTAATAATGCGAGGAACTACTGGGGGGTCTTGGGTGGAGGCGTGTTGAAGAGCTGCAGTTGTGCTCGGCGCTGAACGGAACAGACTACCAGGTCATATGACACTTTTGGCTTTCGAAATCTTCGGGGTTTATGCGGAAGTCAATGGGAGAACTAGGGGTTCTCTTTACTTTCGGGGGGTTTATTTGGTTGTAGTCTAGTTATTGGTTGTGACGAAGCCATATACCATGGGTTGGCGATAACCTCCTGGAGGGGGTACAAGTTGACAAACGAACCACACGACAACTACATTCTACCACCGCTCCCTTTAAAAAGATCTTGGCTAGTAAGTCTTTTGTATGGGCTAGTTGTTCGTTAGTCTACTTTCAAGTTTGGAGGTTTGGTTGAATTGTTGTCAGAATAGCTGTAGCAGTAACATTAGGCGGTTGTAGTAACATGACACTTTTCACCTTCAAAAATGAGACCTGGTTTTAAATCCGGCACCTTGACTGATTTTAAAGATCATTTTGGGTTGAGTATTTAAAAACTTGGTAGTTTTGCTGCTGAAAAATGTCATGTGACTTTCTGGTAGGTGCCATTGCTTGCCATTGCACTAGTGTGAAGCTGGAATCCGGTGTCACTCTGTGATAAAGCAAAGGGTTTAGATTCTCAGGAATCATCTTCAAGACAAAGGCATATGACAAATCGTAGAATGGAATCGTTTTTAGTTAGATCTTTGCTTTGTTTTATTCCAGATATCTCCCGCTAGTGCCAATGCCATACATCTTTCATGCCTGTTCTGGAGATATGGAGATACGTGAAGCCATTACGAGGAGATATTACACTAATATTAAAGATCACATGATACTTTTGGCCTTCAAAGGTCAACTTTGCTTGACAACCGTTTGCAAAACCGTCTGCAAACTGTCAGCCAACCGCTTCCCTGGCCGCTTGCTCTGACTGTTGTTCTGGCCATCTTCTGGCCGTCCTTTGACCGTCGTCTAACCAAAAGGCGACTTTATTCGTAGTTTTGGAGACTAAAATGGTCATGTGACCTCAAACAGGGAGAACTCCTTCGGGATCATTTCCAAAGGCTACAGCGCCCACATAAATTATATATTACGAGATACCAGTATCGTAATCTGTAACCGAAAGGGCCGTCCACTTCTACCAGTATACGTATGGTATTAAAGTCTGCTATTGTATCAAGATAGCACCATGTCACCTCCGGGGACCCAGAATCGCAATTCAATTTATAGTAATGACGCTTTGAAGGGAGTAAGTCTCAGAAATAGTAAGGTTTTGATTTACAGAATCCGGAGAGTCCCAAATCACGAACGGCAGACATTTATGTATGTGCCTCTTCCAGTTCCATGGCTTAGTCTCGTATAATAGCGTCGTTGCTTTGCATTGCAGAGAGGGCATAGAACTGCCACAATTCCACCGACTGCATGGGCTTTTGAGATCTAACATATATTACAATGAATTAAATTATGATAAGATATCCCTCAAAAACGATTGCTAGATATCTAGCTAGTATCTTCCGTGTCTAAAGTCTAGATTTTGCTATTCTAATCTAATACAGCTGTAATCCTGTAGAGTCACATGACAACTTTGGGCCCCAAGATCTTAGGAACCATACCACTAACGTCGGCTGATGTAGTGTGTGGTCGTCTCGGCGCGCCGAAGAAGTGAACCGGTTTCGGGTTGACGAGCAGTTTCTTAAAGTGGCCTCGGACAAGCAGCCTGCGAGACTAGCTAGGGGTAGGCTTAGGGGTGGGCTTAGGGGGAGGGGCTTCTATTTTGAAGATGGAAATTGACACGCGGCCTTCCTCGGGAGGGCAATCTCAAGTGTCCATAGTCTCGAGATCTTCCTGTGTTCCCGAGAGTAGAGTGTCCATACATCGTAAACACAACTGACAACGAGACTAGTAACACAGTAAAGCAGAGGCCGGCTTCATATCACCGTCCCAATGCTCTTTGCAAACCCCCGCCGTTATCTCCTGTACCCCAGAAATAAACTCCTCCCAGGTTGTTTTGTTCATCCAACGGGATTGGTTCGTTTGAAGATGACTTTCTTCCGATTCTGCTGAATACCCAACTCTCGACTGAAATTCGCACTTTGTCCCTACTCTGTAGTTATATTTTTTATCTTTTTCAAAGCCAGTCTCTCCACAGCTCTTTCTGACCTCTACACAAAGGTAGCACAGTTTTCCAATATCTTTATTCGTCAGAAAGTCAATGCGGTAGTAATCAAGATCGAGGTCGTGGTGTATGGCAGATAGGATTTCAATCATATCCACCCTCAAAACCCGTTGATTAAACGTAGAAATACATACTAACTTCCTCAACGAAGCTTTATTCGCTTTCAAAAACTGGACGACCGGATGGAGGATACCAATCTCAATAATTTCCAGCCTCCGTAATCTTGGTAATATTAAGTCACCGGGAACGAAAAGATCCGGTTGAAATTCCCATTCATAGTAGTGACTGTAACGAACTCGTAGTCGGGTAATGACCAGTTCTTCGACGTTCCGTAGAAGGGCCAAGAACAATAACGACGGTGGAAGATTCTGCCTAAACCCGCCACAATAACATCTCCATAACAAAATGGGGATTTCGAGGTGGGTAATATTTGCGAAAGTATCTTTGTATAATCCGACGTATTGCTCAGATTTCGGTCTGCTTAAGAGCTGTCTAAGATTATCGGCTATGAAGCCCTCCTCGCATTGAAGGATGTTGGGCGCGTTTATTCTGATTTCAGAGATTTGGCATTGAGCGTTTGCGGCACAATGTAGAAGACCCATGTAAGCTTGGCCGAAGCGGATTTGTTTGCTGCACATAGGTTTTATAACTTCGAACCGGTTCAGCCATGACAAGTTTTCCAACTCTGGATTTTTTAGGAAGAATGCCTTTATGTTGGGGTCATATCTTTTCCAGAATGTGGAGATTTTGGAAGCATTTTCGATGCCATTTGATCGAATTTCTAGAGTTCTGAGGTTTGGAAGTGTCTTCAGTGTTTCTGTTAAGGTTTGGAAGAATTCTTCGAGATCTGGGTAGTCGATTTCGGTGATTGATTGAAGTTGAGTGCCCACAAGGCCTTGAAATTTTAGTTTGATTTGGGATTCCAATGGCAGATTGGTATCTGCCGGTTCGATTGAAGTTCTTTTTGACCCTGTGCCACCATGGCGCAAAGTTGGTTTGTCCTCACGATGGCTAAGAGAAAAGGATGACCACATGGGGCGACCCGCTCTGGCAACCCATCCCCCACAAACGTCCAACAAACGATCCAACCTCGGATATCTATGAATACTTTTATCATATTCCGAACTTTGATCGCCAAATTGCACGTAAGGAGACGACAAATCGAATACTATATGGCCAATTCGATTCCGCTGTTCTCGACTACCAGAACCCAGAGCTTTGAGTAGATCTATTTCCCTTTGGACGAAAAAAATGGTTCGTTGGCATTGGTTGATGCGAAAGGCTGGAAGGGCCGAGAGGAGATCCTTGCAGACTAATTTGAGGTTTTGAAAGTCGGTGTTTGGGATGTGGGTGCATATTTCGTGGATTAGGTCGTAGGGGAGGGTTACGAAGGTACTTTTATGTGGAATCGACATTATAAAATCGTAATGAAGTTGTGGGCTTTTAACTAGGGTTACTCTGCTACGACTCTCTAAATATGAAAATCCAAAATGTTGGGTATCGCGAGCCAGCCCCGGTGCCAACACTTTATGTGAAGGTTACGTACCTAGATTGATGTATTGATGTATATGTCTTGATCTGGTCAGGGGCGGGATATCGCTACTTCGTATCACAAAGTTTAGGACCTTGAGTTGATCGCGCGGACAAGTGTTTCTGAGGAAGCCGAATAGGATCAGGTCAGGTATCATTTCGGAAGTCGAGCCTTACACAAGGGAGTACATACTACTTGATGCCCGCCAAAACTGCAAAAAGTGACCCTGAAGTCTGCCAAAGTGCAAACAATGCATCCATGCAACAGTTGAGCGCGTGCACAACAAAATTGGACTCAAAAACTTCAAGTCTCGAGATTCTCAAATATTCTAGAATAACCATGTGATTTTTGATTATACATTATAAATTACTATGGGGAGTAGGGTCCTGCGGATCGCGTAGACCTGATTATATTAGCGTTTCTTAGACCTACTTCGTATATATGATATCAAATTGAACAATATATATCTACTAATTGTCACGCGACCCCAAGTCGGCTGATCGGGTTGAATTAGAATATCAGCCGTTTAGTATACTATATTACCGGTGCCCTTATATAAATCAAGTCCGATTCTAAGTGAGTGCATATATTAGTCTAACCTCGAACTCCAACATCAATCGGCTTCGTCCTGCTAATTAACTAAGATTTTGGATGCCGGTAGTAACTCCGATTCCATTTAAATATCCCGCATACAATTTCTTCGTGAAATCTCCTATACCTTAATTTCTCAACAGCGCGGCCCCACATCGATCGACTATATTTATTTTCTAGCTAAATAATATACTAGGGCTTGACAGTTAACAAAACGATAAGACGAACAAGACTAACCTCTTTTGATCTAGATTTTCTCGGAGGAGTCCCCAAATCCCCTACACCCGTATCAAAACTAGATATTCCCATTCAAGTATGCAAAATTGAAATTACGAATACTGGCTCCCTCAATGTGTTTTATTGCCCATTATCGGATCTAGATGCCCGCCGTCATCTTCTAACGTCACCGCTCAGATCTTTGTTGTTCAAGGCAATGAGAAACTACGGATACACCAGGCCCGCGGTCCCTCTTTGATAACCAATTGTGGTCCCGATTTTCCAGGCTCATTGCAACGAAAAAGAGGACCTGCAACATGAACTGGAGAGAGAGGGAGTTGATGTTCTTTTTTCGACCTGGAATCGGTTGGTAGCACAGTGGGAAGCTCAGTATGGGATCGAGAAAAGAATCCTATCCAGGAAACCATACGATCTTAATACTTTCCGGGATCCGATGGATCTCAATCTTAGCCACCAAAGATACATCCACTGACCTATTCCGTCTGAGGATGGTGTGATGTTATATAATGCTGCGAAGGAGTGTGTATCCTTTATTTTCGACAAAGGAGTCGGAAGGCCTTTTGTACGTACGTGCAGTACCATTACTGTAGTAAACCTTGAGAGCATTTTGCGCATCAAATTCTAATCTTAGAACTAGGTGTGACATTTTTAACGGAAAATTCAACTTTCGTAGCGGTAGCTACAATTAGTCTGAGCAGCTGGTGCCTTGTTTCGTGGATCTTTCCACCGCTATGCGAGAGCCAATTAATATTGGCGAGCGTTTCGGAACTCCTACACAGGAAGGTAACACAAATATATCTTATCACACACAGATCTCTGATGAAGAACCACGTTTGCAGAGGTTTATCGGTGTTGTCGAGACATCCAGTAAGAGTAAATAATCTACGGACAACGACTCGACTCCTTGAATACCTAATAAACTCGGGTCGGCTGTCGACCGTACGCAAAAACGCGTCGAGAGTGACCACCAAGCTCTCATGTCTAGTATTAGTATCGTTGAAAGCGGACGAGCTATTGCTGAAGCTGAAGTTGTCTTAAAGTTGACCCAGTTATCATTCTTTTTTATCCCACTAAGCCTTGTAGCGGTGGCCTTCGGAATGAATGTTAACCTAAAAGTATCGTCTCGTGACTAAATACATCTAGTTTGAGTACAATTGATAACTGATGGTATTCCCGACTTTAAATAGGAATTCACAGGACGACTCACTTGGTGGCACTGGCTGGTTGCATCTTTTTCTTCTAGCTCTCTAACTTACCTTCTACTCTACGAGCCGAAATTGCCAGCAGCTTGCAGCAATTCTCCAACCAAATCTGCAGCTTAAGGTTCAAGCGTATCCGGACGCTCGCAGTCCAGTGGCTACGCACATTCGAGTCCAATTTCAGAGACATACCAGCTTAATTACGGTAATAGTTGTCCTGGTATTTTTAGCTTTCGGAGTCATAGGAACGATGGAATTCGTACATGACTCTCCAATACCGTTTGGCGCTAAAGTGGTGATCAGTATCTTTTGTATTTGGATACCTATGATCGCTTTCATAATTTTCACGGTCTCGCATTATCTCAGGATGCTAGTAGATGTGGCCAACTAGCTTCTGCGTACGAGAATATAACCTCTGAGCACCCGAATGCTATATAGGAGAGGGGGTGGGGGGCTATCAAAGGTCAGGATGGGGGGTTAGAGAGGTTAGATCACGAGATCAACCGGACTGCAGATGTCTACTGCAGTAGTGGGACATAGCTACAATAGGGCAGACATTGTCTATTGTCTTGGAAATAACTAAATTAGTTTCGTGCCTAGACGCTTCTAGTAACGAACCTTTGGCTATATCATTGACGTAATTTCTTTTATGTATCACGCCGGCTGGTGTGGTGGAAATAGGTGGTCGCAGTGTTCCGCTGCATTTTTGTTCTTAGCGCATCTTGGCATTCTTGTTCTATAAATCATGTTACTGACGTTCTTTCCACAAATCTTTCCTTTGTCGAACAGCTTTCCCTTTGTTATTCTAAGATCGCGTCTTTGTCTTGTTATATATATATATATATTAATATTCTCAGTCGCTCAGGTCTTTCTATGCCTACACATCCTATTCTCTGCATACTTCCGGCGTATAGCTGATGGGGCAGCTAGATTGCTGCTTGGCTCCCAGAGCCTACATGTTCACTTCCTCACACTGGTCCTGCTACTTAGTTATTCATTTTCTTAATAAAATGATGTTTCTTGCGATTTAAGCTACTAATAAATTTGATGATATCGGTATCTATTTATCTTAGACCTAGAACTGGTCGTATATCTACATCTATAAAATATAAGCACCAAAATGCCACCCTAAATCATATAGAAATATCTCGTCTATGGGGATAGTTGTGCGAGCTTTGAGGGTTGGGGCGGCTTGGGAGAGGGTGATGAGGATGGTGGCGGCGATGAGGAGGAAGGATGGAGTTCATTTTCGGTATTTAATTTTTTTAGGTGTATACGTATATTAGTAAGATAGGACGGATGTGTTATAACTAGGCAGAGAGAGGACCCCACATGCGATGCCTGAGGCTCCATGAAAATGAAGATCCTAGATTATAATTTTCTTATGGCGTATGCTAATTATCATGTAGGTTCTACAAGGATGGAGTTTCACAAATCCCGCAAATAAAAACCCCAAGTCTCAGAATTATAAGCCTCTAGTTCCCGCACCTAGCTTCCCAGATCAATCGGTGCCAGTGGCGAACGGAATGGGTATGGCGGGACTCGTGCGGGAATAGAATAGTCGACCCCATATTTTTTATCCCTTGCAAGAGTGAAAGGCCCTGCATCACGAGACATGTGTCAATGTTTAATCTAGAAAAGAGGTATGCTTTATGCATATGCATAGCCTTGAAGGGCTAGAACCGTCGTGTTTGGGCAGTCGATCCGTATGCTTTCGGAAGGATATGCAGTGTTGGATTTTTGAAATAATTGTGTTGTTGGACCAAGACGCAGCTGTCTCCGCTTCTTAGCTTGTTCTCTCTTTCATAAGCTGCTTCATGATCCATTCGTTTTTTCGAGGGGCGGTCCGATACTCTTGTACATAATTTTGGAGATATCTTTTCGCGGTGGTACTTTTATTCAAAATTTGCTGGTTTCGATCGAACCGTTTCGACATCAAAGTCGAAACCATGTCCAACTTCAGCAACTCCGGCTATCCAGTCTACAGAATCGAAAACAAAATGTCAATAGCAGACCCCGAAATGCCTTCCCCCCGCTACCACAATACAATCTTCATTGAAACTTGGGAAGACAGCCACAAATCCGGCAGAACCTGTCATGTCATCGGAGACCTAGTAACCGGTATGGTCTACAACACCAGAATCGACCAAGATCCCGAACTTGACACAATGTTCTTTGCGAAACATTTTTTGGGAGTTTTGAAAGTAGAGGATTATCCTGATAAATTGGATGGGATTTTGAAGGCGTTACCGCTGCCGAAAAAGCAGAGGTCATTTAATCCGAAGACGATGAGAACGGAGCAACATAAGAGTCCGGGCGTTTTTTATGAACCGGGGGAGGAGAGGCCGCCGATGGTTAAGTGTACAGAGTGGACGCTTAATCAGGCTATACCGGCTTTAGTTGAAGCTGGTATTTTGATTCAGACGTCGGAACCGTCTTAACATCCATACTAGTGCCGAGACTAGCTGCGGAATGAGAGAGATCACATGACCAATTTGAGCTCCAAAATGTGCAAAAGTTCAGTACCACCATGGCTGCTGAGTAAGTTACCTGACACTTTTGAGTGTTAAAAGGCTAGTGGAGATTGTCGCTAGATGCTTCCATATGTGTGTGGATTGCCTCCTACGCGGAGATAAGGAAGTCACTAGTCTAGCGGCCTACCGTTCCATAGAATAGTCTTGGTGGCCGTTCCTATGTAATAAGCTGCCTCGGGAATACTGAGGCTCAAAGCGCCATCGCTAACATCAACACTCTATTATTATTCATATTTAGAAGTCCATAATGTATACTTTATCTTCAGCCTACATGAATGTGAGTTATCGTTCTGGTTACAGTTCACCTAAGCACATAGGCGTCCTGTTTCTAAGGTACACAGGTACCTGTTTAGAGTATATGTTTAGAGTATAAGCAGTCTCTTGTTTGAAAAGTACACAGGCACCTAGTTGAAAATATAAACAGGTTCCTGTTTAAAACTTATATTAAACAACTGAAGTCGTAGAGCGGGTTTAGGACAGCACCCGTCTTGGAGCTAGACTAACAACGACCCACCGATATCTGATTGAACCAATTGGTTGAAGGCTCATTGAGTTTACTTACCAAATGATTTAAGCAACGTGGTGGGGCCTAGTACGGAGCCTGGCACGAGGCTAACCAGGATATGTCATACTGTATGTCTCACGGTAGTCAACTGAAAGAAAGGAAGAATCGAGACTGACTGGAAGACTTTAATTCATAATATCAATCCATTAATTGAGAATTAAGACTACCTAAATTGATAATAGCAAGCACAACGGGTAGTACTCATAAACACGCAGGGAAAAAAAACACCATCGACTTTAGCACCAAGAAACGGAACCACTGATCATAAATGCAACGAAACCAAAGGAAACCCAGAGAAACTAAAGCCAGAACTTGAAAAGATTAAAAAAAGAAATTTAGCTGTTGAAGAAGGCTAAAATTTCCGTCGAAAGTGTTAGAGCACGGTATACCCTCGCTGATTAATTTGATCTCACAACAAAATTCTCGGCCTCGTCTGTATTTGTTTGAAGATTAATACTGTCCTATAGTCAGGGAGTCATCAATCATGATCCTCTTCCGTTAATCCCGGACATTCTCTGTCCATCTCCTCGTCAGTGGCATATCTGGATTTACACCAAAAACAATATCGCCATTGACTCCTAAGATATCTCACGATCTCATCCAACCGATCTTTAGCTTCCCTTTTCTCGAACTCCTCCAGCTCCTGGTCCTCTAGCTCTTGCTCTGTTACAACTTCTTCCGATTCAGTACCCAATGCGATTTTATCATCCTGAGAAAATTCTCCTGTCGCGTTATATTTGGGCAAGGAAGGATTAGGAACATATGAGCTCTTCGACGAAGTGAGACTGTCTTGTTCCTTCTTCTTCAAACAGGCTTTGAGATCCGAGACCGCGCGACGATAAAGTAAACCCCGGTATATCAAATTTATTTGCTTGATCTGTGTAAATGTCGGCTTCTCGTTAAAGAAGTCTCGTTCCGGTGCTGCCTCCGCTTGTTTCTCTGATCCCGGCTCATTCACTCCCTCCCCTTCCTCGCTAGTACCCTCTTTCGACTTTTTTGACGTCCCGTTGTAGCTATCCGGCGGATCCTGTGCGACCAATTTCTCACAAATAGACTGTGCAGCAAATATCTGCGCTTCGTATCTTCGCTGCTGAGCTTCCTGCGTAAGCCTATTCCTGTAGCTTTCCGGCGACAACTCCTGTCGTTTCGTAACACTCCCTTCTCCACCAGCGGGATTTAAATCTCCAAACTTCCGTTTCAAATCCGATTCATGACCAATACCCATCCTCGATTCTCTCACAATCGGTTTAATCGGCTCTAACCTCCTAGTATCCTTCGCATCCGTTACTCCCGTGGGTGTAGGAACCGCTTTGCCCAATGCCGAACCGGTAGAATAACCCATCGCTTTCATCATTTTCAAACCCTTGGAGCTGGTGTTGTTTAGTATCGATGTTGCTAGCCCGAGATCGCGTTTAAGTTTTTCTTGTTCTGCTAATTCGGCTTTGGAAAGTGGATGGCCTCGCATCGAAGCTTCGACTTTTTGACGTTTGAGGCGTTGTAAGGGTGTTTCGGCGGCTGTTGGGTCGGCGACGGTCATGGACATGTAGTCATCGTCTTCATCGTCTTCGGTATTTCTGGCGACTGTTTTATGAGTCGGATTCGTTACGGAGGGTCTAGCGACCATAGTCGGAGGACGTGAAAGCGACTTCGGTTCAACGGGAGGCAGCACCTTCGCAGAAGGTTTATGTCTTGCGGCAAGGTTCGAGAACGCATCTTCTTCGTCTTCTGAATCAGTGGTAAATGGGAGGCGAGAGGAGGAAGAGGAAGAAGACGAAGGTTTAGTCACTCGTGAATTTGGAGCGGTTGATGGCATTGTCATTGCTTCCCGGCGGCGCGGCGGGGGGTTCAGTTGGCTGTTTTCTTATTGGGTTAAGTATGGGAAGTCGTCACGGGGTAAGTAGAAGTTTTCCTTTTGGATGGGAAGGCGATGTGGTGGTCGCATGTGAGTCGACTAATTTTCTTGAGAGGTGTGAGGTTGGAGTTAGACTGCCAAGGCTTTTACGAAGAGACCCAACCCAGCGGCGCGGGTCCGGATGTGCCCCGAGACGAGCGCGGTTCAGAGACTCGCTTACGGCCATGCAAACCGTTTGAGATGCCATGCAGCGCATGTTATGCACCCAGCGTTTTGAATCTCATGATTTCCAGGGCGTTTTATTAAAATTAAGTGAAGCTATATATCGCATGTGAATTGGGCATATATACAAAGTCTGAGTATTCGGACTTTCGCCGATGCGCCGACACGAAGCACGGGAGACGACGACAAGTATATCCTCGATGCATATGTTCCTCTCTGAGTATTAATTTAATACTGGGTTGCTATAATAGATCCATCGATTGTTCAGCTATTTCTAACTATTACCGAAGATTATCAGAAACCAGAGGTTAGAAACTCTCAGGAATATCTCTATGTTTAGCAAGTTTAATGATCTAGAGGTTTGAGTAGAACACGGGGCAAGAGACAATAATTCTTGTAGCCCGATATTTCTTATATACCGTATTGATTCTAGGTATTGATTGCAATATTATAGCCTGTGACCACTTCCTGGAGGCTGGCGCGCGAGACCACCCACTTTCTGGCGCCAGCTGCCATATCCCTTCGACGTCCAAGCGGATAGGAACAAAACTATGCTTATAAATGTAGCACGGAATTTAGTGTGAAGAAATCCGGCCCTGTCGCTGTACTGGCAAATACGCAATGAATGGCATATAGTAGAGTTCTTACGGAATAATAGCGTTATACTTGCAGCTTAGTCATGACCAACAGACCAATGACATCAAGAATAGATCATATTAACCCGCGGAGAAGCCTTAAATTAAGGAGCAGCTGGCTGCTGATCCCTATATTGTGTTGGATGTGTGACTCATTCGATAGGCAAGTCGACACGAGGCCCCGGCTATGGAGCTTGATTTGGACCGCTGCATCGTTGCCTGGGCTAAACTGGAGCTACCAGCTACTATCTCAATTAATATTAACCGGTGTATCCTACTATGCGCTATAGCACAAATATTAATCTACAATGCAATTGTGACATGGTATCGGTGGGATAGAAAACCTGGAAAAGCTTCATAACTAATTAAAAATATAATCGTTCGATCATACAACTGCTGGGTAGAGAAAAACTTGCATTGGAAAGGCCACAGGTGCAGTAAATTTAGAATTTCTCAGTAGCTAAAGGTGAAACAAGGCAGAGGATATCCGAGTTCCGTAGCATAGAACACCAATTGGTCAAGCTTAGAGTTGTGAACCCGAGTAAACCTAATATTGATAGTCGAAGGCTCCTAATGAGGTGCCGTCCGCCACTTTGATGATATTCAGTGAGCTGGTACCACCTGACTCGAAATCTCCGTTTTGAATAGTCGCCGTCGTAGCGGGGTAACAAAGGGTGGTGTAGGTGGGAACAGTCGTTGTGGTTGTGGTAGGGGTCAGCCGCGTTAATTCGATGGAGCTCTTCCGCGTGATTGTAGTTGTGGAATGTGTAATATATATTTGTTCTGCCAGCGAAACCTGAAATTTGTTACGTAAGATAAGAATCTAATAAATTATAATTTCAAGGCAGCGATTGCCTTCAAAAGTTTTCTCGATGTAGCTAGTTACACTACATTGAATATCTTATTCCGTGCCAGTCTTATAGTTGGGAAATGCCGATAGATGAGGGGTCATCGGCCCTTGCTTGTCCGCCCCGCATTGATTCGGGAACTCAATCAAATCAGGCGATACCCGTGGAATGCAGTCTGCAGCCCTTGGTCCCGAGAGAACCCAGAACATAATATAATCATGCCGTTCCTTCTAGTGCCTTATATGGGTACAAAATCATATCTTTGGAGGGAGTAGAGACTTCAAAACATCTTTGAAAATTTAGTGTTATTAATGTTGTAAATTTACATCTGCTTACAGGTGGCCATGGTGGCATTTGATCGATGGACCCGATATCGCGATAAATCGAAATGTAAACCACTGATAAAATTTTATTATTGATACAAAGCCAAGTGGATATTTGGTTAGCGGCCAGAAAAACAGGAAATCTCAATGGTAGTATAGAGGTGATGTGAAATGTTTGTCTACTATGTTCGATTCTATGTGTTACATCCGCGGCCCCAGATCAATTCTCGAAGCATCTCATGAGCTCAGCGTCTTTAGCGAATCATTCGTCAACATTACACAAATTAACTGTTCCACGGAGGAACAATGTATAAAGAGGTTCTAATACCGAAATACAGGTCAAGCTTGCAAGAGGAGCAGCGGACCACCACCACCACATCATCTCCGTCTACACTTGCGTTAAACGTTGACGTTATAAACCCCACATGTTTGAGATAAAGACCAAGTAGGCCGGTACTTTAAGTATTGATATTGATGCGCTGACGACAGTTCATTTGGTTCGTTTGCTGCAAACGGAATTTAATGTGGTAATATGATCGAGCTAGGATCCCATTGGGCGACGGCTGTTCGGTTGGGTCATTTTTTCAATATTTCCTTATAGAATTAGTATAATACTCTGAATGGAATAGCTTCTATTAAAATTACTCCAATGTAAATCACCCGTTTTGGTAGTTTTAAAACGGCCTGCATCATGATCCTTGCTCTGACGTTTTGGTGTGTAAATGAACCGACTTTAAATCCCCGGGTTACCCCAAAGCAAGACGGAGGAAACTTTTTCCCCTTTTCCTTCAGCAAGCCCTCGCAAAGGCAACCCAATTACCCCGCTAAGGCTGTTCATAAAACAAATCCCCGCTATCCAGATAGGCGCTGGTATATCAAAGGCTTTGAGACTCGGATATCGGGAACGATATCTGGGTCTCACCCGGATCTCGGCTTTCCGGAGCTCACCCACAAACATTGACAGCGAACTAATCGAAAATCTATTCTTCGACTTCTCCTCTTTTTTGGCCAACGACTACCAAATATCTACTTACGTCAAGGAAGACCAATCTTTAAACAACATCTGTAGTTCTTCCGAGAATTCTGAACACCGGACCCAGGATTACTCGGAGAATTCAGACCCTGAACGACCAGGTAACTCTAGTAGTTCAATTCCCAATGGGTTTCTTTTTGATGACTTTGCATGTTTCGGGTGTATGGGTAAGATATTTTATCCTTCATCTATTTTACAGATATGTAAAACTTCTTGCTTAAGGGAATATCTCTCTAGATCCAAGTTTCCCCCAGATCTATGGCAATATCGGTCCGCCCGAACCTGACAAATTTCATACGACACCCTACGAAAATGAAAGTCGCCCAAATGACAATATTTCTGATATACCTGAGTTATCTCCGAGTTTAAGCTCAAGAAGGGAGAGCTCACCCAGATTATCAGTGGGGACGGGAGGGACGGTTAACTCCTCCCCAACGGTCAGCCCCTTATCTGTCGAGGATGGCGGCCAGCGAATGCCGGCTCTCAGTGAAGAGATCGAGAGGAATGACATACCCTCCCAAGGCGAGATAAAGTGGAGAAAGGTACCCACAGGCCAATCTCCACGGGTGAAAAAAGAGCCCAAAAGAATAACGAACATCAAACGAACCCGAAAGAACCCGAAATACTCCTGCAGTGGCTGCCAGGAAAATTTTACTGTGAAACGCGAGTATGAATCTCATCACCGCCGATGTGTAGGCAAACCGCTTAACATCTGCCCATGTGGCCTTGGAATCACGAGACGGCATAATATGAAGACGCATTACCAGTCTCAAGTCCACCGTAGCTATGAGGACCGGTTAAGAGCGCTCGAGGAAAAGTCCTCGAATTTGATCTCTGATCAGTCGGTACTGATGGAGGGCATGAAAAAGAATAAAAAATCCTAGGTCAGTAATCAAGAGCTAGGTACGCCGGGGACCAGAATGGTCTGGAGAAAAAAATTGGCGTTAAAGAAATACATAATGGGCAATCAACACACCTACTAACGCTTGGAAATGCCAAGGCGGTCATCGAAATCCTCTGAATACACAAAGGAACATAAAGTTCCGAATGGCTGGAGAGTATAGGCTGCTCCAGAAGGCCCAACGGCTGATCAAGGGAAAGTATCTTGCTACTGACACGAGACATAGATATATCGATATCTGATACGACTGAACAGGGCCGTGAAATTAAGTCCAAACGGTTTTGAAAACTCCGAACAGAGGTTCCTCATGAGCTCCAAAGGGGTCATCAAAGAAATTCGCTATTCACATGAACTAATATCTGCATCATCCTGTTTCAACATCCCGAGAAGAAAGCTCTTAAGATGATGGGGGCGTTTCGCTAGGTCCGGGGCAAACGTTGCCGCCCTCTGAGAGCGCCGCCGTCTCATCTATTCCTCTCCACATACGATCTCCACAATCACCCCCCTTCGGCTCTGGCGCTCTCCCAAACTAGGTGTCCTAACCATCGCTCATGCCATCTGCCCCAGAATTCAAATTCTCTCATATACAGCTAGACACTCTATTGTCTTTATCAATATATAAATCTTACTAGAGCCCCATCATTCTCCTTCAATTGCAGAGTATACCGGTGGGTATTTCATTGCTTTTGGGGTATTAGGATGGTGGCAATAGTGAGCCTTATATGCTTTGACGAAAATTATAAGGTGTTCACTTGTGTATGAGAGGCCTGGGGTACGGGGACATGGGTGAATGGTTTCGACGCCTTTTTTGGTGGGCGCTCAGAGCTGTTAGGAGGGCTTGCGGTGATTTGGGAAAACGGTGGGTATGATGGCTGCATTGGTGAAATTGGAACTGTGCTAGAACTCCAGGTCACTTTTCCCAACATGGAGTTGGGCGGTTGTATATTTTGGGTACCAGAAACTTTTGACTCATAACGAAACTCTCACTCACTCTTGTTACCCTTTCATTCCTTCCTTCCGTTCTCTGTTCTTCCCATTTCTTCACTTTACTCCTATAAAAGCGGGGTACCTAATTAGAGCAATGTACTGTTAAAACTCTACGGCCTCTTGTTAGATTTCACTCTGTCCATTCCTTTCTTTTCCACCAACTCCCAGATTATTTGGAGCTTCGGCTGTATAATGACCATGCAAGCGCCCGAGTATGATATTTTAGACGCAATTACATGCCGTTAGCAGCTTGGATCTGAGAACACCAGCTCCGGCATAAAAAAATATGTGTAACAAAGCAACAAAAACAGCATGACCCTAGCCTCTAAATCGCCAACAGCTCCGTAGTAGCTGGCAGATGTAGCTATCGTAATACTTGGGAACCATATCTAGACTGAGTAGATGGATATGCAACCACAATTGCTCGAGGGATCTCGACTTTCAAATTTCTCTTGAGTGTTGTTAATGTTGCAAGTTTAAGCGCCCTATTAGGATTGGTGGTCAACTTAACCATAGCGCTAGGCTAAGATTGGTAGTTTAACCTCTGAAACCAAAACAACAGCACCGTGATCAGAATTGCCGAATTAGGTAGGTTTTTACTCGCCTGAACTTGATCCTTGTATGTATTTTGGGTGCTTAAATGTTGAGGCTGCCCCAACGAAGGATGGAATTCCCTTTCTTTCCTTTCGTTATAAGTCCTAACCCTGACTAGGTACCTCGGTATCTAGTTTATCTAGGCTACTATAGTCTATTCCTCTGTCTATCTGAGTCTCAACCTCTGCGGCCAGCCGGCCTTCGACCTTTCTTTTACCAAAATTAACACTTATAAAAACACCGATTCCTCACACCATTGTATAGATCCATCCCTTTTGGATCTCACAAACGCTCGTAACCAGATCAATACTGAAACTCCATCGTTTTGTGGTAGTTCTTCCGAAGATCCAGAATACAGGGCCATTCAGGATCACACGGAGAATTACGACACAAAAGGACTAGTTAGCTCTAGTTCTTTTGATCGAAGTAATGACATCCCCCGGGAATCTGTAACTGAAGCTTCCGCCGGGCCCAGTTGTATGTCTGATTCTTAGCTTGCTTCCGCTTCTCCAATTCTTCTTCCACGAATGACCAATAGCTAATTCCACGTATAGGTAGATCTAATTCCGCACAATCTTCTATCAACGAAATACCTTGTACCAACCACTCTAGCTCTCAGGCTACATTAGAGCAAGAAGACTCTTCTGCTGGCGTGTCTATAAATCCCGACCTTGGTAGGCATCCCACCGTTATGTATACCCCGCGTTAATCCGCGTTAGCGGTCCCAAGATCGACCTACTAGGCTGACCCAAGTTACACAAAGAAAAACTTTGGTACGAGTTCACGCAATCAGGTCCGCTCCCAAACGATATTGATCGCCATACATCCGACAATGAGACCTCCTCAAACTTCAGTGATGACTCAACCTCTCAGTCGCGTTCCAGGTCAAGCACGGAATTTACAACCCCCTCGAACTCACCAGTGATACCAAATGCCAGCACCCCCCCTACACCCGAGACATTCACTATCAATATCGCCAATGGCATCCCCAAGGAGCCCTTAAATCTGACTTTATACGCCTCGCAGCAATATTCTAAGCTCAGCATATTACAAGACTATAAGTTCAGAAAGACGAAACCACAAAATCCACCTCTTAAACGTAGGCCAAAAATAATACTGAGTTGCATCGAAAAGCCAAGGGACCCAGAGCACAAATGCCCCAAGTGTGAAGTAGAATACCATGATGCCCGTTATTTCATGGCACATTTCTACTTTTGCACAGGTTTTCCACTCTTTACATGTACGACCTGCAAGAAACGGTTCTTACGGGATGACTTTTGGCAGGGGCACTATAAGTCTCCAAAGCACAAAAAAAAATTGTCACAAGCGCTTATGGGCATCGGCGTGGATAAGAGCAAGAGGAAGAAGACAAAGGCCGCAAGCAGAATAGGAAAAGCCGCCAGAAGGTCATGAAATCCCTAAACCATAATCCTCCCAAGGCTCTGGGGAAAAGAGAATGCACAAAAAAAGACTATGGACAATCAACACTCAACGAGAGCCTGTCGATCGTAAGTCATTACCTCTGAACAAACCTCTGATACCTGTGGAGTGAAACTTCAATGTTGGCGTTCAGGGTTTTACCAAAACTTTTCTTCAATTTCCTTCTACACTCAAACTACCACTTATTACTTCTTTGATTACCGCGATACATTTTCCTCCAAAATTTCCTTTAAACACTACCCAACGTTCATTGCACCCCCATGTATGCCCCTTACCCCCTTGCCCCCGATTTTCCAACTAATCCAAGAAGGAAACTCTCAGCGAGCGGCGACTGATTTGCTGGAGCCCTGAGCGACTGTTATCACTCTCTAAGAGTGTTGTCATCTCAAACGTTCTTTCCACCAATACTCTACAACTACCCTTCTAAACCTATCACGAATTCAAACAGGACACTTCCATGGTCTCCTTATCACCTACCCCAGATCCCAAAGTCTCTCACATACTGCCAAGAACATCATCATAGTTATCAAGAATATAAATATCCATACTCGGAGCTTTTGAGAATTTTTAAAGAGCGATTCGATATACCGGCGGGTTTTGTCGTCTCTGCGGAGTTTGAAATCGCCCTTAGTATCGATATTTATATTCTTGATAACTATGATGATGTGCTTGGTTGTATGCGGGAGGCCTGGGGTATGGTGGTATAGGCGGACTGTTTTTGGTGGATTCTTTTTGGTAAGATGTTAGGAATCTTTAGGGTAGTTCAGGGTAGGAGAGGGCGTGGTGAGTATGATGGCTGCATTGGTGAAGTTAGAACTGCACGAGATCTATTTGTTTTGAAATCGGATCATTTATGGTGTTTGGAAGTTTCCCCCGATCGATATATTCCCGTGTCATCGCTTTTAGCTAGTTAATTTGTTCACTACATTTGTATGGAATCCTCGTATATATATACTGAGCCCTAGGTACGAGGCTATACTAAGCCCAATTCTCTCTTCATTGCCCTAATTAACCCACTTTACCTCATCTTAAACACCTCCCGCCCTGTAGGTGCCTAGCATAATATGAATTTGCACTACGGATTGCTACACTGCAATCGTTAAAAAAAAAAGGGAGATAAAGACTCGGATATAATGATAACGGTAGGGTGGAAGTTTCAAACAAAAAACTCCAGAGATGGGCCTCACGGAATATCTTATTTACTGATCGGATACTATCGAATTCGAATGGTATGCCGTCATCTAAGCAATTTCTTCTTTGAGTTTTCTTGAACTGACAACTCTTATCCTTAAGCGGCAAGTTCTATTACTGATATGAATCTTGATTCTTTGCCAACCACCCAATCCCCATTTTGTGTACAAGTTTACACCCACCGCCGGATTCCGAGGCTACGCCAGCAGCAACTTCGAACATACATATTCCAATGTCTGTACTACACGCGCTCCCAATATGGCAAGTCACCAAATACCTTGACGAATTTGTCAGACGATATTCTTCCTCCAGTTGTCAGCACTTCTACAGTCAGCGCCTATTCGGCGCACTCACTGCGGTGAAGAGATGTGGTAAGAGAGTGGAGAGAAGGTTTGGTGGGGGTTGATGGAGTTCACGTGTTCTGTTGCATTTTTGAGTTCTTAACGCATCTTGGCATTCTTGTTCTATAAATCGTTTTCCTACCGACATTCTTTTGGATAATCAACCTGTTTCCTTTGTTCATCATCATACGCCTATTATATTGGATTATTTCATTCTCTTCTAAGTACACATCGTTATCTTGTCATTTATATATATACTATTCTCAGGTCTCTTCCGCCTACACATTCTGTTCCAGACATCCTCTCTACGTATAGCTAATGGGGCAGTTAGTATGCTGCTTGGCTCCCAGAACCTACACTACATCCTCACACCATATCTCTCCTTTCACCTAAATCTAATTTATCGGCTATCCAACCACCTGCTTTTTCATGCCTTCAACAAAAGACTAGAACGAGAAAAGAATCATTCGATTTTAGACGAGGCGGACAAGCTCGGACTTAGAAAACTTCCCCTGAAGCTACTTTCCCACCATGCCCCTTCAGAAGTATAGTGACTACATGTGAGGTCCTCGTCCCATACTTTTACTTACGGAAAGACGATGAGTTATTCGAAGCCGTCTACATGTTCCACCAACAACTCAAATTTCAACTTTACGAACTTTTGGATGTTTTACTCTGCGATCCCATCGTAAAGGTAGAAAGAGGGAAAAGTCTCCAAGATATTCTATTTATGTTGGCCGAGAGTATTTAGCTGAAGGATGCCGGACAACCCAATTCTCTGTTACAGGCATGCAAAGCTGGGGGAGATCTTTCAGTGTTTTTCAAGCTATGGAACAAAGATATTCTACCAGCTTCGCATCTTGAGACTGATGCTATATTGCATGAAACTCTCGATCACGTGCCACTATTGACGGACCGTGCAGGCCATCTGCAATTGTTATGGGAGTCCGGGTTCACATACCGTGTGTTTTCGGTACTTCTGCGAGCAATTATAATAAACCAAAGCGACATTACACAATATTTATGCGAGCAAATGAGTCTAAATTTCAGTGAGATTGTGGCTGTTTCAGCAGGTTCTAGGCCCACATTTACTTGGGGGCTGCTAGAATACGCGACCTTTTACGAGATTGTGGAGAAAGCGGTGCCCGAGTTTGTCGAGCTTCCTGAGTTTCGCAATCCTATAGTATGCGACTATGCATACGGAGAGCATGCATAAGGTCCAGGAGATGAATTACTCATTTGTGTAACTTTGATGGAACCTGGTATCACGAAGTATATCATTGAAGTCCTGCAATGGAAACGTGGTCTACTAGCAGACCAGGTCGCCCAGATGGCTATCGATTTACTGAAAACTGACTGGCAGTTAGAATACGTCGAGTTCATGGGCATTGAGATGAGTCCTTTAACTCCAGAAGAATTGGTTCTGGAAATATTACTACGGCACGGACCTGACTCCAACAAGACCAAATACTGGCGAACCACCCTGTGGAAAAATATTCTTGAACTCGACCAACTTGAAACCGATGATACTTCCGGCTCGGTTTGTTCTCCGGAGATGACGAAGATCTTACATATCCTACGGCTTTTCTTAATGCGGGAGCCACAGTCGACAGAAGGATAGATCTGGATGTCAGGGGCGCTCGTTGGCCATTGAGAAGCAACTTGCCGGAATGGGAAATAAGCGAAAAGAGAGATATTTTTGCTGCCATGGGCCGGGCAGAAACGCCCCTGGAAATTGCCTTTTCATTGAAATACCATTGGATATTCTGCCTCTTAATAACGAAATTGGACAATACAGACTACATCTGCGACTGGATAACGCCAAGATGCTCGAGTGTGCTCCCCGAGTTCATCCAGGCTTTACATAACCGCAATATTAAACTTCTTTAAGTATATTGGAATAAACGAATCCAGATTCTGACGCCTACCGCCAAAGCTATTCATGCCCTTAATTTGGGTGAACTGGGGACCTTTAAAGAGAAATAATACTTCGAGGCGAAGACGATTCACAGCTCCTCAACCTGGTCCTACTGTTGGGGAAAATCGCAAGTGAAGCCGCTTCGGGCCTTCCACTAACTACCAATTGTCAGACGCTGCTGCAATTGCTTCTTGACAAAAATATTAACTACATCTGAACCGGAATTCTGGGATAGTAAATATAACCGCCGTCGAAATATATATTTGAGTTGCTTACGGAAGGCAATGGATAATAATTCTCTCTTGCTCCTGGGTATTCTTTTAAGGTTCGGTATTCCCAACGAAATGGAGTTTACGACTGACTGTCTATCCTATAATATCAAAAAAAAGGGTGTGCTGATTTGCTGGCCCTTACGGCATATACTGGAAACTTAAACGCATTTAAACTTTTAATGTAAATGGGTTTCGATGTCGATGATTCTTTCCAGGGAGTAATAAATCATGCGTGTTCGAAAGCCTTCCTTTGTGTATTGCAATCGGGAACGGAGACCTAGACCTCGCTACATATATCCTTCACCAAGGTGGAAATATCTATGCTCCTTGTGACGGTACGCATAGTGCGATTGAATATCCACTGATCATGAACTGTATAGATATGGTATCCCTCATCTTGGAAGTTCATCCGGATTGCTATGAAGTTGCCTTGGAGGTGGTGGAGAAGCGAGTTTCTAGAATGGTTGGGCATGTCCATATTCCGGATTTTGTTCGCAACTGGAAGCCCGGATTTGCTATCGCTAGTCGCTGATTTGTATATCAGATAGAGCAAGAATCCACGGACAGATATATCATCCTAGCTGGCCAAATAAAAGTCCTTGGGTTCCCCGAAAACCTCGATACATTAAGTAGGGAGTTATTTCCGGAGTTAGAGCTACTAATCGTATCTATATAATTACCATTCGAGGGAAGTTTATTTAGCAAAGCTACATAGGCCGCGACAGTATTAATGTTGCAATTATGTAAACGTGTGCATGAAAGTATATTAATAGTTTGCTGCTGACATTTACGCAATATATCCATACTAGCCTCACGACAATTCTGTTACTGGTCCTCAAGAACCAGGCACAGTTTCCGGAGTACCTATTGATTTGGTTTGGGTACGAGATTGGCACTATTATAATATAGAAACCGTACAACTTACAACGATTAATGCTTCTTCCGACTTCCATAAATCGCTTTCCTTTTGAGCAGATGGAATTCTTTGCTTCGGCTCTAACATCATATACGGGAAAGAAAGTATCGAGAGGGATGACAGCAAATATGATATACCGAGCCTCAATATAAACACTAGTCTTAGCATCGCGATTGATCATATAGTTGAAGAGTGCCAGGAGGATGTTTACCAAACGATGCTGCCAGATGCAGACACTGCGGTTCTCAGAGTTTTGATACCTCCCATCGACCCATCCGTATTCAAAGGTCAGATAGACACACCAACTATCTACAACAGTCTCTTGGGATGCAGATCATCCGATTTCAATATTATATATCACTTATCTGGCAAGCTACCGGAGAACTACGCCACAGAATTCGCTCACGAGATGAGACGAAAATGAGAGGGAGAGGGAGAGGGAGAGGTTCCAGCCTAGGTTTCTGGAAAACTAGAAAATCTCCCCGGGGATGAAGACGAGCAATTGATTGTACTGAACTATGTCGGCGAGTAAGAGCTGAAAATAATCTTGAGACCCTGATCCTATGATATTAGTATGACATATCATTAAAATTTACTGACCTTGAGTATGTTTGACCTCTAGGTTGAGGAGATTTAGGAAGGCCATTTGACCATTTCAATCCCAAAATATTATCGGGCGCCTCGTGCCTCCGTCGCTAGATAGACCGTCTCAAGTACCTCCAGAAAGAGGGGGTTAAGGTGTCAGTTACCTTTCGCATCTTGGCGAAGGTTCCCCACAATGTCCTATCATCGGTGTAAGTGCAAAAGTATACTATGCATAAAATAGCCTAGGGCGTTGCAAGTTCTGTGCTTTAATATGTCTCTAACGTTGAGTAGACCTGATAGAATGCCCACAGAGGCCATAGTTGCCCACTATATGAGCAGTTTGATTTACTAGGGAGGCGATAACATAATCCCTTGTGGGATGAATAGAACCCAGAGTTACCGCACAGTACTCATCGAGAACTGCCAACTGACAACGAAGCAGTTTATTGGGCTCCCCGACATCTCTCTGGAGATCAAGATTTTTGTCAGGGGAGAGCGGATCTATACGGCCACTCGAGCATGAGCGAGCTTCTCGGATTTGAACGAGCCTGGTTGATTGAAGAATTGGAAATACTTACTCGTATTGTAAAAAAGGGGAACATTTCGAGATGCTGAACGAGCACTCGAGGGGAAGCGCATACGCATGTATGCGTAAGTACAATAGATTGATACAAAACGGATCGATCAAGGATACCCCTGAGCGGTGTAATAGGTACAAGGCGTATTGGACTAAATCCGACTTTAACAAGCTCCAGCGACTTGCAGAAGGTGTGAAGAACAGTCGAGGGAAGCCAATCTGGGAGAAGATTGCGCCGTTTTTTTTCATGCAGACGCCGGAAGCCTGCCGCCTCCAATGGAAAAAATGATACCGGAAAACCGAGATAAGGCTAACCAAATGGCCATCGAAGCTACGTCGACACCAAATGGGCAACTTCAAGGAGGTAGAATCTCCAAGCTAAAGAAGAAGGAACGAAAAAGTGGACCATCCCACTTTTGGACTGGCCCCAGAAAGCATGGTTTGTTTATGCAAAGAAAAACTTTCTTGGAAGGAAATGACGGAAAGGTTTCGACAACTTGAGGTTGCCAATCAGTTGGTGTTCCAGACCTCAGGCTTCAATTTCGTCTCCAAGGAATGTACCAACGCATCAAAACTGAGTCGCGTGCCCGAGACCATCAAGGACACTAAGTTACCACCCAAGTTGGCGACAAGATATGCTCGGAGATCGTTTTGAATATGCCATCGAGGGTTCCGAGGAGCTTTTGGGTCGTTTTTATCTTCTAAGGTGCCTTAACTGCTTTCAAGCTAGGTCAACCAGTCACCTCAAGGCCGATTTTCCGTCCTAAAAAACTCACATTTTCCCCTCCAATATATAGACCGAGGAAGTATATGGTGGCCCTACGGCGGGTGTAGATGGCTTTAAGGAGGGCATCCTTATGGAAGGTTCTAGGATAAACATTCGGAGTGGCTTAGGAAGGCGTGTTACTATATTTGTTAATCGATCATTTAAGTTGGAATGCATGACCTTCCACAATGCATGCGCCATGCTTCATTTTGATAGGATATAGATACCCACCGTACGGGGTTTTGAAGGACTGTTTAGAATCAGTTTCAAGATTGAAGACCTGTTATGAAGCTCTTGGCGCGTCTTCATTACTCCAAAGACTGTTTTAAGGCGAGTTGTCGTTTCTATAAAATGTTATCCGTCATAACCCTTCGTTAAGTCCCCAGCTACTAAGTACTTATGTCTAAGTACTTATGTAGTTATGATATGTTGGCGTGTGTCTGGTAGAAATTGTGACTAAGTTAGGCTGTTTGTCTGATATAAAATAACAGGCAAGGAGTACAATGTTGAGCTAACTATGTATTTATATTCGTATACCTTCAAGATTCATTCATGACCATAACATTCGTAGGTATGGTATCATATATCAAAGGGCCGTTTTAGTTTTGCTGCTGAGAATTTCGCATGGTGTTTATATTTACTGATTCATGAAAATATAATAACACAGGCTTCATGGTCTAGTGGTATGATTCTCGCTTTGGGTCGCATTAAACTGCAATCTTGCGAGAGGCCCCGCGTTCGAGTCGCGGTGGAGCCCGTTCTGTTTTTTGATTTTTTCCTTTCCACAACACCTTTTACCGCGGTTGACCCACCATAGGAGGTATGATGTGACACTCTCGACCGCACCTCATCTACCTCATCTCACAGAAAGTTTAATAGTATAAAGTCAGATGTCTAGAGGACATTTTGTTGTAAAAATTTTATAGTTCTGCTTATAACTACCTATTTTGAAGTTTATTATTGGTAATTGTTTTTATGCTTTCTTTTGTAAGATACTTGTGTATTATTGTGTTCTTGTGCCTTCCTTTCTCGGAAGTTTGTGTGTTGTTGTGTGATATTTCGGAAGTCGGATACTGCACTTCGTAGGTCTGGGAGAGCGTCTCTTGACAACTTTATTTTATAAAAAAGTATTATGAGTGATGTGTTTTTTAAATTAAATAAAATTAAATAATATTTGTTGAAGTTGCCTATGTGGCCGAAGCTTCACGTGACCCAAGCTGCCATTAGGGCAGGGTAAGCACGTCTGTGTAACCAATTCATGTATATAATGAGGCCTCAGAGGCATAGAATAGCTCACCATCGAATTCTTCACATCACCCTCTACACACGTTTTACAATATTGTTATTTTAGGTATGTATAATAGGTAATGAAGTGTGAGGTAGTAATATGGTCTCTAGGAGACTACTAGCTATCTAGCTGGCCCACCAACTGTACATAGGTAAAATGGACTGTATGTGTATCTATCGTGAATATAAAATAGGATGTCGCCTCTGTCAGAACCCAGCATAGCAGATTACAATTTATAGACAAAACGAATGGGTGCGCCGTACGCCAAGTTGCGTTGAACAATAAAATTGCAACAAATCAAGTTCCACCGCTTCTATGGGTAGGTGTAGCCTGCACTACCTTCGGTTGTATTCACCACAATACTATTCGGGTACTAATATTGATAATGGTCTATTATCATTGTTTTTCGGGGAAAGCGATTTGTGTTCTTCGTCTGACAATAATCTCAATACATCCAGCTCGGTAGTTAACACAGTAACCCGCCCAACCATATAAACATAATGATTCAGCTTTCTAAACCAGAACATTAATAATAATAAAATTTGATGTTAGGTTGTTGGTAGTGTACTTTATCGCAATAATTCGGTGCCCTCAAGAACTCTATGAATGGTAAGCGATATATTTGAAGGCAGTTACTATAATAGAATATTTGCCAAAGCCCCCTTGTTCTTCACTTTTCTTAATGATTATATAAAAACCTTTGCTGTATAGAGAGTGGGGGATCAATAGCCAAAAAGCTGAACTAGTCACCTATATTTGTATAATTTTGTAGCATGGTTATATTTATGGTCTACTTCCTGACATAACTAATGCACCCTGATGTAAAGACCACCACCTTAATACTGCGCCCATTATATGGCCATGTATGGCCACGTAATCTGCATCGAGAATGTTTTGTGATAGATAATTCTTCTAGGTTGATCACCTTTCCGTGAACATGACGAGGATTAGGTTACAAGTTGTGCGGTACTTCTGGCTCTGTACTCCTTTAGCAAGCAAAAATTCCTCGCCAGAGCCGGTCCTCTGTTATATTGATACCTGAGGAGATTAATCTCATATGCCATAAATGTATTACCGTCGCGCCTTCCTTCCTGGAAAGAAATAATATACATCCTTGTCTTTTAACCCGCAGCAAGTCTTGAAAAAACATCACTAACTCTATTAGAAACAAAAATCCCTCAGATGTTGTCAATGCTTGTTAAACCATTCTGACCAATATTTGGGCCGCGGTACCGTCTGAAAATCCTACTAGGACGCGGGGGTTGTGTCGATAGGGGCTGGGGCCTATAGGGTGTTGCAGGGTGGTATCTGGGGTAGGTCGCTAGCTGGCATTAACAGAGCCTGCAGGGCCGAGTATCTTCCACAGGATATCTACCAAGCACACCCCGCATAACAAAATAGGCATCGCACCATAGAGTAAGATTCCTTCTATGGTCCAGGCCTTGGGCCCAGGTAACGGTATTTTACTTTTGAAAATGATTTGGGTCCAAGGTTTTGAGGACCCATTTGTGCTAGCTATTTTGGTAAGGGTTTTGTAATCGTGGTACTAGTTTGTATTAGAATACATTTTTGGGGGCACGAATTGTATGGCAGTTTGATCCTGGTTTGTGTTTGATAAAAATGTGAATTTTGGAATTTTGGAACGGATAGTGCATGGCAGGGCATTTAGTTTGCGAGTTAGTCGTTTGGAATTACTTGTTTTTGGGATTATTACGAGGGATCAGACCGTGCAGTTTCTTTTGAAGACAGCTAAGGCTCTATAAATAAGGGTTTGAGGACCTGTGAAGTTTCTGCTGTTTTCTCGAACGCCTTTTGCTCTGATAAACTTCGGCCCCTCTTTTCTCAGAAGGTCAAGAAACCTCGTTCTGATCATTTTAACCCGAATATTAATGGGACGCTACCATTCTAACGGGCGAAACTTCGGCCAATCTATTTCAGTGTAGCAAGGAAAGGTTCGATATCAGACTGTTGAAAATTTGGTTTAAACTGAGATTAAAATATTTGGCTTCTAGGTGACGAAAATGAATTGTGGACTGGCCGGGCGTTATCCTGCTGCAACTTATGGGGGCTATTTTGGCGAAGGATCGAATTTGAGCGGGGCGTTGCTAGTTTTCGCTCTATGGAGAGTATATATTTATGTCCGTGAGTATATATCTTTGTGGTTTTATCCGTTGATGGCGTACTAAGGGATAATTTACAGCTGATCGAGAAGGTTAAAGAAAGTTATGGTGATCTTGCGGAGGCCGTTTAGAAAGAAGGTGTGCAGCGTATCGGCGGCGACAATACATTGGAGGGGCGTCTAACTGAATTGAGGGTGCGACTGGAACAACTTGAGCAAGTGACGATGCGAGTGGAGCATCTTGAAACATTGAACGAGAAGAGGAACCAATTGATTGTTAAGAGCATTGGAAAATGTACTGCTGGTTATGATTGGGTTAAACAAGCCGATGGTGGCTATAGGTGCACCGGGGGTGGTCATTCGTAGAGTGCCGCGGAGGTTCTTCTTGGGCAAATTATTTCAGAAACTCCTGGGGCCCCCGCGGGGAATTCATGAATAATGACTCCGTATATTTTCCCATCGAGATGTCGATTCCTTTATCTGCGTCTTGATAACTTGTTAGAATGAAAATCTCTTCGGGTTAGCACATGTAATTTATGGCGGCATAGTACCACATCCTGAATGCTCGAGCTGTGAAGCATTCCTGGTGGGTTCTCGACGCTTCATTCACCTCAAGATCGTGGATTTTACACCTTGTTAACGAGGACTTATAACTAAGCCGTCTGACTCGTCGCCTAAGTCTTTCGTTTGGCTGCATGGATACTTATATAGTGATACATGCTAATGATGCTATGCAGCAAATATATGCGCGGCCCTATACTATCATTACCAAGCGGGCGGGGCACTACCTAAACCAGACCACCACATGCAGGGCCGACGAATTCGAAGTACACTAAAACTTAAGTCCATTGGGGCAACAACAAAAATATAATAAATTTATGGCTTGTGAATTTCCCAACTACTTAGCGCTACTGCAAATTGATATATTCATTCCATTACTTCTATCAAAGCACTCTCTGGATATACATTTGGTTTTCGGTTGCCCTGGTACTTAATTGGCGGCCACACTGCTAATCTTGTAACCAATTTTATCTGGAAGCTTGGTACCAAAAGCATCCTATAAGGTATGAGTTACCAGAAACCAGCGCTAATTTTAACTTCTGTTATACAAATAAGTTGTAGTCTTAGCATAAAAACCTATAGGGTATAAATTGCTAAAACCAGGCACTGGCTCCAACCTAACTTATACAAAGAAAATTTGAGGGCGTCAACGTTTGTCATAAAAATATGGCTGCATCATATTAGAACAATTTCCATCAGAGTGCCCGTATCTCCACGTTTTTATTGGTTCCACGTCCAAAAGGGCTTCCACATCGTCTTTCACACACATCTCCACACACACACAACCCTCACACGGGCTGCCTGTCTTTGAAATTTCAGCTTGGCAATGACGGGAGTAATGGGTAGACATGAAGTGCCACGTAGGGCCGATCCATTGGGCGGTAAGAATATGACCCGCTCCGCTGCTGAAACCGTGCAGCCTTGCAATGTGGGGTTGCGGGCAACAAGACCTGCCTGCCTGCCTCTGCCTAAGATAAATTAATCAGCATATGGTCAACAATAAGGACCAGGAACATCATATCATTGAATACGATTATATCATTATATCAAGGCTATAATATAGTAAAATCCAACAGGCTACAACACTTCTATACACTCCCCGAGAAGGCCTTAATGAATAATATAATATAATCATGAGCAACGACCTCAAAGTCTGGATAGAACCAAAACGCCACTCGGTCGAAGGCCATACAGCTCAATGTACTCTCTCCTTCAACGGCTGCATTATCTGGGGTCCCCGCCATTGTCACGACAACACGATCCGACTGCGAGACGCCCTCGCTGCCGCGGATCCACGGTTTCAACTCACGGTTGTTTCGAAGCGCAAGACGATCGAAGGGCACACGTACGCTATTAGTGTTATGGCCGGTGATCGGCTTTATTTGGACCGGATGTCTACTCATGGTCATATGCTCGGGTTGTGTAATGCTATTAATGACTGTTTGGCTGCTGAACGGAAGAGGGGTCCGCGGGTATGTGGATCTTGTTCTAGTATCTATTTGAAACCTTCATTCCTTACAAGTTCTCCTAGGGTGCACCCAACCCAGCACCAGCACCAGCACCGCCACCGCCATCTCAGGCCCCCCGCCCGTCTCCTCTCCAGCATCCACCGACCCCCAACCAGCCTGAACCTCCACAATCCAAAGCACCAACCCGCCCTAACAGCCGCCAGAACTTCGAAATAGCCATAATCTGCGCCCTAAAAGTAGAACACGACGCCGTCGAAGCCTTCCTAGACGAAGAATTCGAAACCAACGACTTCTCCTACGGAAAAGCTCCTGGTGACCATAACGCCTACACCACCGGTCGAATCGGTCAAAAACCTATAGTCCTGGCATACATGCCCAATATGGGAAAAGTCAGTTCGGCCATGGTGGCAACTCAGCTTTATATGAGCTTTACACAGATAAAGGTTGTTTTTCTGGTGGGGGTTTGTGGCGCTGCACCAACGGATTCGAGGGGGAGGGAGACGTTTTTGGGGGATATTATGATTAGTACGGCTGTTATCCAAGTTGACTTCGGGC
The DNA here is from genome assembly GCF_004000055.1 of Arthrobotrys flagrans. Taxonomy (NCBI): domain Eukaryota; kingdom Fungi; phylum Ascomycota; class Orbiliomycetes; order Orbiliales; family Orbiliaceae; genus Arthrobotrys; species Arthrobotrys flagrans. Next base: position 4,163,165 of record NW_027137556.1, read on the forward strand.
GACAGTATTCGGATGGTTTCGTTCGGAAGGATACACTGGAGGATACCTTTGGTCGAGCGAATCCAGAGATCCGTTCCTTCCTTCAGAAGTTGGAGGGAAAACGTACGACTAAAAAGCTGGAGGATAAGACTTTTGATTATGTCACGGAGCTTTGTGAGAGGGATGTTGAATATGCTTATCCTGCTGATGCTGGGGATGATGATAATCTGTACTATGCAGATTATCGTCATAAACATCAAAACAGCTACTCGTGTTCGATCTGTGCCAAATGTAGCTCCCCTAATGACCCTGTCTGTGAAGTTGCAAGGGAGTCCTCCTGTACCGACTTAGGCTGCAGTACTACACAGTTGGTCCAGCGCAAGATCAGGGAAGGGACGGCGGCTCGCCACCCTATTTTTCACTTCGGCCGCTTCGCATCAGGGGACAGTGTTATGAAAAGTGGTGTTCATCGTGATAAGATTGTTGTGAAGGAAAAAGTGATTGCGTTTGAAATGGAGGGTGCGGGATCTTGGGATTGTATTGCTACGGTGATTGTTAAGGGTGCTTGTGATTATGCGGATAGCCATAAGAATAAGGCTTGGCAGAGGTATGCGGCTGCGACGGCGGCTGCGGGGATGAAGGCTGTGATGGAGGAGTGGAGGAGTTGTATTTAATTTTATTTGTTTCGTAGCTCTAACTACTATGGATTTCTATCACTATTCCCTAGACGAATAAGCGGATAGGCTGTGTTGGAATTCTTTTGCGGGTTTAGTATTGTGAAATCAATCTTTCGTCCTTGCTGTCTGTTGGAAAAATAAAGTGGCACTACTGTAGCTCTGCATATAACGGCCCAACAAAATGTCACGAGAGTACTCGAGTCGCACAAAATATGCACCTTGTGTTGTCTGGCCCAACACACGAGATCATATGAAACAGAATCAAGGCTAACACAAAACTGATTCGGGTTATATTTGCTTAACAACTTTTTTGTGGCTTCAGCAGAAGATTTGTGGAATATGTTTGTTCAAACAACACGATTTTCCAATCCAGTATTGGCTTCATGGTCTAGTGGTATGATTCTCGCTTTGGGTCGCATTAAACTGCAATCTTGCGAGAGGCCCCGCGTTCGAGTCGCGGTGGAGCCCAATCTTTTTTTTGCCCTAGTTTTTCCTATTCCTGGTTCCTATTCCTGGATCTGATGGCTTTTTCCGGGTCACGGTAGATGCCGATATATCGATATGTCTTGTAGGGTTGTTGGGTTGGGCTAAGATTAGAGGTTGTCGTGGTTTTGTGGCCATGTGGCTGGAGCTGAGTATCTCGACGAATCAATCGGATTTCAATCTCCGTGAATTAAATTATTATTGTATTCCGGAGTTGTATGATTCCAAGAAATTTATGTTTTTCTTTCTGTGTTTTGCAAGAACCCGCAATCATATTTCAGGCTGAGCTCTTGTATGTTCTGTTTCTGTTTGTGGGTGTTCCTGAATACAGATGGCGGTGTGAATCACAAACCCCGGCATGATAATAACATCATGAAGCATCAATTGACCCATGAAAACCTCACAAATTAATCCCCTCAAATAAAAACAAGACTATACCATCCAGAGATCAATTCTAGCCTCAAGAAGAGGCAAAAAGAGAAGCAGACAGGGCTCCACCGCGACTCGAACGCGGGGCCTCTCGCAAGATTGCAGTTTAATGCGACCCAAAGCGAGAATCATACCACTAGACCATGAAGCCTGTGCGGATGGATCTCGGAGCTGGATTGTGGGGTTTTCACGTCGAGGGCAACGTGTTCTTTTAGGTTAGGGAATGCGGTCTGGTTGACAAAGGTTGCATGTGGAATTGGAATGTGGAGTTAAGCTTCCGGGGCTATCGATAAAGAAAGTAGTTCGTTATCACGAGGGGAGACGACACTGTGTTAAATTCTTTTTATCTGAAAACTACTCTCGCTGGATCCTTTATTATCGATTATCGAATTTCCTTTCGCATACAAGGAAGTATACCGTTGGTCTGGACATTTAGCTTCTCGAACTCAACATACTTTCTATCGGCCGCTGACCGAAGCTTCGAAGTGTCGCATGTCAGATCCTTAGCCCTCCTCGAAGTCATCGTCTTAACCCTGCCGTGAGTAGGGTATATAACATCAAGATTGAAATCGACAACTAGTTTTCCATGCATATGCAGCACTCTTCGGAGTGCTGTAATGCCCGCCCGATACTCTTACCGGCCGGTATTGGCTAATTCCGGGCCATACTCTTTCTCCACAAGGTCGTCGAGGTTGTTCAAAAATACAACATTTTCAACACATATTCGCACCCTCCCTCGAAGATGCACCGCTTCGGGACGTTATAGCTTCTCTTCTTCCTCGATTTTGAATAGAGATGCTACTGCCACGGCAGCACAGACAACTGAAACCCGTAATACTTCATCCGATATATCAGAATCTCCAACAGCAAACGTTCCAACCATCCCAACCTTCCAAACCGGCTTCTCCCTTTACGCCAAACGCGCCCCGCGTCCTTTCCCCAAACCCTGGATAAACCCCCCAACCTCCTCCTTCTCCGAACCGCTAAGCATCCACAGCACCTCACTCTCCCGTCGCCCCCTCCACCCTCACCAACACCAATTGTACACCCCGGCATCCTCAACTCCCAACGAAAACGCCGCAGCAGAGGCATCTGCTCGCACTACCCGTTTCCTACGGGGTTATACAAACGGTGATGATGCGTTACTCATTCATGATAAGTACCTTGCTGTTGCAGATGGTGTGGGGAGTTGGAACATGAGGGAGAAGGGGTACCCGGCGTTATGGTCTAGGTTGTTGGTTCATTACTTCTCTATTGGTTGTGAACGGTTTTTCAACCGTGGTAGACGTGGACGAAAGGCTGGTTCTAATGATCCGCCACCTGCCAATGCTTCATCACCACCGAATCAAAATGATCCTGTGGATGTTCGGGTAATTCTTAACGATGCTTTTGAGGCAGTTGTTAAGGCTACAGGAAATTTAACACCACCGAAGACGCCGCCACAGCCGGAGGAGTCGCCGTTTGGATTGGTTACTGGTCCTACATCTAAGACTCAACGGTTCCATGGGACGACCACGTTTACGGGGTGTTTGTTGCATGGTGGGAAGTTGCATGTGGTTAGTATTGGGGATAGTCATTGTTTGGTTTTGAGGCCGTCTTCTACTTCCACTACTTCTGATAAACCAGATGAAAGTAGTGGTGGGACTGAAGGTGAACCCGCAAGCGACCCCGGTTTCCTCTTGAGAACAACAGAACAATGGCACTACTTCGACTGCCCCCGCCAACTAGGAACCGACAGTCCCGACACCCCCCTCGGCAACGCCACCGTCACCACAATCCCCATCCAAACCGGTGACATCGTAATCCTAGCCACCGACGGAATGCTAGACAACCTCTGGGAAGAAGAAGTAATCTCCATAATCCTCCACACGCTCACAAAATCCTCTTCTCCAGATCAACAACACGAACCGTGGGGGATGGAATTAGGTCAGATTATGAAAAAGAAGGGGAAGAAAAGGGTTGAGGAGGGGGTTAATGTAGCATTTAGAGAGTATTTGAAGAAGAATGAGGATTTGTTGCCGGGTGCCGAGGATCCGGTCGAAGGTGGGGAGTTGATGACGGGGATTGCGGCGGAGTTGGTGAAGGCGGCGAAGGTGGTGGCAACGGATCCTTATGCTGAGAGTCCGTGGATGGAGAGGGCAATTGAAGAGGGGAAGGTGGCTGAAGGGGGGAAATTGGATGATATTAGTGTGGTTGTGGGGAGGGTTGTGGGGGTATAGATGGCATAGATTGGATGGGATTCTTGATTTTTTGTTAGCGCTGGATTCTGGATTTGTCAAGTAGATAGAAAGTTGGAACATTCATACGGTGAGAGAGATATCATGTTACATATAGCAATTATATTATGTCCAATATGCACAAAGAAGTGAAGTGAAGGGTGTGTGCTCAAAGAACAAGAGATACAAAACTCGAGGAAAAGGAAACAAGAACGCCGAACAACATGCCAAAAGTGATATCCGACTCGTAAGGAGGAAACAAAAAACAAAATGAGAAGGTCCAACCGCCAAAAGAGTAATGTAATCTAGAATTGAAGATAAGTCTAACCGACTTTGCATTCTTAGTGCTAGTCACTGCACTACCACCCTCTATACAATCCCCACTCCCTCGTGGCTACTTCTGCTTAAAATCGTACAAGACTTTTGGTTTATTTTCTGCCCTTCTTCTTCCTGACGCTGCCACTGGGTGTGCCGGTAGGTGTGGCAATCGGTGTGCTCTTATTACTGCCCTTCGACTCTTTTCGTGTAGTAGGCGAGGTAACTTCAGCTTCAACAAGAACACCATCCTCATCGCTGACATTCCCCGCTTTCTTCTCCACCAAACCCGTCAAAACAGCAGCAGGATTAACCGAAGTACCCTGCCCAACCTCCTCAACGCCCTCACTAGCCAAAAACTCACTTCGAACCTTTTCATTCCTCTTCCCCCACCATTCAGACCATTCCTGGGACTTCACATTCTGTTCCTCAAGTTTCATACGTAATCTCTCGTTAGTCAGCATCTCAGCCGCAGACTGGAAGATGAACTGCGCCCATTGCTGGTTCTGGTTGGAGAGGGCCATGGCGTCTTCGGCGACTTCCTTGATTTCGGCGTCGATGTCCTGCTCGGCTTTTAGGAATTGTGCCCAGGTGTCGTCGCCGACCGAACCCTTTTGGAGAAGAGCTTGGAGAGGGCCCTTGGATTGACGGATTACGATGGCTTTTTGAATGACGTCTGTGGCGCGACGGAGGAGAGCTGCACGGAGGACGGAGTCTGGGATCTTTGGAGGGTTTGGAGTGTCCGGGAGGTGGAGGAGGGTGAGGTAGATATCACGGGAGAGGGATGGAGGGAACCAGGGTTCCATTGAAGCAGCGGCTTCTAGATGATTTGATAAGACCAGTTAGCAGGATATTCCTTATCAATAGAGACTACACAGATATATAAAAGAACATACGAGTCTTTCTCTTCCTATAAAGCGAAGAGAATGTCGCCATCGAACCAACGATGATGACAATGTAAAGGATAGGAGGTACCAAAGACGCCAGGTTAATCATCTTGACGGCTGACTGGCTTATCGACCCTGCGATAATACAAGACCGCTAGTGGGTGAAGCTTTTGGATATTATCGTAAACAGCCAGGAGAAGAGGCTTCTATTGTATTTGTATCCCGTAGTTATGTCGTAGTCTCCAGACTGGTCGGAATAGACGTGAAGTCAGGAAAGGAGGGATGGCGATGAAGGAGATGAAGTGAAGAGGAAGAAAAGACGGAATGGCCTGTTCTGCCCGCAGCCTTTGTTCTGCTCTTGGTCGTTGCGTTTTCCAGAATGGAATTGTGTCCTTTCGCCAAAGCTGCACGGTCACGTGATAGCGCTGACTAAGCCGCAGGATTTCTTTAGGCTTCTCGAACTAACCTCCAAATTCGATATCCAACTCCCATCTACTATTGATATCACGATACTTAATACTAATGCCCACGAGATGTCATCGCGGCGGCATCCAGTCCAGGCGATCGCCTTCGCACAATCGGACTCTCCAAAGTTGTTTATTGCAATCGCCGAAACTGTCTATGCAATATCTGCAACTACTCACGAGACTATCGCAACATGGAAAGCACCACCTGCTCCCGTTCAAGGGAAACCTCAATCGCAAGTTCTAGACGTCACTGGTAAAGCCGGAGAGGATGGAGATGCTACAGAAGCATTACCGGCCAATGAAGAAGCCCTTGCGGCAACCACAGCGCCAAAAACAGAAGAAAATGTAGAATCGACAGACGTTGTAATGGCAGATTCCCCGCCATCCGTCAGTTCAACAGTTGGAAAACGGAAAAGAAGTCCATCTGCTACATCAATTGCTCCACCCGAGACTTCAGACCCAACGGAAACAACTACAGATCCCCAAAAATCAGATAAAAAGACGAGAAACCGAAAGAAGAGCGAAAAACGAAAAGCCAAGAATGCGGCAAAGCCTCCTCCACCGCCTCAACCGAATTATATTGGTCAATTGGTTCCGATTATAAGTGGGAATTTACTTGCTGTTACGACATTGGAGGATAAGACGTTACGACTTCTAAATCTGGAGACTTTGGAAGTCGTAAAGGAATGGGTACTTCAGAAACGACCTTCAGCTATAACCTTAACACCAGCTGCAATACTAGTAGGCGATAAATTCGGCGACGTCTTCTCATACAAAATTCCGACTCCATCGGAAATAGAAGAAAACAGCGAAGGCAAACTCCTCCTAGGCCACGTATCGCTGCTGACGACACTCACAACCGCAACATCACCACCATCATCCCAACAAATTGGTAGTTCAGGTGATGTTAAGAAGTACATCATAACAGCCGACAGGGATGAACATATTCGTATCACAAATTATCCGTTAACACATGTCATCCATGGGTTCTGCCTCGGTCACACTGCGTTCGTTAATCGTCTACTGGCCACGAAGGATAATCTGTTAGTTTCTGGTGGTGGAGACGATTGGTTAGGTCTATGGGACTGGAAGGGGGGAAATCTGCTTCAAAGAGTGGATATTAGGACACCAGTCGATGCTATGTTCAATCGTGAAGAAGCCAAAGCTCTGACGGAAAAGTTGAGGGGGTATAATAAGAAGAGGAAGAGAAGGGAGGAGGGAGCACCTGAGGTGGAGATTACAATTGCGGTTACAGATATTTTGGAGGTAGATGGGAAGGAGGTTATTGTCGTTTTGGAGGGGTAAGTATCGCATCCCAAGAATTTTAATGCCGCTAGCACTAACAAGAGTTATTCAGAGTACCCGCGATACTACGGTATAAATATACCACCGACAACAAGCTGGAATACGCAGGATACGTAAAAGCCGCTGCATCAATAACCTCTCTCGCAGTGCAAGGGTCTAGAATATACTTCGGTGCTGACTCGGAAGAAGGTGCTCTAGTTTCATATGTGGATATCACAGAAGGAGAGGCGACAGCAAAAGATTTCTTTGACGGAAGGTCATTTGAAGGACAGGTAGTTGAAGAAGCGGATGTAAATGCGGTTAATGAGAGGTTGTATACGGCGGAGGCATTTCGGAAGGGGTTTGGTGGGTTTATGGAGGATGATTAGGTCTTCATTACGAAGCCGTGATATGTATGTACGATATATTGAAGAATACGAAAGTTTTATGACAAAAAATCCACAAATTAAACATGAGGATGATTTTGACGGCGCTATGAAATTCACTGTGGCCGGGGTATAAAACGTTATGTTTCTTGGGGCCCTTGGCCTGCAAGCTGTCGGGCTTCTATCCACGTACCACGTAAGCTCAATTACGTTGTCAGCGCACGATTATTTGCGAAATATCAGACTACGACAAAGATGGAAGTTATTTGCTCTATTAAAGATATCATATGCTCTTGTACAGGTTATGAAACTACTACGCCGCTGAGATATGCAAAAAAAAAAAGATGTCAAATGAGGAATAATACACGAACTGAAAAACTCAGCTCCTAGAATACTATGATGAGCGATACAAAATATCAAGCTCTAAAGGCTTGGACTCAGAATACCTACGACTCTAACTTCATGGTCCCACAATTGCTGCAAGTCCACCATTCTTGTCTAATAAACCAACCGCATGAATGGCACTTCCAAGTTGGAAGCCCATGGATCGTGATATCCTTTCTCAGCGCCCCAGAACTGCCACCACCAGTTCTTGAAGGCGTTGGTGCTGCTTGGGGTATAGATCTATCCACTCCCTTGCCCTTTCCCATATCGACACTATGGGACCTTTCTGCCTTACGCTTCTCAAAATCCCGGAGTGCGATTATCTGTGCCCTTGTTTCACTATCCTCGAGCGGCTTTGTGTGCCGCTCGACTCTACATAGAGAACACTGTAGATGACTTTCCTCGTTAACAAAGGTGCAAACCAGGCAGCTCCACCCCGGCGAAACAACCAGAACAGTCGATACCGAATGACCTGGCTTTCCCGGTGCAGACTGGTTTCTGTGAATATTCCTCGGTGGGGAGGAACTAGTGAGGTCTATCACCTCAGGCGACCCTCGTGATGACGATGAAGGTTGTGATTGTTGTTGTTGTTGTTGTTGTTGTTGTTGTTGTTGTTCCCGTTCTATTGCTTTAATTTTTTCTTCCTCTCTATCCGCTTCCTCTAGTAATTCTATCGCTGCAAGCATTATAGCTCGTTCATTCGCGCTCTCCATCTGTGCCACACTTTCAAATCCATGCATCTGTGCTATTTCTCGTTCGATAGCTTCAGCTGTAGAATGTCGAACGCCGGAGCATAATCCTTCTTGTGGACGGGAAGGCGGCTGAGGTTCTCTTACTGGCCCGGAGACTCGTCGTTTATCTTTCTCCCTTTCTTTCTCCCATTGCCGTTTAAGTGCCGCTTCTGCGGCTGTCCCTTGAGGTGTGGCGTAAGGCGATGGACCCTTCGTAGTCGGAGGAGCAGATCCAGCTCCACTCCTCCCCATCCCACCTCCATCCCTCGGTTTCAAGGTCGAAGAACCACCAGGTCTATCCTCTATCAACCACCTAATAGGTCTCAAAGAACCGGTCCCCAATATCCTCCCTCTCCCTTGATCACCTTTCCTCCGTTTCTCAGCTGCTTCCCTCGCCCTCTTCTTCGCTTCATGATTACTAAGCCCCTTCGGAACCCCACCCAACTCCTGTCCCTTCCCCAAAAACCCCTCCCCGGTATACCCCGTATACTTCAACGTCTCCAGCTCCCCCTGCAACGACCTAAACATCTTCCAAAACTTTTCATCATGAGGACCATGCACACAATGCGTAAGTTCATGTAACATAGTCTGTACTACACTCTCATATGGTAAAAATACCCTAGAATCATAGGGCTGTCGTAGTCTTAATTGTATGATCGGAAGGTTTGATGTACCAGGGAAGGAGGTGTTGAGGCCGAGAAGGTTGGTTTCCATTTCTGGGTAGAACTCCGCGAGTTTGGCGATTCGGAAGGAGTGACGTCGCATTATAGGCTTTACAAGGGAGGCTATGCGTTGGAGGGTTGAGAGGGCGAAGGCGGCGTTTGGGTAGTTGGTGAGGTGGAAGAAGGTGCCGATTAGGGTGTCGGGGTCATTGAGGATGTGGGTTGTAACCATTTTGGCGGTGGAGGGGGTAGGAAGCCGAGGTGGTCTTTGACGGTATATAGGGGAATGGTTCGTAGGAAAACGTCTCCTTCGGCGATAGGTTACTAAGCGCCCAAGTAGATGCCGATACGTATATTATCGTGAGGTATTTTATAGTCGATATATCTTCAAAAGTCGCCCAAGTTATCGATGCTAACTAGGATCCAAAGTACTCTCCCGGTAATAAACAAGTTTAAGGGACTCCCGTCGCAACATAATCAAAGAACCGAAAGAGATGAAGAGACAGAGAGGATATATAAGATTATTTAGAGGGGGAAGTACTAGTTTCGAGTTATTGGTGGCAGGCAGGCAGGCGACGAAGACGAGGCTGTCTTACGCGTACAAGGCCGTCGGTCTGTGCTGGTGGGTTGTTTGTCGAGGGGTTTGGCGAATGTGTGGCCCGGGCGGTTTGCGCCAACGCGGAAAATGCAACAGGGTGCCAGCGGAGCCTTTTGATGTTGCTAAATTGATAGAAGCAAATTGAAGAAAATATACATAAGGCGGAGAAGCCCTGATGTACCACTTCGAGAACTTAATTAATCTTTTGGAGTCTTTCGAAGTTAATGATTTGAGATTATTTCATTTAGCACTCGACATGGACATACGTACAAGTCAATCGAAATCAAGAGCCGGCCGCAGCCGTATGTATACTTCTACCTACAATTCATTCATAGGCTCTAGTTAAAGGGACTCGAGGGACTAAACAGTGGAGAAATTTACGAATATATTCCTGATTGCCGATCTAGCACAAATTAGCACCACCGAGAATAATCGAAGCAAAAATCCTGCATTCGAGCTTGGTATCGTAGTTGGCATAGTTTCAACCTTTTGGTATCTCACGATGGGTTTGGAGCTGGTATTGGTTTAAATTGGATCGAGCTGGTCTCGTACCCAGGCAAACTAAAGCGACTGGACCGAGAAACACCTTGTGGATTTTCTTTCTTTCTTTTTAAAGCAATATTCTACGAATTTGTGTATCCGTTTTCGCATTCCGGGAATAAATACTGGTCAATACTGGCCGATGAAATCGGTATCCAGGTTAAAATATCAAGCCTCGTATGCAACGTTTGCCTTCAAACACGCTAACGCGAATTGAATGCTACCTCGAGCTCGAGGCTGAAGAATTAACCCCTTGACGATATCATCGCATCGCTACATACTACATCTCTATGTCCTATCGACCCACGGGCCAGTTATTCTTACATGACATTTTTTCTTTTTAATTCATCTCTCCGTTATCATTATCTTATAAGCACCTTCGCTCAGCCCGCAAATTTCTCAGATATGGAGGGAATAGGGCTAGCCGCGTCGATAGTAGGCCTGATAGCGGCAATTGCCAAATTCATCCCGTGGCTTTTAGACATCTCAAACAAAATCGCAGATGCTCCTGACTCTCTTCGAGCTGTCATGTTTGAAGTCAATGAGACAAGCATCATTCTCAAGGCGATCCAGGGTTATGTCCTCGAAGAGCAGCCGGTGGCCGCAAATCGAAAATGCTTAATCTCACCGGAGAATATTTCAATCACTCTGACAGGCTTTGTGGTTACATATTCGGATCTTGAGAGGCACCTTGATTTCGTGAAGGTTGGCAGTGAAATGCCTTCCTTCGATAGGGGTAAATGGATGCTGAAGGAGAAGGATATATTGGACATTATACGGAGGCTACAAAATCATAAAGCGTCTCTCTCGCTCATGCTTAATATCATCAAGTTAGTGCTCTTTTGGAAAGTTAATCCATGTTTCTTTGTATCAACCGACCATTCTAACCCCCTCTAGCTTTCCGGGCTAACGTTTCTATTTATCAATAGTTCGTCGTACCAGAAAGCAACCCAACTAATGGACAATCTTTGTCAATCGGTTAAGGGAGCCTTACAACAGAATCAAACCCTACTATCCCAACTTGAGCGTTGCAAGTTTATCCAAGAGACTAGTACTTCTGAGAGGTTTCCAGTCCCAGATATTGCTACACTCTCTGTCGATTAAATAGTCGGGGGTGGTGATTCTACAACTACGACAACAAAGTCCAATACGACTAGATTTTCTTCATCATCTTTACCATTTGACGTGAAAGCACTCAGACAACGGCGACGTTCTTTATTTACCTTTGACAAGGATTTACTTACGTCTTGGGTCTATAAGAGATCTGGTTTCCACTTATCGAAATCATCGCTTTGGAGTCGGGAGGATTCCGAACGCTGCGCTGCATTGTCGACGTTATCTCAGCTAACATGGGCTGAAGTATCAAACATCTCAGTATTTAGTTTGCGGATATTCGAAGTTGACATATATAATGGGTACCATTATGTCGTTCCCGATCGCGACCACGGGGCTCCGGGAAGCCTAACTCTACCGCTACTCCAGTTTTAGCACCGTCAGAAATCGAATTCACCCGACGGCGTCACCCAATTCTTCACAAAGTCCCTCACCGCCCACAGAATAAATTTGTGGGACGTGAGGACATCTTAACCAGGATTTCAACTTACTTCAATCCTCGGACGGTTGTTCAAGTTGGGTCTTTAACAATTTTTGGAGAAACTAAAGTCGAGGTTTCCAAGCGGAGGGTATGGGCACAGGCGTATAACAGGACTAAAGGCCGCACATTCGTCCTTTGGGGCGGAATCGGTAGTGGAAAGACGAGAATTGCATTGGAATATGTCTACCAAACAAAGGACGCTCCTTCTTCCCAATTAACACGGGAAAATCAGGCATCCGACTTTCCGGGTATGCAGACTAGTGAAATTGATCCCACATATAGCTATATTGTTTGGATTGATGCCAAAACAGCGACGGGTATTTGTAGGTCATTCTTGGAATTTGGTAAAAGTCTGGAGCTGAAATCGGATTTTCAAAGTGTAGACCACAGAGTCGTCATTAATTATCTTTCAAGATATGGTATGTTAGACTTCAAGCTTGATCAATGCCCCGGCAAAGATATTTAAATGCTAAGGTACCGTGCTAACATTATTGGCCATCGTATAGATTTACCATGCCTCATAATATTTGATGATGTTGACGATGTTGACATGGTACAGCTATATTGCCCTCAAAGCCTGAAAATCTCCATTCTTATTACAACCCGGGACCCTAAATTATTCGTCAATGTCGACTGGGCAGCTGTGCATGATGGAAGTATTCAAGGAAAAATACTCCCGAGGCACTGGAGATCCTTCTCAGAAACATGCTTCCACCAGGAGGTCCCCGATTTAGCTGTAGATTATGCAACCCAGCTACTTGAGAGTGAGCTCAGCTTTAGTGTTTCTGGACTTACTGCCGACACGCACAAAGCTGAGTTTATTGCAGCGATTGGGGACTCTCCGGCTTTGATACATGCTGCCACAGAGGCGATAAACTTGGGTCTCATCAACGCAGAAGATGTTTGTCGGCGTGGTTATGTGGACCTTGAAACGCTCGATAGGGATTACGCCCAAAGAAGACGTGGAAATCCAGAGTCGATAGCCCTTGAATCGCAATATCAGAGAATTTCCATTCAATTGGCGGGTGAAGTAAACAATCTGAGAAGGTTAAGAAGGGATGACAGCTCTCTTTTTGCCTATGACGCGATGCTACACTTACTGGTGTGCTTCAACTCACACCATCTTCGGGACAATGTGATTGTTCGGGTGGTTGGCTATCTACACGGAATAGAAATACGGGGAGTGGAACATCCCCGCCCCCGGTATCGGTCCGCCACCAATATAGAAGGACAAAAGGATAAAACGTTGGCTTTTGAACTAAGGCAGCTACGCCTGTTATTAGGGGCCTTTCCAAGGTCCTCTTCTATAGTTTATCAGTTTAGCGGTACCTTCCGGAGATACTTGGCTGGCAAAATGACCTGGATAGACCGGCAAATCTACCTCGATACGGTATCCAGAGCCTTGCGAGACATTGCAGCTGTAGACCGACCCAAGAACGCTGGTGTCGAGCTTGAGGCAAACCTTTCCATGACTCGAGACCAGTATTCCGTTTGTTTCAAGGAAATAAGCAAGCTCGTAATCAGTTACTTATACGTCCCGAATCAGTCCCAATTTTCTGTTAAATACTTTACACCCCTACAGAAATTCATTAGGTTAGTACGCGTTTGCCTTATGCATAATAGGTTGATGCAAGTGTCAAGCTAGTATGGATAGTGGATGATTCTTCAATGAGTTTGAGTTCAAGCTTTGCGTACTTTAAGCTTTGTGCTAACAAATAGACTTTTCATAGCACCATTATAGTGAATCTAGGAGGGGCCGAGCCAATGGAACAGATAGCGGAATCCTTGAATCAATATATGGGTATTAGGACTATACTCGACGGATCCGGTATCGAATATAAGATATACGGCAAACGGACCACAGCGGCATTTGAACTAGCGGCCCTTCGTACAATTGATGCGGCAGGCGCCTCAAGAAATGGTGATTGGAGTAAGGCGATATCAGGCTATAGGCACGCGGGCGAAGAGTTTTTAATGACCCGCTTTAATGGCGACGGTCTCCTTGAGTACGACATTTATCGAACTCTAACCAAATACTCTAGGATAACCCAGAATCATGACGAATCAGCTATTTGGCCAATGAAGAGAGTGATAATTTTTAATGTAAAGATTGCACGATGCATTTGCGCCCTGGGACAACAAGAAGTTGCAGAATATGAGCTGCAGAGCGAGAATTCTTCGACGTGGTTTGAACGCTGGAAGCCTTTCATACCAGGGAATCCACAGGAATGGCATGGGGCCGAGTCTTGGGACCACTATAATTCATATCGATGGTAAGTTAAACGTCCAGAGATGCAGTAGCGCTATGGCATATATTTGCGCTAACAAATCTTTAAATTCAACTACAGTGGATATGCCCGTATTACTCTAGGATCTATTCAAACTCAGCAAAGAAAATTTGCGGCTGCTGAAGAGTCTCTTAGGTCGGCAATATCTTATTTTGCAGAATGCAATGGAATCGACTACATCATGCATTATAGTACTACTGCCCACGCTCTTTTAGGATGGGTACGTGTAGATCTTGGTAAATACAATGACGCAATGTAAGGTTATCTACACCCCCCGTCAGCATATCACGATAATACGAGCGCAAACTAACAAAACCGTGTTTGTATCATAATAGCCATGATCTAGAAATAGCTCATTCAAACTATTCGTCTCCTCACTGGGTTGACATATCATTCTACTGTGACGGCTACCTTGAGGTTCGCAAACGGCTTTGTCGTCTGGAGTATATGCTGTATCTCTCGTATAATCAACTAGGCAATGAGGAGAAAGGATCTTCTTGGCGGGCTCGTGCGGAGGCCTCAAGACTTAAACTAGTTCCTGATATGCCCGAGAGAATGGCGGAAGGTGGAGTCTACAAAAGCATAACCGATTTTGGAATTTCGAACTTGTTTTCTCAGGAAGAAGTAATAATGGATTGGATGATATTTTAGCACCAATATATGATAACGTTTGCGCGCCTCGGGATCTGTACGTATGTTGATTTCTTACGTGATAGTACCCACGAACTTTTGCTACATTGGCTATTATGATATTAATTAATCAAAGAAATTAAGTTAAACTAGGTTCAAAACTTAAACATACATGCACTCGGTCCCGCAATTGATTTCTCCGTTGTAATATTAGGAAGCTTTGAAGACGGCCTGCATAAGAGCCGTTGGCTAGACTCGAGTGGATGTGAAGGTCTTACGTCCCGTGCAAACGGACTACCAGAGCCTCATGCCACATATGTGTATTGTGTAACGTACCTGAACCACATATTTATTGGAAGCAGTTGTCCAATTGGAGGGTTAGAAAAGAACGGGGTTTTCCATTTCCGGCTACCCTGGTGAGGAGGGATCTGCGGTTGGATTCCGGCAACCGACCCGTTACTTAAATTTAAACTTGGCGACACATATTTTGATTGTAATTCCACATTGCAATGTAAAAAGTTCGAAGTTCTAGAACCTGTAAAAGATATTAATCGAGCGGCAAAATGTCATTTTGATACGGATCTCGGAAAGTTTGAGAATGGAACAGCTAAGAGGATTACATCTTACGACGTTATAATGGGCTGGCTCTGATCTGAGATCTATACGTTGTATACATGTGTTACTTTTATGACGACACGACTGACAAATAATTGTCTTGACAATAATATATAACATGCACTTCACTCGTCAATTAGACGTAACTATGATCTATGACAAATCCTTTTATCGCCATTGGTCGCGACGTGTGCATGTCCATAGAGATGACGTAATGCATATTATTATGCATTATGAAGCTCAAAATCTCTCTGCGGCGGGTACCTCTTTAGTACCTATTAGGCTCTCTAGGATTTGTGCTTGAGTGGCGGCGGCGTTCTAATATGATGTTAACTTGTATGAAAAGCGTTCAACGTTCTACCCGGAAAAGTAACCAGAAAACGATATATAATACATAAACTTGGGTTACGAGGCACATCAGATAGTTTAATTATACGTACCATATTTCTATAAATCAATCAACTATTATTTAAATAAACTCCCCGGGATTCAAAAATGCAGTCTCCAATGTTTCTCAGAACAGCTACTAGATACAGCGGTAGGTTTGTTCAACGACCATTCATTCTCAACCAAGCAAGATTCAACGGAACAACTTTTGCGAGTCGGCCCATGATGTCAGCCCTATCAAATGCGATCATTCGTGACCATTCAGAGTTGAATGAGTACTATGAAAGGATTGTTGGAACGGACGACCTAGATACACAGACTCGGTATGTTTTCAAACCATCTAGCTACTAAGTACAGAGTGAAAGAAGAACAAAGGTCGAGGAACTGATACAGAATCTGAAACCTTCAGATATCAGAATTTGTTTACCTGGGAGCTGGCTCGACATAGTATTGGTGAAGAATTAGTTGTCTATCCCGCATTTGAAAAACACTTGGGGGCTAAGGGCAAGCAAATGGCCGATAAGGATCGGGAAGACCACCAAAAGGTGAGATACGGCTTATCTTCAGGTTGTTCTAATCAAATATTCGGCGCTCTAAATCTGATCCGCCATGCCTATAGGTCAAAAACATGCTCTATAAATTCCAATCAATGAAGGCTGAAGATCCTGAGTTCTTGAAGACCCTCCAGGAATTATTCAAGGATCTGAAAGAACACATCCAAGATGAAGAAAGAAACGACCTCCCAGCTCTAGAGCGGCAATTAGACGAGGATTCATCTGACGCGTACGCGAGAAGCTTCGAAAGGACTAAACTTTTTGTTCCAACTAGATCTCATCCTAGTGCACCAGATAAACCACCATTTGAGACTGTTGCTGGGCTTATGGCTGCACCTCTCGATAAGCTTATGGACCTCTTTCGCAAGTTCCCTAATCAAAAGTAACACTGTTGGGATAATGTAATTCTTCGGTCAAAACGCCTCTCTCTACACGGAGTGTTTCTTCCGCATTATCATTGTTTCCTTTTGTTAAGGTTGCTCTAAAGTATTTTCCCTTTGCTCTGTTAACCACAATCACGGAAATTGTCTTGTAAAATAATCCATGGTATTCGCGGGAACCCATTACGTCATGGAATCACGGAACAAGCCCTTCAGTTTATACAAAACTCGCGACTGCAGTACTGAAATTCTGAAATTCGATTGAAATTAATCCGAAATATTATCCAGAATTGCCATTAGCTTGTGAAAAGCCTCGACCTTTGTGAAACCTTTACAAATACGTCATTGATTACAACAATAGCAGTAAAATTATAAATCTAGTATATAACCTCGGAAATATCCGCCGAAATAGCTGAGGGAGTAATTTCACTGTCACAATACTGATAAAGGTACATTCACTTCGAGCCGTTAAGCTTAGTAGCTATTGATCTATCCGTGACCCGAGTATCAACTCTTCCCCCTAGCTTGTGAACCCATTATTACGCAGCCA
This sequence comes from Arthrobotrys flagrans, assembly GCF_004000055.1. NCBI lineage: Eukaryota > Fungi > Ascomycota > Orbiliomycetes > Orbiliales > Orbiliaceae > Arthrobotrys > Arthrobotrys flagrans. The sequence goes on from NW_027137556.1 coordinate 4,180,201, forward strand.
TAGACGTAATAAAACGCAATAGCCTCGTCACCACCATATACACGTAGAGGCCCAAATCCACACCGTATACAACCAAGAAAATGCGCGCAGGTCTATAAAAGAACCTTCCTCCATTTACTGACTTTACACAGCAGCTGAACGATTCTCTTCAATGGAGTAACCAAATTTCAACGAAAAGAAAACATCGCCAGGATGTCGGACGCTGGAACCAGAAGCGCTTTAAAACACCCTCTGAAGGCGGCCTCGGAAATAGCCGGGAGCCTTGGAGTAGATCCTAGGGTGGCACAGAGAGCTAGCCTATTCCAAGGTGCTAATGATGGGCCTGCAATCACTGCCGCCAAAATCACTGGCGTTATCACTGGAAATCAGAGAAAGGATGACGGGCAATATTTTACAAACAACGAAGGCGCTCCGTGGCCTGACCCAGCACGTATGTGCCTTTTTTGAGTACACTCTCTCCATGGACAGGAAGGGGCTGACCGCTACTGTGTTAGCATAGACTCTCTCAATGTCGGTGGTATTCCTGTTATAAGCGATACTTTTCTGATGCAAAAGCAACAAACTTTCAATCGAAGTAAAACACTTGAGCGTACGTGTAAATCTTTTAGAAGATAGTTATACCATGATGCTAATTCGAAGAAATAGGAATGGTTCATCCTTGCGGAAGCGGTGCGTTCGGATACTTTGAGTGTACGCAACCGGTCTCGAATCTCACAAAGGTACCACAAAAATTGCACGAATATATAGAATATAGCGCGAGCTAACATTCCGTTAAAGGCGCATTTTCTTCAAAGCGTCGGTCAAAAGACTCCTGTATTTGTCCGGTTTTCAACTGTGACATTTGGAAAAGAGTTTCCGGACGAGGGCCGTAATCCCCGTGGATTCGCTATCAAGTTCTACACTGGGGAAGGAAACTATGATGTCGTTGGACTCAATTGGGTACGATAATATACACGAACAATAGAATAACATCGTCAAAGAAAGAGATCTAATCGATGTAGCCAATTTTCTTCTGTCGAGATCCCATTCAAGGACCAGATGTCATTCGGTCTCAGCAACGAAACCCAGCAAACTTTCTCTTGGATTTTAATAGTCTTTTCGATTTTCTAGCCAATGTTCCAGAGAGGTATGCTGATTTAGACTGTTTGCCTGGGGAGTATAAGACTAATGATTGATCTTCCTGTAGTAACCATGCTGGGATGATGTTTTTCAGTGATCATGGCACCCCGGTTGGATGGCGATTCAACCATGGCTACGGCTGCCATACTTTCAAATGGTTTGTGTTTTGCTGTCCTTCGTTCTGGTGTATATTTAACTGTCATTAGGGTCAACGTGAATGGAAAATTCGTTTACATCAAGTATCATTTCCAGGCGGACCATGGTCAGAAGCAATTCACATGGTCCGAGGCAGTCAAGATGTCAGGTATGTGCTGACAATTCGATCAACTTAACATGCCATGAATTTTGTGCTGAAAGTTTCTCAGGAGAGGATCCCGACTTTTCAAAACGGGATCTCTGGGAGGCAATTGAGAGTGGTACTCCTGTGACTTGGACGGCTTGCTACCAAGTAATGACGCCAGAGGAAGCTGATCCAGCACTTCTCGGGTTTGATCCATTCGATGTTACCAAAGTTTGGCCCCACAAACGGTTTCCGGTAAGAGCTATTCCTAGTTCCTATAAAGATATGGAAGTGAAACCGAAAAGCTAACTAGAAGTCCAGCTACACGAATTCGGGAAACTTGTTTTGAACAAAAACCCTGAAAATTATCATCGGGATGTGGAACAGGCTGCATTCTCACCTGGCAGTTTCGTGCCTGGTATTGAAGCCAGTCCCGATATGTTGTTACAATTCAGAACTTTCTTCTATCGGGATGCGCAATATCATAGACTTGGAGTCAATTTGCACCAGGTTCCCGGTAAGTATCAATCGCTATTAAGCTTCGGTGACTAAAAACTAACAATGTATTAGTCAACTGCCCATTTATGGCCTCATCATACTCCTCAATCAACTTTGATGGACCACTGCGGGTTGACGCCAATACTGCCGGGAATCCACACTACGTCCCCAATAGCTTTGTCAATAAATTCTCCCCAGACAAAGCCGAATGTCCAATTGCAGTTGCTGACAACATTCTTTCTCGCCAATCCCACCATTTCCATGAAGGTAGTCCAAGTGAGTATGATCAAGCAAGAGAGCTATATCTTCGTGTCATGAGTAGTGATCACAGGGTCCGGTTACATTCAAATACTGCCGTTTATTTAAAGTGGTCTCGACCTGAGGTTCAGAAGGCATATTTGGCACAATGCTGGGCGATTAGTCCTGACTATGCCAAAGGTATTTATAACGAATTGCCAGAAAAGAAAATTCAATTGCAGGATGTTGAAGTTTCAGGGGAAGAAGCGGCGAAGCAGGGGAAGTGCAAGGCGTTTATGCCGACTTCGAAGAATCATAGATTGGTTGGGAAGGCTGTCCCAGTTCTCGTGTCTTCGAAGTAAGGATGGTTTGAGGCGTTTGCTTTTTTTCTTAAAAGTATTGTTAATTGCATTTCAAAGGCTAGCAGATAATTTCAATCAGCAAATGTAATTTTTTATTTTATCCTATGCTAAAGTTTGTGAATCTGATACGTCTGGACTAGTGTAGAATCTAGTAACAGCAGGACCATTAAGATGCCGAATTAAGGATGAACCAAATGTTGAACGCGGGCCTTAAATGGAAGGGGTATTCGAACTGATGACTATAGCTGTTAAGTTTCGATGCGCATCGATATCCAGTTGATTATCACTAGACTAAGATCGATCTAGATCTTGAGGATAGCTCATCAGTGTTTCCATCTGGTCCGGATCTGCGATCACTGAGATCCCAGTTCGTAGCTCTGATATCATGACTTTATATTCCGTGATCCGATTCAAACAAACGACGCTATTTCCTGTAAAATTAGTGGGATCATGATATCATCCATAGATCTACCAGGCAACGCCATCAAAATCATTTGCTCAGCCATGACGCAACACATGACCAATTGATTACTCAATGGAAGGATTACGAAAAAGGGAGTATGTACGTGGAATAAATATTATAAATAGGCTGACTTTCTACGCCTTATCATATGCATTCGGATTAAAATATCCAAACCTATACGACAAGTTAAGCGTTTCAAGTCAAATAGAGATAGCATATTTATCCAACACAGACTGTTCTCAAGGCTATATAAAGTCATGTCCTCCAATAAGTATAAACCAAGCGAGCACAGTGGTTTGAAGGAAGATGGTAAGTTTCCTTCATACGGACTTGAAATCTCGGAAAGGTTCGTAGCAATAACACTGTCTTAAATCTCAAAAGGAACCCAAGACCAACGTGTTAGTTCTGAACATGGTTTCGGTGGTCAAAATCGCGAGCACGTCGCCGAGGTGGGGCGCAAAGGCGGCCATACACAACCAGATGATATTTATAAACCATCAGAACACGGCGGTATGAAGACCGGCGGAACTGAGGATAAGCGTACTCGGTCTGATCACGGGTTTGGGTCTCGTACGACTGAGGAAGTACAAGAACTCGGCCGCAAAGGAGGGTTGGCCCGGGGCGCCCAGCAGGGTGAGGATTACGACTGAGAAGAAGAAGTGTCCGGTGCAAAATATTGGGTACAATATTGGAACTGGCTAGGAGACTAATTGGAGTTAGAGCATTTTGACTTTCTAATTTGTGGTCAAAATCGCCCAAAGTTTCATGTAAATTAAAAAAGTTTTGAGTATTTCCGAGACACGCGGGGATCGGTACGCGTTGAAGCCTTTTCTAATCGCCAAAGCCCAACCGTCCTGACCGTAATTTGAATTAGTAACTTGATCTTTACTTAACCGGGCCAGCTCCAAAGATGTTTCCCTTGATCTCATCAGTGGTGCAAAAATGTCCGTCAAAATAGAAGTGGGGATGAAATCACATAACAGTCGTGAATTGGAAGGAACACGTTAATGGGCTAAATCGGACCTAAAATCAGCCCCAAAAAATCCAATGAGCACTAGTCCCGAATTTAAAAACAATGTGTAGGCGTCTATGAGAGTGGCGTAGATTGAAATAACATATTCCGTTAGTTATTTTGCATCCTTGAAGAACAATGTTCACATTTTCAAGGATGCGAGTTTGCGGCTAGCAGTTAGATAAATCAAACAAGGAATTTCTGAGACTTAATTAGTCGAGACCCTGAACTGCTGAAAAAAAGATAAAAGGATAGTCTGGGCGTCCTCCCAACTTGTTTGCAAACACTGGAATATCAGTATTGCGAGGATAATCAAGAAAAAATATCGAGAACCAACACCGATGATGCAGAGATCAAAAAGTACCTCGGTAAAGCACATAAGGCTCCGGGGCCGGAATTGACACTATTCTTAGTCCACAAAGCGATATGTGAATTCACAGGGTACTTCCGAACCAAAGAAAATCGCCCTGGCGGAAAGGATAATTTTTACGAAATCGATACGGATTTCGGCCCAGAATACGACCCGCACGTTATCGCAGAAACTCTCAAGCTCAAAGAATACGCAAACGACCCTATTTTTATGCGGAACACCAGCAAGTTCTACGCTCTTCGTTACCTAGTCTATGTCGGATGGGTGTTATCCGACCCACAATCCGTCACCTTAGCAGCTCTAGGCGGATCCAGCAGCTAGTCGACGGTCTGGTCAAGATCAGAGTAGAGACCTCCTCAAACCTCACAACACAATGAAGGCTTATACTTCCAGTATACGAAACACAACGAGGGTTATCCGCCACTGGCAAAGAAAGAAGGAAAGTTCGTCGTACATACTGGGATATGGGCCCCATTTTACGCGAGTGCTGAAAGCTATGGAGGCAGTGAAATACATCAATATCAAAATCGTTTATATGGGGCAGTCGTGATATATTCCTGGTGAACTTTATTCTTGCTGACAAATGCTCTACCCTGGGATTGAATCCTTTTCGGTCTATTGAGGGACTAGAGATTTGTAAATATTTTTTAGTTACGCGCGAATAATACAACTTGGCCTGAAATTCGGGATTAAATTGTGAAAGATGGTTTGAATGGATATTTGTGTAATTTATCTTCGAGATTGGATTTGCTATTTGGGAAACATTAACAAACTACAGCCACCCCGATCGCGAGTGCCTGAGCCAGGATGCTAGGCTGTGTTGCGCTTGATCGTGTTGTTATGTTGTATTTTACTAGCGCTTCTTTTTTTGGTATTCGAGCAGGGGCCTTGAGGATGTTATCTGATTGGACAATGCAGCCCACAAAGAATTGGAGGTGATGACCAAAACCGCAGTAGCGATATGCACCCCGAAATCTGCATAGTCCCGAAGTCGAATCCTGCACAGCCATGCAGGAGTGAAGAAACAGTCTCCTTATAAAGATGGGCTGGTGGTCTTAAGATCGAATTTGATACCAGTCACTCGTCTGGTAGCTTTTGGTTCCAAGCTCTCGGACAGTCTTACATTTCGCAGAGCACGGTGCGGATGATTTTCTTCGGGGTATCAGTATGACGGACATCCGGGACGTTCAAATTGAAATCGAAAGCTATGCCATTGACCATGGGAGCGCCGAATCCCTCACCATCAACTTAACCCCGGTTCTTCGGACGGGATCCGAGCTGAGCCTGCCGGAAACGCAAACGTCCGAGGTCTTATACGAAGATTATTACGATTACATCTGCAAAGTTGTGCATCAGCATCCAGATATTGATGCGTTAAAATGCTATCTAGAGCGCCAAGATGACGCAGGGGATGAAAACCCGACAGCCGTGTACTTCGTCGACTTCGTGTCTTCGAATGGGAGTCTTTGGCAGCCGATAATCCATGGTGTTTGTGCCAACGCAGAGGAGGTCCAAACCATGTTGGATGAACAAGACGATGTGGTTGAGCTACGGCTGATTATTGTTTCCCACGACAAAGCAATTGATCAAGAGATTTTAAAGACTCTTGGATATGAGCTTGATATTGATCCTCGATTGTTCATTGAGCATATGGGAACATTGTTCCCGAAAGCATCGACATACTTTGCCACACCATATCTTCCATCAGAGGCAGCAAAATCACCTATTGAGATTCATTTTGGAGGAGGAAAAAGTACTGCGGCGTTGCTAGAGCCCGGAAAAGCTAGAGTCAGCACAAATACAGGTTTGGGTTCTCTCTCGGGATGAGAGTTTAAACATCAATGTTTCATAAACTTACTGGTATTAGTACTCGTACTTATGGATTCGCCAGCCGAAAATCTTGAAGCCGCGTTACGGGATTTCGAACGCCCTACTATTAGGAAGCCGCAAATGTCTTCAATATCTCTCGCCGTGCCTTCTCGAATGAATCTTACATACAGATATCTTCGAAGGTTATCGGAATTTCGGGTTGAGGAAATCAATCTATCGTGTCAGCATCCAATATATTTGATTCTCCCACTTCTCCATCTCTGCGCGCTAGAAACTTCCATGTTATTGACATGGGCGGAAGAAAAGTTGTATGAGCGACGGTTACCACATAATCTCGCGGAGCGCGACCCATACAACGCATATATCACGAGCGAAGGATTTCAGCAGGAGATATTTACCACAACAACTTCTCTGAAAACGCATATGAGAAGCCCTTGGTTAAATACAAGAACAGAGACGGTTGTTTGTGTGGAAGAAAAGCTCGACTGTGCGTTTCAAGATTTGGATTTTTTGAAAGACAAAGCTGCGTTGGTTCAGCAAGCGGTCACAGATGCATTGAACAGAGAAGCAGCCACCGAATCTATCAACGAAGCCAAGCAGTCAATTGCTCAAAGCGAGAGTGTGAATAAATTAACAAGACTCGCTTTTTTTTTTGTACCTCTAACATTCGCAACGTCGCTATTTGGAATGAATATCAGAGAATGGCAGGCCGATGATAAGGTACCGCAACTTCGGTCGTTCATTATTGTGTCAATGGCGATAGTTCTTGCGACCATGGTTGTTGCCGCAATATCTAGTTTGATGTCGAAAGCATTCAAAAAGAGGTGGGAGAGCTCCAAGACTTTACGATCAGCATACAACTGCTCATTGCTCCTTGGGGTGTTTTATTCTATATTTGCATTTTCGCATGATAAGATTACAAATAGAAGGATGTCGGTATCATTGTTCGACATGGGAGAACACCGTCATGATCTCGGCGATTTTGAGTGGCTCGTGGAAAACAAATATTGGTTTGGGAAGTGGTGGTACAGGTTAGCTGGGGTGGTCTACCGGCGAGCTGTCTTAAAGAGCGAGGAAAAGGAGACTAAGCTGGCAGAAAAGATGGTTTAGCATTCTTTGCAAGAACTCTGCTCCTGGTCCGCCTTAACGTGTGCTATGGACTTAATAATCCCCCATTTTCCACTGAGGTCCGGGATCTGGTAGGTCTGCGAGAGCATTTCTTACTAAACCGACTACCCAACCTAGAAGGCTGATTCACCACCGATACCACTTAAAAAAATCCCCTAGAACATCTGGTATTCCCCAAGAGGTATGCCTTCTGTTGCCCCAGCCTTGGACAATCTTGTTAAATTCTTCCGTATCAGAAAAATCCTCAGCATACTTTAGCACATCTTGTGCATACTGCATCTCTGTAACAAGTTGGGGTATTACACGATGCCAAGAAAGTGCGACTTCTTTCCTCGCTTCTGGCTCGAGTTTGGTGGTTCTTTGCCGATAGTTCACCTGCCCCGAGTTTATCATATATGCCAGCGCTGCTAAGTTCTTGTCTTGCCGGGTCGTAAGGTTTGGGCCTAGGTCGGCTATCCTGTCGATATTTCCTCCGCCTGATTCGATCCTGATCGGACCATCGATCTTTCTGCGACGTTTGACATCCTGTTTCTGGCTCTCGTGACGGTTGAGACTAATTCACTCAACGTGGCCGAAATATCCTCCACCTGCTCAAAGCCCTTACACTCCCAATTCGCCAACTCGACGGCTGCTTCGAAGAAGAGGCCTTGTTCGGGGCAGAGGGTGGCATAGTTATCCCTTAAGATCACAAGCCGTTCGTCGAATGAATCCAACACGTGTATTATTGTATCGATGATATAAGTCAATGATCTGCCATGCCCCGGGGTAAAGAAACGCCATCGGCTTCACCTCCAATCGGACAATCGGTCCGTCGTGTTCGCTTGAGAATTCCGACCATTTCGCCTATTCGTCTTATTATTTAGTTTAGGCTCTGTATAATCGATATCGGGCAGGGAGATGGCCTACTATTTATATAGCCTATTCACATGACATTTGTACACCGTATCTTAGTAGCAGGCGACTGCCAGCTTACAGTTTTACAATTGGAATCCTGGTTAGAGTTTGCTTAAGCCTTGTAACAAAGCTACAGAAGATGGAGGCCGGCATACGTTACAGGTCTTGCGACTAGTCTCGTCAGAGGTCTACAAACGACCTGAAGATATCCAAACGTACCCGAACACTGTGGCTAAATCATCTTACAAAATAATAATAGTACCTAGATAATCATTGTCTAATAACACTCACGTAATTTTTGTTTTTTGGCAACAAAGTTGCAGTAAAATGATAAACTCCAAGCAGAAATACAGTGGGCGAGCTGCCAGAATAGTAGTTGGAAACGCTTAAAGAAAAACCACAGGCACAACACAGAGGTTGGAGGATCAAGATCGAACAACAAAGGCAAGAGTGGGAGAGCCGAGGGTGGTGAGCCTCAACAATGGAATAAACTGATATTTCGGGGCTGCTCAAGTTAATTGGTGCTCGATTTGAAGAATGGCTTGAACAATTTCCCATCCGCCTTCACTGCTACAAGATGTTGGCTAACCCGATAAAACTAGAGAACTCCTGAGACGCCAAATACCTGGAGTCAAAAACTCTCGGTTCCCCGGATATAACATATTTCTAATGCTTAACAAGTCCTCCGGCAAGTCTGGAATTGATTGGTAGACCTTAGTAGACTCGTCTCGCCGTATTAGCCACATTATTAATACTTCGGCCTGCTCCCCTAGTTGACTTCTCACGATATCGCCATTGTCATCTCCGCATTGACAGTCGATAGTTGCGTAGATGGAATTTAGCATCCTAAATAAAGTTGGAACTTTGATATTAACCAAGATACCACGAAGACCGAAACGAGCTGGCGGTCTCCTGATTTGGGCAAATCCTTGGGTTATAGGCGCATTTGTTTGAAATTTGAAGATATGATCGGGTATTAATAATATCTGCCATAGTTGAAAATGCAAGTTTGTCTCTGGGGTGTGCAAGTACTCGCACTTCCTAAGGTTTCGTCGTACCAGTGCACTAACTTCTCTCTGAAGTGAGTTGGAACAAAGTTGCATGCCAGCGCTTCTAGTCTCCATACCACGAATGGGGTTTTTGCAGATATAAGGCAAAGGAGAACGTACAATCTACCTATTGCTTCTTGCCGGGTCATTGTGGGCGTTTTCTATTCGATGTTCCAGGGGATTTGGTTGTGATAGTTTTAGGCTTTTGTACAATGGCGATCTTTTTCGCGTTAGATGCGATGGCATCCAGGGTTTGACTCTCTGCGAAAACATTTAAAATGACAGCAGCTATTTTCTAGGGAATTTTAGCAATGAAGTGACTGAATCTTCTTCAGGTCAGCTACTCGCTAGGTTTTGACTCCGAGACAGGAATTCGGCGGCCAGTCGCAGGCCTCATCCCCCAAACGACTGCTAGTCCCCATAATGGCGGATGATATTGAAGATGTAAAATCATTTGAAAGCTATATTTCTGGCATTTTGAAAGGTTCATTAGGTTATGAGATGAGGTGTATGACAGATATATATAGCGGCAAGCCTTTGCCTCCAAAATGCTTAATAGTTAGAGATTCGAGGTGCGACATGTTTCTCGCTCTTTCAAATTTGTTTCGGAATTAATATTCAAACTAACGATGGCAAAATCTGATACCTCAGCGAATATAATACCCCTAATATCCATTATTCTCTGTGATATTTGCCGACGAGTGAAATAATCGTTTCAGAGTCATACACTTGCAGAAGCTCATAGAAGCTAACGAACTATAAACACTAAGGATTGAGCAAGCTGCTTCCAAGTTAAGGCACCAATTTTGCAACATCTCAACTCCACTCAACAACATTCAACCTAATTTGACTAGATTGGAAACTTTGAAAACCCAGTCAAGGTACTGCTCCCTATGCGATATCATACCACCATATCATTATCTATAATTGTGACAGTAATAATATAACGTCTAGAGCCTGCCCCACAGCGGTATACTACAAACGGTTGTTCTGTCTTCCGAGGGTTTTCCGCCATACACCCAACTCAAGCATGTATATGATGGGTCCGGACGAGATGCGACTGCGAGAATTCTTGTTCGCTATGTGCACCACGGTACTAGGAACCACTTTGTTGACGAAAATTGTTCAGTTCAAGATATGGCCAGAAGGTTTCAGCGAGCCCACGAGAGAATTCCTCCTCGTCAACGCGGTCTTTGCCACGACATTCGGGTTGGGAAATCTCGCCTTTCCAAGCCTTGGACCTCGCAAACTGGCCATCATCTTCACACTTTTCACCATCGTTCAGTTTTGGGCGGCGCCTTTGGATATCGGAAGAAGCGTTATCAATCCTTGGGGATAGCTCATGGCACTGCGAGAGTTTGCTCTAAAACTTCGCCATTGCACTAACCAATACGCCATATCGATTTACCGATTTCTGAAACTCAGAGGCTACCCTACGGAGATACAAACTATGGATTTACGTACAGCCCTTTTCCTCATTCAACCCTCGAATCCTCTCCTTTTTGTAAAAATAAGAAAAATTTTTAGTGTTATATTCTAGCCGCACAAAAAAAACCCCGGTACAACAGAGATATGCAATCATTCCACTTATTATTGTGGGATTTATTCTAACAGGAAATAATTGCATTATACCGCCCTTTGAACAAAATGTCGATTACACGAAGCGTCGTGATCACATAAATCAGAAATAATGCCATTGATAAAGAAGGGTTTCAATTTTATATTAAAGAATACTTTACTATTCCAGGATATGTTTGTCCATTGGAAACATTGCTATATCGTGATTCGTGGACGCGGAATTCTATATACGACTAAATGCAAGCTTAAATCTCAACCCCCTCCGAGGATTTACTATAATTGAGCTTCGTTCAACTGGTCCTATCCTAAGCTTTCGCACAGGATAGGAAGTTTGCCAGTCTTTTTGGCACTCTTTTCATCTTTTCTTATAGATGCCAAGGCCTGCTCTATATCCGAATCGTCTGCAAGTACGGGCACATCTTCCTTCTCCTCGTCCGACTCCGCCCACCGTTTCTCAAGCTCCGCCCCTGAGAACTCCCCCGTGGCGTTAACATCGCGTTTATAGTACGCGCTGTTGCCCCAGTTAATGTTTGGGGGTGGTGCATAATCGCACTTTGTGACGGGTTTGTCAATGACGTAGACATGTTTTGGTGGTGGTGGCTTGTTTTCTTGCTGCGGTGGTGGCGTGTCGGGAGCTTGGTCAACAATTTGGAATGGTATACAACCTCCGAAGGGACCGTTCCTGATGTGTCAAATTAGCAATCTGAACTACACATTCTTTTTGCTGGGACAGCACCCATCTTGGTGCCGGGCTAGGCCGAACCATACGATGTCGTGGTGAGAAGGTATTGAGCTAGTGCACCCTTCGAGGCTTTCGGTTGAACAGCCGAGTTCGCATGGCCTCGCTATATTCAAACTAAGCGCTTCGGTTAACGGAAGATTAAGTGGCGTGACGAATATAAAGGCCATTTTCAATAATTTACCACTCTTGCTATAGGCTTTTAAAGCTTTGAGTATGGGAAAGTTCCGAAAGTTCACATGGTGGTGCACACATGCCCAATTCTATTTCGGCTACATATCTCTAGGTAAGCGAGGATCGGATTGGAATTTCAAGCCTGCTAACCGGTTATACACCAAACTTGTTACAATATTGATGTCCCGGCGCGGCAAATACGTATATGCGCATAATCTCGAGGTGATAAGCTTTTATTTGGAACAATTCGGCGCCTTGGCCGCCGCCGTGCCAGCTGGCCCAGTGCAAAACACCAATAATATATGCCATAGTAGAAATCTAAGGCTAGCCTAAAAGTCTATAACTAACAAAAATGGTTCCAAAATAGCCGAAAAAATGCAATGGATCCATCAACCCACCGCTTCTATGTACAACTAGTTACATTTGCAAGCTTCCTGCGAACCCTATGCCTGGACAAAGCGGAACTTATGTCCCCGAGGAACAGCAAAAATGCAATGGCTCTGTCTGGCCTCCAATTCTTTGCCCGGACGGTTATCAGTGTCAACTTCTTCCAAATCCAATGCCCGGCTAGGGCGGAGTTTGCGTCAGGAAGGATCCAATATGTAACTTTTCCGACTTCCCGGCGATTCAATGCCCGCCCGGCTGGACGTGTAAGGCCCCCATCAATGCCTCTCCTAGTGCGAGTGACATCTGCTTCCGTGGAAATTAAGAGGATATCTGGGCTGCCTCCTGGCATCGAGTTTCGGAATAGCTTGGCTCAATTGAGGCCTTGACCACAATTATTCAAATAATATACCGCCTAAACCTCCATATAAGTATATTTCTTAGATTGTATATATGAAAGTTGTACCTAAATCTGTACCTGCTTCACAGGTGCCATAGTTAGCTTCTTGTATTATGATATTAATTAAAGTTTATTTAACAACCATTTACTCGCGTTATTAATGGTTGAGGGCCTAAGCAGTTATACGTTAATAATGTTAGCAACTTTATAATATATTAGGAAATTCAATTTGGATAAGGAACCCGTGTTCCGACGTTGTTGCCAAATAGCAAGCCAAAACTCAAGATCTGGAACTTGTGGAGACATCGCCCTGATACCTTTACTCGCATGGTTTTTTAATTATAACAGTGGCAATATTACAGCTAATATCTCTTGGTTGTTTTTTCTTCCCTTTGAGGCCTAAGCCTGTAGATCTAGCACTTAATAGGTGTCCTAACCATGTTACGCAAGGGTTACCAACGAAGCCACGGAACAACACAAATCATCGGAAGAAAATCCAACAACCTCTTGCGTTCCGATGTGTCGGTCTCATGCTTTTGCGATGTAAACGAAATCCATCTAGTGAATTGTGCATTCGCTAAGAGGCCAATAAACTTATTTAGAGTTTTATACAGGCCGGCCTCGTTTGATTTAATTCGAGCCGGGTACGAGACTTAAAATCGCTATAAAAAAAGTCCCAATTAACGACTCAGTTATATTTAAAATCTTAGTTTGCGATTTATTACAGGTACCGTTCAAGCCTAGCTCCGTGAATACAAAAACTACTTGTCCAGAATTAAAGCCGTCTATAACCCAGGTATCGATCTTTAACCAGGCCACGCCGGAGATCTAAATCTAAGGGCTTCAATTTGTTGCATTTTAAAGCCTCAACGCAGATCGAACTCCACAGAGGTTGTTAAGAAAGATGTTGAAAATATGGCCAGCAAGCTAGCTGATCCATTGGTCTTTAGATCAATCATATGGGGGGAAAAAACGACAACATATACAGACAGTCCATACAAATGTTCAGAGATTTGATCACTTAACTAAAAAAGGATTACCGTCATCCATAAACCCAAGCCCTTTCTCATTCTACTGAATTTAAATATTTCTATGATAATATTAGCTCTCGACGACGCCAATCCGGCCAGTGAAAGAATATATTCACCTACATCCTGTTCCCAAGAAGATATATCACAAATTCTAATAACTTCACAGCCCAAAAATGAGCGATCAGGATCCAACAGCCTCATCTAAAGGCCTCAGACCCACGGCACCAATGTTTACACCAATGAATACCACTACGCAGGCATCTTTAACAAAATCCGTGCCGGCGTCCGAACAGCCGCCTGAGCAACCATTCGGCTATGTATATCCCCATGAGCTATCATATAAGGAGAGGCCTAAATTTGCGCCTCCATCCTTGTTATTAGATAGGCCGTTATCTGCGCATCCACCTCAGCCGTCATCCGGCCATGGGGCGTCATCTGAGCAGCCACCCAAGCAGTTACCCGAGGCCGCCCGAGCAGCCAACTGAGCCACCGTTATACCAGCCATCCGGGCCCTCATCTAGGCTTCCATCAATAAATAGGCCTCCGTCTGGGTCTCCATTTGGGCCGCCATCCGGTCACGGGCCGTCATCTCCACCAAGGCCGCCATCGCTGTTGTTTTCTACGCCGTCATCTGTACCTTATGGCACGCCGGCTGCCGTGCCATTTCAACCAATCATGCCGCTTCAACAAACTATGCCGTTCCAACCAGCCGCGCCTTTCCAACCACCTGTACTTTTTTGGTAGCCATGCTGTTTCAGCCAGTCATACCGTTCCACTATACCGTGCCAGTCCAGCCAACGATCCAATATCCAACCCAGGTCTGTCGCTCCCACTTGCCACCCAACCATCGTCCAACCCCGTCCCGCCGTCTACGCTTCCACCACCTCCTGCAGAACCCCATCAAGCAGGCAACGCTCACGCCGCCGGCTCTAGTGTGTCAAATTCCGGTAATGGCGAATCTATAAACATCATTATAGACTCTATGGACAAGGTATCACTGCAATTAAGGACAGGATTTAGCACAAATCTAAACACTCCATTAAATGCAACCCCCAATACATAAAATATCCGCACATATAACCCGCAACCCCGTCTATGAACCTCACCAAGTTTCCACCCTCGTTGATGCTATCTGCGACATTCCCGGGGGGCACTCCAACCCCCCAACAATATGCGTCGGTGTCAAGTGTTATAAGCTCTCTCGATACGGAACAATAGCCATGGTAACAATTTACCTCTCAATTAGAGACACCGTTTACAGGTCGATGTTCACAAATTAGGAGCCAACGTTTTTAAGGCTCCCGGTACACTAAAGAATATCTTCGAAAACCCCGGGATACAATTACTCATGTTCGATCGTCGAAATGCTAACGACGCACTCGTCAATAAGTTCAACATCGACCTAGCCAGTGTAATCGATATTCAATTACTACAACTCGCATTAAGCCAACTACGCAATCGAAAGTATGTCAAAGACTTAGGAAGCGTTCTAAACGCCTTAGCAACACTCACCCCGGCAGAGATGGGACGGCGGGGAGATCCAGATACCAAGGCGACCTTATTCTCGCATCAGCAGATGGAATTTGTGCCTTTCATGACAGGCCTGTCAGGGAGGACATTATTGAATATTGTATTCAAGATGTCATTCACTTGGCTAGATTATATGGGTTTTTGATTAATGGGGTACAAATAAGGCAAAGAGTTATTGGGAGAGGAGGGTTGGCGACGAAACGAAGAACCGGTTAGCTCTTGCTAGAGATCCATTATATGATGGAAATGGGGAGCATGAGGCATTGTATAGGGCGCCAACAATGTGGACTGTTTACAACGATTAATTGTACATATTGCATGTCTAACTTCGAGCGAGCGATCGATCAATTTAGCCTTGATCGGAGTGCAGGCTCTGGGAGCGATCAATTATCTTTAAGGGATCCGTGGGACTTTTGGGTCATCTTCCAGTCTTCTTTTATACCTGTTTTGATCATTACAGAGTTATCGTGTTAGAACCTCGACTCTTCTCTGGAATGAGTATCTGTGGCCATGAATACTACAAGAAACTTGTAGTTCTTAAGCGCAAGTACTTTATGCTCAAATTCGAATATTAAATTCACCTCACCGCCGTATCCTAATAATACAGATGCAAAGTCGCCTATTTTTGTCTCTTTCCATGAAATGCATATCAATAGAGAATGAACGCAGTAAAAGAAAAAAAACACGGGGGAAGTAGGGGGGAAGCAGGGGGGAAGCAATTTTTTTGGTGGTAAAAAAAACCCAGCCTTTAGCCGCAGAGTATTTGTCGGTTTAATAGGCATATATTACGAACCGGTAAAAGAAGAAAAAAGTGTACAACAGAAGAGAAACAAGGGAATACATCAAAAAGGGTAAAGGCAAAAACAAAGAGTAATCGCTCGCATTAGACCATAATGTAAAGTTCATGCCTCTGAAGCTTCTCTTCATCGAGGTTGGGGTAGAATGGAACCATGCTGTCAGCGGACTGGACATACGCATTATTGTATAGTCGCCCTGTTGTTTAAATCGTTAGCATCTGCCGTAAGAACAGACATCGGGTGAAAAGGGGGAAACGTACAGTATGGTGTTCTGACCTTCCTCGCCGGGTGGAATAATCCAGCCCACACATAATTCATTACTAGACCAGGTCCAATCGCCATTCTAATCGCATCAATAGCTTCAATGATACGATCAATGACGTGCGGCGATGTCTCGAACAAGTTCGGATACAACAGATTCAATAAGTGCATCATTGCATCCTCACACCCTAATCCCACGACCCCTAAAGCCACGTGCTTAACCACGCTAGCTGCAGTCTGCCTATGCACTTGATCACGGTCGATCAATGCATCCTCTAGCAGTGGTGTAACCGCATAAACGTAATCCTTCGCCATCTCTCCGATATACTCGAACAAGAAGCTCAAACTCTTTAAAACGCCGTTCTGGACGTTTAGTTCAGGAACTCTGTATTCGTTCATCAGAGCGGGAAGAACGGTAAACGGTGCACAAGTTTCGGCAACAATACCAATCGCGACGGCGGTACACACACGCGACTGGCGCTCTTGAACCCTCAAGTTGTTGAGCAGCGTAGCGAGGACATCCTGTGGACCAATAGCCTTGGCAATGAAACCGAATGTGTTGTTGGCTGCACGACGAATACCCTTCTTGTGTGCCTTCAACATGTCAAGCAGCTCGAAACAGATGCGCATCCATTCTCGGGCGGACACGAATTCCGGCCCTCTGTCTGCAATACGCCCGACCAGATCGATAGTGTTCTCCTGTACCTTCTCGTGACGATTTCGAAGAATTGGTGTAAGACGTGGAAGAAGGTCCTTGATTGGCGGCTGCATAGAGTTGATACCAACAACGGTAACGATAGAACGTAGAGCGCCGAGGATAGATCCCAAAACTTCGGGGTACTCTTCACCAAGGTATTCATAGAGCACAATACCAAGCTTTCCCATCAACGCATCCTCGCCGCACTGCTTCATAACCATGGCAATACGACTGATCAAGTCAGCGGACTGTTGTCGAACAGTCGAAGACTTATTGTTCAGCCTCCACAGAATTGTCGAGACGATCTGGGGGAGGTAAGGCTTGCATCGTGTACCAAGCGCATTGACGACGGTTCCGAACCCGTTCAACATAACCACATCCTCCACTGTCTGTTCTTGGAAAGCGTAGAGCACACCATCGATCAATCTCTCCTCCAGCCTCTCCGCAATATCCGCCGCTCCCAACGCCGCAATGACCTTCTCAATAGTCTCCAATGTCATCTTCCTGTACGCCTCACTCTCGTCTTTCAAGTGATCTACCACACGTTCGATAATTTCTGAGACTCCGACCTTCTGTGAAACGTCGACCGTAGTCTCAACAACTTGTCTATAGTTTCTCTTATCCAACGCCATCCTTCTAACCCAGAAGCACTTGAAAAACTCTGGTAGAACTTCTTCCTTTAAGTAGGCTGCGGTAACACCATCAGTCGATGCACATTGCGAGACGACCTTCAGAACAACTTTCTTCATCTCTTCGTCCGGTGAGTTGAACTCTCGGAGCAAGATCTCCATCACCTGCACCGTATAGTAGTTGGCATATTCTTCGTCCATCAAAGGAATAATATATCCGACAGCCTTCAAGAACCCGGCAAGACCCTTTCCTCTCTGCTTCCTAGCTCCTGTCCACAAGGGATTCAAGATAGTGTCAAAGCTCTCAATACCGTAAGGGTGGGAAGCCTCCGCCAACGCTGCGATGGCAAGCGACGTTACTGTTCGAACTTTCGCCTGCTCATCTTCCAAATTTGGTCCAATACAGTCGACCAATCCTTTCAAATGTGGCAAGATAGCGCAACCCATAAGGATAGGTATCTGTTGGACAATCTTGACGCCAGTATGCCTAGCTTGCCACGACTTCTTGCTCCTGCACACAGCCCTGAGGAAGGGTAGTAATGCAGGAATCCCAAGCGCCGAAGCAACGACCGCAAATGCTCTCGCAGTAGTGTTTCGCACATACTCATCCACGTGATCGATATCGGGTCTCATGGTGGAAATCATATGGGCAAGCCCAGCTGCTTTGGATAGGTTGCTGATGATTTCTCGTCCCTCGACACGCGCATAGTAATCCTGATCAATGAGAAGGGGTTCGATTACGACGAGAATCTTATGGACATAGGGTCGTACGAGATCGTCAAGTTTGTAGAGGATACGGTCAATAACCTTAACGAGCAAATGACGTTCTTGATCTTCGAGGGTTCGTTCCATGAGAAGCGGGAGGATTTGGTTGAAAAGAGGGCCAGCACCAAAGGCCCGTGCATTGTCCGTTAACTGACGTAGAGCAGTCTTTCTCATAGGAGGGGTTCCGTTCTTGACCTTGAGAAGGAGACGCATAATTTTACGTTCCTTGAGTTCATCCACAGACATCGCGTTCTCGTCACCACCCTCAACTAGTTTTCCGAAATAGGCCATATCTTCTGGTTTGAAAAATTGGAGATCGCCAACACCGGGAATATCGGTAGGAAGTTGTTTGCCTAGAAGTTTAGCATTTTCAGGATCCTGCATCATGAAGCCACCGACACCGGAAGCGGAAGCAATAGGTGCTGGAGTAGCCAGCAGCTTCCGGGCCGGGGTACGGATAGGCATATATCCTGCTGGTGGCTCGAGAATCTTGTAGCCTTCCTTGGGAAGCATAGCATCGAGTTCTTCGTCAGATAGTGGGGCATTGCGGCCATAATCGACACCGAATGGAACGACCGGGGCAGCCGGGGCCGAAGATGGATGCATTGGAGTCACAAGTCCCTGATTACCAACCGGAGTAGCTTGAGCAAGAGCGGGCGCTTGATCCCATCTCGACCGCTTCGGAGCATCTCCAGGAGCAACAGGCGCAGGTGTCTCATCCCATCTTGAACGTTTTTTGGGTTCCTCTGCTTTGGTCTCAGTAGCTGTACTTGCAGAATCCGTCGTCGAGACATCCCACCTTCTCTTCCTCCGTCTGCCTTCCGGGGCGTTTTCCTTGTCCGCACTCGCGTCGGCATCCTTGATGGAGAGCGTAGCTTGATGTTCGTCAGCGTCGACTTCTTCGCCTTGTCTCTGCTTCTCTTCGATAGCCTTCAGAACTCGAGCTTTTTCGCGTTCAAAGTCATTTTCGGCCATAATTTCGCGGTAACTGCGTCCTCCATCCTCGCCACCATCTTGTCGGTTATTCGCGAAAGCATCAGCACGGGTAGGCGTCAGGGGTCCGCGATTAAACCGTCGTTTCTGATAATCTGTTTCGCGGTCCATGATTCTGCTACCCTCTGTCTTTCCAGCTAGCGGATCTTCGTCATCACGAATAAATTCATTCATCATCTCCTTCGTCGCGGTATACTGCCCAACCAGTCGTCGTTCACCCTGAGCATCCTCCATTTCCTCATCCTCATCGACGACTTCTCGGCTGTAACCTTCATATCGATCGCCATTGGAGTCGCCATAGAGATCTTTATCGAAGTTGTCGGTAAGGGAGGCCTTCGTAGAGAAATCTTTACGCTGAGTCGAAGCATCGAGAGCGCGCTTTGAACCTATTTTCGCAGCATTACGCTCCTGCTGGAGACGCTTGACTTGTTCGAAATCGCCTGCATTACGGTTATCCCAAGTTAGCAAGTGGCTATACGTCAATTCGAGAGCAAGGTGGTGACAGAACTTACTGTCCGACATGATGGGGAGATGGTGTCGACGCGCGACCTGACGGGTACGGCGCCCCTGAGGGAAAGTATTAGTACTTCGACGATCTTTCTGATCGCACAAGGAGCAAAACGAAAGGAATTAGTGATGTGTACCGACGGCCAAGTGGAGGTCGATGGGTCGTGTAATGGTGATTAAGATGTGTCGTCGCGATGGTGATGTTTTTGTCTTGCTCGCCTACAATTTGCCTAAGACTTACGCATCTTACTAATGTAATCACGTGATACTAAATCTGCAACATTGCAACGCAACAAGATACGCCAAGCCCAACGCACAAGGATCTCCTCGAAAAGCCTTGGCCTAGTTGGTTGTGTTACCACCCGTCCACCTGATCTCGTGGCCATGTCCTTCGTCACGTTAACAACTTTGTCTACAACAAGCCATTTCAGAACAAGGAACAAGTTTTAAAAGCTCCCCGTAGTACGTAGTATGACTAAACTCATTAGTGCGAAAAATCACTCATGTCTATTGTAAGACGATTCCTCTAGGATGGGTTGACTATTGATGGATCCCTAGTCTAGTACGTATGCCAGACGATTGGTTATGAGACTTCCAGACGATACCTAGTCGAGCCCAATTACATCGCCATATTGTATACGCCGAGCCAGCAGAGCTCCATAGCCAACGCTTATAGTAGTACGAAACATCTAGACTGGTACTTACAAGGCGTTGCCTGAGCTGTACAGGGCTCTGGATTGCCCGGATCCAGCTGCCCTCTTTCCGTGTAAAAGATCACACACACTCAATTGGCCAATATCATATTCACACAATAATGTGCTGCATGTATCCGTGACTAAAGACTCATTTTTGAGAGGAGTTTTTTGTTCTACAGATCTGTCCTGCCCAACTCGTGGCTCCTAGGATCCTTTCCGACGCGATAGAAATATGACCCCCAAATAAAAGTAGTTATTGTTCAAGATTTGATTTATCGGGCTTTACGTACTATAAGCCTATAGTAGCTCCCGTCAAACTCCTCGTGGACATGCATGATGACATGACAGTAAATTTGATCCCCTATATCTACCATAGCGGCCTTCAACAGCAAGACATATTCTTGTTATTATCTAGTTTTGAAAGATGAGCATCTTGGCAATTTGTCTATCCTTCTTGTATGGGCACACAGACTTCTGGCGCCCTTTGTCAGAAGTAGGCCGGCTGTGGACCTATACACCCTAGAAATATCCATTATAGCATAGTGCGTGAATATACCTATATTTCAGAGGGTTCGATGGGCTAGGCCATGCAAAACATCGGGCCAATAGGTAACCCAGTTGTCCGTAGGAGCTATTTGGTCAGCGTCTCCGAGTCAATCTCAATATATATCGAACGGATGATAGTAGATCATTTCGCGAATTCTCCGTCGCGCGGAATAGCTATGTAAGAGCCGCTATTGGATTATATTACATCTTCTAGGAGTCCTAAATTCTAGGTTTCGGTGGCAAACCGGACTAGGAATAGGATTGCGATTTTCATGAATTGCCTACTCACCATACAGAGACGCCGACGTCATCCTGGCCTAGGAATCCTAGATTATCGTGTTGTTTCTAGGATTTGATATCAGGCTCGCGTTGTGGGCTGGAAAACTCCGAAGCGTGCGTTGCCTTGTCTATATTTTGAACGCGAAGAGCAACATAGGACTACACATCATGCACGTCAAAATTTATCTCGTATCCTCGGCAGGATAACCTCGCTTGCGAATTTCGAATTACCTTCCTTACCATTTTGGTACGTTGTGCATTTGTTAGTCTGAGACAAGAGGACTTTCCGCACCCTCACTTCGAGGCTTTGTTGCAAACTCCTAAGGCTATAAATATAGCCTCCGCCGTGGCCTCCAGTAGAATGACAATCTAAACATCAGCATGAAAGAAGAACATCACTGAAGGATATCGATCCACTTAGCTCTATCATCTCAGCCTACTTATACGGAGCGTCTACGAGAGCAGACTTGAGATCAATTGGTGAACCGGACCTTTCTTTTCACCTACTGTATCTCATAGTAACGGCGGAATCGGAGCCTACGCAAATCCCAGCGAAGCAGGAATAACTAATATACGACGTTCATCGCGTGATAAATGTTTAGTCAGGGTATGGTCAATGCAAATGCATCGATGAAGAGATCTGGTGCTTTAATTTACCCTTGTAAGTGTACTCTCAGCGTTCGACTGTGAAGCCAGAGAATCTATGTACGAATCGATCTAGACATCAACGGAAATTCTCTAGGCACTTACGGATAAAATTGATCATTAACATAACGACCAAAGTGAATATTCTATTCACTTTGATTCTCTCCTCGACATCGGATTCGAAAGCAGCTCATAGATGTATACGCAATGCTGCCGAAAAGCTAAGTATAGACTGTTTTCTAGGACTCAAATAGGTCTTAAAACAGCCTTTAAAGCAATTAAGATGTCAGACGTTCATGTTATATAAAACGTTTAAATTTTAAAACAGCTCTAACAGAGCGCTCTTCAAAACTCCATATTGTTTTATTGACTTTTAATTTTCTAGAGAGCAATGTCAAGCTGCAACTTGATCACCAACTCATTTTCATGATAAAGTATGCTGACTGTTCCTCGTTGTGTTCCACTGACACTCGCCAAGCAGGTCTGGCGTCTCACAATGGGGCCGCACACCTCACGGCCATGACAATTTCATGACATGGGTAGTGAAGGCCTGACCCATCCGCGAGCAGTTGTGAAGGCCTTGCTGACTGCGTTGTTGCCAAGAAGCTAGTCGCGTTGGACACCGGGGGAAATTTGCCACAGCGCGAGGTCTTGGCAAAAGTTAGGACCGACTGGGGTTGAGGGTCACTTAACCTTGGACCAAGTAAGCTTCACATTCTTGGATTGCGTTGATAGTGGTTTTGAAATTTATAAAGGTCGCGGGGCGTTGCATCCCCCCTCACAATCGTCACGTCGAACTATTAGTTGTCGGCTGCGGCCTTCGAAGGCTTCCTCCTTTATCATTATCACGTTGCCATTCCATTGATTGATATTTTTCGCTCGAAGCCCTTCTCTCCTCACATAAACATACACTTATGTTCCTATTTCACGAACGCCGACATATAGCTTGATTATACTTAATTTTTAACACTTAACTCTATTATATTACCTACTTAAGTTCTAAAGTACTTAACTTATATAAGTGCTTCGATTTACTTATATATCACCATGGGGTTTGAGCACTCGTCTGCTAGTTCGATTTTTGATAATGCGAACTCCTGTAACTTTATGCAAAAGCCGTCACATAACCGGGTCAATACTATCGATCCCGGCCTGCGACAAGTTAACGTGGATGACGTTCAGAACTGTACCCAAGACCAGTCTAGAGACAGCTTTTCTTCAAGTCTTCCAAGGGCAGGCCTTGCTCCGGAGGTAAATTGGCTACATCCAGATACTGTCGCATTTCCATCCTCAGTGCACGAACAAATAGCTGGAGATGATGTACTTTTCAACCAATTTCTCAATAATGGTAGGTGCCCATGTCTTACCTTTGATGCCACGTAGAATTGGTACTAAGATTTGGATAGACTGCTGGGCACAAGACCAGGTAGGCTCACGACCGGTCATTGAAGGCTCTAGTATTGTATTTGCGAGGCCCGGAGACCCAGACTCTCCTCCCCCTATCCAAGATATCAATAATCACCTTCTTCAGGCCCATAGTGCCCAAGACCAGGCTTCGGCCCTCACCAATGATATCTTACAATCCCCTACTACTCAAGACCCGAAGTTACCTCAGCAGCAACGGCAAGCTCCACACGCGTTTCCTAAAAACCCGACAAGGGAGCCTGCAGCCAACCGACGGTCAAAGCCCTTAGAAAAGGCTTGTAAAGACTTTTCGAAGGGCAACTGCGATAAGATATTCACCAATGAAAGAACGCTCGGGGATCATCTACTAAAAGTCCACAACTTAAAGGCATTCCCGTGCCCTAATACTGGTTGCATCTATCAAGCATCAAGAAAAGACAATGTAAATCTTCACAAGAAGAGATGCAAATGCGGGAAACGGTCTTCCTCTCCTTCTACTACTACTACGACACAGCTTCTAAAGCGCTCACGCCTCTCAAAAGATTCGCAACCTGTGCTGTTTATACAACCCCAACCTACCGAAACCCACCCTATGCTTTATACATCTGCACCTGATGCTACGATAGCAGCACTCCTACCCTCATTTCAGATCCAGAGTGGAGAATCAAGTTTGATAAACACGACGACACCCTTTATATCGATGGGAGATGGTAATTCGATTGCTATCAACACTCAAGTCCCCTCTTCCCAGCCCGAAACCCATATTGTTGTTAGGCCGCTGTCGAGGGCCGCTCTGGAACGCGAGAATGCAAAACTTAGAGAGGAGGTGGACAGACTCACAAAAAAGGTCGGGAAACTCAAAACTAGATGTAAATCTTTGATTGAGTCCTTCCATGTTTTCACAAAATTTAAGGTTGTGAATGGAAAAAAATGATCTTGCATACATAGATATTTCCTATCTAGCGTTTAGCGTGGTTTGAATTTCTTTTGGTTCTGGTAGTTTAGCGGCATCTCGCGGTTTGATATCTTCACGATTGTATGGGGTGGAGTTATTTGGAATTGATATGGTGTAGATTTATGCGTTTGAGCGAGGCTCGTTATGTATACTTCGGTATATAAGTCTGTAGGTACTTACTTAAGTATATATACATAATTTAAGTGATAATTTGGTGTCTATGTGCCAGAACCTAAGCTATCCCCAACCTGCCATACCACCACAAGAAGGACCGGGATGATCTTGTGGTGCTAGCAGACGAGATAGTGTCTTCGTGTACCATAATCTAGACTGACTAGTACTGCACAGTTGCACGGCTAACTCTCCGCCGACAATAGAGCTCCGCAGTTGTCGCGCTTCACCACTCCAGGAGTTGCCTGCGCCGCTCTAGCAGTCAAGTTTAAGTCGCTCATGAAAAAGTTTATGTTAAATCACGTCAATGCAGAGGCAAAAGACACAACTTTTCCATAGGCAGGTTCGATTTTGATGTGGCGGACAGCAATAACTAAGGCATTTCGCCTTCGTTGCGGGGCAAAAACAATCGGGCATAAAGAGGTCTAGTCGCGAAAAGCTAGTGGTACCGCTTTCGAACTCTTCGTTTGGCACTTTTTAAGAGGGTTGTTATATCGAAGTATGAAATACTAAGAATTCAAAGATAGTTTTCGCACCGTGATTTTATTATGAGCAATGTAATTGCAAAATATATTGACCTGCATGGTTCCACACAGATAACCGGGTTATTCAAAGTTAAGAGAAACCCCGTAATTAGGTAACCGAATGTGGTCGGATGCAATATCGGCCGTCGGCTATAATAATTCTGCTGTTTTTGTTGCTGTTTCTAAATCATGCATTAATTGCTATTATATTTTTAAAAGCCGAATCAAAATCAATTGATGTTAGTGACAATCACTCCCCTCAATGTTGCGGATTTGTATATAAACTTTCGCTGTACAAGTGACCTAGTTTTGAGGCACGCAACTGCTAAATTTCGTCGATTGCAAAGAAAATTAGCTATTGATTACTATTCTTAAGCTGCTAGTCGACAACAGTCCGACTATACTTGGGAGTCCTTTAGATGTCTTTTCCAGCTTTATTTTTAGTTGGAAATATTATTAATATATAGATATATAGGCCTCTTAACCGCTATGTTATAGATTAATATTATTGCAACTTTTAGCGTTATATATGGCTAAGTTTCGGCCACATGCAGATTTGCTAGTACCTGTTGAGGGAAATTTTAGTTCTATTTGTTATCCATTTAGGGCGTGGATGTAACCAGATACCAGGAATCAGTCATTCCAAATGCCTTAAGCCTAATTACAAAGCTTCAAATACAATCAACCAGCAGTCCGAAAACCAAGAGTAAGAATTATTATTATCAGGATTCTTTAGGCCCCAAGTGCCCTGAAACCTTCACGAATAGGAAGAATCTCGACAATCATCTGCGAGTCGGACATAATATTAAGGCTTACAAGTGCCCAAATTATATACATGGTGTGAGGTTATGGTATGGGCTCCGGGAGCCAAGCAGCAATCTAGCTGCCCCATCAGCTATACACAGGAAGCATGCAGAGAGTAGTATGATTTGGACGGTAGAAACTGGTTGCATTGTAAATAATATATACGACAGGATAGCATATATAAAGTAGCATAATAAGATAAAAAGAACTGAATGCCTAAGTGCCAGACTCTTTGCTTATTGACAAAAGAGACCTCTAAAAGAATGACTACGGTGAGAACGATTTATAGAAGCCAGAACGCCAAGAAGTGTTGAGAACAAAAAATGCAACAGATCACGTGTGACCATACTCCAACCTATGCTTCCACCTATGCTTCCATTCGCTGAACCATCTATATCCACCACAATGGATGCAAACATAAAATCGCAAGACACGAGAACATCAAGTCCCACCGAAGCAACTGTAAATTTAGACCCAGTGCTAATAAAAGCCTGCATCCCTCCTGCGCCATCCGTTCAACCTACCAGTTTGCATTCACAGAGGTGCGAACAACATGCTAGCACTACTGTAGCTATACTAAGGACTTACCAACTGTAGAGTCGACATCGGCTGCATCTACGCTGATGTTTCTCCAATCCCAACCAGCGAGCAGCTCGCCTTTTCCTTGCCCCATCCCGCAAGGATCCAATGACGCCATGGGGATAGTTAGTTCGTCTTCGCCTCTGAATGGGAACCCAAGCATGCCAAAGCAGTTCGATTTCCAGATTTCACACGAAGAATTTTATTAGCTTCAAGACTTACAATAAAGAGGCCCAAATTATCACCGACCTGAGGAACTTACTTAGGCTTCAGAAGACAGATAATTCGCGACTTCGAGATGACAATTCGAGACTACGAGATGATAATTGGATCTATAGAGACTCGGAGACCGTAAATTGAGACTTGAAGGCGAGCTGAAGGGCGTTATGTATAAAGGCAACACTAGAAATGGGATTACGGCTAGACAACCCCGCGATTGCACGCATCAAAAATCGTCATGTATATATACGTTCCTTCTTCAATGGGGCTTCGTGGTCAATTTTGTCTTGTTTGGTGTTTTTTGAGCGGAGTTTAGTGGTATATGGCGGTTTAAGAATTTTATGATCGGATTCTAGCGTGAAAGAACAGTTGACTTACGGGTAGTTTCTTTAGCGCTCTAATTTAGTGAATACGGAGATGGGCCGCGCATGTAGCTTTAAAATGGCGTGTTTGCCGGCTGCCGGCTTCGTGGCTAGCATTGTATCTGCATGGATTTTGGAGCTACCCACTTATGTAGAAAGAATAGATAATTCCAACCGAATGGCATAGCTTGTGGGGCAAAATGAAAATTATTACTATTTTATGCCATATAATCTTACTGGGGGCTATATATAAGAAGTGTGGCCGCTTATGTGACCGCTTAGCGGAGTCTGCATGGGTACGAGGCCAATGTTAACATAAATTTAGTAAGCTGCGCTTGGATCCTCCTCAACTAAATTTACAAATTCTTTTTTGCCTATAGTAAATTTCATCCTAAAGGTTTCCCGGTGAATTTACTTGTATCATCGTTGATCTGCTAGTCTATAAGCCTATTTCCTGACCTATTGGCCTAATTACTCTCTGCCCGTCTACTAACTTATGCATGCGTACTTGCCTACTTGTTAATTATGTTGGCATACTAGTGATTGATTTGTAACTATGTATACATACACACGAAGATACCCGGGGTTCTAAAGAAATCAGTAATATTTACAATGTTTGCAGTACAGGATATAATACCACGGAACTGAGGTTGGCCAGTGAGCTTTGTGGGCAGAAGATATGAAGATACTGGAATTATATTTGAGTGATCACACCCATGGCTAGGACAGGCCTCAAATACTATAAGAACGACTTCAATTATTTCCTAGTTGTAGTACTTTCCAATGCTATAGCGCTACAGTCGACACCAAATTCGATGGCCACGTCACTGCCTATTCCCTATAGCTAACATAATATAGTGCGGAGGCCAGGGATAGTTTGGTTTGCGAGACAAATATAAATAGTCGATACAATAGAACACATGTCGTTTTGGCGGGACAGCACGTGTCCTAAAACTCTATTAGTGCGATATTAAGACTATATCGTGCGTGTGTACACTATATAAATTTTTTTTTCGATTCTGATAATACCATTAACTTCCGAAACTTATTTTCCTACAAATTTTTTGTCCTTTTTTTTTTCTAATTTGTTTTATTGTTACAAAACGCGGCGGCTGCTTGTCGAAATAGTCCCCCGAGGTTGTAAGGAATTGACCTCCTACGCGCTACGAGTTCGCCTATTTGCCAAATATATGCCAAAAAGCCTGCTAATTGTAATACCTATTTATTTTATTACCGACAATAGGCCTGTAGGTACACTGGTAGTTCAGTTAGAGTACTGCCAAATCCAGATCCAACTATATCCTGCAGCGGAGTGGTTGCTGAAGTAGCTCGTTAGATTGGGTTTTGTTACACTCCCGCCCATTGCACAATGCAAATCTCCATATCTCGGTACTAGTCTCGGCGCCAAAGCCCCAGCACAAGTACCAAATTTGCAGAACAAAATCCGAATCTGTCGCACAAACCAAGCCCCTCTTGCTGCGTTTTTCTTGTTCTTCCTTGACCGGTCGACCTAGAGTGGATGCGAGTAGGAAACTTAATATCCCGTCTTGAATTATTTTCCTAGGTCTGGGAAATGCGAGGTAACTAGGCTTTGGCTTGCTTTCTGATTGATCGAACCAATCTAAGTAATACAACCTGATCCTAGATGCTGGAATCCTAGGCCTACCTTTCATGTTAAAACCTAGGCCGATGGCTCTTTTCTGATGGGCCGATTGTATAAATATTTCCACTGCTGCAGTGTGATAAACTGATATCAAAACAAACTTCTTGTTAATCAACATTACCAAATATTGACGTTCTTTCAAGCTCCTACTCCAAATCCATTTTAGATGAAAACTTTCATGAGTATAACTTCATCTCTTCCTCTTCTTGTCCTCTTCCTCATTATATTGTTCAACCCAAAGGCCAGGCCATCTAAGGACCATCAAGATATGTTGGTGCATCCACTAGGCTTTGCCTTTTCACTATTATCTCTTGTACATAATATAATGGCCCCAACGCCCTTTAACCCTCTGGGTCTTCCTCTCTTTTCATTCACTGCACCAAGCCTAGCCATCACCAGTCATCACTACATACATATACAATACCAAGTAATATATCAAATATACTATACCATTGCATTGGTTGTATCATACTCTCATATGGTCGTCGACCCTGAGGCACCTTGTATACTTTATCTACTTATATATACCTACACTATCATCGTATCTTTTCTAATCAATACTACCAACAACGAACTTATGGCACACATTATAAACATGAACCAAGCTCAAGAGTGCCCACTATCTTCTATCCATAATACCTCTCATGGGGTGAGACCATCTCTCGATCTGACAGTTGCGACTACCTCAGTCCAAACCCCAACCTCACTGTCATCCAACGACTTAAGCTTCTCTGACGAGGTCGATATTTTTCGGGAAGACGTTGACCTAGCGAACATTCCTTCAAACATAATAAACACTTTAGATGCACCTAGAAGACCTTTGTACGCCTTTGACAACTTAATCCTCGGTCCGGAGAACCGTCAACGTAGGTATATAAATCTTACAATTGCCATGCTATCGGTCATTTGCAACGTCCACCGCCACGCATGGCACATGCTAAGTCTCAGCCAGGTTTTCCAGAAGCTGTCAAGGAAATTGGCCCTACAGACCTTGCTGAGCCACTCCTCCAATCTGTACCGAAAATTAGTGCAGCCGTTGCCGGATTAAATGATTGGCTTGGGATCTCCCAAGATCAGGCTCTTCTCTCAATCCATCATCCGTTCAGAACGGAGACCCGGCCGGACACCAACCACCAACTCTGAGCTCCGTGGCCACAAACCACCCAACAAAATTACCTAGAAATCCTAAAGTCAAAGGTTTTAAGTTCGAATATTGTTGCAAAGATTATTCAGGTGTTGAGTGTCCCATAACATTTACGGACCGGAGGAAACTCGACGAACATATGCAAGCCGACCACAACAAAAAGGCTTACAAATGTCCAAAATCATATTCATGAATGCAAACATGAAAATGAAAGATTGGACAACCTGAATTCCCATATCAGAAACTGTAAATCTGGACATGCGGCTGCAGATGAGAATAGACCTGCGGTTACAAAATTTAAAAGGCTCCGCGCTTCCCCTGTGCCATCTGATATGCCTACCGATTCGCAACCACTAGTGCCGAAGCGCTAACGATGTACTGGATCTACCAAAAAATTACCAACTGCGACATCTACGGCGGCATCGACACCGGTAACCCTACAATCCCAGGCAACGACTAACTCGCTTTTCCTTTACCCCAGCTCGCAGGAAACCATGGCCGACGACATCGCGGCACCAATCTGCCCACCCTCGTCTATTAACGAGAAACTCAGTCCACCGAAACGATCAATCAAGACTACTTCTCAAGTTTTGGAAGCTGTCAGCTTAAATACGAATTATAATCTCGCTAAACGTGTTGCTGAGTTGGAGAAAAGAGTTAAAAGCCTGAAGGACCCGGAAGAGGAAGGCGTTGAAACAAAACCACAAATGCACCTGTACCAAATAGTCATATGTCTGGCTTCCCTCCCCGGTGGAGACGGATTCTTTTTCCTTTTTTTTTTTGGGGGGGAAGTTTAGCGGTATATATATGCATATTGCGGCCCATGGCTTTATGTTTTCATTTTGGCGACGAGGCATGGCCGGCGAAAAGATTTGATTTACTTGCACTTGCTTTTGGCATTGTATACTAATCTCTACCTGTATAGATGGAGATGGACACGCGCATGGAATTTCGGAATGGCATTTTATCGCGCTTAGCTTCGCCAGTTACCTAAGTGGATTACCAAAGGGAATTTTCAATTCGATGTAGTTTTCAGGATGTTGATATGTCTATACGACGTCTTAATTATAGAGGCCTTTTGAAAATGGCCCTATTATTCTGAACCTCCATTCAAGACCGACCTTTACATTATAAATTGATCTGACAGCCGGCCCAGAAAACAGCACCTTTCTACGGTACCTGTCTAGGAAAAAAACAGGGCCCGTGGGGCGATCGATCACACCTAAAACCTAATTTTAATTCAGTTATAAAAATCATTGCGTCTACGGGCCTACTTAGTCTTGAATTCAGCCTGCGTGCCCGTCATGCCTACAAGCCTGTCTATAAAACGTCAAAATAGCTATGATATGAACTAGAATATAGGTACAAGGTAGGAGTGGTTATAATGGAATCCGATAATGGGCCAAACCATGGCCTCGAGGGCTTCATTATATACACGGAGAGATTTCATAATCCGAATTAATCCTAATGGCTGCGAGCCTAAGTCATGGTCACGTGCAGGCTCCCGGCGTTAGTTCGGTAAGTCCGAGCCTTCGGTAATATGGAGGGAACTACTTTCTAACAGTTTTTTGTGGGCATGACTTGAGAACCGTAAGAGCGGAACAAAACACTGAATGAATGATAGGGTATCGTATATTCGCTAAGGTTAACCCGTTCCTGCTTCAGCAAGCCCATAGTCCTGGCTGTGGAGTGCCACACGATAACATGAACGAACGTGGAAATACAACATAGCAACGCAAAAGAAGTGTGCCAAGCCTAACGCAAAATCTCGTCAAAGGGACCTTCGCTGGATGACTAGGCTTTGTGTAGCCAACCCACCCGATCTCGTGACCTCAATGCCCCGCGTTACTACCGTGCCACCAACTTGATTCAAGCTAGGACATTTCAGAACAAAGAGGCTGTGCTCATAGGTAGCATGACAAATCTTTTCACATCTATGATAACGCGATCCTTAAGGAACAGTTGAGCACGATACTAAGCCTCAGGGTCATATTATATGTATAGGTACTTAATCAAGTACTTAGGTAGAGCTCCATGGCTAGCCTTTAGGATGAAGCCCTGAGACGAGTGTAAAACGTTGCTTGCGTATACGCGTAGCTTAGTTCTATTTAGCCACCGGTTGGCTAGTTACAGTACGGCTCCAGAATACTCGGATCCGTTGCCGCTTTTGTTTTGTAAAACATCCTACCCGATATCATGTTCATGCTTTGGTTGTGTACTGAGCGTATCCGCAATAGGGATACCACGATCTTCGGGCTCAAGAGGCTAGAACGGTGCTCCGGCACAATATGAACTTTCCGGCTCGGCTAGTAACGTTATAAGAAAACAATATATCCGTAACTTTGTTGATTCTTCACCTATAGCCTGCATATAGCGGTGGGATTTATTTACTTGCCGCCTACTTTTGGAGCCCTAGATCAGCAGTTCCTCAAAAAAAAAAAAAACCTTTTTATCGCGTACAAACCGCAGGTTTTTGACATTTTTGGTCCGAAGTAGGCTGGTTGCGAATGTAAATACCCCAGCAAACACCTATCTATATTCATAATTAATATATGGCAGAGCTAACTTCCGCGACGGATGTCTAATATCAGCTACAAATCGTGAGGTAAACAGACCACAATGCACTATCATTGACTGAATCTAACGGAGCATACTAATCCTTTGTATCTATCAATGGTTCTCTAAAAGAATCAAATCTCTTAATCAGTGATCTCACAAAACAGAACACCGTTCTATCATTCCTAGTTTACTTTTTTCTCATATAGGTCTATAGGTAGGCCATTGTGCAACGATACCGCAACTGCAATCATACGAACAGAACTTTACTACCGTTCTCCTTGTGTCACGTTGAATATCATTAAGCCGATCTTGGACTACCATTTTGCCTACAAAATACCAACATTTCTATAAACCTTTGCCAAGAAGAATACGTTCTAGAATTATAGGTATATATACCAGTATGGTTAAATTTCTCCCTCAATAAAGCCCTTACGTATACTTGCATACCAAACCTACAAAACTAGCTCTAGAATGTCTTAAGTTCTGCTACCCTGCTGTAGGTTCTTTAGATCACATTCGAATCAGGACTTCCTATAAAACTAATATTCCTTTCGATAGCCTAGCTCTAGTGTCATAAATCATCACGCGCTAAAAGCATGAATATATATAATTTGTGTTAAGAACAGCTGCTCTAAACCACAATATCATACTATAAAAACGCGGAAATTTCGGGCAACGAAGCCGTCCCGTCATAGAAGGATTAATGGCTTCACTAGTTGGTGCTAACACGTGCGTGTGTGTAAGATCCTTACGACTCACATGCCTACACTTAGCCTCGATATCTCGTAACAAAACATAACAGCGTTGCATGTTGGGTACAAATATGTTTTGCCCGGGTCTAGCACCCGTCTTGTGTCTATCGACTGTTAAGTACTATACACCAGCAGTGCACAACTGCTCAACAATCTTTCATTACGAGACAGCACTGGTGCGTAACTAAAACACAATGATTCAATACGTCCACGTCGACTAGGAAGCAATTTATCAAAAGGATGTCTAAACTTTTAAAACAGCGGGAGCCTGTTGACGTCCCAGAATCATGAAGTATTCTTATTAAGGTCCTAAGTATATAGCTCTAAGCGGAGTACACCGTTGCCTCAACCAAGCTGCTGATGGCTGATATCATACGGAAATCCGAGATAACCGAAAGGACAAGTTACAGGGGACCAACGTCAACGTTTTCAATGCAATGTTAGGGGTAGGCATTAGAATTTAGGTACCTAGTTCCTTGTGGAGTTGCCTGTTTTGGAACAAATTGGTGACGGGGCATCGCAGGGATCTATGTGACTTGCATATACGCTCTTGCTGGAGAATTCGGAACCGAGGATCAATGCAGCCGTTAGGTTTTACGTGCAACCGATTCGAAATTTTGGGCTAGTTTTTTTTTCTCAAGGTAATACGCCCACAGATTGAATTACAGAGCAGGCGCCACGGGCTTGTAAATGGGCTCACCAAAGACCGGCCAGCGCTAGAAACAGGTCTCTGGATAAACCCGTGGACAAAGCCGGTAATAGAAACGGGGAGTAACCTACGATTGATGCTATGCTGTGATTTCAAATCACCTAGGTAAGAATTTTTTTATTTTTTTTTTAACCTCGTTGTGCAATCACTCAAGGTTCAGTCAGGGATAGAACTTGCGGTTGGACTAGGATGGTCGCCTGCAGGTTTTCAAGCTTGAGCTACAGCTCGAGCCGATGCCATGTATGTATCAGTACTCATCTGCGGACTAGCCTCATTCCGTTCTAGGACCTCCTGAATTTCCGGAAAATTGATGCTAGGACGAGGATTTTTGCACTTTTGCTCAACTGTGACACCTCACAGTGACGTCATAATTTCCTAGCTTGAGTCTTAGACGCTAGGATTTTATGTATCCTAGAATTTTTGTGTTGTTGCTAGGATTGCTGGTTTTTATCCAGTGCTCATCTTGGCGAACTAGAAAAGTTCATTTTGGGGCCCCAGACTTTGAGATGCATGATCAACTGGTTAAATTTCGGATTGAAAAAGCAATAAAGTTCGCGAACGTAAAACAAAACATTTTTACGTGATATTCTGTCGCGAAAATGCAACTTACTTTTTGATTGACTAAAGGCCCACACTTCTGCGCCCCCTCAGTTGTGGGCTGAGCTTTATAACTCCCGTCAATCCCATCATGATCAGGATATCAGGATCAGGATATATAGATATAGATCCACAATCAAACGCAGACTCACGAGATCTTACATAGATCACTACAGTTTGAACCCGTATGAACTACAATACGACTTATTCATATAAATATCGTCCTTCTTTTCTAGATTCTACCATATCCTATAACCACCAAAATCCACAGTCTATGGACAACAAATTAACACGACAACCAAGCCAGAATCTACATATATATACACTGGTAGTACATATATACCACGATGTCAAATTAACCGTCTAGCTGATGTAGTGTCAAACATCACAGTGAAGACCTTTCGTTTGGCGTTTCGTCAAGATATATTTTGTTCGGGCAGATTGGGAAATATAATATGGACTCCTATGAGGATCCCAAATCATGACCCCTCCTCCAGTCTCGCAAGTGCAAGTGCTTGCAAAATTTAATCGTGAATCTGGGAGAGCCTACAGGTCGATCTGGAAGTTTTCCAAGGCTGTTATGAGCTCCAGAGTACTATTAAGGTATCCAGTTGACCATAACCACCATCAATACAAAGGGAGGAATGTTCTGCTAACTTGGATTCTTTAGGTTTCGAGTTTGAGAGCAGTTCGTATCTATGTACGACATGCTGTATAGCGCCCAGCTGAAGTTATATACTGAGGCAGGTATTCTTGTTGTTTCCCGATCAACTTCTCAAGATGCATATGACCTATGCCGGAAGGAAGGTATTAGTTAATACAGTATTAAGACATATTTCGTCATGGTACCGTATTAATACTGCTGTGTTCAATACGTATTGAAACAGTACGGAGGACGAAAGTTTTCTTATCATTTGGATTAGATCTATAGAACGCTCTTCAAAAGCACTACTTCCCGGACACAATACCCTTTGGGACTGAATTCGAGGCTACCTCTGGGAAACATTTCGAATGGCAAGACTTTTACGAAGCGCTTAAGGCATCTTGATTGTTTTGGAGGCTATTTTGGAGCAGAGTCATCTCTCCGCAGAAATATCGGTTTATAGGTATTTATATACCGCCCGGCCATCTTCCATGTATGTTGTCTTGCAAAGAAGCTACACACTGCTGTGATAATACTGTGGTGTCACCTGTAGTTAGTGATGGCCTGATTATATATTAGTTTACTATCATACTCTTCTCGAATTCTCCTGTCCGCGAAGGTGAGGGGTGCGAAGACGTCGTCGTTGTTGTTGTTGTTGTTGTTGTTGTTGTTGTATTTTGGGCCGCTTAGCTGTAACGGGATAACGCTGGTCTCGCTTCGGATCACCAAACTTGCACTAGCTTCCTCGAGTTTATCCTTGCGCACCATGCAGGCGTTAATTTCAACCAGACCATGGCCAGGAAGTTGTTTGGTGCTAGGAAGACGTCTGTGTTGCGTGTATTTCGGTACCTCAGGAAAGATAACTGTCTGCTAGGACGCCAGCTGATCGGATCAATGCAGTGCAATGAACGATGGCCGAAGGGCCAATGCATTGTGCTTGCGCCGGCCTCTTGCTTGTTTAAATTGAAAACTGCCGCGCATCCACCACTTTCCCTTAATTACTACCTTTTTTTCTTGTCAAGTTAATAGGTAGTGAAGCTATTCGAATCAGCTGCAGCCTCCCCGAGATCTATAGTATCGCCATCACTTTAGAGCTATAGAATCGAACTTCTCCCCTGGATCTCTCCTTCGTCTTCTTTTGTTTTTTTTCCTCTTCTCTCTTTTCCCTGCGAGTACGTTTAAGCTTCAGCCTGTCCTTTGGATCACCTTTTGCACCAAGAGCGTACGCACATAGTGTTTGACGTCATTCCGCTGCCGCTGAATTTTTAATTTCTCAGCTCTATTATATTACCTATTACTGTTCTTCTGCTACCATGGAATTCGAATCTGCATTTAATTTTAATTCAATTGGTGATGCTGCGAGTCACCATCGTAATGTGATAGCGATATCAGCTAAACCATCGGAGAACCTCGGGGGTGATGTTATGGATATCGACTCGAACCCAGGGCTGCCACAAATTGATGTTCAGAACTGTTTCCAAGACCAGTCTGGCGACCTCCAACTTTCAGGTCTTCCCGGAACAGTATTTTCTCCAGGAAAAGATTGGGATCTAGACCCTCTGGATCAAGAAGCTATGGATCTCGCATATCAACAAACACATGCGCCCGGAGCTGTAGACCCTGGGTTTTTCGACAATTACATCAACAATGGTAAGCATCAATGCATGTCTTATCTTCCATGGTACGTGGAATCAATACTAAGTTTTAATTAGACGTATGGGAGTACCACATAGACCCACAACTGTCGACCGTTAAGAACCCCGTGCTTCCAAGTCCTGAAGACCCAAGTGCAACCCTTCCTCAAGTTGTCAATGATATCGATGATCACGGTTTTCAGACTCCGTGCCAGGCTTCAGCTGTCAGCACTGATGCCCCAAGATCTCCTACTAGAGACTTGAATATACCCGAGCAGCAACAGTCAGCCCTAAACCCATCAGAGCAGGCACCGGCCAAGCGAAGGTTGAAATTGGTACTAACACCGAAGGTCTGTAAGGATATTTATAAACTCGGATGCAATGAGGAATTTGGGGGTGAGAAGGAGCGCGGCAAGCATATCCTCGAAGCCCACGGGGTCAAAGCCTACAAGTGTCCTAACACCCGCTGTACCTATGAAACCGCAAGACACGACAACGTCAAAACTCACCGGATTAACAATTGTAAATTCGAGGTTGTTTTGAAGAGACTAACTCGCCCCCGTTCTTCTTCTACGACAAAATCATTCAGGCCCCAGCGCCGCAACATCAAAGATTTGAAGTCTAGAAGATTTGCACAACAGTCTCAATTTATAGAAGTACTCCCCCCTCCAAATACACCTGCAATTGCAGAAGATGCTACCAGAGTTGCTCTTCCACCCTCAAGGTATGCTCTAGAAATCGCAAGACTTAAGGACGAGTTGGAAACGATGACGAGGAAGTACGAGTTACTTACGCTTAACCTTCACAATTTGGCGCAAACGACTGTGTGATGGCACACCGTTACTCACCATTGCGAATGAAAGAAACGACGTCACATATTCACTCTCTACCGTTTACCACGCTTTGAATTTTATTTTTATTTCTATATTTTTATTTTTTATTTTTTCCTTTGGGCTTTTGGCTTTGATCTGGAAAGTTAGCGGTACCGTATGGGTTAATGTCTTCGGGATTTTATGGATGGAGTTATTTGTAGGTAAGACGGCGTAGTATATAGGTACCTTCTAGGTAGATTTGTTTTTTTAGTTAATGTACTTAGGTATACAACTGGGTGTTTTTGTACCAGGACCCAAGCGAGCACCAACTTATCCTACGATCTTTCTCTGAAACTTTTCGACAAAGCTATACCACTCATGCGATGCGTCCCATTGAAAAATCTGAATTACGGTACTGATGGCAAAATTTGGGGGTTTGGGAGGAGTGAGCGCTTGCTTCCTGCGTGGTGTGGCCATATCGTAGCAATTATCCATTCCAAGATATATACATCCACGGAGTTCAGCTGCAGTATTACATACACTAAAATTGAGTATCCGCGATGCGATAGACATACTTCACAGCACTTGATTTCCCCTCTTTCAAATTCTGAAGCGCTCCACTGACTCCATTCAACCCTCCCTTCACAACCTCATAAGGGTGTCCCTTAAACCATCCTTCATCCAACCCTCTCACGAACCACCTCAAAAACAAAAACCCAATCTCCCTCCCCGTCGTCGCAGTACTAACCCCCTGCTTTGCCTCTTCACTTCCTTCCTCCCACTTATTCTGGAACACCCATCCAACGCTCATTCTAACCCAGTTTACATCTTTACTCAAATCTTTCGCCTTGGGATCTAGTTCCAAGTCCAGGACCCCAGCAATCTGACCGGTTTTACTCAATACCGCGGCGGCGTCTAGAACACTACCATGTTCGCTGACAGCATCGAAAACGTAATCAACGCTGCCGAATCCGCTCTTCGCTAACGCGGCTTTGATTCCCTTGACAACAGCTTCATTGCCGTCTCTGTAGTCGACTAACTCATCACCTTTAGATCTGTCAATAAGAGTTTCTGCAAACTCCTTGCCACGACCTACAACGCCAATGATCGGGTGAATATTAGAGAGTTGTGCGAGTTTGATGCCGAATGCGCCAACGGCTGTGGCGGCGCCATAGACGACTAATGGTGTCGGTTTGGTGGCTGGGACCCATGGGTGTGGGAGACGGAGGGTGTGGTAGAGTGCCACGACAGCGGTAAGTGCTGCTAGTGGAATAGTTGCAGCTTCTATAATACTGTCAGCATGTCTACAGCTGTTTTAAAAGACCTAATGCAGTTACTTACCCTCAAAACTAACCTTCTCTGGCAACTTCACAACCATAAAATCAAACGCAAGCGCATACTCAGCATAACTACCATACGGATTCTCCCAATGACGGTACGCAATAACCCTATCCCCTTTCTTGAATTCATATACATCAGACCCAACGGCCTCAACATACCCAGAAAAGTCGTCGCCAGTGTTTGCAGACTTATTCCACCAGAGTGGAAGTTTCCAGTCCTTCGGGTTGGAACCCGCAACAACGACTTTGATAAGCACTTCGTGCGGCCCTGGGGTCGGGATTGGAATGTCTGAGATTGTGGTTGTGATGTCAGGGTTTACGACGAGGGATTTCATTGTTCCGGACATTTTGAAGGTAAGTCGACAGTATCGATTACTTAAACTGGAGTCTTTAAGTTATAAAGTCAAAAAGCTATTTCAATTGTAGAAGAGTATGATACTGCTGACAATACAATCATAACAACATAACGAACAGCTCGAAGCCCCATTATTTATACACCCCTCCCCGTCGCCCTTGATAACCCTACACGCGATAACATTCCACCGAGACCTCCAAATTAAGCCATCAAGATCTCCGAAGGTAATTAACTAACGCCTCACCCGTGTGCCCAATGCAAAAAGATTACAAATGCTCCTTTCCGGTTTAGTAAGGAATTAATTAACTAAGCTTGCGCGAGTATGGCGTAAACGTAAGGCTTTAAGACGAGTTGCTTGTGGAGTGGTCGTACGAACAAGCTTTTTGTTAACTAAGGCTGTTTCATGTTCCTGATATACGTAAGGAGTTGCTGGTTATAGAACTGCCAACTGGATAGTGGGTTTGTAAGTGGTCGGATGCTAGGCTCGGAATTAAAAATGTGCCGAGTTCCGGGCTGGGATCCGAGATAAATTTCAAACAGGTACACTGATTGGTCTATTGCCTTGGTGGCGAGCATCGAGACTACTAACTTCGTAGTTATTTACAAAAATCTAAATTAATTACGGAGAAATAAGTTTTTTGGGTAGACAAATTATTTTAGCTTGGTACATACCTTCCTGTGTGTTTTTTCATAAGGCACATAACAAAATAAAATGCATGCCATGTTTCGTCATAGAGCTAAGTTTCGTGGAATAAGTGGGATATAGCCAAATGTAAGTAGAATTGCCCAACAAGGTCATTCTCTCTCTGTTAAAACCTAATTGAACATAAAATATCTACCGTGAGCAGTGGTGGTACAAAATAAAGCCTCTAGTCACCTCTCTAGAGCTGGCAGTGATTAAAGGAAATCACAATGTATACTATGAAAGCATGATCTGATATCGGCATCGTGCGAAAGTTTCAATGTCAAGAAGAACATCTTATTCAAACTGAATCATTTCACGAACATGTGGTTTCTCTCTGGGTCATATGGGCATTGGTTCCCCATCGGAACCCTAATCCTGACATCAGTAAATGTGTACGACCCCCTTCTCCCACAATACCGACACTACCAGACAATGAAATATCGGGAAAGCGTAGGACACTGACATTTCCCATATCCAAGCCCTCCAATCCATCAAAATTCCTCACGAGATCTTCCAAGAATTCATCGAACCCGGTCTAAGACAACCACCCAAAAAGATAAACACAAACCAAGCCATCGGCATAAGCAACGACCTTCTCCACCTCAAAAAGATGACATGGAACCTCAAAGACTACTTAAAAGACACTCCATTACGCGCGGGCGCAATGCCATCCGACTTCCAAGAATTCGGTTCAGAATCAATCTTTGAAATCATTAACGAAGCAGCAGGGGTAGTAACACAACTACTCGATATAATCGTAAAATTCGAGGAAGATGCGACTGAAGAAGATTATATCGCCGATCTAGAATTTGATATTACACGCAAAGGCTTTAGCTGCGCTTCAAAAGATAAAAGCTGTGATACCGCAGATACCAAAGTTAAGATAGATACACCGATTGAAATTTACATTCCAGAAGAGCTCAATGGTCAGATAGTTTTCGTTATGGGACAGAAGTTATTGGGCAAAGTAGAGCTTTATCTTGATGGAGTGAATAAGCTGGGACGGTATTTGGGGAAGTTTAGTAAAGATGCTATGCGTTTGATTGAAGACCTTCCTGAGGATTGGGATCGTGAGGATTGATCTATTTAATTCAGCGAGCCGATAGGTCTCGCTCGACATGGATGCGATTTTAGTAAAAAAACAAATTTAAAAAGCAACTAGCTAGCCTCGAAGTTGTCGAGGCTAAATGGAACGGGCTCCACCGCGATTCGAACACGGGGCCTCTCGCAAGATTGCAGGTTAATGCGACCCAACTGTAGAAGGTATTAGTTTTATGCTCAATTCAGGGAACTGTATGGAATGGGAGTACTTTCAGCGAGAATCATACCACTAGACCATGAAGCCTGTGTTGCAAATAAGATAAGGTTCGGCCTTCAGATGCCCTCCGTGCTCCGTATTTCCGAATCGCGAAACTTCAGATATCCTTGTTTCTCATGATGAATCTTGTCATCATGGCCAAAGCTTGACAATTCGGCCGATTCCAGCCCTATTGGGAAATTTTTGAGGGTTGAAATGTGTTGAGTTGTGGAGAATTACCCGATTTTACCCGATTCAGTAATGGTTTAGATCCGGCGGCCGAAAGACGTTAGATCACGTGCTGTGGATTGGGCCCTGCGGGACTTTGTGCTGAGCGATGGCTACTCGGGGTTCTTATGGAATGCATGCTCTTTGGACCTCTGAAGGCTAGCTAGGAGTTGGGCTTGCTTTCCATTATTATACGGCTTGATTCTTAACATTCTTTGCTTTGCAAGGCAAAAGTTCTTGCTTGGGGTTTGGCAGATAATAGGGAATCTCTAGAATATCGCACTCGTTCGCGCGGTGAGGTTGTGACCACACCACTTTTCCTTTGAAAGCACAACCCTAGCGCTTGACAGACCATCGCGGAATGGTCGAAACCCACTCTTTCTTCACACTCAGGGAAGGCACTGCGTCGGTATCAAATTTTTTCCCAAACACCCGAGCCGTGCCGCGATAATGCGTTAGGCTAAATTCCCCAATTAGTTGGTGTTATCACGACAACGAGGTTATAGTGTTGGATTTTATAGCAGCTCACAGTGGAGACATTGGAATTGAAATCATTAAACTTGTATTAAGTCACTTAGCCTCTATAGTACAAATATGTATGGCGAGATATTTGGCCCATAACTCTAGAATTGTCGGTTGGACCAATGTGAGGGAGTATAAGTGAGGTAGTGGCAAAGACTCGTATTGTGATACGTAGATGATGAAAGAGACTTATGTGGGCCCATGGGGCATGGGGTTCAGTATTACGTTTTCGTGAGGGGGTGTCTTTGCAAATTTGTTCTGATATTGACGTGTACCGTCGGGGACTCTAAGGTAAGTAGGCCCATGTCTAGCCTCGAGACCTATATCCTATCATTTTACATGATAACTAAGGTTAGAGTACAATTGAACAATTGAGTGACTGTACCTCGAGCGCCTCTCAGGCTCTCTTGACCCTGGCAGCGCAAAACAAACCCAAAAAGACCTAGCACCTAACCCAAGCTTCTCATAATCAGGCGTTGCAACCCCGTGGAACTATACTGCATCAAAAACGGTACATAAGCTCTCGAAATCTCCAAATCAAACATATTCAACCCCGGCTGGGTAAAATTAACCCATCCACTAGCCGGAGGCTTCCCCAGAAAATCCATCACACATGTTGCGTTTGTAAATAATTGATATGCACGGTGATGGAGTAACCGAATTTGAAGATTTCGGTGCAGGATTGGACATGGGTTACTAACACTCTTCCGCAGGATCCGTCGACGTTGTTGGGGAGGGCTGTGAGGTACCAGCCGAAGTGGGAGGAGGATGTAGTGTTTTGACCATCTGAGGTGGCGAGTTTTGCGACTCGACGCTGCAGGCGGTTTGGGTTACTATTTCTACTGTGGTTGTTGTTACTGAATAGGCCATGGTAGCAATTACTCTTAATTGTGTTACCTGTGATGTAATTGAATCTGTAGAAGCCGTGGTAGTAGATGTTGATGATAGCAGGGATATGACTTTTGAGCAAGCTGAGGAAATGGAATCACTGGCGTAAATGGTCGGTCGGTCTGGTATCGCCCGTTCTTTCACATCTATTTGAGAGGGAAGTGCATGTCGACACCCGCCTGTGATAGTAACAGAGGTACTTCTTCCTACAGTTTCTGCATCCGTTACTTCTGTAGATGTTTCTGCGGCTACGGTGTAGTAAGTTGTGCCGTAGCTTGTAGATGTTGTAGTTGCTACGGCAGGTATGTATGAGAGAAGTTCAGTGCAGTGGTTTCCAAGGCTAAACTGGGTTATTGCGTCGTAGGCTTCAAGGGTATTGCTGGAGCTTGAGCTTGAGCTTGAGCTTGAGCTGGATGTTGAGTGTGAACTCGAGGTCGATGACGACGTAGATGTTGTAGTACTAGGGTTGTAAAAGCAGTAGTGAAGACAATTGACTTGCTAGATGAGGTGGAAGTAGTAGACGTTGGGCTTATAGCGGAGGATAAAAGGCTCGAATAACCCTTAGCATTATCGGCTGCGAAAAAAGTCCTCGCTAGGGAACTATCGGAGGAAGGTGATGCTGGCTGGTAACATATAAAGATCGTACGAGGCTGCACGTTTTCGGTGAATACAGAGCTACTAACTTGATAAAATACCCATCTTATACCGGTATTGAACAATTCCAACCCGCTGGTCGTTGAGTTCCAGAACCATTTAGTGAGGCAACCGGATCCTACCGCATTATATTAAGCGTCAACAGCATGGCGTACCTCCCGTAGCACGGATCGAATTGTTTGGCCTTCTCCGGAGAAAGCAACATTATTGGCCGAAGAGTTAAAGTGTGTAAATACCAACTCCGTAGAATCCCGTGCATCCCGAAGAAGCCTATCATTCGCCTCATTAAGTATGGACGATGTATCTACCCACTCCAATATCCGCAAGAATAGCTCTTCCGGTGGTATCATCAAATTGTATGCATAAACCGTTGTAGACGCCTTGTTCGCGGAGAACGAAGGCCTCTCCTGCTGTAGGAATTGAAATAATCGAACTAGTACTGCTAGTTGATGACTTGCTTGTGATGGGTGTTGAAGAGCTGGAGCTCATGCTAAAGAATGACAAGGGAGTCCAAGTTACTGCATCGCATCTGAGGATATTGCAGTCTACGAGTGTGGATGTTACCGTGTGGCGGTTACCGACGGTTTGGAAGACGGTTTTTGTCGTCGTCCCCACGGATGAGGTTTAGGCATTAATGGGTGTGACAGTATGGAAGGTATTAAGAAGTAACAGGGCTAGCCCTGTATTACTCGATATTATGCTCCGATAATACATTGCATTCAAGGATAGGATGCTGGCGAAGACCTAGTCTTGTAACTAGAATATGCGAAGGCCAACCGGGTTTGGGGAGTATACTAGGCGATTGAATTCATGGGCTGTTCTCACATCTCTACGAACGAAGGACTGATTTCTTGTCTAGGCTAACAGCCCAAAAATAGGTGATCATAGCAGACGCTGTGCACTGGTTTACTATACTTCGACTGTTGTATGTCGTAAACGCCGATCCGCCCTACAGTGGCATCTGGGTTGCACTCGATATCTGTGCATCTCGATTAAGTCAGCAAGCTGCCTCGAATGGCCTTAACCGAAGATGATTTTCATGTTTAGAGTGGGATATATTTAGACGTTGTATCCTTTAGATCATTGGAATGTTGGACAGCATGTGGGTTTGTTGCATTTTTAAAAGTATCTGACGCAAGGGCATGGCACAATTCGCTGATGACGACCGTAAGGTTGCGGCGCTTATGCGTCTATTTCTTATTTTTTTGTTCATGAAGCGACAGCGTCTGTGGCTTTATTATGGCTATAGTGACTACAGGATTATTTTTAATTTCAGTTTGGACAGAGACCTCGAGCTGGTATATATATATATCTAAGCTGCTACCGGGTAGCTGGAGGTACTCATATATCATGGGGTTAAAGTAGGCAGGTGTGATTGATCTTGTATACATTTAACGGCAATCTCAGCTTCCTCGTAGTGTTGATTGCAAACTGGCTCACAGTGTGAGTAGAGCGAGTTTCCAATGAATACCTCTAGCATACGTCTAACATGATCATTATTTTGTGCTGGGATTCAAAATGACTTTAGATTCTGCGGAAGGGTTAATTTAACTGTGTGGTACCATTGTTGACGCT
Source organism: Arthrobotrys flagrans (assembly GCF_004000055.1). Lineage (NCBI taxonomy): Eukaryota > Fungi > Ascomycota > Orbiliomycetes > Orbiliales > Orbiliaceae > Arthrobotrys > Arthrobotrys flagrans. The sequence goes on from NW_027137556.1 coordinate 4,225,168, forward strand.
CAAGCTGGCCTCGAGACAAACGGTTAACGACAATTGCAATAATATCGTAAGTGGCTTGTATAGCATGATCAAAGGATACGTCTATATTGACACTACATCCGCCGTTCTTCTGTAACAAGACATAGAAATATTCCTGTTTTGGATATCTTTTTCTGTAACTATCAATTAACCGTGGCGGGTTTTATTTTTATCCATTTCCTGGCTTGCGCGTTTGCCATCTGATATCAGTTCCGGACGCGTTGATGCTGTTGCATTTCTTTCCAACCCTAGCCCGATGATATTTTTGCTGGTCTTGGGCAATTGTGGCTTGTTATAAGCAAGAATAAGAATACCGATTCCAAGACTTTTCGCTGTTCTATTTCTGTCGAGGGGTGTAATGTTCATGATGCTGCGGCTGGGGATTTTGGTTTGAATATATCGCAGAAGCCAGCAGCTAGCGGACGTACAAAAGTTGAATATCGTGCTTCGCCGACAATGTCTTAGAGCTAAAGTCTCGGCCGTCAAAATAGATACATTGCATTGAGCTCGCTCATCAGGTTAAAAAAGTAGAAAGGGCGAGGCTTAAGAATAGAGACTGGAACGACTACGAATATTCTCTCGCCTCAATGTTACCTAGGGTGGCTGCATGCTGCGTTTATATATCGACATATCAGCCTCCCTTCCAAGACCTCACGAATTCGGTAAAGGTTAGCTCAAGCAGTTTTTGGTTCTGTAACATCGTTTCGCGATGTTTCTATATTTGTCCTTTTTTTTGTTCTGTTTGTCGGTTCGCCTCCGTCAAAACGGCAATGTCGCAGTTTGTCATTATTTTTGCCCCTTACCTGACTAAAAAGCCACCCGCATACATTACCGATTTGAAAAGGGGTTTAAACTGAAAGCGGGTGTCTCTCACGTGGGAATGAAATGTTCCAGGATTTTTTGGGTCAGGGAAAAAAGGGTCGGGTGCGCAAGAAAGAGCAGTTCGGATATGCTTCAATTTGAGCCTTTCCTGCCCTCTTGCATGTAGAAAAAAAGAAAAGTAATCAATTGTAATCTTTCTTTTGACATCTCAAATAATCTGACTGATCCTGAGTCGGCCAAGAAGTAGAAAAAGAAGAAGACTGCGACCGGGCTGAGATTAGAGGCGGCAAGGGGCGCATTTTGGTTAGTGTCGTTTTTCCTTTGTTTCTTCTGTACAGAAGAGAAAGAGACCTTCTATCAAGGGGCTGTTTCGTAGACTTGACCGCTGACGTCGCACTTCTATTGGCAGGTTCTTGTCTCTTATATATTATACCGTCCTGCCTTTTTATATTCCTCTAAAAATTAATTATCTTTTTCGGAGTTTTCTTGGTATATTTTATTACATATACATTCACACTCATTCGCTCGGCCGTTTTCGATTTTTAAATTAAACTAGCTGTTTAGTTATATTAATTTATTAACTGTTCTCGTGACGGGAAATTCGAAAAGTTGAAGAAAACGTCGTCGCTCCTTTTCGGGTTTCCCCTTGTTTGGACGAACAACAGATTAAACCCACCGCCAACACAGCAGCGGATCAACCTCTTGACATCAACCTCGACCTCGACATCATCAACATCTCAACTGTTCCTTCCCTCGCTCCTTCAATATCTGTTCATTATTCTTTATAGACTAGAATAGCATCTACCTCCGAGGCCTTCTTACTTGACGGACGAACTACCATCCATTGCCCCCAAATACCAATTACTGGTACTATCAAACTACTACTCAATTATCATCGTAAACAAAAAATATAGCATGCGCCATGGCAGATGATTCAAACGAACTCCGACCACCCCCTACCGCCCGTCGCCCAACCGACCATGAACTCTCCTTCCGTCCGTCACTCACCCGTAAACCATCCGATCTCCTACCACTTCCCTCAAAGGGCCAATTCACACCAGAGCTCTCCCCGCTCGACGCGTTTGTATCCCGTGGTCGACAACTTTATCGCCAGCTTGAACTTGAAGAACGGGAGTTAAGGCGTAGAGGGACGAATAGTAAAAGTCCTGATGGGAGTGCTATTGCTTCCTCGCCGGTTTCTCAGCAGGTTCCGTCGTCTTCGCATGGACAGCTGCAGTCTCAGCAGTATCAACAGCAGCCGAGTCAGCAGCAGGGAGGGCCAGGACAGTTTTTACAACAGCCGCCGAGTAAGTTTATTCGCTCTCATAGCGCGGGAGCAGAACAACAACTTGGTGTCGGAACGTTAAACGCCGCTGTCGAAAAATGGGCTATTGGGAACTCAAAATCCCATACTGGGGGTGATAGAGCTACTCGTTTTTTTACGGGAAGACCAGGAACAGGTGGGAGTCCCGGTCCCCCCGCAAATGGAGGGAAAATACCACAAGTCTCGGTTGGAGCACTTATGACGAACGCCGGTTATCCAGCTCCAAGAACTGCTCCTCTCCCTGGAGTACCACAGCAGCTGTTTATTAAAGAACCGGGGTTTAGACCTGTATCTCAACATCCGAGGATTAGTGGGATTGTGGGATTGGAAGATGAGTTAGGACCACCGAGGACTTCGCAGCATATTGTGGTTGATAGACGTGGGTCGAGTGTTAACCGCTCCACGGCTTCTTCGCCAAGGTCGCCGAGGATGCCGTTTACGAGTGATGATGATTCGAGCGATGAGGAGGAGGAGAGGAGGAGGAGGAGAGAGAGTGCTAGACGGCGAGATTTGGAGAGAAGAAGACCGGTGTCGACGGGGAGGAGGATGGAGCCGTCACCAGTGAGGGAGGAAGGGGAACCGGGTCCTCCATTGGGTGCTAGCGCTAGGATTAGTGTTTCAGCACAGGGTGGAGTCCCACAGAGAAGTTTTTCTGGGGCATCACCATCGCCGAAACCGATGGATGCGGTGGAACAAGCGAGAAAGGGTAGCTTGGACTCGAATTCTGCAAGGCAGAGCGGTACTACGCCTACAACGCCATATGGAACAAGGGTTTCTACGCCACCGCTTTCGACATCTCCTGTACATCTTCATGGATCACCGGGCAAGACTCGACAACACTCGCCGAATCATACGAGACAAGGATCGAATTTGGCGGCTCCTACGTTACCTGTTGCGTCGACTTCTACGCCGAATTTGCTATTACGGTCTGCTGCTTCGGATCCTGTTGCTCCTGTACCTCGAACACCCGCGGAGCCAACGATTAGAGGTCTTGTGAACGAAGATGACTCTCTGTTTTTGCCACCGCAACCTGCATTTGCAAAGTCTGCGCCGAATACTCCTCGTCCTTCTAGTGCTATGAGCGACACTGCCTCGATTTATAGCGTCGGTGGCACGAAACGGGCGTTCAACTTTTCTCGTCCGATGAGTAAAACAGGGTTTTATAATGAAGATGGGAATTCTTCTGGGAGATCACCATCTGTGGATTTACCTCGCAACCCTCGGCGGACTGATAGTCTTGATTACCGTTCCTTTGTGGAGGAGGCGGAACGAGGATATAACAATACTACTACGGCAGAAGAAGAGAATTTTGGGGATAATACTGAGATGAGGGGCCCAAGTAGTTTTACCCCGAGACATCGAACGACGGGGAGCGGGATGTCTGGACGGGCGGGACCTACTGAGTCCTATACATACACTGCGTATACACTTCCTAGGGGGAGAACTGTGGACCGATCGAGTATTATATTCTTTGATGGGGAAAAACATAAATTCGAAGGAGGAGACAACGAGGCTAGACAATCAGAAGAGAAAAATGTTAGTCCCAGTAGTACCGTTGGACCATCACCATTCGCAGCTATGAGGGCAAGCCAAGAAAGCCAACGACCACCGATGACACCGAGTCAATCCCAAAATGCGCCTTTACCACCTCAACCACAACAGAGTTTGGGAAGATCACTTTCTTCACAAAGTGCCGAGTCGAATATTTCAGCAACTCTACGCCCGAGGACCTCGGGAACACCGAGGTTAACGCCAGAGGAACACCTTAACATCGGTATCCCCCTGCACGAAAAGGGTAGCTACGCGGAATCCACATATCATTTCAGATTATCAGCAATGGGTGGTAATACCACCGGCATGCTGATGTACGCCTTAGCCCTACGACACGGCTGGGGGATGCGAGCAAACCAAGGAGAGGCATTCACATGGTTACGTAAAGCCGCATCGATAGCACAAGAAGAGATGGCATCAGCAGAAAAGGATCCTTCGAAGCCGAAGCCGACTTGGTGGGAGAGTAAGAGTATGAGGAGTAAATTTGCGTTGATGACGTATGAGTTGGGGATGAGTTATACGAATGGATGGGGGTGTAATGAGGATAAGGGGGTTGGGCTGAGGTACTTTGAGATTGCGGCGAGTTGGGGGGATGTTGATGCGCTTAGTGAGGCTGGGTATGCTTATGCTAACGGGCAGGGGTGTAAGAAGGATTTGAAGAAGAGTGCGAAGTATTATAGGATGGCGGCGGAGAATGGGGTTAGCATGGTGGGGAATAGTTGGTATGCTCTTTTTTCTTCCCCTCTCGACAAAGATATAAAATACTAACGAGATGTTTAGGATATGGAAGGAGAAGTATGACGACGAGGAGGATAAAGGGAAGAAGAAGGGTGGTAAAGAGAGGGAGAAAGAAAAGGAGAAACCAGGGCTGTTGAGTTTCTCTCGGAAGAAGTCTGTTGTATAACAGACCATCACCATTATATGCCTCTCTGAATTCACCAAGAGAATCAAGAGATGAATTGGTATTTTATTATAAATGACGAAGTTATGAGCTATATGATCTAGCGGCAGCATTGTTCTTTTTCTCTCTTATTGTTTTAATTCCTTCCTTCCGTTCTATTCTTCTACCCCGATATCTCGGACCCTTTTTGTTTATGAAGAGTAAGGCCGGGTGTGTATTTTATTGAGGAGGCTTGTGGCATTCTTCCCTTTTCTTCTTCTTTTTTGTTTTATAAGATAGCTGTTTATAATACCACCTGCATGATGAGTATGGAGTTGAGAGACACAATTGCGATTACTTCTTCCTCTATTCTTTCCTACTCCTATCTCCTATATTATACATATCAAGTACCGGTACCGGTCGAATCTCCTAGCGCTTGAGAAGGGGTGTTCGGTTGCTATGCTGCAGCTTGGCATGTTTACAAACAGCCGGGTTGAATGGTCGCAGTCGCAGTCGCAGTCGCATTAGCTCGGGGCCACGGCACCTGCCACTTCTTTCGCGATAACATAACATGCATGATGCATGATGATAATAATAATATCCATAACCATGAAATTAGATCCGTGGATATGGTACTAGCTATATCTGTACAGTAGTATACTATGCCTGGGAGTAGTTAGTAGTAGATGTATGTCATGATAAGTAAATAAAGGCAATGGGTATAACCATGAGGAGGGTATCGAGCTGGACTGTATTTGTGTGGACTCTCTCTTCCCCCTTTAATCCGACCCCCATCACCAACCTCACACCTCACTTTACCTCATCTCATCCCATCGCTTCTCTTCCCTCCCTTCTTTTCCTTTTCTCTACCCCTAACCTACCATACCAATTACTCTCCGACGAATGGCTTCATGATCCTGATATTTCGGTCTTGACGAATCGCTTATGACCCTTTTTTACCTGTCCAATTGGCTCGCTCGTTGACACGTGCATGCATCCGTCTTTAATTGGATCGTCAGGAGGTTTTTCTGGATATTTCGCTGACGATTGACAGCCTGTCGTTGAGCTTCGAACCGACTTCTCGGGGTGTACAAAGTACGTATCATTACCCGTGCAAGATCGATATCATATCGTAGCTGTTACCTGTTAAAAGGGATCATCGGGTATGCAATGGGTGTTCTGGTGTTTCATTGTCTCGTCCTTCAATTGCAACCTTGCATAAGCCTTCGGGACATCGCTGCTAATATTCTCTCGACCCTGTTCATAATTTCAGATTTGCTGCTGCTGGCTGTCTTTTGAATCACTCGTCTCGTCTCCAGCGGATAAACCACCCAGGAGTAAAGGAAGCTACCTCGCTTACCCTCGCTCGCATCGACCCTATCAGTCTCGGGCTGTACACCGCTCACATTCCTCACCCCACCTCCTCTTATTTTCCAACAATTTCTCCATTTTCACTCATCACCTCCACTCCTCCCCCCAATTTATCGATAATAGCTGCTTTTTTTAACAAGAAGAAAAAAAAAAAAAAAAAAAATACATCCTAAAAGTCTCGGATGACGACACCGGGAACTCCAAACGCAGCCCCACGCCGCTCTCTCGCCCGTCTCCGACTGCCGTCTGGCGCAAATACACCTAATCCGCCACAGATATCTCCTCCAATGTTATCGCCCGACACGGTTCTCGCGCGGAAACAGTCGCTTAACCAGCTGGTCCAGAATAGTTCGTCTAAGGATAGTGGGTATGGTGGCGACAGCGATGGTGGATTGGAGATTGGGGATAAAGTCAATGTCCCCGGTGGGATGTATGGAGTTGTGAAGTTTGTTGGAACGGTGAAGGGGAAGCCGGGTGTCTTTGTTGGAGTTGAACTTGAGGGACCACATGCGGTTAATGGGAAGAATGATGGGACGGTTGAAGGGCGAGTTTTCTTTCCTATTCTTTGAATACAGAAGCGGTCTTAGGAGGATAAAGGGGTGAATGGAAGAGGGTTGAGATCGGAAAAGGAGCTAATCGAAGCCTTTATATCTACAGGACGAGATACTTCACAACGTCAATTCCTCACTCTGGAATCTTCCTCCCGCTGTCCAGGGCAGTCCTACGCCACTCCGGATCCTCTGTCAAGTCTGATACCCCATCGGTCGTCACTTCTCCAGCCGAGCCAACAGCTTCATCCCCCCTCCAGCCACCCAAGAAGCCCTTCGGCCGCCCTTCCCTCCCACGCCCACAGTCACCCGCACAAAGAAACGTCACTCCACGCCCGGGTCTCTTACCGACTACACCACGGTCAGGAAGTAGTCTTTCCAACCGTATGTTCTCGCCATCCCCAACACCCGGTATGGGTCCACAGGGTCCCATCGGCGGCCGCGTAAGGGCAGGTAGTGTATCTTCCAACGCCGGCGACGTCCCACCAGGGACCCCCGGAGGCCCCCACGGCCGCAGAATAGTTTCACAAAACCCTCGTGGTCTCCGTCCGGGGTTTAACACCAAACCTCCACAACCTTCACAATTCCAACGGGAATCAACCCCACGCGCGGGTTCTTCAATGTCATTTACGGATTCTTCACCTGTAGAGGATAATATGGCTACTCCTAAAGCTAATGGTAATTCTCCATCCGGGTTTGTTGCGAAACTCACACGGATGAGTAGGGAGGAGGGGATGAGTAAAGAGGAGGAGGATAAGGGGATGATTGCTATTCTACAAGCGCAGTTGAGCGCTAAAGATCACCAGTTAAAGGAACAGGCGAATAATCTACTTGAAATGGAAAGCAGTCTTAACGAACTCCAAGCTTTATTATCGGATGGTGTTGCGGCAGCACAGCAGCAACAAGCACAACAAGCCCAAGCGGCACAACAAGCGGCACAAACGAATGGCATCAGAGGGTTAGGACGAAAGACTAGTTCTACGAGCATCAATAGCGGTGATGGCGAAGAAGAACTAGAGCTCGCGCAACTAAGACACTTGTTAAGAGAGAGGAATGATAAAATCGGGCAGTTACAAGTGGACTTTGATGCCCATCGTGCGGATTTTAGAAGTACGATTGATACTTTGGAGATGGCGGCTACAGAGACCGAAAGGGTTTATGAGAAGAAAGTTGAGGATTTATTGCTTGAGCTTAGGGAAAGCGAACGGCTTAGAGTTGAGATGGCTGAGGAGCAGAATAGGAGGGAGGAGGAGAGTGGGATGGCTAGGGGCATTATGGATGGAGGGGTTGAGAGTGTTGCAAGGCAATTGAAGAGTTTGGAAGGGTTGGTGGCGGAACTTGAGGAAGGGTTGGAAGATGCACGGCGGGGAGAAGCGGAAGCTAGAGCTGAAGCTGAACACTGCAGGGGGGAGAGCGAACGACTCAAAGAGGAGTTACGCCGCGAGAAAGAGAAAGTTGGAGCTTATGAGCGACGGATGGAGGATTTGAAGGAACAAGTCAAGAATGGAGATACTGAAGTTGAGAAGAAGAATGATGAGATCAGAGGGTTGAAGGCTTTGATGACTAGTTTGTCGCGTGGGAGGGCTCCTGGTGGCAATCTTGAGGAGAAGAAGAAGTTGGAAGAGAAAATTAAGGATTTGGAAGGGTTGTTGGATAGGAAGAATGCGAGGGAGGAAGAGTTGGAGAAGGAGATTGAGAAGTTAAAGGCTGATGCTGCTGCTAATGCCAACGCTGCGTCTGAGCTAGCGGGGTTGAGGATCACGATGCCAGCCAACAGAGAAGAACAGAAGAGTCTCGTTGGTACCAAAGATGCTGCCGGCGTAGTTAAGAAGACCGGCTTGAAGACACGACTACAAGATTCCCCCGCACTAACCGACATCGACGACGACGGAGAAGAAATCATCAACGGTCCAGGATCCGGAGGGTCCCCGCCACCAACATCAGCTCTCCCACCACTTCCAACAATCATAACATCATACGGCTCACCACCTCCACCACCAAAGAAGGATACCCTCCCATCCACCCCACCTCCCCCACCACCAGCGAAAGAACAATTCTGTGACCTATGCGAGAAACCCGGTCACGATCTATTAAGCTGCACCGAAATGTTTGCGGGCAAGAGTTCCACAAACGACGGCGGGAAGAAGGATAGCATCGGTACTTTTTCCACACTTGAGAAGGCCGGCATGACGCCCTTGCCGTTGAATACTGCTGGTGTTAACCCCGGGAGAAGTTCGTTGGAGGCGGAGGATGAAGGACGGGGTGGGGTTAGTTTGGGGAGAGCTACGACTCCTAGTGGGAATGTTACTTTATCGGGGAATGTTGGGACGAAGGAGGAGGAAGAGGATGATGGGTTGCCACCGGTGGCGGGGAAGAGTAGTGGTGTTGTGGATCCGAAGAAGTGGTGTGCGCTTTGTGAGAGGGATGGGCATGATAGTGTGGATTGTCCGTTGGATGACTTTTAGAAGTCGTATTAACGTATTGCTGCACTGTCATTTTTGAGGCTGGATTGGGGTCGGTTGGTTGGATGATGGTTTGAGGTGGGCTGTGCGCTCTCTACTCTTTTTTCACACTCGAAACCGACTCGACATGTCTTTTCCCTTCGCCGCCGACATTTTTAAAATACTCACGACATATCATCTCTTATTCTTTACACCCCCTGCTTAAATTTTGTAACGCATGTTGTAAAGCATCCATGTACCTTTTTCTTTTGTTAACTATGATTCCCCCCTGTCGATATTCTTTTGCTTTTAATTGAGAAAAAGTCATGACCTGAATTAATTTTCTTCATATGGAAAAAAAGTTTTGGCATGGCTCTTTGAATTTGTTGCTTGTCGTTTTGAAGTTTGAAGAAAAATTGCGTTTTGAAGTTTGAAGTTTGTTTTTGCGAGGTTAGGCGTTTACTTAGCTTGAACCTTTTATAGAATTTTTGTAATTATTTTTTGTAATGATGGTAGAGGGAGTGGTATATGTAAATTTGGGGGGTTAGAGGTAGGGGTAGATGTAGAAGGGGGATGTTGGTGGAGAGGTGGGGGGGTTCATGATGTCATAGATATTTACTTATGCATATTATATTATTTCATTTTTGTGAAGTTTCAAGTATTGACTATTCGATTGACGAGATGGGAGGCGTGAAGTGACTAAATGATCGGGGTTTTCTGTGCATGTAGGTGATGCAGGGATGTTCAGGGATGGATGGTTTGTATCGTCGCCAGACTTTCAACTTGTAGGGATGGTAATGATGTTGCATGATGTAATACGTGAATGCAAGACGTAGTAATTCTTCAAGTTAGTGATCGATTCGTGAGAAGCGTTGATGCGCGGCAAAGCTAGTACAAGCGTTCGACTTTATTCGGGGTTTCACAACTATAGATCACTAGGCACAGGATGTTGGGGAGAGATCGCTGATGTTGATGTTAATTTTGAAGTTGAAGTTGACGTTAACATTGACGCTGACGTCTATGGCAGGGGTCTAGAGTATTGCTTGTGGGGTTTTGTAGAGGCAGCTGGAGTACGTATGGCTAGATGTTAGTACAGAAGTTTGTGGCGAGAGACAAGAGGTATGACTTTAGCCTCGAGACTAGCTCAATCGAGACCAGTATTTGCTATACATGTCCGCGGCGGGGTGCATGTTGGAAGGTTTGATAGTCGGATATTATATAAGAGACAAGAGTTATAGGATCATAAGTAGTAGCGTTAGGCATGACAGCTCAAGTTTGATATGGGTTTTAAGATGAAGATGTTGTTGGGTTTTGTTGGACTTGGGTATTCTGCTTAATGGTTTTGCAGGACTGAGGGTTGATCTGCTAGCGGTGCCATGGTAAGTAGGTGTCATTAATTGGAAAACTTTTGATCTTGGAGTTGGAGAAATATAATTCGTAGACATACGAACCTGACGGTTGGTTCAAACTACTCGGTGGAGGTCCAGACCCATCCTAGCCCAACACTACAGACAACATTCATATAAAACGCATCTGCAACCGCACGAGGGGTATGTTAACGTGGCGAAGCTTAAGATCTATATCTAGATGTACGATGGTGACATGTCATGTCATGTCAGATATCAGGGCACTACAACATCTGTAAGGGTAAGTTGGTGTTGTGATTTCGTAGGGCAGGTCGATCGATCGATCTATTCTTTCCACGAGATCTCGAGACTGTGTTCAGCTTAGGACTGAAGGAGGAGGGGACAGTGGAGAAGGGAAAGGATATGTACCCCCTTCTTCACCCCTTCCCTGGTGAGGATTTAGTCGGTAGGAAGATTGGATTTCTGGAGCTGGTCTTCCTGAAAGTCCTACTTTATTAAACCATACTATACCAACTCAAAGGGTAATTTGCCCGGTGATTGCGAGTTGTTGTCTCTTTTATTATATTTTTTATTATTTATAACCTCTTTTATCCATGATATTGTCTCTTGTTTTTAGGACCGAAAGACATGAGAACATGCATGATCGCTCGCCTTTTGCCCGGTTTTCTTCTCGCATTCTCTTTCATTTTTGATAATCAACGACATCCACTGGGTGGCTTCGGAATTGGTACCACAACCTCTTTCAATTGAACATCCTGAGTTGTCTACGGTTGGAAATACCTTTTCTTATTTTCCTTTTACAACCTAGCATTAGACGCTCAATTCGAGCTAAAGCCATAGGTCGTCTAAAGAGACCTAATTGACCATGGGTGCACAACATGATGAACCTTCCCGAAATGAGGCCAGCGATGTGGACTGATTCAGCTCATCCTAGACCAGTCCATCGTCGATTCGTCCGCCTACTTCGTTGTTTTCGATAACTTTTATCAAATCAATAAACTGTTCCCGAAGATAGCGGCTTTTTGTCAATGTACTACGGCCTATTTCCTCCCATTATCTGTACATTTCTCAAAATGAGCATACAAGTCGTGCTATACAAAATTTGGAGTTTGCCAGCGTTCATTCCAATTTTCCTCCCTTACTATTTTTCGCTTTCAACTTTGGCAACCTTTACGATGGTTCGCGTCATTGCTTTGCGAACGTGATAGCGATTCCCGGGCCACGTCTCCGGTAGGTGGAGTGTGGTATTGTTTCCTTTGGAATATACATATCTTATTGTTTATTACAACCTGTCAATCAACCGACCAACTATGACAGCACATCGTCAATCATCAATCGCTCATTGTTTCTGCCAGTTGGATACAAGATTATGTCTTTCTGAAATTAAGCCAGCGATGTGGCCTGATTCTCCTGGAACATGACGGGATTCTTGGCTAGATCGTTGCCCTTCTTTGTCGTTTATCGAATAATTATCGCGAACGACCTACGTCTTCTGGTTCTGGAAAGAGCATCGTCCAGTCTTTTGTCAATATACTATAACCGCTTTTATTTCATTTTCGAGACTGGAAAGGAAAACACTAAAAATTCGAAAATCCTAGCACACAACAATAACTTATCATGAGGGAAATGATAAATAACCCAACTCCTGCTCTCTTCTCTTTTCTGTCGCTTTGATCATCATGTCGCCAAAGATCCGATTCACGATATGGCTTTGCACGCGGGCTGGTTCATGACCACGAACTGATGCCTTGGACACGCTTTACCCTCTGTTATAGCCTGCAGCCGTGTGCGATTTCTTCGAGATACTTTTTATATTTCACTAAGTTTCATGCGATCAAAGGAAGTAATGGATCCGAGGAGGATAGGAGGGGTTAGGCTGGTCCTTGCTTCAAATATGGACAAGGGACATATTATGGACTGAATTCAATCGATCTCGGAAATTAGGCACGCGCAGGCGGGCTATTTGCAAAAACATGCGGAAACCTAAGGACTAGTCGGCCTCTTTTGGAAGTATACATTTACTCGAACACAATTCGACAATCCCTTAAGTTTAACAGCCGACGATATAATAACTATGTGCGAGACACACAAGACTAGTCCGAACTTAGAGAGTGCAAAAAGTAAATGGGATCCATTGTGCAGGCAATTTCTGGAAGAATGCCAACATTCTCTGGAGCATGGATCTGAGTGTTACGGGGTTATGGGCATGGATTACTTCTTGCACTTGTTGTAAACGGTCAGAGTATGTTCCAGGGATGGCAACCTTTGTTGAAAGTCCTGTCATTTTGCATTACGAATAACAGAACGTTCCCTGAACGCACTATCCATATCTGACTGCCATGGTTTGAATTTAAAACCCTATCTGAAGCTGGATCCGAGATGAATCTAAAGCGGTGGCCGAGCGAAAATGGCTTTTATTGATTGGCATCGGTCTCAATTGGGATGATCCCACTTCCAGCGAGTCGAATAAGGTCTTCTGGAGGGGTATTAATTTTAACGGAGTCGATGGAATGATATACTGTAAGTTGGACTTTCCTGCGAACATCCTAGTTTTATATTCAAACATGCTGTTCTACTGGCACGAGACTATTGTTCTACCTTGTTTAAAATTAAGAATCTAACGAAAATGGATATATAGGGAGGAAACAAAACACACAGAAGAACCGACTATACACGGCGTAACGTTGTGGGTGGTAAACAAGCTACAATAGAAACGAAACCGCTATGGTATCTTGGAGATCACCGATCACGATTACCATCGTGTATGCCTAATGAACGCGAAGTTCACCGAACGATATTATCAAATGCAATTCTCATACGGACCCGACGCCCTAACGCAAACAGAACGAGTGTTGATCAGGGCTGAGAACACGGCTCGAGGGGTTTTATCAGACTGCCAATGATCTTAGTGGCATCAGGAACCAAGAAATTTAGGTTTAATCCTTATATTACATCTACTTACGTATATGCACACGGACAACAGAAACTAGAGCGTAATGAATCTCCTTTATGCTCGAAATTTTGGAAACGAGTAAAAAGAAGCTTCCGGAAAACAGGAAATATATTCCTGACCCACCACCTTGGTTGGATACAAACTATACTCTAGAAGATAATTTCTACAGCAATTGACATCGCTAGGGAAATGGATGTTCGTTGCTGTAGGGAATCAACAGACGCAGATTCGAAACCAATTCGGGGATTAAGTTCTGGTAATTTGTTGGGACTTCAAAGCCTGACGTATGAGTGAATTGGATTCTAATGGGTCAAAGGATTAGTGAGATTAAAGGATTTGCGAAAGCCGAGTACCACGGTCGCCTGTAGACTTAAAAGGACTGACTAGCAGCCCCAACGCCGGCAGTTATTCATCAAATGGAAATACTGGTGTCACTTAAATTCCGACAAACCCGTTTCGACCCCCGGATCAAGCTTAAAAGTAGCGAACAATGGACAGAAATTTGAATATATCAGAAACTTGACTCATTGAATGTTGATATCCCGAGGCATATACGACGAAAACATCCACAACTATAATGGATATACAAACAATCTATAAAACGACACGGACAGAGCGTTGCAGCCCCTAGACCACTGCAGTGTTCTATATATAACAACCAAATCCTGCGAGTTCGAGAAGAACGCAGTCCGTCTGCGATGGTCGGTTGTCTTTCAGGTAGCCATTGACGATTATTTATGAACAAAACGGTGTCGAAAGTTGGAAATTGAAAAAGGAAGATCACCAAAAGAGCTTGGGCCTATATTCATTGATGGATCGTAACTGCTTCGAAGCGTATCATCGGAGAAGGGAAAATGCATCAGCGATCAATGGACGGCGTAGCCAACCTGGGACGGGCACGAAAATGATATTACTCCCTAGGCCAGCAGATTTATACCGTTGTACGGAACCTGGAGAGTCGCCGACTATCCCTATTCCGACAAGAACAGCGAAATAACGGAGAATAAGAAGATATACTTCCGTCACATCGATATCAACTTGAGGGAGTATGAACAAGGTTATAGTATTCAAAGCGTGAGGCCAACGGTGATGATGGAGGTGACGGAGATGGTGGAGACGCAGCAGGTATTGGCAAACTTGGGGACAAAATCTTCGAACCTTAAAATTATGTCCAAGAATACAATTTTGGTACTTCACTTGAGTTTTTGCAAATGCTTTATCAAAAGGTAATAAGAGGATGTCGGGATTGGTTATTAATTAGGAGATTGGGCCATAACGCTGACCGAAAATAAAATACCCGCCATATTTGGAGAAAATTCCTAAAGAACCATTTCGAGTCCATTTAGAACTTCCCGTATAGATCAGCTAGCGCTGGTCTAATTGAGAGCTTTAGAACTCTACGATGTGCGGTCTAATTTTGGGTGGGTTTCATGATTTTGTTGTTTGGGGCCGGGCGCAAATCTCGCTGCAGGGGACACTGTATGGAGGGGCATTCTGGTTTACGAGACAAGCAAGCGATATATGTTATCATGCATAGGAATTTAAAACTTAAATATCGTCATTTTGTGTTTGTAGTTCTCCATTCCAAAATTTATTCAATGGAGTAAATCTCGTTAATTACGGGAGAGTGTCCAGTTCTAGAATCCTACGAGTCGAGGCTTGATAAGATTAAACATGAAACGGGGAAGTGCGATTCATTCGACTCTTAAGTCACACGTAGGAATTAGAAACGCCATAATATAAATATCAACTTAAAAATCATCGATTGATACATGCGCATGCATTTGTTTGTATGAGAACATCGCCAATTGAACACCCCTCGACTTCTTAGAGCAGTTTCCGGCCAACGTTCCTTAATTCGCCCGCGGGACGCGGAGTCGAAGTTCTTGATTCTGATGGAGTAAAAATCTTATTCTGCGACTGGCGGCGCGTGTGTCCCATCTCTTTGATTTCCTCCTCCTCATAGCCAGCGCCACCTGCCGCTCGGTATAGGTCGAAAATATTTCCCAACTCGTATAACGCCCAAGCACTACCATTTTCATCGGTCGAATGGACCTTGTAAATAAAATATCTACATCCCATACCGTGCATATATGGCCCTTTGTTGCGAACGTTGAAGTGATTATGAATGTGATGTTTGAACGCACGATCGTAAGAAGCGATCCATCGCAAACTGCCTGCGTACTCCCCGGGAAATGATCTTCCATAAGATCAAATACTTTTAGTTCGGCGTATCCCCACGTACACCACTCTCCGGTCTTTTTCCAAGACTAGTTTGAAAGGAGGTGGTGGTAGATTTCTTTCCATTATATAGTTTTCGGTGTTGTGCCAGTGTAAATAGGTTTTGACAATTGTGTCGAGGCCAGGTCCTAGAGAAATATTCTGGATTCTAATCGTAGACCTGCGCGTACGGAGCTTGACAGAGTAGTGTAGCGTTCCTTTATCGATGGAATGGATCTATTAACCACCATCGACGGGTAAAACATCAAATTGAAAACCATACATAGCATACAGAGAGGTTTTATTTGGGATTTATTAGCGAAATCACGGACGGTTCGTTATCCAGAGAAGATCGAAAGTTGGGATCAGTCATTGATATAATTGCAATTGAATTAAATGCGTGAGCCCTACCCCAAACACCATGGATGAATGTGGATATTAAACTGTCTCATCATAGCTATTTACGTGTGAACGGTCCTTTGTACTTCCAAGATCTGTAATTTAAATGAACCGTCAAGTTCAGCGCCTCCAGAAGGCTGTGAACCATCCCAAACATCCACAACACCCTTCGTCCAACACCTCGTCGCCTTGCTCTGAATCTTCGGCTTTCTCAGTATCATATTCTCGAACTTCAACCCGAAACCCTTTTCGCATCAAACACTGTTCGGCTGGGGAGGCCTGGGAGTTAATACCGCTCCCTGGAGAATAGAGTGTTGGTGAACTCTTCGAATAGACCACAGCTCCTGTAAACGACTGTGCTGATTTGTGGCCCGCATGGCGATATTCGTCAACAAGATAGTCTTCGTCGTCCAGCTCGGCTCCGACTTCCAAGTGAAAACGGTCCGAGTCTTCGAGGCTTGGGCTCCGTGCAGGAATATCGATACTGGCTGGTTTACCTCCAGATTGACCTGTGACTCCAAGTCTGGAGTATTCAAAATCACAGTTGGTTTCGATTATGATTGGAATTCCTGTTCTGGATTTGGAATTCGTAGTAAGCGGTGATTTGATATTGGTCTTTTCTGATGGTGACTGGCCGCCGGCTTTCGTGTCGGTTATAATCTTGGGAATCGCCCAGCTCGTGGCTATGTCTGTGGGGGATTCGAAAATGGGGCTGGAGGTGGGAGAGCGAGGCATATTTGTGTTGCTTGAGCTACAAAGTTCTGTGTAACAATAGTATGCAAGGGATGCCTGCTTCTCTGTTTGGAAGGTAGTAGGCCCCAAAACGGTTTGAACCTCTAAACCGAATATTAATTATTGCGGAAATCAGAGAGTTTCCTTGGGTAGTTTTTGGGAGGTTCTTTTGGCTGGGACTGGGATTAGAAACCTGGGAGTTCCGTGAGCTTTATAGTTGAGCCGGACGGGATATCTTTCGAGGCCATGGCCCAGAGAGACATTGATTACTCCACCATTCACCACACTCACACATCGTAAGCGCCTGAGCAATGCATTACAACTCACAACAGATAGCCTTTCGTTACATTTGTGGAGAAACTTTCGTCTTCATTCGGTATAATGCCGGCGAAAGTTGTATTCTTGATGGTTGGCAGTTGGTCTCGAACTGTTGCCCTCCGGCTGAAAAACCGTGTTGGATCTCCTACTACAACGGAAGCTTTGGCGCTGTATCGAACGCTACTAGAATGTTGAATGGGGATACGATAAAAGAAATATCAACAAGCAGTGGCTTTCTTGGGGTTGGAGTTGTCGAACTTTATACAACTAGAACGGCAGATAGCAACATTGCGGGAAAAGTCGAATCACTCCCTTCCCCAGTTCCTCCTGAGAAAAGCTCCAAAGAAAATACTTTTTCTTGGTATTTTGAACATATAGGACTTTGATAATATAATCTCAAGGGGCAATTCCATCGAATCTAGGAATACATTGTGGTATTTTCGAATGTCGTTTTGTTGTGGATCGCAGGCTGTTAATCCATGTAATGGCGGAAGTTAGAAATATCATGACTCGATTTAGCTATGGCCAGATGAGCTGGTTTAACCCGGCTTTGTGGAAGGCATTACGTCCACGGCTTTGCCTTTTCAAGGAAAGTAGGGACCATGATTACTGGCATACGCCATGATATGTACGATATAGGCCGTATTTGTCTAGCGACCTACGAGAATGGCTAAAAGATAAGGTCGATGGCTGAATAGGTCATAAAGTCACTTTAATTTATTCTGCAAGTTCATTTTTACTTTCACTCTCTTCATCGAAAATGTAGCGGCATGGTATCACCCGAGTTTGTTCAAGGACTGGGATGACTGGTGGACACGGCTTGACATTAGTTCTCCAAGCAACATAGTTAAAGAAGGCAAGGGATACGCATGTGTCGCCGTCAATAGACTAATAACGGATACTGCAATCGACGTGGTAGTAATGTGGAATCGCCCAGAGCTTAAGGGAACAGTTGTTAAAGCGGTGGCTTTCTACGATGACATAACCTGTGGTAGCAAACCGGATCCCGTTACCTGAGAGCTACCATTATCTTCGTGTTAAGCTTGGATAATTTAAATGCAATATCAATGTTCAAATTCAAGGCTCATAATCTAGAGTTTCTCTGGGGACGTTATAGAGCCTTCGATTTAGTAGGTGAACGAAATCCCAGGAGGATTCTTGCCCAGCACGCCGAAGAGAATCTATCGGGTACTGTGGTTCAGAGAGATTCCAACCCTGCCGCTCCTGATAAACCTTACAAACCGCCGGTCCGTATTATGAGAGTCGTCAAGGAAGGCCAGTTTCTACCGTTGACACAAACGGCGGACATAAATGCGGTAATGCGCTACGCGGGAGAAACGGCACTTTTATCTAAGGAAGAAGCGAGGACCCTGCAAAGAGCAAGGCTTCTGTTGGGCAAGATATTTCGGGATATTCAGGAGGAGAGGGCAAGGGGGACGAAATTCGAAGGCGCCTAGCTGCAACACTAGTAGTAGCGGGAGGGACGTTCCAAGCAAAGTTTCAATGGCTGGTGGTCAATCAATCCAAACATGGTACAAACGTCTGGGAACAATCCAAGTTCGATGAATATTCTTCCGCCAGGGGGACAACTATATCCGACTTATAACTCGAATGCACGACCTGGGCAAGCACTCCAAAACCCGGTTCAACCCTCAAACCAACAGAGGTACTCTGCCACTACAATACTCGCCACGTGGAAATGTCCCAAACACACAGGGAAACATACCCCAATACAATATACAACAACTTACCCCGCTGTCAAATACAGCCCAAAGCTTAAATCCCGGTTTAAATACAGGTAATAGTTACCCATTGACCGGGGGAACTCAGCAGCCGAACACAATGAACCCAGATCATGGCTCAATCCCCGGCGCACGATCTGGATCAAGAGATCCTTCAACATGCCGAATGATGGCAGAGGCACCCGTCACGGGAACACCAACGAAAACACTATCCTAAATACGAATAGTCAACAAGCAACCCAACCGCAGAACACATACATTGTACCAAGACTAGAACCGATAAAGCTTCATCCTGACCTCATAGATTCCTTAGTTCGAGGAGATGACCCCGGAATTCTGAAATCGAGACTGGTTGATATGAGTACTATCTTACAATCATATCACATGTAACCTGACAAACAGAACTGGATAAATATATTTACGTCTATGACAAAACATATACAAAAGGTTTGGTCGGTAGCAAAGCAACTTTATGATCTAGGTCGAGGGTTTCTATCAATGTATTACCGGCAGCGACCTCCACGACAATCCTGTCGAAGGTGTCGCCGTCTAGAACCGCCCGGATAGTCAAGCCACCTTCGCTGTAGCCCTCTACCACGGTAGTAAATTGTTCTATAATCTGGGGTGGCAAAGTTAAATCACTGATTATGCTGTTACTTGATCCGAGTCAAATACGCGGGATACATGTTGTGAATGTTAAGGCGTATGGGATATCATCACAGTGTAAAAGTTAGCAGGGAGTAAGGATACAAGATGAATTGAAGGTGGGCGGGTTATTATATGGGTATGATCCCAAACTGTTACCGGGAAGCCTTATATATTGGTATACAGAGGATAAGAAGTGTGGAGCCGAACGCGATAAAATGGATCGACGCGATTCCATATGAACCACTGATATTGAAACGACAAATTTCGCAATATTTAAGGGAAGTTGTGGAGGTTCATGTTAATCCCGCGATCGCAGCCAGCCCGACCAGCGTGGGTTCCAAAGTGTTAATGCAAAATATCAACGGGTTTCTGGGGATTACGGGAGATTAGATAAGAGATCCACCGCTTTCTAGGGAATACTTGCCGCAACAGAAGTTGGACGTTTCTGGCAGTTACGAACCAATAAAAACAATACAAGCAATTCTGAGCGGGAGTATGCAGGTCGCGAAAGTAGGTCTAGGGGTTACATCGCTACCGAAAAAGTCTGGTCCATTGATTCAGGACCTTGGAGATTTAGTTGAATATAAGAAGTCTACTGTGCAAGATGTGGCGAACCAAAAGATCCCCATGGAAGAACTCCCTAAGGGTTTTAATCGGGTAGTGGACAAACCGGACGAAAAAAGGGATCGAGATCAGAGGAGGCGACAGAGTACCGGTAGTAGGCAGACGAGACTAGGTACAAGCTAGAATGTAGCTTTGATCCAGGGGGTTGTTGGAGTTCGGGGCATGAGTGGAAGTTAGGTTGAAGCAACCACCAGTCAACTAGATCCCAATCGCGTAGAAATCGGGGAGGATGAGGTGGAGAAGGATGAGGTACAAGAAGTCAATCGCAGCCTCAAAGATCTTGGGAATAAGGTATACGAAATAGTTGATGAAGGTGACGTTCAATCTGAGGGCCGTCATTAATTGAGGATATACCTGATGAGGGTAATCTTGCTTTGGACTCGTCTCCAAATTCACCTCCTGGGTTGAGAACGGGGGTAAGCGAGTTTTTTGGGGGACATTTCGGCAGGGCAAGGGCGTAGGAGCGACTCAGAGTCTGAGCTAGAACCTGGGTACGAGACTAATTTGGAGGTAGGCTCGAATCTGGAGGCGGGTATAGCAAATCCATCTGGTCTAACTTTCGACGTGCTAGCGGCTAACATGCATGAACTTGTGCCACCCTAGGGCCTATAGGGAGCCAAGCACAAATAGCAATAATACCTAAATTAAGATGTATCTATATATAATAAGTATTAGGATACCTTGCGCAGTTAGATGTCATATAGACTCCTCGGCCAATTCAAATAGTATATATTTGCTTGTTGGCTTTCGAGCTAATATGGGAAGACGGCTTCTTCGTGTGTTGGCAGACGTTGACGCCGTTGCATTTTGGGGCTTCCTAATCGGGAATGGAGTCAAAGATTTGGTGGAGCGGCATCGGCCAGCGCCTGCGGACGCCCTCCGTTACTGTGACGCCGGTACTTTATCGATATCAAAAGCACCTGCCCGGAAGGAAAGACAGCAAATAAAGCTTCTACCGACATCATCGCTTCTAGAAGCAAACCAATTGACCTTTATACCTGTCCTCCCACGGAACACGTTCAATGACCCACCGATGCACGTAAACAAGGCCGCACCCCAAGAAATCGGCGAAGTAGAATCGGAGCTCAAACCGGGCGGGATTCTGAAGAAAATTCTGATCGTTCATATTCCGGCCCAGAGAGCTCCTTGAGACTTAGCACAAGAAGCTAGCAGGGCCCCGTGTGGCTCGTTCATGCTGAGAACCACAAGACTACCGCATGTTGGGACCAGTACCTTGCTGCATCGGCCCTAGTGTCGGTGGATAAACTCAACAGCTGCAGCAGTTCCCCGCCCGAATCGAGCATGCCTTCGTGTGATCTCGTTCCAAGATTGCTACAGTTTGTATGTTTGGATGGGACAAAAGGAACCAATTGCCCGCTGCCGATTATGAGCAATTGCTTGTACCCGTTAGCCCTGTGCCGTATTGTCGGTGCACATGAGGGAGTAGCAGGAGGTTGGAGTTTTCTGTGTCTTGCCCACGCGCCGCTTCGCAGCAGGTTACCAAAATTTTTACATCATATTAAACTTCTCCCATCCCAATTGCCCAACCTCAATCCACTTCCTTCCCCAAGTACCCTTCCCATATTCATATTCCAAAATACCCTTCCTCACCAATTAATTGGCATTCCATATTTTTCTGTCAAAAGCAGAACAAAAAAAGCATCAGCTAGTAGCAAGTGCACATAGCATCTAATCCCTCCAAACCCCTCTTCACACAATTCAAAGTCAAGCAAACTGGAGCCTCGGTAGCACACGCCTTCTCAGTCAATCCACCATGTCTCAAAGACTTATGATCAAGAACATTCCCATTTCGAAGCTTAACACCTTCGCCGCTTACACTCGATCTTTCAACTCCTTAACGGCTATCCATAAACTTGTCCCGCCTTTAGCACCTGCCGCGGCCCCAAATGTCGCCGGGAAACGTTTGCTCACTACGGGCCACAGGGTCAAGTCTATCCTGCAGGCTCGCACGTTTTCCACGACGGTCGCGAGGAAGGTGCAGGATACAACTCAGGTCGCACCTTCTGCGAAGGCGTATCTTGAGTCGGGGGTGATTGCGGGCGGCGGCAATTTGGTGGATGTGAACAAGGTGTTGGTTATTGGTAGTGGTGGCTTGAGTATCGGGCAGGCCGGAGAGTTCGACTACTCTGGTGAGTCTCCTGATATACACTTCTACGAAACTTATTTCACGTTTATGGACAATTTTCTAATGTCAATTTATGAATAGGTTCCCAGGCTATTAAGGCACTAAAAGAGGCTGGAAAGCAGTCTATCCTTATTAATCCTAATATTGCAAACATTCAGACATCTCATTTCCTCGCGGATGAAGTCTACTTCCTCCCAGTTACCACCGAGTACATCTCCCATGTCATCGAGCGAGAACGTCCAGATGGTATTCTTCTCACCTTCGGAGGTCAAACAGGTCTCAATGTCGGTGTCAAGCTCGACAAGATGGGTGTTTTCGAGAGGATGGGCGTTAAGGTCTTAGGAACTCCAATCAAGACTTTGGAGACATCTGAGGATCGTGATTTGTTCGCCAAGGCATTGAAGGAAATCGATATTCCAATCGCTGAGTCCATTGCTGTCAATACTGTCGAGGAAGCATTGGCTGCTGCCGAAGAGATCGGATATCCTATCATTGTCCGTTCCGCCTACGCCCTAGGAGGTTTGGGTTCCGGGTTCGCAAAGGACCGTGCTGAACTCGAGTCTCTGTCCTCCCAATCTCTCTCACTCGCACCTCAGATTCTCGTCGAGAAGTCCCTGAAAGGATGGAAGGAAGTTGAATACGAAGTCGTCCGAGATGCCTCCAACAACTGTATCACAGTCTGCAACATGGAGAACTTCGATCCTCTCGGTATCCACACCGGAGACAGTATCGTCGTCGCTCCATCCCAGACACTCAGTGACGAGGAGTATCACATGCTTCGATCCGCCGCCATCAAGATTGTTCGACATCTTGGTGTCGTTGGTGAATGTAACGTGCAGTACGCGCTCCAGCCTGATGGATTGGACTACAGGGTCATCGAGGTCAATGCTCGTCTGTCTCGTTCGTCTGCACTCGCTAGCAAAGCTACCGGATACCCATTGGCCTATACCGCTGCCAAGATCGCATTGGGACATACACTACCAGAGTTGCCAAACGCCGTCACCAAGACCACCACTGCCAACTTCGAACCTTCCCTCGATTACATTGTCTCCAAGATCCCACGATGGGATTTGAGCAAATTCGGTCACGTTAAGCGTGATATTGGATCTGCCATGAAGTCTGTCGGTGAAGTCATGGCTATCGGTCGTACTTTTGAAGAGTCTATCCAAAAGGCTATTCGACAAGTTGACCCCAAGTTCCTTGGCTTCCAGGGTGACAAGTTCGAGGATCTTGACTACGAACTGTCCCACCCAACTGACAGGCGATGGCTCGCTGTTGGTCAAGCCATGCTTCACGAGAACTATAGCGTAGACCGTGTCCATGAGCTCACCAAGATCGACAAGTGGTTCCTTTACAAGCTCCAAAACATCGTCGACTGTCATCACGAGATCCTCAATATTGGTTCCCTCTTCGGACTCAACCAGGAAATCTTGTTAAAGGCTAAGAAACTTGGTTTCGGAGACAAACAGATCGCTCAGCTCGTAGGCTGCAAGGAAGATGAAGTTCGTGCCCGCCGAAAAAACTTCAACATCCACCCATGGGTTAAGAAGATTGATACCCTCGCCGCCGAATTCCCCGCTGACACCAACTACCTGTATACCACATACAACGCCTCTTCCCACGACATTACCTTTGACGACCATGGTATCATAATCCTCGGTTCTGGTGTCTACCGTATCGGTAGCTCCGTCGAATTCGACTGGTGTGCCGTTTCCGCCACCCTCGCCCTTCGAGAACTCGGCAAGAAGACCGTCATGATCAACTACAACCCCGAAACATACTCTACCGACTTCGATACCGCTGATAAGCTCTACTTTGAAGAATTGAGCTATGAGCGTGTGATGGATATCTACGAACTCGAGGCTGCCGCTGGTGTTGTTGTCTCCGTCGGTGGTCAGCTACCACAGAACATTGCGCTTAAGCTCTCTGAAACTGGTGCTAAGGTTTTGGGAACTGATCCAAAGGATATCGATAAAGCTGAGGATCGTCATAAGTTCTCTCAGATTCTTGATAGCATTGGTGTGGATCAACCAGCATGGAAGGAACTCACTAGCTTCGAAGAGGCCCTTAACTTCTCTCGCTCTGTTGGTTTCCCAGTCCTCGTCCGTCCATCCTACGTCCTCTCCGGTGCCGCCATGAGCGTTATCCGCGACGAAAGCGAGCTTGAGCAAAAACTCAAGAACGCTGCCGCCGTTACACCTGACCACCCTGTCGTTATTACCAAGTTCATCGAAGGTGCTATGGAAATCGACGTCGACGCTGTCGCTCACGAAGGAAAGCTTTTGATCCACGCTGTATCCGAACACGTTGAACACGCCGGTGTCCACTCCGGTGATGCAACCCTCGTTTTACCACCCCAGAATTTGGATGAAGCCACCATGGCCCGCGTCAAGGATATCGCCATCAAGGTCGCCAAGGCATGGTCTATCACCGGTCCATACAACATGCAGATCATTAAGGCGGATAACCCAGAAGGTGGAGAACCACAACTCAAGGTTATCGAATGTAACCTTCGTGCCTCTCGTTCCTTCCCATTCGTTAGTAAGGTTCTTGGTGTCAACTTTGTCGATGTTGCAACTAAGGCCCTCGCCAACACTGCCGTTCCAGAGCCCGTTGATGTCATGGCGAAGAAGGTTGATAGGGTTGCTACTAAAGTCCCACAGTTCTCGTGGACTAGATTGGCAGGCGCTGATCCCTTCTTGGGAGTTGAGATGGCTAGTACCGGAGAAATCGCGTGCTTTGGAAAGGATCTTGTTGAAGCTTACTGGGCTAGCATTCAGTCCGTTATGAACTTCACAGTTCCAGAGCCTGGTAGTGGTATCCTCATCGGTGGTGATGTATCCGCTCCATACCTCAAGCAAATTGTCGAATATATCGCTCCAATGGGTTACAGACTCCTTGCTGCTAACCCCGACGTTAAGGCGGCGCTAGAGAAGGAGGTTCCATCTGCTACGATCGAGGTTGTTGAATTTCCAAAGACGGATAAGAGGAAGTTGAGGGAGATCTTTAAGGAGAAGGATGTCAAGGGTGTTTTCAACCTTGCTTCTGCTAAGGGTAAGGATCTGTTAGATGAGGATTATGTTATGAGGAGGAATGCGGTCGATTTTAATGTCCCGCTGTTTATGGAGCCTAAGGTATGTTCTTATTCTTAGATTTTATCGTCTCGTGAAGTTTGCTAATGCTAACGTTGACTGTTTAGACGGCCGTGCTGTTTGCTAGGTGCTTGAGCGAGAAGTTGCCAAGGAAGGAAGGTATTCCAAGTGAAGTTAAGCGATGGAGCGAGTTTATTGGTGGAAAGCCATTGTAAATGAAGGCATGGTCACCGGGAAGGTTACGGTGCTATCTATCATCATGAGAAGCATCTTTTATAAAATCATCAAATACGGGCTTAAAACCTCAAATAAAATCTTTGTTTCTTTGTTTCCTCCTTTCTTTTTGTTTAAGCATCTTAAATGGTTGAGGTTTCAGTCATGGGTGGGGTCTGTTTGGCGATACTTCTTGAAGGTAGATGTATGTATATAGAAAAGCAGAAAAATATGGAAATGAGATAGCGACTATGATTCGCATTTACAAGTTGTAAATTTTCCTTCAAAGCCACCACCTACCTACTTAGATATACTGGTACTTAATTAATCCTGTTGCATTCACGTTTACATATCTACGGATTACAATTCCAGGCACTTGATAGTTTTAAATAAGACGGCATTCATCATATTCTTCAGTTGTGTTTTTTTTCTTTATCAGAACACAGAGAAAGACAAAACCATAAGGACCTATGCTACCACCATACTACTTACTTGACTAATTGTAACAAAGCAAACTATATATACACCGCATGAGAAAAAAAAAGACAGAACAAGAAGAATAAGAATAAGAAGCAGGCGGGAAAAAAGGGAGATACCAAACTGAGTGTTGGAGACTATAAAGGTAAGTAAGCCTAGAAAGAGCAACCGTTAAGGTGACATAGGAGCCTGTGTGCATCGTTACACAGGCAGAGAGGGAGAGAGAAGACGCGGCGTCCAGAAAGCAGTAGAATCTTGAAACAGCTTTTTGAATAGGGCGTATACCGCTCGAGAAACCACCCGACGATCGAAAACAAAACAAGGAAGCACATAGTTATATGACCGCTCCTTTGAATGGGTCATACATAATAATAATAATTTTACCATCTCTTTTCATTCCCACGTCGTTAAGGAGGTATGTTTCCTAACCATTGCTGTCCTCCTGCTAGTCGCCTTTCGCTGAAATATTCAAACCAAATCGTATGAGAGAGAGAGAGAGATAGAGAGAGAGAGATAGAGAGAGAGAGCTATACCGCGCCCGCCGACCTCTCTTTCTTTAAAACCATACAGGAAGGGGAAGTTGACACGAAGGGAGAGTAGGTATGCCGATGTAGTAGGTGAGGTGTGTAGGAGGTGTCGAGGGCAGTGGTGTAGACGTTGTGGAACAGGGGGGAGTTAAAATGTTTATGAAAAAAAAGGGCTGTAAAAAGTAGCAAATCGACACAAACCAAGCAGTCAGAAAAGAAAGAAAAGTATATCCAAGTGGAGAAACGAAAAAAGTCAGACTAGCGCGTAATTACCATAATAATGCCTCTCGATAAGTTGAGAAGCCGGAGATCATAAAATTTCAGTCTTTAGGCCTCGGCAGCAACCTCTTTACTAGCCTCCGCGGTAGCAGGCGCAGCCTCTTCTTCCTTATTTTCTTCGCCAGCGGCTTATTCCTCAGCTGGAGCCGGGGCATCGGTCTTCTCCTCTTTCTCAGCGACACTTTCGGTGCTTTCTTTAGCATCAGACCCGGCAAGCTCGACTTTCTCTTTCGGCTCTTCGGTCTTCTGCTTCTCAGGCTCGGTCGATGGTTCGGGGCTCTTGGCGGCTTTGTCCTTGCTGCCTGTGCTTCCCTTCTTGACGCCATTTGGTTCAGCACCGGATGCCTCAGGGTCGTTCGCAAGAAGCTGGTTCCACTCGTCCAACATCTTGAGGGTACGATCCTTGAACTTGTATTTATCGTCGAAGGGAATGCTGGCGAGACGGAGAAGGGCCTTCAAGACCTTGTTGATCTTGGTCTTCTTGATGATCGCAACTTCAAGTTTGGGGTACGACTCAAGCTTCTGGAAATAGTGATCGATATTGACGACCTCCTAGATTTCGAAAGATTGATTAGTGAGGATCCAAAATTTACTATAGAGGCAGAGACAAAAAAACTTACTGCCTCAGATGGGACCTTATCAGTGGTTAGCAAGGCCTTTTGGATCTTATGGCGAAGGTACATGACTTCCTTCTCCTTTTGATCCTTCTCCACGGTTAGGTTTTTCGCTTTGGCTGAAGAAGAGGTAGCCTCGTCTGGAGTGTCATCCTTCTCAACAACCTTCTTCTCAGCACCCTTAGTCTTCTTCTTCGCGCTCTTATCGATGGTGTCTTCCTCTTCCTCAGAGGCAGCAGCAGCGGCTCGCTTCTTAGATGACTTTGGAGCTGGGGTTTCTTCGGCAGCCTTCTTCTTGGATGCACCGTTGACGGGGGTCTTTGTCTTGGATGAAGCCGGGGTTTTAACGTTCTTGCCGGTATTTTGTTTCTTTGGGGTCTTCGACGTCTTCACCTTCGCTAGTTAGCAGTTGCCCCTGCACCGTGTGGCTTGGTGAGTAAACATACATCTTCAACTTCCTCTTCTGCTTTACGCTTCTTGGATGTCTCCTTCGCTGGAGCCGCCTTCTTCTTGCCTTTAGGAGCCTTCACTTCAATCTCTTCTTCTTCCTCTTCTTCGGGCTCATCAACATCCATCGCATCGGCTTCTTCCTCTTCCTCGTTATAGGCGTCTGCTTTGATATTACGGATATCTTCAAGCGAATATCCCTTCTTGGCGTTTTCGTAGGCTTTGACGATGTCTTTGGCTTTTCCACGTGGCGAGAAGGCGTCGATTGCGGTTTGATCAAGTGGCATGATCTCCGTAAACATGGTCCAGGCACTAGAGGCGGTCAGCAACGTCCAACAACCAAAAATCCGAAAACAGCCACGAAAGCAGAAAACAGCCACGAAAGCAGAAAGGACGCAGAAAGACTTACAAGCTGTCAAAGTTATCAAGGAACATGATAGGCCAGTGGCCTGCAGAACTTCCTCTAGCAGCGATAGGGATATCCTCCTCTGCCATCCCTGACATGCTGAACTTGCCCTTTCTCTTGCTGGTGCTATCCTTCGGGCGGGCATTTTTGACACTTTCAGGGAGCATATCGTCTTCGACAATGATGGCTGGCCAAGGAGAATACCCCTTCAATCGAGCTAAAACGATCATACCGGGCTTGAGGGCCATATCGGGACCAGCCTTACCACCAAAAGATTTGCGTTTGTTGGCAGAGCTGGTGGCAGCAGCGCCGGAGAGGTTGGTTGAACTCTTCTTCTTGGCGGGGGTACGTGGTTTGGTAGCTTCCTGAGCCTTTTGAGCGGCAGCACGCGAAGGTCGGTTGGCCTCAGTGACGGGCGAGATGGCAATGGAGTCGTCTTTGTCATTATTGTCGACCGGGACTGTTGTTTGTGTCGTGTCATTATCCTCAGCTTCCTGTGGAGCAGGTTCTTCTGAGGGTTCGCCGTCGTTAGCTGCCTTTTCCGCGTCTTCGGAGGGTTTAGCTGGTGTTGTGTCAGCGACGGGATCCGCAGATTTGGGTGGCTCAGGAGACTTGCTGTCGGTGGTAGTAGTTGGCACCTCGGCCTCCTTGGTCGGTGCAACGGTGGAAGTAACCTCCGAAGCGGTTTCCTTAACTTCCGATGAAGTTTCAGCGGTTGCCGGCGGTGCAGGAGACTTTGCTTTGTCTTCGGTAGACATTATGAAGGTAGTCTGAATTGATCAGAAAGGACGAAAGATGGTTGCAATGAAGGATAGAAGGTTCGCAAGACGTATGTCCGGCCGTGGAGAGGCTTCCAGCGGGTGATTGTAGGTGTACGACGCGTTTTTCAGCGTCTTTTCAGGTGCCCGAGGAGGCGGCGGACCTCAATTAACGGATCTTTGGTACAATTTGGAGATTGCGATTTCGAATCGCGCGTATCTGACGATGCTGGATTGAACTAGCGCTTGACCGGGCGATTGTGAATGCAGTGGTGGTAAAGTTGGTGGGGGTTTGATGGAAGCCGGGAGGTTGTGGAGGAGGAAGGAAGAGAGGGAGAATTGCGAGGGAGAAGCAGAAGAGGAAGAGGAAAAGTGGGAGGCTTAGAAGGCAAAAGAACGACACCACCAAAACGGGCATCGGCAACGGCAACAATGCGCAACAACGCCAATAATACAACCAACACCCAGCCACTTTTTACCAAACGCCTCTCCGATCTAAACAATCCAGTCGCGAAAAAAAAAGTTTTTGAAAATTAAAAAATTTACAAGACTGACTAATGGCTGAAGCAGACAAAGGGATTGGTCTAGGTAAGAGGTAGTGAGATTTGAGGTGAGGTAGTGGTATATATGATGGTTGATGCTAAATGTTACATGCTGACGCCACAGGAGACCCAATTATTCGAACAAAGAAAAAGACTTTTCATATCTGATTATAGATAGCAAGCAAACCAGCATGACATTGTACACGCTGGACCTGCTTTCGTGTCTAATCTGCCCTCCAAAGCTCCATGTTCATGCGGGAATCGCAGTCGCATGAGAGGAAGTCCCGCTCTCCTAGAAATGTTTTACCTAAAACGGGTCGGGCAGCGGAAAAATGGGACCCCGGTTCATCTGTGCATGATGTCACTGGCGTAAATACCTCGCCATTGGTTCGCTTTTTAGCGGATCCCATCGAGGGAACTGACAGCTTTTTTGTCGAAGCGAGCTAGCTCTTTGGGGAGTACTGTTCGATTCTATGCAGCTAGTTGGACGCTGTGGAGCATTTATTTGCGTTCTGGCTGGCATGGTTAATTCCGCTGGCAGGATCCAATTGTGCGCCCGTCTGATAGCAATACATGCAGGATATACCATGACGAGATCATAGGTGTCACGATCTTCCATATGAAGTTTTCCAGCCATGCCCCCCCAAATGCAACAAAAAATGTTTACAACCACCGCGTTGCGTGTTCAGCATGCGATCAAGATTTCTCTACTTATCAATGCAATTGACTTTAGGGTAGAGATATAGAGAGTTTTACGCGTTGATAACAAAGGTGCCGACAAAAAAAATGCTAAAGTACAGGACTTGATCCGAGGCCATAGCTAGTTGTTGATCTGAGCGGACAATAGAGTACAAGATATAACGACAAACATGACAACACTCGCAAGCACAACCGAAGACCGGGTATAGCTCTCTAAATTCGACGATAAAGAATCGATCCAAACAGTAAGTAAATATCCATCAAATTAATTCATTGCGAATCCCTATGCCTAGGTAACCAAACCGACGCAGGGGCAAAAACAAACCTCATAACGCAGTGGCATTGTTCAAGATCACCCTTTCTCCAACCACTTTCTCACCTTCCTTCTTTCGTTTTAGCTTTACCCCATCCTTCAACCCTTTGGTCAAAATGTAATTCTTCAGACCCTCGGGATCGTATTTAAACTGCGGGTTAACACTTAGTTCTGCTGCCATCACTCCCGCTACGTAGGGAGCCGCCATCGATGTCCCACTCCTAACCGCCCAACTCGTCGTCGATGAAACCACAGCATGCTTGCTCTTCCCTCAAAATCCACATATTCCACCTCGATCGCAGTATCCATGACATAAACATCGACCCCATCGCCCGCACCCTGATAAAACTTGTAAACATATGTTAACGAAGTTTGGTCGAAGTACGATATCGTAAACGGTGGGGCTTCGTAGGACGAAACCCGTTGAAGACCCTAAGTAGCCCCGCATTGGTTAATGATTGGGAGATCTCTCCCGTCAAACCCTGTATGACGGCATGCAAGTCGCCAACTATGATAATTTGGGTCAGCGGGGGCAGGGTGGGCTATCTTCGGATCCGGACCGGGTTTAGGGTCTATTTTTGGAGGGATTTTAACCCCAAGTCTTCAGTATTCCGCTTTACAAGTTCAACGTATTCCAACGATTTTGGCACGTTCAATCTCGAACTCTGTCATATTCATTACCAAAACCTTCATAGTACCCTCTTCGCCACTCAAAACATGCATATCCCGTCCGGTAGATGTTGTGAATCATCTAATTCTGATCCTCTTGATGTCAAGCTTCGCTTTGAAGGTTTGGTTTCCTTTATATCTTTACTCCAGCCCATGCTGGCAAGGATTGTCTTCCATGGTCGAATCGCAGCGAGGATGGCTACTACGGACAAGGTCAAAGCTATCTTCATCCCAGATAGCTAGGTTGAGGAATGCTCAAGAAAACGGTGACAAAGATATGTCAGGCTGCAGAGATAATGTGTAGACTTGAATAAAAATGGCACTGTGCTGAGAGGAAGGGCTTGAAGCTTGGAAGCCTTGGGGCAACCGGTGTATTCTATGCCCCGAGCCAGTAACTATCTAGGTATAATACAATGGAAGAATGTGTCCGAACCCTGGAGCTTCCTTCTATTCATATTACCCATACCACACATACACACACTTTCCTCCCAAATGTCCTAGCGGTAAATAAAACGACACTAGCTGTAAGTATATAGCCCGGTTTCCTATACAAAGTCGAAACCGCAGCTGTGATCGCAAGTTTGCCGTATATATATCGCAATGTTGGGGTTTCATCGGGCATTGACATATGACGACGGTACCAGGGCACTCGAAATATACTTCAAACTGACTACGGCTGGGGCGAAGCAGGGCCTAGACTATGCATAACGAGCGGAATAGTTATAACAATTTTTACAAGTAACAAAATTTATATTGCACGAATGAAGATGCTTCTTGTTATAACTAGGTCAAAATATTCCAAACCGGTAAATCTACTAAGCCCAAATATATGCACGTATATATTCAATGTTAACGTCGACCTTTGGAATACAAGGCAATGATTTCTATACAGACCGAGATCTTAAAACCACCCACATCACTTAGCCCCCCAATTTTAATTGACATCGACATCGCTACTGTGCATAGAGCTGCCTGTTCGGTCTGTCTGAATCACCAACTTCTCCCCACAAGACGTTAGGATTCGAAACGTCAGGAACGTCAAAAACGCAACATTGCAACAACCTTAACATTCATGTTGCATCCTCTCTGAACTCTCAAGAACTATATTATGCATATCGAATCTAGAACGCCTTCTATAAAACACCGCATTAAACAACTGTTCTTGAACGAAGGTAACAAGCCCCGGAAAACCAATGCAGAAACAAAAGGATCTGGGGCAGGAGCCAACATCATGCGTCTCCCCTCATGATCATAACCCCGGGTCGGGTACAGCCACTTCGAATTCATCTTCATCAACTCTCCCAGGAGTAGGAGGCCTAGAACTCCCAATGGTTGATTACAAAGACATCTCTCAAATTCCAAATATCTTAACAAAGTACCCTGCTATCTATCTAATCAACCACGGACTCCCGCCTGCGCCGTTCAACCATGCAAGAACACTCTTAACACTTCCGAAAGATGTAAAAGACAACCTTAGAGACCCCTCAAAATCAACGGTCCGCGGGTATAATAACGCCAAAGCCAGTGGACGAGAATGGTGGGACTACAACCCCGCCGACGAAATACTCGGACCACCAAATAACTCAGAATTCAAAGAAATCTCAATAAACTTCTTCAAAAAGAGCATTTCACTCCTTCAAACCATTTGTCAACAATTCAACTCCCATAAACAACTAATCCCCCAAGAAGCCATCTTAGAAACTGGGTTCAGCACAATGCGCTACCTCCGCTACTCCTCAGAAGTCATAGACCAACAACCTCAAGACTCAAATCCTCAAATTAGTACTACCTACAACAGCATCCTGAACAGTCATAGAGCCAATGACAACGGCGAAGCACTTCCACATATAGAAGCCCACACTGATCTCGACATCTTGACTCTTATCACTGCAACAGAACCATCAGGTCTCTACGTTTGGAACCGTCGCGGAGAAGTATTCTCCGCACCACCGATAGATGGGGCGGTATTTATAATGGCGGGCGATTTAATGCCTTTTTTTACTGCAAAGCCTGGGATGTCGCCGTTGGAACAGCATGAGGGGGTTGAAGCTATTGGTGAGGAAACGGTTTTGCCGACGGCGCATACGGTTGTGGTGCCCAGGAGTGCCGGAGAAAGGTATTCTATTGCGGTGTTTTTGAGGCCGAAGAGGGATATGGTGATTGATAGGAGGGTTGTGAGAAGAGGGGGGAAGGAAGTGGAGGAGGAGATTGCGTTTTGGTGGTTGGCGACGGAGAAGTTGAATGTTGAAGGGAGGAAATGCTTTTTGGCGCAGTAAAGGCTTTTGACATGGATTAAAGTCATATGATTCTAGAATTCTATGGACTTGGTTAAACTAAGTCCTTGGTTGATGGGACAAACTGATCAATATAATTGTAAGTTTTATTCTCAGGAATAGTCGACTAAATTTGGTAGTTAGGGATATCATTTCAGGACCTGGGAAACAATCTGACATAAATCAAGAATCGATATATGATTCGGCGCTTGCCAATAGCCCATAAAGCTAGGAATCTTCAAGTACCCCATTAACTTCCTAGGTATGAATCCCGCGCAATACCACATGTTCCTGCTTACAACATGACCCATGCCCATGACGCGACGCAAACAGTCGATCCACATGATTCCCAATCCTTCTATACAAATTCGAATCCGGGCTCTTCCACTCCCTAAGCCCAGGTTCCGGCATCTTGCCCCTCCATACAAGTTTACGATTAACTTGTTCCCAAAAACCCTCTCCAACCGCCACTTCCAATCTCAGGGCAAGTGAAACACCGTTCCCCCCTACCCCTTCCTCTGACGGCTTGAAGGATATACGCACGTATTCCATTATCTCTGCGTAGGGGTGTGGTTTAGATAGATATACATCCCGTATCGCTTGCCATGTTCTTGAGATAAGTTGGCGGACGGTTATAGTAGGTGGAACTTGTATACTCGTCAAGCTAGTATCTGGGTATACCTGCCAAACAACTCTGGGGAGGTGAAGTAAATGAAGCACCGAAATATTCCTTTCCTCATCCTTATTTAAATTTGTCCCGTTTAAGCCATTTCTCTTGTTATCCCCATGGGAGAGGGGAGTTGAGAAGACTAGGTCATCGAAAAAGGGATGGTTTACGGGAAGTTTGATTTTTGTTGGACACCTGCCGGGTTCCAGAGGGCAGGTTTCGAAACAAAGTTCGTAACTTGTTATTTGTAATGTTGTTTGGCAGAGGATGGCGTTAAGGTAGGCGTGGCTGTATGGTTGAGGGGGGTGTGGAAGTTGGATTCCATCGCCAGCACGAAGTTCGGGGAATGCGTATCTTCTTAGATCGTTGTGGACTATATATCGAAAGGTTAGGAGTCAGATATTGTTAACGCATCGATGAGTGCTTATGCTCCTGTAGAATATAAACAGGGAGTTTAGGAAAGTAATTTATGGGATCACGCGTACCATATATTTCATGACAACGGAAACATGAAGAATCGCATTGGTATTTATTATACAGAAACCGATGAATTCGAGGATTTACATCAGCAGCCGACGAATTTAGACGCGGATATTGTCGAAGGTTTCGACAAGTCACCAGATTCAACTTAATATGGGGCTCGGTAGGTTCGATTTCACAGTATCGGGTTCTTCGGAGTCGACCAGAAGTAGCCAGGAGAGAGCACCAAAGTCTACAAACCCTTGCTACCGATATCTGGTCACTAAACGATAATTCTGAGAATATTTGGACTTGTAGTTCCGCGGGGAGAAGAGTTATCAATAGCATTTTTTTTTTTTGGTCTAAAACTAGGAATAGTAGGAATAGGATCGCAGCTAGTTATTGATAGGATTAGGTCTAGTTATTATGGGAATATGGGTCAGATGCGGGAGGGGTAGATTAAGTATTGCACCAGACTGACCCCACCCAGAGGATGCAAGGGTTGTGACAGCCTTGTATCTACTGTCAAGTTTTAAGCCTCATATTATTTCTCGTTCCTTCTTTCCACGCCTTGGAATTTATTATATTTCCAAGGTCGCCACGAATCATGATGCGTAAATGCATAAGGCTGGCAGAATGGACTTCGCAGATGGTACAAATCCTAAGCGGCAGTCTTGCGTCCTTGTCCTTGTGATACAGACCTTGTCTGATATCGAGGTTTGCCCTGGGCATTAGCAAAACGTTTCTGTTTCCGGAGCGCAGCCTTCGAAAACACACTGTCTTCCTCATGGCCACGCTCCGCGTATAATTCGACAAAGAATCCTAGCAGCCTCATGGTATCCGTCGGCTCGTGTCGCGAACTTGGCATGCTAAACCGGAATTTGACGTACTCGATTTTCTTGATTTCTGCAGCGAATTCATATGCAAAACACTCCTCACGCCACGTTTTTGAAACTAGTTGTCTGACGGTGGTCGTTGGAGAAATGTGTAATTCCCCCTCAGTTGGGTTCAGTTCGCTGGAATTGTCATAGAAGATGATCCTGTAGCAGACAGGAACGATGATATCCAATTTTCTCATTGGTTGAGGCACTGGGCGTCGTGGGTCCAACACACCACCTGCGCCATTCTTGCCTCCCAGCCTCGACGGTAAATATTAGCGCTGGAAGGAAGACGGGGTCATCTAGCAATGGGGATGAGGATGGAAGCCTAGGCTTATGATCTTTCGTCGAATGCCGGTGACCAGCTTCGGTCGGGTTCTAGATTGATGGATACCCAGAATTCATAGTATTTGATATCCGCTGTCGCCCAGTTGATTCTTGCTGACAGAAACGAGTCGTCTTGGTATTCATATCCATCCGTGGGGTCGGATATATATCGATCATCGTGGCTATCACGTTTTCATCTTCGCTTTCGTCCTTTTCTCGCTTTATATAATTTCACCGCGCAAACAGCAAGTATCAAAATTAGTCTTCGATACGTAGAGCACTCATAAATACACATGTATAAATAAACACCTTCTTCTTCTTGGCAAAGCATACAATTCGAGTTGCATTGAGTTCTGCTAGAAAAAAACTGATACACCTCGAGAGGCTGTCCGGTCTGAGGATGCAATGTTCCCGGAATGGCACGATATCGAGTCCTTTGAATTTGGTGGGAGTGGAGGAGGCTTTTCCAAAGATTGCAGACTTGGGTCGCTTTGCCTTGTACTAACAATGGCAGAAAGATTGAATTCGAGATTGAAGCTCGAGTGGGAGGGATAGTATTGTTGTAGTCGGCTGTGGCATGGTGAGTTATGACATGTTAACGCGTTAACGGCCCAGTGGAGTTTGCAATAGGTGTAAACGAGAAATTTGCGTTTTTTTTTCTTGGGGATTGTTGATTTAAATAATCATGATTTTGAAAGGGTAAGAATAAGGGCAACTTGTAGAAAGCATCGAGTATACATATGACGTGGTATGTCGAGACCTGAGACTCGGAATGTCCGCCACGGACCGGGAGCTCTTCAGCTGAACGGACCCGTTGCGCACAACTAAAATCCCATTCAGATGCCCATGCAATGCCGGCTTCAGCTTCCCCAGTCGTTTGACAGGCGCCACGAGAATTAGCCCTGTTTTAGTCTGGTAGCTGGCTTAATCCTTTATCCACATCCTAGCTCTAGCGTCAGGTATGAACATTAACTTCAATCATAGTCCTCGAAAATCAACACCCCAGCCTCTAAATCGAACTGTAAAACCGGGAGCTCCAATCCATCATTTCGTTTCTTATGATGAGTTGGAAATGTAAATCTAACACGATACATCTTCGGGTGGAGTTCGTATGCGTCCATCGTTTCCTTCATCATTTTCCATGCTTGTAATGTAAGTTCCTTGATAGTAGTCGATGATGAAATATGTAATTCATTCCATTTCAAATTCGGTTTTAATTCAAATTTCATCCCCTAGGATCGGATGTACTGTAAAGAAGAGAAAATTTTCGTATCCGTCTCCTTCATGTTTCTTCTAGATATAGGTGCTAGAACCGGTTCGTTTAGAAGCGGGTGAGACGGAGAGATCGAGATATGATCAAAAGTGCGAGCGGACATTCGCGTGCAATTTTCAATGTGAAGTTCATAGGTGGATATTTTTTGATTAGGGCCGAGGATTCCAAATATATAAGCTTCAAGATATCTGGTGACGGAATGAGGATAGTAGCTTTCGCTTCTAGGAATATTGCATCTAGAATCATAGTCGTCTTTTCCAAGGGGTTAGCTGAGTAAAGGTAACTTAAGGTTGGAGTAGCATCTACGCGCTTAGCCTGTCAACACATTCTGTACAGGTGGAGCCGCAGGATATCTCGTTATACAGAAGTTGGTGAACATGGATGGGTTCTTTTTGTTGCTCTGGGGGAATATTTTATTGGATTGCGAGAATGATTGGTAACGAGCTCCTTGAAGTTGAGGTGTTAGGAGGAGCGCACGCCATATGGCGCAAACTTGATATGCTGCGATTTGTGAGGTAATTGGGAGGAATGAAAGAATTTGAGTCTGGATTTCGCGGGGGGGTGTAATGATTGAAGAATTTGTCATTTTTATAACAATCGGATAGTAAAGTTTGTAGAATATGTATACCAACCAAATTTAAGTACTCAGGGCTATAAGTTGCTGAATAATTGTCAGGATCATAGCTATTTAGACGCGAATTCGGTAAGCTTTACGCGAATTATATTTGGGATCATGGAATCTTATCTATACATAAGTAAGTTATCTTAGAATTGTGAATATCTGGGGCGCCAGGCCGGAGATATCGAAATCGATATTGTCCTAGATCCTTCTCCAGTGCGATATAACATATGCATGGGTAATTATAAGTTGTACCACAGAAAACTAAAAGATTTAAAATTGAGAAGTATTAATTAATGATAAATTGCCGATATCGATCGATATCTAAGCCTAACATCTTGTGGAACTGTTGGATTCTGCTACAATCTGGAACTGTGCCGCGAAAATATCTGTAAGGCCAACTACTTAGCTGTTAACAGGCACCGGACATAGCTGAGGTTTGTCAGTGCAGCGGATCCTTCAATTAACCAATTTAGGTCACACAAACAAACAACCCTGCAGCGCTGCACTTTCAGCCTCAAATTCCAAAGAATTCATTGAAGCTTCTAAATGTACGTACATACCTAATACAAGATCTGCAAGATTGTAAACCTTTCGTGATTACCTAGTTTAATGGCTGCTTCAATGTAGCATTCCTGCGTGTAAACTACTAAGTGAACATAAAAGAAAATATATTACATTGCCAATGTTTGAGGTGTGTTGAAAATGTTGTACTTTTTCGCACTAAAGGTCGAGCTTCCGCTGAGGGCGTAGACACAGTACGTCTAAATGTAGGAGAAGATCGGTTTCGAATACATTATCTATATCTGTCTTTTTCAAGACGGGCAAGGTTTCCCAGATTTTGAAGGTCGAATATTTTATCTAGTTTTAACAGTTGGCCGCCCGGAACTATTACTGTACCACCTACGATATCCCATTAATCTCAGCCTACCGGTCTTTATCAACGTGATACGTAAACATTTCGAATCTCTGATAGAATGAAAAGTGTGATTACGAAAAGTGTGATTACGAAAAGTGTGATTACGAAAAGTGTTTGAATAATAGACTGTCTTTTGTCTCTATTGGTATCTCAATATCTAGCTATTCTTCTGGGAAGCTGATGGCACATCCTTTCGATCGATCCGCCCCTTCGCGCAAGGGCTCGAATGTGAATTCTAAGATAGACCGGCCTAATTACTCGCAATTGAAATGGAAATTGAATTGTAACACCCATAGTCTTTTCTTCACTCATCCCTCCGAAGG
Source organism: Arthrobotrys flagrans (assembly GCF_004000055.1). Taxonomy (NCBI): domain Eukaryota; kingdom Fungi; phylum Ascomycota; class Orbiliomycetes; order Orbiliales; family Orbiliaceae; genus Arthrobotrys; species Arthrobotrys flagrans. The sequence continues at coordinate 4,264,046 of NW_027137556.1, forward strand.
GCCTCGCGATCATACTATATATGAGTAGAAGTATTAGCAAAGCGAACATAACACTCTCCTATCACAACCATCCAAACCAAAAGACATTATAGAGGGCGGTATCGTGAATAACATACCCGAATCTTCGTTTATCAAACCAGCTACTTAACAGCCCTGGCCAGTTGGAGGACCAACAGAGCATCCACTTTGGTTGCAATTCCAGTAGCGGCACTCGCCAGAAATACAGATAACACCGGCGGGGCAGCCACGCTTCTCGAGGGTGACGCCTTCGTCTGGGGTGGGTGCGGCCATGGCGGCGGCGGAGAGGACGGCAATGACGATGGCGCTGATGAACTTCATTTTGATGTAGTTTTGTGGTAGAAGAAAGGGTTCTTCGAGAGATTTGAAGTGGTAGTTTGGATTGGAGGTTTGTTTTGATTGGTTTGAAGTTGTGAGGATGAGAATACTGTGGGATTAGTTCCTTGAGGAGGTCATCGATGGCTTATTTATATATTCCTCGAGGTTGACTAGTTCGTAAAGGCTACTTGCCCATGACGTTGAAATGATAGGTACTATCTTACCATCTTCGACGGCATCTAGGCCCGACGGTAAAAGGAATCTCACCAATCATCTAGCAGAAGCAAAAGTGAGAAGAGTATTACCCTTTCTGAGATTTCATTGCAAGATAATCAATACCCCTAACCAATTAGATAACGAGGTCTCATCACTCCCCCTTCGTGACGTCTGTGTGCGAGATTAGTCTCATTGATACTCTTCGCAAAATCACAGGTATACTTGTCAAAAACGGATCAGATACCGGTTATACAATTGTACGTTACATCTACTCCACCCGGTTAACGCCTATACCCCGGATAGAAGCCTCGTATACTCTATCAAAAAGAGCTCTACGTTCTTCACAGCTAACAAGTTCGTTTACCTCAAACGCTAAACCTCGTATCAACGTGTAAATATATTATATCAACTTCAGCCTCCCAAACCATGCTAGGATACTGCCCGGCGAGAAGCGACCGAAGCTACTGAAAAATCTATGGAGTTAAACATATGGGAAACCCCGGAAAACGGGTAAATGAAGGCATTCTAGATGGTTAGTAATCATTAATTAGGGTTGTATAAAGTAAGCGAATGCATGGGTAGTCGAGATACGGGGTAAGGATGAATGAAGATCATATAGGGTGACTATTATAGAGTAATCATAAATATCAACTAGTTTGGTAGTAGGTAGAGATTAAGGAGAATATTTTTTGAGGGGTTTTTAGTTCAGAAATGTATACTATGTATAAGGCTAACTTTGCGGTTCGCATATCGCGGCCCCGGATTGTACGCTAGGGACTAACGTATTCAGTGTGGGGATTTTCGCAGAATTTAGTGGTAAATGAAATACTTGGCCTGTATTTCTGGTATGACTTTCTCTGGATAGGAATGGTTAATTTTTAAGTCGATGTACTTGCATATACAATACTTTCTTTGACAAGACACAATTGACCATGAGGATACATAACCACATAACAAAGAAGCGTATAGTTTAAAATCCAACAAGGGAGAGTTTTAAAACACCCTCAATGCTCAATACTATTGCCCACGAGCCAAGGCTTACTCAGCTACATATTCCCACTGATCTGAAGAACTGAACATTCGGTCTGACCCGACAATAAACTCTTTTTTTTGAGGTGCATGCGCACGTTCCATGTTACACCGGGGCAAACACTGCAGTTAGGCAGGATAGAATATGCACGGAAATCTGGATCCGGATGCGGGGATAAAGGGAAGCTTATCCCGGGTATTTAGGATATTTTCGCAATTTTCTTGACCTACCCCTGCCGCTGCCACAAATGCATAACATATACAAAGTGACGTCTGAGGAGGAAATTTACACAGTGCTTTTGGAGTGAAGGATCACAACGTGGGATGCTCATTCGAAGATAAAGTTTACTTCTATTGTCACTTAACCCAGCAATTGGAATATTCGAAGTCAACCAAACAAAGGTTCTGCCTTTGTGACGTTTGTGTACGATATCAAACAAGCCGATTATCGGATATTGCCGTACGTGTATTCCCACGCTTATCGCACAGTCTTTCCGAATAAATTAATGAAAAGGTAGGATAGAGTGAATACGTCTCCAATGAATATTTTCCTGCGGTAAATACCAAGAAAATATTCCACGGCACGGTAATGTAACCTAGATCCGATGATAGTAATCTTGCAGATACAGAATTAAAACCACTGTGGCGGCAAATACCGCCTCGATTTACAAATCAAAGGTTAAGTTGATCGATATAACTCGGAGCTCCCCCTTGATACATCACTTATCAAGACAATCTCGTATATTTTTTTCCCTGTGATCCTCATGACTAACAACCATCTAAGCTTCTTTCCTCCCGTTCAAAGGTTAAACGGTTAAAGTTCGATCATGGCCTGCTCAGCTGAAGCCGTCTAGAGGGTGGTCAGATCATGATCATATCCTTCAAATGTTACTTCACCCTAATCCATCTATAATCTTTCTGTATTAAGAATTGACCTCAGTTTCCCAAATCCTCCCGATCATATGATGATAGCTCCCCAACATCCACTGAATCCCCACGAGCCTGCAAATTTAGCTGTAAAATTGGATTATCAGAGTAGCCTAGCGTCCACGAAGCTACTAACATGGAGAATTTAATGTGAGTAATTTCTTTATCCGCGGGCTTAGGAGCGTCACCGTGTCCACTCATAAATCTCTCCCACGCCGCCAATGTTAGTTGGTAGATTGTCATTGATGGAAATATGTTTATTAAACGCTCTGTCGGCTAAAATTTTGGAGCTATATGAGTCCGATATGAGGATCTCTGTTTAGATCCTGCGAAGACTTTAGGTTCTTGTCCCGAGCAGAATGTGAGGTATACTTCCATGACTTCTAGTATCGTCGATTCGGGTTAAAACCTGGTTCATTGAGGAATATGTGGTTTTTTTGGTAAAGATATTTTGTGACATAGGTCGGTGAAAGGACGGCATGGGCAGCGCGGTGGGATCTGTGGCTTTTTGATCCAGGATTGGTAGGATTTCATTTGCATGGTTTTAAGGTGGAGGAGTGCGATGAGGTAGAAACTTTTTGAGCCTGGGTCTATAGATGAGGGGATGTGGTATATGTGGCTCGATATGATATCTTTATCTAAGCCAACGACCAGTTGAAAACCCTTTGACGGTTTATCATTGTCTACACCTCCTTAGAAATTTTTATCGAAGAGAAGTTGGTAGATTTGGATATTGTTAGCCCTGAAAGTCCGTGGGGGAAGTGGTTCACCATCTAGAAAGAATGTAGGGGTTTTCTAGAGCAGAGTGTAGCGGCTTTTTTGAGATTGTGGTAAGGACGGTATGGACCGCCAAAGGGTGCATACATTGGCTGCGGAAACTTGGAATGGGAAGTCAAGATAAGATAGAAAGTTTATATGTACTTCGGTAGGTAGCTTGGTGATTGATGGCATTGTTTGCAGTATTGCGTGTGGCGCGTAGTAAGTAGCTTGATGCATCCTTTCAAACTTTCTCGTCGCCAGACTCCTTAGTTTGTGGGTTCTTTTACTAATTCGGTATGTAGGGTAAACTAGAAATAGCATAGGTACTGAAGTATACCTACGAGGTGGTAAGTGTTAGGTAGTTAACTTCCTCATGATAATCATTAGAACTCCAGCTAGTTACAAGGGTCCTTGCTCAGCCACAAGTTTTAAAGGCAACCCATCCGATATATATCTTAGTCATATCGATATCCTCCAAATTCTTGAGTAGTTATTTGTTCTTAAGACAGCCTTTCGTCTTATTCCAGACAAGAAATAAAGGATTTCTCTAAATAGGTCCCTCTCTCGCTAATACTCTTCCAGATCCTCTTTAATTAATTGATTATACATCACATCCTAACATCCCGTGGTACAGCCCTCGATTTATCATCATACCCGTCCTTCCAAAACAGATCACGCCTATGAGTCGCAAAAGGCAGCCGAAAGAACTGTCCCGTATGTGAACTCAAATTATCACAATACACAGCCAATTCCAAAACCAGCATTCCATCATCTACCGTTCCCTGAATAGTATACTGTACCCTCCGAATCAACCTCACTACTTTCAATCTATTATCTCCACAACGATCATAACTCCCATTCGCACAAATCAGTCGCATATTCCTCCATGTCTGCTGCATCAGGTTCATGATACTGAGGGATAGGGCAAGAAGAAGTGTTGGGCTTGCGGTATTTGAGATTTCTAAGGGATTCGGTGTGAGTTTTAGTCGGTAGGATAAACTTATTGATAATGGTGTTCTGAAATAGTGACGGTGATTTCCAGAACCTGGGAGGAATGCTGGATGACTGTAAAGAGAGTATGGGAGGATCAGGTTATAAAAACCCTGTGGGAGGAGTTGTAGACTGTGGAAGGAAACGTTATCGAATAGCCAGCCATTAGCTACTTTTGTCGATACGGCAAGGCTGTATTTTCAGGCATGTTTGACTCTTCCTAGCAGGCCGATTGGATCTTACGTAATTACGTTGGTTTTAGGTTTTTTTTTAGTAAGTATGTAATTATTGGAAGTTGGAGGAAGGCTGATATCAAATTATAAAGCATATCTTATGTTTAAACGGGCTAGCAGAAATAATGACCCGTAAGTCAGTGTTAATGATAAGAGGTAATGTTAGCTCGACTGTAGGAACCAGCTGGCCATGGCTAGGTAGTAACATTTGGAGAGCGTGTTAGAAATGTGGCAGTTTCGACGGCCCACATCTTGGAATACATTGCCCAGTTGATATGGCAGTACTATGCACTTAAAGTAGGTATAGACAATATTTTTTCGTGAATGTAACGTACAAGTCTCAAATATTTCTAAAATATTATCAAATTTGCTTTGAATGCAAAATACATATAGTCATCACTATGGCTTCAAAGTGGGTTAAACCTCAGCCTATTCACATTCTACCATCGATATCGATTCATAATTCAAATCCATCTCCAACGCCAACGTACTGCCCATTATTTCTAATAGTACTTCACTCGATGGAGTACCTCCAAAGCCGATTGATATCTTGACGGCTATTCAGTCGCCATCTCACAAGATTTTTCTCTTAGCTCAAGGATACCTATTGCTGACTGTAGTGGGATTTTCAAGGATATAGTAGGAGGGGTTATATGTATAAATTATGGATATTATATGATACAATCAAACATTTTAGATTATTTCTTCGCCTAAGAGGGAGTAAAAGGCGCGCTGAGTTAATATGTCGCTTGGGATATGAAAACTCTTGAAAGTTGAAAGTTGAAGGGTGGCAGATGTGTGAGATTGTATAGAATGGAGTTGAATTTCAAAATAGGGGCTTGGTTACCTACTATATGTGTAAATACAAGTCTAACATTGAGAATAGTAACTAAATATAGGAAAGTAGCTACTGGGCTAGGATATTTTACGATAGAAGTATATGGTAGTATAGAGCACTGAAGGATTTAGGAGAGGAGTTCTAGTGGGTGATAGTTTTCAGGAATGGAGGTAGGAGAACGTTAATATCTTTTGTTTCTTCGGAAAATGAATTGGGGTAGATGTAAACGTACGCATAGTAGAGAAATTATAGAAGGATCCGGGCAAGGTATGTTAAGTACTATTTCGGACTAATGTCGATCGGGAGGGATCGGGAAAGAAACAACCGTTCCGAGACGGGGAAAGCCTTTTATTAATTTGTAATCCGTACTTCTTGTACAACTATACGTGGATACGATTACGGAATTTTGCGAAGAGATAAGTTGATGTTAGTTCTGCAGAAGCTGTTTGTTGCCAGCATGTGATGGATGGGGAATGTAGTCTTTGCCCCATGCCCAAATGCTAGTTATATTTCGCGGTGAAGAAAGTGTTGAATATGTTGTATTTCCGACACCTAAAAAGTATTAGTCCGGAACGTCATGCAAATCCGGAAAGACGAATTCCAGACACTTTCGCATAGAAGTCTTTTTTCATTGCCTTTGTTGGAAAGAATTTGAAAAAAGACGTTGGTCTTTTCTTGGTAGGTATGTAGATTTGTGAGACTGGAAAATTTTAATTAATCTCAGAAGTTTTTGGTCTAGGATTGTGAAACATGGTGATATCGATGGGATGTTTTCCCGAGATAGTGGCCGGTTTGAAGATTTCTTCTTATGTGGCCTGCGTAGACTCTAGGATCCATCAATCTTGTAAGAATAAGAATACTATCTAGATATCTATGTATTCTGCAAGTACAAATGAGCGTCCGGATCCTATAAAATTATAATAATATTAAAGAAGATCTGGATCTGATAAGAACGATCACGTGCCTAAACCGTTAACCCCCACACATTCTCCTGTCACTGACTGCAAGGACATGGGGCATGTGCATACCTAGACTCTATAAATAAGAATCCGTTCCTGGGTTAGAAAGTATGAAGATGAACCTGAGAACAGGTTTCGTTTTTGGACGAAGAAAAAAAGGCCTCAAGATGTGCGGAAACGGAATCCTGTTTGAAGGTATGTAAGTCAAAATCGATAGGATAAGTGTTTAGAACCCAGACGGAATGATGTGTGCCGAGAAATGATAAGAAGGAAAAATATGCCTGTTCCTAGAATGATTTGTACAAGTTGTACGAGACTATTATGCTGTGCGATTGTGATGTGTGTTTCAGGAACACGATAGAATCTACACAAAAGGGTATTCTTCTCGTGGAGACCATGAGAGCAATGATGATAGAGATGATGATATTGTAATTTTGTCCTATGCGAGTCGTTTATTGTCGGTGGCGTTCGGGGCTTGACGTCGTTTGGCGGGTTTAAAAGCTTACGAATCGGGACAGGAATTAGAATTGGCTGGTCGTTCTGGTCATGGTTGCCCCCTGGTTTCTTTTTTCTTTTTTTCTTTGACAATTAGAGAGATACCATCATCCGATTCTCATTTTATTTATTTTTTCTGTTCGGTGACAAGCAGACACATGGCGATTCGATGGGCTTCGGAAAGAGCTTTTCTGTTGTGCTGCATATTGTCCGTAACAGTTAACATTAATTGCCACCATCAACTATCACAACCATCAGTTTAACAACCAACCTCCAGCATGTTATATGCATCATCAGCATCGACATTAATTATCTCCATTTCCATCCACCGACAAAGACTAACTGGAATAGGACACTGTACCCACTTTCTGCCGACTGGAAGTAACGACGCTAGCGCATTGCAGTGGATATTTTGGTTTTTCTATTTTCTATTAGCTTGTACTTGTACCTTGCAATTGCCATCGTCGACGACGTTACATGCAACCTTTATTCTCCTCCTTTCCCACCTCTAATTCTTCTTTCCGTTCTTCCTCCTGCGCCTTTTCCTTTCGCAGAGTCTATATTATACGTACTATACGTACACCCCTGGGCCTCGCTTCTTCTATTTGGGACTTCCTTCGGCTGGGCCTTGTCGTTCGTTATCTGTGAATCTATTGTCCCAGTACAATCTCTCGCTCGCTCACTCACTAATCACTACTAATCTTTACTCTCCCATTCTTCCCGACGTCGCCGGCTCCTTTCCCTGGTGTTTTCTGGCTTAAAAACCAGTAGTCAAGTAACTACACAGGCACCGAGGCTTATTGACGCTCTCGATGCATTTGCGGGAGTGTTTGTAGCAGCTGCAGTGCCGCGCTCAATCAATCAACGGACCATCTTCTTGGTGACCAGCCATTTGCGAATAAACTTGCCAATAATTCCATTCCATTCCATTCTCTCCCTCCATCAACTTGAATTCCTCCACTTCTACCTCTTCCATAACCATCTATCCCCATCTTATTCCCCGTCTTCGTTTCCACCTATCCATTTTTTTTCTCTGTCTGTATTGGTGGCTGGTTTACCGGTAGTGACCGCTGTATTGCTGTATTGCTGTCGCTGTTACTGTCATCATTTGGGCAGTCCCGGCAATTGCAATTGCTCAACAGTCAATTGGGATTTTTATTTTTCACCATTCCGTCGGCTGATATCAATAGCAATCGGTCGGTCAATTGCAATCATTGTCTTTGAGATATTCGGTCGGTCGGCTGCTTTTTTTTGTCTCCTTGTTCGGTTGGCTTTGTCCATTAAACCGGTAAGTCCTTGCCAAGTTCCATCTCGCTAGAACGAGTCTCGTTCTTGATCTCATCATCAACCTCTCCCATATGCATATGGCCAGCCATGTGTGATGGAAACTGATCTAATTGACATTAACCCTCGCATCCCACTAGACAAAGAAGAATACGTTCCCACTCGCCATCTTGCAGCTGCTTGCCACTTGCAGCCCTTCTTCCGGATTCCCCTTTCGATTTTCCGTAGCTCGACCTGCTTTCGCACGCCTTCTTGCATATCTCGCCCTTCTTTTTCGGCCCAAAAATACATGCGCCATCTCGCATCCTGCCGTCGTCTGCCTCGTGCATACTCATTGAGGATTTCGTCGATCTCTTTCCCGTCCTCGTCGTTTTCTTCGTCTTTGTTATATTAAGTCGTTTGCTGCTGGTTTTTTAGAGCAGGAACGACTTGAAAGAAGGAGAAAGACGAGATGAAGTTGTTTAGAAAGCGATCCACTAGCAGTACCACGTCCACCAAGTTGAAGAGGCCATTGAGATCTGGATCACTGCCGCCAGAGGTTCCTGCTATACCACCACCTCCAATTCAAAATGGCGTCTCTCCACAGCAACAACAACCACCAATTCCTTCTAATGCGAAATCGTCGTTTGTTGGTCCGACTCATTTGGCGAGGCGGGATTCACGACGTGTAAATCCAAATGTTGGCAATGGTGGCGGTGTTGGTAGCTTTCTTGGTCCTGGGCCGGTTCCTGTGCCGTCAAATAATGGTGGTGGTGGTATTCCAACTGGAGCAAACGTCGATGATGGCTTTTCGACTCCTGTCTCTCAGGTTTCCGGTCTCACTCACCCGTCGGATGCTCCACCTGCACGTTCTACCGTGCCGCCGTCTGTGGATGCCATATCTACGGTTAGCTCCTTCAGGAAGGACGGACCTCGCCCTCTTCCTCCTATTCAAACAAATGGTCCGCAGATGCAGCTGAATGGACAACGGCTGTCAACTTCCACAATGCCGGATGATGGGTTTTATATGTCAAATATTGGCCGTCCCAGGAGGCTCTCAGGAACATCTGCCATCGGTTCGGAGTTTGATTCAAGGCCGTCGAGCATGACGGTCACAGGGATGTCACGGCCCGCTGGTGCTAGTACTATAAATACCGTCAACCGCAAACCGCCACCCCCACCGTTGCGTGATAATCCAAGTAACTCTACGTTGCCCCAAGAGTGGACGGACAGGGACCCTAGTATCAATACCCGATTCACACACTCTCCAACTCCTTCAGAATCTGCTTCCATGCAGAGTTCCGTAGTGTATCCCCAACAACCACAATCTGAAAGGAGAAACTTCTCCCAGGGCGGTCCACCACCTACAAATAATAGATTTCGTCTGCCGCCACCACACTCTTATCCTCCTCACCCCCCTCCTCCTCCACATCACTTACAAAACCCTAACAGTCCCCGCCGCGGCCCTCCTCTCTCTAGATATCCGCACCAATATCGTCCTAACAGTGCCAGCCAACGACTTCCTCCACCTCCTCGATTCCTTCCACCACAGAACCTCTCTAGAACTGGCAGCTTTCGAAATTCACAAAATATGCTTCCATCTCTCCCAGAAAACAGACGTGCTAACACCATGCCTTCGTCCAACTCATCTCCTCTTCGTCCAAACATCCCTCCTGTTCCTGGACCGAAGCATCTGGCTATCTCCTTCTCGCCAAGCCATATCAAATGCAACACCCGGCACCAGGTCATGATGCCCTTCAAGAACTATCACCACCCCGTCCCATGTACTACATGCCGACGTGTTGCTGTTGATGGAATGCAGTACTGCACCCACTGTGCCCTCCGTGTTTGTAGAGAATGCGCGGACAGGCTCAAGAAGGAGTGGAATGGTGACATCACCAAGGGATGGGGTAATGTTACCTCTGCGGCCGAGGAGTTTAGAGCCTCCGTTGGCCCCGAGACCACCATGGTTGCCGGGTGGTCGGATCATTCTCCACCCGTTGGTGCCAAAGCTGCTGTTAGCCAGCTGTCCTGGCCTACTCGTTCCAATACCGAACGTGTCACCGGCCTGCTTGGTACCCCATACCGCCCAAAAACCGCCCCGAATCCTACTGCGTCGTCTTACCAAAACGCCTCGGATATGGATATTCCAGATATGATCGACCAAAATCAATTTAACTTCGAAAGCAACATGGATCTTGAATCTGGTGCATCTACTGTATCACCACCTTCACCGGTTACTCCACCTGCTTTCGGAGGCGTTGGCGGTGAACATCGCCTCCCACTCACCCTCCCTAACGAGCATCGTCTCCCTCCATTGGCTATTCCTCCAAGCAAGCACACTTTCGAAGCCCCTGGCTATGGATATACGGCTTCTCCCGAGATCGTTTCGGATTCGAACCCAGAATTGGTCCAACCCCGTCCTCAGTACCCTGTCGACCCGGCCAACCTTCTCAATTCGGATTCCCGTCGTTCTCGCTCTTACGGCTACGCTCTGAATCCACCACCGCCCCCACCACCTGCTACTGCTACCACCGCTCTCTATCGCACCGACACTCAAATTAGTAACACAACTGTCGGTAAGAACTCAGTTGCCCGCCCTTTCACCGGTAATGCTAGTATCGGTGGCCGCAGCAGTATCTTTGATACATTCAAGTCATCTGGTGGTGAGAAGAAAAAGAAGGGTTTGAAGGGGTTGTTTTCGAAGAATAAATGATTGAGTGAACTTTACCATCGAAAACATATTTGGGACTAGAATCACATTGCCATGGGCTCTCATTCCTCCTTCTCTTTCATCTTGCATACTTTTTCGCATGTTATTGATTTCTTTTTTCTTTTTGTCTTTTTTTACATACGACATCATACGCATCGCGGCATTCATGATGCCATTCTTACTTTTTTCCTTTTCCTTTTTGTTCCTTGCATTACCTCCTCTTCTCTTCCTCCTTTTCCGACTTGACTACTCTGCTCTGTCTCCACCTACCTCTCAACTACCACTGTCGAACCCCCCCCCCCCCTTTATAAAACTATTTCCTTTGTTGGAATTTTCCTTCGAGTCGGTTGTAGCGTGGCGTTCCGGGCATAATTGATTTGGGAGGGCTTTCCTATGGTACTACTACTAACTATTGAAAACTGACACTATTATTAATTTTTACTTTCTCCCACTCCTTCCTTTCCTTTAGTTGTCCTTTGCATCTCCATCTCCTTTGTCTATTGTCTTTTTTTTTTTCCCTTTTTGGTTGTTTGGCGGGTTCTATATTCTTAGGCTCCTTGGTTGCTCTTCTTCCTCAAAATCCTCTTGGGCGAGCTGTTCGTTTCTTTTTTGTTTTCAACTAGCGGGCATGCTCCATATTTGAACGGTATTGCTGAGGCACGTCGCGGCTATATTTTTATTTCGTGGATGCATGCATGGGGATAAATGCATCTGCATATCATACCTGTTTGAGATAATCAAAAGCTGAGTATTATTCATCTCTCTCTCTGTGGGCTCTTTGGCCATACGGCTTCATACAGTGGTGGTTTTTTATTATTATTGTATTTGTAGGATAGGATATGATATTTAGATGGAATGAAACATTAGAAGAACAGTCAATATTATCATTTAGAGAATATACTTCGTAACCAAGAATGCAGTCTCGCGGTAGTGCCTACACGTAGAATGATACATGTGAGCTTAGTGGAGTAGCTGTGTGTTGAATCCTTGGCGTTCAAGCTACCCTTCAACGTCGCGACTTTTTGACTCCCAGAAACCTAAAAAAAAAATCTTTGAGCTTCACCAAAACCACAACTCCACGTGCACCAGCTTCGACATCTCCAACCAACATACGAAGCGCCGTCAATCATATTTGGGGTCATCGCTATAGCATTGAACTTGCGTTCTGCTAGTATCTTGTCCTTTTTCCCACGATAAATACGTTTTTTTTTGCACGCGTGAGAGTTTTAATCCACGACACAATACCCACCGACGTTGTAGTCATCGAATTCTATCGTTAACGCCTCATCGCCATCACCATTCCATCCATTTGCCGATTATTCACGACTTACGACTGTCATTTCCATAAAACCCACCATCATAACCATCCCAACCACCGGCCACTCTCCGGCCATACCACCCTAATACCCATCGAAAAAGATGTCCGGACAAGGCTCCGGCGGCGGTGGAGGAGGAGGTGGAGGCGGCCAACCCTCCAACCAATCCCAATACAATTACGCCAACATGTCGAATTTAGTCCTCCAAGCCGATCGAAGATTTGGATCAGGACCTCGACGTGGCGATGAAGCGAGTGGAGAAGCTGAATCGCTTGCTGGGCGCGTGAGTATTAAGGATATGGGGACGCGGTCGACTCGTGATATTGCACCTAAGGAAAAGAGGAAACCGATGAAGAAAAGTGAACTTGGGGGATTGGGGGGTAGTGGTGGTGTTGAGGATGTTAGGGTGCCGATGAGGGGGGATAGGAGGAAGAAGTATATCCCTTTCCACGCTTTTTTTGCCTTTTTGATGGATGGAGTTAGATGCTAATGTGATTTTTCTGAGTAATATAGAGAAGCAACGTTATCGTCAGCCACAGACTTTGCAATCGAAGGTCTAAAATACCGTCCGCGAACGCAAGAAACCCGCGACGTATACGATTTAATCCTCTCCTTCGTTCTTGACGAATTACACGGCGACGTCCCATCTGATGTCGTACGGTCTGCAGCCGATGCTATCCTTGAGACTTTAAAATCCGAGGGTCTTAAGGATTTTGATAAAAAAAAGGAGATTGATGAGGTTTTGGGGGTGGTGTTGAAGGCTGATAGGTTTAATAAGCTGGTTAACCTGGGGAAAAAGATTACGGATTATGATGCTGAGGGGGATGAAGAGATGGGGGGTACCGGGGAAGGAGAGGTGGAGGATTTGGATGATCGACATGGTGTTGCTGTTGTGTTTGATGAGGATGAGGAAGAGGATGAAGAAGGGGCTGGGACTTTTGAGGTTGGGGATGATGGGAGTGATGATGAAGAAGAAGATGGTGCTGCTGTTAAAGACGAAGGGGAGAAGGAAGGAGATGAAGATGAGGAAAGTAGTGATGAGTTAGTCATCAAAGCTACTACTACGTCGGATGGGAAGAAGAAGGGCAAAGACGAAGATAAGGAGTTTGTACCCGCACATATGATCGATGCATTCTGGCTACAACGAACGATCGGTACCGTCTACGCGGACGTCCACGAGGCAGCGACAAAGTCTACGACTGCGATGGATTTATTGGCCAGTGAGGTTCCATTACGACAGTTGGAAAATGACCTTATGGAACTTTTTGATTATGAGCATTTCGATATTGTTAAGGTGCTTACGAAAAATCGCGAGAAGATTGTGTGGTGTACACGACTTGCGAAGGCTGGTGGGGAAGATGAGGCGGAGGGGATTAGGAAGGAGATGGTACAGGCGGGGTTGAAGGGGATTTTGGATGAGGTTGAGGCGAGGGATGGGAAACCTGCTTCTTCGGCTGCTACCAGTGGTGGCAAGGCTATCAAGGCGGATCTGATGGATGTTGATGTTCCGGCTGAGGAAAAGCATCCGCAGGGAGAGAAGAAGGCGGGACAGTTTGTAACCGGACTACAGCCGAAGAAGACCTTTGATCTTGAAAACCTCATCTTCGAACAAGGAAATCACCTCATGACAAACCCTAACGTCAAGCTCCCGCAAGGTTCGACAAAGCGACTTTTTAAGGGGTACGAAGAGTACCATATCCCCATTCCTAAAAAGAAAGGCGACATCCCCGGTGAGGAATTGGTCAGTGTATCTTCCATGCCTCAGTGGGCACAGCACCCCTTTACGGCGTCGAAATCAACAGAACTTAACCGAATTCAGTCGAAATGTTACCCAACCGCGTTTAACGGAGATGGAAACATGCTCGTTTGTGCGCCCACGGGTTCTGGAAAGACTAATGTGGCCATGTTGACGATGTTACGCGAGATTGGGAAGAATATTGATCCGAATACTGGACAGGTTCGGCTTGATGATTTTAAGATCATATATATCGCCCCCTTGAAGGCTTTGGTCCAAGAACAAGTCGGCAATTTTAGAAAAAGACTTGAGCATTATGGCATCAAAGTTGCGGAGTTGACTGGAGATCGACAGTTGACGAAAGCACAGATTGCGGATACGCAAGTTATTGTTACCACGCCGGAGAAGTGGGATGTTATTACTCGAAAGGCTACGGATACGAGTTATACGAACCTTGTCAGGTTGATTATTATCGACGAAATTCATTTACTTCATGACGAACGTGGTCCCGTGCTTGAGAGTATTGTTAGCCGAACGATCAGACGGCAGGAGCAAACTCTTGAAGCTGTGCGTATCGTTGGGTTGTCTGCTACTTTGCCGAATTACCTTGACGTTGCTGCGTTCCTGCGGGTTGATACCGTCTCTGGACTTTTCCATTTCGATGGCAGTTATCGACCTTGTCCCCTCAAACAGGAGTTTGTGGGTGTGACGGAGAAGAAACCGCATAAACAACTGCAGGTCATGAACGAAGTTACGTATAATAAGGTGATGGAACAAGTTACCAAGAATCAGATGCTTATCTTTGTACATTCTCGGGCGGATACGGGGAAGACGGGGAAGTATGTCAGGGATAAAGCTATTGAGCTTGGGACTATCGGGGATATTATCCGAAGCGATGAAGCCAGTCAAGAGATTTTGAGGGAGGAGGCAGAGGGAGTTGAGAATGCGGAGCTGAAGGATTTGATGCCTTATGGTATTGGTATCCATCATGCGGGGATGGGGAGGTTCGATAGGCAGATTGTGGAGGATTTGTTTACTGATGGTGCGCTGAGGGTGCTAGTCTGCACTGCTACTCTTGCTTGGGGTGTTAATCTTCCGGCTCATACGGTTATCATCAAGGGTACTACTGTTTACTCCCCTGAAAAGGGTGATTGGGTAGAACTTTCGCCGCAGGATGTGCTCCAGATGCTTGGAAGAGCTGGAAGGCCGCAGTATGATGTTTACGGAGAGGGTATCATCATTACGAAGAGCACGGAGTTACAATATTACCTTGGTTTGCTGAATCAACAGCTTCCGATTGAAAGTCAGTTTGTGAGCAAGCTGATTGATAATTTGAATGCTGAGGTTGTGTTGGGTACTGTTAAGAGTCGGGATGATGCGGTGGAATGGTTGGGGTATACTTATCTCTACGTTAGGATGCTGCGGTCGCCGGTTATTTATAACGTTGGGCACGACTATGATGGAGATGATGCGTTGCTCCAGAAGAGGGTGGATTTGGCACATTCGGCGGCGGTTATGCTTGATAAGTGTGGACTTGTCAAGTATGATGTTAAATCCGGGAAACTAACGGCAACGGAGTTGGGGAGGATTGCAAGTCATTATTATATTACGCATAAGAGTATGCAGACTTATACTCAGCATTTGGCGCCTAATATCTCTACTATTGAGATGTTTAGGTTGTTTTCGTTGAGTGAGGAGTTTAAGTATATCCCTGTGAGAAGGGATGAGACTCCTGAGTTGCAAAAGTTGTTGGGGAAGGTGCCGGTGCCGGTTAAGGAAGGGGCTGAGGATCCACAGGCGAAGATTAATGTGCTGTTGCAGGCATATATTTCACGGCTGAAGTTGGACGGGTTGGCGTTGATGGCTGATATGGTTTATGTTACGCAGAGTGCTGGGAGGATTTTGAGGGCGGTGTTTGAGATGTGTTTGAAGAAAGGGTGGGCTAGCGTCGCGAAGATTGCACTGGAGCTTTGTAAGACTGTTGAGAAGAGGATGTGGCCGACTATGACGCCTCTTCGACAGTTCGCGGATTGTCCTACTGATGTTGTGAGGAAGCTGGAGAAGATGGACATTCCGTGGAGTAGGATGTTTGATATGGAGGTTCCGGAGTTGGGGGAGTTGGTGGGGAGTGCTAGTAATGGAAGGGTTATTCATCCGTTACTTAGGAAGTTTCCGAGGGTTGATGTTCAAGCTCAGGTTCAGCCTGTTACGAGGAGTTTGTTGAGGGTTGAGATGACGATTACGCCTGAGTTTGAGTGGGATGATGCGGTTCATGGGAATGCTGAGGGGTTCTGGATTATTGCTGAGGATTGCGATGGAGAGCAGGTGCTGTTTTCGGATCAGTTTATTCTGAAGAGGGACTATACGACCGGAGATGAGAATCAACATCTTGTGGAGTTTACGGTACCGATCTCCGAACCCGTTCCGCCGAATTATTTCTTTACAGTGGTTAGCGATCGGTGGATGCATTCGGAAACAAAGTTGGCGGTCAGCTTTAGAAAGTTGATTTTGCCGGAGAAGTTTCCGGCGCATACGCAATTACTAGATTTGCAGCCCTTGCCGGTTAATGCGCTTAAGAGGAAGGAGTTTGTGGCGTTATATCCGGGGTGGAGGGAGTTTAATAAGATACAGACGCAGGTTTTTAATTCGCTGTTTGGGACGGATGAGAATGTGTTTGTGGGGGCTCCGGTGGGGAGTGGAAAGACTGTTTGCGCGGAGTTTGCGCTGTTGAGGCATTGGTCGAAGAAGGAGCCTGGGAGGGCGGTTTATATTGCGCCGTTTCAGGAGTTGGTGGATCAGAGGTTGAAGGATTGGAATAAGAGGATGGGACATCTGGGGAAGACGATTGTGAAGTTGACGGGGGAGACGACGGCGGATCTTAAGCTTTTGGAAAAGGGAGATTTGGTACTTGCGACACCTGGACAATGGGATGTGCTGTCTAGACAATGGCAGAGACGACGGAATGTGCAGACTGTTAATCTGTTTATTGCGGATGATATTCACATGCTTGGGGGTAATCTTGGTTATCTCTATGAGATTGTGGTGTCTAGGATGCAGTATATTGCCATTCAGCTGGAGAAGACGGATACGAGGATTGTGGCGCTCAGTGTTTCTCTTGCGAATGCTAGGGATCTTGGGGAGTGGATTGGAGCTACTTCGCATACGATTTACAATTTCAGTCCGTTCGATCGACCAGTTCCTTTAGTGGTTCATATGCAGAGTTTTACGATACCGCATCATCCGAGTTTGATGCTGGCTATGGTTAAGCCGGTTTATCAGGCTATTGTTCAACATTCACAGGGAGAAAGGGCGGTGGTTTATGTCTCCAGCCGGAAGGAGTGTAGAAATTCCTCGGTTGATTTGTTGACGCAGTGTATTGCTGGTGATGACGAGGATATTTTCTTACACGCCGATCCTGAGGATGAAGGGTTTTTGAAGATGTTGGAAAAAGTCACGGAGAAGGCACTTGCGGCTAGTTTGAGGCATGGGATTGGGTATTTCCATGAAGCGCTGAATGCTTCTGATAAACAGATTGTACGGTATCTGTTCGAGGCTGGTGCTGTGCAGGTGCTCTTTGCGACTAGAGATGTTTGTTGGGAATTGGATGTTACTGCGCCGCTTGTTGTGGTTATGGGCACTCAGTTCTTTGAAGGTCGGGAGCATCGGTATGTGGATTATCCGTTGAATGAGGTGCTTCAGATGCTCGGACGGTCGGCGGATAAAGCAGTTCTTATGCCACCCGCCGCGAAGAAGGATTATTACCGCAAGTTTGTCAATGAGGCGTTACCGATCGAAAGTCATTTACAATCATATCTCGCCGATGCGTTCGTGGGGGAGATTAGTACGAAGATGATTACTTCGACTCAAGATGCGGTTGATTGGACTACATATACCTATTTTTATAGGAGACTTCTTGCGAATCCTAGCTTTTATGGGTTGACGGATGTTAGTCATGAGGGGCTTTCTACGTTTTTGTCGGAGATGGTGGAGAATACGTTGAAGGAGTTGTCGGAGGCGAAGACTATTGATCTTGATGAGGAGGATGATAGTGTTTCACCGCTCAACCCGGCAATGATTTCGGCGTATTATAATGTGTCGTTTATTACGATGCAGACGTTCTTATTGAGTTTGAATGCTAAGACGAAGTTGAAGGGGTTATTAGAGATTGTTACCTCTGCTACTGAGTTTGAAGTTATTCAAATTAGGAAGAAAGAGGGGGGTTTGTTGAGAAGGATTCATGAGAGTTTACCGGTTAAGATGCAGGAACCGGTGAATTATGAGTCTGCGCATTTTAAGGCGTTTGTTTTGCTTCAGGCGCATTTTTCGAGGTTGCAGTTGCCCGTGGATTTGAAGAGTGATCAGGCGGTTGTGGTTGGGAAAGTATTAGGGTTACTAAATGCGTGCGTGGATGTGCTTAGTAGTGAGGGGGCGGTTAATGCTATGAGGGCTATGGAGATGAGTCAGATGGTTGTGCAGGGGATGTGGGATGTTAGTAGGGATAGTCCGCTGAAGCAGATACCGTGGTTTGGGGCGGAGGAGGTGAAGATTGCTAATGGGTTTGGGTATGTATTCTTCTTCCCCTTTTTTATCTTAGGCAGTCTTTTGGGGGGACTGGGGCTAATGTATTTTGATTTTAGGATCAAACGAGTCTTTGACTTCATCGATGAGATGGGACCGGATGGTGAAAATAGAGAAAAACTTCTGAAGGCGTTAGGATTCGATCGTAGTCAATTACAGGCCATCGCATCCTTCACCAATGAAAAATACCCGGACGTGGAATTTAACGCCGAAATCGAAGATCAAGACTCCATTGTCGCTGGTCAACCGGCGTACATCAACATCTCACTATCCCGCGAAGAAGACGACGGCGAAGAAGAAGACGCAGAAGAGCCCGATCTAACGGTCCACGCACCATTTTATACAGGACAAAAGATGGAAGGGTGGTGGGTTGTTGTTACGGATGATACTACGAATAGTTTGTTGGCTATTAAACGGTTGACGTTTGGAAAGAAGACGAATGTTAGACTGGAGTTTGTGGTGGCGACGGAGGGGACGCATAGGGTTAGTGCGTTTTTGATGAGTGATTGTTATGTTGATGTTGATCAGGAATTGGGGTTTGAGGTTGTGGTTGCGGAAGGGGGGGAGGAGGAGGAGGAGGAGGAGGAGGAGGAGGAGGAGGAATAGGGGTTTTTTTTAGGAGGGGAAGAGTGTATTATATGATGAAGGATTGGTACAGGTTGTCCTCTTTTTTACTCTGAGGCTGTACTTTGTTTATTTCTTTAAAAAAAAAAAAATTTCAATTATGTTTGCATCGCGGGTTTATTTGCTATTGTTTTTCCTGTTGTAATGTTAGAGAGATATAAATGGAGACTATTATGTTACAAAATTAACGTTTCAGATTCTAGCTTGCTTTTTATAAAAAAGAAAAGGTGAACGTTGTGTGGTAACGTTGGTTGGTTTGGTTTAGTTTGGAAGTTTTAACGTTTCGAGATGATGATTATTAGTTCTCTTCCTAGTGAATATTCGGATTTAATTTCTCCATAGAGGGTTTTAGTCCCGCCCCGTCTTGAGATGTTGGTATTATATATTTAGATTTCTTTCCAACTTTTGAATTCTTAAGAATCAATTTATAACGTATAACGACCAGGTCCGGTACGAGACAAATTTGTTGCGTTATATTTGTGTTGCATAGTTAGCCGACAGTGGGATAAAAGCTTGTGTTACCCGAAGGATGGTGGGGCAAGACTTTTGCTTCTTTCACACTAATCCTCACTAGCTCAAGTGGTTAATGCTACTGTTGGTGGTTTTAAGACAAGACCGAGTTTCAATTAGTTCGCGACTTCATTTGATTGCAGACTCTGATTTTTGCAGGCTTCTAGAACAGTAGATGGCTGTAAAACGAAGCAAATGGCTTGTGAAACTTTAATGATACATGCAAGGATGAAAGATTTTAAGCAACCTGCCTTTCTAAATGCGGCTATAGTTAGTTGTGAGTAGATTCGGATCTAGTCAACAGATTGACCGCTTAAGCGCTTTGTAATATAGCAGCAGATAACTACTAGACTAAATGCAAAAGGTTTCGTTATATGATTACTTAATTATACCGAGATAATTAATTTGCTATCATATATATTAGGTATTCGAAAATCCGAATCCTGCCTATCAGTATCAAGGGAGTTATTGGAGAATCCAAATTCCTCTTATCGCGTTGACATTCCAGCTGAAGGTTATCTTGGTTCTTGCCCGGATATGTTCTACGGTGGAATTTGTAGATGTGGAGTAGCTTTGAGTAATTTACCAGCCCTTGTAAATTTAAAGGCGTTCATTGCATTGCCAAAACATATCTATAACAAAGAATACATACAACAATGCCCATCTTTAACACCTATTCAACTAGTAAAAACATGGCAGAAAATATATTCGATCAAGAAAGTCCCCTAATTCCCAACCTTTTTAGCCTTTGGCTTTGGAACCGGAGTTCGCTGTGGTGGATCATAGCACATCGGTTTGTAAATCAAAGTCGCAGTCGTAGCAGTGACCGTAGCGTCCGGGGTCCTCGATTCATTGATCGTTTCGGTTACGACTTCCAAAGAACAGCCTTGGCAAATAAGGTCACGCGGAATTCCTTCCATTATTGTATATATCGTTGTCGTGTATGGCTCGTTGGATGGTGGGTAGCTGGTTGTAACGGTGAACTGGGTTACACAGGGGGCCGTGGCGGGGACGCTGACCCTGGTGACTTGAGGAGCGGCGAGGGCGGCGCTGAAGAAATAAGTAGCGTTAGTGTATAATTCTTTTTATATTTTTGCGGGGGTGTTTGTGGAGGGTTGTTATCAAGTACCCGGCAAAGTTGAGAGCCATGGCGAGGGTAATGAATAGCTGCATTTTGTGTTTTTTTATACGGATATTGATGGGGAAAATGAAAGATAAGTTCGTTTTGGAGCCTGGGCTCTAAAGTAAAGGACGATAGCGAGTGTAGAGAAAAAATAGTCGGAGAGCTGTTGAGTAGTACAGGATGCTTTTAATGTGCGTGATGATGATGATAGAAGTGGAGGAATTGGATGTCTATCTCGATAGGCTTTATATAGATAACTTCGACTTTGCAAATATCCAAAAGATAGCTAGCAGTCATGAAATGAAGAGTCTCTTAGAGCATGCCGCGGACCGTCGATCATTGATGTGTAGACATTGCAGCTTCCTAATTAATCACATTGATCGATTTCAAAACAATCGGAGGACTAGTTTCGATTTGTTGTCTCATATTTACGTACGTTCGAGTTCATGTTGGAGCTAGGGAAACGTTAGATATCGAGGGTCGTTACTAGACGAGGGTCTAGCTATCCGACACCCTAACCAAATTGACTTCTATTATTATGTCGAGAATGAATGCTTTCGGCGGACGTTGCGGTGACATTGAATGGTTTCAACGTGAGAGTATTTTCAGTGTTTGGAAGAGGGGGCTAGGGTTCAAAAATTTGTGTTTTTCAAGCTTGTCCTACCTAAATGGATATCGGAGGCGATAATCATACGTTTAAAGGCTTTGAACTGTACTATCTAGGATCCTGTGTGCACGTGGTCCCGTGGCAATATGGGGCATTTCGCTGTAAAAGTCACAGGGTGAACAATTAGTCCTTTTTCTGGGGTAATCTGATCAGTAGCCGGGGAAATTACTGGGAAAGGTTTAGTGTATTCGCTCTTGATGCAAAATAACGGCTGTGGCGTCCAAGCTCGGAAGAAGTACTCTCTTTCTGATGTGGGTGCTTTTCTCTGCATAATGACGCAGGGAAAAGAGATTACGGGTGTCAGCTTGACTTAGAACTTTTATTTACATAGACTTTTTGTGTTAATGCCTAGATGCGACGGCAATAGTGCTATACCGTGTTGACGGGATTTGAGGAGAGATGCCACATTGCATTGCAGGATGGCGTAGCATCGTTTGTTCCGAATGGGTAGTTGTATGTATGACAAGCAAAAATGCCCTAAAGCTTGTGTTCTTCGTTAGGGCTACTCGAATCGAATTGCTCGGTTCGAACAATTTTATTGTTTACGAGATGCTCCGTACCGGGGCAAATTCCACTGGAATGACATTTTGGAGCTTAATTTGTAGTTGTACATAGCTGTAATGTTTAAAATATCATGACTAGCCGCAGATACCCCTATCTTAGGATTTTGAGGGGAGATGAATCTAGGGTTGGTTTACGTCCTGAAGAAAGTCTAATTAATTAGATTCAGGCTGGACCGGTCCTCGACATGTTTAATGATGATGAATCCTGGGAATCGATATTTAGTTTGGGGAGCTCCAAACCGTAATGTTGACTGGTATATAGAGGCTGTAGACAGGCCGGGGTTTTGGCGATTCTAAATCTATGGATATATCGATATTAAGGGTCTGTTAGGGTGCTGGCCCCAGTGTCTATGAAGCTACCACACCTGTAACAGAACATCTGCGAAAGATCGAAGAATGACGTCATATGACTATATTGTGCCCTACTCTCCGCCCGCTGTCGCGGTGAAGATAGGAAGGTGGAACCACATGCACATCCAGCAGATTGAGGGGATGTAACATAAAATCTTTTCTCAAATGCCGCTTTTTTTGTTGTCGTGGGGGATCGACAGCTGGAGGGTCTCCTTTTCTTCGGATACTTAAGTGAGTAGCTATCGATAGTCATATACTGGGCTGCAGAGGGTACTTACCATAGGGGAAAGGGGTGCGTCTTCTGGGCCGGCTATCAGATAACAGTCAATCTTAAATTAGGCTTCGTAGCAATAAACCTATCGTAAAGGGCCGTTAAGACATATTTGAGGGACAAGAGGTTCCTCAAAGCCCCAAATCCAATTTCCTACGGTAAGTAGTTACGTGTTTGAGGTTTTGATCGAAAAGTGGGTTGAAATGTATGTGTTGTATGCACAGCTTGCATAGTATGAATCGTGCTGGATTTGATAAGCTTTGGGTGGTTCTGGCCTGGTAATATACTGTCTACTGCTGAAAGTCTGCTTAATCGGCAGCTATTCATTTTTTTATCCCTCACGTGGCAGAATAAATTATTGAGCCAGCCTTTCAGGGCTTCTATTGCAGCATAACTTAGCTAAGGTGAGCCCGAAGCATGCATGTGAGTAGATCTAGTCTGGTCTCATAGCTCTACTTAGCTCTGTATGCGCAGCTAACATAAGTCCGCTGAATGATAAGTACCCAGTCTCAAATGCGTCCTGTTGCTCCCTGTGGCCCTTGAGCAATTGAGCAGTCGTGAGTCGAAACTTGAAGACACCGCCTTTGGAAATACCATTGCTTCATTGGTCTCCAACTACGGGTCATGGGGACATACCTTTGTTCCACTCGAAAAACTCAAAAATCGAAAAATCTAATATTGCAACAGCTTCAACACAAAAAAGGGAATTCTCAAAGTGAGAAGAATTATATTATTTACTTATATACAAATAGATTACATTTCATAATTAAGGCCATGTAATCGTAGCAGGAGGTGGACTAACAGATTAACGTGCAAACTGTTTATATTATAAATTTCATGAGAATGGCGAGGTTGCAGGCTGTATGATTTAGGTGTTGTAATTTGGGTGTGCACAACACAATCAACAGCCTGCCCGCCTGTGAACTGCTTGTTCTGCTGCCTGCTTGCAGGCAGCCCAACAGTTGCAGCTGGCTGGAACAAAATTGTGTTGTTCACTATCTACCAGCCGGTCGGCCGACCAGCCTTATAACTCTACCAAAATTTATTTTTTATTTTAATTCTAAAATATATGCTTATATACACTAAGATCTAGCTTCTCAAAATAATATATCCAATCCTGGAATCAAATCATATCTGCGGCGCTAGCTGCAGCGATCTTATTAAGATTATTGCAATTAAATTTTTTATTAATTCGTTTTTTCGTTTGCGAGTGGTATAAAGTCTTTATGACTCTCCAGACTTCCTTTTTCTCAACCTGCAGGCCTGGTGTTGTTCGCCATTTTGATGAAATTTACGATATGGACAGTCTGCACATAAGTCAATTTGTTAGTCTACTTTTTGCTACGATTATATGGCCTTAATTATGAAATGCAATCTATTTGTATAAAAATAAAATTTGTGCTGAATAATGTCAACACGTCTGTGCGGGAAGATCAAACATGAGTATTTACGTCGGTTAATTCATTCGGTCGTCCTATGGCCAGAAACCGATTTTTTTTCGCTGCGAGAACCTGCAATGAATCTCCGCTCAGAGGGGTTTAATGTTACATGCATACATGCTGAGAAGCGAAAATTTAGAACGTAATACATACACATGTTCTAACTAGCTGTGCTAGCGCTCAAGCTTGATATTTACCAGGGGAAAGTCGTTGGGGAAAAAATTGAAGCCCCCCTTGCAGCTTGGAGTAGCGGTCTGTGGTTTGTGCGAGGGTGCTGGGCATACGCCGCGCCGTGTGTCCCCCTTGCTTGAGGCCAGCTGTGAGAGCTGAGTTAAGTGAGAGATGGTCGACGCGCAAGTTGAGGAGTCTGACGAGACAAGGTTGGCATCTCACTATCCCTGGTTGAAAAAGGTCCTATTTCGAATGACGGTGATACTCATGCGGCTTCCTGTCGCTAGTAGAGACAAGAACCCAGGGGCATATCTATCGATTATTGCCGTGAAACCAGATCCAATCAAGTCCTGCCCTAGATCGTGAGCGTATAAAATCTCCTTTCCAAAAACATTGTAAAGCGGAGCCCTAAATGAACCTAATCCCGCACTTCCGTCCCCTTCCCCACCTTTAAATCTCTAAGTTTTGATATAATCGTTCCATGGACAGGCTTTTAACACCAGGAGCCATTTATCCGGGTCATATTTTCCCGGTGGCAAAATTGCTGAAGTAATCAACCACGCCCTTGCGATAGCCCATGATACAGGGAAGATTAGATTCGGGCTTTGATATCAGGAAAGCGGTTTGTGAAATGATGTATGCATGTATGTCTACCTTTGTGGTCGCGCAAAACCTAGCTATTGATTACGAAATTTAGAAGCGACCATCGATCTCCACCCACAGCCGCAGCGCACACTTGTTCGCTTGAAATGCGTTCTTTTAGCCGTCTGGTCAGAACCGGCTAAAGTATCACGAACGAACTTACACCCATAACGTATCCATAGATTTTCAACTGACCAATTACGAAACATATTACAACAACCAAAATGCTCCACAAGTATTTGCGCGGGTTTGTCTACATGTCGAGAATCTAGATCTAAGAACTAGTAAGTGTCTAGCTGCTTCTATCTGAAAGTTCTGCGTAACTCTTGCGTTAACTATTCAAAAGGAAGGGTTTTAAATTTCCCTCCTCCTCAGCCGACTACAGTGCAAGAGGGCTCGCTTATCCGTCGGGACGGGCTTAACCTTGCAAAATTATTTTTTGATCATTAGCTTGTCAAGGTTTCCGCCGACAGGCAAAATTATGGATGAATATAGGATATGAATTGCGCATTCATCCCAGGGCTCCAATAGAAAGAAAGTACGAGACAAGGAGTGGCACCAAAAAACGCAAGGGGACAGGGGATACGATAAAAATACGATAAATTCGGTGAACTTGCATATATCCAACAAGGTCGACGGGTTGGCGCCGAGGAGAAGAAGACCGTGTGTGCGCCCATTCTACTGGGTACAATATGTCTACTGAACGAGTCCAAAAACATGATCCTGACAAGGAGCAAAGGAGGTCAAGACACGCCGAGTGAAGGCCCGTGTAGAAGGGTATTCAACCAAGACTTATAGCCTACGTTTCTCCCTCTTGTTTCTTGAATTCTTGTCTCTCTTTGGCCTTCTTCTTTCTATCTGTCAGTTATGCAATTTTAGCGTCGGCGTTTTTAAGGTAGTGGAGACCTTGGTAGCTTAGGCGCCTTGCAACAGGGAGTCGAAAGTTTTCTAATACCTATCTCAATATCAACACTGCGTAGACGACATGAGTGAAGGACGCCCAGTCGCCCCTCCCTCGGGGGAAAATCGTGGGCCGATAACTGCAGCGATAGTTATAACATTCACAGCCTTCGCCTTGGTGGTTGTATCATTACGGGCTGTGACAAGATTCATCATTATTCGGCGCCCGGGATTAGAGGACTACTTCTTGGTGATAGCGATGGTAAGTTTCTCGAGGTGGTCCTGACCGACATTTATTATGTGATATATATTAACACAATCCTGGGCACAAATAGGCCGCCTCTATAGTAACAGGTATCTGTCAAGTTTTCCGTGAGTATATCAATATAAATTTGTAACTTCGCCAAAAGATCCCGGCAATTAACCTGGCCGAGTATTGTAGAAGTCCAATATGGTACCGGGAGACATTTTGCAGAAGTTGATCTGGCAGACTGGAGTACTTCTCTCAAGGTATGATTTCTATCCAATGAATTCGTTGCCCTTTGTCAGTTTGAATATAGATTCTAAATCTGCTTGCCTGCTTAGTACCTATTTGCTAGCATTGTCGCCTATAACTTCAGTCTTACCCTCACCAAAACTGCAATTCTGCTCCAGTACCTCAGAATCTTTACCAGCAAGGTGTTCAGAATTGCGGCATATGTAATGATGTTTATAGTTTTTGGGTATGCGACCGAGGCTATTTTAACAGCAATCTTCAATTGTGTACCCGTGGAGGCGTTCTGGACGGGTGACCCTGTGAGTTTTGAACTTTTGGATATCTAACTGTGACAAAGTCGACTAATGATAGTTTTAATATAGACTGCTAAATGTATCCCACGAGAAGCTCTGTGGTTCGCTAATGCCGGCCTCAACATCTTCACCGACTTCAGCATCGCCATTCTTCCACTGCCCGTTATTATCAAACTCAACATGCCGAAGAGCCAAAAGATCCCGCTTATGATGATTTTTGCACTTGGTTTCTTGTAAGGATGAGTTTTGGCGGCTTTTATCCAAGACAAAAAGGCTAACTTTTAATTGAATAGTATCTGCATCGTCTCCATCCTCCGTCTTCGCTTCCTGATTATCCTCTCAAAATCCACGGATCCAACATGGGATCAGCCTGCAACTGCTTATTGGTCCGCTATAGAAATGAACATCTCGATCGTCTGCGCCTGCCTCCCGGCCCTCAAGCCTCTTGTCTCGCTCGTCGCCCCATCCATCTTCGGTACAACTGCTGGTGGGTCTCAGCCACCTAGTTATCGAGATTATAGGAACGGATATGGTAGCAAGAAAATTAGCAGTGGTGGTGGCGGGCGTGTCTTCTCTGATAAAATTAAAAGGAGCAGAAACAATAACATGGGCATCACAACCACGGATGAAGAGCTAGAGATGGGCTTCCGAGATGTAGGGATCTCTGGTGGAAATACCCAACAACCGAGATACAGCACAAAGATCAGTGGCGAAGTCGTAAAGCCATTTTATAATAACTCGAGCTCAGTTCATGGGAAGCCAACATTGGTGCAGTTAACTTCTGGGACATCTATGGGAGGGATAAAACAAACGACGGTGATTGAGCAAAATATAGAGATCACGGGGAGGGAGAGGGATAGAGATAGTGGCAGCGAAACAGAAAGCTTGAGGAAACTTGTTCACGCTCCCGCAGCCAAAGTCGGTGAAGCTTTTGGGAAACGGTAGATTGTTTTAAATGTGTACTGTACAATTAGTAATTTTTTTCGTTGGTGTATAATTGCAGCGCTTGGTGTTTATAGGGCAATCGATTTGCGGCCAGGGCATCTTTTTTATGTATCATCCGATCCTGGGTTCGGGAATCAGTTAGCTAGTCTAGCAATTTAACAGAAATATATCTAGGAAATATGCTCTTTTACAACGTCAGGGTTTGTTGCCATTGGAAATTAAAATTTATATCCTATCGCGGCGCCACTTGTTAAAGCTTTAGGATTGAGTCAACTACTTTGTAATGTAGGGGTGAGATTGTGCACGTATAGAAGGTTGGTTCTACGTCGCTCCGCAGCCGTGGTGGCGACGCCCGGTAACCCTGGATATGGACATTAGCGATTTTGAGTTTTCGATGGAGATATTAACTTTGAGTCCATCATGATATCGTGCTTGCAGTGACCCCTTTTTAATTTACCCTGTCAAATGCGCAAGAAAAAACTTTCAACGGTACGAGCCAAAAGAAAAAAAGATTAACAGCTCTCACGTATGAAGTTGGATCGATCTTGAACTTTGGCCGACGCGTTTAAGGTCACTGTTCTTATCTAACAGTTGTGGCTTACGAGGCTAGGGGCAATATACGTACTGGATACAAAGCTGGGTAAACTCATTAGCCTTCCGAAACCAAATCTGCAGGACACCAGGATATAGAATTTTCAAAGCCGATAAGTAGTACAAAAAGATTTACCCCATTTAAAACAGGGGAGAACCACGAGACCAGGCAGAACTGCATAGTAAGCAAACACCTACATATGCACTCACATGTGCCTTAGTGATATGATCCATTGTATCATGCTAATCTTGTGTCACCCTTAATTCTCGTTGAGTTGAGAGCTCTAAGTCTGTGCTAGTTTTATGCATGCGACCGCGACATATTTCGAAACATCTTACTCATAGCTACCCAACAAACGTTTAAACCCTCCCAGTTCGAAACATCACCAACTCCATAGATATCCATAGACCATAGCAAAAATTGAGGGAGATGAAATCAACAAACTAATGAGGCTTAAATTTCGCCGTATAGTTGCGAGAGCTAAGCTTTCACAAGGGGCTACAGAGTCAGCTCTCTATATAAATCTAATTCAATTAAGTTCGTGATTTCGAGTTTAGACACCCGTATAGTTGATTCCATGTGAAATCTGCCCGGGAAGATCCGACACACGATGCATACCGTGGCACAGCGACAGAGATCTGTTGCTTATTTCTCAGAGCACTGCCCTGAGAATTGATGATAGATATCAAATGTTAGATCGTTGATGCACCGTTCGGAGGGCTGCCAGGTTTATTCGTTTTCAGTCTCAGTGTAATATATGCATAGGCGAGATGCGTGTACAAAGATGACACCGTTCGAATAGGATATATATTGATGGCGTCTATAGCCTTGCTTAATCCTAGTTACGGAAACTATCGGAATTTGATTTGATTTACAGTTCTTTATAGTTCGTAACGATTACGTCAGCTATCAGTGACCGAGGGTTGATGTATAGCTTGCAGGATCGAAGGCTGTAGGCCAATACGAATATTTATTGCTGGTGCGATGGGAAAGAGAAACGTCGCGTCGGTTATTGTTTCGTGAACGCGATCATGACAAGTCAGGTGACAAGTAATGCTCGGATGTTGAGTTGACAGCGTATTTTGGATGAGTCAATGCAGCTTTGGGCAGTGGCTGCTCACTATTCACATGAGCACGGCAGATTGCCATATGCTCCCAATTCTAGAGTACGCATAGATGTTCAAGATATAGAAAGATTTTTAAAACAAAGGCCGCTTGGAAAAAACTAGAATTTGATAGCTTGTGCTCAATTCTAAATTTTCATCTCGAGTAGACGGCACTAGCCGCTATAATGGCTAATGCCGTTGTGGTTCTATGGGATATATCAAACTGGATAATAATTTAAGATGTCATTGATATGTTGGAGTTCTCAAGGTCATGATATATGTACAAAAGTACATATTCATGGAATGAATACGCGAAAGCCATGGGTCTGTGGTACCGTATCCTTTGGTCATACATTGGTCCAG
Source organism: Arthrobotrys flagrans (assembly GCF_004000055.1). Taxonomy (NCBI): domain Eukaryota; kingdom Fungi; phylum Ascomycota; class Orbiliomycetes; order Orbiliales; family Orbiliaceae; genus Arthrobotrys; species Arthrobotrys flagrans. Next base: position 4,293,489 of record NW_027137556.1, read on the forward strand.
TGACTATGTGACTCTCAAGGAATTTAGGCCACGGGAAGATTTTGGAGCATATCCAAAAACTGGTACACTAATATTGTGGCGTCGTATCCGATAATCCGACATGCAAACTTGGATCCGGATAGAGATGCATCACATCGATCGATGGGACTGTGAGCTCCGAGTACATATAACAATTGTACAAGCCCACAATGATATAATGGTGGGTTTGGAGGGATATATGCATCCTATGTGCATATTACCGCTATAGCTCTAGTAGTTACTAGTACTTTGCCTAGGAACGCCTACGTCTAAAGAGCGCTTCCTATTGGTTCTACCATCCTGTGTCCTAGATATACTTCCTACGGGTCAAATTTTTATTTTTATTTTTATTTTTGTTTTTATTTTTGTTTTTATTTTTGTTTTTATTTGTATTTTTTTGGCATCCAGGGAGGGTAAGAGAAAGGAATTTGAGGGATTCAGCTAAGGCCGGAACTTGACTCAAAAGTTTTTGTGGGCCTGACATACGTGCCACCAACGTGCGCCCAAGTAGCGAGCACTAGTACAGGTACATCTGGACCCAGCCTGACTTTAATCCTCCATTGGTGGAACAGGCCCGTTTGCACGACCGATAGGCCAATTGAAATCAGGTCAAGGAGGACTCGAAATTCGAATCCTAAGATCCATACCTGTGCCATGTGCATATGTAATATCAGCTGAATCCAGAGATCCTATATAATCCTTTTAGTTGTACTGCAATTGTCACAATTGCACATGTATTTGTACTATCGGAGTTAACTATTAGTCGCTCAACAACTTTGCGAGCAATTGGCCTCCTTTACACATACGATCGACCGATCCAAAGAAAATAGTTGGGGTAAGCCTCTGCGCATGTACATCCGTGAATTCCAATGCAATGAGGCGTCTGAAACGTGGTAGCGCTGTGGTTTTCGGAGTTGCTACAAGATTTTCTTGTGCAACTTTCCTATTGGCTGATCCGACCAGGAGGCTGCCGCAGATCAATGCGATCCTCGAACCCTGGTTCCCTTAGTGGGTTATCACGTGATTGAAGCGAAGCAAAGGAGGGCGGTTCCAACAAGGCGTTGGCTGAGAACTGTGTTGGCGATTTTAGCGGGGAAATTCAAGCCCATTGTTCGTACTCGCTCCTTGTCATACGGCACCGCCTACCAGCGTCTGCGGACTCAGGGAGCTCCTGTATGCTCGCGGCAAACAATAATATTGTTTGCTTCACAGGTCGTTTGCATGGGGATCAAACATAAAGCAGCCTATACCTGCGCATGAATCCACTCCATGCGCTCGTCTGTTTAGCTGCGCAGCGGACAGACCTTGCATGTGCCTCGACATCCCCGGGTTTGCTTATAATATACGCGCCGCATTTCGATCGAAGCTCTAATGTATTTAATATTAGCGGAGTGGATCTGACATGGTTGAGATGAGATGCCCTGCTGTAAGTCTTGACGCTAATTTGAAGTTGAACCAGCATCCGGATACGCTTTGCATATGCCATGTATCGATGTAGCTTAGGGGTCTTGTGCCATATTCTAAGGGTTGAATCAAGGTGGGCCAAAACCGGCAGCCATTGTCACTGCCTCGTCGAATTTGTGTTATTTTTTAAAAAATGATTTCTCACTGGGCTGAGGGTTTAATGGCTCTGAGTTCTCGGGTCCAACCTTGCTCAATCTGTCCTAGACCGGTCTTCGTTTTTAAGGAGATTGTTGGATTGCGCGGCGCAGAACGCTGTTGCTAGTTCCTCAAAAAAATGATCCAGCTTTATCACTCTAGCTAACTTCCTGGCTGTGCAGCTGTCAAGGATTTCATTCGTCGAAGATCTCATTATCAACGTTTAGAGCAATGTCGAATCACAGTTTCACTGCGTATGGGGCTTTGCGGTTGTTTCTTTTAGACAATACTGCTAGACCTGGTCAGAGCCCAAGTGTACTCTCAAATCGGACCAATTAATACGCCCCTCAAGCTCCATCTCGCACTCGAATACGTCGGATACCAAGCACATCGCTTAACAAGTAAATTACACTATGTCATATAGAATCCTAGAGCGACCCGACAACTTGGATTCGATATTTTGGTATGCCTGCCAAGCCAAATTCCGGGGCACTTGTTACTGTACAAGCTGCGGTGTAGGGTGTAACTATAGGCGAACCCCTGTACGTATTGAATTCACATTGATCGAATCCACGCCATAGCTATGGTGGCTTTACTCGATGAACTTACCTACTCAAATACCTTTGATCAAGGTTATTTCCTAGAGCCTCATATCCTCGTTTTTGCATCTGGCACAGACAAATCCCTGGCAGTTGGGTGGCATGATTCACGCTCGCATGTGCACATCAGACTTCATTGGTCCAAGCAAGGTTGTTTCGAAGATTTGGCACCGACTCTCTGAAAATATCGCCTGTAGGGCCAAGCAGCAGAAGCTGCTTAGGGGTGTATATCCTTGCAAGGTACTCTCAATACTCGCTGCCAAAGCGCGGCGTAGGCGAATATGCGGTTTGGTTTGTTACTGGCCATGCTTAAGGGCTACACAGCTTTTGGGTTTTCCTGCACTTCTTTGCGAACGCTTAGTGGCGATACCCTGCCCTGTCCGCCCGCCGCGATTGCGGCACTGACGCCAGAGATGTTGGCTTTTCATCACTCCTTTCGAAATCTTGTGACCGCTAACACGACCAAATACTCATTCATACCTCTCACATCCGATGTCATGAGGCAAAGACCGCCAAATTTACAAATTATATCCATATCGGCATGGTCCATCTGTGGCACGATGCAAAAGCAATCATGGCATCCATTGTTCAAGAACAATGGGTATAAATTTGACTTCTTGCCAGTTCAAATACAGCCATCCCTATCCATTCATCATTACATTATCTCACTATCTTTCAGACCATTCACAGCCCTATAATTATCTTATTAATCTAATTTTTTGCTACATTTTCTACAACTAGCTACGCCCATAGCATCTGAGTTTATCCAGGTAACTCAAGAAGGGACAGTACATTTCCCGAGCCACCCAACCATACACGGAGTAAGTACCCTTCCTAAGGGGCCCCAACTTGTAATTGCAGCCCTTATCATTCTTTGACCAATGCCAACTCATTGTTTGCCACGATTCGTTAGTTCCAAGCTCTTGCACAATCGATTCTTAAATTTTCAATAAATTTTCAAAGAAGAGATAGCACAAATCATGTATTCCACGAGTACTAGCAACAGATCCCCCCCTCAGTCTCGCTCCGGTTCGCCATGGTACTCCAGATTCCCTGACCTCGATCCAGCGGATGATTACTCGCAGAACTGGCCCCCACAAATGCTCAGAATTGCCGACCCCGAGATTTGGCGTATCGTCCTTCTTCCTAAAACCGGCCGTAGTCCATTGGATCCCACCGATCGAAGACAGAGCGAGCGTGTAGAGTATCTTGGACAAGGTATATTGATGGCCCTCGTCAGCGATGTTCTATACACCGAGTTTATCGAATATAGCGAGATTGACCTATCCGTAAGTCCCGCCCAAGTTCCCTCAAACTAAGCTCGAGTATCGCAGGTTGCGATGTGATTTTACCAGGACGATCTTTTTGTACTCGCGACCACGTGGGTTCATAGCATATTAACTCTTGCCGTGGACAATAGGCAATGCGACAAGCTCTCCTCGATCCTGCCGTTCTTTCAAACGTCTGCCAACGAATTGATCTTCCACAGTATCTTCCAACTTCCCCGTCGGATCGTTACTTAGACGGACAGTCCTTCGCTTTACTTTTCGAAGCATATATTGGTGGTCTCTATCATGATCGTGGAGCGGAAGGTTACCCAGGACTCCGGGACTGGTTCTACTTTTTGATAAAACCCTATGCTATGATGTGTAAGAACAACTACGACCAATACACTGGTTCCCACCACGGTAGCCACAATCCTCAGTTCGCTTCTCCGTCTCGGCGTGGGGGTTATAGCTCATCTGATTACCCCGGCTACGGACTCGTGGACCCATCTATGATTGCTCGCCCTGGTACTGCAGCCCCAGACTTCGGGACGTATGGGACATCCCATGGTGCCGGTCGAGGTGCAGGTGATTATATCAAGGAACTGAAAGAATTCTGTGAAAAAAGACGTTGGGCCCAACCAGTATATGCGGATATAGATAATGCGAAAAGCGGTGACTTTATAGAGTGGTTTAGTACCGTTAGCATTGACGGCGATCTGATAGCAGAGTCTACCGACTGGGCTAAATCAAAGAAGATGGCTAGGGCTATGGCTAGCAAGGTGGCGTTGAATAAATTAAGGAATCTCTAGGGTCTAGGCCTAAATCTGACCAGTAACCAAGAGGCCACAGTGGTGGATTGAACTTGAGATCTTTCAGGTACGACTCTTTTGTTGTTCTCTTTCTTATTCTTTTTAACGCCCTATTTCTTTTTTTTTGAAAACGGGTTTATTTAACTATTACTCCTGCTTTAAATTCCGACTTTAATTGCTTCATTGCGCCCAGTGGTTTTAAGATTGAACTGTTGGGCTTTTTGTTCTCCCTTTCTGCGATGTGTCGACCACATTCATATCCCATCGTTCCCCTAGACCTTATATTAATTTTGTTGACCTAGCACGTACACATGATGTTTTTTTTTTTTCGCTTTTTGTTTATCCGTTCGTTCCAAATTAGTTAGCAGCAATGTTCCAGTGTTCTTCCAAATATATATCAATATCTTGCATGCCCTAGAGCTGGATAGACAATATGACTACGCCCATGGCCAGCGCTAGTACTCCTGCAACCACCGAAATACACTCACCTTCATATGTGGAAGCTGAACAACGAAGTAGCTGGATATCCACCACTACCTTAGGAGATTTAAATCGTTTCCACCAATCGCATTAATAATAAATCCTCGCTTCTAGTTTATTCTGGGGTCCAGGTTGTGCGGTAAGGCAGAATACGAATGTCTCGCATCTTGCTGTGCCAGAAATCCAATACACAAATTTGCGTTGGAGTACGATCCAAAACCCTGAGCGTGTCCCGAAAAGTCGTAGGGCCTAAGGCTTAGCCTAGCCCATAGCTACTGCGGAAGTTAATGGAAATTATTACGCAGAATCCATGGTAAGGTGGTCAGAGTTGAGTCCCAATAGATTGTTATATTGTTTCTTTGAAAGGAAACACTGTTTGTATCAACTCCTTTACACCTCACTCAACAAACGGGCTCTCCTGCTGCTCCAGCCTTGCATGTGGAGACTCCACATCGTCTCTCATCTGTTATTAACGATATTTTATGAGATCTAGAAGGGCTTCTTCTGTTTAGTTTGGTGTTTCCCCCCACGATACTTATGATATCACTTTTAGTGCAGGAGACTTGCGAGAACAATAGAAGTTTCGACGAACATGCATACTATTTAGCAAACGTACACAAATACGATCTGATTTTGTGCCCCAGATTACTAATTTCCATCCAAATTACTTACTACACTCAGCTTGCCGTGGAAGATTTGGTACCGAAAGACCACGCTCAGAGGAGTTCATGTGATTTGGCCTTTACGGCGAAGGGACGGCGCAGACGTTTGCCTCAAGTTCTTTTATTTTCAGTTTGAGAGACTTTTATAGATGTTTCTATTTTTATTTACTCGCTAATATTTATAGGAACCACCAACTTATGGCGAGTCTGAAGACGCTGTGCAATTCATGGAAGAGTATATTGATGAAGCAGCTGAGATTTTAACAACACTTGAGCCGGAGTATGATGGAGCTGCCACTCTCAAAATGGTTAGAGGACTCGCCGATAATAACGTTAAACAAGCCATGGCAATGGTTATGTACGACAAGGAGTGGAGATTCGAGGAAGTTGAAAGGATCCTCAGAGCGAGTGTTCGGTAGGTAGACAAACATGGTTCAAATCAGACTTCATTCGAGTTGAAGGCAGATATAAATTCTAACGGCAGTTGTGAGTAGTGTCGATATTTATACTACAGACGAGGAACTCGCTACGACCCCGTTGCCAGGGTGTCGGTCGCGGTTGTGGCGTGGAAGATTATCAGGATATTATTGACCCGGAGGAGTCTTCGGGCTGCGGAGAATTGTGCACCGCTATTAAAGACAAATATATGCAATAGAACAAATTTACAAAATAAACTACTTCTATAGTTTTCATTCGCGGAAGACCGCAAAAAGGAAGGGAATTTAATAGTACTGTAATGCGCAGTCTCGTAACCATATTTGTGTATTGCGGTCACCAATTTTAATGCCATCGAATTTCATCCCGTAGATATTGACGTTTCATAGAAGTAGGGATACATTTGAGAATCGTGTTGGATAATGATGAAGTTGCTGTAACGAACGTCTATATCATACATTGGCAATTCAAGTTACCTAGACATCCGTAAAGCCACCAATGCGAGAGAAATATCCCAGAAATATTTCCCATCAGGAACCGGTAGTTTCTCAGCTGCAGCTGCAAACCTCGATAATCGAGACTCGGGTCCCTTGTTATCACAAGCAGTAATAACAACTAGTTTAGTCATAGCCTCCTTACTAATAGTACATCCAGATTTATACATATCATTCAAAATCTCCGCATTATTGCTAGTATAATTGCGATGGAACGTAATAAAAGCCCCATGTCCGTCCCCGTTCGGGTGGCAAACAGTCGGATCAGTTCCTAACTTCTGCGACTAATCTCTCGTAGCATTTATCTGAAGGGAGTCGTGGGGGTGTAGTATTTCCTTCATTCTGGCTATTGACATATTGGAAAATCCGGTGTCTCCGGTGTCTAAGGGGGGGGTGTCGGGGTGCTCTGTACAGACAGTTCAAGATTTCGATCATGATATTGAGTTGAATTTCAAGCAATTTGATGCGTCTTTCATAGGCTTCCTTTCTTTCGGATCCTAGTGCGGCTGTGGCGATAGGACGTATTCGTGGACGGGGAACTCTTGTTCTCCCACGACTAATGTAATGTCTGGTGGGGCGAAGGTGTAAAATGGGGTTCTGAGTGTAAGATGCGCATAAGTTTTGAGAGCTTGAACTAGCTTCGAAGCTAAGCTTGAACACAATAAATTTTTTAAATCAAAAAGTGGCTTACTCTTTAAAAGACATGTTTCTTAGAGATGTCACCGTTCGATGCTTAGACAAACCGGGTAGTGTCCTCGATGTAGTGCAAGACTTGAGGTTTAATTTAAATACTTGGTAGCGAACTAAAAGAATATAAATCTGTAAATCCTTATAATTTTTTATCTTGGTCATTTATCCATCCAAGAGGATTCTTGTGTAGTAGCTTGCGCTGCCATTTTGGATTACTGCCCTAAATGCTATATGGGAGGAATTGTTGCATTTCACCGTAACGCGCGTTGTCTGCCAGGCCATCTAGCTTTCTGGGCCCGTTCGAATTCTAAGTCACGGATGCCATAGTTAAGATCAAAATACGTATGAAAAGACTCGTATTCTTTGACACGAGATTTCGTCGCTAAGGGTATCGATTACATAAGTATTATTCATCACGGCCTCCATTCTTCATGTCTTTTCTCTGGTGGGTCCAACCGAGGGCCTTCGAGTCATGGCGGGGGATATCAATATTCAAGTCGATTCGAATTGGACTTATCGATAGAATACTTCTAGAAGCGAATTCGAAAGCATCTTCTCTAATATCAATTTGGCGACAATATCACTGATAAAAAACTACCAACTTGGTGATGCAATCGTATCCAAGGCATATAAACTCTGTGCAACATTGAGATCGGCCAAAGGCGATATAAATCCATGCACCCCAGCTGTGTACACAGATTCCCGTGTTTCAATACTTTAATTCCCAGCTGCAGCCTTGACACGGCTAACCACTCTTCCGATCTACTGATCCATTGGGAGCTCAAATGCACTGACATCCACCAAGCCAGATAAATTAGTCCAGCAGCCGACAACCAAAGCACACAAACATCCTCGGCTGGTTTGCCCGGAAAATGCGCCTAAACCGATTCAAGCGAGACACATCCTCAACCTCACCTCATTTTCCAGCCTCCTTGATTTCCAGAACATCCCCAAGAAGGCCTAGCCTCATCATGAAGCCCATTCAAAAAATGCGCCAGACAGCGGAGCGGCAAGGGAAGCCCGCTGTGTTGGCCAGTGACTTTGCATGGACAAGTTGAAATACCTATGAAAATCGACTCAGAAAAGGAAAACCCCAAATTTGGAACATCACACCCTCCAGGCGCTCTTGATGGGAAGTAGCTCCAGGTCAAATCAGGCTCTTGAATTTCTCACCTCCTGATTCTATTACACTCAAGATTGTTCTGCCTATGTTATGCAATACCCTGCTGCCAATGGCCAGTGGCTTGAAATCCTTGATATCACCATCACCAAGGAAAAATGAGAAGGAAAAAAAAAAAAAGCTAGTCTCGGGGTTTAGCCAACCAAGACCTGCCATGCTGCGCTGAGAGGTGAGCGCAGAGCTACATCGAGCTAGTAGCGCCCACCTGCCAGGCGTTCGTGTTCGGAATCAAGAAACCGAGAAACCTCCTTCCCAGCCCTACGACTTCCTCAGTTGCAGTGAGTCTAGTACTTAAGTGTTTCTCCCGCCACAAGTACATTCTTTTTTTATTTTTGATTTCTTCTTCTTTCTTCTTATCGACAGATTCTTGTTAAGATATTGTGGAGGACATATAGAGACAGGGACCGTGACCCATCGCACACCTGTGACCTCATCACGGCTCAAACGCAGCTTCCCTGCTCGTCGTACATACAAACACCTTCGAGTTCTCCATACAGCGGTACTCAAACCCGAGTTTACTTTATCACGACTTGATCTCTCTCCCGCCCCGCAGTTTCACCAATTTCTTTTCCATCGGAGTATTCATTCCAGCAAGCTGTTTTCGACTCGATTTCACTTTTACCAAATTCCGCACCGGCGAAAAAGACCTGGGACGAACATTAAGATCTGGGACAGAACATTCATTTCGTACGTGCGACGGTTTTGCTGCAGGTAACCTTCATCTGGGAAGCAAGCAACCCTCGACTTATAGCTTAAGGGTACCGAAAGTCTCGACTTTTCACTTTCAACTTCGAACGGTATAAAGAGAGACGGGAGATAAAAGGGGGTGATACATACATTCAGGGACCATTTCTAGCTCAGCTCATTTCGCTGTTCGTCAACGAGAATTCGAATCCGTCAATACTGCCCTTTCAGCGACGGCATAATACGGCACGGTACTCGTCAAGGACATTTATTGAGAAAAACTGTAACAACACCACAACACACCTCTCATCCTCTCCAAACATCCCTATCACGATCCAAATTCACGGCTTCATCACCTTTATATATACTTCTTAGGTACTCACCAAAGTTAACTTATATTACCCAAACCAAGAAGGAGGAAAGAGATAAAGAGAAGAAAAAATGCATCCAACAAACCTCCTCCTCCTCTCCCTCTCTATATCCACAGCCACAGCATCCCCATCTCCAATCTGGAACCGTCTTTTAACATCCCTCTCCCACTACACCAACTGGGTCGATAACCCTCAATCCCCCCTCTCTTCATCCGAAGAAGGCACCCAACCACAACCAGGAACATTAGTAACCACCCACCTCCCCGCCGTCACTACAACAATATACGCCAAAACCTCCACCACTCTACCTCTCCCACCAGCCTGGGACGTCCACTACCCCGAAGAAGACGAAGATGAAGACGGAGAAGCAAATGACATAGAAAAAAGACAAGAATGCACAAACTCCGGCATCGAAAACTCCGGCTGCGGTAATTCCGGAAACTACAACACCGGCAACGGTAACTCCGGAAACTACAACTGCGGTAATGGTAATAGCGGGAACTACAACTCCGGCGATGGGTCAGCTGGAAACGGTGGAGACGGACAGTGCGGTAATGTTGTTATCTCGCAGAGTGTGGCATACGTATACCCCGCCCCTTCGACGGTGGTGGTTCAAGTCGCACCCATTACCTCTGTTGTCACGATTTATCAACCGCAGGTGTATACTACTTGGGTGGTATACCAGCAACCGCCAGCTACTACTATTATATATCAGGAACCACAAGTTGTTAGGATTGTGGCTCAAGAGACGTATGCACCACGTGGGTGTGCTTATTGGGAGAGTTTGGGGTATAGGTGTAGCGCTGGAGGAAGGGTGGAGGTTAATAAGGGGGTTTATGTCGTGGGAGGGGCGCTGTTTTGGATGCTTGTTGGGTTGTTTATGATTTAATGACTTTTGTTTTTTTGCCTCTGTTTTATGGATGATGGATGCATGGTATATACATACGTTTATGATGCATTAAGCGGTTTCTCTTTTGTTTCTCTTTTCCTTTGAGTGTATATGATGATTCCCTTTGCATAGTTAGAGCGCCGAACTAATGAATAATCATGATTCAATTGCATTATCCATGCTTCCTGTGTATTTACTTCTATACCAAACAAACCCTGTCCAATGTTACAGGAAAGGAAAGGTGTTAAAAAACGAAGCAACAAGCTATAATACACCGCTAAATCCCATCTATAACTTCGGCTCAATCTTCTTCCTGCTTTCAACCTCCTTCTTATGCTTCTTAGTATATTCCCACGCAAGCTCGCTATACCCCCACCTCTTCTCTCCATTTTCATAAGCCTGAGCACTGCTCGCAACCCTCATAGCATGCCTTGCCGCGATCCCATGGAAAATAGCACTCCCCCTCATCAACGTAAATGCGAACGCAAAGTTCATATCCGGGGCTGGATCCCACCCCGCAATATCCTTGTACCATCCCAACAACTCCACTGGCGTTGGAACTCCCGGTAGAGTTTTAAGATCGTTGTTATATTTATGAGCCGAGATTTCAGCCGGCACCGTCACCTCCGGATTAATGTAACTAAACGGCGTCAACAGATTCGCAAGGTCAGATAGTGGATGTCCTAGAGTCGATAGCTCCCAATCTACGATCCCGATGACTCTGGGCTCTGTAGGGTGGTATATCAAATTATCAATCTTGAAGTCTCCGTGAACAATTGTATTTCTGTCTTGTGGGAGGTTGTCGCCGAAGTATTTTAGCATTTCGTGGAAGTGGGGGAGGTTGCCGATGGGTTTTTTGGATTCGGCGTCGATGGTGGCGGATTGCGAGGCGTGGATTTTGGTCCAGGTGGAGATTTGGCGGCGGTAGAAGTTGGAGGGGGCCCCGTAGCTTTGGAGGTTTACGCTGTCGGGGGGGATGGAGTGGAGGAGGGCGAGGGTTTGGATTGCGGATTTCCAGCTGGAATAATATATATCGTTAGTATGGGTAGTATAGTTTGAAGGGAAGGAGAGGCCATACATTAACTTCCGGTCAGAAGCACTAACGTCTGGAATCGCATAATTCTCAAAAATACGTCCCTTCACAAATTCCATAATCTGTCGTCGCATATATAAACCGTTAATCCTTCAGGATACCACCGGATAGAATAAATAATATAAAAAGAAGACATACGTAAAACGGAGTTCCAATAATCGACGAATCCTCACAGAGAACATGCACCCTCGGCGTCGGCACCGGTGTATCCTGTAGAGAATGAAGGACCCTATATTCCCTCTCCACCGCATGGGCAGTTTTCGACAACAGCGATCCTGGTGGCTTTTTTCGCATAACATATTTTCGACCATCGCCGTTGAGGACGAGGTATGTTGGGTTGGATTGGCCGTAGCCGAACTATTATTATATAACAAATGCGTCAGCCAATTCTCTTAATAAAAAGATAGTTTCCGTAGACATAGATTTAAATATTTAGGGGTTAGTGGGAGGAAGAAACGAGGAAATATATACCTGCTTAAGCGTTATCGGTGCCCGGAAACATCGTGGAACGTGGGATATTAGGTATTTCTCCAGCGACGCAACATCGATGGGCTGGCGAACGGGGCCGACGGCTGACATTTTCAGTATATTCGAAGGAGCTCGATCTCTTCCGTTTATTCAATTATTCGTGTCTACTATTAATGTAATGCATGAGCAATGTATGCATGCATGGGGGTGTGGTTGAAAAGAAAGAGGGAGAAAGGAGGAACATCGATCGTCGGCCATTCCCTACTCTTTTATTACAATTACTTGTCCCTCCTGAGAATTTCCTCCCGAGTCCCGAGCTTCCTTAACTCGTGAAGCCTAAACCGGAACTAAGCCAATATAACTTTCGGCGACGCCGTTCGGAGGATGCTGGTGGTGTTCAGTACTGTATTAATATTAGCTATCAGGTACGGGAACAGCGACCGGTTGCAATTGGTCTGGGGTAAGCTAAGATTAATATGCATAAAGAGAGAAGCGATTCGATTTGAGCCGAGGCAAGTTTGTATTTCGTGCGGCAAAACGAACCTTGAGCTTTCGGTGGGTTTTGTTTGGGCGGTTGCACACGACCGGGACTGGGAAATGGAGGTAACCGATTGGTTGGGATTTGGGAGGTTTGCCGACGGGTTAACCACGGTATGTATGGGCTAAGAGATGGCATGTGCGTTTAAAAGCATATGCATACCCGGATATAGACACATGTTACTTACCGTAGGGGTGGGAAAGTTATGAAGCTTTTGATATCAGCCAGGGAGAGGATAGAGATATCTATATCGGTATCATGGAAGGATTTGATATCACAGCTGCCCGGCTGGTTTCTCAGCCTCGTACTGGTTTCTCAAGCAGTTCGCCAGTTGTATGGAATGTGTTGAAGCGGACTTGAGAGCTGCAATAAACTGTCTATTTCCGGCAATCGTAACGAGAACTGATATGATCTCCGTCACGGCTTCCGTTTCAGGCGATCCCGTGACCTCTGAACCTCAACCCCAACACATCAACACATTAGCACACTAGCCTTGAATATTGCACCGCCACATATGGCTGAACCCCACTATCGCCTCGCTAACCAGGCCCGAACGCTCCAGACGGGACCCATGGACCTTTCTCCATGGCATATCCTCCAAATCCCACGAAACAAAACCATCAACTGCTTCAACAGCCAACAGCAAGCTCCCGGGAACCGACTGCCCATAACATGACACACTAGTACCATGTCATCCAACTTATCCCCATCAAGCAATGAAATCCACCTAGTTCAACGCCAAGCACAGCCTTCCAACCACGCTGGGAAGCCTCATACACCCACAAGCGAGAATTCCCTAGCAGGTGCTACGGCCTCGCATGAGCGCGCAGAACATCCCCTGAAAGCACCCTCAACATCAGCCGGGTCCTCACTAAAACTCGAGACTTCAGTCAGATTTAGTAGTAGAGCTGGCGGTGGCGATGGTAACGGAGGAGGAGGGTTAAGAGAGCTTGAACATGAGGATTTGGGCGCTAAATTGTCTTATTGGCAATCCCGGCAGGAACATGTTGATGCGATCGACTTTTACAAGTTCGCTGAGAATGGAGGGACTACTGCTGGTAGTGGTATTGGTGGCACGGAAAGTACGGCAGTTGGTTCTATAGTAGATAGCACTATGGAAAGTGCTGTTAAAGATTCTGCCAAATATGCTGCTGCAGAAAATATAACACCCGCTACATCCATACTACTGTCCAACCCTCCTGTTGCTGCACAGTCTCCTGTATCAGAGAAGATGGTCACCATAGTAGGGAAGAGAATACTACCTCCACCTCCTCCACCGGCAAGGACGCAAGGTTACAACACGTCTATCACCACGGGAGGTCCCAGTGCACCGGCACTGCCCCCAAAGATACCTGTTTACACACCAAGGATTCCGCCGAAGATTCCGATATCAATAGGTAGCCAGGATATAGATGTTTCTTTCGACGACGATGAAAATTCAAATTATACGACTACTACTGCTCCTACACCTTGGACTTATAGAACACCGCTTCCCCCTCCACCTCCACGGTTATCTACTCAATCCACAAGCACAAATAAACCCCAATCTTCTTCGCCCGGTGATCCAAATTCTTCCTTCTCGTACCGTACGGAAGCAGATAAGATAATATCCAAGTACACAAAATCACTCGGCCACATTTCACCATCGGACGGAGACACCGAATCCCTACTAGCCGACATAAACCGCCAAATCGACCTAGAATTTAAAAACTCAAATCTAACAGAAGGACAAAAGATAAATGCCATCGCAAAATATGTTCACGAACGTGAAAAACTTCGGTCTTCACCACCTATCGTGGAACCGAAGACAAGGTCGTCTAGTAAGATCGATAACGCCAATCTTCGTACCTCATAACAGGTATTCTAATATAATACTTAACAGAAGACCCCAAATTCCGCTCCCCTCCTCCTTCACAACCCTCCCCCGAACGCCTCAACCTCCGCAGCACCATGACATCCATGCAAAAATCCACAATCGGCTCCCGTACATCTCTAAAACTCGGCGTCGACCTAGTAATGCGCTACTACACCTCCTCCACAAACCTAACGCCGGCACACCTAACCTCCACCATCTCCAACCTCTCCAAACCCAACGGTCTGGGCCTCGCAGAAGTCTCAATGGGCTTCAGTTTCATCCACATGTGCATCCGTCTCAACAAACTCGAGCTAATAAAAGAACTAATCGAAGTTGGTGGCGCGAATTTAAGAGATTGTGACGATAAAACTCAGACGTTGATGAGGAACGCGATATGGTATGCTGATGCGGAGATGGTGGAGTATTTGATATCTAAGGGGGAGGATATAAACGCCCGTTCCCATCATGACAGTATTTCACCACTTCATCATGCAGTAGCGGCACATAACCTCGGTGCTTTGAGGGTACTGGTAAAATCCGGCGCGGATGTTAACGCAACGATTAGAAAGAATAGAAAGGATATAGCGTTAATATGCCGGAAGAAGAATACTGATCCAGATACAATGGTGGAGATATTACAGACACTTTTGGCCTACGGCGGGAGAGTTGCGAAGTCTGCGGATGGAGGGATAACGCCTGCGTTATTGACGGGTGCGACGGGTAACGAACGAGTATTGGAGATACTAAAAAACATGGGGGTGGATCGGGAGGATATCAACAAACTCCGCGACTTTGCCCTCTCCGCTGCGATCCTGTATAATGATGTCACGAAAGTCCAGAAACTTATTGAAGAAGGCTACGACCTAAATCAACGCGATATATTTCGGTGGAGGCCATTGGATTCGGCGGTCAGTTATAAAAGGGGGAAGATTGAAGAGATATTAGCAGCTGCTGGAGCGTTACCGGCTAGTAAGAAGAGGGATATGGAGAGGAGGAAGAAGAAGGGGAATGGTACGGAGGATGGGGGTGAGGAAGAAAGGGTAAGCTCTGATTGGAGTTAGGCTGCTATTGGGGATAGAAGTGATCCGGAGGGATAGGAGAATGGGAAGGATTTTAGGGAGAAGGGGGTATTTTTCGCATGGCTTTTAAAAAGGCCATTTGGTTTTCCATTTTTGAAGCGGTTTTCGACATGATACCTAAGTTTACGATTTCAGCGAGTTTCTCTTTGTAGATTTGTTGAGGGTAATTTATGCATAACGTTATGGATGAAGTTGGCGATATTTTCTCTTCGAAGTTTTGTATATTATATTTAGCTACGGTTGTATAGACTTCCTCACGTTGTCGGAATTATTAGAAAGGTTCGCTTAGGTGCTTACAGTGTTTTACTTTTTCAATGTCTGGCGTTTTTGTTCCTTCGAAATGGTTCCTAAAGCTCAAGCACTTGATATCCTGGTGTAGACGTGTAGCACCGCCAACTAGCCGTCCTGTTTCCCTGGAAAAGACTATTCGACATTAAATATTGATCAACTTCCTGGCTCTCGGATATCTAAAACCCCAAACCCCGTTTCGCCTATAGTCAGCTGTCGATTTTAGAGCGAGATTGTGCTATATTTCTTCCAAGAAGTGCCTAGCGTAGTCGAGTTTCTGTGAGTGGACTGGTGTTTGGCTGGATATGTTGGATTTCTGGTTATTGATTTCGTTTTTGGCTTATAATAGGCTCTGTTGCATTTTGATGACAACTTTAGTGCAATGGAATATAAAATAAATGACCTTGCTATGTGTTACCGTGTAGAAGGCATTAATGAAAGTTACAACATCGCTGGTAAAGCTCAAAGCGGTGCCCCCGGCGGTTGCATATGGATGATCGATCGCTCTAGCTATCAGGCCACCTGTGTTTCCCGATAGATCAGTAATCCAATTCAAAGCATCCCCATTTGCACCAATTAATGTTGACAGCGACGGCAATCACAAGAACAACAGCATTCACTATTGTCTCCCCCTTTGCGTCCCGGGTTTGTCCAACATTGCACGCCAGTTGAGACGGTGAAAGCGACATATCGCAAAATGAGCGTCCAAAGAGGTTCGTCGTATCCCTAATGGGGATAGATAAGAATGCTTCTGCCCATCCAGCGCCTGTAAGAATTATTTTTAGATCTTTACTTCCTCCTTGCATATGCTAGGTGTCTGCTATATTGGCTACTAGTCCTGAGTAGGGCGCGAAGAATCCCGCATATTGGGACCATACTTTAATTGAGTCATCGTCATTCGCGACTGCCGCAGATTCATCTTCCAGTCCTTTAGCTAGCGAATCATTTTCCAATTGGGCATGCTACACTGGTCTGAAGTTTTACATGATGGCTTCTATAAACTTTTCAGGGAAATCTACCGCATTGAAGCCCCTGTTGAACTGGTCTGGGGTCGCTTTCCCGAGAATCGTGCAAACGGTCGTTGTCGGTAAAGCAATCAACAAACATGTCGCATTGATGGCTGTAAACTCTTGTTGAGCATCAAAAGGCCCAATGATGAAGTTCCATAGCTCGCGGAGAATTGGGATATCTAGGGGTCTCAGTCAGTACGTCAAAGGCTTCCGACACGATGTCTTGAAAGAATTTCATGAATCCATCAACAATCGTAGCAATCACATTGACAATTCCATCAGCAATATCCGCCACAAGGAAACGTGGTTAGTCTAGAGAATTGGTATTGGATAGATCGATCAAATCCTCTGCATCTCTATCGAGTGAAGTTACAATAGTATTGAATGCAGGTTCTAAGACGTCATTATAGAACGAGGTCAGAAGGTCGTTGGCGGTAACATTGTCAGTGCGGGTTTGGACTGCTGTTTGAATCGAACTAGCGCTCGAGCTCTGTCGTAGCAGATTGAAAGCATAGCTTCCTTAGGGTGACATGAGGATATTTTGGACGGATCTAATGTCGGGTAGCTTCTTTATATTGTTAATAGAGGTGGTCCCCAGAGACTCTGGGATTACTGCTTCCCGGATTTTGATATTGACATTAGTAAAGACACCGCGGACCGGTGTTGAACTGCTTTTTGCGTCTTTCATTAGGTCTGTAGTTCAATTAATAATATCTTTAGTAACTATCCGTAACTATATATTACTGACTACAATTTCGATGATGTTAAATCTTGAAGATATACGCACTAGAAATGGACTCGGCTAAAACTTGATGTGTCGCCCAGACTTTATCCCAACCCATTGTATGTCTAAACTACGATAATATCTAAAGGACGTATCGATCATTCGGTCAGTAACTTTACATAATAATGTATACAAAGCGAGTAGGAAGTCAATTACCTTCTCAATATCGATTCCAACTAGCTTCAGTACCTAGGTCCAGTAGTATGCGCAAACCTTACTAGCCATGGTCAAGATGAAGCTCAAACCCTCCCGAGCTTTCTAGATTACGAAAAATATGACATTCTTGATATATACGATACCATCCTTAATGTAGGAAATAGCAGAGGTACCAAAATTCTCGAAAATGCCACACGTCGTCCGCAAAGTCGCTGAGGTTATTAATTAAGCCTTGGGCCAAGACATCTTTAGTGTGAAAGGAAGCTGCTTCATCGACCATATTGACCCACGCTCCCTTTAAAGTACTCACGCGGACTAAGGGGCCATCAGGTATGTGTGAATTGAACGTTCTGTCAAATGTATGCTTAGTCTATTCTAGCATGAACCGCACCCTCGACGGAAACAAAAATGATATTTGATCCGACAGGCGGAAACTAGGATCTGATTATGTCATTAAGAGAGCTGATATTTCCAGCAACGCTATCCGATAGGTCCTTAGTTATGCTTGGGTCTAGGACTTGCTTGCCATCTTGTGTCCGAGCCGCTCTGAGATCGTCGCCGCTTTTCACTCCTCGAAGGTAATGCTGTATCTTTCCATTTGGGTAGATGTTGATTGTCTCGGAAAAGGAATTGGATTGAAGATGGAGGATAGGAGGATAGCCGTCATTTGCTGGTCATATGATAGTGATACTGCCCAAAACATCCGTGGTAACATTAGCCAGAGTACCGATATCGAGCGAATACATCAGCCCATTTATCAGACAATACTGCCATTCACTAGATGTGATCTTGACTTCAAAATTTGAGAGTGGAACTCCGTCCGATACAATCTGTATCTGAGACGTGTAAGGTTTCTGATCTACGACGAAGGACTTTCCTTTGAGGGATGCTTTCTTGCTGAACCAGTTTGTCGACTTTAGATCCTGCCAGTAGTGTGATATGGAGGCGTCCAGGTTGACAGTGAAAACCTCATTGGTATCGGTTACGGTGTTTCTCATGGAACAAACATGTAGAGCATTGGTTGCAAACTTGAGTGGAGGACTCCACTTGACGTGTCCATATTTAGTATCCGATTTGCGTCTGCATATGCAATCGAGGTAATTAGGGCTCGCAGCTACCCATAAGGATATACTGTCGGCTGTTAATGTAACCGCTGCACCATACGCGTTTTTGATATCTACTATTATTTGCTCCATACGATCTGCTTTTCCTCCTGGGATGCGATACACACCAGTAGATGCACATATGTACAAGTCGGAGCTTGTAAACTCTCTCTGGACTTGGGCTGTAGGTACAGCAATACTATTATAGGTGAAATTTCGGTACGTTTCTGGAATGCGAGGATTGCCTGGGCTATAGTCGAATGTTAAGGAGGAGTTCTTTTTGGTGGCAACCGTGAGAGCCACAAGAGAATAGAAGAGCCTAGGTTTTTTAGAAAATCTAAAGACTTCGGAGCATCTCCCACCTTCGGTAACAGAAGATCGGAAAAAAGTCTCTGGAAGAAGCCATCAGTGAGACCAAGCGTAAGCTTGTCTAAAAAGTCTTCCAGGACCTTTATAATAATACCTATGACTATGGTGCACGTGTCCTTTTCCTCTTTGTTGGCGGAATTATCGATATGAGTAGCCGGCTCTGAGACTGTGACTATCAGGTTACCATTCGAATCTTTGCTCGCGGCTATCGTAATGCTTGAAGACCAATTGGCGAGGTTAATTGCCGAAACAACTTGCGTCGCAACCAACATCCTTCGTAACAGTCTTCTTCTTCGCGTATATATAACCTACGAACTTGAGAGTTATGGTAGTAGACGTTATGTCCCAAGTCACATCATAATAGTTTTTACACTGATCGCCCCTTCCATAACGTTCGATATGGTATAATGTTTCCCACGCAAATACCAGAAACCGGCAGCTGCAAAGCTAGATGGCCTAGATATGTTTAATCCTGCTTTTGTCATGACGTCGTATTGTCGTTTGGACAAGCTGTCGTAGAATGGCTTGAGAA
The DNA here is from genome assembly GCF_004000055.1 of Arthrobotrys flagrans. Taxonomy (NCBI): domain Eukaryota; kingdom Fungi; phylum Ascomycota; class Orbiliomycetes; order Orbiliales; family Orbiliaceae; genus Arthrobotrys; species Arthrobotrys flagrans. The sequence continues at coordinate 4,312,942 of NW_027137556.1, forward strand.
GAAGCGTTTCTAACAGACAGTGACTTAAGTAAATTATCTTGCCGTTACAATCCTCTGAATAGCCAATCCAATTGTCGTCGAAATTACCCAGTGTTAGATGAATACCTTCCGAATTACCACCTAAACCTCCTTGTATGTTCAGAAAGAAATTGACGTTGCTTCTCTCTGACTCTCGGGGATCTTTGTAGTGTGTAAAGGTTCGACCAATAGGTTTCAGGGACGGCGGTACGTTTTGGTCTGGGTTGCGTGTCTGAGCTTTTTTGGTGATAGTATAACCCAGTATATAGGGGTTTTTCGCTGGGTCTTCCTGCATACCCCTCGAGAAGCTGGCCATAAAAATGGCAAAGGCGTCTTGCGTCTTAGGCGGATTGTCAGTACTAGTCGATGTGTGCGAGGTCGAATCGGATCAGGTCTGTTGAGTTAAGATCTGCAAAAAGATAGGAGATTTTGAGATCATCGCTGGTGAATTTAGTCAAACGATCCAACACGATCGGTGGAATAGCTTTGCCGCCTTTCAAAGCACCTGCACTGGTACCGACGAAATTAAGATCGATCAAGATACCATAATTCCAACCCTTTGCGTCATAGGGCTCAAGAACCCTTCTACCGGATCCTTGAACCATGCGGTGCCAGACTTTATGTTCAACATAAGACACGCAGAGGTTCCTGACGTAGGGATGGCGATTGAGGGAAAGTATTCAGCATTGAGAACCGGAACTTTCGGCGTCTTCTCATCATCTACCTTGGGGACTAGATCCCAGGTATCATAGAAAACGGGTTTGTATTTCGATTGTCCTTCCGTTCGAGACCCATCAGACTACACGTGAAATCGTGCTAGTTTTGCCCGTGGTCAACCGTGTATTCAAAATGTTTTCGACATATTAAAGGTGTGTGATCAAAAAGACGAGAATCTTGGACCGTTGTAGATGTGTGAAGTGGATCGTCAATCCGATCAAGTGAAATGTACAGTATTTATATTTGAGAAAGCACCATCCCTGTGCGTGGATACGTTACTAAATTGCAAATATATAGCAGTAAGTCGTTCGTATGGATTGTGATACTTACATAGACAAAGGAATAATAACCGAGTCAAGTCCGTTGTGAATTGGGGTACGTATACCACGCCATCGACTATATTCACCCCCAATAGAGGTTTAAAGTATTAAGTACCTGAATAACCGGGCCTTCGCAATCGGTACTCTGCTATCATGCAAGTTCTACTGCTCAGTATCATGCATGTCGACCGGTGGCGGTTTCATTGCTCTGCGATATATCTTAGCCATACGATCAGCCATAAGATAGAGGCCTAAGAACATATCCAAAACTCAGCTAGATGGTTGAATTTATGAACTAGAGATATCGGAATCACCATAGACCCGTACCAGCCACGCAGACATGCGACTTCTAATAGTAAAACACCTCTCTTTGCCATTATATTCGTGAAAAGCAAAGACCGTAAGCTTTATTGCTGGTTAACTAAATTTTGGTATAGATTAGTCTCTCGCGCCAATTCTTGAAATATAGAGACAGACGGTCAACTAGAGTTCACGGAACAAAATATAAAGTGTTCTAACACACTCGACGTTCGAACTGGTGATAGCTAGTAGATAACTAATTCATTGTCTACTCAAAATTTTAGATAAATTGAATCATGAAAGGTATTTGATTCACCAAGCATTATAATAGCAACATTATCCAATACAGCATATATATCCAGATTTATAAACATAGAACCAGCGAACTCATTCCTCGTCACGACCAGACTGGGTTGTTCAAAAAAAATACCACACACACGCAAAAAGAAATTTAGAGAGACCGATTTGCCGGCACTCAGAATCGAACTGAGGCTGTATCGGGAGTGTAATGCCTTTCAGCTTCCACAACGATACGTACTAACCACTATACTATGCCGGCTTGGTTGAAGGTCGGATTGGGCCGTCGGTTGACAATACTCAATCTGATGACAAGGTGAAAGGTCTAACACTCAAATTTGTTCAACTGCTTAAGTTTTCAAGACCTTGTCCGGTCTCATATCGTCGTATAATCACACTATCAGTTATAGTGATAATATTCATCGAATTTCTCAACGCTCTAGTTCTATGGATCTATCTCCTTGGAATTCGGAGGAGGGGTGTTTTCTAATATTTCGTAGGTACCTTGCCGCCATGATCCCCTTGGATTATCATTTACCTCACATGTATACAACCAAATCCTTGTAATCGACTAACATTTCAGCGATAATGTGTATACGCCATAAACATTTCGGATGAAAATTAATTTATGATACCACAAATCCAAAGCCCTAGCTTTGCCTTGAACCGGATCTGCGGAGACGACAAGAAATCGAGAAAAAAACGTGCTACGATAACCACATCTAGTTGGTTCAAAATCTTTAAAGCCCTTTTAGATCTAACTCATAAGCTAGGTATCGGATCTCATATGCTATCAATCATATTCACGGTTTTAATAGTACTAGTTGATATAAAGGCTAGCTTTACAACTGAGGCATGGCGACAGAACCCCGCGCTGAATATATTATAAAAAAATACCCCAAATAAACACCGACTCCGCTTTTCTTTACAATGAATGAACCCATTTGTATCCATGAAAGTCTGTAACAAAGCTCAAGCAACTGCCGTGCACCGCACTGCAAACCCCGCATCTCGAAACCACAAAATCATCCTCATCTGACCTCTGAAACATGTCAGCTGAAAAAGTACCACAGCTATTTCTGCCAAACTAAGTAATATACATTAACGTTCTGTAGTTAAGCAAGTTCATTATGTCTTCTTTCGCATCTTCCCATTCCAGGACATGTGTCACACGTCCCCAACTATTCCCCGACCGAAAACGCCACATGATCGTACCTCCCCGACCGAATGCCGAGTTTTCCGTAACCTTAATTTTAGTCCCATCTTATGTAGCCTCGTCGTGAGCTTAAATACTTTAACTTAACGTTGCCTTTGTCAGCTCCATAAGCTCCTCCGCACTTTCCGAGATCAGATAAGGCTTCTTGCTATTATTTGCATTGGGTGGTGACAATCCATGCGCTGTGAGAGATGCTTCACGTGTGGGTTTGCATACCTGCATGTTGCATTTTGTGCAGATGTCGACGATTGCATTCCTGCAGTACGTTGTGCGGGGTATAGCCCACTAGAAAAACGCCTGGCCTCGAAGATGTTTTTTGATGATAAGCGTCGTCGTTTGATACAGATTGAAAGAGTGTATGAGGCTGAATATTGTTTCTTGAGCTCTAGAATGAGAGTGTCGAATTGGTCAGGTACCAGCCAAGGCTTTGTGGCTGGTATCATGGATTATCGCATGTTCGTATCAAACCGAGTGGGCTGGTTTACGGCAGATTTTGAAGAGCAGGCAAAAAATCTTCAACGTTGAAATTATGAATTATATCCGCTATCCTAAGAATCACTATATAAAAACCCGGCTATCGTAATGAACAAAAACCTTCACGCATGCCATGGTAATATAATATAATGCCATATCGTAGCTAAATAATTAAAAAACCAAAACCCATCAAAAGACTAACCTACTCGAATAGAGTAAGTGGTATGTAACCCCCAAACCCAATCCTATAGATACCTTATACCATCATTACAAATATAAAAAAAATTCAAGTCAGGAAAAAAGAAAAAAAAACAAACATCCGGTATCTTTGTCTCAAATGAGAACTTAAAGATTTTCCTGCGCGGCCAACAAAGCAGCATTAACATCAACATGGAACAACGGTCTCGTGATGGAGTGGACTAAAACCCTCCTCTTCGAGATCTGAACGGTCTGGCTAGGAGCGGCTTCAAGATCTGACTTCTTAATACTGCTACCGCTAGCACCATCGTCGCTGGTACCATCGATACCGGCAACACGAGCGCTGACTTCGGCAACAGAGTAGAGTGGCTTCCATGGTCCCTTTCCGGTCTCGGAGTTGGTCCCGACATCTTCAGATCGGTATCCGAAACCAGCAGATGTCAAAGCACGTTTTGTCCATCGGTTTTTAACGGCTGCGAAGTGCCAGTCGACGTGGTCGGGTGCGGCGTACCTGTCAAGATTGTTGCGGGTGTCGATCAATGTCTGAACAGCGGTGATATCAACATTGTTTACAGCGGAAAAGTCGAGGATGATAGCTTTCAGAGTTGGGCGGTTGTCTTCGTCGAGACTCAAATGTCTTGGGCCACGGTCGTTCCATGGGCGGTCACCAAGACGGGCGAAGGTATCAAGGGAGGTACGGCGGCACTTGAGTTGGACGTAATCGAGGAGTTGATCACTGTAGTGAGTGGCGTTAGGGTAGATCAAGCCCTCAGAGAAACGGAAAACGAAAACACCTGGGAATGGGGAGTCGATGTTGATGGCGGGGTTGGAGCCATCCTTGTGGTCGATTGGGAGGAAGACGTCGTGGCGATGAGCTTCGGAGAATTCGCTGGTAGCTTCGCCACCCTTGGCACCCTTGATCTCTGGGTCGGTCTTGGACTTGCCAGTGGCTCCGTAGCCGCCAATTCCAACGGTTTCGGTCGAGATGTTCTCTGGTGGGACAATTTGGACACGAACGCGGCCGAGGAAGTGGCCTTTAGCCTTGGCGAGACGGAACAGAAGGATGGCAGCGGAAGCCGAGATGGTTGTGTAGATACCGTTTTCGATGGAGCTGAACACAGCAACGAAGACACCGGCGAAGAAGACGACTACCTCAATTGGGGATACGCGCCAGAATCGGTAAACGACATTAGGAGGGGTGATAAGATCACCGACGGCATGGATGATGACACCGGAGAGGGAGGCGCTTGGAATGTAGTAGAAGACCGCGGTGAGAAGGTAGATGGCAAGAAGAACAATGATACCAGTGATAACACCAGCGATTGGGGTTCTAACACCGGCCTTGGCCTTGATAGCCGTTCTGGAGAAAGATCCAGTCGCGGGGTAGCCACCGAAGAATGGTCCAAAGATGTTGGTGACACCAATAGCGATCAATTCTTGGGATGGGTTGATCTGATAGCCGTTCACACGACCGAAGGATTTGGAGATGGCCTATTTATATGCATTAGTTCGCACTCGTGTATATAGTGGACCGGGAATAATTTACAATATGTTCAATGAGCAAAACGATGACAGCAGCTGGAAGCTCTCCAACGAAAGAGCTGATGATGCTGCCGTTGAGAACCGGAACACCCATATGCTGGAAACCCTTGGGGACGGTTAGCAAGATTTTGAAGGCCGGGTTATCGCGTCTGTTTCGGTTGACGAGCCACGAGATCATGGTGTAGAGAAGAATAACGAAAGCAGTTCTCAGCGTTGAGACGAAAAACCAAGTTCGCTTGTAGTTAGGGAACCTCTTGGCCATGCGGTTTGCGAGAATACGGATGATGTAGAGCAAGACGAGAGCGCTAAGACCCATGGCGGCATCGATCTTGGCGGCACCGATATGCTTCCAGAAGTTGATAAAAACCTTGTAAGTCTGCTCACGGTTGTTGACGATCTTGCTTGAGATACCGAAAAGACCGGGAACCTGGCCCATAGCGATATTAAGAGCGGAACCTGTCATGAAAGCGGCGATGGCTGGAAGTGGGATATAGTCGACTACGAATCCCAGCCTCAAGATACCAATGGCAAAGACGACACAACCGCAAATAACGGACAAAGCATTTGCAACTTGCGCTCTAGTGAATTGTGGGTGAGTCTCCTCGGCTTTAAGAACGATATTACCGACTAGGGTAGACATGACAGCGACGGGTCCGATAGTGATATCCTTGGAAGTAGCGAAGAACCAATAGAGCATGACACCCACGAATGACGAGTAAAGACCGTATTCGGGAGGAAGCTGAGCGAGAAGGGCATATGCCACTATAGTAAACATCACATTAGTTAGCATGGGATATAACATGTAGGGTTCTGTGTAACCATCCCGGGAAAAAAAAAAAAAAAAAGGCAGAAAAACCAAGAGGGTTGGCAAATGCTTACTTCCTTGTGGAACGACGACGAAACCAACGGTAATACCGGCAATAAGATCACCGGTGAGCCAGAAAAGATTGTAGTTTCCGATCCACTGGAGAAACGGGAAAAGCGAGCTCACGAACTCGACTGCCTCATGTTTGTTCGGGATAAGGTCTCTGAACCACTCCCCGATGGTTGGCTCCTCTTCGACATAGGTGTCGGTTGACTGGATAGACTCTCCTCGGGTGACGGCACCCTCATTGATGTCGGAATCAAGCTTGATGCCAAGCACTTTGGCAGCACCTCTCTGCCAGGAAGCCATGATGAAGATGGCTCTATTGAGAATGACTCTACCGGATTACGAAAAAGGCAATACCGATCCTCGTCGTCTAGATGGATGCAGAGTCGCGTGCAAAAGGGATATTGGAATGTTGGACAGCTGCGCACGACATATCTCAGGATGAATGAGAAGGAGGTGCCTTCTTTTATATGTATCCTGACCACCTCCCCCATCTAGCCACATGGGTGTGGTAGGTACCGTGTGCATGTCTAATTCATGTTCTGCTTGATCATACGAGCAGCAAATTTGACCCCGAGGGGAAAAAAAAAAAAAAAGGTTGATATTTAGGCGATGCACTAACTAGAGCCTACTAGTTTAGCACGACCGGGATGTTAAAGTTATCTCCACGGCCGTGGAGGCTGTCTACTTCTGTGAGGACGTCCGGACCCGCTACTTTGGGGCGGCTGATGTCGATGCAGGATGGGTGGTTTAGGTTAACTCATATGCTGGCAGGCGAGGAAAAAGAACCTGGGGACATACCCACTACTGAGTAACTAACGAAGCAGCCTATCGTAAGTGACGAAATTCATCCCTCGACATTTTGTAACTTACATGGGAGTTGGCATGTAAGTTGACGTCGTGTTTTGCTTCTTGGGGGTCTAGTCGGTCGTCGCGGGACCTATCGGACGATGCGTCTTGGCATTCTTGGCGTATTTGTCCAATCAGAACCATGTATGATTGTATCAGGCGGATCACGCAATAACTGGCAATTCGAACGACATTTCAACACCTCCACCATGGCAAATGAGGGGTGACCGCCCCCAAGAATTCCCAAGGAAACGGTGAAACCACGAGGCAGCGAGGCTTTAGCAGCCAACAGGATGCTATACCGACTAGACCCTGAATTGAACTATGACAATTGACCTCGCCGATTGAAACTCTCTTCAACTTCAATTGATCTATAACGATTAATATATCACCGTCGCTTTTTACTTCAAGGATATCTACATGTCATCCATAATTAGTACGTACACGCGTATGGGGTACGAGGCATCTAGAAAGCTTTTTAGACAGCAAAAAAATATTTCCGAACCTTCCATATGAACTCAAACCAGCCCCAAAATTCAAGAGCAGTCCAAAACATAGTAGTATCAATATCTATCACCGGATAATACCTCGCTATCCTAAAAAGCAGTTGAAGAGCATGCGAGTTACAAGTTCGTATCACTCTGCATCAATAGAAACGCCACCAAACAATCTCAATCTCCCACCTCTTAAAAAAGAAATCAAGGAAGTACTTGACTAGCTGAAGATACCAGTCCTCATACACAAGTAAATGACGAATGGTTCGAAGGGGAGCGATCGACCACGCATTGCATGGGCTCTTGCTCTTCCTGAGACATCTTTCTCCCAAGGGTTCCTCCTCTCGCTACTGTTGAATGCAACTAGCCTCGTAAATCATATTCGTGACCGTTCAAGATCGCCGGAATAGTAATGGTTTACTAAAAAAATCCCACTTTCTATCAAGCAAGGTTTCTTCTCCATACGTGGTACGCACCAGTTTTCTTTTCCTACTAGGCTAATAAGGTACCAAAGTGGAGCCCAAAGCTACTCGCGATCTCGGAGATCTCCTCGAGCTTTCTTCCTGTACAAGTAAAGATTGTTTTTTAAATTATTCCAGAATATCACAGAGAAGAAAAACCAACAAATATTGAATTTATACAGTGTCGTCAACTTTTACACGATAGATCTCTTGTCCGTTTCTTGTCCCGTCGTCAAGCATTGGCCAATATTTCCCCCAAACTCTTGTCAAAGTCTTCGAAAGCTTGTGCTCAGCCTATTCTCTCGTCCTCACCATCAATTGCTGTGAACAAGACTCTTGTCAGGTCTTGACCACCTGAATTTCGCAGATAACAAGAGTTTACAAGCCGGGAGGCTACATTTGCCAACAATTCACACGTTCAGCCAAGTTGGGGGTCGATTTTGGGATTTCGACGAGTAGCGTTGCGAGAAACTGCGATGGCATCATTTGGGGCTTGGAAGGTGTATTGCCAAAGGCTGTTTGGGGGTGGGTCGAATTAAGATCTTGTGGAATCTCGGCTGACGAGTGAACCGTGCAGCGGCGCTTGCAGGATGCATGTTGCACACACACATTCCACCTTTTCTCCACTTTCTGCTTCTTGGTACATCCTTGTCTCGTGCATACTACAGATGTAGAAGGTATGCGCATATGCGAGCGAGCGAGACCTTTTTTCTTCTTTTTTCCACTACCGTTTTCCTTTTTATTTGCCTTTTGACAAAGTATTCGGACCTCAATTGGAAGTGATACACACCCCATAACAAAGGTACACCCCAGTTTTATATTTTCAAATCCGTTCATATTTTACTTCCGCTTCTTCGCATCAAATTATTCCGTAATAGGTCATGTACAATTGAACCTTTTGTCTATTAAAGTTTGCTAAAGTTATGCAACTTTTACCTAAGACTTCAATGCATTGCCCGAATGAGTAGTTCCATCATCGCCTGAGGCTTTCATAATGTGGGAGTCGCTGTCAAAGTGTGGGTTTATCCTGGTGACAGTGGCTACTGGAGATCTTTTCCGAAGTAAAGGGTACCCGGGTGGGTTCGCAAGTTGTAGGATTGCTTTTCCGCGTTCTTGCATACCGCCTCGCATTTAAAAATTTTCCCGTTCCTTTCCCATTGTGTGTAGATCAAGGTTTTTTCCGGGTGAGCAGGTTGAATCAGGAAAGCATCTACCGATACCAGTGGATGAACCAGAGAACCGAATCAACTAGCTAGCACAACAGCTAGACCCGAGTCCATGGCGATGGCAAAAGGTAGCCTCGACAAGGGCAAGGTTCTTAGGATCTTCCGTTAGCCCTAGCCTCATACATGTAGACTCATCAATTACGCTAGGTCACCGTTGAGCTGGGGCCGCGGGGGTCACAAATCTAGTCCACAAAATGCAACGGGATATGATACATGATGTGCAAGCTGAAAGAAAAGTCAAAGAGGCCTTTTAGACCCCTTGCAGGAGGGCTTAGTCACCTAAATGATCTAAATGAAGGCCTGGATTTCCTTTAGGTTCAATGAGGTGAATGTTCAATGAATTCAGAGTTTTCATGACATGATAGTATTATTTGGCCTCCTGTGGCAGAGAGGGCTTGAGAGCTTAAGGCTCTGGAGCCCCTGATATTTTGCAAAGTTTCAGTATCCAGTGTTCTCCCAAATCTCTTTCGGATTTCAAATCCCTTCTTCTTCACCAAATTTTCAACATCCACCAAGTCATCCAAAATCGTAACCTCAACGTACATGTATACGATCTCCCCCACCTATAAACGCCTAGATCCTCATCCAGGATCAACGGGCAAACTAGTTACTAATCTCTACATTTGTCTAACAACAAGATCTAGGCGAATCGAATCCACCTTTTTCCTATCCCTCTGCCGACCCCATGTATATCTTACAAACAAAATTTAGCGAACGCGCATTAAACACCGACGCTCTTTTGCCAAACTACATACATCGATGCACCCCTTGCGACATCCGGTATGCATATTATACCATAGTTTCGGGTGTTGGATTGGCTAAACTCGGCTGCTCAAACGCCGTCTACACAGTACAGCACCGTTTGTGTGTTTTATTTGTAAAGATCCTTGATTTTTCCCATTTTTTGGTGGCAGCGAGGTGTTTGGTCGTATAGACGGTGTTGATCAGATGTGGAGTAGACTAGTCACAACGGCATATCTTGATAAGCTTTCGGAAATGTTATCCAGTTGACTTGCGAACTGCTACACATTCGTCGCGAAGAGCTAATAACTATGAATCTTTGCCAACATTAGCACGTAATCCCACCAGTCCTTCGAGGACAAACATGGGTTAGTTCCAATCTTTTGTTGGATGTTATCCGAACCAAGCGAGCACAGACTCACATCAAGATAGAATATATTTCGTGATATAAAGTAGGTCAGAAAAGTGGAGAGGTTTTAAAGGATAAGTCCAAGTGAGGTAATCGCACGATTCGCGATATTGATCGAGATCACGATTTTGATCTCGGCGGTTAAGAAGGATTGGGTTAAAGGACGAGCCGCAATGCTGCAATAAGGGACTGAGATGCCGTACATATTGTATCATTAGATTATATTTTCTCATATCCTTTGATTTAAATTCGTGTACTATTTGAAGAATTGATGGATCAGATCTGCAAATATATCAATATGTACCACGATGGTACCGTGCAGTAGTTACGAATAGGTGCGGGTACATACAGATACATATCCTACCTTTCCCCCACATACCAAATAATTCATTCTGTACACGCATACATTTTAGTCATCAATTCTCTCTTAGTTTATGTGTATACTTTCATGTAGGCTGTTCATTTATAACTAGACCCGATCTTTCTGATCTTTTCCTCCAGCCTTCCGCGTGATATACGGTTAGTTATATGTGGTTCGGTGTCGTGTGATAGTCGGGCGTATGCGGCCATAAAAGGTATTACATTTCCGCCTATATCCGCCGCGGCATCGCATTCTTTACGCTTAGTGAGGAGTCATGGAAGTTTGGAAACCGAATCTCAACATCGCGGAAGCGGCGAATAAGAGTAGGTCCTTAAAGGTGAATTGATCCTTCGTGATACGGCATTCCAAAGAACAGATGTAGGTATGTTATAAAAGGCAATAGTATATTGGGCATAGCTGGCGCTGCTTCCCTCTGGTTTACTCGCTGTCGGGATCTAAGATCACCTATATATCTGGACTTCTTTATTATTTGCAACCTTGGCGGCAGCCCCTTAAAGGCCGCTCGAATTTTATTTTAGAAGGTCATAAGATACGAAGATAGTCTGGGTATCTAGGGCATGGGCAAGACTTGAGTGGTCCTTCTAGATGACATGCCCGCTCGTCGTTATTCTAGACTTTAATCACTGGATATATGTTTTTATTAAGTATATATTTTCGTTATTGTGATAAATAATCCCTTTTTCAAACTCAGCTCCGGTTCTTTTAGCGCCGCTAAAGTTTTCGTCCACAATTCCATGTCTAATCGTCGAGGAAGTGCATGTACGTAACTTAATCCAGCCCACTTAGGTTTCTTTTCAGGTAGTATACTTGTGACTGCTATATATAATCTCCGTGCTATCAGGGGGTTCAAAGATGTCCCTGAGACACACGCATGCTGTTCAGTTTCTGATAACTTTGTAAACTATTTTTAATGTATAAATTAACTGAAGTTTTCGTATGTGGGAAATATATCACTTCCTATACTAAGTTGTAGTAGCGCTAACGTTTCATCAGATGATTCCGGCCCAGATCCAAGTGTTTCTAACGTTTTCGTCCTGAGAAATCGATGCTCTATGAAAGAGTACGCACTTATATACATATTATAGTGGAGGATATCTGACAGCGAGAGCGAAGTTGAATGATAAAAGTTGAATTTGGCACCTGGAAGGTTGACCATGTTGTAGAAAAGGCCTAGAAGAGTCCACCAGATTAGCCTAGAACTCGGCCCGGACCGGCTAGGATCCACCAGACTAAGGCTAGGACTCGGCCAGCCGAATCGGCCTCGAACCGGCTAGAACAGCAACAGGATCGGGACAACACAAAAACTACAACATGAAAACACATTCGGGATGAGATCACTGCGCAGGTATCTTCCTGATGGTGGGTACTCTGGAAAATATTAACTCGGGTCTCCCACAATGAATTAATTCATCGAGAAATTATGCTACCTTAGCCCATTTGCTGGATATTCTTCACACAAATCTACTTTTTTCGTTCATCTAGTTGTCACAAAAGGTTGAGTTTGACTAAGTAGTTATTCTACTATCTTGTTAGGCAAGGTACAGACATACTTACATAGAGAAACCGCGCCTTATATGCACGATGACTTGGTATCTAATACAAACACGACGACCACCTGATTGTACCGTGTAACCAAATTCGACGACGTAGAGACCCCACGATTCGACAGGAGTTAACCAATATTGCATCGCTAGGGGGTCTTGCCAGCGGGCTGGTCCTGCAATCAACTCTGAGTCGTGCGGCTTGCTGTCAGAGGTTGCGCTGGATTCAAGTAACGTATTTAACTCAGCATACATACGTGGCGTATTGTCAGTTGATTATAATCTCTATTTGGAGTAGTGTCACCGATTCAGATGACTTGGTAGGCAAAGTTGACCGTATATGGTGAAAATGCCAGTCCAAATGTCATATCAAGAACTACTCACCGGATAAATATGTTTTACCGAGAAGCTAGCTCCATCCCATATCAATTTCGCACCGGCTCAGTAAACCGACAAAACCCTAATAATTTTACGCATATTGAAAATGGCATTCGCATTAACGACAAGCGATTTCGCACTTCAAGAGGATACTCTACTAGTAGCATGGGTTCGTAAGGGTGAAGATACATGGGTGCAATCGCAAATCGACCTGAACAAATACATCGGTAGCTATAACGGCGAGTTTGATGTCGCTTCGTCAGGTTGGTTTGGGTGGTCCAGACTAGGATCCTCCCACCTACAAGGGACAGTCTTATTTGCTCAACTGATGAGACCGGACGGATCCTGGGGGCCCGTGACCTCGATAGATCTAAATCTCTTTATTAAAAACGAAAACGGTACATTGAAATTTCAGAAACTGTCTGTTACGTCGGTCGCTATTGATTTATTGTCACAAAATCTGACGTGAATGTAGCCAAAATTCGATTACGGTCTCTTCGGCTTGCCTTAACCTCAACAACTCTATCCTCCAAGGACTATGTTTTGGCTACGACGGAAAACTTCACTACTCCGAAATCAACCTGGACAATCACTTCGGGAATGTTGAAGGCAAAATTGAGTCGGGAAGTAGTCATCTTTTCAAAACCGGTGACGGGTTTCAACTATATCCCTCGCCTTCAGAGGTACGGCTGCGGGGCTACCTGCGCTGTCATCCTAGGTGGCGGCCAAAGTCGAGGCGGCGAGCGAACCACCTTACATGGAATCACCACGACGTTGACCTGGCCCATTCGATTATAAACAGAGATGGCCAGTTTGAATTTATTAGACGGTACGCTAAGCATGCGCTGAATTTGCGTTGCTTCAGGCACCAGGCTGATAAATGTTGCACGAAGAACTGAAAAAAATGGTAGAAAATGTGTGCCAGCGAATCCGTCCGTAGATGCTCCGAGGGTGGGATATACTCCTGGGGGTGCCGAGTTAGTCTCTGGGAATGAAGTTCGTTCATACTCTGTAATACTACAGCGACCGGGTATTAACGTCAAGTAGGACCAAGTTGCAGAGGCGATAGCAGAATGCACCAGCTCCTCGATAACGGCAATTAGTATACTCGTTGGAGCGGCCATTGGAACCATCATCGGAAACGCAACGATCGGGCTCGCAATAGGCACTGGAATGACTGCTCCCGGAGGAATATCACCAGAAATTGAAAGCCTGGTGACATGTATCAACGACCCCTTAATCCTAGCCCGCTCGCTAGAAGCCGCTATTGGTCGATACATCTACGGAGCTCTACGCAACCTGCTGTCGCCGAACGCTATGGAGTACTTCGTGATCTTTATGAACGTTAGATTGGAACCGAAGATTGATGAAATTGGGAATGCAGTTTTGGATTGCCTGGGCGCGGCAAATATGTCTAGAGGTGCTAGTATATCTCTAGAGACTGCAATTATAAGGTATGTTTCTTGCATCGACTATCTTTTTGAGCTCGAATATTGATATTGTTGCATTGTATTGAATTAGAGCCACGGATGCATTGTGTAAACAAAAAATTCCGGAGTGGTCCGATCTCGACCTAGCCCTTCAGATGATTCATAGTCAGCAGTTAGATCACTTTCACGATGATTCTTCGTCCTAATTAATTGTAGTAATAATTCAAAACCAAGAAATCACAAAAATGCGTCCAGAATAGAATATTAGAATAATCCGACTAGTTTTGTGTTGGTTGTTGGATCTTAATTTCTGGGCTCCACCAGTATTGAAATTCGCATAGCTAGCCTTGCTTAAGCCGCTGTTGCAGGTGCTGGTCTTAAGTTTCGTTGTGTTAGACAGATGAGGATTTAAATTTCGTAAGATTCCGCCCCTAAACGTAACTTACCCAACATAACGTAGCATAATTAATTATGTAAATTATGTTGATAGACGTGCAATTAATAGCCTTGCAAGATACGGCCGAGTTATGAGGATTTCTAGAAAGTTGTCCGAACACGGCAAACTGGGTCGTATCGTTCTGCATATTTTGCAACGAGCCTCTTCATTTTGCCCGTTTTGATGGTTTTGTAACGTTTAAACTTGAAGCGTTGGGCTAACCACGACAAAATCAAATGTATAAAAATTCTTGGACAAATCTTAATACATCTTAAAGATTAGTCTCAAATTTTTAATAAAATTAAGCTTAATACTTATTCTAATCTAAATAGTTAAATAATATCACAGATAGTTAATTCTAATTAAAAAATAAAATTGTCACGCCCCAGCCATATGTACTAACTAGATTAGGGAACATGTCTTGGCGTGATAAACATGCCACTTTCTGTCTTGAGCTCCCTTCCTTTTGCAGAAATGATTTACCATATAAACATTTACTATAACGAATTTAAACACTGGATCTTATTATAACTGAAACTACCTTCCAGTAAGCAGAGCAATCCGATTTGTGAGCCCTTGCGTGGGTGACAAAATAAAGTTCCGCTCAACACAGAGATTGCCGGATATGCGCCTTAGTGCTAGGTCAGGACTCGGAGACTAGCTGCAGTTGAAGTAATGGCGTAGGCCATGCCTCAGCTTCCACATAGCAGCCAGGCTATTGCGGCCAGTCCCATGCCCGCTGTCGTTATCTTCCTCAAGTACAAACTCCTGTTCTTCCTACAGCCAGGGCCCAACTACAGGGTCCAGAATCTGATTTACATACACAAGATTTGACATTTTGCCATTATTATTATCAGTAGTATAAAAGACTAGCTAAGACTTGAAATTATAGCTAATAACACCCCAGACATAGAGCCTGGCTATAGCAGGCCTCACACGCCTAACGCGGATACAGTCAGGGTGGTACCGCTGTCCAGGCTGTCTCCAAATCCAGACTCTTTCCCCAGTGCTGTCGCCGTAGTGGGTTTTGTTATTAAACCTGACGTAGTGCTAGTCCTCAGGTCTGGGATACTTCTGTAGCATAATCTGAGCGAAGTTCAGGCGCCGCAGCCTAGCCCTTTCGTCGAGGCAGTGCACTCGAGCAGCTATACGCATGCGCAAGTTGGCCCTAGCTATAGCCCTAGTAATAGTCCTTCTATGGCATTGCACGCTTAGCTCAGCAGCTATGCCCTCATGCGTTATAACCCTGGCGTTCCAGCTATTTTGCTCAATCAATTCCTCTTATGATTGTAATGCTTCTTTAGTTATAATTCGTTTGCGGCCTCTAGTTTCAGTAATTGGGGCAGTTCGCGCGTTAGGGTACTTGAGAACCTTCCGGACGGCAGTCCTGCTTATATTATACCGGCGGCCTAACTCAGATTCCACGTTCCAGGCAGAAGACCTTAATGGCGTGAATTCCAGCTTTCTAAGGGGTACGAAGCTTAGGCGCCGGGCGGCGTGGGCGTGGTGGTGGTGCAGGCGGTGATGGTTGTTGTTCTTAGGACGCGTACCAGGTACCTGACGTGTTGTATATTTGTGTTGAGCGGAACTTTATTTTGTCACCCACGTAGCCCTGTGCCTTAGGAAAGAGTACCGTACACGACGTAATCCGTTCCATGCTCTCTGGCCTCAAGCCGGAACAGATGATGGATACAATTAAGAAACGCTTTCGCCCTGACAGCATATAAGCGTACTGGAAACCCTCAAGATCGATGGACGTGATACCTATACAGGTGTACAGAAGTACTTTGAGGAGAGGGAATGAAGGCGGGTTTCCAGTACGCTTATAGCGGTACGGCTGTCAGGGCGAAAGCGCTTCTTAATTGTATCCATCATCTGTTCCGGCTTGAGGCTAGAGAGCGTGGAACGGATTACATCGTGTACGGATTGTTGTATATGCCATTCGGCGGTAGCCCTTGCCATCTTGTACTTCTTCATAGGTACAAGAGCAAGGTTCTCTGCAGCTTCATCGGTCATAATTGCAGTGGATGTACTGGGTACCGTGGTGGCTGCAGTCCCAGAGGTATCGGTCGGGGGTTCTACCGGCTTATCCGCAACGAAGTCGGCCAGGATGTAGCCGCACTTCGACTGAAACTGCAGGAACAGCATAATCTACTCATGCCAGGTATGATAGTTACTGCCATTTGGAGACAGCCTATGCTCTGCGGGGAAGGTCGACATTTTTATGCGTTTGTATAGGTAAACCTCCGGTTAAGATCAAGTGTAGATGCCCCAGTGAAGGGCATGAGGTTAGCCAGAAAGAAAGATCCGGTCGCATCAGTGCACGCGGTTAGGCGGACCGAGCAGCCAAACCCAGATAACGTGTAACGATCACCCTGTAGAGTGTAGACGGTCCGGAATGTACGTAGGCCTCTGTCTGTATGGTTGATGATCAATTGTATATATCTGGAAGAGAGAGCAAGCACGTTAACCCGAAGGAAGTATGTGTCGTGTTGTGGTAGTTTTTGTCAAAGTAAAATCCCGTATGAGATTTTTGATATGGTTTGTCTTGGCTAACTCGCCTAAGCCTGGCGCCTATATAAATGGCTTCCCAGCAGGTTTTGGGTTTTGCTGATGATTGATTAGGTTATTTTAATGATTATACATAGTATATTTGGAAATAAACACTATGAATTCGCGGTGCGCCTAACATGCAATAAAGTATAATAGTATCAATAGGTGCCTACTTGCAAGGTCTGACTGTGATTTGTTCCAACTGTTGGGGAGAGCTTATAGTATCACATGTATTAGCCCAAGGTTTCACGTCTGTATTCTATTTAAAAGCAACTCAGGCCCGCGCTGGTTACCTCAGGAGCCTGATTCCTCTTTCTTCCGCCCCGCCTGCAACACCTCCCTCATCTTAGAATGCAAGCTTGGGTCTTCTATTATCCAACTATGACCATTTGGGAAAACCTCCCTCCTCAATTTGTTGATACATGGGATCAGTGGTTGGTAATATGGCGTAAATCTGCTATTAGCAAGGTTGAGAAACGCCAATTCATCAGAAATTACGCCCCTTTTAAACATAGCCAGTGCAAAATCATTCTCATAGTTCCACCTGTCAAACTCAGTTGCTCCAATAGCTTTGCCCGGCTCCTTATAATGAATGCATATCCAGAACAGCACCCAGAAGAACGACTCAAGGTCGTGCATGAAAGAATGCTTCTCGCCGTCAAGTACACCAATAGCCATAAACGCCCTTGTCCCGGTTTTTCCGTTTGCTTCAGTGACACCTTCTCGTTCTTTTTTGATAGAAAGGTCAAGATCAATTAAAAAAGAAGAACAAGAAGGATTCTCTTCGTCCTCATTAATCATGAGATTATTAATTGAGATGTCTCGGTGGAGGATGCCCGCCTTGTGCAAGGACTCGTGTCCTTCGATACAGCCCTCTAGCGCGCCAAGAAGAGCCGCCCGGGAGCTTGCGTTATAGATGTGCTCTCCATAGTCACGAAGAATGATGCGCCGATGTACTCGATTCGGCAGTTCACTGCTGTCAATGTTGGTCGAGGATGCTAGGCGGGATCGCTTGCTTGGCGGTGGTGCGTCACTCTGGCTGGCAGACCGCTTCCGATTAGCCGTACTACCGCTACTTTTTCGTGAGTCTGCTGTGCTTGGGGTCATCGAACGTTCCAGTCGACATTTTTCCGCCTTCGTGATATCTAGCCCCTTCCGAACATTGCTTCGAATGTCGTCATCGGTTCCGAGTGCTTGAACGGTATAATGGTGATAGTATCGGCCCAGATTGACTACACCCCTGTTAGTTGCCTCCCGGAGTAAGTCCCCTTCCTCTTCACGCTCCATATACTGCCAGGAGTCCTTGATGACAAGCGGCCTTTTAGCGTCTCCCTCCCAGTGGGCTTTCCAGCAAGTCGTTGCTCGGCCGACAATGCAGGATGCACGCAGCATTTTTTTGTCAATAATGAGACGCTCTTGAATGCCGTTCCGCTCAATTTCGATGTATCGTTCGCCGTTTGAAGTGATGATAGTAGAATCGAACCCCAACTGTTCCTCACTCATCCAGAAAATCCGAGAATTGTAGATACAAACTTGAATCTGTCTTTGTTTATGTCGAACCGCTCGGACGCGATTCCTCCTAAGCGATCAAACTCCCATATCCTCATCAGAGACCCGCAGATTGTGAAGCCTAAGACGAAGCGACGATCCTCTTGAGCTGCAAGAATTTGTCTGGCGTATTTTGCCAGATCAAGCCCTACCTCTGAAGCTCTATCGGCTGATGGATTGCTCTTGAGCTCTCCTGGCACGAGGACCTGGGACCACTGGTATCTCGAGCCCTTCCTAGCTTTAGAGCAATCCGCAAAGCCGATGTCCATCTTTCGCGTCGCTACAGACCCACCAATCGGCGCGTTGGGGTTTGCTAATAGTTTTCGTTGTGTCGGAATTGATTTGTGGCCCTCTGCAAATTCCACCAGCTTCTCGCTGACATCCGCAAACCATTTAAGCACACCATCCTGGTTCGCATTTTTCGGCCATCCGCTCCACCCTTCACCTTCATGAAAAAGTGGGTTGCTGCCTTCCACGCACTTCTCGAAGACCGCCTTGGACGCAGTCTCGAGGCCTGCTACGTCTCCAAAATAAGTCTCGTGGAAATCGGGCACTCCAATATACATCGGGTCGAGCTCCTTTTTTAACCCATCGTCCATGTCCTTCTGATGTTCAGCAGAATTCGCCAAACTACTTGTGTTGCGAAAAGCCGGGGTCTGTTGGACGGAAGAGACTACCGGTCGGGGGGGCGGGGTTGATTCGGTGATAGCATTGTAGACTTGGGTCCAGATAAGTATATCATCGGGATTTTCGGAAAGGACTGCGTTCAAGAGAGGCCTGATACGATCGAAGTCAAAGTAGCTAGAGGTGACGGCGGAAATGAGTTTCAAGAGATCGTTTCGAATAGTGCCAGGACCTGACCTTGAAGCAAGCTGATCAACAATAGGGAGGCTTTGCATAAGGAACAGGAGATTCATAGCGAGCTTTTGGAGATCTGTATGAGAGTCAGAGAAATGCATGTTAAACAATGCGGGACTATCCTACCTTCTCGGCTAAGCTCATCCAGCACGTCTGGGGTACAGGGAACGCTACTGCATTTATTGAAAAGGATGGCACCTAGGCCTTCGGCAATAGGATTTTCTTCGATAATCTTTAACTGAAGTCGGTCTGCCATGCCGGAACTGAAGGACGCGTCTGGTAATTAAGTTCGTTGCAAACTTTCGTCACCCAGCAAGAATTTTGCGGGATTAGCCAGTCTCCACAAACTGTTATAGAGATTAAATGCCCAAAGACCGAAGAGCCCTAGCAGCGGGAGTTTGACAGGGTTTCGCCTTAGGAGCAATACGAATTAGAAGCGCATCACAAGGAGAGACAAGGGAACAGAGAAGATGGAACAAGAAAGGAAGGGGGAAGAAGTACAGTTAGACGACAAAAGTCTGTTCTCTCTCCCCTACACCTTCTAACAAGGCTAATGAGATCTAGCTTTTACACTTTAGCTAAAACGAATATGCTGGTAAGTTAAAGGGAAATTAGCTCCCTCAGCCAAACACCCATCTAACTTGAAAGCTACTAAAATTTATGATTTGATAGAAAAGAGGAGATTCGCTGGCAGACTAACTATACATGGATTTGGCCAGAAAACAAGTCCCATCGAAGTTATCAAGGTATATTTAATAAATTAATGACATTGGTGATATCTTTTATATGCGATTTAATTTGGTGTTGATGCAATTTTTTTTTTACACAGACAGCTCCATAGGGCTGCCGTAAACGTGAACCAAAAGTGGACTAGTTAACTTGACGCCACTTGTTAGCCCAATCCGGTTCGTCCTCTGCGAGAGTCCGTTCGCAATCCAACAGTCTCAACACGTTGGAGATGTTCTCCCGACGCCATTTTCCTTCTCCAAGACACCATTGATTGTAAGATTCCAAACCAACCCACTCATTCTCGATCACCAACCCGAAGTCCCCGAGCAGCTGGCCAACAAATGAGGCGGTAACTTTAACCGCCGTAGCCACACGCATCAGAGTACAAGGTTCGTCTGTATGCATAGTCCCGCAGAGGTAACATCCTCGGACCATTCACTTGCCCCGATTGAGGAATCTTGGCGATTGTTCGGCACATTCATCGAGAGTATCATCTGGAAGCGTGTGTTTGCCCGTCCAACGACAGTATATGCACTCAAAATGCTTCAAACTGACGGCAAAACGCGGAGATCCGTCGCAGCCAATTTGTTTTGAGGGCTACTACTAGTGAAAGAGACATCTTGGTCCTCGTCATCGTCATGGATTGAGATATTTGATAGATTCAAAGGGAGATGGGAGAGAATCGAAACTGCTCTGTTTGGCATGCTTCGGGGACCGGTACGGGGAGGAGGTGACGGCTCTTTATCTGTGGTTCGTTAGCACATTGACTGACTTGATTCCATGTCGGACAACAAGTTCCAGAAGCAACGAAGGTATGAAGTGGAGGTTAACAGTCTCGTAACCAGATATAGAGTGGAAAGTTGGCGAGATAAAATAACTTAATAGGTACTGTAGTATAGAAGATGTGCTTTTTTAATCTTAGCGCTGACGTAGTTTAAAAAGTGGAGCATGCGCACATACATACAATTGTACGGCGAGAAATAGGGAAAGAAAGAAAGAAAGAAAAAATACCCCGTACCGATGGCAAATTTTACTGTCCTTGCTGTCCAATAGCCCACGAAGACCCTACCAACCTCAGAGGCCACGTTATATCTCATACTCATACTCCCAGCAGTGATATCAAGACGGTAAGCTTTTTCTCTTTTCCCCCCTCCCTCCCTCCCTCTCCCTCCCTCTCTCCTTTGACGTGCTAACGAGAACAGTCCAGGGCGTCGAGTTCGACTTCCGAACAAACTACCACCATGAGCTCGGCAAACCTTCTTACCGTTCCTATCCATGGAGAGCAGTAGTCAAGCGAGATTAATGAGTCTTACAGCCACTTTGATATCTGACCCCGAGATGCTAACGGAACAATAGATACGCTTGAGGACTTGGATGAGAGCATAGAGAATTCATCTGGGGATGTCGAGAATCCAGATGAGAGCATGGATAATGCCGGCAAGATGCTTGTCGATTGCTTGGGAGAGCTCAATCTCACAATCAACCGGACCATCAAGGCGGTGATTGCACGGAATGCAAATACTGCGTTGGAACCGACAGGCTGGTCTCCAATTCGAAGTCACACCGGAGAGGCAAATCTCGTGCAAGGGCCATTTATCTGATCGAGGAGCTAGTTCGTCCGCTAGAACTCATGACTCAAGCTCAGATCGAGGAAAAGGAACGTGAGCTGCACAGGAGCCCTCTCGGTCCACCCATTCTCGGGGTCCTGCCAACCATTACAGTATATAAGTGCGGAGACTGCGGCATCATCCGAACCAAGGCATCTACGTGGCACACGAAAAGTAAGTGCATCGGACAGACCAGCATCAGGTGTCTAGCCCCGCATTTGTATAGATCTATAGGTCACATTTACTTTGAGGTACCGGAACCCCGCGTCACTCACGACTCCTGAGACGGAGATCCTAACCTGTGAGATGGATATTTTCAATCAAGCACGCCAGTTGGATAAAGAAGAGCCGGGAGAGGAGGCTATACCGACACGCCCCTGGTTGGAGAGAACGCACTGGCTGCAGTCGGTGCAAACGGCGCAGAAGCCGCCCAAAAGTTCGCCCACTTGACCGAAATCCAATCCCAAGTTGACGCATACTTTGACATTCTCGACCCCATAGTCGGAGCTACTGGTGAGTTGCTACACGACTCACTGAGTCTTCTCAACAAAGTGGACGTGGTGACGCTCAAGGAACTCAAATCTCCCGGTGAATCCACCGGTGTCAGGCCGTTCTGCGCCAAACAGGTAACGAAAACCCGCAACGATTATTTCAGAGTCATCACCCGCCTGATCTGCTTTGCGGTACGGCTGCGGTGGCTGGAGGAAAGGACTTGGAACTGATGGGGTAGCTTTGGATGACAAGACAAGGCTGATGCTAGAGGATCTCGCAAGGTGCTCCGGAAGCCCCAGCTTGCACGGGGAGATACCCACCCGCGTAATCTCTCTTATAGTGGCACTGGTTCCGCAGCAGCCCTTCGGCCTCGGGTGCTTTTCCAATATTGGGGTTAATTTCTTATATCTGACCGGCTACGACTCGGGATCCAAGGTTTTCCAACACCCAGAAAACTACACTTCTCTCCTGGCCGGGTTCGTGTTTTCCTTCCGGTTGCCGTTAATCGCGGCGTGCTATCGATACCGAGATCGGATAGCGGTAACGGAGCCCGACAAGGCGGATACTGCGTTTCACCGATACTTTGAGTACGTAAACAGGAATTACCTAAAAGACAGCAGTCGCACTGTTTTTGGGGAAGCTCTCTCGCTCTTGGCGTACGGGAAGGTTCTCTTTCAAGATGCCATGGCGGCCAACAAACTCTACTGGGATGAAGCCAGCGGATATACCAAATTGGCGTATAAATGGCACGCTTTCGACATTCTGGAGTTCAGGGGATTCGTTCAGCAAATGTTACAATCTCCGGGCGACGAGGTGAGCAAGTTACCCCTGTGCGAGAAGTCCGAATCGCCAGAGCTACCGGAAATCGTCTATGACATGCCCTCCGAGACCTCGCTCGGTTAGTCTTATACCAGTCTGGTTGTGCGCACAGAGGCATCCGCAGTTTCATAGTTAGACGTATAGAGCGACGCGGAATTTGATATATTGAGAGAGTTGATGGAGTATAGGTACTCCTAAGCTTCTGGGTATCAGATCCTCATTATACAAATATATATGTCATGTTCACTTTGAAACCCATGCACGCGCGTGTTGGCTGCACTTATTATGCTAAATGTTCATATCTTTACAGATGGACATGCGGAGGAGTGCCTGTTTCGATGAATCGAGATGATGATGTTATTGTGAGCAGTTCCGATGTACGGCTATCATGAAGGCCAGTAATATATGATTATCTTTGCCGCTGTTGGTGGTATCGAGGCCTAGGACTGTGTTGGTTCCCATATTTGATAAATACCTAAGTACGTTTGCAGAGTAGTGCAGACCCCGTGGAGAGAAAGAGCTGATAGATGATAAGCATTTCAAAAGCAGTGAATATCAGCGCATTTGGCCATGAGTAGGTATCAACATGGCGCATACGCCCGTGCTGCATCGATTAGCCTATACCCATGAGTCTACATCCTGAATCCCATATCTTGGTAGATGTGCATGTGGAGGAGCACAGAGCCTTCTAATTCTAAAGAATATCATATGAAGCTTCTCCCCGGGCAGAGCGCATATACTGGGAAGAATATAACCCAGATAAGGGGCAGCAATAACGCACAGAGTATGATAGCCGTAGCCATAGTCATAAGGTCGTCGCGGTCGTGGATGAAAGAATAGATAGGCTTGTATAATTCCCGCTTATGAAGATCTACTAATATACGGCTCTGTTCCGTTTGCTTCATCGAAGCTTCCCCACATGTTCACCGCAATTGCGGCTGCATTGCATCGTATGAGGAAAGATAACAAGCGGGTTGCGCGGGCGAGTCTTTTGCATTAATACAATCACGGGTACACGCTACGTCCCACAACTAACGCTGTACGGCTACACTAGATGCATACTACGACGGTCGCAGAAATGTGCTTCAGTGTTTCTCAAGTTTACTCTAGTAATTAGAATAAGAAACCACAGTCCCTCTCGCCAAACTTGCTATATTTCGGAGAGGAATTTATCATATGATCACCTCTCCGGATCTCCTAGTGTAGTGCCGAAAGATCGTAGAGTGGAAAAAAGGAAAGAAAGAAAGAAACAGAGAGCCGCTAACCGGCGAGTCAATGTAGAAAGATGGGATTTAGTATTGCAAACCCGGCATTTCATAGACAATAATGCAAGATACGCCACTCGCCAACGCATTCGGCTTCACACGAGAAGGACCCTGCATGAGCTTCTTTCCCTTCATGCCTTAGCGGCTGGGCAACCAAGCTTCATCAGGCCGCGTTGATGTCAGTACTGAGTGGGTTTAGTGGAGAAGCAGGTCGCTTCCAACCCACCACTGTAGCACAATTATAGCTCTTCACGCTCATCATACGCAGCAGGCATTGTGACAACGGCACGGATGTTAAACATATCGTACATAGAAATATCGGATTCGAAATCCCGTAAAAGCAGACTAGGCACGAGCTAGGCGGGTCGGCGAGTTGGCTAGCTTCGACATCGATCTGGCTACCATGTGCGGGGAATTAAACGGTGCCCCCGCATAGAATCGATACGGAGCTTAGGCATCTTTTCCTCGGTCAAGATTCCCACCTTCTAATACCATTTGTCCCACCGTCGATCAATAAATACGCTCTCTGTGAAAGTTTGGACTTAGACTTATCGCGACCCATATAGCCCTCCAGAAGTAGATCGAGTGTCGTCGCCTAGCCGAGTTATTTCGCTACCTAACTTTATTTCAACCTTCCTTCCCTCGATAAGTCTTAGTTTGCTTGGTGGTGTCTCGTCGTGGTTAGTCTCGGGTGCTCCGCTAGGGGACGGAAGGTCCTAAACTCCCAACACGGGACGGTCTAGCTCACAAATTTAAACAAGCTTAAAACCGCCGTTGAAGAAGGAATATCGCGAAATATGATCACGAAGAAGTGGGGCGAATGCACAGCGATGATTCAAGTGAGATTTTTGGGGAGGATTTGGAAGGTGGAAATAGTCTGCAGACTGGGGTCCAGGCACTTCAATCGATAGCGAGGACTTTTCGGCTTTCAGGGCTTCGGTTAACAGGTGAGAGTGAATACGAACAACGTATGAAAGTCTATAAAATGTCGATTCCCTAGGCCCGTCGCTCAGGTTTTTGGTTCTGGAGTCTTTGTAGAGTCGAGTGACGGAGACCTTAGACGAAACTTGGGAATCATGAAGACATTTCCCTTTTCCTTATTGCTGCCATTGGCCCTGCAGTTTTCTGTAGGTGCAGAAGCCGGCCCATTTCAGTCCAATAATTATATCCCGCAAGTGAATCTCCGCAACGGGACAGTTACTGGTAGATACAGCCCAGAATACTCCCAAGACTTCTTCCTTGGTGTTCCATACGCCCAACCCCCCGTCGGCAATCTTAGATTTCGACCTCCACAATATCTTAACAACAAAAGGAATGTTGATGCATCGAAATATGGAAACTGGTGCTACGGAATTGGCAGAGTATGTATCCTCAAGTGGACGCCAAGTACTTAAGATATCGAGAATCGGTTATGAGAACTAATACATTACCTGTTTCAATCGATAGGAAAATTCTGGCAAGCCCATGTCCGAGGATTGCTTGACCCTTAACATCGTTCGCCCCGTAAATACCAACCAATTTGCGAAGCTTCCTGTCGCTGTTTGGATTCATGGTGGAAGTTTCATAGGTGGAAGCGGGGCCCGCGACACATACAATACGAGTAACATCGTTCAGCAGTCTACACAAATGGGTGCGTTATTCTTTATCCTGGATTTAAAGTTATCCACGCTTTAAGCTTCATCCTAATATGGTATTAGGAACTCCAATTATCGCTATAACTATCAATTATAGATTAGGTGTTTGGGGATTTCTTGGAGGTAAAGAGGTTGTTGGTACCCGAAATGCAAACATTGGACTGAAGGACCAGCGTTTGGCTTTGCATTGGATTCAGGAAAACATCCGAGCTTTTGGTGGTGATCCATTCAAGGTCACCATATTCGGCGAATCTGCCGGCGCTTCTTCGGCGAACTGGCACCAACTCGCCTGGGGAGGACGAAACGACGGCCTCTTTCATCGTGCAATCTTGCAGAGTGGGAGCGGCATGATGACCCCAATCACTTGGCCCAATACTTTCCAATCAACTTTCGACTCTCTTGCTATCTACACTAGCTGCGCCGATGCAACTGACAGATTGCAATGCATGCGAGGTGTTGATAATAGCGTTATCTGGGCTTGGGCACAAGCAACCTCCCACTACGTGAACCCAATGCTTGATGGCGATATGATCCCTGAATTCGCTAGCAAGCTTATCAAGGACGGAAAATTCGTCAGAGTACCAACGATCGTCGGTCACAACAGTGACGACGGTACTTCGTTCACTCCCACTGGGTCCAGAGCCGTTAACACCGAGGCAGATCTTTCATTTATTCTCAGTAAGTTCATATCGAACGCTGCCAGAATATTCAAAGTCGCAGGGACTATGCAGTTCTAACTCATTGTTTCCACTACTATTAGAATTGCTATACGAAATCAACGACGACCTAGCAAATCAAATTCTTGCCAATTACGATAGCTCGGCTTCGCTCCCACCTCCAGAGAACTATACCGGCATAACACTTCCTTCTAACTTAGGAGCTTTGTTCTTTAGAACATCTGCAATCATGACCGATCACTCATTTACTGCACCAAGGCGTATGATTACACAAGAACTCACCGCGCGCAACGTCCCCGTTTGGTCCTACAGGTTCAAATGCGTATCGAACGGATATCCTGCTTTTCTCGGGGCAACCCATTTCACAGAAATCATTTACGTTTTCCATAATACTGATGCTTATGATCCATTCAGCGGATCTTATCCAATGAATGGCCCCAATAGAGCTGAATATGTTGCTCTTTCGAAAATGATGGCTAGGACATGGATTAAGTTCTTTGTTAATGGAAATCCAAATGGTGCAGCTGGGTTGCCTCACTGGCCACAGTACGGCAGCGGAGCATATGAGATGGTGTTCGATAAAGGTGCAGGAAATACTTTTGTGGGTCAAGACAATTACCGAGCTACAGGTGTCCAGTGGTTCATTGATAAGAACCCGCGTCTCGGTAGGTAATCGATTTTTTACATATTCAGAAGCGGTCCAAACATGTTGGTAGAAAGGATGGCCCTAGATTCGAATTAATTTACGTTAATATCTTAATAATTAAAATTGGTGTTCCTCAATGTCTTCATTTTGTGATTTCATGGCTATGACACACTTTTGATGTTGTCGTTTATAGATTCCATCGGAGGGTATTAGGTTCCATGAGTGAATGTACTTGATATTTGGCCTGATATCAGGGGCGGAGTTTTAAATATAGGGGAATAGGAAGATGGCTATATGACAAATTGGAGGGACATTTTAGATAAAGGGCAAATTTTGTTACAAAATAAAGGTAAAAAGTTGGTAACATGCGGGCCGCAGTGCTGAAATTCCTTGATGGCTGTTTCAGGAGGATAATCTTAACAAGGGCAATATTTGAGCGTATCGTTGAATATTTTAGTCGTTTATACGAACCAGGAGAGGTTGCTGTCCCATCCAAGGCCGTATCCCCAGAGCTGACCTCCAGCGGTATCAGGATTGGTACCACCACATGAATAAATCAGCTCGAAGAAAGCGTTGAAGCATGATTCCCAGTCGTAAGTTGAGGCTAGTGGAGCCGTGAGACCCCAATTGCCATTCTTATCAACACCCCAGATATCCTTGATATGTACCCAGTTGTTGGAGGTATCTAGGTAATGGTCCCATCTAATAGACACTTGACGACCAAACTGAGGCTTGACATCATCATGGTCGCGCATGTAGGTGCACACGCCGGAGATGGCGCGGTTGGCTTGGTCTTGCAAAACCCAGTATGAACCGGAGTAGCATGATGTAGAGTAGCGTTTGTGGAGTTTTGCCTCTGGTTTGTCGGTGGTGGCGTTTACGGCCAAGATCTGTCCGATTACTAGGTCTCCTTGTGGATGGCCTGGGCTGATATCTTTGACCCTGATGAGACGGCCTTCTACTGCGTCCGTGGTGGATGCAGGAGGCGCAGAGGAGGTAGCAGCAGGTGCAGATGCCACAAGATTTGCTGCTGCAAGAGCAGTTACGAGATTGAGGAATCGCATTTTGGTAGTGAGGCCGGAAGGTAGGAGGCTTTGTGCTTGAAATATATATTTGAGGGACTGCTAGAGAATTGCAGATTCGAACTCTGCTTTCGATGCTGGAGTACTAAGGATTGATGCTGATAGAATGGTGATTGAAAAGGAACTTCGGAGCACTTTATATAGATAAATCTTTTGTTGCCTTCTAAGATGGTGAATTCGTATCGGCCGGTAGGAGTGAAGTTGTGTTAGGCTGTTGCTTATAATCACTTGTAATTGCCTCCCGCTGATTGTCGCGATACCCGCAAAAAAATCCATCATAACCACTAGATCAAGGCTCTCCCGCGAGCTCGATAAAATTGCGAAAGCCTTAATCCCATGTTGGATGCATAAAACGAAACCCATATGCGTTGTCGTGAAGTCGAAGCTGGAGGAGTTCCAACCCCGTAAAATCAGTATCACAAGACATGCAGGGCTGAGCTTGCAAGTGAGTTGATCTTTATCCAGACCGTCTTTTCTTTGGAATATATCTTGGCATCCGGGGTGGTAAGCAATTTTATGGAGGTTTCGCCACTTCTGAAATCGTGTTGTCGATGTTGTACTTCCCTTTTGGGGTTGTTCCACAGCCTTTCGGTTGTCCAAAGCTTGTATCGGACCTTGGGTTGCACGAGAGCCCTGTTGCTGGAGCTCAGAAGGTCAAAGCGTATGCAGCAACGGCCGGTCCCTTGTCAAATGTCGCGACATTGGACGTTAGGCACCATGAAGTATCAATATTGGGCTTTGGTTAGGCGGTTATTGTAATGTGAATGGCTAGGTTACGCTTGCCTCCGCACGCTCCCTTCATGCACCCGGCCCTAGGAAATAAATGTTTGTCTCTCGAGCTCGAGCTCGAGGATTCCACATATGCGCGCATATGTCACGGGCCAGCACCCGTACCGTTTCTACACTGCTGTCTCATGCACTCACGTTGTATTGGCGGATTTTTAAACTGCCACATTGTTTTCCATATGATGATTGGTGCGGCTTCGTGGAACGTGGATCCATGGAATGCCACGAATTTGATAATTCATCCAAAACGAATTAGATCTTAGGAGGAATCATCTTGGTACTATAGTTAGGCTATGTCCTATGCTTTAACGAGACATGCAAAGTAATCAACTTTTGGACTTTACTAATCCCCACGAGGACCCTGGGCCTGTGCATGCGCTTTGAAGCTTGTGTATTTCCAAGCAATATTAATTAGGTCTTGGTCAGCCTTGGTCATGCTTCCGTAGCTCTGAGTTATGAGATCTTAAAATATAGGTACACTGTATCGATTGAAAGCTCTAGGTAGCTAGTAAGGTATTATCGAGATATTTGTTTTAGCGACACCACCTGAAAGCTGATAAAGTAAGCTTGTGAGTGAGGCAATTGGTCTAGTGCCTATTTTCTAGAAAAAAGTCATCTGCGAATAGTTATTATCAATGATGATATTTTACGATAATAGATATTTGTAAGCTCCTATGGGGAAATCAATTAATTACACTGAACAGACACTCGTATAGCTAATATCGATAACTTGAATATACCCAACGAGAAGCTCGACCGCTAGTTCAGCATTAAATCGGAGGGGAATACCTCGGCACAGTACAAAGATCCGGATAAAGATAGAATTAAAGTATAGAACGGAACAATGTCTTCAATGTTTCTTCGCATCAAGCGCTATTGTATTAGGAAGAATAAATATCGCACACGGATAGCTAACTCAGGTCGGAAATGAAGGTAGAAAACCGAGTACGGAAAATCTCCAC
This sequence comes from Arthrobotrys flagrans, assembly GCF_004000055.1. Taxonomy (NCBI): domain Eukaryota; kingdom Fungi; phylum Ascomycota; class Orbiliomycetes; order Orbiliales; family Orbiliaceae; genus Arthrobotrys; species Arthrobotrys flagrans. The sequence goes on from NW_027137556.1 coordinate 4,342,900, forward strand.
AATCCTGCGTACGGACACTGCATTTGAAAACTTGGCATGACGTAAAAGAGTTACTGAACTTCCATCAGGCTGCCGTGATGGATGAGGCTCGAATCCCTGTTAACTCGTTTCAAAATGTCTTCTGCAAAGCTCCCCAGCATTGCCCTTGATATATTCTCAGCGTACAAGTTTATTTACTCGAACAGGTCTAGGTACGAGACCGTCTGTTTGCTAGATAACCGTAGCTTCCTTCGAACATATAGATAGGATGTATGTACATGCACATTCCACTGAAAACTGAAATTATCACAAATAGTTATGTACAGGAGTTATCAAAACTCCATCATGTGTATGTATGTACAGGCAAGAGGGACGCCTCTTCCTTGTGGACTGGTCATCAATATTTACAGAGTAGAACCTAAGGAGCCCTTACCCTCACAAGCACTGAGAGTAGTAAGGATTCAACTCCGTACATGTCGTTCCGCTGACACAGGTAGTGGGTCCTGTCCAGCCAACACCGCCGCACTGTCCCCATTGCCTGTAAGATTGTTAGTTTCTAATCTCGTATTCGTTTTGGGTAATACAAGGGGTAGAACTTACGATTGAGCGGGAGCATTAGCAGCTGTGGTAGTTGATGCAGTGGTGGATGGGGTGGTGACTGGGGTAGTCGCCCTTGTGGTAGTAATGAGTGTGGTAGTACGGGCGGTAGTGGCGGTAGTTCTAGCGGTAGTGGTTGGCAGGCTACCGCTGCATCCAACTCTGCTAGAGCCGATGACGATATCGTCGTACCAGAGGGTATTGGTATCTCCACCATACGACTCCCAACCGAAGTAGATACCGGTCAACTTGGGGTTGTAGCTAGACCTTGTCCACTGCGCGGCGTTGGGGTTGGTGATTCCAGGTCCGGCGGTAAGAGCGGAGATCGCGTTGCCATTCAGCCATGTCTCAATGGTGCCATCGGTACCAATGTGGTACTCGAAGCACTGGAAGCTACCAGTTGGGAGACCGGTGGATGCGGCGACACCTTGTGGGGAGAGATCCGGAAGGGTGGCGTCGTCGGTCTCACGGTTGTACATCAAAATGGAGTTCTGACCACCAATACGAAGATGCTTGTTGGTGCCGAGAGAGGAATCGGGCATGGTGATGAAGGTAACGTGGCTGCTGGTGAGAGCATTGGAAGCTTTACTGTAGAAAGATTCTTTGTCAGCATTCATTTATCATGATTGGAAATCATTTCCTAAAGATGAAGTAACGTACACCCAGGCCCTGACATAAACATTGCCAGCAGGGACTGCCGTTGTACCAACAAAGATATGTCCGCAGTAACCACCAGCGCCGGAAATCTTGATAGAGTTGCTACCGCTGTGGGCAGTGGAGCTATCGAGGCTGACGCTGCCCCCCTGGTTACAGTCGGGCGCATAGATAGACCATTTGCTTTGATCCCATCCGCCTTCAAAATCTTCAGAAATTTGGGCGAAAGAGAGAGGGAGAAGCGCCGCGGCGGCGAGAAGAGCTGTTTGGCGAAGCATCTTTGCGGATGGGTTATTCTATTCTATACAGCAAATGGGATATACTTTATACGGATATGACGGGGAATTAGGAGAACGGGCACCATGGTAAGGAGGAGTGTGAACATATTTATATATCTCGTCCGGATCTAACATTCGCGCTGCTCGATCGGTTTGGTTCTGTGTATTAATTGGCGCCATCGCGATGTTCATTCTATCGGGTTGGTTGTGCCCCCTGCCTGAAATGAATATGTGTTTTAAAATTCGGAAAGTCGGTCTGCCTTCCTAGTGAGTGGAAGGAGAGAAAGGAACTAAATATATAGTGGGAGGCCGGGGATGCCATCCCGGACACAATCCACGCCGATTTTCATGGATAAACCGGGAGAATACGTCTGAATAGTAGTGCAACATCGGTCATTTGCCCGTGGAGCCGGCGTTTCGCCACAATTCATTAATACCGTGCTGAAACGTTGAAAAAAAGGCTCCCTCGTATTTTGGATTCAAAACTGCTAACTCATCGAGATCAAGGATATCAAATATCTTCATAGGTAGATTTATGATATTACTTTCAGGGACATGCAGATGTGCGTTTCCAGAAGCAAAGAATCCTTGGCCTCAATGTTTCAAAACCAGGTCTGGATCCGTGGGAAAACGTCACGTTAAGAAAATGACGGAGCATGTGGAATCCCCAAGCTTTTTAAAATCGTAGGCCTTTCCTGACGTGTCTGGGCGGAAGAACAAGCCTTTCTAAGCAATTCTGGCCCCAGCTGACCTGAGAGTTTTAAAAGTCGAATCCGACGGCTAAGCAACGACGAAGCCGGCTTTCATTTCGACGCAGTTGAACATCCGGCTTGGCGTCTTCGCTTTGAGCCTCAAGATCTGACGGGGGAAATATCGCATCTCAGATTCTCAAAAAATACTTTAGCTGTACACCAATACACTTTAAAGTGTAATCCAAGCAATCTTACGCACAAGATGGTGGGTCTGGGGAAACAGCTGTGGATTTTGCCCATTGGGTGGTCTCGAGGTGTAACAGATAGCAGAATCCGATATCAGGAACTCTGGGCTCGCAATTAGTCGATATTCGTCATGCCGACCGATGGGATTCCTTAAATTGACTTCCAGTAGAGATAGGAGGTAATTTGTCTTTCAACACTGTCATATTGTTGGTCTGTCTAGACTCTAAGTCTGTCTAACTCCTGAATGCGCCTGGTTTTGTAAGTGTGCCTGGGCACAAGACCAGAGCGCGGACAAATTCCATCTTCATGGTCACCACAACACATTTTACTTTGTGTTGGTGGATTTCCTAAATCAGAAATCCAACAGCTGTACAACCTTGAATCCTGTAGCACGTGATCGGCAGATGGAGTGCCAGCTCATGCGGGGCGATTCTCTTGATCTTTTCAGACTTTCACTCTCACTTCACCGATTCTAACGAAGTACAACGTCGATATCCTTCAGAGACAAATTCACAGACAATAAAGTAGCCAATCCTAGTAGTCTTGTCGTTCAGTCAGCAATCTTAAGCTCTGCTTAGCCTGTCAATGTCGGAATGGGTTCCAAAACTCCAGAGATCGAACATCGTAACGATCATGGTATGCTTTCCCCCTTTCTCAGCTCAAAACCCTATTCCAGATCTAACTTCATATAGGCGATTCATCTAACTCAAACGGAATCTCTCGCGACGGGGGCGAGCCACGCGGCTCCCATAACTCTCGAGACGGAGATGGCTGTCTCGGAGATGTGGTAAACGAAGACGACAGCGACGACGACAACCTCGAAACAACCATTACATCCGCCGAAAACCAACTACCTTCTGAAGGCACAGCTGCAAAGAAAAAGAAAAAGAAGTCCAAAAAGAAGAAGAAGAAGACCGCATCTAGGGCCAAGAAGCAATCGAACCCTCCGAGGATCCCATTGACCGAACTTTTCCCAACCGGGGGATATCCTGAAGGAGAAGTCCAACACTACACCAAAATCCGGACGAAAACTGCCGAAGAACGTCATACCGCCCGTCTACAATTCAACGCGGAAGATGGGGAGTTCCTCCAGACGTACCGTAAGGCAGCAGAGGTGCATCGGCAGACTCGTCGCTGGGTTCAGGAAACCGTCAAGCCAGGTCACAATACCTTGGATATCGCCGAGGGAATCGAGGATAGTGTTAGGGCACTCTTGGGCCATCCCGGATTGGAAACCGGGGATAGTCTTAAAGGTGGAATGGGTTTCCCTACTGGGATTTGCCTCAACCACGAAGTCGCCCACTATACACCCAGTACGGGGAAAGGTGTTGTGGTACAGCATCAGGATGTCATGACGGTTGATTTTGGTGTCCATATCAATGGTTGGATTGTCGATAGTGCCTTTACCATGGCTTTTGACCCTACCTATGACGACCTTCTAGCCGCGGTCAAGGATGCGACCAACACCGGGGTCAAGGTAACACTTTCGACCTATTGCAGTAGTCGGGTAATCGCTAACATTATGATACCAATAGACCGCCGGCATCGATGTACGTATCTCGGATGTCAGCGCTGCTATCCAAGAAGCAATGGAAAGCTGGGAAGTCGAAATCCGCGGTAAAACGTACCCCGTCAAGCCGGTCCGAAATCTTACGGCACACGACATCAAACATTGGCACATTCATGGTGGGAAATCCATTCCATTCGTTAAGAACTCAGATCAAACCAAAATGGAAGAAGGTGAAATATTCGCCATCGAGACTTTTGGGTCCACGGGCCGCGGCTATACCCGTGATGACGTACGTTCCCTAATATAAAATGGCCGGGAGAGCTAGGTTAACTGTGTGCTAGGTCGGAATTTATGGTTATGGGCTTAACTATGATGCCCCGTTAACTACGTCCCTCCCCTTGGCATCCGCAAAAAAGCTTCATAAGACCATTAGGGAGAATTTTAGCACGATTGTGTTTTGCCGTCGATATCTTGACCGCCTTGGTCTGGATCGGTACCTCGCGGGCGTAGGTATAACATTTATTGCGATGTTGGTAACTTTTGCTAAAGTATGATAGATGAATTGTCTCGTTCAACATGGCATCGTAGAGGCCTACAAACCGTTGGTGGATATCGAGGGATCGTATTCGGCGCAATTTGAACATGTAAGTTGGTGATTCTCCAGAACAAAGTCGACGTAAACACTGATGATAACTACAGACTCTTATTCTACGGGAGACCCATAAAGAAATTTTGAGCCGTGGAGACGATTATTAAAGAGTGGCCTTAACTAGTTTCTGGACCTAACATGCATGTTGATTGACAGTTTTCGATTATATTCCTCCCTTGGTGCTGGTTTTTTCCCACAGGGTTTTCCAGCACTGTAACATGAATGTGAAGGGAACTTTTGTATTTTGAGGTTTACACGTATCGCAATGCAAGGAAATTCAAGCTTAGGGTGATCGCTTACCGGGTTCTGTTATCGACGCCTATGACACTGGGCAAGGACGCTAGAAGTTGTAGTAGTAGTAGCAAAGGCAAAGACGACAAATGGTGAGGCTGAAGCTATGGTGACGATGTAAAGGATCCTGACTCGGCTAATATTCGAAGAAATCTACGAGGAACTTTCTAAGCCATGTGATTGGTCGGTGATGGTAATACAAGAACGACATCTGTTGGATTTTGGCTGAACTACGCATATATGAAGCAAACCCAGTCTCAGCAGTAGACTGAACCATTTGATAGACGGGGAAAAAAATCCTAGCATATACTAGATGTTTTTCTTGAGATTATTGTAAAGGGCATCATGTCTTGAGAGATATAGAAAGTTCGAACATGGCGAGAAAACTGTTATTTACCGTTGGGAAGGATGTGGGCATCAATTGTGGAAAGGTGGTGTCCATTGCTATGATGGCCAAAAGACCCGTTGCTAGAACAGAGAAAAAATATACCAAGATGTAGCCTCATGAATGATGTCATGTGTCAATTAATTTGATGAAAGTTGGAAATTGTACTCTTGATTTTTACGTAGACTCGGGGCCCGGCCCGATTGGTACGATAGTATAGAGATCTCGAGGGCTGGGATCCTCTATTGTGTCAAGAATAGATCATGCTTGAGGGTAAGGGCCGTCGAACTTAAAGTGCCCAAGTTAAGCGTTGCTCTATTAAAGAGGGTGATCAGGTTAAAAGGGACGAGAAAAATATTTTTCAACATTGCATTTTCTGCTTGGGACATTTATTTCGTCGACGCGATGGTCGTCTATAATAGTATCTCCCTCTCGACTCCCTCTGCATCTTTCTTTCCTCTCTCCCAACTCCCCTCGCATCAACACCACCTCCAAATTTTCGCTTCACAACATTCCAATCACATCGCAGCTTTCCCATTTTCGCATCCAATTCGCATCAACCATCAACTTCGTTCCTTAGCTATCATCATCATCATCACTTCTCTTCTTCATTCACCCGTCATCATACTCTCTCTCCTCCTATCCTTCTCATTCTTCTCATCTCAACTCCCTTCTTCTCGCCCCCTCTTTTCTTATCTTCTCTGTTCTCATTCTCATCAACCCCACCCTCCTCTTCTCACCTCCTCATCCTCTTCGTACCTTCTCATTCTTCCCATTACTCTCATCTTTTCCCTCTTTTATCCTCTCCTCATTATCATTTTTACTATTCCTCTTCCTCTTGTATATTCTTCTTACCCTTTCTCTCCTCTTGTATATTTTCCTTACACTTCCTCTCCCTTTGTACATTCCATACTCTGTCCAACTTTTTTCACTTACATTCAATTTTAGTCTATCTATCTCTCGATTACCATTTTTAATCACGTATTTTATTGCCATATATTTTACATATTATTATTACTATTATTATTATGAAGAAGAATTCCACTGATAGGCAATCGGGGGGTCTAGGGATCAATATGAGGTTCACGAGGAGCCAAACTGCAGCTGCCGCCGCTGCCGGCACCAACACCGCTGCCACTACTACCACCACCGACAGGAGGAAGACCGTGCTGCTGCTGCGCCTCCCGCCACTACCACAGCTGCAGCACCCCTCCCACCAATCCCCCCTTCGCCGTCCCACCAGGCTTTCCTCCGGCTCTGCCGCCCCGCCCGTTTCCCCGCCCCACCTCCGCCTCCGAAGAGATTGAGTTAGAGAAAGAGGAAGAACAGATCTGGTCCGCGCCTAGTGGAAATGTTCTCGGACCAATCGTTGGGGATCCGTGGGGGCGAGGTTGGCGGACGGGGAAATATTTTCCTACGCAGCGGGGCGGCGGATGCAGTTGGAGGAAGCAAGGAAGAAGAAATGGGGAACAAAAGTCCCCTACCCATCCTCATCCCCCCTCGCAATCAACTCGCAGTCCCTTCGCCGAGGAGGAAGAGGGAGCAACAGAGGACGAAGACAACAGATCGGCCTCCTCCCGGCGGGAGGGACGTGAGAAAAGGCGACGGGCCTGCTAAGCGGGCTGGAGTACGGGGTCGGGGATGGAAGAAAGGGGACCAGGGGCGGGATACAAGAAAGCAGCAAGGGAGGGGGAGGTGAAAAATAAGGAAGAGGGGGAAGAGGGGAACCTAGAGATTTTCTAGGAAGAGGGGTAGGGGGATGAGGAGAGGTATTCTTCTTTTATCTTATTTTATTTATCTTAGTTTTCTAGGAGGAGGGGTATCTTTATTTTAATCGGAGGGGGAGTAGGGGCGGTATGAAACGTTTTCTGGGAGGAAGCTTGGTGTATAATTAGTACTTTTAGTTATCGATTCGAAAACAATACAACCTTAACATACATTGTGGTGAAGGAAGAGTGCTTACGCAGGTTCTTTTTAAACCTGGGATTGATTTATATAGTTTGTTGCATTTTGGGTAGTCAACACAATCTAGCGCGCTCTGCTTTCTGCTTATAAATTGACTTCTGTCTGTCCTCGAGAGAAAGGGGGCATCCTTTTCCTCTACACTTCACTCCTACCTAGCATGCTTATGCTTAGGCGCCGTTCCTTTCCTAGCCATTCTGTTGTTTATGCTTTTAGTCCCTTTCGTTCGTCCGCCTATTCTAGTTCTAGCTATGATCTTTCGTTCTTGATTTGCTCTTTGTTCTTCATTATATATATCGTCCTATTCTATTCTATTATACCTACCTTCCTATTGCTAGGTATCCCCATTGCCGCTGAGTGCTTCCTGCTATTCCTGCGTACCGCTGATGGGCTAGTCTAGTATTATCTGGTTGTTTCTTAGAGACTAGTTTCTACTTCACAACATCTAAGATTTTGGAATAGAATCTAATATTTAGTATAGCTAAGCAGTGGCCCTTTCAACTTCGAGAGTGCAGTGTAAAAAAGACAAAAACCATTTCGAACTTTCCCCAAAATGGCAAAATTATAATTGAATGAAAAACGTCCAAACATCCAATTCATGAAACAAATCTCTACCTTCCGGTCCAATAAAATTAAAGTCACAATGGCCGTCCAGGTCTCCCGCATCATCAACCTCTGCAAACACAAAAGCATCGCCTTCTACAACTCTGAAAGAATCACAGAAATAGCCCTCCTCGCCAGCGGCCACGACATCTTCTATGCCCCTGCTCTTCAAAACTCCTCCAAAACATCCTCTGGAAAAGCCGTAATCACAAAATGACGTTTGCTATCCAAGAACCCGATGATGAGAAAAACCACTTTATATCCATCATTGATGATAATTATGTTTTCCTGTTGAATGGAAGGTGGATGGGGAATGATTCATTTATATGCCTTTTCGTGGCTGAAGGTCTTTAAATATTGTGAGGGTAAGAATCTCTAGTAGATTCTTAGAGTGCCGTAGTATAGATAGTATAGGCGTTCGGATCTTAACCTGACATCCTGCACACCCGCACAGAAAGTCGCATGCATAGCTTTATCTTGTGGTTAGACTAGTCAAATTGCGTATTTATCCATAGTTATATGGGTGTGCTAGTATTTGCTTATGTATACTCGAAAATAGTACTTTCCTATGGGCTGTCTTTTGCTTCCCGGAATTGATAACGTGCGTGCAGTGGTATTGTAGACCTGTAAGATAGTTAGAAGTACGTACAATCGAAGATAGAAAATCGAGTTATACATTACAGGAAATTATGTACAAGTACGTGAATATGCACTGTCGTCTTGGCTTCAACAAGCCTGAGGATGAATATAAAATATGAATTGCTCTGTATGGCTTATATTCATGGTTTTCGTAGATGTCAATAGTTTTGCCAATGCTTTCCCTATAAGTTCCAATGGTATATATAGTTGCCTACTAGTAATTCCATAGAAAATAAAAGTATCGACGAGAAAATAGAGTCGATATACATGAAGTCTAGGAGTTGAGTGTTGTACTAGGTCCTACCGCGTGCCTGTCGTGAACGCATAACGACGTCTACCTCCTGATGTTTTTTTTATATCCTCCTCTTCCTGAGTCAAAACAATCATCACCAACCTTCTTTCTTCGACATCCTTGCTTCAACTTTCTTGGCTTCATCACTTCAACTCGAAAACTAATTCCGTCAATTCGTTTATCCATACTTCCTCCCTCTCAATTTCTTTCCCTCTCTCGTCCTCGCATCTCTCAATTGTTTTCTCTCCCGTCCGTACCTTCCGCATCAAAACCTCTCCGTTCGAATCAAAGGTTTTCCGTTCGCGATTGGAAACTCCATACGCAGCGAAATCTGATGTACGAACAAACCCTTCTGCATCTCGTTCTCCGTGCAAAAAGCCCTTCAGCTCCTTCGCAGTAGATACAAGATAGACCAGTATTCCTTGCTCCTCGCTCAAGTATCCCGTACTTCTCCAAGCTCCTTCTCACGATATCAATTCGTATCTAGGTACTATAGAACATCGATACAACTGAATTCAACCCGGTCAGTTCCATTGCAAAGTCGGATACCGTTCCCGCAAGACTCGATACCAGAAATTCTCGTCACCGAAATCCCCTCTCTCGCTCCAACATCCTCAGGCTTCGCACCGCAGCATCAATTTCCTCAAAGAACCAGAGCAAATAGATACATCCACAACATACTCCTTCCAGTTTCCAGTCCACAAACTGTTCTTCGCAAAACTTGGCCATAGACAGTTTAGTCACTGAACATCCCTCGCTGCTCCTCGCAAGGCTCGACCCGAGATAGTCCAGTCACTGAACATCCTTCCTCACTACTCCAAAATTCAGCATCAGCTTTTCTCCAGAACCAGAGAAACAATATAATTCAATCAGACTCGGTCTATTCTTCCATCGAAAACCTGTTAGTAGCAAGACTTGACCATAGATAGTCTCGTCGCTCTTCGATTCCCGCCACCCAAAGACACCAATCACAGTATCTTAGGAACCAAAGTCTGTCACTTCTCTCCGTTCAGTCAACACTCGATCCAAAAACAGAAAAAGACATCGTCTATTTTCTAAGGAAGTAAACATCGTTAGTAGTTATCAATCTCTTACTAACAATTCCCATAATCCGCAAAGTCGAACTACGAAACAAGAATCACTTCAATAGAAACAAAGCATCAAACGTATCAAAATGTTACCAACTAAGAACAGTAAGTCCCCCCCGCCAACCTACCCGCCTTAACCCTTCAACTAAAGACTAACTTATCCATTCAAACTAGATCAATCTCCAATTGCTGAAATCATCTCGTCCAGCCCTCCAGTTGAATCAATCGAGGAGGCTCCCGAGTCAAGCCCAGAGACCGAACACATTGATGGTGTAACACCATGGTCTCGTATTAGGCGTACCCCTGAACGCAAAAATAAGGGGAAAATGCCGGAATTCCCCATTTCATTCGCGTTAGCCATTGAGCCAGAACTTTCAGAGTCACCAAACGTCTTGGATGATAATTTTTTCTCTCCCAGACCTAGAGTAAACAAGAGGAAACGCGATGTTAGTGAATATGCCTACAAATGGGCGGAAAACCAGGGATTTGATTGGGCCCAACCTATTACACAATTTGGATGTAGTTGCGAATTCGTTAGAGAGGAAGAAGAAAACCAACTGCCAAAGAGGGCGAGATATACTTCACCGGACAAGATTGCAGAGGCGGAACAAGATGGCAAGGAAGAAGAAAAAGAAAAAGAAGAACCAAACCTCGCAGAAAACGGGGAAAAGGAAGTCAAAGGAGGAGCCAAAGAGAAGGGGTGCTTCGAAGACAAAGGAGATTCAGAAGAATCTACTGCTGAGGAGTCGGATTTTTATTCGAGTGAGTGGTCGAGGATGTCTTCGGGAGAACGCTTTCATTGGCGCTTTCGAGGCAAAGGGCTCCCTAAAGGCTGCCGCAAAGAACATTTTGCCTCGAAGAACCGCAAAGAGTATCCCTGTCTAGTCAAGGGCACAAATAATTTCTACAGAGCAGACTATGTTGAGAGTGAGCTTGACAAGTCTCCAACGCCAATCGACAGAAAGCGACGTACCAACGCCAACGGATACCGTTCTCCCAGTCCGTGGGGCAGCGACTCGGAAGAGCTTGTCTTCTCCTCCAAAACAACAATCTCCTACTCCCCAGACAACCCAGGCAACGGAAGTCGGAGACAAAGCCGTCAAGTCAACCGAAATTCCGGATTTTGTGCTCAACTTCAACCGAGGTTCCACTGGCGCCAATGTTGCAGCTGCTCTGAGCGAGAACACAAACAGGGCCGAATGGCAGTTTCTCCACAGTATTACATCAATCGACGCGGGACAACAGTTCAAATATGAATTAAAGGTCTACAAAAATAATAATAACTAGTAGAGAAGAGGCGGCGGGGAGTACTAGGGATTAAGACTGGAACGAGGTACACTGTTTTGAAAGTGTATTCGGCTTTTGTTTTTGATTCGGCAACAAAAACTATAAAAAACCAAAAAAATAATATAAAATAGCCAAAATCTGAGAAGGGGGGAGATGTAAAATCAAGTTAAAAAAAAAAAAAAAAAAAAAAAAGGATTGTTCTAGGGAGGTAGCTACAGGAGGGTCTGATATGTTCCAAGGCACGAGCGGGGAGACCATGACTCAGCCAAACCTCGAAGGAACTGAGAAGTCCCAGGCCTCAGGAGCATGACTACAACTCCACATTCTCTACCGACCTGACTGGATTGATTCTGTCCCCATAGTTTTTTTGTTATCCTCTAGATACTTCTTCATTGTTATCGTTTTGCCTAAATTTTTTTTTTTTTTTTGATTATCGTTTTGGCTATACGTCTTGCCTAGAACAAAAAAAATGAGAAAAAAAGCGGCGGTAACGGAGGCTTCCTTCAGACATGGTAACACATACGGGTCAAAATACGTTTACCATGAATGACGGGAGGTAGGGGGTGGAGCTCAATGGAGGATCTTGATACTCTTGATTTTATGATTGCTTTGATTGTCATTATTGTTTTAATTTTACTTGACAGAGAACAAAAAAAGAAATTAGAGTAGCTAGCTTGTTCAGTCATTTAGCACGACTGTTACTCGCAGTGCCCCTTATCTAACTGTTCACATACACGTAAAATGTAGGCTGTAGGCTGTGAACTTGTAAGTTGCAATGCGCTATTAGTATTCTGGCTTGTAGGTTCTGTAAAACTAAATGGATAAATCTCGATTCCAGTTTGTGAAGGCTTTCTAGAAGAAAGAAACTGTTGTGAAGATAAAGGGGGTAGGTGGAGGAGGTTTGACGCAGAAGGGGGGTTTATGGTTTCGTTGGTTTTGGCAGAAAAGTGAGTGAGGATCGATGTATATTAATCTACAGTCCAAATTAATTCTAGTTTATGAGAATCCAAAAGTTAATCTGTTTGGATGCTCTAAGCATGCGTAACATATACATCCGTGGAAGATATTATATTCAAAAATGGTGTTTGGGTCGTGGTATGGTCTTTCTGTACAACCTCACTCGACGATCCTCGCCCATGAGGGTCCGAACATGTAGCTCCACAGATCATCGAAGACTTATCTCAAAATAAAATATGTGCATCAATATGGAAACTTCAGCAGTCATTAATAATTCGATCACAAAGGACATCTTTGGCAGTCCGGTCGTCGGTAGTCTGCTCCATTCCCTAAACATCATCTCCATCCCCCCCACCATCATACTCTATTGTGCTTACCGTACTTATACCGAGAACAATTACCCAGACAACCCAATTATCCCGTCGATCACCAAGTCAAAATGGCTACACCAGTTGTTCCACAGCTTATGCTACCCCTTAAAATCAAGCACCAGGTTTCGTACGACATGAAGAAGCGGTTGCAAAGACAGAAGTTGAGGAAGAGAGAGAATAAGAGTGATGATGAAGAAAATGGTCTTGGGGGTAAGAAGGAAGGGTTTGATATGTATGTTGCCGCCGTAGTTACTACGAAAGGTATGCGGTAGAGTAGAGTACTGATATCTAACAGGGGGTAGTATCTACGCCTCACGAAGCCAGAGAGGCTCTCTATGCCACCAGAGATTACTGCAGAAGTTAAATTGAGTCTAAAACCCGTTATCAAAGGTCTAAAACCATTCTTCGGCAAGCTCAGCCTTTTCTATTATCGATGAACCGGCAGAAGTCTCCGAGGTCGCACGATAGCCCCACAACTATCATTACCAGCCCAAGCCCCCATGATTAATATCAAAAATGGCCCGTCGTTGGTAAGCACACTACTACTTTCCGTTCTCTTAAAAATATTCAAGCACGTCCAACCTACTAGTCTCCCTTCTCTCTTGGGAGTCAACAAGTCCTTCAGAAAACCGACCTTGGAAAGCTACCATATGGTCATAACGTACCCACGCGATATCGCCTCCAAATACGAGTTTTGTCCATTAACCCTCACTTTCCCAGAGTGGTTCACCGCACCGTCAAACGATCCCGATCATAACAATAGTATGCTTATCGATAAACTGCGGAGGGTTTGTCAGTTATACAGCGCCTGGTGGAGGGTCAGGATGTTTCAAGACTGTTATGCAGTCTTGGCAGAGGTTCTAGCCAACGAATATCTATTACACTGGGAGGTTTCGGCGACTAGAAATCCCCGATTTAGGGAATCATATGAGGATGAGAGATTGGATTGAATGGAAGCAGTTGATATTGATTGCGCTTGTGAAAAAGAGTTTGGATCGTGGAGTTGATGGTGATGTTGCAAAGTTTTTGGATAAGGGGTTTAAACTGCAGAAATATGGGGAGGGAAAAGAGTATGAAGGGAAAGGGAAGTGTGGAGCTCAAGAACGCAGCCCGGTCGAATCCAAGATCAATTGGGATCAGTATTTGTTTAAGGGCTTCCCAAGCGATTACATCATGGACCCTGAGTATCCTCACATTCACCCAACCATTGTACTCGAACAATCCTTAGCATACGCAATACATAACACTGTACTCGAGGAGATTAATTATAGTTTCCCGCTGGTAAAGCTGGGGAAGTTACATCCCGTGCAGATGTTGGAGTTGTTGAGGGTTAGAGTTCCACCGTGGAGTTGGAGTCAGGAATATCAAGTTGAGAGGCTGAAAAGGGTGTCTGTGATGGGTCCGAAGAGTAGAGAGGAGATTGGACGGTATGGAAGGGAGTGGGAGGAGATGAGGGGTTGTGGAGGGGTTCTGGGGGCTGGGGCTTTGTAATGTCTTTGTTTTTCTTTCTTTTTGTTTTCGTCTTTTTCTTTTGGGCTGTGATGGCGAGGCTATAACGTGTAATTGTTATACATTTGATGGAGGATTGGGGGGCCAGGCACTATTAGTATATAGGTATGGTGGTGAGTACTACCACAGAATAAATGCTTAAATAAACAAATGATGTCTTGTCACAATGAGGGCCGAATATATTCGGTGGAGGATGAAGTTTTGAGTTGATGATGTTGGTGGCGTTCCTGTGGCTTTGTGTCACCATCTTAATGCGGATGCCTTTTATTCCTCCCCAACAGGGGCTTGCAAACTGAGACGTCAAGACCTTTATATTGCCCTAGACTCTTAATGAGCTTAAGTTTCTTTTTATATGAATCCGGACTTGACCTATGGAATCGCTTCTCTTATGCTTTTCCTGTTAAAGTAATTGGCCCTTTTAAAAGGTTTATATAGGCATTAAATGACATACTTGGGCTTCATGAGTTAAGGGCTCCGAAATCTAGCTTCTCTTTGAAGGGACCTGAGTTTAACGGAATTAAGATCAACTCGCCCTCATATATTCTTCAGCTAGCGGCTCTATGACCATCGCATAGAACTTTTGACGGAACTTCGGGTCACCAAGATCATTCGTAGGATCCTGAAAATCACACCAAAGGCATATCCTCGTCACCGCCGCAAAACTCGCCGAAACCATGCCTCTCCTATCTAACGACAAATCTTTAGCAAGCTCTCCAGCAACTCTGAATTCTGTAGCGGGGTCAATTAAACCGGGGCCGGCACCATAGTTCACCTGTTGGATCATCGCGGAAATCGGTTGGCAGTATATGATTTCGAGAAGTGCGAGTCCGAGTGAGTAGATGATATCATTGCGAATCCATGGCATGTTTCGACGGACGGGGATGGTTTTTAGGCGGTCGAACTTCCGGGAGAGGTAGATAGTGGTGATTTGTGGAGCTCTAGGGTTTTCTTGTCGGACGAAGACGTCTTTGATACCCCAGTCTTCTTGTAGCCAGGCGGTGCAGTGGAATTGTAGAACTGCGTAGGCCATGTTTAGTGCTACCAATGCTCTATTTATATAGAAATTAGTAATTATAGTAAATATCCATCGCTTTCCACATATATTAACACTTACCTTTCCCTCGGTGTAAATACCCCACTTCTCCAGGCGTTTCCTACGCGAATGGAGTAAAGAAGATTGTCCAACGAATGGACATCTGTGTGAGTGCTTGATTTCGTCGTATTCGAGCAATACACATGGTGCTTCCAGTTTTGGCTTTCGAGAAATCCCAAATAGGACTTTGGCTTCGAGATCCGGATTAAGGATAAAGCCTTGCAAAGATCGTCGACTCTGTTATGGAATTGGGGGGGAGTTGCTATCGGGACAACGGCTGAAGACGCAGGTGCTAGAGGGAATGAACGATTAAAGGGTATGCCTCCAGGCCAGCTTGGACCCCCAGGGGCGGCCTGATTTACGGGATAAGTTGGACCCATTACCGTCCGTACGACGCTAATTTGACCTCATCAGTTTGGCTTTGATATCTTCGGAGCATCTCGAGACTGAAAAATTCCCATACACATCATTTCGGTTGGGATTCTATAGAACCAAGGAAATAAAAATTCTAGACTTACGGTTGCAAATCACTTTCTTCCGCTTCTATTTCTATCCCCCTCCAGCCCCATGGTATCGAGCTACAAAACGGCGTAGCACTCGAAATCGAAAATTCAAAAACCATCGGTTCTTTATTCCATTCAAACTCTTCTATCGGCTTGGTAGGGGCCTTAAGCTCCAAATCCGCCTGGTGCACACAATGGCATCTGCATTGATAAAATTGCGAATTCAGGCTCTCAAACAGCCATTTCGCACGTTCGCTAAGCTTCCCCCAAGATTTCGTGACAGATTGGTGACGCTTTTCAATTCTTTGGGGTTCGATTAAAAGAGCTTTTGTTTGGAACTTTTCGAGGAAGTAGAGGTCTCTAACTATACTCTCAACGTCGCGCTGGAGGCTCGGGATTTTAATTCCGCCTGTAATTCGTGCGAACCCGCTTTTGAGGAGTTTTCTCTGAATTTTGGAGTCTATGCGTCCATCTAACCCAACCCATCGAGGCTAGGAATTTGCACGAGGGTTAGCTTATCTCGAGATATGGTACGAGCGGGATCGGAATTCAAGAAATCGCGCTTAGGATTAAACAACTGATAGGTAGTTATAGCTTACTCGAAAATCATCCTCCAATTTCAATCGCTTCCCCAATCTCTGAATCTTTCCTTCCAAACCCGTCGATATAGCGACGTAAGTCTGAAAATTCGCCCCTAACTTCGTTCTAATCAAATCCTCCACATCTCTCTCACGCCATAAAGATCCATCCCGTGTTTTTAAAAGCTTGTTAACTCTTTCCACAGTTAAGTCGGATATAAGTATCGACTCGCAGGTGTCATAGTATAGTGACGCTGCACCAATAAATTGGGCTAACAAATCTTTAAACGCGTGCTCATATTGTTTCATGTTACCTATGGCTGTTAGCTAATTGATGTTGCTTAGATGTTAGCCCCGCCAATTCAAGTTTTGTATAATCAGATACGTAATAGTCAAGGCTGGTTCCACCATACGCCATTGGAATAATGTTCAAGTGCTGATATAAGCAGAGGAATAGAACCCAGGACGACTCCGACGACTTCAAATCCACTCATATCTGTTTAATATCTTATTAATTAAATATATAACTATTGAATATGTACCGCAACTCCAAATGATCGATATCAGGCGAGGCTAGTAGGGATTTGTTGTACGGGGCGGGAGTAAGTAAGCGGACGAGATCGATTGGATCTATCGATATTGGGGCGGTTGGAAGCAGAAGACAGCTCGAGATTGGATCGGATGTGTATTTATGGGTGCCCGCCTAACTATATTACGGCAATCCATCGCCATGACAAGGGGATCTAAACCATGACATGGGGATCTAAATGGCGTGCGATGCTTTCGGAAGTACTAATAGTCGATTGGAATCAGCTAGAGCCCCGATGCAGGATCCAAGTCTGCGCCCACTTGTACAACACAACTTGCATTGGCGTGCATCGCGGTCGCGGTCGGCTTCGAGCTACTGTTTGGAGGGGTTGGTATAGATGGCCATTACATAAGCACGGAGCCCTCTTCTATCGCGTAGGAACCAATGCATCGTCGACCCGCTGATTTTAGTTCAGCGAGACGCGATATTCACATTAGTAGGGAAAATCTGCAACCGTCGACACTTCGGGTCAAGTACTAGCTAAGCTATGGATGAACTCTTCCAAGCACACCAATCATGCCGTCAAAGATTCGCCAACTTGGCAACTTTAGCTGAATCTCCGATACGGGATTTTAGTAACCAAGTCTCGCGACGGGATTGGGAGATTGAAGTTGAAAGATACAAAATATGGGCTAGTAGCGTGGGAGTCGGATATTCGGGGGAGAACTATGAAAAGTCGTTGGATTACGGACTGAGGGATGCGTCTTTTATGCGATCTCAGGTGAATTTAAATCTGACTAATCGATATTACCTGGAGCCGCAGACTATATATATAGAAATTAAAGTCGCCAGAGTCTTGCTGCTCTGTTGTAAAATTTGCTAACAGCTGAAATACTCTAGGTTGCGTTGATATTAAAACTATTAATTGAACATGTAAGGCGCCCACCCTGAACGCCCGGGTCTAATGGGGTATTATTAAGTAAGGGACATTAGCGGCTAATCCAGCGTACGATACTAGATTGAAAATGGTATGTAGAGTATAAAGTACATGGGCAAACAATATATCCTAGAAATTAATCTTGCTCTCGACTTCAACTAGAGACCTTAAGAATGATTGCTAACCATAAACACCTTTATCTGTAGCCATAGCATTACTGAAGGGAGAAAGAGTACCATGGGAGGATATGGCCATCATATCCGCCAAACTCCCAAAATATGGTACCAAAGATACAGAACTGTCCCATGAGGAATCCGAGGCCGACACAGGAGACGACTCACCTTGGGATTTCTCGTCCGACGATGTTTCCATAAACGGGAACTCTCTGGATGACTGCGCGGGTGAAAATGACAGTTTAAGAAAGCCTGAGCCAGTTAATGGTATTTCGAATATTCAAAGTCTCCATGCGCGAACGAGAATAGATTTCCCTGCAGGAGAAATGGCGCAAATCCGACATGCAATACAAACGACTATCTCTTCATTGTATGGACTTCCTATTCGAAAGGCAACAATCCAGCATAGGCTGCGGGGAGAACTACCGGAAGAGGTAGCTCCATTCGAGAGCTTGGATATTTCATATGTTAGAAATATGTTCCCCGAGTTGGCGAAAGCTTCTCCTGAAGTCGCTACTCGACTTGGAAAACTGATAACTCGGCGACGGGAAATATTACATTCCCGGAAAACACGAGATAATCAGCCACTACAGTCGGACAAAAGCACACCTGCCAGACGCCAGAAAGGTCCTAATGACGCTTTGCAAAATCCAAGCTGGCTTGAACCGCCTAGCTACACCCGCCCAGCTCCAGCCCCTGTCTATACGACTGACGGCTTTGAAGTTGTGGTGCCACGGAGGCCGCTAGGAGAAGATGGCGAAGAACTAGAATATTTTATGTGTCCATATTGCTGCACGGTGAAGGAAATAAGCTCGAAAGAGGAGTGGAAGTATGCTCATTGATAGACCTCTGGTTGGATATACAGCATTTCTAATCGTCATATACCGTATTTAGAGCGCACGTATTCCAAGATCTTCAACCATATGTTTGCACATATCCCAATTGTGAGCTTGGGGATTTCCTTTTCGAAAGCAGAGAACAATGGTTTCAACATGAGCTAGCAAAACATCGGGTCAATTGGTTTTGCAATACGAAGGGCCATGATCATTTCAACAACAAAGCCGACTTCAGTTCACATATGGCTGCGGAACATAGCAATGAGTTTAAGTTCAACGAACATGATACTCTAATGGCCTCTAAGCTCTTTGCTGTACCAGCTAATGAAACCGAACCGGATCTCTGTACGCTATGTATGAAGGAAACTGCTTATCCGGAGAGCCATGTCGGTTGGCACCTAGAAATTCTTGCCCTTCGTGTGATTCCAGCGGAAGACTTTAGACCTGTCAGCGATCACAAAAGTTACGGCTCAAACAATTCGTCGCATATTGAATACAAGGACGCCACTGCTTTAAATTTAGCCCCTACTGATAAAGAGGAAGGCCCTGCGATGAGCAGAGATATTGGGATGCCCGATAGGAAACGAGGTATAGAGCGTAGCCCCAAGTTTGATGTCCCCAACCACACGAGCACGAGCAGTAGTGAGATTCAGATCGATTCGGATTCAAGCTCAACTACGAGTTTGGATTCAGATATGGCATTCGGATCCGATACACATACTACACCACCATCTTCTTTCTCAGAACTTCATTCAAGATTAAAATCCTGGGCGAGACGCAATATATCTGGATCTAAGCGCGGGCCAACACGGAAGTCCTTCCCGGGCTCGAAATCTGATGATTCTTTGGGTGGTAAAGGACCAAGCAGGAAGGGACTCAAAAGGAGAGATTCTTTCGATTTTAACATCGCATTTGGTTACTCAAGTTCCGACAGTTCGGATCGAGGTAATAATCTATCTCATCGACCCTCGTACCCAGACATCACAAAGGGAGGAGCAAATGGTCCGATTATCCTGCCAGATTCTAGTTATGGAAACGAACAATGGAGATCTAGCCAGAGCCACGAATTGGTGGTTCTGGCGGCGGCAAGGCAAAGGGAATTGGAGCGTGTGAAGGCGGAAAAGGAATGTCGTCTAGAGGCAGAAAGGGCGTGGCATCTAGGAACAGAAGAATCGCGGCATCTGGAGGCGAGGCAAGTGGAATTGGAGCATCTGAGGCGAAGGGAATTTGATTTGGAGCGAAAGATGCGAAGGGAATTGGAGCATCCGGAGGTGATACAGGAATTAGAGCGTCTGGAGGCGGAAAGGGCACAGCGTCTGGAGGCAGAAGAATCGCGACGTCTGGAGGCAGAAGAATCGCGACGTCTGGAGGCAGAAGAATCACAGCGTCTGGAGAGGCAAATGGAATTGGAGGCTCTGGCGGCGAGGCAAAGGGAGAGTTACGCCAGTGGTATCACAACGTTGCACGACGCCCCAGCTCCCCCCCTCTCAACGGCGAGGAAGCAGCGGCGCGGGAGAAGAGAGTCTCTCGATTCGAATCTCGCCTTCGGTGGATCCAGCTCCGAAGGTTCAGCGACAGGCGATATGCGTAAATCACATATCCCGGCTATGAAAAAAGGTTGGCGGTGGTGGCGAACTGGAGCCGCAGATGCAACTCTAGGTCAAGAAGATCACAATAATGCATGGTCAAATCCAGAAGAAGTTTCATAAAGTGACTCAAACATCCTTATATCTCATGTATTTTAGCCCCATTGGAGGTCACTCCGGCTCTTGAATATAGACATATATCTCTGAGTTATGTACACCTGATCGTAAATCCGCAAGTATCTCTGGACTCAAGACTACAAGTATGTATGTATGAACCTAACAAGTAACTTTCATGTATCCTTATCCCGTTTGACGGCCACTTCATAAATCCATGATGTCGCTTCAGATTCTACAATAATATCAAATATAACGCCATAAAACAAAACAAAGTGAACTGCAGTCATATATAGGTTATACCTAAGAGCGGCAGAAGCAGATCCAGATACTAGACTAGGGTGCACGGTGCAGGCATAACTTTCTTAATTTATGTGAGTTATGCTGGAGGCAAAACTAAGATCTGGCCGAAAATGTGGCCAATGCCCAAAATCAAACGCTTTTATAACAGCTAGATGCATTAACGTTTAAACCTTCAAGTGTATATTGAATGCTATTAAATATTTATCACATAAAGGATAAAGGTATGCCTATTCTGATAGCATTGCGGGTTACTTGAGAGACAGTTGAGAAAAGGTATTCTGTAGAGAACCCGAGGTGTACCGGCGAATCGCAATTGAAACTGCCAAAGTTTACTGGTTATTCAACAGGCGGACGGATTAAAGCGAAACACGGCTGTAAATATTTATCCGGTAGAGAATTCCCTTCGAAACTTCCTAAAATTTCATTCTTGATCACCAACTTCATGACTGATTCAAAGGCTAACCTATCAGTATGTGTTGAACCACGGAACCTGCCATTTGGATGAAGAGGCTAAACTTCCCATTTTCTCAAGACATGAAACCAGAGCTGTCATGATCAATATATCTGAGTTTTATGATATCGGATGATAATGATGATATATCTGAAATTTCGAGAAAGGAGGCTCTCCCAAGCCTTCTTTTCAACGTTTTATCCCTTTTTGCTGACTTTGCTGGCGTTAAGATAAGAATTGCCGTGGAATTTCAAGCCTTGGTGTTTTTCGCTTCCAGAACTCGTCGAAGTCCCCACCTTGATGAAGCGAAAGCAGTTTCAGGGAATTAGCCGAACTGATGGGCATTTTCTCTCCTTGTAACTAGTGGGACTTTCTTCTAGTAAAGTTTTAAAACTGGAGATGGTCGGTAGTTAGAAGCTTTGAGGCTGGTCGATAAAGCTCAGGCCGTCTTTTGGACAGCAATGTTTCGAGGTTTGAAACGAGAAAGTTGAAACAAGGCAGGTGCCGTCTTTCGGCCTACGGACACCAGACTTTGATATCGAACTATGAGATCTATATGTATAACAAATCGAGGATTTTGAGGTTGAAATTGTCAGCACGGTTCGAGATGCCCTTCTCCAGGATGTTTCCCAAAACACCGCTGATCTTCTCCCCCGCAGACATGGTCTTGGAGCCGACCGCGAATCTTGAGCTCCTAAACTAGAAGTCCAGACAAGGGATCTTTTACGGACGGATCTTGCCATTTCCCCCCCTCTCTATCGCGAGAACAACCAGATTTGCGGAGAAATATCCTTTTACGAGGTAAGTACATAACTGCTCTCGAGCTATGTCCAGTTTCTAGCTCTCACAAGATCTCAAACGGCACGGGTGGCACGGAAAGCTATGATCAATTCCTGTTTTGAGACATACATGGCTGGGTAGCTTACGGGTGGAGGTTGGGTTTTGATAGCTATGCCGGAGATTTAGTGAAGCTAACAATCACAAATAACCAATTACTGTAGTACAGAATAGCCACAAACAGCGGACATCACACTTATCATAACTGCATGACTTTTGTAAATGAGGCTGAAAAGTGAATACTATTTCTTTCCCACAGAGCCGCCTTCTCGAAAGAGTCGGGAAATGGCCAATGAATTCCATCGAGCACACCCTCAAAAATCAAAAAAGAATGCAGGTTGACGCAATTCGAGGCATACACTAGTACTTACTATCTACAAAGTAATTATCGCATACAATCCAACGAGTGGTACAATAGAGACAAAAAAATGTCCCCAGGAATAGCAGCAACATTAACACCAACAACATTTGGGATGGTGACAAGCTTTTTTAGACGCCACAGACCCGTGAACAAGCTGCTAGCGAAATCCAGCCGTCCTCATTGGCTAGCATGATGTTTCGACTAGTCGCCCTCCCGTTCAATGGGCTGGCCCGGACTGCATTCGTAATGGCGTTTCACCTTTCGCCCAACTTTTCCGGCCCACTTTTTGCCTGCCCGCACAACACTTTTGTGGCTGCTATGGAAGTGGTAGCTGCCAGAAATAGTACGCGCCCACACCCACGTCCAGTCGGTGCTTTGGCCCAAGGACTGGATAGCTCGACAGGACAGGGCAGAAGTCTGGAATTTGACATTCTGCATTGACGATGGTGACCTTGTTCGCGCCTCTTGGACAGCTTGGGCCAGCTTGGACCAGCTTGGACCAGCTTGGGTGATTCTGGGTATCTTGCCGGTACCCGCTAGAATCAATTTTCCACGCGATAATTCTGACATCAAATTTCCCTCCGAACAGGCTCCAACGGCGCTTGATTGGAGGAAATGCCATTCCTCATCAACAATAACTGGGCTCCCTCTGTTCATATCCCCAAGCGCGAAGAGACGCTATTAATATCCTTTTCCTCCAACAAAAGCTTGGTCGAGATGGCAGGAACCATATCATATTCGAACACGAAATAGGCTAGGACCCGCTGGCCGTTCCCCACTATTGGTGTTAGTGCTCTCGTTAACACTCCTTCGGTCGATGCATGTCGAACACATTTGCTTATTTTATTTTGGACACTGCGAAAGCCGGTGAGCAACAGGTTTACCCCAGCCTGTACATGTCTTGGTGCGAAAGTCTAAGAAGTACTACCCCTGCGATCTCGAGGGTCTATTTGCTTATTTCGCATCTTCGACTCAAACCAACCGTCGCGCTATCAAATTTCGAGATGCACGCGAGCGGCGAGCCTACTTAAGATGTAGAGATCCCACCTCCAACTTCCAACTTCTCTTACCTTCTGCAGCCTAACCAAAATCTACAAAAAAGTAATCTACAAAATAAATCCACGAGTGCTCTTCTCGGGTAGAAAGTACTTTTTCTTTTTTCCCTTTTTCCTTTTTCACTTCGTTGGATCCCTTTTTAGCTTCAATTCATAACCAACATTTTTACCCTGGGGTGAAAATAAGTATTTTTTTGGTGACGTCAACAGATTGGTGATTTTTTTATTTATATCTTTCGCAGCTTCTTACATACTTCCTTCCCGCTCGATACCAGCTTATTTAAAACGACTGTCAATTCTTCCTTCTGGAATCATCCTTTCAATTCAACTCTTTAATCATCATCATCAACCTCAAACATCTCCCGCCTTCGACAATTCATAGATAGATTCACTTCTTTTCTATAAATCAAGATGCGTTTCACACTTGCTTCCGTTGCTACCATCCTCGTCGGCGCCGTTGCTGTTCTGGCCGCTCCTACGCCTAAATATACTGGGTGTAGCCTGTCGTCTGTCCAGATACCAAAGGAGGCCTTCGTTGATCCAACTAACTGTAAGTCTACTAGTCAACCATTCTTTATATCACTCATTCACATACTAATATCTATATCAATAGCTTCAAACACTCTCGCATATCCCGCTGCAAACGAGAAGCTCGCCAAGATTGTTCTCGGATATGGCTCTCAGAACTACTCCTGCGTTAATGGCGTTGCTACTTCCAATGGAGCTGTCGCGACTCTCTACGACTTGTCCTGCGCCTTCGCTGTCTCTCCCGAATGGGCCGATGTTGTCACCCGTGGTGCCGTCCAGATGGACCCAACTGCCCAATTCGCTGGTCTCCAAATGCTCAAGAACATGCTCAACGCTCAATTCATCTCTGGAGTCCACTACTTCAAGGGTGATTTCGCCACCCCAACCTTCGAGTTCACCGACAAGACCAAATTAATCAGTGGTCTCGCTGGCAAAATCCCAGCTCTTCCTGGTTCTGATACTGGCAAGCGTCCTGACAACTTCGGTGCCGTTCCATCTCTCAGGTTGGTTGCAAAGCAGGGTATGGGTTCTACCTACTCTACTATCTACCGTCTCCACACCGCTGGTGGATCCCCACCACTCGGCAAGTGCTTGTGGCAGGGGCAGCGACAGATCCCCTACGCTGCTCAATACTGGGTCTACAAGAGCACATAAAAAGAAGCTTCTGTTTTCCTTTTAACTCTTTTTTACTGTACTGTCCTTTCTCGTTTGTTAAGAATTACTTCCTGTTTAATCATACAGCTCTTTTCTTCCCTTTCGCATTTTCGCGCATTTTCATGATTACAGCTGGCAGCGCGCTAGCAACACTTTTATACTATTAACTAGTAATACTGCTTACCTACATATCAATACCCAAAGTCCAACGGGATTCCCAAGAGCAGAGTGTCTTTTCATCAACGGTTCCCATGTAGATACCATCCTGTTGTTGCAGAAGTCGTCTTTGTTCAGGGTTGTTTTGAAAGCTAGTTTTTGAACCACAAAAGGATACCGATATACCCCATCATCACAGTCGTTTAGATAATATCCTTTTATTTCTCTGTATCTCAGCAGGAAATTGCATTTAGCTAGGAGGGACCAAATAATCAAGAAATTCTTTCTCTAAATTCTTTTTGCACATCTCCAATAATTTTGTGCTAGAGTTATATGATGATGAATTGAGACAACCTTCCGCTTCTGAATGCTTTGAATAAATGAACTAAACTGGAGGCGCCTCTTTGCATAGATTTCACCAGCTTCGCTCGCTCACTCACCTTCCCCCATGAACACCTATCGTGGGGAAATTAAACCTTAAATTTTTGTGTTTTAAAACGGTGGCTAGGGAATCAAGCAATTTTTTACAACGCAGTTCTTTCCATCCGACAGGGCCGTCCAGCCGTGCTGGTGCGGGAAAGTCTAGCTCAAAATTTTGCATAAAATCAAATGTCGGTTATTTTGGGTAGTAAAAATCCCCTCTTCGTTATCTAACATGGACACAAACCGTCCTTAATCCCGCTTTGTTGGATTACTTTATAAGACACTAAAGATTTTGGTCCCCGTTGGAACGCTGCCCATTCTTGATCTTGCAGCCCCTCTAGCGGGGGTCGGATCAAGGGCAACCTGCTGTGGCGGAAAGAAGACGTGGATAGACATACATATCTCCAGGGCTCTTGAAGAATTACTAGGATTTTTGAACCGACACGACCGGGCAAGGTCATATGCCGGCCCTCAAGGCTGGGCCATATGCATGTATGAGAAACTTTCCATGCAGAATCGTATCCGAGGCGCCTACAAGCTTGACTTTGATCTTCTCCATGTTCTTTTAGCAGGATTCACATTGTCTTTTTCAGTAGACTGGGATTTAACAAGGTTGCATCCAGTTGGTCCAGAGGTTAACCATCACAATGATGCTTCTTGGTCATGGACCTGGCCGCATGCAGCTCTTCTACCCCATGCTGATTGGGGTTGTTGTCGGGTTTACCACAGGTTGGAGGCCACCTTCTGCAGATACGAGATATATACACGCCTAAGGCTGGACAAATGCATGGTTTTTTCTTTGGTTTTTTTTTCGTACGAAGTGGGACAAATTAACTCGGTGGATCTGAGTGTTGGATATGTCCGTTCGGTAAGGTATTGCACGATTGTAATGAAGTTTACATGCGAACCTGGAATGTTTTCAGGCTGTAGTTCACTACCCGTTTTTCATTAATATTCATTTTGTATCTGCAAGCAAAATTTAAGGCAAGAAGACAAAAAACATAATCCAAGGGTTCATAAGTGCGCTTAATTTCCTTGTCAATTGTTATGGATTAATGTTGTAGAAACGGATAACTCGGTCTTCTTCAAGAAGGCCCTTAGACCAAAAAGTAGTCGAGATATCGATATCAAGGTAAAAGACGTTAGACACTAAGGGATCTTCATGAAAACACGCAATCTCGACAGATGACGTTGAATAATATCCAATCAGATTCCTTACCTTATAACTTAACTTCTTTTAGTTCCCCATATTATATGTAAAAAGAAGGGAACTAAAAAGTGGAGCAAGAAGGACTAAGAGATGTTTCTGAAAATAGAAATGGATTAGTGTGTCCCCACTTATCTTTTTGAGGAACTATGGAATGGATTTTAGCATTGATTTGATCGGAGATATGAGAAGGGAATTTTCTTGTTTCTTTGCTCCAATGGCCAAGTTCGTAGTTGCTTGTGAATCACTGAGTTTTTCGGAAGATAAGGCTGCCCACAGGCTAGCCGCTGGACCCTGGTCACGCTAATGTCATTTGGAAATAGGCGATTGGATGGATATTTTTGGTGTGTGTGGGTAGGCGCCGTTGGTTCGTTGCAGGTTTGGCCAATCAGAACTCGAGCGCAGTGGACATGTGGGCAATTCGAGATTTTGAAGATCTATCATATTTTTCAAGACAAATTAATTGCAGTACCGACGGGTGTTCGGCTTCCCTATGTAACTTCGATTGGTCTTGTGTCAATGAATACCTTTAAAGTAGATCGATGCTTTCAAATTTCGTCTACGTTTCCAGTTACAACACATCTCTAGTTTACAATCCTAAAATCTCTCGTCGATTCCGTTTCCGTACTCAGTAGCTTGCAACCTAGATACCGAATTCAGTTAAGAACCCTTGGTAGTTCTCATCTTCATTTACTCTTATTTTAATAATTTTCTAGTGAGTGACGACAATGTAACACAAGACTTTGTAAGTCCAAGAAGAACGGTTCTTCTAACACAAGAAAAGACACCAAGACGAAAGTACGTTTCCTCCCGATAAAATTGAAGACTTCATGAGGACATTGGTTTAGTGCAAAATTGAAGACACAAATCCGTAGACTTGTGAGTCGGCGATTATTATGAGAAAATCTTAGGATCGATAGCTTGTAGATCTAGGATGGCAGAGTAGAAAGATTTGGGATGGGATTCTGGGGTGCTATAGGTTGCGGGTTGGCCGTGAGAGTCAAATAAGATTATGTGACCTAGACGTATTTCCCCGTCTAGTCCTCGAGACTTTCTACAACGACAAGAATTCAGTCTGAATAGAAGTCATAATTCAGATTTCGATGTTACTCAGATATCAAGACTTGATTTCTAGACGCCAGGTTTTACTCTGGAAAAAAAATTACCTAGTAGCTGATTTATATTACTAAGGCAATATATCATCAGTGTCCGTCGTTTTGTGTGGATGCCAGT
The DNA here is from genome assembly GCF_004000055.1 of Arthrobotrys flagrans. Taxonomy (NCBI): domain Eukaryota; kingdom Fungi; phylum Ascomycota; class Orbiliomycetes; order Orbiliales; family Orbiliaceae; genus Arthrobotrys; species Arthrobotrys flagrans. The sequence continues at coordinate 4,370,446 of NW_027137556.1, forward strand.
GGGTCAGCCTTCCATTTCATCGACAGATTCCATAGATTCAATTTCCACTAGAGTACCGCTGCAACCTCGAATTCTGTCTAAGTGCCGAAGTCGAATAAGAACTTTCCACATATTACCCACCCAGGTTAAGAAGCGGGTGACATGGATATGTCCTGTATATGTAATGCAATGCGATTTTAGCTTATTAAACGAGGATTGATATTATAAAAGGACGGCTACTGCGACATTCGAATCGCCCTAGAAGGGTTTTAGAATGCCTCCCCGGCTAGTACAAGAAGGTTCCGAAGGTTTCTTGTACTTTTCTTTTCCTTTGGAGATAAGAGCGGTACATTTATGCAGTTGAAAGGCAAGGAGAGGTCGTGACGAGGTACGTGCATACGCTTGCAGTCAGGGTTGTCATACATTTACTTAATCGCAGGCGTAGGTTCGTGATTTGATACGGGTATTCGGGATTGAAGGTGTGAGGGTCTCTTTTAATTGATTTGTATTATATAAAATCCAGTCTCTGAGTGGTTCATGCAGAAACTGCAGGAACAGGCCTGGTGATTGAAGTTTGCTTTTGGGAGGTATATACGTATAGGCTTGGCGCTTCGAGGTGCTGACTGTGTATAGCATTGTACTCAGATGTTATTAAGGTGTATTCCACCAGTAATAAATTGACATCAACCACATACTCCATCTATCAACCTTGTTTGGCAATGTTCCATAGATGTTGCTGTGAAAGTGACTAATCCTAACATTGATTTATCCTAGATTGGTCTCGCATCGATCCTAGATCCTGTGGGGCCCGAGATGAGGGCCCGGGGTGAGGGAACACATAATATTTTTTACACCACGAGGATTGAATTCTGTCCATATTTGATAGTGAATAAGCTTCGAGAGTTCCATACGCTAACAGTGATGCTACAGCTCCTAGTATGCTATTGAATATGGACTATTCCTGTTCTTGTCATAAGAGACCAGTTCCGAATCTTTATGAATTCAGGATTTGGAAGTATTATTGAGCTAAAAACGGCCCGAGAAGAGTTGAGCACTGGTTGACAGGTCATATACTGTGATCGTAGCAATATCGGAGCTAAAACTTGAGAAAGCGCAGCTTCCTGAGATCTTTCACTTGCTGCCGCTTTTGGAAAATTTCCAAATTTAGATGTGTTGCATTATTTTGGGTTAGTAAATATTTCTAAAATAGAAATACCACAGACAACATGCTCAAACGTGTTGGCGACCCAGCCTGTACTACCGAGCTTTGTGAGTCTAGCTGGTCGCGGAGCACTTGGATGTCCATTTAGCCGACCAAAGTCAAATCATATCTATTCACCCCTACATGCGTCGTGGAATTCAAGCTAGAGTCAGATGCCCATGCATGGGGGAAAGCAAGCTTGGGGTCGCTATCGCTACATGAGGCGCTGGTATCTCAAAGGAAATCGAACCAAATTCGACATTGTATTATTTAACTTTTATGAATTCGATCATATATGCTAATATCTTACAGCAGCTTGGCTTCGGGCATCAAGTCTGTATGAGCAAAAGGAAAGAAATATCGAAATATTGCAAGGCATTGTAAGCGAGTTTTATGCATGCGCTACTTTATTAATATTTTTAAGATACATAGAAAGGGCTCCGTGTCACTGAGCTCAAGGTTTTGGGTACGAGATCAACGATCAACCTATAAAAAGCTTCGAACATTCTGCTCGCTATAGATGCTCCAGCTGCATGAGATATGATTGTGATCAATTAGATCGACCTCTTGAATAGTGTAGTTTAGCGAAATCCTGGACCCTCTCAAGCATTTTGCGAGGCCGACACCTCGCTAGGGTCTAGTTCATGATATTTACTCTGTATTGCCTTAATCCTAGCACCAAACTATAAGCGGCAAGGCGTACACGGCTAGAAATACTTGGATCACGAGCTCAGGCATTATCTATTCCGTAGATTCTCACCAAAAGCTCGAGATATCTAGACTTTCTGAAACTACGATTATAATTATCAACTTAGGTGGCTCTTAGTATATAAAGTTACCTCCGGTGTTGTTAGATTTTGTGTGCCGACGTCGACTGCCATCGAAGGCCATATGTTTAGTTCTTGGCACAGCTTTTGCAAATTACTCCGCGACGCTTAGATATACGTATATGCTTTACACGGCCATATTAGTATCGCTATTGATTTTCTGCGGTTGCTGGAGCCAGTTTCCTGGTTTCATCGGTCAGTTTAGTTTAGTTATGTAGTTACTGTCAGGTTTTATTGGTTATTGGAATTCTAGGAGATACTTACTATACTAGGAAGGTTTACGTTTTAGCTCTAAAATCCTAGTTACCCTGAATGATAACTGATTCACGTCACATTCCTACCTATTTTGGACACTGCCAGCTCAACAGCACAAGCTCTGGAGAACAAGTGTTGCGGCGCTTATCAATTATCTGGCACCCTACGAGAGTAGTCTCGGGGCTTAGACTGCGTAAGAAATACCTTTTAGCGGACAATTTCAGATCCCTTTCACTTTTGGTAATATCACTACTAGTGCCCAAAAAACCCTTTCAAAATAAACGGTACGGAAATTTACGGCATTGATCATTTTCTTTGTTTCTCAACTATGGCCCTCTTAGCGTCCATTTTGGGGGTCTTGCACCGAGCTAAACTCCTATACCTCTTGACAAATCAGATAGATATCTGCAAATTTATAGAGTTAGTTAATCGTATCGAAATAGGTTGTTCTCCGAGTAGTACCTCTACGGAATTATGCCGGTCCAATATTTACGAACAGCGACAGAAAATAGTGAGCTATATGCCCGAGATCGCGATCAAAAATATGGATTTCAAAGTGCGAGTATTATCGTATAAAGAAAATAAAACTCTTTAAAATATTCCCTAGAGTTTTGGCCTGGGATCTCTCGAGTGCCTATCATAATAGAAGCTAACACTGGTACGTGTGTTTTAGATTTTCGAAACTAAATGTATTCTACTCTCATCTTCATTCGGTTTCAACTCAAAATAAATGTATCTGAACCATTCCCGATTGTCTCGCAACTATTTTACAAGCGCATCAAGCATGATGGTAGTCGTGTTCATGTTGCTTCTGCACCTCCCCGTTCTTGATTAAAACATAATCCTCACCAACAGAGAGGAACATATTTGGAGTATCAGTGAATCGCCCCGCGTCAGGTGCAATCAATTTTTATATTCTTCTTTTGCTAGTGCATTCGTAAAGTCCTTCAAGTCGTGGACGTAGAAATCTTCAATTCCATCAACCGTGGACAATAGGAGGAAAGGTACGTTTTCTTTAAGGAAGTGCATGTCGACTTTGTTTATGTGTTTCTAGTATTGTAGGACATTGATTATCGATGGGGTAAACGGTAATGAAAGCTGGCGGATTGCTATATATCTGGGCGCATCGAATAATTCTGTACTTTTGCATCCATTCAATACACAATGGACCGTAGATACGAGCCTAGTATTCATTGAACTCTCCGTCGGCCATGCCGAGCTTCTTCTGAACGTACATTGTAACTCGAACAAACTTTTCAGTGTTCATGGCTACCTAAAAGGATGAGTAATTTGATAAGAAGTATGAGTGGTTGGGGCTTTGCATAAACTCCCATCGAAGAATAGGGCCGCGTAGCACTTATAGATTTGTAAAGTTCCAGAGTTCGTTATGGTTGAAAGTTAGAATTTAACTCTAGGAGAAATTTCGTAAAGTATCACATAAAATATAATTGTTGAGAGAACTTAAGGCATGCCATGTATTCAAAACGGTCGGCCCATTTACGAAATACTGTTTTTCTGCGAGAGTTACGAGGTAATAATATCCAGACCGCGCCATCCTGCCGTCACTCTGAGTTTGTATGATCTAGACCGACCATGTGCGAAATTCGACACTTAGAAAACCAATCGACCGGTCTTAGACCCATGAGATGCAATAAGTTACCCCATGTCTACATCGATATTGATTAAACTTAGTGAGAAATTTTATTACACAGGAGAGCGGCAGAAGCCTGAACTTCATTTTCGTCATGACGTCTTTCATATTTGTACTGAACATGTGCGGCATACAAAAGTTGATTCTCTTTCCCGTAGCCCCGTACGTTGTATTTCAAATTGTGAAGCAGTCACCACGATCGGTTTGCTGGCTTTCGGGAGTTGAGTTGGTCGTCTACGAGGGCTAACTGGGAGATCAACCTCTATGTGTGCTGTATCGGCGGAAAGCTTGAAAACCGGTTAACTTGCATTTACGCTACCACAACAAACCGGTTTATTCTTATCACACCAACATGCAATCCAATAGCGGATAGGGTGGTAGATTTCACGTGGAATATACCTGACCCTTCACGTTTACAAGCCTCAAAGAATATGCATGGAAACCGCCGTTACTGAAATTGACGGGAGACGACCGTTTTTGACAAGCCTTGTGTCGTAATTGATCTTTGCAATCGGGTTAAAATGCATCGATTGGCACGATTCCACGTTGGATTGTTCTTTCTTCGGCCTCATATTGTAGATTTTAACGGGCCAAGAAAGTCGAAATCGACTCTGTGAAATCGACTCTGTGGAGGAGGAGGTGTTTTGGATCAATCGATTAGTCTCGAGGCTAGCCGCTAGGTTCGGATTACTTAAGCAGCTACAGATATCTCGAACATTGATCTGATCATCAGCTTTGTAGCTCGCGGCATTGCATAATATTCCTATCCTTCTATAGCGCAGCGATTGCTATATCAATCACTAAAAATCATTTGTCTTGATAACCCATCAAAACTCCTTAAGAACGATAGAGTCCTTCCAAGAACACTCTATCGAACTTATACCTCGTCTTTCATCGTAGGCGAAAGTGGTAGGCAAAGAGGATACAGTGAAGAGATATAATGAAACCACTGCTCTAGATCCCGTTTTTACCGTCTTTCCCCATAGTGAGGAAGATGTTATTGAAACTGTCAGGTTTTTTTTCTTTCTCTTTCTTTTCTTTTCTTTTCTAGTTGATCAATTGCCATTTCCTAGACCAGATACTAACATGCCAATTTATGCACCTACAGGTACGATATTGTAGGGAGAAAGACCTGAAATGTTTTGTTCAATCTGGGGGCCATAACTAAAGGGTCAAGAACCACAAAAGCATCGACGTGGTTATTTGTATGAGGACCTTGAACCACATTTCAGTTGATGAGTCTCAACAGATCGTCAATTTTGGTGGTGGCATAATAATCAGGGAACTAATTGACGCTGTCTCTGAAAAGAAGTCTGAAGTTAGTAAGTATTGAAATTTTGTCTTTTAGGCCTCATAACTATACCAAAATAGCTAATTGACGCTTTTTACTCGGCCTCATAGCTGCAGGAGTCTGCAACGCCGTCGGCGTAGGTGCAGTCCTTACGGTGGCTTGGGCAGCTACATCGGAAATTACGTCCTCGGAATCGACAACCTTATCTCCGTAAATCTCGTGGACTCTCAGGGTACCATCCACAGAATTTTAAATGGTACTACAAATCCAGAGCTATGGTGGAGCATCCGTGGCGTTGGCGCCTCCTTTGGGGTTGTCACAAAGGCCACGATGAAGATTTACCCGTAATCTAATGATGGGCTATAGTGGACTTGTACTTTGATCTTTAGCAATCATTCGAGAGAAACCATTGAGAAGGCTTTTAAGACTATTATTGCGACGCAGTATGGAGAAAGTATGTTTGTACTATTCTCTTTTGCTTTGTTCCACCGATGGGATATCCGTCGTTGGTGGTGGTTCTTTGGTTTTATGGACCTAAGAGTCAAGCAGAGAAGGCATGGGAGCTTATGCTTGATCCGTCACTTGATCCAGACTTCAAGCAAGCTGTAATTATTCCCGCAGACAGATTGAATGACAGCGATGACGTCGGTTGCGTGATGGGCTCGAGGAGACCTGGTGTAGGAATGCGCATCAAGCGGCTGAATACAGCCGCATTCTATGAAATTTGGGATCTATGGCTCGAATTTGGGCAGAATGAAGGTGCGGAAGCGTCAATTATCTTGATGGGAAGGTTCTCGAAGAAAAAATCACTCGAGGCTTCGGATGATGCGACTGCGTTTTCGCATTTCCATCGTGGGATTGTGTATGAAGTGTAAGTGGCCCCCCTTTCCCAGTAAATATACCAATCTGGTTGGAATATTCAAAAAATTCGCTGATAGGTTCTCATGATAGGAGGGTGGCTCCCACCTACACAGATGAGAACTTAGATCGGGACGCAACGGACTTTACAAGCAAAGTGCGCGACATCTTAGCCCAAAAGTGTCGCGACCTAGGGAAAATTCGCGCTTACCCAGCAGGTACTGGATTTTATGAGCCTCTTGAAAACATCTTTGGCGGTGAGGTGCGGGTTCAAAAATTTCTCAGTATTAAAAGGAAATGTGACCCAGGGAACTACTGGGGCATCTTCTTTGATCTCATATGATTCATTGTCGTGTATCCGACTTAATTTCTTAACAAGAGACCTATATCTTTCGTTGGTCGTCTTGGTCGTTGCCGTTTATGTGCAAAATTGAATCTATGCGATCAACCACAACTTGTCTCAGTACTCTTCTCCTCGTTAGTAGCCTCCCTGCCTAGGCGCCCTCCATCCAGGATCAAAGCTTCATTATCGGTCATATCGTCTTGTACTACCCTCCAGCTACTCCGTAGTTTTTTTCCCCATTGGCCCAAGTCGCCACTAGGCTCTATATCGTCTCCTTCAACATCATTCGTTCCTTTCTGTGGTTTCCAAACCGGCTTTATCAACCCTTTTGCAAGTAGTGGATTCTTTGAGAATGTTCCGCTGCTAGTTGTCGCTGTAATAGGGATTACTTCATCTCCTTCCTCTTCCTCGGGCTCGATTTCAAACTTTGGTTTCTCAATAGCGCCCATTCGTTTCTCGACCCTCTTTCCTTTCAAGTCGATGGAAACAACAACTGATCTCTTCTCCCACTCATCCCTATTCTCCCATTCAAGCTCCCTCATCTTCCTCTGTTGTTCTCGTAGTTGCAATGCTCTCTCCTGAGGCGTTGCCCACATGTTTACACCAGAATCAGGGGTTTCCCAGTCAGCAGCTTGATCTATGATCTTAGTTCTTTTAGCTGAGGAACTCTGAAACCCTAGTAATTTGTCTCTCTGTTCCATGGCGCTGGCCAGCGCGGCAGATGATCCCGATGCGGATAGTGTAGGTGTTGGGCTAGAAAGATGGTTAACACCTCCAGCTGATGGGTTTACTTTGCTAGCATAAACAGCTGTAGTCTTTGTCGTTTCTGCTTTCCTGTGGCCTGCGTTATGTGCGATCTGTTTCTCTTTGCTTTGCTCATCACGAAGAATACGACGCATAACTTCCATATCCTCGGATGAAATGAGGTCGTGACCACAGAAGGTACAAGGCGCGAGACCTTCCTTAATGCAAATAATCTTCCCACAGTGGAGGCAGTTGGGAGCCGCGAGGAGAAGTTCATGTTTTCGGCCGGAGCAGTTGCAGCGGCGTTTCTCGACGGGGAGTGTGTGTGTATTTGCGAGAGTTGGATTTGTTTGTAGTTCTAAAGATCGAAGAGCTGAGGAGACGTCTGAGAGAGTAGAAGATGGAGCTCGCATTGTAGTATTTGCTGGGACAGATACAGTCGCAGCCTTGGGTTTGGAAGCTTTCTTCTTGTTTAGAAGGTCGGAGGTTAGCATGCCTTGCTGCGCTGGTTGCTTCTGGGGGGGAAGAGCAACAGGAGCAGCAGGGGTAAATGCAAAGGCCGCTGACGGTCCTGTTGGTGGATTCGGGGTAGTGGATCGAGATGGTGTTTGAGATGTCGGCTTAGATGTAGGACTCGAATTCGAGGCCATCTTCTTTCTTGATGTTGACATGTAATCGTCCAGGTCCTCCTTCTTGTACACTTTCCCAGCCAAATTTTCAGCGGTCCCCGAGAAAGTATTCTCTACTTTTCGAACTGGTGGGAGCTTGTTTAGAGGTTCTTTCTTCTTTGTCCCCTTGCGGTTCGACCTTGGAGGGGCATTAGAGTCGTCTCGGGTATTTGATTGTCGTGGCTTAGATATTGAAAGCGCAGCAGAGAATCTCCGCCTATTAAATTCTTCAATAAAAGATAAACGTTCTGAAGAAGACCCAAGGAGATCGGTGAAATGAGTCGCGATAGCAGATGGGCTCGAAAGGTCCGGTGAAGTCGCGGCATACGATATCACCTGTCGGAGTTCATCTTCGGGCAGTGGGAGTAGATTAGAGAGCCTGGGGACCGCCCATGATGTCAAGTCAGAGGGGTTAGCCATTTTCAGTTTTAGATGAAGCTTCTACCAAGCTTGGATGATGGAGATGCTAGAGTAGGAGTATCGAGGATGGAGATGGTTCAAGTCGGGTGGACGTTGACTCTTATGCTGACTAAGCTTGTTGCATTTTGAGATACAACACAAAGCCTTTGTGTGATGTTACAGGTCTCTACGCCAGATGTTTGGCAAAAATCAACCGCGAACTACTTATGCCTTCGACATTACAGCTACTAGTAAGTTTCTGATATTTGGTATTCATGGGCCTGAAACTGATTGAATTATAAGACTTAAATACAGGAATATGGTTGAGGCAACCACTATTCAGAGTAGCTAGTAAAAGTGCAGTGTGGACGTGATCGCGTGAAAGAAAACAAACATGATTCAGTTGCAGAGAACCAGGAAAACATAAAGAAAATTAATCAATGTAAAGAAAACCCGTGTTACCCATAGTGAGACAAAGAAGAAAGAAACCGATAATAGAAAAGTTCTCCTTTCAGAAAAGTCCAGTGCTTGAGCATGATGAATAAAAGGAAGAGTTGTGAACAATACAATCAATAAAGAGAAGATGTAGAATAATGACGAGCCTTGTCTCATTAATATCCACGCCCACCTCTCATATGGCGACCATACTCGTCCCAAGGATCGTGGTCACGGTCACCCGGCAAAAGGTCCAGCCGATAGTCTCCCAGGGCCTATTTGGACTTGTTGGGATTTTCTTGCCCGTGTGTACCAGAAAATTGGCCTTTTCGTCGTCCAGCCCTTGGTTAACACCCAGATGGAAAGGCAGTTCGTAAGCTAATTTTGCTGCAGATAGGTAGCTGGCGCTTATAGCAATATCTCACGGATTGCTCAGCCGAATGGTATAGCCCGAAAACTCATCACAATACATAATCGGATCCATATTTAGGCCGGGATTATTTCCATCCGTGCCGTAAAATTGAGAAAATGCTTGTATGTTACAGAGGAGACCCTTTGGTTTATCGCTGTTAGAACCGTTAGAACCGGATTCTAGATCTGCTTTAGCCAGATTGGGATCGTCGGCAGGTTCGTTGGCAGATAAGAGAGCAAGATTAGCGTTTCTCTGCTTTTCGGATAGTTCTAGCTGGTCGAAGTAGTAAAGAGAATTTTTCATTGCCTTTCTTACTTTGTACCATTTAAGTGAACTTGTGCTGTCAGAGGCAACTCTTTTGGGTCATTCTTGCCGTTTCCTTCGATATCCCAGTTGGTGACGCAGATTTACCGCTTTTGCTCATAGTATATCTCGTACTCTTTGGGATCCACGGCTGGGGTGTATGTTGTGGCAGCCCGATTTAAGTCGGTAGGCGCTGCGGCCACGCTGGTTGTGGCCCGTACTGGCTACGTGAGGCCAGTCGTGGTAGAGACTTGGGGCTGAGGCTGAACATTATGTTAAAACTAATATGTTTCTTCCTTATATAATGAATTCGCGAAGATGTTTTATTCCTTATCAATGCATTTGTTAGGCTTGGGATTAGGCCCACTCCGAGCATGAAAGTCACGAAGCCGGATCAATATCTCGTCTTCATGCTGTCAAGATACGAGGTGTAAAATTAGAAACTCCGATCTAGAATCTCATCGGCACAAACTTAGTAACAATGTATGTAAAAAGGGTTAATCCGTCGATCGATATGCCTATATCCGTAGTGAAGAAAGTCTTCGTATAGATATTGGAAGATATAACTAGCAGTTTGAAAGATATTCAAAGTCGCAAACCTACCGTAGGGTTCTAGCAATATTTATGCAATAAACGAAACTGACTTCATTCAAGACAACGTGACACTTTCTCGGACAAATATATAGGCCGAATCATTGAAATGTGCCTCGTGATCCTTTGATCATAACAAGCGCATTCGGGTACAACTTATGGTCGGGTTATGACGATAGCGGCGAACTTATGCAGCGCAGCAAGCAATACGGGTGTGAGTTGTCTACAATGTGTTAGTCTAGACCAGCACTAACCGCATGATATATTTTAAGTTAGGATTCATCGAATTTGGCTTTGGGAAATAGAAGGACAACTGTCTTTCGCCGTCCTTAGCTTTTGCCATACTTTCGGATCTTTGGTGAATCTCGAGATTTAGTCGGGTTCTTTCGTTTACTATCCAGTAGAATGGCTTCGATCCGAAGAGATGGAAGATTCCAACTTTCGTAGCTTTGCATTGAAGACTGTTGCCGAAAACCAACATTACAACTCTCACAGGCACAGAGCATAGATTAGCAGCCAATGGACTAGCTACGGTACATGTATACATTCATGTCTAGCTTGTAGCCACGCTCCTTAACTATGCTAGCATTCATGCCATAATATTGCGGCATTCTGAAAGAGTGTAACTGAAGTTGGACATGGCCTACCCCCAAATATCTGTAAATAGTCCGGAAAGTACGGATGTCAGCAGAGTTGACGTTTGAAGGGCAAGTGGAATTCATGGCAATATGCTGTGTCGACTTGGGTATTTCCTCGATATTACCGGTAAAATCACTACCTCATCTTCTAGAGGCCTTCAAGATCAGCTCCAATTCACTAATGCGCTCCCCGTGGGCTAGAACCCGTCGTGTTTCCAGAAAGTACTGCTGTATCCTTTCAACGGCATACGTTTTATCAAGATGATTTGACCAGACTTATATTAGATAGAATGATTACGAAATCATTTAGTCTTTCATATTCATGAATCCATCCCACAAGCCTAATCCTCCCCGCAGATCATAAATTCGAAAAAGAGGATTTATTCCGAATTGTGATTGTTATTCCTATCATCATTCTCTCATTCCTCTCCTTCTTCCCTCCTCCAATAGATGTTGCCATTCCACCAACATCATATCCCCGCTTCACCTTACGCACAGCATACCGACCATTCATTTTCCAATTATTCGGAATAAAAACTTCTCACAGCTTCCAACCCTTCGCCACGACTTCCCTCCCTCTGCTGCTTCATAACACCCCCCTCAAAATCAAAATAATCCCCATTCCTCGTGCCTCAGACTCCCGTCTTCCAAACCCTACTGTCCTCCTCGCATTACCAAACATCAGCCATCTCGCCGTTTCCGCCCGATTACGGCTCCGCTGCGTGAGTATCTTAAAATCCAGGTTGAGCCTTTCTTCAAATGCTATGTGCGAAGCAGAACCAGCCTTTGCATTTTACTGGCGTATTCAGCTGTCCCTGGGGTTATGGTGGGCTGGTTTTCGACTTGTAGACGGGATGGGAACTGGTAATATTTGGAAGGCGACATTAGGGTGTAGTATGTACGCTGGAGTTTTTGTAGTGATTCGAAGAATTCGGGGAGTGGGAGTCTTCTACTTCTGTCCCACGAATTTTGGCGTCTAAATCGTGGGCAAGCCTGTGTATAAATTTTATTAGTTTGTACTGCGCTGGTCTCGTACACAGTGCCGGCCCCAATGATCTTGATAAAAATTGAAGCTGGTTAAGGAAGAGTAAACCTACTCGTGAAGTAGTACTGTGATCAATTGTAAAAATGATACACGGACATCCCAGTGAATCCGAGATCTCAATTCGATCGCGATAAATTTGACGCCTCCATGCACCAACGGAATTTTGAGGGGTTCAATCTCTACTAAAGCATTCACGCTCAACTTATAAAATCCCATCAACAGCTGAACAAGTCTCGCCAGTTTGATGAATATCTTCTTTCTTTCTTCCAACTTCGGGCCAGCTAGTATTTCAATCCATGAATATCCATAACTACCCTGCTTACCAATGATAATTTGACGGTTACATGTCGCTTCAAGACACTGCAAGTGACCGGTGCCATTTAATACTGCTTGGCGAAGTTCGGCCAGAAGAGAGAGTCGCCGGGGACTATACCTCTTCCTAGACAGGAAAAGCAGTTTTGGGGAGGTTCTGATCTAGTTGACGGAACAGAGGTTTCTGGAATGTTCGAGTTGTTTTCTATGTCTGCCTCGTACCTAGACGTTACAAAGGAGTCTTGCATCTTGAAACTAGGATGTATCATAGAACACGTGCTGCCCCTGACCTATTGATGGTTAGTAAGATGTTCAAGATGGTTTGCTACCTTATTTCGATATGCGTTCGAGTGGATCTAGGACTAATGGCTAGCAAATTGGTTGGTGCGAAGTAGAGAGGAGATGGAAAGTCGTGTTAGAATATCAATCTGATCTCTGAAACAAGCAAGTTAACTGTACTTCCACCCGCAAAAGAGCAGTATCGTGTTTTCCTTGCTTATAATTACATGCTCTTCATTTAAACGTTTAATTCAATTCAAAATGCAACTAGCTAGGGATTATTTGATTGCACACAGCATACCCCATTATTTAAATCTTTACACAACCATATGCACGATAGGTGTATCAAGATACATTTACCTCTATAATATGCATTTGAATTAGAATATCCTAACGTTTTAATTTTTAACACTTCTTCATAAGTGTTTATAACTATTTCAGCCGTTTGATCCATCATTCAGCTAATGAGACTCGTGGACGCAGCTAACCTAGGAGTTAAAAGGTATATTCACTCCATACCACCTACCTAATACAATGAAACGCCCAGTTTCTGTGCCTCAATTACCCCGCGCCTAACCAAACTTTTGATGCCCTAAGTCGGAAACACGAACGGCGTTTAACTACTTAACTACATACCTACCGTACGGGGTTTTTGCAAGCTTTGTGATCCCTTTTAAATTTTTAGACGCTTTACAAAGTGTTTAAGGCATGTAAACTACTTCGAAGACTGCTTTAAGACGGATTTTCCATCCCAGAAAACTTAACTCTCAGTTTCCCCGCGGCACATACCTAAGTACGTATCTATTTGATTTTATCAATACTCATCTGGTCCCAACTTTGCCCGGCCGGGCGATCGCAAATTATTCGATCATGGCTGCATTAATTCGAAGCCAACATGCGCGACCCAACAGAGCCAGGGCACCTATAATCACTCTTCCTTTGGAAATCTTTTATCAATTTTCGGAAATCAAATCTTTCCGTGAAAGCTTGCTCAATCTAAGACTTACATGTCGAAAGCTTAACAGAAGACTTCGCGATCTTCATCTCGGCCACATTTATGACACCCAAACTATCTTCCTCACTCCAATATTTCTACAAAATCTTTTGGAAATATCTAGAAGACACCCCGGTCCACATTTAAGAGCCCGTCACATCATCATAAGTTCTAGCGTTCCCCATGTCACAAAAGTTCGGGGGGCGCAGAACCTGCAAAGAGGGGTTCAGGATGATACTGAATCTACCGCTGTGGTCCCGAATTTCAGTGAGGCGAATCCACATACCTTCGTTCGTATGGAATGTTTGGCATACGACCATACAACCTCCATGCACCAAATTCGCGATGGAAGACATAGCCCACCGGTGAATTTACTCGCCCTGGTACTTTCGTCATTCCCGCACGCCCAATCAATTCTATTCCAAGGCCATCATCCTCAACCTCTATCTTCATTTGAGTTGGACACCTTTTATCCTTCTCTTGAATTCGGACCGTCCAATCCGGCATCGGCCGTGTTAAGGAAATGTGCAACGGACTGGCTGCACCAGGCAGAAGATTTTTCTATGATATGGTGGACAGTGATGCATTCGTTGCAATTATTTGATTCGAAGAAGATTCAAACAATCAAGATGGACGAGAGACTAAAGCGCGAACCATACTTGCTGGGTGATCAAAAAGTCATAGGAATAGACCTTAGCAGGTTCCACACGGTTTCTAAAGAACCTTCCGCCCTTAACATACGTGAATTGGATGTTTGTTCCATTCCGATGACCTACAGTAACGAAAATTGTGAGAGATTTAGTAAATGGCTGGGTACTATCGGACCACGGCTAGAATATCTAAACCTAGACCTTAACCGCCCTGAGCGATTCCTCCTCCCAACATCCCTCAAACTATCCAATCTCAAAGCTCTGAGGATATCATACGCAACCATCGACTTTAATAACTTCAAAGCCTTCCTCAATCACTCAAGACTCACACTAGAAACTCTAATACTGGAAAGATTCGAATTCGTCAACAATAACCCCGAAAGATGTTTCCAGTTCCTAAAATACGCCCGACAAACCCTCTTCAACCTAAAATTCTTAATGATGGATATAACCACTAAGCTTCATGACCCCTACTTTGGTATTTATATGACAACTCACGGATGGGGCCCCGCATCGATTGCCAACGGCGGAATCGAACATTCGCATAAATACGCAAGTTTCTTTCTACAAAACCTCGCTGCACAGATTGACGCGAATTACCAACCCGAAGATTTATGGGACTCCCTCGCAAACTTAAGAACCCAGGATTATTCTGGCGCGTTGAGAATAAATCATTATGACGGTGTGGACTACGATTTCGATAGTGAGGACGATGAGGATGATAGGGATTATGTATATAACCCGTTCAGAAGACATGAAGAGGATGATGATGACGGTACGCTTGGGGATGGAGATGGAGATGATAGTGATTATGAGAACGAGGCCTGGAACTATGAAACGGACGATGAGCTTGAGTATTGGTCTGATTATGAGTCGGACTAGGATTGGAAGCAATATTACGTTATCAATATACACCTCCTACTGTGGTGGAAATAGGTGGTCGCAGTGTTCTGTTGCATTTTTGTTCTTAACGCATCTTGGCATTCTTGTTCTATAAATTATGTTACTGACGTTCTTTCCACAAATCTTTCCTTTGTCCAACAGCTTTCCCTTTGTTATTCTAAGATCGCATCTTTGTCTTGTCATATATATATATATTATTATTCTCAGTCTCTCAGGTCTTTCTATGCCTACACATCCTATTCTCTGCATACTTCCTGCGTATAGCTGATGGGGCAGCTAGATTGCTACTTGGCTCCCAGAGCCTACATGTTCACTTCCTCACAGTACTAGCTCAGAACCTCAACTACATTCTTCATAATCTTTTTGTTCGCTTCGTGTAGGTACTCCTCATTTTGCTGCTTTCATACATTCTACTACAACTACACTAATTTCAGGTGCTGGCATGCTGGCAGCTGGCGTCGGGACTAGATTTCATGTAGTTTAATTCACCTACACAATTTTAACGCTAATTAGCCTCGTGGTGATTATTTTTCGTCTACCTCGAGCTCTACAACAGCGAATTCCACAGTGGTAACAGATCGATAGGAATTACACGTTTCTATAGAGATATTTTGGTAGTTAAAGAGTATGATTAATTCTAAGGCCACGTGCACAGACCCCAGCAGTGGTAGCTAGTTGACTGGACGGCTACCAGCTACTCATGATGATCACGCGGGTAGTTAGCTGACTGATGCGCTGCCTTTCCAGGTAGAATAACCACCGTATACATGAGGGGGATACTAAAAGATTTCCCTGGATGGGGAATCCGGCCTTCGAAGCAACTAAGACTACTCTCATACCCAATTAAATCTCAACCGCTTTGTAAATTAAATACCTTAAGATTTCAAAATGGTCCGAAACGGTGTACTAAAGGATAGATACCTAGGTACTTGGTTCTAAATATAATTAATTATTCTGAGAAGCATGTATATTCTATATCTAATAACCTCTTCGAATTAGAAGAGAAAAGGAACAAAAACAGAAGAAAAAACCGAGAACCCCAAAGCGCCAGGTATATCATTTTATTCGCATTCGGTAAAAGAATATTCGGAACCCTCTATCACCAATCTATAAAACACCCATCCATCACTTCATATGTATCCAGCCACGATTTATACCCCACCGGCCAAGTATTCAAGTAGTTTCCTCTTTATCAACCACACTCTCAACCACCCTCCTCAACCCCCCCGCCCACCCAGCAACTCCACTCTCCCGTCTCATAAACCCCACAATCTCCTCTCTACACCCCTTCTTATCCACCCCTCCCTCCAAAAACATTTCAAGCATCCCTCTAACCCACTCCTTCTGCCCATCACTCGTCCCACCATCCCCCGTCTTCGGAAGTAACGACTTATTTATCCTCGTCCGTAACTGCGTCCTTTCCGTCTGAGATAGTGTAGATGGAAGGTTGTAGAGTGTTGGGAGGAGTGTTGATAATGAATGTCCATTCCCTTCTCCTTCTTTTATTGTTTTTGTGGATTCTATTGTGGTGGTGGAGGTATCGAGGGGGGTGGTACGGCCGAGAGGACTAATGCCACGTGACCCGGTGGTAGGAGTTATATTTGAATTCCGGGAAGTAGAGCGGGAGAGGGAAGTAGGTGAGGGTATGTAACCAGCCGGAAGGTCGTTCCAGTGTTGGTGTATTATTCCGGACTGGTGGGATTGTGCTCTGGGTGGTGGAGCTGGTCGCAGCGAGTCCGAGTCCTTTGGAGGGGCGGGAGGAGGGGGTTGGGTCATTGTGCTTGCGAGAGATGCTCCGGATTGTTTTGGTAGTAGGACTTGGAGGTGAGGTTGGAAGTGATAGTGATAGGAGGGATCGGTTGAAGATGGGAGAGGAAGAGGGAGAGGAAGAAGGAGAGCTTGGGGACAGCTTCGGTGTTCGCGACGGTGCCAAGAGTTTTGGAGCTGTTTGGGGTGGTTTCCGAAAAGAGTAGTTTTTGGTCAACACCATGGATATCGGACTGTCTACGAGTCAGAATTTTTGATTGTAGATGGCTGAGTATGCCTCCAATTTCCAGTATATTAGCTGTATATTATTTCAAACCCTATAACTCCATTATATATGTCCTCAAAATGTTGGTATTAACCACAAAATTGTATTAAACTCGTAGAATTACCTTTATCACGCCCTCATATCCCAACCTCAACCTCTAAAATGCCTATATATAAACTTTTACCGCCAAACCTGCTGATCTTACGTCTGGATTCCTTCAAGTCCCATCTCATTAGTCGAAGGATCATTATGTATCGGTACAATTGGGACATCTTGTCTGTTCCTCCCCATGCATCCTGTACGCTATGAATGCTATATTGCAATAACGGGGATAGCTAAGCCGATTGCGATGCTAGCTATTGCTCCACTGCTAAGGTTATTTTTGCTGTTGTTGTTGTTATCGTTGTTGTTTGGTTAGGAAGTTGAGGTAGGGGTATCAGTAGTTGAGGGGGGTGATAAGGCTGTTTCTTCTGTTTGGCTGGGGATGAGAGGGGTGGTAGTACTTTCAGATATTGACGGAGTAGATTCTGGCTCCGAATTACTCTGTACCTCACTACTTGTCACCGGGGTAGTCGCTGTAGTTCCCCCGTTCGTCAACTATCTCCCTATATTAGCCCCAGTCTTTATATTGTACATGATGAAGCGCACCCACCGGCAAAAACTGAAATTTTCCTAAACTAGTAATCCCCAGCCCAAAAACAATAATGGCCCTAGCATTATAATTCGCCTGAAATCCCGTCCCATTACTACTCCTATCATCATCCCACTCAAAGCAACTTATATTAATCGGATCCCTCGCCAGCGGGTTTATGAACGTCGTTACGCAGTTTGCTGTTGTAAATGTTATCCCCGCCGGAGACTTGATCCTACAAAAATTATTGTCAGTAACCACCTTCCTTAACATATAGCATTGCATGGAAGGAATGTAGGAAAGGAATACGAACTCGGGACAACAAACCGTCCCCCTCTGATCCCCAACCCACGGATTCACCCCATTATTTAATATACTCGCATACCCCCGGACATCCCCCGGGCGCATAAAACCCCCAGGTATTGTAGCTAGGTGGACAACAGGTGTTACATTCTCCAGTATCTCTATCGATATTACAGCTTATATACCATCTTGTAAAAAATCTTGAGACGAAGGTGCTCGCGCTGTTGGCGTTATCGTAGAAACGACTGGTTGACCAGATTGAACAGGAGAAACAGTTTGAAGGGGGGTAAAGGGTGGGGCCGAAGGAGGTAAGGGTTGGGACTACTTCTGTTAGATCGACACATATGGCGGGGGTGATCAGGAACAAAAAAAGAAGAAGATTGTGTTTGGGTGTGGCATTTTAGAATCGGGTTGGGCTTGTATGCGTCGACGCCATTGGAGCTACTCGTTTTGGAGGCGCAAAACGTGAACGAGAGAAGGAAAAAGGCCAAGAACGGTGGCGGGGAGCCTCATCTTTTAAATGCATTTCTCCGCTGTCAAATTCATGATAGACTGTGACGCTGTTTCGAAAGTAGCATGGTCTTTGTAACTATAAGTTCAGGCCTACTATATAATGACAGTCAGACCAAGATATATTGACGTGGCTATCGCACACGCTAGAAAGCTTAGCTTTCTTATCACCCACTTATTATTTAACAACCACTGGTATGACTAGGTAATGGTTCGTTTTTTCTGGGAACTTTGGTTATGGTGACTAGGATTGCATTGGACGGATTTCAAATTCGGCTGGTACTTACATCAAGTTCACTATCAACTTCCATTCATACATATAACTGCTGAAGTCGACATGAAATAGAGATATGTCGTATTGTTAGAAGGGGAATTTAGATCTGGAAGAAGATAATTTAATATTGATATATGGCGCTCTATTATGCATCAAACTTTTCCCAAACGCCAAAAACCCCGCTATACAGTACATATATCCTACAAATCCTCGATTATATCTAGAAATAATATTCTATGCAACTTTGCGTCCAACATTCCCCACTCCCTTGCCTACCACTCCCAGACTGATCAACTTCCCCTCATCCATACCACCCATCCCACCCCCAGCAAGACCTTCACTACCACTCCACTCCTTCACCAAAACCTCACCACACCCAAAAGCCTTCCAATCTCTTAGATGGCCGACAAATTCTTCCTCAATAACTCCTTTCCCCACCACCACCCTCCCCACATCCTCACTCCCCATCATCATCAAACTAACCACCGTCTTAACCCCAATCCTCTGAACACACCCTCCCCTCCCAATCTCCTCAATCAACCGTAAAGCACACCCCCTTCCAATCTCTTCCGGAGTTCTAATAGCCTCAGTACTACTCCCCCAATCCGCGCTATATACACAATCAGTACTACTCGTCGCCACAAGACTCATCCCAAACCCCGGTGTTCCTCTTTTACCGCCTTCTGCTGCAGGTGCGTGCGGGACGACTTCGGAGTAGATGTAGATATCGTTTATAAATTGGTTTAGGATTTCGCGGGCGGAGTGGATCATTCGTTGGTTGTTGCCTGCGCTGACGCCGAGGGTGTAGCTTACGCCTCTGATCCTCTTGATTCTTCCTGGATTTCTGAGGTGCAGGGTTGGTGGTAAGCGGATTTGGTGGCCGAATTGTAACATGACTTCTCCGTTGCCGCCGGGTGAACAAGAACGTTTTGTAATCCGACATTCGATCTTTGCGATTATATTGAAGTGGGAGTAGAGTGGTAATATAGCGGTACGGAAGGTATCGACACTATAATCCTGTTCTGTAGCTGCAGTAACACATCCAGGACCGGAGAATATTATATGAAACGGTGATTTTGAGAATGGTGCTAAGATACAGGTTGGCTCGAGGAAGTACGTTACTCCTCTACTCGAAGCCTCAGCAGAAACAACATGTTTGATAACCTTCGACGCCGAAGATGTCGCAGAATTGGGAGATGGAGTATGTCCGATTAGCCCGGGTTTGTAAACTAATGTGGTACCGGTTTCGGAGATTTGGATTATGGACCCGTTTGTGAGCGACGAGAGGAGACGGAGGAAGGAGACTTCGTGAGGTAGAAGACCCGGGGTTAGGGAGGTAGAACGGATCGAGGTGATTTTTATGGGTTTGCCGGTTAGTGTGGATTGAATTAGACGGTGCCGGAGGGAGGTGCTAGTGGTGAAGGTGAGGGTTTGAGTTGATGACATTGTGGGCCGAATATAGGCAATTTTGGTAGCGCGATTCGGGGGTGCGCGATGGGGGTGGGAGGGGGATGTTGGGGTTTAGTTGGTAAGGTTATTGGATTGTCGAGAAGAAGGTTTTGAAGCCGGATATTATTTTTGGAGGGAAGAATTTGGCGACAGTTTGATGACTAAGATTGTTGTATTTTTGTATCACAACACAATAGCTCTCTTCATAGGTCGCAGTAACGGTTTCTCCATGGCAGAGATTTATCTTCAAGTATGCGTCCATTTCTTGTTAATCGGCATCTAAAGTCTTTTGAGCGTTCCTCCATTCTCACTTTCGGTTGGAGGTTTCGATTTCTACCAAAGAATATTTTGGTAAATTATAAATAGGAATAACTTCAGCGACCCCAATACCACAACCGACCCTCAAAAAAGCGGATTAACGTATATATAATCAAACACCCAAAATCTTAAGAAAAAGCTTGAGCGCTTCAGGAAACTCAGTTTAAGTTATCTGTCATGCAAGGTAGGGCAAATTGGTGTCTCGGGAACCTCTGATGTCAGGAAACATAAGCTCAAACTGGTTGGTTCCAACAGATCAAACCCCTAAACTGTGTATCTAGATGTGATATATGCATATATGCCCAAATATTCTATCTGTACCTCTCTAAGCCCTCTGCAATAGCTGTTGTTTACTTGTCTAATGCGGCAATGCGAAATAGAGATATCATCCCCTGCAGCTTCCAACATTGAGTAGCAAAGCTAAGCCACTCATGGAGGCATATAAAAATGCTTCTGTGTCATTCTAACAACGATATTCTTTCAAAACATATATATTGTTCCCGTTCATACATAAAAACATATCTTTCTTCGTTTTATCAGAAAATCGAATACAGTGCGAATAAACGCTTCACACGAGGAGTTCGAAGTCACACAGCTGTACAGGAGAAGGACGATATAACTCGCCGACATGATATATATGCACCTGTATCACCTTCTCAAACTGTTAGATGTAGTTGCAGCAAACCTAATGTTGGGAGATGCATTTTTCTAAGCATTTAGAGTGAGGCAACTCAGCTACTCGTAAATCAGTTCAAAATAAACCCTTCATGCGTGTTAATGCGGCACTGTGACTAACTAGAGTAGACGAAAGAGTCCATATTATTTCTAACAAGCTTAAACCTGAAACTGAATGTTTATAGCGGTTAAATATCCGAAGCTACATCTATCAATACTCTTTCCTTTCGTCGGCCCGTACTGTAATTAGTTGGAGATCTAGTACCGTTATTGGCATGTATTTACTGTGTATATGCCGATTATCATGGGAAACCACGATAAACACAATATCGCTACGCCACCGCTTTTAAAAGGTGTCAATGCACTACCAATCATGGCTATACAGGAATTTAAGGTTCCCAGCTCTGAGCCATTGGCCTTGCAATGCCAATTCACTCCCAATTATATATACTACAAGCTATACCCATGAGCTTTCCTCTTAAGGCAGACTTATAAGTAATCCCACCTGTAGTATTTAATCACCAGAATCCCCCAAACAGTTATATATACTTAAATTTCAATAAATTATTATAATAATGTATGTCTCACCTTTCTTCCCCCTCCCTCCCTCTTATTATCCTGCCCCTTTCCTTCAACCCAACCCCCTCGTCAGCAAACCTGTAGACCCCCTCCAGAATAGCCATCTCCCCACCCCAGCCCATAACCCACAAACTCGAACGCCGTCCCTTCTGGCCCGTCGGCTCCGCGCACGACTTCCCCATCCACTGCGACGAACCACGCGACGTCTTCGATCGAGGACCCGAACGTCTCGGCAACCACCGAGCCGAACTCAACGACGCAGTCAACGGTAGAATCATTAGAGTCATATATGCAGAAGAATGGAATGAAGATATAGAAGACTATCTTAGATGGATGTCGAGCACTTGTAGTGATTGCTAGTGTGATGATGAACAGGATTATGCGCTGGTTAATGGGAGAGGACCCGATCATTTATGCGATGATGAGAAGTTGAATTTGTGTAAACGCTTTTTTTGGTAAGATTGTTACCCATTAATTATTATATACCTTGAGAGTTTTCTAACTCATCTATGTTTTATTCTAGGATGCTACTACTCCGTTACCGCCCCCCAGAACCAAAAGGCACAGTCATCTCCCTCTGGAACTACTTCGACCAATGGGAAAACGAAAACGGCAAGAAGTTCGATTTCAAGTGGCGTAACAAGGGCAACTACAGGAACCATGGGCTACTCCCAAAAGATCTGGGTCCTGACGATAGACGTATAAGAACTCGTCCGCATACGGCCTTTTAGCAGATGGTTCCTGGAACTAAGGAGCCGTATTATTTAGAGGGGCCGAGTATGGGATTCGTGGGATCCTAGGGAGGCTGTTGTTGATGATTTGAGCAGGCTTAATGAGGGGTTGGGTTGGGTTTAGGAGTGGGAGTTTTTGGAAGAGGGATGATGGGTGGAGGCGAGGGGTAGCGATGGAGTTAAAGGTGTAGAGAATGGTAAGCAATAGGATATTGTAACGCTAAATTAGGACTAAATGGATCCAGATCTTCCTAAATATTAATAAAGTCACCTACTTTCCATTATACATTCGTAAATTTCTAAGTTACGAATATTGGAGGCACCCTTTAACCTCTCGTAGTTCGGAGCTGTGGGTATGTGATTATTCATCCAGATTATAATCAAGACATTTTCTCGTACCCAGAATCAAGACATAGATATTGACCGAAACAAAGAAACTTCAACGGCGTATCAATATCCCTACCTCGCCATAAACCAACGTTTCCTAAACCCTGATCCCCGGACAGTGTGTGGTGTAGGGGTCCTTCGTAGTTGGTGGCGGAGAGAATTATTGGCAGGAGTATGTTAGGCTGAGAGAGTTCAAGGGTCCTAATATGAATTGCATGCAGTTAAATCCTGTTCGTAGAGTCGAGTTTGTAACATCGATTTATAGTTACCGTTATGCATCTCCTTGCCGCAACCGCCAGTTTCATGGAAGGAAGCAACATTGAGGTCTCTCTGCAGCCCTGTTAAATCGGAATACGGGCCAGTAATACAAGGACCTTTTGTTAATATCAACTAACTATTCATTAGATCCTGCTAAATACCCAAGTAAATATTTATATACTATCATACACGCGAATAATAATAAAAAAGGGATAAAGAAACGAATAAAACAACTTCTATACACGCTCCGGTGTTAGGCAGTAAGCTAATATAGCTTTAAAAAAGGTAATATAAACGAAAAAGTAAAAATATAGACGAAGGTATGTAACGACCGAGGCGCCTTTTCCAAACGATGGTAAATAATTCGTAATGATAAAAAATAAAATAAAATAAAAATAAAATTATTAGAAACGAACGTATGTAAATATGTATATATAATCTGCTCCACAAAGCTCGCTCAAGCATACCGCATATATGGCGGTGGCGGCTCGCTAGGAGTATATTCGTCTTGCGGATACCCAGTCGGACCATAATACTCCTGCATAGGATATGGCTGCTGTTGTTGATATTGTTGCTGATGTTGTTGAGGAGACGCATACTGCTGGCGCTGTGGTGCCGACTGTTGTCTGGCAGGATTTGGAGGTCCAAACGCTGAATGAGAAAATTGTGGTGGTTCATGCGGTGAGTAGTAAGGCTGCGATGTCGCCCCCCAGCTGCTACATGGTTCATCTCGTACTGGATAGTGATATTGCAAGGGTATCGCGCTTGTGGCGCTTACATTTGCGATAGCGATTGCGCTGGTGATAGCACCGAATGTTGCTCCTGCGGAACTTCGTCGGATTTCATTGTTGGCGATGGGAAAGGTGCTTCTGGCGGGTGACCTTCGTTGAACGCCTTGTTCTACTTCTTCCCGTGTACGGCGCTGAGGACTTCTTGATGACTCCTCGCGACCGCTGCTTAGGGAGGTAAGTAGGTTACCAATGCTCCGCGGGCTCCTGCTTCGGGGCCTTCGGGGCTCCGCCGCAGTTGGAGGGATGTCGTCGTGGTAACTGGACACTTGGATCACTGGTGATTCGTAGGTAGCCGAACGCGGCCGGTTTTGAACTTGAGGTCGAACTAACAGGTTTCTAGAAGAACTAGCGTACGCTTTGAGACCCTCGAGCCGGGCGGTGACGGCTTGTAGAGATTCCCTCCATCGAGGGTGAACTGCGACTACACTTCTTATCCAATCCAAGAGCTCGGGGCAGCTGTTGATGAATGATCTAGAAAAGGTAGAGTCGAACGCCTGACCGGCCTCGACCCATGTCGTAGCGTTTGTGGAGAGGAAGAAGGTTATCAAGGCGGAAACTAATTCAGAGCCGTCTTCGGTCGTCACGTCGCTGACTTTTAATAGGTGGTGTACTAAGTGCCGTGATGAGTACTCGAGGCAGAGGTACTTTGAACGAAGATAGACCTTCGCCGCTCCAGCCTCTGAGCTATGAATCGCGGTATATTGGTATGTCTCGGAGTTCAAGGAGTCCTGGAATTGAGAAGAAGATAGATATCGAACGCAGCTGAGTGCTAGTCTAGTCGGGCCGTCGGTAAGTTGGAACTGCGGGTTCTCTTCCATGCTCGTTAAGAGGATATAGTCAGCCAGCCGGTGGTGGAACAGCTCGAATTTCCCGTCTAATGTTGGGAACACCAAGAATTCAGTGCCGAATCGAAGAAGAAACCGGGATCTATCAATGCGTCGATGTTCATAGTCTAGGAAGGAGCCGTCCGATCCAAAGTGCCTGCCAAAGGGGAATGATCCGACCGACAATGGTTCCATGCAGAATATCGTCCACTCGAGAACTTCAAGTGTAAGCCGCCGCTTCGACTCCGGCTTTTGCCAAATCTTCCATAGTTCCTGTTTCACCAAAATCCTAATCTCCATTGGGATAGTGGTAATTGTTTCCCAGAACCTACCCTGGACTTGTGCAACCTTTAGGTCAGCCAGTAAGGCTGACGCCCAGAGAAAGTTGCCATCAGACGCAGCGATAACCTTCGCTACGGCTTCGGTAAATCTTTCAGATGTTCTGTGGAATCCTTCAATCTTTCTGACTTCGTCCTCGACGAAATACCTCAGGTCGGCGGAGTACACGCCTTGTTGGGGTGTAAGTCGAATCACAGGATAGAGGCCATCGGGATCGAAGGCGTCCGGTCGCATCCGAGAAGAAATTAGCACGCGAGTCGTTCCATCTGCAACAGTGGGAAGACCTAAAATTGCCTCTAGAACTTCGGAAGGCTGAAAGCATTCGTCGATTCCGTCAACTACTAGATACGTCTTTCGGTTTTTCAATACCTCCCCGAGAAACTCAACTGCCTGGTCGAATGCTGGTATTTGGGATCCATATTTCGAGTAGGTCTCCCATCCTTGAGGCGCATGACCACCGGAAGTTGGGTGTGATCTGAAAATTTGGAACGCTAGACTTTTGATGAAATCGATTGCCTGAGGGGCTGGGTTGAGTTTATTGGCTCTCTTTCCAAAAATGTAGGCGAATGATAGTTTCTCTGAGTGGCAATGGATTTCGACGGCTTGGAGTATTAGAGAAGTTGCTACACTCTTTCCGACCCCGGGTCGATCGCATAGCCAAAGTACAGCTGAATCTGGACTGTTAGATTTCACCCATCTCGTAAACTGCCCGTCGACAGTGACGAGCCATTCAAATGTACGGTCCGCTCTCGTCTTTTGTAGCTGAAGGCGTTCCAATTGAAAGTCGATAGGAGTTAACCATTGACGAAGGAGATCTAACGACAAGTCAGCACTCGTTTCGACGACGAGCGGCCTCTAACAAAAGACATTTTAAACAAACTTGGATAATCCAGAGGAACGGAAGCAAACATCGCTAGACTAGCGTCTGTCGGCATTGAAGATTGTCGATGTATTGGCGAGAATCCGGAGAACGCAGCGGATTGGGGACCCGTCGTAACGGGAGTCGGAGGGAAGAATCCACCTTCATCCCCCGAACTCCTAGGTCTTTCCCCCCATGATGGTTCCCATGTCGTATCAACCGATGCGCGGCGTTCGGTTCCAACACGATCCAAATCTGAGCTTGAGTATGAGTGCCGTCGCTCTCCGCCGTATGGTAAATATCCATGGGGCAAAATTATTGGCGTACCAGATTGGGGAGGAGATATATTAGAAAAGCTCATCCCGCGACTTCCTATAGTAAATCAGTTTAGCATTGTCTGGGTTTTAACCAAGTATTAACTCAGTATTATTTTTTTCAATGTGTCAAAGACAGGGAGGGTAGGATTGATATGATAAACAATGGAAGGAGCGGAAACAGTTCGGGACGATAGCTTATAATATCCCCACACTTACCATGCGATGAATGATTAGAAAGCAAAGGTCTCGCATTCGGACTTCTTGACTGGCCCGCACCTCCTACGGGAGATATTGGCGATATATTGTATTCGCGCATGCGAAAATAGGGATCTGTGGCTGAAGAGGGACTCGGCCCCCAAGTCTGTTGCCGAACAGCCATCTTTCTCAGCACGGGTTCCCTGCAACGCCGGCTGGGAGTTTGAAACGTAAAAGAATTCGGCAGTTCCCTCCGATTTATAAATTCACTGTGCAGCGAGCTGGTAAGACTCCAAAATTGGAACTTGTGGTTTTCATTAGGTCTCGTATTACGAGACAGGCTTACTGAGGTTGGTAGAGTGAAGTTAGCATGTGCGTGCTCATAAATGATTGAAAAAAATGTGGTTGTAACAGCTCACAGGAAAACGCCTTATGAAACTAATCGAAGGGACCTGTTTGGGGCGGGAGGGTTGCTTACCTTAGTTACTACGTGCGCCTGCGGAGAGAGGGATTGTGTGCTTTTAGTTTGTCGAGTTCAAGGGATTAGAGTCTCAGAGCTGGTATTTGGAACGTAGAATACAACCGCTAGTCAAAAAAGTAGCGAGGGTATGGAGGTATAAGTTGGGTGTAGGATAGATATCTCGAATTCCAACGTTGAGGAACCAGGACCAGGAGAGGCATGGGAGCCGGTAACGATCACGAGGGCGTCTCCGAGAACATGTACCAGCTCGCCTGCAGACCCCCAGGAGCCACGATCCCAGATAATGATAGATCGGCCGACAAGCTTGCCCGTTTCATCGAACCGCGCTAAAATGAATAGGAGGCGAGCCCCAGGTCTGTGCCAAGCAAGCAGTCCTCTTTTCGGATGAAGTTGTCGAAAAAGAGACCTCGCGCAGCAGCCCGCAACGAGGGATAAGGGAAAGTGCAAAGCAAAGCTGGGCGCAATGGACCGCTGCACGGTTTGTTCGATATTTAGTGGTTGGACCGTGGCTGATGTAATTCCACTTGGGATTTGGAATTCTCATTTAGCGAACTCGACTGCCCTCGCGACTTCTGATGCATGCAAGGGTGCAGTGGCATGGCATATGCTGCAGAAGCTGTCGAAGCTGCCACAGTCAAGGTCTTCATTGGCACGGCTTCTCATGCGGTTCTGGTTGCACTTCTCGATTTCGACATCTTGACCCGCGCGGAGTGTCTGCTCCTGCTGAACGATGTTAACCCGCGCATGCAGTTATGATTCTCGCGACGGAACATGTTCCGAGGTTTTGGTGCTGTTGGGGTTCAACACAGGGGCTAAGACTTCACGATGTCGAGGCTGAGCCTACTTGGACCAGCCAGGGCCACCGGGCTGTTCACGTCGTGTAGCCAAAAATATCTGTCATCTCATATAACTCCCAGATTATTATACATACTCGCATTGGAGAGTAGTAAGTAACTTGCTCCCACGGGAATTACCCGCTAGTAACAACGGTTAGCTTAATAAACCAGTAAATTTTCTACGGGGCATCAGTTGTCAGCCCAGCATTAGGGCTGAAAAATGCATTGCGACTTCGACTATATTACATCTGGTACCTCAGCAATTTGATAGGGTCATGTCCGCATCGATGCATCTTATCCTAGCGGTTCAATCTGGGAATGAATACGGATTCTTGCGCGGGCTCCGCCTCTATAGTAAACCAGGTACTCGAACTCGGAAATAGGCAGCATACTAACTAGCAGAGCAGCCGAAATCTTGGTAGCAAATATAGAGCAAAGCGAGATAGAAATTGCGAAAAATTAAAGACTTCAGTTGCAAATCCGCCAAATATTTCGGTAAAGCTCTCGCCTGATAGAATATACCATGTCAATTGTCCTGTTCGAGACCAAATATATTAACTGGGTATAGCCCTCTGCAGAACATGCATGGTGTTTACCTAGTCGAATCCACATTCTTTGTTCTTCGAATTATGAGTATAAACTCCAATTTATGTAAGCATAATACTTCATCTTATGCCTGACACTAAGCTGCTAACGAGAGTTCTCTATCCCCTCCGAGACAGCCAAAGTTGATCTTGCATCTCATATGATCATTAGGCCAAGATTATTTGTCATCCACATTAGCTAACCCTAAGACCATTTGCCGATAATCGGATCCCGAAAATATAGACGAGGTTCACCTATCGATCTAGCAATGTATTTATCCTTGTTAAACTATGATCTAAAGTTAAGGTCATCTAAATGGTAGCTTGGATACAATTGCCCGAATCTCTGTGGTACACATACAAACGGATTCGATACAGCTAATACATTGCAGATATCAGTAAGGTTTTAGAAATCGAATAACCCATTACCCCAAGTACTAAAGTCTGTTTTATATTAAACTGTTAAGTAGTATGATTAGTAGTTATGCAAAGGCAAGCTTAGTAAACCGCTAGAATTGCAATTGAAAGCTCCCTTCTCAATCGGTGCCGGAAAAGGTTTTATATCCCGACTCTCCCGCGAGTTCAAGGAATAACCAGCATGGCGATCGATGACAGATGCATGCCATGGATTACAATAATTCAGTCGGGAGCGGCAAACTTATTTGAAGGGAAAACCTCGTTGTAATTTCGTATAACCCCTTATCAATATGAGCCCCACATTGATTTCATCCAAAAACTTGCAACTGTTCGAATCTCGAGATTTCCTGTGGGTACTTCCTTTGAGTGGCAGGTTATCTCATATGTCTGTTGTAGTGGGACCGAATTGCACCCTTGTTCGAATTCTGAAACGTTCAAACTGACAACGCCTCGAGGCCCCTTGGTGCACAACGGTGCGGAAACACAATTTTCAACTCCCAGTAAATCTAAATATAAATCCGCAGCGGCTTTTTAGAATTCCCGAATATTCATCGCGGAAAACCGGATCTGGTTTTGCAAGGGTCCTGTAACACTAACAGGCTTCGTACGACGTCCCGTCTTCAACAATGCAATACGGTTTTTGACTGTGACCACATTTTGAAACGAAACCTTCAATTCGAATTCACAATACCAAAGCCATTTGTAAATGTCAGCTTTGCGTTCTCGAACAAAAATATTAGTAAGTTGCACGCATGAGTTGAAGAGCTTGCAAAGGATTTTACTGGCAAGGTCAAAGATTTTTTTGATAAGATCCTACTTAATCTGACTAAAGAGCTTCTAATGTGAGACTAGTATTTGTGCAGGGCAACCTTGCAAACGCATTCTTATCTGCCAGGACCTTCCAAACCAGACACCGACACAACAATGCGGGCCTTAAATCCGCCAACATCGGATGAACTTGTCTGCGCTATCTAGTGATTATTATCTCATCAATCCGCTTGGATTTACCTGTTACGTGAAAGTGCAAAAATGCCCTGTTCAAAATATCCATTTCTGGTCTGACAGCTGGCGACGGGTAATAACGAACCTTCCCGGCAAACACTATATCGAAATCTCAATTAATATCAATACCCGTGCGGTCTTCTCAGGAAAAGGGTCATTATAGCTGGCGATTCGAAAGTCGCCGGCGCATGAGCATTTTCAAGCCTATTCAACTAATAGCTTTGGAGCTAATGCACAAGCTATCTTCCCCGCACTTCCGGGGAAATTCTTTTGACCTACTCCGTAATGACGCAGATGTCACCACAATGCTTTGCATAAAGAATTCTCGGTAAAGTTGCATTTTTTCAACGAATACTAGAATGCGGATCGAGCATGCAAAAATCAATTGGAACCGTTCTGGCCACCCAATTTTGAGACGAAATTAATGAAGGGGTATTTAGTACTTCTTATATCATCGATTACCCTATAGCTTTTAAAGTTATCGTGCCTCCCTGAACAATATATTAATTTCGGACTTAGCTCATTACGCGGCGAAAGTGTCGGTGTGACTTTCAACCCACGCCTGTGCTGCCAGGATCGTAAAACCGTCCGCACATACCGATCAAGCTAGGTGAATTTTTTTCTCCTTCGGCATTACGAGGAAGCTTTCTAACTTGGTAGCTAGCAAGCTAGGAGGGATTACCCGGCGATTGGTTACATGGGAGCAGTTTTGGAGCTTACGTTTGTGGACGTCATGGTTACTTTGGGAGGACAATATCTGGAGCAGGCAAACTCCCTCGAGCTATATAAGCTCTATGAGAACCTCATCCTGTAACTTTATTTCGGCATTCATACTACAATCTACCAATACCAACGCAAACGATCCCCCAAAACATAACTTCTACTTAATTTCAACTCAATAAACCCCTTCAAATAATCACAATGGTTACCACTGTGGGAAAGTGCCACTGCGGAGAACTCCAATGGGAGGTCACAACTGAAGAGACTCCTGTAATACTGGCATTCTTAACTCCATTCATGATATACGGGAGACTAACAGATTGCTGACTAGGTCCACATTCTCTGCCACTGCAGCGCCTGCAAGCTTATCGGCGGTGGTGACTACACCCTCAACCTGATCGTTCCAAAGGACAACTGCAAGATTACCAGCGAGACTAAGCCAAACGTCTACACCTACAAGGGTGACTCTGGCAACGATGTTCAATGCTTCTACTGCCCAAAGTGCACTTCCCACCCATGGCACTACCAGGTAAACCCTTCTCATATGGTACCATCCTGATTGTGAACGTCTATACTGACATTATCCCGCGTACCCCACAGACCGTCAACACCAACAACTACGTCGTCCGCACTGCCCTCCTCGAAGGTGCCGATAAGTTCGGCGTCGCTGCCGAGGTTTACATGAAGGAAAAGTTCGAGTTCCAGCCGAAGATCGTTGAAGCTGCTTTCGAGACCGTCCCCCCATCTTAAATTCCGATTTGAGAATACAAAATCTATCCGTTCTGAGCTATTTATAACTTGTTGGACGATAGAAAAAAGCATTTGGCGGAGTTGGAGTTAAAAAATTGTTTGTATTGCGGGTTTGAATACGGTTGAGATTGAGATTGAGATTAAGATTGAGAGCGAGAGTGTTAGAACGGGTACTTGACTATTTTTTTAGTTAATAGGAATGAGAGACGAAACACCCAGTGGCGGTGATAATTATGATAGCAATCAGAATTATTAATACTATTGATTGAAAGTTTTCAATAACGAGAGAGCTTCAGGAAAATCGATAGACGGTTTAAATTCGTACGTATGACGACATTAAAACTTCATATTACTTAGCTAGGTATCTACCGGAGATATAATCCGTCTTGGTCTTTGACTTGTCTCACTAACCTTATAACGCCACCACCTCACCGCGGTATAGATTTGCTTCACTGAATTACTTATCTATCAGAGATATTATTAATCTAAATTACACACTATATACTACTTAGACCAGCTATTCATCCATGATATCGTATTCAAGAGCCAACTTCCAGGCTACCTATGTATACATACTCGGCTTCATTCCCGGTCTAGGCGGCCCTAGTAAATCCCTTTGCGTTAACTTCCTAACCGGTGTAACAACTGCCCTAACATTCTTTACAGGGGTAGCTGATTTCTTAACCTTCCTACTACCAGCTACACACTGAGAAAACCACTGATTCTGATACTCGCACACCGATCCATCCGGACAATCCGAAGGACCATCATAATTTGACCCGCCACATTGTCCCCACAACGTCTGATGACCCCGTCCTTCGCCGCCCTGCGCTGTATTCCCATTGCCACCGCCGCACAAAGGCGCATCTCCAGGTGTGTGCGTATACGGCGCAGGATAACACAAATTCTCCGGCGTAGCTTGCCAATAAGGCTCATTATTTGGTCTAGTCGGTGCACACATGGCATATTGACCAGGCGCTTCATATCCATCTGAGGTTTTGCCCAGCAGGAGTCGCCGGCGTCGCATCCCTTGGCGGATCCGAGGAGATCCCAGCAAATACCACCGCATTGACGGTAACGACCTGTTGCGCCAGGTGTAAGGGTGCTTGCGCAAGCCCAGTATTGTGTCGCTGGTGGAAAGGTTAGGGCGTAGGAGGGGGTGGGGAGACATTGGCTGTACCAGAAGTTTCGGCAGGCGCAGCCGTAGTCTTGGGGGCACACAGTGGCGGTCGTCCATGTTGTATGCACCAGCATATTAATATTCGAACATATTCTTACACGCAATAAGTTCCACGTAGATAGAGAGAATACATACCACTACCCGCAATAACTGAAGGCTCCGTAAATCCACCACACTGCCCGAACGCAGACGCTACATCTGTAATCGTCATCGCCCACCTCACAGTACAAATATCGTAAACCGTGCCCGGATCAAACTGCGCGCATCCATCCGGCGCCGCTGTTGTAATGCATATATTTCCACTCGGTTAGCATTGGCACTTAAATCCTACAGGACAAATAGCTGTTGTTGTGCCGCCGTTGCTCTGGTAAGCATATCCACACGAGGATCCGGGAAGGGCAGCCCATTGTGGTAGAGTGCCGTAAAGATAAGTGGTGGCTGTAGAATCACTGCCAGCGACGGGGCCATCACGCCTAACGAGTTGGCCGTTAAGGAGGGAATAGTTAGGAGAACGGCTGAGGATATCGAAGCCTGAGCGTTTGTTATAGCCGCAGATTTGACCCGCCCAGGCGGGACAGGGTTAAGTTGCTATTCAACAAAGCGTCGAAGCCTAAAACGGCACAAATAGGGGATCGGCAAGATAAATTCAAAGCCCTTATAGTCGCCAAGTATGGAGCATATGTCAATTGTGGAAGAAGAGTACATCGCAACGATTTCCAAATTCTGATTTGGCACACCAGGGCCTAGGGTATGTGCGCCCAGGCCCTATGAACTCCAGAAGATATTCCTGTGGGTGCACGTAGTATACGATCCATGACCATATCCAGCTGACTTGCTTCATTCATCAAAACCACGTTTATATCAGACTTTTGGGCTAGTCTTATCGGGACCGCTTGAGATAAGAGACATGAGATGACGACGATAGTTGTCGGGATCAAGGGATAGGTACCGACTTGATCCTATGTGTGGGGTCCAAGTACGTTACGCAGGATCCTGCGAAACTTCTCCTGCGCATGCAGCTAAACTTGATTTATCAGAATTTAACATGCGCTGCCTCCATCAGTATCTGCGCAACGTTATGGGCTTCAAGGCTATAACCCTAGTTGATATGAACGGCATTATGGACTTGAATTTTTCATTAGAGATACCACAGCGACGTTTCTCCAAACCGGAGCTTCTCAGCGCTTAAGTCGATTGGCAATGGTATGATACGAACTTAATAATGGGCATAAGGTAATTCCTACTCTCGATTTTCTGATCGATATCGGCTATTCTTCGACTGTGTGGTATTTTAGAGCTGGATGTGTTGGGCCTCCAGACTGGGTCTATATAGCTATCTATGGGTGACCAGACGCTATTGGAATTGGATCACAAACCTCAAGCTCCATAAGATAGGCGTTTGGGAACCTGATATCGGTGATCATTCTCCAAAATTCGTCAATACTTGGAGAAATAACCAAGACCTAGTGTGGTATCGACACTGCAAAGGCGGCTGAAACGACTCGTGATGGAGAGTACCATTCGCATTCGACCGGGTACAATGTTATACGGAAGCCGTATTAAATTCGATAGAGAGAACCATGGAATCGAGCCAGACTTTCGGATGTACCCTAGTGGAGTCATTCAAGACACAACATGTTAAGGCTAGGGCATGCTCGCTTCATGCGGGTATGGCGATCTAAAGTTTAATAACGATGAGGGCGGAGGCGCAATTTTAAAACACGAGTATGATAGTTGCTGGGGTTCATGAGAGGTAAATATCGGAAGCCTAGAATATATAGCAATGCGGTTGTATTTTATCATATTAACCAGGCTTATTCCCCGACGAAGTCAGATCACTTTGTGGTCAAAAACTGCGTTGTCAACATGTTGGTGAGGTGCATTACGAACCTCCCAAACAGGGTAATCCGGTAAGAACATTCAAAGGGCGCCCTTCTATGGTCGCTTTTTCAAACCTGCGTCGTCGCTTGCTGGAAGGTCTAGGTATGTTCCGCATTACTCTATTCGGTTGGAATCTGCGAAACGGTGGCCTATTAGCTCGCGGATTGTATCCAGTTCCATCGAGATGTTCATACCATGTGCCGACTTATAGGTTACGAGAAGCTGGAAGTACTCTGACTGACTAGTTCTGAGCTTTAAATCGAAACTGCCACAAATGTACCCATGTCATACGAAACGAATTACCCCTGTCATTATACGAATTTCTACATGCAATTCGCATGCACGGCGTTGCAATCTTGCAGAAATCAAGGCTGTTGACGTTTTCGATGATATGCAGGTCCCGCTCTTTGATAATGGAGATTGCGAATGCGCAACCCTCTTTTTTCTGCAAGCCTTCCAAGCCACCGATCATTTCCCGTCCATGGGTTTTTCACACGGCTATGTAGCTGCCGGCATCAATGGCGATGCTTAGTAGGAAGCTTGATAACGAATATTTCGCATTATATTGCAAATGAATCGACCTGCTGTACCGATAAGTCGCTTACCACTCTTCAACTAGTTATCCTTCTAACGAGGATGGACACCCCACTTTCTGCTGATCAGGTTTCTCCTTCTAACCACCAAGGGCAATGAGCAGCAATCGATAGTGTATGCGCATGAAGTTGGTGGATATATATCGTCGCTGTCACCGATTCTTCCCATTGAAAGATGAGTCGTTTCAAACCTGTCGCCCACGCCCTCTCAGGAATTCCTTTTCCTCGTATTCCTTAAGCTTACCTCTCCACCAGTGTATTTTTTCTAAAGGCACTCATTGCCTCTCGGATCTATAGAATCAGAGTCATCATGGCAGAATCTCTTACCCAAAGTGATATATTCTATATCTCACTCACTTGTTATTATTGGGGTTCATTCTCACCGCGCTTTCCTCATGAACATACAAGTTAAGCCGTAAAGACGCTTGTACAGCTCTATGTTGACTACCCAAACATCACAGACGACCAAGTAGCAAGCTACTATGGCTGGGGTAATAAACATACGATGTTATGGCCATGAACTTTGTGCCATTCAATGAAACGGTGTTCGCAGCTGAACTGCTGTGGAAAAGATATGTCAACAGCATCGATTCGTATTGGATACGTTGAGTCTGAGAAGAGAGATTCTGTGGGGACTGAAGTTGAGTTGCCTATACAGCATTCGCCTCTAGTTAAAGCGGAGGGGTTTGTTTGAGAGAGAAAGGAAATTTTATAGAGTCTGCTGGACAGAACTTTGATATGGATGGGATCTGGAGAAAGTTTACTTCCTTTCCTATTGCAAAATATATACTTTTTTTTTTCTCTTTCGGGCTATTTTCTAGTTCAGTTGAGGTCCAATATAATCCATTGATACATATCGATCTACCAATTGATTGAGTCATATCTACGACCACTAAATACCAAATTCAAATTTCTAAACCTCAAATCTCGGACTCAAGGCGTTACGTAAAACAACAGCATGAAGTGTGAGGCTCAGGCTGAAAACGGGCCCCCTGATAGTCTCCTATTTTATTATATCAACCTCAGATTTACATTCAATATGAAGCACATTGAATGTACCCTGCAGACTCGTACTGCGACGCATTGGTAGATGGGGGTCTTGATGGCGACTATAAATATTGCATAAATGTTTTATATTTAACACCAATTGACTGCCGCAATCGAACATTGAAACTTTGCAAATAGAGCCGACAGAACCCCTCACAGTATCTTTCTTTCAATACCGTCAAAATGATATGATCCTTGAAAGCGTCGTGGCTTTGAGTTTTGCGAAGGTCGTTCAAAATATACTACACTGTTGATGAAATTGCAAAATAAAAACGTAATTTGAACGGACTTAGGAGCAATGGCTATCTATCCAGAGTGCTCCATTGAAGCCGTGGCGTATTGGCATTCTTCGGGCAGTCAGGTGAGCAAATTAAATATCGACAGAACTTCACGAAACTAATGGCATCCCGCTATGGATATATGTGCCCTGCCTACGCCTAGTTTTGGCCATTCTTAGGTATTAGGTATGTATACAACAAGGAATCTACAAAACCCAATTTCCGGGACTCGCATGATCTGCTCTCATGTTTAGGGTCTTATTATATTTTGTCCATATAGTGGGAAACGGTATAGCCTCTTCAGTCCATGAATCCAGCGACCACCTGGTCTTCGAAAGAGCTAGGTAATCACAATTTTATTCTATACAGGATCAATGTAACGATATGTGATACAATATATCCATGCAATAGCTTATCGATATAATGTTAGCACCGGTTAGTCCATCCGAGCGAACAGCCCTACGAGTTTACTTTCGGTTAAAGCGCTAATCAGATTTCAGCAGCAGAGTAAAGTTAGGCTGGAATAATATATAAATGCGGGAGCAGTCATCTTCCGGCATCAAATTCCTCTTTGCAGAATAGATGGCTTCCAATCAGATGATCTTCGCGGTCGGGGAGACAAATGGTGTGCACCATGCTGGGCGACGGGAACGGATTCCGGCTTCCATTCGTTTCGCACTTCGGAATGGGCCTCCAAACCCGCTCCCTTGCATGAAAGGGCTGAGCCCATCAGCTATGCATAGCTATGAAGAAACTTTGGCGTACTTGGCTCGCCTGTATTGTAACCGCTCGTCCTGAGCCACCAGCAGCACAATTTTTCTTTCCAAGACGTAGCATACGTGAGTTGATAGACAGTTCTCTGCGGTTCGAAATTGAGGACGTCGAAACCCAAGCGGGGAATCGAACTCGGAGCCCGTAAAAGGAGATCTTCAGAATATTCGTACCTTTTTGATGGGAACACAATCTTCATGCGGAAATAGCCGCGACGGAGAGGGTCACAAATACGACTCGAAGTGGTTGTTTAAACAGAGTCTCAGAGCTGCTTTTCAGTGTTATAAATGGACTTAAAACATCCACGTCCTACTCCTCAGAAGTTCCCTAGGTCCCGCTCGAGTAGATTCCGTCCTTTTATTAATAGATCAATCCTTCGAGTGAATTGAATTATTCTATAAATTTATATTCATAAAACCACAATATTACTTCCTACCGGTAGTACCGATATCTTTTAGACATGAGTGACACGCAAAAGGAGCAAGCTATTACCCAAATAGCCAATGACTCCAAGCTCTTGAGAAACGCCATTGCTGCTGCAATTCCAGGTACGTCTTGTTTTCTTTTTATCTCAAATTTATTACATTAATATTGAAACTAAAACGTTACTGACTAAACTATTCATAATTCAGTTGCTCCGGAGCAATTCTTTACGGTCTCAATCCCAGGTACCGTCATAGACGTCCGTTACCTCAAAAATGGCGGTACTGTCGTCTATGATCAAGAAACTGCGATTGTGCCACCATTTGCCGTTCGGCAGGCGGAGGCACGTCTCGTGGATACAATAATGCCGCTGGCAAATGTCACGGAATGTGACTGTCCATATTTCCCTGCCCTCTACAACTTACTGGGCTAATTAACATTTAATAGATTGGAAATATGGGAGAGAGCGTTGCTCGAAGCTACAATCGTGCTTTAGATGGACTCCTTCCCAGAAAAGTGGACGTCAAAACCGGCGGAAACCAAATTCGTAGCCCAGGCGAGAACTCCTACATCAAAGCTACGGAGTATCTGACCAGCTAATATCCCTAAAATAAGACCAAGACGGCCGTGGACATGTACGACATAAAGCAAGCTGCTTGGGCAAAAGCACAGGCAGATTGGGATGCGGCGAAAATCGAAAACCAGAGTAAGTCTAGCATCCCAAAATACTAAAACCTCAAGATGCCGCTGTAAGCTGACTAATTTTGCGTCTCAAACAGAACGAGCAACGGAGAATTTTCCTGGTAACCTTGAAAAGGCATAGAAAGAATATAATGAATGGAGTCAAACCCATTTCCGCAGTGTGGGTACATATGTGCAATTTATATGCAGCTGCGCGCAAGACTAACAACCTAACTACGTCAAGTTCAAAACCGCTGTCCAGGGTGATTACATAGACTGGCCTCGAACGGCCACAAATATGACGTTGAATACAATTTCGGTATGTGAATTATGTTAAACCGCGGGATTAAAAGAAAGCAGAAAAAAATAAGCTAATGATGACGCCAAATAGGGATTGTCGATACCAAATCGATTATAGCACGAGTCGAAATGAGCGAAGTTCGTGGCGACTGGCTCCTTGAGGAGCTGATTTTTTGAAGAAGACAATGTACTAATTTGACTTGTCTTCGCTATATAGCAAGCATCCAGAGATTCCACTATTGTGGATGCAGATGGCGCCAATGAAATTTAAGCGGTTACGTTGACTCCGAAAAATTGGTACGTACATCTTGACTGTATTACTGAGTCGTCTCACACTGTCTAAACGACTCCGGAACTCAACTTATTATAGGCCCGTCAAATTTAAGGGCTATCTTTTACAAACAAAAATCTGATGGGGTAGCTACACTTTACAACAAATAGACGCGGAGATATCTCGCCTCCGGCGTCTTAAAATTTCCTACAAAGCTCTATCGGCTTCACTGAGTCTCGACTCTGATTCTGAAAACCTAGGGAGTAAACCGGTTAAGAAGCCTGGGAATGACCTGGTTCAGGATCCTGACAATAAGGATCCAACAAATAACCCGGACAACAAAGAGCCCGTGAAAGAGAAAGCAAAGTACCCTTTACCTGCTGAAACTGATAAGCAGGATGTTTCACCCCAAAGAGCCGTGAATAGTCCGAAAAGCACTTGGAGAATGCCTTCAAAAGGTTCTATACTGCGGAGGGCAAAGTTAATGAATACACTACAAAAATCAGGAATACGACTGATGCAGAAAAAAATCTGCGATAATAAAGGATATGGAATATCTAAAAACTTTAGATGAATTGAAGACAGCAAGGAAGGAATTATGTGTAGCTGCTGGCTCACATACAAAAACTCATGAAGATTGGGCAAAGTTCGACATTTCAGCTTTAGAAGGTATGCACAAAGATAAAACCCCTAGTGCCCTCTAGAAAGGATAGGTATGGGATCCGATTAGCTGTATTACTAACGCATATAAATCCATACTTAGGGCGTATGAATACCACCACCAAAGGTTGGCTTCAGCGAAGTCTAGAAGAAATTGACCAAGAGATAGCATTAGAACAAAGGCGTGAACAGAAAGAAGCAAAGATGCCTGCTCCAATAGCTGTAGCCTCTAGAAGTGACGGCGGAGTTGACAAAGCAAACGGTAGCAAAGCTTCAGGAGAATCGACCAAAGCGAACCCAATTTTTAGACAAAATTCGGCGAATCCCGATCCCCGGGAAACATCAAACCCTTGGACCAGTATTACCTGTTCACTTTCGGCGAGCGAACAAAGCGATAAATCTTCAAGCTCTAGCTAGGGTATGAGTGTGGGGGGAGTGTTGGATGGGGCCTTTGGAGCGCGGGAGGGAGTTACACCCATGAGTCGAGTCAAAGGTATATTGATGCATTTTACACTGCTTAGCAATCCAAAAAATTCCGTAAAGGAAGCATTCCTGACCGAGTTTGCTCCGATAAACAGCACCACCTCTAGCGATATTGCAAAATGCAATGTCAGTGTTTCATTGTAAGTAACATCAATGCATATCTATATCCACGAAATATGGAGGCCTGTATAGCTAACCCTTCTTGTGAGATATAGTGATGCGCTCGTAATTAACAGCACCCGGCCATGGCTTTTCGCCGAGCTTTTTGACGACTTTAAATTGGGCGTGGCAGACCATATCAGGTACGTGGCTGTAACTACCTCTCATTCTCCTTGTTCTGCTTTTCAATAGGGGTGAAAACTGACGCCTTGTGCACTAATTACACGCAGATTGAGTCCAGGTGCCGAAGATATTCAAAAGTATATTTCCCAACAAAGCCAGAGCAATACACAAGCTGCTGAGCCTCGTAAAAGCCTTGCGCAGTAAAATGCATTTCCCGCATTCCCAACCTCTTTCATCGTGGCTGCAGATACTACGATTGAGGTAAGTCATGAGTATTGGCGACAGGACCCCCAAACTGTATCTTTACCTAATGTTATAGAGCTCACAGGATCAACCCAGCACATCGAAAGCCACTTTAGTTCTCCTCATCTGGCGGAGCAAGTGTCGGTTGGGGGCCCTTTTCCGCCAAGAGCAGGTTAGTTTTCATAATCTATGCTTGAAAATATTCTATGATATCGGTCTGGTTGACACTGTTCGCACAATTAGTTTCCACAATTCATCCTCCAGCCAGTCTTTCCAGATGCAATCTATAGCGACTGGTTGCAAAATCAGCTTCAGCGCTCCCCAGGTCATTGGTTGGGTTTCTCAGATCCTTCCTGCGTTGCCTCGCAAAGCTGGGTTTGAGCCTATGATCCAGAATATGACTTCGTAGTCGAAGCTCTCTATATTCTTGGATTGTAACTAACCTCGGTCCAAAAAATCAGAGGCCGCAAGTGCACATTAGCTACACGACTCTAGAGGGCCGTAGATCCTACACACTAAAATATTTTTTGTTGTAATTGTCTACTACATACCTGTATTGATTGCTTCGCCTCTTTCATTCGACTAGACGTAGTCCCCCAATACTCCATTTATCATCTCTCACTATTTCTTGAATAAATATAAACCTAATGATATGTCAATTAAAATTTTATTCCAAGCTTTTCTGCCAACCGCGAATTATATAAAGATTTCCCTAAATATGTTATAAAATACCCATGCGGATTTAGGATGGATTTAACCGCCCTCGCTTCTCGGCTGTGCCGACGAAAAGACAAGCTTTTCGGTCACACAGGGAAGCAAACTAGCACCATAAACTTAGGTTACTCATCACCATAATACAACTGCATTACTAAAAATTCACACGGCAAGGCCTTCGGAATCAATTGTGAGAGCTGCAGTATAACCCGGGTAAACTTTTTTTTTTGGATCCCTAGTAATCAGAATTGATTGGGCAGAATTAAAAGGGAATATGTTGCCTTCGGAATTTGAAACTTGCCATTTGAAGATATCTACAGAGACGGAAGATCCAAGCTTCGTAAGCTGGAGAATATTTTTGCTACTCAAGTTTTTTTCCACAATGCATATACAATTCATTTTTAATCCAGAGATACGCAACTGCCCTAGAGTTCTCATCAATTGTTCCAATTGATTAATATTGATATCATCATCAGTAAGATTATAACAGAACTCCGCTTTGGCAAATGCTCGAAAGCCATCTACCAAGTTGAGCAAATGTAACTTCAACCACAAAGCTGCCGACTCAGCTCACGGCAAAAGGCACACGTAGCTATAGTTACCTAGGATGCTGAGGAAATCCGAGACTGATAGTTAGAACTAATGCAAGTTTTACCTAATTTTACAAAGATAAGCGATATCGGTAGCTGGAAACGTCAAAAACCCATAATAGTCCCTGTATGATCAAGCACATAAGGCGGGCAGGTGAGAGAGCTCCGTTATTATGAATAACCTAAAGCCCAGCTCGATTACGGGAAGAAGGTAATGAAGTTATCATATCGATAACGTGCTACGCCACAACAGTTTGAAACCTGAGTGTACAATTTCCCATGTTCCAATTAGGAAATGTCATTGAGACAGAATGTAAACGGCTTTTAGATCAAGTAAAGATCTCCAATTCTCTGGCCATGACAGCTCACTATCGCGTGTTATCTCACCTGTGCTTCTGTGTAACCACGTCAAGCAACTCAATTGACCAATTATAATAGTACGAGCTTGGAAGACGCACGATATCGCCTAAGGATCCAAGCGTCTGCAATCTCGACCTCAAGGTTCCGAAACTACGAGCTCAATAACAGCATGGGAAGCCTAAAATTCTTAGGAGCTACAGTCTTTACAAGGGTTTGCGTCCCTAGATGTTCGAAAAGAGAAGAAGCAGTTTCGACACGGAACGGATGAATTGAAAACCTATATACCTGATATAGCTTATCCCGCGCCAGAATAACTTAAGCTTACAAGGATCGATATAACAAAAATTCTCTACTAACCCCACAGTCAAGGATCATGGCAATTAACATGCCGTATTTGCCTCTAAAAAAAACTTCAAAGATTGACATTCCACTTTTGTTGCTGCATGCTTACGCTTGCCAATCTTAAGGTTGGTCTAGTATAGGTTGGTCATACACACGCGGTTGACCCGCGTCGGGATTACAAAGGCTCCATGCACCATACTGCACACCTCCTGGGGCGAAAAACTCGCCTAAGTAAATCTTAGCATTCTCAGTGACATTAGGGTCCAGCCGGTTAACTTTTTGCATGAATTCAATTGGGTGTTGGTGACAAAGCCAAAAGCTTAGAGAGGAAGAAAGAGTAGCTCCCCCAACGGGAGACAGCAGAGATAAGGAATAAGTGAGAAGCAATCACCCCTCTATGTAGATCGAAACTTAGAAGTATAAATAAGCTGTGAACTTCCCATAATTCTCAATCCTCAATCCTCATCCTCTCTATCCGCTTCAATCTATCAGTATCGTGTAACCAGTTTCCAAGATCGACTTCCTATTTCGGACGATCCAATTGACCACAAAATCAACGCACTTTTCTATATCATCCTCACCTCCTCACATACTCCATTATAAGTAATCAATTTACAAAATAATACCAATCACAATATCCACCTCACTTCCATCAACCTTCAAAGCCGCGGTTGCCGAAACCCCAGGACACACCACCGCCTATGGCGCCAAACCCGGTGAAGAATCCCCCGTAAAATTCACATTGAAAGATGTCCCTCTCAAACTCCCAATCCACGGACAAGTTCTCGTAAAAGTTATCGCGTCGGGAATTTGCGGATCTGATGTTCACATTTTAAACGGCTATGTTGGTACTCAATTGTATGTTCAAAAAAAGGTATACCCTTTATAATAACCCATAAGATGTTAATGAGCCTCACGCATATAGTCCACACGTCCGGCCACGAAATCGTTGTTGAAATCGCCGCTATCCCAGAAACAGAATACCACTGGGAAATCGGTGATAGAGTTGGTGGAGGCTGGCATGGTGGTCACTGCCACTTCTGTACACAATCCAAGCGTGGACAATTCTTAATTTGCCAGAATGAAGCTATTAACGGTGTTACCATGTGGGGAGGGTGTAAGTCATTTCATTTTCCCAAACGAGCTTTACGATGTAGAGTCAATATCTGACTGTTTTTTCTCCACTATTGAATATAGTGGCACAATACGTTCTCCTCCGCCGCGAAGCTGTAGTCTCAGTCCCCAAAGACGTCGACACAGCCTCCTACGCTCCAATCCTCTGCGCAGGCGTCACAGTCTTCAACGGTCTTCGAAACATGAACATCCGTCATGGCAGTATAGTCGCCATCGCCGGTGTTGGTGGTCTAGGTCACCTTGCAATCCAATACGCCGCAAACATGGGATACAGAGTTGTTGCTATTGGCCGCAACCTAGCAAAGAAGGAAGAATCGTTGAAACTTGGTGCTAAAGCTTACATTTATGGAACCCCCGAGGAAAATTCTGAGGAGTTGAAGAAATTGGGGGGTACGGATTGTATTGTTGTTACCGCGAATAGTCCAGATCTGACGTCGAAGTTACAGCATGGATTGACTAAGGGGGAACTTTGTTGGTGCTTGCTTGTGAGTATACTTCAATCTCCTGCTTTCAAAAGCACTATGATAAAGATGTAGTGCTAATATAAACGAATAGTCGTCGGATCCGCTCCATTTGATAGTGCAGAACTCATCGCCCAGCAACACGCCGTCAGAGGTTGGCCTGCCGGCTCATCAATCGACTCTGAAGAAGCCATTGACTTCGCCAAGGAGTTTGGAGTCAAATGTATCATCCAAAAGTTCCCGCTGGAGCAGATACAGGAAGCTTATGACATTGTGAACAGTGGAAAAGTTAGATACAGGAGTGTCATCGTCATGTAGATACGCCCTATAGCTTCAAAGATAGAAAAAAGGGAAGGAAATAGTGAAATGAATAGGGCGTGAGCGATGGTTATTGAGGTGTTTGGCAAAGTTTCTGACGAGGAAAAAGTGAGAATTCTAGTTATAATAATAGCTTTTAGGAACCAATCAATCCATCGAGTTTACAAGGTCCGTTGATGCAAAATATACCAAGTGATTTATCCATCCTATCGGTCAAATAAGCCTTTAAGCTTATAGCTCCTACAAAATTTTGAAAATTTTGATCGAATGCAATAAA
Source organism: Arthrobotrys flagrans (assembly GCF_004000055.1). NCBI lineage: Eukaryota > Fungi > Ascomycota > Orbiliomycetes > Orbiliales > Orbiliaceae > Arthrobotrys > Arthrobotrys flagrans. The sequence continues at coordinate 4,414,775 of NW_027137556.1, forward strand.
GGGTACCCGAAAGAAACACCGGGAACCCATCATGTATTTTTTGTCCATCAGCTGGTTGGTCCCACAGAGCGTCGTCCAATTGGACTACACTAGCATAATATATAAATATGTACAATAGAAGTAGGTAGGAAGTAAAAAAAGCGAAAAAGTTCAACGTCAACAAGTTAAAAAGACAAAAAGGTCGAGGATAGTAGTTAGTAGACATAACCTTTCAATCATAGAACGCCCCTTATCGCACTCCGATGTTTTCCAAAAACAGACTAAAAGAACTGAAAAGACACAAAAAAAGACAAACTTGCAGAAAAAGGTTTCAGACCGTTAAACAGAAAAAGGAGGGAGAGGAATGATAAAAACAGGTAAAAAGCAGATGAAATCAAGCTTACTTTGCGCGGGGAAAAAAAAAGTGCAGAAAATATATAGGAAAATGCGCGAAAAATAAGAGAAGGCCGTTATGATAGTGGAGTTGTTTTGGTGATATATGGATAAGGAGATAGAGCTCAGGAAGCATTAGTCGCGGATGGATATCCAAACACTGCATGTAATAATACCAAGAAAAAGCATTGCAGAAATGAGAAAATTCAAATGAAAAAAATCCAATAGAAATCAAGGGACATTGAAGAAAAGGAAAAGAGAAGAAAAAGATAGATGTTAAGACAATGAGACGAATTTGAGAATCGCACCAAAAGCAAGCAATAAAACCAAGATCGAAGGAACAACTTTTGGGCGTACTGAAAGCCCGATATATTACAGTAGGTCGTGGTTTGCCAGTCGATTTCGTATACGGTAGATATCGGAGTATTGGTTTCCGCTGTATCAAACATATCGAGGCTGTTATATTTATATAAAGATGCTAGATTCTGTCGAGAAAAGGAGCGTGTATCGAGTCGTTATCCGTCGACTTGCTGAAATAGAAGCTAAGAGTGAAACCAATCACCGAATGCGCATGCGGACAGCCTTGAACTTAGTATCCAATCCTCCGCAACTCGGGCAAGTTCCATGGGCCTCATCACCGTCCGTATATCCATCACTCCCCTTCCTCACGCAGCTGCGGCACAATCCGGCAATGCACTCAGAACAAGCCATAGCTTCACCCATGGCAGTCAAGAGACCACAGCCGCTACATTCCACCTTTGGAGTATATGTAATTGTGATCTGTGGACTATACGGACCACCGGCTTTGTTGAGGTTATTCAAACTACCCAAATGTGCGGCCTCTGAGAAATCCGTCTCCATCTTATTCGAGTTTAGCATACCTGTAGATGCTCGCGGGGAGACCGACCTGCTGAAGTTCGGAATTTGCATTTTCTCAAATGTTCCCGAATCAGGCGGGGTATCACGACGGTCTGACATTGGTGGGGTGATATTGGTGGTCCGGACCCGATGTTCGAGATCAGCCATCGAGCGGGATTTGGTAAGCGTGTTTCCACTGTAACCAAACGCTGATGGAGGTGGCTGATTCAAGAATTCCGGAGCCTGTGAAGCGACAAATACGAGCTCGTCCCAGCGGGTTCGAGCTTCGTCATCTCCACTGATAGTGGAGGACGCCGGTCGAACAAGATCATCGTGCTCCAAGGTGCGATCAGGGTCAGATTCGTTTCCAGTGGCGGCGCTACTAGGTTCGTACGACATTGGAGTATTCTGGCGTGACAGGTGGGGCGAGCTCATGATAGGAAGTCGCTTTCGCTGACGGGAGGGCGGATGCGGAATGTGGAGAGGCTCGAGACCCTGCAGTGTCGATACAGAAGAAGGATGGAATGTATGGTGGCGACGGGTATTGTCAATAGAGGAATTATTCTTCCGTTTCCTGGCTATGGTGGTTTGTAAAGGTTTTTGGAGCGGTGGTGGCTAATGAAAGGAAGGAAACGTTAGCCCCAACCAGGGAGAGATCAAATTTTTTACGAGCTCACCTGTGAAACTTCGCTTCCGAAACTCGAAAATGGTGCACCAGTTCTACCCATATTCATTGAATTCAGAGAGGTGTTGGCACTCGACATATCAACATCGGAATTCGTGGAAGGGGGAGTGAGATCCTCAACTCGAGTTTCAAAGCCGCTGTCTTCAAATCCTGTGTGCAACAGGTTGTTAGCATATCGTCGATTGAATTGGGGGCTAAACGACCGGCGAGCTCGATCTCAAAACCAACTCAAACAACTTACTCCAACCAGTGCTTTTAGCTCTCTCCTCCCCACCTCCAGGTTGAAGATTTCGCCCTCGACCTGGGCTGGGCGGGCCTCCCATCCCTCCATTTGGTAGTGATGTCAAAATGTTCGCTGTTGTGGCATTCAATGCAGCATTTCTGACCATCCTATCAAAGCTATCCTTCGTTGCCGATAGTCGGGGTACATAGTCGTCGGGATGGGCGCGACGAATATGTTCCTGCATCGAACGATATCTCCTCTCCTGTAGCATTGCAACAAGAGTTCTAGTTAGCCATCTACAGGTCGGAAATTTCTACAAAAAGCATTTATTTTTTACGACAATTGGGTGAACTCACTCCAGTGCATTTTTTAAGACACCTACGACCATCCGGTCGGATAAGCGGGCAGATAACCTCGCCATCTGGATCTACCGGACCACCTGCAACATGAGGTTCCGCAGATGTAGTCCTAGACATCATCTTCGCACTGTATTGCTCCAACAAGGAGTGAATTGCGATCTTGCTAGCCGTTGTTGCGGTTCCGAAGAGCTAGCCTTCAGGTTCCAAAGCTAAATCGACGGTATTGGGGGTTTACTGGAGCGGCTGAGCTAAGCTCGAGAAGCGGCAAGAACGACGAGATGTGTTGTCGGTGACGGGAACATGGAATGCTGAGCTGCCTGTGAGTGTCGCTGCAAACGGAGGAACTGGTTCGACTCCGTGAGGGCAAGCTATCTAGGTAAGATGTAGTGAATTCTCGCCGGGGGTGGAGGGGAATCCGTAAGATTCGGTCGGCGGAAGAGAGAAAAAAGTGCAGTGAGAGAGCAGTGCAATGCAGAGTTAACTTGCAGGCAGGCCACTGTTCAGTCGAGATCGAGATCAGAACCAGAACCGGGCTCCAAGCTTGGGCGGATGGATTCCTTGTTAGATTGGCCAAAAACGTCCCTTGCTTCCTTCCTGTTTGTTGGTTGCTATGTGCTATCCCACACCCGAGCCAAAGTACCCGAGCAAATGCTCCAGCTCGCAATGATCAAACAAACAATGCAGTTTCTTGTTCCCCTCCTCTCTCGGATCTCCTTGGGTGGTGGTAGTGGCGGTCCTTGTCGCTGGAAACTGCAGGTACGAAAGGGCAAGGCTGAATATCAAGCACGAAGGCTACGCGGCTTGATAGTAAAGCAAAATAAAGGAAGGAAGGGAAATAGAGTAGCAATCCCCCAAAGACGGAAGCTTGAGCTAAGTAAGATATTACTTGTTCGCCAGATTCAAAACCCCAGAGACTATATGAAGAAAAAAAACCGAACGAACGAAAGGACACCAAAGCAAGATGCGCAAGGGTTGAGAAGCTATCCCAAATCCCAAATCCCACTTTTCCTCGGAGAATAAACAGCCACACGATATGAATCAGAAGAAAAAAAGGTATGTTGCTACTGCTGCAAATATTAAATGTTGCTGCCAAAGATGATCAAGTTATGTAGAAAGAAAAAAGGAAGAAGAGTGTTGGTTGTGTTCTTGGGCGGATGAATGGGAAGCCGTTTGCTGGTCTTCGGAAAGCCGGTAGCGACTAATGCGGGAATTGAATCAATTGCAAGAACGAAAGAAATGTGACTGCCGGAAGCCAACAATAATTGATACTTCTTAATGGGTCGGTGTCCTCCTTGGAATCCAAAAGGTCGGTAACCGAAAACTCGGAGAAACTTGTGCCTTGAGCTGGGGGGGAGGAAGAGAGGGGGAAAGCAGGATGAGAAAAAGAATGAAGGAGATGAGGTTATGTTGGCTCCAGCAGAGCTTCTTAGCTTGTCTGCAAGCAAAGACAGAGCAGAGGACTACCAGCCAGTTGCATAGTAGGAAGGAAAAGAAAAGAAAAGAAAAACCTTCGCCAGCTTTTTCAGAAGGAAAAATATTTGGAGTGTACAAAGTACAAGGGTAGAAGGTTGTGCGGGCCTACAAACTCTAGTACCTACAACTTAACCTTGAAAAACTCAATGGGAGCGAGCAGACAATTCAACTAAAAGGATAGCTCGAACTTTACCTCAAACAGGCAGAAAGCGATGAAGGTCTCAGCTTGTTTGTGAGGAGCTACCTCAAAGACGGGAAGGGTCACCGGAGAAGCTTGAATTCTGGGAATCCGATGTAGACGCAAATGAGACCACAAGCGAGACCAGCTGGGTTTTGAGCTAATGTAGCTGCTTCTTCATGCAAAGAATGAGGCGATCCAAGGAGCCAAAACCCAAAGGCAACCAAACTTGGGGATCAATCATGCAGCTTCGTCCGTCCGTTTAATCGTATTATTAACAGCTATATTTGCTTGTGGGTGTATTGATTATTGATTTCAAGGTCCGTTACATGCGCTGCACCAACCATTTAGCTTCCCCCAGAGACAGATAATTCGATGCTACGACCAGGGCGAGCCTTGTAATAGATGGCGGCGGTCGAAATCCAAACTGTTCACAAAAGTGGCTGCATAGCTGTGGGTAACATTAACTGGATTCGAATATGGGACTGCACCTCGGCATCATGAAAATTGATGGTCGAAGAAAAACCAACCCCCCCATATTTTTCCCCGTAAACTAGAGCTTTGAATCACGGTCGCCCTAGCTACTCGATCTAGTGATGGAGAGTAGTAGTTCCAGCGAAAAAAAACCGATCTCTAGATTCACCACTCTGGTTTTTTTTTTTTTTTCTTCTGTCGTGTGAGGCAATTGTTTCTCCCTCGTTTCTCTGTGCGTCGAACGAAAACACCACAAAAATGCGAAATCATGTTCTGCTTTCCTTCTCATCTGATGAGACGAAGATTAGCTGCTGCGTCTTTTGAGCAATAAAATGGAGAAAGCGATAGCACAAGATGCTTCTGACAAGCCTCTCCATGCGCTGTAACCAGGCAGGTTAGCAGGGGTAAACGGCAGCGAAAAGGCTCCTTTGTGTCAGATTTCTAGCCTGGGACCTATTAGTGGAGATGCTCGATGTAGCTTCCTTCAAGCAGCGGGAAAATCCCTGCAGCTCCCAATAACCACTAGCTTACAAGAATGGCTTCTCGAAGGGCAAGTTAATTTCGAAGATTGATTCTTCATCTAATTAGATGAATCGGTCTCTGTTTTACCCGGGCCGAAAGGTTTACCCGACGATCTTCTGAGGCCTGTCGACCATGGAAGGCCCTTCGCGGTTGCATGCAAGTACCTATGCGGATAATAATTTGATTCTTTGCATTGAACCGGAGGTCTTGCAGAAATAACATTCGAAGCTTTCAAAGGGGGGAAACGAAACATCTTTGGCAGCAACAGCAACAAGAATCAACATAGGCAGAAGCAAGAGAACCGTCCTAAGCCGAGAAGGCAAATAGACAAAGGAGGCTGGAGCGGCGGCTGGCTAGCGAAGAACCCCATCAACCATCCCGCCCTCACAAACCGGGACATTTTGGCGTCATTTAGATCAGAACATCAGGTCAGGCGGGGTGCCTTGAGACAGGAACCTTGCAAGGTCAAAGCTGGGAAGCTCACATTTCGGGACCAAAATGAGGTTGAGGAGTACTGCAGGAACAGCCGACAGGACCACAAAACTTGCAGGTTGATGCGGCACGGACCTAAATCAGGCTTTAGGCCGAAAATATGCCTTCTGCATTCTGAATTAATATTACTCCAAGCTCGCCTTTCTTATGTTAAAGAATGCGCCTATGGTTAATCCGTCCAGTTAGCCAATATAAATCCTCCTTTCGGAAGGCGAACGGTTCGAGATGAGGGTGCTTGCATACCCACAGTCCGGACTAGGGTATCCGGTTTGCTCGGATAATGATCCCTAATATAAACATCGTTCGTCTCAACATTGAGGGTGACATCGCTCGCAGTTTTAGTTGCTCGCTAGTCGTGTTTAGCGGGATGTATATACATATGATCATGATGTATCTGAATTGAGTGCGAGAGATGTCGATGAAGCTGCAAGCTTCGAGCCGGTGAGATCGTTGTGGCAAAGGCAGTTAAAAGAATGACGGGTCCGGTCTTTGAATTAGTCTCGAGACTACGACACCACCTGCAAATGCAAAGACAACACATGAGAAAAGCCACCATCGACGGCAACACAGTTTTGTCGCCATCGCCACAACACATAAAACACAACAAGCTTTACCGGCTATCTCGCGGCTGTAGCTCGGCTGATACGGGCCTTAAGCAACGATCGAGGCGGATCTGGGGAGGGTTGGTATCTTGATAAGATAACCAAAAGGCCATCGGCTAGATTGCCACAAGACTTTCAGCCAAGGAGTATAGGTATAGTAACAGCATTATGCATAGTTGGCCTTATCAATTAACTGTCGATTGGACTCTCTGTATTATCATTCGCTTTACATTTAAGTTTTCAAATTTGATTTTCTCGCCTGCTAGATGTGGATGGAAACCCAGTGTACATTCTTACAATGTACATTATAGCATTAGGTCTTAAGATCTTGTGAATACTACGACTTTATGCCAGCTTATATATTTCAACTATCGGAGACACTGAAATCGCAAGATAAGCTCGAATTTTAAGGAAATAAAAATATTCCATAGTAATAAGCTTCTAGCTACAGGAAGAGCTAGCTATAGCTATAGAGAAGAGCAAATCTGACATCGAATAGCGTCCAAGAGGGGTATGTACGACTGATACACGTCGAGCCGTCATCCAAAGATTAAAAAGTAATAGAAAGTGGAGTGGGAAATAGGAAAAAAGGACGATAGGAAAGCAAATTGTTGAACTGATGAATTGTTGCATTGTAAAAAGAAATAAAGAAGAAAGAAAGAAGAAAAAGGACAAGAAACCCTCCCAAGAACTCCATCGACATGCGTAACTGGTACCGTGTGATAACTATCGTGATCTCCAGAAACAGACGCCAGGTGAAGATTAAAAAAAAAAACGAACAATGATGGCAGTTGTATCAAATCAAAAGCAAGGAACCATGTAAAAAGGGCCCTGCAGCACCGCTCGACAATATAGGCGGGAAAAAATGATCATAAAGGAAGTGAACTAGTTAACCATAGAGGAGAACCAGCAAGAAGAGCGAATAACTTCATCCACGCGAAAGAAAGCTAACTTGAAAGATGCAGTGACGCCATGAAATGCAGGATCCTAGAACAACGAATCATAGAAGGACCCAACCGGTGATCCTGCGGCCGTAAAGAAAAGAAAAATGGCAGAACGTCCGCTCTGAAAAGTTAAAAAAGAAAAGTGAAGAATCATTCCCGTCATAACGCCGAGGTGCTGAGTATCAACTTGAAACAATGATCGGATGCCGTAAAAGTTGCTGAAAACAAAAAACTAGCAGTGGTCGTCGTAAAACCGGTAATTGAAAGGATCCCGTAGTAATGGAAGGAAGTTGTGAGTTTCGTAATAACACCGGATTACGATCTCGATCATGTATATCTTCGAGTCGACCCCAAATGATAAGACATCAGTAGATGTGGCCTGGAAGAATTCGATCTAAGCAGCCAATCCGACTCGCTCAACGAATTCTTCCTTCTCAAGAGTTCTCATCCAGCCATCGATCTTTGTATTGATGTATCCATAATCGAGTTGAGCACGCTTACGGGTGCAGTCTTCGCAAGTGTCTCTAACGTATTTGCGATCGACGACATACATTCTGCCGCAGCTTCCTGGGGAGGAGGAAAGAGCATATTGGCAGGTATCAGTAAGTCTGTAAGACTTATGCTGACAAGAATGCGAGTTCTTAACGTATTTGCACATTTTGGAATAGAGGGTGCTTAAGTAGTAGCGTAGGTAGAGGGTTTTGCTCGGCTCTGATGATAGTCTGTGAAGGGTCTAGAAGCTAGTGGTAGCTAGTAGCTTAGGCAGGCGGTGGGGATGACGGGACGGTGTCGGAGTGTATGCAGTGCGGTCTTGGTATGCAGATGTGTTGCGAGGATGTCTAAGACTTGCGACCACAACACAGATTGGACGGCGTTGTCAGGTCGAGGCTGCTTTCTCAACTACAATAAAATATACTCTCTGGACCGAGAGTTCTGGTTAGTAATTCAAGCTTTGATATTCGACTTGGGCTTAATGACTGGACGAATAAACTTAAGCACAGGGACAACAGTAACAACGACGATGACGACGATAGTAACAACAACAGCAACTGAAGAAACTAGAACAAGAAAAGGTATGTACGCCAAAAAGTCCCAACTTCTAGCCTTATCGAAGATACGGAATCGATTCGAATCACTCTGACTGACATAGTGGTAATGGGACGGATGCTGGCGGACAGCTCGTTGGTGGTAGTGTTTGTGACGAAAGAAATAGCTCAACATCAAACTTGCAACTCACGTTTGGTGGTCAGGGTCAGGAGACAGGAGTGAAGGTCTTCTATGAAAGCAGCTTCACTTCTACTATGATCAATGAATACTTTCAAATTCTTCTCACAGACAAATTCAAATGCAATATATCACACTCGACAGCGATGAGAAGGTCGACTTTCTGAGACTCGGGAAATAAAAATCAAAGTTCAGAATTAATGAACGTGGGGGATGAGGCCCTTCTTATATACTGGGCAAACTGCCTTTTTTCAGACCGAAGGGGCCACGTTTTGGGGGGGGCAGGGCATGGACATGGCAGACTACCTGTCGAACCAACCCAATTCTGTTGAGTTCCCAGCACTGGCCGTGACGGAAATGGCTGAACTCAAAGTGGCAGCGATTCCCAAATTCCATCGTCGACGACATGGGTACAGACCAACATAGTGTGAACTCGCCTTGCAGCTTGGGTCTGTTTGCTGGAAACTCCCCGTCGAATCATGGGCAGGGTCGCACCGCCAAAAGCCCGAACACAGGGAGAGATAGTCGCGGTGCTTATCTCCTGCAACCTATCCGACTTATCCTACTCTTCCGGATTGATGCATGTGCACACGATATATAACCTGAAATGCAAACTGTTGTGGGACTTGACAGGACATACATACAGGCATTGTTGCTGCTCAGCCGAAAACCCGCCAAGAATTCGTAGCTTACCCAATGGCTACTCAGCGGGTTGAAGCCAGGGAGTCACAAGACATTTCGATCGCAATACAAAAGCTGACGAAGTTTCGAAAGTGCTTTCTCCAAAAGAGCGCGAAAGGTACCTTAGTATAGATCAACATTGGAATGCTCCCCATGCATAATGCACAGGCGTGTATCGAGCTGGCATGGCATCGTAGCGCTGATATCTGCCTTCTGGATTTCGTTTACATCACAGAAACCGTCTATTCGTTGGACAAATGTCGGTGATTGGATCGCTTGAGCTCTCATGAGACCATGGACTTGCTTTCGGATAGGGACACCCGGTCAGGTATGCAACCATCGCACACGGCTCTCATCCGTCAACGACTAACAACGTCTTAAGTCCAGGGTATTCGAAATCTCACATCTCACATGTCATGGTATTTGCCATGTTGCACTCCAGCTCACACAGCCCAGCCAGGTACATGTACATGTACCCCCAACGTTGCCTAATAAGTTATTTTCGAAGGAAGATCGATGATCATTGATCTGGGCTTCATGGTCGAACTATCGCCACGATTTGAACAGGCATTGGGTCAATTTTCACGTCACGATGCATAGCTCGTTTCTGGCAGGAGCTAGCCTGTCCAGCATGGCCCCACTTTCCGTCCCCCATCCATATCAAGTCGCGAGCCAAGACAGAGCTCACCTGGCTCTTGGAGCTTGGAATCGACGTCCCAACAACCCTATTCCATCTAGCATGAGGGGCAATCGGAGATTATAATTAGTGGTATCACCGACAGGGTCCCTCCGATACCTCTGATACGGCACTGATAGGTAATAAAAGCCAGCCCTTAAATTCGTCAGCGCATTCGTTTTTCGGAATCGCGATTGTTTTAGCCGTCACACATCAAGCGAAAACCTTACCTTTTGTTCGAACGCACGGTGCAGGCGAGGAATCTGCAATTTCCTGACAGGTCATCTGATATTTCGACGGAAGAACCAACTCCAGCAATGCAAAACAATCGCGTCTACATGCATATGATTCAGCACCCGTGGATCATCCCCTCCAGCGAATCGACAACGCATCCCACGCATGTTGGAATGAAGTATCGCCAAAGCGAAAGTCTATTAGTTGGGGTTATTGCTCACCATTGATTCTTCAATTGATTAGCTGCACCCGCTCGCCACTAAAACGGCATGGGTGGTGCATGTTAAAATCCGACAAACTTACGAATAAGAAGCCTAGATTCCACATCGTGCAACATAAATACCTCCACGAGCCTCCAGATATATCCCGCTTCACCGAGCTACCGAGGGACCCTTCCCATCTTCGAAAATAGGCAGTCATGTGGCATCGATTTAATCTTTCTACAGAAGCCCTGCGAACACGTTTCACCGCTCCCGTCTTTCGAAAGTCTTCTATGGCAATAATCAACGAGCAGAATTCGTGGCATGATGTCGCTCAAGATCCGTAGGAATCAATCAAATGTTATAGATCTAGCACGAACTGGCAAATTTCGAACTAATGACTCGCAGAGTGCTTAATACTACCAACCCTTTTATTTCGATCGCAATTCGCCCCGCCTCGATTAGGAAGCCGAATTAAGAACTAGGCGCATCCTACTCTAAATGACTATTGTCGTTTACGTCTTCTTAACGTAACTTTGGGTACAGGATAGGCCAACAAGTGTGCGGGGTGCCCACTCCCGCGCAGCGATGATCCCCCACGGCTCCATACTTTCCCTTATTGTCTCACACGCAGATGGAAATGACGCCCTAACATTGGATGAATCCGTCGCAGTCGCAAGACCGTTATAGACGTGGGAGACTTCGTCCGCGACTACTTTTGTGATTCTCGGTCGGCCCGCAGGAGCGCTTGTGACTAAAACTTTCCTGCTGCTTGCGGGATGTTAATGGCGAAAGGTTAGTTATCCCATCCGCGTTACACAGACTGCTGTGTTACGTTAGCTAAATGGAATTCACTTCCGGGTTCAGACATGGTTCCATATTTGGGGTAACTTGGAGCAGACTCCGATTCTAAAGCTGCTTGCCTAGCCTAGGCAGGCCCTTAATATTGCCTTCGCCTGGGCACGATGGTCAGCGGAATTTGGAGAGAGACTCACCCTTCGAATTCCTTCATCTTTCCTAACGTTCCGAGCTAGAACCTGAGTAATGGTAGACACCGCCTAAAGTCCCATGCTATTACCATTCTTTACTTAATACACCCCTTCATCTAACGGCAAAATCATCTTTCCAACACCCCTTCTTCTCCCACTCACGGCTGCCTTCGCTTTGGGTACAATAACGGCCACCTCCTGAGAGCCCTTCGGACTGATCCACGAGTTCCAGTCCACCAATTTACGAGTCTATAGTCATCTCTAAAAACCCGAGCCATAACGATCTCGACTCCTTCTTTTCCATTACTTGGTTAATATGTCTATAACGTTTACCCTGGGTGAACCTTTCTTCGAAATTATACCCTTGGATAGTCTTTTTCAATACTCCTGTCACCTGGAACCGTTTACACCCTTATATCAACCCTCAAAAATGATAAACGTCTACTGCATAAGAACTCTCCGCGAATAATCTTACCCCGATAGTACCACAAACTTTCTTTGATAGAACGATTATATCTGTAGTGTGTTTCGGCAGCTTGGAGGAGAGGTTACACCAAGGACGACTGCATCACCAGTCGGTACAGACAAGAACTTCTCAGAGAAAACTTTGAACTATGATATTCAAGCTTAATTTAGACGTTGGTGAGTATAGGTATCTGTTGAAATTGAATGCCTTGAATATCCTTCTAGCGTTTAGGAATGAATATTCGAATATTAGTTGTGTTATGTTGTTACGACGCGACTGGCTTTGGCAAAACGGTATATATATTATCGGTGAAGGCGTGAATGCCTTGTCGGAAGTTTCATCAAAGACCATCCCATTGCGCTACTTTGTTGTATGCCTCGTGAACGATAGTTTCCCCGCTGCGCTACTACTGCCTTCTTGTCTATTGGCAGGGAAATACCCATCTCCGCTTCAAATCTAACGGCAATCTGAGCTAGTCCAGAGGTAGGTGCTGCAGAACATACGGGGGGCTTTTTGGGTTACATGGATTTGAGCGAGCATTTAAGGCGTCGTAATTACCTTGAAGGCTGTTTTAAGGCTGGGTTTCCAACCTAGGAAGCTATCGGTCCCTCCTAGCTACGGTTTGTATACATTATTGTAATATTTTTTAACCGAAGCCTTCCCATTTCTGACTATGGTCATGCCTGGGGAGTAGTCACTCGGTGGAAGGGAACTAAAAACCAGCAGAAGGGCTCCGGCCTATTAGAGACTATGGCAGTTGTAGACATCAAGGTCGAAGCCGTGGCTCGGTGTATACGGCTTCGAAATACAAAATCAAGGTTGAGTACATCATTGGCACCCTCTGGAATCAACACCAAGAGTTGCACGTTGAGATAGCGGAGCGGAAATTTGATCTCTTAATTCCATATAAGGGTAGTATACTTCCCAGGGAGCGGATAGAAGCCTCCCCGCAATGCGCAACAATAGCTACCTAGTACCGTATGCTTATCCTCATATATAGCTTCCCTTAGCATATGCGACCATGGCATGGTTATTTCATACCACAGCCATCTCGAAACGCATCAATTATCATTTCCAAGATCGTCCTGTCTTGAAGAATGAATTGAGCTGTGGTTCGTACCTCGTCCGTGGAGCCGGATGAGCTGAGCAGCCGGAAATATAGCCGATTTATAATAAAAATATGGGGCACACCGACAGTACAGCGCCAGATGGGGGTGGTTAAATTTCCTAGTACCACTGCCCATTTTTCCCTAATATGGTATTAAGCTTAGAGCATCCAATGCGTAATACAAAATCCAGAAAGTCTACAGCTTCAAATTCCTCGATAGGGAAAAGGAGAACTCTACCTGACTACTTGCGCGTTTTTCCACAATAGAATATATAAGTCGTGATTTTGAGTATGAGTATTGTGTCTTTTCCAATTTTGCTCATCGCAATATATCGATGTCGATATTCATACTGTTCTACCGCCGTGGTATCCTTGCGTACATCTGCATCTGGACTTCGAGATATATGGTACCGACGTATTCATTTTACATGCGTTTGGAAATATATTGCATTTCTTATGAGGATAAAGGTTTATTTACAATTAGCACTAGAAGGTATTTTAAAATACCATCTTTTCTGCCATATTTCCTAGGTAACGAAGTATCCCATCGCCGTAGAAGGGAGTTAAAGATATCGGTATTAATGACGTCAGACCCTAACCTCGAGGCCAGATTAGGCCCTCCACTTTGACGCGGACCTGAGTTGGCAAATATCGAACCTGTTCTAAGTACCTTGGTGAATTTATAAATTAGTAAGTTTAATTCCTTTGTCTTAAGGCCACTATCTGGCACTGTGCTATTGTGTATAACCTCGCACGGGCACTGGAGCAAGTACCGGGAAACCAGAGTACGAGAGTCGAACCACGGGTCGATACAAAGAGGACAAATAGATGCAGGCTTTTTTCAAAGGATCCAAATTTCCAAATTTGCGAACCTTTCACGAAAAGTACAATTTTCGTACTAACAATTGATCAATAGATGCGATGAAAACGACCATGTGGATGGTGAATATTTAGCAACTTCTGGATATGGACCAAGCCGAAACAAACTCGCGCCGATATAATCAAGTATATTTTAATATATTTCCAAAACCTTCAACTATCCCAGAAGGGGATTTGTATCGAAGTTGCCATATCTGGGTTGAATCAAACAATCACGACGCTACAATTACCAGGATTATATAACGACCAGGGTTTTATTCTTGAAGACTGGCGCCGGGAAGGCAAAGACCTTGGTATAGAAGTCGTTTGGAACGTATTTTCGAAAGCTAGCAAGGTCCTGTCCGGGAAGTTGAGTTTCTTGGGGGGTAGTCGTTCCATTGTGCCTTGAATAAATTCATGGAAGTCTACTATCCTCCTCCTCGATTGGGCATTGTATCCCAAAGCAGCATAAATTTTCTGTAACTATGCATCTGCCTCGCAAGCATATAAAAAGCTCGTTATATAGTCTGTGCACAGGTGCGTAGGCGTCACTAGCGGGCTTTCGCTATGCGCATACAGAAATAGAATGTGTTCACGAGGAATGCCATGCTACCATCTATCAAAAAAAGCGTAGCAGCTCAGGGAAGTGAAGTCTGGGCACTCGAGGCTTGGCAGGGAACCGTTGAACCCGCGACACAGAGAAATTGTGGCTGAGGGTAATAAAAAGCGCCCGGCTTTGAACCCTAAATGAAGATTTCCGAAGATGAACGGAACACCATTGAAACGAAACCAAGGAAAAATTCTTCGTTTCGATGTTTGATGATCATGGGATAAACCAAGTTTTTTGAATTTGCGGGCTCCTTGCTACGAACATTGTTACGTAACTGTGCCCGCGTCATCACGATAGGAGGGAAAACTTTCACCAGACGAATGAAATAGTTTCATGAAGGACATGTTATTATAGAAAATTTGATTCCTCGGTGGGAATTTCTCGACCGATTAAATGACAATCTATCCTGCTTGCTCCCCCAGAACGCCAAAAAATACATACATCGGTTGGGTAGATACATGTGAAGATAAAAGTGTGTGTCTGTGGGTGGACTTGTTCCAAGCCCAATTCCCAACACAGCTCATTGTGAGAATACAGCTTATAAAACTGTCGCTGATAATAACAAAGAAGAAAAGAAAGACCAAGACCCAAGAACTCTTTTTTGGGGATATCAAACCGACACGGGGTTCCCAAAATATCAAGTAAAACACACTCGCAGAAAGAACACTATGACAGACTAAAAGAAAAATAACAAAAAGGACAAAAACATTCGTTTTCGGAACTCGGAAAGAACGCTTGGTGAGGACTTGTTTCGTTGATCAATTATGCAGAAAACCGCCTGGCAGTTCTCTTCTGTTTCTTGGAAGACACTCGCTCCGCAACGGAAGGAAGGAACTGGGCAGCGAACTCGACAACGTTTTGCTGTCCTGGGCCGGTTTGGAGATTTCGAGAGTTGTAACCAAGGACTCTCTTGAAGATCTTGTAGTCTGCGATCGAAACGTCGAGGATGGTATTGCTGACATACCATGACACGCCCTCGGTACATGGTGGAGTAGTAAGGGAGCCAGGGTAGGTGAATTTCTTAGCGCCAGTGATACCGGTACGAACACCACCAAGAGGAACGTGGGTAGCAACAACGGTTTCGCCGGGGTTTTCGATTGATTGGAGGAGGGTAGCGAGTCTCGACATCATTGGGTCCGATGTATTTTCTTCATTGGTATCAATGAAGAGACCGACGACAGCCAATTTACTTGGATCTGTATATCAATTGTAAGTCGCAACTCATCGTAAATCATGAAGAATAGTAATACATACCAGTCCTTCCTTGGTGAACAAAGTGAACCTCCATTGGGAACCATTCATTGTCTAGTCTGTGCTCAGAGGGTGTGTGAAAGTGGAATCTATATGCAAATATCCGATTAGTGATAGTCAATATTTCTGCCTTTATACGAGAATATCCTGTTACCTTTGAAGCTCATATTCAACACCACCTAGTACTGCAGGTTGTCCCTTATAGAAGACTTCGACGGTATGACCAGTATTTGTAAAGTTGAATCCAGTGGCACCAATATCTGCATATTCTCCTTGGTCTCCGGCGGAAGATGTTTGCATTGTCGATACAACATTGATTGGGGACTGGGTCTTTCCATCACCACATGCTTGGGAGCCTTCAAATTGGTTCCAATCGACGGGTCCAGTCAGACCGAGATATGAGAATGCTGGCTCTCCACCCTCCCCGCCTTCAGCTTCACGGCGGTGTAGTTTCTTCGCGGGGCCACTACACGACTCGCATGCTAGGGCGGTATAAAATAACGAAGAGATGGTAGCGAATGATATTAATGTTGAGAAATGCATATTGAAGATGTTGTAGTAATAAAAGGGTATAAAGCGCATATAGTGTGATAGAGCCCGCAAATGATTGGACAACAGATATAGATATAAAAAGTCTTGAAGAGAGCGTCGAACGATCTTGAGAAATTTCTATAGAATGGGAAGGGGGGGAAAATAGACATCGTGGAGGGGAGAAACGATTGTATTTATGGACGGCAAGGTTTCAGCTTCTCCAGCTGGTTTATTCGAAAGGAGTCAGGTCTGTGAATACGGGGAGAGCACCGGTATCAGACTGAAGTGTTCTCGGGCCGTTTCTTGTATAGCCCGTGCCCATTCGGGGAATCCTAGGGCGTATGCGCTTACAAGAGACAGCATGTAATCTATTAGAGACATGTCCAGAAAGGTTTCCAACACTCACGAAGCCTCAGCCCTATGCTGTTGAATGGGTGGGCTTGTCCTTGGGGAAGAACCCTGCCCGAGCACTCTTCTTCACGGCGACTTCAGGCACCCTCTTTCGACAATGCAGGTGAGCATTTCTAATTGCCTACCACACCCAAAAAACAATAGTAGAGCCAGCACTATTACCATAAGCAAAAAATGACTAGCAAGCTTCGAAATCCCTATTCTAAACTTGGGGCAGTAAGGTGAGCATTGCATACCTGGTTCACGTCAGATATTTAAGCTTAAACTGTCGTCAAAAAAAAAAAAAAAAAAAAAAAAAAATCGATTTCTATTACAAGAGAAGTATGCTCCCTTAACGATTGCGGCTCCGTTACCTATCAAACCCCATAAACGACGCTTATCAGCCTGTTGCAGCATTGAGTTACAAAGTTTCTTCGCGTACCTCCGGGACAAGGCTTCCAAGTACTGGCCACCAAAAGCTTGACCCGTATCAAGACCGCTACCAAGCTGGGTCCAAGGGCTTAGGGAGAAACGTTCATGCGACCTGGGCACTTCTTGCTGTTTTATTTAGAACTTCCTTCTGCAAAAAATCTCTCAGCAGGATCCTCAATTGTCAATTTCTCAGCCGTAGGCAGCCCGAAAGTTATTTGAGTACCAAGAAACTTGGCTGTATTGACCATGCCTCAGAACGAATGATTGGGGTTTCCCAAACGCTAAGGACTGCTTGTTAAAAATGGTGAACGCTTTTCTCTCTCCTTCTTTCGGGAGAGCCAATGGCCCAAGTTTTTGCTTAGCCTCACAGTGAAGCTGACTCCAAGAATCGTGCCCAGAGACTTGGCCGCATCAGTTGCAGCAGAATCCGACAGGGACTGTGTCAGCCATACTCAAACAACAATAGCAAGCTCAAGCAGTTTTACTGAGTCTAAATATTCAATTCGGGCCCAGCTGCTCCTCAGTCGGTATTACATTTCGGTGTCACAGAGGAATATGATAATGCGCATATGCACGTGAACTTCTCTACCGTCGATCTCATCTTTGGGTTTTCGCGAATGTTGCACAAACGGGGTAAAGTCTGGGCATAAGCTTCGATCTTTTGCATTTTCGGACCGCATTACTTCGGCTTTGAATTTTTCTTTGAAGAACGACAAATACCGAGGGCTATACCGAGGGTTATCCTTTCCCTCAACAAAAGACCGCCACGGAGTCAATCCATCTAATCGATTTTCTAAAGGTTGGAGATCCTTGAGATAGGCAGCGCTTTCCAGGTTCCCTTTCAAAAGACTTTGGTATTAGGCGAGGTTAGGAGGTTCGATCCAATTACAGGACTTAGAGTTTTTTGTGGGCCTAGTCGAACACGAAGTTTTCGTACATTCTTTCGGAACCTGGAGTGTCTCACAGAACAGCACGGTGCGTTTCCTAGACATATATCAAGATACTCCAAATATATTGCAGATATCGCAGCGATACGATGAATCGAGCCGGTATATCGGTTATGCTTGTCACACAAGATCGTGAGCAGTACGTGTACTATGCACGTCGGAAAATTCACTATCTGATCTAAGTGTCATCAAGACTTTTTAATAGACAGGTCGATGAGTTCGAGGTAATGATATTCCACGTTTTTAATCAACGCAAGACCTCTAGCTGGCGCGGCGAGTCTAGGCCCTGCATGCAACTTGACAGTTTAGTATACAATAACCAAAGCAGCTCGATCACTTCATTTTGACTTTCGACGCAATAACCGGTTATCCGTTCTTTCGCCAATTTTAGCGTGCCCTTTGTTCAGATGAAAAGAAGATCAATTGTGCGAGCTCTGATGATGTTGTCCGGAAGCTAGAAATACCCACTCGTGTTCCCAAAACTTCAATTGCAATGCAATATAACTGAGTGGCCTCCTCTGAATCGTCAAATTTACTGTTTCACCCAACCGAGGTGATTCAGCGCGAACCGAACAAAACTTATTGGGAAACCTCCGCAGGTTGTCTCAAGATCTCGTGGGGAATTCAGGGCATAGAGAGCACCGAAACAATATTCCGAGCAAATGATATTGCCAGCAGATATCGCCAAACATTACCACTTTTTAACTTTTGAAACATCGGTCTCCCTTCAAAAACGTTTTAAAAAAAACTCAACGGCTTTTTGGACACCCCTGCCAAGTTTTTCTATCGAGCGGGATCGGGGATGTTCGATTTTCCTGTAGGCAGCGGCCTCACCATTCGTCGCTTAAAAATCCAGTTCCAGAATTATCTCTCAAGTTATTCGGAAAAGCGTATAAACTATGTAGAAGACTAGAAAAAATGCCTCGCCTAGCCCGAAGAATCAGGCGACCCGAACATAAACGCAGCGTACATAGTATTAAAGGATTATTCTAATATAATTAGAAAATTGTAGAAGTATGAACCTCAAGTGGACGGGATCAGAGTATTTTGCATATATAGCAATAGAGATGCGGTACTACAGTTCTCAATTGCTTAGAATTGCATACTTCACTCTCCAATTTCTGCGCTGGGTTCTCCGAATCCTCTCGTCTCTAGAGTCTCCAGGGCCAAATAACCCATTTTATTTGGTAGATCAGGCCCGGAGAATAACAATAGCTCCTTTGGACCCACGATCATACCCTATAATTTTCAGAATTGTTTCCTTTAGGCCTTTGGACTTGCATTGTTTTTCAGATGCACATAGGGCGTCCTATCTACCTAGGAGTTCCTTGACATATCCCTCGATGGCCTAGATTCTAGATATCCTAGGTTTTATACTCTTCGACAACCCCCTTGAGGTAAATACTTTTGATTTAGGCCTCGAATTTATACACAAAATTGTTCTGGAATAGCAGCCTGCCCGCGAAATAATCGGACATTATTTTTATTTTAGACAAAGGTACAACATAACTATCTGCACGGGTTGGCATTATGCGGGGTGACACGCCATGTACCCGGAAGCTTCGAAGCTTAGCATTAGGTTTTCCTCTTCAATAACTGCCTCAACATCATGTAGATATCTACACATAGGGTCCACACTCTGCATTTCCTCCATAAAGTGCGAGTACATCTTCAGGCGATGGTGTTATAATCTATGGTAGGCCACTGAGCGTATAATCTCCACACTAGTCGTCCCGGTCATACCCTGAGCGCTCCCGGGGGAGGCCGTAGGTCTATTGATAACAGTAAGATCTAAAATATCTCATGAATCTAAAGACATCATTCTCATACGATCATCTTGCTGCCTTTGTACCCTCTCGCCTGTATCTTTAGTTTCTGTAGCAATATTCCATTTCTAAATATTTGTACCATCTGCATCCATGACTTTAAAACGGCGTTCTTTGAGAATTGGCTTGTTGAAAGATATAATAATACGCGTTTAATTTTGCATATACGGTCGATGTTACTAGAACCTTCCTCTAGTTCGGGAGTTGCCCGACGTCCGAGATCTCCTTCGGCTGTGTAAGATCTTCAAGATTTACAAGAGCCATTAAATATTAAATATTTCGATATTCTAAATTGTTTATTCGTCATAAATATAGGCTGTATTGAGGTACCTGCGGGGGGCTCAAGCGGGGGGCTTGCGGTTTACGTTGGAACTGTTGGGTGGCGGAGTTTTCCGTCGTAGAATATTGTTGAGCTCAGATCGAGCTATGGCATATACCAGGCCCTTGAATTCTAATAGTTCTATGATAAGGCCTCTCTCCATATAATGATTGTATTATATTGCCTGTGTATGCTATCATGAGGTAGAAGGAAACTAATCGCCTATGCTTATGGTGAAAGTGCTTACCGAGGCCTGTGGTATTGTGAACTCCCCCTGTCTTTCAATTGATTGGACCGTGGTACCTGAAAGTCCAGACCAAATCGGACAAAATGTTGCTGTTCCTCCTATGCAAGACTAGTTGCTCGCGCTCGGTACCACGGTGGATATCAATAGGCTTCGGGCCCCGAAGAGTGAAATGAAATATTTTGCAAAATTGTGGAGAAACCAACGGGCTTGTTGAAACCGATTCGGTTTGTAAACATTACTTGCATTATCGATATGTCCAGGGTCTCCTGGTATCCGAGTTTAAAGGACCCATACCGGGTCGGATACTTGAGCACCTGGGGTTAGCGGGTTATTTGAAACTACGGTTTCAAACCTCCTTGAAAGCATTGGGTTAAAGAACGGCGGGTAGTAAAGTTTTGCGATACACGCTAATCGCCTTGGTATTTTTCTATTCCATTATCTGCACTTAGTGCCGGCATAATTCATGATAATTCATATTATATCCACCAAACATGATATCCGGATAGTGATATCGCAGTATCATTGTTCCCCCACACAAATCATAAGCTTTAAGTACCCTTAATAAGCTCCCTTGGCTATTAGGATTCACAGGGTGACAAAGATGGGCTAAGCACCGAAACTTTATAACGAAAACGTCAAGACTGCCGCCTATAGAAAAGGGTTTCCTTACCATATCCGCCCATCCAACTGTCCAAACTGATACATCGCCAAAGCATTTGGGTCCACAACATCCTCAATCGCCGTCCAATAAACATCCTTATCCTCCTTTTTCTTCGCTTCCAACCCTTCACTAACTTTTCCATACAGTTTGCTAAACACTCTTAATTCCTTACACGCAATTTCTCCTTTACCTCCTTTATCAGAAGTATACTCCCGTATTTGTTCCCCAGCCCTGCGTAGCATTACACTCCCGAATCCTAGATCTGAGGGAGAGGGAGAGGGACCTTTGGGAAACATGGTACGGTGTGCTTTCGAGGACATTAATGCTGCGTGCATGATGTAGAATACTATATATGGCGTTTCTTTCTCTTTGTGGTAATTCGGGCCGTTGTATTGTACAAATTTGTCGTGAAGGTGAACTCTGGCTTTTTCGTAGAATTCAAGACATCGTTCGTGAAGGCCGATGTAGTTGAATAGAAGTCTGGGTTCTTCGGTAGATAGATTGCTACGAAGGGTGGTGAGAAGTTGGAGTGGTGTTAATGTCTTTGTGGACTTCCATTTTCTTTGTAAAATATGGAAGGCATTGGTGTTGGAAGATGTAGAATCGGGTTCCGTTTCGAGGTACTCTAATACTTTTTCAACGATTGCGATGGAGAATGAAGCCTTTCGGTCTTCTACCATTGCAACGTGGAAAGCGGTGGCGAGGACTGTTGTAGGGGCTATGGCACGCGGTGTACCAACCACCTGACGGAATCTTGTATTTTCCGTTTTTGCCCCA
The DNA here is from genome assembly GCF_004000055.1 of Arthrobotrys flagrans. Classification (NCBI taxonomy): domain Eukaryota; kingdom Fungi; phylum Ascomycota; class Orbiliomycetes; order Orbiliales; family Orbiliaceae; genus Arthrobotrys; species Arthrobotrys flagrans. The sequence goes on from NW_027137556.1 coordinate 4,436,384, forward strand.
TTTACGACCTGTGAAACGAATGTAGCTGGCATACCCCAGAACAGTAGGAATTTTTTGAAACTGTCTTCGATCCCCTCGGGTCTTCCACCGATAAAAACACTTTTTTCATCGTGGAATTTGAGGAATAGATCGAGGTCCTTCCAGTCTAATGTGGGTACTTCGGGGGAACGTTCGAGGAGGTTGTAGAGGTGGAGGATTGGGAAAACTGACTTCCAGGTGTTGATAGCGGTGAGGCCTAGGTCTTGGAGATTTAAGTTGAGATCGTACATCGTTAAGCCAGCCAGGATTGGGTTTTCTTTGAAAAGATGGAATTCGGCATGTTTAAAGCCCGGTGCGCTTTTTTTTTTCAATGGAATCCAGATATCCTTTAGTAGTTGACTCTCGGTGAGATCTAGAATCTGTTGAACTGCTTCGGTCATTGACTTTGGCCATGATGAGCATGGGTATTTCTTTATCAAGCCTAACAGACTGGTGAGGTTTTTTTTCGCCCTTAAAGAAGTCATTCGAAGATCATTGAATGGTGCTACCTTCTTAGGCTCAAGGACGTTCCCGATATCCAAAAATATTTGTATGCAGAATGCATGATGTAACGTAACCTTCTTAGAAACCATCATACCCATCATTGTTTCGGTGATTTCATCTTTCAACCAGAGAACATTCTTCACCCTGACTAGGAAAACGAATTCTCCGAGGATATCGAGTACTGTTTCTCTGTCGCTGTTGAATTTCTCTTGGTTGGATCGTTGGTTATAAGGTTTTGAAGTATCAACTGCGCCGAAGTGGCCCTTTCGATAGAATGGGCAGTGGTTTGGTTGAACAACGGGGATAAATGATTCAAGAAGTATAGTCGCCGTAGCGAGTGTCCAATCTGCAGTCTCCAGCGTATCAAGGTTGAACGGTTCTCCTCTTCTGCCCCGCAATGGATTAAATGAAACGTTATCAAGTAGACATCTCAATTTGTACATTGTAGTCGAAATACTCTTGGAGTCTGGGAAATCGGCTCGATCAATATTGGAGAATGTGTCGTCTATCATCTCTTTGCCTAGGATTACGGCAGAGTTGGTGGTAACTGCAGCTGTCATGGCATCGATTATCCCTTCTTTGTATTCTATCCAGGTTTCTTTAATGAAGTCGCGGAGGGTGTTCAGATCGCTGAGGAGGCAGAATGCTATGAAGAATGATTCTGGCAGTTCTAATTCGTATTCATCCTCAATTTCGAAGATTACTTCGCGTGCTACTGGTTTTGGCTTGTCGTTCTTTCGTCAAGTTAGCAAAGTTATTATATAAGAAGCCAGGTGCAATTATTGATCAATACCTTCCCAGCATCTTGAACGTTTGGACCATCATCATCCAAAACAAGATTCTCCAACAAATCGGGAATCTGCTGTCCAATCGATACCTCTTCCTTCTTTGCTTTTGGAGCCTGTTTCTTGGACACTTCAGAAGCAGCACCAACTGAAGATCTCAGCCTCTCCAGGGCACTCTCCAAAACCGTAATAAAATGTAAATGCCCTTTGTCCGCCTTTTCATTCACCTCATGGCCACTCATCCGAAAAGCTACTGCAAACTTCTTACGAATGGCAATAGCGCGTTCAAGAACAAACTTGATACTCTTTGGGAGTTTAGCCCCGGCTTTGACAATCACGTCGACGAGTGTAGCATAGCCTTTGAGCGGGATCTTAGTGATCTTTCCGGACTTTTTTGACAATGTGGATTCCGACTTGAAGAGGTCATCGACTTTGGCACCGCAGGAAGTAGCAGTTTCGATTAGCCATTCTGTGAAGCGGTTGGTATCGGCTTTGTACCGGTGGTAGCTATTTTTGAGGAACGGTGGGAGCATAGTGAACGATTGCAGACGAGATGAGGGGTTTGGTAAGGTTGTAGGTTGGTAAGTTAGAACTAGGACGCGTCTTCTAGTCTAAAGTTTGCTTCCGGTGAGGCAACACATCCTTTTGCATAGTGCAACATCATGATGCTTCTCTCCAGCCTACACATATATGACAGGGAACTAGACAAAATTCAATTACGCTTCTATCTACAAGGCCAGAATATAAACGTTGTCAAAATATCTCTGACTTACTACTAATGTTTAACCCTAGATAGTATACGACACTAAGGAAGAAAATAAATGGCTGAACGTCATGAACCTGGTACAGCAATGTAATATATTACTCAGTACACTTATATTCACGTCGACCCCCTCCTCTCATTCAAAGCCTCCTCCTTCCACCTCCAAACACTCCACTCAATCAACAACTCATCATCAAACAATCCCCCATCAGCCGTCTCCTTCCCCTCATCAATAGCCTCCAACCCAACCTCCTCAAACCTCTCCCACAACTCCCTAATCTCCTCCAAATACGCCACTCTCATAGGATAAGCAATCACCACCCTCGCCTCCCGATCCTTATCCAACCAATTTTTTATCACATCACCCAACAACCTCGGGTGTTCTTCGGAATATACAGTATCTGCAGCTAATATTACATGTGCCTTTGAGTTTGTGGAAAAGTAGATACGTTTGTCGGTGTGCATTGAGAGGATTGTGGGGGATTTCCAATCGAGAGTTCCGCAGTTTATAGCGTCTGGTTTTACACCTGCACCGCCATCTGTCAGGATATTGTCAAGTGGACCACCGATAGTGTTAATATCAACGTTCAATTGAATACCGGGGATTATTGGTTCTAAATCTGTCAAAATCACTGGTTTTTGCCATATTGTCCCTGCTGATATTCCTACTAAGCCTGTGCCGGCGCCTAGTTCTAGAATCGGGAGGACGTCGATATCTTTATTGTTTGATGAGACTGGGAAATTGATGTTGATGTGACGGAGGAGACTGGCAAGAATGTGGGAGGAGGCCCATGTTTCTAAAGGAAGATTTTGGGCGGTTAGGTTGGGTTCGGTGATTTTGATGGAGATGGTGGTGCCGGCGGTGTCGACGGGGACTTGGAAGGTTTTGGTGGCGTACCCGTTTGGGGGGGATGTTGTTGCCGGGGTGGTGGCGGTTGGGGAGGTGGAGGTTGAGGATGCCATTTTGTGACTTCTAAAGTCACTTGTCTTTTGGAAATAGTGCGGGTTGGTGTATACGTATACAGTACTTTGGGTGAATGATATCGATGGTAGAATATCTGGTGAAAAGAAGAGTAGGAAAAGTATAACGGCGAAATAGATTTTCTGGGGAGAACTATATGCGATTTTCAGGAACCGTCACTCTAAATAAACTTCCCTGTCGACCTCATTCCGTTCGCGTTCTTGTACATGTGGCAGATCAACTTTTACAATCGATTGAGGATTTTTTTGTCTCTCATAAAATTTCCAACAAGGCTCCATATTCCGAAATTGTGTTGTATCGTCGATACAATTGTTGCAGTTGTCATTCGAGGTTTCACAAGCGGGTGGAGGACTCGAGTATTACGTAAAAATTGATAAGAAAATCGAAAAACCCTTGATTTTCTCATAGAATTCTTAATATTCCCGACCTTGTCAATTTGAAATCTATAAAAGTCTTGTATGAAAGTAGAATCAAGATACTGGGTTCAACGTAATCCACAAAGTCTTCGGCTCCGCCTCTCCAGACGTATAAACCTCCTGCACAACCGCCTCAATACTCGTAACCTTCTTATACCCCTGCATCAGCACTCTACTCAACATAAAACTCATATCCCTAACATCACTAACCCTCACTGCTTTCCTCGTACTCCTCGGCAATATCACTAGCTGCAACGCATTATTCTCTGTCGAATACAACGCTCTAACGTAAAACCTTAGATTAGATAGCATTGTTGCACCGGATCCACGATATGCTTTTGTAAGACTTGGTTTTGTGGGGTGGGACATGGGAATTGTGATTGTGACGGAAGAAAGTTCGTAGTCGAAGGCGGAGGATTGGTAGACGATTGAGAAGATTAGATCTTGTTCGTCGGGGAGCATTGGGATAACGGTGGACTTGGTGGATGAGGCTGGAGCCACTCTATACTTGAATTCCGGGGGGCCGGCGGCGGTGAAGACGAAGCCGTCAGTGGGGGATTTGGTGCTGTGGAATTCGATTTCTGAGAATGAGGGGAAGTTGGGGTTAGGATTAGTTCGGCGGGACTGGAGGGCGTGGATAGGAGGACTGGGAGGTCTTCGGTTGTGTTGTAGATTTCGGCGGGGATTAGCCTTTTGAAGCGTGGGAGGGTGCCGGTTAGTTTTAATGGGGGTACGGAAGATCTGTCTTCGAATGTGAGGTGTGGTGCACTCTCTAATGCAGTAGGTGGGCTGGGACGTTCTAAGGTGATGACCGGGAATTTTGGTGGGAAAGTATGTGATAGCGTGAAAGGTGCTACTGCTGCGTGCTCTGGATCCTCAATCTTAAGCTGCCAATAGGGGTCATTAAGTTGGTATGCCATCATTGCAGCGGACGGACAGATTTCAGTAAACCAGTCTTCATGAAGCCGATTCATGCTTGTGGTAAGCGTATCGTAAAGATCCTATACGAACGGCTTGGGATTTAGAGTTCTAACATCATATGATCATCCGTATCAGGACTTCCCCAAATGAATAACTGCGCTCTATCACCTCCCGGAGCATCTGTTCTCGATTGTCTGATTTTGGCGATTGGCTCATTTCTTTCATTATCGTAGGGATCTACCACCGTATAAATTCTTTTGTAGTAGACTTGGATATCTGATATCAAAAGATTTCTGGCAGCGGTGAAAGACAGCTGATGTGCCGGTTGTGTAAAGGTGATGGACTTTAATCCAGTCCCATCAGGTTCATGATTGAAAAACCCAAGCATTATACCTCTATCCACAATCTCATGACGGATAAGTGTTGGTGTACCTTTATCACCCGCCTGAGGGTCCATGGTCACCCTTAAGTCAGGAAACATGTGATGGGTGGAGGCCGTCTCCATGTTTCATTAGATCTAGGCCCGCTACAGGCATGGTTCGATGCATGGGCTGACTTCTTGATCAATTATAAGCCTTTCCATTTCATGGCTGAAGGAGGTATTTCAGTGGGCGTTCGTTTCGAACTTGATCTTTAGTTTGTTACGATTACTATTGAAGTCGATATCGGGTCCGCCTGTTGCGGGTACTGTTCACGTTGACTTCTGGGTCTTTGGTTTTGATATTGATTTTGGAAACCGGAATGCTCGTTCCCTTGCTAAATTGAAATTGCTGGAGTTCTTTAGGATGGCAATCCAACGGGATACAAAGACTCCACAGGCTTTCCTTGAGAATGGGGACGAAGCTGAGATTTCGGTAGCTGATGAACCTGCATCTCACGTCTTCTCTTGCAAGAGTGGGTTAATCCCAGATAACGATTCTCCGAATGACACAAGCGGGATGCCAGGGCCATGGACAGTCCGCGGTGCAATCTTTGCTTTCAACGTTTCCTGCAAATTCCCGTTCCGAAAGGGTAAAGTCGTCACCGCCATGTCCGGCGCCGATGATCAAGAGCATGAATTCAGAACAACGGCAAAAAACGATATTTTTGCCAAACCAATGGGACTGGTAGTACCCCTAGAAACGTCCGACATCGAAATAAGAGTCGAATTATTGAAGCCACAGGCTCAGGGTATTGATACTCAGGATGCGAAGCTTCCGAAGTGGGATAAAGTGGAGACGGCGACTAGTCAACTCCCCTCAGCGCTTTGGGTGAAATGTAAGCAAGTTGTAGATACCTTAATTTCGATAAGCACTAACCCGGTAACTAACTGCCCCTCGCCAATATTATAGACTCCACCGATGAAGACCCAACGGGTGGCCGAAACAATCAGGCAAACCTCTTAAATAGTAAACCCGATGGTACTAAAGACTTAACCACAGATATTATCCTCTATGCCCCTAAATCACTAAAGAGTGAAGACAAAATCCCTCGTCTCGACATTAGGAAGGCATCGGAACCCCTCGCTGCTACTGTTAGTTTTCCACCACAAGAGGAGGAATCAAAGAACTGGAAACCAAAGCTCCCATTGGCATCAACTCCATGGGAAGATTTCAAAGCGAAGTGACCCACTCCGGATCTCGGCATCGATGCGGGAAAACTACGGCGACAATGTGGGCTAACATGGCGATGTTTGGATGGGATGCCGGGGATAAGTGGAACGGCGCGCCACCTGTGAGCTTAGTACCGAAATTGGAGGAGATTTACACGGAGAAGCCGTCAATGACACAAGAAGGCGGGGTATTGGCGGTTGAAGTGGTCGCTTAATCAGTGAAAAGAGATAATTGTGGAGTACGAGTAGGTATTTTGACGATTTAAATTGTACAATTTGTTGTTAGTTGAGTTCCAGATATATTGCTTTGCGTCGTTCAGAACCGACGGAGGCATAATACAGACAAATATATATCCAAAACCTCTTATTATATGGTGCTGATTATGGGAGGTGCATAAGCGTTCACGGTTGTGATTGCCTCCTATCCCTTCATTTTATAATTTAGAGTGTTAGAGCCAGATATCAATCGAGAATGGAAGAGCAGAGCTGTAGAGAGGAAGTTATGATTCGAGATATTCTCCAGTCAGATACAAGCCTCATATTTTGGTCAGCCCACAGGAAAACCCAACGAGACCAGGAAAACCTGGTCCGTTAACAAGCTCAGACCATGTCCATGAACATCCAACATGTTGGAAGTCCTTCAAAAGCTACAAGCCAACACTTTATTCAAAAGTGATATTTCCCAAAAGTCAACGATCGACGACCGTATTTTCTCAAAAAGGCATCAACGCCAACAAGGATGTGCTGGCTTCGGGTTACACATGAATCAGTCAAACCGAAAAAAATTGCCCTTCTCGATGACTTTCTGGCTCCTCCCTTTTTCTTTTGCATTGTCAGGGAAGCGGGTGGACCATGGGAAAACCTGCAATTGTTCAGGGAACGTAGTGGGCTTTTTGATTACTACAACTAAACTTGAAACTGTGGATATTATAGTCCCACGATCGGTGGGAAAGGGGAGCCGATATTCGTTGATATCGATGGACTATGACACGATTCGAGATTCATATACGACGACAGCAGTATTTTCTTTTCCTGTACTTTAATTGTCTTTTTCTTTCTTGTTCTTGTGAAAAAAAAAAAAAGAAAAAGAGTTTTTGTATGCATGGGCGGAACGTCAGCTTCCAAATGTTGGCCCCAACATGCACCAACAAATCGGCGGCCCTACCGATGTCACGTTTCCTGCTGGGTAGTTGTATCCGTGCTCGTCGCCCGAGCTCTTCGTCAAGGTGGCTTCATAGCTGGTAATTCATTTTAGAAAATCAAATCCAAGATCGATTATAACAATTGGTACGACAGCTGCCACGTACTCGACCACCCAAGATCCTAAATACCGCTCTGGAATCATAAAGAACTTTAGAAATTGGTTTGAGGAAACCAAAATATCCCAACGGGACAGATAACTAAAACAATCGATAGGGGACACAATTCGTGTTCCTGCATAGACGAGACGGCAACTTCAGGAACGGCCGACGGCACATGTGTTGTGCCACCCTTCCCAATGGGCAAAGCAAGGGTTCTAGCCCACCTCCTTGCAGAACGACGAGCTCTTGGAAGGTCGACGTGGCGATGGGCTACTAGCTATCCAAGCTATACAACCTTGCTAAGATTGTAAAATCGCGCAAAGAGGGCTGAATATGTAACCGTGAAGTCAGGGCAGTTTTTTTTGAGCATTAGATAATCGATTGTGATTTTGGTACTAGGTTTTTAGAAGCTATGGCGAGGAGCTGGGAAATTTGGCGGGGTTTTGAAACATTTGGTAGTGGTCCAATCGTATATCAAGATATGGGTTATCGCTTGTGCGAGGGTCTTGAAGTGCTTAAAGGAACAATCAAGTACGAGCGCCACAGGTTTGCATGTGTTTTTTTTTCTTAAATTTTGCGTAGTAGATATTTTTACTTGATCATCAAGCCTAGACTCTTCAAATTCCTTGAAATCCCACCAAGAGCAGGCAAGAAGTAGGCGGTGCTTATTCATACGCCCGTGAGATGTTGGTATCTCCGAACGTTAACAACTTGGGTATACGTCAGCCTTAGTTGGTAGTAACTACACCTACAATATTGTTATGCTAGAATCGATCGGATGTCTGCAGATTAGCCATTTTGTTGTCGTGGCACTGTATAAAATGTGTATTATGAAGCAAGCAATGCAAAAGTGTCGAAATAAAGCGGGGGTTCCCGAAATCTCTGGTTGGATCGGGATTCGATTCGTGTCTAGTGTAACATTAGTCTTCCATTCACTAAGGAATCCTATTTGTCCCTTTTCTCTTTTCCGTTTCCCCTGCTTCTTTACCCTAGAAACTGTTAAAATATACATGTAAATCAGCTTGTAGATGGTTCCTGTAAGACAAGGAGCTAGGTTTCTTATGGTCGGGAAGTCAACCGGTGACAGGGAAGAGCTTTTCTCATTAACGCTGATATCACTTACTGGAGGTACAGTATCTGGTACCTGGGAATCCAAGGAAGAGGTACAGTACATAGCTCCTCGCTTCCCCTATCACTAGCATATCTGTGCATGGAGGTACCTAACATTGTGGTTTGTCATCGATCGGAGTGCAATGCTGAGGAGAGCATGGATTAAGGTTTCGCGGCTCCGAAGTTCCTAAATTTGGAATCTGTGTCGTGGATATGGGTGCGAGAATGCTTCTTCAATGTCTCGCATTTTAGATCGAAGTCGATATTTGTGACGGAGATGTCACTAAATGTACTTTCAACATCGAAAAGTCGCTTGCTGGTGGTTATGATCAACAAATTGTGTTGTCTGTTGGGGAAGCATATCGGGAACTTCCTGGATGCCTCGCCGCTGGAGATATCCTTGGCCTATCGGCTGGATTTTCACCTTTTTGAAGTGTATATTCTTGGCTTTGGATCTGGTGGGAATTTCGTGGTGAAAAGGCGTATGCATCTTTGAACTGCAATACTGATAGGCCGATGAAGAGGAGGTTGAAAAGTTTTTGTCAATTGACGGCGGCGAGTTTTCTGGAATTTCGTTGGATAAACTAGAAGGATTTTTGGGATTGAGGGACTCGCCCAGACCACAATCCAAGAAACAAGGCCGCGAGACGAGACAAAAAGTCGCTGGTACTTACTTTACATATCGCTTTCTCTGAAGTTGGTAGCTGGTTGGCGGCTTTCGGAACATCGTATTTAGGTCGGATTGTCGGCGGGAAGGGAGTTAAAGCAAGGAGGTCGGTACCGACGGCAACACGAGAGCACATGTTGGACTCGCGATCACGAGAAGAGGAGGCTGCTGAAACGGTATTGCAGTTCTCTCGATTTCCTTGCTCGCCTCCTGCAGGAATGCGAGGAATGCGGGTCTTCATTGTTATCCCGAAGCATCACGGAATCTAGATGCCGTACTAAGCTGACGGCATAGCCGAACTCGTGACAATTTGTAATGTAATATCTGATGATACAGTACTGTGGCGATATTGAAAAAACATGTTTATTGCCTTTTTCGTTACCCGTTGGGAAGCGGGAGGGCTGGTGGGGCTTGTTGTTTCAAGACATGCGAGATTCAGTGGATTTTTTTCTTCGACGTTCCTCTCTCTCCTGAACTACTGCTTTAGTGAGGCTCACCAAAACAGTTGCTTAGGTGAGCGGAGATATTTTTGTAGATAGATGTCGGTAAGTGATATTATCGATGTTTTCGAATCTGTCGGGTTTTTTGTTTGATATCTTTGAATTAAATTCAAGCCTGGCGAAGTGGCTCTTTGTCGCTTGAGGGCCTTTGAACCGCCCCTGCAAGGCAAGGGAAGCCATTCCCTATCCCTCACGTTTCATGAAGCTCCATATTCCTCGTGTATTGTTGAACAATCCCGGAGCCTGGAAATCGCCAAGCAAAACCCCCGGACCAAACTTCCCTTTTAACAAGCAGGGGATAACAAAAAAGATGCCAAAATAGCGACCCTCCGTTGTTGCCCAATTGACAGCTAGAAAAACTGGGAAATTAGAAAGGGAACCTGGTCTTGGTCGTTTCCTGGGCCTTGTTTGACAAAGTCTTTCTTCCTTCCTTGGAAAAAACAGCCCCAGCTGAAGGTGAGGTGAGGTTTAATGGTAAGTAATCCGCTTGCTGGCTAGCTGGGCTGGTCAGGCTCCTTAACCCTGCGTTTTGAAGGCCGCGCGCAGAATAACCGGCCGGACGATGATCTTTATGCTATACGCATTCGGGGATTGCATGAAGTCCACTGTCGCACAAAGTAAAAATTTGATCTCTGAGGTGGTAGATCTATACTCTGTGCACAACCCATTGTTATTTTGGCGCGCGATTTCTGTAGGGAAGCAATTGATGGAACCATCTGGGTGCTTATTGAAGTTAGTGAGGTTCAAGCTAAAAGATGAGATGAAAGGCTACAGAATTGAGAGAATAGTATAGTTAGTGTAATAGTACCCACCCAGCTGTTACACATCCTAATGGCCTAGCCTGTTGGAAGAGTCCTGTGTTCATCTTGGCCATTGACCTGGTTTGTCATACTGGAATCCTTGACGATTCCTTTGACTAAAAATGAACATCTGTGTCCTTTGTCTGCCATTCCCATCCCGGAGGCTTATGCCTCCACAAACGTTAAACCACGAGGGTTTGTTCGTTCCACTGGCATCTGGGCCGCCGCCGTAGCGGGTTCCTGTTGGAAAGGATGGTTGGATGTTGGTTGGTCGGTTGGATAAGTGCATGGGTACTTTTAAGATGTTTTTAGCCCCGAGTTCGAATTCCTTGCCCAAATGCCGCTGGATGTCTCGCTGCCCCTTAAGCCTGATGCGGATATATAAGAAGTTTGAGTCCTCCCCTCCGCCATAGACGGTGTCTTTTTTCCCGGTCTTTCCTCCTCACCCATCAGTCAGGTCTTTATTGTGTCTGCTTTGCAAATAGCTCGCCCTGGTGCTTGCTCACATTCCTTTCGTGTCGTTTATTCTCTTCAGTCTTAATCCGAATCTCTCGTATATCTGCAGTGCAGTTCCGTAGTAGCCCAGTGTATACTGCTAAGTTCGCCACAGAAATTCGCCTACAAAAAAGATACCACATTCCTTTGACAGGACAGCCACCAGAAAAAAAAAGAGGACCAACAGGACCGGCTTGATCGCCTCGAAGGCCCTTTTTTAAAAAATCTCGAATTTCCCCCGACCTCATCGTTTTTTCCCGGGACTTATTTCGCTTCTGGAGAAGGAAGATATCTCCATTTTGTTTCGGCGTCTTATTCTTGGCCTTGCAATATCCAACATCGGCCAACACAAGTTCAAGATATTAAACCAACCTCCCTTCACTTGAGACGAGCAAGCTCCCGTTCTTTCATTCTTTGTATCAACCATCATTAACCTCCCATCAATCATCGACCTGACTTGACATCCTCATCAACCATCATCACGGTCCCTCATCGACTTCAATAGATTGCCTTCTTCGTCAATATGAAGACTTCTACCTTCGTATCCCTCCTTGTCTCGGCGGCATCATTCTCCGGTACTGCTAATGCTGCCTCGAAGAAGCCTAGTCGTACTTTTGGTACCTTGAGCTTCGGCGGTGGAAAAGAGTTGACCCGATGTCGTCTCGACCCCATTGTCAACCCCGGTGGAGTTGCTGGCCATATGCACTCCATTTTTGGTGGTAACGGGTTTACCGATCTGATGCCCGGCGACTATGCATCGACTCAGTCAACTTGTACGAATGCAAATGTCAAGAATGATCATTCGAACTACTGGGTTCCGTCATTATACTTCAGAAGCCCAGAAGATGGAACCTTGTACCCCGTTGAGCTCTTCTATGCCAAGGTGTATTACTTCTTCGAAGCCACCAATGACGACATTAAGCCCTTCCCTAAAGGTTTCCGAATGAGAGCTGGTGATCCATCTCTTCGTCATCCCCCTAACCCAGTTCGCAACAACCTCGACTCTTCCAAGGGGCCCATCACTCCTGCTCAGTGGACTTGTCCCCGTGATAAACCGACTACTCCACTTTACCCACCAGACTCCGATGGAACCAAGGGTGTTGGTGTTCAGGACCCGAGCAACGGCGGCCAAGGTTGGGGTTTCCCGGATCAAGAGTGTGACGGATACGCTTCTCCTCTCCGTGCTGACGTTCACTTCCCATCTTGCGTTAACCCGGAAGTCGACGTTGAGGATTGGAAAAACAATTCGGCTTACCCAAGCAGCAATGGCCAGGGTGGTGAAGACTGCCCCCCCGGTTGGATCCACGTCCCTCACGTGTTCATGGAGGTCTACTGGAATACCCTTAAGTTCAAGGATATGTGGCAGAAAGGAGCTGGAAAGCAGCCCTGGGTTCTCTCCAATGGTGACACTACTGGTTACTCAGTCCACGCTGATTTCATCAACGGTTGGGATTCAGCCACGCTTGCTTACCTCATTGACAACTGCGATCCCGGTCACGCTGGACTCGCCTCTTGCCCTGGTCTCCCTGGTGGTGAGACCTCTGAGGAAGAGATGAAGGCTTGCAAGCTCACTTGCCCTCTTGCTGAAGGTTCTTCCGACAATTATGGCTCTCCTCTGGCTGACAACAAGCTTTTTGGCAACAACCCGTTCTCTGGATATCAAGCTGAACCCTACGCGGTTCCTGGAAGCAACTCTCCTGCCCCTGTCGAATCCAAGCCAGTCGTTAATCCTGAGTCTGTTCCAGCCACTACCAAGGCAGCTGCTCCTGCCACCTCGGCTCGTCCTTCCACCACTCTGAAGCCTGTTGTTAAGCCAGTCGACACACCGAAGCCTGTCAATACACCAAAGCCAGTCAACAGCCCTGGAGAGTACATCCCAGAGAACCACAACGTTCACACGAAAGTTATCGAGAGCATTCGTATCCACACCATCACCAAGACCGTCGTCATCCACGGAGGAGCTCCCGGGCCAAAAACTGTCGCTCCAAGGCCACGACCCGCCGCCGCTTCGAGGAAGAAGGCTTGTACAACACGCCGGCACGTCCGCCATTACCGCCATCATAATAAGGCTGGCAGTTACTAACTGTCTTCACTTTTTATTTTGTGTGAGAGCAGCGTTAACTTTTTGTACAATATTCGGACTCCTGTTGACAGATTGGTTTCCATACCTCTGGATGGGGCGTTCTTTTTTTTCACCTTTTTTCTGTTTACTCACTATTACTTTTCATTGAATCATGTATTCCTTACCTGGGTGGGGAAAACACAGACTACATTCTTGTGAAACTAACCATTCTTTTTCTTTCAATGCAAACGGAGGTTCCTGACTGTCTATGACGAGGTTTTCTCTCATTTTGCTTAAAAGAGTTCATTTGATATGATCCGAATGACCCCTTTTTTTTCTGTCTTCGTTAAACAATGCAGCGAGCGGCTTTGTTCCTTTTTTGATTCGATTGTACATATTTATCTTCTGTTTCTCTTTTTTTTATACTTCGTCCTTAGTATACGAAAATGTGACGACCTGGTTATGACCCTTTATTCAGTGTTCCTGGTATCATGGTGTTCGTAGGTGAAGTTTATGATAACCGGATGGATGGTTTATCGATGTATTTGATCAGATAGATAACCCCTCCGTGCCCCGACAAGTCTATGTCGTTCCGATATCCTCAGCTTCACGAAGTCTCCACGCATAAAGCTTCTTAAGTACATGTGCTTCTATATCCACCGTGAAGTTCCAACCTCTCCATCTTGCTATCCTCCTACACCGCCTTTACTATTTTTATTCCTCCATCGGCTGCGGCATCATATATACCTACCAAGCCTTCGTCGTCGTTTACGCCGGCACATATCCGCCCCTCATCATTTGACACGGCTGCAAATGTTCTTCGGATGACTCACACCGATCCTCGAATAACTGACCTTCACCCCCACAATCCGACAGCATAACCTGTCGAACTTCCCGATCCCTCACAACATGCTCCCCAACACTCCTAATCTTCCCCTTCCTACTATTCTACACGGGGATGTCAAGAGTTGTTTTGTATTTACAGAAAACAAGCGCAAGACAGGTGTTAGAGCTAGGAGAGGTTTTGGCAAAACATAGAGATTCGAACGGTGGGTACGCGCGGTTGGAGCGGGGGAGTCGGGGGGTTAGACAGCAACCCGGGTTTCCCGGGGTTGATATGATGGGAATTGAGGATTATGGATGCGGGAATTGCGAGGGGTGGGAGGATTTTGTTACAGGATTTGGATTATAGAAGGAAGAGGTTAGGGGGGATAATACGCCTGCAGAGCCAGCCAGCATTACGGAAAACTCAAAAGGGAAGAATAGGATGAAGGGCAAATAAGGGAGTTAACGGCTGAACAACGGAGGGAAGTGGGAATGAAGAGGAAGGGAATGGTGAGGAAGGCGCATAGGAGGATGTTGGAGTATACAAATTCTAAAAGAGTGTTTTATGGAGCTGTGATGGCGGGAGGTGTGGGGGTCGTGTTTGTGATATCGGGGACACTGTCGGGGGTGCTGTGTAAGCAGATTTGGAAGATGGGGAGGTGTCCTTTTGGGAATTAACTGTCCCGGGCCCTCTTATATAAGGATGAATTGTAAACATGGGACATATAAAGAGAGACACGAGACTAGATTCTAGATCTAGGGTGTTCTTTCTTATTAGTCCAAATAGCTGAAAGCTTAGTCGGAGTGTAGGTTAGATTGAAAGTGGCGGTGTTGGTGATAGTGGATGTAGTCTAGTACTATAGCTTCAATGTGCAGATTGACCGATTGATTACTTCTATAACACTTTCATTTCGGGATCCTATCCGATCACGACAGCGTACAATTCTCACACTCACTCCCAACACGATCACACAACCCTCCTAAGAATCCTCCCCAAATAATCAATCCCGCACCATACGTCAATATCGCCGTCAAAAAATAACAAGCATTATTATTCATTCTCTCAATCTCCGCCTCATTCTCTTTCCTTCTCTCGTGAATATTAATATTGCCCAACATCCCCAGTCTCCGTTTCTGCTGCAGCGATAATAGCCCCTCCCGTGAATTCCCACAACAGAAATTTATCAAACATAACAGATGACTTCTTATGCCCGATCGTTACAACCGGTGGATGAAGATACCTCCCTCGCCGGCCGCTGGAAGTGGCGGTAGTAGTATGGAAGTTGTGCGGGAGGCGGGGGTTGGTGGTATACCGGAAAAAACGGCGTGGAGGGATCACTAGGTTGCGAGTAAGTAGGTTGTTACGACGATAGGAGGGATTACGAGGGGGTGACGGATTCCTTCGTAGGCTTTGGGGATTCGACGGGGTTTTTGGAAGGGGTTTTGAGGCGATGGGTAGGATTCTTGGGAAGGAGCGGTTTGCCATGTTGGAGTTCCGGGGGAGGGTATTTATACCTATATCGAATCGGATCTGAGGAAGAGCAAGTTGGAATTGAAGATGTGAATTAGCGGGAGCCTTTTCTTCTCCGCGACTAGAAGATAAAGTTCTTGAGTACTCGGTCTAGCATAAATGAATTCTTGTTTACTATGTCAATATGCAGCAATTAAATGCTAATATCGTGAAGTTTTGACATCGAAGATATGCATGTTATACCGGATGTATGCTGATATCTTGATGAACCCTCCGTGCCGAAATTTGTACCAAAAAATGGAAAAAAATCTAGAGAATAGATATTCATTCGGACGATAATAGCCTGAGGGTAATATGTTGTAGAATCGATCAATTATCGTGAATTTATATGAAACGATGAGCCTTGATATACTGTTTGCCTCCAAAATGCCACACGCAACGCACAAAATACAACAAATGTGGCGGTGCAGTGCAACGTCCTGGAAGGAGTACAGACATCCAAGACGAAAACTTTGCCGTTTCGTTTTCGATTGACTGGCAGTTTTTTCTGGAGAATCGATGGGAGGTTGGTTGTTTCCTAGATGTGTACATCCATATGGTCATCAGTGTAGATGTATAGAAGTGAATGTAGTAGAGAAGAAGCTAGACGGAGGCTTCTGGTAGCAGCTCCAGGCCACACAGATCGAATAGGCGAAGTCATTGAAGCTCAGCACAGCTCTACTGCAAAACCCATACACGTAAATTACACTTCAGCAACGGCTATTTTTTTTTTAACTTCTTACAACCGCACTCCCTTCCGCACAGCAAGCAAACCGAGCGTGTCACCACCACCAGAACGTGTCACTGCTTTGCCCGAACCATCACGCCTTGCCGTACGTGCCTCAGAGCTTGCCGAGACTAGTACGAGCAGCTAACAGAGAGATTCGGGATAAATAGACCCTTGCTTCTGCCTTTGCTTCTTTCCCTCCTTCTCTCCTTTCTTCCCCACCACCATGAACATCACCAACGACCTGTGGGTTTACGGAGCTCCTTTGGAGCCATACCCTCGGCGTCCTCACGCCACCGGCCCTGACGGTTACCACCCTGTGCAGTTTTGCACGGGTTATTGGGACAACTACTGTCCCGACCCCTACAACTGCCCCTTCGGTGCGGTTTGGGTCCGAAAGGACCATTTCGACCTTGTCCACAGCCGACCCTCTACCTGCCGGATTATCCTCACGCAGGAGGAAATCCGACGCGCTGTGGTGCCTTTCAGGTGCCTCCCTTGGGAGGTACCTGAAGGTACCTGCCTCCTGCCTCAGTACGCTGAGGCATTGAGGGAGACGGGCCCTCATTACCCCCGTCCGTACGAAGCCCACCATTTGGCACCGTACAGGAGGAATCTTCGGCATAGGGTGCCCACCGAGATCGTTGCGCCGGCCCCGGAGTCCAGCACGCGTGCTGGGACTCCCCGGTCCCCATCCTCGTCGTCGTCCGGCGGTGGCTCGGTCCCACCGGAATCAAGACCGGTTTCGTTTCGTGAGATCACCGCCTCACAGATCGTATGTTCTCAACCCATATGCATCACATCCCCCTTTCCCTTCCCTTTCCCTCTCCTTTGTATTCCATAGTATAGCCTTGTTGTATAATGTAGCTGTAATATAGTTCGCTGACAATATATTGTTTCTTCTCCTCTAGAATGTCGTGACCGTTGCTTCCAACTCCGGAAAGCCGGAGAAGAAGCGAGTCTCACTAGTCCGCGGATCGGTGTTGGCTGTTGGGTCGGCCCCCGCCAACAACGCCGCTGCAGCTGCAGCTGCCGAGCAACCAGCTCCCCTCCCAGTTGGCCCCAGCAACCAGGTCAAGCAGGAACCGACGGTCATTCCGGTTCCGGCACAGCGACCAACCAGCCAGCCAGCCAGCCAGCATGTCTCTGCACGTGCCTCCCCTGTTGTCCAAGAGACTGCCTCTGCTGTCAATGCCACTGCTGCCATCACCTGCAAGTGGGGTGCCTGCTCTCTGGCCTTCACGGACCAACGTGCTGCTCTTGAACACATAAAGTCCGACCATATCAAGAGCCGCAAGTTTCTCGATTACGACTTTACCTGTCGCATCCGTGGCTGCCCTTGCGGTGGCAAAGTCTTCGAGAAGAGAGACAATATTGTCTCTCATGTTACAAACGTGGCGTTTGATATTAGGTATGCGGTTTGCTGTTTTCAACAGTTTGGGTGCCCTATTGCGTTGAAGAGGGAGTGGGATCTTCCGAGGCATAGGAAGATTTGTAAGTTCAGGCCTGAGGGGTATGTTACGGAGGTCGAGGGAAAAGGGGAGACGGGGGGTGGGAGGAAGAGGAAGAGGGGGAAGGAGAATGAGGGGGGTGTGAGTGGCGGAAAGGTGACGAAGATGGCGAAGATGTGAGGTCCTACCTGGCTCGCTGGCCACTTATGTGGTCTGCCTGTCTGTCTTCTGCTTCTTTTTTTTTTATAAATATTATGGGTCTTTTTTCGGCTTGCCTCAAGAGACCTTACGGAGGTCGTGCACTTCGTATTCTATGTTGCGAGTCGCTCTCTACTGTCTGTGTCCTGGGGTGTCTGCTGGCATTTTTATTATTATTCTATGCTGTCATGTGTCTTGCTGGTCTTTGGTGTGAGCGTTTTCGGCGCCAGGGGCGTTTTATCTTTCATCTTACCTTGCCTTGCATTATCTTGTATGACCTTTGATTCTTGGGGAGGGGAGATGAAGAGAGGAAGGGTTGTTTATACTCTGGAATCGAAAGATCTTGTTTTTTTCCCCTGAGCGTTTGATCCTGCGCTATCCATTGCGCTATCCAATTTCGCTCCCTTATGCTGTCTTGTGCTGTCTTGTGCTATCTTGCACTTACTCTGTTTTATTGTTTCTTTTCGTCGTTATGCGAATTGTATCGTGTGGTGTCTTCGGTGTTTCTGTTTTTGGGTGGATCGGGATACACTGATACTCATTCTGTATTTTTCCCCATTGGGCGGTCATAGCGGGCGTATGTTTTTTACATTTGATTTCCGGCGCCTGGGTATCTGATATTCTTTTCTCGTACTTTTGTGCATCGTTTCGGGCGTTTTTATGGACATCTGCATCTTTCTGGCGTTTATTCGTGAAGTTTTTAGGTGCTTTGATATGGGCGTTCGCGATTTTCGTATGGCAACACATTATTGGGGCTTTTAGAGATCGAAGGCTCTGATTAGAAACATATTTCATAAATTCAGCGATTGAGATATCAAGTGCTAATAATATTATAATACCATCCTTGCACCAATTGTCGAAAATTGAAAAAGATATACATAGAATAATAAGAAGCAGGACCTTTTGACGAAGGCCGAATCGTAAGTGTCATGATGTCATGCATATAGGAAATGCAAAACTGGTGGTGTAACTTTCCTAATAAGGAAAGCTTCCGCATCCGTTGGCCAGTTTATCCTAGACTCTGACCGAGAATACCTGCTGGATATCTAGATTCTGTAGCTACTTTGTCCGATATCAAAATGATGAACACGTGATGCTTGTAGAATTCGTTTTATTGTAGACAAGTATATCTGCCCATCTGCTTCATTTTATACATCTTAGGCTTTGGTTCGGCCGTGTAAATTCCATACCCCAGCGTTTAGATATCTTGAACTTGCGCCTACGCTAGGAAGAAATAGATCTAGACTTCCAATTCCTTGAAAATAACCGCAAAATATATTTTACGTCTTAATTCACGTCTATAACGGCCTCATTGTTTCATAAAACTTTCCGGGTATTAATATCATTGTCTTCTTCCTTCTCTATTTCGCAGAGCGCTCGAGCCTCTGGCCAACCCGACCCACCTTTCACCGACAACGCAAAGACACTCCGCAAGATGCAACAATCTCCCACTCTGAGAAGAACACCGGGTGGCCGCAACCTCAGAGAGCAGATTTCAAAACCCCGTACGACGTCTGGAGAACTTTGCAAGAAAGTAGCGCGCATAATAGGCGATCGAGCTCCGCATGAGATTATTGAACATTCACGGCCGGAATCACTTCTAGAACTCTTATCGTGTCTTATATCGTTGAAATCTGGAGAGCTAGATGAGGAAAAAGACAACTTACCACTTCTTCGCGAATTCTTCGAGTTCGCGGAGAGGTGTAGGAGAACGGCCAATACTGGGAAGAGTATTCGATCCCTTCCGTGCCAGACAGCCAGGCATTATTCAACGCTTTTAGGGAAGTTCGAGGAGATAATACAACAAGAGTATACTTCTCTTGACGCACTCCGTTTCATCTTTAAAGAGGAGTTAGGAGTTGAAGAAGGCTCTGACGACACGAGAAAATTGGTCCTACTGGTCCTGGGAGACCTACCGTTCAATGTGGCGAATTGGACCAACCTTTGGGTTGGATTGATACACGGTCTTTGGGGCGGGATATGGCAGACCACGTTGTTTGTGAGGAGGTTAAGGGATGGGAAGGTTCTCGGGAAGAAGATGGAATGGATGCCAGTGAGGGCTAGGGAGATGCAGTGGGCGAAATGGCAGATTGGACAGAGGGCTGGAGAAAGGGATGTTGGTGGTTTAAATCCACGGCGAGAGGGTTCCTTGGGCGGGAGTGGTCTCGTACACCAGCCCCCACACGGTAGCCGCATTGGAAGGAGGGAGAGGGAAGATCAAATGCCCAAGGTTGAGGCATTGAAAATTGAAACGCCGGTACCGGTAACAGCTCCGAACCGAAAAGAAAGCCCCGAGATTATCCCGGCAGGATTCCCGATGCGGCCACCACCGACATCGATTGGGAAAAGAAGAGTTCCTGAGCGCGAGAGACGGCCAAAGGTTATACACTACTCTCCATCCCCGCCGGCGAAATTAAAACCAACGCTGAATTCGAGCCCACGCCGGCCGCCGCCTCCGGAACCAAAGCCTTCGAAAATAGACGAGATAATAGGGAAATACGCACAACTCCCAAGGTTGAAATACGATAAAGAAGCACAGATGCGTGAACAACTGGCTCGTCAGCAACGGTCGGAAGAAGAGTTTAATGTGCAACTAAGAAAGAAGTACCAGGAAGAAAGACTTAAAGAGCGATTGGATAAGATTGCTAAAGAGACGGGAATGTTAGGCGAATGGGGGAGCGTTGCTTTGCACGGTAGACCAGATAGCGATGATGAAGCTGTAAAGATTAAAAAGGCCGGGACGGTGTATGAACTTAACGAGCTGCATAGACGAGTCTTAGAACAGGATAAGGAACTTGAGGATACCTCTTTCGAAAAGTGGGCAGGAGAGTTGTTGGCTGAAGGTATAGAAGAAGAAGAGGGAGGTGATTAGTGAGACATTTATGGTGTAACGGACTGGGAATTGGTAGAGCTCGAGCTTTCAATGGCATGTTCCGTCCCAGGAGGATGGTTGCCTGTCATCGAATCAGATGTAGTATATAATGGCTTAAGTAATTCCCCCGAAGAGACAAACGAGATGTTCCATGCGATCTGGAAGAATATATTTATAACACAACTAAATCATTCAATAGAAATTCGATGGAAGAAAAGTTTTGGAAGGATGTCAAATTCCGGAGGTCATTGCCTGTTTCGTCGAAAGTATAAGTTGTGGCTTGCAGAGAATGTCTTGTGTTTGTGGCCCCGAAAACCTGGCTGTTGGTGTTACAGATAGAGGTACCGAAAGCCCTAAGTTCTTGGGAAGATTTGATGGCTTGTTGGATTTTCCTTTTGGGAAGACTGTCCGAACATGTGAAAACCGCCCGCAGGGATCCCCTGTTTCATGTCCATGCAGCTTGACGGATCGATTTGAATCGCCTCCATGTTTTCTAGCTCAGCTACAGCTCTTGTTCCTTTAGGTTTTTTGAACTGCGTTTATTGACTTGACGGCAGTTGCGTCGTGGAACTGTGGGATCTCTGGCATACAAGTGTGTAGTCTGTAGTAAACAACAATAATTTATTTTTTAATGGAAGACAGGGTCTGCAAGGAAAAGGGGAGCGAGTCAGTCGACAGTAGTCTGCGCTCGGACAAACAGCCATGCGAAGTTGAGACAGTGCCATGGCTGGTGGTCTATTGGCAGTTCAAACTCAAACTATTAGGATTAACCATCCAGCTGAGAGGGCGGTCATTTCAGCGGCATAATTTTTCCGAATGACGCCAAATATCGAAAGCGTATCTAGTGTGACTGTGCTATCTCTAAAGTAAGGCTAGCAGTTGAAACTCGTAATCAAAACGTTGCTGCGCTGAGCTTGGGAAACGAAATCCAACAAAGTTTCAAAGAAGGTTTTCTAGAAAGTCGTCACAGCGATCACACCCACGGACGTCTGAGGTATTTGCGTATATCAACGACCAAGGTCTAGGCTCTTTCTGCCAACGCCCCATCTATGTATCCACCGCATGGACATCCTCTAAAGATGCCTTAGTAACATGTATATTGAGCCGGCCTCGTGGCAATCCCTTCATTATCCTCGGATGAAGGGTAAACTGGTAGGGTCCCCTACAACACAGTTTTTCCGCTTTTTGTACACAGATCTTCCAGTCAGAACAAGCGGCCCACGACCTTTCCACGCGACCCACTTACCTGGAGCTTGGGCCTCTTCTGCAACTCCGGTCGACACTTTCGGTTGACGAATATCCCCATCTTTGTGGGTTAGCCGCTCGGAGAGTCCGGCCTCACCTGCTATCAACTGAAGACATTTGAATTTGAACTATTGTTCGGACACCACGAGGCAACTAGCATCTCGGCAGGCCTTCTGTCGGTCTTGGAACCATGCATTCAAATTTCCAGACCTCGCATGCAAATCTGCATGAAGCAGGGGAGTTTCTAGTCTCCCCGCACTCTATGGATGGTGTCCACATCGTCGTACGGCGATGGCCTTAGGATCTGGAACTCCTTTTCCCCCAATTTTCCCTCTGCTTTCATGAACGACCCTGTCTCCATATAATCCCATCCATTCCCCGCCTACCCCAGGCCTTAGAAGTTTTGGGGCTTTTTCGCTGCCAAAGTTTCCCGATCAAAAATCTGGGGAAAAAAAAAAGAAGGATAGACAGAATTTCTTTTCCCTTCTCACCTGACCAACAACTTGCGACAGTATAACTTTTAAACGGCCTTGCGTCTGCAGCTTTTCTGCAGCCAGGCACCTAACCAACGTTTCAAGATGTCCGACAGAGGAACCCGGCCACCGCCAGAGGTTCTTGCGACATGGCCTGCACCGAACTATGTCAATCCGGAAAATCAGACAGCGCAGCTTATGGCTATCGAAATCACATTATGTTCGGTTACTGCTATTGTTATGCTTCTCAGACTGTATAGCAGAGGCATCCTCACGAAAAGTATTGGATCGGATGACTGGTTAATGACTGGAGCTTTGGTAAGTTCAATGCACAAAAAAAATTTTTTTTTTTTCAGCATGTGGTAATATTTGTGGTATTTTCGTTACCGAGCGCGTTGTCAAGAGATTGACAAACTAAATTTCCGCATGGAAGATGCCGACGTCGACGTGACGTTAGAAACCGATCCGCATTCATAAGATTCTTTTGCTAATGGGTGTCCTATAAAGTTCTTCGCAATAGGACTTACTTCAGCGAACTGTCTAGCTCCGCAGTGGGGCTGGGGAGTCCATTTGTACGATTTCAGAGCCGAATGGCTCGTACCCGCTCGAAAAGTGAGTTTAACCTCGGCTGCATCCCTTTCGCATTAGACCCCAAATTATTGGTCTCCACACCCCCAGAACCCGCCCCGCATTTTTTTTTTCCCCCAGATGATGTTCTTTCTCGTATGGGGGCCGAAGAGGACCTGCATGAACAAAAGGAAACGAAGTAAAACTAACCGAGGCATCATTGTTTTTGTTATTAGCTTGCCATTGCGACCGAGACACTGTTCGTGCCGTGCGTCGGTTTGGCAAAACTTTCGATCTTGGTATTCTACCATCGGGTCTTCTCGTCCAAGTCTTTTAGGTGGTTCATATATGCAGGTGTTGTATATGTGATTCTTTATTCCACCGCTTCGATCATTGTGATTTTCGTGCAGGCGATCCCGCTACGTGCGTATTGGGATAAGTCTATCCATGGGAAGTTCATCGATGGACAATTGGCGTTTATGATCTTTGGGGTGCTTAATTGCTTGAGTGACCTTTGTAAGTCTTCTTTCTCTTATTCTTCCGCATTAGAATGCTTGCTTACGATAAGGCTTTTAGACGTTTTCTTCCTTCCCATTAGAGAAGTCTGGAGAATCCAGCTTCCCAAGAAACAAAGGCTTGGCCTCATCGTCGTCTTTGCCTTGGGTTCCGTGTATGTTTCCACCTTGACTAGTCCTTGTCCGTTAAGTAGTAACATTCACTAACCGAGGCTTCATAGAGTATGTGTCGCCGGTATCATCAGAATATACTACATATGGGTCGTTTTCTCGCCCACTAATTGGGACTTCACTTGTATGTTGAACCCATCCCCCAACGTCTTCACCCTTTCTCAACAGTTGCTGAATACACCCGTTACTTTAGACCAAGGTGGCCCCCTCTACATCGTAACGGCAATCGAAGGCGACCTAGGAATCCTCTGCGCCTCCCTCCCCGCTCTGAAACCTCTAATCCACCGTTACGCCCCCGGTCTCCTTAGCTCCAGCCACGGACGTTCTAGGCCCTCAGGCGCCTCACCCAGTTACCGTCTTTCCTCAT
The DNA here is from genome assembly GCF_004000055.1 of Arthrobotrys flagrans. Lineage (NCBI taxonomy): Eukaryota > Fungi > Ascomycota > Orbiliomycetes > Orbiliales > Orbiliaceae > Arthrobotrys > Arthrobotrys flagrans. The sequence continues at coordinate 4,460,220 of NW_027137556.1, forward strand.
ACGATGCCGATCGACGGCGAGATACGCGAAGAATCACCGGCGTAGGCGTACCCGGTCTCGCTAGTTATAAATTAACGAGTAGCGTAGCGAGTCCTACGATGTTGAATAACGAGAGTGAAGAGAATATTTTGCCGTTGCAGGGCCAGGCGCCAGCGGGGTGGAAGTCTGCGAATGGATCGAATGATGGGAGTACTGGGGGTACCAGTGGGGGTGGGGTGGTTAATGGGATTGGGAAGGTGGAAATTGAAGTTACGGTGGAGAATATTCCGTATTCGAAGGAAGAGGATTTAGAAAAGGGGCCGGGGCCGATGAGTCCTACGGGTCATAGAAGGATATGAAATTGCCCTTTTGCGTGATGAGTTCTCCAGCTTTTTGTTTATGGTCCTGTTTCGAAATTTCCGGTTGGAAAATTTATTTTGCATGGGTATCAGCGATTGTATGGCATTTCTATGGGATACCTAGGCTATGGGTAATTTAATTTTAATTCACGAAAGATCGTAAGCCATAGCTTGCGTAGACGTCTAGACGGCAGTTGTTATACGATCGCCGTCGACCATAGGTCGCTTTAAGGATTGGACGAGCCCAATCTTAAAAATACAAGAACGATCAAATGATGTCAACGCCAAAAACTCCAATTATGATATTATTACAGCAAACTACTCGATAACGTATATACAAAGTGGTCCACCTATCGGAACCGACCTCATACCCATGACATCTACTTTTATCTATTCGTACATTAGCCCCTAACCATCCTAACATTACCATTACTCCGATAATTGCCGATTCTTCTCATTCACATGGGTAATCTCTGCGTTCGTATGCTCAATGACATCGTGATCAGCTGGTCGACCGGCCGTCCTGAGGAAGTAAGCTTCAATATGCTCGTTCCAGACGATCGGGCATCCTTCTTCAGCATGGCCTTCTCTAACCTTGCTGCGACCTTCTTCCCACTCAGCTCGCATCTCTGCGATCTTCATCTTGTAGTCCTTAGCGGGGTTGTACTGCTTGCCAATACCCATCCATCGCTCCCAGACACTGAGATGGTTGCTGTGGACGGCAACACCGCAGTATTCATCACCACGGCCTTGACGGATATACCTCCACCTTCTTTCTTGCTCTGCAAGATCGAGACCGGTGGTATCGGGGAGCCAGAGCCAGGTCATGATAGCACCACCAAGGCCGAACCATGGGACGACGTAGAATTTGGTTTGGGTATCAATGTAGCTGTACAAGATGGCGGCGGCGACGGCACCGAGTTTACCGATGGCTGCACCGAAACCGTGGGCGGATGCACGAACGGAAGCTGGGTAGACTTCTGCGGCGACAAGGAAGGTGACGGAGTTTGGACCGAATTGGTTGAAGAACGAGGAAAGGAAGTACATTGCCTGGAAACCGTAGATGTGTTCTCTCGATGTGAAGTACTCGAATGCGAAGGCTGGGATGATGAAGAGGATGAAGTCGAACATGAAACCGACGATTTGCATGCGTTTTCTGCCGTAGAGTTTGTTATCGATGAGGAGGGAGGCGAGGTAGTAGCCGACCATTGAAACACTGACGTTGACAAGATTCCATTTCCAGCCGGTCATGACGGAGTGGTCGTTCGGGGTGATGACTTTGATGAATTCGGACTGGAAGAGCTTGTTGCCGTAGAAGAAAACGTCGTTTGCAAACCACGTACCGGCGGTGGCCAGCATCCTACCACCGAAGTGGGTGAAGGTGAGCTTGAGGGATTCGAGATCGTAACCGGTGACCTTTGACTTCTTCTTCTGGGTGTCGAGTTCCTGGTTTGTATTCTTCAGGAACATTCTGTGCCAGACGAGTGCGGCGGTACCGATAGCTGGGATGGCGAAGCTGACTCTGAAGGCAATCTGAACAGCCTTTTCAGAGTATGGAGGATGGCCGGTTCCGTTGGCGATATATAGAATAATCATTAAGATGACAACGTTCCAGAATTGACCCCAACCTTGCATCAAGAAGGCGGAGGTGACGGAACGACCCCGATGTAGACGATCGTCTTTTGTTGAAATGACGCCAGTGCCAGTTCGGCTTTCCATGCTCATGGTAGCTGTCATGGGATATTCTCCACCGACACCGATACCGTAGATGAATAGACACCAGGCGTAGCAGATAACCCAGCCGTTTAGGGATGTTCCCCAAGAGGCGGTGAGAAGTACCAAACCTAAGAACATGACGACTGCGTCTTGTACCAGACCAAATTTTCGACCAACCCTGGAATTCAAAGTTAGCGGGTAGCTCGGGAATGGGATATTGAGTGGAATTTGCTTACCAGTCACCCTGGATTCCGACTAAAATTTGACCGACCATGATACCGGCGACTTCGAGGTATTCAATCGAGTTCACCCATCTTGCGTCGCAAACTTGATGGGTGTCCCAGCACTCTTTCCAAACTGCCTTGAATAGCGGCTTGATGTTTCCGATAGAGAAAAGAACATATCTATATAATATTATTAGCGAACCATCTTATACACCAATAATGAGGATTCGCAACTCACCCTTCCAATCCTAAACCAGCACCGGGTAGGACAGCGTTTTTGAAGTAGGTGATCAAAGGATACAGTGGATTCTTCTTAGTACCCGCCCATACCTCTCCCAATTCCCTTTTACCCTCAACGAAGAGGTCGTAGTTGAGAACGAATTTTACTCTCTTAGTTAGTGGCAAGTCTGCCCAATACGTGCCATCGACATCGTAGCTATCTTCCGGGAGGAGAATAGGGTCGAAGAGAGCTCTTTCCGGAAGACTATCCGTACTCGAGCTATCAACGGAATATGCGGCAGCCTCATTGGCCGCTTTTAACGGCGGAGAGTCGGATGGTAATGTATTCGAACTCATTATTGTTTTTTCGTTCTGCCGGTCTGTTACTTCGAATCCGTGAGGATTCAAAAATGAAGAATTATAAGTAGAACGATTAACTTTTATCCCCCCCCAAAAAAAAAAGATGAAGATCTAGGCGGCAACCGTGGACGCCGTTTGAAAAGTCGCTGAGGTGAGGGGAAATTAATTAGAGTAGAAGATAAGTAGGTATATATATAAAAGGCCCCGTTGAATTGAAAAATCCAAGACCCTTCTGGATAAAAGCCGTAGAGAACAGGGTCAGCGGAGCGCGTAACTATGTCTAGAGCCCCGAAGTTGACGAAGAGGATAGCTAGCTGAGCAGTTGAGAGGAAAGAATAAAATCGTCCGCTAGCTCAGTTATATATATAAATCCGGCGTGTCTACCCTCGAAGATGCAATGGTCCTATAATGTCCCCCCTTCAACCCAACCACCATTCCGAACTGCCCCTCGTGCATTGTTTTCTGCTCGGAAAATGAGAAAGAAAAAAAATTTACAGGCAATTGATCTGGTGTCGCGTGAGCTCTATTGGCCTTATCCCGGGGAAGCATCGCTAATATGTAAGGCAGTATAAGTTGACGTCTGGTTGTGGCAGCCGAATGCACGTTATTTTCGGCGAACTCAGGACATCGGTGCGGGTCGCGAGCTAGATAAGCGACCAATATCGAAGAAGAGTTCAAACACGTTGATGAATGCGTCTGTCTGATTGGCTACTTTAACTTCATCGGAAGCTTGCTCTTTCCCACGATTATGGTTAGAGCGGTGAGGGGTAGTTGACTTGCATGCGACTCGCAGCCCGATTTCGCCTCAACATATTTAATCTTTTGCCTTGTTTCGGGAGGCCGACCTTCCTAGGCAGGGATAGCTTTGGAAACAAATGGGCCGGGTAAGACAAGCAATCTTGGATGGTTCTTGTGGGCGACGAGAAGCTTTTGCCAAAAGATAATAGGGTTCTTGGTGAAATCTTCTAGGGCAGACCCTCAAAGCAAGGGTTTCTGTCTGCTAACATGCTACTGTAGCTTCAGAAAACGTCGCCTCTAACTACCCAGAAGGTCTAAGGATCGCGGTCTGCCTATGATCTAGAAGGCCAAAAGGAAGCTGACAGAGGTGGATCACGGCACGCATTGATCTACTATCCGCCGATTAATCAAAGACAGACATCTGGACTTGCATGCATCAGCGTCGAATGTGGGCCTGAAACTTTCATTTCACAAGCCTTCCTACATCTTAACATACGATGTGACAGAATGCAACTAGGATGCATCTCAACGCTTCTCGGTGGTACTCCCCAAAACCGTCCCTGGATAAATGATGCGCTTGATCTACTTTGAGGCTAGCAAATCAACCCGAATCTTCCCGCCGCATCCACATGTAGTCTCCACAGTATCGACATTTTTTTTTTTTTGTCTTCGGTCTTGAATTTGAAAAATTCGCTAAGTCGAAGGCCACCGAGACAAAATCCAAAAAAAAACTTATTTTCCGGGCGAGCGGGTTCGAGTTATATCAGTGTTAAAATTCCTTAAGCTTTTTCCCTTACCCAGGCTCGGAAGTTGGCTTGGCGTCATGTCCAAAAACAGCAGTTTCCGGCTTGGTATATGCATCAATACACATTACCCTGCCCTGCAGATGCCAACTCGAGCAATTGCTCACACGACACCTCGACACCGTTGAGATGATTGGCTGGTCTGGGCACCAGCCTTTTGCGGGTTTGTTTTCGCAGCACGAGAAAATTTGAGAGGAAAGGGTAAAAACATCGCCAACACAGTGGGGGTTTAAAATACCACACGGCTTTTGCATGACAAACGGGGCTTCAATAGAGGGAATGTGACAAAGCTGATTGAGTAAAGAAAAGACCGATAAAACTGCCGAGGAGAGCTCGACTGTGGTGAAGAGCACCTCTTAGGCTTCCTTTAATTCTGCTGGCGGTCCAACATTGCAACCGCATTGCAACCGGTTAGATAGTCCGATAACCCACATCTCATACGTAATGGCCTGGGTTTACGCGAGCTGAAGAAAAAACCAACCAAGCGCCGCGCCTACCTTGGCGTCATGGCGAAGATCCTGGATTTTGAATATTAAAAATTCAAGGTAGAGCTCGGACGCTCTTCGCCATTCACGGTGGAGAATGTCGGTATCTGAGGCTACAGAGTAGAGCTAGAAGGCTACCAAACGCGGCGGGATACAATCATATAACGATAGGAAATAATTACGTATATTACTCTCTTTACCACTAGTCGATCGACCCGATGTACTCCACACTTTGACCCTCGTTGCATCGTTGTGGAGTTCCTCTTCGCTTATCAATTATCGTCAGATTCGACGCAGGGTTCTAGATGTGCACACGACCACTTTCTTTTCTTAGACTCGTTTGTAATCTAATCTATATTATCGGAAACGCCTGACCCCGCCTCCGGGATTTCGGAGAACGCCCGCTTTATCCTTTAACATTACTTCCAAATATCCGAGCCCGTGTGCACTGGTTTGATAGATAACAATCCTGATATGCTATTGGTAGATCGTAGGATTTGGTTTTCATAGAGGATGCTCTATGTCCTTCGAAAGGTTTTTCTTCGAGAGTTCATCCAGCCTTCGATTTGCCCTCAAAATGCACAATCCCAAGTCCGGTGCCACGGTATCGAAACCCTCGATATCGCATCTTAACAACCCGCTGACTTTGACATAAGTAACCGGCCTCTTCCTAAAGTCTCTACACCCCTTGCCTCTCTCTTGAACATCCTCCCTGAACTTTACCTTCAAATGTGTAACATTCGCAAATGAGCACTCTCTAAACCCACCCACCCACTTATTCGGCAAAACGCCATCGTAATTCACGACCCTCGCGCTATCAGGCGGCGCGATAAAGAACGATGGATGGAAAATTTTTCCTTGAATCGTTAACGTATGGAGTTTTGGCAAATTCTTGATAGTGGTTTGAAGGTTCTTTAACGGCGGCGAGAGTCTGAAGTCTGTATACCGTCTTCCGTTATCGCGTATTGAACGGATTGTCAGAGACCTGAGGTTGGTGGCTTGAGAGAGTAGGTGAGTTAGAATCCCTGCTAGGCGTGTATTATATTGACTTGTGTCCATTTGAAGGTTAGATGGGCGTATGCCGTCCAAAGCGCCGGGTTGGTCTGAGGCGGGACGAGGCCATCCTTCTTCGTCGTCTAGGTCGTCTAAACCGTCTCCGGGACCCGTGTAGTCGCTGTCACTGTCCTCCCAGGCACCTAGCCCGCCAGCACCATAAGCGTGTTGACGCTCGTCGTCATCGCTGCCTTTGTACTGCCAGTCCATCTCAAGGTCGAGCGAAGTTATCTTCTCGATGTGGAGGACTTGCGTACGTATTCCGGGCTCTAGGAAGATGGGGTTTGCGATGATGGCCATTGAGAATTCATCTGGCTGCTTTCGCTGCGAGTATTCTCGAAGGTGGCCGAGGAAGCTAAATAGCTCTTCCTTTTCCGCCTCTGTGTACCATGATACTATGCCCAAATTACACGGGGTAAGCAATTTGAACCGACAAAGGAACATCGAGATCACGAGACTGGAAAACCCTGCTCGCGCACTATATAATTATAATACTCACAATTATACCTCAACTCCAAATGCTTCAAACCCAACCTCCCACTCCTCAACAACTCCTCCAAAACATGAATAAACCCACTCTTCACGAACCCGTTCGTACAAGTCAACGAATACCGATGCAGCAATATCGTTCTAATATGCTGTACACCTGTATTATCGACACCCCGGGTTTTGATCAGTCTGGCGAGTTTGTAACATATACGACCTTTATCGGAGATATGAGACTTAGAGTAGAGCCGAAGAGTCGACCATAGGCTTTGGTAGCAAACCGGGTAGAAGAGTTTGCAGGTTAAGAGGAGGGAGAAGATGTCTGGTGGACTAAGGTACTGGAGGATTTCGAAGGAGAGTTCACGGATTGAACCGATTGTTGAGAGGGAGGCCATTTTGTCGCGTCGGTTTGGGATGGGGAGATGGTAGGTTCATGGTGAGGGAGGTGGTGGAATTGGGTACACCTGTCAAAATGCTAAGAAGGGGGATTTTTATATATCGATTGGGTAAAAAGATAATATGCGCCGGTCTGAGGTGGCGGGATATATGAATCCAGGCAAAGTGCTGGGTATTGTTAGTTGACGCGACCAATGATGCACAATTCCACCCTGTTGCCTCATTATGAAATCGATGCATAGTGAAAATATTATCACATTTTTAAAAAAATTTTAAAAAAATTTTGCTCCGTATGTGAAGTGTGAAGGGATTGATTGCAGGTGATGGCCAGCTGGCGCGGGGCAAGATGCATGTTCATCGAGATGGGGCCCTGGAAGCTGTGGAGGGGTCTTTCGAAATTCGAAGATTTTGAAAGGTGCCAGCGAAACATGCCTTGCATGAAGACCCACACATCCTGTTTTTCTATTGGTGAGTTTGTCGAAATATATGGGAGGCCAAGTATGACCGATGCTCCACCTCCAGGTGTGGTATTTTGGATGGCAACTCAATTTATGCAGATATCGGGGTTTATATGACCGGTAGCATGAAATTTGGAACCGAAACAGTCAGGCAACAGTGAATTCAAGGCTAGGCAAAAGCGAGGAAGTGGAAAGATAAAGTACAGAATTGGGATGTAGACAATTACCAGGAAAACCAATTGTTTGTTATCAACACCGCTGATGTAGGGGTCAGAGGTAGACTAACAAGAAAGATACGAACAGAGGTGGTGCTGATAAAGTAAGTACATGTGATAAAATGACAAGAAAGAATCGAATATGGTGTTCTTAAAGGGCAGTTTTGGTAACGCCTCCATCCATAGTAAGTCTCTTCCTTACCTGCATCCTGATCAACCTAGTACCAAGTCGGACAACCTTCTCGTCAACCTCACGATAGTCAACGGTCAAAAGACGAGGACAGTAGACGAGAGCTTGTCCAGCATTGAGATTCATGATCGTCTCGAAGGCACTGGCGGCTAGCTTACTAGTCTCTCGGTCTTTGGCAGTATTCTCACCTTCACTAGTGTTGTGGAAACCGACGTGCTTGCGAAAAGTGTTGAACCAACGAGGGCTGTCAAAACGATGCATGACAATGAAAGAGGCGAGTTCGAGAAGTTCTGGGTGGACGTGTGGATCTTGAGTGCTGATGACAGTGCGAAGACCGAGATGGCGTTGGAGACGGATGTTTTGGATGACAGATTTGGCGAATTGTTGGGAGGACGCGGTTTGCGACATGAACTACTCCGAATATTAGGGTAGGGCCGACATAGGGGAGGTAAAGGATGTGGTACCTTGTGAGCCTCGTCGAGAGCGACGATTTTTCCAGTGGTGCTAGGGCTAGAGCAGAAGAGATCGAGACAGATAGAAAAGAGAACACAGGCAGTTTCAGAATCAACGAATGCGCAAGTAAGATCAACGATAGTAATGGATCCCTCAGAGGCATCAAAGGGGTTTGGATTGCCCTCGGCACCTAAGAAGGACTCAAGGAGCTCGAGGCGAAGGTCAAGAAGGGCCCATTGGGCCGAAGAGAATGGTTCAGTAGAAAGCTAGGCCTTGAATTTTTCGTAGTTGAAGCCACCGTCCGCCGCCATATCTCTCAAAATGCGGGTGACAACTGCCAAGTAGAGGGATGTGTTATCCTCTTGAACCGACATGAGATGCAACATGGTTTTAGCGGTCAGCTGGCTAGCCTTCAGAAGAAGAGGGTAAACGGTAACTCCAGGGATCTTTTCATAGACTCGCTTCATATTGTCAAGGTTGGAGCGAGATACCAAGACAGTGACTTTTTTTGGCACGGTTGAGGTAGGATCCAGCTGGAGCGGTTGAATCAGCAGCTGGAGCGGCTAGATAGGCGACCTCACATTGTTTCCCAGCGTCGAGGGGGGTGAAAGGTGAGAAGTAGAAGACGACACCGGCAAGAGGGCGATGAAGGATCCCAACGGATAGGTTCTGGATGAGACAACTCTCTAAAAATATATATTAGTATAGAATCTTTTATATACTTGAACAGCAAGACAATCCATACCCATGATGACGGACAAGGAGTGAGATTTCCCAGACCCTTGCAATCCACAGATGAAGGTGGTAAAGGGAGCATTAGTGTTGAGGAAGACTATGCCGTCTTCAAGTTCTTCTTGGTATGGATAACTTGGTTCTGGGTTGCCGCTCCCGTAGCTGTGACGCTTGGCGAAAATGGCGAACTGAATACTACCCGGTGGGGCATTATCAATGCTTGAGTTGACGCGCATAACATCCGAGGTGAAGAGAGGAGCAGTAGAGATAATGGGCTCATTGGAGGCTTGAAAATTCGTGTCGTTGTCTGGAGTCCAATCAAACATCGCGACAGCGTTATTGTTATTCAAGAGGTTTCTCCATCCTCCTTGAAACATATGAGCTGGTGCTTGGATGGACGGCTGGCGAGCGATGGTAGAGTCCATAGAAATGGCCCTGGCATGGTACACTACGCTGCGAATCAGGATATGTCGCTATTCTTAGGGGGGTAGCTCGATGAACTTACTGGCTGGTCTGAATATGTGTACCTTCGTCTTGTCCGATGGCTTGCCATAGTCGCGACCACCAGTAGCTGGATTCGGCATAACGGCGGCTGGCTGGCCCTGAAGCTGAGAAGCTCCGTAAAACGAAAGCGGACGGACAATTCGAGGCTGAGGAGATTTGACGGTTTGGGCCTTTGGACCCTTTGGGGCCGCTGGAAGTCCTGGTTGAGGGCCGATACGACGCCAAAAAACCCAATGTGGAAAAATCTGTGAAACAGAAGGATCACTTGGAGTGGGTGCAACTCGGAAGGTCTTCTTTCTATTTGAAATATCAGTTGAATGAAACTTCTAGGACGAATCTGGGAGTGGTTCAGATCTAAAATAAACTGCTGTAAAGCTTACTCGACGAGATCCAGCCGAATTCTCTCTTCGATGATTGAAAATGGAACCGAGTTTAATACAGGCAGTCGTTGGGTAATCTTGGCTTTGTTGACGATGTCTTTAAGCTTGGGCTGCTGTATCTTCTCGTCAATATGCTGGTAGATGGTATCGTAGAGCCAGCACTCAAGCAAGTTGTTGATTGAGGGTGGCATCTTGACTGTAGACGATAGTCTTCTAGTAATTAGAGGGAGCTTCTATGGTAAGACTTCGGTGATGGCGCGAAAGGAGGTTGATATAATCTGGAGGTTAGAGCACACAGAACTACACTTATAATAACTCTCAGCAGAATCCCTCCAAAACACAACCCACTACCCATCAAAGTCAGGCTACCCCAGCTCAACTCCCATCCTATTGAATATTAATATTGACATCTACAGGAGTTCAGTAAGATCCACTGAGCTGCCAAGAGATACCTAATATCTGACAATCATGATCAGTGGCGGCATTTAGATATACCTAGGTATATATTGGACCAAGAATATCGTTCAGTATCCCACGATAACCCTTACGAGGTTCCATAATGTTGGCAAGATACTTTGGTACGAAATCGGTGAATTGACCAGTTAACTCTCGGCCTGCGAGTGAAGGGAATATGGTAATTAATAGTCCAATCCGAAATTACAAGGTTATATATACAAAAACGGAACGCTAATGCCGGTGTCAGAGACCCAGAGCTCGATAATGACGAAGCCTTAGCGGTGGGAATACATTCGAATTCGATAAACTAGCAGGATTACCGGGTTGCCAATGCACTCGAATCGCCTCCAGAGTTTTCAAAATCTTTTTCCATAAAATCAATTGAAAAAGACAGGGTTGAGTTTGGTTGTAACTCGCTACTTGTACGCTCTAGCACAGGGCTACAGTTAGTAGCCTGTCTCTTCTCATCATCCAGTTGTAACTGTCTCTCCAAGTCATAGAAATCGACTATTGACGAAATGGACATCGTATAGCCTGGTGAGTTTGGGTTGTTGGCCTGATACTCGGTGTCATGGCTTTGCCTGTTATCTGCTGCGACAGGTGTTATTTTAGGCAAGGCATGGGTTGGTTTGCACAAAGGTGGTTTCTCGACCTCTTCATAACTAAGAAGCGATTCTACTCTTTTCGGTGCTCTTTCGAGATTGTTGTTCTCAGACCGATCGAATATGGTGGCATCAGACTGCGGTCTTGAACCGCCATCTATCGTTCCTGCCTCGCTATCGGTATCTTGATTCTTTCCCCTGTTGTAACTCATTCTACCCTTCCACTTTCTAATGTCGCATCCTGTCGCTAATATTTCTAGTGCAGGGGCGCATGCTACACAAACACATAACGTTTGTTCGAATATTGCAACAATCCAGAGTGTAGTTGCAGAAGTAGAAACATAGCCAACGATTATGACCGCGACAGCGAAGAAGATGCAAAGGAATCCAAGAGAAAATGTGATGCCAACTCTGATCTTTTGTGGTGTCGATAGTGGAAGAATTCTGATGGTGGAAAATGGTAGAAGATATACCATGACGTCTGTTAGGAGGTGGAAGAAGTATGTGACTATTGAGCTGGCGCTAGAAAACCATCGATTTGGTAAGCAGTTTCCGTTTGGGTCCCTATAATAACTAGTGAGCTGTTGCTCGGCTCAATTTAAGGTAGTCAAGGAGGTGAACCTACCAGTTCCTCGATATGGGGATGCAGTGGGCTAGATCAAGCAAGGCACTGACGACGAAGCCGATTGCTACTGTGGCGACAGTTGTCCATAAACCTATCCGTGTTTTCTTCATTGTTTCCGGAATAAGCCTGGCGTAGAAACAAACCAAGGCCGCCTTGACAGCGTACATGCAGAAATAGTAGGTCGTGTTCTTAACGTAGAATATCTAACGTTACTCTTCATTAACAAGCGCTACTCCTCTACGTGGTCATAGCATTTCGATATCTCACCTGTAAGGCTTTGGCGCCTACTGCTTTTCCATCGATTCCAACTACCAGCATGTCCAAATCCTCGTTGAAGAATCCCAGATCGTATAAAACTGTATCCAAGCTAGCTTGGCTCAAAAAGCATAACCAGGCGACGACCACGAACCCATCTTCAAAAAGCGTTATATACGCATAGCGGTTCCGATAGTAAAGACGAAGAATAACCAGGCAGGCGGTCCCAACTACCATAGCCCATTCGAATGCCTATGTATAGCTTCGTTAGCACACAAGCCTTCCCATAACCCTATAACATTGGACCGGAGTAAACCAATACAAGTGTATCAAGAAAGCGAGACATTGGTCGGGAGATTTTGGTTTGGGACCTGAATATTGAATACTGTTCGGCTATTCCTCAATGCTGCTTCAATAGGTTGGCTCTTTTTCGATTACGAAGCTTCCTCCTACAACATCCTCCCGACCCCTCACCCTCCGTCAATAAGTTGTAGAATTGTACTGAAGAGAAACCCTGCGGAAAAGGTTTAAACAGCAAGAACACCTTAGAATCTTGAAGGAAAGAAAAAGAGGGAAAATAGTCGAGTCTGACTCGATCGAGGGCAAGACATGCATTTGTAAGGGATGGATGCAACTCGGCTCGTTCGGCCTTCGGATCCATATTTGAACATGCGAGCGCTCGTATATAGGTGGAGTTACAAACTTCGACGAAGGGTGGGTTAGAGCAAACACTCGGATATACCCCCAACTGATGGCTCTCCACCTGCAAGGAAACAATCTTCCTGCATGCAAGGCACACGTTACCCCTCCCCTCGACCTTCTGGCTAGAAGAACCCTTCCAAGAAATCTCGTAAATGTTGACTTGTTTGCCCTGTGTTGTTTGCGCAAGCAGGGATCCTTGTTGAATGTGGAGACAATGTCGAATAGAACTTTGAGAAGTACGCCACCAGACGGAACCTTACCTACATACAGCTTTCGTGGCCTAAAGGGGGAAGGCTGGCGGGAAAATCAGGGCACGTTTTTAGTCCTTGGATGTGAGGGGAGGAGGTCGATTGTGTGGACCCACTTCGATCAATTTTCCGACGAACGGAACGGGTTGTAGGATTGTGTGATCGCTAATGGCTTTTCCATTTGTCTCGTCCCATTTCCAGTCGAGAATATGGTTTGAAGAGCGGGAGCTTAAATGACATGTTTTACATTATTATGTAGAGGCGGACCCTAGATTTTATAAGTGATGTCACGATCAATTAGCTGCTGATCTTGCCTTTTGGTCGGCAAACTGCGATATACGTTCAAGGCGGTGCATCAAAATTGCAAACGGGAGTATCCCTGCCAACAACCCGATGAATGTGCAATTGTGATATCGAGATGGTCGGAAAACTTACCCCAATCGGGGTGGAGTACGTATACCTGCTTCAGTAGGTACCTGATTTCGAAACCATACACCTGTCGGATGGCTTGTAGTTTAAATGTCTGTTTCTCAACCAAACTCCAACACATGCGTTCCACCTGTACGCTAAAAGATAAATGGAGACAAATTTTGGACTTCTGAGGCTGGATAAATTTCTGAAAAGGCATGGCCTCAAATGCTGGATTTTTTTTAGGACAAATGATGGTATGGTGAACAAAAAACGCTATTATGTTGGCCCTAGGTTATACGTTATAAGTATCAGCCAACAGCATTCAAGGGATGCTGACCAACAGTTGGGACTCGAACGAGAGTTTCTCGGGCCAAGGGAGTCATCTCGCAAACCACAAAGGATATTTTTTTCAAGCAGTTACTTCATATATATCCTGCTAGCCTAGGATAATTCGATTTACTTGGCTCCCATAGGTACTATTTTATCCAATTCTCCTTGTCTATATCGATTCCTCAAAAATCGATGTCTGTGACAAGCTTGCGAGGCCTGGTATTTATGCTCTGCGTTGCTGAGTTGATCTTTTGTTGCAATTCTTGATGTGTTGAGTCTTGGCATTTTTGGTTGCACAGAGTTTTGTTGCTGTGGGAACTGTGGGGACGTCGCACAATAATGCGACTACAACGTCGCGTCGGTCCAGTCTTCGAAACGTTTAAGAATAGACTGATGTAATTTCAAATGAATGCATTTGTTTCTATGAAGTCTATATATCTCTTCAGTTGCAAGATTACTCCAGCACCAGGCCCAGTCTAGATATCCCCAGGCCCAGTTTTCACAGCTAGCAGCGACAGGTACTTACATCCTTTCCGATACTTGAAGGCAGAAAAAGCGGAGGCAAGCACATGGAAGAGTATCCTATTCTAGGATTTTCTCCTAATGACAAATACATTATCATTGGCGATTGGAACGAAGACCGGAAGATCGGCGCTAGCTACGCTTCTTTCGAGCTGCGAGATACTACTACGGGACAAAGTCTAGGTCTATTCGGTATACACCCAGCGGTCGTTATATCAGTAACACATTCCCCAAGTCACGACCTAGTAGCTTCCGCTTCTCTAGATGGAGATATCCAGCTATTCAATATACAAAGAAAACCCTAGCATGAAACAACGGATGAGAATCTTCCTTACCATGTATGCGCTCAGCGGCCCGTGCACCGTAGGTACTCTCCGAATCTGTCTAACGATGACAATGAGCTTTAGGCCGAGACGGCCTTTCAAAAAAACGCTACTTGTATCGCCATAGCATTCTCGCCAAACGGAAAAACTCTCGCTGTCGCTGGATATGACAGAAATATCCAACTATGGGATATAACAACCGGGAAATGCTTCAGATTGCAAAGTTTCCAGCGAAACGGCCGCCGGAAGCATCCTGGTGCTTTCATCGTAGCTAACCATACAAGGATCGAGTTCTCAGATGAAACCGAGATGTTCGTCTGGGGACTCGCCGACTCGAGTCGGATTGTCATCCCCACTGCTTCTGCATGCCCTGATCGCGTGGGGGCTACGGATGCTAGTGAATTGCCAATAGTGGCCAAGGGCTCAATATTCCTTGATTTTGATGGATTGTATGTTCATGGGCGTAAGCTTCTAGATATTCCTACTGCCTATTATCCGATAACCTATGACTACAAAGACGGGTTGTTTGCTATAGGGAGAGATGAAGGCCGAGTGTACTTCATCAAACTCAAACTAGACCACTTATTAGACCCTGTGGCCTGATGGCTTAAAATAATTTTAGCAGATGTTAGATGCATAGCCAAAGTTGCTGCTGGTTGCAAACCTCAGGAGTAAGATCTTTACGCTGATGTTCGTCAATTGAAGATATCATATTCGATTCTATAGACGCGAATAGAGGCTATATTAATCACGGCATCTGGCGCATGCCTCAAAGTTATTCTCAATATTCATAATGAAAATCCTAATCAAAGTATTTAAAACGGCCTCTACCTACAAAGAGGACCTTATTAGGTAACTTACCGAATACCTCGGTACTCACGGATAATGGAGAGAGAGGCCGCTTCATGAATTCACTCCCTCGCCTTTTGCTGTAATTCACATTTTCGCGACTTCGGCAACAACGCTGCGATCTCTTCAAGTTCCATGCTTTCATCCGTGCAAGAATCAGCAAGAGTTATCTTCCCGCACTCCTTGAGCATTTTGGCTGCAAGAATACGTAATTCCATCATTGCTAGGTTTTTTCCAATACAGACTATAGTCACGACTTGTTAGAAAATATATAGCGATCGAAGTTCAATGCAGATTTAAGGAAAGCATGAATCTTTTATTCGACATGAGAGGAGCAACTTACGTCGGGATGCGCCACCGGATGCTAACATGGCCGATTCCATTTCTTTGGTAGCGTTTAACCATCTCTCGGGTTTAAACCTAGAGCAGTCCTTCTGGGAAAAAGTATGACCCAAGTTGTCTGCCACCTTTCGGTACTACCCTTGGTGCTCCAACTGCTGCTGGACCATAGAGCCTTAAGGCTTCTTTAATCGTGGCTGTTAAATAAAGTAGATCTTGTAAACTTGCTGCCGTAAGATCCCAGTCTATTCCTTCTAATTCTTTTACCAACTTTTCGCGCGTGGCGGGGTATCGGGGTATAGCCCATATAAGATCGTCCCCACGAGAGCAGTGGTTTGGCTACCCACGAGGGGCATAATCCCCGCTTCATCTCTCAGTGTCGTTGGACCCATTCTGTACTTAGCATCTGGGTTCTCCGTATTAGAGAGTAATTTCGAAAATAATGTCGGGCGGGAGTTTCCATCTTTAGAATTCTCGAGTCCTTTTCGAAGTTCGTTTAGACACATGTCGCCGTATCCAGTGATGCGGTTGTTACAACCTAAGAACCATTGGACTTTGGGGTGGGGGATGTAGCTTAGGAGGTATTCGATGAATTTGAGGGCGGGGATTTGACCGCGGGCACTGAAAATGATGACGGCGCCGAAAAGGCTTTGGACGAAATCATTCAGCTGGGCGAAGCTTTATAGTTAGTTCTAAATTAATTATCAGGGTTGTAAAGTCGGAGTGTTTAATATCGTCCTTTAAGGGGCGAATGAAAAACATACGCCTCCATCCTGTACTAATCCAAAATCCTTCCCATAACAAACCTCCCAATAATATCCGTCCCCACAAGTTGAAACCAAGGAAGAATATCCGTTGTTCCCTTTTCTTCCAACTCCGACTTGATTTTGAGAACACATGCGTTTATATGTTTCTGTACTATAGGTTCCATTGCTTTGAGATTTGTGTTTGAAAACCCCGTTCCGAAAGTTTTCCGACGATAGGCGTATTCGCTGTAGCCTTCGAGCGCAATCATGGTATCGAGGGGAGTTAACATGCTGCGGAACCAGGGTGATTTGTTGAGGGGGTCGGATTGAGAGTGGATGGCTAGAGCGGAGGGGAGGTCTGCGACTGCGACTTCGGTGGGGGATATTCTGACGTATGGACCTCTGATATGGAAACTATATTAGAGTTCGGGATCTAGGTATACCCTTCTTTCTTTTGCGATGTCTTACCATATTTGCGATGTAGCTCGTGAATTGCGAATGTCTTGTCGCGTGTTAGGTATCTTAGGTTTAACCATAACCCTGAGATAATTGCATACCAAGGTCCAGGGAATTTTGCGAGCGGTGAGAAGTAGAGATGGTAGATCACATTGATGATTAAGCATAGAAGTAATATTACTAGTGTTACGAGTATTAATTGGTGAACTGAAAAGGATGTCAATGACATCCAATCCAATACGGGTTTTGCCATAACGGCGAGCAAGTTTCAGAGTCGTTGTTTTAAGGATAAGAAGGTCGGACAAAGCATGTACAGTCCTGGGTCTTCGCCTTTAAATTTTCACGGAATTCCTTCATGGTATACAAGAAACCAAACCTCGCATTATCATATCTGGAGCTGGAGGTGGGTGGCTTCAGCTTAGATATCCTGCCAAAGCGGCCTGAGCTCAAGGATTTTCCAGATCGATCTTAACCTTATAATATATTTCAGAAGGTTTCTCAACAACAAGCCCCGATGCCGCAAAAGATAGGACCAGCTAATTATCTAATGGGGCGCAGCATTGGAATGTGGTCATGCAATGCATCATGCATGCGCGAGCTGCAGAAATCTATGCTCGACGGCACGATAGCTTTCGTTGAAAAGAGGCGTTTAATTCTTGCTGACGTTCGGGATTTTGCGATATTTAAATTTGAAGCGAGAACCAATAACGATATTGACGTTTTGAATGTGTTACGTAACACGAGGTGATCTTTATATCAGTTGAAGACTTGGAATATTAATCCGTCATTTCTGTATCTTAGATGTTTCTTCTGGCTACTATACATATGGTTTGTGCTTCTCGCGGTTGTGTCTAATTATCTCTCTCGTAGGCTGTTATGAACTAATCCAAAGTGGGTCTGTGGGTCCTGCCTGTATCCCACCCTCGCTTAGGAAGAGATCGATCATAGACTGGGCCGATTTTGATCGAACACCCTCTTCATAGTCATGAATAATAATACAATGCACTCATATGTGCCGCGCGGGGTTCGGCTTGGGCAAGAAGTTACATTTTAGAGAATAAATCTGATGCCGACATGTCGAAAACAGATTTCCTATATCTCGACTTTGGTACATAAGTGAAGGGTAGACTTGGAAAATATAAAAGCTCGCAGGAAACTTGAACGCACAGTTTTCGGGTCCGGTAGCATATGCTAGGTCGTAAAATTTGTCAATTTGTTAGCCTCGGCTGAACTGAGGTCAGCATACATAGCAGTCTCGATATCTTGAAGCCAGGTCAACACAAGAAGCTGGAAGGGCCACCAAGATTTGTGAAAAGTGAGGGTTAAGGGAAAGTGTCACCAGGCTGAATAATGTAGAGTGTGTTCCTAATCCTAATTCCTAGAATTGCTCGTAAAGAAATGTTGGGCCTAGCATCGTTTTAGGAACTGGTTCCCCCCAAAAAGTGTTGTCGTGTTATCCTACTGAGTTTGTCCAGAACTGGCTTTTTTGGTCCCAGGCTCGTTCCGAATTCCCTTGGTGAATTTGTGAAGAAGTGCTAAGGAATCTACCCCGATGTCATGCCAGACTAAGTAACTATCAGTTTGACGGGCGGTGCATTCACTGGCTTGTCTGAGTATATGCGGATGCAGGGTGGAACTGAGTCTTGTATGGTACACACCGGTACGACATGCACCTTTTTGGGCGTCTACATATTGCATTGGTGTTCGGTTTCATCTGAGCCTTTTGGTATGGATTTTGAAACAAGAAACACTAGGCCAGTTGAAAGGCTAGTGAATAAAATGATAGTTATAGGGTACGAAGCATGATATCTCGAGATGTAAACGATACGAGTGAGCCCAGCTTCTCTATCACCGTTATTATCTAACTGCTAATTAAAATTTCCTCTTTGGCGCTCCTAGTAATATATCCTGGGGGTTGGAGGCGAAAGCATGAAATGTGGATGATCATGAAATAGTCAAATGCTCCGTCAGAGTCAACGTCGCTTAACAGGACAACCAAATACTTATTCTCGTGATTTTGGTATTGGTAATCGCCCCCGGTCGATTCGACGACTTACAACCGTCTTCAAACAAAACCGTTGGTGACATCTGTGGTATCTCATATGCTAAATATAGACCCCTATAGTTAAAATAATATACAACGGCTATCATGAAGGCAAAATGAAAAGAGTGTCGGAAGTTAGCCGGAAATCACGATCGTAACCAGGAATTTTGCAGGAAATTGGATAGCCAGGAAGATGAGAGGGCTTGGAAGCCCTTGGACTGCCTCCTCCGCAATTTCTTGGGAAGTTGAAGTCTCGATTGTGGTAGTTTGTTATGGATTGTTTCAAAGGGAAGACCCCTTTTTCAAGGCTGAGGCTGGCGTGTTGGGCTGGCGTTGACCTGGCTTGGCATCTCCAGATTAAATTGGCCGCTCTTCCGGCTTCTTCTCCTTCTTCTCCCTTCCCTCTTAACATCAACATCATCAGTCTGTCCATCGACATTATTTCTTCTCTCGTTCTATATTTGTAATCGGCTTCGACACACTCCTTTATATTGATAGCCATTTTTATTTTTTACCGTCGCCCTTGCAGTAATTCGCGTTCGTTGTTGATTTTTACCGTCAGTAAATCTTAAAATTAAGAATCGATAAAACCTAACTTCAGCTGGTCTACAATACTCTCTTTTTCGACGATTCTTTCGTTTCATCATTTACTCCTCGAACCCCAACCTGCAATATCGACTTTTATCACCTACTTACTACGACGTATACACGCTTTTGAGAGAAAATAAAACATAAACAACATGCTCGGAAAGAGTCTACTTCTCGCCGCGGTAGCGGCTCTGTCGGCAGTCAACGCCCAGAACGAATACTTGGGCTTCAACTACGGTGCTGCCAAGGCTAATGGCCAAGTTAAGGTCTACGATGACTTCTTGGAGGAGTTCGAACTTGCTCAGAAGCTTGCTGGCACTAACGGCAAGTTTAGCAGTGCCAGATTGTACACCATGATTGTAAGGCCTATAGTTCAGAGTGTTTCTTTGACGAATATGGATATACTGACTTGGGTGTGTGCTTTGTAGCAAGGTCCAAGCAAGGACGACCCAATCGACGCCATCGAGGCTGCTATCAAGACTAAGACCACTCTCTTGCTCGGAATCTGGTGCTCCGTGCCAACTGAACACGTCACCAACGAAATCAACGCCCTCTTGAAGGCCATCAACAAGTACGGCAAGGACTTCACCGACCTCGTCGTCGGTCTCTCCGTCGGTTCTGAGGATTTGTACCGAAATTCCGTCATGGGAATCGAGAACGAGTCCGGAATCGGTGCCGAACCATCCCAGCTTGTCACCTATATCAACATGGTCCGAAAGGCCCTCGCCGGCACCACACTGAAGTCCGTGCCAATCGGTCACGTCGACACCTGGACCGTCTGGGTCAACGGCTCTAACAATGCCGTTACTGAGGCTTTGGACTGGATCGGTTTCGATGCCTACCCTTACTTCCAATCCACCATGGCCAACTCGATCGAAGTCGCCCCACAATTGTTCTGGGAAGCCTATGAGGACACCCGAAAGGCTACCGGAAAAGAGGTTTGGATCACTGAAACCGGCTGGCCCGTCGCTGGCAAAGATATGAACCTCGCCAAGGCAAACACCAAAGACGCTCAAACATACTGGAATACCGTCGGTTGTGCTATCTTTGGAAAGTACAAGACTTGGTGGTACATGCTCCGTGATGCCGACCCAACCCCACCAGAGACCGAATTTGGTGTCGTCGGTGCCGATTTGAAGCCTTACTATGATCTTAGCTGCAAGAACGCCAAGCCTGTCCCAAGCCCTGTTGCCTCTACCAGCACTGCCGCTCCTTCTAGTACCGCTGCCCCTTCTAGTACCGCTGCTCCTAGCACTGCTGACCCATCTACCCGAGCTCCTGGTATGTCTACTTTATCTCCATCTTCTACAATTGAAAGCTCTGGATTTAACACGGTTGCTTCAATTTCCACAGGCACCACATTTGAAGTCGAATCATCCACACGTGGCTCGTCCGGCTCCCCAACCAACACCGCCGAAGGTGCTGCTGAAACCACCGACATCGACGTTCCATCCTCTGGTTTCGCCGTCAAGGCCACCATCGGATTCGTCGCTGCTCAAGCCATTGCCGCTGCTTTCTTCCTTCTGTAAAAACCCTTCGCCCCTGATAATATGATACTGGTTTGTATAGGGAGATAGCGGGTGTATGATTTTTTTTATATTTTGTACAAAATGGCTATGCATTTCGGATTTTAGCATCGCATGTGGAAAACTTCATTGTGTAATAAAATAGACTCGACATTGTTTATATTTTTATTTTTCGATTGGCGTCGTATTCGCTACATATTCTTTCTTACAACGTTTTTATGGTGCCACGCTATGTTTCTTGACAGTTGATCTAAAACCTGCATCGCGGGCTTGGTTTGCGGTCGGATCTCGCTTACACCCGTTCCCTGCCCCTCCGGCTGAAGTCTGGTTGAATCGACATCTTGTCCGACATCGAATGCCAGATTCGAATTCCCCCAAACAGCATCGCAGATATCGATGCGACTCGAGCTTCGAGTTAACTTCCCTCAGCTGCCCACCCTGCGTTCGAACAAAGCTAAGAGCTCTCAAGTTTCCAAGTTTCCAAGAGGGCGGCCCACCAGGAGCTCCATCAATTTCTGAGATTTCTCATTGGACCATCATAAAGTTTTCTTGCAAATTAGCGGCAGCTCATAAGAAATCGAAGCGAAATTTTCACACATCCCTGCTGCCGTCTTTCACGCCAACCTTCTTGCTTTGCACAGAAACCTGGAACTTAGTAATCTGTGAAACTGGTAATCTCTGATCGAGATTCGCATTCAGGGCTAGCGGCTGGCGCGCAAGAAAATGCCAATAACCACAAAAAACCAGCCGCTTCCCCTCTTTCTGTTCCCGGGTTTCTAAATCCTTGATACGCTTTTGATCTCTCCTTCCTTCTTCTTCTTTCTGTCCTCTTCATTAAACAATCCGGAATTTTGGATTCCCATATATCTTTCTCATTAACGGAAGCAAAAAAAAAACACTTGATTGAACCGCCGCCAAAGTCGACGGTATTCATCGCCGTCGCACCATCATTCAAAGATTCCTAGAATCACTTGATTCAACCTTGTTATTGGTCCCAAGGTTAAAAAAACAAATTACAGTTTTAAAGCATATAATTAACAATATTTTTCTGGTATATTGATACCGAATACGATAATCGACAATGGTCGCGACTGCCACTGCGGAGTCGTCCATTGGCGTGGCGCCAGAGCCAGTCGATGATAGAGATCGATTGGATTCGAAGTCACCTGCGACGGTCGCGCCAGATACGGTTGCGGATGATTCATCTGAGGGAACGCAGAAAAAGTCGTTCTTTGGGTTTTATACTTCGAAGAGGTTTTGGATTACGTTGGTGATTGGGTATGTTCTTTCTGTCGCGTATGCATATTTTCAAGTAGAGGTTTTTGTTAATGAAAGTGGTGATTTAGACAAATTTTAGCCCTATGTATCACGAGTACGAATACCTTTACAACGCTGCTGGTCGATGCGGGTACTAGTTTTCCGGCGTTCCAGACGTTCATCAATTACTGTCTTCTCAACCTCTGCTACACGGGTTTTACGATTTATAAGGAGGGGTTTAAAGGGTGGCTTAAGATCGTTTGGAAGGATGGGTGGAAGTGTATGTTTCCTACCTCTTAAACTCCTTCTCAATATATAGCACTAATATATTTGGCAGATTTCTTACTAGCCTTCTTCGATGTCGAAGGCAACTACTTCGTCGTCCTTGCCTACAGCTACACCACCATCCTCTCCGCCGAGCTAATAAACTTCTGGGCCATAGTCGTCGTCGTTATTCTCTCTTTCCTCTTCCTCCGCGTTCGCTACCACTGGTCACAAGTCCTTGGAATCTTAATATGCTGCGCGGGTATGGGAGTTCTTATCGGGAGTGATAAACTCCAGGGAGGGGATTTTCATAATGCTGCTGATGTACTAAAGGGGGATTTGTTTATGCTTCTTGGAGCGACGTTTTATGGTTTCAGTAATGTAACCGAAGAGTTTTTTGTGTCGAAGACGCCGTTGTATGTGGTGATCGGGCAACTAGGGTTTTGGGGGATGATGATAAATGGAGTACAAGCCGCGATATTTGATAGGGAGTCGATTAGGACGGCGGTGTGGAATGGGAAGGTCGCGGGGTACCTTATCGGTTACAATCTCGTCTTATTCATATTCTACACCGTCACACCAGTCCTATTCCGACTTTCCTCCGCGGCATTCTTTAATATTTCCCTCCTGACCGCGAACTTTTGGGGATTGATTATTGGGATTAGAGTCTTTGGGTACAGGGTGCATTTTTTGTACCCCGTGGCTTTCGTGTTGATTATGGTGGGGTTGATTGTTTATTATGTTATGGATGCTAGTGGAATTGGGGATGATAGTGTCAAGCCGTGGTTGGGAGAGGACCAGGAGGGGGGACATGAGGGGATTGGAACGGCAAAGAGGAGGATGAGGACGAGGGTTGGGAGGGGGGTTGGGGCTAGTGCTGACGCTTGACTTGGACGCTGGGGGTTTGGAGGTGATGTGATGGTGTAGTATGGGCGTGAAAGACGGGCAATATACCTAATCAAGTAGTCGACATACCAAAGTATATGTTCGATTAGCTAAGCAATATACCATGTAATGTTAGTCTTGTCACCGGACCCTATGTAATACATACTCTCCCAATCTCTGTTTTTCCACTAGACTTTTCTTGGGAGATATAGTATGTCGTACAACTAACCCTACACTAGGTTAACTTTTGTAGTATGATCAGCCGCTAGTTAATGATACGGTAGGAGTATTTTCAAGCACATAATATTCAAGTATTATTTACCAGTACGAAGTATAGTTGGTATTAATTCGGCTTTGTTGCCTTGGCTATTCGTGATACGTATATATATGCTAGAGTGATTCTGATTTCTGAAGTCGTTGTTAGTACCCCTTACGCTTTTTTGCTGATAAGAGAAATGAATAAAACCAAGGTTATAGAATAAATAGGACCTTTTGAAATATTGATGAGGATACTTTTGTTACTGCGAACATTTATATCAATGGTGGACATATATTGAGCGAAGGTAAACGGCTCCTAAACCTTGTACACTGTCAAACCAAGGCGCTTTCTTGAGGATATAAATGCAATAGTAGGGGTATTGGTTCATTGTATTGTATTACAGAGAGCGGCGTTATCGATATGATAGGTTTCTCTTCGTCATGAATCTGAATGTGGTGATCATGACGAGAGAAGTTATTGGCTTTGAGTTATTCACGTTGAGGGCTCTAGTGAAAGGGATCAAGGTTTACCCATAGCTTAACCATATTCCTACTTAAGCGCCAAGCCGCTGGGGATATCCAAACAAATAATGCATCATCGCATCAAATCTATATCTCATAGAAGCTAAATCCCTAAAACCTCATACAGGAAACGGATTCTATTTGTCCCTTATTTTCTTTGGTAGGTTCGCCAATATTTGATCGATCGCTTCTCTTCCTGGCCGTATCCTCACCTTTCTTTCCCAGCCTATTGAATTTTCTGAGACGGCTGCGATAATCCTGCTTCTTTAAGACGATAAATTCAACGTATTTCTTCTGATAGGAAGATGTATGCGGTAGTAGGTGTCGGACAATTGTCACAACATAGTATTTTTTCAATTACCCTTCTTCATGAGCTGTGACAATAACCTTGAATTGGACGGCGTTAAATCCTAGAAATCTAGATCACGTCATCGGTTGACACTTCGTTAATATTTTCGATTTTCCGCAGCCTTCACCTCCTCCAATCATAATCGGAAACCTCCACCACGGCGGCGATACCTACACCGTAGCCTGGAACCGCGAAGAAAACCCCTGCGACGCAGCGAAAGTCCGAAACAAAGATCCCGCAAACCCATGTAACATCAAATTCGATGTTAAAGATTACTCAGCCGCGACTTTGGAAGGGTGTGGTGGACCGTTATGGATTAATGCGGATGGACAGTTTAAGCATAATTGTAGGGAGGATCGACAGTTTGTACCGACGTTTTGTGCGAATCCGGGCGGTGGGTTTGGGCTGGATCAGGTTTTTAGGATTCATCAGGGATATATTTGTGAGTAGTTATAAGAGATGGAGATGAGGGGGGGGGGGGATTTGAGATTGAGGGCTTGTTGGTCATGGTAGACCGTGGGTTTGGCTATTGAACGAGTTCGTGGCGAAAAGTAGTATGTGGATGGGGGGGTTATACTGCTTTGTATGTCTTTATTTTTACGGTTTGTATTTGTAAGGGGTCGGTGGTTTTCTTTCTCAAGGTGTATTAAATAGAAAATTAAGAGCAATCACTCTTATTCTCCAACCTACGTCACTGATATTTGTAATGGTGATACGGGAACGGTAAAATCTCTTGCGTAAATGACTCTTCAGTTCAAGGGATATCATATACTGGCGGCAATGATAGAAAGAAAAAGAAAAAAACTAAATATAGGAAGTAGCGAATCCGCATCTACGTGAGTGCTAATAACCGCAAAACATGATCAAGCCGGAGATATTATAAAAGAAAAAGTGATAGCTGGTAAGACGGAAGAAGACATCGTTTAATGCCACTCCTCGGGTCCAAAGAATCCCTTCTCCGGAACACCTTGCTGGATAGCAGTACCCTGCACATCCATAGTATTAAGACCAACAGTATTACCCCACCATATTGGAGGTTCAGTGTTGGTCATAGAAAGTGTCAAGAAGATGATGATTGTGCACAAAGCAAGGCCTACATCCAAACCAGCGGATGTGAGGTAATTGTAATTCGCCCACCATCCGGAGAATCTCTTTCGGATGTGGTGGTTGAATACATACCCGACGATACCCCATGCGAGATAGTTGAGGGGAGTGGCGGGAGGGATAAGACCGGAACCAGAGAAGATAACCGGCCAGTTGACGTATCTGAGGGAGCTCTTGGGGAACCTGCGGGTGAGGAAGTAGAAGATTACTGGAGTGAGAGCACCGATGAGGAAGAACCACATGAGTCCAGAGTAGATCTGACCGGGTGAAAACATTCTTGCGGGACCGATAACACCCCATACGATGGAGGCGTTGAAGAACACAGTGGCGTTGGGGCAGGTGAAGTGATTAATCGCGGCCTTGGTACAGATACCATCGATAGCACCGAGAGCCCAGTACATGACAGCGACTTGAACAACGGAAGTCCACATTGCGGCGGTAACCTGAGCCCAGAACATAGTTCGTGGTGGGACCTTCATGTAATGACCAAGTTTGAGACCTTGAGTAAAGTTGAGGGATTGAGACATGGTAATGTAACCGTATGTCTTGAACATCATCATGGCGATTGGACGTCCGGGTGTCATGTAACCGATGATGAATTCGGTGATGACGTTAAGACCGATTTGGATGTTGGTGACGGCCTGGATCATACCGACTGGGACGAGCCAGATAATGGCGATGATGATGGAAATCAAGAACGCCCACCATTCCAAACCGGTGTTGAAGGCCAAAGAAGCAGTAAGACCCAATCCTAGCATCACAAAGAAGAAACCAAGGTACCACCAATCCGGGGAATCCTTATACTTCTTCATGAGCTTCATGTGGATATCGTCCTCTTGGTTTCTGGCTGCCTTCATTCGTCCATAAATCTCCTTTCCGTGATAAAGGGCAGTATGAACAATGACGGCTGCGATGGCGGCGAAAGAGAGACCATATGACATGGCGAAGGTGGTTGACAGGAAGAGAGGAGAGTAGGATTCGTATTTCGCAACATCAAGGCGATGGTTCTCGTCAAGAATTCGAGAGACGTTGTATGGCTGGGCGGTGTTGTCATAAGATCCAGAATCAGAGATTGGAAGGTAAGCAGAGTACCAAGCCCCGCTGTAATGGATACCCATGGTAATGAGGACGTAGAAGAATACGGTACCAAAAACGGTGTTTCCGATAGCGTGCCATGGTGGGATAAGTGGAGATCCAATATATCCGGCAATCTGAGTCCAGTCGAAAGTGATTGGAACGAGAGAGACACCGGTCCAACCGCCGAATAGCTGGTTTACGATAACATTGTTCGGGGCGATGAAAGTGGGGAAT
Organism: Arthrobotrys flagrans; assembly: GCF_004000055.1. Lineage (NCBI taxonomy): Eukaryota > Fungi > Ascomycota > Orbiliomycetes > Orbiliales > Orbiliaceae > Arthrobotrys > Arthrobotrys flagrans. Next base: position 4,486,942 of record NW_027137556.1, read on the forward strand.
GCGAAGACGCTGAGGGCCTGGAAGAGCCACCCAGGAATCCAGTACCAGCAAAAGGCGCCGATAAGGACGTATAAAAAGAATTTGTATCTGGAAATGCTCCATCCGTTGGCAGCGGTTGGGACAGCCTTGGAGTGGTCGTGTAGCGCATAGAACAGGGATGTGTTAACCAAGTTGGCAGGCCAAATCATGGCGGCTGGCCAGACTAAGAAACGACGGCACAATCCAGCGAGACCGAATCCAAGACACTGGGTGGAAAAAGTAAGGAGTAGAGCAAAACCCCAACCATAATCGAAACCGTATCTGGCAATTTGGGCAAGCAAGATATCAGTCGAATAGGCGGCACCACCACCGAAGGAGACATTGGCCATGACCACGGAGATGACATGTTCCTTCATGTTAAAGGGACCCGGGACAAAGGACCACTCCCGACCAAAGGTTGTGAACTTTTTCTTTGGCATGACGATATCCCAAGCGCGACCCATTGGATAAGCCAACAACTGGGTAACGATAGAGGTAATGAGAATGGATGGCGCTCTCATTGAAAACAACATGTTGATACCGGAGAGAAGAGTGGCAAGGAACAAACCAATGACCCATGCACGGATGGTGTTACATGGGACATCCTCGTCGTAGTTTCGGACAGCCGCTCGCACTTCGAGATATGGAGAGTCGTCTTCGGTGCTCTCAACAATCGCTTGCTCCTTTTCCACATCGTGGCTGGCTAGCGCATTGCCGAGTTCGTCAAGCTTCTCAGTCGGATAGTTTGGGTCGTACTGGTGAGAACTGTACACTTGAGAAGCACGCCTCTCGGCGGGGTCAATCGCATCGTTACCAGACGCCGTAGCGTCGGTCGACCGACCCCCAATCGAGTTTCTGAGGTTTCGAAGCATCTTGGCGGTATATTAGTACAGGTTATCCCTGTCTCTCAATTGATAGAATGAGAGACTTTAGTTGCTTTCCATAGAAAAAGATGGAAAGAACTATAAGATGGAAATGCACTTCTCGAGGTGTGAGCGAAGAGACAGGTTCTTAGAACTCTTGGGAGGAAAACTTCTGGTTTCTTATATACGCATTCCAGAAACCACTTTGGGAAGGCAAGATTCTCCATCCCGTTATCGCTCACATAATTGAAGGAGGACAAGGGTAGTCTAGGAATTGAGACTTCTGGGTTTGGAGGTTCCAGATGAATTCTAGCGTGGGTGGAGAGCGGCGAAACTGACTATTAGATAATGTTGCACTCTTACATTTGTGCGACATGCCTGGGAATTCCATTGGACTTGTAGTGTTATTGTAACGGTAGAGCAGAGGCTAACCAACAATCGGAGCAAGCATGCGCTTTCTCGAGCGATGGTCAGGCAGATATCTCAGCCCGTGATAGTTGGCCAGCATATTCCACAGGGTTTCTTCCAATTGACATTACCAACAGGGGCAGGGGTATATGTTCCTATTAGGAAAGACCGAAAGGCGACGGAATCAAAAGTAAAAAAGATTCCCACAAGAAACACTGCCGACGATGTTTTAGCTTCTGGGAGCGATAGCTAGCTTCGTGATACGGAAGATGGGCTCTCATGATACTGTGATTATCTGACAAATGGCTGGGCTCTGTGGAACGTTTTAATGATGCCCCAGCCCTGTCTTTCATGACAATTGTCTGCTACCATTCCAAGGCTGGCAGCTTTGTCGACCATTAAATTCGCACGAACGGTTTGAGGCGGATGGATTGAAAAAAGAAGAAGTACGTTTCAAGATAAGAATCGCCCCACACTGCATGGTATTACGCCTTTTGACAGACATGAATGCGCTGATTGAGCATGATGTCTAAGTCGCTTGATTTCGTGATTTCTCAACACAGACAGTCCAGAATCTGTTGTAATTTTTGGATCGCCCATCCATTCCAGAACAGGCGAAATCCAGGCAGCGGAGTGGCAACTTCAACCAATAAAAGGTGCTGTATACACTCCAGGTCAGCTTCTTCATTCGAAACTTGCAAGGTTTGTAATACCGCATGAGATCTCATAAAAGGAGCCACCGGAGTATCGGCAACTTGAAGGTGTCGGATTTCTCACACTTGGCCAGGCTGGGCAAGAGCTTAAATCAGCTTAGCTATATCCCCAAGATGTCCTGCCGACCTTGGAGGAACTGGGCAGCCGGATGCCAGGCCCATCATTGTTGGAAGCGAAGGCAGGACTTCGAAGAATCGGGGATTGCAGATGAGGTCGTCAAAGCTTGATCGAATAGTTCTGTTATCTAGGCAGCAGTCCGCTCACCATGCAACAGGTACATGTATAGTACATGTACTGCCCATACATTTTCTGTGGAATCCTGTACCAGAGTGGCGACAAAAGCTGCCAAACGAGATTAAGACATCGATATCATTGGTTGGTGTGTCCCAAAGTGGAAGCTGCCGCAATTGGTCTAGCATTTACAAGAAGGGCCAGTATGAAAGAACCCTGCGCTAACAAACGCTGCAGTCTTGCTGGCAGATATGGGAATAGATATCGATCGAACGGCACCAGGAACTTCGAACTCATGAGCGGTAACGCACGGCCCAATTGGCGGTAGTTCCCGTACGCGTAATGCAATTCCTCCCCTTCTCGTAAGACATCGCTGGGACGTCTTCGGGACCTTGTTGCGGTGGTCATTGCAGTGCGGCGGGGTGAGGAGAAAATCGGACCGGCTTAAACTCCAGTTTCTGTTCTGGTTACAAATAACACAGCTGACAACACAACACATCCGTCTGGATTTCTGGGACAACGTTTCAGTTCACTAAACACCTTGTCAATACCCTTGCTAAGCGCCAGTTCGTCTGGGTAACCCATGCCATTATTCGCCTGGGATTTCCTCCGATGCATGTATCATATAATATTCTTACTTGATCCGATTCTTATCTTTCGGCTGCCGGCTGGTGCACCGTATCCGTGGCATGCTCCCCACGCGTGAGGCTTCGAGGCCGACAACACCACCGGATCATACATAAGTCAGGAACATAGGTCATTTGGGATCAAATACGAAGGGTTTTATTGTCCACATGCCTACTTGCCCTTTTGGTACTGTTTGTAGTGGTATCAAGGAGCGGATTGACGCCAGTTGATTTGGGATTGACAAAATCGGCCTCGACCTCCCCACCAGTCAATTATATTGGATATCTCCCTGCGAATAGCTGGATCCATCGAGCGATGTACATGTAGGCCTCTCGACCTTCACCTAATATATTTGAAAACTAGGACTACGGTGCTCTTCGGGAGCAAGTTATCTAGCTCGACAAAACCATGCCATCTTTTGGCTTCCGTCCTTCTTAATTCCGCAGTGATGAGATGGCTAGTTGTTTCTATAAAAACAGCCTTAAGTACCATCTTTCATTAGTTTCGAATTAATTTGGCGTCTGAAGTCCCTTGACCACATTTGAACTTCAGAGCAATGGTGCCTATGAATACCATGGAATTGGGATTCCCAGTGCCAAAGTTGCTGAAGATAACTTATCTTGATATCTGATTCCATATTCCAAAAAAAGTCATATTTAGACGGGAGACCGTCCATGTGAGTTAATCTGAGGTTTAGTATATTACCGCCTACCAATTTCAATCCTTTGGAGTGTTGGTGCCTGTTCCTGCTCCATCGAGTGACTGAGGGCAGTTTTTGACTGGCCGTGCTAATTGAACCCATGGGTCAGTATCCTTATGCTCGACCCTGGCCGGTTTTATTCCTTAATGGGATCCGCCACACTGATTTCAACAAAAGTCTTGAAATTTTTTCTGTGCACTTGACATTTGATAATAACTGAATCGATTCTGGATATAAACTTAGATACATTACTTTTCCAGTGAACAATTAAGGTGGCAATATTCGCCTATCTACAAGACCAGCGTCCCGGAATGGATCTACCTCCAAGTATCCGAAACGGTCGCAGTCGAAGCACATGTTGGAACGGTGTAAGAGCGATTTGGATCACTCTCCCAAGTAACGGTCGATCCGCTCTTCTTAATATATTTGTATGTGAAAGAGGTACCTGCAGGAATATTGACAGCTCCAAACCACAATGGATTCGAACTACTGTATTGCGATGCGGAAAGAAGGATAGCGTTTGCGGTATTCCAGCTTCCGAGTTGAGAGATTGAACCGACGACATAGACATCTTGACCAGTGGTGGTGGTAACGAGCTCTTTGAAGGTAACAGCGACAGTCGACGGGCAGGCGGATGCCGTAACTGTTTTTGTCACTGTTGCAGCCCCTGAGCAAGCAGTTAAGGATGTCGTTGTTGAAGTGCTGAGGGTGGTGGAAGCTTTGGAAGTGGTGGAACTCACTGTGCCACCGGACGGAAGAATGGCGATATCCGCGCAGTGTAGATAAACTTGTGCGGTTTGGAAAGAGTTCCACTTGAACGAAAGCAGCGTGTGACTGGAGACATAGTTTGGAATCTTGATTTTCTTCGTAACAGTGTAGCCACCCGCAATGCTAGTATAGCACGAATTAAGCGGTGCCCCATCGACGCCCTGACACCTACCACTTTCCCATCCTTTGCAAGTGAACCAGTCATTCCGGTAGCATGCCTGACCCTGCTGACAATCAGGTGAATAATCGCAAGTCTGCCCGCTGACGTCTTTGCAGCTTAAAATGCCTTGTTCGAAACAGTCTTCCGCCGCTTCCTTTTCAGCTTCCGTAGGAGTATAGTTAGGGTCCAAGAATTTATCCACAAGGGCTTGGTCTTGGCAGATACGGTAGGTGAACATTCCACCGTGGTCGCCGTTATTATCGACGCACCACTGGACAGTGATGACATCGCCTTCGGTGTAGGTAGCGACCGGTGCGTTACCCCAGGCACTCCCTGGTTTGTTGTAATCAACACTGACACGGGCGTTGTATCCGCATGGACCGCTTCGACCGACGCTGGCGGCGTTGAGGTCTGGCCATGCGGTAACGGGTTCAAGAATGGAGCATTCGGGACAAGTGTCAATACCGGCCTAGTATAATATTAGCAATTGACCCAGTCAAACTCCAGTTTCTGCGTTCATCGCGATGGGATGAGTTTAAGGTATAGAAAATTTTAGCTTACTTCGCTTCCAAGACGAGTACGACTCTTAGGAATAGTCAAATATCCGTGGCCGCTAACCAACGTCGCCAGTGCGAGTGTGTTTAAATAGTGCGAGACTTTCATGTTTGTGGATAGAGGCAAGTTGAGACTTGGCGTACTGTATAGTATTGTAATATAGAAGCTAGGCTTTGCGGCTTTGAAAACGATTGTACCGCTGGCTTGCCTTGGATACCTCTTCTGGTATAATCGGATTGTTCAACGACATCCACAGCTCTTATATAGAGCTTCCGAGGACTAGAATTCTAGAAAAGTTCTTTGGTTTCATCGCCGCCGGCTCCGTATCCGGCATCAATCTTATCGATAGCCTTACCATCTTCACCATCGATGTACCCCGGGTGACGGTAATCACCTTAAGTTCAGATGATCCGATTCTTCACCCCACGGCTTGGAAAGCTTGGCCATTTGGTGGAGCGAAGGCATGACGGAACCGCCTGCATATCAATATTTGCCCTGCGTCTCATTTTCCCATCTTCCTCCACTTATTTAATCCGTGGTAGTGATCGGACGAAAATGTACCTACTTCAACTAGTTTCAGTTCTGAAGAAACAATATGTGCACATGCATATATAAAGGCCCGAACGAGCGACGGTGTGCTGAGTCATGTCATAGCGTTTGCGGGGTCTCCAGGATTGATCCAGGAACCCTCGGTCTGCTGATTTATGTTGCGCATCGACAATAGTATGGGGCCATGGCTTAAAATCTTTTGTGAATTACCCCTGCATATATGCATATCGTTGTGTTTGAGAAAATGACCTTGTGACGCGGGGAAGCTCCGGCTTGCCGACTCGGAAATGCGACAGGCGACTACGGGGCTCGGAGGACGGCTTTATTTAGGCTGGAATTTGAGGCTAGTTAGCTTTTAGACACCTGAAGATTTAATATATATTCTCCGAAAGCGTCCTTTCTACTCAATTTGCAGTTCCGGGTCAGGCCTTCCCTATTCTATCATTGCATTCTTGGCTCTCCTATTAAAACGGGGCTTATGTACTATGCAGTTACCATGTTTTTATCAAAAAGTACCTGATGTAAGTAATTTAGTACCTGTTACCGAAGAGCATCTTTCTACAATCTCTAGATTTAACACACATGAAAGAAGCGGCCTTGGTTATTGGTTGGAAGCCTGCGACCATCAACGTGCACTGTATGGGCAGCTAGGAGTGCTGTTAGGGGTTGCTAGAAATCGCTTGGAAGTGTTGCGGTGCGGCTTGTCTTGCGTCCACTTTTCCTGGACAAGCCACTGGGCAACTTAGCGTGATCATGAAGGTCCAAGCACATATTTGCAATTCAACAACCATTTTCGCTCCTTCTCAGTTATATCGATTTAAAAATCGGCCATCCACTCACACGATTATAAAGCATTGCGCAATATTCAGACCAACTATTGGACCCACATTTTTTCCTCCCCAACTTCATGCCATCGGGTAGCATCCTGTTGTATTTTGTGTGTTGTTATGCAGTCTGGCCCGGCCGGGCAGTCGGGACAGATTTTGACAGGTCTTCACCTAAGTGTCTTATGATATTCTAGAGTCATTTGACGGGCTTCTATTTCTAGAATCGACCCACCAAGGCCCGCCTTGAAAACGAAGTTGCGACGGCGATTTTTTAAGGCAGTTGCCCACGATCCGAAATGAGTATGTCACTAGAAATTCTGAAACAAGGTCGATTATGCGAAAGCGAGGCAGAGTTCAATTTCACCACCAACATGTGTATTAAACCACGATACACTGGTTGCCCCAAAACTCTAGAATTTATAAACCATCCGAACTTTCCCCAGACACCCCTTTTTCTGTGACCAGGGCGGAAGCTACCGAGGATACCAGTGGCTTTTAAAAAGTGTAACTTTGTGACGTGCATGAATCGAAAGATCGGATGCAGAAGCCCATTCAAGGTTCGCCCTTTCTTGAATTGGACCTTCAATGTCATCCGTGAAGTCACCGTCAGCTCACAGTCAGTCGAGATGAGGCAGCTCCCTTATCAAAAACTAAGGTTTTGAAGAAACCCCCTTCCCCCCCCTAGTAGAGATCTGAACCTTGGAGCTGTCTCTCGGCTGCAGCCTGGCCCCTGCGGAAAGTCCTATGGGAGTTCTAATGAATTGCGTATATTTTGTGGTATAGTAGCTCTGGATTCCACGGCATTGTCCGTATATACAGCCCGGGTGCTCCGCCGATCAGTTTAGGCTGGGATTTTGAATGTTTCTCATTTCGAATATTCCGGAACGGCCCTTTCACTTACGAATGTAAACACCTGTTCATTTGCATGTATATGCACTGTCCCATGCTTGTATTCCAATTCTAGCCGCTCCTAGGCTCCCCTTTCAAATGCGAGTTCTTTGAAATTCTACCAAGAAAACCACAAGACGTCAGAACGTATGCTGTTGGCGGCCACAGAAAGCAACTTGGGTTGATAAGGACGCTGGCGAGAAGATGGCGTACAGCGCCATAGTAGAGCAATGGACGGAATATGGAATCGGAATGGCAATCTTCATCCTACGCATTATTGCAAGGATCAAAATTGTTGGGTTTAAGGGCTTCACTGGAGACGACTACCTCGTTCCTTTTGCTATGGTAAGTGTGCTCTTCCAAGGTATGATCCGCGCACCTGTATGAGAGCTCGGACTAAAGATTTTTTTTACGGACGAGTAGTTGTTTTACACCCTTCAACTAGTGTCGCATCAGATAATGCACGATAACGGACTTATTATTGCTATCAAGCCAGATACGTACTATGAAGATTTTACTGATAGTCAGAGGAACCGAGCTCAACTTGGCGGCAAGGCGAATATTCTATCTTGGATTTCGTATATATCCCTCATCTGGACTCTGAAAGGATGTATGGTGTTTTTGTATTACCGACTGACGTTAGTTACCCGTCCTTCAAGCTACCAATGTACTGAATATTCGAACCTTGAATATTAACACTATTGTTCTCTTCTTAGTGCTGGGCTGAAGGCTAGAAAGTTTGTCCACATCACAGCTGGAGTTATTCTAGTTAGCTATGTCGGCCTAGTCCTTATGATATTACTAAATTGTCACCCGATAAGCAAGAACTGGACTTCGCCGTATGGAACAGAATGTAAGGGCGTCATCTTTGTCTTTGTTTTTACACGGGTGGCTAATTATACTGTAGACTGCGTCAACAACATCCCACATTTCGCCGTCATCGGTCCAATTAACGTCGTGTAAGCAACATGTCCGAGCATTCAACAAATCTTCATGCTGACAATACCTCCAGAACTGACATAATGCTCCTCTGCATCCCACTTCCACTCATCATCCGCGCAAAACTACCTCTGCGAAGAAAACTAGTCATCAGCGTTCTCCTCGGTGGCGGTTTCTTCTTAATCATTGCTGTCATCCTGAACAACCTCTTCTCACTGATGTACAAGTTCGACGGGCTTTATGGAACTTTTAACGGAGGCTTTATTCAATTTGGAATCGAAAATCCGAGTTTTGTTTTAAGTTGGGGTACACGGGAGACTGTAAGTCTATCTGCGAGCTTGCGCTGCTAAGACAAATACGCCATATGATAGCTAACATGAAAGTCAAATATAGTTCGTAGCAGTCCTCGTCGTAAACGCACCGTGCATCAAACCACTAATCAGCTCCTCAGTCTGGTTAAAAGTTCGGAATAAGACATTGACAAAAGTCAGTGTTCACTCGTTGCGAGCGAAGGCTGTAACACCTCAACCTCCTCCTCTGAATAACAATAATAATATGAAACTGGAGGAACTGGAAAGGGGAGCTGCGGACTCGGATTCGATTATGTCGGAGTATAGGAGAGATCCTAGTATTAATAGTAAGAGAGCGATGTTATCCCCTTCATCATCGAATGATGATGAGAGACGCTCGATTAGTTTCTTACCAGTTTATGAAATTCGTAAAGGGACTTAGTCGGCGGTATATTAATATAATTATCTTCTATTATGAACAAAGAGTTTTTGGGTATTTGATTTATGGGTTTTGCGTATTGGAAGTTTAGTGTTTGGGAGCGAGTTAAAGTAGCTTATTGATTGCTTTGGAAGGTATCGAGTATACTAGCAAGTGCAAATGATATATGAGGGATGCATTGTCGACACATCAAGCCCTTCTCGAACAAACTAGTTGTTTTTAGTATCGTAGTTTATCAATGCCGGAGCTTATGGATAAAATCCTCAACAGCCTCCTTCCTCCTATTCACACTTTCAGCGAGGCCAGCTAACACCTCCTTCCCTTTATCCACTGTAGAAATCTTTTTCTCATGATCTCTTCGTTTTTTTTCAGCCTCGGAGCAGCGGACGCAGACGGTTAAGATTTCTTCAAAACTGGTGGTGGCACCGATTTCGGTCATTATGTCGTCAAGCTTCTTTTCTGCGAATAAAGTGGGGAAGTTGGGGTAGATGGCGTCGGTTTGAAGTTCGTGCAGTTCGGTGCCGATGGTGAGGGCTATGGCGGTGTGGGAGCAGTGTCTGTACAGTTTGTAGCGGATTGGGATGAGGAGTGACATATTTGTTCATGGATGATTGTTTGGGGCTTTGATTAGGGATATCTATGTACATGTAGATGGTAATGATGGGGATGCAAAAGGGTATGAGAAAATAGAAACACACTGATAGCTCCAGACTGCGCCGTTAATCTTGAACTCATGAACCATAAATCAATTTCGTCAAGGAAAAATCGCTAGAACTCCTGCAAGAAAATCTAAAATACAAAATTTGTCTATACAACTCTAAATTGAATGGAAAGTTTTAGGAAGTGAAACTCATTTTATCCGACGATGTACCATCTCGGCTCTTTGGGGGACTCTTTGTGCCGCTCTGGCTGACACTGGTTCGGCGACCGAAACCCTTTCCGAGGAAGTCACTGGTTCTGCGACCCAACAAGTTACGCATTGTCGGTCGGCTGACCAGGTGGCCGGGACCGATTCCTTGTTCTGCGTCGGCGGCTTCATCTACCTGGTCGAGGGCCTCTTGCTCTTCAAATGCCTTCACGGCGTCTTCGTGGTTTTGTTTTCTTATTGCCAAGTCTTTTTCGGCTTCTGTGACGTTGTTGAGGCGTTCGTCAATTGTTTCTTGTAAGGATTCGAGAGCCTTGCTCTTTTCCTCGAGCGACTTTTCTCGGTCTTGAAGGGTGTTTTCGCGATCTTGAACGGTTTGTTCTCGGCCTTCGAGGGTGTTTTCGCGATCTTGAACGGTCTGTTCTCGGCCTTCGAGGGTGTTTTCTCGATTTTGGAGGCCGTGTTCTCGATCCTGAAGGTTGTGTTCCCTGTCGGCGATTTCGGCTTGCTGGGCCTCGAGGGATGCTTCTAATGTTTCTAAGAATTTTGAGCGTTCTTGGAGGACCTGCTCTCTTGCCGCTACGTCTTGTTCGAGGGTTGAGATGCTTTGTTCTTTTGCCTCTAATTCATCTTTTAACTTTTGTTGGTTTTCTTCGTAATCATTGCATCTTTGTTTTAATTCAGATAGGGAGTGAGAAAGTTCACCGAATTCTCGGTTGAAGAAGCCGCGTTCGTTGCTTAGTCGCTGTCGAAGCTCGCCAATCTCGGTGCCGAGGGTGAATTCTCGTTCGGTACGTTCAGCTAGCTTGTTAGTCAAAGATGAAACCCTTTGTTCTAGCTCCGCACGAACTTGTTCGGTCTTCTGGTGTTGTTCTTGGGATTCGACGAGACGGGTTTGGAGTGATTCGACGAGAACGGTGTGTTCTGATTTGTGGGTTTCAAGAGTTTCAAGCTGGGAGCGGAGGAAGCGGTCGTGTAGCTCGTTAATTTCAGATTGGCGTTCATCAAGACGTTTCTGCTGAGCAATGGCCTCAGCTTGCATCCTTTCTTCTTCCTCTTGTATTCTTTGACGCGTCTGGGAGTTTTCCGACCGTTGTCTTTCAACGATGGCACGTTCCCTGGCGACCATATCGCGTAGTCTTTGGACTTCATCTTGATTATCTTGTAGTGTTGCGATATCTCGCGCCAATTGGTCGCGGCTGGAAGCTAGCTCTGAGCTTTTATGTTGATTCGCTTGAGCGACCCTGTCAAGAGAGTATTGCTTGCTCGTGAGCTCTGCGGCACGAGAAAGGAGAGCATCGCGTTCGGCTTCGATCTGTCGCTGTTGGCTATCAATGGCTTGGGACCTGGCGGCCAACTCGTGGTCTCGCTTCTGTAAAGCAGCTTCGAAGGAGCGAAGACGAGCTGCATTTTGGTCAAGCTGGGTAGTTGACTGGTAGGAAGGAGGTGGTGATTGAAGTAGGATGTCGCGGATGAGCTGTGCTTTTAGAAACAGCTGTGCTGCCGCTTTCGAACGGCGGCTGAAAACTGCGAGGATTGCATTGGCAATTGTGAAGAAGGGCGAGAGGAAGAACCGGATAGCTGCCCGGATCAGGCACTCGAGGCGGTAGGCCAGAGATGAAACCAACATGATCGAAGAGATCTCAAGTTATATTCGATATATATCCAATTGGTTGTAGCAGCAATTGCATACTCTGGTGTATGCTCTGGGAAGGAACTAAAGGGTGATTGATTTGGATTTAGGACTTTTGCGTCTGGAGATTTAATTGGGGTGGATGGAAGTGGGGATTTAATGGAATGTGAATTTAACGTGAAATAGGGAAGGAAGGGAATTATTGATATATAGCTTTCAGGGATATCGCGAGGCCATCAGAATTTTTTTTTCGGTATCGTGTCAATGCGGTGTGACTTTGCTGGCAGGCAGCTTGGTGACGCATGCAAGCATTAAGCATCCACTGATGAAGAGCTGGCTGCTTCCAAGCCAATGGTCACAGTTGGGGTGACGAGGTCGGCATAGAACGGTGAGATAAGCGATCGAATCGGACGCCCAAGAAGCTTCAGGGGCCCGCCTGTACATGTGGCATCCCATTTTTCATTTCACATGCTAATAAGATTTTTTCCAAATGCCTCCTTAAGCTCCCCTGTCACGGCTTCGATCCCGCCCCTGGTGGCACCAGCCTGATGCTGCATATATTCATGGCAGGCAGCGCATACTCCTGCGATTTTGGTTGAAGTCCCACTCGGCGCTGTGCTGTCTGGTCGATGATACATCCTTGCCGAACCGCCTTGTTGCAGAATTTGGGCTAGATCACTTTCTTGGACTATAGAAATGTAGCACTCATTCTCGTTAGCCCCGGTTGTCAGACAACCAATATGGTTGCACGAGTAATAGAAGTACAGAGATTGTCGGCTGTTGCTCATGTTAACGCTTGATAAATCTTGATGTGTGTATATGCGGTGTATATGTATCTCGTATATCATATGATTGGGCGAAGTGATGGTGGAGAAACATGCCCCAATAAAAATTTGTAAAACAAAGGCCAATGGCTTTTTATACTCGCAGACGCCAACTCATCGTTGCCCCACTGAAACAACATAACCTCTCTCCCCGCCACGACTTCAGATTGGTCACGAGACTGCCGACAACCTCGGCCACACTCTAAAACATCCTTTCTTTAGAACTTTTCTCGATGCTCAGGCCAACCGGATCGTCGCTGTTGAACACTTCTTCCAATTCTTCTAGCGTGCGTCCTTTCGTTTCAACAAAATATGTATTGATGACCGCCTAATTGAATCGATTGGTTTAGACCGGGTGCATTAGATGAAACGAAAATAGGAACACCAATTATCGCAAAGTACTATACTTACTGCTTCTATAAAATCCCAAACGCAGAAGAGAAAAAAAAACATGGGTCCGAGTCTTGCCATAGCCGCGGGAGCAAGAAGCGTGTTGAGCTGTCATCTGTCATAAGTAAGATCATCAGAGATCGGGAGGGGTGCGGGTGGACACCTACACATCCCGCTGACCCACCACACATGGTTGCGACAGCCATACCACGGGCTCTCATATCATTGGTCATTACTTCGGCAGGGTAAACTGGCTATTCTGAATTAGATTTACGTCTCTCAGGCCCGAAAAACGGCTTTCTTCCTTACCTGCATGCTGGTATAACCGGTAGCGAAGATGATACCGAATGTATAAATCGTTAGAAGAGAGAAAGTGGAATATAGAAATTCCCCAGTGCGATAATACATGCCCATAGACAGGGCGAGAAGGCCCATGCAGGTGGCGAGACCTGAAGTGCAGTTGTAGAGCCTACATCATGTTAGGTACCGCTGCGTATGCGGGGTGAGATGTCCTAAACGAATAACCTACATCTTCCGCCTACCATAGTAATCGTGTAATCTTGCGCCCACCGCAGCTGCTACCCATCCGATGATTGCGTAGAGGCCATTCAGGTAGAGCTTCGTGCTCATTTCTTTGATGCCGACGTCATGAAGCATTGTAGGTAGATAATATGAGATGATCTTCTGCATGTTAGCATACGAAGGCTGATGGCAGATAACTAAGATGAGCGATGTTCTTACATTATTTCCAGACATTTGCCCAAATAAACTCATACACAAGAGGATAAACAGTCGTCGCTTCCGAGATTTCGAAGAATATAGCACGCTCCAACCAGTGGGCATGCCGTCTCTCTGTTTAACGTCTGCTTCCATCTGAGCGAATTCCTCCGAGACTTTGCGGGTGAGTACACCGTTCGCATGGAGACTTGCCATCACGTCACGTGCCTCTGAAGATCGGGAGTTTGCGACAAGCCTGCGTGATCCTTAGTCAACGAAATACGGGTGCTAGGGAACAACAGTCGAATTACCATCTGGGTGATTCCGGGATATAACGGACGCCCGATGCCACGACGGCAGGGAAAACACACTGTAGTGCTACCGGGACCCTCCATGCGGCATGTCCGTGATATAGAGATTGGGATACGAGTACGGCGAGGGTAGCTAGGATAGACCCGAGGAAGAATAAAGTGTCTATTACGGATTAGCTTTTATCTAATTTATTCGGTTCGAGCGTGCTTACTGTAGAGTCCGGCGATAGTCCCACGGCGCTCAGCTGGGGATATCTCTATAAGATAGATAGACGAAGAGCGACAGGCTAGAGTCGAGAAGAATCCTAGAGCAAACCTCCCGATCATGAACATCCACACTATGAACATAGTCAGCATATCGAACTCCACATCACCGGGCACAGCACACATACTCGACCGCGAAAAGGTCTGAATAAGAGCGCCACAGATGACACCAATCGAACCAAGCTGTATGCAGAAGAGCCTGCCTCTACTATCCGCAAGTCTGAGTGTGAAGGCTCCTAATATGCCGCCGACCTACTAGGCGCAACCGGTCAGCATACTTTCTTGTTACCCAGCGAACCCCCCAATATCTATCAACCTGCATTGATGCGAATATCACCCCCGTCGTGGCTTTCGATGTACCGGTGCCGAAGAACGACTGGAAAGAGGGGAGTGTGTTGAGGTTCCCGATCAGCGAGGCATCAAGACCCGCCATGGTTGAGTCTATTACCGCAAACAAAACGTCAGCCAATTGATTCAATCGAAAGTAGGCGAGAAGCTTACTGAGGTATATTAGGCTGCATATTGAATACAGCTTGCTGTAGCTCACGCCGTAGCGTGTCTGGCGGGAGAGAAACGATGGCATTCGGCGGGAGAAGAGACGATTAATCTGGGGTAATTGGAATTGGAAATGGTGGTTTGGGTTTGGTGTTTGTGACATGAGACACGACTTCCTGACGACAACACAACACACAACACGTCACATACATCCTTGCCGCGAGTGAATTAGCGGGCTATGATCATGTGAATTCGTGAGCGCAAGTATTCTGGACTATCTCTGCGAAAAGTTAAAGGCTTACGGCCGTAGAGATCCCCAATTCAAAATGAGCGCATCTTCATCATTTTCGGCTTTGTTTAAGGCCCATTCGGATTCACAGCAGCTCATAGGCTACGCTTCCGACAACACAAAAAGTACAACAATGTTGAGTCTTCGGCCGTTCGATTTGGAACACTGTCGAATTGGCACGAGCTCAAGAGTACTAGCACTAAGGTTAGTCGAAACACCATATATGCATTTTCTATGCTATGACTGTGCTGAAAATCCTAATGAATTGAAAAAATCTTTTGAACACACAAGGGACAATATATATGAATGAGATATATGTCGGAGAACTGGTATATTCGACACCTTCAATCGTATATTATGATTAAACTAGGATACAAGCAGAAGGTACAAACTAGGCCACTAAGGGAATATACATGACTAAGACTTAAGCTCTGTAGTGCCTCTTAATGCGTCTCGAGTTAACGTTTCCTGGGATCGTGCCAATGATGTTCACACCCTCCACAAGACCTGGAACCTTTGAACCAATTGCAAAGTTTGCCACTTCCTGGTGGGCTTGAAGGGCTACATCAATAATACCACCGCTGATCTTGTTGAGAAGGGAAGTGCTAAGGCTGGGTGTCATTCCGATCTTCATATCCGGGCCGATTACAAAGTCGAATTTAAGATCCGGGGTATCTCGAAGATTGGGGACTGGGAGCAATGTGCTCCTTGGAGGCTCCCCGAGGAACCCGTAAGCAACTTGGACATTATCTGGGCGTTGAACATGGCCCCATTCGGTTGGGGTGATGGTAATAAATCCTCTGTATCCACATGGCTGGGGGTTGTCGCCTTTCTTCAATGCTACGGATCCCACGACTTGGAAACCGATTTCGATTCTACCTGGCGCCACGTTCTCGCCGAGGCTGACTTCTCTTCCAAACTTGACGCTTCCGATGTTAACTGGAGCATCTGGATTGCTGGCGATCTTAGGGACCTGTAAAGGTAGCCTTAGATTGCCACCGGGTAGATTCAGGCCGTTCTGAAATCATGTTGTTAGCAACCATAACACTGCATAAAACTTAAGATGAAGTGATATCTACATACCTTTTGGTTCTTGAATTTATCGCCTGTGATGCCCCAACCAGAAAATTCTCCAAAGAATGGACCATTCTCGAGGATAACATCGACGCTGGTGATGGAAAACTTCAGTGTTGGGGCGAGGATGCCGAGGTCGATCTTGGTGTTGAGGTCAGCCATTGCGAATTTGGTGATATTTGATTAATAAATTTGGAGAGCAAAGGATGTAAAGTAGGTAGGTAGATGCTTTGGGTAACAAGAAAATACTGGAAGTATTAAGCAGGTGTTAAAGTGATTGGACTGATTAAAATAAAGATATGTGGAATAGACCAGCTATTCGATCGTTATATAGTAGTGATTGTACAGAGCTAAAGAGAAGAAGAAGAAGATGATGATGATGCTGATGATGCTGAATTAATTCAACTGGAAGATCAGCCCATTCAAAGGCCTTTATATACACATTGGTGACATGATCTCATCAGTCGATTTCATTAATTTTGATAGTTCTTCTATTGATGCTGATCAGATAATTCCGCGGCCATCCTCGCATTTCGCTACGTGCATATTTCCAGGGCCTCGCTTCGAAGGAAAGTTCCACTCTGCGACAACAGTCCCTAGAATTCACCGAACATCTCTGCTTCCAGAACCGCTTTAACTTACCGATTTTAATATCATAACGGGTCTACTCGGTCTCTAACTAGACTACAAACAGTAGGTACCATATAACGGGGGGTGTTTGCCAAGCAATCGATTATAACCCCGTGGGGCTTCGGAGTTTTATGCAGGTAGGTGTTAGACTAATAGTCTAATCCGAAACTAATGAAAGCTTAAGCTCGTAATTAACAAAGGTTCTAGTGGGAGTTGAAGTGTATGCAAGGCGCGCCGGCGGGTTGTGTAACCTTACTCGTCGTTTGGGGGGAGGCTGGCAGGATATGGTATGCTATTGCGCCATGCATTGGGAAGATTTTGTTCATGTGTCTTGAAACTGAAGTCAAGCCACTCGTTCCATTCTGGTGACAGCCACTGTCTATGATATCTGTAGCTATGTGTTGACCGGCCCCTCCCCTCAATGCAATGGCTTGCAGGCCTGCGGGTAACCGGTCACGGTCCTTTTTGGCGATAATATTAAATGAGCCCAAAGGTGTTTGATTTCTTAGATTGTCGGTAGGATCGATGATCTGTATGCTATCAGCACGTTGACATGTATGGAAGTGAATTCTTGAGATGGGCTTCAACCGAAGAACGGCGAGCTCACCAATCGTAGTTTCGAGGGGAGAGCTCGGGGGATTTCATGAAACCGGTCAGGTAGACGTACGTATACGCATAGCATAGAATAGCTATGGACCGCATAGTCTCCGCAAGGGTAGACCTTACATTACTCCGCGAAGCGAGAACATAGCCCGGAGGAACACCGGTGCACCGCACTGTCTCATACACCATACAGAATATCCGTGTGTTGCAGCCACACTGATTCTGATTCATGGAGCTATACGGGTTGGCTAGAAGCTTGTTTTAACCCTTTCGAAAATGTTGAAGAATATTGAATATGCTTATTTCTGGCCAAGACATGGTCATATGGGTTAAGGGCGTACGATGTAGGCTTGTATAGTTGTTGTCTCGTAGCCAGACATGCTGCTCTGTATGCTTGGAAGATCCTAGGAGAATATATTTAGCAAAATCGTACGAGTTCAGTTACTCAAATGGGGAGCAATTGCTGTAAGGGCCGCGAGGCTCACTCCACGTTGAAACATCTTAGTAAGGATGTAATGGCAACCGTAAAATAATTTTGGGGATATCGTAGTAATAACAAAGAATTTGGGCTCATAAAGCCATGAATTTAGATGTGGATGGCCTAAGCTTTTGTCGATATTGTATTCTTGCAATTTAGCATAGCTGGAAAATATCACAATGCTTCACTGCTTCGAGCAAGTATTGAATAATGTATTAAACTATACTCGCAAAATTTGACCAAACCGTTGAGTTTAATTAATATCTACCCTGCATAAATATTGTTCACGGCCTGTTCTTCTTGAGTCTTGTGCGTATCTTCTGTGGATAAAATTGTGGAGGCAAGGCCGAGGCTGCTATATTCTTGGTGGTACTTGCTGCCATCGCAGGCGAGATGGACCCGTAATTAGCTCTGATTCGACATAGGCCTATTTGTTGTTGCACAACCCGCCGAACCCAAAATTATCCCTGCAAGGCTAATCGGTTCAGTTTCAAATGGGTCCAAAGTGCGGTCTTGGCAACCAAATGGGCCAATTGCGATCCGTTGCCCGTCACCCGTTCAAAGTTTTCGGCGGTAGACGTCTCTGTGATCTTCGAATCAACTTTTGGCAATTTTACATCCCTGATCCCATCTGTGAGTGATGCGGGGTGTAGATTCCGCACCGTTGCTAATTAAACTTCACAGCCTTGTGTTTCTGTCTGATCTATAATCAGACAGTTAGCTACGTTAGTCAGCAGAAAGATCTCAGGAGTTTTACCAATTACCGAACGAACATATCATAACCTATAGATGCAATAAAACTGCGACCCTGAGCTGTTAATTGCAAAATGTCGGGGAAAACGTTCGAGGAGCTACTTGCAATAGAGAGAGCAAAATCAACCAAACCCTCATTCTTCGATGTCGACTCAAGCTCGTTTGAGTTTAAGGCCCCTAAGGCATCCAGCAACAGTCAAGTGAACATCAATAATCGGTCCAAGGTCGCACCCTCTAAGCCGATCAAACCCTCCACCAATACAAATGCTAGCGGGTCGAAGGTCCCGGGTTTGGCCTTCGAGAACCCATATGCGACTGGTCTTCCCCCATGGAAGAACACCGAGAACCTACCTCGTACTGGTTCATCGCAATCCGACTTTCGGGTCGATCTTCTTACGGCAAATCTCCAATATCTCAACAAGATTTATGAGAACTATGTGTCGGCTCAAAACTGGACGGTCGCTCATCAATGCCTTCTCAAAGCGATCGAAATAATGAAAAGAAAATCCCGAAACGGTACTTTCCCGACTATTCGAGATTCCGCCGGGATGGCCACATTTTCCGACATGCTGAACCAACTTCAAATCAAGCTCTTTTCATCCCACCTGCGACTTGGGGAATATGAAGAGGCATGGAAACTGTTGCCAACTTTAGGCTTCAATAATAAAAGCCACCCGACGCTGTGGCAGATAGCTTACAGGGAGCTCCTCACAACGGCCGGATGTCTCGACCGCGCTTTCAACACTCCCATTGGATCGTCTGAAGGTTTAGATGTGGATTTCGAGAAATTGATCGATCAAGCCGAAATTAGCTGCCGCAAAGCCATCGACGCTGCTATTGATGGCAAAGTCGATATATACGATCGCCCGGCGAAGTATCAACTTTATGCTACTATGGCAGTCATCAAATACGAACATCTAGATCTAGAAGAAGCGGTATTTTGGAAGACATTGGTAGTTGCTGATGAAGTAGATATTGAGAAAAACTCGGCATCATTCCCGCTGCCAGCGAGATGGATGGAAAAGTACAATAGTGTTAAAGATGTAACTTTACAGAGTCCTCCTCTAGCGGTAACGAGTAAAGTAGAGGAAGTAAGGCAGGAGTTGGACCCCAAGTTGGGGGGAAAGACTGATAACCAATCTGAAGGCCCGAAAGTCGAATTCTCGGGTGATATTAGCAAGTTGAGAGAAGAACTCAAATGGAATCTCAACGAAATCAAGGCAACCTTAAAACAAGGGCTCCAAGATATAAAATCTGGGTGTCTAGAAGTCGAAGAGTTGAAAGATGAGTTAAAAGAGTTGAAAGAGGAATGGGAAGTTGATGTCGATATATTGCGGGATGAAATGGATGAATTGCGTGACGAATTTGGGGATAGGTTACTAGAAGAACTTCAGGACAGATTGGATCCTGAGTTATCTGTCGGTCAGAGGTTAGAGTCAGTGCGAATAGCGAATGGGCGCATCGCGGAGATGAATAAAGAGGTGAAGGAAAAACTGGACGAGCTCGAGGCGGAGCTGACGCCATCAAAACAGCAAAACGAACCATCTGAGATCGAGCCGTTGGGACTTGACTAAACCGCAAGAAAGATGCAGAGGAGGCATGTCGAGGAAGCAAGGGAAGAAGTCAATGGTATTGGTATAGTACGGTGAATAAGGCACTCTGGGCACGCAATGGATATTAAAATACTCTGACCAATGCTCTTGTACGTATTCCTGTATGAATCTATGAATCCGGGATGGTAAGGTTTGAATGTTTTGCATGGATGTCCGCATGCTGGTAACGTAGAATTGTTTATATTATCGGGCCGCGGGTTGTTTCCCGAGTCTCCAGGAGTTTTCTCTTTGACTAATTCGATGTACTGTTAGTCTTTTTGTCGTTGTTATTAAAGCTCATATTTTCCTGCAAACTCTGTTCTCGAAGGGTGTCTGTTCCAAGTTTTCGACAGACAGGGAGGCGTCTCATTTATAATCTTCGGACTGATATTCCCGTGGTTTCAACCGCTTGACCCTATGGTATTCCGGCTTGGTGCCATGGATGAATTAAAAACCCATTCTGCGGAACAGCCACCGTATTAGCCGACATGACTCGCATTAGCGAACTAAAGTTAACATCAGAGCGAGAACTAGCTTCATCCCAGGAGAATAGAAGAAAGGTTCTAAAGAAATCCGGGTCGAAGTGTTTAGATTCCACTTACTATTAGAAAATGCATATATGAAAAATACTGGGTTACGGTGATAGCATGCTGTGGTACCGTCGTGATATCATGGTCATTATGGGTCCCTGGATTCGTCGTTGCTCCCCGACGAGGGAGCTTGGGAACAACGCTGCAGTTGCCAAACCGTTAACCCCGCTTTTACAATATTAATCGTCCCGACGGTGTTTCGGGTTTTATTCAGTTCGGTTTGGAACTTGAACTGATGCTAATTGCTACCGTAAAACTCCGTGGAGATGACACCGATAAATTGAGTATGGCGCATAACGGTATATACGATATTGTACAAACGATCTCAGATTAGATCAGTATATAAAGGGGACTAGATTGCCATCATCAATGAAAAGAAGCAGTAACGCCCCTTAGATAACCAACCCGTCGTGTGGTATCTTTACTACAATGAAATTCAGTTTCTCTGTCCTTCTGGCTGCGGCCGCAGCTGCGCCGCAGGTTCTTGCCCACTACAACTTCGAAAGGCTCATTGTGGGTAGCACTGTGACGGGCGAATATGAGTATGTTCGCCGCACAACAAACTCGAACTCCCCAGTTCAAGATGTCACCTCAAACGACTTGCGATGCAACGTCGGTTCTTTCGGATACGCAGCGA
Source organism: Arthrobotrys flagrans (assembly GCF_004000055.1). Classification (NCBI taxonomy): domain Eukaryota; kingdom Fungi; phylum Ascomycota; class Orbiliomycetes; order Orbiliales; family Orbiliaceae; genus Arthrobotrys; species Arthrobotrys flagrans. The sequence goes on from NW_027137556.1 coordinate 4,508,063, forward strand.
CTACGAAGACTTATAAAGTCACCGCAGGAAGCACCGTCGGCTTCACTATTCGCGACTATATCGGCCACCCCGGCCCACTCTACGCATATTTGTCTAAATCAACTACAGCTAATGTCAACACATACGATGGATCTGGCGATTGGTTTAAAATCTATGAACTTGGTGTCAAGGACTTCGCTACTTATACCACCTCTATGACGTGGTTGAGTGATGGTTTCAAAAACTATACGTTTACCATTCCCAAGGCGATCCCTAATGGTCAATATCTACTTCGCGGAGAACATATCGCTGTTCATGGGTCTGGATCTATCGGTGGCGCGCAGTTCTATCTCGGATGCGCTCAAATCGAAGTTTCGGGCGGTACTGGAGGTACCCCTAATCCGGTCGGCAAGATCCCTGGTATTTATTCGGCTACCGATCCAGGCATTTACTTCAACCCATACTGGCCCCCGGTGACGAACTACACGATGCCTGGACCAGCTGTTTACCAAGGCTGAGGTTGCTCTAAGGGCAATGGAAGGTGTGGGAGCCTAATTGCTCCGTGATTGCTTTGTGAAGTTATTAGAATGGAGAATTTCCTTATTTGGAGAAGTGAATTGTAAATTGGATTGACCCTGTGTGGATGGATACTAGCTACACGATGGAAGTCTTCTTTAAATAGACAGGAACAGAATGTGAGGGAATCAAGATGTGTTGCGATCACGTGACCACGGTGAAGCCTTATATGTATGCCGGGCTACAACAGACCTTGTCTAGCCGATCGAATATCAGTCAAGATATAGTTATTATGTGTCGGAATATATATCCACGGAAATTGTTGTATAGATTGCCTAAAGACCAGCACACGTTCTAAAGCTGTATATATTGGTAACTAAATACAATCAATAAAATGTTGGAGGAAACTGCCCCATGGACTCAAGCCCTCCATACCCACCAATATACCACAGAACCTATGTGCAGTTGCAATTGTGTTGTCAATTCTTTCTATACGCTTGGCAAACTGTCGTGCCCGGATGAATTTCGGAATCCCGTGGAAGGTCTCTCGGTAGATCAGTGCCGACCCCGGGCATGCCGTTGTGACACCGAGGTTACTCGACGCGCATAAAAGCCGCAAACCCTACGACTTTTGATCAACACTCATACGCCACTAGTATATATCCCATATCAAACATGGCGAGTCTCGAGAAGGACCCCGAAGCTATTGCCTTCGCCCGGACGTTGGACAACGTACCCTGGTGTGAAGAGTATGAAAAAATGATATCCGGAGCTCTGTGAGGCAATTTTCCTCCCTGGTAGCGCTTTGGGCATCTGTTAATTTTTAGATACGACGCCATGGTTCCTGAGCTATGCGAGGGTCGCTTTCGCGCGCGCAGGTTGCTGCACAGATACAATAACTATTTCCCCGCGGATGCGACCCGTGATTCTCTCACAGACGAAAGAGAAGTTATGCTCCGGGAGATACTCGGCGGGGTCGGCAAAAATCCTTTCATCGAGCCACCGTTCAGGGTTGACTATGGCTGTAACATTAACATCGGCGAGAGATTTTATGCAAATTTCGGGTTAGTCTTGTTATTTTCCATAGGATGGTCTAGTTTGTTAGCTAACTCGAGATAGTCTCATCATTTTGGATGTATGCTTTGTCAAGATTGGGGATAGGGTCATGTTTGGTCCAAATGTCTGCATCTTCGCTGCAACCCATGAGACAGGCGTTCAGTCGCGGAGGGATAATATAGAGTATGGGAAACCCGTCACAGTCGGAAACGATTGCTGGATCGGAGGTAATACTACTATCATGCCAGGCGTTACGATAGGAAAGGGATGCACAATCGGAGCGGGGTCGGTTGTTACAAAGGATATTCCGGACTGGAGCGTTGCTGTTGGACAGCCAGCGAGAGTTATCAGAAAGGTGGACCCAGTGCCGGATATTTGATTCGACTGACCTCGCGCTTCATTGATGGTGTCAAGACTAAGCCAACTGCGTGTCCTTTCAATGAGTGGCTCTTCCGTATATTCAAGGATTGGAGATGGAAATAGAAACAGCTTTAGAAGTCACGATGTCAATTGGAAGACGAAGTATTAAGGTTTTGAGTGTAATGAAATATGTGTTGCTGGACGTATTTCAGCAGAGCCCGCTAGATCTTGTGTAAAACTACGGGCAGATTTCATCTGACTAGGCCAAACCGTTATTGCTTACTCCCTAGGCTCTCTGGATCAGGCAATTCGGCACCCACTCATCCAAGTCAAATGTGCCATCGCTCTGGAGAGAAGAAAAATGATACTTTTTATGAAAATTTGGGTCTCACAATAACTTCGTAAAAGCTGCTCGAAAATGCGTTGGCCAGGTTGCATTTCCGTTTACGGATGCAGCGGAATCAACACATTTAGCACACTAGCTACGGAGTAACCATTTGTTGGCATTTCACAGAGCTAACGAGGGTTTTACCTTCATTCATTAGAGCATCGAATGGAAAGATTCATGCTGTAGCTAGTTCTGCGGCTCCACACTTTTATTGAATGTAGCTGAATATCCCAGCTCAACACATGGCATGCATATGCGCACCAAATTGGTTTCGTTCGCAATCATTGGAGTAAATATCATATTGTTAACTCTTTGAATTTCCAGCGGTCGCAAGTGTTAAGCCATTGTGTACGAAGTCACCAGTATCATATCATACGCCTTCAGGTTACTGTTAGCACGCCGGACAATAGAGTCACTGGAATTACAGTACTCTTCAGGGTCGCTTCAGACTAACTGAATGCTAACCATTTCCTTAACAAGGTTAAATATGGGAGAGAGTACGAGGATGGGGCTGTTCAGTGCGTAAACCCAAGTGGAGGGAGTGCTGATATCAACCATGGAAAAGGGAGAGTATGTTCATTGATTTGTTAGTTAGTATTTCTAACCTTACTAATGCTGGTACTGCAGCTACGTTTGCATTCACGTTGAAAGAGACCCTCACGGGATAACTGATGTCGGGTTGTTGATCACCGATACCGATGAGGGTTATGGAGACCTTGCTAAAGGTGCTGGGGGCAAATATCAGTACCTCATCTCATCCCCACGGAAATTATCTCAAAATGGATACATCACCGACGTGGCACTTTGGAGAGGTCACTTGGATTCCCTGCCTAATGGCTGGAAATGGGCCTATCACCCCGATGTTACCGCTGATATCAACCATGGGCGACATGGCGACTATTTGTATTTTATTTACAAGGGTGACTTAGGACAGCGTGAGCACCGTTGAGTTTCTACTATTTGAATCCATGCAGAATATTTCATGCATGGGTTGAAGATGCCGATTGTACATAAAAAGCGTCCAAACTTGACTGTTTTCATAATTTAACCCTGGCTCTGTTTATCGATGTGTTAGCATGCGAACTTCCGAATCCGTAACTTGATTATAGAATATCAAAAATTAAATTGAGAAGTACAATACTTAATTACGCTAAGCAGGCCATCTTCTGGGACAACTATTCAGCCACTCCTTACCGCCACAATATGATATCAGTGGCGCGCAATACCCTACGAATTTACGGATAAACCGGCAGCTCAAGCTCAATTGTGCCTGACAATTAATTGAACTAAGCTATCCACTGGAAAGTGGCGATTCTTAGTCATGCATATATGTATATGTGTTTAGGTATACATAATATATATGGATTGAATATTTAAATAGTCCGTTGTTGGTTTTGAATCAAAACTTTTTTCTTAATGGTTGGATTCGGACTTCCAGTCATTGAATGCGGCGGACAACGAATCCGAGAAGATATGTTGGAGTCAGCCGCTAATTATATGGGGGCTAGCTACGAAGACGAAAATAACTAGACCCTTTTTATCTTGAAAACTAGTTTGAAACCAACCAATTCTAGCGGGTTTCCTATCATAATTGTGACTGAATTAAAACTTCGACGATGAGAATTTTAGTGTACCTTATGTGAGCAGGCCTAACAATATGTTTCCCTTTTTCGCTTGATCTTGAACTCCTTATGGCTCAGATTATGTGCTTCGTATCTTTGATATCGGGATGTTCCAGCACGGATATTCACTGCTTGTGTTCTCTTCCGCCCGACGAGTTCCTTCACAAAGTCGTTAGATGCGCCGAGGGGCAGTGTGATAGTATTAGGCCAGCGATAAACGGACTCAGAGAAATTTGCGAAGATCAAGCAGCTGAGTTGCCCGAGAATTATTTCAAAAAATTCGAAGTGCCGCCTCCACTACTGACGTCGACTGAATGTGCCCATGCGCCTGTTCGACGAAGCCGGCGCGTCGAATGCTATTCTAAAAACATCAGTGTTGATTTGTGTGAGCGTTCAGGAACCATCCCCTTAGCATACTTCGACTCCAGTTTTCTAGTTCTTCTATGGTTTCCGCTATGCATAATTCAGAATATAATAAGCTAATATGTGCGAACCACTATAGTTTCAACTGCAAGATTCCGTATCAATACCACGACCCCCGATATCTAACACCTCGATTGAAAAGCGCCAACGGAAACTGAAACTTCTTGGGAAAGGAAGAGCGCTAGACCAAATACGTCGGCTCCAGTGACCCCGAGCGGTTAGATCCTAGGTCGAGCTAGGTTAAACCGGCGCGCTGCTTGTATGACATTATATTTTCCGTTCGCATCGTAAGACCCCACGGTGTAGATAAGCTTAGTTCAAGTATACGGAAATTGATTAGATTGGAGCGGAATATTTTACGAAGTTGACAACGAAGTCTTTTCTGGGGTATTATGTTTGTACATAGTGATGACGATATCATTTTCACTTTCTCTTCGGAAAATTAGAAACTTGGCTTGGACATTTAATCCATTAGAACAGGCAAGACGTGCAAGGAGAATAGCTCTTGGAAAATATATAAACTTGACTTAGACAAATGCTAGTTCGGTTGTCAAACTTAGTATGCGAAATAGCACGTAAGTCTCGGGACCCTATGAAGTAAGAAGATAGAATCATTATTATGGATGTCCAGGGAAACTACTGACAGCGGTCGAGGAACCGATATTTAGAAAATATTATTGTTTGGTAAGGCTTCTTCTATGTTGAACGCAGGTATACAGGTAGGTAGTTTGCGATTATAAGTGCACTTTAAGCCGTTCAAGATTAGGCTTTGCTGTAGTTTCGTATTTGCTTTGCTCTTAAAAATCCAAAAACAAGACGACTTTACGATGTTGCTAATATACCTTTACACCATTATATGGTCAACCAGCTGGCTCGCTGCAAAGAAGTAGACAGGGACAATATAAATAAAATTCAAGGAGACTTTTCCGCTGGCTTTCTTGAATCACCTTACAGAGTATCAGAAGTTCGAACAGCACACCTTGGGGTGTGGTGATATTAAAGAAAGCCACGATGCCAGATCCTGGTCAGTCGGCAGGCGAAAGCCGGTATATATGAGGTTGCAGAAAAATATCTGCTATGTAGCACGACTGTGCGTTAGCTATGAAGGATTTATAAATCTTATTAAATTTGTAACACTTTTCTATGGCCTGATATTTTACTAGGGGCAATACGCCACCGAATCGCTCCAGAAAAACTTATGTGTCGCCTAAATTCTCTGGTGTTCGTTTGCGATTACTCATCTGTGGCAGTGGGCATACAAGCGGAGGGTATAAGTTGAGTAATCGGATCCGTTTATTTTACCCGGACCTTGTAATGTTTCGGCCGATCCACTTTTGAAAAATGGGTGAAGTCATGATTCTCGGCATATAAAACCACAGGGCGCAAGATAGTGGATACGTGGTTGGCTGTGCAGTAACACTATGTAGGAATCTGCAAGGCATCCTTGGAGAGATCGGGGTGTATATATGCGGCTCATATCTTAAAAATGCCAGTCGTATTGGGGCACCTTTTGTCACTATCCGCTACGCTTATCTACCAATTTCAATCTGCACAACAGTCTTCGATATGTTCCCAATGAGCTCGATCTCGCTTACCAGTACACAAGCTTTCATATCCTGCCGGGTAAACGTTATCAGTGGCTTCAAAATCTTTTTATATTAGCTCGTATTGTGATGCAGGAGCATGCTAGCATCGACAAAAATCCCAAAGGAATACTAGTTCGATACTCGGAAGATGGATTCACCGGTTCCGACGATGATTTCTTGCTTTGAGCTCGAATTCAACCGGAACCCCATTGTGGTTTTCAAGTTGATCTGATAGTCCTGACGGAGTTATGGACGGCATGAGGACGATAAAAAAGTATAAATAAGGACTTGGACGACTAATTTGAGATCCAGAACCCCATCATCACAGCATAACACCAAGGACAATAAAGACTATCCATACTTCCACATCTGCGATATATCTAGACTAGAAGCCAAAGGCCCAATGTTAGTAAATTGTGTTTCTCCTACCCTGAGGCTAGTTTACAGAAAAGGCCTGCGCTGACATTGATGCTTTGAGACAACTGTAGAGCAAATATGCTACCAGACAAAATGCAAATCAAAGCCATCACCTTCGCGCTCCTCACTAGCGGCCCACTCGCTGCCCTGGCAGCGAACTGTCAAGGAACCCCTGGCCTTCCCGGTGGCCAATGCGTCAAATTCTGGACTGGAGCAACTGGTTGCACTGGTAGCTTCCTCAGCTATAAACCCGATTGCAGCGGTGCTTGCTTCAGATATGACAGTTTCACGGGTATCAAAGCTAGTGGCGACGGACACTTTGGAACCAACTGCGCTATTTTCTCTGATGTCAACTGCCAGAACCAAATCGCATCCACTGGAAACAATGTGGTTGAGCCATCATGCTTCAAGAAGGTTGGAAAGTCTATGAAATGCTATTTTGCCTGCTAGAGGCAAGCATAACTTGATGTTTTAGGGCGAAGGAATGTCAGTGCATTGAATTTAGTATAGGGGATTCGAATGTTGGAATTTGAACTTTCACGTCTTAACGTCTTCTTTCTTGCATAAGAGAATGCTTTGTATCGCCTATTTGAAACGAGGCTAGAAAATTAATATTGCGACGGGAATTATTTCGAATACCTTCCTCTTGTAAAATTTCGGTGCTTGTGAGCTTTTCGTCTGTGAACTGTATGGTGGATTAGATGTGTAGCCCCAATCGATCTCAGCAAAATTCTACAACGTCTAGCTGTGTTGCCTTGGCAACCAGATTCCAGCATTCTACAACACACTAAGTTATCTAGCTCTATGGAGAGAGAGGTCTCATAACTTCTTAGATAGAGGCCTTATTGCGGCCTTGTGTGGAAAGGCTTAACACGAAATAGTCGGTATTTTTTGGTCACCACCGCTTCCTAATTGCTCAATGGGTTTTCACCGCGCATATCTTAGAGAAAATCGCCCTGGCTTGGATGTGTTGTCGTAAGCGCAACACATTTTGGCATGGCAAGGGGTTGTCACACAGGCAGGGATCCACCAGACTAGGCTAGCTAAACTCCATATTCAACCAAATCAAAATCCCTGGTTAGGCAGCGGGCTCGTGTGGTTGTATAACAAGGTCCGGCCAAGTGTATCCATTTAGTTGGCTGGGATTGTTATCATAAGTAGTTAGTGACGCTGTAGATTTGTTTCTAAATCCAATTAGTAGGATCGATCCGCTGAGAAATCAAACGCACATTCTCTGTCATATAGTATTCTTAAAGTAGATTATTTGAGGATCAGCTGTTTTACTAACAAGTTTCACGTCTGTACAGTGGTAATGCCGAGAAGTGACTCATCGAAACCTTGCCCCAAATTTCGTTCTTCTCACCGCAAGTACATGTTCCTAGTATCCTACCTTGCCATAATTCTGATAAGGATCGTTGTTGTATTTGTCATGTTCCGTGCCCTGTGAGCGTGACATTCGCCCAGCACTTGTCTTCAGCAATCCCGCCCGTGCGTCAACAATAGGACTGACGAACATTGGCTCTTTGGATATCGTGCTATCTGCCTTCTCATATGATTCAATGCGGAGCGTGGTAGCGGCTAGATAACATTCAAATTCAATCAGTGTTGACGTCAGAAACGTATTTATTTAGGAGTAAAAGAAGACGGGTGGCCTAGAGAATGAAAGATTTTGATACCTAACCCAGTAGGGGCGGAGTTGATGTATATACTCTCCCAATTGCCTTTCGGCGCCACGTATACTTCGTGCCAGATACCGATATGAGGGTGATTTTTGAGATTCTTGTTCCACCAGTTCCAGCCTTGTCGGTGCATGTCGTCATGGGCGAACTTGTGAAGACCCTCGTAGTTGCGGAAGTACATAGTCGCCATGATCTCGTTTTTGGCCGGCCTATCCGAGGCGAGCCACCTGTTTGCACCGAGGTAACCAAATTCCTCGGCATGGTTGTCTAGATATGTTGTCATACCCTCGAAGTAATCGGCGATGGTCTTGACACCTGGCCCAAACATACCCATCGGGCTGGAGGCCGTTAGTCGAGCCTACACAAATTCATTGAAACTGCCGAAGTAGATGAAAAGAGCCGACTCACTGATTGGCTCGGGAGCCAATTATAAAGCAAACGACATTATCATTGGCAGGTGTGGATCCAAAATGGCCCTGAGAATCTGGGAACTGAGCCGAATACTTGTTCAAGAGTACTCCGTCCATCAAGACGTTACGCTTAAGACCGGATAGCACTAGTATGGTGTCGGAGATTTGATAGAATAGCAGCAACGCTGGTGGCAGAAATGCTTTCCAACCAATGATGTTAAAAAGAATTGCTTCGAGGACGGCACCTAGGGCAAGCCATGAGGATATCGGGAGTTGGTCACGAATTAACTAATTGTATATGTTAGGAAGTCCTTACCCTAAGTGGATTATAGAATAAGCTTTTTGCTTACGCTGGTTAATTGGGTGGGTAACCAAATGAGAGAGCCCCCTTTCCCGGTGGCCTCTTGTGATAAGGGCCGCTTCGTTGTGGGGTGGACGAGAGGCACAAAATCCGCATGGCCGACCATCTTGTAGTACGGATGGAAATTCTGGGCCAGCTTTAGGCAAGCTTTTGTTGGCTTATCCAGCGAATGGCCGGGGAAGTATGGCCTGGGCAGAGAGTATTACTGCGGGTTGGATTTAGTCGAGCTGAAGAAACAGTTATATCAGTAGCAAACAAAGACTTCGATAGAAATATTGAAAATCGATCGATCGAGCGAGAATCCGAAGTTTGTCAGTTAATAACAGGGAAAAGAACTAGCATCGTCTAATCAATGCCGTCATAGTGGACATCAAGACTACGTCATGGTGATATCTTTCTGAGAAACATGGATTCTATTCATGACGTCACCACTAAATGATGTTACGTTGCCTCAAAAAATTAGACGACGGTTAAATACGAGGCCGTGAGGTGCAGTTATTCTGGCAGAGGGGAATATTGCCTAAAATATTGTGGCGCACCGTATCTACATGTAAGTATTAAAATGGGGGGAAGTGCACCATTCTTTTGCTTGGAATCTTGCTTCAAACTTCAACTTTTCGGGTTTAATTTTTCGCTTCGGAAATTCGGAATGCGATATCGATATATTTAGCGGAGAGTGGAGAACCTGAGGGTTGAGGAATTGAGGCTCAGAGAAATCGAATAACTTCGGCACCATTGTGATAATCAAAGCAGTTTTTATTGTTATAGATAAAAGGTGTTTTCTTACGCATAGAAAACATTTTATATATGTTATATACAGTGAACATGGTTTTCAGTTGGAAGTCAAAGGCTTTCTCGGCTTCGTCGTTGCCCTCAGAAAGATCTCGGGTTGGCAATTTGATCCCTTCGAACAGAAGAAGGGCCATCTGGTCCACTTTCATAGGGTTGAGTGTAGGATTATTTTGTGCCGCAAAAATCAATAAGGCCACAGTCCCTACTCTATTGATATCTAACCCCTGAGTCGGTCGTCCTGCCATCTGGATAAGGTTGGATAAGGTCGTCCATCCATGATTTATCAAATGCTTCGTCAACACCAACTTCACCGAGGGTGGCATGCGCACGTCTGAATAGATCAAATCTACAGAATGGTTGGACAAAAATACCAGGGATGTTCTGGACGAGAGCGATGAAGTCCTACATATTCGGTACCAACTCATATATACAATGGGTCAGCAGGAGACACTGGAAGGGGGCCGGGATAGATGGACTATTGTTCAAGAAGTTTTGGATCTCCTACAATAAAACGCGATAGATTGGGTGGCACAAGACCCGATGGCAATAGAAGCTGTTCCTGCTAAAGCACCCAAGTTTCCGTATATCTGAATAATCGACAAATCAAAGGGAGAATATTGGCTTCGTGAAATGGCGGGGATATTTGTCTGAACAACAATAACAAAATTCCTAGCATATCGCCCAAACTAAAACTCCTTAATCAAAAAACGAAAGAACTTGCTTTTAAGTTTATCTCTATTCGAAATATTGAGTTGGAAGAGGAGAGTCTATTGTTTGAAGCATGCACTCATCTAAAAACGCAACTTCTTGTCCTTCGGGGCCTTGTTGCTCACGGGATACTCCTCTTTTCGTTTCGAGATAAGCTCTACAGAATTGACGGAAGTTGTCCTAGTTCTTACTTGCCTTACTTACTGCTACGGCGACCTCAAAGATTCCGACTTACAGAGCTATTTCAACATTCTACTAAAAACAGATGATCCCAGTTCAACTTACGAACACTGGACGAAACGACATTCGGATATTCCCGCGAGTCTAACTCAACTGCGAGGCCTCAATCTTCTCAACCGAGATCAGATCACAAAAGAAATATTTCCTTATTTTAAATCCAATAAGAATGTAATAGATTTTTTTCTCTCTAAACTTGTATTCCCAAAAGAATCGAAGGTATTTCCTCACAAGCTATCAGCTAATACTTGGGACTTAGCTGAGCGAAAGTCACATAACACAACTAGTTTCAGTAGCACCAATAACGACCGATATCTATTACCTACCAGTATAAAACAACTAGATCTACCGCAGCAGGCACACACTAACTCTTTAGTACTTACAAACATCCTACGCCAAGAGAATAATACTGCTATTAAAGCCCAAAGCTTTGATAACAAACTTAATACAACTGGGATATTGGAGCTGATAGTCAAACAGGTCCCAAAGATTCAAGTCCTACTCGATATCAGCGCCCAAATCTTGGGATTAACCAATAAACAGGTGGCAAGGACATGGCTGGGTCTTGATAAAGCACCCAATGTATTAGGTGCAGTCTTCTTTGGGCCGAGTGATAAACTCTTGGTAATGAGAAGGGATGGAAGGTTGGAATCATTCTTGTCTTCCGCCTTATCTCAGCAGCTTGATCGCGTTCTAGTCTACCTTGATGAAGCACACACCCGGTAAGCCTCCGGCGCGAAGAAAAGTTATGATTTTTTGCTCATCTTCAAATTGCACGTCTAGAGGTACGGACTTAAAATTACCGATCGGGTCAAGAGCTGCCGTAACACTCGGACCTAACCTAGCCAAAGATAAGTTTGTTCAAGGTATACCAAATATTCGCATGAACCGCAATCTTAACTGGAAGCACGAGGACCGATAAGTTAATTATGTTACAGGTTGTATGAGAATGCGAAAACTAGGAAAAGGCCATTCTCTTACCTTTTTTGCTCCCCCAGATGTCTATGCTCAAATCCAGCACAAGACAGGGAAAGCACAGACTGAGTCCGTCAATCTATCCGATATTTTGTTATAGACCGTGCTTGAGAGTTGCCGACAGATACAACATGGCTTCTCTATATGGGCAGGCCAAGGTTTCAGATACTTGAGGAGGAAGGATGGCTATGATAATTTCCGTATGACAAGACATCTAACTAAGCTAAAGAATACAATTACGAAGGTGGACAGTCGCCCACTGATTGAAATGTATGAGGTCCATGGTCCTGATGGGCAATTTATACAGAATACTGGATCTTGTCGTGATTCAAAGGTTATCAATAACCGTTTGAACCAGTTTGGTATAACTGTTTCTCGCACGTGCACAGTTGGAATCCAAGAAGAACAAGAAAGGGAGGTGGATTACGAGATGAAAAAAGAAATACATGTTGAACGGCCCGAGAGTGTGAAGCCTAAGCTATATTGCCTTCATCCTGATGTGATTTCCCTTGTTAATAAAGCGAATTTTAACTTAAATTCCACCGCTTTCGAACACGTTTCCCAAATCTTCCGCAATACCTCGAGTCGTTATTTTCTAGAGGCTAGTTCATAGCCTTTAAACTTCCTAGTTACGAGAGATTTCGCAGAGACTGTCGAACGAATAGATAATAAAGATATGGACGACTATCTACGATCAATCAGATGGCTATTCTTTCTGAAAAGAAGACCAGAGATTATCTTCGTCAACCCGTGGGAAGCGAATGTATTGATGAATAATTTTAGAAAATCCTCCGTCTCGCGTCTTCACTGTTATGCACCACGAGTCTCTAGGAATATGCAGACCTTTGAACATCTAGATGTTTGCCCTATCACAGGTATCCGAAAAGCACTAGACGAGGTATATATACTCTCTACAATACGGATCTCTCTAAATATCTTTGCCGGCCAACTATGCTATGAAGATATGCACTATTATAAGGAGCTTTGCGAGTTTCTCGGTACATTCTATGGCTATCTACAAGAGCCTATCGAAAGAGGAAATGACGGATGGGTACCTCAGGCTGCGTGGAGAGGAATTAGTCGGAGTTATCTCAAAATATTCCCGCCAGTGTATTCACGTAGTCCGATACCTTTCCTAACTCAGGTGATCAAAATGAGACGAAAGGGACAAGGTTTTGTGTCGACACATCTGGGATATCTTCTCAACTTGAATGCCCGGGCTCAACATGCTAGGGATTTCAAATAAATCATTGGAATCAAAATTTGTATGCTAAGCACCTCGAAAGGACTAATATCTTTACTTTAACATCCCAATAAGAAGAGAAATCATAATAGAGATATTAAATAATGATTTCTATTGTGGTGGTGTATGGGTGTATTTGTGCTTGTGCTAATTATTCGTTTTAAGCACTGGCACAGCACCGTATTGTTAGAATACAACGCTAAGGATTGTGACGTTTGTAAGATATGTAAATTGAGAGCTTCTAAGCTAACAAACATCTGCAAAACCGTATAAGTTTATAAGTAAATTCTAATGGATGAGCTAAGACGTCTTCTATGATTTTGTTAAGAACTGATGCGAAGCGATCAACATCTATAGAAAAGTATGTACCCAAGTCAAGAAGCAGCCTCCATGCACATATTTATCCCCTCGCTCCTTGTCAAAGCTCTTACTTCTTATTAATTGTTGGAATCCATGTCTGATTCCTAGTTTAATTCCCTTCGTAACATTATTTCTGTATTCGATTTTCGTATCTCTCATCCAGTCATTTGGTTATTGTAACCTCAACTCATTTATACGGGATTGATGCAAATGGGTGTCCCGATCGACGCGACCTCCGTCGGTAAATTTAAGCGAACTTTAAATCTAACAAACTCCCTTTGCGTCAAAAAAGAGTCGAAAATATTGGTTACGATCAGTTGTGAGGGATATTCCTGTCGTGTCTTCTATTCCAACAGCCCATATTTCGTAGATTTTCTACAGCGAACGAAGAGATTGTACATACAACGTGTCAAACTTTTGCCTCAATACGCCCATCTAGATGCAGCCGAAGCATCTATTAATATCTTGGAATGCACTAATCAAGTCAAAAGTTGTCAGCTTTGATTTAAGAAACCCTTTGAGCTGATTAGAGGACGCTGACTTACCTGGGAGAAATAGTTCGTCCACTTCTTACACTGAAAGCCTTTGCCACACGTGATTGGTCCCTGTATCTTTTGCTCAGCTTCAATCTTTAAATTTTCGGCATCACCAGAAAAGTTACCTTGTAGGTAATGCCACCGCATTGGCCCCACGGCTGGGCAGTAGGAGTTGGGACAGCTGTCTTTGTTGTCGTTGTAGTCGTCGTGGGCTGAGGCTTGTAGATACCAAACCATGCAAGCACATCGAGAGCTGTGATCTTGATGTCATGGCCAACGCCCGCTGCGGAGTAAGCAACATACTTAGTCCCATCACCGAAAACCATTTGCGTGTAATTGGCGAATGGTGTGTTGGTATTATTCTTCGTGAATTCGATATGAAAAATGTTTGACCACATTTTGTTCGACTCATGGAAGTTTTGATATGCCAAACCAACATCCTCGCTTCCATGCCAAATCTGGAGCTTTGGGCGCGGACCTCTATATCCAGGATATGCGTTGCGAACATCATTTCCCCTGCAGGAATCAAAAATTTAGTGTGACTATAATTGCAATCGAGCCGACACGGCAATTCATTAACTTACCATTCTTCGGGTGTTTTTATCAGACGGCCCTCAGAGCAGACATTGTTCCATTCGGTGGGTCCCCTAAAGCAGCCTACACATCCCAGTAAGTATAAGGTGTACCCTTATAAACCATCTGTCAGAACGAGATCGTACTTACCGTACGGTACACCACAATAGGAACTTCCTGCTCTAAAAAGGTCAGGATAAGTTGCCACCAAAACCTGTGTCATCATGCCTCCTGAAGATAATCCAGTAACGAAAATTCGATTGGGGTCAGCGTGGTATTTTTTCATAGTCCACTTGACCATGTTCACAACAGCTAGAGAATCGCTGCCGCCGTTGTGCGTCAATGTTGCGTTACTAGCGACCTATATCAATCGATCAAGTAAATAAGTGTTGTTACATATATCGTCGAATTTGAGGCCCTTCTTACATCCCAACATTTTGACTCTCGGGAGCAGATGGATAGATGACAATATATCCAAATTGGTCAGCGTATTTTGCATACTCGGTGTTTTCGAAGAAAACAGGGCCAGTTCCTTCGCACAATCAAAGCAAATCAGGAGACATTCTTAATCATTTTGACCATGTTCAGCTACATACCTGTACACCAATGTACCCCAAGTATGATAGCTGGATGCTTTTGTATTGTTTTTGGGACATAAAGGTAGAACGGAACATTGGTCGGGTTTTCGCCAAAGTCTTCAGTGATCAAGGTAAGATTACTACTGAGTTGCGCAAGAGAGGTTGCGAACAGCACCACAAAAGAAAAGAAGCTTGTAATCCGCATCTTGCTGTATTTCCTGTATCTTAAAATATCCGGATATGATATAGAATATGAATGCGAACGTATCGATTATTGCTACGGGCATAATCCGTTGTCATCGAAGCCCGAAACCAACTATTGGCGTTTTTGATATGCTACTACGCTCCTCCATGCTTCTTATAGAAACATGTGCTTCTGTACCATAACGACACCTTGCAGGCTTGATTCATATTGAAAATATTTTATTTTTTTCATAGACTCGAGTATTTTCCGTGATTTTTACATCCTAGCTTTCATTTATGCGGATCCTATGGGGCCGACTAGCGGCATTTAAATGCTGGTTGCTCCGGACCGCTGTGGCTAAACTCCCGGAGCCGAATTATTTTAACCTTAACTAATACTGGATAAAGCCAAGGATTTTAAAAGAAGATGTAAAGTTTATATTTCGGCATAAGTTTGTCCGAAAGCTTCGTCCTCAATATCGTTTGCAGCCTATGAAGATATATTAAATTATCTAGGGCAAAATTTCCCAGACATAACCTCGATCCAAGGTTTACATGATATATTACGCACCTTAAAAGCCTAAACACAATCCCAAGGCAGCCTCCGCTCGTCCGACTTGAGAATGTGACAAGGGAGGAGCAACGCCGCTACGTAGCTTAGCTGATTACAATTTCTGTAATGTTTATTCATATATGAACGAGTATGAATTCTAGTCAGTGAGCCGAAATCGGCTATAGCACTAACAAATCCGCGAATCCTACAATCTTATAATTACTCTGTAAATATGACTTTCCAATATTAAAATGTACATCTATTAATTATTCAATTTTAAACAAATAGTGAATTAGTACACATACACCTGACAAAACTAATATTTTGAATCTATATTTTTAAACATATAATATAAATATACATATACTACGCATATACATGCCACCCTCAGCCGTAACTACACTAACTAAAATCACATACCTTTTTAAACAATATAAATTAAATAAATTAGTACAATTAAGATCTTAACAGAGAGGTTCGATCGGCCAAAGTGCTATGATTAATATACGACAACTTTATTTTACACAATAGACTATTATACTTCGTTATTTAGTTCTGCAGTAGGTATCATCGTGCTATCTAACATGTGGTCTAGTTTCAATAACATCGTCCGATGACCTGCAAATGACTGGTTTCTACTCCCGCCTAGTACTATGGAATTGTAAGAAATCGTATAGAGACTAGTCGGGGTATCAAGGTAATACACAAATGTCACAAGGCGAGAGTAGTGTACTAATATAAATACAGATTAATACTTAAATTATTACTTAGTTTTTAGTAGATTAAAAAGTTTATATAAAGTAAGGGTTTAAATAGGCCTTATATCATACTTATTAAAATAATAACTATAATCTTAGTTTGCGAGTTTCGAGGTCTGAATCTGGATACTTTCTTATTCTGGGTCTGCGGTTTATATTGCATTATATAATTTTTCTTCCAACCACAGTATCGCCTAGATATTTCCTATGGTTATTCTGAGGGCTCCTCCGGCTGCCTAAATTTCTGCTTGGAGTTCATTATGCTGCGATTGCTTTGTTACAGGAATGATAAATATTGGCAAATATTTGTAATACTCAGACTACGAAGGAAACATAATATTTATATTTGGTTCAAGGAAATGAAGATTGCTCCTTGTCCTTGATTAGATCTTACTTTTCTTTAGCTCTGCTCAGGGTAGCCTTAATTGGAAGCAAAAGACCATCGATCGGGAAATCGAATCAATTTCCAAATCTAAATTCAAATTCCAACATTTCGGATGTGTTTTTCGTCATATTAACATATTAATCTTAGATGTGTCTATCCGAACTAAGGGACCAAACTATAAAACAATTTTCCAGCACGCAGAAATAAACAATCCTTCCAACAAAATGGATGCCATATGGTGTAGCTAAAAAAAAGTATTCCCAGTGACATTCGCTCTTAGTAGCGATGGAACATCCTAAGATGGATATCTGATCAACTCCGATGTTAACCAAATCACGAACAGTCTCAAGTACATTACTCAAAGCCGCCTGTTAATTGTGTGTCTTTGTTGATATAATCTAGCCGAATACGTGATGCCTTTTCTTAAATAGCTTGGTTGAGGAAATATCGGGGGAAAAAGGCATAGGAAAGTAGTATTATTGCTGAGTTCGGGAGTCAGCCGGCCGTGAGGTGATCGGAAGGAACATCTTCCTTAATGAAAGTCAGTGGAAAACAGCGAAACCGCATCATTTGAGGTATATAGTGGACCATATCGCCATAATTGCTTCGAACTTTTCGTCCTTTCTTGTGATCCGTATGACGTTAGAGATTGTTGGGCATCAATCGGGGATGCAAGAGTCTGATGGTCGGAGATAACTGAACTATCTCGATCCGCCTCTCGTTGATCGTCAGAGTTTCCGCCACGATGGCCATTGTCGCCATCATCGCCGCCGCCTCTTCCACTACCCCTTTCTCTGGAGTGTTCACTAGGAAAGTCATCTGAAATTTTGCTGGTATTCGATTGGACACCTAGAGTAGCATTGTCCACAGCTTCATCTTGGGATTCGAGAGTCCGTGCGCTCGCCAAATCTATATATATGTCGCGAATTTTGTCCGGAATTCAGCCCTTAGAGGAAGGATGGATTATAGCTCGCAAGGCGTGTAAAATTGCCGCCTGCGGGCAGCCATGCCAAAATTTAGGTTCCCCAACTTTCCCGAGAGGCATTTGGTAATTTTTTGTTCCCAGAACATCCTTCCTTTGATACACTTGGTATAACAACCCTGGCTGTTTCTTGGATTCGCGATCGAGTTTTCGCTTGAGATCATCTGGCACTCGGGGGTCAGAGATAAAGCTTTGCTGGCTTGATCCGACATCCAGAGGAATACGAAGACGGGGGTTTTTGGAGCCGTTGTTGAAAATCATTCGTTTCGAACTTTAAGAATGATTGTAAATTGAGGGGGACGAGAACAAGCATTGGAACCGGGGTATCCAAAGCATGATATCGTTTGCAGAGGGCAATCGCATTCTCAATCCCGTCGATGTTAAAGCTAGGAGGTAAAATGTGCCTCTCTCTGAGAGCTTTAAACTGTACAGTTAACAACAAGAATAAGTCAGCATATGTTTACTAAATAATAGGATCATCACGCAGTGCACTCGCGTCAAACTTAGAAAGCGGGTCGGTGGCTGCAAACCGACGTTTTTTATCACGGATTACTTCGGTCGGCGAATCGTTGTCGTTTATGCTACATTGCGGATTCTCCCAATAAACGAACTGGATATTCCCGTCGATATCTAGGTGTTCTTGTCCGCGTGTCGCCTTTAGTGTAAAATCAAGATCAGTCGCTTCAGACCCTTTGGTTCCCTTCAGGGGTGTCTCGGTGGATTTCCTGTGTAGTAATGGCATGGCGATTTGAATTGTGCTGATAGATTGGGATGCCAAATGTAGGAACCTGAAAGGACAAATGAACCTTACTGCCACATTCCTAAAAGGGTAATAACATTAAAATAAAACAAGAGAACTGCATATGTGGCATGGGTGGTGAGTTGCGGAGCCTCGAAATGCCATCAACGGTAGCTGCTAGATCATTTCGCATCTGAAGATAGCAGTAAGAAGGCCCAGTTTTTCGCTTTTATTTTTAATTTTATTTTATTTTTAATTTAAATTATTCGGATTATATGTCTAAGGTTAAATTCATTTCGACATTGTCAGGGCTGTAGTAAGGACGTTTGTTGATGTCTGATTGCGATATCATAATGATACAGCAGCTATATAGAAGGAAACTCGGTTTTTGATGTTTCCGGAAAATCTAGCCCAAACCATCAGATTCTGCTACAGATTCTACTGACGTGGCCGCTTTCGGGCGTGGGGCAGCCACCATGCAAGCCTTAGCTTCACACAAGCGAGATCGAATATACAGGTATTAACACCTTAACTTGAGTAGTATCGAGACGAACGTCGCACTTCTCTGCGTCTGCACCGACAGCACGAGCCTTAGCGAAATAGTGCGCATGTGCACCTAAAAATAAAGGCTGTTCTCAATTGACATTTTGCTTTAGTATAGAGTATAGACTAAGATCAAGTAATTATAAGTTTATCAAGTTGATATGGGGTCTATTGCTCTGATGCATATAGTAGATTTTGTTTTGACGACGGCCCAGGAAAGCCCTATTTATATTACAAAGTCCATCTACGTTGGATCATGATTCCAAGGAAATACGCCGAGCCGCCTCCATTATCTTTACCTGGAAATCTCTCCTCTATGGCTTATAGAACTACGATGCTCTGTAGCGGGGGTCTTATTCGTGGCACAGTTGTATTTCTACCGTTCCAAAAAGAATTTCCAGCAAACTATACATATAAACATGAATATCTAGTAGTCTATTCCACGCAATGACGTCATCAAGGCTCTATCCATCGGCAGCCAGTAAAGTATGATTCGCTGTATGTGCTAATACGTATGCGGCCAAATACCACTTGGCTGAGCAAATCTCTATATCATTTGGTCTGTTGGGCCGCTGGTGACAAGAGCAGTCGGTCTGAATGCATGCGGTTGCTTGATTTAGAGGGTACTTGAGCTGTGCATAATTGCAAACTAAAAACAAGAAGCCAGTTGCTAGCTACTCCAGCAGGGCATGTTCAATCTCAATTCCATCCTAAAGTTCACAAAGCTGATCGTTGTCCTCACACTTCACAATCCAAGCCCAAACTGCAAGGCCGACATCATGGTGAGAGGATATAAGGGGTGAGTAGAATTTATCTAGAATATGTAATATGGCCGGACATAACCGATCTCCTCTATCTGGGTAGGTGTCCTAAGTTCTGCCCTTCATGCAAGGCCGACTGCCACTGCGATATTTGCAACGACTGCCATACCTGTATGCACGTTTCTGAGAAATGCCGCTACAATACATATTCTTGCCCCCGACTGGCCCATAGCTGCAATCTGAATGGTGTATATACCGAAGCCAAGAAAGAGGCCTTTGAATTCGCACGGTACGTTTTCCGGCCCCAGAGCTTACTTGCCGGTACGGCTTCGAGAGCTCTCTTCTTGACCACAAGATATGATACTAATGTCAAATTCTCCATGGATCCAATAGTCTCTTCGATTCAGATACACTCACCGTCATTGTCGGCGACGAACAGAGGAAGTTCAATATTCACCTCGATGCTGTTTGTTCTGTCTCACAATACTTTAAGAAACTCATATCATCCAACATGAAAGAAGTCCAGGAGAAGGTACTCACATTGAATGATGAAGTTGACGACGCCAACGCCTTCGACATGTTTGTCCAGTACTGCTATCTTAAATCTTACATTGTCGATGAGGAGCTGTACCTCGACTCGCTGTATCTTCACGCAAGGGTGTACGTCTTAGCGGAGAGATTAGGATGCATCGATCTGAAATCACTGGCCCTGAAACGCGCAACGGAGCTCTGCTACGAGAGCTGTGATGGGAATCTCCAAACTGGAGAAATGCTCCGAAACCTCGCACAAACGATATTGGCGGTATATACCCACACATACGATTCGAATACGGGAAAACTTCCCTTCAACAAAAAAGAAGAGGCAGATGAAGAGTCAAAAGAAACTGTCAGACGCGATGGATTCAGACTGTTGCTAGCCAGTTTTGCCGCACCGCATTTGTCTCACCTGAGAAAGGATAAAATATTTTTGAATGTCAATAACCTCTGTCCTAATTTCGCGGCCGATCTGCTTTTATTCGTTACGTCTGGTGCGAAAATGGAGGTTAATAATGACGGTAGCTTGAAATACCCATCGCTTTGAATCTCCTAAATAAAAGATCACTACAGAGCAATGGGAGCAAAAGAGCAAGGATTATACAAAAGAGAAAAATGACAATTCATGCTTTTACTTCTTATGCAGGTTCTTCGTCGGTGCTAGATCGAATACTTATGTTAATGTGCAGGAAATTCACTTTCATGTTTTATATTTCGGAATATGAGCTCTAGCATAAGCGCGGTATAGCGAACCTAGCGCGATATTTCGACAGGTGGTATCCTGGTAAAATGTATCTTAGTTCTTATCCTTTGAATATGCGGCAGGTAACAGTTGGGGCGGTTTGTTCAGGCACCTGATCGTTCGAAATGACCCGTTTTCCCAAGGCTATATCGTACAACTCTCCCAAGATTGTTCTCGGGTTTGTTAACAACAATATTGCCCATTCTAAAATTGTGAATTGCGTTCGGAATCACATCCCAATCCTAACCGGAAAGAAATTTTATAGAAGAAAAAACTAGGCTTCATTTATAGGGCTTGGATAATTTCTTTATCGTAAATCCTGCTTTGGGATCCAAGATGCCGATCGCAAATTAGGGCGGGGTTAATCCAAAGACCTGGGCACGAGTCTAGAGGTACACCACAACTATGCAGACCTTGATCCCATATCTAATTATGACAAATGGATCCCTTCTATAGTTTATAATCCAGCGAATCTAGAGAGCATGGCTGGGGATGTTTGCTAAGAAGATCGACCAGTATGGAACCCTGATGCAGCTTTATTATATCACAAAGCCTCTCAACCATTCAAAAACACGTAATTTACATCGATGGTTCTTAACAGGAAAGAAAAGATATTAGAAACTCTTAAACATCTAGGAATTGTTACACATTCTGAGTCAGTTACTTCTAACTCTTCTAAGATTGTAGTTATAGTTTAAAGGCATTGAGAATACCATTCGTTCTGGTACTTGCAAGCGTATGGGGAAGCACAAACGGTGCAACCAGAAAACCCGGAACCTCCGCATTGAGCGTATTGGGCAGCGGAACAACCACCCGAGCCTGCAGTAGTGCCTGCTTTTGTTGTTGCCTTCGTCGAAGTTGTAGTGACTTTGGACGTCGTGGTGGTAACCGTAGATGTAGTCGTCGAAGTCGTCTGTGGAGCTTTTGACATCGCGGGGATGCTGATCGAAGCAATCGACCATACTTTCCCACCGTCACTACTCGTAAGACCACTATAAGTAGCACCACCAGCGACGGCGATCGTTCCTCCAAATGTTGTATCGGCTGACGCTAAGGTGATGATTGTATTGATGTAACTTTGTGCAGCAATCGTGCCGGAGCAGTTATCATTACATTCGGTTCCGGTACCATAACCCCTCATATAAGGGCCTGAAGCGCTGGAGTATGTGGACAGTAGTGCGCCAGTTACAGCATTCGTAACGGTCCTGTATTGTCCACCATAACATTAGCCTTTTATAGCCATGAATACAGAGATATTTGAGTCTAAAACCTTACTGTAACCAAGTATTTTGATCAGACTGGAGTGCATATTCAATTCTAACCTGGTCGGAACCGCTGACTGGAGAAGGGTTACCATCCAGCTGGCCGAACCAACCAAAAACTGAAGCTCGAACGCACCTAACGCCGTGTTAGAATTAGTTTTCGACATCGGGGTCATTAGGCATACCACTGCCCTGCAGCCGCTCCACACCACGAGTTTGATGGCCAGGATTCTAGTGTCGCTTGGATCAAATCGCCAGTACCATTTGACATTCCAGGCCACAAGAATAGTACGCCATTCTGAGTTGGTGGCGCCGGTCCAGGAATTATGGTCGTCACAGCTTTGACAATTGTCGATTTTGAAGGGCCAAGTGACACACTCCCTCCCCACGTGTCCGCGCGCTTAACCACGAGGCTTGGGGGGCTTGGAATAGCGTTGGCAACAACCCAGTTTGCAAGTGCGAGGGCGCGGAAAATGGAAGAATGAATATGGACCATTTTAAAGACTGATAAGTGAAAATCAGATATGTTCTGTGCTTTCCATAAAAATCGCAGGAACGATGTAGACAAGTGGTAAATTTTGCTAGTTCTTGCGCTTTTAATTCTGAGGCCTTGGACGCACTGAGCAACCACACATTCAACACTTCGAAACAAGTTGGAGTCAACACGGCTTTTATAGTTCCACAAGCTCAATATTGAAACTGAGCTTATATAATTATTAACCTTGGGACTATATTTGCGAAGCACAGATGGTTAATAAAGATTTCTTCGATTTTGCTACTTCAGATAGTCCATCCACGGAAGAAATTTGCCAGTTCGCCATCGGTTCCATTCCACCCAAACCCCAACCCAAAACTTCCACGGCCAAACTCACGCCCGGATTACATGCGGGTACAGCGAGTCTCCCATGGTAACATTGTTTCAGATATATATCTTTCTAACCACGAGTTAATTGTCTGAACAAGGGCCTAGTTCAATCCGAGTCTTGACAGAAGCTTAATTACTCGCTTGTGAAACAATAGCTACAAATGAGCCCATTCTCCCCGGTAAATACCTAGGGTTCATTTCGGATCCACGGGACGGTGGTTGTTTTTAGCATTTCCTTCTATTCCTCTTACCCAACCGAAAGGGGAGAGACTAGTTGATCAAAAGGCGACCGAAACCATTGAAAGAAGGAGAGACTTTTCCAGTGTCCTGCACCTGCTTCCGCCGGGGTATTAGTTTCCTCAGTTCGAAACAAAGACTAGAATAACTCACTAGGTACGTTACATATATGAACCAACTTTGACGAAGATTCATACCTTACCGAAAATTCATATCGCCTTCCTATCTTTCATTCCTCCGGACATGTAGCTTTAGACAATGAGACCAATTCGGACTCATTGCGATCGATATTTGCTACTAAATGGATGTCGCTGGTCGAATACAATTCCCTTCATCACAATAAGCATATTCTAGCGCCGAGACTGAGGCGTATTCAAATTATAAGAAACAGTCTCATTTTCCTATACTCAAACATCCCAAGACTGGATTGAACGGTATTCCCAAGCCCTGAACCCCTTTAAGCACAACGTCTGTGGGCTATTAGCCTGGGAAATGCTCGTGTCGAAGCCGTTGTGTTGAGACAACACAATATCTTGTTATGAAAAGCAACACATATTTTACAACGTTGCCGACTGTTACACAGGAATAACGTGCCCTTACGTCGCGAGGCCACCAACTGCAGCTAAATCGGCTGATCCCCACCCAGATCCAATCAAACTACCTATTTCTTCGCCTTCTCTCTCTGGAAAGATCTATTTTCCTCCATAAGTACCATCAGCGGTTTTTTAAACTTGTCCACTATGCGAAGAATCTCCGCCTTATATTCAGCTTCCTCCCTCCCAATGCCCTCATTCCCCTTCAACCAACCATGTATATTGGCCTGGATATCTTCGGCAACCGTCCGGCCCCAAGCCTGGCACATCTGTTCAAGCCGCCCTTGAATCCCTTCGACCTCCTTTTGTATGTCCCTAGAAAGGGTGTTGAAAACACGTGCTTTCCGAACATAGCTCTCGAAGGCCTTGGTCATTCTCTCCAGAGCACCCACACCTAGTACGGTATTTATATCAATATCAAACCAAGTCTAGAAGAGTAGGGGAGGGGTTAACCTTTTTCTTCCACAGCTTTCTCGTATCCTGGACGGAGAAGGCTCGTCAAGTGATCAGGGAGAAGAAATAGTCGGCGTACAGGTCTAAAACATTATTAGAGTAACATTAAGATGGGGACCGGGCGCTATACCTCTGATCCTCAACCAGCTGCTTGCAAAAGTTCGTCGCTACCGCCTGTGCGCTTTCTATCCGTGGTGTCAAGCACTCTTCGAGTAATTTGATCGATGTCGCTCTGCCTTTAGGACTACTCTCGAAGTTTCCATCGATGCAACCTGTCGGTCAGAATCACCCATTGTGTGATTTCCCGGCGGAAACTTACTTTGCCATGATACTTCAAACTCTTCTAGGCCGCGGAGGACTTGATAATTCCAAGCCTGTAAATGCTCCTCGGTCTTCGTTATGAATGCCTTCCATAGTGCATCAACCTCAGCGCCCAGTGGAGAGATAAATTGTTCGTTGAGATTCTTTAGTTTGCCGGTGGTGGACTCTCCGTGGTGGTGATATGCAGATTTGACAGCCTCTTTTTTTTAGTTAGCATGGCGGTAAAACATTATATTAGTTTTAATAGGTTGACACTTTAATACGCACGAAATTTGTTTTCCTATCAACATATAAGTGTGTATTCATTACAATCCAAAATGTTAGCGGCTACTGCTTACCTTGACCAACTTCTCATGCAGTTCCAAACAATACTTCTCACCTCTCGTTGTAGCAGTGACTAGGAAGCATTAGAATATATATGGTCGAAATTCTCTAAGGGTACTCACAAAGACCCTCTAGGAATAGTTGCACATCATTCTGGATGTTCGTGGCGAAGACAAGCGATTCGTTGTTAAGCCTCTGTTGCTCGGTTAGACAGAAACCCTATATGGTTTTACCGGTAGCGAAGGTGTATAATACGAACATTTAATAATGCGGTAAATGCTTTGTCCATTTCGGCCTTTGCTTTCTGTCTTCCCGCTTCGCTCATGCCCGTAGAATCATTGTTTGCAAATACTCTCGCCAAGGCTTGGAGTTCCAAGATACTCTGAAAAAATTGTGCCGCTAACGCCGACTTTTGTTCTAATGGCGCCGACGCGCAGTAATCACGCAACATCGGTATCTGCGTTTGATCTAAGCTCATAATCCCGGGCTTCTTGCGCGGTAAGAAATGCTCAAGATAGTGTTTGGCAGATGTCACAAAGCAATGGATCGAAGTATCTTCGCTTAGAAGTTTTGAGTAAATTTTGGAAATCGATTCGACGGCGTATTTATCTCGTGCCTCAATACATAATTGCTGGAGACTGTGGCACGTTAGAAGGGCCCAAGAACGTTGTCGGGAGAACTGACCTCGTTTCAAGCGATGAGATCTCCTCTTTGTCGGTGTTCTGTTGCTTCGGCCTACGACACCATTAGCTCTGTTAGCTCAATAGTTGTGCCGAGGGCTCCAGACCTCTTCGAGTCTAGGCTCAAATATCGAGCCTCAATTTCGTTGTTCAAATAATGGTATCTTTTGAGAAACCCCTTGTCGCCCTTGAAATCTTCCACCGCGTCACTAGGTTCAAAGTGCTGAATTAAGTCAGCGAGTACTGCACAACCGCCACTCGAACCAAACCGACGCATCTTACATCGCTGCAGGTGCAGACAATAGTTAAATGCCTTCTCCCGTCATGCTTGAGACGCTTTATATAACCCTCTCGGGACAGCTCCCCTGTTGTCTCATCGGTCACAGCCCTTGTTAGCCTAGTAACAACGACTATCTCATTTGCTTGGGCCATATAGTGTCGAGTTACTGCCGTCCGTGCTGCATTGGAATCTCGAAGGCCAGGAAGATCTACGAGTATCGCGCCGGTTTTAAGGGCCTCAGAGTCGAGATAGAGTCTTTAAATCAGTCCACGACAGCGAAACTAGATACGGTTCCAAGCGGCTTACTTGACGACTTTGACAAGTGGCCAGAGCGTTATCTCTTCCTCCTCACCGACCGTAGACGGGACCAAAGATCGCATGTAGTCAACAACTTCTGCCCTGGAGTTTGTCTCAAGAGTATGGGTGCCAGCTATCAGATCTTGATGTGATTTATACAGTTCGTCAACTCTTCGCAAGACATCTGCAGAGCTAGATATATCAGGAAAGAGGGCTTTGATTTTGGCTAATGCAATCTCCTCGGCCTCCGTGATAGAAGGTTTGTTAAGGGACACGTCTGAATCAGCTCCAGCCACGTCATGAACAATGGCACGCATCTCAGATTCCAATTCATTTTGCTGGAGAAACTCCGTTTCAACACGATAACCTTGTTTTCCACTCTCTCTCTGCCGAATTTCAATTGGAAACGAGGTACAAGCACGAAGACCAGACTACCTTGTCAGTGCAGTTACGTGGTATGTGAAAAGAGTATCGGGCCTTACAGTTGGCAGAATATTTGGTTCACCCAAAACAGCCGTCAGCAACTTTGATTTTCCTACAAGATCTCAGAAGACTTTCAAAAAGATTCATGGTGATCATTTGGAATTACATACCCACACCACTATCGCCAATGAAAGCCAGGACCGCTGTTGCCGAAAAGTCGGCACGCTCGGCTTCCAGTACTCGCTTCAAGATGTTATCGCCCTGAATATCAAGCAGCCCACTGCTCTGCATATTCTCCAAAGGTGTTTTTATCTGTGACAAGAACCCCTTCCTGTCCAATAGCAGGCGGTTAAGTTGCCCTTCAATCTCCTGGGGGGAGACTTTGGTCTCTACTGATGCAGCACGTGCATGTAGCCTTGAGACACAAATTGGGGATCGCCGAAGCCGACCGAGATAGGAATGAGGACGCCATTTGAACCCAGTACGCAAAATTCTATGGGAATACATGGTTGATGAGATCTTTTGGGCAAGGGCGAAGTTTCGGCTATCTGGCCGTCGACGTGTCGACGTGTCCGGACCTCGGAGGTTCGAATGGAGGTTGGCGAGGCAGCAGACGCCTCAGAGGCGGAACTCAACCTCTAGCACCTTTAGATCACTATAAAGCCTAAATGCGGCTGTTGAAAAGGATTCTAGAAATCGGATTGCCGAAAACGAGGGAATTCGGAGGTAGAGCGGTGGCGAATACTTTGGTCTCTGGGACTAAAGTCCATGACGTCCCCGCAACAACACCTTCCCGTGTTGTATTTGTGAAGCTATTTCCAAGCCAGCCTCATAAACCTGACCGGAGAATTCTAAAGAGCGGATATCATGATCGGGTCTGCATGTCACCCAGGTCAAATAATGGCTCAAAGAATGATATTCGTGGGGTATTGCCTAAGAGATTCCTATGATATTAGCGCGGTGTGGACATGCAGCGCAGAACATGTAAAGAGGTGGATGTGTTGGCTTCGTCCAGTCGATGGTCATTCTACTCCAGATCCAGGATTCATCAATATTTCACCATCCCCGTCCCGTCGATGACCAGAGGAATAATAGGCTTAATATTGTATCCTCTGACGGAATATTTCCTCCTGTCAGTTTAAGCCATCTGCCGGCTGCTCGAGTGGCCGTAATAAACGATGCTCAGTTATATCATACGTATGGATACCCCTCGCCAGGACACTACATCGTAGATCGTTTGCCCTAGTGGTCATTCATCTATCATGCCCCATATCATCATGACTGCTGCTACTAGGCCTGCCATACTTCATTACTGTCTTGCTTCTCCTCTCGTTTCCAAGGTATCAATCCTTCCTAGACGACCAGTCGAATAAGGAAAAGGAAACCTAAAAGTGAACGTTATCATCCATGAGAACTTCAAATCCTACCCACCAGATTTACTAGCTACTCTTTCTGATGCTTCAGGGTGTATCCGGGCTCAAGGGATATCCGCTATTGGGATGAAGGAAAGGTTGGAATCTCACCTCGTTGACTCAATGCAACGCAAAAATTCCAACTGACATGATTGCAACACCTGGTGAATACACCGAAATAACAGTGGGCTATCCCGTCGCTGCCGCTCAAGCATTCTCAACAATGAATCCAGAGAGACAGTTTAATTTCATATACGTTTCTGGCGACCGTACTGACCCAAGTGGCCGATACCCCCAAATGTGGGCCCGTATTAAGGGCTGAGCCGAATCGCTCCTGCTGGACCTTTCAAAGGAGAATCCTCGATTCTCGGTCTATAATGTTCGGCCATCCTTCATGGATCCTGGAAATAACTGGACAGCACAACGAACCAAAGAGACAAGGGATAAGATACATAGAACTGTGGTTATATTTTTAGAACCTCTTGTACCGAGTCAAGTATCTCCCCTGGACAAGCCATCCGAAGTTTTGATTTCTTTGGCAAGCGGCGACAGCGCACCAGTTCCTGAAGGGAAAGGGGTTATCGAAGGCGGCAGAACACTATTAAATACGGCTTTGAGGCGGATGGGGGCCCTTTAAGCAAAGTTTTTGGTATAATCTTAAGCCGCATTCATGTCTCGAGCGCTCCTGGGTCTTGTGCCCTGTCAACTTATGGGAGATCACCCCTATAGAACATGCAACGCTTAATGCTCCACAAATCGTTAGTGAACCATACCTTTGAAGCGCGATAAATATATAGGCTTAAGGATTGCGAAATTTGGGTCAATTGGTATGATATTATATTATTTATAAGACAAAGAGCGCCAGGGAAGAAAATGGTGGCTAATACCTCGAATCCGACCCAAATTATGCCACAAGATATTACACAATAAAATCGCTAAATTAATCATTTCGAGCTAATCCCTCCAGCTCCACAACTAGGATCATCAATACCTCCCACATTTTCTTCAATCCCACCTACTGCGTTTGGCGCATTCTGCACATCGCCACCCACTGGCCTTCGGCGTCGTACAAAAACGCATGCAAGAACCAAAGCAGCGACCAAAAACACAACGCCACCAATAGTTCCGCCTACTATTGCACCAATATTCGTAGAAGATTTTCCCCCCAGCGGATCCATCGCCTCCATTGGAACCGCTAGTCTGAGTAGACGATGGATTCGCCGGGCTAGACGGAGAACTAGTTACCGATGGCTTGCTCCCCTTCGGACCCAAGACGCATTCTAAATTCGAAATATCACTGATAGCTTGCTTTGCGATAGCTTCGTTTCTTACAGCGTCGCAATCGAGCTCCACTGACGGGACGATAGTTATCAATGGAGATTTAATGCCGACACCATTTTGTAAATTTGGGAAGGTTAAACTGCGGGCGAATAAGGTGTTAGCAAGTCCCTATCGGCTTCCCGTAACCAGCGCAAGTAACTTACTTGTCAAACTGGCCTTTTAAAGTGATATATCGCGACACTCGAAATAGTTTTGGAAACCAAGTCTGGAGATCGAGTGAGGTCATGTAGTCATTGTATTGGAGTGACAAAATGTCCAGCGTGCTCAGTTCGGGGAAAGATATGCCGCAAGCACCGAGTCGTTCGCAAACGCCAGGTAAGACATGCTTTCTACCGCTTCAACAAAAAACTCCGAAGCTTGTCGTTTATACTGACGGTGAAACCACCAGGCACGGAGCGCAGTTTGGGAAATGATATCTCGACCATATCTGTTTGTATGAGGGTGAAGTCTCCGCCAATCGTAGTCAGGTCCGGGAAGACGACGCCAGGTGACCCTATCCCTGCGAGTGTGACGGATAATTTAACAGTATTACTCGGAACAGAAAGATTTCCTAGTAGCCCTAGCGAATAAAGTTGGATTTGATTGGCGGCAGAGGACCATGTATCGGGGATCGACGATATCGAGGTTGTTGTGATATTGATTGTGGTAAATTCAACTCCATTGATCTCTAATACGCTGAGTGAATAGAGACTATCGATAGCTAGGAACCGATTCCCTGTTGCGGCATTAGGCGATACAGACAAGGATATTCTCTGAATCTTGGGTCTCCGAATGAAGACAAAATCGCCATCGATAGCGACTCTCGATAAATTCAGGTTGATATCATTAAGAGGGGAGTCTGAGAGTTCAAAGAACAAGTCCGCGCCGATGCTGGATAGTTTCTGTATCTCTAGTTGCGACAATTTAGACGACAGGATCGTGAAATCACCTAAAAGTATCCGGTAAGCGCCACGTATTAGTTACTGCTGAGAGCCTCTGGCGTACCTGTAATGTCCATAAGAGAGGGTCCTTCGAGGGCCTCAAGGGCACGCCCTCTTAGATCTAAGTTGGCCCCACTGTTCGGATGTTTCTTAAATTAACTATGGTCACAGATGAATTATCTGACAAAGTAACGTCTGTGGCTTCTGTACAGCCGCTGGGTGCCAATTCGGTAGTCGTATCCAGGAAACCACCACACCTTAAGAATGTATTAGACAGTTTATTCGGGCATACTATAAATTTCGCTT
Organism: Arthrobotrys flagrans; assembly: GCF_004000055.1. Taxonomy (NCBI): domain Eukaryota; kingdom Fungi; phylum Ascomycota; class Orbiliomycetes; order Orbiliales; family Orbiliaceae; genus Arthrobotrys; species Arthrobotrys flagrans. Next base: position 4,538,756 of record NW_027137556.1, read on the forward strand.
TCAAGGGAAATGTTTACCTGCCTGTGCGAGAGCCGTCGGTAGCGCAAGAAAAATCCCGAGGAGGGCGACGGGGCCAAATCCCGATGCCAAAAGTTTCCTCGAGTTCCTCGACATTAATGCATGTAACGGTCCGGCTGCGTGATTCTTTAGGGCTCTCTGGAATTGGTTATGTGATGAGGAGATGCCGGAAAATTGCAATTCTCTGGCAGGGGGCTTCTTCGATTTGCAAACCTGGTTGCATTTATGCTATCAACCAAAATATCATAGCGCGTGCCCCCCTGCATGAAATCAAGCAATCCATTTGCATCTGCGGCTGAAGTTACACAAACAAAGGATGGATCTAGACCGGTATCTCGGAGGTAGGCTACATCCGAATAAACTCGGCCTTATGAGGCCTAACAGCGGTCGTGTGCTGTTCGACCATCTAGCTGTTGCATTTCAACATCGTGCAACGCAACAAGTCTTGAGCCTGGAGACAATCTCCGCACGTTCTGCCTCCGCGAAAGCTTGTGCAAAAGATAGCCCGCTTATTTCCCCGATCCGAATACGAACCCGAAGTTCATGAACTCGAACATGGCGAAACTTTTTACGGGTTCTCCAGGAAGAAGGACAAACAATTAACCGTGGGTTGCTTCTTCGATTCTAGCCGACCTACGGAGGCCGCCTACCGGGACGAATTCTATCAACGGATTCTGCGCTCGTACCCATCACTAGGTAACGGAGCATAATAGTCTACTGTGGAAGACATTGTCTTATGTTAGTCATGGCGCTTCGGCCGATCGAACCCATGCGCCAAGATATCGACTGCAACTCGTTTAATCCATACTGTTTAAAAAGGTACGTGACCCTAGCCAGCGCAGCTACGGCCGAGGGTGCATGCATATACGCATATGTATACCTATACTATACGTCCGTGTCTCTGGAAAGCCTGGTGTCGTCATTGTTACATCTGGCCCTGGGACTACAAACATGATTACACCATTGCAAGATGCCCTTAGCGATGGAATCCCTCTCGTCGTGGTCTCCCGCCAAGTACTTACTATGGTCGTTGGTACAGATTCCTTCCAGGAGGCAGATGTAATAAGGGTTAGTAAGCCCTGTACCAAATGGGGCTACATGGTAAAAAGTGTTGCAGAGGTTCCCCGTCGTATTAACGAAGCCTTCGAAATTGCGATGTCAGGCCGACTAGGGCCGGTTTTGGTTGATATCCCAAAGATGTGACAGCCTCAATTCTCAAGAAACCAGTTAGCCTCAAGACTATAATCCTTAACCTGAAGAGTTTGACTTCACAAAGCACAGACGTAACCATACACACATCAAACCCCCTCGTCCTCTCGCAACCTGACTTCCCAGAAGCAGCAACAGCTGAAGGCAGCAACTCAACGAAGTGCCGATCTCATAAATATTGCGAAGAAACCCATAATTTATGCCGGAAACGGTGTGCTTTCTAAGCCGAAAGGGTCAATCTTATTAAGGGAGCTGGCCGAGAAAGCTCAAATCCCAGTTACAACAACCTTACATAGTCTCGAACGTTTCGATGAGCAGGATGAAAAGAGTCTTCATATGCTCGGAATGCATGGGGCTGCTTATGTGGATTTAGCAATGCAAGAAGCAGATTGTATTGTTGCCCTGGGGACAAGGTTCGATGACAGAGTCACCGGAAACTTCGCAAGTATGTGTATAATGCAACGTCCCAACACAGAAACCCACACACCCAAAGCAGAATGCAACATTTCCCAAGTTGGAAGGATCGGCCTGCCCTTGGGCTGTAATTGGCCATCGAGGCCGTGGGCTGCATATGCCTTACTTCACATGTCCTTCAAGATTCTTCAACTTAGCTAACATTATCTTAATAACGGAGTTCGTCCCAGCTGCCAAAGAAGCCGCCGCCGAGGGGAGAGGCGGTATCATTCACTTCGGGATACCACCAAAAAACATTAATAAGATTGTTCAAGCGACAGAGACAGTTGAAGGGGATGTCTCAACTAACTTCAAGTTGATGCTACTATTGGTTGAGGGCGTAAGATCCCGTCGTAATTGGATGGGGCGAATAAAGGAACTGAAGGAAAAATTCCCAATCAATCATTTCAATCGTACACCAGCCAGTGGGCTTCTAAGCCCTCAATTAGTTATTGAAGAACTCTCCTTTACGGAGCCCTATAAAGATAAGTTTGTCATTACAATTGGAGTTGGGCAACACCAAATATGGGCAGCGCAACACTACAGATGGAGATACCCTCGAACAATGGTTACATCTAGTGGGTTGGGGACTATGGGCATTGACGGCGACGCCAGCTTCAAAATGACTCTCATGGAACTGAAGGCGGCAGCATTATACAACATCGGTGTCAAAATTATCATTATCAATAGTGACGAACAGGGAATGGTCACCCAATGGCAATTTATGTCCCATAAGGATAGGTTTATGTAGGTAACTCGATTGTGTTGTCGGTGATCTCTCGCTAACCCCCTGATCTAAATGCTCGCCTATCACAGGAACCCCGATTTTGTAGCGGTCACGGAAGGCATGGGCATCAAGGCAATCCGTGTATCAACCTAGACTAACTCGAGGACGGGCTAAAAACGGTGCTGGGTTATGATGGACCAATACTATTAAACGTGATTACAGATGGCGAAGCTGCCCTGTCCCCAATGGTCCTCCTTGGAAAGGGTCTGGATGAATGTATAATGTACGAGGAAGGGTCTGAAAAAAAGCGCCGCGCTCTAATAAAATAACGGACGGGGTACTAGGTTGATATATTAGTAATACAATAGATATAGTGCTCTCAATCTGGTGGAAGCATTTTCATTATAGACATGGTTTCAGAAACGTTCGTCCTTCACGCACCAATGCATGGGTGTTGTCATTTGTAGAGTTGTGTTGACTTTGTTGTAGTTGATGTCGGATTGATATTGAGACTGTTGTTCCTGGAAGGGAACTTGTTATCAAAGTGAACGAGGTCGATAGTTGAAGCTATCGTGAATCCCTTTTGTTGCTATTAAAGTTGCCCTGGCTACCACGGTCACTCGTGCCTCTGTTGTTTCCGCGACCTCTACGGCCATTGCGGCCACCACGGCCTGTGGTTGAGCTGCCAGAGCTATTCGAGGAGCCCTGGGCGCTGAAGGCATTGCCTCCTTTAAATGGTTGGGACTGGGAGCTCTGGCGCTTTCCCTGGCCAGCCAGTACCATTTCGACGGTTGACAGCTCCATTGCAAGGGAATCGTGGTCCCTGCAGCCGTTCTCCTTGGCTATGTTGGTCATAATTGACATAACTGCCATACCGTATTCTTCTGGCAGTCCATTGCAGACTACTGACGCGTATTCCCAGAAGCCAATTGTACCGCCAGCAGTCTCGAACCTGATCTTGAGACCTTTTGCTTTCAGCAGGTACTGTTGTAGGGTGTCACTGCCTTTGGCTAAGGAATTCAACTGGTTCCTTAGCATAAGCATGGTGGCAGTGGATGAAGCTGTATGAGCGTTCTTGAGAATGGCCCAAATGACTGATGGTTCCCCTTCTTCGCCAGACAGATGGTTGGCCTGAGCAGAGCTCAAGGTCCTCCAGAGAAGGGTGCGAACGACAGCTTTCTGCTATCTCAAGGTCTTTGGGTCGACGTCTTCCTCGGGCTTAGTGCTGGTCAACAAATAGTCCAGGCTTTCTTGAGCAAGCAGGTTTCTGATGACAACGCTCCAGGTCTTCCAATTGTTCTCCTTGAGCGGCTCCATCTGCGTAGTGCATATAGGGCTAGTTCCTAGAAGTGACCAGGCTAACGCGGCCTTAGATGTCGGTTTAGGTGGTTGAAAGGTTTTATCTTGGGGTCTTTCAGGCTGGTCCCCAGATTCACTCTCAGGCTCAGGCTCGAGCCCGGGATACCGTGGTTGGTTGTCGGTCATGGCCGATTCGAAGGATTGGTCAGACGCGTTTGTGACAGGTGCAGTGGTCTCTCTACCCTTCCTTAGTTTCGGTTTCCAGTCTGGGGGCTGCTGGTTAGTTGCCCTTTCCCTTAAGGTTCTTTTTGAGTCCAGTTTGAAAGTTGCTGGGGTAGCTTAATTAGTGACGTCTTGAAAATAATCATGGTTTGAAACGATGAGGTGCTCATAACCTGTTGTTCCTGGAAGGGAACTTGTTGTCAAAGTGAACGAGGTGAATTGGGAGGTCGATAGTTGAATCCCTTTTATTGTTATTGAAGTTGTGAAGTGTCTTGTTGAAGAATTATTTACATGAGGGTGGCTTGTTTAAATGTAGGAAGCAGATCACGTGATGTTATGAAGCCTCCTGGGGCGCAACAGAGACTAACACAACATCATGTGACCATACTTCTGACAGAGACCAGGATATCTAAATCCATACAAGAAAAAAATAAAGAAAATATTAAAATGTAAAGATAAGAAAGTTTCACTTATGAGGCCTTCGGGGTAGCTGTTTCACCCCCCATTTTCGATCGGCCGTATTCACAGGATCCCCATAGTTAAACCTCCTCATTTACAGATTCCACTTCACCTGCTGTCGCGCCGCATTCTACATATAGTTTACTCGTTTACCCGGTTGCACCAATAGAGGTATACGCCAAGTACCAAAGTCGTATCTGATCAAGCTTTCTATGTCTCTTGGGATATCGAGCCTAGAATTACCATATGCAGGGACATCCTCGTCGTTTCGGAAGACGCCAATAATAACGTTTTGCATCCGTAACGTCCCATCAATATTATCGAAAATGGATACTTATCAGCGACATTGCCACCTGCTTCTCGCAGCAATTGTACCAAAATATAATCCGCTTCTTGCCAAATATACTATCCTGAGGATTTCGGTTCCAGATCTTAATATTCGAACTGGGAAAGTCTGGAGTATATAAGAATGGTTTCAACCCACATACCCCATATACCCCAATTAGCAAACTCGACACATTTCTACTAGCTAGTCTCTTATCCAAAGCCCACCACTTCCACCCAGTACCTATCGCTCAACTCTTTCTCCTGCAAAATACCACACGCTACCCCACACCTAGTTTCACTCCACAGGTTCCATGTCATTATATCATATTTTACGGAACGTATCTAGACCTATTAATTCAAATGCATACATTTCATCCTATGGGATCATCATGCTAATATACTCGTGCCCCGAGCTTCAATACTCTAGAAAAGATCCCGATCATTTATTGTTTTTCGTTCCGACGCATAAGGAGTAGCTAAAATATCCAAACACACCAAGAACATACGAAAGCACCAACCCCCAGAATATCCTCAAAAGTTATGCATATATATGAGAAGATTTACATTTTTACCGGGTTATTCATGTGGTGTGATGCCCTGTCGTTCATGAGATAACGGAATCTTAAGGCATGAATTTCAGTGGCTCCAAGTAGAAATATTTGCTTCTACCGCGTGCCCATTCAGATTTTAGCCCATAGAATACACCGTACTGGTTATTGAAAGGCATTTTGCCATGGAATATTTTTGAAATTATAAATAAATAACGTTCTATAAGGCGTTCAAGGCGCTTCAGTTGCTTCGAAGGCTGTTTTAAGGCGGGGTTTCTATCAGAGAAAACCCTCATTTCCCCGACCTACGGTATCTCGAACGAGCATACCAGAATTCTAGAAGTGCGGGGACGAAACATGAGAACACCAAATGATCCACTGACATTTACCACCTCAGCCTCACGCCGATACTACGAATTTGACGGACCCCAAAGCCATCCTTTCCACCCTTGCTGCAGGAATACATCGACATGGCTACGATCTCCAAATTACGCACGTTTTGTCCTTCGTCTGCTCCAGTCCAACTCAAACGCCAACTTCAGCCGAGGAGTTATATGACAAGTCCGCTGTTCTTATTATAGGCAATACTAGGGAAGAGTTCTGGGGAACGAGCGTGATTTAAGCATCTCAAGTTGATCACGCTGAACATATTCGAAGTGCACTGCAGCTACATATGTATATCGATCTAGAACGAATCAAAAGATTTACTCAGCCATCACACGTAAGAGAGCTCTAAAGGAGCACTAGCCAAGCTCCTAGGCATCTCTTACGTGTCTGCTACGCAAGTACTTCACGAATAAATAATGTACAAAAGGAACATGTGCAGCGCTATCTAGCTGCGGAGCTCGGAAACCGTCCCCTTGGTACTTTCAAGATTTTCGAAAATCCTTCAAGATAGCGAGGCTACAGAAGGTACTATATAATTATCTCCACTGGGCAAAAAAAGCGAGGATATCAACGTGGAAATCGAAAAGGAAGTGAGACTACACTCTGCCCTACTAAAATTTAGCTGAGGATGTGAAGCACTAGATGAGAACAGCCATCCCGGGCTACTTCCAAAGGATATTCTAAATTATTATTTTGATGAATAAGACGCAAAAAGGCAAAGGTTGAGTCTGATTTGCTGGCAAAGATGCACAATTTTCCCGCAGTACGAACAAGCTAGGAAAGGCGTCTTAGTTTCGGGGCCCGCCAACTTTAAGCTCTAGGGAGTTGATGCTCTTATAGTTAGAGTAGACGGGGACTACAGGAAGGCTCTAGGAATGGTGCATATAGCCGAACCACTCACCAACCAACATCAAACCGCATGCTGGACAAATAGAACTGGCATATAAACCAATAACTTGGTTACTTGGCGCTCAGAATGCTGTCCCTGCTCCCTCCCACTTTTAGCTTTTCGTCCTCCTCCTCAGCCGTACCACCAGATTTTAACATGATGGCAAAGGAGCTCGAACGTCTCAAAATCCAACAGCCCACCAAAAGCTGAAAGCTGTGATGGCATCAGAAGGCCAAGAGCATAGCCTAGATCTTGGGCTTCATATCACTTTTAAGCCTTAAATATTGTGTTTTTGCAAGCTTTGCCTAAACGCCATTTCCACTCGCACTATGTATTATACCATGTCGACTTTTGGAGGCGTGGAGCACATACAATCACGCCATATGACACCCAGGGTGAATTGAGTCAATGATCTCGACCACGAAAACCAACATGCAGTCTGCACTGGGTCGTTAGAGACCTGTCTGCGCCTAAGCTTCAGGGCTAACTTAGAACAGCTGAATCAAAAGCTTGCGGCTCTTGGTCCCAATATGGGACGACGCTACATAGTTCCAATACAGAGCCGCGAGGCTGCACAATTCAAGCGCGCAAGATATAAAGGTAGGCCGAAGTTCGACGGAAAGTTTGAAATCAATACTTATCCACAGGCATATCTTCCTTTATCAATATCTTCTAGCATAGCATTACAATCTTGTTCTTAAGCCATGCATTTATTATCTCTTGCTTCTTTGCTGCCCCTTGTGGGCCTCTTTCTCCAGGCATCAGCAGACCTAACCGTTATCAATGCCGACAGTGTAGAAAGAGCTCCGAATAGCTATATAGTTGTGCTCAAACCCTCTACAAACCGGGCTCGAGCCCTAGAACATACTCACCGAATCACCACCTACCATAGAGCACGAAGCCTAGAAGAACGTGCCGGAACCACTGGTATCACTGGAGAATTCAGTATCGATGGCACCGGTCCTAGCTTCAAGGGCTACAACGTTCATTGCGATGGCAAAACACTTAGAGAAATTCTTAGGTCACCAGAGGTAAGAGATATTCCCCTTAGATCGCAAGATTTTGTTTGTTTCGTTCACATTTTTTTATCTAACACAAATCCAACGGAGTAGGTTCAATACGTCGAAGCAGATACCAAGACTAAAGCCGACGTGACACAACAGTTATCCACATGGGGTCTCGCTCGTATTTCGTGGAAGGAGCTTCCATGGCCCTATAAGTACCGCTATTCGAGCACATGGTCTGGAATAGGAATCACCGTCTACGTTGTCGACACCGGCGTTCGAGTTACACATTCGGTACGCCAGGCACATATCTCCTTCCCTCACCCTCATCTACTTTCCACTGATACTTATGCGTGCAACACAATCGCTGGTTTGAATTGGAGTAAGCAATCAAGTAACCCTTAGGACAACTAGTGCATGATCAACAAAGCTAACGAAGACAATGACAATAGTTGGAAGAAATGCCGAAGCTGGCAAGAGTGTCGTCAACATGTCGCTGGGTGGCAGGAAATCACCGGCTGTCAATGGTGCTGTTGAGGCCCTCTACAGAAAAGGAATCGTCGTCGTTGTATCAGCTGGTAACAAAAATGTATGATATCCCTAAGAAACCCCTTCTCTCCACCATTCCAATTACTAATGACTTCAAATCGTTAGCTCAACGCCTCCAACTACTCTCCCGCTTCGGCCCCTAATGCTATCACTGTCGCAGCCAGCGATCGCTGGGACTGGAGAACTTATTTCTCCAACTACGGCGTTTCTGTCGATGTTTTCGCCCCTGGTGTGGATGTCCTTAGCGCATGGCATACCTTTGACACCGCAGTGGAGTATCTAGATGGAACCTCTATGGCTGCACCACATGTTGCAGGCCTCGCGGCTTATTTCTTGAGCAGCAAGACTTCATGCCAGTGCCCACTCACTATCCGTAATAGGATTATTAATAACTCATGGAAGGGCTTTATTCGGGACGCTAGGATAGGAACACCAAACAGATTGGCTTACAATGGCTATGCCTGAGGAGATAGGCGGCACCACTTAGTAATACGACGGTTGTAATACCCCTATTGTTCTTGTCTCCTCGGCTAGATTGCAGTCCAGCCAGGACCTAGCTTTCTTGTAGGAGACAATCGTTATCTTTAGTGTTTTCTCCCTGGCTGCCACAATATACTCGGTGGCAGCATGTGCATGCGCACATATACGGACGATCGTCTTGGTTCTATCCTTTCTTCTGGAGTTTTGATACTGGAGTTCATGAAAACATGTCATTCATCTTATGCTGCAATAAAAATTGTTAGACATTCGTTCAAACCAATCGTAAAAGTTTCCCGCCTCTTAGACAAACATTGTGATATATATTTTGAACCACATTTTTGACCGCAATATCATCATGAAATCAGTCTTGCCAACCATGCACACGTATGTACGTGCACACCGTTTGGATTTGAGACAATTGCCAACCAAAGACGGGGAAAGCAACTGTCTGGATTGACCTCAGACTGGGATATATGAGACTGGACTGCGGATTAGGACGCCGGCTGGAGTGCGGCTGAATTTTGGTGTTGCATTCTGATTCGGGCTGCGTTGGCGCCAAGCTTCCTGCCATTCGCATTCGCGGTCCGTATCCAGCGCCGCCATCACGAGTTCCCCAAAACCAAAACCAAAACCACCATCACCACTTTACCATCCCTGATAGCATATTCCTTCTACGACACAATACTATACCCAAAATGGCCTCCAGATCCGTCGCGCTAAACAAACGTTTAATCCAAGAACTCCACAAAACCCGACAAGAAGATAACCCGGCATTAACGTACCTCGCGCCTCCCGACGACAGCGACCTACATCACTGGCGTGCCGGGCTTCGGGGTACACCCGATTCCCCTTATGAAGGCGGTGTATGGGACGTCGACATTGTGATCCCGGATAACTACCCTCTCGCGCCGCCGACTATCAAATTTATTACCAGAATTTGCCATCCAAACATCAATATCAAGGTACGACGAGGCTGTATCCATACGACGATTGTTTTGAACCGTGATGTGTCTAGTCATGTCGGTTACTAATTTAAACCACTTTATAGACCGGCGAAATCTGTCTCGACCTCCTAAAATCCGAATGGTCCGCCGCGTATACCATTTCCTCGACCATGACCGCGATACAAACCCTCCTCACAAGCCCAGAACCCGACAGCCCACTAAATGTCGACGCAGCGGCCTTACTTAGAGCAGGGGATACGATGGGATACGAGAGTCTAGTACGGTACTATGTTTGGCGATACGCAAAGAAGGAGGAGGATATTTTGTGAGAGAGTATCGTGGGTGGAGTGGGTGTATTATATTAGATTATTCTGCTTTTTAAGGGCTTGGATTAGCGGGTTTTTATATATATGTCTTTCAGCATACATTTTGGAGTAATATCACAAGCATTATTACCTGAAATATCTCATCCTCACGCTGATATACGTACTTATTATAGTATATCGCTGTCGATAGAAGATTCTAAAGCTAGACAACCGGGTTAGAAGGCAGGCTAGAGTAATTGCTATGCGAATCAGTTCAGTATCGAGGACATACCTGACCTCCCCTGCTGACAAAAGTCAGGGCTCCTCCATTTATTCTGAACCGTAGAAGGGGAACTCTGTGTATTTATGGCGCTATCGGCCAATGTCCAGCAATGCGTTGTCTGAGGTTGAAATTCATGCCAAGATTTTGCTGAGTTTGGGGCCAATCGCCATCCGACTCCATCGTCATAATCTTCCCACCCGTCGACACTCTTCAACTTTTCCGCCACAGCCAGCCAGGCATCATCTCCACCACCATCATCATCATCATCCTACCCCCCTACTTACCACCACCGATAATAGTCTTTTTCTCTCGACAGCTTCTCGCCCAAATGTTCGCCTGTCCGACCCGACGGGTTCTCCTCAGCTGCACTTCCCATGCTCCCCCTACCAGCCGCCGTCTGATCTCGACGGCCACGGCGACCTCTATAAACCAGCGACCTACCTGCCGATACTCCTCTTCATCTTCATCGTCATCGAACTCCAAGCCGTTCGGTCCTAATAACCGCGGTCTTGCATCTAAGACCGGTGCGTTCAGGAAACGAGAACGACAGTGTGAGAAAGGACAGCAGCAGCAACAAACAGCGCAGACTATTGCGCCGCCGATACCGGGCAAGGTAGAGATCGAGTCGGAGCAGACACCAGAAGAAGCTCCAAAGGTTGAGCAAAGCCCGCTGCCGTTCGTGGCTCGAACAGATCACCTCCGGGCTAAAGGTTCGAACGCTAGAAGATCATTTATTCGCTCCTGGACGAGGCTTGCTAACTTATCCACAATAGACATCCATGCATCTGCTTTCTTTGCCCTCCATCGGCCCGTATCAGTACGCTTCCCAGTTCCGGGTATCTATAACGCCAACTCCTTCCAAAAACTCTTCGACCCATCGACTCCATTATCCAACATGGAGCTCCACAAGATCCAGCAGGAGGTCCAAGCTCGCCAACCCACCATCAACGAGAACGACTCCACAAACGACCAAGACTCCATCTTAAGTCCAGATGAAGTCCGTGCCTATGCCAGGAACGGCACCCAAACGGAGCAGAAAGCTTCCTCATCAGAGCCACAGATCAAGATCTCTAGCTCCATCCTCTTCGAACAATACCTCCCTTTCAACCCTCCACCACCTCCAGAGCCTATCTCTGAAGAAACCATCAAGGCCGGGAAGGCCTCCTTCGAAAATCTCAAGGGCATGCAAATCATCACATCCACCGAAGGCTCCGCAGACGGTCAACCCTATATCTTGGCGTTCTTCCAAGGACCCGAAGGCCAGACCAACAGAGTTGGCAGAATAAGAAAAACCATGCGCAGCGAAGTTCCAACCATGCAAGCTCTCAGTGTGAAGAGACAGCGCAAGCTAAAAATGAAGAAGCACAAGTATAAGAAGCTGATGAAGAGGACAAGAACCCTGAGACGAAGACTCGAGAAGCAGTAGTTCACACTTTTTTGCTTTCTCCTTCTCTCTTTCGTGGATAATCTCATCTTTTCATATTTTGTATTCTGCTCATTCATGGCGTCCGTTGTTTTCTTTGATATCCTTCTTTGGCCGCTTCTTCCCCTTTCCACTCTTCTCCATGATAATGGGTTTGTATGAAACTATACTCCCACCTCCTCACGCGGCTATTTCTTGCGAAATGGAAGCAACGAACGATTGAAGCAGTCTCTTTTTTTTCTTTCTTTTTTACTACCTCTCTTCTATTTCATTCATCTATATTATCACTGTTCTTTGTTATATTTAACGGCTTTCGTGATACAGGAAGCAAATCGTAGACTTGTTATCTGTCAATTTTCCATTTTTGTATTTCTAGTTTTTTGTGAATTTTCTAGGGTACTTAAAGTAATTTCATCTCTGATATGGGATACCAAAGCTCTGTTCCGTGTGTACGAATCTTCGAAGATATCGCTAAAACGATCTATGTACACCGAGTCCTGCGCCTGAACTTCGAGGCAAGCTTCAACCTAAATCAGATAGTCTTCCTAGACTAGAACACATACAACCACCAAAATCGGACGAAAGATGGAGGCTCCTAAAGTCGCATCTTAGATCCATTGAAATTTAGGCCTAGTGATGAGAAGTCGGGTACGGGACCCCTTTCCTAGGTCTCCCTAGCTCTGATAATTTTGGGAGATCGATACCTGCCAGTATTCATATGCAAAACGGTGAACGGGATCGACAGTACTACCTTGCAGGACCCCATAGAGTAATCGATAGAGCCTCGAGAGTCTTCACAGTATATAACATCGGCCATGCCGTTGAAGAAAGGACCCGATTCTAAGATCTAACTAGATAGTACCACGAACCTCATTAACATTATATTATTCTAAACAAATAGAATTGACGAGACGATAGGAAATCATTATAGCCGACCGGTTTTGTTCCTTGGTCGGATTTAAGTAACCCCGTGAGCATGCATGTATACAGAAGTAATTAGACTTTTTCCCAGTCGGGGCTGACAATCGAAGGAGGCTATAACCTAGTTTTTCGACATTTTAGACTGCAAAGATTAACAGGCTAGAGAGTCGCTTAGCCTTCTCGCCAAAATTAACCACCAACAATGCAACAGTCTAACCTCATCCACTGAGTATGGGTATATTTCCGGTTGGATAAACTGTAGTCGGCTAGAACTCCCTTCGACTTCAATGACACAGCAATAGAGCAGGACTAAACCGTTTCTGACTATAAAATCGGTGCCGGAGCCAATGGGAGGCAGAGTTTGGTTCACGGCTGCTTTGTTGATGCTATCAGCTGACTGTTTCAGGTGGCCAGGCCTGACCAAGTTAAGCTTCGGCTTTTCCCCAACAAACCGTCGGAGCACCTGCGCAAGGGGATTCGATGCTCTGAGTGTACGTACTTATATTGGGTACTAACAGCACAGGTTGATTATAATTCTCAGGAGGGTGTAATTTCTGGAGCATGTGCGCATCTGTAGATTGTCACTCCTGACTTTTTCAACCTTTTCTCGCATTTGATTCGATTCTCAGTCCAATATCTGAAGACCCGATCGACCCTAATTTGCGCCCAACAATTATCAGATCCCTGAACGGTTAACGGTTACGTTGGTAGCTGTCCTAAACCGGATTGGCGACGTTACTTGGTTATATCGCGGCTGCATTGCGTTGCATCTTTTATAAGCCGGCTTCGAATCAATACCAATTCAACATTAACCTACGGCCGGCCACCATCGGGAAATCACGTATCACGGAATATAACATTTCTTCCGCATTGACCAGATATCGATAATTGAACTCGGTATCAGCAGCTCTTAGCCCTTTCAAGGCCATCCTTCCGACCCAATCCGTCCCAAAGCTGGTACCAAATTAATATTTTTGTACCCCCAACCCGCGGAATAATCTAGAGGGACCTAGATGGCTACGTCGCCCGCTAGCTCGTGAAGGCGAAGCTCCGAGATTTGATATCGCTGCCTCTTTTCGTCAAATCCGACGGCCGATAGATAGCCAAAAGGATGTATCAAAATGAGACTGATCAGCCCGTCTGTCCCCCACCACTTTCATTTGCTTTCTTCATACCTTCTCCTGATAGCTCCTTCCTTCTACCCCCATAACAAACCCTCTCAAACCTCTTCCCCTTCTTCTTCCCCTCGGCCCTGTGCGCCTCTCGCTTCGGTACGGTCGTTACACTCGGCTACTACAACCTTAAAGCGAAGACGTGGTAACAGCACTACCACCCCATTAACAACATCATCAACAAACCCTCGACGATCCTGCAATCGAAACTTGACAAAAAAGTCCTCCCGTCACGCGACCACTTCCAAACTCTCCGTTAGGGAGCGTAGTAGTCCGCTTGCTATCGTCTCCGTGGACAAAAAGCAGTCCCTCTGTCCACAGAAGTGTGCTCGACATTATTCTTCATCTACCTTATCCAGCGTCACCGGCTTAACTCAAGAACTAATTCGAATCACTACGTACCGAAACCCATCGATTACAAGTGCCAGAGCCATGTCTATGGAAATGGATCCACCTACTGGAGACCACCTTGTGGTCCTTGTTCATGGGTACGTAATTAATCTATTTCTTCGGGTTGGGTTGGAACTCCGTTGCTAACTCCGTCGTTTAACTCCATCGCAGCCTCTGGGGAAATCCAAGCCATATGGAATACCTCGCCGAATCGCTCAAGTCCCGCTACGACGACTCCCAACTTATCGTCCACGTTGCGGCAAGGAATAGCGGGAATTATACCTACGACGGCATAGAACTCGGTGGCGAACGACTCGCCGCAGAAATCGAAGAGCTATTGGAGGATTTCGCAGACAAAGGGGTTATTATCCGAAAGTTCAGCATCGTAGGCTACTCCCTAGGCGGCCTTGTATCCCGTTACGTCGTCGGTGTCTTATACGCCAAGGGAATTTTCGACAAGATCACCCCAGTGAACTTCACGACTTTTGCATCTCCACACTTGGGAGTTCGAACCCCAAAGCTAGGTTGGCACAATCACATCTGGAACGTCGTCGGCGCACGGACACTCTCCGCTTCAGGACGACAGCTCTTCACAATCGACAGTTTTCGCAATACAACTCGTCCCTTGCTTTCAATCCTCGCCGATAAGAACTTGGCATTTTGGAAGGGTCTGTCTTTGTTTAAGAACAAAGTCCTCTACGCCAACATCATAAACGACCGCTCGGTCACCTTCTTCACATCCGGTATCTCCAAATTCGATCCCTATGCCAACTTGGATATGGTAAAATACAAGTACCTACCAGGATACGGCAACGTCCTAATAGACGACGAAGCCGGCGTAAGCTTCAAATCGTCTGTCGAACCCGGTGACGAAACCTCAATAGGAGCAACTGCCAGCGGAGCCATCATCCAGAAGAAGATATGGGGAACCGGCATATTCAGCAGGGTCCGGAATTTCATAAGGGATTTACCATTCTTAGCTTTATATACGGTTCTAGTCCCCGTAGGATTCTGCCTATTCCTTATGAACGCCGGTATCCAAACCTACACCTCAAGCAAACGAATCCGCCTGCACTCCCAAAACCCAAAATATAACATCCCACTAGCAGTAGCCGAAGAAGTCCAAGAAGCAATGGACGTAATGGTAGAAGGTCTAAACCACGCCCAAAAAGCCGACCACCTACCACCTCGCCTGGAAGACGAAGAATCACTCAGCCCATGTCAACAACCTTCAACCTCTAGAACCACACCACCCTCCACAATCAATAACTCCGAATCTGCCAGCGAAGACGATGAAAGCATCACCGAAGGAAAACTCCGTTTGGAACCAACACGCGCCATGCCTGAATTTCCCACATTAGCACTAGCACAGCATCAATTAGAAATGATCGATGCCCTCGACTCATTGGGGTTTAAAAAGTTCCCGGTGCACATCCAGAAAGTGAAGCACAGCCACGCTGCGATTATAGTCAGGAACC
Source organism: Arthrobotrys flagrans (assembly GCF_004000055.1). NCBI lineage: Eukaryota > Fungi > Ascomycota > Orbiliomycetes > Orbiliales > Orbiliaceae > Arthrobotrys > Arthrobotrys flagrans. The sequence continues at coordinate 4,554,243 of NW_027137556.1, forward strand.
CAAAGAACGAAGGGTTTAGCGAAGGAAAAATAGTAGTAAAGCATTGGTTGGATGGACAGTTCGAGGTTTGAAGATGAAATGGAAGAGAAAAGAAATGAAACGAAATGGAAGAGCGAACATACCTTACGAGGCGGAGTTTGATTGATCACGATACCCGTTGTTACTACTATTAGCCATTACTATTACTATTGCTACACCTACTAATCCACCATTCAACATGCATTGCGCTTGGCGAGTTTGAGCTTTTTTGAGGTTTTATAGATTTACATCCCCCTCCCTCATTTTTTGTCCAAGGCGTCAGATCGTTTGGAGTTCATGAACAGCAAGAAACGGTGGAAACCATCCATCGTTAAACAGAATCTACACGTGTACCTTTACTATAAACATACTCACTTCCCCTTCGGTATCTCCGAGGCTTACGATCGTTATATTACATTACGTATCCGTCTTAGCATGAATATTATAGAATAGAAACACATCATCCACGTATTCAAATTACTCGATCCTTGATGACTCGAGACGAACGAAAGCCCCTTGGCAAGGCGGCAAAGCAAAACTGAAGCCAACTGGGGGGGAGCATTTTACAACAAACGTAGGTGGAGGATTTTAGTGTTGTGCACTCAAGCTGCAAATTCGAAAGTTGGGAGCCTCGTATACGAAATTCGCCAAAGCTAGCCAGGGGACATATGCAAGAATCCAGGCACTATATTCTCTTTGCGAGGAGTGAAATTCAGGTCGATAAATATAAAAACCAAAGAGAAAAATAACAAGGTTTCGAGGTTTCGAGGGCATAAGAGAAAAGGTTCCAACATCTCTCGTTCGTTATATTTCTACCTTTCAGTCCGAAGTTCGAATCATGGTGGTACTTTTACAGGTTTGAAGTACTTTCTATAGACTTATTTATACTTATTTACTTAATCAGTTAACTCTCTAAATTTTATTCGACAAACATCATATCAAGTCTTTCCAAGGATTATCAAGGGAACTTGATCATCGATCTATCCAGTGCGCTAGTGTCTATCAAGGCTAAAGGTCTACCTTTTAGGTAGCGTCACAGCGGCATATATTCTATAAGTTTATCTAAGGTACCCTAATGCATATTAATCATGAAACTTATCCAGATCAGCCTACTAACGTTCCCTCTAAAGACCTTGTCATGCAACCATGGCTAAAATCCTAAAGCTCCCAACCGAAATTCTTCTAATCATCACAAAAGAACTAACCTACGCCTCCCTCCTGTCCCTCCGAATGACCTGCCGTTTCTTCCGCAACCTTCTTTCCCTCCCACGACCAAACTGCACAATCCAGGACCTCCTAGAAATCGAAATCTGGGCGAAATACCACCCTGCCAGAGACCGTCCCTTGGAATCCCAACATCCCACCGCAGACGACTACTTCGCCTGTTCTAGATGTCTAAAGATCAAAAGCTCAGATAACTTCTCGGACGCAATGATGAAAGGAAGTAGAGGAAAATTCGCAAATGGGATGTGGATTAATAAGGATACAAGGTTTTGTATTAGCTGTGGGATAAATAATGAGATATATATACCTAGTACGAAGCTTTTTTATGGAGGTGGGAGAAGAAATTATGGGTTTGTGTGTAATGTTTGTAGTAGGTTTGAAGGGGTTGAAGTTATAGATTCTGTACATAGGAATGAACTTGTGGCTAAGAGCTCGACAACGTGTTCTCGCTGTAAGTCTCTGGGCCTTGGCTATAGCTACGGTTCCTCGTCGTTCTAGGCCATGAGAACGAAGTTTGAGGATAATATATATACAGCATTCGAATCAAATAGAGTTTTAATATAGAGTCTAAACCATTCCGAGAAGACGCTAAACCGAGTGTTAAATATGAATATGAATTTACAACTGCAACAATATACTAGTTATCTAGTCTCGAGGCCAGCCGGTCAACCACCAGCATGCCGAGTGCCAACGCGATTGACGCCAAATTCGACCAAAACTTCTAACAAAAACAACACATTTGTGAACATACCGATCGCGATCTGGTTCACGTTAAGTCTGGAGGAATTAAGAGGCTAAACTAAACCCAGCCAGCGCTCCATATTACCACAAAAAACACGAAAAATATAAGCTAAGCTAAGGACATGTGAGATATCAATTGCTTCCAGATCCTTAGTATTTTAGAAGTCTTGGTCAATCATCTGACATCGCGCTTTACATTCTTCGATCCGTGCCACACGCGTGCACGAAGGCTCCGAGACAAGGCTGAACACATTGTTAATGCATAATACAAGGCGACAATTGATTGGTAAAGAAGAAATGTGACAGCGAAAAATATGATTTGCCTAACGACTATGGTGCCAATTGGCCATGGCCGTATATATTTAAAGTGGGGTATACGTACAATTCATCTGATCCAGCACGCTGGTCATTTATCCAACATGCTTAGGACATCGACTTATAACAGATACAAAGAATAAACATCAAAAAATGGCACGACGCCGGGCAAGTACTCCTAACCCAAGCCAGACTTCTAATTCATCACACTCTACAAACTTACCATCTACAGCCACATCCTCTACAAATATGGAATGCTCTGCTCTAAACGAAGATGCTTCTTTTTGTCATAAGTCACTACTCCGAAACGATCAAAGACTTTGCACGGACCACCGTAGGGAATATCAAGGACTATACGGACGCTACAAAGCCCTGCATGATGAATTTGATAATATCAAGTTAGACGTTAGGTTTCGAGGTTCCCCGGGGAGCGCCCAGTCCAATATTTGGAAGAAAAATATTTCGGAAAAGATCAGTAAAGGGGAAGAGGCCGCCCGACTAAGAAGTCAGGTTAACCGTCGGTTTTTCAGTCAGAACTTAGGCTCGAAGTCCGGTCAGAACTCTCAAAGCCAAGCCGACCTTAACCACGTTCGAGAAATTTTAAAGCTCGAATGCGAGGTCGGAATTTTGAAGCGGGACCTAGAGGCGTGGAACCAGAAGGAACAGGCTTTCCAAGAAGCCAAGCAAGCCCAGGAAGCTATGGGTATTGAAAGAGCTAGGATTGCTCAATTGCGAGAAGATGAGCGACGCGCCAGAATTTCTCAAGACATCAGAGACTATGAAATCGCCAGAGAAACTCGATACCGTATCAGTTTATCACTCAACCAACTACCCGAACCCCCTATCGTCGCTGCTTTGCAGGATATTTCAAGTCTATTCGTCCTGCCATTCCTATTCATTACAATTCACTTCATATACTCTTTTTTCAGCGCTGGGGCTAGTGAGCCAGGCCAGGCACCAGAGCCAGGGGCGGTCCATGAACCCGGAAGCTCATGGCTAAAATATCTACTCGATTCCCCCGTCACTATCGTCATTGCTGATTATTTGAGCAAAATTTTCTGGTGGGGGAGGATATTTTTTTTCGTTGCGTGGTTCCTCCTCGCCCTAGCTATTTCTCTCATGAAAGCGGCGGTTGAAGAAGACAGAGAGATGGTCAAAAACCGAATTAGAAATGCATAATGACATAACAGCGTCATTTTATTTCTATTCTTCAGCATCTAAGCTAGACAACCTAGTATCCAAAGGAGTTATTAGGGTCAGTAAGGTCTTTTTTTTCTTTCTTTTGAGGACATTATGTACCATTACACGTGCATACCTACATTTTGTATCAATTAGTTTAAGAGCGTCCCATCTATACATCTGACGCTATATAAACACAATATATTCTACTGTTTCCCATCCACGCATCAATTCACCCACGGTCGTTTCGTGCCCGTTAACGTTCAATTCAAATATTCTGCCTGACTTAGATATCGATCTACTTGTGCTTACGATTGTCTTTCGTCGCTGAATACATGTACGCCAAGAAGTTTATCGGAGGTCCGTGTCCTGTTTCTACAAAATATTTGCCCATCCCATACCAAGAAAGCTGAGTTTCCTTTGCATTAAACCTCTAAGCCCCACTGTGTACTGCCACAGGCATTAGTGTGCAAGCCGACGCCGAAAACCTGAACTAAGCCAACCTTGAAAATACCACAAACTGCCCAATCTCCAAAATACCGCAAAGCGGATTCTGTCCAGTCATAAATCTCCAGCTATTTCGTGAAGCTATTTTATTTTTATTTTTATTTTTATTTTTATTTTTATTTTTATTTTTATTTTTATTTTTATTTTTATTTTTATTTTTATTTTTATTTTTATTTTATTTTTATTTTTATTTTTATTTTTATTTTTATTTTTATTTTTATTTTTATTTTTATTTTTATTTTTATTTTTATTTTTATTTTTATTTTTATTTTTATTTTTATTTTTATTTTTATTTTTATTTTTGACCCGGCGGGTAGAGAGTTAACATGAGAAAAGTTACCATGTGGAAAACTCATCGGGATTTGGCTCCGTGGGGCCTACGCGCTAGCAGTACATTTTGCAATCTTGCTTGCCTAACCTACGAGCAATGCGGGGTTCAATTCATGCACATTCCTTATGCAAAGGACGAATGACGGACACGAGACCGGATTACTTGATCCGAAGCCCTTAGTGCGATTAGGTACAGATACGAACTCCTGGTATCCCAGAGAAGAGAAGAAACCTTGAAGCTGCAAGGCCACGGCGCAGCACCCACGCCGTGTTGTATTTGGGCGAGCTGGCGCTTCATGATTCGGCTTGGACTTTTTTAGGGGGTGTCACTTCTAGATCCCTTGTCTCTGTCGTTGTAAAGCCTTGGGGTACCTTGTTTAACATTTCTACGTCGAGCGCGCACTGTACTCCTACTTGATCAAGCTTGACCTATTTAATTCATCCAGGTCTTGAGATCTTCTCTAGGACGCACAAAATCTGCTCCAAAGAAAAATCGTATTGTTCAATTATTTTCCCTATCGATATATTTTCACCTGGATACGAGACCAATTTTAACTGGGTATTTATACAAACGACCCACATTCCACCCGCCCCTCATCAGCAAAACAAAGGCCCCAAGTCATCCCGTCGACCGTCGACTTCCCATACTTCCATATCCACAAATTCAAAATGCCACGCACTTCACAAGGACGGCACCGATTGTTCCAAAGAAGTGAACGGGACTGGTAACGCTTATTGCCTACCCCATGATAGAGAGCGCAAGGAACTACGCAAGGCTTATAAACAGGCGGAGAAGCAATACGACGCAATTGAAATAAAGCAAGGCGAATACGACAAGCCAAAAATCGATGCCAAGTTAGCTGCTGGAAATGAAACGCTAAAGTTAAGGGACCAGGCCAACCGTCGGTTTTACAGTTTCTCCAAAGATAATAGTGGCCATAATCAGTGGATCTTAAAGCTTCAGAATGAGGTCCAAAATCTGGAGCAGAGACTTCTCGATGGAGCGCCCAACTTGACCCTACCTCTTTAAAAGGAACAAAACACCGAAGTAATTGCTTCAGCGCAATGCCAGATAGTAACTCCCCGACCACCGCTTAATCGAAACAGATCAATATCTGATATCTTCTTCCAACTCGCTGAAATTCCTACGCCAGTGTCAATAGCAAGGCTTTACAACGTGGCCCCTTCACTTAATGATTCCGCTTCTCTCGTCTTGGACAAAGCAGGCTACACAATGGGAGAACCAAGTCCGCGGGATACTATCCTCCGCTTCTTCTTCTGTGAGATTGTTCTACATAGAGGCAACCATCAAGAGCTTTCTAGGGCAATCAAAACCCCCAATATTGACACCTTCCTCGATGGATCCGATATAGTAGATATTAGGTCATATCACCTCATTTTTACAAGGCTCCAAATCCGTCTGCCCTCAAAACTGGATTTCGTCAAAATTCCGATATTCCACTGCCTACGTGATGCTATCTGTGATTATGTTTCAGACACACACCCTGCACCTCCACCAGTGCCACCGTCGCTCACTATACTCGGTACCAAGGTGATACCAGAGGGTACTCCTCGAAAGATGAATATCGAGCATTGGGACTGCCTATGGGAGAACTTCAAAACCACAGTGCGAGGGGAACACATAGATATTTTCGCATTGCAATTTGAAGACCTAGTGACAGTCAAGGTATTAGCTGCATTGGGGAGATACAGGCATTGGTACCACGACAATCCCTGGACCAGCCCTGGTTATCAGTGCACGCATGTCCCATGTATTTATGTACAATATAGGAGCGCGGTGATGCTAGGATTTATCCCCGTTGAACAGGGTATATATTGCGACGAAGCCTCCATTAGTGTCATGGATGGATATACTATCAAGAAACGTCAACAAAAAAGAAGTTATCTTGTGGGAAGGATGGGCAAGAGTGATTTAAGTCTACAACTAGCACGGGAATTGGGCAGAAGGATTGGGAGCGTTCTGGTTCTGCTATGGGACCGAGAGAAGGAATCTAAGATACCGATCATGTCCCCCCCTGGTGATCCGACGCCTTGGATTGCACGAGAACGAGACAAGATAAAAGATGACCCGTCCTATCAGCCTAATCCTTGGAGAATCACCACCAATGCAAGCAGTGTATTCGAAATCAGTAGTCGTCGCCTGGAAACGAGGTCCTTGGCGAAAGACTGTTACGAATTTCTCATCATCAATAGAGGACCATGGCAGGGAGTCAAAATCCTCAGGACAGTGGCCGAAATTCTACGCGAGTTACATGGCAATCTGTCATATCATCAAGCTGCACATCGGGCAGTTCAAAAATACATCCCAATCAAGGAGCAAAGTGATTATTTGGGAAAGTGCTCTCTACAAGATGCAATAAGAGCCACGCCGCCAATTACCTATCACTATATGTGGAGCCGTGTCCGCTCTTGGGACGCCACAGACTCATTTCGTGATACTCTCGAGACCCTTCGAGATATCCCACAGATTACGGACCATGCTGAGTCGCACGTTATCTCCAAAATCCTTGAAGACCTAGAATCACACAAAATTATCACAGCGCTCTTAGAGTACGAAAAATCAGACACATACCCCGTGGTTGTGAAAGGAACTGACGGGTTTGATGACCTGTACTTTTCCTACACATATGAGATGTATCCTGAATACAGACAGGAAGTCCTTGCATGCGACACCCCCAGGAAGAGTCTTTTTGAGTTTGCTAAAGCCTACGGGAAATCTCAGCGCGAGGGTGTGTTTGTAAAGGGAAGAATAAATGTCCCCTACTGTGCGTGGCCGCTGTCCATGTCGGGGTTGAAAGGCCTTGGTTCTCTAAACTTCAAGACAGGAAAGGGCCATATATATAGGTGGAACTCATTGCCATTTGATCTCCCCGGTGCCTCTCGTGTATAGCAGCATTTCGTTGACCGAGAGATCAACGACAAGTTGCCATTTGTATGCATTGTAGATACGACGGTATTGTTATGTGCGGACTCTTCTACATCTGCGAATACCAGCATCAAAGCTTTGCTTGAAATTGGGAAGACGCACAACTTGTCATTTTCTATCCCATCACCAGCTTTTTGGACGAACGATTTTAGGTTGTTGAAGCTCGATTCCTTGTGGCAGGGAGTCTACCCTACTTTAGAAGATGCTATATTTAGGGTACTCGCATCTGGGTACGAGACCAAGGGTACCCAAGGCTTTAAAGGTGGTGGAGCGCCAGAATAGCTTCATAAATGAGATTGGAAACACGCTATTGACGCAATGTAGATCTGAAGAAACAGACGAGCAAGCAGACCAAGAAATATACGATCAGGCGCCCGAGAGTGGCTGGTAGACTCGTCAGCAGACTGGGTCATGGGGTAACAAAACCATTCTAGCCCAGACATCCAGTCTAGGTCTTTATTGACCCACCAAAATACCACCATTCCGGAATTCCAAAAAGAAGCTCGCGGTATTAACGTATTATATCAAGAATATATGTTCTAGCCAACTGCTGGGTTGTCCATAGATCAACCGAGATATTGATACCTCACCAACAAGGAGAGAACCTGAATACTATCAACGGCATGCGCATCGAGAAGCTTCGTAAGCGTATATCCGAGAGCACAATACTTTAGCCTTTCCAATTGCTACTGGATAGTATAGTAATACCATGAGCACGTAAACCAGGTTCGCAATCAGCTGAGGCCATCTCGTCACGGAAAGCTTCGTAAACTCGTCAGCTCCTCAGCTCTCCTTGTGGCTGATACACAGAGGGGTCAATCGACCTTGTACCTTAACATCACATCCATCTCCCCCAGACACATATATACAAACAATATAAACCCCAACATCCGGGTCCAATGGTGCCGTTCGCGTGACTGTGGAGTACATGCGCACATTGCAGAATGTATGAAATCTGAGATTGAGAATCACTTTATATATAAGCCGTAATAAGATAATAATAAAGCGCGGTTTCTGAAACTGGTGGCGAGATTTTAAAAGGTTTTTATAAACCCTTTTTTTATATCGGCAATCAAGAAAAGACCAGGATATTGTTTCTTTTATCCTAAAATCCCTTCGTCACGATGTAAAAAAAAAATGTTTAAAACGAAGGGTGGGTTGAAGAATACATTTAAATCTGGGATAGAAAAAGTTTTAAGCCGATATGCATATATCCCTCCATACATCAAAGGTCACCTCTCCACACCTCCTCCCCTCGGTTTCCCTCACCCATGGATTTTCAACCGCCAGGAACGTGGTTCTGAAGCAAAACAACGTTAACCTTGTACAACATATTCGCGGAACGTAACGCGGGACAGTTAACGAATATGGATCGCCAGAAAGGCTTAAGGGTTGAGTTTAACCGGTCCCTTGCATGAATATGTATGATTTGAGCCAGCGGGTTCGTTCGCATTCCCAAATGCATAAGCAAGTATGTTCGGGTGCAACCGGTTATCGGGTTAGCTACAATGCAATAGGCTAAAAACGTAGATTGATTGCTTAACCATTGGTTTCCCCAACCGGTAGATTCCGAAGTACGGATGAACGTTTCTTGCAGATTAAAGGTTTCGCGCCGGTTCGAAATCAGGGTCTTAAGTTCGCAAACATTTTGTCTGAGGAATGCTTGTGTTTCGGCTTCTATCACCAAGTACTCTCTCTATACATAGCTCGATAGTTTGAGCTCAGAAACTTCAAGCTCCTATCTAACTATTTTCATTAGATGAAACATCTGGCCAGCCATATGGTTCCCGAACATCTCCGCGACATTACTGAGGCGTTTTTGTGAGGATACTGAGGTCAAAGTGTTGAGACAGAGTTCAAGACATGCACAGGCAGCAGCTTGTGGCGCCCTGGCAAGCGATGATCAATCATTAAGCACTTCCATATGTCAAATATTCACGGACTAGCCGTCAAAGGTCAATCGATGTAGTATGTAGGTACGTAAAATGTATTCGCTCACCTTCGAAAGCGGATCACAAATTCTTTATCCACCGGCATTCAGCGTGACCTCGAAAACGAGATGCTCGGATCCATACCCAGGGGCAAGTTAATGGAACGAAGGGACCAGTGGATCTTGAGACGAACCAGCTCGCCAGGCTGCTGGGTTTTTCCGTCCCTCTCGCCGTAGTCCCACCCGATCGAAAAGAGAATGTCTTGCACGCAGATATCTATGGATCTCTGCATCTTGTGACGTTTCCAAGAAGAGGGACATTGCATTGACGCCCTAGCTTGTATATAATCCACCCCTTCGACCGACGCATTGATGATATCATGAAGTAGTTAGGGCTTGAGGTGGTATTGTAGCCGAAATAGCCAGCCAAGCGACCCCACAAAAAGGTCGATGTGCTCGAGTAATGATATTTTGACAAAAGATAAAACTCCAAAGCAGCCGATTAATCCGAAGATAGGAGAAATTTTTTTTTTTAAAAAATCCACAAGTCTTTTGATTTATTTACTTTTTATGCTAGGGATGTTATATGTAAAGTGTGTGTGAAAGAAAGAAAGAAAACCGAACACGAGTAACGCAGCCTTGTCGAACGTGTGAAAACGCTGCCGCTTCAAACCTTACTATCAGAAGCCATCATATCGGCACCTCGAATTCTAAGTGGTGGGAGTCAATTCCAGCCAGATAATGATGGAGATAAGCTCCAAGCAAGGGATGAAAGCTGGAAACCTGCTTCAACATACGAAAAAAACGCACTGATCTCAAGTTTTGATCCCGTAGCGTTAATGATAATGCCCTTGAACAATAATATCACTCTCCAAGGTTTATGCTTCCCTCTCAACAAAGAGCATACGTGAGGCACAGATGCACGCGGCACATTTTATGATCTTTTTTTGGCATACCTGTTCTGTTGGCATCGGCTTGTCAGGAACGGCATTGGGTTGTATTTCTAGCCATGTGAAGCGCACTTACGAAGGGAGCGAACCGCCCGTTTGCATTGTTGGGATCTGAGGAGTGCTCTTGCGTATATCCCTGTAGATTTAAAACGCAAAGGGCTAAATGTTCGCTGCAGGTTGCTTCGGCATGTAAGTCATCGTTCGATGGGGAGGAAGGAAGGTTGGAAAATCTGTGGAAAGGTCCCTCGTGCAGAGGTTATTTCCGAATACACGACAAATAGGCATGGGATATCTAAGTCTGAGACATGTGGAGGCTGAATCTCCTGTTGTTTTTTGCTCTCCCCACGCCGTTTGACTTGTTGACAGCAAAGAATGCCGACGAAAAAGGGGCATCTAGGCTTTTCTCAGACCATGATGATGGCATTAGACTCCAGCTGGCTGGACTTGCCTGTCTGCCGAACCAGAACTAGTTGTCCGCCAAGCGGGGGAAATGGCGAATTTGTTCGATATATGGGGAATTGATATGGTATATTGCGCTATGATCCCTCTCTTCTGGCAGCTGTGCGTGTCGTTTTTTGCTTTGGCTTGGTTCCCCACAATATAGTTTAGATGCATGGAAGGGAGATGGGAAGAATGCTTGGTATTTCTTGGGAGGGGAAAGGTGGAGTGCCGCTTCTGCTTTGGTTGAAATGCTCTATCACGAGGGAAAATTCTACGTACCGCAAAATGAGCAATGGCAAAGGCTTGGATGTTTCGAAGCGACCCAATTGCGAGACTTCGGACTCCAAACGAATCGTAATATTATCTAATCGGATTGATTCAAAACTTTCAAAGGCGAGAAAATCTTGAAAATGACCTTCATGATTGGTACACCTCCAAGGATTGACTGGGTCATGCATACATTTACGGAGGTACCTCTACTTAAATCTAGATGCTTCTGTTCCAGACTTTGGTTATCGTGCTTGGTTTCTTGATATGTATCATTTATCGAACGGCTTTTCGGCACCTGCCAAACAGCATACAGGCGTATACCAAGTTTCTTATATGCATGCGAATTCTCGGATATTCGCCTTCCAACGATATCCGTAGCCGGTCGGCCATAATTTAATCGCCTCCTCAAAAAGCTTCCCCGGATATCGTTATAGACTTCCCGAGTGTTCGTCGATAGCTGCTGACTCTACTCCTAAACCCTTTGGTCAACGTAGGAAGTGTGGAGAATGATGGTGACTTTGAGACCCTAGCGGCGTGCCATATATGCAAAGCACAGACTCGTTGTCGGTCATTCCACCGTGATTGCACTGGACCAAAAAATAAAAAAGTCATTGCAAGTTTAATTTTTCGAGGGGGCAGCTGCAGGAATCACCTGGTTAAGGGCGGGATTTTGTATTTTTCATGATATTTTAAATATCTCGTATTCCCTGGTGCATAGATTTGGAGGGTCGAAAGTCCTTTTTTTGCCTTGGAAGTTTTGTATGAAGTTCGAATCATATAAAGCCACTCGAGTACGGCTCTTGGGAGTGTCAACTAGCTGCAAAAGGTTCGAAATATCGCCTTTTCGGTTATAGTTGAATGCACGTAAGTGAACGCTGGACTTCCTTTTGTATCCCTGCAGCACCTTCAGGTTTTTCCGACATCCTACTTCGTCTCTAGACTTCCATGAAGCCCAACATCAACACTCAAACTGTGCCAATAATTTCCCCTCAATAAGCATTTGCAACTTACCCTTGAATCTTTGGAGGCATTTATGACACGGTTCCATGTATATTTGCTTGTGAATCTTGAAGGTTCAGAGCCCAAACTGTCGCCGTGTCGAAATTTCGGCACCAGGTCGTCTTTCTGATATCTCCTTAATTTCGATTAACATTTTTAGTCCGTGATTTTTTGTTCAGGGTTCTAGCGAACAACAAAGAACATCACAGGATCGACTTGCCCCATCCTATCCGTATCTTGCACATTCCTCTTCGTAAGCATATCTTTTTCCCGCCCTGTCCGGGCTCAACCTCGGTCATATTGTAGCGGCCCCTCGGTCCTTTTTCGTACTCGGTAATTTTTCTTGCGAATTGTTGTTGTTTCTAGCTTGGTTTTGGAGTTTTTGATGGAACCATAAAGTTGCGATACTAGGCTGCCTGTCATCCCCACGCCACGATTTGTATCTGTTTTCGAAGTGGGCCATTACCCCGTTTCAGCTATCAACCTCGAACCCTCACTAGCCCGACGAGAGTAGCATTTGCCTTGGATTACATCTGTTTGGACTTTTGATTCAACATTCGCAACTCCAGATCGAAGAAGCTTTTGAATATTCGAAGTTCCACATCACGGCGTCTCAGAAACAGGATCACCCTGGTATACCTGGAATCCTCCAGCTACTACGACTAAGGTGAAATTGTAAAGATTGACCTTCTCCTTCAACGACTTCCTATTTCCGGGCTACGAACTTGTAACGGTTTACCAGGAAGGCAATTCCTGCATCGGGTCGGAGGGTTCGGATTTCAAAAACGGCAAACGTCTATCAGCCCGCAGGTTCGCCGAAGAGGAACAAAAAAAAGAGGGTCCTATCAGACGGTTCTTTGTCATCTTGACCGACGATTAACACTCGATTGCCACTGACGACAGTTTTCCGAGGACACTGTGTAACTTTAATAATATTATGGTTTGGTAAGTGGCAAGGTATTTCCTAGCGTTTTGTTGTGATTATGGCATTATTCCGACGAAAGGTACCGATATCACTATGGCACTATATACTCTGATATGGTGCGGACTCTTCGAAAGCTTAGCTCTGCATCACGCTGCGTACCTAGTGGTCACTCTGCAAGTTTCAAGTGCAGCCTGATCCACATCGATGGACTGAGGCTATATAATATTCGTCTTGTTTTTCTTTGAATACCTATCGCGAGACCTTGAAGAACTAGGCAAATACGACCTTTCGGACAACAGCTGTAACTGTTGTTTGTGTTCTGGCTTGCAGGGCGAGAGAGTCATTAATATCGGGGCTGCTGCACCGTTTGCTGTTGTGTTATTCCAATGCAATTCCAACGGCAAGGTACCATTACCCAGGTTGGGTTCTTAATACAGGAACCTATAGCAGATGGCTTCGAAGCTAGCGTCCTTTGTCGTGCTTCCTTTGAGACTATTGACAACTTGGGTCCAGTTTAAGTTGACATCTGCCTGCCTGCATTGCATTAATATCATCATACCTACATTCTTATTCCCCATACAGACTACTTATATCCTGGGGCTGCTCCACCCGGATTATATTAGTTACCCATATCTCTCTTTCCCATGTTCACCTAAAGCAGGCAGATCTATAACCATCGTTTCCTCGAACTTGCACCGCCCAATTTCTTTCAGCCATCCATTCTCCGAAGGCTATCCCTCTGTTAATATCTTTCCGGGGGTTCTTGTCACCACTTGGGCCAATTCCTCGGGCTTGGCTGTTCTATTCTGTGGTCCGTGCCCACGTTCACAGGCACACGACGCCGGACAATATTAATACAGCTGGCGGCCAGGAATTCTTGGTAGGAAAAAAGTCCGTGGTTTGCAATTGGGTTTCGTATGTCCATTCTCCACTCGAACTCTCCCTGCATTGCATTATTATTGCGCGCACAGCAGAAGCGGAGGCAGAAGCAGTACATATAATCCGGTTGCCCCGAATTCCCAACCCCAAATCTTGACTTCAGCCTGATAAGAAAGAAAAAAAAACTTTATTCCATACCAATATTATTGTGGGAACCATCACCGGGCCCCTCGTATGTATGTCGTACCCAGAATTTCATTCTGTTGCAAGCCCAGTCTCCCCGTTTCGCGGAAATGCCATGATGAATCTAGAGTAGGCGAGCGTGCCGTGGCCGTTTTCACCCATCATCTTGTCGCGGGTATTTCCAAACCCCTCCTCTCTCTCTTTTGGCCTGGTTAGTGGGTTTTATTTACTGTACCACGGTTGTTCGATTCATGAGGTTTCCTTCCTTCCTTCCTTTCTTTTTTTTCTGTTTAAAAGAAAAAAATTAAAATTACCTTCGCCATATATGCTTGCTTACTTATACCCTCTGGTCGGCCACTCTCGAGACTTTTTTGTTTTTCGTTCCCCGGATCTTGCTTTAATTTTTTTTTTTTTTGACAGAACGGACCGTATTAACATTTAATCTTGTCGTCAGTCAGCCAGCGCTAGCGTAGTCACTTTGGGTGCCCCAGGATTTCAAATCGATAACCATCTCGATCGAATTAAATCTCGACCTCCTTTCTATAACCATCTTCCAGGAAGTTCCTCGCACGGCTAGCTGCAGAACTGCAGAATTCAACTGCAGAATAAACCAGGCCAAGCTCTCCGATTCGCCTTCCACCCATCTAAGTAATCGATATCCGGCTTCCTGAACGAGCAGTCGCTCCTTTCGCCTTAGTTTCCGGCTTGGTGTTGAAACGCAGACGGCAGCAACAACGAACACACAAGTGCCTTCCCTTTCCCACCTTACTAAACCAGTATCTCCAACCATTCATCATCTGCGCTTTCATTTCAACCTCCACAAATTCAGCAGCCTCTCCATTTCATCCGTCCCTACCGGAGCTGTCCGTCTCTTCCCCGTGCCTGGCCGAATTTCTAGAATTCTATTGTAGTCCGATATCGATAGCATCAACCCGTGGTCTTCAAATCTCTCATTGTTCCGTCAATCAATATCACAGGCCATCGCTGCTACTACATAACATCCTTGTCTGTTTCCCATCGTACTTCTAAAGGGCGCAAATACATTGAACAATCACTAGCTTTCCTAGGATTCGACCAACTGGCCTAGCAAATCCTTCTGTGGTTCTCGACATTGTTCTATCCTTCAACCAAACCAGTATAAAATACTGCCAACCGCTTGTGTATACCAACTATACTGAACCATCGGGACGAAGAGAACTCATATACTTCCTCCCTCCCATCCCTCCCCCCCCCTCCTTTTCTTTCTATAAAAATTGCGAGAAATCGCAGACCAATACGCTTGCCGCGTTTAGGGCACTGTCAAAATTAAGCTATCCAAGATTCCGCTCTTCGGGTCATTCCTCGAAATGTGCATGGGTGGAGATGCACACGAAGACTCAGCCGAAAGGCTGCGGTCGAAAGAAATAGAGCGTACGCTCCGGCAGGACGAAAAACGGATGGCGAGGGAGGTTAAGCTGCTGCTTCTAGGTCCGTTGTACAATTAACTTCTCTAATTGATGATATTAAGACTAACCGATGCATACCTTATGAACTTTAGGTGCTGGTGAAAGCGGGAAGTCTACGATTCTCAAGCAGATGCAACTGATATACGCCGCCGGATTCCAGAAGGCCGACAGAGAGCGATACCGTGGAATAATATTCACGAATATCACAGAATCTATGAAGCTTATTCTGGAACAGATGGAGCATTTTGGGCTAGCATTCGAGAAGGCGGAGAACGAGGTATGGGTCATTCAACATAAGCACATTGTCCGAACACAACTGACCCTTCCCTCGAAATTCTAGCAACATGTCTCTTTAATCTTGAACCAAAAGGAGCTTAGCAGCGGAGAAAAGATGCCAAAGGATCATCTGGCACCTCTAAAATCCCTATGGAACGATGCAGGAGTACAGCAGACCGTATCTCGAGGAAATGAATTCGCCCTCCACGATAACCTATCATAGTGAGTTTCATCACTATTATCCATATGCTCGAACAAATATTTCTAACGAACATCTAGTTACTACGAGGAATTGGATAGAATTTTCGCTCCCGACTATATCCCGAACGACCAAGACATCTTGAGATCAAGACTAAAGACCACCGGAATCAACGAGACAGAATTCGACCTCGGCCAGCTAAGATACCGCATGTTCGACGTCGGTGGCCAGAGATCCGAGCGAAAGAAGTGGATCCACTGCTTCGAAGGTGTTACCGCTTTATTGTTCCTGGTTGCAATTAGCGGGTATGACCAATGTCTCGTCGAGGACAAGGATGCCGTAGGTATACCCAGCCACAAAACCACCCTAGAATCAACCACTAACTAAGATATACAGAACCAAATGCAAGAAGCCCTGATGTTATTCGAATCGATCTGTAACTCCCACTGGTTCATCCGAACCTCGATCATCCTCTTCATGAACAAGATCGATCTCTTCCGTGAAAAAATCAGTGCCTCGCCGGTGAATAAGTACTTCCCGGATTACACCGGAGATCCAGATTCGTACAAACAAGCTTCCGAGTTCTTCCACGACAACTTCAAGAGACTTAATAGGAATCCCTCGAAGGATATCTACGTTCATTACACCAACGCCACGGATACCGATCTTCTCAAGATCACCATGTCCAGCGTTCAAGACAGTAAGTTCCTGCCACACAGACCTCCAAATCCCGCATGCACTAACGCAACATCTAGTCATCCTCCAAAAGAACCTCCACCAATTGATCCTATAATCAACCAATTTTCCATCTAGCTCGTCCGAACCGCCCTCGACGCCACTAAAGGACTAGTAGCATAGGCCGGTCGTTATTTGTATATATGTATATGTGTGTTAACCCGCAAAGCGACCTGCCTACCTAAACGACCATGCAACCATCCGCCCATCCTCACCACCGCCTCCATACTCAGAACTGCTTTTAATTCCGCCGTTTCTCTCTTCTCTCTCATCATAGGGATCTTTATACAGCATGGTGTTCTGGGCTTTATCTGTTTACTCCCTTTTTTTTCCCCAGCAGTATCCGAAATCATAGCCACAAAATCGGGGGGGTTGTCTAGTGTTTTTCATAATCTGTTTTTCGTCCCCCGTTGATATTCTTTTTTCTTTTGCAAAGCGCTGAATCCAAAGCTTCGACAAAGATGCCCCTGTTATGACACATGCACACCTCTCAATTCCTTTTAATTCCTTTATTTTTCATGTTTTTTTCTTACAAGCGACGGCTATCTGCATTTTTTAACCCAGCAGCGTCGTCCCGTTTTCCTTGAAATCCCCGCTGTTGATACTTTTTCTTAACGGTTGCATTATAATTAAAAGATACTGTTTTTTTTCTTGATTCTTCAAGCTACTTTATATGCATTACACTGACCCCGGACTGTCTTTACCGTACGTCACTATCACTATTACTATTACTCTCTTTTTCTTTCAACATATGATCAGCGGGAACATCCAAGATGAGATGGGGATGGAATACATATGAATCCGTGTCTACAGCGTCTATAGCCTACTTTGCATAGCCATAGTTTCATCAAACGTCGTTTAAATAGGCCCTCTCCTTCTTTCAGTTACCCGTGGTACTGGTATACTCGTAGATAGATATCTACGTCTTAGTTATCCTATGTATAGGCCAGCCTCGGTTTCCCAATTCATTGAAATTGTAGCTAATTAAGTATTCATGCTTGGAAATTT
Organism: Arthrobotrys flagrans; assembly: GCF_004000055.1. Taxonomy (NCBI): domain Eukaryota; kingdom Fungi; phylum Ascomycota; class Orbiliomycetes; order Orbiliales; family Orbiliaceae; genus Arthrobotrys; species Arthrobotrys flagrans. Next base: position 4,571,744 of record NW_027137556.1, read on the forward strand.
TCCCGGAGCACTGGGTTCACTCTTTGGCCTTTATAGCTTATCAGCCTGCCTTTTCCCCATAAACAGATCTTGTTTCTTTTCTTTTTCTTTCCCTAATATTGCACAAAAGTCTTTGGAGGGGCTTGTTAGTCCTCGGCTAGTGCAAAAAAATAAAAAAGAATTAGATAATATAATAGAAAATACACAATCTTGAGCTTTAAGCCCGCGGTGAGTGCCATAGTTTGGGTCTTAATGAAGAATAAAGAAGTAGAGAAAGCATCAAGACAATTGCCATGTCCTGAAACTTGCTAGATCAGAGGCAAAGCGTTAGGCTGTGATATATATTTACTAATATACTAGCTTCTTAATATCTTGGAGGAGATTCCTGTGCAACCTGTCATATCTTGATATAACATATAATTATAATTATCAAAAATCAATAGGAATAATCGATTAAGCAGATAGTCGATTGACTTTCTTCAAAAGACCGGTATCGATATCGGGTTTACCCAACGATCGAATTATTTCGACGGTTCAACATAACGACCGTCCTTCGGCTCTCTCGAGGCGCCATCAAGTGTATATACAAAAGGATCTGGTAACTTATCCACATCCTCCCGATTTACTACACCCCAATAATAAAAGTGATTTAGTATCAACCACAAAGGAGAACGTTCCGGTCTATCATCTCCGGTATACGATTGACTACACCTCTCCTCATATTCTATCAACTCTTTAAATATCGATGAACGATAATATAAACCCTCCCACATCGTGTGTACTTTATGCTGTTGGTATCGACGCCAAGCGAGCTCGTTACGCCAAGTAGACGACGACTCGAATTTTTCCCACATACATGTTAAATAAAGATGTTCTTCTTCGATATTAGCAGGCCCGCTATTGAATTCACTGATAATACTGTAAAGGAGATCGAAAAGTATACCCGGTTCGGCATCGGGTCCGAACATTTGGGCGGAAGAAAATGGAGCGCAGAATTTTTCGAGTTTGAGGATTCCTGGAGCTGTGAACTCAATTTTGGCAATTCGAAATTCTTGAATGAAAATGGATGGTAGGGACGTGTATATAGGCACTGATTCGAATCGTCTCGTCTGCATGAGATGTGGTATAGAAGAAGCGCCTCTGGAGCTAAAAGAAACGGCCAAGGGCAAGTTCGATTTCGAGCTAACCTTTAAATTTAAATACTGGGCCTTGCAGGCCATGAGTTTCGGGGAAAGTCTGGATAACATTGTTGTGTTACATATATCATACAAGATAGCCTTCCGGTCGGTGCATGGATGAAGGGTTGCACACCTTGCGAAAATTTCTCAGTGATAATAAATAGTTTATAACATTTACCACACGCAACACAAAATTACACGATTGTGTAATCGATAATCATGATCAGACCAAGTGAAGTTTGGGGATTCGGTGCACCTCTATGCGTATGAGAAACGATGGGTTCGGGGTTTTTGCCCAATAGGATTCGAAATTTAGGAAGCTAATGGTACTAATGTCTTTCGTCAATATTTCGAACCTTCGTTACCATGTTTTGGTAGCGCGATATCGCGAGATTTTAGGGCAGATCGGGTTTCCCTCTTTCTAGGTTGTAAGAGTGCGATGTAATTAAAAAGTAGCTTAAATGTTGGCGCTATCAATGCAAAGTTAAGCCACGTGGTGTGGCGTGGCTGGGTCGACAATATATATCGATATAATGTACTCTGGTCCCTTGATCTACAGAGATCAGCCCCATACGAGTAAATATGAGCCCATATTTCAAGCGTAACATAAACTCGTATAATTTTAGAAGCATGAAGCCAGTTAACCATTCATCTGTCCCAAACTACACTAAACTCCCCGTTCGAACTCTGTCCTTGAATTTGATTGATCCTGTTACCACCGTTCCATTAGTGAGTTATGTCCCCTCAGATATCATTGTTGGCAAAATCGGATTTATCGTAGAACTAACATATTGTAAATATAAGCAGGGTATACATCAATATATGCAGCTACCAAGGAAATCAAAATGTTCGCGACAAGAACTTTGAGTCCTATGCTTCGGATGCTGCCTAGTGCCCTCCTCCGACCATTCTCAAAAAGCGCAAGAGTTCCAGTACATGGGTGTACTGGAAGCACCGTGCCACAACATATGTTCGACAAGGGAGAATTGGGCAGAATACTCCTAGACACAAACATTGTGTCACCTGTTTTAGATGGGAAACCACTGAGTCCGTGGTTTGAGAATGTTTTACAAAAGTCGTCACTGGCTACATGCCAATATAACATTGCGGAATATTTGACCAGTGCCAAAGTAGGGACTAAGATGTCCTACCAAGATATTCTCAAAAGTTTAGAGAATCAAAAGATAAATATTCTCAATGGCCCGTGTGCGGGTCATGAGAGTTCGGTTCTCGGATTCGAATTAATACAAATGACCCATAAGGGAATGCTCACCAAGCCAAAAACCTTCAAAGGTTACGAAAAATCGAAAGAAAAGGCCCAGAAACGTACGTACTTACAATATTTCCCCCACCGCTTATAAATCTGTATATACGCGGGATAAGAAGGAAATTTTTGATGTTTAGAGGAAACTGCCTTATACCAACTGCATTGCTAATCGCATATCGTTTTTCCTATAGATTGGGATGGGATTGCAGATGCACGAATAGACCTCGTTCTAGCATGCGAGGCACACCATAACCGATATGCCTTTTTAACCGCCGATAAAAATTTTTACAACAAGTTCAAGCAATCACTGGACGAGAAAAATGTGACTGTTTACTGCGTTGAACTAGAAGCCCTCACGAGCACCAGCAAGTAGTGCTCCCGACCATATCGGCATGTGCAGTCGCACACGTTAAGTTCTCTTTTTTCATTTCGTTTCTAGGCTGGGCAGGTTATCACAATAACTACACTGGGGTTTGATTTATTTCCTGTTTCATAGTACTTCCACGGACAACCTCTTCTGGTCCGAAGGAACTTCCAACGTTGTGTTTACATAGCCTCGGGACCAATGTTTGTAAGGTTCCGAGACTATACCTATCTCCACTCTACGGTAATGCAAACATACACCGTCCTGTTTACATAGTCTCGGGACCAATGTTTGTAAGGTTCCGAGACTATGCTCATCTCCACTCTACGGTAATGCAAACATACACCGTCCTGTTTGCATAGTCTCGGGACCAGTGTTTGTAAGGTTCCGAGACTATACCTATCTCCACTCTGCGGTAATGCAAATATACACCGTCCTGTATATACAATTAAATCTCAGCATTTTTTCACTCCAATCTAATATTAGAAGTATAGAAGTAATAGAAATCACCTTTGTTATATACCAATCTCAGCCTTGCCAAGATTTTCAAAATCTCAAAACCACCCATCGCAACTAGAAAATCAGACAAAATGAGACCTATGACAGCGCCATAATTACAATTCAGACACCTTTGGAATTTATTCAGGTTGAAATAGGTATATAATAAAGGCGATTTTCGTTGTTTTCAAGCTTTAAAATACTATATTTAAGAAGTTGATTCTTATAAATCGGGAAAAATCGGTACCACTCCCCACAATCCAATCCCCGCCGCATCACAATTTTTTAGCTTCCATCCAACCTCACCTCACCACCCCCACCACCTCCCAAACCCCTCTCCCCAAACCAACTCCTCCCATCACCACCAAAATGGCAACAGCCTTAAACACCATCTACCGCCTTGCAATCCCCGCCGCTGCAGGCGCCGCCCTCCTCCAATCCTCCCTCTACGACGTCAAAGGCGGTTCCCGCGCCGTAATCTTCGACCGTCTCTCCGGCGTCAAAGAAACCGTCGTAAACGAAGGCACCCACTTCCTCATCCCATGGTTACAAAAAGCCATAATCTACGATGTCAGGACAAAGCCCCGTAATATATCCACAACAACCGGAAGTAAAGATTTGCAGATGGTTAGTTTGACGTTGAGGGTATTGCATAGACCGGAGGTTGGGAAGTTGCCGAAGATTTATCAAGTAATACCACCACCCACCCTACATATCACCCTTCCCTCGCATTATAACTAACAGTGTATGAAATGAAAGTCCCTGGGCCTCGACTACGATGAACGCGTCCTCCCTTCCATCGGCAACGAAGTCCTAAAGGCCATAGTGGCCCGCTTCGACGCCGCCGAACTGATCACCCAACGTGAGGTAGTCTCCAACCTAATCCGCGTGGAACTCCTCAAGCGCGCCAACGAATTCAACATTGCTCTCGAAGACGTCAGCATCACGCATATGACATTCGGAAAAGAATTCACCAAGGCCGTCGAACAGAAACAGATAGCTCAGCAGGATGCCGAGAGGGCTAGGTTTATTGTCGAGAAGGCGGAGCAGGAGAGGCAGGCTAGTGTTATCAGGGCTGAGGGAGAAGCCGAGTCGGCGGAAACTATTTCGAAGGCGATTGAGAAGAGTGGTGACGGTGTCATTCAAATCAGAAAGATCGATGCTGCTAAGGAGATTGCGCAGTTGTTGGCGAATAATCCGAATGTTACTTATCTACCCGGTGGAAGCGGCGAAGGCGGGAAGGGAGGGAGTTATCTTCTTGGATTACGGTGAATGGCTTAAATCAAGATCCTCGAGCTTTTGACGGGAAGATTGTAATATACTACGAAGACCAAAAAAATCAGCTGAAGGGTCTTTTTTTCGAGGGAGGGTATTAATGATGCTGGATCGTTTTCGTATCTCCGCACTTAAACTTGTTTAATGGAGACCGAGGAAAGCCTTTCTTAGCCATGGCTTTGAGAAGCGAATGGGTTTTTAGGAAGCCGAGGTCTTATTTGTACATATATATCTTTACTTTATTCCAAAAGGACTTCTACGAAAAGACGAGGAATCAGTTGTGAATGTTCATTTGATCGATCCAGTAGCTTATATCGCGCCCAAGGAGTGTCCGTAAAAGATAAATGACGCATAATAAAGGAAACAAGAGCCTGCGCGACCCGCAAGAATTCCATTCTTATCAATCCCCACAAAGCATCAAGCATCCAACCCGCAAATATCACAAAATCCCACTAAACATTCGTAGCTTCTTCCTCCATCCCAAACGCACCCAAACACCTCCTCGCAGCCCTCTCCCCCGCCCAATAAGCTCCGCTAACACTAGCAAGCCCCAACAACGGCGCCGTATGCTCCCCACAAAACCACACCCTCCACCCCTCCACCCCCTCCTCAATAACCTTCACATCCTCAACTCCATCTACCAATCCCACCGGGAAATTCGTATAACTCCCGTTACCCGCATACTCATCATTCAACCAATTCGTAGATACGTAATCCCTTGGTACGCAATCCGGATTCGACGGTGAGTAATTCGGAAGTTTTGAGATGTAGGGGTGGAAGAAGGATAGGATTTTAGAACGGGATTCTTGGGGGGAGGAGAATTGGAGGATGGAGGTTAGGTGTTTTGAGGTTGCGCCGTGGGTGTAGAATAGTAGGGTTGGTTGGTTGTGAGGAGGAGCAATGTGGGCGAGGGAGATCGCGGCCGTGGTTTTACGGTCTGAAGCCGTAGAGTCGGCGAGGAAGATGAAGTAACTCGGGCCGTCCATCCAGAAGGCTTTCGGGAAGGTTATGTATGTCTAAAAAAAATAAAAAATAAAAGAAACTCAGCTACTGTCCTAGATGTATTTTAGAAGGGAGAGGGGGGACACCTTCTCCAAAGATCCATAGCCAAGATGCTTGATCGACTGACGAATCTTTTCCGGAATCGGTGGATCAAACTTAACCCTATCCTGCTTCAACGACCCCAACGGAATCGAACAAAGCACCGCATCAGCAGTATAAACCTCCCCATCTTTCGTATAAACCCTCTGAACCTGTCCCTCACCCCCCACCCGCACGGTCTCCACCCTCTCAACCGGCCTATTCAACTCCAAACACCCATCTTCCTTCAAAACCGTTTCCGCCATCAAATCCATCACAGGCCCATACGTTGACGACAAGAAAAGATTCTCCCCAGGAATTGGCTCCTCCATATGTAAATTCCTAAAATCCTGTTTGCCAATCTCCGTGGCTACAATACTCCCCAACAAATCCGCGATTTGTAGTTGATATGTCCGTCGTTCTTCGTTCCATCCTTCTTCCGCTGCGATTTTGGACTTGTAGTATTCCATGAAGCTGACGTTGGGCTGGATGGTTGGCATATTTTGTGCGGAATATGTGATTCCTTCGTCGAAGTAGTCCCACATCTTGGTGACTACTTCGTCGCCTAGGCGTTTGGGGAGTAGAGATCCGTCCGGGGCGAAGACGATAGTATCGTCGAGTTCGTCGATACTATAGCTCGAGTTGACCTTTTCGGCGATGGCGATGATGGGGTTGCCGACGTTTCCGTGGATCCAATTTGCACCGCTAAAATACTTAGTTAGAGGAAAGTAGGTAATGGATAGATAAAAGAATACTGACAGATCCAATGGGAGTCCGAGCCGTGTAGTCGTCGCGATTCGTCCACCGACTCGGTCTCTAGCTTCAAGGACCTTGACTTCACATCCTGCTCGGATCAAGACCTCTGCAGCTCTTAGACCGCATGTCCCAGCTCCAATGACTAGAACTTTGGGTTTTTTAGACGGTTTGCCATCGTTCTCTGAGGCGAGGTCAGCATTAGTCATGCTGGACTCTTCTATTTCAATTTTTATTTTATTTTTTTGCAAGAGATGAAAAGTTGGAAAAGGGAGGAGAGGAGGAAGGCTGATGATTAGAGAAACCCAGACTTTGACAAGATGGATTTTGGTAACGGTTTGCTTGTGGGAACTATCATCTGTTTATTTTCTCTCTCAATAAAGATGAGGATACTATTGTAGAAATTCGCAGAGGAGAGAAGAGGAAGAAAGGAAGAGGAGGAGGTTGGATGGTTGGTTGGAGAAGAAGAGGAGGTGACAGCGCAGGATTCGGGACGGGCTAAATGGAGCCTACTAGCAGCTGAGCTAGCTAGCGAAGTAACTGTCGGCGAGCTGCGCGGCTGCGATAACGTCGGGTCGTGCCTAACTAAGATAGCGCCGGATTTATCAGATGAGCTATTTTGGTGGTTTCGCTGTTCGGCCGGGCGAAAGGTCAAGTCGAGTTAAGCTTAAGCATGCAGGACATGGGATGTTTATCCAGCTGATCCCAACGTTTTTGCCACGGTACAGGCTGCAGGAACAACCAGCAAATATACCATCGGATAAAAAGTACTCCATAATATAAATCCAAATATTAGAAACGAGGTTGAAGGGAAGAAACGACGAGGTTGAAGGGAAGAAACGAAAATCAAGGGTCGCCATCCCTCCTGTAAACCCGTATCAAACATCTCATATTCTCCAACTCCAGCGGATATCCGCCGTTATCCTTTATTCCCTGGGGTACCCTCCACCACTTCGCATCCTGACTAACGATGGTTGTCCATTGTTCTCGGTTCGTTAAAGTCTTATCGAGTAGAAACCCCAATTTATACCCGCCGAGATTCTTACTCTCCCGATCGTTTGAACTCCCCTGGCTATTTTTATTCAAGACGTCAAGATCCTCGAATCCGCCGGCGGAGTCAACGACCACAAGTAGAGCACCGGGTTTCGTAAGGGCGTGTAGAGACATGAAGAACTTTGTTGTGGCGGTCGGGGATTGAGAATAGAGTTCTCCGGCGGTGAATAGGATCGTGACAATGTCAGCCGACGCCATTGAAGAAATAGTAGATTCCGAAAGCGGAGTGAGAATATCCTGTTGATAACACTTGGCAGAGAACTTTGATTTATCGATTGAAATCTTTGGCTTTTCTATAGTAGAATCCGTGAGAGTGGTGTAGAGGGAATCGGTAATCGGAGCCCACGTCGCAAAGTCCAGAAACGTCAGATCCAGCCCTCCATCTTCCTTGTCTTCAGTTGTAGTAGTTGTAACAGGTGGTTTTAAAAAGGAATATGCAGCTGTGATCCCCACAATCTCAGCTCCAGCTCCACCGCCCACACAAGTTACGCTGAGACGTCGATTGGTAGTGAATATCCGTGTAACATCTTCAGACCACCAGCCTCCAGATATCATCTCAAAGTAAGCTAGAGCTCGAGCCACACTCCATCTGACCACATAAGCCTGGAGCTTTTCCGGGGAGTCGAAGGCCGCCACATAATCTCTGAGGTATAAGCTCTGCTTAACGGCTTGGATGATTTGGGGTAGTTCTGGAGTGAAGAGGTGTGAAAAGGTGTGCTGGAAGGTGTTCAGGATGGTCTTGAATTGGGATAAGACCAACGGATTAATATTGTCGTCGTCCCCTTTCCTCGCATTGTTATTATTCTGTCCTGTCGGAGAATTTCGTTTCTTATTGTCGGGTTTGGATCGTTTTCCCTTCGATAAAGAAGCCGATGACGGCGGTCTCCTCGACTGTGGCATTGTAATAAAATAAAAATAATAATTGTGGGGGGAAGAAAGAGAAAGAGCACTTTGACTACCGAATCGGGAGTAAATTGGAAAATAAATAAAATAATCACCAAATTACCCTTTTAGGAATAGTTAGAGAGTGTTTATAAACGAGTGGTTGCCACAATATGAACTCAACACGTCCACAAACTACCCAATTGCTTCTAGACTAACACCAAACAAGGATCAAATTATTCTCACCTTCTTCGGAACATCCATCATCATCCAGGCCATCGCGTGCAGGAGAACATCAACATTAACAAGTACGCGATAACCCTTGTTCCTGCAAGCCAATTTGCTTTCCTCAAAAGGGCCGGTGGACTGTCCAATCAATCTTATCCTTTCATTTCACCCTCTCAAGATATCAAATATCACCTCCTCGATCCGATACATATCGCGTCCAGCCACCCCGGACTCTTAAGAAGACTCCACTCCGAGAACCGATATTGACTTGACATCAGAAAGAAAAACACGTACAGCCTAATATAATATTGCACTTCCATTTAGGTATTTGATATTGGGTCCCTGTTTGTTCATATTCGGCCAAAACAACTTTGTTAACCCTTTTCAACATCAAATTGATATTCTTCCTTCTCCCTTCTTTCCTTCTATCAATCACTAATACCAACCTCTTGGTGATTGTAGGGTACCATACTGTCCGTTCCTTTAATATCTACGGTTAATATTGGCCATCACGCTCATTAGCTCTTGATAATAGTTCTCCCACGTTGCATACCTTCTCGCGACACTTTTGGTTGTCCCGTCCATCGAATGCAATAGTGGGAGTATCTCTTGCTCTTGCCAAACCACCAACCACCACTCATCTACACCAATCATCTACACCGAATACATCGATATCAACATCAACATCACGACGAGTGAAAGAGATAGAGAGATGGCGTCCAAAGTCAGTCCTGTTGCTGCTCCGGCTCAGACCTTCGCCTTCATTACCCACTCCCCAGCCACCCTCCCCAACAATCTCCCCCCAGACGTCGACGATGCCAGTCTAGCCCGGAGGAGACGCAGACGTACTAGGTATTTATATACAACTCCAGCCAATTGTCGAATAAAAACTGATGAGAGAGAACAGTCACAAGGACCAGATCGTCTTGGAGGAAGAATTTGCCAAATGTGACCGACCAGACAAGCATAAGAGAAAGGAGATTGCAGTGCGAGTCGGTTTGGAGGACAAGCAAGTTCAGGTACGTTTCACATCAATAAACATCATCATCAACGTCTTCTAATAGTTTGCAGATCTGGTTCCAAAACCGTCGCCAGACCCATCGACGAAAGAGCAAGCCTCTTCAACCACACGAACTCATCCCTCGAAACGTCCCCCTCTCGTCCGACCCAGTTATCTCCCCCTTCACCTCTTCTGCCACCAAGAGCATCAATCTTCAAGACGACGACACGATCGAACTCCCTTCTCACTCCAGTCGTCCTTCGTCTCCTTGTCCTAACGGAGACCTCCAAAACCACCATACCTCTGACGCCACGGAGCCAGATCTCTCCATTATAACCGCCGATACCTCAGTCTCCTCCATCGAGTCTTTCATGGAACCAGAGATCCTTCGCAAGACCTCACCGATCCATTTCCTCCTCAATCCAGCCTGCGAAACACCAGACACCTCCTTCGAGTCCACTCAATCCACAATTCCAGACGATCCGGAGATGTCTCACTTCAACACAACCAAGCCGATGGACATCGAAGAGCCGGTCAAGACCTTCGTCAACCCTCGCCGTACCGGCGTCGCTACCCAAACGGCTCCATCTCTCCTCAAACGTTCATCATCCGCCGTCCGCCTCTCCATGTCCTTCGACGGTAAGGCCACCATCATCCTCGAGGACGGCGAAGATTCCGTCCCACGCGGCAGCCAAACCTCTCACGCCTCCTTCCACGAACATACCCCTCCAAAGCGTCGCACCGATAACGCGAAAATCTGGGAGTCCTGCTGCGACACCTCCCTCAACACCGAACCCGTCAAAGAAGATTCTCCACGGAAGGCCCTCAAGACCATCCGTGCTCGCGGCGTTGTCGCCAAAGCCAAAGCCAAAGCCGATGCACGCAAGCAACAAGAAAAATCCGGTGTCGCTACCATGGCTTTAGGGGTTACTAAGAAGAAAACGACCAAGAATGCTCTCGGTCCCAAATCGGCCAATCCGATCATTCCTTCGGCCAACACAACAACCACCTCAATTGCTTCTCCAAAACCTCTTAAAATCCAACATTTCAGCCCAGCCACCTCCAAGACCAACAACAATCCACCACGAAAGGTCCTCACCACCTCCCAAAAGGGTCCAAAGAAGGCTACTCCATCTCCTCCGATGTCTGCTATCAAGAAGAACCGTTCTCCCTACCGCACCCTCGCCGAAACCCTCAACGGCAAGAACGGGAATAAAGCCTGTTTCACCATCTACCAATCCAGCGATGACGGAGACTCGGACAAGGAAAACTGGGAACCGGGGTTCAAAGTCAGGAAGAGCAAGCAGACTCAACCGATCTGGAGGCCAAAAGTTCCCGGGAATATTCTCGGAGATCTCGACGGACGGGTTCCACAACCCAATGAACTCGAGGTCATTGAGAATCTCATGAGCTTGAGAGATGGATTGTGGCGTTAAAACACAAAATCCTTTCAACTCATTGCCTTTTGTCTCTTGCTCCCGATGGATTTGTCTCTTTTTGTCCTCCCTTTCCTTTTACAACGAGCGACTGGTTATGCAACGGAAACGATACACAAGCCAGCCATCCTTCATCCCTAAACCACAACCCACCTCCTCGCATCTCCGATGAAAATAAATACTCTCCACTTCCACGTTTTCCAGCACAGCATCATTTGCCTTTCCAACGGGGTTTCTGGTGTTTCTCTTTTTTAACGGATGACATGTATTCTAACATTGACTAACCTGGGCGGTGTTCATTGCTCTTTGTCTTTTTCTCATCCTCTCCTCTTGTTCTTTGTTTAACTCCACTCATGTATATTAACGATGACTGGTTCCTCCTCTTTGTCTTTTTTCTCATCCTCTCCTCTTGTTCTTTGTTTAACTCCACTCATGTATACTAACGATGACTGGTTGTTCCTCCTCTTTGTCTTTTTTCTCATCCTCTCCTCTTGTTCTTTGTTTAACTCCACTCATGTATACTAACGACGACTGGTTGTTCTTCCTCTTTTTATGTACTGCCTGCCTTGCATGTAAGCATATACTAGTGGAGTGAGGAACAGCTTTACGCGTATAACCTAAGAAGTCATGTCTTATACCTTTTCACTTCCTTGCTCGGTACCTTAGTCTCCGGACCTAGACTCGAGGCCAGCTACCGGTCAGCCGCTTATAACATTAAGATGTGCACGTAGCCCGTCAGAGATACTCGGTTCCCATCAGAATAATTGCCCTCGCCCGTAGCCTGAATTCTATTTCTACTCGAGGTTATTTAGCCAATACGTCCATTAGGATGGATAATATGCATGTATCTTCCTATGCTTCCATCGATGGATTGTAAGGTCGGCTCAATGATCGCTATATCGATGTCTATATATGGCAGTCTTGTGTTGTATATATGGTATCGTCTAGGCCTTTATACATTGTCTACGCTTAATTCTTGCAATATAATTAACTGCCGCTGAAGACTTTTGATAATATCCATCGCACTCCACCGCTCTCTCCTCCCCGTCCGACCCCTTCCTGCCTTACACTGACTAACCCCTCTTATATTATAGCTACGCATACACACTCTATCATGTCAAAAAGCTTGCTTCTTTCCCAGCTTCTACTACAAGGGCACCGGTCCTAGGTAACGTACGTACGAGACAAAGTTAAATGCAAAGCCTGAAAAAGGTAGTTTATTTTATACACACTAAAAACCACGCCCTTCTGCCAAAGCCAAGGGTTGATAATAAAAAAGGGAGTTTAATATATTCACAATGTTTCCTCCTCCATCACATCTCCAAGACGCATTGAAATGCAATCCACTCTACTCCTCCGAATCTCCATAAAGCGCCTGTCCAGCCTTACTATTCAGAAATTCATTCCTAGAAAGCCACCCCAATTAACTTCATCCCCACGGTTAATATATACGAGAATATAATAGACGTACCGATGATTCGCCCACTCCATCAAATAGTAAATCCCCACAAACGGCGGCACAACATAGAGCACCTGTCCTCTAAACCTTCTCCATCCGTTGAAGATAGCGCCGTGGAGGGCACCGGCCGTGGCTCGTTGACGGTTTGCGGCGAGGGTGTATTGGATTATGCCGCGTTGGCGGGCGAGACCTATATTCCTTTAGTACCGGGTAGAGGGGAGGAGGGGATGTGGGAAGTACCGAAGTTGCCCCAGTTTCCGAGCCAGCTGGAATGAAAGAGAGGTTAGCGGTTGTATGAAGAGGATGGGGGAAGGGGGAGGTACTTGTTTGGCCCTGGTTTTCCGCCACCGCCCATTGTGAGGTTCGTGTGTGTGAAACGGGGTAAGAAGGTCGGGAGAGGTGAGGTGGGAGGTTGACGATGTTCGATGATGTCGTCGGGTAGTCGGAAGATGTAGGTTGTGTTTTGCGGGTCGTCGGAAGAATTGGAATTGACGTTTGAATCTGTTTTCGGGTTTTTGGGAAGGGATCGTTTTGGACCAATCAGAGGTGGGGGAATTGGTAAACAACGCAACGATGTTCATAATACATTTCAAGATTCGATACCCTCGAAAACAGCGAATGAATTTATGATTACAAAGAAGAGAAAAATCTATACGAAAGATCTCAATCAGTAACCGGGCCGATATTTAGCCTTCTTTAAGCATCTCTTTCGCCCCGAGTCCGGTTCATGTTCATATTCATATTTTACAACACAAGCAACGCACTTTTAACGCCCCCGAAATCATGTATACATCGACGCCAAAGCTTCCGTAGATGCAATGTATCCGACGTCTCGTACGCAGATGTCACGAGTATAGTAGAACAGCTAGCCGTGGATGCCGACACGGATATACTTCGTTCACCTGCAGACGGTACTGCTTTTACGACAGTTGATTAAACAAATTTCCTTCTGCGATAGATTGAAGAAACCACATTCTCAATATAGCTAGATAGCTTCCGTAGGCTGGTTTCGGAGGTGAGAACCTCTAATATTACCTTGTAGCGTCCTCCGTCAATGATTCAGCCGTCGGTAAGTTTGACTTTTTTTTTTTTTCCCTCAAGCCGTTAATTAAGCATAGTTCGTTCTAGTTTCGAGGCCAGCCGCCAGCATGGTTCGTTCTACAGCGCTCTATGAACCCGACTTGCCAAAAGAACTCAAACCCCTGGTCTAGATAGAGGCTAGAATTCAGACAAAGTGATCGATAAATACTATCTCTCAATAATTTAAATTTCCAAATAGGTATCGTTGGTTGTGGCCACGTGGGATGCTAGCGCGAGACAAATCGTCAGGCAAAAAAACATGCCCCCGAAGTATTTACCTTAACATCAGTTAGCCTTTCCCCGAGCGAGCGCATCCTCAACTCCGCTTTCTTCAAGAGCTCTCTGGCTAGCTCTACGAAGTCTGCGGCGAGGGTTAGGACGATATCGGGTCTACGTCGCTGCAGCCGCCGGTGGAGTTAGAGTTATATACCGAGGTTTTAAATTTTGTTCCCACGGTGTATTATAGAAGTCGACTGGTCGCTGCCGCATAAGGGCGGCTTGGACGATCGGAGCACGCTTGAGGACACCGATATCGCCGGTGCCGAAGCGAACGGTCCAAGGCGCCTATTCGTGATAATAACCGCTGCAAATGTTCATAAATACCGGTGCGTATAAATTTAAAACGAGTAGACTGTAATTCGATGAATCCAAAAAAAAAAAAAAAAACAGATCTCCAGAAATAAAACAACAGCCCGAGGAAATCGAAAAAAAGCTTCGAAGAGATGACGGGTTTTATACTCGAGATGACATTGGTTTGGCAGGACTATCTATACCTGGTGACATAACTACAGGAAGCCTCGAGGGCCGATCAATTAGATGGCTACAAACATATATATACATGTGCGTGTGTAGCAGCTTATACATACATCAAAATCCCGAAAACATTCATGCATGCATACACCAGTTCTTGCGTGCAGACTACAGCACCCGATTTATTCACCTATTCTGCGCAGTATACGCGGAGACGCAGAAATGAAGAGTTCGCAACCATCCCGTGCACAGTGTATCGGTTGAGACGCAGTCAGATCCTTAGATCTTGGGATGCGCCGACGCCGGCGAAGAGATTACGGAATATAAAACGCAAGTACAAGATAATAGCATTATCCACGACGATCGCGACACAATATCTTAAGAGGTTAATATTATCTTTTCATCCCTCTAAAAAAAAGCGTACTATCTGCTAGCTAAACTACTTGATCACTCCCTTCCTTACACCCAAACCCTTCCTTCCAATCCATCATCGCCATACCAAATCCCTCCATGTTATGAATTCTAGAAAAAATACATACACGAAACGGACCAGCTGCGGCCGACGGATCGATAAAACAGAAAGGTATGTTATGAAAGGCTTAAGGATAGTATATCCCCCCCCTCCTTTTCCCGCCCTCCCTTGAAAAATATATCCATTTTCTCAAAATCCCTCTTTCATTTTTTGTTATTTTCAACGATACCCTCCTTTAAACTCCCATGCGTCGTTGTTGATATTCCCATATTTTTCAAAAAAAAAGAAGTGCGGAAAAAAGAAAGAAAAGGAAAGAAAAAGCATGCTTCAGCAGAAAAAGTACAAATACACCCTGTTCAAAAAAAACTGGGACAGCCGTTATTCTTCTCCATTCCAGTTCCAACGGGGTTTCTAATAATAGTAAAAAGTTATATCAAAAAGGAAATTAACATTAAGGAAAGTATAGAAGCAAGAGGGTCGGTAATGGCGTTACAGTTATATAAAAAAGAGAAAGGCAGCAGGGCGATCGATACAGAAAAGAAGAATAACGCAAAAGCGGAAGAAAAAGTAATAAAACAAGAGAGAGGTAAGGAAATAAAGAAAAAGAGGTATATATAATCACAATGTCGTAAAGAGGTGAGTTGGTGTCTATCGGCGAAACCATGAATGCAGCAGGTAAAAATATATGCAATGCCATTCGGAACGGGTGTATTTGCAAATGCTGTTCGGGTTGTGCGGTTGGTGTCCTTTTGCCTCAAGAGTAGAAAGTTAAGGAGAATAACAAGTAAAAGGTAAAAAGGAAATTCATTGAAAAGCTGAGTCTAAGAGTTCGATTCAATGCGTAAGGAAAGACGAGAAATATGGCTGTCGGAGCCTCTTTTTTGCAGGCAAGGAAAAGTGGGTGATTCGCAAGGTTTTTTGACATCAAGGAAAGCCGAAAGGAAAAAAGGATAAATAATGATTTGCATATGAATCATGCGTGACCGTGATATTACATAACCGATAAATAAAATTCCGTAGGTGAGTTCGTAGGAGTTAGTGGGAGAGTGAGTCGTTGAGGTATCTTTAGCTGGTAGACGATCTGCCTTTCCAGAATGAAAACATCTTGCTCCATCGCTTTTCCTTCTTCTCTTTTACCTTCTCGGGGGTACCTGTGGATCCGGTTTCGACGCCGGGCATTGTGCTGTATGAGGCGCTGCCGCCGAAGAAAGGATAGATACGCTTTGTTTGAGAGTGAGATGTTCCGGGGATGTCATCAACGGAAACGCTCATTCTGATTTCCGGGCCAGGTTCTCCGAGAAGAAGGGGGTCCTCGTAGATGGAAGCGCCTGACATTATTGTCACGCGGTCATCTTCCTGGTGGAACAGGTGAGGGACAGGTGGAAGCAAGAAGTCCGATGTATGCGGTGTGGAAGGCATGGTAGGGGGACAGATGGAAGTGCTAGTGGTGCTAGGCGTAACTGCTGGTGTTTGGTCGAATGACGAAGCATGGTGTAAAGAGTTGTAGGAAACATTTCCGCTGGCATTGCTCATCGGTTTTGTCAGATGGTTGTTTGTGCTGAAGATGGGAGAAAGCTGGGTGTCAGTGGTAGGTGTGGGAATGGAGAGGGCATCTGTCGATGTCAGCGCCTCTTCGGCTTTCAATACCATATCCTCTGATAGTTGAGACTCGCTTGCAGGGTCAGTGTCTTCTGACAAGCGGCTCATCTTGCGCTTAATACCTTTGCGGACGTTTGCTACGCCATCAACGATATCAAGCTCTTCGATCTCACTATCATCGGTATCCCAGTTCAGTGCAAGCCCAGCGGGCATGACTGGCTTGGGAAGGTCTTCAACGCGGAGAGTAAGATCAGCGTCGTCCTCTTCCTCTTCCTCTTCTTCAGTGTCTTCGAAAACATCACCCATTCCGTCTCCCTCAATCTCGTCTTCAGCAAGGGAGAAGAGTTGCATCTCAGGCATACTCTCTGCACGTCGGTGGTAGCAATTCCATCCGGCGGCAGAGTGCATGCGCTTCCTCGCAGACTCAAAACCGGAAAGCGGTCTGCTAGGAGATTTGGGTGTGTTGAATGGGCCGAGAGCGGCATCAAGGTCAATGACTGGGAATTCGAACTCAGCATCGGCTTCGTACGCTCCCAAGTCAATCATGGGCTCAAACTCAGGCTCTTCCAAGCTGGATGACTCCCGTGGCTCATAGTCAGTCACACTTGTGGGCATGAGAACGTAGTTTCCCTCAAGCATGAGACGTTGGATTTCGTCTCGGTGCATCGTGGGAGGAGTCGGTGTCCGCCTTGGAAGGTTCTTGAGCTGGCGCTTCTTATAGGATCTACGCAAGAGGATTGTTCCCGCCCATCCCTTCATACCGCCCTTTACCTTCTTAGGGGTAGCGGGTGTACCATCAGGATTGGAGGACTTTCTGCTCTTGCGCTTTGGCTTTTCAGCAGCTGATGATTCGGACAGATGCTTTGCGTGTCCCTTCTTCTTGCCAGATGGGTTCTTCGGTGACAAGGGAGGGAACAACCAGCTGGGCTTGTGGGCGCCATTCAAAAGAGTAGCGGCGTCAGCAGAGTTAGGTCTACGGTCAGTCTTTGTTCTGGGAACCCGAGGTGTGCTCGAAACGTCGGATGCAGATGCACGTCTTCCTCTGGAATCAATAGGGTGCAATTCCTCCATGCTACTGATCGAGTTTCTGTACCCGTGCAGGCTGCTCACGCTTTCGCCACGTATGGTGGTAAAAGTGCTGCATGTTCCTGCGGAGGCAGGACGTGGAATAATTTCCGTGGCATCACTGAAGGTCACCCTGGGCTTGCGGGGAGTCTCCTCAACCGAAGTCCTAGCCGACTCGACGGATTCATCCGTAGCATTGACAACCGAAGAAGCAGAAGAATCGCACGAGACGGCGCCTGATGGCACCTCCAGTACAATCTTGGCATCGGTTACAGGACCTGCATGAAGAATTTTAGTATGGCAACGCAAATGTGGCAAGATTGATCGGATGCACGTACCTGAAACGTCCTCAACAACACCAACATCGGTTTCTTTGACAGGACCTTCGGGACTGGATGCTGGACTGGATGGAGCACTGCCGTTACCCTTGTTGGTATTGGTATTGTTGTTGTTGGCTTTGGCTGCGGTCAACATCATGTTAAGGACATCGGCCGAGCTCATGCTCATGGCAGAGCTGCGACGGTGGGCATGTCCACGCCGCCCTTGCATACCCGGGGGCGGCGGTGCAGCCGTTCCCTTTTCGATCACTGGCGGTTCTGGGTTGGCTGCATCTGGGGGTGGAGAAAGAAGTCCGTTTTGGGATGAAAGCCTAGGAGATGTTCCTTCCTTGCTCGGGGAGCTGGCAGCATTTTTCGATGGAGATGGAGTGGTAACACTACCTCCAAACTTGAATGGCTGGTTAAGAGTCCCCAGAGATAGAAGCTTGTTTCCTGAGATCACTTCACTCTGTCTCCGTGCATGGGAACGTCTCTCGCCGAGTGTAGCAGTTGGTGGAGATGGAGATGCAGGTGGCGTCCGTAGTTGGGCATTTGCAGGAGTAGGAGCTAACAGGTTAACAGCTGATCGAGGAAACGTCGCCGTCTGCCTCATGGGGAATACAAAATTCGACGGGCTGTTTCCAGGGCTTGCTCCATTATCGGAATATGTCGGACTGGGCATTCCAGATGGGATGCTATTTCTGCTTGGGAGAGCCGAAGAGCTTGAAGGTCGTTTTGAAGGTGCGGCAGCGGCCTTCGAAGGAAAGACAAAGGTTTGCATCGGTGCCGATGTCAAAGAGTTAAATTCGGTGGTAGCCATGCTGGGCAGTTAAGTTGGTAAGATGTCGTCTGTCGTTATTAGAATAGAGTCGGAGTAGTAGCAGAATCACCAGGTATCGAGTTATATAGGCGTTTGAGAGTCGTGATAGAGCATGCAAATACACAGATAGTCGAGGGGTGTTATGAATGGCAATCCTTCAGAGGGTCATTACTAACAATCGTGAATGCTAGAATGATTTCCGGTCAGTTTCGAAGCAATCTCTAATAGCAAACACACAACATATGAACAGGGCGCAAGTGAACGTTAATTACTTTGCTGTGCCAGTGTCATGCAAGTTGGGTTTGTCACAATCAGTTACGAGAATGTGATATGCACATACAAGATGAAACCTTGAGTTTGCGGGTGTGCCTGGAAGGAAATCGACAGTTGCCCGTGAATGTTGGAGTTTCGAGTTTCCTTTGATAATAAGAATTTTGTTCCGACAATTTTATCGTGGAATCCAGACCAGACAGTTTGATCAAGCGGGAGCTGTCGGTCTTGAGGGTGAGATAAAAGAAAGAAATAGTGTCTTCCTTTTGATGAATCGAACGCTTGGATGAACAATTCAATGCCTCCAAACTTGCGATTTGATCGAAACCAGCACAACCAAACCAAGAAGTATGTTCAATCCGAGAATTTCCAGTCGTAGCCTTTTAAAAAATACGGTCGCTGGGTAAAAAATTCGGAGGGATCGATAATAATTTTCGTGAAAAGAATGAATGAAGTCGTAAGACAGTAATCGAAGGAATTAGTCGGCTGACAGACGATAACTTTGTTGGATGCCTTTTAAAAAGAAACGTCGCAAGGGTTTTTATTAATATTTCCAGTGAAATCGAGTCGATTTTTTATTATTATTTATCCTTCCTCGTTTTCCTACGGTTGTGAAGTTGATGGTATGCCTTGGACTGGGCTTTGTGATGTTAATATCGTATTTGAAGATGGTGTTGAATTTGTTGTCACCGAAGAAACCAAAACGAAACTGACTGCAGACTTTACACAGGACCAAATGAGTGGACAGACACTACGGTGAACAACCAATAGGTCCGGAGAGGGGCTGTAGAGTAGAAAACAAAAGAGGGACGGTGAGTAAAGAAAGAAAAAAAAACAGCTGACGGCACGAAGCCAGAGCGGGATGGATCTCAAGAAGGATGAGAAAGAAAGAGGGGTGAGATGGAAGAGAAGGAGAGGAACAAAAAGAAGGTCAAGTAAAATGAACAAAAGATCCAGGAAATTTGGAGGACAGGCAAACCAAACTAAAAGGAAAAACCGCCCAGGACCAAACGGGCGACCTTCTGGATTGGAATTGCCAATCAGACGGGGGTTAACGAAGGGGGACCTGCATGCACAGGAACACTGGTGGGAAACATTGCGGTTCGAGAGGACGCTAACCACGAAGCAACATCGTATCAAAAAGAAAAAATTCCGGAAGGGTGTGCCCAGAGCATAAGGTTGGTAGCAACTAAGGGGAAAAAGGAATTAGCAGGCTGAACTAATTACCCTAGTGCTGGTCCGAAGCAGAAGGCGGCGTGGGTAATGAACAAACCAGATTTTCGAGTCGAGAACAAATGATATTGGTGGAATGGGCGGTACCGTTCTTTCCCAATTTTTTAACTCTGCAATTCTAACAATTAATTATATCTAGACGTAGACGTAATACTACCGTCGACGGGTTACAGAATGAAGTTCCGTTGAAAACTTTCGCCAAAACGGGTGGGCAAAGGCTCCCGATTCAGCCCACACCCCCCCAGGGGAATTTCCGGGAGCTAAAAAAGAACAATGCTCGATGCAATTCTTTTCACCTTGCATGGGGTGTTATATCGCCTTAACGACCGTTCTGCAACTGCAACTTCAATATCAAATCATTGGGCCATGAGGAGAACTGTTCACATTCAGGCCACAAAGATATGCGCATCATATCGATCTTCAATCAAAAGCATATCGTGGCTTCAATCGTACTCCGTACATAATACACAGCCTGTGTAATCGCCCTCCAAGATGCATTGGGCGGATACTGTATGCACCGTCACCGCCAAGGTTGCTAAACTGGAGACCGGCTGAAATTTGAGCTTTGGCCCCAGCCTCATCTCGGCCTCTGGTTGGTCACAACCCCAAATACCCGCACATCCAGGGTGCCTTCGAGGCGCCAAGGGCCGTCAAATTTTGGACCAACGGGATCAGCTGTGTACCTGCATTCATATTGAATGCGGATAAAAGTCGTCAGAGGTTTTCACTAGCATCTTCCCATGCATGAGGAACCCATGCCCTCGTAGGGTCTCGAGGCTTTCCTCATTCATTCAGAACTTTCGCCGAAAGCTCATGATGCCGAATACATAGTATACCATAACTAGCCTCACCGTGGGCACCGGCTTACATACAATCGCCGGAAGAGGACATTCTTACACCACCTTCGCGCTTCTCGAGCCGTTTCCCCATGAACCATTACTATCGATATGACATGCGCATTCCAGAGGCTTCAAATGTTTCACTTGACGTTTTCGTCAAATGATTCTCGCAATTACTCGGAACCAGACCCGGTCGTAAGATTTGCTTCCCACTTTTGGGGGGTTCCAAAGGTCCGCGTATGAAGCGTTCGCGATCACATACGGAGCGTAATATCATGAATATTGAAAATTGAAAATAAAATAAAAATTAAGATTTGGAGGTTTTCCTGCAGGACGATTTCACGTCGCGCAGACATGTTCGCATGCTACATTAAGAAAGAGAAAAAAAAAAAAAAAAAAAAAAAAATCTTTGACAGGTTTCGATTTTGGGGTCGTCTATGGTTTCTCCAATTTACCTGTCACTTCGGGTACCACAATCTTGCGACTGGCTCGGGAAAAAGGGGCATGCATGCGGCCATCGAGATAGATGCACACACCATCATATCACTTCAAACAGCGCAGCAACACCATCACCAACAAACGGTGCCCCTTGTCGATAACTTTTTTTCGCCCGCATGCATCTCCTGACGCAAAGATGGGATGGCCCGAAACCCCGTTAACTTTGTTCATACATTTTAGAAAGAAACTCAATCACAGTTCCAAATCGAGCTAACATCTAATCTATTTTGCCATCAACCGAGCCCGGCCGTGGAGAAAAAAGACTAGTCAGATTGCAGTTCCGACCATGAATCTTTTCCTTTCCCGTCGGTCGTGGTGTCGACCATATTTTGGCCACACACATCCACACCTCCCCGCTTGCGACAACTTACATACCTCAATACCTCATACCGTGTAGATGGAAGGTCTAGATCAATCAGGACCGAGTCTGAATGTATCTCTACCTTCGGATTTTCACGCATTCAAGTGTCAGCAACCGGCTGAATTACGACAAAGATCATCCAATGGCAAGCCACCAACTTCCATTCCTTCAAGATGTCTCAATGTTGCCTGATTGGCTGAGCCCCCCTCCAGAAGAATGATGGGCTGCTCCTTTGTGGCTTTTCAACCCGTCGACGGTGTCTTTCGTCAAAAAAAAAAAGGCCTAAGGGATCCCTGCAAATCCCTCTTTACCACGTCTATCAAACAAACCCCGGCACCTTCAAGAGTGTTCCTGTCCATCCGATAAGGGATACTGCTCCTTCATCACTGATTATCGATCGTCCGACCCAGGAATCTTGATCTTTCAACGTAATCCGGGAAGTTTTACGCTCATCTACGGGGAAAGTAAGTTAATTAATCCAATCAATCTCAATCAAAACCCGTCGGCTGCTGGTGCTTCCCCCCAAGCAGACGAGCGCCGCCCACGCCCAGAGAAACTGGTTCCTGAAGGTTTCCTTGATTGCAACGTGACCCCACTTCCCATTCCGCTAAAGTAGCGATTTTTGCCCATGAAACCCCAGGTGGAGATAGTAGCAACGTAAGCCTAGAACTGGGCGGGAAACAGAACGACAAACGATCAGAATAAATGACCCAGCCATGTCATGTTCTACTTTTTCTTTTCCTGTGTGCCTGCTTTTGCAAGCGAACGCCCGGAAAGGCTGAAGGAAGAGACACCAATGGTTGCATTCGCATCTCGATCGAATCCAACACCCTCCCGAACCCCGTCGGAAACCATGAAAGATTCAAGGCGGCGTTCCCACCGCGAGAGTCCAGCTTTCTTCTCCGCCAGAAGTGAGGCTGTACAGACATCATCCCGCTTTCCCAGTGGCACTCTTTCTAAAATTTGCCAACACCTTACATTCAAGGAGGGAGGGAGGGAAAGGACCCGCACCGCAATTCCAAGGTAGCACAACACCCAAATCTCAAGTAAAATTTAAAAGCACCCAGCCCAATATCTCAGAAAGGACCTTTTCACTGTAAATCCAAAATTCAGGAGGGAAAAAGAGAAAAGGCGAAAAGTAAACAGCCCTCCCTTCCTTCACACATCGGAGTTACCGAGACTTTCCCGTAATTTGTCTCTCAAGTGATAAACGTGGTGGTGGCCGCAACCCGCTTGAATATAAACCACGCAATATGCATTGCACCCGCTTGATGACGGAAACCTCAATTTCTCGATCTGCGATCGAGAACCACCGGCTCGGAACGATGGAATACTACATGATACATCCATACATATATACATCCATACTTATTTTTACATGTTTATTTACATATCCCACCTATGCAACCGTGGTTGATTCAAAGTACCATCTACATCCACCGTATAACAATGAGCGTCCGGTCCATCTAGCTCCGCATACCAGCCCTACAACCCGATCTGCCAACCAAGGGATGAAAAAAATTCAGCTGCTTGTTATGGTGTCTCACAACAGGGAGGCCCGGCGTGGAGGCTGCAGTAAGATCGCAGTCGCAAATCCAAAATCCGAAATAAGAGCAAATCATAATAAAAAGAATAAAACTTTAATTAACTCCCAGCGGATAGCCATGGTAGTCCATGCATTAGATATTATAACATATTTCAATCAATTATTGCTACCCGATTAGTGATTAAGATTGCACAGCATGTGGCTAGATTCTTTTAGAGTTTTCTATTAGATTGTGTATGGTTAACGCTAGGTTGCTTGGAAAACCATTCGCAGCGTGTTAGGAGCTAAGGAAAATAGGTTATTGGGATATTTTGACCTAAACGGCCGGGAAATAATTTCAGTGATTATGCAGGTTAAAGGGAGGGACGGTGTATTGAGGTATGATTCGCATGTTATTTTACGGGCCGTTGTATGGGATGTTATGGTAGAATAGCGAAGGGTTAAAGCGTTAGAACACATGGTGAAAGCTGAGGTCGTAAGCTAAGCTATAAGGTAAGGGTAGACGAAAATACATGATATCTATAGATCTAAATTCCATGAATAGAAAAGTTTATCGGCAAAGTCGTACTTCACGAAGAGTCTAAACCAGAACCTCTTCTCACAGAATCAAGGCCCGATTCCTTTAATATAAAACTTTCTCGGATCTAGCTGCGGGTACGAGTGACTACGGCCATCGGAAAGAATTTGCGAGATCCCAGGTTTAACCTTTGTTGCAGAAAGATTAGTCAACACACCGACCCGTTCTATACCCGTCTGATTGTTGCAATGGGCCAACCTCGTTTCTGCACATGCATGCAAAAGATTCCAGGAGTCCGGGGGTTTTGCATTTGAGCTGTTTTTCTTACTCTTGTTTGCGGGGTTACTCCGGCTTTTCGAGGTCACAGCTCCATCATATTTAGGTAGATTAAACGAGGACATATAATATCGATAGTATATCAGATATAGCCTAGACGGTTGGGTATATGCTTCCATTGGGTTGATCGATTGATTATATAAACTAACTGCCGGCGTTACATCGAATATTCCATCTTTTGTAGTCTCGCAGGAAATACTATAGTTTTGGACGTCCTCAGCTGATCATTGTATGATATCAATATGAATCCTACTCCTTCTCATAACTTAATAATACAAAAGTACGTATGGGCACACCGTATGAATATAGCTAGAATATTCTTTGATGTTCCAAATTGCGAAAGATAAGCAGCGCCCTCGCATACAGCCGGACCACGGTGCAGGGGCCACCTCGTATAAAAAAGCTTCAACTTTGGTTATTCTCCTGGAGTCCTGGTTAGTTTGATTACTCATGATGGCGGTTGCGTACTACTTGTGCTGATAGCAAGATTATGTCAGCATCGGAGATGCCCTAGGGGTTTTTTAGTACCCAGATTTTTTATCTCTGGACCTTATGCATGCGTTCATGGATCTAGTTGGAGTGCACCCATTGGGTTGGTCTATTGAACAGGAGATAATTTAACATCGGCTATAGCACCCTTTGCTGCTTCGAGTGAGCCCAGAAGAGATATTTACCCAAAGAAGTTGATACCTTGTCTTCGATAACATCATGATATCAGAGACTCAACCTGGGGTTCTACCCTTCAACATGCCGTGGTGTAGTTACTAAAAAGAGATACAATGCAACAAAGGTTCAATTACTATCGGCGCGCAGGACTTCATAATCACCACCCCGACAAAAGCCCTCACCTCCAATTTTTTTCGGATCAATACCATCCGGAGCCGCAAACCTAGAGCCTCGTATCCATATCGCTAGAGCATGTCAAAGTACGTACATACGGGTAGGAACGATCCTTCCGGCTATTTTTTAAGCGATTACTGATCAACCATGGCGCATCCTTGATAGCTCTAAGCTTTTTGTGGGGGCTGCAGTACTTGGCAGTGGATTGGCCGGGCCGTGATGAATGCTATTGCTCCGCAGGTTGTTTTATATCGCTCCCTTCTGGGTGATAATTAGATCGTGATGGGTGTATGTAGATTCATTGAAAGTGAGAAAATGGGTTTATGGCGACATGTGGGGATGTGATGGTGATAGATTGTGTCAAGACCTTGAGTGGAGTTAAATATGAATTCGAAGGCTTTAAAGAGCAAGCTTGATGTCTAATCTAATCTATTCTGTAAATGCTCTCTTTCATCCCCGTATACCTCCCAGCTACCGATCCCCATAAGAGCTCGAGGGTGATATACACACTAAACCTACAAACCCGTGGACGCAAAGTAACCCAACCGACTAGCTAGATTGGCAATAACTTCCAGGATATCCCTATCAGACGGTTCAAGCATGCATATCCTCACTCCTCCTCTCACCGCCCATATTCGCCAAAAAAACTCGACAAATTACCACGCCCACATGCCCATGTTCTCGACATTTCGGCGTCATCACCACCTTAGCCTAATGGAAATTCAAAAGGAGTATCGTTCCGGATGAAGCCTCAATACGAGTTCTAGTTTTATCGGGTTGTCTGGTTGATTTTATGATTTACACGGGATTACCATGTATTCGAGAGGCAAACGAGGAGATTAAGGTATGTTAAACCGGGGATAATATTCCGGAAGATAATCGACAGCCTCGACCGAAATCGGTGGTCGAGTATAAGCTCCGCGACCGATCGTCTCAATGCTGGAGAAGGGCCATGGGTGAATGTCGAAGTCTATAAAAAGGCGAAGATTCCCTCAAAAAGGTAAACTATTTCACCATCATCATAATCATCAACATCCAATCCCAGCAATCAAAATCTCACCAAATAACTCACAAACCGGTTTCTAACCCCCTCCAAACCCAACTCTTTCGAAATGCAAATCTCCATCTTCACCATTGCCACCCTCATCTTAGCTCCTCTCGCAGCCATAGCCGCCCCGGCCGCCGAGGCAGCCCCAAATCCAGCTGCTCTCCCCGATTCCGAACTCCACACTCTCATTAAGCGTGGTGCCTGCTCTACCGACGCCAACTGCAGCAATGGTCAGAAGTGCAATTGCCAATAGTACGTGAATCTTCGATAACGAGGTGCTGTATTCGATGCAAAGAACCAACTAACTCGTTCGGAAATATAGCTGCTTCGGTGGCCCAATCCAATGCTACAAGATCTGCTGTTAAGCGAATTCAAACCCTTTACGAGGATTCTGGATCGATGGAGATTCGGGGGCTTTTTATATGCAGCTGGGTCGAGGATAGAGTTTCAGAGGCCAATGGCTGAATTAACGGTTTGCGACTCGCAAGCGTCTCGAATCCTCTCTTTCTCCGGATCATATTTACCGTATACATCTACCATAGTTCTGTATTTAAGCATCTCTTTGAATATATACATACATTTATATCCTATTAAATCCTTGCGCGTAGACTTGACCCGGAATATCAACCGCTTCGCTAGAATAATTAATATCTTAAGCCCCAGCCTAGATTAAAGCCTGGTGTATAATGGTCTAGTTATGCTCTATAAGCCTAAGCCGGGATACTATAAATTCGACCTCCATGCCCGTATCGTCTAGAGACCATGCATGTGAATCGTGAAACAGATAAGGTCCTCCCGTCGGAGAAGCCCCGTATTACCTCATCCCAAAATTTCCAACACAAAACCGCGTTGCCCCATCACGGGGTTAACGACATCTCGATACCCCCCAGCTCATATCCCATACTTCTAGGCATCGACTTCGGCTTCATCGTCCCGTCTTTCATTTCCAATTCCTCCAACTATTACCCAAAAACCCTTTCTTCTGCATATAACAAACGGTTTAAACCCCTGCATCTGTCACTATCCCCGCAGCGCAGAGGCATATGTGCATATTATTAGGCCGGGATAAGTTTCGGTGAACAAGGCAACAACCAAAATCCCGAACCGCGAAATTTACACCCAAAAAAAACTTAAACTCACCACAAAAAATACAACAAAAAGTCCACAAACCTGCAGGACCACTCCTCAAAATCCCGACTTCCCCGTTGGCCGGCGCCAAAAAGACCCCGACAAGGCCAATTGCAATTTACAACTCTCTTATTCAAACCGTGTAGGAGAAAATTTATACTTCTGAATCTAGGTTGACAGTGTCTCCGCTCCACATCCAGTGGGAATCAAGCTAGAGAACTTTTTTACATATCGAAAAGCATGCATTCCAGATGACCATCCCTTGCATGCGGATACTGGTGCGGGCGGGCTCGTCCTGTCCGGCGCTATACCCGCGATCAAGGGTATTGTTACGAGGCAATGGCGTCCGGACGGGGGATTATAACAATTGGGCATCGAGGGTGACGGCGAGGAGGTCGTTGGTGACGTTGTTGCATAGGACGGCGAAACCGGATGATGAGGATGATGACTTTGTAAGTTTTATTGAATAGTTATTTTTGGTTTACGGAGTTGAGTATTGTGGTTTGGGATATGTTATGGGGGTGGATACTATCTTGCAATCGATGCGATAGAGACAAGTGCTATACTAGGTTCTAGCTAGAATTTAGCTTGCTTATGTATTCAAGCTGCTTGTATAGATCCATCATCAGAGCAATCTAGATGTATGAATACCTGCTAACTCAAGTCTACAATCCAGATCCCCGACCTCCGAGACTCTATCATCGAAGCAATCCAAAAACCCGGTATAACCAGAAGACGCTACATCGTCTTCCAAGCCACGCCCTCCTACTCCCACCTCGTCTCGGACCCCATATTCCTCCGCGAGAGCATCGACCGCGCCGTCAAAACCGCGGGGTACAGGATTGACGCCGTCGAAGCCGTCGGCGTCGTAATCGATAGCATCCCAAAGACCATTTCTTCACCATACTCAGAAGGATGGAGTATAATGATCACGGACCGTAAAATGAAGTTTTACGGAGATACCACGGCAGCATACCAGAACTTTGAGTTTACGCCTGCACCGATGGCAGATATTCCGACTAGTCCCCAGCCGAAATTTCCAACGTTTGGAGCATCGAGGAATCCCGACGATGATCGTGGGAGTTTTCAGTTGATATTTCAGACGCCGAATACGGATTTTACTCCGAGTAATAACAAGCAGAAGATAATCAGCAGGAGAAAAGAGCGACTTTATATCAAAACAAAGATGGCGAATACTCTTTTTCAAAATGGGATGCCTTCGACGGCAATGGTTCACAAATATCGTGTCGATGGAGATGAGGATGGATCGAATGCCAGACTTTATCCACTGTTGGTAAATAGAACTAAAGACCTGACGGTCCAGCTTAACGGAGGTCAAGTGTGGGAAGCGCGGGTAAATTATTGCCTAAGAAACCTCACCGGGCCGCGGAAGGTTTACCAAGGTGTGGGGAATATAATCAAGAAATTAAGAGGTCCAGATGGGATAGAAATAATGAATGGTTCCCAAGAACTGGAGGCCGCAGTGGCAGATGTGACGCTAAAAAGACCGATATACGACCCCGTCACTTTCGAGAAGCGACCCCTAGAAATCTTTGCACGGATAGCACCCGATGATTCAAAGGGACTCGGCGGACTCGGCCAGAGAATCCCTGAGAAGGGGGTTCGTATTGCCAAGGTTCTAGCCGGAGGCGGCGGATGGGGTTTAAACGCTGGGATATTGGCGTTAGATCCGGAGGTTATACAGGGTTACAGGCCACCTGAATTATTGGAGGGGTACTTGAAGGAGCTGGGGGATTCAGGACCGACTGATATACGTGAGAAATGGGTAACGTTTTTCTACAGTGACCCGATGAAATCGACGGCGAGGGGCCGTAAAGATTCATCGTTGGGACAATGGAAGTTCACAATGGTAGGCAAAGGTGATACGATAGGCCCAGACACCAAGCACCCGGATACAAATCTGCCATCGGAACCAACCGCTACAGGTGCCGTTGAAGAAACGGCTATAGATTCCAAAGATACCGTACCCCAAAATCCCACAGAGGAAGCATCTCAACAGGATGTCGCCCCGGCCCCAGAGGAGGTCAAACCACCCAAGAAACCCAATTTTCCTGCACAAATATTACAAACCGGCGCCGATACTGCTCTCTGGATCAATGGACAGAAGTTGGATATCCCCATGTTCTCTATCATGCTGGATCTCCTCGCAGAAATCGGAGAATGTCAGTAAAGAACCCCACCACCAATGTATTTATATTTTTATCATTAACCAAAGTATCCCTACAGCTGAGGGCACCCGCATACCCATCCGTTGGGTCGGCCGGCTTACCAAAAAACAACAACGCTATATGATCATAAAGGATAAGAGGCGAAAACGTCCCCAACCCGGTCTAACGCTGATGGGTCGGACGTATCCCTTTGAAGGCAAGACGTACGAAGCAGAGATCCAAAAGGCACGGTCCTATGGTAATGATGATACGGCAATGGTCGAAGGTGAAGATGAGGGGAAGTACCAAGAGGCCCTTAACTCCTCGGGAATTTCTTTGGGCGAACTAAAGGAATCAATAACTGGGCCGGAGATCTTACCTGACAGGGCGGAGATGATCCGTGAGTTAGAAAGGCTACATAAACAACAGGGTCGGTTAGTTGAAGGGGAGGCCGGGCCGGATGTCGTATTGCAGGAGACCGACGGGCAAGCCGTCCAGAAAGATGATTCGGTATCGTCGCAGCCCTCTCCAAGCGAACCGATTGAACAGATAAACGGATTAAACGCGAGTGACGAGAAGTCAACGGATCCCAAGCCTGATGCCGTATCTCAAGAGAACAACCAAGAAGATGCCGCCCAAAATCCCCGGAAAGATGATTCGGTACCGTCACCAAGCGGACCAAGTGAACAGCTGAGTGGATTAGACGTGAGCGGCGAGAAGCCAGCAGATTCTGAGCTAGGATTGGATAAGAAAATGGAGAAACTGGTAGAGGAGGAGGAGAAGGACAAGCCGGAAACCGGACCGCAGGAAACCAAGGAATCTAGCCAGGAAGACAGCTCGGTACCGGCAAAAGAGGCGTAATAACTACACTATTACAAGCGACACATATTCAGCGTATCATACCATGTATATAAAAATAGCGGCGTTAACATGCAAGTGCAATTGAATGAGACGATCGAACCCTTTGAAATCATATATCATTATCTATCTAAAAATACAGAATCTTTTGGATATTGAGCGTCGGGCGAAAAAACAGATTCAAATACCAAACTTATCGAAAAGCCGGCAAGATCGTAGAAGTACATTTGAGGCAACTGTCTAAAAACACCAGTTTTCTGGATGTAGAACCAACCAACCAAAGACTTTAGCCCGAATAAAGCCACCACAACAACAACCAACTAGATCAACAATCTCTCAATCTTATCCTTCACAGCCTTGATTTGCTGAGCCAACTCGCTAGCCTCGTTGGTGGTGACACTAGCGGAGATGACGGCTCTGCTAACACCGCAGGCACGTCCAAGGGCGATCTTGGATGGAACGAAGACATATGGGACGTTCTTGTCTTCGCAGAGGAGGGGGAGATGGAGAAGGATTTCGATTGGGGAGGTGTCGGCCGCCATGACGATGAATTCGGAGATACCACGGTTCAGAGTCTTCGTGGCTACAAATTTTTTCGTTAAAGTTAGTGACATATGATCGCGAGGATATGAGGCGGAAGTAAATACCTTCGTTGGCACCTTTCTTCAACTGGCGATAATTATTGGCCTGCTGGATGATGTCCAGGATCTGTTGGGTGAGAGCCTGGTCGGCGAGAGGGAATGCTATATTGACTCTTAGCTTTGATGCTCGCACCACAGGCACAAGATGGGACTGACGAACTAACCTTTGGGATTTGGAGCAGACATGTTGATAGAATCGACTGTTCGTGAATCTAGACAATGGCGACTGTTGTAGTAGGGTGTGTATGATGGCAAAGGGTTCCTTGCGGTAGCTCGCCCTTCGATTGTTGCGATGCAGAAAGCGAGCGATGTGAGGTGGTTTGAAGTTTAAAAATTTGGCAAGGTCCTAAAATAAAAAATAAAATAAAATAAAAAGATTCGTGTTGCGTTGCGTGTTGATGCTTAGTCATCAAACGCCAAGCCTTCAGTTCCACGCCCCCAAGTTTAGAAGCGTGTTGGTTTGGTTCTCCTGCTTTGCTTGCCAGCCATCGTCTACATCATCAGCTAGCCAGAACCTGCACAACTTCCGTGTCCTCGACCTCCTCAGGAACCACCAAACCCCCATAGTCCGCCTCTTCACGCCTTTTTCGACTCCACTTCACCGTCAGGGATACTTGTCGATTCATATACCGACTTCATCTTTTTCGCCAGTCTAACTTCCGACCGAGTTTTCCGCAACTCCCGACACATATTTCACCATGTCTTCAGATTACTGGTACGTGGCTTCGATGGCGACTTTTTTTTTTTTAAAGAAACAACCCGGGAGCGAGAGCTCTACGGATTTTGATATATCTTCTGTATTCGAACCTGTACTGACATGTCTTCAATTTAGTCCCGTCTATGCGGTATGTCCTGCGCAATCCACTGTCAAGTCGTGGCTTCCTATCTGCCCCTGGCGAAAATTATCTCCGTTGCCATCCTAGCCTGCACTAGATGCGGCAAGCCCGACGTCGGCTTAACTCGCGCCGTTCACCTCTTTTTCCCAAAGAAATTATGGAGACTCTCAAAATATATCTCTTCTGCGACGAAAAAACATACTGATCCTCGAAATGCTCTACTGTAGCCGTTTTTTGGTGCCATGGGGTGCGCCGCCTCCATAATCTTCTGTGCTTTCGGAGCTTCGTACGGAACCGCAAAGTCTGGCGTTGGTGTCGTCGCTTCCGGTGTCTTGAGACCTGATATGATGGTAAAGAGTATGTTTACTATTCCCCTTGCACGACTGGTCGTGGAATGCTGGTTCCGAGCTTTTGAAGAGTGGTGGTGGTAGTGCGTAAGCTCGAACGTCAGCCACGCACCACACATCTAAAAGTCACGAAAGCCATTGTTCCACGGGCAGTCTCCCACCAGAATGTCGGAGACTGTACGCTAACCGCGAATCCCCCACGTCCTAAAGACTCCATCCCAGTCGTCATGGCTGGTATCGTTGCCATTTACGGTCTCGTCGTCTCCGTCTTGGTTTCCTCCGGTTTGAGCCAAAAGCAGACACTATACTCCGGTTTCATCCAGCTCGGTGCCGGTCTTGCTGTCGGTCTCTCTGGTCTTGCCGCTGGTTTCGCTATTGGTATTGTTGGTGATGCTGGTGTTCGTGGTACTGTTCAGCAGCCAAGGCTCTTTGTTGGAATGATTTTGATTCTCATTTTCGCAGAAGTCTTGGGTAAGTTCTTCTATTTTTCTCGAAGGAAATTTAAACAATACTAATTGTATATTCTAGGTCTTTACGGTCTTATCGTTGCCCTGTTGATGAACTCCAAGGCACAAGAAAACCCCACTTGCGCGTAAAGGAATTTACTCGATATGGGAAGAATAGAGTAGTACTCAGATATTCCCAAACACCTCTATCCCGCCACTCAATGGCTTACCACGCTACCACATGTTGACAAGACTCAGACACAAAAAGAGACGGGAAATTCTACATGGTAATATTAGCATTTTTATTATTCTTGTAAACAAAACACGATGGGAAACCGAAATGAAAGACACAATCACACAAATCACACACACAAGGAAATTCAGAGAATAAGCATTTTGCGCAGGTTTTTTTTATTTTTAATACTTCGGTTTTAGTTATTATTACTCTGTATTTTAGGGTGTCCTCCTTTTTTTTATATTAATTTTTTGTAAGCATCATTAGAATATGGATTCTTCTTGGGGGTGATTGTTTCCTTTTTGAAAATTTACATTTGAGATTGTGATTGCTTGGATTAAATTCGTGAAGAGGCTTGAGGGTATATACAGTAGACGGGTGTAGACCCTGACCTGACACCTGTTGGTTTCTGTGTAACCGTATACGTATCCTGCCGGCGCTGCGGACCACAGACGTGAGGCGGATATTGTGAGACGTATGAGAGAAGGTTGCTTGGGTATGTGCGGCATAACGAGGCCCGGGTCAGTTATTCTTAAGATCTTGTGATCTACTGTTGTCACTTCGTGGGGGCTGGTATGAGAGCCCAGTACGTCCTAGTATGCGGCTGCTACTGATATTGTAGTAAGCAGCGTCTTAAAGTCGAGATTATTTGGTCGCCGGACCAGGTCGAGACCACGGGAAACTGAGGGTTGATCTTCGAATTTATATTAAGAACGACCCCCCAAATTTTCTTCAAAACTCCATACAGGGTGTTATTATAAAAGGCAAGCTCATCATACCTATTCGGATATTCCTCCGAGTAACGATCCAAATCTAAGGAGTAGGCTTCTGCGTGCTCACTGCAATCTGGGTCATAGTTTCCGATTCCTTGCTGTTAGCCTCTGCAATTTTCTTACTTTCTTCAGCGATTTGTCGCATGGCGTCGCCATTTCTCTTCACTTCTCTGTTGCTTTCTAGAGTTTCCTGTGCAAGTTCTCGTAACAGATCGTCATTATCTTTCATCGCATCCGTATTTTCTTTTAGAGCGAGAGAAGCCTTGCGTGATTCTTCACCAGCGATTCTCATAGCTTTGGTATGCTTTAATGAAGTAGAAGTGGATAGCTAATCACGGTTTAGAAATGTATCCTTCAAGGCGTTACTTTATCCCATTGTACTGGGGTACAAGAAAATGCTTACCCATGTAGAAGACGTTTTTATGTTATTCAACTCTTGCGCGAGAGCAATATAAAGGGTCTCAATATCAAGCAGAAGCCCCGTCAGCTGCTCTCGAACTCTTGCTGAGGTTTCAGACTTCAAACCAGTAAACTCCAAGAATTTTGTATGCTGTTCCTGAACAAAATTGAATTTCAACTTTGACTCAAGAATCTCAGAACGTATTCGGGAAGCGTAGCGTTGGGTAATGTGCAGTTTGGCATTGAGTTCATTTTCAATCTCGTTACCGTCGGATAAGATGAACTCTTGCACTCTTTCGTCCTAGAATTTGTTGTAACGAGTGTGCTATAGTTAGTTCAATACTCCTGAATGCAAGAAATTTCGATAAAGGTATGGATAATAATGGACTATATGATCGAGGTCCAAGAATAACTTACTAGCCATAATGTGTTCTGTCCAATATAGTAGTAACACTACCTCCAAACCTCTATCCAATGTCTCAAAACTAAAATAATGATGAAGAAGGGGTCTCTTTGATTTCCATCGTTTTCCTGCTTGAAAGTTGCAAGAGCATCCTGCAACGAAAGCACGAATTTTGAGCGTTCAGCTGAAATCTGGAGAAGAACCGTTGTTTTCATCGTCGTAACGTCATATTTCAAAAGTGTTTTGTAATTGGCAACAGCAACCATCACTTTCCCGTTCTGACTGTCAAATATTTTCAAATGGGAGTATGGATTGATCAATGGCACATCTGCCACTTTTGCTTCGAGCTCAGCCCATGGTTCAGAGATTAATCTCATAGGTAGTATGAAGTATATATCTACTTAGGTATAATCAGGTCAGATTCTATCAGACTCAGTGTTGAGGTGCTAGCTCGGATTCTTCCCCGGTTGCGCAATTGGTAGTGCCCAGTGGTCAACTGGTGTTAGGCCTGTAGGAATTCAACAGTTTGAGTTCTTACCATAGGCTTTTGGTGACCCTCCTTCATCCCTTAATGACCGAGCTCCGACGGGTGTATCCTGAGGGTAATAAACATATAGGGGATCTAGCGTTCAAGTCATGTTCCACGAATATCGCTGTTAGTGGTATTGGCGAAATATCGTCAAGGCGGCTTGCTTGACTAGTTAAAATAAATTTAGATGGGGCATCGGTTTTCTGTTATGACCTTAGTGTTCTTGAAGGAATCGTTGAATTGATCATATGCATTTCAATTACAAGGTATCTCACTAGAATCGGTATCTCTCTGCGGTGTGATTATCCTAACAAAATATCGTGAATTAGTACTGTGGCTGAAGCTTCATGATTATATAAATGATTTCATGTATTAGAGACGTGATTTTAAGAGATGTTTGTACTTCTAGTATTTTTTCGAGTTCGGAATCTGCAAAGGCCTGTAGAATCTTCGGATCCCATTTCGGGGAAAAACTCCCAGGGTCTGTGGACGCTTGGTGCCTAACTTTGTAATCGTAGACTAGTTATGCACAGAATACATTGGTTATTAGTGTTATGACTGTGGAGCCCAACAAGTAACCGGATTTATAAAATAGTGCCGATCAAATGCGGACGATCCGTTACTAAATAGAAATTCGTATCCCACTCAAAGATATAGTTCTTAATTTTTGCAATTAGACATATATTGCTACGTACGCTGACCCTAATCATTAAACCCAAAAACCAAGCGGCCGGTGGGATCCTGGCTCTTAGTATATTTTAAATCGGTAAAGCTTCTTAAAAACCCTTATTTTATCGATGTATAGATCTGCGGATGGAAGATAACTAGGATCCCAAAATGCTTGTGAACTCATAAATATATAACTTTAATTAGAGATTCTAGAGATATTAGGGGAACGACTGAAAGATGGCAGAATGCTAAAGGTCAGATATATGGGATAAACTGTCTAACTAGCCAAAGCCGGCATAGGTCGAACTACTTCAGAATCTCCAAACTGCGATTTCTAAACTGGGAAGACTCAAGAAACTCCATGTCGGCGACTTTCTGTTCGATCCCTCGTTTTTCCCTATCCCTCCATCTACCGTCACAATTGTTGAGTATAGCAACGTCGAGAGGGTTTCAAGATCATGGTGGCAGCAGTTTGCGGCCTACGACTTCCGGGGGGTGCAGTCTATGACGATTAGCTACCAGCGTGAGCTAGCATCCAAGGAGTTTAGAAAGTATTGGTGAAGAGGTATCAATGATGGTTTAACTGCGAAAGATGGCGGCTACGACGGCCTTCAACACTGGAAGTTCAATATCAGCAAGGTGGCTGTAACCGGACTAAAGGAGTTTATCTGTGAAGATAGAGAAGATTACCTTCTACCAGCGGACCTCATGGAGTGTATGACCAGAAGCAATAAAGACATACGAGAAAAGTGGAGAGAACCTCTGGCTGAACGCTACGCAAGAAGCTTGTCAGCAGAGTGCAACGAGAGGCTTTTGAAACCACTCGAGGACCAAGCATTTTCGCTGGTACAGGAAATCATTCAGGAAAGATTTTTGAATAGATACCGGGATGGAGAGAATGGACTGGACGGAGAGGAGTAGATAAGGTTGTATACGCGAAGGAGATGATAAAATGGCTCGAGGAAAATATGGAGGCAAAGGCCGCAGGGAACTGAGTATCGTTTCAATCGTAACGGTGCAGTTCTATTATTGCTAATCTCCATATGCATAACCAAATTCATCCATATCCACCTCAATAACCAAATCACCTATATCCAAATCCTCTTTCCAATTCCTCCAATAACTTGTCACAAAAACACAATCCGTTCCCCAACTTGAAAACTAGCAATTTCAATTTTATAACTATCCCTTAAAAACCCTTTATAAACCATAAATAGACCAATCCACCTCAATACAAATTACAAAAATTAACACTATACCATCATTCTACCAACTATTCCTAATCTACATTAAATCATTTTTTTTAAAAAAAAAACTATCATAATTAATTTAGTAATTCTGTAAATTAATTACAGGTTATCAAATTCTTATCCTAACGCAATCCGGGTAAAATTTTACATATAAACCTACGATATTCAAGTTCAGTTAGAGCCTCCATATGCGACGCAGGCCGAGGACATACATCTTACCATTATCCCTACCACCCCTACTATTCTTGTTACTACTCAGATATGCCCCTACCAGCACCGTTGCAGGATTATTGCATATTATGTGTTGCAGATGCTTATCCACCCTTCCCTCTCCAGCCTGGTGTACCCTTTCATTGGACCTCTATTGTACATAATATACTAGTACAGTGCCACTAAACCTACGTGCAAGCCTCTTGGCAATTCACTTTGTACTTGTTAGTCATGTGACAGCGTAACTGGAATATCAAGCAAGCGCAAGGGTATATCGACGAGGCTACTTGTCAACTTTCTTGACCATCTAAATCCTTACAACCACGAACACCATCTCAAACTACAGACACCTCCTAGTCTATCTAATTCCTTCCTTATATACGGATACCTACGGGTTTCCAAGAATCCAGCACGACATGGACGACATCGAACCAGAACCAGCCTCAACGGACCCAATAGTGGTGATAAACATGGCCCCGCAATCTCAGCAACCCTCACTTCCTCCTCTCCTCCGCCTTCCCTACGAATTAATACTGGAGATAGCAGGCCACCTGCGGTGTTCCACACCCGGTCAAGATTCCGAAGACTTCAATTCCCTCTCTCAAACCTGCCGTCGCCTACGTCAAATCTTCTTCCCAATCGCCAACCGTCACCTCTGGTATGACGAAGAAACACAATTTCCTGATACGCTATTAAATATCGTTATTTATAGCTTCACGGATCCATTGGTTGAGCATGTTAAATCCGCTACGATCAGGCTTCGAAAAGAAGATGGATCTTTCTGGTTGGGGGGTGAATATGATGAAGTCATCGAAACTAGGATTTCTCAATTGAAAAAGTATATAACAAAGAAGGCGGAAGAAGACGAACATGGAGTCTTCAAATTCTTCGAATCCCAAATCGACGAGTACGGGATGTCTACCCTACCCACGGTCTTACTCTTCCTATTGAAAGAGTTGAAAGAAATCGAATTAGCACCTTCGATTCATGCCCCGAGCTCGAGATTCATGCTCACGACATTACATTACTTCCAGCCACCGTTCCACCTAGACCGCCTGGGAATGGTGAGACTAACCGACTTCGCTCCAGTCAATTACTGGCTTTTGGAGAGATTCCTTCGACTCGGACCGATCTCAACCCTTGGGATCGATTATCGATTCGGCAGCACCAGTGGCCGCCCAAAGATTAGACCGGTACCAGAATTTCCACCCGATCCGGAGGAAAAGTGGGATCCAGATCTAGAACCAGAATCAGACGACGATATCTCCATTTGGTCTCTTGACCCAGAAGACGAAGCTTTAAGTGGATGTTCACAGCCTCCATCTGGAAACCGGTACGGGAACGCCTGGCGGCAAACAGTTGAAGAAGAAATTGAGGAACATTATAAAGGATATCAATCAACCGGCTGGCAAGAATGTTGGTATCCAACTGAAATCAGCTACGGCCTTCCTGGAGCCGATCCAGCACCTGATACGGCATTTGAAATCCAAGACCTACGTCTCTGGATGGACGAAACACCATCAATCTACGAAAAATTAGTTCCACTGCTCCACAAAATTACTGGCCTCCGTCGCTTCGATCTAAACTTATTTGCCATGTTGGGGGAACCCTCACTGGGACCGATAGATTCACGAGAAACACTCGATTTCCAGTGCATTGCAAAACTCCTAGAAAAGCAGACAGATACCCTCGAATCCCTTAGTATCCGCATTGCACCATTCGCCCCTCCACAGTCACGTACCCCATCACTCTCAAAGTTCAACCGTCTTCGCAAAGTCCACCTCTTCTACACGTCTGAAATAATCCATTACTTCGAACGCCCAAAACTGACTAATAAAGAGCCTTATTTCAAGTTCATGTTTCCTCAAGGGCTAGAGTTTTTGAGGATAGATTTCTGTTATAGCGTCATGTTCGTGGAACATGTTATAAATCTTCGGACGGAGGATTTTCCAAATATGAGAGTTGTGTTAGGGATGTTTAAGGATGAGAATGTCTCTGTGGTTATGTCCAAAGGGTTGCAGAAATTATGGGAATCAATGCCATATCACAGAAATCCTAATTCGGGATTGTGGGAAGAAGCTGACCCATCGGGATCGTTGGTGGAGATAACCCCAGATACCGGCTCGGATCTTTCCATCTACAACATCTGGCGCAGAAAGAGTAAGTCCATCCCAACAAATCCATCCAAACCTACATCTCTACTAACTCAAACCCCACCGACCAGGCCCATACCACGTCCCCGTCCAATTCCTAATCATCCTCGGCACCCAAAAGAACGTTTGGTGCTCCCACGAAGGTTGGTACGGTCCATTCCAACAACACTCCTCATCCGACATCCCCTGGAACGTTGAAGCCTTTGCCGCACTTGAACCATGGACCAACGATTCAGATTTAGACGAGAATGATTATAGTAGGTTGGATCCACATGCTGGACCTTGGATTGGTACGCCGTGAGAGCATGTTCAGGATATGAGAGGCTAAACTATCTAGGCTCGTATCTAGATCCTACAGAGAGAGGGGTTGAACATGAACCAAGGGGGTTGTTTGGTTTTATGCTGCGACAGATTTTCAGGCGGGCTTTAATAGGGTGTGGGGGTTTTTTTTTTGTTACTACAATTCTCATTAGATCAGCTTTATTAGTCTTCGCTGGCTTTTGGGATATAGGATGGGTTTTTTTTACCACGGTTAGATTTCATAAAGGATGGATCGATGGCGTTATTATTGCTTCGCTGGGGTTTAAGAGTATGGGATAATTTTATTACTATGATAATTGGATCGGCTTGACTAAGCTTAATTAACTAGAGCCATTAGCTCTAGTACAAGTCAAATAAAAAACAAGGATAATACAAATACTTCCTCCACCCCAATAACTATGATCTCCAAATTCCCGTCTCAACTAACCAACCTAGCTCGAAAAGAAAAAGAAAATCAAGAATAGCAAGCCCAAAAAATGTGGGTCAAAGATCGTCAAACCACCATCGTGCATGTTGACGCGGTGACACAATTCAAGTTCCTGCAGATCCGGAGTCTAGCCGTTCGGTAGTTGAGACCTTTTTCTTAAGCCGCATGGGGACCTAGGTTTCTTAAGATACATTCATCGTGAAGTTTGTGCTGATGATGTCATAAGTACTCAGTAGGAGTGGCGGCCCCTGGTGCCTTTTTAAAGTATCCACATCAAATTTAGTGTCGAATCGATGGGAAATAAAATGCCGAGTGAAGCTATTCCCGATGAGATGAGAGTATAATACGCCCAATATTAATAAATTAGTGCGTATGCGCATCCATGCATATGCATTATAATGTGATGGTCAAGACACCAAAACTCTTCGTTCAACCAAATAGCAAAACCACGCGAAAAAGGCCATCATGAAATCCTCATCCTCCAAAAAGCGCACATTTTCATAATATCGAATTCGTTTGATCAAGCTACATCGCCGCTACCCCCCGCAGCACCTGCCTTCCTGGTATCCACGATTTCACCCTTCATAATCGAAGGCCTCCGAGCCGCACCAGCAGTACTCGATCTCCTTCTGGACTGCGAATCCCTTCGCCGCTGCTCAACAGATGAAAGGACCGATTCGTCGAATTGGTAAAGAGACTTAAGCTCCACATCCTTCTTTCTTAGAATATTCTTCTTAACCCAGTAAGGAAGCGCCTGTGTCCATTGGTATTTCGTAAATTTGGGGGTTG
The DNA here is from genome assembly GCF_004000055.1 of Arthrobotrys flagrans. Classification (NCBI taxonomy): domain Eukaryota; kingdom Fungi; phylum Ascomycota; class Orbiliomycetes; order Orbiliales; family Orbiliaceae; genus Arthrobotrys; species Arthrobotrys flagrans. Next base: position 4,612,369 of record NW_027137556.1, read on the forward strand.
GCACGCCGACTATAAATAACAGCCTTGTTAGCTTCCACGATCTCTTTTCGATAAAATATACCGGTAATTCTAGTAAAGATGAAAACTTACAGATATAATCCAACTCCTCCAACGTCCTCTGCTTTGTCTCAGGTAAGAAGCAAAAGATAAGGATGAAGGCAATAACGTTCAAACCCGCATAAAATCCAAATGCACCGGTTGGTGTCATTGCACCCAACATTCTCGGCCAAGTCATTGCCAAAACAGCTGCAAAGAAAAGACAGACCGTGACGGCGTATGACATTCCCACCTCTGTCGAGTCTATGTTAGCAACACAATCAGTGATAAAATACAACAAAGCGTCCTCATACCTCTGTGTGATAGTGGAAAGACTTCGGCGGAGTATGCGAAAGGAACTGGACCTTCTCCTGCCGAATAAAATGCCGTGAAGATGTAAACGAATAAAGCGATGAGGGCAATGTGTGCTGTGTTTGATTCCGGGATGTAGAAACAGAAACTAAGGAACATGTCAGCCAAAGTCCATTGAATTATGCATTCATGAAGATCTCCTTACCCAGCTGCGAGCAAAGTCCAAGCCATCTGTGGGAATGTAAACAACAGAAGAGACCGACGTCCATAAGTATCGATTGTAAATACGGCAGGCCATGCGAACAAGAAGTTAATGAGGCCAAAGCCCATGGAAGCGATCAAAGACTCCTTCGGAGATGCACCGGCAGCCTCAAAAATAGACGACGAGTAGAAGGCCATAATGTTAACTAATAGACAAGTCAGGAAATCATCAAATAGAAAAATAGTGCTTAATTTAGGCTACTTACTGCCGCACATTTGCTGCGCCAACATGACGATACCAGCCGCCAAAGTAGCACGTCTGATACGTGGAACTCTGAAAAGGTCGATGAATCTGGACAGATAGGTGGATTGCCCTATAACTTTCTGTTCAATATTGATCTGCGCATCGATGTAGTATAGATCACGGGCGGCTTGAATACGGTGGTTTCGAAGTTGGAGAAGACTCTTGAAAGCCTCCTTGTAGCGTCTCTTCTTAATATACCAACGTGGTGATTCTGCATACAACAATTGATATTAGATGAGGAATTGAGCACGCAGATTTGAAAGATCCCGAGGAGGATTCTTACCAGGGCAGAGGTAGATACCGATGAGCAATGGAACAGCGGGAATAAAAGCAGAACCAAGTTGTAGACGCCATGCAATTTTGCCAGTATCCACGACAACTAAATTGGCGCAAGTTCCCCTATAATTTCTGTCAGCGAGACGCCTGTGCACTTCGAACAGGGATGAAACATACAGGAAAATACCAAACGCGGTCCACAATTGCTGCTCAGTTAATTAGCATCGCTCGCCTCATCCAGCTCCGAACTAAGAAAATAAAAACGCACCCATCTAAATTCAAATATTAGCATACGAAGAATAATGGGGCCTAGAAGCCAACTTACGTCATAACCAAAGATCCACGAATAGAAGCCGGTGAATTCTCAGCAGCAAAGACAGGAACAGTAGAACCCTTGGATCCCATACCAATACCAAGTAGTATACGACAGATGAACAGTTCATACCAGTTTTTTGTGAACCCAGAACCGATAGCGGGCCAAAGACAGAAGTTTGCAGAGAAGAAGATAGTCCCACGACGCCCAAACAAGTTGTTGAGAGGATCAGAAAGCCAGCAACCACTAAAATGAGATTCTCTTTAGCAACCTATCAACCTAAGCCGTCTCTGTAATTAGGTGCAAACTAACATGAAGGCACTGCCAATATATGGCGCAGAGTTTACGAGACCTAAAATCCATTGATTTTTGTCGTCGTCAGGGGACGGGTTATCCGGGTCAACCCAGATACCGAACTCTTTCGGGAACGAAAGATTGGCGCCGTTGGATCCAGTTTGGTCCCACCCTCTGTCCAGTTGAGTTAGTTAGACTCCGAACAACCCATGTGTGAATGAACCTGGAGTTTCTACATACTGTACGGCGGCGCCGATAGAACCTATCGTCAAACATATTAGCCAAAATCCGGTTAACAGTCGGAGAAGAAATTTTGTCGTACAAACGATGATAGAGATATAAAGCGACATAGGTTGTTTATAGATATGCTCCGCCTCATCTTTCAAGGCTTGTCTTTCTGCATCATCTAACTCCGCAACCTGCTCATAATTTCCTGGGTCCTGGGCGACAAGAGCACCCTTCCGTAAATCATCTTTGATATCTTCAAGGTCATTCTCGGTGGCGAATCTATCGACATCTGCAAAAAGGGTCTCTCGGGAAAGTCCAGCGAGAGGGTTCTTGATTCTGTAGTTTCGCCGTCAGAACATCACTGGTTTTTAAATTTTGTACGACGTATAATGGCCGTCCACCCCTCTTTCCCAATGACGTATATCTCTTCCGTTGTAGTAAAAAAAGAAACTTTGAGAATATTATTTGAGAGAAATGACGGACATATAGTCATGCGGGAAAAAGGGACAACCACTATGTTGAAAGTTAAACTTACTTTGCTTCGACATTCTTGTTCAGATTAACAGTGTCTAATGCACCGTCTCTTTCGTAGTCTTTCGAGATATCCCCACTAGATATCGTGAAGTCCCCTAGTTAGAAAAAAAGCATGCGCAGATCGATATAACCAATTATAAGAAGCCATGCATACCGACTCCCACCCGGCTTCTCATAGTCGATATCATTCGACATAATTCCGTATTTATTATCGTGACCAGGCCGAAAATTTCCAGGCCCCAATAGAATAATATAAATGAAGAAACTCCCCGGAAAGTTTGAAAAAGGTAATATATAATAAAATAAATGCTCAACAGCACATGGTAGTCATCGATTGACGATTTTCGATTTGCTCGAAGGGTCGATTGCGAACAATTGCGAAGGCATCTTTTGCTCCTTTTAAATATAGCAAGCACACACCGAAAAAAGGCCGCTCTGGTTAACTTTGATGCCTGTGCTGTCGTCCAAGAGCGGTAGCGGACATACCGATCATACAACATTTCATGCCGATCCCAACTCGCAGCAAACCAAACTCGGAATGCCTTCCACACCAGCGAAACTTCTGTCATACTTCATCCTTTTTCATGTACTCTATTGCTTCTTCCTTGTCTCTATTTTTTTTTTTTCTTATTGCGATCATGGCGATTGGTTATTGTCGATGCGATGTAGCGTCTTTTCGTACGATAAGCGTTTATCCTGGTCCCGTAGCCTACAATTAATGCAATGATTAATGAAGCTTGAAGTTCACAGACATCTTGATCTGGAGCTATAGCTCTTGGCAAACCCTAAGTACTCAGAAACATCAGAGTATCTTCAGACCTCGAATCGATGGCTGCGGGCGAGATGACATTGGCTGCAAGAAAGCAGGTTATTATTTTCATTACTATTGCTTCCTATAATTATTCGCAATATTTGACTATCGCTATATCACAAACCCTGTGCTAGTGCGAAAAAACCACATGCGACTCGGTAATATTCATACCATGCCCTCGCATAAAGGCAGCAGCGGTTCGCAATCTACAGCTTAAGTTAAAAAATCAGACGACATGAGTCGAGCGTAACTCTACGGTTACACCTTTATGTATCATCCTCCCTTCCCCCTCTCCATTTCGCTCCGAAACCAGGGTAGGTAAAGGAAGAATTTTCGGCGAGACTTCCCTGGCCTGGTCACTTTTTCTATTCATCCTGCATCTTTGCCAGTTTTATCCTTGTATGGGTACACAAGGCGCCCTAGAGGCCTAACTTCTCGAATTCCATACCCCGGCAGCTGGAAGGAGAGTTTTCAGTTGCCTTCGGCACGAGCTCCACAATCTACGCTAGGGGAGTTCTTTTTTGTCCAAGGACTTCGAGAGACGATATTCAGGATTATCACATCACCAAAGGAAAAAAATCTCGTATCCGGCGGACCCACTGCTGGATATCGATTGGGAATGGTGTTGCACACCGTGGGCCAAGCTGCCTACTAAAAACAAGAATTCTGGGGTATGCGGGGTACAGACTGCTAAGGAGCCTTAACTGCCCAAGCATCGAATGGGGTCACGCTTTTCTCTAGACTGAGAAACATCCCAAGCGGTGCCTAGTATACTAGTCGGCATGAATCCGGAAATCGATACCCGAATCGATAGCGTTGTTTGTTCCTGTCATCTGACAATGATCCTGCAAATTAACAACCGAGGATCGAATATTCATATGTTGTTGATCATGAGATATTTTTTGTATGCTACGTCGCAGTGAAGATTTCGTGCTCGGCCACCCGTCGTAGGTAGTTTGGTTTGGGAGTTATAGTTCCGCCAAAGCTAGAGCGCTAGCCTGGCGAGTTACCTACTTACGCATCCTGCACACAAGCGGTTTCCCGTTCCAGTGCGACGGCAAACTACCAATCTCGCCGGTTTTAAAGATAAAGTAATCGAGGCCGAGATAAAGCCCAGCCGTTGGCTCAGCTATAATCAGTAATAACTCTTGGCCTACAATATCGACCCCAAAGCTCACGATCATGCATGAAATCTCGGAGGCAAAATGTACATGGGCACAGAACTCAACGGCCAACTAATCGCTGGAAACGAAAATCTGGGGAGCCGAAATTGAGGGAAAAAAACCGTACCACTAGAGGGATCGTGGATTCTACGCCCTTTTGAGGTGGATTCGGCACGGGGTATCGAACTGGTGTTTAAAGTTTCACCTGAAAACATCGTGAGCGTTTCGCCCCGAGCTAGTGGAGAGGGTTTATTATGATGGCCGATCGGTCTAATCACCGTTGTGATGTCATGCTTTGTACGCTGGAAGGCTTCTAGATTCGACTCGCTTTCACGATACGATTCACAACATGCGACCCGACAGGAAACCCAAGGCTGTGGGAAGTGCCGATGCAAGTCGAGATTTCAAATTCCTCCAATTGAATATCTAGAACCAAACAATTATCCACCCGTTAGAAATAACGGTTAGTCGCACATTGGATCATCGCGAGCAGTTTAAGCTACATCTAGGATACACATTAATATCTAACAGCGCTTTCCTGATAGTTACCATTACCCGCCTATAGTGCGATCCCTTTTCTTCGATCGCAGAAAAGAAAAAAAATTTTACGTACACTTGAAGCCAAACAATCTGCTGACATAACCCATCTCATGAGCCGGTAAATTCGAAAGGTAGTTCGGACAGTCAATAATTCGTACAATAACCAAACCGACAGAACAATATTCACAACAAACGCGCAAAAACTTCGAAATAGATATCGTATTATATTCCAGACTATGATAACTTCTCTATATATCTTCGGACCTCTAGAATTCCTTTCTTTTAGAACTAGAAGGATTGCCCTCCGTCTTGTACCGTTTATTGGTCTTGATCCTCAACAATGCCGAGATTGTAAACTCTATATTCCACGAAGAGACCCGCATGCCACACTACAACATTCCATTTCGCCCGCAGTTGGCCTAGCGCCATAACACGACCTCGCCTCGTACATCCTGCACGTTACAAGGAACAGCTGAAACTTGACAGCCTTGTTTTCCACCAATTAGAAGTCGAATCATATTCTCGGAGCCTCAAGTCGACTTGATTTCCACCGCTGGAACCGTGAACAAAATTTATCATATCCTTCAAACTCACCGGTACCATACCGACAATAAACCTGACGTTCGTTTTAATATTTGGGCCGCCCTGAACTATCTATTTCGTCGCCCTTTTCTCGAAAATCTATTTCCCGCGCTCGATTGCGATCAATATGAAGCGCCAAATCCCTGACATTTCTCGTAAGAAGTATGTCAACTCCATACCTTAGATTTTGGGCCACGATCAAAGATCTCTAGCCAAGTTTCAGGTCTTTCGAGGACCCCGGGCCGGCGTAACTGATAGTCGTACCGAATCGGTCAGATCGTTCAGCGAAGAACATGGTGATAGCCCAAAAACCCTAGAAGGAAGGCCACTAAGCCCCAATTCTGGCGGATTCGCAGACCAGGAACTTGCCGATATCAAAATGCCAGAACTAGCCGAACAACTCAGCGGTGACGAATGTATTATTGAACGAGCCTCCAACGGAGCCTGTACACCACCTAGCGATTCAGAACCCGATGCTTATACGGATGAACCGGCCCCTGATCAGAAAGATACGGCCGAAAATATTTCCAAACAGGATGTGGCAAACAAATTGGCCCATGAGCATACGAATAACCAGCAGATGGCTAGGCCATCTCATAACAGTCGATATCATGCTATTAAGGATCAACTTCTATATCAAATATTCATCACCTTGGGGGAGGTGATTGTGGGTGCCGTCAAAAAAACATCGATCCTGGTCTACCAAATCCTTAAATGGTCAATGATGGCCCTAATGCCCCTCTTCATTGTGGGGATAATCTCACTTCACCTCGGAGTTCTTGTTGCGCCAGAATCAACTTGCGAACTATTCGACTCTTACGCCCCAGAATCTCTCTCTCTATCCACCCTTTCACCATGTTCATGGGAACCTATCGTCCAAGAACCAGATCCTCTTTTCGCACAGGCCATCTCCCGGAGTTCAGCGTTCAGAAAGTTGCAAGGAGTGACTTCAAAAAATGACAACTTACCGTTACAGATAACTGAAACTCGCCATGAATTCCGAAAGTTATTAATGGAGTTAAGAGTTGGAACTGCTGATGCATCGTCAATGTATATCCCCGCCAGCCCCCTCGTCCTAAAGTTGAACTTTTGAGTGACAGGAACTTACGTTATATGCTAAATAGGGCCAGTCTGTTTTCTCTTATCCCAGAGTACAACGAGCTCTTAGACGATGTGGTTGACGGGATGCACGACTGCAGGGCAAAGACACGTAGCCTGGTTGACGATACCATCACCTACACGGACTGGACCAACGACGCATTGCGAAGAATTGATGAGCAAAATCCATTGTTGACAAAGCTACTATATACCAGATGGTGGTCCAACGAAAAATCATTTGCCGAGACGGCGGTGGAGCGTGTGTTTGATGAGTTCGCGGGAAAGTTGGAGGAATTAGCGGGAAATGTTTACTCCAAATACGTACAGCTCGGGCGAAACTTGAAGGCATTCGAACGGAAACTCGAATCCATCGCAATCGCATTAAATATGGGCCAAGACACGTTTGAAAAGACCAAGTTGGCAGAACAATCTTTTTGGAAGGACCTCATGGGGCCACAGCTATATCGCCAGAAGATGGAAGACCTCGAACGGAAGGCGAACCTCTGCTCAGACTTCTATAAATCTTCAATGGAGGCGTTGAAAATCGTAGACGCAACGGCTCTGGCCCTGTCGGAGGCGCGCGCAGGAATTCGGCATCTGCGTGAAGAAGTTGGAAAAGCAACCCTACCACGGGGTAAGGAATGGTCGTTGAACCTCACAATCCGATTATTAGAAAATAGTGCGGCAGAGTTGCAAGCATCTAAGTACAGAATTGGATATTTGCGAGCTCATGGGGTGTAAAGGTCACTGGCTACGCAAGCTTCGAATATATTGGGGAGGGGATACTAGATCTAAACTTACCTATCTCACGAACACGAATAAAGAAACCTATACGGTGATAGATCACGAAAACAAATATTGCAATCCAAAAATGAAAAGTCAAGGTTTTATTGATCTTTTCCTCTCTCTATACCTATCATCACATAAATTTGTTTGCAGCCGTAGCTTAGATTCAAATCGATATCTAAGCCAATTCAAGACAGGCCTTGGAAGGCGGGTTAGCAATGTTACACACGATGAAAACAACACAAACTGGTGTCCAAAATACAACGTACAACTCAAAACTTATAATGCGTGCATATGGTATCTAAATCCCCAAGTTAGATAGCATTCAATGCTTTAAAAATTCAACGCCAAGATTGCTGTTAGAAGTAAGAAGCGCCCTTGTTGGGTGAGCGAGGTTGTTATGAGGCGGTTTTCTAAGTTGTGTAGGAATCTCCTCTTGTTATTCCATTGCATTGGATATCAATTGTAGAGGACAATAATTAATGGCTTTCACCTAGGTATCTGGGGCACTTCCGGACCAAATGAGCCACCAGGCTATATCACATTATACAACATTACGCAGGCCCGGTACCCTTGAATCATCCATGAGGGACCGGTCATCGAGATCGGAGGTTGCATGTCTTCAACGTGTATCTGAAAACACTTGACAGCTTTTTGGAGGCTGTCCTTCAACACGAATGTCTTATCCATATTCCTGGTTCATTGTCTCAAGAGCCGCTAGTACTTACGAAGTAGGTTTTATATCCTTAATACATCCGACACAAACGGCCTATGTACATCCTCACAGTGCACTTTTCCCAACACTACCTCCTACTTTCAAATTTACAGTGTCAAGACTCTAGAAATAAGGGATGATGATTACTCAACCGCTTTCACGTCGGACAGCCATCGAGAAGCCGTTGGAAAGGGTGGAATAGAACTCTTTACCGACGGGATCGGAATGCTTGTTTTATCCCTACAGAACCTTGAATCCTACCATACTTCGACTCAGCGTATTAGGGCCTTTCCTACCACTCACGTTACCCAAAACCGCCCCGCTATTGGAGCGTTCTTATAGTTAACCGATGTCTGACTATCATCTTCATTTATCGCTTCTTCGTTATCGCGACTTTGTCAAGATCCTAGGTTCAATGTCGTTGCTGAAGCATCTAGGACTTTCAAAGGCCTTTCCCAGCTTCCCTCGCCCACGCACCGGCCTCTGGATAGCAACGGGGTCCGCAGAATGAAAGTGTCAGGCCTCTCGAGGAATACGCTTTGTCCATGTCCATAGTACAATAAATTTTGTTGCAACAGAAGAATCTTCTAAAATGCTCTGGGGTTGGCTATTCTTCAAGCTTCTCGAGCGACTCCCAAGCTATCCGGTTTTACTTTCCATTGTCTATTCTATTGTCATACATTCTACGGAGACAACCGCAACGAAAAACTTGGAATCTGGGACCCGTCAACGATTGCCCAGACAATCAAGACGACAGCATATGGCTCTCACTGATTCTCGTACCCAGACGGTGTGCTTCAGCTATAACCTCTGCCTTAAAGTGAGGGATAAGGCGAATAATGGCCGAAATTTTGGACAACAGGGGTAGAGTGAGAGTTGATCTCAATAGGGAGATTCCGAAGATGTAGGGTTATTCGGGGACAAAAGCCGAAAGCGAGTTTGCATCCAAGTAAAGAATGAAGTGCAACTGGCAACTTGTACAACCTGTCAGGCATTTGTAATTCCTCCCCGATTTCTACTGTGTACACTTACCTGATAGTTTTACTTAATACTACCTCAGTATTTGTAAGACTACGATAGCGGCTAGCCTCGAGTCCGGGCGCTCGATAGCAGCATAAAGTTAACATGCAATAAATACTTAAGCAGATAGGTTGACTGCTATGCAATAATGATACTCCTCCCATTCATTCACCAATCTCCGTATAGAAATATCTGTATTAACCCTGTTGTTTTGTATGCACCCAACCCCAGCCTAAAACAAGACCTACATACGACGGCCCGCACCTGCTTCCTGCCGTTCAGCCTGGTCAGCTGGGTTTTACGGCAGTGGCATCTTATTCCAGTCTGCAGCTGCACGCTTGCAGAAAAAATCATCTCGAGGCATTTTCTTCTTTGCGGAAAACAGGATCGGACTTCAACAAATCTGAACTACATCTGGATGATACCTCCTCCGTATAGGTATTATCCCACAACTTTCCGAAATTCTTATCGGACCGCATCAACCCGACCGAATATAAAAGTTAAACAATGCAGTGCAGCAAAAACCCGTTTTCGCCGCCTCTTCGGGCCGCCTGCGCCTCTACTATCGTCTCACAACATCAAAGCCGCACCACCTATAGCTCCAAACATAACCCGCTACAACGCACGGCTTCTAAAACGAATGAAGGAACAAACCAATATGATACCTCCCAAAAATCCCATGGATCAAGTCCATCGACATCCGACGCCCTGATTCTCCATCAAAACCTCCAGTTTAATCTCTTTAGGAAGACTTCTAGAAATTCAAAGAAACCCAAAAGTGTAATTTTAGAGGCGGGACGGAAACCCTTGGCTTGGCAGGGACCTGGCGAAAATGCGATCCCCTTTTTTCTTCAAGATCTCTCAAGATCTTTGGGTATGCACATGGTGGGGTTCGTACACCCTACCCCCTTATTTTTACCTAAGGGCATATATAGGAATATATCTTCAACATTTTTAAGATTACACACAACATGCCAGATCGATAGTTGCCAAAAGAAACGGGAGTCGAGTCTACTTATGCACCCCTGACCATGAACGTCAAGGGCATTACAGTCGAGTACCTATGCTACTATTAATGGTTTATTGTTGTTTTTTTTGGGCTTCACCAGATGTTAGACACCTTCGCACGGATTCCTAAAAAATAAAGAATCCAACAGGTACCGCTTTTGACCACCGGGCGGGTTTCTAAAACCCCGTTGTTACCGCCGCCGTTCTTCTCGACGTCCGTCGCATGAAGTTCTTTTCGTTTTCTTGATGCGAAGGGAGAGAAAAAAATACTTCTCCTTCTTCCAACGGAAAACAGAGTTGATACCAAGGTTTGAACGGGAACGTCGAACTGATGCATGGAACATGCAGCACATAGAGCGTTTTCCTTTTGCCTTCTGCGCCACTGGTGGAAATAATGCCTTTTCCTTGCCCCTTGCTCCTACATTTTGCAGATACACTTCTGAAATAGAATCTTGAGATTTGGAGTTTAACAATGTTGTATTAGATACTCGAGTACGTTGGCGTCTGTAGAATGTCGATAAGCTTTTCGTTGAAAAAGAACCTGTTTTGCTTCTGGTTAAATATTTCCCGGACCGATGACACCAGCAATTAACTTTTGTTTCGTCTATAGAGTCTGACCTCCAGGCGGCCAATGTTCTGAACTCTCGAAAAGGTGGTCGTCATGTCATTCGTAACTTGTAGACATGGCATGTAAACCATAATCTTCGAAAGTACACGCGTGGCACACACAGCCAAAAAACAAATTCCTGTCGCGACCGGGGGTTGTTTCATGTTCCTGTTTTTGTGCAGGTTCCTTTTGCTTGGTGTGCCCTTTTTCTCATTATATTTCCTAATTCAATCTTAAAGCGGTATTCCCACGTTTTCACTGGCGCAGGGGAACAAGCTTATCCTGTCTGTTGGAACCCTCCAAAAGTTTTTCGACCCAGGGAATAGGGTGTTTGAGAGTGGTAGTGTGTGGCGGGATCTCATTGTAAATTTTCCGTCTGGATGAACGACGGGGATAGGAATCGGGCCACGGCTGCCTGATGTGTCCAGACTCCTGACGGCGGTCGATTTACATAACAGAACAGATACAGGACTAGCTACCCCCGTGATGCCATATTTTGCAGGAAAATAGTTGGAAAACAACGAAGCAAAGGTACTATGCGGTTGGCGGTGCGATATGGGGCTTGAGAGGGCGGCTACTGCGGTGAAGGGTTATTTCGTGGCCTAGACTTCTTGTCTAAATGGCTTAGGCACCATTTCTCACCCAGCGGGTTTGTTCGAACCAAGACCTTAGTTTCTCGTTTCTTTGAGTTTCCCCTGCTGCATGATTACGTTACTGTTTTTCGATACAACAGGTTTTCTCATGGGGGATTTCTTAGCGATTGGAAGTTATTGTTCACCGCATGATAATACATAGCTTGAACAGATGTTATCATAGGCCGATAGTTCACGGTTCCTTTCTGGAGCATATGGCGGTGCACAGCCCTTTTGGTTCCACGTCGAAAGAATATTCTCAAAACTATTCCCAGAACGGTTCCGAATCCGCCAGTGGCACTTGGGCTTTCCCTATAATCCATTCTAGCAGGGATTCGGCGTCTTTCTTTCTCTTCGCAAGAGCTGGAAACCTAACCAGGTTGCGAGAAGACCGAGGATGCTTTTTCTGCTAACCGGTTTCCCCGTTCCGGGGGCTGACTTGGGACTTTTTAATGGCTCAAAATCGAATCCATCCCAGCGAAGAGAAAAAGATGAGGCATGTCTCGTCCTGAGGCGTGCGAAGGTTGGACTTTTCTGAGACGCCGCGAAAGCCAACAAAGAGTTTAAACCCACCACCTCGTGGGTAGCCGATGTTGATATTTATATTTCTTATTCCGACTTTATCGCAGTAGCTGCAGAGAAATAGCGAGGAAGTTTAGGAAAGGGCTGTCGCCCTTGGCTTATTGTTTCGAAGGCTGAATTGCTTTTCTGGCTTTGAGATGCCAATCCAGTTCCAATCCGTGCCCCATGGCCATACATAATACATATATGACTGGATCCCTCTCGTTTTCTGAACTCCTCAAAAGATCCCATGATGCTTGTTGAATTCATGTTGCTCACACACATTTCTCATAAACCATTTTAATTCACTGTTATTTTTTCGGATTCTTGTAGGTTCCGGTCAACCATTCTGATTTCACTCACCCAAAACAAAAAGCTTCGATTTCGATTACCAATTCGGCTATTATTCATTCGTCTTCACCCAGTATATATCCACCTCGGAGTTCCCATCGATAAACGGTAGCAGTCATCTTTTTGGCCACTTTTTTGTTCTCCTCTTTTTTTAACCGACAAAAAAGGGTTTTTAACCTTGGAATCTTTTGGCGAGGGACGGGATCGTTTTCTTTTCGAAAAAAAGCCGACCTTGCTGTTTGCAGTATCTATTCCCCTGAGGAAGCGGATTCGAATTCGGTCGGACCCGAACTCGTACTGGACCGGACTCGATTCGACTCACGCAATATTTTCCCCAGATAACCGTATCAAGAGGTTCGTTCGAGGGCAAGCAAGAGACTGGACGAGTAACCATAGTTAGATCCTGGTGTGCATGCAGAGGACGCACATGCCCTGTTCATCCTAGTCACAACCTCCCAAGACATTTTTCCAACCCGTCTTTCCCTTCTCTCCTCTGTTCCCGTTTCGACGGATTCGATTTCATTCTCTCCCAAAGAAATATTTCACCACTTTTCGGTCAGGAATCCGTGCCGTGTCCTGCTGCCTTTTAGTTACTTAAGTACCTGTAAAAACGACAAAAAACAGGACTTTCGATCCGAGGTAGCCCCGCTCGCTCTGCTAGACGAGTTTTGGGAACGAACGAAGGAATTCGACCTTATCGGCTTGCATTTCGACAAATTCTCCGATTGCAGCAGAATTTTTTTTTTGTCGAGCCGTGTCGACAAACGGGTCGTTCCCTTACATCAAAATCCGGGGAAAGAAGCAAAGGAGTACAAAGGCAAGCACAAGCGTAGAATAACGAGTGGGTCCGGGCTAGAAGAGTGAACCGTCCGTGTCTGAGCGGATACAAAAGGATCGAAGTAGTGGTCTTTCGTGGGGGATTTCTTATATCTCGAGGCATCTAAGAGTCAGTGGTTAGCAGTTAGCAGCGGCGGCCTAGACCCGACTGGACTCATTCTTTGACCTCCCAACCAACGCAGCCCGCCGGCTACGAAGGATCACACACATCCACAAAGACAGCACGGGGCCGTCCAACCTCCTCCATCGTCCTTAAACCTCACCATGTCCGCTCCGATCCCTTCCTCGTCGATGCCTTCGACTCCCTCTGCCTCCCGTTCGCCGTCTCCGTCATCTAGCTCGCCGCCTTTAACGGTGCAGAAGACTCGAGCAGCTCTGTCCACCGATATATCTTCAGCTCTAGCTTCAACCTCGTCGACACCTTCCTGGAGAAGATCCCATATCCGCTCCAAATCCTCGTCTTCAGTCTCTCCTCCTCCCTCGATGATCCGAGCACACAGTCTCCCTTTGCCAACCCGGATAAAGTCCCAGGGTCCGCCGCCGGCCTCTCCAAAATGGACGACAACTCCAGCCAGCCCGACTTACAGGAACTCCTTCGTCCCGACTTTCCCGTCCACCCCTCTCAACTTACCTCCCTTTGCCAAGAGACCGTCCTTTTTGAGAACAGCCACACCGCCGCCTCCAACTCCTCCAAAGGCGCCACCGGCATATCTTGCAACCGAGGTGTTCCCGGGAGTCAATAGCCAGCTGTCTAGCTACCCTCCATCCTTGACTAGCAATGCTTCGAGTCCAACTTCTTCCCGTAGCTGCTCGCCTTCCTTGACAACCTATAGCCTCGAAACCATCGAGGACTCTCCAGACGGCGAACTTCTCGCCATCCTCGAAGAGGAGGAAGAACGACAACAACGTGATGCTGCGGAAAAGGAAAAAAAGGACAAGGAAGACGACACAATCGGACTCGGTCTCTCGTTGGTAACCTCCTCCATGAACAACATGTCCCTCCGTGAGAGCAAGCGACGGCAAAGATGGAGTGTCTGCGGAGCCGAAAGAAGATCGGATTTCGACCTCGAAACCATCTACGAGGATTAGAAATCCCTCGACTACACCTCTCCACGATTCACAATACCTACCTTTTCACTACTATGAATACCCATCCACAAAAAACGGCAGGCAAAAAACGTACACATATATAAACCTCCCCTTCACTCATCAGAACACACGCAAGCAACATACACAAACTCTCCACTACGAAAAAAGTGCGCAAACTCGCTACTTTTTATGTTATCATTACTTCACTTTTCCTTGGTTTGTACTTGCAACCTGCTTTTTTCCCTCGGGTCGCCGTTCCCTTCCGATTATTTATAAACGAAGAAGGCCTTCTTGTTTGTTCAGTTTATACCATTACCATCGGCGCTCTGTCCGTTCGTCTCTTCTGCTTGTGTCTATCTGTATTAGCGAAAACAATCGTTCGTTTTATATAACCTTTTTTTTTTTTCCCTTGTTTTGTTGGGGGTGTATAACGTCGACACTTACATATACATACTTGCTTCCCTTTGTCTCAGTTGTTCTTTTTACTCGAAAACACACGCTTCCTCGCCCATCAAAAATCTCTTCCGCTTTTCCGTTTAAAGTCTTTTTGCTGCATCGATACCCGGAGTTTTATAGGACTGTTCAGGATTCTTTGGGGGTGTTTGTATTATAATTTTTTCATTCACCTATCATATCATATCATATCATATCATATACATATATCTGTCTGTCTATCATCATCATTATCATAATCATTCGTTCCTTTTCCTTTTCCTGTTTTTTGCAAGTCTCACAGATCGTGACGGCCTTTCTTTTCTTCCTCTGTTTTGGTTTTAGAACGAAGTTTCGAGACGAAAGTTATCATACCACTCGCTCATTTTGCATCCGGTGTAACAATAATCATCATTACTATCATTCCTCATATGCGCTTTTTCTTAGGTTTTCTTATTTATCTTGTTTTTTTTTTATTAATGTTAATTGTAGTATAGTTTAATAATTACGCATTATATCTCTATTATGCTTTACCCTCAAAAAGTTGATATTGAGTATCGATATCGGTTATTTGTGTTTGTATTCTTATACCTCTGCTCTATCGGTCATTGGTCTACAGCGGGCGAAAGAGTGGTTAATTGAATATAGCTTTCATAGACGTGGTTTTATAAATTATATTTGATCTCTCTGTTCTTATTTTTTACAACTGTAGGTACGTCAGTCCCTATACGTCAACCCCCCCCCAAAGTATATCAAATACAAGAAGCTTCGTCCTCCGACTCAAGTCCATGCTGATAACTATTACCTGAAAATCTCGGGTACCTTTGAAACCCCATAGCCATAGAGTTCTCCAAAAAAAAAAAAAAGAAGAAGAAGAAGAAGAAGAAGAAGAAAGAAAGAAAGAAAGAAAGAAAGAAAGAAAGAAAGAAAGAAAGAAAGAAAGAAAACCAGTGTAGAGCCAACGCCTACAGAGGATTAAGATTTGGGGACAATGTCTTCTGCGAGAAGGTATGTGGTGATCGAATACTCGTTGAGAAGCGAAATCTTGGGTTGCATTTGAAAATGATCGTAGAAAGTACGTACCATCGGCATGGACGAAGGCTATATCTCGGATGTGAGCCTCACAAGTTAAAGCGAGGTCCACTCGTGACTTATCCAGAATATCTTTCTATGCTGTGATAAATAACAAAATTATTAACGTAAAACCAATTACGACGATAAGAAAATCCTGGACAGCACTTTATACCTTTTGTGGCGTTATTAACAGACGAGTCATAGTTACCGGCCTCGGGCGGGGTCGAAAGCATCAACCGGTGTTTCGTGAGGATCGAAGCTGCCACCTCGACGCTGAGGCTGGCGTCCGACCCACATAACCCCCCAACTTTCCGACTGCTTAGCGACTGCTCAACTACGTTTGTATTCTCCACAACTAGCTTGAGCCGAGGATCGAGGCATTTTCGATCTAAAATTGGCAATATAATACTTATGTCGAAGAGAACGCGTCGAAGGCGTCCGCAAGTCTGACAATTTAACCGGAGTCCCCATTGTCTGTAGACTGGCCAAAAGCTTGGAGCCAGGTCTTGGAGCTTAAATACCTGCTTCGTATTCTCCACTTTGGGGTTATTGGGGGTGCGGTTCGGAAAGATGGGAGATGGCAGATGATAAATGGCAACATGATGGTTTTTGTCTTTTATTTTATAATATTTATATTAGCATTGTGTGGCTGTACATATCGAGTAGTTTCAATTAAGCTTGAATACAATATTCAACTTGCCGACCGAATGGATATTCAGCTCTAGAATTTTGTTAATGATTTTTGCTATGCTATCAAGTCAAATGGACGATGAGAGTTAAGTGTCCACTCGTATCAGTCGAGCATTGATGCATTTTATAACTCTTTTTGATTACATTTATTTATTCAACATCATTGAGGGAAAATCGCAACTAACAGTAGATCGTAGAGCAGTCGGTGCATGGGGGTATAGTTACGGGTCTGCTACCGGGCTATTGTCGTGTTGTCCTAACTAAAATCCAACAACAGACCCGCCGTCCGGTACCCAGACTTCGCGCTTCGAAGCTACAAACCCATGATATCTATTACTTTCCATCCATTCACGCGCACAATCAAAATCAAAAAGACAAAAAGCCGATCAAGTCGCCCCGTACCTAACCTACACTACAGTCTCCCTAATCTCGTACCCAGCTGCAGTCTACCCTCTTTTCCTAAAAAAAATCATCAAAAGGATCTCCAAACCACCTGTCCTAAATGACGTCCTCTGGTTCACGATCTAAACTATGCAAAAAGCAAACTCTGGGCCTAGATCTCCCTTACCTGATTTCTGATAACCCAGCACGTACATACCCTTCTAAACCTAGATCTACCCAGCCCCATCTACTATTTCCCTACTACATCATAACCGTCACATGGTACCTCCTTGATATTCCAAAAAATTACAACATGTGACGGTACCACAACACCTCTCCTCACCACCCACTTCACGCTTCATGGACTTACGTGTACATGGCTTCTACCTACTGTTATTTTGTAAACGAAATAGATAGCTGGTATACCGTTTCGAAAGATCCAGGAATATTAACAAACCCCTGATCAATAACCAGCGGCAGCAGGTACCCTCCATTTCGCACACAGGAATGTGCCTTGCAGCTAGCTAGCTGCGCAGCTCTGACTCTTTCAAATGCAAACGCCGCAGACCAACACCCTAAATGCAGGAACCAAAAAACAAAAACAAAAAAGTACTCGCATCGGACTGGCCTCAGATCCATACGTACACGCAAGATCTGAAAAAGAAGGCTGAAATGTTTATAGCAGAGTTCGTTTTTTCAGCTGCTTTCGGGATTTAGGATAGAATCCCGATTCGTCGCGAATATGAGATCGCAGGATTTATATCGTGCCTGAAAATAACCTCGCCGCATACGGAATTCACAGCTACGTCCTCAAAATCCTTAGGTGTTATAAGTCTATAATAATTTCATTCCTTCATATCTACACCGCCCTCGATCCGCCCATCTTCTTCCGTCCTACCCAATCTTAAATCCCTCCCGTGAAAAAAAAGTATAAGCTCAAAAAATCTACAAAAGAATCGAAACGAAGTCTATAAACTCGGTAACCAGGATAAGAAAAAAGGAAGATACTGATATAATATATCCCATCTCTTTTAACGAAAGTAATGAATATGACCAAGTACTAAAAGAAACATAAAGTGGGGTTGTTTGGAGCGGGGTATCTCTCAATCTCGATAACAAAAGCAGAACTGACGTTAAAAACAACCAAAATTTGAAACCCACCGATGCAAGTAACAAAAAAGGAGGTCGTAAAGCTTAACAGAGGAGGAGGATTTAGGGATAGAAAAGAAAAATGAGCAGGGAAAAAAGAGGAAATGGACGGTCTATAGGGTATGTCGTGTATGAGCAACATGCGAAAACAAAGAAGAGCAGAGAGAGAAAAAGCAAAAGACATCGACAGAATTTCAAATCCCCTATAGAAATCTCCCATTATGGATAACGCCGGCCGTGCATGTTTGAGACAAAAAGAAAAGAGAATCGGTCTGGATAGGAAAAGGAAGATGGAAAAACCCACGCTAATAAACAGCATGAACTGAGACTGGAGCAATACTAAGGAAGCAAGGGAGATCGAGAGAAAAAGCGGCGATGGAAAAACCCAAGAAACCAACCCTTCATTAGTAAACCGAAAAGGGATCATTATAAAGGTAGAACAGGAAAGCACACTTGTTCACCTCCCGTAGAAAAGATGAAACGAAAAGATATGTATCAAGCCATCGTAAGCGGTGCCTCGTGCTTCATATCCTGAGCGTGCGAAAGCTCAAATGACTTGAGCGCAGCAAGGTACTCATGCAATCCCCTCCTGGCCGCTTTCTGGCTTTCATTGCTCTTGGTCCTCTTAGCCGGTGGACAAAAGTTGGTATCATCGACTTCATAACCGAACGCAAGGTCGGAATCAGCCTTCGATGCCTCAAGCGCGAAAACCATATTATCCTCTTCACAAGGTGCATCATCACCCTGTTGACTCTTTGGCGGGATGGTGAAACGTTTCCCGTTTTGAATATCATCATCCCAGATGAAATCGTCCACGCCGTTAGTACCGAGCGAACCGCCGTCCCAAAGGCTGTGAGCATCTCCTTTGCTATCTTGGCGAGGGGTTAGGAGGACTCGTTGACGTTGCTGCAGGATCCATGCCTCCGATGGAGGGAACTTGGATCCGTGTGGGGCTGAGATTTCGTGAACATAGCGAAGGACACGGTTCCAGCGGAATTCACGAGAATCCCGGGAGTCGATAGTAGAGATTGCGTGTTTGGTCAAACGCTGGTAGTTCGGTCGATGGTATCCGGTGGGATATCCGGTGCGAGGGGCAATCTGCTGAACGACAGGATTGACAGGCATGATTGGGAAGTATGAGTTAATACGGGTTTCACGTGGAGTGATTGCAGGCTGAGCGAATGTTGTGCACAGTGGAGGATACGAGTCCTCCGGAGTTAAAGAAAAAAATCCACCAGGGAGGAAGCCTTGGGTAGTTGGGGTTTGTAGTTGATTTTGAACGACGGGCTGGGGGGCAGTTGTTGTTTGGATAGGTTCGGGGTTCAAGCACAAGAACGAGAAACCAGGGTTATCAACTACCTGCTGCTGCTGCTGCTGTTGAGGTTGAGTGACAGTTTGAACTTGATTCAAAGAAGACTGTCGAGAATGAGCAGAAGGCTTCGAGTAGGTCGTCGGTGCAACGGCAGGAGTGTTGATATTACCGTTTGTCGTATGAATAGAGCTATTATGAACGGAATCGCGAGCAGAAGGAGGTTGAGCTTCGAATGCAAATTGAAAATGAGAGGAATTAGCGACAGAGAACTGAGAGATCGAAGGACGGGAGGCGTGCTTCTTATTTAGAAGATCCTGGTGTAAGGAGCCCGCTCTCGTGTGATGTAGGCTGTGATTGGCACCGTGAGCACCCGCCTGAGGCCCTGAAAGGAACTGCTGCTGCTGCTGGACTTGCACTTGAGATGACTGCTGCTGCTGTGCCTGCTGCTGATTTTTCCCGTTCCCGACAATGGCAGCACCCCCTGCCCCACCGACGCTACTGATAGGCGGGGTGTGGAAATAGTAAGGTGGTGGGGAAGTGACGTTGGTGCCGTGATAGGATGTATGAAGGTCGGATGACGCCGGTGTTGTAGGCGTGACAAACACCGGAAGGAACTGCTGATAAGCAGTAGCATTCACACCACCATGAGGATGATGGCTATGATTCTGCCCATGCTGCTGCGGATGAGTCTGATTGCAGTGAGGGAAGAAGTTTGGTGGAACGGTGGACTGGAACATCGGAGCCAGAGTCGAAGCAGCAGCAGTAACGGCTGCTGAACTTCTTCGTCGTCGGTGAGAAGCTGATGTAGTAGAAGTGATGCTGTTGAGCAGCTTGAGGGTCTTATTTGCAGACATTTGCAAACCTGTTTGAGCAAATACTAAGACCGGCTGGTAAGAAGGAAGAAGCACAATAGCTATATGCTTTAGCCCGAGATTGATGCAGTTGGGACGAAGTTTCCAATATAATCTTAATCTGCGAGTGTTGCAATTTGACCTCAAGCAAATTATGTGTTGTCGGGCAATTTGCTGTCGAAAGCGGAAAGCCTATTATTTAACACCTCATTAGAAAATACAAAAAAAAAAACGACCGATTACTTGAATAGTATCGACAAGAGGTGATAAGGATATATCATGTGGAAGTACGTACCTGGTAAGAAACAAATGTGGGTACTGAGAGCCTCCCTTCAAAGATAGATCTTGCAATGGGGAATTAAAATCTAATTATACGAATGTGCTCTCAATACGGTCGTATGAGGTATTTAACTGGCAAAGTCGCAGATACTCCGAACAGCGGACTGAGGTGTCGAACCGATATAATAACAAACGTTGAAAACGTCTTCCTTTTTTTTTCTTTGCGTGATAATAGTCCGGTTGGCTTGCTTTCACACTTGCAGTTGGTATCCACTTTTTTTTTTCCCTCAAGAGTTAGATAGTATAACTTGGGCAGAAAAATTGATGCCTATCGCCTGGGCGGCGCTGCACGTTATTCTTTGACGCTAGATCTTCCGTTTTGTTATCTTTTAGATCTAATCTTTTTTTTCTCCTCAATTTCCTGTTCGGAGAAATGTCGATGGTGTGTGCGTGTTTCCTTAAATAGAAACTTCTCCAGGGGTTTGGTTTCCTCCCTATATATTTTCGTAGAAGAGAGATATAAATATCGATCGATATCGGAGGAGGCGTGTGGCGGCCGAAACGTCTATAATAGAAATTATATAATCGACTGGACGGAAATCCGAGTATTGTGTTGGCTTCGGTAGTATTATTGAGAAGGAAAGGCCGAAATCTTCGATCCGAATCTTCTGGCCAGAGTCATTTCCAATTTCCCTGAGCTTTTCGAGAGAGGTTATTTGTCTTCGTCTTGACGAGTTTGCCCTTTTTGACACTTATTATATAAAAAAAGAAGAGGGGGAATTATCAGGAGATATATAGCAAAATATATATTTAAAAAATGATTTCCTGTAATCACGGCGAGGTCCCGCGATTGATGATATACCCCCCAAGAAAATTTGCTGTGTGCCAGCAATGCGAGACCAACCAGCCCCAGTGGCCTGCCCAAATTTGATTCAACGAGAAAGAAAAAGGGTACGACCGGAACCGAACGAAAAGAAAAAATTTTTTTGCACCGCTACACACAACTGACACTGTGTATGCGTGTTTCGTGTGAATGGGCCGATTCTGGCTTCTCTACGGGTTTCCCGGGGATAGGATGGTCCTACCCATACGGCCTTGAACCAAGAAAAATAAGCAAACTGAGACAGAGGACAGGCCAGCGGCAACGAAAAACTTCACGAGAAAGCAAGTCCGGGCAAGGGAAACATCCGAACGGTCCAGTGCGTCCTACACACGTATGTTAGCTCCAATTGCAGACCTTGAGGGTTATCACAAAGTATCCTGTTGAAGTGGGGAAGCACAGGAGGAGGAGCTGCCGTAAGCTGTGCAATCACGGCCCCGGAAGCAAATCGCCATTGGAATGACCTGGCTTGGATTTCAATTCAATGTCTTTAAACGCCCTCTCGAACAAAGGTGTCAAATCCAAATGTCTCTGATCTGCAGGTATGAACCGCAAAAAGGAAGACCTGCATCAGCCCAGTTCAAAACCCAAGACATTTTCTAAAAGAGAGTTTTTAGAGGCGAGATTATATAATTGAGTCTCCCCTTGTCGATATCCAGTCCTTCGAATAATTGCCAATGTCTGACATTCCCAATACCTAATTACCTATCTCGAGACAAAATCAACCATCAAAAAGTAAAAACTCGTGAGACCATTATAACGTCGTTTTTGTGTCAAACACCAAAAATCTTGGTCGCGTTCTTCCGAAAAGCCTGAAATCTGAAATCTTGCTGTCTTTCTCGCCTAAGGAGAGATGGCAATACCAAGCGGCGGGCTGATAGCTTGATTTTCTTCCTTCCATAGAAGCCCCTCGAATTCCGAATTAACAGCTAAGGAATTATTAACAATCCGTGACTTCTCGTTGGGCTGATACACCTGTTTCGATATGATATGGTTGTGCCCGTATGGGGTGATTCTCATGATCCAGAAAGTTAAACGACCCCAAAAATGCACATTACATGTCATATTTCTCCGCATTTCCCTTATGCGAGGTAATATAAGCAGGCCATTTTATCAACCAAGGAACATGTAATGCTCATGTGTCTCCAGTCTACCAGCCAGCGATAGCTACCTTGTATAAAGTAAAGCTTACGTATTATGGAATTCGGATTGGGTACCTGGTATACACCTCGATAGACATGTCATCTATGTCTATATGCTACCATACATCTCGGCCGGCAAACCCTCGTATGATATCACAAGCACGAGACGGTGACATGTCGGTTATTTTGCATGCACAACCCTGGAGCCAGCTAAGTTATGGTTATCAATAACCTCTTCCCCAACGTATCCCGGAATTCCCAATGAGAAAAAAAGGAGGCTCGCCGGAGCAGCATCCCCAATTCAATTAAAACCCCAGATCCAGCCTAATGACCCTAGACCACTTTCCCAAATTGAGTCCTCCGCCGCCTAAATCATTACCACATCCGTAGGCTTTGACGAAAGAGGGGTTTCCGGGTTTCCAATTACCAGAATAAGTATGTCTCACAACCGCATTCTGGGCCGATTCGCCAAGGCCTGTTTGTCATATGAGAAAGAAAAAAAGAGAGACGGGTATTGCGAAGTTCGTCCCGAGATAATCCGTTGCCTTTGGTGTATCTCCGAAGGCGCGCTTGAGAACGGCCTGATTCGTGCTACATACGTATAACAGCGACATCTGGAACCTCCATCCGGGCCGTTCGAGGTTTTTTGCCTCCCTCCTTCCCGCCTTTAAGCTTTCCGTAAATGCTGCCTGATACTATTAGGTACTCGAAAATCCGTCCCGAAGTTCCAGGATTTTTTATGGAAGGGAAGAAAATTTCCCGTAGGCATGAAAAAAAAAAAGTTGGGTTTATGCACGGGGTATCGCGCATGAGATACAATCTGAAGCCAACTAACTCGGTCGCAAAGGGTGTTAAAAAAGGCCTGTGACCTCGAGCTCATCACGCCTTTCCTTCCGGCGGCCGCGGTCGCAAATTTTTGAAAAAAAGTGCAGCAAGCAGCTCGGGAACTCCCATCTGCCAAGTTTAGAGCTTCATGGCCCGATCTCCAATATGATGTAATTGATAATTAATACAAGCCATCCGACGCGAAGAGCATTCCAAAGACTTCAAAAGGCAGAGTAATCATAATCATACTCCAACCGAATAAATCTCGCCAGGTCACACGGTCCCTCAAAATTCAAAATATCCGCCCTCAACCACATCCCTCGAATCTCACATCTTACGGAAGGTGAGTTCGTACATATATCACCCTCGAGCTCTGGCGCTCCAAAGGGCGCTGCTGTTGTGCACCGAGGTTGCCACTTGAGCTCCTTGCTCGGAATAATGGAGCACCTTAACAGGTTTTTTTTTCTCAGGTCAGCCAGCTTTGGGAGTTTGGAAACGAGCTCGGCTGAGTGGCTCGCCTGTGGTGCTTTGCTTGCCTGACTTTAACTTGCCCTACCGCGGGGCGATAATGAACACCCCCACGCTTGCACGTTTTTTATGTATAAGGTTTATTTTCCTTGGGATTGTTTTTCATCGAAATTGAATTCGTTGGCGTCATTTAGTACTATATTCCAAGCCTTTTAATCGATTTTTTTTTTTTGTTTTTCCGTGATATCGATATTCGGGTTTCGGCCGTCAGTCAGGTCAGGCTTGGATTGTTTCGTTTCGACTTCAGTATCATGGCCAGCGATGTTATTGACCACGTGTCGAATAAACTGTAATTTCTCGAACGCGCTCAAATATCCCATCTCCCAAAGAATTTCGAAAAAAATCCTTCTAGCCTTTCTAAAAACACAGACTAGAATTTTGTTAAAATTTCTAACGTCCGTAGATCAATGGAGTACCTTCTACGCCCCCGAGTGACGTCGGGGTGCCGTCGAGGTGTCGTCAACGCAAATATGTTTTAAGTAGTAAGCGTATATAAAAAAGCTCGCGCGGCCAGACGGGCCTGGTTGTAGACATTTAATTAATATACCTAACTTCGCAAAAATAAGCCTACGAAATATCAAGTATCCTGCTGAAATAACCGTATTATGTCAAATTACCAAAAAGTATATCCCCGTTCACCGGTTAGGGAGTCTGGCGACGAGTTCTCCGACCATATACTAACTCACATCCAATATAACCAGACAAACCCAACCAAAGGCACAAAAACCACCTCCTCCTCCACCTCCCCAAAACTCGAACATTCCGGCCCCGTCCTCTCCGACTCCCTCGCCGCCTCCTCCCTGCGTTCAAACGGTAGTTTTTCAAAAGGAAACCCAGCAGGCATCCTCTCCGCCATGTCCGCAAACACCACCCTAAACCGGGGCGACGACACCATCGGCGTCCGACGAGTCCACCCGGGTGAAGATGGCGGTGGGCATGTCGGCGTCGCCCGTATTGATACCAAAGAAGAAGAAAAGTATGAAACTGAGGGAACGGGGAAGGGATTTGTAAACCCGCATTACGGACAGAATTGGGACGGGGAGGATGTTGATTGGGATGAAGTTGCTGGGAGGAAGAAGAAGGAGAAGAAGGAGGATGAGGGGGGGTTCGGAGAAGGGGTGAACGTGGTGGATAAGCAGCCGGAGATTGGGAGTGATGAGGATCCCGGGCGGTATGCGGAAAAGAAGTTTTTGGAGAGGAATGCGAGGGAGCCGGGTGTGCCTGAGGGTGGGAGCGGGGAGGGGAGAGGGGAGAATCCTTATGATGTTTTGAAGGATAAGAGTCTATAAATTCTGGTATATCTTGTGGAAGTAATGATATCGGGGATACTTTGATATTTGTAGTATGATTGATCAAATTGAAAATGATGCTTTGGTGTGAATAGCCCCGTATTGATTATATTTTGAAGAAAGATATTGCCATGGAATCACCCGATATCATGATATTGTAGTTTCTTGATATGTCAAGAACTTCCTTGATGTCAAGCTGCTTGGTAGAGTTAACGTGGACATCGCGGGGAAGGTAAGAATCTGCGTTGCTTGTTGCAATTCCCCACCACCGAATTCCATCCCTCCCCGAATCCCCACTAACCCCATCCCTCGAAACCTCACCATGCACCCCTCCTACCCCCTCCTCATCCGCCTGCCCATCCGCCGCGCAACCTCCCGCCAATCATGGACCTCCTTCGTCGAATCCGTCACCTCCCACCACCCCCCACCACCCCTCACCTCCGTGAATCCCCTCCCCCATCCACCGACTCCTCCCCACCTACCGCCGCTTCATCCCCACCTCCCGTTTCTCAATCTACAAAATGACCGAGATCCAACGAACCATCGATGAAACCGCCGATTACAAATTAATCTTCTACGCCCCCGTGGACTCCGTGAATCGTATCAAAGATGCGATTTTTGAGGTTGGAGGTGGGGTGTTAGGTGGTGGGAGGTATACCAGATGTTGTTTTTCGAGTTATGGGACCGGACAGTTTAGAGCTGAGGTTGGGGCCGCAGGTGGGGAGACGGGGGTATTGAATGTCAGGGAGGAGGTTAAGGTTGAAATATTGTGTCATGGGAAGAAGACTACCAAGGCGGCGGTTAGGGCGTTACTTCAGTAGGTTTATCTTTTTATACATTTCTGTGGAAGGATGCTGATGATGATGGAAAAGTACACATCCACTCGATGTCCCGGCGTATGAAGTCTACAAAACGGAATTTGGATTCTTACCCCATCAATTGGTCGCACAACCTACGCCAGAGGCACGACTAAGTTGGCGTCCGCGTACACAGGAGGAAGAAAAGATGGCGAGCGAAGTTCAACATAAGATCTCAAAGCAATTTGAAAGTGCAAAACTAGCTGCTAGACAGGCAGCTTCTCAAACGGTCCAATCCCAGGAACAAAAGGATGTTTCGCCGAGGAGTAAAGACGGGAACCTTACTGCAATACTAGACTTCCTCGAAAAGAATTCAGATAAAGAATCCAAAGACGGCGAGAACACCCCATCGTCTTAATCTATAC
This sequence comes from Arthrobotrys flagrans, assembly GCF_004000055.1. Lineage (NCBI taxonomy): Eukaryota > Fungi > Ascomycota > Orbiliomycetes > Orbiliales > Orbiliaceae > Arthrobotrys > Arthrobotrys flagrans. The sequence continues at coordinate 4,638,721 of NW_027137556.1, forward strand.
CTATCTCTATCGATCAACCGTATCCTACAAAGCCTTCAAAAGAATCTATTCCGCCTCAATACTCTGCAGTCCCCTCATCACACTCTCAAACGCCACCAACGCCGCCGCATTCGCCGGAAACGCCCTCAAAAAACATGGCAAAAACCCCCTCCAATACCCCATATACCCTCTCTCCCTATACACCCCCCTAACCGCACTCCACCAAGTCCTATGCTTTCTCTTATCCATCGCCAACTCATCGGTCATAATCCTCTGTTTAACAACATCGCTCGGATAACTCGTTATCCAAAAGACCTGGGCGCTTAACCCGCCAGCCCAGAAGTTAATAGCCGGTGCGGATAAGCTTGTGTTTCGTTGAAGGTATTTTGTTATAAGGTCGTACGACCCCCACCAGCAGAAGAAGAAGGTACGGAAGATTAGGGTTGATTTTAGACCGTGGAAGATGGAGAAGACCCCATGTTCTCGAGAGATTTTGAGGATACAGTCTATGGGACCGGTGTATTTTGGTTTTATTATTGTGGAGGGGGTGGCGGGGTGTGTGTGTTTTAAGGTGTGGTATTGGACCTGGAGACGGGCTTTGACGTGTTCGATCGGGGCGGCGATGAAAGAGACGGTCTAAAAGATATTAGAGATGGATTTGATGGGAAGACGAAGAAGGTGGAATACCCATCCGGCGAGGATTCCGGCTATGCCGTGGCCCGCGGAACTTAGTTTTGGGATCGGGTCTAGATCGGAGCGACCACCCGGTTCATCCAGATGGGGTTTCGCACGAAGGAAAGGGCTATCGATGTCGAGGAGGAGCTGGCGGTAATTCGATAAAGAACCGAGCATGCTTCAAACATTAATTAGCAAGTCGATGGTTTGGGGAGCAGGTGCGTGCGGGTTCCATACACCGAGTCCATGAACATCCATCCGACCAGCGGAGGGGTCGCTCCTGTATATTAATCGTAATTTGTATTAATACGTAGTGTATATAGATGTAAGATAGTGGATATAGAGTACCTTTGTATAATCCACGGATACCTTCATTCTTGACCGTTTTGAGAACGCAATCGAGGGGGCCTTTGAATTGGGAGGCCGGAGAGGTCTGGAGACGGACTTTGACGGTGTCGAATCTTTTTATATCAAATTAATTTCGGATTTTATATCGATGGACATTGATATGGAGGGGTTCATACGGATGCCCCACTATACATCGGCGCCACAGATCAATTGGTCAATATCTTTAACATGCATATTTGCGCATTGAAAGAAACCGTATCGGTTTGAATAGATACCTGATAGCTTTGCTACGAATTCGAACAAATGTCAGCATCGATCGCGATACGATGGAGTAGATACGGACCCACCGATGCCGGAGAAAACACCAGCAATGAATCCCCGGTGCGGCGCATGTGATTTCCCAGTCTGATCCGTCATCCTCTCCCGTCTACTGACGATGCGATACCAATTAAATGCGAAAAAAAAATAAGACTCGCGTGGAAATATTTGATCTTACAAGAGGGAGCAAAGCAAGTAATTATATCTTCCCCAGTCCGCAGCCTAACAGCTTGAGTGTGGGCCGGGGGGACTAAGATATTTCCGGGGAAGTTCAAACAGAAAACTGTATTCGGCTAGTGCTGTCGACTCGAGCTCGGGACAAGGTTGTTAACCTTAACCATGCAGCTTTTTTGCAAAGACGATACCCGAAAAGATTAATTTTTTCTAATCCAGGATCTGTATCTATCTTCATGCTATATTTCTCTGTATTTTATATCGTCTAAATCTTCTACTGCACAAATTCCTCGCGGAGTTTACATCCCAATCCAGTCCGACAATCATAATCCAACATCTGTGTTGCGCTGGTCCTGTTATTCTCAACCTCACCCCATCCACCATCGCCGTCTCCCTCTCCTTCCCCCGACAATGATCATACGGTTCGCCTCTTCTCGATTATCGTCATCCTCCAAAAGTTGACTAGCCGGTTCTCTACCGATAACAACAATGTTTCGTCCTTCTGGTCTCTTCAAATCCGTGCCCTGTCCGAAGGTCTCGACGTGTAGTTTACAGAACTGTCTGTTCTCTCATCAGGCTGTAGTCGTCGAACACTCTTCCGCTCCTACATCTACATCCATATCGACATCAACATCAGCATCTTCAAGCACAAAATGTATATACCCCTCTCCGATATCAAGGACCGAAGTATACACAGGCGCTAATAACAAAGTCACAGCCAAAGCTGCCGCCCGAAATGAGCGCAGTCCAACTCCCCCTCCGCCGCCAAAGAGGCGTAGGATCGACGATACCCACCACATCAAATCCACGGAAGCCCCCTCGAACCCCATCATCAAATCCATTCTCAAGAAACCAACTCCTCAACCTTCTTCCTCCTCACCTCCTTCATCTTCAACGCCGTCACAACAGCCGCCTCCTAGTTCCCAGGACACCGAAGCCGGGAGGTACCTTACACTCCAAACAACAGATAAAACGACAGGAATAGTCACAAAAACGAGGATAGAGAGAGCAGGTCCACCGTTTTCATCTTCGTCGACATTAAAATCTACCGCCACCCAAGCAGTAAGAAACCTGCATACCGCCCCACCGAACCAGCCATCCACCCAACTCTCCGAATCGGATGCCACAAAACTCCTCCTCGACTTCGGAAAGCCGAAACCAGGCCCTCCTCGAGAACCCGAACGCCTCATTCCGCGTACCGTTCCTCGCCCCCCGACCACTTTCGAAAATAGATTAAACATCCTCGTACAACTGCACAAGGAATACATCCGACTGGACCCGGACAGCCAAATGACCGTGGCGGGAAAACAGAGGATGATAAAACTCGCAAACGATGAAGAAGCCGAATGGGCCATTAAGGATGTTCATGCTTATAAAGGTCACATGAGGAATCGAATATTTTCTTTGATGAGGATGAAACCGGAGGATTTTAAAAAGGAACAAGAGGAAAAGGAAAAGGAAAAGGAGAGGCGGAGGAAGAATCTACCGGATGGAAACGAAGAGTTAATAACAGGATTAACACCGGAAGCCGAAGTCACAGCTCTAGGAGGATACGTCTCCACCCTCCTAACTCTAAAGGCAGCCGAATACGTCGTCCTCCCACCATCAGAAGAAGACATCCGTAAAACAAAAGAAGGTCTCGAAGCCGCAGAAGGAAGGGAGGAATGCGATCGTTGTAAAACCAGATTCCAAGTCCTCCAAGTACGAGACTCGGAAACCGGAAGTTGGGTAACAGGCGGCAGTTGTACCCATCACTATGGAAGATTTGTCACCGAAGGCGGCAGAAAACAGTGGGGTTGCTGCTCAACACCGCCGGGGGAAACACCAGGTTGTGTAGAACATACAAACCACGTCTTCATGGTCAAAAGCCCGGTCCGACTCGCCAGCATCTGGCAATTCGTCGAAACCCCTTCAGCACCAGCATTATCACCTTCGGAAACACCAGCTCCCTCGGAGACTTCGAAGGCCATCGAAAAGGCAATCTGCATGGACTGTGAAATGGCATTCACAACCAAAGGCTTCGAAGTAATCCGCCTAACGGCAACCCGTTTCCCAACCTACGAACCCATAGTCGACATCCTCGTCCAGCCCTACGGCGAAATCCTCGACCTAAACACCCGTTTCTCCGGCGTAACACAGGAACAATTCGATACCGCACTCCCCTATAACCCTTCCGCAGAAACCAATAAAGATCCCAAAATCCTCTTACGAGCATCGAGTCCCCTCGAAGCCCGCGAAATCCTCTTTACCCACATCGACTCCTCAACAATAATCATAGGCCATTCGCTCGATAACGATCTGAAATGTATGAGAATCATACACCCACGTATTGTTGATACTGCTTTATTATATCGACATCGAACGCCCGGGATGAGGTTTAGTCTTAAATATCTGGTGAAGACGCATCTGGGAAGGTTCATACAAACGAATGAGAACGCGGAGGGACATGATAGTAGAGAGGATGCGAATGAGGCGGGGAATTTGGTGAGAAAGAGGATTCAGAAGGATGTCAAGGCGGGGAAGATCGGGAAGGATGGGATTTGGGCGGGGGATGTGATGTATGCGTTCAGAAATGCGGGGGGAGAATAGTAACGATAACCAAAATAAGGTTGTTGCGAAAGAGGAAGTCAAGGTGGCGGCTGCTCAGGTGAACTGACCGATTTCTTAAGAGAGGTCGGATTCCGTGTTTCAGGAACATAATCAGGATCATGATATACTCTACACAGAGCTAGCACCTCGCTTTTTTACTACAAGGAATATCGGAGGTAGATAGATACCCTCACAGGCGGCATATTATGTACTATTAATACACTTTCCACTTTTAGGATATAACGGACGACTAATCGTTAACCAAAAAACTACAACGGTGATAACAACACGCAGGTATACAATATCGGAAATCGTAAGATGGGTATATTTGTGATGATAGTATAGTATATGTGAAATTTGACATTAAATAGAAAGAAGTGAAGAAAAGGAAAGTCATAAAAGGTCGTAAAAAGATGTATTGTGCTAACATGGATATCCGCCGAAAAGGAAATTTTTGAATATAAAAAAATGAAAGAAAAAAGCACGTTAACCCTGCCGGTCCTGAAGGTGATATCATGAAGGAAAATGCGGAGAAAAAAAAAGTGCCAAAGTAGGTATACCGAACCCGCCTTCCCAAAATCAAGAAACATAAACCCTCCCATTTCTCCTCCTCCTCCACCCATTGTCACCCTGACTAATCCGTATCCAACAAACAAAGCACCTTAGCCCTAAATATAATAGTCCTAAGCCCGTAATCATCCCCCTTCTCATTCCCCCACTTGATAACCGCCGGAAACGCGCAAGCACCGACCATCTTCCCCCTCAAATCCTCATCCACATCATCTTCCATTCCACTCGCATCCTCCATCCACTCCGGATCGAATATATGGCCCACAGGGCTGACAACGTCAATTCTCGCACGTTGTCCCTTAAAATGATGGGAGATTCGAACTGCGTTTGCGAGTAAGGGGATTAATGCGCGTGAGGCGGTGTCGCCCGGGCGTGATTTGTGGCCAGGGATGAGGGAGAAGACGACGGATTCGACTTCGGAGCAGCAGTCGACTATTGCGGATTCGGAGTTGTCTTTTACGGGGTGAGTGTTCGTCAGGAGGGCGATGGAGAGGGCGCGCCAGCGGTTTATCATGCCGTAGTTTGCTGTTTTATCCATCATCAGTTTCTCGATTCATTGGTTTATAGGAGGAGGGGGACATACGCGGCACAATAGCCGAATGCTGCGTCAACATGACTTCGATCCCCCTCATCGCGGCCTCCTGCCCTTCCTCCAACCCCACACAATACCTATCAAATATCCTTCTCAAGATAATATCCTGCACGACAGCCTGCATCACCGTCATCCTGCTATTACTCATCGTCAACCTCGCGAATTCCGGTACCGCATGACCAATCCTTGCTTGAATCCCTCGGTCCTCCACCATCTCCGGCATTTGAGAAGCAGCTTTGCAATGTTTCCACACCCAATTCCTCAACTGTGTCGCAAATTTCGTAAGTTCTTCCCTAAACCATTGATCATCGACCACCCCCTCTTCCGCCTTCGCAACGGATAGATATGCTGTTACATCGTCCAAATCGTCTTTTAGAGTTTTAACTTCCTTCTCGCGTTTTTCCATTTCTTCTTTTAATTTTGATTCTGCGGATTTTAGGGATTCCGTGAGTTTTGTAATTTCGGCTTGGTTCGCTGCCATCATTTCTTGCATTTGCGTGTGGAGACCGAAGATTTCGGATTCTTTGAGTTCGAGTTGGGCAGCTACTGCGGGGTCCCAGCGGGCGACTTCGTTGCCGGCCTATTCCGTAATATCCATCAGCTTTCTTTTCAATATAAGTATCGAGGGGTTTGGGGGATATACCGCCATCTCGGCAACCTGCGCCCTCAACCCCGCAATCTCTTGTCTTAAATGTGAATTCTCCGCCACAATCCCCGAATTATCAAAATACTGCGGCGGCGGCACACCCCTAGCACCAGGCGGTGGTCCATGCCCTCCCGGCCCCGGCGGCGGGGGGTATCCACCACCGTACCCATGAGGACCCGGCGACGGTCCAAGCGTCAACTCACTCCCCTCCGGCGAATTCCCACTTTCAGGCGTATGATCCTCTCCGGAGTCCATATCGTAACCCGGTTCCGTAGCCGGATAGTTCCCCGGGTGGACATGATGATGCGATAGAGGCGGAGCACCCGGTCTTCCTGGCATTCTGCCCCCGCCGCCCATACCGCCTCGATGGAACGGACCGCCCGGGGGTAATGGGTGGTGACCTGGTGGGGGATGGTAGGGATTAGTTTGGAGTGGAGTGCGGGGGCGTGGAGTTATGGGGCGTGAATGGGTACCTGGTGGTTGTTGAGGGGGGTCGTAGTAGCCTTGCGGTGCTGGCATTATTTGTTGGGGGGTGGGCGGGAGGGGGCGCCGCCGCGCATGGGGGTTCCGCGGCTTCGAGTCATTGTTGGGCCGCGTCCGAGGTGGGCCATCATCTACTCCTCTGCTTGGTATTGTTCTATTGCTGGTGTTGAGAAACGGGGTCTGGACGGCGGTTGTGGTTGGTATCGATGAGGAAGAGGTAAATCGAAGCTATAAGCTGTCGTAGGAGCTGACTCTATACGTCGCCTGTCCTGGGATTAACGGTTTTCGTGGTCCAATCGTAAATCGTCCTTTCTGTGCTGGCAACTTGTTGGATTTTTTCCTTCCCTCTCTTCCACTTCCTTCTTCTACTTCTCCTCGAAACTTCTACAAAAAAAGCCACAAGTATTCGGGATTTTCCAGGTTGGACGGTAAGGGAAATAATCGGATTCCTTGGTTTCAATCGGAGTTTTTCGTCGAAATATCGTTGATGGGAGGGGGGAAGAGATAAATAGGATGAGAGAAAAACTGCCCCGCCAAATGTCGCCAATGTAAGGGTAGATAAATGCGCCGTAAAAACGGAAGGCGCTTAGGAAAATAAGGATAGGAGAAGTAAACAATCCCTAACCAGCCGACCAGAATACAAAAATAAAAATAGAGAGGAAAAGAAGAGGCGGTAAAGGGATGGATGGGAGGTTAATTCCGTCGTTAAATGGATAAGATAGATAACGCAGAAAGGCGGCGGTAAGCTGGCCAGCGCTGAGTTTTTTTTTTTTTTCGTAACACCAAAAAGTTGTATCAGACCCGGTCTCTAAAGTAGGTAGGTACAGGGGTGGGAATCGTGGCGGGGTTAAGCAAGTTTTAAGCTTAAAAAATCTTGTCAAATGTAATGTCGATGGGGCCGCGGGGTAGTTTTTAATTGAGAAAACTACATGCCTTCGTCGTCGCCGGTTCTATCTTATGTAAACAAAACTCTTTGCATCGGATTTCGAATTCGAACTTGTTAGGAAAGGGAATAGGCAAATTAACCGCCAACAGACAAAACCGGGAATGATATATATCATATCGATCAAAATGAATTCCATCCTGTGATAGTCCAAAAAAAATTTTTTTTTTTGTTAGAATTGGAAGATGCATGGAAGCTTCGTGAAAGCAAAACATGACCATGCCAGCACCGCGATGCATATGCGACGTTGATGGGCTCGGCCAATGGAGAATGCTCGGGTATTGGTGGGATGGGACTAGGGTTGTTTTGGTATAGTATGTTGTTTTTTTGTTAGATGACCGAAATGGGAATGTTAGTTGATTCTTAAAATATATCCAACTCGACTTCTTGATCGGGTCTGTTTGGTCTTTAACCGTTCAATTGCTGGAGAAAGGGTTAGTTGGTCGTGATCGTGAATTATAAGAGGATGGAAGGAAGGAAGAGGAGCAGTCGAATCATCATACCAGAGGAGATCAATCGATAGAAAAGAACAAGGACCAATATCTATTTTGTGTTGTGCTGTGGTATAATCTAAAATAGCAATCAACCTTCCGAACCCGGCAAATCCCCAAAATCAATAGTTCCACATCAGGAAATAAAGTCGCAAGTTAGTCCCCCAGTGGTTGGAATTGGAAATCACATGATGGCATTCGGCTTCAAAACAGAGTAGAAACAGTCGACATGTTTGCAATTAAATGTCAAAGTCATCACAAGCCTCCTCCTCCGGAACCTTCGGAAGGAGTGTTTGAAGGTAGGTTTGATAAATTCATCAGGAGTCTGGGTACTTGGGTGGTTGCTAGGTACTTAGTTGCCATAGTGCTAATGATCACACCGCACTAAGGGCGTAAGCTGAAGAGGACGTTGCCCTCTATAATTTCAGTGTCACATGATTGATTTGAGCTTCGCAACAGCTCTACTAACTAGTCGATAGTCAAAGCTCATGAGGCTAGATTATAACACCAACGCGGCGTCTGGTCTGGCCTCGAGACTACGAGAAGCTCAGTCTTCACAAATATTGAACATCGTCTATAAAGCAAGTGCCCAATAAACCAGGTCCATTATCCGATTCAAAACTACAAGACGCCAAGTTAAGTCACAGCCGATGGTATGCCTTGAGGCTACCGTTGACTTGGTATGTATGCTTGAACAAAGCCACAATTTGTTTTCAAATTCAAATCTGCTATGAAATCATAAAAACTCGCAATTTATAAATGCACAAAGTACGATCCCAATCGCGATATCGATACATCCCACTCACATTTTCAAAACACAAACAAAAAAACTTCTTATCAGACAAAAGTCACCGGAGCAAAAAGAATACAACAAGCAGAACGAACGTTAACAACTAACCTCTACTCCTTCTCCCAAATCCCCTCTTCTCACAAAGCTTCCCAACTCCTGCCACTTCCCCCTTCGCCCACTCCTTCACATCCCCCTCGCTCGCAACCCCCTCAGTCCCACCGCGCCTCGGCCCCCCTTTCTCCCCTCCCACGGCAACAAAATACTCCGTAATCCTCTTCTCCCTCCCCTTGACCACGATATAAACTTCCCCATCACACCCAACCGGCACTTTATAGTCCAAATACCTCAAAAACGTCCCCCCCAAACTTTTATCAGAGTACTTTCTTGGTCGCCAACCCCGATCCGATAGATGGAATTTCAAGGCTTCGAGCTTACGGCCGCTTGGGAGATCGAGTTGATTCGATGGGTGTCTGAGGGATTGAGGCTTCGGGTGGCCGAATACATTCGGTGACGGCAGGCATCTCCCGAGTATATAGACATCCGGTCTAAAACTCGGATACTCCAACGCCGGAATATGCGGCACTCCAAATTCAAATGTTAAATGCTCCCCAGCTTTTAAATAAACCTTTGACCATGACTCTCTCGTCCAACGGGGGCGTTTGTAACCTTCCTTTGTAGAATACGTGGAGTTTGAGGGAGGTTGGAAGTACCGTGGCGGACAACGGGTCGTGGTGCAGAGGGCGCGAGAGTAGGTGTTGTCCGGGAATTTGAAGGCGGTGGAGTAGCTATTGTGGAGGTTGAAGGGGTCGAGGTAGGGGACGTGGGCGGATGTTAGGAGAGGGGTGAGGAGGAGGGAAGTGTAGAAGACGAGGTTGCGGACCATTTTTTTTTTGTATATACCGACGGTGTATAGGTAGTTTATAGTATACTATACTATCGAATAACAGATTGGATAGTATAGAGCTTCTTTGATCCGAAAAGATCTCTAACTTTATATAAACAAAAGGCCCCAGCGGTGTAAAGATATAGAGTATAAATATAGAAAACGGAAAATACGGAGGACTCCTGACTAACGACCTTTAAAACTCAGCCAGCTAGCTAACTTGTAAGGCTGATTTTTGATTTTTTTTTAACCTGCTGAGGCGTGATTTGAAATTAATTCCCTGGAGCTAACATCTCCAATTATATATTCCTCTGTCGAGACCGCAGAATTAGAAGAAACAGGCATACACACTAATATCAACACAGCCCGCAAAATAAATCCTTGATTGAAGTCAAGTTAACCTAGCGGCAAGTACCTCCCCCTCTCTCGCCTCGTACCGTTCACTCAAGACATTAACAAAACGTACATATGAACATCACCTACTTCCCAATCCCATCATCAAAGCACCCTTACATGACGTTACATCAAACCCCAAAAAGCAAAACGACTTCGAAAAATAAGAAAAGGTTTATCAACATCCAAAGTTACACAAAGCGCACGGGGCATAGGGGAAACCCCAAAACACGCACGCAGGGTTAAGCCATCTGCTCCAGCCCTTCCGGAACTCATCAATATCATTCAACCGCGTACCGGTCCATGGTCAGCGGTGTGGGTCCTTCTTGGCTGGTCCCCTTCTCCTCTCTTTAAGTTTATCGAACCCAAAGCTTGGCTTTCACGCTCTAACGATCTTATCAATCAATCGATGTAGTTTGAATGAAAAAGGCATATCCCCAAAGTTATCACGGGGCGAGAATCTTGAAGCTCGCTTCGATGCATACCGAGCTGCCTAGTTTATCTAAGCTGCAAGGAACAACTTCGTTTCCCCCGCTAAATAACAAGAAACGAATTAAATGAAAGCTTATGATGACTTACCCTCTCCTTAGGGACCTAAACTACCATCCTTATTTTAAGCAAAAAGCTAAGAGTTTCATAGACCACGCCTCCGATCAACCCATCTAGTTCTCACCCATCTTCAAACCCAGCTCCTTACATTCGGAAAATTTAGAAAAGCTTTAGCACACCTCTCAGCCTTGATGTTTCAAAACCTTTCTGTACCACAAAGCCAACAAAAAAACGATGGTGTACGAATCCGCGTAAGATATTCCGGGAACCACAGTTTCAGGTGATTTTCCCCGTACCTGCATGTACTATCACATTGCCCTATGTTAAACCTACAGGAGGTTCGGCTTCACCCCCAATAAAATCCCTACGCTTTTGTAGAGAGGGAAAGAGAAGTGGTTGGACGAGCTGGACCACATCTCTTCGATTTTAGTAATGCAAGGATGCGGGTTCTAGCACCTCTCAGAGGCCCGATCCCGCTGTTGATTTTACGCAAAGAAAGCAAGGATCCAAACCAAAAAAACCGGATAGTGCCATAAATCCTCACCCTTCCCACCCATACCCTAATAGCTTCACACAGCATCTACCTAGCATCATCGGACGCATACGCCCATCCACGACAGTTGTCAAAGAAGCCCGTAGCCGAAGGGTCCCGCAGCTTCCAAATGCGGAAACTGGACCTCAAAATCCAACGGACCAACACAGCCATGTACGGGAACCACGTCGATCGTTTTATCACAATTGTACAACTGTGCTGTCCTAATTATCATCCATAGATTATGATGCGGAAGGACTTCGAGAGGGGAATGAATAAAACAAGGAACCCAAACCATGAATACCAAATGAATAATTCTAGGCTTCCCCAGAGTACCTTGGTTACATATACCCAAGTATACTTTTGTTTCGGCTGTCGTAGATCGATCCATGGAAAGACAGTGCACGGCCGGGTGTAAAGGTTGTTTTAGGTCTTACCCGAGTACTCAAGTACTTATTCGACATAACCCACTAACTAAAACTTTACCTAAAAAAAAAACCGCCCCGACCGCCTTGTTGAGATTACGCAAGCATGCATCCCGTTTCGGACCTTCCGGAGAAAATTTAAGCAAATGTATATTAAGACATCGGAGCTGAGGTCAATCAGGAGCAGGGCTCTGCATAACGCTAGGACCAGTGTGGGTCTATCTATAGAACCATGGATCCAGCGGCATGGTATGGCATGTGGGGCGTTTTATCGATAGCGGACACTTCGCGAATTCGGTGGGTATCATTTTACTAGTTAATTAGGGCTGGGTTTCCCTTTAAAAGATGAAACTTTTCTATTACATTAGAGAAATGTGGCCTTGAGACTCAGAGAAACACATACTCGCCTGCCTAGGATCGAAGCTATGAGAAACGGAGAAGAACTAAAACCCATGAATCTAAAAAAGAAAGAAAAGACATACGTATATACGCCTCCGTTACAAAACTAAACATAAAGAAAAAAGCCACACAGACCTTTCCCCGCTGACCACCCAACCTCTCAATATATCGTCGACGACATTTGATATTCTTTTACCATTTACCGAATATATTTTCAAATACCCATATGTGATCAAAGCCCCAAAACCAAAAAAAAAAAAACCATAATCCCCAACGTTGCAACCCAATCGACAGGGATTAAGCGCTGCCTTTCCCAATAAAACAATACAATCCAAGACACTCCCAATCTACCCTTCTCTCCACCAACTCACCAAATAAGTTAATCCCACCTCCGACCAGTATAATCACCAGTACTACCAGTATCACTCCGATGCTTCTCCAAAGCATTCATATCCTTCCCATCTTCCTCCTCCTTCCCCCTCACAAACATCCGTCGCAACAATACTCATCGCCAACTTCGTCTCCAAGAGGGCGGCCGTTGCCGTATTTAGGCTTCCCACGTTAATGGAAAAGTCCGCGAATACCGTGCCGGTAAGGATTAACCCCCATCATCCCCAAAATCGGTGATTGACACCAAAACACGTGCCGCAGCACGTGCACTGGTACTCGTGATCGAGATCGTATAAAAGCTGAGTGAAACCGCGGTGCCGAGAAGTTTAAATCGGAGTTTATATTTAAATACGGTAACAATAATAATGGGTTCGGGATCGGCTCGGGTTTAAATATTGCAGCTGGCGTATTATATAAAGTTGTAGCGGTGGTAAGGGTATAATATTGCTTCGCAACTGGCAGGGAGAGTAACCGTCTTGCTTGGAGGATTAGGAGGATGGTACTTTGTTTTTGCATTATGAGTGGAGATATATAGTTTTTATTTTGTGGGGATGGACTTGTTGGTACCTAGGGGAAGTCATGAAGTTTAAGAATTTAAAGAAAGGGATGTAAACGACCAGTCAGGGTGGAAGTAATAGATCCTAAATATCCCGTATTATAGTGATTAGAGGGTTTACTGTAGTATCTTAAAGTTATCGCCTGGGATGGAGGCTATGTTTGACCGTGCGTAGGTGATTAATTACTTCGATCGATATCACAGAATTGATTTTAAGAGGGCTACTATGAATATGTTACCATACTATCCTCGATTCAACCCAGGCACACAATGCATTATCAGACGATCATTGCATACTTCAAATCCGCTTTGCCTCGATTCATGTCTGTCCAAATCCACCACCCCATTTGTGTCTATCTAACAAAGAATTCCCACGTGCCACGACGGCTAGCCGCATTCAATGTAAAGTCGTCAAGGGTAGACCCTAGTTAAACAGAACAAAGGAAACCAATACGCATCATGAAGAAAACCCTGCAGTATCATACTTCACTATCAAATCAGTACCTAGTGTTTCCAGAAACATAAACAATTTCCGTTTGGCGAGATATCCTGCTGACGCGGGGACTTTGTTTCCTAAACCACAGTCTTTTGCTTTCTTCCTTCACGTTGGTCCTGCTTCATGGTGAAGTTGATCCACCAGATCTAATTAACCCATTAATATAAAATTCCAACAAGAATCATATATATATTTAAGCATATACAGGGGAACGTACTTGTAAAGATCTCTGCTTATGGATATTATCCCCGCAGAGAGCAATCATCTGCTGGCGAGCTTCTTCGTCTCGTTCTCCTTGAATGGCTCGTGGCATTTCTCCCATCAAGCGGTCACTGATGGCCATATAGCGACCAGCCCACCAGGCCGAGCTCTCGTATAACTCTGGGTCGTCCGGAACCTATATATTTATCAATTAATCAACAATACTTTCTCATAAACCAGTACCTTCAAGGTAAACAAAAGAAGTATATATATATACTCACCGGCTGCCCGGAGCTATTAATAAGAACACTAACATTACAAACGTGCTTCCTCGTCCCCCCATCACGACCACCAACAGGATCCTCAGAAGTTCCAAAAGGCTCAGCTTTAAGCCTCGAAAGATTCGGAAAGTCGCATGAGACTTCTCTGTTTCTGGAGACGGGGGCAGAGGCAGGTGGTCGAAGAACGGAGTAACTGATGCTTCGTCCTAGAGACTTTTGGTTTGTAGCAGGGGTAGGGGTACGGGATTCGGGAGGGAGAGGGGGGAGGGATTTGTTGATGTTCATCATGTCGAGGGTGGATTTCTTTGGACGGGGGATCTGGGAGGTCATTGCTAGAATGTTGATATCGAGGAGCAGGTGGATGGAATGGTGAAGCTGTCGATATGTTACATCTTGGGGATGGGTATATGGAGATGTATGGAGATGTATGGAGATGTATGCAGGTGGTGGTTAGAAGACAAAGGACCTCGGCGCTGTGCATAATATAATACTCCCCACCCCTCCTCCTCTTCTACTATCATCACCATTATCACTACTTCCTCACTTCACCATCAACCTCCCTCATCATCACCATCTCCTACACAAGACCGTATCAATCAACTATCACAATGGATTCTATCATCGAAGAAGACGAACCACCAGAGGCATCTCCAACATCTCCAACCTCACCTCGACCTCAAACACCCCCTCCACCTCTAAACAAGCATCATCAACCTCCCCCACAGACTCTACCGCCACCTCCTCCTCCGGCCTCGTCATAGGAGACATAGAACCAGAATCACAATTACAACCAGAAACCCCCAAAGAACGCCTCTTCGACATCCACGCCTTTATCCCCACCAAAGAACTCCCCAAAGACATCTACAAATCCACAAACCAGTCTCAGTCCCTCCCAATCCTCTGGCCCCCCAAAGAGCCCTCACAATGTAACTACGTCCCCTGTTCTCCAGAACTAAACGAACAATATACCACTGCCCGTCCAAGCCTTTTCAAATCCCAATCAACAGCTAGTATAGAACTACTTTCCGACGTTCTAACCCTCTCCTCCAAAAGAGACCAAAATACAAGTCCCACTGGCTTCCTCAGATCTGTCAGTCTCAAACTCACCGACCCACCAATATCTTCAGCTTCATCAACTACAGAAAAGGAAACCACCAGATCCACCTCTGCAATCCTCGAATCCTCCCGTCTCTCCTCCTCCCGAAAGGCCGCCCTCCGCTCAAAACCTCCCATCTCAAACACTCCCCACCAACGAGTCTCTCTAATCCCCTCCGGCCTCAAACTCCCCCCAAAGTGTGGCAACGGCGGGCAACCCTCCCCCCTCCCAAAGCCCTACGAAACCAGACTCTGCAACGGCTGCGACAGATACATCACCCTCACGAAAATTCAATACGTCTGCAACGACATCGGCTGCTCCAACCGTCTCTGCGGTCGCTGTTACAACATTTGGCTCGACGCAAAATGGGAAGGCCGAGGAATCGTAACTCCGCAAAAACTTCGAATGGCATACACAGCCGCCGGAATCCGTGAACGATACTTAAAGAGAATGCTTCAAAACCCCAATATCCCTTTAACACAAAAAATCAAATACATAGGCGAAGCAGCAGCCGTAGCCTCCGGCCACTCGTTCATCAATCACACCTCCCAACTCCACAATATCGGTCACAAAACCGACCCACCAAGATACAAACCCTTATATTTAACCCCTCTAAAACAAATCTTCGGAAAAGAAGAAGTAGAAATAACCCTCCTCGACTCCTCCATAACTCGGATATAAAAGTGGATCCACCTTCATCCCATGTCGAATATGAATCGACCGACATTTAGGGCTGGGACTATGCAATAAACAAGCGAGACGCTGCATCCACGGGCCGGACCGCTGCACCTGCATGACCAGAAATAAACTACCAACCGCCAACCCACGCGTACGCCACGCCAACTGCATCCCATTCTTCTACGTCATCTTTAACGATTATACCGGCGACGGAGACGGTAATTGGAAGGGTGGTGGAAGAAAGCCAACGGCCTTCGTCGCCTTCTTGGACGCTTGGGTCGATTGCTGAGCAGTTTTAATCAAAAATTAAAGAATGTAAAAAAAAAAAAAAAAATTTGCATTCTTTATCCAATCCTTCTAACCAACCAAACCTACCGATTGTCTTTTAACCTGCCTCTACAAAACATCACCATGCACCGCTTCGCCCGACCTAGGTTACGCTTCACCCGACCTAGGTTATGCTTCACCCGCCAACTCTCAACCTCCCACAAACCAATCCCCCACCACCCCTCCCCTTCCACATTCTCGCACTCATTCCCCTCCCCCCACCCCACCAAATTCCCCCCACCCTCCTCCCCCCTCACACCCCCGCCTTCGAAAACTGGTTCCTCCCAATCCCGCCCTATAACCTCCTCAACACCCCCTACTTCACCTCTCTGAATCCCTCTTCCTCATTAGAAATCCAGGTCCCCATAGAAATAACACTCCCAAGTGGAGATGTAGAAATGACTTCTTTCCCCTTTTCCGATTTTCTAGAATACTTATCAGCGAAGGATATTGATCCTGAGATACCAAAGTTATATCTAACACAACATCCCCCACCGCACTTCCTGCTTAACGATTTACCCCCTCCATTTCAACATCTCGGTTTCAAAATCCGCCCCCTATCTCGTCGGCATCAAAATCCAACTTCAGCTACAAAATCAAGTACAAACCCAAACACAAACCCAAACTTAAAATCAAAAGCAACAGAAACAGAAGGACGAGGACAAGAACAAGTAAACCTAGAATCCGAAAATAAAGAAGTATCAATAGACATCTACACCACCTCCCTCTGGCTCTCCCGCACTCCCCTCACCGCGGGTGCACAAACACACACACCCCTCCACCGCGACCCCCTCCACAACATCTTCCTCCAACTCTCCTCCTCCAAATCCCTCATCACCCTCCCTCCCCTCCTAGGAAGCAGCATCTTCACCTACCTCCACCGCCACCACAAACTCTCTTCCACAGATCCAAGAGGCCACATCCGCGACGGCCTACTTACGGCGAAGGAGAGCGGTGTTTTGGATCGTGTGATTTGGGGTGAGATGGAAGATGCTGAAGATGCGGTGGAGGAGGAGGTTATTAATTTACTCGCCAGGAGCGGGGAGGTTTATGAGACGGTGGTGGAGAGGGGGGAGGCGGTGTTTATTCCTGAAGGGTGGTGGCATACTCTCAAAAGCGTCATACCCGATCATGATAATAATAAACCAGAAGAGGAGGAGAGGAGGAAAGGGAGAGGAGGGGTGGTGGCCAGTATGAATTGGTGGTTTCGATGATTTAATATATATATGTATATATAACGGGGATGCTTAAGTTTATTTTAGGAGGTAGATTTTGAAGGAGGGCGGGCGGTGTACTATATATTATTCTTACGATATTGATGATTTACCATGCATTAATTGGAAGGATTAAGCAGAGCTTGTGATTTTGTTTTGTACACATAACGGGGGAGCATTTTTCGATCGCATCGAGCTGTAACATAACTTCCACAACGAGTATTTTATGAAGACAGAAGTTTTTTTTTGTTAAAAAAGGAAAGTCGATCGTGTAGAGTGCGTGGATAAGGAAAGAAAAGGTAGGCCGTGCATGCAGCGTAGTAGGTGCCGGTGCAGAGAGGTAAGGGAAGTTGTAGTTAGTGCGGCGGAGGAGTAAGGGAAGGGAAGTATAGTGATGTGGACAAGTAAGACGTAGAAGGGGGACATAATAAGGTCAGGTAGTCTTCAGCGCATGAATAGCCCTTCTGGTCTCCCAAATAAAAACCAAACGTAAACGTCGTGATTTCAAAAGGAGATCATATCTCAATCTAACTCCTCCCCCTCGAAACTCTCCTCCTTCCCCAACCCCACCCTAACCTCCACCTCCACCTTCTCCTCCTTCTTCCCCTCACCACTCCTCTTCTCCCCCTCCCTCCCCCTCCTCATCTCCTCCTTCACAAACCTCGCAATAACCGCCGCTCTCTCCGTCGAAATCGGATACTCCTTCCCATCCTCCTGCGCCCACCTCTTCGCCCCCCTTGCCCCTCCGTACTCCCTTCCACCACTCCCCACATTCCCCGCCGCTCCAATCTCAAACCCTCCGGCAGCGGCATCAGAATCACTATTCATCAACGCCGTCAACGCATCGCTGCTAACATTCCCATCCGCTATCAATCTACTCCCCCCACTATTATCGCGAGGGTGGTGGTGATCGTCCCGTTCGATAACAGCCGGCAACGGCGCAGGTTGACAAAGGCTCTCCCAACTTCTCCCAAGAGCCATCCAATCCCCCACCCGTCTGATAAGTTCAATCCAATCCGCTCTCGCCGGACTTCTAGCCGCCAAGAAGATAGGATATCCGTCGCAAATCCTCGCAAGCCTTGCTACCATGAACGCGTATCGTTGGATTTCCTTGGGAGGGGTGGATATTATGGCGTGGCAGAGGAGAAGGGAATGGAGAGCGTCGGTTAGGAGGGGGTGGTAGGTTATTTGTTCGTAGACGGGGAGCATGGAGGATGTTTGTGGGAGTGGGTGGGAGGAAGGGGAGTATTTAGTTAGTGAGGTGGATTGAGGTGGATAGGGTGGGAGGGTGGATGGTGGAGAGGTGAAGAGGGTCGAGACGGGGTAGACGGGTCCTCTCGGAGCAGGGATGCGAGCGCGGGAGTAGCTGCTGTTGGTGTGGTCTTTGCCGTTTGTAGTAGCAGCAGTACTACCATTGGCATCATACTCCAAAGCCTTCTGGGTCTTCATCCTAGCTGCAGCCTGAATATTCTGTCGTAACTGATCCTCCGCCTCTTCGGGTGTAAGTCCGGGGGTATAATCAAAGCACGACAAATACTTGAGATAATCCCTTATCGCCTTCTTCGCATTCTGTCGAATAGCCTTCCGAATCGTCTCCCTCTTCTGCGCCGTCAGGGTATAAATATCCGGCCCACCGTTCGCAGTCGTAGCAGGCGGCGCACCATTCGCCGGCGGGGGATTCTTATGTTCCCCAAGAGCGTTGAAAGTCTCGATCTTCTGACAAGCAATCGTAAGATACGTACTCGCCCTATGGAACAACAACTGCATCTCCAACGAACTCGGCTGTAAATTCTCATCCTTAGTGACTCCATCCCACGTCCCAGCTCCCGGTCCACCACCACTCCCGCTTCCAGTCCCTCTACTCCCACGGTTATCATGCATCCCACCAACCCCCCCATTCGCCCCAAATATATCCCCAATAGTCGCCTTCCCATTATCATGCACCGCGCTCCTAACCCTCTTCAACGCGCTCGTCAAATCCGCGGCCGCACCAACATGATCATCCTTAAACCCCTTAGTGACAGCTCTAGTCCTCAACGCCCACCCATCATACGGTCTTTCAAAGATCACCTGATCCAGCGGATCAAGACTGGTAGAAGCTGCAAGCATCCTGCTCGGAATCTTCTCGTGAAAAAAATGCACATATTTGGCATCCACGTCATCCGGATTCCTCTGTAACACAAACGACGCCACATCTTCGAGCGTACTGGCCCCCTGCATCGTAGCAACACTGGCAGCGATCTCATCGAGCGCATATGCCTTCGAAAGCTTTTGAGTGGCCAACTCTCTCATCCTATGTTTTCGTTCCCTGGAGAGTTTGGCATTCGAATTGGGGTTTGTAAATCCGATGCCTAGGATTGCGGCGTTGCCACCGCCCATTAGCGAAGCAGCTGAGGAGTTGTAACTACTTGATGAAGATGCGACGCCTGCGGCTGCACGAACGCTAATGGTAGTAGCTTCGTCGACGAGGCGTCGGATCTTGACGATATCGAAAAATACGGCCGGGTCGATGGGGTGGGGACGTGGGGTTCCCCAGTTGTGGTAGGCGAGGGATTCGAGGACTTCGGGGGGTAGTTGGAGCCATGGACCGTGAAAGGAGGAGATGTAGCGCCAGTGTCTAGAGACATGTTAATCGAATCTACCCGAGATTTTTCAAACGGATATATATATAAGGCGATGTGTAGTGGAATATGCAGGATCGATCGCTGAAGTAAAACACGGAAAGAGTGCGAAAGAGATAAAAAAAAAGCAGGGAGGCCGCAGTACTTGTTCCTGCATATTATGAGGGAACCGGCATTCCCGTCCTTGGACTTTGAAGAAGTGGAAGACATAGCCGGGGACTGAGGTATCTTCCCGTTAGTGGCCGACGAAGAAGCAGTCGTAGTAGACCTGGAGTCATTGTTGGTGTTGGAGGAAGTATCGATGCCATTGAGCTGCGGTTTCTTAGAGTTCTTCTTCTTCTTCGACTTTTTTGTCGGTTCCGGGTCAGCAGAGGTCATAACGTCGACTTTGTTTGAAGGAGTAGAGAGCGATGGTGGAGGATTTGTAGATGCTGACATTTGGGAGGATGGTATGGAAGTGAGAGAGGTTGATGTGAGGTGAAGTTGATGGTGGTTGGTTAATTTTCTGTTGTCTCGCCTGTGCCTGCAACTGCAACTAACTGCAAGGGACCGACCGCTCGGATCTAATTATCAGATCCACGAGACTACGCAACATCATATCTCATTCATAGTAATGGCAGTAGTGATAGTTATAATAGTAATATCGTACATTATCAAACCAGCGCTGCTTGCCAGCCAATCCACACTCACTCGCACATACACCCCTCTCTTACACTTCAATTCCACGAAAAACATGAACGATATCGAGAAAAAGAGTAAACCGACTAGTACCAAATCTTCTAACGACAAAGCACTGAAGTCTAGAACATACTCCCCCAACTAAAAAGGAGATTGAGAAGAAAGCAGCGGCAGCAGCAGTTTGAGGAGCGGCGGTAGTGATAGTCTAGTCTCAAAGACTGAGAATGCAGAAAAGCGGGGAAGCAGTGTGATAGCGGCCATGTTGATGATGGTTGCGAAAGTTGTAAAAGGTGAAAGTGAATCCTATATTTACACGGGAATAGAACAAGAATAGAAAAAGAGATAAAAAATGCAGAAAAAGAGACAAGGTGAAAAGCATTTTTTTTTTGTCCCAGTGCGCCGAAGTATTTGCCCGAGGTGAGTACCGCGATAATTTAAATAAAAAGCAAAAGAATGAGCCATTATATAAACCGGATGAGAGCCTGCGCTCGGGGACGAAAGGGAGCATCCGGTAGAGGTCGGATCTGAAGGGAAGTTCGATGTTCGAGGTGAATTCTGCATTTGATTGTCCTCCTCGAACCTCCTCCCTCTCCCTATCTTCTCCACGGCCACCCGATAATCCAAAACAGAAAGCGACTTGCTGGATTCTGTGCAGAAACAAGAATAAAAAAAAAAGCGGTACTATTTGTGGTATCATATGAGTGCAGTAATGTATGTCATAAAGTCGTGGGCGGGGGAAAAGCAACTTTGTGAATGACGGCGAGGGCGGAAGAAAAAAAAAAAAAAAAAAAAAAAGACTCGCTCAAGATATAAAAAAAATATTAAAAAGGGGAGGTGACGGTGACGATCGATGTGTGAGTTCGGACCTCTAGGCCGGAGAAAGTGATAAAGAGGCCGGGTGGTTGTAATAGGACGTTCACCATGAAGAAATAAAAAAAGACAGAACTACCGTTGGTAATAACCACCTCCCACCCCGACTGCGTGGGCGTGGTTGACAGGCATATTGTTCATGCCCACCCCCCCAACTCTGTCGTCGTATTCGGGTATCTGATCGGAGGCTGTTAGAACGAGGTTCGATCTCGGTCGAAGATGGATGTTGGAGGTTGGCAGGGCCGGCTTCACAACTTTTTGTGACAATATCGTGTCGTCATAAAAAAGCGAAGGAGCGTTGAGTTCAAGATGATGTCAAGCCGCCTGTTTTGGGCTTGGTACCATAACTCTCAGACACCGTGCTCGTATATAAAGATGCAAGGAAATCACTTGTTTAATTCACTAACCTTTCGCTTCTTCTTCCTCTTCCCGGCTGCATCGTCATCATACCCGCTCCCACCGTCATCTTCGACATCTTCGCCATACCCTTCCCACGCGCCGTCACCGTACTCTCTCCTTCGTTTTCGTCCCGAAGACCGCATGTTCGCCGGATTTGGAGACGATGTGTTGACACCATTCGGAGACGCGGTTGCGACGGGAGTGTTGGATTTGACGTTGTTGAGCGTGGAGTTTCCTATCGGGTGTCCGGAGGCGGAATTGGCGCTGGGCCTTGGTGGGGGGTCTTCCAGGGCTAGCCACGAAGCGTCATACTGCAGAAATTTGTCAGCAGAGCATAAAGAAGTTTAATAGACTTCGGAGTCATTACATCCGGTATCGGTCCCTTGGACCAATTGCTCAACCCCTTACGCAGAGCGTTAAAGTCGAGCGGCCGACCAGCATTTCCGTTCCTAGGCACCTCCTTCCCTATTACCTTCAAACTTCGCCACTCCTCGTCCGGAATATCCAACATCTCCAGGAGTCCCCCTTTTACGAGTTGAACTACGGGCTGGCCCCAGCCTTCCTGTCCTTCCGGTACTGCGACCTGTTCCGCTTTCGTCACGACCTCGTTCTTCCCAGACAAACCTGCAATCTTCCCCTTATAAGATTTTCGCAGCTTCTGTTTCTGTCCGGAGGAGTCGGTTCGAGCGACTGACGCAGCTATCGACGTCAAGTTGTACTTTTCGATAAGATTACTTGTCAAGTCGGGCCGTAGCGGAATATGCTCTGAAAATGGTGATCTCGCGTCAGTAAAACATTTCTTCCAACCCATCCAAAACACGTTTCTTTCTTATCTACAGAAGACATACTTTTGATATTAAGCCAGGACGGAGGACCCGTCGTCGGCATTGCCAAAAGCTCTTCCATCGTCGGAACGGTCCTTCTCGGTCGTGTTGTCGAAAGGGAAGATATCGGCTGTCCGTGGTCAATTTCCATGGGATCTCTACTCCTACTTCTACTCTTCCTAGGTCTGTCGTCATCTCCCAAATCTCCTTGACTTCTTCTCCTTTTCAGGGAAGAGGCACCATCGATATCCATGGAATCCTCCATGCTGGACGATTGTGTCGGATCCAATGTCGGGCTGCGAGGTGTCGGTAAGCTGTTCGTGGCCACCGGGTGAGTGTTATTTCGGGGAGAGGTGATTTTTTGCGAATTCATGCTGTTATTGAAACCGCTGGACGCGGAATACAATCCCGGGGGTGATTGAGGTGTAGGGTGATTATGAGGTTGCTGTGAATTCGAAGTGTTATACTGGTGTGTTCCGACGGATTGCATGGACAAGGTTGTGAGGATCCAGGGTTTTTAAAAAGGAGGCTTTTGTTGGCGATTTTTTCGCTGAAATTCCTCGACGATGATGTTATTCGTGAGGTGATGATTATGATAAAGTCTATGTTAAATTGAGATACGGATGAATATTGTGAGGTTGAAATGAGGCGTGTGAGCGAGCGAACCTGGCGCACAAATGTTAGTTTCAGATTCTGCCGAAGGGAAAAAATGCGACATCAAGGTGATAAAAAGAAGCCTGGCGATACAAATTGTCGCAGGAAGGTAGCACGTACCAGGTGTTCAGTGATTCGCTAGCGCTGATGAGAATGAGATCGACGAGGTGATGGCACGTCGATGATGATGGTTAAGGTGATGATGATAAAATTAGAATGGGCGGTTCCAACCAGTCTTCGGTTGGGAGAGGGAGAGGGGTGTGTGTGTGTCGGAGATTGCGATTTCGCAGGGCGACAGGCAAAGAAGGCAGGGCGACAGTCGGAGATAGGAGGATTAAGGAGAGCGAGAGAGAAATGCTTTGTCGGAATGTGAGGTATGACGATGTCGATGGGCAGCCAGAAGCTATCGATTGATAGTGAGGATGATGGTGGTTGGTGGCTGTGGTGGAGGTGGAGGTGGAGGTGAGAAGGAAGATGGATGGATGTTAACGTTGGGGGGAAGGCCTCCCAGAAGAAAAGAAGGTGTGGGCGATTGGCGGGAAGAATGGTGGATCCTGGGTACAACAACTGCACAAGGACAGGAACCGGAATCCAAACTAATCAGAACTACTTGAAGACAAGTCCCGATTATTCAGATATAAGATAAAAATAAAGAAGACGAGGCTAAAAAAAAGGGTTATATGGAAGAGACAGGACAGTACGATAACGGGCACTACACTACGGTTGCAGGAAGGCCCGCAAAAAGCCGCCTCTTTTTTTATTTTTTTTATTTTTGTTTTTTTGTTTTCGAGGCTTCTTCAGATGTTGCAGGCACCAGTTGGAGGCGAAATGAGAAAAAAAATAAAAAGAGAGATGCCTGTGACTGTGACTGTAACCGGAGGCTAGATATCCAGGGGAGGATGGTAGATAGTTGGTGGCTGTGACTATCTGATATACCTCCAGAGGGATATTAGTAAGAAGGCCCGAACCGAGGAAGGTTGTCGACGATATAACTCCCCAACAGCCCGATAAAAATAAAAGATAAAAAAAGTTTATATATGATCCCGTTTGCTGCTATAAGTTATAAGCCTTGACAAAAAAAAATCCAGCTTCGATTCCTACGTCTCGTCTGCGTATCGTATCGTGAAAGGTCCTTATATCTGTGTAACCACTCTGACGTCGAGCGAAAACGGCTATGGTAGTAGTTGAGGTAGAAGAAGTTCTCCGCGCCTTCCTTGTCCTACCACCAATCTCTCTTTCTCTTCCTAGCCTCTGAGCTCAGAAGTAGAAAATAGAAAAGGTACTCCCAAGGCTTCGATCGATCGTCCTTCGGGCGTCCTGTCGTTCAGAGTGTGTCGCTATAACCTCTATTCCTTCTTTCCAAGTCGTTCAAGTCGTCGCGTTCCCTTCCCAAAATCTCGTAGTAAAGCAATATTGTCGGGTTCTCTGAAATCCCTCCTTCTTCCTTTCCTTTTTTCCCTTTCTCTTATAAAAATATTCCCCGATAGTTATCGAGGACGAAGTGTACGAAAAATGAAGAAAGATTCGTTGGTTGTGGTAGTAGTGGTCGTTCCTTAATTCCCGTATTCTCCGCCTTATTTTCCTTTTCCGGTTCTCCAGCAAGGGAGGGAAAAAAACGAAGATATCAAGAAAGAAGGGTCGGAGCAAGCGAGTTCCCCAAAAAAATCAAATTCAAAATGTCAGTAGTGTACCAAACCAGACCCGTCCGAAATCTCCCGGTCGTCTATCGGCAAGGTCAGTAAGGAGTGAGTGAGCGTCGTCGTCAAAAAAAAAAGGGAGAAAGATGTCGAGGAGATGGGACCGAATGGTGGTGAATTGACGACGGATGAATGCAATATTCCCACTACCCACGCCTCTTCCCAGAGGACCAGTCCAGTTCCAGCCAGGTCGACTATTCAGTAGAGTACCAGTTAGGAGCAGGGAAAAGAAAAAAGAAAAAGAAACGAAAAAAAGAAAAAAAATCTTGGACCAATAGTGGTAAGTGACCAGTATGGCCCTCGAGAATAAAGTGTGTGTTCTGGGATTCTTCCTTTCAAGGTTAAAATTGGCAAAAAGAAACGAACCAGAAACACTCCCAAGCACCCTTCCCGAGGGCAAGATCAAGACCCTGGGGACATATATTGTAGAATGTAAATGTGAGAGAACATACTGTCTTTCGCTTGAGCTCGCTGGTTTTGGGGGTCGCCTGCCTATAGAACTGAGAAAAATTCTTCAAACATGTTTACGGTCATGTTCATCTCACCCGACGTTAACGTTTACAGCGCATGCACAAAAAGGTACCATCTACGCTATCCGCGGTGCCTTCTTCTTCCCACATCTACCATCCGAGGCGCACTTTTTCTCAAAGCAAGCAAGGCAAAGCAAAGCACAAAGCAATCATCAGAGCACGGAGCAAGCCCAAAAGTGTCCTCAGACAAGAAGGTAAAGGTGTGAGAAAAGGCCGTGGCATAGGTTTTAGAACAGGTGCGGTTAGCCTTTCCTCGTGCATGTAATGCTTTTTCCGGAAGACTCCCGCGACAGCCTTCAGTCAAAGTGTCAGGTCTGTGCTCAGGGGAGAAACCAGAAAACCGTTCCAGGCAGTTTTGGTTTTGCCTTTCGAATCATAAAGCCTGAGGGACGACTGGAGAGACAGACTCAAGCCTAGGAAACAGAGTGACTTAAAAAAACAAAAGAAGAAGAAGAAGAACAGACAAATCCATGGATAGAATACCCGGGTCTGAATCGAATCACATTAGTTAGTTGGGAGAAGCCGCAAAGCCACCATCCAGCTTGATCATTATCTAATCACCATCACCCATTGTCAGCTCATCAGCTTTTGAATTTTATCCAATTACCGAAGCCCACGCGTGAGCTTCTCTCCAATCTCCTCCCATTGACATGACAGCGTGCAAGAATACAATACGAGGCGCAAGTAAAGATTTTTTTTACTTGCCTTTGCCTGCCTGGCTCATAGTATAGAAGGAAGCTGGAACATAACCCATAAGCTACTCGTGATAACCCTCCATTCTCTGGGGAGCCCTCAGAGCCCGACACCACTTCGGCTGGAACGGTTTCTCATATAAACTTTCATAGCATCCCAACCGTTTGAACGTTAAATATCTTTCCCCCCAAAATATCTAGACCGTCCCTTAGCCCCCACCCGCCAAATTAATCCGGTTTCCCTAAATCACAATCTACACTATGAGCTCATACCTTAGTAGGATAGGTATAACATCGATCCCCATCTCGCTAAACACATGGCAACCCCAAACCAAACCAAACCGCCTCGGTCATTCATATCATCCCTTCAATCCTCACAAACAAGTTAACAAACCCATCCTACTACCAAATCCTAACCCTCCATAGATAAATAATATTTAATGTCCCTGTATAACACCTAGACCCGCAAACGTTGCAAACGCCGTTCCGGGTGTACATGTTCCATCGATGAAAAAAATTTTCATCGCAGAAACCATTAAATGATCACCCCTCTCCAGCCCCAATCCGCTGTACCTTCGTGCAGAGAAAACGTGGTCGAATATCACAGCGCTAAAGCTAAAGCGGAACACCATGGAGCTGGACTGGTTCCCGCCGGTCGCTGATTTGTCAATGAACCAGTCGTTGGCTGGCTGGTCCCTTCAATATCACCAGAACTACCCCTCACCGTTGTTAACTATCCAGCTTCACTTTCTACAACCCCGGTGCAACGTGTATGTATATTACATCAACTATGCTCCCATCCAGCGTCGAGACCACATCCATCCCAACTTTCCATTAAACCGGTTCGTATAACAGCGCATCAAGTCCAAATCTTGTGATATCTCAAAATCTCACTCCCACGTAGACCCATCCAGGGAAATAAAAAAAATGATATATGACGACACCCCTTCCGAAAGAACAATCCTTAAGAACCTTCCGTGCATCAAGTCTCTAAACTAACCCAAGGAACCCAAGGAACCCAAGGAAGGGAAGGCAAAGGAAAAATCCTTCTTTCTGAGTCAAAAATCTGATGCCTGACGCTGCTGGTAAGCGATCGTCGCCGAACACAACCATTCCAGATTCCCGGGATATCCGGACATTCCCCGGATGAGCTGACTTTCCCCCGGGGTGGATAATGTGGAGGAAAAAATCTCCCAGGGAAAATTTCGCTAACAGGCTTATTGTGATCAATACATCCCGGCTTACTTTCTTCCCACCCAACCGGCCTTGGGAAGGCATGACCGGGGTAAACGAGAGATCTCACAAAATCCAATCATGAATCATGACAACATATCACAATTTTATTCTTCACATATCAAAGCAAATATCTACGTATGCTACTTCCATAGCGAGAGACGATATCGTAGCCGTGACTTCCTCGAACTCTTCCAATTGTATCACCATCCGTTAATCTCAAAGCTCCCATCGATTTCCCCCTAGTTTTTTCTATCTCGTGAGGATTATATCGTGATTCCATCGACCGTAATATATTCCCCACCTCCAGATCAAA
The DNA here is from genome assembly GCF_004000055.1 of Arthrobotrys flagrans. Taxonomy (NCBI): domain Eukaryota; kingdom Fungi; phylum Ascomycota; class Orbiliomycetes; order Orbiliales; family Orbiliaceae; genus Arthrobotrys; species Arthrobotrys flagrans. The sequence goes on from NW_027137556.1 coordinate 4,666,253, forward strand.
CCTCACAAAGCCGCTCTCCCAATCCCCCAAACAACCCCTCACTCCCCTTCCGGATCTATCCAGAGCTCATCTCCACCCTCATCCCCACTTTTATCCACCCTCACATGCTGCGTATACACTTAAGTAGATGGCTGGATCCTAGCGAACCAGGTATCACCTAGGCGAATGGAGGATTTTCGGCTCGAACGGTGCAGGTACGAAAGAAAATGTGACCTATCCTAAAACAAAAAGTGGTGGGAGATGGGGAAGGACGGACGGACCACATGTTCTTTTTATATATGTATCGGCTGTGGGTAAACTTGCTAGCCCTTCTGCCATATACTCTTCAGAGGAACATGCCTGGTAAGGTAATACCCAGCTTACCGCGTAGTATCTTCTCTGAGACAATACCAGCATGCAATGGTCATCGCTGTTGAAAGACATTGCCCGGCCGATACCACCCGGGAACCCGAGTAAAGACCACAATCAGAATCAAAACTATAAAACAATCGTGATATGATCCTTCCACCCCTGGCGCATCCAGAAAGAAGGGCACGTCCCTTTTCTTACACGCTTGCGCTTCTTGCACGAAGTGACAAAATAAAATAAAATAAAATAAACCACAAGGAGAGGGTCGTTTCAAAAGTTATTTTGAGAAGCGCGACTCGTTTCATCAGAACACCCAAAAGATTTCCCCTATGGGAAAATATTAGATGAAACGACAAAACCCCAAACCGTCGTGTCTACATGTATATTCAATTTTGGAAACCCCCCTAATTTTCTCCCCTCCCCATCTTTAGAAAATTTTAGCAATCTTACATATCCGCAAACAGTAATTTTTATTTGCGCTGTGCGACTAAACCTATCAAAGGGATTTTGTCGGAGAGCTGGGGGCAATCCTGCTGGCCCCTTTCTCGCGACAGATCAGATCCATGCCTTTTACCCGACGTAAACGTGCGCAAGTACAACATCCCATCCATCATGATACCGAAAATCGATAACATCTGGCCTGACTGACTAACCAGTCGCCTTTCGGAACATCCAACTGGCTAATCTTAACCTCTCAAACCACGAACAACATCCAATCTCACGTAGCATGCACATGGCACGTTTAGAATCATCATACGTATATAACCTATCGAGAAGAAATTTTAGAAGAAAGAGGATTCGAAATAACTAACTTTTAATATATTTTCCCGACGACCCAATTATTAAAAGAAATCCTCATCCAAAATGGTATAAGCCCTTCCACGTATATACAAAGACAGACCGCATCAACAAGGAAATACATTCGCAGAAGGAAAAGGTGGTGAAAATGGAAGAGCGGGAAAGAATAAATAAAAAAAGTATATATCCAACAATAACTCCTACCCACGAAATAAAACCAGAATACCAGGTAAAAAAAGGAAATAGCCAACAATCAGAAAAATAAACCTCAAAGGAAAAGAAGCGGACAAGGAAAATTACACTATTAACACCCCATATTCTATTAATACAGAATATACCGAAGAAAACCAAGCAAAAAACAAAAAAATAATCTATAACTTCAACGCCCGATAAAATGCCGAATAAGGAAAATAGTTTTGTCGAATATAGGTATTTGGTAGCCTCAAATACAAGGAAATCCGTCAACAAGAAAAAAAAAGTTCGGGTATTAAAAATACGGCAGAAAAGTCGATGAGTTTCCGCGGGGAATGATAAGCGCACGAGGAATGTAACATGTTGTCATGCGTAGCCCTCGTGGAATGTGTACAAAATTTCGAGATGTGATATATAAGCGCGGGAGCGGTAACGTTTGTGAAGATTTTATATCTCGATGTTCGACGGTGTGTATGAAAGGGTTATAGAGGCGCAAACCCGAATAGGTGAGCAGGTGTGGTCTCGATCCAGGCTGCTCTTTTGCGGGAACTCTAACTTAAAAGGTTAAAGTTAAAGTTTTCGAAGATTGTTGTGTTTGTAGCGCGAACGACGTCGATGCGATGTCTTAGAATCGAAGAATGCAACCTAATTCCCCCCTCTCCGTGCCATAACGCCCAAACTCGACACTAAATCCATAGCATCCTCGAAGCTCTCATCCGTCATGGCCTCCATACTCGCAAACGCATCATCAATCGCCTTTCTCGCAATACTCCTCGATAACGAAAATTCCTTCATACAATCGTGCGCGAATGCCGAATACTCCAACTTTACGCTCAACCTCAGGGGATGCGAACCGGATAATAACCGAGTCGCATAGTCGTCTGCCGTCACGAACGCTTGGGATGCAATATTGATGTAATTGTAGAAGGAATTGGTTTGCCCCTTGACCGGTTGGTGTTCGTCAGCTTCTGCCAATTCCGGCGTCGTCGGCTGCGTCTGGTGGAATGGCCCGCCCGGTAGCGAGAAATCCGTCTTAGTTTGGTACGTATGATCGAATAGAACGAAAATGTGAAGAAACGACGCCTTCAATTTCAACGCCAGGACCTTCAATTCGATGAAATTGAGGACGAATGGGAGAACGTAGACGTCCAGTAATATGTACCCTTCCCGAGCCATCCATATTATATGTCGGTACAGGTCCAGCGATTTCGTCGTCCTTGTCGGGTCTAGTTTCCGCTGTTTTCGTGCCCGAACTAGCTTTTTAGAGAGTATCGTCGATAGTCCTAATACTTTGAATAGCGCCGCTGATAGACTTTCATTGTGAGTCCCAACAACCTTTGCGTAGTTCCCCAGGTATTTCTGATCGACCTCGGAGCCGACCATCCTGCCGCGACGTACTCCCCCACCGCGCGCTAGCTTGCCGTTTTTATAAGAGGGGAAGGGAAAAAAAAATTGACGTTCGATTCTGCAGAAAGTTAGGGGGGTTAAAAATTAGACACAACAACAACCAGAATTTCCCCCAAAGAGTATATTTTAATTCGTCGCCAATGTCGTAGGAGGGGGTACACCAGTCGGAGAGCCTTAACCGACAGAGGAATTCCGAGTCGAATGGGTTGGACCGTTCCGCGTTAATCTGACTAGTTGACCAACAAGAATTGCAGAACCTCCCCCCTTGTTTGGGTAACGCAGGTATTTCGTCGACGCCGAACCACGGAATTGAAAAAGTGAAAGAAGCGTGAGGCGTCGAAATGTTACGCCCGAATGACAAAAAAAGAAGAGCCGTTGGAGATTTTGTCGATAAAAATGGTGTTTTGACTGGAACACGAGGATTGAAAGAGTGGTAAACTAATTTTCCGCTGGGATACGTCTTATTATTTTTCCCAAATTGGCTTCCCTCACGCTACCTTTTTCTTTCTCTTCGCTCTTCGTATCTTAACCGTTTGGCTTGTGGCAGAAGCCCGCCTAAAAGTCAAGTCCTTTCCAAAGTTTTTGGTAAAATGGTTGTCCCTGATAATCCTTGTTCGAAAAGCAACTTCGGTTGCTGTTGCGGGTCGCCTGTGGAAATTTCGGGCGCAAGGTGTCGAATGCCTCCAGCTTCCTTCCTTTCCTTTCTTTTTTCTCTTTTTCGCTCTTCTTTTCCCCTCTAACGACCAAACATTCAAATGCGTCCTATTATTCTCCTTGAGCTTCTGGGTCTCGGAAAACTGTTCGTGCGTCCGGCCTTGGCAGATTCAATGGCGCTTCGGTATTTTGTGTGTGTGTGTGTATAGGAAACTGCAGATGATGTCGGCTGGCACTTTCTTCTGGACGCCGAATCGAAAAGGAAAAAAGTTGGCATGAAACACCGTTGGAGCAAGTGATGACCTGTCGATGAACCTGGGGGCGTATTTCCAGTGATATAGCTTATCGGGTTTACCGCTGCAGCCTTTTTTTTTTTCCAAATTACCCCGTCGGACTGGCAGTCTACCTTTTTCTACCTTCCGCAGATATGCAGATGAGCCGGGTGCCACAAGAAAAAAACCACAAGCGTACAGAGTCCGTCTATCCAAGGTCGACAACGTGTTTCGCAGTCAGGTGAATAGGCAGCCTGGACAAGGTTTAAAAAGTCAATGAGGATTTTAATTTTGACGGCCCTCAAAATTAACAGGCGAAGTTAAAGTGGCTTAATAAGGTATTGTGGTGAGAAAATGTTTTTTTTGCGTAGAAAGACGGAAGCAAAGAAGTGAAACAATGTGAAGAACCGAGACTATCCAATATCGTGAACTCTTCCCTGAACAAAATCCAAACAACCTCCCAAGCAAAGAAACAGTGAAACAATAGATGGGGAAAAAAGACTGCGTTCTGTATTCCGTATTCTTTCTGTCGTAATAGGTTCTGGAAAACCTTTCCCCAGTCGATGAGATGGGGACCAAAAAAATATAAAGAGTCGAAGGAGGGAAAACTTTGTATTTCCGTGGGTCGCTTCGAGCTGCATCGCACAAGTGCAGGCCCGCTCGCATATATAAAATGAATAAAATCAAAAGAATACAACCTGGCAGGCCTTTAAACGTCGACCGATCTGACCATCCGTCCCCTTTCTGCTTCATGCAATGCGCCTCATTGAAACTTTTTTCTTTTGTTTTCCTTATCCCTAGTCACGCTGACGAGATGGAGCCAGGCCGTGCTGTGATTATATGCATGTTGCTGTAACTTGTTGCATGAAGTGGGAAGAGATGAGGCAGGCTGAAGTCGCTAACCTTAGCAGAAAGGCCGTTTCTCCAGCGGAGCAATGACCAGGATCACAGGTGCGAAAAGAGACGTGGCAAGCCCTGAAAGTTCTCCCTGTTTTGCTCAAGATGGACATCTACTATGTGGTATCCCTGCTGGCGACCTTGTTTTAATAATCGATATACTAGCATGATGCAAGGCCAATTGGTATCGATACTTCCTAAACATTGACTTTTGCGTAATGTTCAAAAGTATCCTCTCGTTTATCGACAAGACATCAGAAGGGCAACATGCGATTCAGCTTAGTTCCCACGGCCGGATTAGAGGGAGTTTACCCACTTGACCAATGCAATGTGGGGTTCTTGATGTGATGGGAGGGTTAACAGATATGGCATATGGTATATCTAAGAGGTGTGGGAGGCTGGATACCGAAAAATTAGTTTTTTTTTTTTTTTTGGATTGATGAGCTGGCAGGCCCCAGCTTCGACAACCGCATCGTCGGACACGTCACTGGCCACGATCTTAGCCTGGAATATATGCTTGAATTATATCGTCAAGAGAGAGCTGAAGAAGCTAGGAAGGCCCAACCCGAGCGTGCCGTCTTAAGTCTTCCATCCCGTCTTTTTTCCTCGATTTGGAAGACGTTGTCGGTCCCAAAGGATCGATATATGGTTTTATGCAAGCAAGGTGCAGGTATAGGTACCTGACAGCGTTATGTTTTGTGGTTGACATAATCGATGTCCGTAGGTAACCTGACAAAGCTGAGCTAATTCAAAGTGCCAACTCTTCACAAGGCTCCATCTTGCTGGCATCATCCCCAAAATTTTCATGCATGGATTTTCTTTCTTTTCGGATTCCAGTTTTAGTATTCGGGATCCAATGGCCAGGAGTGTTAACCCACGAGCCACTCGATCAGCTGAAAGGCCTGGCTATTTGACTTTTAGCTCTAAGACAATCCCTGAAAAGCCGAACTCGAGCCATCGTCAGGTGTTTCTATAGCTGTCAAAGGCAGGTTTATTCGATATTAAGCATTCGTACCTTTCAATGTCAACTTGCGACTCCTGCCAATAGAGCCTCCAAACATGGTATAAACTCCGAAGATTGTCGGCGCATATCCAACCTTTCAGAGGCTTCAAACCAGGTGGTTGGTCGTACATATAATATAATCCAACGACGTCACGTTTCTGGCATCGCTCAACAAGCTTAACCAGGGAAAAAAATTTTAAAAATTTAAATAAAAAACATGAGGCTGGGTCAATGGGGCGTTCGTTCAGGACGATGCCATGACATCGTCAAACATATCCAACGCAAGGGCAACACATCGCTAGCCGCCCATGGTCCACTTCAAGATGAATAAGTAATCCCGGTAACGGCTAATTTGAACACCGTAACGTATCACGGAGCACGATCTAATAGCAGTCGTAATGATGAAAAAAAAAAAATGGGGTTGTATGTAATCTTGTCGATACTGTTGTGACGCTCCCGGCGTTTTGTGCGGGAACAAACCAAGAACGCCTTCGGCTTTGACCTTGGAGATGTTGCAAAGATGTATGGTGGTAGGTGGTAATGTAAGGAAAAACCCTGATCCCTTCCCTGTCCACTAAAACTGCACTTTGGCAGGACGGCTGTGTGTCATTTTTGCTTCATCCGCCTCGTTATTACTGGCTGGTCACCTGTGAACCGTCCCTTCTCCAGATGCTCTGACATTTCACCAACAAAAACAACACGCACTCCAATTATAAGTTCGGACGGTGCTCATAACATTCTAACGACCCAATACTTTTTCCGTAATATCAATGCCCCGAAACCCCCAATTGTTTGCAATTGTAATATTGCAGGATCGTGTACGATTGTGGTGCAATATGGCCTGCACCATTGTCTCATGCCCTAATTCGAACGTGGGCAGGTATGTGTAACTTGGAACCATCGGAAAACTATTTTAATTAAGAGGCACATTTGAAGTTACTCTCCGAACCAGCGAATGCGACCTTCCTCTAAATAAACCGACTAAATTGACACTAAAAGGCCCTTCTAGGTTGGTCTATACATGCATTGCCTACCACATCCGGAAAACTATCCGGTCAGGTTTCTCGACTAAACCAAGTGCGGTCCTATCAGATGCAACGACTATAATGGTTTACAGGGTACTAGCCCATGTGAGGTTCCAAAGTCCAGCAGACTTTGTTATGCAGGATCTATGGGTCTTAATGGCTCAGATAAAGATCCCACTATCCTATATGCGGCCTAATAAAGATACTATTAACATGTTAACCCGACATATGATCCTAACCGACGCTGTACCACTTCCCCTATCGTAGCATATCCCACCATTTAACTCAATGATGCAAATCTCATGCTTAATACCCATATCCACCTACACAACATAACCAAAACCGACTACGCTGCACCGTTTCCAATCTTATGATCATTCCCAAATGAAGGATCCGCAAGGCCTACAAACCTCCGTTGCCCAAAACCCATCATCTCATCATCCATAACAATATCGTCGAACATAACGTTCCACCCAGCGGCAGCCAACATGAACTACCTATTCCATGGTCACACAAACAGCAAAAAGTATCTTACACAAAAAGCCCAACTCCGTACTCTTCTTATGCAAGGAATCATTGTTTAATCCTTCCAGAAGTTTGCCTCGTTTCACGAATTAATATCCATGGATATAGGCGAGCTTTTACGTAGCTTTCAACAACCTTTCGTTGAAGGGGGGAATGATGGAAATCTGTTTGTGCGAAGCGTGGGAAAGTATTTAAGGAGCACGTTTACCTCGAAGGGGCTCTGAAAGTTGGTTCGGTCGCTACGCGTTTCGAAATGAAAAACTAGATACATTCGATTCTGCTTTGGATATCTTTGGTCGATTGTTTTTTACAAACCTCTGGCCTTAAGCTTACGATTCTAAGACCGACCGACCAACGAAGCTACTGGTACCCGTTCGGTTGTTTAACCGGTCTAATCACCTTGCGAGCTTTGATTCCAATATTCCATCCCCAGATCCACAAGACTTGACAACCGTCGAACTCCGAAAAGGAAGGAAATCCAAACAATGTGCTTCTTCAACCGCCTCCGCTTCAAATGCGGCCACACCCAAACCTGCATCTTCCAAACCTGCTTGATCGCGCGACACACCCGCGGCCGAACCTACCACACCACCTGTCGTCCTTCAAAGCGTTCTAATCGTAACGTGCGAACCTGGGATCTCCTCGGCTCCTGCGAAAACTGTCTGAGACTTCAATACGGTGGTCGTGGGTATTTCGGTGGCACTGGGGTTGGTGTTCCCGGTGATAGGTATGGATATGGGGTGTATGATGGGGAGGGGTATTATTCTTATTACCCCGCTGGTGATAGATTTTATAGTCATGGGTATAATCCCCGCTATTGGGACCGCGGATACGGTTACAACCCCAACGATCCATTCTACAACTACCTCCCCCGCCATTCATCTCCCCCCTCCCCTCTAAACCTCGACGAATGCGACGAAGCCAACTGCATGAACATCAACACCCCCAAAGATATTCAACGTAACTTCCACCGCAGCGGATGGGGTAGCCCATATCTATCATCCCGAGATAGAACCAGATTATTGGATAACTGCAACCATAACTATAACTACAGCATGGGGTATCCAGGAATTGATGATGCGGGGAGGTATATATATCAAGGTGATGTTGACGGGATGGGGATGAGGGGGTTAAGTCCGGAGATGGTGACCGCGACGCCGTTGAGGGCTATCGAGGGTGGACCGGAAGGGTTTGAGGGAGTGGGGAGGAGAAGTCCGTTTGTGGGTATGAGGGGGAGGGTTGGGCATATGGTGGATTGAAGTTGGGGATATCGATGTGGGAATAGGTTGATGAGGATGTTTTATACCCTTTAAATTGTAGATTTTGATTCAGGTTGGGATTGATGCTACCGTGTTTGTTTATGTGTGATTACGATCATGACTGCTTAGGAATCTTTGAAATGGAGGTAATGTTTTGTACTGTATACAAACAACTGCAATCGCAAGCATGCATGCGCTTTCCTATATATAATACAAAGAATGCCAAAGAGCCCCGCAAAGAATTAACTATAAACACGCTTTCGAGAAAAAAAAAGAAAGAACTTCAAAAATGGAGTAAAATCAATCGATCCTAATGGTCTCCGCGCCTCGACCTCGATCGAGGCTGCACATGACCCGCCGAGAAACACCCTCACATTCACATGCTCATTAATTAAGGCTCAACTTAAAGAAGGATATGACAGCAGGGGGGGGCGACGACATCGATAAACTTTCAAACTTCAGAAAAAAGGTAAGGAAGACGCAGCAATTAATTAGTTCGCAAAAACAACAGATCTCATACGCCAATTCTCTCATGCACGCCGTACGTTATGCTTTTTTTCGATGAAATATCGTCAAGGGAAAACAGGGGTAGGGTAGAAGAAAGATAGGGTTAGTAACGTCACATGTATCATATCAACCGTTCACTCACTGCACCACCTCCCAGCTCTTTAACCTAGTTTCCTCGCACCTCGTACAAACCGGTTCGTTCTCGCAACCACCTCGGAGGAAATATCTTCCATCTTGGAACTCAGATCCGCATTCCTATAGCATACATTGTTAGAATCAAGATACCTTCGGCGGGGTTAGAAGGGGAAAGCTTACAAAGCAGCAGAAGCACTCCATGTGCCAGTCGGCATCCAGCGCCTTGACCACAGTATCGGTCACTGGCTTCTTGCACTTCTTGCACTTACTGCTATATCGTTTCTGGTAACAAGGTAGGCACCATGCGTATTTATCCTTCTCAACGAATCGCGACTTAGCGTCGAAGGGCTATTGGGTATGTTAGTGACCGCTATTATGAAAAAAAAAAGTATCGGATACAATACTCACATCACCGCACTCAGCGCAGAAGAAATGACCGGGGTGCCATGTAGCCCCGCAAGCTTCTACAACTTCACCTTCAATGGGGGTCTTGCAGCTCTTGCACCTGGGGCTAAATAACTCGTGGAAGTCGAGATGGCAGAAGAAACGTCCGGTTGGCTCAGCGTCAGGGCCAGCGTCAGAAGCTAAAGGTTCAGGGTAGAATGCAACATGCTCGAGACGGGTGCTGCAGTGGGAGCAACGGAAGCACTCCGGATGAAACCTAAGCCCGGAAGCAGAGACTGCTCTGGCGGAAATATGCTGTCCACAGGCGGTACAAGAAGCGGCAGATCTGGGTAGAGGGATACGGTGGTTTGCGCCATGGCCGTGTGTCTCAAAGGCAGCTCTTCGGTCAGCAATGTTGTTGCTCCTTGGAGTTGGGAGAGGTCGAGAATCTTGTTTTTGGGTAGCAGGGGCAGTGGGGAGAGGTCTCTGGTCTGTTGGTTCTTCGGGACCGGAGAAGGAAAAGGATGGAACTGAATGGTTAGTCTTATCATCGTCATCATCGTCAGGAACATTGATTATTGGAACGCTAGGCTTGGAGGAACTATCATCGGGAAAATTGATAGAAGGAATGCTTTTCGGGGCGGGCGTAGAATCATCAGAGAAGGAGAAAACAGGAACAGGAGGCATTGCTTTTGTCTCTGGTTTTTTCCTGTCTTCAAAAGATCTGGTGGACATTGTGGGTAGCGGCTTACTCTGCAGTTGTGCAGGAACTGCAGGTAAACGCCGGCTACCGGATGTCGGTGCATCGTCGAAGGAGAACGTAGGAATAGGAGGCGGCGTCTGGTTTTTAACCGGTGGTGCTTCAATTACTGGAGAAGATTGCTTTGGTGGCACTTGCGGTTCACCAATGATGTTGGTAGTTGGTGGCTCAGGGAGTGCCTTTGATAAGTCCGTAGGAAGCGCTGGGAGCGAGCGCCCAGGAGTTCCAACGCTCGAAAGCATACGGGAGACTGTTGGCTGGTTCATTTGGCCAGATGGCCCAAAATTCCCATGGAACTGTCTATTAAAATGATTTTGCGGCCCCGGTCGATGTTGGCTATGGGTTGGCGGAGGCGGCCCGGCTTGGAAATGCCGCATCGGCTGCATTTGCCCATGGCCTATGTTCGTGCTCACCGAGTGCCTATGCTGAGGTGGTGCGTAATTTTGGGTCGCGACATAGGCGGCCATTATGGGTGGTTGAGCGGGCTGGTGGATGTTCCCAAGGCTGGAGTGCCGCCCATGTGCATTATTACTATTCATATGGGACGGAATCGCTCCAGCATGTGGAGCAGGCGAAGGGCATACTGGAGGAGCTATTACAGACTCAGAGCCCGTACGGGTTCTCATGAATGCTGGCCTAGAAGCTGTTGAAGGCAACGATCCTGGTTGGGCTGGCGGCCTGTAGGGCTTATACTGTCGTGGCTCGTAAGATTTTTTTATACCAGCAGCAGCAGATGTGGGATCCTGAGACTTGCCGACAGGAAGACTATTAGTCCTATTGAAAGCGAACTGAGAAGACCCAGGCTCGGATTGCGCCTCGTTCCTCTCTTGAAACTCTTCCATACTGATGTTTGGGAAGGCAGGTTTTGGAGCAGCAGCCCAGGGATCTGCTTTCATTTGCAGCTCGGAAATCTTGCTCGCAATCTTTGATACTTCGGCCGAAGGAACGACAGCGTTTGGATTCCCTTGTTGGACGTTATACCCGGCGTCGCCCTTCCCGTCATCCAAAGTCATCTCCGCGACAAGTTTATCATCCTCAACGATCATAACCTTCGTAGGAGGCGTCGGCGGTGCAACTGAAGAGAATGTTGGAACCCCTCGATCCCCAAACTTCGGTCTCTTTTCCAATTCAGGTGGAGTCGAACTTGGAGTAGGCGGGGCATTAACCTGGTATTGACCGATCTTGTTGGTATTGGTAATCGACACAGGGGGCTCCGGCATCTGTGATTGATGTATAGCTAGAGTATGTTTAATATCGACCGGAAGACTTCTGGTAATTTTAAGAGGCGCAGGCGAGTCCGGTTTCGGGTCATCTCTGTATGAATCTAAGATATCATTCACGTCTCCGGAAGTGCCATCTCCTCTTTCGTCGATGGGTGAGTCGAGTAGAATGCTTACGGCCTCAATCTCTTGGCTGATGTCGTTTTGCAATTTGATAATCGAGTCCTCCAAAGATTCTTCGAGTGGTATGTCGGAATCCGAGTCTGTTCGATTTTCCTTTTCGTCTGCCTTTGCTTGTATCACCGTCGAAGGTTTCTTCTCCTCGATCTTTTCAATATTACTCGTGCTTTCCGGTTCCTCGACTATCCGCGGCTGAGGTGCTTGCCTACTCCCACCAAAAGGCGACGAAGGTTTCCCTGAACTATCTCCAATGATCCAACCATTCCTAGTTCTGACCGTTCCCTTTGACTTCTGAATATCCCTTACACCCCCTCCATAGCGTCGAAATGCCGAGACTGGAGAATCGGTCTGAACTCTAGCAATTGACTCCGGTATTGGCTCTCCCTGTTCCTGGGGTTCAGCCGGTGGGTCATTGAAGGTCATCGAGAGTCGTTTTGCAGGAAGTTCAAAGTTCGGCCTTGGGCGAGGTTGTCGGTTTTGTTTGACATCGTTCATGTACTTGTCTAGGATATGCAAGCCATCGGGTTAGTATCAATTGTTCTGGTGACTACCGGCAATTTCCATGCATATGAGCGATACATACCCAACTGCTCCTTTGTCATGAACGAGGGGCGCACCCGATCCATCCTAGCAATGTTCGACTTCTAATTATCTAAAAGATACCTAGATGATCAAAGTATACTTCGGACGACGATAAAAGACCGATCGATATATGTGGAAGTCGGTTAACGATTAGGACAAAAAAGAATGGTAGTCGAACTGTGGGGGGCTGAAGAATATTCTGATATTCAGACTGGAATGCAATGGCAGGTTCCAGGGATTAACTATCAATAACGAAAGGGGATCGAAAGAATTGAAGACTGATTGCTGGGGTAGGGTAATTAGTAGACCAGATACTAGATACCTGTAGATACACGTAGTGGGTTTTTTAGTCTCGAGAAGTACTCAAGTACCTTGCGGACCTTTGATATTAGAACTGGGGGCCGGGTACCTTTAATATGTTGGAGGCTGACGTCGGGGTTTGGCGCCGACGCTAGGATTATGTGTTGTTGGTGGTAAACAATTAGCTCCTTTGGATGGTTGCCCGGACACAACCAAACAAAACCATCAGCAAACACCACACTTAACCCTTCACGACCATACCACTTCCCGAACCTATTGTCGCCTCTTGTCCGACAGTGGGAAAACACGCCAGGGGCTCCGACTAAGTATCTCTAGCCATCGAACCCAGGCGGGCCGTAGCGTCAGACGTCAGGGGATAACGACTTCTTTTTTTTTTTTCTTTTTTCATATATATATATATATATATATATTTTCTCATAACAGGGGCATTGAGGGCGACGGAGCAGGCTGCCTGGCTAGTATTTCTCCGTATGTGTGGGATCCTCTTTGAGCTCTCACAGGCTGATAACTTAACGACATCCTCGGTATCGGACGATCTTGTTAAAGATGTTGCAAGGAGAGGTCCGGATTCACTCGAGTCGGTGGAACTCACCGTTGGTTCCTCACGGTTAAAATTTACATCTTCGGTGCTGTCGCTACGTGGGACAGCTGTTGTTCCTCAGCCACTATTCTCGAACCCGGGTACAGCAGAAAAACAGGATGACGCGCCAGAGTATGTGCTTTGTTGGAATGGTGAAGCGTGGCGCTTCGATGGGCAGGAATTTGGATCCGACGAGAACGACACAGAGCTCATATTTGCCCAGTTGAGCTCGTGCAATGGTGAAGTTCAAGATGTCTTACAGAAAATTGAAGGACCTTTCGCTTTTGTGTTCTACGATGGGCCGTCGAAAAGGGTATGGTTTGGGAGGGATTGGCTTGGGAGAAGATCTTTGTTACGAAGGAAGCCCGTGAGCGGTGATGGGAATGTTGCTATTTGTAGTATAGCAGATCCCCGAACCACCTCGCAATGGGAGGAGATCGAAGCGGATGGCTTCTATTACATTGACCTTCGAACGGATACTGGTCCACGGCGCATACACAGGGTCCCGTTCGTTTCGGATACGACGGGGTCTCTGTCGATGAAGCTACCGATACCCCAACTGTGCAAGCACATACCACCCGCGGACCCACCAGCTCTGAGCCTGGAGTCACCACCGGTTAGCCGTCTCTACGATCTGCTATACGATAGTCTACGACTCCGAGTACAGAATGTACCTCTGCACTCGATACCGCTGGTGCCTGGTCATGAAGGGAAACTACGGCCTTCGAAAGTCGGTATTTTGTTCTCCGGTGGAGTGGATTGTACTATGTTAGCGAGGATTGTGCATGACATTCTTCCTTTTGAGGAGCCCATTGAGTTACTCAACGTTGCCTTTGAGAACAAAAGAGTTCTCAACGCTGCATTCGCCGAAGCTAGGAAGGTTAAGAGGTCGAAGGCTTCCACGCCAGCTACAAATGGTGCAGAATCGGAGTGCAATGCGTTGGAAGACGTAGATACCATTTCCACCCTTAATAGTATCTACGACGTTTGCCCAGACCGCCAAACCGGACGGAAATCGTGGAGCGAACTACAAATTGTCTGTCCGACTAGAGATTGGAGGTTCAGGGAAATAAATGTGCCCTATGAAGAGGTTGTAGAGCACAAACGGGCCGTGATTGCCCTTCTCCACCCTCATGACACAGAAATGGACCTTTCTATTGGCCTTGCGTTTTACTTTGCCTCACGCCCGCTTGAAACTGATTCCCCGAGAATCTTACTGTCGGGGTTAGGCGCGGATGAACTGTTTGGCGGCTATGCGCGACATGGGACGGCCTTCAACCGAGCCGGATACCCAGGTTTGATTGACGAATTGGAACTCGATCTTACTCGTCTGGGGAGACGGAATTTGGGCCGTGACGACAGGATCATTGCGAACTGGAGTCGAGAGGCAAGGTTTCCTTTCCTCGATGAACGTTTATTGCAAGAGGTCATATCTTGGCCTGTGACCGACAAGTGTGGATTCGGTGCCGTTCAATCGGACGAAGAGTGGAGTGCGCTTGGCAATGAGAAACAAGTTTTGAGGTTGTTGGCTTGGAAACTGGGGATGAAGGGAGTGGCTGGCGAGAAGAAACGAGCGGTAAGGCCTTTAAAGTGCACGGAGACCTGCATTTAGCGATCGCTTACGGACTGTTTGATGTTTACAGATACAATTCGGGGCAAGGACTGCAAAGATGGAAGCTAGAAGCGGGGGAAAGGTTAAAGGGACGCAGAAGATTTCCGTAGCTCCGGGATAGGGATGGTCGAATTTTGGTATATCGAAGCAAGAGTTTTCGAATTGTTAAAGGTTAGTGCGTGTTGGACTTTCCTTAGTTGAGAAATATTACATTGCCCCCGATGATGAGGCGGCTCCGTCGACAGACGGGTGCTACCATTTCAGATACTGCTGAAGTTGCTTTTATGCCTGGCAAACGGCTGTTGCTTGAGGACGCTTCCACCCAACCCGGCTACGGAAGCACTGCAATAAACGGCGGGCGTTTCCGATCAGTTAGGGGGACGAAAGACGAGAGTGACATGTCGGAAGTGCGTAAAAGATAATGTTGATGCAAGCAAGGCAATTCTGAGGGGGTCAATTTGCATTTTATGTTTCAAGTTGGTTTTCTGTCCGTATATGCTTGTCAGATACTGATGCATGATAGGGAAAGCACTCTCAGGCCCGTTCTCGGTAAAACTAACGTCAAATGCAAGCAATTCCCACACCATGTCCATGTCATGCCGTGCCGTATACCCTGTGTACCGTCACTGTCAGTCGGTTGGTGCTTGTGATACTGTGCGACAATGCGAGGATGTATAAAGTATTCTAACGGTATGTTATATATGTGCGTTGTTAATAGGTTTAACTTGTTGGATGTGTGCGAATGATGTATTTAGCTGGAGTTAAGTTTGCCCCAATGAACGGCATTGCCTCGAACAGGCCTAGTACTGGTATGCTAGTCTGCAGGTATCCTGAAAGATAACAAACAATGGTATCTGCAAGGACGGCCAGCTGACCCGAGTCGAGAACTTGGAAATGGACCTTGCATCACAAGCGTTGGTTCGAGGTCACGAAAGATCATGTCTTGGAATGCTTAACTAATGAGCTAACGGTGGCAGTGCAGTCCCAAAACTGCAAGCAACATGCATCTCCGGAGCTTCCTTGATCGGGGCTAAACGGAATTTCGATTAGTTAGAGCTCCAGAGGACGCTACTTACCCGAGGCTCTGCCAGTGGGTCGCTTACCATTGCTCGCAATGATGCGCCAGCAGTTCTGTTTTTGAACAGCATCGATTTGCCCTGTAAAATCTGCGATCGAGGCAGCAAATGCAATGGCATTTCTGGTCGAACGTGCTACGTACAACATCAGGTATTCTATGCAATCTATCCAATCGACTTGTGCAATGATGGTCATACAGACGAGATGAAGGACAAACCAGGCCAGGTCGGATGCTGCAGGTTAATGTATATTTCGTCACAATCACGTTTCGGAGCAGCGCCGTTTAATAGCAATTAATGCCCAAAGTGCTGCGGGTTTGGTGGTATTTTTTGAATTCTGCCATGAAACCGACCTCCTGTCGAAAATTTTCATCCCCTTGTGGTTGACATATCTCCTTCTTGGCTCGCTCCATAAAACATAAAACTTGCAGTTGACCCGACCGACTTCTCCTATATTCGGAGCTTCCCTTTTTTTTACTTTTACTTTTTCTTTCCTCCTTTCTTCCTTCCCCGACTTTTTGTTTTTATAACTCTTCCGTGTATCTTCTCTTTCTCTCTTTTTCACGAATCCGATCTTTTCGAACTTCACTCACTTACGTTACTTCAGGACTTACATAACGTCAACAGACATAGCCTGCGTTCTGAATCACTTGGGCATTTGCGCCTGAACTTCCAGTCCAGTTATTACATATTCCCTCCTTTGCCACAGGACTATAACTTTCTTAGTCATAAGGAGCGCTCCTAGCTCTAAATATTCCCTGCAACCTTTTGGCAAAGCCCAGGTTCAGGTCCCTTGGCATGCTTTAATACCGCGCCTGCCTTTGCCTAGATCATTCGAAATTCACGTCGTTTGGAACCGATACGTTCGCAGCAGACGATACAGATACACGTAGACTCTTTTTTCTCTCTACCGGCCGAGCCAAGACGTATTGCATCGGTAGACTATCTAAGGACGATACGTATTTCTGGATCTAAAGAAAGAACAGAATTTAATTCTCGCACCCCTTTCAAAAATTTTTCTGGTCCACCGGCTTTATATCCGACTGGGTGTGTCCTCGGATTTTAAGAGGAAAAAAAAAGGAAAGAAGAGAAAACCATCTCGCCGACTGTGCAGCAAGCAGTATATATTTTTCCAACGCAAGTGTTTCAGTACAGCTCTTGCCAACTTTGATCCTCCAAAGTCCATCTTCCAGCAAGCCTATATTTATATTTATATCCGCACAATTCCCCCTCTTGGACAAGAATAACGTGGATCTCACGGACCTGGTCGATGTCAGTTCCTCGCAATATCTTCGTGATGAGTAGATATCCTTCGAGTTTCTGCTGCTTTGTATAAAACAAAAAGAATAATTTCCGGAACCATTGATTTTGGCTTTCGGGAACTATCCTTGCCTCCCTTCGTCGCTTCAATACCAACCGGCCGATACGAAAATTCCAGTTTTAAAAAAAAATATATATATAAAATAAAAAATAAAGAAAGAGCCTGCAATCATGGCCACTTCGCATCCAATAACGACATTACCTAATATGCCGGTTCTACAGCTCGAGAGGCCGACATCGTCGGCGTTATTGACGTCGCTGCATTACCTGTTCCCCGTGTTCTTGCTCTTCTTCTTCATAATCTTTTTGGCGACATGGTCAATTTACACCTCGGAAACGGTGGATCCGACAAAGGAGTCCATACTGTTCGCACGACGCAAGAGTTCGATTAGTAAACCCAATATACCATCCGGCCACGAGCTTCAGAGGTTGCCGAATAAGCCACTTCTAAGTTCGTTTGCGCGGTCCATGTTTCATTGGGCGCTCGTCGGCCTCACTCTTACATATGTAAGTTTTCTTTCCCCGTTTTCTTTCATTTGGCAAAGAGAGAACGGATGAATTAATGAGAATTATTTAGATATTCGATGCTGCGAATTTGATTCTTCATGCGTTGGCGAAGAAAGGCTGGTGGGCTGGTCAGGACACGGTTGTAAGTTGATCTCCGTTGATAGAGATGGTTTCTCTTCTTTATGCTAACTTGTATGGCGAAAAGATCTATACTACGTCACTGATATTCCTTTCGATCACCCTTCTCGCTAGTCAATTGGAGAGCAAATACTACCCTGTAATGCCCCATGCGACCTCATGGCTCATGATTCTCTGCGCCGAAATCACCATCCTAATCGAAGACTCCTCGCTACACACCCGATTTTCGGAATGGGATAAATGGCAGGTAGCTCTGGCCGCCGTGGCCGGGTTCAGGATCGTATGGCTCGCTGGCATGGTGATGGTTTGGTTCCTACTCTATGCTCGAGAGAAGCGAAAGCGGATTCAGCTGGAGAGCGATAGTGGTTCTAGCTCTGAAACCTCTTCGTTATTGGGATCGGATGATAGCAATGTTGAGTATGGAGCTACGACACCGCAGCCGGGTGCTAGTAATAGCACCTCTGCGCCGGTTAATAAGCGACCCGGTTGGGCTCGGAGGGATAAGAATCCCGAGGGCTCGTGGTGGGAGTATCTTAAGGGGTATAAAATGCTGTTTCCGTATTTGTGGCCAAGCAAGGATCGAAAGCTCCAGCTTGTTATGGCGATTTGTATCTTGATCGTTTTGATCCAGAGATGGATTAACGTGAAGGTTCCGGATCAGTTGGGCCGTATCACCAAGATTCTTGGTAATGATAATGCCGAAGAACGTAAGTCGGAACTCTCTACGATCTTTTATCGGTTTCATACTAACGGCTGGTCTTGCAGGACGAATTCCGTGGTTCGATATTTTCTTGTACCTCATTTTCCGCTTCCTACAAGGCAACATGGGTCTCCTGGGTGGGATAAGATCCATCCTCTGGGTTCCAATCAGCCAATACTCCTACAGATCGATCTCCCAGGCCGCCTTCGAGCACGTTCACTCTCTTTCGCTTGATTTCCACTTGGGGAAGAAGACCGGCGAGGTATTGTCAGCCCTGTCGAAAGGCGCGGCGATCAATAACTTTTTGGAAATGGTGACATTCCAAGTGCTACCGATGTTGCTGGATCTGGGTATCGCTGTGGTCTATTTCTTGACAAACTATGATGCGTACTATGCTTTGATTCTTATCATTGTCACCGGGGCCTATCTTTACGTAACTGTGAGAATGGCCAGGTGGAGATCTGATATCCGTCGAACCATGGTGAATAAGTCGCGAGAAGAAGATGCGGTCAAGTAAGTCTATTCCAATCTTGTACGTCGTAAATCAGGACTAACCGAAGCGTAGGAACGACTCGATGATTGCGTACGAGACCGTGAAATACTTCAACGCCGAAGCATACGAGTTCAACCGGTACAGGGATGCCGTAAAAGGCTTCCAGCACGCCGAATACCGTGTCTTGACATCTTTGAACATCATGAACGTAACCCAAAACCTTATGTTCACCTTGGGTCTCGTCGCCGCCTGCTATCTGTGTGCGTACCAAGTCACAACCGGTCAAGCCGACGTTGGTAAATTCGTCACGCTCTTAACCTACTTGGCACAGCTACAGGGACCCCTCAACTTCTTTGGCACGTTCTACCGAAGCATCCAAAGCTCCATGATCAACTCCGAGCGAATGCTTGAGCTATTCCGAGAAAAGCCAACCGTCGTCGACGAGCCACAGGCCAAGCGACTGGACCGTACAGACGGCCACCTGGCCTTCGAAAACGTTCATTTCGCCTACGATGAGCGAAAGCCCGCGCTTCGCGGGTTAAACTTCGAAGCGGCACCGGGCACCACAACAGCATTTGTCGGCGAAAGCGGTGGGGGAAAGACCACCATTTTGCGACTAATCTTCAGGTTTTATAACGCATCCATGGGATCTGTTAAAATTGACGGACGGGATGTGAGAGATTTTACGATCGAGAGCCTCAGAGAGAAGATTGGTGTTGTTCCCCAGGATACCGTCTTGTTCAATGAAACTTTGATGTATAATCTGAAATACGCCAACCCTAGTGCTACCGATGAAGATGTTTATCGGGCCTGCCAGGCTGCTAGTATTCATGAAAAGATCCTTACTTTCCCGGATGGGTATAATACCAAGGTGGGAGAGAGAGGATTGCGCTTGTCAGGCGGAGAGAAGCAGAGGGTCAGTATGCCTCCAACACCACCAACTAGGCTTCATCACTAACAGAGCATAGGTTGCAATCGCTCGTACTATCATCAAGAACCCCAAGATCATTCTCTTGGATGAGGCTACCGCGTCGCTGGACACAGAGACCGAGCAGCACATCCAATCCGCCCTAAGAGAACTCACCGCCGGCCGAACCACCCTCGTCATTGCGTAAGTCCTTCGTAACCTCCCGTAGCACTCCAATCCACTAACGATTCATATCCAGCCACCGCCTCTCCACGATCACAAACGCCAACCAAATCGTCGTCGTAGCCAACGGCCGCGTCGCCGAAGTGGGCACGCACGACCAACTCCTCACCCTCAGAGGCAAGTACTCGACGATGTGGTACCGCCAAATCCGCGCAGAAGAGAAGATGAAGAAACTTCAGGCCGTTCAGGATGAGGATCCATATTCCGGTGGTGAGAACACACCGGGTACTAGGACACCGCTTATTACCGTATCGGATACCGAGCTGGATGACAGTCATCCTGGTCCTGTTATCGCTACGAGTGGGGTTCCCATCCCGCCCAGTGGTGCGGCCGAAGGTCCAAAGTCTGGCGTTGGAAGCGACGATCCTCCTAGGTCTCTGTAATAAGGGATCTTGGTGCGGGTCTGCTTGCATACGTAAAATCCCTCGACGATGATGATGGCGTTCTGAAGGAATGAAATGACCGGCTTAGAGAAATACTAGACTGGGAAGAACTCTCCCTTTTTTTTTGTCCGCCATCACCGTCACCGTCATCATTTGGAGTAACATCCAAATCCTCCACGAAACTAATACTTCTGCACATGAAAATCCCTCCACTCCTACCGTCTTTGACCTTTCTTCTCCTTCTTTTTTCTTGTTATTCTATTTGATGCCTTAGTAACGACCGACTGGTACACAAAAAGTCCTGTTGATTTCTTTTCATCCCCACGTTGTCGACTTCCATGCCCTTTTTAGCAAGCGTTGCCTTTTGTCTTTTGTTCTCGACGAAGAGCTGGTGGCGGAAAACAACTTGGTACGCGATAATGTTAATCTGTAGTATAAAAATATTTGTTTCCTTTGCTTCTTCCCTTTTTATTCTTTGGTCTTTTGGTCTTGTTTCCCTTTCCCTTTGGACTTGTTTCGGCCCTTCCTGTTTCTTTCTTTCCTTCGGTAGTAGAAGACTTTTCTATTTTTCAATTTATATACACTCTATTCCTTATATGTGATTGTCTCCTTGGATTTCATTATATTTTAAAAAACTTCTTCCTTTAAAGGTTTCCTTTAATTCCGTATGATATCCACCAGGTTGGTACACAAACGGCTTATGCGGTGGGCGGTGGCTAATTGTCCTTTTTACCTTTTTGCATTTCTTTGACAATCTCTCAAATATTTCCTAAAAATAATGTAATTATCTCGTGCCTACATTTTAATGAAGCCTGAAATTCAAAAGCTAATAATAGCAGATGCAGCGGGGGTTGGACGGACAAAGCGTAGTCACAAGACCACGCATCACGCTTTTCCCACACACGCGAATTTCGAATATCAAACAGAAGGCTACTTCGAAAAAGCAACCTTCCGCGTCCAATCCACCACCACCACCCCTTCCCTCTCGAGAACCAACCAAGCCCGCCAAACCCTCGACGGAAAAAAGAATACCTCCTCTACGACGCCAAAGATGCACACTTCCTGTTCTTTAGCTTTAATCTCAAGATATACGATATATTCTCTCCTGGGTTTACGGGTCCCTCCTTAGCTCCTTTTCCTCCGCCGATTTATACCAACGTTACGACGATAAACACAGCTTAATCTGCAAGGCTATTCTAATGTCAACCACCCCACTCCCCTCTCCGGTACACTTTATACAAAATGTGCATCATTTACCCGCGGGATGTAAAGTCCGGGTGTTGGGATTGTATGTTCCCTTCTATTCCCTCTACCTACGGACACAGAGGCTAATGTGGATTTTGAAATAGTATACAATCCTACGACCCAGATACGGGAATAATGACGCTTCATCATCAGCCAACTATCGATGTTCCGTTACCACGGGTGCAGAATGGTCAAAGATCAAGGAAGAGACCGGGGGGTACGCTTAGGAACGAGAAGGTGGTTAACGGCGTGGCTGGTGGTTCGATGGGGGGTAGACGGGGACTTCCACAGCAAGCTATAAGTTCATCTCATAAAGTGGTCGTTGTGAATGGAAACACGGAAAGGAGGCGTATGGGTGGCTCCAGCGTAACCCAGGGCACGGGATCTTCGAAGATGGGCAATGGCGGTAGCTCTACGATATCAAACGGCCCAGGGAACGGTATATCCCGCGGTGTCAAACCCCCAGCAGCAGCACAACCGCCACCACCGACAAAACCCACCCCACAACGACCATCCGACCCCCCCTAACCCCCACCAAAAACCGCATAATCCACCTCCACCACCCCTCCCCGCCTCCGCTCTCCCCGATCAAACCCCTCACCTCAGCCTCCAAAGCCGCGGTAGCAGCACTAGAATCCATCGGCCTTTCCAATAAACGCCCACTACTACCCCGTCCCAAACCCTCAACGACGGTCACAATCCCCCCATCTCCACCACCACCACCCCCCCCAACAAGGACGGTCACAATCCTCCCTCCGCAAGCGCCAAAACCCACAAACCCCCCGAAGTATACGTTACTCGTATCAGTTGATTTAACGCTCAAAAACTCGTCTTCGGAACCTTCAAGTCCGCTACCGCCAATAGTGGAGGGTACGTGGGTTAATGTCATTGGATATAAACGAAGAGATGGGGTTGTAGATGCTATTTCTATATTTAATGTTAAGGGAAAACTTGATGTTGAGGCTTATGAGAGGGCTATCGTGGGGCTGGTGAGGGTGAGGGAGAAAGTTGAGTGGGAGGTTAAAGAGGGGGTTGCGAAGGGGATGGGGTTGCAGGGTGGGGAGTGGGATTGATGGGATTGTTTATTTTAGCATTGCGAAGGGGTTGGCGTTTTTGGATGCTTTTTGGGGTTACGATAATGGGCGTTTTGGGGGGTGTGATACCTGTTTTTGGATAAATCTCGATTTGAACAACGTCGATACGAAGCTATAAAGGGCAGATGTAGTATCATTAACGATATCTTTAGATGAAATACAAACCGGGGGCTCCCGGTGGTACTTAAATATACATACACACTACCGTACTGGGACAACCGAATAGCTACACTATCTAATCGAGTAATACACCAAAAGACTCGCCCGCCAAATAACAAAATGATACCCTCAAACCAAAGTACTTGATTAAAAGCGTTCGATGATTAACAACCCTCAAACTCCTCCTCGGCTGCAACAACATCCCCCAAAACGTCGGTTCAACCCTTCCATCAAATCATTTTTACCCCCTCCCCTCCGAATTAACAGCCGAATAGTATCGCCCCCAGCAAGCCCAGCCCGTACTACTAGCCATCGAAAATGGTCTTCCGTCTCCATTTGCATATCCTTGAGAATCCCGTTGTTGTTGTTCTTCGTAGGATTTTCTTAATTCTTTGAGGCGGTGTTTATACCATAGGTACGGTGGGGATAAAAGGATCGTGATGATGAATGCTACCGCGATTCCCGTCTCAAACATACATCTGTAAACGAAACCTCCTTCTGCATCGAATGACAAACGACACATCCCGCCCGGTATTGGCAGGGAGGATGGGAGTCGCACGGCGAGGGTGATCGTTCCCTTGTCATGTATGTACATTCTAACCTTCTGTTCCAAGATGTATCCAATAAACTCTTGTAATCCAAATCGAATGCCTTGGATCAAATGTATGAAAAAAAGAAGGGAGGCGCGAATAGCCCGTAGGTTAAAAAAGGTCATGCATTTTCTTCACTTTCTAGATTGTTGCTATTGTGGAAAAGGTCGATATATAAATCTTCCTTTTGGGTAAAAGAAAAGAGGCTTTCTCATCACAAGAATCGAATCAATCGAACTGCTTTTAGGGTTTTCCGGAATCCCATGCGAAAAATCAAAAGAAGCCTAAAATTTATGGCATTTCGCCTAGGTAACCAACGGTCAATAACCTGGAACTGAATCCAGATCGAAACGGTGTCTCAAATGTGGTAAACATCGAAAACAGCGCCTAGAACGACACTTGACGTCAAGGAAAGCAGGAAGTGAATATGTTATTGGTTCGCCGTTCAGAAAGTGGGTGGTCTGTACACGAAATATCTAGGCTGATTCTCCGGATCTTTTTTCACGCGGGCGGTAGAAAGCCACCGTAAAGCACCGCCTGGACCACCTGATACCCCCAAAAGAACCGTACCGCAGGCCGAACCCAACTTGCTTCAGCGCTCGAAACTTCGCCTGTGGTTTTGCCACCTTCGTTCGATTTAGATGAACCTTTAGATTCGGTTACTTTGGTTCCTGTTGTCGCTGTCTGGAAAAGAGCCGCGGCTGCGACGATGTACCACATAGGTAATCCGCTACTCAACCTAACGATAATCTGTACGTGGTAATTTGTGACGGCTAGAGTGGCTAATAAGAGCTGCGGCAGGGTTAATCTGAATAAAAGGTCTTTGTTTGTGTGTTTGAGGTCGAGGGAGTAAAGACGGGTTGAGGTGGGAGGTTGAACGGATATGATGTTTAGTGAGGTTTTGAATAAGACGTATAGCGTCGGTGCTGCGAGGAGGAAGAGTGGGATGTTTCCTGGTGTCCAGTATTTTAGAAGGCCGACGCCCCTATAAATGGATTAGCGTGATGTCGAGAAAATATCTCCTCCCTTTGCGACGTCCGGGTACGAGACCATGTCTATATTCAGAGGTTTAGACATACCAGTAATGGCTCTGCACAAAACTATAGATCGATGGTAATGTCTTCGAGCACCACATCCTTTGTATCGAAGGTTCCTTAGTACAGTACTCTAACCATCCTTGATACTGTCTCCAAACCATCGGTATCCCAACCAAAGCCCCAGAAACTCCACTGATGAGGAACAACCGAATGTTCGCCGCAGTGTTAGTCCCCGAAATCAACCTCCAAAAGGACTGCGAAACCTCAAAAACGAAGAGTACTCCATTAATAACCCCATTCGAACGAAAGAGACTAGAAACTCCAAACAACAGGCCCGAAAGTAACAAAGAGGCTTCATTGATCAGCCCGTGCTGGCCGTCAAAAGCCGTATTCTTAACCGCATAACTATAAAGCCAGTATCCCAAAAACGATAGAACCGAAAACACCGACTCATTGTACGGCGCGACGAGGAATATTCCGGCGGGAGAAAGAATATGCAAGGTCGCAGCGACGAATGCAACTACCTTCGGGGTTTCCCCACTGCCAAGGGTTGAAGTCCCCTTCGGTCGAGCCGTCTCGAACAAAACCGTTGTCAGGTGGTATAGTACGACCGCAGAGACAAGATGAGATCCACATGAGCATAATGATAGAAATAGGATCTGAGACGAAGGACTCATCTCATAGCCTCCAAAAAGGCTTAGAATCCATTGAAACCCTAAAAAAAGCTTTAATAAACGGAAGGAGATAGAGGAACAAGGAAGAACAAATTCCCGTTGGGAAAGAGGGGGGTAATGCATACCATGTACCAAATACGACTGTCCGACTCCAAACGCCCACTCTTGTTCCCAACGATGTCCATTCTTCGCTATACTCGCGAAATAAATGGCATCCCACCGTGTCAACGCCGCAAGTAGCCTCTCAACGAAATTTGTCGTAATATATCCACCTTTGCCAATAAGATTGCCATCCCCAGTTACGTGCGTCGAACTGGTATCATAACCTAGCGGTGAAAACGACGGGAACAAAAACGTCGTAGACCAGGCTAAAAGTAACAGTGATAATGTCCGTATCACGTAGATAATGCATAGAGACCTGACGGCGCCCGCGGGGCCCTCAGGCGGTGTTAAGAGAGCCATCAACCGGTCCAGGATGTCGGGATGCCGGTAAATTTATTCAATTGGAAAAAAGGGAGGACGGGGAGAGCACACTCCGATACCGATGCCGATTTTCCCGGTGCCGATTTTCCGATACCGACTTCAATGGCATGCCGAATCGGGGGCAATTGATTGGGGTTCTCGGACCGTCGACGCGACTCCGAAGCAATGTGGGAATTACAATTGATAATAATATTCGTGCATTTCGTTCATTGTTGCATTGTTGGCTTTTGGCGAGAGAAGTATAGGGGAATGGTGGAAAGCTTGGCAATTCAACACAGTTTCATGTTGTAAAGTTGGTTTAGGTTGGTTTAAACTCTCCGTGAAAGTCTCCCCAAGCGCTGCAAGCTCGAGCTCACCGTTCTCGGATTATTAATATTTTACAGATTTACAATCACAGATATAGACGGTGAATTAAACGATGCCGAGGTAAAACGTTGATCTAACGTTATAACATGAAAGGGAAAGCCGCCCAAAAATGCGAAGTGCGAAGGTTTAAGGACAAAGGTTGCCCCGGCTGGACCATTAGCTCGAGATTTAGCGAAGAGGCTTTCCTGATCTGCCGCCAACCTCAACAGGACCTTGCAGCAACCCATTCGGCTGAGCCGAGAGGGCCGTTTCTCACAGTGAGCGGCGAACAAGATTTTGGGGGGGTTTTACATTGTGTGGGCCCGAACTTGCGCTCTTGGATGGGGGGTTTGCAGGTCACGTTACCGGTCGGTCGAACCGAGAGAGTGACGCCCGTTTCCCCAGATCTTTGAGCGTTACATGTACCTTAAACGTTTTAGGACTAATGGAAGGAATTATATGACCACGTCTTGATATAACAAACGGAGATGATCGGTCTCCGGCTTGCAGGAGGGGTATCCGAGGGTTATGCACGGCTAAACGGCAGGGAAGAAAGGTTTTGCACGTTTTGAGATATGCATATATGGATATCTGATCGAGTGGTCTATTGAATCACATCACGCAATGGGATCCTTTCGTAATCTGTTAATTACGTTAATCGACAACTTACGGCCGTAGCTAGCTATATAGAGAGCTATCGCTATTGTACATGTGATTAAAGTTTTAATAGTAAGGACTTAGGTTGGTAGACGCACCCGTGCAGCTTTTCCTGGTGGTTCGGCTTCAAGCTTACTTAAGTAACTAGATAGCCGCCCCCCCAAAAAATTTCCAATTAATTGTTTCCGCAAAGGTGGACAACATTCGGACTAGGTCGTACATTTTTTGTGGTACGGTTGTTTTTAATATTGTTTTTTGATAAAATTTATTGTCGACTGGTCCTATTCTACCAATTGGTAGATTTTCCACTATGTTTCACAAGGACGCCGAGAAGTCGAAGGGACCGTATGGTTCCTCGACCAACCCCAGCAGCATCGAATTGGGGACACAGCGTCCAGTAAACGATGTCGATACGGATGTTGAGTTACAGGGGGGAGAATCGGATATGCCTCCTTTGGATGCGGAAGTTCCACCTGCACCTCTCGATTGGGATCATCCGGACGACGAGAAGAATCCAAGGAATTGGCCGTTCATTGATCGAGTATTCCAAACTATCCCGCCCGCACTTTTTAGTTTCGTGGTGTAAGTCAATTGTTCAAATTTCGATGTCGGGAGGGGATTTTATACTCACGAGTCGAGTAGTACGCTAGCATCGCCGATTTATACTACGGCGACACAACAGATTCAAGATGAATTCAATGTTTCTTTCGAAGTGGCGCTTGTGCCGCTAACTACCCATACTCTGGGGTTTGCATTGGGACCGATGCTTGCCGGTGAGTAATAACTTAGAATACCATATCATGCTGAATCCTAATTTCGAATTTCGACATTCTTCAGCCCCATTGAGTGAGATGTTTGGCAGAAAATATGTCTACCTTATCAGTTTCGCGCTCTTTTTGCTGTTCACGATGGCATCCGGGTTGGCGCCTAACGTGACTGCCCTGTGCGTATTCAGGTAAGTTTTTATGATTTGCTGTCTCGGAAATAGTGGTTGTTGACAAAGATGTAGATTAATTGCTGGGTGCGTGGGTGCGCCAGCCCTTGCCGTGGGCGCTGGAACAATAAGTGATATTTGGGATACACATAAGGTATGATTGATTTGCGCTAAAGCTTCGACACTGGGGAAGATAGTAATAACTTGAATTATCCGAAATAGGATGGTGGGTTGGCCGCAATGTTCTTCATCATGGTAAGACGAAATCTAAGTACCAAACTTTACCAGTTACACAAATTAACACCCCCCTAGTCTCCATTCCTGGGCTCTTCTCTCGGACCTGTCTTCGGCGGCCTCATCAGCTACCACCGTACCTGGCGCTGGACAATGTGGCTTGTCCTCCTCATCGGCGGCCCCATGTTCCTTTGGTTCATCCCTTTCATGAAAGAAACGTACAAACCCGCAATCCTCAAAAAGCGAGCCATAGAACGAGGCCAGAAACTGCCCCCGAAACCCAGCGGTGCCGAGGCGATCAAGAAGGTCCTCCTGGTAACCCTCTTCCGCCCGGTACACATGTTATTCACCGAGCCCATCGTCATCGCTCTATCGCTATACACCGCCTTCATCTTCGGTGTACTCTTCCTCTTCTTCGCCGCTATCCCATATTCCTTCGGCACGCAATACCACTTTGACAGGCGACAGAGCGGATTACTCTTCATTAGCAGTGTCATCGGGATCATCCTTGGCTCCATGACATTCGGCGTCATCGACCGCACGGTATATAAGCGAAGATACGAGCACGCTATCGCTAACGGTCAAAAGGTTCCCGTTGAGCTACGGTTAATTGGTGCCATGGTGGGGAGCTTAGCTCTTCCAGTATCGCTATTTTGGTAAGAAAGAACAAACTCTCCTAATGCCACTCGCGAGCTCGTCTATGTACAAAGTACAGAGCAGATCAACGGGACCCCATGTTTTCTAACCACGTGGTACACCATAGGTTCGCATGGACATGTCGAACATCGATTCATTGGATAGTCCCGACTTTATCCATAATCCCCTTCGGGTTCTCGATGATGCTTATCTTCCGTACGTATAATGTATACCCTCTTCGTCTACCTCGGACGAACTGCAAGTCTAGACCCACATTTTCCCTTCTAAAATCAAGAAAAGGGAATAAAATGCAAAATATCCGGATAAGCGGAACTGTATGCTAACACACCTCTTCCCACCCTGTTATAGTCGCATCGGCTACATACCTAGTCGATACATATCAATTTATGGCGGCCGCTAGTGCTCTAGCAGCAAACGGACTTTTGCGCTACGGATTCGGTGCCGTTTTCCCATTGTTTGCTATACAGATGTATACAAACTTAGGGATCGGGATGGCGACCACAGTGTTGGGTATCATTGCCGTGGTGTTGATGGCAGTGCCATTTGTGTTTTATCAGTTCGGAAGGTATTTCAGGGAGAAGTCAGGGTATGATACTCTTAAAGGCTAGAGCCAAATTCGGCCTTGAAAATAAACATGCATGGTATCGTGGACGGAAATCTGTTGACATTTTTCCATGGGTGATGATGAGTTTTGGACCGCAATGTGGTGTAGACGGCCAGGGCAGCGATGCAGCGAGTTCGTGAGGGAATGCGGCATATATTAAAATAAATACCCTGGGCAGATCATATGCGAGATTTTGTTTTGGCTATTTTGGATGTGCGGGCTCAGGACATATGCATCTGGGGGTGCGCTGCTACATAGTTTTCATGATATTGTCCAGTAATGTATAGTATATTGTAATTAATGTCGAATGAAGAATAATTATTAATATTTCATAAACAGTTCACAAATTTGAGGGATAGCAGTTGCTAGCAATGATTCCGACATGAATGTGTTAACATGTTCAGCGCACCGGTGCAAAGTTGACTTTGTTGACCTTGTTGCATTTTACGGAGAAACAGCCTAGCTTCATATGAACTCCTTAATTTCCTGCAAAAGCTGGAGTACGTATAACAGAATTCACAATTCGAAATCGTCGATTCGGGAAGAAACTTACAGTTCTCCGAAGCCACCGAAGCATCTTCCGAATCGATCTGGGCTGGCTGAAATCGATTACCCATTGACCGGGGAGCCGCACTTTTCTGGCGCCACTTCTCTTGGCTTTTGCATTTGAACTTGTCACCGTTTTTCTCAGGCCGCACGGACGGCTCCACCATAAAACCGACGGAACAGGAAAACTGACAAAGCAATTCGGCTCTATTGGTACGTATGTGAATGCTCCAATGAAACAGACTTAGATCTTCAGTATTGAAAATATCCAAAGTTTGGTAAATACCTCGCGGGACACGTTTTTGCCTCTGCGCACGCTCTCGTTCCGGGCTTGGTCGTTCTTTGCTAGTGTTGATAGGCGGGTTTTTAGGGATATCTCACGTTGAAAAAGTGACCAGCTTCAAGGATTATAGAGTGTTAACTGCATATTTTGCCTTAAGCAACAACTACATCCACATCCTGCGTCTTTCTCGTTCTGGACAGGTTATTCAAGACTTGCATATCTGCAAGATACACCTTATATTCTTCCTAATATTGAAAGGAAGCAGACCACATCTCACTGGGAAAAAAAAAAAAAAAAAAAAAAAAAAAAAATTCCAAGACCAATATTAGCCGTCGACGCCGCTACTGTTGAAAGGTATCGGAGTCCTAACATCCCCGTCGATTAGCTTGCCCACGATCAAGAAACCACCATTCGATTAGTCCCGGTTCGTCGGGCCTCGCTCTCGGTGCAGAAGTCCAGTGCCAACGCCTGAATTCGAATTACAGGTGCACTGAAAGTGGGTAGCTCATACCTTCTTTTGAAATTTCTAAACCCATTTCGCACCAGGCCCATGCCGTTCTTCCCGTCCAACTCGACAAAAAGAAACTGTTAACCTGTCGAAATTTTTTGAAGGGTAAGACAAACCCCCCGTGGCTAATAGAAGTGGATCTCGTCAAACTGCAAGCTTATTCGACATGGCTTCAACAGCCGTCAATTACATGTACAAGGCGCTGGCGACCCACTTACCCGGATTTCGGGAAAAAGCGAAGTGAACATGACATCCAAGGAATTTAATGCGCTTTCTTCTTTATTTAAAAAGATCGACAGGCCCGCCTACCTTTTGAAGGGATCTGCGATTTTACATGCAAAATGAGGTATGATTGTCACCTCTCCCACGTCTCCCTTGGGTCGGCCAATATACTCGATAGCCGCCAGGGATATTGCCTTCCCACTTAATATCCCCCAAAGCACCCTCCTCAAAAACTAAACCTGAACTGAACTGACTTTCTCTACCAAATAATGATGATGATACTCCAAAGATCTAGATCCTTTCTCTTCACTATCTCAATAGGAGCGATCCTCATAATTTTCGTTTCAATCCGTACAGGTCTGTTAACTGTCGAAGCTCGCACGAATACGTTCAAGAAATGGGAGGATCTTACGACATCCGAGGCGTTAGAGCGGGTGCGACAACAAAATTCGTATGGATATCAGTATGCGGCGCCCGAAGAGACATTCGATGAGAACGAGTTAAGTGAAAGGGATAGAGATTTATTGGCGAAGTTGGCGAAAGGTAGCACAGCGAGGGATAAGAGGACACAGACGATTGAGAGGCTGTATACTTTGGACAGTGAGGATGCGTGGAATAGACATATCGAAGACTTGGATGACGAAGTATTATTACATCGATCGTAGAGAATGTCGAAAATTGGCACAAACTAATTGTGTTCTCTGAAGGGTCTCCCAGCATTAACGAAGTTTACGCAAAGATATATCTACGAACACCAGCACCCAAAAAGTTGCAAAGACAAGAAATTCATCGTCATGGAAGCTTTCCCCAATGATGCGAGCTTCGGATTAGGTTCGAAGATTATCCAACCGCCGACTAAATTAGATTATACTGACGTCCAACCCTAGGCGCCGTTGTCTTCTCCATCAGCATGAACCTTAACCTAGCACTCCGCTTCAACAGAATCCTTATCTTCAACCCCCAAGACGGTCCGGGCAAACACTTCGTCGACCCTTCATCACACGAACTCTGCGGAAATTCAATGGAATGCTTCTTCGAAAAACTCAGCGGCTGCACAATGGACGATCTAACACCGGACAACCACTTCCTCCTCCCCGCGCGAGAGCTCATAGACCAAGATATCATGAACACGCCGGCCGGAGCAATACCCCAAATCTTTGGAATTGCACTAAAAAGAATGTTCCCAATGATCACACCCGACACATTGAAATATTGGTGGAGAGGTCAATCGATATCATACATCATGCGTTTCAACGCCCGTACAATGGCCGAATTACTTCAAAGACGTCGTGATAAGGCGTTACATAAATCCCTCTCCTTCGATGGCGACGACATAGTCGACGGTTCCAGCGTACCCTTTCCCATGCCCGCGGGGTCAGTAAGCATGCACGTCCGTCATGGAGATAAGGGGATAGAAATGAATCTCAAGAACTTCCAAGAATATATTGATGCGGCGGAGGGGTTTATAGCGCAAAATCCTATGGGCTATAGGAAGATTGCGTTTGTGTCGACAGAGAATCCGGAAGTATTTGAGCAGGCAAAGGACCACTTGCAGAAGGAACATGAGATGTATAGAGTTTTGGATGCGAAGTCACGGACGACGAGTGATTGGGCGTGGACGTGGTATTGGAGTGAAATTCCCAGTATGTATACGATGCAACTAGTATTGGAAGCGAAAGTTTTGGGACGGAGGCCGCTAATACGGGTTTATAGGAGCAAACGTTGGACCCGAGCAGCAATTAGAAACATTCGGAAACCGAACGGATATGACGATTAATTGGTTTTTACAGCTCATGATGGCGATCGAATGTGACATGATGATTGGCACAAGAGGGGTATGTATT
This sequence comes from Arthrobotrys flagrans, assembly GCF_004000055.1. Lineage (NCBI taxonomy): Eukaryota > Fungi > Ascomycota > Orbiliomycetes > Orbiliales > Orbiliaceae > Arthrobotrys > Arthrobotrys flagrans. The sequence continues at coordinate 4,698,797 of NW_027137556.1, forward strand.
TTTCCCTTCTAATTTTGCTTTAGAGAGGTTGAGCACTGACATTTGGGGCTTAGTCCGGGTGGAGCCGTATGCTGGATAATCTTAGATGCGGATGGCTTGGGAAGTGCCAACAGCCGTTTCTCGACGTTGGGGATGTTCAGGACTGGGTAAGTCCTCCGATGCTTGTTAGGCCGTTTGAGTTCATTCATGTACTACGACAATGCTAACAGATGTTTAGGTGTTTTACGGCATGTAATTATTGTATTGCGTAGAAGGGGATGGTTGTAATCCGCACCTGCGAGTCACCAACACTCAATGGTTTCCTTTTAAGGTTTTATTCCAGCGACATGCATTGAGCCTCTTTTCTTTAGAACGATTTACTTTTGCATTATCTTGTTCCTATTAGCTATTTTCGCAGCGATTGTTATTTCCGTTTAGTCCTCCTCTGATTGCAAGGATGGGGGATTGTAAATATTTGCTGTTAAGCTGTTTGAGCGCTAGTTGAAGTTAGAAATAACGACCAGCTGGTAGAGATCCCAGTGGTAGTTCCGATTATCTTAAAGACATCCATACTGCCCTTGCACCCCTTTAAACAATCGATCTATAGTGGAGGAGTCTAGAAACACCATAGAAAAGGTATCTCGCGGACTATCGGTACATATATAACTGAGGAATATTGCGAAAGCTCGACAGCCATGCCAATAATGAAAATTTACTTATGGACGTATACGTCCTGAGGTATTAGGGATACGGGATGGTTAGGTATATATCCTCAAACTGGTATATATAAAAACCCCTGGTATCTTTAACCCTCTAAAGTTAAAGGACGAAAATTGGGATGATATATATGGAATTTGGCCTGTACCGGGCCTTTGTTAGCTTGTAACGAAGTTGTGATGCTCTGGCGTCGGCTGCCAGACCTTCGCCCCATATATGGGGTGGTCAGTCTTGGACAACATCACAGCGCAAATACCACAACCTCAACACAACTGCACAGCATCGAAAATCCATGGTTGCATGCTAATTTAACCTGAAGTAAATTCCTGACGGGTAGGTGTAATCGTTATCAAAAATTTATGTGTCCTGCTTGACTACATTTATACTTGTGTTGTCTAGTTTACGAGACCAGATTATCACGGCTATTGTGACTAGAGATATATAGGTACATGTAAGATGCGGCCGCCCATGGCCGCATTCTAGATCTAGTGAAAGACATTATTCTGATGCCCACACTTCAATTAATCCCTGGCATCTCCTCGTCAGAGTCCCACATGTACTGTTCGTCATTTAAGGAGTTCGGAAACGGAACATATGCCTCAGAATAGATATCTTCCATCGTGGTGTCCTCTGAAAACCTTCTTCGGAGAACTTCGTCTTTTACATGGGATACTAGATGCTCTAATAATTCGGGACGATATGACTCCGCATGCGCGAGGAGCACGTTGTCGGGATCTGCACCGTTTCTAAGAAGTATATCGATCGTTTTTAGCAACCTTTCCTCCCTCCTCCAACCCCCATGCCATTCCAAAGGCTCTTCGCTTATAACAGCTTCCAAAGCCGATTCATACTTTCCTGTTCGAGCTGACAGATTAACATCTGCACCATTTTTAATCAAAAACTCCACCCGTCCATAATGACCGTTCATAACGGCAGCGATTAAAGCTGATCCATACTCCCCTACCGTCGGCTGTTCGTTCACCCGAGCCCCGTGTCCTATGAGATGTAGCATAATTTGTGTTCCGTCGTTTGGCGAATCTTCACCATGCCTACATGCCGCCGCGATTAGAGCTGTGGCATATTTTCCCTCCTTAAACTTAACATTGACATTTATCCCGTGCCTTACTAAGAGTCTTATGCGGCGAGGAATATTTTTTTCGGATACACGTTCCTCACACAGAGTAGATAGAAGTATTGAGCCATATTTATCGTCTTCTTGTAAGTCCTTGACAGAAGCGCCATTATTGATGAGGTATTCCATAATTGCCGCTCCGTTTTCTTCCGAGCAAGAGGCAGCTGCAGATAAAGGAGACCCCTCACGGCATCCTACATTGACCTTAGCACCGCGGGCCACAAGGTATTTAACAGCCTCTTCTTTCCCTGCCGCTGCAGCCATAGTTAAAGCGGTGCCACGATGGTCGCGGTCCAGAAGCATGTCAATCGAAGCATGAGAGTTTAGTAGCAACCCTATCATTTTGATATCTCCCTTGCATGCGGCCTCTGCTAGTGCAGTTCCAATTCTCCCCGCTCGAATATCAACCTGAGCTCCATGACGAATCAAGAACTTAGCAACCGAAATATTCCCACCCCAACATGCGGCAATCAAGGGTGTCGCGTAACTCGAGTCCATTGCGAATTTGCTCGCAGGATCGCAGTCGACATCGGGGTGAATCAAGTTGACATCGGCACCCGTTTTAATAAGTGTTTCCACTATCTTCAAACGCCCCCACCAACAGGCAGCCGTCACAGGTGTTCCAAACTGGCCAAATTCGTCACGTCCGCGCACATTGACATCAGCACCCTTTTTGATCAACAAATCCACTACCGCCTCCCTCGCAAGCCAATCGGCCTTAGATACACCCAGGACCTGGCCTTTGGAGTCAAGCCACGGATAGCTCCTCAAAATATCCGAGCCGTACACGGTTGGTCTCTCATATTCAAGACTCCAGTTACAAGCGGAAATCAAAGCCATGTCTAATTTCTCTTGCTCGTAGTCTATATCAGGGCACAGTAGCAGAGCCTCGACCAGGTTAATGAAGCAACGGTTTGCAGAGAACGCGAGTAAACTCGAATAGATACGATTGTGCTCGCGGTAGCCACATGAATAAATGCTAGTGTAAAGGGTCCTCGGGTGCATACTACCTGCATACAAATGGTCAGGCGGGTATTGAAACCAGGCTTCAAAGGCCCCGTTTAGACGGCGTATCTTATCCCTATCTAAATTTTTCGGGTCACAGTTTTCTGCATGCTTGATCCAGAAAGGCGAATAAATGAGAAATGGATGTTCCTGAGAAATATGTTCCCAGTGGGCCATGGCTGAACCTCCAATACCGGATTCATGGAACTTCAAGCTTTCCAGATGTTCTAAGTATCGGAGGCACCAAATAAATAGAAGCCTCTGGGATGTAGCTTCGACTTCGACGAATCCGAGTGTATTCAGTTCAGTTGACTCTCGAAGAAATTCTTTGACAGACTGGTGCATAAATCTAATTTCGGTACTGAGATTATATTCATACCAGAAACTAGAATATCCTTTCGTCCTAATGCCGATCGTTCGGGGCGTCTCGATGACCTCCACGAGTCCACCACACCAATTTTGGATATTTCTTTTCATCTGATCACGTTCGCCCTCCACGGTAATCATACTTTTAGTTCGACAACTTTTTCCGGGCCGGGTAGTCGCTGATGAATTAACTGCTGTCATCAAGTCTACTAGTTCATCGATTGAAAGAGGCCTCTCTGCAACCAGCACTATCTGTAGGATTTGTACCATCCGGTCCTGGAATTTTTTCTCGACCCTTTTGAGGCAAGTGATAAAGAGTTTATAAAGGTCATTTGGAGAGTCCTCAAGCGTATCCCAAATCTCATCTTCCGATTCAAGGCGAACCATAGATCCCTGAAGCCTTTCGACGACGATTTTAGCCCATAAAAAAATACCGTCCGCCTTCCGCATAATTTCTTCGCAAAGCTTTGGGATCATATCCTTGTAATATGAACATGAGTCAGCTATTTCCTGGAGCTCTCTAGTAGTATAAACCTCAATATCCCTTGAGTTCTCGGTGCCCAAATCGATCGTGGTCCAAGCTGTTCTCCGGTCGACGAAATTGCTCGGTCTACTAGAAAGGCATATTCTCAAGTCGCGATACGACCCATCGGGACCACCCAATTGCTTCTCTAAGAAGCCAAATATTTTGGATGGGAGAAATCCTTCCCCTTCGTCAAGAGCATCGATGTATATCAAGCCGCTTAGGTGGGGTGAACCAGTTAGGGTCGTAAACATTTGCTCCAGTTGATCTCTTGTCCAGTTGATCTCTTTCTTCTGCGCTGCTTCACGAGACTTCCTATCGGAATAGAATCTTTGGAGATCCTTGAAACTTTCTGGATGTTGAAAGACGATTTCGTGGATTAAGGTCCGAAGCATAGCTTCTGTTGATCTCTCGAACGGTGTGCCAAGATTATTGAAAAAGAACCCACAGACAACCAAACCGGGCTGTGGATGTCTTTCTTTCGAATAAAGATGTTTCATGAGTGTTGACTTCCCACACCCCGCCTTTCCTTTGATTAATAGCTTCCCGCCTTTAGAGGCTTTCCAATCTTGATATTTCGCGGAATCCTGAACCCATTCGTATGTATGTGTGTATGCAGATTCCACGGAAGTTTTTCGATTATTCATTTCGGAGAAAGATAGCATCTGAAGGAATTCTAACAAGAATAGGTAATATAGGTATGAGTATAGCCGATGATTATATAGAGTCATGCCATTAAGTTTACACACCGAGCCGTTCTGTCTCTTCTGCCCTTTTTTCAACGACCTCTCGGTCTACAATTGCCATCCTAGTCAGACATTATATCTGCTTATATATCTAGAAAAGGGATACTATCTTACTGTCGGCATTAGCCATGGAGGGTTTGAGTTCTACCGCTACCCTTTCCGGCATATTATACAGGATCTCTCTTGCATACGCCGCCGCATTGGCCGCCGCATATCTCTGCCATTCGTCATTTTTGTGCGAGTCGGAATAATCGCAAATTCCGCGTATAACCAAGCAGGGGAATTGGTCCATCAGCCCAGCAGCTTCCATTTCGAAGCAAAGTGCATTATCATGTTGCGCACTCAACTGGTCTCTTTTTTTGCCACATTTCATGACCGAGTCTCCCGAAAGGATAGTACCGTAATGTATTTCGGTTCCGTTTGGCGAACGCGCTTGCCGTCGCACCTGGTGGCAAATATCGTGAGCCCTGCAGTCTGTGCCGGGTTTGTGTACGAAGTTGGGTAGAAATAGGATATCAGGATAGTCAGGGGGACGGCCATAGGTGCATTTCAGGCGCGGGAACCTTTCAAATCGTCTGAGATGTTGCGTGAAGAAGGATTCCTCACCATCCATTAGTCTTTGATACTGATCGTCGACGTCGCTGACCACGCCCAGAAGCAGCGGCGGAGGCTTTCCTAGGCGCCCCTTGACTTCGATGATGCCTAATTATTCGCGAATTCGTGACATATTGGGTTAGTTTTAAGCCTTTCCACATCTATAAGCGTCTATCCACAGGTAGTTTTGTCTTTGCTCCGTTAAAGTTCGAAGTAAGACATAACTTAGGTGAAAGAATACTAGAATTAAAACTCCAAAATACCTTCTGTATTGAATCTTCCAAGGTCATATTGTACAACCGCTGGACCCTCCTCCGGTGCGCCGACAACAACGTCTCCAAGCCGTATATCATGATCGTGGTTCGGAACCCCACCTCCTATGCCAACTAACAAACCAAGTTTGACGTTCTTAAAACTGTGAGGTATGTGATTTACGACCGTAGAAATGGCAACTTTCCCCTGTTCTCCTCGAGGAGGTCCCACCACTATGACATTGTGATCCCCGATTTTCCCAAGCCTGTATGAATTCTGGTCTTTGTCATTTAACCGAAGTTTTTCGTGTTCCTCGTCAAGCATTGTAACGATCGCACTCATTTCCAAAGGCTTGACGTAGATTAGCCCCACGGTGTAGTCATCGTGCGTAAGTCGTTTTTTAGCTTTATTTGCAGCCATCGTGGAGTTGCTAGCTACTGGCGGCTAAGCTGTTCCCGAAGCCCGAAGCCTTCTGTGAATAATTTAGCCGTGTGTAATCGTGATCGCAGCGTGGTATCTTATATCACTAGTCTAAATATTCGGTTCGATCTTTAGGATAAGCTATAAGAATTGTGGCATGTTATGTTAACAATGAATACAAAGTAAAGATCCCAGCGATAGAATATAAGTATATAGATTGTACGAGGCCGCGAGGCTATAGGATTTTCTTTCGAAACCCCGCTCAAATACCAAGCCGTCCACCCGAGCCAATCGTGAGTTTCCCGGTCTGTCTATGCATGGTTTATCATGCATACCAATAATGCAATCTCGCAATCCGACTGCCAAGCTCACCCCACACCTGCATCTTGATATAATATCCATCTAAATATCTAGCTTTACAAAACCATTACTAAATGTCTAGCGCTGCACCATTAACTGGCTGTTTCTGCAAGACAAAGTTAAAGGTACAACGGCACCTAGTAGCTCTCGACCGAGCCTGAATTCATGAAGGTATGTGAACGACAAAGACATAACTCTGTTTTTAGAAACTACATTTTTGTTAACGAGATAAAGAGATTCAATCAAGTAGTTTTTATATTACTTCAAGCTACTTACCTTAAACAGGCACCTTTTTCCAATTTGAGTTTTTTTCTTTGAATGATGATATTCTGGCATGCCTTTACATCGTCCAGCACTACGAATAACTTCAACAAGTTCGATAATTTTAGAAAGAGGCTTTGGAAATCGGAAGCTTATATTCAAAGCGATAACTAGAATCCATGGGCGACCAGACGAATTTACAACATCCTAAAACCGGTCTTCGATATCCTAGAATAGATCGAATTGGCATCTATGATGTCAACCCCTGCAGTCGAAAACCGGCCAACGGCCAACCCCTTGCCCCTCTGGCTTTAAATACCTTGGCGCTTGGCGCTAACTAATGCGAGGAATTGCTTCGTCCTCCAAACTTAGCCCCTGGTCTTGTGAAAGCATCCAATCGATATTGATTGCCTATATGAACTACCTGATTCGTAAACCAAAAATTCCATCTTATTCGAAGTCCTACTTCTAGTACCAGATCACAAGCCAGCTATCTTGATCCTGCATTCCAAGATATGATGCCTGATATGCATCTCCATCCCGTGCCACAAAACTGCAGAACCTATAGCCCGCTTCATCGATCCAATCCTTCGAAAGTTCAGGCAGCTTTTGACAGCTACCTCGTCTATAAAACACCTCCAGCACCCTCAGCCCCATCCCCGATCTCTTCCTCTAAAAAACCATCTCATCCTACCTTCGTACCTATCATTTCTACAAAACCAAGCGGAAATATCAGTGGTGGCCCGGCGTCTCTGTATCAAAGGGGGGGCATCCTTGCAGCGACGTACGATTTCCGGGCCACCACAGATATTTTCCATGGCTTCGTGTTACCGAAACTGTTGGATTAATTTGATCAAAACTTTTGATTGAATTGCCTTTTTTTTTTTTTTTTTTTTTTTTTTTTCCACTTGAGGTCAGAAAACTGATTGGTCTTTTAACCAGTTATTATTAGCTGGGGGTTTTTCAACCGCGAATATAATGCGTTGCTAGCTATGGCTGTATGCATGCTATTCAAGGCATATTTGCTCAACTCTTCATAAAATCTATTATATTAGCGAACCGCTATATTCACTATACAAAGGGGAGGTATGCTCGAACCCGGACTAAGACGAGGTGCCCCCCCTTCATCCTCACAACTTCAAACTTAGTACGGGCTACGAGTATACCTCCTATATAGCTTCGTGATATCGAAGCTGTATTTTATAGCTATATTTTTTGACAAAGGTTCTATTTTGTTTTGTTTTCGAAGCGGAGGTATTTGTGATGAAGAGACGTTATCGTTTTCCGTCAAGTAAGGGGGTGGGAGACGATTCGTCTCGACTTCGTCACGGAATACCTTCCATGGCTTCGTGATATCGAAGCTGTTTATTTAAACAGTACCGAAATAAAATATCTTGTTAGGTTAAAAGCTAGAAGGGCCATGTTGAATCGCTAAAGTGGAGAGGTATTCGTGATATCGAAGGTCTGTTAACATGTGCATCTCTTTTTGTTCTTCCTTGCCGTGGATAAGATCTGTGTGCCCCCTGCTTCCAGCTTGCCTCTAACACCGTAAGATCGCCAACAACGACAGGGCTGTGCACCACAAACTAAGACAAGAACGATTGACACGACCTGTGTTGTCTTTTTTGCTTTTGAAAAACCAGGAACAACACTCCCCTTGGTTGGTAAATGCCGGAGGCGGTTTCACAATTATTATGATCATCGTTGCGTGCAGGATGTTGGGAGGAGGGTATATAGTCTCGAGGCGGGTCTTTTATTTCTTGCGAACACCTAGCTTGAATTTACGAACTACATATTCTGCAGCGGGTTTCTTTCATTCTTTCGTGTTATAAACTTGAATTGATTTCGAATTCAACCACGATCATTTATTGATATCGGTACAGGCCAGGTTGAATCCGTCTACGGTCGCTGTACAAACTACGATTCCCCTTTTTTTGTTTGTGAAGCTCGATATCCGGGTTTTATGGAATATATATATATATACGAGTACCTACTTTAGTACTTATTCAAGAGTCTTCCATCGTATGGCCTTGGACGGGAAGGAGTAGAAACTGCAGTTGAATGCCTTCTGATATCTCAATATCTCCAACAAACCAATATAAAAAATGATCACCCCACGGACCCGCCTCACCCCTCGCCTCCTCTCGGTCCCGCTCGCCCTCTTCCTCCTCCTGATAATCTATACCCACCAAGGCATCTTTACAATATTCGAACAATACTCCATAACCCCCCCTTCAAAAACCCCAACACTCCACCTAATCGGCGACTCCTCAATGTGTAAAGGTGGAACAAACGATGGTGTTAAGGGTGTAAAATACGAAGGTACCTCCCCCCTCCTCCCGCAATTCCTATATCGGAGCAGATGTGCTAATAGAGGGTTATAAAGGCTGGGGAGAATTCATGAAAAACTACTTTACCATCCCCGTTATATCCCACGCGATCTCCGGCCGCAGCTGTAGAATGTACTCCCGCGAAGGGAGGTTCGATAAGGTCCTTTCCATCGTCAACCCAAACGACTATGTGATCATCCAATTCGGACGGAATGAAAAGGGTACTTTGCATCCAAAGGATAACGGAAAAACCGTTTGTCCGGGTCCCAATATCACCCAGACCTGCCAAAGCAACTTCCAGGGGAAGGAAACAACGGTGTTGACGTTTGGGGGGTATATTTCCAACGCTACGAGGATATTTAAAGAGAGGGGTGTTAACGTTATCATTGCGTCTCCAACTACAAATAACGCTTATTCATTTTCTACCGACAAGTTCTTCGATAAACCGAACGAATGGGTTGGATATTCGGAAGGGGTGGCGAGGTATGAGGAAGTAGAGTATGTTGATCATTTTAAGTATGGGATTGATATGATGAGGAGATTGGGCAAGGAGGGAACGCAGGAGTTGTATCCGGTTAAGAGCGATAGGTCGCATACTAATGCGCTTGGGGCGGATATGATGGCTAGGGCTTTTGTGAGGGGGGTTGTTTGCGGAGGGGGTGGATTGGGGAGGTGGCTCGATGGGGAGGCGATGGGCAGGGTTGGGGGTTAGTATTTTTCTTTCCTTGATTTTTGATTTGGGACGTATATGGATGTCAAGATGTCAAGATTCTTAGATGGTGGATATTTTGGTGTTGGAGTTTACGCGAGAAGTGGATGGCTGGGAGTTGGGTATGAAATTGTGGCTAATTCTCTGGGCGTATTTTAGGCGACTGCTTGGATTGAACCATCTACGCAAAATTATATCGGGGCGTTCTGATCTTTTTATACCGGGCGTTTTCCTTTTCCCTCTCTTCAAAGATGGTTATCGAAAGACTGGAGAATCCAATAAATTTAATTCGCGTGATATCAATTGGGATATGGGATATCACGTTTTTCCGGGGAGGGAAGGGGTTTGTGTCACGTCCGTCATCCTTCAGGCTTTTTGGGGCTAATTGTGAGGTTGCATCCGGGCTTCGCAATATGATACATAGATCGATATCGAGACCGGTTCGGGGTTACGTAATTTTGGTGTCTATGGAATATCGTCGTCATTGTCAGACTGCTGCTATATTGTATTTGATCATGAGAATTAAAGGAGTAACATGGACATAGAATAGAAAGCATTGAAATTGAACCAAACCTGGGTTAGTAGCGGTAAACCCTCCTAATATCTGCATTTTGTCAAACTACTCAAACCCGTCGACGGGCGGAAACCTGCAATCTAACGGAGCGGTATGTATGTACGGAGGCAGTACCTTGCAGCCCCCGTACATTTTCCTTCAAAGATCTTTTAAACTCTCCATCTTGGTCGCACGAACCCAAGGACGATCACAAGAATACCAGAGAATAGAAAGGAATCTTGGGTCGTACATCGTCCACGCCCAGCATGCGACAAGCGCGAATAATTGAGCTCAGCCAAGGAATTTCGGGGTTAATGCTTCGCCTCCTTGCGAGCTTTTGGGAAGGGAAGCAGATGCTCCTGTCTGCCAGCAAGCGAGAGGAGGGATGGAATCGAGAAGAGAGCTAAAGGAGGGTCGCATCGAGAACAATTGGACATGAGGCTGCGAACCCACTTTTTTTTGCCGTGTTTTCCCCCCTCCCTCTTCATCGAAGGTCTTCCCTGTCAGAATATCTGTGGATGAAGAGCTAAATAAAGACATTTTTCTTTTGGGGATCGTGATCAAAAAAGAGGCTGGAATGGAACCAACAACCGGACATGCATACTTCTACCATAAAATGTTCTTCGTATTCGATTTCTGTCAAGCGGAGTACTCCAGAATTACGTTGACCGACCCGGACCGGATCGAATAGAAAGAAAGAAAGAAAGAAAGACAGGATATTCGGGGCTAAAGCAAAAGGAGGGTAGCATCGAAGGGCCAGCCGACCAGGCCCAGTCGGATCTCAGAGAATTGGCACTGAGAACGATGAAAATGATTATACCTGAGATTTGAATGAAAAAATCGGACGATTCTCCGACTCTCCCTCTCCCTCGCACTCTCAACAATCTCCGTGCTCTTTTATAGCAGATCCGGAGTGGTTTGTTGAACAGTAGTATATTTTGGTCTTCTGTTTCCAGCCTCAGCTTCAACATCTCGACCGAAAAAAGAAAACCTCTTAAAGTCAAGAAAGCCCCCATCGACAGGCGGAAATCCCAGGAACCGACAAGACTCGTCCACGCCCCCTAATAATATCACACACTCTCACACTCTCTCATCCTTCCCTCTCCCTCTCCCCCTCTCCCAGCACTGGTTAAACTAACCAGTCTCTATAATATAATATTCCTCCTCCTCTTCTTTCTTTTCTGGAGTCAATACGCTCGTTCTTCAGGTACTAATACTGTCGGGTGTCGGTATAACTTACCAACAACGGCAGGGAATCTGCGTCATTATTACCGGGCCAGATCCAGACTAATATAACAATCAAACAACTTCCTGAATAATATAATATCCAGACTCTCTCTCTTCTCGGACTGCCTGAAGGAAAGGAAAGGAAAGGAACGACTCTCGTTATTGTTCATGACATCTTCGTCTTCACGGCCACCACGAGGGTTACAATTATATCGACTCTCCACTTCGGACTTCTAATAAAAGTAATCCTTCTTCGCTCTCATCCGATCAGGATACCCCCCACCTTCGCTCTTCAAATCGGCACTCCGAAAGTCGCTGTCAAAGCCACGAACAAACACCTCACCTCGCTACTACGCCGTTCGCTGTTTGTCTACGTCTGTCCGTGTTTTGAATCAAAGCCTTCGTCGTCTTTGTCGTGTCTTTTGCGATCGTTCAGTCAAGTTAGCGACCATTCTTAAGATCTTACGACCAATTCACGACCCTCTCGAGCTCTCCGACTCGAACAGTGTTAATAATCCGACTCGAACTTGTTACCAAAAACATCGCTCTCCGCAAAAGGCGATTTTTGAATACCAAAGTCTCCCGCTTGGAGTTCATTAATTTTTTTCCTCCTTGGAAAGCCGGGTTTCTCTTTCGAATAAATTCGGACTGGGAAAAACCCTTCGCAAACAGTTAATCAACAGCGGAAGAAAAAAAAGGGAAGAATTTCCATTTCCGTGCATTTTTTTCGCTGCTGTCTGCCAGCTGTTGCCAATTCGACAGCATCGATCATCATTTCAACCTATCCGCGGCCCTCCGCTCGGATTCGATAACTTCTTTTTACTTCTCCGAATGACGGCTTCCGAATTGTAATTTCTATTAAATAAAACCTTCCATTCGAATAGTATATATATTACGTATAACAGGGGTTTTTCTGGTTGGTCGTGCGGGTGGCTATCTACTCCCACTGTTGGTTCCGACAACATGCGGTGGTTCAAATTGGCTGCGGCTTACACGGCTGCCTGCGCCGTCCGGTCGAGTGCATACGATCTTGACATCAATGATAGAGGTGAGTTGTTCGTAGTCGGAAAATGTGGTTATGATTTCTAATTATTATTTTTTGAACAGAATCGATAAAAGCGGGCGCCGTGCTGGCCGCCGACGGCATGATGCACTACTACGCCGGACATCTACCGGGAAACACACCCGGTATTCTACCTCCGCCGTACTACTGGTGGGAAGTGGGTGCCATGTTTGGAGGGTTGATCGATCACTGGTGGTATACGGGGAACGATACATGGAACGACATCGTCATGCAGGGTATGCTGCACCAGATTGGGGCCGACGGTATGGTGATGCCGAAGAATCAGACGACAACGGAGGTACCATTACACATCACCACTCTACATCGGATCTTGGCTAATGCGAGCAGGGTAACGACGACCAAGCCTTCTGGGCTATCGCCACAATGATGGCCGCCGAACGCGGCTTCCCCAACCCTCCGGAAGGCCAGCCGCAATGGCTCGCCGTCACCCAAACGGTCTTCAACCTACAGACGACAAGATGGGATAACGAAAATTGCGGTGGCGGTCTCCGGTGGCAGATCTTTACGTGGAACAACGGTTACGATTATAAGAATACCGTCTCGAACGGCTGTCTCTTCCAGCTTGCCACCCGTTTGGCACGGTACACCGGTAACGAAACTTACTCCGAGTGGGCGAATAAGATTTGGGACTGGAGCGTCGACGCCGGTTTGATTTCCGACGATTACCGATTCTACGACGGTTTGGATATCCGATCGAACTGCACCATCAACCACAACCAATGGTCGTACAATGCCGGCCTGTACCTCGCCGGCTCGGCGTTCATGTACAACATCGTACGTCCCCTCGCTCGCCCCCTTTTTTTTTACTCCCCCGAGCTAACTGACTCTCCAGACCACCGGCGACGAGCAAACCAAATGGAAAAAGCGCCTCGACGGCATCCTCTGGATGGCCGGCGTCTTCTTCCACCCCCAACAGACCGATGTCATGTACGAAGCCATCTGCGAACCCTACCCTCGCGGCTGCAATACCGACCAAAAGTCATTCAAAGCCTACTTTTCCCGCTGGCTAGCGATAACCACCCAAATGGCGCCCTACACCGCCGACCTCATCATGCCCAAACTCCGTACCTCGGCCGTTGCGGCGCTGAAGACCTGCGTCGGCGGTACCGACGGCGTCACCTGTGGTCTGAAATGGTACGAAGGCGACTGGGGTGCCTGGGACGGTAGTTACGGTGTTGGGGAACAGATGGCGGTCATGGAAGTTTCGCAGAGCCTTCTGATCGAAGGTATGCCGGCGCCGTTTACGGAGTATGTCGGCGGGAATAGTACCGGTGACCCATCCGCTGGCGGTGGAGGTGATAATCCACAGTTGAACGCTATTGTGGATTTATCGATGCCGACGGCGGGACAGAAGGCCGGAGCGGCGTTCGCGACGTTGACGGTGCTGTCTATGACGGGGTATATGGTTTATTACATGGTCACATGAACCGTCCCGTCGGTCGACATGAAGTTGTGTTTTTTCTTGTGACATCGTTGGGCTTGCCTTTTGCATCGGGTGGGATTCGATTTCTTTATATACTAATCTTTTTGATGCTCTTATTGATTTTTAATTGTCCTGCTTGATTCGTCTGCATATTTTTGTCCGAAAGGGATCGAAAAATGAGACTCGATTGTGTAAAGTCTCTGAGGAGTTTAGCCTTTTTTTTTTTTTTTTCGTTCATTCCTTTGGGCCCCTACTAACCACATTGCATTGGGAAAAATCATATGGAGTTCTTTTTTGATTTTGATGACTCTTTACTACTCATTCCCTTTTTACCTTCCTTCTCATATTCTTCTTCCTCATACGGTCCTTTCTGACACGTTGCATATTCTCTGCGACCCTGCATCATTGTTTCCGTATTGCGGAATAGTTTTTGATGAAAGTGTGAGAACAAGATTCATTCTTGTCTGTTTCAAAAGTGGGGGGGTCGATAAGGGAGGGGATATTCGGAGTATATACATGTCCATACACACGCAAGTAACCTGATATCTACTGCTGTATTTATTACATATAATGTATAGCGTCGAGTACCATTATATTCTTAAGTATCCATCTCACACCTCTTCTACCAAACCACCTGGTAATAAATGACTAATCCTCCTCATCCCCACTCCCCCCCTCAACCCCCACGACCACATCCCCCGCCTTCGCCCTCCTCTCCTCGAAAAACTCATCAAACCTCTCATCCCCTCCCTCCACCTCCGGCATTTCCCAAAAATAATCATTTCCTCCGCTCTCAACACCCTCGACTTTATCCTTCTGATACTCCCCATACTCCTCTTCGTCATCGGACACATCCGCCACCGCCTCGACCGTAAACTTCGTCCCGGTGGCGGGGCCGTACCCGTACGGAAACCACTTTAGCGCTCTTGCCATCAACGCCTGTTTCCTCTTAACTATATCCGCTGGAAACAGCGTTTTCATTTCCTCATCTTCTTCGTACCTTCTTTGATTTTTTCTTTCTTTTCTTTTCGCTGCCATTTGTGAAATCCACTGCAACGGATTCGTCGGGATGTTTACGAATTCTTCGTAATGTTCTTTCCCCCAGTCCAGATGGATTATGAGGACCGGAATGGTCTGCCGGGGTTGGAATACTACGTATTCGTGCTCGTTATTCGCAACGTGACTATCGGCGTTTGGGTATGGTTTTGTCTGTTCACGCCAGTTATCTTCCCTTGTCATCTTCGCCGGTCTTCCCATTATCGTAGCGCAGACGATGAGTTTCAATCCGCTAAAGTTTGTGGCGGGGGTGGGGGTTGCGTCGAAGCCGGAGTACATTAATGAAAATTGGGGGGAAGGGGAGGAGTAGACTCCCCTGCCGTAGGTGTTGCCGCAACGGATTTCGAGGGGAAGGCTTGTGGAGGGGTTAATGTCACCCGGTCTTAGAAACCCGTGTTTTACGATCGATGGGATGTTGGAGCGGGGGGTGCCGTGGAAGGTTATTTTGGGGGTTGTTAGGTATGTTGCATACGACTCTTTTTCGCGGCGGTCTGCGAGAGCACCGGAGGATTTCGAACGGTGGTGGTGAGTTATCGGGACGGATTTTTTGAGGTGGGATGTGGGGAGGGTGAGTAGGCGGGTTCGGATGGCGGATTGGATGGTGTGAAAGTCGGCGTACAGACGGGGTTTTAATACGTTTTCGACGTGGAGGATACGGTAGTTCGTGGGTATTGTTTCGCAGATTTGGGGGATTGATTTCCCTAGTAACTCTTGGATGGTCGGCGGGGTCGTATAAGATGTTAAATCGACTCCCGATTCCGAGGAGAGGATTTGGGATCTCGTAGTTAAGGATGGGGAGGTTATGTTCAATGGCACCGAAGGTGATCGCTTCGATGGCAGTTCGGCGCGGTAGGTTTTTAGATGCTCATCCGTGGTCTTTGCGAGGGAAAAGGCGATATTATCAGGTTCGTAAATCCCATAATTCTCATTCTCCTCGCGAGTTAACCAGCGGTCAATGCTCTCCCCCTCTTCAAACCCCACCATGATCTTCTTCAATTCGACCCTCAACCCATCAGCCACCAGTCTAGGGAGAGTTATATTCTTCACCTCATATTCTAGCGGTAATACGGGATAACGGGGGCCGGTTGTTAATGTCAATACCAACTCTGGGTGGGAAAAAACAAGGGTTTCGTGAAGAGAGGGGTCAAAACGGGTTGATTCGGGGAGGAGGGAGGAAGAGACAATTAGGTCGATTTCTTCTGAGCGGAGGAGGGAGAGTTGGATTAGGTCGTCTTCTGTGAAGGTTATTGAGGGGGTGGTGGGGAGGGGGAGTTCGTTGGTGAAGGTTGCGGGCTCCTTAGTAGTAGCGGAAGAAGAAGAGGCAGCGTCTTCTTCTTCTTCTTCTTCTTCTGAGGAGTAGTAGGGGTAGGAGTATTCATTGTTTCCGTCTTCTGAGGAATGGGTATAAGACTCGCTATGGCCTTCGTTCAATGTGACGGATTGGAGTTTTGAGGATATAGCGGTAGCCATTTTAAGTTATCGAAAGCAGGGTCAATAGGGTTAAAAAGACATTGGTATCAACAGAGTCAATTGCTTATAAGACAAGAAACAATCGATAGCTTCTAGCTAGTAACTTTGGCATCTAGAACAAACTGAGTCTGGCGACGAGATAATATCTGGAGCACCTTAATCAATAAGACTGCCTACGGTGAATATCAAAGTTGAAGAAGACGAAAATACCCCAGATTTATACATGCGTTGCAAAGCGTTGTCGTCAACCGTCACCCCTGTTCACCACTCCCAATCCGGTCGGTTTCACTCTAAACATAAACGGGCTATGCACTTTTGACTCATGACCTG
The DNA here is from genome assembly GCF_004000055.1 of Arthrobotrys flagrans. Lineage (NCBI taxonomy): Eukaryota > Fungi > Ascomycota > Orbiliomycetes > Orbiliales > Orbiliaceae > Arthrobotrys > Arthrobotrys flagrans. Next base: position 4,715,334 of record NW_027137556.1, read on the forward strand.
GTAACTAGAAGCTTGAGAAATTCGCGAACGAAGGCGCTGCTTCTTAGCGAGAAAAAAGCCGTAGCATGGCCTTATTTTGGGTATGGATTCAGGAACGGGAAGGTTTAAGGCGTCCTCAAGGCGTACACGAGGCGTGGGCTGAAATGCCAATGTTGCACATTGTGCTTTCTGCTATTGTGTATTCTGTGTGAAAGTCTGTGCGTGTTTGATGCATTTGAGGATTACTTTGTGCTTTTCGGAATGATTCATCGGATCGAATTTTCATAATACTTTTGTCGATTGAATGCGTTTTCGCGCAATTGCATTGATATGGACGGGAGAGAGGTTGTTGCATTTTTGGGTTAAGATGTGTTGTTTCTGTCATCACCAACACAATCTGGTTACGAGACAGTCGAGTTTATCCCAGCAGCGCTACATCGGCCGCCGGACCGTATAAGCTCATATCAATGTGCTAACTTTACCGCATGGGATTTGGAAAGGCTTCAAAGATTGCTTTGGAATTTTAACGTAGGTCTTGAAGCGTTTTAGACTAGATGCCTTTACTGGTTGCTTTGAATTTTATCCTGCATGAAGCGGATTTCCGTCCCCCAGCTATATCGTAAGTACTTAGGTAGGCGTACTGGCCTCGAGACTACCTATCCGCGAATATACAGATCCGGTATCACTACTAATACTCCTCAACCGTTTTGCCTAAAATTGCATCATTTCAAAGATGTAACTGTCTATTAATACCTTGTCTACCATGGTAGAATTGAACCATGATGGAATTGTAATGTAAGACCATCTGCTCCCCACGTGGTTAATACACGCGAAATAAGCTATAAATACGATATGATTCTATGAAGATTGTGAAAATCGATGCAGGAAATGATAGCATTATATTGCTCGAATAGTAACTGGGTAATGGCTCGTCGGGAGGGGTGTCTGCATCCCGTCTTCATCGCTGTAGTGGCTTCACTCCCCTGTCGACGTTCTGATATATCGATATTCCACCGTAGCGAGTACAACCAAAGTATAATATGTCTGACCATAAGGGTAAAGAGACGACGGAGAGGCCTCCATCTCCTGCTCCTCCGACGTCACCAACAATATCATCGTTGTCTTCGTCTCCACCCAGAATCCCGATCAATGACGAGAAGAAATCAACACCAAACCCCCTCTCCAACGACCCATCTACCTGGGACCCTCTTTTAAAAGTATCTCCCAAACTCCCACCGCTCAAACACGAAGAGAAGTTCTCGATGTGTCCCCACTGTCGTCGCGTAGAGACCGATCTCTGCCGTTCCCACCGTTGGAACAACTGCCAGCAACCCGTGCCTACCGATTTCGCGATGAAGAATCCCGTCTTCCTGCATTGAAATCCCTCCCACCAACCCGTCGATACCGTTTCGACGATCCGACAGACGAAGGCACAGCTGGAGTCTACCCAGACCCAGAACTAAAATTCAAGCTAGGCCGTCCTCCGTTCCTACGTTTCCTCCCATTGATTATTGTGGCTTCGATTCGGAAGAATGTTCCTCCCGATGGGGTTTCGCAGAAACCGATGCCGACTTGCGAGAATTTGAATTATCCGACTACGATCCAGTTCGATGTTTTGGACCATGCTACTGTTCGTGGGAATCATACCGGTAGATATAATTTCATCACCATTTCGAATCAGACACATATCGGAAGGTTTACGCTCTCACCGATCTATGATCTAGAAACGATTCAAAACGACTTTACGCTTACAACTCGTGAGGGAGGCCTTCTTAACGTTAGTATCAACTATTTCCTACGATCAATGCAATACACCGTCAACTACCACAACGGAAATGACACAACTCCCTCGCCATTACCCGAATACTTCGGCGGATCATGGCAAGAAACTCCCGCCTTCTACTTCCCAAACCTATCGCCGGCAATATCTGCCAAGAAACTGGATAAATGGCAAATCAAAGCGTTTTCTGAAGGTAGTTTTCTAGACATCTTCAAGTTTGCGAGCGATGCTAGAAAGCCGTGGATTAGGACTCTCGATGGGCAGTTTAATGCTAGAAAATCCTATATGGAGGCTTGTGCTATGGGTGGAGTTGAGGATGTGACGGTTTTGGTGCCGGCTGGGGTTTTGCTTATTGAGTTTGCGAAGGATGTTTATGATACTACTAAGGGGGTTGTTTCGGAGGAGCAAGGGGGTTTATTAACATATATAAAAAAATTTTCTTTCGTTAGTGCTGTAGATGATATGCTTGTTTTTATAAAGCTTGTGGGTCATATGTATTGCGAGGGTTTGGCGCTAGAGTTGAGGTTATACTGACCCCTTTTCCCCTTTGAGTCCCTTATGCAAGGTAACCTCGGGGTCATATACAAAGCTTTTCCGAATTGCGTTTCCTTTGTTACTTTTTGTTTCCCTTACTGTCTTTACTACCGCCGTTGATGTTACGGCTTACAGTCGACTTTTCGAAGCTTTGTTCTTACAACATGAAATGGGTTGAGCATAGATTCAATTACCCATACCCATTGTCCATTTTTTTAATGACTTGTTCGTTGTTAGTATTAGTTTGGAGACCGGTTTAGCATAATGATCCTGCGAGCAATGGCCCATTGCTTTTATATATTGAATCATATATCAACGTGTAGAACTAGAAAACTGCTATATCGAGAACTCGGTAAGTACATGAGGATTATACAAAGCAAATATGAAAATAAACTCAACCGTCTTCATCCGTCAGTGGTTGGATCGCTAGGTGGAAGCGGCTTCGAAGCTTCTAGACCAGCTTTGTGTATCCAGTTTAATTTACATGATTCGAGAGTGGCATCGCAGTCTTCTAGGCCCACGGCTTGACACTTCTCGCAAGGAGGTTTGCGTAGGAGCTTGATGATTCTTCTGTGTATGTATCCCTGACGTTCATCGGCCTTAACCTCCTCCTCATCATAGGGGTAAGACTCGTCCACGATATTGGCTCCGTTGTCTAGCAAGACCCGGACTACCTCTGGGTGTCCCTTTGCTGCTGCTGCGTTGAGTGCATTGCCGTATTTTCCACCCTTAGCGTTGATATCAACATTCTTAGCCAGTAGCAACTCTATTAATTGTTCATTGCCGCCTACCGCTGCCGATTGAAGTACGTTTCCATATTCTCCGCCTTGAGAATTAATATCAGCACCATATTTTAATATCAGCATTTCTGCTATTTCCGAATTGCCCCGGTATACTGCTGCGTTAAGTGCATTTCCATATATTCCGCCTTGAGCATTAGGATCAGCACCACGTTCGATTAGAAGCTCTACCGCACTCTTACTGTCTCCAGAAACTGCCGCTAGGAGTGCGCTCCCGATGCCACCAGTGTTGATATCAGCACCTTTGTCTAGCAGCAGTCCTAGAACGTCACTACGGCCCGCACTTGCGGCTGGTATAATTCCTCCATTAGCATCAGCGCCGTGGCTCAATAATAATTCAACGACCTCGTAATGGCCGCTATATACCGCCCAGTAGAGACCATCGTCAGCGCTAGCGCCACTGCGTAACAGTAGTTCAACGACCTTGTAATAGCCTTTATATCCCGCCCATTGGAGACCATTGTCAACGCTGGCGCCTTTGCTTAACAGTAGTGCAACGACCTCGTAATGGCCCTTGGATGCCGCCCCGTCGAGACCATTGTTAGCGCTGGCGCCTTTGCTTAACAGTAGTTCAACGACCTCGTAATGGCCATTAGATGCCGCCCCGTCGAGACCATTGTTAGCGCTGGCGCCTTTGCTTAACAGTAGTTCAACAACCTCATAATGGCCATTAGATGCCGCCCAATTAAGACCGTTGTCAGCGCTGGCGCCTTTGCTTAACAGCAGTTCAACGGCCCCATAATGGCCGTTAGATGCCGCCCATTTGAGGCCATTGTCAGCGCTGGCGCCTTTGCTTAACAGTAGTTCAACGACCTCGTAATGGCCATTGGATGCCGCCCCTTCGAGACCATTGTCAGCGCTGGCGCCTTTGCTTAACAGTAGTTCAACGACCTCGTAATGGCCATTGGATGCCGCCTCTTTGAAACCATTGTTAGCATCGGCGCCGCGGCTCAATAATAGTTCAACGACCTCGTAATGGCCATTGGATGCCGCTTCTTTGACACCATTGTTAGCATCGGCGCCGCGGCTCAATAATAGTTCAACGACCTCGTAATGGCCATTGGATGCCGTCTCTTTGACACCATTATCAGCGCTGGCGCCTTTGCTTAACAGTAGTGCAACGACCTCGTAATGGCCATTGGATGCCGCCCCTTCGAGACCATTGTCGGCGCTGGCGCCTTTGCTTAACAGCAGTTCAACGGCCCCGTAATGGCCTCTATATGCCGCCCATTCGAGACCAATGTTAATGCTAACGCCTTTGCTTAACAGTAGTTCAACGACCTCGTAATGACCTCTATATGCCGCCCCTTCGAGACCATTATCAGCGCTGACGCCTTTGCTTAACAGTAGTTCAACGACCTCGTAATGGCCATTAGATGCCGCCCCTTCGAGACCATTATCAGCGCTGGCGCCTTTGCTTAACAGTAGTTCAACGACCTTGTAATGGCCATTGGATGCCGCCCATTCGAGACCATTGTCAGCGCTGGCGCCTTTGCTTAACAGTAGTTCAACGACCTCGTAATGGCCATTGGATGCCGCCTCTTCGAGACCATTGTCAGCGCTGACGCCTTTGCTTAACAGTAGTTCAACGACCTTGTAATGGCCTCTATATGCCGCCCATGTGAGACCAATGTCAGTGCTAACGCCTTTGCTTAACAGTAGTTCAACGACCTCGTAATGCCAATTAGATGCTGCCTCTTTGAGACCATTGTCAGCGCTGACGCCTTTGCTTAACAGTAGTTCAACGACCTCGTAATGGCCATTGGATGCCGCCTCTTTGAGACTATTGTCGGCGCTGGCGCCTTTGCTTAACAGTAGTTCAACGACCTCGTAATGGCCATTGGATGCCGCCCCTTTAAGTATCCCGGCGTCGATTTCAATCCTCTCGTTCAACAATAGCTCGGCAATTTCATAATGTCCTGCAGCTGTTGCGATGTGAAGCGCATTGGACCCATCGGACTGTCGGGCATTGACGTCTGCCCCAGCCTTCAAAAGCGCCTGTACATGAGTCATGAGGTTTCTCCCTGCTGCTTCTAACAATGCCGTTCTTCCGTTGACAGCGCGTTCTTCGAGTTTAGCGCCCGGCCATTCTATGACTGATTGAAAAGTTTCCGGTCCGCATTTATTTTCAACTGCCCAAAACAGCGGGGTCCCATTAGACGAAACTGGGTGTCCCCTCCACAGATTTGTTGATTCGAATTCAGCGACTTTCCATAGATCTTCGATTAACTCTGGGCTATTATTTTTGATGGCCCATTTTATTACTCTTGATAGTCGGTAGGGTGAAGAGCCGCTTATGTCGTATTTCGTAGTTAGGAGTAAATCTAGTGGTCTCGCTTCCCTATGATCAAGGTCGTGTTCTAACCTTTTCCATAATTTGTTGCCCCGGATGTCAATATTGTGTAGAGTTTGAGGAGACTTGTTATGGACATTGTCGAGATATTGGATAACGTCTTTGTATTGCTGCTGAATTTCTTCGGCTCCAGGTGACAAGCAGCTCATATTATTTAGTTCCACTCCAATCCTGCGTCCGAATTCTCGATCTTGGTATTTCTGGGATCTTATACTGGAGCGGTAAAGCTCGCCGAGGGCCCGTATGGCCAACGCCTCGATTGTTGGGTCCTCGAGTTGGAGCAAGCCTTTCAAGGTGTCCTCACATTTTTGGTAATCACCACTTCGTCTTTGTAATTGTGCAGCGCGGACTATCTGTCGGCCCACTTCCTCTAGTACGGGTAATTTTTGTTGATGCAGAAGGGATGGGATGATGCTCGCCAATGCATCTTCGCGGGTTCCGAGGCCTGTGGCGATATACTTCTCAACTAAAATCTCGATGTTCGGCTCTGCTAACCCCAGGAACGGTCTATCCCTTGAAATTCCTAGGTCGATTATACCCTGTTGAGGCTTTCGGGTGCGGGGCTCGATGTCCTTCAGTGGTTCCATGATATTTGAGACTCTGTTGATGAACATTGTGTATATATCTTGGGCGATCATTTCTAGCGGCGAAGCTGTTGAAGGGGTTGACAACATTACTTGCGGTTGAGATTCAGATTGGGGGAAAGTCGAAGCTGTCACTGAGAGTATAGGTTGAATCTCAGATGTTGGAATGAAGGGACACGGATATTCACCATCATTAATCAGGAGTGTTTGGCTGATCCAAAGGCGGAGGATTGACTTCGTTTTCTCCTTCTTGGCCTTTTTTGTAACTGCTAAAATCTTGTCAAAGAATTTCTTTGAGTCCGGTTGGGGTTTTAGAGACCATTCCCATAGTCCCAATACTGCTTCCAGCTGGTGTTTGCTGATCGTCCATCGTCCATTCTCACGATAAAGGAGGAAGTATATTGGAAAACGATCACTATTCGGTTCCTTGTCTAGCCGACAAGTCGATGGCCATACTAACGCCTCCACAGCTTTCCATTCATCCGATACTTCCATCTCATCAGAGAATATATGTCTCGCGGTAGCTTCGATGGCCTGTTTGAGTTTTCCAGCAATAGCTCGAATTTGCGTATTCCACGGTCTTTCCTGCTCAGGTGTGATAGAATCCGTTAAACGGGCTATACGGTGTCTATAGTGTAGGATTCTTGCGGCTTTATTTGGCCTTTGGACATTTGTTTCATCTTTTTCGTGGAATTTGATCCATTCCATTGCTCTTCGCGCGCAGGAATATTCGTCGTGGCTGTTGCCGGGTTTTGGGAGGAAACCAACGATGTCCTGCCAGGTTTTTGTGCGTGATGTGACGATATTGACCTCAGGCTCAGTAGAATTTAATACAGAGGTTCCTGCGGCTGCAGCTGGGGTTTGAGGGTCGTGGGTTGGTTTGATGTCGACGATGTACCAGATACAGCCTGGATTTGTATCTGAATGTATTTAATGCTTAGCAAATCAATAGTTGGAAAATGTTACAGAGGTGGCACTTAATAGGTAACCGCCGCACATGTACTAACCGGTGAGTCGCGGTGAGGAACTTGTAGTGCCCGCCGTTGGCGCATGTCTACCGTGCTCCTGCGCCGCTCTCTCGATCTGTAGAGCAATCCAATCGAGTTCATGCCCTTCGACTTCTCTACGACCCTCCAATCTATTTTTCCCTTCATCGATCCGCTTACTTCTCAACGCCGCTCTAATAAACGCCATGATTAAAGTCACTGCCAGTTGATAAAGTGCCACGGAGCCATGTAGTCCTCTCAAGCCGATGAATTGGAATATAAACCCAAAAGTGGAAAATGTGATGGCAGGCCCGATGGCAAAGATTGTGGTAAACGGATTAGAACCGTCTACACGCCAGGAGGTTATATATTTATCTTTGTTTTCCCAATGAGCGAAGGAGTTGAAAACTTGGTCGCCTATGGATTGGTTCCCGGGTTGGAGCCAGAACATAGTGGCCTTTGGTGTGGGGGACGGGGTCTATACGTTGATATCAGAAAAACGTATATGCTGGTAAGTTATTCCGCCAAGTTACGCATCCCAGTATCGTAGAATTCGGAGAACGACGAAAGAAGGCATGTAACGTACCTTTTCACTTAACCCCACTGACCTAACTTCCTCGAACCTTCTTTCGTGCGTACGCCGGTCAATCAACATCGCGCACAGCCCCATGCCGACAACCAACATCCCCGTTCCGATAGCCGCAAGTGGAAAAGCCCATTTCTGCGGCGGTTTGCCATCCTCCCATATATCCGATGCATAATAAGAAGCCCAGGTAGCATATCCGAAGAAGCTCAACTGAAGTAAAATCCCAAAGACAGCAACAGCCCACTGGACCCATCGTGGTGGGGGTCTTATTCCAACGTTCAGAGATAAGTTAGGATGTGGAGCGAATGCATGCTCGGCGCCCCTTTGGTCTGGCTCCATAGTAGATGTAGTCGAATGTGGGGACGAAAATGAAAAGGTGTTTTTGACCTCTTTCCAATTTCCTGTTTTTAAAGGTCCACCATCGTCATGGAACTCTCCTGGGCAAAAGAAAGCCTCCGGTTTGTGAATCCCGCACGAAGGATACTTGACCGTCCCATCATCTTGTTCGCCCCCTTGCTCAGCACCCTGTCTCTTTTTCGGAAGCTTGATATAAAAGTCCTTACTCCCAGAAAAGATAAACTCCAAAATCTTTGGACGACCAAAAATCCGGCTGATGCCACCATTAGACCAAAGTTCACATACATCTCTGCTAGTAGAAGAACACAATTCGGCCTCTGAAATTCCATGAGCTTCTTGCGCCCTTCCTATAAACGCCTTTAAGGACGAATTTCCGCATACACGGATTACTGAGACAACGGCGGTTAGGACTCCCAGGGGTGCGACGGCGAAGATGATGTGGTCTAAGGTACTGGTTGATTCGCTAAGGAATTGCTTTGTAACTTGTTCGCCGAACAAGACAACTATAGGGGCGATGTCTGTTGCAAAGTTGTTGGCGAAGTCGTCCCAATTGCTGGCGCTGTCATCGTCACTAGCACCAGCCGCCCCGCGAACGAGGAGGGCTAGTGTAATTGGAGGGATGATATAAGCGGTCATTTAGGGGCATATACTGACGTATATTTTATAATTTAACGGTTGGCTTGGTCTCGTACCTAGCGTTGGCTTGATATTATGAAAAGCCGATAAGGAAATGACGCGACCATACGATTTGAGGGTGATGTTGATTTTTCGACACTTCTTAGTCTCGTACCGGCGCCAGCCTCCACTGATAGCCCACAGCTTGTGTGACTTGATATCCACTGCATGCAGAACTGAACTAATGAAGTAAGAGGCGAAATTACTATGTGCGCATTCGACATACCTGCATAGGAGATCCGTTGCAGGATAGCTATCTCGGACCTACACCAATGAAAATGAAGCACGTCGGCGGGTCTTGCAGCAACCCGCTTAAATATAGTCCCGAATACGGCAATGGTGGTTTTTAGATTTTGAAAATCTTGGCTAGGCTGAGTCGAATTTTGGCCAATCACAGAGAGGTGACCCTTTGGGTTAAAATGCCATTTTGGCAACTCAAAAGAAAAGCCGAAAATCGTGTTGTCGAAATCAGAATTTGCCCAAGAAGTGACCTATGACGGTGCCATGACTACTAGGCACCTTTGAAATTTATTCAGGTTGAAATTGGCATATAACAAAGGTGATTTCTATTATTTTTAAATCTGAAAATATCAGTTTGGAGTGAAAAACCGTTAAAACCGGATTTCGCGTTTCATGAGGTGCCGAAATTTAATTGCACAGTACGATCGATGCATGTTCACATTGTCGTACCGGAAGCTAAGTCGCTTAAGTAAAATCAAAAAGAGTTCCGCATCATTGCAGCAGCCACTTTCGTTAGTGCAGGGAATCATTTCACCGGTCGTATACCGGGTTTAGCTGAGCCATGGCTTTCGAAACGCATTTCCGTGTTGTATTTTGGACCCCGCAATTTGACTGGCCTAGTCCGGCCCAGTTCATTCTCCACCAGAATTATTTCAGAACTTAAGAAAAAAAAAAATTTATCCAAGGTACATATTTGTGCATCAATACTACGTAGTACATATAGAAGTAAGATCTCTTTTATGTTATTTATTCTTCGTATTGAAGAATTTTAAATGTCAATCGGACTTATCGATATAGGGGGGTTATTAGGATTGGTTAGCGGGTGCCCAAGACAGGGTACGATTATGATGTATTAATTTCCCAAGTATAATTTCCGGGTGGGACGCGAGCTCCATATGTTGAATTCATAAGGTATAGTATTTCAGACAAGATTTAAAATGGATGGATTCGAGGCGAGGCTAGAGAAAGCCATTGATCTCACTTACCACGCGTACGCCAACTGTGTATAGAACATAATTACATATGAACGGCGAAACTTACATATGGACACAGCAATGCACATTTTGTTTTGGTGAGACAGCACCCGTCTTGGTTTTAGACTACACAGCTATCTGTCTCGGAATATGGCTAAGGAAATGTACTATGATGTACCAAGTAAGGATGGGGAGCTATAGAGTTCATTACATGTACATTTTGAGCCATTATATATATAAATTACTAGTATCGAGTAGCTTCGAGTCTAAGTATTAAGTACCGGCAGCTATATACACATATAACGCGTAGCTCAAGTAAATCTTCCATCCTTCCGACAATAAACGCCGAGTATTTGATTCCACGCCAAACCGGATTTTACTTCAAGAGAAATTCTTTGGCAGTTAGCTGAGTCCAACTCTTGATCTTTGAGCCTATTGCTCACAATGTACGCTTTCTTGTTAGTCATACTATTAGTTTGCCACGATCGTACGATGCATCGTAAATTTCCCCAAGTCTTCGAAAGCGAACTATTTGGCTATAGATATCGATCAATTGTTAACTAGATACGTACTTGCGTGCCGAAGTAACAAATATCCGGGTCCCCACAGCAAGGCTTTGGGCATAAATAAGGAAGCAGGGGCAGCGAGCTCGGTCTTGGAAACTTAGACAAGCCACTCCGATCAGTTAATATATTGCCACAACAGAACAATCGACATTAACAAAAGAATTGAAGTAAGGTTACCAAATTTATTCCCCGATCTCAAAGTATACTAAAGAAGAAACCGAATGACTTGCAGGTTCATTCGAAGGAAGAGAAAATGTCATTCGAGACGTATAACCAGAGACTCCCAGAGACCTTCAATCCTGAGAAGACATCGGAAACCCCAACAGCAGGATCTTCCTCGGAGATAACCACTGATAATGGGAAGAGATTTGCCGATATCACCGAAATCCACGAACATCAACTTCTTGGATCAAATGTGGAAACTATGCCAACTTCTCAATATTGCCCGCCGCCAAAGCAGAAGAGCAAAAGGCAAATTTCTAGGCATGGAGCATATGCGGTACTCATTCGCCGTCTTATAGACTCTGCCAGAGGGGTGCATGTTCTCCGACGCGCTGAGGTATGTATACAATCGGAGACTTTATGCGAAACCTCCCGAGAGATGGTCAAAGACGCATATGACAGCGTAGATATCAAGTCTACCCCTATCGTAATCCAGGGGCCTTCCTACGAGCTGTTCTTTAAGAGAAAGGGACTCGAGGCCTTTGTTTCAGATACGAGTAAACCTCAAACCATCAGGGACGAAGTCGGTTTATTGCACACTTTTATTAAGAACGACAAAACGATAGTCCAAAATATTAAGGCATATGATGCATTAATAAGCCAGGGGAAGATCAGCACTAACACATTGTGGACGTTGTTTCCACCAGGCGAGCTACTAATCAGAAATGATGGTGAATGCCCTGAATGTTGGATCTGCTGCGATGTCAAACAGGAATTTAAGACATGTTCCTGGTTGATATATGGTGTTCGCCTCGACTTTGATGGACGCAGATTGGATATGAAAAAAGTTTGCTATCCTATATACGTAGGAGGCGTTTCGAGGGGGACGCTGGAAATATCCCAGCTTCCTTTGATCCCGCTCCACTATTACCCCAAGGAGGCTGAGGTTCGAAAGTTGTTGATAAAGAGGGGCCATGACTTCCAAAATATCATGAGAGCTGACCTTGCTTATCGCAACTACCGAGGGCCGCTTTGGAGCCAAAAGAACTTGCATTCGCATCCAGAGCTTCGGGTATAGATATCTCGATGAGAAACACTTAGGTATCAAGAGCTAATTTCATTTCACGGATATAGATAAGCGGGCGTGTTGTGGTGGACTACAAGGCATATCTGGACAAGAATCTTGAAATGGCTCCGGACCTTGTACCACAAAAGCGCAATAAGAACTATAAAGCACTAGACCAGAACTCTACCCAACCGGCCAATTCAGATCATGTTTACGATCCGGACTGCAGTTGCACTACTTGCACAAGTCCACACTCATATCAGGCAAACTCTTCCACAGTCGAAAGTCACTTCAAGACCCTACTACAAGATGTCGATGAGCAGTATAGTGTGATACGGAATATGGAAGATCTACTTTTGCTCGCCTCAGCTCGGATGACGGGATACAATTTGCGAGAGAATAAATGGGGCTGGCTGCTTATAGACTCCTTAGAAGATATCGGATTTAGCAGAAGAGCTTTTGATTCATTGCAAATGGATGTGCGACAGAAGAAGCTAATTGAAGCGCTGGTCAAAGGACACCAAAGCAATGAATTCAATGACTTCAATGACTTCATCTATGGCAAGGGCAAAGGATTAATGATGCTTCTACATGGGTAAGCACTCTCACCACCAGTAGATATCACCCCCTTTCTGCAGCTGACAGATGTTTAGAACACCGGGGATCGGAAAAACTCTCACAGCAGGTACTATTTGCCAAGGCACTCCGCATCATATTTAAATATTCAGCACTGACAATCTTGCTTAGAGAGCATCGCGGAGCAGGTCAAATCACCCCTATATAATATCACCGGTGGTGAACTAAGTGTGGATGTTTCAAGAGTTGAGGCAAAATTAAAGGATATATTTGCTTTAGCAAAACGATGGAAGGCAATTGTTCTACTAGACGAAGCTGATGTTCTGATGATGAAGAGAGAACTAAAGGAGCTCGAAAGAAATTCCATCGTTACTAGTCAGTTTCCGAAGTATCCGCTCTATCAAGACAGCAAATTAAGAATACGGCGGCTAACCTTCATGATAATCTAGTGCAGCTGAGAATGATTGGACGCTTCGAAGGCATTCTATTTCTAACGGCTAATCGGTTCGAAGGCTGGGACGAGGCATTCAAAGTCGGATTAATCTTACGATTCGATTGCCAGAGCTTAATGAGCGCCAGCGCGGAACAATCTGGAAAGACCTCATCCAGGACAACCCCAGTGCCGTGGAAACGTCACAGTGGCCAGAAAACGCCTTCATCAGCCTTGGAAAATTAAACGTGAATGTAAGAACCCTTTACAAAAACCCATCTATCTTTAAGCAACTAACATATCCGTCGGACCGGGGAGAGTTATCAAGAATATTTTGGGGACAGCAGTGTGTTACGCCAAATCAGAAAGAAAAAGATTGTCAATTTTCATATTGGTGCGGTAATCAAGGTTGAATTATCAGGACATGAAAATATTGGCGAGGTTTTGAACGAATTGGGGTCGTCTGATTGAGAGTTAAGCGAGTGTCATTTGTGTATTCTTAGGATACTGATATCGTGATATGAAGCTCTCAGTCGACCATGTCTGGGTATGAGACAAAGCTCCCAGCTAGTTTGCTTCCTTGTCAACGAATTGGTTTTGGCTCTGTATAACTATCTAGTATCTAGGATACGATAAGAATGTTAATTCTTCAAGATATATATGTCGTCTAGTGCGTCTGTTTAATCTTAATATTGTTGGCCGGCCGTTCAAAAACCGTAGGTTTCCCTGAACCCACGCTGGTTGATGTACCGGATCAAAAGCTCTGGATCAAATACATATCATTCTCGATCCTTTCTTATCCCACAACGCTTGAATGTGTTGCAGCCCTAAAGGCAGCCAGGCTTCACCGCGGTCATGTGACTACAACACAACGTGAATGCCCCTCACATTCTTTCCCTTGTCCTGTATCGTGTCTATTTAAGGGCAACCTATTTTCGTGTAGACTAGCATCAAGGAATCGATCAATCCATCCAGTTTACAATTCACTTCTCCAATTATTGATTCCCGATAAGGAAATTCTCTATTCCAATAACAATCGCGGAGCAATTAGGCTCCTGCAGAATGTTCTGTCTTGTTGCATTTTCAACCGCCTCCCAGGAATGTGTTGTGACTTTCCCGTGTAGTAACCAGGATAAGTCTGGCCGCGACCTCGGGATCAAGCTTCGATCGGGAACTAGCTGTACTGACTATTATTACGGCAGAATATTTTGAGCAGGTGTACTTGACTACTTCTTGGTCCTAAAGCGCCTTTGAGCACGTACTGAGGTCCCAAGCTCTGATATGGTCCAGCTCAATACTTCAAATACCCAGACGCCCACTTGCCACCGCCGGATACCCTTAATTGGCGGAACCCGACAATGAGACACCTCTCCCGTCTTTCCTTCCCGATCCCGACATACCTGCATATCCCCAAAGGCACGCTAGGACTAACCATTACCTCGCCCCTCCACATTTACCGCAACCTAGTAGCCTCCAATCTCATTTCAGCGGATCCAAACCAACACCGCGCGGCAATTGTAATACAGGGTGTCTACGAGCGACTACTTGATTACAAACCAGAGCGGTATACTGACCTTAAAAAGCGTCTGGATGCGGTAACTAACTCTCTACGTGCTCTTGAGGATGCACGTAAAAAGACATCACAAAGCGGAGGTGCTGGAGGCGAGGGTCTACAAAAACCCAGAACAACATGGCGGGACTCCCCGTACCTCCCGACATCCTTGCAATCCCCACAAGCTCAGAGTAAAGCTTTAATTCGCACGTTCTCACGAGATGAGGAGCTATTAAATATATCTTCCCCGCGAGGGTTATTACTTAGCGGGAACGTGGGATGTGGGAAGAGTATGTTAACGGATATCCTAGCTGAGAGTTTACCCGTTAAAAGTAAGAGACGGGTGCATTTTGATACATTCATGCTAGGGGTTTATGGCATGCTCGAAGATTTCCGGATTAAGAGCGCTTATAGCAGGCATGATAGGGATATCGGAGAGGGATATTCGATTCTCCATGTTGCCAAAGAAATGGTGGAAAACTCAACGGTGTTGATACTCGATGAATTTCAGATGCCGGATAAAGCTTCTGGAAAAATCTTGAAGAGTTTGCTTAATGCGTTCTTTCTGATGGGTGGTGTTTTGATCGCTACGTCGAATCGGTTGCCGGAGACGTTGGTTAGTGCGGAATGGAGAAAGAAAGAAGAGTTTGGGGTTTTTGAGGAGGTGTTGAAGAGAAGGTGTGAGATTTGGGACATGAATGGTAGGGTTGATTGGAGGAGACGAAGCGGAGAAGGAAGAATTGTGCAAGTTCCTGCTAACATTGTGGGATTGGAAGAGGGGAGGGTGGTGGAAGTCCCGAAGTTTTATTTCTTGAAGGATGGGGATATGCAAGAAGCGTGGGAGGATGCGGTGGAGAAGGCTGCTGATGGGGATGAGGAGGGGTGGATGGAGAGGGGTCTGGTGGTTTATGGGAGGGAGATTCTACTAAAACGGGCTCGCAATGGAGCGGCATTCTTTAATTTCGACGAGCTTTGTGTAGAGGTTTGTGAAATTCGCAGAAACTTATGAGGATCCGCTGACATCTTTGGAAACAGCTCCTTGGCCCTGCGGACTACATCACTATCGCGTCCAATTTTTCGACAATAATCATCGACAAGGTCCCGGTGCTAACTTCAAAATCCCACCGGCATGAAGCAAGAAGATTCATCACCCTCCTCGACGCGATCTATGAGTGTCGCTGCAAATTGTTAATCCGCGCAGAAGTCCCCATCGAAAATCTCTTCTTCCCAGATTCTGCTGAAAAGAATGCGAATTCTCAGGAAGAGGATTCGATCCACTCGGAGGCCTTTGCGGAAGCACACCAGGACCTCACGGTGCCATTCAGACCTAACGTATCACTCTACGAGCAGCTCCCCGAAGATCCAAATGACCCTTTAACATGGAAACGAAAGAAATACACCGTGGCAGATCAAGACTCCGATTTTAGGGGCAAAGTCGACTTCACAAGTGTGAAGAAATATACAGGTGAAGATGAGAAGTTCAGCTTCAAAAGAGCAGTTTCGAGAGTCTGGGAGGTATGTGGCGAAAGGTGGTGGGATGCGCTGTCTCATTCGGAAAAAGAATTCCCTGTAATGAGGCGGGTTACTCACTCGCCCATGCCAAGGTCTCTGCGTCGTTGGGAAGGCGATAGTTCAGAAGCTGATACAAAGACATCTCATCCCGCTATGGAAAACGATATCCCTACAACTCCTCTAAGACCTGACGCCCCTCAGTTCACCCCGGTGCATATCTGGGGGGTAATTGACAACTGGGGTAAAAGAGCAGGACGGTGGGGCAAAGGTGTAAACGCCTATAAAGACGGCGACACGCGAGATAAAAGCCCGGACACGAGGAGCGCGAAATGAGTATTTTTATACCCAAATATGAGAGAACACGCAATACATTCCATTCAATGCCCATGCGTTCGCATAACAGGTGTTCTCCATATATAGCAAAAAGCCCGCCACTAGTCTTAACCTGTTGTCGGCGAGGTTAGTTCCCTCGACCTCGGCGCGGAGTTGATCAATATCGCTGCCGCAGATGACTCGAATGACCCGTACGATCTCGATCCCGCACAGGCGGTACAGTAATCGACCTGTATACTTCCAGGATCATCAACTCCATTGAAAGTACTTCTACTACCACGGCTACCACGATATCTACATTTACTACTTCATCCGTTTCAACTATAACCAGTACCACTTCCCAAATTTCTACAATGACGACTTCCACGACTTCTACAACTACATTTACAACGTCGACTTCGACCACCTCTACTCCATCGACATCAACAACGGATACTCGAACGCCATCTACAATCGCCAGTGCATCAACATCGACAATCACAGTGTAGAAGAGGGCTGCGGCCACGGGATTCCCACAAACCGGATTTATCGACCTTCCTTGATTTAATTCATTCGATCCCTCGCTTTTTTAACGCTAGAATAAATGACATATATTGAATAGGCATACCATATATTCGGGTAGTTCTTGAAATTCTGACGCTAAACTTACATCACAGTTTCGTTTTTGTATCTGCTTTCGTTAGAACGGTTATTTTTCCGCGTCCCGCGTCCCACTGCATAGATGACATGCATATTCCGTCTCCGCTTTTTCTATTCCTTTCGAGCCTCTTCCCCAGACTTTCCGCTTCCGTTAGCCACTTTATGCTATCCTTTCAAACGTAAATGTTCCTTAAAGGTATCTAATACAATTTAGACTTTTCCATCATTTTTTATTTTATCTAGAGACGAGAAAAGAGAAAAACGGCTCATCTACAACCCAACTGTTCGATATCCTATTAGTCATCCCTTGTGATCATTCTCGTCGTACTACCCATCCCCAACTTCCAAAATCATCGGGTACCATAGATCGCGAGATTATCCCGGCATTCCTCGTCAACCCACTATCCCGGGTTCAAACGTCCCAAAAGAAAAGATCCCAACAAGGCAGCTCAAAGTGTCGCTAATGAACAACGCCCACAACACAAAATCATCTGTTGTAATTTTTTTCTCTATTTCTTAAAAAGCTTGTCCGGAAACGCCACAGAGGAGAGGTCTCAGAAAGGTTAGCAAAGGTCCGGTGCCAATGCCGAAATATTTTCTGCCGATGTCCTCATCCGAATGTATGCGCGCAGGGCGCCGGGGTACACCTTGCTTGCCATCGCTCACCACGCTTCGATCGGAATCGTCAGTTTTTCCTACGGGAAGACCTGCAACGCCCGCCGTCCTGCAATTGGGATTCGATAGCTGGCTACTCTAATCAGAATTCGGTTAATCGGATCCCCGGCATGAAAAGCAGTTGGAAGAGCTCCAGGTGGCGACATAGTCTGTGGTTTTTTTTGATAGGGAGTTCTAAATGCATTAGTCAAAGGTATACCCGTTTCCTTTGGCAAAAAAAAAATAAAAAATGAAAGTGATAGCTACGGCAAATGTAGAGAATGGGAACAGAATCTTTCACAGTGAATACCCTTGAGAATTCCCCCTTTAGACCGTAAGTTGCTCAAGATTATCCATAGTAGTAACAACCCTCGGCCGAGCGTTATTAAGTTCAAAACCAGCTTAGATTCTGTAACTGTCCCCTCTGTGACGAAGTGAAAAAAAAAAGAGATAAAACAAATTTTATTAATGTGAATCACGCCGTTTGCCGTGACAAATGTAACCAACTGATTCAGCCAACCTTGTTTATTCCTCCCGTCGCAAATGTTCCATCGGAGGCCTAGCTTTGAAGGGAGGGCTTGTTTAAAGTGATTTCAGTTTCTCTTCCCTTGAGCTTTCGGATATCGAGCTCTCTATTTTCCTCTATTCCCTCTGGTTTTCGGGTACTATACTCACTAAATATTTTCCTCTTCAAAACTTCACAATTAGATCTTTTTAAATATTTTATATCCACTGGCGCAATTGCATCCTTATATACCCACATCTATTAATTTTATAACGTTAATTCGGCCTTATCTACTCCATACAAGCTTTTGCAACGGCATCCCAAGAGCCTCCTTCCTGGATACCCAAATACCATATACCATTGGCTTGGGATTTTTTTAGCCGCCTTGGCTTGCTAGTTTAACCCGGTTTCGAAAAGCAACAGACCTCCCCTTCGAAAGAGGTGTTGCAGGTTCTCAATCTCGTACTAACCGTCACAAAGGGAGAAGTTATACGATTGATTACAAATCTAGATTTTCTGTCGAAGCCATTTGCTAATTGGTTATTACATATACCTTTCCTGATTTAAATTGTGGGGAAGACGTTATTCTCTCTTTGTCTTATTTCTGGGGAAAACTTTATAAAAAAAACACCCTTTTGTTTGGGTTACTTTTTGTTATCCCGAGGTTAAAGAACACACACCCCCCATATTATTCCCCAAAAAAATTAACATAAACGAATTCGAAAAGAAGGGGCCTTGGGATTAAAAAAAATAAAAAAAAAAGGAAACCGTCTGTAAGGATCAATCAAAGAGGGTAGGTGGCCTGCTGGGATACAGGATTATATTATAATGCAATCCTCATACCCTCCAGACGATGATTCCAAGGTTACCTTGCCCGCTGGTGCAAAAGTCACCTACGCAGCAAGTACGCTGAGCAACCAAACCATCACCGCCGCCAACAGCAACAGCAACAACTTTGGCCATAACCTCAGCAAAGCCCATACCCTCGCTGTTCCTGCAGATGAGCCTGCAGATAGACAGTACGTCGTTGGTGAACCCATCGACCTTGATAGGATATGTTCGAGAGAAACGACTAGAACGCACAGATCATGTCGTGAACATCATGGGATAAGTAAGATAAAAGCTATGGGGGATGGTGAGGAAGAAAATGAGAAAGATATTGAAAAAGGTGCGGATATAAAGGGGAAGATTGCGTCGAAAACGGGGAGTGATGAGAGTTGTAGCGATGAAGGGGACGATGAGTTTTTAGTAGATTGGGAGGGACCGGATGACCCTAATAATCCTTTAAATTGGTCGGCGTGGTATCGATACTTTTGTCTGATTACGATGGCATTACAGACGCTTGTAGTGTGAGTATATTTCAATACCGTTATTGCAATATCTATAACACCTACTAACTTTGGGAATAGTGTCTTTTATTCTTCATCATATGTATCTGGAGCCACAGGCATGATGAGAGACTTTGGGATAGAAAACAAGACAATCATAGTCCTTGGCATTACAACTTACTTGCTAGGACTGGCATTTGCACCTCTTATATTGGCCCCATTATCGGAGTAAGTTCTCATATACCATATATTCTCAAGAGGGAGCAATACTAATGATTCCCACAGAATGTACGGCCGCCGCAGAGTAAGTAACACAGCCAAACATACATACCAATATCACTACAAGAAGCTCGCTCATATATATATAGCTCTACACAGTCTGCATGGCAGCCTTCATCCTCCTTACCATCCCCCTCTGCCTAGCAAAAAACATAACCACCATAATCGCTGTCCGCTTCCTCGCCGCCTGCGCAGGCGCCGTAACCCTCGCAAATGGACCAGGTACCTTAGCCGACATTTTCAAACCCGAAGACCGTTCAACCGCTTTCGCAGTCTTTGCCATCGCCCCCATGAACGGACCTAGTTTTGGTCCATTGTTCGGTGGGATTTTATACCGTGCGTTTAACCCACCCACCCTTACGCTAGTCTATAAAAAATACTGAAAGATAGATAAATATTATAGAATACCTCGGCTGGCGCTCCCTAAACTACACCGTCCTAATCTTCGCCTCCCTGATGTGGCTCATAAACTTCCTCGTCCCCGAAACCTACGCCCCGCACCTCCTGCGCCTAAAAGCCTCCAAAAAGCGTCTCTCCACCAACGATCCCCGGTACCACTCCCGCTACGACTTCACCGCCACATTCTGGTCGCTACTATTCACAAACCTTACCCGTCCGATCCACATGTTATTCACCGAAGCAATTTGCGCATGTTGGGCCGTATATGTAGCGGTCATATATGCGATTTTGTATATGAGTTTTGTGGCTTATCCGATTGTTTATTCGGAGTTGAGGGGGTGGGAGGCGAAGTATTCGGGACTCGCGTTTTTGGGGATTTGTGCGGGTACTTTTTTGGGGATTGGGTTGGATCCGTTGGTTAGGTGGGGGTATAATAAGCATAAAGTTGATCCGGAGACTGGGAAGTAGGTTTACAACTCTATGTAAGATATATTAGGATGGATATAGCTGACAAAACCCCCAGAATCCCCCCAGAAGCTCTAATTTGGAGCGTCTGTATCGCAGCAGTCCTCTCCCCAGTTGGATTATACATCTTCGCATGGACCTCCGATCCCAGGATTGTAAAACCGTGGATCTGGAGTATTCTCGCTGGTATCCCCTTCGGAACCGGTAACTGTCTAATCTTCATCCATGGTTCAAACTACTTGGTAAACTACACCTCCGCTTTAAATATACCATGAATATTTTTTTAACAAAGCGTGAACAGTTAAACTCCTACTCAATCTACGCCGCCAGCGCTGCCGCCGGTAACACTGTTGCTCGAAGGTATCACCCCTCCTCCTTCCCCCCTCTCCAACATCCCCAAACACTCTTCTAACCGTTTTATTTATAAATAGTATCCTCGGCGGTGTCCTCCCCCTCGTCGCTCCAAAAATGTACACCGCCCTTTCACCCTCAATAGCAGGTACCGTCCTAGCAGTGCTAGCAACAGTATTAATCCCAATCCCCTGGATCTTCTACAAATGGGGTAAACAGATTCGCCATCGTTCACCGTTGTTGATGACTTTGGCGAGGGAGCAGGATGGGTATTAAGATATATACTTATACTCTTATATACCCGATGATACGGAAGGATATGATGAAGAATACGAATGAACTAGAACGAGGAAAGAGATAGGTAAGTGAAACGAACTAAACGAAAACCGAACTATACGAGAAAGTCGATATACGACCCGAAAAGAGAGAAAGAGAAAGAGTTACTGATAGCGATAAAAAACCGAAAGATACCCCTCCCCTTGCTTTGTTTTTTCTACTTTCACTAATTAGAATGGATACTTAACAAATTATAATATACCAAAGGATATACCAAAGGATATACCAATACTTAGTTACCCTCCTGTTTATTAGCCTTGTCTTTCAGTTTAAAAAAAAGGTAAATACAAAAGAAAACAATGTAATTTAATTCACCACTATCGACCGGTTTTCCTCGTGGGAATGCAAGTTCCTTCAACGAGCATCAAAAACCGTTGGACAAGGATTATAAATCTTATATTTAAACGGACCATAACTTTAGCATCTACATTCTCAACCGAAAAGCGATTTTACTCTCGGCTATAAAGAATCTAGATCGTACTTACTCCAGTACCCAAGTACTCAAGCAGTTATCCAAAGAAATAGCCAATCACGAAGATGTCCGTCAACATACATCTTCCCTTCCACTCTACTCAAAATACAACAAAGACTACCACGAAACTTGCATACTATAGCTCAAGTCGACTCGACAGTCCGAGAATATAATGCCCCTAATCTAACTACCTATCTAATAGGTAGCTACCACAAGAACTAATCACGATCAATTGACCGTCCCATGCGCAACTTCAAGAAGAAACAAACCACCGACTTTTACACAATATAAATACACTTCTCAACCGATCACCATAATCATAGTATGGACAATCTGATCGATATATAAAACAACAAACGACAACTACAATCCTTCAACTAAACCTCACCAATTGCAAGAATTTCAAAAGTAAAATCGCCCTCAAGCCCCAAGAATGCATGCACGCGTGGAAAAATTATACACCAAAAGAGGAAGAAGAAATAAGCCGGCTACCTCACACTTCTTTTCACTCTCGCATTCACAAAACAAAGATAAAACACTCATAATCAACCCATCAATTCTATATATTCTTCATCTCTATATTCATTCTTCATTCTTCATCCTCCTGTCGACTATCTCCTCCCCTCCTCCCCTCCACCCCCAACATATATAACCCCTTGCCCACGGTAATACAAATCACCATAGAGCCTAGTTAACAGCATAATATAAAAAAAATCCCTAATTGAACAAAGAAGAAGAAGTATGGTGTTCTCTGTGCTAGAGGAGCCCGAACGAGAAGATGAAGAGAAAGGAGAGATATAAGAAAAAAAGACCACACACCACAATATACACCACACCACCCCATAACGCCGGCACAGTGAAAAAGAAAACAAAAGTCTCGAACCATAGCACGGAACACCTGCGCTAAAAAAAAAAAAAAAAAAAGTAGTTCATGCCCATTAAAAACATATAAAAGTGGGGGTATAAGTAGTAATAAAAAGAAACCCAGTTGTGTGCGTCGTGCATGCGTGCCGCCGTGCTTCGATGATTCGGTAAAACGAGAAAAAGAGTCCCGCAAAACATTTATATAATTGATATAAAGACCCCGCGCATTAAAAGCAAAAAGCTAGCAAAAAAAGCAGCAGGTATCCCGCCCGCCGTAACGACGACGACGATAGCAGCAAAATGCTTCAATTCGAGACGAGGGAAGAGTTGAGTTATCTCGTCGCCAGACCCTCAACTCGTGGAGTCTGGCAACTGGACAAGTGACGAGGACTTATGAATGGTAACTTCCTCTACTGCTGCCCCTCAACAACCATCCTCTTAACAACCGGACTCCCCTCCGGCAACCCCTCTGCAACCCTCTTAACAGCAACACCACCACTCTTCGCCTGCCCCATAGCCTCAGCAGCCTTCTTCTCCTTCGCATTCTTCAGAACCTGCAGGAATTCAAGTCGTTTCTTAGCATCAAGCTTTAGGCCCGTTAAGATTGCATTCGTCCGTTGAGGTAACGAACTCGGTGTCGCCGGCTTAACAGCCGTAGGGGTAGCGGTGACTGTTGCTTGCTGTTGTTGTTGTGGTTGCTGTTGATGTTGTTGCTGTTGAGTAAGCGTCGAAACCCTCTGCACCGTCGCAACCCGCGGAACACCCACAGTTTTAACAACAGGAATCGGAGCTGCCGTCGCAGACGGAGTACTAATAACACCATGTACCGGCTGTGCAGCCACAGATGTAACTTGTCCAACAACTGGAGCAACAGGAGCCTTCGGAATCGGTGCCTTCGGTACCGCGCTCTTAACCAACGGAGCCTTAGAACCACTAGTCTTCTTAAACTCGGCCCAAAGCGCCCTACGTACTTCTGGCGAGTTGATGTTATTCGTCGGGTTCTTCCGGATATGCTCTTTCATTATGTTGAGGAATATCGGGTTGTCTAGTAGGTCTTTAGCCTTACTATCGACTGCCATCGAAGTCGTCTGAGGTTTTGGAGCGGTAGAAGCTGTGGTGGCGCTAGAGACAGGACGATTACCGGGGACTCCAGGAGTCAGTTGGGGGGCCATTGGTACAGCGTGTATGGCGGCTTTTGGCGGTTGAGGAGCCGCAGGAACGACAGTTTGTCGGATAGGCGCTTGGGTTTGTACAGAAACGGCGGATCGCAGCTGCTGGGGAACTTGAGTCGTAGTCGTAGCTGTATGAATAGGTTTCGGTTGCTGCTGTTGTGCTGGATTCCAAGTCGGCGGATTAAGCGCTGCCGCCGGCGCAGGTCGGTGTTGAGAAACCACACCATCCACAACATGAACCGCCGCCCTCGGCGTAACAGACCCACTATTCGAAGAGGGCGCTCTATTAACAACCGGCGTAGACGGCGGCGCAGGTGCAGCTTGATAAGTTGTCTGCGCATATCCCTGAATCCCACCTTGAACCGGCTGATACTGCTGCGCAAACTGATTCGGATGCACATAATGCCCACCAGAAGCAGTAACAGTAGTACTTCCCTGTCCCCAACTTCCCGACGGCACCATCTGCCCCGCCGCAGACTGAATAGAAGCCTGCGCCGGATGCGGACTTCCAGTAACCGGTTTCCTCTTCTTCCGTTCCTTATCAATATTCGCACCTTCCACAAGTTCCCATATATATCCTTTACCTGACCTAGGCCCTCTCTTAAACAAACTCGACCCACCACCTTCTCCGGACCCCCTCAGATTATGTCGTACAGAAGATTGCCACCCAGTAGTCTCCGCTCGAACCTTAAAGTAAGGATACGAGTTCTCCAAACTCCTATATATCTCCGGTAATGTCAAAGCCTTCTTCTCAGAGTTATTGATAGCATCATAAATCATAACTGTATACGGCAATTGCGGTTTCGCCAGTTGCTCAGGTGTATAATCTTCTTCGCGGGCGGGTGGAGACTTCGTCCTCTTCCGTTTCCGCTCTTTCGGCACCTTTGCCGGTTTAAGATCCTTCTGCGCCTGTTTCTCTCTGATCTTTGCTTCCTTCTCTTCCATCTTTTGCTTCCTCTTAGCTTCCTTCACCATCTGCATCTGCATCTTCTCCCCTTCCCTCGCAAATAGTTGATCAACGGGCAAGCTTCCATACTTCGTCATATCCAGACCCGCAACATTACCGCCGTTAGCCAAGAACTCTTCTTGCGCCTGTCTTTTAAGTAATTTCTGCTCTCTGACAGAAATACCATTCTTCGGCGGTCTCCCACGGCCTCTCTTGACCGTCGGCGGTGGCGGCATAAGCGATGAATCATCCATACCCTCCACCTTAGGTCTAGGTGCCGGCGTCCCAACATCATGACTCGCCTCCCGACTATCCATATCGCTACCCTCATCTTCATCATCCCCATCATCAGAATCATGATCCGAATCCATATCACTGATCTCCTGCGCCACCCCTTCTCCAAGCATATCCACATCCTCCATCTTCACATCTTCCACGACCGCGGACTTCGACTCATCCTGATCCGGGAGGAACCATGTAAAAGCCAAGTTTCCGAATTGGATGATATCCGAATTCTCCAGTGTAGCCCTCTTCCCATTCGGATATCCTCTCATCTTATGTTTATCCCGTATTAACCTAAACCCAGTGTCGCAAAGTGAAGTGAGCGTCCATGAAGACGCCTCATAGTCGTATTGGATCCGCAAATGTCGTCTCGATATCGAACTAATATCTATTTCCGGCGGGGGGAACAACGGAACCTTAACTTCATCCAGCGTAAGGATACTATCTCCGAAATGATTTTCTGATTTCCGTTTCTTCTTCGAAAATGAAGAAATAGACTCCTTATCCTGCCTGCCCAGAACAACATTCAACCCGCTCAGATAAAAATCTTGACCATAGTGAAACTCCAGTTTGGCAAAGGCTTCTATTCGCGGTGTAATCCCATTCTCAGGGTTTGTCGGAAACCAAGCTCCGCCATCAACTTGCATCAGAAGATCATCTGCTGATATCGTCGTCGGTGGGAAGTCAATTTGTGAAAGGTCGAGGTGGTGGTCTAAAGGGTCCAAAAATCCAGCATCATCCACAGGAACCTGTGTCGAAGTAGAAGGAGCATCGTCAGCAAAGTCAAGGCCTCCCGCAGCAATAAGAGCTTCAAGTTCTTCGACTTTTATCATCGATTTGAGCCAGTCCATGTCCACATCCGTAAAACTCAGCCGATTCCCTTCATCGCCAGTGTCCCCCGCCTGAGTATCAAGACTACTCAATGGGTCCATTGCAGCCATGGCTGCGATTCAAAGGACTCTTTGCCAGAAGTACGGCAGCGTGGGGAGAATTAAGACTGGGGAATAAGTGAATGGGATGGAGTGGTTGGCGGTATGCAGATGTATATAAAATTTTTTTGTAGGCAAGATATTGGCGAGAGCGAGAGCGAGAAAGGAAAAAAAAAAAAAAGGTTTGACAGAAAAAATGTCACAATTTTTTTCCTCGTTGCAAAAATGTAGGAGGGACAGACAGGACAGGGAATAAGACCAAGGTCGACAAGGTTAGTCAAAAGAGAGACAAAGAAGAGCCAGAAGAGAAAAAAAAATCCAAAGCTAATCCCGTTATTTCTGGTACGTAGGCGGATGCAAATCAAATCGGGATACGACAAATTTGTGCAAATTAGGAAATCTTGAATCCGCCAAACAAACATATATGGCTTACCTGCGTAGGATTACCGTCTTCGTGGACTTTAATTATGGAGTCTGGAGATGTCTTCCGTAGTTGCTCTTCTTTGTGATCGCTTGGAATCGGCGCCGATGTGTCATCGGCAGTCACAATCATGGCATCGTCGTGGGCGCTTTCGGCAGGTGAGGTAGCCATGGTATTTACACCAGTAGCAGCGCCACTTTCCCGCCGATTAGTAGTAACCGTCGTCCCATGATCCGTATCTATATCCGTCGAAGGAGCCACTACTATATTAGTAGGCTCGGCATCTCCATTAACGGTAGAAAGCCGCGCCTTTTGGTGATCTTCAGCTCTGTCTTCCCCAACGAACATGGCTTCATCCGGCGATGGGCACGGCGTCATGATCTGTTGCTGTTTTTCAATAACAGCGGCAGTACCAGTGACGCGCCCTTCTTTTTGTCCGTAATGTTGTTCGACGTCAGCCATTGTATCGCAGGGGAACGGGTATCGCAGACTTTCAGAGTATGGTTTCTTGTCGGCCTTGGGTAGTGGTGTTCTCGGTCGGCGGATACCGTCCGAATACACCTTCTATCGCCCGGATGGGTTGTTCTTCCTGATCAGGTGTCCAAGTATAGGTCTGGAGGACCGGGTTGAGGGTATTGAGACTGTTGATGGCTCAAACCCAGGCGATTCGTGAAGGGAGATTCCGCGAATAGAACCAACTTTTTTTTCTTTAAAAAAAGACCTTAAAGGATTAAGATCTAAGAATACAATGCAAGGTAATTAGATGTTGATAGTGGTAAGGATAAATGAAACCCGCTTGTCGTCGGAGATGGGGAGAGATGTCGACGACTGGTCGGATAGAGTCGGAATGATAGGTATATACGGGCGTCGTATGAATAGACGGGGATGCGCCTTCGAACCGGTCAGAGTCGGTGAGAGGTTGAACCGATGAAGGGGTGATGGTCTAAGGAAAGATGGAGATGGAATCGGAAGGGGGGTCTCGTTGCCAGAGGAGGTCGGGTTTGGGCGTCGATTGGGCGTTGTGTGTTGCGCACAACACAATTCAATGACTACTACTAACAAACGTCGTCGACACAACACAACAACTCATCCCATTCCTCTTCTGCTCTTCGACAAATACTAATCATCCATCCACACCCCCCAATTTATTATTTAAATTGGAGAACACCACCACCAACATGATATTTAACAAATTCTGTGGACTGAACTTTGTGTCAAATGTCAGGTTTAGGGCTTACCCGGTCCCCGCCCTCCATCATTCCCATATATCAAGCTTAAATATCCTATCATCGTCGAACACAATCGTGCATAATACATACACGATGACGATGACGATATCGATATCATTGTCACTACATGTACCCCATCTTCGTTCCCAAACCAACATTCCCTATCTAACAAACATCCTCCTAAATCTACTTCCCTATTCAAAAGGGAAATCAGGTCCATGTGCCCGTTTAACCCCTCACCCCTCCTTCTTCCCTCATATGACTCCCGCCCATCTAGTAAGGAGGGAGGTACACCAAGGAAACTTGGAAACTCCGGCCGACCTTCGGCCCTATCTTCCCGTATCTACTCCGTACCAATCCACCACACCACAAGCCCCGTCTACCCACTCTAACCGGTCCCCACCCCCCTTCGCTATTCAGGGTTCATGGCCATCGGGTAGGAGTTCCCCTCACCTCCGCTCAATCCATCAAAAACGAAGGGCACCGAAGCCGTGCGGGGTGAACTTAACCTAAGTAATACAGCAATGTCTTGACGGCGAGGTATTCGATGCATCCATCATTCGAATTAGTATATGTGCCTCATTCCTGTCAAACAAGCTAGGTATGACCGTGGATACCGAAGCGATATCTACTTCATTTAGATAAGTTCAGGCCACATCACTTCGAGCAGAAGCTACCAGAACAATATTCCGAGAGGTCCGCCCTGTTTCCCCAATCCACTGTACTTTGTAGAGTAGAGCTATAGCTGTTTCCTTTCGATTCCACCGCTCTTCAGAATATACCTGCTCCAGGAATAACCCTGTGACATCCATAGTGTTTCGAGTCATGTGATTCGCATACGTCAGATGCATACGAAGATGCATTTCTGAGATCTCTCAGCAAAAATCTTTAATTTAGACGAAGAGAGGAAGAGAATATAACATCTACAAATCAATACTCTATAGTAATCGATAAGAAGTCCCAGGTGACATAGCACAAGATCCTTCCATATATGTTCCCCGAGGCAATAATCGATCCGGCCGCAGCTACACCACCCATACGACGCATATCTCTATCAAAACGTCATATCACTGGGAAATAGATAGGATAATAATCTTTCAGAAGTTCAAAAATATTACATACGAAAGAAAGAATGAGAAAAAGAGCCTAAAACTACAAGATCAACCAAGACCCAAGAACCAGGAGGAAGCTTGGAATACTGAATTCAAATAATCAAGAAAGGGAAAACGCATCGGAAATCCTACACGAAAAATAAAAAATAAAAAAAATCCCGCTCAATTGGAATTAAAGAGGAAAAAAAGTGAAAGAAAAAAAGTGACATCAATACGACATTCTACGAGGCGTTCGGAGACAAGTGCGTGCATGACATGGAGAGGTAAGAGGAAGGGTTTCCATTAACGTTAACAATGATGATGATAGTAGTAGTGATGTGATTGATGACAATGTCGATGAAAAAGAGTATGCAAGCAGGACATTCGATGGTGACAATTTTTCATGTCTGGTATCATCAGCAGCGAATAAAAAAAAGGTCATTTATCAAAGAAAAAAAATAGCAACAATAAAAAAACGAGAATCAAAACGTGCGAATGCCTGCGATTGCCCATCAAGTATCGGACAGTTGATGCATGTAAAGTTAAGATGGAAAATCAAAGAAACGTCAGAAAAAGGGACTTCAGAGGGGAGTCACTTATTTCAGCTTCTGCACAAACTTGTGGAAGAAAGCAGAAACTCGTCGCTTCTTCTTGGCTTCCTTGTCTTTAGCAGCATCGGCTGAGGCTTCGCCGTTATTGACTTCGGTCTTAGGGGCTTCGGTTTCCGTCTTTGGAGCTTCAGCCTCGGTTTTAGGGGCCTCGGGGGTTTCAGTCGTGGGAGCAGCTGGGGCCTCAGTAGTAGGAGGAGCTGGGGCCTCGGTCGTAGGGGCGGCTAGGGCCTCAGTCGTGGGAGCAGCTGGGGCTTCAGTCGTGGGAGCAGTTAGAGCCTCAGTCGTGGGAGCAGCTGGGGCTTCAGTCGTGGGAGCAGCTGGGGCTTCAGTAGTAGGAGCAGTTGGAGCCTCAGTCGTAGGAGGAGCTGGGGCCTCAGTTGTAGGAGCCTCAGAGGTAACCTTTTCAGCGACCTTCTCAGCAGCCTCAACGACCTTCTCAGCAGTGGATGGCTCCAAAGTCTCCGGCTTAGTCTCTGACTTAGTAATGGCCTCCTCAACGGCAGCCTTAGCTTCAACAGCAACTGGGTTAGCGACGGCTTCAGCTGAGACGCCAGCCTTCTCGATAGAAGTAGTGACGACAGCTGGAACGATTGGAGTTTCGGATGGGCTGGCGACTGGTTCCTCAGCAATTGGTTCGGCTGGCTCAACCTCGCTCTTCAACTCGGCTTCAATCTCTTTCTTGGCCTCGACGGCAATAGGAGAAGCGGAGGCCTCAGGTGGGACACCGGCTTCGGCCTGGCTTTCGCGGACAATCTCTGGAACGTCGGCGCGCTGGGATTCAGTGGTAGCTTCCGGGGCGACCTTCTCAACCTTTTCGACGATTTCGTCCTCGACCTGAAAATTCTCAATTAGTAAAATTCTCACCCACTCGCATATTTTAGTCATCACTAACCTCTTTCTTGGCCTCAACGGCTGCTGGGTTTCCAGAAGCTTCGGGGTCGACTCCGGCCTTATCCTGAGATTCGATAACAACTGGTGGAACAACCCCAGTAGTAGCAGTGCTATGGTCCTCCTCCTTTTCAACCTTGCCGACAACTGATTCAGGAAGCAAATCCTTAACGGCTTCAGCAATGGGCAAACTAGATTCAGGAATCAAGTTCTTAGCACCAGTGGTGTCGACAGCGGCAGCAATGGCTTCAGCGACAACAGCGACGGCAGCTGCGGCAGCTGCGCCAACACCGAGGTTTGAAGCATCAGCATGTTCGTAAGATTCCTTGTCCAATTTGACGTTATCATTGATACCGGCGGTATGTGGTGGAACCGGCTCATTGGGCGCCAATGTGATTGGGTTGTCCGCAGTCTCAGAAGCTGGGATTGGGTTGACACTGACAACCTGATCGCCCTCGGCCTTATCCTCGATAGTATCGGGGAGATATCCGGGAACAGATTTTGGATCTGGAGTTGGGATATCCTCAGGTGCAACGACGTCTTTGGTAGCCTCTGGAACAATTGGCTCCTGCTTCGCAGCGACCTCGAGTGGGACCTCGGCAGCCAAAACGGCAGTGGTAGATTCTGGTCCGATCGAGAAGAGGACTTGGACAGGTTCCTTAGGCTCAGACTCAACAACTGGCAAAGTAACAACCGTATCCGGCTCCTTGGTAGCCTCTGGCTCTGGTTCCGGTTCCTTTGCCTTCTCCTTTTTCGGCTCTAATGGGACCCCAGCAGCGAGGTCTGCAGTGGTGGACTCGCCGCCAGCAGAGTGGAGGAAAAGAGCAGCGCCGCCATCGGATGTATCTGGGATAGGAGATGGAACAGCAAGCGTTGGCTCTTCGGTAGGATTGATATCCTTAACAAGGAGGTAGTTGTTGTCATTTCCCGAAGCATCCTTCTCGACACGTTGTTTGGGATCAGTTGTCCAATCGCCGTCAACGACGTACTACACGAGAAGCACGTTGATTCGTTAGCATTTTATCCGCATTTTAAAGACCCCCAAAAAAGTCTCATGCAGAGGAAAGCACAAAATGTTCGCGCCTGCAGCAGCAGGGCCCACCCAGTGGCGTTGACAGCTCGTATCTCGCGTATCGATCGCATCGAAGTCATGAAGAAATTTGAAAAGCGAAGAAAACTTTAGGATTTACCTTGTACGTGATCTTTTCGATAGGAACGGTGACAACTCCGACATGAGTTCCGTCAGCGGTCTTGGTGAGCTTCTCGGACTTGGTCCAGTTGTCGAAACTACCGGTCACATAAACCTCGTCGGCGGGTTCAGTCCTGTGAAAAATACGTAATCCTGTCAGCTTCAGCCTCCTATAAGGAAAGAAAAGGTAAAAAAAAGAAAAGAAAAAAGAAAAGAAAAAAGGACACTCGAAGGGAAATCCCGTCATGAAAGATAAGGCATGAATCCGATTTTACACGAGGAGAAAAATCGCAGACTTATGACTTCCAGAAACGCGTAGGTGAAGCCGTGCGACGGTTCATGTTTTCCGTCCACCGACGGTGGTCATCATTTCCCTTGAGTGACAGTCGAGTGACGGGGACATTCGTCATCGCATGCGACAGAGATTTCTTGTCCCGAGTAGCCATTTCCCAGCGAAAAACCACAGTAGATTGTAGACTTCGTCGAGGAATAGAGCAGAACAGCTTCCAGCGACTCCAGGAGAGTACCAAATCGCGGGATTTTAGATTTAGGGGGGTGTTTGGACAAAAACTCACCATTTGAACGAGAAAGTTCCCTTTCCAGTTGACATTTTTGTGGTTTCGCAACTCGCAGGTTCTAGAGATGAGTAGTAACGTAGTGATTTGAACAGAAAAAGGGCAGCAAAAGATTCCTAGGTGCCTACGAAAGAATAAAGAAAACGGAGGAGGAGGTCAGTCAGAGTCAGCTAGCTCGAAAGAGATATGCACGGGGATATATAATATATATACGAGGGGGGTAAGGGCTAAAACGGGTGTTTTGGGAGGGTGAGAAAGCAGCGATGGGGGGAGAGATGAGGGATGAGATGAGGGAAGAGATGAACCAGGAGGCTGAAAGGGTTTTTCTCGCTCGCTTCTCTCGACGACGCTGAAGCAAGCAAAGACCGCACAAGAACAGAGAAAACAGGTAACGTAATAGTGCCTGTGGGTATAAACAAGATGGCGCAGGAATTAAAACCTGACACAGACCCCGATACGATACCTGCCTTCCCGCTTGCCTACGTACCGGCCATCTGCCTGTCCGCCTGCCTGCCGTTCAGTAAGTTCAGTGCGCCCTGTTCTTTCTCTAGCCATGGCATCGGCTGTTGTAGGTAGAAGCTAGCTAGTTGAGAAGACTGTAGGTAGGTCGGTAGCTCTCGAGATGTTGCTTCCATCTCTCTGTGCTCTCTATCCGGTGTACGTGTCCCGTGTACGTGTGGTAAAGGTAGCAGTAAGTAGTAAATTAGGTATTCTCTTACCTGCGATATGCCGCGCCGTCGCAAACCCTCGTCGAAATTCGAAACTTGTGATAACGAAGTTGTCGCAAATGCAACGATGGAGATGATGATGAAGGTGATGATGAAGAAAAGAAAGAGAAAAATAAAACCAAAGAAGCAAGAAAGAAAGAAAAATAAATTCCCGAGCACGAGGAAGAGCTGAAGGTAAGCTTATTATAAATTCGATCCCCGTCGAGGTTTAGTCGTTTGGAGTCACTATCTGTCGCAAGAAAGGCGAAATTTAAATCCAATCAAAGCCATCTCCACAATCTCTGCCAAAAGTCCTGTGCGCAGCTGCTAGTCCCTTTTATCAGGAGGTACTTGCTTAAGTACTAGTATGGTGCTTATATCATAGGTCTCAAAGTCTAAGTATCTACATCCAACATCATACGTATTATCGCCACCTGCAACAGAAGCTGCAGCATATGTATGTGCTAAGTGGTTCACAAGATTGAGCTTGAAAATCAAGGCGGCAGGGATGCTGTCCTTGTCTTGTCCTTGTCTTAACCTATCCTTGTCCTGTCTGCTTGTTCTGAGGGGCAGATTACATACTCTGGTACTTAATAACTACCTCACAGGCCAAGCAAAAGCAAGATGCAACCACCTGCATGCAAGCAAGGAAACCCCCGATGCCCTTCTATTTTTTCCTTTCTTCTGCCATTCACAACGGGGATGCATTGCAGCAGGAGGAGGTCGCCAATTGGTATTTACATCCAAGCTTGTGACAAGGAAGGAGGGGAGTGGGCTCTCGGTTGGGTATTCCTTGAATTCGAGCCATGAGAATGAATCCCCTTATCACACCCGAATCACCGACGCATGCATCTGCAAGCCGACTTCACCGTAATCAAAAACCCGCATCCACGCTCCGATATATATCACCATCTTGAATCACCATTGTTTGTTGAAGAAAATTTTTCTATCTATTGAAAGACAAAAGATACCAGATCAGAAAGAAAAGTATAACCCAATGCAACGCCATCCCGTTGATATCATGCATCATATGACAATTCCATTTCTCTCCCCCATTAACGTTCTCGGTCTTTACCCCATTCAATCACCCTGCATATTTCAGACGACCGAGCTCGAGCTTAAAGATCTCCCACCTCCGAAAAAAAAAATTATCAGGTGGCCGGTAACGAACGAAGAAAAATACCAATGTTTCGTACGTTCGTACTTTCGTTCGCTCGCGGTTTCATCTAACCGACAAAAGACAGCTTAAGCCTATCCCCCCGGTCGAACCAAAACCCCATACATCCACCATAATAAGATGCATATTCAAAAACGGTACTAAAATATTCACTGCTAATACTTTAAGGAAAGTCCCTTACAATCCAGGATGGCATTCGGACCAGCCTGAAACTTTTAGCCATGGTCTACTAATTACTCTAAAGTCATTTTATAACAGCTAATAAAGAACACCGCCTGTATAAACGCTTTCCAAGGAATTTACTAGGGAATCCAAGAAGCTTTACTGGATCTTGAAACGTCAAGTTGGGATGTTCCTCTTTGGCGGGTTGTGGCGCCTCCAGCTCCCACACCTTATTATGGCTTGAGCTTCCACCCACAGCTCCCCCACTTCCCATTCCCGAACCCCGACTGCGCTGATATGCAAAAAATAAAGTTGAAAAATAAAGTAAAATAATTTTCTTTTTTACTTCAAGGCTCTTAAAGACAATTTACTGGTTAGTCGTAATCGTGGTAATAAGGCGTTTTTTTCTTTCGAAGCAGCCTGATATCAAGCTTGTGTAACGTATACCCCAAGCTCCCACAGTTGATATATACTTACCTACGGTACGGAAAGAAGAGTTTATTCATACGCTATAATACAGATATTTCGTGGCAATATCATATTACAGGCTCAATACGAATTAACATCCCATTCAGATTGGACATTCACTACTTAATTCAGATTGAAATAGTATCTAAAAACACCACTTTCCTAGCACAGCACCGAAGTACCTACATAGGGAAGCGAGGCTACGCTTAATTAGCTTAACGGCTACAAATATCAGTTATCTAATTGGACCCGGCCAGTTAATTCAAGAAAAATACCCGTCATTCCACCGCGCACCATCATTACCATCCAAACCACCGTTTTTCACGCTTCCCGTAAACCTTATCCCAATTATATTCCGTTATATATCCATCCCCATCCCTCCGAATATCACATTCCTGCTTCTCCCCATCTGAACCCTGCCAAAGCTCTTCAATCTTCACCCATCTTAAACATCTAAACCCCCCTCCTTCATCCTCTTTCCCATCGCAACCTGCACAGCCTCTAGAGTTACGCCCCCGGGTCTACTAAACTCCCCAGGCTCTCTTGGCCATGGATATTCTATCCTTTGGAGATTTGGTAGATCTGGGAGGGTTTCCCAGAGTTCTTCGGCGTCGTAGGATGTGTAGTCGATTAGTTTTAGGACTTCGAGGTTTGGGAATTGGGTTGGCAGGTATTTGACCTTGATCGGATCGTATTTATTTGGGAACCCTAGCGAAAGTCGTTTGATATCGTGCAATTCCACCGCTCCAGCTTCCGGTTTGTCGAGATCGAGGACGGGTAAACCACCCCCTCTAACAAAAAGCCCAAGATCTACTTTCCCACCACAATGTTTAAAAAACGGTAAAGCATACGAAGCATCCTCGCATTGAACATAAAAATCTAAAGACCGAAGGTATTTAGGAAACTTCAGCTCCCTCACAACCTTCGAAAGCTCCCCTCCTTTAATAAACGGTCCCAAAAACTCTTTAACCTCAGGATCTAACCGCGCTAGATTCTGTCGATACGTTTTCTGTAGCTTAATCTCTTTTGGACCCCGACGGTATGTAACCCTAAGTTCTTCATCTTCACTGTCGGAATCCAACGTGATCTTGGGACACGAAAGACCACCCGCCACCGGTTGGTCGGCCCATTCGAAAGTAAGATGTTCTAGGTTATCATAAAACGGTAGTTTTGATAAAGAGGATATAACAGTGACACATAAGTTCCTTTCGAAACCCCTATCCATCGTCAAGCAAACCGTTAAGCTAGTAAGCTTCGAGAATATAGCGATAGACTGTAGTGATCGATGCAGCTCATTTTGCCAGAAGTGTATTTTTGCCGACCTAAAATATCAAATCCAATTGATCAGGATCCCTTTACTTTTTATATATCATAGAGAGAAAGAAGGGATATATACATACCGAACATGATACTTCACCGGCTCCAACCACCCCCCCTCCCCAAACTCCCCAACCCCAACACCACCTTCATACTTCGAAAGCACCACACCCTCAAACCTTAACGAAAAAGCAAGGAAATAACACCACCTCGAACACCTCGAAAACGATTCTTTATCATCATCGTCCAAGAACCGTATTATTTCATAATGTATTTCTGGAGGAAGTAGGAGTATCAAATTCTCTATGCGCCTCAGAGGTTTAAAAAAGTTTATATCCAATGGACTCTCTAGTAACGTTTCGAGTTGCTCGTCGAATGTGAGTTCTTTGTGAAGGGGGGTGAGATGAGGAATTTGGCTAGGAGATGAGGGAGAAGTTAACCCCGTTGTCGCCTGAGGCTCCGACACCTCCAACAGCTTTGTATTTATATCCCTTGGATTTTCTAGTAACGCTTCTTGTTGTCCGTCGAATGTAAGTTCTTTGTAGCATGGTTTAGTGAGGAGGGGGGTGAGCTGAGGAGTCTGGCGGCGGGATGAGAGGGGAGTTGGGTCCCTAAACGGCGAGGTTTGGGGCTCCTCTGTTGGAGTTTGTGGAATTTCCATTTTTTATATTCCTCGAAGGAGGTCTGGTCTGGTCTTTAAGGCATGGAACACAAGCTGTGGTGGACATAGCTGAGACTGAGCTTATTCTCGTGTGACTGAGTTTATAATTAATTTTCGACTTTAAATTTAAAGATACATATTCCATCACGGGCTATATATACACGATCCTGTACCACCCGTATCCTGCTCTGCTTTGCTGTTCAAGAGTCACGATATGCGAGATCACGCCTACTCGCGTTGCCTGAAATGCTGACTGATTTTAATTTTCTGCACCTATGACTCTTTGTTGCATGTGATCGGCTAATTGCATTACACGTTGGTAGAGTAGAAACCGCGAGGCTGGTGTTGGTAGGACTAATGAGGTGGTGTTGGAAATATTCGGAGGCTGGATTGGAGTCGATGTAGGAGAATGATCCTGGCCTTGCGAGTCTTGTGGTTCGACAGCTGGCCTGGTATGGAGTGCTCGGTCGCCGAGCTTTAAGGCCACCCCTGTTCGGGCAGTGTTGGATTTTGGGGGGCCGCAACACGAAAATCTTCAGCCTTGTTGGCGGTGCTGTTGGGAGCAACACAAGACTGAGCACCAGGAACCGGAATGTCCCGTCGTTTTCCCTAGTCTTTACCAGATATGGTGCGGGGTTTTAAAGAACTTTTGGGGGGGGATCATTTTTTTGGAATTATAACTTATGCACTACCTTTGGCACTACTTATACCTTATTGACCTGGACTTCGAGGCTAGATACTATATAGGTATTCATATTCATAGCCTCGAACATAATGGAGCACAACCTTAACTCCTACCGATATCTCTATAACTTAAGCGCTTCTAATAGTAGCAAATTGCATATTGTATACAATTGCCACCAGATTAGAGACAGTCATCTTGAAGAGGGAAACGATTTTTGACCGTTTAGTTTCCGCCTTGGCAGAAATGCGAAGCTTAGTAAGGCCCAGCCTTTAGTCAGGGATTGATTTGAAAGATGTATTGGAGAGTTAGTTCTCTGTGTGTATCAATATCTACAACAGGATCATTTAGGGCAGATTTCCCGTTCCGGAAAACCCTCAGGCCTCCCTACGGTATTTATTCCTAGAAGACAACTGTGGAGATACAATTATCTTGAGGCCTAGTCTGTGTACATGTACCAATTCATAGAAGAAGGCTGTATAGAATTATGTAAATGTGAATCCCGCGCCGCCCCTCAAACTGAAAATTCAATATCCAGCGCTTCGACATAATCACCATCACTCTCTTCCTCCCCTTCCTCATCCGCAAAATGTACATCAAGCACATCCTTCTCCTCCGTCCCCGCGCCCCGAACACCAATATTAATCAACCATCTACTATTCCCAAACGTCGCATTATCGATTCTTTTACTCGAAAACCATGAAAACTTCAGTTTACGATATTGAACCGCATAGATCATTTCCCCTGGA
The DNA here is from genome assembly GCF_004000055.1 of Arthrobotrys flagrans. NCBI lineage: Eukaryota > Fungi > Ascomycota > Orbiliomycetes > Orbiliales > Orbiliaceae > Arthrobotrys > Arthrobotrys flagrans. Next base: position 4,752,927 of record NW_027137556.1, read on the forward strand.
GCTTGGAACCGTATTTGTACTTCATGTTCTTCCATCTTGCTTCTCCCTATTCCAACGTCTAATACATCGCTCATGGGGATGGGGATGCCTAGAGCGGCGGGTAATGCGATTGATACTGGAGCTGAGAGTCCTCCGCCGACATCTTTGGAGCTGAAATTTCCGCAGGAGATGTTGGCGTTGGTGATTGTTTGGAATCCTACGACCATGTAGACAGTCCGGTGCCTTCCTGTCATTTTCGACAGCCACTTTCGAATTCCCCGGTCTGCGCAGATCTGTTCGAAAACATTGGTAGAGTTTTCGAGCTGGTATGATTTATTGGAAAAACTTTCTAGAAGAATGTATTCTTGGGTATTAAGATTGAAGAAAGAACCGATTATGGCCGTTAGGTTCGAGTAGGTGGAAGTTCCAAGGGTGCTACGGAGAACTTCTTGGAAATTGTTTCGAGCCGTGACGATAATCTTGTCGTCTGAGATATTTTCTGTGAGGAATTTGCTATCGTAGAACTCTTCTGCTGGTGATTTCCTGTTTGTGACGAGGCGACCTAATGTGACAGCCTTCAATGAAAGCAGTGTTTCTGGGATTGTTGCTCTCGCTTTCATATTAACGTTGGCAGTATTCCCGAAAATATCTAGCACTGATGTTGGTTCTAAGCCTGTGCTAGCACGAGATGCGGATCCCCTTCAAGACCTGGCTTGATTCAGCAGCCAGATGCCTGATTAAATAGAAAAACAATCACTGGCAACCCTTCTCCTTTAATCGAGGCTCTAGGTTGTAGCTAGGTTATGTATACCGCGATATCGATCGAGGCTAGAAAGTTTAGTCCCCATGTTCCGCATTACTCTGTGGACAACTTTTGAAGCGCGAAGGATCAGCCTGCCTGCATTCTATTAGCAGTGTGTGCAGGTGCAAGTACACAGCCGCCACGTATATTTATATGATCGTGGCACTGCATGGTAGCGATGGCATTCTGCCAGGTTGGACGGCAAGGCTTTCAAGTTTTGTGCAATACCCAATAAAATCGCGGCTTGAACGATTGGGTGCATAACCTAGATGGAGTGATAGCACTCTCGATAGATGTCAACATGGTTCCTAGGTTTTCTTGAGTATAAATAAATCAATGCCCTAGTCTCCCGTCCCAGAGAGCCCTTCAGGCCACAAAGCACACGAAACTAAATTTGTGTTGCTGGGCGCTGGTACTTCGTAAGCCTCACGATCACCAGTAGCCGCAGGAAATGTGGCCTTGGTAGAGCTGTTACTTGACAAGGGTGCTGATATAGAGTCGAAGAATAAACAATCCCAAACACCATTATCACTCGCGAAGGGTACAAATACGAGGCAATAGAGCGATTACTTACCGAACGAGGGGCTCCAACTATAGAGTCTCGACTGGCGACTGTTTAAAATATAACACTCGATCACTGGTTCCTAAACCAAGCTAGCTAAGTTCAGCGATTGTGAGTTCGAGTATCACTTTACATACATATTTCGAAGATGTGGAATATGGCTGCGGCTGTATTCGTGTATATGGAGCGGTAGCTGGCCGAGCATTTTATTTATTTACTTTTTTAAAAAAAATAAAAAAAATATCGATTCCGTTGAGGGCGAGTTATAACTGCAATTATTGATATTGGCTAATCCTATAACTGTAACCCTTCTTTTGTAGGTCGTCTTACTATGGCTACCTAGACGCAAAATTTAGCTCTGGCCAGCCAACCAACCAACTAAGTAGTTAACTGGAGGTTTAAAATTCGAAACGGGCGCAATTGATATTAAGAAACAAACGAAAATGAGAAACGAGACAGATTAAGAGAACTCAGATGCGAAATGTTCGAATTAAATTAACACTTTAGAATAGCGGGTTAGCCGCAGGGCCAGATAGCGAGTATATGGTGCCAAAAATCATAACACTCAACTTAAGCCAAGAGAATTATCCATGTTGTTTTCGCTCTATGCGATAGCTACATCACCACCCCACATCTATATCTACGCGTATACGAGGGGCTTCATTAGGGCCAAGTTCAAAAACCAACCTTGAGCCTGTATTCTCTCAAAATGGACTCAAGCCCCCCTCCCTCCCTCGCCACCCTCCCCCTCGAACTCCTCTCCAACATCATAACATACCTCCCCTTCAAACGCCACATATTCTCCCTCCTTCTAACCTGCAAACGCCTCTACCACGCTACATACCCCCGCCTATGGCAGAGCCTCGAATCCAATCCAAAAGAACGGTACTCCTACACCACCAATGCCAAAAATCGAAAAACCGGTCTTCGCAGATTAGGTGATATCGCGAAGGAAATTGGTACTGATGTTTTGGGGTTTAAGTACCTTAAGTATATTTTATTTTGGCCGGCCGATTTAGAGGCGGATAGTGCTTGGGTTGAGTCTGGATTGCTTGCGGTGATTTCCGGGCAAATCGTAGCTAGGAGGATTCAGCTGCGATGTGTGGAGTTTGTGTTAGACACGGAAGGTACTTCTGCAAATTTTCACTACATCAATCATTATAGTCCGTTAACTCTGGTTTACGCAAGTGAACGGCGAAGCGCTCGAATTCCTAAAAGTACTAAAAGAACACTCAAAAGACTGGCCTCAAAAACTACGTATTAGAATAAACGTACCGTGGAGCAAAGAGCTTTTACCATTAATAACCGAAAACTTCCGGTTAGAAGATATAACATACCTACGCCTTCGCTATGATGAAGATGAACCATCCGGGGGCACCGGTCAGGGTGTTGAAATAACAATCGACAATATAAAACGATTAACAAATCTCCTACAAAAACTCCCATTTTTGGAGGACCTAGAAATAAACGGTCCCGAACACCCCGACGAAATATTCGAAACTCCAATTCAACCTTTACTACCAGCATTATACCAACTTCAAAACGCAATTTCAGAATTAAAAAAGCTTCACAAGCTTTATACATCAGATCTACTCTTCCACCCTTCTTTCTTCATCACCCCGCCCGAAAATGTTAAAAAGCTGGTTATAGCACAAGGTACCTCGGCGGAATGGTGGCGGAAATTTTCACGTTGTAGTTTTACGAAGCTTGAGGAGCTAACGATTCACGTTGGTAGAGTTTTGGAATGTTCTAAATGGGCTTCACCGGATGATATCGATGTGAGGTCCGGGGCTAAAGATTTTGTTTTTGGGATGGGGTATTTAGAATTGAAGAGTTTGAAGAAGTTACAGGCAGATAGTGGGGTTGGTTATGGTTTGGGTCCGGAGGATTTTTTCGACTTGGTGCTTGCGAATAATCCGGGGCTTGACAAGGAAAGTCGGAAGCATTGTGAATTTATGACGCAGCGTGTAAAGCCCATTCTCAACCAGAGAAGAAGGAAGCGCAGGGCACCAGGGGCGTATTCTCAATAACCTGAAATTTCACATTTGCATGGTCTAATAAACCTACCCCTCGTCACAAGATTTAAGATACTTGGGTGGTTAAGTACTTCGTCGAATTTTTTTTAGCGAGAATGGCCTCGATTGGCCGCAAGAAGGGCCAATTCCCCTATTTAGACCCAACATTCTGGTCACAAGACTGGTTAGACCTAGGCCAAGTCGAAAGTGTTGCAAATGTTGTATTTTTACCGCATATAAATGTCAAGCTGGCGGGTCGTCTCGAGACATCCATTCAGCGTATCTAAATTCCATCATATCCGTATATCAAGCCCAATATACTAAATCTTATACAATATCTCCTAGCTTCCGCAGTATACAGAAGTATTCTAATCTGAAATGGAAACCCCCCCAAAAAAACCCTCACCAATCCACCTCCTCCCCCCGAACTCCTCACCACAATCCTCACCCACCTAACCCGTATCGAAGCCTTCCCCCTCCTCTTCGTCTCCCGCCACTTCTACAAAATTTCCTACCCCAAAATATGGCACACCCTGTCCACCAGCGCCCAAGAACACGTCCACGGCACTCACTTCTATGGTCAACGTCACGGTCTTCGAAAACTAGTCGATTATTCCAGAAACGTGGGATTAGAGAATATAAAAGGCTTCAAACATACCAAAGAAATCATCTTCAACGGCGATGAAGATTTTGGATACTTCGGTATCTGGGCTTCCAGCGGGCTATTGGAGTTTCTGGCAAAGTTAGTTGAGATTGGTGACATAAATCTTAGAAGATTACAGTTGCAGAGGTCGGATCGTTATAGAGATATATGTACGTATATATTCAATTAAAACCCCCACTCTCTCTACATATACACTCGCCGGCCGTTATTTAACTTTGATATTTAAGCAATATAGGGGAAGGCACCCCCGCCATGTCCAACTTTTTAAAAACCATAAAACACCACTCCACAGCCACAGTCTCCATCTGCGCCCGCTACTCCAGCGATTACCTCTACCTCCCCTTAGAATTATTCGCCCCAGAGCGTATAACGTCCCTCGACTTAATCCACCACAGAAGACCAGAACCTCATGTCGATGGCCAAAAAGTAACAATCACAAATGTAACCACTCTAATTTCCATCCTTGAACAGACAAGGTGCTTAAGAAGCTCGGTATTGGGCACCGAATATACCATTGATGACCAGCCGGAATTAGAACAAAGGCTTCAAAACGCAGTTCTAGACCTATCAAACCTTCATACATTAAAGATCATAGATTTACTATTCCACCCGACATTTTTCCTCACGCTTCCAGACACAATCCAGGTGCTTACAATAGTACAAGGCGGCTCAATCCCCTGGTGGCAACAATTCGCACAATGTACCTTTCCAAATCTTCAAGATTTGACCATTTTCAGTCCACCCATATCACAATCAACCAAAATCCGCTTCACCATAAACCAGTTGGAATTACGAACGCTGAAGAGGTTATCTACAAATTGTTATTTATCAACCTGTTGTCCCAGGGATTTTCTTGATTTGATGCTTTTGAATAATCAGGGCATCGATGAATCTGATCGGATGCATTATGAGGAACAAAACAAAGTGGCGAAGGATAAGGGGTGGATATGATTACATATGTACCGACCGTGCGAAGTTTAATTTCGAACAGCTCGAACATTAAGAACCTTCTTTCATTCATTTTTTGTTATTTTTCCCTCCAGACTCCCCTACGACATATATATGGTTCTTAGGACCCTATTCTTCATCAAATAATCATTTACCTTCCGAATTCCAACGGTCCCTTCTTAGGGACTACAGTAGTCTCGAGGCCAGACGTCAGCATGCCGGGGACTGCGGCTCGTTAGTTTCTTATGACGCCGAATTAGTTCGTTACCGTACACACGATTAGATCAATACCCAATTCTATATCTGAATTTAAGATTCTGGTCACGTGTAGGCTTTCAGCACTACACCAGTATACTGGGGTAGTAAGTCCGATCCCTTATATAGATAGCTTCAACAATAAGGGATGGATAATCCAACTGCCAGTCGAGATTCTCTATGTTTTCGAAGATCAACAAAAAATTTGTATGAGTGGCCTTGATCACGATTATAGCCTCATTTGATGAGCGGGACTCTGTTTGGTCGGGGTGCAATTGCAATTGAGGATTGAAGGCGTCGCAAATGTTGTATTGTACAGTGCCCAAGATCTAACCAGCACCTCACCACTGTCACATAACCGTAACACATCATAATTTCCATAGCATTCTATCCTATAGCCTACCTATTTAAGCGGACTTTAATAATGTAGCTATCATCCATCAAACTTACTTCTCACCTCCTCAATCCTCAAATCTCCCTATTAACCAAACCATCCATCCCGGCATTACATTCAACATCTTTCAAATCCCACAGTACCATCATCTCACAGTATAAAACACTCCATCTTCTATACTATCCATTCGAAATACATATACTAACTTAAACCTCCACAATCTAGCAATGGGAACACTAAAGCACTCAACCACAATCTCCCACCTCTACGTCTCCAATCCTTCTACCAAGCAGCATGTCCCCACATCTGGCATACCTTCCAAACCGAACCTTTACAATTCCTCAAACGTACGCGTTCATACCCTACAGGCCTACGCCGCGGTCTTCCTTGGGTACGAGACCACGGTCTTCAAATATTAATCAAAACCTCCAAGGATATTGCATTAAAAAACATCAGAGGATTCGAATATATCAAAAAGATCGTTCTCAACGATAGTGACTTCAAGGAGGATGGTATTTGGGTTGAAGGAGGTGTATTCGATTTCCTGGTTACGCTGCTTGTAACCAAGGGTATAAACCTGAAGAAACTATCATTGACGAAAATGTATTGGCGAAGTGACGAACAGAGAACTAGTTGTATGAGACACCTGCATAAACCCCTCTGCTATCTCCTTTTGTTATATCTGTATATGTAGATGCTAACGACAGAAATAACCATTGCTCTCTGGTTATCTATGGGAAAGGCTCTACCAGCAAAGCCAAGTTCTTGAAGGCCGTTAAAGAATTATCCGAAGCAGAAGTCGAAATCCACACCAGCTATCTCCCCAGTAACCTCAAGAATCCTTTGCTCCAGAACGCATTACTTCCTTGGGACTCTTCATTCACTCCCAAGATCTCTGTAACACCAAGGAATCAACCGCCGCGAACATAACCCGACTCACAAACATGCTCGAAAGACCAGAAATCTGAAGAGCTTGTTGCTGGAGACAGAGTTTACTACAGACTACCTCTCCGCGGAATTAGAACAACTCCAACAAGCATTTACAAATCTAATTCACCTCGAATATCTCGATATCGGAAGTATTTTCTTCCACCCTTCATTCTTCCTCATACCCCCCGAAAGCGTCAAGAGCCTACACCTAGCACATAGCGGCTCCATCACCTGGTGGCGCCAACTCGCACTCTACAAACCCCAAACCCTCAAAATCCTAAGCATAACGGCTCCATCGAGTATGCAGGGAAAACACCAACCTGGTTATTCAAGATCCGTCATTTCGGTTTACGAAACTTGAAGACTTTGTGGACGGATGGCGGTCATATCGGGCATCCTATCGATTTCTTTGGTTTGGTTTGCGAGAGTAATCTGGAGCTTGAAGAGTACTATAGGGAATTCTATGCGAGGGTTGCGAAGTCGAATATGAAGGCAGCGGCTGAAGCACGGATCGAACTTATCGATGGGTAAACTGTGTCCGTATTAGTCTCGGGGCCATGTGCATTCATACTTTTCTTGTTCTCGTTAGATAATCATTCCTATCCTCGGTTGTATAGTTCCAGGGTCATCATTGCTACCCCGATTCCGACTTGATTAGAAAAACAGATAACTCCCTCCCGAAGGGTAATAATCATCCACAGCATAGTATTCATTCAACGGCAAACCCCACGGCTTCACGGGTTCCATTCATTCCAGTCCCTCAAGTTAACATCGTTAATTCCATAAACAAACCTAAACTTTAGATATACCGAATGATTCTATATATAGCTAGCTAGCCCATAAAATTGACTTACTACGGCACCCGAGATCGAGATCGAGATATCCCCGGTACCTCCTAACTATTTGCGATCAAATCAACCCACGAACGAAAGAAATCGAACTCTCAAAAAAATTATTATCGCTCCCATATAGAACTTTTCCCGTATCTACCAACTGCCCTTCCCATTCCGTTATTACTACACGCACCCGGTTACCTACCCAAGCTTGTGCAACCTATCACCATCCACCATCCGTCTCTATAAGATCAGTCTACCAAGGAAAAATATCCATTGAAGGAAAAGAATAATAGTAATAAAACCATTCGCATTTTGCCCCATCTTAGTACGCCATTTTTCAAACAGAAAGAAAACAAAAAGGACAGACGATTAAAACACAAAAAAAGCAGCCGTGAGCATCTACCTACATCCCCTTTCCCCGACCCGAAAAAGGTCCTCAGTTCTTAACCCACAGAGGAACCTTACCCCCGAGGAAAGGTGTAGACAAAAAACGTCTAAAAGCAAAGAAACAGAAAAAAAGGCCATTACCAACCCCCCATTCCATCCCATTTCCCCAGAGTTACTGGTATCCCCACTCCGGAATTCAATAGTCATAAACCGACAATTCCTTAAACGCGCAAGAGTAGCCTTGGCCCCCCTCCCTCAAAAAAGGGTAAAAGGTAAAGGGAACCTTAAAAGACCATCTCCTCCCTATCAAACGCATTACTAAAACTATCCGGCGGCGTCAATGCCCCCAACGCCCGTCTCATATGACTATTAATAATCTGCAATCCATACTGATAACTCGCATTCACCCACCCAAACCCTTCCCTCGCAACCCCCTTAAAATCCAACCCCTGATTCCCATACTCCGCATCAACTCTATGCGGATCCACCGGTCTAGTAACATCATACTTCTCAACCACAACACCATTGTAGTCAAAAAACGCTTTGGTCATCATAAACAGCCATCTATACGCAAGCCGCTCCGCTTCCTGATCGAAGCCGTAGCGTTGAAGGCCGCCCCACGCGAGTATCTGCTGCGGTGCCCAGCCGTACGGATAGTCCCATTGTCGATTCGGGCGATCTATTCCCACGCTCCCTCGTGACTCCTCCGTTCCGGCGACCAGCCCGCCAAGGACTTCAAACTTGGGCAGTCCGCGTTCGACCATTGATCGTGCTTGGCCTGGCGATGCTACCCCTGCCCACATAGCCCAGAAGGTTGTGGCCGTTTCGTAGAAATGTTGTTTCTTTTCGACGGTGTCGTAGTCGAAGAAGAATCCCTTCTCGGGGTTCCACATGTATTTGTCCATTGCCATCTTACGTTTTCTGGCACGACGATCCCAGATGGCGGAGGACTCGACGTGGCCGCTCTTCTGGTCGCCAACAAGCCATTCATCAGGAACAGGCAATTTATCCCCAAAGACAGTTCGAATAGTCTTGGAAATATCAATCTCATACTTATAAAGCAGCGAGTTAAGATCGATGGTCGCGAGGTTCCCGCAGATTCTTTCAAGACGGTAGGACGTATCATGACCAGATTCACGAACAGCTCGGTCGTGCAAAAAGTATTCATCCAATTCCGGCTCTAAAACGACGCCGTCATTATAGGCCTGCTGGAACTCATCCAAGCTCATGTTGTGCTTTTCGGCATACGGTTGCAGGAGATGCTCGAAATGTGAAGCTTCGGTTTCCGGCGGGATACCCTTGCCTTCCGGGCGGTAACGTGAGAGACCGGTGACCTTGTCCAATCGCGGCTCGGACATCCAAACTTGATGGTACTCCTTCATAGCGGCTAGGAGTGCCTCTCGGAGGAATACCTTTGACTCGGGTTCGTGTCGGATTCTTTCGTAGACACGGAGAGCCATATCGGTTAAGAACGGAGGCTGCGAGCGGGAAAGATAGTAGGATCGATTGGCGTTCAAGATCTTTCCGTAATGCTGGATGCAGAACGCGAAGTGCTCAACCATGGACTTGGCGAGGTCGATCTTGTTGTCAACGATCAGACCGAGCGATTCCATGTACGAATCCCAGCCGTAGAGTTCGTTGAAACGACCACCGGGAACAACGAATGGCTTTCCAACGAGAGTTTCTTGACCGGTTCTGGGATCGATTTCTTTATCCATGGCAAGAGCGAGCAAGCCAGGCTTGTCGTTGAGCGACTTGACATAATCGGGCGTGATATCTTTAGGAAGCTGGATAACCTCCAATCGCAATTCCGGACGATCAGCAGCTACCTTTTGGTAGTATGCCAATTGTTCCGGGGCCCCAATAGGGACATAGATGCGTGGTCGCGGATCATCCGTACGATCCTTGGGATCAAACCCAACAACCTCGATGACACTGGCATCGATACGACGAGTAAGACCATCCCAGAAACTGGTTCTAATCAATCTAGACAAACGGTCGACGGGGTTTTCGTTCAAACGGGCTTCATCCAAGACAATGTAACGTCGTCCGAATTGCTTGGCATAGGTGAGTTCCTGCAACAGGTTTGACAACATATAAGTGCCTCGAATATCAGCACGGTTGTATCCACCGGAGTTTGCAGTTCCAAGGGTAATCGTTTTGGGACCTCCATCGTCGATAGTGATTTGGTAGTTTCCGTCGGTATCTTCGGATTCGAGGAGGGATTGAAGGGTGGTGACGACGTTGATGAAGAACTTGCGAGGGAGAGAGGCCGGTTCATCTGCACGATTCCTAAAATTAGCTATTGTTATTATAGAGATGGGGAGAACCGTGCGTGGCAGCCCTACCGTAGGATGCACGTCTGCGTCCGCCACTCCTTGGCTGGCCATCAATACCAGAACCGGACCCTATAGGTATAGCAGCCTACATAAACCATTAACGCCCATCTCCCACACTCCGAAAATAAAATAAAATAAAGAGACGGAGAAAAACACCTACCGAAGTCGAATACGTCCTAACCTTACTACGAACCGCTCCTTTCTTGGTAGACCCAATATCATGTTCATCTCCATAATAGATATGGGCAGGAGCGAATTCATACAAGGAGTCGTGTGATGCGTTATATCGGAGAACGCCTACAGTACGGGGAGCATCGTCCGTATTGGCAACATTGGAACGGACGGAGATGCCCTCGGCTTCGAGAGAGGCTTTGGCGATGGCTGGAACAATCTGTTCGATCCTTTGGGGGTGGACAATGGTTGTTGGTGGATGAAAGTTGCCCGGTTCCGGGGCGTGAGGTCCGCTTTCCATCTTTCTTTCTAGTCGGGTTGGAGCTTCTTTAGGTGGTGAGGTAGGGCTGTCCCGGTCCTTGTCGGTAGAGCTACGTAGCTAGCGGGTAGCTGGCTGGCTAGGCTGGGCTTCTGTTTGAATGACTGACCGATGGACGTGACGGGATTGAAGCTGGTGATAGCTTTTGTGAGGTAATTGGCGTCGTGATAGACAGATAGATAAAATAGCTCCGGTACGTAATAACGAAGGTGAGAGTTGCCGATTGTTTCTTCTCGGGCGAGATAGTTTCCTGACAAGAAAGAACACAGCTATGATCCAATTAACATCCCACGGCCGGAATAAATAATAAAAAATAAAGAGAAGAGAGAGGAAGAATCGTCCGTCGGTCGGTTTTAAATTTTAAATTTAAAAAAATAAATGTAATGCCATGCAATACACCTCAGTCGATAAGCCTCCACTCTCTTTCTTTCTCTGCCCCGCTACTGACTATATAGTAAATTATTTCCACGCAATTCGATGGCTACTGCAAACTGCACACAGCTCAGATATGCGTCTGGGTCTGCAATGGCGAGGTGTATGTATGTACGTAGAATTATAATCACAGGAATTCGAATTCTTGCTTCCAAAAAAGAAGGGGAAGGGAAGAAAGGAAAAGAGAAAGGCTGGAAATAACTTGAATTATAATACCGAAGGGGAACTCTCTTCTCAAACAATGATTTCCGAAATGTCTGATAGGAATAAATAATATGAGGCTAAGGGGAAAGGAAGAGAAAGAGAAAATGCGTTATGACTTCACAGCTCAAGAAACGATGACAGGGGCCCTTGTTCGTTCGTCTCCAATCAACCTAATTCTAAATCACCATCTTCCCACTCTCTTACTCTCTATATATAAGATTTATTACACGTATCTCATTCATCAGAACCTCATGGAGATAAAACAAAAACTAGAAAATAAACCAAAATTCCATAAACTATATCGACATTCAGATTTCCAGCAAAATCTAGGAACAAAAGGGAATCCAAATTCCACGCCATCCAATTCGTCGCCTCACCGTTTATACCTCCCCCACGCTTTTCCCATGTTAATTCCCCGAGAGGTGTAAGAAAGAATAGTAATACCACCAAACAATTAGCTTCCAGAGCTCATCGCTGCCAGGTTCATTCAAAGCTTCTTCTCCCCTCTATTTCTTCCCCTTTCGAAAACTTTTGTAGGGGGAATGTATAAGCTCTAGCTCGCTGTACTGTATTGGCATCGGACGTGCTCCGAAACGGCGAAACGGTCTATGTCCACACCACCACTACATTTCACATTCCCACCAGAAAAGAAGAAAAGAAAGGAAAACCTTTGACGTTTCGATCGACCTAGCTATAGAAGAAGCTAAACTACAATATATTAGGTAGAATAGAAACAGAAAAAAGCTCGGGAGTCCTGGTGATCTTTGCTTACCAGCCAAACCGTTAGTATCAGTAGTGCCGTACAAACTGTTTTAGGAAAAAAGGATTCAGTTCCAGCATGCAACATGCAACATCGACGTTATTTAAGCTTCTCTCGCAAAACATATCTAGAACGTCGGGGTATCACCATGTGACACCCATCCGCTACAACCATCATCATCAACGGCGTTCATCTCCGGGGAGAGAGTATGGGGTAGCTTGGAGAGAGAGAGCGGACACTCAGCGAACAACCGGAGATTTGTCCGGAGACTCCCACCACATCACATATCATTACCTACAAACGAACGCCTTGTTCGATGGCCATTGAAGTCCGCCCCAAAATTATCCAATACAATCTTCTGGTAAAAAAGACCCAAGCTTTTGCAATTGAGAGGTTGAAAGATCAGATGACCCTTGCACCCAACAAATCCCACAATCTCGGGTCAGGGACCGGGGACAGGAGTGCCCAGCTTTTCTTTTCCTCCAGTGATAGGGAGTATGGGCGGCTATTACGAAGAGAAGCATGTTATGTATGCGCTGTGTTCTGCATAAAGCACGTTAATCCATTTGAATCCAGAATACCGTCCTGCATTCCATCACAAGTACCGTTATACTATAATATCATCACCAGCCTCAAGAGGCACCAGAAGCTCGGGCATACTTCATATAGCATGGCAACCAATTCTCCATTCCCGGTTCTTCCTGATTATAACCTGTCCAAGCTTTCCACGGGGAATTCCTCCCAAATCCTCTCCACAAACCGTTAACCCCCCACACTCACACCAACAAGGGAAAGCACTGACACTCCGGAATTCGCTTGACTGCCACCCAACTCTAGAACCTCTTGGTGCTCCGTATTTGAACTACAGCTGGAGAGCTCGCCGGGCAATAAAACGCCGATGCCAGTTGGGGTATTCGTCACGTCGTGCAGATGTCTAAGATTGGCGACAGGGCGGACATGTGGGTTGTGTTGAATGCAGGGCCTGTTTGTTTGTTGCGCGCACACGACAAAACGGCGAATCAAACCCCACAAAAAAAATTATAAAAATTTCAAAAAAAATAATTTTCAAATGCTATTTAGAACTCTACGGACAACTACGAGGATACGATGATTGATTGAATATATAGAATAGAATTGGATTCAATTGATAAAACTACTCTAATGAAAATAAAACCATCAAAGATGGTAAAGAAAAAAAAGGACGCGTCCTCCAAACCCTCCAAAATCACCACCTCCAATCTAACCTCCCATCTATCTTCATCAAATGATGATAAAAATGAAATGGGAAGAACCTGTCAGACCACCATCGCTGCCAACCCAAAATGCACTCATCCGGCTCCGAAGAGACCAAAGTCGCGCAAGTGGGTCGAGATCATCACCACCTCATCCCCTCCGAAGAAAGAACGGGTAACAAAAAATCGGCTTCACTCTATGGCAGCGAGGTTATAAGGATTAGACCATCCAGTCATCAGCCAGGATTGGAAAAGTGGCTCTTTTAAAGAATTCAAAAGAGGTTGTACACTATAGAAAAGATCCTATCTGTGAGGTTGTTAGCTTTCATTCGTCGATGCTGTTGTGTATATCTCGTAGGGGGGGGTTGACATACGAAGTGTGGTCTAAAGAAAAAAAGAGAAAAAAAGATGAAAGGATTGGGAGGAGGAGGTCCTTTTATAGACGGGGTCTGGGACGAGGGAAAATTTTTTGCAAATGTTTGTGCGACAACACATTTGGTAGGAGCGCTGAGCAAACAGCCAAACACCTCAACAAACAAGGGTTCACACAGAAATTTTTTATCGCGACTAATGCTCTAGCTCTATCAAGGTATTGCCTACACCAAAATTTAAATTTTCTGAGGAACTCTTCTCATAATTGCGAATATACCTCGGCCCACACAAGGAGACGGCTAAATCACGAGGAGCTCTTCACAAAGGTTTGATATGTACAATATGATGTACAATCCTCAACTCCGGACCTTCACCCAAACATCCAACAAAAACTCATCTCGAATCGTCCAACGGTTTAAGATACCCGCCTGTCACGCGGGAGACCGGGGTTCGACTCCCCGTTCGAGAGCTTCTTTTTTACCATCTTTCTCTCTTCCTTTTCAGATCCCTTTTCATCCTAGTTTTTTTTTTTTTTTTTTTTTTTTTTGGCAATCATGGAGGTTTATTGAGATGTGGAGATTGTGGTCACGGGCTGGTGATGCTGGAATATATATCGAGCCAAAAAGAGGCATCGAGTGCAAAGATGGCACGTATTGCATGAACCCCATCCATTTTACATCCTCAAAATATGCTCTACCGCGCACCGAGCTCAATGCTTTTACTCACCAACAAACCCGTGTATGTACAGAATATGGGAAGGAAAAGGTGGAGACTCAAAAGTGCCCATCCTTGGCATCACCGTCCATCGACGGACGCAGCGGGCTTCTGCGCTTTTGAACGGCCGCGACGGCTCAAGCTTCTAGAAGACAGCATGGAAGCATCAGCCGAGAAGTTTTCGGGTCGAAAAAAAATAACAGGCTGGAGCCATGCTTCCAAGGGAAGGTAAGCGAGCCAATGATACCCGTTACCCGAGGATTTCCATACCGCATTCCAGAGCTTCCAGCACACCATCTCTTTTATTAATTATATTTTTCCCGGGCAAACATGGTCGTTGGTTGGCTGTTTCTGAGTAGAGAAAAAAAAAAGCGGGGTGTGATATGCTTGCTTGCTGCCTAGGCTTGCTGCGTGATTGCTGCTGCTTGCTTGCCATCTATCTGGTCTTCGATGCACAGACGAGTACAGGCCAACCGAACCACACTTTTGGGGGGTGAGGAGAAGAGGAAAAAGGAATGGTTTGGGGTGTAGCCAAAATTAAACATCCAAGCGAGCGAGGGAAACGGATATTTATCTAGAAGGGACGGCCGTGGGAGTCGGAATAACTCATGAGACATTATACACATCCACATCCATGCATATACCATATACCATCCACGAGATGTGTTTATACTTATATCTTATCGGCGTGGATGTGCACACCAATTTCATGAACATCAAAAGCCTCCCGTGAAGCCTTCTTCTCAGCGAAGATGGATATGTATGAATATCGAATGTGAATATGAAGAGGGGCTGGGAGTTAGTGTGCTTGCCTGTTGCTTGCTTTTGGGTGGATTTCTCCCGCAAACAGCTCGGACACTGCTGAAATCGTCATCGTCCGGTCTTCCCTCCAACATGATGTTAAGAGAAAATAAGAAGATTCCCGTCGATTACAACTAAAACTGCCTCTTTGGTCCCAGAGCCCCTTTCCCATCCTTCCCTTCATCTCAATCACCTGCTTTTTAAGATCTTCTTTACAGCATTCCAGAAGCTTTTGATACAGCTGCAGCACTCCGTCTACATACGTTACAACGTTAATCAGCTAGTTGCAGACCCACCGCCGCCCGCATTAGTTAGTCAACAGTCCTGCTTGAACTGTCCCCCATTTGAGTTCATTTCGTTTCTCTCTTTCTCTTTCTCTTTCCTCTTCACTTTACTTTACTTCTCCATCATCCCATCTATCCATCTCTACTATCTGTCCAGACTTCACGGGTAAGTAAGTCAGAAGACTGTTCGGTGATTTCGCGCAAATACATTGTTATCATCATACTCTCCCGAGAACCTCATATCATCTCGTCGAATTATTGCCGTGTAACTCTTCCTCCTCTTCCCCTCTGCTGCTGCTGCTTTGCCCGGCCCACCTCTGTCCCCTTTCATTAGTGGAGCCCAGAAGAGACCACGAAGATAATAATCGCCTGTGCCCGAAGCGACTCTCGCCTTTTTTCTGCCCTACCTACCCTTCCCAATTTCCACTGCATCGATATCCCGTTTCATGATCTGATATCGTATGATATCGCGCGGGTTCCCCTCTGTCTGATCAGTGCAGTGGACATTATTACTGCATATTAAACATATATTCTGTTCTAAGCCGAGTCGAGATCAGTTCAGTCGCCAGCCGTGGTTGGGGGAATTGACTATATTTCATATTTCATATTTCACTCACACTTGACCCTGTCCTGTCCTGTTCTGCCCCTCAGTTCTGTCTTTCTCTACTTCACTTTCTCTCCACTTCACTTACCCGAGACCCCCGAACCACCCTCATTAGCTGCTTCCAGCAAGTCGAGCCGTTAAAACCCTTTCAGTTCCTCGAAACGGAGCTTCGTCGCTGCCGCTGCTGCTGCTGCCGCCGCCGTCTGCGAGCCTAGATTGACACGTCTTTGTGTCTGCCCTGCCACCTAGATCGTCTTTCTCTCCGGCTTCTCACCCTCACCATCTTCCCCCATCGAAAGCAGTTCGCAAAACCCACACCCCAGGGCTTAATCTGCAGGAACCAGCAGCAGTCGGTGGTGCCTGCTGATTCGATTTAAACAAGTTTATTTGACTCGGTCAATTGGTACTGTAGCGTTTGTTTTCTCGGGCATGCCTAGCTTTGCTTTTGCTTTTATTTGGTTCATACTTTGAGGGAGAAACAACAGCTAACATGTCTTCTTCCTATTTAGACTTCATATACCCTCCGAACGAAACCCCCAAAAGGAAGGAATTATATCGGTCGGTGTATTTCTTGTCGGACTACCTCGACCGGCCGTCGGTAGTTCGAACGGGCAAAAAGGGTTCCTCCGATTTCCAGCGTATTAAATTAAGCATCTCGACTCCCGTCTACCCTCCCCACTAAAAGAAGTAGAAGAAGAAACTCTTCAAAAACGGCAAGGATGAGTCTGATGAGTCTGCCAATTGCTTACGTACACGAAAGAACGGTACTCGAACGCGAGATCTTAAAGAACCAACCGGGGGACGTCCTCCAATTCTGTGCAAACCACTTTCTCAAGCGCCTCGAATCCCAACGAGCCGAGTTCTTGCTATCCGGCGCTAACGCCACCGGATCATCAGCATCTACTTTCGGCGGCATCACAGGTTCGGGAGGGCGTGCCAGTCCCGCCCTGGTCCCCGTAGAAAGCTCCTTCCCAGGATTTAACACCTCCACCTTCAACCCCGCTGCTTCTCTACCGGCGAACGAAGTCGGCCCTAATGAATCGATAATCGAAGAGGAAGAGCCGGATATTGGCCAGAGTCCCACGGCACGTACCTTCCAGAAATACAACCTAGGACCCAAGGAGGGGACCACCTCGCTTTCCGAGCAAGTCGCCCGTATTTCGGCTTCCCCGCCACCCGCTGCGGGTACAACATTTGCACCCCGCGGCCGCCAAGCCCAAAGCAACCTCTCCCCACCAGCAGCCCCATCCTCCGCCTTCCGCTCCCCATCCCCATCCAATGACTTCCCCTCGAATTACAACATGAACCGTCGAACATCCGTCTCCGCCGAATCCATGGTTCCATCCTCCTCGAGCGAAGACTGGACTCCACCGTTCACCCAAAAGACCGCCGAGCAAATCAACCGTCTCAACTCCGCGATCGCAGATAACCTCTTATTCCGAAACCTAGACGAAGACCAAACCAAACAAGTCCTGGGCGCACTTACAGAAAAAACCATCCGCCACAAGGACACCCGCGTGATCACCCAAGGCGACGTCGGCGACTTCTTCTACGTCGTCGAAAAGGGAATCTTCGACGTCTACGTCAATTCAGCGGGACAAATGACCACGGGACCCGAAGGAATGGGTAAAAAAGTAACGTCCATCGGCGCAGGCGGTAGTTTTGGAGAACTAGCGTTAATGTATAACGCTCCACGTGCCGCCACGGTGATGTCTACCTCCCCCGACTCGATTCTATGGTCACTAGACCGAGTTACCTTTCGTAAAATCTTAATGGAGAATACCTTCAAGAAACGAAGAATGTACGAAGCATTCCTTGAAACCGTCCCACTATTGTCGGGACTTATGCCCTACGAACGTTCCAAGATTGCAGATGCACTCGAAACACGTTCATACCCCGCCGACACGGTGATAATCCAAGAAGGCGATCCAGGTGATAACTTCTACATCATCGAGACCGGCCACGCAGAAGTCAAGAAGCGATCGGAAGGGTCAAGAGTATTGAAGACTTATACCAAAGGCGATTATTTTGGAGAATTGGCATTGTTGAATGATGCCCCCCGTGCTGCTAGCGTTGTTGCGAAGGATAAAGTTAAACTCGCTACGCTTGGGAAGGAAGGGTTTCAGAGGTTGTTGGGTCCTGTTACGGAGATCATGAGGAGGAATGATCCTTCGCAGCAGAGTTCGGGGCCGCCTCCGCCGTCGGGGTTTGATGGGACGGGTGATACGGATATGGGGGGTGTTGGGGTGCTTTCGGAGAATTATAGTATGAGTTAGATATCCTTCCTTCTTCTTCTTCTTTTTCGCAGAAAGTGTTATAAGGAAGGGGGTAGTGGTAGTTAGGAATATGGGTTTTAGTCGCGAGGCTGCCAGCGGAATATGTTTAGAAAGGAGGAATTACTGTCTGAGAATGGCTGACTTGACCTTCTCACTCTCTTGTTTTTTTGGCTTCGCTTCTCTTCCCTTTGGGGGGGTATTTGATATCGCCTCAGCGGTTCCTTTTTTTTTCTCTTCAACTTTTTTTTTTTTTTTTCGACTTTTTTGTGTGAAATGTATTGGCTAGGAATGATTGATTGAAATAAGGTCGTCGTCTTTCTTTTTCTTTTCTTTGTATTTCCTCCTTTCCAATATTTTTGACGGAGTCTGTTGAAGTGAATGAAATGAAAGCAAGAATTCTTTCTAAAGGAAGGGTATAGGAGATCGATAGTAACAGGTATGAGGTTTGGTGGAGATAATTGACACCGACGGTCGATCATATCACAGAATCCTAACTTAACTCCACCGTTTTCTATTTTTGTAGTGCAGAGGTAACTAGTCTAGTGGTGGTAGAGGAAAAGCTTAACCTCAAAGCGGCAAAGTCATCGGTATATATAAATATCTTAACGCTCTAGATATAGTCTAGCCTCGGTCTTCCCTACTCCCAAGGTGGTTGTTTAGGTCTAGTCTTGCGTATATATATACGTATTCGGGTCTAGTCTCTGGTAGATCTGGTGGTTTTTCTTAGCGCGGCTTTTTATTTTCCGTCTTTCTTTGGCATGTGGATTTTACCACAAAGTAAATATTTAAGTTTTTATGCAGGGGTAGGTTTACGGAGGATGCAGGTGGAGGTCTTTATTTGGATATGCAGATATATCCTTAATATGTACATCTACGCCGACCGTCTGCCAGCTGATAGACACGAGCTAGCCTCGAGAGCCACGAGCTCGAGGTCCGGCGGACCGCATGATTGACGGCGTGCGTGCGTGGGGCTTGCATGGTCAAGTTAACACATGTCCGTGCCTTGCATGGCCATATATGTTGTCGGTACTATACAGCTATACGAACATCATGAGGCTTTTGAGGTTTAGGGGGTTAGTAGGAGGGGAGGCCGGAGTACTAGTTCCTGCGTAAACTCGAAAGATGCAGATGCATGCAATATTGGGGTTGTTAATATATCCGATCCCTCGAGAACATCTGATTTTCGATCGAATCCAGGTTAGATATTTGAAAGATGATCTGATATGTGCATATGCAGATGGGATATCAGGCACCAGCTGAATATAGCTGATGTTCATATAGCTATATAGAAGTTCAACTTATGGCTGCGTCCATGTATATAGTGCAGTTTAAACCTTTTTTTTAAAAAAAAAGGTAAAAATGAAGTGGCAATCTTGAAGCCAGGGCTATGTCGGATCCGGGTACAAGCTCGAAACAAGGTTAGATCAAATTCTGAGGAATGTTATACACATCGTATTCATCACAAATAACCCCCCGCTTTCAACATTTTCTTTATTTCCGTTTTCTATGGTCCGAATACAACTTGTGCTCTGCAGATCTGTTATACCATACCGGTATTCGTCTCATCGGAATTTATTTTTAGAAGGGGGGGTACGGGTTTCCGAGTCTCGGTATCACCCTCCCGTACCCCCTCCCAAGACATAGCTAACCCCCGCGGCCGGAGCATGTTACTACGGCCCGGGGAGGCGTTTTGTTACAACGTCTACCGTCTCGGTTTATATATCAATTCTTTCTAGCCTACCCCGGTGGCTTTGTCGTAGACATTTCTTAAGTATAGTTGGACACAAACGTCTCATGTTGTTTAAAATTTCCCGTACAGTGGAACTCGCTAACCAGGTAGCGGCTTTGGCGAAGTGAATGAAACGAATAGAATTTATCTCGCTTCGATTTTAAATTTTGACTTCAGCTGAGATTTTAAGAAGCGAGAGACATTAGGTCGTTTCATTGGTGTTTGTGGTTTGTTTGTGGGTGTATTATATAATGTACGGTGATATACGGAGGGTATTGTTGTAAAGTGTATTAAGATTGGCATATCAGATCGGGTATGCATATTGAGAGTTGAGAACCATCAAAGATCCGGGAGATGTATGCCTTCTGTGGCCTCGTCCCTGTCTTCTGCAGGTTGAAACAAAGTGCCTAGGTATGTATACGGGGAAAAGATTGTCTTGCTCAAGAAAGGAAGCTTACTGGTTATCACTGTCAATCCTTCATATGCATATACAGACTATCGTACAAAAGTTAAAATCTGAGGGAAATCTTAACATCAGATCTACATACCCCCACCTTCACTAAATCGCCACCGTATCTCAGTGTTCAAACCAATCATGTTCGCTAAATGGATCATATCTAAATCGCCATCTAACATCTAACACTTGTATACCCCGTAAAGCTGCAATATCATCACATCTTATAGCCTCGGCTACCAGTTTTTACCTAGCCTTTTGATTTTGATAGGCGTGTCTACACCCCACCCGCCCGTCTCCTCTCCAAAGTATCCCGAAACACCATCTCACTCGCCACTTCAATCTCCAAAACCCTACCAATCCCTTCCTGCCATTTTTTCTCCAAATATTCCAATTCTGGCTGAACTTCCACTTGTTTCCGTTTCCTCTCTCTATTCAACCCCTCCGTTTCTTCTTTCAACGATACTAACTCATTTTCCAAAGCTGCAAGCACACCCTCGGTTTGGGAATTCGATATCAACCAAGCGTTCTGTCCGAAGTTCGATAGAAGCGTTAAGTTCGTTAACCGGTTCTGGAGGTGAGTTGTTGTTGTGTACGATGTTTGGAGGAGTTTTTTGTACTCTTCTTCTTCTGGGGATGAAGGGAGGGATTGGGGTTCGTAACGGCTAGCGTCTATACCGCCTGTGAATGGTAAAGAATTCGATATCCTTTCTAATTCCTGCTGAACGAATGGTGTGAAATTCGGTGATGGGAGGGGGGTAGTGATGGGTGTGGGATAGAGGTGTCGCTGAGTTCGGCAGCGATGAGGGCTGTGGCTGCGGAGGTGGTGGAAGGGGTTAGGGGTCTATCGATGTCTTTGATTGACCCGCATATTCATGTTAGTGATTAAACTTTAGAGGCAGAGGATTTATGGAGGGGAAGGCCTGGATCAGCTGAACGGGGGAAGTAATCTATGACTATGACTATTTGGGATCGCTTACAGGGCAGCGAATCGTGTGAGGCGTTAGTTAGAGACATTTTGTTCTTCTTGGTGGAGGTGCGTGTATGGAGAGGGGGGTGTAGATTATGCGGATTAGAGATTGCGTGTGCAGATGGAGCAGCGAAGCAGCCGGACCTGGATCGTATAGTATAGACCGGTGGAGTATAGCGATAGAATACTATGATCTCGCAGCAGCTGGCGATGGGCGGCAAGCTGACTGTGAGCTCAGAAAAAGGAAAAGGCGTCGTGATCGCGAGGATGGTTTTTGGTGGTTGTGATGATTTGAGTTTTGGGCGCGGCTCGGTTGCATTGGAAGGAAGAGAGAAGTGATGGATGGAAGGTTTGACGCAGCCCAGCCGCACTTCTTGGGACCCACTAGCCACAGCGACATAGCTCTCTTGCCACATTTGGGATACATCTCAGCCAATACGATGCGGCCACACGGGCTTCTTTCTCGATCAGCTCGATGCACGTACAAGCCACAAACGGTCCCAGGTCCAAGTCCATGGTCAGATCTAGGTAGCTAGAGGACCAGGGGGGGTGGCGTGTAGTACTTACGACCTTGGTAGCTACTTGGTATGTTGGCTAGCTGCACGAGAGCTTGCAGAGCTGCAGTTCAGTTTTAGGTTCCAGATGCAAGTCCCGAAAACGCCATTTCGCTCGACAGCTTAGGCTCGGGCTCGACTAAAAAAAAGCGAATTATGCACGCTCGAGTGCATGTGCATGGTCTCTCTCTCTGTGTGTGTGTGTGTGTATACTATGTATGTAATTGGTCTCGAGGCTAGTATGTCATGTACATATGGGTAGTTACGAGCAAAAGAGGCGTTTCCCGGCTGAGGACTCGCCTTTTTTCCCTGGCATGGGGGTTATGAGGTGGAAGTGGAAGAAGGGTTAGTACTAGCTACCCGTTTGCGGCATTCAACTAATCATACGGCGTTCTAACTCGAAGCGAGGGCACTTAACTATCGCAAGGTAAGGAACAGAAGAAGAAAAAAATCAAGGAATTTTTTTATCACAGAGCTCCTATAGCTCAAGAGAAAGAGTTTCGTTTACAAGTTTCAATATCACCAGATTTAAACACTACTTTCGGGTTTTCAATCAATGTGGTGATCCAATCGGAGTCGTTATTAGCTGTGGTCAGGGGGTTCTGACAAGACGCACTATAAGAAACCTGATCTGAGGACCCTGCCTAAATGTACATATGTACTCCGTACTCCGTATATGTACAGTACATGCAACCACCCCGTCCGAGGAGGGAGGGGGGGTATCCGGGTATGCGGATACCTGTCCGCGATAAATTCAGGTACCGTAAAGATGTTACATCTTTCCTTTTCCGAATGTTAAACCATATGCAGCAATAATCTGACGTAGCAAGTTTTTATTTTAAAAAAAGAGGCTAGTGAATTTAGGCAAAGAAAAATTAATGTCGTCAGATGTTAAATAACGGTTACTTAACCGGCGGTTCAGATCAGTTCATGCCTCTTCCAGTATTCAGGGCCCGATCTTCCTGATCTAGATAATATCCTGTTTTCTTCCACATGGCATAGACTAAACGATTCGAAGGTTAGTTTAGCAACTACATGGGGGTGACTGTTGAACAATTTCGATAATAATTATCGAACGAATATGCTAAGTATATTTAACTTGCGTCAAATTACATCACAGCCGGACATGGGTAAACGAGCAGGGAAAAAAAAAAAAAAAAGCTCGAACACGCAAAAACAACGGCCGCACAGGGTAAGGAAGGAAAGGCGATTGCGACTGAGACTTTTGCGGCATGCATGAATAGCCGAAGAACACGAGGGATAATGTACTACTAGTAGCGACGTGACGCACTAAAGTGGAGCCCGACTAATGTACTGTACCTTTTTGTTCTCATATTTTTTTTTTTCTCATACCTCTCTAGTCGTAACCAAAGTTGATCAAAACCCCGGATAGCACTTACCTTTTAGGAGCCATTACCAAAGCAGGAAATCCAAGTGTATGCTTGTGGAAGCTTTTGGGGGTTGGGGTCCGGAATGCTGTTCGTTGGATCCCGGTTACCGAATCGGTTTACGGCGATGCCGGTTGTTCTTATTATAGGCGGTCTTAATAGATGGGCTATTATACATTTCGTTACCCGGGAAAATTTTTTGTTCCCTCCCAGATTGCGGGCCTCGTTTTCGTCACGACCCACGAGGTTTTTTTGATTCGTTCGTTTTTTCTGATAACCAGCTCCAATGCATTTGCGGCTCCCAGGCCAGTTAAACTTGCTTCTTAGCGAAAAGGGAACTTGGTCAGGGACCGGAGAGTAGTGACTTGCATTTTGTCTCGCATTTGTGGATTATGGATTGTGGATTGTGGATATTGTGGCACGAATCCAAGATTATCTTTGGCAAGTAATCGAGATTTCGAAAGCTGGGTTTTCCCGATAATTTAGAAAGCAGAATTTATGTTTCACTCTTTTCGTTCGGGTCTGCAAGTTCGTTTTTGAGTGGCTTGCTTGAGATTTCATTGTTGTATGTATGGCGGCGCTCTTTTTTCTTTTTCTTCTTAGTTCTTAGTTCTTAGTTCTCAATTCTTCACATGAAATTGTGGATTGTGGATTGTGGGGCGTTCCTGGATATATTGTCCACGTTTCGCAGACGTGGTTTATCAATCCAATACTAAGCGGGTGTAAATCTGCATATAGCTACATGTACGATGGAATCGACTTGCTTGAAATCGGAAGTGACTTGCAAAGCAGGTGATTTGTCAGATTTGTCAGATCCCTTTCCTTCATCTTCCTTGGCTCTTAATTGAAGAGTAAGAAGGGAAAGAGTTTAGTGGGGATCAGCGGCGGCTGTTTGGTTTCTTGAAGATCCGGAAATAAGCAAGCTTTCAACTCTATTGTGATTTCCTTGTGATCAAAGGATGCTAAAGAATTCAAGCTCTTCAAGCTATTTCAAAATATCACATGTAGCAAAGCCCAAGGTACATGTAGCTACGCAGTACGTAAAAGGAAAAGGCGTGTCCTCGTGGGTTTTGTGTGAAATCCCAACATGATTTTCGAGATGTCTCATTTCTGGGGAATGCATGTTCAACGGAAAGGCTGTGCAGGTCTCGAGGAATAAAATTCTCCGAGCCTATGAGATTCTCGAAGTTGATATGTGGGATAATATGTAATGATTGCGACTTGCTCGAGTGGTCCAAGACCGAAAAGCAGGGGTCTTCCAAGGAACAAGATGGAAAAGAGGGTCTAGAGCAATCTGTTGAGAGGGTCACACCAAACGGTTCCTGCCGTCGGAAAGACAATCCCTGTCCGAATGTCATCATAGGAAAAATGCTGCCTGCAAGCCACAGATATGCGCGCCTCTCATCAACTGAGGCTAGTACATTTTGAGACTGGTATGTGGTTGTGCGGTGGCCGGTGGTTGTGGTGGCTGTGCTCGGAAATTCTGTGGGTCCACTCACACAATTAACCCTTGAGAGGTGCCACTCATGTAGATCACCTTGCGGCTGAGGGATGTGGCGATTGCGTATGTGGTTGTGCGGTGGAAGTACTATGACATGTACATTCTTCGATTGTCATTGGTATCAACCGTGCATTTTGCATTCTCGAGCATGATGCCCCATACTAGATGTGAGCCCAGACCCATACCCTCCCATAACCCCCATGCCCCTTCCCCTTACGTAGCTTTTCCGATTCGGTATCGTACTCGTTTATCTGACCCTCCAAAGTTGGCGGGTGTAAATTAGATCTCGATCGTACGTTAGTAATAAAGCGGTGTGCTAATGTGAATGCAGATGAGGCGTACGAAAAAGAAGAAAAGCCAGGGCACGCACCGCTGCCTAAGCTCCAAACCTCTTAGCAGAAGAGAGTTAATGCAAGGTTTATGACGATCAATATCACCAGCTTCACGGTTTTTTTTGATAATGGAGGAAATTAACGCGGAGGGCAGGACCTCCCCGATCAACCGCAGCGATTTTTAATTATTTCCCGGACGTCCGACTAGACGCACCCATTTTAGATATTTCGCCCGTGATGTTCCGATAATGCTAGACTAAGTAGTACTACTACATCTAAATTTATGATCCCCAAACGTTAACGTACATACGTACAGACACGAATGAAACCTAAAGAGTTAGTTACTGACTTAGTTGATGCTGCAAGGCCTAACCATAACGCCCCGCTCGATAATGGCTACATATCTTTAGCGACGATTAGGCTTGAGCAAAAATAGGTCCTCGGTATGCAGGTTCTCAAGAACGTAACCACATCCTCGGGAGCATTTTGGAACTAGAGCGAAAGCGGCGGCGTCCAATAATCACCTGGATATACCCCCCCGGGAAGCTCCTTAGCGGTAAAGAGAACAAGAAAAAAAAGAAAGGAAAAAAAAAAAAACAAGGTGCAAAGCCTCCCCGCGGGTGCATTGCCTACATACAAGTCGACCCGAGTTTGAACCGGCATGACTAGGATGGGCCTTTTCACACCCGTACGTCCCAAAATCATTCCAGCCTTTGTTTTTGGATGCTCCAGCATGTTGACATTGAGGCATTGCAAGAACAACCAACATCCCCCGAGAAAAAAAAAAACTAAACTATCCACACCCGGATGCGCTATGAAGGATAGAATAAGAAATATAATCGCGACCTTCACATCATTTTCGGACGGGCATGCCGCGAGCTGAGGTTACGAGGCCTTAACAAGATCGTGACATAGGTGGGGCACTCAGAACTGCATCGCGCGGATGCATGCACCCTTACCACACACATCTTCTACACCTCCACTAAACTACTTACTTCCTCGAACCTTGCTTGCATCACTCAGACCACGTCGACTCCAGGATCTGGCAGTTTGGTACCACATTTTTCCTGCTTCAAGATTGTTGCAGCGCTAGTTCCAACTTCAGACTATAGCGGGTCCCTGTTATAGCTTGCCCTTTCTTGTCAACGCACACCGGAGAACTCGACGAATATAAAATTACACCTCAATCACCTCCTGCTGGTCTGTATCACCAGTGCTAACCCAGCACACCCTCGAATGATCACGGCTAGACGGATACATACACTCCAGTGCGATCCGAAACCCGCTACCTCCTTCCTCATTCCATTCTCTCGTCCTCTGTGCCATACCCAGCTGAGGAAGACACACACGAGCGCTTGGTCTGATCATACATACATAACATGGAGTCGTATATGCCGGACACATCACCTATGGATATGGTATACACGCCGATTCCTCTCCCTTTTTGGTTTCTTTGGCATATTTTTGTATTTTGTCACAAAAGGGAAAAGAACAAAAAAAACTGCTTGACCCCTCACTTTGATACTAGTTCGCTGCAATTGGGGGCTTTTTGTTTCTCCAACCCTAAAATCATGTCTCATTGCTTACCTCTATCGTTCTCTGTGTAAAACTTGGTCTCTAACACTTTTATCTCCATGTCTTTATAGCAGTCCACCGAAAGGGTCGCAGTACCCGCTCTTATGATCCAGAAGAAGGGTGAACCACAGGTGTTCTACATCCCTCTATCAAAAATCAATTGCTGGGAGGTATGTACTATAAGCTCCAACCCTCTCCAGAAACACCCCCATATCCCCACTCCTTTAGCCTGATTTTGGTCCTACCGGAAGCTCCCCGGGCGCCTACGATCGAAACCTAGCTTGCTGCGGTGTAGATCTCGAAATCGTACATGCATACTGACTAATATTCCAATGGATATTCTAATAAAAGGACTTGGTCACATCTATCCACCATCTCTACACATTTTCATTCTCGTCGCCGCCAGCTATAATTACGTTTGAAGGCGATGTTGTAAATCCGAAAAACTACCTGCAGTTCATGAAGCCAAATGCGCACCTGCTGCTCAGTTTCCCTGTTGGGTTTCAAGCGTCTAAGAATTCCTTGAGGCGCATGAGCGAGCACCTTTCACCAAGAATGATGTCTACGAATTCATCATACAGCATTGCCTTTATGAAGAAAGATCCAACTGGCGGAACTGCCTCCGTCCAGACATTCTCTCCTTACAGCCCGTCCCGGGCTTTCAGAAACGAACTCGAAAGAGCTGAGGCGCAAGAGCGGAGATTAGAAGAGCAGAGACTAGCAGCGCATGTCAAAGCTCGGGAGGATGTTCAGCGGTTTACACAATATTCAATGGGTACGGCTCCTAATTGGTTCATGTAGAATACCTTACCTACTCTTAATTTTTTTTCTTTCCCCTCTCGGTCTTGTCCTGTCTTTTTCGAAACGACATGGGGAAGGGAAAAGACAGAAAACACCTTTTTTCCCCCCTTCTTCCTTTCGCCGTCCTCTCTTTTTTCCCTTTTTTTCTCTTCTCTTTTAAAAACCCTCTAAGGTGTTCCTCCCCCTGCTGCACAAAGCAAAAAACCACACTTTTTTAAACTTCCCTTTCCAAGGCAGTGGGCTAAGAAACAAACCATATTGGATTTAAACAGGTTCGAGAGCCATGAGCGAAAAGCGGACCTTCTCGTCCTCCATGGCCACTCCGATGTCTACCGGCTTAAGTCCGTTGTCTGAGAGTGGTGTGCATCCCGGTCGGCGTGCCTCCCTCTCCTCACAGTCCACGGTCTCACATTCTATAATGTCCTATCTCCCAGAGGAAAGCTACCGACATATGTCACACAGCCTAACTCCTGCAACTGAAGTGGACTATTATCCGGAAACAGGCTCTGGTTGGAGCTTTCTTCGATCTCCAAATGTCTGGTATCCTTCGGGGGATCCTTGGACAACTGTCGATGGTAAGAAGGAGCAGCAGAGGCTTGGGATAGCCTTCCCTTCTGCCGAGTCTCCCATGCCTGAAGATATTGGTCAGTTCTTTTTCTTTTCTTACATACATGCATGCATACATTCTTCTATAACTATATATCCTTTCTATAAGTTGGATTAAACCCAGTCTAACATTCTTTCATGATGATTATACTTCCAGACCCCCCAACGTCTGAATTACAACATCAGACCTACCCCGCCCCTGTTCTCCCAAGCTACTCAACAGAGAACATGCAACTAGCACCAGGCTTCCCAGTCTCAAACATAATCCAACAAGTATCAGCTCAAGCTACCATCGGTGGTATCCCCTCTTCCAAAACCGACGTAGACCAAGCCGAAGATGGAACCTCTTCCATCCGCTCTCAATCCCCACTCGACGCACAATGGGATCGCATCGAGACTCCACAGTCCAGCAGCGTTCTCTTATGTCCTCACATCACCTTCCATTGCGTGAAACCTATAGATTTAAAGATCCGTCTAACACCAACTGTGACCGTTATCCCTCCGACCGACCCCCTTGAACACGATCGCATGTATGCAACTGCTATCGGTGAACATGTCAATCTTACCATGTCGATCGAAGGTAACGGGAAGATCACAAGAGTGATTAGTGAACCCGAGAACACGAAGACTCCGGAAAAGATCACGCTTTTAAAGAAGAGTCAAGCTAAAGGTGCAGGTGGGAAATGGTACATTAGCAGAATGGAAACACAACTTGAAGGTGGATGGGGAAGTGCAGAGGTTGGAGAATTAGGCGGACATGGTGAAGACGGGAAGAGGAGAAACCCGGGTATCATGCTAGACTGGAGCTTTAAGGGTGAACAGAACGAGAAGAGATCTTTTGCAGTAGCTTATGAAAAGCTTTCGGCATTCTTAGATCTCTTCATGGACACTTGTGGCTTTCCAAAGAGAGAACGACAGGTAATTCTTTACATTGAAACAACCCTTCAAGAATATAACACTAACAACGCAATTATCTATAGACAATGATCAATTTCTGGGCCAGAAGATTACCTCAAGAACCCTCAAAGAACGAATTCCTCCTCATCAAGCTCCTCCCAGTCAAGGACCTCATCTCACTACTTCCCATCCAAACCGACCCACCACCAGACAGAACCGTCAGATTCTTCATCATAATCCGCAGAGCCACCCGCGAAATCGTTCGAAAGGAAGGCCTCCAAGTCCGTGGCGAGATGGCAAGGGTTGTCTATGAGGTTCTAGGTAGCAAGCCACCTCCAATCGTACCCGCCACAAAGAAACGTAGGGGTAGAGGCAAGGCCAAAGGCAAGGGGCCGCACGGTGATTCCAACGCCGCAATGAGGGAGGCTGAGCGCCCTGCAGGACCAGACCCAAACCCACGGGTTCCAATCGAAGGAGGCACCGGTCTAACCATCTTCGAGTATGGTGGTGTACTCATGGCAAGCCAGGAGGCGGATGAACAGATGGCCGAAGAGGCCCTTGCTTTATCGACTGCAGAAGCTGCAGCCGCCGAAGAAGAAAAGGAGACTAAAACAAAATCTAGCCCTCCTTCGCCACCTCGCAAGGTGCTTTCGCACCAACCGACAGTTGAAGAGTATGCTGAGCCAGCGGCTCCCGCAGCAAACATGGACGTTGACCAACCCGTCCTTACTGAAACCAACCCCACAGCTATAGTCTCCCCACGGGACCACTATGCTATCTTACCAGATACCCAACCATCAGGCATCCAGATGTCTGATTTCGCTTCCCGCGCGCCCGATGAAGTTATCTCGTCGTTATACTACGATGAGAATCAACAGTTCTACGACCCGTTCATGTATGCACATCAAGATATGGAGCTAAATGATCCGAATCAGGCGGTCTTTACGGTCGTAGGCACGAACGCTGGGTACGGTGGTGGGTTTTTCCAGACGGCGCACCAACATCCGCAGGGGCAGGTTGTTGGGAATCCCATGCAGGTAGCACAGGGATGGGGGTGGCATGGTCAGTACGAATAAATAAATTAAAAAAAAAAAAAAAAAAAAAAAAAAAAAAAAAGAAAATACTAAATATATACATAACCAAAAGGGAGAAAGAAGGTACAAGCACAGAAAAGTTTGGAACTTTTCCGGTTGATTCTAACGATTTTATGACTTTTCTTTATCTGATTTTTTTTTGACAAAGTATATATATGCTGGCAAGCATATGGCCTTTTTTGATTGGCTTTTTTGGTTGGCCTTTTTCCTCGCTCTTGATACCAAATCTTTCCTTTCCCCTTCTTCTTCTTCTTCCCTTTACAAAATTTTCAGCATTGTAATTATCTCATACATATTTTCTAGTTATTTCCTTCTTTCTTGTTTTTTTTTTCGGTTCTTCGACCGGGAAAAAAACATACGGGCTTGTCCTTTTTCACTTTCCTTTATTTCATTTCATTTCATCTTCTTCGAATACCGGGCGAGGATTTTCTTTACAAAACTCCATTACTTCCTGACGTTTTTTTTTGGTCAATCGGAATACCTTTTTTTCCTCTTTTTTTTCTCTTTCAAAATTTCCTTTTCTTATTTGTAACGGGAGGGAAATTCTAGGAGTTGATATCAGGTAGAAGCATCGATTCGTCTTCTGTGTTTTTATGTGGTCTTAACTTTCCTTCAACTATTGATTCGAGCAGAAAAAACAACTATGCTCAGGAACATTCTTAATCATCTTCCCTTAACCCTTTAATCTTGGTATTATTTCCTTTTTTCATATTTCTTGGATTTTGTCGGAATACATTCCTTTTTTCTTTATTTCTTTTAAATTTACTCTGCATGGGCGTATTTGGCGATATCGATATCGATTTCAATACCCTATTTCAATGTTGAACTAACCTACCTACCTATAGCCTTGCTAACAACTGTTACCTAGCAGCTTTTTTTTGATATCCTTCCTGTCATATATAGGCATTTTATATGAAAGAATAACAAAAGACTGAAACCAATTAATCTTCAACTAAACACTCTATATATATATATACCCACGTGACATCCAAGATTCGAGATATCGATATAACGACGATCATTCACCTCTTCAAAGCCAGATCTTCGTTTAGGCGGGGTCTTCGTGAACGTTTATCGATCGGATATCGGAAGTGGTGCTAAATATATTGTAAGGTAGCATCCTCCCGCTCGTCGCGCTTTTCGGGTTTTCGCTTTTTTTTTTTTCGCAATCGGGCCGTTTAATTTAAACGCAAAAAATTTTAAGCTTAAATTTGGTTTTTTTTTCATAGGTAGTCGAATCAGATCGAGAACAAACTTAAATCCTTGATTCTTTAGCGGGGGGAGGGGAGGCTTCCGAATCCATCCGTCTGTCTATCCTATCCGCATTTGCATTTCAGAATACATGCTTTCTTCTAACGAAAGAGCGAATTAAGAGAACAATTTATTCTGTACAGTTCTCGAGACCAGATAACAATGCCATTATTCGTCGCCGGTATCTGGCACTACCCAATAACATACCGCTCCACCCAACTCTGGACCTACACCGAACTCTTCGACTTCCACTTTCTGGTAGCATTGGCTGCGATGATGTTTAATGCGGGGGTTGAGGAGAGGTGTCGGCTTGGGTTTGGAAGGGTGCAGAGGGCGGAGGTTTAGGGATGGTGAGATCTCACGCGTTATCCTTTTTTTTTTTTTTTTTTTTCCGAAGTCTATATAGATTATTCTACTTTAAATACAGAGTATATGTCCATACTTTATGGTGAGCTCGTACTTTGTTTGGACTCTTTTTTTTTTGTGGAAGAAAGAGCTCTATGATGACTGGACCGGTATACTCGATTGGTGGGAACTTGTTGAGCAGCGAAACTTGTTTTTTTTAAAGGGCTTTGCTCCGGCTTAGCCGGCTTGGGGGGATTGGGTATCGTGCGCTTCGGAACTCATGGTTGAACAATTAATAGGCCAAGTACGTAATGAAGTCTGGGGAAGTCTTTCGGAACTTTTCCAGGTCTTCATTAACAAACTAACATAGCCTCGAGCTCTCTGATGGCTAAATGGGGGGTGATGCAGCGGATTTGAGCATGAGATCTAGTCCTAAGTAGTAACTTCGCCAAGTAGATGGCGTCGAATAAAAAATAAAAAAACGTGAACGGCTATGTAATAACCACGAACATCCGCATATCTACATATAGCCGCAAGAACCATCACTGAATAATTCCCTTATGTTTTTCTGGGGTAAAAGAAGATGTGATCATACTTAGCTTGCGCACTCCCACCACCCCTGGCCGGCAATCCGCATGAGACTTGACAGGGTATGGGGGTAGTGTACAAGGAGAGACAATGGGAGGGGGCGGTGGAGCTTCGGCAGGTAAACGAGTCGTAGAGGGGTAGTTTCGACCGTGCTGAATTGGGTTGAATCGACTGGTTAGAATTTGGTTGCGATGTTTTGAAACGAAAAAAAATGTTATTATGTTGGCTTTCGAAAAAGTACCGACGAACTTCGGTGATGGTTCGGGATTGTATACTTCTTCTATTAAATTCTATGTATTTTGTCTTAATCTTCAAGCTAACAATACTTGTTTATAAGTAGAAAAGGAAAGAAAAATGGCATCGAGTTGAATGGATTAGTATTCGCTTCATACAAACCATTCCTCATTGTACGCCTTGCCTTGCCTGCGTGCGCAGCTGCATTGAAATCGAAAAGAAAAAAAAGAGAAGCCCCACCAACCAATATTTTTTGTATTCGCATTCCTTTATAAAGATATGATGGAACCCCTCTCTCTTGCTTTCGCCCCTCCGCTTATGTTTTTGTTTGGAATGTAGTCTTTTTTCTTTCTAGTTAAGATATATTTTTTGCATCAATGAGGGGATCGTACTTTTAAAACATGGACATCATCGACGATAAGACTAGCCGATTGCGATTAAAACCTCGCAAAGAATCTTTTTGCACACCGTTTCTTTAAGAGGCAGATTTGAACTTGAGTAATTTTTATCTACCGTATCATTAGACTCTTTTTTCTTATCCTAAAATTCTTCTTGGGATTTTTCCCGTACGCCGCGAAGAAGGGGATAGGAAAAACTGTTAAACCACCTGGTTGTCTGGACCCTTTCTATAACACGGGAATTATTATATCACAGAGAATTCAACCTGGGCAAAAAAAGGGAAAGAGCTTCAATTTTGCCTGTTGTTCCAGCTGATAATTAATTGGTGGACCGAACTACCCGCTACCTTAACCATTTAATTGGTTCCCTTCCTTTTTTTTCCTTCTAGAAGGATATCGAAGTTGTTCCATTTATCTCAGGGGGTTTCCTGGACTGGGTGGAGTGAATCAGAGATAACCGTTCGGTCGATAACACCGACCAGGCCACGCACGATATTTCCGCAGTGCTGCTGCTGCAGGCAAAGCTGTGCCCTGGTAACCTTACGATAATAACCAACTTGCAAGGCATACAATTTGCCATGCAATTTTAAGGGACTCGATCGGATTAATTTTTTCTGGTGAAGGAAACGTTGGGAAAGGTTTTATATTTCAAGTAGCATCTGGTATTTCATCTTTCGTCCGTCCTTTCGTCCTTTCTTCAAGCCTTTTCTGTTATCTGGAATATTTCTTTTATATTGCCTGCCTCAACTCGAGATAAACCCCGGCCGGAAATTGGTAGGAACCGCATCTGTAACAAGGCAACACTTTCCTTCCCGCAACTTCGGACGATAGGTAATTAACCTCATCCAGAAAACATCATACGATTAGCTAATGACAATCATATATTTCCCCAGATTCTTATTCATCAACATCGTCATTATCGCCACTTGTATTACGTTTTTCATCACTCATCTGATTAGTATATGATATTAGTATTGGGATTGCCTAAATAATTGCTGCGGCATATATACCGCAAGAACGGCACTGCTCTGTTACACAGCTTGCATTTGATATATTGGGAGTTCCTTCGAAGATTCGGATATCGACTTTATATTATCTCTTCCTTGGGAAATATATTTATTCAAGGGATCTTATTACCTACTTATCCTTCGACATACCTAAAGACCTCAACAATTGCGATTTAACAAAATGGCGACAATGAACAAAGACTCCATACCCCCCTCTTCCTCCACTACAAATATCAATACCAACATCAAACCCCCACCCCTCTACCGCCGCATCTCCCGTCCTCAAAACCTTCATCTCGAGATCATTAACCCCCCATCAATCACAATCCCTCCGTCTCAACCCCCAATGTTCCAAACCAATATTCTCAAACGAAATAATCCCACAATTAACAATGTCCCCTCAATGATCTGCGACCACACGATAACAACCATAAACATGAATATTTGCAGCAACTCGAGTTCTCACTCCGAAACTTCCTCCAGAAGTTCTACTCCAACCCGGTCTACCGCTTCTTCTACAACTACTGACGACGGGTCATCAATCGTTACGCCTACTCTTGAATCTTCATCTCCTATACTTCCTTCTTCTTCTTCGCCTCCAACAGCATTTGCGTTTTCAAATAGCTCTACAGCAGCGGCAGATACTGCTACGAGACTTTTACTGAGGGATAGGTATTTAGATAGTCTTCAACGTCCTATAATCCTTGGAACGTCAAATATTGGATCGATATCAAGTCGTGGGAATTCTCTTGATATTACACGGGCTGTCTATCAAGATCCTAAATCCACACTATCACAACCGCAACCTTCACTTGAAATCTTCACGCCACCGGAAACGCCCGCGTCAGCAAGTAGTAAAGAAAAAGACACCAAAAAATTAAAGCTAGATAAATCTGTACCACCTCCAAAGTTTCATCTCGGATCGCAACATCAGAAGCGAGATACTACCGAGCCGTCGCCGTTGTCACCGCTACTACCAGCCGATTGGTCAGATATGGGAGGAATTGATAACCGAGTAAGCTACCCAAACGAAGACGAAGAAATAAACGGAATCCTCCAACCATCAGGAACATACGACCTAGACAACCCAAAACAGCCTACAAAACTCGGTTCAGGAGCATGGAGTAACGTCTACAAAGGCATTTACCACCCCCAAAGCTCCCAAAAGCCACTCCTGATCGCCGTAAAACGTCCATTAAACACATTCTCCACCCCCGCGTTGAAACGAGAAGCCACGATCCTATCCCACATTCACAAAAAACTTAATGCCTCAAATAAATACAACTCTATCATTCCATTCCATGGGTTCGATGCATCTACAGCATCGATACTAATGACTGCATTATCTGGGGACAATCTTGAACAATTCACCAGCCGATGTAGAGCTTCGCTGCCCCGCGATAACTCGAATTTTAATGCATTAAAACTACCAGTGGTGGGGATTACACAATGGCTGTTTATATCAGAACGGTTGATCTCCGCGTTTGCATTCTTGAAGGCTTCGGGTGTTATTCATGGGGATGTTAAGCCGCAGAATATCCTTACAAAGGCGTTTGATAGGAGCCTACTAGATGATGATGGTGTGAGAAAGTACGATTGGATTTCCGACGAAGAAGCAGCGGGGTTAGTAGAACCTATTGTCGCAGACTTCTCATCATCGTATATAGTCGACAACGCCGGTAATATCCCAGATGAAGAAGAAGCCATCAACGCCGTTACAACAATCTACTGTGCCCCTGAACTCCTAGCCGCATTCCTAACCCCACCAACAACCCCCACAAAACCCACCTCCTCATCCTCATCCCCCAAAACCAAAACCGAACCCCGCCCTCTCCCAACATTCTCATCAGACCATTACGGCCTCTGCATGACGCTCTTACAATCAGCGATAGGAAGTCATCCGTACTCTGCTGCAAACATGGATATTCAACGGAATATGTGGGTGAGGCAGGGGGATCCCATGGGGTTTGCGAGGGCGGATGAGAGGGGGTTTAGGTGTAGGAGTGGTGGAGCGGTTGATAGATTGTTACGCGGGTGTTTTGGGAAGACGGCGGAGGGGAGGGTTGGGGTTGAGGAGTTGGTGGGAAGGGTTGAGGGGCTTTGTGGGGAGTGGAGGGGGAGGAAGGGGGAGGATGCGTGGGTTTGGGGGGGCCGTTTGGTTTGATTTTCTTTTTGGCCCTTTTTGAGGTTTATTGGGGTATGGGTATTGGGGATTTGTGAATTGATTGATCGGTTTGGGAGAGTCTGTTGTATGAGCATGGATATAACCATTATTTTGGCTTTGCATTGCTTTGCGCTCATTCGTTTTCTTTGTCTTTTTTTGTAAGCATTTATATGGCATGGCATTAACGGGGATATAGACTATGGAATTTGTGGTAAACCGGATGGTAATTTTTTAGAGATGGGGATTACTTATATATATAGCGCAGAAAATGTATTGGGATGTGTAGTTTTTCTTTGGTTTTATTTATAAGGGGAGAGTTTATATACTTAAGTATAGTTTATATATGATACTGGCGTCGAGGGTTTTAAAAAGCCGGCCGAATAGAAAACAAGGACTTTGAATATATATTAAAAGATACAAACGTCAATATCGACTGACTACTGAACAATAACTTTGTTCCCATAAGACACTGATAGGAAAGAGAAAGAAAAAAAAAAATTCCGATGTTAGAAATCCCAATTCAAGGTCGGGTTCACGGGGTTCCTCAATGGAAGTTGATCGGAATTGTAACCATGGTGAAGTATTCACACAAAATGACGTCCGTAGCAATATCAATATGGAGGGATTGTGGTATTATGTAATCTTGATGCCAACCTGCCGAGGTGAAACCTGGGGAAAAAGAAGGATACTCAAGGTTGAAGATCTCCAGGGGGGTCCCTGATCTTTTCTGTGTACCGTCGGATTAAGCCGAGCTTAGATAGCCGAAAAAGAAACAAAAAAAAGCTTGAGTCTAGGTACCCAACTAGATATCGGATTTCGGTTGATCTGGTGCCTACTTAGTGTTGGAGAATTCTTCCCGAATATGGGATGTATCTTGGATTGTGCGACTACGGGGTTTCTTTCTTTCTTTCGTTTTCTTGCGACTTATTCTTTCCTCGGTATATAATTAGCAGAATTTTATAATATCAGACGAGTCAAGAATTCTTGCCTGCCTGAGTGTAGTGTAATCTCAATCACGCCTATTTACTCACAATGCTCCAGAACAATCACAATTGATGGACTAGACAAATATCTACGTTTCCATTTACATAATAATCCGGATCCCGGAATGCTAGATATTGAGCTTTTTCGAATGTTAGCGGTTCGAAAAATAAATTTAAATTATTTCAAAATCCCAACTAATAGTTTGTACTACCATCTAATAACTGAACTCTCTTCGATGCCAACATATGCATGTTGGCATCAAGTCTTAAATCTCTTCGCTCGCATTCGGGTCTTGCTCCAAAAATTCTCAAAATGGTATTATCGCTAGTTATTTACGTATACCAAGGATTTTAACCCAGTGGTTGAGTCGCGGATACTCAAACACAACTTGTGGTATTTTACCCCCTCCCCGCGTTGCCCAAACCCAGCTCCCCAGCTTTCGCTTCGAAAAGCCCAGAACTGAATTAACAAAGGGCTGACTAAAAAGTCGTCGAATACACCCCGAAAGAAATTTAAAGCTTACCAATAACTTTGTGAAAAAGGAACCACTTGCGCCGGTTGAGCCGATTATCCCGGACGCCAGCTCCCTATCTTTAGGTATATAAGCTGCTAGTGATCAAGGATCTAGAACTTCAGATGGTCAATTGGAGGTGATACTTGATATTCGAGATTTGATTCGAAATTCGCGCTTCCAAACAAAGAGCTTCCCCACAAAATTGATATCGGCACCGGCTGTCGGAACACCACCTTCCAACTTCTCTTTTTTATTTTTTGCCCCGGATTATATTATCGATCGTGACACCTTAAAGCTTCTAAGTTTTTTTTTGTCTGGGCCGTCGCAATGTCGGAGCAGTCTGGCCCAACACTCCAAGACCGATTCGCAGCGTAAGTATATTAACCCCCCAAACCCAAGATGCATATGAAAGATGCAGCTGCAACTTGTACCCCCATACATCGTACAGAATATCCCCAGAAAAAAAAGGGGGCATGTATCACCAAGATACCTAATTCCCCAAATAATACAACATCTTTTGATAATTCTCATTAATAATTTTATTCCATTATTATCCCTCATGGGGCTCTATTAACATGATTTACTAAACAGCACAAACGGCGACCACCAATCCCTCTGGGAAGCCCTCTGGGATAACGGCACCTACCTCCCCTGGGACCGCGGCCAATCTTCACCCTCCCTCGTCGACCTCCTAAACGACAATCCCTCACTGATAACCCCCCATCACCATCATCCCAACTAACAGCCCTAGTCCCCGGCTGCGGCCGCGGCTACGACGTCCTCCTCTTCGCCTCCCACAGTCTAAAATCCTACGGCCTAGAACTCTCCCCTTCAGCCGTCACTGCCGCCCGCGAAAATGCCAAATCCTCCGGTCTGCAACCAGAATTACATACCTTCATCACCGGAGATTTCTTCACTAAAAACTGGCAGGTCGATACGCCAGAGAAATTCGATGTAGTTTATGATTATACTTTTCTATGTGCGTTAGATCCTTCGCAAGGGTTACGTGAGAAGTGGGCGGAGAGGATGGCAGCGTTGGTTAAAGAGGGTGGGGTTTTGATTTGTTTGGAGTTTCCGTTGTATAAGAATTTAGAGCTGCCGGGGCCGCCGTGGCCGCTTAGGGAGGGGATTTATAGGGGATTGTTGGAGAATGTAGGGTTTGTGAGGGAGATGTATGTTACTCCTAGACGGTATTTGGAGAGTGGGGAGGGGAGTGATATGGTTAGTGTTTGGAGGAGGCAGTAGGCTGGTTTTTTGTGAGGTGGTTATGGTTTAAGGAGAGAGGGTATATAATTGAATTTGTTTCGCCGGCGATAGAAAAAACAAAAAAGCATGCCTAGTGTAGAATAGACGGGAAAGCAAATGGGTATAACCGCAACCATTAATGAACAAAAAACAAAGCGAGCGAATTGAACAAATGAAACACATGGATAGGAAGAACAAAGATAGTGAACCACCGAGTTTAACACCTGTGTAAAACAGTCCTTTAATGCATTGATGCTCTACCGAGGAATTCCCGAAAAAAGAAACAAGCAGAGAAGCTAGAAGTTTAGAGGAGATGGGGATGGGAAGTGGGTTTAAGCACGCAAGGCAAAGTACTCCCTTTCTTCTTCTTTGGAGAACATGTATTGCTTGCAGGAGTGGCATGCGTAGCGGACTTTGGCGGTTCTTTTAGTCTATGATATTTCATTAGCAACCCTGGAGTAGGTCATGATATAGTGGGAAGCATACAAACGTCTCCTCCTTCCCCAAACTATCCAAATACTTATAAAAATTCTCACAAGTGTACCATCCCTTCCCTACACAATTCGTACCTCTTCCACACTCCAATTCCACCGTTGTGGTCTCGGTTCCTCGTCCATTTTTGTTAGTCTTAAGGAGATAATTTTCCATGCCGATGGAGGCGCAGGAGGTGCAAACCCATGGTTCACCCTTTGAGTTACAGGCACAGGGTTTTACGGTTGGGTCGACTATAAGAGAAGGGAGAGAGATGGAGGAGCAGGCCGTGCAAGTTGCGCGTTTTGTGGACTGGTGAGTGGGCTTTGCGGTGCGTGTTTTGCAGTTCTATCGCCAGTCATGTTTAGATCACTACCATTTTTATCTTCCCTGGTGTATAGATAGAACTTACTCGACAAGAGGGACGGCGGCAGCGGTCGCTATATATTAAATATTAGCATTATATAAGATAACAATACGGTATAGGAAGTATGCACCATATATTAACCAAATCAGTGACACACTGAGTTCGAAGGATATGACTTCGAATGGACGAAATCCGTTTAGACTTCTGACTAGCAGCCGCATATTGGCAGCGAAGCGTGAACGGTAATAAATGCCTTCGATTCTCGAGAAGACACTGGTGCATATCCCGACACGTCGAGGAGAGGTTGTACAAGTCCGTACGGTCTAGATGCTGGGCGATCGAACGGATACATCTAATTCGATCCTTCAGAATTAATAACTATACAGAAACAAATTATTTTATTTTACTTTTATCTTTTAATTTTTAAAGAACCAATTTGACGTATACTGAACATACGGATAGATTCCAACGACCCGAAAAAGCTTGTTGAGGCGGTCCGAATCATTCGATACTCCGCTGCGACGGGTCGATGCGGACCGCCGTTTTGACCGCGAGGCCGTCGACGGTGGCGATGTGTTGACGTGGTGGTGGTGGCTGACGTTGTTGTAGTTGTGGTGGGGGCCTTCGGGATGGCGCATAGTCATCTGGTCGTAGAAGTGCGAATGGCCCGGGAAATCTCGCTCGACGGTGTCGGCGTCCAGGTCGATGAAAACGACCATTTTCTTGTCTACTTTGTATCTTGTATCCGGTAGCGGTGATCTTTATAGCCAAAATATCTATATTAGTGAGTGAGAAGGATACTTTGTGAGAAGGATAAGTTTGTAATTATGGAATGATATGGATATCTGCAATAATGATTACGGACTACAGGAGAGGGGGATTTAATTTAAGAAAGAAAGAAAGAAAAGAACCGAAAGAGTTGAAAGAGGTACTTCGATATATAAAGGTAACTTCACTAGGACTACTACAGAGTAGGTAAGGGTATTAGTCAGTTCCAAAGGAGATATGTCCCAGAACAGATATTCCCTTTGAGTTTAAACTGCTTCAGGATCAGTTCGGTCCATGCACCAGGTTTACCAGTTTTTTGTTCGAACGTTTCGAATTTCCCGCCCTTTCTTTTTGGCTACCTAGTACACCTAGCTCTTTGACATGCCAAGAAAATGCGCGCCGGTAAACTTGTGTTTTTCCTATGTTCACGGGCTGGGTAAAAGGCAACATACTTGACGTGGAGAAGGCATGGTTTGCTGCTGAGTAATGGAGACGAACTGGGTAATCCGGCTGAAAGGACAGTTTATATATTTCCTATCTTCGAGGTTCCTCATCCGAATTCTCGGGTCTTCAAGCTTCTGCAATTACTTATCACGAAATGCTAATGTAGCGCGTAACTATCTGAAAGGACTCCCCCCCCACGATGCACTATACTCTAGACAATATAACAAGAGATAGCACAACGTCAAATTCCTTCTTCGCAACTTGATGCTCACTTCCTAAGCCATATACTGAGATATTGGGAAGGCAAATATGATATTGGTCTTTCTGAAAGATCTTCCAAGAACAAAGCTTCTATACAAGGGTTACAGTTCTAGAATTGATAGGCGCTTCGAGGCGCCTATCACAGCCGCCATGGCCATATCTGTAGAGGGTCCTCCGGGACTAGGTGTAAGTTTACTAACCTAGGGCCTATAAAGTAAAATGAATGGATTAAGTTAATCAGAGCCCACGGAAATCGGAAGTCGGAAGTCTGGAGTTGGTGGCCGAGGAAGGTTGACTACTCAGCACTGCTTAGCTCAGAAGGCTGGTATCAGGAGTGCCTGGTCTCGTTGTTAACTACCAGAACCAAACCATGAGCGCCCTAATGACGTCATTTGTAGATGTTCAGATGAGTTGAAAAATAGAACCTGTGCAGATAGATTAGGTAATTTTAGTCTCTTTAGGTTGTTTAGAAATAAAGGAATGGGCTGTATGGGCTTATATATGGGAATACAGAGATAGTGTCTTTATATAAGCTCC
This sequence comes from Arthrobotrys flagrans, assembly GCF_004000055.1. NCBI lineage: Eukaryota > Fungi > Ascomycota > Orbiliomycetes > Orbiliales > Orbiliaceae > Arthrobotrys > Arthrobotrys flagrans. Next base: position 4,794,686 of record NW_027137556.1, read on the forward strand.
GTATCTCCATGGCTCCATCATGTACAGCCGAAACCAGACCTCATATGAAGCCCTATCAAAATTCGCAACACGAGACTTCACCGGAATACCACGCGCGAAACACAATATTAATACAAGTAATATGCTGCACGAATAGCATTCTTTCGATATTATTTTAGGATTAAACTAGCCTTTTTGATACCAAGAATACTTAACTGCGAGCCAAACATATCAATCTAGTTCTTAAATTCTGGTACTGGATAGCTGATCAAGGGACTTTTTTATAAAAAAAAAACCAGCATTAACATTAACCCCCAAGGTTTGTGAATACTGTATTGGCTCGAAAGCAATGGTGCCATGGTTTTGCGTAAATTAGCGATTGACCATGGGTGGGTCCATGATCAACGGAATATCAGATTTTTGCTGGCGAGTTGCCTATAAACTGATGGACATACACGTGGAGGTACACATGATTTAGATGAGAGATATTTACGTTTCTATTTCATGGTTTCGATGTTATCTATTTCACAATAAACCATCGAATAGGGTTACCTTCGAATTGGCGAAGCCTCCTCCCCGAGCATCCATAGTATTTCGAAATCAAATACCTAATAATTGATTATTATCCAAGCAATAGATATCTACCTACTCTCTGTATCAAACCAACTAAGACTTAGTATGGCTACCCATAAATATGTATATATCTCCTCCAGAATAGGTAGCATAGAATGAACTCAATTCGCTGTTCTCAACTAATTGCTCGGTCGCACTTCATATCCGCAAGCGATAGGTGTGGATCTTGCTTCTGGACCAACTATAAGCCTTCTATAGCTGTTTTTAGTTGTATTGCCATGTCTCGAACCCGAAGATCCTTCCAAGGGAGTCCATACTCTTCTTCGCTAGTCAGACGAGCGAATCGTGCTCTTGCTTTTAATGCTTTTGCACCGTTTACAGCGGTTTCGAGTTAGACGTCCAGTACTTTTGAACTCATAAGCCGGATGTTAGTCATAAGCACCTCGCAGTCGTTTAACAAAGGAAGGGCGACCGAGTATTAACCCCGGCTGTTAGATTTTAAACATACCCAGTGGCGCCCCTTCTTGATTGGGGTTGAGAAGGAACGTATTAATATCCTCAAGGTTCATGGCAAGGGAATCTAGCTCATGGCCTTGTACAAGATTCCGGTAACCTTTTTGGCCTTCGTTCTTGAGAATATCGGTTTATTTGGTCATGCGCTGAGACCTGAGGCCGGCCCTAATGGCTGCCATCAAATGGGTAGCACCTAGCTGACCTACAATAATAGATGAATGTATCTCTCTTAGCCCGATAAACTATATGACGAAGCCAAATATAGTAATGATAACTGTAATCCATAGAACTCTATCGGACTTATTGAGAGACCCCGCTCTTGATGACTTGATATATCTACGACCCTTACTAAACCCGACAAATGATTTGAAAACCTGATCGCCAAGTTTTTGACCCCCGGGTTGCACCCAGCACATTTGAGCCTTATCCTTTGCTTTTTCGTCTTGTTCGTAGTAGACCTCGTGTGTGGTTTGTTCGATAATATGGTACCAGGAAGAGTCTGTGGAAAAGCGTACTGTTCTACTAGTTTTCCACCGTTTAGGGATTGATTAGAAAATCAATAAATTATAAATCCCGCATAAACCAGAACTCCTAAATCGAGTTAAATGTAAGCAATACAGCCTTTATAACCAGCAAAAACTGCTTGTACTTACCAGTCTGTAGGATTACGCCGAGGGCAGCAGCGGCATACGTAATCTTCTTAAGTTGTCGTTTTACGCCAATGTTAGGGGATAAATTAGGGCTGTGATGTTGAGGTTTTCCAGGATCATCCTCTTTGCCGTTGGCGATCCTCCAAGGACGCCTAGGCCTAGATGGCTCGCACTGGCCGTGTTGGTACTAGGCCTAGTTTTCACATCCGCAGTTTCATCAATAGGCAAAATCCTAGGACCGCAGGCATCGGTGAAGAGAATATCCCTGCTGTTTTGTCCTCGTAGTATCTATCGTCGCTCTTGACCTTCACCACATGGAGGACCTGCGGTGCGTCGAACACACGCGCGATTCCTTCTTCGTGCCATAACTCAGAGGTTGTTTCTGAGGTGCAAGACAGGAGTTCGACCTCTGCAGTTCCAGGGCTTTCCTGAGCTCTTCAATAAATGCCCGTAAAGAAGCATTGCCACAAACCCGGATGGCAGAAACTACAGCTGTTAGAATTCCGAGTGGAACCATGGCGAAGATGACAGTATCCCATATATTCAAGGGTTCACTTAGGAATTGTTTCGTCATTTGCTCACCAAAATGCGTAATAAGTGGAGCCTTCAATTTGTACGGGTAATTAATATACCAGGCGAAAACACTCTTGATTTGTTAAACTTACGAAAGGAACACACAAGGTCAGTTGCAAGATTACTGGTAAAGTCGTTCCATTCGAGGGCCGCGCTAAGCGGAACGGACACGAGGACTAAAACCAAACCGAATGTCATTGCCATCTCGGGAGTGGAACATTGGTCTAAGTTTTAATTTGATCCTTTGATGGAATTGCTGATTACAAACGATCGCATATATGTATATATATATATATATTCGGCGGGGAGGGGTTGGTAATTGGGGTGGACGTATCCCACGCAGGTGAACCCCGCAAGCTGGGAGTATATAAGTATACTGATAGATGTAGAGATCACGAGAGGAGGAAAGAAAGGAAAGGAGGAAGAGAAGCAAGATTATAATGAAAACGGGACTCTAATCGCTTTTCTCTACGGCTGTTGCCAATGCAGCACATTATTTTGACGAAGCCTTGTTGTTTGATGCAATGTGATACACTGTGATAACTGGGCGTTCCAATCTCCAACATACACACCTGCAGTGTAGTATACGTGAGCGGGTTTCTGAGTGGCTCATAGAAGGGGAAGCCTATGCTAAGTTGAGCCTCTAGTAATGCCTCTTCGACGATGCATATGTAGACCCTTCTTAGGACAGGTCCTCGCATTATTACTGGATTTCGTATCGCGATATCGCTTTTGCGAGAATGATGCATATGTTTCAGTCTCACTGAGAGAACTAGGGTACATGATAGAGGTCGCTTAATTACCCCGATATATACCTCAAAGCAGAGCTGCAGAACGCACATAGCCCACAATATTCGTGCGGGAAACCCTCTAGGCTTTCTCTCTAGATGCTTATTTAATACATTCAGTTCGGAATATTGGGTAGAATAAAATCATTCAGAGCTCGGGAACTAAGTAGCCTCGAGGTTAACGGCTTCAAGGCCACTGAGACAACTGGGTCACACGAGTCACGTAACACCTGCTTCCTTCCCTCAACACAGTTGGGGAGTCTGGCGACAAGACAATCTATAGGCGTAGCGTATGTATGTAAACCTAGGATAGGTAAGTAAGTAAGAAGTATTTAAGTATGTAAGAATCCTACGATATGTAAAAGTTCTCCGCAGGACGTGAAAAGTATAGGTCTTTAAGCCGTTTATAATATATATAAACGCTATCGATATATCGAACAGTGGTTCGCAGCTAGTCTCCCAGACGCATTTGATTTATGAGATAAAACAGCAGATTCCATGTGCCACTAATTGTTTCATTGATCAGGGAAAAGTGAAAGACGTCGCATCGAATATTATACCCTACTGAGCTTCGAAGTTGTTCGGCACGTTCCGAGCCGTGGGTGACACAAGCCTAGGCTTGAGCGAGTCAATGGGGCCACCCGGCTGTCACTCCTGACAGATTTGAATCAAATTAGAAGACACGGAGATAAACATGGTTGCTATGCCGGGGTGGTTTGGGGTGGCTGACAGGGGTAATCCAAGTTACACTCCATAGCAACGGGCCTCAACCCCTGCATCTGACGACTTCCCGTGCTCCACTTCCACATCCACCAAAGAAACATCTACAAACGTATTGAATCCATTGTTTACCAACTTCATAGCCTCATCTTATCATACTCCATTCGTATCATTCCCATGCTCGCCATTGAATTAGGCAATCTTATCACCACCATTATTATCCTATCGCCGTCATCTGCATTCGCCCGCTGCCTAAACTCGGATTCCCATTCTCTTTGTTAACGCGGGCGGCTTCTGTTCTTTCTTTCTATTCTTTGACTGCTTCATAACCTGTCGGCTCCTTCCTTCCTTCCTTCGTCACACCACTTACCCGGAGTTGACGATATTCGTTTCATCCTTTCCTCACTTCGACTCCTTCAAGACTCGGTTTATCGAGTACAGTCAAAAACTTAAGCCAGATGCCGACGGAGACTTGAGAAATCCGCCCTTCGAAGTCACTTAAATCGCTTGATGCGGTCCGCGATTCTACGACTCGACTTCCTATCCTTCATCCACAATACCAATCAATATCAAGCCATTTGACATATCTTACATCCAATCACACCGGCACTCTACAATACCAGAGTACGAACTCTATTCTAGACCATGGCTGAACCAATCAAGCGGAGGGGCGAGAAGCCGGTCGCTGTTGTGCCTTCCAAGCCTCTCCCAAAAGGCACTGACCTAAAGCACCCCGCTGGTATTTTTGCAGATATGGCCACCGATGGCCCTTTAATTGGTACCCTTGTCGCTGTTGTCGATAAAGCCGTATGTCCTTCTTCGTATCAAATGTCAAGATGTATGACATAAAAACTAACGACTAATAGAAAAATTTACCGAACCTCAAATCAATTGGCAAACAAGATCCCTACTGTGTCCTCCGTCTTGGAAAGCATGTCAAAAGAACTGAACCCGACAAAAGAGGAGGCCAGACCCCCAAATGGTATCATATACTTAGCAGTTTTACCTACCGTAAACCTTATTCTGATCGTTGCATAGGGATGCCGAACTTCGTTTTCCCGTCCACGACTCTGGTGACTACCGCCACCTCAAAATCGTAATCTTCACCGACGATAAAAAAACCGAACTCATCGGCGAGTGCATCGTTAGCCTTGATAACATCCTCGACACTTCTGGCGGCGGCCAATCGGATGGCTGGCATCAATGTAAATGTCGTGGAAAATATGCAGGCGATATACGAGTTGAATTGACATTCTGGGATGAGAGACCCCGGGAGACTGCACCGTTACAAGTTAATACTCGACAAGTTACAGCATTTGAGAAGGAGGACTATTTGAAACGTCCCGAAAAGCCGCTGTCTGGACCGAGGAGACCAGGTGTGCCTGCTAGGAGTCGAGAGTTACCGGAACGACCTAATCCTAAACCATCGAAGGAGGAACTGGTGCCTAGTAGCCCTGAGGAAGAAGAACCGCCTGAGCCTCCAGTTGCACAGCATAGAAAGGACAGAGACCGTCGAGAT